>NC_056420.1:10000-10010000 GCF_905147365.1 Aricia agestis | reverse complement strand
ACTCTGGAACGAACTGTCACCAGCAGTATTTCCGGACCTATACGACCTGCAAACCTTCAAGAAGAGAGCGTATTCCCTCTTGAAAGGCCTGCAACGCACCTGCAGCTCTTCTAATGTTGCGAGTGTCCATGGGCGACGGTAGTTGCTTTCCATTAGGTGACCCGTTTGCTCGTTTGCCCCCTTATTTTATATAAAAAAAAGAATTATCACTTACTTTTGTTATAACCTGTAGATATAGATACAAGCATAATAATTATTCATTACATCATTTATTTTTAACTTTAGTTATTCGTACATTTTAGAAGAATGACTTAACCATTCAACATACAGTTCGACAAGGCTGTATATGAACTTGGCGAGAAAAGGAAATAACGATTCTATCATACAAAAAAGTCATTTTTGACAGCTCTTTACCAGCAGCGCCCATTGACATCATTGACATATTCATATTTGAAAGCCTTGTCGAACTGTACAACTACGCGCCGTCATTTAATGAGTTTTTTAACTATTTATTTTTCTTTTGCAAAAAAATGCAAAAACATTTTTTCTCGAATTTCTTAAAGAGGGCCGTTTTGTTTTTTTTTTTTATATTTTGTGTAAGTAAATAGTTAATATTCTATAAAACATTCCTGCAGCAGCTGTACTTCTATAATGAGCCGGGAAGTAGATTAAAAGCTAGACTGAAAATTCTGCCGAAAGGTGGCGTCCAGCGTCATACAGTATGACGCTAGACGCAATCTTTCGGTAGGCAGGTGCACTATGGCATAGAATATATTATATTATACTACCAAACTATGGCCAAAATTCGCTAAATAGTGGAAATAATCGACATTATATTATGGCAACAACACCCTAGAGTCATTTTATCCACAACACATTAATTTACACAAGAAAAATAATTGACTAATATTGCATCCGATCCTTTGAAAACCACTGTCTAATGAAATACATGAGAAATAAGTCTCAATTCTGGCTATATTTTAGTCGGACAAGAGTTAAACCCAATGTGAAAATATTAAAGTCAAAAAGCTACATACTATAATGTGCTATAATCATTAATCAATAATATAAAAAAATATATTGGGTGCCTTTTTGCAACTCTAGTCCTATTTTCAAATAAGTCATAACTTATATAATTTATAAAACATATATATTTAAAATATTTTTTTTAATAATCATAATTATTATAAGAAATATGTTTTAAAATTTTGTTACCTCATCTGTTTACATATATAATATTATGATCCTAATGAATTTCTGTTCTATATGACCAACCAATTTTTTTGAATAACTTACCCAAATAACTGCCATGTTTTCCGGCTGCCCACAGTCGTTCCTCAGAGGTATACCTGTCAAGACGTCCATGGTACCACTCTGTCTCAGGTGGCGCCAAAACTGCTTGTCTTTCCCCTATAAAAAATGATTGTATTTTACCTAATTAGTCTAGAACAGCTATACTCAACCTTCGGCCCACCAGGTTTTTGTCAATGGCCCATGTCAATTGATCATTTTGAGCAACACTATTTTTACGTAAATAATATTGATTGCAGCCCGCAACACAAAGAGTAAAACCTGTTTTTGGCTCATATAAAAAAAGGTTGAGTACTGCTGGTCTAGAAGGTCAAAATTTTTCGAGTGAAGCCCAAACTTGACCTAACACGTTTATATATTTATTATTGACTTAGTCTTGAGTGACAATTGAAAATCTATTGTGTCTGCGATACCCACAATGGAGGTGCTACATATAAACAATAACAATACATACATAAACAATAACAAAATATGATAATGTTAGAGAACACTAATATTATACCTAGTAGGAGAAGCGAGGGTGCTAATCATGTAGTCACTCCAGTGTCATGGAAGTAGTAGGTTTTTTTACATTGGGTAAAACTGTTAAAAAAATAATAAGTTTTTTTTATTTGCTCGTTTGCCCCCTTATTTAATTAAAATAAAAAAATTTAAAAAAAATATATATATATATATATATATATATATATATATATATAGAAACTACAGCCGTTTTAAAGTTATAAAAAAGAAAAAATTTCAGAAAATTGTTTATTTAGATAAATTATAACAACATTTTAGACAACAAGGACTAAATCATTTAGTTTAGTGCAACATAAAATATCTGCAAAGCTTAGTAAGGAAAATATGAAGCTTTATTTTTTAACTTGTGAATCGTCAGTGCTTTACATGGAAGCTTCTTTGGGGTATACTAAACATCCCCTATCTTAATCAGACAGATCCGATGAAATTTTTTAACCAACCATGTAAGAAATATGATTTCTATACCATGACACCTAGACACATGTCGGAAGTCTATACAAGCTTAATCTGACACACTCTTTTTTATTAATTTATATTAAATACCTATAAGGACGGCATTATCGTTTTAAGATAAAGTCCTTTAATTAGAATTTAAAAAAAACTGACACGATCAAGCTTGTCACGAAATCCCCTCTTCGCCTCCCCAACTATTATGTATATCAAACATTTCATAAGCATTAATAAACAATTGATAAGCATTAAATTGTGTTTAACAAAATGTGTAATAAACTACAATACATATTATGACTTCTGGTACTACAAGGTTTAATACTTCTGAACGTATTTACGTGTAACTGATATTTTTTTATCATTAAATTGTACATTGTAAAATTAGTTACACTACAATACTATCCTTTAAACATTTTAGACATTGAATTATCATCTTTCTATATAGGTGTAATGTTGCATACTTTGTAATAGTAATCTCAATTATTTTTTAACTAGGTACATAGTTTGTCCCATATAATATAAGTATAAGACCACTTGAAACCTTTAGAAATAAGATCATAAAGTGGTACATCGAATTAATCGGCGACCATACCTATTATGCAGTTGGGTGCAAAAATAAAGTAATGTTTATTATTTTTTGATGCAACTTCTTACCATTAGTGCTAGGTCCGTCTGCTTCGTCGAGTTCTAGGTCAGCGGCCAGCTCCGCTATGTCGTTCCCACCGTCCTCCGATTCCGTCGATGGTGATCCCAACTTATCCTTCATAGGGGGTCCTATCGGCGCCCCCATGGCACGTATCATGTCAGCCATTTTCAAAACCTACCCTTATGAATAGATTGCAATATCTTTTCACGCTAAAATGTCTACACAGCACACAATATACATTGAACCTTATAAATAGGAATTAAAAATGGAAAATAACGTGTTTACTACAAGGAGCTTTTATGGACACATTTAGCCCAATTTAGATCACGTAAACGGATACAAAATGTTTTCTACAAGTGTAAGGAAACACTTTTACAATTTATAAAACATTTTTATATAGTTTAATTATGAATTTTATTAAATTTTATGCACATCAATACGCCCGTCCACTCAAGTCCACAAAACAGATAAGTTTTGACAGTTAATGTGAATGTTGCCAGTTATGTTAATTAATAAAGTTGCCATCTCGGCTCCTTTGTACCATTGACTTTTATACGTGGACTCGACATAATGGTCACTACTCACTACCAAATCAAAATAATTCTCCGAGGTACATAAACTGTCAAAGTGTCGTATTATAGGGATGTCGAAATTGAAAGAAAATATCGATATATCGATACATCGATATTTGAAAAAATATCAATATCGATCTCGATATATCGCGAAAAAAATAGGCACTTGAAATGTTCACAAAATACTCAGTTGTATACATACTTTAATAATAATAATAATTGATGGTAAAATTAAAATAAACTGTAAACACTTCGTGCGATAGTACAACTAGTATTTCAATAATGGCAACTTAAATAATAATTAATAAACTTAAAATAAATTAAATAGTTTTATTAAAATTAAGGAGGCTCCTTTATAAAAAAAACATATTTGCCTATTTTGTTTACATAGAGAAAAAATAGGCAAAAATGATATTTTTTTTATATAATATAAAAAAATCATTTTTGATATCAATATAATATAACAGGACGCTCACTTATAACATGTTAGTTTATCGATGTCCTCGACAAATATCAACCGAGTGTCCCATCACTATAGACCGCCATGTTTAGTTCTTGGTAGTGTCCGACCGAAGGTCTATTTTTGGCCAATACCACGTTCTCACAGAAAACCGGCGTGAAACAGTGCTCTCGCTGTGTTTCGCCGAGTGAGTGAGTTTACCGGAGGCCCAATCCCCTATCCTATTCCCTTCCCTTCCCGTAATTCTTTTTTTGTTGTACTAGGTATTGTTCAACTTAGGGAATAGTGTAAGTTTTATAAAATTGGGTTCAGTAGTTTTGGAGATACGGAGTTTTAATTCTAAATTACGTATAATTTTGATGTCGGTTTTATCTTTTTAAAATATAGTTATGTTCAATATGTCTACAAGCTACAATTAATTAAATATTTCAAAACTTCAATATTGAAGGTTTACCTATATAATATTGACAGTCTCATAGAGAAGTTGATTTAGAGATGGTAATAAAAGTTTGTGATTTCGTGATTTATTTATTACTTAATAATTTGTGGACTACAAATAATAAAGTTTAAGGAATGACTCAAATGCGTAGTTCGAAAACGGATGAGAATTCGGAAAAAGTGTACAGAATCAAAAATTATAGAGAATTTAATAAGTTTTTTTCATCGCAGAATGTTTTTTGCTACAACGCCTACAACGCATCATTTTTAGTAATTAAAAAATTATTTTTTTTACTTAGTAATAACTAAGAGAAAAAAATTAATTTAGCTGAAAACCAAAAATTGCTGCTCACGCATTCTTTAACTACATACTTTATTGACTGAACTATTGTAAAAAATATAATTTCTTTATTATTCAAATAACAATAATAATTAGACGTCTTTGTTTTACTCGACTAGACCAAAACTAGAGTAATAAATAAAATAAACAAATACTAACTTCTTAATAAATAATTAAATGATTTATTGAGAACTTTAGTGTTTGTTTACTGTATTTGACAGTGACTCCCAGTGGCCTCTGCATACACGACCGGTCCGTCGCTCTCTCACGACTCACTCAGTCTTTCGTTCAATTTCGACGGTTGCTCGGACCTTCGGCAAAGCTTCGGCTTCGGCCGGGTTTTAGGCCGAAGCCGAAGGTTTCGCCGAAGGTGGTTTTTTGGCTGAAGGCGGCCGAAGCCGAAGCCGAAGCTTCGGTCGGACACTAGTTCTTGGCAATTTACCGGCGCCATATTGGCGCCGGCCACACTTTTTTGTAGTTATGTCGCCTCAATCTGTTTCCTTATTCATTGCTTTGTACACAGAACTATTTTTACGGGTGGCACGTTAATATGGCTTGTTTTTTGTTTTTTCAGCAAGATTATGCAAGAATATAATCAGAAAAATAATTAAATTACATTATTTGAAACATATTAACAGTTCAAACACTTAGAGGGATTTTGTCCGTAAGTGTTTGAATCCGTGACCACGGCCGCTGTAAAGTAGCCGAAACGTCGGGATTAATAAAAGTGCTCCGCGACAAAACGTAAGTGTTTGAACCTTGTAATATAATGAGTGATACTCGCGTAAACCTAAGAAATCAACATAATATTAAATAACTAACAAGAAATTAAAAACTCTTTTTTTAATATTAAATAACTGGCAACACCTATTTCTATGACCGTATTAGATCCATCTCTTAGCAAATGTAAAAATTTATGATCAAGGAGGAAATGAATCATTATTCATTTATCTATATTACATTATCCAACATAAATGACTCAATGATCTAGGATCCAATATACGGTCTGTGAAAAAAGTCATGAAATTAAAAAGGGTCAACATCATAGTGTTATCTTCGGTTATTGTTCCGAGGTGTTATCCCTTTTTTGTTATTGATTTGAAAGGGATGACACTACGATGTTGCCACTTTTTAATTTCATGACCTTTTTTGACAGACTGTAAATGATACCGTAATCTAACATGCCCCGAACGCAGATTAGTCTGTGAACGGTCTGAAACGTTACAAGAGTGGTGAGAACATAGACTTATAATCTATAGCATAGACATAATAATATAGGTACTCTATAGGGTTATGGGTGAGAACGTTAAGGTTGGGTTGCACCAGAGGCGTGGTTATAGTTAAAGTTAAATATGGCGTCCAAACAACCCATATTCTCATACGACATCTGTCAATTTTTCCGGTTATAGTTAAGGTTAAAGTCAAAGTTAGTTGGTGCAACCCAGTCTTAGCATTTTTGAACGAAAAGGCGGATTTACACGGTTCAATCCAAATTCAATCACATTGAAAGCAATTTCGTTAAAAACCGAGCAATAAAATATATTGAATACGTAAATACGTAATAATACGTAGGTAATAAAGTAATATTTTATAATATTAATATGTACTTAATTAATACGTGTACACTGTACGTGCAATACATGACAATGCCATGAAAATAATGAAATTGAAAGCATATTGCTATTGAAGCAATATTGAACAGAAATTGCTAAAAATTTACTGAATGGGTGGTAGATCCATAAACCTATAATACGACAGTATATATTAAGTCTATGGGTAGATATATAAATGAGGAGCATAACTGCCTTTTTATCCCGATAGGCGTCGCATCGTCGACTGACCGTAATTTGTCATTAGAGCTGTCAAATCCAATACATTTTTACAAACAAGAGTATTATTTATCAATTTTCGTAAAAATGCCTCAATGTTGTGCTTTGAGTTTTAAAAACTGGAGAGTTCATATATTTCCCAAAGACCCAAGAAAAAGTGGGGAAATGCCTTGTGAATAAAGAATTTCAAGGAAAGAATATGGCACGCTTAAGTTCACTTCATTTCACAGAAGATGATTATTTTGAAGGAAGTAAATACACAGGTAAGTTGTGAAATTATGATGTCTAGCCTAAGCCAAACTTATTATTTCCTAGACATGCCTCTTACAAACAAACCAATAACAAATTATAACATATATTTTCCGATGCTGAGCCATAAGAAACATTTTTAAGAAATACATACAGAGCTTCTGTTGTCTTACTGTTTATTAGCATAATTATGCAAGATCTAAATGTGATTGACAAATAATGGGAATAGGCTATCTTATGACCAAGTATCGAAGCAAATTCAAGACATGTTTGCTAATAGAAAAGTTGCTGTAAGGATTCCGCACCTTGTTGTACCACAGTTGCAGCAAGTACTAAAATGTGTTTGAATACTGAGAGGATTATAGGATTAACCAATAGCATGTCAAATATTTTTTATGTTTCATGTGTTGTAACTTTAGAGAATGTATTATGAAAAATAAATAAAAGCTGATATCAATGATTGTTTGGTTTTATTACATCTAAATAATTTTGATACAATTATTTTTCAAAAACTGCTGGTTCAAGATAGTGGATGTAAGCCATGAATGACCATGACACAGACATATTGTTTGCACTTAGCAAATGCACCATTTCCTGCAGCGCATTCACAATAGCAATCCTCTACACATCTATACCTCCTTCTTGAGAGACTTTAATGTCTACTAAATACATCACTTTTGCAAGCTTTGCATATTCTTCTGACGAAATGTATAGTGTCCTATGAGTCTAGATTTGTATAAAAGTTAGCCATTGGTTCCGTGTTCAATCTGTAAAAAGATGGAATAATATCAAAATATTTCACGTTTATCTGTGATAGTAAATAAATGTTAATAATGTATATACACATACCTTTACAGATATTCTATTATTTCCTACTTGCTGATGCTTGGAACAGGTTAATCGGCGTTCATGTCTCTGAATGTGTTAGGGTGTGGATAGATAAGAGAATTGTCCTTTTGATCGCCCAAACCATCGTCATAGTTTTGGTTCCGATCATACGCCTCCAATCTTGAAATAAAAACTCCTTATGAGGATAACATATTTAAACAAATTGTGAAATGAGAAATGTAACCTAAAAATATTACTTTGTTTACCTTTCGCTCAGATCGGCTTTTTGCTCACCACTGACGCATTTCTTTCATTCTTTCATTTCAACAAAAAATATATTTTAAGATCGTTATCACAAAGAAAACATAGAAAATCGCAACCACTCATTTGACACTTGTAAGTTGTAGTAAACAAAGGCCAGTCGCTGGTGGCTCCATCTGCTTCGAGCTTTTAGTTTGGCTCCTTATTGGTTCTAAACCTTTTTTTGGCATGTTTTTAGTACTGATTTTCTAAAATTCGGTGTGGCAGCACTGCTTCTCGGCCTCAGCAGTGTTGCCAACTTAGTGGAATTTCCACTAGATGGTTTAGACGTACCTTTCGGCGGGAAAAATGTGGTTTTAGTGGCTAGTGGATTTCTTATGGTTTAGATTATTTAAGTTAGTGGTAGCTTCGACGTTAAGCCACTAGTTTTTTTTATTATGTTTCTAACCCTTGAAGACGCACACTGGAAACTGAATTATATTATTATTATCTTTATTCGTTTTGCCGCATTCTAACGCTGATATAGAGCGATTATTTAGCATGATGAATGTTGTCAAGACTTAACAGAGAAACCGGTGGGGCTAAAATGGTCACATTTAGCAATTCCTCTTAATCAATTCAGCAAATGAATTGTCAAAACTGACAAATGTCAAATCAGTACAAAAATACAGAAATTAATTGCAAGCAGAGTTGCATTTTGCGATTTTAGAAAAATGAATCATATTATAAATCATATCATAATTCTTCAAAGCGACCATTTTAGCCCCGCAGATGAAGTTTGATCGCCTTTCTTTCGTGCAAGGTTAGCATGCGAAGGCAAATGCTGTAATAACAACATAATACCAAATACCATATTACAAAAATTAGAATTCTTCACAAACTGAATAAGTAAATGACAATGATTCCTCTAAACACGTTCATCTTTACTCTTTAGTTAAGTACCTACTTATACATAGGCACATAGGTAACTAAAGTTTTCCTTTTTGTAGAAACAAAAAGAATTATTTCATAATAATAATGACGTTGTTGTTGTATTATTTTCAAATATTTATCCTATCTGAATATAAATTCAGATAGGTTGTCGTTGCCTTTACGTTATTTAGTGGAATTCTGGTGGTTTGAGAGGCCATATAGGTTTTAGCGGTGGTGGTTTACACTGCTGAATTTGGCAGTGATGCCAGATGGGGGGGATCCCCCCAAATTTGGGGTTTTTTTTTTAGGTGATGGGGGGAAAATTGGTGGGAACATTTTTTTGGGGGGATTGTTGGAGGAAAAAATCTGGGAACAGACGGCGAAATCTAAGTCCTATGGGCCCGTTTTTACCCTTTGGTTACGACTTACGGAACCATAAAAATGCTGATTCTATAACGATTGGACGAAGAAATAGTGTACATTCATCGTATCCATTTGTGAAAGTCCCATTCATAATGAACAAAATTTTTCTTTTATAATTTGTGGGGGGATTTTTCTTGAAATCCCGAATTTTGGGGGGATTTCGGGGAACACTTGGGGAGAAACCGAGTTGGCCGTCTGGCAACACTGGAATTTGGTGGGTTAGTAAAAAAAAGTTGGCAACACTAGGCCTCGTTTTTGCTAAAGAAAAATAAAAATCATTAGTCATTCGAATTTCTGCTTGATAACATTGTCCGTCGATTATCTTGTAATTTTATCGTTTAATATTATTTTATTTGAGCATATTTTATTGCAATTGTTTAGAAATATAAAAGGGAGACCAAGATTTCGATTGAATTGTGCAGCAAGTGGTAAGTATCTGGTAAATTCTTTGTCTAATCAGTGAACATGGCATGGCTGACCTACATGACGCCATTTTGTGAAGTTTACTTCCTTTGTTCTTTGTTGCGTGAAGCCGTGAACAAAGGAAATTGTGTTGATATATTTTGTAAGAAACAGTTTCAAATTTAAATATAGAATTCTTGATTGTTATAGGTAGTCAAAATGCAAATTTTCGTGAAGACCCTCACTGGTAAGACGATAACCTTGGAGGTTGAGCCTTCCGACACCATTGAAAATGTAAAAGCTAAGATTCAGGACAAGGAAGGTATTCCTCCAGACCAGCAGCGTCTGATCTTTGCGGGTAAGCAGCTTGAAGATGGTAGAACCCTGTCCGACTACAACATCCAGAAGGAATCTACTCTTCACTTGGTGCTGCGTCTGCGAGGAGGTATGCAGATCTTCGTCAAGACCTTGACTGGGAAAACTATCACCTTGGAAGTTGAGCCTTCTGACACAATTGAGAATGTAAAGGCCAAGATTCAGGACAAGGAAGGAATCCCCCCAGACCAGCAGCGTCTCATTTTCGCAGGAAAACAATTGGAAGATGGAAGAACCCTGTCCGACTACAACATCCAGAAAGAATCTACTCTTCACTTGGTTCTCCGGCTTCGTGGAGGTATGCAGATTTTTGTTAAGACCTTGACAGGTAAAACAATAACTCTGGAAGTAGAGCCTTCTGATACAATTGAGAATGTGAAGGCCAAGATTCAGGATAAGGAAGGTATTCCCCCAGACCAGCAGCGTCTCATATTTGCTGGTAAACAGCTAGAGGATGGAAGAACCTTGTCAGACTACAACATCCAGAAGGAATCTACTCTTCACTTGGTGCTGCGTCTGCGAGGAGGTATGCAGATCTTCGTCAAGACCTTGACTGGTAAAACTATCACCTTGGAAGTCGAGCCTTCCGATACAATTGAGAATGTAAAGGCCAAGATCCAGGATAAGGAAGGAATCCCTCCAGACCAGCAGCGTTTGATCTTTGCTGGTAAACAGCTTGAAGATGGAAGAACTCTTTCTGACTACAATATCCAGAAAGAGTCAACTCTCCACTTGGTGCTGCGCCTTCGTGGAGGCATGCAGATTTTTGTCAAGACCCTGACAGGTAAAACTATCACACTGGAAGTGGAGCCTTCTGATACAATTGAGAATGTTAAGGCCAAGATTCAGGACAAGGAAGGAATCCCCCCAGACCAGCAGCGTCTGATCTTTGCCGGTAAGCAGCTTGAGGATGGAAGAACCCTGTCCGACTACAACATCCAGAAGGAATCTACTCTTCACTTGGTGCTGCGTCTGCGAGGAGGTATGCAGATCTTCGTCAAGACCTTGACTGGGAAAACTATCACCTTGGAAGTTGAGCCTTCTGACACAATAGAAAATGTAAAGGCCAAGATTCAGGACAAGGAAGGAATCCCCCCAGACCAGCAACGTCTCATCTTTGCTGGTAAACAGCTAGAGGATGGAAGAACTCTTTCTGACTACAATATCCAGAAAGAGTCTACTCTTCATTTAGTACTCCGTCTCCGTGGAGGTATGCAGATCTTTGTCAAGACCTTGACTGGTAAAACTATCACCTTAGAAGTCGAGCCTTCTGACACAATTGAGAATGTAAAGGCCAAGATTCAGGACAAGGAAGGTATCCCCCCAGACCAGCAGCGTCTGATCTTTGCCGGTAAGCAGCTTGAGGATGGAAGAACCCTGTCCGACTACAACATCCAGAAGGAATCTACTCTTCACTTGGTGCTGCGTCTGCGAGGAGGTATGCAGATCTTCGTCAAGACCTTGACTGGTAAAACTATCACCTTGGAAGTTGAGCCTTCTGACACAATAGAAAATGTAAAGGCCAAGATTCAGGACAAGGAAGGTATCCCCCCAGATCAGCAACGTCTCATCTTTGCTGGTAAACAGCTAGAGGATGGAAGAACTCTTTCTGACTACAATATCCAGAAAGAGTCTACTCTTCATTTAGTACTCCGTCTCCGTGGAGGTATGCAGATCTTTGTCAAGACCTTGACTGGTAAAACTATCACCTTGGAAGTCGAGCCTTCTGACACAATTGAGAATGTAAAGGCCAAGATTCAGGACAAGGAAGGTATCCCCCCAGACCAGCAGCGTCTGATCTTTGCCGGTAAGCAGCTTGAGGATGGAAGAACCTTGTCCGACTACAACATCCAGAAGGAATCTACTCTTCACTTGGTGCTGCGTCTGCGAGGAGGTATGCAGATCTTCGTCAAGACCTTGACTGGTAAAACTATCACCTTGGAAGTTGAGCCTTCTGACACAATAGAAAATGTAAAGGCCAAGATTCAGGACAAGGAAGGTATCCCCCCAGATCAGCAACGTCTCATTTTTGCTGGTAAACAGCTAGAGGATGGAAGAACTCTTTCTGACTACAATATCCAGAAAGAGTCTACTCTTCATTTAGTACTCCGTCTCCGTGGAGGTATGCAGATCTTCGTCAAGACCTTGACTGGTAAAACTATCACCTTGGAAGTTGAGCCTTCTGACACAATAGAAAATGTAAAGGCCAAGATTCAGGACAAGGAAGGTATCCCTCCAGACCAGCAACGTCTCATCTTTGCTGGTAAACAATTGGAAGATGGAAGAACTCTTTCTGATTATAACATCCAGAAGGAATCTACCCTTCACTTGGTGTTGCGTCTCCGTGGTGGAATTTAAATGTTCAATTCGCAAAAGTAATTATATAATTTGCTTCTCATTGTATTTCAATTGTATTCAATCATTCCAAACTGCTTAAATAAATGATTCTGCAATGTTAATAGTACTTTTTTTACAAAATGCTATGCCCTAAGATCCTACTTCCTACTAATATTATAAAGGCGAAAGTTTGTTTGGATGTATGGATGTATAGATGTATGGATGTATGGATGTTTGTTACTCTTTCACGCAAAAACTACTGAACGGATTTTAATGAAACTTTACAATAATATAGCTTATACATCACAATAACACATAGGCTACAATTTTAACCGACTTTCAAAATGGGGGAGGTGTTATGTTTGTTTTCTTATGTTCAACGATTACTCCTTTTCAAAATTTTTCTTTTGGTGTGTAGGGTATCATCCCAATTTGGTATTATATTCACAAAAGTGGTGATCTGATGAAGGATCCATAAGTAATCGAGGGAACTCCTCAAAATTTATGGGGAAACATGTGGTGACTTTGGTTTCGTGAGAAGTATTCTAAGCATAAATGATTCTGCAATGTTAATAGTACTTTTTTTACAAAATGCTATGCCTTAAGATCCTACTTCCTACTAATATTATAAAGGCGAAAGTTTGTTTGGATGTATGGATGTATAGATGTATGGATGTGTGGATGTATGGATGATGTTACTCTTTCACGCAAAAAATACTGAACGGATTTTAATGAAACTTAACAATAATATAGCTTATACATCAGAATAACTCATAGGCTACAATTTTAACCGACTTTCAAAATGGGAGAGGTGTTATGTTTGTTTTCTTATGTTCAACGATTACTCCGCCGTTTGTTAACCGATTTTCAAAATTGTTCTTTTGGTATGTAGGGTCCCAATTTGGTATTATATTCACAAAAGTGGTGATCTGATGAAGGATCCATAAGTAATCGAGGGAACTCCTCAAAATTTATGGGGAAACATGTGGTGACTTCGGTTTCGTGAGAAGTATTCTAAGCATATGCTACCAACAAGTAAGATTTTGCACCGAGGTATACCTGGTATACCGTGGTTCGGAAGGTGCTGAGAGAACTCCTGAATCTTTATAGATACAAGTTGGGAGTTTCGGCGTTGTTTTAAGAACGGAAAGCATATGCTACTATGCAAATTACATTCATCATCATCATCATCACTACCATAATATTATACCATACATCGTCCCATGGTTGACTTATGAGCCTATAATGACCCTGTTATTGTTACTTTTCATAGTCTTTTAGATCGAGACTCGAGTTTGTCAAGCGATAATTAAAAAAAAATCTATACTTAATATTATAAACCTGAGGAGTATGTTTGCTTGAACGCGCTAATCTCAGGAACTACTGGTCCAATTTAAAAACTTATTTCAATGTTAGATAGCTCATTTATCGAGTAAGACTATAGGCTATAATTATCACGCTAAGACTTATACGATGGCAATATTTGGCACAGATATAGAGTAAACCAAGTGAAGGGAGTAGGGACATAAGAGCTATATTTTATGGGAAAATGTACGGTTACCGTAAAATTCCTAATTTAAGCGTCGCCCGCTTAAGCCGCGCGGGACATCTAGTCTACTTATATAAATTGAATAAACATCAGTATTCAGACCCAAATTCAGTGACATCTGTTCTTGTTGATAACTCAGTTATTACAATATTATATTTTGTTGTTATGATGGTATAATAATCGTCTATCAGCTTCAAGTGTTGATGTTACTGTTACTTGTATGAATAACTGAGAATGTTAGAAAATTAAATATTAAGTCTAATCGTCAGTACTACTGCACTGATCGATGTGATAATAGTGACAGTGTGTACTGACTGTACTACAGTCAGTACACACTATCGGTACACTCGCATCGAGCCGGCTCGTTGGAATATAAATAAACCGTATGTGAGTACTTAGCATATAAATCTAAAAGCCGTCGAGCTTTACTCAAGCGTGTGAGTTTTGCGGTCCACACGATAATATTTACTCGATTTGGAGTTAAACTATCGAGTAATGCTGAATGTGTGGATACGTGATTGCTCGATCAAATAAAACACAGTTTTCACAGAGCCAGTACTGGCTGCCAATAAGACAGGCAGCCAGTATTGGCTTGGTATATGCCGCGTGTGAACAGTTTTTCAAGCCAGGCCAAACTCTCTCTCAAAGGTGGTTGATAGTCCAGGACATTTTGTTTATAGTTGGCTATTTTTGGTGGCTCTTTACTAGCCTTGCTTTCCTAAATAACCTTTTGTTTCTTACATGAACAGGAAATAATGTATGTGAAGGATTAACTAATTAGCGGTAGTCACTAATTATTTATTAAAGTTTCGCAAACAAGTAGCAAGGGTAATCGAAACACACATTCAATTATAACATTTTATTTAGGAGGCGAAACGAGCAATAAGTTTAGGTTAAAATTTTAATACAAATCAATCGTGATACATCCTTTAAATTTTCAAGATATCTATCAAATAACAGTAGATAGATGATGTATTATATAGTAACATGAACGACAATACTTATATCAAACATATATCGAATTACATCACACCAATTGCGTCGACGTCCGCCGTAAGCTATACGCGTGCCACGGTTCACACGATGTAAAATGTCACTAGATCCTTTAAAAGTGGGGTTAACGTTTCTAGCTTCAGGTCCGAGCAAAAATGCCCAAACACGCCGCGATGGCTGATCCAATAAGTCTCTGAGTTATGTTTTAATACGTCTACTATAGCATAGAATTACAGATAAATATTTGAATTCATTGAGTCGAACATAATACAGGTATAAATGCCATCAGGGTTCAGGACGTTTCGCACGAGTCAGCCCGTCGGCCTCGTGACACTTAGACCCTCATCGTTTATCGATTTACCTCAAAATACTTACACTTAAGAAACACTTGAAGATAGAACAATATTATTATGAACTTACATACGTCTAACATTAGATCTAGGTATTGTCTTTTGTATGCCAGAGAAGTTATCCAACGGGGTCCGTGTTCTAATATTAGTCAATATGAGTTGCAACACCGACATGACAGGAATGTGAACGAGCATGCATTTAATATTCAAAATATCTAGCCACATAGAACGATTTAATATTCATAATTTAAGTCTAAATGTCTTAAGTTTAAAATCATAATGTCTTAAAATAAATTCATAACTACAAAACGCTATTGTTACCACACAAACCGCAGTCGCGTAGCGGGTACGCGACGAAATACTGCACCATTAACATGATATCACAATGACATTATAATATAGTATAATATATTTGCCGATAACACACGAAACATTAAATGCCACGAACATTGGCAAGATTCAACGATAGCGCACCGTCGCGCGCCACACACGTTTACATACATTTATACCAGATTACCGTAGATATATAACTATAAAATCTAACCATTATCTAGACGACTATTACATTCAGAGCTTCGAAGGACGAAATTAATATAGTTTATAGTTAAAAAAAATAAACTATTGTATACGTCCATAATAATTTCCTCGTTAGTAAAGGTAGTTCAGTTCTAATCCTGATATCTAATTTCAATTGGCAACTAAAACTATGAACCTACTGATCTAACATCGTCTGGCATCGAAACTTATGGCGAAGAATTTACATAAGGGAGGGTAGAAACAAAATGGAAGACCGGGGCTCAGAAGGGTCCACTGTTTCAATAAAAGTAAAACTAATTAAACAACTATCATCTTGAGCTTTTGACACTTTAAGGGAATATTTTTTTTGTGTTTCATCAAAACCGGCTGACCACATACTTCAAATGTGTTTAATATTTTAGAGAGCACTCCTTTTTTCTTTGGTAATTTATTTAATATGTAAAAGCAACAGATGTCTTTGGTATATCGTTTCGATATAGGCAGGTGAAAACCTAAGATGTAGTGTCTTAACTATTTTTGTATGTGGTCACCCTATACAATCGAGAGCCTGTTCTTACAGTTTATGATTTTAAGTTGAATTTTATGGATATATTTATTATAAATATGTAATTTGAATTGAGCTAAAAATATTGCAGTAAATTATTTTGTTACAAAAATATCGGCAAACATTTATCTATCTAAAACACGATTTTAATATAAACTCTTTTCAATTGACCATATCTTGTGAAATACTAAGATTCTCGGTGGTAGTTATGTTTTTTTAAATGCAAGCATGCGACCAATCAAGAATAAACCAAATTTTAGATGGCGGGTATTAAAAACTAATTATACTTAATAAGTGTCGAATTTATAAAGTATTTATTCTTGTTTGGTCTAATGCACCCTAGAATTATTGATAAAATATTAACAAGAATAATATAATAAATACATACTTTCATACATGATTTCAAATGTACACATAATTTAACTTTCGACTTCCAAATTTAAAACATATTTTGCATCTCTGATTTGAACAGACCCTAGATTTCTTCGTCTGTATTACTTAAATATAGTTCAACAAATTAACAGTATTGGACGATTTTGTATGATTGCTTTGTTGGAGTTTCGAAAGATAACGAAGAAAGTCGGATTATACAGGGTGTTTGAAAATGAACTCCATAAACTTCTAGCTAGTCCATCAGATTCAACTAAGAGTTAGTATTCAAAAATATTTGAAATAAAATTAAATTTCGTAGATCTCTTAGCCAATGCTGCGCGTTGACAACCATTTTTGATTTACTTATTTAGTTCATGAATGCTAAGTTTATTTTTATCTGTAGGGGTATATATTTACAACTAATTGTATATGTTGCCATGTAAATAAAATTTGTTTGCCGAGGTTTATGGAGTTGGTTTTGAATGACCCCAATGGTATTGACTTAAACCTTGCACACTGGGTCACCACAATATCGCCATCAGTGTTTTGCGAGTCAAATTGTTACCTGGAGAGATCTTTGCTTAATTTCAAAAATGTGGAGCAACGAGAAATATTTTTTCTTTAAAATTTAATACATTAATATAACTAATGTAAACAGTAAAACTACAAATAGAATAGCAGTTTCATCTTAACAGTAGCTAACACTAGGTCTGTTAGGATGTTTTTCCAAAGTACGGTATGAGTTTGCGTCAGCAAACCGTGTATTTTTCGCTGGGTAGATACTCCAAAGTAAGATAATTTATGTTTCATTTTTTTTGGTTACAATAAATAAATATCATATAAGTACGTCAACTAAGCTATTTTGAATCAAATTATGACTTGAAATATCTCGCGTCACACCATTTTCAGTATATGCTATTAAAGAAAGAAATATTATAGCTGCATTGGCGCTGGTGACCCCGTGGGCTAAAGGTGTTTTGGTGTTTACATGTTAGGTAGCGGCACGGTGACCTGCACGTACGAGATGGGGAAGAAGCCGGTCTTGCCGTTGACGCTGCCCTCGAACCAGTTTTCGTCCACTTTGCTGATGAGTGTGATGACGTCGTTCTCCTGAAAACAAAATGGCGGACAGTTAACATGGCGTACACAAAATGACGGATGTCGAAGTGACATAACAACAAAATGGCGGACACTTGATATGGCAATATAGAAACATAGTTTAAGTGTGTTGAACCGACTTAAAGGACGATACTTCCTTTCTTTTTCCCGAGAATGGTCATGATGGCCATAGGATAGTTTTTAAATCTTGAAAAGTTGTACTATACCCGCTTTTTCGTCTTTTATCTAAATTCCATTCAGTTATTCAGTCATTAAATAACTTAGCAGCCGTTTAGATAATAGACAGCAGGTCGGGGTAAATGGCTTTCTCCGCAAACGTTTGCGGAGAACGCCACGGGTAGTAATGAATATAATTAAAAACTACTGAATCGGTTTTAATCATTTCTTCAGTGAGTGACATACACTATATATTTTATACCCGTGCGAAGTCGGAGCGGGTCGCTAGTTTTCCATATGAACCGCGATTGACAATGAAGTGTCAGATGTTGTCAATCGCGACTTTGTACAGAAAATGACAAGTTTTTGACAGGGAGTCAATGACCGCTACCCCCATGTTTCGCCGAGTACAGTATAGTATGCATTACCTTGAATCCCAGCTCTCCTTGATTCTCAGGCTCGAAGTCGTACAGGGCTGTACAGCACGGCCCCTTGGCGGGGGCCACCGGCGTCCGCGCCGGCGACTTCACCGGCGACGGCAGCGGCGACGCTGCGGTCACGTGACTTGTGAGTATAGAAGCAACACCGACGATGAAATATGAACCTTATTTATACAGGGTATAACAAAACTAAGTGGTAATACTTTAGGGTGTGTATGTGTTCCTTGTAGAGAGTTCATTGAAAGTAGCAGTTCTGACACAGCAATTTTTTTTTGTGGTTTGCATAGGCAAGCGCCTCAGCTTCATCAATTTTCCCATACGAAAGTAAAAATATAGTTACTCTTTCGGCACTGCCACTTTCACATCGAACTCTATATAGGGGACTCATACACACCCTAAAGTATTATCACTTAGTTTTGTTACACCCTGTATAGTCATAAGTTTCATAGCGGAATAAGCAGAAAGATTGCGTAATCAAATGTGGCAAATATTGGCGTCACGTCGTTAAAGTTTTCGTATACGCATCTCCCTGCTTACCCCGTGCGTACTAGTCGGCGACCGTTTACTTGGTCACTAGCATATCGCGTCTTTATGTAGCAAATGCTCTATGCAAGGTAGGTTTAATACCGACTATAATATAATAATAAATCCTATGTAGCGGTCGTTTGTTGCAATCCCCGCCCTTATTTCAACACAAATTGTTTAAATTAAAAAGAAACATCAAAAATGTTGCTACGAAAAGACGCAATATTATGTAAGGCACCCTAAAGTTAGCATTTAGCAAAAAAAACTAGCGCACGTTGACAAAACTTCCTAATGCATATACAATGCTCTTTGTAAGAACCTAAAGTTCTATGCTTGAATTTATTGCATAAAATACTCTACTAATAAAAGGCAGACTATTTCTTTACTTTAATAAGACCTATCACAAATAAATAGGTAAGTCTTCACTCAAAGCAACTATAAGCCAACAATAACGGATATTAATAGTCATGCCATTACAAGATCTGCGTTACCACAATAAGGACGTTTAAGCCAAACATAGAACAAACATAAAATATGCGATGGACGATGGACGAATAGCGACACATTTTCTAAGATGGATGATCAATACAAACCGTGATTAACTTATGTTGAAAATAATGTGTTTTTAAAGGTATACCTGTCCGAAGTACGCTATACCTTTTTTTTTTTTTTTTTTTTTTTTTTTTTTTTTTTTTTTTTTTTTTTCCTAAGCGTATTTAGACGGGCATACCTCAATATGATTGTTAAAAGATTGCTTCAGAGAGGTATTCTCGGCATATGAACTGAGAACCAGTAATGGGTATGAACTATGAAGACGCCTTTTCATGCATGTTTAAAGACATGATTATAAATTCTCACTAAAATCAAGCCTAAAGAGTTACGATTTTATGTTTAGCTGTGTCTGTGTGTATGTGTAAATGTTTATGTGCACGTATACGCACGGTTGCGTACATATATACGTTAACGCGCACGCAACGTTGGATACGAGATTTTCTTTATTTTTATATCTGTTAGTGCTTGTTTACAATGTCCGCATTTTTTCATAAGATGAACGTACTAAATGCGTGCAATCACACACGTTTTGGGGTATAAAACGACATCTGCGTTTAAATGTGTATGTGTTTTTAATGTCAATGTCTGTTTCTGAATAGGTATCTGAAGGTGTGTGAGTGTGGTATGTGTGTGTATGTGTGTTACCGTTGTTGGAGCGCGACGCGCTGTTGCCGGCCGGGAAGAGCTCGAGGTTGGATGGCGGCTTGTGGTCGGGGGAGCTGGCCCGGGACCCCCCTTACATCGCAACGTTCAATCAATAGCCATATTCTCTTTTTTTTTTTGGGAAACTACAATCGCAAAAGCCCTATCGGCTTGGAATGGTTTCTCATACTCTGTGTCACTTGTATCGCCACTTCATGTCATCAAGTTTTGTATACAGTGTGAATTTTCATTATAGTGCAGTGTCTTTTGGCTTTTTAAATTTGGACGTGACGTGTCACGTCACTTCGCTGTATTCTCGCCTAATGCGATCTTTATTTGTATGGGTACCTAATAGTATACAACTTACGCATATTACACAAATTCACACTGTATACTAAGTTCATATTATGATCATCGTTTTAAAGGACATAGTGTAATGTTTGGCTACACATCGAAAAGGTAGAAGAGCATTCTGTCTACTCGCGAGAAAGACAGACACATTTAACACAGATAGTTCGAAGGTTCCATTAATGGAGACAACAAATAAATATTAAACATCTTACATAAAAAATCCTTACTGCGTATACATACGCTATAGTTACGCAATGTCCTGTCCTTGTCTCTCATATTATTTTTCTTTGAAATAAGACAAAGACAAAACATTGTGTAACGTATGTGTATCAATACATCAATATGCAGTTCGGATGTTTTTTATATGGAAGTTAATGAGCAAAGAAACAAAAATTGATTTAAAACAGTTTTTGTTCCTATGCACTTCGTCTTAGTCTATGAAAGGATAGGACAGGATGGGATTTGGAATGTGGTGAACCTGAAATTTGTAAGAAATCTTTGATTATAATTATATTATTGTTTTTAAATTATGGAAATTGGCCCCTGGACAAAAAAGTTATAAAATAAAAAAAAGGTAAAATTAGTTTAAAAAAGTGTTGGCTAGTGTTATTTACAGAAACTTTGTTATTTACAACATTATTGCTTTAAATTTTTAGACCATGTGCTTTACTACAAATTACCCATACCATTTATAAAAAATCTACAACTTAGGTTTCCCTTATTTTTTAATCTCCTTGTTTAGATTTCATTCATAACATTATTCTCAAACTACTGTCGGTTCTTGGTAGAAATTCATGTTGAACACTAATAAAACACGTTGTTTATTCAAATCTATAGTTATATCTTAGTATATTGGAAAAAGTGCACGAAAAATTGTGTTTTATTAGTGTCAATTTCTAATGTTTTTTTTAAGAGGCTATGCAGTCCCACTGCTGGGCAAAGGCCTCCCCCAAGTCCTTCCATTCATCCCGATCCATCGCCACCGTTGGTCAACCTGGTTTGTATGTGTCAAGTTCATCGCGCAATCTTTTGCAAGGTCGACCGCGGCGGCGTCGTCCATCATCAGGTACCCAATCTGTGGCGATCTTTGCCCAGCAGTCAGGATGCATACGGCTAATATGACCCGCCCAATCCCATTTCAGCTTGGTAGCCTTTATGCCTATGTTCTAATGTTTTATAAAAAATATATTCATTCACTCAAAATAGTCTCACATTTTGAGGTTCAGTGCCCAAAAGTAACTAAACAAACTTATTCCTACACTCAGAGACGAGTATTAATTACTTAATTGTATAAATGAAGAGTTTGACAGATAACAATGTATGGGGCCTTAAGTAAATCTTTTCATTAAATTACAGTAATTAATATTGGATCTAGACTCGTACTTGTATTTCTAAATATTGTATTCTCTGTGCCAATACAATTTATATCAATATTATTGTGTGATAGTGCGCTTGCAAAGTGTTACTTACAAAGGCCGTAAGTGTTTTTGATATTTACTTAGGAAGTCTCTAATTTGTGCAATAATTAGATTTGCAAGTGCGAAATGCGAATGATCTAAATGAATAGTGGTTTTAGTATATTTAATATTGAGACAGATCAATAGATAGGCAACATTTAGTGACTACTGACTAATTAATTATATATTATTTTTCTTCACCATAAGCTTATAAGCTTCGCAATATTTTTAAAGCATAATATAATATCCCCTTACCACGACTTGATATAATAAATAAATAACTAATAAAAATATGTAACTAAAGAAAATCTTTAAAAAAGAGTCAGCAAAAAAGTTTACGTGCATGGACTTTTTTTGGTACAACACTTTTTTCTTATATATTTTGATAGATAATTTTGTTGGTCCTAGTCACACTTTATGCTGAATTTACCACCACCAGCCACCTCCCAACAAAACCTCAAAATCCCTCACAAAAAAAAAAACAAAGAAAGAACCCATAAAAAACCAAATATCACCTGTCCAGGGGTCTCTTACGGGGGCGTAGCTACGGGGGGCGGGATGGGGGCGCACGTCCCACGCGCGAAGGGGGTCGGCGGAGGGGAGGTCGCCCACTGAGGAGGCGGGGGGCGGGGCTCGCGCGCGGGGGCGGAGGGACTGGGCGGAGCCGAACCGCCTACCGTGGTTCAGGTCGTGGATGCCTTCGATGTTGAGATCAGCAAGGGTCTTCGGTACGAACTCCAGTTTCGGACGATTCACCGCTTCCTCTTTCCTGGAATGGGAGATTGGTTTCATAAGTGAACACTCATTTGTACATACTATCAGAGAAGTTGATTCCTAAGCAGATGGGCGACCTACGTAGTTTGGTCGCGTTATGTCAAACCCAGCCAACAGATCACAATTTACATTGAATTGACATGATCCGACCAAATGACGTAGAGCTGTCAACTGCCTAGGAATCAATTTCCTCGATGGTAGACACATAATATGTATATCGGCAGCGATATAGTCTACGAATAATAAAAACTAGATATAGTGTATATCGGCGCATAACGTCGATTGGTTTGGAGTATGATATATTTTTATGATTAATAAAATATAATCAGTAAACAAACCCCAATCTATACTAATATTATAAAGCGGTAAACTTTGTTTGTTTAATTGTAATGAATAGGCTCAAAAACTACTGGACCGATTTTAAAAACTCTTTCACCATTTGAAAGCTATATTACTTACGAGTAACATAGGCTACTTTTTATTTTGGAAAATATAGGGTTCCGTAAGATATTTCAGTTTTTCGGAAACAACCAGAAAATTTACTTATTTTGCGTACGCTGCCTAAACTATATAAGCACAATTTATTAAAATGACTGTTTTATTGGATCGCTACCTACGTCTTGGGTTACTAGTAGGTGACAACTGTTGAACGACAACAACCGTTTTCTATCCGCGATCCGCAGGGCGATTACGTATTATTTGACAGCAAAGTAACAGGCGCTGTTGCATTGCTGTCTTAAGACACCTCCCATTTTGTTGTTTTTTAAAAGGGTTTCGTACTTCTCCATGAGCGCGGAGACGAGCCCCTTCAGTATCTCGGTGCACTGCTGGTGGTACTCCAGCAGACCCTCTGCGAAGAATGACAGCTGCGCGACTTGCTCCACCTGGAACCGTGCATTTTATATATTTTTTAACAGAAAATCTTATAGCATTTCGAAGATAGCGATAGAATATGTGTTGAGTGCAATTATTGTTTAATAAATTAAAGTTAAACATGATAATCATCAGATTATAACGTCCGTTTACTAGACATTGGAATTAACAAAACTTCCAGGAGTTCCAGTTTTTTCGAAAAAGTACCTCGTAGCTCTTTCAATTCACTACACAAAATATGATCCATAGTTTTTTCCCAGAAACGAACCATTTCCGAGATATTGGCGATATCTCGGAAATAGTTTCTCCGTGGCTAAAGACTTTTTACATCATTTCGATTATATAATTTTTGCTTGTAGCTTGTGACGGTAAAAATGTAAAGTAAAAAAGACTCACGTCATTATCCAGCAAATTGAACATTCCAATCTGGGCGAGCGACAACGACTCCGCAAACTTCTCCTCCGCCTGCCTGATCTCGTCGTCTGGAATATGCGCACCTGATGTAACCCACAACACACACCAACGAACAAAAAAAAAAATACATAAAAAAAGAAAAAAAGTTACAGACCAAACGATGAAAATAATCAGGTGGCAGGTAGCGGGGGACCATGAAAAGAAAACGAGCATCTATTAAAATAAAATAAATAAAAATCATAATATTAAATAAGATTACTAGGGCAATGAAGGTAATATAGGACATATGAAAATCTAGCTACTAAAAACTATTACTACCAACAATTAATAAAACAAAAGTACCTACTTGTTATCGTCAAAATATTTAAAAGGTAGGGCACAACTTTAAAACGGAAAGTTCAAATATTCCATGTTTAGTTCTCTTAGAAAAATGGAACGTGTTATAGTAGTAGATACGTTTCAGTTTCTCTAAACAATTTTAAAACTGTGCGAGGCCTACTTTATTAACCGACTTCCAAAAAGGAGGAGGTTATATGTTCGGCTGTGGTTTTTTTAAGCTTATTGACTTGTCATATCAGTTCATAATCGCGAATAAGAAACCAAGAGTCACCTTATATCAAGTATAATCTAGCAATGATCTAGCAACACACTTCCCACATACCATGTTTAGGAGCCGAATGACTAGGACTCGAATATGGGCTCCTTACACCTTTTTATTATCAGAGCAATATTTTTAAATTGAAAATATTAACTTTTTGAAATTAAAGTTTAGTAAAATAGGCTTAACATTTTTAAACGTGTTGTTTATTGAGTTATAAAGATCCATAATATTTTATTGACATAAAAGAAAAGGATAAAATATATTCACCTTTCGCTTGGCGACGTCTCTTACAGTCGAAGTCGAGCCTACGCCCCTGCAGTTTTTTCCGGTGGTGCTGAAAAAACATAAAAATAATATAGTATAAGCATTCAAATATTACTTAAATACAATAATTATATTTCATATTGCATTATGCCTTGTCTTAGACATAGGTCTATGTCAAGACGAACCCTAAACAGTCCTTTGAGATTGTTACTTGTTTGGGATAGTACGGTTTAACATTGGTTTAAATTGGTCGATAGTTGATGTTTAACCGAAAAGATTCTCAAAGTTCTGTTAACCCTATAACTTTTGACCCTATAAGAAAATAAAAGTTTGAAAATAGTTTAGCTAAATATACGTCATAGCCCATCCTTAATTTTGAAATCATTGTATTATTTACATAAAGTTTTCTTCCAAAATTGACTACTGCAAATATTTCCAACTTTGGGGGTTAGTCACGTCATTCTTTAAGAATATTGTACAAAATCATTCTAGAACCCGCAACTCACCATGACCTCCTTGAGATCCTTGGTCTGTAGATGGTGTAGCGGCTCGAGAAAGCTCTGCTTGATGTTGTCGTCGAGGGAGTATTTCACGTCCGCCATCTGCTTCAGCGCCTCGCCCATCTCGATCAGACATTGTGCTGGAATTAACCATTTATACGTTAGGTGGTTGATACCTATATATGATGATAGGTATAGATTTGAGATGATGATATCACCATCACTACCATTACACCATGCATCATCAAAGTGTGATCCCATTATAGGTACTTTTCATAGCCTATTATATTTCATATAATTTCATTCATAACGCTGCGGGGCACAACTAGTTAGTTTAACATAGCCCCATAGACACTCAAACAGAAAAAAATACATTATTATTGGTGCTATTCGTAGGTTGAAAGTTGGTTCATAATCTGTAAATTGTCAAATATTATACATGCAAAATCTGACTAGAAATTAATTTCTCTGATAGGACAAGCGAAGAAATTGTTTCTTAGGCAGATGTGACTAAAAGGTGGTCAGGTTATGTCATTACAAGTTTATTGATATGCAGTCTTCTTGTCAACTTCGTTTTTGTATGGGAATGGCAGCTTCATTCTATATTTCTATTGGAACAAGAGGTAATGGGATTAATACGTCAACAATGTTTTGTACAACCTGTAGGTTAACAGTTAACACCTAACAAAGTAAGCTCAATGAGTAATAAATATTATATGGCTTCTTAGTAGGAAACATCTTAAAAACAAAAGTGTATCTAAGAGTAACTTAATAAAATAGACATTAAACGAAAAGATAGCAAAACTCAATTTATTAAGTAGGGCTGTATTGGATTCTAGTAAAGGCATTTTCTCCTAGAAATACATTACTTGCTGCTTTTAAAGTGACTGATAAAGATATTTCCAACAAAATCCAGCAAATAACGTTTGAAATAAGAATATCAAGAGAGCTGTTAGACGTTTCTTGTGAGGTTCCTTAAATATTTGAGTGTGTAGAAAATTATCATTTATATAATGTTTTCGTAATGTGTTACAAAAAAGCATTAAATCAATTTATTCCATCTCAATGTACTACAACTCCTTTGATAAATAATAATACCTACTGCCAACAAAGATGAATCGAAGTTATTTAACTTTTAAAAACTTTTGAGACTAGGTACAGAAAACAGTCGCCTGGTATAATAAAGTCAATCTACTCTCCCTTGCTCTATCAACACGCGAGCGAAAGTTAAATTGCGAAAACATTGTTTGTGAAATGTCACGACGCAGGTAATAATATAAAGGTACGTACTATGTATAAGATTTCAAACTTTTTCAGTCTGACGTGTTCAGTTCAGTTTATGTTAATAACTGATAATGCTCAGAGTAAGGACTTAGATTAAAATGGAGAGAGCGCTAAAGCACTGTCGTGTCTTCAACCAGGGCGTTATCATATGTACAATGTGTGCAATGCACACGGGCGCCATCTTCTAGGGGCGCCAAATCGCCATCTTTAGGGGCGCCAAAACCAAGGACCCAAAAAATTTGCCTTTAGGGGCGCCAAAATCCTTTTTTTGTACACAGGCGCCAGTACTCAGTAGCCCTTACGGGGGCCCTGTCTTCCACAATTAGATAGACTTGTACTCCCATCTTACGACGTTGAAATCACGACGAGCAAGAGCTCATAGTCGTAACTTTGAGTTACGATTATGAACTCTTGCTCGTCGTGATGATTTAAAGATTTATTTTTTAACATTGTCACAGTCTAACTGCCGCACTCAGAGACGAACATTAAATACTTAACTGTAATTAAATGAACATTTTGACATAAGCCCCATACATTATCTGTCAAACTATTCATTAAATTGAAGTTTAATCATCATTAAAATATGTCTCTGAGTGCGGCGGTTAGAGTCTATTATTACTATTGCTTACTTGAGTAACTTACTTAAATATAAGCAATTTAAATTTTATAGATGACTATAATGCGATAACGTCATAAGTTGTGTGTTGTGGTCTGTGGACGAACTTGGGTACAAAAAAAAACCCGGAATATTGCTAAAAATTTTTATTATTTTTAGCAATATTCCGCGAAAAAAAACTTCCACCTTTAAGTAAATAATGATTCCATTAACTATTTAAAACCAGCATCGTCCGCGTCATCTGTATGAAGGCATCAAGCAGTACTTACAGAATATAGAGTCCTCGCCGAGTTTCTTGCCGTATAGCAGCATGCAGTCACCTAGCACTCCCTCTGGCTGAGGGTAGGTGTTGCTTTTGGCCTGGCCGCTCAGTTTGCTGATCCCCTTCACGGCGGCCATTTTGGCTCGCGCCGTGGGGTTCGGCTGTAGGAACTCCTTCGTCTTCATCTGTAACTCCTCCACCAGCTCGCATGTTACATCGGTTTTCTGGAAAAAAAGATAGGGTGAGATAGGCGTTCAAATAAAGGAGTGTTTTATATCCCCCTTTATCATTGCATTCGCATGTTACATGATAGAATGCATCTTGACTAAGGGGCCAGACAACACTATTAAAAAGATAACGTCCTGTCAAAAATCCTCAAAAACCGGGCATTATTCAAATGAACGACATTGCCAAGTCAAAAATAAAAACCGCAGTAGAAAAGACGAAACAAGGAAAATAAAAGGCAGCAGCTCTTAAAAAATGTTAAGGTTACCTAATTTTATTAAGGCTACGTAAGGGGCATAGTTCCTTTACTTTGTTCCACGACTTCTAACATTATTTTTTATGAAGGCACAGTAAAACTTATTATGTTCGGCATGAATGCGCCGACTTTAGCACTTTAAACTTTTACATTTGTACATTTACAACAGAAATAAAAGACTTTTACAATGTCTGTAATTATACACTTTTCCAACAAGTCCACGTCAGAGAGATAAATGGGTGTGAACTGTGAATTCTGTTGTAAAAAATGTAATATTTTGGTATAGCAACATTATTTTATACGTCCCTTGGGCGTCTAACATTTTTTTATTTTCTGACAACAGCTTCATCTGAATGTAAAATTTAAGTTACATACCGCCGTACTCAGAGACATTTAATTACGATTAACCTTCGATTTAATGAAGAGTTTGACAGATAATGCATGGGGCTTATGTCAACATTTTGAATTAATAATTGCATTTAAGTAATTAATGTTCCACTCTGAGAGCGGCAGTTAATCTTGTCGCCTTGTGCACTAAACTCAAGCAACTAGAAATCTATAAGCTCCTTTTGTCTCTTTATAGGAACGGTTACAAGCTTAGTCTGGCATCAGTTCAGTCCATCAATCTGAAACTCACACCAGAATGATGGCTGAAAAGTACATAATAAAGAAATGATCAGTCCGTCAATCAACCGATAGACGATCGGTTGATCGGATCGGACGGTGTAACCGTCGTCTAAAGCATGCACAATCCTACTAATATTATAAAAGCGAAAGTTTGTTTGGATGTATGGATGTGTGGATGTATGGATGTGTGGGTGTATGGATGTTTGTTACTCTTTCACGCAAAAACTACTGAACGGACTTTAATGAAACTTTACAATAATATAGCTTATACATCAGAATAACACATAGGCTACAATTTTAACCGACTTTCAAAATGGGGGAGGTGTTATGTTCATTTTCTTATGTTCAACGATTACTCCGCCGTTTGTAAACCGATTTTCAAAATTTTTCTTTTGGTATATAGGGTATAATGCCAATTTAGTATTATATTCACAAAAGTGGTGATCTGATGAAGGATCCATAAGTAATCGAGGGAACTCCTCAAATTTTATAGGGAAACGTGTGGTGACTTCGGTTTCGTGAGAAGTATTCTAAGCATATGCTACCAACAAGTAAGATTTTGCACCGAGGTATACCTGGTATACCGTGGTGCGGAAGGTGCTGAGAGAACTCCTGATTCTTTATAGATACAAGTTTGGGAGTTTCGGCGTTGTTTTAAGAACGGAAAGCATATGCTACTATGCAAATTACATTCATCATCATCATCATCACTACCATAATATTATACCATACATCGTCCAATGGTTATGACTTATGAGCCTATAATGACCCTGTTATTGGTACTTTTCATAGTCTTTTAGATCGAGACTCGAGTTTGTCAAGCGATAATTCAATAAAATCTATACTTAATATTATAAACCTGAATAGTATGTTTGCTTGAACGCGTTAACCTCAGGAACTATAGGTCCGATTTAAAAACTTATTTCAGTGTTAGATAGCTTATTTATCGAGTAAGGCTATAGGCTATATCATATGTATCTTAGCGTGATAATTCACGCTAAGACTAATACGACCAAAGAAACTCAGGAAATGTGGGGAAAACGGGGGAAATATTAAAAAAGGTTTATCTCACAAACTACTGGAGCAATTTTTACGGCAATATTTGGCACAGATCTAGAGTAGATCACGTGAAGAGAGTAGGGACATAAGCTTTTTTTATGGGAAAATGTACGGTTTCCGTAAAATTCCTAATTTACGCGGGCGAAGCCGTGCAGTACATCTAGTCGACTATACGTTCGGTAAATCGCCTGTAGAAGATATTGTGTCGTACAGCGCTTGCGCCAATAATAAAAATATGATACCATCATTTGTATTGCATAACGCTTGCATTAAGAACAGTTCAATATGAAGCCAGTCAAAAATAGGTTGGCACTAAAGCCAATTTGAATCACAATATTACTTAAGTACGCTCGACCGTTCGCCCGCATTGCGGCTTCTACTGGAAGAATCTTAAGTGATGAGATTAGTGCATCACCGCGTACGGAACTGCCTACGCTTGAATTCTACTTGGAAAGATCTAGAATCAGAGTGCTTAATCAAAATACAATCGCCAGTTCTTCTTCTTCTTCTTTTGACGTAAGCCTCCCCATTTAGGAGTTGCTAGCGTCAGAGTTGAGGCGAAAAATGTGAACAGTTATAACGTAAACTGATTGCCATGCAGTGGGCACGGGTGATGACTTCATGCGACCATGCAAATACAAGATATAATAATGAAACAGAAAAAACCGGAACAAGCAAATATAAAGCAAAATATTGTTTCTCGCCAGTCTGCCAATGTATGAACTTTGACATAACGCATTGCAAGCGCCATGACATACGATGGGTTATGTCAAAGTCCATGCAATTTTGACAACTAACTTCGCTATCGAAGCTTATCTGGCAAATGCATTTTCGCCTAAGCACTCAGCTTTGAAATCATTCAGTGTAAACCAATGATGTTCTATGTTACTAACGTAACTAGATTGGAAGTTTACGGTAGCAACGCGTTGCCACTTCGAAGATGCCTGCATATCTCACATACATAATGACATAACGAATATATGACTTGACATTGTCTTTTGAACAAAAAAGTGGTTACGCATTTCTGAGAATCTTTTGTAAGACATTGCTACTCTAGTTTGGTGTAAACTAAGTAATTAAATCTGGCCCTACCAGACCTAACCCACAGCTTCACGGAAAATCGTGGTTTACCGTTCAGCAGGTGGCCAACTAAGACCCGATTCGACCAAACTTGAAGTTACACGAGTATAACTATCATGAGAATAATTTTACTCCTTTAATTTACTCTAGGATATTATCGTTTGCATTTTACCAAGTTACTCAAAGAGTATGAAATAAAATGTCAATTATAAACACACCGGCAAAATTAGAGGAACATAACAAAATTTTCAATTTTTTTGAAAATTGTTCACTGTTTTTTATAAATTTATTTATTTAATTACTAATTGATTATTAAAAAATAAATTTTATATAAATTTAGGGCATAAAAACGTGAAAAATAGAAAAAAATCGGTAAAAATCAAAATTTAAGAAAATCTTTGAAATTTCAGTAGTAAGTTTTTAAGTTAAATTCTCCATTTTTATTAAAGAAATGTCATGTTAAAAGCGTGTAATGCCTTTTATGGATCTCAAGAGGGCCTGGATACGCCATTCCATGCTTGCATTTTGATTGTCAATCATTTCCTGTGGGGTATTCTCCTACTCCTCCAGTAGCGGCAACTCGAGCTCCTGGACACATTGGAGCTGGAGTTTTAACTCGTACCGTTCACCCATTGATGTGCCACACGTCTTCAATCGGATCCACATCCGTAGACCACGCTGGCCTCTCCACCTGGGCTACGCCAGCATCGTTTAGGTAATAATGACCGATTTTCTTACTCTATGGACGCACATAAAATTGAAATTACTACCTAAAACTGTGTAAAAGGCACACCATGCAGTTCCAGGATGTCGGTTCTATAGCCCTGTACTGTCAAAGTACCATCATCTATAATCATCAGCTCCATGCGGGCTCCAAATCATATGCAACTCCAAACCATTACGAAGCCTGCATCATAGGCCACTGTTTCCGGTAAGTGTGATGGCCTGTAGCTTTCCTTATGATTTATCCACATTCTTTATCGCCTGTCAATACAATGTACACAGAATTTGCTCCCATCACTGTACAGCACAAGATTTCACTCACTTGTCTAATTTTGATGTTCACGCGCAAATCTTAGCCTGGCTCTTCGGTGTCCTGTCTCAAGTTTTGGTGCCCTTGCTGGCACTTTTGAGTTTAATTTAACTTCTTTGAATCTTCTTCTTACTGTACAATCACTAACACGTTCATCTTGGACCTGTTCCGACAGGTTTCGTGTCTGCATAGCAGTTTGAGGTCGATTTCTTAAGTTTTGTTTCCTTACAAAATGGTCATCCTGAACCATTGTCACCCGATATCTGCCTTGTTCTCGTCTCCGAACGTAAGATCCAGTCTCTCTGAAGCGTTGAAAGTTACGATGAACCACGGAAGCCGACACACCTAAGGCCTGACTGACCGAACGGTAGGTGTGACCTTTCTCTATCGTGGTTACAGCTCTAGCTGTCGCAGATGCTGGGAAATCACTAATTTTGTATCTAAGCAATGTGTTCTTCCAAAAACCAAACAATCAAATGAGCTGAGCATACCTTGCACCCCGCTAAAACGCCATTCTTATCAGGAACACTTACAACGTCAATAATCGAAAAACACTTATTAGGGCATAATTGCTATAAAAACCTGTCAACTTGCCAGTTTTGTTCAATATTTTATTTCTTGAATGAGCTTAGAAGCTATAAAAAAGGCTTTCAGACAGCCCGACCCACTTGAGTTCAAGTTTTGGCCCTTTTTACCTATGTTCCGCTAATTTTGCCAGTGTGTGTAGTTCACAATGACACCGACCGTGACAGTTGAACCCTGTTGTACAACTATTCTCAGTTTAATATTTACTCCACCAAAATAGCCCGTGTAAATATTTACTCCCGTGTAATTACCTCATTCTTGGATTAGAAGTTGGAAAAACGCAAAACCAGCTTACTCTTAGATTAGGAGACAGTTATACTCGAGTTAAATTTTACTCCAGTTTGGTCGAATCCGCCCTAAGTAAAAAGGATTTTTACTTAGTTGGCCACCACTCTAGTCTTACACGCATCACGCAACACTAGAGTACTCTAGTGTTGCGAATGCCCATGATAGGTGGCGACTGGCGGCTATCGCTTACCATCAGGGGATCCGTCTGTTCTTTTATTGGTTAATTTGAAAAGAAAAATCTAAAAGCATTTTAGTCCCTGTTTGTCAAATATATAATTTACTTTATAATAAAATAATAACACTTGACTTAGGTCAAAAATAGAGTGGGTGTTATTATTACGAGGGCTGCTATTTATGTATCCGGAATTAAAAAAAGAAACAAACATATATCATTTAATATGGTTTTATTGCTTTTCAAAATATTCGCCGCGATGATCGACACACTTTTGCATACGCTGGAACCAATTTTCATAGCACTTTTTCCATTCTGATTGAGGTATCTCCAAAACGTGCATTTTGAACGCATCAACAGCCTCTTCGCGGCTCGAAAAACGTTGACCACGTAATTTGTTCTTCGCGTATGGAAATAAAAATAAATCGTTAGGTGCCAAATCAGGGCTGTACGGCGGATGACCAGTCAATTCGATCTTTTGACCCTGCAAAAACTGAGTTGTTTCAGCTGAGGTGTGACAGCTAGCATTGTCGTGATGTAATATGATTCTGCGTTGTCGGTTGTCCTTTCTTATTTCTTCAAAGACTTCTGGTAAACAAATGGTCGTATACCATTCAGAATTAACCGTTTTACGATTCTCTAATGGCACTGTAGCCACATGTCCATTAATTCCAAAAAAACAGGCGACCATTTGCTTCAAAGTACTTTTTGCACGAGTAACTTTTGTTGGTTTCGGCTCATCTTGGAACACCCACACCGTTGACTGTTGTTTAGTTTCGGGGTCATATGCATAGATCCAAGATTCATCACCTGTGTAGATATTATAAACGGCTTTTGACGTACCACGGTTGTATTTTTTTATCATTTTTTTGCACCAATCGACACGAGCCCGTTTTTGATCGATTGTCAAGTTGTGCGGAATCCAACGCGAACATATTTTTTTTACAGCCAAATGTTCGTGTAATATCTTATGTATGCTCGTCATACTTATGCCTAAGGACGCCTCTATCTCGCGATATGTAACATGACGATCACGCATTATTAGTTCCCGCACAGCATCTATATTTTGTGGGACAACAGCTGTTTTTGGGCGACCTTCTTTATTTACATCCGTGAGCATAGACCGCCCACGATTAAACTCACTGTACCAGTGATAAACAGTGGTTTTTGATGGTGCTTCATCTCCAAAAGTTGCGGTGAGTTGAATAAAGCACTGTTGTTGATTTAGCCCACGCCGAAAATCGTAGTAAATCATTGCACGAAAATGTTCACGCGTTAAATCCATGGCAAATGAAGACACGCAATTTTCAAAATGACGCCACAATGGAAAAATAATTGACAGTCACATGAAACAAAATGTATTCTTCAACCAAAGAGTTCTATTTTTAAATGTTGTAATTACTTTTTAAATATTGTTCTTGTAAGTGGCCAGTTCCGGATACATAAATAGCAGCCCTCGTAAATAGTAGCTCTATTTAATAATAACACCAACTCTATTTTTGTGTATTTCGTAAATAAATTATTTTTGTGGTATTCGTAACGCCATTTCAGTTACTGCACCATCTGTAGTAGTAGCACGGCCACCAGTAGAAATGCTAAATGAAAAATATGGACAAACTGTGGAGATAAAATTAAGGTAGCGTTCTAATCTTTTTTCGTTCCCTTTTCGTTCCATTTATATAGGACTAGATGACGCCCGCAACTCCGTTGCGCCAAAACTCGTTTATCGCGCGGGAACCGTACATTTTTTCCGGATAAAAAGTATCCTATGTCCTTTCCCGGGACTCAAAGTATCTCCATGCCAAATTTCAGCATAATCGGCTCAGCGGTTTGGGCGTGAAGAGGTAACAGACAGACAGACAGACACACTTTCGCATTTATAAATTAGTATGGATAAAAAATGTTTCGAAAACACAAACCATCGTTTTCCTAAAAAAAATTTTCCCAAATCAAATTGAAGAAATCAAATTAAATTGAACTGTTTATTGGCTTACTGATAAGTGATAACACAGTTGTTGTTCAGCCAAAATACGAGTGTATTTGTTTTTCTATCTTCCACCAAAAGAAACAAAATCATAGAAGAAAACTTACTCTTTCCATTTCCACGAAGTCCAAATCAAGTTTTGTGCCCTCGGCACCTCCCATTTTTTCTGTGACATACTGAAACAAACAAAAACATAAATTAATAACAACAATAATTATCTTAGAAGGATTAATCAATTATTGTTTTTATTTCTATCTATACAGGTCTTATGCTAAGTACTCACATGCGGTTTTGCACGATAGTTTTACTCCAAATAGAGTAATAATTATTATTACTGTGTGGACCGCAAATCTCACAGCTCGAAGGCTCGCATCGAGCCGCTCGAAGGGTTTTGCTCGACGTTATTGCGCGATCGAACAAATCCGTATGTGAGTACTTAGCATTAGTAGTAAGACATGAGTATAGAAGTTACAACAATTTTTTAAAAACAAATTCCTATCTTCGGTAAGACAAAGGCACTACTCCTTTTGAGAACGCTATACATTAATTATACCGTTGCCTTTATGAAGGTAAAATTGTTTTACATTTTGCCGGCAAAAGTTTTCACAATTGGAATACTTTGTTTAGCCTTGGAGATGACATTGATAATATTATAAAGCACTTGTTGAATTTCTATTGTTTGCCCCATATTATTATCTCTTTCCAGCAGGCTTAGCACGGCCGCCATAGAAAGGTTTATCCTTATGGTAAGGTAAACCAAGTGATGGATTAACAAAGGAGATCTGTCAGTTTGTGCCCAAAGACGGTCAGCGTTTCTATTCTTTGGCATTTTTACTGTGGCCGTGCTAAGCCTGCGGGTATGTTTCTCTGCCTTAACTATATCGCAAGAAGTCAATTAAGTAAATTAGAACACTTGAAGTATATTTTACGGGTTCTTTACCTTAACTTACTATTATTATTATTATTTATCATAACTCAATGTATATCATATTGTTTTTCAAAGGAACAACGCCTGATTGTCTTTAAAATGTTTCTTAAAAGATTCATATTCTAAACATTATGTAAGCTCTACCTTTAGAAATGGATTAAATATTGCGATAACGATTATAAATAACTCTGCCTTGCCATTAATAGTACTAGTGCATTCTACAGACTACTCAGTACTAGTAGTAGGTACTGCTTAATTTTTAAATTTTTTCGAATAACCATTTTTAAGCATTATATTACACCTCTCTAATACATAAGCAGTAAATGCTAAATTACGTTGAAAACCGGCTGAAAAGCCCGTAATATGTCCAATGGCGCCAAATATCGGTTTTCAACAAAAGCTCCGGTCGAGGTCTAACCTTGGCCGTATTCGAGTTGTACCGACAGCACATCCCATTGTACGCTGTTACTATTTCGTTTAAATTGATTAGAAATATAGATGGTGTTGTAAACATTTTGTTTGTTTCATTTATTGGCGAACTAGAACATCGCATTAAATATAATAATTTCATTCTAATTTGGTTATTATTGTGACCATAAGCAAATTAAAATTGAATTAAATCTGTCAGGTAACAGGTAAACTATATTGTTATGGTTTTTGTTGTTCAAATAAAATGTAACACAAAAACAAAAACGTAAAAATGTGTACAAAAACATTCAGCAAGGAGAATTAATAATTAAAACGTTGTTGCTTTAAAATTGATCAACTTTTTTTCATCAGCGGTAAGCTCACAAATGGAATTTTAATCCGTTCGACGCTAAACCTTTTAGGCGGGCCGCAACATTCGCAATTCTGTTTTAACAGTGGCAACATTTCTACAAAAATAACAATCTAACTGTAACTATAACAAATAATAACTTAATGACCGATCAGTGTATCAGTTAATGTAAATGCCATATGGTCACAGGTGGCATGCATATATTTTAAGTAATATGCTGGTTCTTCTTCACTAGCCTGTAAGTAGGAATTTGGATGACAGGCTCTACAAGAAGTAAGTAAAATACGTATAGGTGACTCTATTTTTTACCACTAGTATATTTAACTTCAGGATATTAAACAATATGGAAACTTTTTGAGGTGTAAAAGACGTAATGAGTGTTTTTTCTGGGTCAAAAGGAGAATAGTTTTTCTAGTATTTGAATATTGACTTAACTAACATAATAAATTCTGGAATACTTGTAAGGGTTTTTTACATTGCAACATCCAAAATTGGAAAAGGCAACTCGACACGCGGGCGGCAAGTAGTCGATGGTAGATAGATAGTTCGTCGATAAAATATGCCATACATCATAACAGTGAAGGATCGGACACTGGTGTTGGGACACATTACATAATAGAACATTAAGGGCCTGTTTCACCACTTCCTGATAAGGCTATCCACCAAATAACTTGACAGATCAAGTATGAAGAATCTGTGAAAAAAGTTGTGAATAGCCTTTTAGGCACTTTATCAGAAAGTGGTGAAACAGGCCCTTAATGTTCTATTATGTAATGTGTCCCAACACCAGTGTCCGATCCTTCACTGTTATGATGTATGGCATATTTTATCGACGAACTATCTATCTACCATCGACTACTTGCCGCCCGCGTGTCGAGTTGCCTTTTCCAATTTCACGTTGCTATCTTTTACTCGTATAAGTTAAACGTATCCTTCTCACGTTGCAATCTTTTACTCGTATAAGTTAAAACATACACTTTCCCCGCAAATACCACCATACAAGCAGTACAAGCAGTAGCTTAACCGCAGCTTAAACTACGAGATAAACCGTGGAAGGTCGACGTAATTGGGTCACGCAGGCGATACTGGGTCAGGGTCGTAGGGCACCCCGACTCCCGCTGCACGACGCAGCATCCCCCACTGTACCGATTACGTGCCTTTTATGAAGTTTGTGTGTTTTTCGACATTGTTTAATTGTGCTTTTGGTTTTGTAATTTATATTAAGAATTATAAAAAAGTTAATCGTGGGTACTGAATTTTGAAATTTTTTTAAGGAACTTATCGCTATAAATTTTGTCGCAGATATTTGCGATGCACATATTTATTATAATATGGTTTATCAGGCCTTGTTTCACGACTTTCACGTAACAATAAATTGTTTTTTTTTTCCATTCAAAAGTGTTCCACTTTATTTTTTTCCCGACTATTATCATTTAATTTATATTTAATTTAAATCTAGATGGGGTAGCTAAAGTTCCGAGCACTAAAATTCGTATCGTCCTTTCGACGAGATCTATTCTACCATTATGCTACAACGTTCTCTATAACACTCATACTTAGATGACAAGTTTAAATGGATGTTACATTGTAATGACTAGCTTCGTAATCGAAGGCATTGAATGAAGTAAGTTCAGACCTATTGTCTATGACCTACATTAAAGCTTTCAATGCTGTATTATATACGTGACAAATGATAGAATATTATGTAAACCAAAGTAAAGACAGCTTAATTTCTGAGACAATTATTTTATACGATTTATATCCGTTGAGTAAGCACAAAAGTACCTAAGGGCTCCCATGGGATAAACTAGGAATTCACATCGCATTGCAAATATCTGCAAAATCATTCATAACTTAATGAAAATGTAATTCAATTTTCAAAATTAGTCTCACTAAAACACGAGAACGGCTGAACCGATTTGCCAAATAGTCTTAAAATATTTGTGGAAGTCCAAGGAAGGTTTAAACGGTAAGAAAAATATAAGAGAAAAAGTTCACGGGTCATCAAGTAAAATTTTGAATTGTCCGCCGATATTATAAAAGAAAGTACCTACCTATACTTCAAATCTTAAAAAACGTACAAAACACAATTTCGTTCTTAGAAGGATGTTTTGGAAGTCGAACAGAAACAGTGAGCCTGAAAATCTTGAAGCAAGTATACAATTTTATTAGCTACTGAAATAATTTTATGTGATTGGCTTTTTATCTTTTGTTTGCGCCCTTGAATATCTTGTTTACTGTTCTTTGGACGAAACAAAATTTGTAATAATACTTTATTTAAAACAATACCAGAATGTGAAAATAGTGAATTCCACTATTCAATGTTTAGTTAATCGTCGATCGCGGATTCTTGGAAATCTATTGTTATTCTATTGTTATCGCGGTCGAATTCGACCACTTGGGAGTTGATAGGTTAAATATCAAACTAAATAAAAGTTTAAATCCTTTAAGAGTAAATAGGTCCACATAGGTACTTGGATTTAGATGCAGCAGCAGACACAGCAGTAGATTAAACTTACTGGCCATTCAACATACCGAAAAATACGATACTTTAGGGCCGGGACACAAAAACACGATACGACCTCGTGTCGTGAGAATCCACGACGCGCGTTGTAAAAAACTACGACACGACATCGTACGACGTCGCGTCGTAGAAACTCACGTAGAAATTCAATGATGAGTTTCTACGACTAGCGAATCATCTTTCTTGATAAATAATCAGGTAAGCAGCCTACATTGTTACTAACCAAACTAAGAAACAACAATTTTAATACTAAAATCGAGCCCCACTAGCTACGAGTCAAAAGTCGCGCTCTATGTAAATCGGCCAAGTGCGAGTTGGACTCGCGCACTAAGGGTTCCGTACCACTATAGAAAAAAATTGAAAAAAGTGTTTCTTGTAAGTACTTTATTTTTAATTTTATTGAAATTTTATTATTAATTATTAAAGTACAAATAAAACTGAGTGTTATGTGAACATTTCAGGTGGCTACTTGTTGTTATCATTGATACCGAGCAAAAAATGTTTAAAAATCACGTTTGTTGTAGGGGGCCCCCTTAAATAATGTAGTGTAGTGATACCTATGTAGTATCTTGATATATCTTAACCGTATATAAGCTGTAACCACTTGATTATTATGTCATAATAAAGCCAACTATTTAACCAGGCACATCTTTCATTTCTCGCTAACACCCATCCTTACATGGCGACCCTGCCAGTAAGCGATCGGGTTCGCGCTGCATTCCGATCACCTTATAAGGACTAGAGTATTTTAAACAGTGTCTCTAAGTTGAAACAATGTGTTCGTTAATATTACTGACTATTAATAACCGCGATAGACGTTTCTAAGTGTTCGTAAAGACTATTTTTCTGACAAAAAATGGGTAAGCAACAGCCGAAAGAAGAGACTGTAATCATCGCACAAAACGCTAGCGGTGGTACCAACACTTCCTGGCTGGAGCAGATGCATCAGCATACCAGTGCCATTACCTATATGCTGGGGGTGATATGCTTCGTACTGGCAATCGCAGTAATGTACTTTTCCATACGGTTCTATCGCAATTGTCATAGAAGCTGGATACGACGGGAAATTTACGAGCATAATCTCCAAAGATCCAACAGCTGGTTCCGGCGACGTCACGAGGGTTCGCGTACCAAGGAGGACCAGCCGGGCGTGAGAATCGCATAGTGAAGTGTGAAAGTGCATGTCGGTAAATATATAATACTAGCTGTTGCCCGCGACTTCGTCCGCGTGGACTTTAGTTTATAGCGCGCGGTGTCAACAAAATTTGTGCTTCAAAATTATCGGATATTTCCCGATAGGTTCGTTGCAAACAAATGAAGGATTCAAATTTTTCAGGTTAAAAAATCACGAGCGCGAAGCGCGAGTGATTTTTCCTGAAAAACTTGACGACTTTATTTGTTTGCAGGGAACCTTGAGGGAAATGCCAGATAATTTTGAAGCTCGTGTGGTATTCGGGGGATTATTTTTCCGTCCCAAATGTCGGCCAATATAATTGCACCATGAGACACAATTGAATTCAACCTGTCAGTTTGACGTGTTTGTCTTTTATATATAGCAACTACCAGAGAAAATTTTCAAAAAATTATCAGTATAATACCATGTAGGTTGTACCACGTGACGTCGAATGGTGCAATTCTATTGGTCGATATTTGGGTCGGAAAAATAATAATCAGTATAATACCATGTAGGTTGTACCACGTGACGTCGAATGGTGCAATTCTATTGGTCGATATTTGGGTCGGAAAAATAATCATTGATATTTTCATGGAAATAAGATATTTTCCCACATCAAAATGTAGCCTATGTCCTTTCTCAGACTCTAGAATAACTGTGTACAAAATTTCATTGCAATCGGTTCAGTAGTTTTGGCGAAAGCGAGACAGACAGACAGACAGACAGAGATACTTTCGCATGTATAATATTAGTATAGATTATAAAGTGTGGTTACTGTTGTAGCGGTACGGAAATATTGCATATAATGGACTTATTTAGAGGACTTTATATTTTAATTATGATAATTTACTTTTAATTTTACATTTATGGCAGATAAGTTCGAAGAATATTTTAATTTTTTGTCTAAAATAAAGACATATCTTGTAAAAATAGGCCCACGACGACGTGAAGGCTCTATTTGTTTAAAAAAATGTTTAGTTTCTCCACCTTTATTACAGTACCCAGATTTTTCAGAAAAAAATGAATTTCAGTTATTTACAGACGCGTCAGGTACTGCAATAGGTTCTGTTTTATGTAATAGCGATGGTCGACCAGTTGCGTACACGAGTCGTACTTTAAATAAAGCCGAGTTGAACTATCCAACTATAGAAAAAGAAATGTTAGCTATTGTTTGGTCTATTAAATATTTTCGCCCTTATTTGTTTGGGAAAAGGTTCAAAATTTTTTCTGATCACCGACCTTTAATATATTTATTTAACGTGAACAATCCTTCGAGTCGTTTGACAAAATTTCGTTTAATTTTGGAAGAGTATGATTTTGTGATTGAGTATATAAAAGGAAAAGATAATGTTGCTGCAGACGCGTTATCTAGGATACGAGTTACTTCAGAAGAATTGAAAGAAATGAGTGAACGAGTTATTAATGTAATGACAATAAAACAACGAAAAAAATTAGAAAGTCAACAAGTAGTTCATCAAAATTTGTCGACTTTGCCTAGCAGTTCTACTGACGTTCGGCCTGATCAACCGAAAGTTGTAGAAATGCCTGCGGGGACGTCAAATTGTGTAGAATTATTGTTGGTTTCTCGGAGTAAAATGTGTAGTATGAGAAGTAACTTTAAGAATTTTGGTTCTTTTTTGTATAATAAACATGAAATGAGATTATATACTTGTCCAGATTTCCGATCATATATCGCGCGAGACGCATATGTGAGTGAACTGGAGCAGTATTGTAGGCAAATGGATATTAAAAATATCTTTATTATAAAACTTGCAAGTAATTATGAATTTATCGACTGGTTGTCGAAAGAGATAAATAATAAAAAAATATGGTCCGGACCACGCCTACATATTCTTAAAGGAGTTAGGAGAATCATTTGTAATGACGATAAAAAAGTAATAATAAATGACTACCACTTGTTACCAACTAGTGGCCATGCAGGAATAAGAAGAATGTTAAATAACATCAAAAAATCTTATTTCTGGCCTGGAATGGAACGTGACGTTACTGAATTTGTAAGCAAATGTAAGTAATAAAGTATTCTTTACCTGTTAAAGAGCCTATGGTAGTAACGAGCACTGCTACAGGCGCATTTGATAAGATATTTTTAGATTTAGTGGGGCCCTAGGGGCCCCACTAAATCTAAACATATCTTATAAGGATTATTATGGTAAGGTTTATATTTTAACTATTCAGTGCGAACTTACTAAGTTCGTAGAAGCATACCCTTTAGATCGTAAGGACGCCGTTACCGTGGCAAAATCGTTCGTAGAAAACTTTATTTTAAGGTATGGTATACCGCGAGAAATCGCGACGGATAGAGGTTCAGAATTCATAGCATCAACAATGAGTGAAGTGTGTAAATTACTCGGTATCAAACAGTTGTTTTCAACAGCATATCATCTTGAATCTATAGGTGCGCTTGAAAATACACATAAAAATTTAAATGCGTATCTCCGTATTCAAACTAATAACAATCCCAGAGAATGGAGTACATGGATTCCATATTGGTCTTTTAGTTATTATACTACTGTACATACATCTACGAAGTATACTCCATACGAATTGGTTTTTGGAAAACTGTGTAAAATACCTACTAATTTATGTCAGCAAGTTGATCCTTTATATAATGTCGACGACTATTAATTAACTTCAAAAATCTCAGGAACAGGCTAGAGAAAATTTGTTATTGTCAAAAGTAGTAAGGAAGCAAAATTATGATAAAAAAATGAATCCAACTTTTTACAAACCTAACGATTTAATTCTTTTACGAAATGATAATAATTGTAATAAATTTCAGAATGTTTATATTGGTCCATTTAAGGTTTTAGAAGATATTTCACCAAATGTAAAAATACTTAAGGAAGGTAAAATTGAAATAGTTCACAAGAACAGAACAAAATTATACAGAACTTATGTTACTGATGTTTAAGTAGTTTTAATGTTAAGAAAATAAAATAATGTATATTTTTAATTATTTTATTTCTTTTGAAAAAAGGGAGGTGTAGTGTAGTGATACCTATGTAGTATCTTAATATATCTTAACCGTATATAAGCTGTAACCACTTGATTATTATGTCATAATAAAGCCAACTATTTAACCAGGCACATCTTTCATTTCTCGCTAACACCCATCCTTACAATAATTTTGTTTTTAATATATGTATCACTTAATAAAAGTCTTAAATATATGTATAGTATAAAAGTATTAAATATATTTCCGTTGTCTGGTACCTGTAACAAAAGTCCTGCAGGTACTTAGCACGGGGCCAGACCGACGTGGTGTGAAGCGTCCATAGATATTATTATTAATAATATTTGTTGTTATAGCGGCAACTGAAATACATAATCTGTGAAAATTTCAACTCTCTCGCTATTACCGTTCTTCCGTTACGGCCTGGAGACAGACGGACAGACATCGAAGTCTCAGTCCCTAATGGGGACCCTATTAGGGGCCCGTTTTTACCCTTTGGGTACGGAACCCTAATAAAAAAAAAAGCTCGTATTACCTAATAGATATTTATGTCATATATTACTCCAAAACACATCTTAAAGCGTCGATGTTTGATATGTAACGCGATATTGAGTTATTTATGAAACAGAGCGACACTTAAGGCTCCGTACACACCATCAATCATTCGCCAGCTCAATATCATGTTCATCGTAAACAAAATAATACCTCAGGGAAGGCAAAGAAGGCTAAAACACATGTAAACACTTACATGTTGTGTTTTACCAAATTTTTGAGTTATGGTATGGTATTGAAAAACTTACTAGTTTCGAAATTATAGATTTTGCATTATTGTAATAGAGAATCCTTGATTTAGGTAATTTGAAAGATATCAGATTCACTTCAGTGATTCAGTTCGTTTGATCAATACTTCATGTTTATTTTAGGTAACGTGGAGTAAATGATGCTGAATCAAGGAAGAAACAATTTTTTTTGTCTAAAAATAATATTATATCGACTTTTAAACGTAAAAAAAATATATTAGTCGTTTTTAGGGTTCCGTACCCAAAGGTTAAAAACAGGACCCTATTACTGAGACTTCGATGTCTGTCCGTCTGTCCATCTGTCTTCAGGCTGTAACTCAAGAACCGCTATAGCTAGACTTCTGAAATTTTCACAGATTGTGTACATATCTGTTGCCGCTATAACAACAAATACTAAAAACAAAATAAATTAAATATTTAAGGGTGGCTCCCATATAACCAACATGATTTGCTATTTTTTGCTCGATATCAATAATGGCAATACATAGGCACTTGAAATATTCACGAAATACTCAGTTTTATTTTTACTTTCATAATCTATATATATAAAAATCAATTGCTGTTCGTTAGTCTCGCTAAAACTCGAGAACGGCTGAACGGATTTATCTTATCTTGGTCTTGAATTATTCGTGGAGGTCTAGGGAAGGTTTAAAAGGTGAGAAAAATTTTGGATGTGTGGCGGTACCCACAAATCGCCTAATATTCCTGCATCGCGCTATCGAAGTTTTCTGAGCGCGTCGGTATATATACGACAGCTGAAATGTATCACGTGGGCTTCGGCCTGACCGAGCATAACACCTCGCTCGGTCGGAAGATCTTCCTTTAGCGTCGCCACGCATTATCCCACAGATGTATAGATGCATGGATGTATATGTAGATGTATGGATGTTTGTTACTCTTTCACGCAAAAACTACTGAACGGATTTTAATGAAACTTTACAATAATATAGCTTAAACATCATAATAACACATAGGCTACAATTTTAACCGACTTTCAAAATGGGGGAGGTGTTATGTTCGTTTTCTTATGTTCAACGATTACTCCGTCGTTTGTTAACCGATTTTCAAAATTTTTCTTTTGGGTATCATCATAAATATAGGGTATCATCCCAATTCGGTATTATATTCACAAAAGTGGTGATCTGATGAAGGATCCATAAGTAAACGAGGGAACTCCTCAAAAATTATAGGGAAATATGTGGTGACTTCGGTTTCGTGAGAAGTATTCTAAGCATATGCTACCAACAAGTAAGATTTTGAACCGAGGTATACCTGGTATACCGTGGTTCGGAAGGTGCTGAGAGAATTCCTGATTCTTTATAGATACAAGTTTGGGAGTTTCGGCGTTGTTTTAAGAACGGAAAGCATATGCTTCTATGCAAATTACATTCATCATCAACATCGTCATCATCATCACTACCATATTATACCATGTTATTGGTAAATACTTTTCATAGTCTTTTAGATCGAGACTCGAGTTTGTCAAGCGATAATTTAAAAAAATCTATACCTACCTAATATTATAAACCTGAAGAGTATGTTTGCTTGAACGGAATCGGAGGAACTACAGATCCGATTTAAAAACTTATTTCAGTGTTAGATAGCTCATTTATCGAGTAAGAACTAAGACTATAGGCTAAGACTAATACGACCGAAGAAACTCAGGAAAATGTGGGAAAAACGGGGGAAATATTAGAAATTACGAACTACTGGAGCAATTTTTATGGCAATATTTGGCACAGATATAGAGTAGACCAAGTGAAGGGAGTAGGGACATAAGAGCTATTTTTATGGGAAAATGTACGGTTTCCGTAAAATTCCTAATTTACGCGGGCGAAGCCGCGCGGGACATCTAGTCTATATATATAAAAATCAATTGCTGTTCGTTAGTCTCGCTAAAACTCGAGAACGGCTGAACGGATTTATCTTATCTTGGTCTTGAATTATTCGTGGAGGTCTAGGGAAGGTTTAAAAGGTGAGAAAAATTTTGGATGTGTGGCGGTACCCACAAATCGCCTAATATTCCTGCATCGCGCTATCGAAGTTTTCTGAGCGCGTCGGTATATATACGACAGCTGAAATGTATCACGTGGGCTTCGGCCTGACCGAGCATAACACCTCGCTCGGTCGGAAGATCTTCCTTTAGCGTCGCCACGCATTATCCCACAGATGTATAGATGCATGGATGTATATGTAGATGTATGGATGTTTGTTACTCTTTCACGCAAAAACTACTGAACGGATTTTAATGAAACTTTACAATAATATAGCTTAAACATCATAATAACACATAGGCTACAATTTTAACCGACTTTCAAAATGGGGGAGGTGTTATGTTCGTTTTCTTATGTTCAACGATTACTCCGTCGTTTGTTAACCGATTTTCAAAATTTTTCTTTTGGGTATCATCATAAATATAGGGTATCATCCCAATTCGGTATTATATTCACAAAAGTGGTGATCTGATGAAGGATCCATAAGTAAACGAGGGAACTCCTCAAAAATTATAGGGAAATATGTGGTGACTTCGGTTTCGTGAGAAGTATTCTAAGCATATGCTACCAACAAGTAAGATTTTGAACCGAGGTATACCTGGTATACCGTGGTTCGGAAGGTGCTGAGAGAATTCCTGATTCTTTATAGATACAAGTTTGGGAGTTTCGGCGTTGTTTTAAGAACGGAAAGCATATGCTTCTATGCAAATTACATTCATCATCAACATCGTCATCATCATCACTACCATATTATACCATGTTATTGGTAAATACTTTTCATAGTCTTTTAGATCGAGACTCGAGTTTGTCAAGCGATAATTTAAAAAAATCTATACCTACCTAATATTATAAACCTGAAGAGTATGTTTGCTTGAACGGAATCGGAGGAACTACAGATCCGATTTAAAAACTTATTTCAGTGTTAGATAGCTCATTTATCGAGTAAGAACTAAGACTATAGGCTAAGACTAATACGACCGAAGAAACTCAGGAAAATGTGGGAAAAACGGGGGAAATATTAGAAATTACGAACTACTGGAGCAATTTTTATGGCAATATTTGGCACAGATATAGAGTAGACCAAGTGAAGGGAGTAGGGACATAAGAGCTATTTTTATGGGAAAATGTACGGTTTCCGTAAAATTCCTAATTTACGCGGGCGAAGCCGCGCGGGACATCTAGTTTATAATAAAATTTAAATAAAATGAAACACTTAAGGGTGGCTCCCATACAAAAAACACAATTTTCAGCCTATTTTTGCTTTATTGTGGTACGGAACCCTTCGTGCGCGAGTCCAACTCGCACTTGGCCGATTTTTATAACATTATAACATTTAAAAAATAAAAGCATTATTGTGTTTGATATTTAGGTAACTTTTTCGTAGCAATCTACGGTGCTACGAGCAAAGGGACGTAGAACGCTACGGAGCTACGAAACGCTACGTAGCTACGACCATACTTAATATTATTATAAAGCGGAAGAGTTTGTTAGTTTGTTTGTTTGTTTGAACGCGCTAATCTCAGGAACTATTAGTATTATAATATTTTGTCCAACTGTTCATTGAGTATACGCTACATTTGTATGAAAGGATGAGTTACTGCAATATTTTGACACTAGAGTGCAGCACCAGCATAAACCGTGAACAAAAAGTTTTGTTCGATGGTTGACAACGTTTTTATCGAAATTCTGATATGAAACATGTCGGATTATTTACTGTATGTATTAGTAGTGCAAGCTAATCCGACGTTTGTGTAATATTCCCTTTTCAAAATCCCTTTACAACATAAAACACTTGCAGAGTATACGATATGCACGGCTATATACCTATTTCAATTTCACAGTCCAGGGAAGGCGTAAAGCAATAACGTCAACAAAGTTTCAACTTGTGCGTTACAAACTATGCCTGTATATTTAACACCTACTCGTATTGCTAAAATTATGCGGTAAAAAGGAAAGTTTTGTAAGCTTTAGTAACTCTCTAGTTTTCGCTAATAACAAATGTCCACGCTTTAGATGAAATATTTCATAAACTAAAAGTCTGGAACAGACTTCGAAAGTCAGTTCTATTACGTAACTAAATGTTGCCCGCAGTTGTGCTGCGCTGAAATTAATTTATCGCGTCGGAACCCTACATTACTCTGCGACAAAAACCATTCTCCGTCTTTTCTGGTGAATCCTAATTTCCGTACCAAATTACATGAGGTAACAGAGAGACACACTTAAGCCGCGTTTTCACTAGGGGACATGTCGCGGAGACAAGTCGTCCGATATTTACGTAGTTTGTCCCTGCAACACGTAGTTTGTCCCCTGCAACTTTGTCCCTCGACATAATATGACTTGTTCACACTAGTCAGTGGTGAACAGTATGTCGCCAGCGACAGTCCCGCAACCCATAAATGTCGCTGCGACGTCGGGCGACATGTCGCGCGACTAGGTCGCGAGACAAATGTCCCCTAGCGAAAACGCGACTTTACGCATTTATAATCTCTAAACACACCATGCCGAGTTCCGCGGCGGGAGTTCGGCATGATTACGTCAGCAATGTCAAACGCATACAATATAACACGACGGAATTTCGACATGGTGTGTCATCGGTCAAAAATACATTGCAGGCGGAATCATGCCGAACTTCCGCCGCGGAACTTCGGCATGGTGTGTTTAGACACTTAGTGAGAATACGTAGAGAGGCATACTCCACGTATTCTTACTATATATGTCTAAACTCTAAAGTTGTCTCTAGAAATGTACGATTACCAAAGCTTACCAAATATTTAACCCTTTAGTGGAATGTTAACAGAAGTTTGCATACTACGAATGTAGGTAAATAGTTACTTAACTATATAAACCCAATTTAATTAGTAACCTTCTCATTCTATGTAAGAAATGTCAATTATTATTAAACACTGAAGTTGAAACTAAAAAAGTCCATAATAGTATATAAGCAAGTGTGTTCGTTTGCCTGTAATACCGTTTTTAATAAAATTTGGTATGGAGATACTTTGAGTAAGGACAAAGGATAGTTTTATCCCAGTAAAAGTAGAATTACCGCGCGATGTCATGTTTTACAGTATGTAAATATACTCGAAAACACACCCTTCTTCCTCAGTTGAGCAACAAAGATACTGGTATAATCTGAAACTAGTAACAGCTTGTATCAAACGCTTCGAAGGACAGCGACTTTAATTGCCGTGTCAAAGCTTCTTATTGGGAATTCGCTTCGCTTCGACTCTGCGCTATTATAAATTGACCCTAAATCATTTTCATACAATGTTTCGCCCTTGTGTGAGTCAGAGTTATTTTGACTTTTATAAGTAGACTAGTAGTTAGCATTAGATGCTAATTATAGTCTACTTCCGTACGTCCGTACGTCTCCGTTTACCGCGCGGGGACATACATTTTTCCGGGTTATAAAGTATCCTATATCTTCCCTCGGGACTGAAAGTATCACCATTGCAAACATCAAAATGGGTTCTGCGGTTAAAGCGTGAAGAGATAATAGCCAGACACATTTTCGCATTTAAATAATACTAGCTATTTGACCGAGATTTGCTCGGTATTCGATGAAAATGATGAAAATGACATTTTCTAAAAATGATTCCTAGCTACATCAATTTATCGCCCCCGAAACCCCCTATATACTAAATTTCATGAAAATCGTTGGAGCCGATTCCGAGATTCCAATTATATATATATATATATATATATATATATATATATATATATATATATATATATATATATATATATATATATATATATATATATATATATATATATATATATATACAAGAATTGCTCGTTTAAAGATATAAGATTACTATGGATGCGTTATCTAGTTTTAAATAAAACATAGTGTGGTCTATATAAAGCAATGTTTCCAGACTTTCCAGTAAACGCAGACATATTGGGCTCACGCAATATGTAGGATGAAGCATAACCTGTGACCTTTTAGGCGGCAGCAACAGGTCTGTAAGGGCTGCCAAACTGATTTATCAATTGAGACAATATTTACGACGAAGAATTGTTTTGACTAAACAATCTGTACTCGTACAAAGTTTTTCTGTACTAATATAACGAAGAAAATGGTTTGTCTATTTGGGACAAATAGGCGCCAAAATGGCCCAAAAGTTGAGTGTGGGAACAAAGGCAACTTTTACCTTTAGAAAAAGGTACGGTTCCTACGATAATTTACTTCGTAAATTATTTGAAACCTACGGCCTAAAAATATAGCCGATGTAAGTCTAGGCATTTATTACTATAACATTGCATCGGGTCATTTATTTAAACACTACCAAAATCATGCAAAAATCAGGTGATGTCCATATATACCGACTGCGCCAGAAGTACGGTTATGTTTTTCGAGAGTATGATGTGTTAATGTATGTTTAATTGTTAGATACGCAATGCAGTCTGCAGAGAGGGATTTTTATTTTATTTAGACCCAATTTCACCAACCTCTGTTTGTTAAATCCTAACAAGGCATTACTTAACGGACCTTGGAAAATTAAACAGACTGTTAAAATACTTATGTCCCACAGTAAAAATTTAACAGCGGATTAGTAAATGCAATGTTAAGTGAACAACGAGTGAACAACTATCAATTCGTTCATTCTTGTTATAAGGCGACGAAATTGCAATGTACAAGATTAATACGACATGTTTGCTGCAATGTGTCACTTTCTTCCTTATTAGTATAATAGTAGATAATGCGACCAAATTAAAATATCACTGATCACATACATTTGTTACGCTATAATAGTTCTTCTTAATTTACCAGGTTAATAATTATTATCTGTCAAAACTGGAAACATAATACAAACTTTTATTTACATATTTCGGTTTGGTAATTTTGATACAAGTGGCAAAGTGAAAATAAATAATTATTCATAACTATGAAAATAATTAATAATAAGGACGTAGCGGAAACATGGCGGAAAGTCTCAAAAGTCAAAACAGATTCTTTTATTGATATTGCATATTATTGTCTTTGAAAGTTGTTATTTTGACTCATATAACAGCCTGTTATATATTTAACTGACCTCCATAGCAGGAATTAAATATAACACCGTGTTAGGTGATTTAACATGACATTAGGGCATGGTGGAACGCTCGATAGCTCTAACAGGCCATTAACTGATTTAACAAGCCATTATTTATTTAACATTGCTTGATGAAACTGGGTCTTAACCGACTTCTTGATTTGTCATTGTCGCATTTTAAAAATGCATTTTGTAGGTTTTTTTCAGTTACCTATACAACGGTTTTTACTTGTTTTACATCTTTACAAATAACCACGTATTTGAAATATTCTCATTACGCCCGAGCACGTTTTATTTAGCTTTCTCTCGTTACTTTAATTAAGTACATTTCCTTGTAACTCAGCCGGTTTATCTAAAACACAATTTCCTACGCAATAAGTGGATTATCCCCGTTACGAAATGTAATAGTTTCACAAGAAAGTCTATTTATCCGTTTTCTTGAAGTTTATAAATAGGACAACAATATAAGTATTACTGTCGTATTAATAGTATTAATTCTTTTCCCTTTTTAGGGTTCCGTACCCAAAGGGTAAAAACGGAACCCTATTACTGAGACTTCGATGTCTGTCCGTCTGTCTGCCTGTCACCAGGCTGTAACTCAAGAACAGCTATAGCTAGACTTCTGAAATTTTCACAGATTATGTAATTCTGGTGCCGCTATAAACAAACAAACAAATCTTTATTTCGCTTAAAGAAACTTACACGCTAATCTTACACAAACTCTGATCTCCACACTAGGTTTCCCTGTGTCGTGGAGACCAGTCTCTTCCATCATGCACATAAATACTAGGAAACAATATTCAATTCAATACTAAAAACAAAATAAAGTTTAAGGCGGGCTCTCATACAGCAAACGTTATTTTTTGGTCTTTTTGGCTCGTAATCCATAATGGCAACATATAGGCACTTGAAATTTTTACAAAATCCTCTATTATAATATGTGTACTTTAATGTAAAATAGTAAAATTAAAAAAAATAATTAAGGGGGGCTTCCATACAAAAAAAAAATACATTTTTTCCTATTTTCGCTCTATAACGGTACGGAACCCTTCGTGCGCGAGTCCGACTCGCACTTGACCGATTATTTCTAAAAAAAGATCCAGACGTAGACGTTACAGTTGTACAATGTTATGTTCTTGTAACCGAATTTTCTTACGCGTCAAATAAAGATAAATACGTCTGTATAAGTCGTAGGATGAATTGATAAATCGAGTTATCGCGAAAATTCTAGGGACTTCGCGAAAACACGGATAATTAGACAATGGTGATTACATTTTTCAACCTTACTGACAAAAGGTAGTGTTTTCGCGAAAACGCGTGTCGCCTTAGTAAGATTACGAAACGAATCGTTAGTTATTATCGAAAAAAATCACTGATTGGTCGGTTTAAGCGTCCCACAACAACATCTTCTCTGATTAGTTGAAGACTTGACGTTTTAAAATATGTCAATTCATTGTCACGCATTGTTTCGTTTGTGGTTGTTTTTGTAAGCGAGTTAGCAGTTTTGATATTTAAATTTTAATGTGTTTGAAATTGCAGTTGGACTTGATAAATACTTAGTGGCAAAAGTGATGTAAAAGTGTGTCTGTAAATACAAAATGACTGATAAAACTGAAATTAGTGTTGAAAGTTCAACAAAAGAAACTAATTCTGAGGTTATGGTTGATAAATGATAAGAGAAAAAGGTTAAATAAAAGGTAAAATTCCTATGAAGAGGCATTGTCATTCACCCTTTATAATTCAAGAAAAGATAGTAACCAATCAGAATAAGAGTTGGCCAGTAAGCAAAAATCAAGCCAATCAGCGTTAAGAATGTGCAATGTTACTAAGGCAACTCGCGTTTTCCCAAAAAACCTAACGTTTTTAGTAAAATTGAAAAATGTAAACAGCATTATCTAATCATCCGTGTTTTAGCGAAATCCCGAGAATTTTCGCGATGATTCGATTTATCAAATAATCCTACGACATATATAAATCTAGATATTTAACATGCTTTTATAAAACCTTGGGCTGTATGTATGTAACGAAATCTTTGAACACAATTTTTACCTATCTCCAGTAGTCTAATTAATTCGAAACTTTGCATACGTATTAAGAGCCAATGACAATACAATAATTTGTTAAAGTATTTTGAAAAAATAATTAAAAAATAAATTTAAATAGCGTATTTTGTTACACTATTATTTATTTATTTTTGATTGGCCGAGAGCACTGTCTCGCCACTCTACTTGGTAGGTGTAACAAGGCCCTTAAGGAGTTATTCATTAATTAATAACAAGAAACATAATGTTTTCATAGAATTCTTTTCATACACACCTACACTATGCGCACTCGCTTTATGACTCTCTCCTCCAAGCTCTAAGGAATCGTCAAAAATTTTAAAAGAGGAATTGCGGAGTATTTTGTCAAGTTAGCCGCCGAAAAAAAAATCCTCGAAACTTGTGCTCGGAGTTTATTAAAAATTATTTACAATAGATTTTAATGCGATTTCATACGAGTGATTCGAGGGAAACGGAATTTGGTGCAGGTGAACTAAAGCTACTAATATATTAAAATTACAAAATACATTACCTGATTAGCTTTGTTGATTTGTTTCTTGAGTCCAGCGAATGCCATATTTGTTGCGTCAGCTTAATAATTTTCAGTCAGCCTGTAACAAAGAAGAACAACGGTTATACAGCACAGTATTAAATAATTTAACCCTAAAGTAACCTATCAAGAATAATTGTGTTCGTGGCAATCGTCTTTGAAAGTATCTGCCTTCCCTATCGTAAGTACGAATTACATTGACTCAAACACAAAACAGTCAGATTTAAGCTAATAACACGAGTGTCGAGTTCATCCATCCAAATGGCATGTTCGAGATGATCATGATATTGACCTCAAGTTGTCCATCGATCAGGACCACAGCTGTTAATAAAGGCGGGCAGTGGCAACTTCTAGAACAGGAGTTTGGTGTTGGCCGCCTGCCAGTCGCGGATCGATACAGATTACAGTTACGTAACACTGGCTTAGATAAAACTATCCAAGCATCCACGCCTCGCATATCTCGAGACCTTTGTAGGATTCGTTCTTTTTCATTTCGCTTCTGGTACATATTAGTTCGTTTATAATTTAACTACATTTTTTAAGCGGATTCACCCGCGTAAAATAGGTCGTATTCAGGGAAAACTTTTGATTCTCAATTTAATTAAAATACCCAATTTGAACTTTGCTGAATTAAAACGCTCAGTACTGAATTGCTGATAGGTTTTCTCTCGTAGATAATTTTTTTGTCAGAGCTTTGTTATCTTATATCTTTAAATGAGCAATTCTTGTATATATATATATATATATATATATATATATATATATATATATATATATATATATATATATATATATATATAAAATTGGAATCTCGGAATCGGCTCCAACGATTTTTATGAAATTTAGTATATAGGGGGTTTCGGGGGCGATAAATCGATCTAGCTAGGAATCATATTCAGAAAATGTCATTTTATTCGTGTTTTATCGAATACCGAGCGAAGCTCGTTCAAATAGCTAGTTTATTATTAAACACATTTTAAGTAACAAGTAAAAGCTTCCCTTTTAACGAGAACTAGCTTGCACCACTGCTGCAGCTTAGCTAACATCTAGATAAAACTATCCACGCTTTACATACCTGAGTTCGTTCTTTTACATTTAGTAATACTTAATTTGTTCATTGTTCGGATTCCATGCATACCTTTACCAAACTCAACTATTTTCAAATAAATGTTAACGTTTCATCAAGAGTAAAGGCTACATTTTAAATTCCTTTCAAGAAGATGTTTATTCAATATTTTGGTCTTTATTGTGACTGATATTTTCTTTCCCACACAAAACTGCGAATTCGCATCGCATCGTAATGTCATTTTTATTATGAATTTTGTCGCAGATATTTGCGATGTGATTCAAGTTCGTAGTTATGTGTGGGAGCCCTACTAAAGACTTAAACAGCATAATATTATAGCTATTCAAGTTGGGCTGTGTTTGTTTGTCATAGGGCGCTTCTAACATGCTAGACAATTACTTGTGTAGTTTTTTTCTATACTATCATATCATAATATTTTTATTCACCATTCGTGCCGAAGCATGGGAGAGCCATGCTTCGACACGAATGGGCCGGCTCGACCGGATAAATACCACGTTCTCACAGAAAACCGGCGTGAAACAGCGCTTGCGCTGTGTTTCGCCGAGTGAGTGAGTTTACCGGAGGCCCAATCCCCTACCCTATTCCCTTTCCTACCCTCCCCTATCCCTTCCCTTCCCTACCCTCCCCTATTACCCTATTCCCTCTTAAAAGGCCGGCAACGCACATGCAGCTCTTCTGATGCTGCGAGTGTCCATGGGCGACGGAAGTTGCTTTCCATCAGGTGACCCGTTTGCTCGTTTGCCCCTTATTACATAAAAAAAAAATCATAAGAGGGTTTGTAATTAGGTATTAGTTGTTATCTCTAAAATTTTCATGATAATTTTATCAAGGTACACATTGTATTTTAATTCTTACAAGGCTGTATTTATGAGGACATAGGCATTTAAAAAGGAGGATTATAAAGCTTACATAGAAAATAGAGCTTAGAATATGAATATTCATGCCCGAGTTGAGTGCTTACAAGCCTGGCTCTACTAGAACTTAATTCTCTATGGCATAATTAGCGTTTACGTAACGTAAACATATTATTATGAGGATGTTTCGCGAAAATATAGCGTAATTTTGTCTAAAGTGCTGAGAAATCAGAGAAAGGTGGAAAATAAAGCGTTTTTAATAGCAAAAGTTAATAATATGAGTTTTACGGTTGAAAGAAATCAGCTCAGAAAAATATTAAAAAAATAATAATTTTATTATACGGTGTATGGTGTCTTAAAAATTTGAGATTTTTTATTAAAGCAGACAAACTTTGCCTACAAATTCCACAATAGTCCCTATAAGTTAGATGTTAGTATTTAAACGTTTTTATCGACCCTACAGGCTACAACTTATTCAGTCGTTAACGTGACTTCAAAACATAGAGCCTTCTGAACACCTACAGATGGAAAATGAACATTTTAGGGTAGAGTAGCCAGGCTTATGGTAGTACAATAAACAAGAAAAGCTGAGTGTTTTGGCAACGTACTGGGAAACATAAAATAATGAAATGAGGTGAACACTGAACAGGCTTTCAGCACGCATCACGCACTCACTCTTTATATGTATAATACTGTGCATAGAGCCTTTGGGCTATGCACACACTGTGAAGGGGTGCAACGGGCCGCACTTTTCATATAAGTTTTATGACCGAGTGAGCGATGTGTCATAAAACGGGTTAATATCTTTAATATTAAAAGAATTAGGATTAACTTTAATACAGGGAGATAATTTATTCATTTCCTAGAATTTATCAACGCACTACCTAACTTACAGTAGGCATGTTCAACAGATTTCTCTTGTAAAGCGATTCCACACAGCTACTTATCAATTCCAGGATGGTTTTCGATTAAGAAATTCCGTTGTTTTAATTACATAAATCGAATTCTTTGGGGCGAAGTCCTATTTATAGATAGCCGCAGGGTACACCCACACAGTGCTTTTATTTCTATAAGCTTGTATAATTCCAAAGTTCGTGTCAACACCGTGTTACGGACGTAATATTTACGCCTTCGCGACCTCAAGTCGGCCACGTAGCTATAGGCTACAATTGGCTATTGTATTTTTGGTGGGCTGATTTCATTCATTTAAGTGAGCCCATTCTAAATCGAAACTCTTAAATATGAATACATAGATGTATATACATATATAAGCGTAATAAGAAAACATTATTGTTTGAATAATTGAAGGCCTTAAACAGTTTAACTGTGAGTGGTTGTACAATGTACATGTTTTGTAATTCATTAACTTTGAGTTTCGGATTTACGACATCCATTTGCAGCACAATCAAAGCTAAAAAAAGTAAAGTTCATGTATTCAGTCATGCCATTACAAATAGCCCAATAAATTAACCTAGTTTTGTGTCTAGATTCTAGCATAAAAATATCAAAAATTCTAAATTTTGTGGAGCTCATAAAATATTTTATTACTTACCATCAACGCCATTCAAAATTATGTGTCAACATAAAGTAATAGTAAATTGAACTATAAATCACTGGCAGTCGCGTGCTCTCTATTTAGTAAAGAATAACTACATTAAATAGAGCAAAATATAGACTAGGCGTTGTTCACTAAGGATTAATAAGTTTAATAGCTTAAATAAAAACGCTAAAAACTTCTTAAGCCCAAATGCTTAGTCTAAGTCTCCCCACAAATACTGAATTTGTTTTATTGTAAGTAATGATATAAGTGTAATATTATTATTATGGTGAAAAAAATAATAATTATATAAATGAAAAAGCATTATAGTCATATAAACAATCTAAATAAACTGAAATTCTCTACAGAATATTCCAAATTTGTATGTAAAGTAACGATATAAACTTAATACAGGCAAAGCCATGTCAAAAAACTAGTAAAAAATCAAATAACAATGATTATTTTTCCGACCCAAATATCGACCAATAATTGCACCATTCGACGTCACGTGGTACAACCTACATGGTATTATACTGATAATTTTTTGAAAATTTTCTCTGGTAGTTGCTATATATAAAAAACAAATTCTAATTCTATTGGCCGACATTTGGGACGGAAAAATAATCCCCCGAATACCACACGAGCTTCAAAATTATCTGGCATTTCCCTCAAGGTAAACAACAAGGTAAACAAATAAAGTCGTCAAGTTTTTCAGGACTCCTTCATTTGTTTGCAACGAACCTATCGGGAAATACCCGATAATTTTGAAGCTCTTGTGGTATTATAAGTGAAAATTGGTACCAAGTGCATTTAAGTTTTCGCGGCCGTAGCACCCGCGTAGCGCCTCTACGGTCCTCGTAGCGGATCTACGAGCGGGCTACGAACATCGATTGTCACGCCGCGTGGTCGGAACTCGGAATAATACGTGCGGTTAACCACCGCAACATAATTTAGTCATGTAATATGCTTGTATACAAGATATACATATCTTTATGCTAAATACTGTCAAAGGTTATATATATCTGAATCAATATGATATACAACTGAAACTGGAAATGGTATAAAACTATATTATGTAACACTAGATGACGCCCGCAACTCCGTTGCGCTAAAATTCGTTTATCGCGCGGGAACCGTACATTTTTCCGGGATGAAAAGTATCCTAGGTCCTTTCCCGGGACTCATAGTATCTCCATGCCAAATTTCAGGAAAATGGGTTTAGCGGTTTGGGCGTGAAGAGGTAACAGACAGACAGACAGACAGACAGACAGACAGAAACACGGACAGACGGACAGACAGACAGACACACACTATGACAGACAGACAGATATACACGTGAAACTTATATCACCCCTCTTTTTTAAAACTTATTAATAATAATAATAATATCTATGGACGCTTCACACCACGTCAGTCTGGCCCCGTGCTAAGTACCTGAAGGACTTGTGTTACGGGTACCAGACAACGGAAATATATTTAATACTTTTATACTATACATATATTTAAGATTTTTATTATATCATACATATATTTAATACACATCCAAGACCCAGGAACATAGAAAATTTTTTGTTCCGTCGGTGGGATACGAACCCACGACCCCCGGCGTGAGCGCTGACAACACGCTCAACCACTGAGCCACAAAGGTCGTCAAATTATTATTCGGGATTAATAAAAAAATATTAATCGGGACTTAACGCGATTAATACGTAAGTTTTAATTATAACGCAACGCGAAAGTTTAAAATTTCATTCCTCTTTTTTCCTAATCCTAAAATAGGATTATTCTCAACGAAATCATTAAATTAAAGTTTGAAAGGTCTTAAAGACTTACAACAACCTTTATCGAAGTGCTAACAAATCTTAGCTTAATGATTATGAGCTGTATCAACTTGACAATTTTCTAAGTTTGTTTAAAAGTATTAATTATATTATTTATTAATTAATAAATTTCACTTAAATTACTTTTTTTTTCTTTTTTATTAATTACAAAATTTCACTTAAATTTCTATACGTGGGAGAGCCATGCTTCGGCAGGAATGGGCCGGCTCGACCGGAGAAATACCACGTTCTCACAGAAAACCGGCGTGAAACAGCGCTTGCGCTGTGTTTCGCCGAGTGAGTGAGTTTACCGGAGGCCCAACCCCCTACCCTACTCCCTTCCTTACCCTCCCTTATTCCCTTCTCTTCCCTTTCCATTCCTACCCTCCCCTACTACCCTACTCCCTCATAAAAGGCCGGCAACGCACCTGCAGCTCTTCTGATGCTGCGAGTGTCCATGGGCGACGGTAGTTGATTTCCATCAGGTGACCCGTTTGCTCGTTTGCCCCCTTAATTCATAAAAAAAGAAGTACTAATAAACACATGAGTTTATAATCACGCCCTAAAGCCTACATCCATCTTCATTACGCTGTAAAATCATTATCATAAAGCCTTAACATCTCAGCCACATCCAAGGACTTGACCTCACACGCGTATTACACGCGCGGGCCTAACCTGTTGGAATATAAACCTTGTGCCACATACATAGACTTCATATTACAACGGCCTCAGAGAGATTTGAGACGACTCGGCGTCTAGTGGATATACGAGAGGGCCTATCTGTTTGAATAAATTTCACTTTGAAGTATAGAAAATAAATGTTCAAGATATAAAGTTATGAATGAGACTTTTTCTTTACGATACGGTATGAAACCTGTTTAATTAATGGCCAGGAGACACGAGAACACTCGAAACAGATGTCGTCAGTAGTGTAGAGCAGGGGTTCTCAAACTTTCAGTTCCACGAACCCCTGTTAAATTTCCAGGTGACAGCGAACCCCTTACTTATATTGAAACCCCCCCCTCCCCTTTAGGAAGGGGAATTCACCGCTTTGCGTGAGAGTTCGAAATACTCTGCCTGTTTAACTGCCCCAAAATCTATCAAAGACATCTTTTTGAAATCAGCTTGAAGAGTTTCATTAACGGACATATCTAATAATGACTCCTGTTGCCACCATTACGTAAATCTTGTCGCGAACTTGCCGTCGAATGGCGAACCCCACTTTGAGAAACCCTGGTGTAGAGTCTTGAAAAACTTCGCAAAACCCTAGCGGGAATGCCCGATCCCAAACAAAAACACGGGAAGGAAAAAAGTGCAGAAGATGTTGTCAAATTCCATTCGATAATCATGACATCGAAGTTAGAAACCAAAAATGTAAGCGCTTCTTGGTATTTTTCTTTGGTAGCAGTTGCATCTTAAAGTGTTGCAATTAAATGATAACGTTAAATTAAATTAAAAATTCAACAACAACTCCCGACTCGAAAACTTTAAGTAGATCAAACTTAAATCTTTTAGCACTGAGTGGGCTGATAATGATGAACTATAGCTAAGAACACGCCCGATAATGTCAGCTTTCAAACAAAAAAAACTAAATCAAAATCGGTCCATCCGTTTGGATGCTACGATGCAAAGGACAGATTCACACAGACAGACAGAAAAACACGTCAAACTTATAACACCTTTTTTTTGTCGGGGGGTTTAAAAATAGCATCCACATTTTCGTTACGTTCCTCGGGGTTGGTTATATAAAAAACGTTAAAAAATATAAGTATGTTTTTCAAATTGCCAGTTTTCTGTAGCTAATTTGAGATGATACTATAAATAAAAGCTTTTAATAACGTGCTCCGTTCTTTTGACATTTAGCACCATAAAGGCGCAGGTTAAAATGAATGTCGTTTAAATATAAACTCATTCAACTAAATAAAATCTTTCGAAAGTTACTCAATAGCTCGTTATTAAACAATATTAAATTAGTATAGATAAAGCATTAAATTTACTTTTCTATCTTCTTGAAATCGCTCTTTTAATTGTAGCTTTATCCTTTAAAGCGTCATCAAATTAATAGTGGTGACTACAGAATATAAACCTTTCCTACCCGGAATTGAAAAAAATACGCGTGGCACTCGGGGACACTGCCACGGTAAAGCTATTGCATAGCATTTTTATCGACTTATGCAAATTACAATTCGCATACGTCTAGTCGCACGCACACAAACACCGTGCCGAAGTCTGGCAACGTGGTGTGCACACCACAGTACGGCGTTGTACTGTAGCGGCACTGTGGTGATTGTGGCATGAGTGGTATTAAGTTTTTTCGTTATGGAAATTCTTGATTCGGTCGTCAAAGCCGCGGTAGAAGCTTTGCTTAAAAGATACAAGCAACTCCGTTGCAGCTAAATTAGTTTTCGTACAAGAACCGTACATTTTTCCGGGATAAAAAGTATCATATATCCTTTCCCGGGACTCAAAGTATGTACGTACCAAATTTCAACAAAATCGGTTCAGCGGTTTGGGCGTGAAGAGGCAACAGACAGTCTGACACACTTTCGCATTTATAATATTAAACTCATTGAAGTATGGATCTTGTGACCTGACTCGTTATTTCCACCATAGTATGTATAAAACGTATACGACGTCTTTATTCTAATATCTCGGGTGATATCGGAAATCACTTACGTCGATTAGGGTTACCGTGGCGACTCAAACGGTCTCAAGGTTCGCGATTGATCTTCAAAAATTCACGAGTCGTCGGGATCTCGTCGAGGAAAATTCAAACTGTGACTTATTGTCGTCATTCTTTATACTTTATATTGCATATGATATGCTGAACCGGCAAATTTTGTTTTGCCATATCGGTTGTGGGAATAATTTTGATGCCTAGAAGGAAGATCTTTTAACCGAGTGAGGAGTTATCGAGACGTTGAAATGATAACATTGCGATTCAGGATTATATGCACTGTTTGTACCAGATAGCTGAATCTTTAGTTCTCTGACAGAATATTTTAAACTTTAGGAACTGGCACCGACTTCAAAATTATGAAGATAGAGTACTGAAATAGTTGAGGTTTAGCCGAATTCGGAAAAAGGCACTATTAGATAGGAAAAATTATTTAATACTTTTTAGTTCATATTATAAGGATGTTATTATTGTTTTGACCTTGGAAGTCGGTTTTAATTTTTGTTAAAAATAATAATTTCACTCTTTTTAGTTACCTACTAACCATCGCGTAAGAAAATACTTCAACCCCTTAATATTATCTTAATCTTGGTAAATGTTGACAAACCCCCAAATTATTTGACAAACTACTACAAAAGAAAGTCGACGGAGCCCCGCTACGCGGGGCTCCTATGTCTGGGTGTTGTGGTCTAAGTTCCAACCTAACCTAACCTACTTTTGGACTTTCTAGATTGTGTTTGTTTTTGTTTTGCCCCCCCCCCCCTTTAGGGGGGGCTGCGCCCCCCCGTCCCTCCCTTCGGTATCCGTGGCTGAGTAGTTAAGTAAGACCCACTCATCACAGACTTGAGATGCCTTAAAAATACTTCGTAAACATCAGAAAACAGATGATCTTATCTGAAGATGACGAAAATCTCAAATGCGAATTTTTTCTAAACGTAGAGTTTACTGGCGGTGGAAACGGTAAGTAGGAGTTTTTCTCACCCAAAACAAACCTAAACCTTAGCCAAATTTTTAAAGTATTTTCGCCATACTTACAAGGGTCACATTTCGGCCTGTCATTCGACAGGGGTTGATTTTTGAGAAAAGTTTATCTGAGCTTTTTTGCTCTCCTTGGCGCCCCCTATCGATTGGTATATTCAAAAAGGGTGGTTATAAGAGGTTATTTTTCTGAGTATTTTTTCCATAGTGCCCCGTTTCCTACAATCCAACCCAAATGTGTGCCTAACGCTCTGGAGTAAAGGTTGAATTTGTTACTTATGTTAAATTTTGTGGTACTTGAAATATTATGTATTATGCAACAACATTAAGTATATTTTTTGTATTAAAATCGCTTTGAAATGTACCAAATAAATAAGGACATAACGTGATGACTGATAATATTTTATGGTGTTGTGTGTATATTGTATCCATATACAACCATGTGAGTTGTGACATTGGTGACCCTGACATGGTAGTGATGATGATGATGATGATTAATGTAATTTGCATAGTAGCATATGCTTTCAATTCTTAAAACAACGCCTCAACCCTCAAACTTGTATCTATAAGGAATCCGGAGTTCTCTTAGTATCTTCGGAACCATAGTATACCTTGGTGCAAAATCTTGCGTTTTGGTAGCATATGCTTAGGATGCTTCTCATAAAACCAAAATCACCATATGTTTCCATATAAATTTTGAGGAGTTCCCTCGATTACTCATGGGGATCCCATCATCAGATCACCACTTTTGTGAAAATGGGACCAAATTGGAGTGAAACCTAATATAACAAGACAAAAATTTTGAAAATCGGTTCACAAACGGCGGAGTAGTGGTCGAACATACAAAAATAAAAAAAAATATCCACAGCCGAATATATTATAACCTCCTCGTTTTTTGGAAGTCGGTTAGTAAAATTACATGTCCTGACTGACTGACTGACTGATTCATCATCACTGAGCAAAAACTGTAAAAGTCACAGCCACGAAATTTGGTGAGTAGGGTTGTTTTATTAAGTAGACACGCACTAAGGAAGGAATTTTGAAAATTTTACCCTGAAGTCACCCCCTTCAGGGTAAAATTTTCAAAATTCCTTCCTTTTTTGATTTGGTTGAAAGTTTTAATGAAAGTCCGTCATTTCTTGAGTTAGAAACATGAAACTTTATTTTAGGGTTACTGATTAAAAATGAATGGATACGTATTTAAGCGTTTTTGGAAATTTTACCCCCAAGGGGGTGAAATTGGGGTTGAAAGTTTGAATGAAACTCCGTTATTTCTTGAGTTAGAAACATGAAATTTTATGTTTGGGTTACTGATTAAAAATGATTGGATACGTGTTTAAGCGTTTCTGAAAATTCTACCCCCAAGGGGGTGAATTACGGGTTGAAAGTTTAAATGAAAGTCCGTCATTTCTTAAATTAGAAACATGAAAGTTTATTTTTGGACTGCTGATTAAAAATGAATGGATAGGTATTTAAGCGTTTTTAGAAATTCTACCCCCAAGGGGGTGAAATTGGAGTTGAAAGTTTGAATGAAAGTCCGTCATTTCTTGAGTTAGAAACATGAAACTTTATTTTTGTGCTACTGATTAAAAATGAATGGATACGTATTTAAGTGTTTCTGGTAATTCTACCCCCAAGGGGGTGAAATTGGGGTAGAAAGTTTCAATGAAAGTCCGTCATTTCTTGAGTTAGAAACATGAAAGTTTATTGACGTTTGCGTTTGACGTTTGCTTAAATAGGGTCCGTTTTTACCCTTTGTATAAGGAACCACAAAAACAAAAAGGAGAAAACTATCCATCTTTGTTATTATACTATGTTAACGCGGATGAAGTCGCGGGCAACAGCTAGTATAATATAAAATTATAATAATTAAAGATTCAAAAAGCACATGTAACAAAATATCAGAGTAAGCAAGTAGATGATATTGCACTTCTTTGTGGGGCGCTAAATTTTGTAAGATCGATGCTGGTAGCACTGACCTATATTTGAATGTCATCACTTTTTAAGAAAACATTTTTCCTTCATTTGGTTCAATACATAAGAGTATTACATAAACTAATAAAATATTCACACGCCTTTTAGGAAACGCCTCTGATTGTAAAGACGCACGCCTTTTACAATCTCCACAGTAGTATCACAAGTTAGAAAGGAAAAATTCGTATAAATCCAACAAATTCACAATAAATTAGATTTAGACCACAATAAAATCGATACCGTAAAGGGTAACATTACATAAAGGCAGAACAAATGAATCTTTGTTTTTTCGCATTAAACTATTTTTTTATTTTATTGACACAAAAAAAAATCGTTAATCGTTAAAAATATTTGTGATATTTCGCCTACCTTGTCAACTTTAGTCACAGTGTAGAGCAATGCTACGGCGCTACGCCGGCGTAGCAGTCAGCCGCGTTTCGTAGCGAGAGAACGACTGAAACCTTCGTAGCTTAGGGTTGCCTAATTATAGTTTTCATTCGCACTATTTCAGTGGCCAAAACTTTGCAATACTTGGATTTATAAAACGGAAAAAGTTTTACATCAATAGCTATCAGTGATTTATTTTTGTGTTAAAGTATAATAATTTTGGTAGAAGACATAATATTGAAAAGATTCATTTTTTGTGATAATACGCATGAAAACTGCATTGAAACATAGTGCCTATAGCATTATAATACTACTAAAACAGAAACTTTGTACGCCAAAATTCGTAACATTGCGGCAGTTTTCCCACATCTGGCAACCCTATGGATTGCAAGTGCGCGCGCACCCCGCCCCCACACAGTGGACCCAATATCAATCCGCAATTTTATTCCAAAATAATTCACCTATCCCCACTCAAAACTGTGTCAATTGGAGCATGGGAATTAGTTTTCGCTTATCTTTTGTTCACAAAATGAATGAAATACTTTGGAATGGTCTTATTTATATGAGCGACTAACCATTGTTCCCAGTATAATTTTAAGGTCACGCGCCTTAAGACTTAGGGCCTTCGTCATGGACCGTGATGGATAATAATTAAATATGATTATTGCCAAGATAAATGTCTCAAGTATGTATAATGTACATATGTAATATGCGTCGTCGATCATGGTAAAATGCAGAAGAGTTTGCAACTCTACAATAGGTTCGCAATCGCCTTAATACGTCTTGTCAATCACGTACTAAGTAGAAAGACCGTATTAGACTATTCTAATTTTAAGCAGAGGTTTCTACTTTTCAACCGGCTTTATAAATGAAGGGGTTTCTTAATACATAAACTTTTTTTTATGTTTGTTCGCGGATAACTTCGCCGAATTAGATGATTATTTTTCGTTGGAAATACTTTACTGGTAGTTTCATGTTATGTAAATACTGTTTGAAGTCGGTTTTTTTTGCTAAATTCTTATAACCTAAAGGCCTGAAAAAGGTTTCCTCGCACGGTCAAGTGTAAATTTTTTTTTAAAGTAGGTGCCCTATATTAATAAATCATACCTATAGAAATTATACCTACAAGTTACAACCATAAAACAGTGGTTATATCGTGCTCTTACAGTTTAAAGCTCCACAGAGTGCACTCGCTGGGACAAAGTTGCTAATTCTATCTACTGCCTGCGTGCGTTCATCATCAGCACTCGTTTCCAGTTGTGAAAATATACCGTAAATAAGATAAACTTGCATCTTCTAATATATTATAAAATTAACGTGACCCAGTGTTTGTGCGCGAAATCCTCCAAAACGACTCAACCGATTTCAATGAAATTTTATATGTACATATTTTGTTGTGCCTGAGAATAGGTTTGATCTAATTTTTTATATTGGTAAGTACTAGAAATAATTTATACTTAAGTCAAAACAACGTTTGTCGGGTCAGCTAGTATTTACATAACTGAAACCCTTTCAGATTGATGGAATTCGGGGATTTCTGGACAGTAAAACGATCTATCTAGATCTTATAGATCTCTTGGAACTATAAGATGTTGATGAAATTAATTTAGATGAAGGTAAGCGTAATTTGATTTGGATAACATAGGTCACATATCTACAGGAAGGTTAATACTGTCCCTTTTGAATGGAATCCTGCATATCTGTAAAAAAATACTGATCGTTTTATGTCCGGTTTCTGAGATTTCGACCAAAGTGTTGTACCTAATAAACACTAGCGTTTTTAACGCTAATTTCCAAACATGGGTCAATCACTTACTCTCTAAAAACTCCTTTCAAAAAACCTTAAAAACGAGACATTATTGGATTTTACCCACGTTCCAGAAATACCACGTTCTTACAGAAAACCGGCGTGAAACAGCGCTTGCGCTGTGTTTCACCGAGTGAGTGAGTTTACCGGAGGCCCAATCCCCTACCCTATTCCTTTCCCTACCCTCCCCTATTCCCTTCCCTTCCCTATCCTCCCCTATTACTCTATTCCCTCTTAAAAGGCCGGCAACGCACTTGCAGCTCTTCTGATGCTGCGTGTGTCCATGGGCGACGGAAGTTGCTTTCCATCAGGTGACTCGTTTGCACGTTTGCCCCTTTATTACATAAAAAAATGTCACTTGCTTATTATAAAGAAAAGTTAATACAAACGAGCATAAGGTACATAGAGGTAGTATTTTACAAGAAAAATCAATTTCAAGTCTTCATATTACGGCTTACGTTCAAAGTGCGGACGAAGTAGCTATATCGCTACTGAAACAATTTCAAGTGGCACATAAAGTACAAACTATACGCCGTAATAAAGGACATTAAATTGGACAAAGTTCTCCGTAGAGCACGACACTGTTAGGGTCCATCCATAAAGTACGTCACACAATTTTCATGATTTAGACCCCGCCCCTCCTAGTCACAGGTGGTCACATATTTGTCTGCAATTTTCCATCTAAAAATTAAAGCCCTTTCCCCCCCTCCTTGTCACACCATGTCACACTTTATCAACCCTCTCCGCTTTTAGATGCGACATACTTTATGGATGACCCCTTAGAGAGAAATAGCATTATCGTTAAGTAATTGACTTATTATCGGGATTACAAAGCTATCGAGACTGTACCGAGGGAATACTTGTAAAAATGATAACTATTAGGCTTCAGTCTCGAAATCAGAGGACAGCGAGGCGGGAGCGATGGCGGCGCGGGAGCGGCGCGTCCCAATGTATACTTAGTGTGAAACTGACCTCGAAAGTAAAGGCGCGGCGATTTTGAAACTGAAGCCTCAGAGTCTAGGGCATAAATAGGGTATAAATAGTCAGTACTTAAGATGTCTCAAGACGCGGTTCGGCTCTGTGATTGGTCCAAATATTGACAGCCAACCAATTAACTTACAGAGCCTGAACCGTGTCTTGAGACTGAGATGCATCTTGAGTACTGACTATTTATACCATAGCCTAGATTTTGTCCGCAACTTCGTTATGCAAACATTTGATTCTCACGGGGAACCGTGCGTTTTGACGTAATAAAACTATCGTGTATAAGAACACAGGATAGTTTTATTCGTTACTAAAATTAAATTGCATCTAAATTTTAATAGGTTCAGTAGTTTAAGCATGAAGAGGTTACAAGCAGAAAGACAAACACTCATTCACATTTTATAATACATACATATATATAAATAAGAAAGTGATGTATTAAGGATTAGTAAATTAAATGAGATACATTAAGTTTTTGACCTATAACAAAACGTATCATTAAAATAATTAACACCTCATGTTCTCTTCTACCAAAAGTCTGCTATGGCCTATGACAGAATGGGAGGCGAAAGCTTATAAGTTATGAATAATAAAGTATCAGAGTCGTTTCTATTTTTGAACAGCAGCAGGGAGTAATACTATTAAGGGACAGCCTGAGAAATGTTCGGCTAATAATAGACTTGCTCATTGACACATGGCAGGGAATCCCTTGCATTTTTTAAAGCCCACTTGGGCATTGAAAGATAATAATGAACATTTTTATTTATACGTGGGAGAGCCATGCTTCGGCACGAATGGGCCGGCTCGACCGCAGAAATACCACGTTCTCACAGAAAACCAGCGTGAAACAGCGCTAGCGCTGTGTTTCGCCGAGTGAGTGAGTTTACCGGAGGCCCAATCCCCTACCCTATTCCCTTCCCTACCCTCCCCTAATTTCTTCCCATCCCTACCCTCCCCTATAACCCTATTCCCTCTTAAAAGGTCAGCAACGCACCTGCAGCTCTTCTGATGCTGCGAGTGTCCATGGGCGACGGAAGTTGCTTTCCATCAGGTGATCCGTTTGCTCGTTTGCGTTATTTCATTACAAAAAAACATATTTGACGTCTTATCGATTGCATATTATATACTAGGACTAAAATGCGTTTATCGCGCGGGAACCGTACGTCTATCCGGGATAAATAGTATCCTATCATAAAGTAGGAACTAGTAATATTCGAGGATCTGATAAGTAGTATGGCCTTACCCAAGGCTCAAAGTAACGCCATACAAAATTTCTGCAAAATCAGCGGTTTGGGCGTGAAGAGGTAACGACAGACAGACATACAGACGGACGGACAGACAGATGGACACACTTTCGCGATTTGTGTTTTGCTTTTAATTTCGATAGTATGGACTTTATATCAAAATCTTTCTGAAAATTGAATTTAAGTCTAATATTATTAAACCTCCTACTTAATTTCAGGCAAAAAAGAACAAACAGGTACCTTTCAAAGCTGTATTAAAACGTGTTCCAACGGCAAAGAAAATATGCTTTCTATCATGTTTTAATGTGTATTTTATGCAGTTTATTTCGTGCACTCCTAGACTCAAAATCGCCAAGAACTTGTAACTTGTCACATAATACACTTTCTACTTATTATTCATGACTTAAAAGGGTATTTCAAGCCTTACTTAATAACATTTAGACGAAAAATAGAGGCACTTGTTTATTCAGAAGCAAGCATGGATGGCAGAAAATTCTCTTTAATATAAATTAGAATTCAGATGATTTATGATTTAACTTTTTAAATTAAACTTCTTAAACCTAATTTTGATATTTTTAAGGGCATAAGTAAATATATTTATCAACTACATACTTGTAAGAGCTACAATAAAAAGTGATGTACAAAATACAAATCATATTATCTTTATGCAGTATACAAGATATAATTTTATGAATCGTAAAATATATATTTGCTAGTACTACGTTCCATTTCCATCCAATTAAGAATTTATATTATTATATTTTTTATTATTAATAGGTCATAGATGCAACTATTACTAAATAGAGAAACGATAACGTACGGAAATACGTTTCTATAAATAGGACTAAATAAATAGGGCTTATTACGAGTTAATAAGTCTCGTCGCGTATCTTAACTTTGAAATGGGCTTCCGGAGTTTTGAGGTCAGAGCCGGTCGAAGATGACCGACGGCGAATTTGTCATGTAAATGACCTAATACAAGTAATACACGACAGCCGAGCGAGTGAGTGAACGAGTGAGTGAATGTGGGTTCATTCAGAGTCCAGATCGAAGCGGCTGCGCGCGCACTCCCCCCACCCATGTCGACATAAAACACACCATTTCTAGGATTATCCAAAAATCTGACGCTGCCATTCCTCCCGTAATATCTAATGTTCGCGAATCGAACGTCCAAGTTAATCCAACTATAACACAACCTCACAACTGTAGCGCGGCGATTTCATTTCATGTTTTGATGAACGAAATCAATGATTTTCATCATTTTATGAACTCACGCGAATATAATGATCGGCGGGGCTAAAATGGTCGCTTTGAAAAATCATGATATGAATCATTATACCATTCATTTTTCTAAAATCGCAAAATGCAACTCTACTTGCAATTCATTTGTGTATTTTTGTACTGATTTGACATTTGACAGTTTGACAGTTTTGTCAATTCATTTGCTGAATTGATTGAGAGGAATTGCTAAATGTGACCATTTTCGCCCCGCAGCACAGTGCTAACTAGACGACGCCCGCTACTCCGTTGCGCCAAATTTCATTTATCGCACCGAAACCGTGCATTTTTCTGGGAAAAATGTATCCTATGTCCTTTACCGGGGCTCAAAGTATATCCGTACCAAATTTCAGTAGTTTTGAAAAATTGGTGATATTCACTTCAGCGCTTAAGAGGATACACCAGGGGCAAGAGAAATTGAAAATAGGTATTTGAAAATATATTGCTGTCTCACCAATCTCAAGTCTCCCACCGCAGTGCGCGATAGAGACAACATGACAAAAGTTCTAATAAAAGAACAGAAAATCTTCGATTCGTTGTCCGCTGATTCCTTCTCCAAAACTTAACCGATTTCAGTAATTTTTTCATTAAGAATTAAAACAAGGCTTGAGCTGTGTTCCTATGTTTTATTTTTTTTGTATATTCTAGCCAGTTTTGTTTTCTGGGTTTTTGAACACAGAGGAAAATCTGGCCATTTTTTTGGGTTTTTGGACGTTCTTATCTTTTTTAATAATTAAATTATGAACAAAAAGAAAACATAGGGACATGCTAATAGTGGCCATAGATATTCAGGAAAAAATCGTAACTCTACCGGCATTATCCAGGGAGGAAACAGGGGACAGCGTTTGTATGGAAAAACGGCGGTGTGGAATCCTCTTAATCATTGGTCCTCGCGCGCGGCGCTACGACCGCTAAAAAGTAAAGACCAATGATTAATCTAAGCTTCAGGGATTTGGACTTGAAGAGGTAACAGACAAACAGACAGATAGACACACTTTCGAATTTATGATATTAGTATGGAAGTATAGATTATTATTATTACTAGACATCGGATTATATGCATTTGCATACTTGCATAATATGCAAATGCATACAATGTCACTTTTTAGGCGATAGTGCATATTTTGACAATTTTTCGTTGATAGTGCATATTTCGGTAATTTTATGCCCTCGTAGTCTCCAAACTAGCTATATGGCTATCATGCCACACACCGAGGCCACAAAACAGAGGTACGATAAATCAAAACACTACAAATATGTGGCTCCATCTCCATTTAAAAAATGCAAAACACCCAATAACAAAATTTTTCTTTGTAGTTGGCAACATTAGCAAAATATTTCAGTAAAGTAGGTAACGATTTAATAAACTTCCATGGGCATTAAGATTGCAATCGGAAAATGTTGCTAGAAATATACAATTGGTGCTGTATAAGAAATGAAAAATCCTGCATTTGATAAAATTAAAAAACATTGGCGCTTTTATTAACGGCACCACCGGAAAACTCTTCAAACAAAATAATAAATTTTAATATTAAGTGATCTTTGATTGTGCATATTTTGTGCATATTTCGGCCATTTTTTCATGCATATTTCGGCACTTTGATCGTGCATATAATCCGATGTCTAATTATTACAATATCATTTAAAATAATCGTTTGATTTGCAAATGTTTTAAAACGCCACATGAAAAACGATGTCGCAACAGTAATTATTACCATTTTCCTGTAAAAGTATTATCCGCACGCAATGTTCAGCTTATGTCGTGCTTTGATACTTTAAAGCCATAAAAATATTACATTTTTATAGTTTACAATGTCCGGCAAGTTTTAATTTATCCCCCTAAGTACTAAAAATATAAACACAACTAAAAATATACAAGGTCTGCTATTCTTTGTTTGGAATATTGGAAGTCGCATTACCGGCAAAGACCGAGGACTTGTCTTTGAATTAATTTGAGAAAAAGCTAGCTATTTATGCTGTATAACCATTTTCATTATCAAGTCTTTATAAATATTTAGCTTTAGGCAAAAAAGTAGAGCAAAATTTTGTAAATCCCATGTTATGCAAAAATCCAATATTATGCAACGCGTAAAAGCGGTACATAAAATGCACATGCACAAAGTTTTGATTGCTTGGTGTCCGGGGCTAGTCTCAACTTTGTCCGCTGTTCCTCTTTGAGTTTCAAATCAGAGAACACACATTTTTTTTGCATGCTTTTCTCAGTTCAGTCTACAGTCTACACCATACAAACACCACATAACACTATAGTTTTACTAGATGTCCCACGCGGCTTCGCCCGCGTAAATTAGGAATTTTACGGAAACCGTACATTTTCCCATAAAAAATAGCTTATGTCCCTACTCCCTTCACTTGGTCTACTCTATATCTGTGCCAAATCTTGCCATAAAAATTGCTCCCGTAGTTCGTAATTTCTAATATTTCCCCCATTTTCCCATATTTTCCTGAGTTTCTTCCTTCGTATTAGTCTTAGCGTGATAATATAATATGGCCTATAGTCTTACTCGATAAATGATCTATCTAACACTGAGATAAGTTTTTAAATCGGACCTGTAGTTCCTGAGATTGACGGGTTCAAGCAAATATACTCTTCAGGTTTATAATATTAGGTAGGTATAGATTTTTTTTAAATTATCGCTTGACAAACTCGAGTCTCGATCTAAAAGACTATAAAATGGTAGAATATGGTAGTGATGATGATGATGATGATGAATGTAGCATAATATGCTCTCCGTTCTTAAAACAACGCCAAAACTCCCAAAATTGTATCTATAAAGAATCAGGAGTTCTCTCAGCACCTTTCGAACCACGGTATACCAGGTATACCTCGGTGCAAAATCTTACTTGTTGGTAGCATATTCTTAGAATACTTCTCACGAAACCGAAGTCACCACATGTTTCCCTATAAATTTTAAGGAGTTCCCTCGATTACTTATGGATCCTTCATCAGATCACCACTTTTGTGAATATAATATCAAATTGGGATGATACCCTATATACCAAAAGAAAAATTTTGAAAATCGGTTAACAAACGGCGGAGTAATCTTTGAACATAAGAAAACGAACATAACACCTCCCCCATTTTGAAAGTCGGTTAATATTGTAGCCTATGTGTTATTCTGATGTATAAGCTATATTATTGTAAAGTTTCATTAAAATCCGTTCAGTAGTTTTTGCGTGAAAAAGTAACAAACACCCATACATCCATACATCCAAACAAACTTTCGCCTTTATAATATTAGTAGGATGTGGTGGTATTATAAAAGTGTACTTTTTCTGAATAAAATTAAATTAAGAAATTTAAAAAAACTCCCGCCAAAACAACTTTAAAAAGTAATGAAATAATATTTACTGCCTTAATTAAGTTCAAATAATTCCTAACTTGTGTAAAGTAATATTTTAGTACATAATTGTTGTCACGGTGTGTCGGGGGACCGCCAAGTAAACTACAACCTATAACCGCCAAGTCGCTGATTACCTATCTCGATTCAGATCGCTGTGAATTGATCCTTAAACTTGTTAAGTGAAATTAAACATCTACATTAGCGGTCCCCCGACACACCTTGACAACAATTATGCACTAAAATATTACTTTACACAAGTTAGGAATTATTTGAACTTAAAGGCAGTAAATATTATTTCATTACTTTTTAAAGTTGTTTTGGCGGGGGTTTTTTTTTAATTTCTTAATTTAATTTTATTTCAGACTTTTTAAACTTGTGTTGGTTATAGTGCAGAATAATTCCTATCAACAGAATCATATTCTTATGATTACCATCAATGTCCTTTTCGATGAGGCCGTTAAAATGAGCCCAAACATGAAACCTCCACTTTGGGTTCATACGAAGCTCGGTTCCTATAGAATCCAGGTGATGCTGCAGTAGCAGCATGTAAATATTTACTGTTTATACTTTATCTACTTCTTACTGGTTGTCACAATTAAAATGAGCCCAAACACGAAACCTCTGCTCTTAGTTGGCGAGGAGTTGGATATCCTATTGATTACAAGGTGATGCTGCAGCACCAGGTCAACTTTCCATTATTATGTGTATACGTATATTGTATATTCACTATACAATATACTAGAATGAAATATAAAACCCTTAACCCATCAACGACTACAAGTTGCTAACGGCCTTTCATGAACCAGATAAACCCTGATTGTTCAGGACTGAGCAGGCTGATGATGATGAATTATAGCTAAGAACACTCTCGATCATGTCAGCTTTCAAACAAAAAAAATGAGATCAAAATCGGTCCACCCGTTTGGATGCTACGATGCCACGGACAGATACACACACAGACAAACAGACAAACAGACAGACAGACAGACAGACAGACAGACACGTCAAACTTATAACACCCCTCTTTTTTGTCGGGGGTTAATAAAAGGAAGCGTATTAGTTTATGGTTGATCCGGAGCCTAAATAACCAATACGTATACTTTTTGTCAAAATTTGTTCAAGAATTTTGCAGGAAAAAAACAGTTTCTTTCTAGAGAGTATAAGTGCATCTATAAAATTATAACTTTTTAACAAAAAATTGAAAATTACTTCTAAGGTAAAAACAATAGTCTTAAAAATATGATCTAAAAAGAATGAAATAACTCTTTCTTCATTAGCGCCTTTTTCGAAATTAGAGTAAGCCTCAACCAATTTGTTCTCAATTTTCATTCTTTTGAATTGGGTAAGTACTGGCTAAGTTCTATGTCAAGTATCTCAGCTCTGGGCTGGACGTCTACAGGTTAGAAAATTAAGATGCCTTCTTTTAATCCCGTGAAACAAATAGAAAATGGTAGTAGGCGTGAAAAACAAAGTCAAGGTCGAAAGGAAAAAAAACAAGAAAAAGCACCACTCCATTAGCGAAAGAAGTTTAGTAATCGGATAAGTAGTTTTAGAGATTCGTGTTTACCGCAAGATCTTCGTCCCTGTGAAATTCCGGGAAACACATCTCACATCTTTCAGAGTACTGTATTAAAGGCTCGATTCCTGGGTCCATCGAGCTTTGATAGGAATTCAAAGAAAGTTGAAATATTACTCAAAAATGTTCAGATTCTCAAGAATAAGACCTGGCTATGATATTTACTGTCAAAACTCTCTATAATTATATGCTCATTTTGTGGAAGTACCTTCATTATTGAGAATACGTTTATATGTAATACTCACTAGCATTACAGAGTAAGTCATAACCTTGTAAATATCTGTTCCTTTCCGAAAGTACATATTTATTTGTATTTAAGCATATTGAGACATACATTAATGACCAAAGACGCTTCAAGCTAAGCAATTATTATCGATCACGTGTTTGGAGAAACTTTTTTTTTTTTTTATGAAATAAGGGGGCAAACGAGCAAACGGGTCACCTGATGGAAAGCAACTTCCGTCGCCCATGGACACTCGCAGCATCAGAAGAGCTGCATGTGCGTTGCCGGCCTTTTAAGAGGGAATAGGGTAATAGGGGAGGGTAGGGAAGGGAAGGGAATAGGGGAGGGTAGGAAAGGGAATAGGGTAGGGGATTGGGCCTCCGGTAAACTCACTCACTCGGCGAAACACAGCGCAAGCGCTGTTTCACGCCGGTTTTCTGTGAGAACGTGGTATTTATCCGGTCGAGCCGGCCCATTCGTGCCGAAGCATGGCTCTCCCACGTATAAACTGCTTCTTATTAGAACATATTAATTAAGATTTAAGAGGAATTAGGTACATAATATGATAAAGAATAATAATAATTCATACGCCGGACTTGCTTACTTCTGAAAAGTAAAAAGTAGTTCACAGCCGCGTATTATTACAGATACATTAATAATTAAAGGCGCTTCAAGCCAAGCATCAAATAATATCGATCACAAGTTTACTACGCCCATATCGGATAAAGGAACCGCTTCTTATATGAACAGATTCATTCAGGTCACAGAATCCCTCCTTGTACCACCCCCCGCCCCACCCTCGTCTGAGCTTTTCATTACGAAAAATAATATCCCGGTTGATAGGAATTATAATTATAATTACTCGGTTGCCAGCGCCAGGTTAATGTACCTGATAAATGATAATATTTGAACGTTTCCTTACTAGAGTTTATTCTGGGAAAACGTACCAAATTACCAATCAAATGTGGCGTCTATTTTCTGTGTTTGTGTTTAATTTATTTCTGGAGGCAATGTTATTTTTGTCTTGAAATACGAAAATAAAAGATTTGATCAGTACCCCGATTACTATTTCAATGCAGTTTCGTTCCTCATTCGATCTAGTCCATTTCCGCAAAATACTTTTGATTAGGAAATACATACATAACAATTTTGTAGCTAAGTGGGAAAAACACAGACTAAAGCTATAATAATGGAATCGGGGTACAGATATTAAGAGGCGTTTTTGGTACTGATAAATTTCAGTTTTTTAAACAGATGGTTACAAAATATATATGAATAGATGAATCAGAACAGAAAATAATCGTAATCGATAATAATACTACCAGATGCGCATTATGTATTTTATCTTCTCAATCACATTTATATATAGATAGATTTACATATGCTTATGATTAGATACTTCATAGTGGGCAAACCTCTCAATGAAGGGACTACGCAATTATGACGTCACCAAGTGCAGGCAAGGTAAGGTGACTAGCGTTAGATAACAGGATTACCTCAATGCCATAGACCTATGGTACACATTTTTTTTCAAGGTGTACATCGGATGAAGTCATCGCCTAGTTTTTACCCAACTACGGCGAAGCAAAAAGGAGGGTTATGATGTCATTTGGCAAACACCTCTTTAACGATAAACGGAGGAGACATTAACTGCAAACCTGGCGATTTTAACTAAGTATAGAAGATGATAAACTTTGATTGGTTTGTAAGAATTTAACAGGAGTTTATCTTTTCAATTGCGTTGTTGAATGGTTTGCGTTTGCGCGCGTTTGTTTGAGGGCAGTTAAACAAACGCGATAATAAATGGCTAAATTCCTGTAAAAAAAAACCTAACAGCCGGGCATAGCAGACTACTCCTTAACACCTCCATCGTGGGTATCGCAGACACAATAGATTTTCAATTGATATGTGGCAGCCGACTGCCGCTTGAGGATTAATGGCTTAAGGGCAAGATCCAAAAACTCTATCCCCGAACGAACAATTAAATTGCTCACGCAGACTGCTACCAATCGTCAATCCCAGTCATAATTCTATAGTCTAGGCCAGAAAGTATCAAGGAAGAAGCGCATGATATATAATAGCACGCGTGTCCTTGTTTACTGGAATATGGCCTATAAAGACAAGGCTGGCGCCCGCTGGTCTGTCGCCGGCCTAGAATTAAGACCCAATGCCAAATAGGTCAGACGACCATGGCCAATTTATTGCCTACGATCGAGATTTCAATTTTCAACCGTTACTTCCCTCGAGGTTTATAACAGATATACCACATGCATCTGGTGAGTGGTGGTTAAAAATTAGTGAAGTCAAGACCACAGAAATAGATCAAGATATGTCTGTGGTCAAGTCTCAAGAGATATTATGTAGAGTTTGGTAAAATTTTACATTTGCCTGCACCAATGGAAGAAAGGGATTTTCTAGAAAGGGATTTTCTTCCGTGTCCACACGAGTGTTTTGAAACAAAGTTGATAAAGTGCGGACCCGACTCAAAATCTAGCAAGCCTTAATTTAAAAGGCTTTAAATCTGCAAGCAAATGCGAGAAATACCTAAATAAGAAGTCCTAAAACGTACCCTGAAGTGCATTATCCTTATTTCATTGTTGCTATATTTGAAATCAAATTAATGCAGTAATAAAATAGCGCTTAATACAGGCTTGTCTGACGTCTGTCTAGCGGCAGGGCGTTTACCCTGTGCTTTAAAGGTTCAAAGGACAGACGATCCTTTCAAATAAAGTATTTTAATGCAACTTACGAGCAAATTATTAGAACCCCTTTAGATATTAATACTGAATAATATGTGTCTAGCCAAGGTGAACGAATGACCACTGAAAGCCGAAAAGTTTCCAACCAGATGAGCAGGCTCAGCCGAATAGGCAAATATGCTTTCATTATGATTCATCATCAGCACGCATGGCCACTATAAAAAGTGTTTCTTTCAACGGCAGAATAGAAAAGTGACAGTTTGATAAAGAAAAAATTGGACCCCCAAATCTGTCTACAATCCCAAATAGGTACATAGTATGGTCACGCCAAGCCTGCAGGCTGTTGCTGTCAAATTGCTGAACTATGTAGGCTTTGTTAGCCATAGCTTCCGTCTGTCACGCTTACGATCATCCATGGCCACCCCTTATATTTTTTCTTCCAAACTCTAAATCATTTACTTCTGTTTTTTTTTCATTAAATTGTTAAATTACTTTACAGACCACACGTTTCGCAGACACATAAAACACATGTCCCCAGCGTCCAGCGTACGTGCACGACAGTGCAATGTAATTTCACAAAACATATGTGTCTCAACATCCCACTAATGTAATTAGGCCCTAAATCTCTTGTCGAGTGTAATACAAAGAAAGAAAAATGTGGCCCTTGGAGCATAGTTAAGTTTCGCAGAAACTTTGCAGAGTTTAAGGGACGTCACCGACAAAAAATAACCCCTTTAAAGCAGTCAGGAACTCAACCTTTTTTATACGGGCCACAAACACGTTTTTTTTATGAAATAAGGGGGCAAACGAGCAAACGGGTCACCTGATGGAAAGCAACATCCGTCGCCCATGGACACTCGCAGCATCAGAAGAGCTACAAGTGCGTTGCCAGCCTTTTAAGAGGGAATAGGTTAATAGGGGAGGGTAGGAAAGGAAAGGGAATAGGGGAGGGTAGGGAAGGGAATAGGGTAGGGGATTGGGCCTCCGGTAAACTTACTCACTCGGCGAAACACAGCGCAAGCGCTGTTTCACGCCGGTTTTCTGTGAGAACGTGGTCTTTCTCCGGTCGAGCCGGCCCATTCGTGGCGAAGCATGGCTCTCCCACGTATAAACGTTTTGGTCTTGGTGTCGCAGGCCGCAACCAAAATTTTGGTGGGTGTGAACTTCAGAATAATTTAACTTCACGCGGGCCACTGATAAAGTCCCGACGACGGACCGCTGCAGATTGGGTATAGCTAGCTGCTTTAGAGGTACCAGCTACTATGGAGTTTCGGTCGCGGTTACTTTAGAAGGTATTCTGAAGGTCTATCTGACCTTCGATAAAGAGTAAAGCTCAATATTTTATATTAATTTCTTCGAGGTAACTGTAGGAATCTGGAACAGGGCTGTAGCTAGAGTCAAATTTGAGGTAGGGCAGCGTCGGTTACAGGTAGGGCGGAAGCAAAAATATCGGTCAAGTGCGAGTCGGATTCGTGCACGAGGGGTTTCGTACCGTTATAGATAAAAATAGGCCAAAATTGTGTTTTTTTGTAATTGAGCCCCCTTTAAATATAAATGTTATTTTAATTGTATTATTAATTCATTAAGTGATTTCGCAAAAATGTCCAGTGCCTACTGTTGCCATTAATATCACTATGCAGCAAAAAAGGCCAAAAACACGAATCCTTAAATATTGATTTTATTTTGTTTTTAGTATTTGTTGTTTTGATTTATCTCTAGGTCAATGATGTATTCAATTCATTCAATAGTTATTCTTAGATACTTAAAAAAATTCTGTGACAAAGCATGAGCACTATATCTAAGAACTACATATTATTAAATCCTCAATTACGAAGAACGAGCGAACAATATGGTTAAACTTCTGCATGTAGTGATCCACGAGTAGCGATTGTATTTTGCGCTTTCACCTGTTTTGAGCAGTGAGGTTTTTCGTCGTCAATTTGCTGTTCAACCTTCCGTTTTTTTCCAAAGAAAGCCCGTATATCCATCGCGAAATCGAAGAATACTCAATTTAATATTATGTCAATACAAAAAAGAACTGTATTTATTTTTGAAGAAAACACTCTTTACTTTACTTCACTTGAACCAAACAACCAACAATCATAAACAACCTTTCGGTAATGTAAAATGTTTATTAACTGGGATTCCCCGTACGAAAGATTGCCGATATTGCAATCTATGGTATTCACAGATACTATTATAATTAAATGGACGCATCGCTTCATGTAATCGTGATTCAAATGCCATCTATACACAGAACAAAGAATTATTATTGACAACTTCTGTGGCCCAATGGTTGGGCGTGTGGCAGCTTAATCCGGGGGACGCGGGTTCGAATCCTGCCAACGGAACAAAAAGTTTTTAAAGGTATAATAAAAATCTTAACTATATAATGTATAGTTTATATAAGAATAAAGTATATTTCTGTTGTCTAATACCTGTAATGCAAGTCCTTTAGGTCTTCCTTTTTAGGGTTCCGTACCCAAAGGGTAAAAACGGGACCCTATTACTGAGACTTCGATGTCTGTCCGTCTGTTTCCAGGCTGTAACTCAAGAACGGTAATAGCTAGAGAAATGAAATTTTCACAGCTGATTATGTATTTCTGTTGCCGCTATAACAAAAATACTAAAAACAAAATAAATTAAACCGCGCACGTACCGTTAAAGAGCAAAAATAGTATGGGACCTACCTACCTACCTAACCCTTAATTTTTTTTTTTTACTTTTTTTATTAGGTATTTATTAAATTACATATATTATTAAGGCCTTTGTGAAAATTTCAAGTGCCTACCTGTTGTCAACATTGATAGTTAAGCAAAAAATGTTAGAAAAATCACGTTTGTTGTATGGGAGCCCTCCTTAAATATTTAACCCTTCGTGCGCGGGTCCGACTCGCACTTGGCCGATTATTGGTATTTTTAAGGTAGGGCATTGTGATTTTAAGGTAGGGCATTGCCCCACTATGCCCCCCCCTAGCTACGGCCCTGATCTGGAAGTCTTTCACTGCCGGACATTTTTGACAGTAGCGGTCTGGCAGTGTGGACTGCCAGACAACCACAAAGTCCAATACTTTAAAAAAGTTTAAGGGTGGCTGTCCCTGGCTATTATCAACGGCATTCACGTAAATAAGAGCGCGCACATAGTTTTATTTCACCCGTTCATGAATTCTTTAAACGGTAGTGAAGTAAAAGTTAATTGGAGGGTCCGGGGGAGTTCTATTAATAGCCGGCCTCCCGCCATGTCGTCGGTTTTTTTTATGGTTTGAATGCAAACAAAACATGTTTATTCAGCCTTTTGATGAAATTATGGAATGGTTACGAATTACAAGTCTATAATATAATGAATGTAAAACAGGCGCGAGCCCTGCATCAAATTTCGGCGGTCGTCAAAACATTTTTGGAAGGGTCACAAGTCACAACTCACAAATAGTAATAGGCAAAATTATTATACCTATGTCGAAGTTGAAAACCTAAGTCTAAAATAGTAATTACCTAGATTCTGTTGCATGCAATGAAGATATTTAGGAGATAATATGTAAGAACTTTTTCACTTTTCATTCAAATATAGTCTGTCAAAAAAGTGGAGAAATTAAAAAGTGGCAACATCGTAGTGTCTTCCCTTTCAAATCAATCTAAGAAAAAAGGGGTGACACTACGATGTTGCCACTTTTTAATTTCTTCACTTTTTTGACCGACTATAAATACGGTACTACAATAATTAAGTATGTTTGTTTGTTATTCAGATAAGGTACTTATAAGGAAATAAGAAAGTTTCGATTGAGTCCAAAAATATGTAAGGACTAACTGCGCGAACAAAGTTGCTGGCCACATTTAGTAAAATGTGTATTTTTAAGCTAAGTGTGGAAGTATTTCATATTGGAACGAAGTTCCTTATCACGCGTTCGGCGAACTAGACAGGCTAGACAGAACGATATTTGACCTCGACACTTTTTATTAGTACCTGCATGGTAGGGGCAGACGACGTTGATAGTATTCCTATGCGTCAACTAGATGGCGTTTTTTGAGAATAAACAGCGACGTATTGTTAGTATTCCTGGGCGTCAATAGGTGGAGTTTTTTAATATTTTTTTTGAGTGTATATATGGATACAGGTTTTTTGAACATAAGAAATAACTTCGTTTTGTTCGGGTGTCCCTTGACACCTCTCAAGTTTTTTGTATGTTGATTCAGGCCCTCTTGCACTGTCTGAGCTCATGTAAAACTATGTTTTATAATCACTTTTCTTTATAACATCAGGAAGCAAACAAAATAACATTGTTTTAAATGCTATGTTAATTTTAATATAGGCAAACATAAGTGGAACTGAATGATATATTTAAAGTATCCTTGAGTAGGTAGGCTTGTCATACTTAAGGTTTGTACAGTGTTCTAGTTCCTACAAAATATTGTCATATTTTGTACTGAGTTGCAAATAAAAATTATCTTTTGTTTACTGATAATTTTGTTTATTATCTAAATGTATTTAATGTTTGTTTACTTTTCGATCTTTGTATTTAGTTTTTTCATTTCTTTGAAGTTTTTAAATAATTAGTACAGTTGTAAAAGATAGATTTTTGCTTACACATTTAGGTAATTAACAACATACTGATATAAGAATGTATGACATAAGAATCCTTGCGAATTCATAGCACCCCAAAACCCATCTTTACCACAAGGTGATAAAGCCTAAAATTGCTTAAAACTGGTGCGTAGCCACAATTTTGACTCACTTATTAGTGTCAATTAGCTGTTGTTCTTTTATTAAATCTTCATTACAAACAGAATTGAGCATTGTTTTAACACGGCTCTTATCATAATAGTGTTGATACAGGCTTGGCCTGATATAACACTATCAGGAAGTATAATATGTATAAATATGAATATTTAAAACATCTGTTATTGACCGAGGAAAGAGTGATTCATTATATTGCTGAATGAAATGAACTTTTTACAGTGTATTATGTTACTAAATGTTGCCTAAATTGTTTAGTGTGTAGGAAGTTAAACATTTTCTCCAATAAATAATTCAACCTTTCCGACTCAAAGTATCTCCAAGCTAAATGTCATCAATTAAGCTGTTTAAGCACATTCTTAAATTTTCAGTAGTGCCCTTAAGCTTTATTACCTTGTAGTAAAGAATTAACTTTGCTATATCTGTACTAACTGCCTCAATGTTGTGAGCATGGCACAACTTATAACATAAGTACAAAAATCTTTGTAAGTATAGTATAAATACAAGTAGTTGCATTGTGATTTGTGGGTATACAGTTGTCTAAAGGTATGTAGAATAACTTAGTAAGATAATATATAAGTAGACAATTTTAGCATAACTGAACGTTGTTTAATTTTTTTCAATACACAAACATTTACCACATAGCAAGGTAAATGTTACCAATAAGAATTTTAAACATAATTGATTCAATCAATAACAGAAGATAGAGACGGACCACATACTGTAGCAGCTCCAGATACTTAGAATTCTTCTTATTACCAAGAAACCATGTAAAAAACGTATGCCTAATAAAATGACTGATTTCACTTACCTGAGAATCTTGTCATGTATCAAAGGAATAAACTTGGAACACTGAGAAATCGTTGTATCTTGATAATCACTTTTTGTTGCGTTAACTCTGAATGAAATAATAAGTTTACTTTATAATTTATTTCATTGAAAATAATCCAATAAATAGTTTACGGACGTATACGAAGAGAATACGACCGACAGTTTGTCAAATTGAAGTGTGTTCCTATTTTCCAAAAGTCTTATAATAGAGCGAGACTTTACGAGTTTATTGGACATTTAAATAGTACTCAACATGTAGGTACTCAATTAATGGCACTGGTCAGTTTACTACTTAAATTTTCGGAACTTACACTTCAAAGTCAAAGTTTTTAAAATGTCATGTCAGTTGTCTATGCTTTTCAATTAATATCGATTTTGATTTTGAGTTTTGAGTTTTGCAAAAATTACATGCAAATCGCAATGCTATCATGCTCAGACTCAGAGTCTCAGTTTACATTATTTTTCAATGGCATCAAATGGGTAGCCGACCTGTCTTACCCAATTTAAAATAGAATAATAATTGACTTTGGTGGCAGGGTGACCATATTTAAATTACAGATCCTGCCATACTTTGGTCAAAAAACTGCCAAAACCTGCCAAAGCCTGTAGTAAAAAATACCCAAATACTGCCAACTTATTTACTGTTGTTTTAAAGTATAAAAACTAAAAATACACATTTTATATTGCAATTTTTTATTAGATTAACCCTATCTTATCGTATTAAAGACTAGAGGAGAGAGCCTTGTATCCACGGAATATATAACACTACAAGAAAGGGCGTATGGGCGTGGCCCGCGTACCATAGTTATGTCCAGCTGGACATAACTTAACTCGCACGCAAAAGGAAATTCATGAGTACGGATTTAAACCTTACATTAGTTGACGTAAGGTGTAAAATTGCGTACAACTTCAAGTCTTATCATATTTAGCTGTCAAGCGCCATCTAGCGTTGAATAACTGAAGTCGGTAGTCAGAGCCGGTATTGCTAAATTTAAATTCTTCTTTATTTCAAAAGGGTTAGGAGTGTTTTTACGACATTGTATTTAAAAAAGAAATCTCTTATTGACTGGTTATTTCTTTTGTGTGCGTAAAATGTTACTGTGTGAGTTTGGCGACAGCAGTTTCAATGAAACTTACTTGCTATGCCCCTTCCTTAAGTGTTATATATTCCGTGCTTGTATCGGCGTTACATATGAGTAAAAAGCGTATCAAGTTATAGGATATTAGTTACCACACAAGAGAAGTACAGTTCGACAAGGCTGTTTATGAACGTGGCGAGAAAAGGAACTAACGCTTAGATATCATACCTACGTAAAAACGTCATTTTTGACAGTTCTCCTTTACCAGCAGCACCCATTGACATATTTGACATGTTCATTTAAAGCCTTGTCGAACTGTACAGGGAAATACCCCATTGCCATTGTCGGAAATTTAAGATGCAATAATAAAATTTATTTTTCATACCCTGCCAAATCACCACATCCTGCCAAAACCTGCCAAGTTTTTAAAACGTCAACTGCCATAGGCCAAAATAAGATGCCAATCCTGCCAAAATGGCAGGAACCTGCCACATATGGTCACCCTGTTTGGTGGCCTGAAGGCAATAGGCATGGGCGTATATAAACTATAAAGGGGGGGGGGCTTTTTATACGTCAATTTGATTAATTTTGCCATATTTTTAGGTTTGATATATTCACTTTAGCTTTTGATATGGCGTCAAGAAATTAACCAGTCAACAACGGTGGCCGGTGCCTAATGCCTATCCTATTGAATTTATAAATTCCGTTATAGATAATGTTTTCTGTTCGCTCGATATCGATATATATTATAAATCGATCTTAAACAGAGAATATTTTTCTTTGAAATCGATATAGTGAAATTATTTTCTTAAATGGCAACAAAAATCATACGTCATTCTCTCACGTTCGATGTGTGGTGTCACAGAGAATTCGTGATCGTACAACTTAGAAAAGATTATCTTAATTAATGTTTTACATCGTGTAATTAATTTTTACCATGATAATAGAAGAGGAGAACGTGACCTTTTGGTGTTTAGTACAAGAACATTGAACATAATTCGGTTTCAACAAGATTAATCATCATGAACTGTCATCAAGTATTAAGTGGAGCCTGTAATTCAGGGGATCAATGTTTTGCTGTTGGTTCAGTGGAGGGAATACCTTTTACCGTGAGTTTTACTCTAAAGCCTTATTACTGTCGAATCTACTAATCCCCGAACAGACGTATTATGAAAAGTTATCACAGACTAATTTTGGACTAATCTTGGTCACAGGAAAACCTAATTTAGCCCTCAGTGCTAGTATTACCTTCATGCGTGTGTTTTTAACGTTTTCGTTCTCACCAAATCAATCTAATGATATAACTTAACTACCTCATAAGTACATAATAATTGTATTTTAATTATAACATACTGCAAATGTTATCTTGTCACCTAAATAAAAATTTGAAAACAATTATTTAAATGTGAAAGGTGGTATAAACTAAGTATATTTATTTGATGTTATTAATAATGATAACCTCTATGGACATTTATTAATGTAACCAAATTCATGAAAGATAAAATTTGACATTGTTTTTGTTTAATATTATTTTAAGTAGTTTAAATCAAGCTGTTATCAAGCTAATGTAATCATTAAAAAAATAGGAACTTAATTAAATCCTCGATTGTGGATTCTTGGAAATCTGTTGTTATTTTATTGTTATCGCGGTTTATACACATAATTAGTTATTAACTAATATATGCATATAAATTATTACTCAATAATAAAAATATAATAATATTAAATTGCTTAGTATATATCCTAAATAAATATCGCTTTTTTAGGCTTATGCTGCTGGATGTAACATAGTAGTGCTTGCGTCAAACTTTGAGCGAGTCCAGATTATACCGGGGGCTATCCATGGCTATGTGCGTATCAGTTCTCTGGACTGTAGTACAGACACTGGAAAGATTGCCGCAGCATATGGAGCTGAAGTCTGCATATTTGAACCAACACCATTGATTCATACAGCGGCCACTACTCATGTAAGTATAATTTATGTTTTGTACCATTGTGCATTGTAGTAGTAATATTTTCTGACCACAAGTTATTGTGTCAGTGTATCTCTTGGTGTTACTTAGTTTTTTGTCAACTTTAACATTAATTATGACGGATTAATATTTTATTACTTAGATTTTGTTTGTTATTACACATTATTACAGGTGTATTATTAAGATATTTTTTTAATAAAATTATTTTTAAATATTACTCTTCACTATGCAAAATAACATTCTTCCAAGAATAATTACAATAATGAATTAAAAGCTATTATTTCCCAAGGCCAAACAACAATCATTATGTAATCCTTGTTGTTAGTTGTCAGTGATATTTTCAGTAAGCATATGGACTTAGTTTGTTGTTATCTTATATATATATATATAAAAATGGATTTTTAAATGTGTTAGTCGCGCTAAAACTCGAAAACGGCTGAACGGATTTGGCTGATTTTAGTCTTAAAATATTCGTCCAGAAGTAGAAGTCCAGGGAAGGTTTTAAAGTGACACGAAGTTCACCGGGACAGCTAGTTCAATAAACATTTAACAAATAAAGGAACATGCAAAGATAATAACTCAAATGTTTTCACTTTTTTTTTTATGAAATAAGGGGGCAAATGAGCAAACGGGTCACCTGATGGAAAGCAACTTCCGTCGCCCATGAACACTCGCAGCATCAGAAGAGCTGCAGGTATGTTGCCGGCCTATTAAGAGGGAATAGGGTAATAGGGGAGGGTAGGGATGGGAAGGAAAGGGAAGGGAATAGGGGAGGGTAAGGAAGGTAATAGGGTAGGGGATTGGGCCTCCGGTAAACTCACTCACTTGGCGAAACACAGCGCAAGAGCTGTTTCAGGCCAGTTTTCTGTGAGAACGTGGTATTTCTCCGGTCGAGCCGGCCCATTCGTGCCGAAGCATGGCTCTCCCACGTATAATCCACCACCCACCCACCAAAGTGTTGTAATGTATAATTAATCATTTTTAAATCTAGATTTTAGGTGATATTATTTATCTAGATATAGGTTTTTCTTTATATATGTTAGATACAATAATAACAAATTTTCCTGCTTCATATAATTTTCCGATCATAGAAGTGAAAAAGAATCAAATTCTTTTTCACTTTTCACACAAGCGAGAAGATCCTGCGTAATAAACTAGCTAGGACACCCCTTTTAGCTGCAGTAGGGTGGAAAATAAAAATTCTCTTAAATTTTTCTTTTTTTTTATTGTTTACTAGGTGACGCCCGCAACTCCGTTGCGCCAAAATTAGTTTTTCGCGCGGGAACATTGTCCGGTATAAAAAGTATTCTGTCTCCTTTCCCGGGACTCAGAGTATCTCTATTCAAAATTTCAGCAAAATTGGTTCAGTGCGAGCGGTTTGGGCGTGAAGATGTAACAGACATCCATACTTTCGCATTTATAATATTAGTATGGATATGGATATGCGGAACCCTATTATGAAATAATTGTCGCTCTGTTCCTGAACACGTTATTTACCATTTAGCACATAACGCTAAGTAAATACGTGTAAAGCAATTTGCTTGTGTTCAATTCGTTCAATAAACGCTCTTGGCGGTCACATGACTGGCAATTGTGGGCATTGTAGGCTCGGCGCGCACGTCTTCGTATAATATAGGCAGGATAATTGCATTTCCAGTCTTTGGTAATATTTACCTTCATAGGTTTTTATTCCATTCATTAAAGTAATGTCAATAGAGTAGGGATTTAGATGACGAGCCTAAAAATGAGAGTTGAAATATTGATGGGGACGGAGTTGTTGGATTTACACGCAAACCATAAATATATAACATTATGCAGCTCTACTCTACATCAGATTTGCCCGTGAAAAGTAGCAAAATTCTGACACAAATATTAAGGTGCCCTCTTAACTTTTTAAGTTATCTGAAATCACGCACGCGCCGATTGCGATCTATTATAAAGATACTGTATTGATATACAATGATTTGCCCTTGTTTGATACGTTAGAAAAGTTGCATGACAGACAAGGACAAAACATTGTACTATCAGAGAACTTGATCCATAGGCAGATGGCGGACCTGCGTAATTTGGTCGCGTTATGACAAGCCGAAAGATCACATCCATGATCCAACATTAAATTGACAACCCGGCCAAATGACGTAGGCTTACAAACTGCTTAACGGTCGTTCCTAATATTTGATCTATCTCTGGTTTTGCCCTACTAGAGATAGGAATAGCTCATAAGTCATAATTGACATAAAATATATTATGTCTCTAATGTCTAATGTGAGTTATTCCTATCTCTAGTAGGGCAAAATCAGAGATAGATCAAATATTGGGAACGGCCGTAAATGAATCAATTTCTTCGATGGCGAAATAATAGTCTAGATCTTTTTATTAATAAGTGAGACTATAAGCTGTAATGAGGCCGTAAGGAGCTTATTAAATACTTATTAGATCTCCAATATCGTATTCAGTCTCTAAAGATTAGGTTAGTTTTATATCTAGGTTACCTAGGGAATAGGGATATATTATTTTCAATGTAGCTGTAAGAAAACTAAGCATTCACACTCATCCTATCCTACTTCCTACTAATATTATAAAGGCGAAAGTTTGTTTGGATGTATAGATGTATGGATGTGTGGATGTATGGATGTTTGTTACTCTTTCACGCAAAAACTACTGAATGGATTTTAATGAAACTTTACAATAATACACCTTATACATCAGAATAACACATAGGCTACAATTTTAACCGACTTTCAAATGGGGGAGGTGTTATGTTCGTTTTCTTATGTTGAACGATTACTTCGCCGTTTGTTAACCGATTTTCAAAAATTTTCTTTTGGTATATAGGGTATCATTCCAATTTGGTATTATATTCATAAAAGTGGTGATCTGATGAAGGATCCATAAGTAATCGAGGGAACTCCTCAAAATTTATAGGGAAACATGTGGTGACTTCGGTTTCGTGAAAAGTATTCTAAGCATATGCTACCAACAAGTAAGATTTTGCACCGAGGTATACCTGGTATACCGTGGTTCGGAAGGTGCTGAGAGAACTCCTGATTCTTTATAGATACAAGTTTGGGAGTTTCGGCGTTGTTTTAAAAACGGAAAGCATATGCTACTATGCAAATTACATTCATCATCATCATCATCACTACCATAATACCATGCATCGTCCCATGATTATGAGCCTATTATTGGTACTTTTCATAGTCTTTTAGATCGAGACTCGAGTTTGTCAAGCGATAATTTAAAAAAATCTATACTTATAATATTATAAACCTGAAGAGTATGTTTGCATGAACGCGCTTATCTCAGGAACTACAGATCCGATTTAAAAACTTATTTCTAATTTCAGCGTTACATAGCTCATTTATCGAGTAAGGCTATATTATTATCACGCTACGCCTATACGACCGAAGAAACTCAGGAAAATGTGGGAAAAACGGGGGAAATATTAGAAAGGGTTTATCTCACTCTATCTAACTACTGGAGCAATTTTTATGGCAATATTTGGCACATAATATGTACATATACATATAGAGTAGACCACGTGAAGAGAGTATAGCTATTTTTCATGGGAAAATGTACGGTTTCTGTAAAATTCCTAATTTACGCGGGCGAAGCCGCGCGGGACATCTAGTAATATTATAAATACGAAAGGCTGCCTGATACCTCTTCATGCTTTAGTTATTTTGATGAAATGGTCACCTCTTTGTGAAATGGTTTTTATCGCGAAAAATGTACGGTACCCAATGATATATTATATAAAAAACTCAAAGATCATTGACGGTACCCGAATATCGGGCGATATCAGCGCGAACGAGGTTGCGTATAGAATATTAAATTCTATGACTTCCATTTTTGAATTTTCTCCCTCTCTTCTTATATTGAATCATCCTTCAAAGTGTAAGAGGAGGCCATAGCCTATGAGAATTGTACTAGAATACTACAACTCACAGGTATCTAATAAATAGAAATAAACACAATAAACCGAGCAAAATGTAAATAATTATTTAAAATGGCGCTACAAAAATAATTACTTTTATTAATAGGTTATAGGCCCCCCAGTTTAACAACGCATTAAGATAAGGACAGGTACTGAAATGTTTATCCATAAAGCTATATTTTCGGTCAGTAAACTCATTAATCTCGCAACGTAAATACACAATATACATATGTAAATAATATAGTAGACAATCTTCATAATAGAGTAGGCCGCTCGGAATTAAAGCGCACGCACACATTAGCATGATTTCAGATACCTTGAAGTAGCAAAATAAGGCAGTATTCCGCCCCGTATAATACTTGTACGGGAGCCCTAGAACATTTTTTTTATTACTATCAAGCTAAAGCCAGATAAAAATGTTGTTCGTCTTATCAAAATGGAGCTACTCACAAAAAATTAGCTTGATAGTAATAAAAAAAAATGTTCTAGGGCTCCCGTACTATTGTTTTTATATTGAGGAAGTTTGATTCACTCGACTGAGCTATTCTACTGTATGTAGTATACTGTTTAAAACTTTACTCGTATTATAAATATTGTGTTATACCAGATTCGATCATTGGTTTCTACTATTTACATAGTAAAAATAGCGTATAGGCTATAAACTGACTTGATTTTTACCAGACTCCCAGTGAAATAAGCAACACCGATTTATACTAATTTTTGCCTATTTCAGTTTAAGAGTTAGAGAGAGTGTCTACGTAACTATTATTTACAAAAGAATCGTTGAACGTACGAAAAAGTTATTAAAAATATTTTAACCTCTTTTGTATGTCGGTTAAAAGCCACGTTTGATAGGATTTCATAGAACAAGGATGATTTACAATAAGGGCCAACCCACACGTACCTCAAGTCACAACCACACCACGTCGCAACGTCAAAATGCCGTCAAGCAGTGGTTACGTGTGAATGGTGTCGCTGCAGCTTTTTGTAGTTGCGTTGTTCCTTGTGGTACCGACAAAATGTCGACGTGGTTGCGTTGTCGCCACTCGCCAATAGTTGCGATGTGGTTACGTACGTACGGAACGGGGGAAGAGCGCAAGCGGTGTGCGCGCACTGTCATTGCATCGACGCAACGTTGTGGTTGCAATGTGGTCGGCCACTAGTTCGCGTGTGAATAGTCCAGTTCATTTACAATACGAAATATACGCCCGACCACGTGGTGTGGTTGTGGTGTGGTTGGCCCTAAGGCGGATTTGCTAAACATTTTGTCTACGCGCAAAAACAACCTTGTACGGAGTTACCTCCTTTACTGTCATAGAGAGAAATCTCTTGACTCATTTATCCTTCTGCTCCATTAAAAAATGAGTTTGTATTTTCTTTGTTTGTATTTTCTCCTAAAGTTCCATATTCCTCCCCATGCTGTAATAATCCACTAAATCAATTACTTCGTGATTTGTCCATAAAATCTAAATGGATCATAAAACGTATGGCCCTCAATTGTCACCGAAGATCGCTCCGACGATCTTTACAGATGAACTTCTTAGACTAATTTGCGAATTACATGATGAATTTGCAATTTTAATTTGACAGGACTACAGTTCCAAATGGCAAAGTTTGCAGATTTACTGATTCTAAAGACTCCCACACATAACTGCGAATTCGCATTGCAAATTCATAATAATCTGCGACAAAATTCATAATAAAAACGACATTACGATGCGATGCGAATTCGCAGTTTGATGTGGGGAGCCCTATTATATGTCAGTAAAATAAATACGCCCTGTGACTGGTGCAGCTGGCGACTTGCACTGCATTTTACTGTACTTTTTTTCGTAGGGAAATGCAATTAAGCGTTCCCGGTAGTTTGGGGAGGGCCATCGGGTATGTAGGACTCCTCAGAAGACGGTGTTCCAGCATCTCTATTTTTGGCAGAGTCACGGCGCAAATTTTACCTAATTGCCATACTTCTTATAAAAGCCACACTGGCCAGTAGTCAATTTAGACCACTTTTAATTATTTTTCCTTTGAGCCACTTGTACTATCAGAAAAGTTGATTCATAGGCAGATGGCGAACCTACGTAATTTAGTAGTGTTATGTTCAACTCAGCCCACAGCTCATGACTAATCTATATATATAAAAATGGATTTTCAATTGTGTTAGTAACGCTAAAACTCGAAAACGGCTGAACGGATTGGGCTAATTTTAGCCTTAAAATATTCGTAGAAGTCCGGGGAAGGTTTTAAAGTGACACGAAGTTCACCGGGACAGCTAGTCTATATATATAAAACTGGATTTTCAAATGTGTTAGTCGCGCTAAAACTCGAAAACGGCTGGACGGATTGGGCTGATTTTAGTCTTAAAATATTCGTAGAAGTCCAGGTAAGGTTTTAAAGTGACACGAAGTTCACCGGGACAGCTAGTATTGAATAAAAATAAAGAATTGACAGAATCCGACCAAATGACGAAGGTCCGCCGATTACCTATGAATCAATTTCTTCGATGATACAATTACTATTAGGCCAATCATTTACCAATATTGTTCCCAGGGCCTGGAGTACCGATGGGTGCAGACGGGCAAGCTGGTGGCGGACGGTCCCATTACGGCGCTATCCTGGAATCTCGAGGGCACGAGGCTGCTCACCGGAGGCAGGATACTGCAGCTGTGGCACCAGGCTTCGCTTTTCCAGGATGATAGCAGTCAACGTGAGTTGTGTCTTCAAATTGCTAAAAAGTTGGTGTCCAAAGATGTAGTTTTGTCGACAAGCTCATAGGGCTTGTGCGAGATTAGAGGTATAATTAGGAATGTTACTGAGTGATTTTGTACCGTAACGTTAATGAGTAATTTTGCGAAGCGTGCGCATTGCTTGTGCATGGATTAAAAGTATAGAGCTGCATAATATCTCTTTTCTAGCCAAATAGCTAGGAGCGTCGATAATTTGATACCGTTTTAGGTCATTAGTGATTATTCGTAATGGTGTGCATTTTTTGTCATAATACGTTGAATATAATGCTGTAGTTTCTAGTATAGTTAACACTTAACCCCAATCCTACCTATTGAGAGTATAATTCAGTTGTAGGGCAGTTATTCATTATTTAAAAACATGATGATTATCCTGAGTTTATCTGATGAATACTGTGTGATTTACACACACTATCATTACTGGAACATAAAATTAAATACATCACCGTTTTTCGAGGCGTTTCTACTGAATAAAGAGCAATAGTTACAGCACAAAATGCGTTGTCGTGTGATGACAAACAAAGCGATCAATAGAACATAAGGACTGGCTCCATATATTGACCCTAAGGATATTCAGTGGTACGACTGACTAGAACTGGATTTTGCTAGATCTAGACAACCAAGACCTTTAACTTTGAGTAATTGATCTAGTCTTGACAGGGAAGGTTTTTCACGCACCTAATAAATTGTATTGTCGCTTTTAATTGACTTGAGGTTCTTGACTATCTACGTTCTATGTGTAAAAATAACGTGTAAAGATTACCTTAATCCTAACCTTTCTATCAGTGTCCTTTGACTTCCTGTTTTCACCAACCGCTTCATTACAATAAAGTATTCCCAAGCTGCCATTAAGGGTATATTTCCCTCAAGATTTCATTACCTTTCATTAACCATTTAAGTTAATTTAAAAACGTGTTTGTTTTAAGAGATATAATATGACCTTAAAAAACCGCTAGGGAACACTTAGGGTGGGTTGCACCAGAGGCGTAGTTATAGTGGTTAAGGTTATCGTCAAATATGGGGTCCGTTATGGACTTTTACTAGGGATTTGACATTTTGTTATGGTTAAAGTTATAGTAATTAAAGTAAGTTGGTGCAACCACCTTTAACCATCGTTAACGTTAGGATGCGGTTGATGGTGAAAACAATTATAATATTATGACTATTATCGTATGTTAACCATGATTCTAGTGGAATACTTACCGCCCACTGTACAGTGGGCATACAGTTCTCTATTTTTTCTCAAATTTTCCATTTTTTTTATTTAGTGATTCTAAAAATTAGGTTCTTCCGTAAAATAGTACCTACCCCCGTAAAATAACCGAGTTACTCTCGCGCACGGGCTAACAACCCAGGCTGTAGTTTTATTTCTTCCATGAAATTTTGCACTCTACATAGATGTAAAGCAGGATAATTGCTAGGCGACATGTTCAAGTGAGTGTTAAATCTGTATAACGAGGCTAATTAGATACGGTAACGTAATGGATACATACTGGTAATTATCGACTTTACACTAGTATGGTGTATTTTTTAAGGGCTTTTACTTGGACTTCTGCGTTTTGTTTGTGTTAATAGTAGGGGAGGGGAAGGTGCTAATAATTGTGTAGTCACTCGAGCGTCATGGAGACCTAGTAGGATTTTTACATTAGGTAAATCTGATAAAAAATAATAAGAGCGTTTTTTATTTTAGTGGTGAAAGCCTACACAAGCATAATCTGACACGCTCGAGCTTGTCCCTGAATCCCCTCTGCCCCTCCCCAACTATAAGTCACTATTGTGAATTTATATCATAGTTTTTTGAGAATCAATCAGCGAATATCATTTTACGGCTAAATTATAGTCACTTTTATTTATTAGTGCTAAAACCTCGGAAAAATCAGCCAATTTTCGCGGAGCCTTTGGGCAGGAGTATTAGGGGCAAAATAAGTGCACAGTTTTACAGTTAATGTCTGTAATCTGTACATAGAAATTACAAGTAGGTGATAATAAAATTAGAAATTTACAATGATATTCATAAACAACGTCGGGAAGTTGCTGAATAAACAGTACAAACAGAATCAGACGCATCATTTGTTTCAAATTTAGGTAGTGTGGTCAGCTGTGCGGCCTTTGCCTAAGTTTATATTATATTCTGTGCTATTTGGCTAATTGAAACAATCTGCTTTATAATAAAAATGTATTAGAATGAACGGAAGGTCACAGCACCAAAAAATAAAGGTATGCATCTCCGAATTTTATATAGGTAATGGCAATTAGGGAATGCAATCTTGGACCAAGATTGACTACTCAAGATCTTGGCGTCTTTTTCCTGAACCAAGATTGGTCAGTTCGAGATCTTGTTGAGATTCGGGTCGAGATCTTGGTCGCGAATAAAGATTTTCGGGATTTTCAGGATTGAGCAGAATAATTGAAAAAAATGCGTTTTTTTGCTGCAAATTGATAGTAACCAGTATTTTAATATTAAATAATATATTATGTAATGTTTCAAAGAATTTGTTTTTGAGCAAAATTGGGTATTGTTATATAAACTAAACATAACAAACTCAGTTTTTACAAATTCAAGTTTTTTTAATTTAAACATAAAAATCTGACAAGTTAAGGCGCAGCGCAGACGACAGACGTGTGCGTTACTGCATATAATTTGGCGATTGCATAGGTTCTATTTCCACGGACTAAAAAGTGCGTCACGGATAGTCTGTCGTCTGCGCTGCGGCCTGCGCCTTATCCTATCCTATACACCCAATATACACACATAGAACCGCTAACACACAATCATACGCACCTGTGAAGTTTACTTGTTTTAACTACAAATGGCGCTAGATCAAACCACAGGATATAGATCAAATGTTCGATTCGTAAGCCGTCTAAGACGCTTATATGTCTACTATATTATATTATACCCTAATCTGTGGTTCGCGCTTTGCCGCGCACCTGTATGAACAATCTGAAAATCTCGAAATCTTATTACAATATTGGTCTATTTTGTCAAGATCGCGAACAGTATTTCGAAATTCAGGATTGATGGCTTTCAAGATTGAATCTTAGAAAATTACTCAAGATCTTGGTGGAATCTTGATCTTGCAAGATCAAGATTGCATTCCCTAGTGGCAATACAATACAACATACAATATTCTACAGGTATTAGATTATACGGGTAAAACATCTGATACGTTTAAACTTTTACCCTTCCTTTCTTAAACGAGCCCTCGTCGTATAGGTTTGTTTTTACGGATGTCCTGGCTCCTGGGTCGATTGTAGACGTTTGACGTACGCCAGTTTATTTTCGTTAATCAGTTTAATAATTGAGTTGTATGTTATGTACGTTGGTCGTAGATTTTTCGACCCTATAACTTTCAATGAATAAGTGAATTACTAAACTGATATAATATGCTCTATTGTGAAATTGCTTATACTATTCATAAACTGAGCATGAACACAAAGGCGGCTTATACCGCTTTCAAGCTCAGTTTATTCTAGTCTTACGTTGCTTGTCTAAGTACTCGAAAAGAGTCTTTATATTTTCAAAGATGTAATTAATAACAATTATTCCTCCTTTGCAATTATTGCAGAACGTGAGCACTTAGCTCGATTCACACTAAAATCAATTAGGGATCTTCATCATAATATTATTATGCTCTAAGTAGTACTAACTTCAAATAAATTGAAAAAGAAATTTATTAGTAAAAAAGTCTTAAAAGAACATTACGCTCTTTATAGCGCCATGAAGGTCTTTGACCTCTTACAGCTGATTAATTCGTGCTTATCGCGCCAAAATGTACAAATCAAAGACTGATAGATCCACGCACAGACTACCCTTGTTCCTCTTTTGATGTAGAGTAGACATCCACTTAGATGAGATGTTTTTCAAAATTTCACACCTAAGGGGGTTAAAAAGAAACCCAAGTTTGTCAGGAAATCCGAAGACCGAAGCGGGACTATATTATGTACCGTGCATGAAATTGATTCATAGGCAGATGGCGGACTTACGTCATTTGGTTGGATTATGTCAATTCAATGTTAGCTGTAGTCTGTCGGCTGGGTTTGACATAACGCGACTAAATTACGCAGATCCGCCATGTGCCTATATGAATCAACTTCTCTGATAGTACCTATTTTAGGGGTTCTGTAATATACAAGGAATCATAATAAAATGTATGTGACCTTATGCCTTCGAACCCGTTAAGTTGCAGCAATGACGGGCAAGATGCAGTCGCGAGCATTAGCCGAATACCGCATTGGCACGCCTCCAGTTTTCCGAATACAATTTTATTGATCTTATCGCGAGACTAATTTAACTGGCCTCCTGTTCCGAGTAGACTATGACGCGGGTGTTAACCCCGAAAGACCATATTTCTGGTGCCAATTTGTTGCCTTTGATGTTTTTATTTGATTTATGTAATAAGATATGGATGTAACTAGTAGACGTTACCCGCAATTCCGATGCAAGACAATTCGTTTATCGCGTGGAAACCGTGCGTTTTATTGAAATAAGTAGTACTCTGTCTGTCGTTGCCCTGTACAGTGTGTTAGTGTAAACACCGTTATCCTTGAAACCATCAAATGAGCCCGTCAAAATGAACAACTTTTTCTGTGAGAACGATGCTGGGAACTCAAAAAAAAATGCCGTCTTCATACCGATACGGATGCCCGGATCGGCAATTTGTATGGGTATGAAGATGGATATTTTTTGACGGGCTCATTTGATGGTTTCAAGGATAACCGTGTTTACACTAACATCTTGTATATCCTTTTCCGGGACTCCTAAGTACATGTACTAAACAAATGTCATTTGAATCAGTTCAGCGCTTTGTGTGGTAAAGTGGAGGAAAAGCTAACATAGAAACAGACAGACAAACACAGTTTTGCATTTATAATATGACGTCTATTTTTTTTCTTCGATTTCAACTCTCTGTACCTGACAGTACCCTAGGGATTTCTATTGATGCGCTACTATTTATGCTTTCACATAACACTAAAAACTTAGTTTAAAAATAACAAAGAACCACCCTATACATACAGCATAGAGGCTATTGAATAATTTCTAAGAAATTAAGGACTATTAAGGCCAAGGCTAAAAAGTGGACACGCTAAGCCGTCGTCACACTTGTGCGGATACGGAACTCTAGAGGCACTGCTTGTCGCCTGATTTAGCACGCCATATTAGTTAGGCACTATTCTTAAGGCTATTCATTTTTCTTCTTATATTGTTCTTAAGGATGTTGTTCTTAAGGTGGTCACTCATTTCATTTGCGATAAATCGTTTCGATCCATGATAAAGTGGTGAGAACATGGTTTATTAGACTTCCTAATTTGCAACCAAATTGTATCAGAGAAGGACATGTTTACCTGTCAGAAATGTAGCCCTAAGCACAAGTAAAGGCATGTAGGGAAAGGTGGATACAGGTTATAGTATGTGTCTGATACCGGACAACGGACATTCCCCTATGATGTTTACCTGTCAGAAATGTAGCCCTAAGCACAAGTAAAGGCATGTAGGGAAAGGTGGATACAGGTTATAGTATGTGTCTGATACCGGACAACGGACATTCCCCTATGATGGATGATTTGTATGCCATGACAATTTGATGCTCTTCAATTTGACTTCTCAAGGTCACAATAATCGGGACACGCTTTTGGGTTTGATCGTGAACTCTTGTCCAAACAATCAACGCCTGGTCAACATTTCAATCAGTTCAGAAACAAAACTCCAAACAAATCCACGGTGGCATTAAACACATCTTGACCTTCGCTACCAACAATAAATTATACGCTTGATTTTGTTCACATTTTTCGCATTGAAAACTCAACGCTCCATTATGTCTCATTAGCGCGACAATTATAACAAAGTGAGCAAGTTGACGTCACGGAACCCTCGATTGCTATGAGATTTAAACAATGTACATTATTATTTACTACAATATAATATATCCAATGGCGCAGGGTTTTTTAGTTATATCATAAGATTGTGCTGATTTGATTTGACTGATGAGTGATTATGTTTTTAGAATTATTTAAAAAACGTTATATGTAAGTTTTTGACTGACTGGTTTTGGCTGGTTTGCGGTAATAAAGCTGCTCTATAATCATGTCATCAAATCATCTCTACAGATATTTTGACCGGGTTTTGTATCGAGTGCATATCGTCCCCGTAGAGCTAAAATTCACCAGATAGCTTTTTTCATCATTTTGAGATACGAGCGTTTAAAGTTTTAAAATTTTCAAAAAATTCCTGCAGATTTCTGTTAAGAGATATAAACTTTTTCTTTTTGCTATTGCTTCGATGGTATACCAAAGTTACTTAAACAATAATTTTTAATCAATTTAAATGTATTTTTATAGTAAATATTCAATAAAAACTACTTTAGTTACTTTTCGCCCTTAACGTTTCTTTAATTAGTCTAATTTTATTGCTTGTTAAGTGCATTTAGCGAGTTTTTGCATAAAAACTGAAGAAATAAAAAGGGTAATAAGTATGCTTAGTTAATTTTCAACTAAATAAAAATTAATAATGCTCACTTAGTGAAAAGTTGGAATTTTCGTTTATTAATAAAACCAACATTTTAATCAGTAATCCTTATAAAATCCAAAGCAAGAAAACGAAACAATTTTTTTCTATCATTCATAATTGGATACGGATATAGGGGACTGGCCGACGAGTAGTACCATGCCAACCCACTAAAAACATTTGCCATCAGCCGTACAACGGAGAGTGTCCTGAAACTATCTAACACAAGAAGCCCACCTCGACTGGCTGGTCTACCACATAAGGGATAGGATTTCCAACAAAATAAGGGAACTTAGGCCAACTGAATCATTTTCATCGGCACCGGGACTGCTAAGAAGGTTGAAAAGTTCTAACACTTTGTCTAAAGAGTTTTGGGTGTATATGGGAATATACGCCCAAAACCTCTTTAGACAAAGTTATAACAATTACATAATTTCATAAAGTGGCATTTTAATTGAATTTTTCGGAACGAAAAAAGATCGGAACGGCACCTTAGGTTTATTTCCACAGTTTGTCCATACTTTCGCATTTCCGCTGGTCGCCGTGCTAGCACTACGTTTCAGTCTAGAGTCTACTTTAAGGTGTGTATGTGTTCCTTATACATATAGAATTGTGCTGTGAGAGTAACAGCGCTGAAAGAGCAAATTTTTTTTTATTTGTATGGGCGCTTGCCCGCGCGTCATTATTTTTTTCGTAAGTACAAAGATAAAAATAAAGTTACTCATTCAGCGCTGTTACTTTCACAGCAAACTATACACACGCTAAAGTATTATCACTTAGTTATGTTATACCTTGTAGATTATAGTGTGGTATAGCCCATCCTTACTTTTAAATCTGCCACAACAACCGTGTATGTAATAGTGATGTAACGAATGTTGGATTTTTCACATTCGCGAAAGCGAATGCGATTGCGAATATTTATCTTCAACATTCGCGAATGCGAATGCGAATATTTTAAAATTTCAAAAAAAGCGCTCGTAAAATGTTCGACAGGTTTGACGTTTCGTGTCGGCCATGTTTAAATTGAACATAGCCGAACCGATATTGCTTATAGTCACTTGTTAATTTCTTCACTTTCTTGACAGACTATAATTGAATAAATTTAGTCACAGAAAGTTCATTCTAAAAGTTTTATTTTGTTTTGAGGTTCGTTTTATGTTTTATGTTTCAAGTAATTGTTTAGTTTTTTAGTAAATAGAAATTATAAACTTTATTTAAAAATGATAGTAAAGTAATAATATACTACTAAATGAATGCAAACCTTACATAGTATACCAACAAGGCTGATTAATGTTAGATTTGATAAGATCTCTGAAGTTATTTTTTCATAAATGACTAATGAGGCTTTAATTAAGAATGTAGAAGTATGATTTAATAAAAAAATCTAAGTGTTATCTATTGTATTATTATATTATTTCAAATGCATGCATATAATAATTTCCTTTTTGATTATTAAAACATTCGCTAAATATTCGCATAATTTTTGCGAATGCGAATATTGAAAAATACGCAGATATTCGCGAATGCGAATGCGAATATCCGTTACATCTAGTGATGTATGTATGTATGTAATAAAAAAAATATGTTTTCAGCGAGTTCGGGCGTGACGTTTCAAATTGGCGGCGACAAGGACGACAAGCCCAAACCGCAAGAGGAAGAGGAGCCGGTGAGTGAGGTGTTTGTTTACGATTAGATAAGATACTTGTGTCACCTGATACTGTTTTATTTCTAGACGAGACGCGATTGTTTTATCTGACGTGCATACAATTAAGGGCTCTTAGTTGTTACGCATAACTCCGATTTCGCATCGCAAATATATTATTCTAAACATATTTATCTTATGAATCCTATTGCAACACTTTCGCCTAAGGCCTATGGGGTACTTTTTTGAAGTGATTAAAAAAAACAGCACTGGTAACGATCAGTGTTTCCCAAATTTTAAAATGGAACTTCAAACGAAATACTCCCATTTAGATGGAATCCCAAATAGGCCCCCCACGCATTAGGATGAAGTTTTCTAAATTCCAAACAAATAAATCCTTGGAACCTATTATACAGGGCGACTGGAAATTAGTGGCGGAGCCGTTAAGGGGAGGTAGTCTAGGGTTATTCTGACAGATATCACTATGAGACCTACTGTGCTTACTTAACCCTTTCCAAAATATTCCTACTTAAGGAGTGTAACCAAAAAATCGTACTAAAAATTTTCAAATAGTAATAAATCCTAAAAAAAAATATTTTTGCCTACTTTTTTTTTTGTTTTGCAACAAAGATATTCCAAATAAGTAATTTTAATTGTTAGAACTTCGTAATTTTCATTATTTTTTGCAAAAATTGCTAAACAAAAACGGAAAATGTAAAAAACAAATCTTTGATGGCTGAAAAAACATCAATTTACTTAAAAAAGTCACCCATTATTATTACGTACAAAATAATTAAAAAACTTCTACGTTTCGTTTCCTTTCAAATGAGATATTAAAATCTAAAATCGGTTGAGAAACCATCAAGATAAGACTGTTGTAACGCTTCAACTCCCAAGCGGCCACATGTGGCCCCGAGAACAATACATTTCCAAGAATCCGCGAAACCCTAAAAAAAATTGATTTTGGTCTACTTTTTTTTTTGTTTTGCAACAAAGATATTCTAAATAAGTAATATTAATTGTTAAAACTTCGTAACTTTCATTATTTTATGCAAAAACTGCTAAATAAAAACGGAAAATGTAAAAAACAAATCTTTGATGGCTGAATAAACATCAATTTACTTTAAAATGTCACCCATTATTATTACGTATAAAATAATTAAGAAACTTCTATGTTTCGTTCCCATTCAAATGAGATATTAAAATCCAAAATCGGCTAAGAAACCATCAAGATGAGACTGTTTAAACCCTTCAACACCCTCGCGGAAGCCGGCTGCCGCGTAACAATTGAATATCTAATATTGTGTCTGGGATTCCTGCGATCGAAGTATTATAAAAAATAAAAATTAAATAAAAAAACCAAACTACTAAAGAATAAGTTTATTGAAAAAAAAAACTGTTTATAATTCATTTTCAAAGTGCCCACCATTATTCCTAATACAAGCTCGTGCTCTTCTTACGACACCCGTTTTCACAACCCTTGAGTCTGTAAGTTCACTTTGAATTTCCTGCGCTGCGTTTATAATTCGGTTGCGCAAGTCTTCAATGTTTGGTACAGGGACGTCTGTGGCATAAACTAAAGATTTCATTCGACCCCAAACGAAGAAGTCCATGGGTGTGATGTCGGGGCTACGTGCCGGCCATGGTATTGGACCACCTCTACCTATCCATCGGTCGGGGAAATGTTGGTCTAGCCAACTTCTCACAGCTAGCCTGAAATGCGCAGGACAGCCATCATGCATGAATATCATGTTTTGCCTCGTTTATAACGGCATGTCTTCCATTAATTCATGAAAAACATTCCTCAGAAAACTTTCATATTCAACCCCATTGAGGTTTTGCGGTAGGGAATGTGGTCCAATCAAGCGGTTATTAATTATTCCCATCCACACATTCAGATGGAACCTTCTCTGTGAACCTTTTTGCCTTTTTAGGTGTGGATTACCCATGGCACGTACGCTCCAATAATGAGCGTTGTGATAATTTGTAATACCGTCCTTATCAAACTTGGACTCGTCAGTCCATAAAATTCTTTTAAGGTAATTTCTATCTTCAACGTCCGCATTTAGTAAGAATCTGCAAAACTGCATCCTTCTGAAAGGATCTCCTTCTTCTATGGCCTGAACAGGTGTGTATGGTAAGGATGGAGGTCATTTTCGTGTAGAGTGTACCACACCTTCCATTGAGAGCGTCCCATACGACGAGCTATCATTCTTGTAGACAGCGTAGGGTCTATTTGGAAATGATTTAAAATTTCCTCTTCGTCGTCCCCGACTTCTAGTCGAGGTCTACCTGCGTCACCTGAAAACGTAAAGGTTCTTTAATTTAGTGCTACTACAAATGCTATTTTAGTTTAGTTAGGTGTGGCTTCGCGCAAAGACTTACGTCGGTTGGGCCATAACATGAATCACTTCTCTAGTAGGAATGCCTCTGTCGATATAGTGCAATATGCGCCAACAATGACCGCACAATACAAATTCTTACAAATGCTCTACCAAAATCCGTCGATTTCGTCAAATAATAGTAAACAATAATAGCGCGCTTCGTTGCAACTTGTGACAACTTGTGACATCAGTCGTCACCCTTTAAAGTAAGTGCGAGAGAGGAAGTGATATCCGTTATCTTACTTGTATGATTTATGGCACCCATTTCTGTGAGTCTTTGCACTGACTAATTGTATGTACAGTAACATTAATTATTGTTTTGCAATCTCACAAAGGGCAACTTAATAAGAGTGATAGAGAAGGTTTATTTTTATAGCTGGACAGATTATCGAAAGCACTAGAACAAAAAATTTCTACATTTTGTACGGAGAAATCTCTGGTTTGAACATGCTTTAATAATAATTTTCTCTTACCTTGGTATCTTACGACGGTTCCGCGCTCTCGCATCCGTCGGAATGTTCGGGAGAATACGCGGGCATCAGGCAGTCGACGATTAGGGAATATTTCGCCATATTCACGACGAGCTTGTTCAGCGTTTCCTCTAGCAGCTCCGTAATAAAATAGAATATCTGCGTATTCTTCGTTACTAAACGATGTTCTTTCTGCCATTATTGGTCCGATAAACAACAAAGCCAAATCCTAAGGAGTCACAGAAACCAGGGCGCAGTCCAAGTTGTCGGGAAGAAAATCAATTAATACAAAAGTCCAGGAAATCTGAGAGAAAGTAAGCACATCCGAACACAGTTAACTGTTAGAGCGGACTGAGACAGAGGGAGGCCGGAGGGGCATGCTCGACTCCTGACCGTCGACCGAGTCCTTTGTTCTCGGAACACTTCGGGCGGGTTCTACGGGTTTTTTTTATTGACCATATCTTCATTGTTCTTTAACCGATTTTGGAATTTAATATCTCCTTTGAAAGGGAACAAAACGTAGAAGTTTTTTTAATAATTTTGTACTTTGTACACAATAATAAAGAGTGACTGATGTTTTTTAGGCCATCAAAGATTTGTTTTTTACATTTTCCGTTTTTGTTTAGCATTTTTTGCATAAAATAATGAAAGTTACGAAGTTTTAATAATTAATATTACTTATTTAGAATATCTTTGTTGCAAAACAAAAAAAAAGTAGGCAAAAATCAAATTTTTTAGGATTTCGCGGGTTCTTGGAAATGTATTGTTCTCGGGGCCACATGTGGCCGCTTGGGAGTTGAAGCGTTACAACAGTCTTATCTTGATGGTTTCTCAACCGATTTTGGATTTTAATATCTCATTTGAAAGGAAACGAAACGTAGAAGTTTTTTAATTATTTTGTACGTAATAATAATGGGTGACTTTTTTAAGTAAATTGATGTTTTTTCAGCCATCAAAGATTTGTTTTTTACATTTTCCGTTTTTGTTTAGCAATTTTTGCAAAAAATAATGAAAATTACGAAGTTCTAACAATTAAAATTACTTATTTGGAATATCTTTGTTGCAAAACAAAAAAAAAAGTAGGCAAAAATCATTTTTTTTAGGATTTATTACTATTTGAAAATTTTTAGTACGATTTTTTGGTTACACTCCTTAAGTAGGAATATTTTGGAAAGGGTTAAGTAAGCACAGTAGGTCTCATAGTGATATCTGTCAGAATAACCCTAGACTACCTCCCCTTAACGGCTCCGCCACTAATTTCCAGTCGCCCTGTATAGTTTGGAAATCTCTACCAACATAATCTAAACTTGTTTTTTTAACGAGATGCATTTAGCACAATGTTAACCTGGGTGTATGGTCTATGGATTACTGATTAGCGAGAGATACTGTACAATTTGTACAATCTTGTAGGGAGTGTAAATCAAACACTGTTATTACTCAACACTACTCTCGGGCTCGAAGCTGATAGAAGAGGGGAATACTCGTAACTTCCCACACGCCAAGGCCCGCGAAGGTGCCCCGGGTAGGAAACCATGTCCAGGGGCTATACCCCTCTGCATGGGAAAACACCGTGTTTTACCCCCGCGACAGAACGTGGGGAAAACCATGGAAAACCCGACATACAACGCCTGACCAGGCCACAATCGAGCATCAGACGCAGCAGGTTAACCAAGTGGTGCGTGCGGGCCCCAGCCGGAACCAAGGGAACGTGTATGGGTCCACTCCCGCACACACCACTACTACCACGCCTGCGGACCAAAGCAACCTGGGAAATAAAATAAGGGGGAATACTTCCATCCCCGGCCTTTTTTATTATTGGCGGACGGGGGGAAGTGACTAGGAACGGAGGTGGAAAAAGCTTCCGAACCCGGTCTTTTTTATTTTTGGCGGACGGGGGGAAGTTACGCCGTGGGGTCGACGGTTACGACAATAGGGCTGCCGCGACTGTCAGGCCCCAGGCGGAAAAGAAAATATACGCCGGCATGTAAATTGCCGGTGCAGGGATAGGAGGGGGGAGACAATCCCACGGTGATAGTGGGCGCCGCGGCTAAGTGCCGCGGCGCAATCTCCTCCTCTTCAGTGATTGGGGGGCGGATGTTCCGCGGTGTCCTCTGGGACGGCGTCTCGGGGGAGTCGGTGTCTGTCCGGCGGCCGTGCATGCCACGGCGCCAGGTCAGCCAGCTCGGACAGGCGCGAAGCGTCCGCTCGCGCGAAATGGTTTTTGGAGAGACGCGCGACGAACGCCACAAAGCTCTCCACGCGCAGATCTCTCGAAATGGTCTCGTTCCTCACGTACCACGGCGCTCCGGCGATTCGGCGTAGCACCTTGTTCTGCACTCTCTGAAGCGTTCGCTTGTGCGAGTCAGAGAGCAGATGGTGCCACGCTGGGGCTGCGTACGTGAGGCGGCTGCGAACATATGTGTTATACAGCGCTATGCGCATGTTAAGAGGGATCTGCAGTGACGAGTAAGCTGGATACAGCTGGGCTACTGCTGCCTTGGCTCCTGCTACCGCTGCTTGGCACTGGGCTGCCATGGAGAGACGTCGGTCTATGAGGACACCCAGGTATTTGGCAGTCCTACCCCAGGGTATCTCCACATCTCTGATCTTCAATGGCGCCGGAAGAGCCGATCTCCTGGTGACGGCGAGCGCTTGGGACTTGCCTGCGTTGACAGACAGTCTCCACTTGCTCAGCCAGTCGGGTAGGAGATCCAGCGTCCTTTGAATTTTGATGGCTGCATGGTCGGGTGTCAATGAGGAGGCAAAAAATGCCGTGTCGTCGGCGTAAAGCGCCGCCTGGGTTGCCGGATCCGTGGGTACATCAATCCCATAGTTGGTTGTACAGGTCCGGAGAAATACAGCCCCCTTGGGGGACACCTGCGGTGATGGGGCGCTCTGTAGAGAGAACCCCGTCGACATGGACTTGGAAGGTCCGGCCGTAGAGTAAGGATGCCAGTACCCTTACCATGAAAAGTGGGACGCCGGCTCGAATGAGTTTACAGAGCAGGCCGTCGTGCCACACACTGTCGAACGCCTTCTCCATATCTAGAAATACTGCGACCGTGGCTTCCTTCTTGTTGGCGGCAACGGAAAGGTGGTTGACCACGCGCACTAGCTGGAGGGTTGTGCTCAGTCCGGAGCGAAATTCGAACTGATCCCTTCGAGGAGGAAGGTAGGGGCACAGATGTTTCTTGAAAAGAACCTCAAAGGTCTTGGAGAGTGTGGAGAGCAATGTTATGGGCCGGTAGACCTCGGCCCGTTTGAGGTCCTTATGGGGCTTGGGAATTGTTATGATAATCCCCTTTTTCCAGGCGGGGGGAAAGTGGCCGGTCCTTACGATCCCGTTGTAGAATCGGGTCAGGGCGGCCACTGTTCTAAAGGGAAGATGTCACAGGGCGGAATTAGCAATACCGTCCGCCCCGAGAGCCTTACGAGGCTTTAGCCGAGAGAGTACCTTTTGTACCTCTCTCGGGGAAAAACTGAAAGTTGGGGAGCCTGGAGGGGTGAGAAGAGCTGTCCTTACCTCCTCGGAAACAGCACGGGCGTGGTCCGTTGCGGTGGTTGGTAGAGGGGAGAATTGGCGTTCGAGGTGGTCGGCGTGTATCTCCGCTCTGTCCTCGGCACGGTAACGTGGGTTACCGTCCGGGTGCAGGAGAGGTTGAGACCTCTCCTGCACCCGGACTCACTGGGGGGGAGGATTTGGTAAGGGTACGGCAGAAGCGGTGGAGGGACGGCCAGTCCTCCCCTGCCTCCTGGATGCGCTGTGTCCAGTCTGCCGCCTTCAGGTCGTGGAGCGCTTGACCGACCTGCTCGTTTAGCCGGTTAAGCCGATTCTTTGCGGTTGGGCACCGCGTGGACTGCCAAAGCCGGCGGGCCCTGCGCTTTTCGGCCGAGTGTTTGGCTATGTGGCGAGGCAGGGAGGGGCGTTTAAACCTACGGCGGGGCGGTTGGGTTGCCGCGTCTAAGGCTGCCGTGATCGCCTCGGTGATCTATAGAGCCATAGCATCTACGGACTCCACAGAATCCACCGGAAAATTAGGTGTGTTTTCGTGCAACAGGGAGGTGAACTTCGACCAGTCACGAAAGGGGGGCGGAGGCAATGGGGGAATGCTCGCAGGAGCAGCCCGGATAATGGCCAGGACCGGAAGGTGGTCCGAGCCATGTGCCACTTCGAGGACCTCTTGATGGAAGTCCCCGGAGAGGTTATACGTGATGGCCACGTCTAGGACATCTGGCGAATGTGCTGGGTTATCTGGGATGTGGGTGGGCGTGTAAGTGCCCACCACAGAATACCCGGCCCTCTCGGCGTCGGAAAAAAGGCGGTGGCCATCCGCGTTCGTCGTACGCGAGCCCCACCCAGGGTGTTTACAGTTTAGATCTCCGGCAATCACTGTGGGTTCCTCTGATAGGAGTCCGGTGATATCGGAGATATCTAAACGTAGAAGAGGGGAATGTCGAGCGACATCTCCTTATATATCAACAACCCCCCTTCTACAGCCAGAGGGCGTGTCTTTATTATCAAACACTACAGATACCTTTATTTCGGCGTTAGTTTATGCATACCAAATGTCCCAGTTTTTGCAATGTAGGAGCAAATCTTTTATCTTTTGTTAAATATTTGGATTGATGTCCTTTTTGTCATGTGAATCATGTAATAAAACTTGAAATCTTATATTAAATTATGTTGTTTGTTGTTAATCTTTGTTTTGTAATTGAAACCAAAACTAAAGGCCGGATGGCAGATACTAATTACCCAAAAAAATGTAATGTATACACCTATATTTACTCCTACAAGTTTGGATATCTTTGTATATAAACTTTCTGAACTGTTACATAATTCTTAGAAAACACATAGATACATTTTTGGCTAAAAGTATCTCTTACTTTCGCCTATATCCTATCCTACTTCCTACTATCCTACCTAATAATAGAAAGGCGAATGTTTGTTTGGATGTATGGATGTATGGTTGTTTGTGACTCTTTCACGCAAAAACTACTAAATATTGTAACTTTTCATAGTATTTTTGATTTATTTGAGACTAGAGTTTGTCAAGTGATTTGAAAAATCTAAATACATTAACTCAAAAATGACTAACTGACTGACATAGTGATCTATCAGCGCACAGCCCAAACCACTGGACGGATCGGGCTGGTCATGCAGGTAGATGTTATGACGTAGGCATCCGCTAAGAAAGGATTTTAATCAATTCTACTAATATAAAATAGGGGATGAAAGTTTGTCAATTTTAAAGTGATCGGGTTGAGATTTTGATACCTAGTTAATAATAATATTCTTAACGCGAGCGAAGCCGCGGGCAAAAGCTAGTTAAGTTAATAAACTATGTATTGAAATATTAATATCATTTATGCTTACAAAATATATCTAAGAGAGATTAGTTTGCATATTGACCTTTCAGTAGTGACCACTTTAATAATTAGTGCCAATAAAAATTTCAATTACATGTCTACCATCTGTCCGCTAACTCGTCTCATTACTTACATTGAATTCATTTGTATTGCTCTTTTAAATATAAAACGTAAACCTTACTTATAGATAAACGAAGAAAGGTTTTCAAAGTTACACCTCTGATTCCCACTTTTTGAATTCAACAGCTCTGTTGATTGGATATTGTTTTGACATTACCCGATCGAAACCGTTAATGTATAAATAAATTCCAGTCAAAAATACTCAGAAACAACTTCAGGGTGTGTATGTGTCCGTTTAAAATGTGAAATTCCCCAATATCATTAAGGAACACGTCATATATATGTATATACATATACACGTCATATATATGTATACACATCCTAAGTATTAATATCACTTCGTTTTGTTACTGTTTAATTTAAAAAATGTATGTTGAATGAAACTATTACTCACACAAAACTAAACACATTATTATTTATTTTTCTCCAGGGCTGGATATGCGTGTGGCAGTGTCACACGGCGACGCCGGCGCACCACCTGGCGTTCTCGCCCGATGGCGTGCTGTTCGCTACTTCTGGCGTCAACGACAGACTCGTCAAGATATGGTACCAGAACAAAGGTACTGAATATTGATGTATTGAAATATAGTTTAATTTCACTACACGTAAGATATCGTGAGTGAAGCTATACTAGTGTCATTTTATCTGATCTTTTATGTATTATTACCTATTAAGCTTAGACGCAGGATACTCAGACAAGAAGACACGTAGACATTGCGTAAGCGCATAGATAATAAAAAAACAAATAAACGTATATTTTTTTTAGGTGTAATAATAATTGTTTGCCTCTTGCACTCAAGCATGAAAATGTTGCTATAGCATACATGCCACAGCAATGTATTTGTGTGCGAGTGAGAAAAACGAGTACTTAGTAAAGGAGATGTAAACATAAACACCGACGTTACTAAATGATTTCCAGGGTAATAATGCAGTCAAGACTAATTTCGCCCTCTGTTTATGTTCCAACTGTATTTTAATCTGCTTATCAACGTGACCTAACTCTATTTCCAGTATTAACACAAGCGCACGGCGAGCACACGCCAACGGAGCTGCACTACACGTTCATATACGTGGCGCACCCGCGCGCCATCACACACCTGTCATGGCGGAAGACCAGCAAGTACATGCCCAAGTGAGTCGAACGTAGCCATAGTCAGGAGTTCTTTCAGAGCCAAAAATATTTCGTGTTTAATTTGAGTAAACCCAAAAAAATATAGAACGATATTCAAAGCTGAAATTTGTGCTAAGTTTGCACCTCGTGTCAGTGAGTCGTAGTCGATCTGAATGTCATTTTAAGTGAAAGTTTTAATAAACTTTAACACAAGAGCACTCATCTTGCAACTGTCTAAATACGAAGTCTACTTTTTTATTTAAAAACATGTTCTAATTACAACCTTCAACAATTCTCAGAGGCAGCGTAGGCAACGTGCTCGTGACGTCATGCGTAGACAACATCTGCCGCGTGTGGGCGGAGACTCTGCTCCCGGACGACGAATGGGGCGCCACGCCGCACGCACGCTCGCCGCCGCGACGCCAGCGCGCCACGCACCGCCACAAACACCGCTTCATGCAGCGGCTCAAGCACATGAAGTGAGTGGTAGAAGTGTCTATAATATTCTAGCATATAGTATAACCTATATGGCGTATGGGTGGAGACTGCTGCCGGACGCCGAATAGAGCGCCGCGTCGCACGCACGCTTGCCGCCGCGACGCCAGCGCGCCACGCACCGCCATAAACACCGGTTCATGCAGCGTCATTGAAGTGAGTTGTAAAATTGTCTAGAATCTTATAGAATCTAGTGTATAGTTAATGTGTAAATATGATTGTCGCAAACATTTCCGGATGATCCGTCCTAGGTTGAGAGTAAGTTTATACTAGGTTTTTACTCTACTGTAGAAGAACGGCTTTGCACGCTTAAGAGCGCGATATAACAGCCATTGTTAAGTCCTCCGAGGTCAACTTGATGATGATAATATGTTAAATCTATATATATAAAAATCAATTGCTGTTCGTTAGTCTCGCTAAAACTCGAGAACGGCTGAACGGATTTATCTTATCTTGGTCTTGAATTATTCGTGGAGGTCTAGGGAAGGTTTAAAAGGTGAGAAAAATTTTGGATGTGTGGCGGTACCCACAAATCGCCTAATATTCCTGCATCGCGCTATCGAAGTTTTCTGAGCGCGTCGGTATATATACGACAGCTGAAATGTATCACGTGGGCTTCGGCCTGACCGAGCATAACACCTCGCTCGGTCGGAAGATCTTCCTTTAGCGTCGCCACGCATTATCCCACAGATGTATAGATGCATGGATGTATATGTAGATGTATGGATGTTTGTTACTCTTTCACGCAAAAACTGCTGAAGGGATTTTAATGAAACTTTACAATAATATAGCTTAAACATCATAATAACACATAGGCTACAATTTTAACCGACTTTCAAAATGGGGGAGGTGTTATGTTCGTTTTCTTATGTTCAACGATTACTCCGTCGTTTGTTAACCGATTTTCAAAATTTTTCTTTTGGGTATCATCATAAATATAGGGTATCATCCCAATTCGGTATTATATTCACAAAAGTGGTGATCTGATGAAGGATCCATAAGTAAACGAGGGAACTCCTCAAAAATTATAGGGAAATATGTGGTGACTTCGGTTTCGTGAGAAGTATTCTAAGCATATGCTACCAACAAGTAAGATTTTGAACCGAGGTATACCTGGTATACCGTGGTTCGGAAGGTGCTGAGAGAACTCCTGATTCTTTATAGATACAAGTTTGGGAGTTTCGGCGTTGTTTTAAGAACGGAAAGCATATGCTTCTATGCAAATTACATTCATCATCAACATCATCATCACTACCATATTATACCATGTTATTGGTAAGTACTTTTCATAGTCTTTTAGATCGAGACTCGAGTTTGTCAAGCGATAATTTAAAAAAATCTATACCTACCTAATATTATAAACCTGAAGAGTATGTTTGCTTGAACGGAATCGGAGGAACTACAGATCCGATTTAAAAACTTATTTCAGTGTTAGATAGCTCATTTATCGAGTAAGAACTAAGACTATAGGCTAAGACTAATACGACCGAAGAAACTCAGGAAAATGTGGGAAAAACGGGGGAAATATTAGAAATTACGAACTACTGGAGCAATTTTTATGGCAATATTTGGCACAGATATAGAGTAGACCAAGTGAAGGGAGTAGGGACATAAGAGCTATTTTTATGGGAAAATGTACGGTTTCCGTAAAATTCCTAATTTACGCGGGCGAAGCCGCGCGGGACATCTAGTATGTTATATATACACGGTAAAAATCGGCTAACGTAAATCCTTTAAAATTTAACACATTCATAATATTACATTGTCTATTTATTTTAGAACGTGTTTCCACATCCGACGCACGGCACAGTCGTCGAAGCAGCCGGGCGCGCCGATACCCACGTTGCCGTCGACGTACAGTGCTCACGACTTCCATAACCCATATCACGCCACTTCTTACACCGGAGGTCAGTGTTTTATAATAACAATTGAGTGAATATGCAGAGAAATTAAAAATTTATTTATTTATACCGAATATCGATTAATATGTTATTTTAATTTATCATAATTTCCAGGACTACACTTCCACTTGGCCGCGTCTATAAACGCCGAGACGGACATTCCGCTAGTGCCGTCTCTTTCTGGCGGCGGTCGGTTCATATTACACTGGCTGCATAACAAGGAGATGCATTTCACCAGCCAAGCCGAAACTATACTGCACGATCTCACTAAAAAGGTACTTATTAACGATACTTATAAGGTATATTTAAAAATTTAGAAAGTCCCGTAATAAAAACTATTCTTATTTTAAGTCACTGGCTGCTATTAAAATCTAGGACAAATGAATAAGATAGTGCGAGCAAGACAACGAAATATATGATTAGACTGTAACAATTATATTATTATAAGCTTGCGTGTTTATGCTTCTTATCTATGTTTTTTTTTGTTCTAGATTTTAGACAAAGAAGAAAACGAGGAAGGATCGAGTTCAGATCACACACATCCGGACGGAGAGAATGACATGCGTAGGTTATAAATATTTACTTGAAAGTGAAATATAATCTGTGGTGACAGTACTAATCAGCTATTGAATATTTAAGCTAAGTTGTCGGCTTAAGCGTAAGTAGTTAACCGTGGTAAAGCCATGCTTCAGTACAATATAATATGTGGATCGCCTTGTTAGCACTAGACAACTTAAGCCTTTAAAATCAAATTTTCCAACAATTTGTGGATATAACTTTAATAATTATTACGGGTTACTTAACTTAGCTTATATGTTGCTGGCTATTAATATGACGGCCACACTCGAAAGACAATTAATGATTACTTAAAAGAGTTAAAAATTTTGACATAGAGTCCATATTATATTTTCTGTCCAAGTCAAAGTTAAAAACTACTTAAGTAATCAATGTCTCTGAATAAATAGTATGAACAAGGCATAAGGGGTAATCGTTTATCATATACCATGAAAAGTAGTCTAACGCCAGTAATTGCTAATCTATTGCTTCATAACGGCGCTTATTTCATGCTGCTATGTAGGATCTAGACGCCCGAGCCATCATTTAACTAAAGTGCTATCGGAGGATAACAGTAATAGTGACGAGCAGCCAGGTAAATACCACTATAGTCCGGTCGCGGAATGCGTAGAAATTCGTATATTGACCGGTTATTGTAATTTTCTCTAGCGAAAATATTGATTTCGCGTGCCTGCAAAAAAATATACGAATGTCTACAAGTTCCGCGACCGCACTTTATCGACTTTTTCAATTGTGTCTCCGTAGTTCTCAAGTGAAAATAGAACGTTATAAAATATTCTACAGTAAAAATTCTATTTTATTAGAGAAAATATATAGATTAAATTCATCAAAAACGTCCCTACATTACCAATTATGATTGTTATACTGTACATTAACCAAAAAAAACGCAAGATTGATTGGTTAGCGCCTAACCAAACTATGACGTCACAGGCAGCGGCAACCAGAGTCACCCGAGCCTCTCCAACACCACCTCAATTAACTCGCTCGCCACAGAGGTGACGTGCACGCACCTACCCGACTCGCTGGACGCAAAGATCGAAGTGCTACTTCGAGATTGGCACCAAAGTCCAGATCTTCTGTTCTCCATACACCCCGTGGATGGCAGTTTCCTTATATGGTATGATTTTTTTGTCTTTGAATTTATTCCGTTACGATTTCTTTTCTATCATAATGTAAGCTAACCTTTGAGCTTTAGTCAGAGATATTTAATGATTACTAAAATAAAATTTAATGAAGGTTTTGACACTAAGTCCATACGTTTTTATGAAAGTCAATCACTAAAATATGTCATGTTAAGTATGTGTGTCTAAACTGTTATCTATATAAATATAACCTTCTATCTCGTAATATTAAAAAACTGCAAAAAATTGATTTGGTTGAATTTTCATAAAGTTGCAAGTGATTATTGAGTAAATGAAAAGACTGATAATTATTTTCTAAACTACATGTTTATTACCAAACAAATTAGCTTGGTAACATCTATCACTATACCAGGGTATGCGAATGGCTAGACGAGCTGCAAGTTGGCGCTATCAGGCAAGCTCAAGTGTCGTTCTCCGCACGCATACCGAGTGCGTTTCCGCTCGGCGACGCGACGACAATGTGTACGCCCGCTGCGTTGTACCATGCGGCCGCGCAGCCGCTGTACGTGCGACACCGGACTAAACCCGTCACGCCAGGTAGGTTAATAAAAGGGGGGTATCTCCCTAAGTATGTGTGTGTGCAAGAGAGAGAGAGAGAGAGCAAGACAGTTTGTGTGCAAGTGAGTGGGAGATGTATGTTGGGACGACTTTGTGTATGCCAGCAGCGTTTTACCATGCGACCGCGCAGTAGCTGTACGTGCGACACAGGACTAAACCTATTACGCCAGGTATTTAATACATGTGTTAAATAAAGATAGGGACTTTACGAAGTTAATACTATACTAGCTGACCCGGCAAACGTTGTTTTGCCACATAAATTATATTTCTAGTATTAATATAAAAAGTAGATAAAAACCTATTCTCAGGCCTAATAGTCAGGGATCACTAGAACAATTTTTTTATTACTATCAAGCTAATTTTTGTGAGTAGCTTCATTTTGATAAGATAAACAACAATTTTATTTGCGAAAAATCTCGAAAGTGGTAGCTAGCAGAGATAGAAAGGATTTCATACTTTGATTTGATGGTCCTAAAATATGGATTTTTCTATTTGTAGGACAATGTTACTCTTATTTGTAGGACAATGTTACTCTTATCTGTAGGACAATGTTACTCTTATTTGTAGGACAATGTTACTCTTAAATGATATAACTATTAACCTAACCTATTAAGGGTTCTGTAATCAATAAAACTTGACTACAAAAACCTGAAACGGAACCCTGATCATCTGATTTTTCACAAAAATTAGCTTGATAGCTATCAAAAAAAAAATTGTTCTAGGGAACCCTGACTATAACGAATGTAGTACATACAAAACATTAAAATCGGTTGAGCCATGTTGGAGAAGTTCGCGCACAAACACTGTGACACGAGAATTCTATATATGTGTGTGAGAAATATAGCGAGGTAAGTCAGCTGAACCCGTCAAGCCAGTGTAAACACGTGGGTTAGCACTGGCTTGACGGAGGGAGAGAGATGGATGTAGTCGTAAAAACTACGTGCACGCCCACCATGCTAGTTTTCTGATGTACTTATAAAAAAGATTTAATTTAAATATGTATTAATATATTTAAAACATAATATAGGTATAACGATTTTTCTTCTCAATTTGACATGTATCTTTTTATAACTTATGTTATTAATTTTATCAGCGAGCCAAAACCAACAGGAGACAGTTACAACACCGTTGGCAAGCGTGCAAGAGGAGAAAGAGGAAAATGAATGGACACATAACAACGAGAACTCAGAAACGCAAGAAAATGGTAAATAATAATTTGATATTGGAAACGGCTATAATTTTACGCTAGACAACTGATTTTCAGTCACTGTTCATGTCAAGTGACATTCTTTACGCATCATAACAAAGACAGTATAATATATGAATGACTTATTTGTGTAAGTATTGAAATTACTAATAAGTAAATGGATTCAATATAAGTACCATCAGAGAAATTGAGATGCCGTGCGTTATTTGGTATGTCCAAACAAAGTCATAATCATAGCGCTAGCTTGACATAAGAAGACCAAATTACGTGGGTTGATACTTACAACTATTTAACATTCATCGTTGACGTGATTCTATTGTTTTCTAGACAACAGGGAAGACGGTATGAACGATCTAAAGCGTAAAACGAGCGTGGCCACGGAGACCGGGGACTACAACCAAGATGGCGACGTTTTGGAGTCCGCCCCCGTCATATCTATGGTCACCAACCACACCAACGGGACATTGAACTTGTGGCAACTTACATTCGACGACAAGTCTAAATTCTCACAGGTTAGTTCTACATAGATGTTAATATAATTTAGGGTGGGTTGCACCAACTTACTTTAATTTAACTATAACTTTAACTACAATGCAAAATGTCAAATCTTTGGTTAAAGTAAAAAATGGAGGCCATATTTAACCATAACCTTGAGCTCGACAAGGATTTGAATGAACGTGGCGAAAAAAGGAACTAACGCTGTCATCATACAAAATCGCAATTCTTGACAGTTCTCCTTTACCAGCAGTGCCCCCGCCCACGTTCATTTCAAGCCTTGTCGGACCAGCTGTCATCTGTCAAATTCTGTGGTCAAAGTTAAGGTTAAAGTTACTTAACTATAACCATAACTTTAACTTATAACCACGCCTCTAGGCCTAACCCATCCTAAAGGTGTATCTTTCTTAGTGACGGAAATTGAGTCTCTATCAGTTGCTCATGAAAATATTGTTATATAGACAGTGCTATGAATAGTCGATTCCAGTCATCAGTGGTTTAGATTCTCGACAAAACGATGTTTATTGAAGCCAATGCAGGATGATTACCTGATTGTCTGACAAGACAAATGTTCTTTGCGTGGGTTGCTGTGCATGATCTTGAGCCACTTGTGTTTACCAACCATCCGAGAGTATAATTGGCGACAGTAATGATATTGTACTGATTACAATAAATAATTTATTTTCACAGGTGCTATCTATCGGTCACGCGTCGCGGGCATCGGGACATAGGTTTAGAGTAAACGACATCACATGCCATCCAGTATTACCGCTGCTACTTACAACTAGTCATCACAACATATCAGGTACGATTTCTTTAATTTCTAAGTATGAAGTTAAACACAACACGTCCTTTTTAAAAGTCTAAATAAAAAATATACTAAGCTGCATTTTTAACAGCGTACCAAATTTTTATTTAATGCAATAATGACAACTGCATGTATCAGTGTAACAAACCTTTAAAAACTTGTGGCTAATTTGTAAAAACCTCTGGATCCCTATTTCAACTTTTTCTATCCTTCCGATAAAAGGATAGAAAGTCAGTAATGATACCTAAAATTTGTATGAATATAAAAGATAGCATCCACTACGAAAATAACAGCCGAATAATATATTTTTATCTAGATTCAGAGCGAGGCAACGCTACGGCAGAGTCGGCAGCAGCGGGCGGTCTCTGTTCGGAGCTGATTATGTGGCGTGTGGAGTGCGTGGGCCCGCTCGGCAAGTCGGGGGGCGTGGCCGAACTAGCAAGAGTCAACTCGCCACATCTGTCCGCTTTTAGCAACGTCGCATGGCTACCGACGTTACTGCCCAGGTAACTTGGTAAAATTAGGGTCTGCTTGTTATATTAAATAAGTTGCTAAAAGATTATTAAATTATAGCAATAGCTATTACATTGAAACTAAAACTTTAATCAAAATCTGTTTTCTGTGAGTTTCTGTGTAAAGACAACAACAACCATTCTCTAACAAGATTTCACTTGTATAATGTTATGATGTTATTTTACTTTCAGGTCAATACATATTTAATTTTTTTTTGTTTCTTTAAAGCTCAACACTGGGAAACTTATCGAATTCGCCGTCTGCGTGCTTCGTGGCAAGTGATGGAGAGAGTTTACGTTTATTCCAAGCCGTTATCGATGCTAGGACGCTGTTAGCCGAGATAGCTGCGTCAGAAAGACGACACAAAGACGTTTTGGTAATTAAAGCTGCAATACTTTTTACATGCATAACTTTGATCTAATACTTATAGGCAAGATGCATATAATATTATATAGATTTATCTTATTATTTTGCGACTGCAATGTAAAAACAATACAATATAATGCATTACAGGGTAACGCAAGTGATGCGGAATCCATGTCGTCCGCGTCATCCATTGCGGACGCCGGGGACGGTACGGATCTACCGCTACACGAGCGAGTACGCATTGTATCGCAGCAATCTACGGCGCGGCCCGGCGCTATCATACAGCTCCACGCGATAGCAGACGCCGCACACGACTGGCATAATACGCAGCTGCTGCATGTTTTTCAGGAGCAGCTTATTACAGGTAACGTGTTCTGAAACTATAAACAGTGTTATCGGGTGACTCGCTAGCCAATAAAACCATTTGAAATATGATTATTCTATAGGCTTTATTGCATGGTCTTACTGAATAATACGCAGTCATTAGGTACGCAGGTAAACATTATGTATTTGCGTACCTACCTAACTATCTTTGTATTTACGCACTTTTTCTCCAAAGTACGAGAAGCATTTTATTGATGGTTTTTTTTTAATTTTAGGAGAGCGCACCACTCACGACCCAGAAGGTTCAGACTCGGGAGTGGACTCGTCAGGAATCAACACAATAACCGAGGCGGGTCTTGAAGCGATTGTTGACCTTCGTAAAGCGGCGGTATTCAACGAGCCATTCTATATCGTGGTGCTAGAACGAACAGATGGCGGGTCTACGGTGCATATGTGGCGGTTAAATGTCTCCTCGCAAGCCGATTTTGCAGGTTTCAATTTTTTTAATTATAAAAGTCGAAATCGTGGCACGTTACACGTATCGTGGAAGTGACTAAAAATTTCGGATTTTTGTTAACTAATTGTATTGTGTATATATGTGTAATGTATCTTATATCTTTAAACGAGCGATTCTTGTATATATATATATATATATATATATATATATATAATTATAATTGGAATCTCGGAATCGGCTCCAACGATTTTCATGAAATTTAGTATATAGGGGGTTTCGAGGGCGATAAATCGATCTAGCTAGGAATCATTTTTAGAAAATGTCATTTTATTCGTGTTTTATCGAATACCGAGCAAAGTCGGTCAAATACCTAATATATATAATATAATGTTTTGTTCGGACACAAAAATTTCATGCTTTTGCAATTTAGGCAGTCATAGACCACGTGACCTTATTTTATATTTTCAGATGACATGACCAACAGTATGATGTACGTGCCAGACAGCGCGTTGGTGCAGGAAGACGAAGGGGAGTCACGCAAGAACTCAATGTCCGTGGACGCCGATGGCCCCGTACCCGTGCACACACACTCGCACCTCTCTATATCCACTAAGAAGGTATGTTTAGGTGTGCGTGTAGATGTACAGAGTCTAGCACTTTCTTTAATACACGTTGATGCTGAAAAACTAGGGTGAGTCACGCAGGAACCCCATGTCCGTGGACGCCGGCGGCTCCGCCCCCTGCACACACACTAGCACCTCTCTATGTCTACTAAGAAGGTATTATATGTGGGTGTGCGTCTAGATGTACAGAGTGTTATAATTGTTGTATTAAACGCTGGTTTATAAAAAGGGGGAGTCGCGAAAGAATGCATTGTTCGTGAACGCAAATGGTCTCACCATTTGCATCCGTTCATACCCTCGCACCTCTCTATATCCACTAAGAAGGTATGCGTGAGACTGTAGATAATATGACAGTACATTAAATACGCTGGATAGTGCTCTAGGGGTCGTATACCTAATTTTAAAGAACACGAACAAAATATAAAGTCAAACGTCATGTTAAGTTCATGTTCATGTAAGTTAGGTGATGAACTTCAATGTTAAGTTTAACTTTAACATTGACGTTTAACGGCTCAGTTGCGCAAGAAGGCATGTCTTTAAAGCGGGCTGTGTCCTTTTCAGTTCTAACTTCTTAAGCATTCAAAACAATATTCTGATGATGATTTATTTTATAGGTATGCGAGTGCCCGCTGTCACTGCCCGATGGAGTGGACGTTATTCACGCGACGCCCGCCGCAGGACATCTCAGCTCTGCGTCGATATACCCGGCATGTCTCGCACCGTATATACTGGCTACAGCGTGCACGGATAGTACTTTGAGGTGCTGCCAATAAATTTAAAGCATATGAAACGAAACCACGATAATATAAGTTGTAAAAGTTCATATTCAAACTCCTTATAATTATTAGGAAGGGTTAGCCCCAATTTCACCAACGAATGTTAAAGTTAACGCTTGAATTAGTATCACGTTACCTCTTTCGTTTTTCTTATGAATGAAAGAGAAGACATGACATTTTAACAAGCTGTTAACACTAATAGACGTTGGTGAAATTGGGGCTTAGTTTTGTAATGAAATATACTTAAATTAATAAAATATTTGTATATTTAAAAATAACAAACAATACAAACGAATTGAGCCAAATGAAACAAACTTCGTTATTTGTTGTTTTAGATTTTGGAAATGCCATGTTACGAAAAAAGATAATGATGAACTAGAATACTCTTGGAAGGAGTGGGAAATGATGAATAAAGATCAAGAATCTACTATTGATATACCAGGTAAAATTTCACATGCAATCTAATATTACAGTAATCACTTTACATTAAAAATAGTGCTGGCGTCTTGTCCGAGTTTTTTTTTTAATAATTATTATTTAAAACCTTCATCTCTACACACACACGAATGAAAAACGATATTATGACTTTATTTCATACAACGCAAAGATAAATAAAACATTTTATACAGGTCAGCCGCTACACATAAGCGCTGCGTACTCGGGACGCATTGCGTGCGCGTACAAGTGCGGGCGATCGTTCACGCGACCCAAGGGCTCAGCGGTCAGCATGGGCGGCACGAGTTCGAACTCGAGCAATGCGACGGACGCACGATTCGTGAATCTGTGTGTGTGCGTCTACGAGTGTGAAAGTACTGGCGGCGCGGAATGGCTGCTAGAGGATACGATACCTCTAAGGAATGTCAGCTTACCGAGAGTCGGACTATGCGCTGATACGCAGATTGATCTATCATACCTTCACGATACGACATTTATGCAGAAGAAGCAGCGTATTAATCAGGTAGTTAAACATGTATTTACTTATTTATTCGTTATTAATGTTTACAATTAATGCTAATAAATGTTTATATATTGTTAACATAGCTTCCTACATTCTAATCTCATTTGACTGAATGATTAGTTTTGCACATAGTCGACTAAACCAGGCAGCTTCTCAAGTCGATGCGTATTTACACACATTTATCTTTTTTAAAAATAGGTTGATGTGGATATACTTATTTTATAGGTTATACAAACACTTTCATCGGACGACAGTCGCAATAACCGTAACGGTGAGGGAGACACGGGCAAGTCCGCGGGTCTGCTAGCGGTGCCCTCATTCAGCACACTTCAATCACTCCGCAAAAGTATTATGGAGAATGGCAACACTTGCCCCCTCACTCAGAAACATTTGGTGCAATTGGACTGGGTGTCTAAAGAGGACGGCTCGCATATATTGACAGTTGCTGTTGGATCCCGAGTGCTGTTGTTTACGCCGGTATCCAGTGATCTTGCTCAAGCTAATCTTAAGGTGAGATAGTTTTATTGCATACTTAGCGTCTGATATTTTTAATTTTAAAGTTTTCAACAAACTTTCCCTGCATTAAATTGACAAAGAAAAAAAATATGTTTGATAATTTTGACATATTATTTGAAAAGGGTCATCATAACCAGCCATAACTTTTAGTATCGTTTTTCGGAACGTAGTATTTGTTTATAATAATTTACTCTCTACTATATCTGTAGCCTTAGTACGGCCACCAGTAGAAATGCGAAAGTATGGACAAACCGTGTACATAAACTTAAGGTGCCGTTCCGATCTTTACCGCGGCCAATCGCGACCGACAAAAATTTAATTAAAATGCCACTTTATGACAGACAATAGTATATGTCATAGAGTAGGATATTATTTGAATTTCTAGGACTATAGTCTGTCATAAAGTGGCATTTTAATTGAATTTTTGGGAACGAAAAAAAAGATCGGAACGCTACCTTAAGTTTATCTCCACAGTTTGTCCTTACTTTCGCATTTCTACTGGTGGCCGTGCTAAGGCTACTGGTCACAAGGCAATGTGCCCACTGCCCATCCAAGTTCAAGGCGAAATTAGAATGTTTACATTATATCTAACTCATGTAGTTGGTTTCCAGGCTATGAAGGAATCCATAAACAACAACAGACCGATACTACGAAAGGCCTCATCTCTAGCGGCCCCGCTATTCGTAGAGGAGATTCGATGGATGCAGCTCCGACGTATAGAGCTGAAGACGGCAGACGGTCTACCACCGTTACCCATGCAGATATCGTGGGTCAGAGATGGTATATTCGTGGTGGGGATGGATTCCGAAATGCACGTGTACTCCCAGTGGAAACCGGAAACGCCGCAGCTGCCCTCCGGTCAAGGTAGCAGCCAGGTAATACATTTTTCTTATATTATGTCTTTTTTTCTTCTTTACCCCCTTATTAATAAAATTAACACATACATACATACATACATACATACATACATTCCGGTCCTAAAATAGCTGCATTATCTTTATTTGTAAAATAGGTTAGTGTATTTCCAAGCAAGATAATTGTTTGCCATTTAGTAATTCGTCTGCTTTTTCGTCTTAAGACCTTTAGAAGACAACAAGTTACCCTTATTTTTATTTCTATTCAGGACGTTGAAGATGGCGGCGAGAGTCGAGCACTTCGAGATTCGGACCTCCGTGTTTCAGCGCCGCACTTACAACGCGTGTCGTCCATCAATCTGCAGCTGTTAGAGCGAGACGCAAGACGACGAAACAAGACGCAGCCGGATCAGCCACAGGTAAAATCCATACTAATATTATAAATGCGAAAGTATCTCTGTCTGTCTGTCTGTCTGTCTGTCTGTCTGTCTGTCTGTCTTGCTTTGACGCCAAAACTACTGAACCGATTGCAATGAAATTTTGTATACAGTTATTCTAGAGTCTGAGAAAGGACATAGGCTACATTTTGATGTGGGAAAATATCTTATTTCCATGAAAATTTCGATGAAAATGAATTCGCATTGCGCGTGGCCAGCGCTCATCCCGGGGGTCCTGGGTTCGAGTCCCGCAGGCGGAAAAAAAAGTTTTCAATTTTCCTGGGTCTTGGATGTGTATTAAAATAAAATTTCAAAAATCTTAAACATATTTTATGTATAATATTATAAAAAATCCAGAAATATATCAATGGAATGAACATTTTAGTTCTAATACGATTCAACAGATGGCGTTTTTTATTTTTACTTTATTGTAACATAGAACTAATCATACTTATTAGTTAGTATGTTTTTGTTTATAGTTTTTAATACGTTAGAATATGATGTTTAATAATATTATAATCCATACTAATATTATAAATACGAAAGAATCTCTGTCTGTCTGTCTGTCTGTCTGTCTTGCTTTCACGCCAAAACTACTGAACCGATTGCAATGAAATTTTGTATACAGTTATTCTAGAGTCTGAGAAAGGACATAGGCTACATTTTGATGTGGGAAAATATCTTATTTCCATGAAAATTTCGATGAAAATGAATTCGCATTGCGCGTGGCCAGCGCTCATCCCGGGGGTCCTGGGTTCGAGTCCCGCAGGCGGAACAAAAAGTTTTCAATTTTCCTGGGTCTTGGATGTGTATTAAAATAAAATTTCAAAAATCTTAAACATATTTTATGTATAATATTATAAAAAATCCAGAAATATATCAATGGAATGAACATTTTAGTTCTAATACGATTCAACAGATGGCGTTTTTTATTTTTACTTTATTGTAACATAGAACTAATCATACTTATTAGTTAGTATGTTTTTGTTTATAGTTTTTAATACGTTAGAATATGATGTTTAATAATATTATAATCCATACTAATATTATAAATGCGAAAGAATCTCTGTCTGTCTGTCTGTCTGTCTGTCTTGCTTTCACGCCAAAACTACTGAACCGATTGCAATGAAATTTTGTATACAGTTATTCTAGAGTCTGAGAAAGGACATAGGCTACATTTTGATGTGGGAAAATATCTTATTTCCATGAAAATTTCGATGAAAATGAATTCGCATTGCGCGTGGCCAGCGCTCATCCCGGGGGTCCTGGGTTCGAGTCCCGCAGGCGGAACAAAAAGTTTTCAATTTTCCTGGGTCTTGGATGTGTATTAAAATAAAATTTCAAAAATCTTAAACATATTTTATGTATATAATATTATAAAAAATCCAGAAATATATCAATGGAATGAACATTTTAGTTCTAATACGATTCAACAGATGGCGTTTATTTTACTTTATTGTAACATAGAACTAATCATACTTATTAGTTAGTATGTTTTTGTTTATAGTTTTTAATACGTTAGAATATGATGTTTAATAATATTATAATCCATACTATACTAATATTATAAATGCGAAAGTATCTCTGTCTGTCTGTCTGTCTTGCTTTGACGCCAAAACTACTGAACCGATTGCAATGAAATTTTGTATACAGTTATTCTAGAGTCTGAGAAAGGACATAGGCTACATTTTGATGTGGGAAAATATCTTATTTCCATGAAAATTTCGATGAAAATGAATTCGCATTGCGCGTGGCCAGCGCTCATCCCGGGGGTCCTGGGTTCGAGTCCCGCAGGCGGAACAAAAAGTTTTCAATTTTCCTGGGTCTTGGATGTGTATTAAAATAAAATTTCAAAAATCTTAAACATATTTTATGTATAATATTATAAAAAATCCAGAAATATATCAATGGAATGAACATTTTAGTTCTAATACGATTCAACAGATGGCGTTTTATTTTTTACTTTATTGTAACATAGAACTAATCATACTTATTAGTTAGTATGTTTTTGTTTATAGTTTTTAATACGTTAGAATATGATGTTTAATAATATTATAATCCATACTATACTAATATTATAAATGCGAAAGTATCTCTGTCTGTCTGTCTGTCTGTCTGTCTGTCTGTCTTGCTTTCACGCCAAAACTACTGAACCGATTGCAATGAAATTTTGTATACAGTTATTCTAGAGTCTGAGAAAGGACATAGGCTACATTTTGATGTGGGAAAATATCTTATTTCCATGAAAATTTCGATGAAAATGAATTCGCATTGCGCGTGGCCAGCGCTCATCCCGGGGGTCCTGGGTTCGAGTCCCGCAGGCGGAACAAAAAGTTTTCAATTTTCCTGGGTCTTGGATGTGTATTAAAATAAAATTTCAAAGATCTTAAACATATTTTATGTATAATATTATAAAAAATCCAGAAATATATCGATGGAATGAACATTTTAGTTCTAATACGATTCAACACATGGCGTTTTATTTTTTACTTTATTGTAACATAGAGCTAATCATACTTATTAGTTAGTATGTTTTTGTTTATAGTTTTTAATACGTTAGAATATGATGTTTAATAATATTATAATAATATTATATATATACTAGCTGTTGCCCGCGACTTCGTCCGCGTGGACTTTAGTTTATAGCGCGCGGTGTCAACAAAATTTGTGTCAAATTTAAAAACTTTTTAAAACCCTGGTAAGTGGTACCCCTCTTAGGGCCGCGCTACACCGGAATGGCAGCGCTGAAAGTGCTCGCCTCGCCGCTGCCATTCCGGTGTAGCGCGGCCCTTAATTAATCAAAATACCCAAAAACAGCTGTGCAGTGTGCACATAATCTATACTAATATTATAAATGCGAAAGTATCTCTGTCTGTCTGTCAGTCTCGCTTTCACGCCAAACGCCAAAACTACCGAACCGATTGTAATGAAATTTTGTATACAGATAGTCTAAAGCCTGAGAAAGGACATAGGCTACTTTTTTACTGGAAAAAAGGGTTGTAAGGGTTGTAAATTTGTTCAAAAAATTCATAATAGATGGCGCCGTGCGTCTTCTGCATCGCGCTGACGCTTGCTCAAAAGTCTTTCTATAAGAGGTGGTATCATCTTACATTTAAGTCTCGATTTTTTTCGATTGTTATATCTATTCTACGGTATTAAATAACTCAATACTTTATCTGTGCAGGCAGTGACGTAACCTTAAGACCAAATTTCACCAACGACTGTTAAAGTTAATGATCGAATTAGTATCACGTTAGCTGTTTCGTTTTTCATATGAATGAAAGAGAAGACAGGACATTTTAACAAGCTGTTAACACTAACAGACGTTGGTGAAATTGGGGCTAAACCTATTAATGATAAATAGTTTATGGGTAAAGTTGTGTAATTGGGGGGCTAAATATGCTTTGAAATTTGGCATGAAATATAAAGTTTAATATAAAAAATAAAGTACTTATTGTGTGCACACTACACAGCTGTATTGATTTAAGGGGTACCAGGGTTTTTTTATAAAAGCTTTTGACACCAATTTTGTTGACATCGCGCGCTATAAACTGAAGTCCACGCGGACGAAGTCGCGGGAAACAGCTAGTATATATATATCTTTCTTTGTCACCAGCAGCTGTTATAGCGTAACGTAAAACGCAAGTGAGATATATTATCTATCTTCATCGCCTACAGCTGTTAGAGCGCGACGCAAGACAGTCGTTGTCTATGTCTCTTTATCACGTACTAGATGTCCCGGTGAACTTCGTGTCACTTATAAACCTTCTCTGGACTTCCACGATCATTTTAAGACCACAATCAGCCAAATCGGTCCAGCCGTTATCGAGCTATAGCGTTACTAACACAATTGAAAGTCCATTTTTATAATAGATGACGTAACTGATAGTCAAACGCTTGAAAATTTGTACGACGATTCTATAAGGATCGGCGAAATATTTTCGAATTTGAAAAAATGAGTTCATTGATAATCATGATGTTATTATTTCATCACGTTCAATGTTTTGTTTTTATTACAGCCCCTTTTAGACTACATGCCTGACTTTGGACTGTTCGAAGCCTCTCAAATGGCGTGTCCTGTACTACCTCAGTATCATCCTAAACAGCTGATGGAGTTGCTCAACAGCGGAAAGATAAGATGGGTGAAAGCTATCCTCGCGCATTTAGTCAGGTAACGAAAATAAAGCGCATTTGTTACTTCCTTACTACGCTGGCTTAGCAATCCAATGATGAAAGATAATACTGCAACAATAGAAAGTATTTATTTTTGTATTAAAAACACTCAGTATGAAATCATTTTTCGTTATTAAATAGGTTTTTTATCCGACATTGACAACTTTAGGTTCTAATTTTGAATCGTGGATTATAGTAGAAAGTATGTTATTGTTTAAACAGACAAAAAAATCGCTGTAACAAATTTATTTCAACTTATCTATAGGTGCATAGGTGGCACATACACCACTCGCAGCTCTCAAGGTGACGAAGATAGTCTATCTAGACCGGTAAGTATTTCAGAGTAGGTGAAAGATCTATTGAACTGCACACATTGTTGTAAACAATCACATACACTCACTCAATTCAAGTACAAAGTTTTGAAATTTGAAAAAAAAATATACAAGTCCAGCCCTAGTAGACAAGTGGCAAGCGATTATCGTGAACGCTAACAAAATGTATGCGATTTGACATAAGTCATCGCTTCGCTAGCGAATACTAATGTCAAATCTCATACATTTTGTGGCGTTGGCGTTGGCATTTACGATAATCGCTTGCCGCTTGTCTAGGCCCTCAGGGTTGTTCCTAATCGTTTGTGAAATATATCATGAATTTTCTTTCATAAATACGATGAGATCAGAGATGGCATAATATTTAATTTATCATACAAGTTTATTTTCATTCATGTTTTGTTCAATGTTTTCCTCTATAGAAATATGTTAAGTTTAAGTTTAAACTGATTTAAATCTTAAACTGATCTATATAAACTGCTACTACATTAAACAAGGTAAAGTTACACTGCTATAAGGAATGTTTAGTACACGCATTAGTCGTGACCCCACAGAACGCATGTTGTTCTACGCTACCACAGCTAAAATGCACCTCAATGCTAAACGCACTGACTAGTTTCCCCAGATCGCCACTACGACCGCAACTCGACAGCGCCCGTAGTATAAAACAATACGAAGGCCCGTTTAGACGTATGAAACCAAATAATTAAATTCTAAAATAGTGTATTTTCTTATTATAAACAATTAAATGAAGTGCACATAAATAAATCGTACATTGTAGAAGATTATACTATCTTCTAATTTCTAATCCAAATTGCTTCTTGTGCAGATTTGTACAGACTTTGCGACAAAAACAATACTTTTTGAATTATTAATTTTATTAAAAAAAACATCAATACATCAATAATACTTATACCTACGTCCAAACGGGCCCGCCCCTATCACGTCGTCACGCATGTGTGTTGCAGCGCGGCTGGTCCCGCTCACGCACGCTGTCCGTGTCCTTCGCCGCCGGCGCCGCCTCGCCGCTAGATGGCGTTGCACAGGTAAACGCTTCGCACTAGCACATCTCATCGTAAACTGAATTAACTCGAACGGCCTCACTTAGAGAGATTTGATGATTACTTACATTAATGAGGGTTGTTGAAATTCTATTTGCCATCAGGTGCCGCTATGTAGGCTTACCGGCCGCCCAGGCGAGCAATTTTATAAACAGTTTATTTGACAATAATTAGATTGAAGGCGCGTGATTTTTAATATGAACCCTAGATGGTCAATAATATTGCACAATATATCATGTATATTGCACAGTAAAATTTATCATCTAGAGGCCCGCTAACAGACAATTTGATGATTACTTACTTTAATTTAATGAATATTTCTACAGAAAATGCGTGAAGTTTACGAGACATTTTTAATTAAACAAAATTTTAATTAAAGTTTAGTAATAATTAAATATTTCGAGTGAGGCAGTTAGATTTGAGTTTCTGTGCGAAAAACCTTCGATACTTCAATCAAGATTCATAGCTAACGAAAACAAACTTTCAATACCACAAAAAAGATTGGAATATAATTTGGAATTACTTCAGTTTATGATTAAATGTGCTTATTCTGCAGTACGTCTTTCAATGAAACTTTCATGTAAAATCCACTGAACGGATATTCCTAGTGTGCACTTTGAAAAATTAAATTCATTATTTGATAAATCGCTTGATGCACCAGGCTTTAAAAACACAATTTAAAATTTCACGAATAAGTTGTGATGTGCCTGTACACTATGTTATGTTACACTATAATATCAGATGAGAAACGAAACCGATATATAATATAACCTAATATTAAACTTTTATAAATTGCAAGTATGCATACACTTGTAAATAATAGTACGGGAGCCCTAGAACAATTATTTTTGATTATTATCAAGCTAATTTTTGTGAGTAGCTATATTTTGATGAGACAAACAAAATTTTTATTTGCGAAAAATCTCGAAAGTGGTAGCTAACAGAGATAGAAAGGATTTCATACTTTAAATTGATGGTCCTAAAATATGGATTGTTCTATTTGTAGGACAATGTTACTCTTAATTAATTATATAATTAATAATTATATAACTATTAACCTACCAATATACGAAAAATCCGCTGGTTAGGGTTCCGTTTTAGGGTACCGTAGACAACCAAGTTTTGTTGATTACAGAAGGTTAATAGTTATATAATTTAAGAGTAATATTGACCTACAAATAGAACAATCCATAATTTAGGATCATCAAACTAAAGTATGAAATCCTTTCTATCTCTGTTAGCTACCACTTTCAAGATTTTTCGTAGATAAAAATGTTGTTTGTCTTATCAAAATGAAGCTACTCACAAAAAATTTGCTTGATAGCAATAAAAAAAATTGTTCTAGGGCTCCCTGACCATAAAGGATTGTCTTTAAAAAATACATTATTAATAAAAAAAAATAAGAATTTTCTGAGATAAATTTGTTCATAGGCAAATGGCAGACCTACGTAACTTCGTCGGCCTAGCTCAACCGTGATCCAAAAAAATCACGGCTAAACATTGGCTTGACATAACTAGACCAAATAACGTAGACTCGCCATCCGCCTATAAATTAATATGATAGAAGTATACGATTATTTCTTAAATAGATAACAGAAGACGTACAGTTGGACTACGCGGAGCTAACTTCGGTACCGCCCCTACCATTATGGACTTTATTAGTGGCTGATAAGGAGTCCGCACACCATCCGTCCACTATACAGGAGGCTAAGGTTAGTTACTATATTAATTAATAATTATTATGTATAACTAGGTGTGTCTGATGTAGTGGTTTTAAATATGAAAAAAAAAGTTTGAATAGTTTTTATTAAATTATTTATAAAACGATACTTCAAAACCATTTCTTAGCATAAGACCTTGAAACTATTTCTATCTTGCTCTAACATCACTAGTACAGAAGTTTACAGGTGTTATAGTTAGGTAGCGGGTCACGTACCGTACCGGTCGTTACTTGTCTGTTTTAACCGGGCAGAAAACTATTACAATCACATAACTGCGAAAAACACTATCGTCTTAACACATTAGTTTACGACCAGAGACATGTAGTGTTAAGTCAACGTATTTACGTACAACGTATTTACGTACGTGTATCTTACTGTTGTAAGTAAGGGTGTTGTAAGTTGTTCAACTTGTCACTTTTTAGGACTACAACGAGCTATTCGAGGGAACTATGGAGGTAGAGGACCTCGACGCGATGTTACTGGGCGAGGAAGGGGAAGTAGACCGAAGGCCTTCGATGCCTGAAAGGCAACCACTATCGCACTTTGGACCTAGACAAGGTAGGTTTATTTTTTGGAAGGAGGATGGATGTCCTATTGACTGGTAATGTCTTAAATAGTTATCTTTAATTCATTTAGGGTGGGTTGCACCAACTTACTTTAACTATAACTTTAACCATAACAAAATGTCAAATGAACGTTAAATCCCTAGTAGAAGTCCATAATGGACGTCATATCTGACGATAACCTTAACATTAACTATAACTACGCCTCTGGTTCAACCCACCCTAAGGGTTGGTTGCACCAACTTACTTTAACTATTACCTAATGTCAAATTATTAAAAATTATACGTGGGAGAGCCATGCTTCGGCACGAATGGGCCGGCTCGACCGGATAAATACCACGTTCTCACAGAAAACCGGCGTGAAACAGCGCTTGCGCTGTGTTTCGCCGAGTGAGTGAGTTTACCGGAGGCCCAATCCCCTAACCCCTACCCTATTCCCTTCCCTACCCTCAACTATTTCCTTCCCTTCCCTTCCCTACCCTCCCCTATTACCCTATTCCCTCTTAAAATGCCGGCAACGCACTTGCAGCTCTTCTGATGCTGCGAGTGTCCATGGGCGACGGAAGTTGCTTTCCATCAGGTGACCCGTTTGCTCGTTTGCCCCCTTATTTCATAAAAATAAAAAAATGAAAAGTCAAATCTCTAGTAAAATTCAATAATGGATGGATGCCATTTTGGACGATAACCTTATACCTTAACTGTGTAGGTGAATATCAAAACCTGGCAAGTCACACCCATACTCGAAACTGAACTCTTGTCGATTTTATTGAATTTTGTGCGAAAAATGGAACAACGCAATATATACAAATTAGTGTGGTGAATCCTGAAAGAGCAAAGAAGATGTCTGTGTCAAAAGTTAAAAAGAAAAATGTCGAGAATAAAGTTAAAAAAAAACATATTTCTCTCATTTGCCAAGTTTCGCTTATGGTGGACATACCGGGATTTGATATTTGCCTGCACAACTATAACAACGCCTCTGGTGCAAGTTGCAACCCACCCTTGAAGTGCCGATCACATAACAAGATCAGCGTTGTGAATATGAGATTTTTTTATTTCCCACCATGACTAACCAGCTAAAATATGTTCGACGTATGGCAAGTGGCAACTAATAGGTACTTACATTTCTCGTTACTCGGGAGTGCTCCTTCGATGTCAGGCAAATTAAGTAACTTTATTCCTTGCGAAGTTTAAAAACTTGCCTTTATTTTTTTTCTTTTAACACCTCCATCGTGGGTATCGCATACACAATAGATTTTTAATTGCTATACGGCAGCCGGCTGCCGCTTGGGGATCGATAGGATAAGAACAGCCATCATTTAAATTATTATAATTTGTATCTCAGGTCGTATGCTCTCCCGCCTGCTAACTCACACACACCTGCCTGGGCTGAGTTCGCTCGACCAGATGCATCTACTGGCGCTAGCGGATACGGTATCAACTTGCGACGCGGACTTCACCGAGCGGTTCGCGGCGAACGCACGTACGGACTCCGCGCCCGCTGCGTCGCAGGAGATGGTGCCTGGTGAGTAACGTTACATACATATTTAATTTTAATTTGAAAGTTTCATGGAATTTTGTTGAAACTCATGGCAAATTCTCGCTTACACACGCGCAAGAATATTTTATTTTTACAGAACATAATAATATGTACACAAGATGCATACATGTATAAACACGATAACAATATTCTGCCGTGAATGAACAAGACGTAGTAGCGATAAGTCAATGTAGAGAATACTCGAAACGGTCAATGATACATTAGACGGTGTTATTAGGGTTGGAAATAATAAGGAATTATCGTCGTTTAAATATTATATTGTTACTAGGTACTTCAAGCACTAATTAAACAATTATAAGCCTAAGGGCTTGCTTCACCACTTTCTGATAAAGTGCCTAATAGGCTATTCACTACTTTTTTGACAGATTCTCCATACTTGATCTGTCAAGTTAATTGGTGGATAGCCTTATCAGGAAGTGGTGAAACAGGCCCTTTAAACTTTACTGACTTTGTCGGATACGTTGATAAAGTAACTTAATGGCTTTTTTATTTTTGTTACAAATACAGGCTTAAAGTTACTTTTAATTATACGGTTTCTAATCTTTCTTTTGTATAACACAGATTCCCTGGACGACTGTGGTCTTCGCTTCCTACTAGCTATGAAGCACTACGGTTACCTACAGCGCTGCCTGCCTCTAGCGCAGCGAGCCGCGTTACAGCGCACCGGGGTTGGCACCTGCAATCTGGTCTGGGCTTTCCACTCGGAGACACCAGAACAACTGCTAACTCTGCTACCTGGGTACGCCAAGGGCCAGCCTAAGTGGTCGACGATGAGAGAACTAGGTCAGTACTCATTCAAAAATAAAAACTTTGTCAAATGAATATACTCTCTTAAAATAGACATTCCGCTAGATGGCGCCTACCGTATAGCACACAGAAAAGTCGAGCTCTTACAAAACAATCAAATAAATAAGATAGTCCTTGAATTTTATAACAGAAAGTTAAAAAACTTAAAGGAAACGTCCTAATGCGTCAGTGATATTGTTATCTCAAAAATCTATACAGTGAATTCCGCTTAAATAGTGACTTTAAACCTTCACTTAGTGCTACATCTTATCAGTGAAATAAACCAACAATTCGTGAACAGAAGTTGAAAATCACATTGGGACGTAAGGACCGACGATCACAGTGAGTGATATTTATGTGTACAAATGAACATCGAGTGATTTTTAAAGTTGTCGACTAAATTGTTTCTTATCCGGCCGTTACGTTTAAACACCACATACAAACTGCTGTCATCTAGTGAAATAATCTCGAACTACTACGGGGCCCACTATCTACGTAGTGATCTGCAGGTCTCCATCCCCTCTAGCATACGCCAACGAGAAAATTTTGTCTACACGTATTCTCGATGTTTGATGGCTTTTCTCTTCATATCTATTGATCCTAACATGACATACATTTTTCTCGTGTAGATCTGTCGTCAAAATCTAGCGACATAATGTCAAAAAATGATTTTGACATTAAGTCATTATCGACAATATAACTATACACGAGAGTGAGATATCTCGAGATTTTCTCGTTTGCGCATCTTAGGCCGGCAGAACTCAACTATACGTCACTAGGGGGTGCTTAATTTATTTGTCAACGAACGGTCCGAATAAAGATAAGACATAATATGATTAAAACGTCATAGTCCAACTAGCAGCTTTGTGGATCCACTTGGGATCTAAACCAATAACCCGAGTTCGATCCTGAGGTCTTCAAGAGATTTTTTTCAATATTATTTTATTAACTACCGCGGTAGTAGTACCGTATTAATTAGTCGAAATGGCCTCAAAGAATGTTAGTAATTGCTCGGGCTGCCTCGCTGCAATCAAAACCCGCGACTTCCTGCAATGCCCCAAATGCAACTTGGTATATGACATCGAATGCGCTGGAGTATCATATAACGCTTTTCGTTCAATGACGAACGAACTAAAGCGCAATTGGAAATGCCCGAAATGTATATTAGAGAATCGGCAATGCGGCGACAACAGTAATACACCGGTACGTCAAACAAACACCACCACCTCTACCTGCTCCTCGGGTACGCGTTTTGATAATGAAGATTACTCTAACATAACATTGCGTGCAAAGAACTCTACTCCTAATGCCACTACAACCTACGTCACCGAGGATCGTCTGAGAGATATTTTAAAGCAGGAACTCGATAATTGCTTCAAGACAACTATACAGGAATTGGTAACAAAGGAGTTAGTCAATATCAACAAGCGACTTTTAACCTTTCACGACTCCCTTTCTTTCTTCAATGAGACTTTCGAAAATCTCAAAAAAGATGCCGAACAAAAAGCAGTTATAATAAAAAAATTACTAACTGAAAACGCATACTTATTGTCAACTGTAAACGACCGATCGGAAAGACTTAGTAGTCTGGAACAAAACGCTCGTGAAAACAACGTTGAAATTAACGGAGTCCCGGAACGTAAAAATGAAAACTAGTTAAGACCTTCACACAGTTGACAAAATCGATAAACCAAGAGTTCTCACAGGAGGATGTAGCGAATATTACAAGGGTCGCTAAACTGAACCGCGATAACACACGGCCTCGCACCGTCATAGTTAAACTAAGATCTGTACGTCATCGAGATACGCTTCTAGCAGCTGTTGCGACATATAATAAAAAGAATCCCAAGAATAACATAAACATCCCACTTAGGCTTTGACGGTACAAGCACACCCGTGTTTGTCGCGGAACACCTCTCGCCAGCGAACAAGTCTCTTCACGCTGCTGTTCGTAATAGAGCAAAAGAACTTAATTACAGATTCGTATGGGTCCGAGCTGGCCGCATCTACACACGCAAAGACGAACACAGTCAAGCTCTATTAATACGCAACTCCGAAAGCCTAAAAAAGATGTCTTAACTCATTCGTTTTAAGTAAACTACTGTACTAATACTCATATTATTTAACATCAATGTTGCTGGCAATTAATAGATCGGATTTTAATATGGACATTTATAATCAAAATGTAAGAGGCCTTCGGACTAAGACTAATGAAGTATATTTTAATATTCTACATTCTAATTATAAAATTATTGTATTTACTGAGACATGGCTGAATGCTGGAGTGTGTACAAGCGAGTTATTTAATGACAACTACGTCGTTTATCGCAGAGACCGCTGCTCTACTTCTAATAACAAGTCTGACGGAGGAGGAGTCCTAATAGCGGTATCGCGAGACATACAATCCGTTCGTATGAATGCTTGGGAGACGGACTGCGAGGATCTTTGGGTCCAATTAAACGTGGAAATTAATAATACTCGAAAGAAACTAGCATTGTGCGCTGTGTACCTCCCGCCTCCAGTCAATCTATCTAGCTTATCAATGTTCTTAAGTAATGCCGGAAATTTACTTAACCTTATGGATGATATTATTATGATTGGATATTTTAACGTTGGTTTTATCGATTGGTCAAGCGTTGGTGACTTCAATTATTTGATACCTAATAACTGCAATAACACTGGGAAATGCTTTAATAGACTTTATTAATTGCAACGGCCTATATCAGTTTAACGATATCCGTGACTGTGATGGTAAATTACTTGATTTAATACTTTCCAATCTCCAGGGAGCGTCCGTAAAACAAGCCCCGGATCTTCTTAGTAGACTTGACCCTAAGCATCCCAATTTATTAATTTCCATAGAGCCAATCAGTACAATTTTTTTGAAACCCAAGTGTCGTCGGGTCTATAACTTTTTTAAAGCTGACTATACCAGCATCAATGATAAACTTAGTACTATTGACTGGTCGGATAGCTTATCAGGCTATAGCGATGTCGACGAAATGGTCGATTATGTAAACAGCGAACTGTATACTGTTTTCTTACGTTTAGTTACGTTCCTAAACGTAATATAGCTCACTCTCGCTTTCCACCTTGGTTTACTAAACCACTTATTAAGCTCAGACGCGAACAAGATAAAATAAGACGTCGTTATCTAAAATATAAAAACCCTAGAGATAAGCTCGAAGTTGATATCATGAGGAGTCGTTGCCATAAGCTACTAAAAAGATGTTACATTAACTACATAAATAAACTGGATAGTAATATTAAAAATAATCCCAAGGCCTTCTGGAGCTATATCAAGAACAAACGAAAGGGTAAATGCTATTTGCCCAGTCAAATGTTTCTCGACCAGAGTAGTGCTAATACCGGTCCCGATATCGCCAATCTCACTTCTCCTCGGTTTACGTCCCCAGTACGGTTTGTGCTCAGCAACCAGTTGTGAGTAATGGACAATCATTGGGAGGAATTAGCATAACTGACTCAATGGTCCTAAGACAAATTAACAAATTGGACATTAATAAGGGGGCAGGGCCCGACGGCATCCCACCTATTTTTATTAAAAAATGCAGTAAAAACTTAGCTTACCCTCTTGCTTTCATTTTTAACCATTCTTTGAGCACTGGCAAGTTCCCTTCGCTCTGGAAGAGAGCTAGAGTAGTCCCCGTATACAAAAAAGGCGATGAAAGCAACGTTTCAAATTATAGACCAATCTGTATTTTATCCTGCTTTTCCAAGCACTTTGAATGTCTCGTTTACCCAATTGTTTCGTCTCACTTTGAGCTAATTCTCAGCGACTTCCAACACGGTTTCAGAAAGAATAGATCAACAGAGACAAATCTCCTCGCATACACGTCATACATTTCGCAGGCAGTCGACTCGAGGTTGCAGGTTGACACAATATATACCGACTTTTCCTCCGCATTTGACAGAGTGGATCACGCGTTACTGATTTATAAACATGTGGTATTTTGGTGCCCTACTAGCCTGGTTTACTTCATACCTTAATGGCAGAATACATTTCGTATGTATAGATGGTTTTGAGTCACTGCTCTATCTTGCTCTATCTGGAGTTCCCCAGGGATCCCATCTAGGTCCCTTACTATTCTCAGTATTCATAAACGATATTGTTCAGGTGATAAAATACTGTATGCGTTCTATGTTCGCCGACGATCTCAAATTGTATATGATTGTACACTCACCAAGGGAGTCGTTACTTCTTCAAAAGGATCTTGACAGCATTAGCAAATGGTGCTCCGACAATAAAATGACATTGAATCCTAAAAAGTGCTTCCATGTTAAATTTACTAGAAAAAAATTACCATATCCCTCTAAGTATTTGTTGGATGGGTGTACTCTCGAGGAAGTCAATGAAATACGTGATCTCGGTGTCACTCTGGACACGAAGCTCACCTTCAACTCTCACGTGAATAATAATTATAAATCCCATCATCTGCGATGCCTTTAAAAAGGAATCGCAGATGATGGGATTTATAAAACGTAACAGCAAGGATTTTTCTATTAACACAAAGGTCACCCTTTATAACACACTAGTAAGGAGTCATCTCGAATACGCTAGCTCCATCTGGAACCCTGCTACCGCCGTTCTGTCGCAGCGAATTGAAGCAATACAAAGGTCGTTTACAAGGCATTTAGCCTTTACATGCAGCGGTATATCTCATAGGGCACCGTATACTAAACGTCTCGGGTTTTTCAAAATTATTTGCCTTAAGATGCGGAGAACTACTCACTGTCTTTTACTCCTCCACAAAATCGTCAATGGCCAAACAGGTTGCACCGAACTCCTACACTATTTGTCGCTAACCGTACCTTACAACTTACCACGTAAACCTATTACTAAAATCCTACGGGGTCCAGATTCTAAAACCAATCTAGGGTCAAATGCTCCTATTTCCAAAATGTGTAGTGAATATTGTATGATCAACAACGCATTGACCGATATCGATATCTTTCATGATACATTTAGCCAGTTCAAAAACAAAATTTGCAAGCACCTCTATGTGGTTAATGACATCGAAAGATGATAACAATGATTTTTTTTAGGTATATGTATCACATCAATATCAATTACTTAATTCAATTCATTTTAATGAACTTTATATTGATTAAGTTACGTAAACTGTTACGTTACTTGCTTTAATTTAAATTTTCGTAGATTGTCCTATTTCAATAATTATGATTAGTATTAATAATTTAATGATTTGAAATTTTAAACTATTTTACTAAAATGACCCATTTAATCTAGTTTTAAAATTGTGTTTATTTTTTCTAATTTATATTTTATTTTATTTAAACTGCTCTTAGTTAAGATTTAAATGTATTTTCGTAGTTTTAAGTTTTTATCATTATGAAATTTAGCTTGTTATTATTGTTATAATTAATTTGCATGAAATCTTTATTTTATTTAATTCATAAAATATATTTTATCAATTTAATCATGTTTTGTTATGAAATCAATTCTTATACTGTATATTTTGTAGAGCTATAATCGCGAATGCTGTGTCGCCTGTTAAGGTACATGCATCGGTACTAATTACTATGATTGTGTTTAACTAGGATTTAATGCATGTACTGTTTGGTGTCCTTAATTTAAATAAATAAATAAACAGAAACGATTTTCAAGTTATTACAAATTTTTGTTGCAAAATACAAGACGTTGGTCGCTCTTACTTTTAAAAGGCAACAACATTAGCAGTTTTGACTTAAAATTATCGTTTTAGGTGTGGGTTGGTGGGTCCGCGGCGAATTGCTACGTACGTGCGTCGAGCGTATCGCGCGCGCGGCGTACAAGGAGAAATCGGACCCTATGGATGCGGCGCTTCTGTATTTGGCTATGCGCAAGAAGACTCTACTCTGGGGACTGTTCCGGTCGATGCGAGATGAGAAGATGACTGCGGTTAGTATTATTTTATTTATAGTGCTACGGTATCCCGCAGGAATATTTTTTTGGAATGGTAATAACCTTTTGTCTTCATTTAAAGTTTAAACTACTACTATGACAAGTTTATGTCAAATGTCACGGTCACATACTTTCGCCTTTTTAACATCAGGCCATTTAGCCGATTTTTGTTTTCGCTTCGTTATAGAATCGCCGGTCAAAATATGTATGGAATTGATATAAGACGAGTCGAACGTCAACGTCATACTAACGAACGCTTATGTCAATTCCATACATTTTCATCGGCGATTCTATAACGAAGCGAAAACCAAAAGATTTTGGCCCACCCCCCATATGTAATGGTTTCTATTCAGAACAAGTTATTATTAACTTAGATGCGTGTCCGGATATTTAACACGTATTTCGATTTAAACGTCGGTAACATTGCCAGGATGTCTTTAAAAAATTATACTTACATTTTTTTTATTAAGATTTTTTTTGAACAGTTCTTCGCTAATGACTTCAACGAGGACCGATGGAGAAAAGCCGCTTTGAAGAACGCATTCGTCCTGCTTGGTAAACAGCGTTTCGAGCATGCTGCAGCTTTCTTCCTGCTAGGGGGAGCCTTAAAGGATGCCTTGGAGGTAGGGTTAAACATTGTATACCCCTTAATGAAATATTTGGTTAAGTTGTTGATTGCTTATTAAAATTAGACTAAGACAGAAACATTAAACAAGTCATGAAATGTTATATTATTAAGGTACTAATAACGCGACTCGGCGACTTGCAACTGGCGATGGTCGTGGCGAGACTTTACGACACCGACAGTAATTTACCATCGAGCCTCAGGAAACTGCTCTTAGGCGAAATATTAGGGTAAGTCGACCATCGTTCACACATTCATATTATATACGGGCTTATTTTGTTAAATTCAGTTATTTCAATAAAATTTTACAATATCACTTTTGTCATATTATATAATGTTGATTTAAGCTTAAAAATAAAATTGAATTAAAAATGTTGGAAACCTCTGCCACTGTGAAGACAAGAGCAAAGGGGAATGAGACATTAGAAATAAATTAAAAAGTTTCTTATGTCTGCCACAGGGGTGAAGAAGAAGGCGAGGGGGAGTTAGACATGGACCGAGCTCACCCCGACCCGTTTATACGCTCCATGGCGTTATGGGAATTACGGCGGTACGGCGACGCGCTAGACACGCTGCTCGCGCCCGCCGGCCGCCTGCACGGCGCGCCGCTCGAGCCCGTGCCCAGTGTGTTCAACTTCTACGTATACCTGCGCACGCACCCGCGACTCAAGCGGCATAATATGCCCGCACAGGTGAGGGGACAGTTGCATGATGTGTTTTCGGTCTCTTTCATCGTTGCAAATACAGAGATGGGATGAAAGAGACAGATGAGTCAGCCAATAATCCTCGAGCAGCCACCTGCACGCCGCGCCGCTCGAGCCCGTACTCAGCGTGTTTAACTTCTACGTGTACGCGTATACACCCGCGATTGAAACGGCGTAATATGCCCGCACAGATAAGCTGCGAGCATGTATATTGTATAGTTTTTTGTTGTTGTCTCGTTCATCGTTGCAAATACAGAGATGGTATGAAAGAGACAGATGAGTCAGACAAAAATCCTCGAGCGGTCACCTGCGGACGTATCAGCGACTCAAGCGGCATAATATGCACCCGCGATTGAAACGGCGTAATATGCCCGCACAGATAAGCTGCGAGCATGTATATTTGTAGTTCGTTGTTGTTGTCTCTTTCATCGTTGCAAACACAAAGATGGGATGAAAGAGGTAGAAGAAACAATCTACGTGCTTTACAAACAGAGTTTAGTAACAAAAAATCAAGATTATTGACTATAGAATCTTTAATGACCGATTTCTGAGTTTTTCTGATAGGTTTTTATATTCACCAACACTGTTGAATAAATAATCTCCAATCAAAAAAATCTGAAACACAGCAACAATATTACAAGCTCGTATTTGGCGAATTTGTCGTATGCGGTCTTCGTTTTTACACAAATGATTATTGCTTCAAAATAGAGGTCTATCTTATTTTATTTACGTCATACAGGGTGGTACGTTGGCGCTGCTTCAACAAGACGAAGAGGGGATCACGCAGCTTGAAAGGAGACTGTACTTCCAAACGGCCCACGGCCACTTCAAGGCCGGATGTCCTGCCCTTGCTTTAGAAGTCCTCTCGAAGCTGCCAGCGCGAGTACGAGACGAGAAAACCCACCAGCCGCCAGTGTCAGCGCCATCTATCGACGACGACGTCATACACACGGGACAACTGAACCATGACGCCTCAGTCAAAAGTACGACTTATTCACGTCCGTTGTACGTCTATGTGTCTTTATTTGTTTTGGCTTTAGTCTTTAACGTAAGAGTAGTGATTTTCGATATTTTTTTCACGATTTTGTTTGTATTTCGAAGTTACTATAGTTGTATCATTTTGTTCACGAACTACATCACACTTTGCTCATTATATTAACTATTCATTTTGTGAAATAATTTCACTTTTACTTTTATTTAGATCAATTAATTTTAAGACATATCAAAGTTACGATTTTCATGTAATTTTTTGTTGTAATTACTTTTATTAAATGTAACGTTTTTAGAAGAGGAAGAAACGATGGATTGGGGTGCATCTACTGTAGACTGGGGAGCGCCAGTTGGACCGCCGAAAATGGATGAACTCGTTCTAGACTGGGGCAAAGATCATGATGACGAGGAAGAGTAAGATATCTGATACTTATTGTACAGCTACTAAAACATGCTTATCTTATAAATATAAAAGGGGAATATTGTAACAAATGGTGAAGCTAAATATTAAAGCCAATTTATTTCTAGATATTTAAACTAATTATATTTTTAGAGACCACTTCTTTCTTTATATTAAAACAAATTATCATATAACTCTTTGGTTAATATAGCAGACGTCATATTTATATTATCGGTGTACATTTTTAGATCTGAATCGGGGAAATCAACTCCGCCATTAGAGATGAAAGTGGCCAAAGCTGAGGAAGATGGGCAGGAGAGTCAGAAGGAGGAGCCACCGTGTGTGGACATCATGGCCCAGCAGCTCAAGTTCGTGGCCTGCCTCAAAATATTGATGGAGGAACTGAGCACGTTAGCTACTGGGTTCGAAGTCGATGGTAAGATTGTTTTAAGTGGTTTAATATGTTATTTATAAATTTTATCTAAAACAATCAGAAAGATTATATATTCCAGAAGTAAGATCAAATATAATATTTTGATCTTACACGGAAAATAATATTCTCAAACTTCACCGGTGCATTTTTAATGCAATGTTATATTTATACAGGGAGTAACAGAACTAAGTGATAATAATTTAGAGTGCGTATAGTCCCCTGTATAGAGTTCGCTGTGAAAGTAGCAGCACTAAAAGGGATATTTATGTCACTTTATTTTAATACACCTTATATACAATTTTTGATCAGATTTAATGAACACAAGCTTAAATAATCTAAAGCTCCGTCCACGTTGCAGGTGGTCATCTTCGCTATCAGCTATACATCTGGCTAGAGCGTGAAGTTGGCGCGCTTCGCACGTTATGCGGCTACGCAGCGGGTGCGCGCGCAGGTGGCGAGCTCATATGTGCGGATGCCGAGGCCCCGCCCCTTCCCGAGCGCCCCACCTTACACCAACTACTAGTGAGAGAGAAGGCAGACTTCGAGGCTAAAGTGCAAAGAGCTGTGAGAAGACAGAAGTGGCTTAAAGGTATTTATAATGACAATTTCGAAGTCATTATTTATTGTAATATCAATATTTCATTTTGGTTGAAAAGGAAGACTTGTAGCTAGAAAAATTTTGTTTTAAACAAAATAATAATACAAAAGCCAATTACAAGTTTTTTTTACAAGCGACTATGTAGTACATTTTATTATGTACGTGTATATGTAGCATAATAAGTAAAATACTGATCATACGTGTAAATACCATTGCGATTCTGCTCGCACAATAATCAATATCTCTACGTATTTTTTTAATCTTTATCTACAAAGTATCAGTTAAGTATTTTGTTTAAACTATACTATTTAGCAAGTGGTAGTCAATAAAATATTGTTTATTTCTTAGCGAACGAGACGCTCCTACGTACGTTGTTATCGTACTGCTCGCTGCACGGCGCGGGCGGCGGCGGGCTCGCGTCCGTGCGAATGGAGTTAGTGCTGTTGCTGCAGGAGCTTGGACAGGTAGAATAGTGAAACTTGGGTTGTTTTTTTTTCTTAAATAAGAGAAGAAGAAGATTTATCCCTATTGTTATCTTACTAAGGGCCGATTTTCAATCGTCAGATAACTTTTACTTAATGAATAAATATCACTTTGACATTTTTTTCATATAAAATCTGTCAAAACGCCAATGGTAAAATTCATCTGACGATTGAAAAATCAGCCCTAAGAAAATATATTTACACAGCAGCTGTCGTCTTTGTCGGGATTATGACATGACGTATTTGAAAAACATATCATGCATTAAAGGTCCCTTTAATATTATTTTAGTAAATAGCATCTATATAATTATTAACATTCGCTAGGTTAGACAACTTACTACTGTAAAAATTATTTATTCTATACAGGACAAGCAACACCAACAGCTGTTGTCGCCTCTGCCGTTCCCGACGACGTTACCACTATTGGCCGCCGCCGTTGCCGCCAACAACACGGTGGTCGCGGATCCCGTGCGACATCTACAGGTATTTAAAGTGTAAACATAAAGTCGAGAAAAGTATGGTACGGCCGTGCCTTTGCTAAAAAGCTTGGCTGGGGCACTGCCGTGCCCCCAGATTTCAATTATATAAAAGGATAAAAAACATATAAACTATAGTTTCATGACAAATCCACTCTTCTTTTATTGTCAATCTAATACGACCTCCTGAGTCAAGTGAATGCAATATTTTCATTTGGTTATTTGTTGAAATTTAAATTTTATATGAAATTAGTTTACATTGATTAAGTATACTTTCCAGCTGATCTAGCAAGTTACATTCGTAACGTATAAATTATTATCAGCGTTTATAAACAAATTACTGAAAAAATATATTATATTTTAAAAGACATAAGGCCCAAATATTATTGTTATTATATTAGATGAATATTAAGTACCAGTGTAAGTTCGATTTAACGGTTGTATTCTCAACAGTCTGTCGCACACGACATGCTGGGAACAGTCGGCGAATTGGGCGTACCAGGCGGTTCAGCTACGCGACTGTTACACACACTCCGTGAACTGGCTGTGGCACTCTCCGCCTGTATATACCAGAGCCTGTGCGATTCTGATACGTTCAGCTTGCGACACGCGGGACATAATGATAGGTAATTATATAGTGAGCGTGTACGTGGACGTGCATGCGTACATATGTGCGTCCGTGTTCGCGAACGTGCATATTTTATTTGAAATTATATTGTGGTTAATGTTTTTCTGAACTTTTATATTCGTACGGCCGTTCACAGTATGATTACGGAGACTCCAGCAACAGCCAACTTAGTCGTGAGGCCGAGGAGGTATTCAGTAGAAGAGTTTAGTGTGACGACGCCACCGAACAAATGGCCAGGTAAAACTACAAACATATCCGAAACATTAACAAGCTTCTCTTCCTCATCATACTCATGAGATAGAGCAACTAAGTTTCAAATGCTTTATGCAGTTATCATCGGTCAGTATGAAAATTAGTTGTCTGATACCATTATCAATTTATTTTTACTGTTTTTCATATTTATAGTCTGAAGTACTAACATTATGTAATGTGCATATATTATTACACATTTCTACATATATTTTATTTCTATATAAGTTCTGTATTTTTTTTTCCCAATAGGTGTGTCAGCACTACGCGGTCTAGCCGTGCGCGCGGCTGAGGAAGAAGATGCACCACGATTAGCCGTATTATTAGCTGAGGCATTTTGTGCGGTATACCTCGCGCTACTTGGCTGGGCGTTAGCGGCGCGCGACGCACATTTACTGTACAGATTAGCCGCGCACGCACCGGACGAGCGTGCGCACGCACGGTTGTTCGGAGGCGGCGTGCGAAGACTGCTGACTACTGCGCCTGCGCCGCCACAGGTAATTTTTCAATGTTATTTTTTTTGATATGGCTGAGAACCTATGCCGTTTTTCTCGCCCTACTAGGCAAGGCGTTGGCGGCGGAGTAAACATAACTTCATATAAGAATCCTGTAATCGAATGATAAGTTTAAAATTACATGATAAATATTACAATGGGCATAATTATTGCATTTCATATTTTTTATTAATCAACTGAAAATAAAATAAGAAGAGTGTAATTATACGTTTTTATGATATAGCCGAAACTAGTGGAAAGAACCGAGGGCACGTCGGTTTGGTCGTCGCTGCGAGAGAAGAGGGCGCTACTGCACATGAGGCTGCTGGGTTTGGGGCCAACCGCGCCACACAAGAACATACAGGAGGGCCGTCCTACGTACAGAGAGCAATTCGTGCCTCCTATGTGCAGTATACTGACGTATCTACTGACCAAGGTGACTATTTTTCGACCATAATGAATTGTTATCTTAAAATTTTTCGTTGTAGTTTTTGCAACATAAACACATTTTAAAGCCTAAAATATTTTCTGTTCACTAATCGTAACAGTGTGTAAACGTGTGTAAAAGAAACAACTGGCTTTTGGTCAACGGATGAATTTCTCTGTATCTGGTATGAATTTCACTGTTGATTAATTGTTGTAGCAGCTACTTATTCATATGTTTGTCTCTTTCTAGCCTACTGCAGAACAGGACCCGGAGAGAGACGACTACGATTCGGCTGAGTCCGGCGGCGAGGATGCTGAAGTGGAAGGCAGTGATGAAGATGACGATGACATATTCGACACCTCAATAACTAAGTGCGTAACAAGTGATTCCATAAATTATTATTGAACCAATATAAATACTTAAGTACGTAAAAAATTAAAAGATTTTTTTGTATTTAATGTCGGCGCGACATATAAGGCGAACACGTTGGCCGACGCATTGGCCGGCGCGCTGGTCCAATGTGTAGAACGGACGTTCGCGCGTTGGCGGTAAGTATTTCGCCTGTTCTACACATTGGGCCAGCGCGCCGGCCAACGCGTTCGCCTATAATGTAGTGCCGACTTTAGAATAGAGTGGAACACTTAGAGCTTGTCTAACACGAAATGCCGCTTCTTCATTTTTAGTTGGACAAGCTCTACCAACAACGGTTAAGCTGGGTTCAAGTTGGTACGAACGCGTCAGTGCTAATTGCGACATTTCAATTTTGTCACTCTCTTATTCTTGATGATCTTCTAGGACTGAGAAGCGGAAGTACACGAATACGGAGCACTCCGACCCGGATTCTTACTCGTGGCTCGTGATGCGAGTAGCGGTATTGAGGCTGGCTCAGCACAAGCTGCAGCATTTCCTGCAGCTGTGCGGTATTGAGATGTCAGGTGAGGAATACATAGATATCTATGACTAGAATAGACACATAATATTTGAAACCCAATTAGTACGCATTTGCGTATCCATGGCAAATATCCTAGGAGTTGGGACGAATTAACACGCTTTTTCAATCAGTTTTAGAGGTTGGTCAGTGGTCATATTAGTGTTTAATTTAAATCTGATAAACCGTTTTTGCGACGCGTACAAAGCCACAGACAAACTTAACATATTTCATTGACTTATTGTTATAAACTGCCAACAGCAAAAGAATATTTTGAAAACAGTCATATTTTAATAAATAATATTTACTTAATATAATTTATAACAGAGCTAGCAACGACCAGTCCCACCGTGCACGCCGCGCTGCGTCGCGCGGAGCAGTGGCAGCAGCAGTTAACCGAGACGCTAGATGTGCGTGCGCCGCCCCCAGATTATATCCCGGGATGTTTCCCCGACCAGATTACTTCAGGACCGCCTATCAACAAGTACAGGTAATCATCATCATCATTATCATCAATAAGATTAAAGCAGCAGCTAACGTCGCTGGATGCGCACAGCTCCGACTAATTCCTCAGGTGGGGAGTATACAGCAAAATCATTGATAAATAGAAAATAATCATCATCGGCATTAATGCTAACTAACAGCAGTGCGTTCGCATACTAGTGTTACTAGTGCACTGGATCTACAGCACACAACCACAGCTAGCAAGATAACAATACTTTGTTTCAGATGTTTACTGGAAAAGCACAACACACCGTTCAATTCAGCGTTATTCAGCACGGCGCCGGCTCGCCGTCTCTGGAATTTCCTAGTCAGACAAGAATTAGTTACGGTAAGGAATTGCTATGGCCCATCGAAATAACATGATTAGTAGATATTTAACTCTTGTGGCCTCCGCGTGTTAGGGTATGATGGCCAAACAGTAAATGCGTAATGATTGCAACCACGATTGCGCAGCTGTCTACGCTACGCGCAATTAAAACCGATCATGCGACTAATTATTATCCATCATGGCCCAACTTTTAGAGAACTTTGAATTGATATGATTCAGACGAAGTGAACTTATTTGAACTAAAATGACATTTGCAGGAAGTGTTCATAAAGGCAGTGTTCTCGCGACGTCGCGCGCAGTCGGTATCCGTAGACGCTGTGGACGAGAAGTCCGGTTGCGTACCGCACGCTCGCTCGCGGCCCGACGATCTGCACAGCCCCGTGCGGATTATTCACAAGGAGCAGGACTCCATTGCCGCATTCTGTCTTAATAGGGTAAGGCGTTTGCGTCAGTCTATGTGTTAAGTTAATCGAGGATTGAATGTCATGGTATCTTTAGTTCATGTTTGTAAAATAGGTTGATATTAATTTAGTAAATAATATGTAAATATGGACTCAGAATAGCAACGAAAACGATTGTCGCCAGTTACTAAATAAAGCTATTGTTGAATTATTGGGAATTCAAATGCTTAAAGATTTCTAGACCTATTAATTTTATTTGCATCATTTCTTCTCGATCAATGTGGAAGCTAAAACTTCTAATTATGGTATAACTTTATTAAATTAAAAAATGTATTTAAAGACAAGTTAATAATTTGCTATTTCAATTGCAAACCTTATTTCGCGCAATTAATATAAAAGCTTAAGCGTACATAACGCAAACTTCATTTCGACTGTAAAAACTCATAACCTGTCTAGGTTGGCGGCGGTTTACTAGCTGTGGCGACGGCACGCGAAGTGCAGGAGATGGACGTCTCGCTACTGCTGCGAGGCGACGCGGCCTGGGCTGAAGAGTGCGAAGTCGATCTACTCGCGCTTAGCAGCGATCCCGCCGCGTTACCCGACACGGGATTCCTGCTTATACAGCACCATGATAGGTAAGTGTGTGCGTACGGGTTTGCGTATACGTACGTATGCTGCGTGTACGCGTACGCACTAAAGCATAGCTATTCAATTGTTACGCGGCCGCCGATGGCCGTTTGGGCTTGATGGGTAAAGAGGGTCATATGGCCATCATCATCAATAATAATCTAGATTTTATACAGCCCACATAACTTACTGATTTTTTTCTCCCAGACCGAACAACGGTTCCGTACCTGGCACGGGCAACAGTTCACCGCTGAATCCCAACGCACCTCAAGTACCGATCGGTATGGCGAGCCAGACGGGCCGCGGTGCGAGCGTCGTAAGTATAATAACGTGTTACATTTTATTGTATAATATTATACTGTAATAAGGCTCGATACGTTTAATACGAATTAACCATAACCATTAACATTAATACTTTATCGAGTAAATATCCCATAAAGGCGTAATAGTCGAAACAGTAATTTTGTGAAGTTTCATGTTAATTTTGAAAATATTATGGAACTGACTTATAATATGACAGTCAGATTTTTCGAGTTTACATCATCAGTTCAGTCAACGCCACCTGCGTAAAAACCTTAAATGTAAGTTTAGATTCCTTTTTCGTCGCTATATACGGTGCTACATGTGAGCGAGTCTAAAAAGTAGTCGATGACCTCTGAAAAGGTTAAAAAACCCTGACAGAAAAAAACTTATTCCAAATGAAAGCTATTACGAATTTATTGGGATATGTGCTCGATGTGTTTTAGATTAAGAAACGTCTAGCAGGATATAATCCTATGTACGATATATTACAGCACGAGCGGCAGCCAAGCCTAACAAAACCAACTGGCCAAGAAGCGTATGTTGTCACAGTACGTGCACGGTTTAACGAATATTCCTTTGTGTGTCGCTGAATGAATGAATGAATGAAAAAAAAACACTTTTTTCGACATTTTCGTTTAAATCCATAGACAAAACAACAAATAGTAAAAAAAGTGTAGGGATTCTCCTACTATATATTTATTATTTTAAAGCAATTATTATATTCAATAAAACTTCTTTTTACACTGAAATTATTATTTACATATTTACACTAATTAGTGTATATACAAAATTATATTTGTAACACTAAAATTATATTAGTAATATAAAACCTTATGTACAAGATTAATTAATAACTAAAACCATGCGGATTACGTGCCGTGCCGTGCCGTGCCGTTGTCCTAAACCGTAGTATGGAACCGCGTACGACAAGTGAATGCAGTGATGTCAATGAGACGGAGCATACAAGTGCGAGGAGTGCGTCCGAGAAGCGGCTAGTCGCCGCCCCGACGCACGCCGCCGGCTGCGCCCGCTCGCTTGACCAGTCTGCTATATACGCTTTTGTGACGCGGATGCTATATCTATTTCTTCGCTTAATCAAAACGCTCATAATTGTTATTCTTCCTTTCTATACAGTAGGTCTACTACGAAGCCGTTTTGAGACTCAAACAATCGGATGAGAATGCCGCGTCCCGCTCTAACAACGTAATTTCTCGTTTGTTAGAGTATAGGACGCGGCATTCTCGTACGATTGTTTGAGTCTCAAAACGATTTCGTGGTACGGCCCCTGTTACTTACTGACTTTCTCCGATTTGTAATCCATATCCTTCTGTGCTTATGAACAACAGTGTGACGTTTAGTGGTGGTGTGGACAATAAAAGGATTATTAACGATTTCTAAGTGAGTTCATTTACATCAACATCACACACAAGTACTATAAAAAGTGTTAAAAAAAGAAATATTTTTTCTTTATACTGATATAAAAATTCCAAATTGAGTTTAGTAGGTTTTCGAGTAAAATTGCTGTATTTTAGGGATTTTGTGCTCCAATAACTGGTTTTTATATTTTGATTTTGCCTCTACGTGCTGTTAAGACATGTTAAAACAATAAAAGTAATTTCAATAGCGTTGATAAATATGATAAAATATATCGTTATAAAACTATCGACGATAATAATCTAAAGAACAAGGGGCATTTTTATATGGAAGCCGTACCCAAGCTGCAGCACATCCACATATAATAATATATCAAATGAAAGGGCCTAAAAAGATGAACATTTTATTGTATGACTTAAAATCTCTAAACCATGGGAGAAAAAAGTTAACGAGGGTAGAAGGTAAGAAAGTTTTTTTTTTCCCCTAAACTTTTCGTCATAAAATAAAATGTTTAATTTTTCAAGCCCTTTCATTTGGTATATGTCTCAAAGTGCTACATTAGTCCTTCTTTATTATAGAATTCATTCATTCGTTCAGTGGACGTTTTGGTTGAGGATACGGGTGTGTGTACGTGAACATTTTGCGGGCTGCCTTAGAGCTTTGCTTATTAACTCAGTACTAACACTACTAACTACTACTAAAATACTAATACTAATAACAAGTAAATAATATTTATTTAAACCTTTGAGTGCTTCATCGGAGTGACTTGAAGCTTATGAATTCGTTCCTTAATCCTCCATTGAAGATATGCAGCAAGTGACAAAGGATCTCTTATAAGATCTCCTGTGTGACCGTAAGGCAACCTTTTTGGTGGTGGGCGTAACCAAATATTGACTGCAGGTTAAGGGTCTGCAGTTCCCGGGTTGCCACGATGCAAAATACTGTCGTCTGGTGCTGCATCGCTCCAAGCTTCTCATGAAACCGGTCAGTCGCAACCATAGACAACCATAGACCATAGAACCCCGATTTTGTTTTTGGTTCATTCAGTAGCACATTCACTCATTCAATTCCCCCAATTCATACTTTTTTTATTCGATGTAAATAATTGCTCATCCTCCGAATTTTCTTTACCTGTTTTGGTTTACTCACTCGTTTTTCATTTTTCGATTTTGATTCCTTGTAATTGTCGATGTAAATATTTTTTATTATTTTTGTTTTAAGCGCTCGCTATTAGATGTGCGTATGTGTGTTCATGTTGGCTTGGGAATTTTTGCAGTTGTGTTTTATTATTTATTAGTTTTTACTTAGCTAAAATATAATTAAGTTTTTAGTTACTTTAAAATTTTAAATTAAATACCTACCATAAGTATTTATTTTTTAAATTTTCAAATGTCACATCATATTTTTTTCCTTCTGAATCATTAACACACGAATTTTATTTTAAGTACTAATCACATACGTTTGTAGGTGCTGAAACACAAAATTGACAACATTAAACGAATGGCGGCCCATCCATCGCAACCTTTATGTAAGTAAATACAATCCTTGTATAAAATGACTCGACCCACTGAAGCGAAGATTGGTTCATAAAGGATTGAAAGATAATTATTAAACGCAGGAAAAGCTACAATAATAATTGTAATTCGCAAAAAAATCCGATAACTGCGTCTAACGGGGATCATAAATAATTTGTACGTTGAAGAGGTTATAAATCTTGTATTACAGACCTCTACGACATAATTATTATTTTAATTGGATAATATTTCCAATAGCTGCGTCTGAGGGTCAATTCAGACCGCAACGCGACGCGTACAGATGCATTTCTTAATTTGTATGTATTTAACAGATTTGCAAGACGTCTCACGCAATTGAAGTCTATCAATTCTGTACAAATTTATAAATGTATCTACGCGTCGCGTTGCATTCTGAATTGACCCTAACTGGGATCATAAATTGTGTGTTGAAGAGCTTACGAACAGTTATATTACAGATCTAACTGGCGGCGCGGACGGCTCGGTCCAGCTCTGGGAGTGGGGCCATCCGTCGTGCGTGTGGTCGCCGCGAGCGCCGGGTGCGTTCGCCAAGGTCACGCGCGTGCGCTTCAGCGACTACGGCAACAAGTTCGCGGCGGCGGACGCGGACGGCAACCTGGCGCTGTGGCAGCTGCACCCGAGCGCCGGCGGCGACAGCCACGCCTCGCCGCGACCGTTCTTCGTGAGTACCGATCGTGTGCCGTCATTGCACCCAAGGTCACGAGCGTGCGCCTCAAAATATGCGTCACTTCGGTTTTAGTAATTACGATTGATACACGCATTATACACCGTGTGTGTAGTTCGAACTCATGAATTCGCATTTTTTTTTATTTATTTAGTGACTTATTGTGCTCAAAACTAAATTTACAAAAGAATAAAGAAAAATCTAAAATATTTTAAGCTTTATATTATTATAATAATTAAACTATTCAAGCAGATATAATGTCTTGTACGATATTAAAAATGGGCTCGATCTCTTTTCCAGACGCACCAATGTCACAGTAAAGGCATAAGCGATTTCGTGTTCCTGGGCTCTTGCAGTTTAGTCGCCACTGGTACGTATCTCAGCCTTTGTTATGGAATGGTTAAAAAAAATCGTATGGGTGTACGTACTATTATACTTAGTATGGACTATTGCATATAAATAATAATAATTACAAGATTATAATATATATTTAAAAAATAATTAATTTTCAGCGGGCCACAGTTCAGAAAGTAAAAACGTCGCAGTTTGGGACACGTTGATGCCAGTCAAAAAAGCCTTAGTAGTATGTAAGTACTAAGTCGACAATTTTTAACATTATATCTTGTATTTCAATAAAACAGATCAAAGTCTGAATTGCTCGTAAGTTTTTACGTGTTGTTTAAAATGAGAAATACAAATTTACTACTCTGATACCAGACTGTGGCCAGTAAGTAAGTCATCCGTTTTCTCAATACAGTTTACTCTCAAAAAAAAATTACGCAAACGTCATTTTTTTTTTTGTTATTGTGAACTAACTTACATTCGTTTTCTTGTCTAGCATGGACGTGTCACGAGGGCGGCGCAGCGTGCGTGGCGTGGGCTGGGGGTGCGGGCGCGCTTGTCTCGTGCGGGCGGCGCGGCGATGTGCTCGTGTGGGACGTGCGTGCGCGCGCGCCGCGACACAAGCTGCACGCACATCACGCCCCCATCAAGTGCGTCGCACTCGCACCGAGAGAGGACTGCTATGCTATTGGCGCCGCGGACGGTGATATCAAGGTATTTATACGTTATATTTTATGTTCTGGGACGTTTATAATCAGCGACTGCTACTCGCGCTGCCAGCAATATTGCCCTGAAAACTTCTGCGGCAGTAACGACGCGAGTGAGCGTTTACACTCGGCTCTCTACTTGCCGCGTCGGGCAGCGGCAGCAGCATGGCAGCGCTAGTGACTATTTACATTCTTGCGCTGCCCACTTCCCTGCTTACTATTTGGTCATTGGTTAGTTTTAATTATAGCTAAATAAACTCGTAAATATCCCTATATTCATCAGTGTCGTCTGTATTGCAGGTATACTCACTGACGACGCACCAGCTACTACACACGTTTGCGGGCGAGCACGCACGCAGTTCGTTCTTCAAGCACATCGGACAGGGTGTCACGCAGATTTATATTGGTAAGATTGATAAAATAAAAAGTCAAGATAAATTAGAACCTAATATAAGACAATCCAATTGTGTATAGCCCGTCAAAAAAGTCACGACATTAATAGAGTCGCCACTTGTTTCCGGTGTGGCCTCTTATGGCCACACTGTATCCAGTCACTATAAAAGATTTTGATACTTTATATTAAATACAGTTTAAAAACACGTTGTAAATATTATGATTTATATATATTATGTAGTTAAGAAAATTTGAAATAATTATGATGTAGTTATATTGTGTGTTTAATTTACGACATTACAAGAAACAATCTAATCTATGTAAAGTACCTATTATAATCTTTGTATATGTCATAGTCTGTCTCTGTCAAGAAAGTGAAGAAATTAAAAAGAACATTGTAGTGTCATCCCTTTCAAATCAATCTAAGAAATAATCAGTCAAGTGCGAGTCGGACTTGCAAACGAAGGGTACCGTACCGTTATAGAGCAAAAATCAGCCAAAATTGTGTTTTTGTATGGGAGCCCCCCTTAAATTTTTATTTTATTTAAATATTATTAATAATTATTACATAACACATATAATTATGGCCTTTGTGAAAATTTCAAGTGCCTACTTGTTGTCATCATTGTTACCGAGCAAAAAATGTTTGAAAAATTATGTTTGTTGTATCGGAGCCCCCCTTAAATATTTAATTTATTTTGTTTTTAGTATTTTTTGTTATAGCGGCAACAGAAATACATAGTCTATGAAAATTTCAACTCTCTAGCTATTACCGTTCTTGAGTTACAGCCTGGAGACAGATGGACAGACGGACAGAAAGACTCAGTAATAGGGTTCTGTTTTTACCCTCTGGGTACGGAACCCTAAAAAGAAATGACACTACGATGTTGCCACTTTTTGATTTCTTCACTTTCTTGACGGACTGTATAAAAAATGCAATAACTCGATTAAACGGTTGAACTGGTGTGGCTAATTTTAGTCTTTAATTAATATTCCTGGAAGTCTAGGGAAGGCTTATAAGTGACACGAAGTTCACCGGGACATCTAGTCACTAGTGCTGCTACATATTATTATGAATTTATAACACCTGTTATTTAAGTACCCTCTCCCTGAAAGCTGCAGAGCTACTTTGATGACCAGTGAGAGCTGAGAGAAGCTCACTCCTTTTTTATTATGGAACTACTTATTTAAGAAAATACAAAAAATAAATAAGTGAAAAACAGGGTTTTGTTATTTTAATAAAATGTGATCATCCAAATAATATTCTACAATGCAGCCGGAAACAGAATCATCGCCACTTTCTAGATCCATGTAGTTACAGCAGTGGTGTCACAGTGAAGAGGCACTTTCATCTTCAATAATAATCAGCTCTTCAATATTGAATTTAGGATATCCTAATAAAGGGTTAATTCCCACTCTTTGTATTTATTTTCAGTGTTTCAAAATGATAGCATAAATTCTCCCAGTCATTTCGGTTATTTCGTTAAACGCTTTTTCTGCTACCTGTTAACATAAAACGTAATAATTATAATATTATATTACGCTGCATCAACGTGTTAAAGGAGTTAAGCACATACACTGTGACACGAGAATTTTATATACCTACGTCTAAGATACATAATTACGCAAAGCACCTAAGTCAAAGTATCAATCATTGATAGGCGCGTTATATGATAGATTTCTTTGACAGTTCATTGTTTACGTAAACATAAGGTTTAAGTAAATTGTTGTTTATTATACCACATAATACTTACTCAGGCTATTTAGAATTGCATTATACAATAAAATAAACAAATAAAATTGATAAAACAAACTCTTAATTACCTGCTACTATGGCGATTGTGCGATCAGAATCGAAAATATGGACGCGAGAATTTCAGTGATATTTTCGCGTATTACTATTTTTCTTCAATGAAAATCTTCAAATTTTCAGCACTATGACTCGTCTTTCACTTTAATTATTAATATTAATCACAGTAACATGTAGTTTTCACATTGTAAAACTAAATTTAAGCAAATTGAAAATCTTTGTTTTGTAAATTTTATGTCATAGAGTATTGATACAACAAAGGGACAAATGTCAAAAGAGTGTTGCTATTGCTTAGACATTCTTGACGCACTATATGTTGATGGATATAGTAAGCTGTAACGTTAAATTTTATCTACCTTATAAAAATAGTTACTCAGTGCTTACCATAAAGTTAATATACCTAGCGGAATAGAGAAACAGAGGTCTGAGCAAGCGAGATGTCACTATTAGTAACGTTCTACGATAAAGTCCTTTCTTGTCTAGATTTAAAAAAAAGAGATGTGTGATACATGACAGCAGAACTCTTTTTTTGACGTCAAGTCGGCACTTATCGGTACGTTGACAATTTAATCTCGTAGAATTCATGTTCAATCATGCTTGTGTAAGGCTACGCACGTGCGTCAAGCTTGGCTTTGTAAGAAAATATATGTGACTGTGTTCACTGCACCCACGGACACGCTACGCACGAATTGACTCGCGTAACTTGTTCGAATATGGTGCACACGTAGCTCAACGCTGGCCACGCTACGCATGCAGTGAACGTACCAGCTCTTGTTAACTGACCTGTATGCACGGGATACACGGAAGCGTGTACATAGGCAGTGGAAACGTTGACCCACGTAGTCAAAGAAATAAATCCGTGCACGTCCACGCGTGTGCGTGACCGTGTACAGCGTGCTCCGCGGTGGAATGGAGCCTTTAGTGTATACGTACACATATTTTTACATACAGATGTAAACCAATTTCGGTTTCGTTTGGCAGCTCGAGATTGTTGCTCTCTTCCGCTAGGTATATTACTTTATGGTGCTTACGCTAAAAATGTCCTAATGTATGTTTAGCTATTTTTAATGTATCATACAACGACATAACATTGTATAGCGTATCCAACATCAATTTTTTATTTATCTATTCATTAAGGAAACTATCAGCGAAGTTGATTCCTAGGCTGGCTAGGCAGATCTAAGTAATTTAGTCGCGTTACGTCAAACTCATCCGACCGATCACAGCTAACATTGAATTATTAACATAAGCCGACCAAATGACGTACATATATAATTTGAAAAACATAACTTTATATCAACAGATAATGCCGGTCGGCTGTTCTCGTGCGGCGCGGACGGCACTATGAAAGTGCGGCGGTTGCCCGAGAGAGACGCGCCGCCGTTGCATCACGCGCACTATTAGGTGCAGGTACGTACACTGTCTTGTACTTGTCTGCGTACGTCTTGCATAAAACCGGCGAAGATAACGGTAAGAGAGAGCTGTTGTTGCAGTAGACATTCAAATATATTTTGTTTCCATAATATAGACCGATAAACTGTCTTTCGTTTTTATATTGTTATTGATCACTCGGCTACAAAATAAAATACTAAATATGATGGTGGCAACATTTTGTATGTAGAATCTAAACAACAAATCCGATTTTAATATTGTGTGTCAATAGATTTAACATTATGGACCGAGTTACATTAAACTTTAGAGTCAATAATTTATTTAGATAGACATCTTATGACAATCTTATATATAAAAATGGATTTTCAAATGTGTTAGTCGCGTTAAAACTCGAAAACGGCTGAACGGATTGGGCTGATTTTAGTCTTAAAATATTCGTAGAAGTCCAGGGAAGGTTTTAAAGTGACACGAAGTTCACCGGGACAGCTAGTGATGTTTATTTATAACTTATGATTATGATTATTATGTTTTCAGATGCAGAATAATTACAAAGGAGGTCGGGCGAGGCCCGGCATCTGTATTTATCTTGTTGCTGTTGTGTGTATCGACATACGCCGGTAGACTAGTCACTGAGTAGGCAATGTTGTATCTTAGTGTATATAAACCTCCTTACTAATGTTTACACAGCTTCAAAGTTGTCCTTGTCTAACAAGTGATAATTACAGCTGTTAGACGGAGACAGCATCTGTGATTGTGTAAATAATAGGGAATATTACGCAAAAGTCGGAGCGGCGCGAGCGGAGGGTGCTACTAGCACATATATTAAATAATGCGGGGTTTACACGGGTGACTATAACCGCACGATTTACGCCGCACGGCGAAAATCGACTGTGCGGCGTAAATCGCGGTGTATTGCCATTTAGACAGTCGATTTTCGCCGTGCGACGTAAACCCCGCATAATCTGACATGTTGCACACGTCTTATCAGAATATCGACGGAAACGTTGTCAAACATCGAACAAAACTTTTTGTTTACCGTTTATGCTGGTGCTGCACTCTAGCGTCAAAACGTTGCAGTAATATATCCTCATTAGTAAGAGGGAAAGTGTTTATGGATCTTTTGTTGTTTCTAGTTGAATTCGCCCGTGTCTATATATTTATTTGTGCCCCGGGAATGGCCTAAGATATATGATTAGTGTAGCGTCGTACGGAATGTGATGTATGTTAAGTGCAATAAAGCTATACTTATGATTCGGCGAATGTCCGAGCCTTTATAGTTGTCAAATAGCCCTTCGAAATGTTTAGCTTAGGGAGTGGGGTTACGCTTTGGGTTGTGAAGTCGAAGAATTGAAATAGTAGAAACCATAGCTTTTCTATAACAGAAACATATTGTACCCGTACAAATAGTAGACTAAGCAACCCGATAAGGCGGAAGTATGTGTTGTTATACGGAATACACTCAGTTTAATGCAAACGATGTATTACTAATTGCATTTATTTTATAAAGTTATTGCCACATTTGTTTGATCTATATTATGTGATTAACGTATTTTGAAAGCGAGTGACGATTACAATTTGAAAGTGTATTCCGTATTGAATATAAACATTAAACCCCACGTCCTTATCTTGTTGACGCATAATAAATATTTTACATATTGTATTTAGATATTACCGTGTTTGTTGTCGTGGCTTACTCGTGTAACGTTTCTATATCTATGTAATCGATAAGAAGCCTTATATAAATGTTGAACCTTCACCTAGAAAGCAATATAGCCTCGTCCCACATTAACTATCGTCCATTATTATTTCGGAGCAATAAAATCATACGCGCTTTATCAGTATTATATTTTAACACCTTGCTTTTCTTACACCTACCCACATTTAGTATAGTTATATTGTGATATATCCGACGCTATGTCGGCGTAGCATTTTATTCCACTAAATTATGGAAATGTGTTATATCATATTGGTCTTGCGACTATAATAATCGATTTTAGTGAATTATATAATATTGTGTTTATCGTTCTATATCTTAAGCATCATAAAACGCCGTCTACGATTGAGATTTTTATTTTTAAGAATTGACTTTTTTATTGATTTTTTAATCATCTAAGATTTGTTTGTTAAAAAAACTTGTGTAATTACAGACTTTTTGGGAATTTGATTTTGGAAGAGAGCATTTTAATTGAAGCATTCCCAATTTGTGTCAATAAACTTCTCAATCAGGCGTGTTACACGATCCCTTTTTCGACGCTTCTTATTATACGTAAAACAATCCCTGTTCTACCAATGTCAAGCTATCAAAAGACATTCTTGGTTCCAATTTCATCAACTTTAGTAGTTTATCTGAATAGCATGCCTTCTCTTTCATTAACATCAGAAATGAGAGAGGTGGCATTATAATTATATATTTTAATGAACGATTACCTTGCAGGTGTTGATGGAATTGGCACTTATTCCTAGATAATGTTGTTTGGTTAACTATTTATAATTTTAGGTTAATGTTATGTTATCGCCAAAGTTGTAAACCCTCGTTCGAAACAGTTACCACATACTCGCACAATACAAAATTACACGTGCACTGGCCCTTGTCTATGGTCTAAAGCTGGCCGGACACGGTCCGTCCATTACTCCAATTGGCGCATTAGCAGCATTTCTGTAAATTAAACCAAATTAAAAAAAAAAGTTGCCAGTAGCCACTAAAATACAATGTGGAGTGCCCGAACTATTCCAAATGGACGTTTCGAGTACGATCAGCTTTAACCATGATGGTATTATTGGCGCTAGATTATAAGTATAATAATTAACAATTACACACAATATCACAAAAAGCATTAACATAAAAATATTTAATGAACACGTAGAGAATTGATCTATAATTCACAAGTAATAAGGTCCTCAAAATAACATTTGAAAATTTAACATTTATTAAACTTTGCAATCACTTTTGACCTTATGTTAGCCGTTGCAGTTGGTCTTTTAGGATGTTGTAAGTGTAGTAGTTCTCTAAATTTTCGAATATAAAGTGCACGTGATACTGTTTAGATATTTATGCGCTGTTCCGCCCCTTAAATTTAAAACCCGTTTTTGTCGTGTGAAACCCCCTTCGTGTGTTGCCACTCTAAATAAAAATACTATTTTAAAAATAAAATTGATGTATTAAATATATTCTAGCCTATAAGGAATGCCAGATAAAACTAAAGATTATTTTTACTTACTTTTTTTAAAATAAAAATTGTTTCTATAGATACATCAAGCTATACAGTAAAGTACAGTGTTAGTTAAACTAGTTTACAATACCTTGAGCTTTATTTATATAATGTTTATGATAATTGTTCGTTAAAACAAACATTTGAGTCAATTTTCAATTATTATAAAATGATTATAACATTAATATAATTCAACAGTTTACACATCTGTGTTTATGTAATTAGTGAACGTTATTCATATATTATGCTTATTTTGTTTTAATTTTAATTTATAAAAATCGTTTTAAATAAAGGTTATTTCAAATCAAATTATATTTATTTTACTTTATACCCCAGAGTTCTTAGGCCGCGTTTCCAATCACCATGATCGAAATCTCCGTTCCGCTTCCGCTGGAATAGCACTATTGATCAATTCGGGCACCGCTAAGCTCCTCTCCGCCCCGCTCCGCGTCAATGGAAACGCACCCTTAAAAGACAAAGTAGCTAACTAGGCACTGTGTCCATGACTCATGAGTAAAACTACGTTAATAAAGTAAGAATGTTTTATTGCAATAAATAAAATGCTACAAACTACAGAGTTTATAAATACTGTAGTTATAATAACAATAAGTTAGTCGCCGAATTACATTCCTTCTTATTGAGTAACAAAATTTTCAGACAATTCACAACAACAGGCTTACTGTAACTTATTTTTGACGATATCTGTCACGGCTAAGCCTAAATGTTTGGAAATAAAATGCAATGCCTGCTCCTGAGTAAATGTTCGGTGACCTTGAGGATTCTCTAAGAAGAATGTACCAGACTTGACACCATTTGTAATATTCACAAACTTGCAATATGGAGTACTTTGACTTTCAACCCCGTTCGGTTTGCTTAGAGAGACTATAATGTTCTTTGTATTCAAATCCTCTACTTTCTTCACTTCAGCACCATCACACCACATGGTGAATTTCACACCATAAAGACCAAACAGAACCTCTACTTCTTTATGCAGACCATCTAAGCTTAAATACTTATTGTTTTTATCTTTTAGGATAATACTTCCTCGGTTAGACGTAACGCCAAACCGAGGAGTTAGGTTTTGTAGAACTATGTTGGCCCAAGGGTTTACGGGCATCTCGATATCTTTTCGCCAGGTGATGACTAATTTCAATTGCGAGCCTTTTAATTCTTGCGTCTCTTCAATGATAGTAGGTTTTGTTGCCGACAGGGCTTCGATGTCTTTTAGAGGAGCCTTGACGGTGCTTTCAATGAGTTCTCTGTGCGAATTGATGATGCGTAAAATATCACTAGACTTATTTACGCTGTAGAAAACGTCTACCTCATCAGTCGGAACTAGACGTGCTTTCTTCCGCAATTTCTGGACCCTATTTATGATTTCCCTGGCGAAGCCTTCGTCGAGCATGTCCTGGTCGGGTGTTACATTCAGGAGAATCAGCACATCGTTGTCACTGTGAGCCTCGTACTGATCGTTGCCAGTGGCTTGGAAAATGACTCTAGCTTCCGAAATATCTATGAGTTGACCAGATAAAGTAATAGAGCCATCTGCGATAAACTTCTCGCATTGCTCGTTATTCAGTCCCTTCAATGCTTGCGTCACCGCTTTGAAATCCCCTTTCAGTCTTGCTCCGAGAGTCTTGTGGTCGGGTTCCACTCGTAAAGTAATACCGTACTTCACCTTATCACTCGAGAGGAGTACCTTCTTAACATTCATTTCTTCTACAACATAATTTAATAGCGAGTTTATATCATCCAAGTATGTTTGGTCTTGATGGATAACGATCATTTCAGGTAATGGGTATTTGATAGGGATAGTTTTTCTATCCCTCACAACTCTTCCGAGCTCAATCACTGATTGCATTCTTGATACCGCCCGCTCTATATTCGTATCTACCAGTTCCAAATTAGCTTCAGGAATCATGTTGTAGTGCACACTTTCTAAGGAGCCTCCGGGCAGGAGTTGACGCAAAGTTTTGTACATGAGCTCAGACAGGAATGGCGTAAACGGAGCCATCACTCTCACCATGTCAAATAGTACACCGAAAAGTGTGTCTAATGCTACTTGACAGTCTTTCACACCTCCTTCGCCCTTCAACCTCTTTCTATTCATTCTTACGTACCAGTTGGTTAAGTGATCGATAAATTTCGTTAATCTAGGCACTACAGTGTATAGCCTGTATGCAGCCATCTCTTTGGTAACAAATTGGATCAGTGATTGTGTGAAAGATGTTATCCATTTGTCCATAACATTTTCTCTAACAGCCTTTTCGTTAAATCGGTAATCAATCTTATCCTCTTGTACGATCCTTTCGACATTCTGCATTAAAAATCTAAATGCATTATACCAGGGCAAAAACACGTCTTTGATAACATCTCTTACGCCATCCTCCTTGAAACGAAGACTTTCAGCTTTGACAACGGGTGAATTAATCAAATAAAGTCTGAGGGCATCTGCGCCATATTGTGTAACAACCTCAAGTGGGTCGGGGTAGTTTTTTTTTCTTTTGGACATTTTTTGGCCATCGGAAGCCAAAATCAAACCGTTCGCGATCAGGTTCTTGAATGGCGGCTTATTAAACAGAGCTGTGGATAGGACGATTAAGGTGTAAAACCATCCCCTGGTCTGATCAATGCCTTCAGCTATGAAATTAGCTGGGAACACTTCATCAAATTCCTTTTTGTTTTCAAATGGATAATGACATTGAGCATATGGCATAGATCCTGACTCAAACCAGCAGTCGAACACCTCTGTGACTCTCCTGAGAGGTGGCTGACCAGGCCTCTTTGATGGAATCTCCAGATGGTCAATGCTTTCTCTGTGTAGATCAGTTATAGTCTTTCCAGTCAATGTGGAAAGCTCCTCAATACTACCCACACAGACTACCTCTTGCTTGTCACTAGAGATCCATAATGGAATCGGGGTTCCCCAGTATCTGTTGCGACTTATTGCCCAATCTCTGGCGTCCTTCAACCAATTGCCAAATCTCTTTTCCTTTATGTAATCGGGAACCCAGTAGGTAGCCTCATTAGACTTTAATAAGTCTTGACTCATTTGCTCTACTCTTACAAACCAGGAGGGGACAGCTTTATAAATAAGCGGGGTTTCCGACCGCCAGCAGAACGGATAACTGTGCTTAACTTGTCCAGCCTGAATCAGTCTTCCTCTCGCTTTCAAATTGGCAATGATTTCTTTGTCGGCGTCTTTAACATGTTTTCCCAAAAATTCCTTAACAGGTTCAACAAATTTGCCACTGGCATCAACAGGACAGACAATATCTTGATCTCTAGTGATGACGCCCGCTGCTAGACAAACTCTGTAATCGTCTTCACCGAAATATGGAGCCTGATGTACAACACCCGTACCAGAGTCATCTGTGACATATCCATCTACCAGCACTTGGTAAGCATTTGGACACTGATTCACGAAGTAATCAAATAGGGGAGTGTATTTAATACCTTTCAAAGTTGCACCCAAAAATTTATCCTGAATGATAAAATCATCAGTGTTTTTAAAGATAACAGGAAACCTACTTTCTTGTAGTACATAAGATGCACCTGTGGCTTTTTCTTTAACTTTCAAGTAGAGTAGTTTGGGATTTACACAGAGAGCAAGGTTACTCGGTAGTGTCCACGGTGTGGTAGTCCAAGCAAGAAACGAAAAACCCTCTTCTGTTGGAAAAGAAACAACAACGGCGGGGTCAACAACGTCTTTGTAATTTTGTCCAGATTCAAAATTTGACAGAGGAGTTGAGCAGGCTGTTGAGAAGGGCATCACCTTTACTCCCTGGTATACTAACCCCTTATTGTAAAGTTCCTTAAATACCCACCATACTGATTCCATAAACCATGGGTAAAGAGTCTTGTAGTCATTCTTGAAATCTGTAATAAAACCAATTCAAATACATTATATTTGAAGTGCACAAAGAATACGATTCAAGACTAGACAAACTTCTAAATTCAAAAAATTTGAGTAGTTAAAAGTATGAATTTTTGTTGTATAGGGTATTAGTTCCAATTGATCCGGTTCCGAGTTGGTACCATGTTCACAAAAGTGGTGGTCTGATGATGGGAACCATGAGGAATCCAGGGGACTTCTTGAAAATCAAATGGGAACATATGGTTATTTTGGTTTTATGGGATGTATTTTGATCATATGCTACCAAAAAGTAAAATTTTGCACCATGGTATATACCATGGTTCCGAAGGTGCTGAACAGAACTCCTGATTCCTTATTATAGATACGTGTTTCGCTGTTGTTTAAAATACCAAAATCATAAGCTACTATGCTGATTAGTGATTATATTAATCATCATCATCAACACTACACCATGCATCATCTCATTATGACTCTATTATTAGTACTTTTCTTAGTCTCATAGATTGAGACTGATGTTTTTGATCATTATTCTGTAGTTTGTCTAAACATTTTAATATTTTTTTGTTATTTTAAAGTATAATACTATTATTCGAATTTGATGTTATGGCTACCAAGGTGTGTTAGTGACAATTATTTTGATAAAAAACGCCAAAACTGTGTAGAAAACCTTAAGAGTAACTAAAAAGAGTAAAATTATTATTTTTAAACAAAAAATTAAAACCGACTTTCAAGGTAAAAACAATAGTAATTTTCTAAATTGAACTAAAAAGTATTAAATAATAATTCTTATTCTGTACTCAGTATTTCTGTTCTCAATCTTCATAATTTTGAAGTCAGTACCAGTCCTATAGGTTGCAGTTATATTATTCTGTGTGTGTTTTACATGGAAAATTAAGACGGTGTTGTTTGGAATAGAACCTTCTAAAGTGTAATTTGAGGGAGATACAATTGCTTTCTAAATGACACAGTTCACGTGTCATACGCCACACGTTAAAAACCCACAAGACGCAACTGCTGTGTAATCCGCAATGAATGCCCCTTTAAAAAAGGTTGACAGCCCCTACTTTTTTTCAATTCACAGAATATTCAGAGGCAAAGCCTATAGGCTTGTTCTACGTGGAAAATTAAGATGATTTCGTTCAGAGTAGAACCTTCTAAAGTGTAATTTGAGGGAGATACAATCGTTTTTTAAATGACACGGCTCACTTGTTAAAAACATGTATGACACGGCTCCCGTGTCATCCGCACTGAATCGGTTAAGTTTATAATACACTTATATTATCCTCCATTGGCAATTTCTATAATTCCTCCTTAGGTTTGTGTATTCAGACACTTACCAATCCACCTGCCCATTCGAGTAATGATGTGTTCCCATTCATCGGCATATTTCATTACAATTTTACGGCATTCTGCATTATATTTATCAATGCCCATTTTTTCAACATCGTCCGGACCTTTGATGCCTAATGTTTTATCGATCTCAAATTCCACTGGTAAACCATGACAATCCCAGCCAAATCTTCTTTCTACGTGATATCCCTGAAACCACATTTATTTATAGGTAGGTAATCTTTGGATTGTAACTTTAGGTTTATAATGTTATAAATAACAACACATTTTTTATTTTTATAACATAAATATAAGCAAAGGGTTATATACATGTTTTTTTAAAATGAAATAAAGGGGCAAACAAGCAAACGGGTCACTTGATGGAAAGCAACTTTCGTCGCCCATGGACACTCGCAGCATCAGAAGAGCTGCAGGTGCGTTGCCGGCCTTTTAAGAGGGAATAGGGGAGTAGGGATGGAAAGGGAACGGAATAAGGGAGGGTAGGGAAGGGAATAGGGTAGGGGATTGGGCCTCTGGTAAACTCACTCACTCGGCGAAACACAGCACAAGCGCTGTTTCACGCCGGTTTTCTGTGAGGACGTGGTATTTCTCCGGTCGAGCCGGCCCATTCGTGCCGAAGCATGGCTCTCCCACGTCAACTCACTGCCCATAATTAGTCAATGCTATTACATGTTTTACACAACAAATATGTTACCTTTTGATGTGCATATCTAGTGACCACATCTTTGATAGTTCCAGCAAGAATATGTCCATAGTGGGGAAGTCCAGTGGCAAACGGTGGTCCATCGTAAAATGAATATCTATAACCAAATTATTCATCAATATTTCGAACTATACTTACAAGTTTTAAAAATGTATAGGTTAACTTTTACCTGGGTTTATTTTTGGACTGCTTTAGGCAGTTTTGAAAGGCATCAATTTCTTTCCAAAATTTAAGCACCTGCTCCTCTTCCTTTGGGAAATCTATGTGTTCCGGTACCCTATTTATTTTAAGGGACATGATGAAATATTGCAAGCCGTGTCCACGCAATTATTCACATTTAAATTGCAATTTCTGCCAACACGAATGAACTTTTCGTATTTTATATGACAGTTGACAGATGTTAATAGATAATGGCTGACATGTGGTTTTTTTTACGCAATAATGTTAAAATTATGTGCAAATTGCAATAGTGTTGTAACTTGTACCGTTTTATATGTAATGTCATTACATATAATATGTACTAGTTGTACGTAGTATATATATTAATTCCATGTTATCATTACAGTAATGATAACATGGAATTAATATAATTATATACTACGTACAACTAGTGATTCCATACATGATAATGATTAATGATTAATTGATTTTAATTTTTATAACATCAAATAATAATTAATACCGGTATTATAAGCCCTGGGCGTATGCTAGGCAGGCTGGATCTGGGAATGTGAACAGTGAAAGAGTGATGTTGTGTTTTTGTATTATTTTCCTAAAATTGTGTTAACTGGGTTTTTAATGTGTAATATTGGTAGGATATTAACCATTAGATATTCGTTATTGTGCACAAGTGTAGGAAAGTGATGCAATATCCAGAAACGTGCTATTTTGTGTTCCCTCCAAAACTCCATCGAAAGTTTCAGTGTTAGCGTCTACAACTTTACTGAATCGACCGACTTGATTTCTTGACTAATATTGTTTTGACTTTTAAGTTTTCCCGCCATAATATACTCGACACTGGCCATGCCGAAGTGCCATAATAAGAGAAAAAAACGTGATCTGTCAAACGTCAACTTGACGTCTTGTAAACAATTTCATTCATTGCAAAATTATTTTTCTGAAACCTCTAAAAAGAAACAAACAATATAGGTACTTGTTTAATTTGTCTATAATGCACTGAACATAATTAAATATTCATAAATCACAACTAATACTAATAATTGTTAATAAGTTCGAACAATAAAATGTCTTTACTGTGGATAAAGACATCACCAAGGTAAAAGTTTTCCAGAAACAAACACTGCATATTTTATTGATACTGTTATAATTAAGTTTATTATAAGAATATGTAATATTTAAATATACAAGTTAATAAAGCATATTTTCTAGATGTAATAGTGTTGAAACACTACAGTAATTGACACTAACCAAGAAAATTTTATTTTTATTTTAGCCTAGTAAAGGGAATCAAGTTAAATAACAGTCTGGATGATGCAAAATATGAGCATTTCCTTAAGCGTATTGTGATAAAGTTGAAAAATAAAGACCTTGACATTTTTACTGAAGAGGAAAGAAGGAAACTTGAGACTATATTTAAAATAAATGATGAAGAATTATTGCTTTCGATTAAAACCATTGTCTATATTTTCAAAAGAATATTTAAATATATTTTCCTGCCTATTGAATTAAAAAATGATTTAAGCAGCCTAGGATTTACTGAGAAGAAGATTGAAGCCATTTTAAAACTTTGGTCCTCGGAAATATCTTCAACACTTCAAAACTTGACGACAAGTATTGAAAAGAGTAATGATGAACCTTCATTTCTGTGGAAATTAAACTCTGAGTTATGCTCAGATTATCATAAAAGAAGTAAAGTTCCCAAAGCATATGTATCAATTAATAATGGTAGTGAGAGCACTGAAATTGAATTATCTCATACAGAGCTACATTCTATCTTCCTTCAACTTGAATCTGTGCAAAATGAATTAGATAGCTTATTGTCATAAGCACACCATGTTGATAAAGTGCTTTGTATTGTGCCTTTGTTAAATCACATTAATGTTATCAAAAATAAATATTATCTATTTTGTTATTTTTGTTTTCTTGCATTTAAGTATCATGAAAACCAACAAAGGACTATAATATTATTATTCTAATTCAAATACTTTAATATCAGTTTTAGAAGAATAAAAATTCAGTAAGTACTTAATTAATTCAATGTACATAATTATTAAAAATTACTAATGTTAGTTGGTAGTATTACAACATATTTTATTATAGAATACTGAATAGGTAGTTACATAATATGGTGGACTTTCAAAGTGAGCGTCAGTGACGGCGCGACTGTAAAAATGTATGGGGTCAATTTATACTAGTGCAGAGTGGAAGCGCATTGAAATTTGAAGCGAATTATTAAAACTGAACATTACAAATTTAACTTTAACTCTAAAGTGTTAACGCACTTTATTAATTCTGCGAAATTTAAAATGCGCGCGAATTCGCGTGACTGCGCCCGACCAACGCTGATTGGCCTCGGAGAAGAAATGTATGCGTTACGCTCTCGAGTTAAGGTTGAATTTTCTGTGTTCAGTTTTTGGGAATTCACTTCGCTTCGACTCTGTGCTATTATAAATTGACCCTAAGTGACGTCACAGTTGCCGCGTTACTGCGCTCGACCTCAAACCATAAATTTTTCACAGTCGCGGTGTCACTGACGCTATAGGCGCTCGCTTCGAAAGGCTACCTTTACTTTAAATATTTTGCTTAACACATTCAGAGCCACTAACACGCCTAGTGTGTCTACACTGATTTTTATCTCCATACCCTCCGTTTTTTATCAATATCTCAAAGATAAGACAGTGTTTTCACCGAAACGCTCAGAGCATAAACATTGTGCCGTAAACTAATTAACTCTTAAGACTGGGTTGCACCAGAGGCGTGGGTAAAGTTAAAGTTAAAGTTATGGTTATAGTTAAGGTAAATTGACAGATGACAGCTGATCCAACAAGGTTATACATGCGCGTGGGCGGGGGCGCTGCTGGTAAAGGAGAACCATTGAGATACTATACTATAATGTCGGCTGTACACTCTCGCCGAGACACAGCGAGGCGGCCCGAGTGCGAGAGTGTAAATGGGTGCGCTCGCCTCGTCTCGCCTGTCTCGGACCCTCTCGGTCCGGTGTCGGTATTTTGCGCCCGAGACAAAGGGTCTCGCGAGGAAAGCGAGCGCATTACTGTACACTCTCGCGTTTTTCACTACTAGTGGCGCCGCTAGACAGTGCAGAACAGAAAAATAACAATAATAAACGTCATTATCAGTCATTATCTGTGAGAAATAAAATTAAATATGATTATAGATCTTTGGATTACAATGATATCTTTCGATGCATAGAGCAAAATAATGGTCCATCTTCTCTGAGTTCATAACTGCAATTGAACTAAGCGAGAATGTACATGATCGCACTCGGGCAAGGGGCTCTCGCACGAGACTCTCGCCCGAGAGCTCTCGGCGAGAGTGTACAGCCGACATAATACTTAATCTATGAGGAGAACTGTAAAAATGACAGCGTTAGTTCCTTTTTTCGCCACATGCATTTAAACAGTATATATTATGTCTATGCTTAAAACCTTGTCGAGCTCTATGGTTATAGTTAAATATGGCGTCTTGATGGCGTCCATTTTTAACTTTACGCAAAGATTTGACATTTTGCACTGTAGTCAAAGTTAAAGTTACAGACTACAGTTAAAGTTAGTTGGTGCAATCCAGTGCAAAATGTCAAATCTTTGGGTAGCTCACCTAGCACGTTTGCGTTTTTTATAGGGCGGCATCGCTGGCAAAAAATCGTGGTGGCATTGAATGTGTTAATATTACAATGCCCCGTGTATTATTTTACTCTATGTATTACACTAATAATTATTTCTATTCGTATCTTGATGGAAAGCAACTACCGTCGCTCATGGACACTTCCAAGACTGGGCCTCTATCATTAACTTTGTCAAAACCTGAGCTAATCCGTGCAGGTATGTAAACAGTTGTAAAGTGAGTGGTTCTGTTTCGGTATCATGTGCACTTTTACTTCTGAATGGTTTTAACCTGTAATATTTGTCTCTGAACTGGATTAAGAAATGTCAAACACGAACGTCAAATTTGACTAACGGAATTGTTTTTTTTTTTAGGAATTGAAATGGCTTAGCCATAACGACTAACGGAAAAATTGTAAATCAAGATGAAAATATAGTTTAAAAAAAGATTGATATTTTTTATTATAAAATATACTATTTTCTAATATATAACGTGGTCAATGTAGGAATAGTTACTTTTGCACCGATTTATTGTATTTAAAGGTAATTATTATAAATGTGTAAATGGTTTTATTTATATTTTTTGATATTTTATAAGCCCTTTATGAAAACACTGAGAAAATAACACTCCTTCATGTTTATATTATCACAAGCATGGCGATCTAGAGGAGAAAGAATTCTCTGACATTGGCAACTAACTGAGTCGGCAATTAAAAAAGAGAAGAAGAAGGAGACAAAAAAAAAAGATAATTAGATATTGTTATTAAGTTTATAGAGATTATATTGTTTTATGCAAGAAATTGATAAGTTTATTATATCCTATACCTATTTGATACCTACGCTAAATAATCTACCATGAAAAAGTCTTAGAAATGCATCAAACTTGTGGATTACAATTACATGCATTACAACAGAGTTGATGTCATGAGTTGAACATAGTTTGTTGAACTTGAACTCATTCTTGAACACCTACGTTTTTTTGAGCTTTCAAATAGGTATTATTGTAACATAAACAGGCAATTTATAAGTTTAATAATCCCCTTTTCGTGCCTTGTAAGGCATTTTACATTATTAACGATCAAACGAACTTACCTGTACGTGAAGTTCGATCGTAATTATATGAGTGTTTCGTCCGAAGAGATTAGTATAATTAGAATATGAACACACAGTAGTAGTAGCTAGTGTCTCCGCTTCAATCACTATGTTTAGAGGTTATAACTCTAAAAAAAAAATATTTAAAAAAACTTACAGTTGGTCTCTGGTATATACTCTATGGTTTGCTCGCTTATCCTGTTCCGGTGGACTCCATTTTCCTCCTTCGGCCAACGGCGTTGATTCGACTTCATTTCTTGAGAGAGATTTGTGATATTTTATCTATGGGTACCTACACCTGTTAGGGAGGGTGGGATATACTAATCTCTTCGGACGAAACACTCATATAATTACGATCGAACTTCACGTACAGGTAAGTTCGTTTGATCGTTAATTATACTCGTGTTTCGTCCTCGAGATTAGTATAATTAGAATATGAACACACAGTAGATGTTTAGAGTAATAAATATCACAAATCATGTACAATACTTTATATTTGAAATATATATAAAACCATAAAACAACACTGTAATACATAATATGTAATAAATGAACATAAACAAATAGATAATTTTAGTTCTATTATTTATATAACCTTATAAGGAACACAGCGTATTTGCCAAAGCCAGGTTGTCTTTGTCAATAATAGGTCTATCATAGAACCTAGCAAAGGTAGAGGAATTGCCGCTCCATCCAGCAGCTTGTCTGATATTATCTATATTAATGCCCATTTTCTTGGCCATAGAAGTTGCTGCATGTCTTGTACTGTGAGACTTAAATATGGAAACGTCAATCCCACTATCCTGTAATGTAATTTTAATCCAACGAGAGAGCGTCTGAGGAGATACATTTTTATATGGTTTTCTAAAGCTGACAAAAAGATAATTTTCTGGTCTTATAATATCTTTAGACCTGTCTATGTAAGCTCTTAATGTACTAGCAGGACAAATCTCAGGACGTTCACAATAATAAGGTAGGTATAATAATGGTTGTTTCATACCTGGTCTTGAAGTTTTGATTAAATCACAGATTTTAATCATTATTTTATCATTACAATAGACTATTTCATTTAATTTAATTTTCGACAATGTTTGCACTCTGTGTGCAGTGACTAGGGCCAACAGAGTAACACACTTCTTAGTTAACTGTTCAAGTGTCAAATTTTCATTTGGAAATAATGTTGCTAAATAGTTAATTGTGACACCTGCATCCCAAGTAAAGGTATAACGTGGTAATGACGGTCTTAATTTAAACACACCCTTACAAAACCTGGAAATCCTATCATCATCAGGTAATTTTTTAATGATAAAAGAAAGAGCAGATCTATATGAATTGATAGTCCCATATTGGGCACCATCTACAAAAATCTTGGTAAGAAATTGTATAATCATAGGAACTGAAGGTTCAAACATATTTATCATATTAGTAACACAAAAATCATACCATTTTTTGTAGCATACATCATATTGTTTTAAGGTACTTTCTGATATAGAAGCTAAAATTATATCAGCTGAAACACTTGGGATTTCTCGTTGTAACAACGCTGTCCTGACAAAATCCCTGCAACCAGGGTAATGTTTCTGTGGATGTTCCGATGGCTGGAATCAGGAATATAGAAGTTATTACAATCAATATATACTAATTTAGAAGCTAGCAAGCGTAAGAACATAGGGTACCAGGGTTGTGTAGGCCACAGTGGAACAACCACAATACCCTCAGCCTTGTCTACAATAATTTTTCTTAATACTTTAGGAATAATTGCTACTGGAGGAAACGCATAAAAAAATACCAATTTTGGACCAATCTAATGTAAAAGCATCTATTGTAAAAGCATCTGGATCATTAAACCAAGAAACAAATTTTACACACTTTTTGTTTACTCGTGTAGCAAATAAATCTATGACTGGTATTACTGAAAGATTTTTTAGTAATATTTCATAGCCTTGTAAAGACAACTCCCATTCTACATCTGGATGGGTCCTTCTTGACTCTTGATCTGCAATAATATTATCAGAGGACTTAATATATGAAGCAAAAACAAATAATTTACGTACTTCACACCACTGCCAAATGTCCCTTGCTACCTTTGAAAGATGAGGATATTGTATACCTCTCATACGATTGATGTAGCTAATAGCTGTTGTATTATCAACCCTCATTAAAATATTACAGTTACTGTAATTTTTTGAGAATATCTTTAGGGCAAAATATGCTGCAAGAAGTTCCAATTGATTTATATGAAAGTGAATTTCCTCTTGTGACCATCTGCCGCTAGCCCTTTGGTCTCCACAGCTGGCACCCCACCCCGTAGTTGAGGCGTCAGAGAATATTTCTAGACAATAGTTATTGTCATCTTTGATACTGTTATTTGAATACATTATGGAGCTAAGCCACCAATTCAAATCCGGCAAAAGTGAACTAGGTAATGTCATGTACTCATTATAATCATTATTTTCCATTAAATTAAGATATTTACACCTCTCTACTGTCTTTGATGGATACATAACACTTTTTTCTTGGTTTATAATAAACCCTAGGTTCACTAGTAACCTTTTCGTAATATCTATGTTTCTTGCACATTCATCATAACTAGCCCCAATCAGTAATAAGTCATCGAGATAAATTGAAGACAGTAACCCATTAGATCTTAAGATATTCACAATTGGCTTCATTATTTTTGTGAAAATATAAGGGGCTGTACATAATCCAAATGGTAAAACATTGAACTCATACAGTTGGTGACCAATATAGAAACGAAGATATTTCCTAGAAGAAGGATGAACATTAATTAAAAAATAAGCATCCTTCAAGTCGAGTGTTGCCAGATAAGAATCTTTGGTAATGAGATTTAACACCGTTCGAATATCCTCCAATTTAAAATGTTGCTTATTAACATATTTATTAAATTCTTTTAGGTTCAAAATAAATCTTTTTTTACCATTTGGTTTAGGAACTAGAAAAACCCGGGATACAAATTGATCGACACAAGGAGTACATGGTGATACAGCACCAATTGATATTAGACTGTTAACATGTTCTTCTAATTCCTTTACATCTAACATAGATAAATTGGAGGAACTTTGAGGAAAATTTTGTTGTATAGACTTATTTAATTTAATTTTGTAGCCTTTTATCCAAGATAAAATAGTACTGCTAGAAGTGATTAAACTCCACTGTTTATAAAAGTAAGAAAGTCTACCTGCATAACACACCTCGTCTACTGACGGCGGTTTTGTTTGGATGACCTCGAGTAAGGTTGACCGTTCCTTCTCTGTGTCACAGGTCTGGTCCGTGCCGCAGCAGGCTGTTGTTGGCGTGGCGTTTGGCCCGTCTGCTGCCTGCGAGTAGTGGGCCTCGCCTTGGAGTTTAAATTACCTCTTGAGGAGCTTGCTGAAAAAAATTTCCTACGTGCTTCTGGTTTAAGATCAGAGCTTGATTTAGAAACTGCCTTTGCAGTTTTTATAGTTTCAATAAAATTTTGTCCAAAGAGGTTTTCCTCTATATTAGTTGAAGAAAGATGGTCTCTTAATTCCTTCCTTACATGACCTAAAATAAGGCTTCTTCTGCATAAGGACTGGTTATATTGAATATCACATAGTAGTCGACCCATGTCCATCAGACTTTGTATAAGCTCTTTATCCGAGCCCGACTTGATTTCATTAGAGATAATAGTCCCCAGCGAAGAGATAGCTGCTGCTATCTCGCATTGTTTGATTTCAATAGACTTGTCACGTTTTACAGCCGTGTCGATTATGGCAGCTTTTAGTTCAGCATTAAGCTTTGGTGCAGCTATGAATTTAGAATTATTGGGTATTTGAAACTTTTCTACTAGATTTTTTCGTGCTTCTTTATCTAGCCCTTTAGTGGCTATGTAGGTGAATCTAGAAGCTACTTCTTTGTGGATATCTGGGCCATATGCAACAGAAGTAGACGGATCTTCGCCCAAGATTTCTGAAAAATCATCATTTGTGCCCTGGTTTTCACCAGTTTCATTAATATTGCTTGTACTTGGAAGCAAATTTACATCAGAATTGATTTGAACCTCTAATTGAGGCTCTACAGCAGCGTAACACGTCTGGGGAAGCACATTTTGGCTAGGCTCATTAGCCATATTACCTGAAATAAGATACAAACCGTCGTAAATCACCACGTCTATCCAAGCCAATGCAGCTGTTGTGACGTGAGAAAACGGTTATAGCCATATTATATTCTGAAACCCGTCGTGAACGGAAGATCACCGCGTCTTTACAAGCAAAGATTGTTGAGACGCGAGAAACCGGTTAAAGGCATGTTATTATCTGAAAACCGTCGTTAACGGACACACCGCGCCTACAGCTCAAGCGATAGCTGTTGTGACGCGAGAAACCGGTTAAAGGCTATAGCGTATGCATGCCTTTGCCGTCGGGTAGACCGACCACGTGCTCCATTGTATTTCATGCCATTTAAAAAGCGCTGCATAGCAAGACTCCGTTATAAATCACTGTCTCGCGTCTGTGACGCGAGAAGGCGGATCTTTCATAATTATGCCCAATATATTGTTATATTTATGCATGCTGAAAAACTTTCCACGTGTCGAGGCAACACGTGGGTGCTGGAAAAAATTTGAAGTCCCGAGGGACGTTATTAATATTATGAGTTATCTGCATACCATATGATGGTCCTGGTGTTTCTTCCATCGGAGAATCTGATTTAGATGAAGAGCTGGAACTAGAGCTAGAACACTGACTAGAAGAATCTTCCTGTTCAACATGGCGATCGCGCTTAAAATGTTTTTCCAACTTACGTAATTTTTTAAAAACTAGATCCAATTTATCTTGGTTACGCCTTTTTGGCATTTTTTTAACAGATTTTAGCACGAACGCGGAATTTAGTGTAGCGGACGAGCACTAAATACTTTATGAAGTCGAATCAACGCCGTTGGCCGAAGGAGGAAAATGGAGTCCACCGGAACAGGAAAAGCGAGCAAACCATAGAGTATATACCAGAGACCAACTGTAAGTTTTTTTAAATATTTTTTTTTTAGAGTTATAACCTCTAAACATAGTGATTGAAGCGGAGACACTAGCTACTACTACTGTGTGTTCATATTCTAATTATACTAATCTCGAGGACGAAACACGAGTATAATTAGTACTGTGTACGCTGAACCAAATATTTTTCAGGATAAAGGATGATTGCTAACACTGAGATACTATAAGTACTACATTTTATAATAAAGAATTGCAAGTGTAATGATGACGAAGTCCTAGGAAGATAATATATATTCACTCAAAAGCTTTAATTAAAAGAAATTTAATAAATACTCGTTTTTAAATGTTTTTTCATTTATTTTCTCACTTAAATATACCTACCTTAGATACATATTCATACACAGCTTTCATCAATAGGTACTACATTTGTCTTACACCTTATTATCAACCTAGTATCAGATAGGCAAGTGTTAAATCTCTTTTATATTATACTTATAAAAATATTTATACAGCGGAAATCTTAAACAAGGTCTTGTCACTTAAAATCAAAGAAGATGAATCAAATATCCCTTGTGTAAATATTAATTTATTATTATTAAAGGAGTTCAAATACCAACTTTTGATGAAAGATAAAAACAATATTATAATTTCAGACTTTTATTTGGCAAACCAATAACAATTAGAAACTGCATTGCAAGTTGCAACTATGGGAAATTGCCTGGGATATCTCAGACAGAGAGCGGTCAAGGGTTTTGTGTTCTTTGTGTTGTATTATGTTGTAGAATGCCTCCCGTGTGAGTATCTCTATATACTCACACAGGAGGAGTTCTGAATGTGTCAGAATTGCTCCTCAGTCACACACTGACTGCTCCAACGCAAATGCTTCAACGCGTGACCACTCTGTCTGATAGGTCCCTAAAACGACCACATCTTTTTAAAATGTATAATACATGAGGACTTACTAAAGTCCTCATGTATTTTAAATTTTAATGTAATAATATAAAACTAATATTATTATTATTCAGGTACAAAAGAATTTTTGGTAATAATAATATAAGTTCCAATGAAAATATTATGTTTTATGAACAATAAGTATGTTTGTTATGCAATTTTTGTTATGTCTTTTTGGAAAAAGTACTATAAGTAATGTAGGATTATATTTTTGAGTTTTAGTGACTATTCCCATTGTATATTATATCATATTGTAGTCAAGAGAAGTTATAAATGAAAAAGTGCATATGAGAATTTAGCTAATTTGGATTTTATATTATCAATGATTTAACTTTTCTAGTAGTTTAGGTGTATGTGTGTGTGTCAATATTTATTCGTGAATATACATGAATCTAAAGTTTCAAAGGTTGTGTTCTCAAAATTCTTGTTATTGAGAAAGTAATACCTTTGAATTTACCTCTTTGGTGCAGCGTTTATCATGCATGGTTTACAAGGAAATAGTTTGTGAAATAACACAAAGACCTACTGCAATCAAAAGATTGTACGAAATGCTCCTAAGATAGGTTCCTAAGAAGTACATAGTAAGTCCTCATGTATTTTAAGTTTTAATTTAATATAAAACTAATACTTATTATTATTATTGAGGTAAGTACAAAAGTATTTTTGTTAATACATAATAATATATGTTCCTATGATAATATTATGTTTTATGAACCATAAGTTCCATATGTTTGTTATGCAATTCTTATTAAGTAAGTCTTTTTTGGAAAAGTACTGTAATGTAGGTTTTTGTTTTTGAGTAAAATTTAGTGATTTACACTATTCCCATCATATAATACCATATTGTAGTCAAGAGAAGAAGTTATAAATGAAAAAGTGCTCATATGAGAATTTAGCTAATTAATAATAATAATAATATCTATGGACGCTTCACACCACGTCAGTCTGGCCCCGTGCTAAGTACCTAAAGGACTTGTGTTACAGGTACCAGACAACGGAAATATATTTAATACTTTTATACTATACATATATTTAAGATTTTATTATATCATACACATATTTAATACACATCCAGACCCGGGAACATTGAAAACTTTTCGTTCCGTCGGCGGGATTCGAACCCGCGACCCCCGGCTTGAGCTACCAACGCGCTCACCACTGAGCCACAGAGGTCGTCGTATTGGGATTCTAATTGGGATTGATAATATCATATCAATTATTTAACTTTTCTAGTAGTTTAGGTGTGTCAATGTTTATCCGGAGCATGTTATACGTACATCTAAAGTTTAAAAGGTTGTGTTCTGAAAATTCTTGTTAAAAGTAAGTAATATTGAATTATTTACCTCTTTGGTGCAGTGTTTATCATGCATATACCAAAATACTTCAGGTTTACAAGGAAATAGTTTGTGAAATAACACAAAAACCTACAATGCAACTATAAGATTGTACCTGTAGGTTTTTGGTGAAAATTCATACTTGTTTTACAGTAATTATACACAACACTTGTGTTCCTTATACCTTGTATGTGTTTCTTGTGTACTAAATCAATGCAGTCTTAGCTCATCGCACAAATGCAAACCTTATTGTTGACTAGACATATAGGTATACTACACCTCACTTATGTTATTATTCTGAAACCTCACTAACACTAAATGGATTACTAAGGTCTCTACGTCTTTACTTATGTATCACTTCGTGATTAACTTGAGAATACTTAATCGTTTTCCAAAAATTTGGACACTTCGAATGTTTAGTTTTTTGGTTTTAATAACGAATTATTTTCACTAAAATATATGCTATAGACTAAAATATAACTTATTAAGTAACTAACCAACTAAATAGCAATATAATTTAAGACTAAAAAGTATGTAATATTAATAAATAAAATTACTAAAATGTAAACTATTCAGTAAAAGCTACTCGTTGGTTGGTGTTTATTGAATTGCCGTATTTGACGTAAAAGCAAGCGAGCTTATGTCAGAAGTGTTGTCATGATAAATAAATAAATAAAAAAACTCTTTATTCAAACAAACAAAACAGATCAATTTACACACGTTACAAAAACAGAAATAGTTTGAATTGGCGGCCTTACTGCTGGAAGCAGTCTCTACCAGGCAACCATAAAATATAACTAAAAATATTTAAAATAAAAATAAGATAAGATACTATTAGTATATAAATAAATAAATATAATACACAAATAAATATAATAGATACTTTATACCGAATAAAATAAATACATATGTTCAAGGGAAGAAAGAAGTTGATCATTTAGATCACTGTAGCAGACATCTGCGTAATCTAGGATGGGAAAGAGTAGAGCGTGAACTAATGAGATTTTGGTTGATACAGGAAGGAAGTAACTGAGGCGTCTGAGAGAAGCAGTGGCAGCGAGGAGCTTCTTGCGGAGTTCTTGAGTTTGGGTGTTCCATGAAAGACTGCGGTCAAAGTATATACCGAGGTTGCGAACGGAGGAGCTATAGGGGATGATAGCCCCGTCAAGAATTATTTCTGGTAAGTTAGCCCAGTCGACTTTAGCAATCAGCTGCCTGCTACCAATGATGATGCACTGGGTTTTTTTCGGGTTGAGATTAAGACCGTAATAATTGCTCCACTTTAGTATTTCTGACAAGTCAGTATTAAGTTGAGCAATCACGTTAGAAAGTGAGGAAAGTAAGGCCTGTCTATAGATTTGTAAGTCGTCTGCATACATATGGTAGAAAGAAGAAATTATTTGTGAAACAGAGTTTATGAAAATGGAAAATAGAAGAGGAGATAACACGCTACCTTGGGGCACGCCTGCAAATACATCACACCATGAGGAAATTTTATTGTCAATTTTAACACGCTGCCGGCGTCCTTGTAGGAAGCTGCGGAACCAGTTGACGGCCTCAGGAGATAGATTGAGCGATCTAAGAAGGAGTAATAAAATGTCATGGTCTACTGTATTGAAAGCATTGCTAAAGTCCAAAAGGATGAGAATAGTTAGATTTTGGTTATCCATGCCATGACGAATGTCATCAGTAATTTTAACTAAGGCTGTAGAAGTACTATGGCCGGGGCGAAAACCTGATTGCAGAGGATTTAATATATTATTTAAATTAAGGAAAGAGCATAGTTGTTGCTGTACTAAACGTTCAAGGATTTTCGAGAGGAAAGGAAGTATTGAAATTGGGCGGTAATCAGAGAAATATAGGGGACTAGATTTCTTGGGCAGAGGAATTATATAAGAATCTTTCCAAGAGCTAGGAAAAGCAGAGGTTTTGAGGGAAAAATTAAGGATATGGACGAGGACTGGTGATAATGTGTCAAGCAATGGAACTATCATGTTACGCCCAATGTTGTCACTACCCACAGCCTTAGATGAAATTGACAGAACAGCCTTTTTAACATCACTGATAGATAAATCCTTAAATGAAAATGGGGGGTAATCTGGTATAGGTAAGTTAGATATAGTATGACTTGTGTGAGCTTTTTTGTGAGTATCGTAGACATGTGCGGGGTTAGCAAAATGACTATTTAAGAGATCTAAATCAATGCTGGACGAAATTGAGGTTTTAGGATCTTTGCCAACTCCAAGTGACTTTAAAAACCTCCATACTTTAGCTTGGTCACCATTTTCGACACACGATTGAATGTGACGTTTTTGCGCATCTCTGCACATTGTGTTGCAGCGATTGCGGAGTTTATTATAGGCTAATTTGTCGACATCAGAATGTGTTTGGCGTAATTTAGCTTTTGCACGATTTTTTTTATTTATTAAGGATTTAATATCGTCTGTTAGCCATGGCGCTGGAAGGTGCTTTATTTTAACAGGGCGTAACGGTGCATGTTTATCAAAGAGTTCGATGATTCTACTCTCAAATATAAAAGTTTTTTCGTCAATCGAATCAGCATTGGTTATCTCTTCCCAGTCCACATTTTCAGCATCCTCGCGGAGACTGTCTATGTCGATATTTTTAAAGGACCGATGCAAGACAACTTTGGGCTTGGTTTTAGCTAGACGAAATTTGTATGAGAGGAATATGCAGTCATGGTAAGAAAATCCTTGCGCTGGACATTGGCCGTAAGAGTCTACAAGGTGAAGTGAAGAAACAAACATAAGATCAAGAAGTGATGGTGTGGAATGAGGATAGTGATGCGTGGCTTGCAGAGGAAGAGTATTTAGATTAAATGAGTTAATGATAGAGATAAGTTTTTTAGAACGATAATCGTCTTTTAGGAGACAAGTGTTAAAATCTCCCATCAAAATAATGTGCTCATAAGAAGGAATAAATTCATCGAGCAATTTTTCGAAGGCAGTAAAATAATTGACGGAGAGATTAGGACTGTAGAATACCCCAAGCAATATTTTAGACACGCCATTTGCTATTTCTAAAATAAGGTGTTCAGTATCATCGGCTGAAGGAGGTTGTGCTGATGATCTCAAAATTTTATATTTAATATTAGATTTAAGGTAGATTGCAACCCCACCACCTGGTCTACCTATACGGTCATTTCTAATGAGATGGTAACCGGGTAAAGAGTAAGAAGTGGAAGGTAGACAGGGTTTGAACCAAGATTCGGAAATAAGGATAGCGTCAATGAATGATTGAGAGTCAAATGAGTTAAGAAGTTCGGAAAAGTGCGCCGGAATACTTTGAGCGTTCAAGTGTATAATATTAAAATTCTTTAAGTTGTTAGAGAAGTGAGAACTAAGTGTAGAAAGTAAATGATCAGAACAAGTACTGTGAAAGCTATCGTCACTGCAACTCGAGGAGCCCGAAATAGATATAAAACTATCATCTAGAGATTCAAACATTGATAAAAAAAAAAAAAATAACAATATAATATTATATATAAATATAATATATACAATAACGTTATCTATATAATAATAAAATATAAATATGTATATGTATTTCTTCTTATATAATTACTTGTAACACACCAACCGACTTCACAATTTTATAAATTTAAAGAATATTTTCAAAATTAACAATAAATCTGTATATAATTCAATATAGTAGCTGCTGCTGCCTGCTATTATTCGTTATAAGAAAACAAGGCTTTATCACTTTTTCTTTTAACATAAAAAAAAGAACAAGAAACAAAGAAGAAGAAGAACCACAGAAATAAGCAAATTTGACAGCCACAAACTATTGGTATTGACAGCTGACATTTGACAGGATACATGTTCACAGTTCACACTTCACTGTAATTCTTAAATAATAATAAAGTTTGTTACAAATTAACAATCAATGTAACAAAATAAATAACAATAACAATGTTTTAGACTTGTGAGTAGCAATTATTTTGCAGCTTGTCTAAGTACACAACAAAGCTAGCACATTAAAAATTATGATGATACCAAATGATACGAAATTATTACTCAGTTAACAATGGAGAAGTGAGTTTTGTGTCACGTGACCACTGACTGGCTGGAAAATAGAGGTCATGGTACCAAAATGCGAGCCAGTCAGTATTCTGGCTGGCTTTAAGAGCTCATGATAGAGGGGCTGAAGAGTTGTAGGTGCGTTGCCGGCCTTTTAAGAGGGAATACGCTTTCTTCTTGAAGGTTTGAAGGTCCTATTGTGTATAAATATTAATTAAGACTCAATTAAGAAACGTCGCTAATGTCGCCGTTTTATCGAGTCACGACTCGCGAGTCGCGACTCGCGAGTCGCGACAATAATATTATTCGATTTTGATGCCAGTGGCACAATATTCTGTCTATACTCCACTCGGGCTAACTTGTCGCTAGCGGTCATTGCCTCCCTGTCAAAAACTTGTCATTTTCCATATAAAACCACGATAAACAATATCTGACACTTCATTGTCAATCGCGGTTTATATGGAAAATGACAAGTTTTTGAGAGGGAGTCAATGACCGCTAGCGACAAGTTAGCCCGAGTGGAGTATATTCTGCCAGTGCAGTGGCATTTGCGTGGCATAATGGTGAATATAGGTACGATGATAGAGTCTGGCTAGCGAAAGATGAGACTGGCTTTTTGTTCCAAAAATGATTATGGTAACACTGTCACTTACGTCATTGTCACTTATAGCATATCTGCCGATCCACACTCGCGCGCGACAGCGCGCCGCGGTCCGCGGCGGGGATCGCGGCGCGCGTCGCGCCGGGGACGCGCATTCTGCCAAATTTACTGATCCACACTCGCAAAGTTCGCGACATGTTCGCAATGTTTTCACTATTTAATTTCTTCACTTTCTTGACGCACTATAGTTTGCGCTCTTGAGCCGTATTTATCTTACTTTATATTATAAACTAGATGTCCCGCGTGGCTTCGCTCGCGTAAATTATTAGGAATTTTACGGAAATCGTACATTTTTTCGCAACAAAATAGCTTATCTCTCTTCACATAGTCTACTCTATATCTGTGCCAAATAACATACAAAATTGCTTTAGTAGTTCGTGAGATAAACCCTTGCTAATAATTTTCCGTTTTAACCACATTTCCTCTGTTTCTTCGGTCCTATTAGTTTGCGTGATTATCGGATCTCTGGCCCCATCCCCACTCGCGCGCGAACCGCGCATGACGCCGCAGAATTTCCGCGAAACGTGAGTGTGGATCCGGTTCGCATATTTTTCGCACTTCGCGGCTGGTTCCCCGACCGCATCCCCACTCGCGCGCGAACCGTGCGCGACGCCGCGGCACCGCGGCGCCGCGAAATTCCTGCGAAGCATGAGTGAGAGATCCGATTCGCATATGTTGTCGGTTGTTCCCCGATTGTTGTCGGTTTTCTGTCCCGCCGCGACAAAGAGATTTTTTTTAATCTTTATTTTAAGGGCTTTTGCCATACAAGATATGCCAGCATTGTTTAGTGAACAGAATATAATTAATCCTACTTTATACTTTATTACTTTATAAAATTATAAAGGCGAAAGTTTGTTTGGATGTATGGATGTTTGTTACTCTTTAACGCAAAAACTACTGAATGTATCGTAATGAAACTTTACAATAATATATAATATAGCTTATACATCAGAATAATACATAGGCTACAATTTTAACTGACTTTCAAAATGGGGAGGTGTTATGTTCGTTTTTTTTTATATTCAACGATTACTCCGCCGTTTGTGAACCGATTTTCAAAATTTTTCTTTTGGCGTACAGAGTGTCATCTCAATTTGGTACTATACTCACAAAAGTGGTGATCTGATGCTGGGAGCCATGACTAATCGAGGGAACTCCTTAAAATTTATATGGAAACATGTGGTGACTTCGGTTTCGTGGGAAGGTATACCATGAATAGATTGGGAAGGTGCTGAGAGAACTCCTTTGCATTGCTTTATGAACGTTAGAAAGTTATATGCATCCCATGATTATGAGCCTATTATGACCCATTGGTACTTTTCATAGTCATTTAGATCAAGATTCGATTTTGTCAAGCGATTTAAAAAATATTTATTTGTACTTTGATTGAAAACGGTACCTAATCACAGGAACTATTGGTCCGATTAAAAAAATATTTTAGTGTTAGATAGCTCATTTATCAAAGAAGGCTATAGGCTATTTTATCACGCAAACTAATAGGACCGAAGAAACAGAGGAAATGTGGTTAAAACGGAAAATTATTAGCAAGGGTTTATCTCACGAACTACTAAAGCAATTTTGTATGTTATTTGGCACAGAGAGATAAGCTATTTTGTTGCGAAAAAATATACGATTTCCGTAAAATTCCTAATAATTTAGGCGAGCGAAACTCATTGATCAACTATTCTAAAGTAACATAGAATATCATTGGTTTTGATACTTGATTATTTATGACAATAATATTATATTTTAGTTTGGATAACTCATTTCAAGAATAAGTTTATTGTTGATAATTACTTAAATTTTACTTTGCAATACATTTCATTGTGTTTTGTTGTTGACGAAAACTTTTGCATGTTTTTGTCGGAGTATTAAAACTTCTTCTTTATTAGTTACCGTTAGAGATGGGCACGTACCTGGGTATTTACCCATCTACCCGGTATTTACCCTCACGTACCCGGTAAATACCCGTATCTACCCAAAAGGGCGGGTAGATAAAATTCAATACTTAAGTCACAACCGCCTCAAGAACGGTAATAGCTAGAGAGTTGAAATTTTCACAGATTGTGTATATCCGTTGCCACTATTAAAACAAATACTAAAAGCAAAATAAAATTAATATTTAAGGGGGGCTACCATACAACGAACGTGTTTTTTTTGGCCTTTTCTGCTATCTTATCAATAATAGCAAAATGTAGGTACTTGAATTTTTACACAGTCTTTAGATGGATGTTAACTTTAATATTTAATAATAATATTAATATAAAATAAAAAAATTAAGAGGGGCTGCCATACAAAAAACACAAATTTTGTCCTAATTTTTCTCTATAATGGTACGGAACCCTTCGTGCGCGAGTCCGACTCGCACTTGGCCGATTTTTTTTATTTACATTCTATTATTTTATTAATAATTTAAAATATTTGAAAAACCTTTAAAATATTTAAAAAAAAAATTAGAAAAAATATTAGAAGACCCTTGAAAATTACTTTTAAAATAGACAATGTATAAGTACCTGGTTAAAGAAATTATATAAAAAAATATGTAGGTATAATTTTTTATTATTTATACATATAACACGTCCTATCTTATATAAAATCTGATTTGCTTTGATTTGCTTCTGATTTTTTTAACTTCTCATTCTGCTAGCCATTTGACTTCTAGATATTGAACTAGTCGTTTTGAATTTCTTCTTTGTATGGCACGCATCCATTGATGCGTCTATATATTTACTATTTATCTTTATTTACAGAAGATTTTGTGGGGCTCGTCTTTTGAATGTTTATAATCTTTTGAATGTTTGGTTTGGTAGAGTTTTTATCAATTTTTTTGCCAACATATTGGGATGTCATTTTATTCTTTTATTTATTTAGTTTTGAAGGGAGTTTTTAATTTTCTCTTTTACATACTTACTTGATTTTTAGATCATTGTAGATTTGGCTATTCGTAACATAATATGGGGCTCCAATTATACGAGGGTTTTAGATTGGAATCGTTGTAGAATTTCTGTGTTTGATGTGGAGGTTGTGCCCCACAACTGCATCCCATAGGTCCAGATGGGTTTGAGTATGCTTTTATACAAAATAAGTTTATTTTATCAGCCAGTAAAGCTTTCGTAGCTGCTTGTCTAAAGCCTTTCTTTTGTTCCATATATATGTTCTCCATGTTAATCGCCTGTCGAGATAAATTCCTAGGTATCTAACATCGTTTGACTGTGGTATTTTTATCCGATTAAGTTCTACTTCTGGACATGTTTCGTGACTTAATGTGAAAGTTACATGGACAGATTTATTCTCGTTGGCTTTTATCCTCCAATCTTTTAACCATTATGATATTTCGTTTAAGGTTCTTTGCAATTTTGCCGATGCTTCATGGGCTGTTTGGTCTACTGCGAGGATTGCTGTGTCATCTGCGTATGTATATGTCAGAGCTTCATCAGTACTTGGAAGGTCTAATGTGCTTAGAAGGTAGAGATAAGGGCCCAATATACTGCCTTGCGGCATTCCTGCTTCGATTTCATGGAGATATGTGACACTATCTCCGTACTCAACATAGAAATATCTATTGCTGAGGTATGCGTTTATAAAGAGGTAGAAGTTTAAGGGTGGCTTTTTACGAACTTTATACAACAGTCCAAGATGCCATAATCGATCAAAGGCCTGTGATATGTCTAGAAAAATAGTAAGATTTGCTTTCAAAAGCTTTTTGAATTTCTTCTACCAGTCTGTGTACCTGCTCCACGGTCCCATGCGCTTGGCGAAAACAGAATTGGTGATCGGGTAACAGTTTACTCGCTCTGATTTCTGGCATCATGCGTTTCAGGAAGAGTATTTCTAAGACCTTGGAGGGCACTGGCAGAAGACTTATAGGCCGGTGAGATTTTTCATCCTATGGATCTTTTCCGGGTTTGGGGATTAATATTATAATCTCTACTTTACATTGCGGGGGGACAATTTTTTTTTAAATACACGCGGATTTGTGTGAGATATTTGATTCTACTTTCTGGTAGCTCTTTTAGTATTTTTGGTGAAATGTTTACGCCAATTTTCATGCTGGGGAAGATTGTTAAAGTGGTTCCCTTAAACGAGGATATACCATTGGTGACTTTTTTGTGGTGAACGCGCTGACTTGTGTTTTGGTGCGGTTAAATTAGACTGAGTTACGTCTACCCCATTCCACCCCGAGAAATATGCGAGAAATCACATTATCTGTACTATCATCTGCATAGCAATGAATGCCGTTGGTCTGTAACATGTCATTGATATGCTGTATGAATAGGGTAGGCGATAGCACACAGCCCTGAGGGATACCAGCGTCAACAGATAGAGTATCAGAGCATTCACCATCAACTACGACTGCTAAGAAACTTGTGACCCTCTTGCATTATTTCTTGGATGTATGGAATCTTGGATAATAGTGAAATTGTATATATCCAAACTGACAGCTAATACCCATAGTTTCAATCGCCTGAGCCAACGATGAGTTAGGTACGCCAAGAGAGCCGAGCCGAGCCTTAGTAATCCCTGAGCGTCCAAGTGTCGAAGGGGCTGGCTATTGATGATGGACTCCATCATCTTCGAGAAAGTTATAGCGATTGATCTGCTGTTGGAAGAATTGGAACGGTCACATTTTTTAAGTATCGGGTTCTCAAAAAGCTGTCTTTCAAGAAGCCGAAACTATGTGAGTAGGATAGTTGAGCCAAAAAAGACGCGTAAAGACTGGAGCCAACTCTGGAGCACTCACTGGAGCTACTTGCACTGAGCGCTGATAAAACCGAATATCCGACATGACGCTCATACTTCGTTACCATAACCAACCATACCGGTTGGCAGTTTCCGCCCTCATCATAAAGGGTCGAGTTGGACGACATGAGGACATGTCATAAGATCGGCATTCTCTTTTGCGTGTTGAAGGAAACACAGTGCAAGCGCTGTTTCACGCCGGTTTTTTCGGAGTCGACCCATTCGTACCGAAGAATCGCTCTCCCACGGTTAAAAGGGAATTTTTTTCTTTTAAGTAACGCACAGGCCAAGAACTTTTTATATTTGATCATTAGTTGCGTTTATACAAAAACAGTACTCATTTACATAATACATTAATTTGCATGTACATAATATATAGGTGTCAAGACTGTAAAGATGCCTCTTCACAATTGACCATACTGGCCCACTACTAGCCATCGCCATTGTGTAAACGGAGTAATGGTGTATGATGGCGGACGATTTTCAGGCGTGGCGGGCAATGGCGTGGCCTGCAGTGGGTCATCGTGACATTGTGTACTGGTTATATAGGAGACAAGATTTTGCACACGTGTTCCTCTAATAAAGTAGGCATCCACTATAATTGTATTTCACAAAATTCTTACCTAAAAGAGGTTTTATACCTTGAGGTTGTAATAGTATAGGCTCAAGGTTAGTTAGTGGAACCTTATAATTTCTTAGACACAATTACACAATATTTCGTATTAAGTGCCTACAATTACTAACAAATATTGAATTACGAGAACCTATGTATTTTAGAATTTTTCAAAGTTTAGCCTAAAGGAGGGATGAATGTTTTGAAATTTCGCACGCGTGTTTCCCTTAACGATGAAGGCGTCCACTAAGACGATTTACTCAATTCCCAAAACTTTATCACCATTAAAAGGCAGTATACTTTAAAGAATATTAATATCACACATACAAAACCAAAATTTAGGAAAAAAGTTCAAAAACACAGCGTTACTCTTTGACATGCGGCCGAAATTCATGAAAAACATGGTTTTGTATTGCAAACATACATTAGTTTAAGACTTAAAGGGGCTTATTCGAACAGTTACGGGCTAGTCACCAAATTTGCAGTATTTAATGGAGGTTTTACTAAGGATTTACTAAAAAAAAATATGTGAAAACGTACGCTGAATTATAAATACCCACCATTTTTGGGTATTTACCCAATCTACCCGGTAAATACCCAATCTACCCGGTAAATAACCAGGTGGGTAGATTGGGTATTTACCCATCGCCCATCTCTAGTTACCGTACACTTCAATCACTAATATACGTACATCATGAAATATATTACAAAATATAATTTAACCGAACAATTATCTTCATTTTCTTAAACTAAATTGTCACTACTGTTTCTAAGTTTAAATATAATTTAATTTAAATAATTTCCTATATTATATTATTACTCGCAAGCATCATAGATTGTATTAATTACACTCAAATATGTTTATTTAATACACACTTGTACATGCCTGAAACTAATAACCCTCCCTTGCAAGTTGATTAAAAACTAAGGATTAAGGGGAGATGAAAAAACAACACAGAAAATCAAAGGGTTGCGGAATTTTTTTCGCATTTTATATAAACATTCTAAAGGTTTTTTTATAAAGTTTATTTACAATTGACTAAAATATATAGGTGTCATTTTGTTTGACAACTTTTTGCCATCTTGTTGGTAGGGACACGATTCCATTGCTATTAAAATTTGGGACTTCTGATGAAAAAACTTCGACAAGTGGTTTTTAGCAGTCCTCTTGTGATGTCAACCTGACACTGCCTAAGGAATCCTGCAGCGATTGAAACAGGTGGAAATCTGAAGGTGCAAGGTCAGTAACTAAGGACTATACGGCGGATGCATTAACACCTCCCAGTCAAACTCCCGTAACCACACGCCGTTATTTATGTGGCCTTCTTTTTTAATTCTTTTTAGGGTACAAACATTGACATCTGAAAATATGTTCATAAATAAAGTTAGCATTCAATAACAAGGTTGCTTTCAGGTATTTTTTTGTAACGTTAGGGTCTTACCGGTCTAAGAAGAAATGTCATCAGGGAACTGATTTTGTCTTTAAACACTCTTCTTGGAACATAATATCTCATAATTTATTTATGCTTGATATTTTAACTTGCATAACTGAATCCTTTGCATCATTCATGTTACCTGCAAAACAATAAATTCAATTACATGATAAATAATATTGATTTTAATTAATTGTAATTGAAAGTATGAAAATCCTTTACCTGTACTTACCAATGCACTGGGGTATTTCATGTAAACAATCTTGTTTTTGTTTAAAAGTGGCATCCTTTACACTTCTTTTTTGTTCGTAATTACTAATCATAGCTAAAAGCAGTTTTCGTCACGTTTAAATTGGAAAATCACGTAAACGTAAACCACAGAAATATTTTTCACTTTGACACATAAACAACAGATGCTATAGGTGACACTGACGTTATTCGTTAATGACAATGTTACCATAATCAGTTTTGGAATAAAAAGCCAGTCTCATCTTTCGCTAGCCAGACTTTATAAGGCTCTCTCCAGTGTTAGTGTATAGGTAGTACCTCAATGCTAGTAGCAAGCTTTTTATAATTTATACTTCGCTGTACGTTAACGGATAGACGCCTAGACAATATACCGATTACCGTTATTACCGTAGGTACAATAATATTATGTTATGAGAAGATTAATAATGATTTCCGCTTAATGTACAAGTATTTAAAGAAAGTTTGCAGCTTTTCTCGAGAACCGAGCATAAAAAGGGTGATTCTTATATTTCTTAAATCCGTGGTAAAATCCATGAAATAAGGATGAAGTAAATAGCTCATAGAGAAAATAATTTTAAAATGCAACCGTTAAAATCGATTTTTTGAATCGAGTTGCCATCGTACTAATGCGTTTGCTGCAGTTTGCTGAGTGCTGACAACACTACACAAATACGTCACAGGTTTTGGCAGTCCGTGGGTGAACTATTTTCTTCATTGTTGACCTTTCCTAAATCTTAGGTGTAATTAATACAATAATAAGAGTGTATCGCATATTAGGACAATTTAGTATACAGTTTATTTACACCAACAATGGACTCGGAAGATGACACAAAGGATGATGTGGACTCTGGTAACGAATCCAGCGGGGACGATGTCGACTTTGTCATGGACGAGACTCACAGCACAAGGGAACGGCAGACGGAACTCGAGGAGTATCCGTACGAAGTGTTGTCCACTGAGGAAATCGTCCAGCATATGGTCGATTGCATCAAAGAAGTGAACACAGTAGTCGAGGTCAGTAGCTGGTAAACAATCTACTTATCGAATGAGGTTACTCGTCCATGGATTTGCGTCTTTTATTTTATATCGTTAGTCGAGTTCCAAATCCGAATCGACGAGTTTTTTTCATAGAATGGAAATACAAAGTACTTATTAGGTTTCTAGGTCATTGTTGTGATGAACAAAAAGTCAATAAAGGAAAAAGTGTTGTCTATGTGTGTTCCTCAGTTGTATTTCCATTGTGTTGATGTATTTATCTAGATTGATTCACAAAGCCCAGACATTTTACTTGAGAATCTTTTGTGTGCAAAAAACCAAATGAGTCATCACCAACTTAGATGTTTGATAAAAAATGTAAGATAAACTTTATGAGCATCATTACAAAAACAAAAGTAATAAAGTTTCACAACTAGTATATTATGTTCTGATACCACATCCTACCCAAAAATATTTTTCTACTTGACCTACTTCTTAAAAAGGAGGTGCTATTTTATAGCTGTAGCTGTACCTATAAGTAAATAACAAAACTTGAATGTAGGTTTATATATTACATTTGGTAACACTATAAATTCTGTATTAACATTGTCTGATAAACAGATTGCATGCTGTGTACTTGGCCTACATAGTAATATGACCTATAAAAACGGTGCACCTACTAATTCTATATTATTTCTTAACACAAATCTATTGTAGACATTCCAAATGCTAATAAGTCTCAGGGAAAATATTAAAAGACAGCAAAAATGCAACTAGACTTCATTTCACATACAAAATTTAGGATTTTAGGCCATACCTTGTAGTAGGGCGTTCGCTGCGTTGAGCGTGCGCCCGGCGCGGCCACCCGTGTAGCATGCTTGTTTCATATCATCCTATAGAGCAGCGCTGCATTGAGGCGGGTCAGCCTGTACGACGCGCGCGCCCGAGGCAGACAGAGGCGCCGGGCAAATGCTCAACACAGCGAACACCCTTAATTGTAGCAAATTGTTGAATGATTATTATTGACCAAGCTATTTGATAGATAAAAGAAGAGTTACATGTAATGAGAATACAATATGTTGAAAGTTATAAATTTTGTGACTGTAAAGTTTGAGTACTTTAAAGTCACAAAATTTATAACTTTCCTCTGACCCTCGGACAACTGTCTATTAGTTAAATCAGATGTTACTTTGCAGAAATCCATAGCTTAAAATTTATTATATTTTATTATTATTTTTTAGCAATATTTCGCGAAAAAACCTCACCCTGTAAGCATATGAGTGAGTTTACGCATAGGCATGCGTTACAGCACCTCCTTTTTTTCCCACACAGCCTATGCGCTCGCATGCAAGCACCTCCCTAAAAGCAATAATGTTAGCAAATTCATGCAAGGCCTCTCAACACTATGCAAGTTGAAAACCCCGACCTGTAGTGTTAGCACGGCGACCAGCGGAAATGCGAAAGTATGGACAAACTGTGGAAATAAACCTAAGGTGCCGTTCCGATCTTTTTTCGAAAAATTCAATTAAAATGCCACTTTATGACACACTATAGTATATGTCATAATGTAGGATATTATTTGAATTTTTAAAACTATAGTCTGTCATAAAGTGGCTTTTTAATTGAATTATTCGGAACTAAAAAAGATCGGAACGGCACCTTAAGTTTATCTCCACAGTTTGTGACTATAGTCTGTCATAAAGTGGCATTTAAATTGAATTTTTCGGAACGAAAAAAGATCGGAACGGCACCGTAGGTTTATTTCCACAGTTTGTCCATACTTTCGCATTTCCGCTGGTCGCCGTGCTAGCACTACTGGTGGTGTTGGGGCGAAACGCGCATCGAGCCCTTGGCAAATAAGCCCTTTCAAATAATTTCCTTCCGTTTTTTCCACACTTTCCTCTATTTCTTCGCTCCTATTAGTATTAGCGTGATAAAATATAGCTTACCTTCCTTTATTAATGGAAAGCCCATAACACTGAAAGAATTTTTCTAATCGGACCAGTAGTTCCTGAGATTATCGCGTTCAAACAAACAAATAAACCAACTCTTCCCAATTATAATATTAGTATAGATTAACATGGGGCCACTGAATGGGCATATTATATACAATGTGTCCCAACCCCGGTGTCCAATCCTTAAATGTTATGATCTATGGCATATTTTATTGAGGAATTGGCCTTCAAATATTTTTTCTCTAACTTTTGAAAAAAATCTCTGGGTCGCTCACTAATCTGACCAATACTTTATTGCAATTTTGTTTATTGTATATCATCACCATCAACTCAAAAAAATGAAATAAGTATACCAAAAACCTTGAAACAAAAAGATAAAGTTGAGAAGTCAATAATTATAAAACTAAACATTCAACTGCCTACATTCAAGGCAAATAAATGATTATGATTAGAATTTTTTTCCTGGGCTACCTTTTATAGGGTGTCTGAAAAGAATCAGCCTTGCTAAGTTAATTTATGTTTTAGATTCCAGCGACCACAACACGGATACTTTTAAATCATTTCAAATGGGATAAAGAAAAACTTATGGAAAGATTTTATGATGGTGACCAGGATCAGTTGTTTAATGAGGCAAGAGTTATAAATCCATTCAGAAAACCCGTAATACAGAGGCCAAAGGTAAGAATACTTTTCAGAACACAGTTATAGCTATATCTCTAGAACAGTGTTTCTCAACCTGTATGGGGGTCCGCGGTGTCATCTCTGGACCACAAGGGGTCTGTGAAAACTGTGTTTGATTTTGTAGGGGTCTGTGGCTGAAAAGGTTAGGAAATACTGCCACTCTAAAATTTTAAACTTGATAATCTTATTATGTTTTTGCTACTGGCGTGTCTATCATTTTTACGCTGTTTATTTATCTACATAGATGAAATATTTATAAAAATCATTGAATTTCATACTTGAATTTTAGTTGCCAAGAAGAATATCGACATCTGGAACTGAAGAATGTGAAATATGTTTCTCTGTTTTACCTTCATCAGTAAGTATATATTTGTGTATATTTATTAATTATTATTATATATTGGTAGAATTAGGGCCTGTTTCACCACTTCCTGATAAGGCTATCCACCAATTAACTTCTGTTAAGTTAAGTATGGAGAATCTGTCAAAAAAGTTGTGAATAGCCTATTAGGCATTTTATCAGCACATAATAATGTGGTTCTTGGTGGATAGGTGGACAAACAGCCTTAAGAATGATTTTCAATCTTTACTCTAGAGATATTATAATAGCATAATGTGATGTAGCATATGCTCAAAAAATGTCAGCATGATGTGATGTGGCATATGCTTAAAAAATGTCACTTAAGTTAAATTCAGCGTCCAGGCAACAATAGCCTAAATATTGTTCTTGTATATTGTAATTCTTATATGTTATTATTTGTTATATTACAAGGTTCAAACACTTACGGATTTTGTCGCGGAGCACTTTTATTAATCCCGACGTTTCGGCTACTTTACAGTGGCCGTGGTTACGGGTGGACTGTGGACCACCGTGTGTAATATAATGAGTGATACTCGTGAAAACCTAAGAAATCATTGTTATTATTTGTCTAAAAATCTGAACTATAAGCTTTATTTCAATAAAGTTCTATCCTAAGTAATGGCTCTTAACAGAAGATTAATCATTTATATATCTATCTTATTCATTGTAAAACATTCTTATAAAGTCATGGGACAGACAGATAGAACGAAGAACTTGTTGTGCTAATCAAACATTATGTTTTAGATAATGACTGGTTTGGAATGCGGACACAGGTTCTGTACACAGTGCTGGTGTGAATATTTAACAACAAAAATTATGGAGGAGGGCTTAGTAAGTATTTCTTTGTTTTTTTTAAAGTTTGTAGCAATATTGTCTAAAATTTCTAAGAAATCTGTAAGTACAGCATCATCATAAAAGTGCTCCACAACTGATCAATGTGGTTCACTCTTAACTAAGCTAAAAAAATCGTTTAAAACAAATAAGGTTTTAAAATTGACTAAATCTCTGATAGACAAACTATCAGTGTGTCTGTTTTTCTGTGGCATCATAGCATAAACGGCTGGAGCGCTTTTTCGAGTTAGAAATAGAGGGTTTATTTGTAATTTTCTTAATTTAACATTATTATTTTCAGGGACAAACGATAGCGTGCGCGGCGCACGCGTGCGACATATTGGTCGACGACGCGACGGTGATGCGTCTCGTGCGCGACGCCCGCGTGAAGCTCAAGTACCAGCACATCATCACTAACAGCTTCGTCGAGGTGAGGATACTTCAAATACGTCAAATTGTACGTCAGGATATAAAGTGAATCAATCCCCTACCCTCTCCTATTTCCTTCCCTACCCTCCCTTATTACCCTATTCCCTCTTAAAAGGCCGGCAACGCACCTGCAGCTCTTCTGATGCTTTTTTATTTTATTTTAATTACTAAGGGTCAATTTATACTAGTGCAGAGTCGAAGCGCATCGAAGCGTGGGATTATACGTGGGAGAGCCATGCTTCGGCAAGAATGGGCCGGCTCGACCGGAGAAATACCACGTTCTCACAGAAAACCGGCGTGAAACAGCGCTTGCGCTGTGTTTCGCCGAGTGAGTGAGTTTACCGGAGGCCCAATCCCCTATCCCTTCCCTACCCTCCCCTATTCTCTTTCCTTCCCATCCCTACCCTCCCCTATTACCCTATTCCCTCTTGAAAGGTCGGCAACGCACCTTCAGCTCTCCTGATACTGCGAGTGTCCATGGGCGACGGAAGTTGCTTTCCATCAGGTGACCCGTTTGCTCGTTTGCCCCTTTATTTAATAAAAAAAAAAAAAAAAAAAAACGAATTACCAAAACTGAACATTACAAATTCAACCTTAACTTCAGAGCGTTTTTAAAAGACGCGCGCATTCTAGCGAATTCGCGCGCGACCAACGCTGATTGGTCTCGCAGAAGTAATGTGTGTGTTATGCTCTGGAGTTAAGGTTGAATTTGTTATGTTCAGATTTTTGGCAATTCGCTTTGATGCGCTTCGACTCCGCGCTAGTATATATTGACCGTAAATTAATTAAGTAAACTATTATTCTTCCTATTCCAGTGCAATCGTCTGCTCCGGTGGTGTCCGTCCCCGGACTGCAACAACGCGGTGAAAGTCGCGTACGTGGAGGCAGCGCCGGTGACGTGCCGGTGTACGCACACCTTCTGCTTCGCCTGCGGGGAGAACTGGCACGATCCCGTCAGATGCTGCCTGCTGAGGAAGTGGATTAAGGTGAGGCCCTTTATCTGTAGATCTGCGGAGCTAAAATGGTCACATTTAGCAATTCCTCTCAATCAATTCAACAAATTAATTGTCAAAACTGACAATTAATGTCAAATTATTACGAATTACTATAGTTTGTGCGTTTTAAGATGATATGGAAGACAGTTTTCATGTTCCTTGCTACGGGTTTTTTTACAAGAAAACAAAAAAAAATCAAAATATAAAAATTATATTCCATCTACAAAAACAAATGTTTCCTACAATTGTAAATGAATAAAAATGAAAAGTTGCTAAATGCTAACTTATTAATAAAAATTATAAATATTAACTGTGAAATAGGAGTATAATATCATTGTTACGTAAACATTTGAAAAATGTCATATCGATGAAACGGAACTTATGTCAATAGAGATTGACGCGGTTGAATCGAAATCAAATCGATAAAAAAGGGCGGCCATCTTATATCGCCGGCACCACTGAAATGTCAGTACGAAATCGATAATTTCGATTGCAATTCCTTTACGAAGTGATTCAATATTTTCAAACTATCAATTAATTTTTGTTAGGTAACTTCCCTACTATTGTCAATTATAATGTGTCACGAATATCATCATAAAACGCACAAACTATAGACATGAATTGCAAGCAGAATTGCATTTTGCGATTCTAAAAAAAATTAATCATATCATGATTCATATTATGATTCTCCAAGGTGACCATTTTAGCCATTTTTTTTTGAGTTGGTTTGGTACTAAAATATATGGGTACTTTTTATCATGTTATATAACTCATATTTGTCCAGAAGTCCTTTATGACAATATTGAAATTTCCGGTATCGATAATAATTGGTCAGCAAAATGTAGTCCGTATTATTAGGATCTCGCAATTTTTTTAAATAGTAGAAAATTTTTTGTTTGATTGTTTAGGAACCCTTGGTGTAGATTAGTAATACTTATTTAATAAATAATGATACCTCTCTACATTCCTTATTTCCCTTTTCGTAAGCAGGTAGAGATTGAGTTTTATGTGCAGATGTTTTGCAGTCTTAAATCCTTACCGACACCAACACCCTATCTGACTGAATTTCGTGAATTCGGCGGATCAAGGTTACTTACTTTATCCTGGTATCTACAGTCTAGGTATCCCAACATTTATTCAAGTTAGGTATAACAATTAAATTTCCTAGTTAATTTTAGACACGTAGAGGCTTATCATAAGTAGATATCTAGATAGCCCAAAATATAATCACGCTAGGTTTTTTTTACCATATATTTCAATAGGTTTAATATACCTAGTTGATTTACTGAGCTTAGAAGAATTAAGTATATAATTAAGTTTATTTAACTTCCAGAAATGCGACGACGACTCGGAAACGTCAAACTGGATAGCGGCGAACACGAAGGAATGTCCCAAGTGCAACGTGACCATCGAGAAGGATGGCGGGTGCAACCACATGGTGTGCAAGAACCAGAACTGCAAGGCAGACTTCTGCTGGGTCTGCCTGGGACCCTGGGAGCCGCATGGCAGCAGCTGGTATAACTGTAACAGGTATATAATATACTGACTATTTAGTTCATATTAGGGTGATGATTGAAGGAAGGGAACTGCCAAAACTCTATAACACATAATGAAACACTAGTTATTTGACCGAGCTTTGCTCGGTATTCGATAAAACACGAATAAAATGACATTTTCTAAAAATAATTCTTAGCTAAATCGATTTATCGCCCCCGAAACCCCCTATATAGTAAATTTCATGAAAATCGTTGGAGCCGATTCCGAGATTCCAAATATATATATACACTTAAACAAGAATTGCTCGTTTAACCCTTAACCACCTGTCATACGTCTCACAGACCCCGCTGATATTATTTTTGTTAATATTTTTGCGCCGGAGTGTTGTATCGACTCGTTGGCTTTTGTACCTTTTTCCTGCGCCCCTAGCTATCGCCCAACGGCTCGACGACGTTAGGCATGCATGCATTTATCTTATAAAGACTTGCGGGGGTCTAAGAGACCCCTGTCAGGAGGTTACGTAAGTTTTTTCGACTGTAATTTTTTTATTGTTTTGGAAATAATGGCTCTTAATTAAGTTCTTATTGAGCGTTGGTTGGACCAAGGCCTGACAAATGATGAAAACATACCAAACGACGAATGCAGCGATGTGGAGCCGGTCAAAATTAATCATATTGTATTGGAAGATATAGTTCATAGTGGAGCGTCTGATTCCGAATGCGAAGAGCCAACTGCAGTGCAAAGAAGCTATACATCACAAAGTTACATTCCTTCGGAAAGTGACCAAGAGTTTTCATTTGAGGATGATGTACCAATTAGCGGAAATTCGATCTAGACCTAGGAAGAATGCTTATTTAGCCAAAAATCACTTTAGTTGGTCATCTGCCCTGCCTGAAATTGCATTCTAGTGAACTTATCTGTGCAGCTACATAGACAAAAGGTTAAAAGCAGTTACATGTTTATGGAGAAACTGGCTAAACAATTTACGAGATCGCTTAGGGCACATTGTGAAAGCAATGTGAAACTGTAACATGATATGAAGAATCCTTCAGATTAACTCGACCCTCCAGCAGATATCCCATGCTGCAGCACTGATGAAGAGTGATTGGCAATTCATAAAAACTGTTCCACTTAAAAAAACATAAAACACAACACATGCGTTTTGAATGCCAAGCTCCTATTTGCCTCGAATGCTCAGACAAGATCTGTCTTCACGGCCATAAAAAGCTGTAAGTTTGGATTTTTTAGAATTAGTAACTATAATGAGTTTTATTATTTTTTTAAAAGTTACTTGTCAATTTAATTAAATAAAAAACGTAAGAATAATTTCCTATCAATTAAATATTTTTTTTTAGAAATTATTTTCTGAAAGTGTTAGTCAGTAAGCCAAAAACACGAGATTGTACAAAATATGCTGTATTATTTGAAAAATGTTGTTGATATTCAAGTTTTTATTTTTTAAACAAAGAGCTTAATAGTGCCTAAATATAATTTTTTAAATTAATATTTGCCTCCCCCTTTTTATTTATAGTTATCGTATGTTTTATAGCCGGGGTCCCACAGACGTATGGCAGGTTATATGTGCTAGGTGGTTAAGGGTTAAAGATATAAGATTCGTGGTTTTATGTTTGTTCTAATGTAGCGCCCGAAGTAATGCTCCATTTATAATGAATCAGGTGTCAAATATGTTAATAGATTAGCGATAATAGCTAATCTATCAATTTTGGTAATGGAGTTATAGTTTTTGCACCTTTACAGCTTAGATTACTTAATAATGTGTTTCTGATATCGCTGTAATTACAAATACTTAAGGGGGCGACCAATCCAAAAAACCTTCTCTCTTCACACTCACGCCCGTCTTTCATATGCCAGGTGAAAAAGGACGACGCGGATTCATCGCCAAGTTAGCGGGCAGTTATAGGTATTCTTTTTTTAAAGGATATCTATTAAGTTATTAAAAAATATGTAACATAATCCCTGCCTTATCTATAATGTAATTATACTAAAAAGTTTCAAGATTTATTTTAATGTATTACTCGAATACCAGCAGTTTAACGTGTTAATTATAGGTGATTTAGAAGCAACTTCGCAATTTTTTATATCGAGAAAATTGTATGCTATCGTGTTTTTGAGTCACTAGTTTTAGTCTTGAAGTTTGCTGAATCTTAATTTAACATTCAGTTTTTCATTAATATTGATGTTACAAACGATAATTTGATATAATACTCGCCCTCAAAACTACAAAAAATTACATTTCAGATGGGCCTTTATGCAACCAATGATTTTTTTATTCTTTGGGAACCGTTGCGCGCGAGTCTCGTTACCACTTGGCCGATTTTCTAAATACTACTATTACAATTTTTATAACCACTACTAGCTGTCCCGGCAAATGTTGTTTTGCCGTATAAAGTCGTTCGATTTTCGCCCGTATTATTTTATTGAAGTGACTAAATAAGTATGTCACCATGGCAACGTCCATCGCTATCCGGTCGCAGAAACTATTATTTATTCAACAAAATATGCACTTATCAATATAAAAAGTAGATGTTGTCCGATTCTCAACCTTAGCCGATATGCTCGCTAAGATGAATCACGAAAATCGGTCCAGCCGTTTCCCTCTGAAACGGCTCAACCGATTTTCGTGATGTTCAACACGCACCCCGTGACACGAGAATTTTATATATTAGAATTACTTTCAATTTTCTATTTCAGATACGACGAGGACGAGGCGAAAGCGGCCCGCGACGCGCAGGAGCGGTCCCGCGCGGCGCTGCAGCGGTACCTGTTCTACTGTAACCGCTACATGAACCACATGCAGTCGTTGCGGTTCGAGTCCAAGCTCTACGCCTCCGTCAAGGAGAAGATGGAGGAGATGCAGCAGCACAACATGAGCTGGATCGAGGTAAATAGCAAAGTAACACGTATATTTTTTAGATAAATATACGCTTCTAACTGCCGCACTCAGCGACGAAAACTAATGACTTAATTCTAATTAAATGAAGACTTTGACATAAGCCTCTTCATTAAATTGAAGTTTAATCATCGTTAAATGTCTCTGAGTACGGCATTTAGTTAAATAGTGAAAACATTGTCTAATGTCTAACATAGCAAACAGTTGTATAATTTGCTAACAAAATAGAGATACTTTAACGTCATGTAATCGTGTTTCGTAACGCATAAAGCTATGTAGATCTGTCTGAAAAGTTGTAAAATTGCTCCAGCAACGTCTTGCAACGGTGGCGTTTTACGTACTCTTAACATTGCTCATTGTTAACGTTGCATAGTAATTAGTACGCAACAATGACAAAATGTTGTGTCCCTTTGTTGCGTTATAATATTAGAATACACTTGTTCTAATATGGATCCAGATCTACATGACCCATTTGTCCTTGACGTATTTAACACCAACTTTCTATTCGCAGGTCCAATTCCTCAAGAAGGCAGTGGACATCCTATGCCAGTGCCGCCAGACGCTAATGTACACGTACGTGTTTGCGTACTATCTCCGCAAGAACAACCAGAGCGTCATATTCGAGGACAACCAACGTGACCTCGAGTCGGCGACCGAGACTCTGTCTGAGTACCTAGAGCGGGATATCACTAGTGAGAACTTGGCTGATATCAAGCAGAAGGTGCAGGATAAGTACAGGTGAGAAAGAGATAGAGATAAATTTCTATCTCTCTAAGCGGACCCCTAGACGATCAATTTTATTGTCCAATATCACTGTACAATATTATGTAACAATTTATTTGACAATAATATTAAAGGCAGGCGCGTTCAACATCAACCCTGGATGATCAATAATATTGGACAATACGTGATATTGCACAATAAAATTAATCGTCTAGGGGCCGACTAACAGCCGCAGTCAGAGACATTTAATTACTTAACTTTGACGTAATGAAGGTTGACAGTAAATGTATGGAGTTTGTGTCAAAATCTTTATTAAATTAAAGTTATCCTAAAATGTCTCTAAACGCGGCCATTCATAATATTTTTTTATGTTATACGCTTCTTGAGGTAATGTTACAAAAAAATCTAGAAGACATGTTAACATGGTATCTAAGTTTAATGATGTATGTCTAAATAATTTATTTAATAGGAATCAAATGCTATTCGGTTAGGACCTTTGCGTGACAGTGATAAAATTAATGAGGGTTTTTGATATTCCATTTGCCACCAGGTGCCGCTATGTAGCTTTAGGGTCTATGTCACGATATAGCTATCATGTGTCACGATAATGTGCCTAGTTGACACGATAGACCCTAAGGCTACATAGCGGCACCTGCCGGCAAATTAGAGTTTTTAATTATAGATATATGATTGTTACAAAAAATGTCTCTGCTTTGTAGGTACTGCGACAGCCGGCGCAAAGTACTACTGGAGCACGTGCACGAAGGCTACGAGAAGGACTGCTGGGACTACACAGAGTAATCCTCCCTCTTTGTCACACACACACAACACTCGTGTACAGCTATCTCTCTCTCATACGCACCCGCACACTAGCCGGGCTTAACAACGGAAATGGTATTAAATACTCGTTCGAACGTGTCCACATATGAGTATGTTTTTATTTTAGTGTCCCCCCCGAGACGGGACGTAGGGAAATTTAGTTTTAAACTGCCTTAGTTTGTAAAAATTTGTGTAACAATATCGGTACCCCCGCTTCGTTATAGTTGTCACTTTAGAAGACTAAAAACGTAAAAATATTGGTAAATTTTTAGTTTGAAACATTAAAAAGGCCCACTGCTTTAGATTCTGTCCATAGATTTACTAATTAGGTCTTAAATATTGCTAGTCAAGACCGGACCATCTTTTCGTACTGTATGTACGAAGAGGGGTATTTTACGATTAGAAGTAAAGAAATGTAGCGATTGTTTTGGTTTTCTGGTGTATTTGCAAGCTTCTACTGTGGTGCCAAAACGATTATATTTTTTTTGTTCGTTTGTTATATTTATATACCCCTATCATTTTATTTTTGAATAAAACCGAGACTTAAAAAAAAAACTTAAAAAATTCTATATTTAAATTTAAACTTTGCATGTTTTAAAGTTTTAATCAGTAAGGTCATATTTCAATTTATTAAGTCACTACAACAATTTTAAAATACACATACTATAAAGCTGTGATTTCTTCCGAGTTTTTTGACGTCTTCATAGAAGAATAACTCAAGAGTGGTTACGCGAATATTGCTGTAAATAATATATTAGCGGTATTATAGTATAGACGCACGTTTGGATATATACGGATTGGAAAGAATTTAATATTCTGTATTCCCTTGTAAAGCGACGAACAATTTTGTTTAAATAATATTGTATTGCTATCGTATTTTACCCGTCGAAGTTTTTTTTGTCCTTAAATTTTATCAGCCTGTCGAATTGACGTATTTACCAATTATTAATTATTAAGATTAACCTAAAGTAATATTAAAATTTTATTAATTCAAATACTACTTACCTTTACTGGACTATAATTTTGTAATAAAAGTAAAACATCACAAAAAAATAAAATAAAAAAATAAAGCATCCCCCCACATTAGAGTAGGCTATCTTTTACTCCCAACTTGATTGTGTAACTTGGCGGTTAATAATATGGCGTCATATTCGAGAATGTTTTAAAATGGCGGTTTTATGTTTACTTACATATAAATTACATTTTTAACTCGAAACTTCAGTATGTAACTTGGCGGTTTATAACATGGCGTCATGTTCGAGAATGTTTTAAAATGTTGGTTTTATGTTTAATAGATTGCGTTAATTTAAAATCCAGATCTCTGATGATAGTTTGATAGATTTGAGTTGACTGTAACTTGATGTAAGATGGTTAGTATTGTTTTGTATTTTAGTTGTTTGTATGTGAAGTACAGTATGTTTCATAAAACAAATTATGATAATGATGATGAATCTAATTATGAATTTTATGTATGCACCTTGAATTCCCGTTTATTTCGTTATTTGATAACACATTGTACTTCACAGCGATTGAAGTAGGTTTCGTCGTGTAGCTAGTGTGGTGTAGTAGCCTGTAGGCGACACTACATTATAGTCGAGTTTCATCCAAATCGGTCAATTCGCTTCAAGTAATTCGCTTTCATCTTTTTTTTTATTACATTTCAAATAGTGGCACAATACTAAATAACATATTTTATCGTAAGTGAAACGAAAAAAAAAATATTTTTTACCAAAAATCCTATTTTTGTTATTAGAGTACGATATCGACTAACGATAAGCTAGTTCATGGTAATGTTTTAATTCTGTGATCGATTTTATTTTAATGCCTCAAAGGATCGTTGGAAAATTCTAGCTGGACTAACGCTTTCACGAGGACAAAAGTCTTTCTCTTTTACTCATATTACGTCTAAAGAATATGCGTTACTTAACTAATAACTTTGGTAATATTAGCCCTGAAATTGTTAAGTTTGTTACAGTACAATTATTAAAACAGTAGAACATCGTCATACAAACGGGTCGTGATTGGTTTATTTGTGTGCGTGCGTACGGTGCGGCCGAGAATGTGCGTGCATGTACGCCGCTCACGTACACATTCAAGCGATCTTGGCGCATTTGTACCTACTGTTATTTTGTCCTCGTAAAATCGTTCTTTGTGTGATTCCATTCATGTACTAACATGTTATTGTGAAATTCTAAATGCGTAATTTTACTAGTTTGTCAGCTTGTATATTCGATAGCTACATATCTGTCGGAGGCGGGCCAGGGGCTCGTCTGTCGCCAGTGTTCGAACCGCTGGATCAAGTTTGCGGGACTGTACATATTATGATGCTGTATAAATATTTATATGGATAACATGTTCACGATAATTCTTATGTATTTTATTTTGACGAGCATCCCGTACGTGTCCCAGAGACACGATAATTGTCTTAATGGTAAGACGAAAATAAATAGTAACATCTACGAATGTATGTTATTTATTTCCCTTATACGAGGCCCAGTTGCGCCACTTTGGGTAAAAGTTGAACCTTGGTTAAATATGTTCCCCGTTAAATAACAAAAAAGGTAGGCAAAATTTCAACACATGATTAACACTTACTCAGATTGGGTCAAGTGGAAGCAAGACATATTATTATTATAATTTAATATTTCTTTAGTTAGCGTTTCTAAAGGTCTTTCAATAGGGAGAAAATTTGATACAGGCGTAAGCATACTTTCTCTTTTACTCGCGTACGAAAACATTGCTACGTTTTTACGCCTACTTGTGAAAATAAGTTAGCGCTATATTCGGGTGTGAGTGAAAGAGACAAGTAACCATAAATAATTATAAATGCCTCAATATTTCTATCTATTCAATTACCAAATTTTACAAATCTGCATAACTATCTTATTACACTTTGCGGCGTGCTCAGGACCACCAAACCACCGATATTCTTACTGGTAAGGTAAAAGCACTAATGGCAGACGCTTTAAGGAAACATAAAACATTTGAATGTTATAAAATATATATTTATGAAAATAAAGGATTGCTTACTTCTTCCATGTCTTCAGTAACTCTTACAAAACAAAACTATTATAATTATTCTCTGACAAATCAATTAAAAAATATATTATTGGTCTTTTTGTAGACTTAGTCATAACAACTAATAGATGACATCACAGAAAACGAATATCACTAATAGTAGACACCAATATGAACTAATAGTTGACATAGAACATTACATTACATTTTAAAATTTTCCTATTATAAGGTATTTATTTGCCGTTTTTCAAAAGATTTCATTTACTTCATCATAGTAACTACATGCATATGGAATATTATCCACGTTGTCTCCAGATCCCTTCTTCCATGCTAAAACTAACTTTCCTTTTATTTTTATTTTTCAGATATTTTTTCCAAGCAAATTTATTTTCAGTCTTTAGTCTCCATGCTTCTCTTGCCTCTTCGCCTTTCTTCTTTCTTTTCTCAGCTCTCCTTTTTTTCTTTTTACTGTTAAAAAACTAAAGCAATCGATTTTTAGATCAGTACAAGGTCTAATATGTCCATTTTTAGGTACAGTAGTTTTCATTTGTTAGTTTGTTAATAGAATTATATTTTCAGAGAATAGTGGTGATATTTGCAGTAGAATAAACTACAAAATAACTTTAGTATGTATTGCAAAACTAAAAGATGAGATCCATGTCATCTATTAGGTTTTTTACATTTTCAAGAACTAATAGTAGACACCCTTTATATTGTTAGGGAAAATGGATAAAAATCATAAATAAACATTAATTAGTGTATACAACATGGCCATTAATCCAATGAAATCAATAGAAATTACAAAAAATCAAATAAATGTATTCAAAAGTTACGTGCAATATTTCGCCTTCCTTAAGGCGGGGATTAATCTCAATCCAAAACGATAACTTTGCACACAACCAAAGACCAAGCGTATACGCATCGCAATAAGATTTATTTTAGCTTAGCATAAAACTAAAGTCACTCGAGCGGATTTTCTCTATTTTTCATATTTTTTTTAAATATCTTTGGAAATAAACATTAAGAAACAAAATTGTTCGGTTAAAGAATTTTTAATATAGATTTACTAACAATTTATTCAAATAAAATGTATAATTATCCTAGTTAATACTTATATTTCGAGGAAATAGATTTTTATCGGAGATAAGTTTGTAAATTAATTACAGCCAAAGTATTAAGTTTTATTAAAATGTTTATGGTTTAAGGTATTTTAAATGTTGTGCTTTATACCTCATATTTTTTAAAACTTCGTTATTATATTGGAACTAGGTAAACCGGAAGTCGCGAAATAACAAATTGGGGTTTATCCTCGCCTTAACCTATTTGCTAAGAAATTGCCGAGCGCGTGTTGACGCGGTCACATTATTTACGAAAACTGATCCCATTTCAAAATTTTGTTCCCGAAGGCGTCCCTAATATATTTTTTCACATCAACAGATAGCTTGAGAAGCTTATAAAATTTATAGTGTTGAGAAATAATTAAAGTAATTCTTATTTTAATGGTATTTTTGTCGTAAGTGTCATCTATTAGTTCCGAGTCTACCATTAGTGCTTTTACCTTAATATTGTTCTTTGCGCGTGAGAGTAATGGCTTGTTTACACGTATTAAGTTGATAAGTAGTTAACTAAATTTTAACTTAAGTTATTAATTGCATGTGAACACAAAATTTTGTAGCAAGTAGCAAGTTAAAATTTAGTTAAGTACTTACTAAACAATATAATTAGAATTACGTTTGGACAGGCACTTATTAAAAATTAAGTCACTTTAAGTTAAAATGTTGACTACTTATCAACTTAATACATGTAAACCAGCCTTAAGGTTATATTAATAATAACTATAATTCCGAGGATAATGCGGGTTCGTCCGCTCCTTAGCCAGCGATTTCTCGGAGCTCGTGCGCTAATATAATATGCTAGGCCAGCCATACTCAAAGTGTGCTCCGCGGAGCCCTGGGGCAAAGGCCTTGTAGATACTCCGCGAGCACAATTGTTTTTAAAAATAGCATCTGCTACTTTTTTTTTTCTTATAATGGCACTTCGGCTATAACCATTGCCAGTGTCGAGTATAATATTATGGCGGGAAAACAATATTCTTTAATACAATTTTTTCTATATTATCGTCAGGTCAGTCAGGTCTAAAGTCTAGTCATAGTCTAAGTATAAAGTCAATACAGCCAAGAAGTCAAGTCGGTCGATTCAGTAAAGTGGTAGAGCTTTACTGAAACTTTCGATGGAGTTTTGGAGGGAACACAAAAGAGCACGTTTCTGGTTATTACATCACTTTCCCACACTTGTGCACGATAATGAATATCTAATGGTTAATATCCTACCAATATTACACATTAAAAACCCAGATAACACAATTTTAGGAAAATAATATAAAAACACAACATCACCATTTCACATTCCCGGCAAAACTGCATCTGTCACTTGGATGGTGGCCCTGTTAGGACAAAATACAGTAACCTGTAAGGGAGCGAACTCACGGATCGGTTTTTTCCCGCGCCCGCGCAAATGAGCGGTTTTAGTTCAGAACTCACGAAACCGCTGATTTGTGCGGGCCCGCAGCCGCGGCGGGTGCGGAAAAAACCGCGTCGTGATTTCGCTCCCTAGTACGGCTACTGCGATCGCCCGCTAAACTATCGCAGAGCACGCGGGCGCAAACCGCCGAGGCTGCGGGCGACTGCCGCCCGCCGGTGCAGCGGGAGCCGCAAACAACCGCGCCCGCCGCGGGCGAAAAACGCGCCGTGAGTTTTGCTTTCGTTTTTTTACATAAAAAACTGGATTCTACGAAGAATGCAACCGCGGCGGGCGCGGGAAAAAACCGCGCCGTGAGTTCTTAGCCTAACACGTCAACTTGCAAAAAATGAGTTTAAAACTTTTTAGCTCAAAGCACGTCTTAGGGGACAGCGAAATTTTGGTCCAAAAGTTTTGTGGGTTCAATCAATACAAAGCTTACATCAAGTAGATTAATTTAGACTATATTGTTACAAAACGATGTAACCCGGGTTGCATTGTTTTATGCGATAAAACAGGGTCGATGGAAACGATTAATTTAGACACAAAACATTCTTTGTTGGGGGTCCGTCAAAAATGTTACTTCTTAAAAAGGAGCCTCTTAAGAAGTGACATTTTTGCCGGACCAACCAAAAAAATAATTTAGAACTGCTGCGCTGGCTACCGAGAATTCTGGTAAATTAAATGTATCTAAAGAAATTCTCTTGCACTGAACGTAGTTTATATCCAGAATAATAAATGATTTTTTCTGCAACAGGGACGCTTTGGAGCCCTCGCCTGCCAGCAAATCTTAACAGATCGATTTTGATAGAGGTACTCGTCCTTAACTTACGTTTACACCTTTTTGTTGATAAAAAGAAACACTGTGTTTCATAAATAAATATACAATTAAAGTTATACAATGTTTTGTAGTAACAAAACATTGTATTACGCAGTGTATAAACTCAGTGTAAGTCTTTTTATTATGAGGGGTATGATGTTGATACGAGTAGAGTTATAGTACGGAAAATTCTTAGAGTATTATTACCTATGTGTTATTAGAATTGTGTGAAGATGCTGTATTATTTTTGGTAGTAAAGAGCAAAGGACCTAATTGGTATACCTAAAGTTGGAAATTTTGGAAAAAACCGCATTTCGGTATTTCCTATTTATATTTTGATGTACCATCGAGGAAGTTGATTCCTATGCAATTGACAGACCAACGTTATTTGGTCGAATATGTCAATTCAATGTTAATTGTGATCTGTCAGCTGGGTTTGACGTAACGCAACCAAACTACTTAGGTCCCCGATTTGCATAGGAATTAACTTCTCTGATAGTACATACTACATACTATCGATTAGCACATGTTTCATCTCTTGCCGCCAAAATGATTTTTCCTTCATACTAAAATGTCCCATGCTCTCGGAAGTAATTTAAGAGCATGGGACATTTTAAAAGTAAACTTAAAAGTAATTTCTTAAAAAAACATTTTTTTTCGTAACTACTTTGTGTATTTACAGTTGTTCAACAGCGTTTGCAACATTTAAAATTTGCTAGCAAAGTACAGCCCCTAGCGAAGTATTAAAAATATAGAATACTTACTTAAAGTGAAGCCGCAAGGTGTTTAGACCATAAAGTTAATATACCTATCGGAATTAGCGGAATAGTGAAACAAAGAGCTGAGCAAGCGAGATGTCACTATCAATAACACTGCGTGGTAGAAAGAGATGAGTGATTTGAAGTAGCAGAACTCTTTTTTTCATCTGTTTTGACAGTCAGTCTGGACTTATCGGCACGTTGACAATTTGAGTTCTAAGAAAAATGTATGTAGGAACATCATTTACACGCAGATTTGTACACACAGATGTATAATCTGTCAAAAAAGTGAAGAAATTAAAAAGTGGCAACATAGTAGTGCTTGCTACGATATTGCGACGTTTTAATTTCTTCACTTTTTTGACAGACTATAATTCAATTTTGGTTTCGTTTGACAGCTCGGGATTGTTTCTCTATTCCGCTAGGTATATTAACTTTATGGTTTAGCTTTAGACTAAAGTTAGGGGGTGAATTCAGCATCCATGCAACGCAGATATTGTGGTATGCGATACGTTTTCTTTCTGACGACGCAAACGGAGAAACGTATAACCGCTTCTACTGCCGGGCTAGCACTGACATCAGTAGAAATGCGAAAGTATAGATAAACTGTGGAGATACACTTAAGGTGAAGTTCCGATCTTTTTTCGTTCCGAAAAATTCATTTAAAATGCCACTTTATGACAGACTATAGTTCTAAAAATTCAAATAATATCCTACTTTATGACATAATATATTATTATAGTCTGTCATAAAGTGGCATTTTAATTGAATTTTTGTCGGTCGCGATTAGCCGGGGTAAAGATCGGAACGGCACCTTAAGTTTATGTCCACAGTTTGTCCATACTTTCGCATTTCTACTAGTGGCCGTGCTAGCCCGGCTGAGGACACTAATAGCGTAGCCGTAGCGCTATGTAATCTCCGATCTACGTCGTAGCAACCTGTGACGTAGCGCGTCGTAGACGTAGCCTGTACCCGTAGCTCGTAGACGTAACCGTAGCCCGTAGCCGTATTACCGTAGCCCGTAGTCAACGGACGTACTGTATAATTTTATGTAAGTAAAATTACTTTTATTAACAAGCTAACACACTTTTTTTTTAATTTTGTTCCCCATTAGGTATTATTAAAATATTTGCACAACTCCAATACTATGCAACGTTTTGTGCTTGTTTTATGCGTTGGAAAAGACAGTAAAGACAAAAATGTATATCATGCATTGTTATTTAAAACTACTTTATATTACTGACAAATCTATGTTACATATGGAGAGCACAATAATTACTTTGATATTAAACTTATAATAGATATGTATTAACCAAAATCTCTTTTCAGGATGATTCTGTTTTCGGACAGTTCGGAATTAATTCAAAATCAAGCAAGTAACTTGTACTCAAGAATAAAAATAATATAATTAATGGTACAGAATAATAATTACTTACAAATATCATTATTAATTAGATGTTTATGATAATACTTATATATATATATATTTTAGAGTCATACAATTTTATTTTATGCTTAGAAATCAGTAGAAAAAAAATCAAAAATAAAAATTAATAAAAGTAGACGGTCGATGTTTTTCTGTAGGTAAGTAGATATTTTTCTATGATTCAAGTCATTCAACCAATATGTTTAGTATCAATTCTCTAGAGTATTTCTATCCCGCACAATAGTCTGCCTTCGCGTCAACTTCCTTATAAGTAAATATAGGTTCGGTGAGACCGAGGAGTAACTAATAAAACAAAAGTATAAAGCAGTCAAGTTCTATATTTTATCGTTTACTTAATTTATTTTGTACAAACTTCAACAATATATATAATAAATACTCAATTAAATCTTTTTCATTCAGCAAACTCAACTCACTTTTTCGTCATAAGTTTATTTAAAGAATTACGAAATAATACAATGATATCTGAACTTATTGTCTAACTTAATTTAACACAACTTTTTTGTGCCAATATGCCTAATAGTAGATAAATTGGTTTTACCAAATTAAACGAATTTCATTTAAAAACATACATCGAGCCCCGAGACACGGTCCGCCGCGAGGCGCTCGGAACGTTTACACGATAAATACAATGTCACATAAACACAATGTCACACTAACTTCGTTCACGACCGTTTACAAAGCGGATTACGTCGAGCTACACGGAGGCGTTCACATATTTTTGTGTACTCCTCTCGCGTTTAATACAAAAATGATATTGAAACATCGAAACTCGCGGCACCTCGCGGGCGCGCGGCGGACCGTCGCTCCCAGGCTCGGCTAAGCGTGAACACCACGACATACAGCCGCGAACATCGAATGCCGACCGAACTGCGACCGCCGGCCGCGCGCGGGCGCCGGGGAAGGTCGCCCGCGCGCGCTCATCGGCGGCCGAATCCTTTATAAAAGTATCTACATATTTATTATTCGTAGTCGTAAATTATTGCAAAATAGGTGCAAAACGTTAAGCGTCTCTCTTAGTTTACGATACACTGACTCTTTAAAATTTCGCGACGTTACTTTGTCTCGCACTCCGCGATTCGCGTCTCCCGCGACCGAACGACGCGCGGCTCGCGGGCGGGGTGGGGGGCGCGGGACGTCCGTCGCCCCGGGCTTCCGGTCGCGCCGGCGGGCAAGCTCGCAATATGTACAGAGAAATAGAAAATTTGATCACCTTTAAAAGTTAATTTACAAAATTTTATAATTTATTAATTTACTTGTGCTAGAAAAGACGACACCGACGAAGCTCGACCTCGGGACGTCGCCGCGACGCCCGCGCCGGTCGCCCGCGCCGCGCCGGCCGCCGCCGGGCGCGGTGATGTCGATCGAAAAATAACTGCTATCTCGGTGGTCTACCTCACTCTGTAGACGGGGACTCGGGGACGTTCGCTCGTAGTTTATCGATAATAATCTTACTGCTAATTGTCGCGTCTCTCGGGGGCCGAATCTCGTCCCGCGATATATACCGGCGTCCACCGCGCGGTAGACGTCTGCGATGCAAAAACGTCGCCGAAAATATGTGCACGAGTAACGTTAATGGAAGCAGTACCAGCCCGCTGACAATAAAAATCTGAAACGGGTAGATGGCGCGGGCGGCGGGGGCGGGGAAGTCCCGCGCCGCCCGCGCCGCGCCCGCGCGCCGGGGATCCGCGCGGGGCGCGCGCGTGCGCGTGCGCATTACGTAAAATGGCTCGATTCTTATGATGCGTACTGATTTAGGACGGAAGTGAACTCTGGTACCGATTTCGCTGTCGATTCGCTAAGCTTACGTAGACGATGCTGCAAAAATTTTTTAAACCTCGAGAATCCGATCCCGACTAGAAAGGTAGGAGACGTCGTTTCGGTACAGCGAGAAGCTTAAAAATCGGAGCTACTAAAATCTACCATGGACAAATTTGATATGAATAGGCGTAGCCGTCGCTTCTCCGAGCGGAGGTATACAGGTGTACGCTAGCGTTCGAACACAATCAAAGTAAGGTTAAAACTAATACGAGTGTAGCGATGTCCGTATACACGGGACACTAATGCCTCGAGCGGAGGCGGCGTCCTCCCGGCGGGCGTCGGCGCCGCCACGGGGAACAGGGCGGCGCCCGCGCCCCGCGGGAGTCGAGACACTCTCGCCGAGCCGCTCGTAAATTTACACGAGTAGAGTGTAGTCTTCGTCGAATACAAAAATAAGCTTTAATGTTTATCACCTATCCGATATCTTATAATACTAGCGACGAAAAACGGCACGTCCGCACTCGAGCGGGCGCTCGATGTCGCCTCGCGGACCGGGACGACCCAACGAAGCGAACCACTAGACGGTGAAACGCGGCGCGACTCCGGTCGCAAAACAGATCGTCCCGCGAGCTTCGGCCGCGCGAACACAAAACACTCCGGTGAACGCTCGCGTCTCCGCGCGCTCGGACCGTCCGGCGCCGCGGCGCGTCGCTCGCCCGCAGCAGAGAACTCGAAACGACTAGCGTAAATAATAGTAATTAAGTGCGCTTGGGTGGGCTCAAGAGCTCGGGCAGCGGTGCGGGCAGCGGCAGCGGCGCGTCGTCCACGAGCGCGGGCAGCAGCGCGAGCGCTAGCGCGGGTCAGACGGGCGCGGGCGGCGGTGCCGGCTCGGGCGGGCGCGCGTTGGCCCCCGCGCCGAGCACCACGCGGCCGGCGCCGGCGTCCAGCAGCACGGCCGTGGGCGCGCCCTCCTCGCCGGGCCCGGGCGCCGCCGACGCGCCGGACTCGCCGCCCGGCGACTGTGCGCGCCGGTGCCGCCGCCACGCGTGCTGGATCAACCGCGCGCAGTATTCCTCGCGCTGGCGCCACAGCGTCGACGACACGGGCTCGTAGCCCACCTCGTCCGGCCGCCCCACCTCCACCGGCTCCTCGATGGGGTTGCCCTTCCGCGCGAAGAAGTCCTTCGTCAGCGCGTCGAGGATGTCCACGCAGAACATCATGTCGCCGCGGCATATCGGTATGTCCATGGATATTATTTTGTACTTGTTCGGCTTGTGTATCTGCAGCGGCGGCTCCAGCACGTCCAAGAAGTCGGACAGCTGGTCGTACCGGATGTACTGCGTGCCCTCCGGATCGAAGCGCTGCCAGATCTCGTAGTACATGTCGTAATCGTCGTCCGTTAGGCCCTCCTGCACATCCTCCGTCGCCTGTAACGAGTATCGAGTATGTTAGTAGATTAACAAAAACAAGAAACAGTATAAAACGAGAAGACTATCACCGCGATATTAAATAATTTTTATTATTCTTCAAAAAATGTCATCATACCTGCGAGTAATTCTCGAGAATGACGGCGATGTACATGTTGATGACGATGAGAAAGGAGATGACGAGGTAGGAGAGGAGGTATGTGATGCCGATGGTGGCGGAGCCGCAGTTGCCGGGGTAGCCGCGCTCGTTGTCCGGCAAGTCGCACTCCTCCTCGTTGATGATGCCGTCCAGCACGCCGTCCCAGCCCGCCGATGTCGACATCTGTACAGACATTGCCAATTTTCACTCCCCATCAGTTTTCACAATTTAATGGGCGATGTGAAACAAAACTTTACCTGAAATAGCAGGATCATGCTCTGCACGAACGTTTTGAAGTTGTACACGTCGTCGAGACCTCCTTTGTTTTTGACGTGCATGAAAAAAGACATTCCAAAAATGGCGAAGATAAACATCACAAGGAACAACAGTAGACAAATATTGAATAGAGCTGGCAGTGACATGGCCAAGGCAAATAATAAAGTTCGTATGCCCTTCGCACCCTTCACGAGTCGAAGCACTCTACCCACTTTTGCGACTCTGACTACTCTCAGTAGAGTAGGCGACACAAAGTATTTTTCTATTATATCACTCAACACCAAACCTGTAAAATTTAATTTATTAGTTACAGGGTCAAAATTTAATAACGAGTTGAATGTCAATGAAATAATACGTACTTAAAATAGAAAACATGACGACTACAAAATCGAATAAATTCCACGGTTCCACAAAATAATGGTATCTTAAGGCGAAAATTTTTAATAGGCACTCTGAACTGAATATCACGATGAATATCATATTAAGGTAGTCCAGAACCATGCTGAACGTCTCAGACTGCTGATAGTGATCCAACGTCATCGTCAACATGTTCAGACCGATGAACAACATAATGATCATGTCGAATTTCTTGTCTGTTACTATTTCAAAAACTATGGCTTGCGGCCGCCACTGAAACAAACGAGCATTATTAAATATTTGTATTGCATGCCAAAACATGCAATTCTTTGCGTAGATTTAAAAGCAACGTACCCTCGGTCTTGGTATAGCTTTCAACGGCTTTTTGGAGCCCATCTTTTTCATAGCATTGTAATACTTTTTCTGATCTTCAGTCATGAACATCTCCAAACTGCCTCCGGCTTTCTTCTTCTGTTCGTTAAAGTTGTCGATGATCACACCAATGAATAGGTTGAGAGTGAAAAATGATCCAAAAATAATAAAGAATACAAAATAAAGATACATGTAAATGTTCGTCTCTCGTATTGGTTGACGGCCAACCTGGAAACATAAAAATCTCTTTGTAGCGCCACAACAAAGACCCAACAAAATAATTATTATAAACTTAGTGCTGGAAGTAATTCGGCTAATGTAACCGATGTAAACATAACATTAACGGCCATTCCCAATATTTGATCTATCTCTGGTTTTGCCCTACTAGAGATAGGAAAAGCTCACAATTGACATTAATGTCTAATGTGAGTTATTCCTATCTCTAGTAGGGCAAAACCAGAGATAGATCGAATATTGGGAATGGCCGTAAGTATATAAAATATAGTTAGTTCCAAAAATAATGAGATTATTTTGTAGTCAGAATTTACCTCTCTTGAATCAATAGCATCATTCATGATTTGAATCCATCCTTTGAAGGTTGCAACTTGAAATAAACATAAGTAAGCCTTGCCGACGTGGTCAAAGTTCATTGGTGAATTTTCCCAGGTGTAGTTCTCTAAAATACAGGCGTTTCTGTCCGGTATTATTTCATGGCTTAGTGTTGTGTGATTCATGTCGACACACTGAAATGTTAAAGAGAACTAATTAGCCTCGAGAGAAAAAAAGGCGTTGCATAATTTGAAATGTTTAAAATTGTTTCTTGTCTCACCTTAAAATATTTGCCAGCGAACAGTTGAACACCCATGATGGCGAAAATGAGCCAAAAGATTAAACACACGAGCAGCACGTTGAAGATAGAAGGTATGGCTTGTACCAAAGCGTTCACTACCACCTAGAATACATTTTCTGTTATAATAGATATTATTGTTACAAATACTTTGGTAGTTTACCTATTCTCTCTACATGCCAGTAAAGCACAAGTGACAATACTGTGAATGCTGATTTTGATGCTTTATAATGAAAAGATTGTTGAATATTCAGATATCTCGACAATGATTTTACTCGCTCTATTTTTTAATGCAACTTTAGATGGTGAAATAACTACTCGGATATTACTTAAAATTAGTAGGAACGCCTAAAAACCGCTAAGCATGCTGTACAAAGCGAAACACTTTAATAACAATTTTACCACAACTTATAACTTACCATTTGCGGGCGGTGATGGATGGTACTATTGTCAATAGTTTGCATGCATCCAGCAATTCTAATAGACCATACCATCATTTACATAGAAAAATCTAAAGTGCAGTATCTAAAATAACATTACATAACAAAAATTAAATCTACGCTAAATATAATAAAATCGAAGAGAAAAAGGAGACCAAAATAATAAGATGAAAATTTTGGACGATTTCGTCTACTTGTAAGAGAATGTCACGCTTCATGATGATACAAAGCCATTCAGGGGTGCCATCGAAGACTTCAAAATGATTTACTAATTACAACTCTCCACTACGGCCAATGAATCGAATTAGATATGTTAAAACAGATGAGCTCAAATTACTGATGCAATTTTGAAGAGGGTTAAATATTGAATGTATCTAAGGCGTATTGAAGTGATGGTGAAGTTGTATTGATGTGAGTGTTAATGTGGAACGCACTGTGTGAAGAGCGGCGGAATGGATCCCTTGAGGCAGAGGTACATACCCTCATGCCCTGCATGCGGCTCATGGCCCTGAGCGGCCGTAGGGCGCGAAGCGTTCTCATCGTTTTGAACGCCTGAATGCCTCCGGCGCCACAAAGCGCCGCAACGAAGTTTATAAGCGAGACCTGATGAAATCAATAGTTGCACTTTGAGAATACAATATAATATACATTATAATGATGGCGTGTCGATTGGACCTAAAAAACAATATGATGTGTAAAAATGTTAAGTCAGAGGTCGATGATAGCATATCTATTGCGAAGACTTTCAACCCACGACTGCAAAGAGAGAGATGAAGTTTGAAGAAGAAATAGATATCGACAGTCTTCCATAATCTGGCTAACCAAATAATAATAATACACAATCATCACATATAGAAGTTGCTTATTTATAAGTAAGCGACATCGAAAATGTACAAGTAAAAGAACGGTAAAGCACATTAAATTTAGGCATTCCTTTAACGTTCTTTGTATTTACACTGCCAGAAGATGCGTAAAGTAATAAATAAATATTAAATACACATAGCGCACATCGAAGAGGAAAAAGTATAATCGTTGATAGACTTTCAAAAGTTCTTGATATAGGCCAACCGTAAGTTCTGACATAGAGAATGATACGTCATGCATACTCCAGAGCACATTGTTGTTCATATCTATAGAAGGAGAAACAATTAGGGTTAAAGCAGAGTCACAAACAGTAAAACGACATTGAGAGCTGGTGTCAAGACCGGAAAGTCTTCGCTGTATAGACATTGAACAATCAAAGCCAATGCTTTGGTCGCGGTGCCTATTGGACGAGCGCCATTCGTAACTTCGTGTGGTACAATAGGCAGCGCGACGTGGTCGTCTGCTGCGCAATCAGTCAGCTGTGCTGCGCCTACTCACGCGCATGCCCTCCCATCTTGAGACCGCGCGGAGTGGTCGCAGAGCGCGCAACGTTCGCATCGAGCGGAATGCTGGAATATCATCGGCCCCCGCCATCACTGCGCCGTGGTTTACGAGGGACAACTAACGATACCACTTGTCATTCATAAGTTTATGACTAAATTATTATAGCTATCTTATACTAAATATAATTAAATTCCACTAAATATTTATTAAACTAAATTACTTCACGCCTCCATAAAAAATCCTCTTCTTGTCGGGTTCTTAGTAGTTGCTTTTAAGAAACACGTCTATAAGTGTTCCAAAGTAAGTAAACACATTTTACTGTCTTAAATGGTTGAATAATGTAATATAAAGATAAACATAATAATTAAATATAACTTATTAAATGTATAGTTTACCATCACGATGATAAAGTCGAGCCAGCACCACGCGTTCGTGAAATATTTTTGAAAGCCAAGAGCAAGCCATTTGATTAACATCTCAATGAAGAATATAACGGTGAAGATTCGGTCCATGTAGTATAGTATGTCTTGAAGAATTGGTCGATGAGGTAAATGTACGTCTTCTAATGCCTAAAAGTATAAAATAAATTAGTGAACAATATTTGATTTCTTAAAAAGGTGACTTACATTAGGAACAATTCAATCTTACCAAAGCCAAACTACTAAGTAAAATCATTGTTATCACAGCTGTTTCAAAGTATGTATTTTCGATTAGTCTGAAAGTCTTTAATCTAAGCATGCCCCAGCCTTGCCAGAATGGGGATTCGTCGTCTCCAGCTAAAAATGGAAACCGTGCGTAGCAAGGCTCTGGACAACAGTCCGATGGTGTTTCTTCTATCACTGCTTCCCCTTCTACAGCTTTTATGTCTAATCCCCCGAGTCCATTAGATTTGGCGTCTTCATCTTCTAATACCTCTGTAAAAAAGGAACTTTCGTCACGTATAAATGTTTTACTAAGGAAACTTTTACATTGTGTAACAAATACACAGAACCGCTGTCATTAATAATATTGTTATTATTATTACCCTCTTCTAAACCTAATTCTTCTTTGCTGGCATCTTTCTTTTCTTCACCGTCTATTGTGTCTGCGGACCCTTTGTGACTTTCATCCTTAAACGATCTGATTTTATGACTGCCGTAAGACTTTTGACTTATTGTATCATCGTCCTATGGAAAAATAAATATGAATTAATATTCTTCTAACTTCATTATCAGTAATTTATTTTACAATAAACTTAAAACTTCTCTTTACCTGTATTGGATATCCATGGTGGTTCATTTCACAATTTATTCTGTTATCAGTATGGTTATCTGTAATGGCGTTTATATTGTTCATCAATATTTTCCCTTTTTTGTACTTATTGTCACCTGTAGGGAAATGTGTTAGGAATAACAATTTAGTTAGAGCTTTTTGATAAATAGTGATCTTCAATTGTTCGAATTATATTAATGATTAATTGGCATATGGGATCATAAGCTGACAAATTGTATACCTGGTATCGTAAATTCCATGCCATCTCCTATAGCTACTTCCACTTGGTCTTTTAATTTTTTATCTTTGTAGAGAACTCCATCATCCATGTCAGTGCCCAGTTCAAGCTCGTTATCCACTCGTTCTGAGGAGACACAGCGGCCACATAAAGCCGCTTTTAAGCCTAATGCGCGTTTGTCCCAATATGCGTCGACGCAGCATCCAAGCATAGAAATCAGACCAGGACGAAAAACTTAGAAAGTGAATTTTGACACGATAGTAAAATTTACTATAGTATTTAAATGACAATATATACAAGTTCAATATTTTTGATACAAGTAATAATTTTAATACAGTAATTTAATCTCTCAAGTAATTTTTGTAAAGCTTAAAACTTTGAAACATATAAATCCAATAATCGTTTTAAATAAAACACATAATAAATACATAAAATAATCAAAACAATTTTGATAATATTATCACGACACTCACCGGAATCGACATGCAGAAACATAAAACAAGCTTAATATAACAAACATAAAAGCACGATTAACTTCACGACATTATAAATACACACCGGTCCAAATACACCAAAGGATGATAGGAAAATGTGATAGGGGTTCTAATACAGTACAGGTCTGTAGGTCTACACTTGAATGCTAGAGTACAAGCAACGCACAGTGTACAAACCGTAATAGGGTTATTATATTTTAATATACCATTTATTTATTTGACGAATGATTAAGTTAATAGAAAATTTTGCTTAGAATCGGTTTAAACAAATTTAATGGTATATTAAAATATATGAAATACAAACATGCTATTAAGTTAGACACTTTAGCTGAGCATGAATTTTACGTATCGGGTACTACATACTTATTTGAGTTTTTGTTAAGAGAAATCAACAGAATAAGGAGTTTAATAAAAGTACCCAATAACAAATATGGTACACAGGGAAAAGGTCTAGATTTCATGAATGATTTATCTTATGTTACAATTATTAATGACACTTCTTGTGAGGCATGTAATTACAATACTATAATTTACTGACTCTAACTGATACTCCATATCAGCCTGTACGTACATTTTAGCGCAAATTTTTCAAAGTTAGCAAGATGATTCTCAAGCCTCACTCAATACAAAGGATTTTTCTATGATCTCTATTGGATGTTGGCAGGTTTAATACCACTCTTTATTCTTTAATTATACACAACAGGTAACATGCCACAACAATCTGGCTGCAATCTTACCGGGAGCGTGTATGGCTATTTGGTTCGTGAGCTTATTCTTGAGCATCTTCAACATGTCTGCGATGTTCTTCTTTACCCAATCCTGAAATCTGGATATTCTGTTGAAGGCCTCTGCTATTTTATTCGTGTCCTGATCGGCCGTTGGTGATGATAAGTTGGACGAACCAAAATTTGACAGTAACAGGGCCAAGAAGAGATTAAGTACCTGGAATATGTTCAAGACTGATATTCATTCTGCAACTCATATTAAATGATGCACTTAATAATCATAAAGACGGCAATAAAGGAGAAACTGAAGCCAAAAATGTTCGTGTTCTAATTTTCGAAAGTAAGTAAAAAAGTTAATACTGACCACAAGATTGCCAATGACGACAGTCGCCAAGAAGAACGGAATGCAAGAAACGTCTCCGACAAGCATACAGTCCCACATACTCTCGATCCACTCTCCGCAGAGCACGCGAAATACTATCATGAAGCTGTGCATGAAATCCGTAAAGTTCCATCTAGGCAGGTCTCCGTCGGGAAATCGATCCACATAATCTGTTTGTTTGATATACAAATGTTAGAATCTGTCTTTTCAAAACAAAAATTTAAAAAGATACATTTTTGGAATTTGAGTTAGCAATTATTGTGGATCAAGCTTCAATCAATAAAAATTTACAATCGTTAAATTACTTATACATTAATACTGGGAATTGCTAGACTGCCATTAAAAAGTAATCAGTAGGCTACAAATACAGTTTGATTGTATTATGCAAAAGAATTTAAAAATTGAAGCTCGATATAGCTATGAAGCTTACAAAATGTAATAAATTATGTTTTATATAATATATTTAATAAATGCAGAGGTAACAGTAGAATTTATAAAAAGCTAATTTATATTAAGTTATAAATAAAATTATAAATATCAATAATATATTTCGTTTTTTAATTACTTAAAGCGTCGAAATTTTGGGGTTAACCTCTGCCAAATAATAAAATATTTTCTAAACATGCTAAACTACTATCACAATATACTGTAGCTAGCTAACATTAATACGTATATAAGATTTCTAGCATGCTCTAGCTTTGGACACTACTTATGGGGTGAGAGATTGAATACGGAGTTCGTAAAGTACCTACATACTGAAAGGATCAGAAAAGCTGACAACAAGTGTCCCACAAGTGAGGCGCCTTGGTGGGGGTTACATTGACATACTTGAAGGTTTAAGCTCACTTGGAAGTCTTGGAAAGAAGCACCGATTGTCGCCAATAGTTAACAGAATGAGCACAACAGTGTGACGCACATAAACACAATAGATTCTATTTAATGCGACGCAGAGCCCATTTCCAGCTATGTGGATGTATTTGTAGGGTCATCCACACACACGGGTACGATTTTTTTATAACATTTATGGAGCCTTACAGATTTAGAATTTTATTTGTTTTAGATTAATACATTGGAAAACATTGGAGTTAGGGGTACTCGTAGCGGTGAGATAAGATTACCTATTGACGTTGCCAGATTTGGAACGGGCTCTCGTCGCAAAGGTTAACAGACACCAACGAACATGCAGCACTCCCACCAATTTCCACTTACCCAAATAATTTTTTCCGAATAGTTGCATACCCATCACGGCAAATATGAAAATAATGATGCACAATACGAAGGTCAGGTTGCCCAAGGCACCCATCGTCCTACCCATTATAGAGATGAGTAAATTAAGGGTCGGCCATGATTTTGCCAATTTGAATACTCGAAGCTGCAAGTATAAATTGTGGAACAAGGCGTCACACAAGCTCGCTTACCGGCGCTTCACCTATGCTACTGCGGCACTTTTCTGGAGATCCGTAATCACTCAAATGACCAGACTATTCTATCGATCGATGGATGATTTGAGTGACTCTAGATCGAATTAATACTAAATTAGCAAATGAGTGCTTAGATAACCTATCAAAAAGTGTGCGTTGATTAAATCTGTGTGAGTGGGATTTATGTTTTCATTTTCATCGTTTCGTGAGAGCGCTTTTGCATCTTTTGGAATCCTTTTCATTTGTCATAAAATCGGATTTCAGTTAAAGGCCAGATCGTTCGACATAGATCCCATCAGTAGTCGACCTGAGGCATTGAAACCCTCGGGAAGCGAAGCTGCAAGTCAATCTAAATTACTGAATGCCAAGCTTATAAGAAGCTGCGTGGAATAGCTTTATAACGTGACTGGGATCCATTCTCGATGGACACATTCCGTGTTATAAAGCCAAATGAGACGGTTAGGTCCGTCATGAAATTAATGTTCAATCAAGCCCTGTGTAAGATATTCTGGGGTGTGAAGCTGAATCGATAATGAAGCCTTTAACTCTTTATAATACTAAGTTTTCTTTCAAACAGAACCTGTGTAATTTTTCCCAAATAACTGCATTCCCATCACGGCAAATATGAATATAATGATGCAAAGTACAAAGGTCAAGTTCCCTAAAGCTCCCACGGTCCTACCCATTATGGATATAATTAGGTTTAGCGCCGGCCAAGACTTGGCCAGTTTAAAGACACGTAGCTGAAAATATTTAATTACACGTAAATCACACATAAACAGACAAAGTGGACGGTAAACCGAACGGTGATATTTTGTGATTTAAAATAACATACTGTAATATGTATACCTTTCCGCGCAAGTCCATTGGGTATTGCTTGTTGCGTGTGTGAATCATTAGGAGTTAACTTAGAATTAGTAAGCTTAAAAAGAAAATGACAACTTACCAAACGAAATGAACGCAACACAGACAAACCCTGAACACCTTCGAGTCCCAATTCTAATAATGATAAGGCCACAATTATAAAATCAAATACATTCCAACCCTCTTGAAAGTAATATTTCGGACTCATTGCAATCAGTTTTAGCATAGCTTCAATACCGAATGTAGCAGTGAAAAACTGAAACACAACACGAAACGGATTAAGTGATAGCTTACATAGATAATATACATAAGTACAGTGCATAGAAAGAATAGAGGTATTTAAAATAGCGTAAAAGAATACGTACATAGTTGCCACTTTTGAGCGCCTTCTCCATATCTCTGTCCATGTCGTGGTGATCCAAAGCCATGAACAGAGTATTGACCACGATACAAAGCGTGATGAACAGTTCTACAAAGGGGTCAAACACCAGCAGAGCCACGTACTTCTGGAACTCCAGCCAGAGCCAGCAGCAGTCCCACACACAGAACAAGTCTATTCCCTTCATTAAACATTCTAGAAGCTTCTCCTTGAAAGTCGGTCCGTCCTCATCGTCTTCAGCTGTTGGGAAGTAGTACACTGACACTGTTGTGTCGCGTTACCGTAGTTCGTGTGTTTGTGTGTGAGGAGAGAGAAATAATTTTGTTAGTATTCGCTCATTATTTATCTAAACCAATCAAGGCAAGAGGAGTCACTAATTTAGGGGACTACGTAACTAAATTCGAAGGGACCAATGATTCTTGCACTAATATTCATATTTTTTGTACACGACCGGTTGTCATTTATTCATAGGTGGATTATGGAGAAACGATTCTCGTTCATGCTAAAGCTAAGGCCCGCTTTTTAATGAATCTGAATAAATATAGAGCTGACAAGCTTTGTCAAGCTCTACATATTATTAAGCCAGCGTTTGCATTTTTTTATATCTTAATATTTTCGGACCAAAGAAGCCTGCAAGCTTAATAGCAAATTTGTTTCTGCAGGCTTGATATAATAATGCAGATTTCAGGGCATTCTAAACTAACTGCCTGCTTGAAGCTAATTATAATATTATGATTTGCGATTTTATTATTCTACGCGATCTAAAATGTTGTTTAATGATTGAAAGCCAAAAAATATGAATATAGTTCTCTAAAACTTAACTATGCCTAAAAAGGTATATGCTTAGTACTACAGCAGAATTATTACAAAATTAAATGAATAATAAAATTTATTTACATCACAGGTACCTTATATTCTACGATTTTTATTATAAGTACCTGGCCCTATAGTAATTTTGACATGCTTACTTAGCATCAGCATAATTATGCTGATTCTATTATACGAAAGCTAATGATGTAAAAAAAGATGATGAAGGTCTAGCTATATGAGATATTAAAAGGATAATTTAAGATATAAAAGAAATTCTAATGTATTGCTTAAATATATGATGAAGATGATGAACTGATTTGTGTTTGTGCGTTTGTGCTAAGGTTCTATGTAGTTTGTTATACATTTTATTTGAAATGAAGCACCTAGAAGGTACAGTCTTTTCTATAAACTAGTATAATAAAATGTATTATGTTCTATAACAATATATAAGACACTAATATTGTCTTAAGTCATTTTGCTAAATATGTGGGATTTTAGTGCTAGGGTGATGTTTAGGCTTGTGCGTTAAAGTGCTTTATATTTAGTGAACAATAAATGACACCCACAAATGGTCAATTTTGCCAATTATGCTTTTGCATAATGAGCAAATACCAGTAGTTTAAGTGTAGTGTGAGTTGTGTGTGAATCAGATTCTGAACTGTTAATATAAATTTCATGTTTATTTACTTTAGCATGACAATAGTAGCAGATAACATCTTATTTATTTTCGTTTTTTATAGAAGCGTTATAACTAAACACATTGAAACAACAACAAATGAAATGTATGCAACAAGACAACAAGTCATTCTGAGTTATAGACAATTACACAACAAGATCAAAATATTACGAAATTAATCAACTCTGTACCGTTTTGGTCGCTCGCTCGACTTTGTCTTCCAGCTTGTTCTATGATTTCATTTAATACCATTACATCTGTAAAACATAGTATTTTGTGTTAGAAGAAGTTCGCGATCTTATTTTTAAATTAATACATTTTTCACGAGACATGTGCTAATGTTTTATTTTGATAATTATTTTTGTCAACATACCGTTGATTAACCCCTTACAAATCACTAAGGGCCTGTTTCACCACTTCGTGATAAGTGCCGAATAGGCTACCTACCACTTAACTTGACAAATGAAGTATGGAGAATCTGTCAAAAAGTTGTGAATAGCCTATTCGGCACTTTATCAGAAAATGGTGAAACAGGCCCTAAGTATAGCAAATCACTTTAATTTTGTTTAAATATGTCTGCAATCGTTTTTGTCTCGTTCGTTAATAGTATCCTTACCTCTCATATCTACTACGTTAGGTTGTTGTGAGGACTCTATGAAGGGATTGTCACCAGATTGCTTTAGAACTTTTCCTGCTTCATCAGTACATTCCGTTGTGCTGATTTCCTGAAATTAATTATTTGTTTTATGAATTATATGAATTATTTAATTATTAATTATTTAGTTATATGAATTATATTACTTTGCAAAAAAGCCGCTATTCTTATATTTGTATTTAGTTTTCATTTCGTAGGTTTTCATTAACAATTGACATGAAATATCTGACATTAAAGTTGTTTCTAAAGTTGTTTCTTACAAACAACGCCTTATTTAGGTGAGGTCTCTGCTAATGATCGGGAAGTTCTAGAACAATTTCTACAAAGTTGTGACATTTAGAGTTGTTTCTTAGTCGGGCACAACCTTTGTACTCGTTCACTTTCTAAGAGATCTGAGATTAGTTTTAAATTAATATGACAGAATAGTCAGCAATGTAACCAGATCTCTATTCTGGAAATATAATGATTATTGAAGTTGCTCAAGGCTTATCAGGGAAAAGAAAATGTGTTTCGTAAAATATCAATGCATAAATAAATTTATTACAAAAGCTCAAGGCTTTAAACCAAATATTAAGCCTTGGCGGCCATATTTAAATGTTTTACATACATATTCTCTCAGCGGTCTTGAGGCGAGCGAGGAGTCCTGTCGTGGCAGTGCGTAGGCATGCGGCTGTGACGTCACGCTGTGATTCCTAGACGCTGATCGACCTCGGAGTTTAGCTTCCTTCGTTTGTGCTTTACCTCCCAACAGATCACCGTGAGATGTATACGATAGCCGAGACTGGTGTGACGTGTACGAGGAATGCCTTGAACCTGGAGATTTTTTATGATGTTGGCAAATAATGGATAATAAGGGTCGAATAATAACGGCTATGGGAGTAGAGAGACTTAATTAAGTCCAATAGGAGGTGCCATCAGGAGTAAGGGACTAGCGTAACTGAAATTGTTATTAGTTTTATGAAGTAATTTAATGTTGCACCAGTTTTTATGGTTATTGCAAGGTTATAGCACAACTTAAAACGGGATATCAAAGTATTGTTTGTTCTTACCTAAATTTGCATAGTAGACTGGAATAATAATAGCACCATTTTCTTCGGACATCGGCGTCACTGCGTTAGAATCGTCCGCGTACGGCAGATGTTCTTGGGCATCCAAATACGTGGACAACACTAGCGGTTTCCTGTCCGCTCCCGGTGGATACCTCGACCTTCCGTTTGGTCTTAAAGCCATCTGATGGGACCCTCGAGAACCACGGCGTAAATTGAACGGTGATCCAGGTAGAGATAACGAAGCCTGAAGATAGTCTTTTTATGAGTGTACAATCAAAGAAAAAGAGTAAAAATAAGTATGTAAATATCACATATATTTTTCTCTGATATTTGACTTTAAACTTAGAACATTATATTTGGATTCGAGATATACTAATTATATCAAACATGGTTATTTCAAGTACATGGTTCCTCAATTAAGATCGAGTTAAATAGAATTCAGAGAATTTAAAATTTACTTATAGCAGAGGCTTTGTGAAGCTTCTCAAAGTTCTAGTAGGAAACGTTATTGTTCTAGTATACTTTCATGTGCTAATAAACAAATGAGATAAGAAAAGAAACACACAAAAAATACAAGTGTAGGAAACAACAAAAACGTGTTTATACAGTCAAATTGCACAATGAATTTTTAATGTATTGTGAAAAATGGTATGGCTGCAAAATGTTGCTTTTGCTAATTATTGTATTGTTACAATTTGACGCTAATAAGGTAACAGTAATAAAACTTAAAGATTGGAAGTTAAACTCAGATATTTTAAAAGGTTTAGGGGATAGGGAACACAAACACCAATGTGGAGTGGACAAACCTGGGAGCCTTCGCGCAGTGGCCCATATAACTGTCCATATTTATTAATGCGTTCAGGGTGGGGAACCTTCAATACACAGAAAAAGTGATTTAAATCATCTTGAGTATAGATCTCTAACGTAAGACAATTACTAGCAAGAAGGAAAGGATCGAGAAGAAAAAAAGGTCATCGCAATTTTGAATAAAATTTTGCAGATAAACAGCAACAAGTGTAACATATAGGACAAAATAAATCTACAATAATACAAAAAGGAGAAAACCAAAATGATTTTATCATACAATAAGATGTTGTAGTTAAATTTTTGAAAATCATCGTGGTACCAATTACGTTAATGCAAACTACAAGGCTCTTATTGCAAATGATTTACACAAATTGATACGGAAACAAGCAATGGAATGTGATGTGAAAGCAAAGGTTAGTCATGTAACTTTTGTTTATAAACACATGAAGTAATGTGGGGGTAAATGGCATGCATATCGCATACTAATCCTATCCATCTATAGATATCGGTCATGCCTTTATCTAAAGTCATGAGACTGTTCTATCAAACAGTTAAGCCTCCGCATATTACTCATCGAAATTGAGGAATTGTTATTCAATAGTTCAATATTTTAGTAAAAATTAACTTGACCGAACCTACCTCTTCATCGGTGTTACGTTCGATATCAGCTTGGCCCGTTCGTACACTTACAAGTCAGAAACAATCTAACATGACGATAGACTCATGCTCTCCAATATTATTTATCGCTACTTATTTGCATGAAGTTTGTAATGGAAGGATCTGAGAGCTACATTACGTTTTTTTTAAATAAAATATTATTGGAGATCAAGGCAATATAACAGAAACGATAAGTGCATACCATGAACGAGTCCAAAAACTAGGTTTACTAAAACTAAATTCGCGAACATGCGTTTTGAGGTAATACGCTTTCGGGGAGAGGCTAATAATATTGCATACTCTATTGACGAATTAGGATTAAATAATAAATTTGATAATCTATAAAACCAATTTATGGCACAGAAATTAATAATGATCAATGTGTTAAATTCTGTTGTTGTTAATAAAAGTATAAATGATCATGACAGTAATGATTTAGTGAAAATGGTAGGTAGGTTCGTCTAAAAGCATGCCTCGAAACCAAATAAAATAAATCCAATGAATAATCTGAAAAATAAATGTGAAAATACATACATAAGAAATTATATAAGAAAAAGAAAATCTAATTTTAATTATAAACATCCAGCCAGCTTTACATAAAAGAAACCATCATCTAAAACATGGTAATAGTTAATCATATAATTAACGGTAACAAGTCACATCTAAATTCTAAATGAGACGATGCCGATCTGTTTATTTGCATTAACGTAAATATTTCAGAAAAGGATCAACAAAACATTAAAGCTTCAGCAGAAACATTATTCAAATTATTCTTTTCAACTTGATGATGTGATATGTATCAAATAAAACGGGTGTTGACGAGAACGAATATTAATTTTGCTGAAGTGACTTTAAGCTCAAGCTTATGCGGAGTCAAGTTGAAAAGACACAACCTTGCTGCCAATGATTCAGAAAATAAGTACATCACAAAAACGACTGTCAAATATTATTTAGGTAAGGATTCGAAGGTTACGCTTTAAGAGCGTTTCTTAAAAGCTTAATAACAATAATAATAATATCACAATTTAAATAAAAGGTAATATAATAAAGGTTTGAAACATTGGCAGTGAGGCGTTCGCGTGTAAATTGCATACTCACCATGCTGACCTTCCTCTGGCGGCGTGCCGGTTCGTGCGATTCGGTGGGCTTGTGCGTGGGCTGGGTGCTCACCGAGTCCTGAAAGGGGTCGCTACGGAGGGACATGCGCTCGCGTGTATTGTCGTCCTGGGCGCCCCGCTCCTGGTTCACGAACAGCTCGTAGCTCTGACAGGAGGAGTCACTGGGGGACTTGACGGGGTGGGCCTCGGCGTATGCTGCTGCCTCCGCCGCTGCCGCTTGTTCCCGCGCGTGCGCTTCCCTCGCTTCTTGCTTGTCCGCTCTCGCTGCTGCCTTTTGCTCTGCTTCCTATTGAAAATTGTTATTTACTTTAATATTTAACTCTCTCGAAAGTTTTCTTTTTTTCTATTTTAATAACAAGTAGTTTATTAATGTTATTATTTTTATAAGCTTAATTACCCTAAGTGCTTCTTCTTCCGCTTGTTCTTCTTCTTCTGCCTTTTTCTGCAACTCATCGTACGACATCGCGACGATAGCCAAGATCAAGTTCACAAGATAGAACGAGCCCAAGAAGATAATCACTACAAAGAACAGAACGTGCCACGAACCTGCTGACCTTAGCACCTGGAAAGTAAAAGGTAACATTGAAAAAATTATAATTCATTTGAAATTAGCCTACTGCTTTGTGGTAAATATATCGCAATGTCGTAAGGAGTTGCTATACATTCGCCTGAGGGCCGTCTGCTCCTTTTTAAATAAATAAATAAATAAATAAGCCAATAATTTACCAATTGATATAAATTCTCCCAGTAGTCTTGGGTCATAAGACGAAACGCAGATAAAAAGGCCCAACCAAAGGTGTCGAAACTTGTGTAGCCGTAGTTGGGATTCGGGCCGTAGCCCTGCAAACATATATAGCCCGGCTCACATGTCCTAAAAATAATGTTAGTATAGATAAAACAAAGTAGATAATTTGTAGATCTAGTAACAATAGACAGAAGAAGATTAGTACCCTGCTCCTGAAGAATTCCCGCATAATGGATAGTCGCCGTTTTCTTCGTACCAATTTGCTGGAATAAAATAAATTCCAAGTTACAAAAATCCTTCCCTGGGGGTGCAGTCCTGCAGTTTTCCGATGCTAAGTTTTATTTCGTTATCGAACTTTCAACTCTAGTGTTTTGAAGAATGTTAACATTTTGAGAATCGCATTTCAGAAAATGATTTCTCTTTGTTTACTTGAATCTGATTAAATTTAGATATTACTCATTTTGTGGTAAGCATGGTTTACTTAAATCTATTTTAGTGGCTTCTTTCGTTTAAGCGTTATATTTACAATGCATAATACCAAATTGTATTACAATATGGGTAGATTCAGTGTATTGCTGCTACGATAAAAACTCTAAGTACGTAGTAAATCTTACTTTCGTTCTGACAAAATCTTTCCCAGTTCTCGTCAGTCAGATTGCCCCAGCTCCCGTCCTCTGGGAACACTTTTATACATTTCTGCGTCAGCACTCCCATATAAATTTGTAATCCCATCAACGCAAACACAGACAACGAGAACATGGTCAATATTATCACATCGCGTAGATTTTTCACGGACTCTATTACGGCTCCGACGATGGTCTTCAAACCTGCGAGACGGATTACACGTTACTGTCTAATGCGACTAAAGTCTAACGTTAACCACACGCAAACAAATTTTAAATCGTCAATCTGTGTGCTTTAAACCAAATCGTACTTACATAATTTTGTTTTCTTTTGTTTCCTATAAATTCCTAGTTGTCTAGTTTCTATTTCTACTTATAAGCATTAATATATTGCCTACGTTCTATGGATTTTTATCTATTATAGCTAGGTATAGAATAATTACAAATAAATTACCCGGTACGATGGCCACAGTCTTCAAAGCTCGTAAGACTCTGAACGTTCTGAGAGCGGCCAAGTTGCCGAGATCTATGCCCATCGTCACATAACTGCAAACACACCCACAACAACCACCGCTAGGTTAATATATCTATCTACCGCTATAATCTCTAAACAAAATGTTACAGTATCACTTAGTAGTATTCGACACCTAAATCTCGTCTTGACGTATAAAACATTTTATTGATCGGTAGAGAAACAAAAATCTAACTTATATAATTTTCTATTGAACTATTATAGACATTGAAATAACGACGAAAATCTACAATTTAAATATCATCAGTTCGGTCTACGTAATCGTAATAAAAATGTCTACTACTCACGCTAAAGCTATAACTACGAAGTCAAGCCAATTCCATGCATCTCTAAGGTATGTGAATGGCTGTAGTATGAAACCCCTGGCCATTACTTTCACCGCCGATTCAAAGGTGTAGATGCCGGTAAAGATAACTCTGGAAAAATTCACCTCCATTGTGGAACGCCGCTCGATAAAACAACAATGTCACATAAAATAATACTAGGAGTAAAACTATAGCTAGGTTACAAATAATATGGCAATATAGAGTATCTAAGTACACCTATGACTAGATGAGTAAGTAGGTCGTGTTATGTACAGTAATAAACAATTTCAATCAAAAATCATAAAAGGTGGAAGACTCGTAATGAACTCTAGTTGCAAAATTGCGAGGGATCCAATCGTTGTGTCGCGAAAACCAAAATGGGCTACGATCACTCAAAATGTTCTGTGTGGTTTCTGATACCTACGAAAACTTTCAGTATTCCGCAATGAAGTAGTTACATAATGCAGACTGAGTCAGATATCGATTACTTTCAAAGAATTGTTCTGCTTAATACTATTTAAGCTCGTACATTGCTCGAGGTTAAGCACGATTTTCCATAAACAAGGTAGAGTAAACAAAATTATAAACGATGCAAAAACATTTTGGACTTCCAAAAATTATGTTCATATACTGGAATCTATCAAGGGATTATAAAAACCTACGAGTTACGACCGATGATCTAAATCAAATATAAATTACAATCCAACAATTTTAAAAACTATCTGATTACTAAAATTTTGAAACTAGCGTGCAGTCTACGTAAATGGTACTCCTAACTCGTATAGTTGAAATGTATATCGAAGGTTCTAGTGCTACGGGATACTTACTCAGTACTTTCGACAGTCGGAGTGGTGGGCATTATCATTAATATACAGTTGACTAGGATTGTGGTAATTATAAACAGCGAGAAGAGCGGATGAACTAATATGTATATCGCCACTCTTCTTATGGGATTAAAGGGGTCCAGTATCCATAAAGCGTTCGTTGCCGAAAATCTGAAGATATCTTTACCCTTGCTTATGACTACGAATGTCTGAAACAAAATAACGTCGTGAACAGATACGTCAGGAATTATAATAAGGTATAGAGGAAAATAGAAAATATGTTGAGAAGGAAAATCTCGCGAAAACTCATTCCATTGAAAATATGCTGTTTACGTACGCTATCATTACAGAGGTAATCCTGCCTTCAGGCTAAGGCAAATTTCCTAAATAATATTTTTGTTTCATGAATCATATTGTCATCTTTTTTACGAATTTAAATTAGTCGCTGCTGGAAAATTGTTCTAAAATAGCCAAATTAGCGTCATATAAAATCATCTAAATACACTTACTGTTTGATTAAGATAGAAAGGATCGATGTCCTCGAGGGGCGTGGAGGCGAGTTCCAAAGGGAAGGTGCCCTGCATGCGCACGGGCAGGGGCAGGCCCTGCTCCAGCGTCGCGTCCGGCTGAGGGCCCTCGTCCTCGTCCTCGTCATCATATCGCACCTACATCCAGGAGAAACCATTAGTGGAAGCGAACTTACTGGCGCAGTGTGGCATAAAGCGTGATCGGTTTATGCAATCGAAGGAAACTTTTAGGACCTTTCTCACTTAGATGATTTCTCACACTGGTGTGAGAAATCAATTTCTCACCCTGGGGTGAGCCAAAATCTTTTCGTTTTCGCTTCGTTATAGAATCGCCGATGATAATGTATCGAATTGATATAAGCGTTAATATGACGTTGACGTTCGACTCGTCTTATGTCAATTCCATACATTTTGATCGGCGATTCTATAACGAAGCGAAAACGAAAAAGTTTCGGCTAATTGGCCTTATTACTTAGACGATATCGTCTAAGTAAGAAGGTGTGAGAATCAGAATCATATAACGGTTGTTTGGTCTGTGTAAAGCGTGATTATTATACTATAATTATGCAATTTGGAGTAAAATATGGCGCAGATTTTAATTAATTTCTATATGTTCAATAGAACGGACGGAATACACTTTCGACAATATTTTTACAACTTACGTCAACCCTGATCAAAGTAGGTACTATATTTAATTGTAATACAAACCGTCTTTGTTACTCCTTGTCGTCCTTTTAGGATTCAACTTTGGCGGTAAAATATGTGTACCATAAATGTTTAAACTTATGTAAAGTAAATTGTGTCAAGTGTTAATAAAAATGCAACTAGGCCATTATAAATTGTTTTATGACAAACTTATAAAGTTAAGTTCACAAACATTTGAGCAGTTGTTACAAGTAACTCAACCTCGCTGCTGAAATGTCAGTGAACTCAATATTGATCAGTGTATGCTGTAGAATACAAATACATTCTAGGCAGTATGGCTCGTGGCTTAAGCCGTCGTGATGCTGCTGTCTTACTAGGATGCGCTTTGGCGTAACTAGAAGCGAATTGCTAACGAAACCCCATATTTTCACGAACTAAAGTCTTTTTGAGGTGTAACTTCTATAGGAATAAAGTGTGTACTTAGATAACTTGCGTTCAGTATTTTCGATAGGGAAGTTTGAAACCAAAATGCATGGGATTTGACATGACGCTGGCGATGCCATAGATATTTATGGCAAATAATAAAAAAATCAAATCCCACACATTTTCATTTTTAACATCGCTGCCGAAATTATCGGCTGCAAGTTGTGTAAGTACCTCACTGCCACAAGTATTTTGCATACTTCGTAATACTGTTTTCTTAATTTATAGTGTAAAATAGGAGGTCGTTGAGTTGCACTAAACCAGCTAGGTGTTAACACCATGCCAGACCTGATGACAGCAGCCTAGATGATGCGGTATGAGCCAATCGTGTGCGATGGGATGATCGTGATTCCTCTGTGCGAGTGTGTTTCGGGGACTTCTCTGTTGCTGGGGTCTATTTACACGAAGGTCACATTGAACAGATTTCTGATCGGTCAGGTTATGCTTTCTGGGGGCTATTTTACACGTTCTACATCGTTCGGGTTATCTAGGAACTCTCACGATTAATTTGGACTAAATTTAGAAGGGTAGGTTTCTATTTCTAATTCGGCGCTCGGATTCCGTTCAACTCGGGTCGCGACGCCCGATTCGGTAATGCAAATAAACATGATAAGCCTTTTTTTATCTACAAAAAGTCAGGCTGTTGAAACAAAAGGCGCAACAGCTAAACTTGTGATATATTTTGATGCTTCAACGACTTTGCCGACAAAGCGATGTGTTCAAAAATGCATAAATCATAATGCAGGGCAAGTTATCGCAGCTCGGTCTCGCCAATCGTCCGTTCGACGGATCACACTGTAAATGAATTTGTTTCGAGCGATAACTTGCTGTTATTTGTTCTAAAACGAGCTTTAAGAAGGTAAAAGGGGCAAACAAGCAATCTTACTTCTTTTTTCTTTTTCGTCCGCCCCAAATCGTTCTGGAATAGTTTAAAAAATAACCATCAGAGGAACATTCAGCAGTCCTCGTCGAGTACAAAAATCAGAATTAGCATTATTCCCTCGGTCGTAAAATTGTTGTGTGTTAGCACTATCACTCCAGGACAAAGTACAAACATATATAGTAGTTCGTGTCGTCTGTCGGTGAGCACTTACCTCGCCTTCCGCTCGTTTTTTCTCGAGTTCCTTTTGCTTGGCATGCTCTTCAGCTATGCGGGCTTCGATGGCGGCCAATGATTCTCGGGTGAAGGGTCGGAACAAACTTCGTTCTTCCTCGCTGATCGAGTCCAAGTCTTCGGACATTGTATATTAAACTCCCCCCGAGTGAACTGCCTACTAGAAAAAGAAAAAAAAAAACGCTTTTGAATACAGTAATTATTTCCAATTGAAGTATGTTAAAAAAACAACATTATTGGACCACTTTAGTCTTTTTGAATAATATGAAAAAAGTTGGTACCACTTTGGAAGATTGAATATTTAATGTAGCACAAAGCAATTTAGTCATCTTGTTACAGCAGTAACGACGCGAATTAGCCCAACAAACTGTTAACGTGTCTGGTCAGTGAGACAGACTGAATTAAGGCAATTCAGCGCTCGTTCAGGGAATAAAACAACAACAGACGGACAATGTTAGCTATAAATTAGGCGAGGTGTTAACGGCCTTTAATTGAAGTGTACTGCAAAATTGTTGTGTGCAAATTCATTATAATATTTGATACATCATAAAAATTGCTTTGAAATTTTTTTTGTCGTTTACGGCTTAGTGCTAAGGCGAAAAAAAGTCCAATAACTTTATAAGGATTAACCTAGACGAATCAACCTGTTAGGCCTACAAAATGATTAGATTATAATAATCAAATATTAGATTTGTAAAGCATGCCACTCCACCTCAGTTGTTGACACTTGCAACACTTGGCCGGGCAAATCGTGCCAAAGAATGGTGTCCCACATCAAAAATATCAAGCTGTTCAAAATTATAGGTATCGAGTTATATAAATTATAACAGATTTAAGCAGAGCCTTGGAAGAAGAAAATTGTTATCTAATATTTGCCAGAGCTGTATTTAAGAGATACCATTAGTTAGGGTAATAAAATTCTGGCGAGGGAGGGCAGTCTGTCACGGCCTCTTATAATGTTGATTGATTTAATCTCTGCACAGAGCGAAGCCTTGGGCCTTCTTGTCCTCCAAATCTGATTCATAACAATTTTATAACTTATCTTTATTACCAGGGTTTACGTTTGCGAAGAAGATCTTGCGCGGTTAGTTTTTGAATAAGGTTGTGCTTATTTGATACACATAATGTTTTAATTCGTTTGGATATAATACCTACCTAATGAAGTTCGTTAGTCTAGTTTATGGTTCAAGACCTTCATTGACTGTAGTCCAAGTTCTATTTGAATATGATGTGTTATCAATGTAATATGGTGGATTCACTTGGTGATTAAAGCCTTTAGAATCGACAAAAATCGACTGCCAAAATGGCAGTTCGATTAGGTCACAAGTGACTATACTGATGACAAACAACAACATAACATTGTGATGAATACTAGTAATGGTGGTAGTTACCTGTTAACAGTGAATAGGTGGGTGTGTGTGGTGTGGGAACCGCGCGCGGCTACACGACCGGCGCCCGCGATCTCCCGCCGACCACCTCCGGGCGGACCGCCCTTCTGTACACATACACAGTAATTAGGGGACATCCATAAAATATGTCACACCTTAGTGTCTAAACACATTAGGCCGAAAATACGCAGCCGAAGTTCGGCATGATTACGTCAGAAATGCGCTACGAATACAATATAATGCGACGTAATTTCGGCATGGTGTCTCATCGGTAATTTAAAATACATTGCGCGCGTAATCGTACCGAACTTCGGCCGCGTATTTTCGGCCTAGTATATTTAGAAACTAAGGGTCAATTCAGATGGCAATGAGACGCGTCACGCGTCGATGCATTTCTAAATTTTTACTGAATTGACAGATTTCAATTGCGTGAGACGTCTTGCAAATCTGTCAAATCCATACAAATTTAGAAATGCAGCGTCACATTGCGGTCTGAATTGACCCTAAAAGGGGTCGACGAAGTGTGAAACGGTGTGACAAGGAGGGAGGGAGGGGTCCGAAATTTGACTTCACACTCAAAGTTTATTAAATTGAATAGCGAGATTTATAATATCGAGGAATGAGGTGGCTTTAATGTTTAAGATGTAAAATTGTAAAATTGTCATCTTCTTCATTCGATCATTTGCACTTTCACACAAGTAACAAACAACTAAAAATCATGAAAATCGTGTTAAGTACTTTATGGATGGCCCCTTAGTTGTTATATACACAGACATGACATACATCCTCAATAATTATTCTTTGAAGATTATGCCTTTTAGTGCTGATTTATTGACATAAATGCGAAGGCCTGATACCGAGTGCAACCTGAAGAATGTTTTCATAATATTGCTGTTGGATGCTGGAGAATATTATGTTGTCTTTAGTTATTTATTTGCATGCGATTATCTTAAAAGCCAATGAACCAAAGGCCCAGTGCCGTAAATAATTTTTGTTACGTTCTTAAAAATGTTTCCTACAATTTACAAAAGTAAGTAATACTGTTATGTTATAATGCCAACGATATCAGCAATATTTCTTTATGTTTAATAAAGAGAATTGAAGTACTGTTTCGTCTTCGAATAAGTAATGGTACCCATCGAAGAAATTGATTCATGACCTAGATATTTTAGTTGCGTTTTGTCAAACCCAGCCGTCAGATCACGACTTACATTAAGTTGACATAATCCGACCAAATTACATAGGTCTGGCCTTTAATTAACTTCTCTGATAATACATAGAGAATATATTTTATGTTTACCTGTCGTCCAGGGGAGCAGTGTGACCGCGGCTACTGTAGAGATGAAAGTTACCACGATTTCGCTGATAGGAACAGCCAGCAGAGAATCTAGATTTTTCATGTCCGACCTGCAACAAAGTTATAACAATTAAGCAAAATAATAAACCTGTGGGATATGAGTGTGGTGGCCAAAGGAAGATCTTCCGACCGAGCGAGGTGTAATGCTCGGTCAGGCCGAAGCCCGCGTGATACATTTCAGCTGTCGTATATATACCGACGCACTTAGAAAACTTCGATAGCGCGATGCAGGAATGTTAGGCGAATTGTGGGTACCGGCCACAAACCTTTAAATAACACACAACAATATGAAATATCGAGCAAAAACAAAATCGAGCTTTTCGCTCAGATATTACGGTCCTTCAGGAGGTAATTACGAACAGTACAAGTTAAGGGAGATCGCAGACGGTACACTTTTTGTGTGATCGAGTGGCCGCGCCATGCCTACTGCAGTATGTGCGCCGCAGACTCGATCACACAAAAAGTGTGTCGTCTGCGAACGCCCTTTGTGATTTTACGTTAATAAAATTTGTAAGCATTTGTGTATTATGTTATCATTCCACGATTAGAATTTATTAATTCTGTAACTATTTATTATTTCTGGCAACAAATGCCAAAAATATCACCTGACTAAAAAATAACACGTTAAACGTTAGACAAATGATACTACAAAGAAAACTTAGTATTTTCTTGAGCCACTTGGGAACAAGCGAGCTCTAGAGTTTCTAGAACCCTCACGGTTCGTCGACCCTTCGACATTTCACAATCAATACGAGAAAAGAAAACTCGTTGTGAAAATTCTCCATAAATATGTAAAGTCCGATGACTCAGAACTGGCTTTGACGAAAACGATAAAATAATTTGTAATTTTTGTATTTGGGACAATATAATCTTCATATGTTGGATAATATACAATATCAATACGTATGGTAATTGAGATAATTTCGTCTAAGAACTGTAGTCTAGACGGTACACTACGATTGTATAATGACAATCCGTCTGGAACCGTACATTTTGTGCGGCAAAATCTACCCCTCTATCTCCCACACTCGTTATCTTCATCACGCAACTTTCTTTCTCAGCACGCTGCACTTGTACGTTCGAGTTATCCCCGAAGAGCGGGACTGGGGTCTAGGCCTGTCCTGGACATTTCATTTTGATTACAAAATCGGGACGACCCGCCAAAATCGGGACGTCTGGCAACACTGGAAGCAACTGTCAAAAATGTCCGGCACTGGAAGACAAGATTCCTCCACTTACCGCGAAGAATATAAGCTATGAAATTGAGCTTTACTGGAAGGTCAGGTAGACCTTCAGAACTGACTAAAGTAACCGCGACCGAAAGACCATATTTGCTGGTGGTTCTTCCTTCTATAAAGGCCACAAACAGGTAAACTTTCAGCTTTACGAATCGGAGGAAGGTCTGAGGGCCTAGACAAGCGGCAAGCGATTATCGTAAACGCCAACGCCAATGCCACAAAATGTATGGGATTTGACATTAGAATTAGCTAGCGAAGCGATGACTTATGTCAAATCGCATATATTTTGTTAGCGTTTACGATAATCGCTTGCCTACTTGGGCTGGCCATCGCAGGCTCACTCTAATAATATTACGGCATGTAGAGATTTCTTGTAGTCCGATCGATATTTGTGCAATCTTAAATCGGCCCAATAGTAATAGTATTTTTTTCAATGCAAAACAAAATCTTTGCCCTTTTAATCTATACGATCCTAACAAACTAAAAGTAACTTAAACTTTTAATACAATTTATATCGCAGGTCAAAAGACTTTCGCGTATATTGTGCATGGTTCATCCTTAAGTACCTACTAGGTGTTTATATGGATCTTTATTATTATACTAGATGTTCTGGTGAACTTTGTATCGCTTATAAACCTTCCCTAGACTTCAACTATTGTTTGAAGACTAAAATTAGTCAAATCGGTTCAGCCGTTCTTGAGTTATAGGGAGAACAACAAAATTAAAAATTAATTAGGTATGTAGAGTAAGTATTGTTAACTCGATCAAAGTCAATACTTTTATTCTCTACTAGCTGTTGCCCGCGACTTCGTCCGCGTTAACAAAATGTGATAACAAAGATAATGAAAAAGAGAGAAATTTTCCCCCTTTTTAGGGTTCCTTACCCAAATAGTAAAAATGGAAACTTATTACAAATACTTTGAAGCCTGTCTGTCTGTCCGTCTCCAGGCTGTATCTCAAGAACTGCGAGCTAGATATTGCCGCCATAGCAACAAATACAAAAAAAAAAACAAAATAAAGAAAGTATAATCGTACTGATTTAACCGCTGTGACATAATCGTTATTAATCTGATAAATATGAACAATTGAAAAAAGTCAAAGAAATATTTCAATAAAGTAATTTAAGACTTTAAAATACAAAAAAAAGGTAAAAAAAATACACAAACATAGCAAATAAATTAATTTGTTACAAACAAACCGCATACTACACATAAATAAACACAAGTTACTATGTTTAAGTTGTAAAAAATTCCTGACCAGCTCCTACACTATAATCGAATATAAAACTATTATAAAATATACGTTGGGTTACTATTTGATTATTACTATAAAAAAGTTTGCTATTAGTAGTTATAGTAATTAAAAGAAGATTATTTTATTTTCTAAAAGGTGACAATCTTGATTTCGTCAGAAAGGGTGCCTCTTACGCGATAGAAAGAGAGCGTACATGTAGGCAAATATAATTGTAGGCACCTAGCACTGCGCGGTCGGAATTTGAACTTTATAGTATCGTAGCATGAGTTGTTATTTTTTTAAACGGGTTGCACGAGTGGTAAATCTGTTGGTACTACTAATATATATTCTGTGGTATAATATGAAGGAGGCGAAATTCAGGCATTTGTTGTATGGGAGCCCCAAGAAGTCCTGTCGATTTACCAAGGATTGCATCATCAGATCACCACTTTCGTGATTATGTTACCAAATTCGGGCTACATCTCATACAACAACAAAAGAAATTTGGAAATCGGTCTGTTGTCAGCGAACCAATATAAAAAAAGTGAAATATATCCTCCTCCTTTTCGGAAGTCGGTTAAAAAGTAGCCTAAGTTATGCCTTACTACATCAGCTATGTGCCAAAAAAGTTCCGTCAAAATCGCTCCAGCCATTTCAGAGATTAGCCGGAACAAACAGACAGACAGACAGACAGATAGACAGACATACAGACAAAAATTGTAAAAAATGTTGTTTTGGTGTATGTACCCTATATACATTCATATGCATGTAGTAAAAAACGGTTCTTTCAATATTACAAACAGACACTCCAATTTTATTTATATGTATAGATGTATAAATGTATAGATGTATAGATGTCTGTTTTTTATCCGTATGATTATTTCCGGATTGACAGACGTTAACGTTATGTACTATCAGAGAAGTTGATTCCTATGCAAATCGGGGACCTAAGTAGTTTGGTTGCGTTACGTCAAACCCAGCTGACAGATCACAATTAACATTGAATTGACATATTCGATCAAATAACGTTGGTCTGTCAATTGCATAGGAATTAACTTCCTCGATGGTACCTACTGAGTTAGCGCTGCTAAACAAAGAGCCTTAAAAAGATCTAAAATAATCGTTTATTTCCAATAAGAGCTTAAATTATTATATTAGAGAGTGAATAACATAAAATGTTTAAAGAAACCGTACGGCCACTAGCCTGTTTTATAATACATATTTTAGTTCATTTTAGCTTTACAAGTAAGATTTTAATAAGTTCAGAAGACTTCTTATTGAGAACAAAAAAAAAAATCGAAAAGAAAACTAATTAACCCATCAAGCCCAATAAGCTCACCGGTGAGCGAGACACAATAGAATAACAATAGATTTCCAAGGATCCACGAATTACGATCGAAGGATTAAAATAATGAAGACGCATTCGAAATTTCGAATATATAAAATATCCAATAATTAATCACACGTCTGGTGTAACAGAAGCACTTCAAAACTCTTATTACGTGCGCGGTAAGGGCGGTCCAAAGGACAAAATATTACATTTGGTGTGAGTACCTAGCTAGGTAGGTACTTATTAGTATGTAACAGGGTATTTGACAGATTTTGAATTTATTCTATATTGTTTCTCTCCTTGTTACACTACTTACAACGTTAACAATAAAATAGAGATGCAAATAAATGCCGCCAAGGCCAACACAAAATTAGTGTAAACTATGAGCCGATATTTATGAAAATTTAAATCCTTTTTGTTTTTTGAATCAGATTTACATCCGTACACTGAATATTTATTATAATATCCCATTGTTTATAAGATAAGTTATCGTTTTACAACACAAAATTTGTAGACAACACGCCAACGTCACCCCTGTGCGCGCAGGTATACAAACTCCGCGAGTTTGTATACGCGGGCCCGCGCCGCCCGCTTCCCCGCGGGTACCCCTCCGTTGCTCTGCGCAAGTACATTCGTTCCACTACTGTAGGGATATGTCATATTGCTATACTGTGGTCTAGACTGTATACAGGGTGCAATTAAACCTACCTGCCAAATTTTTTTTGGGGCTTAGGTACCATTAAGTGAGTCCATTAAACCAAAAAAATAGGGTGGTGGTGTAATTTTTTTACAATAACATATTTTATCCCAAAAAAAAATCGATGCACAATGGTCACTTCATAAGTTAATAATAATTGTGATATTGCGACCGAGCTAAGTACTATCAGAGAAGTTGATTCCTATGCAAATCGGGGACCTAAGTAGTTTGGTTGCGTTACGTCAAACCCAGCTGACAGATCACAATTAACATTGAATTGACATATTCGACCAAATAACGTTGGTCTGTCAATTGCATAGGAATCAACTTCCTCGATGGTACATCGCGCCGCACAGATATCCAGTCGAGAGTGTCGAGACGGTTATGCGTAGAGGTAAAGCGGGGGTGACGCGCGGGGTGGGAGGCGGGAGGCCCGCCGCCCGCCGGTCGCCGGCGACCGTTTAGTACCACGCGCGTAGTTGTATAGCTAACACGTGATTATTTTGTTTGTCACGGCGCCCCCGGCCCCCGCGCTTTAATTAGTGTCTGTTACAATGTACTCCAACCACGATCGAGTGTTATGAAATGTGGAGGCATAGGTGGAAGTGCTACATTTTGAGTGGCTAAAGTTTACGCGGAACCCAGAGACTGTACGAGCAAGAAAGCTTTCCTCGTCTTTGTAATAGCCGATTGATGATTCTCGAATGCAGCAGCTGTACCCTGAATCTGAATCGCGAGACAATCAAAGACTCGGATTATGGACAGTTCGCACTTCGCAACACCTGCACACGCCTAGCCAGCCTCGAAGACATGCCTCTGACGAGGTTAAAAGTGACAAAGTTGTGCTTAACAAACTTTTAAAGTAACAAACTTTTAAAGACAATGTGCAAAACGCGCTAGACTTTGCTTAAAGCAAAACGGATTGCAGTTTGAACTCGTTTGAACTATGCTAAGTGTAGACAAGATGGAAGTAAATAAGATTTAGAGGTGGGTTGTTTTGTTTTTATTTTTTAATTAGTTGTACTGTGTAACTAATCTCCATTATACAATGGAGGTCAGTGTACTGTATACATAAGTTAATTGAATTTTTAAATACGCCTAAATGCAAAGGATGTGGTTTAGATTTATTATAAATTTCTAAAGTGCTTATTTTTCGTAATTAAAAAGTAGTAATTTTCGATTCTTTTGATGTGTAACAATTAATTTTATTCTAAACATACCTGTCTACGTCCTTTACATTTGACGGTCCTAAGTTCGTCAAAGTATGAAGTATTATACTTGTACTATTATCTATTCTGTGGTATGAAGGAAAAATTCGCAACTTATGATAATAACAAGAATGCAGTGACGGATTAGCCCTTAATCAAACTAAGCAATTACCTAGGGCATCACGTCTGAGGAGGCACCAGAAGAGTTCAAAGACCGATTCTATTTGAGATACGGATAGGAGGGCCCACAGGCATGGATTGCTTAGGGCATCAAGTAGTCTTAATCCGTCACTGCAAGAATGTCAATGGAAGGGCGGGGCGGGGCCGGGCCGTGCATGCACAATAGACATAACTACCAGTAGTTCGACTGCAAAAAAACGGACAGGTTTCAATCTCTGTGAAATTCGTCGGGTTTCACTAGGATTACGAACGGAATGTGCCTCGCGCTGGCTGATATAATTTATTTCTAAATATTTAAAATAAAGATTTCAAAATTGGATTCTGACAATTTTAATCGCATGTGCCAAAACACAAACAACAACAATACGACCAAAGAGGAACACGTCCAACGAATATGTCATATTTTTAAATTCGTAGGTAACAAGTTAACAATCCTAGCGACGATTTTCATCATAATACGTCAAATTTAAAAATTTCAACATCAGTTCTAAGTCGGCATACTCTATAATTCTGTCTACTCTGGTGCATGTGTCCATATTTTGTGGTGTTTGGTAGGATAACTTTCGGAGGCTATTTCTCAAAATTTTAGTACTGAGTGATTATAAAAGAAGAAATACGTGTATTTTTATTTTTAACAAGGATCAATATATCCAAATTTGGCAGGAAGGTTAAATTGCACCCTGTATATTATGATAGACATTAGACAGACAGTTTTGTCATATTCGGTGGAAGTAAGTAGGTAGAGCTTGTCTAATTTGAAATAACGCGCCCTACTACTTCACTAGTTGATATTTAAAATGAATGTACTGTGAATACGATTTTAAGGGGCCTGTCCACATCTCCACGTCACGACGTCGTCAACGTGGAACGGTGCAGTAACGTGGCACGGTGACGACGTCGTGACGTGGAGATGTAGACAGGTCCTCAGCGGGGCTAAACTGCGGTGCTAAAATGGTCACATTTAGCAATTCCTCTCAATCAATTCAGCAACTGAATTGTCAAAACTGTCAAACTGACAATTAATGTCAAATTAGTACGGATTAGTTTGGAATTACTAGACATGAATTGCAAACAGACTTGCATTTTGCGATTAAAAAAAAATAATCATATTATTATGATGCAAAAAATAATATAAGAGTACGAAGATACCAAATATTTGTCGCTAATATTATGATTTATAATATCAGAAGGCGAGATGTGTATTTGTGAAATGTGCTCCCACGCTATACTGACCGTACAGAAGAATAGTCACTATATTTCAACCTTATTACTATAATCATAAGGTCGATATTACATAAGGTCGGCGTGGGCGGGGTGGTCAGAGAGATCACGTTTGCGGTTTGGCCGAAATGGAACTGTAATTTCAGCCATTGTTCGAGTTTAAAACACGTGACAGTTGACGTTACCAGAAAATCATTTATCGTCGACTCTCATTTCATGAAGACCACCGTCTGGCGTCTACTCTGCCGACTAGAGATCGTAAATTACTCGGCTCGAGAAAATGCTTTTTTATTGATTCACTAAAGTTGATAATACACATTAACAACTTATTTCTAATTATACAAGTTTACAAACATAGTGCTAAACTCTTGTTGATATATTGTAATGATTAATCTCTGCTTACAATTTTTTATGACTTATTTAACTTATACGGTCTTAGGTAACTTAGGTTGGCCTAAGGCTATTACCCCGATCCTAATATCTAGCAATACAGCTTCGATGCTCTATTCAAACGGCAATGTTCGACACTTTAAGTCAAATTCCATACTTTAGTGATCTCTATCTTTACTGTCGAAACTTTCTAATTCATTTTGTCTAAAGCCTTATTACGAGTACGAGTACACTAGCAGTTTGCGGGTAGAGCGGTTACACGACGCCCATGCGTCTAGCTAGTAGCGAGCGCCGCAAATCTTTCGCAAATCCGCCGCGCGTTCGCTGCGATCAAGCATCTATGGTCTAGTGACCGCCGCGCAACGGCATCGCGCCGCGTCGCGTCGTGCAACTGTTACGCGCAACATATCGCCAAATGTGTAACGCGTAAACATCCAGTATGTACGTACCGCAATATAGTGTCTAACGCGGTGTGGTGAGGGCGCGCGTGGATGAGGGCGCGTGGACAGGCCGAGCGCGCTCCTCCAGCCGTCTGCGCGCGCGGTGCATCGATGTCGCTACACCTATACCTGTAACAATACCACAGTTATAGCTGTAAACTGGCAACTGAGCTAGATCTTATGGTTATTGCTAACCATAGAATCGTTGTTGCTAACCATTTGCTAACTATGAAAGTGGACACTCTCGCCTGAATGATGACGATTATACAACCGCAATATGAGTTCTACATTGTACAAGCACACATCACATAAACTATTGAAATTACTTTTTAAAAAACTTGCGATTATAATTTTTTTTTTTTTATGAAATAAGGGGGCAAACGAGCAAACGGGTCACCTGATGGAAAGCAACTTCCGTCGCCCATGGACACTCGCTGCATCAGAAGAGCTGCAAGTGCGTTGCCGGCCTTTTAAGAGGGAATAGGATAATAGGGGGGGGGGGGGGGGGTTAGGGAAGGGAATAGGGTAGGGGTTAGGGGATTGGGCCTCCGGTAAACTCACTCACTCGGCGAAACACAGCGCAAGCGCTGTTTCACGTCGGTTTTCAATATGTATTAATATGGTAAGCTATTATAATCTGAGACAGAAAACTTTTTAGTACTTAGTGGAACAACATCAAAAAATCCGAATTAGCGCTAATAACGGTTAGCCACCTTGGGGATAGCACCGGGAGCTCTTAGTATCTATTATCATAAATTATAATTATTGTAAAAAACAACTTTGCAATTATAATTTCATTAAGATTCTTCGCCTACACCTTCAAAGTACTAAACCATAATTATTAGGTAGCTAAAAATATAAAATGTAACACGACTCTTTTTATTATTCGACGCACGTTTGCTCGTTAGCGAGTACGGTAAAATCATATAGTTTTTTGATAGCTACTCACGGTAGAGCTGCTTGTCTTTAGTTAGTCCGTAAGGGTCAAAAAGCGCATCGAAGCGAATTATTAAAACTGAATATAACAAATTCAACCCTAACTCCAAAGCGTTAACGCACTTTATTACTTCTGAGAACTTAAAAAGGCGCGCGCATCCGCGCGAATTCGCGAGAATGCGCCCGACCAACGCTGATTGGCCTCACAGAAGTACTGTATGCGTTACGCTCTAGAGTTAAGGTAGAATTTTATATGTTCAGTTTTTGGAAATTCGCTTCGCTTCGCTTCAACTCTGCGCTATTATAAATTGACGCCCTAACGAGACTGTGTTAAATACAAGCACAATACAAATATTTTTACAGCGAATAATAATAAAAGGTTTACTAGTCTTTGATAACATCACGTGACAGACAAATATAGTGGACCTTGAATAGTTGCAGCGTTTGTCTTCGTGGTCTAGTTTACATTTGTACCAAAATTTCAATAAAATCCCCCAGGGAAGTTCGGAACCAGATGCAAACAACCAACAACTGTTTTCTCTATAAAATCATACTAATAAGTGTCGGTTTTAGTGCTTCCAGCGCCCTCGGCAAGATTTGGTAAAATGGGGCGTTTGCGGCGGCCCCCTAACGTCGTTTCTGGGACCGTACTACGAAACCGTTTTGAGGCTCAAACAATCGAAAGAGGATGCCGCGTCCTACTATAACCAACATAAAATGACGTTGTTAGAGCAGGACGCGGCATTGTCGCTTAATTGTTTGAGTCTCAAAACGGTTTCGTAGTAGGCGTCCTGATACTAATTAATTATCATTATCAAAATCGATCATCACATCACCGACACCACCAAAACGACGGTTTCATAATATGGAATCTCTAGTCCATATGACACCACCGACTACTAATGATGCTCAAATAGTCATCTTGACATCACTAGGGTGGTGTCATATGGACTAAAGATTCCATATGACACCACCGGTAGTGTCGTTTTGGTGGTGTCAAGTGGAAGAAACGATCAAAATTATGATCTATTACATTAATGTCATGTTTACTACATAGCCATTCAATTACATTGTTAACACAAAGTGTGTTTACTTCCTGTCACGTAACACCTAATTAATATAAGTTACGTATGGGTTATGTAATATCGGTAATTTGCAATGTCACTACACTTCGCTCATACTTAGGGCGCGTTCAGACGTGTACAATGTACATTTTGAATTATTTTCTGCGAGTAAGCGATTTGTGTAAATGAAGATAACCTTTATGTAATTTAGTATAAAACCTCAAATTGGTATAGTTTTTGGGAAAACACGTGACGCGTGCTGAATTGTACTTGTAACAGGACCTTTATAGTACCTAAGACAGAAGGATGATTAGCGTGGAAACTCTGAGGTAATAATTATAATTGCACGGTCTGAAGAGGTCTTACAGCAAAAAATCACAATTCGTTCGTAGTTCGTACCAACAAGTCTAGTATTTTTTCTTCTAAATGGAAATATTGTTTTTAGGGTTCCGTATTTAATTTAACGTGTCTGTTTTTACCAAAATAAACCTGTCAAGAAAATAATTCTCATCTGTATTTAACCAAACTAAACAGTTTTCAATTTAAATACAAGTACAAAAAGGAGAGATTTTGCCTCACGTAGGTCTTGTCCCGAGTTCAAAAGAATCATGCCCCGCTTTATGGAGAAAAAAAGTTATTTACGATAGCATAGTATATTACTGAAATGTTTTCACGCAAGAGGCAGCACCAGCATATAATACATTATAAAAGTTTCATTCGACGTTTGCAAACGTTTCTATCGATATTCTGATATGACGTGTGCAACATGTCTATACTCCACTCGGGATAACTTGTCGCTAGCGGTCATCGACTCCCTGTCAAAAACTTGTCATTTTCCATATAAAATAAAACCACGATTGACAATATCTGACACTTCATTGTCAATCGCGGTTTATGTGAAAAAATGACAAGTTTTTGACAGGGAGTCAATGACCGCTAGCGACAAGTTAGCCCGAGTGGAGTATAGTCGGGCTTTGGTCGCATTATTTACTGTAAATGTGGTAGTAGTCACTAGGCAGTAGCACTCTCTGCTCTGACCTTTGAGTAATATTCACAATTATTCTTTCAGTTATTGCAGGGATTACTGAGTTGGTGTGAAAATTGTCCATGTTGTGATTTCACACCACCGCGAAGATAATCGCTGGATTACTTCTATAAGCCGTCTAATCGATTTTTGCTTTGATCAACCTTTTCGTTTAGAGATGGTTTATTGAAAGTTACATATAGCATACCTATTTAGGTATGCTGCAGACCGCAACCCGCACGTGCGAGACGTCTCACGCTAACCAAAATATTATGTCAATTCCGTACAAATTTAGAAATGCATCTATTGCACATTCTATGCGCTGCGTGGCGGTCTGAATTGAAATTGGTCCATTAAACACTCTTTAGTTTGTATATCTTATTAATAGTCCTGTGTCCATACATGTAGGAACTTCAGTTCTCAGAAGCAATTACAATGGGTAGGATGGAAAAATAAAACTTTTTATAAGAATAATTAAATTAAGCCATAACAGAAATAGCGGCGGTAAAATCAACATGGCCCTCGCTTTTCAGTAATTTGTAAAGTTTTTCTTTCCGTAGAAATTTTTTGCGAGTCGGAGATCACGCAAAAGGTTTCTATTACATTATATTATCTACCTATGTAATATGTATCATATTGTGTGCGTTTGCTTTGTATACGGTTTGTAGGTAGGTATTTTATCGTTCACTATATAGCCTGATCACCCAATATGCAGAAATTAACTTATTTGTCTCATTCTCGTACGCTTTTAGCTAAATGTATGTAGGCATTTAGGTATGCGACAGCAATTTCTCGTGTTTAATTGAAAGACATAATGCCAGGTCAATGGCAGAACTTATATGTGTTTGATGACCGACTTCTACTAAATTTTTAGTAGAAGTCGGTAATCAAACACAAAATTAAAAATTAGCAACAAATAGAGATTCTAATCTTTAATTATTTAAACTGAAGACCAGTATTATTATGTATTATTTGAAAAGTAAGTAATTATTGAAGGTTAAAATAATAACCTCTTATTAAAACATTATAAGTTCTATATATTAGAAGTCTATGTTTTTATATCTTGACGTAATAAGCAAAAAAACTTCATTTGAAAGAAATCAAATTTAGCTAGTGGTTATAATAATTGTATATAATTGTGTTACAATTAGGTAGGTAATGTAATTGTTTACTAAATTACATACTCAAATCACTTATTAGACTATACCAAGTACGAATTTAACGTTTTGGTTACTTGTTCTGTATTTTTAACCCCCGACAAAAAAGAGGGGTGTTTGTGTGTGTAATAAGTTTGTCGTGTCTGTCTGCCGGTCTGTCTGTCTGTCTGTCTGTCTGTCTGTCTGTCTGTCTGTCTGTCTGTGGCATCGTAGCATCCAAACGGGTGGACCGATTTTGCTGGTGGAGAAAGCTGACTTAATTGAGAGTGTTTTTAGCTATAGTTCATCATCATCAGCCTGCTCCGTGCTGAAAAATCGTGGTTCATCTGGTTCGTGAAGGACCGATTAGCAAATTGCAGTCGTTTGGTGGGCTTTATTGCATTCTAGTTCGTGATTTTGAATGATTCATTTATGAATATTTACACATTAATGGAAAGTTGATCTGGTACTGCAGCATCACCTGGAAATCAATAGGATACCCAACTCCTCACCAACTTAGAGCAATGGTTTCGTGTTTGGGCTCATTTTAATTGCGACAACTAGTAAGACGTAGATAACCAATAAATTTTTGCATGCTGCTGCTGTAGCATTACCTGGATTCTATAGGAGCCGAGCTCCATATTATGAACCCAAAGTGGAGGTTTCATGTATGGACTCATATTGACGGCCTCATCCAAAAGGACACTCCTAGATGGTATTCATTGGGATATATTATCAAATATTATGATCCTGTTGATAGGAATTATTCTGCACTATAACCAACACAAGTTTAAAAAGCATGAAATAAAATTAAATTAAGAAATTAAAAAAAAAAACCCCGCCAAACAACTTTAAAAAGTAATGAAATAATATATTTTACTGACTTTATGGACTAAATCCATAATTGTTGTCAAGGTGTGTCGGGGGACCGCTAATATAGATGTTTGATTTCACATAACATTATAGTTTAAGGGTCAGTTCACAGCGAACCGAATCGAGACAATCAGTGAAATGGCGATACAAAATGCAAAATACACTGTTGGCGGTCCCCCGACACACCGTGACAACAGTTATGGACTAAAATATCACTTTACACTTAGGAATTATTTAAACTTAAAGTCAGTAAAATATATTATTTCATTACTTTTTAAAGTTGTTTGGCGGGGTTTTTTTTTAATTTCTTAATTTATTCGATATAAATGTTTGCATTTATAAGCAGCAAAATATTTGTTAAAAGTTTATGTCTATTTACTCAACTACAGCGAAGTCTAATAAAATGCACGTATGTCTGCTTGACAACTAAAGCTCGAGAATGGCTGAACCGGTTTAGTGATACTGCAGGTTACAGATTACAGTCACATGTGGCGGTTTCCACGGAACTTTAATCATTACTTACAATTACAACATTACGGTTATATAATCAGGACCACACGTGTTATTAGGAGTCTCGTTATAATAATTGGTCAATTTTCAATGGAAGTATAAAATCTGAAACTGTCAGCGGACCTGTCAGTACCACGCAGGCCACCAAAAAATACTGAAGCGAAAAAATGATTGTTTTATATGGCCTTTTAGCACTGTTGCTTATAATCCACTACTACTTCACCAGAACATTCAGTTACTGGAAGAACAGGAAGATCGTCTACCAAAAACCTGTGCCGTTCTTTGGGAACCTAAAAAATGCCGCGACCCGCAAGGAAAACTTGACCGTCACTTACAAGGGAGTCTACGACGCGTTCCCTCAAGAAAAGATCGTGGGATTCTTCAGAATGACGACACCCTGCCTCATGATTCGTGACTTGGAAGTTATCAAGCATATTCTGTTGAAGGACTTCGACTCGTTTGAAGACCGTGGTATAGAATTCAGCGACGAAGGTTTGGGAACGAACTTGTTTCATGCCAACGCCGAAACGTGGCGAGTGCTGAGGAATAAGTTCACGCCACTATTCACTACGACGAAGCTGAAGAATATGATGCACTTGATGACCGAGCGATGCGACCTCTTCATGAAACACCTGAGAGATACGAGCCAGACAGAACATGAAATACATTTGCTCTGCCAGCGGTACACGATGTCGACTATAGCCGCCTGCGCCTTCGGAATAGACATCGACATGGTCAACGACTCCTTCATAGACAACATAAACAAAATCGACAAGCTGATATTCACCAAAAACTTCTTCTACGAGGTGGACATGATGTACCCGGGAATTTTGAAGAAGCTAAATCTGTCTCTATTCCCGGCGGAGATAACGAACTTCTTTCAAGATTTGGTTAAAAAAGTGATGAACGAGAGAACAAACTCTATATCGAATAGAAGAGACTTCATAGATTTAATATTGGACTTGAAGAATACTGAGACTCTGAGCTCCAAATCGAGAAACGGCGAGAAAGAGCTGAGATTAGATTTGACTGATGACATAATAGCGGCGCAGGCTTTTGTGTTCTATGCGGCCGGCTACGAAACCTCGGCCACCACTCTCGCCTACCTATTTTATGAACTGGCAAAGAATCAAGATATTCAACAAAAACTGGTAAAAGAAATAGACGATGTTATTAATGAGCAAAATGGTGAACTAAAGTACGAAGCTATTAGCTCTATGCAGTATTTGAAACAAGTATTTGACGAGACGCTTAGGAAGTATCCCCTAGTTGAGCTGCAAAGACGAGCGAAAGTAAATTATAGGGTACCGGATACTAATATCATTATTGAAAAAGGGCAAACAATCATTATATCGTCTTTAGGTATTCATTACGATGAAAAATACTATCCGAATCCTGAAAAATTTGACCCCGAACGATTTTCTCCAGAAAATTCTGCGAATAGACACCCCTGTGCGTACATTCCATTCGGAGTTGGACCTAGGAATTGTATTGGTAAGTTATTAAATAACAATTACGCCGGTAATAATGAAGTAAATGTTTTTTGTGTGTTCTTATTTTCATTGTTATGTTTTCAGGAATGCGCTTCGCAAAACTGCAGTCTTATATTTGCGCGGTGAAATTATTAAAACAATATCGGGTGGAAATATCCAGAAACACTAAAAATGTAACTTATGACCCCCGACGAATTGTGATGAGTCCAAAGGATGGAATTATTTTAAATCTTATACCAAGGCGCTGAAACGGCCATTGAGGTCGATTAAAGATGGAACTGGATTACTTAAATAGTAAGGTTATACTAGCGTCTTAAAGTAGCTAAGTTATTATTTTAATTATATAATATCTCGAATATAAATAGGAAAAAATAATAACTAGCTGTCCCGGCAAATGTAGTTTTGCCTGTTTGCCCAGTTTTCCTACTTTTCTCTTGAAGTTTTTTCTGATTTTTTTATCTATAAACCTCACGGAGCCCGAGACCTTTGCAACGAATTCAAAACCGTGGAAATCGGTTCGTGCGTTCTGGAGTTATAGCGTCAGGAAGGAAAACCCGACTTATTTTTATATATTAGATAATAAATAAAGCAGTAAGTAATATGTATTGGTTTTTAGGATTTATTTTGTTAGTATAATATTCTAGTTACATGCAAGCGGATTTTAATAATAGGAATAGGTAGTTAAAATTGTATGTTTGATTTAACAATTTGTAAAATCATATTATATTATTTTTTAACAAAAAATTAAAACCGACTTCCAAGGTAAATAGAAATAAAAGAAACAGAAATAGTTAGGATTTTGACGAATTCTGGAAAAGGCACTATTAAAGAGAAAGAATTATTTAATACTTTTTAGTTAATATTCTTATTGTTTTTACCTTGGAAGTCGGTTTTAATTTTTTGTTCAAAAATATTTTTTTTATACGTGGGAGAGCCATGCTTCGGCACGAATGGGCTCGGCTCGACCGGGGAAATACCACGTTCTCACAGAAAACAGGTGCGAAACAGCTCTTGCGCTGTGTTTCGCCGAGTGAGTGAGTTTACCGGAGGCCCAATTCCTTTCCCTTCCCATCCCTACCCTCCCCTATTACCCTATTCCCTTCTGTTGCTGCGAGTGTCCATGGGCGACGGAAGTTGCTTTCCATCAGGTGACGCCGAAACTTCCAAACGTATATCTATAAGGAGTTAGGAGTTCTCTCAGTACCTTCGGAACCATGGTATACCTTGATGCAAAATCTTACTTTTTGGTAGCAAATAAATCAATAAAAATAAAATAAAAATAAAAATTGTTTTATTTCTGAATAGATTTTAAGAAAATACTTTCAGAACGTTGATATACTACGGTGCCTACCACCGGTTCGGGAACTAACCCTGCGAGAAGAACCGGCGTGAGAAACTCGCAGGGGGCCCACTTTTTTACCAAAAAAAAAGCGAGATAAAAAATTAATCTTTTAAAATAAATATATAATAAATAAACTTTAAATTATACAATGTCAATTACATACATACATATTGTAAGTCATACAATAAAGTAGAAGTAGCCTTGCAAGCAGCCATCCTACTCCCAAGATGTGCCATCGTTTATGAAATCATTGACCTTATAATTTGGCTTTGCTACACAAACGCTCTTTGACTACTTTCCTAAATTTATTAATGCTTAGTATACTTTAATAAAACAAAAATCACCATGTTTTTATATAAATTTTGAGGAGTTCCCTCGATTACTCATGGATCCCATCATCAGGTCACCACTTTTATGAACATGGATCAAATTCGCGTCAAACCCAATATACAACACAAAAATAATTTTGAAAATCGGACCACAAACGGCTGAGTAATGCATACAGCCGAACGTATTACCTCGTCCTTTTTGGAAGTATGTCAAAAATAAAGTAGGTACCTAATTTAAATGTTTGTCTCAGTCGACACGCGGCTAATTTCATAAACAGGACAGAAAATTACTTAATTTAGTTCTGTTTTCCGCTAAAAGGAAGCTTTGCTCTTCGTGAAACTTTACCGGTAAATTAAATTACAAGCTTAATTTGTAAACTCCCCTTTGTTGGATTTACGTCTGACTAACGTGCCATGCGGATTCCAGAAGATTCCTTTTCATCATGACATTTCCCTGCAATAACATCGTACAGATTTCACTTTTATTTAGTTACCACAATGAGTAGGTAAAGTTTTTCAGACGTGTTTTTAATTTTTTTTAGTAAAAGATGGCCCCGTGCGAGTTTCTTACGCCGGTTCTTCTCGGCGGGGTAGTTCCCGAACCGGTGGTAGGCAACCTAGTTTTTTCGTTCGACTTTCAAAAATTGTATGATGATACCCATTTTGATTAAAAAGATATTTTATTTATTTATTTTCTGTACTTAACTAAAAATATTTTTCTAAGCTCTACGTAGATTTTTTAAACGAAACTAATAAACCCGTATATTTTTAGCTATTTTATAATAGTTGCTGTCTTATAAAAGTTACTATAGTGATTTTTTTCTGTCTTTACACAAGCATCATGGCAGAAGAAATTGATTGTATCAAAACTAGTATTTAAAGTATTTATTTACTTTTATTTTTTGCCGGTCCTAATATTACAGTTCAGCATGGGATCTCTGGAAGTCCGAGAGGCAGGCAGAGCTATGGCAAGCATGATATCATAGGATTTCATGGTGTTAATCCGCTGTGCAATGATGGAAATGTGCGTTTAACATGTACCCGTGTTAAAAAAATGCAGTAACAGCTTTTAATCAAAACGAGTTTAACTCCAATGAAACTCATCCGCTATCTATTCAACTCCAGCGTTTAAATTAGAATAGGAGTATAACTCGAAGCAAACTCGTCCCATCTCCATTCAACTCTACCGGCGCGGCGTCGGCGAGTCTGCCTGTATCGACAATGCGACAGTGACGTCACCTCACTCCTGTTTCAATGGAAACGGTGCGAATGACACAATTACGTCGACATAATCGAGGACTGGAGCACATTCGCACACGCGATGTTTCATCGATTTTTCCTGACTTATTAACACAATATAATCAACATAGTGTAGAGTAATTCAGACGTGTTTTTAATGCAAATTCGCTCAACATAAACGCGCCATTACATAGTTGGACGCTGCTAAGCATTTGTGTAACATGGGATGATTTATGATAAAAAATATCCCATGTTATTGATGCTGTTATGTTCTTTAGACCATTTAGATTTTATAAAAAGACTGCATTCATATTTTAACAAAAAAATGTGGTTAAATTAATACACAAATGCTTAGCTCAGCGACTATTGGTACAAATTATACGAAATTACGCTTATGTGTACGCGAACTTGATTCTAATTTGGATACAAAAATTAAGTTTATAAGGATAGAATGTAAGAATGAATAATAAATAAATATAAAAAAAAATATGTATTTTAGTGGCTAGTCTGGTCATTGCTTCCATGACTAGACTTACTCTGTAGGTTACATAATTAGAATAATCCTACTTATTTAATAGTTCTATTAAATAAGCAAGAGCTCGTTTACTTACACGTGTCGTAAAATTAGCTAACAAATATGTTGTTAACTCTGTAATGGACTTCCGCCAAGTAACATCTGAACTCTGAACTAATAATTAGCTCGTGATTTTCCGTAACTGCATAGAAACGACGATATCTTAATTCTCGGCATTCTCGCAGCTTTGCCCATACATAATATGATTAATAGAATAATTTATTTTGAACTCTTTACTTATCTTCAAGGCCATATTATAATAAATTTTGTTGATTTTAGCTTAACGCTTTCATAGTAGCTATTTTAGACTTTATATTTTACAAAACTTTCAAAGATTGCTACATAATATTTAATACCAGAGATAAAATTAGAGTTTATTGAAATGTATGAATATTACTCGGTAGAAACACGAATATTATGGAATCGATAAAAATAAACTCAGCTAGCTCGATTTACAAATGAGGTTACATCGGGTTACAAGATAAGCGATCTGGAAGGTTTCTTACACTAAGTGCCTTAAGAAGATTGTTCAGCGTCTAAGCCTTTTACACTTAACACTACGACTACTTCAACCTTGTATCTACGTACGAGAGTTTCGGTTACTATTATGTTTTAAGCAAACTATGTAACTGTGATCTATCTACACTTAATGCTAATCAGTAATCATACATATATTATTAACAATTTAATTTTACTAATAACACACTTACTTCATGAGTATCTATATATTAATACGTGAGAGAAAAACTTTGTAACCCTTTTTACGAAAAATGGGGAAACGTAGGTGCATGAAATTTCGCACAGTTATAGTTTATATGGTGAAGGAGTGCATCGAGCTAATATTATTTTAAAATTATGCTTTTATCATATATATTTTTAACAAATAAAACGTTACACACACTACGACACTACTACTAGGAAAAATGACAGATTTTTGAGTGACAAGCCTATACATACGAATAATACTCTTTTATTTATGGTTGAAGTCTGTTGACAACAAGTTGACAAATTGAAAATGGATTATTGTTTTTTTTATTTAATTTTAGAGACTATTACACAATGTTTAAACGGCCAGTCTGAGATCAGCTGAGTCCCAGTGACAAGAATTGAAAAAAACTATGATGAAGACAATATTTTTTACAAAATATAGGTAGTAGTCCTAATGTTGTTGCAAGTAAGGTCGAATTTCGAACATTGGGCGATCTCTAGTTATTCTAAATGCGAAATGCTGAAATATTCATTTTCAGTTTACAAAGGTCAAACGATAGTTTATTAGTTATAAACTATCGTTTGACCTTTGTCTACACTACTATTATAAAGAGGAAAGATTTGATTGTTTGTTTGTCTTGAATAGGCTCCGAAACTACTGGACCGATTTGAAAGATTCTTTTACCATTGGAATCCTACATTAATTCTGCTGAACATAGGCTAAATTTTATTTTGGAAAAAAATAGGGTTCTGTAAGATATTTGGGATTTTCAGACGCAAGGTGTAAAAAATCAACCAGAAATGTTACTTTTTTCGCGTACGCTGCCTAAACTATAAAAGATAGAACCATAAAATGTTCTAAGTAATTGTAGATCTTTTAAATATCTACAAAAAAGTCCGCGACACACTATACCTATCTATGTTGAGTGAGGCACAATAACCATTTTTTTATTAAAAAATCTTGAAATGTTTTTGGACTACATTTAAATGCCTTTATTTTACTCATGGCATTAATTCTTATCAAAATTAATTATTTAAAAATCAATGTCCACCCGTGCGAAGCCAGGGCGGGCCGCTAGTAACTAATAAAATAACTTTAGGGACCCTACATTCTTCACGCCCGATTGATGAATTCATTGATTACTCAAAATGACGAAAGTTGTGCGCAACATTTAGAAAAAAAAATCTTCTTTAAGTACTTATATGAAGTTCTCCAGGAAAATCAAGGTATCTAGATTTTTTTCAAAAGAATAAACCCTCTACATCTATTCATTTTCACGAAACGAAAGTAACGCTTTGAAAATGTAAGTATTGACCGTATGAAAAGCAATTACTTTGGGAAGGTTATCGACCTCTACATCGAAATAACTCGATAAGGTCGGGCTCGCTACATTCTTACTAAATTCTTTATCCGTCTAAAGTGAAGTATACTGTCTATTAATAAAGTTTGTAACTTAAAGTTAAATTAATTAAATTTAATTATTTAGTGGTACTACTATGTATTAGTCAAATAATATGAAAATGTACTTTGATATAATTTAAGTATTTGTTTCGAATTTTTAGACCACCTTTCACCAATCGAAAAGCCTTGCCTTCGCAGCCGGATCACAGCTACGACCGCACTTAAGAGGATACACCAGGGGCGAGAGAAATTGAAAATAGGTATTTGAAAATGTATTGCTGTCTCACCAATCTCAAGTCTCCCACCGCAGAGCGCGATAGAGACAATACGACAAAAGTTCTAATAAAAGAACAGAAAATCTTCGATTCGTTGTCCGCTGATTCCTTCTTCTAAACTTAACCGATTTAAGTACTTTTTTCATTAAGAATTAAAGCAAGGCTTGAGCTGTGTTCCTATGTTTTACTTTTTTTGTATATTTTAGCCAGTTTTGTTTTCTGGGTGTTTGAACACAGAGGAAAATCTTGCCATTTTTTTGGGTTTTTGGACGTTCTTATCTTTTTTAATAATAAAATTATGAAAAAAAAGAAAACATAGGGACATGCTTATAGTGGCCATAGATATTCAGGAAAAAATCATAACTCTATCGGCATTATCCAGGGAGGAAACAGGGGACAGCGTTTGTATGGAAAAACGGCGATGTGGAATCCTCTTAAAGACACTTAATTATTACTTTAAGTTAATGTATAGTTACAGAAAATGTATGGACCTTAGGTAAAATATTTATTAAAGTAATATATCATTAAATGTCTCTGAGCGCGGCTGTGAGATTAATATTTTTGTTGTGACATTGAGTTAGTTGAGTGCAGCGTTAAGTAGTAGAGGTTTAAAAGTTCATGGAACGCAGGAGTTCCCAACCACGCCTGTACGGATTGCAGGCCGTATATATGTCAAGGATAACATAGTTATTTAATTTTTAACTAAGCTTCACGTAAACTTAGCGTTTTATAGTTAAAATGACCAACTACTAAACCTAGGACTAATTGGTACCTGCAGAGCATGCAAGCGACAAGTCAGCACGCTTAGCATTGCTACAGTAGAAACGAAACTATAGAAATGTTGACACAGTTTAAGGACAAAATGCCAGATTTCTTTTGCCAATCTGTCTCTGTATATTTTCTACGGAAAAAAATAATTAAAAATATACTTTTTTCGTAAAAACAAAACCCCTCTATGATCGTCCTGGTAAGAATGTTTACTGCAAGATTGTGAGCAAAAAATACGTTTTTTTCTAAAGATTACAACATGATGATGACGCCGTCTTCTGTAGAAAGTGTTTTTGCGTAGAAAGAAACCTAGCATCCTAACCACGACCAGCATGCTTAGCATAACAACATTATCAACAGGAAATAATGGACATACTGACAGATTTTAGTGACAAAATGGCGAATTACCTTTATCTGTCACTTGTCTATTCTTCCGAGAAAGAAACCGTTTTTATGGTGACCATGCTAAGCCTGCTGTAGAAGATAAATGTAAGCAAAATTAATTTATTTATGTAACGATTATTATTACACGGGTACGGTAACATTTTTTTTCTTTATAAAATAAAAAAAAGGTACGCCGTGGTGTAAAGTACAACACAATAGTGGAGCGGTGACATTCAGCGTTCTGCAATGCGGCGGGCGGCGGGGCGGGCGGCGAGGGCGGGCGGTATAAATAGTACAGTCGATATTCAAATATGTTGCCCACAGTGTCCTAGACTATCGAAACTTATTTACGACAGGGAGAAATGTGAAGATTTTTTCCAGATATGGACTGCGTTGCAACTTGGGAACGGACAATTTAATTAGAATTTTTATAAATAAATAAATAAAAAAACTCTTTATTCAAACAAACAAAACAAATCATTTTACACAAGTTGCAAAAGCGGAAATAGTTTGAATTGGCGGCCTTCAATCGATAAAATTATTCGTTAAATTAAGTTAATTTATCATTAAATCTTTTGAGCGATGGTTAGACATTTAGCATGACAACAGCAGAAATTCGATAGAATGGAAACACTGACAGAGTTTAGAAAGTAGCCGCAAAGTAGTTAAACGCTTTTGATTATTAAATTATTATTTGAAAGAGCTTATCTCACAAACTACTAGAGCAATTTTTCTGTTATTTGGCACAGATAAGAAGTAGACCAGATCATAGGCAATTTTTTGTGGACTAATTTGTCTGTGAAATATCTAATTTACGCGGGCGAAGCCACGCGGAACGTCTAGTAATCCATAATCATGGAGAGTCCAGAAATTTATAAAAAATATAATATAAAATATTCAAAAACCTAATTAAAAATGGTTATGGTTCGTTAATTAACCTATCTGAAATTATAGTTTTAAAGTATAGATGTACAAAAAGAAAAGAATTCCTTTTTCTACGCGATATTACCAGCAATATCACAGAATATATATTAGTGCAATATCTGTATTTCTATTCCTAAAAATACAGACATTGCTTGTTAAATAATTCATAGACTTTATGTAGATGTTTCATAGTAATTCTATGTTTAATTTTCGCTCTTAAAATATATTTTCTGTATTATGTGATATAGCTACAGTCTTGCTTAAATAACTTTGCTAGTTACCAAGCAAAAGAATAGGTAAAAAGAAAATTTATATAAGTATTACAGAAAAACCAGTAAAAATATATTGTGTTAGATTGACTTTAACCTTGAGTTAAATATCATGTTGTCTTTCTTACTCTTTGTAAATACAATGTTCATAAATAAGAAAGGGTTTACTTATTTAACAAACACACGAAACTATGTTAACCCAAGGTTAAGTAAGACTTGAGTAAGACTTACACTGGTTTTAAAACAGTATATTTCGCTATTGTGGTATTTGCTTTCTTTAATTTTCTTTTTACTCTTTAATCAAGGCAAATGACATTGCAAACGCTTTTCAGTTTGTTTTAAATGTACCTAATTAAAAAAAATAACTATTATTTTAATGGCACATTAAATATGGCCGTAACAAAAAGTTGTCGTTTATTAAAAATTAAAATGTAGAGGCTTGGGGGATGCTTACTATGACACACATCTCTTAGTAACGAAAACTAGGTCATCGTAAGCGAAAACATTGAGCCTGGCACACTGGCGGCACAGTATAAATATAATACGGTAGGGTGACTCAGCGTCCTTGAAATCCGACTCTCCTAGTACAGAGACAAATGCGACGTAATTCTAAGTCATGTTGCGTCTGCAAGTTATTTGAAATCACGCTAATGTGTGCGTATGTTCGTTTCGGGTGTACTATAAAGATGGTCTACTAATTTTATTTATAGTATGTGCTTTTGGCGTCACGCGGATTGCCTCGCGACATTTTATTACCTCTGCGTACAACTACCCGATAAAATGTATAAATAGGTATCTCCTTTTATACAATCAAAAATATTCTTACAACGCATTTTTAGCCTCTAATACATTCTTGCTCTATTAATAATGTTAAAAATAGATACTTTCAATATTAAGATACCAAGGTTTATTGAATTCTCACACATTTATTTGTAACATATTATCTTCGACAATATAAGGGACTTAAAGGTAAGAACTGCTAATCTTTGGCCTTAGGAAAGGCTTAGTTACTATGCATTACATGCATAATGCTACTTGGAATGTATTAATCTGTCGTGAGAAGAAGATTACGTATTGCGTCTTATTATTGACCTTTCGGCTTTGATAATATCTGGGTCGAGACAAGATCGGCTCGGCGTAAAGAGATACTTAAATATAATATAGTTTCTTATGGGCAGCCTTGAATTTTTTTTCAGTTTTTTACTTTTACTTATTTAACAAGTAGACGTTCCGTGGGAATCGTATATTTTCCCGCAAAAAGAGTCTATGTCTTATCATGTGGTCAATTCTATATCTGTGCCAAAATTATATACAAATCGGTTCAGTAGTTGTTGAGATTAGCGCGTTATAATGGTATACATTTAAGGCTAAATCACATTAATATTATAAATACAAAAGTTTCTGACTGTGTGTTATTTCTTCAAAAGCTGCTAAATGGATTTTGATCAGAATTTGTTTTCTCACAGGTTTTTTATACCAATAGTACGGTGTTCCCGCAGGAAAGAAATGGTTTCAGATAAAAGTTTGCATAGAAAATATATTTTTAAATACACTTTATAGTTTGTATAATTCAGATCACTAGAAACCACTTTGTGAGTACAGAAATAAACGTTATTAACGACAGTATTAAAATAATTAAATAAACGTTATTTAATTATTTCAATAATGTCAAGTTTATCAGTAATCAAAATAGTGAGATTTACGTGGTCGAGCCACGTGGAATGTTACCCAGTGCTTTTACAAAGCGAAAAAAAAACATAGTATAAAAGATGTCAAAAATATTGATCACAGTACTTTGTGTACTAGTAATTTAAAGATATTCCATGAGAAAGAAAGCCTAGAAGAGTGTCATTTATGAACCAAAATTTCTACTTCATTGTAGAAATTCTACTATATTACTGTATTAATTCTACTTCAATATTCATAATATTCATAATTATTCATCATTGTTTTACTCAAGCAAGACTATTTTTCTGTCATGAACATCTTTATGTACTTAAACATATTATATTATAGTTTTTTACACCTTTTACATACTGCCAAACATTTCTTTCCTTTGCCATAATCGGGTAAATACGACCCAATTCGATTATTTTTCGTTCAAACGATGAAGACATAACGCGCCCTCACAACTCACGCACGATGACGTCACTTCTGTCAGAAATAGCGGGAATGGCAGATCGTGCAGTGAATTGCGAAACTTACTAAATGCTCGCTGAAACATGCTTATTGCTTACTAATCTATTTAGTAATATTAATTCAGGCCCACTAGATAGTGTTTTATAAATGAAAAACTTTTTAGATGTTTGCGATGGCTAGATTGATTAACTGTTTGCAAAAACCTTGCAGATTTTAGTGAATGCAAAATAAAATGATCTTAAATTATCGTTTTATTATGATATGGACAGTTATCTAGAGTTGAGACGATTTTGAGACTGCAATGTAGACACAGGTCATATGTATAATGTAAGCACTCAAGTTTTTAAAATGTTTGTAAATGTTTATTGTTTAATATTTTTTTTTATTTATGCTTCACAAGTGAATGATTGAACGATTAGAGTATAAAATTTAAATAAGCTATAAAAACATTGAGTAACGTTGCTAATATAACCAAACTTCTTTCTTCCAACTAACCTATTGTATTCTGTATATTATTTAATTAAATTCCATCTAAACGCTTTCTGTGTACGGATGAGTACATAATTAGAGTTTAAATTAATGAAATAATTACGAAAATTTGTGTACAAGGCTTCTCCAGACGGGCGGATGTATTCCGAAATAAACTCCCCTTATTTACGAGTCCTTGAATTTAATTCCTTTGAGTATTTAAAAGATTTTTAAAGTAAAATATATTTTCAGCACAGAATTACGCTGAAAATATAACCATATTTTGATAAAAATACCTGTTTGGTGACTAAACAACAACACAGGCGGATTGTCGCTTGCGACTTTTCTGCATCCAAATCCTTTTTACAGGGGAACCTCACAGTTTTTTCTAGATAACATTCTCCTTACCTTTTTTAGATAACTCCTACGTCTTTTGCTGTAACGTTTTAACCGTTTACGGTTTTTACTCTTTATAAAAATTGGTTTATCAGCCGTAATGGGATGAGGTAACAGACGTAAGAACACTTTTGAGTTTATAATATCAGTATGAAAAATATCCATTAGTATTAATTATTTATTGACTGACTAACGGAACAACATTTAATACAATACAAAATAATACAAGGTTTTTTATGGATTATGATGTGTTCGAATGAAGATACAACATACTTTGCGACAATGGGACTACTATAGTATGACTATATCAAGCTGCGCAGATCATTTGGCTGTGATTTCCGAGACGTCGGTCGTTGAGAGTTGTAACAACTTGTTGCCACAAGAGCTGCACTCGACTGGAAATGACTTTTCATAGCTAACTTCCGACCATCGTGATTTCAGAAGGCTTAGCACAAACAATTAATAACTGCGTATTCATTATATCATCAAATGTTTAAGCATTGCTTATTGTGAAGATAAGATTGATTTGTACTTTAGTATATCCATACTTTTTTTCTTTTTATGAAATAAGCGGGCAAACGAGAAAACGGGTCACCTGATGGAAAGCAACTTACGTTGCCCATGGACACTCGCAGCATCAGAAAAACTGCAGGCGCGTTGCCGGCCTTTTAAGAGGGAATAGGGTAATAGGGAAGGGTAGGGATGGGAAGGGAAGGGAAGGGAATAGGGGAGGGTAGGGAAAGGAATAGGGTAGGGGATTGGGCCTCCGGTAAACTCACTCACTCGGCGAAACACAGCGCAAGCGCTGTTTCAGGCTGGTTTTCTGTGAAAACGTGGTATTTCTCCGGTCGAGCCGGCCCATTCATGCCGAAGCATGGCTCTTCCACGTCTATTATAAACGGAAAAGTGTATTAGTCACTCTGTTACCTCTTCACGCTTAAACTGATTTTGATAAAATTTTGTATGTAGATACTTTGAGTCCTTGTAAAGTAGTATACATTGGATTCCGGAAAAAAATAACGGTTCCTAAAGAACGAATTGCGTGACGAAATTTTATCATTATAAAAGAAATTTTATCATTATAATATATGAAAAATTGAAACGACATAAAACAATTATTTAGATTCACTTTGCTGTAATCTGTTGGGGCGGTGGCCTCGTAGCAACTTCGTAGATGTGCTACGAGCTACGGAGCTACGGGCTACGACGCACAGAGCGAGATGGATAACATTGTGCTGGCTTTGTCCCACGACTGCACTTGTTTAGTTAATAATATCGTGAAATATATAAAAATAATAATTGAATTATATCATTTTTGTTATCCATACTTATGTTAAAAATGCGAAAGTGTGTCTGTCTGTTTGTATGTTACCTTTTCACGCCCAAACCACTAAACCGATTTTGCTGAAATTGGTATGGATATCTCCTTTGAGTCCCAGGAAAGGAGATAAGATACTTTTTATCCAGGTAAATTAATGTACGGTTCCCGCGCGGTCAACGAATTTTGCTGCAATGGAGTTGATGTCATCTAGTACTTCTACTGTAAGTATAAGAAAAATTATATGCTTGCATGCATGTTGAATGTCATGGGCAACTTCGTAGATGTGCTACGCGGTATCAGGTATGTAGCTACGGGCTACGGAGCTGAGCTACGGGCTACGGTACTACGGGCTACAGAGCTATGGGCTACGGAGCTATGGGCTACGGGCTACGGGGCCGCGCCCAGAGCGAGACAAAAAACCTTGCTGGCCTTGTCCCACGATTCTACTATAGCGTAAAACAAATGATTTGATTTGATGATTAAATAATGCCAATAAAAGAACAAGATAATAATTAGCATAGTTGTGTTGATTATTTTAGTCTTCTGTTATATAAACATGAACAGCAAAATGTGTTGCTAAGTGCTAGTCTCGAGAATAGCTAAACTGATTCTTGTTTTAGAATATTCTTTGAAATACGAAGTTGGTTTGGAGATAAAAATTTAAAAATATGTATATTTAAATAAGTAAATTTAAGAATACTTTGCCGCATAATTTACTTTATCTTATATATAAAATTCTCGTGTCACAATGTTAGTTACCGTACTCCGCCGAAACGGCTTTACTGATTCTTACCAAATTTTATATGCATAATATTCAATAGGTCTGACTTCTGAGAATAGGCTACTGGCTAATGGTGCCATGCTTATATAGTCACTTCAATAAAATAAAATGGGCGAAATACTTTATATGGCAAAACAACGTTTGTCGGGACAGCTAGTTTACTTTATAATTATTTCAAATGACGAAACCTTACTGCTTTTGGCAATAACATGAATATGACGTAATGACCTCCGTCGGGCCCGCTAGCAATTAAAAACACGTTTGTAACATTTTAGTTCCCATTTATAGTAATAATAATATAATATCTATGGACGCTTTACACCACGTCAGTCTGTCCCCGTGCTAAGTACCTGAAGGACTTGTATTACGGGTCCCCGACAACGGAAATATATTTAATACTTTTGTACTATACATATCATACACATATTTAATACACATCCAGACCCGGGAACTTTGAAAACTTTTTGTTCCGTCGGTGGGATTCGAAACCGCGACCCAAATTGAGCTGCCACACACTCAATCGATTGAGCCACAGAGGTCGTCATATTTCACATTTATGGTAAGATAATTTAATAATTTTGTGCATATTATAATAATAATCTTATACAGTATATCATACATATGGTAAAAGCACGAAAATGCCCCGAGCACTTTCTGAATATTCTATTATCGTACTGCTAGCTACAATAATATTGTATTCAAAGTTTAGTTTGCGGGTATGTTTGTACATGTGAACATAATAACAATTGTTTATGCTTTATAATACGGAGTCAATATTATGGACTAACAGTAAATAATTTTCCAGCTCCAGCCTCCATTAACGCAAAAAAAAATGTTTTTCAAATATTAGTAAACCACTTCTTTTACTTACGTCTTCATTATAACCCGAATACGCAAATTATATGAGAATTAATGTTAACCGAACGATTATTACAAATTTATTGACACTCTATATAATATTAATAAAATGCTTTATTCACACATTGAGACAATGCACGGCACACACTAAAGCAAACAACAAGCAATAAATCAAAAGAAAAAAAAACTGCTTAACTAAAATAACAAACAACAATATGTAAAAGCATACAAAACACAAATAACAACAAAAAAAGAATGGCACCATTAGGTACGGTATCCATACCGACTCAGGTGTATAACCACGGCGCAGAAACTGCACCACGGTACCTGATCTTCCGTGGTTCCTATGCAAGTAAGCATGAACATTCATGTAATTATCATCATCAAATGTAATATAGGCTGGCAAAATCAAATCCGTTTACTTTAGTTTTGCCGTAGTCAAGTAAAAAAAGCCAAAATATTTTTACAGCTTTACAAGGGCAAAATTTTTGTCGCAAACGCTATTAAGTATTTAATTATTATAATATTGAACATCGCTATTTTTCTATACTTTCTTATCTTACAAAACTTCTCTGGACTTCTAGGAATATTTTAAGACTAAAATTAGCCCAATTCGTTTAGTCGTTATTGCGTTATAGCAGTCCTGCTGTTAAACACAATTGAAAATCCATTTTTTTATATATTGTTTAATTTAAGATGGAAATATTAGGGGTATTAAATATTTAATGAATATGCTACAGAACTGGTAAAGTTTTCAAATATGGGTTACTGAAATCCTAGTTAAACGTCACTCAGTAACCAGTGGTAACAAAATATTCGAACACCAACCATTGCGTGTGTTTAACAAGCTGGATGACACGCGATCATTATAATATAATAATTACCCGGACTCAACCCGTACCTCGAATGTACACTAAAACCGGAATTATATTCGGAAATCGGAATATAACTCGAATTGAATTGAATATATTTGGGGAAAACTAGTACCGAATTAGAAACTAGTTTATTTGGAGGTATAAATATTCGCGAATAAAACTAGAAACAATGACGTATGAGATGTCTATTTTTGAATTTAATGTTAGGAAACGTAAATACCTATACTTATTACTTCTTATGAATAAAATATTCTGGATTCACACTAAAATATATCCAATGTTTTGTCTATCAATTCGCTTTTTTAACGTATCATACATATGCAAAATACTTTGTGTAACTAAATCGTCTGTATACATACGACAGTATAAATCTTTTTTACTTAAGATATAAACGTGACTACTATAGTATTTAAAGTGTAGGGCCACTTGCACCAGTCTTTTTTTTTTTTTTATTAAATAAGGGGGCAAACGAGCAAGCGGGTCCTGATGGTAAGCAACTACCGTCGCCCATGGACACTCGCAACATCAGAAGAGCTGCAGGTGCGTTGCCAGCCTTTTAAGAGGGAATACGCTCTTTTCTTGAATGTTTGCAGGTCGTATCGGTCCGGAAATACTGCTGGTGACAGTTCATTCCAGAGTTTTACAGTGCGCGGCAGAAAGCTACGCGAAAAATGCACTGTGGAAGACTGCCACTCATCAAGGTGATGAGGATGGTATGTTTTTCGCGTGGGACAATAGCGAAAATTTGCAGGTGGTATGATTCCGAACAATTCCTCAGAGCACTCCCCGTGATACAACCGATAGAGGATGCAGAGTGAAGCTACATCTCGGCGTAATTCCAGGGGGTCCAAGCTGTTTGAAACACTATGGCAGTCAACAATTCGAGCAGCCCTTCGTTGGATACGATCCAGAGGGAGCAGTTGGTATTTTGGCGCCCCTGCCCAGAGTCTGGGTATAATTGCTAACCGTTAGTCAAAAATATGCTATCTCTGTAATCCAAAATATATGAAAGAGACACACATTTAAACCACAATTAATTTTTACCCACACTCGAGCGAATGGGCCTAAATATACTATGTAATAATATGATAACTCGTGCTGCATATTGTTAATAATATTTTCTATTAGCAACCGGAATCATTATTTTTCATAGCTCGACTAAAAGGATTAGGCAAAAAGGTTTTATTTATATCGGTATAGCCTTGTTTGTAAATCGTGTTACTATGTGCCGATTACATAATATAGGTAGCTAGGTTTAGAATATTTATTTGATAAAGCCTTTTAAAGAGTATTTTTATACGATCAAGTCATAACCTAAAATAAAATAAATAATTTATATTTGATACTTAACCTTGGTTTTACCAATTTTGCTGTTGATAAGGTATCTTAAAGTCATTTTACTAATTGTTTCACGCAGGAGTCGCGTATTTTCCGGTATTACAAGTAAAAAGATCTAATCTACATCTGCACCAAATCTCATCATAATCGGTCCAGCCGTTTGAGCCATGGACAAGGGCAATGCGGATTCAAATGTCAATAGGTACATACCTAGACATCGACTTTTCAATGTTCATGTAGAATTGAGGTACACGACGATTCTGTTTTAAGTAGAAACTTGATAGTTGTAAGTAAACTCGGATAATTGGTACGCGTTATACGCATAGCCCCGCAGTTGCGCCAGAAACGAGCCTTGAACCCCACCCCCTTGGGGGCGGGGCGGGGGGCGGGGTCGTCTTGTTTTCTCTATCACTGAAACCTTGATTGTGAAACATTCGGAACGTAATCGATTTCTAATTGCGCATACTATTATGAGCAATTAACGATTTTGAATATTTTTGTTTTTAATTGATTTTAATATCCGTGATTGGCATTTATGTCTATACATTATAATAATATAATATAAAATAGTATTTATTATATTCACACTGACGGTAAAGTCGTTGTAGCTCACACAACGACAAAACAAAACATTGTTTAACATTAACGCCTGTATATACATATGTGTGTATATGAATATTTGTATTGGTAAAAGGGTAATTGAATAACTTAATATAAATTATGAACATCATAATTTTAAAGCCCTCTCTAGTCTTTACACTCGCCGCGCGAATTGTGGTCGAGATTCATGGGTGCTACACGTCGTGAACACGACACGAATAAATACGGCCTTCTACACTCGCAATGTTCGCATTTACTTTCGGGCATTTGTGTAAAATGGTGGACGTTGAAGTCACTGTTGCTGCTGCTCTGACATTGTGTGCGACTGGGAATAAAAGCGAGTGTGGATGATATTCGCCTTCGCGCTTCGCGAGCCCTTTATCGCGGGCCAAACCAACCAAAACTAACACCGGACGGGGAAAGTCACGAAGCGCGAACGCAAAGCCGCGAAACCCTCCACACTCGCAGTTCGCGGCTTTCGCACCGAGAGTGTGGAGCCAGCTTTACAAATTCACTTCTAGGTGAAATCGGATGAGAAATGAAATGAAGTGAAAAGATTAAAAAAATGAACAAACGTTACGCACTTCACTAAGCTCGGCTTTTAGCTAGTAGCCTATATAGTTGAACAGAATTTCCAATAATTAGAAGTCCCTAGTATTCAAAATTAAACGTTAATTTCACACAAGATACACGTATACTATTCAAGAGTGGCGTTGATTGGTGTTACTTCTATAAATGAAGTTCAAAATTCGTCATGCCTCAGTGTAAACTAACTCTAAGATTTGAGATTCATTTTGAATGTTTCACTGGCTTTCTTTCCCCATATATTTAAGTAAAAGAGGGTTAGTTCGGACACAGGGTAAGTCCAGAAAATTCAAGTTTATACGCTAAATTAAACTACAGTTACGGTATGGTACTACATTTTGTGGTTGCAGATTGCAGTGCAGTATGGCGTATATGCCCGTAGCGCCAGGCAAAAAAAAAAAAAAAACATTTAGTGAAGCTACCCATTTAGTGAAGTTGAACTGTCCGGACTTACCCTGTGTCCGAACTAAACCTGATTACCCTCATAGATAGTTTATCTTGCCTCACAACAATATACTCGGTATATGGGTCGCGACGTCAGTCGTAAACGTCGTCCGCAATATCGTACTCCTCATAACGGACCGACGGAAATCCAATCAGCTTCTTTATTTACCGCCACACTGTATCCCGACCGTTTATATTTATTTGCCAAAATATTTCGACTGACATTTCTACATCATAGCCTATTCCACATAAGAAGGATAAGAGGATAAGAAGGAAAACTTGGAAGTATAAGTAAGAGCTAAAATATTATGATCACTGATCTACGTGTTTCACAAAACATCTGAGGCATGAAACTAAAAACCATAAAAGTAATCTTCTTCTTCTTTATCTATATATATAAAACTCAAAGGTGACTGACTGATTGACATAGTGATCTATCAACGCACAGCCCAAACCACTGGACGGATCGGGCTGAAATTTGGCATGCAGGTAGATATTATGACGTAGGCATCCGCTAAGAAAGGATTTTGATCAATTCCACCTCCAAGGGGTTAAAATAGGGGATGAAAGTTTGTATATAATAATACTTCTAAACGCGAGCGAAGCCGCGGTCAAAAGCTCGTATTATATAAAGATATAATATTCCCTCGTGCTCAATTTTAATGAATGTAATTTGACATTGCAATAAATTACCCTTTTGGTAGTTTTTTTCAGCTAATTTGGAGAGGGTAGACGATAGTATCGATTTCATACAAAACATTTAACCTCGAATTAGGTCGTGTAAGTAACCCAAGATAATATATTCAAATTCGCCAACTAATTTATAGGAAATCTGCCTCGCAAATTTATGGCACGATAAAATTAATTACAGTATGCTTTTCCAGACATTATTTTCGATTGCCATTGTACAAATACGTTCATTGATATCCATACTGACATCCACTTTGGTAAGACTTGTTTTTTATATGTTTCTGTTTCTTTTTAAATAATATCTAAATGGTTTTTCAAATAAAATAAAGTTTCTTTATTCTATTATAAATGCGAATTACCTATGTGTAGTTATATTTTACACACAGCAATATCTTCTGGAATATATGCCGGAATGTAAAGTGTCCGTTGTCGTTTTCCGGGACATAAATAATCTATTTTCTAAACTTCATCAAATCGTTTCAACGGTGTTAGCGTGAAGAGGTAACAGACAAATACATATTTATATGTATATCTATGGACGCTTCACACCACGTCAGTCTGGCCCCGTGCTAAGTACCTAAAGGACTTGTGTTACAGGTACCAGACAACGGAAATATATTTAATACTTTTATACTATACATATATTTAAGATTTTTATTATATCATACACATATTTAATACACATCCAGACCCGGGAACATTGAAAACTTTTTGTTCCGTCGGCGGGATTCGAACCCGCGACCCCCGGCTTGAGCTACCAACGCGCTCACCACTGAGCCACAGAGGTCGTCAAAATTAAAAAGTGGGGGTGACGTCACACGCCACCGGAACGTAAATGAGCAAATATTAAAATTCCTGCGGGAGCCCCGAGTACAGTGAAAACTGTTTTCCTTGCTAAATAAGCAGAAAGCAGGGCTCGGAACCGGTTTGAAAATACCGGTTTATTTCGGTTAAAAACCGGTAAATATATCGTTCTTTTATTTACCGGTTAAACAAGCGAACGGTTTTTACGTAACCCAAATAGTAAAGGTTACCGGTTACTAACACACAAACGATTTTGAAAACCCAAAATTAACCGGTTAATTCTTCGATCGCGCTTCTTGGAAATCTATTTTTATCACTTATCGCGGCCCGCTTGGGCCGCTTGGGAGTTGATAAGATAATTTCGCAATTATTTTCACCTCTTTTATCTTCATCTTTTTTAATTTTAGAATGTTTTATTTTTTTTATTTTTATTTTTAATTTAAATAGAAATGTTAGATTTGACATACAGAGATCTAAGGGCCGGGACACAAAAATACGATACGACGTCGTATCGTGTTTTTATGTCCCGGCCCTGAGGGCCAACGCTAAAACACGGGCAAATACGGGCGTGGGCGCACGCGTCGAAAGACCGCCGCGGGCCACGAATCCGCGAGTGCGTGCGCCCACCTCATTTAGCGCTGCTAGTATAATTTTTACACGCCATAAAAGTTAAATCAGTACTTTGTTTAGATAATAATTTTATAACTTATACAAAAAAATAGAAATCCAAGTAATATTGTCAAAAAAAAAATTTGTTTCATTTATCGTCACATAATTGTTTTATATTAATGAAAGACATGTATTAACTAAAAAAATATATTTTCCGCCATTTGTTTACAAAAAAATTATAAACAAATGGACTATTTCGATGCTTTTAAAAATTTCTTTTGCTTAACTTTATGCTCTAGAAAATATTATGATTTTTAGAACGAACTTTTTTTCTTAATAACAATATTTAATTGTTTATAATCGGTTTTTTTATATTTATATTGTTTAACCCTTAATTGGGCGCATCAAAAAACTAACACAAGTAGTCGCATGGGGTCTCTACTGACCCCAAATTAAAAATGAAAATTAAGTTGAAGAAATGAATAAAACGAAGTATTAATTATGCGAATTGTTAGAATGCTTTATGATAATTAATCACAACAAGCAATAACCTTCATTTGCCTTTATACAAGTTTGTTTGGATGTATGGATGTTTGTTACTCTTTCACGCAAAAACTACTGAACAGATTTTAATGAAACTTTACAATAATATAGCCTATACATCAGAATAACACATAGGCTACAATTTTTACCGACTTTCAAAATGGGGGAATATAACCTCAACAATGAACAGCCAATATTAATTATTATTACCATGCTCAGTATGCAGACAGGTGAATTCCGTAGTTTTTGTGGGCTTGCGGTTGGCACGGTTGTAACTAGGTCACCGAGGCGTCAGGTGTACTCGCGCAGTCTAGCACTGAAAACGCTACGTTACTGTCATATTCTACACCACATTCATTAAATATTGATGAAAATTGTCTAGCATTATCGTTTTGTATCTAAATTAATATTTTGTATGTGTTGTATTGATCTAAAACATGTGAAACATCGAAAATGTCGAAAACTGAGAAATTACTAAAATAATTATTAAGGAAAGCTTTCATACAACTGTATGATAACATATTCTTTATATATTATTTTATTTTCAACAAATCTAACGTCATTTAAGAGACGTTCACATATTTTGAAGCTTGAAAAATATGTTAAGATGTTTTCAAATTGGCAAGTATCCATAAATAAATTGCTTTCATTAGTAAACTGTGGAACCTTCCAGAGAAAATTAATCTACAAACATTTTAATGACATCGTGTGATGCTTTTCTATCATCATCATCATCATTAGCTTATATTCACTTGGTATCAAAGGCTGTAGTAACTACAAACAATCCTTATAATTTCTCTCTTTTCTTCCTTTCCTCCGTCAGTCATCACATATTGTAATGACAGACGATGATATCATGATAACTTCAGCAAATTATTACTAACTTAAATATAATGCACAATTATTTAAAAAATATTTTATTTATGAACACCCCTCTTCATTTTTGACGTTACGAGCAGAACTAAAATTACTATAGTTGATGAATGTTAAAAACGTTGTATTTAAATAGTTTGTGATCAACCTATAGATTTTAAATGGGTCCGCACAAATTATGCCTACGAATAATAAAAACTAAGGAAAAGTAACTCCGTCAAAAAACATGGTCCACAATACTTGTCAAAAAAGTGTACCTTAGGTACACATTTCAATACATTTGCAATATTTAGGTGACCTTGAGCGGTACTAGGCTGACGTTACATGACAGATCAAAAGGAACCAAATTTAAAACGGCAATAGTATGGGAGTTACGACTCCTTAGTTTTTACTATTCGTAGACTTATGCGTATAGATTAGTGCGAGTCCGGCGGCGCCCTTTCACAAAGCGATTAACTTTCACACGTCACGTCATACAAGACAAATAACTATCTTGTGACGTCATGGAATTTCCACTATGCACCGTTCAAATTTAATTCACCTATAAATGACCTTTATGACAATGATATAAGAACCAGTATCATGAAAATTCCGAAGTAAAATATTTTGTAAACAATAAAAGCTGACCAGTTCGGACATAAACGACAGTATGATAAAGACTGTTTACCTAAGGAGTTTCGTTTCCGATCGTGACTCCTGTTTTATGTCGATCGATAAATAGTTAACCGTGTTCTAAAGGCAGACTTTGGCTGCAGACAGTATTATAAGATAAGATAGCTTTTTGTTTACTCAAAACATAGACTATAGTTTGGTAACATGGGCCGTGCGGTGGCTCGTGAGAAAAACACTCCTTTTCTGGCGCAGTATGATGAATAGCTATTTCCAAAAAAGATTTCACATATAAAACTATAAAAGCCCCTTGATTGAAAAATTGGATATCTCCTACTCCTCCTACATTTCTTCTGATTAATTTCGTTGCGTGTCCCAAGACAGATTTAGCTTGTCTCTCGGACATCCCTGAGATCATATCAAAGGGTTTTCGTGGTTGGTTACCACTGTTGATCCTGGCGACACATGAGTTGCAGTGGTGGGAATGTGAGGTGGGCCTTTTGCCCGTTTTAAAAAAATATAAAAGCCCCTCTCTACTAACTATAAAAGTTAGGGTATGCTGGATAACCAAGATGGCGAAGCTATAGCAGCCACAATCACTAGCAATCATAGACAAGTGCTCGTTATCACTTTGGTCACAAAACAACATAGAGGGCCACATAAAAGAATAAAAGAAAAGAAAGCTAACGCATAAAATGTCATGTTTTAAGCTAACTGGACTGTAACGACACGCCTCACCTACGGCCTTACGCGGCCACGCCACATGAATAAAAATATATTACCAATTGTTATACCATATTATTATACAACTGTAAAAATATAAAGTAAAATAAAATAAAAATAAATTAACTTGTAAGTTATTGCTAATCATTTAATGTGTGAAAATACTTTTGATTGAAAATAACCCGAACTTCGGTGGATTAATATCATCGTAGTTCGATCGGAAGTAACACGCACGTATTTGTCCATTTAAAATACATAACAACACTTTCTTTTAGCTCCACCGTAGTCGGGTAGAAACATGTAGATAATTTGAAAACGTATAAAAAGAGTACTTTTTATAACTTTTATGATCGTCTAATAAGTTGTTTATCTTTTTTAGTCTTTAACTATACAAAGTTAATCATAGTCAAATTAAGAGCTTTTACAAATTATATTCTGAGTAGTATGGTAAATAACTGGTACTATATCCTGACCTTATCAAGGTAATAACTAGTAACAATACGGGGGTGTGCGCACCATCTAACTATTTCCATAATGAAAATAAATGTGTCAGTACTCGTGTGAAGGAAATATGTGGCAGGAAATTCATCCTTATTTCATTATAGTTACTGCCGGTAACTTCCTTTAACACTTGGTAGCCGTATATTTTGCTTAAATTATTCTTATGTCCTTTGTCCTTTCATATGATTCTTATGTCCTTTTCTGGGACCAGAGTATCGTCATATCAAATTTAATCAAAATCGGCTTAGCGGTCAAAGCGTGAAGATGTAACAAATAGACACGCCTTTTGAACGACTTCCAAAAAGGAGGAGGTAATACGTTCGGCTGTATGTATTTTTTTTATGTTCAACGATTACTCAGCCGTTTGTGGTCCGATTTACAAAATTCTTTTTGTGTTGTATAGGGTTTGACTCGAATTTGGTACCATGTTCATAAAAGTGGTGACCTAATGATGGGATCCATGAGTAATCGAGGGGACTCCTCAAAATTTATATGGAAACATATAATGATTTTGATTTTTTCTGAAGCGTTTTAGGTATATACTACCAAAAAGTAAGATTTTGCACCAGGATGTTCCGAAGGTACCCAACAGAAATTTTGAATCCTTATAGATACAAGTTCGAGGATTTTGGCTTTATTTAAACTACTCCAAGCAAAAGCCAATGGTTTCTACATTATTTCTGCTGAACATAGGTTAAATTTTATTTCGAAAAAAATTGGGTTTCGTAAGATAATTGTGTTTTTCGGACGCCAGGTGTAAAATCAACCAGAAAAGTTACTTATTTTGCGTACGCTGCCGAAACTATAAGAGATAGAACCATAAATGTTTTAAGTAATTGTAGATCTTATAAATATCTACAAAAAAGTCCGTGACACACTATACTTATCTATGTCGAGTGAGGCACAATAACAATTTTTTTATTTAAAAATCTTGAAATTTTTTTTGGACTACGCGTTTAAATACGCGTTTATTTTACTTATGCTATTAATCCTTATGAAAATAAATTATTTCATTATTAAGTACAGTTTATGTAGATAACATATTTTGGTCTTTAAATGATTAAAATTGGAGGTTTAGTTTTGAAATTATGGCAAAATTAAAATATAACGATAGTGGGCGTCACCAAGCGGGGGTGCGTGTGCGGGAGGAAGACAATCTGTGCAGTGTGCACTATATGCATCCATTCGGATAATGACTGCGTCCGCGTCGTCGATTTCAGTGTTGGAGTCTGTGAATTGACCTGGGAATCATTTTGCTGACCGAGTCTTTCCTGGGTAGGCTTTTTGCAGCTGTAACCGACATCCACGTGGGCGGAGCCGCGGGCGACCGCTAGTAATAATATGTACAACTCTAAGACAACGAGCTATAAGTAATATAGCCTTGTGGTCTCATAGGTAACTAAAAAGGGTAAAATTATTATTTTTTAACAAAAAATTAAAACCGACTTCCAAGGTAAAAACAAAAGTAATATTCTTAAACATAATCTAAAAAGAATCAAATAATTCTTATTCTTTATTAAAGTGCCGTCTTTAGACTTCGCCTAAACCTCAACTATTTCTGTACTCAATCTTCATGCTTTTGAAGTCGGTACTAGCTTACCTTAGCGTAAATTCTATGTCAAGGATCTCAGAACTTTTCCGGGCTGGTAGCGACTTCAAAAGTACGAAGATTGAGTACAGAAATAGTTGAGGTTTAGGTTAAGTCTGAAGACGGCACTATTATAAGGAATAAGAATTATTTGATTCTTTTTAGATTATGTTTAAGAATATTACTTTTGTTTTTACCTTGGAAGTCGATTTTAATTTTTTCTTAAAAATCATCACCACACATGATATAGAGGTAAATGCTGTTCTAGACTAGGCTTCGCTCGCGTAAAGAAGTCTTATTATATACAAACTTTCAATTGTGGAATTGATCAAATTCCTTTCTTAGCGGATGCCTACGTCATAACATCTACCTGCATGCCAAATTTCAGCCCGATCGGTCCAGTGGTTTAGGCCATAAACCTATATATTAAGTCTATGGTTTAGGCTGTGCGTTGATAGATCACCATGTCAGTCAGTCACCTTTGAGTTTTATATATATCTATACTAATATTATAAATACGAAAGTATCTCTGTCTGTCTGTCTGTCTCGCTTTCACGCCAAAACTACCGAACCGATTGTAATGAAATTTTGTATACAGTTAGTCTAAAGCCTGAGAAAGGACATAGGCTACTTTTTTACTGGAAAAAAGGGTTGTAAGGGGGCGAAAATGCGTAAATTTGTTCAAATTAAGTTTGTTCCAAAAATGCATAATAGATGGCGCCGTGCGTCTCCTACATCGCGGTGATGCTTGCCCAGACTTCTTTCTATAAGAGGTGGTATCATCTTATATTAGAGATTCGATTTTTTTCGATTGTTATTACTTTTTTACGTTATTAAATAACTCAGTACTTTATCTTTGCAGTGACGTAACCTTAAAAGTTAAACTTATCAATGATATAAATAGTTTATGGGTAAAGTTGTGTAATTATGGGCCTAAATGAGCTTTAAAATTTGGCATAAAATATAAAGTTTAATAAAAAATATATATCTATATAATATCTTATATAGATATATATTTTTTATTAAACTTTATATGTTCTAACAATTTCTGTCAGATTTTAGAACATGATTACATGACACTCACACTGACACTAATTTTTAACTTTGCGCATGCGCAATGTACATTGAAAAAACGAAACGAACACGACTATTAAGTACACACTGCACAGCTGTTTTGATTTAAGGGGTACCAGGGTTTTTTTTATAAAAGCTTTTGACACCAATTTTGTTGTCATCGCGCGCTATAAACTGAAGTCCACGCGGACGAAGTCGCGGGCAACAGCTAGTAGATTATAAAGATATAATTTTGTCTTTCTAAAATTACTTCAAAGGAAAATAACAAAAATGTAAACATAAGTAACAATGGTTCGTTATATCACTATGAATAGAAGTTGCATCATTTGCGCGATACGAATCAAATCGATTTTATGCGACAAAGGAATTGTTATGTAGGAAAACTGATTTTATGTTTAATACCCCTGAGAACGCCACATATTTTATGCCACAGAAGTAATATTTTGCCATACAAGTTATGATTAAAATACGTTATAGTCTACAGAGATACTATGCTTACTGGATAAAATAAAGGCACATTTAATATTATGCTGTAACACTCAGCAGTTTTTTCTGTCTATTGACTATTGAGGCTGTAGTCTGTATTAATAACTACATTTTTTTTATTTGAGTTATCATCAAAACGATTCTCATCATTGAAAATAGTCGATAGTATAATCAGAGAAATAGAAACGACCTACATTATTTGGTCGGGTTATGTTAATCCCAGCAGACGACTAACATTGACTTGACAATTGACATTGCCCGGCCAAAAAAGTAGACGCAAAACCTAACTAAGTACAGAATTTCTATATAATGCGTATAGTTATTACTCTATGATAATAAGTTCTGTTGATAGAGTTACAAACGCATTGTCTACACTTGCATGAAACACTACTGCACGTCTAATCCTCTATGCCAACACTTCTATTAGAGGAGAAATAGTTCTCCTCTAATAGAAGTGTAGGCATAGAGGATTAGTGCAGTATCGATTGTGGTGCAAATGTGTTACAGCGTGACCCGGCCATCGATCCGCCACGATACCCTAATTGTAGATGGCTAAAGGCCAGCTATTGAGCGGTTCCTAAGGGCTAACGTTAGAGGAGGTTTTACGACAGGACTTTTGATCAATCAACAATTCCATTAGAAAGATATACACATCTTGCAAAAACCTCTAACTAGCAAGAAAAGTTTTACAACAGTTAGTTGGGATAACAGCGACAAAATGCAACTTTTACGAGATATATTTTTTAATTATTAAGTTATGCCTAGTATTTTCACCGTGTGTACACAGTACACAGTAATGCGTTTTGAATTCCCTTTATTATTATGACCGTTTTTCAGTACGGAAATTAATTAAGTATGCAGGAAAAGGACATCATAATATAGAATTATGCTGAACTTTATTTTCTGGATTTGTTTTCATTTCTAGAATAAACAAATTCGAGAATCTTTTGTATTATCTGAGGTTAGCCTTTCGTGACTATAATTAAATCGATTTCCGTCGAATATAGGCCTTGGAAGTCTAGAAATTGATAATTTGGAAGTATGATTGGTCAAACATTAATTATTTACTTTTAGCTTACAGAATGACAATTTAGGGTTTATTTGAGATGAAATTCTGTTATGACTAAATAGAAATAATGAAATATACACATTTTATATTTAATTATATTTTGTATTCAGTCATAATTATCATTGGTTTAATGGTTTTTGCAAGTTAAGTAGGTATATTACCAACCCAATATCTTTACTGTTACTAATAAAAATCCACACGGTCTATTCTGTAGACGTTATAATACATTGTTTTATCCTTGGTTAATGGATATGTCGGAAAATAAGCTTCTAATATGTCTGTTAGTTGTTACAGATATACCTTTTTATTCCTAATTAGCTGTCCCGGTGAACTTCGTGTCACTTTAAAACCTTCCCTGGACTTCTACGAATATTTTAAGACTAAAATTAGCCCAATCCGTCCAGCCGTTTTCGAGTTTTAGCGCGACTAACACATTTGAAAATCCATTTTTATATATATAGATATATAGAATAGGAATAGTATATCAATACTATATTAATCAATTTGCATGAAAATAGTCAATAATTATTCCGTAGTTGTCAATTAAGGTAATATAATTACATAGACAATGTAATGTACAATGTAATTAGGCCTCGCGATATCGTCCCATGTATCAGCCTCAACTCAGTACTCAGTACAGTATAATATTATGAGTTCATTGACTTGTATCTAAATTCGCCAAGTCACATGGGTGTGGCAAGCGGTAGACATAAGCCAGTATCGTATTAACCCCGTGCTTAAAAGTTAGAAGAGTCTGCTTGTATTTGTTTAGCACAGTGTATTCTAACATATGGGTCGCCCTGGGGGGTCGCCAGAGCCTCTGGCCCAGAGGATGAGAGAACTATTTTTTAGTAATAAACATTAAACCTTAAAAATATCGCACATTAAATGCTTCTCACTAGGTAGAGAATAATATTTAATTGTAAAATTCAATTTGAATGTGTAATTAAAAAATGAAAAGTTCTACTTTCGTTGAATTTGGAAAGCTAGTAATAGTGGTTTGGCAATAACTTTAGTGTTAAGTGGTCGTTGAGTGAAGTGCTCCAAGCACGTGCGCCGGGCCCCCTCGACGGCGGCATTTTCGAAATGTTACGGACAATTATTTTATGAAAAATTTAAAGTGTATTATTGACATTAACGCGTATTTTATTACATTGATTGTTACTATAAAAATAGGTTGTAATGGTCAGCAGACTCTCACACCTTGCTCGCGCATTTTAATGTCCCTCGTATCCTAAGTTCTAAACCAAATGTCCAAAATTAAAAAAAAAAAAACTTCCTATTGCCCAGTTAATGTGCAGTTAATGGGTTAGGTATCTTCACTAGATACCTTTGATTAAAATCCGTAAATAAACTGGACATGAATTTTAAATAAATTTTATTTTTAATCAAATATTGTTATTATTAAAATCAACTTCTTACCTATACTTACTCGTCTACCACAACAAGCCTATAATGTGTTGGGCATCTGCTAAGTTTTACACTATTACAAAATGTATAAAAGGGTTTTACAACATAGTTGTGTAAAAGAAATACATTTAAGATACGTTTTAGAGCAAATGAAACACATTAGTATGTCGCTATGTGGCTTTGTGGTTCTAAAATATCTCATTGGCGCTGCCTGGAACATCTTTGTTCATGTTACCAAAGCGGCAGTGGATCCCAATGTTTTTCAAAATGGCGCCTCATTTGAAATTTCGAACTTACGTGAAACGTTTATCGTCTTTTGTCTAAATATAACTGTTATTTATTACATTATTATAAACATAGTAGGTTTTTGAGCAAATTAAAAATAATAAATAATGTAATTCACTTGAATTTGTTAGATAAACAGACGTCCAATCAAAACATAGACTATTTTAGAAACAACTCTGAGATTCATATTACTGTGGAAATATGATAATGTTGTGTAGGAGTAACTTAAACAAACACGAAAATTAACAGAATAATATTGTAAATATCGTATTTAAATTTAAATTTAGCTTGATATGTTGCTATAGGTAGCTTTAAATATCAGCGGCGCGTTCAGACGTGCGCGTTTTGCTGTAGCGTTTGGGAAACACGCGACTTGAATCCGCGCGCGCGGAAAACGCGCGCTAAAGGTTAGTTAACATTGCATCAATGCAATGTGACGAAAATATTATGGGTTTTTTAAATGAGCAATTCAAAATTGGAATAAAATTGGGCGGTAAACCTGTCTTAAATAAGTACATAGCTTCTCGTATAGAAAATAAAGTTCAGTTTTGAATAGCTCATTTCAAAATGAATCGTGTTACATCGCCGAACGTTGCAACCATCAACTGATCCTAAATTATTATGGTAACGTACCTACACTAATTGGAGTGTAACGTTTGTGTTCAGTACGTACGTTTAGTAACAAAAGGGTGTAGTAGACCCTAGACATGCTATTATAAACTACCATTTCCCCACACTATTATATTACATTACAGCAGTGTTTTTGAAACATTTTTTTGTGATGCAACCACCTGGTATGTTAAGTCTTTTATGAAAGCCCTACCCACCCTATGCTTTTTTATGAAGTTTGTACGTTTATGGATAAATATTATATTCTTGTAAAAGATTTCCTACTTAATAAGTAGTAGGTTGTAAATTTTTTAAAACTTTTTTTTTTTCCACTGAAATATTTCTCTTGACCTCTGGTGACCTTACAGAAGCTTCGCGACCGCCGAGGTGGTTGAGACTTATATGTTGAAAACACTGCAGTGTTTTCAACATATAAGTCTCAACCACTACAGAATACGTGAGCACTCCCTCATATTAAAAAAAATCGGCCAAGTGCGAGTCGGACTCGCGCACGAAGGGTTCCGTACCGTATAGAACAAGAATAGCCCAAAAATGTGATTTTTGTATGGGAGCCCCTTTAAATATTTATTTTATTTAATTTTAATTTTACTAGCTATTTGACCGAGCTTTGCTCGTTTTGTTTATTTTGTTTTTAGTATTTGTTGTTACAGATCTGTGAAATTTTCAGAAGTCAAGCTATAGCCGTTCTTGAGATACAGCCTGGAGACAGACAGACGGACAGACTGACGGACAGACAGACATCGAAGTCTTAGTAATATAAGAGTCCCGTTTTTACCCTTTGGGTACGGAACCCTAAAAACGTTTGCAATTAACACAGTCTAAGTTCCAACTTCTAACTTAACTGAAGCACTTCATTAAAACAACTTCAGACGCCACTTTAAAGGTGAAACGAATGCATTCCGTAATAGGTAAGTCTTCCTCTTTATACTTAAATTAGATAACATATTTAAATATATAAAAAAGCGATAAAATATTCACGTAGAAAGCTTTTCTTCTTATCGCGCTTGTCCGCGAACTAGGCAAGAAATCTATCCCTTTATCAAGCAAAACATTCCAAGCTGACTATCTAAGTGAACTTTAATCTTTATTAGCGATAGGTTATTTATTAATAAATATGATTATCCGTTTACACAAGATTTCAAATTCAAAAGCGTGCGCCTATTAGTTACCATATACTACGTATATAAGCTATAATTTTCCTATAAGTTTGTGTAAATTTTTGTAAGCTTTCGTAATTAATTAGTTTCTAAATGTGAAAACGTGTAAATGGTGTCTAGATTTTATACAGCCTTCTGTAAATTAAAAAAACACTGTATGTTTTCCAAATAAATAAAAATAAAATAAAATACTCAAAATTTGTGGTAACAAGTCAGCCAAGATAATAAGCTCAGCCCGAGCCCTATCTCGGTCTAATATTTTTGATCCTAAACAAAAATAGTTTTTAATCACGAGAAAAAAGAACGGTTCCCGCGCCATGAACGAATTCCTACCTGAACGAAGTAACGGACACTTTTAGGTTATAAAAAACGTGCTTGTTATATACTTAATATTATAAAGTGGAAGAGTTTGTTAGTTTGTTTGAACGCGCTAACCTCAGGAACTACAGGTCCGATTTGAAAAATTCTTTCAGAGTTTGATAGCCCATTTATCGACGAAGGTTATAGTCTATGTTTTATCACGCTGATACTAATAGGAGCGAAGGAATAGAGGAAAGTGTGGAAAAAACGGGGGGAAATTATTTGAAAGGGCTTATTTGAACGCGCTAATCTCAGGAACTACTAGTCCGATTTGAAAAATTCTTTCAGTGTTAGATAGCCCATGGATCGAGAAAGGCTATAAGCTATATTTTATCATGCTAAGACTAATAGGAGCGAAAAAATAGAGGTAAATGTGGAAAAAGGGGGAAATTATATGAAAGGACTTATTTTAACGCGCTAATCTCAGGAACTACTGGTCCGATTTGAAAAATTCTTTCAATGTTAGATAGCCTATTTATCGAGGAAGGCTATAGGTTATATTTTATCACCCTAAGACTAATAGGAGCGAAGAAATAGAGGACAATGTGGAAAAATCGTGGGAAATTATATGAACTTGTTTATTATCTTAAGAACTACTGGAGCAATTTTTATGTTATTTGGCAAACATGAAGAATAGACCACATGAAGGGACATAGGCTATTATTTGCGGAAAAATGTACGGTGTGAAATTCCTAAATTACGCAAGTAAAGCCGCGCGGAACATCTATACTTATATAATAAAATCGTAAGAAAGTCAATTCTGTACATTGAATATTTTTGTACAATAAATAAGACTTGGGATGTGATATTCTACTATGCTAACGCGGACGAAGTCGCGGGCAACAGCTAGTAAATTATAATACGCATTATAAAAAATACATCAAGCATACCTAATCCTTTCCGTGTATTATATTGAGCTCCTCAATTCCAAAGAATCCTTCAGAGTCGAAGGATACATTAGGATTGGATACGGTAGATCCTAAGACGCGGAACATGTGGAGGGAATTTTGAAACAGTTCTGTCGCTCGTATAACTGGGACGAGGGCGGACTTTTATTGCTCCACAAGTAATCGCCCATGACTTTTTCCGTAAACTTTTTATGTGCAACTTCGGAACGCGTTTTGTATCACATAAACTCAAAGGGCGTAATAGACGTCGACTCTACGTTTTCGCAATTTTTCATCTACGTCATGTTTAACGTTTTTATGGCAGTAACTACAGTACGGTATTAGTATTACGTATATCTTTAAACTATGCGGGCTGTGGCCCAAATTGGGCGATATAGCTTGATTTCAGATAACTTCAAAGGGCAGAAGATACAGTATATCGTTTGTTGCACAAGAGAGAGAGAACTCGGCTGAGTTAGTCTACAGTATTTAATGGTAATCCACGTTTGTAAGCTTCATTTAGTTTTGTTTGTGATGCCGAATAATGCACACAGAAGAGCACCTAAAAAGATATTAAAATTTCAATGTACATCCGATTCCAGAGCCCATTAAAACCTTTTGTACCGAATAATGACAATAAATGGAAAACAAAGGAGGATGGCTAAATTTTTGAGATATTTCCGCGGCGCATGAATGCGGGCGGAGCGGCAGCCCCTCGAGCCCGGCCCTGGCCCGGCCGTGACATACAAATTGACCCATGACCAAATCTTTGTGTTAAGAAAAACTCTCCATTTAAGTAAAGATCTTAGATCGATCGAGTAGCCGAGATACCGCTTTTAATCAATTCCATCTTTGGGAAAAAAATGTTTGGCCGCAAACCTTTTATTTTAGTGCTCTACCGAAACTTCTTCATCGGTTGTGGCCGAAGCCGCGAAAACTATGTTCGGCCAAACTATTGATTACGGTTGACGCTATTGCTCGCTGTTATCTTCATTTAGCAAGCAATGAAGTGAAAATACAATTTATTCTGTTCTCGTCAATTTGAGCGTCGTATCGAGCAGCGTCGATGAATAGTCGACAAAAAGATAAATTGTATTGTCGACAAACTCAACGAACCACAATGCATTGGTGCTAGAAAGGCATCAGAGCTCGTGAGGACACAAAAGCTGTAGTATATGACAGCTGAAAGACTTCACAGCTTCTATTCGGCTGTGAAACGTGACTAAAGCCGAATTATATGTTGTCGAAATAAGCGAAATATTGATCCCACCAAAAACATTTTCATGTAAAAATGTTGCCAAGATGAGAACATATAGTTCGTGGTGTCAAAAAGTAGTGAGATAAGTTTATACCTCTTTTTTGCGGAGGCCCTGAGCCTTTTGCAGCCTAAATACGGCCCTGTGAGTACATAGACATGAAAGGACGGGTCGGGAATGAACAAGGACAGCAAATTGAAACTGACTGCGACCTTCACCCGGCATCTGCATGATCTACGCATATACATTTTGGACATATTATGTATATATGTCGCAGTCATCTGGTTTAATCTGCGATTCGATTGATTGACTAGCGCATTCATTGACTGACACCATTCAATTGAATGACTCGACCGAACGACGATTGAATGATCGTCACTCAACGTCCAACTAGTTAGCGATTTATAACATAGCCCTTTGATGATAGCAGACATAAAATCAGTCAGGTAATTGAACGTATTTCATTTTTTTTCCACTACGGCGCTAATATAGTCACTAAAACAAATGTGGCGTCGAACAGCTCGCGCAGCTGATACATATCAAGACAGTACGTGTTGATATTTTGTCCATTAAATTTACTTTAAAGCGCTTTATTTGTAATAAAATAATATCATGACAGCGTGGATTTACCGATTTACCCCGTCAATGGCTACTTAAAAAAATAACATGCCATTTAGCGACTTCACCATATTATGACTTTTAGTCAAGACGTTAAACATCACAACGTCTCTCATCAACGTCTTGACGAGTTGTCCTTTAGTCATTCAATGAATGCGGTAGTTATTCAATCGAATCACAGATTAAACCAGATGACTTCTTTTTTTTTCTTTTTTATGGCCCCTCACTTGGGACCTCTTGTTCCCCCTTACATGATGAGGGACAATTTCTACATTTATTTATTTATTACATGTTCGTATTTAGACAGTTATACATGTTTTTATTTACACCTACATATTTACATTTTGTACGAGACATTATTACTTTTATACATAAATAACTTTTCCATCCTTGTCACAACTTTGCAATAAATACTTATATCTAACATTTCTTGACATTTTAATTTTACATTTAACTTTACAATTCAATTTTCATCATTTTTATCACAACTTTTACTTATTACATTTAAAATTGAGAGACATTTAATACATTTATTTTACATTATTTATTTACTTATATTGTACCTATAATTATATACCTTGTTTTATGTTTTATGTGCCTGTCTTATCTATTTCTATTTGCTAGTTTAAATACAAATGTGAACCATAGAAGAACCGGCGTAAGAAGTTTCTTCGCACGGGGCCATCTTTTACAAAAAATATATAAAATTACATTAGTAACTAAACTAATTTAACGAAAAGCAACAATTTACCCATCGCATCGTAAGAAACTCCCTTCAGTGTTTGTAATAACTAATAGAGAGAAATTGTTACCTCTTTTTGTACATAATTCGTGTATTTTTCGGGCTATAAAGAATAATTGTGAAACTAAATTTTGGAATGAATTGTCACCAGCAGTATTTCCGGACCAATACGACCTGCAAAACTTTAAGTAGAGAACGTATTCCCTCTTAAAAACCCGGCAACGCACCTGCAGCTATTCTAATGTTGCAAGTGTCCATGGGAGACGGTAATTGCTTTCCATCAGGTGACCCGTGTGCTCGTTTGTCCCCCTTATTTTATAAAAAATAAACTAAGCAGAAAAATAAGGCAAAATTTGCTAGAGGTATCGAAAATAAGAATTTGTAAATTACAAATAGAAAAACTCAATTTAATGTTCAAAAAAATTTCGTCAATTTCAAAATACAAAATTGCGCTTGTCTCAACTCAAACGCAAAATAATCAACGCATTAAATGTTTCCTTTAGTGACTTTAATTAAGAAGTGTTACTAATTGAGGTTACAATAGTACCTATAGTAAAAAATCATAATGTATTAAATATGTAAGAATAATAATTGCTGAAACATATAATTGTAGTATTTTAAATTCGTGCACGGCATATGCATGCGGACATGCAAACTGTACATTTAGTGAAAACGTTATCAAAGCCAAATTAGTGGTTACTAGTGAAAGAAATTATCTTAATTTGGCGTAATAGCTACTTAGCTACTCAGTTCATTAACTTAACCATGACGTTTTATCAAAAATTAATAAAATCTTATTAATGTAACATTTTTTGATATTATTGTTTTCAATTTCGAATAATAATGTTCATATTAAATCGATTGATTTATCGAATTTCCCGTGACATAATATTTATATAAATAACAAAACAATATTTTGTGTGATATTGTTATATCACACAAAATAAATACAATCATAACGAAATAACAAACATTCATTATAAAAATAACAACCAAAAGTCGTTTGTAACGTGATTTATATAAAGCCTTTTATCCGACACAAGAACAGGAAATAGTAATGTGGGGCTCTCACAATTGCCTTCTTTATTTCAATTACAAACAAGATCAGCCTTAAGAGCGTAGGATAAATGATATACTTATTATTAATAATTATCAATTTGCATTTAAATTAAAAAAGTACCATTGTATAACTTTCTCTAAAAAGATATTTTCGGGTTGGAGTGAAGTAGAACTCAGCAAGACTAGTTTCAAACAATTTGAAATTAAATTTCATGACTTGTCTTAAGGTTTGGAGTAAGGTATGTGTATCTTACTGTTTGGCAATTTTTCACTTATGTCCGCTGAGTGAATTTTGCTTTATTTTCGGCACCTAGGAGCTTTATTGCGGTAAACATAGTTGTAACTAATACTTTTGTCACTTAACAACTTGATAATACAATGTGGCCATGACATACTTTTAACTATGTTGAAAAGTTTGGTGGTATAAAAGAGGGAGCTAAAAATTTTGTGCAAAGCTTAACTTCGTTAATTGGGAGTTAATCTGTTTTACATTGAAATAAAATTTAACAGCGTTATAAAGTGGCTTGATATATCATAATACGCAAAAATATAAAAAAAATTTGAAGCCCTAAGTAGATAAAGTGGATATAAGTAACATTTTATAACATAAGGGCAATTACTCATTTTCCCCTTGTTACAATTTGAACAAACCTTGTAAATTGCCTACTTCATCATCTGGCTAAGCTATAGCTTAGTTAGCTTAGGAAAATGAAAAATTTCATGTATACATGAAATCCAATTTTTTATTTTCCCGGTCGTGAGGCCTCCAATTTACGAAAAAAAAAAACATTTTCAGATTTTTAGTTACCCACTTCATCCACTTAAGTCACTTGAGTCAATTGTGTGTATTGATAAAAACCTCGATACATCCCTTTGATTGGTAACAGTTCGATTACGGTTACGACAGCAATATATTATAACGATATTCGAATTAAAAACGACTTCCAGGGTTTTGTACGAATGTACTGAAACATAATATTATGTCATGTAATACATTACGATGTACGATTATCTTGATATTATTGTGATAAAATGTAAGGTTACTAGTTTACTACACGACAAGCTGCGGCAACAAAGTTGCGGCAACAAAGTATTAAAAAAGCTAACTAAACAAGACAAAGACGTGAGAGAGCCACACTTCGGCACGAATGGGCCGGCTCGGCCGGAGAAATACCACGTTCTCACAGAAAACCGGCGTGAAACAGCGCTTGCGCTGTGTTTCGCTCAGTGAGTGTGTTTACCGGAGGCCCAATCCCCTACCCTATTCCCTTCCCTACCCTCCCCTATTCCCTTCCCATCCCTACCCTCCCCTATTACCCTATTCCCTCTTAAAAGGCCGGCAACGCACTTGCAGCTCTTCTGATGCTGCGAGTGTCCATGGGCGACGGAAGTTGCTTTCCATCAGGTGACCCGTTTGCTCGTTTGCCCCCTTATTTCATAAAAAAAGACAAATCTGTGCTTTTGTCTAGTTAACAAAATTGAGCGATAATTTTTGTAATAACAGTAAACTTTTATGTTATTGCTCAATTAAGTGTAGTACATTGTTATCTTAGAACCCTATACAACCTTAATTTACTTTATGAATCTAAATAAGCCAGGGAAAGAGCCTAGGCCCTAGACTAATTCCCACGTCTAGCAACGTCGTAGAGCCGCTACGCCGTAGAGCTCCGCTACGAGACGTCTACGAGATTACGGATCTGACTTTTTTTTCTTTCTCTAGCCTTAAAAAGGAATTCATGTGATATATAAATATTCTAATATATAAAATTCTCGTGTCACAGTGTTTGTGCGCGAACTCTTCCAAAACGGCTCAACCGATTTTAATTACATTTTGTATGTACGTTCGTTAGACCTGAGAATAGGTTTTATCTACTTTTTATATTGATACTGGCTGTCCCGGCAAACGTTGCTTTGCCATAATATAAATCAAGTATTTCGCCCATATTATTCCGTCCATCGCTATCCCGTCACGCAAACAATGGTCGCCGTCAGACTCGTGTTGTAATCATTTACTATTATTTATTCAACAAATGCACTTATCAATATAATAAGTACCCAGTAGCCGATTCTCAGACTCAGTGAATATGCATATAAAATTTGATTAAAATCAGTAAAGCCGTTCCGGAGGAGTACGCGGCTTAACATTGTGACACGAGAATTTTATATATAAGATATAATCCATACTTCCATACTAATATTATAAATGCGAAAGTGTGTCTGTCTGTCTGTCTGTTACCTCTTCACGCTCAAACCGCTGAACCGATTTTGCTGAAATTTGGCATGGAGATACTTTGAGTCCCGGGAAAGGACATAGGATACTTTTTATACCGGGAAAAATGTACGGTTCCCGCGCGATAAACGAGTTTTGGCGCAACGGAGTTGCGGGCGTCATCTAGTAATATATATGGCAAAACAACGTCAGCTAGAAATTAAAACTTTGTTCTTTATTTTCTTCTGTAGAACACTCAAGAACAAAAATGTTTGAATCATAGCAGATTATTAATCACACCAAGCTGTAAAAATGGTTGATTGTAAATTTCATCGAAATTTCTAGCATTTATTTGTAGTAGTTCGTTAGCCATAGACGTCATTATAAATTCTTTGTGTACATTCAAAATACTTCGGCAAATGAACAGTTTTGTAAATATTTGAAGAAGTAATGACATGAAAGGTTCTCCGTCGAAGCTGTGACACCAAAATGATTGTTTTTACAAGTTATACTAAAATATTAATAATATTATGTATTATCATTACTACTACTTAGTTCATACATGAAATTAAGTATAGGAACGCGTTTAAATGTAAGAAATAATTTTATTCATCGTTATGGAAAAATGAATTATCTTAATATTATCTTCTAATAAGATTTTGTCTCTTATTTTGAATTTTGAGTACGATTAAAAAAAAAACTTAATTTAAGATTTTGGCTTTAGAGGTTATGTCAAAATCTTTATTAGAGCCCTCGCAGACTGCAGACTTTTAGTCGGCCGATAGTTTGATCGAAAGCTTAACCAGCAGGAAGATGTATAAAGATGCGCAAACTAAACGATTTGTATTGGCCGATGATAATGTACTGAAAGCCCAACTTGGTTAAACTATCGTCCGACTAAAAGTCTGTAGTCTACGGGGGCTCTTTAAATGTGTCAAGATACTTATTGAATATGGTATGGTAATAATTAATCAATTTCAACGAGTTGTGTACAAACGTATTAAAAACAAATTTAAAATTTAAATTAATCTTTCATATCATTGAAATGGTCTGAAGTATGAAATAGTCGGCGGCCTTAGCCACTAAGCCTATCTCGAGATCTCGATAACAATCGTTAGGGGGTTCTTATGTCGACCTGGCCTATTGATAGACAATACTGGAGCGTCTTCGACGAACTGCGGGTAGGTGATAAAGATCGGGTCGATACGACACACATACATAATATGTAGTGGTGTGACATTGACAGTTTTCGTAGTTATCTTTTGTTTGTGGTTAAGTGTCGTTGTGAACGAAGAATATTGGTTTAGAGTTTACAATACCGTGACTACCTTGCCTAAAGGCTGCGTTTAATAGTTAAATAACTGTATTAACTGATATTTGAATGAAGACACATTTATAATAACTTTTGCCGTGCAAAATTTCTTTATCTTAATATTATCTATTCCATCGTTTAGTAGATTTAAACCCTGCACACTACGTGTCACGAAATTTTCTTAACAACTGCGTAAAATTGTTTACAATTTTTCTTCACCAAAACCTGAGTTCCAAGCAATACCTTTAAATACGTTATGTTACCGTCTTAGCCATCGATATCCATACTAATATTATAAATGCAAAAGTGTGTCTGTCTGTCTGTCTGTCTGTTACCTCTCCACGCCCAAACCGCTGAACCGATTTTGCTGAAATTTGGCACAGAGATACTTTGAGACCCGGGAAAGGACATAGAATACTTTTTGTTCCGGAAAAATTTACGGTTCCCGCGCGATAAACTAATTTTGGCGCAACGGAGTTGCGGGCGTCATCTAGTCTTTTATAGAAAATATTCGAACATTCGAACACTAGATTTATCACGCGGGAACCGTACATTTTTCCGGAACAAAAAGTATCTTATGTCCTTTCCCGGGTCTCAAAGTATCTCTGTGCCAAATTTCAGCAAAATCGGTTCAGCGGTTTGGGCGTGAAGAGGTAACAGACAGATACGACACACTTTTGCATTTATAATATTAGTATGGATATCGATGGCTAAGACGGTAACATAACGTATTTAAAGGTATTGCTTGGAACTCAGGTTTTGGTGAAGAAAAATTGTCTCAAAATATCTCTGTGCCAAATTTCAGCAAAATCGGTACAGCAGTTTGAGCGTGAAGAGGTAACAGACAGACAGACAGACAGACAGACACACTTTCGCATTTATAATATTAAGTATGGAAGTATGGATTAAGAATTTAGTCAAACTGCCCCTTTCTTAACCTCTAAAAATACTTTTAAAGCATGTCATTGGCATTTAACTGGTCACGTTCGATCGTAGCAAATAACTTTCAACGCCCTTCCACAGTTAATTACTCGTGAACCCTCCATTTTCCTTCCAAATATGTAATTAGATACTTTTGTGTCCAAAAACAGTTTTAATTTAAATATAATTGTAAGCCATATTGGTCTTATCGTCAGCAAGAAAATAAGTAACAGTGAAAGAATAAGAGTGGACATAGTCTTTAAAATGCTATCTTAAAATGCTATCTTATAATTAAATTCGTAAAGAGTGTAAGATATGAGCCGTTAAAATACTTTATCATTTTCTTGCTTGCATAGTTTATAAGATAGGTGCCGAGCTGTGCAGTGATTTTAGATTTTTCTTTGTCTAAACTCTAACACATTGGAGGAATCACAAAAAACATGATGACAGTAAATCTTTTAAAAATATCTGCTGTGTAAGTAAATAATTTATAATCTACGTCATGAATTTTTATGTACTTGCAACCTTATCCAATTGCACAGAAAACATAAGTTTGTACTTTTGGATAGTCAATAATAAGTTTTTACTTATACTCCCTTCGTCCACTACGTCTCTGGTCGTCCCCCGAGACTGCGGAACTTTGCGAGTTTGTAATTACGGAAACTTATAGGTGGAGTAATATAACAAGCGACCTATATAATAAATATTTGCAGGGTCTTGACGGAGTTTGCTAGGAAATTGATGTGAAGCAAGGTAACTGACCCTTAGGCCAAAAATTTAGGCGTGGCACAAGGCTTCATAGTATCGATATGAAGCCTTGTGCAACTAGTTTATTTGTAACTTTTAAGTTCGATACAATATAAGCGCAAAAAATCTTTAGCTTATTGGAAATGGCTACGTCGTACATATTTTAATAATCATAATACTATACTAATCTAAAACAAAATATGTAATGAAATGAAACTGAAATTTTGGTAATGCACAAACTAACAAATACTTTTGAAATACATTTTTGCTACTCTATCATTAAAACAGTGATTCTCATGAACGACTGCGTACTACGCCGTACGCCGCGCGTGGGCGAAAGCTCAGCTCAGTACAAACGGATACAAGCCAATGCTTCATTTAATCATTTATATTTATATCATCATTGGCACGTGTAAGAGAATAAAATAGGGAGAAAATCATCAGAAATATTCTTAACTACATGACAACCGCAACGCCGTTGTGCCTAAAATCATTTATTGCGGGGAAAAAAATTTTTCGAGACAAAAAGTATCCTATGTCCTTTCCCGGGACTAAAAGTATCCTAGCTCCATACCAAATTTCAACAAAATTGGTTCAGCGGTTTGGGCGTGAAGAGGTAACAGACAGACATAATATATAGGACTAAGGACGTAACAAATTACAAAACAAACACACCCTAAAGTATTATCATTTTGTTACACTTTGTTTTTATTACTAGAAGTTGCGCAATGCTCCGCCCGCATAAAAATAGTGTCTCTATGTATTGCCCGTGGTCGTATATATATCTATGTCAAATTTGATCAAAATGGGCCTAGTACTTTCGGAAACTATGCGACGCCAGCAAATAAATTTTCCTCTTTATAACTAGTAGAATTGATTATAATATATTTATATATTTCTAGTCGCTTACCCCATAAATTCATCTTTTAATTTATCATCTGTATGTTACACCTACAACATATTAATAGGCTTTATAGGAGTTTAACGCCTCCGTGGTCCAGTGGTTAAGGGCGTGGCTCTTGACTCGGAGGTCGTGAGTTCGATCCCCGCGTTGGAAACATGTTATTCCCAAGTTTGGTTAGGACAATGTAGGCTGATCACCTGATTGTCTGACAAGTAAGATGATGCATGCGTGAAAAGTCGGTCCTGCGCCTGATCTCTCGCCAGTCGTGTCGGTCTTCCGTCCCACTGGGTGATGAGAGTAAAAGGAATAGAGAGAGCTCTTGTGTACTGCGCACACACTAGGGCACTATGAAATTACTCCTGCGTAACTGGCCTGGTTTTAATGAAACCGGCCGCCGTCACCGAAACCGGTGTGGGAGTTATTATTATTATACGCTTCATCTGTAGCTTCATCTTTAAGCAGTGAGCGTGCTACGATGGTGCTACGAAAGCTATGCAATGACATGAATGTCCTCTACGAAGCCTCTACGACCTACGTAAATATTTAAAGTGCCTGTATCGGACACAATGTAAGGAAAAGACATACATTTATAAAATCATTTAAGAAAGTTTTTTTAGCTTTATAATTTCTAAGAAAAAATATATTTCCATAACACCGATATCAAGTGGAAAAAACCAATAAACGGATATTTTAAGGTGAAATTTGACACATAATCGAGTTACAAGGCAAATGAGATAATATATCAAAGTCAGGGAGGTCATTGGAGACGAATACACTCGATATTAAGGGCACAATTTCGGCAAAAAATATTCGATGTAAAACATTGTCCTACATTACGGGACCTTAAGTGCTGAAATATACGCGACGATTTGTAAAAAAACAAACACTTATAAAAATATCTACACTGTGTATACAAAATAATAGTTATACAATATTTTGTCGTCGTGATGTGTATCAAGCGTCTTTTGTAACGTATCAGACATTAAAAAAACTGTATAATTAAAACGTTTTATTTTACGTTACTAGGATAATATTTTAAACATAATAATTCACATGTTATCTAATCTTCGAAAACAAATGAAGTCAATTATATTTCGTAACAGAAAAAATGTTGTTTTTTTTTTTTTATGAAATAAGGGGGCAAACGAGCAAACGGGTCACCTGATGGAAAGCAACTTCCGTCGCCCATGGACACTCGCAGCATCAGAAGAGCTGCAGGTGCGTTGCCGGCCTTTTAAGAGGGAATAGGATAATAGGGGAGGGTAGGGATAGGAAGGGAAGGGAAAAGGGGAGGATAGGGAAGGGAATTGGGCCTCCGGTAAACTCACTCACTCGGCGAAACACAGCGCAAGCACTGTTTCACGCCGGTTTTCTGTGAGAACGTGGTATTTCTCCGTTCGAGCCGGCCCATTCGTGCCGAAGCATGGCTCTCCCACGTATAAATTGTAATCATTTATGCTTTTATACTACACTAGATGACACCCGCAACTCCGTTGCGCCAAATTCATTTATCGCGCGGGAACCGTACATTTTTCCGGGATAAAAACTATCCTATGTCCTTTCTCGGGACTCAAATTATCTCCATGCCAAATTTCAGCAAAATCGGTTGAGCGGTTCGAGCGTGAAGAGGTAACAGACACACAGACACACTTTCGCATTTATAATATTAGTACCTACCAAGTACCACATTAAAAAGCTCCGTTTGACTAGTAAGCTTTTGCATCCAATTCAAATTTATAATGCAAGAGAAATTTAAGCAGCAACCTAAAGACTGGCAGCGCACTTCTCAGTTATTTTATTCATGTTTATTCAGATAGAGTGGATTTCTGCACAGACAGGAGGGAAGAGTACGCCCCGTGGGAGCAGGACAGACAAACTAATCCTTGTGGGTAGTTACGAGGAAATAGATGCATATGCGAACTGTTGTTCATATTCTGTACATGTTATGTATTTGATGTTGCTAGAAATTTTATGCATGCAAAAATAAATGTTGTTGTGATGAAAATAGGTTGTGCGTTTCCTGTTTTCCTGTTATCTACGCTATATGCGAAGTTTAGTAGTTTCGTTTTAGTGGTCAATGTGAAAAATAACTTTCAATAACAAAGAAAATAGTATAATTAATAGAATAGACAAATCATTTTTCACGAAATAGAAGGTCATTATGGTTGTATTTCAATTGTTTTTAGGTAAAAGCAATCTAAAACATTTTTACTTTTGGTGTCTGTAATATCTGAAAAGCACAAAGAAGATCTAAAACTTTCTATAACAGATATAATAATAATATAATAATATCTATAGATGCTTCACACCACGTCAGTCTGACCCCGTGCTAAGTACCTTCTGTTACGGGTACCAGACAACGGAAATATATTAAATACATTTATGCTATACATATATTTAAGACTTTTATTATATGATACACATATTTAATACACATCCATGACCCAGGCACTATGAAAACTTTTTGTTCCGTCGGCGGGATTCGAACCCGCGACCCCCGGCTTGACCAACAGCCCACCAACTGAGCCACAGTGGTTGTCATATAAATGTCGCAGCCGACTGGCTTAAATAGCCGTTCAATCAAACAGCTAGCCCTTTGACTGAACAACACGTCTAGCTTTTAGATTGAATATTTTAGTCGCTCAAAACGTTCAACACTACAGCTGATTCAAAAGCCGCCGTCTAATTGAAGTGGTTCAGCGCGCACCGCTGCGGCGCTAGGTGCGTTTTATTTACAATATGGCGTCAACTAGCAGGTGTTTGTTGGTGTTTGTGGTTGTTATTCGGAAAGAAAGTACTTAATAAAAGTTACAAGTGTTATTAAAGAGACAAAATTTAATAATTTTTGTCGTATTCGACTGAATCAAAATTTCAACAAATATCAATCCAAACCAAACACAATCCAGAAAGTCCAAAAGTAGGTTAGGTTAGAACTGTGACAGTGCTGCGGCAGCAGCCGGCGACCGTCACAAAACGCGCCTCAGAATTTTTTATTTTTACTTATTGCATTAAACTTTTGGTCAACACTTAAACTTAATCCGAGAGTAATCTTTCAATTAAAAAATACAAAAAGTTTTCCTATTCTCCCAAATTAGATAATAAACTAATAATCACCCTAGTTAATTTGCCATTAAACCAGTTGGCTAAGCATCGTCTAGCTGTAGTGTTGAACGTTGTAGTCAACAAATCGACTAAACGACGTAAAGCCATGTGATTGAATGGCGTTGTTCAGTCAAAGGGCTAGCTGTTTGATTGAACGGCTATTTAAAGAATAGAATAGAATAGAAATCGTTTATTTGCTAAAATAAGGTACAATATTATGATGTTAGTCGGGTAAACAGTCCTCTTATTTTGCCTTTGGATGGCGTGCAAATTTTACAAGTCACTTAGGTACAATTAAATAATTAAGAGTTATAATTATTCACTACAATTCATTTTCTTATCTTCAATTATTATTTTCCTAATTTAATATGTCTTAATAATATCATTAGTAACATCGTCAATTTGTCCTATAAGTATTCATAAAATAAACAATATAATTTTCAGTCAAGTAATGATGTGGATACATTAAATAATTTATTTCAATATGATTATTATTATTATTATTATTATTCTTTTTAAGTTCTGACTTCTGATAGATAAATAATGTCAAACTATAATAATTATTATACCTTTAATAAAATAATAAATTATAATGTTAAATTCACTGTCATTTAAATGTCAATAATCATAGTAATAATATTTAATAATAGTAGATGTCAATAAGTACATTGATTAATTGTTTATTTAATTTTATTCCTTAAACAGGTTATACCAAATAATTCATGATTTAACATTAATAATAATTATTGTAAGAAGTAAACAATATTAGTTATATTAATTTATGTCAATGTCGTTTAGATTATAATGCTAATTTCTTGTCAATTAAATAGTCATTCTCATCATAATACATTTTAGATAGTAGCAATTTAAAAAGTTCAGTTTTTAATTTTCTCAAAGATAGGTCCTTTAATATTTTTGGAAGTTTATTATAGGTATATTTTAACAGCAAAACAATAAGCATTTTTGCTGCAGATATTTAACCTGTGGTCAGGAATGCAGATTTTGTTATGGTGTCTGCAGCTTTTGGTTGCTGTTTCGGTTTTCTTTGTATTAAAATCGTCACAATATTTATGCACAAATGTACAGATTTCTAGTATGTAGAGACAGGGTAGGGGTAGAATAGAATGTCTTTTAAATAATGGCTTACAACTATCTAAGAAATGAGCTCCGCAGGCAGAACGAACACATTTTTTTTGTGTTCGAAAAGCGCGATCGAAGTCGGTAGAATTACCACAAATTATTAGACCATAGCATAAGACGGACGCGACGTAACCATGGTATGCTAAAATTGCATGGTATGCTAAATAAACCAGTCGGCTGCGACATAAATATAGATAAGCAGTAAAACATTTTACTGCCCTTTTTAAGATGTTATACAATATTATACAAAACATTGGATAACGTTTGCAGGTATACAAACTACACAGTGTGGATCTCTTAAGTTAAAAGCTAACATAAACTGAATTGTACTATAGAGTAAACTGACAACTGAGATCGAGTGAAGAAAGTGTCCCGAGGGAACGAGATAGACTGATGAAGCTAATCCTTCGGGTACAAGTTTCTAATCACATACGAGAATCACTATTTTGATGGTCTTTAAATTACTTTCAAGTGCCTTTTCCATGATGGACTAATACAAGTGATTGAGAACGTGTAGAGTATATTTGTCAAGTATTGCAAATAGACGATGATTGTGCATGCTAATATAAAGCTTCGCAATAATGATGATAATCGTGGTTAATCATCTATGTCCAACTTGGAAAGAAGAATTTGCTCTAGTAGCTTAGTGTGTAACAATTTTATGAAAAAGTTGTTCTTTTTCAAAATGAGAGGTTATAATAATAACTAACCCATCAATACCCAAGCGGCACCCAGTTGCCGTATAACAATTGAAAATCTATTGTGTCTGCGATACCCACGACGATGGATGTGTTAATCAATCACAATATTAAATAATTTAAATAATGAATTACAAACAAACAAGCTTCAATTGTAACATTACGTAATAAAAAAAACATACATTTAATTTGCTTAATATGTTATACCAAATGTACGCTCTATAATATGTTTTATATTATGGCACGATACTTGGCAAGTAACGCAAAAAATGTTTTATAGCACATATCCAGTTGATTTTGGCAGCGAATGGAACATTACCCTTAATTCAGTAATGCTCAGGGTTGGAGGATTTTGTAAGACATTTTAGTTAAAAATGCGGAGGGGTTTGAAGAAATATTTCAAAGGAACCTACTGTATTTAGGCTTTTGTATTTGCCTAGTCTTGTGATTTTACCTGCCTACAGTTATGCTAGAAGGGTAATGATTTGATCAGTTTATGTTTGTATCGTGTATGTCTGTTTGTCTACCGTCTCATCCAAAACAAGTGATTATGTTTATTGAAAAATTAACAAAACTTGTAATAAAAGAGTATTTTATTATAAACGTCGTCGGTTTAAAGTCTTTAACTTTTGATTATGATGCTGATTGTTAATTGCTTATTGCGAAAACAGAAACATATGTTATTTGAGGAAAATGTACTGAAGCGAAACTTACATCTTTGATATTGTTTACGTAATTTATTTTTAGGACTTTTATATGGCTTATATTTCACTTATATACTGTTATTATTGATATACCAAGACATAATATACTATCGAACAAAAGAAATACCTAACTATTTGATGTGATGACTGCTAGTAATCTCGTAGAGGGCTGCTACGAAAGTGCTACGAACGCCCAACCGCCCGCGAAACGGAGCAGACATTGGGACCCGAAACTTATTGATAAAGGGTAGTACGGCCGCGGTCCAGTTATGTAAGGTTAGGATTCCGTTTCACTTTTAGATTTACGTAATCTACTTTATATAAACCGACTTCACTCTCGTCTGTTTCCGTCGAATTACTGCATGTAATGTTGGCAGTTCCTTTTGTTCTACAACTACATGTGTCGAAGCCGAGGACGTATCTACTCGTGATCTGGTGCTACAACAAAGGCTAGACTCACTTTCGACGTCGACGATCACGTATGAATTATATAACCGAATCGAGCACATCAACAAACTTACGGACTACTAGCACACAGAACCTTACCTGTGCGGGACGAAATAGGTTAATTATACGTCAACTACGACTACTGTGAATCGATAAAAAAACATCGGGCGCGGCGGCGGCGGCATGCGGCAGCCAGCGCGGCGGCCGCGGGGGCGTCAATTATTCAGCACGCGAGCCGCCGCCGCCGTCGGACAAAGGAGACCTACCGGCCCGCCACCGGCCCGACGCCGGCCCGCTCCGTCCTCGGCGTCCCAGGAACCACACTATCACTGGACGTGCTTATCGCTCGGGCGCGTTGCGCGTTGCGCGGGTCGCGCTCGCGGGCGCTCGGGGCGGGATCGCGCGCGGAGTGCCGCCGCACGGTTATGCAACGCGCCGCCACCGTCGCCCGGACGGAAAATCGAAGCCTGCGCGCGCAGCCCCACCGGCATCGATAGCGCGAGGACACGCGCGACCGCCGACCTCGCGCCTCCACCGCAGCGGCTGTTACCCGCCGGCCTCCGCCGCGGCCGAGCGCGCCTTACAGGACCAGCCCCTAGCCAACCCGTTTGTGGGCCCCTAGACGATCAATTTTATTGTGCAATATCATTGAACAAATTATTTGACAATAAGATTGAAAGGCGTTCAATATCAACCCTAGACGATCAATAATATTGCACAATAAAATTGATCGTCTAACAAAATCGCCGTTCAAAATGTATGAACATGACATGAGTCGAATGTCGCATCATATTAAAGAATGTTTATGTCCATTAACGAATGCTTGTCAATTCCATAGATTTTTGATCGCCGATTCTATAACTAAGCGTCAAAGAAAACGTGTTGGCTAAGGGCTCCCCCGTCCCCATAGACACAGATAATATTGACCCTTATTTATAGACCTGAAAACAAATTTCAAGGGAATTAGCTGTGCATCATTATTTTGCTAAAGTTTTCCGAGAAGTGCGGACAATGGACCTTCTCTGACCTTTTCGGTTCCCTGGACAACATTAGATATAGATCTGATTTCGTCATAATATCAATAAATTTATATAAATAATAAATAATATGTCCAATGAACCTGTTTATTTAAATAACAAAGTATAACCCCACTAAGCAAAAAATATGGCCTATGTTGACTAAACCTTACCTATTCCTATATCGGTCCTAATCTACAGAAGTTTAGGCGCCACAGTTGTATAAACATACATACATAAGTAAACTGCTTTCCTACCGTACCCATCCTTTTCGTTCATTACTTATTGCTTACAATAAAGTTTTTTTTTTACCCGCGTTCAGACAATACGTTCATAATTTTCGTGGCGGTGGCAGTTCATATAAACCAATATCCCTTTATTTACCTGTATATAATAAAGTACTCTGTGACCTACGCTTTATCGGTTTCATTACACAGTACACGTGTATTGTGAAATCAGCCTCATGAAGCTTAAAGTAAAATATGGGTCAATTCGTCTACCCTACGCCAGGCACATTGTGTGTTCCAATAATGACATTAGTACCTCGCCTCGCGTGATACCGGTGGAGGCATACAGGCTACAGCCTACATTTACACATTTTTGTTTGATACTTTTAAATGTATTTCAGGTGAAATGTTTTCCATTTTAGTCTCTACATTAGTTTTTTTTTTTTATGATATAAGGGGGCAAACGAGCAAACGGGTCACCTGATGGAAAGCAACTTCCGTCGCCCATGGACACTCGCAGCTTCAGAAGAGCTGCAGGTGCGTTGCCGGCCTTTTAAGAGGGAATAGGGTAATAGGGGAGGGTAGGGATGGGAAGGGAAGGGAATAGGGGAGGGTAGGGAAGGGAATAGGGTAGGGGATTGGGCCTCCGGTAAACTCACTTACTCGGCGATACACAGCGCAAGCGCTGTTTCACGCCGGTTTTCTATGAGAACGTGGTATTTCTCCGGTCGAGCCGGCCCATTCGTGCCGAAGCATGGCTCTCCCACGTATGAAACATTTATTACTTACGATATGTGGTACATTTATTGCTTACGATATGTGGCAGTGCAAACGAAAAGGTCACGACATATGTTATAATTGGGTTCCTTACATCCTAAGGAACACGGGTGTACATGAATATCAGTAAAATTATGTTTTTTTAGTATATTTCTCCGACATTAATTTTGAGGTTATGGAAAGAAAGCGTAATTTATACAAAAGTTTTAAATCTTTTTCTTACCTGCAACTTTGCCATTTGACTTTTTTATAGGAATATTAGTTTTGCCGGAAATCGAGATAAACCTTTTTTCCCCCTTTAAACCTCCCCCACCCTTCCCGACCTCAGATCGCCCGTAAATTATTTTTCTACAATATTTTTTTTGTTTTAAAAATTATCAGTCTTGGTCTACCAGTGTCATTGAATAATTTTAAATATCTATAAATTATTGATAGAAAGTGTAGAAAGTAGAGATGCGCCGATCATGACTTTGGTCGACTAGCCGATTAGTCGGTTGCAAAGAAGCCGACTAATAGGCCGACTAGTCGGCCAAGCCGATCATGGTTTCGGAAGTTTCGGTAACGCCGATTCGCGGGTAAGTCACACACGCCGCCTGCGAAGTTATCGGATATATCGTGGTATGTTTACTTCGCGTATGTTATTTTTAGGGTTCCGTAGCCAAATGGCAAAAAACGGAACCCTTATAGATCCCCGTCATGTCTGTCTGTCTGTCTGTCCGTCCGTATGTCACAGCCACTTTTCTCCGAAACTATAAGAGCTATACTATTGAAACTTGGTAAGTAGATGTAGTCTGTGAACCGCATTAAGATTTTGATACAAAAATGGAAAAAATATTAAAAATTTTAGGGGTCCCCATAGGTACAACTGAAACAAAAAATTTTTTTTTCATCTAAGCTATGCGTGTGGGGTATCTGTGGATAGGTTTTAAAAAATCATATTGAGGTTTTTTATATCATTTTTTTCTAACCCTGAATAGTTTGCGAGAGAGACTCTTCCAAAGTGGTAAAATGTGTGTCCCCCCCTCTAATTTCTAAAGTATTGATAAGTCTAAAAAATATATGATGTACGTTACTATAAAAACTACCAACGAAAATTGGTTTGAACGAGATCTAAAGTGGGAGAGCCATGCTTCGGTACGAATGGGCCGGCTCGACCGGAGAAATACCACGTCCTCACAGAAAATCGGCGTAAAACAGCGCTTCCGCTGTGTTTCGCCGAGTGAGTGAGTTTACCGGAGGCCCAATCCCCTACCCTTTCCCCTTCCCTACCCTCCCCTATTTCCTTCCGTACCCTCCCCTATTCCCTTCCGTACCCTCCCCTATTCCCTTCCCTACCCTCCCCTATTACACCTTAAAAGGCCGGCAACGCATCTGCAGCTCTTCTGATGCTGCGAGTGTCCATGGGCTACGGAAGTTGCTTTCCATCAGGTGACCCGTTTGCTCGTTTGCCCCCTTATTTCATTTTAAAAAATCTAGTGAGTAGTTTTTTACATGTCATACATGGTAAACCTTAAATTAACTTTAATTAAATCAACTGAAACATAAAAATAAATCAAAAACCTTTAAATTTCATAAAAATAAACCTTATGGTTGCTGCGGAACCCTTCATAGGCGAGTCCAACTCGCACTTGGCCGGTTTTTTTATGTTACAGGTGATGGTTTTCAGGAAATATTTCCTATACCATCGAAGAAATTGATTCATAGGCAGTTGACAGACCTGTCATTTGGTCGAGTAATGTCAATTAATGTTAGTCGAGATCTGTTAGCTGGGTTCGACATAATAACTCAACCAAATTGCGTAGGCCCTCCATCTGCCTATGAATATACTTCTCTGATAGTACATGTAATCTTGATTTAATAATACATACTTACCTAATTTGTTGTTATCACAATATATTTAAAAATTTTGCCGACTATTCGCCGACTACGAAAGTAGCCGGATAGTCGGCTTTGCCGACTAGTCGGCACATCTCAAGTAGAAAGATAAAAGTGTAGGTAGTATAAATGATAGTCATTAGTCAGTATAGTTCTTGCAATCTACGAGTGCGCGGCGTTTTGATTGTTTTTAACGCGGGTATGCGTTACGACTTACGCCAGTAGGTATTATACCTAGTACTCTGTGGTATGCGTTTGACATTGCTGACGTAATCATGCGGAACCTCGGCCGCGTAACTTCGGCATGGCGTGTTTAGAGTTTAGATACTTAAATGTTATAAAATGTTATTCTCTTCATCCACTCACTTCTTTAGTTATTTTCTTTCTTACATAACCCTCATTACTCATTACTTCGATGTTCGACGTAAAGACTGCCGTTCGAGTTTTTTTGGAAAGATTGTACATTGTGACATTTGCGATAACTATCCAAATTGGAAAAACAAACTGCGTTTTATTATAAATCCTTTATTATAAATAACCGCTTTTATAAAATATATTACCTACATCCAAAAATGCTACCACAAGACACAACTGAAATTAACATGAAACATTTTCAGTTCGATAACCAGAGCCCCTAGCCAAAACATTTTTTTATCACTTCTTTATAGAAACGCCGATCAAAATTATCATCAAAAAAGTCGAACGTCAACTTCTTCTTCTTCTTTTAAAAATGGCCGCCTCGGTGAGTTGCCAATGTCAGAGTGGCTTAAAGGACCATAATATTATCGAACGCTTATGTCAATTCTATACATTTTGATCGGCGATTCTATAAAGAAGCGATAAGGAAAACGTCTTGGCTAAAGGGCCAGTATATTAGGAGTATAAAAAACGCTATAACCATTATAGTACGGGAGTCCTAGACCATTTTTTTTTTATTAGTATCAAGCATATTTTTTTGTGATTTTGATAAGACGATTTCATACTTTGAATTGATGGTCCTAAAATATGGACTGTTTGTTACTCTTAAATTATAGGACTATTAATCTATCAATATACAAAAAATCAGCTCTTTTGGCTTCCGTTATAAGGGTTCTGTAATCAGCCCCGGATCTTCAATTTTTTTCAGGCGGGGCAAAAACTAAAAAATGTCACCCCCACGGGCTTTCCTTAGGGGGGGGGGGGGTCCCTTAACGTAAAAAAGTGGACAAGATGGATAGTAAAGTGGGGGGTCCAGTAATTGCTGTACTTGTGCTATTATAATATATTTTATTACGTGGTCAATGAGTTGTCCATTGGTCCGTGAAGTATGAATTTGGCCGCCACCTGAATTTGCCGCCCGGGGCACAGGCCCCGGCTTGCCGCCCCCCCCCCCTAGATCCGAGGCTGTCTGTAATCAACTAAACTTTGTTGACTAGGAGGGGTTGACGGCCTCTACTTTTTTTCAATTCACAGATTATTCAGAAATCAAGCTTAATAGGCATGTTCTACGTGGAAAATTAAGATGGTTTTGTTTAGAGTAGAACCTTCTAAAGTGTAATTTGAGGGAGATACAACAGTTTTTTAAATGACACGGCTGCCGTGTCATCCGCAACTGAATCGGTTAATCAAATTATCCTTATAACCTCTAATAACATAATGTCTGAGAGTCTAATTTGTAGAAAAATCTACTAATACTATGCTTTAATTTTTCCATTTTCTTAGCCACCTTATCACTGAATAAATATATTTTTAATAACTATATTATAATATCATGTACTCCATTTTGTGCTTACCTGCAGCATTAAAACAATACCCTTAATACCTACTTAAATAACCTAACCAGAGACCATTCAAATACCATTATAACACCTATATTGATGGAAGATTACAAAAAAATAATCTATATCATCCATTATAAAAATTGCTAGCCTCAATTCTTCTTATAAATTCTAATTTGTATTAGTATTGTGCGATAATACATAACAATCAGCCTTATAATTTATTCAGTTTCCTGACTCATTATTTAGTCATTTCCTATTATAGCTATGGTACAATGGAATGTAAGATATTCTTGTGTAGAAAATTCCTACCACCATAATATTAGTTCACCAAAGTCACCTCAGCATGCTTAGCATAAATAATAATAATAAGGTTTTTTCTATAACAGAATAGATAAAGTGACAGATAAGCAAAGGATGAATGTCATTTTGTCCCAAAAATCTATCAGCTTTCCTATTCCTTTACATTTTGACTGGTCATGCTAACCCAGCTGGCATTAAAGATAAAACGCTAGCCAATTGTTTCTGGAGTGGCTCCCTGTCTTTTCCATTGTCGATGACTAAGTCCCACTGAGTGTAGTCATCCAAGTCACACTCCGATGTAACATTATCTACACTATCTTGAAACACAAACCCTCTCTCTTTTCTTGTCTCCTCATCAGCTGTCAGTCTTATTATCCGTATAATGTCCCCATATGTCTCTTTAAACCATTTCACGTCAGTTTTTCGCCTGATATCACTGACAATCCAAATTGGTTTTAGAGTGGCTGTAAAAAACAATAAATGCATAATATTCTACATCTTACGTTACAATATTTCATTAAGCCCTAAAACATATAGTATAATCACAATGATCATAAAAAGAGAAGAAAAACTCGTAGATGCTTTTATGGGTTCCGTACCCAAAAATGGGACCCTATTACTAATTATATTTAGTATCCTAAGTCTTACCATTTTCACAGGCAGCTCGGCAAAAGTAGCCATAATCTTTTTGTCTAATTTCATCACTCCATTTGATCATTTCCAGCCTGTAAGTCTCTTTGTAAGCACTGTCACTTAATAAATCCTTTAAATCCAAATTTTTCTCCTTGGCCCAATGACTCTTTATTGGTTTTGATATTGTAACAATTTCGCATTTATCGCCAATCCTGTAAATCGTTGAGAAATAAAGTTTTTTTTAATTTGATATGAGTACTGCACGAATTGTTCTACATGGAGATTTGAGTTATTCAAGTTTTAATTTAAAAATCTTACAAGTTTTTTAGTTGATCAGTGAGATAATCTTTGCCACATTTTCTTTTCCCACTTAACAGTAATATTACTTTAGGATTCATGATTTTTCTGCTTTTTTTTTTCTTTGGGTTTTAAAATATTCAATTTTATTTATTTGAATACAAAATAAAAATATAAATATGCTTGTAAAAATTGTTGTGGATGATCGGAAAATATAAGCACAGATTACTAGTATATATTTCTTCTTCTTCTTTTAAAAATGGCCGCCTCGGTGAGTTGCCAATGTCAGAGTGTAGTATATAAAAGTCACTTGACAGTGACAAATCAGTCTTGACATTCGTTCTTTTTTATTATATAAATTTTGAGCAAATCGACGGGTGCAAAGTAAAAAAAGTCATCTGCAATTTTGAGTTTTTCGTTTTTTTGTAGAAACTAGCTTAAAATATCATGTTCTACAACATACCAAAAACAAAAATTCAAATATCACCTTATTTTTGGTACTTTTGTCACGTAAAAGAAGACATCTACTCTTGTTTTGTGAAATTGCACGATGTAGATGCGGATAACTACCGCTGGTCGTCTATACGCGGGACGCGCGGGGGTCATGTTATGCGGCATAAGCGGCTATCTGCCATATAGCTTTTTCTACGTTGCGATTGTGATTTAGATGTCTCAATTTACTTTTGCAAATTAGTATTGTTTATTATGTTTATGAGTACCTATTTATGTTAATTCTTATTGTTAGCTATATTAATTGACTTCTAATTTGTTACTGTTATTTTTTACTGTTTTTTCATGTTCAGAAAGTCCAAAACGACTTTTTAAAGAAGTTGAAAGTTTCCAGAACATAAGTGATAGATTTATCGAGCAAAATACTGTGTTGCCCGATGAAATTATTGAACATCTTATAGAAAACCTTGATGTGTCACCGATGAAGACAAATGAATATAAGTTAACTTTGTAAGATAAGTCCCCATGATCTGAATACTCTAGGCCAGTCACACCAGTTCACTCTCAGTCTGAAATATAAAATGATTTTGAAAATTTGTCGATCTCAGCAAATTAACAAATACGCCAACACCCTCAGAATACAGTTCATCACTTCAAGTCCGCCGCGTCCATTATCAGTATTAGATCAAAATATTATATATTCTTTTTTATTAAACAGATACTTTGATCTCATATAATCTATGACCTGCTTGAGTTTATTAACTCAAGCAGGCCATCGAGTATATTGTCCCTCTCAAACTTTAAATCTTCTATAGACAACACCATTGATGCTTCTTCGGCAGTGGAGGCATCAAGTGAATGTTCTACGCCTTCCTCGTTAAACGGTAGAAAAAGACGTCAGTTAAATATTGATCTAAAGAAAAGGCGATTGAGAAATAAAGACACGTGTATTGATACGAGACGTAAATTACGACAAAATTTAGGTAAACAATTACATCAGTCCAGAAATGGTAAATTGCAACCTGCGTAACATCATATCCCGGCATTTGCAAGTTCTCGCGAAGTTTTTCTATTAACTTATCTTTGACCGGTTTTGGGATCTCTGTGATCACGAGAAGCAATTGAGAAATCGTTGAAATAAAATTTCATTTTGTGTTCTGAAAAATCGTATGCACCCCTCCGATGGTGTAAAACGTCCGGCGATGCTTATGATGTTATAATGAACCCATCATGCTTACAAGTGCCAAGTACAAAGACTTAATAAGCCTCTGCCTAATAATTTACAACATAGTTCCTGTACTGATAATGATACTGAATAATTTTTAAATTAGTTTAAAATAATTAAAGTATTGACACAGAATTTCATTTTTGTTGTGAGAAAATACGATTTTTACGAAAGTAAATGAATAATTCCTAAGTATATCCATACTAATATTATAAATGGGAAAGTATGTTTATTTATTTATTTGTTTGTTTGTCCTTCCTTCACGCTCTAACGAAGAAACAAATCGTATTGTTTTTTGGCATAAACTTAATTGAAAGGATGAAAAGTAACATAGGCTACTTTTGGTCTTGGAAAAACATCATGTTTCTAAGGGAGCTTACGGGAATATTTGCAATTTACGCGATTTTCAAATTCCACGCGAGCGAAGCCGCGAGCAAAAGCTAGTATTTCATATTTTAACTTCCTTCTAAATCGTGTACCTTGCACCGAATCGACAACGTAGAAAAAGATATCTACGCAATTATGTTCTGAACTTGGTGTGTTTAAGATGTAAAACGTTTAACTACATATTTTAATAATATAACTTACTTTTAATAATAATATAAAGTGTTACACTTTACGTAGTTACTGATAATCGTACTAGTAATCGGTAAAAATACTTAATAAATATAATTTTTAATTCCCACGTAGAAACGACCAAGTGGTAGTTAACTCAGTTGTCATATTTTCAAGCGCAATGTAGATGCAGACAACTACAATATCTCGTAAATTAAACATAATTAGAAGAAATTAAATATACATGTGGATTAATTAATAAATAATGAAACAATGATGAAAATTTCAATAAATTTGATCGGAAATTGACAAAATGGGAGCATTTTTTCCTATTATGCGCTCTCCTGAAAAGTTGCTGTTTTGTAGATGACTCTTTTTACTTTGCACCCGTCGAAATGTAAATAAAAGGCTAAGTTATCTACGATATCAGATTTCAGACCAATATCACAGTATAGCAATATATATTGCTATACTGTGCTAATATAATGACTATTAATTGTATACAGCTCGACAAGGCTTTAAATGAACGTGGCGAAAAAAAAAAACACTGCCATCATACAAAAACGTTATTTTTGACATGTTTTTGACAGTTCTCCTTTATCAGCAGCACCCCGTCCATTTAAAGTTTTGAGCATTTTAAATTAAAATAATGTGTTCATTTAAAAAAAGAAAATATCTAGTTAATCATTAACTGTCAGGGTCTTTGACTGTACAAAAGATTAACATTGAAAATTCAGCATTAAAAATATAGCGCCATCTTGTGAGATCTCACCGAAATGCCTTTCACAGTGCTCGCACTACAAGGTCTACGAAACTCTTGTAACTTATTAAAACCATGATGGTAGTGTTTGATAAACTAGTACGATAGATGTCGCTAGTAATATTATGAAGTGTTTTTCACCGACTTAAAAAGGAGGATGTTCATTTTTTCGGAATAAGAATAGGTGTCATGATTGCGGGTTTTGTAATCCAGTTAGGATTATAACAATTTTAAAAGGGTTGGATATAAAAAAAAAAAGATTAAAAATTAATGTTCTAGAGACGCACACTTGAAATGCCCTGACTCTTGACTCCTGAGTTATAAAAAAGTGATTGTCGGTACAGATTATACAGCTCTTCTTTTTTTATTTACGGCAAACCATCGCTTTTTGCGACATTCTACCAGTGTCAAACTCGACAAGGCTTTAAATGAACGTGGCGAAAAAAGGAACTAACGCTGCCATCATACAAAAACGTCATTTTTGACAGTTCTCCTTTACCAGCAGCGCTCCCGGCTCCCGCCCACGTATCATGTACCACGTATTCATTTAAAGCCTTGTCGCACTTTAATATTCTGATTCCTGATTAGGTATAAATTATATTGACGATAGTCGATATCTATGCTGCATTCTTCAAAATGTACTATTTACTTATTTTTTAATTATTATAACAGGCTGTGAATTAAATCACCTGAAGCAGAAAGATAATTATTAATTATTATTATCTCTAAACAGAGAATCCACTATAAATAAAATCGTGCCGACACAAAAAGTGGCGTTATTCGAATGCTGGACGATAATTTAAATGTAGTCAACAACTACTTTTAACTTACAACCTTAATTGACTAAAAAGGTTTATCAATATTCGACGAACGAAAAACCCTAAATTATAGAAGGTATCAATTAAATTTGAACCATAACACTCGAGCGGTCCCTATAATTTCGATTGACATGTCGTAAAAACCTGTTTCCTTTCGACATAGTATCAAAGTTCGAACTTCGAAGCACGATGCACGCTCACGACTTTCCGAACAACCGGACATGACATTCCACGTTTCGTTGTAGATTAGAACGAGACGGGTAGCGAGACCTCCGCCGAAAAAACGAGACAAGAGACCGCGAAACAGTCCACGTGGACTGCTTAATATCAACACGGGAGCGACGACCAATAGAAAACGGTACCACTAATGTATTTCTCACCTCCGCACTCACACCCGTGTCGCCGGATACTTCCACATCGGGCGACCGATTCTCAGCTCTATCCCTTGTAAATAGAGTCTCAAATGCGAGTCGGGGAAGAGCGCGGTCGTTTTCGAAATGACTTACAATGACCTGTCAGAGTCATTTTCGCTCGTATGACATATGAATAAGGCAGATTGTTCCTCGGAAAGTGTTCTGCGGCTCCTTAATTTAAAACGATTCCAAAGAACATGGGCGCAAGTTGGTGAAGGTTGGAGGAGGCCGCGGTGCAAACTGCACGGTGTCGTCACAACTGTGCACCTCCCCCCTCTACCCCATCAGTTCCCCCCTCGGCCTTCCGTTTGCACTAACTTTACTGCCTTACTTTATATTTGTATGCTCAGTGCTCGATGCTGTACCGACTTCGCTTTTATAAAATCACATTCATTTATAACGGAAACTCCTCTTGGATATTTTATGAAAAGTGATGCATCATTTTTCATAGTCGTTACTAGTACCTACCTATTGCGTAATTTTAATTAAAATTCTAAACATTTTTCCTTGGATTCTGCTGCTGTAAATTCCACCTACATCCTAAAACATGTTAAGAATAATTTAAAGAATAATTGTAAAAACAAACTACCTACTTACCTAACCTTAGGTTGGGTTGCACCAACTAAATTTAACTATAACTGTAACTATAACTATAACTACAATGCAAAATGTCAAATCTTTGGTTAAAGTTAAATATGGCGTCCAAGGAACCTCCGCTCATACGTACTTATATCTGAAAATTTACTATGTTTTACAGTGTTATATTTATTTTTTCCTGTCGATTTTTACGGATAATTCAATTTTTTATACCCTCAATCCCGTTACCTGTAGCTTCAATAAAAAAATAAACGCAACAGACATCTGTGAATTTCTCCGGTTAAAGTTAAGGTTAAAGTTAAAGCTAAAGAACGCCATATTTAACTATAACCATAACTTTAACTTTAACCACGCCTCTGGTGCAACCCAACCTTAGGGTCAGATAGCAAGACAGGCTACTATAGGGTTAAGTTCCTAATCGCTTCTTTGTTACATAGTAAATAGTTTATTACTTATCCATAGGTGCTTAATACTATAAAAACAAAAGTGTGTGTGTCTATCTGTCTGGAAAGATACTTTTCATCCCGGAAAAATGTTCGGTCCCCGCGCGATAAAGCAATTTTGGCGAACGGAGTTGCGGGGCGTTATCTAGTCTAGTTGTTAATTTTAACTACATAAGTTACATTGAAATAAAAGTAATGAATAATGATAAGTTACGATATTTTTGCCACTTTTCAAAAAACGTCACACGGAATAACTTATTTTTTTTTCTAAATTTTTACATACCTAACTTAACTAATTACGAAAATTTTATTTTACTTTAAAACATCACAAAGTGTGATAAATCACTTACATTGTCTGTTTAATTTGTGTTTAATTATGTATCAGATTAAATATTAAAATTTAAAAACATGTTAAACAGTATCCAGAACCACCTAAATTCTAGAACTAACGACATTAGAATTCGAATAAAAAGGTCATGATTCATGAACATTGAAACGCGTCAAATAGAATTTTCTAGACATTTTTTTCGACACTTTATAAATATTTCAACTATAACGCCATATAAGTATTGCCTAAACAATAAAATATAATTGAATGAAAACGGAATAACATAGCGTAAGACGTAACTAATAACAGAGACCTTTAAAAGTATGCTTTCTAAAAAGTTTTTTGTTATTATAGATATATTTGATTCAATGAAAGGGATCGTTTGTAGAACCGGAAATATTAGGGTGATTGTAGGGCTATGTGTACTCAGACGCGAAGCAAAAAAAAGTTCGTCAATACAATTTTTTTAGCATAAGGCCGGAATATAAAACAGAAACGTCCAAGTTTAGTAGGTATGTTATGATTTATGACAAACCAGCTATCTAGAACAATATTACTATGGCACATCTTATACTCTTAGTAATGACTAAAAAAAAAACTATGAATGCTATTAAAAATCTCTATCAGTAAAAATTTTCAAAAACATTGGTTAAACAATCTCTGATTAAAAAGAATCTACTACAATATCCAACTCCTACAAACATGGACTTTTACAAGTTTAAATATATAATAATTATTAACTACATATTTGAATAGTAATAAAAAAAATATAAAAAATGACAACCCTAATCACCCTGTGGTTACGCGAGACTAGGGTTGGTACTTGGTGAAGGGGAGTTATTGCAGGTAGCGCGTAGTTCGAGAGGCATTACTGTACAAAAACACCTCAATTAATGACTATTGTTACGAAAAACATTTTTAATAACATACCTACCCTACATCGAAATAATATTATATTATACGATGTAGAGGTAGTGAACTGTGAATTGGTATTTGGTACCGTTCGTAGTAAACTTTTAGTAACATTTAGTTACAAATTAATATAAAAATAATTTTGCAATAATTGTTATTTGTACTAAAAATAATTATTTCAAGTCTTTATCCCATAGAAAATTTATTACATCAAAATGTGAATTTAGTCAGAACTGAAATATTCGTACAGTAAATAGTTTAAGAAATAGTAGAGCTAACCCTAATTAAAAATGCGCTAAGCACGTTAGGTAGAGACTCTGTTGCTCTGTTTGTAATTGAATTATTTCACAAAATATACAATACGGTACCAAAATATTATGTTTTTTTTAGATCCATGACTACACCAGAATATTATGCCATTTTATATTGGGTGCAGAAAACATCAAACTTTTTAAGAATACACCCATAACCAACATAAATAAAATCTTTCAACGACCTTAACGAAATTCCCGTTGGTATTAATAAAAACGATAATATTTCGAGTCGACAGTAATGATTTGACGGTAAGTTTAAATGAGAAAAATCTGCAAAAGTTCCCTAAGGGTTGTTAGGGATTTAGGGTCGATGCAGACTACAGAGGGGTGCATCATAAAGCCGGTATCGCACTCTAATTGCTGAGATACGGATTACAATTAACTACAGGGTGTTCTGTTTTAACGGGGATATTGACATAATGATTCTACAGGCTGCTACTATTTTATCACGTTTGACTGTTTTATTGTAGGGTGTTGGGTACTTATTCAGCTAGCTTAGATAAATAATGACTGACCTATAGTTACGTTATTATTAATAGAAATATTATGTATGTTATCATATCGAGGAATAAATAAAATATAGGTAAAGCCGAGATTAGAGGGTGTCATTTTATTCTACAGGTTGCTTCTATTTTTGTGTTCATAGATTTTTTATTCCGTTAAGGCTAGATTTTCTGTTATCTTTGTAAAAAATTAAAGATTAATCAAAATAAATAAGGAGGTAGAGTCGTCAGTACGAACGCACTTAAAGAAAATTAATGATTTCTAAACTTTAATATACTTAATTGACATTTACATAAATAAACTCCATACCTAATATTATATTTTCTGTAAAGACCGACTTCATTAAATTAGGTTATTATAGTTATTATAATTTAGTATATAACATAAGTTATTATTAAATTATATTATGTCTAAGTGCGGCCTAAAGTCATAAGTCATAACCTCCTTTATCATCTATAGACTCTATCTTATTTACTTTCAATATTTTTATGGAAATTAATACTCACTATAAAATACGATATTCACCGAGTAATTTCATTTTATTATCATTATAATTACACAATATTCGAATGCAAATTTTTGAAATATTAACCATAATTGCGATTTGAGCCTTAGAATACGATAAAATGGCGTCATTAAAGACTTGAATACAAATGCTATAATTACTTTACGCTGTTTATGTTGTAGTCAAATTACGTAAAAATAAATACATAATATTTAAATTGGTTAACTTGGGTTCTTTGTAGCTTTTTTGTAAGATCTAGTTTGGTAGAAAAAACTTTTGTTTTGAGTTTTATAATTTATAGTAATTGGTTATAACTTGTAAACTACCATGAAATTACCTTTATAAGGCATATTATACTATCAAACGTTAGTACATACTTAAATAGTCACTTATTAGTTATTACAATAGTAAGATAAGTTACAATATAACTCACTATAATGAAAGAATGACCGCCCCACCTCATGAGTTGTTTTACATGAAAAAAACATGAATGACAATAAATGTATGGTCATGCACTGAAGATAACGCTATCAATACCCATCCGTCACATGCCGGGGGACCTGGGGGCCACGAGGGGCCGTGAGGGGCCGCCAGAGGCCGCGGGGGGCCGCGTTATTCAACACAAACAAAAAGGGAATAAATGCTGGAATAAAATACTTTTAATTTCCCCGGGCGCCGCTAATCGCGCGGCGAGGGCCAAATCGCCCTTTTTATTTTAGTACGCGAACGCAAATCCGCCGGGAAAACGAATAGTAGCCAGTAGGGTTGCCGAGTGTATATTAATTTAATATTATCTTATATTGTGTATAATCAGCAAAACATGAAGGTAATTGGAAGTAAATCCTTGTGTTATCAATAATGTTTTAGATTATTTTATCCAGCTTTTCTGTGGAAACAGCTACAATTTTATAATTATAGTATGAATGGATATCTACTTCTTAGTTCTAACTGTTATGAAATTGTCTATCTGGTTTATTTTCACGCCTATACTGCTGACACGAATTTGATAAAATATGACAAGAAATCAAGATTTAAGAAGATAATAATTTAAGTCCCTGAGAGGATAATTTTATCCTGCAATGATATACGGTTCCCGTACTGTATAAGTACATGTATATTAGGCCACGCCCAAAATGACCGCTGCGCAGCGACCTAATTGTAAAGTTTCAGTGGAATCTTTTTAAGAAGTTAATCAATTAACTCAACATAATAGAATTTAGAGCAAATAAAAAATGTCGCCAACCCTAGCCGGAGGGTCACGCAGAGCGGAGACACGGACGCGGGGACGCCACGCGCTCGGAATTAGCGTCCCCCGCACTTGACCCGAGGTGTTGTACCCGCAAAAAATGAGGGACCCCCGCGCCCCGCGTCAACCCCCCCCCCCCCCCCGCATCCCGCCGCCCGGGATTGTGTTTTTAATTTATTACAATTGTTTTGATACAGGTTGAGCATTTAATAGCCGTCGTTACCTAGGCTTGATTTAATCTATATAGTACGGGAGCCCTAGAACAATTTTTTTTATTACTATCAAGCTAATTTTTTGTGAGTAGCTTCATTTGGGTAAGACCAAATCATGAAAATGGTAGCTAACAGAAATAGAAAGGATTTTATACTTTAAAGTTTGACTTGATGGTCCTAAAATATGGATTGTTCTATTTGTAGGAAAATGTTACTCATGTATTAAATAACTATTAACCTATCAATATACAAAAAATCAGCTTGCGTTTTAGGGTTCAGTAGTCAACCAAGTTTTGTTGATTACAGAACCTTATAACGGAACCCTAACGAGCAGATATTTTGTATATTGATAGATTAATAGTTACATAATTTAAGAGTAACATTGTCCTACAAATAAAAAAGTCCATATTTTAGGACCATCAATTCAAAGTATGAAATCCTTTCTATCTCTGTTAGCTACCACTTTCGAGATTTTTCGCAAATAAAAATGTTGTTTGTATTATCAAAATGAAGCTACTCACAAAAAATTAGCTTGATAGTAATAAAAAAAATGTTCTAGGGCTCCCGTACTAATATTGGTTGCTTAAAAAAATATTTTAAGCATCTGATGACAAAACCAAACATAACATAGCTCTACCATAAAAATAAGCTACTCTGTTTTATACTTATAAAAGTTCTATCAGCTAACTTTTTAAGTTCCAACTTTTGTAAGTAGAGAGTGTTATAATAGAGCTTATTGAATTTAGGTTATTTGCCGGTTATTTGACATGGTTACTCTCACACTGATAATATTTTTGAGAAAAATCAAAGGAAAATTTATTTGAAGTCTAATTGAGATCGAATATCGAATATCATCGAGTAATTCAAATTTTAATCCCATTTTAAAAGAACATTGACTGTGTAATGTGTATTTCTGGCAAAGGTGATAGGCGTAACAAATAAACACACTTTAACACTAATTTTGTCAACGTAAACACAATAAATAGATGTTAAACGGTATCAAAATAATTAGCTTAGGTGTCAAAACAATGAACAACATAAATTACGTTTAAAATTTGATAAAGTTCTGGCAATTTGACGAGAACAGGAGTTACAGTTTGCGAGTTTTATTGGTACAGTTCGTCCGTTATTTTGCCTGAGATTGGTCCTTATGGCTTTAACAATATGATTCTGGTGGAGGTAAAATAGGCGAGAACGGCGAGTAAATCACAAGCAGACGGTCGGAGGCAGTAACTCGAGACTTTGTTCGCTTATGACTCTGGCATAAAATGCTTGCGAGGATGGGGTTTATTCTGCAAGTGCTTAAAGTTTCACTGTACCAATATTTTAGTTCACCGCATTGTTTTGTTATGAATTAGGCGCTTTTCTGAAGGGGCCCAATGCTAGTTGAAAAGTTAAGAAAAGATAAGCTCAGTTAGTATGTAACATGCTTAATATTATCTTTCTACATAATCTTCTTTAATATTAAATTATTACTCAAGGGTCTGACTGACATAGTGATCTATCAACGCACAGCCCAAACCACTGGACGGATCGGGCTAAAATTTGGCATGCAGGTAGATGTTATGACGTAGGCGTTTGCTAAGAAAGAATTTTGATCAATTCTACATCCACAGAGGATGAAATTTTGTATAAAACTTTGTCCATTTTAAACCGATCGGGCTGAGACTTTGCAAGCTTAAAGCTACTATGACGTAGGCATACTCTAAGAAAGGAATTTGATAAATTTCACCCCTAAGGATATAAAATAGGGGATGAAGGTTTGTATAAATCTTCTTAGATTTTTGACTGATTGAACTGAAATTAAAGATTGGAGCTACTAATATGATGAAGACGTTCGCTTAAATAGGATTTTGATAAATTCAATATTGTAATAATAATGAAAAATTCAAATTAATAATAAATAATAATACTTACGCGAGCAAAGCCGCGGGCAAAAGCTAGTCAGCAAAAAGAAACGGTCTCAAAAATTTACTTCTCTAGTCTAGTCTAATTATTTGTGTCGATTTAATAGTCTAATCTATTTGTGTTTCTTAATTTTCTGATTCACTGACAACATTTTTTACAATTTAGGTCTAATCCTGATCGTAGGTTTTATTTACAAAACAGAAGAATCGTATGAATGTTTTCGTAGTATCTATTCCGTTGTCAGAGGAATCCATATTTATGACGCAATCAGCGCCCCTTGTCCCGGTTTTAATTCGATCCTGGGAAGGTTGAGCGCACCTGTGCTTCCCCGAAGTATTTAGCGCATTCCTTTACTCTGAGCATGGAATCCGATACGCAAAAAATGAGAACCATTGGTCGATAACTTTTGGGTGGTTTTCTGTAGCTTTTATACATTTTTAATGAGATTAATCTAAAGATCTCTTGAGAGTTGAGAGCATATTTTTTCTATATACGCGCATAATAACTAATTGGGAGTTAGTAGTAGTAAGTAGAGACTTTTAATTGACTTAGTAAAGTACATAGTAATAAATTAAAAAGTTGTTGTTACAGAGAAAACAACTTTTTTCAACGGTATACAGAAATGCCCTGTGAAAAGTTATTAAAATTAAAAAATAACTCTTATTTTTAACCGACTTAAAAAAAGGAGGTTATTAATTCGATGCTTATATGTATGTAATATTTGCAGAACTGCCCAGTTTTTGTGTATGTAAGTCTATTTCAGTGTCTGAACAAATGTGCCAAATTTCAAAAGTGTATGTATGTAAGTATGTATGTATGTTTTTTATGTTTGTGTTCGCATAGCTCCGAAACTACAAGTCCGATCTAAGTGATTCTTTTTTTGTTGTACTAGGTATTGTTCAACTTAGGGAATACTTCAAGTTTCATCAAAATCGGTTCAGTGGTTTTTGAGATAAGGCAATTTTAATTCTCAATTACGTACAATTTTGAAGTCGGTTTTATCTTTTTAAAATACTATAATTATATTGTAGTGAGACCAGTGACCTTAATAGTAATTGTTTTAAACGTATGTAAACACAGCTTACGTTAGTGTTTGCTGTTCGAGTAAATATTTGTTTTGCGAAGAACTTTTACATGTCGTTTACAGTTTACAAATCGTGTGCTGTTAGTCTTTTTTATTGCTCGCAAACATTACATGGACATTACCATTTATGATTTTTAAGCAATATAATATTTTGTATTAACTACAAAATACTAAAGAGTATGAAAATTGAAACTCTACATTTATAAATGAACGTCTACGGGTCAATTCAGACCGCAACGCGACGCGTAGATGCATTTTTTAAAGTATGGATTTGACAGATTTGCAAGACGTCTCACGCAATTAAAATCTGTCAATTCAGTACTTTAGAATTAATGCATCTTCGCATAGCGACTAGCGTTACGGTCTGAATTGACTCTAAGGGTTGATTCAGACCGCAACGCGACGCGTAGATGCATTTCTAAATTTGTATGGATTTGACAGATTTCAATTGCGTCAGACGTCTTGCGAATCTGTCAAATCCATACTAATTTAGAAATGCATCTACGCGTCTCGTTGCGGTCTTAATCAACCCTAAGAAGTTTTACTACCGACTGTTTCATATAGTAAAAATATTTGATTGAAGTTAATCAGCTGATTACTAACATGTATCTCTATCATCATAATATTGTGTCTCTATTTTTTAATGACTCATCTCGTATTCTTTACAAAAATGATAAGATAATCTATTGTTGGGCAATAGCCATTTCATAACGACATTTAAATGACCGTACGTGCGTCATACAAACGAACAGTCGCGGACGATCATGTACTATCTTATTTCACAGTCATAAGGTTGAAAATTAAACGTTATTGATTTATAAATTGAACAATCGAGAGGAGGGCGAGACAATAATGCGCCTGGCAATTGACAGTTGACACACTTGGACGCCACTACAATGTTATACCGAGTTACTACCGCGTACGTCCCGACAATGTTACACGCAACAATAGCTCTACTTCAATGCACTGCTATCACTAATATTTACTTATAACCTTTATACTGACGAGATAAAGACCACTTTCGTCTGCACTCCAAGGCAAGCTCTAAAGACGTAATAATATTACACTTACTATAAAAGTTTTCTGCGCTTATTATGGCCGCGAAATTTTTAAGGTAAGTAATTGTTAAGGATGACATTGGAATTATCTAAGCCAGAAATGGTAGACCGTAGAGGGTACATTTGGAGGCAGTATCCAATTTCACTTGTGCAATATTATTACAATGCAAATAATATGGCCAGTAGACTCAATGAAGTAGCAAAATAAGGAACTTCTTTTCAAAATCCACAGCCAAACATATAACCTCCTTTTTTGATATCGCTTAAGAATGTAGTGTCACGTCGTGCACTAAAGTTGTCTAAGGGGCGATTTCACCAAAGAAATGGAACGCGTTCAAAGCACTCTGAACCGGTTCAAAACGTATAAACGCGATTATAGCATCGAAATGCATTTCACCAGCATAAACTGAACGCGTTCACAGCAAATCCGAGTTTTATCTTTTGAACGCCCAAAGTCTGAAGTTTAACGTCATAAAACCCGTTCAAGCCCTGTCATGGCGGAACGAAAAACATAGACAAAAGAAATGTCAAGATGACAGTTTTGACACATGCGTTTGTTAGTTTATGTATTGTTTCTTGCTATTTTGTGGTTAAATTAACGTGAAAAGGCTTTAAAATGATGAAAACATGTAAAATAATCGCGTGACGTCACGTAAACTTAGATTTAATAATCACTCAAAAGAAGTTTGTGAAATCCAATCGAAACAAAACGAGATTTACGTCGCAGCAGGAACGCGTTCAATGGGAACTAAGTTTTATAAAACTAAGTTTTATGTGTGTTTGGTGAAATCCCACCTAAGTTGAGAGAGTTGGATTTTTAGAACATAGCTGAGTTACAGTCGGCTCTACTAGAGTAAGGGCCTGTTTCACCACTTCCTGATAAGGCTTATCCACCAATTAACTTGACAGATCTAGTATGGAGAATCTGTCAAAAAAGTTGTGAATAGCCTATTAGGCACTTTATCAGAAAGTGGTGAAACAGGCCCTTAATATTGTACAATGTAATACTGTGGCTCTTTTTTTATTAAATAAGAGCTTTTTTTATTAATTGCAAACGAGCAAACGGGTCACCTGATGGAAAGCAACTTCCGTCGCCCATGGACACTCGCAGCATCAGAAGAGCTGCAGGTGCGTTGCCGGCCTTTTAAGAGGGAATAGAGTAATAGGGGAGGGTAGGGATGGGATTGGGAAGGGAAGGGAATAGGGGAGTGTAGGGAAGGGAATATGGTAGGGGATTGGGCCTTCGGTAAACTCACTCACTCGGCCAAACACAGCGCAAGCGCTGTTTCACGTCGGTTTTCTGTGAGAACGTGGTATTTCTCCGGTCGAGCCGGCCCATTCGTGCCGAAGCATAGCTCTCCCACGTCTAAAGGCTCTACTGAGTTGTACTAGTGACGTTTTACTTTTTAAAATGGAATTCTCTAGTTTTAACGTTTAACAGAGCTTACACTAGTTGGTATTGAAAACTTTGCCTAATATTCGTTTTCTAATTTACTTAATGGTAAGTTTTTCGGAATCCTGAATTTTGAGCATTCAATAAGTTGCAAAGTATGGTTATCATAATATTATGAAAAGATTTAATAGTTAACAATTTTATAGAGACAAAAAAATAAGAACAAAGAAAAATACTATCATCACTCACGATTTTAAAATGTAAGTTAACATAGTCTAGTAATGTCACAGAATAGATAATACTAGTACAATAATGTTACGGCTTACAAACTCTATTATTACAAGGGAACAAGAACTGTACAATTCATTACACGGTGTGAAGAAACTAAATTATATACTACTAATGGGCAAGCGATAAAATAAAATATATTCTAATTGGGTGTAGTATTAGTATTCATAAAAATAATTAAGTCTAAAGTTCCGTGAGATGCGGCAGAGGCGAAGGTAATTAGTTATTAAGCTGTTACTACACCGCGGGGAGAGGTACGTGTGTAATCGACTTTAGTCACGACATACACGGAAGATTGTTATCAATGTATTATGTATCGATACGCCATAATATTTTATCGATAATGTTAATTTAAATTTTAAAAGTTTGATAGAGTAGCTTTTTGAAAATTAAATTCAAATTTAAAACTGCACAATCTTAAAAACCGGCCAAGTGCGAGTTGGACTCGCCCATGAAGGGCAGCAGCAATAAGGTTTATGAAATTAAAAGGTTTTTTATTTATTTTTCAGTTGATTTAATGAAAGTTAAATTAAGGTTTACCATTTATGACCAATTTTCGTTGGTAGTTTTTATAGTAACGTACATCATATATTTTTTTTTAGAATTATCATGCCCTTACTTTAGAAGTTATAGGGGGGGGGGGGGGATATATTTTACCACTTTGGAAGAGGCTCTCTCGCAAACTATTCAGGTTAGAAAGAAATTATATTAGAAACCTTAATATAATTTTAAAGACCTATCAATAGATCCCCATACGCATAGGCGAGATAAAAAAAATTTGTTTCAGTTGTACCTATGGGGATTGGGGACCCCTAAAATTTTTAATATTTTTTCCATTTTTGTATCAAAATCTTAATGCGGTTCACAGAGTAACATCTCCTTACCAAGTTTAAATAGCCACTCGGAGAAAAGTGGCTGCGTGACATATGGACGGACAGACAGACAGTCAGACATGACGAATCTATAAGGGTTCCGTTTTTGCTATTTGGCTACGGAACCCTAAAAAGAAGAAGCAAACACAAAGACGATAGTATTTTGTTTAATAATCTATATTAATTCTCATTCCTTTAGTAGTTCGTGGAGATGATTAATTAATACATAATATTATAATATAACTAGCTGTCCCAGCCAACGTTGTTTGGCCATATAAAGTATTTCGCTCATATTATTTTATTGAAGTGACTAAATAAGTATGTCACCATGGCAACGTCCATCGCTATCCCGTCGCACAAACAATGGTCGCCGTCAGTCTCGAGTTGTAATAATTTACTATTATTTATTCAACAAATATGCACTTATCAATATAAAAAGTACCCAGTAGCCGATTCTCAGACCCACTGAATATGCATATAAAATTTGGTTAAAATCAGTAAAGCCGTTTCGGAGGAGTACGCTATCTAACATTGTGACACGAGAATTTTATATATTAGACTAGCTGTCCCGGTGAACTTCGTGTCACTTTAAAACCTTCCCTGGACTTCTACCAATATTTTAAGACTAAAAATAAAAAAAATATAAAAAAAATATCCACAGCCGAACATAATATAACCTCCTCGTTTTTTGGAAGTCGGTTAAAAATTAGGCCAATCCGTTCAGCCGTTTTCGAGTTTTAGCGTTACAAACAGTTGAAAATACATTTTTATATAACATATAGATTTTTTTTTGTGTGTGAAGTTTTGCGGTTACTATAACCGCAAGACGATTCTCGCTCTCATGGTAACGGAAATGCCAGACGATAGCCACAAAATAAAATATTATGTGGAAGGCGTTGAAAAATTGCACACTCTGCATTTTCTAATCACTAATCAGTAATCAACTAATCACTAATCACCATAGAAAGTTTTTAATTGGTCTTTAACAGCTTTGGTGCCAAACTGCCAACGGGCAATAAACCATTAGTCAGCCTGCTGTAATATTTATATCCATTATCCATACTTCCATATCCATACTATATACTATAATATTATAAATGCGAAAGTGTGTCTGTCTGTCCGTCTATCTGTCTGTTACCTCTTTACGATCAAACCGCTGAACCGATTTTGCAAAAATTTGCCATGGAGATATTTTGAGTCCCGAGAAAGGAGATAGGATAGTTTTTATCTCAGAAAAATGTACCGTTCCCGTGTGATAAACTAATTTTGGCACAAAAGAGTTGCGGGCGTCATCTAATTAAATATAAAAACCTTATTAAATTGCTGGCGCGGCGCTCGAACGATTAAAATATTTTCAACAATTTAAATTTCTGTTGCGAAATAATTGTTGGTAAATGAAAAACATCGAAATAATTGGCAACTCCTTAAAAAAGATTTTAATTATTTGGATACTCGCAATAATTAATCTTTATTACTTTCTTCTTTGCAAAAAATATGCAAGGTGCGTTCGGGAACGCGCTATCCAATAAATATGGAGCGTATGTAAATAAAGTATAAAAATTCATTAGCCGCGACTTTATGCCATTATAAGTTTATGAACGGTTGACATTTGCGCGAGAGAGTGGATGCGCCATTCTGTAAATGTCATGTTAAAACATGGCCGCGGATTGCTACGGTTTACTATTTGCATAATGTCCACTGAATAACAGCAAGTTTCAAACGAATCGGTAGATGCAAAGGTAGCACATTGGGATTATACTTCAAGGTTTTTAAACCGTCTCAGAGCAAATAAAAAATCTGAAGTCTTTTTATTTGGTCTGAGACCTACGATTGACATTCGTCAACAAATTCATTGTGAATTGAGGGTAGGTGGACATATTTTTGTTTAAACTGCCTGCTACAGTTTTGGCTCAAAACTTGTAAAGCTTGGTCGTCTGCTTGATAAAAACGAATTGAAATTTGAATCAAATTTTCAATTCCGTAAAACGTTTAACGGACAAATAATAAAACATGAAAACGTTTACCAACAATACACAGAATATGCTGAAGCACTCAAACGTCCTGGGAGTATTACAAAACAAATTGGTTAGATGCGTTCCGAGAAAGCGTAATCTAACTTAGAATATCGTGTTTCTTTACATGAAACTTCGCAAACAGCGGCGAAGCGACACGGTCATATTACGGCCATACGGCCGCTGACAGTTCGTGCTCCCGCCGCTAGATGGCGCCGCATGGGCAAAAACACGCGCGGGTATTTCCTGTCCTCGCCGGGGGCAGGTGCGAGGGGGACGACGATAAATAACTCAGTTTGCGGTGCGAGGAAGAGGGGAGCGGGGACTATTTGTAGGGCTCGCGTGTGAATTATTCGTGGGTTAACGCTCCCTGTTTGCCCGTCTTGCGGAGTCGACCCTCGTTAATGAAATTTCATATCGACATTGTCGCAGTATTGAATCCCGATTACACTTGACTGCCATTGTTCGTGTTCACGCTTCAACCCGCATACTTATTGCACTCTATTTTTCTATTCATATAGTTTTGACTCGGATTAGGTACAAAAGATTCGCTTTACCACAATTATAACCTTAATACTTTAAAAATACAACGTGGCCGAATACTTGTTTATTTTGGTTAACAATAATAATTATTCGCATTACGTCCAACTCAATTATTCCACCCATAATAAAAAGATAATTAACATTCTCAATATCATTCGAGTATCGTAATAAAAAGCTTTATAAGCGTCTAATGAAATCGGTAATAAGGTAAGTAATGGCGTTTAGGAATCCCCGCGCCCCGTTTAACGCGGCGAAAGGGCAATTTTACTTCCAGACCTCTTCACTTGATTTAGATTTTAGGGGAAACGAGTGTACACTTTGACACTCTTACCCCGGCTGAGGGTTACGTGTAAGGACTAAATTGTTTTCCATTTTCTTTCGTAACGGACAGGAATTATTAGAGGTTCCTTTTTAGCGGGATTCTTTTCAGCGATTATTATTTGAAGCTGTTAAAAATAGATGTTATGATAGCATATCGCTGAAATTGATAACTTAGGGTTAATCGAAGCTTAACTCTATTATTAAATCTACAAAACAAAAACTGTAGAAACAAAAACAAAACTTCCACAAAGGAGTTCTTAAAACCACTTAACCCTTTGTTGATCGCTCGACTATCTAAGGACCGCTCAAATTAGAGTTATTTAATGTTAATATAATGAGTCTGGACAGGGAATTTAACAATAAATAGTTAACACACATACAGACAAGAGGACGCGCGACAGTCGCGAGCAATTGACACAGATGCCTCCACACATGTGTGCACTTGTACTGATTAAGGGCTACCACTTCATATCCATCGTTATATTTTATATTATTTTAAAGTACCATTTATAATGTAACATCGATTAAAATGTAATGTGAGAATAAATGGTGCAACAAAAATATGCAAGATATCAAATATGGTGAATGGCTGTCGTGACTAAAATTACTCGTCGTTCTATATAAATATTTCACCAGAAGATTTACACAATCAATATTAACAGATGTGACAAGTACCAAAAAATAAGAGAATAATGTTTCACCACTTTCTGATAAAGTGCCAAATAGGCTACTTACAACTTTTTTGACAAATTTTCCATACTTCATTTGTCAATTTAAGTGGTAGATAGCCTATTTGGAATTGGTGAGACAGACAAACTTATCAAGAAGTGGTGAAACAGGCCCTAACAATAAAACTTTTCTTATTTTATTACTGATGAGTACTAGAGTCAGCAATAAACATTGAAAGCTCAAGAATAATACCTGAAACTTTTAAAATGATTCATAATATTCTGGTTTGTTTTGAATGAAAAAAAGTCTTTTGTTATTTTTCTTACAATACAGATAAAGCAGAGTGATAGTGGCGTTTATTGTGAGCGTTGAATGGAATAGAACAAAGGAGAGACTAGGAGATCATAAAAGCTCTTACAAATTTAAACGGAACCTACAGAAAGGAGATCGCACGCGTTTTAATATAAATAATCATAATTGTAAAAAATTTTGTTACTAAAAATCTTTTTAGACAAAAAACAGTAACCATGTTATATTGCTTAGCTTTTTATGATCTACAATATGACAATGTTATTGGCTTATTGGTATACTTATTTTTAACAAAATAGCCACGGAAAATCTTTGAACAAGGCTTTGTGACAGTTAAGATCGATTAAACTTAAATTGAACAATCCTGACTACACAAAAAATACAGTGGTCATTATGTACTTTTGAGTGATTTTGCAGGAGTAAATTTTGCTAGAGACCAAAATTATGTCCAAGTCACAAAATCGTATTACCAATAATAAATATAATTTAACAAACGCTCGACAACCCTAGTGAAGTAACTCGCGGGCATTAGTCATGTGGTACTCGGGTCTTGTGACCCTCGCCGCATGCACGCTTAATATGCTCGTGTTGCATGTATGCACCGTGCACGCCTCACTTACAACAGTATCGACTTCGCACAACTTACACGTCTTATGTCAACGCACTTGTGATTCTTGTATTTGGTTTCGACTGTATCATTGGATGTCTAATGCTAAGTGCTCACATACGGTTTTACTCGATAGTTTTACTCCAATTCGAGCAAAAACCACAGCGAGGACCGCAAAACTTACAGCTCGAAGGCTCGCATCGAGCCGGCTCGATGGAATTAAATATATCCAATTTCCTTCGTTTTAGAGTAAAACTATCGAGCAATGCTGAACATGTGGACGAAAGCCCAAGCCACAGTATTACAATAGTGGCCAAGCCGTGGGTTTTACTCTACATGATTGCTCGATCGAGCAAAACCGTATGTGAGTACATACTTACTACTTAGCATTATGTATAAATAGATATTGAATAAACTAACTTAAAAAAAAGTTTTAAATATTTTATAATCTACATAAAAAAATTGAATTTTGGATTTTGATAGTCTCGCTAAAACTCGTGAAGGGCTGAACGGATTTGGCTAATTTTAGTCTCGAAACATTCGTGCAATTCCGGGAAGGTTTATATTAGGAGAAAAGTGATGCTCACCAGGTTATCTAGTTATTGTTAAATCTTCTTTTTTTTTAAACTTCTCTAAATTTTTATGAACTGTCGTTATAAATTTACTTAATCTAATACCTCGTAAAGTAACTGCGACCTTGCTGAGCGAGTTGCTGTTCGTTCTTAATCTATAGGGGTCATAATATTATACAGGAATCGGAAAAAGTCTGTAATATGTCGCTGGCTCTCACTCAATAATGCTAGAACGACATAGTTATTTAATTCATCATATTTTAATGATGCGTGTTAAACAAATGCGTGATGGTATAATTTGACACGTGAGTCGTGATTCTCTCCCACGCTCCATAGAAAATATTAATGACAATTATTGATAGACAATGAAGTTTTGTACAAGAAATGTAGAGTCTAGGGCCTTGGCTGATTGCTCTCCAAAAATGTTAGGAGGTTTTCATGTCTTCTGTCGTGACGTCGTAAATTTATGCATTTTACGAATTTACTGTATTAGGATATACAATAAATTCATAAAAGGTCGTTTCAGAAAACTAAACGTCAACGCTTTTACAGTGAACTCTACGTAAGGAGCACATACACCACACCCTAAAGTATTATCACTTAGTTTTGTTACACCCTGTATATGCGTTACATATTTGAAATGTAATTTTATCACAGCGTCAAAATAACAATTAATAAAAAAATCGGCCAAGTGCGAGTCGGACTCGCGCACGAAGTGTTCCGTACCGTTATAGAGAAAAAATTGTTTTTTGTATGGGAGCCCCACTTAGTTATTTTTTTTTTTTTTTTTTTTTATTTCAAGTGCCTATCTGTTGCCATTATGCATTAGGAACAAAAAAAGCCTAAAAAATCACGTTTGTTTGGGAGCCTCCCTTAAATATTAACTTTATTTTATTTTCAGTATTTGTTGTACAGCGGCAACAAATATACACAATCTGTGAAAATTTCAGAAATATAGCTATAGCGGTTCTTTTTTTTTTTTTTTTAAATCTTTATTTAAGGAGTTGTATAGCGGTTCTTAAGATACAGCCTGGAGACAGACAGACAGACGGACAGACAGACGGCCAGACAGACGGACGGACAGACGGACGGACAGACGGACGGACAGACGGACAGACAGACGGACAGACATCGAAGTCTCAGTAATAGGGTCCCGTTTTTACCCGCCTTTGGGTACGAAACCCGAAAAATAGCCGCTGTACAAAATCTCGCTCTTGCTCTTTTATTTAAATTTGCTCTTTCATTTAAATTTATTTATGCAGGTAATTAATATTTGATTTGCATAAATATTCATCACTTTTAATTCATTAAGTGTTAAAAAAGATTCCTTTTGTTTATTAATATACTTTAGCTGTACGCGGATTAGGCTAAGGCCTTAGGGATTATAATAATTTAGCCTTTAATCAGACCCAAAAATCTTTCTTGGGGCAGGTAGCCAAGTAAAGTAAAGAAATAATATTGTTTTATATTCTTAAGTAAAGAAATAATATTATATTTTTTGGACTTTAATGGAAATGAATTTGTGGACTTTGATACACTTCACTAAGTCACGTGATTAATCTAATACTTCTAATAGATACTTTTCAGTCGTAGCTATCTTCATTACATAGCTGCATAGTTAACAGTCTAACTTGTTAGGTTTCAATTAATAAACAATAAACCTACAAATTAAAAGGAAGTGGCTGTCGCCTAGTTTAGGATTGTACTCTATCTTCTCACATAACCTCTAGACCACAGATTTTAGATGTAACTAGACTCTAGAGTCTTACTTTTTTTATCACATTTTTAATAAGGCGAAGGTTGCTCATAATATTCATTTAATGTAAATTGCAATCAATCTGTAATTTGATTTTCTGCGAATGAATACAATGCGTACCTTTTTAACGATTATTACTTGGTGAAGCAATTTTTTATGTGACGTTTTCTTCTTCAATTTTCTGGGGAATTGAAATTAAATAATATTACTATTATTTAAAAAAGGTATAATCTACATTCCAAACGACTTAACTTGCCTCAATGTTGTCATTCTTTGTAGCTATTATACAGAGCTTCTTAAGTAGACCAGTATAATTCTCCACTGGTAGGTAAATAGGAGTCTGGTGTATGCAGCTGTTATTATAAATACTACAATGCTTTAAATTATTCTTACTTATATAGGTCAATTTTAAAAGGGAGATGTATAAACTACATAGAAAACCAAATCATGTAACATTCGAGTATTATGGACTTCACAACAACCTTTTCGCTTGTCCCACAAACCAGAAGGATCAACAAAAATTAAGTTACTGTAAAACATAATAGAGAATAGAGATATTGTTATACTACAGAAAAAAACTTCATTGTACATTCAAGTACTTTTGGATTTTAATCATTTAATTACCCTCACTCATGAAGCTTCTTACGCATGTCCTTTAAACTAGATTCTAGAAGAAAATCTTATAAAAATTAAGCCAGTGTAGAACATACCTACCTACTAGATGAAAATTATTTATGTATTTGTATGAAAAACTATTGAACTATAAACTTTATCTTATATCTTTAAACGAGCAAATCATTTTTAGAAAATGTCATTTTATTCGTGTTTTATCGAATAAGTACCGAGCAAAGCTCGGTCAAATAGCTAGTTATAATAAATCCTAAAATAATCCGTACAAATAGGGAGTCTTACCACTAAAAGCCACACAGTCTTATAATTAAAAATTACTACGTTGTTTTTTATTTTCATTTTCACCAAGGTTTTCCCTGAGCGAAGATTTGTGCCGGTACTGATAAGTGACGATTTTACGTCATTATTCGAGAGCCACTTGAAACTTTCAAATCTTTTATGATGGGTTGTTTAAATCTGTATTCTGTACAGTGCTCCCAAAGTGATAATGCGCATAGAAATTTTCGTCATTGTTCGGCAACGATCGTTTTTTCCCGATCGGAAGACGATGCCACAAACCTTTTATTGCGCATGTCAAAATCATGTCATGCCATGGCAACGCCAACTGTGTACGATTTGCCCAGTGACCTTAACCAAAATATGCAACTTGTTGGTAACGTTGCCATGGCATGACATGATTTAGACATGCGCAATAAAAGGTTTTGTGGCGCATGCGCCAAAAATAGAGACAATTGACGAACCGGCGACAGCCACCGAGTACCGAGACCCGAGAACCGAGTATATTAACTTCTTTTTCTTTCGAACAAGGTGCAAAATGCCAAAGCATTGTTTTTGGCTCTTACGTTTCATAGATTCGGGTGTTTCCGTGATTACGACAAAATTAGCAAAGATTTTCATGCGCATTATTAATTTGGGAGAACTGGTAGGTATCTATTTTGGAATGTAAGTGTGAGATCAATACTGACTTTAGTCACTATAATTGAGTTACTTTTAAAGTGAAACATTGGTAAATGCGTCAAAGTATGTGTTCATAAGAAATTAAAAAAAAATCTCCACAGCCGAACATATAACCTCCTCCTTTTTGGAAGTCAGTTAAAAAGTAATTTGCACTGTTAATTAAATGATAAGCGAAAAGAATGTAGCGCTTGGATCCAGTAACTGTTATTACTACTTGTATTAACTTAGCATAAAATTTTTATTACTAGATGACCCGGTGAACTTAGTGTCACTGTCCTCTTAATATAAACCTTCCCTGGATTTCCACGACCATTTCAAGACTAAAATTAGCCAAATCGGTTCAGCCATTCTCGAATAGATAATAGAGAGACTAACAAAATTTAATATCAGATATCCATATATTATAATCTTATATCTTTAAACGAGCAATTCTTGTACTTATATATAATATAATTGGAATCTCGGAATAGGCTTCAACGATTTTCATTAAATTTAGTATAAGGGGGGTTTCGGGGGCGATAAATCGATCTATCTATAAGCTAGGAATCATTTTTGGAAAATGTCATTTTATTCGTGTTTTATCAAATACCGAGCAAAGCTCGGTCAAATAGCTAGTAATATATAATAGATATATATCTGATATTCTTCTCCTCGGATCTTGTCTAAAATATAAATAAAAATCAAGGAAAAAATGAATAACACAAGTATGTAAGCAGACGTTATCAAGCATGCAGCACTACTTATCTGTTTATCACCGTGAAAAACAAGTATTTATCAAAGTATCTTTACTATTGATTAACTTTATTGAGTATAGGCTCAATTTTTTTCGTTTGCTCTTGATAGAAAAGAATCTAATGACTCGCCGAGATAAGAGATTATTTGATAAAGTGGGGTTTTTGGTACCAGTTTGTTTTGTGAAAATTATCTCAAATATGATGATTTACTTTTATGACGAGTCTAATTTGATTACGGCCTGATATGAGTTGTCAATTGTCACTTACGGCCTTGTTTTGGCTAAAAGCCTGAAAACCTCGACCAATTTTATTGAAATTTATTTTAATGATATGAACTAGATGACGTCCGCAACGGAGTTGCGCCGAAATTCGCGTTTACAGCGCGGGAGCCGTACATCTAATATACACTTGTGGGATATGTGCATGGCGGCCAAAGGAAGATCTTCCGACCGAGCGAGGTGTTATGCCCGGTCAGGCCGGAATACTTTTATATTATAAAGCGGAAGCAAGGACGTCGCCAGCCGATGGCGCAGGGAGGGGCAAGTTGACTTTACTTACTACAATTATTCATACTTTTCTCATTCTCTATGTATTATACTATATACCAGATTTTAATATTAGTTATAGTGGTCGTTGTTTGCATTATATTTGGCAACTTTTTTAGAATCTCTAGGGGGGGCAGCTGCCCCTCCCTGCCCCCCCTTGGCGACGCCCTTGAGCGGAAGAGTTTGTTTGTTTGTTTGAACGCGCTAATCAAAGCAACTACTGGTCCGATTTGAAAAATTATTTCAGTGTTTGATAGTCCATTTATAGAGGAAGGCTATAGGCTATATTTTATCACGCTAAGACAAATAGGAGCGAAGAAATAGAGGAAAATGTGGAAAAAACAGGGAAAATTATTTTGAAATTGCTTATTATCTAATGAACTACTGGAGCAATTTTTATGTTATTTGGCACACATGAAGAATAGATCACGTGAAGAGACATAGACTATTTTTGAGGAAAAATGTATGGTTTCCGTGAAATTTCTAAATTACGCGGGCGAAGCCGCGCGGAACATCTAGTTTTTTGATAGAAAGTGTCCCTTCCCGGAACTCAAGTATCTCTATACTAAATTTCAGTAAAATCAGTTAGCGGTTTTGGCGTGAAGAGGTACTTGTACTTGACAGACAGACATTCGGACGGACAGACAGACACACGTTCGCATTTATAATATATATTAGTATGGAAGTAGGTAGGGATTCTTAATTCTTATCAGAAGCACAGAATACATACTTATTAGTAGGTAATAACCAGAAGTTTGTAATTTGACTAGGTATGCATTTGATTTTATGTCTTAGTTTAATAAAAACCGTTTAAATACTCATGAGATCTCTACATGGACTAATAGTTAATACCGAATCGTTAACTCTTCGATCATATTATTGCAAGTTACAATAAACTATAAAGCTATTACGTACAAGCTATCTATAAAAAAGCAATTATATTCTACCCAACTTCCAACGAACGCCACGAAGCTAAAACAATAAAACTCACTTAAAGAATCGGTTTTCAGTTTTGCAGTTTCCGGTTACCTCCTGACTTGAGTCTTGAGACTTGAGATTTGAGTCTTGACCCAACTCAACGTACAAGTGAACCAACAACTTACTTTTCACTCCTCATAATAATTGTAGTATCAATTTGAAAGTTCAAAAGATTCAATAGAAAATTCCAAAAGGAATTCGGTATTTAAAATTTAGAATGAATTAATGTTTTATGTCAATTTTTTAGGGTTCCGTAATCAACAAGGATTATAGTTTCGGTATGTCCGTCTGTCCGCGGTTTTGCTCAGAGACTATATAATTTTATGTGTGATAAATGATAATATGTATATTATAAGTAAGTATAGTATAATATTATACAATATATATTTTATAAGTATAATAAATATTTATTATTTTTTTCTGTCTTTTATCCTCTTTCAATTCGACTGGCACCTATACGAGTACAACTTTGTCCTTGTATCGCCCAAAGGTTGACTGGTAGATAATGCCATAAGGCATTAAGTCCACCTTTGTATATATGTGCATAAAGTTTTTAAAATAAATAAATATATAGTCTATATAGACCTACAGAGCTGTTGTGGGGATATGCGTGGTGGCCACAAAGGAAGATCTTCCGACCGAGCGAGGTGGTATGCCCGGTCAGGCTGAAGCTCGGTCGGAAGATCTTCCTTTGTGGCCACCACGCATATCCCACATTGGTGACACTTGACAGAACACGCCTCCTTCATCATCATCACTCCCCGCCCCTCTCCACATTGGTGACCCTCGACAGAACACGCCTCCTTCATCATCAGTAATTTTATAGTGTCCAAGTGTGTATATATATAATTGGAATCTCGGAATCGGCTCCAACGATTTTCATTTTTTGATAATCTTTGCCAGTAAATTACCTATTTCCAATTATCATAAAATATCTGTTAATTAGCAGATAATAAAATTTCGGTGGCAGGTATCTTTTAATCAATAATTATTTCATTAAAATAAGTAGCTGGTGTAATATTAAAACAATACTTAATCACTGCAGGTAAAGATGTCACTAAGTAATCCATACTAATTTTATAAAAGCGAAAGTCTGTCTGTCTGCCTGTCTGTTCCTCTTCATGCCCATACCGCTGAACCGATTTTGCTGGGTATGGAGATGCTTTGAGTCCCGAAAAAGGACAAAAGATACTTTTTATACTTACAGGAAAAAATGCACGGTTCCCGCGCGATAAATCGAAATTTGGCGCAATGGATTTGCGGGCGTCATATTGTACAGGGTGCATATAAACCTTCCGGCCAAACTTTTTTAGGGTTTAGGTTTTGCTTGATCATTAGGAGTTGTTTGAAAATGAAATGTGAAAATTTTTGTGAAATGTTTTCATACAAAGTAATTATTTTGTTTTTAATCAAATCTACAACTTTTTTGCTAGCCCTACGGACATAAACCCAAAAATCATAAAAAAATAATTACTTGGGACCAATCGCCAGATGAACAAAATATTTAAAAATACATATCTGGTCATTGGGCCCACTGGGCCTAAAAACCTTGGGAAGAAACACCAGAGTACTCCGGCCGCCGGGGACGCGTAGAGTCCATTAATTGTGGTGTTTTTTAGGATAACTTTCGGAAGCTATTTTTCAACATTTTAGTGCCTACTGAGTGATTATAAAAAGAAAAATACTCGTACGTGTAAGTACATAATATTTTTATTTTTAACAAGGATCAATATAAGTATCAAAATTTGGCCGGATTAAGGTTTAATTGTACCCTGTAGTTTAGAATATTAACTATACCGATTTACTACTATTGTTACTACTGCTCTATAATTTAATTTAAATACCCAACTTCCAAGACAAAAACATTCATTGTTAAAAAATAGATCCGTCACGTCAGAAAAAAAAGGAGAATGGTTAAAATGGGCCCTAACACATAAGCAACATGCTTAAAATTGGAATATTATTTTATTAACTTAAAACAGTAGCAATATACAGTTACCTATTACACATTTTTATATTTAAGAGGCTATTAATATTTTACTTCAAAATAAGTTAATTACTTTAAGTCGGTCGTCAAATGAACGCATCATGTTTTCTATCACGTAACCAGTAAGTATACTCGTTGCCTTTTTAATTTATATTCTATAGACGATACGCTGACGATGTTCGTGCTGACATCCAGACGGTATAAAGTCAGCTTTCATTAACAGGAAAACCACTAACGGACTGCAAAGTCTGATGAAGATTTATATGGCGCGACAGTTAGGTGGAAAAAGCGTCGCGCCTCAGCGTTATTACACCCGCGACGCATTGTCACACGAGTGCAGCGGCGGTCGGCGGAGTGTCCTACATTTGTCTGCCGCGTCGACTCCCGCAGAAAGTATCACCGCACAGAACGGCTAGATGCCGCTCCTAATCATTGCAATTCAATTTGCGTGGACATAGCGCCGACCGCGCCGCTTTGTTTACATTACATCGTACCGTGTCTCACCGCTTCGTCGCGGTTCGATTAAGGACAAATCAATAAGGCAGTCGATAGCGAGCGAGTTTAATAGAGTGAGCGAGCCGAGTGGAGCGCCCTCATTACCCCCGCAATTAGCGCACGGCGCGCTCCCGTCGACGACGCACCCCGCGCGAAAAACGAATAAAAAGAGCTGCCCTCAAAATGGCCGCCGCCTCCTCCCCCGGCCGCCCGCTCGACCCCCGCGCCGCTTCGTGATTGCATCCCCGCAGCTCTTATAAATATGGCCGTATTCCTCCCGCCTTTACTGATTGCCCGTATACCCCCCGGCCTCCCCCCGCGACCGCGCCGCCGGCGTCTGAATAGATAAACGAGTCCACGTGGACTGCCGCGCTTATAAAAATCACCTCGTCCAATCGTATCGCTCGTGTACAATGTTCGAGCCAATGAGAACGGCGGATCGCGTGTAACTCCACCCTTAATAAGCGATCTAACGTTCCGAGCGAATGGGAAGGCGCCATTCGTCGAGTTTCGTTCGGCGACGACGAAGCGGTCCACGTGGACTGACTCACACACGTACGCGAGTATAATGCCTCGAGTGGAAATAGCTATGACGGCGAAATGTGCGACAGCGAAAAAATAAAATGCGGTCGGTCGGTGCGGCGGCGGATCGAGCGAGCGAGTGGGTGTAAACAGGGGATATTTTGGTGCGGCTCGTTCATTATTATTGAATGCGCGGCGCTAATGGCTCGGTACGGGTCGCGGACTCGCCGCAGCGCGCTTCCTTCGCGAGCCGCACTCGCGTACATTATACACTAATTTATAACTCCGATAATAATCGTCTAACAATCGTATCGAATATGCACGCTGTTATTTGTCTAAAATTCAATGGCGATAGACGTCAGACGGTTTCACGACTCGCATTATCGGGCCGCGCGGCGCGCCATACCACGTCGTAACGGAACGTACATTATACGATCATTTTAATGCCATACTATTGTCCGCACTCCGTACCGAACACCTCGATCGCACGACGTGCTCGTATTATAAATTAATGAGTGGCTCATAAATGTAATCGATGTCTATTAAGTAAGCAGGCAGGCAGCAAGCAATCGAGTGTGCGTCGATTCCGCTAAGTCGATCGACACCAATCTTCTTATCTGTACATAATATGGTCGTAAAGAAAACAGGCGAGTTAAAAACCTGTCTAAAAGGAAATAGAAATGAGCAGAGAGCGCAGATAGGAATCTACGTAGGCGTATTGTGTCGACCGCCGGACGATAAAGTGAGCTTGTCCGGTAGCCGCAATTGCTATTCGACACAAACTCCTCACAAAAAATACAACTCGTATAGATTTAAAATGCTTTTAGAATTATCGAAATTGATAAACGCTATCTTGGCTGTTTTTTTAAGTTGTTGAATTGGCTGTTGATGTTATTCATTAATGTGTTTTTATTACGTTGTTATAGAGTTCAGCGAGTAGCTTTATTTAGATTTATTATTTTTAACAAAAAATTAAAACCGACTTCCAAGGTAAAAACAATAATAATATGAACTAAAAAGTATTAAATAACTCTTACTCTATAATAGTGCCTTTTTCAGAATTCATCTAAATCTCAACTATTTCTGTACATACTACAGTCTTCATTATTTGAAGTCGGTACCAGCTAATTTTATCGTGTGTTCAGTCAATGTCAGAATATCTGAAGCTTTTGGGACTGGTACCGACTTCAAAGTTCAATAATTGGGTCATAATGTGATGACCCATGGCATAATTATGATTTTGATGATGATGATCAAATAAATGGATGTGTTGGCTTATGCTTTCAGTTGTTTAAACAACGCCGAAATCCCCGAACCTGTATCTATAAGGGTTCAAAAGTTCTGTTGGGTACCTTCGGATCCAGGGTATAACCTGGTACGAAATCTTACTTTTTGGTAGCATTTACCTCGAATGCTTCAGAAAAAATTGAAATCACTATATGTTTCCATACAAATTTCAAGGAGTCCCCTCGATTCCTCCAGGATCCCATCATCAGATCACCACTTTTGTGAACATGGTACCAAATTCGAGTTAAACCCTATACAACACAAAAAGAATTTTGAAAATCGGATCACAAATGGCTCAGTTATCGTTGAACATACAAAAAATAAAGATACATACAGCCGAACGTATAACCTCCTCCTTTTTGGAAGTCGGTAAAAATAAACAAAACGTCGGTTCAGTCTCCATTTATACAGAATACTGGTCTCCCTAAATATTTACAGATAGAATATAATTTAACAATGGCCAAAATATTTAAATTTATCCTGCGTGTTAACTTTTAATTCACAAAAGACAGGTGATTTGTATTATAAGTTATTAGTTTATTACTCATTATTATTACTTTCAATGCCACTAATTTGCTAGTTACTACTACGTAGTGTACCTACCAGCTACCTACATAAATACGTAATTAATTACCCACAAACCTTCTGCAGGTTATCTTTATTGTTATACTATTTTTAAAATAAGTTACATTTTAACTTCTTTTTAATTACTAGCATGGATAGCTAAATAGATGTAGGAGTAGGTATGTGTGCAATGTTTGAAGCTCGAATTGCTATAAGTAATTATCATATTTTAATTTTTTAGATAAGTATACTAAAGTCTAGTATTAAAAAAATAAAAATATATGTTACATAGAATAAAACTGCTTGCCCAAATCCAGATAACGTAGTAAAACTAGGTAAATTACGTGTTTTATGTGGGTAATTAGTACCATAAGTACGTAGGAAACATAATCTGTTTACAATATCCTTTGTAAAAATACTTTATGCTTAGTATTCATCATACAAAGTAATGTTATAAATAGGAATGTGGTGTAATAACAAAGGTTTTTTGTTATGACATTATTTATTAACACGTGAATCTTGATTGATATATTATACCTACACAGTAATATTGTTTTATGCATGGTAATTAGTAATTACTAATAATAAAATTACTAATCGGAAATTTAAATATAGGTTAGTCAAATATAAAGCAAACAATACTTATTGTCTATGGCAATCATTTTACACTGCCCTATTTGCTACTTTACTAGATAATTTCAAAGTTAAAAAGTAAATGGTAAAAACTAAAAAGTACAAAAACAAAAAAAATTCACGCTCAGTAGGTGGTACATTTTAGCCTGTGTCCTTTATTTCAACTGGCGAAGGCGCGGCGCGGACGCCAACGAACAAATATTATTTAATTATAGCTATTAGTTATTGCAGTTGTTTCGTGCTATTAATGGTTAGATATGGTGAGGCTATCATAGTACGAACATTGAACAAGTTACAGGTAAGTGTTTGTGGTGCATTTTTTACTACCTATTAAATATTTCATACAGAATTGTTTGTATGGAGAATTTTGACGTTTTACAATTTGATACACAGAATTTTGAAGTGTATGGTGTGTCCCTCTCTACCTATTTGTTTCGTTATTCGTTTGCCTCTTGCGTTTTGATAGTCATTCAAATATTTATTATTTACCTATTATTAAGGCTAAGTTAAGGAGTACAGCTACAGGGTAAATACTTAAGACTTAAAAATATTTGAGACTCTGAATAGTGAAGAAGAACATTACAGCAAATCGCGAATGTGCAATGACGGACGTCCGAACAGCTCGCTCATTAATATCACATTCCTACACGAAATACTGCTGCCTACAGCGATTGTAATTGCTAATTCCCACAACCGATCATTTAAAGTGGCACACCTTTCACGCTTTTGTCAGTCCAGTTTTGCATAAATTCGTTTTTTTAATTGCAAGATAATCTACCGGGTACCTATTTCAGTGCACACAAGCAAAAACCTCTATGACTACTGGTTATTAGTTATTACTTATTTCTCTTCTTAGTCATCTGATTTTATATTTCAGAATTCTGATAATATCAAATGCAAAAAAAAACTTGAAATGTCAAAGAAAAATTTTTTGCAAAAGTTTTGAAATTCAAATGCCATTAAACGTTAATTATTGTACAAAAAAAGGCTCGGTCGAATGAGTTAAGGCTCCGCGCCTTCTGAGAAGTGAGTTTTTCATTCCAGTTCACACAAAGCCTGCACAAATTGTTCGGCAGGGGTATGCGCCTAAATAAATTACCGGTTTTTTACACCTACGAAATGAATTATGAACTATGAATAGTTTTAAATATTTTGACATTTAAATTAGTAAAGTGTGTAGAAGTTTTGTATGATTGCTGTTTTCTCTGTTTGAGATTTATGCAACTCGCTTTTTAAAGCGATTCAAAGAAAAAATATTTAATTTTGTCTAATATAAAATGTGCAATCTTATTTAAAGGATCATGCTTCCTGAAATTAAGGTTACAGTACCACATGTACTAAGCGGAGTTTTCTGGCAGAGTTTATACAGACGACTTAGATCGAAGTTTCATACGGGAAACAAAGTTTATTTAATTTATAAAACAATAAAGCGGTAGCCCTAGCAGTTCGCGCCATTTAATTATGCAGCTGGTTTTATTTGTGTTGTCGAGCGCGGCGGCGCGGCGCGGGCGGCGGGCGGCGCGGTCGGTGTGGGCCGCTATCGCTAGACACTGACCGCCTCACCAATTAATCGCCATATCGCCTCAATAACTCGATTAACATGCTTCTCTTAGTAATAAGTTCAAAGTGACATAAGATACGCTATCTCGGCGTCAAAGTGTGGCTTATGAGTTGACAAAGTTTTGTTTTACGGTCCTTATTACTTTTATCAGAAAAATCTCGTTTCATATCTAGCCCTTCAGTAAGTGCCAAAATCTTTGCAAAAATGTAGGGTACGTGGTTTGCAAAAAAAAAATGGCCCCCGGCCTACCCCCTTTGTACAAATAATGTAATAACCTTACATCTAATCCATATTTTATGTTTGTGTGAAAAATATTATAATATATGTTAAATTTTCTATCTATCAAGCCATCATAATATAGTATTTAGTCAGATGTGATATTTGTCTCACCACTGTAAACTTTGAAATCAATGTTTCTAACTATTTCGCAACAAATATATTAATACATTATTATAATCTCAATAACACAGAGCTATACAAACTGTTTATGTAAACAATTCTTTGAAATAACTTAACTTGTTATCAATAAACAGATAAGAGATAAGAGTAATAAAAACCGGTTTTGGTATTATACACAAGCAAACTTCGTCCTTAGTGCAATACAAATAAAGTTCAAAATGGCCGCGGCCGGCAAAAAGCCGTTATAAATAGGTAATTTTTATCTTGATTATTTTACTAAAACGATACTATTATATACTATTACTAGGATCTAAATCGTTTTGTACACGATAATATACGCTTTTAACGTCAATTATTTACAAAAATATTAAACAAATCGCGTTCAAATCACATAAATAAAAACCAAATTTTCTCGTGTAAACTAGAAGTTATTACGATGTAAGTATTTCTTTCAAATGATTATCTAAAACTATTTATAAATTATAATTAATAAATTAAACTATTTTACTACTTACATTCGTTAAATCCATCAATAATATCAAACATACAACACAACATGGCAGAACACACACGAAAAATTCACGATTTTCAAATGACTGACGATTATTCGTCGACCACAGATTGTATAATATTTTGCATTCAGAATGTGGCAAATTTATCGTAGATCATAACTAACCAAACTTCTTCATACAAAAGTAGTCTCTAAGTCGACGAAATACGTAATTCAATCGAACGAAAGAGCGCGGCCACATCCGGCCGCTTGGGTGTAGACGGAATGGCTGCAGTATAATCTGTGGCGGCCGGATCCGGCCGCTTGGGGATTAAAAGGCTAGAAGTCAGTTCAAAAGGCCCGGTTATACTTGTGAAATTAAAGTACGTCGCGAAATCATCAAGTTACTGTAATAAAAGTGGTTAGACAAAGCGAAACGGTATAAAAACGTAGCAACATCTTAAGAGACGGTAAAGGACTTACCGCGTTGTCGGGCGTGTCAGTCCTGTAGGGCGCTGCGTCGCGGCCGAGCTAAACGCTGAGGACTGCGATAATAAAATCTAGATCTACCCTATGTTCTAGACTCTACAACCTAGATTCCAGAACATTCTATAAATTGAATATTCTGGAGTCCACGTTAACAAACAGGAGTGAAATATTTTCATTATTGACCTAACTCTACCTATGTAGAGTTGGAGTCTTTCGTTTACTTGTTAAACAATGCACTCTTCTACTTACAATTTAATGTACATTTTTATTTCTTTACCAACGTTTATTTGATCAGCTTTAAAAAACCGAAGACAATTTCTCACATAGCGATATGTTTGATATGATATTTTTAATGGAAACAAGGAGGAAATGAGTGTGCGTAGCGCGTTGAAGTTTTTGCCACGAGTCGTTACATCCCGCCGGCTTCCGCCCTCGCTATAAATTATGATGTGTGTAAAAATTCTCCAGTTAATGCCACAGATGGGGCACTTGGAACACCATGTTGGCTTGACGTGAAAATTAGTAGTCGTGTGTAGCAGTTAAACCAACACGAACTACCTTTATACATACATATTTTATATTGTTGTGACTTGCTATACTAGAATTATTTTTACGTATTCTTTTAACATTAAAAAGCGTCTTATTTTAAGCATGAAGATATCCACCTAACATCCTTAGCAAGAAGGCATACCGTATAAAGCATTTTAACAAATGAATATAATTTTCTATACAATACATTTTGCAGTCAGTTCTAGTTGCATTCTATAGGGGTTCGAAAGCTCTCGGGTCAATTGAAATGACACCCCCTGTAAAAGGGAAACAACTTTTGATGAGCAACTTTGGAAACTTTTTAACATTATTATCAACGGAGGATGCAATAAATCCCAGTCGGGTACATAATATTAAATTATCTTATTATAAAACGTTGCGAATGGAACGGAGCACGTCAGTTTTGCAAAACAGTTGTAACCGTATAACGACACCCCATCTCCCTCCCTCATCTCCAGAAAATCCCCAAATAATACGTATCTATTAGAGCGTATATCTCCGATTCGCCTAAGTATTCCTCAAACATGAAGATAGTCGACGAAAAATTCGAGTGGAGAAAATATGTATGGCAGCGGTATTCGGAGGGTGGGTGCGGAGGTAGGGTAAGGGGGGCGGGCGGCCCCCCTCCATGCCGCTTACACGCTAGTTCTCGAGCGAACCTCGTGCGTGACGGTCGTGCGTCGTGTTTTTATTACTTCCTACGGATTCGTGTGTTACTGGTGGCGAGCCGAGAAGTGATTGTGTATTGAGTGAAGTGTGTGCTGTGTCTATTATTTGAAGTGTGCAGACGATGACCGTGTGTGTTTGACGTGGGGATGTATCCTAGCGCGGGCGCAATGAACGCCGCCGCAGCCGCCGCTGCCGTGGCGGCCGCCAGGCATCCGGTATGTGCCATGCACTATGCAACACATTTTACACCGGCATTATCTTTGCATACCGTCAATTAGGAGTTATACTCTACTTGAATCGTTAATTGGACCTAAGATAATAATGGCATGCATACCTTGTTCAGGTCACCATTCAAGAAGTTATCATTTACAATCAGTCAGTTTGCAATTAAAGGCTTAAAGATAATTAACTTATTGAAATCAGACGAACACCCGTCGCTTGAAGTTTAAAATATTTACGTTGAAAAATTTTAAAGTTAACTTTTATGAAACCCGAAGGTTCCATGTTACCCAATAAATTCAAAGCTAGAAGTACAAAAGATTTTTTGTCGTCGAATTCTCGCATTGTTATAAATTCGTAATAAAAGAACGCAAACAAATGTTGCTGCCCCTCGCAGGGCTGAGACCCCCGCTCGTTCCAGACACACTCAATTACCTGTGAAATTGACTGTGAAGCTCTTAAGGCCTTGCGCATATTCATAATATACCTACCTAACTTATGAATATTAGATTTAATTAGATTTAATACATAAATAAATGGTTGTTTATATTCCGCCGAGACCGCAAGCCGCAAACATCTGTCATGCGGTGGTAGAATAATCTAATGACTAACAATTATTATGGTTGCCTACAATCATTTTAAAATTTCAAGAAATAGCAATGACCCTTGATGATGTAAAACGGATAGAAAGATTTCCTATATTATTATGTTCATATCATTCATAGGTTATGTTTATTCAAGTAAAATTTCAAAATAATAGCTGCTTTATTAGATTTATCTTTTAATATAAATAAATATTAAGGAATAATAAACTGAACATAAAAAATATGCATTGTCAATTAAATTATAGTCACAACTCACACGCATACAGATAAACAAATGATGTCATCAATATAAAGTTCAATTTAAATCTCTTTTTAAATAAAATCATCTAATAAGGGTTCGTTTTTCAAAGCATAGAATAAAGAAATATAGTTGTTTATTAAAAATTATGTAAATTAGTAACTGTTTTCATCAATCATCGATTACTGATAAAATAAACCGGATATCATCACTTACCGAAATACGTAAGCGATATCAGCCCTAATTTCGTCGCCTCATTCATTCACTCGTTCGATCTACATTCATAGGTGACACACTGAAATAAACATGTCGAATACCTTCTCGAAGACCTTCCATGTACGATATAAATACCATCGATTAGCCGTTTTTATTGCCGGCATGTTCGATAAGATTTCTCATGTAAACCGTATTCTCGATACGCTAGGACTTTTACAACATTTCTTTACGACACTAGCTCTTTACTTTTATGAGTGGGTGGCGAAGCCGGAGAAGGGGGTGGGGTGAGGGGGAGTGCTAATGTAAATGCCTATTTGTGTGTTTGCTCGAAATCCGTGTCGCGTCCTAGGCTCTCGGTCAATATTTATCTGACAGAATTACCGCTACGTACAAATGAGATAGCGTCTCGTTTCCCAACGTTCGTGTCTTTCAACTTTTTATACTGAATCGAAAGGACACTCCAAGGAAATCGATATTCAAATGAGGCAATTTACATTTCGTCTTATTAACACTAAAATCTTATCATCCAGTCTCCAGATATGATTTATGAAATATATTCGTCTCATTTGAATTTATAATGCAATAATTTGGAATAATTGCTTCACTCTTCGTCACGTTTTCCTCCACTTTATGATTAATCGATCCTAATATTTGTGGATCACTTCCATCTCCGTGAACGGAAACACATGACGGAGTTGGGGACGCACGATAAGAGGTGCCTTGAGTCAATGTTCCTCAAAATAATTTCCTAGATAACGCAGCGCTATCAGCTATCACAAACACGGCATTTGGAGCATGAGTATCATCACTCGATCTATTTGAACAGCTCTTTAAAAAGCGAGGCCATTGCTCGCCATATCGAGTGACGTACAATTTGTAGGAACTTCTGATGTATCTACAAAATTACTGTAATCAACGGTAAATTATCTTTCAAATATGCAGCAGGCTCTATGCAAAGATCTCAAACTAAAATATATTGAAAATTTTGGATGCGAAAAAAACTTCTTCAATTACTAATATTAAGTCTTTAAATTCTTGATAATGATACGTTACAAAAATTATATAAAAACCGCAAAAGTCCACGACGGTATTAAATATGGACATATCGTCCATTGTTCTAAGAAAGATGTCGATCCATTAGCCTGTGTCGCCGATGGACAACGCCAGCGGTGTTGTTTCCCAGAAAGTAAAATCAGCTTTCTGATCGTCTGACTCCCATATTAGTTTACCAGTGACGTTTTTATGACTTTCAACTCGAGAGACTTATCACGTCCTCTCAACAGGCGAACCTTATCTTTAAACCCGTTTCACAGAGTTGAATGTTGCTCGATGACTCTCGTAACTTGAGTACGTCGTTTCAAAGCCAATCTGTGTGTTTAAATATTTGTGTATGCCTGTTTGGTTTGTAAGTGCGAATGGTGTTTAGATGTTTACAGTGCTGCTGTACTCGCGTACGATATTTGAACTGCCATCTTTAATTAGTACTAAACACTCGACACCGTCCCGGAGTATTTTTTTTAATATCACGGCAATCAAAAATAGGAGGAAAAATATGGATTAAGTAATTTGCTTTTTAGTTATTCTGAATAACCTAATGTATGTTTAATTGATTACTTAAACGAAACACGAAATAATTTATATCAAAATCAGATGTGCATGAATAAATTTAATCCAGATCATAGATTATTATCTATAAAAACGGATCCAACAAAATTTTACACGCATAAATTCATTCAATTCATTCGAAATTCAAATTATGTACAACAAAAGAAGTTCTCTCTCGCCGGAGAACAGGTAGACGTGGGCAGACAGACGTATTCAATAATTTGAAATAAGAACACGTATTTATTTTTATTTTTATATCCGTTTAAACGAATTCCGCTTAGTTTTGTTTTTGTGAGCGGTCGCCGCTGGATGCGGGCCTTTCATCCGGCCCTCCATAATACTGTGGACTCAAAAACTCTTCATTGTATTTTAATTTGACCTTTTCGGCGATAATTTATGGGAATCTTTTTTTGGGGGAGCGTTTACTCAGTCTATTATTGTCGTGGATTATTTTCATTTCTTTGTGATCGATTTAAAGTTGGGGTGATTAAGTTCAGATAAAAAGTGAGCAAAGCTCATTCTTAAAAACTTTAGCGATAAGTTTGTTTTTAACTTCACAAACATATTTTATTTGTTCTGGACCAAGAAAAAATATTTCATTTTATAATGTGTTTTTAATTTTTTATGTTTTAGACTTTTTTATCTAAGTATATAAAAACTTTTAATTTATTCCTCTACCTGTTCTAAAACACTCTATAGTAGACGGACTATCTGTTTAGTTCTTTTTTCATAACTTAAACAATCACATTAAAATAATTAGCTTGCTTCACATTACATGCTATTCCAACATTCTAATTTACATCAAATTATAATCATTGTTGTAATTGAATGTAGAATAATTATTACATATTTAATACGCTAAATAACAAGAAGAATCGTTAACAACAAAGAAATAAAAAACTACGACTACAGAAAGGAACAAAAAAACAAACAATTATTGAAACATGTAATTTATCGATGGTCATAAAATGTCAAGCCATTAGATTAGGGCGCGTCCACAGTGTGGGAGCAGCGGGTAAGACAGGTGCGTGTGGCCGATTAGATCTCATGAAATTAGTTTAATATCGTGGTCGTACACTTCTTAAACTGTTCGCCATCAAAGTTTTTACGGCGGTCTACTTATTAGCCTTATTACTGTGCTTTTATGGGTTTTTGCCTTCAAGTTTCTACTTCATTCTTTCAACATTTAATTATTGTTTTACTTGTTGGTCTTAGATTTAATAACCAGATTGATTTTGTTGATATGAATCACAGCAACAAATACAAAATGAGTGTACATACTGTTAAATGTTACCCTGCGCAAAGCACACCATGCATCATGCATGTTGCTCAGCCGAGCTCGCTTCTGGAACAGCTACCGATTGCTTTCTTTTTTTTGCTGCACAGTCGACCGTACGCGCTCTTTTATTTTTATGCGAATTAATACACGGGTTATTTCATTGTTTCACGTGCAGCGTGCACGTTGAATTTAGATTTTGCCCACCCGAAGGTGTATTTTTTTCCATTCGAAAGATACTCGGTGGGATTTAGTTGCGGTCGGCCGCGAGGTACGGCATTAGCGGCGATAGCGTGAGACGGGTGTGGGGGCTCTCCGGCGGTTGCGTTCACTAAATTCCCGACCACATTTTTCTCGGCCCGATTGTCCGGGGCTCCATTTACAACGTCTACACGCCGCGCCAGTTCCTTTTACGCTTTTATTTACGCTCCTTTTATTATTTTTAAAGTCCGTTTGTTCCTCGCGCGCCGGCGAGCGACTGTTATTTATTTTTTGCCGCCCGGCCTCCCGGCGACCGTGTGTTGTTGTGTCTCTCGCTTTATTTTTATTTTCCAGCTTCTTATTATGAAGCGGGTTTTTTTTCTTTATTCAGTGCTCGTGTGTTCGCGTTGCTTTATTTCTGTGTTAAGAGGCAAGCGGTCGGTGTTTTTTTAATCTCGCCTGGCACCGAATTATGATCATTAAAGAATAATTTGTATTATGGTAATGTGGGATGCGTGTAATTTTTGTTTCGTGATACGAATGTTTTTATGTCTGCCTTGATTGATAGGTTATTATAGCATTTTAGATTTGCTATTTCAATGTGAACGACGACGTTCCGAGTTATGTTTGACGAGCTATTTAAATTTTTTTTGCTTCTAGCTTTAGAATTTTATTGAGACTATTATATGAAGTTGTAAAAATGTTATAATTGTTTTGAAATATCCAATTAAAAATTCAAATACTTTTTTTGGCTGCCAATAATTATCGACATTCACCGTACAATGACTGAATGTAAAATATGGATTCATTTAGTATTAATGCCTAAAATTTATTTCTGTCCACAAAGCTGGTAGTTTATAGTATAATATATGTGTGATGGCGGGATTGTAAAGGTATATTGTGTTAACGACTGGGCTAATGACAGTAACTGTTGCAGGGCCCGCCGCAGCCCGGACAACCCATCAAGTTCACGGTGGGCGAGTCGTGCGACAGGATCAAAGAAGAATTCAACTTCCTACAAGCTCAGTATCATAAGTGAGTATTTTGTTGCCACGAACAATTATTTTGTATTTATTATTTCAGTTCCTAGTTTTTTTTAAGTAAAATATTGCAACATTTTTTTTTTATTATCTTAAACTAATATTATAAATTTTTTTCGCCATTATAAACACAGCCTTATGCTAACGTTTTAAATGAATCATAAAGCGACGCTTGTTGAGTAAATATTTAATTTATTATAATTAATTAATTCTGTAATATTATGTTGCGTGCATAATTCAACTAAATTAATTCAAATTTTAAAATTCAAACGCAATTTGTATTCACGATGGCCCCGAAAGTTTTTCTTGGGAAATGGCCACAAAAATACAACTAGAATATTGATGTCGCCTAATCGAGTCGCTTAAAATGTATCCGATACTTAAAATATTCTCATCAGAATTTCAAGTAGGGTAGGATTCCTGTCACTACTTACCGAACTCACCCTACGTCCCTCGTAAGTAGCCCTTTTGCCATTCAAAAGCTTTTTGTGAACCTTTGTTGATATAGAAACCTGTTATAAATCCAGGTAAATGTTAAATTGTTCTCAATTACCTTTAACAAAATGTTAAATCTTTTTGTACAATGTGTTCGATTGAATGGTATAAAATACTTTTTTTTTTTAGTTTTGTGCATGGGTAAGGGCATAAATATTGGAGGGACTAAGGATCTAAGATTGATATTTAGTTTTTTGAGTATTGTTTCATTTTTCATGTGTCTCTTTTTGTTTTCATTTTGTTACGACACGAATCACGATACGACAAGACACGATACGAAATAATTTTAATAACTTGTAAAATGTTAAACTTAATATGTATAAAATAAAAAAGCATAAATAACTATATATAAATAAAATGAAAAGTCATTATTTTAATAAAAACTAATTGATAAAACAAGAAAATATTTAAAGCTATTAAGTATTAATATAAAATCTCAGCGTCGTTTAACATCAAAAGCTCGATAAATATTATCTAAGAGCGTTTATTTAAGAGTGTCGACGATCTATTTATCTTTTATACCGTGTTCTAAAAGTATCTCCTTTGTTACAGTTTAAAATTGGAATGCGAAAAGTTGGCTAGTGAAAAAATAGAAATACAAAGGCATTATGTAATGGTAAGTTAACATTTCATTACTACAAATACGAGCAAAAAAGATAAAAGATTTATCTCTGAGAGTAATGACTACAATAAATGTGAGTTATTAGAATTAAATAGATTCGGTTGGAGCGTGAAGCCATTGTTTTGATACGCGTTTGTGGTTTGGCTTTGTGCTAATATTTATACTGAAATCCGAGATTAAGGTTGGACGCAAAAACAATTTGCAATAATGCATTTACAATCCCGGTGTATAGCGATAGGCAGATTAAATGTATTCCAAATATAAATTCCGCATCTGTTCTTTTGAATTAGGATAGCAAATTACAAATTGATTAGCTTTAACGATAAACCTGGGTATAGACATTTTGCTGAAACAAAATTCTCAGCCCGTGATATAACGTAGCTTAAGATAATATATTTAAATTTCATTCATAAACTCGAGTCTTTCAATTTAATTAACAACCATCTAAAAGACTTCCTAATAAAAGGATAATGGACAGTAACAATTGTCGAAGTGAATGGGACATAAACAGAGCGCCCCCATCCCGGCGCGGCCGTTTCGCCCGATATGAATCACGGTTAAATGTTGCCAAATCGTTTGCAATTTATTTTAATACGCTCTAGAGAAAATTTTCGCAAGAGTTTTTTATGTCGGGAACGCTCCTGGCGGCGTTCCAGCGCTGCGGATGTTTAGTCACTCGCCCGGAGGAAGCTCATCACTGCCAAAACCTTTCTGTGTCAGTAATTGATACGTTTTGTTTCCAGTACTATGAAATGTCGTACGGCCTCAACGTGGAAATGCACAAACAGGTATGATTTTTTTATTCGTTACGTTTTTTTTGCTAAGAAGACAGTAAAATATTATATTAAAAAAAATCATGTGTGAATGTATAAAATAGGTCAATGTGAACACGGCTTTATATTTAATGCTAAGGGAAAATTTTTCAAGTTTTATTTTACTGTCTTGTTAAGCCGAATAGACTATATTTTCAATATTATGTTCTTCAAATTCTGAATTGAATCCCCAAAAACAAACTCTAACACGAGTTTGTGAAGCGTAATAAATTAAACCGAACAACAAAAACAATTCCACTATGCAAAAGCCAATTTTCCAAAACAAACTGAGTAAAAACAATCGTACTTAAAAATGTTTTGCCAATCCAATATTGTAACGTAAACCGGCATGATGGAGGTGCAAAATACCGATATTTTATTAGCGGGGCCGGCGAGGAAAATGAATGTTGTAAAATTGGAAAAAAGTGTTATTACGTTGCGCCCGCTCGCTGGATAAATGTTGTTTGACAGGGCGCCCGCTGCCCCTAGGGCGTCGGCCCCGGGGCGCCGGCACCCCGCTCCGCCCCCGACTAACAAAGTATGGTCAAGCCGTTGTTTGCGCTTAGGTTTTTTAATTTATTGTAAATCTCTCTCTATTTACACCCATTATTGTCTGAACGGTTTAATTATGGTGTTTTTTGATTGAATTTTTTTTGCAAGGTTCATCACAAGGTAGAAAATTAAAAGATATCGATAAAGAATTTATCGGATTTGCCAGAAGCTTCCAGCACGGGTATCATATAAAGTGATGTATTTCGAACGAATGTTTGTAACGCAGGTTACGTTACGCAGGTATCTCGTGAGTCGTGACCGATTTCCGATTTGCAACAGTCTTTCTAGAAAAATCCTGTATCACCCTAACACAATGTGAGCTTGGAGATTCCTGATAAAGTTATATACTTATTCGACCGTATAAATCCGTTTCGAACCATTGATTTAATCTCATATACAGCGTGTTACCTATTTAGTAATCTGCGGTGTTACTTTTTTACGTTTTAATTGTGCATGGAACGTATCTAATTACTGTGTTACTTTTTCAGTTAGGTATTATTTGCTATTAAAATGTATCGTAATTTTGAGATAATAACAGGAAACAAAATTATCATCATCTGCTTGATTTGACTAACCACGAATTACAAACTTTGTTGCGCTAAAATTCGTTTCTTTTTAGCGGGAAGGCGGGACAAGTGACAACGTAGTTTTATGCCGCGCTTCTTCTAAATCGGTACAGCATTCTAAGCATGAAGAGGTAAAAACACACAGACGGACGGAAAGACACACTTTCGCATCATATATTTTAATAAAGATACATTATTGCTCGATATTTATGAGAAATAATGTCATAAAAGCAATTTCAAATCACAAAATTGACACCCTGTAGAGCGTGCAGTTGTCACGGTGTTTATTTTGATCCAGTGTATTGTGATACGATAGCGAGGGGAGACGGCGCCCCCCGTGTGTGCGGCTGATGTGAAAATAATATATTTCAGTTAGAGACGGTTAGTGTAGTCGAAAAATTGCACATTTCAGGGCTGGCTAGCGTATATTTTTAGCGGAATTTATAGGGATTGGGAAAGGATTTGAAAATATAATTTTTCGCAGCTAAATGTCACTTTTTATTACTAGAGCAATAAAATGTTGTATATTTATTTTATATGCAACTCAGTCAAAACGATACTATATTTTCACGCTGTAATCGGCTGTCAGAATATCCTTGTACAAACTTCAATTACCAAGCTAAAAACATTTCGAAAACAATAATCGGTATTTGTACAAACAATTCGTCATCACCTAAATCATAATTCCATTATGGCGCACAACAAACGATTCTTAAAACATTTCAATAAACCCCTGCCAACCCTTATTACGGGGATGAACTTAAAATCATAAATTTAAATCTTGAATGTACTCGAGGACCCTAACCGCAGGGTAACAATAGCTCCAACGAATAGTTATTACTTTTTGCCGGGGTTGCACCCGAGCCCCGAGGGGAGGCAGCCGTAATCTGTTGATTTTACGCTCGCAGACTTGCACTGGTACTGCGAACCCTCTTTTTAATAATAACCTTATTTTAACACGTTCTCGCCGGAACTCAAATCAATTTACGACGCTCGAACGTCTAAGGAACGACGGTTGGATTGACTTCCCACAGAAGAAGTCATCATCAGTTTGTCTCATTCATCATGATCGTTGTTGATTGTATGATCTTTAATCTTTACATTTTTAACTCCAGACAGCTTTGGTGTCTTAGCTCAATTTTGGCAAAGTTTTATTTTTATTTTAAACTAGATAATGCCCGCAACTCCGTTGCGCCAAAACTCGTTTATCGCGCGGGAACCGTACATTTTTTCAGAACAAAAAGTATCCTATGTCCTTTCCCGAGACTCAAAGTATCTCTATGCCAAATTTCAGCAAACTCGGTTCAGCGGTTTGGGCGTGAAGAGGTAACAGACAGACAGACAGACTTTCGCATTTATGATATTAGTATCCAGGATGTTTCATTGGTAAGACGTAGTTGCCTAGTAGTTAATTGCAAGTTGCAATAATAATATAATTCACTTTCCTAAATGCTACGTTATTTATCCTACATAGTTATTTTTAACAACACAATTTTCCACTTCTAACGCCATCAATTCCAATTTTCGCGCTGCTAATCGACAAATCGCGAATCTTCAAGAATACCGGTGTCTAAGATTGCTATTCGAATGAGAAAACTAGTTCACAAGTTACAATAGTAATCTGTGGTAGCAACTGCTGTATTTAATTTGGAATTAGTTTCATTGGGAGCTGTTTGTTTTGAGGGGAGGGTGCACGCGGACAGATGGCCGCACTGTACGCGCTGTTTAGCTAACACTGCGCATTGTAATGGATTATTGCATTAGCACTTAACACGCTCGGTGGTGCGTGACCCTTATTTTACTAACGCCTTTATGTTAACAACATAAAGCTCAATATCGTACGTTTAAAATTCATTACGGCTTGTACCCCGGACTCAGTGTATAATGTGTTTTTTGTTAAATAATACATGTTTGTCTATTGTTTACGGCAAACGGATCGTGTCGTATGGTTGTAAAGTCGCGAATGTTGAAAATGATTTGCCATTCCCATGACTTTTGGGATCAAAATTAGCCTTTTATAGGCACAGATATGTTATTGCTATGTCGAATATTTTCTTTTTTTTTTTTTGCTGGATTTTCCTCATTAAAATTTTATTGATGTTTCATTCCCACATATCGTATTTGACAACACCTTTATAATGGATTGTTTATAGATCCATATCTACGCTTTTATACCCGCAATTTATTTGTACATTACAAATAAAACATACTTACTTTTCACAATAATTGTTTTTCCTCAAGCATCATATGGGTTCGGCAGGTGTTATTACGCCTAATTTGCACACTCAAACCGCGCTCAACCTTGTCGAACTTTCTACGTGCGTTAAACATTTCTGAACTGTCAATTTATTACTCGGATTCAAGGTTATATGCCATAAGGTCGATTTTGGCGTGCACGCCGCTCCGTGACCGCAAAGCATTCGTTTGCGTGACCGCGTCTAACGCACGTTTTCCGCTCTTTCTGGCGACGACTAATTGCTTAGATTTTCTTTTGTTAGTCTCGGGGCCGGACCGCAGTCGGACCGTGCCGAATCCCACCTACTTACGTCGGGAATTGATTGTTTCTACCACACAACAATGAGCTCTAACGCCTACGTCTATTGTCTCGTTATTGATGGTATTTTAATTGATACATCGAAGCGTTTAATAAAGCACATATTGCGTAATCATGAATATCACATAGTTGCTAGTGACTCAATAGATTCTCTAATAGTAATTATTTAGTAATCCTCACTTACTGCTGTCTTGAGTTAATGATATTAACTTAAGACAGCAGTATTGTTCTTAAATTATTCTATGCGCGAGTATCGTGATTTGTACATTTATCGCGTTGAAATCTTTTCTATGTCCCAAACAATTGACATCGACATGACCAGTTGTGACTTGTGAATTGTTATATATACTGACAGCCAATAAAACTATTACGATTCTAACAGATATTCAACAAAAAATATAGTCAATAAAACGCAACAATATCCAACTGAGTGAGTCTGCAATCTGCAACAAACTACAATGTCGCTGTGGGGTGTCACGTCCCCTCTACACGCGTCACTAGATTTCAATTTTTACGAGCACATAATATAGGACTTAACTATGCAGGGCTTAGTGTCCCCCAAATGTAAATTTCATTCAATTTGTTCGGTTTGTTTGTTTGGGTTTTTAACTTTACCCGTAACATGTGAGGTTAATGTTCAAAATGTTTCTCACATGATAAACCCAAAATTTTTAAGTTCTTTCGACGTTCGAACAATGTTTGTTAGAGAAGTAATTAATTAAACAACCTAGATACACGCTCGCACACATAAGCTATTCTGAACACAAGCGAAAATCTAATAAACGGAGGCTTTAAATAACTTAATAAAGCCTTTTGTTCCGTGCATTAAACTCCTCAGAATTGTGATTCTGGACATAATTTGATAATTTACGGGTTATTGCAATACCCTCGCCCTCGTATATTATTCATACGGGTAACCCCTGCGTTGGGGCGGCTAGGGTTGCCGGCGTCACGTCCCGCTCCGTGCAAACACGCCGAACGTGCGAGTACAAACATTCCCCGTGCCGGCAGCCCTCGCCGGCTCTGATAAAAACACTGCACGTGCCCAATCCGCTTAGCTACTATTTATAATGAAACAGAGGGCTCGCCCCTAATCCTGTTTGTTCTCCGACTCCGCGCCGATATAATTGCGACGACAGTTGACGTTTTTAAATTGGATATGGATTTGAGTAGCCTTAACAATACTGTGAACCTTGTACTATCATACAGGGATATGTGGTTTAGTTGCATCGTTACTGGTAACACGGAAAACCTCAGCGCGAAATCAGGTCATCTGGATTCTGGAACCACCGAGTATCCCACAGATAAAATAAACAGCTCGCCGTCGCGTCAAATGTGGTTACGGTAAAACGGCTTGAAATTGAAACCTGAATAAGTAACTCCGAAGGCCAAAGTTAAACGCATCTGTAAGTGATAAATTAGCATACATTATGTGTTTAGATAGTATCGGGTACGGGTTTGTAATTATAACAGTTAGCGCGATACCATCATGAGGGTAGCCGTTGAAAAGTCGTAAAAATGGGCGCGCTATCGCCGCATCTGAGCGCATTGTGAGCGTCCAAATGAACGCAACGACGACTCACAATGAACGCTCCGTCGCCCCTCGCATTATCTTCCCATCGCTAGTCGCGAAGCAGATGGCGCTTGCAATAAAACCACTAAACGCGATATCGCTCGGCCCCTCTTTATTATTCGACGGGGGAGCCAAATTAAAGGATTTACCGTCCCCTCGGCGACCCCACGATCACCTCTGTATTAAGTCTAATTGTGTTTTCAAATTCGGACCCTATAATGACGCGAGGGATGCGTGGCATGTGAAAAAATAGGGCGAGTCCCCGCGCGCTCCGGTAAGCGTGTTGCCAATTAAGCGGGCAACAATGTCGTAAGTCCAAATTGAAATCTTTGATTTGAATGTAAGAGGTGACGTGGCAACGATGTAAATTAGTGTTATCAATATTTGTGATATTATGTGATTAAATTATGCAAATAATATTATAATCTGATCCACTTTCTAGGAAATATCGACCGGATTATAATTATAAGCCGCTTCAATAAAATGATTAGATGCCGTATTACGACAGCCTTATCGTCTATCGGGCGATCGAATCGATGATTTATTATGTAAAATTCACGATAAACCATTTACGTTGTTAGCGAGTGTTGCGTGGAAGCCCCGACGATGCCAGCCGAGCACGACTGATAAATCGACGAAATGATCGCTTTTATTTAGCGAGTGTTTCCGACCAAGAATTTTTCGAAGCGTTGGGCCTTTTTTACGTGTCACAAGTTAGAGTCGGCCGAAATAAAATAAGTGGGCTCGACGCGACATCGAAATAACATACGGTGTTAATTTGTGCCCGCCGGTACACGCTCAGGTGTGTAGGATCCTTTATTAGCCCCCTCGTGAAACTAATTACGGGGCATACGGCCCTCGCCGACTCTTAATTGCGCTGATTGAGACACGGATATCGATTCGGCAGCTTCGCCTTAAGGTCGGAGTCCGGGCCCTCATGAATAATGGACGGCGCTCGGCTCTTCGTTTAAAACGGACGATTTCTATTCCGCTCGTAAGCGGCACGCCTATGACTCACTCGTTTACCATTCGCGGAGATACCCGGTAAAAATGCACTCGCCGCCGCTAGAATTTTAAGGCGGCATTAGCATTTTTGTGCGTCGAATGTAATTATGCGGGACGTCATTAAATCCCGTCTCCGAGGACGAGTGGAACAATCGAGCAGGGAAAGGGTGAAGGGTGGCGATCCTGAGGGCTCTCGGCGGTGTAATACAAAACACTCGTCCCCCCCTCAGGCGCGGCGTGAACGCTACAAGATAAAGTTCAAAATGGAGCACCCCAGACATATCGTTATTTTCACTTCAAAATATTATTAAGGGCGGCTCGTTTATGCGAGCTTTAAAGTTTCTCGTTAATTATGTAATGGAAACAACTCGATTCTCGACGCTATAAATTGACGGGATAATTTCATAAAGAACATTTTCGAATGAATTATATAGTATTCGTAATTTCTGTATAAACAAAGGCGCACTTAGCATAACCGGATAATATTTTCTTGGACGAGTTTTCGAATTTTTCCCCCGTATTTTCCGTACTAATTTAAATATCCATTATACGGTTAACATGAATTTTCTTTTGACAAACATGGTGTCGCCACGTGCTCACACGCGAGCGGTAGTCGCCTCACGCCACGGTACCGGTTAGCCTGATAATGACTCATTAGGCCGATACACGATTTACTGTTGTTGTGTGGCTGTTGTGTTGCTGTTGTGTTTCGTTGTTATGTTGTTGATAACGCGATTATAATTACGTGTCTCTACATTGTTAACGTTTTATCATTTATGCAAACCTACCCTTAATAAGGCAGTAAATATGTCGTAACCGCCTTTATTGTAATTAGACGTAATTATTTTAGACACTTTTTCCTTATTTCTGTTTTAAATTCGTTTTTTATTTCATGCAATAAAATTTTATAATAGACGTTTTGATAACGATAAAATCGCTGATGCATGATTATGTGGTAATTGAATTAAAGTAGCTTTTAAAGTATTTCAAACACATCATTATTGGTGACTTATATTTAATTTAAAAATAGAAAAACACTTCATCTTTTTTAAATGACTGTAATTACGCCAATTTAACAGCTATTGTTTTAAAAATAATGCATGTATGACGTAATCGCTACTCAATTCTTACTTTGAGTTGGTACTACTAATATATATTCTGTGCTTTGAGGAAGTTTATTTAAGATAATCATGTAACTCTGTCTGCGATAGTCCTGTTACTGTATCCTCGAGGAAAACGAAATAAATATCCTCAACAAATTGTAATGAAACGAAGTGATAATTTATAATTCAGCTATTTGCCGGTGTGAATTTAATTTTCATCCCGCTAAAGTGTAAGAGTAAAGACAGTCCGGCTGGGGGTTGAGAGCCACCCCGGGTGGGGATTGGGGAAGTGGGGGCTGCGGTCGACCGCGGCGCTGCGGTCTGCGGCGCTGCGGTGCTGCGGTCGGCCGACCGAATCCGCGCGCCGCTCGCTTGGATATACACTGTTTTGTATTTCGAATTTGTATTCAGTAAATCCTTATATTATTCGCTGGCGTGTAATTAGAATTTAATTTCGGTGCGGCCTTTTAATGTCTTTGTTCGCCGCAAATTATGTCTGCTATTTACTAAGTCGTGAAGTATTCGGGACTAAGGTACCTAAAGTTAAAAAAAAGTTTCTAAAAGCCTCTTCAAATTCTTCAATATCATTTGAATAATGACGATACTCTTTATGAAAACCAAATGAAAAACCAGCGAACAATAGTTTTTAAGTAACAAAAGTAAAATCTACAATTTACAATAAGGTGACATTCGTAACGGCAGTGTAGGTAATGTTAAAATGTAACTGTAATTTTTTCCGGTTCTAGAGCGCGATAATAAAGCATTTGTGTAAACAAGCCGTAAAAAAGAAGGAAAATTCTGACTTTTCATGAAGTTTTATGAATACTCTAACTACTGTAGTAGTTGTGGTAAAATGCTTTTCACTCCAAGTTCTTAAATAACTCAACCTATACGAAACTTAATAATGTCCGTAACTCCCAAATTAGTTTTTCGCGTCGGTACCGCACATTTTTCCGGGATAAAAAGTATCATATCTTTCCCGGGACTCATAGCATTTCCATACAAATTTTCAGCTAAATCAGTTCAGTGGTTTGGACGTAAAGAGGTAAAAGACAGCCAGAAACACTTCGCATTTATAATATTAGTATGGATATCTATCTTCTTGTATCAAATACCAAACACCTATGTTCAACCATGGCCACAGGTAAAAATACATCGATATCTTTGATTACCAATAGTCATTCGTTATCTAGACGTGTTAGTCTGCGCTGGCCTGAGTACAACGGGCGAGCAAACACGCTGAGCACACAAGCGAGCAATCCCGCCGGATGTACGGACACACAAATATTATCTCAGCCGTAACGTCAGCAAAGATATTGTCTATGGTCTGGCTTTAATATTTTTTTTGCAAATTAAAAAGAGAGTAGCTCATCTTCTGATCTATAAAGTATATGAAATTCTTGTGTCACGGACTACGATGCTTGTTGCCAAAAACTTCTCCAAAATGGCTGGACCGATTTTGATGAAATTTTGTGTGTGAAAAGTTATGTAAAATCACACATCATCTCGAAATTGTGTAAGTCAAACGTGGCAAAAAGACGTTTGCCGGGTCAGCTAGTACTACATAAATAATAAATATATTATAATATATTGCTCTTTGTTTAATTGAGTTGTAAACACTTGAAAATGGTGTAATAGCTCTACAATTATTTTATCTACAATAATAGATTTAATAATGACATCAAATATAATAGAAGTGATATGGGCATGAATCATGACATTGAGAAATGGCTGAAGAAATACTAAGTACGGTATGTTTTTGTGGACGTGCGATAAGGTATCTCAATACTTATCGCATCACATTATTAAGATTTACTATAACACCAATCAATTTTTTGTTTTATCCGTGATAAGAAGTGACACGAGCAACGAAAATAACAAAAAATGCAGCAAGAAGTATGCTTAGCTTTTTACGTGCATGTGCCAAGTAAACAGTATAATTATATAATATAATTTATGTATAGTGTATATCTTACGCTAATACCTATTAAGAAAATATTTGAAAATAGGTCCAAAGTCCAAACCTCAATACGATCACAAAATTTCACTTTGACTGTTAATATTCGCACAAAATTTTTGACTTTTTCCGTGGCTTTTACCATAAATAAGACGAAAACGTAAATATTTGTACCCGTAACTAGTACAACCTATTTAAAACAAGACAATGTTGTTTCAGTAACATATTGTAGCATTTGCATAGAAAGCTGCCGGTATAAAGTTGTGCGAACAATGTTAATTGCTAACTAACTACCAAACAGACTTGTATTGTTCGAGGTTTTGAGCTCTATTGTATCTGGCCTACCACTTGAACCTTATTGCAATAGGTATAAGGTCGAATCGTATATTTATCGGCTTTATGTAGCTAAATAGCTAAAAGCCGAGATTTGTGAGGGCTCGCGTCGTCACACCTTGACTGACTGACACACCTACATATAAAAAACCTTAATTGACTGATAATAACACATCTACAGATAATAATTATGTATACGCGAGCTAAAAACTTTGGATTCCTTTTGACGAAAAATGCGGAAATTTTACTCAAGTATAGTTTATATGGTGAAGGAGTGCATGGAGCTCATATTGTTTTGAAATTATGCTTTTATCATATTTTTTTCATCAAATAAAACATTACACACTCTACAACACACACACTAGGAGATTTTGATTGACAAGCCAGCTATACACACGTACTCTTTTATTTATGATCGAAGTCTGTTGTCAAATTGAAAATAGATTGGTTTTTTTTTTATTGAATCCTAAATACAGTTAGACAATTATTACACGGCCAGTCTGTCATCATTTGAATTTAGACTGTCGCAGGACTGTCCAAAAAAAAAATAAAGTCAATATTTTGACAAAAGAATATCAATAGAAAAGCGTTGGAAACTTATAATTATTTTTTTATTTGAGGTCGAATTTCGATCATTGGGCGATCTCTAGTAAAAATAAAAATTACTATGTTAAAACACAGTTTTTCCGTAAAGTGTACCACAAAATGTAAAGGTTAAAGTGGGATATACTAGGGTTCGCTTCGCTCGCCCTGATGATAAACTCTCCTATTAATAAAGATATTTATGCGTAACTATTTTATTGTAATGAATGTGACTTCATATGACCAGACAAAGGCAAGCACACCTTGTATGGTTAAACTCGATACTTTTTCCTTCACACTCCACATAAAATTAAAGTTATCATTAAATGTCTAACTGCCACCAATGATATTCTATGTTACTAACGTAACTAGATTGGAAGTTTACGGTAGCAACGCGTTGCCACTTCGAAGATGCCTGCAGGCATATCTCACATACATAATGACATAACGAATATATGACTTGACATTGTCTTTTGAACAAAAAAGTGGTTACGCATTTCTGAGAATCTTTTGTAAGACATTGCTACTCTAGTATTTTAGAAACTCATTGACTGCCACACTCAAAAACGAATATCAATACTTAACTGTAATTAAATAAAGATTTTCACGTAAGCCCTATACATTATCTGTCAATCTTTTCATTAAATTGAAGTTTAATCATCATTAAATGTGTCAGATTGCGGCGGTAAGTGCTAGATATTGATTCACTGACTCTATTTGTTACATCCATACTTCCATAAATATTATAAATGTGGAAACGTGTCTGTCTAGTGTCTGTCTGTCTGTTACCTCTTCACGCCCAAACCGCTGAACCGATTTTGCTGAAATTTAGTATGGAGATACTTTGAATCCCGGGAAAGAATATAATATGATACTTTTTTAGAAAAATGTACGGTTCTCACGTGATAAACGAATCTTAGCGTAAAGGAGTTGCGGGCGTCGCTTAGTTAGACGTCATATTATTCTGACGGCTCAAAGGTCGAGGGGCAATACTTGTTAAACATGAGCCGAGTGAGGCGCGTGTTAAGAATGATAGTCATGTAACGTTGATGACCGAGTTACAACACGTGATGCTCTCCCACGCGTTTATTGCTAATAGACTCGGATATAATCACACGTCGGATCACGAATGGTAGATTAAGTATAGTAGACTTTTTGAGTACGACATGGATAATAATAATAATAGTGTCCTTGGCATGAAATTTTTTGAGTACACCATTTATTTAGATTCATACGAAATTAACAGGACAGAAAAAGGAACAAATCTGCACTATTTCTATCCCTATTATTGTAATAAAATTTGGATGGGAATAATACGGTAAAAGCGGGAAACGTATGTTCCATTCAACCTAATTACTAATTACATACATCCTTTAATACCCTCAATCCCTGGGGAAGACAAACAATGAGGCTATTCCTCGCGCGTTATAAGCGCTCTCCTAAAAAGTGCCGAGTCAAAAAGGCTCGACGCTTCGGCAGTACAAAGGTTGTCATACGGACCTAAACAAACAGGGGCTGCTAGGAAGCTGGGTCATTGTTTGGCGAGAAACATTTGAGTCAACAACGCATTCGCCCTCCCCATTCGTTCGTGTTTGTTTTACCTCGCTCTGTGTGATAGTGAACTTTATACTCTCGATTTTAAGGTCGGTTGAATGTGTGTTTAATGTTTTTAATTAATCAATTACTCCTTTATATTGTGCGGTCAGTTATTCACTGTTTAAACCAACAAACCTTCAAGAAGAGAGCGTATTACCTCTTAAAAGGCCGGCAACGCACCTGCACCTCTTCTGATGTTGCGAATGTCCATGGGCGACGGTAGTTGCTTTCCATCAGGTGCGTTGCCGGCCTTTTAAGAGGGAATAGGGTAATAGGGGAGGGTAGGGATGGGAAGAAAAGGGAATAGGGGAGGTTAGGGAAGGGAATAGGGTAGGGGATTGCGCCTTCGGTAAACTCACTCACTCGGCGAAACACAGCGCAAGCGCTGTTTCACGCCGGCTTTCTGTGAGAAGGTGGTATTTCTCCGGTCGAGCCGGCCCATTCGTGCCGAAGCATGGCTCTTCGACGTATAAAAAAAGCATCGCTTATTTCTTAAAAAAAAGCATTGAATGGTGAAGAAAATATGAAAAATTTCCCTGTAGTTTTTGTGTGCGGTAACAAACATTTCCTCATTGCAATCTCAGCGAAGATTACATAATTTTATTCTTCACATGATTATTCAATTATTTTCTTTAACAACCTTGTTAATTTGCAATTAAGAATGCATTAAATACATATAAGACGTTATTTACAGGGTACTCGCTTGAGGAATGTGTATTTAAAGGCTCATTAAATGTCAGGCAGGCAGCTGTCAGGCCGATAGTGCAATTACGCCTGATTACCATCAGCCGGCAACCAGTATTAAAAACTGGCAACCAGTATTCAGATTCTACCACTTCATCTAGCAATGCAGCTTCGTTCCCTATTAGATCTTGTCAGTTTATTTTGAAACAACAATAAAGTATTTTCAAATGTGATATACATACATGTCAAACTACCCCATCGTTAGCAGCCATCCCAATATGTTTTTTGTAAATTAGATACTTGCTTGAAAATACTAGGAATGCCAACAATAATACAATTTCAGACAGTATAAACTCTTAAAGCGCCAATAATTGGGTGTTACCTTTCGTGAATTAAACGTCTAACGACTGGCTTTTGGAGTTTTTTTCATTTAAAACGTGTTTAAGGTTGATTTCATATATGAAAATACGTTTTATAAATTAAAATCGGACAGGGTTGAACAATTAACGAAGGAACGAAGCAGGCCATGAAACTGTTTTGAGACTCAAATAATCAGACGAAAATGCTGCGTCCTACTCTAACAAACGTGAAATGACGTTGTTAGAGCAGGACGCAGCATTCTGGTCCGATTGTTTGAGTCTCAAAACAGTTTCGTAGTATATTTTATTCTATAGGCCATAGAATCGGGGTAGAGATCGCATACGGGCTACGGCATAGCTGTTGGCTTGTCCTTAACGCACATTACTCGCTTGCTCGTGTGATGTATTTATAACTCCGACTGAAAATATCATATCGAAGATTAATATAATTTAAATGTCTTGCATTATTGATGTTGTCGCATTGTCTCGGTCGCCAGCATCACAGTATAAATAATATACAGTAGAGTTTACCATTTAACTAGAGACCAGACTGCTCAAATCGGCATGCAGTCATAGCACGATTGTAGTGTGAGTTAATAACATGGAAAAAATTTAAGTATACCTATATTATGCGAGTTAAACTTCTAAATTTAATAGATTAAGGGCCCGTTTCACCACTTTCTGATAAAGTGCCGGATAGGCTATCCACAACTTTTTTGACAGATTCTCCATACTTTATCTGTCAAGTTAAGTGGTGGATAGCCTATCCGGAACGTATCAGGAAGTGGTGAAAATATAGGCCCTAAGTTTTCAAAATATTTGCACGTCGAGATATATGCGGCAAAATATGTGTGCAATTCATAATTTGTACCATCGATAGTGAAGTTATTCAATTCAATTCAATTCATTTATTTCAGATTTTCATTATCAAATTATGCCTGATCAATGATTATACAGAATAATATTCTGTATACAGAATATGTCTAGCATATTTTTGAAACTAAACTTTCATATTCTTATTTCTGTTACCTTTACATTTTTAAATTACAACACAAATAAAAATGAAAAATTTTACAACTATAATTTTTACCTGTGTCGAGCGATTATTTTCGACGACGGCTTACTCTACTGTATGATATTATACTTCTGCATTATGGATGCGCCAGACGCGGACGGCAGCGGGCAGGCTGTGTTTAAACAATTATAGCGCGATACGAATCGCCGATAATGTTGCCCCCGTCTGCAATAATAGCCCATTTATCGACTCCCGGCGCTAGGGTTGCCAGGCCGCCAAACCTTCGGACTAACCAGGCAACTTAGCCGGATATTTTAGCTCTACTATTGAAGGCTTAGCATCTTACCATTACAGCTGTAATCTAAATAGGTTCGGTATGTAGAGTTTTTCGAATGAGACGTAAAATCGTTTAACATTAAAGGGATTTTCTTAATAATACAGATGTATGTCTCTATAAAAGGACTCCCTATATGCTGGACACAAAAAAGCCTCATGTCCGGCTCTATCCGAACACGTGGCAACCCTACGCCACTCCCCGGGAATTATTTATTGGCGCGCCGTATACAATAGCCTTCGACTGTTTTGTTTAATAAAGTGGAAAGCGCGGTGAGATAAGGCGAACGTGGCATACATAATTCATAAAGACGGCGGCCATTAATGAAGGACAGAAGTCTTCGACGACGTGATAGAAATGCGGTACTTGTTGAGTTCGCAACGTTGGCACCGCTGTATCACGTTGTTCAAACTATTAGATTTTTAAGTGCACTTGTGTATGCACTCAATGCTTTGTGTTGTGTAAATGTGATAATATTATCAGTTTCAAGTAGCGCATCTATATATATAATATGCGATATTATCTAATATTATATGTTAGATCTATAAATACGTAACTTTTTCCCAGACGAAATACGGCCGAAGCATGTAATCGGCGTAACAAAAATCTTGGAATTCTCGTCCACTGCTGATTGATTTTTTATGTCTAAATATAAATAGCTTATTCAGTCACAGATTACTTAAAACTTAATGCGTAAATCCATCTAGTAAGTTGTAAACGTAATCTAGATATTAAACCAATACCCTTAGGGCCTGTTTCACCACTTCCTGATTAAGTGCCGGAGAGGCTATCCACAACTTTTTTGGCAGATTCTCCATACTTGATCTGTCAAGTTAAGTGGTGGATAGCCTATCCGGCACTTATCAGTAAGTAGTGAAACAGGCCCTTATTCTACCATTTTGCGTTTATAAATCTGCATAGCTCGCGTACTCGTCGCTGGCAGTTACATAAATAATAGAGGGAAGGAGCACAATCCGTCGCTCTCACGTCCCATGTGCAGTTAGACGAGTGTACGAGAGACAATAAATTGCGGCGTGCGAGCACGACCGCGACCCGCATCTGGGTCACGCCGTGCTCGCGGGTCACACCCGTGCACTCGGGTCACACCCGCAAACTCGGGTCACACCCGCACACCCGGGTCGCACCACCCGCGACACACCGTCGCGCTCAATCTAAGTCCAACCCCCGTCTTTGTCTTGAGACAATAAGATCCCTAAAATATGCATATTTTTATGTACCATTTTTTTATGTATCAACTTCTTCTATCTCTTCTTACTCGGTAGTAGAGCTTGTCCAACTTTAAAGGATGCCGACTGTCCCTCGTATTTTTGTAGTATAAAATTCCACATTTATATCATTTATTGAAATGTTTGGGCGCGTTATTGAAAATTAGATAAGCTCTAACATTAAGACTTAATAAAATTGAAATCACTCACCGGAAAAAAAGAGTTCACCGCCCTCTTCCTAACCGAGCTTACTACTTTTTAACGTGCAGAAATAGATCGGCGTATAAATGTGTCTCAGATGCGGCTCCAGATTAAAAGCTCGCCCGACTAAACCACGTGAAAATCGCGCAAAAAGAGGAGTCACCCGCGGCATTAGCGGATGAGTGTCGGAGCCATTAGTGCCCCACCGGTTGGGGGGCGGCCCCGACCCCCACCCACGTACCTCTTTTATTTCTCGCGCGGGGATGAACTCCTTAATGACAAACCTTACTATATCTTTTGTGGAGAGCCCGCAAAAGTACGTATTTGAGGCCCTTTTGTACGCTCTTTTTTATTCCGCACGGCTCGCGGCTCCATAGAAACGGGAGTGCACGCTGCACACAGTCGAAATAATATATTTTTTCTTTTCATTGAGCATATTTATTCCGGGCGCACGAATCCTCCATTTTCTTTCCGCGCTCTCGACGGATTCGAAGGGAGTTCTCCGAAAATAATTTACGATCTCGCTTTACAAATATTTGGATTAAATCGTCAATCGACGCGGTCTAAAATAGGAGCTAATCGGTGATTCGAACCGTATGTTTCGGACGGGGCGGTGTGGCACACGAAAATATTTAGTGTCGGCGTAGTGTCGGTAAAATTGTCGGCAATATTTGGCGTAATGTCGATAAAATCGGCGTATGTCGGTGTGCGGTGCGTGTGTAATGTAATTTGCGGCGGCGCGGCCGGCCCGCGTCACCCGCCGATGTTCTACAACACACAATACATTTATTTATATTCCAAATATTTTGTTGCAGTCGTATATATCAATTGTTTGTGTTGTGCGGTCACTTTAGATTTTGTTTCACTTAGTTTTTGCATGTTAAATCGCGTGAATAATTTGATTCGAATGACATGTTACTATCATGATTTTAACACGTGCTTAACTTAATGAAGATTAAAAGCATCTTGATAGTCAATTATTATGTGTTATCTTTGTGACATCAGACATAATGTCGTTTTATAAATGCGCAATAAAAACTAATAGCACCCAGCTCTGTAATCAAACTGTTTTCTATTTTAACACCTTTTATTATCTATACATAAATTTGGATTCGTCTGTGATAGTCTATTAAAGATTCCTAATGAAATACATATTCAAATCAGATTATGAAACATAAAAGAGACCTCATAGTTCTTTATTGGTCCATAATTTACGTCAGTGAATAGTTAAAATTATTCTAAAATATAACTGTCAAACTTTTTATCACTATAAATTTAATCTTTCAAACAAGATTTCTTTCTGCGATCTACAACATGGACTACATGATAAGGAACAGAGATTTTAACAAGACAATTGAATAATGCTTTTACCGATGTTACTTAAATTATTATGATTTTGCAACAAAACTTTATAAATCTTTGAATCTTATCTATTTAGCAATATAAATTTTTTTTTCGTAGCACTACGTAGCACCGTAGCGTAGCGTGCTACGTTAATTGCTACGCGCTACGTTACATGCTACGCGCTATAATACGTGCTACGACCTACGCGTTACAATATTATATATTAGTATAGTGAATTATAGTGTAACGCGTAACACTATAATTCACTATACTAACCATCGCGAACAAATTAACATATTTTTATAACAACGCAGTACTTTCTTTGCTTTCGAACTTTAAGTAAAGTAATAAGAAAAAATGTTTTAGAAGTCGAACGTATTACAAACGAAACTTAAAAATACTCTGTTGAAAACAAACGCTCGTTAAACACAAATGAAATAACTTTCTACAAATAGACTTATGAAACAACTTGAGTCGTATATTGATTCTAATCGAGTGCCAATAGTTTCTCAAACGGAAGTATCATGCAAAAAGCTGTGACAGTGCAAAAACAAGTTTAAATAATGATCATGCATAAAACATGTCTTTTTATAGTTAAGTGAGGTGTCATGTTGCCAAACCACTTTGCGGGAGCGATATAAGTCGATTCAAAAGGCTCATTATGTTAATTCGTTCTCGATTCACTGCAAATCTGTGAATAAAATTAATGTGCGCTTAAACGGAAAATGCGGCAATACGCTCATTGCGCGGATTGTTTATCGTGTTCATTTTGTTACCGATCATTTTGTAGCCAGGACAGGGCTGTTATGACATTTTAAGTAAGTACATAAAATACATTTATCAAAACATTTTTTCATCTGTTTATTATGACAAAAACTATAAGAATTGATTAGTCTTGTTAAGCAGATAAGTCTCGACGAAATGTTACGTAAATAGCTGTATGTGATATGAATCTTTTTGCCTAATTAATGCTCCTTCTTTTACAATATGCCATCATGAATGCTAAAGAACCAAAAATTATGAAAAAAAAATTTACAAATGCAACATGAACATGCTGAACAACGTACCTAATAAGTTACTTCTCAAGTCTCGATGCCATGCCATGACACACAACTGTGCTCCCAAGTGATGGGTCATACTCTGTCCTTACGCCACAAACAGTGGATGTTTGTAGCGAACTTATCGGCTGCAATTATATTCGGAATGCGGGTATCGGGGAATGTATTTGTATGCAAAACCCGCCGCTGTTAGCGGTCAGTTCATAATTGATTACCGCCGTCTTCATTGAATGTTAATGAATTCATTCACGGCTGAATTTATATTGGCCTTTTAATGCCTTTATTAAATTTTGATATTCCAAATTATTACGTTTATGCATTTCATTTGCTTTGGTAATTATTTTAGTTGTGCGTTTGATGTTTTGATTATTATCATTTGATTCTAACGTTTTGTACGTTGCAATCAAAGTTACGTGTAACATAATGTCATTCGTATAGCCGCAAAAAGTGGCTTCTGTTCTTTTCGTAGCATCTACATCTGTGCTACATCAAAACCGGTCCAATAATTTTAACATTTTTTTAACAAAATCCAAGTCTTTATGGTGATTATTGATTGAGCAATGTGCAGAATTGCAGATGTGTTATTTCACATGTTTATGTGTGTGTTCGTGTTTATGTCGCAATAATGTGAACCTCGACTTTTAATTAGCATTAAAACGTATACTTAAGATCGCAATCGTGTTTATTACGTAGGAGAAGTGAAATACGACTCAAGATTTATCTGACTTATGTTTTTGAATATTTTTGAACTTTTGAATCGGTTTCCTTGTAGAGCTTGTAAGGTGATTAAACTTGACGACCTCTGTCTTCATTCATGTTTGGGTTGACTTAACCGGTAACCATCACGTTATTAGCTTACTAGTCTCAAGTTGAAAAGTTTTTGGTTAAAAAGATTTTCAAATCTGTTGAATTTTTGTTTCTATTTGTGCAAACCGCTGAGTTACGACTCGTGTTATCACTATTTATTTATAAAAATATATCACAATATTTTATGATTCATACTCGATACCTAAACGTGCTTAACGTTAGCTGCAGGTGCCTGGTAAAATCTGAAATCGTAACTTGTTAAATTTTTATTTTCTTTGACTTATTTTTACGACTTACCTACCTATAGACTTTAGTCCAACCACGAAGCGAGTCACAAAACTTCATCAACTTCATTTGTGTTCTAACAATGGTCCTAATTCCAGACGGAGATAGCGAAGAGACTGAATGCGATAATCGCGCAGATCCTGCCGTTCCTCTCGCAGGAGCACCAGCAGCAGGTGGCCAGCGCCGTGGAGCGCGCCAAGCAGGTCACCATGACAGAGCTCAATGCTATTATTGGGGTAAGTGCTAAAGTTAAGTAACAAATGGATCGTATGGAGCTTTAGCTTTGATTGTAGTTCAAGAGAACATACTTATGGAGCTGTGTTCTGTTATGTCGGCACTACATATAGGCGAACGCGTTGGCCCACGCGTTGGCCGGCGCGCTGGTCCAATGAGTAGAACGGGCGTTCGCGCGTTAGCGGTAGGTATTTCGCCTGTTCTACACATTGGGCCAGCGCGCTGGCCAACGCGTCGGCCAACGCTTTCGCCTATATGTAGTGCCGACTTTATACGTACTGTTACATCCCTAGTTAGTTAGCACACTCTGTTTACTTGAGCATTTCTATATTCTTCGATATTTTTCCGTTTGCGTTGCAGTTTTCGTTTAGTATTCATTCTAGTTCAATTTCTCGTCCAGTTAGATTCTGGAAGCCTGGCAAGTAAGGTGTGGGAAGTCGTAGCTTAAAGTGTAACTAATTATAATTTTGGGTAAATAAATTAGTTGGGGTGAACTTTGGTTTTTTTTTAAAAACTGACACAGAGGGTGCTGCAAAACAGTACCATAGCTTAGGCAGATGGAAAACTTTTGCCGCCAGAAGTAACAATAAATGGGGTAAAATATGGGGGTTTTGTATTTGTGCTGGCTATAAGGGAGCATAATCGGCAATCAGGGTGGCCGATAAACTATGCTTTTCTTAATAAACGTAACATACGTATGATGGAAGGCGACATTTATCGCAAGAGCCTCACAAGACAGACTGACACAAATCAATTCTGGAGAAGGTATCGATAGATAATAGAGTCGCGTTAAAAAAACAAGCGGATTCGTTATTTAATTAAAATGGCTAGCCCATTTTAATCGATATTACGACAATAATATCGATTAAAATGGGCTAGAATAAATCACATACATATCTATATTTCGCGACGGAAACAATGAAAAATATCAAAACGTCTCTCATATACTTATATACGTCTCTCATATTACGGTATCGTGTGTACCAATCCTAAAGCTTTATAAATCACGTTATTATGATCTATTTAACCGTTCGCTTACATGTGTACATTTAGTACCTGAAACTCGGCAGCTGGCCAAACTTCCCACTTCTACACCACGACTACCAATTATATTATAACACTTTAAATATAAAGAGTTTAAGCGTATACGTGGGCGTCAGACATTAATTTTGAGAGAAGAGATTATTACCAACAATTATTAACAGACTATTTTCACATTTTTTTTTCATTTCATTCTTTGTTCTTTGTTGCTATCCGATGTTATTAAACGATTATATTTATTCTGAAATAAAAAAGTCAAACTGCATACAGACGTTAAAGAAAAACAATGGTTTGTCCCTGTCGTTGCCCTGCCCAGAAAAACGATAGTGTCACACAACGACAGAACTTTGTATACAGTGTGGATCTTTTTGTTAGTAAGTGAATGAATCACTATGTAGGTACGTACTCGTATATAAAAGTAGTAAGAACTAACAGCAACAATACTGTTAAAACAAATGTTAATAAAGCTGGGAGCTCTCGCTGCAGGGTTTAGCTCGAAAAGATTAAGGTCAATAACAGATCAAAAAATTCTACACATAGATACGAAGCTTTTTTCACATAGGTACTCGTATTCGCTGTAACTGAAATTCCGCGAATACCTAGTATTTTCAGCTGTGTTTGAACAGATATTCACTTTACTTTTAAAATCAACACGAGAAACAAACATTTTAAATTGGAGACGTAAGGGGACGAAGTGGATAACTAACATTTTATAACATATAAGGATAATTATTCATTACTCATTTGTTCTTACATCTTCATAATTAAAGAGATGAGTGGATGAACCGGGTAACTTACATTTTACAACAGAAGAGCACTAACTCATTTTTTCCCTTATAATTTATTAAAATTTGCAACCTATCTAGTTCATCATCTGACTAATACTAATTGTATATCTGGCTATACATAAAATCTGCATTTTTTTGATTTCAAATCATTTTCTCGGTCTCAGCCTCCATTTATGCAAAAAAACTAAACTTTCAAATCGATAGTTACCCACTTCATCCGCTTATCATTATATGAAACGTTTGACGCACGACAAAGGAGTGTAAACACGAAACACTTGCGGTACAGCGAGTTAAAACGTGTGAAGTTGAAGGCTTTCAACAGGTCTGAAGTTCGACGCTCGTTAATTAAACGATCTTAGCGAAGTTCGCTTGGCTCGGGGCCAGAGTCACGGAATTGATAAAATTACCACCGGCTCGAGTGATTCCTCTTGTACAGTAATTTACTGCGGCGTGAAGTCGTACGTTTGTACAACTTAATCGCGTTTAATGGAATACCGAAACGGTTTATGTAAGTTGATCTCGCGGTCTACAATATTCTAACGACCGCACTCAGAGACATTTCATAACGATTAAACTCCGATTTAATGAAAAGTTGTGAAAATATATTCATTGACATTCACAATGAAAACTGTTAAATATTCATTTAATTACAACTATGTTATTAATATTCGTTTTTTTTAATGCGGTAGTAAGAGGCAATAACGGAAGCTGATATCATGATATGCATTTCAAGACTTCTGAAAAAAAAATGTCTCAACATTTTAAAGTATTGATGTCGCAATAAATGTAACAAGTAAATAGTAACTGATGCTAAATACTAACTGATGGTTATGATAATAACCGATTAACGCGCTTGTGCTTCGATTAAAAATAAACATTTTCTTCAACTCTAGAAATAAATAATAATCTAAGCTATACAAGTTATGTTTAACATAAACTATAAATAAACTCCGTGTACCCAACTAAATAAAATAACTCCGGGAAAATAGAATAACACGACTAAAACAAATTTTCGGTCAAAGCGCGACACGTCTTTCGTATCCGACGAAGTTGTTGCCAGTAATGTTTCAAACTATTTACATAAATAGCGGGGATTCATAGCCTTCCTTTTGGCTCATTCTGTAACTACGTGTTTCCGCATGCGACTCGTGTCATTTACATTTATATTTCACTGAAACTGCTTTACACTTATATAGGGTAAGCGCACATGATTTACATACTGCACATAATAGTCTAGACACCGCTTTTGACCTCGCCCGGCATATCATTATCCTATTTAGTCATTACGACTGCAACCGAAATGATCGTCAATAAAACCACAATTATAAACGACGTCGCATTATCGTCCGACCGAGCTATTTTTACAATCGGAGTTAATATCGCGTGGTCGTAAATAGCGCTAATCGTATCGGAGTCGTCGCGTTCTCGTTCACTACTGCGGGAGGCATTTTCCCGGTTAGATGCCCACTCATTAGTCCGACCCTAATCCCGAGGTGTAAATACGATAATACAGAGTACGCGGCGCTCTTAAAATAAATCACTTTGGAGATAATGAGTTCGGAAATAAAGAGGCTCGCGCCGGCCAATAGATGCGAGCTTCTCGGGCGCCGTGCCAACGCGATTAGTACCCTCGGCCCGCGGTGACGACCATGTTTTCACCTTTACCCGACACTGATTTATACGCCGAGATGCCCGTCGCCGCTCCGCCTGCCAAAATATTTCCTTTGAAGATTACCTATATTAACACCGACATGTGATTTGTAAATTTTCGGCCGCGAATATAATTATCGCTTATTAGTCGCGGGACGCTAAACGGCGCTATTACGCGCGCAACTCGTGCGTTATGCGGCCCGGGTAATGACTCACGACTCACGACACGATTAATTACCGCCCGCCGTATAATAACTTCGCCTTCTATCCGAGCCGTTTCAATATTTATAATCTACGTATACCTTCGAGAAACTGGCAAAACGCAATATCTCTCTCCCCTATAAAACACTCTAATTTAAATAAAAAAGCGGCGCCACCTTCCGTATGTCGGTCCTTTTTTATTACGAACCTTTTTTTTATTTTCGGGTCAGCGAGGGATCAAAGGAGCTCCCCCGGGGGAGGGCGGGCCCTCCTCGTCCGCTCGGGGACCGCCGACGATTTGCGACGAGGAAAATACTTCAAGGATCGAGAATTGTTTGCACTACTATTAAAATCACTTAGCTTGTTAGGCTTTTCGAGTGTTTTTATTGCGATATAACATGAGTATGTTTTTAAATATTTTATTATAATCGCACATCTTTCTGGAGGGTTTCTAACTCGTTAATAAGTAAGGTGATTAAATATGATACGGATTATAATTGTAGGTCGCTAATACCCCCGATACAAGATTAAAACTCGTCTCGCACCCTTTATACTTGGCAGGAACTTCCGAATCATTAAGCCGAAGGGAGATTAAGTCCCTATTTATGTAAATACGGCGTGTCGCCGGGCTAGGGCGGGACGGGGGAAGTCGAGCATTGAAACATTACTCACGTAACTACTTTAGATCAGGGCGACGCGCGAAGGCGACCCCGCGTCCTCCGCCACTGATACGCGCGTTGAATCCTATAATAAAATTCGCGAAATTCCTTGACACAATTTATTGCGTCTTTTTATTGCTATCACACAGACAAATAAGAAAACTACTCACGTAGAGATCATATTTATTGCGCCTATGAATAATAAATACTAGTATAATCGATGATAAAACGTTATATTTTAAATCACTGAACGTGAAGAGTTTATGAATTATCAGGATTAGCAGGATAGAGATTTATGGATTTTAACGTTAACATAAAATAACGTTTCATGCTTCCTATAAAAGCTGGCCCTTTGTTTTTATTATACTTCAAGCTTAAATTCGATTGTAGTGTAGAACAGTTGCAATTGTCTTGCTAACTAACCACTAAAAGGAAATGGGCAATTCGGCGAGTCGATAGTCGATACTCGGCCAACTATACCTGATATCGCCGGCCATCTGTTCTCGATCCGGCCGCTGGAGTGCACTCACCGTTATCATAAACTTGCGCTATAAATTGTTTAAACGCGAACGAAAGTCAACACAATTAATTGGCTCGAGTATCGGCATAACATGTGTAACGCTATATCTAGGTTTATGCAACATTATCTGACGAGATACGAGCACAAACACCGCCGTGTAAATAGACCGTATCTGTTTCTCGTCGATGGCTTTATAAACAAGCGAGTCGGGACTCGGGATTGGCATCTAGTTCGCGCCGGTTCTCGCGCCCTCCAATAAAAATTACGTGCGGAATAAATTAGGACGCCGCTGGGGGGGGGGGTAACATGAATTTGTCATTTTTTTCCCGGGCACGTTCGCGGCCGCGCGATAAATATTGCATCGCGCCGTTTCTTGTGCCTTTCTGTCGCCTGACACTGTGGAGATGTTAATTTCTTTTTTCGCACTGAAGCTATAGAATTACACATCCGGTATATTTAGTAGATAATAGATTCGCAACGGATACGTTTCTTTTTTTGTGGCTTGATAGATGACTTTATGTAATGCGGCTTTCTAACGTCTAATGCATCGATGAACCCGATGAACTCTCTGTTCGTGACGAGATCTACGAGACCTTAATGTGCTCGGATGACGCACCCACTTTATCACAATTTAGTCATCCGACTACTTGAAACTATACCGCAATAACTCGTATTAATACGAAATTCTTGACATAATATTAATGGAACGTACTCAATATTGTGTTAGATTGATTAATATCGTCTATAGTCCTTTTAATATCCGATACGAACAACTATACGATTAGAAACAATTATGTTGAAAGCTGATGTAGTAACAAGTGTCGGAGTCGCGTGTCGGTGCGCCTCGAGGCTCCGTGCCTAATGGTGCGTGCGCCCCGGGGGCACCCTCCCCGCCCCCGCCGCCCCCGCCCACCGCCGACGGAACAAAACGTTCAATCAACTTTAATACACTCCTAAAATAATTCCAATTCAATGTCTCGGGTCAACTATATCTGAAAAAAAACATCGTAAATCTCAAAAGCCGTTTTGAATAAAGAATGTTTCATATAATTTGTCTTTTTATTGTATCGCATAAAAGATGAGGCGGGAGCGTTTGGAGCTTTTATCGCAGTGAAGTTGATATCTTTATAACTGTTTAACGCTTAATTATTTAAGTGTGTTACAGACTTACAGTGGAAAGTTTCCTCTCGCTAGCGCCTGTTAAGCGCAACTAATTGTAGGTTAATGATTTAGTTGAGTCGTTTGTTTATCGGCGTAATCGTGTATCGTTAAATTACACTTACTTTGTCATTATTACTTTTAAACGATTTGAGTAGTAAAAAATATTTTATCTACTTAAAGTTAAGGTTTATTTAGCGAAGACATAAAGTAAACGAAAAATAATTACCCATTATTGACAGAGCCAATATTTGAGTTCTGCGATCTTATTTAATACGACGTTATTGATCGTAAATGCGTTCTCCCCTTGCGACTAACATCAACCCTCCTGATATAAAACGATCGACAAACTGTCCCCCTATAAAATATTACCCACAATCAAGTTGTAATGACTTTTGTCCACTAGAATTCTTCACTTCTAGTCGCTTCTACACGATCGTAAAAGAGTTACGATCTTTAGAATATACGTGAAAATTCACGCGGGTATTGTATGAAAAAATCACGCGGCGCAAAAGGTGTCATAAAATCTCTAGCGCGTTTATGAAGGGAGACTGATGTCGTATGGGAAGTTAATGTGGTGTAAAACCAAATGCGGTGAGGCGGCACCCGGGTGCGGGACAAAGCCGCTGTATATTGATAAAGATGATGCTGAGGTATGTGTGGATATTATGTTACTGGCAAAATGTGCTATGTTTAGCTTGGATCTTAGACTACTTTAAATTTTTACATACATTATATTAAAATGATAAAGTAGTCTACTCTTGTATAAAAATTAATTCATTTTTGTAATGTAATAAAAAGTACATAATATTATATTTGCTGTTGTAAAAATAATTACCGTAACGAAACAAACACAAAATCAACGAACATTACTCGATCAAAGTTTGTGGGTTAAATCAATGCCGAGACTCGATACGACGCGAACGCAAATATTTAATCACTTTTAAAACAAATGCACCCTGAAAAAATATCTCAAAGCGAGGTATCGACGTTATGTTGTTGTCATTCATAATAACAAGCGAGTCGAGTGGGCGGGGGGCAGGGAGTAGAGAGGAGGGGGGAGCTGGGGGGACGCCCCCCGGGGAGTTCGAGTCTCAATAGCTCGGGTCGTGTCATTCCAGCCGTTTCAACGCGCCACGGCTTTGTTTAGATTCCTCTGGTTTCCCAGTCGGCTTTTCAGAAGCGACACCTTTAAATTTTAAGTGGGTGTAGTCCGTAGTATGTTTGCTTACTACATATTATATTACGTCAGCTGCACACGAGTTCGATTATCTGGCATCAGAGCCGTGTAGTGCTGAAAACTATTTTTTATTAAAAACTAGATTGGAAGTAACGATACGGAATAAATCAAATGAAAACAGCAGCTAATTGATTAAACATTTCATTCTGTAAAACGCACTCCGGCTAAGTGCCGCTCGCCACCTTCTGACACACAATAAATCACGGCGGAGAACGACCAATAAAAAATATGTTTCCACCCTCTGCGAAAAACCAATTAATTTTCGGCGGCTAAATAAAAGATCGGGCGCGCTCTAGCGGGAAAATGGAGCGCACGGCGAGCGGAGCGGACGAGGTAGCGAGTAGCGACTAGCGGGCGAGGCGGCGGGGAGCGGAAACGGTGTCGCGCGAGATGAACTGCCCGCAGCGTAATAATAAAGTTAAACGAGACGAGATAGGAACGGGAAGCGAGGCAAAACAAGGAAAGTGGAAAAAGGGGAATAATGGAGAAGGAGTAATCAATTTCGCACAGTCGTCGCCGCCGGCGGAGCTCTCATTTAAATTTTAAAATACCGCCGTGTGCCGGGGTCCGGGAGGACTTTTTAATTTTTCCCAGCCCTATTTTAAAAATTCACGACGCTCCGCGGTGACACATCGGTTCGCTTTGACCGGCGGACGTGAACTTTGCGCCTGTGACGCGAATAAAAAAGCGCCGTGGCTTTGGAAATTATTTTTTAATAATTGAGTCAGGTATTTTTCAGCATACCGACGTAATCCTTTTTAATGGCGGAATGGGTTTAAAAATGACGTTGTATCATGACGATACTCACAATGGAAGTTTTGTATTATAGTAGAACAACATTGCCGGTTGCAACTTCAATACACCTAACCTTACTACAAAAACAGCTATTCTATGTCTTTTCCAAATTTCATCTAAATTGGTTTAGCGTGTTAAGAGTGTTAATTCTTGCAAACAGACCGGCAGACACTTTCATAACATTAGTTGCATTCGTATAGGTTAACATCTAACTGCTTTCTTTTTTAACGTGTTTTATTTTGTTACAGCAACAAAGGCCCGACCTGCCGCGGTTGCTGCAACAGATGCACGCGGCGCACCTGCCCGCCCACGGCGCTCCGCCCCTACCGCTGCTGGGGCAGGGTGCTCTGCCCCCCGCGGGACTCCTGGGTCTCGGTGTCCCTCACCATCCGCTGTCAGTACTAGCGAAACCTCCGGATATACACAGGCCCGATGATAAAGGCAATGGTAAGTTAATGCGTAAAAAAACTAGGATTTATTGAACGTATTAGCTTGTAAAACATGAAGTTGTTGTTATGTAGAGTCTTTTAGTCATTTTCTTACGTGATTTTTCTCTTCGAAAGAGTTGGTAAACCGGTTGCAAATATTAAAATATTAAGGTAGTAAGTATCATGTTGGCATACCTTATATTTTAAATATAATAATTAAAAAAAATAGTGGGAATTCAGAACATTCATTTTAGGAGGTTGTACTATAAAAGTACATAAATAATTTAAATCAAGCCTTTTTTTAAACAGTTTCTGCTGGCCCACCTCGCTTTTGTGTGAATGAAAGAAAAGTGGCTCCTTTACATCAAAATGAACGGTCCTCCCTTTTTTGGTTCGCCGCAATTCTTTATCTGTTAAAACTTTACAGAAAGCTTCTAAGGCACTAATATTCTTTAATGGTAGTTGCAATTTAGTTTTCATTCATTCTATAATTTCGTTTTTCTTCTTTGGGCTAAAATCGAATGCATTAAAACATTTACCAAATCCACTCAAAACGTTTAATAAATTCTTCCCCAATCTCGTCGAATTAAATACCCGATACGGATACGGGGAAGCAATAATTAAATGCGTTTTCATAACGGCACACTTAACATATAAAGAATCGGCGGAGTATCATCTGCTAACGGTTCAGTACACAAGATGAATATTTTAAGAGCTGCCGTGTATTTACTCAGCGTGTTTGCCGTGCGCCACTCACCGGAGGCTATTACACGTCCCCCCCTGCCCCCTTCGTCCCCCCCCACACAGCGCGGGGGAGGGGGACATCTCGGCAGACGTCTTCGATCCCACTTCTGTTTCAATATTTACCACTTCGAGAGGCTTTTTGAAGTTACTGTTTGCGCGCATGGATCGGTGACATCTATGGCCCTCGATATCGAGTATGAGTGAGTCGTTTCCACGAATTTGTCTATTGGCCTGTTTGTTTGGCTGGGTAAACGAGCTGCGTAAATGTCGCCTTGTTTTTTCGTATATCATGCTGATTTTCTATGATTTCATTTCGGCGAAGATCCGGGTCGTCTTTTAATATCACGGCGGGTAAACACTCGTATGAATTAGTACGGTCAATTGACCGTCATAAATTGTCCATTGACCTAGGTGACTAATGGATGCTCATATCGCCGAATCCATTCGAATGGAAAAGGTGAACAATGTATACGCCCCTTTTGCGACTACATCAAAGCACATACAAGGGACACAGACGTGACTAGAATATTCACCCCGGGAGTTTCTCCCCACGTGGATGCTACGTATGTAATTTCACAAGCTTAATTATAATCTTAATATCAACGTAAACAAAAATTCGTCGAATATAAACAAATTAAATAAAAAGTTGAAAGTGTTGAGTAAGTAATCCCCGGGAGTGAAGCGGCAGCGCGCCACAAATGAAAATGTTACACGGAAATGGATTTGGAAGCCGCCCGTCGCTCCGGTTAATTACAAAAGCAAGCGGTAATCTGCGCTCCGGGATGTTCCGGCTTAGCGGACCCCACTCCCCCCGTCTCGGCCCCCGGCCCCCGCCCCGGCCCCCGCCTGCCACTTCCCCGGCTAATTTGTGCCATTATCGGTGTACTGATGTAAGAGTTACCGCGCGGCCCCCACCGCCCGAGCGCCCCGCGCCCAATTAATTATTCCTGGCTGGTGTGAGCTTCGCGTGTTTTAGTCAATTAGTAAAGTAATTTTGCGGGTGACTTGAGTGTGTCGTCGGCCGACTGAGCTCGCTTTGAATGTCTCTTTTGTACATAGTTAGATATTTAAATTGGTACATAAACAACGCCGTGATTTGCGTCTTTATGCCCGTGGGTACGGTTTGGTTTATTACGACGCTAGAATGTTGTACGGTTGCGAAATATGGAATATAAACGAAGTGTATTTTAACGAGAACACTAAGCGATTAGCGGCTAATAACTAATATAATGTATGTTCAATTGTTCATGCAGAATTATTGTTATTCATTCTGAACTACCTGAAGATAAGATTTATAATCTTTTGTGCTTTAAATAACAAATGAATATTATAAATACCTACTTGAAATAACACGATCCTATAATTTAAAATCTATTATAATACTCTTGATACTCTCTACTTAAAAAGGCGGCCCCTAATCGGTACATTAACAAACAAAAGTGTTATTTAAATTAATCAGTGCACATTAATATGTAAGATCCAGTCATTAGGTATGCGCTCACATGTATAATTACGATCCGTCCGTCTGCGCTAAGCGGCAAGATAGCCAATAATTAGGGCTATTTAATTTAATTAATGCAGTGCATATGCGTGCACATACGCCGTAATATATGCGCATAATCACTAGATTGTTCCATCGCTTACAGCCTGCATTAATCCGAGATAACGCCTTTGATGTATCCCCATATAATAACCGAATAGTTCGACTATTTTGGAGAGTTATGCGTTTGCTAATGTCGGACCTATTAAATTAGAATATTAATTTGGTAGCGCAATGAGCATGTTAAGTGAGGTTGGAACTGTAATTTTGTCCTGTTGGTAATATGGCTTAATGTTTAGATTCGTATACAATGTTATCTACTTATTAGTGTTATTGGTTTTCAGTTAATTCACAATTTATATTATGTACCAACTACCAATGTTAGTACATATACCAAAGTCCCAAAGCGACTCATTGTTTATTTTCGATAATTTGTGGCTTCGCCACAAATCAAACAAGCGATTACGAACGTGAATAATCTCTTTATGTGGCAACGGATTGCCCATGATCACTTCGAAATCATTTCGGCAGTTATGGTTATCCATCATGGCCAAACGTGAAGAGCCTTTACGTGGCTGATTACAAATTGCATTAAAAAGAACTGTCAAAAATATTAACAAACAGTTTATAAATTAGCATCGTTACCGGTAGCGCGGTAGAGTTAGTTAGGGGGGCGTCAGCCGTCAGCTAGAATATTCAACGAGCGAGCACAACTCTTACAAATTAATTATTACATTAGCCTTGCATCTCGTCTGTAGATCAACGTTAAATTATATAAACTGTGTTACCCGCGGCGTTTGCAGTTCAGTTACAAGCGCCATCTTAATTTAATTGCATAGTAATTGGCAAAAACAACGTTATCAATTCTAATTGAAGAAGAGACAAAGTAATAGTTTTTCAATGGAAATCGTTCATTTTATCCGTAACTGTCAGTGTTTCTATTCATTCTCATTTCTTCAGTTGTCATATTTTATGAAGGAGTAATTAAATACTAATAACTTTACTATTAAATCTATTAATAACTGTAAATGGCTCAACCGACGAGGCGCGACAAATCTCTACATTAATATATGTAGAACGTCCATATGTGTATAAAATTTTGTGACAAACCTCGTAATTTGTAGCTTCGACTATATTTCAGTATATTTTCCATTACATTAACAACATTTCCCTCGGTTACAGGTATCAGTTCAGCGGAGGAGAGACATGTAAGTACATGTGTTAATAAAATATTGCTAAAAAATTCCCACCGAGCTGCCTTTTGGAACGTGGAGTTGTGCTTCAACGCGTTGATTTCATAACACGGCCCTGAAGCGAGTGGGTGGTAGTATTACTCCCCGTAGGGCTGCCACGTGCTAATTAATTTTTATTTCACACGCTGTGGGATTTGGGAAGCTCTATCAAAAAGTCCAAACCTCTATCTAGGCGTAGGCACACCGGCAGTCCAACCAAGTTTGAGATCATAGAAGTGCTAGGCCGTGTAATATTATAAGACCATTGTGGTACTGCCACTTTTGACACCCTAATTACTCAAAAACTATTTCATATAAACGTGTTCGTTTTTAATATACAGATAATAGGTAGAGATTTGCCTCTAAAGCCTAAAGTGGTGGGTGTAAGGAAAACCGATGAAAAAAAATAGGATAAGTTATGGACCTTTGTCTCTATTAGCGCCCTTCCCCGTCCAGATTAAATTAAATAATTAAGCTTAAATAAACAAAGGATACTAACGCTTTACGCTACTAATTTAAAATCCATTTAATTACTGCTTGCGATAACGTAAAACAATGAAACGTAAATTGTGTAATATTTTTGTACTTGCTAGGATTAAATATTTTGTACTTAATAGAGTCTATACTCTACAAACACCTATGTGTTACACTTTACGAGCATATACTCTGCCTACACCTATGTTTGCAATGAATTTCTGTTAGGCGTCAAAGGTAGAAATTAAAGTATACTTTATATAATAACAGTCTCCAAGGAGCGGTGAAAATTACAGGGTGGTAGGCGCTAGTTACATTTAAAAAGTCTTTTTAATTACAAGTTGTACCGGTCTGCGTGTTACTTCTTTTTAATTCTCTTTAATTGTACCGTACAGTTTTTTATTAACGCCACCTCGTAATTGTAGGTTTTTATATCTCACACTCGTGTAATATTGAAGTGTAATTTGTAAATCAATAGTTTTTCTTGGCAAAATTCTTTTAAGCTTCTCAGTCATCACATACGTATTTCTTCGGCCGTGTTTCCTTTCAAATAGCTACTCGGTATACAAAATGAATGGCTTAAACGTTGAATGCGAGAAAAAATTTTGTTTGCAATAAAAATATTTCTTTAAAAGTGCAATATAAAAAGGAAGTGTGAACTCAACCCTGCGGTGAAGAGAGCTCGGTCGCGAGTGCGTCGTTTGCGAGGTGTTGCGAATGTCGGCTATCGTGCTGCCGGGGGGTTGACCCCCTACCCCCTCACGGTGGGGTGGGCTCCCCCCCTTGTTCGCCTCAACGCAGCGGCGCACCGCACAGATGTGCCACCGATACAACTACCATATTCAAACCGTTCGCAAATTTATTGCTGCATTTACTTCGCTGCCAGTTTTTCGTCCAAAAATTAACTTGAGTTGACTTGATTTTCTTATTTTCGCTATTGTCGTTGTTATCATTTGTACAATATCTTAAGTCAGAAGTTAAGGCCGAAATAAAATTGATAGTTAAGTAATAAATATATAGACTTTTGTTCAAATTCCAAAGAAGCATAGGAACACAGGTAACTTAGTAGTACTAACCATTAAAACAGGTAATGTCACTTAGCGACGCGTTATGTCAAATCCCATGGTATAGTTTTTTTATAACTTTGCTGTCGAAATATCAAATGCAAAACAACTTGTAAGTAACATGATAATATTGAAATCAAAATGGAAATCGATGTCATTGTTTAATATCGAAACACTGGAGGTACACGCTCTCTATTGTCGAAGTTTTACAAAGGCGTTGTAAGTTCGAAGACAAGACTCGGAAATCCTACACAGAATTTGAATATGGTAAACCTAGTCACTCTGCGAGCGAAATGCAAGCGAATCGATACAGGCACCCCTTCATAACGTTGCATTGTCTTTGTTGTCTAACCTACTTCTATTTCACGTATTTTGACATAGCAATTTAGTACAAATTTACAAAACGATTCAGCAAATAACGTTATGCAATTCACTAACTATTGTTTACGTACTGTGGTTACTGTACAATCGATAGAGCTGACATTTACTTACTGTTTGAATAAGTTACAATAATGGTTTGGAGTAATGAGGCATAAGTAGATTACGCAGCAATTTATTATTAAGGAAGCGTTTATTCGACTTCCAAATAAAATTACTTTGACGTACCGTGTACGGTTGTCTATTTTCTTTAAACGATCATCTTTCTTGGACTCAAAGTATTTTAGGTACCCATCAAAATCAGTTCTGTGGCTCAGGAGGAAAGAAGTTACCGACAGACAGGCTTTGCAATTATACTATTAGTACAGTTTTGCCTTGAATCCTAATCAATGTTGTATTTCCTTAAAAAAACTTGATGCGTAAGAAATTGATAAATTGTTATGAATTATGATAATAACACCGTTTATTTCCATTATAGTAACTGTGCTCACTCACAAAAAAAAAACAACCGTAAAACCAAATAGATACAAAATTACTGGCGATTTGATGAAACAATTTCGGATAACTGTCTAACGCACTTAAAAGTTATTTTACGTCGAAGTTGCTTCGAGAGTGGTCCTTATGTTGGGGGGGATAAGGGTCCTCTCAGAGGTGGAATAACTGTGAACGGTGTGTAAACGTTGGCGCGCGCCAAGTTGGGCTGTGACCCGGATAGCTCGTGTTAACAATCTGCTCACGGAGCGGGGTTTACACAGTCTTAGGCCGAGTGTGCGCTGCTATCACGCTACTGTAACGGGATTGTTACAGCATGATTTAACAGAATCTACGCTCGCTGTAACAAACCAGTAACTGCAACATCAAAGCCTAAGTTTTATGCTGTTTTTGATACTAGAGTTAATCGATTCAAAAGGGTTATTGATTATTTTTTTTAATTTGGCAAAACCATTTCTACGAGCTTTTGTGGTGGAGAGTAGAGACATGTGTCTTTTGTGTCAGAAGAAGATTGATCTTCAGTAATATTGTATCCGTTTGAAATCGCTGTTTAATTTACTTGTAACTCTGTATATCATTTTACGTTAAAGTAAACGCACGAACGACGGAAGCGCCTTAATAAAGTTTACATAAACCGCGGCCAAAGTGTCAGGTTACCGTCGACGCGCCTCGCCCGATGTTTTCACACAAATCACGGAGCTACCGTTGCTCGTTTTATATTCGTCAAATGTACAAACAATTCCACTTTCGAGTTCCCCCAGCGAGAAATCGAGCTCGTCTCGATCTCGTTTGTAACATAATAGCCGCCCTTTCGCTCGCCGTCAAATCGCGCCTAATATTCAATTTAGTACCGAAAACCACACAAAACTGCCCGAAGGTTCATTACGGTGCGTATTCTTCCTCCTCCCCCACACCCTCGAGTGGAAAACTCGGAGGGCGCTCAACCTTGTTTAGCATTCTTCGCGACTTTATTTAAGAGATGCCCTAAACATTACGGATGCCTTATGGATCATTTCGCTCGAGTAACATCTGAGCCCAGTACCGACTCTATTATTTAATGTAATATTAAATCAGCTTCGTTCCTTGTTCGATCCAGTCCGTTCCCTATCACAGTAATAATATACACTTTTCATGCACTCATCGTTTCCTATTAGCAAAATTATCAGCAAAATTATATTTTTATGAAATATAAAATAACCATTGTGATTGGTCAAAAGTCTGAATATCAATTTGACGTTTGACTAAATAATTATGTCATACACGACATTAAGGTGCTCCCTGACCGACGAGCATTCACGTGTAATGTAACACTAATGATTCGACTTTGAGCATTACATTACAACACTACCTCCCTGACTGACGAGCATTCGCGTGTAATGTAACATTCGACTTTAAGCATTCCGTAGCTAGATATTATACACTGTATCATTACAAGGTGTGCATTGTAATGCTTGGCTCTCCTCCCTCACTGATGACTTTGTAACGTTACATTACAAGCGAATGCTATCGGTGAGGGAGCTGCACCTTTAGTCAAATGTATTTTGCTGTTCGATAGAAAACGGAATCGAACACGCCACGAAACTGTATTATTACATTATTATTATTGCGTTATAACCTCCTCCTTTTTGGAAGTCGGTTAAAAATAGCAAAATAGGGGTTATGAGCCCCTGCGTCGTAATTTCGTTTTTCCGGCTGCGTAAATAAAATCTTAATTTAATTACCGTTTAATTATTCTCTCGTCGGGGCTGTTGCCTGTCGGGGTCGCAGGGTACGTAGGTAGCGCGACAGCCCTCGCAATTTATTTCTCGAGACTTCTTAATTAGAAAGAATGGCCACTTGTAATTATTAAGACGCCCCAAAGTGAAACAGATTTCGAGATGGTTGTTTACGCCGTCTTTTTCGTTTTAACTGCAGCAATAAAATTAATTACGTAAACAACCTTATCCTTTTGTATTTTATTACCTTTTTACCATCTTCGGTGGAGTAATTTTGATACCTTCATTGTTTGAAGAACAAATTAAACTTTATTGTTTTCTCGTGTAAAGAAAAATTAGAAACGAAACAATTATTGTACTCTGAAGTTTATTAAATTTTTGTACAATATCGAATCCGTGGCTTTGCTCGTTTACTACACAGGCTATTTCCTTGTACCAATCTTGTATTTATTGAAGCGTGAAAGTAGATATGCATTCAATTTCATTCGCTACATGTATGTTTATAGTACAGAAATACAAAAATCTTAAGCATGTATGTATAAAGTATAAACCAGAGTTATATAGTAGACACACAATGTTTTGTCCTTGTTTGATACGCTACTATTGAAGGGACTGTCTTTGTCTCTCGTGTCGTTTTGTGTGCCACACAAAGACAAGCTGATGATGGTCATTGGTCATATTTCGCTGTGCCAATATTATGTTTATCCGTAGTGAGTAGTGACTAGTGTACCTATATCTCTATAATAGGTATAGAGTAATTTCTCTTTAAAGGGGTTTAACATAGTTCAATGTTCATGTAACAGTTAACACCGATATGGTGGCATAGCCATGTCTCGAGGTGCGGCTTTGTCCCTATCGATTGAGGCAGGCTTGATCGAATCGTCCGCCAGCCGCAGCCACCCCACATTACACTACACCGCTCACACTACACACACTGACACTACAGTACTACACTATAAAACTGACACTACATTATACAACATAAACTACATACTACATAACGCCCGCGACTGATTTAAATACACCGCTCGCCGCATGTTGTGGGTGTAAAAACATGACCGCGCTGTGTAAATCACAAAAATGGAACGTGTTTTCGTGTGGACTAAATTGGTCAGCTTTAATACGCTTAATTGATTAATGCTCTACAGCTCGATTATGATAAATTATTGTCTAATGATATTATAATTTATAATTCAAAATTTATGAGCTTAATGATAATGCTATAACAAATCTGTATTAGACAAACCTACGCTGTGCTTATAAAATTGACCGTTATAAATACAAAAAATGTAGTCATTTTTTATCAAACAGATGAAATAATATTTTGTGACTAAAACTAAATGGCATTCTGACAGAATGCGCATCCAAAACGCGTGTAAAGGTAATCACCGCAAATGAAAAGGCTGGAATTTTCCAGTATCCAGCAATCACGATGGTGGCTTATCCATTCATTGTTCCACGGATAACCTGGATAACCAGGGATCGGTAACGTACAAGGACAACGATATGCCATGCCTATGTACCAGGGATGTCGCAAACGTTTCCATACTCTACTATTAAAATATGTTTGGATTTAAATCTTTTATTTGAGTGCTAAATATAGTTGAAAGTACAAATAATTTAAAAATAGCCAGCCAGTTTGGACCATTATGGTGCATGAATTTATAACATTAAGCACAAATAAATAAGACATCATCAATCAAATTGTCCTTAAATAAAGGCGTCTAGAACCGCTTTTAAATAATTGAATGTACGAACTCTATATTCGCGTCTTTAAGCAGATTTTGGCGTCGGTTTTTACGGTTTGTGTTTGCAACATCCTTGTGAATATTGCACATCAATGCACTCGGTACACACAGATTCAATATTCGAAATGAAATATTCAATATGTACGCGCTTTCACTGATTTAAATCGTCGTATCATATGCAGCGAACATCTATCTTTTATTCAGCCAATGCTTATGATATTTATACGTTTGAGTGATGAGTTTTTGCATAATGTTGAAAATTTATTAAAAATATTGCAGCACAAATACCCGATTTCAGCAAATGGGTAGCGCTAAATTTTTCTTCGTAATAATATCTCTCATATCGTTACGCTGCGTACAATTATTCAAGGCTTGCTCTCTTTATCTATCATCTGACATTTCCAATGTGTCAAACAAAGGCAAGTAGATGTTATTTATGTAAACATTTTTATTAGTTAGTTACTTCTATCCTGGCATAAAACTTCCTATTAGATGCGATTGGCGATGTTATGCGATAGATCCAATTTCGACACAAAAACGTTTGAAGTATAGTTACATTTGTGACGGAATGCTGAAAACTCGAGCCAAGAAAAGCAAATCGTAAAGCTATGGATTTTCTGTGGGTATCTTCTGGTCGTTGACTCGTATGTCGATACCGTACATACAAGTTTAAAACTTTAGAAGCTATATTAGCTTTAAAGCTTTCGTCTAAGAAACTTTTTCATCTTAAGCTTTGTTTAATTATGAAAAATCGTTAACATGTGATGATTATTTAAAATGTAGCAAAAGCGTAACAAGTAATTAAAATATTTTAATGCCTTGAGAAAATATAAGATTATAACTCAGTCTTTTACTAAACAATATTATGTTCTTTGGAAAATGAATATACATTCTTTTACCGTCATATTATTGAGATGAAAATAAAAATATGTACTTCAAAAAGTGTTTATGGGTACACCTACGTGCAAAAAAACTTGAACCTTCGTTATATAACCATAATTGAAAATGCTACTATATTGCCTTTAACCGCGACACTTGAGTCCATGGTCAATGATCGTTTGTGGTGTATGGCCCGCATGTGGGGTCCGACACGAACCGGTCAGCCTCTTAACACCTGATTACTACTGACACACATTGTAACGACTTATCTCTATTCATGTTTTATATCTATTTATTGGTTTATTTTGATTGATTGACTACTTTAACGTATTAACGAGTAATGTTTTTTGTTAGAGTTAAGTATCGGAATATTTAATCCCACCAAAACATGACATGTAAAAGTAGCCAAGCAAAATATTGCATAGCTATTCCATACTTCTGTCCGTAAAAAGTTTTCAGATCACATTCAAGCCAAGCTTAAACAAATTAAATCTATTGATCCATTTACTGGATGTTGATTTAAATTACAAAATAAGTTGAAGAACTATTAAAACGCTAAAACATAAAGTTGAAGAGCTTTATGTTTTAGCGTTTTAATACTGGTGAAACAAATTAAATCTATTGATCCATTTACTGGATGTTGATTTAAATTACAAAATAAGTTGAAGAACTTATTTTGTAATTTAAATCAACATCCAGTAAATGGATCAATAGATTTAATTTGTTTCACCAGTATTAAAACGCTAAAACATAAAGCTCTTAAGAGGATTCCACACCGCCGTTTTTCCATACAAACGTTGTCCCCTGTTTCCTCCCTGGATAATGCCGGTAGAGTTATGATTTTTTTCCTAAATATCTATGGCCACTATTAGCATGTCCCTATGTTTTCCTTTTTTTCATAATTTTATTATTAAAAAAGATAAGAACGTCCAAAAACCCAAAAAAAATGCCAGATTCTCCTCTGTGTTCAAACACCCAGAAAACAAAACTGGCTAAAATATACAAAAAAAATAAAACATAGGAACACAGCTCAAGCCTTGTTTTAATTCTTAATGAAAAAAGTACTTAAATCGGTTAAGTTTTGGAGAAGGAATCAGCGGACAACGAATCGAAGATTTTCTGTTCTTTTATTAGAACTTTTGTCGTGTTGTCTCTATCGCGCTCTGCGGTGGGAGACTTGAGATTGGTGAGACAGCAATACATTTTCAAATACCTATTTTCAATTTCTCTCGCCCCTGGTGTATCCTCTTAAAGTATTAGCTACTAGATGCTACTAGCTACTAATCTAAACTGGTATAGGTAATAACTAATAAGCAATACTCAAACTCTACATTCTTTTGCTCTCTTTTAGGACTGTCTTTTTAACCCATGAATCCCCAAGCAGCAGCCGGCTGCTGCATAATAATTGAAAATCTATTGTGTCTGCTGGAGGTCTTAAAAAGATTTATCATAAATTTTCATTAACACTCCAAATATCGCAACGGAATTCGCAATACTCTAAACTCAAGTCAATTATAACGGCACAAATTGAGTTTATTCTAATTACGCTTAGATATTAATATAATTGTGATGTTCCCGCGGCCGCGTCTTCCCCGTTTGTCTCAATTAGCCCGACGGGGCCCGGGGCGGACTGCACTCGGGGTAATTGTACATAACAATAAAGTGCGCACTTTGTTCTGCCTCAAGTGTACTAAAAAGCTTTACTGTACTTTTATGACGCAGGTTTAATGTGCTAAGTATTTTAACACTAGTGCGATTAATGTATGTGTGAATTGAGGATTTTAAAAAATAACCCTGAGAATGTCCAGCAGTAAAAGAGTTGATTATGATGAATTATTGCTAAGAATAATCTCGTTCTCGTTCAAACTAAAAAAAAGTAAATCAAATTGGTTTGGACTTTGGATGCTACAATGCCTCAAAAAAACATACAGACAGACACGTCAAACTTATAACACCCTTCTGTTTTACAAACATTAATAAACATGGGAAAGCAATCTAAAATAATATAAAAACAGATTCGAGAGATTTTAACCCTATGCAGGCCGGAGGGTAAACAAAATTGCCATTAAAAATAATAAGGGGTATTAGTGCTCGCATTTGGGGATCACGGAACATTAGGGTAAGTGGAACGAGTGAATCAGGTAACCCCAGATCACGGTACGTCACGTGATTGCGGTTTTTGGATAGCTTCACGTAAATATTAGATTATTAAAGGGGTAGCTGTACAAACAAACGGATATATAATTATGTACGTAGATAATTTACGATTAACAAACTAATTTGTTAGTGGAAAGTGCAAAGTTTCACTTGTTTGTAATGCATACTAAATGTGTATATAATATATCGTATATTATGCGAGAATGTGTGTCTTTTACCACTTTACTCTTAAAGCGCTAAACTGATTTAGGTGTTCAGCATGGATGTATCAAGCCTCCTACATAAATAATTTATACTTTAAGTATAAATTATATAAATAGGAGGAATACATTGATCGATGTAACTTCTCCATCGCACATATGCGAGCGTGTTATGTCGAGTGATATTCGGTAGCGGCATATATCGGCAGGCTGACGGGTCGGGAGTCAAGTCGGGTACAATGTGGAATGTGCAGGTCTTGTTCAACAATGTGGGGAGCGCGGCGTGAACCGACACACGACCTCGCATGCGGCCGTCGCAGTGTTAAGTGTTCTCGAAGCGTCTACGACCTGCGTATACGAAGAAAACTTTATGTGCACAGCTGGAGCCTGATTTTCAAGCGTCGAATGTCGTCTTGGTCGCAGTATTTTACGAGAATCAGGCCCCAAGCTATAAAATTTATTAATCAAATCTCGCATGTATTTACACTGGCCTCCTGCACCGAGATTACATCATAGTGTTTTTGTATTCACGATACAAGTATATTCAGTGGCGTACTCGGAACCGAGTCCTATGCGAGGCGCGTTCCTTTCGTGCTTATCGCACATTTACATATGCTCCGCCCGCGCCCGCGCCGTGCTCGAGCATTGAAAATGTTTCATGAATAAATTTGTAATCCAATTCCGAGCTTAACTTTTCACTGCATCGATACACGCGCAATAAAACCGCTAATGAATCCGCGAGAGCCGTGGTCCGACGATTCGTCATAAAAGTCGCGACTCGCAGCCCTTTTTCGAGTTCCCTCGTTACGGGCTAAGACGAGAATCATTAGGAATTAAATTTCCCCTTTCATTAGTCCCTCAACCCTCGTATAATTCCGGACGCGGAGCAATAACAATATAAATCCCCCGTCGCGCCGAGCGGGAGATTAAGGCTCGTCTCGACCCTAATTTAGGGCTGCCCCCGCCCGGATTAACGGGGTGCCGGAATCCGCCAGGGTTGTCGCCGCGCGCAAACTCGTTACGTGTTTAATGTTCTATTGACGGGCGACGAGGGACACTCGAGCCCGCCCGGCGCCAGCTGCGAAGGCCGGACCGCTCCGGTCTCCGGACGATCCGGCAGAATTTTTACGACTGCAAAGTTATTTATTTTTTAAACGCACGGAGGTCGCAGCGCAGCCGGGTTTATATCTGACTATGAGCACGTCCTTGACGTTAATAAAACGTTCGTAAAATAAGCAATTCCCATTTTACACGGCTATCATGCTCACTTCTTTTTTGTACGTGAGCGGCGTGCACATCGCCTAACTCGGAGATAAAATATTTTATTTTCAACGTCTATTTTATAGCGAGCAAATAGAGGGAAAAAAATATTTTGCATGAAACTCAAAACATTGATCAACTTACAACAACATACAACTCGAGGCTCGCTTTAAACTTTCGTGTACCAGTTGTGTAAAACCATCGGGTCGAAATCGGCGGGGGCGAGTACGGGTTCAAATCACAAATACAAAATGAACGCTGACAAATTAATATTCGTAGTGTAGTCGGGGAGCCGGGAACGAATTGTTTATCCCGGCATTAAGCCGCGGCGGGAGTGTCGACGCACATATTGCCGTCTCGGGGGACCACGCACCCTGCCTACGGAGATCACGATTAAATCACTTGGCATTTGTCAACACACCTCGCGCTAGGGCTGCCAAGTGCCAACGAAATTTTATTTTGTTTATGTTTTTACATTAATTTTCTCATAGAACGTTACTATTCACTTATAGATAAACTCAACTTACAATTTAATGTATTTCATGATATTATAGTTTCAAAACGAACATTTGTAATGCTTGAGAAAATAGTGTTCAAATTGCTCATTAAAAAGCAAGAAAGCCCGGAACTATAAAACAGTATAATATTATATTCCAAAAATATAATTTTACCTACTTAAGTGTCGTTTTTTGTGCCTTAATTAATAGTGTAAAATGTATGAATAATTCCGAAATTACAACAAAATTTACAATGTAACATAATTATTTGTGAATTAAAAAGATAATATATTTTAATTATGACTTCTATGTAAATTTTGCATACATATTCAAGACTTTAATTACATGCATTATTACACAGTGAGTAGCGTTATAATTGTTACAAAAAACACGATTATTTCGGTAACGTAAAAAACATGTTCATTACAATTCCGTCGACTTAAATTGAGTTAGTCAAACTGTAAAGGAATCTCACTTTATAATCGCTAACATCTCAACGTATCTTAGCAATTTTCCGAGCGATTAGAAGCGAGTCGCAGCTCGATCCAACGCAATTTATTTAAGTAATTCCCGAAGCTCGTACGTATTAAAATTTTCGTCGCGACCACAAAGTAGACGCTAACACAAAATGAAAGTCGTCGACGCTCGAGGGCCGCGTAGTTTCGAGGGGAGTTCGCAGAAATACTCTCGGAATTTTGAAACGGCGGATGAGTTTCCCAAGTCAACTCAATTATCGTTTTAATTAAGGCGCTGCCGTGCCACGTGACATTTGTTTGCGTGCGTGAAAGCGATCTCGCCGCCCCCGCCGCCCCCTCCCCTGCCCGCGACCGCCCCCACCCCGCCTGTTAATTGTACTAATTACTCTTGTAATGGTGTAAGGGTGGAGATTGCTTATCGACGTTCCCTTATATTTGTAACACATTTACCTTTATTTTAACGGTTCCATTTTAATATAGAAATGTTATCTATTCATTTGTATTTCGCACCCCAACAGGGTGGGTCGTTGTTTTTAATAAGTAGCTGCAGGTTTTTTTGTTAATAGATTTTATAAACAGCCGGTTTGCATGTAGTGGTAAGTGGTATTTTTAGACCTTCTAGAATATAAAGGTAGGTATCTAAATGTTACTAAAAATATAACTGCAAACAATATTACATTTCAATTACTTTCCAGTTAATCTTTCGCATGTTTTGATTCGATATTGGCAGATACCTTCCGAGGCGAATCCGATACCGGCGAAAATAGCAATTTATAGTGAAAATTTCAATAGAGCTTCCTCCCCTCGGCTCGGGGGCGATAGGGGGCGGTGCGGGGCGGGGGCGCACGTCAGGGGCAATTCGGTTATTTGAGGTCGGCAGTAAACCGAACGCAGTAAACGCAATCCACCACTCGCGACCGTAAACTTTACGAGTCACGTAAAAACGCGCTCCGCACCGCGCCCGCGCCGACGCGCTACCATAAATTTATGCTAATGTATTCTTTATAGGAGTTTAATGTGTATTCAGAAATTCCACCATTATTTATGTATTCGAATAAACCGACGAGGTTAATTTTAAAGTCGCGATGCGGGCCGTTTTACGTGTTAGCGATTAATTTTTTTTCACATTAACCGCGTGGCTGCGGCTACCGATGAATATCTTGTTTAATTGTATATAATTATGAGTTACAACGTTTGTATAATTTTCAGGGGGCGTGTGCATTGGACAGAGACCTTCGGGTGGCCATTAAACGTGTCCAATTGCTTAATAAATTAGCTCGCTACATTTTTACTCAGTAGGAATTTTAATTTGCTTATTAATATTTAGGGGAGAATTTGACACCTACTGGGGGAATGGAGCCCGGAATCGGAGCTAGGGCATCAGTTGGCAGTTGGCACGATAAAAGTAGAAAACGTCTCGTATAAATCACATAACTTCAAAACTATTACGGCTGAAATATAGTCTGAACTCAATCCTTACATTTCCGAGCGGCGGGCGGTCTATTTATCTATTTCCCCCGCTTCCGCCCCCGAGCGTCCGGTTAACCGCCCCCCTTCCGGTTAACCGGGCGGCCGGCGCGGCTAAACGGCTCGTCGCGTGACCGCAGACAATAAGCCCCGGCGGCGTTAACAGCGCGCCTGTGTGTTGCCACTTTATATGTTACGTCACGCCCCCCGGCCGCCCCGCGCCGCGCCCGCTCGCATGTGTGCACCGGCCGTGTTGTCGGAGCGTGTACTTCACAGGCGACGGATACCGACACTCCCCCGGCCCCTTCAATCCGACCCTCTGAAACCCACTCAATTGCCTTTTTCTTGAGTCCCCGCGTAATGGGATAGAGTACAGATTAACCCTAACTGTCGCGAAAATATGTCGCATCGAAATAGAGATGCAAGGTAGCATACGTATATGATACATGTTCATCGTACACAGTCCACAGAATATTGTTGCTAGTGATGGTAGGCTTATAAAAGATTAACTGAAGTTTAACCAATTAATTAGTACTTAATAAATCGAAATTAATTAAGCAACATTTACTACATTAATATATCATGATACCAATACACCGAAACGACAACTGAAACAAGTCTTATTAGTATCACTTTACTTCAACGATAAACGGCATCGAAATGACTAATCCAAATGAGCAACCCATAAACGGCGGTCGGACATAAAATCCCGCCAATACTCGGCGTGGGTCTCCCCGCTCTCCGAATAGCACTACTTGAAATTCGATATCGAACGCGGAGATTGTGTGCTCGTAAAATTAGGGCCCGACCACACGCTCCGACTAATAAAGACCGGTTCGGTCGTGCCGTTTATAAATTCCAATAAAAATGTTTATTGCTTCGTGCATATCGTAATGGCTCCGTAGGTATTACTTATTTGAATTCTACTATTCCAATTGCCTCGCCTGACTCGCCGCCATTACATTAGTACACTCGGAACACGCCACGTACCGAATAAACCATTCAATTATATTCTTTATAGTTATTGTAATTATATGAAATAGATTACGTGACTTAAACGTTTATAATATAGCTCATTAATTCAATTAGAAATTCATTTTATTTTCACTACTTGTTTTTGCTGTGTGGGTATTATAAGACCCATAAGTGGTGCTTTGAACTCTTCGTTTGAACTTCACGATTTTATCTAAATACCATCAGAGAAGTGGATTATAGGCAGGTGGCGGATCTACGTTGTTTGGTTGAGTTATGTTAAGTCAATGTGAGACGTAATCTATTGGTTGGGTTTGTCTTACTACTACCATAGAGGAATAAATATATACTACTACCAAATTACGTAGGCATGTCACCTACCTATGAATCTATTTCTCTGGTGGTACATACGGGTAACAAAGGCACATAGTTATCGGGTTATATTTATAGTAATGACGACACCGTTATTAAGGGTGTACAGATGTGATCTCGGGTCTCGGGGGCCCCGGACGACGCGGTAAGTCACAGCGGGCGTCGACAGGTTGACGGCGCACCGGCCGAATTAACAGCTCGCCACTAGCCCAGAGTTAGTAGCCTCGTAAAATTAGACCCTTACCCTTTCGCCCCGGTTGGGTACAATATCACCCGGGTACAAACCGCCCGGGTACAAACCCCGCCGGATTTCGGATTAAGCCCGCCCCATTTCTCATTCAAGATCATTTACGACGCGCCAATTTACTGCCGCCGCGCTACAATATATTGTAATGCCCGCTCAAATTATGTCCCACCATAATCTATATTGCCCCGACTCGTGTTATATACGTGACAGCCTGATATTGTCAAAGGACACGGGTCGGAATTACTCTGCAATACACAACAAATATTTCAGAAATTAATATTTCTGCGCTGAAAATATTTGTTTATTAAAACAAAAAGTATTCGATGTTACGGATTGTAAATTGGCCTAAATTAAAAAGTTATGTAACTTTTATGATATTGCGTGTTTAATTTTCATTTTAACAAAGTAATAAACATGTAAGCAATGAATGCTACGCAGCGTCTACGAGATTTTTTCGTAACTCGGTGCTACGAATCTCGTAGCAAGGAATAGATTCTCGTAGCACTATAATTATTTCAGTTTTATTTTGATTTTCTTTTAATCCTTTGATCGCGGATTCTGGAAATCTGTTGTTGTTTGGGGCTTGATGGATTAATTAGTACTCTAAAATATACATTAGGTTGTATAAATCCTGTTAATATTTTGTAAACACACATACGTATATTTTATTACTGTATTTCGTTATTCGGAGCGTTAACAGTTAACCTCGCAGCGTTAATATAACGCTGACTCCCACTCTAATTTCAGTATTCCTATAGGAGCGGGTGTATTCAAATCGCAGTGTGTACTCGGTCTGTAATGTCAACACGAGCAATTCCGAGGCCGGGCTGCCGGTTCGACACGTATATGATTATTTCATTAGTCTGTATTTGCGCGCTCATCCAAATGTTCGCCCCCTGCCCCCCCAGGTCGAGGGAGTGGCAGGGGGGCGACCACTCCCGGAGCTAATCATGCGGTCAGTTTGTTCTGCCTCAGCGTGTTTTGATATTGATATTGACCGTGCGCTCGGCTCGCTGCACGCGGATTTATTTGCGAACAATGATCGATCGATCGCCGGACGGACGTAAGCTTTCCATTAAACGTTCCGATTATGTTTGCTCGCCGACTGTTTGTTGACGTTGAATATTTCGTTGTTACAGAGGAATTCTATATCGCCGGGCGAGCGGGAGAAGTATAGGACGCGGAGCCCCGCGGAGCCCGACCACAAAAAGTTAAAAAAGGAGGAGAAGGACATGGGCCATGTGAGTTTTTTTTTGTCATTTTGTACATTCCAAAGGCCCATTTAATGAATTTTTAATGTAGAAGAAAAATGTGTACACGCTTCGTCCGCAAAATTCAAATGAAAAAGAATTTAATAACACACAGAGCATCTAATTGCCGGCCAAATATTTGTTTTGAACAAACACTCGATTTGCTCAAAATAAACATTCACAAAACGTGCTTATTTTTTGCGCTCACAAAAACATTGGCAAGCGTGTATTTAATTGTGACAACGGGCATCATCTAAGGAATTTTCTCAACTGAGGCGAGCTTCTTCTTAAGCCTACAGCTTAGTCAAAAAGAGTTGATAAAAAATTAAGGGTGCTATAGTTTCCTCGTAGCTGTGATATTTTAATGCAAAATTCTTTAGTATGGCGATAATTTTGTATGAAAATTTTATAGTTCTATTTTAATTTTTCACTTTCTGCCCTGGCTTTACGAACTTAATAAAATTATTTACTAAGTGTTCATATCGTTGTTCACGTGTCAACCCTTTCTACACTGTTAGCTATTTTTTAAAAAGAAGAAGAACCGTGGCTAATATGACGTCGTTATACTCCAGGATCTGGTGGTAGACGACGCGAGCGAGGAGCCCACGTCTCCTCACAATGGGGCGCCGTCGCCGCGCGAAAATGGCCTCGATAAACTCCAGCCCAAGAAGGAACATCCACCACATAGTCCTAGGTAAGATAGGCCTTTTTGTTGTCAATGTAATATTATAGAATTTGATTGGTAGATGGATCGACCGTGATTTGGTGAGGTTATGTCAAGCGCAGCCGACAGATCGTACCTTAATTTGGTTGAGTAATGTCAGTTCAATGTTAGTTGTTAGCTGGGTTTGACACAACCCTACCAAGTTACATAGTTCCACCATATTTTGCCTATGAATCAGTTTGTCTGGTGCAAAAAAAGTTATTTATTTAGGGTGTAGTTAGTGGTGGGGTATTTGTGCTGCGAATAATAAAAACTAATGTTCCTAAAATTGAATATGTTAGCTATGCACGAGCTTTTTAGATTTTACAGGATTAAAAAAGTAAAAAATACCTACTAGTACTAAAAACTTACGTAGCAAACGAAAAGTTACAAAGCTCACCGAGCGTAGTAAAAATATTTTTTTCTGCGAAATTTCGTACTAACTTTAAAACGTAATTTTGTAGGACGGACTGTCGGAAATGTAGGGCATATTAAAGTTAGTGTAGTAAAGTATCTACATATCGGTGTAACATGTATACGGTATTGTATAAACTGAGGTGGATGTCAGTTCCCCAGTCAACCCTGCCGGGGACTGACACGGTAATTACTTAATTAAAATTCTCAAAACTACGAATGTGGGCGCTTGGAACATATTTTTAATTAGCGTTTATGTCAGAAATTTTAACTCCATTATTTTCCAAAACTATGTAAACTAATTAATTTATTAAGGTTGGGTTGCACCAACTTAGGTTCACTCAGCCTAACTGGGCGGTAGCGGTCATTGACTCCCTGTCAAAATCTTGTCATTTTCTATAAAAACCGCGATTGACAATAAGGTGTCAGATGTTGTCAATCGCGGCTTTGTATAGAAAATGACAAGTTTTTGACAGCGAGTCAATGACCGCTACCACCAAGTTACGCAGAGTAAACCTTAACTTTAACTATAACTGTAACTATAACTTTAACTACAGAGCAAAATGTCAAATCTTTGGTTAAAGTTAAAACTGACGCCATCAACACGCCATATTTAACCATAACCATAGAGCTCGACAAGGTTTTATATGCACGTCGCGGAAAAAAAGGAACTAACGCTGTCATCATACAAAAACGCAATTTTTGACAGTTTCCTTTACCAGCAGCGCCCCCGCCCACGTTCATTTATAACCTTGTTGGACCAGCTGTCGTCTGTCAATTTCTCCGGTCAAAGTTAAGGTTAAAGTTAAAGCTAAATTTAGCCTTAGCTTTAACCATAACTTTAACTTTAACCACGCCTCTGGTGCAACCCACTCTAAATACGTCTCTTTGTTTCTCTACCCTTTTTGCTGCGTTGCGAGAATTGTAACCAAATTGTGGTTACAGTTTATTTCAATCTAAAACTATCCGGTCTAAGTCGGTATCATTTTTTATTATAAACATAATCTCATTAACTACGTGCGTGCTAAATGCGCAAACAGATTCGAAGGCATGTCTATTACGTAAATTAAGGCCGGAGCGGACTTAAAGTATGTCGAACAGTGCAAATGCTGTATAATCGTTACATCCGTTTAGGGGAAGCCTTATTTAAAGCTCGGCTACATCAGCTAGGTCATCAACTGATGAGTGTGATACGCTAAATCAATTAAAAGTGGAGGTGTGCTGTCGCGACGGGGCCGGGGCGCGGCGAGTAATAAGATTACATGTGTCAAATGCAGTGAACTAAAGTTTTATAAGAGAACAGAGTACTTAGTTAAAATATATTCGCTAGATTCGATAGCGATGATCCCATACATTTTTAACGTCTAACTTCTCTGTCGAAACTGGCAAAATATACATTTGATTTTTGATTAAGCATTCAAGGTACTTCGTTTTGCAAGTATCATGTCGCTTAGCTATGTTTTAATGCCGGATCAGGTACATTTTTGATATTATCTAACTTTGCAGTAAAAACTACTCAAAACTATTAAGTTACCTACAAGGCTTCACTCGCGAAATCGTTTACATCCTTTCCCGTGGTCTCTGTTTAAAACTGTAATAAACTTGAATGTTAAAAAATATGATTAGAATTGCTAAGTAATGAAACAAAAACTTTAATCAGTTAAGTATAACTAGCTATTTGACCGAGCTTTGCTCGGTATTCGATAAAACACGAATAAAATGTCATTTTCTAAAAAAGATTTTATATAATATAAGAATTGCTCGTTTAAAGATATAAGATTAATCAATAATATTACAGTATAGTTAGTTAACGTATAAGCCTTTGACCTTCACCTGTTCGACCTCACAGTAGCGATGTTGGCGGCTACTGACAACTGTTTAGCGGTATAACAACATGTTCACACTTATACCGACACGTTGTGCTATATTTATTTCATATTAATGACTTGTTGAATTATTATTTTATGTTTGTACAATTATGTCATGAAGTGTTAGGTGTATGCTCGTTCATCAAATGATTTTGTTAGGTTTCGAAATAAAAAGCAATTGAATCGAGATTGCAGGTTCAAATTGGTTAACTCTATATATAAGCCCGCGACGATGTTTACATAAAAACTTAAAAACTTAATTTCTATGTGATAGAGCTGTTTTTAAAAGGGGTTGTCTTATCCATGTGTAGAGCAACAATGGTTGTAGAAAATGCCAAATATGTATTAATATTAACTTCTATCAATTTCAGATCAGGCACATCTAGTAACGCATCCACACCGTCAGCGAAAAAGCTGGACGAGAAGCCCAGCACGCCCATCTCGAAGCCTGTAACCCCCACTTCGGGGGCGAGTGGGGTCGGCGCCGCGGCCCCCTTGAAGGCGGCGGTGAAGCCCCCCGCGCTACAATACCCCTACCTCGGGAATGGGGCGCACGACGCGTACGGGTTAGCGGGCTACTCCGCGAGAGCGGCGCTCGCCTATGAACCCCTACGCCCGCCCATCGGCCCTGCTGCGCTCGCGCCGATACCTGGTGGAAAACCGTAAGTATTTTAAAGGAATTTATATGGGCTTTGGTTAAATCCTAAAGACAAGACGTTCACTGCAAGATATTATGTTAATTTTGAAAACTGACATGGCGTAAGGCTAGGATTTCCATATTATAACTTATTGCTATTAGTCTACAACCGATTGCTCGCGCGAAGCAACTGTCAACTTAACAGTATTTCAACATATCAAATTTTTTAATGAATAAAGCTATGCAAACTAAATAGTGTAGTTAAACATAATGCTGAAGTCACTCCACTAAAATGTATTTTCTATTTCCCCTATCCGTTCTTCTATTTCTATCATTATTCTCACAAACTCCTTCTCAATTCCAGAGCCTACTCATTCCACGTGTCCGCCGAGGGTCAGATGCAGCCCGTGCCCTTTCCGCCTGACGCGCTAATGGGGCCGGGGATTCCCCGTCACGCGCGCCAGGTGTCAGCCCTAGCACACGGCGAAGTAGTCTGTGCGGTGACCGTATCCTCCCCCACTAAATACGTCTACACGGGGGGAAAAGGCTGCGTCAAGGTGTGGGACATCAGCCAGCCGAGCAAAGCGCCCGTCAGTCAACTCGACTGCTTGGTGAGTGGGTAACTGTCGACGACGATTTTTGACAGTTGTTTTTTTTACATGTATCTTATTGTTAACTGAGAGTCTATTCTATTTGTGTGAATAAATGAGGGTATTAAGGAACGTCTACGTTGGGCCATGATGATAATTGATAATTACTATGTTAGCCTTCGTATTAGTCCATCATAGGCCAACATGAAAAAGTTAATTTATGGTTCGATGTTTGCAAGAAAGAAATGATTAAAAATATCAATTCCTATCTTCATAACCACGAGATAACTTCTCGTCATAATACCCTCACTCGTAACATTTCTGACACTACTTTAATTTTTACTTTGTTCTATTTTTTTTTATGTTCCAACACTACCCTAAACTAAAACCGCCCTTCTCATTGCAGCAAAGGGACAACTACATCAGATCAGTGAAGCTGCTGCCGGACGGCCGGACGCTGATAGTGGGGGGCGAGGCGTCCAACCTGTCGATATGGGACCTCGCGTCACCCACGCCGAGAATCAAGGCGGAGCTCACGTCGTCCGCGCCCGCGTGCTATGCGCTGGCCATCAGCCCTGACTCCAAGGTATATTACGTTTGTTGTTTAAGACTAAACTATTAAATCAAATAATTGTTGGCTAACTAATTCACTCAACTGTGCCCGTAAACATAACTGAAATTGCTACAATACCGAAATTGTCAATATAGTCGGCAGTTCTTGCGACTAACAAACATATTCATGTAAACACACAAACTTTTACATCTACTGTTTAGAATAGTAGTTATTATAAGTTCAGAGTGTTGAATAGATTTTATGTTGATTGTATTGTTAATAACGAGAGTTTCAGACAAAACTGGACTAAATCACTTAGGGCCTGTTTCACCATTTCCTGATAAGTGCCGGATAGGCTATCCGCAACTTATCTGACAGATACTCTATAAGTGGTGAAACAGCTCCTTAGTTGTCTAAGCTGGAACGTGACACCGGCCGCGATGCATCTCATATTTTGGTATTTTTTTCTAACTCCACCTACTCCTCATTCCAGGTGTGCTTCAGCTGCTGTTCCGACGGCAACATCGCGGTGTGGGACCTGCACAACCAGACCCTGGTGCGGCAGTTCCAAGGCCACACTGACGGTGCCTCCTGCATCGACATCTCCGCCGACGGCACCAAGCTGTGGACCGGTGGACTCGATAATACTGTCAGGTGGGTACAGTAAATAATGCTCTAGAAATGGAATGATACCTGACCTGCGTATTTTTGTCAGGTTACTATCTTAACATTAACTTGATGACTAACGCCTCCGTGGTCTAGTGGTACAGGCATTCAATCCCTGTTTGCTCGCTCATAATTTGTTTTTAACCTATCAACTCCCAAACGGCCCAAGCGGGCCGCGATAACAATAGATTTCCAAGAATCCGCGATCGAATCCCCCCCCTATACCAAAGACATATGGCCCCACCCTATATAGAATCCTGGCTACGCCCATGGACTCGGAGGTCGTGGGTTCGATTCCCGCGTTGGAAACATGTTGTTTCCAAGTTTGGTTAGGACAGTGCAGGCTGATCACCTGATTGTCTGACAAGTAAGATGATCCATGCGTCGGATGGGTATGTAAAAAGTCGGTCCTGCACCTGATCTCTCGCCGGTCGTGTCGGTCTTCCGTCCCACTGGGTTATGAGAGTAAAGGAATAGAGAGTGCTCTTGTGTACTGCGCACACACTCGGGCACTATAAAATTACTCCTGCGTAGCTGGCCTGGTTTCAATGAAACCGGCCACCGTCACCGAAATCGGTGTGGGAGCTATTATTAATTTGATGTAACACATGACCCGACAAAATGTGTAAGTCTGACAGTTATTTAACGTCTCAACAAAACTTGACATAACACAAAACCAGACATAACGTCATGTAGTCGACATGTTAATAATTTATCAATTTTGTTTGTTATGTAGGAATAATATTAAAATTTTGGTCGACCGTAGTGTATGTATAATGTATATTAGTTAAGAGGATACACCAGGGGCTAGAGAAATGAAAAAAAAGTACGTGTAATATCTATAGCTGTCTCCCTTACCTCAAGCCTATACCGCAGAACGCGATAGAGACAACTGCAGAAAATCCAGAAAATCAACGATTCGTTGTCCCCTGATTCCTTCTCCAAAACTTAACCGATTTAAGTACTTTTTTCATTAAAGATTAAAAAAAGGCTTGAGCTGTGTTCCTATGTTTTGCTTTTTTTTGTATAATCTAGCCAAATCTGTTTTCTGGACGTTTGAACACAGCGGAAAATCTGGCCATTTTTTTAGGTTTTTGAACGTTCATATCTTATTTAATAATTAAATTATGAAAAAAAGAAAACATAGGGACATTGTATTAGTGGCCGTAGATATTCAGGAAAAAAATTATAACTCTACTAGCATTATCCAGGAAGGAAACAGGGGACAACGTTTGTATGGAAAAAATGGCGGTGTGGAATCCTCTTAAGTATTAAAAAAATTTATATTTTCCAGATCTTGGGACTTAAGAGAGGGCAGACAACTACAGCAGCACGACTTCAGCTCACAGATATTCTCATTAGGCTACTGTCCGACGGGTAAGCAATAATTTACTTACAATAGAAATTCATCAATCTTGGTGTGTTATATTATTTAAGAATATTCTCTGTTTTTAAAGCTAAAAGTATATCTTTACCAAATTTCATCAAAATCGGTCCAGACATAATTTATAATAAGTATTAGTATATTTCCTCTAAGCGAATTATCCAGTATTTAAATACTGTAGCTTGGGACTTCTGTGTGTTGACCAGAGGAATTACTGATACATCTGGGGCCAACCATGCGCTGTTTCCTCACTAGTAGGTATAACAAAATCATTGTCCAAGCGAGTGGCGAGTGGTATGACATTTAACCGTGTAAGATTACTTCACGATTTATAACACACACGATATTATTTCCCCAGGCGAAAAGCTAACAGTATGCAAACAGTAAAATTTCTTCTCGATTATATTATAACATACAATTCTTCCCCCAGGTGAGTGGCTTGCGGTGGGCATGGAGAACAGCAACGTGGAGGTGCTGCATGCGGTGAAGCCGGACAAGTACCAGCTGCACCTGCACGAGTCATGCGTGCTGTCGCTGCGGTTCGCCAGCTGCGGCAAGTGGTTCGTGTCCACCGGCAAGGACAACCTGCTCAACGCCTGGCGCACGCCCTACGGCGCTAGTATATTCCAGGTGGGTTACAAACTGAGTTTGAATTTCGAACGTTCGAATTTTAGAAATTTAAAAAATCGAATAACAACTTGTTTTTGTCTTCTGTCTTTGCAACAGACTATTTGAATTTCAAATCAAAAATTGACATCACTCTTGCCGTTTTATTCGAAAAATTTAAATACTTAAATAATCTTTGTCTTTGCATATAACTGGCAAATGGTGTTATTGACCACCAAAGCCCGGCACCTTTATCATAGTTTTGTGTGGACAAATTGGCCATTGCAATCTCAACGACGTAAGTTACATGTTCAGTTTGTCTGGCGTCCCGCGTCAGTCTGAGACTGACTTGATGTCAAATTGATGTCTAAAAAGTATAATAAAGAAATGATCAGTCCGTAAATCAACAGGTTAGATGTTCATTTTCGTGTCAATCTAACCAGATTCATGGTCTAACGAGATTGATGGACTGAAATGAGAAACTAAGCGTATAACCTACGTCTAACGCCTTAAGCCTCGAATGGTGAAGACATTCGATTACATCATTGTTCTCACCTCTAACGTACTCATTTTGTTTCAGTCAAAGGAATCGTCGTCAGTTCTGAGCTGCGACATCTCATCAGACGACAAATACATCGTGACGGGCTCCGGTGACAAGAAGGCCACAGTCTACGAGGTCATCTACTAAACCTGAAGTGACGTGGCCTAGCTAAAGTGAGCTGGCCTGCTAAAGTTACCTGGCCTGGCGAAGTGAGCTGGTCTGGCGAAGTGAGCTGGCCTGGCGAGTGAGCTGGAGAGTTGGCTTGTTAAAGTAATCTACCCTGCTAAAATAATCTGGCCTGCCATACTGAGCTGGCCTGCAAAAGTCATCTGGCTCGAAGTTATCTGGCCTCCTAAAATAATCTGGCCTGCCATACTGAGCTGGCCTGTAAAGTGAGTTGGCCTGAAGTGATCTAGTGGTTGGCCTAGTGAAGTGACACTACAGTGAACGATCGAACGGTGATATAGCTTTAGTATATGTATAGTAAGCCTGTATGTACTTATGCGACTTGTTTATATAGATTAGTGTGCGCGGTTTATGTTTATTTGTTGAGCGCTAGTAGTGTACGTTGACGGCAGATCTCAAGATGATTTCGTTTCAATATTGTTGTAAAATGCTCGTATTAAAAGATATGCGCAAATTATTTGTTAATTTTCATTTGTTGCCTTCTTGAAAAGTATACAGCCCTCATAACGACAAGTTCAAAGCCCAGCAAAAGACAACCTTTTGCTGGGTTAATAGTAATGTCACCGAGCCATACTCTGATCTGGTTTTAGCAGCGAGGTTTTGATGCAATGTAGACTTGCTAACTTCGTTTTATGTTATGCCAACAAAATACGCATTTTATGCCACCTAATATGCCCTCGTTGCAGCCGCGTGCAAGTAAATGAAACCAAGTTAAGTATGGAAAAATCTCTCTATTCGGTAGCTGGATATAATGCTCCTTTTAAGTGGGATTTCACCAAACACACATAAAACTTAGTTTTATAAAACTTAGTTCCCATTGAACGCGTTCCTGCTGCGACGTAAATCTCGTTTTGTTTCGATTGGATTTCACAAACTTCTTTTGATCGCGATTATTAAATCTAAGTTTACGTGACGTCACGCGATTATTTTACAACTCGGGCGAATTAACATGACACCTGGTTCAATTGACGTTTCTCTTAAGTACTGAGTGCAAAAAAAGTTTTTTTATTTTAAGTTATTTCAAAAAAAAAATTACGTTACCGGAACTAGTTATTTTTATAGGGCTACACTAACCACAGTATTAACCAAGTACGAGTTGGACTCGCCCAAGGGTTCCCCAGCAGGAATACGAGGTTTATGGATGCGTCCGATAATTTGTATCTAGCTTCATATTAATATATTCCGTGAGTAGCTAATTCATACCACAGACGCACGGCAATGTTCAAACGTTAATACGAATAACAAAAACTTAACAAATTTAACGTTCAAACGTAACAACTAACAAATAACACAACAAAACTCAACATAAATCCAAAAACAATAACCATTAACTACTAACAAATAACTCCGAAACGCAAACTCAATAACACACGTGTAACGGTAACAGATATAATATGCTAACGCTACTGGACGCGTACGACGAGAGCGGGGTGCTGCGCGGGGAAGCGAGGGAGGGGTAAAATTTAAGCCAGGTGTCAAGTTAACTCGCCCGAGTTGTACATGTTTTCATCATTTTAAAGCCTTTTCACGTTAATTTAACCACAAAATAGCAAGAAACAATACATAAACTAACAAACGCATGTGTCAAAACTGTCATCTTGACATTTCTTTTGTCTATGTTTTTCGTTCCGCCATGACAGGGCTTGAACGGGTTTTATGACGTTAAACTTCGGACTTTGGGGGTTCAAAAGATAAAACTCGGATTTGCTGTGAACGCGTTCAGTTTATGCTGGTGAAATACATGTCGATGCTATAATCGCGTTTATACGTTTTGAACCGGTTCAGAGTGCTTTGAACGCGTTCCATTTCTTTGGTGAAATCGCCCCTTAATATACCTAGCGGAATAGAGAAACAAAGACCTGAGCAAGAGAGATGTCACTATCAGTAACACTGCGTGATAAAAAGAGACGTGTGATACATGACAGCGGCACTTTTTTTTGACGTCCAGTCGGCACGTGCCGCACGTTGACAATTTAATCTCATAGAATTCATGTTCAATCATGCTTGGCCAGCTTGTGTAAGTGTATACGTACACATATTTTTCACACAGATGAAAACCAATTTCGGTTTCGTTTGACAGCTCGAGATTGTTGTTCTATTCCGCTAGGTATAATAACTTTATGGTTCAAACACGTCGGAACACGATCACGTGATCACGGCGCGTCAAACAACAAAAATATGAAATTTCATCAAACAAGCTTCAATCAAACCGTTTGACCGTCTCGGGGGCCCTTAAGAAATTACGGGACATATACAATACATACATACACACGAAAAAGATACCCTGCTTTTTGCACAGATACAAATAAATACATACATGTATACAAATATTTATTACTCTATGCTAGTAATACGATATACAATACCCGCTATACACGTGTTTGTCGTGTGATGAAAGCTATTTCCAATAACTATTTAGGACCATTAGCACCCACTGCCCATATGGGGAGTTTGATAACATAATTGTAATGATAGTGACCGAATGGGCTATGGCCTATGGGCTATATTTCAAAAGTATTAGCTATATAGATTACGAAATGTTGCCCACAACTCTGTTCAGCTATATTTTTTTATAAAATTAGGGGGCAAACAAGCCAACGGATCACCTGATGGAAAGCAACTAACGTCGAGCATGGACACTCGCAACATCAGAGGAGTTGCAAATGCATTGCCGGCCTACTTCGTATATTTTATGTATGAATTCGTTTATGGCGGGAAACCACGTTTTACTGGAATATTGAATTATCCTGTCTTTTTTTCACGACTCTACTTTTGTCTTCGTAACAAATTTCATTCTAATCGGTTCAGCCGTTTAAGCGTAAAAGGTAACAGACAGACTCACTTTCATAATAATAATAAGTATCATAATTAAAATTGAAAAACTCCATCAATGATTATTAAATTAAGCCTTAATTTATGAAGATTCGCAATAGTTAGGTAAGTAGAGCCAAATACGCCATTTCAATTGGACTAGGTATTACAAACCGAGTAGGCATATCAACAAAAACGTCTAGACCAGGGGTCGGCAAGTAATTTTAGGTGAGGTCCGGATACTGTGGGAACATTTTAACGAGTACCAGAAAAAACACACTTGTCCTATCTATGTGTTCATTGATACTTGGTATAAAATACGTTTAAATATTTCGCGGTCCGAGATTCGACCTTCCGCGGTCCACATAGGACCGCCGTCCGCCTGTTGCCTACCGCTGGTCTAGACTAGGGCCGGTATAAATAGTCAGTACTCAAGATGCATCTCGGTCTCAAGACACGGTTCAGGCTCTGTGATTGGTTGGCTGTCAACATTTGGACTAATCCCAGAGCCGAACCGCGTCTTGAGTCGTCGCATCTTAAGTACTGACTATTTATACGGGCCTAGATAATTCCAAAAAGCGAATCTTGCGAAGATTTAAAAATGTATGAAATGACGTCCGTTCTAAGCTATAATCATGATGTTATTTTCCGATGAGTACCAGACCCCGGTACTGCCAGGCACCGACTTATCACATGCGTACTTTAATGCGTTGTTTGTACACACTGTGTATAGTCGGTGTCCTCATATAAGTTACTGATCTATCTTCGTACGAAATGAATTTAGCGTTTGGTAAAAAAAAAGGTATTGGATGCGGTTGGTTTATTTAAGGACAGTTATTGCTCCTTCTTATCCTTTTTAATAAATATGTATAATTATGTATCTACGTACCGTTACATATTAGATAAAACAATATTTCTTGTCCGATACGTTGGAAAAGTCACTTCACAGACATGGACCAAACTGTATAGCTTATTCAGTGTTCCGTAGTCAACGAGGAATCCTTATACTCGTGGTTTCGGTCTGTCCTTCTGTTTGTCCGTCTGTCTTTCTGTCCGTCTGTCTGTTTGTCCGCGGTTTTGCTCAGAGACTATAAGACCTACAGAGCTGGCATGAAAGCACATATTAATGATGCCTACAAAATGGTAGATAAAATCTTAAAAAAATATTTTTTATGGTACCCCTCACATCAATGGTACACATCAAGCGGGGGTGTATTTTTTTTCGCGTCCACTGTGTGGGGTGTCATTGGATAGTTTTTAAAAATTTAAGTTTAACGAGTATTCATAGATCATTCTTGAATTTAGGGATCCATTTGTGAAATATTAAGTTTTAAAATGAAAAAAAAAACGGTAGAGTCTAGTGTCCCCCTGAAAAAATTTACAGGAGTAGAAAATATGATGAATTTAAAAGGGAAACTATCACGGCTAAGAAGACTTCTTAAGTTATTAAGTTATAGTCGATCAACTTAAAAAAGGTATTCGGCGAAATATAAAGGAACTTTACGTTCAGATTCTTTTGAACATAACTGAGATGATGTTGTTAGTAGTGTAAAACAAGTTATAAATGTATATTCATTGACCATACAAAAATTATCAAAAACTAGCGGTACTACGGAACCCTATACTGCGTGGTCCGACACGCGCTTAGCCGGTTTTTCTTCATATGTAGAGTTAGGTAGTACATGGTAGTACATACACTAGCTTACCTGTTATTTGTTTACTTAGTTATTAACTCCACGTGTTTATTTGATTATACATCAGCAATTAGATGTAAATAAGCTTTCCATTGTACTTCCATTGATAGCATAACACGGAAAACTTAGGACTTAATAGGCACGAGCTTGTTCTAAGAAAACTCTATGAAACATCTATGGAAGCAGGTGAAAAGTCAATTGTTGTGTGTTGTACTTAAATATTAAATAAAAACCTGCCGATGCTATTTATAAGTATACCTAGCCAATACTGTCCGGGCAAATTTTACAATTCTATGACACCTTGCCGGGCCCCCCCAACCCCCCCCCCCCCCCCTCCGCTCCTGGAGCTATTGCTTTTAACGGAATAGTATCGCGTCGTTAGTGCTGAGTTTTAATTATTTTCTTTACAAGCAAATGAAGTAATCCTAATAATAATATTATAAAGCGGAAAGTATGTGAGTTTGTATGTTTGTTACTTCTTCACGCTTAAACGGCTGGACCGATTTCGACAAAATTTTACAAGGAGGTAGCTGACATCCTGGATTAACACATAAGCTACATTTTTAACCGACCAAAAATTGATGTTTCCGATGATCAAACACAATTTATTTTGTCTCTAAGTACCAATAACTATTTACCTATAAAAACACAATTTAGTTTACCTAATACCACCACCACCGCGTGGGTACCACCACCGGTTTACCACCGCGGGGCACAGCTAGTGGGATTATAATAAGAAATGAAATTTTGCTAACTATGACTAGTTAGTTAAAGATATCATTCACTAGAAGACATATCAATAAGACAGCACTGCACCTTTCGCACATATAAGAAGTTAACCAAAATAGTCAGTCTTGCAATTTATCTATTTATAGGAAAAGTAACAAACAGGAAAACAAAAAAGGTGATTATAATGCGGCTAAACCCCGATATCACCAACGGCGACAGTAATATGTAAGCTGAGCCTATCTCGCGCCAGATGCTGGCGGTGGCTGGCACCGACCACCGCCGCTCTGACATGGCAAATACCCATCATCATTATCATTATCAGTTTCAACCCAGCGTCACAAAATTACAACGTAACTAGCGTGCTCGGCAGACCACCAAGATAGAGACGAACTACCGATACGGAAGAATGCTTAAGGATTGATGTAGGACATGTGTCATTTTGTCCCTAAAGGTGCCTATTCATAATGGTCCATGCTGGCCCACTATAAGCCCTCACCCTTGAGTAGACGGGGTAATGGTGTATGATGGCGGACGATGCAGGCCAGTGGAATTGCCAGACAGTAATGAGCCATGCGCCATTGTGTTTAACACCGAGTGACCTATCGTGGGATTCGTGGGCCATTATGTACTGGGTGCTTAACATCTATCCATGTTTAATTATTTCGCATTTCTAGCTACTGCTCCCCTACCATGGTAGCTCTTATAGCAGTATTACTTTAATATTACTTTTGGATTTCGTATAAACAAACATGATCTCTATTTATATAAATAAAACGACGTATTTTGTTTGTGCCAAATCTGAAAGTAATATTAAAGTAATACTGCTCTAAGAGCTCATGGTAGGGGGGCTGGTCCAACTTCAGCACAAACAGGGAGGCTTGAAGCCTGAAAATATGCCAACTACCAAATTTTCTTCACAGTAAGTTACTTGTCAATTGCCAGTCCAGCATAAAAATAAGAATTTTTCATGTCATAATAGTATGTGCAATGTGCATAGAGTCGGCCCAATCGTTTCTATGTCCAAAATTGAATTAACGTAGTTAACTGATACAAGCTATGGAATATGGACATAGGTTAATAAAGGAAAGTATCTCCTCTTTTCTCCTATCTCACAAAAGGTTCCTTTGTTAGGGACTGCAGGTAATAACTTAATATATAAATACATAATACAGTATGGTCGCAACTTAACATACAAAATATGTACAAATAGACGATGGAGTTTTGACACTGATGATTCATAATTCAGATCATTTCATATATTCGTGATACAATAAAAACAAAAATATGCCATTACCAGGAACCACCTGATATGGCTGCAATAGCAGTTGGTATTTTTGTTTACTGTCATGTTTTCTGATGACGCGCGTAAAACACGCCATTCGCTTCCTACTGGCAGTTATCAGGGGATGTAGAGATCCGCAAAAATACTATCAATTCCGTCCTGATAGTTTCCGTTACATTGTGAATGTAACTTCTCCGCAATCTCTTTATTTTTGGCCTTCGAACTGTGCAATAAAGTATGGGCAAAAACTGCAAAAATACTGTATATTTTTCTAGATCTAGACTATATAATAAGTACTTATATATATTTCACTAGATGTTTCACGTAACTATAATTAAAGGATAAACTGATGGTTTGTCCTTTTTTGGATCAATGTCCCAGAAATCAATTATTCAAATGCTTAAGCGTATAGAGAGGTGACAGACAGAACAGACAAACAGATAGACAGACAGGTAAGATTTCACATTTAAAATAACAATAAAAGTATGGGAAAAAAGTGTACGATGGTAGCATTATATCCTAACTGAGCTTTATTAGGGCTTCCAAACATAATTCTACAAATTCACATCGCATCGCAATGTCAATGTTACTCATTTTATATAGAGTTCCGCGGATATTTGCGATGTGATGTGAGTTCGCAATGTGTGAGAGCACTTTCGTTTAAAACTAAATCAATTACAGCGCGTACATTGTAAGACTCATAACAAAAGTGCAAAACAATATTAGTAACATTACATATAGGTAAACGGTCGGGTAGGTCGGGCGAAGATAAGGTAAAAAAGTGAATGATCCTACTATCGGTCTTTAATAAACAAGCGCGATTATTATATTTTTTATCGGTTTAATGTGCACTTATAATAATATTTTGTACATACAACGTGACTGTCGTTTATATACAACTATGTATTAGTTTGCACTTCACATACAGAAGACTGGAAAATAAATTTAAATTTTGTTTTTAACGTAAAATCGTACCTTGTTGTCTTTGAAATAATTTGTGTGCGCTGAAAGAAATCGCTCGGGATTCGTGAACCATTTTTTAGCGATTAGAAGGAGCCTCAACCTTTAAGTTATTGAGCCAATGTCTCATCAAATCGGCCTGGCCCAGAAGTTTCCAATCCTACTCAATGCAACAAAACTAGCAATAATTAATTGAGTATTTCTTTATTATATTTGTAGAAGTTTTCCTACGACAACCGATAAATTTAGTTCAATCTAGTTCAATAGTTCGCTTGCTCGGAATTCGGATGTAGAGTTTCGGTTGAGGTTCGAATCCCGACAAATTGCCTTCTGTTCCCGGATAGACTTGGACATTGGACGTTGATACAGTCGCAACTTATCAGTGATAATAATACCTACATTAGTACATACAATTTCAAATAATTGTGAACAATCACAATCGGTCATCGCAAAAATCCTACGGTATTTCCAACGCATTATTTTGATTAGTTGTTGCAGTTCCATATTTAAGTATACAAACATTAAATTTTTATGATTGGGATTCCTTGTGACGCGACGTAGATCTTAATTTTTACAAGCTATGGCTGTAAAAGCTATGTCAAAACTACTACAAGCACAGCATTTTTAAAGAGAAGAGTTTTAAGTAGAGTGTTTTTGTTGTAGGATCTCCAGCTATATTATCCAGGACTTTCGTAATATAGAGCGTGTTTAACACATACACGTACCTATTTAGTAATCTGTGACAAAGCGTGCTTAGAAGTATTCGCCGCGTTGTAGTCCAGCCTATTGGTAGACCACTTTTGACGACAAAGATACTTTGTAGTTCGTGTTATGGAACCGACAGGCTAATAGCACAACTAACTAAGGTATATGCTAGAATAAATGATGCGGAGAGATTCTAGAGGACAAAAAATGTCCTTTTTTCCTCCGTCGAAAGGAACCCTTTCTATGGCAGCCACGCTCGTGATTGACGTTGTGTACAATCCTTTGATGTCAGTGGTATTGCGTGTGGATTGCGTACGCGCAGCGCTCGCGATAATCGTCCTTATCTCGCGTCCGTCGCGCGCCGCCGGCCGCCGCTGCGTTCAGTCTGTCCGCAGAACACAATCCAAACACACATTTTTCAATGAATCACCAAACATACGGATCGTGTTTAGAAACTGGCGGATTAATACCACGTAAGTTTCATACTCGTTTATTACTAAGCCTTCCACCTTGAGCTGATAGTGTTTTAATTCTTAACAGCTCTATTTAAGTTATGGACAGTCGGTTACATTTAAAAAAATATATCCGATGTTTTTTTTTTCTACTCAAACATGTTAGTAGAATTAGTAATGTATCTTTAGCATACATTTCTTTTAAAGACAGTGATAATTCATTCATTGAAAAATAGTCACCTTTGTTTAGCACCTGCTTTATAATGTTGTGATGGTGTTTTCAGAAGGATGTACCGCGACAACAACGGGTCGATCCTGATGGAGGAGGCGGTTGTGAACGACCAGCTGCTGTTTGAGTACTCCCCGGCCGAGAGCCTCATCAACTTCGAGCTGCCGACCTTCGGCCCCGACCTCGGCGACTGGCAGCTCGAGGACCTCAGCTTCAACACGGACGCGCTCGTCGGGGAACCGAACGACCGCTACCTCGAGGACTCGACGGTCCTCTTCGACTTCGACGACCTCGACAAGAACCTCTTCAACGAGTACCTCTTCGACGAGTTGAGTGACAAAGTCCAGTCAGGCGATTCGTCGGACAGCGACGCGCCGGGCCGGTTATCTGCGCTGGGTCTGGAGTCCCCGGCCCGGGACGCCTGCGTGCCGGCTCCAGTGGACCCCATTCTGTCCCCCGAAGCCCGCACCAGGTCGTGGGGCGAGCCGGAGTTCTGCAAGGAGCTGAGCGCATACCGCTGCCCGGTGGACAACTGTCACAAGTTGTACGCGAAAGCTTCGCACGTGCGGGCGCATTTGCGGAGGCACAGCGGGGAGAAACCTTACAAGTGCACTTGGGCCGGGTGCAGCTGGCGGTTCGCGCGGTCGGACGAGCTGGCCCGCCACCGCAGGAGCCACTCGGGCGACAAGCCGTACAGATGTGGGGAGTGCGGGAAGAGGTTCGCCCGGTCCGACCACCTGGCCAAGCACGGCCGAGTGCACGCCAGGCGAGCGGCCGCCGCCGCCGCCGCCGCACCCAAGCGTACAACGCCGAGAGCTAGAAGACTGTTGTAAAGAGTGGTAGAGTAAGACAAACGGGCTAGAAGACTGATGTAGAGTATAAAGTGGTAAAGTAAAAATCGCAGGCGAAGACCGTCGTAGAGTGTGGAGTAGTGGTAGAATAACTAATAAGAGTCAGGCTAGAAGACTGCTAAGATAGTGTTATGGACTGAGAGTGTTGTGGAGGATCACTCAGCGGGTCGTGTTACAATGGTATTGTCAAATGAAGACCCTCCAAGTTTTATAATAGAGAACTGTGTATGAAAGGTCTTTATAATAGTGTTAGTGCAAAGTTGTCAGTGAATCATTTTATCACTAACGCTTAGCCGTGTTCAATGTTACCATTATAATGTTACTTAGTCATTTTGAGATTTGCGTCAATGATTCATTATGCAATATTTTTTTTAGACGTAGCTAGGTTATCTCCAATACCAAATATTAATAATATTAATGCTCGTGAGTGCATTTGCATACTCATATCACTATAGATAAGGATTTTATATTATAGCTAATAGTTATTTAAGTACGTAATAAAACGCGCGGGCGCGATTTCATAGAAACTCATTATATTTATGTCGTTGCTTATTATAAGCGATATTTTATAAGTCGTTATAACTAGTTATAAATATATGATGATTATTCTAAATTAGAATACAAAACTTTAAGGACGAAGATCGAAAAGGTTGCAAGCTGCAGAGTGCATAACAACTATCATAAAGTTAATATACCTAGGTATATTAACTTTATGAATAACTATAGGTCTACCAGAATCTGATGGCAAAAAGTGAGAAAATATATTGACTCTAGCAATACCGGGGTAATAGGAATAAAACATTTTGATCCTTTTTTAACCGACTTCCAAAAAACGAGGAGGTTATATGTTCGGCTGTGGATTTCTTTTTTTGTTTTGTTAAAAATAACAATTCCCTTTAGCGGCCTATTCTGTGTGTGAAACGTGCAAATATAAAAATATATCCAATGATCAAGGATATATATAAGATTCTGATAGAGCTATACTTACTCTGCATAGTGTATACCAATAATACCTAAGTATAGAGTAATCTAGACTGAAGACCAGTTACAATTCATTCCGACTATTTTCGACCTCTCCAACTAACTATTACTTACAAGTACTTATATAAAAATATCCACGCAATTACTTAATACAAAGTTTTTTGTCTGTCAAATGACTTTTCTAACGTATATAAGACAAAAACAAAACATTTCATGCATAAAATGTATATTCCTATGCTGTTACAATAATAATAAGGCGGACCTTGTACTTGTCTTTTTTTTCTTTTATGAAATAAGGGGCAAACGAGCAAACGGGTCACCTGATGGAAAGCAACTTCCGTCGCCCATGGACACTCACAGCATCAGAAGAGCTGCAGGTGCGTTGCCGGCCTTTTAAGAGGGAATAAGGTAGTAGGGGAGGAAGGGACAGGAAGAGAAGGGAATAGGGGAGGGTAGGGAAGGGAAGGGAAGGGATAGGGTAGGGGATTGGGCCTCCGGTAAACTCACTCACTCGGCGAAACACAGCGCAAGCGCTGTTTCACGCCGGTTTTCTGTGAGAACGTGGTATTTCTCCGGTCGAGCCGGCCCATTCGTGCCGAAGCATGGCTCTCCCACGTATAAAATAATAATTGTCTTTGTCAGGCACATTGGAAAAATTACATGCCAGACAGAGAGCGGACTTTAAAAAGTTTACGCTTCATAAAAATATTCATTGCTAGGTTAGGGATTATACTTAATAGTCTTCACCTATACCTATGGCCTATGTACTGTAATCAATGTATATTGTTTTCCAGATAAAACAGTCTATAATAATACTCATAAAATTTTATTGTATCGCCTTATTCGCCATTCACCGTATCACAACATTGTTTTTCTTCGAATTTAGTACCTAAATGTTTTGATTCAATTTAATTTCATTTAAATGGTGACTCAGACTGTTATATTTAAAGTACTAGAGCGATCGGTCGCTAATGCTCACGAGTTTGAGGCATTCAATCTCACTTCGCTCGCTCATATTTTGTTTTTAACTTTTTTTTACCTCACCTTCAATACTATTGTGAGATACACGTATTCATAATATTATGGGGCACCTCCAAGTCTTTTAACAACAGATGTAATTCTGCGAAACAACGTTGACGGGGTAACGCGGTGGGCCACCGGCCACCGCCCACCGGTAGCGCACGCGGCGGTGAAAAAAGCGGCAAAAGTTTGGCAGGTGGCCTCCGGCCGTCCCCCAATCTTTGCCGCACGGGGCAAGTGCACCCTCTCGCCCCCCCCTAGATCCGGGCCTGCCCCCTCCCCCCCTTAAATATTAACTTTATTTTACTTTGCTTTATGTCCCTACAGGCTTACCTAACCTTTGAATCGTCAGTGCTTTATATGGAAGCTTCTTTGGGGTATACTAACCCCACGTTCCAGATGACGTTAAAAATGCTCACGCTCAAAACCGTAGTTTTTCCCGTTCCACTAGCATGTGAGCGTCAGTGATACAAACCCAAGTGGAACGGATTATGGAGCGTTTTGAGAAAAGTTTAAAAAAAGAACATATAATATTTTTTTATACATACTTACATTGAACAGAACTTGGATATTACGATCCTTTTCTTGAAGTCGTAAATAAAAGTAATTGTTTATAGTTACATATTTTATTTTACAAATAAAATACATAATAATATATTTGTTTCGTTTTTAGTATTACATTTTTTACATAAGTAATCATATTTTAATATAGTTAAACTTTTATTATATTTCAGTTTTCACATTGAATCATATTTCAATAACAAACCACATACCTACTTTGCATATTGACTATTGTCACATAAAGTTTTTAAGTAACAATACCGCGTAATACTAAGTCAACAGGTACGACTCAGGAGAGACGAAAATTAGTACTTAATATATTTTATAAGAAATCATTTGACCATTCATTTAAAACAATTTCTTTTCCAATCAAAATATTTTATTACTTAAATATTATTTAATATTATAATATTTCAATTAAAATATTTTTATTAATGAAATAATATGAAGTTTTTTTGTCTCTACTCTCTCATCAAAACTTTCCGAACATGGCTTTCGCGATATAGTTACGTTAAAATTTAAAAAAAAACTAGAACGACCACTTTGACCCATCTTCGTCGAGGGTCGTTTTGAGCGAAAATGATGACGTCATGAGTGACGTCATAGTCGCGATCAACACGACCGCGGTCGTCAAATGGAACGGCAGAAGGGGACGTTTTGAGCGTTTTGTTCAAAATTAACGTCTTCTGGAACGCAGCCTAAACATCCCCTATCTTAATCTGACAGATCCGATGACATTTCAACATTTAAAAAAAAATTACCCACCACGTGAGAAATCTAATTTCTATACTTACCATGATAACTAGATTCGTCATGTCAGAAGCCTATGCAAGCTTAATCTGACATGCTCGAGCTACTCCCGAAATCCCCTCTTCCCCTCCCCGACTATATTTTGGATTATATGTCTATCAAACGTAACTGTACAGTCAGGGATAACAAATGTTTAGCAGTTGGTCGTTATTATTTTATTGCATATTCAGAGAAATTGTTTCTTACGCAGATGGCGGTCGTAAGTATCTAAGATCTAAGTACTTAATTAAAAAAAACTATTCCAATAAAGTACTTTAATTTTTAATATTTGTTTGGATTTAAGAACTTACTATATTTCGAACTCCGAACTGTTACATAGTTTAATATAATATATCCTCCTTGCTCCGAACATAAATGAAAAAGAAATTCGGCCAATTACAAGAACCGTTTAGTTGGCGTAGTGTGCACTGTGCACGCTAACATCCCAAGTCCCTACCCAACCAAACTATCGGCCGTCTGCAGTCTGCGGGGGCTCTTACAATTTACAGGTAATATTAATAATATAGGAATCTGTTTTTGTTGTTTTAGAACATCTTCATTATCGTTAGCTTAGCTCCCATTGGAGTCAGTAGCGGCGTTAAGGGGGGCAACGCTGGGCGACCGCCCAGGGCGCCAGGTAAAAAGGGGCGCTAAAGGCAAACAAAAGGGGCGCCAAGTTTTTCAGCACTACCAGCACCCTGGGAACCGAAGAAATCTCGCCCAGGGCGCTGGTAGTGCTAAAACCGGCCCTGCATGGAGTATGGACAACTACATAAAGTCTATCAACCTGCGCACCATCCAGGAAATACATTATCTGTCAAACTCTTCATTAAATTGAAGGTTAATTTATCATTAAATGTCTCTGAGTATGAGTAGGTACGGCGCGGCGGTCGACAGGTTTTAAATTTTATAAATATCGGATATTTGTATTTCTATTTGTGGTTAAAAGGCCCATTCACGGCAGGAGTGCAGGACTGCACGGCAGTCCTGCAGTGAATGGGCCTTTGACTACAGTAGGGTTGCAGGGGGTTAATTGTAACGGTCCGGCCGCACCTGCGTCTATCGTCCGAAGCGAATCGTGCTATGGCCTATGAGATGAATGATGATACACACAAATCGTCCAATAGTATCGTTTTTAGCGCGAAGCACTATGCATATGCGGCCGCGGCATAAGAGTTCCGCGTAAGCCCGGCCGCACATTGTCCGAAATTTCTGATCAGAAACGGTTGAACGTCCGCGCTGTCTCTTACATTTTGTACTGAGCCGAGTGAGCTCGAACTCGCCGGAAGGATATTTCGGATAGTGTGCCGGGCTAAAACAGTTATACGGTACGGAACAGTTCGACAAGGCTTTAATTGAATATGTCAATGGGCGCTGCTGTTGAAGGAGAACTGTCAAAAATGACGTTTTTGTATGATAGCAGCGTTAGTTCCTTTTCTCGCCACGTTCATTAAAGCCTTGTTTTTTTTTTAATAAATAAGGGGGCAAACGAGCAAACAGGTCGATGACATGCGTTACATGCTGTCACGCACGCATGATCGTTTATTGTATTAATTGATGCGAATGACATGCAAACTACGTCCTTTACATTGATTGACGATTTGCTGCGACGATTTCGTCCTGCAAATTACAATACAATATACATGACATACGTTCATGTTCATTTCACGATCGACATGTCATGCAACAGTTTTTACTGTCACGTAAATGCATGTCATGCTGTATTACCGTCTAGGATCCGCTTAACGGTTAAGTTTGTGGAAAAAACGTCAAAGCTCAGAAGTAATAGAAAAAAAATTAAGTGAAAGAATTTTGTCTATGGACACGTGTACGCAGTCTATGATTTTGGTATTACTCGACAAAATTGTAAAGATGCTCTTTTTTGTTTCCGTATAACCTAGACAAAGGTCAATATAAATTGTTCGAGCTATAATCTATACATTCAAGTTTCAATTCAATTCTACATACAAATAAAAATGGTGGTTCAGACTTCAGTTTCAAAGAACATTTTAGTAAATTGAATTAGATTTTTGAAATACTACAAAGTTGAAGAAAGTCCAAGTGCTACAACTAATTCCTTCAATTAATTGTAGGAATCTGGTGCGATTACGTGGTGCGTAAAAAAGTGTTGTTATAAAAGAAAAACAGGTTGTTGAATTTACCGAATTCACAGTAGTGTGTATGGTTGATTTAGTATTTGTATTCGTTTAAATCCAACGTTGATGTGAAAATAACTGTGATACCATAATAAATTGCCAGGACAAATACAATTTAGCATCGAGCTACACAAGCAAAACGAAGACTTACCAGCATGTGACCCACATCTGAAGTTTCTCTTTATTATATTTTGTTATTACAGTAATTCTGGATTAAATTAACAACACACAAAGTGTAAAACACAAGTTACTATAAAAAAGTGAAGCAACGAATGTGCTAACTGTGGATAACTTGGAAGTGAACAAGTGGTCAACCCTTGGGGGGTAGTTGCTGGTAATTAGACAAGGATAAAGAGACCCTAGTAACTGCGATTTGCGGCTACGATACCTTCCCTAAACAGTGCGGGATTGAAGTAATGAAGTAAATAAATGCTTCCTACTGATGACAGTTACCATCATAACAAGACATGCTAAACTACAGTTTGAAAATAAAGTTCAAATATGTTTGATATATCTCATGCTGGTGTTCTGAATATGAAGTAGGATGGCTCATTCTGAGAAATCCATTTTCATTGTGCAGGTATGTACATATCACAGCTCCGTCCTGTTCCATATTATATATAGTAGTGTATTAGTTAAAGTTTAGTTCATAAAAGTTTATAGAAAGTCCTTAAATACACCAAGATCAGTGTTCTTAAACTGTAGTATTTCGAAGGTATGAATATCATGCAATCGACTCACGCTACTACTGGGCCAGAGTTAAAATTTTCATTTGTAATTAACATGTAAATGATGTTTGCTAAGGATTTTATCAAACGTATAGGTATTGTACTTAATTTCCTCCACCACAATGACAAATATTATCAGCTTATGATAGGAAAATAACATTTACATATATACTAGAATGTTCTGTGCTAAACAAATGTATGTTGCTAATGTTTTACTATTTAAAACACTTTTTTTTTTTCAAGACTAAGTAGTTTAAAAATACCATGATTGTTTAGTGTGTAGTTTGCTTTTGACGTCAATCACAGGCAATCATTTCATCCTGCCTAAAATTATTCAGTTTTATTGTGTTTTGAACATTTAGTAACTTAGCAATGACTCTTGAGAAGTTTATGTTCATAATTTCCTTAATCCTTACATGATATGAGTCAGTGTTATATTGTATTATGTATTGGTCATCTTTAGGGCTAGTGTAGTCACATATTAGTTCAACTTAAGCTATAGTGCATGCGGAACTAGATGGCCGCTCCTTAGGTATGTGAGCGGTGGGACGGAGAGGCGGGTGTGCTTGATTTTGACAGTTCTGGCTAGTTTAGACTAAACGCATGCAATAGCAAGATGAGTCCGCCGATAAAAAGATAGTCTAAGGAAATAATATTCAAAGTGTGTACGTTTTTTAATTATCTTCGACTACCACTAAACAAACACGCAATATCTAAAAACTGCCATAGTTTTTACTCCATAACCTAAGTTTATATACCCCATAATAATCTGCCATTATAATTTTTGTTTTAATCATTATATTTTACTAATTCTTAAATCTAATGTAGTGATGCAACCTGTTTATTTTTTAGGTATTTGTGGGTGCCTACTCTGCCCAATATGAAGCACTATCAGTGGAGACAACCAAAAATACCAGCTCCGAAGAGATAGTGAGATGCATTACCGATAAACTCGGCCTGAATGATGGCTCTGGAGGTCCCTATGAGCTCGCTGAGGTAAGGACATTTTTAGAAAATCTACAAACATATCTTATATTTACGTAGTAGTGTTTTTTTTAAATAAATAAGCCTAGTAAATTAGAAAATTACAAGATATTATGCAAAAAAATATCTAATACAAAATTGATATGCAAAAACTGCAATTGCTTATAAAATAATTACAGCAACACTTCATCTCTATTGTTAAATAATGATGCAAAAAATGCAAGTTCAAGGTGCACAAGATTTTATTATATTAGTTTTGCTCTACTAACCTAAAATAGAAATAACACCTCAGATTAAAAAGATGTATCATTCAACTTAACGCCATAAAAAGAAAAACATGACTTATCTAACAGCATTGTAAGAATAGAACAAAGTATTTAAGATTACTCATTTCAATGATATTTCTCATAGTTTTTTACGCTATACCTGAACCAAGCGGTTTCCTGTGTTTGGATATACTTACTATTATATACTTAATTAAGTACATTGAAACAATGATAGCCATTTTCTATGCTCGACCTTGTACATTTTCGATTATCTTGTCAGACTTCTTGGTGGCGGTAATTTATGTTCTTAATTACCATTATTATAATTAATTAATAATGCCTCTATTGTAAGGTGCAGAGGTAATGTTATACTTTAAAAATAATGTCCTATTGATAATACAATTGATATAGTATTAAATGACGGGCACTTGTAAACTTGTTAAAATGTCTAATGTACACTGAATCTAGTTTAGATTTGTGTTTGACTGTGCATAAAACTTATTAATATAGTATTTACTGTCACTAGAGCCATATTATTGTAATTTGACTAATAACTGTTCTCTCAATAATATGATACCGTACCGAGGGGGGGGCAGCTGCCCCCCCCTCGGTACGGTTTATCTAGTACTTTTATCTATAAAAATTAAAAATTAAGAATACGATTTTTTGCCATTTGTTTGCAATACAATATTTTTACAACTAAAAATTATTATTTTTTTCTTTTTTATTAACACCTAGCTTATGAAAAATCTGATTTGCCCTCCCCTGGCCCAGAACCTGGGTAATTTGCCCCCCCTGGCACTAGAACCTGGGTAATTTGACCCCCCCCTGGCCCAGAACCTGGGTACGCCCATGCATAAAGAAATTCTCATTGTTGATTTAGCTGACTTCTTATCAACAATGTTAACCATACATTTTGATAATCAGGTGGTGGGAGATGTCATCAGCGGGGAGTGCAAGGAGAGGAGACTGGGGCCCAATGAGTCCCCCGTAGCTGTCATGATGCTGTGGCCCAGCAACAACTCCGGCCAGTATAATAGGTAAGATAGCTTTTTAAATGGTATGCTACATAGTCATATTAATAAATACGAAAGCCTGTCTGTCTGTCTTTTTAATTTACCCGGTAAAAGATAAATCGCGAAATAATTTATACAGTTCCCGCGCGATTGACGAAGTTTTGCGCAAATGGCGTTGCAGGCAGCATGTAATATTATATTATATCGAATACTTAATACATAATCAAGTAGTAAGTAATTATGTAGCTAACGAATATGTGATTTACGGCCTGTCCACATCTCCACGGCACGACGTCGTCAACGTGGAACGGTGCGGTAACGTGACGTTATCGTGACGTGAAAATTTATGTCAACGTAACGTGAAAGTGCACGTCACGGTGTAGCAACATTTTACGTCTTTTTTTTTTCTTAAATCTCCCTCTCCGTCTTCATAACAATGGCAAAAGCAGAATACGTATTGTGCGGTCCATATCTAGATAAGCAGTGAAGAATGTAGCAGTTTTACAATGCATAGTGACGTAAAATGTTGCTTCACCGTGGTCCTTGACGTAAAAATTACGTTACGTTGACGCAAATCTTCACGTCACGACAACATACCGTGCCACGTTACCGCACCGTTCCACGTTGACGACGTCGTGACGTGGAGATGTGGACATGCCCTTAGGCAATTTTGTTATATTTTTTTGTTTCAAAAACGAAAACAGACAGTAATAAGAAACATTTTAACAGGGTTAAACTTCTCTTACCAATGCTGTAAATCTTCGATAAAATTTGTTCATAATAATAATATTCAAAATATTAACGTTTTTTTTTTCGTTTTAATGATAAGTATTATTTTCTATACGATTAAGTGACTAATTAATCGTAAAGATAACACTCGTTTAATCTGCTCGGCTTATCATCGTTATCATTTTATCTCGTTGTAAATTTCGGGTTTTAGAGAACTGTTAATCGTAGCTGGATGCCTTATCTTACTTAAAAGCAGCTTGTCATATTATGTTTTCTTGTGTAGAAAACTCGAGTATTGTGTATGACATAGCTAAAACTTCGAATTACTTTAATTTTTAACTTGAAAATATAGTATTTGCTAGATAGTAATGCTTTCTAGCAAGCAATGCAAGCAGAAAAGAAAGAAGGAAAGGCAATTTAAAAGATGGACAGAGGAGATAAAAAAATGTAGCAGGTAGCACCTGGACTAGACTGAGGAGGTACAGGGAAAGGGTTCTGGCCTAAAGGGCAAACAAGCCTAACATAAAGCAACAAACAAACACAAAAGAACAACTGTAGCTTGATTAGCACCTGGACTAGACTGAGGAGGTACAGGGAAAGGTGGAAAGCCCTGATGGAGGCTTCTGGCCTAAAGGGCAAACAAGCCTAACATAAAGCAACAAACAAACACAAAAGAACAACTGTAGCTTGATTAGCACCTGGACTAGACTGAGGAGGTACAGGGAAAGGTGGAAAGCCCTGATGGAGGCTTCTGGCCTAAAGGGCAAACAAGCCTAACATAAAGCAACAAACAAACACAAAATAACAACTGTAGCTTGATTAAAAAGCTCGAAAAAATGCTGGCAAGCAGACTAAACACTAGATAATGCAATTTCTCAGGGCCCCCGTAAGGGCTACTGGCGCATGTGTGCAAAAAAAGGATTTTGGCGCCCTTTTAGGCAAATTTTTTGGGACCTTGTTTTTGGCCCCTAAAGATGGCAATTTGGCGCTCCTAGAGGATGGCGCCCGTGTGCATTACACACATTGCACATATGTTAGCGGGGGCTCTGCCTTTTCTAATTGTTTAGTTTTCATAAACACGCTATCGGCCGTTCCCAATATTCAATCTATCTCTGGTTTGACATACAACCGATCGCAGCTAACATTGAATAATATAATATAATATCTATGGACGCTTCACACCACGTCAGTCTGGCCCCGTGCAATTACCTAAAGGACTTGTGTTACAGGTACCAGACAACGGAAATATATTTAATACTTTTATACTATACAATATATATTTAAGATTTTTATTATATCATACACATATTTACTACACATCCAGACCCGGGAACATTGAAAACTTTTTGTTCCGTCGGCGGGATTCGAACCCGCGACCCCCGGCTTGAGCTACCAACGCGCTCACTACTGAGCCACAGAGGTCGTCATTCAGTTCATCAGGTCAATTGACATGCTACTAATATTATAAAGGCGAAAGTTTGTTTGGATGTATGGATGTGTGGATGTATGGATGTTTGTTACTCTTTCACGCAAAAACTACTGAACGGATTTTAATGAAACTTTACAATAATATAGCTTATACATCAGAATAACACATAGGCTACAATTTTAACCGACTTTCAAAATGGAGGAGGTGTTATGTTCGTTTTCTTATATTCAACGATTACTCCGCCGTTTGTTAACCGATTTTTAAAATTTTTCTTTTGGTATATAGGGTATCATCCCAATTTGGTATTATATTCACAAAAGTGGTGATCTGATGAAGGATCCATAAGTAATCGAGGGAACTCCTCAAAACTTATAGGGAAACATGTGGTGACTTCGGTTTCGTGATAAGTATTCTAAGCATATGCTACCAACAAGTAAGATTTTGCACCGAGATACCGTGGTTCGGAAGGTGCTGAGAGAACTCCTGATTCTTTATAGATACAAGTTTGGGAGTTTCGACGTTGTTTTAAGAACAGAAAGCATATGCTACTATGCAAATTACATTCATCATCATCATCATCATCACTACCATATTATACCATTTCATAGTCTTTTAGATCGAGACTCGAGTTTGTCAAGCGATAATTAAAAAAAATCTATACCTACCCAATATTATAAACCTGAAGAGTATGTTTGCTTGAACGCGTCAATCTCAGGAACTACAGGTCCGATTTATAAACTTATCTCAGTGTTAGATAGATTATTTATTGAGTAAGACTATAGGATATATTATATTATCACGCTTAGACTAATACGACCGAAGAAACTCAGGAAAATGTGGGAAAAACGGGGAAAATATTTTTTATGGTAAAATGTATGCTTTCTGTAAAATTCCTAATTTACGCGGGCGAAGCCGCGCGGGACATCTAGTTATCGATATTTCAATAATGAAGTGAGTTTTTTGTTTGTAACTCGCATACACGAAATTGGGCATTGCTCACTGCATTAATATCTGTTGAATAATTCCTATTTTCGCGCCGGGATGTGGCGTTTTCAGCTCGAATGATATCCCTCAGTCAACATCAATTTTGCGGTTGTGGTATTTACAATAAATGTCTGTTTATGTTTCTAATCCAGCGGATGGTGAAAACATTTTGCGTTTTATGCATTTCGATGTGAATCTAGTAAATACGAAGGATAACCTTTGAAATATTGATTATTCTAAGTAACAACTCGAGGAATTCCTGAGCTAACTCAAGCCAATCCTATAACTACCGCACTCGGAGTCGAATATTTATTATTACATAACTGTAATTAAATTAAGATTTTGACATTAGCCCCATACATTATCTGCCAAACTCTTCATTAAATTCAAGCTAGTCTTCTATGTCCATCTGTCCCATGTGTAATTTTTCCTAGGGACTCATTTATTCTGCAACCATTAGGAATTGGCTATAAGTAGACATAAGTCAACATGAACTGTAATAAGCAACATAATTAATAGAAATTAAAAAGGATATTAAGGTTTTCTTACAATTCTTAGGGCCTGTTTCACCACATTCTGATAAAGTGCCGAATAGGCTATTCACAACTTTTTTTGACAGATTCTCCATACTTGATCTGTTAAGTTACTTGGTGGATAGCCTTATCAGGAAGTGGTAAAACAGGCCCTTAGTATACAATATATTATGTACATAAAGTTACCTAAAAAGTAATAAGCACATAAAGCACATCCCTCTTCTTACTATGGAAACCCTAAAATCTAAATCAAGTTCTTACGTTGTAGTTTGCAAATAATCCGCTTATGATTAGTTGATTTAGTTCTATACGTGCCCGGCCCAGACATATCGTCTCCTACGTTAGTCATTTCGTTACTTCCGACAAAAAATGTCATGAATGAATCACGCTTTCCGTGGAAATGTCTAGTTTTTTCACAAACTGCGACATTTTCCTCGTGGTATTTATTACCTATGTAGGCTTTTATACCACGTCAGCCTGGTCTCAAAGAAAGCTGGGCAAGCTCTAAAAGAACTTGTGTTATGGATAGCTAAGAAAATTCTGTTCTTATTCTATACACTACTTATTTCTTGATAGATTTTTTAGTATTATACGCGCATTAATGACTTAGGAACATTGTTAACTTTTTGTCCCCTTAGCGGGATTCGTACCCGTGACCTCCAGCTTGTCGACGCTCCAAGTACTGAGGTACTGAGTGTGTTGTATAGTCGGTGGAGTATATACTATAATATAATTATCACAGTGCGGCAGTACGTAACCTTGTTCACATATTAATTTACATTCGATCACTGGCGGTGCATAACTAAATATGGTGCTCGGTTTCTGTCATGCAACGCTACATTTGGTTTTCTTTTAGCCTTTTTTAGGGTTCCGTACCCAACGAGTAATCGTTGGGTAGGGACTACGGAACCCTAAAAAACGGCTTTTACAAAGACTTCGCTGTCTTTCCGTCCATCCGTCTGTCTAACACCAGGCTGTATCTCAAGCACAGCGATAGCTAAACAGTTATTTTGCTGCTATAATAACAAATACACACTGTCTAATATGTTATACATAGTTGGTGTAGGTATAAGTTTAATACAAAAAACGCATTTTTGTATACGTTTTGCACGATATGAGTAAACGTACGTGCCGTACGTACTACGTACCTTCGTGCGCGAGTCCAACTCACACTTATCCGATTTTTATTCTTATTTAGTTTGGTTATTTTGATTGAGTAATAATAATGATAATTCCCAGCATATAAGGGCTAACTAATTTATATTCGAGCCATATGCTGAACATGCTGAGTAATATTCTGTTTTATGGACATCATTAATGTAGCACAGACTTCTAGCACACCCGCAGACTAGGTTTTTTATATTAGCGTTTATTAGGGTTCCGTACCCAAAGGGTAAAAACGGGACCCTATTACTAAGACTTCGTTGTCTGTCCCTCTGTCTGTCTCTAGGCTGTATCTAAAGAACCGCTATAGCTAGACTTCTGAAATTTTTACAGATTGTGTACACACACAATCTGTAAAAATTTCAGCCGCTATAACAACAAATACTGAAAACAAAATAAAATTAATATTTAAGGGCCATACAACAAACGTGTATTTTTCGCCCATTTTCGCTCTATATCAATAATGCCACAATGGCAATGGCACTTGAATTTTTCACACATTCTTAATTTGTTATATGTGTATTTATTTAATAATAATATTAAAATTAAATAAAAATTTAAGGGGGGCTCCCATACAAAAAACACAATTTTTAGCCTATTTTTGCTCTGTATCGGTACGGAACCCTTCGTGCGCGAGTCCGACTCGCACTTGGCTGATTTTTTATTGAGTGCCCAGCTGACATTATAAGGTTCTAAGGCCAGGCAAAACAAATGGCTTTTTCTTTGACACGATTGTAATAAAGACTAGAGGTCTAGATTAGAATCAACTGGTCTTGTCTGATTAGTATGTTAGTAAAAAGCGTCTAAAGAACAAATAATACAAAATATAAAAACATTATTTGTTGGCTAGACGCAACACAAAAATTAACTTTCACAAACGTTTTAACATAGGCGGGATTGATGCAGTACAACTTAACGATTTCCTTTTGTTTTTATATCGTTTCATTTATTGCTATAAGGTTATTTGCGAGCCGCTATCTCGCGCCCATTAAATTATCCTGTCACTACACAACTATTCGTACTCGAGTCTCGAGTCTCGACAGAGGTCCGTATAAACTAATAACGGCTATGATTCATTGCGTTATTATTTTGTACTGACCGTACTATGTTTTTTATGTAACTTGCTCGAGTTTGACCGAGAGTTGTATGTATTTTGACTGCTGTGACGAGCTGGTATTAAAATGTGTTGGTCTGATGTGCATTGCTCGCCGAGTGGCGCGCGTGATTCACCCTTCCTGCCCCGGCCGCGCCGGCCGCTCCGATAACACCCATCCTGACCAACTAAAAAATTGCCACCCGACGTTTACTATGTAGTATTTTCAAACAAACATTATGACGCAAAAGTAATCTATCATTTTATGTTACTTTAAAATATTGTATCGTTACGGAGAATTAAATACGAATCTGTTTTCAGGTTCTACTTGCGCGAAAAGATCCCGGACGAGCCGTGGATGGAGAACTTCTCGGTGGACCCGCAGCTCATAAAGGACTACTTCCAGCGGTTCCTGTACCAGCCCAAGGACCGGGAGTACCCCGACCTGTGCCAGCTGCCGGAGCTCAACGAGCAGACGCTGTTGGACAACCTGCGGGCGAGGTTCTCCGCCGGCTACATCTATACCTACGTCGGCTCCATCCTGATAGCCCTCAACCCCTTCAAGTTCTACCCCATCTACAACCCCAAGTATGTCAAGCTTTACCAGAACAAGCGGCTGGGGTCCAGCTTCCCGCCCCATATATTCGCGGTGGCGGATACCGCCTACCACTGCATGCTCCGCGAGCGGACCAACCAGTGCATAGTTATCAGCGGCGAGAGCGGATCGGGGAAGACGGAGAGCACCAACTTCCTCCTCCATCACCTAACCGCCCTCAGCCAGAAGGGTTCCCACGGGAGCGGCGTCGAGCAGACGATCCTGAGTGCGGGCCCGGTGCTCGAGGCCTTTGGGAATGCCAAAACGGCTCACAACAATAACTCGAGTCGCTTCGGCAAGTTCATCCAAGTGAACTACAAGGAGAATGGCATGGTGCACGGTGCGGTCGTGCAGAAGTATCTCCTAGAAAAGTCTAGAATATGCAGTCAGGGTCGCAACGAAAGGAACTACCATGTGTTCTACTATCTGCTGGCTGGGGCCTCGGAGCAGGAGAAGGAGCAGCTGCATCTGCTCAGTGTGGACAAGTACAACTATCTGTCGAAGACAGGTTGTAGTGTAGTGCCCGGTGTTGACGAACAGTACGAGTTCTCCAGACTCAAGCAGTCCATGGACATGGTGGGATTCACGCTGGACAAACAGCGGAGACTCTTCGCTGTTCTCTCTGCTGTACTCCTGTTGGGTGAGTTCTTATGTTGATGTTTATTACAATCTTATCAATATTATGATAACGCGTGATTAGACATTATTACACCATATCAGTGTCAGATAAGATGATTTGATACATTGAAGTGGCGTTTTGTAAATATTTATAAAAATGTTGAATTTCATTAGCAGTTTGTTGACCTTGCATTATTATGCATATAAATTATCTTGCTCAAGTTTATGTATAATGTTATCATTTTAAATGCTTTATATAATATGGTAATGTTATATATTACTAAATCAAACAAAATCGGTCGGCACAAAGAGAGCATTTCTATTTAAGGTTGAATATTGGAGCTTTTATATATTTGAGTTGGATCTAAATTATAACATTTCTAGTCAACCTCTTTACCTAATCAAACCTTCAATATTTTTATAATTACTTTAAAATTTATTTCATATTTACTGTTATTTGATTGGTTAAACATTTTGCAAAAAGAATGGTCTGTGTGAAAATCACTTGTTTTGAGTGTGGAAATCATTGTTGTATTCTATTTTTTCCTTTTTTCATTATGGTAGTCAGAGGAATATTTAATATTAACTTATTTGAAGTGATGCTTAAATATTAGGTTTTTGAATTTATTAAGTTGCAAACTGTTACATAGCAATGCATTGAATAATATTTACAATAATGCAACTCTTTTAATTATTTGTTGAAATTATTTTTACCCTTTCTGTAACAGATTTTTACTAAAACATAAATGCATTGGTTTGCATAGTAGGTAGTAACAAATAAAATAAAAATAAAATTGAAGACATAAACATTACAAGATGAGTATTTCTTGGAAATATAATGTAGTTGCAATTAAAATATAATTATGGTTTATATTATGTATTTCCATAAATTCATATTTAAATATTATAAAATAAATACTAGTCCTGCAACAATAAATTGTATTTAAATGTTGCTTGACTTCACTTGGAATCAATCATTATTCATTTCATTAAAAAAATACAGAAATAAAAATTTTGATTCATAAAAAGCAGATGTAAGCAATTTATTTAGTCAGCCGACAGCTAATAAAAATAACTATGATGTCGACACAACCCCACTGAAATACATAAGTTTTCTGTCTGCCTATAAATCTATGATAGTGGTTTATTTTCTCTGGTAATAGTTTTTTTTTTGTTAATAAGCCAATTAAAGTATTCCGTGTAAACATAGTTTTGTGTACAATTTCAGGTAATGTGGAGTTTCAGCCGCAGAGGAAATCCTACCACCATGACGAGGCAGTGGGTGTGCGGAACCCTGAGGTGGTCTCCCTCATATCGTCCCTATTGCGGGTCAAGCAGGAGACGCTGCTGGCGGCTTTAACGTCCAAACGAGCGAGGGCTTCCGGAGAAACACTAGTTATAAACTATAGGTATGGTTTTATGTTGCTTCGTGTTTTTTTTTTAACAAAGAAAATAAATTACAGGCTATCCATGTTTGAACTGACTATGGCCAAGTCACAAGAATGAATTTTGATTATGGTATGTCCTCTCATACACAATTTGAGTTGTCAATAGATATGTAATATTATATTAGACATTAGTATCTCTGGCAGTCTAATAATATAATCGACCTCTTCACGCAAAGGATATTTCTATTCACTTTCACCAAAAGGATATTTTGACAATACATATTTGTATGGCCATACCTTGTTTGTGACTTGCAAGGAAAAGATAGATACTGACAAAACAATTTTATACGGACAATGTTTTATTTAACATATCATGTACTAGTATTTTGCGTAGCTGGGATATAGTTTTCACCTTTTATTATGTTTTCAGGCTTCCAGAAGCGATAGCGACTCGTGACGCGATGGCCAAGTGCTTGTATGGTGCGCTTTTTGACTGGATCGTGATGCAGGTCAACCACGCGTTGCTCTCCAAAAAGGACACTCTGCGGGAACATCAGGGACATAGTATAGGTAAGTTCTATCAGAGAAGTTGATTCACAGGCAGATATCGGACTTACGTAATTTGGTCCCGTTATGTCAAAGTGATCAAACCCAGCCGGCAGATTATGACTCATATTGAATTGACATAATCCGACCAAATGACGTAGGTCCGTCTACTGCCTATGAATCAATTTCTTCGATGGTACTTCTGTTACTAATTTACATATTTTTATGTTCTTTCTAATATTTAATTTACAAAATACTATGCTCTATACTCATAACACTACGTGACTACTCAAGTCGCCACTGAGAGAGAGAGTTTTCTGCACAAATATGAACCATCATTGAACATCCATATAGTATATGTAGTTGTGACATCCATTAGTTGTGATTAGAAGATGGTCTTCACAAATTTTTAGGAATCCCGATAGCAGCGTTAGAGAGCAGCGATCAGCTGCAGTGCTTGCAGCTGAAAAGTAGTATTTTTAATCTGTCGTCGTATTTTCTATTTTGTCTAAAACGTAAAGCGTAGATGATTGGAGTACACGATTTAACAGCATTTTCCTCAATTTCTCTATACATAAGGTAAATTCATCAAGCAAACATGAATTAATTATCCTTATTTCGAGTGACGTATAGGTTATTTTAATAACAATTCATATAAACCATTACTTTTTGTAGTAATAAAAGAGTAATGCTATTTTTTATTCTAATTTACAGGCGTTCTAGACATATTCGGTTTCGAAGATTTCGGCCTGAGCAACAGTTTTGAGCAGCTGTGCATCAACTACGCCAATGAGCACCTTCAGTACTATTTCAATCAGCATGTGTTCAAATACGAGCAAGAGGAGTACAGAAGAGAGGGTATCCGCTGGACAGACATAGGTTTCTCCGATAACACCGGCTGTTTGCAACTTATTGAGGGCAAACCGAGCGGACTGCTGTGTCTGTTGGATGATCAGTGCAAGTAGGTATCATTAGTAATTTATTATACTTAGTCTTTTCGCAATAATTTTTCAGTTACGTCATTGGCCGAATCCCAAATAAACCCCATTGATTCTTTTGTATCAAATAAGTGGTTTGTTTTAATTGGTCAAAATAAAGCCTTGTTAAATATAACGCGAATACACTGTTCTATTGGACATATCTATTAGTCCTCTCTATATCTCTATTAAGTAATAACATATAGAGTAAAATTGATCATAGCTACTTTCGTGTATCCGTTATCATTTATGTCATAACTTGCGTTTATTTATCAACTAATATTATTTAAACAAATAAACTGCCAACTAATATTATTTTCTTTTTACCTTTTCAGTTTTCCTTGGGCGACGAACGAAACTCTGCTACAGAAGTTCAATTCGGTGCATAAGGACAACCAGTTCTACGAAAAACCGCAGAGGCGGGAACCCGCCTTTGTAGTGAGGCATTACGCGGGACGTGTCAAATACCAGGTAATAATAAATAGTATTGTAGTCAGTTTTTAATTATTTTACTTGTGGGTAAACCTTTATTGGGATGATATAAGGATCACCGATTAGTCAGTTCCCTGATCCCTGATCCTCCCCCAAAGATAATAAAACATAATTGTTTATTCCGTATAGTTTTGATAGTAAATAACTAATATAATTATTTTATTTTAACTAAAAATGGAATAGTTGCGTCATCAATACAAACAAAGCCGTATATCAATTTCTGCGCAGGTAACGGCGATGCGCGAGAAGAATTTAGACCTCATGAGGCAGGACATAGTGAGCGTGCTCAAGAACTCGTCGCTGGCCTTCGTCAGAGAACTGGTGGGAGTCGATCCCGTGGCGGTTTTCCGGTGGGCGATCGTGCGAGCGTTCTTCAGGTTAGAGTGACATCGATTTTCCCAATTGAAACATCAAATGACTTACTTTTTTTTTAATTTTATTTTTACTTTTTTTGTGATTGACATATATGTTTTCGATAGTTAATTTGCCATCAGCTGAAGCTATAATATTGTATACGAATCAATGTCACGACCTTGACTTGGCAAATGAAAAGTTGCTACCCCTAATTAGGGAATTACTTGGTTGCGATTACGAAGTTCATCGAAAGTATATATATTTTATTTTTATTTTAAAGTGTCAGATTTTTTATAAGCACTCTTTTGAAAACCATTTTTTTTTCAGAGGGTACTTTGCGTTTCTGGACGCTGGTAAGCGCCACCGCGTCAACAGGGTAGATAGTGCCTCCCGTGTACCCCGACCTTCAATACACGCGGCCAACGAGAGCATCCTCAGGTAAATACCGACTCTACGCCCCAAGAGATTGAGTTTAAAATGCATTGACGACGCCGCTTACGTATACGAATGTACTAACTACCCGCAATGTTGGCATGTTCGGCATGCATATTCCGAATATAAAAGGAATATTCAGAACTCGTATGTTTATACAGCCGATGTTTAATAGCATCCTAGCAAATATAATATATTTTAAACGCTACTTTGAAGTGGTAGAAGGCTGGCTACAAGAGATGACAGGATAGAAAATGGCTATATGTCAGGGATGGCTATATGTTGTGTGAAGTAAGCTTCAGCTACTGTATTGTGACGTAATGATATGTCTTTCCTCAGCCATCTGGTGACAGTATCGTCAATCAATCTCGCAATCAACCGCATTGCGTAAGTTATGGACGCTTTACACGTGCAACGCATGACATCAGTGTTCTAGACCTCCCCTTTCCTAGGTGATTAGGCTGTGTTTAGACTTGAACCTGTCTAGGGATACCGTACAAGTCACGTTGTCAGAAAAAGTATAAAATGAGTAGGGTCAAGTTTGCCACTCTTTAAATTTATAACGTTTTTGACAATGTGCAGGCAGCTAAAACTTGAAATACCTATAATGTGGTAGGATCCACCGATCCTTGGGTACTCACATAGACACTCACAATAACCTAACAAAACTCTAAACACAGCCTTCCTTAGATTTCTAACTGATAACTGTATGTATTAGACGAGTTCATCACGCACATCATACTCCGAGCACCGGTATGCATGCGTGAGACGACGAAACCATTAGTTTTTTATTTTTTATTTGCTACAATGTGTAATGTCCGTTTCCTTTTCGCCTCGTAAAACAGAACGCCGCACAGAGCGCCGAGCAGGGGGCGCGACGCGGCGCGTAGCGATACCAGGCCGAGGACAGAGACGACGAGTGTCGGTCGCGCGGGGGGGAAAGGGACAAAAAATTATAGGATCGCCGAGACGCGCACGCGCCGCGTAGAGCGCGACTTGGACGACGCGGACGTCATGCAGCGCGCCAGTCTCATCGTCATGTACGTTGCGTGCGCACGCGACTCTCGCTATCTCTTTCGCACTCGCGCCGCTGTGGGCTTCGTGCATGATCCCTTCGATCGCATAACATTTCGACTTTAACGGAATTAACGTGGTGGGGACGGGTCCCGGTGGAGGTTGATTGGTTTATCTTGCTGGGCGTTGTTATTTTGTGTTAATCGTTTCATGTAGTATGTTTTGTGTGTAACATTTGTTGTTATATTTAAGGCTTAATTGCAGATTTATAGACAGGGATGCCGTAATTACACAGGGTTTCAGAATTTTTGAGCTAAATATATTGTAAATTTGTAGTTTTTAATATGGTATGGATATCGAAAATAGGTTTATGTAGCAGCTTTTAATTCGGGCATTATGTGGAGGAGTGATAGTGGAACTTTGCAACCTTGTTGCTTCACGGCAAGTCAGAATTTTTGTACTTTAAAACTCGGTAAATCAGAGTTTCAAGCGATCAACGTGCTTCGCAACCCTGGCTGTAAAATCGCATGTACGGTGGTAGTCGTGGCCTCTTTGTTTCCGTGTTTTAATTTTTTTTATACTCGTAGGAAAAACAAGTCGTTTAGACCTCGGGAGCGTGCTAAGAAGGGTCTAAAGAATCTGCAGAGTGTTAAGACTTTGGCCGGAAGGACGGGTGCACCGGCCGGAAAAAGAAAACAACCGTTGACTGTCGCGACTCAGTTCCAGCATTCGCTAGCGGCACTCATGGAGACTCTCAATCAGGCCAATCCATTCTTTATCAGGTATGTAGTCAATCAACTGAACTCATAAATTATAGTTTGAGAGTTAGAATAAGTATACAATTCTCAACATAATATAGATTTAAGCTGGAATATTAATGAAAATGATAAATTAGGTTAAAATATGGCGTAATAAAGAAATATTATATCATAGTAAAAGAGAAAGCTAAGTTTTAACAACAAATATTCCCAAGAATTTGAACAGATTGTTGTAACACAACTTAAAATAATTATTTTATTGATGACGAAAACAGTAGGTTTTCACTGATCAATCCAACACTATTGTGTTCTTATTTAATAAGAAGGAATCAATGCCAAAACTTATAATTTTAAGGGGGCGACTAACCCTAATTTGTCGATTTTATAATTCATTTTTATACTTGAAAATAAGCCCCGAATTGTTTCTAAACATAGATACTACATTATATTCCCAAGAATTTGGTCTGAGCGAAAACACGATATCTTAAACTTTTCTCGATAGAAAAAATCATAAAGATGCATCTAATCTTAAATCGATAGAAAAAAATAATAAATAACCGTCCATTAAACTAAGTTAATATTTTAACACATTGTATGAAATTGTATCATTTGTACCTGGCGGATTTTTAAAATGTTGTATATTTATCGAGTTATTAAGAAAAAACTCACTTGGCGATGATTCCGCGTCGTCCTTTTCACCTGGCATATGAAAGACGGGCGTGAGTGTGAAAAGAGAAAGACGATGTTTGATTTTTTTTTGGTTAGTCGTCCTCTTAACAATATCAAATTATTTCCAGATGTATCAAATCGAATAGCGACAAAATACCAAACGTGTTCGATGAAGAGACGGTCCAACGGCAGTTGCGGTATACGGGCATGCTGGAGACTGTGCGTATACGCCAAGCGGGCTACAACGTGCGGATCACGTACGACGAGTTCATACGCATATACCGTATACTCCTCCCCAAGGGCCTGCTGAGCTCGCAGGCGGACGTCAAACACTTCCTGGCCACGCTTAATCTAGACAGGGATAATTATCAACTCGGTAAGTTTATTTTAATAACTTTTTGTACTATCAGAGAAGTTGATTCATAGGCAGTTGGCGGACCTATGTCAATTGGTCGGATTATGTCAATTCAATGTTAGCTGTGAGGTGTCGGATGAGTTTCACATAACGCCACCAAATTACGTAGGTCCGCCATTTGCCTATGAATCAACTTATCTGATATTTGATTAGCGTTCTACATACGAAAACGTAGCTAAGGTTATTTCTTTACTCTGCCTGATAACTACACGACATGTATGTTTACAACGACACACATGCGTTGGTCGCATAAAATGACTACAGCATTGCTAGACAAGCCGGATTTTCTGCTGTTTAGCAATCCGGTACTATAGCAGAAACAACATTAATTAGGGTGTTTGATATTCTACTTGCCATCACCACCAGGTGCCGCTATGTAGCCTTCGGGTCTATCGTGTCAAACTGCTGTCATTTGTCACGACATAGCTGTCATGTGTCACGATATATCTGTCATATTGTGTCGCGATATAGCTGTCACGTGTCACGATAATAATGTCTATTTGACACCATAGACCCTATTGCTACATAGCGGCATCTGGTGCCAAATAGAATATTATACACCCTCATTAACATTGTTCCCGTTTCCCCAGGTGCGACGAAGATCTTCATGCGCGAGAGCGAGCAGACGAAGCTGGACTACCGGCTGCACCAGCAGCTCATGGCGTCCATCATCACCATACAGCGGTGGTTCCGCGCCGTGCTCGAGCGACGACACTTCCTCGCGCTGCGCCGCGCTTCCGTCGTCATACAGGCATACTGCAGGTAAAATATATAAAAATAAGGGAGCAAACGGGTCACCTGCAACTACCGTCGTCCATGGACACTCGCAACATAAGAAGATAAGAAGAGCTGCAGGCGCGTTGCCGGCCTAGAATATCGCTTAAATAACGATATTATTTGTGGGTTATGGTACCCAGAATTCTTTGTGGGGCAGCAGTCAAATTGTGAATCACGCGTTTTAATAAAATGTAATACCTCCTTATTCAGTTACCTCGGTAATACGGCTCGCTTTCAAAAGACCGTGCGCGATGTCGACTAATTTTTTGTGTAACTTTCTAACGGATATTATGATTGTTGATGGTGTTAGTATAAGAAAATATATTTTTTTTAGTTAAGCACCTTATAGGTCAGAGCCAGGGTGGGGCAAGCTGGGGCGCAGTGCGGCTACGCCCATGTGTGTAGATACAGTGTACGGGAAGCGTTGTCATTTTTTTAGTTCGTACCGGCATTTGTATAATGCAACTTACCAGAAACATGAGATTAGCAAGGAAGTAAATACTTAATCAAGGATTAACTAGTCAGCCGGCGTAAGTAGACCTAAACTTAAGGGGTGTGTTCCTAAGCTCCAGGCAGTATACTGGCCAATACCACCTGACAACATTATGATGACCAGCCTAAACGGTAACCATTTTCAGCGATATGCGTGGCGGCCGAAAGGGAAGATCTTCCCACTGAGCGAGATAACATGCTTGGTCAGGCCGAAGTCCACTGACGTCATTTCAGACGTTGTATATATTTTGTCATTGTCCGAAACTTCGATAGCGCGATGCAGGATTGTGAGGCTGATTGTGTGTACCGCAACACAGTCAAACCTCGACCAATCCGTTACTGTTACAATTTCGGAACACACCACAAAACAACGAATCTCCTCAGACACTGGCTGGTGGTACGCAACGAGGCGGCGCTGCGCGTCCAGGCGTGGTTCCGCGGGAACAAGGTGCGGCGCTGGTACCTGCGGCTGCGTGACGCCGCGATACAGTTCCAAGCGGCCGCACGAGGGTTCCTCCTCAGGAAGTCCCTACCCGAGCTCAGGAGACGAATACCCAGCAGGACGAAAGTACACGTAAGTTATGTCTCTACCTGCCGTATTGCGTTGGGAATTAAAGTGTTCGTTACAACAACTCCACTCCAACTAAAGTTACAGCATAGTATTGAAATGTTACTTTATTTATGAATGAATTTGATTTGTCGCGCATGGACGTCAAGTTGGCGCTGTTGAGTTGGTACAAGTTGTTGTGAATACAACAAGTATTTACAACAACTCCCTTTTAGTCATATGTTTACTTCAGGCTTACTGTCATGTTACTGTCTTTATTAGTCTAGTAGTTTTTTGAAGGAACCAGACAAGTACAGTCACATACATTAGCTAGCGTAGTGGTGGCTGTAATATCGAATGCGAGTTAACTTGGAGTTGAGTTAGTGTAAATGGTGAAGACATTTTGGAGCATTTTGCTCTGATCTCACCGCATGTTTACGGCAATAGTGTAGAGCTGCGATTGAGTTGTGTTTATGTGTATAACTGAAATGTGAGTGTTGTAATACCGCTAATTTATCTTCTTTGTAACGTAACACTTCTTGAATTTTATTACTAATTGTGTAAATATAACATTTTGAAACTGGATCATGTGCGGATCAAAGTTTAACTGTAGTCGACAAGAGTTCGGTCAATAGGAAATATTACGCAACGATCGGAGCAGAGAGCCCTACTAGCACATACAGTCAATAGTTCGACCAAAACCTGACATATTTTACACGCCATATAGAATATTGATAGAAACGTTGTCAAACGTCGAACAAAACTATTTGTTTACCGTCTGTGCTGATGCTGCCGCCTAGCGTGAAAACGTTGCAGTAATATATCATACCTAAGAAATAAAGTTTTTGACTCACACATATCCAAGTTAGTATACAACACATGTATATAAACAACATTGTGTTTTGGTGTTCGTGTTGACAGCATGACAGTAAAGCGGCACTGTGTGCGGACAGTGACGTCAGCCAGCCCAGCATAGAACAGCTTAAGAACATCATCGATATACACCTGTAAGTATTCTAGAATGGTTGTATTAGGACTTCCACACATAATTGCGAATTCGCATCGCATCGCAATGTCATTTTTGTCGCAGATATTTGCGATGCGATGCGAATTCGCAGTTATGTGTGTGAGCCCTTAAGTAAAGCCTGACTTGATATTAATTATAAATATTGCCCCGTTATTAAAAAAACAGTTCTGTTGTTGATGACTATATAATTTATGTGTATTTCAGAAACCTGCTAAGGCAAGAAGAAGCAGAAAAAACGAGACAACTACGGGCTACACAATCACTGCCTCTTGCAAGGTAATATGTTCTTCAGTGACCTTACTTTATAAGCTCATTTGTAAATGTGTACTTCTTGTTACTTTGATAATAATAATTACATGCTTATATAGTTGCGGTCGCCAACCTTAGTAGGTTTTTGTCTTGAATCATGTATTAAAACATGTCTTATAAAATGATAATATTATAATTCAGCGTGGGTATATCTTAACGAACGCTTTCTTTCGCAGTCTGGAGAAAAAACACGATAGCACGTTACTAGAGAGAACTATGTTGACATACAACAAGAGAAGAGTGTCCAAAACACAGAACATATCCGAGTTGTCGCTGAACCAATCTGCCGCAGGGTAAATATCAACAAAATTTCTACTATCCTCCATAGTATTTTTTTGCCAAACTCCTTCGAAACGGCTGGACCGATTGTGTTGAAATTTTGTATTTAAAATAACTTATCCTGTAGGTCTGCCAACCAGCCGACATCTATTTTCAAACTCGAAATAACGTAGCAAACGAAACAGCGCATAGTCCTAACTCCTTAATCGCGCCTTTTTATACATGTGGAAATGCTTTGCACATCCCCGGCGGATTGGGAACATTGGCCGGGGTAGTCCTAAATCGTGACTATCGAATTTCCCTATCATGGCTCCATGACAACGTCTGATTTGTGGACTTGAGCATATTTTCAAACCGTATATTGCAAACAATGTTGCAGGATGAGCTAGTAGATTTGTAAAATTATTTTGGTTTTACCATATTTGGATAAAAATTATTTCAGTCACCAAGAACCCAGCGAGTCGTCTCCCGAGGAGGGTTGGCCGATAATGCGATACCCGCAGGTGCCTCGTCCGAATAAGATCACCGCTGAGGACTTGGCGAACGAGTTGCCGCGACTACGGATAGACGAGAATTACTTGATGGCTGAGAAAAATAAGGTAATCGGGTTACAGTTAACGACATACAGAAAGATACTTTGGTATTTTCGACTATCATTAACGACATACACACAATAACGTTTATAATATTTGTTAGGATTTGTTAATAAAGACTTTCGGCCAAACTCAGAGACATTTAATGATTACTAGTTAATTGAATGAAGAGTTTGACAGAAAATGTATGGAAAATATGTGTATGTGTAAATCTTCATTAAAATTTAAAGTAAAATAATCGTTAGGTGTTTCCTTAGTGCGACTTTAACCCTTTTACGCATCACATACAATGTTAAATGTCAATTGTTTGCTTGCTTGTTACAGATCGAGAGAGAATTGGAGTCGATAGCGAGCAGCAGCGAAGAGTACTTGCGGCAAGCCGGCGAGTGCAATATGAACAATTCTCGGTAAGAACCATAACATGAATACATAAAATTGATATTGCAGTTAACCCTGGGTTGTTTCTTTTGTTTTACGTATTTAAGTTGAAGTTCGACAGTAACTGCCGAAAAGTCTGCAGTCTTAAAGCGATTAAGTGCCTCTAAAATCAAACACTATCTATAGGTCTACTAGAATCTGATGGCAAGAAGTGAGAAAATAAATTGACTCTAGCAATACCGGGGTAATTGGAATAAAACACATTGATCTTTTTTTTTCTTATAGCAGCTGATTCTGTGTGTTAAACATGCTAATATAAAAATGTATCCAATGATCAAGGTTATTTTTTGAAAATCTGCTGTAAAAAATTGCCACCAGATCCTGGTAGACCTATCACTAAAATTACTCGCCCGTGTTACTTACGTTTTCAACTCAAAGAAGTGTTAACTTCAAAATTTACATATCAGAGACGTCAAATTTATATTCATGTACGATTTCAGTCGCACATCGCCACAAGTGTACCAACGCAGCCTATCGAGCACGACGCTGGAGCCGCGCGCGTTACACAGCCTGCCGCCCGTGCGCCGCGACCCGCGCGACGCGCACGCACCGGCTAACACGCACTCACGTGACCAGCGTGACTCGCATACGCATGACGCGCATGATACGTGTATGTATAAATGACTAGTTGATGCCCGCAACTCCGTTACGCCTAAACTCGTTTATCGCGCGGGAACCGTACATTATCCTGGGACAAAAAGTATCCTATGTTCTGTCCCGGGACTCGGGAAGTATCTCCATACCAAATTTTAGCAAAATCGGTTCAGCGGTTCAGGGCGTAAAGAGGTAATACATAGACAGACAGGCACACTTTCGCATTATAATATTAGTAAGTAAGTTAAAGTATAGTAAGTATGGAATAAGGATTTATAGTCTGCTTGCGTTAAGAGGTCAAAACTGACCAAGGACGCGTAAGTTAGGTTGGAATTAACAAATAACCGCAAGCCAAGAGACAATTTTAGCTTATCTTATTAGTAAATAGTACCTAGCGAGATTTATTAATGAGATTAGAAGCGAGAACTGTGACTATTAAACAGTTGTTTATAACTCTTAAAGACCTCTAAATAAGAGTCATTAACTAATTTGCAAATTGACTAATTTATTCTAATTAGAATTAGTCTGGACTGTTTATTGTTGAAAAATAGTATATCGGGTCTTATGAGAGATATTTTTATCGTGTTTACTATTTGCTAATTATTTTATGGTATTGTATTGAGGTATTTTACAAACAACTTGTTTTGATAAATAAAGGCTTCGTAAACCATTTATGTTTTGGCGGTCGAATAATCAAGATGGGATTTAAAAATGTTGTGCCTGAAATAATTTATATTTTGTGTGAGTTTTAACTATAATTTGTGGTATTCATAAAAAGTACGTCAAAGTATGACATAAAGTTATAAAAATTCGAAACTTGGAAAATGTTCACGTTTACTATACCGTCGTGATTACTGCCTAGTTAAAAACCTGCTACTACACAACCACGAAGGTTGTGTATCTTCTATACGGAAGAGTTTATATTTTTGTATGTGTTTGTGATTACAGCGCGTACGGCGGCGCGCGTGGCTGCGAGTCCGGAGGCGCCGGCGCGCGGGGCGCGGCGAGCGGCGCGGCGGGTGGAGCGGCCGGTCGCGCAGGCGTTGTCGGCGTTACCCGTGCTTCCCGTAGAACTAGACGACAGGTGAGTCCCGAAACTTTTTTTAATTATAAAATAAGGGGGCAAACGAACAAACTGGTCACCTGATGGAAAGCAACTTCCGTCGCCCATGGACACTCGCAGCATCAGAAGAGCTGCAGGTGCGTTGCCGGCCTTTTAAGAGGGAATAGGGGAGGGGAGGGAAGGGAATAGGGGAAGGTAGGGAAGGAAAAAGGGTAGGGGATTGGGCCTCCGGTAAATCAGTTGGGCCTCACTCGGGGAAACACAGCGCAAGCGCTGTTTCACGCCGGTTTTCTGTGAGCCTATGGTATTTGTTCGGTCGAGCCGGACCATTCGTGCCGAAGTATGGCTCTCCCACGTCAAAAATTGGGAATTCAATTATAGAAATAGGTTTACAAGTGCTATTAGTTTTAACGACCCTTGATTTTCTTTCAAACTAAACTCTACGTCCGGTCCTAAGGACGCACTACGACGACTACACAGACGTTACGCTTTCATCGAGTTTTGTCCTTGTCTAGACATGGGCAAAACACTGCACTTAATAGCCATCGAGATTTCTAGCTTATCAGACAAGTACAAACATTAAAATTTTAGTAATTTACACAATGGATCACCCAATGGCCAAGTAAATAATAATATAATAGATATCACACCTAACCTATGTATGTGATGTTCAGATGTGTGCGCGGGGGCTCGCCGCTGCGGCGCCGCAACTCGGACCCGGCGGCCGCGCCGCTGCCCGCAGACTACATCGGCCACACCGCTAACGGACTGTTCGGCATTGCGGGACACCGGTATGTGATTTTTTTTTGACTACAGACAAGCCAAAATATTGTTGATTTTGACATTCTTACATAGACTACAGTGTATGTTTGTGCTACAGTTAACATCTTGAATACTGATCAGATTTGAATGAATGATGTGTCAATAAATTCGTGATAATATTTAGGGAAACGTAGGCTACATCGTATGTATAGCTTTAATCTTTTAATTAATAAATTAAAAATTCGTGGAAATTATATTCAATGCCAATAAGAAGTGTTTATATTTGTATTTATAATATTTTAAATTGATGTCATTTTTAGATTTCGCAAAGGCACTAGGTTTTCAAAGGACGACAAATGCGTTTACTGCCATCAAGCTATCGACGCGTTCGTGACGCAGGGCCAGCGGTGTATAGATTGTAAACAGCTCTACCACACCAAATGTATACAGAATAAGGGCGTTATTACTATGCCCTGTCCAAGTCCAGTCAATGTAGCGAATAGAACGAGGCATAAAATAAGAAAACGGGTGCTGTCGAAAGACACGCACTATCTAACAACCGACAAAGGGTCGGTTAGTTCGAATTTCAATCTTACTGGCACCTCGGAGTTTATGGATCGGACGGACAAGATCATATCGGACGCGGATGAACTACAGGCGATGCAGAACTTCATCAAACAGAAGATTCATTTGATGGAGGCCTCTGAGAGCGAGAAACAATCAGAGGTATGTATAATTTGTTATAAGAAATATTTATTGCCATGACCCGTGTCTTTACTAAAATACTCTCTTCTATAATATTCTGTCAGTAAAATCACAGATCACATTAACTCTACAAAGAGAAGGAAATACAAGCTTAGTAATAAATAATTATTATTATAATATACAAACCGTCTCCATTAATGGAGGATCAAAGAATATCAAACAGAGTGATGTTATGAGTATGATGTGTCTGTCTGTGTGTCCTTGGCCTCGTAGCGTCTAAATGGCCGACCGATCGAGAATTTCTTAGCCATAATTCATCACCATCAGCTTGCTCGTTGCTGAAAATGTTTGTATTAATTACTAGTTTTGTTAAGCAATCTTAAAGTTGAACGAGGCCTACACCTAACATTTATTTTTGCAGGTCGACAGGGTATTCAAGCACGCGCTCCGAGAGTTCAAAGACAATCTGGTAGCGACATACAGCGTCGTACAGACTCGCGGCTCGGCTCTCAAGTACAAGGACCTGATAGGGAACTTCCTCCACGTTATGGAGACGGTGTGCGCTCGCGAGGGGTCTACATTATCTATTACTATGGGGGTTAACGCGTTCCGAGGGTTTATGGACGAGTTTATGAGCCAGCACGAGACGGATAAGGCCCGGACTAAACGGAAAAAGGATAAGAAACGAAAGGTTAGTAGGAACTTGGACCTAAGTGGTGTTTTGATGATGTATTGATTCGTCATGAACGACAATATTTGAATTAAAAATTAAAAGTAACTTACATTGAAAAAATTGAATGTTCAATTTGTCAAATTCTTTAAAAAAAAAATCTAAATAATGATCGTTATTAGAATCAGTTAGGTCCTGATTCTATATGTTTGCGTACAGAACAGTAGCGTGGCGTTAACCAATAAGGTGCGGGTGACATCGATATTAGATTAACACAGTAATTATCAATGATTTAATATATTCAAAATTTATAAATCACGGCAACTTTCAAGAGTGAAACGAAAAGTTACGTGCGCATAAACTCCGATTTTTAATTCATGATCAAAAAAACTACTGCACAAATATTTTATTGCAGTGGCAATATATTCCTTTTTTTCTAAAAAACAAGACTGAGATAATTTAATGATTAATAATTTTAATTAATGATTTAAATAAGTAACCTGAGTTATTTTATTTTACATAAAAACAAAACGCCGCGATAAAATCTTAAACATCTGTAATTTTTGGTAGTATACCTGGTATTTTACTGGTATCACTTCAGGTATTCATAACATTTGGTGCAATAATTTACAGGCTAAAGTAACATACTTAATATAATTTAAATATACATGTACCTAATTTACAAATTACGCCGACGGAACAAAAAGTTTTCAATGTTCCCGGGTCTGGATGTGTATTAAATATGTGTATGATATAATAAAAATCTTAAATTTATGTATAGTATAAAAGTATTAAATATATTTCCGTTGTCTGGTACCCGTAACACAAGTCCATCAGAACTTAGCACGGGGCCAGACTGACGTGGTGTGAAGCGTCCATAGATAGATAGATATATTAATTTATGTCACTTTGACACCTTTGACAGTGACGTACTGTAGTAGCTTTTTTGATCTTGAATTAAAAATCGGAGTTTAGTATAAATAAACAAAGGGGTATGAAGATTTTTGTATGGAGCCTGGCCAAGCTACTGTCCGCTAAATGTGTTTTTTCGCGTTCACGAATATTATTTTCAAAAACGGATAGCTAACATCAATACAAACAAAAAATAATCTTGGACAAAACCGCGTAAAGTGTCACATTTTAAAGATTTGAGCTGCCAAAGTTGCAATATCTTAAATTGGTGAAACTTTAGCAGCTCATATCTTCGAAATGTGACTCTTTACGTGGTTTTGTCCAAGATTATTTTTGGTTTGTATTGATGTTAGCTAACCATTTTTGAAAAAAATATTCGTGAACGCGAAAAAACACATTTAGCGAAAGTAGATCGGCCAAAATCTTCGTACCCCTTTGATTTGCCTTATCATATTGACTCATGGCATGAAATATTGCCTGTAGATTTTGTGTCGTTATTTGGATGAGTTGTTTGATGGCATTTATTGCTTTCAGGTGGAGGACCTGATCAAGCACGAGGGCCACACGTTCTACTTGTCGATGATCAACATCCCCACGGAGTGCGAGGTGTGCAAGACGTTCTTCATGTGGCCGCTAGAGAAGTCCCTCATCTGCCAGACATGCCGGCTCGTCACGCATAAGAAGTGCTATATGAAGGTGAGATGGCTGGTGGATTTTATCCGACTGTGAAGGAGGGGTATGTTTTTATGTATTATTTATTATGAACACGCTCTAAACTAGTCTCTATGACCCTGACTTGCTTGAAAACAAGTTTTGAGTTTGGAAGACCGTATTAATTTAGCAGTAACATAGGATATAATTACGGGAATGTTTGGTTCTAAACAAATTTGCGGACAACATCTACTTTTATTATATTTGTCTTTCAATAACCTGATAAGTTTGTAACAACTATAGAAGTTGTAGTTATTGTGTGCGTAGCTTACAATATGTCATACAAATGATATGAAAATACCTTTCACAGGTAACCTCTCAGTGCAGTAAGGAGGTGTTCAGGAAAGATGGTGTGGTGTCATCGACGACGGTGATCGTCCGGGTGGTCGATGCCAGCGGCCGGGAGAAGCTGGGAGTCGTGCCGATTGGGAAGGTGAGCTAATGGATATTATGATGTTGTATTTATCTGACACGATGGAAATAACCCGTGAGAGACAAGAATGGAATGAATATTGTGTTCTCTAAGTAACTCTTAAAAAAATGGGTTATCAATTCTGAAATCTGTATTTTCTATATGGATATAAATTTTTTGAGTAACAAAATATATTTAAGTCAACTTGAAGTCATTTTTGTTAGGTGCAACAACTTTTGTTTGCTGATGGAAATCATATTATGACATGATTAGACTACAATGTGCTTGTTGTCACTGTGTTGTGCTTAACACTGTAATCTTTTATATTAAACTTAAAACATAAGTACTTACAAATACTTTCAGTTAGTAACTTGTTTGTTTTCCAGGTGTTTGGCGTGCCGTTGAGTGAGTTGCCGACCGGCGACAGCAACATTCCAATTGTGATCGACAGGTTGATTACTACAATAGAGATGACGGGCTTGTACACGGAGGGACTATACAGAAAAAGTGGATTAAGTTCTAAGGTAAGTTAAATAGCAACAAGTTAAAGTTAAAAACTAAACTTCTTTACTTACCGCGTCGAAGTTTGATTTATAAGCATTTACAGAAAAACTTTCAGATTTTATCAAATGACGAAGGCCTGGCTGTGTTTGAAGTAATTATCTAATATTTTTAATAATTTCACATTTTGTACGCATGCCCTAAGGCAGAATGTATAAGACTCTGGAACACTGTAACATCTATTTTATTACCTAAATTCTAAGCAAACAAACTATCTATCTGGAATCTAGATAGATAGATATCTTTCTATATTATTCTAAACTGGATTTGCGCCAAAATTCGTTTATCGCGTGAGAACCGTACTTTTTTTCGGGATAAAAAAAGTATCCTATGTCCTACCCGAGACTCGAAAGTATGTCCATGCCAAATTGCAATATCGATTCAGCGGTTTGGGCGTGAAGAGGTAACAGACAGACAGACAGACACACTTTCAAATTTATAATATTAGTAAGTATAGGTATGGATGCTAACCCATAGGTGCGTGAGCTGCGCGCGCTACTCGACGCGCGGCCGGAGGAGGGCGTGGAGCGGCTGGACTCGTACGCGGTGCACGTGCGCGCCTCCGTGCTCAAGGGCTTCTTCCGCGAGCTGCCCGAGCCCCTGCTCACCTTCGACCTGTACGACGACTTCATACTCGCCGCCGAGATCTCTGACCCCCAGGTATTACCTAACTACAATACAATACATTATACAAAAACACTATTGCACACCAAAAATACGAAATAAAACACAATATAAATTAATATAACAATACAATTTAATATAAAACAACATGACGTATAATGAGGCACAAAAAGCGAATTTATTGCTAATAAGCAATCTCTTCCAGTCTACTTTACTCATCAAAGCTAAAAAATTGGTACTTATGTATATATATATTTTATAGCCTACTAGATATTGCTACTTGCTAGTAGTTGTCCCAAAATTTCGTTCGCCTCGTTTCGATTTCAAAATTTCTGCTTTTAAAGTGTGACGAAGTAACAGACAAACATACAGACACACTTTGGAATTTATAATTTTAAGATCGATGATATCTTGATCACTATTAAAAACAGTTTAAAACTTTACAGGAACGGGTGTCGTGTATATTCACAATACTGAAGAAATTACCCAAACCCAACTACGATCTCGCCGAAAGACTCATATTCCATCTCGCGAGGGTGGCACTAGTGGAAAATCACAACAGGTAAGTGACATTAATAAAAGTAACTAATATAAAACGTATTCATTATTTTCCCCTTTATCAATAAACACAGAACACGGCAAGACTAATTTATGTTGATATGTGTTTGTATGTTGGAACTTGGAACAGTCATTTGACTGACGTTGAAATTAGAGAGTAAGATAGTATTTTTTCCGATAAAGATACAACGATTTTGGGAACAATATTAGCCAAATACGTCCAACCATTCTCGAGTTGAATTACCATAAAAGTATATAGTAAAAAAGTCGCGGTTGAATGTTGATACTGATTTATTTTATTGTTATTTCAGGATGGGTCCAAACGCGCTGGCGATAGTGTTTGCGCCGTGCATCCTGCGCACGCACAAGGTGCAGCCGGCGCAGGACTCGCTGCACGACATCGCGCGGCAGACCACCGTGCTCGAGGCCATACTCATTGATAAGATTAATAACGTACGTAAATAAAATACTTAATGACGCCCGCAGAAAATTAGTTTATCGCATGGGAACCGTACATTTTTCCGGAATAAAAAGTATCCTATATCCTTTGTCAGAACTCAAAGTATCTCCAAATATCATCACAATCGCTTACAGTGGTTTGGGGCGTGAAGAGGTTTAATAGACAGACAGACACTGTCGCATTTATAATATTAGTTAAAACGTGGGAGAGCCATGCTTCGGCACGAATGGGCTGATTTGACCGGAGAAATACCACGTTCTCACAGAAAACCGGCGTGAAACAGCGCAAGCGCTGTGTTTCGCCGAGTGAGTGAGTGAGTTTACCGGAGGCCCAATCCCCTACCCTATTCCCTTCCCTACCCTCCCCTATTACCTCTTAAAAGGCCGGCAACGCACCTGCAGCTCTTCTGATGCTGCGAGTGTCCATGGGCGACGGAAGTTGCTTTCCATCAGGTGACCCGTTTGCTCGTTTGCCCCCTTATTTCATAAAAAAAAATAGTACAGATAAACACACTTTTTCATTCATAACATTTGTATGAATCTTACAAAAATTAACACAAGAAAGAAAAAAATGGCTTGAAGCAGTTTCTTCCAGGCACGTATACAGACGTCGTCCGGACGCAGTAATAGACTGAAATTTGGAGGTGGGGTTCACGAATTATAGTAATGCGCACAATAGCTATCTCGAAATAAAGGCTTACATAGTACTTACCTGATTTTGGGGGGATATGTCTAAGGTTCTGTCAGTTTATAGATATTATTCTTAGATGCTAGACGGTCACTTGTGGGCTAATTCTTAGTCACTTGTATGTTACGATGCTTACCATTGAGTAAATTACATCTTAATACAAACGCGACGCAAGTAGTTTGATTGTATGCCCACGCTATTTACGTTGCCCGTCTCTGTGCTGGCAGGCACCTCGAATAAAGAAGATGCAGCTAAAGCGTAACATACCAGACCTTTATAAAAATAGAACAAAGACCACTCTTCATTATGGCTAACGTCACTCCCTACAGACGCGAGGCGCACTAGCGGACATCGAGACTCTAGAGAAGGCGAGCGCTACCGCTGCCGATCGGCTACTCGAGATGCGCGCGTCGCACAAGGCGCCCTCAAGACCTGAAGAGAAGATCCTAGAGGGTCACATACACGAGATAGAGAAAGAAAAAGATATAATCACGAATAACCTACCCGCTCTTGTCAGGTATGTAAAATATGTATTGAATTAAAACATGTAAATCTTAAGTATCATAGTTTGTTTTTCTGTCGAGAGATTTGAAAGTGAATGGATTTAACTATCTATTGACTATTATCTCTATTAAAACCTCTCAATCAATGAAGGCCTTGGAAGGAATTCAAATTGAAAAAAGTAAACAAAATATTAAAAACATTGATCAAAATGTGCAATCATGGGCGATACCGAGGGGGAGGCAGGGGGGGGGGGCAGCTGCCCTCACTGGATCATGTTGACGTCCCTACTAAGTATATTATCTAGTACTTTCATTTATACAAATAACGAATTTTTGCCATTTGTTTGCAATACAACTAAAAATTATCAATTTTTTATTCTTTATAAACACCTAGCTTATAAAAAAAACTGATTTGCCCCCCCTGGCCCAGAATCTGCGTAATTTGCCCCCCTCTGGCCCAGAACCTGGGTAATTTGCCCCCCTCTGGCTAAGAACCTGGGTACGCCCATGTGTGCAATGTGCATATTTTTATAACACGATGAATAAGTGACATTTAAACTAGGATATTCTAAATAAAGTGAAGTTTATTTTGTAATATTGCCCCTAGGCATTACACTTTTGCAACTAATAATATATTTTCATTACAGGGCGACGTCCGACGATGATCTGCTTTCGACGACGGACCACGACGGCGAGTTTGGCAGCTCCGACGACCTGAGCACCGGCGCCGCCTCCCTGCGCTCCCAGCGGCTGCTGCACCGGCAGCTCTCCTCCGACGACCCCATCATGGTCTAAACCAGGTTCGCGAGGTGTAAACCAGGGGTCCGCGAGATGTAACCAGGGGTCCGCGAGTTCGGAACCAGGGGTTCATGATCTCTAAACCAGGGGTTCGTGAGGTCTAAACCAAAAGTCCGCGAGACATAAACCAGAGGCTTGCGAGGCCTAAACCAAGTGTCAAGGGCACATCCGTCAAGAGTTTCGCCAAAATTATTTATGCTACCGCGATACATTACTAAAGCGTAGCGCATAATGATGGGTAGATAACAAGCCAGTCGTAAGACACTTATTTTGGGATAGTAATATCCCAAAATAAGTGTTTGGTTTCCATTAAATAAAAAGTTTAAGTTGTTTAAACCCCTGGTTTAAACTGTGTACCGCTGGGCGTATAGACTCGACAGACGTCGCGTGTACGCGCATAAGAGGAACTATCATTATATCACAACTAGATAGATGTCATGTACACAATATAAAACTTCAGTTTAAGAGACGGGTCAACAATTATAGTGGTCGACCTTATTATTGTAGGTCAGCCATTGCGATAGGTCACAAAATACAAAGATGGTACGTCATTGTATTACGTAGGTAACCCTGTGTAATTGGGCAATATTTACTTTAATGCTTTTAGATGGAGTTACTGTTCCTCAAAACATTCGGTTCGGTGGAGGACTGCTACTAGATTTGTCCAAAATGTTACTCGATATGGGGCATAATATCATATTCTTGCCGATTAAGGTAGAGCTGGATATGCTTGTTAGTGATCAGCTGTCTCATTATGAACTTTAAACACTTGGAAATGGTCTTCATTTTGACGTTCCAACTTTTTAAAACTTAATTTAAATGTCAAAATTAGAACATTTTTTTAAAATAGTTTAATAAAAAAAGACCATGAACTAGTTGAAGTTCATAATAGGCATAAATTGTGTAAACTATGTACTTAGTATTAGCGATGAGCTTATCCTTGTAGAATAAAGTACACCCCTATGTGATATTCGCTCCATTCTATTAGGTGCCACCTATAGACGTTTCGATTGTTTTTCCGTGTAGCGTACACCTACAAGAAACGAAAAGTTTTGATACTATTTTATCAGCCATGTTCAGAAACTATTTTATGCTAAGCTTTACAAATTTTTCACCTTTAAAGATACTTTAAAGGCCTTCGGTGATAACTGTTAGAGTAGTCGGTGAAGCTGTACCTTGGTGCTTGTTGATGATTTTATAAGGTTATGTTGTTCTCGTAGTTGTTGAAAGTTGATGTAACTTTGCCGGTTAAGTTGAGGATACACATTTTTATTTTTGACATGTTTTACACTGATTGCTTTTTTGTGATAAAGATGAATATATTTCATATTAAATATGTACAAATCGTCTTGACTGAAAAAGATTGAATCTATTGATGGCTAGTTTTACGATGCATTTTTATCATATTAATAAATTACTATTTTGATATTTCTAAATTTAACATTTTAAGGGAAATTTTAATTTTAGCTCCTGTCCAAGAATTTTAACTCTTATAGACGGCATCGAGTATCGACGAACAGTATAGTTTTGTTTATCCAGTGCTATTATGTTATACTGTGTAATAGTCGTCGCGTGGAGTTGTTGAACAGTCTCAGTTGCTGTCGGCGACTGTACCTTCTATTATTGTTTTCATTATCAAAAAGACTGTCTATTGTTAAGCTATAGATTTAATTGATAAGTCACAAACATTCTATCGATTTAATTAAGTTATCTTCATACAACGAATGTATCTGTGAACCGCTACGATTATTCCATTTATTTAAGATGTCTTCACGGAAGTTCTTGACAGAGTTTTATTTAAGGATTCAAGTCTAATCGTAAAAATGAAAGCAATAAAGTTTATTGATTTAGTCACGTATCGAATCTCAGGTGCGCTTTTACTCTGTAATTATATTTTTATAATTTCCGCACGCGTACTAACTTACTCTGGGATATTGTAAATTAATTATAAATTAGGGTTGTGTCACAGTACTCTAAACTGTATTTTCTGTGCCTTTTAGTAGTTTGCTTTCGGCAGTCCACATCTTTTAAAGTATCGATGTTGTTCATAATATTTAGAGATTAGTCCCCCGCGTCACATCTCATACGTCGCTCGGCCGCGTTTCGCTACCGTGTTTACATATACTTACTATTGTCTATAATAGGTATAGAGATGTACACGCTAATGTTCTACATACTCATATTATCGTAATAAGGGTTCTGTTAAATGTTATTGTAAAATGTGCAATGTGGCTTCAAAGTTAGTTACGATTTGTAGTGTAGATAAATCGAGATTTCTTGTAGTTATTGTAAATATTTGTTACTTTAATATTGAATATAAAACTCTTACTAGATTACTAAACTACGGTCTTCGAGACGTTTTAAAGTTATTAAAAATTGTCTACATTGTGTCTAGTAAATTTTATCCCCTTAATTCTTAATAAATTGTGATGGACGACTATTAAATCGAAAAGATGAGTATTTTTGTTGAATATATTTTCACAACAGGCTCCCAACTAATACGAGTTCTTATCTAAATGTGAACATTGTCATTGCCACATATTCAAATGAAGCAGAGAAAGAGATTGGTTTATTCTATTTTTATAGAAAATTATAACATTCACACGGACCAAAATATGTATTTCAATACTACTAAGTACCCGCTCCCTGTTCACTTTTTTATTATCTATTTCTGATTTTTGTACAACCTATCATAATTTTAACATCTTGTATTATAGAATGAATGTATATTATTATTCATGTTATTGTAAGGAAACTGTAATGTGTCAATACGATTATAACAAAATGTAACCAAAATATATTATATACAAATTACAAAAATAATAAAACAATTGCTGTGTATTCAAATGTTTATTATTGATATATTTATAATTTCTCCTCTGAACCAGTACCTTGATATTGCCAGGGCAACAAACCTATTGGGCAAGTTGTCCAATCACAGTCTTGAGGTGCAAGCTGCCATATGCTATCCTCATGAAATTTACTTATTTCATCTACGTCCATTGCATTAGCATTATCACTAAAATTATTGCTGCAATTATCAGAATTGTTTTTTATATCTTCTGCCGTATAAATTTTTGAGGAAACTACTGAAAATCGTCCAGGAAAAGCAATCAGAGTTGCTAAATTACAAATTTTTTCTGATATTTCTGAAGGAATTTGTGGCCTTACTAAGCCAAGAAGAGGGTTGACAAAATATGTCAAATATGGATTGTATGTTGAAACTATTGGTTGGATAAAATTAATATTTGTAAGATTTTTGGGTATTGGTTTACTTAAGTTAATAAGTAAGCATTTGTTCTTTTCACTTGGATACCAATGATAATAAAAAGATTTCAATTCATCCTCATCCTTTGATATAACATTGCTGGATTTGTTTCTGAAAGGAAAAGAATTACATCTTAATTACAAAAAAATGTACATTAAAATAGTAATAAATTATTGTTGGTACGCAAAAATATGAGATTTTCAAATGATAGAGCTACACTTTTTCAAAGTGTTATAAAAATATCTACTTACAGCAGAACATACAAATTAGAACCTCCTCCTTTTTTTGAAGTTGGTTCAAAAAATACGAAGTGTTTTCAGCATCTAGAACTGCCCCGGGGCAGGGCTGGCCGAATGGATACGAAAATAGCCAATGTTTAAATTAATACCTAAACAATGTACTAAGTCTAAGTGCTTCGTGGATCACTGGTTTTGTTTGGCTATTTACATACCTATTTGGCCTACCCTGCCTGCCCTGCCCCGGGGCAGTTCTAGATGCCAAAAACGCTATATCTTATATCTTTAAACGAGCAATTCTTGTATATATATATAATTGGAATCTCGGAATCGGCTCCAACGATTTTCATGAAATTTAGTATATAGGGGGTTTCGGGGCGATAAATTGATCTAGCTAGGAATCATTTCTAGAAAATGTCATTTACATTGGATACCGAGCAAAGCTCGGTCAAACAGCTAGTGTTGTTTTAAACTAATAAAAACTTACTTTAGTTTGATCAAGAAAGATTGACACTTTAGCAGAGCTTCCAATATAACTGCCACCCACTGTGCAGCCAGTTTACATCTGGAGCCATTTTTGTCTTGGCAAGTTATATCAATTAACTGTAATATGAAGTCTTGTAGAAGATCATGAGTATGAAGAAAGTTAATCAATCCCTCAAAACATTGCAGGTAATTGTTACTCAATTGTTGGTTTTTCTTGTTACTTGAAGTCTGAAATACTTTATAAACTTCTAAAGACAAAAACAAGGAATCTTCAGAGAGCAGGGTCTTGTTTACATAAAGAGCAGACTCATTGTTTAGCAGCTGTTTTGCTTTTGAATACATCGAGTTACTGAGACCTGCGATTGAAACTTTTTTTGGATTGGAGAAGTCGAGATCATTTCCAAAGAGTTCTATTGCATCATTAATTAATGATTCCCTCATAGATGAATCCCGTATCTGTGCTACATTCTTAACCATACAACTAGAATGCGAGAGGATACTGAGAGAAGTGCAAAAATTAAGGAGGGGCACAATTTTGTTTTCATCACTCGGCACCTTCGATGCTTTTGGGTCTGCTACATAGTCACTGATGGCGTCTTTGTGTTTGTCCCAATAATTAACTTTGAGCCAATCTAAGCTTACCACACACGCCTCTCTGAGTAGGTCAATAGAAGGTAGTTTGTTATTGTGAGCTGTATCATGACGTAGATCTACAATCCAATCTGGTACTCCTAGATTTTTTGCAGCTTTGTATAGACCGGTGCCTTTTGCAGTCTCCTTATCCAACATGTGATTAACAAAACGCATTAGAGCAGTAGCGTATGCTAGCCGAAGCAGCTGGTCGCTATTTTCGTAACAAATGCCTTCTTCATCTTGGATATGAACTTCGAGCAAACATAATGTTGATTCAATGCCTGAAGGTACAAATGGGCATCTCGCTTTCCAAACGTGAAGAACATCAATAGCTCTCTTTTTTAGCAGAATTGTGGACTCGGTTGAAAAAAGATGTTCATACACTTCACACCATTCTTTCTTGTTGAACCACGGCACGACTTGAAGTGATCTATTCATTTCTTTTTACTTAAAAAAATTCTAACCTCAAAAAACCGAATGTTTACCTATTTTGACAACTGACAAATCAAACTCGTATGTAATTTTTCAGTTTTTATTATGGCACTTCGGCTATAAAACCATGGCCAGTGTCGAGTAAATGGCGGGAAAGTGGAAACAATGTTCTAGCATGAACGCCGTATAATACATTTTCTCAGCGCAGGGACCGAAAGTCATGGGTCGCAACTCGCAACCCTGAACCTCACCTCTTACTCGCCTGTACCGTACAGAAATAACGACATAGTATGCTCAGACTTATTTTCAGATGTAATATATTGGGCTAAGGTCACAGAATACAAATTACTCATGAAGGCTAAAGCTGCGCGTGCACTGGATCAGAATCGGAGCGTACGGATTTGTTGCTTTGTATTGATTTGTATGGTACTGCGTGCACTGGATCGGCATTTCTGCGCCTGAGACCGGAATTTATGCCGATGACGTCATCCGCAACCGCGTCTATGGGTCAATTTATATATTTAGTGCAGAGTCAAAGCGCATCGAAACAAAGTATCAAAACTGAACATAGCAAATCCAACCTTAACTCCAAAGCGTTAACGCACACATTTCATATATACATTATTAATTAAATTGCTGATCTGGAATCCGAATGCAGTGGACGCACCCTATCGGCATTTCGTAAATGACGACGCTCCGTACGCTCCGATTCCGATGCAGTGGACGCGCAGCTTAAGGTAAACCTACCTCAATTTTTTGGTACATGGGTTGAGGAAGGATGTTTGGGTCAGAAAAACCTTCTCGTGCCACTTCCACCCCCAGAATCCCCCCAGAATTTAGGAGAAATTTACACTTGAAATTTTCGTAATCTTGTTCGATAAGGTCATCTGTTTTCTGGTGTTTGTGTTACTTACTTACTAGGGAGTGCCTCCGTTACCTACCGAATCGGGGAGCCGGGGGGGGGGGCGCAGCTCACCCGAAAGGACCCCCGCAAAAACAAACACAATCCAGAAAGTCCAAAAGTTGGTTAGTTAGGTTAGAACTTAGACCACAACAAAGAGGGAGCCGAGCGAGCGCAGCGAGCGTGCTGCGGCAGCAGCCGGCGATCGTCGTCAAATAAAAGGGCCAAAACAAAAACAAATAAAAAATTCAGAAAGTCCAAAAGTAGGTTAGGTTAAAACTGTGAGTTATGACTGTGCTGCGGTAGCCGGCGATCGTCACAAAATTCCGTCAGAATCACGTCAGAATTCCGAAAATTTCAAAGGTGAGTAGCTCCAAAACGTCTCAGTCTGGATTTGGTACGGGGGGGGGGGGGGTTACCCCTCCTGCCCATTTTTGGACCAATCACAGAGCCGAATTGCGTCTTGAGACCGGGTCGCATCTTAAGTACTGACTATTTATACCAGCCCTAAACACTAGTATATAATTGTGACAGACAAACCGACAGATATGGAAGTCACAGTCCTGTGTTCACCCTTTGTGTACGGAACCCTAAAAAGGACTCTTTGACGACTACGTTCAGGATTTTCTGTTACGATGTATGGCGCTCATCCACCTATGCCTTTTCCAGCGAATTTGGGTACTCTTCTTTAGTAGCATACATAATATTATGGTGACGTACATATCGTATGAAGATCTATTTTGAACTGAGCTAATCAAGAATGTTCAATGTAGAGAGCCACTCTCGTGTGCTCTCGCCAAACAAAAGTTTCGACAATATCTAAAATTCTAAACTCTAGTCCCTATGTCAATATTTCTAACTGCCGATCCACACTCGCGCGCGATAGCGCTCCGCGGATCGCGCATTCTGCCAAATTTACTGATCCACACCAATCCACACTCGCAAAGTTCGCGACATGTTCGCAATATTGCCACTTTTTAATTACTTCACTTTCTTGACGCACTATAGTTTGCGCCCTTGAGCCAAATTTATCTTACTTTATATTATACTAGCTGTCCCGGTGAACTTCGTGTCACTTTAAAACCTTCCCTGGACTTCTACGAACATTTTAAGACTAAAATCAGCCCAATCCGTCAAGCCGTTTTCGAGTTTTAGCGCGACTAACACATTTGAAAATCCATTTTTATATATATAGATGAAGCGGCACCCGGCTGTCGCATAAATATTATATTATAAATCTATTGTGTCTGCGATTCCCATGATCGTGGTAATAATAATTAATATTTACGTGGACTCTCCGGGCGAGCACACCCGCGCGGCGCGCCTTGAAGACGCCCAATTCGCAACGTGCAGCAGAAATCGTAATATTTTAATTTCGTCATAACATTAAAACCAAACGTCCAATTTTAATCATTCAAAGATTATCTACATCTATTATCTACATTAACTGTACTTAGTAATCAAATAATTTATTTTGATAAGAATTAATGCCATGAGTAAAATTAAGGCATTTAAATGTAGTCCAAAAACATTTCAAGATTTTTTTAATAAAAAAATGGTTATTGTGCCTCACTCAACATAGATAGGTATAGTGTGTCGCGGACTTTTTTGTAGATATTTAAAAGATCTACAATTACTTAGAACATTTTATGGTTCTATATTTTATAGTTTAGGCAGCGTACGCGAAAAAAGTAACATTTCTAGTTGATTTTTTACACCTTGCGTCCGAAAATCCCAAATATCTTACGGAACCCTATTTTTTCCAAAATAAAATTTAGCCTATGTTCAGCAGAATTAATGTAGGATTCCAATGGTAGAAGAATCTTTCAAATCAGTCCAGTAGTTTCGGAGCCTATTCAAGACAAACAAACAATCAAATCTTTCCTCTTTATAATAGTAGTGTAGATAGATGTCCCACGCGGCTTCGCTCGCGTAAATTATTAGGAATTTTACGGAAATCGTACATTTTTTCGCAACAAAATAGCTTATCTCTCTTCACGTAGTCTACTCTATATCTGTGCCAAATAACATACAAAACTGCTTTAGTAGTTCGTGAGACAATTATATTGTACTTATACAGATATGTTACATCCATACTATTTTCCGGCTTTTAATCTCTTCCGAACAATTTTCAAATTCAAAATTGCAGACATTGACAAATTTGACAGATGAGTGAAACAAAAGATACGAAAAACCATTTACGTAAAAGAGACAGTTCTATTTTTAAACGTCGAATCGTATCGCTGTCTCTTTCTTCGCCTGAGCTATGACGAAAATTCAATTTATTCCAGATTGTTCGAAAAAATAATTGAAAATGTAAATAATCGAGGTATTTATTGCAATCAAGTTATGTGGTAAGAGATTCCATGTGTTTTGTTTACTTTCGAGTCATAATTGGTACATTTTCGATACACGCACGACGTCATTTTCAATTTAATTAGGTAAGACAAGACGCGGCACATTCATGACTGCGCTCGATGCAGACTAAACAACAGACGGCCCAATTGGGCCGTATTTGAAGCTTCACAACGCGCGCGGTAGTAACATATCTGGTTTGAGTATTTCATCATTGTCGTGAGATAAACCCTTGCTAATAATTTTCCGTTTTAACCACATTTCCTCTGTTTCTTCGGTCCTATTTTTATCACGCAAACTAATAGGACCGAAGAAACAGAGGCCTATAGCCTTCTTTGATAAACGAGCTATCTAACACTAAAATATTTTTTTATCGGACCAATAGTTCCTATGATTAACGTGTTCAATCAAACAAAGAAATATTTTTTAAATCGCTTGACAAAATCGAATCTTTATCTAAATGACTATGAAAAGCATATGAAAAGTACCAATGGGTCATAAATCATAATAGGCTCATAATCATGGGATGCATATAACTTTATAAGGTATAATATGGTAGTGATGATGAATGTAATTTGCATAGTAGCATATGCTTTCCGTTCTTAAAGTAATGCAAAGGAGTTCTCTCAGCACCTTCCCAATCTAATCATGGTATACATTGGCGCAAAATCTTACTTGTTGATTGCATATGCTTAAACTACTTCCCACGAAACCGAAGTCACCACATGTTTCCATATAAATTTTAAGGAGTTCCCTCGACTAGTCATGGCTCCCAGCATCAGATCACCACTTTTGTGAGTATAGTACCAAATTGGGATGACACTCTGTACGCCAAAAGAAAAATTTTGAAAATCGGTTCACAAACGGCGGAGTAATCGTTGAATATAAAAAACGAACATAACACCTCCCCCATTTTGAAAGTCAGTTAAAATTGTTGCCTATGTGTTATTCTGATGTATAAGCTATATTATAGTAAAGTTTCAATAAGATATATTCAGTAGTTTTTGCGTGAAATAGTAACAAACATCCATACATCCAAACAAACTTTCGCCTTTATAATATTATATAATAAAGTATATAAAGTATAAAGTAGGATTAATTATATTCTGTTCACTAAACAATGCTGGCATATCTATGGCAAAAGTCCTTATTAAAATAAAGATTTAAAAAAAATCTCTTTGTCGCGGGACAGAAAACCGACAACAATCGGGGAACGGGCCGCGAAGTGCGAAACATATGCGAATCGGATCTCTCACTCATGCTTCGCAGGAATTTCGCGGCGCCGCGGCGTCGCGCACGGTTCGCGCGCGATGCGGTCGGGGAACCAGCCGCGAAGTGCGAAAAATATGCGAACCGGATCCACACTCACGTTTCGCGGAAATTCCGGATGGGGCTTAAAGGTGCAAAATAAAATACAATAATATGAGAGTAATTTTTTTATTAAAATGTTTTGATACCAAAGCAAATGTTGTATATATGTATATTTGCATGCAGTTAAAATGTCACAAGATATTATGATAGGAACGGAGCCAATATCAAAAATTCCGATTAAATGCAGTTAAAATTATTGAGATCACAAGTCACAATTATTATTATAGACAATGTAAAAAATTACAAATATTCAATAGTAAACTAGATGTAAAAATAAAAAGAAACTGCTTGTCTTGGACGTAGATTGTGAGGTTCCGGAGAACTGTTGAGACATAATGCCGCCTCTACATGTTGGCACTTGGCAGACGTATCTGCCATGCCCCCTATTCTCTAGAGCTATGACGTGTGATGATGCATTGGCCGACGTGTGGAGGCGGTTTAGAACATACAGTATAAAACTGAAGTAATTCGGTCAAATGTATTCAGTCAAATATTAACGGCAAATTCTATCGACCCAACGAAATGACTAGTTAAACATTATTTTTAAGAGTACCGATCTGTTGTTAAAAACAGCAAGTGGACAATGTTTGGTATTACATCTTAAGGGTCGAAGAATTTTACCGCCTGTAAGTATGAATGTGTTTAATGTTACAGTTAACACTTTGTGAATATTTTAACTGCTTACCACATTATTAAATTTTATATGCACATTTCTAAGGTTTTAACGAAGACGACAATCAAAAAGCGTACGAGACATTGGGTTTTTGAAATTTTAGTAAGTAAATTTTATGATAAAAATGAAACAATTTTTATTATCCAGAATCGATTTCTGAGTCCTATAAGTGACATCCTGTAGTTCACATATTTTTCTTATAATAGATAAATACTGATAAAATAATTAAAAATAAAAGTCGTTTAAAAGTTTTTTTTTAAATAACTTTGCTCTGCTTTAATACTGTTTTTAAGATTTAAAAAATATTTCAAAAAAGTATTTTAACATTGTTTCATGAAAATGGTTTATGCAAAGTATTTTTAAAACTAACAAACTACTTCACGAATTCAGAGAACGATTTTGGACGTTTTATGTAGTTTTATAAACCAATGTAACATTATCATAATAACAAAAATGGACGATTCCAGTTTTCTAGGTAAACGTTTGATCGATTGCGAGTTGCGACTCGGCCACATTCAACATTAGAACAAAACAAAACGGGTCCTCTAGTGTCGGCGCGGGCGCGGCGCGGGCTCGACCGAGCTACCGTCTACAAAGGAACATCGGAGATAACTACGTTTCTTCGATATAAAATAGTATCTTAGTATGTACCATAATAAATATCTATCAATATATACTCTCGATCAACAAATATAATTTAATATAGGCAATAATATAATACGAATTCTTTAAATCTACTAACGTTATCACAATACGAGTTGCGACGACACTATGCCGTCTCGAGAGAGTCCGGGACGTTCGCGGCGCTGGCACAAACTTCACTCCCGGGGAACTGTACATTTCGCGTCCACACGCACACACCGCGTCGACGGCGAGCTTCATAAGTCGACCGAGTCGAGGTCCTGCTTGGGGGCCCGCGGCGAGGGCGGCGAGGGCGGGGAGGGCGGCGGCGAGGGCGCGCGCGGGTGGAACTTGCCCGGCAGCGACGCGAGCGCCGACAGCGCGGCGTCCGCGTGCGGGATGCGCCGCATGATCTTGCCGGACGTGATGAGGCGACCGAAGCCCTCCTGGTGCGCGAAGGCGTACCCGCTGCGCACGGAGCGGCGCGCGCGGCGGGCGGACGGCGTGCGGGGCGCGGGCGCTGCGGCGGCGCGGCGCCACCGCTGTCGCGCGCGCAGCCGCTCCGCCAGCGTCGGCCGCCGCCGCGACATCGCCAGCCGCCACGACACCACCGGCACCATCAGGATCATCATCTGCGGGTAAAAGACTCTCAATCTCTTCCTTCAAACTAGCATAAAATATCAAAAAACTTTTCTAAACTAAATCATATCTAAACGTCAACGTAAAAGTTATTTTTACTTAAAAATATGAATACAATGAATACGTTATACTATATTATAATGTTATATTATACTATATTACAATGAATACGTTATACTATATTATAATGTTTTGTTTAACACAAGTCAGAGATAAAACAACATAAGTCTGTAATGTGGCTTTTCTAACTTAGTTATAGGAAAAGGACAAAGTTTCCATTGTGTAAATATTTTTATTAGTAAGGTTGTGTATAGTTTATCGATTGTGTGATTTATTAGTATGATAAGTACTGACAGTGAGCACGGCGGTGAACCAGAACGTGGCCTGCGTGAGCGCGACGGTGAGCGAGCCGACGTAGGGCCCGCCGATCACGTAGTTGTAGAAGTAGTCGAGCACGAAGTAGGACACCAGCGAGCCCCAGATCGTCACGTGGTTAAACACCGTCCAGTATGTCGTGTCAAGCGCTATCTGAAACGTTCAAAATAGTTCATAAAATAATGGACAAAAACAAATATTATACTAGGTGTAACAAAACTAAGTGATAATATTTTAGGGTGTGTACTGTGTATGTGTTTCTTATAATATAGAGTTCACTGTGAAAGTAGCAGCGCTGAAAGAACAATTTTTTTGTGATTTGTATGAGCAAGCACCCGCACGTCATGAATTTTTCTATACAAAGGTGAAAAAAGTTACTCTTTTACTACTTTCACAGAGAACTTTATATTGTGGGTCTATACACACCCTTAAGAGGGCGACTAACCCCAAAAAACAAACATCGTCCTTCTCTCTTCACACTCACGCCCGTCTTTCATATGCCAGGTGAAAAAGAACGACGCGGATTCATCGCCAAATTAGTTTTTTCTCAATAACTCGATAAATATACAACATTTTAAAAATCCGCTAGGTCGATCTCTCAATGATAGAATTTTATACAATGTGTTAAAATATTAACTTAGTTCAATGCACGGTTATGGCAATAAATGAAAAATTCGTGAAAATTAGATGCATCTTTGTAATTTTTTTCTATCGAGAAAATTTTAAGATATCGTGTTTTTGCTCAGATCGAATTCTCGGAAATATAATGTAGTATCTAATTTTAGAAAATGAAACAATTCGGGGTTTATTTTCAAGTATAAAAATGAATTATAAAATCGACATTTTAGGGTTAGTCGCCCCCTTAAGTATTATCACTTAGTTTTGCTGTACCATGTATAAAATAAAAAGATTAGGCTGCGAAAATGTTATTAATTATTAATGTTATTATAATAGAGAGCCCTTTTGTTTTGCAATAAGTGATTTAACCTATAGCTAATAATATAGTATACTAATACCCCTAATAAAAAAATAACAAATGGATACAATTTTTACGCTATTATTTCGGTACTTACTTGTGTTGTATTATCTATAATTAATATTGTAGCTACTACACTTCCTAAAAGCATGTGGTCTGACAGAATCTTTCCGTCCGGAGCCAAGCCGTCTTTGTAGGTACCTGCAATTAAAAAAATCACTAAGAAACTTTATTTTTTAATATTTTACAATAGTTATTATAATACAGAAATGTTTGTATTAAAGATTGTATAAGGCTGTGTTTCCACTGAAGCGGAGCGGAGCTTAGCGGTGCCCGAATTGACCAATCGTGCTATTCCAGCGGAATGACAGCGAAGATTTCGAGCATGGTGATTGGTCAATTCGGCACCGCTAAGCTCCGCTCCGCTTCAGTGGAAACGCAGCCTTATAATGGTGTTCGTAGCCTCTAACTTTTAAAGTATTAGCTTTAGGATTTAATATCTTCCCGGTGGACGGATTTGTTTATTACCATTGAACATGCTAAATCTAGCCAATAACGAAAGCACAATTAATATAATACAGTACAATGCGTATATGCGCTAATGTGAATGTGTGTCTGTTTAACCGTTTCACGTTCAAACCGCTGAACCGATTTTGCTTTAAGTTGTTATGGAGATACTTTGAGCCCCGGGAAAGGACACAAGATACTTTTCATCCCGGAAAAATGTACGGTTCCCGTGCGATAAACGCATTTTGGCGCAACGGATTTGCAGGCATCTAGTCTAGTTATAAATATCCAAGCACTCACCATACGGTATAAGGAAAAGCACTAGCGACGTGAAACACCCGTGTAACGTGGACTTAATAAACTCCGTCTTATTGAACAGTTGGCTGGTGTGTCCGGGCGCGTACAGCCGCGGGAACTGCAGCGAGGTGGCGTCCGACACGTCCTGCTCGAACACGCCGAGAGCCAGCACCGGCAGCGACGTGTAGAACAGGTTGTATACGGAGATGAACATCTCGTCGAACACCGTCTGTAATGAGATGCTTTTAGATACGAAGTACAGGTACTATCAAAGATTCAGCTTATTCAAGACCAGAAGATCACGACTGGACGTATAATTAAACCAAGTAATATCTGCGACCCACCTATGATTAAATTTATCTGTAAGGCCTCTTACACACTGCGACCTTTAACAGCGATGCAGTCGCGCGTTTTTGAAACGCGCGATAGCATCGCGACACCAGCAATTTTTGTATCGATGCTGTCGCGCGTTAGTATCGATACAGTTGCGCGTTAGCATTGATACACACGCGCGACACCATAGATTTTTGCATTGATTTTGCTTCTGCATCGCGACAGCATCGCTACTGTATCGCGACTGTATCTATGCTTAAAGTAGCGCAAGTGTGTAAAGGACAAAGGTGGACCATTAGCGACTGCATCGATGCTGCATCACGACTGCATAGCGACTGTATCGCTGATAAAAGTCGCAGTGTGTAAGGGGCCATAGGCACGGGTAACAAAATCGTTCAACATCTACAGACAGACAGTAGACTTTATTATGATTGCGTTAAAGTCAATAATCGTAAAAGAAGATAGAGACAATTTTGATGTCCGTGCGTGCTATACATTCTAAGAAAAAATAATTATATTTAGCGAGAGCAAAAACCGTCTGATTATTCAGACGGTTTTTGTTCTATATTAGGTATTGTTGAGAAATAACAAGTATAATTTTACTGATTCACTGCACGCTCCTCGTGGCTTCATATTAAAAAGTAAACTCTAGTTACGTCACCGACTCACTTGCGCGCTGAATCCGCAGAAGAACGCGAACCAGAAGTGGCACACGGTGAACGCGAAGTTCTTGTAGAAGAAGTATCGCAGGAACTTGCACATGCGGTAATAGGACCATCGGCCGTGGACGAGCAGCAGCCGCTGGAGGAAGCGGAACTGCGCTATGGAGTAGTCCGACGCCAGCACCGCCTGCATGCCCTCCTGACCGGAGATGCCCACGCCGATGTGAGCCGCTGGGAAAGAATTTCGGTTAAGAGTTTTTTGTAATTAAATAAGTGTCTAAACACACTAGGCGAAAAAACGCGGCCGAAGTTCGGCAAGATTACGCCTGCAATGTATTTTAAATTACCGATGACACACCATGCCGAAATTACGTCGCGTTATATTGTTTGCGTTTGACATTGCTGACGTAATCATGCCGAACTTCCGCCGCGTCTTCAGCATGGTGTGTTTAGAGACTAAAGCGAAAAGTCTATACCACGATGAGACGACTTTAAGAGTCGTATCGAAGTAGAGAAAAGTCTGCAGACGACTATTAGTAGTCGTCGATGTGTTATATAGTTAATTAGGGTAAGTTCGGATACAGGGTAAGTCCGGATAATCAAGTTAACGCCAAATTAAACTACAGTTACGGTACGGTACTATAGTTTGCGGTTGCAGTGCAGTATGGCGTATATGCCCTAGCGCCAGTAAAAAAAAACACTGACTAATTTATTGATAAGTTGAATTATCCGGGCTTACCCTGTGTCCAAACTTACCCTGATTAACCTTAGTCATTATTGATACCTTTAATCATAGACACGTCATTGGCGCCGTCTCCTATCGCTAACGTGACGGCTTTTCTGTTCTTTTTGATGAGCTCCACCACCATAGCCTTTTGTAGCGGCGTCACGCGGCAGCAGATCACAGACCGACACTGTAGCACTACGTCTAGGAACCTGAAACGTACATGTTTTTTTTTTTTATAAAATAAGGGGGCAAACGAGCCAACGGGTCACCTGATGGAAAGCAATTACCGTCGCCCAATGGACACTCGCAACGCTGCAGGTGCGTTGTCGGACCTGCAGCAACATTTCGTCACAGTTATCACACTAAAAATACTCTAACATACATGTTGTAACTTGTAGTTACAGTATTTTTATACTGTAACTTACAACATGTACGTTTCATTGTCAATCGCGGTTTATATAGAAAATGACAAGATTTTGGCAGGGAGTCAATGACCGCTACCGCCATGTTTCGCCGAGTACAGTATAGTGCGATAACTGCAACGATGTTAAAAGTAGTCGAGGACTTTGATAAGAAGGTACCTTTTTTTTTTTTTTTGGTACCTAAGTAGAAACAATTGAGTTTGTAGGAGAAAATAATGATTTATCATCTAAGTCTTATTTTCGTCTCTTGTAATGTGTAAAAAGTTGCAGAGCACAAATAATTGACCATATCTGAAGGTTTAAAGTTGATGAAAATGCAATTTTGAGTTTCACATTTTAAGAAACCTTTTCAACATTTTTTCTAGTTTAGTCAATCTGAACTACATTCCTTTTATAACTCTACAATAGCCTTTTACGAAATTCGAGTACCATCGAGGAAATTGATTCATAGGCAGTTGACGAACCTACGACTTTTGGTTGGATCGTGTCAATTCAATGTTAATTGTGGTCTGTCACCTGGGTTTAACAAAAAGCGACCAAAATACGTAGGACCGCCATCTGCCTAGGCCAACCACCAACTATCAACTTCTCTAATAGTACAAATACAAATAACAAAACAACATAAACAAACAACATACTTCTCCTCAAGTTTAGGATGCAGGCAGTGTACTAGCGAATGTCCGTTGACTACTATGGCGAATCCGTTGGCGTCGTCGGCGTGATCCTGTGACTCCGCCCCCGCGCTGGCCCCGCCCCCCGCACCCCCCGCGCCGCCCGCAGTACCCGCGCCAGACACGTACTCGTTGCTAGAATGTTAAGTTGACTATTAAGTTCAAAAAAGTGATATTTGCAATTGAATTTCGAATATGATTAGGTTACAATTAACAGAGTAAACAGAACTAACGAGTAGGTCGACTCAGAAGAGATCTCGAAAGTTATACGTTTGACGTAGTACGTCATATCGGCCGGCGCGCGCCGTACTAATGCTATACTCACACTGTCCTCCTTATACCTTGTATAATGGAGGTCAGTGGATACCATAAAGTTAATATACCTAGCGGAATAGAGAAACAAAGGCCTGAGCAAGAGAGATGTCACTATCAATAACACTGCGTGGTAAAAAGAGACATGTGATACATAACAGCAGCACTCTTTTTTTGACGTCCAGTCAGCACTCGCACGTTGACAATTTAATCTCATAGAAATCATGTTCAATCATGCTTGTGTAAGTGTATACGTACGCAATACACATATTTTTACACACAGATGAAGCCAATTTCGGTTTCGTCTGACAGCTCGAGATTGTTGCTCTATTCCGCTGGGTATATTAACTTTATGGTGGATACTCAGCATTGTGAAACATGTTGAAAGTGACACTCGCACCCAACTCGCGTATATTCGCCCATTTGTTTGAAGTCGAGATACTCCTTAGTTCTGTCTACTCTGTAATTATCTTGGGGATAAAACTATGTGTTCAATCTTTTAACATTAACCTTTCAAATAAGTAGTTCTAATCAATTTTTATTATTCTTATTCATATTTATATATGCAAGAGTGTTCTGTCTATTCATCTGTTATCACTTCACACTCACACCACTTTTAAGATGAAATTTGATATGGTGACATTTAGGCCGGTATAAATAGTCAGTACTCAAGATGCATCTCGGTCTCAAGACGCGGTTCGCCACTATGATTGGTCCAAATTTTGACAGCCAACCAATCACAGAGCCTGAACCGTGTCTTGAGACCGAGATGCATCTTGAGTACTGACTATTTACACCGGCCTGAGTGGCGAGAAAGGTTAGAGGATATAATATGTAATTTATATTACTTTTATCACTTAAATAATATGTTTCCTTCGTCCCATCTATTGATCAATATGTTTCCCATCTATTAAAGGAAAATTGCTGACTTATAAAGAAGACTTTTTGGACAGGAAATTGTCTAGTTGTAACAAAACACTACGAACAAAGGAGAGGCGAAAAAAAACACACACAGGACAAACAAAACACGAACAACATAGAACTAGAATATATAACAATACAAAGTGCATTGTAGTAGAAACATAATTTACGATTAATACGTAGTAAATTAATACGATTAATATAAAACATCTACAACGAATTAAAAAGAACATTTACAAAAAAAACGCAATATTACTGCAGTAGCACGACAAGCATAGCTATTAATGACATTCTGCTATTATTTGTTACAAATTAATACAGCTTTTATTTTCAAATTGTAACATTTATTTTTATCGTTATAGCTTACCTGGTAAATGAAGTAGTTGCTTTTTAACAAAGTGCAATATTATAGAAAAAAATATATAAGTTGAGTGTAGATAGTAGTGCGAATAGAGCCAGTGCGGAGTGCCGCGCCGCAATACACAGAGGCGTCACACTAAATTCACCTAAGCACGCTCGCAATATTATTCTCCAAAAGCCAATAAAATTATTATGTTATTAGAAAATTATTGATAACTTATTCGTTGAAATTAAATCTGTAGTTTTGGCGTTCTTTCAAAATCATTAGCAAAAGCGTTATGACGCAACCGATGTATTAATCAAATAATTATAAGCATTACACAAACTAGAATCTAGATTGTCAAAGTAATAGACTAGTTGCAATTTTTGAGTATAGTTTCCACATCTCTTACGATCTTATAAAGAAACGAAGAATAAGACAGCAATAACTAATCCATGTCCCTATCTAATACTTTAAAATATCCGGCATCAATCATTGTCCTACATTATTACTTCAGTCTTCAGATGACTAAATTAATTTAATAAAATAGGCGTTTCTACTTTTCACCGCTAAAATCAAGAAAAAAATTTTTTTCAAACCGTTAGAGTAGGAGCATGATCGTTGCGAGCGTGTCAAGTTGGCATTAGCGTGTAGGCGCGCGTTATAAGCGGGCGTGTAAAGTGGGCGGGGCGTGTAAGTGGTGTCTACCTGCGGCGTGCTAGTGAGTTATGTTCCCACCTAAATGTGACGACGGACACGGCCGGCGCGTTGAGCTTCACGTTAGCCCGCGCGCGGGTGCTGCCGTTAGCGGCGGAGCTCTTCGCTTCTGATCCTGGAATCATAGACGATATTATGTGTATACCTTAGTTAGACAAATAGTAGCATTGACCATTATATTTGTTTTATATATAATAGTTTGCCACTCGATAACAAGTCAAGTGGCATTTAACGACACTTTTTACAAGAATTTCAATGGCAAGGAGATCATGTTATAATAAAGACATAAAACACATAATAACCGAAGTGTAACAAATGCATTTGCATCCCTAGAACTTTATGTAAGTACAGTAATACTCCTGTATCACGCGAGTGTCGCCTGACCGCAAGACGGCATACCTTGCTACAACGTACCGTGCAGCAACGTACCGTACTTGAACGTGCAGTGATGCACGGTGTCGCACAGTACCTGACGTCAGCATAAGTATTGTAAGTCAACGTATCGTGCAACGATGCACGAAGTCATATTGTACGACAATATACCGTACGCCGACGTAACAGCAAACTGTGCGGCAGGAAGGTGCTGACGACGCGTATGCTGTCCCTGCACTTGACAAACTGCCGGGCGACGACGCATGGCGCGCCTACGTACCGTACGCAAACGTAGCGTACAGCGACGTACAGTACAACATACCGTGCGGCAGGAACGTGTTGACGACACGTATGCTGTCCTTGCACTTGGCGAGCTGTCGGGCGACGTCATCGTGGGCGACGCCGTCGATCACGAACACCTCCGCCATGTCGTCAGTCAGCAGCTGACACGAGTAGCCGATGTTTATCGCCGTCTCTGTTGCACACAACATCATCATCAACAATAAAATCTTAATGGGGAAGATGCAGTAATTTTATTATGGGTTGGATTAAAATTAATCTTAGATAAGAAAAGATCTAGACTAGTATAGATAGGCTAGTATGTTAATAATTTAAATATTATATGAATGCAGAATTTTATAGTTTCAAAGTCACTATTCCAAAGCAAAAACTGCAAGACATAGAGAAAACTGCAAGATACGTCACTCTTGTCATTTTGTATAAAAAAAAATGTTTAAAATATTTTCTTTTGATGTTGTAGTCGCAAAATAATAAGATATTATAATAGGGTAAATAACTAGTGATTGGACAGTACCAGTCATTGGACAAAGCACAAAAAACGTCGAGCAAAACCAGCGGCTCGGGATTTCGTCCACACATTCAGCATTGCTCGATAGTTTTACTCTAAATCGATATATTTAATTCCATCAAGCCGTTAGCCGGCTCGATGCGAGCCTTCGAGCTGTCAGATTTGCGGTCCACACAGTAATTATTACTCGATTTGGAGTAAAACTATCGAGTAAAAACATGTGGTTTTACTCTATAGTTTTACTCCAAATCGAGTACTTAGCAATACACCATGTGATACGTAAGAAAAGTGGCATGACGAGTGACTAAGAGGCTAAATATTTTTGTTGCCTTATTTTGTCTTGATCGATTTCTACGTTTATCAAATGAGTTATAATAGGGTTAATTACGGAATACATTCAATGTATACATACGTTAATATGTAACAGAATAAAGTACTGTGTTCAGCTAAATGTGTGTCTTAATTCCATTATCAAATAACGAGCTCGAGCTTGTCATACAATATGGCTTCAACGTTAATCATGCTAGTCATTTGTAATCTTTATCTATTTACAGCTGATTTAAGATAATCGTACCTTGTTTGTCACCCGTTAAGACCCACACTTTGATCCCCGCCATGCTAAGGTTGGCTATCGTTTCTGGCACGCCGTCCTGTAATTTGTCTTCAATGGCAGTCACACCTGAATATAAAATACAAAATAATAAAAGGTCAAAGTATTCAAAAGATTCCGTTCCACATGTTAAGTTAAGGCAGCACATTTTATATTCTCACAACGTGATAGGTCGATTGAATGCGATGTCTTTTTATAATTACCTATTTAAAACTCGTCTTTATTTACTTCAAAAGAAGATACACATTACACATTGAATTGACAGAGTCGCAGCTCGTGATATTGGGCTGCCTGTTCCAAATTTGAATGGATCTTTTTAAAATTAAACACATTGTCACAGCCTTATAGTGGAGTGATAGCACGCAAATGTAGACTTTAGCTCCGAGGTGGTGGGTATAGTACCGTGTAGCATGAGAACGCTGCTGACATCACTCTCTATACACACGAATCTAAATCTTATCCGGGTGGCACAGAGTGCATTCTCACCGAGCAGCACGAGGTCTGTCTCGATCTCCTCGTAGATGGCGTCGAGACGCTCGTCGCGGTCGTGCAGGGCGAGCGCGGCGGCGTGATGCCGGCGCTTCCACTCCGCGAACCCGCGCTCCTCCAGCGGCCGCCACGCCAGCGCTAGGGTACGTAGACCTTCGCCCGCGAATTTCTGTTAAAGATTCACATAGTTTAAAAAAGAGATATGTCAATAAAAAGTTTTCCGTCTCATCTCACACAAACCAATCGGTTTTAATGTAGTTTAATAGTTTTACTGTACATAAGATATGTTTTAAATGAAATCGAAATAACGCTGATGTTGGCGTGCGATCTGCATATAAGATAATATGATAACTTTGTAAGTTTCTAGTACCAATAAAAAGCCAAGGGTATTTCATTATATTTTCTTTTAGAAAATATACGTTTATTGAAATCATAAAGACAAAAAAAATATATTTTTTAACTGGTGAATAAATAATTCAAATAAAAAGATACTCACGTTTAAATGCTCCTGCGTCTTAGACTTAACCTCCTCTTGATCGTTCTTTTTTAACCGGTCGTATATAACGTTATCAGCACCTTTAGTATATAACCTAATTTCACCGTCCTTCTTCAATATCACTGACATTCTTTTCCTAACATTATTAAAATCTAATATACACAACAACTCGTACACCTGAAACAAAATTACAACATTGCTTTCTATACAGAGTGCAACATAACTTAGTTCTTAGAGTAACAACAACATAAGTTAGAGAGATACTTTGTATAGAGTTCACTGTGAAAGTGTTAATAATTTTATTATTATTGAATGGGTATTAGCAAAATAAGCTTTCTCCAGTTCTCAGCAAAAAGGTTGTAAATGAAAAAAAATATGGCCGGCATCGCACCTGCAGCTCTTCTAATAATGCGAGTGTCCATGGGAGACGGTAGTTGCTTTCCATCAGGTGACCCGTTAGCTCGTTTGCCTCCATATTTTATTATTAAATATATATTTAAAAAATATGAATGTTTTAGAGTTACCTCAGTTTTCCCCATGACCTCTATAGTGATGGTGTTGGGCGAGCGCTCCCGGAACACAAACCCGAAGTTGCGCGCAGCCGACACCAGCGCCGACTCGTCCGGCGATTGTGCCTGGAAATTAATTGTACAGTGTTTTATTGTCAAAGAGGATCTAGCAGATGTTTGCAATGAGAAAGAACTGATTTTTCGCTCCGCCTGGTGGCCGTGGAAAATCAAAATGTCGAAACTTCTTATGTGAGTGGTTACTACCCTCCAGCGGCAAAAGAAATATCGAATAGATGGATGTTAAGGACTGTAGACCACTGCCCTTAGCCGGCCCCTAGACGATCAATTGTATTGTCAATATCACGCTACAATGTTATTGAACAGTTTATTTGACAATTAGATTGAAGGCGCGCGATGTTAAGATGTTGATGTCAACCCTAGACGGTCAATAATATTACGTAATACGTGATTTTGCGTGATAAAATTGCTCGTCTAGGGGCCCGCTTACTTTATTTCTCACCTGATACTCCAGCCGGCCGTTCTTGTGTTCCGGCATGACGGTGTGACACAACGCTAAAAGTCGGAAGAAGTCGAACACGTTGCTGTCGCCCTGCCGGACCGCCTTCAGAAGTTTCGAATCGAAGAACTTGAATTCCGGCTCGTACTCCGGATTGTCAGAGAAGTCGAGCGGCTCCGTGCTCTGTAATATAAGTTAGTTATAGCGATGACACCCCCCCCCCCCCCCTTTGCTAATAAACACAAGGTATATCAAAACTAAGTGATAATACTTTTGGATTTGTAGGTGTTCCTTGTAGAGAGTTCACTCTGTAAATAGCAGCGCTGAAAGACCAAAATTTATTCTCTCTTTTGTATAGGCCGGCGCCCTAAGTAATATTACCACTTAGTTTTGTTACACCCTCTATATACAGCGTATAAACCCTTCCTTGTCTGTCAATTGATATTTGCAATATATTAGATAAGGATGGAATAGGTCATTAAAGAAAGATAGAAATAGGTTATTCGCTGTGTACAAATTTGTTAGAAAGGGGACCAACTTATTATATTATAAAGAGCCTAAAATATTTTATTAAATTTTATTTTCTGATACGTCTGAAAATTATTTCATAGTTTAATTTATCGTATGAATACAATATATCTTTTGAAGTAAATAGCCTTTTAAATTTCAACTGTAAGCTGATAAGTGATAATGTAAGATTTTTATATATGGATTAAGTAAATTTTGGGTACCTGCTTTTTACACCTGTTTATAGGATATCAAAAAACTAAACATGCAAAATCAGGAAAAGCAATAAATACAAGTCAAAAGTCAAAAGATTATAAAAATATGTTACTTTGTGGGTTTGTTAAAGAGATCAATAATTAATCTATCCAGAGTTATACCTATACTTCACAGTATTAACTTTACTTCTACAAGAGCCCCTATGTCATTATCATAAAGGTCAACAAGAGGTTGAATATCTCTGAACAGACAGTGTGTTGTACCAGGGATGTTGCGGATCCCGATTTTTTCATATCCGCGGATGCGAATGCGGATGCGGATTTTAGAGGTTCACATCCGCGGATGCGGATGCAGATGTTTCGGATCCTACATAATTAATATAGTTTATAAAATGAAAAAGTATTATTTTAATTTTTAAATAATTTATCACAAAATAATAGTACAGGTTCCCTAGAACAAATTTCTTAATTAATATCAAGCTAATTATTTGTGAGTAGCTTCATTTTGAAACGCATTTTGAATAGAACAATCCATATTTTAAGATCATCAAAGCGAAATATTAAATCATATTTATCTTTGTTAGCTACCACTATCGCAGAGGAAATTGTTGTTCCTTTTATCATAATGAAAAATTTACAAAAATTACCTTGATAGTAATAAAAAAATTGTTCCAGGGAACCTGTACTATAATAATACTTTTGTATTAAAGAGAAAATAATTTGTAAATGAAAATTACATTAATTCTCCTATACTAAACTCTACCACTTTTTTTAGTAAGTACACGAATTTATTAATAGGAGCATAAGCCATAAAGCCTTATACTTAAATTATTTTATAATAATAATGCCGTTCTTTATTAAGTAAGAAGCACAAACAAACTTGTAGTGATTAATTTACACAAAACAATAATTAATGCACCACAATAAACGCTTCGCATCTTGTGACCGTTTTTAGGGTTTCGTAATCAACAAGGAACCCTTATATTTTCGGTCTATCTGTCAGTCTGTCTATCTGTTTCTCCGCGATTTCGCCCAGAGAATAGCATACGAAGCCGAAATTCGGCATGAATGCACATACATATAAACGGTGTCGACAAAATGGTATATAAAACCTTTAAAAAAATTTATGGGACCAAAAATTTATTCCCTTACACACCAAGCGGGGATAAGTTTTTTTTATTTTGCGTCCACTCCGCCGTGTGTGGTGTCGTTGGATAGGGTTTTTAAAAATATTATTCGAAGAAATATGCAAAGTTTTAAAGTGGAAGAAATCGTTAGTGTCCAGTGTCTCCCCGTTCTACCAGTTAGTAGCCTACCGGTTGATTCTGAAAAATATGCGGAAAATTTCACGGGAGTAGAAAATATGCAAAATTTAAAAAGACTTTATAAGTTATTGAGAAGTACAAAGGAATTTTTCGTTCATATTCCTTTGAATGAAACGGAGATGATGTTGTTAGTAGTGTAAAACATGTTATAATTGTACATTCATTGGCGATATAAAACTTATCAAAAACTGGCGGTACTACGGTACCCTCTATAGTGCGTGGCCGAGACTCACTTGGCCGGCTTTTTCGCTCCCATTGGTCATTTGTCACGCGCAAACGGCACGTGCCATTCACAGACCTCGCCGCTTTTCTTTTCTTGTCGCAACTCGTATGACATTCGCATCTGCATAAAAATCCGCATCGATTTAATGCGGATGCGGATGCAGATGCGGATGCCTAAATATATGCGGATGCTCCGCATTTGCGGATGCGGATGCGGATATTCGCAACATCCCTGGTGTGTACCACAGAAACACCATAGATACAAGCAACACCAATCAGAAACATGCAAAAGCGAGAAAGAGGCAAAGCATACAAACAAACATCTAAACTTTTAAAGTAATTATACTTTTTTCTAACTTAAATATAACAACAAATGTTTACATTTTATAGATATTGTTTATATTATCCAGTACAGTTTAATTTTGTGTATCGTTTACAACGAAATTGGTAACATGATAATATATAATTTTATAGTGTTTTACAGTGTAACAGACTACAGTGTCAAACTAATATATTAAAACATCAAAAGCACACCAAGACAGACATTTTAACATTTTATAAGCTAGGAAACATGCATATTTTTGTCTATTGAGTGTAAATATTGGTTGTGTTATGCTAGTATTTACATTATTATTCCCTGTTGTTTAGTTATTTTAGTAGTATTCTATGAAATAATAATAGCCAAAAAAACTACATAAGTACTACTATTAAAACCTCTATTACTTATTAGTGCTGGGAAAGTATTAAAAAAAATTGCTGTTTAATTTTTTTATTGAATAATAAAGTCACCAACTGGTAACTATCTACCTTGTTTAGCTAGTTTATGTATGTGAGTTATTAGTGAGGTAAGCTAATAGTTTATACAGGTACATTACAGTAACGCTTAACCTAAAAATCACAGTGTATAACTGGGATAAAGGAGGTGTAGCGTACTATTTCTATACACGTTAAGTTTGCAGAGGATCATTGGGAAAAATATTCAAAATGGAAAAAAATTAGACATGAAGCGATAATTCGCTGCAATCTTAACGCGTACAGATCATATTAATATCATGGTAAACAAGTGTACCCATGGGCGTATATAAGGGCACCCCCCTTATATACGCCCATGGGTACACTTGTTTACCATGATATACCGTTAAGTTTGCAGAGGATCATTGGGAAAAATATTCAAAATGGAAAAAAATTAGACATGAAGCGATAATTCGCTGCAATCTTAACGCGTACAGATCATATTAATATCATGGTAAACAAGTGTACCCATGGGCGTATATAAGGGGGGTGAGGGGGGGTGAGGGGGGGTGAGGGGGGTGTCCGGACCCCACCCATTACTACCTCACTTGTCCAATTTCGATAATAATATAATATGTACCTCGCCGATTAATATCGGTGCGGTACATGTATAAAAAATAAACATTCCTACACACGTTGCCTATTTGCTGCTGCGGAACCCTTCATGGGCGATTCCAACTCGCATTTGGCCGCTTTTTTACGTTAGAGACCCCCCCCCCCCTTATCAAAGCAAATACGCCCGTGAGTGTACCACTAACGACATGGCTGTTGTAGGGCTTGTTAACAAGATGTTTACTTTTTTCGCATGATAAAATACAAAAAAGAACCATATCGTTGACACTTTATAATTATTGAAACGTTTTGTGTTTTAACAAAATCAATCAAGTATAAAATACGTCTTATAGTCCACTTGACGTGGAAACGCTACAAAAATCTGAAAGAAACATTATACAGATACAAAATTATTTATTAACATTCTTAATATACAATAGTATAAAGCTGAGGTGGTACATACATACAATATATACATCGTCGTATTTTTTTTTTATTACGAAAATAAAGTGTCAACAACAGGGTCTCTTGGAAAGTGAGTAGCGTGGGGTTAGGTGTGTGTGTGGGAGTGTGCGGAAGTGTGTGTGTGGGGGCGAGTACGCACGTCCGGGCGGCGCGCGGCCGGCGTGCTGCGGCCCTGCTCGAGCTCGGAGTGCAGCAGGCGCGCGCTCGGTGAGTGGGCCGCCCCCCGCGCCCCCGCCGCCCCCGCCGCAGCCCGCTCCCGCCGCCCCCGCTGCGCCACACACGCGTCAGTTCGCCCTACCACCCCGACCTCACCGGAGTGTATGTGTGTGCGTGCGTACGTCCACTCTGGGCCCTTTTTCTGTTATGCGTATCATCGCCCGCACGCGTATCTGTAGGCCTACTACGAAACCGTTTTGAGACTCAAACAATCGAATGAGAATGCCGCGTCCGGCTCTAACAACGTTATTTCTCGTTTGTTACAGTAGGACGCGGCATTCTCGTACGATTGTTTGAGTCTCAAAACGATTTCGTAGTGCGGCCCCTGGCCCGAACGCGGGTGACAACATGACAGATCGCGCGCGTCTTGCCCATGTGAGAGGAAAAAACTATGAAATGATTGGATGCGGGCAGCTTGTATGCGAACCAGAGCTACGCAGGCGATAACACGCATAACAGAAGAAGGGCCCTCAGGGTGGTAGAGACGTGTATTATAGTTACATGTGCGGCACGTTACACTACGCGATGAGTCGTAAAAAAAACTATTATGCACAATTTTTAAAAAAATCACAAACGGTACACGGATCCCGAAGCTGGACTGGGACAGTTTCAAACATCACTGACAAAGAAAAACATGCACAAAATTATCGAACGGTGCAAATTTTGATCTCCTGCATGTATGGTCTATAGTGCTTCCTCGTGAGCGGTCTACATGCATCGTGGCTACTGTATGTAACGTGTGCGGGGAAGCCGGGCCAGGAAAATAAAAAAATTCGCCGAGGGCGCTCAATTATTGCTATGGCAACTCTACGTGAAGCTGGAACGTGATTGGTTAAAAACATGTCAAGTCAGTTTGGCGGGTTTTCCGCGACTGACGTTTTTCATATTCCTGGTCGGGCGGCGGTGTATAGTCTGTGGTACTCACGTCTGTGAGCTCTATGGTCTCGCCGGTCTGCTCGTCGATGACGTCGCCGTAGCACACGCCCGCTATCGAGCACTTGTTGAACGTCATTATGTTCTGCGTCAACGTGCCCGTCTTGTCCGAAAATATGTATTGGATTTGACCTGCGGGAAAGAATAGAGTAAATTCAAACTTATGAGGTTTACTTAAGAGTCTAAAATCCATTGAACCACAAAATTACTATACCAAAGCTACATTATAATATTATTTTACCAAGCTCCTCATTCAATGTGGTAGTCCTCGCCTTAGCCGCGGTCCCAGTCTTTTCGTAGTACATTTTCTCGTCCCAATTTATTAAAAAACTTTGCGCAAATCTTATAACCTGAAAATATAAAACATACATTTTAGGTAAACGATATTAGTTTTAACTTTTATATTTACTTTTTATTTTAACGACACCATAAAAGTGACAAAAAATATAATAAACATGTAGTAATAAAGGCGAGTTTTAAGGTCATGTTAGATGTTATATTAAAATCACGTGCTTTTACATGTCGTGTTAAAAAATATAAAATAACTATAAAATATTTTTTACTTAAAATTAAAAATCATAACACTTTAATTTCGGGAGTGCCACTACGATTAAAAATACATTCAACACGCAACCAGCCCCTTTTTTCCATAGAAAAAAATTGGTTAAATATACAGACAAATATATCGATGTTTTCTACGTAAACTATTGTATGTATGTCCAAACCTCAATTTTACAGGAGAGTCATTTGAAGATAGTATTGGATGCAGTTTACTCGTCTTATAAGCTAGCTGCTAGAGTTTCGATTTTTGTCCGCGTACACTTATGACTCACCTCAACAGACACATACAGCGATATAGGCACAACCGTATTCATGACGATGGCGTATGAGAAGAACACGAGCAGCGCGATGACTATTGCGCCCGGCGCCGGCTCCGCGGGCACCAGCGTGTCCCACGGCAGGTATACCTGGTGACACAACATCATTAGTGTTGGACATCAAGACGTAGATTACACGATCAGTTTCTCATCAATCTGATCCATCAATCTGGTAAAGATTGACGGAAAATTGATCGTCTAACCCACGGATTGATGGACTGATATTTTTTTAATATGTACTTTTTAAAACCATCAGCATTCCGTCAATCAGATTGATGGATCAGATTGATAAAAACTGATCGTGTAACCTACGTCTAAGTGCACTTTCGCACTACGACCGATCCGAATCCGATTCGAACCCGAGATTCAAGGATGACGGAGAAAAGTGAGGTGTTCGAAGTCGGATTTAGTGCGTAAGCTATCATAGAAACAGTATGGAGCGTATTTTCACGGGTACGGATTGGAGTCGGATCGGACGTAGTGTGATAGCGCTCTAACGGTACGGCCATACATTTTTGACACAAATCAAATTTTTTTTTTATTAACAATGAATAATTATAAACAAAATATTTTATATCCACATGCTGCCTACCACCGGTTCGGGAACTAACCCGGCAATCAATCTGTCATAGTCTTTGCTATGGGGTTGTGCACAACACTTTGGCAAATAAAATATCAAAAACCCTCATTTTATTGTACCAAGACTGCACAAATCTAAATTTAGAGCGTTATTTATACAAATAAATAACGCTCTAAATCTCTAATCTCTCTAAATTCTCTAGTCTCTCTAAAAATAAAAATAAATTCTCTAATCTCTAATCTAAAAAAAGCGCTAAAAATAAATAATATTGAATTGAAATAATATCGAGAGATTGTTAATCAATGTTTAAATTTAACCGGATATTTATTCAATACACTTGTGTCGTGTTCGTTGTTTGGTTAATTTGTATTTATTATAAGTCAATCGTCAACAGTCATACCTCTATTAAATTGATATCTTATGTCACAAACACTCTTGTAAATAATGCTTTATGTAAAGTTATTAGCTTTATGGCATGAAATCTAGCTGAATAACTCTAGTTTATATGGCTGTAAAACAGCACGCCTTTAATAGTGTCATGAATTAATAGTGTCATGAAGGTCTACAGTTATAGCTTTATTTTTGGTTTAGTTTATTACTCCTAGAAATAAGCCTAATTCTACTTGCGTCAGTCTGCCCTTAACGCATTTCAAAACAGCATCTTTACTATGAAGCGTTTTGCTAAATTAAAAAAACATACATACATTTTTTGATTTGTGCAGTCTTGGTACAATAAAATGAGGGTTTTTGATATTTTATTTGCAAGAAAAAGCCTTGTGCACAATCCTATGGCAACAGATTGATAGCCGGGTTAGTTCCCGAACCGGCGGTAGGCAGCACGTGGATATTAATAAATATTTTGTTTATAATTCATTCTTGGAGCAAGACAAGTGGAAGACCCTGGAGGAGGCCTTTGCCCAACAGCGGGATAGCATAGGCTAACCAAAAATAAATAAATCTTAATAAACATATTTGATTAGTGTCAAAAATGTATGGGCGTACCGTTAGAGCGCTTTGTTGACGTAGATGAGAATACTATTAGTACGAAAAGACTATACTGATGTATACCTGAAAGTATTGTCCGACGAACCACTCCCACACGCCGCACGCGACAGTACAGAACACGCACATCGACAGCAGGAACAGCACTATCTGTAACACATATATATCATTTAAAATTATTGTATAAATACATTATCAATACAAATAAAAATGAAGCATTATAAATGTTGGTCACGCGTGTCTCGCTAAAACTCGAGAACGGCTGAACTAATTTGGATAATTTTAGTCTTGAAATATACGTGGAAATCTAGAGAAGATTTAGATTAGGAATAATCGGCCAAGTGCGAGTTAGACTCGCGCACGAAGGGTTCCGTACCATTATAGAGCAGAAATAGGCTGAAAATGTGTATGTTTTTTATATGTGAGCCCCCCTTAATTATGAACTTTATTTAAATATTATTATTAGTTATTAAAGTACACCTAAAACTAAGTATTTCGTGAATATTTTAAGTGCCTATGTGTTGCCGTTATTGATATTGAGCAAAAAATTGCCCACCTTAAATATTTAATTTATTTTGTTTTAGTATTTGTTGTTATAGCGGCAACAAATATACACAATCCATGAAAATTTCAACTCTCTAGCTATTACCGTTCTTGAGTTACAGCCTGGAGACATACAGACGGACAGGCGGACACACAATGAAGTCTTAGTAATAGGGTCCCGTTTTTACCCTTTGGGTACGGAACCCTCATAAAAATGAATTATAAATGTTGGTCACGCATGTCTCGCTAAAACTCGAGAACGACTGAACCAATTTGGATAATTTTAGTCTTGAAATATACGTGGAAATCTAGGGAAGATTTAGATTAGGAAAAAGGGATACGAAGTTAATCAGGTTATCTAGTATTGTAGTAAAAAGCATATTTTAAGCTTACAACTACTGTCCTTTATACTGGCAGCAAAAAATATATGTATGTAGTAGTTTTTCATATCACACTGATGGTAAAACAGGTCGTCGCTACGTCTGAATTAGTGAATGATACGGCAAGGATTAGGATTAAAATTCGAACAAGGTTCTTTAGGTGAACCTAACCTTAGCAGAGGGCCTAGACAAGCGGCAAGCGATTATCGTAAACGCCAACGCCAACGCCACAAAATGTATGGGATTTGAGTTTTGACATTATTATTCGCTAGCGAAGCGATGACTTATGTCAAATCGCATTCATTTTGTTAGCGTTTACGATAATCGCTTGCCACTTGACTACTAGGGCAGGTAGGTATTTGATGGACGATTAGCGGAAAGGAAAATACAGGACTGAAGTTAAAGAACCACCGCCACACTCACCCCTATAATAAGAAAGTTGAGTAGCCTATCTATACTGGTGCGCTTGAATTTCGTCTTGCCGCTGTTCTGCATGAGCTTGGTGTCCTTGCCGGCGAACACCACGACGCCGTAGCACCACGACGTGTTGCGGAGCACGCACCCCCGCAGCAGGATCTTGTCGTTGTCCAGCGAGAAGTGGGACGACCGCCAGCTCAGCGTACCTGCGGATATCATCGTGTTTTTTTTTTCATTTATTTTGTTTTTAAGCTATTGCATAGCTTTGAGCACGGCGACCAAATCAAGAAATTCCGTAACGAAAATAAAGCTAACACCCCCCACTCCGACTCCGTGTCGTTATAATTCGTGATCTGTCTGATCTGGGTTTCACAAAACGCGAGCAGATTCCCACCAGAACTTTCTGCCTATAATGATCAACGATCCTGCAGCTCTCTGATGTTGCGAGTGTCCATGGCCGACGGTAGTTGCTTACCATCAGGTGACCCGTTTGCTCGTTTGCCCCCTTATTTTATAAAAAAAAATGTAAAGCAAACTGTACACAAAATACTGGTACTTTTATTGGATAGATTGAGTAAAAACTGACACGAAAACTAACGTAGATATTGTGTATGGTTTTTGAAAACTATGTTACCGTCCTCTTATAGTTTGTGCGTTTTATGATGATATGCGTGACAAATTATAATTGACAATAGTAGGGAAGTTACCTAACAAAAATTAATCGATAGTTTAAAAATATCGAATCACATCGTAAAGGAATTGCAATCGAAATTATCGATTTCGTACTGACATTTTAGTGGTGCCGGCGATTTAAGATGACCGCCCTTTTTTATCGATTTGATTTCGATTCAACAGAGTCAATCTCTATTAACATAAGTTCCGTTTCATGCATATGACATTTTTCAAATGTTTTCGTAACAATAATTTTATACTCCTATTTCACAGTTAATATTTATAATTTTTATTAATAAGTTAGCATTTAGCATCTTTTCATTTTTATTCATTTACAATTATAGGAAACATTTGTTTTTGTAGATGGAATATAATTTGTTACATTTTGATTTTTTTTTGTTTTCTTGTAAAAAAAAACCCGTAACATGAAAACTGTCACCCATATCACAGTATAGCAATATGACATATCCCTACAGTAGTGAAACGAATGTACTTGCGCAGAGCAACGGAGGGGTACTCGCGGGGAAGCGGGCGGCGCGGGCCCGCGTACACAAACTCGCGGAGTTTGTATACCTGCGCCCACAGGGGTGACGTTGGCGCGTTGTCTACGAATTTTGTGTTGTAAAACGATAACTTATCTCATAAACAATGGGATATTATAATAAATGTTCAGTGTACAGATGTAAATCTGATTAAAAAAACAAAAGGGATTTAAATTTTCATAAATATCGGCTCACAGTTTACACTAATATTGTGTTGGCCTTAGCGGCATTCATTTGCATCTCTGTTTTATTGTTTACGTTGTAGGAAGTGTAACAAGGAGAGAAACAATATAGAATAAATAAAAAATCTGTCAAATACCCTGTTACACACTAATTAGTACCTACCTAGCTAGGTACACACACCAAGTGTAACATTTTGTCCTTTGGACCGCCCTTACCGCGTACGTAATAAGAGTTTTGAACAGGGATGTTAGACGGCCACTTGGAAGTCCTTGTATCGAGCTGGCTGAAAACTGGTATCGGAGACAGAAAACTAGTACGCCTGTGCTCGGTTCCGGCACTGCGAACACTGATGACAAACTGTGTCGGAAGTCGCATCCCAGTGAGAAAAATTAATATTTTAATTTCGTATACTGTTAATAGAGGGCAGTAATCATCGAACGCACGGAAGAAATATTATTTTGAACTGCATTATCTTTTTGATATTTTACTGCGTTATTCGGGTATAAAATGTAAAATATATTGAAAAAAATAGATAAATGATTCATAACGAAGATTTTTATAAGAAACGAGGGTTCGTTTGCTTAACCAAACAATGGAAAAGAAGTCCGAAGTAAACAAATTGAGATTTCGAAAAAACATTTTTACACACAACACAACTGTCTATCGAGACAGCTTGCTATAAAAAAGTTTTATATTATTAAGGAAATCTGATTGGAATGTTTTTACATGCATCTTTGAAATTTGCCGGTTATTCTATATGGTCAGTGTATTTTGGTCGGTCAAGGGCCTATCTTGGTATTTTTGCGTACAAGGACCGAGTAATCTTGGCACATGGTACGTGAAACCAAAACCTGGTATGTGTACCAAGAAATTGGTACGTCTGACATCCCTGGTTTTAAAGTGCTTCTCTTACACCTGACACGTGATTAATTATTGGATATTTTATATATTCGAAATTTCGAATGCGTCTTCATTATTAATCCTTCGATCGTGATTCATGGATCCTTGGAAATCTATTGTTATTCTATTGTGTCTCGCTCACCGGTGAGCTTATGGGGCTTGATGGGTTAATTAAATTTTTAAATAGAGAACTATAATCATCTAAAAATAAAGTTTCACGTAAATATCTGGCAGTACGACATAATATGTAAATATAAACGCTGATTTAACAGATTAAATGATAACATTTACATTACAAGCACAATATTTTATTTTTATTTCCCGTTTCGTGGCAACCCTGGCATATCTGCTCGGTACCTGTCATCGGTGGTGGCATCGTGCGACATCAAAGGCGTTTCGTTACTGTAGGGACTAATATTGCTATACTGTGCCCATATCATCTTAGAACGCACAAACTATAGATATTTCACGCCTTGCATTTCTTGGAATATGACGTGGAATGTACCACTATTATATCTATGTTCTGCCCATAACTATACTACTTCACCCTTTGGCAATAATGCGGTATTAAAAACATTGTTGCGTTTGTTACTGCTGGACGCAACCATAAAAATGTTTTATGTGATACATCATTTAAAATAGATACTCCTACATCGTCAAAATGTACAATAAAATGCACAAACTATCACAATACGTATTCGCTATTAAAATACTGCAAACAATCGTAAAGAAAACTAAAAGCTGGCACATTAATTTGAGGAATTCTCGATTCATTTTAAAGCTGCGCTATACTTCATAAGAATTGTCAGTACGAGACGTCAGCATTTCAGTTCTTTGTATTTATATTATGTATACAGCGTGCATTAAAACGTCTAAAATCCATCAGCATCTTATTAAGAGGGCGACTAACCCCAAATCAAACATCGTCCTTCTCTCTTCACACTCACGCCCGTCTTTCATATGCCAGGTGAAAAAGAACGACGAGGATTCATCGCCAAATTAGTTTTTTCTCAATAACTCGATAAATATACAACATTTTGAAAATCCGCTAGGTCGATCTCTCAATGATAGAATCTTATACAATGTGTTAAAATATTAATATAGTTCAATGCACGGTTATGGCAATAAATGAAAAATTCGTGAAAATTACTTGCATCTTTGTGATTTTTTTCTATCGAGAAAATTTTAAGATATCGTGTTTTTGCTCAGATCGAATTCTCGGAAATATAATGTAGTACCTTATTTTAGAAAATAAAACAATTCGGGGCTTATTTTCAAGTATAAAAATGAATTATAAAATCGACACTTTAGGGTTAGTCGACTCCTTAATACTAATTTCGTTGCAGAGGATGCTAGAACAATTGACATAAAGAACATGAGAACATAATATAGCTAAGTGGCTGTGACGCAAATCGTAACGACAGCAATCAACGATATTAGCCATCAATTAAAATACTATTTCACGGCAGTAACGAAAAACCATTTGCGAAACAACTAGCAAAATAATAACTATCAACATGCAAACGTCTTGCAATACTAGTTGCACATATCTTTATTACCGTTATTATAGTTACTTACGTAGCCTATAAAGTTATAGATAGTGTACAATCATTAGAAGATTTAGCTCTGCTGATAGAGTCATTCAGATTTAACTAACAAAGACTTTTCTAAGGACTGAAGAATCAAAGGCTATAAAGCCTTTGATTCCGTTGTGGATAATTTGATCCCTCTAATAGAAACTATGAAATAAAATAATTATTGAACTGACTTCAATGACTAAACAACAAACACTCTTGCAAAATTTGCTAGTTGCCTCACTTACATCACGCCAACGATGAGGCTTATATGTCAACTTTTTTATGAATTTAACCTGCAGGAACGGACAGATGGATCAGCTAATGGTCAATGATAGCCGCCTCCCATGGACACTCACAAGCCCATGCCATTATTATTGAATAATATGCCACTTGAAATTTATCGGCTAGTTCTATATCTGATATTGCAAATCCCTCCTCTCCTTCTTTAGGAAAATAAGCCCACAGCCACGTTCATAACCATGGAAGCGGAATATTACTTTCATACCTGAGGACCATCTCGCGTGGCTTTATAAATGTTAGGTTAAGGCAGAATAGCCACTTTTTGTGTCTTTCCGTCACACGAGGTTTATCTCGCGACTCTCTATCGATGTAAGTTAAGACAGCAAGTACCTTCGAACTTATTGAGTAGGTTGTTGGGCGTCTCGCAAACGATCTCGCCGTCGAAGGCGCCGAGCTGCGCGTCGTCCTGACCCATCGCCGCCGTCTCCAGGAGACACTGACGACATTTCAGGTTCGTCTCCCTGGAAACAAAGGTGGAATTCAACACCTCCATCGTGGGTATAGCAGACACAATAGATTCAATTGTTATGCGGCAGCCGGCTGCCGCTTGGGGATTGATGGGTTAATATTAAACACAATTGATAACAATTTCTTACAAAGGTTTCGGCGTAATCGACGTATACAGGGTATAACAAGACAAAGTGACAATCCTTTAGGGCGTGTACCTATAAGACATGAGTCTCCTGTATTTTTTCACTGTATTTTTACAGTTCACTGTGAAAGTAACAGCGCTGAAAGAGCAACTTTTTAAAACTTTCATTTGGGCAAATAATGGGGCAAAATCATGACGGGCGCTAGGGCGCTTGCCCATACAAATCACAAAAAAATTGCCCTTTCAGTGCTGCTACTTTCACAGTGAACTCTATACACCCTAAACTCTAATGATCACTTTGTTTTGTTACAACCCTAGGTAGGCGTAATAAGTATATCGCGAAAGTGATTCCATCTGTATGTCTGATATGCGGGCTCTACACTCGCGGCGCGGATTGCGGCCGCGATTCTCGCCGTGAACACGATTCGAACAAATACGAAGCCGCGAAGCGCAAATACGAAGCCGCGAAACCCTCCACACTCGCGGTTTGCGGCCTTCGCGGGCTTTCGCGCCGCGAGTGTGAAGCCGGCTTTACTTCTTCATGCTCAAAGAGCTATTCTAAAGAGTTACTTGATGTGGCATGAAAGTGTATCATCCGATCATGAGGAAAAATTAATGAATCTGCAAAAACCATCCTTGAATACAAACAATAACAATTAATTTGCACCTGCTACGAACATCACAACAATGGCATCGGAAGAGTTGTGATTATTCACAATCAATTAAAATATGTAGAATTCTTTGAATTCCTTATTATAATAATTATACCTCCATATTATAATTAAATTGTAATTGTTCACATGTTAGACTTACAGCACATTAGGGACAAAACAGTTCGACTATTGAAATACAAAGTATATAAAGCACACACTCGACATAAAACCGGCCAAGTGCGTGTTGGTCCACGCGCAATATAGGGCTCCGTAGTACCGCTAGTTTTTGATAATTTTTATATGGTCAATGTATGTACATTTATAACGTGTTTTACACTACTAACAACATCATTTCAGTTACGTTCAAAGGAATTTGAACGAAAAGTTCCTTTATACTTCGCCGAATAATTTTATTTTATTTGATCGACTATTAGGGCCGCGCTACACCGGAATGGCAGCGGCGAGGCGAGCACTTTCAGTGTCATATGATTTTAAACTTTATCTTTATTATTGTAATACATAGTACCTATCGCTTGAAAAATCTACGGCCTGAACTGACACTTAAAGTGCTCGCCTCGCCGCTGCCATTTCGGTGTAGCGCGGCCCTTACTCAATAACTTAAGAAGTCTTCTTAGCCGTGATAATTTTTCTTTTAAATTCAGTATATTTCCTACTCCCGTTAATTTTTTCACATTTCTAGAAGCAACAGCGGAATGAATTTTGAGTAATTCTCCGAGGCCCCTCAAAATGTGGTCACACGCTCTTTACTACTACCCTAATAAACATACCTACAGCATTAGGACCAAACACACGTTATTGCTCATTTATTTAAGTATCTGATTTCAATAAAAAACATCTATAATTATTTATAGTTTTTGTTTAATGGTTAATTCAATGTCGAAATCGGGAGCAAAATCGGTGTTCTCCGCGGGTCACACTCTGTACGCGCTTACGGAAAGCTTTAATAACTTTTGTGTTCTATTCATTAGCATAGAGTGTGATACATCAAAATAATCTAGATTAACTGGGCTACCTAATTCCTAAAATAAAATAATGTTATACCTTAAGTTAAAAAAGTTTATAGGCATAACGTCTGTGTCAAGCGATTTTGCTAGTTTCACGAGCGGGTAATAAAACTGCACCTATCTTCCAAACGCGACGACTTGTGGTTACATGTTTTAGCTGCACCAACGCTCAGTGTCTTTCCAGCATCAGTACAGGGACTCAAACTCTCGTTGCTTCAAAACAAAGAAAATATAAGATAAGATATTCCTTAAAAAATGTGTGGTCGCTGTAGTCACGTAACTTTTACGAGCATGTTTTGAATGATAATAATTTATAATTATGACACTCATATCAAATTTATTTATTACTTTAATCATAATTCTAAAAAATGTAAAATTTTCGTAACTTTCGTGGATTTTCGCCCATGAAAGTTACCTAGTGACCTACGAAAGCTACGTAGATTGTTTTGTACACCGTTTTCTTATGTGAATTGGCTATAGTATAGTTTTTCCAGCTATGGTTTTGGTACTCAGAACTAATTTTTCACTCTACAAGCTTTTTTTGAAAAACAAAACATATGTGGCTTTATACATCAATCTACCTTCTGATCTTCTCCCCAAATATATCGATTCTGCTTCTAATCTAGTGGATCAACCTGAATATCAGTATTTTACATGAACAACTGATATTACATCCTCATTCCAAATGTAATGCGATACGATACTCAGACGAGAGCGAGCGAAGCGAGCCCTCGTATATATCCCACAAACTGAATCGAAGAAAATATTATGATCTTGTGTCCTAAATCTCCATATTTAGTTGAAAACCCCCTTATATGACCTCCTAAATCACTTATTCTTCACGAACTTCAAATAAAATCACCTGAACCTCGAAAAAATCACAGCATTTCAGGACCGGTTACTTGACAGATTAAGCAACAAATTAAAGCTCCATGCTCTTTAGTATTGTTGATCTTAATAAAAACTGATTAAATAAATAATAATTTATTTCATTTTTTAAGGAAAAAAATATTTCAATCCATATTTTGTTCCTAGAAAATTCAATCGTAACTTTCGTGGAGTTTGTCGCAACTTTCGTGGGGACCGAAATTTCAAATTTGATTATCTCAGTAGTTTATGGACCGATTTACATGCCTTAAAGATCGTATTTATTATCTTTAGAGCACCTTAAAGGTCTTTGCATTTATTTAAAGATAACTCGAAAATAAAAAAATTCCCACGAAAGTGACGCGGAGAATCATTTTTGAAGAATCACTCTTTTATGCTTCTGAAAATAAAAAGCTACTTTTATAAGACAATTTGTGTAGTCTAGGTTATAAGAGACAAGTCATTAATATTATCGATTCATAAATCACATCTAGGAATACATGTAAATGTTTAGTAATTGGACGCACATTTAAATTTAGTCCAAGGTAGGTTTATAGGTATCATTAGTGAGCCTGTGTGTTATCTGTTTCAGCTTAAACTGCTGAAATGATTAACGGAATATTATAAGCCAGGGGTCACCAAATGGCGGACCGCGGTCCGCATCCGGACCGCCGACCCACTGTGTGCGGACAGCGGACCAAGCATTTTCGAAGATGCACATCGTTAAATAAATTAGGTCTCGACTTACTGATGAACATCTCCAGGATTTAATATCAACAGCTTGCACCTATTTCACTCCAAACATTAGAGAGATAATTAGCTACAAAAAATGACACTTTTCTCATCGATATAAATGTGAATTCCATATTCAGGTACCTGTTTATTTTTTTTTATGTGTGGACCGCGAAGGTCCTTTTATTTCTTAATATGGACCCCGTGCGAAACTTATTATTGATGACCCCTATCATAAGCCGATACTTTGGATCCCAGGAAAGGACATTCTAAAATTAACCAAGAGGTTTTCCGATGTATCTGTAATAATAATCAGTATATATATAAGAGGCCAATTTTATTCTTAAATATTCTAAATACAGTGCGAGCATTTTTCATTTAGCGCCTAGACTAAAAAGGTCAATGACAGCTAAAGCCATGTTTCGCAGAGTGCAGTTATAGCTAATGAACAAAAACATAAAGCTATTAAAATCAATTGACGGTGGTGGACGTAGTGCAATTTTTCACCGTAATCGCTGCATGGCTAACTGACGGTCATTCATTAGAAACCACTAAGCGAATTATAACACGCGACACTAAAGTGTGGCAAAATGTCACTTGTTGGTGTCGCATGCTGATGATGAGATTTTGCAATGAGTTTGAACTTTGAAGGTTTAACGTTGTTCGTGGCGGCTGAAAAGGAAGATCTTCCGACCGAGCGAGATAGCATGCTCGGTCAGGCCGAAGCCCACTGACGTCATTTCAGACGTTGTATATATCTTGCCGTTCTACGAAACTTCGATAGCGCGATGCAGGAATGTTAGGCGAATTGTGGGTACCGCCACAAAGGCAAGATTACGAATTTATCAAAATAAGTCAAATACCATACAATGATAGCTCTTCTGTTACAACTTATAACACAGACACAGTGCAACCCGCCTTTTAGTTAGCCACCTTGGCCAAAAGTTTGCTGACTCCTGCAGGGTTAGCATGGCCACCATAGAATGGTTCATTCTTAGTGCTATACCTCACCGAGAAGCCATCGCAATGTGGCCAATGACGTTACCATGGCAACGTCCAAGCAACGTCTGGCGCCTCTACTTGCCGCAAAGCGGTGTTTTTCTTAAAGTTTGAAAACAGCGCTTTGCAGCGACGTAGAGGCGCCAGACGTTGCTTGGACGTTGCCATGGTAACGTCACTGGCCACGTCGCGATGGCTTCCCGGTGAGTTATAGCACTTACAGTAAAGTAGACAAAGTGATGGAGTAACCAAGGAAATCTGTCAGTTTGTCCGCAAAAACTGTCAACGTTTCTATTCTTTCGCATTTCTACTGTGGACATGCTAAGCCTGCTGATGTGGAGTCACCACTCACCCGTCCAACTCGGCCGTCTCGATGTAACACAGGCCGTTGGGCTCGGAGCTGCTGAGGAGCAGGATGTCGGCGGCCACGAACTGGTCGTTCTCCAGCCTGATCACGTCCCCCACCTGCACACACACAACACATTATAGAACAACAGGAAGAGATACAATAGTGGTGGGAATGTGTGGTGGTGGAACGCTAAAAAAATTATAGACCAACAATTGACGTATCAAAACTTATTACATATCAGTGGAAACCACCACACCGTTGGCACTGTTGTCAGTCGTCTACATATGAGATTTTGTTTGAAAATACTATGATTGCCATCAGGACTTTCTACAGTACGTAAAAGTGCCAATTAATAATTGGTTGTTTTACAGTGCTATATTTCCAAGACTTATGACGTCGCATGAAAAATTTTTCAGGCAAGTAAAACTTTTTATAAGATACGAGGGCACGTTTTTAAGTTCGCGGAGTGAGAGGGTTGGAGGGGGGTGATAAGGCTCAATAAACCCGTAACGGTTAAGGGACTCATTATATTAGTATAAATACGAGGTTTCATTATTTATCATTATAAAGTTCCTTACCAAGCAAGGAAAAGCAGTTGCGACCATAATGAATGAGATGTCATAGGTTTACGGCGACTCTTGTCCAGGAAAAACCATGGCTTACAAGTAGCATAGTCTATTTAAACAAGGAAAAGAACAAAGTCCCTTGAAGACGCTGGGAAGCTGGGAAAGTCATGGCAACGGTCTTTTGGGACTCAGAAGGAATATTATTAATTGATTACAAAGATAAAGGTGTTTCTATAACTGGAGAATACTACGCATAAATATTAGCACGATTAAAAGAAGCCATTAAAGAGAAAAGACGGGAAAATTGATAAAATGTGTGCTACTTTTGCACGACAACGCCACCGATGATGAAGTTAAGGAGGTAGTTTCGGCGTGTTTTCAGGATAAGGACACAACATTTTTTTATGAAGGTATAAATAAATTGATTTAAAGATCTGAGAACTGTATCCGTTTTGCAGATGAATATATTGAAAAGGAAAAATAATTTGGGTTTTTTATTTTCGTAACACACCTGTACAGACGCCCATTTCTCCTCCACCAGCTTGCCGTTTCGCAGCGTCTTCGCTCGCCGATGGTTGACCTGGGAGTCGTTCTGATGACGTTGCTGAAAAAAAAACATTTCATAAAAAAAAAAGTTTTTAGCTTTTTGATTCAGCCAACGGCATGTGGCATGCCGCATGCGGATGCAAGGAAAATAAATAAGTTTTCCTTGCAAGCCCAGCATGTTTATACAGTGATATTATTGCAGTTAATTATTATAATAATGATTAGTTTTCGTGTTAGATATAAACAATAGCATTAATAAATATCATTGTACTAAGAGGAAAGGAAATTAACATTATTATTTTATCGTAATAATAATAATGACGGTTATAAATTATCATAATATTTTCCCTCTCATTAACGGCCGTTCCCAATATTTGGTCTATCTCTGGTTTTGCCCTACTAGAGATAGGAATAGCTCACAATTGACATAAAATATATGTCTCTAATGTCTAATGTGAGTTATTCCTATCTCTAGTAGGGCAAAACCAGAGATAGATCAAATATTGGGAACGGCCGTTAGTCTACTGAACAATATATCCGGAATAAGATATGTCAGTTCTATGACACTATATTGGGCACTTATGGCATAATCTTCCATATAGATGACACGACAGAATCTTACAAAACAGCTCGAATTCGCTATATCTATTCATTCATATTTTTCCCATGTCAGATATTAAGGTCAAAGTGTTCTAGGCCTCAGACATTATCGAGACATCTCCTTAATAAATTCCGTCAGTCAAATTCCGACAGAAAAAGGCTGGCCTACTTCCTTATTATCTTTGGGTATTTGGATACATATTCAGAATAAGGGGAGGATAAAGTAAATGTTTTATTACTACACAGTATAAAACAATCTTGCTTCCCTCTGTCCCTATACAGTATACACGCCGACACCTTTAACACTTTGTATTTATATTAAATTCTAATTAGCATAAGTTAAGAACTACCTTATTCATAAACGAGGAATAATATAGGAGCTATAGGACTAAGAAATCCATGTGGCTGTCATCTTTCAAATGTCTTCCGAAAAGGAGTAGGTCCTATATTCGGCTGTATTTTTTTTTGTTCCACCCATAATTTAAAGACAGCAACATGGATGTAGCGACAATGGCTTTGTATTATATTGTACACTTATTGAAAGTTCCAGGAATATTAAATTACCAGAAATAAATACAGAGTTCTAGAAAAAATCCCAAAGCACTCAATCTCTACCATAGAGTGGACATGTCCAATGTCCATCTAATATAGTTCAATTACATAAGCGTTTAGGCGACTAATTGTCTCCAGGGCCGTCTGATTGTGGTTTTGGGGTCAGTAGGAGGCCAGCCGGGACCGTTATTGAGTGATGATATCGTCACCTTCTTAGTTAATATGGTTGGTCAAGTACGAATAGACATAGGTTTATTGCGAAGGTGCCATCGTGGAAATTGATTCCTAGGCAGTTGACGGACCTACTACGTCATTTGGTCGGCTTATATCAATTCAATGTTAGCTGTGATCGGTCGGATGGGTTTGACATAACGCGAGTAAATTACTTAGGTCGCCATCTGCCTAGGAATCAACTTCTCTGATAGTACTAAGATTGCAAGAGCTTAAATGACTTCAAATTATATCCGATTTGCAAGTTTGATATAGTTGCGTTGCCTAAACTAAACAAAGGGCAAAATTTGGCGTGACTAGAGCCTAGCTCTAGAATCGCATAATATGATTTGCTATTATGCACAAGGTGTTGTCGACATGCATACGGACCCTCGCGATTATTATTTTATCATAGGGTGAAGTCATTTTCGGCAAAACTTAACCGTTAAAGAAAATACCATATTTTGTATTGTACAGAAGTAGATCATTTTGCTTGCGCTAAAGTGGATAAATTAAATGGCGTGCGATGGAGTCAGTTTTGTTGCATGTTGTTTAGTGTGTTAGCGATTAAATTATATGGTGCGGAGACCACAGAGAATTCCAGAAGGAAATACATATTTCGGCAACCTAGGTAGGATTGTATAGCAGAAACGTAATAAAGGGACAATGATAAGCCAAAATCATGCGTTTGCATGAGTAAAGCTATCAGGCTTGCGACGTTTACGTATAGCGCGCATTAATCTTCATATTATGCCCTACCCACTATCCATACCTATATTAAAAAAATATGTGAAAGTTTGGCTGCCTATTACTTTTTTTTACTAAAATGCAGTTCAGTACTGAACCAATTTGCATGTTTGGTAGGTATAAAGTCCCGGGAAATAAACATAGGATAGTCTTTATCTCTGAAAAATGTTTAAGCGATAAGCATGTTTCTCTGCAAAGTTTCAGGCAATATTTAGATAGAAATAAAGAAACTAACAAAATAAAATAAAATTAAAAGCCCAACGGAATTTTTGTTTAACTCTACATAGATTAAGCGAAATGTACAGAAGGAAATTTAATAACACCAATTAGCATATCGATCTTATGAATATACATGGTGTTCGGTGGTTAAGATAATTGTTAAATAGTTTAATGTTTAGTCATTAGACAGCAGTCAGCACTCAGCGAACATTGCGTGTCGATATCGCATAGTAATTATAGCTTACTATTTATATCTTACACTTTATCAGTATGATTTACTGATAAAGTGTAAGGTATAAATACTAATGTGGCGGTACCCACAATTCGCATAACATTCCTGCATCGCTCCATCGAAGTTTCGGAGAACGGCAAGATATAATACAACGTCTAAAATGTCGTCAGTGGGCTTCGGCCTGACCACAGAAATGGATATAGTTAGAACCGCCATGTCGCTCCAATTTGTATGAACACGAGCGTGTCACTTTTTTCATACCTACTGTGACGTTACAACTAAAGCGGCAATGTATTATGAATCATGCGGTACACACGCATTAAATAATTGATTTTAAAATAAAGGACACATGATTTAATAATAAAATTACTTACCGATGAAAATAAACCTATCCACTATTTAGATCAACGTTTCTAGTCGAATTTCCACAGCCCAATACGGCACAATTAGACATTTTTAGAATTCCGATTGACGTCCAATTCCGATAACGGTGGAGCGCAGACTAAAGAACAGACTTTCGAAATTTTGACATTGTACAACGTTTGGGAACGCGATGGCACGCGAAGTACATACACATGGCAGTTCTAACTATATCCATTTCTGTGGGCCTGACCGAGCATGCTCTCTCTCGGTCGGAAGATCTTCCTTTTCGGCCGCCACTAACAACGTTAAACTACTTTAATAAATCAATAAATTTTATGATATACATACATAATTATACATACGTATAAATACTATTTCTATGACTCGTGGCCATTACGTCTTCTAAGTAGAAGTAAAAAAATAAATAAAAAAGTAATACTTAATTACTAGCTATAATCATGAATATTATAATAAAAAATAAAAAAATAAACAAGCCTTTATTTCATAGACGATTATTACACTCAGAATAAAAACTAAATATGTAGGAATTAAACTAATTATTAATCAAACCAGAAACCCTCCGCGGGTGAATCTCCTCCAGAGATGCCCACTTTTCTCTATCTTGGGCTATGTTTGTCCATCGTGGCCCGGCTATAGATTTTATGTCGTCTGCCGATCTTTTAAGCGGTCTGCCTCTGCACAGTTACGTTTACCGAGCGGGCCATTCCATCGTGTCACTCTTATGATCCAACGTTCATCCGACAATCTGGCTACATGGCCGGCCCACTTCCATTTTATGAGCGTAGCACAAAGCATCCGTTGCTTTTGTTTGCTCTCTTATTTTTTTTTTTTCATTTTTTTTATGCCATGAATATTATACTTGACGATAAACTTAAATCATTGAAGATTTCTATATAAAAAATTAAATTAAGAAATTTAAAAAAACCCCCGCCAAACAACTTTAAAAAGTAATGAAATAATATTTACTGCCTTCAAGTTCAAATAATTCCTAACTTGTGTAAAGTAATATTTCTGTCCATAATTGTTGTCACGGTGTGTCGGGGGACCGCTAAGTAAACTACACCCTACAACCGCCAAGTCGCTGATTATCTCGATTCAGTTCGCTGTGAATTGATCTTAAACTTGTTATAATATTGTGAAATCAAACTTCTACATTAAAGCGGTCCCCCGACACACCTTGACAACAATTATGGACTAAAATATTACTTTACACAAGTTAGGAATTATTTGAACTTAAAGGCAGTAAATATTATTTCATTACTTTTTAAAGTTGTTTGGCGGGGTTTTTTTTAAATTTCATAATTTAATTTTATTACATACATTTTAAACTTGTGTGGTTATAGTGCAGAATGTTAATTCCTATCAACAGAATCATATTCTCATGATTACCATTTATTAATGTCCTTTTCGATGAGGCCGTTAATATGAGCCCAAACATGAAACCTCCACTTTGGGTTCATACGAAGCTCGGTTCCTATAAAATCCAGGTGATGCTGCAGTAGCAGCAAGTAAATATTTAGTGTTTATCTACTTTTTACTGGTTGTCACAATCAAAATGAGCCCAAACACGAAACCTCTGCTCGAAGTTGGCGAGGAGTTGGATATCCTATTGATTACCAGGTAATGCTGCAACACTTGGTCAACTTTCCATTATTATGTGTATACGTATATTGTATATTCAACAGACAGACAGACAGACAGACAGACAGACAGACAGACAGCTGAGCTACATTTGAAAAAGGAACACCGAGGTCAAAAGATCTCGAGAATTGTCACACCTGTCGAATAACTCATTATTTGAAATACTTTTGTACAAATATTTAAATAATATGCATATTGCATCAATGAATGAATGCAGAAATATAATGCGCGTACAGAATTAATCTGCTACAATATCGTCAAAAGAGTTTTGTTGGACAAATTTGAATTTACTACCGAAAGAGAATAAATTGCATTAATAGTTTCGGTTGAACATTGTCGAGAAAAGATTTTTGAATTGCAAATATTCACTGAAGGGTTATTTAGTTTTATATTGTATTCATTTATATTGATCTTTGGGTAAAATAACAAAGGGTAGAATTTAAAATTCTATACTTATTAGTTATTACTTACAATATTAATAAATTTTAAATCATCCATTTTGATTACATCTTTTTGAATAAAATTTTAAGAAACATTCCAATCATAATATGTAATATTATTATTAATTTTACTCAAGACTTAATTATGCGTAAGTGCTAACAAATTGTGCCAATCCTTGTTCACACAAAACGTCATTGTTTCGTTATCGTCCGTATTACTTACAGTGTTAAATCATTACTCATCAAATTAGATTTCCTATTTCCTCTGTTCGTTTTATGCCTAAAGGTTTCGTTCCGATCAACGCGGCAAGCGATTACTCTACGCCACTACAATGTAGCGGAGACCAATGTCGTTAGACCAACCGTCGGTAGAAAATGAAACCTATAATCTCCATCGCAAAGTGGCATTTTATTTGAATTTTTGGCGGTCGCAGTCGCTCGCGGTAAAGATCGGCAAGTACCCTTAAATCACATAAGAATTATATAACTCTGACCTGAATTGCAACCACAAACTGTATTCAAAGCGAAAAACATCTCTACATTAGCTCCACTTAATATAATAGAGTTCTCGTAAAAGTAATAAAGTGGAATGTTAAGAGCTAGCTCCAAAAAACAAGGAAATAAGGACACGGTCGTTGCCCTGGGCTTCGCTATTTCGCCCTAGATCAGGGGTTGCCAACCTTTTTTATAGAGCCTACTTCGGATTTAAGAAGTTAATGTCCCTTTTCATTTACTTCTGAGTTTTGGTGGTATTTTCATTATAAAAAAATAATATACTCATTGAATACTTAAAGGTTATATTATCATGTTCTAGTAATTAGTCGATCCTAGGATTAGCTCTTGTTCTTGCTTAGCAAGGGTTACTTTCAACGGCGAAATTAAATTAGATAAAGGTGACAGGTTGACAAGGTTGACAAAAGAAAGCAGCAGTTCTGGCTTTGTCTATTCTGATTTCTACCGTTGAATGTGACCAAGTTATCATCAAATTAGTTTTAATTAAAACAACAATATATATTTAGACAATACATAAATATAAAACCTTACCTCCCTTACCCTTTCCTCTACGTAAGAGCTCTAACGTAGGTACCGTGCCCGTGGCTGGGAACTCCTACCTACTAAAACCACCTGCGATTTGCCATCATCCGTATACGGAGGGATGTCCTGGACTCTACGACCGGCCGATCTACCTCAAAAGGACAGGACGTCCACCAAAATGAGGGAACGCTTCGGCAATGGTTGGGAACTCCTGCTCTAAGCGTTTCATATTCGACTTTACTTGACCTCATAACTTCTACAGTAAATCAATGTGAAGAAAACGTTTACTGTTCACGTCTTTATGGCAAATGGTTCCCCATAACAACAGGTACGTGATTGGTATTCACAGGATATCATTTAACACTATGGTTGCTCATTTTCCCTAGATGTACTGCGGTTGTTTTGATGACACATAAAGTTGTTTTCCATTATGCTATCATGGGATAAAGGTATGTTATGACGGGTTAAGTATTCATGTCAATATCATGACCTTATCTTCCGCTTTTTGTAATCTCCGATAGTTACTGCCCGATTCCTGAGGATTTTTGATAAGAGTTTAAATAAATAGCACTTATAATTGGTTGACGTCAAATGCTTTAACCAATAAGCAACACCATTAAAATTTCAAAGATGAATTCCCGTTACAGCACCTTAGTAACTATGCGTAGCCGGTAACCTTAGTAATGGGCTAGAATATGGCAACCTAGTCTTCTCTTACTCTCTCCTCTACCAACCTCTTACTCTAGTCACCATCTTGCAATTTTCGATCAACGGAGCAGTGTTAAAATTTACGGCCTTTTAAAATTTACGCTTAACTTAACCCAGACTGATGCAAGTGAGCAAAAATATGTATGTTTATTATCTTTCTTTCAAAATTATCTCTTTAATATTAGAGCTATCATAGTGACTTATCTTTACAACGCCCCATTACTCCTTGCGTAACCCCATTTGCCAGAGTTAGGGTTGCCAGGCGATCGGATAAAGCCGGGCAGAGTAAGGCTTTTTGCTTGCGTGTCCGGCCAAAAGCAAAGGGGGACCGGCGGGAAAGGGAGTCCGGCTTTTGTAGAGCCTCGAAACTATAACTTTATATAAAAATCCTACATAACTTAGACGGTTTTACACCTAATGAGATGTAAAATTGGATCTATTAGATGTTAAAAATTGTTTTATTAAAACAGAAATTTTGTACGGTGTAACATACGAGCTGCCGAACGTATTTCAACACTAAAAGTTTAGATTCTAAGTACTCGATAGCAACTCTTTTTTTGTACTAATGTCCAGTCAAGCAGACTGCTTTGTCCGGCTTTTCGGTTCAGCGACCAGCACCCGTAGCATGGCTACAGTAGAGATGCGAAAATATAGACAAACAGCGGAGATAAACTGGCAACCCTAGCGCGAGCGGATATTACGAATCGCTAGATGAGGCTGTTTGTCTTGGAATACCACATTCTTATTCACTCATCATCTTCGTCATAATCATTCGGTATAAATCACCACCATCCTCGCTTTCACTTGGTCTTTAATATTTGTCATCTTTATGTTAGTGGTGTTTTCCTATTAACAAAGAACTACACCGCCAGGACAGTGGCAGTGGGCTAGGCCCTACTTATTAGGCTCTGCGAAATAATGTTTGTTTTGTTTTCTTGTTCATAATCTATGTCCACTAGTGGTTGGATAAATAGTGTTATATTGAGAATACTCTTTTTCTTTTTGTCTAACCTTAAAAAAATGCGACAGATGCATCATCTTTCGGATAATTTCTATAGAAGAACTATGATAATGCAATATGCATACTTGATACTTCCAATATCGCAACGTATAACCAGCATATTATTCAATCAGTGCTACCCGTAATAAACACAGCGACCCACCTCTAAATATGAAATTGACAAGCCAAGCTGAAAATACGCTTCAGGTATTCGAGCAATTTATCATATCAGTCGTGTCGCAGCGACCGGCGAAAGTGTATTTTATTTCAAGTTTTTAAAACATTTAGCTTGTTTTTAAACGGGGATTACTAAACTTTGAACATTTACTATATGTCTGGCGAAGCAATCCCTTTAGACTTTTAGAACTTAGAGGTCAATTCTATAATCTATTATGTTGTGAGTAACCTCTTATGTTATGTAAATCTTATAATAAGAAAAATAGTAGGTACAAATCACGGACTTTGTGTTAGCTCCGTGGTACAAATGGATATGATCTTTTAATTAATATTATGGGACAGTAGAGCAAGGCATATGCATAGGTTTCAGATCATAATATCAACGGAAAACCCCAATTTTCGTACGTAAATACAAGCATTAATTAAATCTTAGCCCATCCTTACCTATAGTTAAGTTAGTAATTACTAGTGCCATATCCTATGTACACAATAGACATAACTACTCCGTCTACACTGCTATGTACTACTTATCGACAAAAAAAACGTCACTTACGAAATCATCGTAGGCGTCCTTGACAGCTGTCAGCGCGAGCACACCGATGAGGGGTATGGCGGTGGTGATGGGCGTGAGGGACGAGATGGCCGGGATGAGCTGCAGCACCAGCAGACACAGGAAGTAGAAGTTGGCGAGGCGTTGGAACTGCTCCAGCAGGTTCAGCGGCAGGAACGTTACTATCGAATACTTGGATGTCTTGATGTAGTTGTTCTGGAACAAACGTAATGTTGTTAGAATGTTTGTAAAAATCAGTAAGTACGCTAAGGCTCAATGTATACCACCGGCGCGGAATGGAATGGAAGCGAATTTTTGCAACGAAACTGTACATAGCACAATGAACTTTAATATGTCAACAGTAAAGCACGCAAAATACGAGCCAAAAAATTGGACGCGCGTCTTCCGCGGAATTCTCGAGAATTCTCCGGTGCCAATTCGCTCGCCTAAGATGAAATTGACGTTTCCATTCCGTTCCATTCCGCGGCGATGTAAATTGAGCCGGTTTTTGTGGCTGCGGTAGAACCGCGAAAGCGACGGATCGACAGAAATCTATCATTTTGTTGTCTCTACAGTCTACTCGTCAAGTGTTTAACTGTAAAGTACCTAAATCTACTTGCACAAACTATAATTGCTACGTTTGTTTCAATTTTGTTGCAATACTACACCAGAAGGTGGTAAAGTACTATTAAGTCTTATCTTTATTCAGATTTGTTTTCTAAGCCCCTAGACATCTTACATCGCAACTCAATAACCTATCAGAGCCCAGAGGGTAACTATTTGCATAGGTTACGGTACTCAATCGCAAACTTTAAAGGACGCATCGTGAGTCGTGACTACCATTTTGTAGATGTAATTAGAAACGTCTGTTGTTCTTGAGTAGGTGATATACAGGGTGTAACAAAACTAAGTGATAATACTTAGGGTGTGGTGTATGTGTTCCTTGTAAAGAGTTCACTGAGAAAGTAGCAGCGCTGAAACACCAAATTTTTTTTCACTTTTGTATGGGCAAGCCGCCCAAGCGTCACGAGTTTCCCCATACAAAAGTGAAAACATGTGGTCTTACAGCGCTGCTACTTTCACATAAAACTCTCTACAAGGAACACATAATACATCCTAAAGTATCTATATATTAATACGTGAGCCAAAAACTTTGTATCCCTTTTGACGAAAAATGGGGAAACGTAGGTGAATGAAATTTTGCACAGTTATAGTTTATATGGTAAAGGAGTGTATCGAGCTAATATTATTTTTAAATTATGCTTTTATCATACATTTTTTTAACAAATAAAACATTACACTAGACTACAACATACACACTAGGAAAAATGACAGATTTTTGAGTGACAACCCTGTACATACGAATTATACTCTTTTATTTATGGTTGAAGTCTGTTGACAACAAAGTGACAAATTGAAAATGGATTATAGTTTTTTTATTGAATCTGAGATACTATTAGACATTGCTTATACGGCCAGTCTGAGATCAGCTGAGTCCCAGAGGCAAGAGTTATTTATTTTAAATAAAAAATATGATAAAGTCCATATTTTTTTTACAAAATATAGGTAGCTGTAGTCCTAATGTGTAATTTTTAGTTATCTACAAGATAAGGCTTTATGCGTAAATAACCTCTACGAATGTTAACTATTCACATTATATTACTGTAAGCGAAATTAAGATAAATGCTTGCAGTTATCTAAGCGATGCTGCAATTTAAAAACTTTTATCTTTAAAGGTTCAGGAGTTCTGTTCAGTGCCTTTGGACCAAGAGACACCTTCGTATGAACTTTCTCTTATTCGTAACATATGTTTAAGTTACTAGAAACAACATTTTAACCACTATGAGTCTTTTGATAAATTTCAAGGATTTCCCTCGATTGCTCATAGATCCCATCATCAGCTCACCACTTTCGTAATTATTATACAAAATCAAGATTATGTCCTATACAACAACACAAGAATTTTGAAAATGGTCCACAAACAGCGAAATAATCATCAAAAACATCTGCTTCGATGCAAAGTATCACGAAATACATCAATAATTGGGTCATAATGTCATCCCATGGCATAATCATAATTTTGATGATGATGATCAAATAAATTGATGTGTTGGCTGATGCTTTCAGTTGTTTAAACAACGCCGAAATCCCCAAACCTGTATTCAAAAGTTCTGTTGGGTACCTTCGGATCCAGGGTATAACCTGGTGCGAAATCTTACTTTTTGGTAGCATTTACCTCGAATGCTTCAGAAAAATTGAAATCACTATATATTTCCATACAAATTTCAAGGAGTCCCCTCGATTCCTCCAGGATCCTATCATCAGATCACCACTTTTGTCAACATGGTACCAAATTCGAGTCAAACCCTATACAACACAAAAAGAATTTCGAAAATCGGATCGAAGTCGGTAATTACGAAAATATCTAAACTATTCGTGTAAAAACTATGGACATATCGACGAAGCCGTGAGATATCAAGAGCCGTCATGATATCTCAGGCTTATTGGTATGCTATTAAACAATCATTATGCTATTAAGTATTTATCGAAGGATACAAATACGGCGTAGGCACTACATAAACAAACACACAACACACATTCATACAATGATAAATCATTACCCTTCCTTCACTGTGGGGTAAAATTATAATGTGAATGGGTCTACATGCGCCAATCTGCGGCATATTCAATCGTACCTAAGCGAGCCTAGTGCCGCATTGGTACAGCATCGCCCACACTGTTAGATAACTGCACTTAATGTGCTACTGAAAACTATCCGTTCAGGCTTTACTTACTTTCATACCCGAAATTAAGTTCCAAAACCGTCTAATTTCGACTTTTGAATTTGAAAAATGAGCTTACAATATGACCACAGTTATAAAATGTTTTTTTAAATTGTAAAACATACGTAAATAAACTATAAATAACAATAAATTTAGTAGCAACCTAACTTGAACTACTATACTTACGTAACTAAGAAACTTTAAATAAAATACAACCTTCTCATTTCGATTTTTAAATTTTCATAATACGGCTTATGCAACATGACCATAGAAAAAAAAATATGGTAAGCCATACAAAAATAAGAGCAAAGACCTTCAACTCAAACTTGAATAAGAGCAATAACCATGACTTTGTCCATTCTGCCAAAATACCTCACGGATTTCATTGAAAACTCTATGAGCATGTGAGAAGCTAACAGCACTACCGATACCGGTGCCAAAAAGATTTCTCTCTAGACGATATAATTGAACACACATGACTCATATCGCAACTTGTGTTTTTTCACAGAAATAGTACTAGATTATGGCGCAGCGTCACACATTTCTTTGCCCGTGATCATTTTTAATGATATTTAAAAAGCTATATTATTTGTATTTCGAAAGAACATGAATGTTGTACGGGAGACAAGTGTAAAGTTTTCTGGCAAAAATCCGGTGCACGCCTCCGGTCTCATATTGATTGCACCGCCGCGCCGACCTAACCTGATACTGTCAAGGTTGGGGTAGGTTATGTACTGTGAAGAGAGCACCATTTTCGGTATTTTTGTTCGTTATCAAATATTTAATTATTAGTTTCTGCTAGGGACTTCATCCGAGTGAAATAAATAGTATTGGATGCTCCATTTAAATTTAATTCCCTTAGGGTGGAATTTTGAAAATGTTCTTTCTTAGCGGATGCCTAGAGGTTCTAACTCCTTACAATCTTTCAACTGATACATTTCAGTTAATCAGCATTGCCTTTATGATTTATTTCATTACATTACCTCGCGTTGTTACACTAATATTTGATGGGTAAAAATACCGAATTTACCCAAAGCGAGTCTAATTTCCATAATTATCAGTACAAAATACGTGGGTAAACCGTAAACATACGTCCATATATTGGCGATACGAGTACACAATACAGACATAGCGCAGCGTTTAGAAATAAACTTACTGTCAATAATTCAGATCGCTGTCAGAAATGCGGGCCGCAGTGACAGGCGCAGTCAGGGTGATAAGTTCACGGCTAATAAAGTCGAGGGTAGAACAAATAACAGGGGAACGTGCAGGAACTACAGGCCGCACGTGTAGAGTAAATAATACAGCTCAAGTTTCGGATCTTAGATGCTAGAAGGCAGCACTTTCTCTGTGTAAGAGAATTGTTGAAACTATAGGTGGCAGTCGGTAGAACATGTATTAAGAAAATAATCGAGTACCGGATTGACGACACTAGTTCGCAAACCGCAACATCTTTATTATACCTGTTCCCTATAATGCTGTGCCATGATTACCCCTGGGAGTTGGGACTGAAGGTAACGTCTAGGCAGATGACAAGCTATATGATATTATATTTATTTATTTAAATCGGTATATTATGTTAGTCACTATATATAATTTTAATAAGTGATTATTATATTTTAAATAGTAATAAGTAAGGTACTTGATTTTGACAAATAGTTAGTTATAAATGGCGGGAGGATTATTTACTTCAGTTATAACTTCCTCTTCTCATATTTAAGTAAATAATTATCTTAAATATGGGAAGTACATTAATTAATATTTAGAACTATGTATTTAACTTATTCTTAGCCATTTTTAATTATTTACTATATTTGAATTGTCAACGGCAGTTCGTTTCTTTTGTGTAAAATGGTATAAAAGCCAGCCATATTGCATTGATTGATGCATTCTGTAAATAACTTTGAGACGTGTAAGGTGAAACTCTGTTCGAATAAATACCGCTCAATGTATAGTTATTCAAGACTTTTAATACTCTCTAATATCTCAGAAGTGGGATTATTTCAAAATGTCCGGTCCTTATGCTGCGGGACTTGGCAAAAGGAGAAGAACGCCCAGACTTTCCCTGACTCTCGACGATTGACGGCGAAGAAAGTGATTTTTTTTTTCTTTTATAAACAGTAATTCTGATAGTGAACCAGTGATAAAACGACTCAGAATTACTAAAGCTGATGCAGAAGTGATACCAAAGTTTGAACCAGAAGACGATGCTTGTAATGTAGCTACATGGCTGCATAAAATCGACCAGCTAGGAGGTTTACGGATGGAACAGTATCACCAATTGACAGTTCATCGTGCAGTTGCGTTTACATGGGTCCACTACGCAAAAACTGCCTTGGAGCTATGATGGTTCGAACGAAGACTGAAAACGATGAAATGACGATGACCAAATATTACCACGATAAAGTCATCAAAATACAACATCCAGACGCGAGCATGCAACATCTTGCGTTATAAGAGGGTTTCCGAATGAACTACAAGCTAATGCGAAAGTCTACTTGGAGGAAAGGTGCAGGTGATGGAAAATCGACAGCTCTCCAGCCAGGAATAAAACGCTGCTACAGTTGTCGAATAGTAGGTCATGAAGCTTTTCAACGCCCCGGTCATACGATGGCTAACTGCTGGTTCGCGAATACAGCAGGAACAACTCGGCAACCGCAGAATTCAACACAAGTAAGTAACACTTTTTATACTTCAAGTAATATCTTAGTGAATAATATTTACAAAAAAAAAAAATGTGTGGGTAGGAGCCAATGAACAAGAATAATGAAAATGAAATCTAAAGTTTTTACCTTGTAATACTATATTGAAGGGTTTTGGAGATAAAATAGATCCAGCCATATACATACTGTAAAACAACTGCCAAGTGATATAGACTTAATTATTGGACAATCAATGATCAACCAGCCTGGTATTAGTTACTACCATACAGCTAATTCTGCCACTTTTACTGAGACTATAATTCGTTTGACATTTACAAACAGCTGACAAATATAAGTGATAGGTATAGGTATGTTTTGCTGAAGCGTGATACAATTTTACCTAAAAATAGTTGCTGTAATATTGATGTGTTTGAAGATATCGATTACAATGGGAAATTCAATGGAACAAATCCAGCTTATATGCTATTCCTGAATTTTTTTTATATAAATCTTGGAGGAGCTGTCAGTGTTGAGGGTAATTTAAAGGCTAAATATTGGTAAAATTGAAATAACTTGTTAATTTTATCGACTCGAATACCTCTACTGAAAATATGACTTTATCGACTGAATCATAAATGGCATTGAATCGGGAATTAGGGGGTTTAGGTAAGGCAGATATTGGTGAAAGTTTAGATAAAAATGATATTAGATAGATATAAACATTTATTCACTAGGGATACAATAGATAAATGCTACTGCATTACTGCGTCGATGAAAAACTAACGATATTTTGGAAGTTGGTATCATTTTTCACTCTATGTCTGAATATGCTAGTCCAGTGATTTTAGATAAAAAGGGTGGAGATTACAGGCTGGGCATTGATTACCGAAATTTAAATTCACAGACACTCAAAGATCGGTACCCTTTGCCTCATATTGAGGACCAAGTGTTAAAATTTGTGGCTGTGATCTCCAGGTTAATACGGATGCTAGTTAACTAGGTTTAGGGGGTATATTAAAAATAACAGCAGGAAGGCACATTTAAACCTATAGCCTATTTTGGTAGAGTCACATCCAAAGAACGGTTTTACTATAGGTTCGAGTTAAAAACATTAGCCGTTGTGGAATCTTTAAAGTGTTTCCGTATTTATATAATAGGAATCCCTGTAAAAGTTGTAAAAAGATCTTGTTCCTCGTATTGCTCGATGGTGGCTTAGCATACAAGACTATGGTCTGCAAATTGAGTATCGTCCAGGTAATAGAATGAGACATGTAGACGCTCTTAGTAGGAATCCCGGTTATGAAACAGTATACGTCATTGAGGAAACTGATCGGATGTTATTATGTCATTATGTAGGTCAGATATGCCTGCAGGCATCTTCGAAGTGGCAACGCGTTTCTGCCGTAAATTGCCAATCTAGTTACGTCAGTAACATAGAATATCATTGGGCATACGAACAACCCTGATATAGTTAATAATTATGTAGTTAAGGAGGATAAACTGTTCCAAAAAAAAAGACTCTAAATGGAGAACGATTTGCTGTTCCCAAATTGGCAAAATAGTATGCAGAAATGATATCTCCCCCCCCAGCTGACATGAATGACACCCTGGCTTTGACAAGTTTGGTTTTCCTAAAATGACCCGATATAATAAGGAAATTCATCAATTCTTGCATTCAATGTGTTTTCGGTAAGGGTAATTATGGGAAATCTGAAGGAGAAAAATTTACATCTTATAGAAAAAGTACCTGTACCCATGCACACCCTTCATGCCGATAACTTAGGATCATTTGTTAAGACTAGGAATGGCAACACATAAGTTTTTGAGGTTTTTGATGCGATTCACAATTTGTTTTTGCTAAGCCCGACAAAACTTCTAGTTCCATAAAAACCATAAAGTACTTAAAAGATATTATTTTCCAGTTTACAAACCCAGTCCGCATAATAGCATAGAGGCAAAGCATTTCCTAGCCGATACCTTAACCAATTTACAGAAGACATGCAATTAAATATGTCCTTAATGCTATAGCTAGTCCCAGATCAAATGGTCCAGTGGAAAAAGTAAATGGTACCATCATTGATGTACTGAACACTATGCCTGAAAATGAAACTGTTTTGGATGATAAATTAATGGATATAGTGTGGGGTATAAATAATACACCTAATTCTACTACTTCCTTCCTTTCATTTAAACTTATGTTTAACCATGATAACTCTAAATTACCAGCTATTCCATCCAGTGGTCCTAGTGACCGTATTTCGCAACGACAGGCATTAACTGAAAGAAGGGCAACAGCAAAACTACTAATTGATAAAAAATATGACTGTTATGAAAAATAGATTTGACAAACCTCACAGGAAATGTAGGAAAAATTCAGTCGGTGATCTAGTATTGTGGAAATGGTAAACCCCAATGCCAAAGTGACCCAAAAATTTAAAAATAAGAAGTTTTCAGCTGTAGTAAAGGGTGAGGTATTAAGGCCTTATAAGTCAGTAACTTCTGATAGGTACTGACAGTTCATCTAGCGATGCTGAGGTAGACACGGTGATTTAATTGATTGATTAGAAAGTTAATTTTAATATAATTTTTGTATAATTTAAATAATAAGATTAGGGATAATAATTTATACAGCATCATGTGTACAGAAACAAATTTTATTTATCTAATAGGCATTTACAAATTTGATAACTATTTTATTATTATCACACTTTATCTTTTCTATTTCTGTATTCCTCACAATTGATAATAATATAAATAAGAAACTGGTCCCGAAGCTGCACCTAAAAGAAAAAAATATATAAACATAATTCAAGTCTGTGTGACCAAACAGTTACAAAAATATTAGAAACATAGCCAAAGCATCAGTTTAGTTCTAAATTAAAATAAAGTATATGTGACCTGATCTAGTCTATGTGGCCTGCATCTTACAATATATCTTAAGAATATTATTTGGTCCCGAATTTGCACCTAAAGAAAAAATACTTATATTACATAATACAAGTCTGTGTGACCAACAAGTCTGTGTGACCAAAATATCTGTGTGATTAAAAAGTCTGTGTGACCTACTCGTGTGACTACTAACTGGTGTCTGTGTGACTGTTGTCTGTGTGACTGGCGTCTGTGTGACTGGTGTCCTTGTGACTGGTGCCCGTGTGACTGGTGTCCGTGTGACTGGCGTCCGTGTGACTGGCGTCCGTGTGACTGGCGTCCGTGTGACTGGCGTCCGTGTGACTGGCGTCCGTGTGACTGGCGTCCGTGTGACTGGCGTCCGTGTGACTGGCGTCCGTGTGACTGAAGTCCGTGTGACTGGCGTCTATATGACTAATGTCTACGTGACCGATGTCTATGTGACCGATGTCTATGTGACCGATGTCTATGTGACCGATGTCTATGTGACCGATGTCTATGTGACCGATGTCTATGTGACCGATGTCTATGTGACCGATGTCTATGTGACCGATGTCTATGTGACCGATGTCTATGTGACCGATGTCTATGTGACCGATGTCTATGTGACCGATGTCTATGTGACCGATGTCTATGTGACCGATGTCTATGTGACCGATGTCTATGTGACCGATGTCTATGTGACCGATGTCTATGTGACCGATGTCTATGTGACCGATGTCTATGTGACCGATGTCTATGTGACCGATGTCTATGTGACCGATGTCTATGTGACCGATTTCTATGTGACCGATGTCTACGTGACCGATGGCTACGTGACCGATGTCTGTGTGACCGATGTCTGCGTGACTTATGTCTACGTGACTTATGTCTACGTGACCGATGTCTATGTGACCTAATAAGTCAGTGCGACCTTACAAATATTCTAAAAAGTTGTCTGCGTGACAAAATATTATGTTACTGATAAGTGATAACAATGCAACAAAACTAAAAATGCATAAATTACCTTTAGGCTTCTTAGGAAAAGGCTGGAGATGAGATGTGATACTAGTACAAGATTTTTCTGACGTCAATGTATATTTTACTTTTATTTTTTTTATTTTTACAAAATACTGTTGCGGTGTCTTCCTCTGTTTCAGACCACTGGCAGTTCTGGCACTGGTACAGCACAGGGGAACAAACCATGGGAACGTCGTGGGACACTCCTAATTGCAGGATGGCCGAGTGTTAGCGGATGTCAAAGGACAAGCTATATGATATTATATTTATTTATTTAAATCGGTATATTATGTTAGTCACTATATATAATTTTAATAAGTGATTATTATATTTTAAATAGTAATAAGTAAGGTACTTGATTTTGACAAATAGTTAGTTATAAATGGCGGGAGGATTATTTACTTCAGTTATAACTTCCTCTTCTCATATTTAAGTAAATAATTATCTTAAATATGGGAAGTACATTAATTAATATTTAGAACTATGTATTTAACTTATTCTTAGCCATTTTTAATTATTTACTATATTTGAATTGTCAACGGCAGTTCGTTTCTTTTGTGTAAAATGGTATAAAAGCCAGCCATATTGCATTGATTGATGCATTCTGTAAATAACTTTGAGACGTGTAAGGTGAAACTCTGTTCGAATAAATACCGCTCAATGTATAGTTATTCAAGACTTTTAATACTCTCTAATAACAGACACTATCAATAGGAGCTTTCAATGAAAACCATGAGTTTTAAATTATAAAAACGCTCGACGTGCAAGCGGAAAATTTGGAAATTTTCACTACCATTTTGTTCGGAAACACTTTTACCTACGTTAAAAGTACAAACTTCTTTATCTAAAGCTTTTACTCATGGGGGCTTAATAAAACAAAAAATACTAGTTTTTTTTTTAATAACTAAGATATGCAAGAGAAAATTAATTTAAAAAGCTATGCTAAAAATCTGTGATAGCCCAATGCAAGGATACTAGACATTACACAACTCTATATTTTAATTAACTCTACCGTCTGCTAATCCGTCTGTATCTAGTAATTTAGAAAATTGGTTTACACGTTCTTATGACTAAGCACTCGTATCAGTCTAGAATTGTTTCAAAAGGTCACCTATATTTGTATCACTACGGGCTTTAGTAATTCCATTCAATAAGTTTCCATTATATTACGTCATACCGTTAAGAAACCTGACTTGAATTATGGAGTCTTAAATTTTTTCTCCAAGTTTGAGAATACGCGCTAAAATTTTATAAATAGAACATGTTATTTCCTAAAGAATTTTCTATCCACCAATTAACTTGACAGTGATCAGGTATGGAGAATCCGTCAAAAAAATTGTGAATAGCCTATTCGGCACTTTATCAGAAAGTGGTTAAACAGGCCCTAAATTGATTATCTTTGGTTAACTTTCAAACATAAACAAGGAAAACATACAATAATTGTTACTATTTGAAAATACACACGATTTTAAAGTCCAACAACACATGAAAAATGCGTAGTTTTTATTAACCGACTTCCAAAAACGAGGAGGTTACACGTTCGGCTGTGGATATGTTTTTTTTTTATATACATAAAAAAAAACATATCCACAGCCACATAAAACATATCAACATACGTTCAACGATTACTCCGCCGTTTGTGAACCGATTTTCAAAATTTTTGTTTTGTTATATAGGGTATTACTCCAATTTGGTACCATGTTCAGAAGTGGTGACCTGATGATGGAATCCATGAGTAATCGAGGGAACTCCTCAAAATTCAAATGGAAACATATGATTTTTTTGGTTTCATATGAAGTATTCCATATGTTACCAAAAAGTAAGATTTTGCACCAGGATATACCATGGTTCGAAGGGTGTGAACAGAACTCCTTACTCCTTATGGATACATGTTTGGGGGTTTCGGCGTTGTCTTAAGAACTGAAAGTATATACTACTGTGCAAATTTCCTTAATCATCATCATCATCACCACCATTCCGCCATACATTCATGAGTAATCGAGGGAACTCCTCAAAATTTATATGGAAACATAATATAGTGATTTAAATTTTTTAAGAAGTATCCCAAGCATGTGCTACTAAAAAGCAAGATTTTGCAATAAGATATACCATGGTTCCGAAGGTGCTAAGAGAACTCCGGATTCCTTATAAATACAAGTTTGGGCGTTCCGGAGTTGGTTTAAGAACTGAAAGCATATGCTACTAGGCAAGTTACATTCATCATCATCATTATCACTACCACCAGTCACCACACCATGAATTATCTAATTATAACCCTTACTAGCTACTAGTCCGCGTGGACTTCAGTTAATAGCACGCGATGTCAACAAAATTGGTGTCAAAAGCTTTTATAAAAAAACCCTGGTACCCCTTAAATAAAAACACCCAAAAACAGCTGTGCAGTGTGCACATAACTTATTTAATTTTTTTAAATTAAACTTTATTTATGCCAAATTTTAAAGTATATTTAGCCCCCCAATTACACAACTTTACCCATAAACTATTAATTTTATCATTGATAGGTTTAAGGTTACGTGATACCACAGAATATATATTAGTAGTACCAACAGAAGTCTCACTTGCGAAACCCGTTTAAAGAAATAACGACTCATGTTACGATACTATTAAGTTCAAATTCTGACCGCGCAGTGCTAGGTGCCTACAATTATATTCACCTACATGTCCGCTCTCTGTCTATCGCATAACTCGTACCTTTTCTGACGAAATCAATGTTTTCGCCTTTTAAAAACAAAATATTATTTTTTAATTACTATTGGTATTAATAGCAAACCTTTTTCTAGTAATATAATATTTTAGTAACCCAACCTATATTTTATTCCGTCTTTCATTCATATTACCGTCTTCAAAATAATGAAGATTGTGTACATATATAAATAGTTGAGGTTTAGGAGAGTTATGCATAAGGCACATTAAAGAGTAAGAATTATTTAACACTTTTTTGTTCATTATAAATTATTATTGTTTTTACCCTGGAAGTCGGTTTTAATTTTTTGTTAAAAATAATAATTCTCTAAACCGTGTATAACAAGAAATTAGAGCAACGCAAAATGTCTCTGAATCGATGCAAAGAGTGGCCGCGGATTCGTAGTCTGCTCCGGTCTAGAATCATCTAGATCATGCCGACACTAGCTCAGCTCCAAATCAAATTTATACTAATCCTAACACCTCTTGCTACATTGGTTTGTGATTTCAATCACACTTATGTATGTATAATATATTAATGGAACAGCGAGTTCTGAGAACAGTAGAAGTATTAAAGCATAGAAGTAATACTGAAATCAAAAATGTAAGCAGCTACATAATAATTAAAGATCATAGGCCAAATTCCACAAGAGTAAAAAAATCTGGGTGCACGGTAGTGCCCCCGCCAAGGCGAGCCAAGCGAAGCGTAAGGGCACTACCTACCATTTCTCGAAACGTTTCGTCGTATTTTTGAACCTTCGTAACTTTGGTTTGGATTATCTCATATAATTAAAATTTTTAAGATATAATGACAAGAGTATAATAATTAAATGCGCAAAGTTTTAATATCGTAGCTATTATACTTAAGATTTTATAGGTGGGTGGGTAACTTGGCCATTTTGTTATTCGTCATTCTATGGGCTTTGAACGTAATATATTACTTTTCTGTTGTACTTAATCTATAATATAAAAATGAGTCGCTGAATGTGTTGCTAAGCGCAAAACTCGAGAACGGCTGAACGGATTGGGCTGATTTTAGTCTTGAAATATTCGTAGAAGTCCAGGGAAGGTTTTTAAGTGACCTGTGACACGAAGTTCACCGGGACAGCTAGTAACTTTTATATTAACCGTAACAAATAAAAAATGACCAGGCCACCGATTTTGACTAATGTGGAGAGTTTTTAGATTCTTCTCGTGCGGCTGACACATTATATAAAGTATATTGTGTAAAATAAAGGTTTTTCGATTTAGGGCTTAGTAGTGAGTATATAAGGTTAGAAACTTGGCTCTACATGAGACACTACTTTTACCTTACTTACCACGAACTATATCTTCTAGTCTTGGCAACATTTTTACATGAAAACATTTTTGGTGGGATATAATATTGTATATCCTTGCCAAAACTTTTTATGAGGTGGACTGGGACACAGTTTTAGAGTCCAAGTTACTAGGTATTGCAACCAATTTTATGTAAGGTGAATCTATAATGCAACAAAGTCGTAATCCGAACGACTATCTAACGAATATCTAAGAACACAACACTTTTAGCGGTCCCTATTCGATAGTTCTTACTCTTAAGAAACTCTCAATACGAGGTATAATTCCAAAACGAGAAATCTGACGCACAAAACTTTCCGCATTTAGTTAGGGGCTAGGGCAAACTAATTGTAATATCCTGCCGATAAGGAATGAGTTGCTAAAGGAAAAAACCAAGCTGTAAAAACCCTGTATTATCGCAATAAAATTTGCGTTCATTAGCCGGGTCCACACCAAACGATGGTGGTGGTGTGGACTCGGCTAATAGGATTCAAAAGCAGTAACGGCTAAGGGCCAGCGCAGACAAAACGGAGCGCAGCGGAGATTGAAAATAAACTTTAAAATTATAAATGTAATAATTTTAAAGTTTATTTTCAAGTGCGTTAATAAAATCCTCTCCTGTCCTGTCTGCGCTGACCCTAAGGGCCACACTCAAGAGACATATTTTGCTGATGATTAAGCTTCAATTTAATGAATAATTTAGACAATGAGGCTTATGTCAAAATCCCCATCAATTAATTACTGTAAAGTAATTATTATTGACGAATGAGTGTGCGGCAGTAAAACTATTTTGATGAAAGGCACATAATATTATAGTGGACTACGAATATGAGCGAACATAAAGATAGGCTATCGTTGTGTCAGAAATTTTCGGATTTTCGGATTTCCACAGAATTTCCAGCTACGAGTATATTGAAGAAAGTTTAAAATATTATTATTGGCTAATTTATATAGATGCTACTTTTAGGTCGTTACCAGATGCGGTAACAACGCGGAACGAAATCCCAATAAACCTAGGTTGTTTGAATAAAATGATGAACGAGCCGTTCCCATTTTTGTCGACGTACCGTCTTATTCGGAGTATGTTAATTGTGTGAGTGACGAGAAGTTTTTGTATGGAAGGAATTCGTATAGCATTTGCTCTACATACTTATGTTTATATGCCGGCACAGTACTTAGGAGCAGGTACTCTAGGTAGGACAGTACACTCATTTTCAGTTCCAAAATTTCAGCCGAAACCAATTTACTAATGTAGTATATAATATAGTAAACTTACCGCGTAACGAAACTGGGCGTTGTACTCTCTATTGTTTGCTTTGATTCTTCTTTCATTCTCTGTAACAAACAAAAAAAACATTAACAAAATATGTCATGGTTTAAACTTTAGACCGGGAAAGGACATACGATACTTTTTATCCCGAAAAAATGTGCGGTTCCCGCGCGATATAAGAATTATGGCGTATGGTCTACTACGTTACACTTTAGAATTTTATAAAAATTAAAAAGTGACACCAATTAACTAAGTCCACACTGTGCACTTTCATCTTCAATTTTCGTCATCAACTTTCATATTGGCGCATTCAATAATTGAATGCGTCAAGGACCGTAACGCCAATATTGTCATTTTTGAAGTTTTGGATACGGTCAGAGGGCATGCGCCGCGGCCCGCGGGCATGCCTCACGTTCGCTGTTGACTGCGCTATAACGTATTCCCTTGACGAAAACAGGCACAGTGTGGACAAAGCTAATGGCTACAATCTCACGATTTTAAAACATGTCTCCAATCTCAATAAACAATTCAATACGAGTACCAGAGTGCTGAGTGACCTTTAAAAAGGGATCTTTGATATTGCATTTAATCCAACAAAGTTTGTAGCAATCACGTCCCACTATTGAACAGGGGGGTGACAGTGTGCTGAATGTGGAACTACAGTCGGAAACTTTATAATCCCCTCACTCTCGACTCCCGGTGTATTGATAAGCTACAGAATACAGAATAAACAACGTAATAAGCATGTTAACATAGATAACAGAGGAATTAATATTATAAGGTGTTATAAAATCAACAACACATAATATTTTGGGCACTTGATTTATATTTTAGATTCTAGTGTTTAAGAACGTTTCTCTAATCTTTTTTATTTCGTCGAGTTTAGTATTACCTTGTTATTTATGCCAAAAATTCTGTTAAACATCTTACAGACCATAGCGTTCTTGCCCCAAGTGGGTCGTGGACGGACGTGGACCTTTGTCCAATAGAGGCTAACATGCTACGCCTAAAATATGGCAGAGCTCACCTAACCAATCATCTTTTTTTTTTTTTTTTTTAATGAAATAAGGGGGCAAACGAGCAAACGGGTCACCTGATGGAAAGCAACTTCCGTCGCCCATGAACACTCGCAGCATCAGAAGAGCTGCAAGTGCGTTGCCGGCATTTTAAAAGGGAATAGGGTAATAGCGGAGGGTAGGGAAGGGAATAGTTGAGGGTAGGGAAGGGAATAGGGTAGGGGTTAGGGGATTGGGCCTCCGGTATTCCACTTTACGCCCCTGGGCTGTGGGCAGGGGTCTCCTGCATCGCAAAATTGCCTAATAACCCACTGTAGAGTAAAGACTGAAGAGTTCCGTTATGAACAATACCCTCTAAAGCTTATGCATTCTGGTTTTTCTCGATCGAAACTGCGGTAGACTTTGTGAGCGCATTGTAGCGAAACAATAGTGTTACATAAATTACACCCAACTAATACCTCGCTTGGCGTTTAATACTGAGCTCCATTTCCGGAACTCACTCAATGCCCTCGTAACTCGTATGTTTTCGATTGATTTTAACGATGTTTTCTTACATCTAACCAAATTTTCTAGAGAAACGCGATTTCCGACAATTATTATCAGTTTACGTTTACCACGCACGCTATGGGCTCTAACAGTTAGTCGCGAGTCCTGTAACTCCTGTTTCTGAACTAAATAGTGTATGGAGAACAGGTACTGATTTTGATAGTCCTGAAAAAGGACATTGCGGAACCGGGAATTTTCGGGAAATTCGAGAAAAAAACACCATAGGGGTAGTACCTGCTAATCGCTAAACAGGTACCCACAAAACAGTCTATCATTGGGATTGTTTACGTCGCTAAAACGAATTGGCACGAACTAAGCAGCAGAACGTGAGAAATTGTAATACACAAGATAAACAATGGCGACCTGGTTTAGAAACACCTGACGCGGCGATACCGCGCGCTGTAGGTACCTACAGCAGCTAATGACATTAACTACCACGTGGATAATCGGTTAATTTGCGTTCGTTAAACCGATTATAACCCGTTATACACATAGACAAATGGAATGCGGGTTTCCGATTTTCCGAATTTCTATAAGGGACATAGACTTACACGAGGCGCCTGGTGGATTCGTCATTGCGTGGTTTCCAAAAATTTTCTTAAGATCCTACCCGTCACCAGACGGAGACAGGCGGACAGACGGACGGATTTGCAGAAAGCAAAATAGCGAAATGTGAGTAATACCCTTTGGGTACAAAACACTAAAACCAAATTTGCCACTTGCCAGTGAAATACACACACGCACTTCAAGAACAAAGCGGTCCGTCTCGTACAATCAGATAGAAATAATCATAAATTCACGCTAAAAACTATTGGAGTGATGTACAAAGAGCTACTGAGATTAGTTAGTGAGTAGTATTCGTATTGGGTATGTAAGAGTTGCGCCCGTGCCAACAGATAACGCCGGCCGCCGGGTTGGATGCGACTTGCGAACATAAAACTGATGTTGGTTAAAGAGCCGACGGAGATATTGTGGAGCTAAACACATTGTATATACCGAATTATAATTATACAGGTGTAACAAAACTAAGTGATAATGATTTAGGGTGTGTATAGACTATAGAGTATAATAATATATAGACCCATATAGAGTTCACTGTAAAAGTAACAGCGCTGAAAGAGAAACTTTTTTAACGCTCGGGCGCTTGCCTAAATAACGTTTGTCGTTTAGCGCTGCTACTTTCACAGTGAACTCTATATAAGGGACACGTACACACCCTAAAGTATTATCACTTATTTTTGTTACACCCTGTATAATCGTCATCAGTGACCTTGTCTCTTACAGGCGCTAAATAGAGTACCTACATTGATCTGCTTGGATGTTTATTTTACTTAAAATTCGCGATCCCAGAGTATGGCGTTATTTAAGTTATTCAAACACGTGTTACATACCACACTTTAAAAAAACATTAGAAATTTTGTTACATACAAAAGTATAGTTTAAAGTTGAAACTTTTTAGGGAAAGGCGAACGAAGAAAGTCCGTTATTCCAAGAAACAAAAGCGAAACTTAGCATACACATAGCACATCTTTTGTTCGTCCTTGCAGCAATATCGGTCTAAGTAACGAGAGCTCTGCAAACATCCAAAGAAAGCACCATCCATCTTTATATCCCTATAAATTTCTATGCTTTTTGTCCTTCAGACCATTCCCGTTATCTTAATGGATGGATCGTGGACCTTTTTATAGTTCAATGCTATTTCATTGAAATATTAGAGTTTAGAAACATAAAATAGACTATTAATCCATCAAAGGATTTATTACTTATGGGTTTGGCCTTATTTATAAACGAAGAATAAGCTAGTAAAGGGAGAAAAGGAAGAGAAAATAAGCTGGCCCTTAGGACAAGTAAAGTAGTAGTAGTTAGACTTATACTAATCCATCATGAAGGTGTATAATTTTTGTTCGACTTAATCAGCACTAAGTGACATTATTATTCTAAGACAGTATAATAAAATTTATGTGCGTGACATAATCTAGGCTTAGAACAAACAAATCTAGATAACCTACTTATCTACACCATAGGATTTGTTGAGCGACAACGAGGACTGTGGCGGGGGCGCCGCGGTGTCGCCGATCGATCACATCTCCACTTCACGGCTAATAAGGTTTTAGGGCGACGCGTCGCCAAGCCCCTTTCCCCCATCGCCTCTAACCCCCATTCCCCATCGCCGTAGCCCCTTTACCCCACCGTGTAGGGGGCCCTTTCATTCATGTATGTTAAGGTCGATGTTTAATTTCGCTAATGCTCTAATTATGTCAATGATGTGTTGATGTTCTACAGAGGGAGATTAATTATTGTTTTTGTGACTTCATCTTTGTTTTACTTCCATGTTAGTTGCTTTGTCAACGTGGATTAGTAAGGAGTCAGTTTAATTGTTTGTAGTCGCACTAACTAGACATAATATTGTGACATTCCTTGTTTTTGTAGTATGTCTACGACCGTAGAGGTCTACAGCTACGCCGCCTACGCCGTAGGGCTTGTAGTACAAGGGTTAATGCATTTCCTAGGACTTTTAATAAATTACTGTATATAAATGTATAAATAAAGTTTTGTAATGATTTCTTGAATACTACAATTAAAATACCTTTTTTAATAAGTATTTTTATCTGAGTTTTTTAGAGCTACGAGGTCATCAATACCCAAATTTTCAATAATACTAAAACAGTTAATACATAATAAATATGTTGATATAAGCATGAACAAGGACATTACAGCCAAATTTCAAAGATTCGGCCATCACGTCGCGTCGCGTTTAGCAGTCGAATTGAGGTCAGCCCATAACCGCCAGACAAAATACATTTCTTGGAATGATAATATTACGTATTTGCACCCGACGATAGTATATTACTATATTATATGATTCATGTAACTAATAAACATTGATCTCCAACTCTAGACCAGGCCAGAGTCACATTTAAGAGGATTCCACACCGCCCTTTTTTCCATACAAACGTTGTCCCCTGTTTCCTCCCTGGATAATGCTAGTAGAGTTATAATTTTTTTCCTCAATATCTACGACCACTAATACGATGTCCCTATGTTTTTTTTTTTTTCATAATTTAATTATTAAATAAGATATGAACGTTCAAAAACCCAAAAAAATGGCCAGATTTTCCGCTGTGTTCAAACGTCCAGAAAACAGATTTGGCTAGATTATACAAAAAAAAGCAAAACATAGGAACACAGCTCAAGCCTTTTTTTAATCTTTAATGAAAAAAGTACTTAAATCGGTTAAGTTTTGGAGAAGGAATCAGGGGACAACGAATCGTTGATTTTCTGGATTTTCTGCAGTTGTCTCTATCGCGTTCTGCGGTATAGGCTTGAGGTAAGGGAGACAGCTATAGATATTACACGTGCTTTTTTTTCATTTCTCTAGCCCCTGGTGTATCCTCTTAAGATTAAAACATTGAATCCATACTTCCATACTAATATTATAAATGCGAAAGTGTGTCTGTCTGTCTGTCTGTCCGTCTGTCTGTCTGTCTATTACCTCATCACGCTCAAACTGCTGAACCGATTTTGCTGAAATTTGGCATGGAGATACTTTGAGTCCCGGGAAAGGACATAGGATACTTTTGATACCGGGAAAAATGTACGGTTCCCGCGCGATAAACGAGCTTTGGCGCAACGGAGTTGCGGGCGTCATCTAGTTTATTATAATTATGTAGAAGTAACAGCCAGAAACTTTTTGACAAGTCCTTACTATTCAAAGACCTTACAAGGTCACTTCGGTCAATGATGAACAAATTCAGGCGGACACCAAAGACGAGTAGACTGTAGAGGAACATATTCATTTTTAATTGCCCCTAATATCGACTTTAATTGTAAATATACTAATTGTAGACATGGTTATCCAATCAATTCTGGTTAATCAATGGAACTACGTGAAGAAAGGACCTTCCAGACTCCAGTCTATTTATCACATCAGCTTCTACCACCACACAAAGCGAAACGTAGCTCAAAACAAAATCGTGGAATAAAACTTAATAGCGTCCATTTTGTTTCACGCCGTTCAGACGACTTTATTTACTTAGCGGCTCCATCTGACGCATTAGCGCACAATATCCGTACACTGTTAGAGACATCCGCCCTCTCCTCCGAGCTTCCTTTGGATTGTTTGCTTAACCTTCGTACATATAGAATAGTCAATAAGAAAAATTAGCTAATTCAAACATTTTAAAAATACTCGTCAAGAAACAGCGGAAAATCCAATAGAAAACGAAAATAATTTTTAATAAGGCACAGAAATCTTGTAATATACCTTCTAAGATCTTGAATCTTTCAAGAAATCTTGTAATATCTTTCTATGCTTAATGTTCTACCCATACTCAGTTTTACGACGAAGTCATAACGAAGAATGAATTAATCCAGAACTAAACTTTTCTTATTTGCGAATAGCTTCCATGCGCCGATCTTATGCCAAATAGTCGAGGTTCTTGAACTCTTCAACTTGGGAGGATATAACGTAAATTACAATACTTTGACCCCGGAAAGTTGAATCGACAAAAAATTGCTTCCCTAAATATTTTATTACCAAAAAACATGATTCATTGGGACTGGGAAGTAGGTGATGTAAATGAGTCAGACCTAATCGCCTTCAATCATCAACCAGTACCCCGATTTGACTACTTTAAAGCAACATTAATACCGCTTTCTTGCTACAGAGTACAGGGTCATTTCTATCAAACACCAAAGTAAGTAGATATTCTCATACAAGCCGACAGCAATATTTCGGCACGCGGTGTCTTTTGGAACCAATGCCGACCGCCTTGGAATGTTCGCACTCGTCTCCAGGCTCCAAGGATGTCATTCAAGTGAACAAGATTCTTATTTAAAGATTGTGCAATATGGCCTGTATTCATTTTGATTGGTGATAACTGATAAGTGCAGGTGATTAGTAATCAGGAGAAAATAAGTGTGGACAGCGACTGATTAACGCAAGTCCTTATTTTCTCCTAATCACTAATCACCTTCACTCGCACTAATTAAAGTGAATACTGGCCCTTAAGTATATAATATATTTGAGAAAAACAAACGTCAAACTACTGATTTTTGTCTAATTAGAATGCGTTGATTTGACACTTTTAGAATACCACTCTGTAGTTTGTTGAAAACAGAATGGCATCAAACAAGGAACGAAGCTGCATTGACGCTGCATAGAATAATAATAATAGAATCGGGTGCAGTGTAAATCAATAATTCGGAGTAACGAGCCGTAACAATCGTCAACTGGCCGCTAAATATAGCATCGCGACGCCAAATCATACTTCAATTAGTAAACAAATCATACTTATTTCAACTCCTCAGACGTAAATTTCCTTGCAATTTATTTTGATAGATCAAAAATTTAAACTCAATGAAATAACAAATCAATGTAGCCGTATCCTCATTGCGCAGTGAAAACGTGCCATTAAAATCGGTATCATTATAGTCACCTATAACACAGAATAGATAATAGTACAAGTACCTATAATATTAAACATTTTAGCCCCCTACAAATAATACTTAACAAAAGTGTATACAGTCTGTATGTGTTTGTCAGTGACAAACAGTTAAACTACTTTGATAATAGTTAGTAATCGTCGGCTTTGTATATAAAAATGTTGGATAATTAAAAAAAATGCAATTCCTGAAATCCGATGAGATCATGATTCTGTCAGTTAATGTGCAAAAATTCTAGGGATTTTTGACAGGAGTTTATGTATTTAACAGTGTTGTTGATTGGTTATTGTTTCGACGTTTGTCTATCAAAGCTAGTATAATATAGTCTATACAACTTCAGTCAAAAAACTAAAAAAAACGGGCATTAAAAGTGCCGCTTCAACTTCATCTTTTTACGGAAGACAAAGTTGCAAGGCCTCTAAAGGCTTTTTAATAGTGTTATGTCACACGTGCTGTTAGAGAATCTATGTTCTTGCAGCCCATCCATATCCATCCATACTAATATTATAAATGCGAAAGTGTGTCTGTCTGTCTGTTACCTCTTCACACTCAAACCACTATACCGATTTTGCTGAAATTTGGCATGGAGATACTTTGAGTCCCGAGAAAGGACATAGGATACTCCTTATCCCGGAAAATGTTCGTTCCCGCGCGATAAACGAGTTTTGACGCAACGGAGCTGCGGGCGTCATCTAGTTTACAATATTACACCCTGCAGATCTACTTAATCGATAATTTAATGTAACATAGAGTAATTATTGTGCCTGGCCATGTTTGGGAAATGATTTTGTAGATTTTTTTTATAGTGAAACTAAGATTTTACTTTCAATTTATGAGTCGTGTCTAAAAAATGTATGACTTAAAAGAGTGCAAGAGTGAACGAACGAGCATCAAAACTATTTCTTTGGAAGCTTATTCAAGATGCTTTAGGCCGAAAACATACTAAATATTGTATTGTACCAAAAATGTTGATGACAAATAATAGAGACGTACATTATTTGGCCTAGTGCTGCTTAGTGGCTATTTTTAGAGTATGTTCTGAAACTTTATAATATTATTCTCATATTTTTAACCGACTTCCAAAAAGGAGGAGGTTATATGTTCGGCTGTGGAGATTTTTTTTTTTTTGTATGTTCAACGATTACTCCGCCGTTTGTGAACCGATTTTCGAAATTTTTATTTTGTTGTATTAGTTAAGATGCATGTTGCGCTTCTTTATTCCTAACAGTTATGCTTTTAACTAACAAGTGTGGCACTTGAGTTTGGAATTTAAAAAGTCCACTTTGTACAGCAGCAACGGTTATAAAATGAACATGACGAATACTCCTCAAGGATACTTAATACTTATTACTGTATGCATTATCTGTATAAATAAAACCGGCCAAGTGCGAGTCGGACTCGCCCATGAAGGGTTCCGCAGCAGCAATAAGGTTTATTTCTATGATATTAAAAGGTTTTTGATTTATTTTTATCTTTCAGTTGATTTAATGAAAGTTAAACCCATCGATCGTGGAATAACGAGACACAATAGCTTATCTATTGTTATCGCGGCCGGATGCGGCCGCTTAGGGCTTCATGAATTAAGGTTCACCATTTATGACTTATAAAAAAACTACTTGCTAGAACTCGTTCAAACCAATGTTCGTTGGTAGTTTTTACAGTAACTTACATTATATATTTTTTTTAGAATTATCATACTTTAGAAGATAGAGGGGGACACACACATATTACCACTTTGGAAGAGTCTCTCCCGCAAACTATTCAGGTTAGACAAAAATAATATTAGAAACGTCAATATGATTTTTGAAAACCTATCCATAGATACCCCACACGCACAGGCTAGATGTTTTTTTTTTGTTTCCGTCGTGCCTATGGGGACCCCTAAAATTTTTAATAATGTTTCCATTTTTGTATCAAAATCTTAATGCGGTTCACAGACTACATCTACTTACCAAGTTTCAATAGTATAGCTCTTATAGTTTCGGAGAAAAGTGGCTGTGACATACGGACGGACAGACAGACGGACAGACAGACAGACATGACGAATCTATAAGGGTTCCGTTTTTTGCCATTTGGCTACGGAACCCTAAAAATGAACTTTCAATTTTGTTAGTCTCGCTAAAACTCCAGAATTTCCAAACCGATTTGGCTTTGGTCTTGAAATATTCGTAAAGTCCAGGGGAGGTTTTTATCATGAAGGAAGTGATACGAATTCCACCGGGTCATCTAGCATGATAAAAAAATGTGAAAGAAAACGGATAATCAGTCTAAGCAAATATTTCTTAATATCTCTTTATGACTTGAAGATATACAATGGGAAAGGCCATTTCATGACGTGATAACAAAGTAGTTATGTAAATTGTACCGTGAGAACTCACGAAACTGATGGGAAACAAAAAAACTAGTTTCAATGAAAACCGCGATTAGTATACAATTATGAAAATGCTACAAAGTCTTAAGCCAGAAGATGCAAGAGTCAAGGCTCAAATTATAATGCATCATGCAGCATACTGTTCGACTTAAAATTAATCTCCTGTAAGTATTTCTTAGTAATGACATTACACTTTGTAGAGTCGTTACTTTAATGCAATTAAGAAAGACAATATTTAATAAAATTATTCCTAACAGAACATTTTTTGTGAAATGTCCTGGATCCGCAAGTCGATTCTGTTGAATAATCTTACAAAACCGTACAGTTCGTGGCCTACAAAGCGGTGTTCTAATAAAATTTCAAACCAACAACATCGAAGATCGTTCTGAATTCTACAATTTGCTCAAAACTCTTAAAATCAGTCTTCGACGTTATACCTAAAAACTACGAATAATAAAAACTAAGGAAAAGTAACTCCGTCAAAAAACATGCTCCACAATACTTGTCAAAAAAGTGTAATTTTGCAATATTTAGGAGCGGTACTAGGCTGACGTTACATGACAGATCAAAAGGAACCAAATTTAAAACGGTAATAGTATGGGAGTTACGATTCCTTAGTTTTTATTATTCGTAGCCTAAAAAGGTATTCGTTCTCTATTCCAAAAACTATTGTGTTGTTTGATGGGATCCTAACTGGATCGAAGCTGTATTAATGTTGGATTATAGAATACCAGAACCGGGGTACTGATTCTAAGCTTATTATATCCAGTAGCCTCTACAACGACCTATTATTATGACTCAACCGTATAATTTGGAATTATGTACTCATTACTCAATTCATCGAGTTACAAAACAAACCAAACGTTACATGCACCGTGCTCATAATCGCCTCATTGATTACAACCTGGTGGGCGGCGGTTACATAATTGATAGTCACAATAGCCACCACAACAATGACAATTAGGTACCTGTTGAGCCGGGCAGGGAGTACCGCGTACGGCATAAAGAATACGAATAAAGAGAAGAAAAATATTGACAGATAATCAATAGAATGAGCACGCGGGTCACACGGAGCGCTACGGCGCCGCCGCCCCGGCCGTTGACCGTGCGGGGGCGCGTCACGACCTTGCCCGTTGTGCAATCACTGGACATCTCGCCTGTACCAGCAATAGGGAAGTAAACATACGGACCGCAGGCGACGAAGGTCCGGAACCGGTGGTTGTGTCGGGTGCGCCTCGGCGGCGGCTGGTCGCGGCGCACCAGCTTGCCGAGCAGCTCGAGCAGGGAGAGGCGCAGCGGGCGGGGCGCGCGGGGCGGGCGGGGCGCGCCCTCGCCCTCGCCGAGCACCTCCAGCTCCACCGCCTCCGAGCGCGCGCACATCCGCGCTACCGCGCCATGCTCCGTGCACACACACCGCCGACACTCACCACACTGGCGCCCCCACGCCGGCGCGCGCACGCGGTGTTGCCACTCGCCGGGTTCAGTGTTAGCGTTGTGAAAATAGCTTCCTTTTGTACTCGAGTCTACGTTTCGTACGTTTTAATAAAAAAAACTCAGCAATTTTGCGAGACTAAAATATTATGTCAGGTAACGTTTGTAGTATAAAAAAACTCTTGCAACAATTTTGCGAGACTTGAACATTATTGTTGTCACGTAGTCTGTGCTAAATGAAAATCAGCTTCACCCACATAACATCAACGTAATCTGCAATGCAAGTCTACGTAGTAAAATAAGGAAAGGTGTCAAACATTGTAACAGCATATTCGGAATGGACATTAGTAATAACTAGCTGTTGCCCGCGACTTCGTCCGCGTTAGCATAGTAGATTACATCCCAAGTATTATTTATTGTACAAAAATAGTCAATGTACAGAATTTATTTTCCTACGATTTTGTTATATACAGATGTTCCGCGCGGCTTTGCTAATTTAGGAATTTCACGCAACCGTACATTCTTCCGCAAAAAATAGCCTTTGTTCCTTCACGTAGTCTATTCTTCATGTTTGCCAAATAACATAAAAATTGCTCCAATAGTTCTTAAAATAAGCAATTTCAAATAATTTTCCTACGTTTTTTCCACATTTTTCTCTATTTCTTTGCTCCTATTAGTCTTAGCGTGATAAAGTCCTATAGCCTTCCTCGATAAATGGGCTATCTAAAACTGAAAGAATTTTTCAAATCGGACCAGTAGTTCCTGAGATTAGCGCGTTCAAATAAGCCCTTTCATATAATTTCCCCCGTTTTTTCCACATTTTCCTCTATTTATTCGCTATTATTAGTCTCAGCGTAATAAAATATAGCCTATAGCCTTCCTCAATCAATGGGCTATCTAACACTGAAAGAATTTTTCAAATCGGACCAGTACTTCCTGAGATTAGTGCGTTTAAATAAGCCCTTTCATACAATTTCCCCCGTTTTTCCACATTTTCCTCTATTTCTTCGCTCCTATTAGTCTTAGCGTGATAAAATGTAGCCTATAGCCTTCCTCAATCAATGGGCTATCCAGCAGTGAAAGAATTTTTCAAATCGGACCAGTAGTTCCTGAGATTAGCGCGTTCAAACAAACAAACAAACAAACTCTGCAGAATTATAATATTAAGTATAGATTAGTATAGATTATGGACGTTTTTAATATTGTTTACCCGTGTAACTACATCAGTATGAAAATTGAAATTACACGCACCTGCCAAGCGTGAGAAATGAAAGTTTGAAACACTTGTCATATTAATGACATACATAATACATTACTACCAATTATTATGTTCGGCTTAAGCAATTTTAAGGTGTCATTAGAACTTTCAGTCCTTGGGCGATTGTAGGACAATAGTTTATTTCGTGTTCATATTTCTTTTAACCGTTTCTAGAAATTTTAATTTGTCATGGTGTTAATTGTAAGTTACATTCGTAATTACTAAGTTCGTACTTTATATCGAAAAAGAAGACATTATATCCAAGACATTGTTTTCATTGACTTTGCAGTTTATACTGAACAAGATTTTTATGGAGATGAGTTAAATACCAATGAATGTGCACTGTGTACGAATAACTCCTAAATATACTTATTACATGTATCTCATACAATGATATTCTTTGTTCGTAATAATAATTACCAATTAAAGTTTTTAGTTGTGCTTGTTTCTCGAGAAAAAAAAAACTAAATTGGGAAAAAATGATGCAAAAACATAAGAATTTTAAACCAGTGACCAAACATAATATTACTTTAGAATAGAGAAAGCTTGTTCGCTCTTTAAACTGTTAGCCTGAGTAAATGTAGAAAAGCATATTTTAAGACCAACAACTTAATGCATTTCAAACTTCAAACAGAACGTTTTTTCCCGGATTTTCTATAGACTAAAAGCTTGCAAGTTACACCTTGTAATGCACTAATCGATCGCGCGGACGCATTATAAATCACAAGCGTAAGAAGCCAGCTTGTACCAGTACATTTTCGTAGGATGAAAATACTCAAATAAGTGGTCGCTCTAAAAGAAAAACTGCTTAAGTAGGCAATTGAAGTGTCTGGACGTTTGCTCAGAAATAAGGAATTAGGAAATGAGAAACTTAATCTTTCGTGTATCGAGTTACATGCGACATAGTACATACGTAATACGTATAACTCGCATATTATGGATCAAATTCTGGAATACACTGGTTGGTATAGACAATGTGTCCCTGGTCCCACCAAAAATATTTTAAAACAAGAAGACAAGACTTGAGTCGCGCTATCAAAAATTTACGAGAATTAAGTTCTTATGTCGAGCTTCAAACTCTACACCCCCTCACAACGGGAAATATTATTATGTTTGCATACCCAGCGATGACGGGAGCCGCAGTGTTCATCCACTAAAAACCCCCAATAACCCAAGAGCGAGCGACAGTCAGACTTTCATCATAATATTATAACGCCTCTAGTCCACCGTCGCTGCGAACTGCGAAATATCGGCGAACAAAACTGTCTCATCCGCCACACGACAATGCGTTATATTGCGTCTCGCTCCATTCCTGTTTCGCATTGGTTTCGCAGTTCGCAGAATAATAAAAAAATATTCATTGAAATTATTACTTTAAATGAAATAGTAAATAGTAATAATCGGCCAAGTGCGAGTTGGACTCGCGTACGAAGGGTTCCGTACCATTATAAAGCACAAATAGTAAAAAATTGTGTTTTTTGTATGGGAGCCCCTCTTAATTATTTATTTTATTATTAATTATTAAAGTATAAATACAGCTGAGTATTTTGTGCACATTTCAAGTGCCTACCTGCTGTCATCATTGATACCGAGCAAAAAATGTTTGAAAAACCACGTTTGTTGTATGGGAGCCCTCCTTAAATATTTAATTTATTTTGTTTTTAGTATGTGTTGTTATAGCGGCAATAGAAATACATGATCTGTAAAAAATTCAACTCTTTAGCTATTACCGTTCTTGAGTTACAGCCTGGAGACAGACGGACAGACATCGAAGTCTCAGTAATAGGGTCCCGTTCTTACCCTTTGGGTACGGAATTGTTGGATACGTAAGCTTGGTTGACATTTCAATTTGGAAAAATATTTGAAAAATTGGAAAAATATATTGGAAATTTTTCTTTTTTCTTTTCTTTTCTTTCGGAAATTTTTCCATTACCCATCTGTATTCGTAGGTAACAATTTAACAACCCTAGCGACGATTTTCGTCATAATACGTCAAGTTTAAAAATTTCAACATCAGTTCTAAGTCGGCATACTCTATAATTCTGTCTCCTCTGACATAAGTCTAGCTGTCACTGGCTATTGGGTTAAAATGTCGGTCGAACTTTTGGCGGAGCTACCACATCGATGTCGACTTCATAGACCCCAGGCCATTTGAAATTCAGCTGTTCAAGCACCATTCTAGTGGCAATCTTGATAAATAGATAAACAGCTAACCGCCGTAATGTTTTTACGATTTAATTACGATTAACATTCAATTTCATGCAGAGTTTGACAGATATTGTATGGGGCTTATGTCTGAATTAATTACATTGCGTGCGGCAGTTAGTGCTCTATCCATTATACCTAATTATTCGTGTAAAATTTAATTTACATTAATCTATGGTAGTCCGTTCTTTTCTTCGACAGTTTCTATGAAAATGATCCATAAATATGAAGCGTAAAAGTTCTGCCAGAGGTAAAATAACTTGGAACAGTATGTAAAAGTATCTTTTTGTAAAGAGCAAAAAAACAACCAGATAAGGTCGAGTAACCGACATCGGCTTTATGGAAATCAGGCATTAAGTCAAGAGCTGAGATCTAGTCTTTTATTTTCGTTTACACAACTAACTTTAACCGCTTCTTACTAGCCATTACTTGAACCTACCGCGTATATTTTTGCGAGAAATTCAATAGTATTGAACCCACAATAATATTATTATGAGAAAGCTTATCAGTCTGTCTGCTATCTAAACTTTATTAAATTGATTATGGAGATACTTTATGTCTGGAAAGGACATAGGACAGTTCTTGACCCGTGTCAACATGAAAGGTTACCGCGTAACAAACTTCGGAGCAAAGAAATTTAGTGCAACGTATATAAATACAAATATTACCAATAAGCAAACAATCCGCATAAAATATCAAACGGTATAGATTGTTTATCGATTTATTACGAGAATAGAGGACATTCTACGTGATTCTACGTTTTCAAGAACGTGTTAAGGGTACATATTAACAATGTATACTATCGTCGAGTGGACGGATAAGATAGCAATTAATAGTTACAGGTATAGCAAGGATTCTACTCAATTATAATGCATGGTTTCCGAGGAATAAGATAACAATTAGTTACAGGTAGATGGCAAGGATTTCACTGAAATATAATGCACGATTTCTGAAGTATTAAGGGTGGGTTACACCAACTTACTTTAACTATAACTACAACGCAAAATGTCAAATCTTTGGTTAAAGTCGAAAATGGAAGCCATATGTAACCATAACCATAGAGCTCGACAAGGCTTTTAATGAACGTGGCGAAAAAAGGAACTATCGCTGTCATCATATAAAAACGCCAATTTTGACAGTTCTTCTTACCGGCAGCGCTCCCGCCCACGTTCATTTAAAGCCTTGCCGGACCAGCAACTGTCTGTTACCTCTTCACGCCCAAATCGCTGGACCGATTTTTCTGAAATTTGGTATGGAGATACTTTTAAGTCCCGGGAAATTACATAGGACACCTTTTATCCCGGAAAAATGTACGCTTCCCGCGCGATAAACGACTTTTGGCGCAACGTAATTGCGGGCGTCATCTAGACTCTAGAGTATGTATATGAGGCCTGCGGCCCATCTTTAGTTTGTTTTACCACCTTGTGACCCTTGCCTGCCAAAAGGTTGCCGACCGCTGATCTAGAGTATATGTATTGAATTTATTAGCAACGCTAACGTAATAAAGCCAAAACGTCGCAATGACTCCACGGCACCTTATAAACGCCCAATTATTAGTGAATAAGATATAAGAGCCAGCGGTGACTAACAGTGTTTGCCGAGTCCAACCGCGACCTTCTTTAGGACAGGTGTACAATGTACATTGTACACTCAGTTAGTTAAATACGTGAACACTCACCTTGACCATGTGTTCTCGCCGAGGACTTTCCCATGTCGGCCGCACCATCGACGCTCACACACTCACACTCGCTTAACACTAACACTGTTTACTTAACTATTAGGTCGATGTAAAAGAGGAGTATAAAACACTTTATCTAAGGCCACTTAAGAGTTAGGATCGATCTTCTACGGAGTCGCAGGCGATGGGGCGGAATCGGTACGGGCGGTGCGCCTCGCGGTGCGCTCTGCATCCTGCGGGCCAGCGGGGCACTTCACCCTCCTGCAACAAAAAAAATTCGTTAGCATTGTAAATCGGTAAGAAATTATCAGATTATCAGTTAAATTGCTGACAACATCTCTGCTTTATAGAATCTTGAAATCCGCTGTTCAAATATTCAAATGCTAAAGGCAGGATGATACTTGAAACTATTTAATGCTGGCTCCTAAGCCCAACATTGGCCCATGGGCCATGATGGACCAACTCTATAACCAATACTGTAAGCGAACCTGTAGAGTCTTCTGAAATATATTTTGTCTATGATAACCCAATTATTATAGACATCGGTTTTTTAAATGCATGCTTGGAATGGAACACAGCTTTTCAGAAAGGTGGCAGTAGTACCTACCTATAAGTAATAATATGTCTGCCCACAGTCTATAACTCTATACTGTGTAAGAATTAATTTCAGCAGAAACCTTTCTTTCTGGCCAACAGAGTGAACACTCTGGGCGAAGAGAAAGGGAACACGCTAATGCAGACGCGATGTATGCATATGAATATCAGTAAGTTTACCCATGCATTGCACAACCAGTCATATCTATGACGTAGAATACTAGTAACGTAAACTAAAGACTCATTGCATACCACTGATCTCCATTATACAAGTACGCTGGATCTATGATACCCACTTTTTTTTTGTGCCATTTGAAACGGAATCAACGCCCCCATTATTAGGACAGAGAACTTAATTTGACGTAACCATTGGTAACCATGTATGTATTTTAATTCTCTATGGCTTAATCGTTCGAATTGTTTTCGTGTTTTTAAAGTGTTTTAAAAGGTTTTACGCGATTAAGTAATATATAAATAAGTGGTGGTAGTTCATAGTTAAACTATGAAAGGGTGTATGTTATGTAAAACACCGAACACGGTGCAAAAAGGTATGTGGGGTTACATTTCACAAGTAAGTGATTTTAACAGCTCATTTCTACGATATTAAACTTTTATTGATAATATAGGCACTTAAAAATGTGGCACTAATCTTATTATACCGTATTCACCACATATTTACCTTTGTTTTACCGATTTTTGATAAACAATAAAATTCAATAGTGCTGTAGTTTTCTGTTATCGACACTTTTAAACTTATCGATATCTATAATAATTGTATTGAAATCTCCAATAACAGATTTTTATTATAAAATAATTTTATACGTGGGAGAGCCATGCTTAATAATAATAATAATAATAATAAAGTTTATTTGCAACTACATTCATTCATACATGGTGCAGATTTACAAGATAATATATAATTCCAATTAGCAGCCGCAAATTGGCTCATGCTCGGCATGTGCTGGTACACCCAGGGGCATATTCAGCGCCGGTCTTCCGCAAGAGCCATTGGTGACGACATGGGTATCACTATAAACCAAGTAGAATAGCTAGCAAACACTTTAGATAAAACACAACATAAATATATATATATACATATACTAGATGTCCCGCGCGGCTTCGCCCGCGTAAATTAGAAATTTTACAGAATCCGTAGGTACATTTTCCCATAAAAAATATTTCCCCCGTTTTTCCCACATTTTCCTGAGTTTCTTCTGTCGTATTAGTCTTAGAGTAATAATATAATATAACCTTCTCGATAAATGATGAGTCTTACTCGATAAATTATCTATCTAACACTAAGATAAGTTTTTAAATCGGACCTGTAGTTTCTGAGATTGACGCGTTCAAGCAAACATACTCTTCAGGTTTATAATATTAGGTAGATATAAATTTTTTTTAATTATCGCTTGACAAACTCGAGTCTCGATCTAAAAGACTATGAAATGGTATAATATGGTAGTGATGATGATGATGATGATGATGAAGAATGTAATTTGCATAGTAGCATATGCTTTCTGTTCTTAAAACAACGCCGAAACTCCCAAACTTGTATCTATAAAGAATCAGGAATTCTCTCAGCACCTTCCGAACCACGGTATACCAGGTATATCTCGGTGCAAAATCTTACTTGTTGGTAGCATATGCTTAGAATACTTCTCACGAAACCGAAGTCACCATATGTTTCCCTATAAGTTTTGAGGAGTTCCCTCGATTACTTATGGATCCTTCATCAGATCACCACTTTTCTGAATATAATACCAAATTGGGATGATACCCTATATACCAAAAGAAAAATTTTGAAAATCGGTTAACAAACGGCGGAGTAATCGTTGAATATAAGAAAACGAACATAACACCTCCCCCATTTTGAAAGTCGGTTAAAATTGTAGCCTATGTGTTATTTATTTAATATTTTAATCAGCACATGAATTGAATAACAAAATTTTTTTCCAATTAATCGTAGCACCATCTGTCAGGACAAACTAAAATTGAAATAGAATAATATTGAATGCGATGATAGCGCCGTCCGCCGGATCTAATGTAAAACATTCCAAAATCAACAACTCCTTATAAATAAGAAATTAATTAAAAAAACATTTTCCAGTAGACCAAACTGTAAATCTAAACCATTCTCGAATCTCCACGAACACACACAAAAAATTTCATCAAAATTGGTCCAGTCGTTTAGGAGGAGTTCAGTCACATACACACGCACACAAGAAATATATATATTAAGATTTATGTTGTATTTTATGATATATAGATAAAATACAACATAAAAAAGAAAAATAAAAATGAAAAATAAAAATATGCTTCGGCACGAATGGGCCGGCTCGACCGGATAAATACCACGTTCTCACAGAAAACCGGCGTGAAACAGCGCTTGCGCTGTGTTTCGCCGAGTGAGTGAGTTTACCGGAGGCCCAATCCCCTAACCCCTACCCTATTCCCTTCCCTACCCTCAACTATTCCCTTCCCTTCCCTTCCCTACCCTCCCCTATTACTCTATTCTCTCTGAAAAGGCCGGCAACGCACTTGCAGCTCCTGATGCTGCGAGTGTCCATGGGCGACGGAAGTTGCTTTCCATCAGGTGACCCGTTTGCTCGTTTGCCCCCTTATTTCATAAAAAAAAAAAAAAAAAATATGCTCTTAAAATAATTGACAGGTTTCCGTCTGACGAAGGAAGACTGGAATTATGGTTGAAAAAAATTGAAAAGCCTGGTTGGCGTCCGAAAATTGCTACTACCGCTTGCCGTTACTATTTGAAGTGTACAAACGTTCTCTGTGAAAATACAAGGCGCAAAACTACCATTTGATCGTGATTATGTTTGGAAAATTTATTTCAGCGTCTACTCTTTCTTGACAGACTGTAACTGTGTAACGGTAACTAATAAAATATAATGTTAAAGTATCGCACATATATTTTTATTATTTATAAATACCTTGCCTACTCCACCCCAATAAAAAAATGTATTCAAACGTTCCATATTTATGTATGGATCGCATTATCCAATTAGTTAATTTCCCTCGCACTTTTCTATTCAGCGCCAAAATGGCGAAAATCTAATGAGAAAATCGATAAAAATTGGCTTGCTAGATCCATAAATAAATAGGGAACTTTTATATTATTACTAGACTTTCCACAGGCTTCTCCCACGTAAATCTTATATCTTTAAACGAGCAATTCTTGTCACAAACGGGTCACCTGATGGAAAGCAACTTATAATTCGTATGTATAGGCTTGTCACTCAAAAATCTGTCATTTTTCCTAGTAGTAGTGTCGTAGTGTGTGTAACGTTTTATTTGTTAAAAATATATAATATATATTATGATAAAAGCATAATTGTGAAATAATATTAGCTCGATGCACTCCTTCACCATATAAACTATGACTGTGCGAAATTTCATGCACCTACGTTTCCCCATTTTTCGTAAAAAGGGTTACATGCCCCCTTATTTCATTAAAAAAAAAATGTCCGTACATCGTTTTGTACTCCATCTACCGTTACCCCATTGTAGAGGAAACTGCAATTCACATATTACATTGCATGCAACGTTTCTGACGTATTTTGACAGAAGTTTATTCGCAAGCGTTGTTGATTCGTAATTGTTTTGACGTTAGCTACTCAAAAGCGTCCTGCGCCAGTAATAAAGTTGTTAGAAAAATATGTATATTTGTTTATGGTAACATCAAATAAGCAAACTAGTATAATCTGTATTTTGTCTTTATTTACACTTCCGATCTCTATATTATGTAGATCATTTTTGGAATAAAGTTGTCCGTTAATTAACGATCACAGAAATACGTTGTTTTATTAGGTTATGGGCCTCTAAAAATATATCATAGTCCGAGTAAAAGCTTTTATACTAAGCTTTTTCTGCTCTCAAAGCCAAATAATCTTAACTTCCCTTCACAAAATCGGCATAATGTGTAAGAAAGATCACCAATAAAGAGTGTTCAAAAGTGAAAAATGATAAATTCCTGTCAAAAACTTCTGATCGCAGGCAGCATTGTACTAAATGAAGAATAACACCAATTGAAAACTAGAAATAGATAATAAATATTCATTGCCAAGACAAAGATCAAGTCTCGCAATGAGACAATCAGAATTGATTGAAAGAATTGAGATGCGGTGCTTGATACGCGCGTCGAGCTCGCCGCAATTGAACAAGTTAGTGAATGAAGTGGATAACTGACGTTTTATAAGGTAATTGTTCTTTTTTCCCTTATATTTAAAAAAAAATCTTGCGACTTACCTACATCATCTGACTAATATGTCTAGCTATACATAAAATCCATTTTTATTTCAAATCATTTTCCCGTTCCTAAAACCTAATTTATGCAAAAAAAGAACATTTTTTAACTGTTAGTTACCCACTTAATTCACTTACGTCTTCAATTACGTAATGGGACATGTAATAACAGTCATCTGGTAAATCCCATTATACGTAGGCTTTACTTTTATGAATCTCAGCTCTTAAGCCGAGACGATTATCCATTTATTGTTCCTTTAATGTTTTCAAGAGAGGAAATACCTGCATAAGACAATTCTTATAATAGTAAAAATCTAGATTATAGAGTTTTAGACCAATTCTAGAACTGTAGTACATATCTAGATTTTGACTCGATATTCCGTTTATGTACCATCGAGGAAATTGATTCCTAGGCAGTTGATAGACCAACGTCATTTGATCGGATCATCATATTGTCAATTCAATGTTAAATGTGAACTACGTAGGTCCCCCATCTGCCTAGGAATCAAATTCTCTGATAGTACATTAACATCTAAAAAGATCTTGATGCGTAAGAAAAGTTGCCTAGCAGACAAGGACAAACGTACAATTAATTAACTGGTAATTTAAATATGTAAAGGTTTTAGTCTATACCAAAAATTGTTCTGACCATCAATACCCGAACCGAGGAAATGACCTTAACAATTCTGCTTATTCGCACAAGCTCCATCAATTATAACAGCTGGCCTACGCATTGCGGCACAAATCAGATTAAACCACCGATTGGCGTAACATCCCCCTTCGTGTGTAAGAGGTGGGATTAAACACCAGCAGACGCGCCCATCGCGTCTGAAACCTTATACCTGCACGTATTATTGAATCGCCATATCGTAAAATTTTACGCTGGCCTAAGCCGATTTGTAAAGAAAATATTGCACTTGGCCTGAGACAAGAAAATTCTACGACTTAAATCCTACAATAGTACAGTTGGGATGGAATCTACCCACGAGTATCCTTGTAAGTGTCAACAGTCAAATCGACGCCAATCGCGTCTTGATTGGTCCAAAGTCCAAAAATCTGTTTATGATATGAAGACAATTCTGAATTCATTCGTAAAACTGAAAATCGATGTTAAGAATTGGGGTCTAAAAGGTCAGATCTTTCGTCGCACGTACTTACACACTTTTTCATAATATACAATCATAGCCATATAAAATTCTTATAAGATTTCACAAAAAAGATTATACATGAATTGGTGTTGTTTAAAGAAGTCTCTACTTCTTTAAACAACACTTGAGAAGACATTTCGATAATCGTAACACTTGCTTTCGCGGAGCATTTGAGTTACTAAGTAAAATAGCATTCTTTAGTGTCGACAGTAAAGTAAAAAATCGGCCAAGTGCGAGTCGGACTTGCGCACGAAGAGTTCCGTACCGGTATAGAGCGAGAGTAGGCAAAAAATTGTTTCTTGTATGGGAGCCCCCCTGAAATATTTACTTAATTAAAATTTTATTATAAATTATTATTAAAGTACAAATATAAATGAGCATTTTGTGAAAATTTCAAGTGCCTAGCTGTTACCATTATTGATTACGAGCGAAAAAACCTTTAAAAAATCACGTTTGTTGTATGGGACCGCCCTTAAATATTAATTTTATTGCGTTTTTAGTATTTGTTGTTATAGCGGCAACAGAAATACACAAATCTGTGAAAATTTCAGACGTCTAGCTATAGCGATTATTGAGTTACAGCCTGGAGACAGACGGACAGACATCGAAGTCTCAGTAATTTTGCTAAATAACATTGCTAAATAACATTGCGCTAAATGTTATTTAGCAATTCGTTGTGTCGATACCATACTGCAGTCTTGTCAAGATGGTACGGTAACGGTTCGTCGAAATTGTCTAATGTCATTGTACCCAGTTTCGTTAATTCATTCAAGACTATTCAAGAGCACAGCGTTTATGATCCTGATAAGTGGCGTAGCTAATTGGTTCAAAATAGAGAGCCTGTATGTCGGTGAGTGGTGACATCATTTCGCGGGGGAGCCTTGAACCGCAATCTGTGTTGAGCGACTAATTGTACCTCCTATACACAACATTATATACATTACCAACAGTATTCCATTGTGTCTGGACCCTGGGCGGTATGTATTTCATAATTTACATACATAATATTATCAGGATACAGTGGTAAGAATTGGAGGATATCAAGGATAGGCCCATGGCGTACAAAAGGTTTGATCCGGAATCCAAAAGCTAAAATTCCTTTATCTGCCAACCGGCAACTTCACACAAGTCGGTTCAGTCCTAATAATAATTCTAACAGTTATTATAAAGCGACGCCTAAATTCAATAAACCAAAGTGGTCATATCATAATCGTAACATTGGTCGTTGTAAGTACCGTGTACTTAAATGTAATCTTCCTAATACCTACTTTACATAACTACATTATCTGGAAAGGTCCAATAGCTTTCTTTACTGGATTATGGTATATTGGTAACGAACAAAATAATTATGGTTTAACAATATTTAGGGTAAGTTCGAGTATCATCTTCGAAGATACGATATTTCCATGTTTCTGCGTTAAAAATCGCTTTTCGCCCGAGAACTGCAAATTTCTCCGAAAGAAATCTTCAAACCCAATAAAATAGGTTCAGCTATTTATTCGCGAACAGGTAATTAATAATTTAACTTTTATTACAACACCTACCCTATGTTCATTCTATCAAAACATACGACTCAAATGTAAACGCATTTAACAGTACCTAGACGTCTGAATTATAGGCGATCCTAACTGTCTGAACTGTATCCATCACAAGACATACACGGGCGCATCGGTTTACGCTGTAAATCGATTAATTACCTTCAGGCTTTGGTATCGAGCTTTGAAAACGCTATACGTACAACTCCGGATGACAGGAAGTTAGCAATTTAGGAAAATGTAGAGCGCCAAGTTTTAAAAGCTATTAGCTTTGCTTTAGCTGAAGTCTGATACCCGGATTCTGAGGTTTAACAGGAGTTTATCTATTTAACGCTGTTGATTGGTTAATGTTTTGACGTGAGTCAATCAAAAGCTGTAGGGTATAGACAGACTCCTGTGAAAATAAAATGACAAAAACGGGCCTAATCTATTTAGTTCGGACGTCGGAATGAAAGTGATGACGAATATAATGTCAATGAAATCAACGTGGCTTTTCTACATTGGCAAATGATGGTTACAGGCGATTAATGATTATGTAGGTGTAGAAGAGCTTTTTCGTCGATGATATAGCATATTATGATATTCTGCATACTGTCAGCTGGTTATGGTGGCAATCATGTAATTCATCACAGAGGAGTGTCGCCTTCAATTGAACCAAACGCCAAATGTGTGTAAACGCCATCGACTCATTTGATAATGCAAATAATCGTCATTAGCTAATTTTAGCTGCCCTTGGCCGATTTTGATGATTTTCTTACAATTTCTTTAAAACATACGCGCACTATTAAAAGTATTCGAAGGTCAATATCATCAATCATAAACATAAAATAAGAAACGCAAATTGATCATTCCCTGTATAAACTAGTTCTATAATAGAAAAGCGTCTTTCAAGACCTCTGGGAATTTCTTAGATAAATTGCTCAATTATTGACGCTGGAGATGGAAAAAATGTGAAAACTTGCAGCGCTGGAATAACTTGTGATTACGTTCAACATTGTGCTAATTATGATTTACGAGCTGGGTCGTAATAGAATTAAAGAGTTACTGTATATGCTGCACCATTATATAAGATAATATAACCAAGTTTGAAAGGGAAGAAATAAGGACTCAATGCCTGTTTTTGTCAACTTCCTGACGCTATGTGTTTCTAGTGGTCTTTTAGGGTCATATATCTATCAAAACGTTTTCACCACTACTTAAGTGTCACCTAGGGCCTAACTTTCGTGAACTCTTAAGACACACCTTTGATGGCGGTTAGGTTATACCACTCAACGTTAGAGGTTGGTGAAATATCACATCAGAGACCAAAATCACCATTATTTAAATACCGCCCGCAACTCCGTTGTGCCAAAAAATCGTTTATCGCGACGGAACCGTACATGTTTTTTTCAGGATAAAAAGTAGCCTCTTTTCCCGGGCTCAAAGTATCTCCATGCCAAATTTCAGCAAAATCGATTCAGCGGTTTGGGCGTGAAGGGGTAACACAGACAGACAGACATAGACACTTTCGCTTTTTTAATATTAGTATGGATATAAGGGAGTATTATTCAAACAAGGACGAGCTTTATAGGGCTTTCGCACGTTTTATTTGAACAGTACCCACACACCGAGTTAGCATACAGCTGCTAACTACTCAAACAACAATGCTTTATCGATCTACAGCGGTCCGTGCCGGAACTACTGTCCTGAAAGATATAATAACAATGTAAAGATTGCTGTAGTTCTCATCGCATGTCATATTATGTATTTTAGTAAAGTATTACTAAAATACACAATAAAGGCAAATAAAACTTTTACAAATTAGACAATTCAAAAAACTTTTAAAGGAATATTTGATAGACAAATGTTATTACTCTGTTAGAGACTTTTTAAATTCACAATAACTATATTGAGTACTTACTAAACATTTTATACATAAATTTATTGAATTTTTTAAATTTTTACTATACTATATAATAATACTTCAAATAGATCAATCCAAACCACAGAAATAGATCAAATATATATCTGTGCCCCAAATACTACAAAATGACACCAGCTTTCAAGAACACGTCTTCTTGAGCCCAAAAGGTATGCTCAGTTTCTGAAGTTTTTTGGCAGGAGTTTAATTATTCAACAGGGTCGTTGATAGGTTATTTTTCAGATTGAATAAACCTTAGAACATGACATGAATCATTTACAGAACTTCAAGAATCTGCTCATTTAAAGACAGCATAGAATCACATAGTATGTTACTGAGGAATTTGAGTTAGTAATCAAGGATAAGAGTCTCTCAATACAATGATATATCGTATCAATTATTAGCTGGTAAACAGGCACAAGTTTCCACCATAATAACAAGGAGATATTATAGCGATATCATGTTTTACGCAGAATCCCGTAATAAATTAATATGAGAATGAGTTGCCAAGGCCCGCAATAAATAAAATATATCAGTCGGGCATAATCATTGGTACAATAAATTGTAAGATACACAACATATTTGGTCTAAGTTTTTTGTGTAACTTTCAATTCGTTGTAGGTACATTATGTATATATATACAAAAAATCTCAGGATAAAACAATACCATAGGATTATTAGGATCATCTATGGCATAGATGATCCCCATCCTAATAATTACGAATTTCATCATGATTATCTTTTAGCAGTTAATTTAATAAATGTTGAAACTTGAAACATAAACACAATAAAAAATATAAAAAGCTAAGAGAAATAAATCTCAAAATTTCATGTTTTGTTTGACTGTCAACTTTTAATCCAATGGTAACGATGATTCAAAATTTCTAAGGATCTAGAAACGTCCAAAACAGTCCAAATCTAAGTTATCGAGTCACCGGTAGATATACATGATACATATTTAATTGGTTTCATGGCAATAATAGTGCAAGTCTCGCTTCTAAATATTTAATCCATTTATAACGTTAGCTTCTATCATTTTTAGAACGAACTGGTATATGGCACTAGTTCACAACTACTAGAAGTGATTGTTTTCTAATCAAACTAAACTATTTACGACGATGAAGTAAAAAATATGCTTTGTGGTCCAATTGTTTCAAATCCATTGAAGAATAATTTTCTTTCCGTTAACGATGAGAATTTTTAGTGTCTACTTTTTTTGAGTGAGCTTTGGTTTCCTAGCACTTGTCTCCTGTGTCGCAGGTTCTACAGCAGTATCGAAACCCTCTTCTAAAATGTTATTATTATACGCTACAAATCCTTTATCTATAGTGGTCTAGCCTCAATGACATCCTACTTGACCTTGTCATATCGAATCCTCCGTCGATTGTTCTTTGCCAGTCGCAGTTGAAATAGACAAAAGAATTAAATCAGCTGTTTTTATGAACGTTGCGCAAATGACACTCGAAAAAAAACTCAAGGACTTTCGGCCTGTCCACATCTTAATATCACGACGTCGTCAACGTGGAACGGTGCGGTAGCGTGGCACGGTACGTTGACGTGACGTGAAAATTTACGTCAACTTAACGTGAAAATGCAAGTTACGGTGTAGCAACATTTTACGTCTTTTTTTCTTAAATCTCTCTCTCCGTCTTCTTAACAATAGCAGAAGCAGAATACGTATTGTGCGGTCCATATCTAATTAGTTGTGAAGAATGTATCAGCGGGGCTAAAATGGTCACATTTAGCAATTCATCTCAATCTTCTTCTTCTTTTAAAAATGGCCGCCTCGGTGAGTTGCCAATGTCAGAGTGGCTTTTCATCTCAATCAATTCAGCAAATGAATTGTCAAAACTCTCAAACTGACAAATGTCAAATCCAGTACAGAAATGAATTGCAAGCAGAGTTGCATTTTGCGATTTTAGAAAAATGAATCATATTATGATTCATATTATGATTCTTCAAAGCGACCATTTTAGCCCCGCAGTTTTACAAGGCATGGTGACGTACTGAAATGTTGCTACATCGTGACGTGCACTTTTATTTTTTACGTTACATTGACGCAAAATTTTCACGTTGACGACGTCGTGACGTGAACACGTGGACAGGTCTTTTGGTATTAGACACAAGGAAGCAAAGGCAATGGCAAAAGTTAAGCAGAAGTAACATTTTTATGTCATATATTATTAAATTCTAGTGTCACGGCTGGATTAATCGTGATAAAATTTTGTGTGCTTATCCTATGGGTCTGAGAGTTGGCTAACAGGGACACAGTTCTGAATCACGCCTATGCAAGTATCTGAGATGGCGTGACATGAACAACGTCTGAAATTATAGTCAGGCATATTCCAGGCATATAGCAAAACAACATTTACCGGATCAGCTAGTGTTACATATAAAGTTATCAATCATCTGTCTTCGCTCCCTCCGTAAACCCTGGCCAATGGCCATTCACCAATCATATGCTATTGTTTAAGGCGATATATTTTCTACTGTCATAACTCATAATATATGTACTGTAAATTACTTTTAGAACTCACAACGTTTACCTTATCAAATTGATTTAAGCTAGTAATCGAACAGTTCTTACAATCAAACCATCCATATAATATGAAGTTTAGTCTTCGGAAGTATGGAATCCAACTGTCAACAGTAAGTACTACCAAAAATAAAAATCATACTTTATCATCAACCTACACGGGTAAGGAACTTGCAAAATTACCTGCTTTGTCATATGAATTAGGAGTATTAGTAGCTTATATGAAACATTCCAGCGAAATGCGTGCATAATCAACTAAAATCGAGGGTTCATTGGTTCCATTTTTAAGTGTTTGGAACACGAACCTTGTACGTACATGTTTGTGTGATTTATTCGTTTATTGTTAATCAAACAAAGCATTTTAACAGTAACCAGCTAAACTGTTTGGGTTTATTTTCAGCAATGGTATTAATGCTCAACTTGACCTTATATGACAAATTTTTCATAGATTATAGAGCTTTTCATTTGTGATCTTTAATTATTAAAATAATTTATGAAGGCGTTAAAAGAATTCTTATTTGCATTTGAAATGACCCGTCGATCGTGAAAAAACGAGACACAATAGAATTTCTATTGTGAACGGTCACCGGTAACCGCATGGGGCTTGATGAACTAAATTAAAGTATAATTCTGCATTTAACATAAAAGACCAGAAGAAGAACCGGAGTATTTATCCAATGCAATATATCATATCATAGTAAGTAATATTGAAATACAAGGTTTTACAGTTTTGAACTAGTAAAATGTTTATTTGGTAAAACCATCAAGTCAAAGCCAAAAAGTCATCAAGGTTCATTTCAGTCTGGCACATTAACGTGACATAACATTATAAAGGCTTAACGCTAATCCTAGTTAGGTACTGAGCGCACAGCAAAAAATGTAATTAAAACCATAAAAGGCTTGAACATACGAGCAATTAAATCAATGTTATCAAAAAAGAACAACTTTATAATTAGTGGAAAACAATGTAGGTATATACTGCAGAAGAGTATGATACTTACCTACTTGTAAAACCCAACTACTTTCTTTTAACAGTTCAATGAAACGAAAAACCAGACATTACATGCAATGTATTCGTTCTGGAACTTTAAGCCATTTGGATAATAAGATTATATTATGAGAATTTCAAGAATGAGTTTAAAGTAGGTTTAAAGACTATAAACAGCACACACAATTCGCCATAACCGGTATAATGCACAGTTTTAACCATGACAACGTAAAAATAAATACAAACTCACATCGCAAGGAATCAGTGTAATGTTCCAAAAACGAAACGATCACATTCACAGAGAATTCAAAATTAGAATCTTGGAAAATTCTAAATCACACGATTCAAATGTAGAATGTTTTAGAACAATAAATAAAGCACGATTCAGTCGATCGGTCTGCGCGGCCGAGGACGTGCGTCTGCCCCCGCAGTGCTGGCAAAACTGCTCGCTCGCACTGTTTTGATAGTGTAGAGTGTAGTGTATTTTAGCGTAGCATGTAACAGCGAACCCCAAGGTGAGTGGGTGTGCTATAAAAGCTGGTACATGTACTCACTTTCCTTGCCCTACGGTGAACGTCCCATATAGTGGTGATTTTGAATCACAAAAAACACAAGCGGTCTAGAATGTTTAATACACGATTATACTCATCCGAACGTTGATCTCGGTGTTCTGTTGCTTGTACATGAGGGGGCGAGTAATAAATGTATTAGTTAGATAGAAGTAATCTAATTTCAAATAGATCCAATTCTTGTTAGGTATCTTAGTAGATTGAACAAATCCTGAACCTGGACATACAAACAAATGCTTACAACCTGATGTTAGAAATCTTAAATAGTAAATTTTCTTTGGTTCTCAAAGTAAAGATTTTCTGAACATTCAATTCAAATGCGTTGATGATAAAATGATAAGTAGCATCAAATCCAGCAAATATAGCAAATACGAATATTTCATCTAAAATATCAGAATTACTAAAACACATTTGGAAACATTAGGACATACAAGGATAAAGCTTATATTAAAAACAAAAGAACGCGTGCTGGTATAATATTTGTACATAGATAGTTGTCACGCCTCAACCCATATTCATGAAATTTAGGTCACGGGCAGTTAGTAGCGGTGCCACGAAAACAGAGAAAGTTTTTGTCGCGGGCAAACAATCGACTCCCCAGGGATCTAAATGTCAGCGAAAAGCCAGACTAATAATTATAATTCGCTGTAATGATATCATTGGGTTGATTATCCCCATCAATCAAAACATTATTGATGGCGACGCGCGACGCGCGACGGACATTCAAGGGAAGTTCAAGAATCTGTTCAAATAACTCAGCGCTTTACAGAAAGAACAGACAGAAAAGAAGTTAAAAACCAAACTTGTGGAACTTTTAGCAAGTATGGCGAAAGTATCTGAATAAACATGTTTATGGACGCTCCTCATTTATTAAAATATTACATAAATTTATATTCAGGTTGATTTTATTAAGTTTCGTAACTTTTACTTAAGCGTTACATAATCCTTAATTATAAGCTCTCAAGGTGTTGGTGTAACAAGTGCTACAGACTTTTAGTTTTACGGTAAAATAACTTAAGCAAAATTTAAAAGCATCAATATTCAATGGTAATAACCTTTCTTGGGGAAATCCCGCCTATTTCCTGTTACTTATATTTGTAACAAGTGATAATAAAATAAAAAAGAAAAGTATAATATTTAAAAGAAACGCTTCAATGGAAATAATCTGTCTTAGGGAAATACAGGCCATTTCTCGCTATTTTAATTTTTTCAATGCAATTATGGAAACTTTAAAAAGTAAACAGCTGTATCTAGGTGAATTACAAATACGTACTAAACGAGATGGAGAAAACGGGCACTAATGGAGGAAGATAATAAGGAAAATTGGTAATGACTTACTTTCTACTACTACTGTTCCAAGTTCAATATTAATCAAAAATGGAATAAAGGGAATTCGAAATACCTCATTTATTGCCATTACATAAAAAAACCATGTAAGGGATGAACAGCTTTTTTGCATACAATAGTTTTGAAAATTTGTTTAAAACTACTTTATTTACAATTTTTATAACCTAAAGACTATACACTACACAGGGACATTGTCAATCATAACATTACTATTAATACTATACACCTAGATCCAGTTCTAGTAACGAGCGCTAAACAATCTAGAACGGAGTTGTTCAACGAGTTACGGATGAGTCAAGTAAAACTAAGTTGTACAACGCGTCGTAAAGAATTTGTACCGGCCGAGTACAAGTTGGGTGCGCCTGCACCCGAGCTGGCACGGAGTGGGGAAGCGGATAGCCGATAGACTCTTGCGCAAGCCACAAGCACGCACAAGACATCGACGCTGCGTGACATACTCAATGACACATCATTATTTACATATTGCTATGTGCACACTCTTTCCGAGACTTGGAAACAATTAATATTATTGGTAAAAACAATTAATATTATTGGTAGAAAATGGCTATAGAATCATGGGAAATAGGAATTGGAATCAGTCGTAGTCTTTTCTGATACGCAGTTATCAAATTACAAAAATAATGTTTGGTTTGATGGAAAAAAAGCTAAAATATAATAATTATAACTTATACAAACCAGAAAGAAAACCAAGTAGTGGATAATCCCCAAGCTTTGCTATTATAAAGAAAATATTTAAATCCCCAATGCACGAAACAAATGAAAGAAAGTCTAGCAATGTTGTTGCGGGTGAAAACGCTGCTTAGCACTGCGGGGCTAAAATGGTCACGTACCACGTGTAATGGTATAGCAATTCCTCTCAATCAATTCAGCAAATGAATTGTCAAAACTGTCAAACTGACAAATGTCAAATCAGTACAAAAATACAGAAACGAATTGCAAGCAGAGTTGTATTTTGCGATTTTAGAAAAATGAATCATATTATGATTCATATCATGATTCTTCAAAGCGACCATTTTAGCCCCGCTGACCTCTATAATACACTGGACAGGCTATGCCGTACAAAATGACAGCTATTTCTTATGCCGATTTGAAGCGCCGCGGTGAGCGTACTGTGAACTAATTTATATAGAAAATGACAACCGCCATTTGCAAACAAATAGTTCCAAGTACACTCACTACTGCTTTCACATAGCAATCAGCGCCAATATGGCGACTTTCAAATAGGAATATTTTATTGATAGCGATCGCCTGTCCAGTGTATTATAGAGGTCAGCGCTGCTTAGTAAATAGAGTACTATTGAGTGCAAACGCGCAATCAAATACTCAACGTCTGGAAACAAACACCTCAGTTAATCAAATACTGACCACGTCACGAAGTCGACCATGTATGCGACATGACAAAACATAATACATTTTGTTATTGCCATGGTAAACACGTCATTGCACTTAAAGGTGAACCAGGCTCTAACTTTAAAACAACTTTAATAGAATTTCTGTAAATTCTAAATTAATAGTTGAGGTAAATGTAAAAAAAAATGCAGTGACGACATTAAATTCAAAAGGTGAACATGCTTCTAGCTTTGGACCAAGCATAGGAATTTTCAAAACAATAGTTGAGGTAAATATTACAAAAAATATTTATCTTCCCGTTCGTTTGAACTTTTGCATTATAAGCTAGATAATAACTATTAATTATAAACAATTGCGACCGTGACTTCATTCGCGCACCATATGGTCTCGGCGTCTTAACACTTTCATATAATTAACAATTTTACGACAGATCCCACTCAACGGTCGCGCCGGATATTTTTGCAAATGTGCGTTGATGTATGGCTTCAAGGACTGTTTACTAGGCGGCCCTTCCAAAAATCACAAAGGTCACAAAAATGTCTGTAAGTACTGAGTACCAAAAGAATATCGTTATGCAAACATACAAAAATAATCTTCCGAAAGTAATCAAGCTTTCTGACAATATTGGAGTGATTCAGTTTTAAGGAACCGAACTTAAAATCTGATCTGAACTGCTGTCTGCTAGCTAGACATTGAACCAAATATTAAAGGCGAGTCACGAGACTAATGAACAAAATTTAATGGAAGCAGCAAAAACTTTTTGTCATATTCTCTGAAACATGTTTTCGGTAATTTTAGGTGTAGCCCATTTTCTAAATTAATACGTAGTCGAAATTAAAACGCCGCATTAATTACACCGGTCAATTTAATCACTGCGGTGTTTATGGAACAACAGTGACCCTTTTAGGAATTCTGCGTTCCACTTTCGTCCAGCCCTTTTAGTTCACAATCAAAGCTGGCCGATTACGGGCCATGGGCTTGGCGTCTTCCGCCCCGGTCACTCCGCTAATGTAGACATCAGCCTGGGCGATGGTCGCGATACGTAATCGCGCAATCCATTAGACTGATCACGTTGTTTTATTTGTTGCTGAATGCTGATACGTCAATAATAAAACTCACGATTTTCCGTGTAATTAAATTGACAATTACGAAGCAAATCACATTAACCTAGTTGCGGCTGTAGGCGATAGTTAAGTTTTTTAGGAAAAGCGTTATTGCTCTTTTATTTTTCTGGAACTAATATAGTGGTAATAATTAAAGGGGTAATAGGGATGATGACAAGGTCAAAGATTAGCGAATTTTGTTAATAAAATAAAGAAATCACGGTAAAAAATAAGTGTTCCAAAAATTTCAGCTTGATAGCATTTGTATTTTTTTTTTGTTATGCGCCTTTGAAGTTGGATATTCAAGTCGAATTTTTTTTCAACTAAATTTCTTAATATTTGTATACAATTCGATAACTTATGCAATTAAAAGCAATTATTTAATATACCTGTCGAACAAAGTTGTCTCCCGATGCGTACAAACTACGAAAGACTGACGTCAGTCTTTCGTAGCACTTTGTATGGAGCGTTTCGGGCAGGTCTTTTTTATGAGGTATTTGAATTGTCATATCTTGGTGAATTTTTAAGCTATCAGAGTCATTCTTTCAACGATGTTTCTATTTTTTAAGTGTCCTTCAGTTACCGATGAGAAAAAAAAATAGTCATCATGCCTAATAATGCAAGGGCAGCAAAAGAGCAAAGATCCTGAAACCGAAAACAAAGAAGACACCCAAACTATGAAATGGCTTTTATTTTGGAGTATTCTCACACAAACTATTGGGGGTGTATTCCAATGAAATGCCAGCAGCACCGGGCACTTCAAATGTCAGTAGGCACTTGGATAGCCCTGAAGATGATATTGTCATAACTCATAAGTCATAATGGCTAGTAGGCTAAATGCCATGATTTCAAAAGTCTTTGGATCGGAAGTCGGAACCGCAATTTTGACTTTAGTTTGACTCTATGACAATACAATATTCCATTACTTATAATATTTTACGTAACATTTATAATATAGCAAAATAGAGCTTCTAGTGTTGATATTATATTTCCTTCCGTTTGTTTGTACAAGGATATTAAACATTTTCCTGTCTGTCGGTAAAGGGTGCGTGTGCCGTGTATGTCAGGGCTGCAAAGCAGCACAACGCAGGCACACGTGCTCACGTGCTAGTAAAGACAGAGATTTGTTCAACATTTCTTTCCATCCCGCGACTGGACCTTAGGCTAGTAGCAGTATGGAACTTGATAATTTGATACTTTATATGCCACTATAGTAATTGTTCTTTGGCTTTCTCGGTAACCGAATAATATTTTATTGTTACGTTTTCCAACCAAATGCAAAGGTTTTTTTTAGTTTTATAATTTATTTGCATAATAAAAAAATAAATACCTTAACTGGTTGCCTCAATCAGCGCTCTGGAGGGGAAGTAACGAAAAGCCATTTCAGTGACCTGAAAAAAAAATTGATATTTATTTGTGGACCCGAGTCGAAGTATCTTTCGTTACTTGTGCTATTATCTATTCTGTGCTTTCGTTAACAACGATGACGAAATTAGTTATCAAAATGTATGCGGTTTGACATAAGTCATCGCTAAATGACATTTCGCTTTCGAAGACTAATGTCAAATCCCATGCATTTTGATAACGAATTCCGTCATCGTTTTTAACGAAAGGGACTTTGGCTACGGCCTCTGGTTATACGCTAGCCAATTTTCGAAATGTTCCACCGAAACCGTTCATTGAAGCGATCTAATGACGCTACGAGACAATGCATCTATTTTAATACGCCCTAGACCCGAACCATTCATCCATCACTGTATGAGTGACTAACTTTAGTAATGGAAGTTTTGAATGTTTCTTTCGAACCATTTGTCTACTCCGTTACATAAAAGATTTAGGTCAGCCGCTGATTTGTACAACCCTGTCGGAGATTAGGGTAGGTGGGCGCGACCAAATGCCAGTTCGGCGGCGTGACCTCACAGGCCACTCCTGACATTCAGCACTATGCCCTACCTTAGTCCGCTATCTGCAGAAGTTCGAGCTTTCCTTTATTCGCGCATCGTTGGCCGCGTTTTTACGGCGATTCTCGCCTTGGCATTTATATGTCATTTGAAGGCGTGCTTTGCATACTTGCGAAATTGTAATCTACAAAATACTAAAGCATTTTTCGCCAACTGTCGCCACGTATAAGTATAAGCGCCAATATAGGTACCATCAGAGAAGTTGATTCAAAGCCAGACGGCAAACCTACTTTGGTCGGGTTTTGTCAAGTCAATGTTAATAATGGTGTTCTGTAACTTTACCCGACCAAATTACATAGGTCCGCCATCTTTAAATTAATTTATCTGATGGTACATGAAGGCGACAGTATCACTGGATTTCGGTGCTGTATCAACACTGCATCAATGAAAATATGTCCAGCATAGAGTATCTGTACTGTATGTACAATATGTAATCACTAATCATGTTTCAATCCATTCCAGTGTCCAGTATCTGACGCCTGCTATTGAACACAGTACCAATATAGGCAGTAAATGAGCAACCGTACAAAAAGTCTTGCTAGCAAAGTTTATTTTTATCAATAACTAGCTGTTGCCCGCGACTTCGTCCGCGTTAGCATAGTAGACCACGTCCCAAGTATTATTGTACAAAAATATTCAATATACAGAATTGACCATCCTTATAATATTTAGATGTTCCGCGCGGCTTCACCCGCGTAATTTAGGAATTTCACGCAACCGTAAATTTTTCAGCAAAAAATAGCATATGTCCCTTCACGTAGTCTATTCTTCATGTTTGCCAAATAACATAAAAATTGCTCCAGTAGTTCTTAAGATAATAAGCAATTTCATATAATTTTCCCCGTTTTTTCCACATTTTCCTATATTTCTTCGCTCCTATTAGTCTTAGCGTAATAAAATAAAGCCTATAGCCTTCCTCGATAAATGGGCTATGTAACACTGAAAGAATTTTTCAAATCGGACCAGTAGTTCCTGAGATTAGCGCGTTCAAACAAACAAACTCTTCCGCTTTATAATATTAGTATAGATTTTTCCACATTTTCTTCTATTTCTTCGCTCCTATTAGTCTTAGCGTGATAAAATATAGCCTATAGCCTTCCTCGATAAATGGGCTATCTAACACTGAAAGAATTTTTCAAATCGGACCAGTAGTTCCTGAGATTAGCGCGTTCAAACAAACAAACAAACAAACTCTTCCGCTTTATAATATTATAGTATAGATATAAGCTTGGTGTTGGACTCAACAACTGGGGCACTAATCCACTTTTACTAGCTGTTATTAAGAATTAATATAGATTAGGACAGATCACAGAACTAACCAATCCATGTTGCAAAAAAGTTATAACGTGGCCTGAAAAGAAAAAGAAAAACCTTCAAAAAAGAGATGAAATCCCACCAAAACATAAAATGTAAAAGTAGCCAAGCAAAATATTGCATAGCTATTCAATACTTCTGTCGTAAAAAGCTTTCAGATCACATTCAAGCCAAGCCTTCAACTTATTTTGTAATTGAAATCAATATCCAGTAACTGTATCAATAGATTTCTTTATTTTATAATTATTATAGTGGCTTGGCAATGAGCACTAGAGAAATAATCAGCGACTAATTGGATTTATTGGGTACCATCGGCCACATGCGTCGTTACATGCTAAAACACTTTACGCTTGCCGTCTGTGTATTAGTATAAACTCCTCCAAATATGCAGTTTTATATTTGTTATATATTGATTTCAATTACAAAATAAGTTGAAGGCTTGGCTTGAATGTGATCTGAAAGCTTTTTACGACAGAAGTATTGAATAGCTATGCAATATTTTGCTTGGCCACTTTTACATTTTATGTTTTGGTGGGATTAGATCATTCCTAAACACTAATCTATGAGATATGACGTCATACCATAACTAGAAACGGCAATTAATAATACACGGCAATTCCATCAATACTGATGGTTGTAAACCCATATTAGCCCCATAAAGTTTTGGGTATGAACGCTGGCCCCCGCCTGACCCCGTAAAGTTACTCAAGGTAAGCCAACATTCATTAGGCCCAAACGTCACGTTATGGCGTAATTCTGTGCTCTGTCCTGATTCACGACCGCAGCTTACGTACAAACAGATCTTAATCGTTTGTTTATCCAACATCATGTTGTCCGCGATTGGGCGTGTGAATGGTCATAGGATTTCCGAACCACGCGTTTTTCACAAAGCAAATCGAGCGAGATGCGGCCTTTAGGCCTCGTATCCAGCGAAGCTGCGTTGCTACTTGCGAGGAATCTGTTTTAGGTAACCAATAGAGTCGCTTGTTTTCTTCTATTGGTTTTCAAAAGCACAGTCCTCGTAACACGTCTCTGGTTGGAACGCACCATCGACCGCGCCCATAATGTCCCTTCAACATGTCCTAGACACTGGGCACCTTACATTAATACAGTTAACAGTGCTGCTCCAGCACTAGATCCAATGATACTAGTGACCGGCAAATATACCTACTTCAATTTTCTTGCTTCTATTTATTCTAGAAACAGATGGAAGTTTCGCGAAAAGAAAGTTCAAGGGCGACATCGACAGCCTGCTGTTAAATTATTTATATAGTCGTAATTGATTCATCGTGTGACTTTTGCCAGCCGCGTCTTACCGCTCAGTCTGCACGATTGTTTTCCCACGCGATTTGAAAAAACACTCATTATTAAATTATTCAATAAAATATTTTAATACTAGCATATACTAAGGAAAATTTCCTTTGTCTATGATACTAGATGACGCCCGCAACTCCGTTGCGCCAAAATTCGTTTATCGCGCGGGAACCATAAATTTTTCCGGGATAAAAAGTATCCTATGCCCTTTCCCGGGACTCAAAGTATCTCCATACCAAACAGCAAAATCAGTTCAGCGGTATGAACGTGAAGAGGTAACAGACAGAGACACACTTTCGCATTTATAATATTATTAGTATGTAAGTACATCCATCTTCTGAGGCTGTTAAAATACTATACAATATAACATAGCTTAGTAAACGAATGCTCAAAATGGGGGTGTGGTTGGAAAGCTTTCGACTTTTCCAACCACACCCCCACACAAGCACAACACGAATTTCGCGTTGTGGCTGTTTTAGGCCTCTTAGACACTGCGACTTTTATCAGCGTTGCAGTCGCGATGCTGTCGCGATACAGCATCGATGCAGTCGCAAATGGTCCACCTTTGTCTTTGAGCTACTTTAAGCATAGATACAGTCGCGATAACGCAGCTCACACTATTTTACCGCTCAATGAGCGTTTTCGATCTTTGAGCGTAACATACATATGCAAAATTTCATTAAAATCGGTTGAGCCTCTTTCAGTTCATGTTACAGACGAGAATTTTATGTATTTGATTTAGTTTAAACCCAAATAAATGCAAAGAATTATTGCCATCAAGAAAATAATTAAGACTTAAGGGCGAAAGCTAAACGAGCTTAATTTGTGAGCTGTGTCGCAGAATTTCTGCTGGCAAAAATTCTGCTGCATTCAGTTTCATACAAAAGTCCTGTTTGATTCACACGCACGGCGACTCAAAATGAGTTGTCTGCCGGCTCACACCATCACACGCATTATTCCGACCGAGTTCAGTTCGCGGGGAGCGCGGGCAGTGTTGCCAACTATGGGGATTTCCTACTAAATTTATTGGTAAAAATAAAAACAGTGGGTTTTTAGCGGGTAATTTGGGCATATTTTTGGGGGTAAAACTTTTGCAGCGTAAATGTAATAGATGTGTATATTTATTTCGTTTTTATTACTACTATTATCATTTTTATTTCTTTTGTACTTAGGGAACCTACCCATTCTACGTGACCTATTTTTGACCCCCTCCCTTGGTAACCACGCGTAGTATTATGCCGCCCTTCAAGTTTTCACGTGGTATTGACAATAATGATTTTCAATCAAATTTAAAGATAGGCAAAACAATATAAATAACGAAATACTCCATGTGCATGTCAGTTAACTAGCTATTACCATTCTTGAGTTACAGCCTGGAGACAGACAGACATCGAAATCTTAGTAATAGGGTCTCGTTTTTACCCTTTGGGTACGGAACCGCAATGCGTCGCAATTAGAAGATGAGTTGAAATTAAATTTTTAACGAATTTTGTAACATTTTATAAAATACTTATATACATATAATATAAAAGCTTTGTACTGCAGCTTTCTTCGACTTTCTTGAAACAGGCACTGTTTGTCAGGTAGTTTATAGTTTGGAGAAATTGTCAACGTTTTAATATACGTGTGTCAGCTCCACCAACTGTGAAGAAGCACCCATCAATCATCATTGACAGTTTTGACAATTCATTTGCAGAATTGTGACTTTTTTAGCCCCGCAGGTATAAACGTTGAACAGCAACTGAACGAAATGCACTTATCTGGCAACCCAACAACTGCAACTGAAATTCCCCGACTCACAACTCACAAAACTATGCTTGTGTGGCAGTTAGTGTTGAAAATTTCGGAAAGTTTCCGAAACTTTGGAAAGTTTCAGGAAGTTTACCGGAAAATTTCCGTGAAAACTTCCAAAGTTTCCAAAATTTTGGAAACTTTCAGAACATGCGAATTTTTAAAAATCGTTTTTCTTCTATGAAATAGTAATTTTTACCGACGAAAACAGATGAGGTACTCAATTCAATACGTAATTCTTTTTATGTAAGTATGAGTAAGATAAAATCAGCTGATTGACTTTATTAAGAAGTTTAGCCGTTAATTCGACCCTTAATAGATACATGTATACTTCAAAAAATGTTATTTTCTGTATTACTATTAGAAAACTATTCTAGTTTTTATTTAAAAAATACAATATTATATGTTTCAAAGAAAAATATAATATAAAAAATCGAAAAGCGTAAAGCAAAGTCAATCCTGAGCAATATATGATTGAAAATAATGTTATCTTAGATAAATATTTATAAAAACGATCTAAATCATGAGAGTGAATAATAAAATAGACAAATCTGCTTTCATATCACATATCTTATATCTTTAAACGAGCAATTCTCGTATATATATATATATATATATATATATATATATATAATTGGAATCTCGGAATCGGCTCCAACGATTTTCATGAAATTTAGTATATAAGGGGTTTTAGGGGCGATAAATCGATCTAGCTAGGAATCATCTTTAGAAAATGTCTTTTTATTCGTGTTTTATACAATACCGAGCAAAGCTCGGTCAAATAGCTAGTTTTATACCTAAAGTATGTTCAGTTTAATCAAAACTATAAAAAGTACCCAATTTTAGTGCTATTTGCATTTAAAAATAAACGTCACAACTGTCTTTATAAGATAAATGACAGTTTTCTAAACTTCCAAATTTGGAAGTTTTCAGGAAGTTTTCAGGAAATATTCTTTAGAAATGGAAACTTTCCGGGGAATTTTCATCTCTAGTGGCAGTCCCACAAAATTTCTGCTGGGCAGAATTTCTCATAGCAAAAATTCTGCGACTCACAACTCACAAATTATGCTGGTTTGGCTTCACCCTTAGCTATTGTTAAAACCAAATTAATATTTTATATTAATGATTTTGTTACTTTAAATCATTTAAAAGTAACTAAGCAATGAAAGTGTCACCTCCAAAGTGTCACCTGGCAAAAAGACTTCTAATTTATTTGAAGTATTTTGCCAGGTTACGCTTTGGAGGTGCGGTGACGCTTATAAATCTGCTTATGGCCAAAAGTCCCTTTCAGCTTCTAGTGAAAGCCTAGTGTAATTGCTTTTTTATGATATTTTGCTGACAAAGTATAATAAAATAGTAAGAAAAAGCGTAATCACCATATTGTGTGACACAATTCAAAGTACCTTATTAATGCAACAAACATATATCAGTTTGCCACAAATTGCTAGCACTAGATCCGGTATATTGGGACCGAATAAAATTAAAATATTGAATGGTTTCAGAATGGTGTCATGCAGAGGTAAGTATGTAGGTATTATAGAGTTTTGATACTCATGCCTCAAAGGACAAATCAAAAATGTTTTTATAGAAAAATATGGATTTACAATCCAACTCTCCAAACCAATCACCTCCTGAGCATTACTTGGAGCTCTAGCCCATTAATCCCCAAATGGCAGCCGGCTGCCGCATAACAATTAAAAATCTATTGTGTCTGCAATACCTACATTGGAGGTGCTAGTCTTCAAGTAAATCTTTGAAAGAATGTAATGTACATGTAACATAACATTATATTGATTAATGGATGATAAATATAATAATAGATTTGTTAATGATAGATTAGGTTATCAAAGCTGAAAATATATCGATAATGACTCAGTTCGTATATTAGTATTAAAGTTTCCTTAGGTAAACTGTAAACAACATGTGTAGTATTTTAGTAGGTAGGTAAATTAAAAGAAAGCATGAATAATTTTTTTGCAAATGCATTAATTACAGCTGTAATAGTGTAATAAAAATGCACTGTGAATATTCAATTCAGTATAAAACATATCCTTTTTACATAAACTACCTAAAAATAGAAGTCGTCAACACTCGATTGCCATTTCGCCGACTACCACAAATATTCAATATACATTAGACTCAAGCATCTATCAGGCAAATTTTCGTACAAAAGTGAAAGTAAAATATGAAAAAGTCGCTAACCGAAACTTATAATCACACAGTAAATTGCTAAAACTTAAAATCTAACACTACCTACCTGTCCACCATAGCACATGAAACCAAAGTGAAACGTTAACACACCGAAATAAAACTATACTAATAAAAGGCCGAGAGAAATTGCTGCACACTTACTTTTTCATATAAGTCTAATATTTCGACCAATTTCTACACTTTTATAAAATTTATGCACTATCGGTGCACAAGCTAACTGACAAGTGACAAATTGGGAAATTGGCAAATTGATTGACATTTGTGATTTGACGTCCATTTTTTTCCTTCAATTTTTTTCTTATTATGGCGGTTAGGCTTTCAAACCATTTACCATGGCTAGTGTCAACTGTCAAGTAAAATATGGCGGGAAAACAATTTTCTTCTTCCAATAATTTCGCGTTAAAAATGATAAAAACGCTTAAAATTTTGAGCGTTTTGATCGTTTTTAACGCTAAATTTAATTTAACTTTAATTTTATTTATATAAATATTGTTGTATGGGTTGATTGCCTGAATAATTTAAATGGTAAATATGGAACGTGGGGTATTCGTATTTAATGTTAAATCCACGCGTTTGAGGCATTCTTTGACCATTCTTATGGTCTATTATTTAGCGGAACTACAAAACTCAACAATATCTAGCATTAAATGTTCACTAAAAACCTTTATTAGCACTTTTATTACATGAAATATGCAGACTCCTTTGTTATGTCCTAGTAAGTAGGACATAACATTACACGCTTTTGACGCTTATACACCGATATAAGGCTCTCTCCAGTCACCTCAATGGTTCAAGGACGTAACATTACACGCTTTTGACGCTTATACACCGATATAAGGCTCTCTTCAGTCACCTCAATGGTTCAAGGACGTTTTCCCACGATTTCTGCGGCGACACCGCATTCAGTGAGTACATAAATCAAACTTAAATGCACATGGCGAAAAAAGGAACTAACGCTGTCATCATACAAAAATGCCATTTTTGCCATTTCTCCTTTACCACCTACGTTCAATGATATTCTACTTATACAGATATGTTACGTCCATACTATTTTCCGGCTAAAATTTCTTCCGAACAATTCTCAAATTCAAAATTGCAAACATTGACAAATTTGACAGATAAGTGAAACAAAAGATACGAAAAAAAGAGACAGTTCTATTTTTAAACGTCGAATCGTATCGCTGTCTCTTTCTTCGCCTGAGCTATGACGAAAATTCGATTTTTCCCAGATTGTTCGAAAAAATAATTGAAAATGTAAATAATCGAGGTATTTATTGCAATCAAGACATGTGGTAAGAGATTCCATGTGTTTTGTTTACTTTCGAGTCATAATTGGTACATTTTCGATACACGCACGACGTCATTTTCAATTTATTTAGGTAAGACAAGACGCAGCACGTTCGTGACTGCGCAGAGATGCAGACTAAACAACAGACGGCCCAATTGGGCCGTATTTGAATATTCACAACGCGCGCGGTAGTAACATATCTGCTTTGAGTTTTTCATCATTGCCCACGTTCATTTCAAGCCTTGTCGGACCAGCTGTCATCTGACAAATTCTGTGGTCAAAGTTAGCCTTAACTATAACCATAAAGCCGCCAACCCACCGCGGCGCACGCTGTGTACGGCCACGCGCCCGCGTGGACGTGCATGGGTTTATTTCTTTGAGTTGACACAATTCGTGCGTAGCGTGTGCGTGGGTTGCAGTGGACACATTCACATATACATATTTTCATACAAAGCGAAGCTTGACGCACGTGCGTAGCCTCTCTGTGCGCCGCGGTGGGTTGGCGCCTTTATTTTAACTATAACCACGCCTCTGGTGCAATCCACCCTTAATATTATAAAGCGGAAGAGTTTGTTTGTTTGGACGCGCTTATCTCAGGAACTACTGGTCCGATTTGAAAAATTCTTTTAGTGTTAGATAGTCCATTTATCGAGGAAGGATATAAGATATATTTTATCACTCTAAGACTAATAGGAGCGAAGAAATGGAGGAAAATGTGGAAAAACGGGGTATTTATTTGAAAGGGCTTATCTCACGAACTACTGGACCGAAATTTCTGTTATTTGGCACAGTCTATAAGAAGTAGACTACGTGAAGGATCATAGGCTATTTTTTGTTACCTATTTTGTGTGTGAAATATCTAATACGCGGGCGAAGCTGCGCGGAACGTCTAGTTAAAGATATATTTTTTTTTATAGACTCACCAACAGAACAGCATTTGTGACATTTTTTGTACATAAAATTTGTTTACTTACATAAATAAAATACACATAAAATTATTATGGAACAAGATTTTAGATTTGAATAACAGTAACTAATTTTAGAAAGAGGTGTAAAGCCTAATACATTTTATGATTTTGGGGATAGGAATAACAATAAAACACTTGCGTCCTTTTATTTTATATTTGTAATAATTGCATTCGGTCACAACGTAATTACTGTATACAAGATCATAGAATTTTGACAACACTAGCAGTCTAGTAGGCATCACATTTTTATGCACTCTCAACCCACGCTTGCAGTAAAATTATATATTTTTAAATAAATTATTTTTGCTAAAACATTAGCTTTGCAACTTATTTTTAATCTTTTAAAACACTATATTCCCACCCACATGACACGTCATAGACCGAATTGTGATCGAAACATAATAATATACTACCATATACATAAATGGCCTTTTACAAAAATGAAGTTACTAAAATCTGAGAATAATATGTTTTTTTTGTCTATTTCATAAAAATGATAACAAAATCGTGCTGTTCCGTGAATAGGAATCGAGATACAAATAAAGTCTATTTAAGATTCAAATTAAGTCCTTGTGAATATTTACTGAGCCTGCAATAAGATTATCTGTATTAAATATGTGCTACATCCATTGAAAATGTATATAAAATGAAAACCACAAATATGTAGTACTAAATACAATGACAATCTACAAATTCTGTGCAAAATATAAGCATTTAAAGATATTGTTCAAGTCTTATTTGCAGCACAACAAAATTTTTTGATGTTACAGTAGTACTTAACTATGAATTATTTGAATTCAAATAGCTTTATACGAATACTGTACAGTGTACACGGTTGGAAAAAAAAGTTATTGCTGATGTTAACCCCGCACGCACATTTTAAGCAAAACTATTTACATTAACCTACAATGTATGAATTTAAACATAAACAAAATATTTTTATATGTCCGATTATAATATGAATTTTATAATACACACCAATATATAGGTAACAAATATACCTTAACCGAAACTTTAGGGAAAGGTTCCATTTAAAATAAATTTTCTAAAGTAACATAAAGGAATGGATTTATATTATTTAGCTTGAAACACCACCATCAATTAGTTTATATTTGAGTAAAGTTTCTACTACTCATAACATATTTTACTTGCTTACACCACATTGTTAGCATCATGACGACAAAAATTGGATGAATATGTTTAAATAAATAAATACAATACGTATTTCAAATATAGAAAGTGAAGTCACGTAAATTATAATATAAAAAGTGAAGTCACGTAAATAATAGATAAGCGCTGTCACACTCATGCATGCGTAATGCGTTATGTGTGCACTGTGCACGTGCGCGTGCGACAGCATCATAAGTCGGATTTTATCAAATAAAATTATTAATTACGTAAATTGTACATACGACTTTTCGCGTTCCGAAGTATAACCCCAGTATATTGACCAGGGCGCATAACGACATGTATAGTCTGTCAAAAAAGTGAAGAAATTAAAAAGTGGCAACATCGTAGTGTCATCCCTTTTTTTCTTAGATTGATTTAAAAGGGATGACAATACGATGTTGCCACTTTTTAATTTCTCCACTTTCTTGACAAGCTATATGCGACATAATATTGTACTGGTGAGATAATAGTCGTAAATCGTAATAGCAGTGATGACACCCCAACAAAGTCAGAGTAGACAGAATTATAGAGTATGCCAACTTAGAACTGATGTTGAAATTTTTAAATTTGACGTATTATGACGAAAATCGTCGCTAGGGTTGTTAACTTGTTACCTACGAATTTAAAACCAGTGTTCCTCTTTGGTCGTATTGTTGTTTGTGTTTTGGCACATGTGATTAAAATTGTCAGAATCCAATTTTGAAATCTTTGTTTTAAATATTTAAAAGTAAATTATATCAGCCAGCGCGAGGCATATTCCGTTCATAATCCTAGTGAAACCCGACGAATTTGACAGATATTGAAACCTGTCCGTTTCTTTGCAGTCGAACTACTGGTAGTTATGTCTATTGTGACAAAGTCATATTATACGTCACTGCGCTGACCAAATTATTTCGGAACGAATCGACAGTACTTCGTTTCTTGACATTACAAACACTGGCCAGCTACTGGGTTATAGTTCGAAACTTACCCATGATCATGAATAATGAATACAAAAGCAAATGTTTCTACAATGTCCGGAATGTGGTGTAAGGTCTAGAATACAATCGTTTTCCTAACATAGGCGTTGTTAGCTCATGGACAGTTGACCCAGGGCCAGTAGCCTCTCCACAGCCGCATTCACGTCTCCAAATGTGGCAATCAGGGCTAGAAAAAAATTAAAAAGACTTAACACACTTGTACAAACATTGGCTGGCATTGGCTTTATCAAGAACCAGAATAGGCTAAATTAAAAAAAATACATAAGGTTTGGTAATACCAATGACATCTTTCATAAGTGGTTTGTGTATTACATAATATTATGTTAATGATATTTGTCTGTCTGCACTTCTGCAGTACATCTTTAACTTTAAGCCATAGCATATTAAGCACAAAATATCCGTAACTCATTTTCTTATGCCAATATTACTAGTATGGCCTAAATTATATTTAAATGAACTAACCTTGTAAGTTGGCGTCTCTGTTTAGGAATCCCATAGCTGTGAGTTGCTCCAGTTGCTGCGAGTAGCGTTGTTCCGGCGGCTGCGAGGTGTTGGTCTGGTTGTTGGCCATTGCTGCCATCATTCGTTGCATGAACTAAAAAAACATATTTAGAGGCTGTGCTTTTAAATCGCTCGGCGAATTTGATTTTCGAATTCGAATTAGACCGAAATAATATGTGAGCCTAAAATCAATTATCGGCAGTTAGGCTGCCTGTTCCGATTGGCTCATTTAAAACGTATCGTATTTCGCAACGCCTCACGACGTTGCAATGTAAAATAAACCCAAGAGTATTTTAATTTTATAATAAAAGTTACAGTAAAATAATAATACTAAAAGCTAAAAGCCAAAAATTAAAACAACAATTTGCAAAACTGTTTTTGGTCCTTAATCCATACTTACTTACTTACTAATATTATAAATACGAAAGTGTGTCTTTCTGTCTGTCTGTCACCTCTTCACGCCTAAACCGTGAACCGATTTTGCTAACATTTGGTATGTATATACTTTGAGTCTCGGGAAAAGACATAAGATACTTTTTATCCCGGAAAAACGTACGGTTTCCGCGCGATAAACGAGTTTTAGCGCAACGCAACGGAGTCACAAGCGTCATTAAAAGCGAAAGTTTGTTTGGATGTATGGATGTTTGTTAATCTTTCACGAAAAAAACTACTGAACGGATTTTAATGAAACTTTACAATAACATAGCTTATACATCAGAATAACACATAGGCCACAATTTTAACCGACTTTCAAAATGGGGGAGGTCTTATGTTCGTTTTCTTATGTTCAACAATTACTCCGCCGTTTCTTAACTGATTTTCAAAATTTTTCTTTTGGTATATAGGGTATCATTCCAATTTGGTATTATATTCACAAAAGTGGTGATCTGATGCAGGATCCATAAGTAATCGAGGGAACTCCTCAAAATTTATAGGGAAACATGTGGTGACTTCGGTTTCGTGAGAAGTATTCTAAGCATATGCTACCAACAAGTAAGATTTTGCACCGAGGTATACCTGGTATACATTGGTTCGGAAGGTGGTGAGAGAACTCCTGATAAGATAGAATAGATACAGAGATAGAAACAGAATAGATACAAGTTTGGGAGTTTCGGCGTTGTTCTAAGAACGGAAAGCATATGCTACCATGCAAATTACATTCATCATCACTACCATATTATACCATGCATCGTCCTATGGTTATGACTTATGAGCCTATAATAACCATGTTACTGGTACTTTTCAGTCTTTTAGATCGACACTTCACACTGTCAGGCGATAACTTAAAAAAAAATCTATACCTACCTAATATTATAAACCTGAAGAGTTTATAATATTAGGAGGAGATTAAAGCGTTCAAGCAAACATTGCTTGAACGCGTTAATCTCAGGAACTACAGGTCCGATTTAAAAACTTATTTCAGTGTTAGATAGCTCAGTTGTCGAAAGAGACTATAGGCTTTATAATATTATCACGCTAAGACTAATACGACCGAAGAAACCCAGGAAAATGTGGGAAAAACGGAGGAAATATAAGAAATTAAAAAACTATTGGAGCAAATAATTTTTATGTCAATATTTGGCACAGATATAGAGTAGACCAAGTGAAGGGAGTAGGGACATAAGCTATTTTTTATGGGAAAATGTACGGTTTCCGTAAAATTCCTAATTTACGCTGGCGAAGACGCGCGGGACATCTAGTCTAGTATAAATAAATAAATCAACGTTGATTATCTGGTATAATACCTGCGTGAAGAGCTCAGAGTTCTGTTGCTGGCGGGTGTTTGTATTGGTGGTGGTGGTGTTAGAAGCGGTTGTTGTGGGCGGCGTGGCGGTGGCGGCGGCGGCGCCGAAGCCGAGCGTGTTCACGAGGCCGGGCGCCGCCGTCCGCAGTTGCTCCATGCCCTGCTGTATCTGCAGCAGCGCGTTCAAAGCCTGCAACATAATATTATATGATTATATGCAGATAAAATACTATGGGCGTACCCAGGTTCGGGGGGGGGGCAAATTACCCAGGCTCTGGGCCAGGCAAATCAGATTTTTCATGAGCTAGGTGTTTATAAAAAATTAATAATTTTTAGTTGTAAAATATTGTATTGCTAACAATTGGCAAAAATTCGTTTTCTTAATTTTTATATATAAAAGTACGAGATAATATACTTAGTAGGGACGTCAACATGATCCAGGTGGGGGGCAGCTGCCCTCTCCTGCCTCCCCCCCCCCCCCCCCCCCCTCGGTACGCCCATGTAAAGTACTGCATATATTAGTCACGAAAAGGATGTTAGCAAATCTTGTAAATAATAAACCTAAGTACAATGTACTGAATTGTAGCACCAAAGTGGCCAAGTACCAAACTTATTTAACTACTGTTTTTGTACATGTGTTGTTTATGTAACATTTGATACTTACATACTTTTCATAACTTTAACTCTTGTTTCATTTTGAGGCAGTACTAGTTACTAGTTTTTTCCTGTTTATTTTACAATGATGACATCACTATAAATATATATTATATTTTTAATTATTAAATAAATATTTACCTGTGGGTTAGACATCATAGACTGCATCTCCGGGTTTTGCATCTGATTGAGTAGTTGGGGCATCATTGTGCGGATTTGCTCCTGAAGCTGAGGGTTGTTTGCAAACATGGGATTCTGAAAAAAAGTTGTAAACCATAGACTCATTATGCCATTTCACATCGTTTTAGTATAGCAGTCGCGCGGCTGCCGCACTACTCGCGACTTAATGTGAAGGCAGACCTAATCCGAAAAAAAGATTATTTAAATCAAAGGTTTAATTAAAGACTTTTAGTTTAATTGCCTTCAGTTTGGATACTTCTAATAATGTAGAATTTCATTTTTACACTTATAAAGGTTTTACTAAATCTAAGTAATTTGTAAATTGTAAGGTACCTGATTAATAAGCTGTGATGCCATCTCTGGATCAGCAGATAAAGCTTGCAGCATGCTGTTGGTGTATGGCGCAGACAGCATGGATTGCATGAGTCGAGGGTTCTCTGACATTTGCTGCAGCAGAGACTGCATGCCCGGTGTGTTAATCAGACCAGGTCCAGTCGTCCCCCCACCGGTGTTGCCCGACCCCCCACCTCGCTGCCATGGATTTGGCAATGGTTGCCTATTTTCTGAGCCCTGTTGCGGATTAGTGCCATCTGTAATAAACAATTATAATTTAATTTTGAGTTTTAGCTGCAGGTGCTATGTATTTTGTAAGTCTTGGTGCTTATGATATAAATAAATACCTTGGAGGCTTGGATTAATTTATAAACTTTAACACACAGTCCAAGGCGTATATGACATGACTTAGTAAAAGATTTCTCCAGAACTTACCAGAGTTATCGACCAGTCCCGAAAACGGATTCCCTGCCATGCTGCTGGCCACATTCAACATGGGCTCCTGAATGTCACGGTAAACACGTTGAAGCGCATTGTAACCACCTGAAAAAAAACTATATTAGGTCTACTAAAAAAAAAACAAATTGGAATAAGTAGCAGAAAATTGTAAGTTATTTTGTATTTTCAATGTAATTTATTATTTGTAGCATCAGAGTAACTGATTCAGAGGTTGATAAAATAATAGTAACTTGATTGGTTTATATCAAGGTCAGCCACATAGGTCAGGTTTTCCCAAAAGTTAATTCATTCAAGAACTGTTTTTCCCGCAAATAGTAACAATAAAGTTATCAAAAGACATCATATAAACAGAACATCTACATTAACTCACCAGGTATACTCTCGAGGTTGGACAAGGCTCTATCATGAGACCTCATTAACTCCTGCAACATGGCAGGGTTCCGAGCCAATTCCATAGTCTGACGCAACAGCTCGGGGTTGTTCAACATGTGACTAATTTCTGGGTTTCTCTACAAACAAAATGTAGTGTCAATATATTTTAACGCTTTTGCTTTGCTTAGAAAATAAAAGTGTATACATCAAGTTATTATTACATATTACTTAACTTTTATAGTTGGTTGAAATGTAAATGTAATGAATTAATTCATATATGAAATAGCTAATAAACTAGGCCTTTACATCTGTTGTGGATGATTTAAACAGTATTTTTCAGAGCGAAGTAACCACTCCTCAAATACTGTAGTGCCGGGGACAAGATTTTTAAATATCCGTATGGTTGCCCAAGCGCATTCGGCATTCTCGCATCATAGTCGGCCTAGTCCAGAGGAAAGAACTAGTCAATACGTCTGGGACCAACTATGTGCAGTTTTCCTCACGATGTTTTCCTTCACTGTACGAGCGTCCGTATTATGTACTTGAGATCAGAAAATATCTCATAGGTACACGCCTCCACCCGGGTTCGAACCTGCACCCTCTAGGAGTGCAAACTGAAGGTCTGCCCATTAGGCCACGAACGCGCTAATAGCTAATAAGTCCATTAATTACTAAATAAGTGTATTTTGTTAAAGTCTTATAAAGTGGAAATTGTGCAAGAAGATAGAAGTTTTATAAATACATGATTTTCTACCAAGAACATTCAGACAATAATCCATTATACATCTTTATTAGAATATTAACATAGTGATAAGTTTACTAATAATTTTATGGATATGAGTTATCTATATATTATGTATATAAAAATGGATTTCCAATTGTGTTAGTAACGCTATAACTCAAAAATGGCTGAACCGATTCTGCTAATTTTAGTCTTAAAATAATCCTTGAAGTTCAGGGGTCAAGGTTTTTAAGGGACACAAAGTTCTCCAGGACAGCTAGTCTGAATTAAACATTTTATTTTATTTTTTATAACAAGTGAAAAACCAACTACATGTCAAAAGCAAAAACCAACTACATGTCAAAAGCAAAAACCAACTACATGTCAACACTCACCGACATAAGATCCTGCATCTGAGGGTTAGATGTTATCAAAGCGCGCATATTCTCTGGATTGTTCATCATTTGCTGCACAAGGGGATTATCTAGCACTTGCCTTAGCATATCTGGATTTGTTAACAACTCTTGCTGCATTCGGGCCTACAACAAATTAATGTTTTAATACCTCAATCGCACGGGAATCGCAGACACAATAGATTTTCAATTATTGTTATGCGACAGCTGGGTGCTGCTTGGGGATTGATGGGTTAAATATTGTTGTCAACAATGTAATGATAATTTAATCATATTTACACAATTCCACCATATTTTTCTTCTTCACTCTGTTAAAAAAAGGGTGTCATAGACAGAGCAGGTAATGTAAAGATGTATATTATAGCACAATACATCTCGATACATCTTTCTATAGAAATAGTCAGGAGACCACACACAATTGCTATAATGTATATTTTTACATCTTCGTATCTTAAGATACAGAGCTATATAAAAATATACATTTATATTTTGATACATCTAAATACATCTCAATATATAATTTCTGTATATTACTATACATCTCTTCTCTTCATAGGATGTTCAAAAATTTCTGTGGACTGTGATTATATGTGTATGATAGACAGATACACACTGTTGCCACTTGCCACCTTCGCACAGCACTTCACAGCAGGAACTGCAGGCAGTCTGTTCCCCAGAGCCTATATTTTCAATCAAATATCTTCAATCGACATCATTATGTTTTTGACACAATTTGTAACAATTCGCGCATCAAAATTACAATCTGAATCATCTTCTGATGAACTATCTTGTAAATCTAATAGCAAGTAACTCAAAAGGCCATATTATTACAACATTAAAAATAAGGACAGCCTGTATAACACTTTAGCAGCTGAAATGTGCGTCAAGCAGGGCATTTAGCATTGAAATGTAGGGAAAGATACATTGCATCACCTGTTGTGTGTGTGATACATTAATATAATATAAAGCTAGAGCTTTATATTATATTAATAATAATATATTACATCCCAGGATGTAATATATTAACATATATTACATCCTGGGATGTAGACATCCCAGGATGTAATATATGTTAATATACATTACCTGCTCTGTCTGTGACACCCTTCAGAAGATTATTAACAATAAAGGTATGCTGCAAATCTGCAAAAAATTCTTACCTGCAAATCCATAAATGTACTCTGTCCAAGACCTAAGCTTTCCAGTCCAGCTAGACCACCAATGGAGTTTAATCCAAATGGTGTGGCACCAATATCGGCTAAAATCAAATTTTAAAGTAAAAACTTTGTAATTTCACAATAAACTTGGAAGTTTGCATTTGACAGTGACAGTGGGGTTAGCAGCTAGAATTTTATTGTAAACACAAAATACCTGGGGGACGCCGTGTTCCACCTTCGGGCTCCGGTCTAGGAGGCGTTTTTATAACGAGATGAACTGTAAGCCCATCCTTGATATTATGTTGCTTCAGAGTGTCTGCATCGTTCATGATTTTACCAGCAAAAATAAGACATAATTGCTCGGGCTCAGCACTAAACTTCGGCGACAGCACCTCTTTAAGCTAAAATAAACAAATATAGTATTAAGTATACTTAGAAACTGTAAAATAATAGTCATTGCTGATTGCGTATGCACTGGAAGTGTTAGTACGCCATGAATTGGTGTTTTCCTTCAGGGATAGCCTACCTTTTTGATATCCGCATCTTCCTCGATTTCAACTTGTTGTTTTTCTTTAGGAGTTTTTACTGTTATTGTGATCTTTTTAGGTTCTTCCTGTCCCTCTGCCATTTTATCAGTTCTAGATGACTCTGTACTTTGGCGGAATTGATAATTTGTAGAAAAATTTGACGATTGTGGCAACCACCACAGATTATTATTTTATATTGGCAACCACAGACTAATGACTATTGCCCGTGCGTTTGACAGATACGAAATATTTGTCTATGGTACTTATTTTTAGTAATGGCAACAATTTGGAGTAAAAAGTTTTTTTTATTTGTAAAAATATTATGCAAAGAGTTTATGGAACGTCCTTTTTTAAACTTTAAAGAATTTTTGATTAGTATTTGACAAAATAAGTTCAACATCACATTCAAGGTGCATGTAATGTTTTTTTGGATTCAGTTTGTAAATTTTATAGAAGTAAGGCCATAACTCGGTATTGTCTTTATACTATTGAAAACAACCAAAATCGAGAACCAATAATAAATTATTTCAAGTTTATCAAGTAAAGGAACTGGCAAATCTGGTTCAAGTATCAGTTACTAAAATATACTAAAGAGCCTTCGCTTCAGCCTACTAGCTAGCCTTTTACAGATGGACCAGACATCACTGTAATGGACCATAGTGACAACGCTCACAATTTATTTGCGGAGGATCAGTCGTCGAATCCATCTTCAACTACACAGTCGATCTCTCAAACTAAGTCGACAAAAAAGAAAAGAAAAAGGTATTATCAATCAATAATCTTGGAGTAGCGAATTAGTTAAGGTGTAGGTAATCCTGCATGCGGATATTTAAGGCTTCTTACAGACGAACGGCACGTGTCGGCGGCACGCGTCGGCGGCAGTCGGCGGCACGCGTACGGCGTAGGCTGCAGCCGATGGCACGTGTCGGCGTCAGTCGACGGCAGCCGTCGACAGCTTATGAAGCTTGCAGCTGGGGCCTACCACGACCTTTCCTAAAACCATCATGTTTCCAGAACACTTTGTTGTAAATTACGGTACGGTAATGTTATTGTAATCTTACAACTTGAGATTACAATAACATTACCGTACTCACTTTTCAAATAAATTTTTATTAAAAAAAACACTAAAAAATGCAAAACATTGTTACATCCGCTGTGAAATATCAACTTTTTTATGATCGCTAGATAATATTGGCTCATCTGTCAAACGGGCTCGCTTAGTAGAGGTGGTGGTAGGCCTCCAGTTGTGACTTGTGAGTTGTGACGTACCGCCTTAAGGTAAGCGTCCACAGATCGGTATCGTACGCAACGGACGTTGACGGCAGCCGTCGACAGTTTATCACGCTTGCAGTTGTGGCGTACCGCGTAAAGGTAAGCGTCCACAGGTCTGTATCGTAGGCAATGGACGTCTCGCCTCAAACGGATATTTTTTCACATAACGCATGGGCATACGCCCATAAGCGCCATACGCCCTCTATCACTATCAATGTTAGTTATGAAAATAATTAAGTATTATTATACTTTGGAGCGTATTTCTTTTTTTAAATAATCCGATCAACATTCCGATATTCAAATTTAAAAAAATACTTTTGATTTCCTAAACACGTTACCTATTTGCTGCTGTGGAACCCTTCATGGGCGAGCCGCGGAGCACTTGGCCGTTTTTTGCGTGCGGATTACTGACTAGCCTATAGTAAATGAATGCTCAAAAAGGGGGTGTGGATGGAAAAGTCGAAAGCAGAAACTTTGACTTAGGAACTTTGTTTGGACTAATTAGGAGATAAACATATTGGCTAGTCGGTAACCCGTACGCTGCCGCGATACAGTGGACGTACTGTGTAAAAAGTATCCGTTTGACGCGAGACGTCCATTGCCTACGATACGTCACAACTGCAAACGTGATAAACTGTCGACGGCTGCCGTCAACTGCCGCCGACACGTAAGCGCTCTAAGTAGCAAAATGTAATAATTAAGTATCTGACGGTCTAACCGTCACACCCAGGCCTAAATATTGATCAAAATTAATGTAAATTGTAAATCTTGTTGAATATCGCTTTTATATAATTACTTAAACATAACATTTTTTTTAAATCTATAATCTGAATTTAGATCTCAAATAACCATTTGTCTAACCAACTGCCGCTATGAATGCATTCGGAAAGTCGCGAGCGAATTTGGTATGCGGGAGGTTTCAGAGGACGACGCTTGGAATTTCTATTGGACCGACATGAGCGTTTCTGTTGAAAGAGCAAAAGAGATGAAAAGATTCCAGAGAATCAACCATTTTCCTGGAATGTTGGAAATATGCAGGTAAGTACCTATGCTCAGTTAGAGCTTTTTCACATAAATGCATTTTTTCGCACCGGTAACAATTGTTCGCCATCGGTACTCTATATTCTATAAGTAACCTATATAATTATTAATTAGGAACGCATACGCACCCTAAAGTATTATTATCACTTACTTTTGTTATACCCTGTATAATTTAACTAACTACCTAATTTAATGCAAACAACGTCAAGGTACATAATTGTATAACGTACGGGCTAGGGCTAGCTGGCGTTAGGCTTACCTAATACCTATATCGGCTATATACGACTTTTCCGACGACTTTTAACCATGTAAGTAACGATTAAGTACTTTTAGGAAAGATTTGCTCGCTCGCAATTTGAATAGAATGCAGAAAATCTACCCGAAAGATTATAATTTCTTTCCGAAAACATGGTGTTTGCCTGCTGAGTAAGTATTTTAATAAACTACGCTTGTATTTTATTACTAAAACTTTTTTACTAAAATTTACGCATACCTAATCTTTATTATTAAAATTAAGTTTGTTATTATTTTTAGCAATATTCTGCGAAATAAACCTCAACCTTTAAGTGAATGAGTGAGTGTACGCATAGGCATGCGTACAGCACCTCCCTCCTCTCCCACACTGCCCATGCGTACACTCGACGCATACAAGAACCTGCAAACACCACCACCACACAAGCAATAATGTTGGCAAATCCGTGCAAGGCCCCTCACCACCATGCAGGTTGAAAAACGCGTTTTGCCCCAACACCGGAGCATCCTCAGGATGTGGACTCTACGAACGTCGCGTTGTTCATATTTCGGCAGTGTGGGAGAGGAGGGAGGTGCTGTACACATGCCTATGCGTACACTCACTCATTCACTTAAAGGTTGAGGTTTATTTCCAATTTATAAATATTGCTAAAAATAATAACAAACTTAATTTTAAGCTATGGATTTCTGCAAAGTAACGCCTGATTCTATTAACTCTTTATTATTAGTTTTAGCGAAGTAATAAATTATAGTAAATCTCGAAAAAATAAAACTTTCATTATAAAACCAGAGTGCGGAAGCCAGGGTCGTGGAATTTATTTAACCAAATCTCTGAAGGATATCAAACCTACAGATAAACTCATTTGCCAGGTGAAGACCAGACAATATTTATCACTTTTTACTATAAAACATCTTGTATACTTAGTTAAACCCCAATGAGTATGTATGCAGCAGTCATTTTATAATTTCAAAATTAACGGTCGTAACGTAGTGGTTCGCAGTTCTCTGCACAACTACACTACACAAACGGAAATACCACAGGGTGATCATGTATTTTTTTCTACAGCAATGCAAAAGGCGACTGACGCAGATATTGCACACTTTTTGTCGTGTATTGCCGTCGCAATATAAAAAATTACCCTGCGTTCCTTCCTTATTGTTTGTTGCACTCTGTTTATCCATTTGTGGAGTCGTGTACCTATCTGTTATGAAGTCCCATATTTTCTGCAAAAAGCACCAGCTTCTCATAGGTACTTACCTATTACCTGCCTAGACTTGCAAATCAGTTTTGTTTTAGGTGTATCTGTCGAAACCGTACGTGGTAGACGGCTACAAGTTCGACATGCGCGTTTACACGTTGATAACATCCTGCGATCCACTACGAATTTTCGTTTACAATGAAGGATTAGTAAGGTAAAGATTTTAGAACAATTTTTGCTTTGCTAAAATAGCCGACACGATTTTCTGTTCTTTGTGTCCTGACTCCTGAGTCCTGTTCAAAATAACCCTGAGTTTAGTATGATCACAATGAACAGAAAAAATATCAGAAAGGTCAGCTCCTACTAATCCTACTTGACATGATGAAATAAACTCACAACTCACATTCACATGTCATGTCATGCATGATGCACAAGAAACTTATGCCCCCTCCACAGATTCGCAACGAGTAGATACGCTGATCCGAACGCAAACAACACTACGAACGTGTTTATGCACTTGACGAACTACGCGCTCAACAAGCACAGCCGAACTTATGTGTACGATTCAGAAGCTGGGAGTAAACGGTACATTTTAATTAATAAAAGACTACAAATTCGTACTTCCATTATCCTTGTTTCTTTGAAATTAGTACGAAAATATTGCTATCACGTTCCTATCGCGACCGCCGGTCGCGAGCCGACCGCACTTTAGTTATAAAAGGAACAAGTAATGGATTCTAATGTCTAAAACATTTACGCAGCGTTATTCAAGGTTCAACTACTGTGGCTCTTCCACTGCGTCAAAGACTAGCAGACGACAAACGTGAAACAGAATTAGATTATTTTTATTATGTACTTGTAAGAAGAGGGCTAGTATTTACCATATTTTGCACGTCAGCAAGATATCAACTCTGAACAAGATCCTCAAGTCGCAAGGTGTGGACGTGGAGGGGGTGTGGCAATCTGTGGACCAGGTGATCGTGAAGACCGTGATCGCTGCGTGGCCGGTGCTGAAGCACAGCTACCACGCCTGCTTCCCCTCGCACGATACTGTTAGTGTTACACGATATAATAAATAATAACAATAACTTCCATACCGGTTTCGGTAACGGTGGCCAGTTGTATTGAAACCAGGCCAGTTAAGTAGGAATAATTTTATGGTGCCCAAATGTGTGCGCAGTACACAAGAGCACTGTTTATTCCTTTACTCTCATTACCCAGTGAGACGGAAGACCGACACGACTGGCGAGAGATCAGGCGCAGGACCGACTTTACATGCCCATCCGACGCATGGATAATCTTACTTGCCAGACAATCAGGTGATCAGCCTACAGTGTCCTAACTAAACTTGGAAATAACATGTTTCAAAAGCGGGAATTGAATCCACAATCTCCGAGTCAAGAGCCACGATCTAAACCACTGGACCACCGAGGCGTTTTAGCGTTGTACGATATAGGAGTCTGACCACAAAAGACTGGATCCCTTATAGTTAACTTTTGTTTTTACAGTGTAAATCTTTTCATTAGTAGAGGGGATAGCTAAAATATTTTATTAAATTGGTTGGTTAGTAGTCTTCTGTGATAGGTATTGTAACTGTTGTCCCAAAATCTTAGGCTAGTATAAATAGTCAGTACTCAAGATGCGATCCGGTCTCAAGATGCGGTTCGGCTCTGTGATTGGTCAAAATTTGACAGCCAACCAATCACAAAGCCTGAACCGTGTCTTGAGACTGAGATGCATCCTGTCTCATCTTGAGTACTGACTATTTATACCAGCCTTAGACTTAAGTATACGAAACTGTCTACTCACTTGTTACCACGAATAAGAGCCTTAAGTATTTTATTACTGAGCTGGATAACACCGTACTTTCACTGTGATATCAATTTTGACTTTTAGGTTCACGCCTGCTTTGAAATACTTGGCTTCGATATTCTTCTGGATCACAAACTACATCCTTACATTTTGGAAGTATGTATTACCTAACTACCTACATTTTTACAAAATACCGAAAAAAATACATTGTTGAAATACTGTAGTTATAAGTTCCTTATTTTCCTTACTTATTAGTCAATGCTAGTAGATTCGTGAATATGAAGAACTTTAAGAGATAAACTTGTATTTAACTCGGGAGTCGGGGCTACTTAAAGCCAGTTCTACGTCATCAGTACATCACTATCAGTCATATCATATAATATAATAGATGACCCGATGGACTTCATATTATCCCTTCTTGGTTGGCCTGGAGGAAACGGGGCACTATGGGAAAAACACCCCTTTTTAATTTACAAACCGATAGGGGGCTCCAAGGGGAGCAAAAAAGCTCATAAACTTTTCTCAAAAATCAACCTTGGTAAAGGTTTACAAACCTACCCCAATTTTTTGGTTCAATAATAATAATTATAGTCGACGGTCCTATTTCTGGGTGGTTCACAAAAAAATAACTACGATGGCTAAGTAATTTTTGAGAAAAGTTTATTCGAGCTTTTTCGCTTACCTTGGCACCTTTTTTCGATTGGTGTATTAAAAAGGGGTGGTCGTCAGGGGTTGAATTTTTTCATCAACATTTTTCTAAGTGTTTTCTCCATACTAACGAGGTTCGTATATCGGCCTTTTTCTGGCCGGGCGTTGATTTTTGAAAAAAGTTTATCTGAGCTTTTTTGCTCCCCTTGGCGCCCCCTATCGAATGGTGAATTCAAAAGGGGTGGATAAAAGAGGTTAAAATTTTGACGCAAAATTTTTCTTTTTCTTTTTTCCATATGCCCCGTTTCCTCCAGTCCAATTAATACTTAAGCTGCGACCCGGTTTGGCTCTGTGATTGGTCCAAATTTTGACAGCCATCACAGAGCCTGAACCGAAATGCATCTTGAGTACTGACTATTTATACCGGCCTTAATATAGGTGAACCATTCGCCAAGTTTCCACACCGACACTCAGCTGGACCGAGACGTGAAAGAGAGTCTACTCCGAGATACCTTCACAATGCTTAACATCTGGCAATGCGACAGAAAACGCGTTCTAGAGGAGGACAGAAAGAGAATTAGAGACAGACTGCTCCAGAATAATAAGTACAAAAAATAATTAATATTATGTTGGCGCCATCATTATACATTCCAGAGTTTTTAACTCCCGAAACTGATACAATTTTGATTTAAGAGTCTAATTAGTTCCAAATTGAGCCGCAGCACGATTTTGCGCTAGTATATTAGCTGTCAGGAGTGGGAACAGCCGTTGAGTCTTGAGATCGAATAAGTTCCAAATTGAGCCGCAGCACGATTTTTCACTAGTATATATACTTATGTCGGAAGTAGCAAAAACTTTGAGATCGAGCTGATTCGATTCTCGATTCGATTCTGATTCTGTCGGGAATAAGGCAGCAATATTGAAACTCACTACTAATAATAAAATGATAAAAGGTTTAAAGGTTTTAAATTAGCAGCAAATATTTTAGAGGTTTATAATATAAACTAAGAGCCTGTTTCACCAACTTCCTGATAAAGTGCCGGATAGACTACCCACCACTTAACTTGACAGATAGAGTATGGAGAATCTGTAAAATAAGTTGTGGATAGCCTATTCGTCACTTATCAGGAAGTGGTGAAACAGGCCCTAAGTAACATTTGATTACCAGACTTGTAGAATCCCCAACTGAGGACAAAGAGCCAGAGAAAAGTCCCTGGCAGATACAAATACAATGGGAAGAATCACATCTTGGAAACTTCAGGTGCGTTAACGTAAGGGGCCCAAAAGGGCTTTACGAATTGGATTACTGGAACTGGGATATATTATTTTGCATGTTTGGCTATAATGCTAGTCTATACTAATTAAATTTTCACTTGCTTATCGGGCTATAACGAAATATAATGCCACGTTAATTTCGTCCTAATATTTCGTTTGCAAACAGAAATACATATTGTATATCCATACTAATATTATAAATGCGAAAGTGTGTCTGTCTGTCTGTTACCTCTTCACGCTCAAACCGCTGAACCGATTTTGCTGAAATTTGGCATGGAGATACTTTGAGTCCCGGGAAAGGACATAGGATACTTTTTATACCGGGAAAAATGTACGGTTCCTGCGCGATAAACGAGTTTTGGCGCAACGGAGTTGCGGGCGTCATCTAGTATAATAATACATGTAAAAGATTGGAACGAATTAAATGAGGGATTCTATTTGGCCCGTAGCCGGTCTATCGTGTCAAACTGCTGTCATATGTCACGATAATATGCCTATTTGACTTGATAGACCCTAAGGCTGTACAGCGGCAACTGGTAGCAAATAGAATTTCAAAACCTCCACCTGTACAGGCGCGTGTACCCAGTCGGCGAGGTGTACGCGCGTCTGTTCCAGCAGCCCACGGGCTCGCTGTACGCCGCCACAGCGTCTTCGCGCGCACGCGGCGACTGCACACGAGCGCATATGGACGACTTCCAGGTTACATGTAGTAATAGTTATACAGTAGAGAAATAGTGTTGTGAAATGAGGTGCCAGGCCGGAGAAATTTTTTCGTATTACTGCAATGTTTTTACTTTAGAGACATCACCAGCATAGAGAGTAAACAAAAGGTTTTGTTGAACGTTTCGGAATGCTTCTTTCAATATTTTGATATGCTAATAGCGCCCTCTGCTCCGTGGGTAATATTCCACCTCTGTGTAATATGTATTCCATATTACGTAGCCCGTAGGTCCACCGTCTGCCTATAAATATTTTTTTTCGAAAGACATACACATAATAATAATTACAGCAAAATAAAGCAAAAGCAGAAGCGTTGAAGACCCCATCGCAAGCTAAACCTAAGGAAGTAGCGAAAAAAGCAAAAGACGACGCAAACTCACAAAAGCAATCGATAGATGGAGAAAAGCGAAAGGATGAAGTAAAAAAGAATCCGACTGTTAGTAAATTGGACGCTGTTAAGCATTCGTGTACTAACCCACATAAAAATTACGTATTGAGTTATGAATGAATTATTTAGAAGATTTAGAACAAGACTGCATTAAACATTTATCAACAAAAAAAAATGTGGGTTAGAACACTAATGCTTAATAACAGCGATCAGTTAATATTAGCTATATTTATATTAAACTAGCTATTTGACCGAGCTATAGGTCGGTATTCGAAAAAACACGAATAAAATGACATTTTCTAAAAATGATTCCTAGCTAGATCAATTTATCGCCCCCTAAACAAGAGCCGAGTTGGAGCCGATTCATATATATATATATATATATATATATATATATATATATATATATATATATATATATATATATATATATGAATCGGCTCATATATATGCTATATATATATAGCGAATATATATATATATATATATATATATATATATTCGCTATATATATATAGCATATATATGAGCCGATATATATATATATATATATATATATATATATATATATATATATATATATATATATATATATATATATAGTATCACTGCGTTGTAAAGAGACGTGTACGATACATGACAGCAGAACCAATTTTTTTCATCTGTTTGACGTCCAATCGGCACTTATCGGCACGTTGACAAGTTAATCTCTTAGAATGCTTGTGAAAGTGTATACGTAAACAATTTTTTACACACAGACGTAAACCAATTTCGATTTCATTTGACAGCTCGAGATTGTTGATCTATTCCGCTAGGTTACATATTGTAGGTAGGGTGTGAGGAGTATGCTTGTAGACACGGGCTTAAATATAATGTTAATAAGTCTCAATACATTTCTTTTATTTTATATTTTATATTAACTTTATGGTCAATACAGACGAAGAGACAAAGCTGAAAGCATCAAACATCGAGAAAACAGGTAGACAAAATTTTCTCGTTATGCGCATGCTAAGCGCACAGGGCTTCAAGCTTGTCAATACCGAATTTTATCCAGTTTTGGCGAGAAGACAGACAAAAACACTTTCGAATTTATAATATTAGCATCTCTGTCAATTTAATATTGCAGGTCCAAGATAACATTCAGAGTTTACCAAAATACGTCACGAGTTCCTTCGAGCCCGATCCGATTGTGGAGAAGGAAGAGCGAGAGAGAGTAAATTTACTGGCGCAACGAGACTTCCTTATCAGAAGCTATGGACTGCTAGAACAGGTTAAAACCGTTTAGCGATGTTTGTGTGTGTTTTTGTCTAAGGGCCTGTTTCACCACTTCCTGATAAGTGACGAATAGGCTATCCACCAATCTGGGGGCACGGCAGTGCCCCAGCCAAGCTTTTTAGCAAAGGCATTAACTTGACAGATCAAGTATGGAGAATCTGTCAAAAAAAATTGTGAATAGCCTATTCGGCACTTTGTCAGAAAGTGGTGAAACAGACCCTAAATTTTGTATTCTTTGATTTATACTTATGATTTAAAACAGTAAGTCGTTCGATAACATAATCAATTAACTTTAATGAAATTAATGAAATTGTCACTACTTTGATTTCGAAAGCGTGACAATTAATTTGTTTTTTATTGCATCACAAGACAATAATATCATGGTATAATTTATGCAAACAGGTCCACAAATACTATTTTTTTTTTCATTGAATTTCAGATATATCTTGCAATGAAAAAGTTGGGTACACTTCGACCGGAAGATGAACGCAAATATGGAATTTACGGACGTCTCTCTATTGTATCGAACTCAAATAAGGTACCTTCAAGTTTCCTTTGTTGCTCTCTCCCTTGTACACGCAAGTCGCAAGATTAGGTTAAGCGAGCGAGTGGGGCAACATCATTTTTCCCTTCTCTTCCTTTTCCATTCTATTCCCTTTCACGTCTCATTCTTTTTTCAAATCTTTTTAAATTACTTACTACAATTCTTCTCTTATTTCTTTCTCCTTCTTATTCTCTTATTTTACAGACCGTGAGTTAAAAAAGAAATCTTGAATAAAAAACAAACTGAAAATCTATTAAAGAAAGCACATAAAAAACGTTACCTAAAAGCACAAGCTACGTAAAAGACGAGACTCCTTTGGAAATTCGAAAATCAAAACCTTAAGATAACAGGAAACTTACAAATTGTATGTCAGAGATAAATTATAATTTTGATATGTAAGTATGTAAATTTTAAAGTTTAGTGTCTTTAAATGAAATTCTTGTAAGTGCTAAAAAAAATATATCATTTAAAAATATTTTTTATTTCATTAATTAAACCTAAATATCGGAAGTAGTCAATAGTAAAGTCCGGCTTTTGTAATTATCAAACGTATTGTCGCTTACAATTGTACTAGTTTTGTGTCAATAAACTTATGAAAATATAAAAAAATTATCTACATAGCTTATCATATTAAAATTGAAGTCTCTTGGCCAATGATCCACCGTCAATGGAGTCCAGAAGTTTCCTCTTGAGTGATGGCTTCTCTAATTCCACTTTGGAAATATTGGATGGCATCGGCAGCTTTGATCCAACAGATGGAGCCGGCTTATTGCTGTAAAATATAAGGGAAAGTGAGGTTTTAGGACTAATACCCACAGATATAGATCAAGATAGATACCCCATGTGTATGTACTTCGCGTGCCATATCGCGTTTCCAAACGACGAGCAATGCTCGTCTTTCGAAAGTCTGTTCTTTAGTCTGCGCTCCACTCCATCGGCATCGTTCGGAATCGGACGTCAATCGGAATTTTAAAAATGCCTAATTGTGTCGTATTGAGCTGTAGAAATTCGAATAGAAAAGTTGGCCTAGATAATGGACACGTTTCTTATCATCGGTACGTCACACTAGGTACGAAAAAAAAGTAGCACGCTCGTTTTCATACAAATGGAGGGATAATATGAGGTATCTATCTTGATCTATGCTGTGCTTATACCCTATGAACTAATTACATTACAGTATTAAAACACAATAGTAACATTCGTAGTAGATTATTTTTAGCTTTACCATGAGTTTAAAGCTATATGTTTTTGTCGATACTCCATACCGACTACGTAAATTTTTTGTATGGTGATTTTAGTTCCGCAAGTGACCGCTAGAGGCGCTGTAAAATTTGCCATACTAAAAATTTACATAATAGGGACCGTGCAGAGCGATGACACTGCCACTAGTGACGAGTAGCCGAAACTTTTACGAACATTTTATTGACAAGCTCAAGTAGAGCTACGGAAAATTAAAGGATTTCTTGAGACATTTGGGAATTTATAAGAATTGAAATGCATTGTTGTACTCCCGGATGTTCTAATACATACAAGAAAAATAAAGGCAAATCGAACGAAGTAAAATTTTACTATTTTTCTGCCAAAAGTATTCACATCCCTTGGCATATTGAAAAACGAAAGAAATGGATAAAAGCCGGTAAAAACATACGTAAGCATTTAAAAACTTCTATGAATGTTATGTGTAGACTCGTAAAAACACTGAATTTTGTAGATTATAAACATAAATTCATTTTTGATGAACACAATATGAACCTAACCTATAACCGTTGCTTCTTTCAGTAAACATCCAAACTGGCTTCCATCTAAATTGGTATACATACATATACACCGCTTTAATTTAATTGGCATAAATTTGCATCAAAAGTAAGGATAATTTGCAGAAGTCCTGCCAGGAATTCAACACTGAGGATAGTATTGAACTTGAACCATCTTGTCAAAGTGTTGGTTCTGAAAAGGACGATTCTTCCAGTAGGAAAAAGATTAATAGTGCAGTCTTTGGGTGTTATTTAAAGAATATTTATATGGTGTTTGCACTGATGAGGTCCAGACTGAAATTAGTTAAAAATAGTGACAAACAAAAGTTGTGAAGATGGTATCGAGCGAATCGCAGAAGGTTGATGAAATAAAAGCATTTATTTTAGTGAAGTTGTTTTATTTTATTAATCCACAAGCATTTTCAGTAATTATTATAAGTATTTTTGCATATTCATTATTTTATTGCAATATTTATCAAGTTTTTACTTTCTATGCTGATGGATGCTACTAATTACTTTTCCTCAATGATATTCTACTTTTTCATACAATATCATTGCTTTTTCAGATATTTTCTTAGATAACTAGTTACTAGATAAGCTTTATACATTTTTATTCAGGCTTTCGTTCTTTGTTTACGGTTAGAAACTCATCCATACTCAATATTATAAATGCGAAAGTGTGTCTGTCTGTTAGCACTTCACGCCCAAGCCACTGAACCAATTTTGCTGAGATTTGGTATGGATTTACTTTGAGCCCCGAGAAAGGACATAGGATACTTTTTATCCCGGAAAAATGTACGGTTCTCGCGCGATAAATGTCTTTTGGCGCAACGGAGTTGCGGGCGTCATCTAGTCTTTTACATTAATCCTTCGATCGGGGATTCTTATAACCTGTTGTTGTTCTCGCGGCCGCATGTGGCCACTTGGGAGTGTAAGTATTAAATCATTTTATAGTCTAAAACATATAAAAAAACACTTATAAACTAGCCGGGGTCAAAGAGAATGCGAAGCCAAAGTCACTCACAAGTTACTTCTTTTACTCGCATCGTGTCGCTGCTGTCGAATTACGACGCCCTCTATAGTTTCTGCACGGTCCCTATCGGTATCGAGTATCGATAAAAACTATAGCTTTAGCTCATGGTAGAGGTACTTTATGCTATTGAATTACCGCCCGAATCGGTGCACGCATAAGCAAAATTTTAAATAGCATAAGATAGCAAATCAACGCGATATCACACACGAGCCTAATTTGTGTGTTATACGGAAGTCCGAATCTCACTTTTTAAAAGAGAATTTATTAGAAGAACAAAGAAATATATTTTGACATAGAAAATTGAAACAACGAAATAGTATAAAATGGCACAACTGTGTCGATTGGAAGACGGGATCAGACTGACTGGCTGGTCTGGGACTTAAAGCATAGGATGTCAGAGAGAATTTATGGTCAGCAATATGGGAAAGCTAGGGTGAGCATGTTAGGGTACAGGTGCGGGATATAAAAGTGTGTTAAGCAAGTTTGAATTTGAGGACTACATTATGTAAAATGTTGTAGAAACATATTTCCAGATCAGACTTTCTTCATTGCACTTTACTGGCCATTCCAAACCTAACTTTCTAATTGACATGAAAAATATTTATGAAATATTTCACAACTTGATAACGCCCGCAACTCCGTTGCGCCAAAATTCGTTTATCGCGCGGGAACCGTACATTTTTCTGGGATAAAAAGTATCCTTTGTCCTTTCCCGGGACTCAAAATTATCCCCATACTAAATTACATATCCCCAACACAAGTAATTCCTTACATATATATATACATAATGGGGATGCCTAATTATTGTATTTGTTTCTGTAATTTGAGAAATAAGTTTTTTTTTCTTCTTTAGGGTTCCGTATCCAAAGGATAAAAACGGGACCCTATTACTGAGACTGCGATGTCTGTCCGTCTGTCTGTCTGTCTCCAGGCTGTATCTCAAGAACCGCTATAGCTAGACTTCTGAAATTTTCACAGATTGTGTATTGTTATTGCTGCTATTACAAATACTAAAAATTAAAAAATATTTAAGGGGGGCTCCCATACAAAAACAATTTTTGTCTAATTTCGCTCTATGTACGGTAGGTACGGAAACCTTCGTGCGCGAGTCCGACTCGCACTTGGTCGATTTTTATTTTTACAAAATTTCAGCATAAAAGAAAAAAGAGAAAAAGTTCAGAAAAAAGTTATATACTTACCTAAAATACGCCATCTGTAGTGCTTGTGTACAATTACACCTGCTGGGTGGATACAGCGCTAGTAAACTCTCTAGAAGTAGTATCAGATCATCTGCGGCGGCTGTGAAGATGTGCCGCAGTTGTTGCGCCGGAAAAGGTTTAAATTGCACATAGTCTGTTAAAGTTTTGACACCCTGAAATAAAAAACATTTTTCTTAATTGTTCACACCCAAGAAAAGGTGCCCGATGAACTAGACCAGCTATCCCCAACCCGCGGCCCGCCGCGCCGGTACTTTATTTGTGGCCTGCGTGATGTTAAATCACTTGAAATTCATGCCCACCGGCAAAATAATGTAGTCATCGTTGTACATTTTTGTTCACTTTTAAATCGTTAATTTTGAAGAACATTATTTTTTTAGCCCTACAATTTTTTGTTGTGGCCCGCGACACTAAGACCAAAACATGTTTGTGGCCCGCATGAAAAAAAGGTTGGGGACCACTGAACTAGATGCTGTAGACAGATAAAGAAGAGAGGGCCTTTGCCCAGTAGTGGGACACAAATGGCTAGTAATAATAATTTATTGTCCCAGACATTGGACAATTTCTTTGCTCAGCAAATTGTGTAATCGGAAACAATGCATTTTCTGCAATAAAAACTATTTTATAGCCTTTTCCAGGTGCATGGGTATCTTCTATCAAATTCTATTAACATTGGTTCAGTGGTTTAAGGGTGAATATAGAACACAGATATTCTTGCTATACACACTCAAAGACGTATGTATTACTGTATATTATAATGTTTGAGTAAACCCATTACATGCCACATTTTGTGTAAGAAATTAAAAAAAATCATTACACATGAGTTTTACTCACAGGCCAAACTTCCTCAGTAGGGGTTCCAAAAACTTGGAATATTCGAGTCAGCTGATCCAAGTCAGATTCACCAGGCAGAAAGGGCACACGGAGAAGTAGTTCAGCTAAGATGCAACCGACTGCCCACATGTCCACACCGGTGCCATATTGCCTTGCTCCAAACAAGAGTTCTGGTGACCTAAAATAAAAATAAAAAAAACCTCAATATATTTGAATCAAATACTTTCAGACCGTTATTACTATTGGCGTCTACCACCGGTTCGGACAATAACCCATCCACTTTTTACCAAAGAGGTAGGAAAAATTCATCTTTTATTTAAAAATATAATTTACAGTACAAAGCCCAAACACTATTATTAATTTTTAAACATAGTGTTTATTGATCTCTTTAGAGACTGGACTTAAATATAACTTTCTTACCTATACCATCTGGTCACAACTTGATGTGTGTTGATCCTTGTGGGAGATCCAAATGCTTTTGCCAATCCAAAATCTCCTATTTTCAGGATTCCTTCTCTGTTTATCAACAAGTTGTTTGGTTTTAAATCTCTGTGTAATATCCAGTTTTGATGTAAGTATTCCAAACCTGAAAAATTTTGTAAAATACAGTTTCAACACAAAAATTATAGTATTATGATTGTAGGTTTTCTGTTATGTTATGAGAGTCTTTAACATCATAAGAATTTATTTGGTTATGGTTCAATATTCAATAACCTAAACCAAAAATTAAACATACCTTTTAAAGTCATTATCATGTATGCTTTAACATTTGCAGGTGTTAAAATAATGTTGCTGTCCTTAACAATTATTTCTAAGTCTGTGTCCATAAAGTCAAAAACCAAGGACACATTTGATTTCTGTCCAAACACATCTGAAAATGCAATAATAAGAGAGACCACATCATTAGTTGATATAAATGACTTTGGTATTGTAAATATGAGAGAGGGGTATCATTTTAAATTGGACGAGCTCTACAATGATAAAGACTTAACAATATTATAAAAGTGTTACCACTTATGTGTGGCTAGATAACTTTTCCATGGGTTATAAACCTATGATAAACCTAACTTAAATATATGTCAAAAATCAAAGAACCACTATTATCTTATATCTTTAAACAAGCAATTCTTGTATATATATATATATATATATAATTGGAATCTCGGAATCGGCTCCAACGATTTTCATGAAATTTAGTGTAAAGGGGGTTTCGGGGGCGATAAATCGATCTAGCTAATAATCATTTTTAGAAAACGTCATTTTATTCATGTTTTATCGAAAACCGAGCAAAGCTCGGTTAAACAGCTAGTTTTAGTTAACTGAGAAATACCCAGACTAGCCATGGTGCCCATGGACTATCCATGTAACCACAAAAGTGAAGAATAGAATCTGTAAGATTTTTTACTGATATGAAAATAGTTACTGTATACATACACATACAGAAGTTAAAGAAAATGTTGTCAAGATTGGCATACCTAGCAATCCAATGAGGTTCACGTGTTGTAATTCTTGTAATAACTTAATTTCCCGCAAAGCAGTACGATTGATACCATCTTGAGCCTCTAACCTAGATCCAATTTTGATCTTCTTTACTGCTACGATTTTATCAGTTTTTACGTCACGAGCTTTATACACTGTTGCAAACTATAAATAAATATTCAGAAAAATCAAAAACTTTATCATGTTATCACTTAAAAATATAGGTTTTTATAGTATTTCAAAGTTTACCTGTCCTTCGCCCAAAAAGTCAATTTTCTCATATTGCAAAATCGAATCTTCCATCTTAAAGTTAAATTAACCAATATTGTGTACGACACGTTAATTATTTTATGAGACCATGATATCTTTTATGATGAACAGTTGAAAATGAAATCAAAAATGTTTGTAATTCAAAAACATAACCCAACAGCACACAATTTGAAATTTGACCACAGATTACTAGTATATATAATTTGACGTTTGATTATATTCTCCAGGTGGGTGAAACTTTCGAACAAAAAAAAATTGGGCTCCAAATTTAAACGTAGCACCTAAAGTAAGTTGGATAATCTGTACAATTTTTAAGCAAGATCGACGTGATTGGTTGATAAAAAAGACGAAGAAGAAGTTTAAAACTCAAAGTTCTATTTTCAGTTAGTGAAAATTATTTTGTAGCAACTCTTTCAAAAATTGTAAATTAGTGGATTAATTATTGAAAAACGAAAGGTAAGCCATTGTGAAATGTAAATATACGGTAACCGTAAATTGATAAATTGAAGCAAAACATAACTAAGTATGTCATACCGTGTTCTAATACAAAGTATGTCATAGTGATTATTTGCATATTTGTATAATAATTTACAACTTAAACAATAATAATATGAAACAGAAAGATTATTATTTCATGGAAAATATTATAATGTATCAGTATGTATGCAGTTTATTTCGAAAATGTTGAAATGTGTCTATTGATTTATTGTAGTAATTAATTGCACGTTAAGGTTATTAACTATAATAATTTATGTATGGAAATGTAGTAAATGAAAAACTTTTCATTAATTTCAGATTTTTAGGTCCCTGTACTAGTTTGCAACATTTTAGTCTGCAGGCAATGGTTGGTAAGGAGATTTAAGGAGGGGGAGAAGGAAGGTATGGGATTATGAGAGGTGCGGCCACTAAGGGAAAATCCTCTGATCAAGTGAGGTGATATACAGCTGGCCTGAGCCCAAGCGATAGATTTCAGCTGTTGTATGTACAGGGTGTAACAAAAAAAAGTAATAAATAATAATACTTAAGTCAGGGCTGTAGCTAGAGTCAAATTTGAGGTAGGGCAGCGTCGGTTGCAGGTAGGGCGGAAGCAAAAAAAAATCGGTCAAGTGCGAGTCGGATTCGTGCACGAAGGGTTTCGTACCGTTATAGATAAAAAATAGGCCAAAATTGTGTTTTTTGTAATTGAGCCCCCTTTAAATATAAATGTTATTTTAATTGTATTATTAATTAATTAAGTGATTTCGCAAAAAATTCCAGTGCCTACTGTTGCCATTAATATCAATATGCAGCAAAAAAGGCCAAAAAACACGAATCCTTAAATATTGATTTTATTTTGTTTTTAGTATTTGTTGTTTTGATTTATCTCTAGGTCAATGATGTATTCAATTCATTCAATAGTTATTCTTAGATACTTAAAAAAATTCTGTGACAAAGCATGAGCACTATATCTAATAACTACATATTATTAAATCCTCAATTACGAAGAACAAGCGAACAATATGGTTAAACTTCTGGATGTAGCGATCCACGTGTGAGTGAGGAAATAATAATTAATTGTTGGGTTGGGTGATACGACTCAATAGATACGACTAAAAATATATTTAGATTATTATTGTTTCTGCAAACTTATTAAAATAATAATTAATAATAAAATAACATAAAATATTTAAAACAGCTGAATTCTACGATTCGCCATAATATTATTAAAAATGCGAAGAACTTCGTCACAATAGACATAACGACCAGTAGTTCGACTGCAAAGAGACGGACAGGTTTCAATATCTGTCAAATTCGTCGGGTTTCACTAGGATTATGAACGGAATGTGCCTCGCGCTGGCTGATATAATAAATTTTTAAATATTAAAAATAAAGTTTTCAAAATTGGATTCTGATAATTTTAATCGCATGTGCCAAAACACAAACAACAATACGACCAAAGAGGAACACGTCCATCGAATATGTCATAGTTTTAAATTCGTAGGTAACAAGTTAACAACCCTATCGACGATTTTCGTCATAATACGTCAAATTTAAAAATTTCAACATCAGTTCTAAGTCGGCATACTCTATCATTCTGTCTACTCTGACTTCGTTCAGTACAACTTTTTTTGTTCCTTTTTTTTTCAAAGGCCAGAAATACCATACCAGCCATTCTTTCGTGACCCATTGACAGTCTTTGAGGCCTATTAATTGCAGTTAAAGTTGAAAACGTGGACTCGCACACTGCAGTACTACATCTTTTTTTTTCATTAAGATTATAATTAAATGGACGCATCGCTTCATGTAATCGTGATTCAAATGCCATCTATACACAGAACAAAGAATTATTATCGACGACTTCTGTGGCCCAATGGTTGGGCGTGTGGCAGCTTAATCCGGGGGACACGGGTTCGAATCCTGCCAACGGAACAAAAAGTTTTTAAAGGTATAATAAAAATCTTAACTATATAATGTATAGTTTATATAAAAATAAAGTATATTTCTGTTGTCTAATACCTGTAATGCAAGTCCTTTAGGTCTTCCTTTTTAGGGTTCCGTACCCAAAGGGTAAAAACGGGACAGACATCGAAGTCTCAGTAATAGGGTATTACTGAGACTTCGATGTCTGTCCGTCTGTTTCCAGGCTGTAACTCAAGAACGGTAATAGCTAGAGAAATGAAATTTTCACAGATTATGTATTTCTGTTGCCGCTATAACAACAAATACTAAAAACAAAATAAATTAAATATTTAAGGAGGGCTCCCATACAACAAACGTGATTTTTCTAACATTTTTTGCTTAACTATCAATGATGACAACAGGTAGGCACTTGAAATTTTCACAAAGGCCTTAATAATATATGTAATTTAATAAATAATAATAAAAGTAAAAAAAAAAATTAAGGGTTAGGTAGGTAGGTAGGTCCCATACTATTTTTGCTCTATAACGGTACGTGCGCGGTATAACCCTTCGTGCGCGGGTCCGACTCGCACTTGGCCGATTATTGGTATTTTTAAGGTAGGGCATTGTGATTTTAAGGTAGGGCATTGCCCCACTATGCCCCCCCCTAGCTACGGCCCTGACTTAAGTGTGTATGTAATTATGTATAAAGATGCGCGTCCACTGGATCGGACGGATTTGTTGCCTAAACCTTGTGGATTAAATCTGTATTATTGTTTTGTGTTTATTTAGCTATGTACAATAATTTTTATTGAAATAAAACATTTATTTGAGCTCATTTCTTTTATTTTGAATTTTTGGTATGTTTAGAGTGGAAGGTTTTGCACTTAAAAAATTTAACTTTAGTTTCAATTTAAAAAAATAATAAATCACATCATCACATCATATTTTTTTATATTTTATGTTTAATTTCAAAATCAGACATTGTTATTATATTTATTATTATTTTTTATCTTATGTGCCGAATTTTATCTTTACTAATTGTTATGATGTTATTTTAATGGGAATGCATTCTAATTTATTTTAATGAACTTATTTTATATTATTAATTTAAACGTTTTGTAATCTAATCAATTTAATGTATTTTTGTAATTTTTACCAATTTTTAATGACATTGTTTTAATTTTTAATGATATTGCCTTAATTTTAATTAACTCTATTTTGTCTTTTACATATTATTATTAAGCCGTTCTTTTATAGCATGATGTAATAGCCTGTAAGTAAAAGTGCAATAACCGTGATAAATATTGTAATCCTTAATGTGCATGTACTATTGTAACTTTTGTTGGCTATTCATAGCAAAAAATAAATAAAAATATCACGTTTCTAATACTTTTTTACCATCTTTAAATTACTTGAGCGCCACAACAACTAATCGAGATTCGAGATGTTGAAAAGATGAATACAGTTTATACGTGGGAGAGCCATGCTTCGGCACGAATGGGCCGGCTCGACCGGAGAAATACCACGTTCTCACAGAAAACCGGCGTGAAACAGCGCTTGCGCTGTGTTTCGCCGAGTGAGTGAATTTACCGGAGGCCAATCCCCTACCCTATTCCCTTACCTTCCCTACCCTCCCCTATTACCCTATTCTCTCTTAAAAGGCAGGCAACGCACTTGCAGCTCTTCTGATGCTGCGAGTGTCCATGGGCGACGGATGTTGCTTTCCATCAGGTGACCCGTTTGCTCGTTTGCCCCCTTATTTCATAAAAAAAAAGTTCGACAAGGCTTTAAATGAATATGACAATGATGTCAATGGGCGCTGCTGGTAAAGGAGAACTGTCAAAAATGACGTTTTTGTATGATAGAAGCGTTACCTAGTTCTTTTTCTCGCCACGTTCATATAAAGCCATGTCGAGCTTTTTTTTTTATGAAATAAGGGGCCTAATGAAGTTTAGTAATATATTTTAAGAAAAAGTAATTTAGGGGATTTCTAGGGGGAAATCAAATTAGTTCAGGGGTACGACGCCGAGACCATCTGGCAACACTGCTTGTCAGTTGTCACAAGTGACAGTATATTATTTTTCAAAAAATTTATTCGTAAATTTAACTAGTGCCGAAAGTCGAAATACATAATTTAGTGATGAAAAGTGAAACTCAACTTAAAAAGAAACTATTATTCATCAGACATACATTTATGGCAAGTTTTCTTCTATAATGATGAACTACCTACTTTAATTTTATAAATTCTTCATTCATCAGACTGGTATATCTTAAATTTGGAGATTTATGAAATAAAAGAAAGAAATAAGACACAAAATACAGAGAACAGTTTCAGTTATCGAAAAATATAAGGAGGACGATTTGTTGGCATCATGTATTCACCAAGACAGAAAATTATTTGGTTTGCATTTTTCTCAAGAATATTTGTTTTGCTGCTGCAATGTATAGCAAACCTTGTGATCCCTGACCACCAAGCGAATGTATTCATTAGTCCAGAAGATCCTTCACTTCGGAAAACTAATGCGGATTTCATCATTGACAAACTATTGGGTGGCCTTAAAAGGTGGGATTCCCAATACTTCATTCATATAGCTCAGTATGGATACACATACGAGAACTGTTTAGCCTTTTATCCCCTATTTCCATTAATAGTGAGATATGTTGCATTTGTCTTAAATAGCATTTTAGGTACCATTTTTAACTTTCACAGCATTTTGTTAATATCTGCAAGTTTGGTTAATTTAGTTGTATTCATTAAATCTGCAGATATGCTGCACAAACTCAGTCTGAGAATTCTAAGAAGTGAATGTAAAGCATACAAGTCTGTAATATTGTACTGTGTGAATCCAGCGAGCATATTTTTCACAGCTCCATATTCCGAAAGTTTGTTGGCTCTTATGTCTTTCTATACAATGTTTAAATGTACAGAAAATGAAACACTTAGATTTGGGAGTATTGACATATTGAGCGCCTTTCCCGCTGGATTCTCCATGATTAGCAGATCCAATGGCTGTGTTAATTTAGGTTTTATACTTTACACTAGTTTTAAGAATGTCGTTGAGAAAACATTCCCTGAGATTGTCTACAAATATAAGACATTGAAGCATAGAATTATTTTGCCAATTTTGTTGCTGCCATTGATAACATCTTGTGTGGCATTATCTGTGACTGTGATAATAGCCGTGATGCCATTTTTACTCGTGCAAACTTACAACTACTTTAAGTTCTGTATTCATAATGATCACAATTTACCAGAGTTCCTTATGAATACGGAATTTGTTTTGCCTGGAGTAGCAGAGAGTCCATGGTGCAACACCTCTGTACCATTTTCATATTCCTATGTTCAGAGTCATTATTGGGATGTAGGATTTCTAAAATACTATAGAATAAAACAGATTCCCAATTTCGCCTTAGCATCACCTATTTTATTTCTTATTTTATTTCACTGTCTATGCTATGTAAAAAATAATTTAAAATTATGTTTAAGGTTCGGCATAAGAGAAAATATATTGAATTATGGCTATAATAATAGGAATATTTATAGGCAAAGACATTATTCTAAAGGGTTTGGGGCCAATGATCCTATGATGTTTGTGTATGTGGTGCATGCTATTTTTTTGTCAACATTTTGTATACTTTTTGTGCACATACAAGTTTCCACAAGGCTTTTAGCATCGTCCAGTCCTATATTGTACTGGATTTGCTCAAGTAAAATGAATGTGGGGCCCACACCAACCTCTGACCAGAACACGATCAACGAACATTTCCGTCGCATTGGGATAGGTAAAAGAATACCATCCCATCATCTGTCAATTGCTAATTTAGAGGGAGTAGACAATATGTACAGCAAGTGGAACACTTTCATCATATCACGAAGAATGCCAGACTTTCAATCTCGCTTGATTCAGTGTTACTTTCTAGGGTACCTCATGATTGGTACAGTTTTATTTTCAAATTTTTATCCATGGACATAGTTATGCTTTCATGGCGTGCTACATATCATTACAATTAACTCATTCAAGTCCAAAACTGATCACTAGGTGTAGAATATTTAAAGCATATCACTACATAAATCATACTTTGAATTGTGTTCATTCTGTGTGTGAATGCTGAAAGTTGGCATGCGTTATTAGATAGTGATTTATCTAAGTACAAATATTACGAAAATGTAATGCCAAGATAAGAAAACTAATAATATAATTGACAATACTGTTTTTGAAACTAATCATTATATTCCATTATTAAATGATAGTCCACATTAAAATATAAGATTAAACTTTTTTCAAACTAATGCACCAATTAATTAGTATTATTCGTACTGCTTTGGCATTAATGATATACATTAGAATTACTGCTTTAAATTGTGTGGGGCCTTTTATTATAACTTTGTTTTACAAAGTTTACAATGATTAGACAAAGATTTTTTATATGAATTGAAAGGCTCTTGCCAAAGATTATAAGAATGCTAGTCATAGTTAATTAGTATTTAAATTATCTTAATAGGCTAAGATTTATCAAGTTTACTTGTTTAGGGGCCTGTTGCTGAGTCTTCTTACAATTGTCAGATAGCTTTTTCTTGGGTTTTGTGATTACTTTAAATTGCCTAAGGGCCTGTTTCACCACTTTCTGATAAAGTGCCGAATAGGCTATCCACAACCTATTTGACAGATTCTCCATACTCTATCTGTCAAGTTATGTGGCCTATTCGGCACTTATCAGGAAGTGGTGAAACAGGCCCTAAGAGAGAGCTGTGTGTAGCTTAGCCAATTAATAATATCAGATGCAACAGGCCTTAAGAGGATACAACAGGGGCGAGAGAAATTGAAAATAGGTATTTGAAAATGTATTGCTGTCTCACCAATCTCAAGTCTCCCACCGCAAAGCGCGATAGAGACAACACGACAAATGTTCTATTAAAAGAACAGAAAATCTTTGATTCGTTGTCCGCTGATTCCTTCTCCAAAACTTAACCGATTTAAGTAATTTTTTCATTAAGAATTAAAGCAAGGCTTGAGCTGTGTTTCTATGTTTTATTTATTTTGTATATTCTAGCCAGTTTTGTTTTGTGGGTGTTTGAACACAGAGGAAAATCTGGCCATTTTTTTGGGTTTTTGGACGTTCTTATCTTTTTTAATAATTCAATTCTGAAAAAAAAGAAAACATAGGGACATGCTAATAGTGGCCATAGATATTCAGGAAAAAAATCATAACTCTACCGGTATTATCCAGGGAGGAAACAGGGGACAGCGTTTGTATGGAAAAACGGCAGTGTGGAATCCTCTTAAGGTAATGGTTTACTAATGGGAGATTTAATGGAATGTTATGAACATTGAACTGTGTGAATGTAATTTAAGTTGTTTGAAATGATCTTCCAAGTTGAAGCCAAGAATATTTACCACAATATGCACAATGTAAAAAAAGGCTCACATTGATTTTAACTCAAATGTGGCACTTTGATAAAATAATTCCTGTTCGATGCTTTCTTTCAGCACTTATAATAAACTAGTCACTTATAATTCTCCACTTGTTCATCTGCTTACAATGACATACATAATAGAATTTCAAAATTTTATGCTAATAAAAGTTTCACTTTTAAACTTTGTTTCACTTATGTTCCTCCTTTTTACCCCATTTGTATTGAATTCATTTTTAAAGAATATTAAGATAACTCTGCTGTTTTTTAATGATGTCTTATAAATTAATATTTGATAAGAAATAAAATAGCATGAAATTATCTACTAGTTGCAATATATTATAAAACACAGTTACAAAAATCATTACCATAAAGATACAGTACACCAATTTTAGTACTAATAGGTAAAGTACCTACCTAACTTACAACTATATACTACTGCCACCCCATTTTATCACCAACCCCTTTACTAATAAAGGTCTTACGCAGCATATATAACTATTTAAGAAAAGCAGATCTTAAATAGTTATTTACTGTGTTAATATTTTTTATTAATATGAGAGCAAGTGAAAATATGCACTATGGAGGACACCTTAAGAGTTAAGATAGGTTTACTTTGAATCTATTGGGGTTTTCCATAAACTATTTGAATACTTAATTATTATAAACAGTGCAATAAAGATGCGTCCAGATTAGCGTGATGTGACTGCACACGGTCACAGGTAAAGGTGGCTTTCGAATCTTTGCCGTGATGGACCGCGCAAATTCAAACGAAATGCCACTTCATGATACAGTCTATAGGTTTCTTTTTACTCTACCACTAGCTGTTACGCCGCCGCCGGCGGCAGCATGAGTCGCCACGCAAATGTCAGTAGAAAATGATACCTATATTCTATGTCATAAAGTAGCATTTTATTTGAATTTTTACCGTTCGCGCCTTGGCTCGATTTATATGCGTCAGCGGGGACGAGCGGTTTGGCCTCTACGCCGCGAGATCAACACAAACAAGCCGAGTCGTAAGTCTTGACATATAATTTATATGTACACATCTACAGTTCTTACACACACTTCTGAAACGACAGTCACTTTTACGCCTATACCTCTAGTCCACCGACGCATTCGCTTGCTGCAGCGAAAACTGTCAGTAGTATGTATATCTATAATATAAACCTTAATCTGTGTTAGTATGGCAGATTTTCGCATACGCTTTGCTTTTTTGTCTCGCGTCTGTGTAACGACATTTTCGCAGTTCCTTGCGAAACAATACCGACAAGGACGCAACTAATTCATTTAAGAGGGCGACTAACCCAAAAAATCAAACATCGTCTTTCTCTCTTCACACTCACGCCCATCTTTCATATGCCAGGTGAAAAAGGACGACGCGGATTCATCGCCAAATTAGTTTTTTCTCAATAACTCGAAAAATATACAATATTTTAAAAATCCGCTAGGTCGATCTCTCAATGATAGAATATTATACAATATATTAACTTAGTTCAATGCACGGTTATGGCAATAAATAAAAAATTCGTGAAAATTAGATGCATCTTTGTGATTTTCTTTTATCGAGAAAATTTTAAGATATCGTGTTTTTGCTCAGATCGAATTCTCGGAAATATAATGTAGTATCCAATTTTAGAAAATGAAACAATTCGGGGCTTATTTTCAAGTATAAACATGAATTATAAAATCGACACTTTAGGGTTAGTCGCCCCCTTAAGCTAACGTTAGAGCGAGACAAAGCGTTTGCGAAATTCAGTATGGCAGAATTTGACAGTTTTCGCTGCCGCATGCGAATGCGTCGGTGGACTAGAGGCGTTAATCTGGACGCAAATTAAGACTCGGACGAATGGCGCAATCTCGCTGAGATCTATTCTCTGACCTGCACATACAGATCAGTGGGTCTAGTCACTTAATTTGTGCTGTCAACTATCGCTTCGGATATTGACGGTTTGGGAGATTCCACGGTGTCTTCTGTGGAGTCAGGAAGCATTTGTTCGACGGGCTCTTCTGTGGGCGCGGCGGCGGAGTCCTCTTGGTCTCCGCCGGCGTTGTCCTAAGCAACCGCCAGAGCCTTCTGTAGCCTCAATCGGGCCTTCTTAACACGCTCCTCCTGCTTTCGTACGTCCTCCTTAGTAATTGTCACTGCCGCGATTAACGGCTGCTCAGGGTTTAAAAAAACGCCTGGATTCTCCAATATCGTCTGCTTTGATCCTGTCTGACCTGAAAAGATAATTTTTTGGTTTTAGTTGTCGAGGATTTTTATTTTATACCAAATCACAACAAACATACCACATATACATAATACAGGCAGTTTTGACAGCTACACTTTAAAATGCTTGAGAATTGGAAGGAATGTGAAGCTTACGTTTGTTGGGGCCAGAGTAAAAGTGAGGTGACAAACGGCGCAGGTGCAGGGTCGCACCTGCGCCGTTAGGCCCATCCAGGTTCATCAATTGATTTTAAAGTTTTGCCCAGCCTTACCAAGCATTGTTTATATTAAGATCAAAATGTATTAAAATAGAGTATCTATAAAATATTTTTTAATTTACCTGTAATAGGTTGTGATGACACATGTAGTGCAGTAGCAAGTGACTGTATAGTGGTAGCATCAGATACATATGGACCCAAAGACTTAATGTACTTAGGCAGAGAAGTAGTTCCAATGACACCATTTGCATCACAAGCTGTTAGACCCTGAAAGACATTTTCATTAATGTTAATACCTATGTAATATAATAATTATTAATGTGTGAATTGGTAACATTAACTTTTTAAAGCTATAATACATAATAATTATAATATAACATAAATGATATGATGAATGCAAATGTGTGTCTGTATATCTGTTATATCTTCAGACTTAAAACAATTTTAAATTAAATTTGGCACATTTTAAGAGTCCAGGGAAAGGGGCCTTTATCCTGGAAAATTGTACAATTTCCGAGTGATAAAGGAATTTTGACGTAATTAAAGTTGTGGGCAACAGTTTACATATTAATCTAAAATAAAAGTGCCATACCTCCAACCGTTTTTCCCAAAACAGTTGTTTGGGTTTCTCCTGTGAGCCATGTTTGAGGTCCGTCTTCACTTTGCTCTCCTGTGTTTTATAAACTGTTACTGGCTGCTTGAAAATTGATGCAGTTTGTCGGATTGGGGGCACGAGAGACGCGTCAGAACGCACACCTCTGTGGAGACAAACACATAATTAAATTTATCAAATAATAGATATTATAATGGTAGAAAATGTATGATAGAACCTATTCAAATTAAAATATTTATACTAAAATATTATTATACTACTTACTTAAATCTTTTGTATGCTAAATAGTAATTACCTCTTTATTGTGAATCATTGCTAGATCTAAAACTATTGATATCTTTATAATTACTTAATTTATTTGTTTTATGGTATCATGGATGGCCAACTTGACTGGATTAGGTATAGATTAAACCATTTTGGAGACATGCACAAGATTAAACAACAAACATGCAAATAATGGTATAATTTGACACACATATATATGCTATATATGTCGCAGCCGACTGGTTTAAATAGCCGTTCAATCAAACAGCTAGCTCTTTGACTGAACAACGCCATTCAATCACACGTCTAGCTTTTAGATTGAATATTTTAACAAGTTCAACTCTACAGCTGATTCAAAAGCCGCCGTCTAATTGAAGTAGTTCAGCGCGCACCGCTGCGGCGCTAACAAACACCTGCTAGTTTTATTTACAAACTAGCAGGTGTTTGTGGTTGTTTTTCGGAAAGAAAGTACTTAGTTAATAAAAGTTACAAGTGTTATTAAAGAGACAAAAATTATGGAGGCACATACGAGTGAATCAAAATTTCAACAAATATTCGAGGAGAAATTACGGGATTATGAAATACATCACCAAGTATTTATTGCAATAATGAAAAATAATTAATCAGCTATAATTATTGTATGTGCTAAATATGTTCAAAATTAGTTAGAATACAGTTTTTTCAGCCCCCCCCCCCCCCCCCCAAAGGGGGGCCAAAACAAAAACAAACACAATCCAGAAAGTCTAAAAGTTGGTTAGGTTAGGTTAGAACTTAGACCACAACACAGAGGGAGCCGAGCGAGCGCAGCGAGCGTGCTGCGGCAGCAGCCGGCGACCGTCACAAAATAAAAGGGTGGCTCGGAGGGCGCAGCCCCCCGCCAAAACAAAAACAAACACAATCGAGAAAGTCCAAAAGTAGGTTAGGTTAGAACTGTGACTGTGCTGCGGCAGCAGCCGGCGACAGTCACAAAACGCCTCAGATTTTTTTATTTTTACTTATCGCATTAAACTTTTGGTCACCCCTTCAACTTAATCCGAGAATAATATTTCAATTTAAAAATACAAAAGTTTTCATATTCTCCCAAATTACATATTAAACTAATAGTCACCCTAGTTAATTTGCCATTAAACCAGTTGGCTAAGCGTCGTCTAGCTGTAGTGTTGAACGTTGTAGTCAACAAGTCGGCTAAACGACGTAAAGCCGTGTGATTGAATGGCGTTGTTCAGTCAAAGGGCTAGCTGTTTGATTGAACGGCTATTTAAACCAGTCGGCTGCGACATATACACAAAAAAATTGATCATAAAAGTAACACAAACACAAGTGTTAATAACAATAATTGCACAATTAAAAACTACTCTATTTACTTAAATAACACACACTACATTTTGACACAGTCGGTTAAGAAACATGGAACCAAATACACCACATAATGCTACAATCTTAAAAGATAATTTGATATTTATATGATAACCATAGTTGTTCACAATAAATTTTGAAAACATAATCGTTTCCAGTGTAAGATAAACATGATCTTAAAGTATTCTGAAAAAGAAATTTACAAAATTGACAAAAACAGACAATTTTTGCTGTCTTAATCTGGTAAAGATTATGTAGGTACTGCCGAAATAGTTGTAGCTTATACAACTTAAACTTATTACAAATTACAACTCTCCAAGAGGGATATTAGATTATCATATAATATATTGGATCCGAGATCATTGAGTCAATGATATTGGATAATGTAATATAGACATATAATTCATTTCTTCCTTGATCATAGATTTTTGACATTTGCTGAGTGATTGGATCCAATACGGTCATAGAAATAGGTGTTGCGAGTTATTTAATATAATGAAGAGTTTTTCATTTCTTGTTCGTTAATATGTTTCAAATAATGTAATGCAATTATTTTTCTAATTATATACTTGGATAATCTTGCTGAAATAACAAAAAACAAGCCATATTAAAAATGACGATGTCTATCAAATTCTCTGAGATCTAGTAACCCTGACGTCAATACCTGTCAGCGTTAGCGCTCTCCATTGGCTATTGAAACCTCATATGACGTAAAATAGGATCAATGAAATATGTTAATTTATTAAGTAGATATGATCCAATGATCATATATATTGGATCTTATATATGATCATAGAAATGATCCAATATAAATGATAATGTAATACCCCCCCAAGTGGAACATATTATAAGTTTATATCAAATTACTTTCAGTTTTATAACTATTGCACAAACTAATGCGAAAGCAAAAACCAAAATGAAACAAGTGAATAAATTCTATGAGCTCTTATTGATTAACTTTAGAGAAGAACAGTTAAAAATTTGTCCATGCTCATATGATCATATCTTCCTAATACATAGGCAAATATGTGCATGGACACCAAACGTTTTCTATATAATTTTAAACAAATAATAGAGAATACAAAGCTGGGTGTGCTAGGTTGTGCAAGAAATATGATACCAGTAATACTGAGTTATATAGTAGCTAGAATATTGTGAGGGTGATGGAATAAGTCAAAAATAGTTATAATGTAGCTAAAATTAATTGTAATGATACTACAGTTATTTACTTATTGTTTGTCAACTACTTATTTTATTTACACGGCCTAATAACTGTAGCATCTATAGGTGAGTAAAGGCACATTGATGATAGAAGCAAATGCATACGGTGGAACACAAAGCATAAACAGCGGCAATGTCCACAAAAGATGAGAAGTTATGACACTGATATGGGAACCTGTAATCAAACTGCGCTCGAGCTTTCTTGGCCTTGCACAGCATCATAGTGTTAAACTGACCCTGTTGGAAGTCGAAACATGATAGGTCCATACTATCACCGAGATATCGGACTAGTTCCGGCTTACTGCGGAACTTTTTACCTGTTGGGCTACAGAAAATACATCATCACCAAAGTTTGATGTTAACAATTTAGTTAGTCATGTTAATGTAAATTAATCAAATGAGACATGAAAAGAAAGGGAACAGTATTAATGTTGAGTCTTCAATGAATGGTGGTCATTCTCACAATAAAACCTTTGTACAGCACACTGTAAATTCTGAAGTTTCATTTTTGAACATTTGTATTCATTCAGTCTATATTACTCTATCTGGTCATATTTTGTGCACATTCTCACTTACCTATAATAATAAACATCAACTTTTCCAGCAGAGAGACCAGTTTTTCTTATCACTTCCTCTCTTTGCCAACCTTTTGGTAATGCTGCGCAGTCGGAACGCTTTTTTTCGATTGAAATATTCATACTGGTAGAGTTATTGAAAACAAGTTACAAAGCACGCTGAAAATAATTAGCATCAATCTCAGACTATTAAGGGGATGGCATCAATCACAAAATATGGGACCACCATCAGCCACCAGTTCACCACCGGGTCATTCGCTTCAATATCTTTGAATATATCAACATTTTATTCCGTAATGTTAAGTCTCGTTAGTCCGAAATCCTTATTACTCGATTTATTATAATTTTATTTATTATTTATTATATTTTGATAAAAAAAAACATACGAAAACCAAGTATAGTAAGCAAATCACAGCATAAACTAGTTTCACAGATTAGGTACTAGTTTAAATTTGACTAGTTTAATCACAGATTACCTACCTACCAGTGTTGCAGAAATGACATTTGTGAAATCGGTGTTGCTACCAACTAAAAATCGTGAGAAATAGGGAGATTGCTACCAACTAAAAATCGGTAGAAATAGGGAGATTGCTGCCTAAATAAATCAAATTATAACACGTGTTAAAGTTATTAATCATTAGCCTCCTTCTTGCAGATTAGACAATAGGCGTAGTTTGCATCTTTAATATTACTGCTTGCCTGTAACCACCCAGCAAACTCCGGGCGTGTTTCCCACTCTTTTTTTATATTTTTGTAGTATATCTTTTTCTTTTTGTTTCGAACGTACCACTACTAGTGGTTGGAAAATCACTGTCTGGGTCTGAACTAGACATTTGATTTGCGTTAATACAATACGGGAAGTTGCGTATCGGACGAATGATTAGAAAATGAAAAATTGAAAAATGAAAATTGAAAATTTGAAATCTGTCGCATTCATGTAGACGTATTTAAAAAATATATTCCCCTACAATAATATTCATTTATTCAACTTTAGTGAGTATGAATTACAGCCTAAATTTGCTTGTTTATTGAAAGGCCAATCTAATGCCTTGCCCCTTGGGGAATAACCCTAACTTGGGGAATAAAATAATAATAATAAAAATGTTAAATTTGGTGTTACAAACTACAAAATGAATATAAATTAAGTTTAATGTTCTAAGATTGAGTAAATCGGGAGATTATACCCTAAAATCGTTTTATCGGTATTTGTTTGCCAAAATCGGGAGATCTACCGATAAATCGGTAACTTTTACAACACTGCAGATTACCAGTATACATAGACATCTAGTATATATTTGTAGAGTAGCAAATCTATGGTCACAGATTTGCCAATTGCCTATTGTGCACGAAGCTTCGCACGATAGACGCATGTGCGGCCGCGGCATAACGTATATAAAGAAATAGTAACAAGTAACTATATTTAGTTATTGCAAGTGACAACTTTGTCGATTGAATAAAAAGTTAATAAAAACTACGGTCTACGAATAATAAAAAGTAATAAAAATAATATTTTGATATTATTGCCTTTGTACAGTAAACTAAACTCCGCGTTCCACTTAGCGTTATAAACGATCAAAATGCCTCCTATTTCGAGCGTTTTAATAGTTTTTAACGCATAATTAAAGACAGATTTATATGACAAGGTGCGGGAAATATTAAAATAAAAGAAAAAGAATTTTTCGACACATGTGAGAACTGAGAGCTGTCAATGTCATTATTGTTTTCAACTCTGGAGTTACTTTCTATTTTCTAATTTCTATTTTCAGTTTTCAATTTTTATGGAATATAAAAGTAAATAAAAGTTTAAGACGTATTCTTTAGGATTAAAATAAAGCCTAATCTCTATAATATTTTATGAATCAATGAAAGCGAAGGTAAATGTATCAGTACCTCTGTGTCAAAAATAAAATGAAAATTGAATAATAACAAAAAGTTTTGTGAGAAACAAAATACTCTATCACTATGAATTTGAATAACAGTAGTCGGGATATATACTATGACGACATACCCCCAGAATCCCTGGACAAAGATGAGTTTTTTTGCACGGAAAAAATTGTGCCTCGAAAAATTAAACCTCAGAATATCGTAATGAGGTTGATGGAACGGGAAATATTTGGTTCTCGAAAAGCTGGCTCACATTTTCATGTCGTGCGTGAATTTTATCAAAATGTGTTTCCAAATTTGACGATAGTGAATGTAGAAAAACCCCCATGTTTCCTAAGAAAGTTTAGTCCCGATGGAAAACATTTTATAGCATTTTCAGCGGATCAGACATCATTGGAGGTAACAAAGACCATTTCTAAAATGCCCTTTATTCTTTCAACAGACTATGTAACTACATTTCGTCTCTCTTTTTAGATATATGAATATCAGGGAGCATCAGCAGCGGGAGACCTTGTTGCCGGCTATCCATCTGACTTAATTAATGCTGATGCAGATGTACACCACACTATTAGATCACACATATTCTACAGATTCTTCAAGGTATGCTTTATAGTTGATTTTATAGATATAGACAACATTTTATCCAAAAACATTAAGTTCGAAGACATTGGACCAGTTACTAAGTGAAGGTTTTGGCATAAAGTCCACACTTATCCTTTCTTATAAATATTTATGTGATCAATACAATATGTAACTGAGTTTGGCTTTTTTTTTTGTTCTTATTCTTATTTCAAATTTCAGCCAAAATTTACAGTTAATGTTTGCCAGAGAATGGCATCAAGGGCTGACCGTGTCGCTGGACAAATGCCCTTTATGGAGCAGCAGCTGAACAGGGAATGTAGCTTGTTCACTGAAGATGGCAAATATGTCATAGTTGGCTCAGCCATTCACATACCAGATGATTTGAGGCCACATTTCTACAATATACATAGTAACAATGAAGCAGTTACACCAACTATCAGGTAAAGATATGCTTTATATTATGTTATAAAAATAATATTCACATCATCCCATAAATAATGTGGTTTTTCTGTAAAAATACAACTGGTGGATAACTAACTAAAAGCCAAACTTTGTGAGGGCTCACGTCATCACACCTTGGCTGCAGGCTGACTGATGCTAGCACATCTACATATAAAAAACCTTGACCGACTGATGATAACACATCTACATATAAATAAAAATTACTATGTTAAAACACAAATCAATAGGCGTGATAGTTTTTCCGTAAAGTGTACCACAAAATGTTCTGGATGTGAATTATATTGAATTGCTATTGAACCATTATCAGCTTTATGTTTTAAAAGTGAAATAAAATCATTATTATATTTTAATCAATTTCAGATCTGCTCTTGAAGACTACTCACTACATTTAGTTGATCTGCAACGTGGCAAACTGTGTGATACAAAACACTTTAGGACTGACAAAATATATCTTTCGCACAATCAAGGAATCTATCTTTACAAGGAAGTACTAGCTGTACTTTCAGTGCAACATCAGACTATACACTTGTTCCAAATTGTGGAAGGAATGTTGATAGAGATAAGGAAAATAGGCAGGTTTTGCTATGACGACGATCCATTCATTGTGAGTTCAGTATTTGCCCCAATGATGAATGAAAGACCCTTTCATGAGGAGACTATAAATAGTCTCAAACACAGGTTACTCGTGTTTCTTTTCAAAAGAGCAAAAGCTATAAGCGAGGAGACAAATGATCCGTTGGAACTCAGAAAGTTCTACAAATATTTTGACATGTTTAAAAGTTTGAGAATGTGGAAAATGCAATTGCTAGATGAAGATCATTTATTCATAAAGTATGCTTCTGAAGAAGTTGTGACATTGAGGGTGGCAGAACCTAACAGTCAATCCTCCTTCTTTGTCATTTACAACATCAGTGAGAGTAAAGTTTTGGAGGTTTATGAGAACACATCTGAAGGACTTTTACAGCTATTTGAGAACTATTGCGACTGCTTTAGGAATGCGAGACTGTGTGCAGACTCACAATTTACTTGTTCACCTTCGAATAATCTTTACGCCAGATTGACTCAACAGAGGTTTAAGCAAACTATTGTTAGAGCTATATACGGCGGTCGAACGGAAGCGACGAAACGAATTCTGGCACAATTGCCCATAAGTGCACAGTCGTACAGTGGCTCACCTTATTTGGACTTAGGACTTTTTAGCTACGACGATAAATGGGTGTCTGTTATGGAGAGGCCAAAAGCGTATGGAGAGTATCCTATAAGGTAATAATATAATACAATTGACAAATTATATAGTCACTATACAGTTTCAAGCAGAGTATTAAAATTGCGGCTGTTCCGAAATTTAAACTAGTACACTGGCTGTGCTTATGACGGGCTTGAATCCGACGCTACATTGTACTTGGTTTGCCACTACAGTACTTGGTGAGACAAGACATGTGGAATATTTTAATTACATCCCAACAAAGTCTCATATGTCGATGCACTGGCGTATATTTCGGATCAAATCAACTGTATGGCGTCGTTTCTAGCCGTCAAGAGCACTGGCCAAATTACTGGATTATATTTCAGAACTAACCCATTGTATCTGGTAACAATCAGAGGCGTAGCTACCGCCGTATATGCCGTATTAATTATACGGGGCCCCCGGGTCACAAAATGCGTTAGTAAAAATGAATATAAACTCTGTTAAATTTACAAAATATTAGAAAAGTCAAAAAGTTAACCATTCCTAAGGGCCCCCAAACAAAATTTATATGGGGCCCCGCTAAGGCACGCTACGCTTCTGGTAACAATTAATAACGACCTGTAAACATTTTTTAAAGGTTCTACGCGCGAGACTCTGGGCTTCTGAAGTTTAGAATCTATGCCGGAGTGCTCGGCCAATCTCTACCGATCAGCGCTAGAAGACTGGTCGCCTTCACATTCCATCCCACAGACCCATTCGCGATAAGTGTACAGCGAACTAACTCAGAATACATAGTAAACTTTCATTTAAGAAACGCCGTTTTCAGTTGACGACCTCGATGTATATCTTCATGTAATATTATTATATAATAAATAATATATTGTGATATTTTGATACATAATAATAATTATGACTATTTTTTTAAGTTGGTGTTTTATTTTTTAAAGTTTAATTTCGAAGTAACTACTGCTACTATTATATAGCTGCTATACCTAGCAAACCGTTGTGTAACTAGACTGCTAGGCTGCTAAGAACCTTATCCGCTTTTTTTTCTATGCTATCAGAAAATGTGTCAATATTGTCATTTTCAGACAATATAATAATGACAAATCTAATTCAAATCACAAATCACCATCAAAATTCGCGCATTATGGACACAAAATAAATAAAAAAATTCACACACTCCCCACAACAATGTAAGATGTATGGAATCCAATCATTAAAATGTTTAACAATCAGTTAGTTCAACCTACCATAGAAAATCAGAGATTCTATGGCCCTCAAGTTCCTTGTAAGTTTCAAAATTTTACTTGTGTTGTTGCACTGTTCTCAGTAATCACTCAAGTGATTACTGATTACAGAATAATTATACTAAGTATATCAATTATAGAAACACGGCAAGGCAAATAATTATTATAATAAGCGCGTAATGAATAATAATAGTGCATTCCTAATGTACTAGATTTTGCCCGCAGCTTCCTTCATTTTTCCAGGCTAAAACTATCATAACCTTTCCGGGGACTCTGGGATCTCCTTGTCCAACAATATCATTTCAGCATAAGCGTGATGAAACAACTAGACACTAACGCCTTTATAATAGCGATGAGCCAGAATCGGACTTACCCACCAGTCAGAGTAGATTTATCATGTTACCTCTAACCTCCCTTGCGCTTTTTATTAATACAAGTTCCTCTTTCATTAATTCAAATTGGGCCTTATTAACAGCTCTATTTCAGACCAGAGACCGCCAGACGTTGTAGGAGAGGGTGATGTCGTTCCTGCAAATTTTCAAGACGGGTCCATACACCTTTATTTTGTGCCTGTGTTAAGGCGCCCATATCAGCTTTACTACCCTGGAAGTACTACCTATCCTCTGCCTGTGAATTCTGAATGCTGGTACATAAGGAGCGTTTGTAATGAGTAAGTTATTGCTTGTTTTCACCTGACTTCGCCAGAAAAACAGTTTTTCTGTACAAAATACAAGAAAATAGAACCTTTAAAATAAAAATGAATCTAAAAATAAAATTAAAAAAAACATCCAAACAGACTATTAACATTGCGGAGTTTTCAGAAATCCGTCAACGTTTTTAAGTTATTTTATAAATAACGTTTCTGCACAAATGTATTCCAACAATTTAACAAGAGATACCAGTTACGACTGCTACGCTAATCAATACTTGCAAAAGGTGAATAAACTTTATTTACTTAGTACGGCATTAATATTTTCAATGTTCTAAGTTATCTTCCTTTGTGTTTCCGTTGCATCGTAGCTAACCAATGATTTTGATCTATTTCTTTTTAAAACATTAATATTTGCAGACTAACCATAAGCGCAGCTACCACTATTCGTAGACATAGGTTTTTACTTTTTTCTTACATATTTTCCTAAAAATTCCAGTTTCACAACGACCACTCCACGTCTACAACGGACATCCACTACTTCTATCCCTCCTTACGGAACGCTGATCAAAAGCTAAGCATATGCGCGGCAGTTCAAACCGAATTCGAAAATTTCATATGCTGCAACTGTTTGCGCAATTCACAAAGAACTTACGACGAAATGTGCATCGATGAAGGAACAAGTAGGTACACTCATATCGAAAAATTAAATGAAAAGTCAAACAAACTCGTCGCAACTTATACGGATGCTTCTAGTAACCACACCGAGGGTTTTAACCGCGAGACTCAGACTGAATTGAGAAGGATGGGCAGAAGTGACATCATCGCTAAAGAGGAATACGTACCGAAGAAAAAAGCGAGAAGACCGAGGCGTGGGTCTTGTTCAAGTGACTGTAGCTGTTCAGACTTGCGATAACATTGGTGCAATATCATTGTATAATATAATTGGTTAAATATCATGTCTCTTCCTCTCATTCCAAAACGAAAAGTCTGAACAAATTGGGCTTAATGTTAGCTATAATTTAAACTGGAATCTGCAAGCTTTGAACTTATTACTTATTAGGTATACCAACAGTCTTTAGGCAATCACAAGTCACTAAAATAGATATTAAATAAGGGTGAAAATTGAAATAACCATGTGATTATAATTTCTTATAATATTTTCATTCCTTAATTCTAACATGTATTTACATTCCGAAATATTACAATAATAAACAAAAACAAAACGAGATTTTTATTTCATTGAAGTGTAGCTGCAAGGTTCTCAATATACAATTTAATAATATTACATCGTAATGTAGTTTTAAAGTGTTTAGGTTTTTATAAGCCCTGGCCTGCGCCGCCAAAATAACACAACCATACTTCATCTAGTAATATAAAGCTTGCATGCACAATACACAAAGTATTTCACAATAATATAATTTGAAAATATGGCAGTAAGTATAAGTATTTATTTCGTGCGTATATTTATACACAGCATACGAAAACATATTCCATCCAAAAATCTATAAATTTATAAGACACTAACAAGCACTTTATATTTTAATATATTTTTTTCTTACAGTTTGGCATCATAAAATTAGCGCAGGCCTTTAGGAAGACAGGTTGTGTAACTGGATATCACTTTGGTAATAAAATGACTCGAAAGAGTCTATAGGATCTATAGCGAGTGCATGCTTTATCAATTTATCATTGTAAATCATTTATTAAAGATTTTTTCATTGTAAGTATGCCTAAATAAAGAATTTGAATTTCAAATATAAGGTGAGACCGCACGACACGACACGACACGACATGACGCGACACTTCACGTCTATGGAATGTGAACAGTGGTGTCGTGTCGCGTCGCTTTAGAGTTTAGTGCGATTTCGCCTTTAGGTTTGTACACCAATGTCGCCAACGACAAAAAAGCTGATCTACTGTCTCATGTGTCAAGCATTGGTTATTTTGCATCTCACTCTGTCACTTTATCCTTGTTCGTGGCGTCGGTGTGCAAACAGCGCTAAAAATAAGGAGCTACCACTTCTAATAACAATTTATTGAATAGTTAATAATGGGACCTAACCATAAAGATAGGTAATTCATTAGGACATACGCAAACAATTAAAATAATCACTCGAATCCTAATACTTTACGTTTAAATTTACTGATTATCACTGAAATTATTATTATAGTCTGAGATAATTGATTCAGACGTACAAAATTATAGATGTTTAACATCAGTCAATGAAAACTAAAGCATCTCGCTCATAGATCATAATATTTCAGATAAATATATACCAATTTTATTAAAGAAATTTATAAATAAATCGTTAAAAAACAATGTAACACTTACAACTAATATTGCATAAGAAAAATGAACATACAATATCTTCTTTGACTGTAGTAAAAGGGGAGCATCACATACAACCTACAAATAATAAATACTTTATTATATTTCAATGAATACAACCAAAATTTGATACATGCTTTTTGTTACTTTTTATTAGTAACATTAAATAAACTGAATAATAATATTCCAAAAAACGACGAAACAGTTAGAAAAGCTAGGTAGTGTCCTTGCGCTTCGCTATTACTTCGCAATAATTTCCCCTTCTACTACAGTTCAACCTTACAGATCAACATTGAATTTAAAATTAATGGTTGTTCTCTTATGCTTGTGACTAAAACACAATTTCAACATAAAGATATATACATACAACATTACAATAGAGGTGTATAATTACAAGCATAGAAGACAAAATTCTGAAAACGTTCACCGAATAATCGTTTGAGATTCAAATACAATTTTATTTGTCGAAAGACGACACGGAATATTATCTAAAATCACCGTTTAACATGATGTTCAAAATTTAGATACCGAGTCCTAAACATTAGCACACAACCATTAAGTTGGCCTAGGCATTACCTTAAAATACCACTAAGCACGCCTTATCCTAGAACACAGAGTGCGAAAACAAATCCATAATCACATCGAACGCAGATTAGCTAGAAATGCAGCCGTCGTCAGCCTTTATATCTACCGCCGTAAAGGAATGAATCGCTAAGACGTGTCACACTCAATAAAATATAGCAATAATTTATCTCCGTACGCTAGTATAGTGCAATATAATATTAGTATAGATTTTCATAAGATCGGGAGAAATAAAGCTTAATATTAAAAATATTTACTCACATTGGGCGCTAAATATCAGTCACCATAGATTTAAATAAATGGAAAATAATATACAAAACTACAAACTTGACTAGACAGTACCACGGTACCGGTGAACAGATTTGTCTCGTGTCTGAATAGGCCATATTTAGCAGGGCTTTTAGTGAGCTTGATAATTTTTTTTTCTAATACAAATTATTTCTAGAGGATTCGAAAGTATCTTACTCTAATTTAAATATAATTTGTACGGGTATATGTTCAAAAAAACTATTGCTCTGTTCGAGAATAAATATTTTGTGCAACGCGTAGTTTGAGCATATTAGAATCACTTAGTCAGGAACGGAAGTAGTAAGGTTACAGTAGTGGGCGAGAGAAACATGAATATAGAAGTGGCCACTAAAAGCCCTAAGTGTTGAACATAGTATTTAGTAAATTCTCTTTGACCAAATTCCAAACTATCCTATTATGGTTACTTCTTAAGCGAGAAAGTGTATTTAAATATTACCAAAATAATTTAGTACTTACATGAAATATTATATCAATTTATTATATAAAATACAGCTCACATCTTCACAGTGCTCTCTACTCTTCGTTAAATAAAATATAGAATCCCGTGCGGTCTTCAATAGGTTCACTGTAAATAAAGTTATAACAATGAATCATTTTTAAGCATATTTGTCAAAAAATCATAAATTAAGTAATACGTAAAGCCTGTTGCTCGTATGTAGGTAATAGACGCTGGTTGCGTATACGATCTACGTAATACGTATATCTAGTAAAGTCTACACATACGCAGTTTCTTATACATAAACGTAGTTGCGTGCACGTGTACTTTTTTTTCGTCTACGTATACGCAGTCTTTTGCACGTATACGTTGTGTGTAACAATATCTTGTTGCGTACACATACGCACTTGTGTGCAATTTTACTTTATTGTGTCTACGTATACATACCTGGTTATCAACGGTGGCGCTGCGTTCGGCGGCCAGACGCAGGCGCGTGTGGGCGAAGGTGGGTCGCGCCGCAGGGTCCGCATGCCAGGCGGCCCGCATGAGCTCGTACGGCCCGGCCGGGCATCCGTCCGGCGCCTCCATGCGGTACCCGCGCTCCACGTGTCGCACCACCTCGGCTAGCGGCTGTGGAAATATTATAAGAATAACCCTATGTCTCCTTAATATAAAATGAAAATACCGTATGTCGCCTGTAAAATATGGGTGGGATATTAAAAATCTTGATGGCAAAGTCACTTGACAAAACCTACCAGACAGCATCTGTGTAAATATAAATATTTTTACTGGCTCTTAATAGTAATAATATTTATATTATGAATAGTGTCGGGTGGATGAGGTGCATTGCATAGGCCATAGCAATATAATTTATTATTTAGAAGAACTTACGATTCTCGGATATGGCACTCTCCCAAACGAATAGATCTCCCAGAGAAGTATTCCAAAACTCCACATGTCAGACTTATTTGAAAATTTCTGCAAAAGATACGTTAGGAAAATTGTTAGCATATTTTATCATAAAACAACAAATATCCTAACAACCTTCAAATTAATCATTTGTGGTAAATATAGAACACTATTATTATATTATATCAGGCTATTCATCAGTTCAGTTTGGTTAATGTTTTGACGTAATCCAATCAAAAGCATAAAAAGACTCCTGTTAAAAATTGACTAATAAGAGATGTGTTATATTGCTAAAATTGACAATCCTAAGACAGTAGGTAATTATAATATCTCCCCTCCTTATACAATAGTCATACGGACAGACACTTTCGTATTTATAATATCAGTATGGACGACTCACGTTGTACTTGAGCGCCTCCGGTGCCGTCCATTTGATGGGCAGTTTGGCCTGCACTCGGAGCGCGTCTGCGGGGTCGTCGGGCGCGGAGTCGGGGCGCGCGAGACCGAAGTCCGCCACCTTGGCGGTGCCCTCGGCGGAGATGAGCACGTTGCGCGCCGCGAGGTCGCGGTGGACGACGCGCGACCGCTCCAGGTACTCCATGCCGCAGCACGCGTCGCTGTAAACATTGTGTGTTAGCTCTCGTTCCTTTTTCGAATTCAAAATTAAATTAAGAATTAGAGTAATTATTATTCTTACTTTAATTTTGAAGAGTTATAATCTGTAATATTGAACCTTGCGTTCGCATTGGAAAAAAAAAGTTAATTACTACCCGGTTCCTTCGCAGAAGCGTACTCTTTCGTTAGGCGAAGGAACCTGGAATGTTATTAAAGTAATTTACTAAAGAAATAAAAACTTGAGAGGTGTCAAGGGACACCCGGATGGAATTTAAAAAAAAAAGAGACGAGAGAGACAGAGAGAGAAACACGCGCTACCGCACGGCTTACAACCATGTCTAGCCCCCTTTCGCAACGCGCGATAAGGAACTCGCGCAATAACGTTGCCTTGTTGCAATAAAATACACCTTATTTTGTCACGCACGTGCGTTCGAAGTTCGAAGTCGTAGCGAAGGATACTAGGATCTATGAAACTACAATTTACGTCAAATGAGGAAAAATTGATCGATTAAACAGAATAAAGCCTTATTGCGTACGTCAATGTATTAAAGTTAATACATACTCAGACCAGCGTCGTTTATTTTTTCATTTTTAAACTAGTTTACAGCACTCACTATGCGAAGTTGATCTGGTCGAGCTGCGTGACGTAGTGGCGGCCGCGGCTGCGCAGGTAGTCGAGCAGCGAGCCCTGCGCGCAGTGCTCCGTCACTATACACGTGCTGCCGTTAGTGCTGAACACCACGCAGCCCAACAGCCGCACCAGGTTCTCGTGTTTTAGCGACCTGGAGGGGAAGACATTGGTTTTAATACGTGCTACATTATACATACGTTTTGATTGAAGAAGAGCGTAACCATATAAGTTTGTGGTGAATTTCGCATCACAGCAATGTTCTTTGCGTCAATACAAGAGATGTTAGAGCAGTCTTTTATTTATCTTTCCACAGTTAAAATTATTTTCGATCTGTCGTTCTGCGTAGTGACGCATTAATGTGGCATATAAACTTTACTTACAATATGTATTTAACCCTTTATTTACAATACTAGAGATCGCCCAATGGTCGAAATTCGACCTTACTTTCAAAGACATTAGGACTACTACCTATATTTGTGAAAAAAATATTGACTTTAACATTCAGCTGATCTCAGACTGGCCGTTTAAGCATTGTCTAATGGTATCTAAAATTCAATAAAAAAAAAAAAAACTATAATCCATTTTCAATTTGTCAACTTGTTGTCAAGAGACTTCAACCATAAATAAAAGAGTATAATTCGTATGTATAGGCTTGTCACTCAAAAATCTGTCATCTTTCCTAGTGTGTGTGTTGTAGTGTGTGTAACGTTTTATTTATTAAAAAATTGTATGATAAAAGCATAATTTTAAAATAATATTGGCGCGATGCACTCCTTCTCCATATAAACTATAACTGTGCGAAATTTTATGCACCTACATTTCCCCATTTTTCGTAAAAAGGGTTGCAAAGTTTTTCTCTTACGTATTAATATATAGATGTATTATTTGTTACACGTATGACGTGTATGTGTGTGAGAAAAATCATAGTGTGCCTAATTTAACTTTATTGTAAACCTTTAGTTAAATCTTTATGTCACAAATTATGTTAAATTTCAATTAAAAAGGTATTCGATATTTCATTTGCCGCTAGGGGGCAGACCCGACACGCAGAGAAAGATTTCCAACCTACCATCTGCCCCCAGCTAAGTAATAGGTCTACCAGAATCTGATGGCAAATTTTGATGGCAGATTTTCAAAAAATATCCTTGATCATTGGATAAATTTTTATATTTGTATGTTTCACACATAGAATAGGCCGCTAAAGGAATAAAAAGGATCAAAATGTTTTATTCCTATTACCCCCGTATTGCTAGAGTCAATTTATTTTCTCACTTTTTGCCATCAGATTCTGGTAGACCTATAGCAATAGGGTCTCTCACGTCATTTGTTGTTTCAAACGGCTGACATATTATCACGAAGTTAAAAAACGTTTTAGCAGAGTAGACATAACTAAGGAGTACATCGTCTTCAAAGAAATGTGCAAATATACGGGAGTTGGGTGCGCCGTGCGAGTGTCATTTTCGACATGTTTCACAATGCTCGCATTAGTACGCGCGCCGGCCGATATGACATACTACGTCAAACATATAAATTTCGAGATCTCTTCTGAGTCGGCCAACTCGTTAGTTCTGTTTACTCTGGTTTTAGTTCACTTACGCCATGACGCTGGCCTCAGCCCGGAACTTGCTGGCGGCCTCCCTGTCCTTCAATATCTTGACGGCAACCTTCTGCGTGCCGTTGAGGATGCCCAGCATCACGTCACCGAACTCGCCCTTGCCGATGTTCTCACGAATCTCCAGATCCCTCTCGTTTATCACCCATCCTGGAAAAAGACGTGGGATATAATAATCCATTAGTTTTCGGTTAGTTTCCCTTAAACAGCAGCCTTACCCCCGAAACTGATACGATTTTGATTTACGAGTCTGATTAGTTTCAAATTGAGCCGCAGCACGATCGTGCGCTAGTATAGATGTCAGGAGTGAGAACAGCCGTTGAGATCGAATTGGTTCCAAATTGAGCCGCAGCACGATTTTGAGCTAGTAAATATGTCGGAAGTAGCGAAAGCTTTGAGATCGAGCTGATTCGATTCTCGATTCGATTCTGTCGGGAGGGCTGCTGATAGCAGATTGCGAGCTTGTACGTAGTTGATATACAAATCGACGAACCATGAAATATTAATAAATAACTATATTCTTCGAAGTGAGCCATTCATTATAAATATTTGCGGCAAAACTCATAATAAAAGGCATTAGGATTTAGGATGCGATGCGAATTAGCAGTTTTGTGTGGCAGCCCTAGCAGCGTGTACACTGTACGTACGTGATTCGACGAACTTGTGCGGCAGCGGACCGTCCGTGTGGTCGGGCGGCGCGTACGCGTGCGGGAACTGCGCCGCGCCCGACACTGACGGCGTCGGCGGGTACGGTGGCGGCTGCTGCGGGGACAATACAATAATTTATTTTCAATTACTTTGCATTTTGCTGACTAAAATAGATTATCTTTATCCTACCATCCAGCTATCCGGTAACCAAACATTCATGTCATGTTCATCATTCTGAAGTTTGCCACGTCGTGCGAATGGTAGGCCTTCAGCTTACATTTTTTCGTATAAAATCAGTTGTTTCATACTCAACTGTTAAGATACCTAAGCCCAGCCAGCTTATGGTTATTAAACTTATAACAATTCTAGTTTTTCTCTAGGAGTTGTATAGACACTACATTCTATAATATGGCAACTGGCCAAAAATAAAAAGCTTATCCATGTCCGCGGACGTATCTGCAGACATCTATCTGCACCTGTTGCCTGCTGTTTTGGAGAGCAAAAGTTTGATCAGCCGACGTGTATTAGCGTATTTAGAAGCGTGGTCGCTGTGTACCTGCGGATGCGGCGGGAAGGTGGGCGGCAGCACGTTGTTGTTGGCGCCGTTGGGCGTCGGCGAGGACTTGGGCAGCCACCGCTCCAGCTTCGTGCACAATCCGTCCGCGTCTTTTAGGTAGTGCTGGAAGATGTTATGACATTAGTTACGTATATTTCAATTACTAGTTAGATTGACTAAAGCAGCTATCCCCAACCCGCGGCCGCCGGGACTTTATCAGTGGCCCACCTAATGTTAAACCATTTTGAAATTTACGCCCACCGACAAAATAATGTAAATTCGTCGTGAAAGTCGTGATATATTTTCACTTTTAAATTATTTTTGAAGAACTTTACCAAAAAAAAATCTGTTGCGGCCCGCGACACCCAGACCAAAACATGTTTGTAGCCCGTATGAAAAAAATCAGCCAAGAACGAGTTCGACTCGCGCATGAAGGATTCCGTACCATTACAGAGCAAAAATAGGTAAAAATGTTTTCTTTTTGTATGGGATTAATTATTTATTTTATTAAAATTTCATTATTAATTATTAAAGTATAAATATAACTGAGTATTTTGTGAATATTTCAACTGCCAACTACCTATTGCCATTATTAATATCGAGCAAAAAAATTACGTTTGTTGTAGAGGGAGGAGAGGAGTAAATATTTAATTTCTTTTGTTTTTGGTATTTGTTTTTATAGCAGCACCAGATATACACAATCTGTGAAAATTTCAGAAATCTAGCTATAGCGGTTCTTGAGATACAGCCTGGAAACAGACAGACTGACAGACAGACAGACATCGAAGTCTTAGTAATAAGGTCCCGTTTTTACCCTTTGAGTATGGTACCCTAAAAATGCTTGAGGACCACGGGACTAAAGTCTAAACAGACCCTAATGCTAAGTACTCACATACGGTTTTGCTCGATAGTTTTACTCCGAATCGAAGGAAATGACATATTTGACATATTTAATTCCCTCGAGCCGGCTCGAAGCGAGCTGTCAGTGTTGGGTCCACACGGTGGTTATTGCTCGATTTGGAGTAAAACTATCAAGCAAAACCGTATGTGAGTACCTAGCATTAGTTTATCTGGCAGCCGAGCCAAAAAACCTATATTGTGTTTATGTGGATTAGAATGGAGCTAATGATAATCTTCTTAATTTACGTCAACTCAAATAGAGCGACGTTATGTATCAAAATTACGCATGAACTCAAATTCCCGTAGTAGAATAAAACGTCAAAATCAAGATTTGGGTCCAATACACAACATAATATTTAGTACCGTGTTAAAATAAAATTATAATTAAATTCTTACCTGTACTAGATCTGACATGTGATCGAAGAACTCTTCATCATCAATAGTCAGCCGCTGGTTCTGAGTATCGGGTGCTGTCGCCCATTTCACTCTGAATTAAAAAAACATACATAAATAAACCTACATTGTAAAGTTTCAAACCCAAAAATATGCAATAATAAAATTACATTAAAAATTATAGAATGAATAGGTTCATTCTATGATTTTCAATTTAATTTTGATAGTGTAATTTTTAATTTGATAGTAGTCGGATTACGACGATATAATTAGTGCAAATGCGTATACAAATTATTCTTGTATAAGTGCCAATAATTATACGCTATTTTAAACGCGGAAACAAATGTTGCTTATTATGTCATTAATTCAACGATTGTTTTGACGCATTTAAAACCTTCTTATTTTCCCACAACGCAATTAAATCAATGATTCGTGAGAATTAAACCACCTAATCAAGTACTTAAATACTCAAAATATTGTGATTAGCAAACTAAAGATGTCCGAGAAAGCCTTATAAAACTGATAAATTTTGGTTTTAATGCAGTTTTCGATGTTTGAGGACATCCTCAATCATCGAAAAACTGCTTATTGTAATATTGAACACCTCAAAGAAAGTAGGCATTTACAAAATTTCATGCGAAAAGCTATTTTAAATACGGGATGAACTGCAACCCCAGATGTGACGATTATGGTCACATCAGTTTAAGAACACCCTTGAAACTGAAAAGTAACAGCCAACATCTCTATCTTGTTGTACAGCAAGCTGTATAGTATGTAGTTTTTTCTCATTATATTTACCTAGAATACCTTTAGATATAGTTTCTATCGGAAAAATCATCCCCTCCTCCATTTTATGCTGCGTTCGTCGCGCCTGAATATAGGCGTACTATGTATCATTTAATTCAAATTTTAATAAATTTCCGTCGTTGGCACAGGCTATACTGACCGGTAATGCTCGACCCGGCCGCGGAAGCGGACGCACAGCGTGTGGTCGCCGGGGAAGTTGGTGCTCTCCCGCACCAGGAACACGCCATCCGGCGAACCGGACAGCAGCGCCTCCGCCCGCTCTCGAGATATCGCACCGTGGTGCCATCTGAAAATAAAAATAGTATTTAAAAAGATAAAACCGACTTTAAAATTGTACGTAATTGAGAATTAAAATTCCGTATCTCAAAAACTACTGCACCGATTTTGATGATACTTGCACTATTCTCTAAGTTGAACAATACCTAGTACAACAAAAAAAGAATTACTTAAATCGGACTTGTAATTCCAGAGATATGCGAACACAAACATAAAAACATACATATGTACATACACTTTTGAAATTTGGCACATTTGCCTATTCGCTATGCTGATATAGAGTATAGACTAACATATACGAAAACTGGGCAGTTCTGGGAATATTACATACATACGCGTCGAATTGATAACCTCCTTTTTTTGAAGTTGGTTAAAAAATAGAATTTCACTTTCAAAATCGACATTTTGATTTTGACAGTTTTGGAAGCCGCTTGTTCGCTTTTAAAAAAAGTAGCACTGGTAATTGGCATGTTATATTGTCGTCTTTACCATCATTTTGTTATAATCGGGGTCCAAAGTAACTTTTCATATCGTTATCTCTGCTCTGTGTAATGCATTTTCTAGACATAACAAATATTAAGGTTAAGGGTGTTTGCATTTGTTATGAATTATTATGATTAATATAATGGATTATTATTGTTCTTCATCAAACACAAATTATAACAAACATGATACACTCAGAAAGTTTTCACATAAACCTTGAAAAATTATCACAACATAATATAATATTTCGTGAACCGATTAATACTTATCAATAGCAATTTTTATGTTTAGCACACGAACTTATCATTAGAAAAATCGAGATGCACGCTACATTAATATGTACAAAATTATATAATTCTTAGGTCTTTTCTCGTGTAGGTAACATAAAATTATTTACTCGTAATGTTGAAAAGGGATATAAAAGTCAGTTTGTTCCTCATCTTCATATGTATCGAGTGCACTGTCAGTCATGACTGCGAGGGACCAACTAGCGGGAGAAATCGCCGATTAGCTTATCTTATCTTATCAGATGTGAGCACATTTCGCGGCTCCGTCTTTATCAACACGTATACGGTGACGCGAAACATGAGTTAGTACAATGTTACACCTGTTCTAATATTGTGAAAAGTTTGATTAGACAGCTGGTAGCTTCGTAGCTAAGTATGTATGTGAGGATGGAATTGGAAAAATATAAGGACGGCATGCGAGCGTAGCATTAATTTACCATCGAAGAAATTAATTCATAGACAGATGAGGGACCTACGTCATAATAATTATGGTCGTATTATGTCAATTCATTATTGGTCGATATGTCGGCTGAGTTTGACATAACGCGACCAAATTACAAGGTACAAAAGTCCGCCAACTGCCTATGAATAAACTTCTCTGTGGTAGTACTCATATTTTACTACAAATTTGGTAATCCTTTTTAATTCGTTCTAATCTAAATGTAAACAAAACATAGTACCTACTTGCATTATAACGCTAACAATTTTAATGTCACATATTAGACGTGCAATAAGACTCAGACTATATAGTCCCTACAGCGGCATCAAGCATAGATGTAAAAACCTCTAAATGTCCAAAGCCTGAAGTCGCTGATTTTTAGTAGAAACCTACTACCTCTAAAAATATATGACTCTATGGCCCAATTCTCCGACAATTCTAATTCTGCTTCATTTTTTTTCAGGATAAAAAGTATCCTGTGTCCTTTCCCGAGACTCAAAGTATTTCCATACCTTTCAGCATAATCGGTCCAGCGGTTTGGGTATGAAGAGGTAACAAGCAGACACACTTTCGCATTTATAATATTAGTATGGATGTATGTAAACTTACGGCCACTGCGTAGTGTTGATGAGCCTGTTGCCCGGAGGCGGCGGGTTCTGGCCGGACGAGTTGACCAGAACGTCGCTGGCGCCCTTCGGCAGTACTGGAAATAGAAGTAACTACTGTAAGATACATGGCGATTAGAAAGGCAACACTGAAAATAAGAACCAGCATAATCAGATACTAGGGGAGAGAGGTAATAAGAGAGTAGATATTAAAGTAGAGCCCTGGCGACAAAACATCAATGTATAAATTTAACCACATAGGAACCATAATTAATCAAATAAAAATATAAATTTTATAACTCTTCAAAAAAAATTGAGTTACCACGAAGTCGTTGCAGCTCTTTATAAAAGCTAAATTATTATAGAGTATAGTATTGGTACATGGTATTTTTATTAGTTTCATATTAACATCTTGTATATTTAAACTAGTTTTCTGCTCATACTATATTCGACAATTGACGCAGTCAGTATTTTATATGCTATTATAATTTTAAAATCAGAAGAAAAACAAAGCTGCACCTAAACATAGCAAAACCTGGTTTTAGGAAATTTCGATTTATAAATGCTTTATTTTACTTTGAATTTCCTCTCCAGTTAAGACACGATATGCAATGTGTTTCATAACTTCACATATTCGGTTACAACAATTGTCTGCTTTCGTAAATACTCGAGATTTGTGATTTACCTAATCACTATTGCGTAAACACATTCTGTAACTTAGCTTTAATTTTTAAATATTTTGCTTTAATAAAATTTTTATTATAATAGTGCGCAAATAAAATTGTTATGGTAATTTTGAACCAGCAATGGTTTATGTAACACTGTCTTAAATTCCGTGTATTTTTGTTTTGCACAATTTTGAATATTAACTTCTTTTGTTATAAGTAGAAATGTTTATGTCGCAGTCGACTGGTTAAAAAAGCCCTTCAATCAAACAGCTAGCCTTTTGACTGAACAACGCCATTCAATCACACGGCCATACGTCATTTAGCCGCCTTGTTGACTGCAACGTTCAACACTACAGCTAGTTGACGGTTAGCCAACTGGTTAAATGGTAAGTTAACTAATAAGGTGACCATTATTTTAGTGCTATTATTACACAAGCGTAATAATAACAAGCAGATTAATAATTGTAGGTATTCTAACTCATTTTGAACACTTGCAAACATTGCATTAAATACCTTGGTGATGGATTTCATAATCCCGTAATTTCTCCCCGAATACATATAAGTTTAAATTTTGATTCACTCGTATGTGCCCCCATAATTTCTGTCTCTTTATTAACACTTGTAACGTATATTTACGAAAAATATATGAATACAACCACAAAGCACCGGTTAGTTGACGCCATATTGTAAACAAAACGCACCTAGCGCCGCGGTGGTGAGCACTGAACTAATTTAATCAAACGGCGGCTTTTGAATCAGCTGTAGTGTTGAACGTTTTGAGCGACATAAATATTCAATTAAAAAGCTAGACGAGTGATTTAATGGCGTTGTTCATTCAAAGAGCTAGCTGTTTGATTGAACGGCTATTTAAACCAGTTGGCTGCGACATTTACATAGCGAATTACTGTACATTGTACAAGGTCTGCAATCTTTGTCTTATAAATTGGAAGCCACGCGACCGATTAATACAGAAGACTGTCATTTTATTTGCATGGGTGTTATCATAGTCTCCATAGGTTAAAGTACAATGAACATAATCTTTTATAAATGAATGTGACAAACGTAAGTGTGAAAAATTATGTCACCTTTTATTCTTTGAAGATGACTTTGCATATAAGGAGGCATTTTGATCGTTTTTCGTTCGTTCGGAACGAGGGAATAGCATGTGTTACGTCACTGAACGCTGATTGGTGTTTTGAAATCCGTTCCGTTTCAAGTTACTTTTAATTCGTAATTTTTGTAAAAAAAAAAAACAATATTTTATAAAATACTAACCTTGCAGTGGCCTTTCTTTTATATTTTTTAACGTTTTAATAGCAAAATTTTTATAAATATTATATTTGCATGTTTCCCTATTATTTTAAGCCGTATCTCAAGTTACCGTCAACCGAGGAAACCCTATCTCGAAGGCTTATGGCGAAACCATTTCGCGAAACCGACTTGGTTAAAGTTACATTTAACTTATTACATATTTGCAAAGACACTTTGTAATGCGCTGCACTACTTAAGTACTTACTTTACTAGAGAAACCATTTATTTGCATTACCTACTTACTATTCTATTTAACATCAAAGTATATTTTAAAAGTCACGATATGACGCCAAGTACTTACTTACTACGATGGCTCAGCGACCCAAAGTGGATCTTGGCCTCCGACACGAGTTTGCGCCACTTGTCGCGGTCTTGCGCATGACACCTTGGTGTATATTTGCAAATTTTTCGTCATTCTAAGGCCTGGGGCTATTTTGACACAAATGCCCAAGTTTTAGAGAATATTTAAGCCAAAACATTGGGTCCAAATTGGGCCAATGCTTTTTGCCAACCTTAACTATAAAAACTATAACATCTGTGTATGTTTACTATTTATTAAAGATCTGTGCTCTACAGCTTATTCAACTTCTTGGCACGCATTTAGGCTTCAAGTCTAAATACCTAACGAATGCCGACTTGTCATCATAACCATGAAGAAATGACTTACTTTTTGCGTCTGCGACCGGCCTTAGACGTGAAAAGCGAGCAGACTTGATATTTATAAATGGCGATGTCATTGGCTTATTCCTGACATGTGCATGACTAAGGAACTTCATGAGTTTGTCCTCATGAATCATACTTCGCCTTGACGGTGCGTTCAAAAGGCGACATGAGGCCGGTCGCCTTTTCTTCTAAACCTCTGAAGGCGATGTCGATTAGTCTAATAATAGATTGATGAGTGCATTTTCTGTTTTGATAAGTTATTCTTTAAAGGCCTTCTTATAATAAACGAAGAACAAGACATGATTAATAGATTCAAGTAGCTGCTACAGTAGCTGTCTATCAAAAGTCAAAACTCAGTCGCTGCTCTAGTAGTAGTCCGTAGTAAATCTTTTGTAACAGTTCTTGTCAATATTAGTTCGAGCCGTAATCAATCATGCCTTGTAGTAAACAATTTAATTAGTTAATTTGCCAAGTAAATTAGGGATACGTATCCGCTGTTGCATATTCACAAAAATCACAACACGCGAACCGGTACGGTTTAATCAATATGGCGATGCTCACCTAAATCGTCCACTTCCCAAGAACGCATTTCAAGACATGAATAGATTAACCGAGTAACTGACATTTTACAACATAAGAGAAATTACCCATTTTTAGGGTTCCGTAGTCAACAAGGAACCCTTATAGTTTCGGTCTGTCCGTCCGTCTGTTTGTCCGCGGCTTTGCTCGGAGACTATAGGACCTACAAAGCTGTAATTTGACATCAATGTACATATTAAAGATGCCGACAAATGGTACATTAAATCTTAAAAAAATATTTTTTTATGGTAGGTACCTTCCCTGCACATCAAGCGGGGATTATTCGCGTTGGATAGGTTTTTTAAAAATATTATGAGTAATCATAGATCATTTTCCGATTTAGGGATCCGTTTGTGAAATATTAATCTAAAGTGGAAAAAATCGTTAGAGTCCAGTATCCCCCCTTTCTACCAGCTAAAGAGTTGCTTCTAAAAATGTGAAAAAATTCACGGGAGTAGGAAATATGCTGAATCTAAAAGGAAAACTATCACGGCTAAGAAGACTTCATAAGTTTTTGAGTTATAGTCGATCAAATAAAAAAAAATATTCGGCAAAGTATAAAGGAACTTTTCGTTCAAATTCCTTTGAACCTAACTGAGATGATGTTGTTAGTAGTGTAAAACACGTTATAAATGTACATTAATTGACCATACACACATTATCAAAAACTAGCGGTACTACGGAACCCTATATGGAGCCCTAAGTATAAAGGAACTTTTCGTTCAAATTTCTTTAAACGTAACTGAGATGATGTTGTTAGTAGTGTAAAACACGTTATAAATGTACATTCATTGACCATACAAACATTATCAAAAACTAGCGGTACTACGCAACCATATATTGCGCGTGGCCCGACACGCACTTGGCCGGCTTTTCTCTTATAATTTAAACAAACTTTGTAACTTACCTACTTCATCATCTAGCTAAGATATAGCTTTACATTTAATTCACATTTTTTTTAATTTTAAATTAATTTTCCGGTCCTAATTTATGCCAATTCCGGCCTCTATTTATAAAAAAAACTACAGTTTTCAAGTTGTTAGTTACCCACTTCATCCACTCATGTATTCGTTTATTAACCTACCAAAACGAGAAGTCAATTTTGGCAATGTCATTACGTATTGCAAAGCTGTTTTGGATAACTATGAGTCAGTTTACATTACCTAACTGGAAACATCAAACATAATATTTTAACGGGAATTCACTTTACTTCCTTCTTATACTTCCTGTTACGTGTTATAGTTACGATAGTTTTGGTTACAGTTAAGCACACTTCATAATTTACTAATAGATAAATCAGAATATAACCTATCCTAACCTATCCCTCATTACTTCTGCTGATTTACTCCCTGAAACTTTTTTGAGCACAAAGATTCGGTAGAATCATACTGCGAGCAACAGGTGCTGTGCTTGCTGCAGCCCTACTTGAAACTCTCTCTGAAAGGTGAGCATTAGTTCAAACTGTAGAGATTTTTAGAATTCTGAACTCAGCTCACGTTTCTACCATACCCATCTGACGAATTTTGGTTTTTGATTCTTAGAACCCAACAGTGGTCTAATTTTTATACAGAAAGCAGCAAAAAACGCATTGCCATTGTCTACTGCGTAAGGGTCAATTCAGAGCGCAACGCGACGCGTAGATACATTTCTAAAGTATGGATTTGACAGATTTGTAAGACGTCTCACACAGTTGAAGTCTGTCAAATCCATACAAATTTAGAAATGCATCTAATTGACTCTGTCTGATGTTTGAATTGTCCTAAAAGGATATTTAGGAATATACATACCGGTGGTAGTCTGCGAGGTGTGCATGACGGCGGGCGCGACGCCGGGCGGCGGGGCCACGGCGCGGACCGATGATGACATTACGCTCTGTGAGGAGATGACAATAATTATAATGTAAACTGTAAATCTTCACCAAGGCCCTGATTCACAATCCGCAATTTGATTCGGATTCGGAAACTTCATCCAATTAACGCTCGCCGTGCTAGGCCGCCGTGCTAACCAATGACCGCGGTAACGTTTCCGAATCCGTGTCCAACGGAAACGTGAATCGCCCTGCGGGTCTACAATGTACAGCAAAGTCTACAAAAACTCTATCTGGCTTTAACAACAGAGACGACGACAGCCTCGTGCTTATGGAGGTCTCGCAAAAGTTTTTAATAAAAAGCAATAGTAAGAGACAAACAGTCATAATTAAATAAAATAAATATTATTCTAAAGGCAACATAATTCGATGAATAATTTGTTAAACTTAGCCATAATTTTCCTTGAAATTGTTCAGTAACGATTATATTATTATGTCTGGGAAACTTGAGTCACTGTTTAATAACCTTAACAATAAGAACATGCAATTTTATAAACAAAATACATATTTTCAATGTCAATGTTAATATTATCATATTATGGTTTATGTTTTGACTTTTGATTCATATTTAAAATTATAACTTTTTTCAGACTACCGTGGTAAAAAAGATTTGTGTTAAGTGTCAAAATTTGTATGAAATTTGTGAATCGTTTCATGATTTGGAATTTGGATCATAGATCTGACTCATTAAGGCCGTCATACTTGCACTCGCCAACCTCAAGTATGACTAGGACCTAAGGGCAGTATAGTAAGTACTAAGTAGGTAGTAGGAAGTAACTCACATTATATGGAACGGAGTTGAGTAGAGCTGTGGGGGAGAGCGGCGCGTGAGGACCATTGCTTCCACTCACTCCACCGCCGGACTAAAACAAACATATTATTAAATAATCATAATATTAATACGCGAACGAAAAACTTTGTAACCCTTTTTACGAAAAATAAGGAAACGTAGGTGCATAAAAATTTTGCACAGTTATAGTTTACTAGAGATCGCTCAATCGTCGAAATTCGACCTTAGTTTCAACGACATTAGGACTACTACCTATATTTTGTAAAAAAATATTGACTTTATCATATTTTTTTCAACTCTTGTCTCTGGGACTCAGCTGATCTCAGACTGGCCGTGGCCCGTGTAAGCATTGTCTAATAGTATCTCAGATTCAATAAAAAAAAACTATAATCCATTTTCAATTTGTCACCTTGTTGTCAACAGATTTCAACCATAAATAAAAGAGTATACCTAATTGATAATTCGTATGTATAGACTTGTCACTCAAAAATCTGTCATTTTTCCTAGTGTGTGTGTAATGTTTTATTTGTTAAAAAAATGTATGATAAAAGTATAATTTCAAAATAATATTAGCTCGATGCACTCCTCCACCATATAAACTATAACTGTGCAAAATTTCATTCACCTTCGTTTCCCCGTTTTTCGTCAAAAGGGTTACAAAGTTTTTGGCTCACGTATTAATATATAGATATGGTGAAGGAGTGCATCGAACTAATATTATTTTGAAAATATGCTTTTATCATACATTTTCTTAACAAATAAAACATTACACACAATACAACACACACACATGAGAAATGACAGATTTTTGAGTGACAAGCCTATACATACGAATTATACTCTTTTATTTATGGTTGAAGTCTGTTGACAAGTTGACAAATTGAAAATGGATTATTGATTAAGTATAGTTTTTTTTATTGGATCTACGGCCAGTCTGAGATCAGCTAAATCCCAGAGACAAGAGTTGAAAAAAACCGGCCAAGTGCGAGTCGGACTCGCGCACCGAGGGTTCCGACAGCTTAAAGGTATTATAGACCTGAGTATTTGGTATGAATTTCAATTTAATACCTCTACGCGTTTATGAGGAAATGGGTAGTAAGTTTAAAATTATTAAAAAAAAATATATTATGTGATGTAACTAAAAATTTATGGTTTTCGTAATTTTTCCTTTATCTATGCTATAAGACGTTGCTTCGTACCAAATTTCAAGATTCTGAGTTCACGGGAAGCAGCCTGTAGGTTTTGATTCCCTTGCAAGTGTCGAAAATTTGCGGCATAAACGGCTGTACCTTTTGATTGCGTTGGCTTAGAAGTTTGATTTTTTCACAGCTTCAAGGGACAGTAGACCTGAGTAATTGATATAAATTTCAGCTTCATACCTCCACGCGTTCCTGAGAAAAAGGGTCTTGACAGACGGACAGACGGACAACAAAGTGATCCTATAAGGGTTCCGTTTTTTCCTTTTGAGGTACGGAACCCTAAAAATGATAAAGTCTATATTTTTTACAAAATATAGGTAGTAGCCCCAATGTCGTTGAACCTAAGGTCGAATTTCGACCATTGGGCGATCTCTAGTTATTATAATTCTACAAGTTAAGGTACATAGCTCCCATTCCAAGGGGATTAAACAAAGTTTGTCTGATACATTTCACTACACCTCTACATTTGAAACAAAGACAGCAGCCAACAACCTCATTTTATATTATATCCTGTTCCAGTTATTCCCTGGATACAGAAATTCTTTAGTAACAGGTGCAGGCTGCAGCCAACTCTTGGGCAAAGTTATACAAAATGTATTTCCTAAATTCCTAACAACTCGTTGTTGCAAATCTGTGAGGACTGTGAGTATTACAAGCAGCAGGTAGCTACGTCAACCTAGCCAAGAATTGAGTCTAGCCTAAAGCTAGAAAAGGTTTGGTGACATGCTTAGTCATTGTCAGAGTACATTTTAGCAATCACCTAATTTACTTATCGCTTTTAGTATGAAATTTAGAAGACGAATGTTAAATCTAACAAAACAAGTTGTACATAAAATTGAGCGTGACCAAATTCGTCAGCTAATAATATTCGCAAATGTTACAAACAGGTGCAAGCCAGTCAACAGCCTGGGGTACGTATGAAGGTGAATAAAATCCAAGTTTCGGGTAAAAGCTAACAACAACATTAAACCCTCGCGTTTTAGGCGTGTTCGTCTTTTTGGCGAAATGTTATTTGTTACGAACAAAAGCAAAGCAACAATTGTTTTAACGAGAAAAATACTCATTTTTAGCCGACTTCCAACGAAGGAGGTTCTATGTCCAGGTGTAGATTTTTTTCATGTTAACATTGAAACAACTACAGTAGAAGTAAAGTATCAAATATCGTTCATGGTTTTGATTAGGCACGCATATTATTTAACACTTGTATAATTGTATCCCTCCTTAGCTACGGCTTACGTATTTTATTCGATACGACACGAAAACCATGGTTTCATGTTATATTGCCGTAAATCTGGGCTTGTCTTGTCATAAATACATTAAATAAAGTTGAAATTTCAGACTCTACAATTTTCTTTTCATAGTAGTTTCTGATATACATACAGTCTACGTATGGTGTCATCAAGTTGGTGTATTACTTGTGTCACACAAGTTGTGTGATGTGAACCACAGGACGTTTTTTAATGCTCGTTTGTATCGATTCAAACGTAAGTTGAACGCTCAGCAAACGGAACAAAGCCGACACTTTTTAAATTTTATATCTGCCAAAACGCGTTCAAAGCACGCAGAAGACGAGTGCATCAGAAACCGAAAAGAAGGGTGGAAAGGCCCTTAACGGCAATGTAGTTCTACCAAATACCTACCTAACCATGCGTAAAATGTACAAATTTGCGAAGCTAGATAAATATGAACGCTGCAATGCGGGGCAAACCACAGGAAGTAACTAGTATCAACTGAATCAAAATCTGCGTTAATAAAAATATATAGATTAAAGACTTCTAGCATCAAAATATTTATTAATCATTGTCCATTTTTATGTTCCGGGAAATGCTTCCTCGGCGGTTTAGGAACATCGGCTGGCGTATATGGGACTCCCCGGACGTGGGATCTTCCCACTAAAGCTCCATGGTGATCCACAGTCCCCGCTTAGACAAAGTTCTAAATGTTACATTGCCCTACGAAGTGCGTATTGCTCAACATACCGGCAGCTGGTGCGGGGGCTGGCGCTTGAGGCGTGCGGGCGCGGTGGGCGCGGGCGCTGCCGACGCCGAGTACCAGCCGCACGGGCCCACGCCCTGCGCGCCGCCGTGCACGCCGACGCCGTGCTGTAACACACACACAATGTTATGCTGAGTTAAAACTGGAACGCTGAGGATAGGTCATGTGTTATAAACTCAATTTTGGAGATATTTTCACATCAGCCAATCAAAAACACTAGTGAATAGATAAGCTTCAGCCAGAAAGACTTTTGAATTGGGGATTAGAAATTACAAATAGGTAAATGGTTAATGGATTATAGAGCGAGCACAAGTCTAAGATAACAAACAAACCCAAATTTTTAACGTGGGAGAGCCATGCTTCGGCACGAATGGGCCGGCTCGACCGGAGAAATACCACGTTCTCACAGAAAACCGGCGTGAAACAGCGCTAGTGCTGTGTTTCGCCGAGTGAGTGAGTTTACCGGAGGCCCAATCCCCTACCCTATTCCCTTCCCTACCTTCCCCTATTCCGTTCCCTTCCCTACCCTCCCCTATTACCCTATTCCCTCTTAAAAGGCCGGCAACGCACTTGCAGCTCTTCTGATGCTGCGAGTGTCCATGGGCGACGGAAGTTGCTTTCCATCAGGTGACCCGTTTGCTCGTTTGCCCCCTTATTTCATAAAAAAAAAAACGAACTTTCCGCTTTCTCCTTCCATTATCGCCAAACAAACTTAAAGCTCTGCGCAGCCTATATCATAAAATATTTTAGACATCCTACCATTACATCTCGAATAAATAAAATCGATAAACAGGTCCAAAGGCAGTTGCGAAAATACTTTTGACAGTTACGCTCATAATATTATGTCGCCAAATGTTGTGCACCTGGCTCTTTATGATAGTAGACACGACAAGGGGTGAAAAATATTAAAATCGCTATTCCGAAGTTTTTTACACTCCAAACAAACAGTCTGTCTATCTGTTTCGGACAGACACACATAGATAGAGTCAGACAGACGTCAGACAGACACGTCAAACTTACAACACCCCGCTTTTACGCTCGGGGAAAAAATCCAATGACATAATATTAAATAAAAAATAAGTGTTATCGTATAGAAAAAATATTGATTGATTATACACCACAAGTAAATAGAACACAGTCGGGTTGCTATGAGCGCACACTCCGAGCGATTGCAGACAATCATGGGAGCTTTCGATGTTGGAGTACTCAGTACTCAACCTCTTTTCATAGTCGTGTTTCGAGTGGCTAGTAATGTTAGTTGCGTTTAGAGGCCTTTTAGTTCATAATGGAAGAAATAAGGACACCTGAGTTGTACTTGTTCTTTGACATGTTATATTCAAAGGGTGTTCAGTCTACCGTGGTTCTGTGGTCTGAGTTATCCATTTTGACTGTCTAATATTTCACGATACCTTTGAAATTTTTACATGGAATCCATGTTTTCCTATAAAAAACATAAATGGAAAATGTGCCTGACAGACTGTCTGTCTGTGTGCCCTTAAGGGTAGGCTTCGGCATTGAACCGAATTTAATACGGAGACTAAGGGAATATCCTTTTCCGATGCTTGTAGTCATAATTAAAAAATACAAGCTAAGCTCGTTTTTATTTCGGCATTTCGTAGTTACTGCGCGAATAAACTTACAGGCAACGTCTATTCTAAAAACTTGAAAAATAAAAGTCACCAGATTAATCTTCAACTCTTATATTTTTAATTCGTGGCCTGGATACGAACGCGACCGTAAATTGAGGCAGCTAAAGAGTCGAGTTAACGCTTTCACACGAAGATATATCCCACGGTAACCACTATCGTCGAGATTAGCTCGTAATGATCTTTTTCTCATGTGCGACTTTCACGTGTTAATTTGTGCCTTATTATCTCTACGACGCTGTGACACAGTAAGAGGGAGATTAAAAAGGCTTAATCTATACAGGAATTAGAAGCGATAAAGTCATTCTTGCCATCGTTGTGTAGCTGCAGCTAATGGTACTATTATATGGCTACATCATCACGCTGATAACTACAATTTACAACATCCTACCACAGTTAGTACCTCTTGCACTCAACTGAGTTAATGTTAACCCTGTTTTAATATAATATCATGACTTTTTTCGAAATGCGGGGAATACAATAAAATTTAATACCAGATTGGCGCCAGTGGGCTTAAAAGCCTGATAAATCTATTGCGATATTGCTGCTCTATCATCGCTCATGAGCCTAGCTGCGTGTGTGTTTCTAATTTCTACTTAGGAGTTTTGCACCACATCTTTAAAATGCAAATCCGATCCAAACCGAGATTCAAGGATGACGAACAGTTAATCTCTTGAAGCCAGAGTTAGTGCATTAGCGGAAAGGAGAAATAGTTCTTCGTCAACTCGACTATATTTTTGGAATCGGACTCGGATCGGACGAAGTGCGAAACCGCTCTCAGAATTTAGCATTTCTGTTAAACCCTTTATTAAATTGAAGTTCAGCAATCACTAAGGGTGGATTGCACCGATTTACTTTAACTATAACCAAATGTCGAATGAATTGTCAAATTTTGTAGTAAAATACGCCATATTTAACAATAAATTTGACCTTAACCTTAACTATAACAACGCCTCTGGTGCAAGTTGCAACCCACCCTTAACGTCTTCGAGTGCAGCCGTCAGTAGTCTGTAGATTTTCCGCTACAGCTTATTTCATTAGGGAATTTGTACCTGTGCTAAGGGCGGATGCGCCTGATGCCGATGCACGTCAGAATTCATCTCAGGCTTCTCGAACGGATGACGTTCAAGTGCACCTCATTGTCTGCAACAAACGTTACATATTTATATTAATGAGTAATTACAAACTTGAGATTAGTCAGTGAGTTCAGGATTAAAAGAACAATTAATTTTGTGAGGGGAAATGCGTTTCGCAGTCAGAGCCGCGGGGGTATGTTGGACTCTCCAATGCTAAACATCAGGATTTTACTAACTGAAATCCCCGATTTCCTTCTCCTCTCCGGAGTTGTAGTTACATCAAATTCATGTTCCCGCTTGTTAGCGAGACCACGGATTTGTGAACTCCGCCGCAAAAAAGAACGATATGAGTAAGGTAGACTATAGTATTACGGAAAGACCTATGACTAATTTGTATCTTGCGCATATCAACAGTCTTAAAATGATTGCGTCTACGAAGGAAAGACAAAAGATTCAAAGGGGAATTTAGTTAAGCAATCAAAACCTAAAAGCTATGGAATGTAGAGCCACAGATAACCTAAAACCTTTCACCATACCATAAACATGTCTAAATATGGGTCGGTATGTCGGTACGAGCCGTAATGAACTATTTGCGATTATAGTACGTCGAGTTATAATTATTTTAGCTCGAGGTTTCTACGAGACTGATCCTTATGTTATTGGCATAAAGGCCCTTTAGGGGTGAAATTACTCGGAACAGAGCAACTAGCGATTGCGGACGGGAGTGGCTCGCTGATTCACTCTCATTCTCCTGCCTGACATATGGCGAGTTGCGACTTGTGACTGCCAACGCGCTAAAGCTGATTGCACATTTGTGCCATTTGCGGCCAAAGACTCAAACAGCTTCTCTATTGTTTCCAAGGCCACAACTCGCTTGCTACCTTTGTCATTTTGCCAAGCAGGGCAATTAATATAAGGGCAAAAATACCAGGCTGTTTGTAATGGAAGCTCTAACTTTCTACCTTTTGTACTTTTTCGAGTGTTGATCCCAAAATATTCCTTGTTAGACTCCGTAGGCTCATATTCTGAGGATGTGTCCTCTTTAAACAGATATTGGTAGCCACCACGTCGATTGCTGCTGCAAACATTGCCATAAAGCAAATATTACGTTTGACAGCAAGTTCGGGTGTTGATTACCAGAATTGACTGCCACTCCCTAGGAATTCGGATAAAATAAGTACGCTACTGTGGACGATACTCTATACGCGTCGTCCATGCGTATCGGGTGTCGTGACCATTGTCTGTTCATATTATGTATCTATGACGTAACCGCGACAAGCGATTACATCTAGAAATCATACTCAACTAATATTGAATTATTTACACTATTCAATTCTATCAGGCTTAGGATTTAATAGTGTAAGGATGTAGTTGAGTATTTTAATTTTTTAATCAGTCCCCTTAGGAAATAAAACGAAGTGAGAAAGTTTGCATAGTGGAATAATAAGCACTGGATAGATTATTGTAACAAGCTTTGGTGTCCGTGATAACAAGGCATATTTTACTAAGACAAGATATCTATAAAATTCTTCACGAAATAATGATCCACGTGAACGAAGTTGCGCAATAAAGACTTAACAGAAGCAGGATTAAGATTAAGATGAATAATAATAGAGCAATTAACTTCTTCGTCATAGAATTACACCGTATTAATTATTTATAGTTATAGTCTAATAATATCATAGCATATTTAGATTACACACGTGACACGTCCATTATTATATTCTAACTTCATTTCATTTCATGGAAGATATGAAAATAATGAAATGAATAAGTATTTTGTATAAAAGCTTCTAATACAGCAACAATAGAGAGACATATTTATGAGCCAGAGAATAATATTTTTAATATCCTTTTATACAAATTAAACTTAACCATAGATACTTCTTAAGTACAAATCATCAGGTCAATCATAAAAGATCATACAAATGTGGATATTTATTATGAAGTTGTGTGGTTTTGGGTTTAGTTTTCAGTAAATTTTGCTCACAATTAGCACATGACTTGGATAAAAGTTAGAATGATTTAATAAACGAACGTGCGAATGATCTATGGACAAAGGGATTCTAAAGTTGGATAAGACGCAAATAGGAAGCGATCAGACGCAGAAGATACTTGTTTATTACCTATTCCACGTACCGCAATGCGCAAACACATTATATGTGAATTATTGTCATTGGAAGTCTTGGTCTCGGATAAATTCACACCAGACCCATTAGCATTCATATAAAAATAGCAGTTACAACTAACAGCTCAATATTATAGCATTTCTTGAACAATACAATGCTCATCTACAGAAAATATGTAATGAATTTTAAACGAAGTTGTATCATCAATAGCATAAAACATCGAAAGTGTGGAATTAGGTTCAGCATAGCCTGATAATAAAACATAACTTCTAATGTGTAGTCGTTTCTGCGACAGGTTCTTGCGTAATGTGCGGTGATTAGACATTTTTACAACACCTGACTGCGCCAGTCCATCAAACGGTCTACATATCAGAACCGGAACGTTGCAACATAATAAAGATACGCGCCGCATAGGCTCTATATAATGCGATTGTATGTTCGAAGTAGGTTATTTCGAGATATATCGAGTAATAATAGACGAATGCACCGCAAGATGCTTTGTTTAGTTTGTTATAACAATATTCACATCTATAGATCTATTGACACAAACGAAGTCTTACAAAGGGATGACCTATTTTAAAATTCCTAATTTACAGATCGTCTGGGGAGAACAACTCTACATTTCTAATCAGTCTTCTTTCTCAAAGAACCATGAGTGTCCTTTGAGCTGAACAGTGAACCCATGTAGGAAATAAGCCCAACGATATCAATGGCATGCATTCATAAACTTGTTCGGTACGTAAGCAAGGAGATCGACTAGAATCTGACGCGTGCCGAGTTGAACGACCAAGCCCACTACGCGCATTTCACTTTCATTTCATGAGTGAGGCGTTGTAACATTCCCCCCTACTGCGGTTTGCCAAATTATACACACAACGTCATAATTTGCAACGCGTAAACAGCACGAGCCAAAGTAAATATTGTATGCTCGCCAGATGATTTTAACAGAGATGCTTTATTTATTAAGCAATCTTAGAATCAGCACAATGTTTGGTCAAATCTTCTAAGTCCAATAGACAAGCATAATAAATGAACGTCTCCAACAGAAGTTTGAGCTGACTCTACCATTTTCATTGCATCTATTTGTCGTCAAATGTCGTCAAAAAGACAACCAAAAAATCAGTAGTTTCACGAAAATTAATGACGTAGAGAGCGGATGTAAATAGCAAGTAATAAATAGCTTTCAGAAACCGGAATACCAATATTTCAGGAAATAATCTCACTAAGTGCGTGTGATCTGAATTAGTCGAAGAAACATTTCTGGACTCGCGTCAAAGGCTTTCGCGTCATTCCCGTTTGGATCATGAAGTCGACGTTATAAACAATGCAGAAGTCGACTTCCGGGTTAATATACCGGTTTATAAATAAAATGTGTGTAAGATAAACATTTATTATATCCAAGTATATTGTACCTCACGACGTACGACTTGCGCCGGATATCGCTTCCTGTATTTAAAACGAGACAAGACCTTTAATATGCTGGCTTACTCATTACAGCTGGAGTAATAAAACTTCTAGTAAATAATATATGCCACACAAGGAGCGCTTAGTTTGGTCCAACATTAATCAAAGATGTTTTGATGGCATGAAATCCATCCTTCTCTTTACTTCGATCTACCATCTTTATCGTCCATATTTCTTTGTAGTATCTTCTTGAGGCAAGCAATTGATCTTCTACAAAAATCATTTCAATATAAATAAAGTATTAGAATTATACTGTGTAAGCAGTAGCCATTTCATATTAAATTCTATCGCCAAATATACAGTGCATTATTTTGCTTTGTTTTTATTACAACTACTATAAGACTGGTGTGAGTCATAATATTGTCATACCGAAATAGAGTACCGAGTGGTACCGACCAGTTGTAAGGATATCTAACTAATTTAGTTAATTACTTCATGCCCAAGTCTGTTTCATGCTTTGTTTCTTGACTGTATTATCTTTTCGAACTGCGAGATTTTTTTAGTAACTATAAAATATGTAACTCACTTTTTTGCGTTGATTCATTTCAATGTCTTACTTTACATAATAGTTATGTAATATCCATATAAGGTTAAGCAAGATCCATAAATAGTTTTGTCAAATTGGATTTAGGATAGAGCTACATCAATAGCTTTCCAAATACATTTGTAGGTGTCGCGTAACTAAAATACATTTTATAGGCAGCGGTTTTCAAACTTTTTTGGTGACGGAACCCTTTGAAGAAGAATGATTTGTTTTTTAAGGAATTGTCTCCATGCTGGTCTCTGATGTCATTTCTAAAAACAATTATTAATGTGTCGCTCGCGGAGCCCCTAGGGCCTTTGCGGCGCCATGCCACGAGGTTCCATGCTCCACTTTGAGGATAGCTGATCTAGGCAATGTTTGGCAATCATTAGTATCCTTTGCAATTTAGAATGTAGAGTAACCGGCAAGGAATGGTTGGTCAAATATTTGAGTGACTGCAATACAGGAAAAACCGAGGTTGTTTTAAGATCCAACTCCTTATATAGTTACTCCAATCTAGCGGTGAATCAAAGGAGTCAGTAGTTTTAATCTCTCATAGAACAGTATTATTCATACTATTAACTATGCTCTATGTTCGTTGATGAATCACTTCTAAATTACTCGGGGAAACGATTCATATTTAAATGTTTATCTTAATGGTTCTCCATTAATTTGTCTAGTTCTTATGGTTGGAATTCTTATAGTTCGCATATAAATATTGTCCTTTTCACTAGCTTAGCTCTTGGGCCCTGGCTGTTGGTATATCCTTAACTTTTTGGTGCATTCCAATTCTCAAATCATACTCTTGTATGACATTAAATTCGCAGAAGATAGATAACATAGAGATTAGAGATATTTCATTATCTTCTGCTAATTAAATACTCATCTACAATTTACTTAGCTCCTTGCTGTAACCTTCGCTTTTTGTTTCCTAATGCTCATCTCATCCGAAATTTGTCAATATGATACGCATGCCAGTGAAATAAACTTTAACTACTGACTACAAACTACCTAGTTACTAGTTTAGTCTACGTAGAACACTCTAAGAGCTTTTAGTGTCTAAACACACTAGGCCGAAAAACGCGGCCTGATTACGCCTGCAATGTATTTTAAATTACCGATGACAGACCATGCCGAAATTACGTCGCGTTATATTGTATGCGTTTGACATTGCTGACGTAATCATGCCGAACTTCGGCTGCGTAACTGCGGCATGGTGCAGTGTTTAGACACCGACGAAGGAAATGTTTGTAAAACTTACTTGAGGCATAAGTAATACGTATTATACGCTTGTTATCCATCCATACTTTATAATATTATAAATGCAAGAATGTGTTTGTCTGTCTGTTACCTCTTCACGCCCAACCCGCTGAACCGATTTTGCTGAAATTTGGTATGGAGATACTTTGAGTACCGTGAATTAAGAACATAGGATACTTTTGATCCCGGAAAAATGTACGGTTTTCACTTGACAAACAAATTTTAGCCCAACAAAGGTGCGGGCGTCATTTAGTAACTTTTTTTTTACGAGCCTATACAATCCCACTGCTGGGCAAAGGCCTTCCCCAATCCCCAAGGTCTTCCATCTGTCTCGTTCCAACGCCACCGCAGGCCAGCCTGGCTTGTTGTATTGCATCCAGTTCATCTCACCATCTTTTTCGAGGCCGTCCACGGTGGCATATCCGTCCTCTGGTACCCACTCTGTGGTGACCTTTGCCCAACGGTCAGGATGCATGCGGCTGGTATGATCCGCCCAGTCCCACTTTAATTTTGCAGCTTTCATGCCGCCGTCTTTAACACCTGTTTTGGAGCACAGCATGCTATTTTTTATTCGGTCGGCTAGTCTTACACCTATCATGCTGCGCTCCATTGCTCTTTGACAAACCCCGAGCTGGGACCTTTGCGACTCGGTCAATGACCAGGTCTGAGCACCGTAGGTTAGGATGGGCAGAATACACATGTCGACGAGTCTGCGTTTCAGGGAGATTGGCAAATCTCTCTTCATCAGCGTCTTCATGGAGCAGTAGCTCTTCCAGGCGTTTTCAATTCGACGATTGACTTCCTTTCCTAGTCTATTATTAAAGGAGACTATCTGGCCCAAGTAGATATACTCGTCGACATATTGTAATTCTTGCCCATCTACCTCGATCCTACGTTTTCTGCTATTGGTCATTATTTGTGTTTTGGACCGATTCATCGCTAGTCCCACCTCGAGGCTTGCGTTGCTTAGGTCTTCAAGCATGGTTTGTAATTCCAAGGCTGTGGGTGCGAAGAGAATAATGTCGTCGGCAAACCGAAGGTTTGCTAGTCTCCTGTCACCGGCGACAATACCCCTCGTCGTGAAGCCGCCAGTTTTCTAAAACTTCCTCAAGGACACTTGTAAATTGTTTAGGAAAGAGCGGGTCCCCTTGTTTGACTCCTTTGAGGACTCGGAATGATGGACCAGTGCTGTTTAGTTTTATATTAGCGGTACTGTTGTGGTAGATAATTTTTAATAGATCTATGTGTGTGTTTTCTATGTTTTGGTTGTGGAGGGCTTGAAATATTGCTGCGTGTTAAATATTATCAAAAGCTTTTGTGTTATCGACGAAGGCCAAATAAAGGGGTTTGTTATTTTCCGAGTATTTCTCAATGAGTTGGTTTATTGTCTGAAGGTGGTCTGTAGTTGAAAAATTGTGGCGAAATCCGGCTTGTTCCGCTGGTTGGTGTTGGTCCAGCTGATGATATATTATGCAGTTGAGTATTACTTTTATAAATGTTTTGTACATGTGGGAAACCAGGCTTATGGGACGATAATTGTTTATATTATTTTTTCGCCTTTTTTGTGCAAGAGTATGATATTGGAATGGCTGTTGGATGTTGGAATGGAAATCTAGTAACTTATAAATTAATAAATAGACTAGAATGATTCCCACAACTCCGTTGCTTCTAAAATTCTTTTACCGTGCGGGAACCGTATTTTTTCGGCATAAAAAGTATCCTATGTCCTTTCCCAAGACTTAAGGTATTTATTTCCATACCAAACTTCAGCAAAATCGGTTCAGCGGTTTGGGCGTGAAGAGGTAACAGACAGAGAAGACATACATATGTACGTCTGTTTTAAATAGATGGGGCGATTAGTGCAAGGTACTCGCAGAATCAGACGATTGTCGGCGCTGGCCGCCATGTGGTTTATTTTAGTCTACACGAGCTTAACTTTAAGAGTCTGTTATTGATTTGTCTGTATGCAGATATGTATTTATATTCTGTTACGCCCCGCCTCGTCGTCATCATCATCAATTAGTTCTTTATAGAGACTGTAAAATTCAACTTCATGATTCTTACTGCTTTACTTGCGTTTCTTACTTTTTACCGATTCATTCCATCACTTTTAAATTCTTTTGTCTCTGTTTCTCTCGTTCTATCCATTTTTTTTATTCTGTATAATTTGTCACTTTAAATCCCAGACCCCAGTATAACTAATTTGGTGACCATCAATCAGTTTTATGGTACATTATAATTTATATTGTATTAATACGGTTAAGTCGCTTTTCAATAGTTGAATATTAAAACATTGAACAGTAGCTGAAATTATTATAATAAAATTATTATAATCAATAATTGTTTATAGTATAGTGGTTACGCACCTGACATTACTTTCATTGTTTCCAAAAAAACAAAAAAAAATTAAATGATTTTTTTTACTTCACAAATTCACTTGACTTCACCCGCTCACATCCATGTTATTCAGGCTTGTTTACACTGTTAACGACGTGGTGACTCAACCGACACGAGTGGCTCTTTGTTTATTTACTTCAACGTGACGAGTATTTCGCAGCAACAAGGCGACCGTGAAAAATTGCCAATGGCCTGCCTTACGGAGTACGCGCGCTCAACTTGATAGCGGACCGCAAACTGACTGTACTCAATAACCGACCCGTAGACTACGTTCACGTGCTGCCGTTTTTCCGACTCGACGAATAAATTAAGTGTATGCTCCCCAAAAATTACACTATCGCGGCTGGGCCGTGTCTGTGAAAGTTATTCGGTAGACGGTACTTTCTTTTTGGGGCTATTGCATAATGCGGTTTAACAATATTGATAATTTCATTCCGTATAAAGTTATAAACGTAAGCCTATGCGTATTTAGTTATTTACGTAACTTTTAATCAATAAATTTTAAAGCTTTATAATCCAATTTTATACCTTGGAGGTACCTTAGCTGTAGAAGTCTACGTTCTTGAACTAAGGAGTATTGACTAGTAACGCAAGTTTTGTGGAAAGATCAAGAGATACTTATTAGAAACCTTATGAGGTTCACAGACAAAAGAACGTGCACAATAATCGCGTCATTAAATGTAAATAGGAATAATTAGCAACCTCACGCATAGCGCACGATAGTGAGATTGAATTTTAAATCGTTTACTCGGTACTCGCTCACATACTATAGCGACAACTTAGAACCCTTTCCACATCCGCGCGCGGTAAAAAACGCAAACAATTAGTGGTATTCGTGACAACTGGAGCGTGAGAGGAATCCAGTAGTGTTCGCGCCATGCCCCGTGACCGAATTGACGCTCAGATGCCCTCCATTACAAGTAGACCATTCTCATTGATAGCAGAGCACAGTTGCAACGTCGTGACTCGTGTGCCACATAAGAAACACGGCTTACGAAGTAAGATGCAGTCGTAACACCAACTCGTGCTAGATATGACGGCTTACGAAGTAAAATCTCGGGACACGCAATGTGCGTAATCTAGGAAAAAACTACGCTGCCGCAGCCCAGACCGAACGCAAAAAGTGTTTCTTTGCGTGATCACATTCCGAGTCGATGGCCGATAAGTCAATAACAGCCACGAATGACGAAACTGCTGTCCTGCTCGAAGTAAAATTTCATAGTGGACACTGGACAATGGACATGTATCAATATGCCAATTTGTTTAGGTGGTAATTGAAGCATAGTATCTAAGAAGAAGCATAATTCGCGAATCAACAAAAAAATAAATCGGCAAAATTGTAAAAGAAGTGGATAACACTTCTTGAAGACTTGGCTGGGACAGGTGATATCTACAGAGATAACCAAATGAACTATTCGAAAATTGTATGGGCAGCTATAGTACTGGTTCCCTAGAACATTACATAGGGAAACCCGGACTACAATGGTTATTAACTTATTACTTATTATTATTGATTCAAGAGACACAACTCTCGAGAATATCTCACGTAAAGTAAGATTGTACCCCAAAGTATACTCTGGATCTTAATTGTTTAAGGAACTGAAGACATTTACAACTCATGCGAAGCTATTGAAAACCATATAATATATTTTTAGATATGGAAAGTATGTACCTACAAAAATCAAAGGTACTCTTGTCAGTTGGTATTATTTTTTGTTGTTAATCTCAGAAGCATGACAATGTATTCCAATCTATGTCTGTGATTCCAACATATAAAAAAACCGGCCAAGTGCGAGTTGGACTCGCCCATGAAGGGTTCCGCAGCAGCAATAAGGTTTATTTTTATAAAATTAAGAGGTTGTTGATTTATTTTCATATTTCAGTTGATTTAATGAAAGTTAAATTAAGGTTTACCATTCATGAGTCATGACGTATAAAAAAACTACTGGCTAGATCTCGTTCGAACCAATTTTCGTTGGTAGTTTTTGTAGTAATGTACATCATATATTTTTTTTAGAAGAAATGTGTGTTCCCCCCTCTAACTTTAGAAGTTAGAGGGGGGGGGGGGAACACACATTTTACCACTTTGGAAGAGTCTCTCTCGCAAACTATAAAAAAATGATAGTAGAAACCTCAATATGATTTTTAAAGACTTATCCATAGATACCACACACATAGGTTAGATGAAAAAAAATTTTTTTGTTTCAGTTGTATCTATGGGGACCCCTAAAATTTTCAATAATTTTTCCATTTTTGTATCAATATATTAAAGCGGTTTACAGACTACATCTACTTACCAAGTTTCAATAGTATAGCTCTTATAGTTTTGGAGAAAAGTGGCTGTGACGGACGGACGGACGGACGGACAGACAGACAGACAGACAAACAGACAGATATACAGAATTCAAGTTTAGCATTATAATTTGCTCAGTCTCCTCGATGACATCATACATGAGTATGAACTACAACATAATAGTAATGTTTTTGTAGCACCTTACAATGACCACTGTGCTTTGTAATACTCAGTAACAGATAAATTACTTGTAAATATGTCTAAAGCTTTTTATAGGGGTGGTATATAATATAAAAAAATATATTTTACATAGCTGTAAATCACAGGTACACAAATACATTTTTATGCACTTAACTTACACTTGTGGACCCCTAGTTTTTGTCACACATAGCCCATAGGGAATGTTATTATTCAAATATTTCTTTAACCTGTGAGCGCTATGAATGTTTTGCTCACATTTATTATATATGTCATTAAATGCAGGTTTTATAAAGTAATATTTTTATTATTTCATTCTTTTTAATAAAGTAGACTAATTTGTTTATTGTAAAAAAAATTTTTTTTAGGGAGGCAGGTGCTGCGGGGCTAAAATGGTCACATTTAGCAATTCCTCTCAATCAATTCAGCAAATGAATTGTCAAAATTGTCAAACTGACAAATGTCAAATCAGTACAAAAATACAGAAATGAATTGCAAGCAGAGTTGCATTTTGCGATTTTAGAAAAATGAATCATATTATGATTCATATCATGATTCTTCAAAGCGACCATTTTAGCCCCGCAGGTGGGTTAAAAATATTCAAAATAATATTCCCTAATCACACACAACATAGACCCCCGTCAAGTCTACCATAGACCCCTGGGGGTCCACATGGACCGCTTTGGGAATTATTGCTCTAGATTTTGTTTATTTGTAAACAATTCATAGTAGAAAATATATTAAATATCCAAAATTCTAAATTATATTGTAATATGAAGCATTTTAAGCAAAAAATTCACTTTTAAGACTTTCATTCACCTGTGACGAAAAAATGACATTTTTATGTAAGAAACATACTTATAATTAAGTTTTAAAACTTTTTGCCTTAAGAGTCCGGGTGTCATTGACATTCTCATACAAATGTAATACCAAGATCATGTCCCATACAAGAATATTTACCATATTTGAGTTATTATTCAGCTTAAGATAGTACTTACCTAGGTTCCTGTACAAAGATTCACTGGAAAATATTTACATACCAAAAATGTGAATGATTATAATTTAGTATGTAAATATTGTTATCATTCATATTTTTGGTATGTAAATATTTTGCAGTGAATCTTTGTACAGGAACCTAAGTAATTACTATCTTAAGCTGAATAATAACTCAAAATATAAGGTAAATATTCTCGTATGGGAAATGATCTTGGTATTACGTTTGTATGAGAATTTCGATGGCACCCGGACTCTTAATTGTTTATTAATATAAGCCATATTAAATATAAAAATTTGAATTGTAACTTTTAAACATGTAACAAAAATTTTGACATAGGTCGAACATGGACAAAATTATTGACGGTCATTTCACATGGTAAAGGCCACTACAAACGTAATTGTAACTTAAATGTATCTCAACATATTGTCGTTAGTATTTATTTTAATTATCTAGACAGATCCAATTAGTTTTTGCTGTAAAAAATATTTCCTAAATATTAGCTCTCCTATACGGTATACCCAAGTTGGTTCCTTAGAATATTTTCAATGCAATATTCCAATTGTTTGACCGATTTCAAGTTTTCTTATGTATTACAACAAAGAATTTTACTAAAAAAACATAAGCAGAAGTTATTTCAAGACATTGATTGCGGACTACCGAAAACACAAACATAATTCTTTGTATGGGAAGCATGGACAGACCGCGCTTGAAGTTCAAACCGAAATAACTTTACAAAGTTGCAGTCGGCGTCAAATTTTTTTGCTTCAGAATACATTTTTCTACTAAAATGTGATTCTTGCAGAGTATGAGCGGTCTGTGAGACCGCGCATCCATAGTTAAAAGTTAAGAAAGTTTAAATAAGACTTAGTTTTGTTTACGTAAGTTTTCATGATTAAAATATAGTTTGTTATTATTAGTGTTGTCTTATTGCCAAAAATTTAAAGAATTCTACATACTATAATCCAAACGCTGTGTACATCCAAACAGGGTATAAATTTTGGGTGTTCGATTTATCGAGGCCCTACTCATGGGCGCCAGCAGAAATAATTTCCAAGGGGTGCTGATATTAGTTTTCTATCTTTTTTTTTTACTTTTTACGTACAACAGTGACTGTCTATTTACGTCAACAGAATATATTTAGTGCCGAAACATTACTAACAATCTTTGTACGGCATGGTAGTAGGGTAACAGACGGCTTTATTATTTTAATAATAATTCCTGTTGATCCTGAGATTCCCAAGGGATGCAAGTGCACCACCTGGCACCCCCCTGCCAGCGCCCATGGCCCTACTGTATATATTGTGTTACTCTTTTGCCCGGTCTACTTATCTATTTGCTAGTGATTTTGATAGGCTAATGTCAAAAGTCAAAACCAATCAACAATACTGTTGAATAGATAAACTCCTATCAAAAAAAATCTAACAAACTGGGCTCTGTCAATTATTAATAGGGCTCCTATTTGATTCCATTCAAGGACACCCGTAGGGATGGATGTTTTTCCTATTATTAAGGAGATAATGTATCAACATAATATGTAAAATACGTATCGTAAGACAATATGGTTATTCAACACTTCATTTTCGTCGTATTCCTAATTTCTAGAGTTCACTTAGCAGAATACAGCTGTGTCGTTGGACAAATAAATTATATTATTTTGGATAACATACGTCTCTCACTGAGAAAACTATGAGGTATGCTCATTGCTCAAACCATACGCCTACAATTTGTTACACATTAGCTGCCTCGCCACCTAGAGAAGTTGTGGAAAGGTTGAAGATGATTACAAAATATCAGTTTATATGTAATTTAACTTACCATTTTAGGCTTAGAATACAAATCAGAATTTAAACAACTAAAAGTTTTCACAATTCATTCTAAAATCACAACACTAAATTTATTTTAATTTTATAAACACAACATATACGTCACTCTAGTACTTTAGCCGCCATTTTATAAAATTTAATTCTATACTCTATAGTCTATACTCTATCCAATTTAGAGTCTATGGACGAGTATAATGTTCTGTCATCTCATCATCTGTGGACTGTGCTAGAATATCAGAGGAGTATCCAGGACACCATTGGGTACCTACTAGAGTCTGGCTAGCGAAAGATGAGACTGGAAAAAGGCGGCAAATTCAAAAAATCTACGTATGGCAACCTTGTCTATAGTCGGAATTATAGTTTTGATACTTGATTATTTATGACAATAATATTATATTTTAGTTTGGTAAACTCATTTCAAGAATAAGTTTATTGTTGTTGTTTACTTGAATTTTATTTTGCAATACATTTCATTGTGTTTTGTTTTTGACGAAAACTCTTGCATGTTTTTGTCGGAGTATTAAAACTTCTTCTTTAATACTTACCGTACATCATGAAATATATTACAAAATATAAGTTAACCAAACAATTATCTTCATTTTCTTAAACTAAATTGTCACTACTGTTTCTAAGTTTAAATATAATTTAATTTAAATGTTAAATAATTTCCTATCTACTTCCTATATTATATTATTACTCGCAAGCATCATAGTTGTATTAATTATACTCAAATATGTTTATTTAATACATACTTGTACATGCCTGAAACTAATAACCCTCCCTAGCAAGTTGCAATTTGATTAAAAACCAAGGATTAAGGGGAGATGAAAAAACAACACAGAAAATCAAAGGCTGCGGAATTTTTTTTCGCATTTTATATAAATATTCAAAAGGTTTTTTTTTTATAAAGTTTATTTACAATTGACTAAAATATACAGGGTGTAACAAAAATAAGTGATAATACTTTAGGGTGTGTACGTGTTCCTTGTAGAGAGTTTACTGTGAAAGTGGCAGCGCTGAAAGACCAAAAATTTTTTTCACTTTTCTATGGGGAAACTCGTGACGCTCGGGCCCTTGCCCATACAAAAGTGAAAAAAAAATTTCGTCTTTCAGAGCTGCTACTTTCACAGGGAACTCTCTACAAGGAACACGTACACACCCTAAAGTATTATCACTTATTTTGTTACACACTGTATAGGTGTCATTTTGTTTGACAACTTTTTGCCATCTTGTTGGTAGGGACACGATCCCATTGCTATAAAAATTTTGGGGCTTCTGTTGAAAAAACTGCGACAAGTGGTTTTGGCAGTCCTCTTGTGATGTCAGCCTGATACGGCCTAAGGAATCCTGCAGCGATTGAAACAGGTGGAAATCTGAAGATGCAAGGTCAGGACTATATATACCTAAATAAAGTTAGCATTCACAAGGTTGCTTACAGGTATTATTAGGGTCTTACCGGTCTAAGAAGAAATCTCATCAGGGAACTGATTTTGTCTTTAAACACTCTTCTTGGAACATAATATCTCATATTTTATTTATGCTTGATATTTTAACTTGCATAACTGAATCCTTTGCATCATTCATGTTACCTGCAAAACAATAAATTCAATTACATGATAAATAATATTGATTTTAATTAATTGTAATTGAAAGTATCAAAATCTTTTACCTGTACTTACCAATGCACTGGGATATTTTATGTAAACAATCTTGTTTTTGTTTAAAAATTGCATCCTTTTCACTTCTTTTTTGTTCGTATTTACTAATCATAGCTAAAAGCAGTTTTCGCAAATCTCTTTTCAAAGTTTTCGTCACGTTTAAATTAGAAAATCACATAAACCACAGAAATATTTTTCACTTTGACACATAAACAACAGATGCTATAGGTGACACTGACGTTAATGACAGTGTTACCATAATCAGTTTTGGAATAAAAAGCCAGTCTCATCTTTCGCTAGCCAGACTCTATAATATACTGGAGAGAGCCTTATATAGGTGTATAAGCGTCAAAAGCGTGTAATGTTATGTCCTACTTACTAGGACATAACAAAGGAGTCGGTCTGCATATTTTATGTAATAAAAGTGTTAATAAATGTTTTTAGTGAACATTTAATGCTAGATATTGTTGAGTTTTGTGGTTCCGCTAAATAATAAACCATAAGAATGGTCATAGAAAGCCTCAAACACGTTTATTTAACATTAAATACGTATGTTTTGAACAACGTTTTTTGGGCTTTCCAATCGGTATTTTTGTAAGCTAAAAAGATAATTTATAAGTTTATTAATCCCTTATTCGTGCTAAATAAGGCATTAGTGCTAAAAATGTCACATCAATTAATAATTTGGCTATAAAAATTGCATAGCTTTTTACGTGTGTTTACGGATTCTCATCACTTGAACTATAGTTAATCGATATCATGAACTAATTGACTTTCTTTCCTGTATCATAATGTGCTTCGAAATAATCGACAAATAGAAATATTCCAGAAAATAAACGCACACTACTTGTATGAAAATAAGCACAAAATGGCCACGCGATAACGGGCTAAGACTATATCTATACTATAATACTTTATCTATGATGGACACATTAGCCGTGTTCGTTTCATTTTTTCGCAGTTTGGCAGCTGACTGTCAACTTCATAATTATTGAGTGTCATATTCAATAACATCCTACAGTTCGACAAGGCTTTAATTGAATGTGTCAATGTTAGTCAATGTGCGCTGCTGGTAAAGGAGTGTTGAGGTAAACCTCTTTAGTGTAAGATGGTGTTGGCCGTTCAGATTTTAGAAGATGTTTATTTCCTATGTTTTTGATATTCGACACTTTGTTAGTTTTGAGTTCTGTTGATTGTCTAAAGAAAACCAATATATGATTTACTTTATGTACATTGCTTTTTATTAATTTCACAAAGTACTTCATTCCACCGGAGCCGAATTAGGATAGAAAACGACTCCCTGTAAAAGGTTATGGGCCCAGAACGTAAGAAGTACTAAAAATATTCATTATGGAATTAAGTAAAATGCAAATCTCAAAGTTGGATGGTACTAACTGGGTGCAGTGGCGATACAGGATGACTGCACTACTGAGAGGTATGGATGGGCTTATCGATATTGTGAATCGTAAAGTTAGTAAGCCAGAGAAGCCAGCAATCAACAGTGGCGATGCTACTGCTGCAGCGGCAATGGCCGAATACAAGAAGAATTTAGGAGAGTACTTGAAACTAGAAAGTACGGCTCTTTTATTGATTACGAACAATATTTCCGATGAAGCATTAGATAAGGTGATCAGGTTTTCAAGTCCAAGTGATGTCTGGGATGAACTACATCGGCTATATGACGGCGTCAATGATGACCGTCTGTATCACGCCTGTACGAGCCTATTTCAGTTAAAGATGGGCATCTCAGACGACATTGCGACTCATATATCCAAAGCGAAGAATTTGTGGCATAATCTAAATCAAGAGCTAGTTAAGGCTGATGATGGGAAGGAGCTGCCAGAAATACTACTTATATGCAAGATTTTGGATACATTGCCGGAAGGATATTTTTCCTTCAAGTCGAGTTGGTTAATGATGTCAAAGAAGGACAGAACTATAGACAATCTGACCAGTCAGCTTTGTGCCCATGAAAGGGCCTTGACGACAACCTCCAAGGAAGATACTGGATGCTTGTCAAGATCCACTGGTGAAGCTTTGGTTGTTGACCATACGCGAAGGTCTATAAAGAAAAAACCCAAAGCGTTTAAGTGTCATGGTTGTGGTGAAGTTGGGCACTTCAAGAAGGACTGCCCTAAAAAGGAACGGCGCGGAAAAGCAGGAATGACCAACATGATGGCTGTGCTGGTCAACGTCATTGATTGTAACACGGATCGGGATGAGTGGTACGTTGACAATGGCGCCACACATCACGTTACAATGAGAAGTGACTGGTTCCAGGATTTCGAGCGTTTCCAAGAACCACACATGGTAACCACTGCTGATGGGAAAGTGGTAGATGCGCTAGGAAAGGGTTCGATTCTTATGCAGACAAAGAAAAGAACATTCTTAATGAATGACGTGTGGCTAGTTCCGAAAGTCACGAAGAATCTTTTTTCGGTGCTCTCAGCACATGATATAAACACGGAAAGTTTGTTTACGTCACAAGGCACTACTTGCTCATTTAGCATTAAAGGAGAATTGTGCGTGACTGGAAGTAGACAAAAACATGGCGGTTTGTACAAACTGAACTGTAAACCGATTCAACCCAAGAAGATGGTGATGTTGAATGCAATTGACACGTTACAGCTTTACCACGAACGTATGGGTCATCAGGACAAACGCCATGTGAAGCGAGTAATAGAACGAGAACTTGATGTAAAGGCAAAGGACAGTGGGAGTCTATGCGAAGGATGCATTTTTTGGAAAGACACATAGGAAGAAGTTTGGTGTCCGAGAAAAAGCTGTCAGTCCAGGAGAACGCATTCACTCTGATGTATGTGGTCCATTCCCACCAAGTTGTTCGAAGTCTCGGTATTTCGTTATATTCAAAGACGAATTCTCCAAGTACCGTTACGTGTACATCATGAAAAATAAATCGGAAGTACCTGAGTTACTAAGTCTGATGTTAGCAGATGCGAAGGCAGCAGGTCACCGAATTAAGGAATTTCTGAGTGATAACGGAGGCGAATTCGATAATGAAAAAGTACGTAAAGAATTGGACAAGTACGGAATACACCAACGGTTGGTTATGCCTTACACGCCTGAACAGAATGGCATTAGTGAAAGGGAAAACCGCACAATCGTGGAAATGGTTAGAGCAATGATGTATGCACATGAAGAACTTCCTCAAGTTTTATGGGCTGAGTTGGTGAAGACTGCGGTTTACATTTTGAACAGAACAGGCCCAACTTCTGTGGAAGATAAATCCCCATTCGAGCTGTGGTTTGGTAAGAAACCACAAATTAAACATTTGAGGATCGTCGGTTCTACGTGCTACGTGCATATCCCCAAACAAAAAAGGAAGAAAATGCAGAAGAAGGCACAAAAGTGCATCTTTATTGGCTATGACAACGACGATGGGTACAGAATTTGGAACAAGGAATCAAACTCTCTGGTACGATCTCGAGATGTCACATTCGATGAAAGACCCATAGAATCAAAAATTGACTCCGATGGTTCACAAGTGGAGAAAGATTTGACTGACCTGGAAGTTCCTTTATATGTTAGACGGAAATCTACCTCTAATACTGATGTGAATGAGGACGTACTGGTTGAGAGGCACAGAGACATAGTCCAGGAAGAAAGCCAAGACGCTGTTGAAGCCCCTGTTGCCAGTGATGAGGTAGAATTAGAAAATGTACTTCCAGAGATGCCAGATGAAGATGAATCTATTGAATTAGGGGGGGAGAATGAGGAAAGAGATGAAGAACGAGTCAATGATGAAAATGAAGGGGAGATCATTGAGCAGTTAGCAAGACATGAGATGCGCTTAAGAGACCGCTCTCTCCTCAGACGCCCTGGTAAATTCAATGATTTCGTATTATATGTCGGTACAGATTCCTATGTAGAGCCTAACACGTACAAGGAAGCAATAGCCTGCCCTGATAAGGAGTTGTGGATTTAAGCTATGGAAAGCGAGATTGAATCCCTGAAAGAGAATAAGACATGGATTCTAGACAGGTTACCCAAGAATCGGAAAGCTATTCCATGCAAATGGGTTTATAAGGTAAAGCAAAACCCTGATGGTACAGTCAGCAAGTACAAAGCTCGACTAGTAGTAAAAGGCTTTCGACAAAGAAAGGGAGAAGACTACGACCAGACTTTTAGCCCTGTAGCCAAGATGGCAACAGTCCGAGCGGTATTGAGTATTGCTGCTAGTGAAGGCATGAAACTAAGTCAGTTCGATGTTTCAACAGCTTTTCTTTACGGATCTCTATCAGACGAAGAAATATATATGAAGCAGCCAGAAGGGTATGATGACGGGACGGGTCGAGTCTGCCTGCTAAAGAAAAGTTTATACGGTCTGAAGCAAGCTCCTCGTTGTTGGAACAGGACTATTCTGGATTTCTTCAAGGAAATTGGCTTTGAAGTCAGTGAGGCAGATCCATGCCTCTTCAAAAGAGACATTGGATACGAAAAGCTGATAGTGGCTCTCTATGTCGATGACGGGCTGGTCGCTGGTACAAGTGAAGGTGTAATTGAGAAGTTCCTTGAAAAACTAAAAGAGAGGTTCAAAATTACAACGAAGGCAATCTCGTATTTCCTGGGAATAGAGATAGAAACCAGAGAAGGTGGTGATATAAGAATCCACCAGACAGCTTATGTTAAGAAAATTTTGAAACGGTTTGGAATGCAAGAATGCAGGCCGGTATCCACTCCGATTGTTAAAGAAGAAGTAGTTCAGAAACCAGAGAAGGACGACGACTTTTTTATCAGGAACTACAGGCAAGTGGTTGGTGCACTCGCATATCTGATGGTTGGCACAAGACCCGATATCGCATACGCTGTGAGTGTGGTCTCCAGAAAACTAGAAAATCCCACTCCAACAGACTGCGTAAGGTTGAAGCGCATTCTACGCTATCTGCAGTATGCACCCGATTTGGGAATACTTTATAAAAGGAATTTTAAAAGGGGTAACATAGAATGTTATAGTGACGCCGACCACGGCGGAGATATTGCGACAGGAAGATCTACTTCTGGAGTTCTATGCCTATATGCTGGTGGAGCAGTATCGTGGCTCAGCCAGAGGCAACAAAGCGTTGCAATATCTACCACAGAAGCCGAGATAGTCGCTGCCAGTGAAGCTGCAAGAGAAAGCATTTGGCTAACTCGTCTTATTGGTAGTTTGGTGAAGACGGAAGGCCTACCTGTACTGTATGTAGACAACGAGGCAGCTGTACGTCTTGCTGAGAACCCTGAGTTTCACAGAAGGACAAAGCACATACGCATTCGGCACTTTTTTGTACGAGAGCTAGTGGCGAATGGAACTATAACTGTGAAGAGGATCAGCACTGAGCTGCAGCTGGCAGATATTTTTACAAAGCCTCTAGCTAGGACTCGGTTTAAACATCTGGCGAACTGTCTTGGCCAGCACATCTAGAGAAGGTGTTGAGGTAAACCTCTTTAGTGTAAGATGGTGTTGGCCGTTCAGATTTTAGAAGATGTTTATTTCCTATGTTTTTGATATTCGACACTTTGTTAGTTTTGAGTTCTGTTGATTGTCTAAAGAAAACCAATATATGATTTACTTTATGTACATTGCTTTTTATTAATTTCACAAAGTACTTCATTCCACCGGAGCCGAATTAGGATAGAAAACGACTCCCTGTAAAAAGGAGAACTGTCAAAAATGACGTTTTTGTATGATAAAAGCGTTAGTTCCTTTTCTCGCCACGTTCTTTTACAGCCTTGTCGAACTCTAACAAGTTCTGACAGAAATTGTTAGAATTTTATTGAACATGACACTCAATTATGAAGTTGACAGTCAGCTGCCAAACTGCGAAAAAATGAAACGAACACGGCTATTTTGATGCAGCAGGAGTTAGGACTGTCAGGAGTGTCAGGACTCAGGAGTCATCAGTCAGGACCGGCCCCGGGGCCCGAGCCCGACCCGCGACCGCCCGGGCGAGAGCTGGAGCAAAGATGAAACTTGAAAGGACTAAACTTTATACTAAGGAGCTGGCGCCTAGCGAACAATACTGTTTGATCCACGGTTTGATTAAATCATATATTGTATTATCATGGTATTATCTATGGATCCAGTCATGATTTATGATTCATTCCATATTCATTCCAACAATTTTCAACAACTTTTTAATTTTTATACCGTAGTTTTTTATCTCAAAGCATAGACTATCTAGAATCTAGAGAATAAATCAAGGAATAAATACATTCTGACTTATTTCAGATGGTTAAAGCGCTTATTCCTCTTGTCCTATTTAGAAAGTCCTAGCTAGGATCCTAAAAAAATTAGTCAAGTGGAATAACATTTAGAAAGCTAGGATCCTAGCTAGAATCCTAAATCGGAAAAAAATGTGGCTCCTGAATGACTAAATCAGTGTTGCCAGATGGTTTTCAACCTTTTATCTGTAGTGGGAACTGCTAAATCTGTATTAAAGTCAATTTATATTATGTTATAAGATCTGGAATCCATTCGTAGGCAATTTCTTAAGTCTGCTGGTTCCAAGTAGTTCAGAAAGTTCATAATTCATAATTTTACGTGGAGCAGAAATTCTTTCAACCATCTTTTTCGCCTTTTATTTGTTTTTATTTTCATTGAGCCAATAGCTAAGCCTATGAGAAGACCAATTTTTTGTTGCTTTGATAGAACTGGAGCCATTAAGAAGACGTCTGACCAAAATTACAACTGATTTACGGCCGTTCCCAATATTTTATCTATCTCTGGTTTTGCCCTACTAGAGATAGGAATAGCTCAAATTAGACATTAGAGACATAATATATTTTATGTCAATTGTGAGCTATTCCTATCTCTAGTAGGGCAAAACCAGAGATAGATCAAATATTGGGAACAGCCGGTAGTCACTAATTTAGGACAAGTGGAATAAGAAGCGAACTAATTAGTCTCCTATGTAGGATCCTAGCTAGGACTTCTAAATAGGACAAGTGGAATAAGCGCTTAAGGATGTATATGTCGCAGCCGACTGGTTTAAATAGCCGTTCAATCAAACAGCTAGCCTTTTGACTGAACAACGCCATTCAATCACACGGCTATTCGGAACGTGCACGTCAGTAGTGACATATTTTAAACGAAGTTTTGTGGGCATGTGTCAAAAAATAAACAACAAGAGTTTGTTTATTTTGTAAATATTATAGCAAATAAAGTATATTTAGAACAATATATAATGATATTTGTTAAAAGGTTATATTTAAATAAAAACTACTTGTGGAAAATGAATATAATCATAAAAACCTGGTTTTGAGAGTGTAAAACACTCAATAAGTTTCAAGGCCCAATCTATGCTAAAAGGAAATAAATTGGTGTTAGCAGGACATGCAAGGGATGTAGAAGAACTAAGAACTAATGGCAATGTTATTTAATACGAGCCAATATAATTCGCCGAACATCGGTGACTTTAGCACCCTATAAAACAAGTTCAACCGTAAGTACTCAACCAACCAAAAAACGTAACAAAACATTTGGATAAAGCAAGTCTAAACATTTTTATTCATTCTTACAGATATAGATAATAATGATCGGGTTGTTGCTGAGGTAAAATGCAGCTGCGTTTATAACCAGAGCGGCAAGTGCAAACATATTGCTGCTTTAATCAGTAACAAAAATACGAGCAATAATTGAAAAAAAAAAATGTAATGTTTTTAAAAATCTTGTTATTATTTATTTTTTACAACATTTATACTCTTGAAGAAAATCGAAGTCTATAAATCTCAATCACTGCAAACATTCTTGATGTTTCTGAGTCTTTGCATTAATACACTTTCAATCAATGAGTTCCTAAAATAGTAACATAGAATATCATTGCTTTCAATATGGATTCTTACTCAAGCAATATCATAAGTCCTTTCGGTTTCCTCCGTATAGCCGTGTGATTGAATGGCGTTGTTCAGTCAAAGGGCTAGCTATTTGATTGAACGGCTATTTAAACCAGTCGGCTGCGACATATATAAGGTCAAATTCCACACTACATCCAATTAAATTATGAAAGTACTAAATATGTAAAAAATTGGACACCCAGACACTTATTATGAATTCTAATGATTTTTTTATAATGGATTTTTAAAGAACTATTCGATATTTAATTATTATTGAAAAAAATTTTGTTGTAATTTGACTATCGCAAATGGCGGCCAAGAAAGCTCGGCAAAGCTGGCGGCTGGCTGGCGATGCAGGTGGCGAAAAAAGGAACTAAGGCTGGCACATACAAAAACGACATATTTGACAGTTCTTCTTTACCAGCAGCGCCCCCGCCCAAGTTCATATAAAAGTCTTGACGCACCCTTCGAAGGATAATTTTCATAAATTTCAATTTGAAATATTTCCTCAGAAATACCGGTGAACCCACTTTTTTTTGGGCTTGAAAAATCGCAAATCGTACAAAGAAATGAATAAGCAGTTTTTTAGCTGTTCATCTTTGATACAAAGTTCCCAATTCTGACGAATTCTCAAAAATTGTAACACTTCCGGCAAACATTACGTATGATAATTGATAAATGGAAATTTTAAAATGAATTATTTCACGTAACTTATCGGTAAGGTATTGATTTTTGGTATCAATCGATGCAGGATGTTTTATTCTACTATATATTTCGAATTTAGGTCAGAATCTTTGAATTTATAAATGTTATATACATCCGTATAAAAGAATTGGCTTCGGCCTTCACTATCATTTATAATGGCTGTATAGGCAACGCTCCCTTTGCCTGTCCCGACCGGGACGAATTAAAAAAAAACATTCTGACTCTGTCAAGTGTCAAACAGGTGTCAAAACTCAAATGACAATTATTTTCAAACACACGTCATTTCCCTATTGTTTACAATAATTATAATAGATTTGCTTAGATTTAACTTATTATTGAATAATTATTTCATCATTACCATGTATTAAAACAATGATTATTATATAGCAATTAGAATTTCTTACTTTTGTGCCGTAATTTACGACATTGAGTAATACAAATGTCTACGAAGGAAGGAAATATATTTGACCGTTTATGCAACTTTAAGAACACATGGAACAAATTAATGAAAAATAAAGCTTTTAAATTCGGCTTACCATTCGTAACTTTCGTAATAGGAGGATCCTTTGGTCTTAAGGAATGGACAACAATAAGGTGCTTTAAATTTGCTATTACATAATATTTTGTTCAGATAACTAAACAAGATAACAGTGTTCCATGGTGTTATTATTGAACCTTGTAAATAACTCTTGATAATACTTGCAGGTATCAATTTGCTAAAGTCAAAGGTGTAAGTAAAGAGGAAGCAGAAAAAATGGGTCTACACAAAGAGAGAGATGTTACGCTAGAAAGCACATACGAAGAAATCCAAAAGTTAGATATAGATAACTGGGAAAATAAGAGGGGTCCAAGGCCCTGGGAGGAAAGTGGCCAACAAGCACAAAGTGGTCACAAAAAAAGATAAAAAATTTATAGTTTTCCTTAGTTTTCTTGTAAATATTTATGTTATGGAATAAATGAAAAATAATTAGATTTTTGTTAACAATATTTTCTCTCTTCTTTCAAATTCCTTAAATACCATTTTAACTTAAATTAAAATAATAATATGATTGGGATGTTCTTGGGCACTTCCCTCCCGATAAAAACCTTGCATGGACTTCCATGAATATTTCAAGACTTCTTCCTAGTCGTATCCTCATGACTGAGGGATTTCATAATGTCTAGTCTTGGGGTCATCAATAGATTTTCAATTGTTATGTGGAAGCCGGCTGTTGCTTGGGGATTGATGGGTAAAGTTCTTAATGTGAAAGGTAAAAATGTGGCCTATAACTGTCCTGAAATAGTCCTAGCACAAGTCTTAGCCATCAGGTTGGCTCTACACTTGTTTTACAGTGCCTATGAGGATAATCCATATCCATACTAATATTATAAATGCGAAAGTATCTCTGTCTGTCTGTCTGTCTGTCTGTCTCGGTTTCACGCCAAAACTACTGAACCGATTGCAATGAAATTTTGTACACAGTTATTCTAGAGTCTGAGAAAGGACATAGGCTACATTTTGATGTGGGAAAATATCTTATTTCCATGAAAATATTGATGAAAATTAATTCGCATTGCGCATGGCCAGCGCTCATCCCGGGGGTCCTGGGTTCGAGTCCCGCAGGTGGAACAAAAAGTTTTCAATGTTCCTGGGTCTTGGATGTGTATTAAAATAATATTTCAAAAATCTTAAATATATTTTATGTATAATATTATAAAAAATCCAGAAATATATCGATGCAATGAACATTTTAGTTCAAATACGATTCAACAGATGGCGTTTTATTTTTTACTTCATTGTTACATAGAACTGATCATACTTATTAGTTATTATGTTTTTGTTTATAGTTTTTAATACGTTAGAATATTATGTTGAATAATATTATCACTTGGTATAATCAATCTATCTTATCTTATAGAACTCCTACTGCATTTCTAATATATGTGACAATTTGACAACAGAAGGAGTTCGAGTGTACCGTGTTGGCCTATATTCCATCCAGAAAATCTATCAATGCAATCAACATTTTAATTCTAATATATGAAAACAGATGGCGTTTTATTTTTTACTTCATTATTGTAACAGAACTAATCATACCTACTTTATTATATTATTATATTGTTTTTATTCATAACTAGCTGTTGCCCGCGACTTCGTCCGCGTGGACTTTAGTTTATAGCGCGCGGTGTCAACAAAATTTGTGTCAAATTTAAAAACTTTTTAAAACCCTGGTAAGTGGTACCCCTCTTAGGGCCCCGCTACACTGGAATGGCAGCGCTGAAAGTGCTCGCCTCGCCGCTGCCATTCCGGTGTAGCGCGGCCCTTAATTAATCAAAATACCCAAAAAAAGCTGTGCAGTGTGCACATAATCTATACTAATATTACAAATGCGAAAGTATCTCTGTCTGTCTGTCAGTCTCGCTTTCACGCCAAACGCCAAAACTACCGAACCGATTGTAATGAAATTTTGTATACAGATAGTCTAAAGCCTGAGAAAGGACATAGGCTACTTTTTTACTGGAAAAGAGGGTTGTAAGGGGGTAAAAATGCGTAAATTTGTTCAAATTAAGTTAGTTCCAAAAATTCATAATAGATGGCGCCGTGCGTCTTCTACATCGCGCTGACGCTTGCTCAAAAGTCTTTCTATAAGAGGTGGTATCATCTTACATTTAAGTTTCGATTTTTTTCGATTGTTATATCTATTCCACGGTATTAATTAACTCAGTACTTTATCTGTGCAGTGACGTAACCATAAACCTATCAATGATAAATAGTTTATGGGTAAAGTTGTGTAATTGGGGGGCTAAATAAGCTATAAAATTTGGCATAAAATATAAAGTTTAATATAAAAAAATGAAATACTTATTGTGTGCACACTGCACAGCTGTATTGATTTAAGGGATACCAGGGTTTTTTTATAAAAGCTTTTGACACCAATTTTGTTGACATCGCGCGCTATAAACTGAAGTCCACGCGGACGAAGTCGCGGGCAACAGCTAGTATTATATAATACTCAATAATAATATGTTGTCAAGAAACAAAACAACAATAATATTTATTGTTGCGATACCAAAACATACAAAACAATAATGCCAGTGAACTCTGTTGACCATAGGAATAGCCCAGACATAGATAATTTGCTAATTTTAAATGTAACACATATTTTGGTCAGAACCACAATAACAATGATAAGAATAATAAGATACCTACCTACTTGAAAGTTTTTTCTTTATTGCAATATAAAGATTCCAATTTCCATTCCTTTATCACTATTATTATCATAATATTATTATCAAGGTGTCCTCTTTCACAATATTTTGTTATTATTAATTAAGTAAGTACTTTGTTTTTTCTAAGCAAACCTATAGATACCTCTGCCCTCTAAGGGGGGTATTACATTATCATTTATATTGGATCATTTCTATGATCATATATAGGATCCAATATAAGTATATGATCATTTGATCATATCTGCGTATTAAATTATCATATTTCATTGATCCTATTTTTTGAATTGGCTATTGAAACCACATATGACGTATCATATGTGGTTTCAATAGCCAATGGAGAGCGCTAACGCTGACAGGTATCCAATCTCTCAGCAAATGTCAAAAATCTATGATCAAGGAAGAAATGAATCGTATGTCTATATTCTACGTATAATAGTTTTTATTTTTCGTAGTCTATATTACATTATCCAATATCATTGACTCAATGATCTCGGATCCAATATATATGATAAATGATAATCTAATATCCCCCTAATGCAGGAATCCATACATGTGTTCATTTACCTTCTATAATTAAAATAAAGTAAGTACTTAGGATTAGTCATTAGACTCAGTAAGTCAGTAGTGTAATGCTATTAGGAATACAACTTTGTGTACCTACCTATTAAAACTCTGCTATTGACCATAATAATTATAAAAGTCCCTTTGCCTATGCCATGCTTATCTTTTTTTTTTACTTATGGACAACAGAGCAGTCCAATTTGATCCTAATTCTTCATACTTACAAAAATCTTCTTAAAAGACACCTACAAGAGCTGATAATAATAATTACTTAATGATGTAAGTATTTAATAATATAAGTATTAATAGTGATAAGTAAGGGGTTTGCCTGGACGTTATCTAATAGAATTCTGAATTACTTCCAAACTGTTTTATTATGTAGTAAGTAATATAATATAATAGGTATTGTCTTGAATCTTAATAAAATGTAAAGCGTTTTTGTTTATGTACGTACTTAGTACAGTGTAGGCTGTAATATTAGTGTGTACCGAATGTGTACCACCATAATTATAACTCCATACAAAGAGAATGTACTCCATAGTGATTATAATATTTTAGTGTGTACCAACTACTTTGGAGTTTGGTATAATTCTCGTAATTTGTTCTCTTTCTGCGAAATACTTAATTCAAAAATAATTTTAGTGACGTCATAAAGAAATTATTTCTGTAAAATTCTAGAAAACAAAATAACAAAAACAAATATTGCTATCTCAGATTGGACAAAGTGTTAGACAGAGATGGTAAAAAGTAACAACGGCTTCGGATTGGTTCGGACGGCATTGATTTTATGCCGTCGTTCATCGGCCTGTGTCGTCGACCAATCACAGGCAACCGCGCCGTGCTACTATTGATCGTCATGACCACTATAAAAACGATTGAAAGTTAAAATTTCCTTGTATTCTTATTTCAAAAATTATTGTTGACGTACGGAGTTGTTACTGTGAAACATTTTATTTGCTTACTGCAATAATTATAATATTTTGTTTTGGTGAAAAAGGAAAAAGGATTAAATACATAATCTGATAAATTATTAGTGAAAAGCAGGTATGTAAAAAATCTATTTTGAATTATTTTTGTTCTGTTTAGAGAAATATCTGATTGATCATTGAGGTATATTGCGCACCTTGTTCGTATCTTGTAAGCATTATTATAACAAAAAAATATTACAACGTTAAAGAACGTTATCCAGGATATCAAGGATTATATTTAAAAAGGTGACGCAACTTTGAAAAGAATAATTATTGTGGAAATAAATGACTCAACGCGAACTAGGTCATGCAGCTGTTGCAGACGCCATATTGTTGTTCTAACTAGGATGACGCAGCTGCAAAGAAACTAAGTAGTAACATATTAATTTTACTTTATTTTATCCATTTTAGTTGGTTCTGTAACATATTTTATTTGACAAACATTTATTCCGTTTCGAAAAACAAGTACTTACTAGGTACTTAATGTTATAATTATTTTATGAAGTTCTTAACAATTTGATTGAAAACTTCCGCATGGTATAAAATATAAGTAGCTAATATTATTGTGATAAGAAGTTCGAACTAGCGCGTACGAGCGACAAAATTGTCTTTATTAGTAATTAGTCGTTCAGAAGATCTTATCATCGAAATACAAATGAATTTGTATTTGTAAGATTTTTATTTTCCTATTCTGCAAGACATTACTGCCTTGATGCATATCGTGTTGAAGTTGATAGTAAAAATGTGACGCCCGTGTGTTTTAATGTTTTTGCAAAATGCATTGCCATCAATCATAATATATTTTAATTATTATGCAATAGCGGAAATCTATGAGTTGAGTTGTGACGAATGAACTAGCTGTTGCCCGCGACTTCGTCCACGTCAGCAAAATGTGATAACAAAGATAATAAAAAAGAGAAAAAAAAATCCCCTTTTTGAAGTTCCTTTATAAAAAAGTAAAATATATCCTCCTCCTTTTCGGAAGTCGGTTAAAAAGTAGCCTAAGTTATTCCTTACTACATCAGCTATGTGCCTAAAAAAGTCCCGTCAAAATCGCTCCAGCCATTTCAGAGATTAGCCGAAACAAACAGACAGACAGACAGACATACAGACAGAAATTGTAACAAATGTTGTTTTGGTGTCTGTACCCTATATACATACATTCATATGCATGTAGAAAAAAACGGTTGTTTCAATATTACAAACAGACACTCTTTAGACTTTTATTTATATACAGTATAGATTAGTTGTAACTCGTACGTCTTCTTTTTTTTTTTTTCTTCATTTATTTAAAGTCGCTTAAAACATCGAAGGTCATTAGCGACTACAAGTAATAACAATATTTAAATACATTAAAATACAGAATAATATTAGGTTAACCTTAGAAATTTTACAGTGTTTTCCCAACTTTATTTTCCTATTCTGCAAGACATTACTGCCTTGATGCATATTGTGTTGAAGTTGATAGTAAAAATGTGACGCCCGTGTGTTTTAAATGCATTGCCATGAATCATAATATATTTTAATTATGCAATAACGGAAATAAGTTTCGGAATTCGGAATTAGAGTTGTGACAAATGAATTTCTGTTGTAAGTGGAATAAGTCGAAGAAAATTAGGTTTTATCATTACCTATTTAATTATATTATGTACGTATTATTATTTCTTTTATTGATTGTGTACTTTCATTGTTACAGATCAATATGCAGATCTTTGTGAAAACATTGACTGGCAAGACCATCACTCTTGAAGTGGAACCTTCTGATACTATTGAAAATGTAAAGGCTAAAATCCAAGACAAAGAAGGCATTCCTCCAGACCAGCAGCGACTTATCTTTGCTGGCAAGCAGCTGGAAGATGGACGCACACTTTCAGACTACAACATTCAAAAGGAGTCTACTCTGCATTTGGTATTACGTCTGCGTGGTGGTATGCAGATTTTCGTAAAAACTTTGACTGGCAAGACCATCACACTAGAAGTTGAGCCATCAGACACCATCGAAAATGTTAAAGCCAAAATCCAAGACAAAGAGGGCATTCCACCAGACCAGCAGCGACTTATCTTTGCTGGCAAGCAGCTGGAAGATGGACGCACACTTTCAGACTACAACATTCAAAAGGAGTCTACTCTGCATTTGGTATTACGTCTGCGTGGTGGTATGCAGATTTTCGTAAAAACTTTGACTGGCAAGACCATCACACTAGAAGTTGAGCCATCAGACACTATCGAAAATGTTAAAGCCAAAATCCAAGACAAAGAGGGCATTCCACCAGACCAGCAGCGACTTATCTTTGCTGGCAAGCAACTGGAAGATGGACGCACACTTTCAGACTACAACATTCAAAAGGAGTCTACTCTGCACTTGGTTCTGCGTCTGCGTGGTGGTATGCAGATTTTCGTAAAAACTTTGACTGGCAAGACCATCACACTAGAAGTTGAGCCATCAGACACTATCGAAAATGTTAAAGCCAAAATCCAAGACAAAGAGGGCATTCCACCAGACCAGCAGCGACTTATCTTTGCTGGCAAGCAGCTGGAAGATGGACGCACACTTTCAGACTACAACATTCAAAAGGAGTCTACTCTGCACTTGGTTCTGCGTCTGCGTGGTGGTATGCAGATTTTCGTAAAAACTTTGACTGGCAAGACCATCACACTAGAAGTTGAGCCATCAGACACCATCGAAAATGTTAAAGCCAAAATCCAAGACAAAGAGGGCATTCCACCAGACCAGCAGCGACTTATCTTTGCTGGCAAGCAGCTGGAAGATGGACGCACACTTTCAGACTACAACATTCAAAAGGAGTCTACTCTGCACTTGGTTCTGCGCCTGCGTGGTGGTATGCAGATTTTCGTAAAAACTTTGACTGGCAAGACCATCACACTCGAGGTTGAGCCATCAGACACCATCGAAAATGTTAAAGCCAAAATCCAAGACAAAGAGGGCATTCCACCAGACCAGCAGCGACTTATCTTTGCTGGCAAGCAGCTGGAAGATGGACGCACACTTTCAGACTACAACATTCAAAAGGAGTCTACTCTGCACTTAGTTCTGCGTCTGCGTGGTGGTATGCAGATTTTCGTAAAAACTTTGACTGGCAAGACCATCACACTCGAGGTTGAGCCATCAGACACCATCGAAAATGTTAAAGCCAAAATCCAAGACAAAGAGGGCATTCCACCAGACCAGCAGCGACTTATCTTTGCTGGCAAGCAGCTGGAAGATGGACGCACACTTTCAGACTACAACATTCAAAAGGAGTCTACTCTGCACTTGGTTCTGCGTCTGCGTGGTGGTATGCAGATTTTCGTAAAAACTTTGACTGGCAAGACCATCACACTCGAGGTTGAGCCATCAGACACCATCGAAAATGTTAAAGCCAAAATCCAAGACAAAGAGGGCATTCCACCAGACCAGCAGCGACTTATCTTTGCTGGCAAGCAGCTGGAAGATGGACGCACACTTTCAGACTACAACATTCAAAAGGAGTCTACTCTGCATTTGGTATTACGTCTGCGTGGTGGTATGCAGATTTTCGTAAAAACTTTGACTGGCAAGACCATCACACTCGAGGTTGAGCCATCAGACACCATCGAAAATGTTAAAGCCAAAATCCAAGACAAAGAGGGCATTCCACCAGACCAGCAGCGACTTATCTTTGCTGGCAAGCAGCTGGAAGATGGACGCACACTTTCAGACTACAACATTCAAAAGGAGTCTACTCTGCACTTGGTTCTGCGTCTGCGTGGTGGTATGCAGATTTTCGTAAAAACTTTGACTGGCAAGACCATCACACTCGAGGTTGAGCCATCAGACACCATCGAAAATGTTAAAGCCAAAATCCAAGACAAAGAGGGCATTCCACCAGACCAGCAGCGACTTATCTTTGCTGGCAAGCAGCTGGAAGATGGACGCACACTTTCAGACTACAACATTCAAAAGGAGTCTACTCTGCACTTAGTTCTGCGTCTGCGTGGTGGTATGCAGATTTTCGTAAAAACTTTGACTGGCAAGACCATCACACTCGAGGTTGAGCCATCAGACACCATCGAAAATGTTAAAGCCAAAATCCAAGACAAAGAGGGCATTCCACCAGACCAGCAGCGACTTATCTTTGCTGGCAAGCAGCTGGAAGATGGACGCACACTTTCAGACTACAACATTCAAAAGGAGTCTACTCTGCACTTGGTTCTGCGTCTGCGTGGTGGTATGCAGATTTTCGTAAAAACTTTGACTGGCAAGACCATCACACTCGAGGTTGAGCCATCAGACACCATCGAAAATGTTAAAGCCAAAATCCAAGACAAAGAGGGCATTCCACCAGACCAGCAGCGACTTATCTTTGCTGGCAAGCAGCTGGAAGATGGACGCACACTTTCAGACTACAACATTCAAAAGGAGTCTACTCTGCACTTAGTTCTGCGTCTGCGTGGTGGTATGCAGATTTTCGTAAAAACTTTGACTGGCAAGACCATCACACTCGAGGTTGAGCCATCAGACACCATCGAAAATGTTAAAGCCAAAATCCAAGACAAAGAGGGCATTCCACCAGACCAGCAGCGACTTATCTTTGCTGGCAAGCAGCTGGAAGATGGACGCACACTTTCAGACTACAACATTCAAAAGGAGTCTACTCTGCATTTGGTATTACGTCTGCGTGGTGGTATGCAGATTTTCGTAAAAACTTTGACTGGCAAGACCATCACACTCGAGGTTGAGCCATCAGACACCATCGAAAATGTTAAAGCCAAAATCCAAGACAAAGAGGGCATTCCACCAGACCAGCAGCGACTTATCTTTGCTGGCAAGCAGCTGGAAGATGGACGCACACTTTCAGACTACAACATTCAAAAGGAGTCTACTCTGCACTTGGTTCTGCGTCTGCGTGGTGGTATGCAGATTTTCGTAAAAACTTTGACTGGCAAGACCATCACACTCGAGGTTGAGCCATCAGACACCATCGAAAATGTTAAAGCCAAAATCCAAGACAAAGAGGGCATTCCACCAGACCAGCAGCGACTTATCTTTGCTGGCAAGCAGCTGGAAGATGGACGCACACTTTCAGACTACAACATTCAAAAGGAGTCTACTCTGCACTTGGTTCTGCGTCTGCGTGGTGGTATGCAGATTTTCGTAAAAACTTTGACTGGCAAGACCATCACACTCGAGGTTGAGCCATCAGACACCATCGAAAATGTTAAAGCCAAAATCCAAGACAAAGAGGGCATTCCACCAGACCAGCAGCGACTTATCTTTGCTGGCAAGCAGCTGGAAGATGGACGCACACTTTCAGACTACAACATTCAAAAGGAGTCTACTCTGCACTTGGTTCTGCGTCTGCGTGGTGGTATGCAGATTTTCGTAAAAACTTTGACTGGCAAGACCATCACACTCGAGGTTGAGCCATCAGACACCATCGAAAATGTTAAAGCCAAAATCCAAGACAAAGAGGGCATTCCACCAGACCAGCAGCGACTTATCTTTGCTGGCAAGCAGCTGGAAGATGGACGCACACTTTCAGACTACAACATTCAAAAGGAGTCTACTCTGCACTTGGTTCTGCGTCTGCGTGGTGGTATGCAGATTTTCGTAAAAACTTTGACTGGCAAGACCATCACACTCGAGGTTGAGCCATCAGACACCATCGAAAATGTTAAAGCCAAAATCCAAGACAAAGAGGGCATTCCACCAGACCAGCAGCGACTTATCTTTGCTGGCAAGCAGCTGGAAGATGGACGCACACTTTCAGACTACAACATTCAAAAGGAGTCTACTCTGCACTTAGTTCTGCGTCTGCGTGGTGGTATGCAGATTTTCGTAAAAACTTTGACTGGCAAGACCATCACACTCGAGGTTGAGCCATCAGACACCATCGAAAATGTTAAAGCCAAAATCCAAGACAAAGAGGGCATTCCACCAGACCAGCAGCGACTTATCTTTGCTGGCAAGCAGCTGGAAGATGGACGCACACTTTCAGACTACAACATTCAAAAGGAGTCTACTCTGCATTTGGTATTACGTCTGCGTGGTGGTATGCAGATTTTCGTAAAAACTTTGACTGGCAAGACCATCACACTCGAGGTTGAGCCATCAGACACCATCGAAAATGTTAAAGCCAAAATCCAAGACAAAGAGGGCATTCCACCAGACCAGCAGCGACTTATCTTTGCTGGCAAGCAGCTGGAAGATGGACGCACACTTTCAGACTACAACATTCAAAAGGAGTCTACTCTGCACTTGGTTCTGCGTCTGCGTGGTGGTATGCAGATTTTCGTAAAAACTTTGACTGGCAAGACCATCACACTCGAGGTTGAGCCATCAGACACCATCGAAAATGTTAAAGCCAAAATCCAAGACAAAGAGGGCATTCCACCAGACCAGCAGCGACTTATCTTTGCTGGCAAGCAGCTGGAAGATGGACGCACACTTTCAGACTACAACATTCAAAAGGAGTCTACTCTGCACTTGGTTCTGCGTCTGCGTGGTGGTATGCAGATTTTCGTAAAAACTTTGACTGGCAAGACCATCACACTCGAGGTTGAGCCATCAGACACCATCGAAAATGTTAAAGCCAAAATCCAAGACAAAGAGGGCATTCCACCAGACCAGCAGCGACTTATCTTTGCTGGCAAGCAGCTGGAAGATGGACGCACACTTTCAGACTACAACATTCAAAAGGAGTCTACTCTGCACTTGGTTCTGCGTCTGCGTGGTGGTATGCAGATTTTCGTAAAAACTTTGACTGGCAAGACCATCACACTCGAGGTTGAGCCATCAGACACCATCGAAAATGTTAAAGCCAAAATCCAAGACAAAGAGGGCATTCCACCAGACCAGCAGCGACTTATCTTTGCTGGCAAGCAGCTGGAAGATGGACGCACACTTTCAGACTACAACATTCAAAAGGAGTCTACTCTGCATTTAGTACTTCGACTTCGCGGTGGATATTAATTTTTGGCTCTTAAAAATAAATACACGAATTAAATTTACTTTGCATTTTTATTATTATTTTGTTTTTGTCAATTTACCTAAAATGTTTTTAAGGAAAATATTAAACAACAACAAACACTGATTTACGTGCTTCTAAAGGAAGTTCTCCGGATTTGGATTCTTTAGTTGATTCCCTAGCACATTTTTATTTCTGCATATTTTTGAAATCACTAATCACATACAATAGGTATATAAAATTCTCGTGTCACAGACCACAGTGTATGTGCTTAACTCCTTTAACATTTTGATGCAGCGTAATATAATATTATAATTATTAATAACCGAAATGACTGGGAGAATTTATGCTATCATTTTGAAAAACTGAAAATAAATACAAGGAGTGGGAATTAACCCTTAATTAGGATATCCTAAATTCGATATTGAAGAGCTGATTATTGAAGATGAAAGTGCCTCTTCACTGTGACACCACTGATGTAACTACATGGAATATTATTTGGATGATCATATTTTATTAAAATAACAAAACCCTGTTTTTCACTTATTTATTTTTTGTATTTTCTTAAATAAGTATTTCCATAATAAAAAAAGATTGAGCTTCTCTCAGCTCTCACTGGTAATCAAAGTTGAACGTGGGAGAGCCATGCTTCGGCACGAATGGGCCGGCTCGACCGGAGAAATACCACGTTCTCACAGAAAACTGGCGTGAAACAGCGCTTGCGCTGTGTTTCGCCGAGTGAGTGAGTTAACCGGAGGCCCAATCCCCTAACCTATTCCCTTCCCTACCCTCCCCTATTCCCTTCCCATCCCTACCCTCCCCTATTACCCTATTCCCTCTTAGAAGGCCTGCAACGCACCTGCAGCTCTTCTGATGCTGCGAGTGTCCATGGGCGACGGAAGTTGCTTTCCATCAGGTGTCCCGTTTGCTCGTTTGCCCCCTTTTTTTTAATAAAAAAAAAGACTGGTCCAAAGAATGGTATGGACTATGGACTAACATAATATCGTTTTACCCACGAACATCTACAGAAAGTGCTAGAAACTACAGCTTTTTTCTTTTTTTCTTCTTCATAATCCAGCACTAAACTAAGCCGCGTTTGATCAAACCTTGAAACGCGTCGGAACACGATCAAACGGTGCGTCAAACACAACGAAAGTATGAAATTTCATCAAACAAGCTTCAAACACGTAAATGTATGACAAACCGTTCAAACTAGCTTTGTAAACGATCAAATCGGTTTGAGTCAAACCAAAATTTACGTGTTTGAGTCAAACCGACGGTTTGATCGTCTTCGGGGCCCTTTATTATAAAAGTCAATGAATGAAACTACGCAGTATCGTTTGACAAACCATTCAAACCGACATCAAACCATTGCATCAAACACGTAAGGTTTGAATCAAACCGTTTGATCGTCCCGCCCTTTTGATCACACACCTTAATGTATTTATGGCTAGCTCCGTGAGTAGGGTAATTTGTATTCTGTGATTAAAGTGAGTAGTGTGAGCTGTCAGCTGTCACTTGTGCTTGTTTTGAATTTTCGTGTAGGTATTATACTTCCATTTAATTTAATTTTCTAGCTTCTATTAAATTATAAGACAAATTAATTATTAAAATCAACCAGCTACGACAACTGTATTCTTGTAGGAATGTGTACAATTAGTTTTTACTAATACAATTTTTATAAAGTCTAAACAGTTGGCGAATGTTGATGGTTTTCTTGTGTCCAATTTTGTTATGAGAAAATATGGTACAAAACAATAATAAGAGATCCAAATACAAAAAATCTATTTGAACCTGTAAAAGTGTATAAACAGTTGTAGTCACAATGTGTATTCCTGCATTATTTGTAATTGTATTGATTTTTGGTGCAGAAGGTAAAGTATCATTTTTCATGAAATTAAATTTATTGTTAGGCATAAGTTGGGTTTGGTTACAAGTAATTTAAATTATTGCAGCATCTCTACATCATAATCTGAAACATTATGAGACACTCCATGTATCTAAATTCTCTCATCATATAGTTAAAAGAGGAGCAAAATTATCTAACCATCCCTTCAATACAATAAAGGAGCTGCACTTCCAAACTCTGGGAAAAAATTTTAGACTCATCCTGCATCCTCACACATCTATATTGCACTCAAATTTCAAGGCTTATTCTGTTGATGCAGATGGAAATAAAACTTTTGTACATGTTGGTATGTATTTATTTTATTCAGATAAAGGACAGATTGACATATGATAATCTACAATGAATAACTGTAGCCTGTAGCTAGAGATATTATTAGAATAAAGTTCAATTACTTAATACTTTTCAATAAGTAATATTTAAAAATTTTTAGACAGAGACAATTTTTACACTGGGCGTGTGTTTGGAGAGAGCTCGTCAGACGTGAAGCTACACATTCATGATGGAGTTATAACTGGAATCATACACACACCTGGGGAGACCTACCACATTGAGGTAATGTTAAGAAACATTATTAAAAACATAACCAGTTCACATAGATGTAAGCAAAAGTATGTACTATCAAAGAAGTTGATTCCTAGGCAGATGGCAGACCTAAGTAATTTGGTCACGTTAAGTCAAACCCATCCGGCCTATTACAGCTAACATTGAATTGATATACGCCGACCATATGACGTAGGTCCGTCAACTGCCTAGGAATCAATTTCATCGATGGTATGTAATATATTATGATTTAGTTATGGCAAATTTAATGAATATAGTTTCTTAATAATAATTTTGCCTCAGCTAAATACTCTTTTACATCTAGCTTACCTAAAAAATCCATTACATAGTACCTGTACAAAATATTTCAAATATTTTTTATATGTATAACCAGTAAAAGGTGTAAAAGATTTTTTAATACTTTATTTTATTTAAATATCATTTTAATTTGTTTCCAGCCATCATGGCGCCACTTGCCGGAGAAAGATGACAAGACTATGATAACATACAGATCTTCAGACATAAAGTATAGTTGGGCTGATCCTAACAATAGCAACAAAAAGATTTGTGGCTACGTCAAGGAAGGCAGAGGTAAATCTCCCTTAAAAATACATACTAGAGTCTAGACATTGCCTCTTGAAGACTTAACAGATGGATAAACTGTTACAATGATAGTGTTAGTTTTATTATGCAGAAGCAACTTAGGGCACTTATGCTAGGCGGTGAATTTTTGTAACATTAACTTATTTGAAGCTTAAGAAAAAATATTTTTATCATTTAAATTTTGCGCAATGTTACAGAATTCTTTAATGATTTTTTCTATTCTATCAGAGTTAGAAGAAGATGATGATGATCAAACCACAGACATGGAGGCAATGCTTCAACAGTCCGAGAAGGATAAGTATTTTGACAAGGATAATAATAACTTAAGTAAGGAGTCAACCGACGCTAAAACAGATATAAAGACTGGCAGGAGAGTGAAAAGACAGAGTGATTATGAGTACACACCAACTAAAACAAGGTGCCCCCTATTGCTGGTCGCAGATTACAGATTTTTCCAAGAGATGGGAGCAAGTAACACTAAAACGACTATAAGCTATTTGGTAAATATGTATATTAAATCTGTTAATTAATATTAACTTTTGAAGAATAAAACTAATTTAATTCACATACATACTCGTAATTTTTTCATTTAACAGTGTTTTGCCTATCAAGTTTGGTTAAGTAATAATTCATGCAGTTTTGCAGAAGCATAAAAATTGCACTATTATTTTCAGATAAGCCTTATTGATCGAGTTCATAAGATTTACAATGATACAGTGTGGCAAGATCGCCAGGTAAAAATATATTTTATAAATTAACACCCTCGATACTTACAAGGTCTACCTTTAAATGTAATAAATACACATATTTTTTAACCTATACAAGACAAGTACAAGAACTAAAATGTTTGTTTCACTTTCTTACTGTGCTTGTCTGCATACAGTGTGCACTGTGCACCTTTTATATACTGGATGTCACAAAAATACTTTAGGGTGTGTACATGTTCCTTGTAGAGAGTTCACTGTGAAAGTAGCAGCATTGAAAGAGCAACATTTTTTCTCACTTTTGTATGGGAATACTCGTGACGCTAGGGCGCTTGCCCATACAAAAAAAAATGGTATTTCAGCGCTGATACTTTCACACTGAACTGTTTACAAGGAATACGTACATACCCTAAAGTATTATCACTTAGTTTTGTTACACTCTGTACACTAACTAGTATGTAGGTTTGTGGCGGTACACGCAGGACACAGGTTTATAATATTTTGTTTTTTATAATTTATATATAAAAGTAGTGTTCTGTATTACCAGTATCTAAAACTAGTAGAAAAAATGGAATTGTCTAATTTTGTTACTTGATGCTCTAACAAAGTATAATGAATTAAATAATGTTGTATTTATAGGATGCAGACGGTTTCAAAGGCATGGGATTCGTGATAAAGAAGATCCTGGTACACTCGGAGCCGACTCGCGTGCGCGGGGGCGAGGCGCATTACAACATGGTGCGAGAGAAGTGGGACGTACGCAACTTACTCGAGGTACTGCTATTTTTTTAAGGGCATTGGGCCACCAGTCACCACCCATTCCTGTGGTAGGAAATTCCTACCACGTCACTACTGTCCTGCCGCAGGACAGTAGTGACGTGATACAGACTATAGATCCGTTTTGGCGCCAAAATTTAAATTGACAATTTTAAACCGCATTTTTAGCAGTGAATTCCAGTGTTTTAATTTTTTAATATACTTGTGGTCTATTAAATAAATATAAAAATAAAAATATCGCATCTTCCCTAATTTAATCACTCAATCCGTAGGTGTTCAGCCGCGAGTACTCACACAAGGACTTCTGCCTGGCGCACCTGTTCACGGATCTCAAGTTTGAGGGCGGCATCTTGGGGTTGGCGTACGTCGGTTCGCCGCGCCGCAACTCGGTGGGCGGGATCTGCACGCCGGGTATGTCACGTGATTGTCGTTTCCTGTTGGCGGGAAAATGTTTCAAAATAGTTTTATCGTTTTAGTTGGAACAAGATTACGCTCTACCGAATGCTCTGTAGTCTATACTACGCCTAAGTGTGCACCCCTGGTACGTTCAAGTGCCCGTGCGCGCTAACTATCTCTTTCACTCGCGCACGATTGTTATGTGCGTGAAAGAGACAAGTGGTGGTAAATTATTTTAAAATAGTTTTGTATTTGGAACAAGACTACGCTCTACCAAATACTCTAGACCAGTGTTTCCCAATTAGTGGTACGCGTACCCCCAGGGGTACGTGAAATTGCATCAAGGGGTACGTGCGGCTATCAGTAAAAACAAGAATAATTTCCGGATGTTAATCCAGGGTGTCAACTTACTACCTGTATTGGTAATTTCATCAAAATTGGTCCAGGCGTTTGAGAATGAAAAAGTAACGAACATACACACACTCACAAACTTTCGCATTTATAATATTATTAGTGTGATTGCTACAATAAGGGGTACGCAGGTTTGAGGTCTTTTTTGAAGTGGTACGCAGCAAAAACTAATTGGGAACCACTGCTCTAGACTCTAGAGTCTAATATTCTAGTGACTAGTCTACGCCCACGATTTGCACTGGGTACGTTGAAGTAGGTACACGTGACTACGCTACCTGTCTCATTCGTACGCGCACGATTGTTGTGTGTGTGAAAGATAAAGTTGCGAAAACGTAAATTAAACATTGTTTTCTTTTTGTCAAGATTATGCTTTTAATATATTTTTGTTTTAAAAACATCCTGTATAGTCAATATGAATATTTTTCTTTTACTATAAACAGCAAACCATTGTGTTGATTTTACACTTTTCATCGACTTTATGTTTATAGCACTTATTTTTGTGTGGTTTTTATATTGTGATTTTGTTAATTTATGATTTAATGTCGCTAATTTCGTAATTGTTTATTTTTCAGCTTTGTTTCGTTCAAAATGTGAGTGTTTTTGTTGTTTGCTTTTTTTACTTTTTATTTATCGCTTTGTCTTTTACTATGTTATTAATTTTGTTATATTCTTATTGCTTAATTTGTTTTTGTTATTGGGATAAACTCAACCTACAACTTGAGATTAAATTACTAAGCTAGTTAGTAAATTGAATTGAGAAAACTACTACAATTCATGCTGCGCCCTAGAATCAGCTTAAACAAAAATAAAAATATATTAAACACTCGTCCTAACATTCCTCCAAGTCTTTCACAGTATAGTCATTAAAAGAGAAAGAAAATATCTTTACCTACGACCTGTATTGTACGTTATTATCGGTCGATAATATCGCATGCGTTATTGCGATATCTGTATTCAGTACATTTTGTATTAGGATGGTCATGTAGTTACACACTGCTGCGATAATAACGCCGAAATGGACGTAGGACGTTGCGTTTCTCCGTCCTGCGATGTATACGACAGATGAAATGTATCACGTGGGTTCCGGCCTGTCCGAGCATCACCTCGCTCGGTCGGAAGATCTTCCTTTGTGGCCTCCATCCATTAACCCACAAAGTCTGCTGATTGAATCATAGAGTCAAAAGAAAGTGCATCTGAATACTTACAGAGGAACTTGGCGCCAAACCTCATTGAGTTGAGAAAATAAATTAGTGTTTCCTTGATTATTATTATTACGGATTATTGGGTTGGCGGGTTACTGAATCTTCTGGCGCAGCATTTTGTGTAATTTCGTAGAATCACTAATAAAATATAAAATTCTGTTTAAATTAACGTACGAACCAAAATGGGAACGTGAAAGAATAACAATATGCACTAACCTAACCTAACAGGATTTAGGGACAAACAATTTGTCTATTCTGACGAACGAAATTATTTCAGTGGCGTTAATAAGGCTTTCAATTGTATTATAATATTAGAGGCACTATCTAAAAGAAATACTAACACTAAACTACAACATATTTAAAACATTTTAATAGTGTGGAATAAACGGCTCTTTTTACATCAGAATACTTCAAGAACGGTTATACCCTCTACCTCAACTCGGGACTATCATCGTCACGCAACCACTACGGGCAGCGCGTGATCACGCGCGAGGCGGACCTGGTCACCGCCCACGAGTTCGGCCACAACTGGGGCTCCGAGCATGATCCTGATGCCGCCGAGTGCTCGCCCGCGGCCGCGCACGGCGGCTCATACCTCATGTACACGTACAGCGTCAGCGGATACGACGTCAACAATAAGGTGATCACGTGGTCATGCGCCCAATGTTCAGTTCTATATCGCTATGAGTTTCATTTGGGGCTCGAGCATGATCCTGTCGCGCGGCTATATCTTATTGTTTTCTTAGCAAATATTACAGGGTGCAATTAAACCTTCCTGCCAAATTTTGATATATTGACCCTTGTTAAAAATAAAAATACACGTATTTTTTCTTTTATAATCACTCAGTACTAAAATGTTGAGAAATAGCTTCCGAAAGTTATCCTAAAAAGCACTACAATTAATGGACACGACGCGTCGCCCGCGCGTGATGTGACCCCCCGCGCGCGCCTCCCCCCGCGTTACCCCCTCTCATTCCCCCGCGCCGCGAGTGACCGTTCTGCAACGATTTTAAATAGGATAAAATATGTAATTGATAAAAAAAACAACACCCAATTTTTTTTTGGGTAAATGGACCTCCTAGTGATACCTAAGCCCTGGAAAAAATTTAGCAGGAAGGTTTCTGCGATGAAACCTTCCTGCCAAATTTTTTCCAGGGCTTGCCTGTATATAACGCAAGGGGTCTTTTTCAGCCTGTTGCACACTTTGAAATACGTACATTTAACAAGCCCGCAAGAAGAAAGTATAAGTTATTTAATAAATATCTCGCTACTTACGGCTCTTAGCGCATACGTTGGAAACCTCTGGCAATTTTTATTAATTAATTATGTTATAATATGTATAATGTTATGTTTTAGAGGTTCTCGCCGTGCAGCCTGCGGTCGATCCGCAAGGTGCTGCAGGCGAAGTCCGGGCGCTGCTTCTCGGAGCCCGAGGAGAGCTTCTGCGGCAACCTGCGCGTCGAGGGCGGCGAGGAGTGCGACGCCGGCCTGCTAGGTAACGGCACAGAAATATAACATGTTTTAGAATTATCGCAATAGTTAATGACATTTCTCGTTAGTGTGGCCCGATCATAACAATATGCGAAAGTAGCAGCGCTGAAAGAGTTACTTTAATTGACTTCTATGTTGCTATGCGAACCCCGACGCGACGTCCACGTAATGAACTTGCCCATAGAGTAATAAAAAAAGTAACTCGTTCAGTGCTAATATAAGTTTACTATTAATTTTTTTGTTAAAATAATTATTATAATAACAATAACTGCTCTAATAATATGATGACTACAGGCACAGAGGACAACGACATGTGCTGCGACAAGAACTGTAAGCTGAGGAAGAACCAGGGCGCGGTCTGTAGGTAGCGTGTCGTATTTTGGTTCATACGTATTATACAAGGATATCATGTACTTTTTGCATGTGGTCACTAAAATTTAATTATAAAAGCAATCTTCTGTAAAGTTTATGTTAACGCGGACTTAATCTTTGTTATATCTGGCCTCTTAAAATAAAAGAATTAGTTTAAAAAAACTAAAAAAAACACGTTTTAAGCACGCACTAAGACAATCCGACATCCGCCATGTTGGATTTAAGTCACGTGACATTTTTTGTTGTATTCCTGACAGCAAAGTCTTTCATTTAATACGGTACCCATTTCATGGGAGTGCATTTCAAATAGCCTGTCCGCCATTTTGGGAGGCCGCCATATTTGATGTGTAATGACGTTTCTTAAAGGGCCCATTCACGGCAGGACTGCACGGCAGTCCTGCATTGAATGGGCCTCACTGATTGGTTCACACTCTGTGTTTCCGGCCGGCAACAATGGGCCTGCCGTGAATGGGCCCTTTTAGCTAGTCATGTATTGTCATCAGAACTCAGAGCGTGTGCAAAATTTCATCCTAATCGAAGACCGGGAAGTGGGCCAAATTAAGATTCCAAGATTTTCTTACATACCTACATATTTACTTACAAGTGAAGCTGATATAATTATATAAAGCGTGTAAAAAAAACGTAATCCTTAATCCTATGTGTACTCCAGCGACAAAAACTCGCCATGCTGTGCGGGATGCATGTTCGCGGCTGGCCTTTAAATATACAGTGTGTAACAAAAATAAGTGATAATACTTTAGGGGGGGACGTGTTCCTTGTAGAGAGTTCACTGTGATAGTAGCAGCGCTGAAAGACGATTTTTTTTCACTTTTGTATGGGCAAGGGCCCGAGCGTCACGAGTTTCCCCATACAAAAGTGAAAAAAATTTCTGGTCTTTCAGCGCTGCTACTTTCACAGTGAACTCTCTACAAGGAACACGTACACACCCTAAAGTATTATAACTTATTTTTGTTGCAACCTGTATAAAATCAGTAATTCTATTGCTTGTGTTCTTAGCGACAAGAACTCGCCGTGCTGCGCGGGATGCGTGTTCGCGGCGCCGGGCGTGGTGTGTCGCGAGGCGGCGCACTCCGCCTGCGAGGGCGAGGCCGTCTGCAGCGGCGCCTCCGCCGACTGCCCCAAGGTTAAAAAAAAACGCGAAATTCCAAATTCAAAGTTTTTATTTTTAACTTTTTACCTTGTCAGTGGTAAATTCTGCGCCTGTACCAAGATTTTGTAGCCACTTCGTTTTAGCACCAACAATCGAATCTTTCTTTTCGTTCCAAATTCTTTAAAACTGCCATCGAAATTGTTTAAACTTCCTTACAAAAAAAACAGTCTAGTAGTTTACTTGTCAAATAACAAAAAAAAATCCTCTTTATTACAATATGTGTATGGACTTTTACTTCACACTTGCAATGGTTTAAATACAGGCTGTAACAAAACTGATAATACGTAAGTGTGAATGGGTCCCCTATAAATACTGCTATGAAAGTAGCCGCGCTATGAAAGAGTTATTTTTTTAACTTTTGTATGGGAAAATTCATGACGCTGGGACGCTTCCCCATACAAAAGCGAAAAAAAGTCTTTCAGCGCTGCTATCTTCACGGTGAACTCTCTACAAGGAACACATACATATAGGTCAGTTAACTAAAGCTGGCACGTTCACAGTACTCACACTTATGCAATTCCACTATACAATATGTTTAAAAATAAATGATTTTGTAGGTAGTGCGTTGTACATAAATAAATACAAATATATGTGTTACTTGTTTATATTATGATTATTACATTATTGCCTTTAATCAGAATCGTAAATTAAATCTTCTACCCTACTCAAACTTTCATCGCTCGAAGAACCTGATGTTTCACCGTCGCGCATCGGAATTTCCTTCAAATTTTTCATTGAAAGATATCCACCGTCACTGTTTTTATTGTGATGCATGAAATAGTTAAAACATTGTACACTATTTCACGCGATTGTCCCGTTAAAGTTTTGCCGCAACCAATTCTTTCCGAAGACAATCAGACTAATCACACGCACCGCGCGCCGATCACTCGTGAGTCATGACTGACATTGTAACATCACGCTGTATTTATAAACAGTAGCAAAAGAAAAACAATAACTGTCCCCTTCATTCCAGCTCATTAGGTAGCCCGCGCGCGAGAGAGACGGGCAGACTTTTCATGATGCGTATGCAGTACGACGTCACGCCGCGCGCTTATTCACAGACTCTAGACAAGCGCAATGTGTTGATCGTGCCAGCCTTAGTTAACTGACCAATACCCTAAAGTATTGTGACTTTGTTTTGTTACATTAAAAAATATGTATCAGGCGCCGGCGATAGCAGACGAGCACGAATGTGCGGAGCGCGGGCGGTGCCGCAACGGGTCGTGCGTGCCGTACTGCGAGACGCAGGGCATGCACAGCTGCATGTGCGATATCGGTGAGTTGTGACATAATATTATCTGTTACTTCTGTAAGAGTCTATAAAACTAGTGAGAGTTTATTTAGTCCGCGGGTCACAACAAAAAAAGAATAGTAATCTATATTGCCCACGGCCGGATTTATATATTTTTTTGAATATAGGCCATTTTAGTTTTGCCGCCCTTATGTACGAACTCTGCCGCCATCCTTGGACACTGCCGCCTCCCCTAGGACGCCATAAGACGCTGCCGCCTGCCGCCCATAGGCCATGCCCAATACTGTCTTTACATAAATCCATGGCTGACATCACTATTCCTGCTGTTGACTGCCTGTCTTCACAAACGTCGACTTTCGGACACAAAACCACTCACATTCTCACGTTCACACATACACGGTCCTATTATATATCTCCAGACTTTGGTGTATCCTTCACGTTAACAACATTTTGATGCTTTTATTGTATGTTCAATTTAATTAAATAACAAATTATGTAACAGTTGCGGACGCGTGCAAGCGTTGCTGTCGTAAGAGTCTGAACAAGACGTGTTTCCCCGTCGCGCACAACGACATCCTGCCTGACGGCACACCCTGTATACAAGGATTCTGCAACAAGGTACGATTTTTTTCATTAATTTATGAAATACAAACGAACAAGATAAATATTCAAATGGAGCTCTAGCGGAAAGCCACGTTTATGTGTTGGAAAGAAGATATTTCAAAGGGTTCCATGATACTGATTTAAATAGCTTTTTTAATAAAAATTACAAAATTCCGTTGTAAAGTTGACTAATAAATTATAGGCGAGTTTTTTTTTAATTAATAACTAGCTGTCCCGGCAAACGTTTCTTTGCCATATAAAGTATTTCGCCCATATTATTTTATTGAAGTGACTAAATAAATATGTCACCATGGCAACGTCCATCGCTATCCCGTCGCACAAACAATGGTCGCCGTCAGTCTCGAGTTGTAATAATTTACTATTATTTATTCAACAAATGCACTTATCAATATAATAAGTACCCAGTAGCCGATTCTCAGACTCACTGAATATGCATATAAAAATTTGGTTAAAATCAGTAAAGCCGTTTCGGAGGAGTACGCGGCCTAACATTGTGACACGAGAATTTTATATATAAGATAATAAATGGCGTGTTTCGTTCAGGGCGTGTGCGAGAAGACGATCCAGGACGTGGTGGAGCGGTTCTGGGACATAATCGAGGACATCAACATCAACAACGTGCTGGGCTTCCTGCGCGACAACATCGTCGGCGTCGTCGTGCTCGCCACCGCGCTCGTGTGGATACCCGCTAGCTGTGTGGTAGGTGCCTGGATTTTATGTCATTTAGGACCTGTTTCACCACTTCCTCATGAGTGCCGGATAAGCTATCCACAACTTAAATCGACAGATTGATTATGGAGTATCTGTCAAATAAGTGACAAAACAACAGGCCCTTAAACTTCACATTTTTTGTCACGTGATCGCGATTTTGTTTGCGGTATTAGTTGCTTGCACTTATCATGTTAAATCGAAGACTACGATACCCTAAAACGGAACCCTAACCGACAAGAGTATTGTCAGTTCACATTACAAACGCACCGCGTCGATGCAGTGAGCCATTCAAAACTCAACTATATTTCCTACAATATAAGTTACACACTGCATTAACTATTATAAAACTGAAATATTCTATTTACAACACAAGAAGATACATCTTATATTGACAGACTTGCCACCCGCAGTTTAGGTGGGTCATTTGAAAATTAATCGTATTGATGCACCACGTTGCAATCTGAATTGACATTTTGAGTTTTTTGGCTTCAAATTAATAGTCTGGGTTCCGTAGAACAATTTTTTTTATTACTATCAAGCTAATTTTTGTGAGTAGCTTCATTTTGATAAGACGAACAACAATTTTATTTGCGAAAAGTCTTGAAAGTGGTAGCTAACAGAGATAGAAAGGATTTAATACTTTGATGGTCCTAAAATATGAATTGTTCTATTTATAGGACAATGTTACTCTTAAATTAATCCTTCGATCGTGGATTCTCGGAAACCTATTGTTATGCTATTGTGTTTCGCTCACCGGTGAATTTTTATTAAATAATTATTAACCTATCTAAAAAATCAGCTCGTTAGGGTTCCAATTTAGGGTTCTATAATCAACAAAACTTGGTTGACTACGGAACCCTAAAACAGAACTCTAACCATCTTGTCTTATAGATCAGCTATGTGGACCGTCGTCGTCAGCGGGCGCACTTGAAGTTGTCGCAGTGGGAAAGGCAGCGCGACCTCGTGCACCCCGCCTCACCACGCAAGATCATACACACTAGGTGAGCTGGTGTACAGGGTGATTTGGTATCTCGTGAATCGGATGACGCGACTTTAGTCGGGTGAGGCCAAACGAGCGTAATTTTGGGAGTCACAGAATTTCGGTCGCGTGAATTATTTTTCATACTAATCATGACTTACAAAATTACGCTCGTGTGAATGAAGTAGAAATTTTCTATGAAACTGAATACAGCAGAACTTCTGTCAACCGAAATTCTGCGACTCACGGACCCACGGAAATAAGGCACGTATTCATTAGTAAACATTTGTTAATAAACTGTTGCGTTGTTGCGTTAAACAAGTTTACAGTAAACACATGTTTCTGAAACTTGGTCCGGCGTCCACACTTGTCAGTTGTTTACAGCATGTCGCCCGATGCGCTGCAGCGACGTGTGTAAGCACCCTTAAAACAGACCTCAGCTCAAGCTATCTAAACTTGTAGCGTCTGCACCGTATTAACTGAGTGTTTCTCTTTCAGATTGCCAAAGCAGAAACCTCCGGGATTAAAAACTATTATTCAAGGGACGAGTCAAATTTAATTCTGCTACACTTATGTAATTTATTTAAGTACTTCTTAATAATATTTATTGATTTAATAAATAGTTCTTTCCATAAGAGGTGTTTCAATAATAAAACTTTGTCAAAGCGAATAATTTGCTTTATTATTGAATTATGCTTATTACATTGAATTTAAATAAATATTAAGGTTTATTTCCCCGTGTGGGAAGTAACCTTGAATAACATTGATATAATTTATTGCAATAAATATAGCTATGGATTACATAATAACGTAGTTTGGGATTAGTTGAGTGCAGTAGAGGTGAGTAACGCGACACCACGCTCGTAGAAGGCGTGCGGGTCCTGTGCGGGCGCGATGGGCAGCCGCACGGTGAAGAGCAGCTCGGAGCGCGCGCTGTTGAGGTACACCGGCAGCGTCAGCGTCTGACCCGCGCTCGATGTGTCCTCGCCACTTAAAGGAAAAGATAGGTTCATAAATAATCGACCTTAGGGCCTAATTGTTAGGGTCTTACACTAGCGGTTAGCAGGGCGGGACGCAGCGAACAGGTCGCGGACATGCAACAAGATAGCTGAGTTCCGTCAAACGCCGACGTGTCCGCAATATCCACAGTGCGCAGCCATGGCGTGTTCGCGACATATTCGCTGGGTGCATGTGTGGTGGTGAAAAGTGGTATTCGAAAAGAGGTACATAAAGGTGAGAGTATCTTTATGGACTTTATTATACGACATCCCCGCTTGTTGTCGAGGCAGCAGCCTAAAATACCGACTCCACTCCAACCGAACCACTGCATGTCATGGAAATGTAGGAAGTGACACTACGGCCCGTATAAATAGTCAATATTTAAGATGCGACCCGGTCTCAAGACGCGGTTGGACCCTGTGATTGGTCCAAATTTTGACAACCAATCACAGAGCCTGAACCGTGTCTTGAGACCGAGATGCATCTTGAGTACTGACTATTTATACGTGCCTAAATGAAGCTATAACGTAAGTTGGGTTGACATTGAGTCGAACTTATGTGCGATGACCGTAAAGCTTAATTGTACTCACCGGACCCACGTAAGCACAGTAAGCGGCAGATCCACCATGATGGTGTTGGTGAGTAGCAGCCGGTTGCCCTTCACCGTGGCGCCCTGCAGCTTCAGCCCCGTCACAGAGAACGACCACTCCGTCTGAGCGTTCTCCGTCGGCGTACCCGGGTCGGGGATCGTCACCTGGAAAAAGACAAAATTTTATTGATGTCTAAAAGAATGTAACTGGGAGGGGGGTCCTGAATTTTAAAAAACAACACTGCAAATTTCTGTTAATGTAAATAAAAAAAGTCCTGAACATTTTCACTAGCGATCAAGCTGATGAGTTATAACGGTAGCAAAAACGGTCAATCCGTTTGAATGCATTCTATGCCACAGACAAATACACATCTAACATGTCTTCGTTGATTAAAATAATCAAAGATTATTCAACTGATTTTACTTTGAGTTTCTTTATAAAATAAAAAACGGGTCATCTGATGGAAAGTAACTACCGCCGCCCATGGACACTTGCGTTATAATTAGTGGCGTTTTACCTACCAATAAAACGCATATTAATTTACTTACCTTATTCGAAGCTTATTTAATTGAGATAGGCACTACGTTTCCCGCCATTATATCCATACTATTGACTTCCGGTTACTCCCACTTTCGTCCCACCATGGTGAAGAGGTAGGGAGAGTTTATAAAAGCGAGCTAACTCGTCTGCCAGTTTATTGCGTCTATACTCACCAGGCAGAATTTAAACTATAAGCTTCGAATAAGGTAAGTAAATTAATATGCGTTTTATTGGTAGGTAAAACGCCACTATTAATTCCCTGTACCGTTATTCGAAGCTTATTTAATTGAGAATTGTTTGTTATCGCCTGGTGGGAACGAAAGTTTACGGAATGTAAATTAGACGCCAATGTGAAAGATACAAAAATATAATATAAATCAAATAGTTTATTTTTAACAACCAGTAGTACCAACTACTATGGGATCGCCAATTTCCCCTAATATAAATAATTTATATTGGAAAATTGTCCACCCAATTTTTCAATGCAACTGCTGATCAAATACTTCCCTGCGTAGCAGTTATACCTACATCTTTGAAAAGGGATTCGATCCATCCTGAAATAATGGTCCTTGAGGCAGGTTTAATCCGACCTCTGCAAATAATAATAAATTATGTAAAATGTAATGTAATTGTATTCCGCCTAGAATCGAGTACCTTAATAGTTCTTTATTAGGTCAAGATTGCCTGTAATCAGAAAAGTCAGTTTTTGAACCAAAAGATGGCCAAAAAATATTATTTCATTTGTATTTTGTATACAATGGTCATTATCAATCTTTAGCAGGGTTAAACATAAATTATTGTTCTACCAGAACATAAGAGCAGTAAAAACGGCTATATGTCTTTGTACTTGAAAAGGGTTGTCATGTTCTAAAGCGTAATTGCTTAGATATGATGCCAAACTATCTATATTCCATATTGGTGGTTTTAAGCTTGTAGGTTTTTGTAAAGCTATGGATTTTAACATTTACTCAAGTATAATATAAGAACTAATTTCTCCAGCCGAATTCGGGTTACAAAGAGTTGAAATAACCGACTTCGGTCTGATAAAAACCTGGCTACATCTTCACCCCGTGGATTACATGAATCGACTTGATTTTGGTTTGACCAGTGTAGCCATCGTTTCCAAGCAACATTATAAGCTTTTTTGTGTAGAATTACGAGATGAATGCCATGACATACATAGAAGATCTACTTACAGTTTGCTCCAGGTTCTTATGCGCTGACTCCACCTCCATATTTCGGATTTCTAAACTACCAGTGTCATCTTGTGGACCTCGGGTGATGGCAGACCCGTCGACGCGTCAATGAGGAACTTGTTCAGGCGTGGAATTGTGTATGGGGCGGCAGTCGCTCCGGCTTTCAGATCTGATCGCCAGTAGACTTTGCTCCAGCGGGGGACTACCAGCAAGTATATTCCCTGTGCGTGATCGAGATGATTCAAAACTTTGGGTATTAGACATTGTGGCGGAAATATCCAAGCTAACTGGAAAACCCACTGCAGTAAAAAGGAGTCTAGAAAGAGCGCCCCAGGGTTGATTAAATCGAGAGAAATGTTGTTCGTTACCACATGCACCCGACTGAAAGCAAAGAAGTCGATCACTGGAATGCCCTATCTGCTGAAAATTTTATTTGTCCATTCGGACGTCAAATGCCACTCTGGTTTCCGGCAAAGCTTTGACAAATTGCCGGCGTGGCTGTTGTAAATCCCTGGAATGTGAAAAACTGAGGTGTATTTGATATCGTTCTTAGATCCTAAGTTTTTGAGATTTGGTGCCGCCTTCGTGACGAAGGTATGCGATTACGGTTTTATTGTCGCTTTGTACTAAAACTGTATTATTAGTCATTATTTTATGATGACTTTGAAAAACTTTTGACATAGCTAATATTTCTTTCTGATTACAATGGAGCATGATTTTGTCTTGCGACAAAAAACAGGTCAGACTTAAATTATTAAGACGAGCGCCCCATGCGATGTCAGAAGCATCAGTTTCAGTTGTAAGATAATGCAATGGTGAAGACATATGAATAGCCGAAGGCTTACGGCAATTCTCGAGCCACCAATCCAAAATGTTCCTGGCGTCTGCCGGAATCGTACGTCATCTGGTGCCCGATTTTAACATTCTGTTGAGCAGCATCAAAAGCGCGCGGAAATTGAGCTGACCTGTGGGTACAGTAAAACTAACAAAGTTTTATAGATCAACTAAGCTCTGTATCTCTTTAAGGGATAGGTACACGTTGCTTTTTATGAATTTCACAAATTTTTGGTTTTTAGAATTTGTAATTTCTCTATAGGAACTCGCTTTACATTAGTAGTAGAATTCCACTCGACTCCTAAATAAACTATTGACTTAAATGGAACAAGGATCGCTTTTTCCTTGTTGATAATCCATCCTGAAAATTCTAAGGTTTATACGGCAACATGAACATATTATGTCTCCTTAACTCATTTGACCTTGACTGACATAATATTACTATATTAAAGCACAAATCAATAGGCGTGATAGTTTTTCCGTAAAGTGTACCACAAAATGTTGTGGGATATTCTAGGGCTCGCTTTGCTCGGCCTGATAAATCATGATACGAATACCTTTTGCGAAGAACTTAAGCCACCCAGTTGGTTATTGTCGCGAAAGCTCTTGGAGCAGTACTCAGTCAATAGTAGACACGTCATTTCCCAAAGTTGCTTTTGATATATCAAGTGTTAGAATCTACGAGACTCGAACGTGAAAGCATACCTGCGTCAGATCCACTTTGCAGAGCCAGTCTGAAGGAAATCTGGAACCCAAAACATGTTCAGAAGTTTGAACTTCGTTGTTTTGATGTAGTAATTCAGAGCCCTTAAGTTGAAGACAGGCTGTGCAGTACCGTCCGTTTTGCGTACTAAAAACATTGACGAAGGTAAGCTTGGAGATGGATTGCATAGCTCCAAGACGCCTTCGCTTATTTTATGGATAGTGGCAGTCATGTCGCGAGAACGAGGAATAATTTGTACTGTTCTTTTTTGCATCCCCACATAAATAAGGGGGCGAAATTTCTTGCGAAATGGTATACGATACCTGGAAATTATTTTCAGTATTGTTTCTGGTGCTCCCAACTGCCTCCATTAATCCACATACGAGTATTGAGCGAGACGACCGGCCTGATATTTCGTGTCAAAAACGACGTCGCTTAACTTAACATAACCGGTGTTGTGGGCATGCGACGCGGCACGTTTATGTCCAGATCCTCTGTTTGCCTTTTTAAAGTGGTTACGTGATATGCCACGTCCACGAAATGACCCACGATTACTCGGTAGGACTGAGTGAGAGCAGTGGTGACTGCTAGCTTGCGTTGGCAGATCGTTTGAGTAACAACCACAACAACCCTGTAAGGGTTTTTTATGAGATGCGTGCTCCTGAAAGGAGACGCTGGGCTTTTTACCCTCTGCCTGCAAGGTGACCGCACGCGATTTCCTCAGAAGCCAAAACACTTCCGACTACCAGCTTACCTTACCACGCTTCGTCTACTGTAGACGTATTAATCGTCGGATCGCGAACTTGTTTTGTTATAATCTCACGTCGGTGATGACATATAATATGCAACGTATCTGAGAAGATTCTCTGATATTCACCTTCAGAAAAAAGTTCAGCGGAGCTAAAATGGTCGCATTTCGCAATTCCTCTAAAATCAATTCAGAAACTGAATCGTCAAAACAGTCAAACTGACGAATGTCAAATTAGTACAAATTACTAGCCATGAATTGCAAGCAGACTGCAGAGTGACCATTGTGATTTAATAAATAAACAAATAAAATGAATCATATTATGATTCATAATATGATTCTCCAAAGCGACCATTTTAGCCCCGCTGATAATTTTTATTGCGTATAATCCGGATTCTCCTCCTTAAACCATTTTGTGTCGTCAGTGAGTGGTTTTTGTAATCGCGTTGTTTTATGACGCACATAGTAAGCACTCCAAAAGCCTTATCATGCCGGAGGATTGGAGATTTAAAATTACTTCATTAGTCTCCAAAGCTCGTGAATCTTGGAGATGATAGATAAGTTTTTGGCTCTCCGGCGGGGAATCGAACCCCGGTCTCCCGCGTGACAGGCGGGGATACTGACCACTATACTACCGAACTGCATACCTTATATCACTCTAAGAGGCGTCGTCTAGATGTTGGCTGCAACTATAATGTCAGTAATTTCTTTGTACATCCGTTAGTATTTACCAATGATATTCTATATTTTAGAAACTCATTGGTATTTACGGTCTGAGTGACACGTGCGTTTGCCCCCTCCTTTTTTTACTACGGTGCTTAGCGGAGTCTGAAGAGCTAGTGGATGAGCTGTCACTATCGGAGCTAGAAATTAGAAAGTACGTCGCGGTGCCGATGGATCTGCAACTGGTATCAACCATTTTCACATATTTTACTAGCATTTCCATTCGTCTTAAAAATAAAATGCTGAAAAGCTAGTCATTAAATTAATAATTTCATTATGTTAAACTAAATTGTTTATAAACTTGTAAGTGATAAATAAAATTTGTAAATGATAATTTTTATCTGAACGGAAAATCCGTTAAAGAAAAATAAGATGCAAATATTTTATACTTTTTTCATCGATAGTAACAATTAATTAAAATATAATTAAAAACAGTTGTCATTATATTAACAAAATAAATTATTAAATTAGTACTTTATCATATTTTATTTCTTATATTAAAATATATTTAATTTAATTAATATTAAAAGAATATAACATACCTGTAGATATTTATTTATTATTATTCCTTGAAATAAATTCAATTATACCTGTGTAATTCCTTGAAATAAATTGCACTTATACCTGTGTAATTCCTTGAAATAAATTGCACTTATACCTGTGTAATTCCTTGAAATAAATTGCACTTATACCTGTGTAATTCCTTGAAATAAATTGCACTTATACATGTTTAATTCCTTGAAATAAATTGCACTTACACCTGTGTACAAAAACACTACCGTATCGGGCGGGAAACAAGACGCCAATGAACTGGCAGACGAGTTAGCTCGCTTTTATAAACTCTCCCTACCTCTTCACCATGGTGGGACGAAAGTGGGAGTAACCGGAAGTCAATAGTATGGATATAATGGCGGGAAACGTAGTGCCTATCTCAATTAAATAAGCTTCGAATAACGGTACAGGGAATTAATAAGTTGATTTTGAATCTAGTCTGTTTACTCATTAAAGCAACTAACCTGAAGGTTCAACTCCTCTAGTGACCAGGAGTTGGCCTGCGCGACGCACTGTCGGGTCGCGGTGATGTACGCCTCCGGGTTGAGTAGCCCACCGAGCCACACTGGTATACTCTGAAAATGTTAGTAAGTATAATGTATCTTATATCTTTAAACGAGCAATTCTTGTATATATATATTGGCGGGGGCACCGCCAATATATATATACAAGAATTTGGAATCTCGGAATCGGCTCCAACGATTTTCATGAAATTTAGTATACAGGGGATTCCGGCGGCGATAAATCGATCTAGCTAGGAATCATTTTTAGAAAATGTCATTTTATTCGTGTTTTATCAAACAGCTGGTATGAATTAAAGTATGATATTTTATTAAATTTTAATTTCATGCAAAATGTCAAATTGTAGTCTAGTAAGTTCAATAATATTATAAATTGTAACCTGTAGCACTTGATATCAGAAAATGTGTAACCATATTCTTGTAAATAAATAAAGATTACGATTATGAACCCGTCTTTGCAAAAAATAATATAAACCCATGCCACCATGGACAATATTACGAATTTATTGACACCTCATCTCAACTTTGGCCAGGCTGTAATTTACCGGTTGTAATTCTTATTAGTAAGGTTTATCTATGGGCACATAGCACATACCTGCAAGCGTCGGTCAGCCACGGCAGCAGACACCTGTGCGAGCTGCGTGCCGCGTCTGGCGAAGTCGTCGACCCACTGCTGCACGGTGCAGCCGCGCGCCACCGCGTACCGCCGCCAGCCCGCCGGCAGCATGCCCCGGACTAGCGCGCCCACCATAGCGCGCGTCTCGTTTGTCTGCTTCATCTCGCCCTGGACAAGCGATATCATTTTATTATCGTCAGTTATTTATCAGCATCTCGTTGTAGGTATCAAAAACTCCCATAGTAATCGGGAACATATTACTGAATGAAACGAGGATGACGAAAAATCAGTGATGCCTGTTCATAATATTTTTAGTAAGATATTTGTGATTAAAGTTTTCTATACCTTTCTCGCAAAATGTTATGCTCTCACGGCATTGACTACTTAAAAGGCTTATCTTAAAGTTTGTTATTTATTATTTGACCAAAAACCTAATTTGAATATAATTATTATAGTCGTCCATTAATCACATGATCCTTTTTAATAACCTAAAAATTAAAAAAGTATGGTTATTAAAAAGGATAGATTTGATATTAATAACCACATGGTTATTAAAGAAATTAGATTACCTACCGACTAGTTTCTTCAGTCATAAGCAGTTTTTTTTCATCATCAGTCCACACTAAAACGTGCGACAAGACTTTATGTTACAGCACACACACAAACAGGTCAAACTTACAAAACCCCTCTATTTGATCAGGGTTTAAAAATGTTGTATGTATGTTGTTCTTCTTTTGTCACTCACCTGGCATATAGCGAGCACGCTGCGCAGGTCGTGCAGCACCTGCTGCAGCAGCGCCGCGCCGGCCGCCACCTCGCGCTCGAAGAACCGGTACAGCGGGTCCTTGATGTTCTCCACAGTGCGACGCAGGGTCTATACGATAAGCAAAATATATTACAATTATATTGTTCGTTGATAGTTAATAAAATCTAAAGCCCTAGCATAAAGATGTATTTGGGTAGCTACATTTTGCGTAGTTTTGAGGTACCGTCCCGATCTTTTACGCAGCTAGCCGCGACCGAAAAAAAATCTAATAAAATGCCACTTAATGACTATGTCATGACTATAGGTTTCATTTTACTCTACGCCACTAGGTACACAAATGTTAGTAGAAAATATAATCGATATACATAAAACTTCAAGGTGACTGACTGACATGGTGATCTATCAACGCACAGCCCAAACCACTGGACGAATCGGGCTGAAATTTTGCATACAGGTAGATGTTATGACGAAGGCATCCGCTAAGAAAGGATTTTGATAAATTACAACCCCAAGGGGTTAAATAGGGGATGAAAGTTTGTACAAATAATACTTCTTAACGCGAGCGAAGCTGCGGGCAAAAGCTCGTATAATATAATACCTATAGTCTATGTCATATAGCAGCATTTTATTTGAATTTTTGTCGGTCGCGGCAAGCCGCGTAAAAGATCGGAAAGTCACTTTAACAAACATGTTATTTGCCATTGCTAAATATTATATTATAATACAAGCGGGCCCGACGGATTTAGTCCTGTCTTAACTTTGGTAAACGGAACTTACAGGCAACTCTTGCGGTAGAATCTGTAGCCAGTTGGTTGCGGTCTGCTGCAGAATCTTCATCCAAGCGGGTCTGCCGTCGCCAACGACTACAATCGAGTCTGAAAAGTACAAATTAAAATTAGCCCAGACCTAAAAGGTTGAAATACTTTCAGCCGGACTAGACAGGCCATTCTAAATGCATTGGAAACCCTCTAAGTTATTATGAAAAGTTTGTATCCTTGTTTTTTTAATAATAGTAACATTTGCGGTCTTATCTTAACGAAATATTTAAAATCAAATTTTTTAAAGTCGATACTAATACTGTTGGCCGCATAAACTATGTTTTTGTTATGTTTAGTTTTTATAAATAATATGTTATATGTTATAAACTCACGTGGATCGTGGTCTTGTGTGGCGGCGTTGTACGCGAGCTCCTCCTCGTCTTCAAGTTGCTGCATCTTCAGTAGTTTAGACACGAGGTCGCTGCCTTGTGTCGTCAGCAACACCTGAACACATTTAATGTTTATTACTTTTATTTCCAAAACTTTCATAATCATCTTTCTAATTCTATAGATAAGTACAAAACAAATTAGAATCAGTAGATAGAAGCTTGAAAAACTAGATTTAATATTCAAAAGAAAGTTACATTTTCTATGAAAGTATAATTATAATAACGAGGCAAGAAATTTTAATATTTTATATGAAGTTTTGTGCCAAGATTCGTCGTTAGAACTTTAGCAAAACTTAATGGGCTTTATTTACTTAACCAATATTACAATCAATTAATTTTGTAATAAAGTTCTAAATCTGCTAAGTTGTCTATTTTGTATGAAACTGTCTTAAAACTTGACAAAACACTACTCAAGCATACCTTCTCAGCGTTGTTGGGCAGACCCAGCCACGAGGGTGTCTGCCGGTCGGAGAGCTCCTCGATCCACTTGAGGAAGTGGTCGCGCCGGTTGCCGTCCGGCATCGTGATGTGACGCTGGTTGCCCGAAGCCTATAAATATACTTCATATTAAAAACCTAATCATTCATATGTTACTAAATATTAGTCCTTTACCTATATCTACCCTCCAATGACACGCTCATTAGCTACTTTCCCGTAATACCTCGATCGTGGGAATCGATTTTCAATTGTTATGCGACAGCCGGGTGCCGCTTGGGAATTGATGCGTTAAACGGTGCAATAGGGTATTTGACAGATTTTTTATATCTATCTCGAATTACTTGGTACTTACTTACTAAAATTAAATAAGGGTTCCGTTTTTTGGCATTTGGCTACGAAACCCTAAAAATACTTTCGGTGAACTCCTTAATCGCAATTAAGGAGTTCACCGAAAGTGACCTCACAAGCGTGTAAACCCAATGGCCGTGTTCTAACCTAACCTAATCGCCAGTTCTATGACAAAATATAACTACAACTCAGGCCTGGTACCGACTTCAAAATTATGAAGGTTGAGAACAGAAATACTGATTACGGAATAATAATTATTTAATACTTTTTAGTTCATTTAAGAATATTAATTATTTGTTTAAAAATAATAATTTTACTCTTTTTAGCTATCCTTAGGTTTTCTATGCAGTTCTGAGGTTTTAATCGATAGACAAACTACAGAATAATGATTAAAAACATCAGTCTCGATCTATAAGACTATCAAAAGTACCAATAATGGGGTCATAATGCGATGATGCATGGTGTAGTGATGATGATGATGATGATGATGATTAATGTAATCAGCATAGTAGCTTATGCTTTTGGTTCTACAACGCCGAAACTCCCAAACATGTATCTCAGGAGTTCTGTTCAGCACCTTCGAAACTATGGTACTTATATCATGGTGCAAAATCTTACTTTTTGGTAGCATATGATCAAAATACATCACATAAAACCAAAATAACCATATTATATTCCCATTTGAATTTCAAGGAGTCCCCTCGATTCCTCATGGTTCCCATCATCAGACCACCATTTTTGTGTACATGGCACCAACTCGGAACAATACCATGTACAACAAAAGAAAAATTTTGAAAATCGGTTCACAAACGGCGGCGTAATTGTTGAACATACATAAAAAAAATATCCACAGCCAAACATATAACCTCCTCCTTTTTGGAAGTCGGTTAAAAAAAGTTTAAATATCAAACACAAAACGCTGTTTCTAATCATAATAACATAGAGTGTATTAAAAATGTAACCATACGTAAATACATTTGAAAACTTCACTGTAAAGATGCTGCGGCTTGTTATATTTTTCAGGGCAGTAGCATACACAATATCACTTAGTTTTATTACATCTGTATAATAGTCGACAAAGGTCCTGCTTAATCAGATTTTTACCTTTACGACTTTTCAGAAAATTAAACACAAATAGTGTCTGCAGTAGGGCTTGTTCAGCGATCATCAACTTACCCCATCAACATTAACCACGAGCGGGAAGTCGGCCTCGAATGACTTAGGCGTGAACAGCTTGCACAGGAATGAGTGTAGTAGGCGCTGGTCGAACACGTTGTCGATCTTGCCGCCGTATATGCTCTGCGAAAGGAGCGTCACTAGCGCCTCCCATGGCACCTTCTCCGGGGGCAAGTTCGTGCGACCCTGGAATTTTATGTTTTATAATATTCTGTAGACACCATTTTGTTTGACTGACGTAGTAAAATCATTTTGACTACGAAGGATGTATGTGAGATGTCGCTTAGGATACTTTATGTCCTTTCTCCTATTTTGTGACACATTTTTAAAAGATTTCTAGCTTCGTTGTCGTAACTATCAAATGCGAACTTGGATACTATCGTGATTGCCTCAAATAAAGAAAAGTTTTTGGACAATTTAACAACTCTATATTACATTAAAATTGTTATTTTAATTGTGTGATATACTCCTAAACGAAATATTATTATATTATACGCTTTAGCTGTTATGTAAACTTATTATATCAAAAGTTATTCAAAGACATAGGTATAACTAAAAAGTTATATCTATGTTTTTAAATGTGTAACATTTAATGGTGGCAAAATAGGTATTATTTATTTATAACTAAATTTAACGAAGTGCCAATATTACTCCAGTGTAAAATATTATTAATATCGGTATTTACCATGGCGGTAGCATCGATCCACGTATCGAGCGTGTCGCAGGCGACGCGGAGGTCCGACTCGTTGAACTCGTAGTATTTAGCCCAGCCGAGCGGCACGTACCGCAGCCGCTCTTGCACGATACCTGCACGGGATTATATACTTTATGTCAAGGTTTTGTTTAGTGACGCAGGTCGAATATTCTGTGGCAAACGATATGCCCACAAGATAGAATGCGGTACAAAAATGCAATGTCCTTGCTCAAGTTTAAAACATTTTGGAGGCAAAATAATGAAAGAATAGGGGAATATAACTTACCGTGGAACCAGGCCAACAGGAAATAGAGCCTTGCGCGCTCCGACGGCGGTTTCATCATGCGGGCAGCTGGTACCTGATAACAACATAATATTTTTTTATTAATAAATCAATAAAATAAACTCTTCGAACTACACCAGTAAAGTCTGTAGGTACCCCATTTTATGTTCGATGATTTTTTAATTCGAGAATCGCTGATCCTCTTTTTTTTCTTTCGCATCTTGACTCAATTTGCTGATAATCTTTATCCGACGGTAAACTTCGTGTAGAAGAGAGACAATACGATTTAGAACGCGATGGCATACCGTGGCGAAAGTACGCAGGAGGTTCGCGCGGATGCCAGGCGGGGGCTCGAAGACTAGCACGCGGCCGGCGCGCAGCAGGTTGACTGGCAGCTTGGGGCTGATCTCCGTGGTGAGGAATAGACGGAAGGCGGGGTGCGGCTGCAGAGAGTGCAGCTTCTTCTCCAGCTGCACCAGCCACACAGGCGCCAGGTGCACGTTTTTCAGCATCACCCATCTGTAAAGTATTGAACGCAATTAATAAATGCAGTGTAAGTTGTAACGTTGTATAATAAATTGAATATGAAGCGCGTTTAAAATTTAATAAAAAAAGTATACTTTTAAGAAAACGCCAATGGATATAGTTATTTTAAATCTACCTGTAAAAAATACCCCAGAACCTAAAAATTATATTTTCGGTCACATATCACTGCTTTTGCTCCGTAGCGCGTATTCCGTAATCAGCTATAGTGTTATAGTACGCCGTACTTCAACAGCCGAATATCATAAGTTTCGTTTTGAAGTTAGCGCAACATGCGCCATTAAGTAAAATGCTAAAAATACTTGAACCCAAGCTTATGCTTACCTTCCAGTCTTGCAGGCGTTATTTATAGCTCTCTCGGCTTGGTTGAAGCCTTCAGCGGAACCGATGGCGATGCTCGACAGTGGCTTGTTTAGTTCAGTTGCCATATCATCCACACGACCTGCGATATAAGAAATGAATTAAAATACTGATCATGAGCTCATAAAAAATGTCTCATAAAGACCTTTCATTGCGAATATAAGATCAATTTATATAATCAAGACTACAAAAATTGTAGACTAAGTTGTGCGGGGCATACACAATCAAATTCTCAAAATCGCGCTAAGACGGATATAAAATAATAATAAAGAACCAATTTCGGTTACGTTTGACCGCTCGAGATTGTTGCTCTATTCCGCTAGGTATATTAACTTTATGCGTCAGTCTCGAGTTGTAATGTGGTTTCATGCTTCCTCACATAATTTTAGGGGTCCCGCTTACAACCCACGAGGCCGGCAAGCGTCCTGTAAAACCTTACATTTTTATTAGTAAGTAGACATAGCGCTACGTACCGCTGGCATCATATCCAGGCACCGAGCACAGCAGCGCGGGCGTGGTAGCGTTTAGTTGATGCTCTGTAATAGTCGACAACTCGAGCTCCGTCTCGGCGCGCGACATGAACGCCCCGCCCAGCACAGACGATACTAGTTGCGACGCCGCCGCTATGACGCGGTCTGGACGGAACGCCTAGAACGTTTGTTGATGTTAGTCGTACATACATCGTGTAAGCACATGTCAAGTAAATAACAGAAAAAAAATTTAGATTTGAAATATTTGTTGGTTCCTTTGTGAAAGGAACGTTATGATAGGTGATAACACTGATAATAGAAGTAAAGAGGCCCATTTATTATCCTGCATTGCAGTCCGCCGGCTAATGCAGGATAGTGAATGGTGTTTTTACGTAGATTTGGATCGTCGGCAACGCCTTTATTATGCACGACAAAACTTTAATAGTTTTCCACAGAAGCAATTTTTTAAACAGGTCTGTAAATAAATCAGGCTTAAAAGATATAAATATTGTGTTTTCTTTCTTATATAGCTTTTGGTACCATTGGTCGGCCTTGAAGCCTAGCTTTGATGAAGCCATCCTTATAACTTTAAAATCAGTGTTTTATTATTTGTTACTTATAATATGTGTGTCTGGCATAATTGATCATACTTGTATAAGCAGCAGGCGGTACATGGCGAGCGTGTGTGGCGCGGGCGGCGAGGCGGGCTCGGCGTCCCACAGCGTCGGGACGCACTGCTCGGGCGCGGCCTGCGACAGCCACGCCCCCAATTCCGGTAGCGCACACGCCTTCTCCACGAGACGACGGAACGCCACGAGTCTGTAAATGCACACCAACGTTAATCTCATAGACGGATTTTCTTATGACTTTGTTTTGGTTTACTTATTTAATATTTACCGGCTGTTATTACCTATTATACCTTTTTAACATATTTTTTTGTAATACTAGAAATAAAACAGCACGTAGATTACTCTCCAGTGTGTCCTGCGCCCCGATACCCTTCAGCTGGATACGGTACGGTACAGCGCGAACTACACTAACACACACCTGGAGCTAAGCCTAGCAGCAGCCTCGTGCTGTTGCTGCGACAGCGGCTCGACAGGCGGCGTTGACACCTGGAAGCCCTCGCGGCCGCGCAGGAACACACCGAACTGCTGCTCCAACGTGTCCTCTGCGCCTATGCCCTTCAGCTGGATGCGGCACAGCAGCAGCGCGAACGTCAGCCGGTCGGTGTGCAGCATGCCGCGGGCTACGCGCTCGTACACCGCCTATAATAATAAGAAAAGTTCTTGATTTATATTTTAAACAGGTTAGTAGCAATTTTTTCATTCTTTTTTTTGGTAGCATTATAGTAATTTCATTATTGACACCCCTCTCTAGAAGAAAAAACGCGTTGCTACCCTGTTGATTATACAATACTCACAATAAACAGCTCCTCAGTAATAGTCTTGAGTCTGCTGGTGTAGTCCGTCTGTCCGTTGAGCGCGGGACATACGAGCACCGTGCTGAATATATCGAGGAACATCTTGAGCGAGTACTGGTATAGGAAGTGGACTTGGTGGAGGGACTCCATGGTGAAGTAGATGCTGCTGCACGCCTGTGGAAAGTATGATATGTTTAATCATGCAAATATAATTAAACAGTCGTGTACCAAATATGATTGTTGCAAAAATAACTTTTTAAAATAATCTATTTTCGTTTCTGTATGCGACGCACTGACCTCCATAATACACTGGACAGGCGATCGCTCTTATTAAAATGTTCCTATTTGAAAGTCGCCATATTGGCGCTGATTGCTATGTGAAAGCAGTAGTGAGTGTACTTGGATCTTCTATTTTGCAAATGGCGGTTGTCATTTTTTATGTAATTAGTTCACAGTACGCTCACCGCGGCGCTTCAAATCGGCACAAAAATAGCTGCCAATTTGTACGGCATAGCCGGTATTATAGAGGTCAGTGATGCGACGTGTTATATTACTTTTAGTACTTTATCAAAAATCTAAATACACTTAAGTTACAACAGTTCAATTTACTTACTTGAGAGAGTGGCAGATACTGTTGACTGACTGTTTCAATCTCACCAATAACCTTGTCAGTTTCTTCCACCTAAAATTTTATTTCATTAGTAAATATATATTTTAAAGTTTTATGGATTGACAACTAAATATAGTTTATTCTTTACTTGGCATAAAAAGATATGAAATAATTTTTTACCTTTCTTCCAATGTCGTCGGCTTCTTTCTTTAGAGTTTCAAGTGTAGCGATAACAGAATCATCGTCTAAGATCTTTCCTTTAGCGTCATTGAGGGCCTGAAGCAGTGACTTCTCAAGCTGTCTCAGTCGAAGATGGAATTCACCTAAAGAAAACGTCGCCATTTGAAACGTATCACTAAATGTCCACTTTTTATAACATTTCTTATTTTGTCGCAATATACCTTCGAGCAATAAAAGCTATGCAATAGCTTAAATAACTGACATACGCACCCTGAAGTTTGAGCAGATCGGAGCGTTTCGCATCGATGTCTGGCCGCTCGGCCTTGAGCACGCGGTGCAGACACTGCGACTGTAGCGACGACCGCGTTACCGTGAAGTTCACGAATGTCACGCGAGAGCACATGTCCGGCGGGAACTCCACCGTCGGGTCCCTGTGTAACATAATCTTAAGTTCAATACCTGCGTTGGATAAACAAGTAAAAGTGTAATTGTTTATATTATATGAAATGAAATGAAATTAAGAAACGAATAATACATTATATTATGTTACTTATGTAAGTAGTTAACAAATTACAACAAAATATTTGTCAAGTACTATTTTATAAGCAACCGCCTGTACAAGGTGCTGAGTTTGTATATTCATACTATACTTGGATGCTAATAAAGTCTTTGAATCTTTGAATCTTGAAAAGTGTTGTTTTAGAGTTTGGTTAGGACAATTTAGCCCCTTAGAACCTGAAATTTATAATTAACTGTCTTGAAGTGTGTCTGCGTTGGATGGGTGTGTTAAAAGTCGGTAGGGAGGTTTATCCATCCTATTAGGTAATATAGGAAAAAAAAATCATTTGTATTGCACATACACAGAACTGGTTTTAAGGACAACGACATCTAACACCGAAATCGTTGTGGGAGCTATAATTGTTATTAATTATTATACACATCACAAAAACACAATGATATCATAAAACTTTCATCAAACTATGCCTAAAGGAATCTGTGTGTCATATACCTCGTGCTAAGGAAGATGACGAAGGAGGGGCTGAGATCTATATCCTGGTCGCCGAGCGTGATGAGCACGCGGCCACCGGTGCGCCGCAGCTCGCGGTTCAGCACCGGGTTGAGGATCGGGTCGTAGTTCTCCACGTCCTAGAATAAATTGTTAGATAAGGAAAAAAATATTTGGTTCCTATCCTAATAACAATAAGCACTAAGTTAAATAATATCGAAGTGATTTTCATTGGGGAGTAAGTTATGCATTACAACTGCTATATTTAACAAGACACCAAAATGTCAGCTGTCTCTCACTCGTGACTCAAGTGACTTAACAAAATCGCGTCGTTATTTCTGATAACATCCACGCGCTAAAAGGTCCTTTTCAGGACTATACCGTGACAGATATCCTCAAATTATTACAGTTATGTTACGTTAATAATAAGTCGTTGTTGCCATAAAGAAGAATAGAAGACAAAAGAAAAGAAGACGACGGTGTTGATTATACCTGAACCAGCAGAGGATTGCCGAACCGTAGAGCGGACTCGAGATTCTTGCGGAAGGAGTCGTCGAGGAAGGAGGTTTTAGTGATCTTGCGCTCCTTGAACTCTCGCATTATGAACTCCGTCGCCTGGCCCGATGGGTCGATGATGAGCGGGTAACGGTTGAAGCGCTGAAATATTACGAATAACGGTGAATGAATTAACGTTTTTTCAACATTCCTTTATATTTGAATAAACGGATTGTAAACTTTAAAAATGTAGCAGAAAAAGGCGGCAATATTTTCTAAGTTTTCGGTTGTGTTAGCATTTTGAAGGTGTAAATAGGTCATACATATTCAAGTACGTCCTATACCATTAACGTTGACGTTAAAGGTACGCTGTACAACAGATTAGCTGTCTTTATTTTGGCTCTTAATGCGTAATCATGAGCATTCTTTGTTTACAATGTTTCAATGACATCTTCTTACCTTCAGCATGATAGCATTCTCCACGCACAGCTCATCTGTAGGTAACGCATTAGCCTGCCAACGCAGCCGCTCGTCCGGGTTACTGAGGTATTCCGTCCGCGCGATGTCCGCGCGGAACTTGATATTTGCCGCTGCCAGGTGGCTCGTCCACGTCGCGAACAGGTTTTGACGGTACTGTTGAGAAAGTACGTTTATTAGGTTTAATAATATTTAGTGGAGGAATATAAAATAAATTGATGTTTCATGCTCTATACTCTATAGCATGCTGTAAAGATTCTGAAAATAAGTATTTTAGAATGTAGTTCTCACGCTATCTAGACGCTAACTAGGTGTAAAGACATAATATAATACCACTATACGACTTGGTTTTGCCTTTACGCTAAGAGTAAGGACGTCTCCAAATATTACAACTTGGAACGAAAGTAAACTGAGTGTGTGCGCTCGATGACTCTAAGTAATATGCATAGTTGAGCGATGCTACGCAGACTATATATTCTTTTTTTATATAAAACTAGCTGTTGCCCGCGACTTCGTCCGCGTCAACATAGTATAGAACCAAAGATGGATCGTCCGCTAACAAATATGAAAAAAGTAAAATATAACCTCCTCCTTTTTGGAAGTCGGTTAAAAAGTAGCCTAAGTTACACCTTACTATATCGGCATCTACCAAAAAAAGTCCAGGCAAAATAGCTCCAGCCGTTTCAGAGATTAGCCGGAACAAACAGACAGACAGACAGACAGACAGACATACAGACAAAGATTGTAAAAAAATGTTTTGGTGTATGTATCGTATATATAGATTCATATGTATGTAGCAAAAAACGGTTCTTTCAATATTACAAACAGACACTCCAATTTTATTTATATGTATAGATGTATAGATATAGATGTATAGATAAGGTGGCAAACGAGCAAACGGGTCACCTAATGGAAAGCAACTACCGTCGCCCATGGACGCTCGCAACATTAGAAGAGCTGCAGGTGCATTGTTTATCTTATATCAATAGTTTCTTGTTGGTACTCACGTGCTGGTCGAAGTATCCACCGTACGCGATGAACGCAGCGGACAGTAGCACGTCACCGACGATGGTGCTCATTTGCGAGCGGAACGTCTCTGAGCTCGACTCCCATCGCTCGCGCTCGATTACTAAGCTCTTGAGCAGCGCTATGGACCTATCCACCTAGAACATAAGAGTGCTTTTGCATTGACTTTTATGTAACAATCATTAATTATATCGAAAAGAAAGGCATTGAGCAGCCGATGTATAATTGCTATAGACCTGAGCATCTTGATACTAGAGAATATAAGAATCATTTTACATTGCTTTTAGTTGCGTAGACTTTGAACAGACGAATCGCTAAATTATAATAGATTCTGACCAGTGTTATCCGCCCGCATTTCTCGAATCAATGTAAATTCGAAGGCTATTTGACTTTTGGATGTCATTACAAAGGAATGATCATAAAGTTGATTAATATACCCAGCGGAATAGAGCAACAATCTCGAGCTGTCAAACGAAACCGAAATTGGTTACTTCTGTGTATAAAAATATGTGTACGTATACACTTACACAAGCATGATTGAACATGATTTGTATGAGATTAAATTGTCAACGTGCGGCACGTGCCGACTGGACGTCAAAAAGAGTGCTGCTGTCATGTATCACACGTCTCTTTTTACCACGCAGTGTTACTGATAGTGACATCTCTCTTGCTCAGGGCTTTGTTTCTCTATTCCGCTAGGTATATTAACTTTATTGGAATTATATGAACGGTATCGATTAGGAATGTCATTGCTTACCTTAGCTTGTACATTCTCGAGGTCAGCCTTTATAGCCTGGGCTTGGCTGATGAGCTGGGCATACTCCTCCTTGTACGAGGCAATGGATTTCTCCAACTGCGCTATGAGCTCCCGAACCTCATCACCAGCTTTTACATTGTGTTGCGCCTGATCTTCGAGCGCCTTCAGTTCGTTACGTAACGGCTCCACACGTTTCAACATGTCGGCGTATTCAATCTGGAAATTGATTTGTTTAGCTAACTTTCTAGGGTGCAATTCTTGTTTCTCGAATCGGGACTCGATAAGGCTGCAGCCTCAAACGACTTGTTTGAGGCCATGATCTAAGGCTGTCAAGCTCATGTCAATCGATATGATGCACGCGTGAGCGAGACAGACTTATTTTATAGGAATAAAAATAGGAGATATAAGAATTACGTCCATGTTTACGAACTGTATTAATTAAATGATTGTACTCAGTATTACCTGTGCGATCGCCCATTTGACCATAGGACCGCAGGCCATACTGGCTCGGTTCACTTTCTCGAAGTTGTAGTCGGGGTTACTCAAGTACCGACTCTTCATCTTCTCTCTCACATCGTCACTGGCCAAAAATACAAGTGATTAATATCTCTATCGCGGTCACCGAATCGAACCAAACCATATCATTGTGACAATAATTTCATGCAAAACTACTGATCATAAAACGTCACTTAACACAGCAAACTTAAAATTTAAAGACTCAAAATAAAAACCATAGATAGCAAACGAACAAAACCAAAAATTATGATAAAGCAAATAAAAAATCCATCATCTGTGAACCGGGAAACATCCTCATATACCAAAGATGACATTATTTATTGGCAAATACATTCATGCAATCTTACAACTGTTTGTGAACTATATTTTAAGTCCCATATATTGTAATAATATAAATACAAATCACACCTGAAATCAAACCTTATTAGTAATTATTGTAAATAAATGATTCGGAGTTCTATCGTTAGTAGTGAGTTCCTGTTAGTACAAAAATTGTATTAGATGGATGTTAATAATATTTCTCCTCATGAATATAGCCATCGATCATCCAACGACCAACACAAAACACATACACATGCTTTCTAAATCCATTTATCATACAATCCTATAAAAAGTTTAACTTCATGACATTATAAAAAAATGCACAAGAGTTGTTATAATAATTTCTCAAATTCAATAAACAGTATTCTTACACAAATGGGAATTGTTTTGTTTAGTTGTAAGAGTTGCTGTTGCACACAAAATCTACAAAATGTTCCTTGTTTACAAGGTCTACATTAAGTAGAAGATGACATTTGAATCCTAACTCACATCAAACGCATGCAGCACATACATAAATGCAAATATACAGCATGCAAAGCAAGCCCAAAGCCGACATCACCAACACATACTCCAATCAAAATTGTTGTCTTATAGAACCGCTTCTTTGTTTGCAAAAGACACATATTAAAAAATAAGTTGTAACTTAACAATAACTATAATTTATTTCCTTAAAATTTAAATGTAATTTAAACGTTTCGAAATGTTTAGAAACATCCAAAGCGGCGGTCCTATCAGGTGACCGCAGCTCACACGCAAGGGGCGGGGTCGGGACGGGCGGGGCGGGGCGAGGGGCGGGGCAAGCGGTCAGGCGGTGCTCACGTGATGTCCTCCGTGGAGAAGTTGGAGACGATGCTGTTGATGAAGTTCTCGCGCATGATGACCGCGCGGATCGCCTTCCAGTCGGTCGCGTTCTCGCCCAGCAGCAGGCAGATCGACTCTAGCGCGACCTTCACGGTGGCGGGCGGGTTGCCCATCGCGCGCACTTCCACCAGGTGCTGCTTCTTTATAGATTTCACCGCTGTAGCCGCCACCGCCAAGCGAGACCCACACAGTACGAGAAAATGCGTTTAGCTGACGTGTCGCATGCGCCTGGCGTTATCGACGCTGTTAGTCACGATTCCGTTAGTGTACGAACGTGTCGACGTATATTAATAACAACAGTCACATATGCGAGCAAGCGTAGCGTATTTACAACGTCCTCAAACTATTCGGTAGGAAGTAAACATTCATAGTAAAAGTCGATGCTGAGGGTACGTTTCGTGGAGCTAGTTACGTATCGAGAAACACCTAGTCAGTACGATGCACTAAGTACTCTAAAATGTCTTTGCCAATAAATACACTAATTACGAGGGACGATGCTTGCTATCTACTCGATATACATGTTAAATTGAAATCGTTACATAACAGAGGTCACACGCAGCTTCTAAAGATAAACTGAAGCGTCGCCCGACCTCCGTTGCAAAAAGCGTGTACACTAACGTGATATTTTCGGTCTCGAAGTTAACTATGGTCGATATGAAGTTGTCCTTCATAACGACAGATCGAATCCCTTTCCACGTATCGCCCTTTTCACCGAGGAGGGTGCAAATCGACTCCAGAGCCATCTTCACGACGGACGGGGGATTCGCCATGGAACGAACTTCGACCAACTGCTGTTTCTTGATCGAACGCACGGCTGTCGTGTGAGAGTACCTTTAGCTTAACTGAATTCGCTACACATATTACGGTGACTGTTTTGTTCGACACATAAACGATCTAATTATTTTTCATTCAAATTAAAAATACTTAGCGATCAAAGTAACAATAATTAGAATGTTATAAGGTGACTAGTTAAAGCGTAAAAACTAGGTTACGACAAGCAAATTGTGCTAAAAGTTTTGCGATAATAGAATTGAAAAAGAAAACCAAACCGTTTTGCGCCTCGATGACAGCCGGCTCCACTTGGTCTAGGTCGGCCATGACATCTCTACGTTTAGCTTCGATTTCTTTAGTTTGTTTTTCTAGAGCAACCTATATAAAGAACAATATTTTTACAATATTATATTATTAGTAAATGAGATAGGCATTAATAACAGAAAACTATTTATGTTCAAACCTGAATTTCTTGGCTTTCCACTTTCTTCTTTTCGGCTTCCTGTTGATCTTTGACCATTTGACGTAGTTTAGCGTTAGCGGCCTCGTTCTTGGCTTGGAGTTCCTGATTATTTTTAGAAATTCAGTTAATTAGTAAAAACATATTTTACATTTTCAATATCGACGATAGTCTTTAAAGTCTGAGTGAATTTGTTATTAACATAAATGCATTTTTGTGCAGTAAAATATGTTTACCATTACCTATTACTTCCTATTGAAAGTAAAAGTGCAAAAAATTGTAACTAATGATTTCTAACCTGCGATTTGACGGCGAGACTCTTTTGCATTTCCTCGACTTGCTCCACAGTCTCGGCGATCTTTCCCAAGCCGACGTTCAAATGCAGTTGTTGCTCCTCCAAATCCGCTCGTTTTTCAGAATAGAGCTTGACCATTTGTTGGATGAAGTCCAAGTAGTGTCTAGAATAAAATTAACGATTTTGTTTAGTTAGCACTTAAATGCACTTTATAAACTAAAATAAACACTCAAGAAATGCAGCTTATTTTTGTAATACTCTAACGTAAATATTCTGATGATATGAGTAATGATTATTTTTTTACTCATTGAACTGTCACTACAATATACAATGTGATTTAGACATGTACCCATTACTAATAAATATATCTGAACAATGGATAAACGATGCAATATTTTGTCAAACATTAGGAAAGGTGCTTGATAGACAAGGCCATAACATTTATGCAACACTTTCATCAATAAGGGACACAAGGTACAAATATAGAATGTTACTTTAACATACCTGGGCGTAATGGCCATGGTGCGGTTCGCGCGTTTAGCCAATCGCGCGTTCGCACGGTGCAGCGTCTGATGCACGTACACGCACGCGTTGACTACGGCGTCGCGTTGGCCCGGGCGAGCGGATATCTCGCCGCAAGTGGCGGGGAAGTCCGCTGGTGGGACGTAATCGGAGGAGTCCAGGTCCATACGCGACGTGAACTCTTTGCCCACCTGTTGAAGTACGATATTGTATTATTATTTATTCATTACAATTTATTACTGTATCTTTTAGGTTAGAAATAAGTTATGGTAGCGCTGCTGGGTTGTAGTCAGAGCTGCATCTGTCTAAGTAATTAAAAGTATAGTTCCTTTTGATTAAACAACTATGGTATGTTTCAATTCAACAGGAAATATTGTTATTACTTATTACTATTGTTGTTGACTACGTCCATTTAATAAAACAGAGTTATTATAACTATTAACTCATCAATCCCTAAGCGGCAGCCGGCTACCGCATAACAATTGAAAATCTATTGTGTCTGCGATACCCACGATGGAGGTGCTACACGATAGGATATGAGGAGCCCCAAAGTCTCTGACAAAGCGTTGGTCAAGATAAAGCCTCAGAGCAGTCAGCTAAGGATAAATACATATTTACGAATTCAGAAAAGTCTTACTTGGAAAAGCGCTCCATCGCTCCAATCACCGAACCAATTGAGTACGCATCTGTTGAAGAGAGCGGGCGACGTCGCGGCGCGGTCCTTCAGGCCCTCGGACGACGGGTTCATCGTAAACACCACATGCAGGTTTCGCATCACCTGACCAGTGAACCTGGGGGATAATACAAGTTATATAATTTGGCCCAATTTTTTTACCCTACTGGTATTTTTGGTCATACCATATAGCACGAGATACGACATACTTTGTGAATTTATACGACCACACTTCAGTGTTGTATTACGTCATAATATGTGTCTACGGAACTCCTAAAAGTTGTATCCTGACAGTTAAAACAGAGTATAAAAGTATAAAACTTAAAAAAGAGTTATTTTAATGAACGAAACTTGATCATGTTTATGCGGATCTTACCATTTATAAAGTTCGTCGTTGGAATCTAGCATCAAGCCCTCCCTCTGAGCGCCCTCTTTGCACTGAGTCATAAGAGCCGCAAACTCATCACCTTCAAATAGACCGGGTACCTAAACAGACAATAAAACATTACGCACGGTTCATGTCAATGTTTAAAAAAAAATAAACATTGTCATTAATAATTTGTGATAAGATTCTACATTGTGTTTTTTTTTACCAAACAGTGCATTACATTAAGGCCTGTATTTTTGGTCAGTACTCAAGATGCATCTCGGTCTCAAGACACGGTTCGGGTTCTGTGATTGGTTGGCTGTCAAAATTTGGACCAGTAACAGAGCCGAACCGCGTCTTAAGACCGGGTCGCATCTTAAGTACTGACCAAAAATACGGGTCTAAGAGACACTGAAATTATGATTGAAAGTTCTATTCTTACCTCTCCATTAGCCAGCAGCGTGTTCATTCTCTCGAGGAATCCGCTGTCGAGGACGTTGGACTCGTCGAGTATAAACGCCACCTTCTCGTCGCGACAGCCGGCGCGGCGTAGCACCGAACGGAGGTCTTCGTCGAAATCGGCGCCCGTGTATTTATTGTGCACCTAAATTATGCAAAAATTATAAAACATCCTGGAGTTTTCAATGAAACAATGGTGTAATATACAGGGTGCAATTAAACCTTCCTGCCAAATTTTTTCCAAGGCTTGGGTATCATTAGGAGAGACCATTTGACCAAAAAAATTGAGTGTTATATTTTTTATCAACATATTTTATCCCATTTTAAATCATTGCAGAACGGTCACCCGCAGCGCGAGGTAATGAGAGGGGGAAACGCGGGGGAGGCGCGCGCGCGGGGTCACATCACGCGCGGGCGACGCGTCGTGTCCATTAATTGTAGTGTTTTTTAGGATAAATTTCGGAAGCTATTTCTCAACATTTTAGTACTGAGTGATTATAAAAGAAAAAATACGTCTATTTTTATTTTTAACAAGGATCAATATATCAAAATTTGGCAGGAAGGTTTAATTGCACCCTGTATACACAGAAAATTATTATAGGTAAACAATTTTACTAATAATATGGGTAGGACTAATCGTAATTCTATATCATTGTTGCAAAACTGTTGCATTTCAGATATCGTAAAACGACAACCTGTCAAATGAAATAATTTAAAACATCGATGTTGTCAGTTTGTGTATAAAATTCTGCTGAAATGTTGACCAGATGAATAGTGAAACTTGAAACGTGAACTTTGAAAACTCTTTCAAAGCATTGCACGATTCACGCAATATTTCTTACCTTAATCTGGAAAATGCTGAGTCCGTTCATCCAGGCGACGAATCGACTGAGCGTGGTCTTGCCGGCGCCGGAGACACCGATCAGCAGGAGATGACCTTGAGGCTGGCGGAAGATACGGTCGATGCGGAGCACGTGGTCCAACACTTCATCAAACAACACTAGAGGCACATCTAGTTCCTCCTCGTAGAATACCTAGATACGATATAAGTTGATTGATTTGGGCGCATATACACCTACAAAGTGGTAAGTTCAATCGATTAAGACGATATTGAAAAAATTATAAGACTGACGTAGTCGGTGATACTATGTCTAATTTAAGAATGAACACTTATAGAATATGACGAAAAAATTCGTACCTTTAGCCTGGCTTTCACGTATTCTCTGAGTTGATCTCTCTGGACTGGTACATAGTCCTTGCTGAGCCAGTTACTGTATAGAATGGGTCGAGCGAGCGCCTGTTCTCTGTTGATGCCTAATAACAAACAGAGAAGTTATTACATACGAAATATCTGTGAACATGTTTTAATGACGTGATTTTCTTTTCGAAGAGCCTGAATAAAATCTAAATTAAATCAATATTAAACAATTTATGGAAGTTGTAATGTATAGTTTAATAATTAAATAATCTATACAGTGCCTTCTTGACTTGAAAAAAGTGCCTGAAGATAGAGTAAAAACTAGTGGTGTACCTGGGAAGAACCTCATAGCCACGTTATCAATGTTCTCATCGGTCCACTGCCGCTCGGAGTCTTCAACAAGTCTGTCCTGGAACAGACGAAGTGCCTCGTGCGCCCACAGCCTGACCAGTCCTTCGACGCTCAAGTTATCTAGCGGCCTGGAAAAAAGTAGATTTAATAACAATGGAATATGTTGTATGATGAAGTAAGTCTCTTTATTGTTATTCTACTAATTTTTTATACAGAGCAGAGCGGATCTGAAAATATTACTGTGCGTGTTACTTACACATTCATTTCAGCATTCACAACCAACTTGATGGATTGGATTTATTGAACATGCTTCAATGCAGAATATTCTTAAATGTTTAAGTTTTTAAAACCACAACCTCTTGTTTTAATCATAATACGGTCAGTATATTAAATATGTTACACAAAATATTTTAGAACATCATGTTATATGTTATAAAATATTTTGTTGTATATCATATGTATACATTTTGTACTTATACATGTTGACTTTTTTTTTTATTAATTTATTTAAGGTCGTTTTCAACATCAAGGTCATTAAACGACCACCTTAAATACAAATAATTTTAGTTCAAATACATTTATACATACATACATACATGTTGACTTTTATTCATGTATGATAATGTTTATTACCTGATGGCCTCGCATATACCGCGCACCCATCTCGTCATCTCACGCGGCGAGTACACGTAGTGCGGCTGCATGTCCTGCGTGAATCGCTCCTGCGACGCCAGATACAACCGCACCATAGCTTGCGTGAGCGGTTCCGCGTAGCCACGCAACGCGGGCTGCATACGCAGCATTGCACGCGTGAATGTACCGTAGATCTGCAAATAAAACAATGTTAATAACCTGGTGCTACACACAGATGGCGATGTTTTTGTTGATTGATGGATTTTACAGACTCAACTTATGAATTTTGCAGTCACAAGCTTAATTCAATTTACTACAAGAAAAAAGTAAAATATTTAATATGCAGTAAAAAAAATTAGTATGGCATAAAACAGAAAGCCTTAATAAACTTCAAAACAAAAGTCGTAAACACCAAGGACTATGCAGCGGACAAATCAAGAGTATTATACCTGTTCGAGCGACGTCTCTCCGGGGTAGTCGACGTATATGACGGGAACGTGGCGCAGTAAACGGTGCGATAGTGGCTTGCGGCCGGGGTCGGTGGGCGGGTTGCACGCTCCCACGAATTGGATACGCTCGAGATGCACCCATGAGTGATCTGAACACAATTTTTAATATTGTTTAATTTCTCTTATTTTTTAAAATATGTTTTCACATCCAAATATTTTATAATGCTTCTTTTTGAAAATATTGAAACAAAGTTAGAAATAAACAAATGTCGATTAAATGCTTACAACATTTTAAAACCTACAATCGTCACTTAACAATGGCTTATAAAGAAGACTACATAAAATTATTAGTCGTAAAAGCTTCGTAGAAATCAATAATTACCACTTGCTCTGTAGAATCCTTTATGTTCGAGTAGCTGTCGGAGGAAGGAGATGACTCTCTGCGTGCCGTACTGATCCATGTCCGGCAAGTTGATCTCGTCGCAGAATAATACTAGCCATTTGCCCAGCTATGTAAGAGAAAATAAAATTAATACAGATATACAGTATTTATAAGGTAAACCCAAAATGATTTAGTCTTCCCCCTTTTTTCAGATTTACCCGTTATATATTTAAAAATATTTTAGTATTCCTTTCGAATTGAAATAAGCTAATATCATTAATGATTAACAACTTGTATCACGCAATATTAAAAACCATACATTTTTGATTTTAGACAAGCAAGTTAGGTCGCTAAGTACTCGGATACAGTATCTGGCAAAGTATCACAAGTTCCGGCTCTATATCAGCACTGTACTAATATTGTTTAAATTCGTCATATCTAGATTCCAGTGGCTGTACTTACATAAACATGGTTCATCCAGGTCAGCATTTTGTATGTATCAATATAAAGCAACACATGCAGTTTTTTAAATACCTGCACTGGCGCCAGCACGACGCCATTAGGAGTCTTGCGGTACTCGCAGTAGTGGTCGAAAGTCTTGAGGAGCAGCTCGGGCGTGGTGGCGGACGAAAAGTTGAGGCCCACTACCTCCATGTCTGGCAGGGCTCGCAGCGCCGAGAACAGCGTCATCGTTTTACCCGAACCCGGCGGACCGCAGAGGACTAGGAAGTTGGTTTATATTTTAATGATTTGATGATGAGAGAAAAGAAGTACATGCTTTAAAAAACTGGCATATTAATGTATTTGGATTATTTGTGAACCTCTTAATTTGGATAATATGTTGAGTTGTGTAAATTCATACAGTGACCTATTTTTAGTATCTATTTATCTCTTACTGAAGCACAAAATATTGCTATAACACTCCTATCGTGACCCTGTGGAAACGTAATGCAAACGATGAGGACAAGCAGATATGATCTACCAGCTCTGCGACCACACTGCATATTAATTGATATGTCAAATTAACAGTATACACTATACAGAATTAGTGAAAATAGCACTGGTGTAGCGGTGTAAGGCGCAGTTATGTTTTCCTCATTAATGTGTAGATTGCAGTAGCTCCATCTGTGTGTGTGTGTGTGTGTGTGTGTGTGTGTGTGTGTGTCTGTGCGTATAGCGTACTAACACATTTCTCCTCATTTGTCAAATTTAGTTGCATCTCTTTCTCTCTGCCTGTGTACTTACCGAGAGGCTTATGCTCAGCCAACCACGTGTATAACAAGGCCTCGTGTCGCACGGTATCGAGTGTTGGCACGACCACATCGGGCGCCGCAACCTTATGGGTCTCCACCTCGATCTGCGGCACCTTCGCCGACCACGGCACCCATTCGCCGGTCATTGATACCTGTCGACATATTCATCGATTAATGAAAGAAACGACTAAGCTAATATGTGTGAGTGAGAAAAAAATATCAGTGCGAGCAAGACAAAAGATTAAGTGACATTTATTGTCTTTAAGTGATTCTTACACTTATTATATAGTATATACGTCATATTATCTAATTTTTGTTATTTGATCACCAAAAACGTATTTATACAAGGTGTAACAAAAATAAGTGATAATACTTTAGGGTGTGTACGTGTTCCTTGTAGAGAGTTTACTGTGAAAGTAGCAGCGCTGAAAGACCAAAAAATTTTTTCACTTTTGTATGGGCAAGGGTCCGAGCGTCACGAGTTTCCCCATACAAAAGTGAAAAAATTTTTTGGTCTTTCAGCGCTGCTACTTTCACAGTGAACTCTCTCCAAGGAACACGTACACACCCTAAAGTATTATCACTTATTTTTGTTACACCCTGTATACTTTATTACTACTAAAATTTAATTTAACATAAAAAACATCCATAATGGGATCTGTACAAATTGTAGGTGCACTTAATGAGTGCGAAAATTACCTCAAAATCGATTATGTGCTGGTTAGGTCCGCAGTTAGGTAGCTGCATTGTGCTCGCTGATCTTATGAAGTCACCCAACTCATTACGATCCTGTAAGAAAATATTAGATGTATTGCTTATTGAAATACCCTACAAATGCAACATCACTTTCACGCAAATCTTATTTACACCTTTTTATATTAAAAGCTAAAAGTGTTATACTATGTTTATGTGTGCATTTAACTGTTTACCTTTAACTTAGCGTCACCCGCGAACGACCACAGCAGGGAATACACGAGCCATTTCGGTACGTAGGCCTCTAACTGTTCGTTCGTGATCGGGAAGTCGGGGTGTTGGCGGTTGTATGCCAGGATGTTCCTAATTACATAAATCTCGATTAACAAATAGAACATTGAATATTCGAATTTAAAGAGCAACACTGAGAATAACAAAGCTAATAAAAATAAACGATGGTTAACTACTATGTCAAGTGTCCTACATCCTAGCTATTCCGCCTTCTAGTTTTGTCTTTGTCATTCTAAGAATTTCTGTCCAACAAGATAGTATTTTTGTGCCCCGCAATAAAATATCTTACCTGACACCACGGTTAAGCATAGAGTGTAGCGACGAGAGCGCACGATGGCGGGTGAAGTCCATAATATGGTCTAGGGACACGGCGCGCTCCAAACACTTGACTACCAGACCGTCTCCGTAGAACAGCGGTTGGAGAATCGCGGCTACATCGCGTTGCGTCTAAGAAAAAAAAAAACAAAGGCAAAAAATTAGACTCGTCATTTTAAAATTTGAATGCAAATATTGTATCGACTAAAATACTGCTAAAGAGTGACTGCATAGAGTTATATTACCTGAATGTTCTTTTTAAAACAGACTTTAGAATCACCCTTTAGCATTAGTATGATTTGTAATCATAATCAGTTGAATGTGATTCCTAACCACATCACTTTTTATATCATGCATTAACCTGAATGTTTAAAAATAAATAAGCAAATGTCTATTATAGCAGAAATGTTTATTACCTGTAACGCTGGTGACAGTATGTTCTCAACAGCATTTTGATCCCCGCCCGCAGTGGGAGCCGCCATCACAATACTGAACGAGTCTTCTTCTCCGTCCTCCAATGGGATATTCCTCAGTCTGGTGGAGAAAAATGAAGGTAAGGTAATAAATAAACAAAATGTTAAATATCTACCATGCTCTATGGTTTTTTTTTTATTTTTTTTTTCTTGTTCCCCCTTACATGATAAGGGACAATTACTACATTTATTTATTTACTACATGTGCGTTTTAAATAGTTTTACATGTCCTAGTTGTTTACATTTATATATTTGTGTATTTTTTTAAGACATTAATCTTTTACATTTTTTACACTTGGTTTTTACTATCAACAATTATTTCCTTTCAATATATCTTTCTTTGCTATTACAACTTTTTACTTTGTCTTATTAGTTATTACCTATAAAATTTACATTATAATTTTTATTTCATACTTATACATTTACAATATATTTTACATGTATAATAATTTTACATTCAGTTTGCACATTTTATGATTACAATATTTAGTACATGGTACATTCTTCCTTATCTTATAGGTCTTGGTTCGAGCGAACATCAGTAATTTATGGTTTCAGCACATATTCATATATATTAATTATTGCATCACATTCAGCCGGTGTGGCCGATTCGACGTAGAAGTACTGATGATTTGATACATAAATGTAGAGCCGTTATGTTATATACAAATGTTCTTAATACTATTAGGCTATTTTATTTAATACTATTGGTTTACATTATTAATACTATTTGACTATTATAGGAATACATAACTTAATACAATAATACAATATATTACAATAATGTTTCTACTTCTGCTTTATTTGCTACATCAAATAAATGCTAAGTAAAGAGATATAATTTTTTTTTTTTTTATAAATACATATTGCTACATTGCTATGATTGCCGCTGTAAATTCACTATTTACTACAAACAATACAATTAATTATTTTGAACACTTAACTGGCTCTACATTTATGTTAACAGCTGTACTGCGACGGTATCGTAGTATCGTCACGTGTGCGTTCGTAGAGCCATGTACGTTCCACGAACGCATCGTCTGCAGGATCATACGACACCGCCGCATGCGCTATACCTTCCCATTTTCGCCTAATCGGGCACTCCGAACTGAACGCGCCATGGTTTGCTTTTAAATTATTCTTATTACAATTAATGCAGCATGGCTCAGTACCCGCCTCGAAACCCTCACACTGTGATTTGTGGTGTGTTCCGGAGCAATGGCCGCACCTCACTTCCGCAGCAATATCGGCGCAGAATCGCTTCCCGTGTCCGTACCCCAAACAGTGCGAGCACTGTATTAGGGGGGACTGGTCGGCGACCCGCACCCTCTGCATATCAATGTATGCGCGGCCTTCTCTAGTGAGGCACAGCCATATCTCCGGAGAAACCTCCAGCACGACGTGCTCAGTATGGGCATCCTTACCACGCTTTCGATATTTGACCCTTATCCTGTGCTCATCCCCATCCAGGATATGCTGTATGAGGTGCTTATTCTGAACACGGATTGCGTCACAAATGTCGTTGTCCGTGTTCGACTTCAGCACCCCATACAGAATAACCTGGGGGTCCTTATTTTTCACTATTTCCACTTCTAGCTTATCCCTTGCACATATCTCTATCTTTTTTCTTACTTCGTCTCTCTCTTTTCTGTCCCTAAAGCCTATTATCACCTTCCTCCCTTTCCCTTTTCGTATCCTTTCTACTTTTATACCCTCCTTTCTTGCCTCTATTATTTTGCCTACACTATCCACTATCTCTTGTCCTGTCATTTCGTTTTCTTTGTCCGTCACCGCTAAGGAGTGGACGGTTATGGGCCTCGGCTCCGACGGTAGGGTTTTTACTCCCCCCGCCGCCGCCTTGACGGCATAACTCTCACTACCTTAGAAGTATCCTTTCTTGTTTCCTGCTCTACCTCATCATTTGCTTTATTAACGAACATCTTAATCTGCTCTTCTGCAAGTTCCTTTATATTGTCTGTCCTATCATGTATTTCAAATTTTAGCCTATGGTACATTTGTAATATTAACTCCTTGCTATCGCAATTAGTAGTATTCCCTTCGTTTGTTTCTATTTTACATTGTACTTCCGAATCCTTTATAATTCCTTTTCCTTTTCCTATCGATTCCCTCCTTACTAATCGCTCTATGTCACCTATTTTTCCTTCCAGTTTTTCCAGATTATCTGCTAAACCTGACCTCAAGTCTCCTCTCATATTACTGTTCTGGTTTAGCAGATAGATACTGTTTTTAACTATCCCGCTTACCTCTGCCAGAAGGGCCTCAGCGGAATCTGTTCGTTTCTGCAATATAGGGCTGCTTTGTTGGTAACTCTGCAGGACCTCAAGGGAGGGCTTGCCCTTTGTCTTTTTCGGTTTTGCACCCATCTTAGGCGTATGTACCATGGCCATTTTGCTTGTTTTATTGTTTTAGTTTAGTTTATTTATTGGGGGAACGCGTCAGGTTATTAATATAAATGTATATCTAAAATAGTGTAGTGTTTTATTTTAATATGTGTATATAATTATAAATTTCTATGTATAATAAGTGGTTTAAAATTATTATTAAAATGTAAATATTAATAGTAGTCCCAATAGGGGAATTTTTGTCAATTATAATATAAAAATAATAAGTTATTTTCAATAAAATCTGCTTTAAAACACTACCCTAATTACACTAAATCTTATTCTAGTCGGTTGTCCCAATAGGGTACAGCCGGTCAATAAAACTCTAGTTAAACTAAAATATTAAATATGAGACTAAATACCTGAGCAAGTAGTTCTCGAAGATCATTTCCGTGGTTAGCACGTCTTGTGAGAACCACACCATGCCACAGCGAGACACGGTGGCAAGCGTCGCGTATTTCAGATCTTGAACCTGATGACAAAAAATTTTGGTTTTAGTGGTGATACACAAATTAGAAATCTTTCCAAGAGGTATATAGAGTAGCCGGGTCTTTGTCCGTCAATATCTCTGGACGTTTCCGAAACGCGTACGTTGGGCGGCAGCGAGTGTTCTCCACCCACTCCGGGTCCACGTCGCCGTCGAATATGATCCATACGTGATGATGCTAGAATGTTCTAGAACACACCTCGAACATGACGCGCACGTTGGGCGGCAGCGACAGTCGCTCGCCGTTGGGCAGCGTCAGCAGCTTGTTGTCGTCCAGAACGGAGTTGAGGTTCTCCACCCACTCCGGGTCCACGTCGCCGTCAAATATGATCCATTGACGCTTGTTGATCTCGCCGCGGACGTTGTCGATGATTTTTCTACGAAATATTTGTTTATTTATAATTATAATTTAATTTGATAACTAACAATAGGTAGCAAGACTTGTAGGAATACAACACAGAAGTTGTTTTGATATAATTTTCGCAAGGTTGTGGCAAATGTTCGAGTCAAGTAAGTCATAAGACAAGTCCGCTAAGAAGTTGATAAATGACACCGACATGACGCTTTACATGATAAACGTACTCAACTAAAATAAAGTACCAACCTTAGCACATGCGTAAAGAGACCGTCCGTCCATTCTCGGGTGTTGGGATCCAGCACACCATACAGGGTTTCCTTGGACATGGCCTTCGGGTCGATAACATGAGCCACGCCCTCTACTCCTTCGAAACTATAGAAACACAGAAATTTAATTTAAATAAACGAAATAGTGACATGATTATGAGTCACATAATGAGGAGATTATACAAAAAAGTATACAAACCGTTCCAATGCCTTCAACAAGACGCGCCAAGCAGTAGATTTGCCACTGCCTGATGGACCGACCATCATAAGTCCATGGTTCAACTTGCAGATTTGGTACAGTTGGAGCACCTGTATTCATAATATTCCATTAAAACAATACTGTCTACTTAAATTAGAAATGTAGAAGGAAGAATTAAAAGCTTGGCCTTTAAGAAATAATAAAGAATTTTTAACAGGTATTTAGCGTACCTAAATCATGCAAACATGTTCATAATATCCCAATTGAACAGTAAATTGCGCATAGACGCATGGTTAATAGCTCGCTCGCGCCTTTACATTTGTGACCAAATCGTTGACAGCAAATCAGCACGCATTTTGCGTACACAACAATTATGCGTCGCGTCTATACGCAACTGCCGGAGGAGCTACTAAGTTTGAGTCCAATAAATACAAATACTCGTACTTATTTCATCATTAATGTCCATCGGTGCTGTGTGACGTCAGTGACTTATTTTTTGAAAGTGAAAATGAATATAATGAAAAAATGGCTGTGGAGCGAAAGAAAGAGAAAATAAAAAAGTGCGACACTTTGCAAACAAGACATTTGAAGCTATACATAAGTGAACGTAGATTAAGATTATTTGTGTTAGTGAAGTTAGTATTGTATTAATCAACCCATACCAAACAATTGTTAGTTAAATACAATAAAGTTCACCAATGTAACTTCACTTTACCAGCATTATTTATCAATCTATGTATTTTTGTTTGCGACAAAACTACAGTTTTCGAAACGTTAGCAACAAATCCACGAAATTCTACAACATGCCCCCAGTATATTCCCATACAAATGAAGACCATGTAAGACTATAGACAGTTTTGACAATATAATCCATCCAATTTGAGAAGGTGGGAGAGTGTTCGCGCACACGTACACACTGACCTTCTCTATCCACGTGCTGTGCTGCGCGCGCGACGCCGCTGTACGCCGCTAGCGCCGTAGCGGTTAGCATGGAAACGTATTGCATTCACTCACGGACCGACCACCGTGTATGCATGCATGGACTGTGCTTTACAACTAACTAATCTTACTCATTTACTAACCCGTAATAAAAAAAAACAACGTAAGTGATAACCAGAAACCAAATAATATAGCCAATTACATACTACTAAAATTATCTCCAATAAAAAACACATTTTTTTTTCAGTGGCGACAAGACTAAACTTTTTGTTAGACTTTTTAAAGACAGTCGTAAAGTACAGTCCGTGTTATAAACTTAAATTAAATTTAATAAGCAAATGTTATAAATGTTATTTTAATCCAATCAGTTAATGATTAATATAAATATTAATGGCATAATATATGTATATATCTTATTCACTCCATCACCGATTATGACACGTCAAAAAAACTCGTGTTCGATGGTCAATGACGGTAAATCGTGCTAGGTTGCGATTAATTGTTAAATTGTTTAGAATGGGTTTGTAAAATACCTTTTCCATCCATGTGTTGCCGTGTTCGTCTCCCTCACCACAAACGAGGAATTCCTCCGCGCAAACTGCTCGAATTTCGTTCTTCAAGCCTTTACGAAATAAATGATTTTGAGAAAGTGACATAATAAGATTTATCTTTATGTTAGTATTTTAATTTTCTGTCCATGACCCCTAACCAATTTGATGTCAGCGTACATGAGTGCCGTGCTTTGTGAACACGTATCTTTTAATTTTAATGGCTTATGCTTCAAATGTGCGACTTAGTTACACAAACTTTATTATATTCCACGCGTTAATTTTGAAAAGTAGATCGATAGATCGAGAAGTAGTCTCTATCTCACTCTAACTAGCAATATTTTTGACATACCCTCGGATTTGGCGCAAAGTATATCAACATTCTACTTCCTCTAACTCACCGGTCATCTCAGCCCGAGTATACCCCACGTTGGGGAACACGTCGTTAAGCAGCGAGAACAGCAGCGGTATGTCCTCTGCCACGAGTTTGGGCACCATCGTCTCGCACACCGACTGAATGAGGATGTCTTGTTCGGGCAGGGACTCGGCTATCGACGCCTCGTCCGGTACTTCGGTTCCACGCTCGATGAGGTTTTCCTAGGGATAAATATATCAATAAGTCGTTGCATTATAAAATTATGAAATAAATAAACGTAGTATCACAAAGTCAGATTGATACAAATTGCGTACAGCAAATATAAAAAGATACAAGACTCATGGCCGAATTCACAAACTATCTAGTAAAATCTAGTCACATCAGTAGTAATTCATTCACATCTTTTAGATTTACCAGGTGACCCGTTTGCTCGTTTGCCCCCTTATTTCATAAAAAAAGCTAGTCAGTGGTAAGCATCACTGAAGATTCGGTGTTTGAAAAAAATAAGATGCAAAATTAGTATGTGTCGTCATAAAGTTAAAAATTACCTTAATCTTCTGTATGCGGTCTCGTTTCACGTTACCGGCGGACACTAGCACAGACTTGAGCGCACGCAGACCGAAGTCGTAGTGGGATTGGTTGGACAGTTGTTCGTCACATAATCTGTTAAAAATTAACAAAAAAAGTTTAATAATTGCAATTAGATTGCTTACATAAAAGTGTTCAAGCAGGATTTTGTCGTCAATTTCCATAGTCGTCTCTTTCTACGTAACAGGTACAAGCACCATGAAACTGTTTTGAGACTCTGATTGTTTGAGTCTCAAAACAGTTTCGTAGTAGGCCTACAGGGACGATACAGAAGCACGATAACATATTTTGAAGACCCTACTTGGTACTAAATAATACAATGTCAACCAAAGACTTTTCTAATCCAAACTATACTCACTTAAAGAACGGCACAATCTTGCAAGCCAGTTTCTCCGCAGTCCTGAATCCCTGGCTGAACAGCATCACTTCAGCTATGAGCTGTCTGTCCGGGGTCGTCATGGCTAAACTACGGAACAGCTTCTTCAGGTTATCGGGCAGGTTAGAGCGGCCGGCGTACCCGGGGTTCATGGTGATGAATATCGCCATGTCCTGACTCACGCGCACTTGTTTGCCCACTAGCTCGACTGTGATCGACTTAGCTAAAAGAAATAAATTAAAGTAAGCATCACGTTCAAGGAACAGGCAAGTGTTAGAGTGGAGACCACGCTTAGGCAAACGTAGTGTAGAACGTCCCGCGAGTCCGCGACACGGTGGATTGACGATTTGGAGAAAGTGGCTGGTAGCGGATGGATGAGGGCTGCCCAAGATCGAGATCGTTGGCGCTCATTGGGGGAGGCCTACGTGCTACGTTCAGTAGTGGACGGCAATAGGCTGATAATGATGATGATAATGAAGCATAACGCAAGATTTTTCCAAAAATATTAAAATTAATTTGTAATTACCATTTAAAATAAGTATTGCTATCATACTTGTATTTACATTGTAGTTATGTTTTAATATAGGAAAGTTATAAACTTGCTTTCAGTTATACCCCCATATTTAAATCAATATTTACACTGAGAAATTGCTTTACAACATATTTTTATTCTAGTTTATTTTAATGGTGAAAGTGGCGTTACAAACAAGGACTAAACTTTGTATAGCGTGTTAAAAGTGTAACCTTTTTTTACTAAAGGAGTTAAAGTTATAAACGAACCCGTATTATCTCCCTCCTGGTGGCTCTTCAGCGCCTCTTGTATGGTCTGCACCTGTTGCGACACGGCGGACAACATCCTCTCCTCCAGACGATTGAACTCGTCGAAGCAACCCCATGCTCCTACCTATAGTCATATACAACTTATTATAAACCCAATCTATTACTATAGCTGTCTAACATCAAGTAAATATCATCAAATCAAAACTGGAGATACAACATGTCTAAATTTTTTTGGTTTTAACTTTTAAGTATTACTTACCTGGCAAAGACCGACGAAGATTCTGCCCATAGCTTGGAAGTCGAATGTTTCGTCGCAGTTGAACACCAGCACGAAGCGACCCAATTGATTACCCAACGCTTTCACGGACTCCGTTTTGCCGGTACCAGCCGGACCTATGAAAGAAAACAAAAGTCGTATCATCGAGCTTACAATCTAAAGAGCGGTGACGATATTTCCAACATTGTTATGTTGGAAATATCGTCACCGTATCGTATCGTGTCTGAAAATAAATTTCCTTTGCGAAGTTACTTTTATACAAAAACAAATTGCGCCAAGAGGCTTCGATTGGCCGATACTGTTGTTATATCTTTGATATTATCCAACCACAACATTATACTATAACAGTAGAGTAGTATTACTTAACCTGTTGCCTCTTGGAAAAGACTTTGAATCTCTATTTTTTATGTTTCACACCAAGACAAACATCTTACCGAACGGAGATCCTCCCAGTCTAGCCTCAAGCGCCTGCGTCATGGTGAGATAGCAGCGGTCCGTCAGGGGAGTCTGTACCAGACGGTCTTGGACTCCCAGGTACTCGAAGCCGTATAGGAATTTAGCGTTCGCCATGTGGATGGTCAGTTGTTGTAATACCTGTCAAATTGAATATTTATTAGTGCTGGTTCAGTAGTTTCATGCTGGACATGTTTACATCGATCAATGTTGGTTCAGCGCTCGTTACTTTGTCAACATACAATGCTTGTTAGAGCTATTTCCTATACAATATTCAAGTGTTATTATAACTCAAGAAACAAGAAACTAATTTCTAATAATTTCTCGACTTACGTCATTGTTCCTCGGGTCGAAGTAGAATCGCATTTCGCAGAGCCATTCGAAGGATCGCGGACTGTTTACGTCGGACGCGATCAAGCGACGGGTCACCGTACGTTTGTGGACGAATTCGTTAATCTGTAAAGCAAAATCTTATTAAATAAGGAACGGTATTTTTTTTATTAGTTACATTCGTAATCAAAATAACGGTCTATGTTATTTTGATACGTTTGCGGCGTGGTGTGTAATATAATGCTATCTCTCTCTAATGAACATAAATTTATTACGATGTTTTCTCCTACTCAGATTTTAGAATCACTATCTTGTGTAATTTGCTATCTATCTATTGCAATACACGTCACAACACACCAAATGCTCGAGTGGTCTGCACATGTTCAGCTCCCCACGAGCCGTCGCCCTATCTCTCTCGGTTGTATTGCCATCTCTGTCACTCACCAGATGCTCGAGGCGGCTGCTCCTGCAGCACAGAGTCGGCGATCATGTTCAGCATGTTCTCGACGTGCAACTGCACACACTTCAACCAAGAGCCACCGCCCTATATCGCTATCTCTCTCGACTGTATTGCCATATCTGTCGCTCACCAGATGCTCGAACTTGCGGCATCGCAGCGGCGGCTGCTCCTGCAGCACGTAGTCGGCGAGGATGTTCAGCATTTTCTCGATGTACAACTGCACACGCTTCAGCCAAGAGCCACCACCCTATATCGCTCTCTCTCTCGGCTGTATTGCTATCTCTGTTACTCACCAGATGTTCGAGCTTGCGGCGGCGCAGCGGCGGCTGCTCCTGCAGCACGGAGTCGGCGAGGATGTTCAGCATGTTCTCGACGTGCAACTGCACACGCTTGAGGCCCGAACCGCCCCCTGCCAGCGCCGCTTCCACGTCCTCCGACCATAGGATTTGAACTGCTAGGATCACGATCTGCGCCTGTTGGGGATAATGAATAGGATTATTGTCTGCCATTGTAGGAACTTCAATGGTGAATTTAAAGCAATTAGGGACTGAGGAGCGGATGTGATACTGCGTCTGACTATAGCAAAATACTTCACACTTTCCTACTTGGCGCCAAGTAGGCGTGCGACAAGACAATGTTGTTGTGCCCAAAAACGAAAAAAAAACAACCGCGATCTATTTTTTCTTGAATTTAGACATTACCAGAAAAAAAATATTTATATGCTTTAATTCTTCATTAATTGTTAGTTGTTACCTTAATTATTTTCAAAACTCACTTGATATTTATCACACCAATCAATAAACTTCTGCGGATCGACGTTCCCGTCCTTGAATTGTTTGACGTCAGCGACGGCGTCCTTGAGACGGCACGCCAGAGTGACGCGCATCTCGCGCTCAACCATAGACAGCCACGAGTTGATCTTCGGGTTCTCGACCGTAGACACCGGTGATGTGAAGTATACCTACAGGTAAAAAAAAATTGCAACATTTTGTATTTTATTAGGGTTGTAAGCAACATGATCCGATCCTAGAAATAAGGAAAACACTGCCTAATAAAATATGTTTGCTATAATTATTTACAAGCTTTATATCTTCATATTAAGGCCATGAAATATTATAAAGTTGAAAGTTGATCATGGCTGATGAATTACGTTATTTATTTTTTCATGCCAGAAAACTACTAAAATGGTTTACAGTTTGTCTGTAGTTTTGCAGGAATTTTAATAAGTTCTTACCTCTTCTCCCTCACGAGAGGCGATACCGTTGATGATAGTGTTGTCTTCATTAAGGATGATAGCGGCTACTCCGGCGAACATCTTCTTGAAGTGTTTCTGTAGACGCGCTATGTTCTTGCTGTTACCAATGATCTCCAAAAGATCTTCGTCACCCACAAAGTAGAATCTACAATTTTAAAAAGTCGTTGACATTAATTCTTCAGTCACTAATAACGATAACCAACATTTTAAGTCAATTTTGCTATAGCATATTATCCAAAAATACAGAAACGTTGAAATATTGTAAAAATTCAGGAAAATAAAATTAAATGGTATTAATGTCAAATCTTCACAATTAACCAATCACAACAAAGGAGTTTTAGGGAGCTGTTGTAATGTTTTCGCAATGTTACAACTTGTCAGACTTTACTTCTTTTGACTATTACATAATATAAAACATCGTACCGTGGGAAGCTACTTCTTTCACGTTCCAAGTATTCACCGAGGGCCTTCTGTATCTTGCCGAGCAGATCAGCCAGACGCTCCAACGAGCGTTGGACGCCGGGGATGTTAAGCACGTCCATTACCATTGGCGACTTGCTTACTTTCTTCATCAAGCCCAAGAACTCAGAACTGTAAAATAACAACCTAGTTATGACTCCGCACTTGCCAAACATCTACACAAACAAATATTAGAGAAAATTATTCATAAGCAGATAGTCTACGTAATTTGGTCGTTATATCGAACCAACATAATATACAGCTCGATATAACATCATCCGTCCGCCATGTGCATATGATTCGTTTTCTCTGATAGTAGACTAAAAAGTGTTTGAATTTAATTCATAAAATGATTGTAGAAATTACCTGATACTTTGGAAGCGGCTGGTCTCAACGGGCAACAGTGTTTTGATGTCGGCGGACCCACTGAAAATACCCTCCAAGTAGACCCAGCGGCGCTGCACGTCGATCCATACGTCGAACAACGCGTTTATACGATTGAGCTTCTCTTCCCAGGTTAGGGCTTCCTCTTCGAATACCTAAGAGAGCACATATTTGTTATTTCATCAGACGGACACGACAACTAACAATTTTGAAGAAAATGATTACTGGAAAAGAATACACCAAGGAGTATTTCAATCCATGGAAATGATTGGTTGCCGCGTGAAAAACGAATTTCTGCGCAATCCAAGCTGTAGGCAATAATATTCAGATCACTGTACCTTGTAATAAGGAGATAGTTTCATAGCAGCGACGCTGTTAATATGCTCCTTCACTTTGTTGAATAGGTCGTCCCAACCACGGATGATCTTACATTTGTTCTGGTAGTTGATCAAATCCAATTCGTAGCTCTGCCATGCTTCGCGAACCTGAAAATAAAATTCAGGTTGATAAAAGTATATAAAATAGATCACATAACTACACAAGTTCGGGCTCAATGTTAAAAGCACGTTAAAAAAAATCACGATATTAATTACGGTTAAAATTTACATAAGATCACAGCATCAAGGCAAAATGTACGATTCCTTCGACAAACGAAGTTCCGTTTAACATCGTAAGGAATAAGTAACAAAACATTGCATTATATACCAAGCTAGGTAAAAGTTACAGATTTTTAAATTGGTATATGCAGTCGGAAAAGCAAGATATATTAGAGTAGTTGAGTAGTTCTATACCTGTTTCAAGAACTCCTCCAAAGCCATCTCTCCCTGGGCGACGGAGACGACATCTTTCACCGTATGCTCGTTATGCAGTAGATCAGCGTCCCACACTTGGCCCAAAGTCAGTTCAGAGAGTGTCCATTCCACTTTGAGCGCGCGACACAGCTGGCGCCAATGACGCTCCTTGAGTGCGTCCGATTTCAACTCCACGATTAGCATGTTAACCTGGTACAAATACGATAATTTTGTTAGTAATCACTAATCATATAAATATGGATAAGGCACTTTCAGTGTCCACTACCAGAATAATAAAATATTTTAGTTACACATAGTTTACAAACATTGCTTCTAATATTACGTTTCAAGTTGTAGTGACTAGTGTACATAGTTAAACTTCTTTTATAAAACCTTATTATTTTGTACTCTTTAGTTTATGATATTTTGACTTGTTTACTTTTGATAGATTTTGTCATTACATTAAAAATATTCACATATTGAACATCGAGTGCGTAATTTTATTACTTTTTCTCCTTTGCACCTTCTCAACTAAAAGTCGGGCAAGCGACCTCGCAATCCCGCGAGGACCTTGCTCACTTCATTGGTGACCCCAACGGCTAAGTACGAAAGTAAAAAAATTAAACGACTTTCGGCATCGCGGGAAAAGAAAATAAGACAACTTCTTATACATGAGGAGCTCGGCGACAGAAAGCCTTCGCAGTTCTACCGCCACCTACTCAATCTTGCTGGTCCGGGAGTACCCGAAGAGTTCCTGCGGAGCATCTGGAGCAGTAGTCTTCCTGCAGGCACCCAAGCCATCGTAGCCTCGCAGTCCAAGACTGGTCTCCCTGAGTTGGCGGAACTAGCCGACAGGATCCACGACGTGGTTGACCATCAGATTCCGTCGTCTTCTGCTGTAGCTGCTCCACCACCGTCTTCGAGTGCCTACCCCGAGATTGCCGCGCTTACTGAGCAGGTACAAAAGCTGACAAGCCAAGTGGAACGACTGTCCCGCCCCAGAGGACGTTCCAGCAATCGCAGTCGCACCCGTCACCGGTCCCTTTCAACCAGGTCGGAATCTAGCTATCGAAGGTTCCCACTATGCTGGTACCATCAGAAATTTGCAGACCGTGCCCGGAAGTGTGTGAAGCCGTGTGACTATCACAAGTCGGAAAACTCACGGGGCAATATGTAATGGCGGCCGAGGATTGCCCGTACCGGTCGCATATTCGTCACCGATCGAAGGTCGAAGGTGCAGTTCTTGGTCGACACCGGAAGCGACCTCTGTGTCTACCCCGATCGGCGATTCCTAGACGACTGGAGAAGACCACCTACGTGTTGTGTGCAGCTAATGGTACACCGATACCTACATACGGGTTTATTAATTTAAATTTAAATCTAGGTTTACGCCGTGACTTTACATGGCGATTTATAATTGCCGATGTTACAAAGGCGATAATAGGCGTGGATTTTTTATCTTTTTATAATTTAGTTATTGATTGCAGGAATCAATGCCTCATCGATAACTATACAAGCCTTTCCGCCCCGGCGTCGCCTGCCCGTCATTGTGGTGATGTGTCTTCGGTAAAGGTGAGTCTCGGTGATTCCGCTTACACACATATACTACGGGACTTTCCCGACATCACTCGTCCACCAGGTATACACCGCACTCCCAAGCACAACACTGTACATCACATACGTACGACACCTGGCCCACCAGTATCATGCTCACCCCGTATATTGGCGCCTGACAAGTTAAAAATCGCTAAGGATGAATTTGATGCCATGATTCAATGTGGCACATGTCGCCCATCTGAATCCCCGTGGTCATCGCCACTCCACCTGGCGCCGAAGAAAGACGACGGTTGGCGCCCCTGTGGGGATTACAGGATGCTGAACGCACGGACCATCCCTGACCAGTATCCCATCCGTCACATACAGGATTTTGCACATAGCCTGTCTGGCTGTACCGTGTTCTCTAAGATTGACTTGGTGAAGGCCTACAATCAGATCCCCGTGAACCCAGAAGACGTCCCGAAGACCGCGATCAAAACGCCGTTCGGTCTTTTCGAATTTCCGTTCATGACGTTCGGACTTCGAAATGCCGGACAGACGTTTCAGCGCTTCGTGGACGAAATGGTCCGGGGTCTGGATTTTACGTACGCATATTTGGACGATTTTTTGGTCTTCTCGAAAGACCAGAAGACCCACGAACTCCACCTTCGCCAACTCTTCACCAGACTTAGGGACTCCGGTATGGTCATCAACAGCTCGAAGTGCATGTTTGGCGTGACGGAGATTGACTTTTTGGGCTACCATATCTCAGCCAAAGGCACAAGACCACTGCCATCCAAGGTCGAGGCAATAAAAGATTTTCCTGTGCCCAAAACGGTCAGAGAGCTACGCAGGTTCCTCGGTATGCTCAACTTTTACCGTAGGTTCGTCCCTGGGGCAGCTAATTTTCAAGTACCCTTAAATAACCTTTTAGTTGGGTCAGTTAAGGGTTCACACCCAGTAAATTTTACCCCCCAGGAGTTCGAGGCATTTCAGAAATGCAAGGACAGTCTTTGTCAAGCAGCATTACATCCTGATTGCAGCGCTAAGTGACTAGTGTACATAGTTAAACTTCTTTTATAAAACCTTATTATTTTGTACTCTTTAGTTTATGATATTTTGACTTGTTTACTTTTTGATAGATTTTGTCATTACATTAAAAATATTCAGCTTGAACATCGAGTGCGTAATTTTATTACTTTTTCTCCTTTGCACCTTCTCAACTAAAAGTCGGGCAAGCGACCACCCTCGCAATCCCGCGAGGACCTTGCTCACTTCAAAGTGTAACTATGGGAGCACAGTGCTTTGTAGTAAAAGTTATTGGTTCTGACTTGGAATATATTATACTTACTTTAGTGTATGACTGCAGCAGTTTACGGACATACTCGTAGCTGTCGTACATGCGCAGACGAGCCGGCAGCTCTTTGAGCTCGTTGAGCATAGCTTCCAGTTGTTGCCTAGAAAATTACAACTTAATGACACACTGTATAAAAAATAACCTAATATGATAATTCAGTTTCATATTATTATTTTTATAATAATATTGTCTAATCAATCTGTCAATCAAAATCACTCGCATATTGCTAAGTACTCACATACGGTTTTGCTCGATAGTTTTACTCCAAATCGAGCAATAACCACCGTGTGGACCGCCAAAACTGACAGCTCGAAGGCTCGCTTCGAGCCGGCTCGATGGAATTAAATATGTCAAATGTGTCATTTCCTTCGATTTGGAGTAAAACTATCGAGCAAAACCGTATGTGAGTACTTAGCATTAGAGTTACTCTACTGTGTACTTATTCTTTACCGTACTCATAATATAGCTTACCTCAGTTTACGTGGTTGCACAGACAACCAGGGCTTCTCACGGATATCATCGATCTGGGTCCATATTTTGCTGAGGGAGGACCAGACACCGCGCAAGTCTTGTAGCTCCTCGAGAGCAACCGTCATGCGTTCGTTGTTAACTGACGTGCCTGTGTGAAAAGTTACATAGATAATACAACAGCATTTTGAACTTCCTTTTATAAAGATTTTTTGCTTACTCCCTTACTAATAAAATATATTATACACAATGGATATGCTATGCAATGTGATATTTTTGCTACGATTCTTACCAGTTTCATGCAACTCCAGCGCTTCCTTAGCTTTAGCAACATTATCCCTCTCGTCCTTGAGGCGAGTGTATCTGGTCTCCATGGTCTGCAGTTTGGCCAAAGCGTCTTCTGGTCTGGTGGAGCCATCAGTGGGCTTGCTGCGCTCCCATTCACCAAGGAACTCGAGCGTACGAGCCTCCACAGCTTTGTCCTCGGCTACGATCTTCTGTTGCAGGGATGCAACCTGGGGAGAACATTTTGATTAGAATGTCTAAAAAACGAAAGCAGAACTTGTAGCATTGAAGAAACAACCAACTTCGTCATTCAAAAGTGGCAAATTTACACTGAATGCTGTAAAAAATTGACAGTAATGTTACTTTAGCCTACGCCGTTTTGCCAAGATTAAAAGCATTTTATTCTTTTCATAATAAAACCGCCCTTTTTAACGTATCAATGAGGACGTAACATTGTATATAACCATAGCGTCTGCATACATAGCGTGGATCTATTTATTAGTAAGGGGAGTCATCCATAACTTACTTGAGTCTGAATAGACGAATCCTTCCTGCGCATGATTTCGTTGAACGCGCTCCATTCTCCTTCGATGTTGTCTACATGAAGCCATTGAGCTGGGAACTGGAATCGTTGTCTTTCCAGAATACGCTGAGCTTCTCTGTAAATGTCGACTTGTTTCTCCCAAGCCAAAACCTCTCGCTTCAGTTGTTGCACGTAGGTGATTAGCGACACTGCATCGCTGGTCGATGCCGCTTCTGTAAAGAAAAATTTAATTTGTATAACGATAGTAGAATAAAACTTGGCTGAAGTTATACACAGCTGGATCCTGTCATAATCAGTTTGATTTCGTTTTGGGTAATTTTTTTTAAAATATTGCAGTCTAAATACACAGCCAGTCTTGCCATAAATGTCTAGTCCAAGTGATTTAATTAAATTGTTACCCTGCTCACTTTACAACTTCTCCAATAATATTTGTGCTGATATGTTTATACATGGTTTATACAGTCACTTATAGGCCTTGTTTACCACTGTTTAAACTTTTATCCCTGCTGTCAAACGGTTAACTATATTTCAACCTTAACACTCGGCAACAAGGCTCAATTTACCGATGGTCTGCTGCTTACTACGTTACGTCGCACTTCAGCGCCACCTCGCTCTGTACGTGCGCAAAGTCGCTAACTTCGACCTTAACACTCGGTAATAAGGATTACCGATGGTCTGCTGCTCCAGCTGCGAGCGGGACTTGGCGAGGCGCGCGTGGAACTGCACCATGTCGCCGCCGAGCAGCGCGCCGAACTTGCCGAGCACCTCCTTGTGCCACGCGTCGTACTTCAGCGCGACCTTGCTCTGTACGCGAGCGAAGTCGATGACCACAGGGCCGTACTCGCGCCGCGTGTCGGACGTGTCGAAAGTTGTACGGGATTTCCTGTGTAAGATTTGCGTTAATGGCGTAGCTGAGTACTAACAATTAACATATCTAAGCTCTGAAAAAGTTATAGCCAGTCAAAAAAGCGAGGAAATTAAAAACTATACCTTTCAAATCAATCTAAGAAAAAAGGGATGACACTACGATGTTGCTACTTTTTAATTTCTTCACTTTTTTGACATACTATACTATAGTAGTTTACTATAGGTACTTTTTTCTATTAGTAGATCCCAAAGATAAAGTTTTATAAATTAAGCACTGTAACTGTGGCATGGCTAAAGGCTTATAATCAAAATTTAAACATATTGATCTAAAAAGTAGTCTTGCAGTTAAAATAATACTATTAAATAATATCAATACGTAAAATATCAAAATATTATGTGTTATAGACTAAAACATAAATATAATATAATGATTAATGACTTACTTGATATCATTGAGACACTTGATCCATAGCGTTATGTCTTCGCCAAGACGTCCGTACAGACTCTCTGGCTGTAGATCCCATAGAGCTTGGTAACTATAACACAGAAAAAAATATAATTTCCACAATCCTTTTAGTTTATACAATAACATTCTATTTCAGAGTAGCACTTATCTAAGTTATTATTGTTCCTGCATAAAGTGCCTTCTTTTTCACACATTCGAGAAACGAGAGAGATAAAGTAAACTTACCGCAGCCATTCGTCGACGTATTCGCGTACTTGCGAGATCTTCTGTTCGATGGCGTCGTATGCCTTCTCGAGCGGCGAGGATCCGCGCGGGAGCTTGGTTAACAAGTTTCTGTACGTAGCGGTCTGAGCGCGGGCCACGCCCACTTGATATCTGTGTATAAAAAAAAATAACCAATAATAATCTTTATCAGCGTTGAAAGTAAATATAGCTTATGACAGGATAGTTACGATTTTGAATTTTAAATTATAAACAGAATTAAGGTTTAAAATAAATTATAATATACTAGCTGTCCCGGCAAACGTTTCTTTGCCATATAAAGTATTTCGCCCGTATTATTTTATTGAAGTGACTAAATAAGTATGTCACCATGGTACCGTCCATCGCTATCCCGTCGCACAAACAATGGTCGCCGTCAGTCTCGAGTTGTAATAATTTAAATAATAAATAAATAATAAAAAGCCCTTTATTCTGTTTATTCTCTTTATTAACACAGTGTGCCTCTCGGCATAGGCCTCCTCCAACGACTTTCACTGCTTTCTGTCTCTTGCAACCCGTCTCCAGTTTGGACCCGCTGTAAGTTTTAGCTCATCTTCCCATCTTTGGTTTTGTCTTCCTCGGTTTCTTCTACCATCCCTTGGGTACCACTCTGTCACCTCTCTGCTCCATTTTCCTTTTGTGTCCCGTAACATGTGGCCAGTCCAACGCCATTTCTGCTGATCGATGCGAGTTAGGATATCAGTGATTCCTGTTTTGGTACGAAGATCGATATTCCTCACTCTATCCTGCCTCCTATGTCCGGTCATACTCCTTTCCATAGCTCTTTGGCACCTAGCGAGCTTAGATCTTAGGACCGCAGTAAGAGCCCAAGTTTCACACCCATAAGTCAGGCTGGGCAGTATGCATGAATTAAATGTTTTTTTCTTTATAGACATGCCTAGTTCTCTCGACTTCATGATTATTATACAGCCAATAGCAATTTTCATATTAGCTTCTTTCGTCATTTGGTCTCTAAAGGATATAACCTGACCAAGGTAAGTATACTCCTTCACATATTGTAATGGTTCATTATCCAAGTTAATGCATGTCTCGGTGCTGTTAGTCATAAGTTTTGTTTTCTTTAGGTTTATTTTAAGCCCAATTTTTGCGCTTTCTCTGTTCAAGGTTGACTTCATTTGCTCTAGTTTAGTTGGATCCTCTTCTAGCAGCACCAAGTCGTCAGCGAATCTAAGGTGACTAAGTTTTTTGCCATTTACATTAATGCCATATTCGTCCCAGTTTAGTCTCCGAAATACACTCTCTAAAGCGGCTGAAAACAATTTTGTGGATAACGGATCCCCCTGCCTTACGCCTCTGTCTACATTAAACTTGTTTCCCAAGGTTTCCATCTGTATTTTGGCTTTGCTACTGCCATAAATCGTTTTAATGACGTTAATATATGTTGCTGGTACGCCTTGTTGTTTCAAGCTGTGCAAAAGGTGAGTGTGGCTTATATTGTCGAATAGGCGTAGTCGATAAAGGCTATATAAATTTGTTTATTGTACTCGGTATACTTTTCCAATATTTGTTTCAGAGTGTGGATATGGTCGATTGTCGAAAATCCTTTTCTAAAACCCGCTTGTTCGACTGGTTGTTGTTCGTCCAGTGTTAGTCGGTCTAGAAGTATCTTTGCGAAAATTTTGTATACGTTTGACATCAAACTGATTGGTCGGTAGTTTTCCATGTCGTCTTTGCTTCCGTTTTTGTGTAATAGAATAATATGGGATTTTGTCCATTGCTCTGGGATTTTACATTGTGTGACTATTTCGTTAAATATTTTAGTGAGGATAGGAGTTATTTCTTCTATAGTACCTTTAAGGAGTTCGTTTACTATTTTGTCTGGTCCGGGTGATTTCTCCGCCTTTTGGCTTTTTATTGCCTTTGCAACTTCGCATTGAAGTATTTCCGGAATTGGTATTGTATCTTCATTGTCTAACTGATTTGCTTCAGTAGAGGTGTCATTATTTTTGATTATTACTTCATCGGCTTGTTTGGCATAGAGCTTGCTGTAAAACTGCGTGGCTACTTCACTGATGGTTTTTCTTCTTGTTGTTGTTGCTGTTTTCTTTTTAAGTCTTGGTATCCACTCTTTCCCAGCATCTCTTAGTTCTTTTAGAGCCTTTCTTACTCCTCCCGTTTTCGTTATGTAGTGTTCCAGAGTTTTTAGTCTTTTAGTTTTCCTGTCCTTTCGTATACTTTGCCTAATTTTTTTACTTATATCAGTTATTGTTTTGATTGTTTCCTTTCGTGGATGACTCGATATTAAGTTTTTACGTTCTTTCAATAGTTTTAAGGTAGAATCACTCAGTTCATATTTGTTGCTTTGTTGAGTTCTGGTCTTATTTGAGAGAAGTCTTTTTTCTACTAGGTTATACTTTTGTGTTGGGTCGAGGGCTTCGCTAGTGATTTGTTTTTTTATTGCGTCAAAATCAATTGTGGCTGCTACGAAGGGAGCTGGTATTTTCTATTTGCCGATGATGTGGTTACGTGAGGTTTTAGTCTGTTTCAGTCGTAGTGAACAGCGCACCATTCTATGGTTTGTATTAAAGTTAAGATTGTTTATGACCGCTGTATCTGTGAATGCTTTTGGGAAATTGCTTATAATGTAATCGATTTCATTCTTAAAAGAGCCGTCCGGAGATATCCAGGTCCATTTGTTTCGTGTATTTTTTTTGAAGATTGAGTTAAGCACCGTTAGATTATTTTCCATGAGGAATTCTACTAGCTTTTGCCCATTACGACTTCTTTTACCATGACCGAACTTGCCTAACACATATTCTTCGCTATTTTGTCTTGCTCCAACTTGTGCGTTGAAATCTCCCATAAGTAAAATATGTTTGTTTGTGTTTCTTGTGATGGCCTGTGACAATTCTTCATAGAAAGATTCCAATACTGTTTCATCAGCTTGTTCGGTTGGTGCGTATGCCTGTATGATGGACCATTGCTTCCTGTATCCTGGTAGATCCAAGTTAAGTAATGCTAGTCTGTCCGAGACTCCGACCAGTTCTACTATGTTTTCCTTTAAATAGTGTTTAATGAGAACCCTTTTGTCCACCTGGTTCTCCTTTTTGGTACAGTATAAATTTTTTATATTCCTCGATTTTCTCACCTGCTCTCCTCATTTCACTAATTCCTAGGATGTCCAGGTTTATTTGGTCTAATGCTTGTTCTAGTTCTAATAGGCTTTCATTTGTTCTTAGAGTTCTAGTGTTCAAAGTTCCGATTTGGAGAGTTTCGCATCTTTTCTTGTTCGTTGAAGGGTGGTGGTCTGACTTCTCACGGGGACCAGCCGGATTGAGACCCTTTCTATTTGTATTTAAATTAGTTGGTTGCTATTGTTTGCCTCCGGAGGCAACGTTTGTTCTTGCGCGGTTCATGTATTGGAATGCGTTAGTTTTGTTTATTTTTGTAGCTGTGTTACTGGTGCCAGATTGGTCATAGTTTTTTGATGGTGTTTTTGATGGAGACCGCTTCCGTTTGTCATTGCCAATTTTCTGGTTTACCCTTTGTTTGACTATAAGTTTATCATATTTGATTATGGCTACATTTCCGTTTTCTTCATTTTCGTTTTCTTCCTTCTGTTTACTTTTTAGTTCTTTTCTCGTTTGCAAGACTTCGGGAGGGTAATCTTCAGTGGCGTAAGTAGGAGTTATAAATTTCTTGTTATTTCGTAGGATGTCGTACTTTCTCCATTCCAGGGTTAGTCTAATCAAGATAGGCCTGGTTTTGTTTATGTTCCTTTTGCCTAGTCTATAGACTTCGCTGATTTCCCATTTGTCGAAGTTGGTGATGTCTGCTTGTTCTGCCATTTTATTAAGGACTTCTAAGACTATGTCCAATAAATCTGTTCTTTTTTGTTCTTTTCATCAATCCCGTGGAGTATTATATTATTTTTCCTATTGCTTTTCTCTAGGTGTTGAACTTTCTGTTTTAACAAGTTCACTTCTTCTTGTAATTTCTTATTTACTTCAAAGAAAGGGTTCAATTTCTCCTCAATCGTAGGTGCCATTGATTTGGCAAAATTTTCCGTTAGAATTGCTGTTTGCTGTTTAAACTCATTCTTTATTTCTTCTATCGTTTCGTTCATCTTTACGCCGATATCTTTTATAAGATCTTCCATTTATTTTTCCATATTTGTTTGTTGGTATCACTTGTTTGAGGATGGCAACTTTTTATTTAGTCTGTGCTGGTTTGTATTTTTATCTTTAGGTTGCCGCTCTGCCTGTCAACTGTCACTGTACCGGAAGTCGTCGGTCTATTTGACGTCTGTAAGCTGTCAATCTGACGCATGAAAGCGTTGACGTGTTGTAGATTCAAACTATACGTATATAATATGCTTTTCGTCCTTATTTCACTGTTTTATGCTCGAAATCACAGGTGAACAGTTAAAACGTATGGCTTATCCTTTTCACGGGTTCTTGCACTGCACTTTTGTTTATAGTTCTTGTGGTTTGCTGAGGTATTTTCATAGATTTTTCAATAAATTACGCACTGAAGTTACGACACGATGTTACTTGACAGAAACGAAAGACATATTACCTGTAATAATTTACTATTATTTATTCAACAAATGCTCTTATTGCAATATAAAAAGTACCCAGTAGCCGATTCTCAGACCCACTGAATATGCAGATAAAATTTGGTTAAAATCAGTAAAGCCGTTTCGGAGGAGTACGCGGCCTAATATTGTGACACGAGAATTTTATATATAAGATTATTATCAAAACGTATAATAAAAGTCATATAAATAAACGTGTGATTTTTTACGTATCTAATTAAATAATTACGTTATAATAATATTATTATATTGTAATGTGTGTGCTATTTTGCATGATTGAATGGGCGGATAGAGGATCTTTGTAATTTAGTCGTAATATGTCAAGACCAACTGAGCCGGACACAACTAATATTGATTTAATATAGCCCGTTCAGATAACGTAGCTCCATTCCACCTATAATTTATCTCTCACATACCGGGTGCTCTGCAGGCGGTGCTGGCTAGTAACAACGGCCTGCCAGGCGAACATCTGGCGCATAAGCTGGAATCGCGCCTCCTCCAACGACGGGAAGAGATACATCTGCTGGTTGGTGATGCGCACCTCGTGGACCACGCGCGCGATCTGTACACACGGAGATAAAAAAAAAATGTGTTCCAATTCGATTTTCAAATATATTTTTAAAATTTGTTTTTCTTTTACGTGTTTAAAGCGGCCCATTCACGGCAGGACTGCCGTGCAGTCCTGCCGTGTGCAAAGACTTGTTATTTGCAATTTGTTAGGCCACAAATGTTATTATTTTATTTTACTTAAAATATGAGTTTTATTTTAAATAAAAAAAAAAAATAAGTTAAGTAAGATGGAATGGCTGTATCATTGTAACTACATGGGCGTGTTAAGACTCACTTAATTAAAATCTTTATAAAGTAATAAGTATGATTTCATGATATTATAGTCAAAGATTTTTACCTGTGGTTCTCCACCGGGTTTGTGCGTAGGTTCTGCCGGGGAGTAGGTGTCCATAGACAGATCGAGCTCATTAGCTTTGCCGAGCAGAGCGGCGGTCCACGCTTCGATCCCGGCCTCCAGACGAGCAGCAAGGCTCTTCTCGACCTAATTGGAAAAAGAAAGAATATCATTTTATTGGAACAAAACTAAATTGACCGTTTTTAAATTTTTTTAAGTCCATTAAATACATCTTTGTTCGTTGTGACATTATGTCACTTTTCAAAATTTTATTATTATTATTATTATTTTTTTTTTTTTTGGTAGCCAGTTTTATAAATTGTAACTAGCTGTTGCCCGCGACTTCGTCCGCGTGGACTTCAGTTTATAGCGCGCGATGTCAACAAAATTGGTGTCAAAAGCTTTTATAAAAAAAACCCTGGTACCCCTTAAATCAAAACAGCTGTGCAGTGTGCACATAATATTTCATTTTTTAAAATTAAACTTTATATATTATTAATTATGCCAAATTTTAAAGCTTATTTAGCCCCCCAATTACACAACTTTACCCACATACTATTTATCATTGATAGGTTTAAGGTTACGTCACTGTATATAATATAAAGTACTGACTTATTAAATAACGTAAAAAAGAAATAACAATCGAAAAAAAAAACGAAACTCCAATATATGATGATACCACCTCTTATAGAAATATGTTGGGCAAGCGTTAGCGCGATGTAAGAGACGCACGGCGCCATCTAGTATGAATTTTTGGAACTAACTTAATTTGAACAAATTTTCGTATTTTCACCCCCTTACAACCCTTTTTTCCAGTAAAAAAGTAGCCTATGTCCTTTCTCAGGCTTTAGACTATTTGTATACAAAATTTCATTACAATCGGTTCGGTAGTTTTGGCGTGAAAGCGAGACAGACAGACAGACAGACAGACAGACAGAGATACTTTCGCATTTATAATATTAGTATAGATTGTTAATTTTTTTACATGTATTCTGCTTTTATAGTTTGATACGAAACGTAAAAGTCATTTGAACGAACCAAAATGGCCGAGTTCCATTAAAAGCAACCTCTAGACCTAAGCAGTAAACACCCAAGCTCTGACCTATCAATTTAAAGTTCCTCACCTCCTCATCAAGCCGCTGCACCCATAGATGTAGATTGCTGTACTGCCTCAAAGACAGGTCGTCAATAGCCCGTTGCAGACGGCTCAGAATGTCCGCTAGACTCTGCGCGGAGTACGGGCACGTCTCGAGCGAACGAGCGTCGACGGATATCTGTTCTTCTACCGCTAGGAGATCTTCCACCTGACGTGTTATAATGTTTTTTTAAGTATGTAACTAAAAAGTGTTACTTACAGAAAATGAACACTCACGTTACAGCATTTATATTCGGTTTTCGCAGAGGAAAATTTAATGTAAGTATGTAAATATCTCATTCAGTCATTTCGTCATGTTCAAAATTGTCCCAAAATAAAGAGCGAACTCATAGGTGCATTTTGTCAAACTAGTGTTTGCATTTATTTTTATTGGAGAAATGTAAGATGTAAAAGAAAACACAAAAAGTTTCATTTATCATTATCATCATACTTCAGTAATTTTACTATTATTTGCTATAAATACCAACACTAAAATAATAAATCGATAACAAAGTTTTATTTTACCTTCTCTTGGAATAGTAGTACCACTTCGCTCAGCTTTTGCACGTACGGATCGAGTTTATAGGACTCCCAAACGAGCGCCATTCCTTCGGATACTTGGAACAGTACGTCGCGACGCAAGCCCGCCACCAGTGGTATTATGGACGCCTTGTCTCGGATCTGAAAACGTTAATTACAGTATGAGACCTACATAGTGACGTCATTGTTGCACTAATGTAGACGGTGTTACGTTAGAAGGGCAATAATATTCTTTTTCATAAAAACATTTACCAATGGGGATTGTCAATTTTTTTTTAATTTTGCTCATTACAAAAACATTTCGAGGAATAAGGTCAGTGATCGTTTTTCTGTATATAAACGAAAAAAATACCCATTAGTTACTTATATTTTTGAACAAATATGTTTAACCTTTGTTTGACCTTCAATGGCGTTAAATTAGCAATAAATTCGACCAACATTACGTTTCGAACTTTTGGTAGGCTTCTCGTATCAGCTTTCATCTAATGAGAACTTGCATTTGACGAACCAGCCATTATAAATAAGATTGAAAGGAAAAAACATACTGCAGAGGTCAATTATTGGCCGCCGATGATGACGTCAGAGCGGAACTTTAAAAATTTATTGAGAAAAAACTAGCCAATGAATTTCAAAATTATTTAATTTATATTCTTAAAATACCCTATTTTAACGAAAAAAAAATATAAAAAGTACATGTGATTTTTTTTGGACAATGCCCATTACCATACGCTAATACGAATGCCATGTCTGCCACTGTCTGTAAAGTGGCTTTTGCAGTATAACAGACAAAGGCTACAAAATAGATTTGCATAGGCATAAGGTAAACATTGTTATTAATAAGGGAGTGCCTCCGCTGCCGGCGCCGACTGCCAAAAATATCAGTAATGGGAACCGGCGGTAAGTATACTGCCGGCAGCCGAGATATAAAACAACGGCTGCCGGCGCCGGCACTCAAAATGGGAACCGGTGAAAATGCGTAAAACGCTAGGTTCCAGTGCCGGTAAAGAAATATAACCTCAAATATTCGACTTTTTAACCGACTTCCAAAGGTGGAGGTTATATCATGTTCGGCTGTGGATATTTTAGTTTTTTGTGATGCATTTTGATCAAATGCTACCAAAAAGTAAGATTTTGCACTACAGTATACCACGGTTCCGAAGGTACTGAACAGAATTCGGACTCCTTATACAATAATACTATGTTTGAGAGTTTCAGCGCAAAGGTACTTATATGTTTCTATGCAGAATGCAGATCACATTAATCATCATCATCATCACTACCATAAAAAATATGCATTCTCACATTATGACCTTATTGGTACTTTCATTGACATAAGAAACTAGGTCTAGGTAGGGGCTAACTAGGTATAGGTCTTTGGTACTTTTCATAGTCCTTTAGCTCAAGACCCTAAAGTTAATATACCTAGCGGCTCAAGACTGAATATTATGTGTTTGATAATTATTATGACATATTTTGACTAACGATGTTTGCCGAATAGGCGCCGGCAGACATCGCGTGACTTCGGCAAATTTCGGAATACGGCGCCGGCAGCCAGTTTGGCAACCGGCGCCGGCAGCGGAGGAATTCCCTTGATAAAGCTATGCTAAAAAGGCCCCATCTTAAAACAAAAATGATTGCCTTATTTTACATTTTTACGCTATGTTACCTGACTCATGATTGTAATTCTAAATTTCTTCTAATAAATACATCAAAACATCAATATCAAAATGAATAACAGATACACAAAAAATTTAACAGATGATTAAAAAACAAAAGCTAAAAGCATCTCCTTGAAATAAATAAAACTATATCATACAAACAAAACTTAATATTTACGCCACTTTCACTTTTGAAGACAGCAACTATGAATAATGAATATACTCTATCTCCAAAAATGAGTACCATGGCTAATATTTCAACATGAATTATAAAGCTGAAACCAAACGACATAAGCCCGCCCTATCGGCAAACATGCAGCTTACAAATTAACTACCTTAGTATGGTTCCTATTATTTAGCTGCATAAATTAGAATTTGCATTAGTGATGTCATATTAAATCCACGTTACGTGAATCATGTTGAACTAGTGTTTGTCTAATTCTAGAATTTTCGTGCTGTGGAGTGTAGTGGCAAAACAGTGTCTGATCAGACGTGGCAATAGTTCTAAGACCTGCTTTTATACATTGTGCATTGACACGTCTTTAGTTGAGGAAGCCAAACCTTCTGATAAGATATACAAAAGATATACAATTTATAGTTGAACTGTATTTAGTTTCAATGTTTTAACACGTCATGTTACTACAAACAGTATATTGTGCTTCACAGAAGACTTGACTCAAAGATCAGACAATGTTTCGCAAATTGTAAACTTATTTATTAACAAAACATACCTTCTCGAGAGTACGCTCATAAGTACGGACGCTTTCGATGAGCGAGATAGCGAATGGGTATAGCTGGTTGGCTTGATGCGCTTTGTTCACAATAGCAAGGGGTACTCTGAAAATAAAAAAAATATGAATTTCAATAACATAACTGTTAATATCTTATTAAAAAAATGTTTTTCTTATGAGTATATTCCTATATTGCATTTTCAGTGCGTCTGTGTAAGTTGATATAATCTGCTTTAGCAATAAAATTGGGCGATATAAAAAGGCGAGAAGTCACTAGTCTATGCAGCCTATGGGCGGTTCTATGGCGTCCTAGAATGGCATGCAGATTATAATGCGACTCAGTGGCGAAGTATGCTTAAGTATATTTGAAACGTGAATTAGTTTATTCAGAAGGGCTTGTTTGTGCGAAGCGTTGCCGTAGTTGAAACACTCAACGTTGAGCATTATGCCGCATAATGCGCTCTAGTGCTGCTATTGCTATTAAAACTTACAATATATATCTATCTTTTTTCTTACCTGAAGCCCAAATTCTTCAGATTGCGGACCTCCTTGTACAGAGTAATGATCTCCGGTAAGAAGTTGACTTTCAGTTTGAGTATAGACGAGTTCTTGCTGGAGCGGGCGCGCACAGACTCGATAGCGAATATACGTCCCGATACGCCTAAGTTACGTTGCTGTACCTATATCGGACAGTAAATAATCATTAGCTCAACAAATATAGTACCGATCGTCAGTGGCGGCGTAGCATAGTTTGGCACCTGGGGCGGCTTTCTATTAAGGGGGCGACTAACCCAAAATTGTCGATTTTATAATTCATTTTTATACTTGAAAATAAGCCCTGAACTGATTCGTTTTTTAAACATAGATTTCCAAGAATTTGATCTGAACGAAAACATGTTATGTTAAAATGAAAAAATCACAAAAATGCATATAATTTTCACGAATTTTTCATATATTGCCGTAACCGTGCATTAAACAAAGTTAATATTTTAACACATTGTATTAAACTCTATCATTGAGACACTGACCTGGCGGATTTTTAAAATGTTGTATATTTATCGAGTTATTAAGAAAAAAAACTAACTTGGCAATGATTCTGCGTCCTCCTTTTTCACCTGGTATATGAAAGACGGGCGTAAATGTGAAGAGAGAAGGACGATGTTTGATTTTTTGCATTAATCGCCCTCTTAAGCACCCTCAAAATTATAACACCCCTCTTTTTTGTCGGGGCTTAATAAAATGACAAATACTAAACGTGCTTACAAAAATATCTTAAACTGAGCGCAGGCGCCTTGAAACTGTTATACTCAGTTTCGATAATTCGCTTCGATGCGATTCGACTCGGCGCTAGAGTACTCTATAAATTGACCCTAAGCTGCGCGAGTGAGTTGTCACCCCTTGGTACTTGGTACCCGGGGCGGACCGCCCCCGCCGCCCCCCCTTTACGCCGCCAGTGCCGATCGTATGTCTTTTCTACAGTCTCAGCATGACCACGGTGGAAATGCATTAGAATAAAAATGCTTACAGATACCGCATGTGTATGTATGTACTTCGCGTGCCATCACACGTTCCCCAACGACGAGCAACACTCGTCTTTCGAAAGTCTATTCTTTAGTCTGCGCTCCACCGTTATCGGAATCAGACGTCACGGAATTTAAAAAATGCCTAATTGTGCCGTATTGAGCTGTAGAAATTCGAATAGAAACGTTGGCATAGATAATGGACACGTTTCTTATCATCGGTACGTCACAGTAGGAAAAAAGTGGCACGCTCGTTTTCATACAAATTGAGGGACATGCGGTATATACCTTGATCTATGTCTGTGGATTTTATTAATCTTTGTCTATTTTTCCAGAGAATAAATTCTTTCAATGTTGCACAGAGCTACTATTTATGATCAACGGTCGATTAAAAATAAAACACTTTGGATCAAGTATATAAGTAGATGATAGATAAAATTACCTTACGAGCCCAATCCTCAAAGACTTCCTGAGTGTCCAACTTTAAACGGAAGCTGTCACCATCCGCTTTCAGTTTCTGACCCTCTATATGATTTTCCCAGCCTTTACCTGGAATAAAAATCTAAACTTAACAACTCCGTCCCTATCAAATCTATTAACACCTTAACACCTCAAATTTAAGAATTGGACCAGCACTTTCGGCACTACGACAAAACAAATATACAAAATAATAAGAACACAAAACAAGCTGACAACTTACTTTTCGCTTCGTCGTAGGCGAACGGCGAAAAATATGTCAAAAGTTTGGTTGTCATATTTTATTTGCTTACCTAGCACATCTTCGACTCGTTTCAAATACGCAGTAAGTTGGTGGTCGATCTGTTTAGCCCAAATGATGGAGCCAGCGACTGGTGGTAGATCGCGCACGAGCGAGAGGCGGCTGCATTTCGACTGCGGATATTGAACCTGAGAGAAAAATACACTTTTTCTCACTTTTTATATTTTAATATTTTACAAAGCATTCAGTGGCATCTAAAATGAGTTACAATAAAAGTTGAAAAGATCCTTAATATAATAACTTTCAATGTAGGAATAAAAGTGGAAGTTGTAATCACTTGGACTCCCTCATACACACATTTAATATAACTAGTAGCATTAGAATGCAGCACCTGATGAGGCTGCATACGCGGGTGATGATTCAAGCGCGTTAAACTTGACTCTAAATTGAGTAAGTTTGATGTCAAGGATGTGGCCGAGTACTCCACTGTATCAGTATTTTATTCGTAACTTATGCTACTATACTGGCATCTTAGTTCTACTGACCTTGAACTTCTCATGCAGCGCCTCAATATCGTCCTTTACGCGTTGTATGAGTTGCGTCTGGTACTCGCGTATGGCGCCGCGTATATGCGGTCTGACGAACAGCGCGTTGAACCGCGAGAATATGCGGAACATCTCGTTCGCGTTCTTCGCCGTGCCGAGCTGATCACGCAGGTGGGCCGTGATGCGAGTCTCCACGCGGTCTAGAAGAGATCGTAATTGAAATTAGTAACCAATGATGGGTGTTTAGGTAAATAAATAAGCCATAATTAAAATTAAATATAATCCAAAAAAAGTTTTACGAAACGACAAGATAGGTTTGTTTAGGTTTACTTGCACCAGTCTGTGATATTTTATAACTTTGTCATATTAGGAAAGGCAAGAATCTGTCTTGATTTAATTGGGGGTTACTTCAACTTAGACTAGTGCAAGCGAACCTTAAGCCTTGCTAGTTATTATTTATAAGTTATAGCAAGTAAGACCTTAATAAGTACTTACTCTAGAATGCTTTTCTAAGATTTAAATCCATGTTAATGTGCTGAAACGCACGCTTCGGTGCAAGTTTTTTATGAAATTATCTATGCTGTAAACAAGTTGCAATATTCACCAATTCTATCCTCATATCTCCGTACAGCCGCCTCCCAGGCGTCGCAGCCCTCGCGCGAGATGTCCAGACAGTCCACCTCCTTCACGTTCTCGTACGCGAGGTTGACTTCCGCGATGGCGTTAGCGTCGGCGGCGTCCATCGGCAGGGAGTGAGGCTGGGTCGGCTCGCCGGCGCCTGCGTCGGCTGCCGGCGCGGCGCGGGGCCGCAGCACCTAGACGATTAAAAATATATCAATAATAAAAATAAATTATAATTTAGAAATTCTTATAACTTACTGCTAAAAAGGACGACAGTAATAATCTGTAATCGGTGTACTAAAGACTGTTTTTATATCCAAAGAAATTTTGCTCCAACCAACTGCTAATTATTATAGTAGTTGATTGCTGCATTAGCTATAATTAGTAAATGTTCCGGTCTCGGGTATTCATTGTCCACAATGTTACTGTCAGGCACACAGGCTCACCATTTAACCGTTTTACAACAAATTAGGCATTTGAAATATATGTCATCTGTTGTAAGTTATTCCAATTTGAGTGCCTGTCCAAATAGTCGAATGGCTAAAAAGGTCCTTTGTGAGCAGTGTTGTCACACCTAATTTTAGAAAATCAGTAGATTTCATGCCAAAAATTGGTAGAATTAGGTAGATGTTGAAACCAAAAATTGGTAGATCTACCACCCTCATATCAGCAAAAATTTTTTAGCAATTTCTGTTCAATATTGCTTTCAAATTCATTATTTTCATGGCATTGTCACATATTGAATCTCCGGTAGGAGTATTAGTGTTCTGTGGAATGCAAGTACTACGTACAGTGTACACGTATTAAGTAAGTACATAATATTATTAATTATTACGTATTAAATATTTTATTGCTTAGTTTTTAACAAAATTGCTTTCAATGTGATTGAACCGTGTAAATCCGCCTTTTCGTTCCAAAATGTTAAATGTTCCGGTTCGCGAAAAAAACAATTAATGTATTGTTGTCACCACTCTTGTAAAGTTTCGGACCGTTTACAGACTAATCTGCGTTCCAAAAGTGAGCGAACGGCTCAGAGCAGCTGCAGCTCGTGTAGTAGCGTTCTGTTTTTGTTTTTAAATGATAATTGCTGAAGGAAGTATTGTACCAAGACGACTTGGATACCATTTTGGTACAATTTATACCAAAATGGTATCTGAGGAGTCTGTAACGTTTATTATTTGTGCGTGAACAATGATATGTCGAAAAATAGGTAGATTTGATACCGAAGTTGGTAGATAGGTAGAAGGGCGGTGAAATAGGTAGATCTACCATAAAGTTGGTAGATGTGACAACACTGTTTGTGAGCTACTCACTCTCAGCATGACGGTCCGCAGCTGCTCGTGGTGTCGTCGGAAGCGGCGCATGTGCTCCATGCGCGCCTGCAGCCGCTTGTGCGACGGCGACACGCGCCACACCATCTTAAGGTGCTCGTCACGCTTCTTCTTCACTATATCTCTGTGAAAGGTTACTATGCCAATTAAAAAAAAAAGGGGTCATGCCATCATTTAAAAAAAAGACAACTCATTAAAAAAAGTTTTAGGTCTACCAGGATCTGATGGCAAAAGGTGAGAAAAGAAATTGACTCTAGCAATACCAGGATAATTTGACATGGGAGAACCATGATTCGGCACGAATGGGCCGGCTCGACCGGAGAAATCACCACGGGCTCACAGAAAACCGGCGTGAAACAGCGCTTGCGCTGTGTTTCGCCAAGTGAGTGAGTTTACCGGAGGCCCAATCCCCTACCCTTTTCCCTTCCCTCTCCTATTTCCTTTCCTACCCTCCCCTATTCCCTCTTAAAAGGCCGGCAACATACCTGCAGCTTTTCTGATGCTGCAAGTGTCCATGGGCAACGGAAGTTGCTTTCCATCAGATGAGCTGTTTGCTTGTTTGCCCCCTTATTTCATAAAAAAAAAAAACATTTTGATCCTTTTTTGTCCCTATAGCGGCTGATTCTGAAAATCTGCCATCCAAATTTGCCATCAGGTCCTGGTAGACCTTTAACTTTTATTAATAGGCACTGTCATGCCTATTCATTCCGTTACTTCATTTTGATATATTACTTTTGTACGTTCATAGTTCCTTAATTTTAGGTATTTTTTATTGACTTAATTTTTTCAAAATCTAAGCTAACCTTGTACCAATTTTTTGCTACTACAATTATAGCTACCACCACATATAGGGTTGCCAGGTCGCTAAACCGAAAAGCCGGACAAAGCAGCTAACTTGGCCGTACATTTTTACAAAAAAGTCCTGCTATCGAGTACTTAGAATCTTAGAAATTTTATTAGGTGTAAAACTGTCTACAATTAGTAGGATTTTCATATAAAGTTATTGATTCAAAGGTCTACAAAAGCCGGACTCCTCTTAATTTTGGCTGTACACACAATCAAAGAACCTGACTGTATCCGGCTTTATCTGGACGCCTGGCAACCCTAACCACATAGTATTTTTAAAATAATAATATTTACCGCAACAGGCCTTGGAGTTTCTCATATTCGTCATCCCAACATGAGAACACCTCAAAGCACTGGGTCATTACTTTCTCAAAATCATCAAATGGAATATGCATCAACCTTCTTGTGCCCAGTACCTAAAAAAAATTAAAGTTTAAGAAAATATCATCACCAGCAAAATATACTACATAAAAACCATCAAATACGTCACCGTAATATGTTTGATGGAGCAGAGAGAGAGAGACTGATGGTCTGAAATTTATTTATTTTCATTTGTTAAAGAAATGAAAAAAAAAAAGGTAAAATTACCTTCAAAAGTTGTTGTCCCAAATCGCGAGATATAGCTTCAACCAGACGCAACCCTCGTTGTATAGGATATTTGGTTGACCGGATCTTTCGGAGATGTGAGAAGATTTGTTGGACTGCCAAACTGTAACAATAAAAAAAAAAGTTAAATAATCGGCCAAGTGCGAGTCGGACTCGCGCACGAAGGGTTCCGTACCATTATACAGAAAAAATTGTTAATTAGTTTTTATTTTATTTAAGTATTATTATTAATTATTAATTAATTAATAATATAGTTTTAGGTCTTTGTGAAAATTTCAAGTGCCTACCAATTGCCATTATTGATATCGAGCAAAATAGGCCAAAAAATCATGTTTGTTGTATGGGAGCCCCCCTTAAATATTATTTTGTTTTTAGTATTTGTTGTTATAGCGGCAACAGATATACACAATCTGTTAAAATTTCAGATGTCTAGCTATAGCGGTTCTTGAGTTACAGCCTGGCGACAGACAGACAGATAGACAGACAACAAAGTCTTAGTAATAGGGTCCCGCTTTTACCCTTTGGGTACAGAACCCTAAAAATATCAATTTTTATGATTTCTTTATTCAAAATTGAAAATATGAGAATTATCTTATTTTCATTATATTAAATGATATGTATATTTATTAAATAAATTTACCGTATTCGCTCCAGTTCAGTAGCGCTGAGTAGATCATTGATGGGAAAGTCTTTCATGAGTGGGTTGTAATCCGATACAGTTGCCAAAGCTTGTTTCAGCCCAGTATCAGTATCAAATGATACCGTTGCATGAAATCTCTTGCCATATTTGAGGATATCCAAGGTAAGAGCAACCTGAAATATATTGTGTATGTATAGAAACATGAATGTTTTATTGGTAAAGTCTTTTGCTGATGTGGTTGCAGCAAAAAGGTTAAAACTCTTAAAAGGTATGTACTTTTTTTTTTATGAAATAAGGGGGCAAACGAGCAAACGGGTCACCTGATGGAAAGCAACTTCCATCGCTGCCGGCTTTTTAAGAGGGAATAGGGTAATAGGGGAGGGTAGGAATGGGAAGGGAAGGGAATAGGGGAGGGTAACTAGTGCGAAGGAGTCACAATAGATCCTCATGGGTCGCAGTGACGTCAGGGCTGTGACCTGCCTTCTTTAAAAAAAAAAAAAAAAAGGGGAGGGTAGGGAAGGGATTAGGGTAGGGGATTGGGCCTCCGGTAAACTCACTCACTCGGCGAAACACAGCGCAAGCGTTCTGTTTCAGGCCGGTTTTCTGTAAGAACATGGTATTTCTCCGGTCAAGCCGGCCCATTCCTGCCGAAGTACGGCTCTCCCACGTATATACTTCACAAAATATATGATTGTCAAACATTATTTCAATACCTCAATGCTTTCTCTCTTCTCTTGGATGCGATGTAAGGCCCTTTCAAGATTCAGCCAGAATGAGATTTCTTGCAGCGCAGTACCATTAGATGGGTCTCGGTCTAGTTTGGTCACTTTTTGTATTTCTTTGATCCAGCGATTGACACCATTCTGCAGTTGATTGAGGAATGTGGAGTCTTCCACTTTGTCACCAAAGTCTGACACACGAGGCTTTCGCCCCTCGTCAGCAGCCCTATAAGATAATATAAAGTTAAAAACATAACCTGACTTAAATTAATATATGTACAGCTGTTGTTATGCAAACCATTATCGGTTTGCAGTCAAAATCGGTTCAACGGTTTGGGCGTGAAGAGGTAACAGACACACTTTCGCATTTATAATATTAGTGAGTATGGAGGTATGGATATTAATGTCATTATGTAGTGTGATAGAAGACCGAGAAGATTAAATGAGAAATACAAAACCACAACTAAGTTTCATAAAATAGTAGTCTAGGTATGTATGTACACTTTGGATAGCAACTGTTTCAGAATCTTCTTCATTCATTCTTTCTACCTTTTGATGACAGCAGCAACAAGGGGATGAACAGGTAAGGTGATCTCCGGAATGTCAATATTCTGCTGAAGGTGGAGCAGGCCCATTTCAAGCTCTGCAATTTTCTTCTCAACAGAAGGAGCCATTTTGTCACCATCCCTGAGGGAATAAAAGTAGTTAGTGAGTTTGTGAAAATTATATTTTCACCTAATTTAACTGGTCGATCGTGGAAAAACAAGACACAATAGAATTTCTATTGTGTCTCAATCACCGGTGACTATGGGGCTTGATGAATTAAGTCTATAATTATACTATGGCAGATTAATTTCATAAAGTTTAAAATTTTTGTTTTACATTAATATCAGTGAATTTAAATTGAATGTAGGATTAAGTTTTTTTTTTCTAATTACCTGTCAGCCCTTCCACTTTCCTTCACATAGCTTTTGAAGAAAGGTGCCATAGTCTTGCTGATGAAAGCATGAAGGGTCTCATAGGGAGAGCCATCCGACAGATTGATAAGTCGGAGCTGACTATGGATGGACTTGTCAGCTTCAATAACAATCCCTCTCTTGATGCACACAAAAGCTGCCACTCGGGGAGATGTGAAGTGAACCTAAAATAATAAAATGTAGATATAAGTTTTCGGCCGGACTACTTTTTTTTTATTTTAAGTAAAATAAATGTATACCTCAGTGCTGATCTGATAGGTAACAGCTTCTTTCTCCTCCTCGCCTTCTGTGGGTTGTTCACTGTCATCTTCTGCAAAAGAAAAAATGTTATAAAACCAATTTTTTTTGTAGTAAGTAAAATTTTATGAGATATTGGCTTATTGTACTGCAAAATGGTACCATGATTTCTCTTAATCATCTAAAAATAATATTGTTGACAAAATATTTATAGGAAATTTAAAAGAAATGCATGGCTGTACACTGCAGAATACTAGTAGTGTAAAGTAAAGCGACGTCATAAAATCGATTTCGGGTAGATTACCTTTTAGCGAAAACCGCTGCACATACAGAGAGGACACTTGGGGATCTGAGATGAATTTCCTTATGCAATCTTGGTTCACTTTGTCTTCGAGAGCTGCATTTAGAGCCGGAGGAACTATGTCATCCTCCGGCAGAAGTACCGTTGCAGCTCGGCGAAGGTAATTTGCGAAGTCTTGAAAATCAACCACGGATACGTTTTGCGCCTCCGGGGCGTTTTCACTCCCGTCGAGGGAGTCTCCCATTTTGGCTTTAAAATTAAAAAAGACTTATTGAAATAAATATAGAGAATTTAATAATTCGCGAAACTGGAAAGAGTTCCCAACTTTCCAGTTAGATTTTGACGACTGATGACGCATAAAATGAGTGTTGCTATTGTTAAAATATGTCTTTTTTTTAACATGGCAATATAGCTGGTATCAGCTGGCGCTCACGTCAAGTTAAAAAGTTGGGAAAAATTAAATATTGTTGTAAAAGATATCGTTTGTCTTTTTATTTTTCTAATTAATATTTTATTTGGTATAATATCATTATTTCATTTTTCTAATTAAGGCGCGATTACACCGCGGCGCACGCTGTGCACGGCGGCCACGCGGTCACAGTATAGCAATCTAATATTGTTATACTGTGACGCGGTGCACGGATTTATATTATTGTCTGGCTAGTCACTAGTCTACACTTCTACCAGAGTAGACAGAATGATAGAGTATGCCGTCTTAGAACTGATGTTGAAATTTTTAAATTTGACGTATTATGACGAAAATCGTCGCTAGGGTTGTTAACTTGTTACCTACGAATTTAAAACTATGACATATTCGATGGACGTGTTCCTCTTTGGTCGTATTGTTGTTTGTGTTTTGGCACATGTGATTAAAATTGTCAGAATCCAATTTTGAAATCTTTATTTTAAATATTTAAAAATAAATTATATCAGCCAGCGCGAGGCACATAACACATTCCGTTCATAATCCTAGTGAAACCCGACGAATTTGACAGATATTGAAACCTGTCCGTCTCTTTGCAGTCGAACTACTGGTCGTTAAGCCCGTTGCAGACGATGCGCAGTAGCTTGCGCAAGTACTAATACTAAGCATATATTTTCATCGTGTGAACGCATTTTGCTTAGTGAAAGTGCGAGTGCAAGTTGCTTAGTAGCACTCGCTTTGGTCCTCGCGCAAGTGCGACTCATTTGCCCCCGCTCCGTCTACTTCACCCCCGCGCTACTTCACTGGTCATCGTTTGAACATGCGTTGACCAGTACTAGCGCCAGTACTAGCGCCAGTTCAGTCTGTTTGTTGTTTTGGTAAAGATGTAGAAACCTACCACTAGATTGTTGGGGAGTTGGTTGTTTTATTGAGTCTTAATGTTTTAAGTTTGTGAATTAAAAATGAATAAATGGAATTCAGACAAAACAAAGTTTATACAACTGTATAAAGAACATGAGTGTTTATGGAATGTTAAAAGTGAAACATATAAAAATAAACAAATGCGTGATGCTGCGCTTGAAGACATTAAAACAAAAATGAATATAGATGGTTTCGGGAGTTCAGAAATTAATGCCAAGATAAGAGTTTTGAGATCAACCTACTACCAAGAAAAGAAAAAAATACAAAATTCACATCGCTCCGGCGCGGGAACTGACGATCTTTACCGCCCAAATGTTAAGTGGTACGATGATATGAATGAGATTATGACAAAAATTGAAAGCAAGACACCATGTTGGGATAATTTGGTAAGCATATTATAGTACTTAAATTAGTATTTAAGATAAAATTGCCACTCGTAAACTTATTAGGCGCTTGTCGAACATTCGCAATTTTAGTGTTTATTTATTGCAATTTGCAATGTTATTTATTAATCTTATTTTTATTATTTGGGAGAATCAGAATAAAAACCTGCAAGACGAAAGTGAACCTGCATTGAATATGGAACCAAACACAGATGAGAATAAAAATAATCCAGTGAAATCACCAAAGGCGAAAAGATCAAAACTAAATAAAATTACTGCGATAATATCCGACATGAAAAATTTAAATGACAAGATTGAAGATAACGAATTTGATATTTTTGGATCTTCTGTCGCTGCACAGTTAAAAAAACTTTCAGAGGGTCAAGCATTAATTGCACAGGAACAAATTCAATCCATTTTAACTAGATGCAGACTAAACGATGTCCGGCGTCGATCTCGTATTTCTACACCCCTCAGTTCATCAAGTTCTTGGTCTCCGGCACCACCGCTTTCCCCACCACCATCGTCTTGTACTGTCTCTGCATATTCCGGTGAACCTGTGGAAACTTGTTGTGAATACGATTTGAGTACAATAGATTGTTCTAACAACGATGCCGAAGAGGACACTCAACCTTCTGACAACTACGAGTATGTAGTTCTACAAAACTATGACGTCATCGCAAAAGCCTATGAAGACTCATAGAATTGCGAATGTATCTACCTCTTTTGTTTTTTTTTCAAAAATTATATTTTGTTAATATACACGGTGTAACAAAATTATCTACATACTATCTGAAATAAGGTGTCTCTTTTCAGTTCAGGTTTCATTAGTAGAGTAGTAGTAGTTTCATGAGTAGCTTCAGTTTCCTTTCGGATATGTCGGTGATTTTGTTACACCTAACACCCTTCAAATATATTTTTTCAATAAATAAAACTTCTATAACAACTTTATGTTTTATATTTTATTTATATTTTTAATCAATTATAGTATAGCTACGAAATCATACGTAGTTGCCAGTCAACCTCTCCAGTGGTCATAAAATAGTCTTTGTATTTGTCACGAATCAATTTTGCCTTTCTAGTTGGATTTTCGTTCTCGTTCGTAATACTACGAAGTAAATTTAATTTTTCAGATCTCCATGATCCTGCGATGATTAAACCTCTATCCAAATCTTTATAATCGACTGAACCAGGAGGCATGTAGACACTTGCTGATGTTTTACTGAGAAAATTGTGTAAAGTACAGGCAGCACGAACTATCTTTTCGACTACTTCAACGCGAAGGGATATTGGTTTTTCAAAAACTCTGAATCGACTCACAATTATGCCGAATGCATTCTCTACTATTCTCCTGGCCCTTGACAATCGGTAATTAAATACTTTTTTGTCGGTCGTTAACTGTGTACGTGAGTAAGGTTTCATCAGATATGGCTTTAAAGGAAAAGCATCGTCTGCTACAATACAACCTTCATGAGGTAGCATACCGTTTTCTAGTGCATGACACAAGGCAGAATTTTGGTAGACTCCACCATCTGAAGACCTTCCATTAGCTCCTATATTTACGTAAGAAAAACAATAGTCGTAGTCAACTAATGCCATTAATATAACACTGAATGTTTCATGATAATTGAAAAAATCACTTCCAGAATGCGGTGGTGCTCTAATTTGGATGTGTTTGCCATCCAGCGCTCCATAACAATCTGGAAAATGCCATCGGTGTCTAAAGCCCATCTCGATTTTGTTCCATTCTGCTTCTGTGGTAGGGACCTGTGAATAACAATTTTTCCTTCAATAAAAAGTTACTTAATACAAAATAGGAACATATTTTTAAAAGTTTTTTGCCTGCGGCTCCATTTTTTAGCTTTCTTTACTGCCTGCCTTTCTTAACTAATTAATGGCAAACTTACGTTTAGGTACTCCGATAAACCATCATAAATGGCATCCAATACTTCAGGAAGGAAACTTGATATTGATTACATGGAAATTCTATAAAACTTTTGAAGGCTTCTAAGACTATTTCCAGTAGCCAGATAGTCAAGTGTAACTTGCAATTTCATATAGACCGGAATTGCTTCTCTCATTATTGTATCTATCTTCTGAATTCTGACACCGATTCTATTCAATAAAAAATTGAAATTTTCTATTGTCAAACGCATAATTTTCTGGTATTCTTTTGCATCCTCCAAAGCTAGTTCTCGCATTAATAAATTTGACCCCCCAAGTAATTTCCTTCTTGCAATCCATTTTCTCACCCACAATCGTTTTCCTTTTTCTAAATTCTGTATTTCCTGCATCAGTTCCTCTGCTATCACTCCATTTAGCTCTTGAATTAGGCACTTAAAAAGTTTATTCAAAACCATACGCTTGTCCATGGTTGCCTACTATGCACTGGCACTATACAAAGCTACTTCGCGTGATCTTTTTACGTTTGAACGCTGGCGCAAGTACCTGCGCAAGTACTCGCGTAAGCTACTGTGCATCGTCTGCAACGGGCATTATGTCTATTGTGCTTCTACACTACTATTATAAAGAGGAAAGATTTTATTGTTTGTTTGTCTTGAATAGGCTCCGAAACTACTGGACCGATTTGAAAGATTCTTTTACCATTGGAATCCTACATTAATTCTGCTGAACATAGGCTAAATTTTATTTTGGAAAAAAATAGGGTTCCGTAAGATATTTGGGATTTTCGGAAGCAAGGTGTAAAAAATCAACTAGAAATGTTACTTTTTTCGCGTACGCTGCCTAAAAAGTAATTGTAGATCTTTTAAATATCTACAAAAAGGTCCGCGACACACTATACCTATCTATGTTGAGTGAGGCACAATAACCATTTTTTTATTAAAAAATCTTGAAATATTTTTGGACTACATTTAAATGCCTTTATTTTACTCATGGCATTAATTCTTATCAAAATAAATTATTTCATTACTAAGTGCAGTTAATGTAGATAATATTTGGTCTTTGAATGATTAAAATTGGACGTTTGGTTTTAATGTTATGGCGAAAATAAAATATTACGATTTCTGCTGCACGTTGCGAATTGGGTGTCGTCAAGGCGCGCCGCGCGGGTGTGCTCGCCCGGAGAGTCCACGTAAATATTATCGCGCCTTTACTTGGATAAATCGTGATTAAAGTTGACGGCATTGTATTACTTTCGTAATAGTTCTTCAGTCTTCACTATCACTATTGACTACATAGTATAAAACAAACCCCGCGTTCCATATTTTGATGTTAAAACGATCAAAACGCTCAAAATAGGAGGTATTTGGAGCGTTTTTTAGGTTTCCGTAGCCAAATGGCAAAAAACGGAACACTTACAGATTCGTCATGTCTGTCTGTCTGTCTGTCCGTCCGTATGTCACAGCCACTTTTCTCCGAAACTATACTATCGAAACATATAGTTTGTGAACCGCATTATGATTTTGATACAAAAATGCAAAAAATATTAAAAATTTTAGGGGTCCCTACATGACTGAAACAAATTTTTTTTTCATTTAAGTATTTCTAATAAGTATAATTTTTTTCTAACCTGAATAGTTGGCGAGAGAGACTCCTCCAAAGTGGTAAAATGTGTGTCCCCCCTCTAACTTCTAAAGTAGGGGCATGATAAGTAAAAAAAAAATGATGTATATTACCTATAGGAGAAGGTGGCAATGTGGCCCCCCACTTTGTTTATCAAGCATTATTTAAAAAATATAGGAGTCAAAAACCTTAAAAATACATTTTGTGACTTCTTATTCATTTGTTTAAACATGTCTTATTGGGGAATAAATAAAACTCGTGCAGGATAATCGAAAGTTTTAATTATTGCTGCTGGATATTGTAGTGTCTCTCTGGCGTCAAACGGCATTCCTACCAGCGCCTTCTCCATCGTGGTTACGTCTTCTACGTAAATAAACACTCTTACATGTAATGTGACCCCCGGGGCCACATTACGACCAATGTGAGGGGGCCAAATTACAATTATTGCTAATATTTAAACAGCCGTACGTTTTCAATTCCGTAGGAGAACAGTTTGATGTATCCGATGTTTGAAGTTTGAACACAAAAGCCAAATATTTCTGTTTCTTAACATCTATCGAAATAAAATCACACACACTTAAAGTTTCGCCGGTCGCAAGTTTAAACTCGATCAAATGACAATCGAACTTGACAGCCTCTGTTGAATTTGTACGGTGCTAAATTATTAGTAGCATACCGCGAGCATCCCGTTCCACCAAAATTATATTAGATAGCGTTGTTAAAACATTAAAATTAAAATAATGAAGAGGCAACATTACCACCTTTTTCCTGTACTATAAAAACTATTAACGAAAATTGGTATGAACGAGATCTAGCAAGTAGTTTCTTTTTTGTACTTACCTACTTCTTAAATGGTAAACCTTAATTTAAGTTTCATTAAATCAACTGAAATATAAAAATCAATCAAAAAAAAAATTTATAAAAATAAACCTTATTGCTGCTGCGGAACCCTTCATGGGTGAGTTCAACTCGCACTTGGCCGGTTTTTTTCCCTCATGTCCCTTTATTCCCTTTAGCCCGGCCGTACATTATCTGAAATTTCTGATCAGAAAAATTCGGACGCCCCCCGGAACGCACTCTGTTCTGAATACATTTTGTTGTAGAGTTGTAGACCACGCATACGAGTACTATCAGAATAAATTTCTGGCGTGTCAAAATGTATGAGCGGGGCGGGACGTCCGAATTTTTCTGATCAGAAATTCGGATAATGTGCGTCCGGGCTTAATCTTTAAAACTACGCAACAGATTTTGATGCGGTTTTCTTTAATAGATAGAGTGATTAAAGAGGAAGGTTTATAAGTATAATAACATTCATGAAATAGTGGAGAAATAATATTATTTTTGGGGTTTCTAATGTGATGTCGTAAATAATTGCATTTGTACCGCCTACATTGCAAACCAGGCTGAGCTCTACGAGATTTATCAAAATAATGTATGTACTAAGTATTGTACACTATGAAAAGGTCTACAGAAAACTCCGCGATGGTATATTAATTATTATGTATATCTCTTTTGGATATTCCACAATAATATTTCTTGTCATTTTCGAAGCGATTTTAACCAATACGACAATAATCCTTATTCAATTAAATACTTTAAATATTATTGATTTAATATAGATCTATTTAGCCCTTTACAGCATATGAACATATTACAGATTTAAAAATTGCGGGACGTAGCTTTTGTGGCGGTACCGACAAATGCGGGCCACGGGTAGTAATGAATAATACGAGGATATTAATTTAAAAATTTCTTCAGTGAGTGACATAGGCTATAATATATTTTATGCCCGTGCGAAGCCGGGGCGGGTTGCTAGTACCAGCATATACTGTGTGTGGTTTTTTAAATAATAATCGTGTCCGATACCTATCTAAAGACTTTACCTCTTACTTACTACAATACAAGGTCTGCTTGTCTTTGTCGGGCATATTGGCAACGTCTCTTGACAGATAAAGACAACGGATATTGAGTAGTTACTATACGCTAAGGAATTATTTTTAAATTTTATCAAAGGGATTAAAATAGAAAAAAAAATAGAATGTAATAGCAGTTTGATTAGTTCCAAACTTCGCCATGCATGTTCCTAAAAACTTGTACCTCTTATGTTTTTGAAATTTAGAACCAATTATCCTACCCAAGTCCAACCAACAATAGTCCTTTTTTTTCTAAATAGAAAATGCGCTTATGCATCCCCAGCAGCACCGGGAAAGGACAACTGGGGAATGTGGGACTCGTGCGATAAGACTGTGGTCCTAAAGGAATGTTGTTAAACATTCAACTGGACTTCCTCGTTATACCTATAAGTCATAAAAATTGTAAAATTATAACTGTAGAAAAAATATTGCCCAACACCATAGCAATGTGGCATTAATGTACCTCTATCTTACTAAAACAACGCACTTTTTATTTTAATTCTCTCATACATTCCAATACCCACAGGTTTACCCATATTCAATCTTCAAAGGGACTTTAGATCAAGTTATACTTCACTGCTTCGCTTGATCCATCACTGTCAACAAAAAACATAGGTATATATAACGGTAGTCTTACTATTTTTAATCCTTTAAAGAGTTTCCCACCGTATCCCAACGGAATAGCATGCATTATCGTATGGTGACATGAACACACAGGAATAGTATCATCAATGCCAACTGAATAGTTTTAGAACTGTTTGTATGTATTTTATTATTCGTGATAAGTTTTACTAGAGTTCTCTCCTCCTCCTGGAGTCCTGGATATTGAGTCAAAATCTATTAATATGTTAGAAAGCGAAGTTACCTAGATGGCGATTTCGAAAAATGTGTGAAATATTTTTAGACAAAATGTGCTGCGCACATTCTTTGATAATTATTATCCAAAGTAGCTTCCGGAACTATAGATTGATGCAAACTTTAAATACTCTGAATCGTATATGAAAATCGTATTTCCGGGAAAAAGGCTGCTGCTCTTGAATATGAAATCGAGATCGAGACAATCTGCCAAAATATCCTTAATTTTGGACGTCCTTACTCGTGGGCTTAATTGAATCTTGACTCTAAAGTTTTGTTTATTTTGGACGTCTAATTGATGTTGACGAAGTATTTCGTCTGTAAATAATTGAGTTGGATGTTGGCTAATCGTAAATAAACTTCCTATACTCCGCCGGAAACATTTTTGCTTACTAGTTGGAATATGTGGGCTCCCTTCGGATCCATTCATCCGTAAACCGGTTACGGTTTTATTTATTTCTATAGAGCACGTTTGCGGATTATTATTTGAGACCTTGAAGATTGTAATCCCCCCTTACTAATAAACATATTATTAACGCGACTATTCAATGTCTGATTTCCTTGTATGTGACAATTCCAAATTCCAATACACTAGGCAGAGACATGCAAACATAATAATTTAAGAAGCACACAAGGGTAAGAGTTAAGAGTAGTATCATCATAGTACCTATATTTGAACTCATTACAACATAATACAGATTTTTTCGTAGTTCAATTCAGTCAGTTTTCTATCAAACAGAAAAATAGCAAACGGACTACATCGAATAAGGAACAAAGTTACATTAAAAACGAAGAATGATTGTACAAGTATTCTGGCATCTAAAGATGTCCTTTTGTATTATTAAAATAAAACATTATCTATTATACATATTCAAAAGGTAAAAGGTCACATAAAATAAATGTGGCAATGTGACCCCACGTTGGTATAGCAGCGATTTGGTTAAGTATTCTATTTTCTGTAGTTGTGAAGTTTCCCCGAAAAGGGTAAGACACTTTTGGGTGGTAATTTGTCGCTAAAATCCTTATTTATTGCAACGGAGAAGTTAGATCGGCCCCGGGGGCGTTCGGAAACTTGGCTGCTTTAACTCCGCCCTAGTACCGACACCTTGAGCACATATTGAGGTCGGATTCTCGTTTTCTTGTTTCAGTTGAAATATGGTGGGAGTACTTTAATATGATTTCGGGATAACTTTGTCCCCGCGCTTTGGGCTTTGCGGAACTTTGTAACGAGAACATTATTTCATACGATTGTGCGACTTTAACTTATTGAATCCTCGCGCAAATTTATTGTATGGTACTCTCGTTGGTGTCTGATAACTTTGGGATTCACTTAACTTTCCAATTATGGTTGGTACTTCTTACTTCTAAGTTAGCTTCAATAATATAATAATAGAGATGAATATGATTTGGTATAAAACGTGACGCTTCGCTTCGAATCTGCCCAAGTGTGAGTTGAGCCTTAGTAAATATTTTTCTATACAGTGTGTTAGTGTAAACACCGTTATCCTTGAAACCATCAAATGAGCCCGTCAAAATGAACAACTTTTTCTATGAGAACAATGCTGGGAACTCAAAAAAAATGCCGTGTTCATACCCATACGGATGCCCGGGTCGGTAATTTGTATGAGTATGAAGACGGATTTTTTTGAGTTCCCAGCATTGTTCTCATAGAAAAAGTTGTTCATTTTGACGGGCTCATTTGATGGTTTCAAGGATAACGGTGTTTACACTAACATCTTGTATAAAAAGATTTATTATTAATTTTTACGTCTCTGTGCCGTAGCACCGCTACGTTTTAGTCACGTAGATGCTCGTAGCACCGCTACGTAGTAGTCGCGTAGATGCCCGTAGCATCGCTACGTGGTAGTCGCGTTTATAAGACGGTAGGTGAGTCCGTAGCACCCTCGTAGACGCCCGTAGTGCCTAGAGAGCTACGCGATGGCGCAATTGACACTATTTTTGACGTATTTAATTGTGTTTTAGTTGCTATGTCATTATTAATTATCAAAAACTGGAATTTAAACGAAATACAGAAACCTAATGATGATGATGAAATTAATAGTGATGTTAAAATTACAGTTGCACAATGAAACGAAATGAAATGTTGCAAACAAAAAAGTATAAGAATTTTAACATTCTAAAAAACTTATACTAAATTAAAATAACAACACTATTCTAACTGGTATTCACTGTTATTTTTCGTTTGAATTTTCTAACATCAAAACAATTTATCTGTGTGTAACAGTATGCCCTTTTGTCCCGTGTCAGGCCGGCTAGCGAACATTTTGAATATTGCTGTTACGAGAGTCGGGGATTAGTGAGTCCCGAGAAATAGTTGCAGCTGAAAAAGTTACTCGTACCAATAGACTCATCCTCTATCAAGAGTTGCTTGATTAGAAATGCTCTTTTCATACATTAACTAGACGTCGTATGTTCGTTCGTACAAAAAAAACCGTGTCTTAATTTATTGTGATGAAAACCATCAATATATAATATTGGATAGATGATAAAATGGTTAAGGTTCCTAATCAAAAAGTCAAATTTAAGTTTAATTACTAGCATCATAGAGAAACGATTTGGCTGTTTCTTATGTCAATGGAGTAATGTTTATTTTCTTATTGAAAATAAGACTTTAAAGACTGTATTCAGCTTTTATAATTATTTAGTTCGATCAAAGTATTTTAATGAACTAGTTCCAACAAGAGGAACATTAAATAGAAAGTATGTTATCTTTTCCATTTCACTTTAGAGCGCAATAAAGCACAAATGTTTTGAGTAATTTACAACTTAATGTACTGCCCGTACTTACTGTCTCGGTGCACTTAGATGGAACAACATTATTCATTCTTCGCACAGCTTTGACTTATTATTTAGTTTATTTACGACTTGGCTCTGCAAATTCATTGTTGATGGCAATTATTTTCAATTCTTAAATGGAATTTTATGTGTAACTTTTCTTGGAAATAAAAACTAACTTACTTAAAATTAATAGTTAGTTAAGAATTGATGGAAGATAAGAGATAGTTAGACCGACACATTATATAATCGATTTCACATTGGTACAAGATTTTACTAATACTATTACTAAGACTAAAATCTGGTATTTATGTTCATCTGTTGCAAAAATCGGTTTTTTTATTGCAATAATATTGTGTTTACCCAACAACAAAATGTTTCATACCTAATGAACATTTTTTAAAGTTTAAAGACCAACGATCTTAACGGTTTTTGTCTTTAGAATTTAGATCTATTTAAAAACACTAAAAACTGCTCCAACTCTAGAGAATTCGGTGTTTGTGGTAAATTGTGTTCGGCTTTGTTTTACCTCATATAGGACCTTTATGCTAACGGCATTAAGACAATACTCATAGAAACTCGCAGTCAAAATAACTAAAGGACTAAGCGAAGTCGATTCTGGCACCCCATTGAGATATTTGGTAGTTGCGGTTTGAGCACAACAAGTTTGAGTTGGATCCTTTTATCAGTAGGAACCAAAGACTTATGGAACCTTGTTTATCTGGCTAGACAAATTTTTGCACAAGAAAAAAAAGTATTCTAAACTCTAAATAGTAAATAGGTACCATCGAAGAAATTTCTTTTTAATTCTTCAGAGGCAGATATCGGGCTTACGCAATGATATTATATGAAAAACTCAAGGCTTACGTCTTTATGGTCTTTACAGGTTATGTTAAATCAATATTTGTCGGCTGGATTTGACATAATGTTGTGGCGGTACCCACAATTCGCCTTACGCCTAACATTCCCGCATCGCGCTATCGAAGTTTCGTAGAACGGCAAGATAATACGAGTATATACAACGTCTGAAATGACGTCAGTAGGCTTCGGCCTGACCGAGTATGCTATCTCGCTCGGTCGGAAGATCTTCCTTTTCGGCCGCCACGAACAACGTTAAATTGGTGACCACCGACAAGAACACGCATCCTTCTGGAGTTTGGACATCAATCATCATCAACACTCCCCGCCCCTCCGCACCACGTCAGCTGACATCAAGCATAACCGGGTCGCCTCGTCCGTAAGCCGCGTTAGGCGTCCGCGCCGGTCGAACTCGTGTCTGGCTTGAACGGGGCAGCCATAGGCTACAACGAGCGGTCAACAAGCAGAGCACGGGGTCCCTCTCCTGGTCATTGCACGCGTAGCTTCGGCCCACAACTGACAACGCAAGCGCATCGAAGAATACCACAGGTCTTCGGGGGGGAGTGATGTGGCGGTACCCACAATTCGCCTAACAATCTGGTTTCGGAGAACGGCAAGAGGTATAACAACGTCTGAAATGACGTCAGTGGACTTCGGCCTGACCGACCATGCCATCTCTCTCGGTCGGAAGATCTTCCTTTTCGGCCGCCACCAACAACGTTAAATAACTAAAAGACAGAGCAAAGTCGATACTGGCACCCCATTGAGATATTTGGTAGTTGCGGTTTGAGCACAATAAATTTGAGTTGGATCCTTTTATCAGTAGGAACCAAAGACTTATGGAACCTTGTTTATCTGGCAAGACAAATTTTTACACAAGAAAAAAAAGTATTCTAAACTCTAAATAGTAAATAGGTACCATCGAAGAAATTGATTCAGAGGCAGATAACGGGCTTACGTCTTTATGGTCTTTATTAGTCAGGTTATGTTAAATCAATATCTGTCAGCTGGATTTGACATAATGCGACCAAATTATATAGGTCCGCCATCCGTCTATGAATCAACTTAGTGATAGTACCATCGAGGAAATTGAATTCTATGCAGTTGACAGACTTACGTCGTTTGGTCGGCTTATGTCAATTCAATGTTAGTTGTGATCGGTCGGATGGGTTTGACTTAACGCGACCAAATTACTTGGGTCCGCCATCTGCCTAGGAATCAACTTCTCTGATAGAACATAGACTTTCGACCAGTGTCTTGTTTGCCCATATAAAATAAAATACTCTTTCAGCGCTGTTACTTCTTTGGCTGCTACTTTCACAGTGGACTCATGTCTCTTACATATAGAGTCACTTTATTTTGCTACATCCTGTATTAAATATGAAATATCAAAGTGGCCAAAAACTTGTATATCAACGTGGCTCTAATTTTTTCTCGGTTTTTGCTTCGAATTGCCATGTCTACTACATTCTATGGTACAAACTATTCTGAAGTACTAGAAGCTTTACACTTGTTACGATAGAGACCGTTCTGATTTATTTTACCTACGAGATAACCTCTATGCTAACTACATAAGAATCACTTCCAGAAAGTCCGAGGTACATTATCCTTGAACGGACTGCACTTTGCTTAGTTCATAAAGTTTTTTTGTACAGCCGCAGACTAACTTTTTAATTGAATACAGTTTTGTTTTCAACAACGGAATGTTTGGCCACAAAAATTTTGGTAAAAATTTACACGCTGTGAAATTGGCTTAGTAATCATGAAAGTATTTTAAAATATTTTGTTCTAATTTTTTTTTGCAGCCCCGTCCAGTAGAGAACACTATATTTTTGGGAATAAAAAAATTAACCTTTGTGTAAATCCACAGCTTCAATTACCTACTGCCATTTATTATGCATTCGTAGCTATCATATTATAATATTATCAAAAAAAATATTAAAAAATCAAAAATATTTATTTCCAAATAGGTTAACAAAGTTAACTCTTTTAGAACGTCGTGTCTACATGAGGCCTACCACCGGTTCGGGAACTACCCCGCCGAGAAGAACCGGCGTAAGAAACTCGCACGGGGCCACCTTTTACCAAAAAGGTGGAAAATAACAAAGATACTTAGTTTAAACTAATTTACGTTAAGTATGTAAGTACTTGTAGTAAGTATAAATAATGGTACATTTATATAAGTATATATATGGTATATAGAAGCGACCTATGGTTATTGGTATATCTAGCTTATGCTTATTCCTAGTGTTCCTGCAGTGAATGTCACTTTTTGTTTTAAAATTATTTACATTTTTTCTCACGTATAACACATTGTTCAAAATATATTGAGAGATTACGGTCAGAATTCTTATTTCTTTAAACTTTTCTCTGAGAGATTCAAAGGATGACATTTTATAAATAGATCGTATAGCTCGCTTCTGCAGCACAAATATTGTGTTAATATCAACAGAACTTCCCCATAGTAGAATGCCGTAATACATTCTACTATGTCATACCATATTACATCAAAACTAATATTCGTTAATACTTAATTGTACCATCATCCCTTTAACCATTGTCACAAACACGAATAATTGTAGTAGCATTCAAAATTAGGAAACAACAACATCATTTGTCTGCACTTACCTCGTATATATTAAATTCATTAGCTACCTCACCCTAATAAACTAAGTTGGCAGTCAGCATTTAAGAGGACCATTCAGTCGGAGTTGTCGCCAGCAGATGGGAATGTGCTTAAACTTTGGCACGAGTAAACTTTACCGACTACGGCTTTGAAGTGGAATATATCAAAGCGAAATTAATGTCGACGTAGTCACACTAAACTTGTCACAAAGCGACAATTATGATTTATTTTGGACAACGTAAATTATGTTATGTTGACTGTTTAATTTTAGCAGGGGTTTTATTAATTTTAACGATAAGATAGAAACAACAATATCAGTAATATATTGAGGACTTTACGTGCCGCGCGAGATATTAGGTTTATGATTTATTATAGTTCAAATAGTTCCAAACTTGCAGATTTGGTCTGGGAGCACTTTTTATTTCTGACGTTGCGGCTACCTTCCACCTGACGTGTTCAGGGGTAGACTGCGGTAACAGCTATTCGCTAATCTACTGTTAATATTGTACTGCAGCCTTCACGCTATTACAGCCTCTGTAGAAATGGTTACTTCGTACGGAAGAATAGATATGAAAAGCTACATTGATAACGTAAATACGAGTATTTAATTTGTCATCTTAAATTTTTTCTATTCTATCGTAATTTTACTGTTTTATATGATACTGTTAATCCAGCTAAAAGCGTTATATATTGTAGTGTATTGATAATTAATAAAGATGGACACGCCTACTTAGGTAGTAGGGGTAGTTGGAGTGGTCGCTTGACTTCGGTCTGATGATCACTTGTATACCAGCCGTCACCAGAGTACGAGTGTTTAGTTATACGTTATTCCTGTGTTTAATTCACTCGCCCAGACATTGTACATACTGTACATATATAAATTTTTCGAAAACAAAATCAACAACAAAATATTTAAAACAAAAAATCATAATGGTATTATGAAATATAAATATGGCGGCATTGTTTGGGGTTTCCGGTCACGTCGTCAAAGGGTTAGGGCGCGAATTCGATGAGTTTTCGTAATACCCTCATCAGCTCGCTGGTTGATCACTTCATTGGCATTCAGCGGGCCGCCGTAAATAGCTTAAACAAACTTACACTCCGACGAAATGAATTTTTAACAAAGGCTTGTGTTATATTTTTATTGGAACGTAGTTCCTTATCGCGCGTTGCGCCTTGGGCTAGACTAAAAAAGTTGTAACGTCACTTTTTTATTAGTAAGTACCTGCATGGTAGGAGCAGAGGCCGTTGATAGTATTTCTGTGCATCAACTAGATGGCTTTTTTTGAGAATAAACAGCGACGCGTTGTTAGTATTCCTGGGCGTCAGTAGATGGCGTTTTTTTACTTAATAATTTTTTGAGTGTATAATATGTATACAGGTTTTTTTAACATGAGAAATAACTTCGTTCCATTCGGGTGTCCCTTGACACCTCTCAAGTTTTTATATAGAGTTGTAATTTTTGTGATTGCACGTTACGTTGATTTTCATTGAAATGGAATTCATAATATTATGATGACGTATTATATAATATAATATCTATGGACGCTTCACACCACGTCAGTCTGGCCCCGTGCTAAGTACCTGAAGGACTTGTGTTACGGGTACCAGACAACGGAAATATATTTAATACTTTTTATACTATACATATATTTAAGATTTTTATTATATGATACACATATTTAATACACATCTATGACCCAGGAACTTTGAAAACTTTTTTGTTCCGTCGGCGGGATTCGAACCCGCGACCCCGGCTTGAGCTATCGACAGCCCACCCACTGAGCCACAGAGGTCGTCTCATATTCATCGCTTCGTAGCTTAAAAAAATGTTTTTACTATATTCAAATATGTTGATTACTTATCGAACCTAAAAGGAGCCGTTTCTTATTAATATGCTGCGGCGTCTATAGTATTAAACTGGCAATACGGGGACAAGTTTTACAATCGACAAGTGCCTGCGACTGAGTACTTACTAGAAATACCGAGTTTTGCATTTCAAGCTATTTAAAATCACGGGAATGTTTTTATGTGCCAAGCTCTGGTATCTTGTGTGATCTACTACGCCTGCCTAACATAGGCCTAGGCAGCTGATAGATCACCGAAGACTATCGATCTTTCATAATATCTCATTAGTTTGGCTGGCAAGACATCTTCGTAAACTACTGTCGTCTATCTATACTTTATATCCCTTTCTATCCCTTTATTAATAGGCATAATACAAATAAGTTTTAGTTGTTTTAAGATATTCTTTTTGGCATAATATTTAAGTTCTTTACTTGATTAAATTTATATATATTATACGCATTACACACGTCTTGAAAAACCCTCTAAAAACATTTCAAGCGGTCTAATAAAACATCTTCAAATGTCGCCGCGATCTTTTTTTTCTCTATTATATAGACAACATGTACAAAATATGTCTATTCTGTATGTTTTTTATCGTATTTATGGCAGCATATTTACAGTTTTACGGTTTTCGGAGCCCCGCGCCGACGTCGCTCGAGGTAATATTTATTTGAATACGTCGCGGTCGTTTACGAGGCCGTAATATATTTTCATTTTGTTCCACATTCGGTATCGACTCTTACCTTCATGTTAACATTGTTCGTGTATCGGAATGGCGATTTTATTGTTGAGAACCATCGAAAGTACCGTTAAGTCGACGTACAGACTAGACTACAGTGGAAAATTGTGGATGTCAGATTTGAATACGTTTTAACCATAAATGTTTACTTTTTAACACATTGTTATCTTAATCAGATATCTGAGCAATTATGATATAAGATAGATGGCGGACTTACGTAATTTGGTCGGGTTATATCGAGCCCAGCTCATTTGTGAAATTGACTTAAATAATCCGAGTTCCGATCAAGTCCGAATCATTCAAACATTAATAAAATTTTCAAAGAAATCTTAATTTAACTACTGAAACTAACGATATTAATGAGAAATTTATTTTACGAGTAATTTAATAAAACTATTTCGACGCTTACTGCGTTCTAATTCAGCAAATTCTCTTTTCGTCTCCTATAGTGCAGACTGGCATACGTTGAAATTACTTTTGTGAAAACTTTTTTCACTACCCTTGTACGCTCTCCTAACTACACTATAGTTTTCTAATTTGTTTCATATTATGTTATTATTGAAAATTCTTATATTGCTTTCTTAAAACTTTCAAGTTGCGCTAGTTTTGCTATATTGCTTTTAACCTTTTAAACCTAAGTAAGTTAGACGCAACTTTAGAAATAGTCTACAAAAGAGATTAGCCAAGTTATAAGTGCAAAATTTATATCAAGACATCCTCCTCATAAGTTGTTTCGGAACTTTCTAATACAGAAACATGATCTAAATATTAAATTAATACACGTGTATAGAAATGAAATCAAATATTTGTAAACGAAATAAAAATGAAGAGATAAAGAACAAATCACAAAAGGCATACCACCTTGGGATTGCTTCTTCTCACTGTTTCAAACTCAAACAATTTTATTTAATGTTATATTTCTTGGATAATTAGAAATAAGATTAATATATTAATAATGTTTGCATTAATACAACAGCTCAAGGGCTTCGACTTTCTTATATTAAAGAACAGGTGACACATTTTCAAGAGTCGATTTTTCTGCTCATTTACTGCCGCACTCAGAGTGGAACATTAATTAATTAATTGTAATTAATTCAAATTGTTGACATAAGCCCCATACATTATCTGTCAAACTCTTCATTAAATTGAAGGTTAATCGTGATTAAGTGTCTCTGAGTACGGCGGTTAGACGCAAAAAGCACGTTAACTATATCTTAATCCTACTTTAATTACTGTGTTGCTCTGAAATTTTCCCGCAAAAAATGTGTACATTTTCTTAATTATATTTTATAGATGCCCTCAGAGAATTCCATCGCGAATAAATTATAAAAATATTCCGGTTTCGGTCTGTTCGTTTATTTATGTCCTATAAAATTTCAAACTAATTTATTTAACTTCCGAAGATAATTTTTACATTTCCCAGAAGACATTTCGTTATTTTGTTAGCGCTTTATTGGTTTCCTGTCACACGCCTTTAAAAATTTAGTGTTATTAAAGTAATATTACTTCGAATATTAATATTATTTATATATAATAATTGATTTCTGACCCTCAAGTTTTTTACTATACTGATTACTACGCTACGCTAGGACCTACAATAAGTGCTACAATTAGCGCTAACGCATGTTCTACCAACTATACTGTCATGTGGTACAAGTAGCGTTACGCCCATAAAGTTAATATACCTAGCGGAATAGAGAAACAAAGGCCTGAGCAAGAGAGATGTCACTATCAGTAACACTGCGTGGTAAAAAGAGTCGTGTGATACATGACAGCAGCACTCTTTTTTTGACGTCCAGTCGGCACGTGCCGCACGTTGACAATTTAATCTCATAGAAATCATGTTCAATAATGCTTGTGTAAGTGTATACGTACACATTTTTACACACAGATGAAACCAATTTCGGTTTCATTTGACAGCTCGAGATTGTTGCTCTATTCCGCTAGGTATATTAACTTTATGGTTACGCCACATGAATTATTGTGATACGCTGTTGTGTTGCTCGTGCTTTGGTAAGTGCGTGCTACGCTACGTGATAATGCTACGCTACGCCCGCGCCGTACGCGTAGCTATAGGTCTACCCTTAGATTATGTACACATAATCTAAGGGTCTACCAGAATCTGATGTCAATTTTTGACAGAAGATTTTCAAAAAATATCCTTGATCATTGGATACATTTTTATATTTGCATGTTTAACACACAGAATCAGCCGCTATAAGAACAAAAAAGGATCATGTTTTATTTCAATTACCCCGGTATTGCTAGAGTCAATTTATTTTCTCACTGTTCGCCATCAGATTCTGGTAGACCTATACTGGCGTAGCACTCAGCACACAACGACGTGGCTCGTGAGTCGGTCGTGACACGTATACAACGTGCGTTATTCTACGTCAAAAGCTCACAAATAAATGGATCACGTTTTATAAAACAAATACCGATCGTAATATTTTCTTACTTTAATAAGACCATCCTATAAAACTGTGAAAGCGTCTTCTTTATCTGTTACACGAATAATGCAAGCAATTCGTCTTCGTTAATGGTCGTTCATCATTCTCTCAAACCGTGATATTATTCTTCATTCATCAGTGTTAAAAGACTGTAAATAATGAGATCATTCATTCAATAAAAATTCTTCACTCCTGGAGTGTCTGAAAATAATACAATCAGCTTTAATCAGTTTCACGGAAAATGTGAGATTATTGATAAAATTCGTATTTACTTTACATATAAGTTTGTTAAAATTGATGTGTTTAGTAATCCTATAAGAAATTGGTTGTAATTTGAATGACTGGCTAAAACTCTAGAGCGGACCTATTTGACTATCTATGCTTTTAAAATATAATACGAAATAAAACGTTAAAATATTTTGTGATTATGTACTTATTATAATATTTTATGACGGGAAAAGTAATATAAAGCATTGCAATTTTACTGTCCACGCACACTACAGTGTTTAACTTTATGATTCACACTCACTGACACGTCATGATTTTTACACTTAAACTTTTCTAGATAAATGGAAATAGTTTTGGTATGGTATTTATATCGATAAAAAGTTTGGGAGGCCTTTGATGTTTCAAAGCCGATGTCCGGTTTGATCACGAATAGCTAACATATTGTATTGTTATTGGATACACATGTCGTCAAACCAAACTTTTACATCAATCAAACTACAAAGAGAACTTTATGTCATAAAGCATCATCATTTTATTATTATGGCTAAAAATTCATTGTTTAAAAAAAGTATTTAATATTCGTATTCAAAGTCCATATCTGTATGTCTGTTATGTGTCCTTTTCAATATGCCAGACTAGGAGGAATAAAATATTTTAATTAATTAATACGTGCATTAACTAAATTAAAATAGAGATTATGATATTATTTTCAACTAATAATTTTGAGTGCAAAACTTTGAGCTCTCATTACATCTAAAATATTTTATCTAAATTACTTTCAAAATGATTAACAAAAAGCTAGATCTTCGCAAAACTTGTCTTATATAAAATATCAATGTGACAATTTTAAATGAATAAGAAATACAGGCATTTAGACAAATAATACATACATTATAATAGGAATGTTAGGCTTTTGTAATACAAATCCCTGTACAGCACGGCGGAACATGGAAATAGCGAACATTAATTACAACAAACATCAGATAAGTGTGTCCAAATTATAGTTTGTTGTAGTGGAACTTAAGTAATGCACTATATACGGGCCGTACGTTGTAGCGCGGCCACGAAACTAGATACCTTGCTTTAATATTAGTCTGAACAGATTCATATTAGTCACATAATTGTCATCGACGTCTATGGCAACTGTCAAACGTCATTTTGACGTTTGACAGACGTCATGTCATGAAAAGTGGTTTAACACCGTCGGCACTCGGCCGTTACTTCGGAACAAGCCGCCTTCAAGGAAAGACAGATTAGTAAGACGTGAATACTCGTATTGTACCATCTACTTTAGATATTTTAGTCTACGGATGATAATATTAAAGCTCAAATTATACATTCGTTGAGATGATTATAATACATGTTTTTAATTATTTACATAATGTTAATAGTGAAATGATAATTTAAATGTAGGTATTTCATAAATTAATAAATGGCGTTAAGTGATACGTATTTGTTTAATTTTACTCCCTTCTGAGTTAGTTTCACAATATAATAATATGGGATAGTTCTGAAAGATTTAGTTTTTGACTCCAAAGGCTCAAGAGCCAGCGACAGATGGAAGTCTCCGTCTTTTAAGTCTTTTAAGGGGCACGTACAAAAAAAACTTTAAGCTTTTATAAAATGACGAATGTTACTGGCTCTAACTGTAATACGAAAATAAATATGGTTCTATATTTTATACTGCTTTTCAAGTTTAATTCTTGATTAATGCATAATATAAATAGATGCAATTTTTTTTCACTAAAATTTACATAAAAACCATTAGTATCATTCTCTTCTTTCATTCTGTGTATCTCCTCGTAATGAAAAATAATACATAAATATGGTTATACTGTTTCGCGAACTATATTATTCACTCATTTCATCAGCCTTTCCGTAGCCTCGTAACAAGGTAAACTCCATTCGTGGCCTCTCAGCGACAAACTATTTCTGTTACCACACCACTCGTGTCTCCTTTTCGTGGCGTTCGAAGTAAGGTATGAATACTCTCACTCAGTAGCCACATAGCAAGCTGAATACTGCCGCAGCACCGCACGACAACCGCACCGTCGCTCCGCTCGTGGCCGCACGGCGAGGTGAACTATTTCCGGTCTCTCGCAGCGCCACGTTCGCACCCGTTATCACAGTTTGTTATCACTGACCGCCGCTGTGCTTTCCGTTTTCCACACGCAATTCAATAAATACCACGCTGCACTTTTTACGCCCTAAACAATTGTGGGTTAGAGAAACTGTAGTTAACAAGGTTTTAGGTGGTTTAAGTAAGTTATCAAATGAAGTAATTTGTTTCAGTACTTGTTATCAGATTTGACGTAACTATAATATATGAATACGAATGTTTGTTGGTACGTTTGGTTGTCACTAAAAATGGTTAATTTGAATAAAGACACAAATTTAGATTAATAGAGGCCGGCTTGCTATATTACGGAAAAACGTTCAGTTTCTTTCGTTATACTGATGGACAATATCGGCAAATTAAAAATTAAAATTCATTAAAAAGCAAACGGAATCACGGGCGTCATTAAAAATTAACGAGTAATCAAAATGTGAAAGCGATATTCTGTTGTTTTTAGGGTTCCGTCCCCAAAGGTTAAAAACCTACCCTATTACTGAGACTTCGATGTCTGTCGGTCTGTCTGTCCATCTGTCTGTCTCTAGGATGTATCTCAAAAACCGCTATAGCTAGGTTTCTGAAATTTTCACAGATTGTGTGTATCTGTTGCCGCTATAATAAAAAATACCTACTAAAAACAAAATAAATTAAATATTTAATGGGAGCCAGCCCATACAACAAACATATTTTTTTGCTATTTTTTGATCGATATTAATAATGGCGATAGGTAGGCACTTGAATAATTCACAAAATTCTCAGTAATATTTATACTTTAATAATTAATAATAAAATTTAAATAAAATAAATTATTAAGGGGGGCTCCCATAGAAAAAAACACATTTTTTACCTATTTTTGCTCTATAATGGTACGGAACCCTTCGTGCACGAGTCCAACTCGCACTAGACCAATTATTTAAATACAATAATTTCTTATAGGGTTTTTTTATCTCTTTTCTTAAATTGTTTGTAGTTTTGTACGAATGAAATTTAATTTAACTTAATCTACTTTTAGCTGCGTATAAATTATAATGTTAGTTTGGATATAGACAAATGAGCATCTTTAACTTTACCTTGTGACATTTAACGAACGGAAACGGTCGAAGCTATGGAGTAATGAAGCAGCAGCTCACCTGACCGCCCCGTATTTGTATGCATGCCATGTAAACGAGCTTAACTGTCCCAATTCCACTGTTAACAAGAACTAGCTGCTGAGATAACGTTAAGTAATACGGACGACGGATCATAGATTAATGTACACTAGAGTTTCTTACGGCCGCACTAAGACAATTTAATGATTAGTTAATGAAGTTTTTTACATAAACTCCATGTACATATTTTTTCAAACTCATGAGGAGTTATTATAAATTGAATGTTAAGGGTGAGTCTTTTATATACAGCGTGTAACAAAATAGTACTAGAACAATCAGACCCTTAGTACCAGCAGAGTAGACAGAATGATGAAAATTGTCAGAATCCAATTTTGAAAACTTTATTTTTAATATTTAAAAATTTATTATATCAGCCAGCGCGAGGCACATTCCGTTCATAATCCTAGTGAAACCCGCCGAATTTGACAGATATTGAAACCTGTCCGTCTCTTTGCAGTCGAACTACTGGTCGTTATGTCTATTGTGGTACCAGTCTGGCTACACGACATTTGCATTAAATAGGCAGTGCATTGACATGTAGCGAGATGTTCGTACAAGACAGACAGAGTTCATTACCCCGTACTTCAAAATAAATTCATTTTATAACACAACAAAGTAAGTTTTCCATTAAACTTCTGTAGCGAGCTTCAAGACTCAAGTTTTAATACGAAATGAAATAATTGTTTCTTACTCTCGGTAGTGAGGATATTCAAAATTGCTTTGTGTGAGGTACTCGTATGTTAGTTGAACATAATCTTTAACATTTTATCATAATGTCAAATTGCAATTTTATGATCTCAAAGAATACTTGAACGGTTTAATTATATTTAGGAGTTATAAGGCCGGAGCGGTCAAGTGACCGCATTTTCGTTTTTAATTTGCGATATTTTTGTTACCGTTGCATGAAATTAGTTTTCCTTTCGTTGATCTATAATAATTTTTGATTGTTTGAATTGTCATAACATGTTTTCAATGATGGCTCAATAATTATAAGATTAGTTCTACCTACAAACAACAAAATTTCTAAAGAAAATGGGTTTTTCTTTCAATTTTTATGTTTCTTTCAAAAGTGTTATTATTATTTGTGTTTTGTGTATTATACAGGCTGCAATTAAACCTTCCTGCCAATTTTTTTCCAGGGCTTAGGTATCATTAGGAGAGTCCATTTAACAAAAAATAGGGTGTTATTTTTTTATAATAACATATTTTATCCCACTTAAAATCGTTGCAGAAAGGTCGCTTCGCGGCGGTGGGTAGAACGGGGGCATAGTAAAAGGAGGGGAAGTAGGATAACTCCAGCCCAATCCGCGATATAATTACCTACAGTCTTAGGGTTGTCAATTTTAGGCGGCGCGGAGGCGCGGCGGGTTGGTGTGGGAGCGGCCGTCCGCGCTTCGTTCGCGCAACCGCATTACCGCATGAACAGCGGCAACGTCGCGGTCTCCCGACTTTTAATAAAAAGTAAATCTTTATTGTGCATATTTTGTGCATATTTCGGCACTTTGATCGTGCATATAATCCGATGTCTAAATAAAATTATAAAAATACACTGTAAAACAACATTAAAAACTAACGCCTGTCTCTTATACTATAAACAAATCTGTTGTTATGATTCGAAGTATTGTGATTTACAATTAGTCAATTACTTATTTTTAATTACGATTTAAAATAAGTAATTGACTGTAAGTAGTTAGTTAATATACGGTCTACAACACAGAGAAATCGGCAAATTACTATTACAAAGCAATAGCGGCAAATTAGTTGACGGATCAAAAGTACATAAAACATTATCTTATTTATACTATGTTCTAGAGGGAAAGTAGATCTGCCTACCTACCTACTTCCTTTGTGTGATAGAAAACTAATACAATAAAAAATAAGTAAGTGGGTATCTGATCATCAAGTAAAAATTATTATATTATGCTAGAATAAGTGAGTAGTACTGACCTTTCCTGTTCAACAGGTAATTTAAACAAAGACAATTCTGGAATTGTTGCATAACTATTAAAACACCCAAACACACAGCAATATCTATTACTCCTGCGATTATGATCGGACATTTTTGATTCGTTTAGCCGTGGCGCGGCGCGGCGCGAGCGTGCAGCGTAAAGTGTTAGCCCCGACTGGTTATGCCGAAATATTGTCCGAGATTTTGTTGTGTGCCGTGTGGCGACGCATTGATACTATGGCGCACACATACAAGCCGCGCGCGGTGCCTTTGTATGAAGATAACTTACTTCTCCTCCTTTTACTATGACGGGGGTGACGCGGGAGGCCCGGCCGCGTATTTACAAAGGCCATTTGAGTCACGAGCCAGACTCTAATAGATGAGCTTTTGTTTATGCATATTAATCGACAATACCTATTCTATCTCAGTAAAAAAATGACTCAAGTGGATTAGCTTTTTACCTTGATATTTTCAAAGAAAATGCATGGACAAAATCTAGTACTGTATTATACATATACACTCAAATAGATAAGCTTTTGTCGATATATTTTCAAACATTACGTACTAACAAAACCTAGTTGAGTAGAGGCTCACCGTCATATTTGTTTATCGTGCCATACTAAGTATGGCACGATCTGACTGTTACGGTTACCAACTACATTTAAATTGTAAAAATACTAAGCTAATCGTAAATTTGATAAAAATGATGGCTAAGGTTCAGAAACCTACCTCAATTTTGTGGTGCTCACATGGGTTGAGGAAGGATGTTTTGGGTCAGAAAAACCTCCTCATGCCACTTCCAGCCCCGGAAACCCCCCCACCTCCCATTTTTGAGACATTTAAAATTTTCGTAATCTTGTTCGATAAGGTCGTCGTTTTCTGGTGTTTATGTGTAACTTACTTACATGGGAGTGCCTCCGTACCTACGAACCGAAAGGGGGGTTCGGGGGGAAAACTTTTGGAAGCTATTTCTCAACATTTTAGTACTGAGTGCTTACAAAAGAAAAAAATACGTCTATTTTTATTTTTAACAAGGATCAATATATGGTTTAGCCAAAGTTTTAATTGCAAACTGTATATGAAATTTGATTTAAAATTTATAAAAAAACTCGACTGAAATAGACTTGTCAATGACTCTTATGACAAAAAGTGGAATAAATATTTTTTTTTTCATAACTGGTCTAAAATTTCAAATTTTGATATGTTAATATAGTGGGAATATATTAGCAAATATATTATTGCTAAAATGGGTACAAATGAAACCTTTTGCCTTGCTTGTTTATTGAGAAGCATAAACGTACTACGAAAATCTGTGTAGAGTTTCGTAGTATTGCTGCCTGCCTAACACAGCCAGGCTTTATTGGTAGTTCGAATTGAAACAAAAAAGTTATGCTGCGTTAATTTTATTTTTTGTTTTACCTACACAAACAAATCAAATAACAAAATGAAGGTTTTTTAAATTGTAGTTCTATGAAAAATTTATAAAAAAATGTTATTTTTATGCAATTTTAAGCATATTTCACTTGTATAGCATATTTTTCATACATTTTTAGCTTTAGTTATTAAAGATATATTTTGTGATGTGACCGTGATACGATATGAAAAACTATATTTGTAACCTCCAATAGGGTATCTTCATCAAGATGTTCAATGTTCATGGCTTCTTGACATGATTTACTCTATTTTCTAGTAACTTTACAATTTTATTGCTAAAATGAACAAATATAAAATATTGTGATAAACTGTGTTTTATGCTCAATTAAGGAACAAAACCAACGAGTCTTATGTAGTCATTATAATGTCATTATATCAGTAGTAGGTCTATAAAATGCTTTTTTAAATGATTTTCTTAAACAATTTTTCCATAATTTATTTTTTAATCCATAAATCTAATCCATCCATAAATTTAATCCATTATCAATAAAATGCAAAAGCAAAATAATAAGACACATAAAAAAAGTTAAAACATACGATGGGTCATTTGACCGCTCTTCTTTCTCTTCTCTTTTCGTCTTTCTAGGAAGTTAAGAATTCTTTCTAGTTTTAAGACTTACTTTAATAAATAATATTATTAAACCTGCAAAGATGACTCCCGCAACTCCGTTGCCCCGAATTTCAGCGGTTTAAGCGCATCAGACAGAAATACTGATACTCTTTCGCATTTATAATATTAGTATGGATTTAAAAAATAATGAACAATATACAGTGTGTAACAAAAATAAGTGATAATACTTTAGGGTGTGTACATGTTCCTTGTAGAGAGTTCACTGTGAAAGTGGCAGCTCTGAAAGACGAATTTTTTTTTTACTTTTGTATGGGCAAGGGCCCGAGCGTCACGAGTTTCCCCATACAAAAGTGAAAAAATTTTTTGGTCTTTCAGCGCTGCTACTTTCACAGTGAACTCTCTACAAGGAACACGTACACACCCTAAAGTATTATCACTTATTTTTGGTACACCCTGTAGACACAAGCATTGGGCCACAGTCAAGTAATTATGTATTTTAAATAAAAAGTATAACAATAATGAACAATATAGACACAAGCATTGGGCCACAGTCAAGTAATTGTGTATTTTAAATAAAAAGTATAACAATAATTACAGTGAGCACTGAATAAAACTTTAATATCGTAAGCAGCTACAACGTTTTTCCGATGCAATTTTATATAAGGACTTGGCGCAATACTTTTGAATGCAACACGTGTTTCAAATTAAACGTATAATGGAATATAATTGACGTCAGGAATATGACACTGAAGTGAGTTGAAGTCTCGTTACCGTCGCACCTGGCGCAGTGGGGTTACACAGTCCTTGTTTGAATGCATAATATTGCACTCCCGACCAACTGCTTCTAATGACTTGGGGTACATTCTTACTTTTTGCTACGCTGGGTAAATAATTAACGAAAACCTATGTACGTCAAGATAAAAGGGTTAAGGGGTATTCACGCCAAATTTTTCATAATGAATGTCAATCCAGCTTGTTTTTGAAAAAACAGTGTCTGAAGTACTTTTTCAATGTCAAAAACTGAGCAGGATTTGCTATGGTTTGGTCTAGAAGCACTCTTTAAACATTATGTTTAATAACGACAGCTCAAACAACGATAAACATGCTGGGATTCTATTGGTCACAGTTCACTATCTAAATAATGTCCAAATACCATAAAATCTTTGCACCATCAGCTGAATAGTATTTTTGAATTCTTTTTTTATATCTTTCAGCTCAAGTCGCTGTGAATATTTAAACGCTTTTGACTCATTCGAAAGGTTCATCAGTCCATTGTAGTTAACATGCTAATTACGCCGACTATCCACCACCAGAAATGGCTTTAATGAGAGTGAATTTCTACTGAATATAAATGACTTCGCCCGGCTAAAATGTTACTCCCGTTTGCGTATCTTAGAGGGAAAATTAAAGTAGTGCTCGCTTTTCCCCTTTTTTTTCTTCGCGGTCGTAAATTAACGTCTACCTCTCGGTTATTTCGAATCGGTCTAATTTTAAACGAATTCGTGTTTTAAAATGTGCGCATTTTTAATTATGACTATTTTTATTAGTGTAGAAGTTGGGGAAAGTTTTAATATACGTTTCAGTGGTACGCTAATTTAGTATTTAAAATCTGAATGATTTAAAACTTCGTGTTTTACAAACTTTGTTTTAATTTAAATTAAACATGACATAGAGTGAGTGTATGAACTTAATGCTTGTACCTATACTCTACAACTTTTATAGCTTTAATGAGGAGCAGCGCCTGTTATTCATCTACATTATTTGCAGACTCAGACAGTCAGTTTTTGTTTATCATTCATTTCCATTTATCCTTTCCTTAGCAATCAATAATTATTATTGTTGCAATCACTAAATACCACATATTGGCCAAGATTAAACTTCAATTATTATATAGTTCTACTAAATTAATTTCTAAGAAAGTAACAAAACACCACCCTACCCACAGCGGGCTACTAAAAAGCGGAGCATTACCATTTTAATGTAAATACAAGAACTTTTACTAAGAACCGCCATTAGTTGTGAAAAATGCAATGTTAATGAGATGCGGGAGGGCAGCACAATTAGAGGAATCATCATAAAAGCGGTTCACAAACGGACATCTGGCTCATGCATATTCAAAGCGCGGAATTAAAAATGTATCACTTTAATATTATATGATCCTTTGTGTTATGATTCTAGCGATGTTAAACTAGTGTAGCTATGTAGGTATAATGTTCTGTGGCTTACGTTATTTTTTGTAATTTACTACATTTTCAGTAAATTTACAGAACATGTATCCTACAGTAGTCACTAATTGATGATGAGATTCGAAATAGACTATTTAAAATTCTCAATAAAGCGGAAAATTGCATAAAAAGCTGTGTGTTTGATAAACGTGAGTTTCTAACAAGAATCAACAGTACACTTAATTATTCGACGTAGTCGGCATTGACTAAGAGCTGTATTGATCAAACAATACATTCAATAGTAAAATTCTAAGCGTATATTTGTCGAAAATATCAAACAATTTTATTCTGCGGCTTAGGATTTTAGCAAGTTTGTTGGAGTGCGCTAGGAAATACGAGTAAACTGTAGACATGGAAATCCTTTAAAACTGATAAGGGAACGGAAACCGATCCGCGGCGCGCAACACTACAACGCTTTAAGTTCAGCCTGATTTATTGAGAACTGACGGATCCGAATAAATAAAACTTCGCCAAATATCTTCGAATAAAACTTCTATTCCGTCTTCGAATAGGCTATATCTCTATCATCATCACCGACCATTACGTTCAATATTAACTGGAAAATAAAAATAAGCGAGGTGTGATCCATCAGAGTAGGCAAGTTTGTTTATAAAAACTCGATCCTGAGTTTACTTTTTGACATAATATTCTTTATAGTTTCTTAAGACTTCAATTATAGATTTGATCCATTTTAATCACCAGTAGTAGGTATATCAGTAGGTATTACAGTTTACTAATAATAAAAATATCTTCATAGTAAATAGACGTTATACTTAATATTATACTTTTCTCACCTCCGGGCGGAAAACGTCAACTTTCTTCCCGCTGAGCTTACCGATGTTGCCGTTTTTCGCGTCCGTCGATGAGAAAAATAGTATACGCAGTCGTCTGCAGCAGTTGTCGCGTGTCGTTCGGTTCTAACTTGTACTTACCTTTATTCTTAGTAATCTATGTTACTTAAACATTTAAAAAAATACCAAGCCCAGATCAAAGATCTATGTTGTTAATCATTGATCCTTAATAGAGTCCCTTAATGTACCAGGGACACATAAGATGGAGGATGCATAATATAGCGGCGAAAGGTCCCAGCAATTAGCGCCGCATCACTCACTGTCCGACCCCCTTAAGTGATACTCGAGACATTCGGTCCTCTGTATTATTCGGTATTACGAGAGTATATTGCGACTCATACAATTGCCACAAATAGAATTGAAGTAGGTACGTTTCTGTATTACATTGAATTTTCAATACTCAGGGAATATTTTTTGTTTTGCCCGCATGAAAAAGTGTTACAGAATTTAAAAATATTTATTAATCGATGTTTTTATCACCGACCGATTATGTAGATACCTATTTAGTGGTGAAAATCTTCTTTCTTAATTAATGCATAGACGAGGAAAACGTTTGCGAAATTTCAAGTTATCTCTTGGCCTACATATTAAATAATAATTAATTATTATTGTATTTAAATTGCATAGACTTTTGTATCTACAGTATTAAATAAAAATATTGAATGTTAATAGAGAAAACCCCCAGAGGACCTCGTCTTACCTTACAACACATTTGTGACACGCCGTGGAAAATCACTTATCATAAGTCTTCTTCAATATTACAAACTGTCTCCCAAGTATTTACATTGTAAACTTATATAAGGTTAATATTAGTAAGATACGTGGAACGAATATAGACTGAGCTCCGGAACTATTATGATTAAACTTCTCCGTTGACACAAATGCAATAGGTGGCACGTGTTTCGTATTTTCCATGCGACCAATCTTTTATTACAGTTCGAAAGACGAGGCATAATCTAAAGAGGTTGGAAATATGGATATATATATTAAACGCTATTGTTAGATTGTTTTCTGTTTGTCTATTGAAGTTTATTAACTTTATATTTGTAAAATTATTGCAGATAAAATAATTAAGGGTGATCTTTTCGTCTAGATAGAATTATTGCGTATTAGATTATGACATCAACTCCGTTGCACCCAAATTAGTTTATCGAACGGGAACAGTACTTTTTTCTGGAACAAAAACTATACTCTACCTTCATTTTCCATCTATTCCATTCCAAATTTCATCTAAATCGGTTCAGCCGTTTAAGCGTGAAGATGTAACAGACAGGAGCACTTTTGCATTTTTAATATTAGTAAGGACATTGCTAAGAATATTGTTTGCTTGAGGCTTGTGAAATATTAACAGTAAATTGTGCTGTTATATCAAAATAATTTTGCTTCAAACTGTTTCATTTATCTTTGGTTACGTGCTTGAAGTAACGCGTAAACAGAATACGTAGATTTAATTACCTGAAAATAAAGTATTATGTTTCTTATAATTTTGTACAATACGTGTATGTGGTATTTTCTTCGTGGCATATTACATTCCTAGCTATTATTTAGACCTTTAACCAAGGATTAACTTTAAATAAAAACCCTAAAGTGATTAAAATGGAGTTGCGGTGCATTTTTAAGTGAGCCATTCAAATTAGAATAGATAGGCTAACACCGCGAGCGGGAAGTCAATTCAATGTGTCTCTTCTCGTGTAGTAATTAAAATTTGGATAGGTATTTCAAAATGCACCGCATCGCTGCGTCACCGTGCCAATGTGGCTGACCCGGGCCTAATACAGCATTACTCACTTCAACATAAGAGTCAATTCAGACCTCAACGCGACGCGTAGATGCATTTCTTGTACCTATTGATTTGACATTGATTTGGCATGACGACTTTGACTTGGAGTCTTTCAAATCCATACAAATTTAGAAATTATGCATCTACACATCGCGTTGCGGTCTAAATTGACCCTATGTGGCATGGGTAAGTCGTGTGTTACTCACTTCAACGTAAGTGGCATGGGTGAGTTCCACCATATTGAAGGCTTTCATGGTGATCGGGATCTGGCCCTGGGCACATCCCATGATGACCATCGCTCTGATCTTGCGGTGGGCGGACGTGGTTGCGGGACAGAGGTGCCAGCCGCAGTTGAATATCGCCTCTGATAGAGATAAGGCCTTAAATGCAGAGATTTATTTAGTACAAGATGACGCCCGCATCTTTTTACGCCAAAATTCGATTATCGCGCGGGAACCGTACATTTTTCGGGATAAAAAGTATCGTAAGTCCTTTCCCGGGACTGAAAGTATCGTAACAGATAGACAAACAGACATACTTTTACATTTATAATATTAGTCCATACTAATATTATAAATCTGAGTCAAATAAATTATAGAGCTCTGTCTTTTATGCCTGCAAGACCAATGTACTTAGTCCATATTAAGTGCCTTCCTTAGTGCTAGACTTGAACGAGCCTGGGTTAAAATAATTTATTTAGATTACACATCTTGTCATCCCTTTCGCTCTATTTTAATGAAAGACAGAGCTCTATATTTGACTCAGATTAGCAATAACTCAAAGTAGATTAGGAGGGCCTAAAACTTTATAATATTAACGAGCTTTTGCCCGCGGCTTCTCTCGCGTTAAGAAGTATATATTATATACAAACTTTCATCCCCTATTTGAACCCCTTGGGGTTGGAATTTATCAAAATCCTTTCGTTCGTCCTACGTTATAACATCTACCTGCATGCCAAATTTCTGCCCGATCCGTCCAGTGGTTTGGGCTGTGCGTTGATAGATCACTATGTCAATCAGTCAGTCACCTTTGAGTTTTATATATATAGATTAATATTTCTAGCTAAGGAGTATGCGAAAGTGTTTTTATTGCCTCCTCAAATATTTATAACATTGGAAGTATTATAACCTATTTTAGCATGAAAATTCATGAAAACTCACTTCATACGTTATATCACCGAAGGTACAGATGTATATTCCCAACAGCAAAAATACTGTGGCGATAAATGCAAGAATTTTAAGAGAAGTTAAGAAGTCTACATTATCTGAAACCTAACAAAAATATAGTAAGTAAGTATAAGTATTATTGATGAAAAAGGAAACAAAAGAAAATTTTGCAGCATTGAGCGAGCTGATAATTATGAATTCTGACTAAGATCATAGTCACATTTTATACAAGAACACCCTCTGTTTTCGTCGGGGTTTTTTTTATTTTTTTTTTATTTAAAGGATTTTTTTTGTACAAAAAGACGATGTCAATCCCTAGGATAGTTTGTAAAAAAATCGTATATATAAATATTAAAAAATAAACTATTATTATTTTCTTACAAACCGCCATCTGAAGTAATAGAAACACCGCCGGAAAGGAGCTATTGAAAAGTTGAATCGTCATTATTGACCCAAAAATGTTATCCAAGTCTTGTGCTATTCTAAAAGCAATACATGTTAATACTTAATAACTAATTAGCAATTGTTAGTTAAAAAAATTAGCTCCTCAAATTAAAAAAAAATAATGAAAATAATTTATACACTGTACAATGTTTTGACTTTGTTTGGAACATGGAAAAAGTCGCTCGAAACACTAAGACCAACATCGACAAGCTTTTTTATGGTGTTACTTTTTTATTGGTAAGCTTTGTATATTACCTGAGAAGACTAATATGCATCACTATGCCCTGTTTGACACCATCGCAAAGTTGGTTAGCAGCTGACTCTATATCACAATTCTTTTGCGAGACTCGACGCGCCATATCTTCGTTAAGTTTGGCAAAGTATTTCTTTAGAATTATGAACTTGTATTTAAAAATTATCATGACAGTAATGATCAGTCCATCTATTGTTATTACTATTGTGACTAACAGTGCTACAATCGTGATGGAAGTGCCAGTACGAAATATTGCGGCTCGTGGAGATTCGTCGCCTGGTGTGCCGTAGTAGCTTATTATTATGAAGAAATTACCACCTATAACACCAATAGATATATAATATCTAAAGTAGGGTTGAACCAACTTACTTTAACTATAACTGTAACTTTAACTAGAACTGCAATGCAAAATGTCAAAATTTTGGTTAAAGTCAAAATAGGACGCCATATTTAACCACAACCTTGAGCTCGACAAGGCTTTAGATGCACGTGGCGAAAAAAGGAACTAACGCTGTCATCATACAGAAACGCCCTTTTTGACAGTTTTCCTTTACCAGCACCGCCCCCGCCTACGTTTCATTTCAAGCCTTGTCGGACCTGCTGTCATCTGTAAAATTCTGTGGTCAAAGTTAAGGTTAAACTTAAAGTTAGCCTTAACTATAACCGTAACTTTGACCATAACTTTAACTTTAACCACGCCTCTGGTGCAACCCACCCTAAGTTATATAAATATTAAATAACTAGATGACGCCTGCAACTCCGTTGCGCCAATGATCATTTATCTCGCGGAAACCAGATTTTTGGTAGAGTATTGTACCAAATTTCAGCAAAATCGGTTCAGCAGTTTGGGCGTGAAGAGGTAGATAGGACAGTCAGATAGAGACACTTTCTCATTTATTATATTGGTATGGAGTATGGATTGATTAGTTATTTAATAATATTTCTGTCTTTGTTATTATAATATATCTACGTTAGAAAAATCATGGTACGACGGGTAATTAGTAATCACATTGAATAACTACTTAATCAAATTATTCTTCTTTAAAACAATAATTTTTCACTTTCAAAAGTTTTAATTTTCTAAAAAGTCTAAACTTTTAGGACATGAGAACCTTTAAAAACTGCAGAGTTCTAATTTTACTATTTCAAATACCTGCTAGCTCATACATAATCCCTTGTATTATAAAACTGACGAGAGCGCCAAAAATGCACGAACAATATAAACCCATCGCGAACTTGATTTGCTTATATTTCCTCATTCCTGTCTCATCGTCCTCCAGAGAATCGCACACGAGAATCAAATCGCGCAGGAGTTTTTGAATCGCTCTGCGGTTTATCGTGATGCTTATAAATTTTAAAACATATCCGGCATGGCTCACTCCGTGCGATAGCGCGTGGCATCGTTCATCTATAGACACGTTGCCTATACCCGCTGCTAGCAGCTCCAGAAATGTCATACCAAAGTAACAGAAATATATAGCAAAGGAAATTATTCGGTAGAACACGTCGGCATCCCCTATCGCTTCTTCGTCATACCAGTAGTTGCCTCCGCGTATCCAAAATATTGCTTTGCAAAGCCTAAAAAGTATGTCGACATCTTTCATATTGGTAGCCAACGTAAGCAGGACAGAAGGCACGACTTTGATAAATGCGATGAAACATACAAATGCAATGGCGTCAAATAATGAAATTACATTGCAAAAGTTGGTGCAATTTATGCAGCCGTAATTACGAAAGTTACGGTTCATATTATTACACAATTTGTATCGGTATTGCTAATGTTAGTTGCTAATAACTTTTCAGGGCTGTATCATTCGTGTGAGTAATTAATGTCAATTGGTGTTATATACATTTATTTTAAAAGCCAAAACTTTTGCGTAGGTTATCGTTATATTATTATGTTTAATACTTTTGTAATTATCATTTATCCAAATCAAAGTATATGGATACCTTAAAATTTATATTTGTAAGCGTTCTTCTATTCATTTCAGATTTTAACAAATATCCATCAGATAACTAACATTATTTTTGGTTTTAAATCGGATTTTTAAATTATTATAGTCCATCTATCTTCTATCGTTCTCTTCATGTATCCAACGTTAGAAATAAATTCGGCGGCTCAAGCCGACCACATCCTCGAACGCAAAACACTCTCATATGCCGGCGTTTTATCAAGTGGTCCTTTGTATCCCCTTTATATAACCGTTCAGAAATTACGAATCTTTTTTTCTCGTGCATAAAAACTTTCTCAGCTATAAAAGTGTATGAGATCGTCCCAATACTGTGCCGATGACTTTCAATCTCTTTCCGGCGGCCCGACCCGACCCCGAAGATTACTTTTTTCCCTCATACAGTAAATTGAATTAAAATGAGAAGCAGGCGGAAACAGAAAAGGGTGTCTGTCAATTTTTGCGAGGCGAGCGTTAGTCGCGGTCGACAGGGGTCAGCAACATTTATCCCGCATAAGTATTTATAATATTTTCGCCCGTCACAGGAAGGAGGGAGAGGTAAATTGTCTTTTATGTGTGCACGGTCCGAGTGTTTTGTAATTAATTAGGGACACATCCTGCTCAACAGGAATCGGTCTATACAAACTACGCCCACAGTAAGTAACGACAACGTTGTGCTGTTGTTTTGAATTAATCGCCATACAATAATGCTATTAAAACAAACATAGGTACTTTTTCGTGCGTGCGATTTTTACCTAGATCTTTAAAAATCTTTTTATGCTATGTACTAGAAATATAATCTAGAATTGTTACTAAAAAGGTTATCTATTGTGGGAAAGTACATTATTCACAAAATTCACAGATAAACCGGGTAGGGAAGCGATGGTCGGGCGATTTATTTGTTTGCGTCGGCAAACTAAGAGGTTCTCCTAAAGTAGGAAGCCCCATTTTACATCTCATTTAACCACAAATAACTCCGCACCGGCTCTATCGCCGGAAGATAAGGCAATTAATCTAAATATGACGGGTACGTGTGATCGGGAAGGTATTGGACTTATATAATGTAGCAATTTTAGAATCAGCAATTTTTTAACGTGTTATAATATTTTAAGTGTTATCCAGACATCATTTAATGTACCGTAATGAGTGACTGATTCAGACTAACACTTGACATTGAAGTGGCTTAACACTGAGACAAGTTTGCAGCACGTACGACTTGATACAGAAGTTTATCTAAAATCACTCTCTTGTGCGTATATGAATAATGTGATCGAGACGTATGGTATGAAGATAGTGTACTTATTAGTTATTACTGTATAATATTATTATTTGTATCGACTATCGTGCTCCATAATTTATTTCATGGAATGATGAATCATAATAGGTGACAATTTTGTAACCTAAGCATAGTGACACATATTATTTTACACTTTTTAAGGAAATTAGAGATCGCCCAATGGTCGATCGTATGTATAGGCTTGTCATTCAAAAAGATGGTAGTGTGTGTAATGTTTTATTTGTTAAAAAATGTATGATAAAAGCATAATTTCAAAACAATATTAGCTCGATGCACTCCTTCACCATTATAAACTATAACTGTGCAAAATTTCAATCACCTACGTTTCCGCATTTAACATTTTTCTTCAAAAGGAATCCAAAGTTTTTCGCTCGCGTATTAATATTATATATAATGATGATGATAATAATAGCCGTCAGCGTGACACTCCCTGACACGTCGCGTGTATAATTATTTCTAAATGACTCATTATGTATGCCACATAAGTATTTTTTAAGAATGTTACACGGCTTTTAATTTAATAATATGCCAGAAGCTGGGCGGTGACGTGAAATGACTGATTATGGCTCAAAATTGACGCTGTTGAGTGCAAAGTACACGGTTGACGGGGCGAGTGCTGGGCGGGCGGAAAATTAATGACAAAATTTTCGCTTTTAAGCCTCTATTTGGCAACCTGGTATTAGTATTCGGCTAGTTAATATAACTAGAGATCGCCTAATGGTCGAAATTCGACCTTAATTTCAACCATATTAGGACTACTACTCTATATTTCGTAAAAAAATATTGACTTTATCATATTTTTTTCAACTCTTGTCTCTGGGGATCAGCTGATCTCAGACTGGCTGTGTAAGTATTGTCTAATAGTATCTAAGATTCAATAAAAAAAAAAAAACTATAATCCATTTTAAAGTCACCTTGTTGTCAACAGACTTCAACCATAAACAAAAGAGTATACTTCGTATGTATAGGCTTGTTACTCAAAAATCTGTCATTTTTCCTAGTGTGTGTGTTGTAGTGAGTAATGTTTTGTTTGTTAAAAAATGTGTGATAAAAGCATAATTTTAAAATAATATTAGCTCGATGCACTCCTTCACTATATAAACTATAACTGTGCAAAATTTCATTCACCTACGTTTCCCCATTTTTCGTCAAAAGGGATACAAAGTTTTTGGCTCAGGTATTAATATATAGATTACTAGATGAACAGGTGAACTGTGTCTTCTAATATAAACCTTGTTAGGACTTTCACGAATATTTCAAGACTAAAATTAACCAAATCGGTTCAGCCGTTCTGGAGTTTTCGCAACACTAACAAAATTTACAATTATTTTTACATAAATTATATATAAAATTATTTTAGCCGATACATGAACTATGATTATCGAAGAATTGTGTGGAAAAAAACCTCAAATATGTAATCACATAACGTTAACTTTTACAACAATAATTTAGAAATGCCATTTACACAGATAAATAAAAAAAAACTTTAAGTTCGGTCCACTGCTGCACTGTAAAAAAGTGCTTATTTTCGTGGTTCAATTATTATTATTATAGTACGATGTAGTTAAGTGCATATTATTCATGCCGAGCAAACAAAGTTAACGTCAGTATTTAATAAGCCTAAAAATACTCTACATCTGCTCGCCAATTTAGCGAATTTATTTTTAACTGCAAAGTGCAGGATCGCGTAATTTTTAAATATTCTTAATATAAGCTTTCAGCATTTAATCAGTGTTATATTTAAGGAGCGAAAGATCTAGGATGTCCGCTTAGCGCAAGTTGAATTCTGACTCAGACGCTAACTTTACTAATTAACATCTCTAAAAACTGATATTACTGTAAAATAACGTTACATTACATTTTCTGTATAAGTTGTATGTTTTTATTTAAAAACATGAGATGTGACATACTTTCACATCTCAACATTTAGTTTTAAGATATTATACAGTTAATTCTATCTCTCTGTTAGCTGTAGCTCTTCACGGTTGAACCGCTGAACTGATTCAGATGAAACCTGCAATGGATATATTTTGGGTCCCGGGAATAGATATAATTTAGTTTTTGACCTCGAAAATTGTACGGCTCTATGTGATGAAAGAATTTAAGTGTTACGAACGGGATACTTCACAGCTGAAAAAAATCTTTGTCTTATCATGCTTTCATGGTCAGTAAAATATCAAACTTATTATTAAAAGTTTTAAAGTTTGACAAGCACATGGCGAGCCGTTTGTCTACCGGGTAAACTTTCCGGTTCTTACGAGAAGAAAAGTTACAGTCATGGTAATGTTAGCTGGTGACAAGTTTTCATAGTACCATTTTAAAATTAAAAAAGGAAGAAAAATAGAATCTATTTTTATTAACGATTAAACAAATTATCGCCATATCATATTATTACAAGAATTTTATTGATACTAGATTGATATTAAGTTAACTGCATTGCTTTAAGCTATGTGCGAACCGGCAATTTCAAATACACATTTTTTACCGAACAGCTTTAATAAATAAACGAAACGGCATTGAAAAATACAAATACGTAGGAGTCAATTTCAGTTGAAAATTCGGTACGGAGAATTTACCGACTGAAATTTCTTGCAGTCAAATAAGGGTGAATTCACACGATCGCAGAGATTGGATGTTTGGATTACATAAACTTTATTCATACTGGCACGGGCGCGCAGTTCCACTTACTAGTTACTACGCTTTATAAATTCTAACTCAATATTTCGCTACTGAACGTAAATTTAGCCAGTTCCGAACTATCCCTAACTTGGTAATAAGGCTCCATTTAATTCGGAAGTGCAAATTTCACGGCGGCTATTAAACCGAAATTAGGCAACACTAATTGCAAGCGCTCGTTTTTTTATCGAATTCCTATTCCGTGATTCCAGGGTTTCACTCAGTGTTAATATAAATCTACAGCAAATATTGAGAAAAATGGGACATTTGTTGTAGATTCTCATTACACTAATACTAACTATAAGATCGCCAGATTATCGGTGTCAGCAGCATAAATCCATTCTTATCATCTTCTCTTATTGAAAACTTTTTGTTTCTTTGGCGGGATTTGAATCCGCGTGCCCCGTCGGTGATCGGTATTACGCACTCAACTATTGAGTCACAGAAGTTTTATTAAAAAAGCGGCCAAGTGCGAGTTGGACTCGCCCATGAAGGGTTCCGCAGCAGCAATAAAGTTTATTTTAATGAAATTAAAAGGTTTTTGATTTATTTTTGTATTTCAGTTGATTTAATGAAAAAAAACATATAAAAAAAACTACTTGCTAGATATCGTCCAAACCAAATTTCGTTGGTAGTTTTTATAGTAATGTACATCATATATTTTACATAGTGTTGGTGGTGGGCGTGAATTTCAAAATTATTTAACATCACGCGGGCCACAAATATAGTCCCAGCGCGGCGGGCCTCATGCGGGCCGCGGGTTGGGGATAGCTGCTCTACTCACATGCGACTATATTCATTTGTCAATGGACCAAAGTGAAAAGGCCGCGTACCAGAAAGTTTTTGCACGTCACAGAAAATAACGCCTAATGTTTAATTTTACTTAGTTTATTAACCAACTTAAAAAAAGGAGGTTATTAACCGACTTCAAAAAAAGGAGGTTATCAATTCGACGCGTATGTATGTTATATTTCCAGAACTGTCCAATTTTCGTATAGGTATGTTAATTGTTAGTCTATATCAGCGTCTGAACAAATGTGTCCAAAAGTGAATGTATGTATGTAAGTATGTATGTATGTATGTTTTTATGTTTGTGTTCGGATATCTCTGGAATTACCATTCCGATTTCAATAATTCCTTTTTTGTGCTAGGTATTGCTCAACTTAGGGAATAGATCAAGTTGTGCAAGTTTCATCAAAGTTCAGTAGTTTTGGAGATAAAGAGTTTTAATTCTCAATTACGTACAATTTTGAAGTCAGTTTTATCTTTTTTAAATACACACACAAAATGATAGTTGATATCATTGACTTGATTGTAAAGCAGCTGCTCTATCTCAAGGAACAATTTCCAATGTGTCATTTTTAGGGTTCCGTACCCAAAGGGTAAAAACGGGACCCTATTACTAAGACTTATTCAGATTTTTGTTACCGAAATAGCCTTGTTCACTTTGTACGTTAATTTTAGTTGGGTTCCAAAATCATGCGGCAAAAAACGACCAACGCAAATTCTCCTACAAATGCGCCAAAACTGATGGAAGCTGTGTTTGAACGGTTACGTAAATATTTCTCTGTTGTCCATTTTGCGCCTTTAAGTAGCTTTGCAATAAATAATAATGCCCTTTTGTTTATCTATCAAGCATTAGGCATTCATTGTTTCCGAATACCTTTTATCTTTATTTATTCCGTTTCTTAATAAGTTTTCGCAACTCTTGGTTGTTGTTCCGAGCCCGGGAATAATTTACATTCTGTTGTTCATAATATTGATTAAAATGTTAATTCATAAACTATGCGCTTTATTTTAAAAGCGTAGTTATGTAAATTGATTGAGACAATTGAAAATCTTGTACATTTGCAGACTAATTAAAATACAAAGTGATTTGATTGCTCGAGGAAATATTCAGAATTTTGCAAAGTTATTTCTATGAGGTAGCCTAGGTTGATGTCACCACATCATTATAGAAACAATTTACAATTATCCTTTAAAGTGCTGTGCTCTTAATGGCGCGTCTTTTGTCGCCCACTTTTAAGTGCTGTACACTGCACTAATAAGGTTGACATGTGGTACAATGACGACGTGACTGTACAAGTGTACAAAGGTGAAACCGCATTACATGCAACTACACTGCAACGGAGCGACGCGACTCGTGACGGCAAAATATTTAACGTATGAGGCTCATACAATGGTATGAGCTAAGTCTCATGCGGCAGCAGAGTTACGCGCCGTGGCAGTCCAGTACCATGGAAATTGAAGTGTTTTGTCTGTTCACTGCAGTGCAGTTAAGCCTAGTGCGGTCATCTTTAAGGTGAATTCAGTAGTACGTGTCGCGTAGCTCTGCTGCTGCGTAGTGCGATTTGGCTTCCTACAATTACTATACTAATATTATAAATGCGAAAGTGTGTCTGTCTGTTACCTCTTTGCGCCATGCCACTGACCAGATTTTACTGACACTTGGTATGGAGATGAGATACTTTGAGTCCCGGAAAGAGACATAGGATGCTTTTTATCCCGAAAAAAAGTACGGTTTCCGATAAGCGAATTTTTGGCGCAACTGAGTTGCGGGCGTCATCTATTTCATATAGAGAACGAGCTTTTGCCCGCGGCTTCGCTCGCGTTAAGAAGCATTATTATACAAACTTTCATCCCCTATTTTAACCCCCTGGGGTTCGAATTTATGAAAATCCTTTCTTAGCGGATGCCTACGTCATAACATCTACCTGCATGCCAAATTTCAGCCCGATCCGTCCAGTGGTTTGGGCTGTGCGTTGATAGATCACCATGTCAGACAGTCACCTATGAGTTTTTTAAATAAAGATATTTGGATGTGACGTCTCGCGTCGCTTGCTGCAGCACAGTGTCGTCTAGTGCGGTCTCACCTTAAGTGATGTCTGTATAAACTCGTCACAGTCGGCAGTGGGCGCTTGCGGTCGCACCTCGGTACAGGGAGCATCTATTGCTCCACGAAGTTTCTAGAACGTTACACAAGCACAATGCCGGTCTTCAAGCTGGGTACACAAATGTTTTATTCTGGAAATGAACAATATAAAATCACTGTTGTTATCCAACTTATATTTTGAATGATAATTATTTGTTTGAATCTTTACTTAAATTGCAAAGTATATTTAATTAGCTATATTTTATTACTAAAAATATATAGTATCGCTCTCAAATCTCGATCGACTGATTCCACTGAGACTCTAAATAATTATAAACTTTAAAGTCATACAGCTCACAACATTATACTGAAACCTAAATAACTTAGCTATTTTAATACAGAAATAGTATGAAACGTACATACTCGTAAATACCTAAGTACAATGGGAGATAGAGGACTTTGTTACGTAAAACATTATCTGACAAGTCGCTATTGGAACAGATGGTCTTAGCGTATTATGTAAGGGCTTACGGCTGCATTGTACCCCATCTGTACGTTTAGAAATGAGAACCTGATATTTCTAGTTTAATAAACGCTATATTTGTCTCTTTGTACAGTAAAATAAAAGATTTTGATGAATTTTGGTTGTGTAGAGTAAATTTCCAACGTAGGATGGCCACACATTCGAGGACAAACATGTAGAATTTTTTTTTCATCGCAGCATAAATGAATGAGATAAATAAAAAAAAGAAAAAGAAGAAAATAAATAAAATTAAAATAATTTTCACTTATAATACCACAAGAGCTTCAAAATTATCGGATATTTCCCGATAGGTTCGTTGCAAACAAATGAAGGATTCAAGTTTTTCAGGTTAAAAAATCACGAGCGCGAAGCGCGAGTGATTTTTCCTGAAAAACTTGACGACTTTATTTGTTTGCAGGGAACCTTGAGGGAAATGCCAGATAATTTTGAAGCTCGTGTGGTATTCGGGGGATTATTTTTCCGTCCCAAATGTCGGCCAATATAATTGCACCATGAGACATAATTGAATTCAACCTGTCAGTTTGACGTGTTTGTCTTTTATATATAGCAACTACCAGAGAAAATTTTCAAAAAATTATCAGTATAATACCATGTAGGTTGTACCACGTGACGTCGAATGGTGCAATTCTATTGGTCGATATTTGGGTCGGAAAAATAATCATTTTTATTATTTTTATTTTCTTAGGATTATATTGATTGAAAGCTCCTCGGTGTCCCCAAACTGAAAACCGTAAGTTTTATATAAAAAGTAGAATTGCTTATACAACGTACCAAAGCCGGGGATTCCGCGGTGCCCACGGGACCTCGAAACTACGAAAACTTTTGTGGAAAAAGTCGGGTATAATTTTTAAAATAAAATATTTCAGTTGTTGGGCTGTTTTATACATTCTCTGTAGAGCTAAGCGAATAATGTTTATGGCCTCTGGGAAGTTCTTAACGTTGGCCGATCTCGGGCGGCGCTAGTTTGCATTTTTCAGATAAATTACTGTCTGTGCTGTAAACTAGTTTTGTAAGGCGTAAAACGTGACCCCGCTACTGTATATCTTCATATTGTATTTACTAGTATCAGATGCATAGCATTTTTTAAATAATAATCGTCATTTATAGTTTTCTCCCATGTCTTTTTTAGGGTTCCGTACCCAAAGGGTAAAAACGGGACCCTATTGCTGAGACTACGATGTCTGTCCGTCTGTCTCCAGGCTTTAACTTAAGAACGGTAATAGCTAGAGCAGGGGTTCCCAAACTGTGCGCCGCGGCGCCCTGGTGCGCCGTGGAAAGGCAAGAGGGGCGCCGTGAGTCGATACTCCATCATTTCTGAAACCACAAATATTATAAAATAAAAATATAATAAGAATTATACAAATCAGTCGGATGATTAAATATTTGGTTACTTACTATAAATTACCTGCTTAACCTAACTATAATAATCATTAATGGTTTATTTATGTATACATTTTTGGAATTTTTGTAATAGCTAGGTAAAGAAGGGCGCCATGACAAAATATTGAACGTGTCACTGCGCCGCAGGCTGAAAAAGATTGGGAACCCTTGAGCTAGAGAGTTGAAATTTTCACGGATTATGTATTTCTGTTGCCGCTATAACAACAAATACTAAAAATCAAAATAAATTAAACGTTTAAGGGGGGCTCCCATACAACAAATGTGATGTTTCAAAAAAATTTTGGTCGGTATCAATGATGACAACAGGTAGGCACTTGAAATGTACCATCGAGGAAACTGATTCCTAGGCAGCTGACAGACCAACGTCATTTGGTTGGATCATGTCAATTCAATGTTATTTGTGATCTGTCGGCTGGGTTTGACGTAACGCGACCAAACTACGTAGATCCCCCATCTACCTAGGAATCAACTTCTCTGATAGTACACAAAATACTCAGCTGTATACTTTAATAATTCCTGATAAAATTTAAATAAAATAAATAATTAATGGGGGCTCCCATACAAAAAAAAAAACATTTTTTTTACTATTTTTGCTCTATAATGGCAATTTCTATTTGTGCGCGAGTCTAACTCGCACTTGGCCGATTTTTTTGTTTCCATTATTAAATTAATATTTAAATAAATATTGCTTCATCTCCCAAGCGGCCACATGTGGCCGCGAGAACTGTTACGTTGGCGAGAACAATAGATTTCCAAGAATCCGCGATCGAAGGAATATAGATTAAGCGAAAAATAATTTGTTTGCAGTAAAGTTTTTTTTAAAATTAAAAACCTACATTTAGAGTAGGTAACTTTAATTTGTAGGTAATCCCTCAAATATCTCTTTTTAAAAAAGAAAAATAATACCTAGATCATGAATGCGGGATGTAGCTCGCTTTATTAAAATAGCGGGCGGAACGGGCGTATTTTGTTTTTGCTCCTAATTTTACACTAGGGATAATCTGTCCGAACATGCACTCGACCGCTGCGTTCCAATTTCAAAATAAATTACACCCTAGATTGTTTTCTAGTGCATTCGGTGATAATTGTTTGTACATCGAGTTCCAGTCGCCATAATCGATTGTTATTCGATATCGTTGAGTTAATCACGAATACTAATTATAAGGAGGAAAAGTTTGTTTGTTTGCATAGAATAGGCTCGGAAACTACTATTTTGGTGTTCGGAATAGTCATAGAAGACCACAAGGACATGAAACATAGTAGTAGCTTGATTTCAATGAAACCAGTCATCGATAATTTTGGTAACTAGTATATTACAAAGGTAGTTTTTGTACAAATTAAGACTGAATCTATAATATAGATTCAGTCTTAATTTGTTGCGTCCACGTCGAGATCACAAGTAATTATAGTATGTAAATTGTAACGATTTTTAAAATGCGGTGCGGTCGCGCTGTCGTCTATAATTTATGCGGGGTTTACACGGGTGACTATAGGCGCACGATTCGCTGCACGGCGAAAATCGACTGTCTAAATGGCAATTCGGCATACGGCGTATTGCCATTTAGACAGTCGATTTTCGCCGTGCGGCGTTAATCGTGCGGCTACCTTATCACGTAAAAATAGCGATCAACAATCCACTAGCAATAATCGTGCGAGTGATTGCTGGGTGTCATGTATAGTGATCAATAGCAATCGTATTGTTTTGGCTGATACGTGATACGAAATTGCGATTTTTGAAGCAATTATCGCGCAATAATTAATATCGCATTGCTCTCGTAAGATACGTGATACGCTGGCTGCTATAGTCACCCATGTAAACCTCGCATTACTAGCTGTTCCGGCAAACGTTGTTTTGCCATATAAAGTATTTCGCCCATATGATTTTATTGAAGTGACTAAATAAGTAAGTCACCATGGCAACGTCCATCGCTATCCCGTCGCACAATGGTTGCTGTCAGTCTCAAGTTGTAATCATTTACTATTATTTATTCAACAAATGCTTAATGCAATGCAAACTTATCAATATAAAAAGTAAATGTTGTACGATTCTCAACCCTAGCCGATATGCTCGCTAAGATTCACGAAAATCGGTCGAGCCGTTTCAGAGGAGTTCAACGACGCACCTCGTGACACGAGAATTTTATATATAATTATTAGAAATATTATAATATACAATTTCATGTGATCTCGCGGTATAGCCCCCAAACCGCGCGTTCGGGCCGACGCATATAAATTAAGCCTTACACAGGTAGGTTTTGTATTAACTTGCATGTTTTATTTATACTGTGCATCGCATGCACCGCCGTTAAGCCCCTCGCTTCTCTTTCAGTTAACTCATAGTGAATTATATCTCCCCGAAGGTTATATCTAGTTGAACGTAAACACTGAAACGAAATGAACGAGTTGCATTCCTTAGGGTTGCTTCATCGAGATAATTATTTGAAAATAAAATAATTTGATTTTTATTTAGTAATATATTGTGGTGTCTTATCGGTGATTGCAATAAATCCACACGGATTTGACGCCATGCTCTGAGCTAAATGCTAATAGAGCTTAAAACTTTAAAGTTTTTAAATTATTGTAATATGCAACGAATTACTGTCCATATTAGAATGTAAACACTGTCTACAGCATTCAACGAATTACACATTAGAATGCGGACAGACTTCACTATTACATAATATCTAACTAATAACTATGGTATAAAGTTCTCAACGACAATGCGTTGTCGAGTAACAAGAATTGCGATGTTGACAAGGTCAATGATTAGCAAATTTTTTTAACAAGATACAACGGTAAAAAATAAGCATTTGTAAAAAACTTAATATGTATTTTTTTCTTATGAGCCGTCAAAGTTGGATAGTCTTGTCGATTTTTTGCCAAATATTTGTACATTCGATAAGTTATGCAATTTATAACAACTTTTTTTATGACACCACTTTCATAAACGCAATATTTAACATAGCGGTCAAACAAAGTTCTCCCGCGATGCATATAAAAACGATGTTTCTATTTTCGAGAGTTCTTTTAATTACCAATAAGAAAAAAAAAATTAAAACTATTGTCGCTATAACTAAAGCCATTGAATTTTAAAACACTTTCCTCGCGACGCAGCAAGTGGAAACGCACCTAAGGTTGGGTTGCACCAACTAACTTTAACTATAACTGTAACTTTAACTACAATGCAAAATGTCAAAACTTTGGTTAAAGTTAAAAATGGACGCCATCAAGACGCCATATTTAACTACTTATAACCATAGAGCTCGACAAGATTTTTATTTATTTATTTATTTATTTATTTATTATGGTTACCAACAGCATATGCATTTAAAAAATTACAGTTGATAGTGTAGTACTAGAGTCGAATACCTGATGCACACACCTTTATAGGCAACACAACATTCATTAGTATAGTGTTAACAACAACATGCAAAATTACATTAAATAGTATTTAAAAACAATTATAAATTATATTATGAACATAAATTAGAAATAAATTACAATTTAAAATCTGATCGAATTACATATTATTAATAACATTTTAAGAGCAACACAAAATTGACTCAGGTAGTAATATTATGTATACAAATTATTCAAATATACAACAACAATTTTATATTATATTACATTGATTAATTGTTTAATTGATTTAAGAATATCTCTTATGTACGGGATATTGAATTAATTATTGGTGGGTAACTCAAAGCACTTTAGGACTTTTTTTATGAAAACATTAAAGTTGTCATGAAAAATGTCGACACTATTGTCCTTTGCACATGTGTAGCTGTATAAGTCACACATACGCTGTGGTGGGGCATGCTTCCCCACGTTTGTTCTCCAAGGAGGCCCACGCAAGATTTTAGTTATAGGGTGTCGTGGTCGATTATAAGGGACAGACAGTGAAAACAGTTCCAGAAAATCACAGCAAGACACCTTTCCATTCATAATTTTGTAGAGCATGGCAAGATCGTGGATTTTTCTCCGAACACTCAGTGGTATAATCTTGTAGAAATTTAGGCACTGCTCGTATGGACTCCTATGTGAAATGCCTCTGTCTGAAAAGGCCAAGTGTCTGGTGAAGTGTCTTTGAATTTTTTCAATTCTCTGAGATGGTTGAGAATAGGAAGGACTCCATACAGAGCTTGCGTACTCGACGTGACTGCGTACTAACGAGTTAAAGAGCAGTATTTTTGTAGCTGGTTTGAAACCTATTGTGTTTCGCTTAATGAAACCCAGCATACTAAGAGATTTGTTAACGACCGAGTTGATGTGGTTATTGAATTTCAGCTTGCCATCCAACACAACGCCTAGATCTCGAACCTCGTTTACCTCGTCCAATTTCGTACCCTCTACGTGATAACAGGACGCGTGGGGTTGGCGTTTCTTAGTGAACCTGATGTAGACACATTTTTTAGGGTTTAAGGCCATGCCATTAAGAGCGCACCAACGACTTAAGGAGTCAAGGTCATGTTGCAGAAGAAGACTATCAGCATAAGAGGACACGAGTCTGTACAGTTTAAGATCGTCCGCGTACATCGAAGCTTCGCAATATCTTATGAAAGTTAAAATATCGTTGATAAATGCGGAAAACAAGATAGGGCCGACGTGGGATCCTTGGGGAATGCCAGAAGTTACGGCGTATACATATGAATCGTAACCATTCACTGAAACCACCTGGAATCTGTCCCTTAAGTACGAGGCGAGCCAGGACAATAGACGACCGTGGATTCCAAACGACTCCAACTTGCGTATCAATAAGACGTGATTGACTCTATCAAAAGCGCTGCTGAGATCGGTGTAAACAGCATCCACCTGCAATCCAGAGTCAACAGCCTGGGATATGGAAGACACGAAAGGCAGAAGGTTAGACTCAGTTGAGCGGTTCCGACGAAAGCCATGTTGCTTGTCACTTAAAGTAATTTCAATATGCCCTGCAATTGTGGGACACACTACTGATTCAAAGATTTTGGAGAAACACGACAAGATAGAGATTGGCCTATAATTATTAATAATATTCTTGTCCCCTTTCTTGTGAATAGGAGTGACTCGCGCTGTCTTCCATTTTTGTGGAAAGATGCCAGACTGCAGGGAATTATTGAAGATTATAAATAATGGCAGAATTAGGTGCTCGCCACACTTTTGAATAAATATAGGGGGAATGCCGTCAGGACCAGCACTTTTAGAGGTATCGAGACGTTTAATTATTTGATGGATTTGGTCTTTTGACACACAAAGTTGGCTTATCGTTTCCACATTCATAGTTGGCGCACAGGGAAGTGGTAAATTGATGTCAGGAGGTAAGTATGTAGAGCGGAAATGGTCGGCGAATAAGTTGGCGATTTCAGGACCAGTGTCGGCTTGACTGTCACGAAGAAACATTTGAGCGGGTATCAGGGAGTTGCCTCTACGTTTGTCCTTTATGTGTCTCCAGAATGATTTGGGATTTGAGATAATGTTATTTTCAAGTTTATGTTTGTACTCTACGTAGCACTTATGGGATTGGTTTTTAAAACGATTACGAAGTATATCGTATTCGAATTTGTCGCGGGGATTGCCGTATTTACGAAACCTATCCCTCAATTTGTCCCGTTCAGTTTTAAGTTTAGTCAGAGCTTGCGTGAACCACGGAGGCTTATTAACCTTTTGTAACTTGCGCTTAGGAACATGAGCGTCGACAATATTCATGATTGTACCGTAAAATGACTCGACCTGTTCATCGACACTGCGGTGTAGGAGTTTTCTTTCCCAGTTTGTGGCGCTTAACTCGCTCTGAATGCTATTGTAGTCAGCTTTGAAGTAATTGTAATCTGAACGCGATTTGGAGCATAGAGTCGAGACATTCGAGACATTTTGCAGTAAAAAAGATAAACTAGGATGTTTTGGATCTAATTTGCTTAACTCATTACACTGTTCAGACACGTTCGCGATACATAAAGTACTTAAAATTAAGTCCAGTATTCTGTTATCACAATTTTTGATGTTGTTATATTGGTGAATATTGTTAGAGTATAAGAAATCAATTAACTCGTATCCTAGAGCTGAATTGTTCAAATTATTGGGCATCATGTAGTCATTATAATGATCTTTTGTCCAATCTATAAAATTTAGGTTGAAGTCTCCTATAATAATTAAATCGTCTACATGGTTAAGAACGTTGCTGGCGTTGTTTAAAAATTTTGACAACAGGTTGGTTGATAGTGGTGGCGGGAGGTACACTGTACATATAGCGATCTTTTTACAGCTACGATTATTGTAAGTATTAATTAAAACCCATACTTCTTCGCAGTCGGTCTCCCAGGACTGCATACGTGTGGAATGGATGTCGCGTGAGATGGCGATCATAACGCCTCCTCCCTCGGATTTTAAGCTCGACGAAGAACAACGATCTCTACGATATACCGTGTACCTCTCGTCAACGAGCTCGCCATCGAAAATATTTGGATTGAGCCATGTTTCAGTAAACCCGATTATATCGTAGCTAGCATGAGCAATATTTAAGTATACGTCGTTTGTTTTGGTTCTCAGACCTCTTACATTTTGATAATATATATTAAACATACTTAACTAAACAGAAACCGCAAAGAATATTATTTAATTTAAAGACGGTTAAATATAAACTAAAATAAATAACAGAGCTTGGGGTCGCGGGGGTCTATTTGATTTTGTGCAGGCTTTCCAAATTATGTATGTGTATAGCTGGATACGTTTCATCTTTGCGTACATATATTCTGCCATTTCGTACCCACACATATTTGTATTTTGCATCCCTGGATTTCTGACGAGCAGCCGCGTGAAGGGATTTGAGGGTTGGCGACAGATGTTCTGTGACGTAAACTGGTTTAATGGTGCTCTCGAGACCCAGGTGACTAGTATTAAGTTTATTACTGGGGTTCTTTTTATTGTAAGTCGCGACTGCCGCAAGAAGTTCATCACGACGACGAGCACTATTAAGTTTTAGGATCACAGAGCGGGGACGATCGCTGTCTTTGTTCAGTTTTGCCACTCTGGTTACATTTAGCATCTCGCTCTCCAAAATTGTATGATTTACGGATTTGGCGAGATTTACTACAGAAGTGAATAGGTTTTCAGACTTGCGTTCCGGTATACCGTTTATTTCTACATTGCATTCCCGCCATGTTTGCTCTATTATTGTCAGTCTGCTAGAGAGGTTGTTTACGGTAGATGTTAGGTTTGCGTTCTCCTCTTTGAGAGATTTTATTACAACTCTCTTATCTTCGAGTTCTTTCAGAACTGTCTCATATTTTTCATTAAAGAAGCTTAAGGATTCATGAAAGCTTGCAATCTGTTGTTGGATATTTGAGAGTTCTTTGGTAACATGCTCCTTTATAGCGGAGTTGAGGAGCGATGTAATCTCTTGTCTCAGGATATCGCGTAGCCTGTCCTCGGTAACGAAGGAGGTTTTCTCTATGGTGGGCGTTGTCACATTTTCGGAGTCGCTCTCAATAAGCACCTGCGCCTGACGGACCGGGGTATTGGAATTATCGCCTTGCTTTCGCTGAGTCGATTTGCAGCTTGGGCATCTCCAGTTGCGTCTATATTCGTTGGGTAACTGCTTACGCCTTTTTTCTGGGATACTTGCGCAGTCCAGATCGTAAGTTTGCTCACAGTGGGGACACTGGAGGTAATCTCGTCCTTTGATGGGAAGAAGGCAGCCTGCACAGGTTTTCCCGGGCATGTTTGCTTTATCGTCTTAATCCAGAAAATAATTTTAGGATTGCGACTTTGAATTGGTGCAGAGCCCTCTTGTGGTCACTATTGGAGATAGCGAGACAGGATCGAACGATTGTTAGTCAGGATGCGACGTAGTTCGGGGAGTTCCCAATAGATGGCAGCATGGGTATTAATGACGAAGCGAATATTGATGAGTGATTTTATTGTTTAGATGTTGATTTTACGCCCATATTACAAAAGTATTATAATTAACTTGAATTTTATGAACTTAGAACACTGGGGAACTGTTAACAGGGACTGGAATAATATTCTTGTGCAATCGGTACCTTTTGTCAGTCCTAGGAGTTTTGAATCTTCTAACGGTGAAGAATTTACGACACGGCACTGTTTTATTTTGATAGAGTTCAGTTTGCACTTAACTTATTTGTTAGCCTTGCACTATGCACTTAATTTTAATCGATTAACCGGACTTAGGGATTGTTATCAACACAAACTATTTTTTAAACAATTTTTAAACGGGAGCTGTACGAATTTGCTGTTTACACTCGAGCGCCATCTCGTGACGAAGATTTTAAATGCACGTGGCGAAAAAATGAACTAATGCTGTCATCATACAAAAACGTCATTTTTGACAGTTCTCCTTTACCAGCAGCGCCCACGTTCATTTATAACTTTTTTTGACCAGCTTTTCTCCGGTCAAAGATATTGAGGTTAAAGTTACAGTTAAATTTAGCCTTAACTATAAGCATAACTTTAACTTTAACCACGCCTCTGGTGCAACTCAACCTAAGTCTTAATAACTGGTTAGAGACAGCCCTGTGTAAGCGGTTATAAGCAGGGCTTTTAGCGCGGGTCGTTGGACGGCGGCGTGGCGTGCGGAGGAAGTGTTAACAGCGGGGCGGACGGCGCTATCTCCTGATATACAAGCCCGATGCGTTGTAAGTGCGGTTCCTTTTCTAATTAATACTAGCGTTTTCTTTGGTACTGCAAGTACTATCATACTCGGATGGCGGACCTAAGTAATTTGGTCGCGTTATGTCAAAACCAGCTGACAGTTCACAATGCTCATTGAATTATAATATGTCTATGATATAATCCAACCAAATGACATAAGGCTGTCAACTGCCTATGAATCAATTTCTTCGATGGTACATGGCCACAATAGACATAACTACCAGTACTTCGACTGCTAAGAGACGGACGTGTATTAATACCTGTCATTTCTTTCGGGTTTCGCCAGGATAAGTTAAAGGCTGGCGCGCTGGCTGATATAATTTATTTTTAAAATGAAGATTTTGAAATTGAATTCTGACAGTTTTCTTTGCATGTGCCAAAATATAAACAACAATTAAATTTGTAGGTAACGACCCTAGCGACGACTTTTGTCATAATACGTCAAACTTAAAAATTTCAACATCAGTTCTAAGTCGGTATACTCTATCATTCTGTCTCCTCTGACATGGCGGTTATCATGAACAGACCTACCTACGTAGATATATTAAGGCTCCTCTGATAGTCCAAATTATCCTAATCCATACAAATATATAATTAATAGTTAATAATAGAAACTATATATTAATATTTAGTGTCCGACTGAAGGTCTATTTTTGGCCGAAGCCGAAGCCGATTAACCGGCAATCGCTACAACCTTCGGCGAAGCCGAAGCCGAAGGTTTATTATCTTAATCGCTCGACTCTCAGTCATTAATTTTTAACCGACTTCAAAAAAGGAAGTTATCAATTCGACGCGTATGTATGTAATATTTCCAGAACTGCCCAATTTTCGTATATGTTAGTCTGTAATCTGTATACCAGCGTCTGAACAAATGTGCCAAATTAAAATGATTTAGAAGTTAGGGTCAATTTATATTATCGCTGAGACGAAGCGAAGCGAAGCGAATTTCCAAAAACGGAACACAGAAAATTCAACCTTAACTCTGGAGCGTAACCTAATATATTACTTCTGCGAGGCCAATCAGCATTGGTCGCGCGCATCCACGCGACTTCGCGCGGATGTGCGCACCTTTTTAAATTCTCAGATGTAATAAAGTGCGTTAATGCTTTGGTGTTAAGGTTGAATTTGTAATGTTCAGTTTTAATAATTCGCTTCGATGCGCTTCGACTCTGCGCTAATATAAATTGACCCTTAGTGTTTGTTTATTGTATTCGACAGTGACTCCCATCAGTGGCCTCTGCATATACGACCTCCGTCGCTCTCTCACGACTCACTCAGTCTTTCGTTCAATTTCAACGGTTGCTCGGACCTTCGGCAAAGCTTCGGTTTCGGCCGGGCTTTAGGCCGAAGCCGAAGGTTTCGCCGAAGGTATTTTTTTTGGCCGAAGGCGGCCGAGGCCGAAGCCGAAGCTTCGGTCGGACACTAATAATATTACAAATTCAAGTCCAAACCGCTGACCCGATTTTACTGAAAGGTATGGACTATGGAGATACTTTGTGAAGAGAGTCCCGGGAAACTAATAAAACACTTTTCTTGCACTTTTTCCACTATATTTCTTTTATATAAATATAGTGGAAAAAGTGCAAGAAAAGTGTGTTTTATTAGTGTACAACATGAATTTCCACCAAGAACCGACAGTACAATCAATTACATAAGTCCCGGGAAAGGTCATCTAAGGATACTTTTTATACCGGAAAATTTACAGTACCCGTGCGGTATTCGAACCTTGGCGCAACGGAGTTATGGGCCGCGGGCATCATCTTTTTTTTATGAAATAAGGGGGCAAACGAACAAACGGGTCATCTGATGGAAAGCAACTTCCGTCGCCCATGGACACTCGCAGCATCAGAAGAGCTTCAGGTGCGTTGCCGGCCTTTTAAGAGAGAATAGGGTAACAGGGGAGGGTAGCGATGGGAAGGGAATAGGGGAGGGTAGGGAAGGAAATAGGGTAGGGAATTGGGCCTCCGGTAAACTCACTCACTCAGCGAAACACAGCGCCAGCGCCGCTTCACGCCGGTTTTCTGTGAGAACGTGGTATTTCTCCGGTCAAGCCAGCCCATTCGTGCCGAAGCATGGCTCTCTCACGTATACTAGATTTTTCATAATTTTTTTATCATAATTATTTTCACCAAATGTAGCGCAAAAAGCCAAGTTCTTTTCGACCATTGAATCCGCGTTCAATTGACATACGATTTGAAAGCGCTAAAAGCCACTAACTGGTTTTGAAAGCAAATAAAGTGAGCGACGCAACGGGTGAAAAGTTTTGTATGGAGTGCATAATGATTGCAGTGCGCGCCGACACGTAGCCTCTAAGCGAGGCATTAGCGATAACCCGGGCCAAATTGCTCATAACTTACTACAAATTACAATACGTTCGCGTACTTTATAATTAGCCTCTTTGCTGTTGCTTACGAAAACTTCAAATAGTTTAAACCTTGTTTGAAGAGTACAGAGAATTAAAAACGCTCCATAGCTATATACAAAGACAGGGACGGACGTCGGACAACACAATAAGCTTTGTCCACACTATGCCTTTTTCTGTTCGTAAAGGGCAGGCAGCAACGCGAAGCTGAAAGACACTGCAACTGAACAAAAATGACAGTTGGCGTTGCGTTCGTTGACGCATTCAATTGTTGAATGCGCCAATACGAAAGTTGAAGACGAAAATTGCAGACGAAAGCGCATAGTGTGGACATTTCTTTCATTCAACTTGAATGCGTCAACGAACGCAATGCCAACATTGTCATTTTTGAAGTTTTGGATACGGTCAGAGGGCATGCGTCGCGGGCATGCCTCACGTTCGCTGTTGACTGCGCTATCAGGCATGCCCTTGACGAACAGAAAAAGGCACAGTGTGGACAAAACTACTCTATACACTATGGATGATCTATGAAGCACATAAAGTGGTGTCGAGTTATAGGTAGCTACAAATGTTATAGTGTTTCCATTATTAACTAGAAGAGATTTTTATTGATCTTTGCTCAGAATTGTAATGCTGTTTTGCTTGATAGTTTTACTCCAAATCGAGTAATAATTATTGTGTGGACCGCAAAACTGACAGCTCGAAGGCTCGCATCGAGCCGGCTTGATGGAATTAAATACTTATATCGATTTAGAATAAATCGATATATTTAATTCCATCAAGCAATGCTGTATGTGTGGATGGAAACCCGAGCTGCGGGTTTTGCTCGACGTTATTGCTCGATCAAGCAAAACCGTATGTGAGTACTTAGCATTAGACAAAAATAGCACCGCCATATAAAAAAGTACTTAAGGGCCTGTATTCCCAGAAACGGACTTTTCAAGATTTAAAAGTGACAGAAGACACAAAAATATAGTAATTTAAATTCTGAAAAAAATATATGTGTTAGTTAAGGATCTAACACAGTGGAATTTATATTCCATCACACAATATCATGAACTTCACTCGATAGAAAAAAATCCCAAAGTTACCTCTTCTTTTAACGAAATTTCCATACTATGTCCAAATTATTTGGAATTTTCAGATAATTTTTGCACTGAATTAAAGACAAAGAATATATCTAGGGCGTTTTCTTTTTTTTTGACTCCATATAATTGATGTATAAAAAAACGACGATCAAAAAACTATAAAATAGCAGGCGCAAAGTGTGTGACTCAAAGCGTACACCAGCCGAACCTTTGCGCCTGCTATTTTATAGTTTTTTGATCGTCGTTTTTTTATAAATCAATTAAATCTTGAAAATCGTCCGTTTCTGGAAATACTATTTTACTACTAGGTTTCTTTGTTCCTAGTAAAATACTATTTTACTAGGAACGAAGTTAATAAAAATAATTTATTCAGTTTATTTATTACTTCATGAAGAATACGCACTTAATAGTTAATTATTATTATGGTGATTGCGATCAGATATTTCATTAAAATGCTTAAATAGCTTCGGAGTTTCGCGAGTCGAGATGGGTTTTTAATAAAGTCCCAAAAAATTCCGCCATTACATTACACGGCCGGGTAATGTAACAGGATGAAATTCCTATGAGTTTTCAATGAATGTGAGGAATTTGTAACGCCCTACCCCGAATCGCCCCGCGACGCTTCGAATCGTCCGCGCCGCTAACAATTTACAAAAAAACGTTACGTGCTTTAAATACTTATTTGCTCGGGTGTACTTTATTGGAGTGAGCATTGAAAAATGTTGAGTTGAGCACGTGATTTTCACAATTTCATACGATATTTAGGAGAGTTTAAGCGTATATTAAGGATTCCATGTTTTTTTTTAATCAAAACTTTAAACTAATAATAATCTTTTCTTGATAGTAGTTAATTATGATATCAACACCTACGAGAGAGAGGGGAATTCGCCACCATGACATTTTTTTTAATGTCATGGTGGTGGTGGTGGTGTTCAAAAAAAAAGAAAGGACTTTATCGAAGAACGATAATGCCGTCCCACATACTTATTTGTATTATAAAATTTACGATAAACCAGGATAATTTAAGATATACGGTACGAATATTTTTACTCTCTCAACATTTTCATTATTTAGTAAACGAGAAAATGGAATTAAATGATGTATTCCGAAATGAGTAGTGAGTATTGCATTTGCCAAATAATCAATTTCACGCCTGGATCGGTATGAGGTGTTTTCCTTTCAACGTTTTCTCGGAAGGAAAATAGTTATGCGGGAAAAATCTAACACTATTAGTTCTGATACACGGTGTGTGCAGTCTATGTAAAAGAATATTGGTATGTAGAATTCCATTGTGCTTTTAGGAATGTTAGATTATATAGATTCATGATTTTTCATAGTAATTTTCCAAAATTTCTTTAGGTTACACCCATTGTTGTGGTTGTCTCGGCTCTCGAAAATACGTTATCCATTCACTATCTCCAACTTTATTTAAAATCGCAAATTGTGCAAAATTTGTGTTATACAGGGTGTAACAGAAATAAGTGATAATACTTTAGGGTTTGTTCGTGTTCCTTGTAGAGAGTTCACTTTTGTATGGGGAAACTCGTGACGCTCTGGCCCTTGCCCATACAAAAGTGAAAAAAAAATTTCGTCTTTCAGAGCTGCTACTTTCACAATTAACTCTCTACAAGGAAGACGTACACACCCTAAAGTATTATCACTTATTTTTGTTACACTCTGTATATGTAAATGCTCAAAGAGAATCGTTCACTTTAAATTGCTTTATCTGAATTTTAAGAATATTTTTGTGCAAAAAGCTACAAAAGCAATCAATTATGATTGATAGTTTGTTTTATAAAGAGCTCTCGCGTTCTCGAGCAGATATAAAATCCCACCGAAGTAAATGAACTGTCAAACACACAGTTTCGTCGCAATAAGCGATTATTTCACGAATTCATGAATACAAATAACTTCTTTGTCGGGGAGCGCGGTTTTAAAACAAGCTTTTACGAATGTGCTGCTCAATTTAAGTGTTAATTTTTAAACTATACGTCGGTCGTTTTAAATTATAATTTTTAATTGAATTGAGTTATTTTGAATGTTCAAATTTACCAATACTCTGTGTAAACTGATGGACTTGTTGTTGATTTGGATGGGTGTAACGATATAATTTAATTAATATAATTAGCGATAATCAGAATATAGTTCGAACACGATGAGGTACGAACTGAAAATAATTTTTATACGTCACAGCGTCAAAGGATTTTTGCAACGTTTCGCTGGACGAAGCTCCAAAGTAGCTCATTAACGCCGACTGACCACAACCGGAGTGATGAACTACAAGTTCTCAAGAAGTGTACGGTAAATATTAATCAGAATATTCCAGAAGGCTCTAATGAAGGCGCGGCGGCCCGAGGGCACGGCAAACATTTTTAATCCGCGGCGCATCTCATAAATTTCAGCCCACAGATGAAGTCTCTTTTGTTTTTATTCGCCCAAGGAATATTTTATATTATGCGGCCCGTCCTCGAAGGCTCATCGTAGACCAGATAGGCTGATAAGAAAGCCATGCATATTCCTCTAAGATTGCCCACTGCCCAGATATTGATTGTGCAATATTGTGTATGCTGTAGAAACCTTTGTAAGGATGGTGGTATCCACAGTTATCGAATATAAATTTGGCAACTTGTGATTTGAACAACAACTACACGTGCAGAGAGTCCTTAAAAAGTTAAAATCATAAACCGCCTATGCCCAATCTGATTGTTTATGTATTGTAAACTCGATTACTAATTCGTTGTAATAATTATGCAACTACAATATGAGAGGCATAGGGGACGTACATGTATTGGTTTATAACAATGAGCTTAAAACGTCCGTTTAGAAATTTAGCATAATATTATTCCATATAGGCATATCGTTTATCATATTACTATGATACGGCGTAATAAATAGCAATGCGTACTCGTCAATATATTCAATACTCATTACAAACCAATCGTTAAACTATTAAAAACACGCGTATAATATAAGAACCTAATTTTGTTTTCGGACCTCATATTGGCTATTTAAATCCCAGAAACGACAGTAAAATAAGCTCAAAGCACAGATCTATGCGGATTGTGGATCATAGATCCACATAGGCATCGGCACTTGGGTATCAAAATAATATCAGCGTTGCTTTTCTTAGTTGGCATACACAACTGGGCAAGTGTGTGAATTAGATGTCTTTTTAGGGTTCCGTACCCAAAGGGTAAAAACGGGACCCTATTACTAAGACTTCGTTGTCTGTCCGTCTGTATGTCTCCAGGCTGTAACTCAACGGTAATAGCTAGAGAGTTGAAATTTTCACAGATTATATATACTTGTTGCCGCTATAACAACAAATACTAAAAAAAAAACAAAATAAAATTAATATTTAAGGGGGGTACCCATACAACAAACGTCATATTATTGGCCTTTTTTGCTCTATATCTATAATGGCAACAGATAGGTACTTGAATTTTTCACAAAGTCTTTAGTTATAATATGTGTTCTTTGATATTTAATAATAATATTAAAATAAAAAATTAAGGGTTAAGTTAATCCCATACAAAAACACAATTTTTGGCCTAATTTTGCTTTATAATGGTACGGGATCCCTCGTGCGCGAGTCCGACTCGCAATTGGCCGATTATTTGTGACACTTGTGGCGGCGTTGTAAAATGTAAGCCTTGTAAGTTGTAGCGTAGCTTGTAGCGCTGTAATACCATTTAACACTAAAGACGTAAATAAACATCTTGGGCTTCTAGCCTAGATATTGTGCTCCTAGCCTAGACGTTGAGCTCCTAGCCTAGATCTGTAGTGCAGATAAAACCATTTCTATTTCGTATCTGCGGCCGCGGCGCCCCAAAACGGGTGGTAACTAACTTTTAACTCGATAGAGCTCCAACGTTTTAAGGTCTTCGGAACTGTGAAAATCTTTTAACAGCTTTCTTTAAGTTTACAGTGATCGAAACGTTACTTTGTTTAAAATTTCTAACGTAATATGGGACGGTTCGAGGTTTAAATTTTTAAAGTTCGCAACAATGTTTAGTCGTATAAATTCAACGGGGGAGGATGTTTTATCTCCTATAAGGCTGTAATCCGATAAGTATCTTTGCATATTGTGCTCCTTTCTGCGTAGTGAGAGGCGTCGATATGCGATTAGTTTTAAATCTCTTTGAGGAATACAATGCGTGTTTTATGCAAGCTTATTTATTCTCCGAGCATTATGTTAATATTACAGACGTTTTAAATACAGGAAATATAATATTTTTATGTCATATTTTAGTTTGTTCGAGATCTATTTATAGCGGTCTCTCCACGTTGGCAGATGATGGACCAACGCAAGCCTGTAGATGTTCGTCAATGAGAGCCTATATTATGTATAATGTAGATTGTGGTATATAGCTTTGTCCACACTATGCCTTTTTCTGTTCGTCAAGGGCATGCGTTATAGCGCAGTCAACAGCGAACGTGAGGCATGCCCGCGACGAATGCTCTCTGACCGTATCCAAAACTTCAAAAATGACAATATTGGAGTTGCGTTCCTGCCCCCCTATCATTAACTTTGTCAAAACCTGAGCTAATCCGTGCAGGTATGTAAACAGTTGTAAAGTGAATGGTTCTTTTTCCGTATCATGTGCACTTTTAGTTCTGAATGGTTTTAACCTGTAATATTTGTCTCTGAACTGGATTAAGAAATGTCAAACACGAACGTCAAATTTGACTAAAGGAATTGTTTTTTTTTTAGGAAATTGAAATGGCTTAGCCATAACGACTAACGGAAAAATTGTAAATCAAGATGAAAATATAGTTTAAAAAAAGATTAATATTTTTTATTATAAAATATACTATTTTCTAATATAAAACGTGGTCAATGTAGGAATAGTTACTTTTGCACCGATTTATTGTATTTAAAGGTAATTATTATAAATGTGTAAATGGTTTTATTTATATTTTTTGGTATTTTATAAGCCCTTTATGAAAACACTGAGAAAATAACACTCCTTCATGTTTATATTATCACAAGCATGGCGATCTAGAGGAGAAAGAATTCTCTGACATTGGCAACTAACTGAGTCGGCAATTAAAAAAGAGAAGAAGAAGGAGACAAAAAAAAAAGATAATTGGATATTGTTATTAAGTTTATAGAGATTATGTTTTAAGCAAGAAATTGATAAGTTTATTATATCCTATACCTACTTGATACCTACGCTAAATAATCTACCATGAAAAAGTCTTAGAAATGCATCAAACTTGTGGATTACAATTACATGCATTACAACAGAGTTGATGTCATGAGTTGAACATAGTTTGTTGAACTTGAACTCATTCTTGAACACCTACGTTTTTTTGAGCTTTCAAATAGGTATTATTGTAACATAAACAGGCAATTTATAAGTTTAATAATCCCCTTTTTGTGCCTTGTAAGGCATTTTACATTATTAGTACTGTGTACGCTGAACCAAATATTTTTCAGGATAAAGGATGATTGCTAACACTGAGATACTATAAGTACTACATTTTATAATAAAGAATTGCAAGTGTAATGATGACGAAGTCCTAGGAAGATAATATATATTCACTCAAAAGCTTTAATTAAAAGAAATTTAATAAATACTCGTTTTTAAATGTTTTTTCATTTATTTTCTCACTTAAATATACCTACCTTAGATACATATTCATACACAGCTTTCATCAATAGGTACTACATTTGTCTTACACCTTATTATCAACCTAGTATCAGATAGGCAAGTGTTAAATCTCTTTTATATTATACTTATAAAAATATTTATACAGCGGAAATCTTAAACAAGGTCTTGTCACTTAAAATCAAAGAAGATGAATCAAATATCCCTTGTGTAAATATTAATTTATTATTATTAAAGGAGTTCAAATACCAACTTTTGATGAAAGATAAAAACAATATTATAATTTCAGACTTTTATTTGGCAAACCAATAACAATTAGAAACTGCATTGCAAGTTGCAACTATGGGAAATTGCCTGGGATATCTCAGACAGAGAGCGGTCAAGGGTTTTGTGTTCTGTGTGTTGTATTATGTTGTAGAATGCCTCCCGTGTGAGTATCTCTATATACTCACACAGGAGGAGTTCTGAATGTGTCAGAATTGCTCCTCAGTCACACACTGACTGCTCCAACGCAAATGCTTCAACGCGTGACCACTCTGTCTGATAGGTCCCTAAAACGACCACATCTTTTTAAAATGTATAATACATGAGGACTTACTAAAGTCCTTATTACATTAAAATTTAAAATGTATTTTAAATTTTAATGTAATAATATAAAACTAATATTATTATTATTGAGGTACAAAAGTATTTTTGGTAATAATAATATAAGTTCCAATGAAAATATTATGTTTTATGAACAATAAGTATGTTTGTTATGCAATTTTTGTTATGTCTTTTTGGAAAAAGTACTATAAGTAATGTAGGATTATATTTTTGAGTTTTAGTGACTATTCCCATTGTATATTATATCATATTGTAGTCAAGAGAAGTTATAAATGAAAAAGTGCATATGAGAATTTAGCTAATTTGGATTTTATATTATCAATGATTTAACTTTTCTAGTAGTTTAGGTGTATGTGTGTGTGTTAATATTTATTCGTGAATATACATGAATCTAAAGTTTCAAAGGTTGTGTTCTCAAAATTCTTGTTATTGAGAAAGTAATACCTTTGAATTTACCTCTTTGGTGCAGCGTTTATCATGCATGGTTTACAAGGAAATAGTTTGTGAAATAACACAAAGACCTACTGCAATCAAAAGATTGTACGAAATGCTCATAAGATAGGTTCCTAAGAAGTACATAGTAAGTCCTCATGTATTTTAAGTTTTAATTTAATATAAAACTAATACTTACTTATTATTATTATTGAGGTAAGTACAAAAGTATTTTTGGTAATACATAATAATATATGTTCCTATGATAATATTATGTTTTATGAACAATAAGTTCCATATGTTTGTTATGCAATTCTTATTAAGTAAGTCTTTTTTGGAAAAGTACTATAATGTAGGTTTTTGTTTTTGAGTAAAATTTAGTGATTTACACTATTCCCATCATATAATACCATATTGTAGTCAAGAGAAGAAGTTATAAATGAAAAAGTGCTCATATGAGAATTTAGCTAATTGGGATTCTATGATATTATCAATTATTTAACTTTTCTATTAGTTTAGGTGTGTCAATGTTTATCCGGAGCATGTTATACATACATCTAAAGTTTAAAAGGTTGTGTTCTGAAAATTCTTGTTAAAAGTAAGTACTTAATATTGAATTTACCTCTTTGGTGCAGTGTTTATCATGCATATACCAAAATACTTCAGGTTTACAAGGAAATAATTTGTGAAATAACACAAAAACCTACAATGCAACTATAAGATTGTACCTGTAGGTTTTTGGTGAAAATTCATACTTGTTTTACAGTAATTATACACAACACTTGTGTTCCTTATACCTTGTATGTGTTTCTTGTGTACTAAATCAATGCAGTCTTAGCTCATCGCACAAATGCAAACCTTATTGTTGACTAGACATATAGGTATATTGTACTAATATACTACACCTCACTTATGTTATTATTCTGAAACCTCACTAACACTAAATGGATTACTAAGGTCTCTACGTCTTTACTTATGTATCACTTCGTGATTTAACTTGAGAATACTTAATCGTTTTCCAAAAATTTGGACACTTCGAATGTTTAGTTTTTTGGTTTTAATAACGAATTATTTTCACTAAAATATATGCTATAGACTAAAATATAACTTATTAAGTAACTAACCAACTAAATATCAATATAATTTAAGACTAAAAAGTATGTAATATTAATAAATAAAATTACTAAAATGTAAACTATTCAGTAAAAGCTACTCGTTGGTTGGTGTTTATTGAATTGCTGTATTTGACGTAAAAGCAAGCGAGCTTATGTCAGAAGTGTTGTCATGATTCGAAATTATTACTCAGTTAACAATGGAGAAGTGAGTTTTGTGTCACGTGACCACTGACTGGCTGGAAAATAGAGGTCATGGTACCAAAATGCGAGCCAGTCAGTATTCTGGCTGGCTTTAAGAGCTCATGATAGAGGGGCAGGACGCATTCAATTATTGAATGCACCAATATGAAAGTTGATGACGAAAATTGAAGATGAAAGTGCACAGTGTGGACATAGCTACTCATTAACAGAGTAAACAGAACCTCTAGTTCTGTCAACTCTGTCATTAGTTCATTACTGCCAAACGTGGACACGGGCCAAAATACTACAAATAAGGCAATTATTTGAACAGTAGAAATGAATATTTTATCTGGTTGCGTAACTAATGGAATGAGCTGGCGTTTTCGACAATCTGCAACCTCAACCCTAATTGAAGTTATGAAAGAACATTTTATTAAGCATTAGCCAGCAAACGACGGTATCGACAATGTGGCTACACAATTCGTATTTTTACGATAAGGATCTGTCCCACCTCGCCACCATTAGGGGTCAGGCGATGTTCAGATAGAGGGCAATTTATGCACCACAATCTCTAAGGGCTTGTATTTACTCGTGTAGACCCGAGATTACTATCTAATGCGTTCTTTTAATATAACTTGCTGAGAATAAAGATAAGATTCGATGAGGATTGAAAAAGTAATTAAACTCGGTTTCATTGAATTCGTTCATCTTATTTGATTATGGAAAAGAAAGAAAGTGAGTTTTAAATATTTTTTCAGTACAGTAAATCAAGTTTGCACAATACATATTTTATATTTTTGCACTGCTATTTTTTAAATTTATTATATTTTGCCAACTTGCAAAAAACTGTTATAGTACGGGAGCCCTAGAACAAATTTTTTGTGATTACTAACAAGCAAATTTTTTGTGAGTAGCTACATTTTGATAAGACGAACAACATTTTTATTTTCGAAAAATCTCGAAAGTGGTAGCTAACTGAGATAGAAAGGATTTCATACTTTGACGTGATGGTCCTAAAATACGAATTGTTTTATTTGTAGGACAAGGTTACTCTTAAATTAAATAACCATTAACCTACCAATATACAAAAATCAGCTGGTTAGGGTTCCGTTTTAGGATTCTGTAATCAACAAAACTTGGTTGAATACCGTACCCTAAAACGGAACTCTAACTAGCTGATTTTTTGTGTATTGGTAGGATAATAGTTATTTAATTTAAGAGTAACCTTGTCCTACAAATAAAACAATCCATATTTTAGGACCATCAAGTCAAAGTATGAAATCCTTTCTATCTCTGTTAGCTACCACTTTCAAGATTTTTCGAAAATAAAAATGTTGTTCGTCTTATCAAAATATAGCTACCCTCAAAAAATTAGCTTGTTAGTAATCACAAAAAAATTTAGGTTCAAAGTTTTGGTTCCTAAAGCATCATTAATATGAAATTATTAAAGTAACCGCATAAAGATTCTTATGGGGGTTTTCAGCAATAGCTTGTTAAAATATGCATAGCATTCATCGCGGGCTTTGAGCGGGGCGACCGAATCAAGAAATTCCGTAATGAAAAAAAACCTAACACCCTCCCCTAACCCCCCTAACACGACTGCGACGTTGCTAGACTTTGGCGTGGTGTTTGTGTGCGTGCGACTAGACGTATGCGAATTATATTTGCATAAGTTGATAAAAATGCTATGCAGTAGCTTCACCGCGGCAGTCCCGGAGTGCTACACGTGTTTCATAATTATCTTTTATGGTCATGCCAGCTCATCTGCTATTCGATGGCAAATGATTGGCCGCTTTACATTTAAGGCGACGCCTTGATAATTTGGCTGTAGCGATATCGATTTTTCTCAGCAATGACTAAAGCTAAGAAATTAAAGTTCATTGTCAGTATTCATCATGTCTTTGTCTTTGAATTACCCATAGCATAACACGATTGGTCAACTTTTATAACACAGAATATTCAATCAAAAAGACCTCTGTAAAAAAGGGATTCCTATTTTGCCAACAGAGGAGAGTGATTTAAGTTTCCAAAATTTGTACATAAATTGGTTCAAGCATACACTTTAATTTGCCCATAGCTTATATGAAATGTATATATGGTTTTTAAATTACGCGACAAAAACCATTTTGTCGCTTACATGCTTGTGCGGACCGGCCTCTCATAGAAAACAAGCAATCTAAAACATATTCAACACGGTTTTTACTTTAACGCGGCGTCACCTTAAAACACCATTGTGTTTCTAACGACTAACGAATTAGTTTATAGACTTAGTTGTTACGATGCCCGCGGCGGCCGCTGGACGGATTTCATTCCAATTCAAAGGGAGTTCGTCAGGGCCGCGGCATGGCGCAAAACAAAAATACGGTACAAAAATAAAGTTTTATACAAAACTCCAAAGGTAAATATTTTTGTTTACTGTCCGACGTTGTTTACAACAATTTGTTTATGGTTAAATTAATGCATTAGTTAGTACTTGGTTGGTAGGTGTAAATACTTTTTAACATCTTCGTGATTATGTGATTAAAATATGTATAAGGTAGTATTCGTAATTTGCAAGTGAGAGTAAATAATTGAAGACTAGACTAGACTAGATATTGGCCGCAAATTAGGTTGTGCTATGTGCATAAATAACCCATTTACTAAGAAAAGTAAACGTGGGAGAGCCATGCTTCGGCACGAATGGGCTGGCTCGACCGGAGAAATACCACGTTCTCACAGAAAACCGGCGTGAAACAGCGCTAGCGCTGTGTTTCGCCGAGTGAGTGAGTTTACCGGAGGCCCTACCCTTTTCCCTTCCCTACCCTCCCCTATTCCCTTCCCATCTCTACTCTCCCCTATTAAGTATTACCCTATTCTCTCTTAAAAGGCCGGCAACGCACCTGCAGCTCTTCTGATGCTGCGAGTGTCCATGGGCGACGGAAGTTGCTTTCCATCAGGTGACATGTTTGCTCGTTTGCCTCCTTATTTCATAAAAAAAAAAAACCTTTGTTTATTCCCGGAAATCGAAGTATCTCAGATACACCTATTATAATATCAGTTTAGCGTGAAAATTCAAAGAGTAATAGTCTATAAGATAGACGTACATTACACAGGAACACTTTAATATTTTAAATAATGTTTGTTATAAGAACTAGATGACGCCTGCAACTCCGTTGCGCTAAAATTCGGTTATCGTGCGGGAACCGTACCTTTTTCTGGGACAATATCTCCATACTTAGTTTAGCTAAATCCGTTCCGCGGTCTGGGCGTGAAGAGGTAGACAAACAGACATACACACTTTCATATTTATAATAATATTAACTATAGTATGGATATTAATAAGAATGTTTGAAACCATTGTCCTGGTTTATTATACACTTAATTTACCATCTCAATAAAAACACTACATTTACAAAGGTGAGGCACACGTTTATATCAATAAGAGAATACCGTCCCACGCTAACGACATTACACATTAAGGTGTGTACGCAATACGCTACAAGGTAGAGAAGTGACAACACCTATCTCGTGATCAACCGCGGTCTCTCAGTAAAAAATTGTCTTTCAATTGAAGACGTAAGTGGATGACATACTCGTAAGTGTAATGTATAATAATATAATATTATGTGTAACGTGTTGAACTATCGAACGGTCGTGCTCCAATATGAATTAATTAATAATATTTTCGCGAATCGCGCGGCACATTGCCGCTGACCATGGCGCTCGTGGCCAACGAGTTGCTGGCGTTTATCCAGCACGCCATCGACACCATGGACGAGATCAGCATCATGCAGATCTGCAAGTCCTCCTTAACCAGTGAGGAGATTTGCCAAGGGAAGCAGCTGCTGTATGAGACGCTCCTCCTTTGTGGTGAGAGTACCGACGCATCATCTGTCGACCTTTGAAGTGGAGGAATTCTGGCCGACTGATGTGGTCTACCGAAAGTTCCGGGGGAGACACCGGAATGAAGCGCGCGTCACGTCGCCGTTAACTCGTGATAAAGTGTAGTTATTAAGTATATATATTTATTTTTTTATTATACTTTTTGCACACATCAAGGTACAGAGGCGGGCTTAATGCCTTTAGGCATTTTATTCCAGCCAACCTTTGGGTGATGTAGAGACGAGATGAGGTAGATGCAAAGTACATCTATAATTTTATCAACATTAATAAATACATACTATAATAATTACTATTACATACTATACGGATACTATAGTTCAAATAAACTAATAAATAAATAATATATATATATATATATATATATATATATATATATATATATATATATATATATATATATATATATATATATATATATATATATTTTATATACACAATAAATATCATATTTTATATAATATATATACTAATAATATATTAATTAAAAGCATCTTAATTTATTCTGTTCTTAATCTGCCCGAGACTTAATCAAAAATAATTCACGAACTCTGCGCTTGAATACCTTTTTTGACTTAGCCAATCTCACTTCCACTGGCAGTGCGTTCCAGAGGAGGATAACTTGGATATGAAAGGAGGAATGGACGAGTGATGTTTTATGGGGTGGACAAAGAAGGAGCATGTTATTTGTGGACCGGAGATTTTTGTCGTGATTGCTACATCTAAATTTAAAATGAGCAGCCAGATAGTCAGGTGCAGAGGGAGAGTGGAGCAGGGAAAAGAGGGTACACAATGCCCGTAGCGATCGTCGTTCACGTATCGGCAGCCACTGCAACTTGGCACGGAAAGGGGAGATGTGGTCGTACTTACGGAGGCCAAAAATAAATCTAATAGAATTATTGAGAAGCCGGTCGAGTTTGTTGAGGTGCTCCGAATTAAGGTCGAAGTAGCAAGTATCACAATAATCCAGTACTGGGAGTATAAGAGTTTGTACTAGTAAAATTTTTATACTGGATGGCAAGAAATATGTCATGCGATAGAGAGATTGCAGGCAATTAGTGACACTTTTACTAACGTGAGACACCTGAGTACGCCAATCGAGATTAGCATCAATATACAAACCGAGATTCTTAACACTAGGGCTGAAAGGAATAACGTTTCCGTCGAAAATTACAGATGGGAGAGTTCTAGTGTCGACTTTTCTCAGTAGTCTCGGGTCAATAATTTATATGTATGTTAGTTATTAAGAGATATAATGTATGGGCCTACGTAGCCTGATTTAAATAAATAAATAAAAATAAAAAATAGGTGCAAATACTATTTTTTTTATACTTACCTAGAACCTACTTGCCTTCCTTGGCAAAAAATCTAAATGATTTGCGCGTACAAAGAAGCGGGCATTATCAAGATATTAATGTTGAAATTAGGCTAAAAAAAAGATAAGAAAAAACTAGACGACGCTCGTAACTGGGTTGCGACAAAACTAGACGACGCTCGTAACTGGGTTGCGACAAAACTAGACGACGCTCGTAACTGGGTTGCGACAAAACTAGACGACGCTCGTAACTACGTTTCGACAAAACTAGACGACGCTCGTAACTGTGTTGCGACAAAACTAGACGACGCTCGTAACTGGGTTGCGACAAAACTAGACGACGCTCGTAACTGGGTTGCGACAAAACTCATTTATCGCGCGGGATCGGCACATGCCGCAATACAAATTGTATATCAAGTTTTATCTAAATCGGTTCAACCGTTAAAGCGTGAAGAGGTAACAGACAGACAGCCAGGTAGACAGGACACTTTCGCATTTATAATATAACGAGCTTATGCCCGCGGCTTCGCTCGTGTTAAGAAGTATTATTATATACAAACTTTCATTCCCTACTTTAACTCCTTGGAGGTGGAACTGATCAAAGTCCTTTCTTAGCGGATGCCTACGTCATAATATCTACCTGCATGCCAAATTTCAGCCCGATCGGTCCAGTGGTTTGGGCTGTGCGTTGATAGATCACCATGTCAGTCAGTCACCTTTGAGTTTTATATATATAGAAGTAAAAATTCCTTCACAAAATGTTTATGAGCATTTATCAAAAAATTCAATTTAGAAAAATATCGGTTCTAAAGCTAGTTTTATTATTAAATACTGGAATGCTTAGTTCTATTTGGTATCCAAGTGCGCAAGCACCCAGGGGGAGATACTTTCGCTAAACTTCCAGCCCAATCTCGCTTAGATCCCCATAAACATTTTATTTCATACCCGCAGTAAACTGCGCGCTGAACTTTCAAAAATTATGTCGACCCTACCCCGTCTATACATTCTATATTCTCTTATTATACACACGTACTCACCCATGTCATATTTAAAAAGTTATTTTGGGATCTGTTACTTTTTTTCTCAATTTAGCTTTATAGTGGGTGCAAATTTTCACCCACTAGCACGTTTATATACACCACTTATGTTTGTAGCGGAGATGTACTACTGTGTTTAATTTTTTACTAGCATTAATCTGCCATACGTAGTCATTACAGTATCCATCTTAAACTCTGTTTTTTTGAGGATAAGAAGTAGCCGACGTGATCCAAAGCTTTGACTACCACCATGCCGATCGAAACCAGTTCAGTAGTTTTTGCCTATAAAGGAACACAAGCACAAAATTTTATCTTTATGTTATGTAATGTATTTTGAGTAATTAAAGTAGAATATATAGGCTTAGGCCTTAGGGTCAATTCAGACCACAACGCGACACGTAGATGCATTTCTTCTACTGAATTGATATTTTCTTCTACTGAATGATCAATTGCATGAGATGTCTTGCAAATCAGTCAAATCAAATCCATACAAAAGAAATGCATCTACGAGTCGCATTGCGGGCTGAATTGACCCTTATGTCATCAAAAAACCATTTGCCGTTATTTGAAGCAAAACTGTTTGAAAAAATAAAGTGAATAATCAAGTGTAGGTGTATTGGGGTATTCATTTAAATCCACATCCGACGTGCAACAGACACGCGGCAGGTTGCGGCTGCGGCTCGAACTTTTTGAGTTACACTCATATTTGTGCATCCAAAGCGCCGACTAAATCGTTGTACATTGAAAATCTACATCCGTACCAATAGTATAAATGAGTGTGTCTGTTTGTCTGTCACCTGTTACCGCTTCACGCCCAAACCGTTCAACCTATTTTGCTCTTTAGTATACTTCGAGTTCCGGGAAAGGAAATAGGATACTTTTTATCATGGAACGATTACCGAGCGAAAGATGAATTTTGGTGCAACAGAGTTACGGACGGATCTACTAAAAGTACTCAAATAATAATTAATTTATGATAGTGTATCGATCATGGGCAATCATAGAGACATAGGCTCTACAAGATTGTAATCGCTTGTATTGGCGCGTTCATCATGTGATTTTATTGATTGATTGCACGGCGCGGCACGTGACGTCGCGTCGGCAGAAGGCCCGACGGTATGGCGCTCGCTGCGTGGAGCCGCGGGAGGTTTCTGGTTTGGGACGCCACCTGCGTGGACACGTTGGCGGCATCGCACGTGCCACTACAAGAGAGGCGGGAGCTGCGGCCGCACAAGCCGAAACCAACTAAATGCGAAAGTATGAATCACTGGGGAGTAATTTATTTTTCTGCCTTTCGTCTTGCGTCGAAACTCTGGCACCGTGGAGCCCTAGTGCTAAGCTGATTTTAAGGAGTTATCCAAAAGACTGGTTAATAAAACTAACGACCACAGAGCTGGCACTTATATCAGTTTGGCGATACAGTGAGGTAATGCTGCCAGCCCCTTAGGTACATTGCCTGCAGCATCAGACATATTTTTTATCTATAGCATAATTTTTATCTATAGCCGAATCAGTTTTTATCTATAGTCTTTCTTTTCTGTCCTTTTGTATTACATTTTAGTAATTAAAACCTACAATAATTTTATAATTTACTTTAATATGTAACTATCTTTATTTAAGAGCCCATATGACCCTAACTTGACTACATACTTTAACCTAGATCTCAAAATCTGTAAGGTCTAGAAAACTGATTTTTTGACACAGGTAACTTCAGTTCATAAAGATTAAATGCTCAAAACGAAAACACGATTACTCAAAAAATGCTCGATAGTTTCTTTTTTACAAAAAACCTTGTTTTAGACACATTTTTGCTTAGATCTTCGAAGTTTGCTGTCTTTTCTTTAATATTTTTTAATATCTAAAAAGGTATTGATAAAACCTAAATTTGCTCAAAACACTTTTTTCATAATCATTATAGTTCGTCTTTTATTCAAGTAAAACTAACTCGGCGATGATTCCGCGCCGTCCTTTTTCACCTGGCATATGAAAGACGGGCGTGAGTGTGAAGAGAGAAGGACGATGTTTGATTTTTAGAGTCAGATGAGCTCTTAACATCTATTTTCAAAGATTATTATAACCATAAAGGCCAGGAATTTTTAATTCAATTTCAATCAAACGGCTAGTATTATAATACAGTTATTATCTTATTCCAATCGCACACACAACAATAACAAATATTAGCCAATAGCTAATCGCTAAGATAATTTAGCTGGTTATGTGCAATATGATTTGCCAATTATGTAATGGAGCATGATATTAACCGCTTCATAACCTGTTTGTTCTCTATTGCGGCAACAGATTATGTAACGGTAAATTTATTTAACTTTTAGACGACCGCTTTACGTTTGAACAATACAGATACGAACGTGTAAAGGGAGAGTCATGCTTCGGCACGAATGGGCCGGCTCGCCCGGAGAAATACCACGGGCTCACAGAAAACCGGCATGAAACAGCGCTTGCGCTGCGTTTCGCCGAGTGAGTGAGTTTACAGGAGGCCCAATCCCCTACCCTTTTCCCTTCCCTACCCTCCCATATCTCCTTCCCTACCCTCCCCTATTTCCATCCCTACCCTCCCTATTCCCTCTTAAAAGGCCGGAAACGCACCTGCAGCTCTTCTGATGCTGCGAGTGTCCATGGGCGACGGAAGTAACTTTCCATCAGGTGACCCGTTTGCTCGTTTGCCCCCTTATTTCATAAAGAAAAGGGGCATATTCGTCTATGATTGCCCGTTATCGACGTCGCATATTGTACCATCGAAGAAACACTCAAACATTCCAGAGTTTGAGTAGGAATCAATTAAGAATCCTAACTGCGCACTGCAAGCTTCATAAGTACATTAACAGCATAATATGTGTAACGACTTGCAGATTCTGCGAGGAGGACGAGACATCTATACACCTTCTACTTGATTGTCCTGCTGTCCTGCACCTTGGTCACTACGAGTACTCATCCACAGAGGAAATTTGTGGCACCAACCCCAACCACATCGTTTAATTTATGAGCAGCATTGGGTTGGGGACGGTACTCTAATGCGAAGGAGTCACAATAGAACTTCAAGGGTCGCAGTCACAGTATGCCAATTCAATGTTAGCTGTGACCGGTCGGATGGGTTTGACTTAACGCTACCAAATTACTTAGGTCCACCATCTGCCTAGGAATCAACTTCCCTGATAGTACATGCTACAAGCAGCTTCGCAATCATGGTAAATTATCTTGGCTCAGCATAAAGTGAGGCTTTTATAGACATTATTTACTTATAAATTATTTTACAAAATCAGAAATGAGCAGTTACGTCAGCTGTTGGAATTGATCTCGTGTATGAGATTGCAAGAATTAACCATACACTTATTATAAATATTCAAATTAATCACGATGATTAATTTTACGTACGCCAGGCTTGTATTAATCAAGAGAATTCTGCATACATTATTACAGAGTGTTAAAAATAAATGAAAACAAAATGGCGCCGATGAAATTAAAATGGCGGTTAAAACGTTCGTTTGTGACGGCCTCTGGCAATTTACTCGGACGGCGGCGAAATGTTCAAAACCAACAGCTCACGGCAATATTGATTGGCCAGGATTGAAAACTACTTTACAGCAATTTATAACTACCTACGTCCTAGGTTCTAGAAGGTTATTTTTAATTATTGTAGGTATATTACGAAATAGGAAGAAAAGTTTCATACCAAAGCGATTCAGCGCTACAGAAATTGAATTATATCTTGAAGTGAAATATTTTGCAATTTTTATGTGATATGAACTGTAACTGTGTTGAAAAGCATTAGTGTACATTTTTGGATGTACCACCAGAAAAATTGAGTCATACTTAAATGTCTACCCTAACCTACGTAATTAAGTCGCGTCAAAGTTTTCCGAGGTTTGTCGGTCAGGCTTGATATTTTGACCTGACCAAATAAAGCAGGACATGAGTCATCTGCCTATGCATCATTTAATATGCAGAACAATTAAAAAACTTTAAGGTTTAACTTCTGTTGCATGTTAGTTACTAAACAGGGATTTGCTGAGTTTACAGAAATATTATCAATCCATACTAATATTATAAATGTGAAAGTGTGTCTGTTGCCTCCTCACACCCAAACCGCTGAATCGATTTTGCTGGGTATGGAGATACTTTGAGTCCCGGGGCAGGACACGGGATATTATCACTGAAAATGTACGTGCGGGATAAACAAATATTGGCGCAACGGAGTCCACGGAACATATTGGGAGTTTTCGAATACTTTGAAAAAGAATATTTGTGCTAGAGAATAGGTACGTAACTGAAAGAGCACAATTGAAAGCTCACACAAATGCTCATACTCCAAATATCTTCGCGGCATAAATTTAATATCCGAGGATCCACTTAAAATTTTGTAACAAATTTCTCAGTGGAATTTCATAACAGCGATTATTATCTAGGTGATTTAAAATTTGATCGACGAATACCTATATTGTATTTTAATAAAGGATCTCTTCAACGTTTGAGTGTTGGTGGGTTAAGAGTATTTTCACATTTTGTAGAAACTTTGGTAAAAAGGTTTCTACTACACGTGGAAAGATTTTTAGCTTCCGATAATATTATAACACGCAATTTTTAGAAGCTATTATCATATACTTCAGCTTGTTTAAATTATTCTTATTTTAACATTTATTTCAGTTTTTTTCGTGCTTCGTCAAAAATTTAAAATACGAAAGAGCTCCAAAAATATTATTTACTTATTCGACGTCTTCACTCTGAATCTGTGTTATATTTTATGAGGCCATGAAGATGGCACAAGAGAATAAGTAATAGGGTGCGTAAAAAAGTGCCTGAAGGCGCGATAGGGCCGCCGTCTGTCATACCGAGGATTCCCCGAGGAATTGAGGAATTTAAAGTGCAAATAAAATAAAAATCGTCTACAGTTGATTAGGTTTGATTTCAGTTTATTAAAATACGTAAAATATATTGGCGAACAATTTTCATTAAAAAAAAAAGATAGCAAACTCTACAATATCAAGAAGACAAAACGAGGCGCGATTAGTTCGCAAAAAGTCAAATTGCCGCTTACATCTCGATTCCTTGTGTTTACTTTGCTACATAGCTTAAGGATCAACTATAAATGCCTAATTTCCGTCTTAACCAACTATAAAAATGATATAAGTACTAAAGTTGTATATAAATAACAAAATTAATCAAAATAATATTTTACGTAATCAACTCTCTTTTACTCATAATTATAGTTTAATATAACAAATGAATCTGTTTAATAAAGGTCTAACGAAGGACAATAAGGTACATATTTTTACGGGTCCAAGTATTAGGAAATATCGGTTGCTTATAGTCTTAATAAACCGGGGAGAACCATAATTGAAGGCACAGTTCTGTTATTACCTAATATATTTACTTAATTAATGGCATTAATAGGTTTTGTTACGTGAAACCTGAACTCACTAACATAATTTTTCCTAACGTATGCCGTAACCTTGCCGTACACAACTATATTACCTAATTTTATATTTCGTGGTACATAAGATTACTGCACTTATCAAAATTAAATAATTACTTAACTTTAAAGAAGATTTTGACATGAGATTTATACATGATAATCAGTCAAAGTCTTTATCAAATTAAAGTACTTACTTTAATTTAAGTACTTACTTAAATTAAAAATTAAAAAGTCTTTAAGTGGGAATCTCTCCATTAAAAAACGTCTAGATTCTCACATTGTCATGGAAGTTTCTGCACAAATAAATCAAGTTCATTGAAGGTTTTTGAAGACTTTAAAATTTGGTATATACAAGGCTGAGTTATATTCTTATCCGAAATATTCGTCCCTTAATACCGCTTAATAGGGTGAAATTACGTACCTATAGCGCTGAACACATGAGCCTGTAATAGTCTCTACACACCTGCGTCTACTACCCACGTCCCACACCCTACCCTGCAAGAAATTCAAGATTTTGAGTAATAAGTTGCGTAAGATAATTCTAGCGCTATATATATGTTATGTTGCCGTTAGAATGCGGAATACGTTAAAGTTCACATTAACTAGGTATTCCTGATATCATCCGTTAAAGTGTGAAATTTAAATCAAAAAAGCTTATTTTTGCACTTTACGTATATTAGTTTGCATAGTAACAAATGGTACATCGTGAAATGTACCATTCGTTACTATGCAAACTAATATAGACGAGACGGAAGACAGTGAACGAAACACTTTTGTTTCGCTCCTTCGCTGGGACTGCGCTGCTCTGTTCCCGCGTTCGATGATTAATTGATCTGTTACCTATATTTTATCAGCGGAGTAACATATTATTTAAACTTATAAAGATAATTTTACTAACATAATTTATAAGCCTTTACTAACAAATGAGTCTATGTAACTTGATTTAATAAACTATTTCATTCATTTCATTAGTTAAAATTTGATATCTTATTCCTTTGTTTTTAGGGTTCCGTAGTCAATAAGGAACCCTTATAATTTCGGTCTATCCGTCCGTCTGTCTGTCCGTGGTTTTGTTCAGAAACTATAAGTCCTACAAAGCTGTAATTCGGCCTGAATGTACCATCGAGGAAGTTGATTCCTATTCAATTGTTATTCTATTTATCGCGCGGAAATTGTACATTTTTCGGGGATAAAAAGTATCCTTGTAGAGAGAGTTATATCCCGGGACTCAAACTATGTCCATACTAAATTTCAGCAAAATCGGTTCAGTGGTTTGAGCGTGAAGAGGGAGTATAGATAGACACATATTATACACTTTCGGATTTATAATATTAGAATGTAAATATGGATCTTAAATGGTCGCTGTTAAGCATAAAATATGTGTATTAACTATTAACCCACATTTTTTAAAATTATATGAATGCAGTCTTGTTCTAACAAGGAACATAACTGCATCCATAACTCAATACGTAATTTTTTGGGGATGATAAAAAAATGCTTAACAGCGTCCAAATATCCAAATGCACAATTAACAATACTCGGTAGCAGACATATTATGCTCACAGTAAAAAATAACCACTCTACGTCGAGAATTCCGTGTCCAAAGTCAACATTATGACGTCATACATGAGGTCTTAATGCGGCCAGCGGTGATTAAACTAATGATTTTTTAATACCGGCGGCATTCGGGACACGGTGTTATCGACACGGACCATAAATCTTTGCCACAATTAATCATTGCCTGACCGTGATGGCGGTCGCGACAACGCCCAAGACGATGTTTTTATATCTACCCTTTGTCTTTTACTTTCTTCCCTTCCATAAATATTAATCTTTATTTTTTATAATGTTTTGACTTTATAGCCTTGAAGGCGTTAGATTTAGACCGGTGAAGTGTTGAAATTCCATATTTTTTCCTAACTGTGCTTAAAAGTGAAGCCTTAGTAGTAGGTAAAGACTATTAGCTTTGTTCACACTGTGCCTTTTTCTGTTCGTCATGGGCATGCGTTATAGCGTGAGGCATGCCCGCGACGCATGCCCTCTGACCGTATCCAAAAAACAAAAATGACAATGTTGGCGTTGAGTTCGTTGACGCATTCAATAATTGAATGCGCCAAAACGAAAGTTGAATGAAAGAAGATGATGATGATGAGCCTAGTGTGAACATAGCTAATGGATATTCTATTAGACTATTAGTAGGATATAGCACACTAAAGACAATATGATACTCAGACACGCTAAGCACTGTGATGACATTCTTTGCTACCTAAAGTTATTTGAAATCATGCTAATGTGTGCGTGTGCCCGGTTCGGCTATGTAGTATACTGATGATCTACTTTTTGATATTTATACAATGTGATAATACGTTACAACATTAACAAAAATATAACGCAGACTTAAAAAACAGTGATAAAGCTTAGAAAGCTTAGGTTTTTGTTAAATATATTTATAAACTTGATGCATATTTTACCAGGATCGCCATAATAAAGAGCATCGGTAAATTCAGTGCTACATTCATAAGTAACGTGCCTCACGTATAAAACAGAAAAAGGTCGGACCGAAGTGGAAGAATCGAGAAAGTTCGGAACAAAAACATCAGTAGGCAAATGGCAGTGCATACATCATGTTAACTCGAATAAATCACATACGACGATCACTGATCAAAGTTAGGCGAATTTAGCTTTAGTGGATATTCGAATAAATCAGACTTCTCACCCGTGAAATAAAACCAGTTCAAACTTAAAGTTGAATCTATCACAAGTGACAAACTAGCGCCGGTATTTGGCTATCCGGTTCGTTATCAATTATCATCAACACTATGCACGTATTTTTATACATTTTCGTTTCTACGTAAAATGGAATTAGCTAATTAGTATAACAGTATAACAGTAATTTGCACAAAATATGTCTACGCGTAACGTTGTTTGCAACTTCAATTGGAAATCTGTTAGTCACATCTTATATATAAAATTCTCGTGTCGCAATGTTAGTTACCGTACTCCTCCGAAACGGCTTTACTGATTTTTACCAAATTTTATAATATGCTCAGTTGGTCCGAGAATCGGCTACTGGCTACTTTTTATTCTGATAACTTGTATATTTGTTGAATAAATAATAGTAAATTATTACATCTCGAGACTGACGGCGACCATTGTTTGTGCGACGGGATAGCGATAGACGTTGCCATGGTGCCATACTTATTTAGTCACTTCAATAAAATAATATGGGCGATATGGCGATATACTTTATATGGCAAAACAACGTTGGCCAGGACAGCTAGTATACAATATAATTATTAATAACTAATTACAAAAAACAACGGGTTCTTGAATAATTGAAATATTTAAAATTTTATTAAAATAACAATGCAAACTTCCATTGTTCATAAAAATATGACAACTTAAGGTTTATTTGCATGCCAACAATCTGATGAAATCTGGCTAGCCCTAGAGGCCCTAATAGAGCTTTAATGCACCGCACGATCCGTCTTTACGACATATCTGAATGTGTATTGATGAATATAAATAGTTACTTTCATTATGATATTTGACGTGATATGATGCGTTAGTGTGAATGTGAATATAATATATGTGTAATAAAATTGTAATAACAAAGCACGTAGAACGTATCGTTAAAAGTCTATTGACAATTCATAACAAAAAGGCAAATAATAATAATTAGTTATAATTATTTAAATTGAGAACTGTAAATTAATAATTTAATGATGTAGCCGACTATAATATAAAAAAAAAACTGATTCTCAAAAGTGCAAAGTATGTGTGCAATAAAACTTTTCAAAATGTTGTTTTGTAATCTTTTATTTTTACCTGTGTACTTCATTATTTTTTAAATATTGTTTTTTTTTCTCTGTGTATGTTCATTTGTTGTAATGTGTATGTGTGTGTTAAATTAATGTTTATTATTATTATAAATCGTGTCGTATCGTATGTTGAGCCCTACGGAAGACGGAGGCGGGCAGATTTACGGGCCTCCATTGTAAGTCCTCCGACAAACGATTATGAAAACATCTCATTTCGCACGCGCCACTATCGCACAGATTTGTGTTGGACCTGAATAATTCCATAAGTTTGTTCAGGCCTTAATTGTTTTAGTAAAATATTGCATGAATATTCCTTCTCGGTTACAAGCTTTCATTAAATAAAATGAGATGTAGGCAATCTTTCGTAATTAGAAAGGGTATACAGGCTGTAACACAATGAATTGATTATATACTCTAGCTAGACTCTAGAGTCTTGGGTGTGTTCGGGAGATCGCAGACGGCACTCTTTTTGTGTGATCGAGTCTGCTATGTCCCTTATGTAGAGTTCACTGTGTAAGTGGCAGCGTTGAAAGATTAACTTTTTTAAAACGTCTGTATGGGCAAATTCATATGCTCACGTAGGGGAGTTATCACATCACAATTAAAAAAGAAATGGTCTTTACACATACAACACACCTACAAAACACCCAGAACTTTTATACCTTTGTTTTGTTACACTCTGTATATAACAATGCAAATAAAAACATAACAGTAGAGAAAAAAGGCGTTCTCTAAATAAATTTTGTGCTACATAGATACAAATTTTGCGCCCGTGATACTGCATTGTTCTGCAGTCTGCTGTACATGGCGTGTTCGACGTCTGCGTATGCCCGTGCGGTATAGATGGTTGACAATATAATATTTCTATTGCTTCGAATTACTTACAGGCAGTGTATATTTTTTGTTGGTCATAACACTATGAAAAAAAAACTTTTTACTAGAACATGCCGTTGTAGGCTTATTGCATACAGTAATAATAACTGAAATTTTACATTACGTAGGGTTATTCTTTAGCCTTTTATCCTTTAAACGAGATAAATATATTTCGCAAAATAAAGTTTTATATAACCACAGCTAGAACGTGCTTCGCAATCTAGGTCTTTCTATAAAATATAGCGCGAACTGTGGCTTCAGAACATTATTATATCCCATATATCCTACATTTAGCACAGATAATTTTTGTAGAACAATTTGTGTGTTAAACAAAAAAAATATTTTGTGTAAGTATATTCCTAACTTTTGACATAATTGTTTTTATACTCAAAGATAAAATAGAATTATATTTTATATGAGGCTGCGGCACTTATTAAGTATAAAATAGATGCATAACATCACACAAAAATATATAACGGAACCGTGCTTACGATGTTATTGAAAACATATTATTTTCCCGGGGGTGTGGGAGTAAAGGGCTAAACTTCCACTAGACCAGTGGTTCTTAACCTTTTAGTCATGAGGGACCATTTTACCAAATGTTTGTTTACCCGGGGAGCTAAACTAAGGGTTTTTTGATAAAGAAAACAAGGACAACTTTATAATTAGCACATTTTTTTATTTGGCAAAAATTTAAAAGTTACAGATTTTAATTAAATTTGATTTTTGTGACTGCATAATCCGTACTCTTTACTTACTTTTGTATTCTCACATATTATTAGGATGGCTTCGCGGACCACTTGGAATGCCTCCAGGGACCACCAGTAGCCCGCGGACCACCGGTTAAGAACCACTGCACTAGACTCTTAGCAACTTAACGCATAGTCTTGTAAAACCCCCTCGAGTCCCTTTCGCAAAATGTAGAGGCCAATTTTTCTTTTCCAATGTTTTTCCTTTCAGTAATAAATGTTTCCCTACTATATTTAGATGTTATAAACGATGTAAAAGTTGATCTATTTTTGAGTGATTTTGTTTCAGATTGTTGGATAAAATTCCTCCTTACTCTCGAAATTCCTGTGTTTTGAATTTTTATGTTTTAGGATAACTATGACGTCAAAATTACATTTAATATCTGATTAATTTAATTCATGATTTTTATTGAATAGCTTTAGAGTAAACTTCACAATACATCTTTTCACATATAAATAAAACAATGAGGGCTACAATGATCATTATTATTATTGTTTATTACAATTTTATTGAAAGAAATGTATTGAGGTTTTTACATCCTCCTATATCCTGAAACCTCAATACATTTCTTTCAATAAAATTGTACAATGCCTCTGAAGTTCTCCCTTTTTATGCCCGCCCTGTATTAGGGCGGGCATAAAAAGGGAGAACTTCAGAGGCATTGTAAGTCCAAGCCCACGTCTCATTTATATTGTTTTATGGTTTCTAACAAAGCATTAATTTCTTTTAACTACAAAACCTTTTTCTATTTCGCAAGGTAATTCAATTACCAAAACCGAGTGACGAGTGAAGTGTAGTTTCTTATACAGATTGTTTAATATTATGTTCAAATGTTTTCTGACAGTCTCACCACACTAATAATAATCATTAATCACTAATCACTAAAAACCCCCTTTTTAGGGTTCCGTAGTCAACGGGGAACCCTTATAGTTTCGGTCTGTCCGTCCGTCTGTCCGTCTGTCTGTCCCTCTGTCTGTACGTGTGTCTGTCCATCTGTCTGTCCGCGGGTTTACTCAGAGACTATAGGACTTACAAAGCTGTAATTTGGCATGAATGTACATATTAATGATGCCGACAAAATGGTACATGAAATCTGAAAAAAAAAATGGTACCTTCCTTAGTCCTTACACATCAAGCGGGGATGAATTTTTTTTTCACGTCCATCCCATCGTGTGGGGTGTCGTTGGATAGGTTTTCTAAAAATGTTATGAGTATTCACAGATAATTTTTCGATTTAGGGATCCGTTTGTGAAATATTAAGTTTTAAAGTGGAAAACAATATTAATATTTCTTTGAATGAACTAAAAATATTGAAGCATTCTTATTTTATATTAGTTCCTTTTTAAGATTGACCTAAGCCACAACTATATCAGTTCTGTACCCAATCTTCATACGTTTGAAGTCGATACCGGCTATCTTGAGTGTAAGTTCTAAGTAAAAATCTCAAAAACTTTAGGAGCTGGTACCGATTTTATTAAATCATGCTCAAATTTATATTAATACACATCCATTGACCCAGGACCATTGTCAACTTTTCTTGTTTTGTTCTGTGGTAAACCGTTGGTAGAATTCGAACTCATGATCCCCGGCTTGAGCTACCACACGCTCAACCACTGAGACACAGAGGTCGTAAATGAATAAGACGTATCCTATATTTGAACGTGATAAAAGTAATTGAATATACCGCATTTATGAATGTTATTATAAGTTTATTAGCAAGGGGACTGTTGCGGTTTTGCAGATATTGCTCTGCATGAAATAATACAAAGAGGAAAAACTATTCTGTGTATCTTTATAGTGACATAAAAACGGAGGATAGAAGTAGTCTGCACATCAAATAATTTATCAAAATCGGTTCAGTTGTTTAAAGGTGGTAGTGACAGATAGGCTACATATTGTAACCGATTTTTCTTTCGACGCGTTTACAAAAGTAATAAGGATATGGAATGCACACGTATTTAACATAAATCAAAACATTTAAATAAATACATACCAATTTGTTTCCGAATCCCCTATTGATACCATACGCTATAGTAGCGCAACCATTTTGAAAGTTTAACGAAAACAGTTTGTAGATTGCCACTATCTGCAGAACAATTCTTCAAACTTGAACAACAGGTTAAGTAAAATGACAGTGATTTATATTACAGCGTCTTGAAGCGGAAAATACGTTCATTTGGACCAAAACACGATCTGTATCATTCCGCCACTTTGCTGAGAAAACTGCAGATTTGTGCTTATATTTTTAATTTCATAAAGTTTTAGCAGAGCAGTTTCTCATTTATAATAGGACATATTACTGCAAAGTTTTCATGTTAGACGCAGCACCAGGATAGACTGTAAAAGAAAATTGTTCGAAGTTTTACAACATTTCTGTCAATGTTCTGATATGACGTGTCGGATTTTGGTCGGATTTTTTACTATATGTGCCCTCTGATCCGACCTTCGTTGCTATCTATTATTATTGTCAAAATACTTAAATCACTAGTCATGGCACATGAGAAATAATAGAATAATAGATTTACAGGGAACTTGTAAATAGTCACAATCGTCAGAATCGTAAAAGGAAAAAAATTATTGGTCCAGTACTATACTGGAAAGTACTGCCCTCGAAGTGAGAATAAATTTATTATTGTTAGTGTAATTTTAGTGATATATATTTAACATCTAGATTCTACTTTCTAGATCTTTATGACCCAGGTGTTACAGCCTTGCTGCCTTATTGATATAATATCACACACATACATTGTTTTCAAAGCAATCCAAATTGTCATGTTTGCACTAATTGATGCAAGATACGTGAGTAAATTGAAGATAATTTCTTGGAAATAATCACCACAAGACTACAATAATTTCTAAAGCATTGTTCTTAGAAGATGCATTCCTGATATTAAGAGCTTGTATATTATTATGTAGCAGCTTTGATACCGTAGTACAAATTACGAGAAAATCAAATCAACCACCGTCAGTCATGTCAGTAAGTCAGTCACCAACCATGGTCACCGTCAGACTCGAGTTGTAATAATTTACTATTCTTTATTCAACAAATGCACTTATCAATATAAAAAATACCCAGTAGCCGATTCTCAGACCCACTAAATATGCATATAAAATTTGGTTAAAATCAGTAAAGCCGTAAAGGAGTACGCTGTCTAACATTGTGACACGAGAATTTTATATATTACGAGTAGAAGATTAGAAAGCCGCTTGACACAGCTTGACACTAATTGACAGACAACATAGACCACAATAATTAATATAACAGCTTTTATTGTCTTAAGGGTCATAACACAGTAGACATATAATTCTGTCTACTCTGGTCATAACTCATAAGCGCAAAACAAGTATCTATATATTAATACGCGGCCGAAAAACTTTGGAACCCTTTTTACGAAAAATGCGGAAACGTAGGAGCATGAAATACCGCACAGTTGTAGTTATATGGTGAAGGAGTGCATCGAGCTAATATTGTTATGAAATTATGCTTTTATCATACATTATTTTAATAAATGAAACATTATACACACTACAACGCGCGCACTACCATAATATTTTGACTGACAATCCTATACACACGAATTATACTCCATTGTTTATGGTTGAAATCTGTTGTCAAATTAAAAAGTTGTTTTGCCAAAATAAAAGAAGAAAAAATAATCGGCCAAGTGCGAGTCGGACTCGCGCACAAAGGGTTCCGTACCGTTATAGAGCGAAAATAAGGAAAAAAATGTGTTTTTTGTATGGCAGCCCCTCTTAATTTTTTTTTAAATTTTATTATTTGATATTAAAGTACACATATGATTGAGGATTTTGTAAAATTTTAAGTGTCTATATTATGTTGCCATTATTGATTACGAGCCAAAATGACCAAAAAATTACGTCTGTTGTATCGGACAGACATCGAAGTCTCAGTAATAGGGTCCCGTTTTTATCCTTTGGGTACGGAACCCTAAAAAGTTTTTTCTTTATAAAATCCTAAACAGTTACTTTAAAGGGGAAGAAGATAATTAAAGAAGAAAATTTATGGTCGAATTTCGAACATTGGGCGATCTCTAGTATTACTAAATACTTGAATTTTGGCGTTTATTACTTTGGGTCTTTGTGAGAAGGAAAACAATGTTTAATTTATATTCCGCTACGCTGTAGAGACTATTTCCTCGTATTTCTTAGTTCTCGACCTCCTTAATACATTTTGTTTTTTGTCATCGAACCCTCAGTCCCATGTGTGGGAACTACAATAAATCAAATCGAAATAACTCTTTTTTGGGCGAGAAGATAATGTACGATGTCTACAAGATGCTTTTCACATATTTCTTTATTGCTTATTATAAATCAACATTAGATTTCTTTTACAATATTCAAGATAAAAAGTAATATACGTGTATTTTATCTAATCTAATTTTAAATATATTCAACTAGATAAAACCCGCAACTCCGTTGCGCCAATATTGGTTTATCGCGCAGGAACTATACATTTTTCCGGGATGAAAAGTATCTCCATACCCAGCAAAATCGGTTTAGCGGTTTGGCTTTACGCGGAGAGGTAACAGACAGACAGACAGACAGACACACTTTCGCATTTAAAATATTAGTATGGATATTGGGGAGCTTATACGTGATCCGGTAAACATTAAAATAAAAGTGCTATAAGTGTTTCACTGGAACGATTTGTCAAGTCCTACGGAGTTCGTAGTGGGTCTACGCTTACGTAGAACAGGCGTAGAGCTGCTACGCTTATGTAGAAAACGCGTAGAGCTGCTACGCTTACGTAGAACACGCGTAGAGCTGAGCCTACGCTTACGTAGAACACGCGTAGAGATGCTACGCTTACGTAGAACACGCGTAGAGCTGCTACGCTTATGTAGAAAACGCGTAGAGCTGCTACGCTTACGTAGAACACGCGTAGAGCTGCTACGCTTACGTAGAACACGCGTAGAGCTGCTACGCTTATGTAGAACACGCGTAGAGCTGCTACGCTTACGTAGAACACGCGTAGAGCTGCTACGCTTATGTAGAAAACGCGTAGAGCTGCTACGCTTATGTAGAAAACGCGTAGAGCTGCTACGCTTACGTAGAACACGCGTAGAGCTGAGCCTACGCTTACGTAGAACACGCGTAGAGCTGCTACGCTTACGTAGAACACGGGTAGAGCTGCTACGCTTACGTAGAACACGCGTAAAGCTGAGCCTACGCTTACGTAGAACACGGGTAGAGCTGCTACGCTTACGTAGAACAGGCGTAGAGCTCCTTCGCTTACGTAGAACACGCGTAGAGCTGAGCCTACGCTTACGTAGAACACGCGTAGAGCTGCTACGCTTACGTAGAACACGGGTAGAGCTGCTACGCTTACGTAGAACAGGCGTAGAGCTGCTACGCTTACGTAGAACACGCGTAGAGCTGAGCCTACGCTTACGTAGAACACGCGTAGAGCTGCTACGCTTACGTAGAACACGGGTAGAGCTGCTATGCTTATGTAGAACAGGCGTAGAGCTGCTACGCTTAAGTAGAACACGCGTAGAGCTGAGCCTACGCTTACGTAGAACACGCGTAGAGCTGCTACGCTTACGTAGAACACGCGTAGAGCTGAGCCTACGCTTACGTAGAACACGCGTAGAGCTGCTACGCTTACGTAGAACACGCGTAGAGCTGAGCCTACGCTTACGTAGAACACGCGTAGAGCTGCTACGCTTACGTAGAACACGGGTAGAGCTGCTATGCTTATGTAGAACAGGCGTAGAGCTCCTACGCTTACGTAGAACACGCGTAGAGCTGAGCCTACGCTTACGTAGAATACGCGTAGAGCTGCTACGCTTACGTAGAACAGGCGTAGAGCTGCTATGCTTACGTAGAACACGCGTAGAGCTGCTACGCTTAAGTAGAACACGCGTAGAGCTGAGCCTACGCTTACGTAGAACACGCGTAGAGCTGCTACGCTTACGTAGAACACGGGTAGAGCTGCTACGCTTACGTAGAACAGGCGTAGAGCTGCTATGCTTACGTAGAACACGCGTAGAGCTGCTACGCTTAAGTAGAACACGCGTAGAGCTGAGCCTACGCTTACGTAGAACACGCGTAGAGCTGCTACGCTTACGTAGAACACGGGTAGAGCTGCTATGCTTATGTAGAACAGGCGTAGAGCTCCTACGCTTACGTAGAACACGCGTAGAGCTGAGCCTACGCTTACGTAGAACACGCGTAGAGCTGCTACGCTTACGTAGAACACGGGTAGAGCTGCTACGCTTACGTAGAACATGCGTAGAGCTGCTACGCTTACGTAGAACATGCGTAGAGCTGCTACGCTTACGTAGAACATGCGTAGAGCTGCTACGCTTACGTAGAACACGCGTAGAGCTGCTACGCTTATGTAGAACACGGGTAGAGCTTAGAGCTGCTACGCTTACGTAGAACATGCGTAGAGCTGCTACGCTTACGTAGAATACGCGTAGAGCTGCTACGCTTACGTAGAACATGCGTAGAGCTGCTACGCTTACGTAGAACACGCGTAGAGCTGCTACGCTTATGTAGAACACGGGTAGAGCTTAGAGCTGCTACGCTTACGTAGAACATGCGTAGAGCTGCTACGCTTACGTAGAACACGCGTAGAGCTGCTACGCTTATGTAGAACACGGGTAGAGCTTAGAGCTGCTACGCTTAAGTAGAACACGCGTAGAGCTGCTACGCTTACGTAGAACACGGGTAGAGCTGCTATGCTTATGTAGAACAGGCGTAGAGCTCCTACGCTTACGTAGAACACGCGTAGAGCTGAGCCTACACTTACGTAGAACACGCGTAGAGCTGCTACGCTTACGTAGAACACGGGTAGAGCTGCTATGCTTATGTAGAACAGGCGTAGAGCTCCTACGCTTACGTAGAACACGCGTAGAGCTGCTACGCTTATGTAGAACACGGGTAGAGCTTAGAGCTGCTACGCTTAAGTAGAACACGCGTAGAGCTGCTACGCTTACGTAGAACACGGGTAGAGCTGCTATGCTTATGTAGAACAGGCGTAGAGCTCCTACGCTTACGTAGAACACGCGTAGAGCTGAGCCTACACTTACGTAGAACACGCGTAGAGCTGCTACGCTTACGTAGAACACGGGTAGAGCTGCTATACTTATGTAGAACAGGCGTAGAGCTCCTACGCTTACGTAGAACACGCGTAGAGCTGAGCCTACGCTTACGTAGAACACGCGTAGAGCTGCTACGCTTACGTAGAACACGGGTAGAGCTGCTATGCTTATGTAGAACAGGCGTAGAGCTCCTACGCTTACGTAGAACACGCGTAGAGCTGAGCCTACACTTACGTAGAACACGCGTAGAGCTGCTACGCTTACGTAGAACACGGGTAGAGCTGCTATGCTTATGTAGAACAGGCGTAGAGCTCCTACGCTTACGTAGAACACGCGTAGAGCTGAGCCTACGCTTACGTAGAACACGCGTAGAGCTGCTACGCTTACGTAGAACACGGGTAGAGCTGCTACGCTTACGTAGAACAGGCGTAGAGCTGCTATGCTTACGTAGAACACGCGTAGAGCTGCTACGCTTAAGTAGAACACGCGTAGAGCTGAGCCTACGCTTACGTAGAACACGCGTAGAGCTGCTACGCTTACGTAGAACACGGGTAGAGCTGCTACGCTTACGTAGAACAGGCGTAGAGCTGCTATGCTTACGTAGAACACGCGTAGAGCTGCTACGCTTAAGTAGAACACGCGTATAGCTGAGCCTACGCTTACGTAGAACACGCGTAGAGCTGCTACGCTTACGTAGAACACGGGTAGAGCTGCTACGCTTACGTAGAATACGCGTAGAGCTGCTACGCTTAAGTAGAACACGCGTAGAGCTGAGCCTACGCTTACGTAGAACACGCGTAGAGCTGCTACGCTTACGTAGAACACGGGTAGAGCTGCTATGCTTATGTAGAACAGGCGTAGAGCTCCTACGCTTACGTAGAACACGCGTAGAGCTGAGCCTACGCTTACGTAGAACACGCGTAGAGCTGCTACGCTTACGTAGAACACGGGTAGAGCTGCTACGCTTACGTAGAATACGCGTAGAGCTGCTACGCTTATGTAGAACACGGGTAGAGCTTAGAGCTGCTACGCTTACGTAGAACATGCGTAGAGCTGCTACGCTTACGTAGAACACGCGTAGAGCTGCTACGCTTATGTAGAACACGGGTAGAGCTTAGAGCTGCTACGCTTAAGTAGAACACGCGTAGAGCTGAGCCTACGCTTACGTAGAACACGCGTAGAGCTGCTACGCTTACGTAGAACACGGGTAGAGCTGCTATGCTTATGTAGAACAGGCGTAGAGCTCCTACGCTTACGTAGAACACGCGTAGAGCTGAGCCTACACTTACGTAGAACACGCGTAGAGCTGCTACGCTTACGTAGAACACGGGTAGAGCTGCTATGCTTATGTAGAACAGGCGTAGAGCTCCTACGCTTATGTAGAACACGGGTAGAGCTTAGAGCTGCTACGCTTAAGTAGAACACGCGTAGAGCTGCTACGCTTACGTAGAATACGCGTAGAGCTGCTACGCTTACGTAGAACATGCGTAGAGCTGCTACGCTTACGTAGAACATGCGTAGAGCTGCTACGCTTACGTAGAACACGCGTAGAGCTGCTACGCTTATGTAGAACACGGGTAGAGCTTAGAGCTGCTACGCTTACGTAGAACATGCGTAGAGCTGCTACGCTTACGTAGAATACGCGTAGAGCTGCTACGCTTACGTAGAACATGCGTAGAGCTGCTACGCTTACGTAGAACACGCGTAGAGCTGCTACGCTTATGTAGAACACGGGTAGAGCTTAGAGCTGCTACGCTTACGTAGAACATGCGTAGAGCTGCTACGCTTACGTAGAACACGCGTAGAGCTGCTACGCTTATGTAGAACACGGGTAGAGCTTAGAGCTGCTACGCTTACGTAGAACATGGGTAGAGCTGCTACGCTTACGTAGAACACGCGTAGAGCTGCTACGCTTATGTAGAACACGGGTAGAGCTTAGAGCTGCTACGCTTACGTAGAACATGCGTAGAGCTGCTACGCTTACGTAGAACACGCGTAGAGCTGCTACGCTTATGTAGAACACGGGTAGAGCTTAGAGCTGCTACGCTTACGTAGAACATGGGTAGAGCTGCTACGCTTACGTAGAACACGCGTAGAGCTGCTACGCTTATGTAGAACACGGGTAGAGCTTAGAGCTGCTACGCTTACGTAGAACATGGGTAGAGCTGCTACGCTTACGTAGAACACGCGTAGAGCTGCTATGCTTACGTAGAACATGCGTAGAGCTGCTATATTTACTACAAGCGCCAATTCGAATTAAATAATCCTCGTTAAGACCGGACCTACATTATACCTACAATTATCACATTAGTCCTTATAACGTCAATACGTATCCCTTTTTTTTATAAAAAAGCGTAGATAATGATTAAAAGGTTGTTTTTTTTGTTAACTTTAATACAGATTTTATACAGCACTTCCCACTACAGATAAAAGGTTAAAACCATCTGGCAGCACTGCGTGTTATATATGTCAGAAAATCTCTTCCGATGTCAACGTACCACTTTCTTTAACACAAAATCTTCCTGGTCGTTAATTTCGTTGCGGAGATTGGTCATACAAAAAGGATTGGAAGAAAAAATATGCACACGCAAGCCGTACAAAGGCGATATTATGTATGGAGCATGCAACTTTTTCTTGCAAAACTGTGCTGAACTGAGCTCCAGTACCTAAGATGTTCCTAAATATTTTTGTTATTTTTTCTTGGTTTATATGGTTACTTATATCGTGTTGCAAAATAGTTTAATTGTTTTTTTTTCATAAGAACCAGTTTTTTTTAGTTTTTCTTTAATTTATTTGAGAGTGGAAATTTTTTTGTTGAAAATACATAGTGACTTGCTTAGAGTTAAGTAAGTAAAATAACAACAATGTTAAAATAACGCAATATTTTTATTTCCAATATGTTAAAATAAAGTCTTATTATAATAAAAGATAATGAATTTAGCGCTCTTTCTTAAAAATCCGGTTTTACAGCAAATATTGTAAGCGGGTATGTCATGCCACATACTCCTTGTTACATTTTTTCACCACACTCTCGCCGGTTTAATAACACCACCAACTTTAGAAATGTTTGTTTCATACCCGTGCGAAGCAGGGGCGGGCTGCTAGTTAGTTATAAGAATAAATTATGTTGATGTGAGATTTTGCTGGTGTTGGCGTTATATATTTATAAAATGTTTAGGACTCCTGAAGTGTAAGTTTTTATGCAATATCCTAAAACTAACACTGTACACGTAAAATACGTGCCAAATAAAGCCACTTTCATTGAGGGGAAACCTCTGAAAAATCTAATTTAATCATAGTTTTACAGGTATACATTTTATCTCCTTTCGGGCGTCACCCGCCATACAGAAAAGCTACCCATGATGCCTATCGGTGAGATCCGCACGGAAACGGTTAAAGATATTGTGTCGACTGGATTTGACGTAATGGCTGGTTTACACGTATTAAATAGATAAGTGGTCAACTAAATTTTAACTTATGACTTTATACTTATAGTACTTCCAAATTAATTTTGCACACGGAAATCTTCGCTAATTGTCGTAATCACGAAAACACCCGAATTTATGAAACTTACATTTAGCATCTTGTTCAAAACAAATAGAAGTAAATATCATATAGCCGGTAGCTGTCCGCTGTCGCTAACTCACCGGGAAGCCATCGCGGCGTTACCATGGTAACGTCCAAGCAACGTCAGACCCCTTTACGTCGCTGTAAAGCGCTGTTTTTCTTAAAGTTAGGTTTAAAACAGCGCTTGCAACGACGTCTTCCGACGCTTGGGAAATACGACCGTTGCCGGAAAGTAACGAAAATTTCTATGCGCATTATCACTTTGGGAGCACTGTACTTACTAAATTTGAACTTGCCAATTGCTACTAAACTTTGTGTTTACATGCAATTAATAACTTAAAATTAAGTTAAAATTTAGTTAACTTTATATCAACTTAATATATTGTTTAAACCAGCCATAACGCAACCAAACTTCGTAAGTCCCCTATCTGCCTAGGAATCAACTTCTGTAACAGTACAGCTCGGCATCAATGTCTAACGTCGATAAAGAATTTTAAAAATATCGAGTGTTTGCGGTGATATTTTTTACACAGAGTTTGGAAAAGTGGTTTATATAAAATAGTTGTCAACTATGCGGAGTTTAAGCTAGCTTTTGTTGTTTTATTGTTTTGCGGTATTCGGCGCGTATGTAAATTTTACAGTCATCCGTATAGCTGTAAAGTTTTCATCTGAATATCTGAATGGAAACTATAAAAAGTGGTGAGTATTTTTCTTTCCTCTTTTAATCGATATAAAATGCACATACACATATAAGTGTAACGGTATAGGTAATAGTGGAAAAAATATTTCGTTTCAATACAGGATACATAACGTTGCTAAATAGAGAATTACATGCTCAGTCTAGCATCAGTTCAGATCATCAGTCTTAGACTGACTGCACAATTATGATGGGAGGGAGGAAGGTTAAATAACAAAATATTGCTCCGTCAATCAACCGGTTAGATGATAATTCGCTCGTCATTCTGCAGAAACTGATAGACTGAACTGATTGAGCGTGTAACCCTAGTCTTAAAACGAGGTTGTTAGTTGTTGCAGTTGTTAGCGACGTCAATCAAATATTATAATTTTCACTTAATGTTAAATAAATAAGAGTTATCAACATTTAATTAAACGTCAACAACATTTCGGCGTATTCCTTTATACTTATAGGATAACTTACGGGCTGTTTTCGAAGGCAGAAGAAAGAGCCTTTAATTACGTCACAATAACAAACAATAATTAGTGTAATTAACCTAACTCGCGTTAATTTCGATGGATGTCGAGAAAACAAATATTCAATTTTAAAATTAAATTAATTTTAAAATTGAATATTTTGTTACAGATAATACAATACATTTATAATATTATACATTTATGCTACAACCACAATGAAATGCAATATCCCATTGGATATTATTCCTGCTTTTTTTGTGGTAAAGTAAGGTTTGTGAATTCTACGCTCAATTGGCTATTTAACGTTGTTCGTGGCGGCCGAAAAGGAAGATCTTCCGACCGAGCGAGATAGCATGCTCGGTCAGGCCGAAGCCCACTGACGTCATATCAGACGTTGTATATATTATATCTTGCCGTTCTCCGAAACTTCGATAGCGCGATGCAGGAATGTTAGGCGAATTGTGGGTACCGCCACATCACTCCCCCCCGAAGACCTGTGGTATTCTTCGATGCGCTTGTGTTGTCAGGTGTGGGCCGAAGCTACGCGTGCAATGACCAGGAGAGGGACCCCGTGCTCTGCTTGTTGACCGGTCGTTGTAGCCTATGGCTGCCCCGTTCAAGCCAGACCGGGTTCGACCGGCGCGGACGCCCAACGCGGCTTATGGTCGAGGCGACCCGGTTATGCTTGATGTCTGCTGACGTGGTGCGGAGGGGCGGGGAGTGTTGATGATGATTGATATCCAGAAGGATGCGTATCACGTCGGAGTCACCAATTTAACGTTGTTCGTGGCGGCCGAAAAGGAAGATCTTCCGACCGAGCGAGATAGCATGCTCGGTCAGGCCGAAGCCCACTGACGTCATATCAGACGTTGTATATATTATATCTTGCCGTTCTCCGAAACTTCGATAGCGCGATGCAGGAATGTTAGGCGAATTGTGGGTACCGCCACAGCTACTATACTTTTCATCAAAGTCTTATCTATTATTTGCATAGTAGGATAACATTAATCCGTCCCTACAATAGTTCAAATATACACTGGAAGCTAGAGCTATACCAGTAAGTAAAATCTCACGCAAGGAAACAAGAAAAATCATATCTACCTCCAGCGAATCTTTTATCATTAAGATATTTATTGTAAAATCGATAAGAAAAAATACGAATCCGTCTCGAAGTATTAACAAGAAGTCGATAAAGTAATTAACGGCTAACAGCGAAATCGTTTTAAACTCTCCACTTTTAAATTGGAAAAACGTTGATTGGTAAGATTTGATTCTTCCCATCGTTTCGGATTTCCTTAATCTCCCGGCGAAATTAAACCATTTGTAGACGTTCGGGGGAGATCTATACATTGAATTAGTTGATGTGCGACGGCAATATTTCAGAGGGGCGATAGAATGGGGTGTTTGGCTCCCTAGCCACGTCGCGGGTGATTCATCAAGTCGCCAGCCCATTACTGGCCGCCACCTGCAAGCCCAGGTTATGTCGGTATGTTTTTGTTCAGCCCTAGCGCTGGGTGGCTCCTAGAATCTAGATCATCAATTTTATTGAGCAATATTATTGACCGTCTAGGTTTGATAGTACACGCGTCCGCCTTTCAATCTTATTGTCAAATAAATATGATGATAAAATATAAGAAAAAGAATAGATTTCATAAAATTTATTCAATGATATTGCACTATAAAATTGATCGCCTAGGAGCTCACTAATATTATATTGTTGTTGTGGGTTGATTAGTTTTTAACACTTACTGCCGCATTCAGAGTGGAACATTAATTACTTAAATGTAATAAATTCAAAATGTTTACAAAAGCCCCATACTATATTATCTGTCATACTCTTCATTAAATTTAAACGTCTCTGAGTACGGCGGTTAATCTTGGCCAGAACTTTGCCTAAGCGGGGAGTGGAGCACCATGGGGTTTTAGTAGGTAGATCTTATGTGCGGGCAGTCTCACATACCCCGGCCGATGATCCCAATCCGCGGATACCCAAAGCTTTTACCCATGCAAATAAAAAAGGATAATATTGTATGGACCTAGTTTTTACTTGGGAGAGCCATGCTTTGGCACGAATGGGTCGGCTCAACCGGAGAAATATCACGTTCTCACAGAAAAGCGGTGTGAAACAGCGCTTGCGCTGTGTTTCGCCGAGTGAGTGAGTTTACCGGAGGCCCAATCCCCTACCCTATTCCCTTCCCTACCCTCCCCTATTCCCTTCCCTTCCCATCCTTACCCTCCCCTATTACCCTGTTTCCTCTTTAAAAAGGCCGGCAACGCACTTTCTGCTCTTCTGATGCTGCAAGTGTCCATGGGCGACGGAAGTTGCTTTCCATTAGGTGACCCGTTTGCTCGTTTGCCCCCTTATTTTATAAAAAAAAACCTTTGAAGAGATGTTTAATATTATAAATTACTCCAAACGAAACTGTTTGTCAATTGCGTCATAATCGGGTCCTAAGGAGCGCACGTTAGTAAATACGTACAATGTAATGCACGCGGCTGTACCAAAACCGCGAAACAAATGTTGACGTTCAGCAAATACGATGGCTGCGCAGCTTTCTGTGTCTCATGTGATTGTCTCACTTATAGCCTAGCTCTCAAATTGTGATAGAATAATAATATAATTATCCAGGTTGTTCGGGTCAGATCCGGATCGGCAATTTGTATGGATATGACGACGGATTTTTTTGAGTTCCCAGCATTGTTCTCATAGAAAAAGTTGTTCATTTTGACGGGCTCATTTGATGGTTTTAAGGATAACGGTGTTTACCCGAACAACCTGTATTATACTAGATCGCTCGACTCGAAATCGGTTCAGTGGTTTGGGCGTGAAGAGCTAAAAGATAAACACACACACTTTTGCATTTATAATGTTTGTATGGATTTGGGTCATTGTCTTCACCAGGATATTATATTGCTCTACTCCTGTGACTCGTTGAATTATAGCCAACCGGAAACAAAGATTGTCCCAGTTTTTGTAATAAACGCGTTTATCAAACGCTCTCATTTGCTGATGGGTTCGGGTAATTTATCGATAACCCCCGCTCGGAATGGATTGTAATATTTTAAAACCGAATCCAATCCGAAGAATATATCAAGCGTACCCGAAAATTCGGATAACGACATTTTAAACAATGAGCAATATTAAAGAATGTCAATTTGAATATTAATTTTAGTAGTGATACTTCCAGTTATGTTCCCTTCGAAATCTGAAGTTCAGATTAGTAACCGCATATACTAATTAATTTCAATTGGATATACATTATACGTGTATATTAATTGAATGATCCATTATTTCAATCTATGTTCTTGAATAATAGAATAGACTATAATTTATATGTATAAATTATAGTCTATTCTATTAAGTATATATATACACATACATATATATATTATTTTAAAAAAATGTCCATGGCGTGATGGACTACAATTAATTAAAATTTGTAATATTAATTCAATTATCCTTGGTGCGAAAAATGTAAATAATAAAATAACAAAAAAAGGATATGGACGAACAGTCCATAGACGGCCCCAATTTTATAATAAAAAAAAAAAAAATCTATGTTCTTATTTACAGAAGCGGATCTCAATGTTTCAGTTATTATTGATTGTCATTGATACCACAAATAAAGTACAATATTATTTTCATACTAGACCTCTAAAAATCGGATGCTAACTTTGCCGAGATTTAAGATAAATTATGGAAGCAAATCACGTCACACGCGTGTAAAAGTTGTCTCGTAGAGCTCGTTTGATTTCAAGAACACGTTTGAGTTTCTACTGTATCATGTTTATTACTCTGTTGATAGAGTGCAGATTTTGTGGACATCACCCAGACAATATTGTTAAAAGAACATGTCTGAGTTACTCTACTGTATCATATAACATAATATAAATAAAATATCTTCCCTGCAGTTATAGCCACATAAGGGTACCAAACACAGGCCACCGGCCACAACCACAAGACGCCGCTACCGGCATATTTCATGTAGTTTTCTTACATTTTTTGACGCCGGTGGCCGCCACACGCTACAACGATTCACTTTCCGACAAATAGACTAGCTTAAAACGGCGTTTGTGGCTGTTGCGTGTGGCCCGTGTGCGGCGACACTTAATTAAATGCTTTTTTATGTAGTTTTTTTAATAAGATTGTCTGAATGTACAAGGGCCTTTTTCAAAACCTTCACTTCGTGACGGTAAGTAACGTGAGTAGTTAGAAACTAATCATTAATGTCTCTTACAGTCTTACTGCCGCGCTCACAGACATTTGATGATGAATAAACTTCAATTTAATGAAGAGTTTGACAGATTGTGTATGGGACATATGTCAAAATCTTCATTTAATTATAGTTAAGTAATTAATATTCGGCTCTGAGTGCGGCAGCTAGTGTTAAATATATTGTGAACGGTAGTAAAACAAAAGTTAATTAAGATTGTATTTAGTGCAGGGGGCTGCGGTGCAGGCGGTATATCACGCTCTCGCCGCGCCGCATCCGGCGTTTATCTCGCGTAACGAGCGTCTGATTCAAATGTTAACAATAATTATTATGTCCTTTTTTGTCTACATATCCTTATTCTTTATATATCTACGAGCTTTCGCCCGCGGCTTCGCTCGCGTTAAGAAGTATTATTATATACAAACTTTCATCCCCCTATTTGAACCCCTTGGAGGTAGAATCGATCAAAATCCTTTCTTAGCGGATGCCTACGTCATATCATCTACCTGCATGCCAAATTTCAGCCCGATCGGTCCATTAGTTTGGGCTGTGCGTTGATAGATCACCATGTCAGTTTGAGTTTTATATAAGTAATATAGATATCCATTCTAATACTATACATGCGAAAGTGTGTCTGTCCTTTACCTCTTCACGCCAAAACCGCGGAATCGATTTTGCTGAAATTTGGCATGGAAACCTTGACTGCTGGGAAAGGACATAATATGATACTTTATATCCCGGAAAAATGTACGGTTTCTACGCCATAAACGAATTTTGGTGCAATGGAGTTGCAGGCGTCATCTAGTGGGGTATAATTTGAGCACGACGGTAAAACCGTTAATATACCGTTTTTCTTCAGATTTATTGAAGTCGGTAAGAATCGTCGTCAATGTGGTTGCAGTAACGTTGGAAGTTAATAGGATAAACAAATGCTGTTTTCTGTTAAAGTTGCTTCAACATGATGTGTCGTCGCGACAACACTGGTTTCTATGTATTTCTATGAATAAGACGTCGTGGCGCTAGTTTCGTGTCGCTAGCTGCGGAGGGTATTTCGAAATACAAACGTAGTGTCTGCGTTTGCTTCATGTCGCCCGCTGCCAACCGACACATTAAAAATAAAATATTGTTTTGCATATTGTTAATAAAACAATTAAGAGTAGTTTTGCATATAATTAATTCCAATCCAAGTATTTTTCCCTTTTTTCCCTCACGTTCTAAGTAATCATGTAGGACTCCCTGTTTGTCTGTATCACAGGCTTGATCACGCACTTAGCAAATTATACTATTACACGTCCACTCTCGTCAATTGACTCTCGTATTGTCCACTCTCGTCTATCGACTCTCGTGTTCCGACGCGGTGCGCTCAAGACAGTGTCATGTCTGTTTGTATGTATGTATGTATCAGTGTAGTGAAGATGTGGTATTTATGTATATAATAATATACTAACATAATATATATCATTAATTATTTAAGGATACAGACACTACATACTAATCACATCGGTCGTAACAGAATATAAATTCTTTAAGCCGATACAGTCTGAAGCTCATAGCTAATTAATCCTAGCGTATGTATCTTGTTACTTAACGACTAATGAGTTTACTGAAGAAATATATTATGAACGCAAATTTTACCTTCTCTCCATCTTTATATTTAATGCATAAGATTATTTTAAGTGTGGTAAAAATTATAATTAATGCAATAGTTTGTTAATTTGTATGTTAGAACTTACCTTAATATATTTTTTATTTTATACGTATTTTATAAACATATTTATTATTTATTACTCGCCCACGTTAGATCCTATAAATCCTAACAATACTTTGCGTTCAAGAGGCACGCCCGTTTTTTGCGTTTACGCGCAAAACTACTTTTCTACGTAGGGCCAAGATAGCTTACCATTTTTTCACCATGATTGCAAATCTGCCTACTAATATTATTGCTTAATAATAATATTAGTGAACTTTTAGTTACATGTGCAAAGACACAAGTATTTGAAATCAGCACAGATATCTATACTTACATATAATAAAATCGTAAGAGACTCAATTCTGTACATTGAATATTTTTGAAAAATAATACTTGGGACGTAATCTACAATCGATATTTTTTTTTACGGGCAAAAGGCCCACCACACATTCCCACCACTGCAACTCCTGTGTCGCCAGGATCAACAGTGGTAACCAACCACGAAAACCCTTTGATATAAGGGTTCACTAATTTCTTTGCCGCCATTAAATGCTGTATTTCACCTATCACTGGAAGTCATTTAACCTATAAGTTACTATTGTTTGCATTTTATTGAATGTGTAAGATGATATTCTGTTGGTGAATCGAAATAAATAAATAAATATGATCTCAGGGATGCCTGAGGGACAAGCTAAATCTGTCTTGGGACCCGCAACGAAATTAATCAGAAGAAATTTAGGAGGAGTAGGAGGTATCCAATTTCCCTCCCCAAGCAAAGCGGGAGACAGCCAAATTGTAATGACATTGATGTCCGAACAAATGGGGAAGCACCACGGTTTTTTTTTTAATTATACTTAATACAATATACCTACTTCATAAAAATGACATTTATATTTTATAGTTGCAAACTTGTGTTCGATTGTTTCCAATAGTATTTATGACAAAAACGTTTGAAAGCACGGAATTTCTTTGCGCTGCCTACGAGGTCATCGTAATATACGACTCCAGAAACACAGTGGAGGCTGTTTAATAAATCGATTCTTTCTTCATGCCAGAGATCGCACTCCCAGAGTATGTGATGAGCAGTTTGTTCTTGTGGGCTGTCTTCGGTCGCAAAGAGGAGAAGGAACTAACTTGAATCCATGAAGTTTAGCTTTAAAATTGCCGTGACCAGTCAGGAATTGTGCAATGCAATGATCTATTTCTATTCAATTATCCCACCGATCCTGCCACTCGGATAAAAGATTTTGTAGTGTAACGTCTAGAGGTTCAAATAATCTATTCACTTTATTTCTGTCTCTCATGCTTAAGAAATCTGGGGTCGTAATTTTCTTATTTCTGTAATATAAAGCAGCTCGGCGCTGTATTTCTAAGTCTACAGGCAAAACACCCGACAGGACAGGAAGTGCTTCAGTACTGACAGTTCTATATGCTTTACATAGGAATATTAATGCGAGACGTTGGCTTTGTAAAAGTTTATGCCGGGCTGCGCCTATCGTAGCCCTATCTGCCCAGACCGGTGAGCCGTAGCATATTCTGCCTAAGTACGTTGCTGTATATATTGTTTTTAACGTTTTGAACGAGAGACCCCATGTAGACGTCGATATTTTAGACGTCTACAATATCTATTCTACAATCGATATGGAAGCCAAAAATATGTTTTTAGAATTTTTGTCTGTTTGTCTATTTGTCTGTTTGTCTGATTGTCTGTTTATCTGTATGTATTTCCGGGATAAGCTAAGAAAGTACTGGATGGATTTCCTTCAAATTTTGCACGAATATTACTCAGAGGTCGGGTCAACACATTGGCTATATATTATTACGATATCGCCTAGGGTGGGGGGGAGGGGCTCAAGTTTCAATATTTTTAGTTTTTTGCTCATATCGCTAAAACGGTGCGTTGTAGAGAAATAAATTTCGGTATATAATGTAAGTTCATAAAATTTCCTACAAATTTTTCCTTTACACTTTGTATCTATCTCCACTCCTTGCCTTGCTAGGAGGTTTTATCTATCTTATCTATACAGATTTCGAGTGTGGTTTGATTTATATGCAGCGAGCTTTGGCGCCGGTCGTTTCGTTGCGGGGGGTGCAGCCACCTCAAACCCCCCCCCCCCCCCATCCTAAAATTTTTCTTTCGACAACACGATGTCACGTAGATATATTTCTCCATTTTAAAGAACAAAGTTAAAAACTACACTAAACATACGGTTTTCGAGTGTCATTTGAAAGAAAATTTTTAGGAGGGAGGGGGGCGCCGAAGCTCGCTGCATATGAATCAAACGACACTCGAAATCTGTATAGATAAGATAGATAAAAGCTCATAGCAAGGCAAGGAGTGGAGATAAATACAAAGTGTAAAGGAGAAAATTGTAGGAAATTTTATGAGCTTTCAGTAGTATGTACCGAAACTTTTTTCTCTACAACGCACCGTTTTATGCGTTATGCAGCGAGCTTCGGCGCCCCCCTCCCTCCTTAAAATTTTCTTTCAACAAAACGATGTCACGTAGACATATTTCTCCATTTTTAAGAACAAAGTTAAAAACTACACTAAACATACGGTTTTCGAGTGTCATTTGAAATTTTTGAGTGTCATTTCAACCCCCCCCTCCCCACCATGGATCTATTACTTATAACGAAATGGTGTCAGGGCGTTTATATTGCGTCTTATTTTTCCTTTTTAGGAACAAACTAAGTTATCTATCTATACATATAATAAAATCGTAAGAGACTCAATTCTGAATATTTTTGAAAAATAATACTTGGGACGTGATCTACTATGTTGACGCGGACGAAGTCGCGGGCACCAGCTTGTTAATTATATTAGCACAATCAAAGTACTTAATTCGGGCCCAGCGTATCGGACCGACCGAAAATTCAACAATCAAATTAAATATTGAAATGCCTCCTTAAAATGAAGCTGTATTTGATACAATGTATTACTCCATGCATAAACTAAATGGATCACACCTAAATTCTATTGTACAAATGTTTAATATGGAAATTAAATTAAAATTGTGTTTATACGTGGCTAAATAGGCTGTAACACATTCTAATCATTATTTCAACCGCGAAGTAATTACTGTACATCAACCCTTTTATATCTAGTAACCGTAGAGGACCTTAAGTTTCTTCCGACTGAGCTACAAAGTGCATTATGTTGTTTGAGAGTATATTTTGTATATTAATTTTTAGTACACTCTTGTAGTTGCAACTTATTATTATTATTACGTAGTATACTTATAATAACATCATATAAAACAAGATTGTCGTCGATTTGCCAACATGGAGTTATGGACTTATTTGGTCACATCGCAAGAAAGGATGGCCATAACCTCGAACAGCTTGTGGTTACAGGCAAAGTCGACGGTCGCCGCCCTAGATACCGGCCTCCATGATGCTTGTAATGTAACGATTTTCTTATCACTCATGGCTCTTTGTCTAAATTAGAACCATAAAAATATAATAAATGAGGTCCTTTCAGTATCTAAATGAGGTCCTTGGCCCGTATAAATAGTCAGTACTTAAGATGCATTTCGGTCTCAAGACAAGGTTCAGGCTGTAATTGGTTGGCTGTCAAAATTTGGACCAATCACAGAGCCGAACCGTGTCTTGAGACCGGGGGGCATCTTAAGTACTGACTATTTATACGGACCTAAGTATTGACATGAAGCTAGCTAGAAACTTCAGGCCTGAGACGGGTGAACTGTTTTAACACTCCTTTGTTTTTCAATTGTTTCGTTAATTTTAATGTACTTATTATTATAAATATTCTTTGTGTGAACGGAGGGATAGGGAGTAAAATTAAATATCCGCTGTCTAAGCTGTCTTAATAATTTTGTGTTCGAGAAAGGAATATTTATTAGGAATGAATAATTATAATATGAGAAATAAATTATTTCTCCTTCTAAAAAGGAATTACAAATTAATAATTTCAGCTTACGACTGCTTAGGGCGCGGCCCACACATTACCCAAGATAATTAAAAATGCTCTGTTTTGAAATCTTTTACTGTTTCAAACAGGTATAATAACGGTATACGTACCGGTATCTTATGTATGAAGATTAAAAACCTTATTCGATTTTCTAAATACTTATTCTGAATGTTTGTAAAGTTTTTCTTTTAAATTAATATTTGGTATTGACATCCATATAAAAATTTTACAAATAGGAACTAGTATATTTTTAATGTAATGGGTAAATTATATCAACATGTCTTTTTTAACCTTATTATATCTGTGTAAATTTGTGAAGTTCATTTGGCTATTTTATTATGTGTAATATATTCTATTTAATATATATATTACTATATATATTTTATAAATATATGAGGATATTTTTTTTTCTTTGTTTAAGTTTAGCACCTTAACATTATTTTCTGCCACCATATTTTGGTTGCCTGGAAGAAACCGCTGAAAGCGGTAAGGCCGCCTATTTGCTATGTTCCTTGCCTAATGTCGTTTTTGTTATTTTATATTGTTTATAATGCAGATAAAGAATTTATAAATAAATAAATAAATATATTGATGATGTTTCTATGAAGCCTTCCCCTTCTAATAGTCTAGAATCTAGAAAATGTCTCTATGAAGTCTTTATGAGGAATAAAAAGATTAAGTGCAAAAATTCACGTTAATTTTATGACCATTAGGTGTAGAAGCGATAAAGGGCAAACTGTGCACAATATTATTAGGGCTGTCACAATGTGACATTTTCACTAGTTTTTCGCACCTAGACGTACTAAAGTGAGGTCGCACGATAGGAAGAAATATTAATAAACCTACACCTGGACACGAGACATAATGCTTTCTTTCTTCCACATATTATAATAAAGCCTGAGATGGCAAAGATTTCATGTTCGAGTGGAAGAGACGTTCAATGCGACATTCGACGTTCATATTTCTCTGTATTCGACGATCGGTCATCAGTAGGATAACTTTTGGGCTGCTGTCAGCCCTATATAATAGTCGAGTAGCCGGCTGCTTAATACTCGCGCCACGTACTAGCCTATTCATCATCGCCCAAGGCCGTAGTGGGCTTACCTGAGACTTCGTTTTGGAGCAAAAAATTAATGTTGTTTCCTCCCATTTATATGAAGATAAACATAACACGGGTTGATATTTGGCAGGTCATTTTAGGATTCTTTTGAAGTCTAAATTTATACATTTGGAAGTTTTTGTAGCTCATAGGTATCCTACCTATCAGCTACATAGGTAAGTGATATTATTATCAAAGAATAACTTATAATTATAAGATCTACTTTTAGTACATTACGCAATAAGGTAGTAGAATGCACGTCTTCTAAAAATACTATTTAAATATACTTAATGCACAACAAAACGTAGTGACAAAATATATTTTACTTAAAAGATAATGATGTATGTTTTCGATGAATACAATAAAAAGACGTATTTTAATCAGGAACACCAACGTCACAGTTGGCAAGGCTAAATATTTAGTTTGGAAGAACTAGGTTCGGAAGAAAGTAATAAAAAATAATATCTTCAGAATAAGAAACGCGCAATGCCAAGAAATGCTCGATTCCGGTGCAGGGGCGTTTTTCATTCTGCAAACAATATTAAAGTTATGCCATTAATCTGGGAATTCGTTGATGCAAAGTTAGTAAAATTTCGCTAGTTTTACACTTGCAAATTAAATTCCGACTAATTTTGGATAGATTAGTCTTTACCATTTAAAATAAATAATATAAAGATATCTCGAAATATAAACAAGGAAGGTTTAGTATGAATCTGGGTCCACGGTAGTGGGATTACCGCCAAGGGTAATTATTTGTCAGAAAAACAATGTCCTACAAAGTCATATAAAATGTTTTGAATAATTGATCCCGCGCAGAATTCCTGGAAAAACTTTACTTTACCTGGTAAAAGTATTCCAAGACAATATACATAATCTCATGGCGTTTGACAAAAGCCATACTGGATGTTATCACGAAAGCAATGTGGTATGACGAATGCAGCTATATTTCCGCCGCTATCATGTATGCACGTCCAACTTTTATTGCTTTTTGTGTGGCTGTTACAAATCGATTTGGCTTAAAGCCAATCGCATCATTTAAATAGTTTCTCCTCGCATTCACACATTTTACAAGTAGGTACTGGAGCTCGCTAAGTGCTATCGGTGTTTACGATTTTTTTCCGCTGCGAAGTCGGCGTCAGTTTGTTAGGCAATATTTAGCGCTCGCCGGTGCATTCGCAGAGTTTTATGTTCATTTCAACTAGGAAAATGTGTTGTATGATTTATTTTTAAAGTAATTTTTCATTCTAAATTATTAAAAGTAGATCATGTGACACAGATAAGCGTTAAAGGTAATCCTAGGCTTAAAATCATAATATTCTTTAATTTATTTACTTAATTTTAACTCAGATCGAAGATTAAGTGTCTAAACACACTAGGCCGAAGTTACGCGGCTTGAATTCCGTATGATTACGCCCGCAATATATTTTAAATTACCGATGATACACTATTCCGTCGCGGTTCGTCCGTATTTTGTATGCGTTTGACATTCCGTAATCATGAGGAATTTACGCCGCGTAACTTCGGCTTAGTGTGTTTAGACACTTACAGTTTCGTTATCAAGGATACTAATACGTCTATTTGGATATTGAAACATTTTTACTGAAATTAAAAATAAGTTATGGCGTAAACTTTTAGCACAATTACAAATTAATTCACTGAAGTTAATATAGTAACGAAGTTACAATTTTATTTTTGCTTAATCCGGAATTTAATATTTCCGAGATTCTCGGGAGGAAAAGAAATTGTAACAACTGAAGTTAAATACTTGTGTAAACTAAAAATATCCCGGCGGCGTAACAACGGCGTCTCGGGAGTATTGCTTGATATTTTCTCTTTCAATGTGCAGAACAGCAATATAAGGAGATAGAAATATGGTGGAATTGTAGGTGAGAAAGGTATAAATTTCATTTTTACACTGACTTCCGAAGAGTAACACTCAATGTTTGTCTGCACAACGATAGAGGTGGTAGGTTTACAAAGTCATGGCGCTAAAAATCCTCGACTTATTCTATCGTCAAGGGGGTGTTGGATGTGAAAACCCATAATGCAAAATATATCACTGATCATAAATTTTTGGTGTCATGTAAAATGGTAATTCATTGTCATTTTTCTGATTTGACTAAAACAGCTTTGTTGCAAAATACAGCCTTTGCATATGAAATACCATAGAATTATTATAATATTATTGATAACACGATATAATATTATTAAGCTCACTTGGACGGTTATGTCCTTATGCATCTTTACAAGGATAATGTCCGCTTAAAGTAATTTAAAACAGGTGTTTATTATAATAGACTGCGAGCGAGTGCTCGGCAGACTTCAGTCTGCCAAACACACACTCTAATAATATTGATAGTTAGCAGATATGACCAACATGATGAGATGATTCTATTCTTATTATATTTTGAGTGCCACATTTTTTTTGCAAAACCGTCCTAATTTAAGAAGCAGCTGGTAAAATCAAAATATCCCATTTTTATGCTTTAATAATTGTGCATAGATGAAAATAACTAAAATATTTTAATAAAAGCATACCATTATATTCTGACAGACATTTTCATAATGTTATCATTTCCAGGAACAGAGAACAATGGTATCGGGGAATTTAAATCCGCTGAGTTCAATAAACTTTAAACCTTTGAAAATTGTGTAATTAATAAAGGTGGGTTCTATGAACTTGAACATAATTTTCCTCGTCAGTACTAATTCTAAATAATTAATATCTCAAAACACCCGGCATTTTTAAGTACTTTTTATTTAAACAGACAGTATTATGAAGTGTATGCATAGTAATATTACTTTCTGTCTGCCTGTCTGTCTCCGATTTTAATGAGTATGGACACTTAGTTGCCCCGGAAAGGACATAGCATAGTCGATATTATTATATAGGTTACGTAGTAAGTAACTATGTATTTAGTAATCTATGGTATAGGATAGTTAGAAAAATAGCACAACGAATTTATTACCAACATCGTATACTAATCTTATACAAAAAAATCTCCAAAAATATATATATTTCAAGCAATTTGATATGTTTTAGTATTCGAACCCCAGAGGTACGTCGGGTAGGTACTAAACAAGCCATAAAACAGTAATAATTAGTTGTAGTGGTATTATGTGTAAACTACTTACGTATGCGCTCACTGCATAGCAAACGTTTAACTGCCCATAAATGTGGATTTATGGTACAACTCGTCGTCATAGACGCGAGGGCCGTGTCAGTTTTTACGACCTATATTTTAATTGGCCACCGTTTGTTCTCGAACAATCCTATGCAATTAAATGGGAAATCCAGCTAATAAATCTGTGTACTTTTTTTTTATTTTTTTATTATGAAATTAGGGGGCAAACGAGCAAACGGGTCACCTGATGGAAAGCAACATCCGTCGCCCATGGACACTCGCAGAATCAGAAGAGCTGCAAGTGCGTTGCTGGCCTTTTTTTTTATGAAATTAGGGGGCAAACGAGCAAACGGGTCACCTGATGGAAAGCAACATCCGTCGCCCATGGACACTCGCAGCATCAGAAGAGCTGCAAGTGCGTTGCCGGCCTTTTAAGAGGGAAATGGGGTAATAGGGGAGGGAAGGGAAGGGAACAGGGGAAGGTAGGGAGGGGAAGGGAATAGGTTAGGGGATTGGGCCTCCGGTAAACTCACTCACTCGGCGAAACACAGCGCAAGCGCTGTTTCACGCCGGTTTTCTGTGAGAACGTGGTATTTCTCCGGTCGAGCCGGCCCATTCGTGCCGAAGCATGGCTCTCCCACGTTTAAACGTTTTACGACTTTAGTCGGATTGACTGGTGGTGAATAAATGCTAACGCCTGCGTTTTATTGGATTTTGGGAACTTATTTCAAGAAGCCATAGGAAAATAAGTGATAAATAAGAGTAGTAAGAAGCGATGAGAAAAGTAATATTGACATGAAAGTTCTACGGGAAGAGGCACACACGTATGGTACCTATAAATGCTTTATATTGTAAATTTTTACTTAAACAACTATAATATTATGGTAAGTTTTGTATATTTGAATCAATTAGACTTTGAAATTACTATATCAGTTTTTATGAAAATTCGCACTTACAAAGTCTAGGCTTTTAGCACAGAAAATGAACTGTTTCCATGAGATTATTTTGTCCTCCGGCGGAATTCAAATCCACAATGTTCCAGCTTGGGCGCAAATCTCAGCTCTAGAGTGCATCAACATGAACATACATTTTTCTAGAAGTGTTATTGAAATATTATAATGAGAATGTTGCGCACATGGTACAACCACAATAGACAGGACGAACCAGTAGGTCGATTTAGAAGAGTTCTCGAAATTTATAAGTTCGACGTATTTCAGCATCATTTGTGCATTGTTGCTCAGCCTAGCACTTACGAACTGCTAGGCTGAGCAACAATGACTCATGCTCTCAGCGGACCCGCGTCGATTCGTCAGTTCGTTTGAAGTCGGCCTACTGGTTAGTTTTGTCTATTGTGGTACAACTATTTGGCGGCTCAGCTCGGGAATCCTTGTGATTCAAGTGCGGCATATGCATCTGTTAATATTCATGCGCGCACCTGCTCACTTGAGCTGAGAGTGTGGGAGCCGTCGCGAAATGCCTTGTCATTACTGGCTTTTTTCATGGTTCCGTACCCAAAGGGTAAAAACGGGACTCTATTACTAAGCCTGTCTGTCTGTTTATCTATCGCTCTGTCTGCAGGCTGTATCACATAGCTGCAACTATGTGATACAGCCTGCAGACAGACCGACCGACCGACTTATGAAATTTTCACAAATTGTGCATATTTGTCATCGCTATAACAGCAAATCCTAGAAACAAAATAAATAAAATATATAACGGAGCCCCCCTTAAATATTTAATTTATTTTTTATTACAACAAACGTGATTTTTTGCTCGATATCAATAATGGTAACCAAAAGCAAAGCAATTGGGCAATTGAATAATTCATAAAATACTTAGTTGTATTTTAAATACTTCAATAATAATCAACAAAAAAATTATAATTGTGAAGTAGCAGCAAACTTAAGTTAAAATAATATGTGAAGTGGCAACACCGCGCTTCCGCCCGGCGTAGGCGCCATCATCTGTGTCTCGCATTTTGACATTGACCTTTTCGTTTCCGCGCTCTGGCTGGTACTTGTGCCAGCCAGAGCGCCGCGTGTGAACTCTCTCTCTCTCTCTCTTTCCAAAAATATATTTTGTCAAGTTCCTAATTAATTATCTTTGTTATTGAATACAAATCGTTCGATGGTATTACTTTTTTTCATTTATCGCCTATACAAGGTTTCACACGCGGCGCTCTGGCTGGCACAAGTACCAGCCAGAGCGCGGAAACGAAAAGGTCAATGTCAAAATGCGAGACACAGATGATGGCGCCTACGCCGGGCGGAAGCGCGGTGTTGCCACTTCACATATTATTTTAACTTAAGTTTGCTGCTACTTCACAATAATAAACTAAATAATTAAGAGGTCTCCCATATAAAAACACAATTTTTGCCTATTTTTGCTCTATTATGGTACGGAACCCTTCGTGCGCGAGATCCAACTCGCACTTGGCCGTTTTTTTATTTTGCGGTTGTTGACAATCTTGCGAACTTACACGGCAGACTTTTGTATCACCTTATACAGCGAATACGAAATAGAGGAGCGAAATATTAGTCTATTCCCATGATAGACGTGGATTGTGCGTATTGTTATTAACAATTTTTAAACATGAATATCAATCAGGACTCAAAAAGAGGCATTATAATTACTACTTGGTACATCGCGGGCCGTGGTTACTCAATCGTAATAATGTTCGAACATAATGTAACTAATTTACTGTATTCTGTAAATAATGATTTTGTATATGTATATTTTGCAATTGCTTTGCTTTTTTTTTAATGAAATAAGGGGGCGAACGAGCAAACGGGTCACCTGATGGAAAGCAACTTCCGTCGCCCATGGACACTCGCAGCATCAGAAGAGCTGCAGGTGCGTTGCCGGCCTTTTAAGAGGGAATAGGGTAATAGGGGAGTTTCGGGAAGGGAAGGGAATAGGGGAGGGTAGGGAAGGGAATAGGGTAGGGGATTGGCCCTCCGGTAGCTTCATAGAGCAAAATTCAAATTCAAAGTATGAGGGCCTAATTTAGGACACAGTAGCAAAGGTACGTGGCGTGGTAGTCCCAAATCGGTCGTAAATAAGTAACTTTCGTCTATGTATTAAGGTAATGCGACTAAGTTTGAAGGTCCCATACGAGGCTTAATGCTCGCAGCTAATTCTATTAATGAAACTATTTCATATTTTGTTCTGGGTCGAAGCCAAATATAATATGAGTTTATGAAATAATGGGCGATATAACTTTGAAAATTGAATTGATAAAACATTTAAGCCGAAACACATCTATTTAAGCCATAACAATGCATCTATGGTTTCGTCGGTGTAGCTAGTGTCCACAGGGGTTAGTAATAATAATAATAATAATACTCCCCACACCGGTTTCGGTGACGGTGGCCAGTTTCTATGAAATCAGGCCTGTAACGCAGGAGTAGTTTTATAGTGCCCAAGTGTGTGCGCAGTACACAAGAGCACTCTCTCTTTCTTTCACTCTCATAACTCAGTGAGACGGAAGACCGACACGACTGGCGAGAGATGAGGCACAGGACCGACTTTTTACATGCCCATCCGACGCATGGATTATCTTACTTGTCAGACAATCATGTGACCAGACGATAATCACTTTCCCTCAGGTAATTCATTTGCTCGTTTGTCCCAATTATTATAAATAAAGAGAAAAATACTATCGGTATAAGCATAGAATATATCCTATTTGTTTAATCATAAGTAGGTAGGTATAAATCATAAAAATATCTATTTATTATTTAGGCTTAGGGTTTGGAATAAAATATAATAACCTTTTAACCACCCTAAATGCGCGTTAATAATTCAAATACTGAGCGAAAAAGCAAACCGAATGTCTCTTGTAATTGAATACAATGTCAGTAACATTGTTGGAGTGGCCCACGCAAAAAATTTACATGCTAACTGGAACAGGGGTATATTAATTCTCGCTCGTCAATTGTTCACGTTCATTTATAGACTAGATAACACCTGCAGAGCTCTCCCACGGGAATTTTGTTCCTTTATTTGTACCTTCATCTCTATGATGTGTGATTAGATATTACTTACTAGGGTAGATAAGCAAATAAAGTTTTACAAAGAAGTAATTATAGGATTACGGTAGTAAATTTAAATATTCCTGAACTATAATTAAAAGAAGATTTTGACATAAGTTTAAGCTATACATGAAGTTATCAGTCAGTATTGTCTTAACAAGTAAATTAATAATTCTGTATTAAATTATAATCTGAAAAGTGACTATTAAGTTCTACCGCCTACGTAATCACTACTTTCTTGAAAGCTTAATGTCAAATGTATGGGAGTTGTAAAACACTTTTTAGGTCGAAGTTAAGTCGCGCTTAAATCATTCCTTTATTTATGTAAGTTCTAACGACCGCACTCAAATACATTTAATGATAAGTACCTGAATGACCGAGCTTTGCTCGGTATAGTAAACACTCATTGACTTCGTGTTACTAAACAACGCCATCTGCTGGAATAGCTTTAGCTGTTGTTGTGTGGTTAAAGCAATTAGTTGCTCACAAAATAGTATTATTATTCGCCAATAGATGTCAGGAAGAGTCGTATTTTTCAGTTTATCGATTATCGATAAAACACGAATAAAAAGACTTTTTCTAAAAATGATTCCTAGCTAGATCGAATTATCGCCCCCGAAACCCCCTATATACTAAATTTCAAGAAAATCGCTGGAGCCGATTCCGAGATTCCAAATATATAATACAAGAATTGCTCGTTTAAAGATATAAGATTAAACCTCAACTGAATGAAGAGTTTGACAGATGATGTTTGGGGATTATGTCAAAATCTTCATTTAATTAAAGTTAAGTAATTCGCCTCTGAGTGTGGCAGAAACTGTAGTTTTTATATTTCACAATTTGGAAACCTGTAAGGCATGTAGCAACGCAGCGCATTCACCCATACCACAATTGTCGACGGATTTTTAAAGCTCATGAAAACATTTAGCAAAATTTTTGGGTCTTTTCAGTTTTACAAATTATTTCATAAAACACACCGAAAATACGAGGTACATTATCAGCTTTGTTTAAATTATTAACATGTACATAAGTATTTAAACGAGAACATGAATGGCCGACGATGATAATGGCTTACGGTCTCCTTCCTTGCACATAAGCGTATAAAAGATCTAGTAGTCATTTCGGTGACTGAAAAATGTATTACAATAAAACCCCGGGCGGCATTCGGGTCGTTTTCACAATTCACAAAAAGTTATGTCGGAGTTGAATTGAAAGTGAGACTGGTAGAAGGCCGTAGATTGTAGAAAGGCGTAGATCGTAGACGGCCGGAGACTATATAAAGTTGTAGATCGTAGACGGGTGGAGACTGTAGAAAGTCGTAGATCGGAGACGGCCGTAGATTGTACAAGTATATCAGTCTGCGCGTCGTTTGTCCTCAGTAATCTGCGACGACGCGCGACGCTTCACTAAACTGATTACGGGCCAAAATTAAGTCGTAAACTCACTTTAATTACAGCACATTAATGGCTGTCGCCTTCGCTGAGTTTATAAAGATGTTCAACTGCTGTAAATTTGAATAGCAATAAAACCTTTTCGAATCAGATACTGGCCCGTGATGAGCCAAAGACTTTATTATTTTCGTGTTGTGTTAAAATCAAGCTGGTTAAAAAAACTTAGTCGCGATTTTATATGCGTTGCAATATTTTACCGAATACTACCCAACCCGATTCGTTCCTCGTGAACCGCATACTATATTATGTTGTTAAATATAGTATGCGGTATAATAGTATGCGTATGTTAATGTTAAATAAACTTTAAACGACATAGTTCTCTCTTTATTCTTAACTAAGAGTATTGTATCAAAATAATGAAATAGCTATGCAAACATTATACGTGGGAGAGCCATGCTTCGGCACGAATGGGCCGGCTCGACCAGAGAAATACCACGTTCTCACAGAAGTCCGGCGTGAAACAGCGCTTGCGCTGTGTTTCGCCGAGTGAGTGAGTTTACCGGAGGCCCAATCCCCTACCCTATTCCCTTCCCTATCCTCCCCTATTCCCTTCCCTAACCTCTTCTATTCCCTTCCCTACCCTCCCCTATTACCCTATTCCCTATTAAAAGGCCGGCAACGCACTTGCAGCTCTTCTGATGCTGCGAGCGTCCATGGGCGACGGAAGTTGCTTTCCATCAGGTGACGTGTTTGCTCATTTGCCCCCTTATTACATAAAAAAAATACTCCTCGTTTGGAAAAAGAAACAAAAGACAAGAACAGAGGACGGGTGAACGAGTATCGAATTTGCTGGGTTTTTGTTATTTTATATCTACGGCGCAGAGGCGACACAGTTTTCACAAGTCCGAAGGTTTGATCAGGGCTGGGTATTGTGTACAAAAAATAAAACTGCCTTTGGGTGAGGAAATGATTAAATTGCGTCTGTTTTCAGGGTTTCGTAACCAAAGAATAACGAAATAGTATGACTGAAGTTTTCGCTTTATGCCTTTCATTAGACATACTCGTATTATTTAACTGTGATAGTTATAAGACTTGACGTTGTAGGAATACGAGTGGAATGCACCTGCGCCGTCCTTAGAAAATTCGCATGCTGCAGGATTGTGGTTTGATCTGCAGCAAAGTTTAATATAAGGTGGATATCCATACTAATATTATAAATGCGAAAGTGTGTCTGTCTGTCTGTACGGCTGTCTGTCTGTTACCTCTACGCTTAAACCGCTTAATCGATTTTGCTGAAATTTGGTATGGAGATAGTTTGAGTCCTGGGAAAGGATATAGGATACTTTTTATCCCGAAAAAATGTACAGTACCCGCGCGATAAACGAATTTGGGCGCAACGGAGTTGCGGGCGTCATCTAGTAATATAATATTGTCGTTGTGATAAGCACTTAACAATTTAAGACAACAATATTAAATGTCGCTTTTAACTCATATAATATAAGAAAGACGTACGATATTATTGTAAATTCAACTTTTGACCGGTTTTTGAAGCTTTTGTAACTTTACTACATAATAGATATTATGTATCGTATAATATATTTACCACGTTATGCCTTTGACGCAATAGTCATAAAAACGTAATAATTTACTACATCAATACGAAGTGTAAATAACTATTTTATGTTTGTTTTTTTTATTTACTTAATTCATAATATCATGCTAAAGTCTATCATTATATTTTATACCTTTTTACACTCAGGCCACTGAATTAATTTTGATAAAAGGAAGACATAGGTGAGTTTTGCCTCTAGAAAAACGAATATCGTTAAAGGTAGCGGAAAACATTGTTCGAAAAAACAATATGCGGGCAAGTTTCATATGCTTTAATTCATAAATTCTAAATCTTAGCAATAACCCTACAAAATTATCCCAAAAGATAATAGTTGCGATAAGCATATACTGTGAGAATTTGCAACGCTACCAATTCAAAAATTCACTTAGCCTTACATAATCCTCCATTACCGAGTAACGCAATATAAATCCCGCCTCACGTACCCTAATGGTTCAGTGTATCAAGTTCCACACAATAATGCGATATTGCGTGCTGTGAACAGAATAAATAGCGGAGGAATTGGAAAATCGTTATCGCCGAGAACTTTAATAAAATCTTGTTTAGTATTTAACAAAAGAACGTCGCCGAGGGCGCAGACTCCATTGCTTCCGGGCTGCAGCGACTAAAGAGCAATTTCGTTTATTAAAATCGAATATGTTCATTAAAATTTGTTTGTAATTACTCTTGCAATTCTCCGAAACACGGGACGATATTAATTTATTTTATGTTTTAAATCGGCATTATATGAACACGATTTCTTCGGTTATAGTTGCGTGGAATTGGAACACTTTGTACAATATTCATACGGTTTTCACTATAATCATTGTAGTTGCAATTATGTAGTTTGTTTTATATTTAAATTGGGTATACTAGTTTAAACTGATTATTCTATAGCTCGGTCACGGAACAAGTAGAAACCGGCTATTGACCTAGCCCTATTTATTTTTTACACCTGTGCATGAAAGTTAAGGTTTCTCGTTTCCACATAACAATAACTACCTATTTGACCGAGCTCGGTATTCGATAAAACAAGAATAAAATAACATTTTCTAAAAATGATATCGATTTATCACCCCAGAAACCCCCTACATACTCATGAAAATCGTTGGTATATCTTATATACATATATATATATATATATATATATATATATATATATTTTACCTTTTTTACCTTTTATATATATATATATATATATATATATATATATATATATATATATATATATATATATATATATATATATATATATATATATATATATATATATATATATATATATATAAAATAGATATATAAAGAAAGAAGTAAACAGCGATAGATATGTGAAGACAGTGTGAATTTGTTTGTGTTCAGTGCACACCTACATGCCTTATATTTATTTATTTTTTTAATACTTTATTGTGCACTTGAATTAAATAATACAATTAACAATATAGAAAGACGGGTCGCTGTAAAGACGACACAAATTTTCGGCTTATTTCTATAAATTAATCTTTTGTATAAGTTTGCCTTAGATATTAAAATGTAGTAGGTATGCAGTGAATCAATACTCGAAACTTTGAGTTGAAATATTTAATATCATTACAGTATGTTATTCAAGAGAGTTTGTAAGGATCCTTAAGAATATGAGACGCTACTCTCACGTTTGAGTTTTATAAAGTATCTGTATGGAAATTGAATAAGTACGGTAGTCTCATACAGTAGGTAGAGTGCTCGTAGATACCTCCAAACGTGAATAGCAGGAAAATTCTTGAACGTAATTTATTTATAACATTAGTTTTATATTTCGTCCGTATTTTTCTTTCTATTATACTCTATCTTATTAAAAAAGAGATGACCCGGTGAACTTCGCATCATTTCCCTCCTAAATCCCAATAAAGACCTTCCCTGGACTTCCACTAATATTTCAAGACTAACTATAACCAAATCGGCAGCTCGAGAACGGCTGAACCGATTTGGCTAGTTTTAGTTTTAGCGAAAGTAACAAATGTTATTTAAAAAAAAAAAAGAAAATAAGGGGCAAACGAGCAAACGGGTCACCTGATGGAAAGCAACTTCCGTCGTCCATGGACACTCGCAGCATCAGAAGAGCTGCAGGTGCGTTGCCGGCATTTTAAGAGGGAATAGGGTAATAGGGGAGGGTAGGGAAGGGAATAGAGTAGGGGATTGGGCCTCCGGTAAACTCACTAACTCGGCGAAACACAGCGGAACTGTGAGGACGTGGTATCTCTCCGGTCGAGCCGGCCCATTCGTGCCGAAGCATGGCTCTCCCACGTCAAAATCCTAATATAGACCTTCCCTGGACTTCCACTAATATTTCAAGACTAACTATAACCAAATCGGCAGCTCGAGAACGGATGAACCGATTTGGTTAGTTTTAGTTTTAGCGAAAGTAACAAATATTAAAATGTATTTTTTTTTCTTTAATTATACAAGATGTTAGTGTAAACACTGTTATCCTTGAAACCATCAAATGAGCCCGTCAAAATGAACAACTTTTTCTATGAGAACTCAAAAAATCCGTCTTCATACTGGATACAAATTTCTGATCCGGTCATCCGTATAGGTATAAAGATGGTAATTTTTTTTAGTTTCCAGCATTGTTCACATAGAAAAAGTTGTTCATTTTGAAGGACTCATTTGATGGTTTCAAGGATAATGGTACACTAACACACTGTATATATTTTATATTACTTTTTAATCTACAATACACAATGAATATTCAAGACGGAATCAAAACAAGATTTGTGTTTTCTTAAACAAGAAGTAACCGTTCCATACAACTGGGATTGGAACAAACGAAACGAGATTCTTTTTTGTTTTACTTTTCCCTGCTTTCAGTAACTGTGAAACTTCCGTAAACAACAGTTTTGTTTCTGTATTTATTATGATTTTATAGGGTTTGGTTGGTTGGTTTGGTTAGGTTACCTTCAGAAAAAGGCTCTAGCTCTCCCTATGTTAAAGGGCTTGAAATTTGTCACCTAATTGTGTAAATTATACTTTGGTACAGATTGACACTATTGGTTTTATTTACTATTAGATTTACAGATAAATTCTAAATATTTTACTAAATACATATTAAAAAAAAACTCATTATCTTGTACAGTATCTAACTCGCTAGCTCTTTTGTTATACATGTATAGGTTGTGCATTTACAAAATTACTTATACAAGAAAATAAACTCTGGGAATGCCGGCATTACCTCCTCAGTACTCAGTCCTCACCTTCGTCGAGCCGTCTTAGCTCTCCCTCCATCTGACGGTTTTTAATCAATTTTATACACTTCCTCAAAAAGCGCACAATGTCGCTAAAAAAATAAGTTTTTACTTAAAAAAACGAACTATAAGTGAATTCATTTTACAGTATACATTAAGATTTGGTACTTGTTTCGAAATAGACCGCTTCCTTTTGTTATTTCACTAGTACAGTGTAAAGTACAATGTATTGTGGTACAGATGAGTGCAGTTATGTTCGACAGGATGAAGCAATTTGCTGACCGCTGTACTCGACTGTACTTGTATTGTGCAGGCGCCAGTTCTGTTATGAATGCAAATATGATGCCTTTGCAGCGTACTTGCTAACAAAATGGCTATAACTTTATACTGTTGTGTTAGAATTCGTGTTAATAGTAAAATAAATTTGAGTTACTAGTAACTAACTCCGCTAGCGGAGCCCGCTAACTTTGTTTTGGGTATGAAAAGTGCCATGTTGGGCAATTCTCAGACGTACGCGTCAGGCGCACAAAATTTTATCAAATCTTGGACGGATTTTGATAAAATTTTGTGTTTCGTTTGTAAAAGTTCTCCAACAGCGCGTTGCACTTGTGTCACGATGGTAAAACAATAAATTTAATAATAGGGAATATTAGCAAAGGTCGGAGTAAAAGGTGCCACTAGCAAATACAGTAAATAATCCGTCCAAAATCCGACATGTTGCACACGTAATATCAGAATATTGACAGAAATGTTGTGGTCGGCTTATTCTTTATGATGAGCCTTTATAAATTGTTTGCTGTCTGTGTTGATGCTGCCGTTTAGCCTAAAAAAATGTAGTAATATTATAATATTATCCTACTGGAAGAATATTAGTTTTCCAATGTCATCTACGTTTATGTATAGACACAGAATACATATTAGGTATAGATTATATTATTATGTCGTTTGGTGTATAATGTTTGTTACGAAATATATTTTCTGAGTCCTATTTGGACATCATTTAATTTTGTCAGACGCTAGAGTTTTGCTTTTTATATCATATTTATAAATCTAGTAATTACACGAAATCTCACTATTACTTTAAAATAAATATTTGTCGATCTGCGTTCGTCATTGTTTATTTAATTACATACTGTGGTTTGAAATCTATACATACGAGTATAATAAAATCGTAGGAAAGTTAAGTCTGTACATTGAATATTTTAGAAAAATAATACTTGGGACGTGATCTACAATCGATATGGAAGCCAAAAATATAGTTTTTAGAATTTTTGTCTGTTTGTCTGTTTATCTGTTTGTCTATGTGTATGTCCGGGATAAACTCAGAAAGTACCGAATAGTAAATCCATTCGGTACTTTCTGAGTTTATCCCCTTCAAATTTTGTACGAATATTACTTAGAGTTCATTATTATAACGAGTTAATTATTATAACGAGATTCCCCCATATTATTGAAAAAATATTGAAACTTGACCCCCCCAGTACCCCACCCTTTCAAGTTTCAATATTTTTAGTTTTTTGCTCATATCGCTATAATGTCCCGTACATAATGAAAGCTCATAAAATTATCTACAAAATTGTCCTTTACACTTTGTATCTATCTTCACTCCTTGCCTTGCTATGATCTTTTATCTATCTTATCTATACAGATTTCGAGTGTCGTTTGATTAATATGCGGGGAGCTTTGGCACCGGTCATTTCTTCATTTCTAACCCCCTCCCCCCTTCTGAAAATTTTGCTTAAAACAAAACTGTGTCGCGGAGTTAAAAAGTAAATTAAACATACGGTTTTTGAGTGAAATTATGATTCAGATCCCATGTATGGGCTTCCGCAAGACCAAGGAACATGAAATTGCAGTTTTAGTGTATGCTGGGTGTATAGAAACCTCTGTCTGTGGCGTTACCTGCTGGCGCCACATACACGACAAATCGGCCATTTTGCACACCTACCACAGCAGAGGGATAACAAATTTCAGCAAAATCGATTCAGCAGTTTGGGTGTGAAGAAGTAACAGACAGGCAGACAGACAGACAGAAAGACAGACATACACACTTTCGTATTTATAATATTAGTATGGATTATTTCAAAGAAATACCAAAAGCAGACTGTATTTGCGTACTAAACATAACCATTTAATAGAGCTTTGCATATATTCGATTGAAATAAACGTATGCCCGGGCCGAAACAAATAGAGCAGTGGATATACAAGTGACTGCGTTTGCTAGTTACATTTTAATTGGTTTATGCGAACAGAAACGGCGAAATGCCTGAAGCGATTTTGGAGTTTTTTTTAAATATTTTATTATTTCGATTTTGAAGCATGCAATAATTTGATCGCTACTTTGTGACCATCGATTACAAAATTGTACATTTGACATTTTATGATGCTTTAGGCCTTTTGTTGTAGAAGGTCGAGTTAATAGCTAGACCTCTAAAATTTTCACAGATTGTGTATTTTTGTTGCTGCTATAACAACAAATACTAAAAACTAAATAAAATAAATATTTAAGGGGGGCTTCCATACAACAAACGTGATATTTTCGGCCTTTTTTGCTTAATATCAATTATGGAAACATTGAATTTTCCACAAAGTTCTTTATTATATGGGTACTTTAATATTAAATTATATTAATATTAAAATAAAAATTTAAGGGGGGCTCCTATACAAAAAATACAATTTTTTACCTATTTTTGCTTTATTACGGTACGGAACCCTTCGTGCGCGAGTCCGACTCGCACTTGGCCAATTTTTGTAATATAATTAGATATTTTGATAAAAATAAACAGCCAAACAGAGAACTTCATTTTTTTGTATAAATTAATTAAAAAGAAATAAGATTGATATTATGATTATTTATTTGTACAAACATTATTTTAAATTCATGATACAACCAATTGCAAAGATTCAAATGATAATGGCAAAAGTTAAAAGTAAGTATAAATAAAAATTGTAAACATTGTAGAACTCCGTTTAATTCAATAGTCATAATTAAAAGAGTAATTCTAGAATGTTCTTACAGCGGAAGAACTGCCCTATTTGCATATTTAAGAAGGTAGGAAGGAAAAGTTTGTTTATTATATCGTAATCTTTATGTTTAGTACCTGATTGTGTTTCAGCATTTGGACTGCTTTTGTTTTCACGCTAGCACGCCTTATACGTGGAAGAGCCATGCTTCGGCACGAATGGGCCGGCGCGACCGGAGAAATACCACGTTCTCACAGAAAACCGGCGTGAAACAGCGCTAGCGCTGTGTTTCGCCGAGTGAGTGAGTTTACCGGAGGCCCAATCCCCTACCCTATTCCCTTCCCTACCCTCCCCCATTCCCTTCCCATCCCTACCCTCCCCTACTACCCTATTCCCTTTTAAAAGGCCAGCTCAGCCTTGCAGCTCTTCTGATGCTGCGAGTGTCCATGGGCGACGGAAGTTGCTTTCCATCAGGTGACCCGTTTGCTCGTTTGCCCCTTTTTTCATTAAAAAAAAAAGCAACAGCACAGACAGTAAACATAACGTTTTGTTCGACGTTTCTGTCAATATCCTGATATGACGTGTGCAATATGTCGGATTTTCGTCGGATTAGTTATTGTATGTGTAGCGACCTCTGCTCCGACCACAGCGTGGGATTCATGGGATTCGTAGGCAGGTGACGTCCCTATTACGTAGGTACGTCACCTGCCTATGAATCCTATGAATTTCCGATATATAATACTTTCCTGGGCTTAATTTATTTTCGTGTGAAGTCGCGGTTGTATCTAATTTTAGAGCACGGCTTTTATTCATCAGCAAAGTATGCAGAGAGTTTTTAGTTGGCTTTGTTCTGGCCGTTCCGAGCCGCCAGTAATTTGCGAATTAGCGGTAGAACAATGTAATGAGCATACACTAAGTTAACTTTAATTATTCTAAACTAATAATTTCCGTGCATTTTTCTCTGGATTAAGAGTCCGGGTGCCATCGAAATTCTCAATTCTCATACAAACGTAATTTTCAAGATCATTCCCCATACGAGAATATATTTTACCATATTATGGTAAATATTCTCGTATGGGAAATGATCTTGGTATTACATTTGTATGTGAATTTCGATGGCACCCGGACTCATGGGTAAGTTCAGCATTCTAGTGGGAAACCATGCTTAGTAGTAGTAAAAGATGGGTCAGTAAAGTAAATATTTGTCTACCACTTTTGACATAAAACGAAAATTTGTAGACTGATAGAGTAGATAGTGTAGATTGTAGACAGAGAGAGATGTATGTAGAGCTTGCAGAATGCAGGTCCATAGGTGCTATCCTGTTTGTATAAAAAAATAAGCTTACAACAAAAAAGGAAAAAACCCAGAAATCGGTATATTCAGCCGAGAGAATTGCCAAAACATAATACTTAAAAATTGCAAACTTTTCCACTCGGCGCGCAATCCCAGATAGTTTTTTAATTCTATTTGTCGTCGCACCATTATTTGTGGCCGGGATTCATTTCGTTTTTTACCAAGAAAAATTCGCATTAACATTTTTATTCTAGTTTCAATTTTGTACCGAAACATTGTACAGGAATTTTAAAAAAGTTGCTCGCTTTAACACGTTAACTATTTTTTCAAAGTAACTATAATGTTTTACATTATAATTTTTCACGTTCTATTTTATACTGTCATACCACATAATACTGAAAGAATTTAAATCTTAATACTGTAAGAATCTAGTTTTTTTTGGCAGAGATGTAATAACAATATTAAAGTATAACTATATATTATTATTTATTTATTGTATGTTATTATAATAGTAGAACTTGGTATATAAATTATATTTTATTTATTTTTATCAATGTCATAATATTTTCTTTGCTTATCATATTATTAGTAGTATTTCGTTACTTCTATCGTCAGAAGTATATAATATTGATGTAATATTTTATATTTATATTTGTGCACGTTCTATCTGCTATCCTAATCCAATCTCTCTCCGTGGGGCCGCTGGAAGAGATTTCTATTAGAAATAAGCAGATCCTTTGTGTCGTCTTACTGTGACTAAATATTATTTGTAAATGTTCCTTGTGCACAATAAATGATTAAATAAATAAAAATAAAAAGTATGTTTAAGAATAACATAAGCTTTTTTTTCTCGGTAGCACATTAAAAGGGACCTTCAAATCAAAGAGAATCATTCATCTTTAATTTTGGCCACGAGTACTTACACAGTATGACGTACTATTGCCCAAAAAATCTCAACACTGTGTCTGGTGATACTTGATAGTTACACCTCACCTTTCTGGACCCCTCCAGAAAGATGAGGTGTAACTATCAAGTTAAGGGTCACTACCCTTAAATATAAGTAGATAGAAATGTGTGTGTGTCCAGTGTCCACTAGCCTGCGACAGTCTACACTCTACTGTATATCCTATACAATAAAATCCCAGAAAATGTTCAAAATCTACCCTTAAACAAATTTAAAAAGGCAGTTAAAAAACGTTTGTGTGCTAAAGCGTATTATAAAGTCAATGATTTCATCGAGGACAGCACACCTTGGGAATAGGGTAGCTCCATGCAGGTTACTTTTCTTTTATTTTGTTACATAGCTGTAAGCCATAACATTGTAATTTTCCATTTTTTTAGTAAAAGATGGCCCCGTGCGAGTTTCTTACGCCGGTTCTTCTCGGCGGGGTAGTTCCCGAACCGGTGGTAGGCAACGTAGTTTCTTCGTTCGACTTTCAAAAAGTGTATCATGATACCCATTTTCAATAAAAAGATATTTTATTTTATTTTTATTTATTTTATTTTACTGTATAAGTCGTATCCGTTATAATTTCCTACAAACTTTACCTAAAAACTTATTATATCGTTAGCAGTACAAATCTTGTATAGCGGGTTTTCGCCGAGAGTTTGCAGCACCGGCAAATGAACCCCCTTTTGAGGTCGCCAAATTACTTGAACCAGGTGCTCCAAATTTTAATAAAATGTATTGCATAATTAGTCCCCGAGAAAATTGCGCTACATTAATGGTAAAAAAAATGTTATTTTTGTCCGAAATATAAAATACTTGTGAACAATACTTTTGCAACATGGAAAAGAATATGCCAAATAATGGTAGCAAGTTTTGAGCTCCTCTTGATTGCGTACAAACTTAAGTATACACAGCAAATTTTTGAGGTCCTCTTGAGGCTCTTGATTTCTTACAAACCTAAGTTTACCTAGCACTTACTTATAAAATGATTTTAATTGCCGCACTTACAGATGTAATGAATGGTTTGACAGAAAATATATAGAGCTGATACAAAAATAATAGTTAAAATAAAGTCTGAATGCGACCGTTAGTCAAGCCTAATAGTAAACATATCTATAGCATTGTATACCTATCGCTAAATGTATGACGCACTAATAACTAGATAACCGAATCTAGCTTTAATTTTGTAATCATTATATTGTTTTAATTAAAATACACACTATATTTAAACAGGTAACGAATGAATTGTTTACTAATTTAATTTAGATTGTAACCATAATATTGTAATACTCACTGAGCGTATCATTGTAGGCACGTGATGTTAAATAAATAATAAGCTTCCACACGCAACTTGCTCCATGTTGGCTTTTTCACTAGGCGTAAGAGACGTTTCAGTCTAGTGACATCCACTGCAAGTTTTGGGCTCTTTACATTGACTGAAAGACTAGCACGATCGCAACCTGTAATAACCAATTCAGTGCGACTTGCTTAAAACTTTTCTCTGTAGTAATGTAAGTACTATTTACACTTCTTTAGACCTATAAACACACACAACTCTATTTAGTCAGATATAGGTAACCTAACTTTGTAACAGCACGTGTTATCCACTCATCCGGCACTCGAATATGGCTAAACAAGCCATATTCATAATTTTAGATTTCGAATATAAATGTCGCTATATTCTCAGACCTCTGGTAAGTCTGAGGATATAATAAAAAAAAATAACTAAAAAAAAGAAACAAAGTTTTGTGAAAATCGGTCCAGTCGTTTTAAAGTTTGGTAACAAATCAAAGACTTCTATTTAAATAGAATTCTTTGTAACAAATACTGTATAACTAATACTTGACGTGACACGAAATTTTTATATGTTAAATTCAAATAGCGGAAATATTTTATTGATTTGTACCGCCCTATTAAGTTATGAAGACATATTTGGTTAGTTTGTATTATTTGTATAATTTTGGTTTGGTTCCGAAACTACTGCAGTGTGCGACAACCCTAATATTTACCTCGCGATGTGTCAGCAATAAACTTAAATGGCACAATTAGTAGTCTTTGACTGCAGCAACATATATCATTATGTAGCAGCATATATCATTATGTCAGTACGCGAATATTGCGGCCTCCTTTATATTAATTTAATTGGAATGTAATTATTTTAGTTTGACACAATTATAGTTGAGGAAGCTTGAACATTGCGGCTGTGAAGGTGATGTGAATTGTTTTACTGTGAAGAAATTGTATTTCCATTGTTATAGTTACAGTTCATTTTAGTAATTTTCCTAATGATTTTAATAGTACTAGTTTTTCAAATCACTATTTAAGAATAGAATAAACATGGCAACTGTATATTACATTTCAAACGGATTCAAATTAAACTTTTTGTGCGGAGTTTTCTAGGAAAGTTTTAGTTTCGATGAATCTTGGAACAAAGTTCGTCTCAGACCGAGGAAGTAGGATAAAAATAAAACTTATTTAGTTTTATATCGTAATGGTTATTGCTGTTTTCCGATATTAACTTTGCCGACTAGTTTTATCGTTATGTTATTGATTTATAACAAAATATCAATGATTAAGTGCGGCCTTCTTTGTGTTATGAAAGCGAAAGAATTTTGTCGAAGTAAGTAGGCCGGTCATATAAAATTATACTAATTTATAGCGTTATATTTATACCTTCTATACTGATTTATAGCGTTCAATATCAGCAGATATCACGTAGGTAGAATAGTAAAGTAGGTAGAAATTATGTAGGCTACACAAATAAAATTACAAGTACTCCGCTACGCCCATATACATTCCTAAAACAATTTCTGGGACAAACGGAAAAGCATGTTTCATACGCAATTTTAGTATTTAAATCGTACGACGCGACGTAAATAACTCAAGAAACATTACAAAAACACAAATTCTCGTGTGTAAAACGTTTACGCCTACGTCACGAAACGTGAAATTGCCCAGATATTGTTCCAGAAATACTCGGAAAAATCCTTACGGGGCCTAAAATATTTCTGTACATCGAGATCCGAGCCCCTTTGATGTTCGGCGAGCGAGTGCTCGTAGGCAGCCGGCTCCGCAATTAACCGCATTGACGTCCTCGAAGATTTTAACAAGTTCTCGAAGCGGCTCCTTCGTGTGAACTCCTTTTGAGCGCGATTCGAGTCCACAGTTTTGATTCCCCGGCACGGAAAGTAGATTCTTGACATCTGCCGCCGATGTGGGGTGTTCTAAAGTGACAGAAGGATCGATTGAACCTTCGCTCGGACTAAATTGTCTGCTAATTAGCTTAATAGATTAATGTTATTGGATTGATTGATGAATTATATTGTACGGATGTAGTCCTATTCAAGGACAAGTACAACACAATTCATTATAAGAAAATCTCATGTGTTTTTTCTTCGTAGGCTTTTAACGGAAAAAGAGGGCTTCTTTACTGTTTATATTTTATTTCCTATTTTTATTTTACGAAGAAACATTACAAGAAACTGCAATAAATAAGATTAAACGAAAATTTTAATAAAAAGTATAATATCCCGTACAAGGAAAATTTATCTTCATTTGGCAAATGAAAAAATGGCACCAGATGACCCGTCTTAATTTAATGTAAACGAAGGAGACACAATGAGTTCCGTACGAGGCTTTCAATTTGTCTTGTTCGTTTGTTTCCAGGGAATTTATTTTACAGTTCTCTTATTTTTTCGAAACTTTTTAATTTCTATAAAAGTTTCGTGCGTAAATAACCTGAAATCCCGCATACTTTCTTGAGGAAGATGTTTAAATACGAATTAATAATTTGTTACATTTTAATACTGTGTAATAAATACAAACACAGTATATCGACATAGGAAAAACTTTAGTTTTTTGGATCTGTCATCGGTTTAATACCCTATACCCAATATATAATTAAAACCGCAATTGAAAAAGTGTTTAATAAATAAATATAACTAGTAAAAACGCTAGTTTTAGCTTCCTTTTAACATACCTACTACATAATGTTCTTAAGTTTTCAGTCAAACTCATTTAACAAGAATTACATTGTGATAGATTTATGATAAATATTGAAATTCATTGTTTATTTAATACTTCTACCGAAGGGCTTACAATTATGTAAAAGTTCATAATCACTATGTAGGGCTAGAAGCGACTAGACATTTATCGATTGCGTTGTTTGTTTTGATATTCCGTTTCATTAGAGCTCCCTAAGCTAAATAGAGTAATTAGGTAGAAGTAATATCAAGTAACTAACAGCAAAATATTATTATAGAGTCCAAGGCTATCCTTAAAGGTACCGATCCGATTCCGATCATCTGCTCTGCTTTGTAGTGGCGGCATATCATAGACCAATATCGGTAAAAAAATCAAACTTATATCCTAGGTCATAGAGTGGCATTTTATTTGATTTTTTGTCGGTTGCGGTCGCTTGCTTAGTTGATCGGAAAGGTATCTTAAAGGACAGCCTTGGACTGTCTATATAGAGCCCAGGTCATAATGTGGCATTTTATATGAATTTTTTCTCTTGCGTTTGCTTGCGGCAAGGAACGGATAGCCACCTTTAGGTAAATTTATGAGACCACACGTCAATGGTTCTTACTCACGTGTCATGTAGGTATAATATCGTATGGCATTTCTTTTGAAAAATTAATAGTGATTAAATTAGTTTTACTCTAGAATCTCAGAGAGCTCACCTACGGTATTCGGTAGTTTATCACGTTGGCCGATCGCAGTTTACTGATTGTGCTTTATGGGCCCATCTGTCGATCTTGTACCCAACTGAGTAAGGGTCTGCCATAACACGTTCAAAATATATTAATTTTAAATTTCGCGAAAATACTGTCTGGTTTTTGGGGCTTTTGAGGATATCATGTATTCAAATGAATAACCTCATGTTAAAAAACTCGGCGACCGTAAATCTTACATATTTAAGGAGCTACTTAAAAAGACAAATTGCTCGTCCTTAATAGTTCATCCCGTAAATCTCCGGAGAGGAACAATGTAATAGTTGTAATGGGGCCGCGTGACATGTAGATTTAGTGCGCCCGATGCAGGTGCAAGCTCGCCGTTTTAAACTAGATCTGCCGTGTGGTTTACGATATTTTCGGGATTCTGGACTTAATGGAAATATTTTCGTGTGACCGTCTGTTATGTGCAATTGTATAGAGGTGTGAATCGTTGAAGTAACTCACACAACACGAACATAATATTACGTAGGTATAGTCTTTTTTTTAACGGGCTTTGGCCCACCACACGTCCCCACCACTCTAACTCCTGTGTCGCCAGGATCGACAGCGTTATCCAACAGCGAAAACCCTTTGATAATATGATCTCAAGGAGCCCTAGTGACATGCTATTGCTGTCTTGGGTTCCGCAAAAAAAATTAATGAGAAGATTAAGATAAGAGGCCTATGAAGTATCCAATTTTCCCTACCAATAAAGAGCGGGAGACAGCACAAATTTGCAGTGAAAGTCAAAGAACTAAAAACGTAGGTAGCTAGTAGTATACATAAATATATAGTATATAGGTCAACTCAAATAGAATAATCATGAAAATATTATTTTTCCGGGATAAAAAGTATCCTATGGCCTTTCCTCAAAGTTCTACGGAAAGTATCTCCATACCAAATTTCAGAAAAATCGATTCAGCGGTTTGGGCGTGAAGAGGTTATATATTATATCTTCAGCATTTATAATATTAGCACAGTCTATGGCACTTATGGGTTCTCATAGAATAAGAAATGATACTTTTTTACTCTATTTCCATTAAAATATAAAGAAATAAAATTTAAAGAAATAAGTTATTTTGTACTGAATTTTTCTTTAATCAATACTGTTCAATGGGTGTTTAATCTTTTGTAGTAAGACCGTTAATGTTTAAGAAATTAAAAAAGTATATTATGTGTCTATGCACTAATCTGGTAGAGGACAGAAATGTCTTAAGATTAATTATTATTCTTATAATATATAGCGCACCTAGCCCATAGAATTTAGGATACGCTTAACAAATCCATCCGGATCATTCGATAAGCCCTACACGACAAATTTCGCCTATAACAATGTTTGAGGTTTAGACAAAGCGCTACCTACACTATAAACCATTCAGAAACGTTTTACCTCTAAAAGAGGCTTTATTTGGACTACATAAGGATAAAGTTGAAGAAGTTCGAAGGTAAAACAACTGCGAACGGACCATACACTGTCCCACACGGTCTTACGCGAACAAAGCACCCCCGTACAAAGCAAATTGCCTACGGACAGTCGGTAGAGAAAAGCGTCATTGTACCGGCCGTTCCTTTTGAGCGATGTCCGCTTATCTCGTGCGATACTGCAACTTACACTTTATAAGAATTTCCTAAGAAAATACAGTTTAGCGTCGAGTTTTAAAATAATAATGTTGGGAAAGGCCGGAGTTGCCGGCCTAGATCTTGAGGAATAATGCCCAGTTTTTAAGGTTTTTTGACAGAAGCTTTTGTGTTCATTAGCTCTTTTGTTTGAAGAATGTTAGAAATGTAACCCATCGAAATTGGTAATTAATAGAAAGCTATAATAAATAATTGATCATGAAAATATCAATAAGTTGCACCATTAATTTGGGCAAAACAAATAAACACATTACTTACAAATGAATTAAGATAAAGTCCAAAACGCTCACAAATCATTATTTATCCTCTTACAAGGAGTTCGCCTACGATTTCTAATATGAGATAATTATTATATTAATGAAGCCCAAAGACGGTAAAAGAGTAAAAAAATATAAGATATTTTTTCGTAAAAAAGTATATGGGCCACTCACAAAAGATAAATTAACCTTGAGTTAAATGTTATGTAAAATATTTCATTTCATTTTATTTATAAAAATATTAGATGACGCCCGCAACTCCGTTGCGCCAAAATTCGTTTCTCGCGCAGTATTCGTTCAGTTTTCCGGTTACAAAAAATCCAATGTGCTTTCTCGGGGCTGAAAGTATCGCCATACTAAATTTCAGCAAAATCGGTTCAGTGGTTTGGGCATGAAGAGGTAACAGCAGACAGATACACTTTCGCATTTATAGTATTAGTATGGATATCGACGGTTAATTTTTACTCAGGTAAATTATTAAATATACTGTTATTTTCAAAGTTTTCTGATACTTCTTCAATCAATACTTTGTTTAGACTTACAGCGACTTTGAAAGTACATTTAATCTCTGAGAGATTTTCAACTTGGACCCTTGTTCAAGTTGATTTCATAATTGTTGAAGCTAGTTCGTGAGGCAACCGGTAGTCATTTACGGCCGTTCCCAATATTTGATCTATTTCTGGTTTTGCCCTACTAGAGATAGGAATAGCTCACATTAGACATTAGATACATATATTTTATGTCAATTGTGAGCTATTCCTATCTCTAGTAGGGCAAAACTAGAGATAGATCAAATATTGGGAACGGCCGTTAGAGATCTCGGCTAAAGGTGATTCCTCACTGGGAGCATTCGCTTGTATTGTAACATTTCAAAGGCGAGCATTACATCAGTGAGGGAGGAGAGCCGAGCATTACAATCAATAAATAGAAGTGTTTGATTACAATACGCACCTTTTAATGATATAGATTATAGTGTGTAAAATCTTGATACAACTTGTAACATCAACTAGCTATGGAATGCTCAAAGTCGAATGTTTCATTACACGCGAATGCTCGTCAGTCAGGGAGGTAGAATTGTTATCTAATGCTCAAAGTCGAATCTTTAATGTTAAATTATACGTGAATGCTAGCGGCGACGGAGCACCTTATGGACCCTGAAATTTCCAAAAACTTCTATTAAATAGAAGTCTTTGGAAATTTCATGTACAATTATTTATAAGTACTTTACACCACGCGTCGCCTAGATCGAAAGAGCTGAAGTGTTTGTAGAGTGAAATAGCATGTTCTTCGGCGTGATCATGAATATTCATCTACGTGTGTTTCCATTTGCGTAATGTATGTGATAATAGTTGCTCAGTGAAAAACATATACCTGACAGAGACGGTATGATAAATTATATACTTTTGTCCTTTTTCACACGAGAGTGCTCAGCTCCTCGAGACAGAATTCTAAATCACGCACATATTACTAAGCAAGGGTGCAATATTGTACCTGTGTTAAAATTAATAAATAATGAGTATTTTACATTTAAACTCATAGTTGTCGTAGCTATTAATATAATTAGCTACGAATAATAAAACTAAGGAATTGTAATTCCCATACTATTACCGTTTTAAATTTGGTTCCTTTTGATCTGTCATGTAACGTCAGCCTAGTACCGCTCAAGGTCACCTAAATATTGCAAATGTATTGAAATGTGTAGGTACCTAAGTTACACTTTTTTGACAAGTATTGTGGAGCATGTTTTTTGACGGAGTTACTTTTCCTTAGTTTTTATTATTCGTAGATAATTAGTATACCCATTAAGCTTCTTAATAATAATAACTAACTTAAAATGTATCTATATATTAATACGTGAGCCAAAAATTTTGTATCCCTTTTGACGAAAAATGGGGAAACGTAGGTGAATGAAATTTTGCACAGTTATAGTTTTTATGGTGAAGGAGTGTATCAAGCTAATATTATTTTGAAATTATGCTTTTATCATACATTATTTTCACAAATAAAACAATACACACACTGCAACACACACACTAGGAAAAATGACAGATTTTTGAGTGACAAGCCTATACATACGAATTATAATCTTTTATTTATGGTTGAAGTCTGTTGACATCAAGGTGACAAACTGAGATACTATTAGACAATGCTTACCTACACGGCCAATCTGAGATCAGCTGAGTCCCAGAGACTAGTATTAAAAAAATATATCATAAAGTCAATATTTTTTACAAAATATAGGTCTTAATGTCGAATTTCAACCATATAGTCAATATAATTAGTATACCTACGAATAATAAAAACTATAGTATACCCATTAAGCTTCTGAATAATAATAACTAACTTAAAATTTATAATTATAACTAGATGACCCGGTGAACTTCCTAATATTATAAAGCTTCCCTGGACTTCCACGATTGCTTCAAGAATGGCATTATTTTAAAATTAGCTAAATCAGTTTAGCCGTTCTCGAGTTTTCGACAAATATAATTTAAAACTAATCTTATATATAATATCACAGATACAATTAATGTAAATCATAATACTGCGAGTGCGGGGTAGAGTGGCAGAGTATAATATAAAATAGTGTATCGAACTGGCGCGAGTAATTGGAGCAGATTATGTAGGGCGCGCTAGATGCACTTCAAAATTAACATATTTTTTGTTAAGCGGCTCAAACGGAACAACTAGAACGAGATTATTTTTATTCAGTACATTTGTTCGGTTGGAAATCTGGTGAGGTTCAGGCACTCACAATATGTCTTCCCTCGCAGATTTCACCCGAACAAATGTTACCACAGTGCCCCCCATTGTAGCTCCCCCAAAATATGTCCATACTACTCTTATATATAAAATTTTCGTGTCACAATGTTAGGCCGCGTACTCAGTGGGTCTGAGAATCGGCTACTGGCTACTTTTTATATTGATAAGTGCATTTGTTGAATAAATAATAGTAAATTATTACAACTCGAGATTGACGGCGACCATTGTTTGTGCGACGGGATAGCGATGGACGTTGCCATGGTGACATACTTATTTAGTCACTTCAATAATACGGGCGAAATACTTTATATGGCAAAGAAACGTTTGCCGGGACAGCTAGTAATATTATAAATGCGAATGTGTTTCTGTCTGTCTGTCTCTGTTTCCTCTTCTCACCCAAACTGCTGAACTGGTTTTGCAGAATTTGGTATGGAGAAACTTTGAGTCCCGGGAAGGATATAGGATACTTTTATCCCGGATAAATGTACGGTTCCCACGCGATAAGTCAATTTTGGCGCAATGCAGTTGCGGGCGTCATCTCGTTACCTATTTTAACATGGTATCCTTACAATATTCAAATTAACTTTTGAGTAATGATAAGGATGTTGCCCACGTGGCAAAATCATAATGAAAGTAAGTACGTTTTTTCATAATAAAATTATGTAAGAAACACTTTGCCTCTTATTTATAAGTATGGATCTGTAAATATATTTTTTTTAACTCCTTTTGTCCTGCGATCTGTCCTTAGACATTGAGCTGGATTTTATGTAATTATGTTCTTGGCGTGTATGGAAAATATCCAATGATATGACCATTTTGTTAGTAGAACTCTGTTAAAGCATGTCTTGAGGGGCTCGTCTTTTGAGCCTTTTGAAGGTTCTATTTGGTTCTTTGCTCATTAGATTCTTAGCCAGGTGGTTGGGATGGTTTTCTATTCTTTTAGAGTATTTTTGTAGGCAGTTTTTTATTTCCTCCTTTACAGATTCTAGTAGAAAAATCTAGATGCCACACCAGCCACTGATTACTCTTTGTGGAAAGCAGCAAAAAATCTTAAAAGGCCTGTCTCTCACCAAGCAGCCATTAGAAAACCGGATGGTACCTGGGCTAAAAGCGACAAGGATAAAGCCGAAGCATTTGCAGAACACTTGTCAAAGGTATTCCTAATGTTGACTGCGGATCCACAAAGACGAACGATGTTACAAACGCACTTACACAAACTCACCAAAATGATCTACCAATCAATAAAATCACAATAAAGGAAGTAATCAGAACTATTAGAAAACTAGATGTTCATAAATCCCCAGGCTATGACTTAATTACGGCGAAAATCCTCAAAGAATTGCCAAATACAGGCTACAAATATCTTACCCAATTGTTCAACGCCTGCCTCTGGGGAAATTTTATTCCACCGCAATGGAAGGTAGCTGAAATAATCCTCATTCCAAAACCAGGAAAAGACGCAACTAAAGTCACATCTTACCGACCTATCAGTCTCCTTCCAACTCCCTCTAAAGTACTAGAAATTTTGTTTCTAAATCGCCTGGCTCCAAAAATCGCAGAAGTTAAACTGATCCCTGAACACCAATTTGGGTTTAGACCTGGTCACGGCACGATTGAACAGGTACACAGAATGGTAGAAAAAATCAACAACACATTTGAAGAAAAGAGGTGGTGTTCTGCCGCATTCTTAGACATCTCTCAGGCCTTTGATAGAGTCTGGCACGATGGACTGCTATTTAAAATCAGGAAGAACCTACCTATTAATTACTATCTCTTCATAAAAGCGTATCTAAGTGGAAGACACTTCTATGTAAGACAAGGCGATGGCGTTTCTAATTTGTACAAAATAGAGGCAGGGGTACCTCAAGGGAGTGTGATGGGTCCAACACTTTACCTGCTGTACACATCAGACTTACCACACACAGAACACGTCCTGACGGGAACATACGCTGACGACACCGCAATATTAGCAACCGACGCCGATACGCCAATATATCGCTGGATATTTTGTAATCTGCCAGAGTTTTCTAGCACCACGCTTTTCTTTTACTAGGTCTAGCATGTCTTTTGTGTAGTGTGTTTTGCGTCTTCATGCTTGGGAGTGGAGTAGCCGACCAGGCAGCTTTTTGAATGACGTCGTTAAAATGTTCAACTGCCTCGATCACGTCATCGTCTGATCTAAGCGGTATATTGAGGTTCAGAGAGTTTGTGACTTGTTGACGAAAATGTAGCCAGTTTGTCTTGTTATTATGCAGCTTACAGTTCTTTTCCATGTTTTTCACTGAGGAATTGACGTAGGCTATGACTGGTGAGTGGTCAGAGGAAAGCTCAAAGCAAGAATGACAACTTATTGAAGAGCTCGTTATCCCTTTGCAGATGAAGAAATCTACAAGGTCTGGTTTCTTATTTGTATCAGCCGGCCAATATGTTGTTTCCCCAGTAGAGGTGACTGTTAGCCTCATAGACTGCACTGATTTAAGAAGCTGTCGCCCTTTTGAAGTGGTAATACGAGCCCCCCAGTCTGTATGCTTTGCGTTAAAATCTCCACCAGCTATGAACCGAGGTCCTAGGGATTTGAAGAAAGCAGTATAATTTTTAACCAACTTCCAAAAAGGAGGAGGTTATATTATGTTCGGCTGTGGATATTTTTTTTTTTTTTTAATTTGTGTATGTTCAACGATTACTCCGCCGTTAGTGAAACGATTTTCGAAATTTTTGTTTTGTTGTATTAGGTTTCACTTCAATTTAGTACCATGTTCACAAAAATGGTGACCTGATGATGATGAGATCCATGAGTAACCTAGGGAACTCCTCGAAATTTATATGGATACATATGGTGATTTTGTTTTTAAAAGAAGAATCCTAAGCATATGCTACCAAAACGCAAGATTTTGCACCGAGGTATACTATGGTTCCGAAGATACTAAGAGAACTCCGGATTCCTTATAGATACAAGATTGGGGGTTTAGGCGTTGTTTTAAGAACTGAAAGCATATGCTACTATGCAAATTACATTCATCATCATCATCATCATTACCACGTCAGGGTCTGGTAACCCTGACGTGGTAATGATGTCACCAATGTCACCAACATTAAACATAACAAATTCAGCCTTAACTCCAGAGCGTAAGGCACACATTTGACATTACTTTGAGAAGTAAGCGTACAAGTAAGTACATGCATGTCTCCGAGGGATATACGTGGGAGAGCCATGATTCGGCACGAATGGGCCGGCTTGACCGGAGAAATACCACGTTCTCACAGAAAACCAGCGTGAAACAGCGCTTGCGCTGTGTTTCGCCGAGTGAGTGAGTTTACCGGAGGCCCAATCCCCTACCTAGTCCCTTCCCTTCCCATACCTACCCTCCCCTATTACCCTATTCCCTCTTAAAAGGCCGGCAACCCACCTGCAGCTCTTCTGATGCTGCGAGTGTACATGGGCGTCGGAAGTTGCTTGCCATCAGGTTACCCGTTTGCTCGTTTGCCCCCCTTATTTCATTAAAAAATAAATAAAGTGTGGGACGAAAAAAAACAGGCACTTCGCCGTTTCAAAAGAAAATTTGAAGTGTATAAAGGTGGCTTTCAGATCTTTACCGCGAGCGACCACGACTGACGAAAGTTCAAATGAAATGCCACTTTATGACATAGGCGATAGGTTTCATTTTACTCTACTTACCTACCTACTAGCTTACGCCACCGCCGGCGGCAGCGTGGGTCGCCACGCAAATGTCAGAAGAAAATGATACTTAAATTCTAAGTCATAAAGTAGCATTTTATTTGAGTATTGAGACAAAACATAAAGTAACGTTATCATTTACGTTAATTTATACCGGTATTAATTACCGCTACTTTTTAACATTTTAACGTAACCTGTAACGTTAAGAAATATCGTACCATATTTTTAACGGTATTCCGGTCCCTGCATAGATACCTTAGTAGGCAACCGCCCGCGCCATATACCACGCCCACCTGGGGCACAATTCTCAGGATGTGAGAAAAGTTCATCTTCGAATAAAATACCGAATTATGAGATTTTTACGAGCGTAACACAGTTTGTGTATTCTCAAAACTTCACATTCAAATATTAGATAGGAAAAATTATTTAATACTTTTTAGTTCATATTATTATAAGGATGTTATTATTGTTTTTACCTTGGAAGTCGGTTTTAATTTTTTGTTAAAAATAATAATTATACTTCATATTGTGTTTAGGTGGTATGTATAGTGCTGATATCAACAGAGGGCCTTTGTCGTCATTAATTATTATGTTAGTGGCTTGAATTTGTTAAGTCTGGAAAGAGTTTGTAGCATGGTGACGAATTTTTTCTTTTATAAGTATAGCCGAACCTCCGTGGGCAGTACCATCAGGGTGCAGTGTGTGGTACATCTTGTATCTTGGTATGTTAAAATATGTCTTTTTTGTGAAGTGTGTTTCGGACACGTTGTGTATGTCGATTTGGTTGGTCTCAATAAACATTTTTACTTCTAACGAGTGTTGTGGTAAGCCACTGGCATTCCAGAGGGCTATTTTGAGTCTGTCGATATGGATCTGTAAATATAGTACAGTATCGTTATTCTTTCAATTTCTGAGTAAAAACATTTTACATAGGATTTACATGCTTTCAACTAATGCAATACTGAGCCTCCAGTTAAGCTTCAGATTAAAACAATATACCTAATTCCGATTCTGTTAGACTTAGTTTCAGAAGTTGCAAATATAACCCTTATGGCTTTAACATAATCACTTTGTGAATATAATATCTTAGCCCGGAACGGGAACAACCCAAAAGGAGCTTTGCGGTCGAGATTGGCAAGTTAGTTTTGGCTCGTGAGGTGTTATTTGAACAGCTTACACCGCAAACATTTTAAGCCAATCTCGTGTTACCCAAAATATAATATCGGAGGAAAAATATTTTGTGAAACTTGTCACTTTCTGTTTGATGAAACGATACGCCGACACGTGAAATTGTTTGTTATTTATTTTGCCTGAAAAACAATTCAGATATTGAGGTTTATAGCAAAAATCATTATCAACCTCTAGGGATGGTAATCATTACCATCGCCTGAATATATTAATCATTTTCAACACTAACGGCCGCACTCAGACACGTTTAATGATGATTAAACTTGAATTTAATGACGAGTGTGACAGATAATATACGTGGCTTATGTAAAAATCTTTATTTAATTACATTTCAGTCAATATTCTGACGACCTCTGTGGCTCAATTGCTTGAGTGTGTGGCAGCTCAAGCCGGGGGTCGCGGGTTTGAATCCCGCCGACGGAACAAAAAGTTTTCAATGTTCCCGGGTCTGGATGTGTATTAAATATGTGTATGATATAATAAAAATCTTAAATATATGACGTATAGTATAAAAGTATTAAATATATTTCCGTTGTCTGGTACCTGTAACGCAAGTCCTTCAAGTACTTAGCACGGGGCCAGACTGACGTGGTGTGTAGCGTCCATAGATATTATTATTATTATTTGTCTCTGGGTGCAGTAATAAATATTTTAAAGGGAGGCCAAAATAAGAAGGTAGTTTTAAGGCTTTCAACTGTAAATACCAACATCAAAAAGGCTTACAAAAGTTTTCACATTAGGAACTATTTCCTTTGATATAAAGGAATAGCGTTGAAAACTGTTGCCGAATTAATTAGAATCAGTTTGTAAGATTCACACATTCATTAATTGGAATATGCTAGTGTTCACAGTCTTAATAAATAACTGGCCTTTAAAAATATAGTTTAATATAATCATTGTGTCGTACATACGGACGGCAGGCAAGTAGCAGACATTAAGTAAAATAATTATCCGACAGGTCTCCATACTTATCATGCTTTTATAATGTTACAAAAGTAAAGTGAGAATGTGTGTTTGTTACTTCTAAGGTTAAAAACTGCTGAACTGGTTTTGTTCAACGTAGTATTCGTTGAGGCTCTGGATTAACACAAACATATTTTATGAAACTTATAGCACCTTCTGCTTATAACAAAGCTTATAAAGCCGTATACAAAATATTAAATGAAGAGTAATAATTATATTTTGCTGCAACACAATATCTAAGAATATTAAAATACTCGATGAAAATAATATGAAAACGAATAAAAGTTGCATAAGTTCAGTTATACCTAATGAGTTATATTCGATTTAAAATAACGTTCATATTGGAGTCGAAAAAAGCTTTGAATCCACCGCAATTTCACCGCTAACTAGCTGCGAACTTCGAATCAAAATTGAAAAATTCTTTGTGAAAAATCACTTTACAAAGTTCGTGAAAGCGAAGTTCATAAGACTTTATTAGACCATTGGCAGGTGTGAAGCAGCTGTCGCCGATATTAATATCTCATGGATATCGTTCCCACCTTCTTGCCGAATTTTAATGATCGAGGCCTCTCTGTCAATAATTGATGACGGGATTAGGGATAGGTTCGAAACTAAATCATTTACTACACCAGCTGTCCCTCGGTTAAAACATTTCAATAAAAACTCTTGCAACATAATATATTATTAAGACCATCATCATAATATTAATACGCGAACGAAAAACTTTGTAACCCTTTTTACGAAAAATGGGGAAACGCAGGTGCATGAAATTTTGCACAGTTATAGTTTATATGGTGAAGGAGTGCATCGAACTAATATTATTTTGAAATTATGCTTTTATCATACATTTTTTTAACAAACTAGAGATCGCCCATTGGTCGAAATTCGACCTTACTTGCAACGACATTAGGACTACTACCTATGTTTTGTAAAAAATATTGACTTCATCATAGTTTTTTTCAATTCTTGTCTCTGGGACTCAGCTGATCTCAGACTGGCCGTTTAAGCATTGTCTAATAGTATCTAAAATTAAATAAAAAAAGAATAATCCATTTTCTTATCAACAATAATCTTTCTTCATCAAATCCTAGTAGTAGTGTCATAGTGTGTGTAACGTATTATTTGTTAAAAATATATATGATAAAAGCATAATTTTAAAATAATATTAGCTCGATGCACTCCTTCACCATATAAACTATAACTGTGCGAAATTTCATGCACCTACGTTTCCCCATTTTTCGTAAAAAGGGTTACAAAATTTGTCTCTCACGTATTAATATATAGATAAAACATTACACACACTACAACACACATACATGAGAAATGACAGATTTTTGAGTGACAAGCCTATACATACGAATTATACTCTTTTATTTATGGTTGAAGTCTGTTGACAACAAGTTGACAAATTGAAAATGGATTATAGTTTTTTTTTTATTGAATCTAAGATACTATTAGGCAATGCTTACACGGCCAGTCTGAGATCAGCTAAAGACCCAGCGACAAGAGTTGAAAAAAAATGATAAATTCAATATTTTTTACAAAATATAGGTAGTAGTTTGGTAGTAGTCCTAATGTCGTTGAAACTGAGGTCGAATTTCGACCATTGGGCGATCTCTAGTATAAATAAGTATGTCTATTTAAATGAACTGTTAATTTGTTTCTTCAATAAACCTTCATTTCATCACTAGTCACTACCCATGAAGGAGAACAATTCAATGGCCAGGTCAAGCGCGTATAAAACAAGTACCCTGTTGAATTAATTTGATTTCAAGATCACAGCTCAGTTAATCGATTGCATATAATATTTGTACTGTGCTACAAATACGTGGCACCATGGACTGCCGCGGTAAAGCTATTGCATATTAGCTATGTCCACACTGTGCCTTTTTTGTTCATCAAGGGCATGCGTTATAGCGCAGTCAACATCACACGTGAGGCATGCCCGCGACGCTATGCCACTTTTCTTTCCAACGCGAGTGGATTTTGACGCATTCAATTATTGAATATGCCAAACGAAAGTTGAATAAAAAATGATGACGAAAATTGAAGATGAAATTGCATAGTGTGGACATAGCTATTAGCTATGTCCACACTGTGCACTTTCATCTTCAATTTTCGTCATCAACTTTCATATTGGCGCATTCAATAGTTAAATGCGTCAAGGAACGCAACGCCAATATTGTCATTTTTGAAGTTTTGGATACGGTCACAGGGCATGCGTAGCGGGCATGCCTCACGTTCGCTGTTGACTGCGCTATAACGCATGCCCTTGACGAACAGAAAAAGGCCCAGTGTGGACAAAGCTATTTATCAACTTATGCAATTATAATTCGCATATTACGTCTAGTCGCCAAATACAAACAAAACCGTGCTAAAGTTTTTTTCGTTACGGACTATATTGATTCGATAGCCGCACTCAAAGTCCGTGATAAAAGCTATTACCCTAAAAATATAATACAATAGCATAGAGCTTATAATACAATATCGACTTGGAAGATACAGATTGACATCTTATATATAAAATTCTTGTGTCACAATGTTAGCCACCGTACTCCTCCGAACCGGCTTTACTGATTTTTACCAAATTTTATATGCATATCTAGTAGGTCTGAGAATCGGCTACTGGGTACTTTTTATATTGATAAGTGTATTTGTTGAATAAATAATAGTAAATTATTACAACTCGAGACTGACGGCGACCATTGTTTGTGCGACGGGATAGCGATGGACGTTGCCATGGTGATATACTTATTTAGTCACTTCAATAAAATAATATTATGGGCGAAATACTTTATATAGCAAAACAACGTTAGCCGGGACAGCTAGTAATAATATAATATTGACTTTTCCGCTGATCTCGTGGCGGCGTCTTAATAAAGAGTGTTTATCTCCGATCCCTTGGTGTGGGCCAGAGGGAATTGTGAGCGGAATAAGGGTGGGTGTCCCACTAAGCAGATTGGTGGCTACGTGACGAGAGCGCCAAATACTCATCGCCTTAATGATCTTACTTCTTGTTTCCCATAATGGAATTTAATTAACTACAGGATTCATTTCTACGCAATTTTCATTATGATACTTTGACAAGCTAACTATAGTAAAGTTGTAACACAGTTTATACTAGAATTAGACTTAAATAAAATGATAGTAGTTAAATTCTATAGTTAGTAGTAATAGCTATAAGTCTAATCGAATCTGATGGCAAAAAGTGAGAAAATAAATTGACGGATATTTTTTGAAAATTCGCCATCAAAATTTGCCATCAGAACCCGGTAGACTTATAGTTATATTGTTAAGCATTTTCCACGTAGCTGCTTGAAACTACACAACCTTGTCGCGCTGTCATTGTTATTACGAAAATAGGTTTATAGTCTACTGATAATGATTAAATTATAATAATATGAAACCTGACTTATATGAAGGTGTTCTAAAGCTTATTAGACTAACTTTCACATTTGGCATGAACTTTAAATATAATGTACAAGTTTATGACGTATTTTCACGACTACCCACGTATTTATTTTTAATCTATTTAAGCTGATTAGCTTTCATTTTCACGAGACCCTTACGAGAATTAAAATATAAAGCGAAACAAAATATATAAAGTATCTTATATTATACAATGTGACGAAATAAAACAAAGCTTTGAAATGCCGCATGAATTAAAAATATATTTGCGTGCTTAGCATAGGGATTTAAATCATGGTCACAGGCAATGTATCAAGAAAAAGGGAAGAAATTTTTTTAAACAAAAAAAAAAAAAAGGTGAACGGAGCGTTGCTCACAGTTCAAAAAAAAAAAAACAAATAAAAAAACGGTTTTCCAAGGCTTCTTGATTATTTTTTTATCGGAAAACCCCATAAATAGAGAGTAACATAGAATTACTAAGAATCGCTTCCAAAACAAATATTAATACAATACCCTTGTATGTAGGTATTTATTTTTTCTCTGAATACCCTATATACACACCACCCTGTATATGCACAGTATACCCTAAATTAATTGTTTATTGTACTCCTATGCCAAAGGTTGCTTGGTAGAAATTGCTCAATAGCAATAAAACCGCCTTTGTGTTCATGTGTCCTTGTTGAATGTATATTTATGTTTGTACTACAACTTTTTTGAAAGCAATAAAGTATATTCTATCTATCTATTTATTTTTCCTCTGAACTGTGAGCAACGCTCCGTCTACCTTATTTTTTTTTAAACATTTTTCTTCCCTTTTTTTGATACATTGCATGTGACCATGATTTAAATAGCAAATATAACAAAATGTAACAATTTTCCACAAAATCACATAATTAGCTCTTTATTACTTAATAAATCTCTAGGTAATCTCATGAATCATGATCCCGGTTCAGACATTATTGATAGTAAATAAATCTATAACGTTTATATACGCACTTAAACCTGTATTAGTGCTGGGGGAAGGTATTTTCATTAGAGTATTAAGTCAAACCGGGAGGCCGTAATCTGTTTACGAAATATCATGTTATATAACCAGCGCACCTCGGGATTACAGATATACGATCTACAAACACGTAGTGGAATAACAATTTACTGTTTATCATAAAACGTTGTATTCGAATTGATTATAATGCAAACCCAAAGACCTAGATAGATTGGTATTGAAAAATGGTGATCAAATAATGGTCACACTTAGGTGAAGAAGCAATGAATATCATCACAATAATATTTTACAGGCGAAACGTTAACGCCTCCATGGTCCAGTGGTTTAGAGCGTGGCTCTTGAGTCTTGACTCGGAGGTCGTGGGTTCGATTCCCGCGTTGGAAACATATTATTTCCAAGTTTGGTTAGGGCAAAGGCCTTTCCCAAAGTGGGCGATGACGCCCCCTTGTGGGGACCCAGAAAAAAAAATGGAGACGTTGTGTAGAGGCTGGGGGGGGTGATTTATTTCATCAAGATACATTTTAAATTGAAACAATGGGGGCGCTAAAATATAATTTGTTCTGAAAGTGGGCGGTAGACAAAATAAGTTTGGGAACCTCTGGCCGTTAGGGCAATACAGGATGATCACCTGCTTGTCTGACAAATAAGATGATTCATGCGTCGGGTTGGCATGTAAAAACCTGCGCTTAATCTCTCGCCAGTCGTGTCAGTCGTCCATCTCACTGGGTTATGAGACTAAATTAAGAGGGCGACTAACCCCAAAAATCAAACATCGTCCTTCTCTCTTCACACTCACACCCGTCTTTCATATGCCAGGTGAAACGTAACGATGCGGACTCACCGCCAAATTAGTTTTTTCTCAATAACTTGATAAATATACAACATCTTCAAAATCCGCTAGGTCGATCTCTCAATAAAAGAATTTTATACAATCTGTTAATGCAAGTTATGGCAAAAAATGAAAAATTCGTGAGAATTAGATGCATCTTTGTGATTTTTTTCTATCGAGAAAATTTTAAGATATCGTGTTTTTGCTCAGATCGAATTCTCGGAAATATAATGTAGTACCTAATTTTAGAAAATGAAACAATTCAGGGCTTATTTTCGAGTATAAAAATGAATTATAAAATCGACAATTTAGGGTTAGTCGCCCCCTTAATAGAGAGTGCTCTAATTGTGTACTTGCGCACACACTTGTAAACTATAAAATTACTCCTGCGTAACTGGCTTGGTTTCAATGAATCCGGCCACTGTCACCGGTGTGGGAGTTATTATTATACAGGCGAAAGTTTGTGAGTTTGTATGTTTGTTACTTCTTCATGTCTAAACGGTTGGAGCGATTTTAATAAAATTTGGTATGGTAACACAAAGGCTACTTTTTACTACGAGAAAATATCATAATCTATTTTCCCTAAAAAAACTGCCGGTAACACAGCGGGGTAGACAAATATTTGAAACAAGTGAGTTTTCATACCTTATTAGTTTAATGGCAGATATGAATTGCCAGCATTTCGCTCAAAAATTGTACAAAACGTTGGCCTTTGTGTCGACTATCATGCAATAGTTTTAGTTATATTTAAATGATTGACATATTCAACGCTAACTGAATTGCAAAATATAAATAGAACACTGCATGCTATTCCACGTTTAGGTTTAGACAGGTGTTTTGTGTCCTACAATAGACTTCATTTATATCTACATTCAGTTTTCCGAGCTGAAAAGCGGATTATAAAAATCTATTGAAGCTAAATAATTCATAATATTTTGTTTGCACTATATACGCATTATGTATTTTAGATAATCGTATTTTCTGCTGTTTTATTTACAGTTATAATTTATTTTAAGTCAATAATTAAACCAGTAGATAATTTTTATTTAAAAATAATGGTTATTACAAAAGTTAAGTCACTTTTTAATTAAAAAAGTAACGCAAACGATGTAAGGGTATAATAAGATAGCCTTCATTTAATTTTCATAAACTTAAGTCACATTTTATAATATCACTTCTTCTTTCAAACTGAGCGGAACTCGAATATCGTTAAAAATCACCGCTCAAGTTCGTTGAAAGATCTCGTTGAATAATTAATTCGTAGCCCACATTATACTTGGGGTGTGACAAAAAATTATGAACCATAACCGATGAGACAAAAGACCGACACAATGGAATGTATTTAAATGGAATGAAACAAAAACCTTGACTTTTGCATGCAAGATGCGTGGAGATTTAATGGGATGACATATATATTTTTTAATCAACATTGTAATTTACAGTAAAGAGGCATAGATAGAGATAAAAGAAGTACCTAAAATCATCATCACAATCAAGATGAAACAAATAAAAATCGTTTGTTGAGAATATGACCGAGCCTCTGCAATAAAAGAGAAAAATAGATACTTACACAGTAACATCTATTTTAAATCAGTGTTTATTTGATTAATTGTTATACAGTTGTTATTATTTCATGATTAGATGTTAGAGTATTAAAAGCACACGCGTCTATATAAGTCATCTTATATCACATACGCGGATTTACGTGCACATTGTATTCTGGTAGTAGTGAAATCAAAGTCATGAAAATCGTGCAGCGTAACATCAGCTGATTCTCTTTACTATTCTGTGACGTAAGAGTTCATTCTCTCTCGTATTAACATTGCATCCAAGTTCATCCAGCCATCCAAGTTCCTAATTACAAGTCTCTCCTAAAAATATAGGCCGTAAGCAGCACAATAGTTAATTAGGGCTGCAAAACGTGTGTTTCCATTATAGATTGGACGTTCCAAAGCTGTAATCACACAAAGGGCTTAGCCCATTGTTGGCGAGCTTTATGCCGCAGGTATCGACCTGCGGCACAAAGCTCGCCCATAATCTGAACATTCAATTGATATCTCATGTCCTTGACATTTAAGATTTAGTGGATTTAGTCTTAGTCTGGTAAATTAATGACTTCAATCCTTTTCAGCTACAATTTCTTATCAAATACTCAAATACGATGATTTCCAAATATAATATTTTTGCAGTTGCAGTTGCCTTCTTAAAACGTAGTAGTAAATTTCTAAAGAAATCGCTTAGGTTTAATCAATTCAATGTTGAGTTTCCAGGTAAGAATTTCGGACGCAATAATTTATTTATTAAAAGCTATAGGTACAGACTTATGGTTATTTTACAAATTTACATCTAAACACGCTTCGTGGAAAATTAAAGACAACTTCGAGGAGAAAATTAAAGTCAAATCTGAATGCCAATTGAACAAAAATAAGTAGAATTACATTCGCGGATTTCCATAAAACGTTACCTTCAAACATACTTCTTCAATCTCATTACGGTATTCAAATCAAGTAAAATCTGCTCCATCATGTAGCAAATAAGATCCAACGCAGACTAAAACTTTCTTGTGATTTCGTAAACGGCCTTTTTACAGACTTACATTCCATGGAAATTTATTTTTAGGGATACGACCCTTTTTAAATAAGACGATATTTGCGAGTCATTATTTCTACTTAAAGTACTTTTTACGTTATTGTTAATATCTTTTAGAGCGCTTACAAACGAACGGCACGTGTCGGCGGCACGTGTACAGTTTATCTCCTAATTAGTCCAAGTTCCTAAGTCAAAATTACTGCTTTCGACTTTTCCATCCACATCCTCTTTTTGAGCATTCATTTACTAGGCTAGTCAGTAATCCGTACGCTGCCGACGCTTACGTCCATTGCGTACGATACCGACCTGTGGACCTTTAGGAGGTACGTCAGAACTGGGGGCCTACCACAACCTCTCTACTAAGCGACACCGTTTGACAGATGAGCAATATTACTTTAACGTCAATCTAGCGATCTTAAAAAAGTTGATATTTCACAGCGGATCTAACAATGTTTTGCATTTTTTACTATTTTTTAGTAAATTATATTTGAAAAGTGATTACATTAATGTTATTATAATCTTACAACAAAGTGTTCTGGAAACATTATAGTTTTATGAACGGTCGTGGTAGGCCCCTGCAAGCGTCATAAACTGTCGACGGCTGCCGTCGACTGCCATCGACTGACGCCGACACGTGCCGTCGATTGTCGCCGACGCGTGCCGCCAACACGTGCCGTTCGTCTGTATGAAGCCTTAGGTAGGCGTCAATATTTTATTAATAACATGTTTTCCATAAACTTCTATTTCATATTTAATATTTTGACTGCGGCACAAAAAATTAAAAATAAATTGCCAATTCGAAGTTGAATATAATAAAAAGGTTATTAATAACTACAACAATATTAACCCTATAACTTTTATCAGGACGAGTGTGCGTCACCTTAACACGCATTCTTTACGATCCACGCTTTGAGCGGCAATAGGATTATATCTAATTCCCTGAATCTTTGTAAAAAACAATTTCCCGAGGATTGGCTACACATTTGAATGGTGTAATTGCATAAGTTTTGGTTCCAGGAATGTGAATTGTGAGTTTATTTTTAGGAAACCATCTATTGTTACTTTGCTAAATATTTTTAAGAGAATTTAAATTAAAATATTATGCTATAAGTATTTTTGTTTCATATTAAAAATATTCTAAAACATTATTATCTGTTTTAACTTGAAATAATAATATGCAATAGTTAATTTTCATCATTTATATTGAAGAAGAATAAAATTGATATATTGGTTTCGCAGAACTTAGCTGAGTACTTTCTGGGCTTGTCGATTTTTTATTATTGCTCGGACGAATTTAGCGTCAGGGGAGATATAAAAGGAAATGGAGCTAAGCCCTTCGGAAATCTTAGAAATTGGCCTTTATCCCGTGCGTGCGAGGACAATAGTCAGACAGGCCGATGGAACAGTATTGCGCGCCCGGGGGAACGGTTTTACGATTGGCCGCAGAGATTTATACCCCAATAACTCTCATTTTTAGGGTGTTTAATAATTTAATTAAACTGTCGCTTCATTACCTTGAGTCACGCGGTGGCCATCTTGGAAAAAAATCAATAGAGTTACGTTGTTACGTAGCGTCTTGTTTGACACTTTAACTTGATTGCTACGATTTAAATAAGTAAGATTGTAATAAACTGCCACATGCGGAGACGAGTAATAATTATTTAACTGTAATTAAATAATAATACATATTATATCTATGGACGCTTCACACCAGTCACCACGTCAGTCTGGCCCCGTGCTAAGCACCTGAAGGACTTGTGTTACGGGTACCATACAACGGAAAATATATATTTAATACTTTTATACTATACATATATTTAAGATTTTTATTACATAATACACATATTTAATACACATCCATGACTCAAGAACTTTGAAAACTTTTTGTTCCGTCGGCGGGATTCGAACCCGCGTCCCCCAGCTTGAGCTACCAACAGCCCACTAACTGAGCCACAGAGGTCGTCAAAGAGGTCGTAAATAAATAATTTAACACATTAATGTTCTCATACATTATCTGTCAAACTCTTCATTAATAAAGTTAAGTAAATTTGTCTCTGAGTGCGGCGGTAAGCGTAAAGATGATTTCGTTTTATAAGCTTATCGGGTCTGGGATATCAAAATATATTTAATCATGTTGATCATAAAAAGTAACAAAATATTCGCTTAACGTAAAAAGCAGGTCAAATAATTTAAAAATGTTAAGAACTTTGTAAATAACATTAAAGATAGGCCGTAGGCTGTAGACGTTATGAAAATGATAATTTAAAGTTTAATAATATAATAAATGTAAAGATTAATCTGAAGGTCATTTTAAAAGCTAGTCTCACATAATAAATAGAGATTAGGCCTGAAAAAACAACGTTATTAAAGTTAACAGCGAGTATTTTTTTTGGGCACTAAGCGTAGAAAGTATCACTTCTTTGCATAAAAATATCAAAAGTGTGAAATGTGATCATTATCTTATTTATTTGATCTTCTTAATTATTTGCGGAGAATACAAAATTTTATAGTACCTTATAACAAGCGCGTATTGTCCTTTTCCAAAAATTATAAACCAAACCACAAAACGAGCCACAAAACTTCCTACTTCTCCTAATTCTGTTATTTCGATTAACATAACCAACAATTAAAGTGCGCCAAAACGAAAATTGAATGAAAGAAGATGACGAAAATTGAAGATGAAAGCGCATAGTGTGGACATAGCTATAAGTTATGTCCTGTCACTGTGCACTTTCATCTTCAATTTTCGTCATCAACTTTCATATTGGCGCATTCAATAATTAAATGCGTCAAGGAACGCAACGCTAATATTGTATTTTTTTAAGTTTAGGATACGGTCAGAGGGCATGCGTTGCGGGAATGCCTCACGTTCGCTGTTGACTGTGCTATAACGCATGCCCTTGACGAACAGAAAAAGGCACAGTGTGGACAAAGCTATAGGTCAATTAATGTCTTCAATAAATGTCAAAAGTTGTTTACTAAACGAAGTAAGTCATCCATTTACACAATGGTTTATACGCGGTCGGATGCTGCCAAAACTTTACATACACTAAATTCGGCCGAGCAAGTTCGGGTGGAGTTATTGGTGCAGAATTACTAATAATGGGTCGCAGGTAAAATTGAAATTTCCGCGTATTGATTTCTCCCCATAAATTTCACACAAACTTTCAAAATTATGGGCGAACGTAAAACTTTGCGATGCCGCTGACGGATTATGTTCCTAATATTATATTAAATAAAACGTACATATACAATATTATGAAGTTAAAAGTACAGTTTTGTTGTAAGCTTCTGCTATTTCAGCTTTAATTTTAATGAGATAATAATATAGTGTTACGGTACATGGTATACGGACACGTGGTGCCATCTAGCGACAAACCAGCGAAACTTACCGAGGGAGCACAGGCAACATAAATCCCCTACTCAATACTAGATGGCATGAGGTGCGCAAGTACATACTCGAACCTTCTAGAAAGGTCCAATGTTTGTTTACGTGTTTACCGTTTATTTGTTTGCGTGTTTACGTGTTTTAATTTAGACCTTATGACTGAGTACATAAGGTCTAAATTAAATTTGCCAAAAAATTCAACTTACTGCACTTATCGTAAGGACGGCAGTTTTATTGTGGTACATGCTCGAGCCTCCTAGAAAGTTCCCACGGTTGTTTACTTGTTTACGTGAATCGGGAACTTTCTGGAATTCGTCTCGCCATATAAAAAGCCGCAGGCAGGCCCGGCGAGTCAGTTCGATCTGAGCGATCTTCGAGGCGACAACAAGTGATCAATAGTGAGTGAACCAGTGAAACCTGCGACTTGGCTACGACCTAGGACAGTGATAGTGCTTAGTGATTGGACCTAGTGTTTAGTGTTTGGACTTAGTGCTAAGTGTTGTGACCTAGTGTTTAGTGCAGTCTTCAAGAGAGTCACCAGGTTTTTCTCTCCAAATCCTCGAACCCTAGCACATAACAATAACATTAATAAAGATTCATGACTTCTAAATTATTATTAAGAGAAAGTATCTATCTACATGTCACACTTTAAAAGCATCTAACAATGTTCTTTTACCTTGATTAAAGCAATAATTTGTAGGAGCAATAGAACGCATTAGTAAAGCAAGCGCACACGTAGGATAAGTCAGTTTAAACTGTTTTGTCTTACAAAGACAAGTCTTCCAATTGAATCTTGTCTTGTCGATGGCACGCGTCAACGGCTGCCGTCGACAAGTGCCGTTCGTTTGTAAGAGGCCTAAAACATTGTCTTGAGAGTTTAAAGACCTGAATTTATTCTGTCTTTCAAGTGTCATTATAAAAGTACAGTGGCGTTGCTTCTAATAAGAATTTTTGGTGGGTAATCAATAGATTACCCTGCAAAAAGCCTTGTAATTTGCGAAAAAAAAAAAGATTTAGACTCTCGAATCGCTAGGTACTTCATATGTACGCAGTACGTATGTAGTACCCATTCCTATACGTACTAGGTACCGTTTCGATCAACGCGGCGACTGACAAAAATTCAAATAAAATGCCACTTTATGAACTAGGTTATAAGTTTCATTTCTTCCGATATTGGTCTAGCGACCCATGCTACCGCTGCTTTGTGTAGCCTAGGCCAACCAACAAAAATTCGAATAAAATACCACTTATTTTTTCGAATTTTTGTCGGTTGCGATCGCTGGCGGCAAGGATCCGGAAGCCAACTATGAGGCATTTTCTTTTAAGTGCACACATAATTCATAATTCATTTTTTTCATACCATATTACAGTATCAGTCTTAGTTGCTACTTTGGGTCCTACACTACGCACAGCCTATCTTGCAGGTCCCCAAATTATCTTCATCTATTTATTATTTAAGTCGCGTTTCAAGTGAGCGCTCGGCCTAAGGAAATAACAGTGTTAGACGTTAATATAAACAGCGATGACACCGGGCGATAGCATACATTAGCACTATCAGTGTCCCATTAGCACCGCTCTCGGGGCTGCAACAACAAATACTTGCCTGTTTCATTAACAACATAGATATTGCGGCAATATTAATTATAATAAGATACAATTATCAATTACTGGATTCCCTTCATTGTTGTAATTTGTTGGTAACGTGGAAATCGTATAATGGTTTGGGATAAACTCAAAATATTTTATACAAAATTGAATCAAAATCGGTTCAGTGGTTAATGCTTGAAGTTTATACATAGACAGAGAGACTAGAACGTGGCTTTTTAATAGTGTAAGAATTAGTTTAAGTTTCACAAACTGACAAACACTATCAATATAATATCCTTTATTAAACTTTAAACCTTTACCCATTAATAAATTTTGGTATTTGTAGCACTGCATCTATATAATTCGTATTATGCAGTGACATAAAAGTACATGAAACAAATACCTCAATGTGTAGTGTTTATTTGATTCCTCTTGCTGTAATTGTGTGACTTAAGATACCTACCATTCAGAACACGTGTAACATACAAACCAATATGAACCAATTACGTCGATTGGGGGAAAATTTGTTGGTAAACAAGCAAGTATTAGGGTTACATTCATTTAACTTGTACATAGAGTACACGCTTCTATGTCATCATAATAATAAGTTGTAATATAGCTATACTTTTGAAGTATCTCTTACCTCTAAAACCAATCTGTTGTATAATAGTTTACTTAATTAGGATCATAATATTAACAGGCTTTATATCTAAGCAATACGCGATAGAGGAATGAGCTACACCCATTCTCGTATTGATGTATCAATACTAAATCGTTTACGTATAAGCCGACGCGAAAACCATAATATATTACACTGCGGCGTTTAATGAGATAAACATTAAGCATTTAAGATATATTGAAATACGACTATTAATTTAATTAATTGTGCTACTCTTTAGCGTAGTATTGTCGAATTTGTAAGGTGCCTAATATTTTTTAATTTAACTAGATGACGACCGCAACTCGAACGCAACATATTTATAGCGCGGAAACCATACATTTTTCTGGGATAAAAAGTATCTCCATACCAAAGTGCAGCAAAATCGGTTTGGCCGTGAATAGGTAATAGACAGACAGACAGACGCAATTTCGCATTTATAATATTAGTATGGATACTGCATTACAGTCATAGCTTTCTTTGCGAATATGAGAACGTAATAATTACAGTTATAAGTGAACATCGGATTATATTCATTTGCAAAAATTTGCAAAATTATCATACTATTTTTATGGAATTAATGGAAATTTTGGAGGTACTTTTATTGATATACGTATTCTTTATTTAAGTATTTGCATTTATTTATTTACATAAGGGCAGTTCCATGTAAAAGTCTACCATAAACTAGAAAAATAAATACCTGATTTTGGTATTAAAAATACTTAATTATAGTCACAACATTATGGCACTATTAAGATTTTATAGAAGCAACAATTTCTAAACATTACTTTTCTATCAAAGCTGCCATTTATGAGATGATGTCGTGAGATCGGCTGAGTGTGGTTTTGTGTGATGAAGTTCTGACTTAGTTTTCACGTTATGTATTTTAAATTCTTGTCATATTTTGTTACACACTGATTGTTCAAACAACTAAATACCGATATAGCTTTTGAGATTCGAGAAAATTCATTTTTATAAAGATATAATAGGCTTGTAAGATCACAGTGTCGAGTTGTAGTGTCGGTCACATAAAAATCATTACTTTTGTCTATAACTACAGTAAAATTACTTTTACATCAACAAAATTAGAAACTTTCCTACGTGACGGCGTTACTCAAATGATACCGGCATTAAAAATTTGACATCTTTTTTTATAACACCTAAACTCTAAAAAATATATTTGTAGTGTCGGTCACATTATAAAGTCGATCATGCCCAAAAGTAGCGTTTTGTTTGTTATTTTTGCTGATAGATGGCGAAAACAGCTATAGAAAGCAGAGAGAGAAGCAGAAAGCTAAATTATTATTTTAAGAACCTGCCAGACCACCTCAAAGTCAAATAAAATCCAAAATTTTGCGATGTCTGGAAATGGGAAGCAATTGTCACAAAAATCTGGCAGTAGGATATGAGATTATTACAGATATTGCAAGAAAATAAGATAAAATCATTGATTTTTAAACTTTATTGAACGTAAGATAGACCTGCAGAACTCAAAACCTTTTCAAGTAATAGCGACCGAAACTCCATAGTGTCCGGTCGTTCTTACCTCTATAGGGCTCATTTAATGGAAAAATTTTAGCTTAAAAAAATTACGAAAGTCTGCCTATCGCTGCCTTTTGGGTTAGTATGTTAATAGTTTTTGAGAAGATTTCGTTATTTTTTGACTAATTATTAGTGATTTCGTTTTTGTGACGTTTAAGTTAAAAAAAAGCATTTTAATGAATTAACTAATTACTGATTAGCTTTTATATACTTTTGGAGTTCGTACTGTACGTGTTGAGATACATACATTTTAAAGTTTAATGTAAAACTACCGACTTTTACCTACACAAAGTGAGTGTAGTGTCGGTCACGTTTTGGGCTGTAGTGTCGGTCACAATTTCTTTTGCTATAACCATTTTATAATAGTTTGTTTCGTAACCATTTTATAATAGTTTGTTTCATGCACTTTCGATAAAAATTCAAAGTAGAGTTATTTAGCACACAGAGAGGAAGATTATTGGTGTTTACAAACACTCTCGGAAACGACTTCCTTTTGCATGTAGTGTCGGTCACGTTTATGTTTGACTAAATAAATGCTATTTGAAAACAACAGTGTATACCATTTTTTCTACATAAGTTAACTTGTTTTATCTGCTACAAAGCCATCTTAAAATTGATACTAACAACATGATAGTAACCATAATATATGACAAAATAAAACGTAAGTCGTATCAAATGTAGAGTCAGTCACATATGGAATTGCCCATAAAACACTTTTTATTCTGCTAAAATTCCAAACTTTAAACAAATCAAAACATTAAAGTGAATCGAGTCGTAAATTATTTATTTTTAATTACGAGTAAGCGCAGAAGTTTTTATGGCAATATTAAAATATTGCGTTTCAGCCAACGATTATTTAAATATGGAACACCTGCTCACCGACGACATTTTAATTTCTTTAATACTTACTTTTAAAAACAATATTACTCGAGTTTAATTTAAAATATTATTAAAACAACATTATTATTCATTGCGTAGTAAATGTTTAATTTGTAAGTAACTATATTTTTACAATATTTATTGTTTGTCGCATGGCATGTCATTTTATTCAAAGGTTTATTTGTTTTTGTAGCAATATTAACATGAGAGTAGATAATAATAAAATTGTATTGTTTCAATTATTGTGATATATTTTTTGATTATATTGTGTAGATGTTTATTGTATCTTATTAAATTTGCCAGACCAATATCTCGTTGATCACAATGGCATCACTAGTTTGCCAGCCATTTGGCAACCTCTAGTTGGGATTATATGAGAGTGGTATGTACGACGGGGCCTAACTGATTTACAATGTGACGTCATTACTGCTGTTTTGTATTAACGTGAGTTGATTGCTCTCGGATATTGGCAATGGAACCTACCCTTTGGCCATGACGTTTTCTTATCGCTTCTTTGTGTAACCGCCGATCAAAATGTATGACATAGCTTTCGATATAATAAAGTCGATATCAACTGATGCTATGTTAATTCCATACATTTTGATCGGCGGTTCTATAAAGAAGCGATAAAGAAAACGTCTTGGCTAGGGCCTCTGGTATAGGCTTCGTGGAATAATATTATTAATGCATGTAGACGCTCCTCTATCATAATTATATCATCAACATCAATATCGATTAGTATCTCGATGTAAGCAAATAGAGCGTATCGACTTAGTTATAATAGGTTATGTTAAGCGGTATTATTCTGTCTTTTACTAAGTTTCACTTTTTGTTTACGGTCACACTGAAAGACATTTGAAGATTACTTAATTTAGCTTGAATGAAGAGTTTGGTAGGAAATGTATAATGTTGTCAAAATCTTCATTAAATTAAGTAATCATTAAATTAAATAAATTAAAAACTCAATGATTTAGTGCCACTTTAACGAGTATTGTAATTTACCAGTGTCGGTAACGTTGTCAGTTTTATGGAAAACAGGTTACACAACTATGCTACGCAGAAGTGAATCTATAATGACCATGTGTGTAAGCAGTACACGAGACTTGCTTTTTCACTGGAGCTCTCTTCCTCGGTTCTCATACATTCAAACCTTTTGAAGTTACATAGAAAATTCCAGATATTTTCATTCCATTTAAACTTTAAAGGGAATTTTACTTCTCGATATCTAGTAGACACCGTGACACTTTATACGTAACTCAGTATGACTATGATTCTATCGGCAGGCGGGCGTTTTGCCAGGAACTTGGCACTTTATCGTGGAGTGGACACCCCAATGAAAGGAATTGCCTCATAATTGCCAGGCTAAGCAGCGAGAGGTTTGCCAATAACTTGTCTGAAATGTACTAAACGTTATCTTTTATCTCGCTGGATATTCTTTATTTGAAGTCAATTGAACGTTATGATAAATTATTTTATTCTTCCTCAGTGTTTGTATTGAGAACGGGATTCATTTTAGCATGTGCAAATTTTAGTTATGATTATTATAATATAACTAGCTGTCTCGGTGAACTTCGTGTCACTTTAAAACCTTCCTTGGACTTCTACGAATATTTTAAGACTAAAATTAGCCCAATCCGTTCAGCCGTTTTCGAGTTTTAGCGTTACTAACACAATTGAAAATCCATTTTTATATATATACAACAACATATATCTTTGAAAGATTTATATAGATATATCTTTGAAAGAAGCGACTCATATTATAATAATGATCGAACTTCACTTGGTAAGTTCGTTTGATCACTTATCATTATTTGAAATCAAGGAAATCTAGTAATACTATCTAAAAATATATTTAACGAAAAGCTCGCAAACTTTTAACACACACTAAACACACGAAGATTTACGCCCCGCAAGTTCGAAGTTTAAAAATATCGCCAACAATGTTGCGAAACTAAAATGGCGGACGTGATGAAAATACCGCCAATGCTACTAATTAGGTTATCTGAACCATCGAAAAAGATGTAGCCTGTCACCGCGTCTCATTAGTACGGCCTAATGACGCCGCCGCTGGAGCCCACTCGCAAGTCCTCGCACCTCGGCTTTGTTTACAGACGCCATATTCAATATAGTTTTTTGTTCGTAGTGGACCAAACAGCAGCCTGAGTTGTGCTATCGTAGTTTTTGAAGTCGATGGGTAGTAATGTAGGTACTACAGCTTTTTTAAATTATCTAGACTATGTTTTTGTAGTATCTTATTACTGGAACAAAATTTAAAACACGCTTTGGTTGACAAATAGACAATCTATTTAGTACTAAGTTATAGATGAAAGAAAATCATTATAATACTGCTTAAGGGGGCGACTTACCCTAAATTTTCGATTTTATAATTCATTCTTATACTTGAAAATAAGCCCCGAATTGTTTCATTTTCTAAACAAAGATACTACGTTATATTTTCGAGGATCCGACCTAGCGAAAACACGATATCTTAAAATTTTCTGGATGGAAAAAAATCACAAAAATGCATCTAATTTTCACGATTTTTCATATATAATTGCCATAACCGTGCAAAGTAAGTTAATATTTTAAGACATTGTATAAAATTCTATCATTGAGAAACTGATCTAGCGGATTTTAAAAACTTTGTATATTTATGGAGTTATCGAGAAAAAACTAATTTGGCAATGAATTCGCGTCGTCTTTTTTCACCTAGCATATGAAAGACGGGCGTCAGTGTGTTCAGAGAGAAGGGCGATGTTTGATTTTTTGCGTTAGGTCGCTCTCATAGTGCTTTAGATGACGTCCGCAACTCCGTTGCGTCAAAATTCGTTTATTCCACGGGAACTGTAAATTTTTTATAGATAAAAAGTATCCTTTGGGCTTTATCCTCTTCCGGGGCTCAAAGTATCTCAATACAGCAGCAAAATGGGTTAAGCTATTTGAGCGTGAAGATATAACAGATAGACAGACAAACACTTTGGCATTTATAATATTAGCCTAGATGGTTAAGTTTATGACCTTAAAAAATCATAACATTAAGCCCGGGCGCGCACTAGCGGCCAAGCCGCGGCGGCCATCGAGATAGATACCTTAGTATGAAACCGCTATAGACCACGCGCGCCTGGCCGCACGCTGTCAAGCGGCTACACCATACTTTCGATGGCCGCCGCGGCCTGGCCGCTAGTGCGTGCCCGGGCTTAAAGTAAATTTTCGACGGAAAATATTTTTATTTATTCATATGAATAGTATTATAAATTTGAATTCATTTAGCAATTTTCGTATGAGTGCATGTCATAAAAATGAAACAGTAAAAGTAAGATTATATTTTATGAATGTATCGTTTATTTTGCCGGTGCTGAATGAAGTATAAAATATTCAGTAATTTCGATCATATACTCTCAATCAGTGAATCCGAAATATAAATATATTATTTTTATGACGGATTGCTTAAAAAAATCTGTTTTATTTTTTAAGACAGACATTGAAAGTACCTGGTAAACATGCTTTAGGAATAATTTTATTTTAGGCAAAATCTATTTAAAACTACTTAAAATATTTAAAACTTGCCAAAACGATTACGTTTTTCTACCTGTATATAATATTACAAGTATTTTCTTGACTGAATAATTGAAACAGTTTATATTTTAATCACTTTATTTAAAATACTACCCTACGTTGTAACTAGTTACGATATGAGTTAGCCTAACCACCACAGAAATTGATACAGACAGAAGGAGCGTTATTATTTTGGTCGGTTTCTGTCTATTTACGGCGGTTCCCAATATTTGATCTATCTCTGGTTTTGCCCTACTAGAGATAGGAATAGCTCACATTAGACATTAGAGACATATATTTTATGTCAATTATGAGCTATTCCTATCTCTAGTAGGGCAAAACCAGAGATAGATCAAATATTGGGAGCGGCCGTTAATGTTATTCGTTATCTGTCTCGCTGGGCTTGGCATAACTCGATTAACGGCCGTTCCCAATATTTGATCTATCTCTGGTTTTGCCCTACTAGAGATAGGAATAGCTCACAATTGACATAAAATATATGTCTCTAATGTCTTATGTGAGTTATTCCTATCTCTAGTAGGGCAAAACCAGAGATAGATCAAATATTGGGAATGGCCGTTAATTACACAGATCCGCCATCTGTGTCAGAATTAATTCGGATGTACGACAACGTATAGAAATACAGCTCAAATGAAATAAAACCGTTTAAAATAACAATAAATGTGAATTAAAGAAGTAGGTTGCTATTAGTCTAATTCAGCAGAAGTCCGCATTTGTTCCGCAATGGCCCATTAGCCCGGGCTGGATTTACAAAACATTGCCCGTAAACTCTCCGGGATAAACTTTATTAAGAAAAACGCATGTGCTTAGGATATTCGCGTAGTATGAAATGTGTAATAACAATGTTTATTAAACGTACGAAACGTGATTTATGTTGAGACTTATTCGAAGGCGAATGAAATATTTTAGGGTTTCGGCCTTACAGAATTTCGCATGTAACTTTAATTGTATTACCAATTTATAAAAAAAATTACTAAGCTTAGACAATGCGCTCCTGTTATTATTTCAAGCACAATATTTGCGGAAATCATAGCAGAGTGCTAATCTCTTACCTCAGCTATTATTTCATAGCATGCGCTACGTGTTTTTTGTATCTACTTTTCTCTACTATGCTCAAAGGCTTGAAATAGCGTGTTACACATCTCGTAGCAGTGTGCAGCTGTAGATCCCGTAGCAGCAAGAGCGTACGCGCAATGCGCATCTAGTGTCAGAGGGATACGCATCAAGTAGCTAAGCAAGCTACGCATGTAATAGCAGCGACCTGTGGATGTCGTAGCAGCGTGCTATGTGTGTCGTAGCAGCGTTCTACGCAGCTCGTAGCAGCGTGCTAAGCATCTCTTAGTAGCGTGTGTTAGAAAATGAAATAAGAATATAGAATTGAGATTATAATAGTAACAATTAAACAAAGGAATAAAGAAATTACAATAATTTGAAAAGTAAAGTTATCAAAAATGTGGCAAATAACTAGGTTATTTAGCTGTACCTCGAAGAATATGAAAGTATTTGTTATCTGTGAAATATGCACCTCGAAGTAGATAAAAATGATTATTATCTGTGAAACATAAGGAAGTTTTGGTTCATTTAGATACTTATTTATCTAATTATCGACACTTAATGTTTATTTCAGTTAGTTGTTATTTATATTGTTGTTTCAATTAAAGATAATATGTTATAAATGTATTGTTCGAAATATCTGGGATATTTCGAACATAAATACTTAAATGAGAAATAAAACGTTTTGTGGACTATTATCTAATAACCAATAGAAATGTTATGGTTGGCTGATTGGATAAAGGGAATATTTCCGGTCAAATTAAAATAATATTAAATAATTAAAATATCATACAAGACATAATATTGACTTGTTTTTGATTGGTCAATGGGTTTAGCCAATAGATGGAAATATGGTCAAAGCCAAACCCGGGATATATAAGCCATAGAAAGTCGTAATTGGGTCACTTTTCCCTGGTGACCTGGAGACGACTGAACAGTGAGTTAAGTACTTTTCTATTGTAATTATTATCCGCCATATTTTATTGTATTTGTGTTGCTTTGTGTTTATTAGGTGGATAATATTACTTAAATGTTATTTGATTATTGGTTATGCCTTTGCTATTATTGTTAGTGACTTGATTGTTGTGTGTACTGTGTTTTGTATTGTAATTTATACTGTTGAAAAGAATATTTAGACCCACCGAGTTTCTTGCTGGTTCTTCTCGGTGGGAAGGTCACTGAACCAGTGGTAGGGCCTTGGACCGACAATAAACATATTCTATCGTCTATATATTTTTTATTTAACTACCCTCACTTCTGATGACCATGATCTTTAATGTTAATTATCAGTTAATTTTGATATTTCTAACCTTTGAGTAAGTAATTATTATATTATAGAGTCGTCCTATTTCTGTCACGTGCTACGCGTCTCGTAGCAGCGTGCTACGCATGTCGTAGCAATGTGCTACGCATGTCGTAGCAGCGTGCTACGCATCTCATAGCAGAGAGCTAAAAATTTAGTAGCTGCGTGTTACGGTTATCGGATTAAAGGCTTAAGTCTATTCATAAGATAAAAGTATTTATTTTATAATTAATGCTACTTGTCGCGAGGTCCGTTTTAACCCCTTAAGTAACATCGTGATTTTTTGTTACATAACTAACATCGTGGGGTAAAATTTTACCCCACATGAAAACTTGAAAAAATGACATAATGGTTAAAAAACTACTATATTTATGATCAATTTACATTAGCCTAGCACATTATAAATCTGTAAAAAACAAAAAACAACATTTGTTTAAGAAAATATCTTTGTTTTTCTAATTATGGAAAAAAGTAACTTTTTAACAGTTTTTACATTTGGATTGTAATCGCTCTTCTACAAAATTCTTAATTATAATAGTAAGAACGGTATAGCTTACCTTTCTTAAATATATTTGAGTTGGCTAATCTTCTCATAATTCTTGTAATGAAATAAACATAAAAAATGTCAACTACTTAGCTGCAACAAAAATGTTACAAAATTTTCTCCAAAAAAAAATTTTTTTTCCACACATTAGAAACATTCAATCCTATATAATTCTTCTATTTTTCATACTTTTATCACTTTCCAGCTCTGTTTCAGTGTCAGTTTCATGATTTCTGCGGTCCTACGGTGCGTCTTCTAAATAACACTAAAATTGGCCATGGAATCCCATAAATCTTGTTTTTCTTCAAAAACTTCATCATCTAGAATATTATCAACTAATTTCTGAGATAAAAAAATACTCATATGGCCTTAGTTATATAAATATAGACAAAACGAATTTTTAGGATAGTAAAAAAACTACATATTATTATTACGTATTGAACATCGTGGGGTAAAAACTTACCCCTAGGTCTGCACAGCTCAAACGGATGTCTTTTCGCCTACTACGAGTCCACTACCCTTTAAAATGTGCGCTTTACTGAGAATACTTAAAAGGCATTAAATGCAATTTCAATAGAAAAATATTATTGCAGTTTTTATGCGAGTGGGGTAGAAATTTACCCCACGATGTTACTTAAGGGTTAAAAGTGCTTATCAAAAAGAGGCGCATGCTACAAATTTCAGCTGGGTTTATCGCTCGGTAAATGGAAAAATCTATTAAAATTTTTGTTACCGTCACCTTTAAAAATCATAACTAAAATTGCTATTCGTATTAAACACCATTCACACCATTAATATTATGTTTAAAAAAAATTTACCGTATTATTTCGTATGTGGCAGAAAATTATTTTATTGAAAGCTCGTGGAAATAGTTATTGACGTTTTGATCCCATGATGGAAGGCGGATTGGTCTGTCATTAGGCTGCAGGTATTACGAATCGTTTGAGATAGGTGAGGCTCTGGTGCGGAATTTCAGCTGGGCGAAAAGCCTTTTAGTTTAATACGACTTTGATGTATTGACCTGCTACTATTTATTGTATATCTACTACTCTTTGACCTTGATTGTAAGGATCAAAATTAAACGATTTGTTTGTGTGAACCGATAAATAACTAAGTTTGTCTTATAGTGAAATATGCTTTATATTAAATTCTTTATAATTTCTAGAAATTGCCCGTTAACTATTATCACTTTAATTTATTGAATTTGCATACAATTTATTCATATTTATCCTTTAATATGGTAGTACGCATATATGCCATAATGGTGTTTTTTTATCCCAAAGAGTACATTTTTCGCGAGTGTAAATGCTGTTGTACAAAACAAGAAAAAAAATTACTTCCTATCCAACGCGCCTTTTGGTACAAGAGGAAAACGATAGTAATTTAGATATATCCAAAATCGAAATGCTTCCCTAGCAATGCCGGATCACAGACTTGTATTACTTTTAATTAGGTCCTGGTATACAAATTCCAGAACAAATAATTGACTCGTCCAGACAGTTTACAAACTTTCTGTAAATAACGATCAAAGCTGTCCATCATTATTCAGAATAATTATAAAATATGGAGAAACAATTTACTGTTTAAACACGAATTATAATGAAAAGTAATTTAATTTTAATTGTTATTTTAAATTTTTAAACCTTTGCTCTTTTGGCCTATGTATTTTTATACTGTTTGGTTTTTACAAAAGTAAATTAAAAAGTAAAAGCGAAGCAAAACATTAACATGTCACGAACGTATTACATACATTAACATTTATTTATCTATACGAATATTCTAGAAAAGTAATGTTTGTCTGTCTGTCTGTTAAAACTTAATTAAAACAAAAAGGGGGTCAATTTTGATAATATTTGACGCCTGTATAATGTATGTGAACTCTTGAAAGGATATAGGCTACGTTTTGTGGCGATAAAATACACGGTTCCCATAGCAATTTACTATGTAAATGGCCGGACAGGATTTGCTAAGTTTTGACGCTGATAAACGGCGAAAAACATAACATACTTTATTTTTGTGCGAAAATCGTACGAACGAAGTAGCGTTAATGGTCTGAGGTACAGTATAAACACTGTAAGTAAAATTAAATGAACAATGAACATGTTTAATTATTTACACATAATGAAGATAATTACTTTAGACGTTTGTACAGAACAATGTATGCAATTACGCGACGGCCAATTAGCATGAAAATACTCGCGAAGGGGAACTTTTGATATAAAGGAGGGAAAAAATTGAAGATCTCCGAGACTCATTAAAGAGTCTTTACAGCTACTGAAATGGCCGAGAAATGTTTACTACTTTGTCTTTGCTTGTCCGGTTTTGTGTACGGTTGTAAATTTAACGGTAGGCCGTTTCAGATTAAAACATTAATGTGGACGCAATTCTTCAGTTTATTATTATTACGTTTGTTTGATGTTATCTTTGAAGAGTACGACGATTGTTGGATTATGTCGGAATGACATCAAGATATTACACTAAACTTAAGTCATAGGAAGTTAGAGGGAGGGAGATCTCAAAGAGATGAAAAATAGCTATGTCGTTGAACTCAATTGGTTTTTTTCCCTCATGGATTTTCTATGGGTCGGCCAACAAGGATATGTTCGACTTTACACTGGTATTACCCAGTAACTTACGTACTGAATTTCCTCCTGGTCTTTATCCTGCTGCTGTTAAATTATAATTATAATATCCGCAATTTTGAACTCAATTGCTTTTCTTTTGAAATAGACTGATTAATAAGTATTTTTTGGTTTCACTCTCTATAAAGCTAGCATCATCGAGAGCGAAGCCCTGAAGGTATCACGCTGTAAGTGTTATGTCACGTCGGACATCAGCCGACGACGTGACGTCACGTGCGTGATTTATGTCCGGGACCGAACGGAAAAAATACTGTCAATGCCTCAGTCCGAGAACGTTCGCCACGAGGACACAACGGTCAATCAACGCGGTGTAGGCGAGGCTTTATGGAACTCACAAGATGAATCATCATCATCATCCATGTACTTTTACACACTATTTACACCACATCCGTCTGGTCCCTGGCTAAGAACCTGAAGGACTTGTATTACTGGTACCAAACAACGGAAATACACTAACACTTTCATAATATATGTAATTGATTGTACGTCGGTTCTTGGTGGAAATTCATATTGAACACTAATAAAACACAATTTTTCGTGCAATTTTTCCACTATATTAAGTTATTATTACAACTTTTAACAAATTATACGACCGGTTTCGAAACAAATTATCATCAGGTGTAAGATGTAAACTTACACCTGATGATGATTTGTTTCGAAACACAATTTTTCGTGCACTTTTTCCACTATATTAAGATATTATTACAACTTTTAACAAATTACACGACCGGTTTCGAAACACATTATCATCAGGTGTAAGGTGTAAACTTAACTGCACGAAAAATTGTGTTTGATTACTTTCATAATAGTACAGTTCCCAACAACATTTTTTTATTTGATTACTATCAAGCTAATTTAAACATTGTCCTACAAAAAGAACAACACATATTTTAGGATCATCAAATCAAAATATTTAATCATTTCTATCTCTGTTATCTACCACTTTCGAGAATGTTCGCAGAAGAACTTGTTGTTCGTCTTATCAAAATGAAGCTACTCACAAAAAATTACTTTGATTGTAATCAAATGAAAAAATCTTCTAGGGAATGTTCTAGGGCTATAATACAAAATATTAATTTAAGATATTTTCCAACGATACATAATATTTAATTTATATACATCCATTACCCAGAAAATTCCATAACCCAAATTACACAAAGAATTCTATCGGCGGGATTTGCCGACAACCTGCGATCGTCATGGTTTTCTGTTTATTACCTAGCCTAGTTGTAATGACCGACAAAGATTTTTTAAACTGAGTCAACGAGTAAAGGTATATAAAACGTAATTTAAGTGTTCTCCGAAACATAATATCTATAAAAAAACGTGCTACGAGGGCTCTTGTAAATAAAATGCAAACATATTAATCCGAGCTTTTAAAACATGCGTCGAATATTCTCAATTTTTAACAATTACGTTCGCATCCGAAGCACCTTAAATGTCAATTAAAAAGTTGAACAAATTGTTATGAAAAATATCTTTTAGCGATTTTCAATTGTTTTAAAAATAATCCAATTTCGCACGTTCCGATAGTTACACGCGAGGCTGCAGGCTGGTGGAGGCTGGTTCGCGATTAACATTCAGCGGAAAGCTGGTCTAATGCTTTCAATTGTGCAGAAAATTTTATTGCATTCAATGGATCTGCTGAGAATTCACTTAAGACTCTCCAACGTAACGTATTATTGTATACTGCCGGTATCGCTTTATGTGAATTTATTAAAGAAAATAATTTTTATACTGTATAATATAAAAAATATGTGAATACTCATATTATTTACGTCAAATCACATCGAGACGAGACGTAGCGACACGTTAATGAAATTGTTTTGTCGACATTGTAGGTACTTTGTTCATTAGTTACGCGCGGCGCTGTGTTGCAAAACTCTATACAGTTCCAAGTTAGAACTAGTGCGTTATTTTACTATACGGTTATTTCTGATAACTTTGAAGTATATCTTTACAATCCTTTTTAATATTCAAATAAATAAACAGAGTTTTTGCGTGATTCTAATAAAGTTAATTACCTACCGTTGCCCATGGACATTGGATACTCGCAACATCAGAAGAGTATTGATACATAGTTGGTATTAATAGTTTTTATTATTCGTAGTATTAATTATTGTTATTTTTTGACAAATTAATCATTCTAATATTGTATTTTTGTATTATTTATTTAATTCAAGTATTTTTGACATTCATCTATTTGTTATTTTTGCTCGAGAGTAAAAACAGAAAAATTACAAGAAACAGGACTTGGTCATTTTTATGAGCAATTTTCTTAATTTTCCTCCACAATCTTGTAAATGAAAATTAAGAGAGAAAGTTGTATAATTACGTGTCCATCTTCTAATTATGTTTTCTCAGAAATAAGAACAATAACGAACAAAGAAATTAGGTATGAAGTAAATTACAATGTCTTCAACAAAACTTTTTAAGTCCTACACTTAATAATCACCTTTGATATCACTGCTAGGTGCTAGCTACTTAATTACTTAAAGTGAGTATATAATATTTTATTCTCATCGTACTTTATTTGATAGTATGGTACGTCTAGCTGACACTGTCAGCTGTAATATGTATGAAAGAGTTCGTTCGCTTATCGCGTTTTCTTGAGATTTATTCCTTTTGTGCGAGTCATGATCAGAAGAGATTTTATCCGACTGCTCCAAAGTAAAAAGGAAGTAATTTTTGAGCGTATGTTTGTATTTTTTTTATTTATTATTTATAACTACATTTGAGATTTTGGGGTTTTCCGAACGATTTGTAAGATATTAAATATTTATGAAATTTAAAAATTACACATTTAATAAATTGTTTATACATAAAAAAATAAAATAAACTATCTAAAGGTTGGTTAAATATTGTAAAACTAAAGCAAAAAAAAATCTTTTGTGAGCTGAAATTATGTCAACATCGTTAGGTGGTAACTGAGGACTATCTACTTTTCCATTTTCCAGTTATGGGACTAGGCTCGATACATCCGTGCAATCGAGCGGTTTGGCCACAACACCACGAGATCACGTGTAAGAATAATAATAATAACTCCCACACCGGTTTCGGTGACCGTGGCCAGCTTCATTGAAGCCAGGCCAGTTAAGCGGGAGTAATTTTATAGTGCTCAAGTGTGTGCGTAGTACACAAGAGCACTCTCTATTCCTTTAACTCTCATAACCCAATGGGACGGACGACCGACACGACTGGTGAGAGATCAGGCACAGGACCGACTTTTTACATGCCCATCCGACGCATGGAACCTGCATTGTCCTAACCAAACTTGGAAATAACATTTTTCCAACGCTGGAATCGAGCTTACGACCTCCAAGTCAAGAGGCATGCTCTAAACCATTGGACCACGGAGGCGTTAAATCACAAGTAAATATTTTTTATATCTATGGACGCTTCACACCAAATATTTATTTAAATAGAGACAAATGTAACAAATGATTTAAATAGAGGCGCGGTCGAGCTGCCATTGCTTGCCAATCTCGTGGTGTAGCGGCCAAATCGTGCATTCGGGCGGACGCAAATAAATCGAGCCTAAGTTTGCGCCTAAACTATTTCTTTGTTAATGAAATGAAATAAAAATATTTATTTCCAACTAAATATATGTACTTTTTACCTAACGACAAGCCTTAACAATGTCATTAAGTGTTACGATAATTATCGTACCATCACACGTAATAGCTCGTACGTTGTGAATACAGATGCGAGTATTACATTATGATATTACATAATCGTTTTATGTTAGAGTACCGAGAGTTTAAGCCTTGTAAGCCGTCGGATAATCAATAGAGAGTGCGGTTTTCCGGTTTTATCAATATCATAATATTGCTATTATAATTTAATTTTGATTATGATTATTGCATTTTTAAAGAATAATTTTCAATTTTCTTCTTAAAAATTCGCAAATTTAAGGTACGAGTAGTTGAGCATGTCACACAGAGAGCAAGCCAATAGTGTCGCTATTGGTTTGTTTTCCCCACATTCTGAAATTGTTGCTAGAATAAGCAAATGATGTAAAAGCAGTCACTAGTACAGGTGTACAATTTTATAAACGTAACGCAAAACATAATATGAAAGGCGATAAAACAGCCATCGAAAGATCGATTGATCAGCCGAAATGACGGAATACATGAGGCGCGACACGAAAAATGGCTACAAAAATTGGCCGTTAAGCATAAAATTAAAACGTGGATCAGTGCGGCGTGCGGGCGCGGCGTGCGGACGTCGCAACACGCTAAATACCTGTCGTTTGTCACGCGCCATCTGCCGCCGACTGGCGGAGACTGCCGGTTTTAATTTATTAACCAATTTGCCGCGCGTTCCGAACCGCGCTCCAGTATTTTGTTTCTTTACTTAATAAATTCGACGTCATAATCCGTGAAAGAGTATTTTCGGAGCGGTGTAGACGAGACCGGTGTTTAATATAATTATATTAAAACCATTTTTCTTTTAAATCGGCGTTATTAAACTTAGCGAAAATTGTGTAACAAACAAGGATATTAATCGCAGAGCGAGACAAATTAGCAATTTCATTTCGCCAAAATGTGGGCCAGGATTTTTTATGTAGCCTTATATTAATATTTCGACGTAAATAAGGAGTCTGGAGGGGCGTGACGATATCGCCCTATCTCTAGCTTCTGCTCTACAAATTACTGATATCATAGATTTATCTAACAACCAAAAGTTGAATTATTGCCTCGATATTTTCCCAAGTCACAAGAAAAATAAGAAAATGTTATATTTTTGTAGTAAAATCTTTTGTTTGTTCGCTTTACATCTTAAATTTTGTATTTTACCGACCGAAATTCACAGTTTCACAGTTCGAATAAGAACAGAAGTTTACACGAGAAACATTTAATAGTTTGAACGCAAGGAATATAGGTGCTATACCTTTACAAAGGTTTGTAAAGTTGTCAACATTTTATATCCGCCTGACACGGATTTTTTCAGACGAAACCCCGAACAAACAGGATTTCGTCGTATATTACAGGAAATAAAGCGAAAGATATTGGGACACTTTAGACGTCGTGATACTTAGTGCATGCAATGTTTAATCATTTGAGATATTATTGTTAAATAAGTTACATATTATACCTAATTATGCAACATACCTTTTGTGGCGAGATTTAATTATATGCGTTAACTAAATGTTTTAAGATCCAAAAAATACATAGTAGTCACTTGTGTTTTGTTACTCAATGCAGATTTAATGCAGTTCCCGATATATAAACGAGATTTTGTCTAACAAATCTACGGTCAACATCTAGTAACATTTTAAATACAGAAACAACAAGCTACAAAATTACCTTGTCCGGTACATTTAAATTAAAAGTACAAGTTTTGTGACGTCATTAAACGCGATTTGGGTGAAGGCTGGGAGGCTGACGGATACACTCCTGTAATGCGTCACGCTCTTAAAAGATTACAACTGTTTTACGATCCCCCATTACAATGGCGAACTCTCCCCTCACAGATCCGACGAATTACACTATGAATACATTAGTGTTCTTGCTGATTTGTTCCATTTGAAATAGACTTCATGTTGATTTTATTAATCTTCTAGCTTACACGCACGGGTTTGCCAACCTGAACACTGACTATGATCCCTAAAACCTATACAATATTATAAATGCGTTGGCAATGGAGTTGCGGGCGTCATCTAAAGTTTTTTTAAATGAAATAAGGGAGCAAACGAGCGAAAGGGTCACCTGATGGAAAGAAACTTCCGTCGCCCATGGACACTTGCAGCATCAGAAGAGCTGCAGGTGCGTTGCCGGCCTTTTAAGAGGGAATAGGGTAGGGATGGGAAGGGAAGGGAAATGGGGAGGGTATGGAAGGGAATAGGGTAGGGGATTGGGTCCTTGGTGGTAAAGTTTTAAAGATCAAGGCATACGATAAAGGGACAAACAGCGAGTAGTGACTTTGTTTTATACTATGCAGTGTACACTGTACAGTACTGGAACTGAATAATATTATTAAAAGCTGAAAATTATTTTTATTTCAAGAATGCAATCAAAACGTTTAGCACACAAATTGAAAAATAAATAAAAGAGGAAATCGTGTAAAATGTGCAGATTACATAAAAAGTAACTTACTACTTAACCAAATTATGCAAGCCACAAATGGTTGGCCGACAAAGGAATAAAAATACAAATCGTAAAAACTAAACAATGGCCCCGTGTTACTTAGGACGAGTTTCCTCTGGCAGCGCGTGGAAAATTAACAGTTAGCGTAAGCATAACGCGACCGACGCGACTTTGTAGCCATTGAGTGCTTTTAGCTATTACGTTAACTCGTCCATTAACCGCATTCGGAATCGTCTTTTGTTGAGTTTCGTCGAATTGGCCGAGAGGTCGCGGTACATACACAATACTCTCAAGCGTCATTAAATTTCTAGTACGGGATATGAGAAAAATGTTCAAATAAACAACGTTTAAGGAGCCACTGAAAATATAATAGACTATTAGCATTGATTTGTTATGTTGGGGATTTGGACGTCGTTTGAGTATTTTTCTATTGTACTGTTATTTATTTAGTTAAAGGCACTACTTATGTTCTAATACCTATGCAAGGAAAGGAAATTTCGTGGCGTAGTAGATATAAAAGGGTGCTGTTCTATTTCAGGCGATTTGCGGCATTTACCAATAAGTAATTTTAAGATTTCATGTTTATATTACACGAGACTCGCTAATATAGATAAATTATAATATATATTGACTCTCGTCTGGTGAGGAAAAACATCATGAAGAAATCGCATAATCGGTAGACTATGTTGTAAGAATACAGTATATGCCCAAGGGTTATAATTTATAATAGCTCGCCCTAAGAACTCCACACACTGTTTAAAGAGTGGTTTTTTCGATGGGAGAACCTACCTTTCGCCTAGCGTCGCCCCCCCCCCCCCTAATGCCGCTACAGCTCCCACTTTACCTATTACTTTAAACCCATATAGGTACTATTATAATAGTGACAACTGATGTAAAACCCAAAAATTGAATTCAATAATGAGGATTGAATAAAATGTAGCGTTATAATCCCCGATAAAATTATAATTAATTAATATTAACGCGATACTTCGCAACGAACATTGTACGTACGATGTACGTGCTTTAATTATTTTAATAAACTCAAATTAACATTCGTCAGTGAATAAAATGTATCGATCAATGGTTCTTTGAATTTGTTATTTTAACGAATTTTCGGTAAGTATCTTTATTTGTATTTTTTCGAACAACTATTGCATAAAATTTTTCGTTAATAATTAAAACTAATGTTTTATTAATCTTCTACATGATCATCTATTGAAGTCAAAACATATTAAAAACATTAGCACAGCTTAATCTTTTTTACATACCTTACCGTTTCCTATTTTTTGCGGAACGAAGCATCAAGATTTGAGCTAAATAAAATCGAGTATAAAACAATATAAGATTTTCTGTAACATTCATTCCGTGGAAACTGTAAAGACAACTTTTTCCACAACTGCAGCGAACATAATTTAAGTAGGAAGACGAACTTGCCCCGGGCTCGCGGTCTCGACCAACTAATGAACGAAGATATTATTAACTTGAACCACAATATAAATACATATCGTCTTTTAGATGCAAATATGTGATAGCTGATTTCAATTAGATTTTGATGCAGAAAATTTCAAATAGTTTTTTTGGTGGTAACTCGTAAATGTCTTGAGCATTACAATACATTTTGATAACAAAAAACGACTTCCGCCACACTCAGAGACATTTAATTATGATTAAACTTCAATTTAACGAAGAGTTTGATAGACAATATTACTATTACACAAATCAATTACGTGATAATAAATTACGAGTAAACAACTTTTTTTTGACAATATTACTTGGATTTCGAATTTTTTGTTCAAGTTAAAAAATTATTATAAACAAAGTATTAAATTTTTTTAAACTTTTATGGCGTGATCTTGTTATGTATGTTTATATCAAGGGCTCCACGAAAATAACAATTTTACGAAAATTATTTAAACATTTTCTTTAAAGTACAACGAGGACGGAAGTTCGAAAAAATTGCGTTAGTTAACATTTATGTAATTTGTTGAAAAATTAACTTTAAGTTAAATTTCCAACGGCAGCAAATTCTTTGAAGTATTCGGAATACACCATAAGTTTTTGAAAATATTAAATTAACATTTAATACCTTTAAAAAAATTATCAGTGTTACGTGCTCGGTTTTGAAGCTGCGCGCGCTACCTAAAAATGCCGCGCGGAGGCTTACTTTCAGCGTTAAATTAAAATTATAAATAATAGAGATAGAATTCCGGGAGTTGGGATTTTTCTATGAAAATTTCCTCTTCTTTAAGAATCCTTTTTTGTATTATGTGTTGAGCGACATTGATTTCCAGTACACAGCAGAGTAACTTTACTGTATAATATTTATATTGTGCTTAACATAAACATGTTATATAAATAGGTCACTTTATCACTTATATTTTATAATTAACATTAGTTATTTTACTTGTACCCACGAGAGAAATACATCGCCTATTTTTACAACAAAATTACTCCACCTTAAAATTAAAAAAACATAATATAAACAATAAGTAATAACTAAGGGGCGATTATTTAAAAACTTATCGGACAAACTTTCTAGGGCTTAAAACATTAAGTAAATTGTTTAATTATTTAATCTTAAATTCATCATCAGAATCGCTTAGATTACGGTTTTATAATTTTCTAAGATCTTGCCGTAAAATTATATATTTCATAAGTGCTAAATAGTTTTATATGCAATAGAGTTAGTACCTTCTACTTTTACTCAAAATGTTAATATTCTGTAATATTAAGTTTACTTTGTTTTTCAGGTGGATAGTGGCGCACTTGCCAAATGTTTGTCGAGAAGCAGTAAACTTGCCTTCAGTGGCTGCTTAACATTTCGTTCACGAATGTCAAGAAATAACGCTCAAAGATATGTCTTTTGAGACACTACAGTTCTTGTGGATTTTATGCATTCACTGTAATATGAGAAGTGATATTATATTTAAAGTATAGTAGAGCATAAAAAGAGTAACAAGCTAAGTATTCTGAAATTATTTCATATAGATCACAGGATAATACATTTTTAAATGTTACTTAACGGTAACCGGAGCGATAGTTAAGTTAGATAATATTATCCATACTATCCATACTTACATACTTAATATTATAAATGCGAAAGTGTGTCTGTCTGTCTGTTACCTCTTCGCGCCTAAGCCGCTGAACCGATTTTGCTGAAATTTGGCATGGAGATACTTTGAGTCTCGGGAAAGGACATTGGATACTTTTTGTCCCGGAAAAATGTACGGTTCCCGCGCGATAAACGAGTTTTGGCGCAACGGAGTTGCGGGCGTCATCTAGTATTATATAATATATTTGATATTTCTTCAGAACATTCTAGAGTCTAGTGCAGCTTGCCGTATTTTTGCTAAATCCTCATCATTAAATTCGTCATCCCCATACGGGGAAGTCGAACGAAACTGGTCTGTTTCACTTATTCCACTTTATTTTAATAAATTTGTTACGAAATTATTATATGGACGACCGGTTTCGAAAAAAGCTGGTGTACTGCCTCATCATCAGGTATACTGCAGCTGTCAGCAGATATATTTTTTATTTAATTAGTCTGACTTGGCTGTCAAGTGTCAAGCGCATACACACGGTAAATAGTAACGCATAAAACAACAGGTCGGCCTGCGATCTGGTTGACTATATTCGATCGGCGTTACCGTGCCTTAAACCATGCCGAAATATTACAGCATATTAAATATTACTTACTTATATTGCTAAGTAATATTTAATTTGCTGTAATATTTCAGAGTACATCAAAGAACGACCCTATATTTCTTTACTAAACGGTTCCCTTATTACTTAACGGAGTGTACATTTTAATCGTCTTGCTATGTTTGCCCGTACACTTGAAATGTAAAGGTAATATCAACAAACAATAGTTGGCACGAGTCAGGGCCGTCGCTAGCCCTAAGGCGACGTGGCGTGACAGCGACAGGGCGCACGGGGCGCTCGGGGTAACAAGATAAGCGGCGGGCCTCACGCGACCGTCCGACATAATCTTCTAAGACTGCAACTTACAACGCTTATTGGCTTACAAAATTGCGTAGGAGAGGACTTTTTTAGCATTTTAAATGATATTTGTTATATTCGATGTCCTCTTTGGTCCTAACTATGAAGTGAGTTACATTTCAGAATTATACTGTTGCAGCCTATGTCCATTACTTAATGCCCTATACCAGCGATTACAAACGTGTAGATTTCCATAATTCGTGTATGATTGCTCATGATTGCAGTCAGTTTACAACTAACAACTAACAACTTAACAATCATGGTTATAATAATTACGGCCCTTCACATAATTTTGTGTAAGTCATAAATATAAAATTATGTATGCAGTTTTAATTTAATACTAAAAATTGCTATAAATGTTTGATCCACTATCTGCTGTATAGAGGTTATGAATTTTTAATTCATAACCTCTATACAGCACGCAATGAATAATAAAAGGTTTTTAAATTCATAACTGTATCAAAATATGGAACTTAATAATTAATTTTTAATAAAATATTATAACGGAACTCGCTGCACCGGAACCGTTTGGAACTGTAAAGTCAAACAGAACTCTTTACAGGTTATTACCGCTCCGACGTAAAGTTAAACAATTCTAATTATTACTTACAAAAGAGAACCTCCATTCTTGCTAGAACGTTTTAAAAATTAGAACCCACTGTTTAATTATTATTTTAATAACCTGCAGCTCTATAGCTTTAAAACATCTTTTGTGATTTTTTTATTGTAACTAACTGTCCCGGCAAACGTTTCTTTGCCATATAGAGTATTTCAGCCGTATTATTTTATTGAAGTGACTAAATAAGTATGTCACCATGGCAACGTCCATCGCTATCCCGTCGCACAAACAATGGTCGCCGTCAGTCTCGAGTTACAATAATTTACTATTATTTATTCAACAAATGCACTTATCAATATAAAAAGTACCCAGTAGCCGATTCTCAGACCCACTGAATATGCATATAAAATTTGGTTAAAATCAGTAAAGTCGTTTCGGAGGAGTACGCGGCCTAACATTGTGACACGAAAATTTTATATATTAGAAGACTAGGCGTTGCCAGAAACTCCTTTGCGTTGAAATTAATTTGTCGCCCCGGAAATTTTCCTCGATATCCATACTAATATTATAAATGCGAAAGTGTGTCTGTCTGTCTGTCTGTTACCTCTTCACGCTCGAACCGCTGAACCGATTTTGCTGAAATTTGGCATGGAAATACTTTGAGTCCCGAGAAAGGACATAGGATAGTTTTTATCCCGGAAAAATGTACGGTTCCCGCGCGATAAACGGATTTTGGCGCAACGGAGTTGCGGGTTTCATCTAGTATCCGATAAATGTAAGTCTGTCTGTCTGCTGCTTGAACCACTGGACTTAGGTATGGACACACTTTGAGCCCCGGGAAAGGAAATACGATAGTTATTGCCCTTGAAAAAATGTACGACAGTAAAAGAGTTTGCGAGCAACTTTCTCTTAAATAATTTACTCAGATGAAGTTTATTCAAAACGACCAAAACCCTTTAGAAATTCATAAAGATAAATTTCTCAGTTTCCTTTTATTTTATGAGTAATATCAATATAATTATATAGAAGGGATTTAAGATAAGCGAGCCGAATGTTTTTAAATTTATGATCGTAAAGTAATAGCCGCTTTGAGCCCAAGGATTCAAATTATAAAATGTCGCCCAGCTACAGGGAGTGAGGGTAAGATTTGAGGACTTTACGAGATAACAAGTACAGGGCGAAGGGACCGGCACCTTTACGGTATGTTTTTAATATAACTTTGAAAATGTCGACCGGAACTTTACGTTCGCCTTTCGAGTGCTTCAGGGTTGAGGGATATTTTGAATGTGTCCGCTTTACCGTATGATACAGAAACGAACGTTTTAAAGAAAATTTTATATTGTTTTCAAGTTTTCAATTGTGATTTTTAAGAGAATCGCTTAGTGAGAATAATGATTTTGATTAAATTAGTCCTTAAAAATGAAATATCCACTTTTTTAATACTTAGAAACTACTACTACTAAACAACAAATTTCACAGAATTTGGCCTGCATCGTCGTCCTTAAATTAATTTTAAGTTTAATACTTTGAGTCCCGGAAAAGAACACAGTATACTTTTCAGTCTGGAAAAAATGTACTGATCCCGCGCCATAAATGTATTTAGGCGCAACAGAGTAGCGGGTGTCATCTAGTTATTGATATATCCTGTACACTTCATTAGCTTTAGGGACCGCACAATTTCCTTCGATGAATAGATGTTATTATAGACCATGCTTAAGGCGTATGCCATATCCATAGGGCTCCTGTGTGTGCAAGACAACTCCTGGGTGATGCTGGTTACCAGGTTTGGACGAGTGTAATTAAGTTTAAAGAGGTTTTCACGCTCTATAAACGGGAGTTGGTTAATATCTCCAATGAGGATGACATCGTTGGCGCCTGTTAACTGATTCGCCATGACGATTGAGCCGAAATGGTTCAACACACCTCGTTATAAATATACATAATATTATTATAAAACAAAGTCGCTTTTTCCCTCATGTTCCCTTTAATCTTTAAAACTACGCAATTGATTTTGATGATTCTTTCAGTGATAGTCCATTTATCGAGGAAGGCTATAGGCTATATTTTATCACGCTAATACTAATAGGAGCGAATAAATAGAGGAAAATGTGGGAAAACCGGGGAAACTTATTTGAAAGGGCTAACTTGAACGCGCTAATCTCAGGAACTACTGGTCCGAATTGAAAAATTATTTCAGTGTTAGATAGCCCATTTATTGAGGAAGACTATAGGCTATATTTTATCACGCTAACACTAATAGCAATTTTTATGTTATTTGGTACAGATAAGAAGTAGACCACGTGAAGGATCACAGGCTATCGATTTTAATCATTTTTTCAGTGGCTATATATTTTATATCCATGCGACGCCGGGGCGGGTCGCTAGTTGGGTATAAACTGATCCCAAATTATGGTTTTATAATATGAATAGATGAAGCCTGCAACTCATTTGCGCTAAAATTCGTATATCGCGCGGGGAACCATACATTTTCGCGGGATAAAGATAGTACCTTATGTCCTTTCCCGGGACTTAAGGTATCTCCATTCTCCATGCCAAATTTTAGCAAAATCGGTTCAACGATTAGGGCGTGAAGAGGTGACAGACAGACAGATATACTTTCGCATAATACTAATACTATGAATGTGGATGGATTTACTCACGAAAAAAACATCTCTTTGAAAAATCCGTGTATCGTTCTAAACCGCACATACAGTTTTTTGTCGCTTACGTCCAAACCAAAAAGTGTGGAATCACGTGGCACGCTTGGAGCGCAGTTTTAACTCAGTTTGCCGACAATAGATACGCGCGAGAGATATGGGCTTCCTCCGATACGAGCGATTGAAATATTGTGAATTCATTTTATTCTATTGAAATGTTTGCTGAGATTGTGTCGTGAAATAGCGATGTTTGTGATTTCTGTATAACTGAGAGATCTCTCAGTGTGACAAAATGTGGAATTACTGATCAGTAATTCCACATTTTGTCACACACAACATAGAAGTAGTAAGTTTTAAAGTTAATAATCATAAAAAACGAACCTTTGTGGCATAGGCCATCTTAATTTTTTTTTCAAAATTTCCGCGCACGATAAAAGTGGTATATTTGGATAGAGTACACTTATACAAACAAAAAATGTTATATAATATGGTATCCTAAAGTATCACGTTTCCGAGATATTTGTAGGAAATATCTCGGAAATTTTGAAAAAAAAAATATGGCCGGCGGCTTTATATGCCAGGCTCCATACAAAAATGTTCAAACCCCTTTATGAAATGATAATAACTATTATGAAGCTCAGAGACATTTTATAATAAACTAAATTATACCGTAACAAATGGTATGAACTACATAGCCTTCGCTGTGTAAGTTTTTTTTTACTTTTGTATGGGATAATTCATGACACTACGAGCTAGGGCGCTTGCTCATACAAATCATAAAAAAAGAATTGATCTTCCAGCGCTGATACTTACACAACTCTATAAAAGGGACACATATTACCTACATGTCCTCTTCTCCTCCTCCACTTCTCCTAAATTTCTTCTGATTATTTTCGTTGCGGGTCCCGAGACAGATTTAGCTTGTCCCTTGGGCATCCCTGAGATCATATCAAAGGGTTTTCGTGGTTGGTTACCACTGTTGATCCTGGCGACACAGGAGTTTTTTTTTTTTTTATGAAATAAGGGGGCAAACGAGCAAACGGGTCACCTGATGGAAAGCAACTTCCGTCGCCCATGGACACTCGCAGCATCAGAAGAGCTGCAAGTGCGTTGCCGGCCTTTTAAGAGGGAATAGGGTAATAGGGGAGGGTAGGGAAGGGAAGGGAATAGTTGAGGGCAGGGAAGGGAATAGGGTAGGGGTTAGGGGATTGGGCCTCCGGTAAACTCACTCACTCGGCGAAACACAGCGCAAGCGCTGTTTCACGCCGGTTTTCTGTGAGAACGTGGTATTTATCCGGTCGAGCCGGCCCATTCGTGCCGAAGCATGGCTCTCCCACGTATATCAGTTACGTTGCAGTGGTGGCCCACCACACATTTGTGTGGTGGGCCTTTTGAACGTTTAAAAAAAATAAATGTTAGTATTATCACTTTCTTTTGTTATACTTTGTATTTAAGTGTGTTTAGACCTATAACGTCTAAACACACTGTGCCGAATTTCCGCGGCGGAAGTTCGGCTTGATTCCGCCTGCAATGTATTATAAATTACCGATGACATGCGTTTGACATTACTGACGTAATCATGCGGGATTTGCGTCACGGAACTTCGGCATAGTGTGTTTAGACACTAACTACATGACGTCCACAAGCGTTGCGCCGAGAGTCGTCTATCGCGCGAGATATTCCAGGATAAAAACTATCCTATGTCCCTTCCGGGGACTCAAAGTATCTGCAAACCCACTTTTATCAAAATCGGTTCAGCGGTTTAAGCGTGAAGAGGTAACAGACATACACTTTTTCGCATAAATAATATTCATATGAATTAATTTTATTTCTACGTTGAAAAGCCACTAAAAGCTTACCTAGGTATAAAACTAAACTTTTATAAACAGGTTGTTAGTACATAGTATGTTAATTAAAACATAGCGGGTTTTAGGCATCTGGAGCGCGCGAGAATTAATCCCATTTATAATAGACTCCCTCATTACGTCTGACATGCATCGTTACAAGCCCACAGGTGTGACCACTGCATTATGACACGAACCGCTCATGTTTTTACACTAATATTATATTATTACGATTTTCTGTTTGTCTTTTCCGTAGTTATAATTTTTAACCTCCAATTGTTACTTTGATTTTACTTTCATTGACTAATTTCCTTATTATTTTTTATGTTCAAACTCCTCATTATTCATTAACAATGAAACGATGTTCATACATAGTACCTAGATTATTATTTGAGCTAAAAAAGATAATCGTAAAGGGTAGCGTACAAAATAATGTTATCGTCCAAATTCCGCTTACGTAAGACACAATCTAAAAATCTTTCCCAACTTGGCAAAAGCTTATAAAATATAAATATTTGATTCCACCTTCACGCTGGCGGCCATGAAAGCGTTATCGTTTGATATTATTAAACGTTATAGTTAGCCGGCGAGATGATCCAGCCATATCGTTAAATTTATCTCGGCTACAACGCTTATAGCGGCAAATTTGACAGGGCGAAGGGCGCATGCGCGGGGGGCGGCTCGACAGTACCCGCCACTGTGTCCTAGCGCGGAGAACGCGCGACGTGTCCCCTAGTGTTAAACTGTGAAGTTCTGTGAAGTGTTTGCGTAAACTGGAATTGTTACTTGCCTAAGTAAGTTACCATGTTAATATTTGTTCAACAGAAAATTTTGTATTTTTTGGCACTTGCAGGTCCGATTTCAGCGTGAAAAATAGTTTAATTACAAAGTTGGAAAGGTTTGAAATTTTGATGGTAAACTTTTAAGCGTATGATGGAAGTAAGTAAATTGTACATTGTAAGTTGCAATTAAAGTCGTCACTTTTTATAGTGGAATATTGGACTTGTCAGAAACAAAGAGAAGAAGCGTCAAATCGACAAGTAGTCACTACGATAATTTTTTCATTTAATTAATAATTAAGACGTGAGTAACAATCATTAATAGCTATCCTCTTATAGTCATGCAGTATAATTAAAGTGTAGTAATTGCAGGTTACTTACTTAAAATAAGACGGGTATTTGCACCACCGAATTTTAGATTATTTTCATGAAAAAAATACTTAATATACTGAAGTATTTAAGAAGTATAAGAGCATACTGAACGTTTTTAATAATATAAAAGTATTAAAGCCGTCGAAATAATATGATCTAGTGAAAAACAATAGTCTGAAATATTATAAAAATATTTGCAAAAACTACCACGTTCTATTTTAAGTTATAATATTCCACGATTTCATGATGGCGGTCTAGAAAATAAACAAATTTAGGAAGAGCACTGAAAGTTACCCTAAAAGCTTGTTTTATAATTTCGTTGCCATAATATATTTAATGAAAGCGAGACCAAGCTGCAAAATATTGAGGCATTTTCTCAAAATATTCAGGTTGACATGAATTTAATTTATACCGTGATAGACATTTTAGGTACACTAGCTATTTTTGCACGACAAAATTATATTTTCAGAGAAGATAAAAATACATCTAACAAACATCTCTCTCTTAGCTTTATTTTTGGATTATAATGCGCAAATGAGAAAGACAATTTTCATATTGTATCACTTTAGTAAACTGTACTAAAAATTCTTGCTTAGGTGCCAAGAATATAATATTAAATAGCTTTATAAACTATTAACGTCAATTCACGATTTTATCATGATGTCATTAAAATAAGCAAATCAAATTTAGATTAAATTAACAAAAAATAGTTGGCGCATTAATGAATCGGCTATTTTTGGGTGTGAGTAAGTGGTAGTAGCCGAGCCTATTAAATCTCTATGCCATCTATGACTATGACAATGCTTGGTGACTTCCGGCTTATAATTTATATTTGTAAAACTAGCTGTCCCGGTGAACTTTGTGTCACTTTAAAACCTTCCCTGGACTTCTACAAATATTTTAAGACTAAAATTAGCCCAATCCGTTCAGTCGTTTTCGAGTTTTAGCGTTACTAACACAATTGAAAATCTATTTTTATATATACGTGGGAGAGCCATGCTTCGGCACGAATGGGCCGGCTCGACCGGAGAAATACCACGTTCTCACAGAAAACCGGCGTGAAACAGCGCTTGCGCTGTGTTTCGCCGAGTGAGTAAGTTTACCGGAGGCCCAATCCCCTACCCTATTCCCTTCCCTACCCTCCCTTATTCCCTTTCCCTCCCATGCCTATCCTCCCCTATTACCCTATTCCCTCTTAAAAGGCCGGCAACGCACCTGCAGCTCTTCTGATCCTGCGAGTGTCCATGGGCGACGGAAGTTGCTTTCCATCAGGTGACCCGTTTGCTCGTTTGCCCCATTATTTCATTAAAAAAAAAAACTAGCTGTCCCGGTGAACTTCGTGTCACTTTAAAACATTCCTAAAAAAATTCTACGAATATTTTAAGACTAAAATGAGTCCAATCCGATCAGCTGTTTTTGAGTTAAAACTCGGGTTAGTAACGCTAAAGCGTTACTAACACAATTGAAAATCTATTTTTATATATATAGACTAGCTGTTCTGGTGAACTTCGTGTCACTTTAAAACCTTCCCTGGACTTCTACAAATATTTTAAGACTAAAATCAGCCCAATCCGTTCAGCCGTTTTCGAGTTTTAGCGCGACTAACACATTTAGAAACCGGGCTTAAAACAAGGTGGTCTACCTTGTTTTAAGCCCGGTTTCTTCGTAGGTTTCACTTATGCTGAAAATTGAATGAAAAGACGTTTTTAACCCGTGTCTCTAAAAAGTTAACTGTTGAAAAAAAAAACTATACAATAATTAGTGTCTATTTACCTACTGTGACATTACGAGTAAGTAAACTACAAATAACTATGACTAGAAAGGTTAGGTGTGGCTAACTAGGTCATGAAATCTGAACGTAAGCCCTAAAATACTAATAATAGCTCCCACACCGGTTTCGGTGACGGTGGCCGGTTTCATTGAAACCAGGCCAGCTACGCAGGAGTAATTTTTATAGTGCCCAAGTGTGTGCGCTGTACACAAGAGCACTCTCTATTCCTTTACTCTCATAACCCAGTGGGACGGACGACCGATACGACTGGCGAGAGATCAGGCGCAGGACCGACTTTTTACGTGCCCATCCGACGCATGGATCATCTTACTTGTCAGACAATCAGGTGATCAGCCTGCATTGTCCTAACCAAACTTGGAAATAACATGTTTCCAACGCGATAATCGATACCACTAGACCACGGAGGCGTTAAAATACTAATACAAACCTAACAAGACACCTAACGGAATTCGAAATTCAACTATTGTTCTAACTTGAAATATTAAAAAAAGTAAAGAAAATGAGAATTTAAATTTAAAAAATACATCTGATTGCGCAAAGTTTATTTAGCTTTAAATAGCATAAGATCACCAGGAACACCTAGGTTATACAATAATAGAGTTTTTCACTTAGCTTTGTGCTGCCTGAGACAATAAACAAAACATTTACCTGGAATTGAAACAAAGAGAAATTAATATCAAAACTATATTAAATAGTAAATATAGAGCAATAATCTAAATTAAAATAGGTTTTTTTGCATGTTTTTTTATATATATCTTTCACCAACCAATCAGCAACGCTGTTAAATAGATAAACTCCAGCAAAAATCCTCAAAAACCGGTCAATAATTATATCATCCAAATATTTTAATGTCTCTAAATCTCTCGTGCTCTACAATACCACGACAATAGTCATAAGTCCACTAGCTACTAGCTGATAAACATTTCTAAACAAAAAGAGCTTATCTCAGAACAAGCTCGCTAAAATAAATAGACTGTAGAATACTCGTAGTAAATTCACACTTCGGAGTAGATAAAACTGATCGAACAACTGAAAGTTTCGAACAATGCGCTGAATTGCGATTGCAAGTGTTTTTGTAGTGGGTAACTAGCGTCCGCCTCCGAGGATATATTTTCTATAAATTATAGTAATAGTACTTAATATTGCTCTTATGTTTTAAAAGTAAAATGCAATGTTCAATTTTATCTGAAATAATAATATAGATACTCTTGTGATCGAAGGAAAAAGAGTCAGTGAATAATATCACAATATTTTTTTGTGATTTAAAAATTACACTACTTTGCAATATTTTAAATACTTGTTATTGTAATACGTAATATACATATTTAAATAGAACTAAGTTTCCTGAAGTCTTAATTTATTCATCGCGCACGTAAGTGTGGCCGCACACTCACGTTTTACGTATTCGAATTCCTTCCGTACCGAGAAAAACGAACGTACGTGCGGCAGTTCATGTATTTTCTACTGCTTCCATGCATTCGGATTTCGGAATACGGAGAACGAATTCGGAAATCGCATACGGAAAATGTGGTCGGCCTTAACCGTACAAAATGTTTTCGTAATAATAAAACTGTTTTCTTTCTCCGGGATTTAAAGTATAATATTCTGAATACTATATTTAAAAATTTGTTAGGTAGTTTTAAAGTTAAGGGGTAACAAACAGAAACACGGTTTAAATACTATTAATATTATGAGTTCAAATATTCAATTTCCTTTTATCTTAAACCGAGTTTACCCTCTGGCTTTAAGATGCCATTGAGGCACATCTAGCTCACAGCTAGCGCAGCACGTTGTAGCATAAGCGGTCTTTTATGACCACTCCACAGCTTGTGTCTATACGCCGCAGCACTTACCATCAAGTGGCCGGCAAGCTTTTCCTTTTGAAGCGCCATTAAGTATAATAATTGAGGAGTTTTCTTTAAAATATAATAATGCACATGACTTCGTACGTTAATCTCACAGGACCGTTTCATTATAAGTAACTTTCTTTCATCGAATATATGCTATATCTGTGCTTTCATCAGTATCGGCCTAGTAGTTTTGGGATATTTAATACTCAGACACAGCTGCTAGTAAAACATAGGATTATCATTATATTTTCATATGCATCAATTCTATTTGAATAGTTTTGAAATCGAATTCAGACCGTAATGCGCGATAATACTCTTTGATATTGAAATAACCGGAATAGCTATCCATTTGGTTTTGCAAATAGATAATTAGAATCAATCACAGTCGATTCCCTATTTAGACTTTATTTAAAACTAACTTTTGCCCGCGGCTTCGCTCGCGTCAGGAAGTATTATTATTATTGATTATGTATCAAAGTCTCAGCCCGATCGGTTTAATATTGACGAAGTTTCACACAAATTTTCATCCCCTATTTTACCCCTTGGTGGTAAAATTGATCAAAATCCTATCTTAGCGGATGCCTACGTCACAACATCTACCTGCGTGCCAAATTTCAGCCCGATCCGTCCAGTAGTTTGGGTTGTGCGTTGATAGATCATTATATCAGTCAGTCAGTTTGAGTTTAAATATAATATATTTAGATATATTATTATCATTTGTTGCTTATGATATTAATAATATTTTGAATTTTACATACCTCTCCACCATGTACAATATTATTATAAAATGTGAGCATGATGAACTTACAGATTAACGCATAGACGGTTAAATTTGGAATGAATTGAAATGATATTTTGAATATTGGTCTTACGAGAAGATAATATTATTATCTTAAAGGTACAAAGAATCGTACATCGAAAGCCGGCTACATGAAGCGGCAGCAGACGACGTGTCGTCGCGACACTACTGATTTCTATGTATTTCTATGAATAAGAGTCGCTAGCTTCGTGTCGCTAGCTGCGGAGGGTGTTTCATAGAAATACATAGAAACCAGAGGTCGTCTGCAGTTGTCGCGTGTCGCTCGGTTCCAACTTGTACCTTTAAAGCTGGCACGTACTACGACGTTTGCCACGCGATAATTTTACCGACCTACAAAAATTTAAATAAAATGTCACTTTACGACATACGCTATAGGTTTCATTTTGCTCTACGCCACTAAAAAGCAGCGGCGGCATGGGTTGCTAGACCAATGTTGGTAGATAATGAAAGCTATAGCACAGCTATAGCATATGACCTATGTCATTTTATTTGAATTTTTGTGGGTCGGTAAAATAATCGCGCGGCAAAAAGTCGTAGTGCGCGCCAGCTCTACCCATCAATTCCCAAGCGGCAGCAGGGTGCCGCATCAATTGAAAATCTATTGTGTCTGCGATATCCACGATGGAGGTGTTAATGACATCTACTCGACAAGGATTCAAAATTCTACCTCAAAGTTTGAATGTTAGGCAAAATACGCGAGAAAAAGGCATAAATTAAAAGCTACACTAACAGCGGGTAATTTATTTTCATTCTATTTCCTATTTGTATTGAAACAATGTCCTTATACATTTTCTGGACGTTTTGTTTCTATTCAAAACTAGAATATAGGAACAAACCGTTATAAATCTCGTGATATCGGGGTGAGGAGGTCCTGATGTAATCTACAACGAACAATTATTTAGTGCTGTGTTCTACCGCGATATGACAATTTGTGTTATTTATAGCTCTAAAGCGGTTGTAATACAGTTGTTTAACTGACTAACAATGGCTTAATTATTACAGGTTTTTAATGTTATTCATCTCTGGCTGTACATTGGCGGTTATACGCCGAGATTACAAGCAATTGTATGTAAATGACAGGGTGACCGCGCCGTTGTTTCAATAAATCGTGACATACTATTGCTTGTGATCTCGCGGTGTAGCGGCCAAACCGCTAATTTGTGCGGTTAAATTTAGCCTTTATATTGTTTATTTGGTTTTTATTGGATTTCAGCTATTGTTCCGATTACAAAATTGCTTATATTATAAATGACAACATTAGCTATTGTTAACGGCGTCTAGATTTTAGAATTTATGATCAAGAATGAAGTCTATAGATTTAAGGTATGGCATGACCACTTCTGTGGTCTTCAACCAGTGTGATACCGAAGAAAAAAGTACTCATTTTTACAAACTCTTCTAAAAATAAAAATAAAATGTACCTGTGTATTCTTATTTTTAACGCGTAATACGCGCAAAATTTAGTTTTTATCAGAATTAAAATGTTCAATTAGTTTATGAAATGACTGATGTATGAAAACTGGCCAAGTTAAATCTAATCTACTTTTGAGATCTCATCTAATTTAAATAACAGCAATTGTTATCAATAAAGCAAAGAAATATACTTTATTATATTTTGTTCATAATGTTATTTGGTTCCTATAAAATATACATACTGCGATTTTCCATAAAACTTGGCACTCATTTAGATCTCCATTCTTTTTACGGCGAAGTCCTTAGACAAGCATAATGTTTGTATTGAACTTGGTTCTCCTTTTTTACATTTATGTTTTTGGCGGGATAAAATTATTAATTTTTTGTTTCTATTTTTGAGACAACTATTTATGAAACATAAACGTTGACGTATCGCGTGCATTTTTTAGTCTCTACTTGTGCCCGTATTGCTGCACTTAGGAGATGAAAAGTCATCGGAGCATGTTTGTCAGCGATGCAGAAATGGCTGGCTGTAGCAAATACAACTCGCAATAGATACAAATTACTACCTATTTAGGGCAGTATTTGGGTAAATATATACCGGTGGCAGGGACCAGTGTAGCCCCGACGTTCAGAGAATATTTGAAAAAAAAAAATATTCTGAATAAAAGTATTTTGAGTTTGAGTTTGAAAAAAAAGCCTACTTATGTGATATGGTCGTGAGACCTTCGCGAAACTGATTCGATTTCGATGGTCTTACACCAATAGGCAAAAACTGATAGGATTTTAATTACGTGTCTGATTCGAAGTCGATTTTGATTCAGTTTCAATCGCGATCCGAATCCCGGAATAAACTCGAATTAATATGTTAATCAGACATCAAACATCTCAATCCTGGCCCCTTAGACAAAGTATCTTTCGTTAAAAACGATGACGAAATTCGTTATCAAAATGTACGCGGTTTGACATAAGTCATCGCTAAATGACATTTCGCTTACGAATACTAATGTCAAATCCCATTCATTTTGATAACGAATTTCGTCATCGTTTTTAACGAAAGGGACTTTGTCTAAGGGGCCTGATTTGTTATCGAATCGAGACGGATAAATTAGGATGTTACAACCTGCATGCGTTAGTGTAGATGGGAGAAGTACTAAATCCAAAGTCTAAGATCGAGTTGATTCGATTCTCGGTTGTGTCGTGAGTGTTTCAACACGGTGTCGCATTCACATGTCTGTCGGTGAGTTTAAACGGCGGATGAATCCAAACAGTTACATCTAAAGTAGTTACGAAAATTGGGCTTCCCTGTAAGCAGTATCGTGTAACCTAGAGGGCGATCATTATGTAAAAGATTCATCAATATTATTATGTAAATAAAAAGTAACTATAAATGGAATAAAGGCGGCAAACATTTGCCACATCATTAAAGAATGGCAGAAAATTGCTATGGATAAACATAATGATGTTTTCGAAAATTGGATACAGTTTAAAATAATTACAAATACAGAAATTGCCGCTTTTGAATAAATAATAATTTTTGTATGCCATTTTTAGTTATTTCAATATTTTAATTTCAGTTATTTCTGCGTAGATTTTAATTAAAATGCTAAAGTGCGTGAGAATTGTCTGTAAAGCCGAAATCAACTGTCGCTTCCAGGAATACGTTCTGTACAGATGTTTGTAACTGTATTCCTTTTATTTCGTATTTTCATATGAAATTGAATTCCAAAAACTTGTGATGTTATGGCATTTATATTTTAAATTTTCTAATACTTACCTGGATGATTTTGTTTTAGTCTATAATATTACTAAGCTGCTAAAAATAAAATGTCTCTGTTCCGATGTTAGAATTTACAACGAGCTTTAAGTATGGAGAACATATAAACGCACGGGTATAAAATATATAGCCACTGAAAAAATTATTAAAATCGATATGCCTATGCCTATGATCCTTCACGTGGTCTATTTCTTATCTGTGCCAAATAACATAAACATTGCTCCAGTAGTTCGCGAGATAAGCCCTTTCAAATAATTTCCTCCGTTTTTTCCACATTCTCCTATTAGTCTTAGCGTGATAAAATATAGCCTATAGCCTTCCTCAACAATTGGACTATCTAACACTGAAAAAAAATATTTAAAATCGGACCAGTAGTCCCTGAGATGAGCGCGTTCAAGTTAGCCCTTTGAAATAATTTTCCCCGGTTTTCCACATTTTCCTCTATTTCTTCGCTCTTATTAGTCTTAGCGTGATAAAGGGGCTATCTAAACACTGAAAGAAGAAGAAATCCGTTGCGTACTTTTAAAGATTAAAGGGAACAAAGGGACATGAGGGAAAAAAGCGACTTTGTTTTATAATATGTATAGATAGACAGCCCTCTTCAGAGAGTTTAAAATAATTATAGTAGTTTAAAATAAAAATATAATCGTGAAAATGTGTCAAGTCAAGCTATGGCTAATTATGCCACTGTCCTAAGTAGTCTTTTAAACAGATTGAATATCTTACGAAATAACAGACAGACATAAAGCAAGAAAAGTATGGAATTGACACTACAAATCGTTGCTAGCCACTCTTATAAGCCAGCAAATCTTTAAGAACTCCTTGTATCAAAAGTGCCTAATACATACGTCTTCTTTATTGTCTCACACAATTGGTATCATCATGGTGACTGTAAGAATTCAATTCGAAAATGTTGCAAAAAATTTCCTTATTTGCTTTTCGTACTTACCTACTCGATGATTTCGTACTTTCCTACGGATTCAAGGAAAATATTTCAATAATCTTTGATCAAGCCAGATAATGATGGTGTATTTTCCCTCTCAAAATATACTTATTATATTAGTTGAATATAAAAAAACCAAATATCTATTTAGTCATAATTCGTACACGTCTTTTTATTTTTATCGTTGGTTTTCTTGATTTCAATAAACATGTTACCGTGGACCGCAACTGATTTTGATGATATTTGGACTTTAAGGCCCGTAAAAGGACATAGTATAGTTATTAATTATTATAAACAAAATGTACGGTTTAAGCGTGATTTACTAATTTCGGCGTAACGTATTTGCGGTCGTCAACTAGTCTACTGTATACGTGTACACTGTACAGCAGCTGTACCTTAGAGTTTTTCAGAAATAGATGAACCAATTATACGGAGTTAAAGTATTCGGGCCAGTGAGCACTGCGGAATAGCGCACCAAAACCTAGATATTTGAATTTGTACAAAGTGGTTATCGATTGACTTAAGTAAATATTCGAGTTTCAAATAATTCGATGCGAGTAAGTATGGTCTGCAGACATGTTTTCATAGTGTTTCTTGAACATTAACCTTTTTGCTAATAAAAATATACTTACACAGTGAATATAATATTTATAGAAAAGAAAAGAAAGAAAGAAAATAGTTTATTGACCATAATGTTCATGTACAAGGGTTTTACAATTGACAGTCCCTCAAACTAGGCAAGGCTTGTCCAATGGGGGAGTTTAAAAGAGTACAGGTATGTGTTTTGCGGCTAACAACAACAGAAAACAACAAAAGCAAAAACAATTTAAATAAAGAAAACAAATGAAATAACCTCAGAAATAACAAAAAACAATTATTTTCTTAAAACTAAAATAATATGCATTTTTGATGTGTAATATTATAATATTATTATAGTGAGCGCGAGCGTGTGTGTGTGCGTGTGTGTGTGTGTGTGTAATGTGTATAGATGGTGTCTTTCTCTAATGAATTGGAAATATCATCTGACAGAAAAGAATAGCAACTATAAATTAGCTTTATTTGTTTTGTCAATATTCAAATTAGTAAGTAAGAAGCAATACAATATACGCTTCATCCTTACTAAATAATGCGATAATAATTGGCTTACCAATTTATTCAAAGATTCGTCAATTAATTCTATAAAGCAAAGCAGCAGCAGAGTCTTATTTCTTAAAAGGTTAAACAATGTACGTAAAAGCTAAAAATTATACAATAATTCAGCTTCAGCGAAAGAAAATTCAGCGTATTTTCTATTAGTTCGTTGTTGACGCACTTCGCTGACTATACAGTATCGATTTCAGTTGTTGGAGTTTCATTAAAAGTATTGACATAAGAGCCATCATTTTAGTGAAATGTAGGTTATAAATATTTGTACACCCATGGCCCGGTGTATTTATCATACAAAAGTTTGGCTGAAACCGCCACATGACGTAGAGTCAGCACATTAAACGCCAATGCCTTTTTCCCGGGGACGGTTTATGGGGTAATTTTTTGTCTCTTTTTGCTATTGGTGTCTTTGTTTTTATTTTGCACGCGTTCGTATGTAAATCTGTAGTGAACTGTGTTGTATAAACACAGAATACTAGCTATTTCACATTTTTTACTCGGTTTCAATTCACTTAAAAGTACACAAAGTTTTGTATGGGCCACTATAATACAACCAATTTAAATGTAACGTGCATTAAGGAAATAATTTATTTTGGTCACTTTTCAGGTCATCAAATTGGTCGACTTTTATTTTTGTTTAGTGTTTCATGAAATGAAACGAGCTGTAATAAAAATTTATAGCACCTATCAATGGCGGGGCAATATTCATTAGTTAGACTATATTAATGAATACTAATTCCCCAGCATATTATAATTATGGCCACCTATGAAAAAATGATTTCATTAAAAAAACAAGAGGTCGAATTTCACTTCATTACGAATACAGATTGAGAACTTTTTATAAAATTACAACTATTTCAAGCTCTCCAAAAAATGCCCTTATTTTGAATAAGGAAAATTTAACATGTCCGAAACTCCGTTGAGTACAAATTCGTTTATAACGCGGGAACCGAAAATTTTTTCGGTACAAAAGTATGCTAGTACTTATGTCCCTTCCCCGGACTAAAAACTATATCCATACCCATTCAAATCGGTTCAGTGGCTTATGCATGAAAAGGTGACAGACAAGCAGACACACTTTATATAAGTACACATTTTATATAAGTATGGCTATAATGTAATATCAAGGGGCCATTTGAATCGATTTAGATTCAATAGCTATGGTAATTTGAATATAATGAAATCGATTTTGGAATTTTTAAAACGACGGGAAATCGTATAATATGAATACCCTTAGAGCCGCCGCAGACTACAGACTTTTAGTCGGCCGATAGTTTGACCAAATTCGGGTTTCACAGTACATTTTCGGCCGATACAAATCGTTTAGCGTGCGCACTTTCATACATCTTCGTACTGATTACGCTTTCGATCAAACAATCAACCGACTAAAAGTCTGCAGTCTCTTAGTCTTCCATTGGGAGAAGATTGGATTTTCTGTGGCCACTATTTGGGGAGGTCGGCTGTCAACAGAATAAGCTGACACGTACGGATTAAACCTTGTATTGACGTCAAAGGCACTCAATGTTTCGGCTTTTTATGAGTCGCCTTATTGAGTGGAGAGTATTCAGTACTCAGAAGGAAAAAGAAACTATTTGTATAGATTTGTTTTTGAATAGCTATTCATATAATCACCACATTACACTACTATTAATTTATTTTCTTATCTGTATGATTCTGATCCAAACTTATAACAAATTATTATAAAAAATCACAATACGTCTTAAAACTCTAATAATCTAGAGATAATTTTAAATTTTATAAAAAAAAATATTAAGTACACTTATTTTTTCGTCTCAAAAAATTGATAACTAATTAAAAAATATATATTTAAGATAACGAAAATGGGTTTAGATAATTAGATCAAATTGTTGGAAGTTTGAACGCCGTAGCCATAACTTTAAAACAACGTATAGGGGTAAAGTCTATTACACGAAATTAAGTTAACAACTTGATGACAGAATACGGAATTGAAATCATGGAATTTAATTTAAGAGTCACTTAATTGAGGAAAACTTTCAATATAATACAGATTGACTTTCGTAACGAGGGCCATTTATAAATAGATATCATAGCAACACCCTTCCTTTTAATTTAAACAAAAACAAAGGAACCTAAAATTGACTTTTTAATAAATACACAGCTTTATTTCATTTGTTACATAAAATAGTTAATGGAATCAGGCGTTACTTTGCGGAAATCCATAGTTTAAATTTAGTTTGTTATTATTTTTAGCAATATTCCGCGAAAACAACTTCCACCTTTAAGTAAATGAGTGAGTGTACGCATAGACATGCGTACAGCACCTCCCTCCTCCCACACTGCCTATGCGTACACTCGCATGCAAGAACTTGCAAACACCACCACCACACAAGCAATAATGTTGGCAAATCCGTGCAAGGCCCCTCACCACCATGCAGGTTGAAAACCTCGACGCGCGTTTCGCCCCAACACCTCTACGAACAACGTCCGTTAAGTTAACTTAACGGACGTTGTTCGTAGAGTCCACATCCTGAGGATACTCCGGTGTTGGGGCGAAACGCGCGTCGAGGTTTTCAACCTGCATGGTGGTGAGGGGCCTTGCACGGATTTGCCAACATTATTGCTTGTGTGGTGGTGGTGTTTGCAAGTTCTTGCATGCGAGTGTACGCATAGGCAGTGTGGGAGGAGGGAGGTGCTGTACGCATGTCTATGCGTACACTCACTCATTTACTTAAAGGTGGAAGTTGTTTTCGCGGAATATTGCTAAAAATAATAACAAACTAAATTTAAATGTTACATAAAAGGTAAATTAAATTTCTTGATGTAAATATGATGCTAAACAACAAAATGGTCCAAAAATTACTGGATACTGGGCCTACATAGATGACACTTTTTTGTGCGTTGGGGTAATGCGTTCACGCATCCCCGGGGCCTGGGGAGGACCACCGAGGTATGCGGGACTCCCCGGGGCGGACGTAAGATCCGCACCCGGGACTACCCACTAAAACCCCAACGGTGATCCTGCTCCTGAAGGTGGAACTACGGGAAACGCGTGATACACGACCGCAGCCCCACCACCAACACAGATAACACTTGCTTATATATCGTCCTTTATATGTACGTCTATTGCAATACGGAGCGCCACAATATTCCGTCAGTTGCGGTATAATATCGAGACGAATATCGTAACAGACGAAGCGCCGTGAATAATAGATAAGTCTGCCAATACCGCGCCGGATAAAACAGGAGGATAATATTTAAACTCGATAAAAGTAATGGTACACCACGCTAAAAGCCTCCCCTACCCCCTCTAGCGCAGTAATTTCCAAAGTGGTCCTGGTGGACCCCCAGGGGTCCACGCGAGACTCAGCGGGGGTCTGCGTTGGGCCTGACAAGAAAAGGGGGTACACAATCGTAAGACTGGGTCCATGAAAAGAACTAAAAATATTTATTTTATCTGAAAGCTGTAGATAATTTGATAAGAAGCAAAACGACTGTTACTTAAAATAATACCAAGTTTCATAGATTAGTATTGTACCTCTACAATACTGGGGCGGGAGAGTACTGCGGGGGTCCACTGGATTCACCAAATTTTAAAAGGGGTCTACGAAACAAAGGAGTTTGGGAATCTCTGCTCTAGCGTTACCTAATTCTATTTTGGATTTTATATGTAGAAATTCCGGCCCTGTTTGGGCCGTCACAAAATTTTATTCGTCACTTTGTTTTTAATCTACATTTTTATGCCGGCACTAATTTTAGACGGTGGAAATATTCGGTACAAATTCCAATGTTTTACTGGGCACATTGAATTTTAAAATATTAAAAATTTTATGCTTAAAATTATTTTGTATTTTGTTACTGGCTAGCGTTTTGATAATCAATGGGTCTTAGGTTCCCCATCTCTCAATCTAATACCACAAAATATGTAAGATCGATTCACTGACTACTCGAGTACGAGTTGGATAACGATGACATTGGTCATCGTTATCCAACTCGTACTCGACTCGTGTCATTGGACAATAATCGATCTTTGTATAGTGATGTCTCCCAGAGCAAAGAATTTTATTCTAATTAATTCAACGAGAATACGCGCGAGGTAACCTGCAATTATAGTGACATTTGAGGTATAATAATACTCTGGACTAGTCCTGGCCAGACCAGGCATGACGCTTGTTATTAATAATTCTGAGAGTAAAAAACCTTATTTATAATCTCAATTTTTTGTTACAGGTAATCAAAGAACGCACCAAAAACATGCGATGAACAGTGTGTGATGAACATAGTGTTTGTGTGTAGACTGTCATGTGTTTTCGGACGCATAATGTAAACTAGCAACATGTGGGCCGCGGAGCTCAGTTGTATCTTCATATTGTTCGGTGAGTTAATATTATCTATTGTAGAGCTAGGCCATATCGTTGCTTCGCTCGTATTGCGTTGTTGCGTCGTCGCAACGCGACGGAACAACAACATAATATTATGCCACACCTGCCCTGTTTGTAACGCTGTGACGACGATATAATTCGGAAATGATGATCGTGCTGAAACAATACTAAATGAATGGCTGCGGGGCCACGACAGTCAATTAGAGCTCCGACAGATCTTCATATTTTCTTCTCCATCGATCCATTGAAATTACGTACGAACGCAACGCCTTATTATTATTAGGCTCGTTTTATTATGGAGCCGCGCTACTGTCGCGCGGCTGCCGCGCGGCTGCCGCGCGGCTCACGACGTAATGGGCAGGCAGCCTAATGCGTTGCGTTCGGACATAATTTCAATGGATCGATGCAGGCAGTCTTAATGTAGGCATATTAGAAAAGTTTAATGTGGTAGTTGCTTAGAAGCAGCGTTAAGTTTGCGACGACGCACCGCAATACAACGAAACAGTGTGGCTTCGCTCTAACCGGTTATTATTGAACCCTTTGAAATCCATATCTGATGGAAGTCTTATTGAAATGGAGACAAAACCTTTGTTGGTAAATTCCTATCTGTATATTACGTTTTGACGCACACGCAATCTAAATAAATAGACTTTATCGAATCAATTTATGTTTTTGTATTTAATAGATATCCAATATGGAATATTGGAAAATAATATTCAACTTTTGCAGCAGCGATAGAAGTAGTCATGTTGTTTATTAGGACTGCGATTACAGATATTATATTGTTGTTAAATGATACTGTTATTATACTAATATTACATGGTACCAACAGAACTTACATATTAACGTGTATAACGTGTTACTAGAAGCAGATATTTAGATATTATTATAAACAGTATGCAACAAATTTCGTCGTAATTATTAAGCGGTGTTTTGATCTGTAACGTTTTATTTTCCTAAAACCTTCCATGGACTTCCACGAATATTGCAAGACTAAAATTTGTCAAATCGGTTCAGCCGTTCTGGAGTTTTAGCGAGACTAACAAAACTTATATTTCCTTGTGAGGAATCGTGTGGCAACACAACTTATACTGTCGTAGCACCCTCTACGTCGCTGACTCTACGCCATTTCTACACTCAGTTTCTCTTTTTTCCACTGTTTCGGCATGACAAAGACCACTCCAAAATATAGCAGGGTTTTAGTGAATTTGAAATGACAAAAAAACGTGTGAATAAAGCTATCTGTATAACGTTCGGCGCACGCCCGCGACGGATCCGCTCTCTTCAGGGATTTGCAATCTAAATCCCTATGATTCAACTACGAGGGTCTAGTGATGAATATTAATTTTATACTTCGGATAAACTTTAGAATACGAAATCCGACGTACGCAGTTATTAAAACATGGCAATTTAATAACGTCTAGATTAATAAGGGATTCGATTTCGTTTTGATGTTAATTAAATATTATAAAATTAATAAACTTTCAGAAATTAATTTATGTAGTCTGTACGCACGCCTATTTTATTATGAATATGGAGCTAACTCAGTTATATGTGTTTCGTATATTTACAAAAAAATTGTAATTATTTTTTTACAACTAAATTACGTTCGTTGTTCCAAAACGGTCGTAACGAACGATATATCTTTTGTGGAATGAATTCCGATACAATTACAAACCGTGACAGGCGCCATTACGAAAGAATAAATAGACTGCAGAATGAAAAAAGGTAACGCTTGTAAAAGCAAGGAAATAAAAAATAATGGTATGACTGAAACAAAGTACGTTTTTATCGCGGCCAGGGATCTTCCTAATGGACGACATTTGGGATGAACTCGGTTAAAATTGTCCAATGAAAAAAAGAAAAAAACGACTCTGGCAAATTACCACGATAACCCTTCTCAACGATTTGTTTATTTGTTTATTTTGTGCTCATTGGTTTTTAAATTCTCATAAAGCATGATTTATCTCGCGTACTTTTGATACGTCGCGTCGGAAGATTTATTGCAAGTGGAAGGCTACAATTTTATTACGTGGTTTTTGGCTTGTCCTGTTTTTCCGTAAATAATAGTTTTCGATAGTTAGGTGTGTTTTCTTTTATAAATTAAATTATGTACTTAATAAATAAATTATCCTTTATAGTTTTCTGTGCGTCGTTTGCCATTTCCTAAAATTATATTGATAAAGTTTAAATAAAGTAAGTAAGCATTAGTATTTAGAGAAACCAACTTTAATATTTGTTGTTTTAGGCCTCTAGTATTATATATATTTTGCACATTTTTACTTTGCTACTTACATACTATTCTTATACTTGTAAAAATAGTTATAGTAACTGTATTACTCAAATTAAAACTTTGATTCAAGTCTTAAACTTAAATTAATGAATATACCTGCAAGAACTATGATAACTAACATAATTTACGAGTACATAGGTGTAATAAATCAGAATCTTGTCAGTTTAAATTAAAGAGCCTATGTCAAAGAAATTAATAATATATCCAGGCTTGCATTTGGTTAACCTTTTTAACATTTGATAGTACGTACGAAAGATATATTTCATAAACATGCCTTTAAATATGAATTAACTGTTACAATAATAAATTTATAATTATTATTGTAACAGTTAATTAATATTGAAAGGCAAGCATGGTTAACAATTATTATTAATTTCTTTGACATATGCTCTAAAGTCTAAACTGCTGTTAGTGTGCTGTTATCAGCACTACTATATAGGCTTTACAGAAACAACTCACATAATATAAGATGTTTGAGCCTACACAAGAACCAATAAACAATTACTAACAAATGTAAATCTACAGTGAAATTACCAATCACGTTTAGGTATGGTTCATATTCAACCAATAAGACCAAGCTATTAAAAACCAGTAGGTACACACGCTTATTGTATAATTTGATATTTTTACCGATTACATTACGAGTGTAATGTAGCGAGTGTGCGATGGGTTATAAAATGTGTATATGAATATTGAATAATAATAATTGTTTAAAAAAACAAAAACATGCTTTTTTAATATATTTTTAATTTAAACAATTAATTGCATTGTCATTGGCCCTTAATACGTATGCAAAGTTTCGAATTTATTAGACTATAACTGGAGATAGGTATTGTGCTCAAAGATTCCGTTACATACATACAGCCCAAACTAATAAAAGCGTGTTCAAAATGCAGCCCTCCCCGCTGCGCCCCGTATAATGTGCGCGAAGCTTTACGCTAGAATCAGTAGCTCACAATATTAAAACATAGAAAGTATCGTTATTTCTCCGAACTAATACACAACATGGTCCATAGGCCGCGGCCACACTTGACCTAATTTTTCCTTCTAGTTTAATATTACCATTTTCTATTTCAATATCAATATAGAGACCGTACATATTTGCGCCGGGTACGCGGGAGCCTCTAAGTGAAATTCCTCGGAGACCCCATCCTTCTCAACTATTACGGCTTCGGGCTATGTCATTAATAGTTACCGAACTTAAACTCCTATTAACGACACTATTCATCATCAACACACCGGTCGTAATAATAATTTTAATGCATTTTGAGCTAGAAATGCCGGTTGCTGCAAAATTAAGTATTAAATAAACTACTACACTTGTCTTTTTTGCTTTAAAATTAAAATTAATGCCATTTTAAAACGCCTGAATATCTCATGATTGTAATGAGAATTTTAATAGCTACTAATAACCTAAGAATTTGGCTGTCAGGAGACGAACCAAGATTTTATTTTTCAGTAAATAAATAAGGAAAATGCAATGTAAAAGTACGACGTTTACAGGCAGTAAATATACCGAGTCACTTCACAAGTCTACACATGTATTATTTGCATTAACATATTGCTATTTTTAATCATGCCTCTCGGCTGGAATGGTTAGAAAATTATTAACTACATTGTTCGTAAATTTCGCTAGAGAAATTTTAATATTCATTCTCTATTAGAAATAATAACTATGCGGCGTACCGCGGCGTTATTGGCGGTGCTGTATAATCGGCCTTCTTTTACTACTGACAAAAGTACGCAGTGCTGCCTACGAATAATAAAAACTATTATTATTCGTAGATTCATGCACATAGTTTTCAACAAACAGTAGTTCTATTCAATAACAGTAGTAACTTACTAAGTCTTGAAGCGCCCTCTCTTGTATCAGCGCATTGGTCGTAGATCTGAGGACAATTAATAAACATAATATAATGTAAGTAATGATAAAAATCATTATCTGCCATAACCCGCGGCGTTCTAGGTATATGAATCATTTAAAATAGTACTAAAAAATTACTCGGACTGTTTTCCTTTAGTTGTGATCTAGTTCGTATTTTTACGTGAAATGGTTTTAGTCGAAATAATAATGACGATATTGTTTTTTAAAATACATAGGCTTGATTAAAATTGATGTAATACATTTTGTTAGTGTCCTAATAAAATTTTCAGTGCAGAAGAGAGAAAAGAATGTCAGGGAAAGTTGAGTATGAGTGAAAGATAATCCAGAGAAATATTTGGGGGCTTAACAAGTCTACTCACGCCTACAGTTACTTATAGTCTATGGGCCTAGCCTAGTAGACAAGTGGCAAGCGATTATCGTAAACGCTAACAAAATAAATGCGATTTGACATAAGCTACGAATAATAAAAACTAAGGAATCGTAACTCCCATACTATTACCGTTTTAAATTTGGTTCCTTTTGATCTGTCATGTAACGTCAGCCTAGTACCGCTCAAGGTCACCTAAATATTGCAAATGTATTGAAATGTGTACCTAAGGTACACTTTTTTGACAAGTATTGTGGAGCATGTTTTTTGACGGAGTTACTTTTCCTTAGTTTTTATAATTCGTAGGACATAAGTCATCGGTTCGCTAGCGAATACTAATGTCAAATCCCAAACATTTTGTGCCGTTGACTTTGGCGTTTACGATAATGCTTGCCGCTTGTCTAGACCCTCTGGTCTATACGTTCTTCTGAACAAGGTCTTAAAGCAATCTTCTTAAAAAAATCTTCCTAAACCATGGACGCAAGTTACTAATGTCCTCCACATTGGCCGTAAATTGGCAAATACCAGCAATAAACACTAAGCCCTCAGTTGATGTAGTATCAAATAAACGACGTTGTCATATTCTCGGCCATTTGTGAGGCCACAAAGGCAGGCCACCTAATTTAAGCGCCTGTCTGGCTCGCTGCATCATTTATTTTGATGTTCGAATTTAAAGTCAGATACTGCTCGCTTTGAATATTTCCTAATGCGCTTACTATTAGTCTCCCGAACTGTTACTAGTTTTAATACAATGGGATTTTTTTCACAACGTTGAAACTTGGAACGTGATTTGATTCTTTTGTCTGAGAATCGAAGATTGGTGTTGTAGAATTGGGCATTTGATAGGCTTTCGTTGTAAACACTCATTAATACAATTGTCTTCGTTTTAAATTTTTCTATTGAATAAAATGCGCAATAAGTTAAAACACGGTTTAAATTAATATTGTTATTTAAATCACAATTAAAAAAGGTTAATCTACTAAAATATGGCAATAACGTTAATTGTACGTAATATTCCGTGGCATAAGCCTTAAACGAAGCATAAGATGTCCCACGTCCCGGGGCGACCATTGGCACTGCAGAATTTACTCTGCGGCGGCACTTATATAAAGTAGGTCGTCAGATCATTTGATAATCTTTAACATAAATAGGTCAAGCCCCGACTTTAAAGCCGCGGAAGTTCTCAGAACCGCTAAGAAAAATTTCAATAATTCAACTCCATGGGCCACACAAAGAAATCAATAAAAATGCCATAAAATTGTCGCGGACCGCACAAAACCGACATGACACGACCGACGCGATACTTCACGTTCCATAAAGACGTCTTTAAAACTTCACACTCACGTTTGTAAGGGTCAATTCAGACCGCAACGCGACGCGTAGATGCATTTGTAAATTTGTATTGAATTGACAGATTCGCAAGACGTCTCATGCAATTGAAATCTGTCAAATCCATACAAAAGAAGATGAGAAAAAATATATGGAACCTGGGACCATCCACCAATGGCATTGAAATATGTGTCGTCGGATAGGTCTCTTAAATTGGAACAACAATTGCTAAGATACATTTGTTGTTAAAGCTGTCCGTCCCGAGTTATGAGACTTGTAAGTTCAGATATAAAGGTTACGTTCAACCAAGGCTAGCCAAGCTACTTGATAACCCAAGCTATTTTATTAGTTTCTACTCTGAAAGTCTGCCTTCCTGTTATATTTTAAGCACTTGCTTTTTTCATGCAGAGGGTATTTTTGTTGCATCCACTTTGTGGCGTATATTATGACCTTGTGCATGTGTGAAGTGGTTTATAATTAGATTATAAAAAAGTCTCATAAATCTAAATAAAACATAGTGATTGTGTACAGGCGATAAATGAAAAAGGTATTCCTATAGAACGATTTGTATTCAATAACCAAGATAATTAATTGCTACTTCACTGCTACTTCACATGCTGGCCCCGTTGGAAGCGAAGATTCCAAAACAGGTAGCGGGCAGAGTCGGTTGTAGGCGCGCCGTAGAGTCCCTGAGGTCGTCTGGATGTCTGCTACTCGCGCGATGCCATCTGAGCCAGGGTAGAGGTGGATCACACGTCCAAGCAGCCAGCGGTTCGGAGGCAATCGATCGTCTCTGCAGAGGTGGTGGTCCGGCCCGTCTTTCCTTAAATCCTTAAGCTTTGAAGACTCTGTTTTAATCCAACTAATAACAATGGTAGAGTCACACCAGAATACCACCCGGTCAATGACCCTGTACAAACTGAGCGCCTTATTCACCTTTTTTGTAAGTCGTGCCGACAGTAGAGCTCCACAGAGCTCTAACCGAGGTATAGTAGTCTTTCGAGCTGACTGAACTCTACTCTTAGCGGCAGCTAAATGAACAGAGAATGTCTGATCACCAGAGAGTGTGCGAACATATATGCATGCACTGTACGCTTGACCAGATGCATCACAAAATGAATGAAGTTCAATTTTTGCCGAATTCCCTAACATACGTCTAGGTATTTTAAAATTGTTTAAGTCTGGCAACGCTTTAAGAAATTTTGCCCATTCTAATTGAATTTCTGGAGGTAGTGGGTCCTCCCAGCCTATTTTACACTCCCAGACCTTTTTTAAAATAAGTTTTGCCTGTAATATATATGGATTTATAAGCCCCAAAGGGTCGAAAATCTGAGCTAGCGTGGACAAGATTGTCCGCTTCGTCGGCATGGACTGACTATGTGAAATGTCAGAAGTTGTGAAATACAATTGATCATTATCACATGCCCAACGCAAGCCTAAAGCCTTTGTACTATTATCATGAAATTGGATTGATTCGTTCGCTCCAATTGCACCTTGAATTATATTTAAAATTTGCGGGCTATTAGACCGCCATTTCCTTAGTTTAAATTTTGCGGATTCTAATTCTTTTATTACACCCTTTGCTATATCTACCGTCTGACTTATGGAGTCAGCACCCGAAATGTAGTCATCTATATAAAAATCATTCGCAATGGCTTTGCTAACTTGAGGGTCATTGCACTCCTCAGCAAGCTTTCGTAAGCACCTTGTGGCTAAGAAGGGAGCCGATGCTGTGCCATATGTGACAGTATTCAAGGTATATTTTGTTATTGGGTCGTTCGTGTTAAAACGCCATAATATATGTTGCAGATGACGCTGCGAAGGACAAATTAATATTTGCCTATACATTTTTTCAATGTCCCCACAAAGAACATACTTATGCAATCTAAATCGGATTAGAATCGAGAATAAATCATCTTGGACAGTTGCCCCTACCATCTGTAAATCATTTAAGGATTTCCCATTTGATGTGGGATTTGAAGCGTTGAATACAACTCTTAGTTTTGTACTAGTGCTCTCCTCATTGCACACAGCATGATGAGGCATGAAATATGGTGTGGGCCTAGTAATATCATGACCTACCTCACTCATGTGACCCATGTCATAGTATTCTTTAATAAAGGTTTTGTACCTTTCCTGTAAAATCGGCTGTCGCGCCATCTTTCGTTCTACTGCTAAGAACTGAGCCCTAGCAGAAATGTATGAGTCCCCCAGTGTATCTGGATCCTCTTTAAAAGGTATTTTTACCACAAACCTGCCCTCACTATCTCGCCTTGTATTGGCAACAAAATCTTGTTCGCACTGTTTCTGTTCAGGAGTTAAACTCTCAGGTCTATTAATTGTTTCAGACTCGAAAAATTTAGACATCTCAAAGTGGAGTTGATTCTCACACAAATGATGGCAGTGGACGGTGAAGTGCTTAGGGATACCTTGATAACTCGGTACAGAACCTGAGACCAACCATCCCAGCTTCGTATCGCTAAGTGTGGGCTTGTGCTTACCCAAAGAAATGTTGTTATTCAATAAAACATTCCAGAATATATCAGCACCTAGCAGCATTTCGATTTTTTCAGGGGTGTGGAACATCGGGTCAGCTAAATTCAATTCAGAGGGGATTTGGAATGATGAGACATCAATTATCATAGTAGGTAAGTTTTGAGTTATGTGAGGGACTATAAAACAACTGACATTCGCATTGTATGGATACATGCGTGAAGCAATATTTATTTCACAACGTTTAGTTATACGTGAAGACTGATAATTTAATCCTTCTACCGACGCAGCAGTAGAATAAAATGGCAATTGCAATTTAGTGCATAAGCTTTCTGTTATGAAGCTTGCCGTGCTTCCATTGTCAAGCAAAGCCCGCACATGGTGTTCCTTCCCATACTTGTCTTTAACCTTTAGCAGAGCCGTCGAAAGCAAAACAACTTTACCTCCTGTATTCGACAGCAACGAGAAGCAAACCTACTAGTACTAGTATTAGCGTTGCTCTGCTGCAGAGAGGTAATAAACGTTTTATGTTGTTTAGGTTTGAGGTTTGTCTCACCCATAGCCTCCAGCATGTCCGCACGAGATTTCAAAAATTCATAAAAATCTTTAAGGGTCGGAAGAACTTTCATTTTGTTTCTCTCTTCCTCCCATTCCCTATTTGTGCTAGGGTCCAATTTAGCAGCTACAAAATGAATAATGAGTATGTCCCACTGATCTGTAGGCAGCTTCAGGGTATTCAGAGCCCTGAGATTTCGATTAGTACTATCAATTATGCCCCGCAAAGCCTGGGCTGATTCCTTGTAAATTGGTTGCATATTAAACAAATTAGTGATGTGACTGTTAACTAACACTCGATCATTATTAAACCTATCACACAGCAAGTCCCAAGCCACTTCATAGTTTTCCGAGGAAAATTCAAGAGAACGTATGACTAAAGCCGCTGTATCCTTTAATGCAGCCCTCAAATAATGAAACTTATTGATATTTGGTATTGTGTTATTGTTTTGTATAAGAGAGGTAAATGTGTCATGAAACTCAAGCCAATCTTGATACTGACCAGAAAATGTAGGCAACTTAATAGTGGGTAATTTCAGACCTGTTGGTGCGGCAAGTACTGTACCCGTCTCGCTGCCCGTAGTGTTGCTCGTAGCATTAGCCTCTGCATGGCGGCCGCTCAGCTCGCGTGCAGTTGCCAATGTTTCGAAATAAGTGAGTTCGAACTCCTCCCGCTCCGTGAACTGATGCTCTGGAATTTGGGAGATAATTTCGATTTCAGATTGGATGAGATCAAATTCTGTGTACAATTCCTCTATTTTAGATAATCTCAAATTTAACTCACAAATCTTTACAACTGAAAGAGATGACTCTAATGTTTCTAAATATTTTTTAAAATGTGTTAATTTTTGTTTACAAATACCTCGCTTCCTGATAAGTTTCCTTTCATTTTCCTCCACAGTAAGCTTACTAGAATCCTCACATGAAACTGACATATTTGGAACCAATAATAATGCAGCCAACAAAAATCAAAACAATACTTAAATGCGAGTGATGACGATGACCGATGTTGATGAGGTGCCCGATGTAGCAGCAAGATATGAACACGAAGCTTGTAGACTTGTTGCAGTCTCACTCCGCACAAAGGTGCAGTCTCGCACGTATGCCACACAACTGGAATTAGCAGTTACCCAGTGTATAATATTTGTTACAGCAATTGACATGCAAACTTTATACTGCAGATGCTGTCTCGACAAAGAAATGCAATTAATGCAATATTTATAATAAATTAGATTGAACTTACAAAATACTCAATGATTTTAATGAAACAATATTGAAATTTGTGCTAAACCACTCAATAATAACTAAGTAACCTAATTTGTATTATGGAAAGGTATTTTGTATTGTTTACCCTTTAAATTAGAATGTAGAACCAATATGTGCTTAGTGCATAAACTAGGCACAAAATATGCAACGTGTTTATCAGTATTTAAATCCAAAACTGAACCAATCTAGTACTCAGTTCTAGGTGTTAGGATTGGAATATGTATATGGAATGGATAAGTGAATGAACATCGGAATAAATGGAACAAACTGACCAAATTAACTGCGTGATGGGCCTCCGCCGCTTGTTGCCACGCGGTGTATCAGTGTCCTGGTGCCTCCGAGTCGTACGTTGTAGATGTGCGCCTGCACAGCGTGGTGGGCCTCCGCCGCTTGTTGCCACGCGGTGTCTCAGCGTCCCGGTGCCTCCGAGTCGTGCGTTGTGGATGTGGATATGCGCCTGCACAGCGTGGTGGGCCTCCGCCGCTTGTTGCCACGCGGTGTCTCAGCGTCCCGGTGCCTCCGAGTCGTGCGTTGTGGATGTGGATATGCGCCTGCACAGCGTGGTGGGCCTCCGCCGCTTGTTGCCACGCGGTGTCTCAGCGTCCCGGTGCCTCCGAGTCGTGCGTTGTGGATGTGGATATGCGCCTGCACAGCGTGGTGGGCCTCCGCCGCTTGTTGCCACGCGGTGTCTCAGCGTCCCGGTGCACCTCTTTTCTTCACGCCACTTTATTCCATTTAGCTGGACTGGTGCGGTTGTGATCGTCGGCAACGTGATGGGCCTCCGCCGCTTATTGCCCGTCGCCTCCACGCCCTCGAAGTAGATAGTGGAATTTGAACAAAATGGCGTGCTTGCTTCCGCCACGCCGCGCCTTCGTGTATAACTCGCGTGTGAAACCTTGTACAGGCGATAAATGAAAAAGGTATTCCTATAGAACGATTTGTATTCAATAACCAAGATAATTAATTAGGAACTTGACAAAATATATTTTTGGAAAGAGAGAGAGTTCACACGCGGCGCTCTGGCTGGCACAAGTACCAGCCAGAGCGCGGAAACGAAAAGGTCAATGTCAAAATGCGAGACACAGATGATGGCGCCTACGCCGGGCGGAAGCGCGGTGTTGCCACTTCACATATTATTTTAACTTAAGTTTGCTGCTACTTCACATGCTGGCCCCGTTGGAAGCGAAGATTCCAAAACAGGTAGCGGGCAGAGTCGGTTGTAGGCGCGCCGTAGAGTCCCTGAGGTCGTCTGGATGTCTGCTACTCGCGCGATGCCATCTGAGCCAGGGTAGAGGTGGATCACACGTCCAAGCAGCCAGCGGTTCGGAGGCAATCGATCGTCCTTGACCAACACCATCTCGCCTAGATGAAGTTGACTGTGATCACCTTTCCATTTTTGGCGGCATTGCAGCTCAGCAAAGTATTCTTTGTAGAATCGTTTCCAGAAGTGGCCCTTTAATGTGCTTATTCTTTCATATCTAGTCTGTAGGTGTAATGGCCTCTGATCATCTATTTGCTCTGGAATATTGGTCATTGTTCTTCCGATCAGGAAATGGGACGGTGTAAGTGGGATTAGGTCAGTGGGATCGGAAGAAAGAGGAGTTATGGGCCTAGAATTGAGTATGCCTTCTATCCCTACTAATAGAGTGTACATTTCTTCGTATGTTAAATTGGTAAGTGTTAAAACCCTTTTTAGATGATGCTTAATCGACTTTGCTGCTACTTCACAGATTGTTGTTTCTCATAATGATTGTTTGTCCAGTGACCTTTTTGCTATTGAAGGATGGTCCCAATTTGCCCAATGTTCTTTAGAAAATATGCACCTAGGCGTCGCGTTGCGGTCTGAATTGACTCTTCACTCTCACTTCTATGGAACGTAAAGTGTCGCGTCGCGTCGCTGCCACGACGTAGTGTGGCCTCACCCTTACAATTATGTATCCTACGAAAATATTCATAATTCGAATTAAATAATGTCAGCTTCATATTTTATTATTTATGAAAGTTGTTAATTTTTAGTACGTCAAACAGAAAATAAAATTAATTAGTGTCAGCTGATTTAAAATAATAAATGAATTTAATACGTTTCAAAGAATTCGCTCGTACAGTTTTAATCATAATTATTAAGTCTAAAATGTTATTGCGGGGACATTGTAGATTTTACGATAAATTAAAAAATTATGTTCCGCAGACATGAAATGTTTGGGGCGGAAAGCCGTTACGAGCGACATTAACGTCGAATTACTGAAATAGCCACGACGGACGGACGTGCACAGATTTACACAATACACAAGTTCAATATAACACATAGTTTATTTTATACATTAACTTTAGTTAGTTTAGGCGCTTTGCAGACGACGGGGCGGGGCGGGCCGGTCAATTTCGCTGCGTACGGCCGTCGATGTCTGCTGCTGCCCGCGTCGTCTGCACAGCGCCTTACAGTTCACTATTAATTTTATACATTAACTTTAGATAATAGACTAGTGTGCTAAAAACAAAATGTCATTGATGAGATAACGTGGCGTTAAATATATTATTTTAAATCAAATTAAACTTAATTACAAAAGAATTCATAACTAAATATCTTCTTCAGGAAATTCTTAGTTGCTGATCAACTTTTCCTTCAATTCCTACAATCAAGTACTTGGTTGTTGGTAAAAGGAAAAATTGATCAGCAACTACCTGACCTGTGTTTTTAACATTTGATTTTGGATACTCTCTTAATCGCATATTCCAAATAAGGATATAATTAAGTATTAATTATTTTAATGAACTAAAATTTTAGTGTTTTACTGCAATAAATTACTTAATAAAGCCAATAAGAAGTGTAATCTATTTTGTCGTCGTAATTAATTCTGTAGACTCTATATTGACGGTCGCTACAAATTAAACCGAAACAAACTTTCACGAAGACATAAAACCAATCTCTCGAAAAGATTTAATTAAATATGCAAAGCAGAGAGAGAAGTTGGAGTTATAATATTCAATAGCGTTAGGGTTTATCTTTTATGCGATGAAAATATTGACGTAGTTAGGGAACAGGTGAGTGGAGATAATATGCGCGACCATACTTTGTTTTATGAGGTTTTACCGCCTCAAAGGCTTCTTTTGTAAAGTTTTTTGTGTATCCGTAATGTACGTTAGAGTTATTTTTTGTAACATGACGTTTAAAATTATAATCTTATATCTTTAAACGAGAAATTCTTGTATATAAATATATAATTGGAATCTCGAAATCGGCTCCAACGATTTTCATGAAATTTAGTATATAGGGGATCATTTTTAGAAAATGTCATTTAATTCGTGTTTTATCGAATACCGAGCAAAGCTCGGTCAAATAGCTAGTTTATTATTAAGGCAACATTTAGGGCTAAAAACTAAATGTTGCCGTCTTGTTAAGAGAAAATTCGTTAAAATAGCGGGAAACGTAAAAAATCGATTAAAAAATTTTGAATGTCATTTCTTGGGATTCAAAGTATCTTCACATAAAAAATCGGTTTAAAGTTTTGAGCGTGAGATATATTATCATGAGCGTATCATGATACGCCCCGAGGATCGCGATCATTTTGCGTCCACACTAGCGATCATATACGCTTCGATGCTACGCGACGGAGGATCGGAGATCAGATCGCGAATACAATACAGATGTGGACAAAGCCTAACGTAACTAATTTTGAATGTATATTACATTCAAAATTTCATTAAAATCGGTTGAGCCGTTTTGGAGGAGTTCGCGCACAAACACCGTGACACGAGAATTTTATTTATTAGACTTGTATTATAACTAATTGAATGTCCTGCAGGTGTGACAGCCGGCGCCGGCGGCTGGGAGCCGCTGGGCCAGCCGTACTTCGACAACAGCACCAAGCGCGAGGCCACCGCCGCCGTGGGCCAGCCCGCCTACCTGCACTGCCGAGTGCGCAACCTGGCCGACAGAGCGGTATGTCATAACTCATAACAATCATTCAAATATATTTATTTAGAACTAGCTGTCCCGGCAAATTATAACTTATAAATCAAGTATTTCGCCCATATTATTTTATTCAAGTGACTAAATAAGTATGTTACCATGACAACGTTCATCGCTATCCCGTCACACAAACAATGGTTGCCGTCAGACTCGTGTTGTAATAATTTACTATTCAACAAATGCACTTATCAACATAAAAAGTATCCAGTAGCCGATTCTCAGACCCACTGAATATGCATATAAAATTTGGTTAAAATCAGTCAAGCCGTTTCGAAGGAGTACGCGGCCTAACATTGTGACACGAGAATTTTATAATATATAAGAAGAAGAAGATTAATTTCAAACAAAATATATTCTGAACGTCAAAGACTTGACGTACAAAATATATTTTACCGGCGGTGCAGCGCTGCGCCGGTCCTGGAACTCCCGGCGCGGCGTAAAAAACTTGCGATTTTCTAAACTTTAAAGACGCGTAACCTTAAAGACGTCTTAGATAAATCTGAAAAATAAAACTGCTTTGATTTCACATTATTTATAAATATTACATTTCACATAAATATAATTATTATTTATTACTCTTTGTTAAAGTGATAAATTCTTCCAGAAAAATAAATGTTTTTTTAGTAAAAACTTAATTATAATAAAACCGGTATCCTACATGTAGCTTATCTTGCGTGAATACTGAATAGGGGCATAAAAAGTGGTCGGAATTTTCTGACCCTAGTTCTGATGGGAGAGCCATGCTTCGGCACAAATGGGCCGGCTCAACCGGAGAAATACCACGTTCTCACAGAAAACCGACGTGAAACAGCGCTTGCGCTGTGTTTCGCCGAGTGAGTTTACCGGAGGCCCAATCTCCTACCCTGTTCCCTTCTCTATCCTCCCCTATTCCCTTCCCTTCCCTTCCCATCCCTACCCTCCCCTATTATCCTATTCCCTCTTAAAAGGCCGACGACGCACCTGTAGCTCTTCTGATGCTGCGAGTGTCCATGGCCGACGGAAGTTGCTTTCCATCAGGTGACCCGTTTGCTCGTTTGCCCCCTTATTTCATTAAAAAAAAATACTTGATGTTATCGGTAGTTAAGGATTCAGTTTTATAAATATAACATATAATCATATGAAACCTATATATAAAATATTACGAGCGCAACCAAAACAATTGAGCTCCTTGTTGGCAAGGGGGTGCGGAAAGTAAGTGTAAACTATTTATTTGGTAGATAAATAAATTATGACAAGCTACTCAGAGAATGATATAAATTCAACGAGAAATTTCGATAATGTCAACGAAAATGAATTGAAGGGAGTCGATTCGAAGTCCCGCGACCGCTGGAAGGTTAAAAACAGATGAAAAAAATGTTATGTTACGTAATATGGGACCCTGAAGGATAAAAGGTTACGCATATAAAATACATGCTAGGTAGGTTCTATGGTATGGTATGTAGGTTTTATCAAATAAATTAATTCATGTTATGTCAGCCCATCGAGACAGATCACAACCAACAAACGTCGTTTCGCCATCTATATGATATCATAACTTTCGATTTATAATTTTAATTATTATTGGACGTATACTTATTATAATAACTAGCTATTTGACCGAGCTTTGCTCGGTATTCGATAAAACACGAATTAAATGACATTTTCTAAAAATGATTCCTAGCTAGATCGATTTATCGCCCCCGAAACCCCCTATATACTAAATGTCATGAAAATCGTTGGAGCCGATTCCGAGATTCCAATTGCTCGTTTGAAGATATAAGATTATTATTAGCAATATTTTGTGTCGGCCAAAACTTTACACCGAAACAAGATTAAGCTATTTAGTGAAAATGGCCCGCTGACAGGCGTCAAAAATCCTAAATGGATTTTGTAAAGAATACTACTAAGTACAGTGGCCTACATGAATAATTAAGTAGGCCGTTTATAAGTTACTACACAATATCCACTTTCAACAGTGGATGTAAATGAAAAAGAATAAAAATGTAATATTATATTATTCGACGTGGAAAATCTTATTCGCGATATTATTTTCTAATCTAATACTCGTATTTAGTAAATACAAGTATTAGATTAGAAAATAATATCGCGAAGAAGACTATTTACTCGATGGATATGCTGACTCAGCTAAAGTTCCTGGAAATCTAGGAATACCGTTAGGATTTTCAATGAATCCCCTTTCTATATTTATTTAACTCATAATACTTCATACACAAACTCAGTAATTGCTTGATAATATCTAGTAATATGGAAGTTAATATAATTTACTCTTATTTGCTTTACATTTGAGAGTGCAAATTCAAATAAAAAAAATATCCCCTTGCGAAAAGTAGAACAAAAACCAAATCGTTCAGGCATTAAGGAAAATTGTGAATACATTTCAAACAAATTAAATGAATAAATGAAAATAAATGACTTCCCTTCAATTTAATTACTCCTCATAAACTTTGTACGCTAAAACTACCCTAAAGTACAATTTCTCTTCAAAACTATAACAATTTGAATAATTAATTATACTTCATTGATGTTATTCAAAGTTTGCGTGACCAATCTGGCAATCCCGGGCCTGACTATAACGCGTCAAACGCCTTATACTAACCGCCCCTCGGCACGATCAAATTATTTAGGACTAAAAGGTTTTAACGCCAAAATAAGTGATTCTAATGCTAATTTAATGCCAATATTTTGGCGTTAGGAGTCGTTATTTAGTATTTTTATTTCAGTAATAAGAAGGCATAAAAACTATTATTTAAAGCATTAATTTTAGCGCTAATGACATTTTATTTATCGTATTGATTGACAATATAAATGATGCCAATGACTAAAACAAATTTGAGTAGTAGTTGATGCTAGGTTTCTTATAATATGCAAGCAAAGAAAAACTCGCAGAAAGCAAGAAAAAAGCTATTGAAAATCTGGATGTATTAATGATATATTAAAAAACCCAAGCAAAATAATTAAAAACATAATATTGTAAGATTGCGATGTGCGGCCCATCGAGAAAAGTAACTATTGTTAAAGTAACTACTGCCTCCCCTCGATATTATGAGAGATGCGAAAATAACAGTAGTTCTTGTACAGTACTCTCAAATTTATAATGCGCATGCAAATCTTCGCTAATTGTCGTAATCACGAAAACACCCGAATCTACGAAACGTAAGAGCCCCAAACAATGCACTTGCATTTTGCACCTTGTTCAAAGGAAATATAAGTAAATATCATATAGCCGGTGGCTGTCCGCTGTCGCCGATCCGTCAATAAGTGCTATAACTCACCGAGAAGCCATCGCGGCGCTACCATGGTAACGTCCAAGCAACGTCAGGGACAGGCGCGGCGCCTCTACGTCACTGCAAAGCGGCGTTTTTCTTATAGTTAAGCTACTAGGTTTCAAACAGCGCTTGCAGCGACGTCTCCAGGCACTCAAGAAATACGACCGTTACCGAAAAATTACGAAAATTTCTATGCACATTATCACTTTGGGAGCATTGTACGCTTTTATTAATATTGTCTTCTTTGTACTTTTACTTGAAGGAAAGTACGTGTTTGCATGTTACATTACTGATACTTGTCATATATTATACTTATTACATATTGTGATAGACTACAATATATTTTGTATTAGATGTCCCGCGCGGCTTCGCCCGCGTAAATTAGGAATTTCACAGAAACCGTACATTTCGAATAAAAATAGCTATAAATACTCCTTTCGCGTGGTCTACTCTATACAAAGTGCCAAATATTGCTATAAAAATTTCTCCAGTAGTTCATGAGATAAACCCTTTCTAATACTTTCCCCATTTTTATCACATTTTCCTGAGTTTCTTCGGTCGTATTAGTCTCAGCGTTATAATATAATATAGCTTATAGCCTTACTCGATAAATGAGATATCTAACACTGAAATAAGTTTTTAAATTGGACCTGTAGTTCCTGAGATTAGCGCATTCAAGCAAACGTACTCTTCAGGTTTATAATATTAAGTATAGATTTTTTTTAAATTATCGCTTGACAAACTCGAGCCTCGATCTTAAAGACTATGAAAAGGCTCATAATCATGGTACGATGCATGGTATAATATTATGATAGTGATGATGATGATGATGAATGTAATTTGCATAGTAGCATATGCTTTTCGTTCTTAAAACAACGCCGAAACTCTCAAACTTGTATCTATAAAGAATCAGGAGTTCTCTCAGCACCTTCCGAACCACGGTATACCAGGTATACCTCGGTGTAAAATCTTACTTGTTTGTAGCATATGCTTAGAATACTTCTCACGAAACCGAAGTCACCACATGTTTCCCCATAAATTTTGAGGAGTTCCCTCGATTATTACTTATGGATCCTTCATCAGATCACCACTTTTATGAATATAATACCAAATTGGGATGATACCCTACATACCAAAAGAAAAATTTTGAAAATCGGTTAACAAGCGGTGGAGTAATCGTTGAACATAAGAAAACGAACATAACACCTCCCCCATTTTTAAAGTCGGTTAAAATTGTAGCCTATGTGTTATTCTGATGTATAAGCTATATTATTGTAAAGTTTCATTAAAATCCGTTCAGTAGTTTTGCGTGAAAGAGTAACAAACATCCATACATCCACACAACCATACATCCATACATCCAAACAAACTTTCGCCTTTATAATACTAGTAGGATTCACACAAATCACATGTGAGGAATTGTCGTAGGATTTCCTCGAGTCGAATATGCATTGTCTTCAATAAAATGTATGATAATAAAAATATATAGCGGTTCGAGATACATTTTTCATTGACAACGAAAATATAAAATGTCATCTTTTAAATATTTTGTAGAGTATCATGTAGGTAGGTCAGTTAAACTGTAGAAGAAATAGTGCCCCGTTTCCTTCACGCCAACCAACTGGCTCACTAATACACCCAGCCAGTACTACGCTTATGCGCACGTCCAACCTTGAAAATCGTCACTGCACTACAATTTTGATTGAAAAATTGACAACTTGACAAAGTGATAACCATATATTATAATTTATAAGTTTATGGTGATAACTATCCACTGGTGTACATTAAAGTATCAATGTTACAATAATATTATTATCTATTACGTTTTGTTTTTATTTTGATAGGTAACTAATAAGTTACGAATAAATATTTGTCTTATCAAAAATGTGCGCGTATAATGCTTAAAAACAATACTCTTAAAAGTAATCTATGCTTTCAATGTTTCTCTCGAAAGCGTTAATCCTATCGTATAATCCTGAAAGACCTGAATAATCGCATTAGCTAGCATCCGTAACGTGGGTACTTTTAATTCGCACCTTTCGAAAAATATATTATCGGCTTCGTTGCACCGAAATTAGTTTAGTATTAATAGAACCGTGCATTTTCTGTGAATGAAAACTATTCTATGTCCTAATTACCTTTGGACTCAAAGTATAGATCAGACAAGATTTGGAATAGATAATAATAATAATATCTATGGACGCTTCACACCACGTCAGTCTAGCCCCGTGCTAAGTACCTGAAGGGCTTGTGTTACAGGTACCAGACAACGGAAATATATTTAATACTTTTATACTATAGGTACATATATTTAAGATTTATATTATATGATACACATATTTAATACACATCCAAGACCCAGGAACTTTTTGTTCCATCGGCGGGATTCGAACCCGCGACCGCCGGCTTGAGCTACCAACAGCCCACCAACTGAGCCACGGAGGTCGTTAAATCAAATCAAGCTTCCACACTTTCCACAATTGTTTAAAAACGTTAAAAGGAGACCAATAAATATTATTCTGGTGTTGTATATAACAAAAAAATGGCAAAAAATATATACATCTAATTGAGGTAGGTATCTGTGACAAATTAAAGAATATAACAAGATAACAACGTTATATTTCCTGTAACAAATATTGCAAATATGAAATAATCAAATAAATATCGCCAAATCATTTTCGACACTAACATTTTTAAAGGCAAGTTCATCTAATTTTTTCCTGAAATCTATCACTGGAATCAATACATTTTGCACTGGCGTTTTAACGAGGTGAAATTTAGAGGAGCCCGAAATAAAATCCTTAAAAGCTAGAATTTATGAGTATAGACAATTTCCTACGTGGTTCTCGTGAGGCAGCTGAATAGTTGATAAATTGTTCTGAGCTCCGCTACTGAATAAGTGCTCTAATGAACAATTTGGAAACCCGTTTCCTTGATTTTGTATTATGTGCCCCTTCATATAAACGCGTACCAAATTAGAAATGTACAATGTTAAAAAATCAAAAGGTTTGTCATTTGAATTTTTAACATTTTGTTAGTAAAAAAATATTATGAATGATAGTTGTATTGCTACTGGTGATCATTCTGTGTGTAAATTTTTACTAAAGGTCCTTGTTTCGTCCATCCATGTTGATGATTTCATATTAAAAATATTATAATAACTACGACAGTTACCATAATTATAGCTATATTTACAAAGTTCTCTATTAATTATTGATTATATTATTATAGCTATAATAATCCATACTAATATTATAAATGCGAAAGTGTGTCTGTCTGTCTGTCTGTCCGTCTGTCTGTCTGTCTGTTACCTCTTCACTACCAAACCGCTGAACCGATTTGAATGAAATTTGGCGTGGAGATACCTTGAGTCCCGAGAAAGAACATAAGATACTTTTCATTCCAGAAAAATGCACGGTTTCCGCGCGATAAATGAGTTTTGGCGCAACGGAGTTGCGGGCTTCATCTAGTTATCTATAAATGCGCCATTTTATTTAATCATAGACAATCTACAAAATATATGAACCAGCTTTTCCTTTACTCAATTGCTTATATTCTATTTGTCCACCGTGAGCCAACATGTAAATTGTAGAGTGTATAATATTCCATACGAAATAGATGTATAGAGGGCCTTGGCGCTTACACCTCTATGGCACTTTTGTAAGAAATCGTTGAAATAGAATAAACGTTATGAGGAAACTACTCCCAACTTGGTATTACGATGCCAAGAATTCAGATTTAGCGTTAGCGTTATTGTACGAATTGTGTATAATGTGTGCCATTTGTTCGGCGAGAGTACAATAACTCAGTGGTATCGGGGTCTGTGGAACTAGTGTGTTTAACATATTATGTATGTATGTGTTGTGACAATATGAATCAGCAAATCTGTAGATTTCGTAGTAAAACTACTAATTAAAAATATAATTTTATGTGTCTTTACAAGGGTGTAAATTTATGCACACGAAGGTCTACCAGAAACTATCCTTGATCATTGGATACATTTTTATATTTGCATGTTTCACACACAGAATCAGCCGCTATAAGGAAAAAAAAAGGATCAAAATGTTTTATTCCAATTACTTACCCCGGTATTGCTTGAGTCAATTTATTTTCTCACTTTTTGCCATCATATTCTGGCAGACCTATACTATTTCTTAGAGATCATTGCTCATCCTGCTAATGAGCAATAATCTCTGCTTATTCTAGTAGAGTAAGCAATGATATGACAATTTTTATAAATGTGAATACCAACAAACTATAAAACCTGCTGTTAGAAACAAACAAGGATAATTTTGAAAATTATAACTTTGACTCCTTGACTAAAATCCAAAAATGAATTGGTACAAAAGTGGTCAAGTTGAAGTTGCACCCACAACCCATTGTAGTATCAAAATCGTTCTCAGAAACAACTCTCAAAATTGATAGAATAGGATGGAATGATTTATTGCATAAATGTGGTACAATGTGATACAGAGTGCTATATAACTAGATACCCATAACATCTACTGTTTCAAAAGTTACACATACGCAAACTAACAAGTACGTATGAAAATCAGATCAGTAGATTTGGCTGCCAAAAACAATAACCTGTGACCTCGCCTTCGGGTAAAAAGTAGCCATATCTAAATTCTATACATAGCAGCTGTATATCAAGTTGTTCGATGCCCTACATTTGGCGGTGATAAATAATTCTTGTGAATTTCGGCGTTAATAATTACTTTGTTTACGCGATACATGCGACAAACACCGAATCCATCACATGAATAGGAGAGTACTTTATCCATACTAATATTATGTAATAGACAAATCATTATAATATTATATGTAATCTAAGTGAGGAATGGAATAAGAGGACATTGGCTGCCTATATTCATAGGAGAAGTCAAGTCGGGTCACCGACTTGACTTCTCATCAAAAAAATCACAAAATTTATTTAATTTTTATAGACCCGCCGTTAGGCCGTTAACGACTTGGAGACCCCCATTTTTTTCCCTGACCCCTGGGCCACTTTGAGAATCGCATTGCTAAACCGTTAAACTGATGCTCACCAAGTTTGGGATAAATATAATAATTTTTACCGTGAAAATTGTGTGGTGAGTTTTTGATTAATTAACTTACAGTAAATCTTAAATTATTAATAGTAAGTTTATGATAATATTATACTATCTCAACTAATGATTATAATAAACATTGTGTAACAATAAATTTTTGTGCAATATACATTATACAGTAGCACCCATTATCACTTTATATTGATACATATAAAAATCAAATGAGTTTATACGTTTACAATATAAATTGATCCTCGTTTAATCCGAGGAAGTCAAAGCAAAAGAAAAGACTGCAGTCCCGTCACCGAGCTCCGAACGCGTTAAGAAACTTTAAAATCCTAGTTCGAACGCAGAATACAAATTCTCAAGTTCGATACCGACACATTTTAATGGATTCCCGGTAAAGTATAGGATTTACTTTATTGCGTTACTCGACGGCGCTTTATTCCCGACTTTCATTAACAATCCAAGAGTTCAGTTGGAGTTTGCTATTTGCTATATTATAATTTCTGTATTTCGAAATGTTTGGATATTCCAATGTTTTTGAACGTTACATCAGATCTCGACGTGATTGGTGACGACGTGGCGTGAGACAACAAAACCTTTTGTAAATAATAAATGTGCCTTAAATTCTTTCCCGACTGTGGCAAAAGGGTTATGGTTTGACTGTTTTTTTTATTAATTTGTAATATTTACTTAAAATTTTTATTCTTATAGTTTTCCATACATTATAAACAGCAAAAATTCGCCCTTCTCTTAAATTGTCTTTTGGCGTAGTCGCAAAATTACATTTTAATTTTACATTCTACTTGTCACATTGTACAGCTTATAATATCGTTATTAGCGTATTAAAAAGCTTATTTAAATATTATTTTACATAGTTACATAACAATAGGATTTCATCACTTTCCACACAAAGCTGTAATGCTATTAACCTAATTTGTTTACTTGCCATCATTAATATTTCGAGCAACAAAGAACTAATTTCGAAATTATATCGCATTTCACCACGAAAGTCTTTTCTGGATTAAGTTGATAAAAGTCAATAGTTTCATTAAAATAATGCGTCCCTTTGTTGCGACGAACGATTACAGAGTAACTAATAATTTCGCTGTAAACGCTTCCGAATTGGAATGAAATTGCTCGATTATAGAACTGACAGTATTCAGAACGGAACTTCGTTTTAATACCTCGATCGTGGGAATGGCAGACACAACAGTTTTTCAATTGTATGCGACTGCCGGATGCCGCTTGAGGATTGATGGGTTAAGGAACCGTACATTTTCGGGGACAAAATAGTTTTATCCAAGGAAATCAATATAGTTCCTGTACCTTATCGTGTGTTCTTACTGAATTGAATCCAAATAAAGCGTGAAGAGGTAACAGAGTACAGACTGAAAGACATAATATACTTTCGTAATAAAATGCTAGCAATGATACTGTATCTTATATATAAAATTCTCAGGTCACAATGTTAGTTACCGTACTCCTACGAAACGGCCTTACTCATTTTTACCAAAATTTATATGCATATTGCATATTCAGTAGGCCCGAGAAGCGGCTACTGGGTACTTTTATATTGATAATTGAATTTTTTGAACAAATAATAGGACATTATTACAACTCGAGGCTGACGGCGACCATTGTTTGTGCGACGGGATAGCGATGGACGTTGTCATGGTGACATACTTATTTAGTCACTTCAATAAAATAATACGGGCGAAATACTTAATACGGCAAAGAAACGTTTGCCGGGACAGCTAGTAATAAGTATATAAAATTAAAACTAAGTAATTAACACTTAACTAATAATAATACTATTATTAGTTATAGTAACAAGGTTAATATAACTAATAATAATATTAAAATTACGCCCATCATGTTCCTGTCTAAATAAAAGGATAATCATTATTGAAGTAAGTCATGGGAAGCCAAATATTGCCTATGAATACCTGAATACCTACAAACTAGTCTTCGACTTATAATATTAATGTCAAAATCAATAATGTGTGACATTCAGTACCTACCAGCTTAGTAATGATTTAGTAACGTTCTTGTAGATAAGTACTCATAAAAATACGCAGTTTATCTGACTACTGGACTACTAATATAATTATATTCTGTGCTACTGGGAAACCTAAAACTGGCGGTAATGATTACGGTCCTTTGTATTTTTTTTTTATGAAATAAGGGGGCAAACTAGCAAACGGGTCACGATGGAAAGCAACTTCCGTCGCCCATGGACACTCGCAGCATCAGAAGAGCTGCAGGTGCGTTGCCGGCCTTTTAAGAGGGAATAGGGGAGGGTAGGGAAGGGAATAGGGTAGGGGATTGGGCCTCCGGTAAACTCACTCACTCGGCGAAACACAGCGCAAGCGCTGTTTCACGCCGGTTTTCTGTGAGAACGTGGTATTTCTCCGGTCGAGCCGGCCCATTCGTGCCGAAGCATAGCTCTCCCACGTAAAATTATTATTTGTTTCATTGCGACGCTTAAACTATTACTTTATTAGATTTAAGATGTTGATACGTGTATTGTTCTTGCTTTTTTTACAAGACTGCAAGACTATGAGGAAACTTGGTCTTTCCAAGACAAATTCATATCATCACTATTATATGCTATATAAATAATTATGAAATCGTGTTAAAAAAAAGTTTTTCATAACTGTTTTAACTTATTTTGGTACATGTACAGGTACAGTAGTAGCAGCACAGACTCAACATCGCCGAACTAAAACCAAATCGCGTTCCAAACTTCCGAATTCAAATTCTTTCGGTCCACCAGTTCCAAAAACATAGTTAATTCTTCACTTTGTTAAATCAGGGCGTGCAAGTAAAACGTGTTTACTTACCCTAACGAAGTCGGCTTTGTAACTCGACTTGGCAAATACCTCCGTCAAACCACCATTAGGCTACAAAGACCACAGATCCCCCCAAATCTTTGTTACTTTGGTCTGTCCCATGTTTGTGATTAGATGTGATTAGTATGTTACGTGTTTCGTTCGTTTGGATTTTTGCCCAACTACAGCGGAGGATTATGTTTTTGTAAATGGAAATGTATGTTTTTTTGGTACGTTCTAAACGTGTATTTATTTATATTTAAACTTAAGTTAGTATTTAATTTGTATTTTTTGTGAGACTGACCTTAGGTTTAGTTTACATGAGGCATGATAGTCTTAGACGATTGTAAAAAAGACAAACATAAAATTTTATTTGTTTGCAAGTACGCATCTTCGTTGGTTTCGCCACCAAGAATTCTCATAAACAAAAACTAAACATTAGACTTATAAATCTCGTAATAATTAATATTGAGTACAAAAATAATTATTATCTTAATTTGTGTCGAAAGTCGAAACAGTATCTTATTGTCTTATTTCACTTAAGTCCAGCAAAAATAACTGATGCAAAAATACAAAGAACAACTTTCATTGTTGCAAATCAAAAGCAATTGCAGTTGTTGCATTCAGATTTCGTCGGGATTTTTGCGAAAATATCATTTCGCAGGGCATTCTTCCAAGAAAACAGTTTCTTATAATTGAAGGAAACTTTTCTTAGTTTTAATTCAACGCTGACAAAGCGAGTAACAGCTAATTAATACAGCTTGACCCATATACGTCGCTGCACTGGACAGTGGACACTCGCCTCTTTCGGATTTTAATAGATGGTACAATAATACCCGTTTGTACCAAAATGAGCACTCGGTATCCACAATGTCCCTTATATACAATACAAACAAGGCTTTTCGACGTATCATGCAATGTATCAGCAACCTTGTACAAGTTGTGTCAATATTTTTATAAGTAACAGCAAACTACGTTTCATTGTATTGAGAGTTGCGATGCAATTCGATGCACCTGCCGAACGGAATAACGTAGTATGTACATACTTACTATATTATAAATACAAAGGTGTGTCTATCTGTCTGTTACCTCTTCACGCCCAAACCGCTGAACCGATTTTGCTAAAATTTGATAAGGTGGTTGAGTCCCGGGAAAAGACTAGATATTTTTTATCTCGTAATAATGTACGGTTTCAGCGCGATATTTTGGCGCAACGGAGTTGCGGGCGTCATCAAGTTCTACATAATATCTTGCGTGTCGGCGACGCGCAATAACGCAATAAGTTGAAAAGTCGCAGAATGTCATTCACTCATCACTCATGTCGTTCCATCAAAAATGGTTTCCGATGCTTTAGCCCGGCCGCACATTGTCCGAATTCTGATCAGATATAGTTGAATTTAGCCAGACCGCCACCCCGCACACTATCCGAAATATCCTTCCGGCGAGTTCGAGCTCACTCTCCAATGTAAGAGACAGCGCGGACGTTCAACTGTTTCTGATCAGAAATTTCTGACATTGTGAGGCCGGGCTTAAGAGGCGTTTCGTAAGGTATGTAATTGACAATTGTAAAACATTGACTCGTCGACGCTGCGGTGTTATACGTAGTTCAAGGAAGAGTTTAATTATACAGAAGTAATATTATAATTAATAGCGGGGCTTCAACACAAACAAATTTTATTTTTAACTTTAAAACAAAAAACGTTGCCAGATCTTGTTAAAGTATTAAAATTCTTTCTTAACATTTAGCTCCTCGAAGGAAAATGTCCCACTTGCTATTTTTGGACATGGAGGCCTGTTCTATTATTAACAGGAATATAATTTTAGGTTCATACGTAACCTTACTTAAGCAGGGTTAAAAATAAGGGCGTGTTAAGTATAATAATATAGCTATAACCGAAATTTATTTCGAGCATATTAATAACTTATAACAAGATGATTTCCTTCACACTGCCACGAACGGGTAAAATAGAATCCTGCTGGAACCACATATTTTCACGTGGTTTCCAAAAATCGTTCCGTAGACTTATTTATGAATCTTATTAAAATCAGTAGTTTCTGAACCTACGATATATTTTTAAAACTTGACAAAGTTTTTCTATTTCAAAAAGCCGTAAAGCAATTATTAAGACAATTTGGTCTTAATGTGTTCCCAGCTCAATGTTCATTCGTGGAAACTTGGCGTCTGGCACGTGGAATGGTCTAATAAAAGAACTCGCGACGAAGATCGATCACGTGTTCCTAATTGTTGTAGATGGTTTTTGAAGCTAAACGCTCCGTTTTAATGATATTTATATTTTTGCTCTGAGGATAGGTTCACACATAAACGAAATCGGACTACACGCAGGCAGCAGCGCGTTGCAGCTGAAATATCTTGCTAAGTCTATCTTTTGAAGTTAATCAAGTTTTGAGTATTGTACAATAATTATTTTGTATGATATTGACAAAACAAAAATATAATTTACTAGATGACACCTGCAACTGCATTGCACCGAAATAAATTTATGGCGCCGGAACCGAACATTCTTCCAGGATAAAAAAGTATCCTACTTATGTCCTTCTGCGAGACTCAAAATATCTTCATACCAAATTTCAGCAAAATCGGTTCAGTGGTTTGGGGGTCAAGAGGTAATAGACAGACATACAGACTGACACACATTCGCATTTATAATCTTAGTATGGATATGGATGATGACATTGATATTTATTTATTTGTTTTTATTGCAGGTATCATGGATAAGGAAGCGTGACCTACACATACTGACAGTGGGGGTGCACACGTACAGCAGCGACGCGCGGTTCGCGGCGCTGCACGCAGACGGCTCCGACGAGTGGACGCTGCGAGTGTCGCCCGCGCAGCCGCGCGATTCCGGCGTCTACGAGTGCCAAGTGTCCACCGAGCCTAAGATCAGTCTGTCCTTCAGGCTGACTGTTGTTGGTACGTTTATTAGTAGTCATTTCAATAGGTAGTTGTAGTGTAGTAGTATAATAGTGCACGCAGATGACTCGGACGAATGGACGCTACGAGTGTCGCTCGCGCAGCCGCGCGACTCCGGCGTCTACGAGTGCCAAGTGTCCACCGAGCCTAAGATCAGTCTGTCCTGCAGGCTGACTGTTGATGGTACGTTTATTAGTAGCCACTTCAATAGGTAGTTACATTTTCCTAGTGTATGTAATAGTACCCTCAACTCTTAGTGAACGCAGTTGGTGCCGCCCGCTTTCTTTCAGGCAAACTGTTTTCGATACGTTTCTGAGCCGTAAATTCAATAAATAGTTACGGTGCATGCTAGTATGATGGCGATTTTCTGGTGGTATTAATGTCCTTGCCCTATGGGCAAATCAATATTTATTAAAATCGGTGCAGGACTTGGAGCCTTTGTTAAAATAGCTTATAACGATGGCACATCTTGGGAGTAGGATGGCTGCTTGCAAGGCTATTTGTACATTATTTTATGACTTACAATTATGTATGTATGTTGACATTATATATATAATTTTAAGTTACAACATTGCAAGCCTTATTTTAAAAGATTAATTTTTTCTCACATTTTTGGTAAAAAAGTGTGCCCCGTGCGAGTTTCTTACGCCGGTTCTTCTCGCCGGGCTAGTTCCCGAACCGGTGGTAGGCATCATGTAGACGTTCAGAGAACATTTGCAAAAATTTATTCTGAATAAAAAAGTTTGTGTTTGAGTTTATATTACGGACTTAACAATATTGTTGAAATAGAATTCAACAAAGGACATTGACAGGGTTTGGCCCAAGTGGTGCCCACACGTGGGAGTAGTGCCAACTAGTTCTCCTTGGACTACAATACATTAAAAAAAATATTTTAAAAAATCAGTCCCAGGAGTTATTAATTTGAATACATCTTATTTTTAAGGTTTTTCTGGTGTTTAAGGTCTTTTTTGTTTAATTAGTTACATTTTCACGCTCAAAAATGCACACCTAACTCATTCCTGTCACATGTATGGCATAACTCCTTAAACCGGTCTTTTGTTGGCTCCGCTCCGATAACAAATACCTACCATGTGCATAATATTATGGTTTTTGGGGTGGGCTAAGCATCTCGACGCGATAAGGTAAGGTAAGGACGCGATATGCTTTATTCCTAGACAGAATTGTAATCGATGACGATGATGACGACTAGTATCTTATTTGTTTTATTGTTATCTTATCCTGTGGCTGAAATGATGATGATGATAATGATTGTAATGTAAATGTTGTATAGTATTTTTATAATGATACTATTACAGTACAATAAGTAATCGTCACTTCCACAGCTGTTATTTTAAATATCGATTGATGAATAATATTGATTTACATTAATATATTATGTAAAACTATAGAAGTGGACGTCCTGTGACTGATATGATGATGTAAAACTGAAGTAATAATAATTATGCAATAGTTGCTTTTTATTGTCAAATTAATTTTTCGTAAATAAATAATTTACTACAAACAAAAAAAAATCTTGACCCCTGGGATAGATTTTTGAGCGCTTTGGTTTACAGTTTAGGGTTGGCCTGAGGAACAAAATGCACCATGGCTTCATTGTGGGCAGCACTTGGGCCAACTTCCATATAAGGGTTCACAATGTCCTTTATAAACTAAATTGGGAAAAGAAATTAATGTTGTACAGATTAAACAATAAATAATTGCAAAATCTTCTTTTTAGCTCATTGACAGCGCGGTTTTGTCTGATTTCCTAATCTAATCAACACAAATGAACATAACAGGAAAAAGTTTTTCCGGCATTATCACTGTAATAATATTATCATTCCAATATCTAAGTAATTTCCTAATATAAATTTTCGTGATTAAATTGAAAGTATCAAAATTTTATATCGCAGCAATTTCCACCATCTTTATAATGGTAACAAAAATGATAAATTAATATCATTATTATCGCAATATACTTTCATTTCATTGAATGAACTTTGATGACAAGCCATTAATTCAGCTATTTATATTTCAAGTCATATTTAATGTATCCAGCCATTATAGTTGAGGATAACTAATGATATTTAGATCAAACTAAATGCGTTTATTGAGATATAACATTGGTTATGTTATGATGCCTCTTTGCGTTGGCTCGTGTTAGACAAATACAAAGAATTGCGATTTAAGGGTCACATTCATCTATGATTTCCCAATAAGATGACGACTTTGTACACTTAGGGGCTGTTTCACCACTTCCTGATAAGTGCTGGATAGGCTATCAACCACTTAACTTGACAGATAGAGTATGAAAAATCTGTCAAAATAAGTTGTGGACAGCCTATCCAGCACTTTATTTACTCTTAAACTTTTCATCTTAGGTACGATGTGCATAATATTGTGAAATATTGATGCTTTATATTTTACTAGCTGTTCCGGAGAACTTTGTGTCACATTTCCCGGACTTCAAGGATTATTTTAATACTAAAATTAGCAAAATCGGTCCAGCCGTTATCGAGTTATAGCGTTACTAACATTATTGGAAATCCATTTTATATATATATAGACTAGCTGTTCCAGTGAACTTCGTGTCACTTTAAAACCTTCCCTGGACTTCTACGAATATTTTAAGACTAAAATCAGCCCAATCCGTTCAGCTGTTTTTGAGTTTTAGCGCGACTAACACATTTGTGAATCCATTTTTATATATAAGACTAACTGTCCCGGTGAACTTCGTGCCACTTTAAAACCTTCCCTGGACTTCTACGAATATTTTAAGACTAAAATCAGCCCAATCCGTTCAGCCATTTTCGAGTTTTAGCGCGACTAACACATTTGAAAATCCATTTTTATATATAAGATTACAGACAGCATAGGCTAGAAAAAATATATTTTATTATATAAAAATGTCGGCCAATATTGTGGCCATCCTACGCGCTTTCTACGAAGGCCTCACGTGGCCTCGCTATTCCCTTGTCTTGTATACGTCATGTTCGTTAGGTAGACAATTAATTACATAATTATTTATCCATGTATAGATTAATTATTATCTGCGTACAATATTACTATCTCAATGGATGTTTTCCGGCGGGAAATTATTAGAACAGTGTTTATCAAAGTTGCAAAGTAGATAATGATGAAGCAAATTTTTGTTTGATTCTAATAGCTAGTTTTTGCGTTTAAGTTAACAGAATATTCTTGCTAACAGATTCTTACATACTGCACATAAACTGCGCAAAACATTAAGATCGCTCGGCGAAACTGTTTATAATCAAGCCAATCATTATAAGCCACCGCCTGTACAAGGTGCTGAGTTTGTATCATGTATACTATTTAGATGCTAATAAAGTCTATGAGCCACCAATAGCGACTCGTCTGATCACTGATATTCAAAATTCAAATGGCGTATAAAATCCTACGCGTGCAATTGCCCAGCTCACATCGCGCCTCACCAAACACACCTAAAAATCATACATTATAGTATTGGATCCGACCGTAAAATCCTGCAGGAATCGTTTTTTTCGATCAAATATATTTTAAAATAATCTTTAGAACGTATAGAATGGATTAATGTTGGATTGCCTTGTCAAAAGTAGCCACAAGTACCTCTAATTAAGTTGAATGTTCATCAAATAAATGCATAATTTGCATGTATATTTTTTTTCAGTAAATTTTACATCACTGGAAAGAAAATGACGAGAGAAAATAAGGTATAAATGGTTGCCAGCTCTAAGTCGGCCGCAACCTAGGGTTGCCAGCCCGTAAACAGACATAGTTCATTAATCAAACATTTTTTATTTATTTAAAGTAGGTATAAACATACTCGATTCGAACGTGAACTATGTTGCCTACCACCGGTTCAGAACTAACTAACCGACGTAAGGAACTCGCACGGGCCACCTTTTATCAAAAAATGTAAAATGTATCTTTAAATAAGTTTCATTATGCTTATTAGCATTACGGCAACTCACCTGCAGCTCTTCTAATGCTGCGAGTGTCCATAGGCGACGGTAGTTGCTTTCCATCAGGTGATCCTTTTGTTAGTTTACCCCCTTTTATTATAAAAATATCTTTTTCTTTCACAGTGTCAAAGGCTGAAATCCTATCTGGGCCCGAGCTCTTCGTGAGGGCGGGCTCCGACATCAACCTCACATGCGTCGCTAAATACGCCCCTGACCCGCCGAGGTGAGTACACCACAAAATTTAATTATTTACCTACTATACGGCTAAATATACGGCGGAAATTATAAGCACCTCTCATTTTCAGAATATTTAAGCTTACTTAAAAACGGCAATTTACAGTTGTACTGTTTCACGCTTACAAAGGTATTATAATATTTTGTGCCACCGATGAAATTGATTCATTCACAGATCACAAACTTACATTATTTGGTTGCGTTATATCCGACCGAATAACGTAATTTTGCGATCCGGCGATAGATTACGAATAACATTGACTTGAGATAACCCAGCCAAATGACATGGATTCTTAACTTACCATTAATAATAAATTTCCTGCTAGTACTTAAAGTAACAGCTGATTTAACAGGAAGTCATATTTTAGAGAAATTTTTATCTATCATCTACCTACATCATGACCAAAGCCGTAGGCATGAATTAGTAATAATAATCGGCCAAGTGCGAGTCGGACTCGCGCACGAAGGGTTCCGTACCGTTATAGAGAAAAAATAGGCCAAAAATTATGTTTTTTGTATGGGAGCTCCCCTGAATTATTTATTTTATTTAAAAATTATTATTAATTATTAAAGTACACACATATTTAAGGCCTTTGTAAAAATTTCAAGTGCCTACCTCTTATAATTGTTGATTACGAGCAAAAAAGGCCAAAAAATCCAGTTTGTTGTATGGGAGCCCCCCTTAAATATTGATATCATTTTGTTTTTGGTATTTTTTGTTATAGCGGCAACAGATATACACAATCTGTGAAAATTTCAGAAGTCTAGCTGTAGCGGTTTTTGAGATACAGCCTGGCGACAGACAGACAGTCAGACAGACGGACAGACGGACAGACAACGAAGTCTTAGTGATAACCCTACCCCTTTTTACCCTTTTGGTATGAAACCCTAAAAAAGATAAGAAGACGAAACACAAATATGAATAGATTTAATATAATTTTTAATAAAGTACCCGTGTAAATAATATACTTAATAATCCATATTGTACCGGAGCTAATATAGCGGGCCCAAATGGTTTAGATACTTTGCCGATCAAATTACTCTAGGGACGCGGTATGTCGATGCCGGAATATACGGCCGGATGTTTAGTGATGTCTCAAATATCAAGATAGAGTGTGTCCTTGATTACTGAATACATCAGCGTATCCTTTGGGTAAGGTTTTACCCTTGATATCCTATATTTACCTCCGATTCTGGGTAAGAAATGGGTATACGTAAGAGCTATCAGGACTTGGTATTCTTGGTATTTGGCTGATCTTTCGTAATTTATACCTTACGGTAACAGGGAACCTGTTGTAGGAAATTATAGATTAAGTATTAAAAATTAAGGGTAGAATGATCATTGGATATATTATTATCATGTACAAGATGTTAGTGTAAACACCGTTATCCTTGAAACCATCAAATGAGCCCGTCAAAATGAACAACTTTTTCTATGAAAACAATGCTGGGAACTCAAAAAAATCCGACTTCCTACCCATACGGATGCCCGGATCGGCAATTATCAGCATATATTGTATGGGTAGGAAGACGGATTTTTTTGAGTTCCCAGCATTGTTCTCATAGAAAAAGTTGTTCATTTTGACGGGCTCATATTAAGATGGTTTTAAGGATAGCGGTGTTTACACTAACACACTGTATATTCTGTGTTCATAATATAAAAATAAATCTACATCTTTCTGTCTGTCTTCACTGAAACCAACGTAATAAAATTAACGTCTTAATTGAACAAATTCGAGACATTTGCGGCTTTTTCGCGGCGGACTTTTCTAAATCCCAACGTTATTGGCTATCCTAAGTGCCTGCGATGAACAATATTCACGTATAGCTAATAAATCATTATGACTGACGTTCGGTCTCTGTTTCAGTTAAAAAGTTACTTGATGAAATCTAGACGTTTTCCCTTAGCAATATAAACAATTTTCAACTCTTTGCTAATTAGTTTATGTCGTCGCTTACAACTTTCCCCCTCGAGTTACCGCGCGACGTTTGATGTTTTAATAAATAATTGAAAATCCAATTTAAACTTACTAACAGGGTAATATTATAGTCGATGTAATAAATAGCAGTGCTGAGTTTAGATCAAGTTTAACAACTTAGACCTAACTTGATATTTAGATGTTTAGGCTAAGACCGCACAAGGGTTTAAGGTACCTAAAGGGTAATTATTATGTAGAATCTTGCTAGGATATTATAAGTGGACAATGATTGATGAAAGTTTTAAAATGAAATAAAATTAGCGAGTTGACAAAGTTAGCTTCGAAGACTAAATGGATACAATGAGATTCATTAAGAATATTTCTAACGCAATGTATTATAAAATGAAGTTGTAAAGATATAAAAAACCCAATCTAAATAAAATACATAACTCAAAGGTGACTGACTGACTGACAGTGATACATCAACGCATAACACAAACCACTGGACGGATCGGGCTGAAATTTGGCGTGTAGGTAGATGTTATGACATAGGCATCCGCTAAGAAAGAATTTGGTCAATTCTACTCCAAAGGGGATAAAATAGGGAAAGAAAGTTTGTATGAAACTTTGTCAATCTTAAACTGATCGGGCTGAGACTTTGCATCCATAAAGTTATTATGAAATAGGCATCCTCTAAGAAAGCGTTTTGATAAATTCCACCCCTAAGGGGATAAAATAGGGGATGAAATTTTTAAATAGCTTCTTAGATTTTCGACTGATTGAAATGAAATTAATGATTGGAGCTACTATAATGAAGTCGTTCGCTTAATTAGGGTCCCGTTTTTACCCATTGAAAGTACAAGGAACCACAAAAAGGGGAAAACTATATATATTTGTTATTATACTGTGTTAACGCAGACGAAGTCGCAGGCAACAGCTAGTACAATACAACGTGAAATTTTAGTGGTTGTTTTCCCGCAGCAGAACGATTTACCTATAGTAGTGTGGGATGTGGCCGCGACAAAGGAAGATCTTCCGACCGAGCGAGGTGTTATGCTCGGTCAGGCCGAAGCCCACGTGACACATTTCAGCTGTCGTATATATGCCGACGCGCTCAGAAAACTTCGGTAGCGCGATGCAGGAATGTTAAGCGGATTGTGGGTACCGCCACATCACTCCCCCCCCCGAAGACCGGAGGTCGAATCTTGAAATCTTGTCGCTTGAGTCGCCAGTGCCAGTGTGTTCCAGTGAGTCGGAACTGTTGCAGTGAGTCCCAGTGAGTCGGAACTGTTAGCTGCTGCACGGGGTCCAGTGAGTCGGATAAGCTGCCGTGCGGGGCCGCTGCTACGTGCTGACCAGGAGAGATGGGCTCTACTTGCTGACCGGTCGGTGTAGTGTATTGAGAAAGCTCGATGATGCCGATGCGGAGTCGCCCAGGCCGCGGTACGTTGCGGCTAGTGGACGATGTAACCGATGAGGCGATGCTGGCTGGCGCGGTGCGGAGGGAGGGGGGAGTGATGATGATGAAGGAGGCATGTTCTGTCGAGGGTTACCAATGTGGGATATGTGTGTGAAGGCCAAAGGAAGATCTTCCGACCGAGCGAGGTGTTATGCTCGGTCAGGCCGAAGCCCACGTGATACATTTCAGCTATCGTATATATACCGACGCGCTCAGAAAACTTCTATAGCGCGATGCAGGAATGTTAGGCGAATTGTGGGTACCGCCACAGTAGCACTATAGAATAATGCAAGTTTATTTTTGAAAATAAAAAATATTTGTATGTCGTACTATGGCAACTTTAGCCGATAGGCGCGAGCGGCTATGACCCGGCCGAATTTTTTTATGATTTGCATAAAAAAACTTCATTAATCTATAACTGTACTGCAGTATAAACATAATATAAATCCAGCCCAAATGACAGCGCAACTTACCGCTATCTTAATAAAATATAGTTTCATACTAATACTTGTGATCCCGCGGTGTAGTGGCTGAACTCGTTGGCGCGAACGCATATAAATCAAATCGCTTGAAACAACCCAAAGAAGTATTAAAAATGCATTGTTTACATTATTTGTACTTTTCTGTATAAACCATAAACCTATAATGCTAAGTCTATGGTATAAACTATATCAATAAGACAATCATACTCAAACCTCTCGGGAGTGCACTGTAATAGCAAACAAGTTTTGTACAAACAATTATCGTTTTTTCATCGTGTCTATTCGACAGCTATGGGCCACTACACCGTTTCACACTTCAATTCAACATGTTATTTATTTGATTGCTTGTTTCATACCCTAGAGATTTTCATGTTTTCATGTAAAATGTTAGCATTTACTTGGCAATTGTTTGGTCGTTACGTGTATTATGTAACAACGTATCTATTTTGTATTGCTTCAAAATGGGATAGGTAAAACACTTTTGAAATACATTTTGTTAGATTAGAGTTTGTAGAAATAAATTATATTGTACTAGATGGAGCCCGCAACTCCATTGAGCCAAAATTAATTTATAGCACGAAAGCTGTACACTTTTCCGGGTTAAAAAGTATCCTATATCCTTTCCCTGGACTCAAAGTATCTCCATACCAAATTTTAACAGAATAGGTTTAGCGATTTGGGTGTGAAGAGGAAACAGACAGGGAGCTAGACAGAAAGACAAACACATTTTTGCATTTATAAAGTAAGCATGGATTGCGATGAATAAAAAATCTTTGAAGGGAAGAGTTTTAAGTCGGTAATAGAATAGTAATTCATTTTCATTTCAGTTATAAAACCAAAAACAAAAGCTTTTAAGCTATGAACTAAACTAATACTTGAATATTATTATACGTAATCAACTAAATTGTACTAGAACTAAATTAAAAAATAACTAAAATAAAATAAAAAATTATTATTCCGAATGTGTTAAGAACAACCGAACAATCGGAATCGGAATCGAATCGGAATCATATTCGGAATCCTAATCTTTTTTTTGACGTGGATTAAACTTTAAGAAGTATCCACACTAACATTATGAATGAGCAAGGGTACCTGTCTTTTAATACCTCTCAACTCCTAAACCGCTAAACCGATTTTGCAAAAATTTTATAAAGATAACTTTATATCACGGAAATTATTAAATAATAATAATATCTATGGACGCTTGACACCACGTCAGTCTTGCCCCATGGTAAATACCTGAAGGACTTGTGTTACGGGCACCAGACAACGGAAATATATTTAATACTTTACATCTGTATATATAAAACTCAAAGGGGACTGACTGACATGGTGATCTATCAACGCACAGCCATAACCACTGGACTGATCAGGCTAAAATTTGGCATGTAGGTAGATGTTATGACGTAGGCATCCGCTAAGAAAGGATTTTGATCAATTCTACCCCCAAGAAGTCAAAATAGAGGATGAAAGTTTGTATATAATAATACTTGCTAACGCGAGGGAAGCCGCGGGCAAAGCTCGTATTACATATATTTAAGATTTTCATATATACACATATATCTTAATACTCATCAATGACCCAGGAACTTTAAAAACTTTTTGTTCCGTCGGCGGGATTCGAACTCGCGACCCCCGGCTTGAGCTACCAACACGCTCATCCACTGAGCCACGGAGGTCGATTTTGGTTCACGCGTGAAGTTAATTTTGTCTCACTGTCATTTACATTGAAATATTTTTAACATTTAGGTAAATGCCATAATTACTGCAAAAATAATATATCGCAGTAAATAAATAAATAGTATTTATATTTATTCGTAATATTTATATTAAAAATACTACCGAATTCTTGAAAGTTCCTAGTGAATAATGCCGACGTTTTCAATATTCAAAGCATCTTAACTACAGCTAGGTAATGTTAAACTTGAGTTAGTTACTATATCAAGTTTATTTTGTATTGTTGCCAATAATATGCGATAGTTTCTGAGCATAATTATTATTTTTAAGATTTGTCAAATTCTAGTAATTAATTTATTAATTCACCAACGGAATAATATTAATAATTATGTAGTAAAATTTCAAAATATAGAGTCTGTAGATTTTGATACTCTCACAACTACAGGATATCTATCTTCTATCTAATCTAAATATATATAACTCAAAGGTGACTTACGGCCGTTCCCAATATTTGATCTATCTCTGGTTTTGCCCTACTAGAGATAGGAATAGCTCACATTAGACATTAGAGCCATATAATTTATGTCAATTGTGAGCTATTCCTATCTCTAGTAGGGCAAAACCAGAGATAGATCAAATATTGGGAACGGCCGTTACTGACTGACATAGTGATCTATCAACGCACAGCCCAAATCACTGGACGGATCGGGCTGAAATTTTGCATGCAGGTAGATATTATAACGCAGGCATCCGCTAAGAAAGGATTTTGATAAATTCTACCCCTAAGGGAAAAATATATAATATTAAGGGGATAAGGGGATGAAACGTTGTGTATAATAATATTTCCTAACGCGAGCGAAGCCGCGGGCAAAAGCTAGTATAGGTACAAAGTTTAATGCATCATTTTAAATAATGAAACTTCAGTGTTGTACATTTAAATAAAGCATTGACGTTGCATTCACGCATTCAGCGGAGTGAGTACAAAGGGATCCGTAAAAGGTTGCTCAGACCTCTCAGCAAATGAAATTCTATTTTATGGCCCTTTTTACGAACTGCCATAAACATGATATGTTTCTTCACTTATAAAAGGGTCTACTGAGCCCTAAGTGAGAGATTCTTTACATATCAACCGTTGAGCGCCGCCGTGTGTGTAAGGGACCTTTAATTTGAATATTGATGGGGTCATGACAGAAATTTTTGCAGTTTCTCCATTCATACCTCATGCATTATGTATGAATGTTTAAGTGTTTTAGTAGTTTATTGCCACTTTGTACGTTAGTACGTAATAAATGTTAAAAGGTTTTCACATTGAATATTTTACGGTTATGTTCTTATAACGACGAGTATTATATAAACATAATATAGAATGCAACGTAACACAACGCTATGTAATAAAGAGTTTGTCGTAGCTGTATGCTACGTTACGTAGTACGCGCCGTAGCACGACGATACGTCTCGTAGAACTGTTCATTGCTGTATGCTACGTTACGTAGTACGCGCCGTAGAACGACGATACGTCTCGTAGAACTGTTCATTGATGTATGCTACGTTACGTAGTACGCGCCGTAGAACGACGATACGTCTCGTAGAACTGTTCATTGCTGTATGCTACGTTACGTAGTACGCGGCATAGCACGACTCTACGTCTCGTAGAACTCGTCGCAGCTGTATGCTACGTTACGTAGTACGCGGCATAGCACGACTCTACGTCTCGTAGAACTCGTCGCAGCTGTATGCTACGTTACGTAGTACGCGGCATAGCACGACTCTACGTCTCGTAGAACTCGTCGCAGCTGTATGCTACGTTACGTAGTACGCGGCATAGCACGACTCTACGTCTCGTAGAACTCGTCGCAGCTGTATGCTACGTTACGTAGTACGCGGCATAGCACGACTCTACGTCTCGTAGAACTCGTCACAGCTGTATGCTACGTTACGTAGTACGCGGCATAGCACGACTCTACGTCTCGTAGAACTCGTCGTAGCTGTATGCTACGTTACGTAGTACGCGCCGTAGCACGACGCTACGTCTCGTAGAACTCGTCATAGCTGTATGTTACGTTACGTAGTAAGCGGCATAGCACGACTCTACGTCTCGTAGAACTCGTCGTAGCTGTATGCTACGTTACGTAGTACGCGCCGTAGCACGACTCTACGTCTCGTAGAACTCGTCGTAGCTGTATGCTACGTTACGTAGTACGCGGCATAGCACGACTCTACGTCTCGTAGAACTCGTCGCAGCTGTATGCTACGTTACGTAGTACGCGCCGTAGCATGACGCTACGTCTCGTAGAACTCGTCGCAGCTGTATGCTACGTTACGTAGTACGCGCCGTAGCACGACGCTACGTCTCGTAGAACTCGTCATAGCTGTATGTTACGTTACGTAGTACGCGGCATAGCACGACTCTACGTCTCGTAGAACTCGTCGTAGCTGTATGCTACGTTACGTAGTACGCGCCGTAGCATGACTCTACGTCTCGTAGAACTCGTCGTAGCTGTATGCTACGTTACGTAGTACGCGGCATAGTACGACTCTACGTCTCGTAGAACTCGTCGCAGCTGTATGCTACGTTACGTAGTACGCGCCGTAGCATGACTCTACGTCTCGTAGAACTCGTCGTAGCTGTATGCTACGTTACGTAGTACGCGGCATAGTACGACTCTACGTCTCGTAGAACTCGTCGTAGCTGTATGCTACGTTACGTAGTACGCGGCATAGTACGACTCTACGTCTCGTAGAACTCGTCGCAGCTGTATGCTACGTTACGTAGTACGCGGCATAGCACGACTCTACGTCTCGTAGAACTCGTCGCAGCTGTATGCTACGTTACGTAGTACGCGCCGTAGCACGACGCTACGTCTCGTAGAACTCGTCGCAGCTGTATGCTACGTTACGTAGTACGCGCCGTAGCACGACGCTACGTCTCGTAGAACTCGTCATAGCTGTATGTTACGTTACGTAGTAAGCGGCATAGCACGACTCTACGTCTCGTAGAACTCGTCGCAGCTGTATGCTACTAGTTGTACGCTGTAGAAGTCTTATCAAGACGGAGTTTGTTGAAGCTGTACGCTACGTATGAGAATTCAATGTGCCATGTCACTACCTAACGTATTAAGTAAAATAATATAGTTTTAACTGCCGCGTAAATGAAGACTGCACCATCTGCACAACTTTGTTAAATTTTGAACACTAAAACATAAAAAAAGTTCAAACAAATAATATCTAAATAATTCCGAGTCACAACATCATAATTCGAAAAAATATTTTTAAACTTTTGAAAATGTTATTGCTTTCATCAGATAATACAAGCACTGATAGAAATGCGAATCAATGTTTGGCACAACTTGATTAATTAGTTTGTGCATGTTCGGCTGAGTGGTGACAAGCTTCACGCTAAATGTTTGTTCTCATTAATCGAGCTATGTACAGCGTATAGCGTACACCACTTTCGCGCTATCCGGTTCAGGTGAAATCACCGATTGTTGATTGTATGCATTTTTCCAAAAGTATACAAACAGGAAATGACAAATGACAACAAACGATATTTATTTGGTAAATAAAGGTTTAAAATACTGTTTTAAACCTTTATTTACCAAATAAATATCTACTTACACTATATACTTAATATATATATATACTTATACTATATACTTAATATATACTTTTACAAATTTTACAGCCTGGAAAACAGCTGCAATTATTCCCATCCATAAGGATGGTGCTAAAGATGATCCCAGTAACTTCCGCCCTATCTCTCTTTTGGGAAACATATATATTAAGTGCATGTCTTAGGTACGTTGTAATGATGTAATACGCAACAATGTATTCCTTGTGCATCAGTGAATGTGTATATAAACTCCCCCACAGGACAGGCTTCGCCTAGCGTGGGGGCCAGAACTATTGGTTACTGTAAACTGTTATCTATGAAAATAAAATTTTTTTTTTTTTTTTATTTTATTTTGTTTATTTATACAATTATATATATGCTAATTTTATACAATGTATAAGTAATATACATGTTTTTCTCAATTACTCTCTTTGTTATTATTATTTTCTATTGTATTTCTTAAACTTGTAAAGTATTAGTAAACAATAGACGTACAATAATGTAATGAAACTTCAAATACAGAAGTTGAAAGGAAAAGGAAATCGAATGTAAAGTTGAATGTAAGTTCAGAATAAATGAATACAAAGTTCTGAATCTCACAGCTTCAAGGAAATGTTATTTCACGATTTATTCTCAACCGATTAAGATGTTTTGACTGATTTAACAATGTTAGAAAAAGTTTGAAGTTAAGTATTATTTAAAGTTTACATTGATATTTACGTGGAATATTTTCCACAAAATGTCATTTGTGTCTTCGTGCATAAAAATGCATGGGAACCGTAATTTTTTTTTGAGCAAAAAGTAGCCTACTGTTTTCACCCTGGTTAATTATATATTTTGTATGTAGTCGCATTTCTATCAGTGCTTGTATTATCTGATGAAAGCAATAGCAACATCAAAATATTTTTTCGAATTATGATGTTGTGACTCGGAATTATTTAAATATTATTTGTTTGAACTTTTTTTATGTTTTGGTGTTCAAAATTTAACAAAGTTGTTCAGATGGTGCAGTCTAAATTTACGCAGCAGTTAAAACTATATTATTTTACTTAATACGTTAGGTAGTGACATGCCACAATGAATTCACATACGTAGCATACAGCTTCAACAAACTCTACCGTCTTGATATGACTCCTACACAGTACTACATATTGAGTTTCTTTATTAAAATCGCATAAAATATAAAAGTTACAAAATGTTAAATATTTAATTGTCTTATAACGGATTGAAGAGAATTTAAAATGAGAAATGCTTTAAGAACATCAAAAATTCACTTTGAAGATGCGCCGGAATGTCGAAAGTTGGTAGCAAATAAGAAGCATACTTCAGCGGAGGAGTGAGGAGCTTAATAGAAAGTATATAGCTCATACCCCGAGGAATATACTCGCATTTGCTGGCATAGTGATAAATCATTTTGTTATATTTTGTTTTGAATCAATTTACAAAGTTTTGCGCTTGCTTTGTTGTTTTGAATAATAGTGCATAAATGCGGATTTTATTTAAGAGCGGGCTGCCAAATTTTGCGGTTGACTTAAATGAAATTGATATTCATATAGTCAGTCATTGTATATTTATCGATTATTTGCCTAACGAAAAACACGATTCACTTATTTTGACTCGATAGTTATATTTTTCGAAATTATGAATCTTTCTGGGCTTTTCAACAAATACCTGTTACACTTATTGAGTTACTATCATAAAATAACTTGCACTACAGCTACAAGCACACACTTTATAAAATAAAGGCTTAAAGGAAATAGTATTGTATTTAATTTTTAAGTAATCATCAAATACAGTTTTGGGACTTATGACCTTTACTATCGTGCTATAATGCGGGAACCGTTGTTACGCGATATTGTTCAATAGGTGCGTTTCCGGCCTTTTAAGAGGGAATAGGGTAATAGGAGAGGGTAGGGAAGGGAAAAGGGTAAGGGATTGGGCCTCCGTTAAACTCACTCACTCGGCGAAACACAGCGCAAGCGCTTCATCAATCATCGCAACCGTTGTTGCGCTGCAGCTAATAAGCTGCAGCGCAAAGTACAATCCTCGCGGGCACGATTCATAGATTCATTATATCACGATTGGAGGATAGCGGGGTGTGTAGGCGGAGCTAGCTTGCTTTGATATTGTGGTAGCAGGCTCTTAAATAGTATTTAAATATCAGTATGTAACAAATAGTATATGTATAAAGATGTTTTTCAGAAGTAGCTGTAACCTGTATGTTACTTACTACAAAAATAGAAAAAGTATTCCTTCCTGACCTCATATAACTTCAACACGTTTTGCTCTTAATTACGTGATATATAGTCTAGGGCTAATCATCTTGGTAAAAGTATCAACTTATAACAAACACTAGGTTTCATGAAGAAACCTAGTGCGCTGTGAATAAATGACATTTTACGTACTCTCGCCCAACTGTGTCAATAGCGCTCGTTCCGCAGAAAGAAAACGTTAAGGGAAAACTTCCATACATGAGAATTCATTTTATGATTTTTTTCTATGGCCGTTCATGGTTAATTACTTTAGAGATCAATGTCAAACTACCCCGCTCAGATACGAATATTCATTACTGTAAAATGTAATTCAATGAATATTTTGACACAAATCCCATCTGTGACTTTATCTGTGAAACTCTTCAAATGTCTTTGTGTGCTGCCGTTGAAGGTCATGTAAAATAGTTTTTTTGGAGTAGCGCGTCAAAGTATAATTGTCCGTATGAAACTACAAATAGCTACTGCAATATGTAAATAGCCCCCGGTCATACTGAAAACAGACCACATGATAGGAATTCAATAATTCTTGCAAATACAACAATAGCACCTATTTATGTGAATTAAGTACTCTAATTTCCCTGTGAAATGGATGACTGATACAAAGTAGGACCGACGTATTATGTAATAATAGCTCCCATACCGGTATCGGTCACGGTGGCCGGTTTCATTTAATCATTTTTTACTAAACAATCAGTTGATCAGCTCAAACAAAAAACCTACTCAGGCTCTCTTGATACTGCCAAGTTATATTATTATCTATATATTAATACGTGAGAGAAAAACTTTGTAACCCTTTTACGAAAAATGGGGAAACGTAGGTGCATTAAATTTCGCACAGTTATAGTTTATATGGTGAAGGAGTGCATCGAGCTAATATTATTTTAAAATTATGCTTTTATCATATATATTTTTAACAAATAAAACGTTACATACACTACGACACTACTACTAGGAAAAATGACAGATTTTTGAGTGACAACTGACAAGCCTATACATACGAATTATACTCTTTTATTTATGATTGAAGTCTGTTGACAACAAGTTGACAATGGATCATTGTTTTTATTTAATTTTAGATTAGACAATGCTTTATGCTTAAATGGTCAGTCTGAGATCTACTGAGTCCCAGAGACAAGAATTGAAAAAAACTATGATGAATTAGTCAATATTTTTTTACAAAATATAGGTAGTAATCCTAATGTCGTTGCAAGTAAGGCCAAATTTCGACCATTGGGCGATCTCTAGTTTATTATAAACCAGTCTTACAGACTATTAAATTAATATCCATAATTTTCCTTCTATTAAGCATTTACGGTAATTCTCAAGCATGTTGACTTGTAGGTTAAGCCATAATAATAGTATAGATAGCAAGGTTTTACAAACATACAGCTTAAAACATCCACAAGCCTAACTAACGTAGTTAATCGATCGATGTAGCCGACAAGTATTAGAGTGGAGACCACGTTTCGGCAAACGAAGTATAGAAAGCCCTGCGGCTTGATAAACGCTCTTTTCAAGAAAATGGCGGGCAGCGAATTGCTGAGCACTGCCCAAAATCGAGGAAGTTAGCGCTCGTTGAGGGACGTCGTTCACGTTCAAGTGGACGAAGAAAAACGTATGTTGATGATAATGTTAGTGTTAGTCCACAATACTTAAAATACCTTGTAAAGCAGTCCAAAAAAAGGAAACTCATATCGTTTTAATGAAATCGAATCAACAAAATGAACTGTTCCGATTCATCCAGAATTATCTTTGCTTTAGATACTTGAAAAAGCAATGACGTCGTAAATGCGGATACGAGTTCTAAATCTAGGGCAAGTGCGGATATTTGAGTTGGCATTGGCAGCGAATGGGGAATTAGCCCGCATTTCATTGTTTTGGCATTTTAAAATTTATCGGAGATTGTTTGTAAATTCCTGTTAGCAAAAGTTTTTTTGTTTCTTGTACGATTTTCTGTTGCATATATTGTACAATGTATAGAGTGAAATTTAACTACATTTTCTGGTACATACAATAGAATATTAATCGTTATCTTGGGGTGCAGCAGTGCCGCGCTTTAGACGAAGCATTATGTTACACTACACTATGACGTTAATTTTAAAATATAGCATATCAGGGTACAAAATTTATATCTATACATATAAATAAAATTGGAGTGTCTGCTTGTAATATTGAAAGAACCGTTTTTTACTACATGCATATTATGAATCTATAAACGATATATACACCAAAACAATATTTTTTACATTTTGTTTTGTCTGTATGTCTGTCTATCTGTCTGTCTGTCTGTTTGTTATCTCTGAAACGGCTGGAGCTATTTTGCCGGGACTTTTTTTGGTAGATAGCTGATGTAGTAAGGTGTAGCTTAGGCTACTTTTTAACCGACTTCCAAAAAGGATGAGGTTATATTTTCCTTTTTTCATATTTGTTAGCGGACTATCCATCTTTTTTATTATACCATGTTGACGCGGACGAAGTCACGGGAAACAGCTAGTATGTATATAAAACTCAAAGGTGACTGACTGACATGGTGATCTATCAACGCACAGCCAAAACCACTGGATGGATCGGGCTGAAATTTGGCATGCAGGTAGATGTTATGACGTAGTTACCGCTAAGAAAGGATTTTGATCGCTAAGAAAGGGTTAAAATAGGGGATGTAAGTTTGTATATAATAATACTTACTAACGCGAGCGAAGCCTCGGGCACTAAGCTCGTACAATATAAAAGCAATGACAAAATTATAAGGTCACCTTGTCGTATTGGGTAGGAAATAACAAAATAACAAAGTAAACATGCAGGTTAAGGCGTTATTTAGGTTAAAGAATTTAATATAAATTTATCATAAAGTTATATTATATTATGCTCGGGAAAATACTCATTTTCTAAAATATTTTAGCCGCTCATCCTTCAAAGCGGTGGAAGTTAATGTAATTATGAAAAATATTTACAATAGATCTCACATTTCCACGAAGCAGGAAAACTTAGGAAAATTAATGGCGGTACAAGCACGCCTGGACTTTGTTGATGGCGATTTTATAAATATCGTGGACAAAACGAAATAAAAATCGTTTCAGAAAAACCTCCAGTATAAAACTAAAGTCTAAACATACTCGAGAAACCCCACTAGTTAAGAAGTTTCTTGAGAAACAATGGAAGTTTTTGTAAGCAGTTAATAGTTGAACTTTTAAGTACTTAATAAAACTAACGTGAGTAGAAAAATTTCTATTCAACTGTTCGAAAAAGTCTTGTTAGTCGTTAGCCGTAAGTAATTTCTTTTGACCCTACTCGCTTTACTTTGTTAACTGGCACTTGCTCAATTTTATTGGTATAGTTAACGGCCACAGATTTTTAATTAGTATTCTAAATAATATGTATTATATAATCTAAAATTACGTTTAGGTATAAAACATATGAATGAAATATCAATTTTATAATTAAATCTATAAAAATATCATCAGTTGATTGCTTGTAATCCTTGAAAAATATAAATATTTTAGAAAAAAAATTTATTTAATGACAATATCAAATCACAGATAGTTCTATTATAAATTTTACGATTTTTAATATTATTACTTAATTGTAATTGTAACCTTTTAAGCTCTAGAATTTATGCTCAGTATAACTAAATAAGCTCGAGTTAAGCTTTAAGCTTATCTCGAAGCTTGCTTAGTTCAAGTCTTAGAGTTTCAGAAACGCCTGCCGTCGATTTGCATATTTTCCGAACATTAAGAACCCGTAATATTGCTTTTATATTATGCACGATAAAATATGTAACTACAGGTTCAGTTGGGTCGTCACAATGTTAGAAAATTTCTATACGACATTGTGTTAAATAATAATGATTTAATTTTAATTGTCAATTCAGATAATTGACAATTAAAATTAAATTAATTATTGAAGTGGGAGAGCCATGCTTCGGCACGAATGGGTCGGCTCGATCGGAGAGATACCACGTCCTCACAGAAAACCGGCGTGAAAAAGCGCTTCCGCTGTGTTTCGCCGAGTAAGTTTACCGGAGGCCCAATCGCCTACCCTTTTCCTTTCCCTACCCTCCCCTATTTCCTCCGTACCCTCCCCTATTCCCTTCCCTACCCTCCCCGATTACCCCTTAGAAGGCCGGCAACGCACCTGCAGCTCTTCTGATGCTGCGAGTGTCCATGGGCGACGGAAGTTGCTTTCCATCAGGTGACCCGTTTGCTCGTTTGCCCCCTTATAAAAAAAAAGACGTTTATCACGTAAATATGTGTCTCAAAAACAACCACTGTGTGGGTAGTAGTTTCGCTTTTCGGCCGAAGGCCTGGGGTTTAAATTCCGCCGAAGTAACAAAATATTTCAATTTTCCTAGGTTAAGGATAAGTTTGAGCATGATAAAATCTTATATTTGTGTATCATATTTTAATCTTTAAGTAATAAATAATACCTGCATATAGATGTTTAAGAAGATAACGATACGTCCATTGACCATGGCACACGTTAAGTTTTTTTACGCTACTTCTTATATTAAAGAGAAACCATTGCGATACGTGATTGCTGACTATGATTAATGATTGTATTAGAGAACATAATATTTACGCTATATTTTCCTTGGAAGGATTAGAGGATTATAGGAGAAGAGAGGGTTGGGGTAGTGTTTATGATAATAAATGTTTTTTCCATAAACTTATAAGTTTTTTCTTCACGTGATATTTACCGATTTTTGTTGACAAACACCGTAAATTTATAATATACGTAAACGTAAATACAAGCAGTAGCACGTCTATGGTTTTTTTAATGAAATAAGGGGACAAACGAGTAAACGGGTCACCTGATGGAAAGCAACTTCCGTCGCCCATGGACACTCGCAGCACCAGAAGAGCTGCAGTTGGCGGCCTCTTATGAGGGAACAGGGTAATAGGGGAGGGTAGGGAAGGGAATAGGGAAGGGTAGGGAAGGGAAAGGGTAGGGGATTGGGCCTCCGGTAAACTCACTCACTCGGCGAAACATAGCACAAGCGCTGTTACACGCCAGTTTTCTGTGAGCCCGTGGTATTTATCTGGTCAGGCCGGCCCATTCGTGCCGAAGCAAGGCTCTCCCAAGTCAATATTCACCCTCCTCAGTATTAACCCTCCGTACACCTCGTGGATAAAAGTTGCACCCACGTGGGGTTTCCCAAACGGCAAACCCCAAGACTTAAGTGGATAAGCAATGTGTAATTTATTTTAATTAAATAACTTTTTTGTCTATTTTAAAGTAATATAAAACGTTACTAAGTAAAAATTTGTAAAAATGTTATAAAATTTTTGTACGTCTTCTGGAGTTTGTCAAGTCTCACGTGGTGCACGAAGGGCTAAAGTTCGTATAGTCACTAAGCTTTATATTATAAAATGTTATTTGTATACAAATATAATTTATTTCAAATTCAGTGCAATAATTAAAACTATTACAAAAAACTCTATACAAAGTATTATGACTTAGTTTTGCATTTCAATACATCCTGTATTGAAATCTAATCAGAAAAATAGTGACGTGTCATTTTTTCAACAGTTTCATCTACTGGTACCGTGGCGAGCAGGTGGTGAACTATGCTCAGCGCGGCGGCATCAGCGTGGAGACGGAGCAGAGGACGCGCACCAGCCGCCTGCTCATCGCGCGCGCCATGCCGCACGACTCCGGCAACTACACCTGCGCGCCCAGCAGCTCAGGTGTGTAGTAGGACTATGCTTAGACGCAGACGGAGCAAAGGACGCGTACCAGCCCCCAGCTCGTCGCACGCGCCATGCCGCACGACTCCGGCAACTACACCTGCGCGCCTAGCAGCTCAGGTGTGTCTCTGGGATGTTATCACCTAAAGATAGTCCTTAGGTGATACCATCCCAGAGATAGGCGCTTACGACTAGTGAAGCAACATATTACGTAAAGCACTCACGACTAGTCTTTGTAGCACACGTACGTGTTAATACATAAATCATCCACATGGAGTCGTTGTGCGCTCGAGTTTAACATTGTTGATATGTTTGTGTAAAAGGTTTTTTGATCTGGTTTAGTGATAACTTGGTGATATGCACATCCCTCAGGTGTTAATGCTCACATAACACACTCCTACAAGAGTCCTACTGGACTTTGAATAGCTACTACTGGACCTTGGTATACAAAAATAATGCCAACTTTTTATCCGTTAAATATTTTACGCATTCTAAATATTCACCCATCATTGTATACCAAATGTACGCTACAACGAGAAATATATCTGTTCAGAATCCGCGTCCGTGATAGTCCACGTACTGAGCGGGGAGCGGCCGGCGGCGATGCAGAGCTCCAGCTCCGTGCCCCGGCAGATGCGACCGGCGGTCATCACCGGCCTGGCCGCCACCACCATCCGCCGGCCCTGGCTGCCCCTCTCCATCACCATAGCGGTCTACTGCTTCACTTCCCTCTGCATCGTATACTCATTATTCCTAGTCAACATCGGCATGCATCTCTTCTTCGGCGACTTCGCGGTAATCCGCCACGATAGATGACCAAATTTAGGGTAGACGCAGTTTGGAAATTTTAATAATGCTTGTATGTAACGATTAAATTTAATGTTACTTATGTAATTGTGTATTAAATACAACGATATGTAGATAATAATAAACGTTAAGTTTCTTTGTGTTAAGATTCATCGTTATTTATGAAATAACGATAAAATTGTGTAACGGATACCTACTGTAATTAAAACCAGCTGTTGTGTTAAAACATTTACGAATTAAATTGAAATTTTCCACGTTTAAATATTAGCTTTTACTGAGTTAATATAAAAATGTTAAGTCTTTAATGTAACGATTAAAGTTTCATTAGTTATCAACATTTGCGTATAACACCTATCAAATATTTAAAATTGTGAAATTGAAAAATAGGGCCCTAAAATCTACATATTTCTATTTTAATTAAACTTTAATCCAGTTCAAAAGCTATCAGACAGTAGGCAGCATCTGAGTAGTATTCTCTTAATCTATAACGTCAAATGTAGTACAAAGCAAGAATCCTAGAACGCGTTAGACCTTGGACATTTTATCAGAATTCCTTTGAGTACTTTTATCACACCGAAACTGAATTGAAACCATGTCGAAGCGAAGTTAATGTTGGATTAATGTAGCAGAGTCTGGTTTCGAATTATTACAAAGAAACGCGGTCTGCATCGAAGTAGTTTCATTGTAATCACGTCAATGGGTTATCCATATGCATACTTAGTATATACTATAATATTATAAATGCGAAAGTCTGTATATATATATATATATATATATATATATATATATATATATATATATATATATATATATATATATATATATATCTCGCTTCGGTCGCTTCGGTCGCTTTAATTATGTTTTAACTAGATGATGCCCGCAACTCCGTTGCGCCAAAATTAGTTAATCGCGAGGGAACCGTGCATTCCTATTCGCTCATAGCTTTAGACGATAACCGTCTCCTGTTTCGCTTTTTCCAGTTAACTACGCCAATCTTAATCCTGCAGCGAGATTAAGAGAGAATCGATTTCGATCGAGACTTAATCTGCGCCGTGCTCTGAGCCTCTATTTGTTTGGTGTTCTATTTGCTTTTCATCACATTCCTAGTAATGAAGACAAAAGTGGATGAACATGGTGCTTAACATTTTGAAAAGTTTCGTTTTTTGCATACATTTAGGACCGGAAAAATTATTTGAATCAAAAAAAAATATGGACTCTATGTATAGCCAGATGAAGTAGGTAAATTACAAGGTTCAAATAGAGAAGATGCGATGTTTTTATTTTTGTTTATTTTTAAAAAAACTCCATGTAGAATGGACCACAAGTGTATTAAAAAATTAAAACACTGAAATTTACTGCAAATAATGCTTTTTAAAATTGACAATTTAAATTATGTATGTATGACGTCATCACTGTTTGACAATTATTGACAATGGCCCCACCTGATCGTACCTCTCAAAAAGTTGTCATGCCCCGCGTTCCATTTAGCGTGAAAAACGATCAAAACGCTCAAAATGGAGGCATTTTGATCGTTTTTAACGCTAAATGGAACGAGGGGATAGCATGTATGACGTCACTGAACGCTGATTAATGTTTTGAAATCCGTTCAAGGTGTTTCAAGTTACTTTTAATTTTGTAAAAAAAACAATATTTTATAAAATATTAATCTTGCAGTTCTCTTCTTTTAAATTTTTTCAACGTTTTAATAGCAAAATTTTAATAAATATTATATTTGCATGTTCCTTAAAAAGAGCAATTGACCTTATGTTTTAAAATGTCAGTTACCTACTTCATCCACTTACTTCTTTAATTGTTAAATAGCTTCTCATATCTCGCAAGGATTATCTCGTATCCTTAGAGCCTTGCGCCTGAAGCTTTATGAAATATTTATGGAGTCACGACACAGAATAAGAGATACGTCTAAGAGCTCTCGTACAGACGTTTTTGTTCTTAAAAAGTTTCCTGTATACGTGTAATATAAACATTAGTAAAAGATGCTTGCGTCCCTTTGTTCCTTTTTCTCGTTTTGCTGTACTGTTTTTAGAGTGACTTTATATTGCAAGGCTATTCGCTGATTGAATATTAAAGTAAATGTATTCAGTAAGACAATTAATAATACTTCCAATAAATCCATAGCATTATTTTTTTTTTGAAGAAAGGGAATTCCTATACTTTAATTATTTAAAAAAAACTTGATAGCAAATCCCAAAATAATATTAATTTCCGATTATGAAATTCCGGCTGTGTGAGGCCAGCCTTAAAGGAGCCACTTTACGGGACTATCGATGGAATTTCAATCCAAATAAAGATTTCGGCGTAAATATGAAACAAAAATACCAACACAGAAACCACAACTACGCATACAGTGAATTCAGATTGGATGGCGATGCGATATTATTGCGGAAAAAAAAAGAAACGGGTTATTCCAATCGAAATTGCGCGGTATCAGAATTTTGTTTATGAGAGTGCATTAAATTGTTTCTGGTATAGCCGAAGCTGTTCGTTGTTTACAAATAGCTCGAATAAAACGATATATTGATTCACTGGTCCCAGTCACTTAAGCCACGGTTTTAGAGTGGACTGCAAACACTCGCGTGTCCCACTATTCCGTGCTCTATTAAGCTGTTGTGAATACCTTTGCTCCAAAAGAAATACTAGTGGAACATTACATTAATTTCAATTTACCTTCTAATCCGCATTGCTTTTTATGCTGGCTTTACAATGGTTCACAGTAATAATAAACACTTTTCATGCACTTATTCCACTTTTATTAATTTACTTTATTACATTTTACACGACCGATTTCGATAAAATCATCATCAAGTTTATATGTATATTCATTTAATCGAAACTGGTCGTGTGAAACATAATTGTTACAAAATAAATTAATACTTAAAAGTGGAATAAGTGCCTGAAAAGTGTATGTTCTGTGAAACATGAATTTCCACCAAGAAGTTATCAGTACATTCAAAATCATTCACAATGGTAGTCTAGCTTTTATTTTTAAGAGTACGACTTATAAAGCCTATATTTTGAGCCTATATTTGTCAGTCTTAAAAACAGTTTTACAAATGTGATATCTCTTATAAATGGTTCATTTTAACGTTCATAATATTAATCCGTAATCATCCCTACGTATTCATAGTATATGAAATTTTAATTATTTTAATCGAGAAATGAGTGCTTTGCAGTGGCGGAGATTTCGACGATGCCAGTGAAATAATTATGAAAATAAATTTTCATTGAAAACCTTGACGCTTAACGATTAATTATTTTATCTGCATAGCCTATTGTATTCAGCTTTTCTCGAATAACTTAATTTATTTTGAAATCTTTACCATACAAATATTTTGCCGTCTTCCACGCAAGTAAAGTTTTTCTAAAATACTCTGTAACTTTGTAAATATAGTTTAAACGTGTATATACCATTATGTATATAGTCGTAGGGCTTGTTAAAATTATTAATGTAAAATATTATACTAGATTATAGGATTTTAACAATTTCTTTTCGGTTGTTACAAATAAAAAATATAGTCGAAATTAAAGTTATTAGAGTAATCAAAAACTTATTGATCATTATGTTTCAAAATTTTATAAAAATATTTATTTTGGGCACAATCAAATGTTTCAATACTACAAATTTCATCGTAATAATTGTTTTGATTTAAAATATTATTAGATATTCAATTAGTAATCTAAAACTTAAAAAAATATATCATTTTTGTTGCGATTACTTCTACTGTTATTCATGAATGTATTCATAATGATTGTTATACAAAAACATGAAAGAATTTTATAGGACCAACCTATATTATTATTTCTATCTTTTTGTTATGAAATATTCATAGAGTGATGAAAAATAACCGGTCGCTAAAACGGTTATCTTCGTTTAGAACATGCCAGAATCGGCACATTTTGAAATATAGTTAACAAAGGTTGTGTAATAACTATCATGCTTAGATGTAACTATGTTACTTAATGTTTGTAAGTTAATTATAGTAATAAATAATTAATGACAATGATGATCTTTTCATTTTTGGTGACCTTAACAAAAAATAATCCACGTGTGCAGACCAGTCTATTCAAATTAAAATTCAAAATATCTTATGAGTTATGACAAATAAAATAAAAGAGAAATATAATAGAAAATAATAATTATTATAAAAGACCAAGTAAGAACATTAAGAAAGTATACGATTAAAATGTTCCTTGTTGCCTACCTGTATCGCCTTCTAAACAGGATCCTTACAATGAAATGTAATGGTCCTGCCAATACTACAATGTAACTAATTTCTATCATAATTTAAAGACAAGACCTGAGAAAGTCATGCTTCGGCATAATTTTTTCGCAATTAGGGCAATCCGCCACGACCTCACTGAAAACCGCGCACTGTAAAACTCTGGAATGAACTACCAGCAGTATTTCCGGACCGATACGACCTGCAAACCTTCAAGAAAAGAGCGTATTCCCTCTTAAAAGGCCGGCAACGCACCTGCAGCTCTTCTGATGTTGTGAGTGTCCATGGGCGACGGTAGTTGCTTACCATCAAGTGACCCGTTTGCTCGTTTGCTCCCTTATTTAATAAAAAAAAACTGGTGCAAAATCCTTTTATTTCGCCGAGTTAATGAGGGTGCCAGAGAAACGCGAAAGTTCTGATGCCTAATTGTTTTAAACACTAACGGATTTCGTCGCGGTGCACTATTCTTATTACATACGGTTCCAGCACTTTCTAGCGTCCATAAATCAAAATGCTAAGTTGTTTAAGCCATTATTTTTAAAGGATTTAAAGGATTTAAGCTTAATGCTTAAATCCTGACTGGTGGACGACGATCTCAGTTTAGTTGCAGGCTCATGTTGGATGCGAGTAGCAGGAGATCGGTCATCTTGGCGTTCATTGAGAGAGGCCTATGTCCAGCAGTAGACGACGGCTGATATGATGATGATGATGATGAAGCATCAACTATCGCCAACAACAAAAAGGACACCTGTCCTCTTGTACCTACAGTCGCTAGGAAGAAGCCAAGACGTCGGTAGTAAGAAGAGGACTCTACGACACAATACGTGCTCAAAATATAAATAGAAATACTTAAGGATATCTTAGGGATAAAATGAAAGATTATTATATTTTGCAATAAACCTAATTGTCTGTTTTTCTATAGAAAGAAATCCTTCCTAAAGTGGCCAAAGTAGGTACGTTTGCTGTTGAGAGCTGGTGATCCTACTGCTGTAGGGTCTTTCCAAGCAAAAGAAGGGATATGAATAGGGCTCAGCCCTCAGGTAAGGGAAATAGGGAAAAAGGCAAGTCACTACGCTGTGGTATCCAAATTGTGGTCTCTATTCGATAACCGACTTCGACTCTAATAGCTATTATTGTAATAGAAATTAATAATTCCTATTTCACAAGATACATGGTGTCTTCGCCGACTTAGTTAGCTACAGCACTTAAGCAAACAGAATATGCTGATGATGACTTTAGTGAGGCTTCATCTTAAAGCGATGCTGTTGAATGAATTCTTAATTAAAATTAATTTCTCCCTGAAGTATAAGGCTTCTTAGGTATTGAGAAAGAGAATAAATAATGAGTGAGCTGAACCAGTAACTTGTAGTACTGAGACCTAACAGAGGTATAGAAGACTAGAAGGAAACTTAATATAGAGCTAGCCTTCAAAGCTTATAATATTATATCTATATATATCCATATATATCTATGGAAGCTTCACACCACGTCAGTCTGGCCCCTTGGTAAGTACCTTAAGGACTTGTGTTACGGGTACCAGATAACGGAAATATATTTAATGCTTTTATACTATACAATATACATATATTAAATATTTTTATTATATGATACACAATATATTTAATACACATCCATGACCCAGGAACTTTGTAATGTAAACCAGGGTGAAATAAAACGTGAAGTAACTATTTGAACACTATCACTTTAATCACACTTCACAAAAATAATTGGGCAGAGTTTCTGCTTAACAATTTGACTCGATACAAAAATCAGCAAAATGAGCGAGTACAGGGTATTTAAGGCTTGCTCCCCACCAGCGAGGCATGGCTGGCTGGCGTTGGCGAGTGGTGGGGGCCTCGGCAAGGCATGGCATTGGCTGGCTTATCTGGCTTGCTGTGATTGGCGGAGACCCTTGTTTACACTCGGCCATCCTGAAACAGTTGCTCCCGCAATGGGGAGAACGCCGCAATTAATACCAAATCAACTAGCTTTCTAATAGATCAATCAGGTCTTCCGTTTCTAATTGCTCATCAGAGCTGCTGGCAGAGTCAGATATAGGAGCCACGCTTCTGTAGGGTCTCAATGAATCTGCAGCTACTAATCCAGTGAAACTTTTGTATCCCCTTAGCCCTTTTATGCTGCGAATCCTATATCTGTCATTACCAACCACTTTTACAATTTTATAAGGGCCAGAATATAAGTCATCTAACTTGGTATTCACTTTAGACGCACTACTGGTGGGAGCTTGTTTCCAGAGCACTAGATCCCCCTTCCTATAAATACGAGCGGGTTTACGCCTCTTATCAAAGTTACGCTTCATACGCTCTGACGCTTTCTTAATTCGTGCACTTGCCTTCTCTCGCCTAGCTGCCGCTGGCTCGACAGGCCAGTCCGGAATTTCAACGTCACACCGTGATCGACCGCTACGAGCAAACATGAGGTCATATGGTTTGTAACCTGTGCTGGAATTTAGGGAGTTGTTGATACCCCAGACTATATCCGGTAAACAATTGACCCAGTTAGGAGATGCTTCGCTCGAATCTGTAACCCGTAATGCGTCGAGTATGGTACGATTTGTCCGCTCTACCTGCCCGTTGGCTCTGGGGCATGCAATGGCATTTAAAATATGTTTAAATTGTTTATCAGTAGCAAATTTCTTAAAATATCTACTAGTAAATGCTTTTCCATGATCGGTTACGACACGATTTGGATAACCAAACAGGCTAAAAATTCTTTTAAGAACTCTAATTGTTTCCACTGAATTCACCGTTCGTACAGGTTCTGAAATTACAAACTTCGAAAAGGCATCAGTGATGACCAACAAATAAGTGTAACCCTTTTTTGACCTACAGAAAGGACCTAGATGATCAACATGAATCATTCGCATCGGCTCAGTAGGCTTAGGTATGGGATTTAATAAACCTTGTTTTTTTCCATGTTCTCCCTTACCGTATGCACAATGTAAACATGAAGAAACGTATTTGCGAATGAATCGTGTCATTTTAGGGAACCAGTAACCGTTCTTTATGAGTGCCATACACCTATCTAACCCTACATGACCTACGTCATCGTGATGCATTTGAACTATTCGCCATCTTGCCATATCAGGTACTACCAAACGATTTCCATTAGACGTTTTCCTATAGAGCCCATCATCCACAATAACGTAGTTATTAGAAATGCTTGTATCCGCAGAATTTGCTTTCAGCTGTTCAATAATTTGCTTCAGTCTGTAGTCCTGATATTGTACGGTATAAAACCAGTCGCAGACTTCGAGACGATTGACATTCATTACATCACACGGATTTCTACTCAGCGCATCTACGTGTTGCATGCGTTCTCCAGGCCTATATTCGACACTAATATCATAGTCCTGAATGAGCATCCACCATCTGGCGATGCGGGGAAGGATATCACGTTTCGTCATGGTCGCTCTTACAGCGGTACAGTCCGTAACGACTTTCACACGCTTTCCTACCACATAGACCCTAAATCTACGAAGTGATTCGACTACCGCGAGCGTCTCTAACTCGTAACTATGATAATTGCTTTCTTCTTTACTCGTTACGCGACTAAAATACATGACAGGGCGCAGTGTACCATCGCTCTGTCTCTGCAATAATATACCTGCTATGCCTAATTTGCATGCGTCCGTGTGAACTTCGGTTGGCAGCGCGGGGTCATATAAAGCGAGGGTAGGCCTGGTCCATAAACATTTTTTTAATTCCTCAAAGCTATTTATTTGTTCGGGGCCCCAAACCCAGGTTGCATTTTTCTTTGTCATTTCGGTCAATGGTCGAGCAATAAGAGCAAAATTTTTTATAAACTTCCTAAAATAACTGCACAATCCAATAAATTGGCGTATTTCGTGTACACTAGTAGGGACTTTAAACTGTGAAACCGCTGCCAACTTCAATTCACTCGGCTGAATACCGTCCGGGGAGATTTCGTACCCTAAATACGTAATTTTATTTTGTAAAAATGAACATTTCGCCATATTCAACTTTAAATTCTCATCAAGAAATTTTTTTAGAACTACCTCCAAAATTTTTAAACCCGACTCAACGTCAATAGACGGTAGAAGTAAATCGTCTAAGAATGCTAGTATATCGTACACGGATTCGCCGTTTTTCGAATTATGAACGTTAATCGAACTGACAATTTTGTTTATAAGTCGCATAAAAACAGATGGGGCATTAGCCAAACCAAAAGGGACACGCACGTACTCGTACTGACCTTCGTTTGTGATAAAAGCAGTTTTATGTGTATCTTCGGCTTGTATTTGAAGCTGATGATAGCCTTGTGCTAAGTCGAGACTTGTAAAAAAATTCTTTCCAGCAAGTTTAGAAATTTGGTCGTCGATATTTGGTAATGGATACCTATCCTTTATGGTGATAGCATTAAGGGCACGATAATCTACGCAAAGTCTAAAATCACCATTTTTCTTTTTAACTAAAATGACTGGCGATGCATAATTGGAATCGGATTCTTTTATAATTCCAGCGTCAAGTAAATCGGAAACTTTGGACCTGACTACTGCCTGTTCGCTTTGTGATAATCTATACGGATGGCGATAAATAGGCTGATCTGATGTTAATCTTATTTTCATTTTTAGCAAATCTGTACAACCTAAATCACTAGTGCCAGATGCGAAACAATTATTGTAACGATGTAATAAAGTTAATAACTTATCACGATCTTTTTCATTTATTGGCCCTGACTTAATATCGGAAACATTTACTCCACCAATAGTAGCATCGGTTGCAAGACTGGTACTTAATATATAACTGGCTAATGGCAAAGGTAAGGCAGATATGGCAGATTGACTAACCTGAATGTTTGGCTGTGGCTCGCTTTGTGGCTCATGGTTGTCGGCTCTCGTCATCACCTCACCCTGGCGCCAGGTGATGTTGCTGGTACCCGTGTTGACCACCTTCATGTATCCGTCGGCTCCACGCAGCAATGTAGCCGGCAGTGAATAGGAAACACCTTGCAACTCGAAGTGACGGGGCGTGGTGACGACGTCGTTCGTGTCTCCATTACCTACTATCTTGACTTTTATAATGGAGGTTCCAGGCTGTAAACATTCATCTTCAGCACAGATCACTGGAAACCGTTCACGCTCCTGAATTGTATTTATGTGTTTGGTAAAATCTATGTCCTCCTCTTGTTTAAGCGTTGCAGTGCCGTTGCTGATAACTAACGACATACCATTCCCATTTATAACAGGCTGGCCAATCAACAAATTAATTCCTTGCATGTCGACATTTGCTAGGTGTGCCGTGCATTTCAATGGTATGGCATCAACTTCCAGCTCAAAGGTCACTTCTCCTTGACTAGTCACAAAACCACCTGAAAATCCCTTTAAAACTGTGCTCGTTGGACTAATTTCCAAATTTAGTAGTCGTGCCATATTTGTAGTCAATACATTTACCTGGCTTCCGGTGTCTAGATAGGCCTTAATGAAAATATTATTGACCTTGACAACCTTTTTGTAAATATCGCTATAATTCTGTAATATCTTGATTTCCCTGATTGACTGAGATACGCCAGGTGTTATTAGCTTCGCAGCAGAGGCACTGGTACATCGAGTGGCTATGTGACCTTGAGCACCACATTTAAAACATGTACGCTGATCAGGCTGAGGGCAGTTACGAAGAATGTGGCCGGTCTTTTTGCAGCGCGGACAGGGGTCTACATCTGGATTAATAGTAACACTTTTCTTTTCCGATGAATTCTTGTTGTCTCGATTGAAAATTCGTGAATCGGAAAATTGTGGAGATTTATAGTCGTCTAAGGCACATAGGAAGCCCTCATACAATTCATCCGGTCTCTCACACTGATATGCCCGTGCATTAGCTTGAAGAGATGCGGGTAGGCCACGAATAATGCATGAGACGGTTGCACTATCCGATAACTTACACCGAAAACACAATGCAACTTTTTCCTGGTAATACTTTGTCATGGTTTCTGAGGGTAGTTTTCGTCGTTGCATCATCTCTTCTAACAAATTTCCGTAATCACGATAACGAGGAAAAGCTCTTACCAGCATCAGCTTCCAGTCTTCCCAACTGTAATCGTAATCTTCTAGTCTATTATACCACTTCCTGGCTTGACCTCTTAATTTGTCTTGAAGGTAAAACGCTTTTGTTTTATCGTCCCATCCGTGTATCTCGCCTAGCTGTTCAATTTTCCTAATCCAAGCCACTACTGTGCAGTCCTCGTTGTCGGGGTCAAACTCCGGAATTAACGAAGCAGCTCGATGTTCTCTCGTTTTAGCAGACGTGGGTAATTCTGCATTGAGGTCACGAAAAGCTCTCTGCACCTCATGCTCGAGAAGATTTTTGAGCATTTTTCTGGCGGAAGGCGGTGAGTCTTCATGTGGGTCGGGGATGTCATCTCGTAGTGGCGATGAATCACTCCACCCTGGCGGCCGAACCAAATGCCGATCTTCCTCTTGAGGTCGATTTCTTTTCATCCCTTCTTCTGATTGTAAACCAGGGTGAAATAAAACGTGAAGTAACTATTTGAACACTATCACTTTAATCACACTTCACAAAAATAATTGGGCAGAGTTTCTGCTTAACAATTTGACTCGATACAAAAATCAGCAAAATGAGCGAGTACAGGGTATTTAAGGCTTGCTCCCCACCAGCGAGGCATGGCTGGCTGGCGTTGGCGAGTGGTGGGGGCCTCGGCAAGGCATGGCATTGGCTGGCTTATCTGGCTTGCTGTGATTGGCGGAGACCCTTGTTTACAGTAAACTTTTTTGTTCCGTCGGCGGAATTCGAACCCGCGACCCCGGCTTGAGCTACCAACAGCCCACCAACTGAGCCACAGAGGTCGTCGCACACAAATTAATAGGTATATAATATTAATAGGACTATAATAAATAACAAATATTACAGTTAGATAAGAGCAAGACCAGACTTAGCAAATGGACACATTTTTGCCTTCTGCGCTACAATTCATAGTAATATTATAAATTTTAAAGTTGTTTCCATCGTGTGACTCTTTATGCCTAAGCCAATTAAGCACTTGCGCTCTTACTACAAAAGATTTAAACACCTGTTCAATAGATGTTTAAATCTTTTGTGTTAAATACCGCGAATGTTCAGTATTACTTTGAGTACCGGGAAAAACAAAGGATTTTTTTTATCCCGGAAGATAATATATTATGACGGGATACGTATTTTGATGCAACGAAGTCGACGAACTACATCAATACTTTATAACACGCTTTTATAAACTTAGGCAGTATGTATGTAACGGAACCTTTGAGCAACGATTTTTACCTATCTGTTGCAGTCAGAGCCAATGACAATGCAATAATTTGTAAACTATTGCATTGTCATTGGCTTGGCAAAAAAAATCGAATAATTATAATAAAAGATTTTTTTTAACTATTATTGAATAAGTATTTACTATCAGCTAGCATTTAGAAAAATATCTACAATAAAGCCTAAAATCTTTGCGATGAGACATTCCAGCAAATTGTTATTTAAGTAGGTCCTAACGTACAAGCTGTTTATACTGGCCATAAAGGCTACTGCCGGCACTTTAGACGCCTTTATGTAGCTCATATACTGCTGTATGTTAGTGGACACAGAACTGTCTTTTACGACCACTGGGATTGACTTCGGAAGGAAAAATTACTGATAAAAAATTTAAATGATATGATTTTACTAATGGGATGTGAAAGAACTATATTAATTGTTTTTTATTTTGTAAATTCACTTTCGAAATCTTGTCAGGTAAAACATTTAAGTTACTTTACAGCCCTTCTGGCTTGAAGCCCGCGAAATATATGCTAAGTCTAATTTTATGATGTAATTAAGATTAATGTTAATAATACGTATAGAATATATTATGTTATACCACTTTCATTCGTCACCAAAAGTGAAATTATGGTTTCAAAACTAAAAATAACAGAGGTCGGCCTTAAAACGATACTAAAACACATACAGAGACTCATTAAATTTTTCTCCGCCAACAATGCACTGTTCAAATCTCGTCATTAGAGCAAGGACAAAAGAAATCATTATATGAAGTAAGCCCTGAACCTCGGGTGAGCCAGAATGGGGACAAAATTAAGCAAAGATGATACGAGAAAAACGACCCCGTCGTAATTTGATGTTTTGTCATAATATTTTCAATTTTTAATCTCCACTGAATACTCATTGTGGACCTCGTTAACTTACACAGAACGCGACTCTATTTTCAGAATTTTTTGATTAGTGACGAGTAAAGGCTACGTATTGTTTAGTTTGTTTTTTGAAGAAACATTATTACTGCAGCTCAATTTTAGGATCAGTGTACACCAAGACGTGATGCAACGCAACGTGGTGCTGCCGCTGCTACTATCTCGTAGCTTCATTTACTTCACAAAATATATCTTGTGTAAGTAAAAAGGTAAGTTTTTAATCACTTACCACGTCGCCTGTCTCCATGTGAACACCCCAATTACCAAGGTGTGAACAAAAAATATAGATACTAATATTATGATACTGGACCTATTCTGATAAAATTCAGGACAGATTAGACTGGAGCCCGCGGAGAATAATGCAGGACTGTATCTAGTTCTACAAAAATTAGTAACAGCTGATAATATCAACACTGACGTGTCTATAGACCGCACTCGATTGATGTACGACTGATTAACATCAGCTGTCGCCTACGATACATTGAATATGTTAATACATTATTAAAACAATTACTTATTATTATCTTTTATTCAAACTAAAGAAAATGTCCACACTGTAAAATTAAAAGTTCATTAAAGATCGATATATACCTCTACATAATGTTAATTTTGCATAATGTTTTGTCTTTTTATTGAGAAACGTGGAGATAATATTTTATTCTAGATCTATAACGTTAGTATATGCAGTGTTTTTCTTTTCATTAATAAGAGGTAAATGTTTATATCAACATTTATCTCCTTTTTGGACAAGTGTTTTTTATGTAAAATAGAGTTTACCGCGATGCTATTGAGTATTGTCGAAATGTGATCATGAAGTTTCACTCTTAACACGCCCAAAGATACTTAACTTTAAGTTATAATCACACAAATTGTAAGGCTTCGAAACACGGTCGATGTTTGGCCCTCAGAGCCTTTTTCCAGAGTCACTTGACAAACAGCTTATAAATAACTTAAGGAAAAAGGCTTCATTTTAGTGCCTAACGTAGCATAAACTCGTAAAACTTATTAATTACGGAGTTCTTTCGCTTTGTAAACTGTTGAGACCACTCTACTTTGAGCTGAGTAAAGCCACCTAAAACCTTAAAGTATTCTCCGTAGTAAAATATATTAAATTAACAAATAAAAAAAATACCCAATAATAAAGTTCAAAAATCATTATGCAAAATGTTAAAGAGTACAAATTACTGGTAGTTGCGACCTTTCGTGAAATATCAATATAATATAAATCCAAATTTTTCAGCTGGAGGGGGCTAAATGCTGGCAAGGATTAATTTTTTTTGGAACACTCTCAATCATTTCAAACAAAGAAACCAACTCAAAATCTGTTTATCCGTCGGTGACACAATGCCACAGGACAAATACAGATAGACGACAAACTTTAACACCCCTATTTTTGGTTAAAAAAAGATCTTGCTCAGATATCGCCCACATGGCTTTTAACGAACCATACAACCGTAATTGTTTTTTGTAATTTAATTTCATTCCTATTGTTGCGATAGTATGAAATTGTGTGTACGTTCATACAATAACGTGATGTTAATGCGTGTTAGACACGCACTTGTTCTTTTCTACGTGAAGCACTTTTTTTATTTCAGATAGTTTATAAACCTTGAGCGGACCGATCATACAAGAGATCTGGGTACTTATACAACTAGCATTCGATAATTTCAGCGCCACCGTGATTCATTGGTTTAGTCCTCTTTACGCGGAGGTTGTGGATTCCAGCGTTGGAAATATTATTTCCAAGTTTGGTTAGGACAATACAGGCCAGCTACGCAGAAGTAATTTTATAGTGCCCAAGTGTGTGCGCAGTACACAAGAGCACTCTCTATTCCTTTACTTTCATAACCCCGTGGGAAGGAAGACCGACACGACCGGCGAGAGGTCAGCCGCATGACCGACTTTTTACATGCCCATCCGACGCAAGGATCATCTTACTTGTCAGACAATCATAATATGATCAGCCTGCATTGTTCTAACTAAACTTGGAAATAACATGTTTCCAACGCGAGAATTGAACCCACGACCTCCGAGTGAAGAGCCGCGCTCTATACCACAAAATCACGGAGGCGTCGAATGCTAGTTGTCTAAGTACCTGGTTTTCATAGGCTTTGATAACATCTAGTTCGAATAAATCGAAGAATAATAATAGGTTGCCGATATAGAATTCCGATGAAAAAGATTGGTAAATCTTTTTCATCGGAATTCTATAATATTATTTACGAAAAGATGGTATAAAACTATCATCGGATGGTTCAACGGAATTGAAGGTACTCGTAAGCTAAAAATCGTGACGTAAATATTTTTATCCCCGTCCTAATTGATATTAAAGACTCGAATTTATTCACGGTTCAGTCTATAAAGAAGAATAACTTATGTAGCGAAAACTAAAAACTATGTTAATTTGGGAGGAGAGATACTTTTTAGGTAGATATTTATAGTTGGGGAGGGGAAGAAGGGATTTCGGGAGCAGCTCGAGCGTGTCAGATTAAGCTTGTGTTGGCTTCCAACATGTATCTAGTTATCAGGGTACAGGAATCAGATTTCTCACGTGGTGGGTTAATTTGTTTTTTGTTTAAATATTGATATGTCATCGGATCTGTCAGATTAGGATATGTTTAGTATACCCCAAAGAAGCTTCCATATAAAGCACTGACGATTCAAAGGATAAGTAGGGACATTTTAAAATATAAAAAAATAAAGCTTCATATTTTCCTAACTATGCTTCACAGATATTTTATTTTGCACTAAACTTAGTAATGGAGTCCTTGTTGTGTAAAATATTTTTATAACTGACATAAATAAGCAATTTTCTAAATATATTTTCTTTTTCAAAACTTTAAAATGGCTGCAGTTTCTGAATCCACCACCAAAATAAAAAACACTTTTATTATTTTTTTATCAGCTTTACCTAATGTAAAACCTACTAGGTCTCCATGACGCTCGAGTGACTACAAAAATAGCACCCTCCTCTCCCCTACTATTATGACTTTGTACACTTCAATTTACAATACAATACTTACTGTCAATTTAAAAATTAATATTTTTAAATTGATGTTCGACAACATTTTGAAATTTAAATTTAAAGCTCGTGGATTCATGTAGTATTATGTTAAATACTTATACATTTATCAAGATTAAATAAACACCACATTTTAAAGTAAGCGCATTGTGGTGTTGTATTGAAGTCTTAATTACCAAAAAGGTTTAATTTAAGCTTAGCTTCGTAAATCAAACCAACTAGATAAGACTGCCTTTGATCAAAGCGAAGGATCTCTTTAAACAACGCCTAGACTCTGAGTCAGCAAATCAAATGTGTAATGATTGCTACGATCGAAACTGCTAAAATCCAGTTTAGGATTGTAATTATTAAATTATTAATTGAAACATTTTAATTTGAGTACATTTATCTGTTACTAGATGACGCCCGCAACTCCGTTGCGCCAATATTCGCTTATTGCGTAGGAACCGCACAGTTTTTCAGGATCAAAAGTATCCTATGTACAAATAGAATGACTTTCGCATTTATGATACACTAGCTGTTGCCCGCGACTTCATCCGCGTTAACATAGTATAATAACAAAGATGGATAGTTTTCTCCTTTTTGTTTTTGTGGTTCCTTATACAAAGGGTAAAAACGGTATTTAAGCAAACGTCAAACGCAAACCTCAATAAACTTTCATGTTTCTAACTCAAGAAATGACAGACTTTCATTTAAACTTTCAACCCCTATTTCACCCTCTTGGGGGTAGAATTTTCAGAAACGCTTAAATACGTATCCATACATTTTTAATCAGTAACCCAAAAATAAAGTTTTATGTTTCTAACTCAAGAAATGACGGACTTTTATTAAAACTTTCAACCCTTATTTCACCCCCTTCGGGGTAAAATTTTCGAAATTCCTTCCTTAGTGGGTGTCTACTTAATAAAACAACCCTACTCACCAAATTTCGTGGCTGTAACTTTTACAGTTTTTGCTCAGCGACGATGAATCAGTCAGTCAGTCAGGACATGTAATTTTATAAGTATAGATAATATTAGTATGGATTAACCTTATAGTTAAAAACATTTTAACTTTAAAATAGCATACAGATGTCTTATACAGTTCGATGATGAGCCCTATATATTATTATGCATTAGGTAGTCTATACGATATAAACTCGTGATTAAAATACCCCAAGAAAAAAAATGTTTTAAAATTCCACTGTCCCGTCAGAATTCAGATACAGAGAAAAACTCAGCACTTCAAAAGAGCTGCGAAGTGCCGCGTACAACATACATAATCGAAACGCCTCGACCCAGTAGTTTTATCGTCGTATTGACGGAATCGACAGTCCCGACACGAACCAACAACAAAGGCGATTTTTTTCACTTTTTTTTTATGAAATAAGGGGGCAAACGAGCAAACGGGTCACCTGATGGAAAGCAACTTCCGTCGCCCATGGACACTCGCAGCATCAGAAGAGCTGCAAGTGCGTTGCCGGCCTGCATAGGGTAATAGGGGAGGGTAGGGAAGGGAAGGGAATAGTTGAGGGTAGGGAAGGGAATAGGGTAGGGGTTAGGGGATTGGGCCTCCGGTAAACTCACTCACTCGGCGAAACACAGCGCAAGCGTTGTTTCACGCCGGTTTTCTGTGAGAACGTAGTATTTATCCGGTCGAGCCGGCCCATTCGTGCCGAAGCATGGCTCTCCCAGGTATAAACTGTTTTACCGAGCCAAAGACATAGGCTTAATTAAAGAGATCGGGTCAGTGATTCGCTTATTTCTAGGCGAGTAATAATGCTACGGAGTCAAGTATTAATTAGTGTTGTTACTTGATAAATAATGAACTTCTTTTGTGCGATTTCATTTTTTCTATTTAAATATTTCTTTTCATGTAGAATAATAATTATTGACAACATATTTTATTGGAATCATAACGAAGAAGATGTTGAAGAAGTAGAAGATAATATTATAGTACCTATTTATCATAATCCACAAGAACTACCTGACTAAAAAAAACACTTGTCTGTTCAATCCTAAACTTGGCAAAAACTACGCAGCGGCGCATGGCGTAGCACTCCTTAATACGAGTATTATAGTAATATTATAATAAATGGAGACTGTATGGCCGGAAAAAATTGTTAAAAAATGGATTTTATATATAGCCAGATAATGAAGTATGTAAGTTACACGATTTGATCAAATTATAAGAGAAATTAAATAGTATTGTCCTTATATTATAAAATGGCTATCTGGTTTATCCACTCACGTCGAGTTATTATACTTCTATGATTTCGATCAACTTAATAAAAACTTTATATTTGGTACACTATATAAATAAAGGTATAATACTACCAATTTATGGGGAGTAAAATGAGTCTCTATTTTCTACTACATTTCTGCATAGGAACGTTATAAAATACAGCAAAAATTTAAAGTCTTTTACGCGAGGAATTGCTCTGACTGCCGACACAATGATGTTATAGTAAAATATTCATGCAAGAGAGGCTGTATTTACAAGGAACTTCAAGCCCCTAGTTACTCGGCAAGAACATTTTAAATACAAAGGTATTAGGTCCTTTGATATAAAACATGAATATTCTTCCTTTGAAATAAATCTCGTTTCGTTTTAGGTTATTTCAATGTCTCCTTTCTGAACGAATTCGAACTATAACTTACTAACTAGGTTAAAAAACACTGTTTTTTCAGACTTTACAGTTATAGAGGGTGTAATAAAACTAAGTGAAATTAGGGTGACAGGACAGACTTTAGGCTGTGTACGTGTTCCTTGTAAAGAGTTCACTGTGCTGTCACTGTCACTGTGCAAGCGCTCTAGAGTCACGAGTTACCCCATACAAAAATGAAAAAATATCTAGTCTTTCAGCGCTGCTACTTTCACAGTGAACTCTCTACAAGGAACACATACCCACCCTAAAGTATTATCACTTAGTTTTGTTATATCTTGTTTGTTTTGATCTTGTCTGTCAAATGACTTATAATGTTAAAGCACAGAATATATATCAGTAGTACCAAGTTAAAATAGAAACGTCACATAGTCATAATTTAATAGTTATACATTATAGTCACCTGTAATCATACAATGTTTTGTCGGCTGTATAGGCAGTGAGAATCTTGTATCAGGTCAAATAATAATTATAACAAATTTTTACGCACGTAACAGAAATTCAAAATCCTTTGACAAAAATTATTTTATTTCCTTTCTCTCGAAACGTTTACCGATAGCCAAAACAAATAAACTTTCTCCAACTCGGAAACAAAAAGCTTTGTCATAATTCAATTGGGACATTGGAATTCCGATAGTTGTTGACGGTTTGTTGACATGTAGCCTGGGGCTTATCTAAGTGATGACATCAGGTGACCGATGGTCGTACGGTCCTCGTGAGAGTCCCACGGTGGGTTGACGTCGGACCGTTCGCGATCATTTATCAAGTCATCGATTATCTTGGGGTTTGACAAGTTTTTGTGTCACTGTCTCCTTAGGATTATATCATGATGATTGTTTACAATAAGAGCAAACAGCAGGTATTTTTTTTTTATTATTATCATTGTTAAATTATTTTTATTTAAGTTTCTGTAGATTATCGTTATTGTTAATTTTATACTCATAAATTGACGTTATTGTTAATAAGTGTTGTGTATAGAGACAAAATTCAAAAAAATTAAAGAAAAAATTAATACATAGATAAGGTAACATGTATTCCTTTACTAATTAAAATAATATTTTTAAGCTACAAAAAAAATAAGAGCAGATTTGCAAACATTTTTTAAATTTATATCGTGGCATACCTACCTTTTTTTTTCTAAAAAGTTTTTATTCTATTATTATTTTGTTAAGACCTACTTACTTTTTATATTCCTTCAACGTTTACTTTAGATACTGTTATCTAATTGTTATCAGTGCCGTAAATAGCCTTTTTTGCGCCCTGTGCCGTGTGCGAGATTCTATAACTGCGCCCCTGTTTTTTAGATATTATAGGTACCCGAGCAATGCTACGTTTAGGCCCCTCTGGTCTGGCCATTCTTGCCATTATAATAATTCGCAGTTAGACATTTTGTAAACAACGCATAAAAGTTGCACTTTTTTGGCAAAACGCTCCGTTCCTCTAGTTTCTAATGGCGCTTCCGTTGTATTTGTCATGGGCCATGGCGGGTCCCAGGGGCAAGTTCGCTTTTGTATTTTACTGTTCTAACTTCGCAAAACTGATGTCTTTTTTATAAATTGGAAAAAAACCTCTTCGCTATACATGTCAAACGGTTTCTTTGTAATGTTTTTGTTCTGCTGGGATTTCGAAGAATCGAGAAACTGAAGCTTTTGTTTCTTCACCTATAATACGATATGTTAGTGAAACACAATATTGGTTGGTTCGTACAGGTGTAGCATCAGCTATTGAAAAACATACATGTATATCTCCTGTAGGTATATAATTATAGAATAGAATATGGGGCGTTTCTCATAGAAACATACAAGTCGAAAGTAACTCTTTCAGCGCCGCAGTGAAAGCACATTAAACTCTATATAAGGCACGCATTCACATTACACACCCTAAACTTTTCCGTGGGAGAGCCATGCTTCGGCACGAATGGGCCGGCTCGACGGAATAAATACTACGGGCTCACAGAAAACCGGCGTGAAACAGCGCTTGCGCTGTGTTTCGCCGAGCGAGTGAGTTTACCGGAGGCCCAATCCCGTACCCGTACCTTCCCTACTCTCTCCTATTCCTTCCCTACCCTCTCCTATTCCCTTCTCTACCCTCCCATATTACCCTATTCCCTCTTAAAACGCCGGCAACACACCTGCAGCTCTTCTGATGCTGCGAGTGTCCATGGGCAACGGAAGTTGCTTTCCATCAGGTGACCTGTTTGCTCGTTTGCCCCCTTATTTCTTAAAAAAAAAAAAAAAAAAAACAATGGTTACTTAGTTTTGTTACTGTATCCTGTAAAACTACTTTTTTTCCGGTCTATACTGTCCCACTGGTGGGCCTTCGCCTCTCCCAAGTCTTCCATTGTGCTCGATCCTGCGCCACCGCTGGCTGGTATGCTTTCTGATAAAACTATTGATGATAATTGTAAAATGTCTAGGAAAGTATTACCATGAAATTTGAAAACAGTTTCCAGATCTAGAGGTATGTTTAAGGTAATACAAGTTTACACATCTATGTTGAAGATAATGCAAACCAAATATATAACGAGAGACAGCACGTACAGTGTACACGCAATAGGGTGAGTATAGCTGCGTCACGGCACTCATTTGTCACGGTATAGACGAGCATGACCCGCTCTGTCCTCCCACGTGCTCATAAATTCCCGAGACATCCCATATTGATGTGATCATACACTTTGGGTTCTAAATTGCAAAATCTTGTAAGTCATCTTGTAATGTAATAGGGAACGTGCAGGAATTACAATATGCGATAGCACAAGTCAAGTAAACAACTTGACATGTGCTATCAAAAATATCATAATATAATATGTATATCATAATATAATAAACAAAACAAAAACAAATGTTAAAATATGAAGCTGAAAAGACCTGCCCATAATCGTCATCGATTGTGCCTACTGGAGACAGCTGGCGCAATCATGGTTATCCATAAGGCATAACCAAATCAAAAGTAAAAGACTTATAATGTAACCTGACTACACAATTAATAATATTAATATCTATGTTAAACTAGCCAATAACATCCATTAACTAAAATTGGTTAAGTAGTTTAGGCACCAGTGTGGATCATAATTTACATGCTTAAACTATCAAAATCATTATCTAATTATCTTCCTCTTCCGAAACGGCTTTACTGATTTTAACCAAATTTTATATATGGTCTGTGTACTTATTATATTGATAAGTGCATTTGTTGAATAAATAATAGTAAATTATTACAACTCGAGACTGGCGGCGACCATAGTTTGTGCGACGGGATAGCGATGGGCGTTGCCATGGTGACATACTTATATAGTGACTTCAATAAAATAATAAGTGAAATACTTTATATGGCAAAGAAACATTTGCCGGGACAGCCAGTATTCTATAAAAGTAGCTTAGCTTTAGACGGAAAAAAAACTGCTAAAATAGTATTTTCCTCATTTCACGAATTTTTCCTGAGTTATATTAAACAAAAGACGTCAGCTTTGGGAAATCAATTAAAAAGCAACAAAAAATAAGCTTAAATATTAAAGCTTAATCATAAAACCGAGTGACATCGTTTTACAATTGAATGACGAAGAAAAGCCTCCCAGGAGGTCTATAAAATCATAACATGGAAGTCTTAACTTAACGAAATCTCTAGAGATGGATATACGTTAGAATTTTTACTCAAGACTTTTTATAAAAGATGTACCTTCTATCTACTTACCTGTTAATTACTTACCTACCTATTTGGCATTTTATATTCTTATTTTTAAGTTAAAAATTACAATAACAAACTCGGTGACACAAGACACGTAGATTTTGACCTATACATAATATTATATTATATAATAATAATATTATACATTATAACGCCTCCGTGGTCAAGTGGTTTAGAGTGTGGCTCTTGACTCGGAGGTAATGGGTTCGATTGCCGCGTTGGAACATGTTATTTCAAGTTTGGTTAGGACAATGCAGGCTGATCACCTGATTGTCTGACAAGTAAGATGATCCATGCGTCGGATGGGCATGTAAAAACTCGGTCTGATCTCTCGCCAGTCGTGTCGGACTTCCGTCCCACTGGGTTATGAGAGTAAAGGAATAGAGAGTGCTCTTGTGTACTGCGCACACACTTGGGCACTATAAAATTACTCCTGCGTAACTGGGCTGGTTTCAATGAAACCGGCCACCGTCACCGAAACCGGTGTGGGAGTTATTATTATTATTATACATATTATACAATATACAGTGTGACTTTTTTATTTATAAAGATGCCAAACCTAAGTTTTAATGATTACTTTTTAAATTTGCTCAAACAAAACCTCTTACACGAAATACATTTACTGTAAAACGTAATTACAATGGCTGCTAACATGTACTCGGGGTAATTAATTTTGTATACGAAGATTATTCTAATTACAAGCGAACCAATTTGGTCTCTTACGGTGCACCTAATAGCCTCATAAATAATGAAGCTAATCTCAAATAACCTTACATGGTGTACGACGTCGGTAGATTGCAGGTGCTTTATTATGTATAATGGATTTTATGATATAACTAGCTGATTCGGCATATTATATTATTGTTTTGCCGTTAAACGAAAACGCTACCATGATAGTGCGTTCTACAGAGCTTAACAGAACAAAGTGATTTAGGGTGTGTATGAGAAAATTCATGATGCTGGGGCGCTTATCCATACAAATCACAAAAATACTCTTTCAGCGCTGCTAATTTCACTATGAATTTTATGTACGGACACATGTAACACTCCTTAAAGTAGCACTTTGTTTTGATACACCCTGCATATATGACCATGTGTGACAAAAAAATCGCATCCGTGGTCAGTGGTTAAGAGTGTGGCTTTTGACTCGGAGGTCGTGGGTTCTATTCCCGCGTTGGAAACATGTTAATTCCAAGTTTGGTTTGATTGCGATCCATGCGTCAGATGGGCATGTAAAAAGTCGGTCATGGCGCCTGATTTCTCGCCAGTCGTGTCGGTCTTCCATTCCATTGGGTTATGAGAAGTAAAAGGAATTGAGAGTGCTCTTGTGTATTGCGCACACACTCGAACACTATTAAATTACTCCTGCGTAACTGGCCCGATTTCAATGAAACCGGCCACCGGTGTGGGAGTTATTATTATGTGTGGATGTAAGAAAATTATATTTCCTTAGAATAGTAGAAAATATTAACAGTCAATCGGAGCTACATAACCAACAGATGAAAAAATAGTTACTACATAGCTACACTGTTTAAAAACGCGCTATTAAACGCTGAACTTTATCAGGGTCCCTATTTTCTATATAAGGCTAACCCCACACAACCGGCGGTTTAGCGAGTGTGTAATCACGTGATGTAATAACTATTTCTCCCGATATTTACGGCAATGGTCGGCCGCGGTCACTATATGATTTCCTGCCAACCGCTTTTTATTTCCTCGCGCCCTCAGTAAATTGTTACTCGTATCCTGTTCTGTGGGATTTACGATATTTTTATATACTTTCGAGATTTCTGGGAGTAATTCCGGTGATTTGATAAGGAATTGATTGAAGTGCCAAGTCGTGGGATTATTATATACTAGATGACGCCCGCAACTCCGTTGCACCAAAACTCGTTTATCGCGCGGGAACCGTACATTTTCCTGGGACAAAAAGTATCCTATGTCCTTTCCCGGGACTCAAGGTATCTTCGTACCAAATTTAAGCAGAATCGGTTCAGCGGTTTGGGCGTGAAGACGTAACAGACAGACAGACACACTTTCGCATTTATAATATTAGTATGGATTATGTTGGGGTAATGTCTTGTAACTTATTATTTTTAATCTGCTCAGATAATATATATATATATTTTATTTATTATGATATAACAGCCTATCTAATTTGAAAACTGTTTCTGCCAAAATTTGATTAGGTGTCTAACGGCGGTTCCCAATATTTGATCTATCTCTGGTTTGGCCCTACTAGAGATAGGAATAGCTCACATTATACATTAGAGACATATATTTTATGTCAATTGTGAGCTATTATTACTATCTCTAGTAGGGCAAAACCAGAGATAAATCAAATATTGGGAACGGCCGTAAATATTATCTTTTCGCGCTTAAAACTTTGATCTAATTTAGATAAAATGTATAGAGATACTTTGAAGCCCGGGACAGGCTATAAACATAGTTTTTGTCCCGTAAGATTCTCAGTTCCCACGCAATAAACAAAATTTTCCGCAACAATTGCGAGCAAAATACACTGAAAATAAAATCCTTTAAGAATGAATTGTAAGGCATAATAAAACGATATCTATATTTTCCAGCACTTTGAAAGTGACGATCTCACAGCACCTATTAAAAATCCGTTTATTTCCCGAGTTGACAAAGTTATTTACTCGCTGGCTGATTAATATTAGACGTTCAAACATCTCAACCGCTCCCAAATTAAATTACTGATGCTTAATTAATAATTTAGATCATAATTTTATGATCTGCTTTCGTATTTTGTGATTCAACAGCTCCAGTTTTTGAGTCAACCCAAACTGAGAAATTTAATAAATTAGATGCAACATTAAACTTGGAGAGCGTTTGACTTAGCTGACATTTTTCTTTATGAAAATATGTTGTAAGTTCTATCAGATTTGCAACCGATGATACTGTCAAATTTTGGCTTTAATGGTGAGGCCACACTGCTCCGTGCGTTGCTCTATCGGAAAAGAATAAGTATCGCATTTCAAAGCGTACAGGAGTTGTCACAGTATGACAACTCCTATGCACATTTAAATGGGATTGTTACGTAGTTTGCACTAAGTGCTAGTAATTTGACTAAATAAGTCATCATACTGTGTAGTGTTCATGAACAGATAGTAATTATTAAAAATGACTGTTCTCTACAATAATAGTGTCACAGTAACTACCGGTCACTTATCAATATCGTGTTCGTTGTTCGATTAATATCCATTTAATAGTGACCTCATAATTTTGTTCATTAATGTGTCAACGTATTTCATGAATAAAATATTTAGAGATAGATTAATGTTTCTTCAAACAACTCAATAGCCGCTCTTCACTAATATCTGTGGGTATAAAAATAAATAAATTCAATAGGCAGATGAGAGTCCAACGTAATTTGGTCGGGCTATGTCAAAAGTCAGAGCAGAGGGCACCACTAACACACAGAGTAAATATTGACATAAACGTTGAACAAAACTTTTTGTTAACTGTCTATGCTGGTGCTGTAATCTAGCGTCAAAACATTGCAGTAGTCTATCTTTTTTTCTCTTATAGTACCTTATACACGACAAAATCATAATACGTATAAAATCACAATGTGACATTGACATTCACGCACACAGTACACGCACGTATAAAATCGCCTATACAGATATTAAATCTTTTGAAATACATAAGTGTATTAGACATTTATGCACACAATACACGCATACAGGGCTGCCAATGATATACGTCTTGTTCGTACGAACGTATGTGTTTTGTATGGCATAAATTTCTAGAATCAGCAGCCCTTTTCGAATCGGTTGCGTGCGAATCTGTCTCTTGACACACGCAGCGCACGACAGAATAAGGGCGTGTCTATACCGTATGTGTCTCTGTTATGTATAGACTTTGTACTTGAAACCAGTACCTAAATTTTGTTGTTCCAATGCAATGTAAATAAAGCTTCGGTCCCATCTGCATTCTATCAAACAGCAAAGGGGTATGAAGATTTTGGCCGACCAGGGCCTGTAGACAAGTGGCAAAGCGCTAACGCTAACGCTAGCGCTACAAAATATATGAGATTTGACATAAGTCATCGCTTCGCTAGCGAATACTAATGTCAAATCCATACATTTTGTAGCGCTAGCGTTAGCGTTATTGTTTTGCCACTTATCTACGGGGGCTACTGTCCGCTATTGTATTTTTTCGCGTTCACGGATATTTTTTTCAAAAATGGATAGCTAACATCAATACAAACAAAAAATAATCTTGGACAAAACCACGTCCAGTATCACATATCGAAGATATGAGCTGCCAAAGTTTTACCAATAAAAGATATTAAAAAAAAAAAATTTAGTTTGTTATTATTTTTAGCAATATTCCGCGAAAATAACTTACACCTTTATGTAAACAACGAAAACAACAAACGAACAACGTCCGTCACTTGACGGACGTTGTTCGTAGAGCACATCCTGAGGATGCTCCGGTGTTGGGGCGAAACGCGCGTCGAGGTTTTCAACCTGCATGGTGGTGAGGGGCCTTGCACGAACATTATTGCTTGTGTGGTGGTGGTGTTTACAAGTTCTTGCATGCGAGTGTACGCATAGGCAGTGTGCGTACACTCACTCATTTACTTAAAGGTGGAAGTTGTTTTCGCGGAATATTGCTAAAAATAAAAGCAAACTAAATTTAAACTATGGATTTCCGCAAGTAACGCCTGATTCCATTAACAATCTAAAATATTAAAAATTTGGCAGCTTATATCTTTGAAATGTGACACTTTACGTGGTTTTGTCCAAGATTATTTTTTGTTTATATTGACGTAAGCTATCCATTATTAAAAAAATATTCGTGAACGCGAAAAAACACAAAAGCGGACAGTAGGTAGGCCAGGCTCCATATAAAAATCTTCATACCCCTTTGTATTCTCGTATACACCATAATATTATGTCAAATGGCTGATGTTTGGAGTTTTAGACAATCAGAACGCTTTATGGCCTTATTACCGTACGACTGACATTGCTTGACATTGTCGGATCATCAATGACTTTAAATTAAAAAGTCCTAATAATTGCGCAATATTAAATACCAAACAGTAAAACACAAACTACTACATAATACTTTTAGAAGTGTCCTAATAATAATGGGAAGCCAATGAACTGGTAAGGCGATTATAAAAAGCCTATTTCCAAAAATAATCCAGACCGACTAAAAGCGTCTAGGTTTATTTATTTCAATGAAGCGTCTTTCGTACAAAAGAAGTATAAACAATAAAAAGACTGAAACCTCTATCACAAACGAACCTAATTCCTAGCTTTGTAAGCAGTGTTAATGATTTCAGTAACTTTTTGTAACTAAATAAATTAAGTACTCGTATTTCATTAAAGGCACAATATATGATTTAGGCAAAAAATTTAGACTAAAATTTTAATTAATTCTACTATGAAAAACTATATCAATTACTATAATTTTTGTTATTAAACTACATACTCCCCGCAACTTTAAACGAACTTCAATACGTACTTCGTATTTTATGTTGCAATTAATTTGCTCTAATATGTACGATAATCTTATGATCTAAGGAAGATAGGCGTTACGCCAATGCCGCGTTAAAGTAAAAAACGTTGGATATGTTTTAGATTGCTTGTTTTCTATGAGAATTGAGAGGCCGGGCAGGGCAGAAAACAAGCAATGGAACTGCAAAAAATGGAAAGGGCGTAAGCCACAAAATGGTTTTTGTCGAGTAATTTAAAAACCATAAATACATTTCATATAAGCTATGGGAAAATTAAAGTGTATGCTTGAACCAATTTATGTACATATTTTGGAAGCTTAAAACACTCTCCTCTGTTGGCAAAATAGGAATCCCTTTTTTACAGGGGTCTTTTTGATTGATTATTCTGTGTTATAAAAGTTGACCAATCGTGTTATGCTATGGGTAATTCAAAGACAAAGTCATGATGAATACTGACAATGAACTTTAATTTCTTAATTTGAGTCATTGCTTAGAAAGATCGATATCGCTACAGCCAAATTAACAAGGCGTCGCCTTAAGCTTTAGTACTTAATGCTTTAAGATTTATTAAATCATAAGGTACTTACTTATCTCCATATCATATTTCAACTGAATCTGTTCAGCGGTATATATTGAGCATAAAAAGATAATATTATAACAGACTCTCACATTTTTAATATTAGTACGGATAGGGTCAGTTTTGTGAGGGTAGAGAATGCAGGATCTCGTAAAGAAATTGGGTTTTTGCGTCGAACAGCGTACAATCACAACTTTACTTTTAACGTAAGCCACAGCTACATTGGAGCTGTTGTGAATTCTTCTATACACCTTTTTAGGGATCTGTACCCAAATAGTTTTATGGGATTATTTTACTAAGACTTGTCCGTCTGTCTGTCTGTTCATGTGCCTGTCAATAATTCTTATTACTATTTCAGTATAATATCAATATTGCCGTTATAAAAATACTTGGAAAGCAATAAAATAAATACAGGATTATTTAATATATTTTAGTTTATTTAGAACTTTGTTGAATGGTCTTAAAAATCTGCTGTTTTATACAAAACTGCTTAACAGAAGCACTTTAATTAAAGTCGCTTGTAGTATTCAGGTGAGTATTCCTTCTGTGATGTATATCCAAAATAGAACAAATGATATTATAACCATGGGCTCTAATAAAACCGTCATTTTATACGTAACCCATTGTATGCAATTCCGACGCGCACTTGGCCGGTTCGGTTCGGATAATATGCCCTGTGTTCACTTCCTGTATAATGAGAATAAAAATAATTGTGATACGTTGACAATGGATATCGCGGTCGGGCGACCTACTTCTGATAAACTGTAAAGGACACATCGTTTGTATATATACATATATACTAGCTGTTGCCCGCGACTTCGTCCGCGTGGACTTCAGTTTATAGCGCGCGGTGTCAATAAAATTGGTGTCAAAAGCTTTTTCGAAACCCTGGTACCCCTTAAATCAAAATACCCAAAACAGCCGTGTAGTGTGCACATAATATGTTTTTTTTTTTAATTAAACTTTTTTATACCAAGCTTATTTAGCGTTACAACTTACACAACTTAGCTGCATAATGCATTACACAACTTTAGCTTTGCCCAATACCCATAAACTATTTAGTAAATTTTATTATTGGTAGACTGTTGTTTCTGATATCTATGTTGGTAAGTGAGTTATTTAAAAACATGTATAACAATCGGAAGAATCAAAAATTAACTCAGCATGGTACCACCTCTTATAGAAATACATATGAGCAAGCGATAGCGCGATCTAGGCGACCCTTGGCGCCATCTGTTCCAGTTTTGGGAACTAACTTAATTTGAACAAATTTACGCATAAACACCCCCTTACAACCCCTTTTTCCAGTAAGAAGTAGCCTATGTCCTTTCTTAGGCTTTAGACTATCTGTGTACAAAATTTCATTACAATGGGTTCAGTAGTTTTGGCGCTGTTGTTTTTGAATTTGATATCTACGTTGGTAGGTGAGTTATTAGTTAGTAACGTGTATAACAATCGAAAGAATCCAAAATCTAACTCAACATGGTACCACTTCTTATAGAAATACATATGAGCAAGCGATAGCGCGATCTAGGCGACTCTTGGCGCCACCTGTTCCAGTTTTTGGAACTAACTTAATTTGAACAAATTTACGCATAAACACCCCCTTACAACCCCTTTTTCCAGTAAGAAGTAGCCTATGTCCTTTCTCAGGCTTTAGACTATCTGTGTACAAAATTTCATTACAAGGGGTTTAGTAGTTTTGGCGCTTTTGTTTTTGAATTTGATATCTAAGTTGGTAGGTGAGTTATTAGTTAGTAACGTGTATAACAATCGAAAGAATCGAAAATCTAACTTAACATGGTACCACCTCTTATAGAAATACGCATGAGCAAGCAATAGCGCGATCTAGGGGACTCTTGGCGCCATCTGTTTTGCACTTTTGGAACTAACTTAATTTTACCAAATTTACGCATTTTCACCCCCTTACAACCCCTTTTTCCAGTTAAAAAGTAGCCTATGTCCTTTCTCAGGCTTTAGACTATCTGTGTACAAAATTTCATTACAATCGGTTCAGTAGTTTTGGCGTGAAAGCGAGACAGACAGACAGACAGAGATACTTTCGCATTTATAATATTAGTAAGTATAGAAGTATAGATAACCTTTTCCATGGATTTCAGCAATGTAAAATATTTATAAAGGTTCAAATATTTTTACATTGAACTAACGAATGTAGATCAGAGAAGTTGAGTCATAGAGAAGTTGACTGCGCACCTTCGTAATTTGGTCGGATTATGTCAAGTACAATTAGTTGTGATCTGTCGGCTGGGGTTGACATAACGCCACCAACTTACGTAGGTCCGCCAACTGTCTATGAATCAACTTCTCTGATAGTACAAGCTGTATTTACTCCGTACATAAAGTAGATTTTGGAAGAATTGATATATTTTTAGGTTTATTTGCTGATAAATTCCATTCATAAAAATCTTTGCACTGAAATATATTTATCGCGCGAAAACTTCAAACCAAATTTTATCGAAATTAAGATGACATAACAGACAATTAGCTTTCACATGTTATTGGCAAATGGCATGGATAAGAACTAATCTTAAGCTTAGGCCAAACCTACGCGACCAAGCGACTGCGAAGCGGGAGCGTCAAGTTGCGTCGAGTTGTCAATTAATGTGTGTTTTGTAACTAGACTTCTTTTTTTAAACCATTTGACAAGTTGACGCTCCCGCTTCGCAGTCGCAGTCGCAGGTAGCGTAGGTTTGGCCTAAGCTTTATCAATGTCATAATTCTGCACAATTCTACCACTTCAAGATTTTCAAGTACTTAGTTACTCTAGTATAAAGCTGAAATCATAATACATTAATAATAATATTCCATTTTACATGCGAAGCTCTTCGCTACATAAACGATTTTAAACAGGAAATATATGATTAGGATTAGTTCACGTTTGCATTTTCCAGTCCATTTGCTAGTCTAAGTAGCTAACGGGGAGTTTCTTTAAAGTGTTAAAGTATCCGACTTGGAAGTAATTAAAGCCATGAAATAGTTTAGTTGGACGTGATCTCTCGCGCGACGTGCGACGAATCACAATATGCCGCTATGTTGATACGAATAGCGACATAAAGTGTTTTTTTTTTTTTCGGAAAAATTGTTTTGATGACCAATTGAAGTTACGGCGGTAGAAATAGCGCCACAGTGCCGCATCCCGCTATCGAAGTTTTCTAATTCTGGGGCTACACTAGCGGCTAACGTCAATGCCCATTAGCGTTGTAATTAATAATTATTGCACGAAATATTACCAAAATTATGAACAGTCTTCAAAATATAAAATTTATGTATATTATAACAAACATTTTGACTCTAAAGTTTTCATGATTAGAAAACTTAGGAGCGTTCAAGTTTCTAAAAGTCCATATGAAATAATAAAACATAGGTTTGGAACGTATTTGTTGGGAGTTGGAGCACGGAAACTTAGTGATATCCTTACGAGACCGCGGCGCGGCGACGGTACGGATATTGTATGATTTATATGCGAACCGGCTTCTCTCGCTTATATTGCTGTGGTTGGTTTATTTGGTATTTTGGTGTGGTTAGTTTTGCAAAGACATTTTGTCGCTTATTGAATGAAAACTGTTTGAATTTCTTAAGTCAGTACTTAGAGTTTTACTCTCACAAACGTATAAACTAGACTGATAAAAGTACTATAAAAATGTTGTTCGAATAAAAGAAAACGTATTTAAGAACCTAATTGCTACACATATTTTGTGTTCTGCGAGGTGTGAACGAAGAATAGCTGTAGCAATGAAAAAAGGGTAAAAAATAATTGAGTACCTCATTTAAAATGTGCATCGTATTATCGTCACGTTACATTGTGAATTATCGTATCTTCAAAAGATCGTATACCAATAGCATTCTGATAACAGAAAGCGAATTCCCTAGACAAATCGAGAGATACTCGTCAACAAACATCCGAAGCACAACCCTAAGAATTCGCTGTGACTACAAATGGCGCAAGTTCGACAGTAATCTAGCTGAATGCACATGTCTCAACTAATTGGGCATTATTAGACAAACTTCCAATGAGTTACGTGAGGAAACAAATTGATTGAGCTCCCGACTATCATAATTGGTTCTACTAATGTAAGCGTTTTAATTAATTGAAGATGTAAGTAAATAAGGTGGATAACTAACATTTTATAACATAAGGGCAATCACTCATTTTTTGGGTTCCGTACCCAAAGGGTAAAAACGGGACCCTATTACTGAAACTTCGTTGTCGGTCCATCTGTCTGTCTGTCTCCAGGCTGTAACTCAAGAACGGTAGGTAATAGCTAGAGACTTGAAATTTTCACAGATTGTGTATATCTGTTGCCGCTATAACAACAAATACTAAAAACAAAATAAAATTAATATTTAAGGGGGGCTCCCATACAACAGACGTGATTATTTTGGCCTTTTTGCTCTATATCAATAATGGCAACATATTTTAGGTACTTGACTTTTTCTCAAAGTCCTTAGTTATATGTGTACTTTAAATTTTAACAAATAATAATAATATTAAAATAAATTGGCCGATTATTCTTTTATGATAAAAAAAAACAATGTCATAATTAATTTTAAGTTTTAATTTTAAGTCAAGTTTGTAGTTAATTATTATAATTGGGGTGACCCGTCATAATTAACTTTAATCAAATTTAATAAATAAATAAATATAAATAAATGATTTTAACAAACTATGTAACTTGCCTACTTCAATGTAATATATCTGGCTATACATAAAATCCACATTTTTTTGGTTTCACGCCATTTTTCCCAGTCCTTTGACTGTTTCATGCAAAAAAAACATTTTCAGGTTGATAGTATCACCTACTCATTTCATCCACTTACGTCGTCAATAATAATTGTTCTTCATCAAGATCGTGCTTGAACGAATTAAATTCATAGATGCTCTATCAGAGAATTTGAGTCATAGGCAAATGACGGTCCTACATAATTTGGTAGAACGTAAGGGCCAGGACACAACAGTGCGTTGCGGCGTCGCATCGTAAAAATCTACGACCGACGTCGCAGAACACATCGTGAAAATTTGCGACGTGAGATTTCCGATGACATTTTTGCGTTGTGACAATGCATCGCATTTCTGTGCGATGTTATTTTGCGATGCGACGCGGCAACGCAGTGTTGTGGCCTTGCCCTAACCCGACTGAAAAAAGTAGGATTATTTGCCTGTCAACTACCCTGTCAATCAATGTATATGATGATATCTACGATGCAATGGTATAATAGGTGTGTTAATTCGCACGTACGTACGCCATATTGTCGGTACTCGGTATGTGCTTGTCTAATGGACAAACCCTTAAAAAGTAGATATACGTAGGTCGTAGGTACATACATTTTTAAGTACTTATTTTATTTTTTACTTCCAGTAAAAAATTGTACCTATTATATTCATGAAGAGCCTGTTTCAACACTTCCTGATAAGTGCCGAATAGGCTATCTACCACTTAACTTGACAGATAAAGTATGGAGAATCTGTCAAAAAAGTTGTGAATAGCCTATTCGGCCTAACAGGCCCTAAATCTTATAACTTTAACTGCCTTAATGAAAAACCTCTTTATATTCAATGAGATTATATTATACTAAAATATTTATCTATATTAACTATTTACTTCTTTCTCATAATGCATATTATTCAGATGAATTTCCCACGCTACCATTAATCTTCTTATCTTTATTATGTTTATTTATTCGAGTTTTATCTCAGTATATAGTTTTGTTTCGTGGAATTATGAATATCTGATAAATATTAAGGTACTTACTAGTAACTACTTATGTTGATAGCTTACAGTGATATTATGATTGAAAACTTTGTTTTTCCTTGAAATTCACAATATTTCTAAGCTATTATGAGACCTATACTCACTGAATTTACGATATTTTCCTTTTATATAAAATTTAATGCTATAAACGCGAAAGTCTGTATGTTTAGTGTTAGGTTAGTTTTTATTATTCGTAGTAGGTTCCCCATAAATTGTAAACAAATTTTGATTCAACTTAACCTCTGTCATAACCACTGACCTCTATAATCACTGACCTCCATTATACTAATTGTATAATGGAGATAAGTGTCTATAATACACTGGACAGGCTATGCCGTACAAAATGACAGCTATTTCTTATGCCGATTTGAAGCGCCGCGGTGAGCGTACTGTGAACTAATTTATATAGAAAATGACAACCGCCATTTGCAAAATAGTAGTTCCAAGTACACTCACTACTGCTTTCACATAGCAATCAGCGCCAATATGGCGACTTTCAAATAGGAACATTTTATTGATTATAGAGGTCAGTGGTCATAACAGGCCTACCTGCTATGACAGAGGGTAAGTTGAATCAAAATTAAAAAAGGTAGGTAGGTATGTTTTACCAAAAAGTAGGGTATTTCAGTGGAATACTGCAATAACAGTGGATCTGCGTTTAGCTGCGAGCAAAATTAGTAAGCTATAAGGCTAGATTTATATGCGTCCGCCCGAACCCGCGGTTGGCGGCAACACCACGAGATCACAAGCTTTTTTATGTAAATGACAGCGCGACCGCACCGCTATTTAAAAAACTTTACATACTATAAGGGTAAATTCAGACCACAACGCAACGCGTAGATGCATTACTAAATTTGTACTGAATTCACAGATTTCAATTGCGTGAGACATATTGCAAATCTTTCAAATCCATACAAATTTAGAAATGCATCTACGCGTCGCGGTCTGAATTGTCCCTACTTGGAATCACGCGATATATAAAGCCGTATAATTAATTTATACATATTATAAAACAAAGTCGCTTTTTTCCCTCATGTCCCTCTGTTCCCTTTATCTTTAAAACAACGCAACTGATTTTGATGCGGTTTTCTTTAATAGATTATATGATTCAAGAGGAAGGTTTATAAGTATAATAACATTCATTAAATAGTGGAGAAATACTGTTATTGTTGGGGTTTCTAATGTGATATCGTAAATAATTACATTTTTTCCGCTTACATTGCAAACGCAGGCTGAAGAGATTTATCAAAATAATGTACCAAGTATTATACACATTGAAAAGGTCTACGGAAAACTCCGCAATGTCCAAGTCGATCGATTTATTTAAAATGTAAAAGATTTTTAATATTGATATGATAATAACTTATGTACTAACTTGAGACATAAGGTCCCCTAGGTAGGGACTGAATAAATTAACCGACTTGGTATTGCATGGATCTCATAAATTTTTACGGTATAAAAACTGAGTTGCGAGACTTGGTTTTTTTACAGGATGTTTTTGATGGGATATTTTATACCCGATGCGAAGCCGGGGAGGGTCGCTAGTATTTAATAAAGGCTAAAATATTAATATCACCATATTTACCACCGACATAATATTTATCTCGCAAAGTCACATGAAAAATAGTGTCAAAGTAAAAAACAAAGATGTAATCGCGTAACATGATTTCCTCTCCAAACTTATGTAATAACGGCTTACAATATTTAGTTTACATGTAATACATATTTGGTCGCTCCTGTCACTTCATTTTGCGGGCATAAACAAAGGTTGACGTGGGTCGAGTATCAACATCCGTGGGCTAACAAAAACTTTATGATGTACTGCGTGTTGCCCGCCGCCCGCCCAGTGTTGAGACCGTCCTACATGAAACGTTTAGGGTTCCATAGCTAAATGACAAAAATAAAAATCGGCAAAGTGCGAGTCGGACTCGCGCACGAAGAGTTCCGTACCAATACAGAGCAAAAATAGGCCAAAAATTGTGTTTTTTGTATGGGATTGTTTTTCAATTTTTATTTTATTTTAATATTATTATTAAATATTATAGAACACATAATATAACAAAATAATGTGTGAAACATTCAAATGCCTACCTCTTGCCATTATTAATAAAGAGCGAAATGGGAGGCCCCCCTTAAATATCAATTTTATTTTGTTTTCAGTATTTGTTGATAAAGCGGCAACAGATATACACAATCTGTGAAAATTTCAGAAGTCTAGCTAGTGTGGTTCTTGAGATGACTGGAAATAGACAGACGGACAAACAATGAAGTCTTAGTTATAGGGTCGTTTTTACCCTTTGGGTACGGAAACCTAAATACGGAACCCTTAGGGCCAACCCACACGTACCATAACCACACGACAACAGGCAACCACGACCACACCACATGGTCGGGCGTATATTTCGTATTGTAATTTTTTTATGTGATAAGGAGGCAAATGAGCAAACGGGTCACCTGATGGAAAGCAAATTCCGTCACCCATGGACACTCGCAACATCAGAAGAGCTATAGGTGCGTTGCCGGCCTTTTAAGAGGGAATAGGGGAATAGGGGAGGGTAGGGTAGGGCGCTGTTTCACAAATGAACTGGAATATTCACACATACCACATTTTGCAGTCGTTGTCGACCACTTGTGTGATACCGACCACATCGCAAGTCGCAACCACAAGCGAAATAGTGGCCGACCACATCGCAACCACAACATTGCGTCGATGCAATGACAGTGCGCGCACACCGCCCGCGCTTTACCCTATCTCCGTTTCATTGATTTTCGTACGTAACCACATCGCAACTACTGGCGACAACACAACCACGTCGAAATTTTGTCGGTACTACAACGCAACTACAAAAAGCTGCAGCGACACCATTCACACGTAACCAATGCTTGACGGCATTGTGTCGTTGCGACGTGGTGTGGTTGTTGTACGTGTTGGTTGGCCCTTATAGGCCTCTTGGATATCTCTAGTGGCGCGGCGAGTGGCAGATTCAGGCAACACGTGGGTGTCAGAGTGCGAACAGCTGTGAAATTCGGTTTACTAGTTAAAAATTAAAACACGTTGAAAACTTTAAAAAGTGCTCTGAATAAGGAAAATATGGGCGGTACGAGATAATGTTGTGTTGTAAGGTGCAAAAATTCCCAATCGCGGATTCGTGAATTAACGTTTTATTCGTTTCTGAGACGGAATTGGGAAACGTATTGAAATCAACAGGCCGATTATTAATCATGCTTAAATCTAAATCTCGCATGAATATTTATAAAATATCACGTGCAAGTTATTTTTAATATCATTGTTTTATGTATAATAATATATTGTAATTGAAAAAACGATATGAATAAAATTATTGTCGGTTCAATATTTATTACTAATTCCTTTAATATTCACTTTCGCATTTATAATATTATCATAGTAATATACTAATTACTGATATTACTAATTTACTAATAATATTATAAGTGCGAAAGTGTGTCTGTCTGTTACCTCTTAACGTCTAAACTGCTGAATAGATTTTGCTGAAATTTGGCATGGATAACTCCATAATATATTCTTAAGAGTCCCGAAAAAGGACATAGACAGTGGCGTAACTATAAGATCCGGTGCCCGTGGCAAATTGATGGGGCTCTATCAGTAAAAATCGTCACGTTTATAATAAACAATATTATGTACTTAAAAATTTTTGCCCATTTGGGTCGGGGGCCCGTGGCATTTTGCCAGCCCTATATTTACGCCACTGGACATAGGATATTTTTTGTCTCGGGAAAATGTACGGTTCCCGAATCCCGCGCGGTTACTCCGTTGTGCAAGAGTTATGGCACAACGGAGTTGCGGGCGTCATCTAGTAAATTAATCATAATAATTAATCATAAAAATCAAAGAAAAATTTCTTTACAAAAAATATTAATCATAAAAATCAAAGAAAAATTTCTTTAATAATGAAATACATCTGCATTTTCCATTTTTATTTTGCATAAGTATAGTTGAAAAGTTGCTGAAAATATATTTGTTTAGATTATCTTACAAATAAATAAATACAAAGTAAAAAATCATATTCAATGAATTTGAAAGAATATTTCATGATCGTGTATATCTATATATTAATACGCAAGCAAAAAACTTTGTATCCCTCTTGACGAAAAATGCGGAAACGTAGGTGAATGAAATTTTGCACAGTTATAGTTTATATGGTGAAGGAGTGCATCGAGCTAATATTATTTTGAAATTATGCTTTCATCACACATTTTTTTAACAAATAAAACATTACACACACTACAATACGCACACTCAAGAAGATGACAGATTTTTGAGTGACAAACCTATACATACATACGATTTATACTCTTTTATTTATGGTTGAAGTCTGTTGACAACAAGTTGACAAATTGAAAATATATTATAGTTTTTTTATTGAATCTTAGATACTATTAGACAATGCTTACACGGCCAGTCTGAGATCAGCTGAGTCCTAGAGACAAGAGTTGAAAAAATATGATAAAGTCAATAGTTTTTTTTACAAAATATAGGTAGTAGTCCTAATGTCGTTGAAACTAAGGTCGAATTTCGACCATTGGGCGATCTCTAGTTTAAGTAAATATATCTTTCGATAAGTACTGATTTTCCGCGGAAAAAGTCTGCGGAAATATTATGAAGTCCACAATCAATAATAATTTGGCTCATTACTTTTTATTGTGCTAAAAATATAAACAATTACCAAAAAAGTGCAGTGACTAGTATGAGAATCATATGAGAAAAGCGCCCGTGAGTTTCCGCCGTCAACCGACCCGCGGCGTTGCCGTAGCTTAGCAACGATATCCAAGAGGCCTATAGATTCGTTATGTCTGTCTGTATATCCGTAATATATCACAACCACTTTTCTCCGAAACTATAGACTTTTACTGTTGAAACTTGGTAAGTAGGTGTATTCGGTAAACAGCATTAAATATGTTTTATTTATACTATGATTATTAAGACGAAATATCTATCAATGCCCTATGATATTCTATTATAAAAAAGGACATCATTGTCAATGCCTATTATCTAGCTATGTCCATAATGTGCCTTTTTTTGTTCATCAAGGGCATGCGTTATAGCGCAGTCAACAGCGAACGCGAGGCATGCCAGCGACGCATGCGCTCTGACCATATCCAAAACTTTCGCTTTGATCTTTTTTTTTTAATTTCTTATGATCAAAAAGCCGCACATATTCCACACAGTAAAATGTTCTCGTCGCACATTTTACAATAATCTGACAGACACTGCAACTAAACAAATGAAATGACAAATTGGCGTTGCGTTCGTTGACTATTCAATTATAGAATGTGCCAAAAGTCAAAACGAATAGCTTTGTCCACACTGTGCCTTTTTCTGTTCATCAAGTTCATGCCCGCGACGCATGCCCTCTGACCGTATCCAAAACTTCAAAAATGATAATGTTGGCGTTGCGTTTGTTGACGCATTCAAGTTGAATGAAAGAAGATGACGAAAATTGAAGACGAAAGCGCATAGTGTGGACATAGCTAATGTTCAATGAAAGTAGAAGACGAAAATTGAAGATGAAAGTGCATAGTGTGGACATAGCTATTATCTGTCTATTGATTCTCTTATTTGATTTCTCTTTATTGAACTCTTTACGCTGTAATCGCTGAATCTTCTGATGGAACAGATATACTTCGATACATGTGAAAGGACAAATTAAAATTGTTTTTGTTCTAGAAACATTTATGGTTCCAGCGCGTAAAACGTGTTTTTGCACAAACGAAGTTGCTAGTAAAAAGTACTTTTATACCGATTAAAAAGATTTTTATACCGATATAAAATTTATGCCTTTTTCAGTCACCGCCTGCGGCCCTGAGCTATGAAAACTGAGCTATCACCAGGATTTTTTGAGATTTTACAATCCACTTCCATATTCATAAAATTGCCACTCGTATACGTAGATTACTTTACTTTTTTTTTCTATGAAAAATTGTTGCTCACGGGCAGGTGACTTCAGTAATTTACTGTAAGTAACTTTTTAGTGATTTTAAAATATTTTTTGATGTTTTATATTTCATGTGGGTTAAACATTTTTATTAGTAAAATCATGTAGAAAATTATAAAATAAGAAGATAATATGTTACATAAAAATCTCAGTCCTAAATTCACGACAAGATTAATTATTTTAATTTTAATCTCAAATGAGACAAACATTTAGATTTTAGATTTGGCGTGAAACTTTGCAAAAAAACATAAAATTTACAAAATTATACAACCTTTTTCTTGTCGCAGTCACGTAATTATCCTTTTCCTTAGATTTTAGATTTGGCGTGAAACTCTGCAAAAAAACATAAAATTTACAAAATTATACAACCTTTTTCTTGTCGCAGTCACGTAATTATCCTTTTCAAATACTTAGCTTCGATTTATTCCAATGTTTTATTATCAATAATTATTATAATTATAATACTAAAATTATTACAACACATATGGAACAAGTTACAACTTACAAGATATTCAATAAAAAAGTAATATTACATAAGCTCGCGTCGGACAAGATACTCTTTACTTTTTGTTAATAATTAGCTGTTTTGTTTTAGAATATAAAGAGGGTTTTATGCTTTATTGTTTATACTAACTCATCAAGCAATATCAAATATGATAATACTGTGAGGCAGTTCTCTCTTTCTTTGATGAACGATCGACTTTTGATCGTCTTCGAAAGCAATAAGCGTCGAAGCATTGCTGGGACTTAAGATTGCAGATCCCTGAGCCTGAAGCCTAGACTTTTCGTTATCGCTTCTTTATAGAATCGCCGACCATGTATGGAATTGACATTCGACGAGTCAAACGTCGACGTCATATAAACGAACGCTTATGTCATTTTTATACATTTTGATCGGCAATTCTATAAAGAAGCGATAAAGAAAAGGTCTTGGCTAAAGAGCCTGATCATCAGAAAAACTTTAAACTTCTGTAGCGACGTGACAGCTAGAGTAGCTTATCGGCTTTATTGCTAAGGGTAGCTACTAGCTAGCAAACATTAAGTCTGTCAATAAACAGACTTAAGTTCCTCGTAAAAGCTCGATTTTCATTTTCTACTCCATATTACCTTCAAGAAGAGAGCGTATTCCCTCTTAAAAGGCCGGCAACCTGCAGATCTTCTGATGTTGCGAGTGTCCATGGGCGACGGTAGTTGCTTACCATCAGGTGACCCGTTTGCTCGTTTGCCCCCTTATTTTATATAAAAAAAAAAAATATATATTATTTAGAATATTTATATCTTATGCGATCTGAACATCAGCTATGTCAATGTAACATTAATTTTGGATAAAAATTGCACTGAAAATCGGCCAAGTGCGAGTCGGACTTGCGCACGAAGGGTTCCGTACCGTTATAGAGCGACAGAAGGGAAAAAAATGTTTTTGTATGGGAGCCCCCCTTAATTATTTATGTTATTTTAATTTTATTATTAAATATTAAAATATATAATTGATAATATAATAGATAATACAATAATAGATAATAGAATAATAATATAATTGAGGACTTTGTGAAAAATTCAAGTGTCTACATGGTTCCATTATGGATTACGAGCCAAAAAGGCCAAAAAAATCACGTTTGTTGTATGATATTAAATATTAAATTTATTTTGTTTCTAGTATTTGTTGTTAAAGAGCACTAGAAATACACAATCTGTCAAAATTTTAGAAGTATAGGTATAGCGGTTCTTGAGATACAGCCTGGAGACAGACGGACAGACATCGAAGTTTCAGTAATAGGGTCCCGTTTTTACCCTTTGGGTACGGGACCCTAAAAAAGAAGAAGTCCTAGTCACCTGGTATATTTATGATCTTTTTTTAACAGGAGATAATATAACTGCGGTCAACTTGTCCACAATATATCGTATACAGATTTTACCACATTTTAAACCAAACAAAATACCCAATAAATTTTGTATTAAACGTCCAATTCAATTTCGAATAACGTCACCTTATATGGAGCCTCGCTGCAATGATTCATAGTCGCTATTTTCTTGAAAAACCTACACAAAATAATTCAAAGGCTCCCCCGGGCCGAGGCGAGACAGGCCACTGAATCACGCGGCCAGGCCATTTGTCATAGCCAGGCCAGGCCAGGACTTACGTCTGAGCACCGACGTGTCGCAAATGCTACCTTTTGTATGTGTTTTATAAGTACACATTTGATTATTATTGTCTTGTTGTGAAGTTTTCGAGAATTGGGGTCTTTATTCTGGTTAAAGTGTGAATAGATTATTCGGGACCGGGAACACGTCATACTCATTAATACTATAGCACACAAACGTAACCACTTGTTATGATTAACGTAATTCAGTACTTAGTTTATTGTTTTTAGAATACTAAATTATTGTAACTTAACTATTTTTGACTAAATTAGATGGTAGTTTCAATATTTAAATCTGGCCACACTGACAACGTGCAATCCCAAGGCTACGTTCGCTTTACTTGGAGTGGGGGTTGACGGGTAAAAATTGTGTATAAATACCCCAAGAGCGCAGTATGATGCGAATTTTGACGGAAGAACAATTGTAAGAGGAATCTCTGCCCGAAAGTGTACCACTGTATAATATTGTAGAATAAATGTATTTGAAAGTCATCATGCAGTTTCTTATCACACTTGTACTTATATATGTAAGTACTAGTCAGGCCATTTTTGTTTGCAAACAAGAGAAGCGCCTTTTTTCAGCACTACCAGCACCCTGGGCACCGAAGAAATCTCGCCCAGGGCCCCCACACCGGTTTCGGAGACGGTGGCCAGTTTAATTAAAACCAGGTCTTTTACGCAGGAGTAATTTTATAGTGTCGAAGTGTGTGTGCAGTACACAAGTGCACTCTCTATTCCTTTCACTCTCATAATCCAGTGGGATGGAAGACCGACACGACTGGTGAGAGATCAGGCACAGGACCGACTTTTTACATGCCCATCCGACGCATGGATACTTGTCAGACAATTAGTTGATCAGCCTGCACCGTCTTAACCAAACTTGTAAATAATATTATGTTTCCAACGCGGGAATCGAACCCACTAGAGTCACGCTCTAAAAACCAAGCAACACATAGACATACAAGACAGTCTCGCTTGGTACAATAATTGTCAATTACAGTGTACTACGATATGAATAGATGACAGGAATAATTAACATCCCCAGGCTGGTCCATCACGTAAGACACACGACGTGCTCATGAAAGGTAATCTGCACAATTAATTTACTGTTACTAAAGTTATTAGCAACTTCTGAATATGACAATTTGGGAATGTTAGGAATCTCTGAGGTAAGAAAGTTTAGGATCATGCATGTAATTTAGGTTTTATTACACACTAGGCAACGACCGCGACTCCGTTGTGCTAATATTATTTCGTTCATCGCACGGGAACTTTTCTAAGATGAAAAGTATCATAATATTATTATGTCCTTTCCCGTGACTCAAAGTACCATGGCAAATTTCAGAAATATCGGTTCAGCGTCTTGGTCGTGAAGAGGTAACAGAGAGACAGACGGATACACTTTTGCATTTAGTATGTATTGATATACCATTTTTATTTGCCTAGGAACTAGTGAAATGTTAAAAATTAAATATTGAAGCCTTACCACGTGTGTTATTGAACGCATTTTTATTTCGATACAAAGAAATATTGAGCCTTGGATTTCAATTTCCGTGAAAGATGTGAGCTGATTGACATAGTGATCTATCAACGCACAGCCCAAACCACTGGACGGATCGGGCTGAAATTTAGCATGCGGGTAGATGTTATGACCTGCAGTGCCGTAAACAGTCCTTTTTGCGCCCTGTGCGAGCTTCTACAACTGTTCCCTTGCTTTTTTAGATATTATATTACCCAAAGCAATGAGTACGATTCCAGCAGTAAAATAGACCTATACTATTTTACTGTTGGAATCGTACTCTAGGGGCGCAGCGGGAACTATTATCGGGAGCAAACCGAAAAAATAATACCTACTCCTGCCTGGCTTGGCCATTTTTGCGCCCCCCCAGAGTCTACGCCCTGTGCCTGGGCACCGGTGGCACCGCCCTATTTACGGCACTGGTTATGACGTAGGCATCCGCTTAGAAAGGATTTTAATAAATTCCAACCCCAAGGGGTTCAAATAGGGGATGAAAGTTTGTATATTATAATAATACTTCTTAACGCGAGCGAAGCCGCGGGCAAAAGCTCGTAAAATATATTATCAAAGCCATCGTTCACTTCGGTAATGGTATAATTTTTTTTCGGAATTTACTCATGAAGTTGTTTTCCTGAATTAATTGAAGGGCAACCTAATTATAAAAGATTTTGACGACATTATATTTTAATATCACTGAAAGATATATTAAAATACCTTACTATATTATTCTTTTGTATTAAAACTCAGCGTTTACTTTAATTTGGATTAAAGTAAACGCTGAGTTTTTGGATCCTTGCATGTGGGCATTAGCGGGTTGACTCATAACTCCCGTTAGTTTCGAGGATATAATATGTATTACTAATTTACTACAATGATTTGACGCTAAAGTACAGCACCGGCAAAGACAAAAAGTTTTGTTTAAATAGTCCCGGTTCCGTTGAGCAATTTTTTTTTATTACTATCAAGCAAATTTATTGTAAGTAGCTTCATTTTGATAAACCGAACAACAATTTTATTTGCATATGGATATGATGGGTTGCTAGTAGGTATGCGATGAGGTCCGTATATAATGAAAATCTAGACTTACTGATACAGCAGGTTATATTGTCCAAGCACATACACTAGGTTCATATCTATATAATAGTTCGAAAGAAGGTGCAGAACAGGGAATGAAAAAGCACAGTATGATATAGCACGAAATGATATTATAAAGAGTTCAAGCGCAGGATAGTGACTTAGCGAAATATTTAAGCTGCGGCGAACAAGCGAGTGACATGCGCTCCGCGTCAGTATCGGGGAGTGACTGGGGAGGTTCTAGAAAACATGCGCGCGCGCCGCTCCGGCGGGACCGGTTATATCGATAGTGCGAGGCACTGCTCGATAAACCGCTATCGATAATTTGTCGTATCGATATCGACCATCTGGTATACATTTAGTTTAATTAATAAATAAAATATATAGTTGTAAATATGTAAAATATGTATACGTAAAATTGTAAATATAGATAAGAAAGTGTATATTATGTGCTTGTAAATATTGTAAATATAAAATCTAAAAATGTAAATAAAGAAATATAAAATGAATAAAGGTAGGCCACATGCAAAAAAAATTGAAAGTGGTAGCTAACAGAGATAGAAAGGATTTAATACTTTGATTTGATGGTCCTAAAATATGGATTGTTGTATTTGTAGGACAATGTTACCCAATTGCCCAGTAGCTCCCTCTGCTCTGACCTTTGAATTATGTTCCCTCTTCGGAAAGTTCATCATTGCATAATTAAAGTTAAGTATATTGCTACGTACGAGTATAGGACTTAAGAGATACTACGTGTCGAACATGCCAGACAAGCCGTCTGCGTCGTCACAAATCGAGCAATTAATTATAGAGAATGGAGAACAGTTGAAGCGTCTCAATTTTTATGTGAAGTGCTGCCTTAAAATAAATTGTAGTTTTAGTATCTTGATTTAAGTAAAGATATGCGTAATCCATCAAAAAGAATATTTCACTTAATTTCTTTTCATTCCTTACTGGTATTTTTTCACTATTAAATTTTCATATCATGCATAACGATCCACGGAAAATATAAATAATCCGATGTCTAGTTATTAAACTTATAAACCTTCCTCTTTAATTACTCAATCTATCAAAGACAACCGCATCAAAATTCGTTGCTTAGTGTTAAAAAATTAAAAGGACATGAGGGAAAAAACTGGCCAAGTGCGTGTCGGGCCACGCGCAATATAGGGTTCCATAGTACCGTTAGTTTTTTTTAAATAATGGTATGGTCAATGAATGTACATTTATAACGTGTTTTACACTACTAACAACATCATCTCAGTTACTATCAAAGGAATGTGAACGAAAAGTTCCTTTATACTTCGCCGAATACATTTTTTTTAGTTGATCGACTATTACTCAATAACTTATGAAGTCTTCTTAGCCGAGATAGTTTTCCTTTTAAATTCAGCATATTTCTTACTCCCGTGAATTTTTTCACATTTCCAGACGCAACCGTTTAGCTGGTAGAAGGGGGGGACACTGGACTTTAACGATTTTTTCCACTTTAAAACTTAATATTTCACAAACGGATCCCTAAATCGGAAAATGATCTAGAAACATTCATTATATTTTTAGAAAACCTATCCAACGACACCCTACACGATGGGGTGGACGCGAAAAAAAAAATCATCCCCGCTTGATCAGTACCATAAAGAAAAATATTTTTTTTAAGATTTCTGGTACCATTTTTTCGGCATCATTAATAGACGGACAGACGGACGGACAGACCGAAACTATAAGGGTTCCTTGTTACTACGGAACCCTAAAAAGACCTTAGTATAATATGTATAGTAAAAATTAAAATGACTAGTTTACACAATAGCACTTATGTTAATAGATATAAGAAAGAAATTATAATAATTAGATTCCATGTACGGATCTGATAAACGTATAGAGTATTAATCTGTTTGGCCCATTCGTCTCCATTATCCGGCCCCGGTCTCGGGATAAGATACTTATAGAGTTATAGCCTCATAACACTTGTTAAAGACGTTTATTACTTGTTTTCCTATGTTACTAATCGCCTCTCCAACTAATATGATTCCGGTTCCCGGTAACCTCGAAAGTTATATAACACTAGACGTTCCACGCGGCTTCGTCTGCATAAATTAGGAATTTTACGGAAACTGTACATTTTCCGCAAAAAATTGCCTATGTCCCTTCACTTGGTCTACTCTACATTTGTGCCAAATAACTTAGAAATTCATCCAGTAGCTCGCGAGATAAGCGGCTTCAAATAATTTTCCCACATTTTCCTCTGTTTCTTCGCTTCTATTGGTCTTAGAGTGATAATTTGTAGCCTTTCTCGATAAATGGTCTATCTAACATTGAAAGAATTTTTCAAATCGGACGAGTAGTTCCTGAGATTAGCGCGTTCAATAAACAAACAAACTCTTCCAGTTTATAATATTAGATTCCTCTCTCTTCCGCTTTATAACACTAGATGACGCCCACAACTCGGTTGTGCCAAAACTCGTTTATCGCGCGGGAACCGTACATTTTTCCGGGATAAAAAGTATCCTATGTCTTTCCAGGGACTCAAAGTATCTCCATGCCAAATTTCAGCAAAATCGGTTCAGCGGTTTGGGTGTGAAGAGGTAAAAGACAGACAGACCCACTTTCGCATTTATAATATTAGTATGGATTGATGGATTGATAAAAAAAGTTATGTATAGCTTTGATACTTGATAACTGATAGTGCTGATAAAAAAAGTATTCGTTTGTATTCTAATATTTGTCTCATTTCCAACTAAAAAACCTTCTTTCTTTGAAGGCATTGTATGATTTCCCACAAGACAAAACTTTCGTCGGATTGATGTTAAAGTTTATCGATATGGATGTCTTTCAAGGACATATTTTATTGCTTTTGTTAAAGTGAAGACAGAAAACTAAAACAAATTCTTCAATCCTTGTCAGATCTATCTTCTTAGATCCTAATAAATCATCTAAGCTATTTTACAAAATACATACGGTCTACGTTATAGTGAATTTTGTTATGTTTTTGCTTGCTTTTGTTTGTTTAGTGAGTTTTCCAACGCATCAGAAAAAAAAAATTATGACTTTATAATTCTGTCTTATGTAAGTATGTTTATATAATCAATAACATTATATCTTATTTTATTTATTACGTAGTCGTGAAATCAAACGCTAAAACCATTTTTTATTAGCCTTTTTTCGAACTTAGTTTTTTTTATTTGTTTGTTGCTTTTTATGTTAAACTTGTTTGCCCTTTAGGCAAAAGGCCTACTCCAGGGCTTTCCACCTTTCCCTGTTCCTCTCCAGCCTAGTCCAGATGCTACCTGCTACCTACATATTTTGTCTCATCTGTCCATCTTTTAAATTAATAAACCAAACACTAAAATATTGTAAGTTGTAAATAAAATCTACCGAACATGTTACTCGATAGCCGAGTTAATAAATATTCATAAAATCGTCTGGAATTACATAAATAATGTACAATTTTTACAAATTTGAGCAATATCGGCGTCGCAGAACCTTATTAAGGCGTAAATAACGAGGACAATAGGATTATGTGCCATTTAACAAGTCCACAGCCTCTGTAAACAAGATTAAAAAGAGAAAGATCGCTTTACGGATTTTTTAGAATATAGCTCGTGTTGGCGGCTATTAGTAGCTTGTTGTTACATATTTTTTTAAGAATTTAATATTAAAATATTCTTCGTTAACTTCTTAAAAAAATTAAGCACATTTTTTAAATTTATGCACAATTTCATCACGAATTGCAATGATGTTTGATGACGTTATTTTCTTATTTTTTGTTTATAATATTTTTTATTAATCGTCTTCATGTTGGTAATTTATTGTAATTCTACTTGTTATAGTCCCGTTATCAAAATATTCCTAACCGATTTATTCAAACCCTCCATAAAAACCGTTAATAATAATATTGTAGCATCCAAATAACCATGCAAATAAGGAACCGTTTTGCTTTGTGGACATCACTTCAAAGGAAATAAGAAAATATTAAAAACGTGTCTTTTGTACGTATTCGTCATTTCGTCGTATGAACAAAACTTTGACGGGAAAAAGGGAAACGTCTGGATCTGATAATAATATGTTTTGATTCAGTCCAAGACCTGAGATATATTGTAATAAATAACTTGAACAAAATATGATTTAGTCCCCCTAGGTTTTACTTTACTGGTAGATGAAATATAAGTCTCACTTTACAGTGATATAAGTCTTAACTTTGGTTTAATTTCAAGGTTAAACCAAAGTTTAGACGGGCAGAAGTAATTTTATTATGTAAATTGTAGGTACGTGTAAAACAATAAAAAGTTTCAACGAAATCTGGCCGTTTTTAAGTGGGTCAAAATCGCGCCCAAAGAAGTCGGTTACAAACATACAGGTGAAGCTAATAAAAAACGTATAAAAATATTGCTTTATTTTCTTGCGCTGATGGTTTCAAAATGTAATGATGGCCTCTTCACGCTAACCCATGATGGACCAATACACGTTGCAAACGATAACGAAGGGGCCTTATAAAAGTATTTTGCAACCGGTCGTTATGTAAAAACATTTATTCTTTGTTCAAAATATCTTATTCACTGTTTTTCTTCACTTGTAATGTTATTACGCCATACTTATATTGAAATCATCCGGCTTCACTTAAACGAACGTTCTTGGAAAAGAAAAATAAATATTGGGCTGGTCTCGTTAGAATTCAGGTCTCTTTTCTATTTCGTTTTTGCGCATTTGTGGTGTGTTCAATGACGCTTATAGTTCAAATAGGGACGTTTGAATATTTTACAAAATTTTCGCTAAAGATTTTTTAAATCAGCCTTCTCTTTTAAAAAATATTTTTATTGCGGACTTAGAGCTTGCTTGCAAACTTTCTTACCATTTTGCACACAGCAACGCTTATGCGTTACTGTGTGCAAAATTATATATTAAGACCAACATTTTTTTTTCGCTTTTGTATGGGGAAACTCGTGACGCTGTGGCGCTTGCCCATACAAAAGTGAAAAAAATGTTTGCTTTTTCAGCGCTGCTACTTTCACAGTGAACTCCCTACAAGGAACACATTGATACCCTAAAGTATTATCACTTAGTTTTGTTACACCCTGTATAAATAAAGTGAATAAGCATTAACAGGAATAGGCATTAAGCATCAAAACCATGGATCGTTTACAATGTAAGAAAATGCTATTTTAGTGGACGCTAATTATTTACAGTTTAGCAACAATAATGGTGATGGAGCTTGCGGTTTGTGCCCGGGGGACAAAGGCAGGGGGACAGAAGGGACAGGGGGATAGGAGGGAACAACGGCCGGCCATTCATGCCGACACGAACAGCGGCTGATGACAAATTATGGCGTGTTCCTCGGTGGACAAGGCCTCAAACAATCGCACTAACGAACGGTGATGCGCTTGGTATAGTATCGGGCAGTATAGCCTAAGTGTACACCATGAAATATGGAGAATCAAAGGTTCGATAGTTATTTTTAAGCAGCTCGAATAAGTGCGGCAGTAAAAACGCATCTCATTAATCATTATTAGGTCGTAAAGACGTTAGTTGATCAAGCGGGTAACTGACAATTTAAAAATTTACGTTTTTTTGCATAAAATATGGGACTGGGAAAATGATTCGGAATAAAAAAAAACGTGAATTGACGGCGGGAAGTATAAATTAATTTGCACTGGCACATTTTTCATTAGGTAACAAGAGTGATGTGTAATTATTTATTTATTTAATTCAGGCATCTTGGCCCATATTATAAATACCTTATAGACTAACATACATACAATTATACTAAAAACTAACACTAACACTAAAACACTAAACACTTTTAATCAGCTCGAATAAGTGTGGCAGTAAAAATGCATCTCATTAATCATTATTAGGTCGTAAAGACGTTAGTGGATCAAGCGGGTAACTGACAATTTAAAAATTTACGTTTTTTTTGCATAAAATATGGGACTGGGAAAATGATTTGGAATAAGAAAAAACGTGAATTGACGGCGGGAAGTGTAAATTAATTTGCACTGGCACATTTTTCATTAGCTAACAAGAGTGATGTGTAAAACAGTGCTGACAAGGGTCCGAGTAAACAAGTCAACAGAAATCATTATTGTACACAACGAAGTTACGATTTCAAATAAAAGAACGAAGAGCGAAAACAAACAAAAATAGCCTGCGTTGACAATACGACTACAAGAATGTTTTAGTTTTAATAACGGAAGCCAGAAGAATTCTAGATGCATTACTTTCGAACTTGCCTAATTAGCTATGTCCACACTATGCGCTTTCGTCTTCAGTTTTCGCCATCTTCATTCATTCAACTTTCGTTTTGGCGCATTCAATAATTGAATACGTCAACGAACGCAACGCCAACATTGTCATTTTTATTTTTTTGGATACGATCAGAGAGCATGCGTCGCGGGCATGTCTCGCGTTTGCTGTTGACTGCGCTATAACGCCCATGACATGCCCTTGACAAACAGAAAAAGGCACAATGTGAACAAAACTAATCGGCGTGGCAGCTTCGCGAAATGCTCAGGGATCAGGCCACGGGTACAAGTTGCGAATGAAAATTTAAAAAAGTAAATAGCGATTAGGAACTAGAAAAAACATTTTTTTTTTTGGAATTCTTTTATCGTTTTCCCTTTTTATTCGGGCTATAATATTATTTTGTAGCTTATGTAAATAATGTACTTTAGTTCTATTTCAATCTATACATCTATACATATAAATAAAATTGGAGTGTCTGTTTGTAATATTGAAAGAACTGTTTTTTGCTATATGCATATGAATCTATATACGATACATACACCAAAACAACATTTTTTAAAATTTTTATCTGTATGTCTGTCTGTTTGTTCCGGCTAATCTCTGAAACGGCTGGAGCTATTTTTCCGGGACTTTTTTTTGGTAGATAGCTGATGTAGTAAGGTGTAACTTATGCTACTTTTAACCGACTTCCGAAAAGGTGGAGGTTATATTTTACTTTTTTCATATTTGTTTGCGGACTATCCATCTTTGTTATTTTATTATACTAATATATACTATATTATACTTATATGTTGACGCGGACTACTAAATAAATAGACAGCTACTACTAAATAAATAGAGTTTAAAATAAGGAAATAATAATGATTATTAATCACCTTTAGAATTGAAGTAAATGTGATCACTTAACTGTATTTGTGTCGAACAATCGTTCTCATCTGTGGAAGTTTATACAAATTGATATCTCGAAGTAATCTCTCAACCGAGCACGCATCAATAATTGAGATTTGTATGTTTAACGATTCACTTGTTTCTCTCAAATTTTCCTCAAACATAAAGCACTAAACAGACGGGCTTAGAATTATTTGACGCTAGATTAAAACACAAAAGGACACATATTAAATTAATTGACTTTTACCTGACTTATAATAATTAAAATGTATGCAAATTTATTTTTCGTAACAATCTAATAATAGCTAATGAGTATTAAGTAAGAAAAAACATTACTATATTAAACTTTATGAGGCATAAGATATTTCTTATATTTCCTAAAAATAGTCTACACCCTTATTATTATTGGGGTGTAGACTATTTTTAGGAAATACATTTATTTTACAGATGATATTTTGTTACACCTAAAAATATAAGTATATAAAAAATAAATACATTCTTATTTAATTAATTTAAAAAACCACTTATTAATTAATTTCATTTTAAAAATTTCCCGCTAAAACACTAAAGTTCATCATGGCGTCGCTATGACGTCACGGTCCTCAACAAAAATCTTTGTATGGGTTTGAAATCGAAATGCCACTGTCACACACAATGTTTTGGAGATCGTGACGTCATACTCTGTGATGGCTGTTTGCGATCACGTGATATCACGGATTAAATACTTATGTACTTTTTATTATATAAAATAAACAATATTATAAAGTTAATGAGTAAAAATATGTCATTTTCGGTAATTCTATGATACAAACACTAAAAAAAACAATAATTTGTGTTATATTTCGTTTACTGTCTACACTCTACACCCCTATTCACACTTTACAGACGTTATCTGTAACAACAAAATATATACAATATACTTTGTCCTTGCTCTGACACGTAAGAAAAGATTCTTAATAGACTATGACAAAAACGTTCAAAAAATGTAACTTGATAACAATGCGGATATTTTAATTTGTAAGAGGGTTGGTATTTTATATTACTAGAATTTATCCGGTACAGTCTACTGAAAATCGTTGGCCAGTAAGCGCCCTTATACAGAAGCAGGTGCGCGAAAGTTGTTTGTAATATTTTTTTTTACTTCTCGCCTAAATATACAGCTGGCGATTGTAACAAATGATTACGATTTTTAAAATTGTCCGTAATTTCGGGAAACAGACGCAGATACAATTTGTGGATAAATGGTCGAAATATTTCTTGATGGAAATTCGTAAGGAAAATCAAATGGACGCAAGAACTTCAATATCAGCTGAATCCATTAGGTACTTGTTTATACATTTCCTTATTTTGTGTTTTACTAAAAGTATAGACACAGATGATACTTTTTTGCATTAATAAACCTCTTACAATTTAAAATTAATATGATGTAAAGTTTGTTAGAAAATAATTTTATGTCTCAATCTTCCTTAAATTAAAGTCACGTTATCTTAATCGTAGACGGCCGATAATTTGTACTTCGAAACCATTACATGTCCTTTAGGTACCTATACAAAAGGCATCTCACACAAACGAGACATGAGCCAATATTTCGTATATTAAAATGGAATTTTTCCCGCGATTTCTCACGTATTTCCATAACAAAACAGCTCCGTAAGTGTGCCATATATCAGAGGGCCGGCGAGGTTTTCCCAGCTGTCTCCATAACGTACAATAACGTGTACGGCAGCCTCACTGGATAAAGGGCAAATGAATTGAGGATTTCAGTTACGTAACGCTTTAATATCCCACCATCCCGCATTAAAGTTGAACATGAAAACTGTTGCTAAGTCCCCTTTAGTTACAGTTGTTTTTCTCTATATTAACCCATCAATCCCCAAGCGGCAGCCGGCTGCCGCATAACAATTGAAAGTCTATTGTGTGCGATACCCACGATGGAGGTGTTAATTTGTGTAACTAAAGAAACTTTTTATAGCTGATTATCTATTTATTAAGCAAAAAATTTTCATCTGTACAGGAATGTGTAGTTTATCTAGGCGTGATAAAAATATTTTATATTTCCTATAACTTTAAATATCTATGCCAAACAATAACGTTAAAGAAACAAAAGAGGCAATATGTTTCATAAAACAGGCACTTTTACTATCGTAATATCTGTATGAATATGCATGTATGTTCTTTAAAAGCAGGAACAGGACCACAGCTAAGCTGCAGCAAAAGCCGAGATACATTCTAGGATGTAGCTAATCCTATAATGCGTCGGTGATATTATGTCTCGTTTGAGCGGATATATAAGCTGTCTTGTTGGAAATAAAGCCTAAGATTTAAGCCTGTATAATTTTGTTTTTCATTACTGTTTTATTTATTTAAATATATTATGGATTTATTTCATAAAAGATTTAAATCTATTTATCTTTATGGACTTAAAATTATCTATATACTAATATTAATAATACAAAAAAATAAAATATGATACTTGAGTTTTTTTTTAATCAAATGAAGAAAGTCAATCAAAGAAGAAGGATTATGTGTCAGTAAAGGTTTAGGAGTTATGGCCCTAATAATCTATACATTCTGCAGTCTTTCTTCACTGCATGCCACGCCTTTGACGAATAATTATTATTTTAGAGACGTCTGCGTTAATGCAGCAATAGTCATATTTTCCAAAATATAAACAGCTCTAAATGTTTAGTTTTATATACTGAACTAGATGACGCCCGCAACTCCGTTGCGCTAAAACTCGTTTATCGCGCCACCAGAACCGTACATGTTTCCGGGATAAAATGTATCCCATGTCCTTCCCGGGGGCTCAAAGTATCTCCATGCCAAATTTCAGCAAAATCGGTTCAGCGGTTTTGACGTGAAGAGGTAACAGACAGACACACTTTCGCATTTATAATATTAGTATGGATATTTAACTTCACAATCAGTTTCCGAGAATATAGTAGTTGTTGATACATCCTGTTAAAGTTCTAATATTCCTAACGAGAAGCTATAAGCTTCGGTTTGGGCGCTAATAATTATTTGCAAGCCGATATCTAACAAGGTAGCCGAGTCTTAGCTTAATTTATTAACTTAAATCATTTAACTCGAGTTGTTCTAGTTACTAATAACTTGGTAAACAAACAATAGTTTGCCTGCCGTTTAACCGCCATATACTACGCATAGTTTAATAAATATTTTATTTAGTAAGGTGGATTTGAAATGTCTTTATTACTCCGTAAATTCCTTTCGTAATTTAAATCATAGTAAAACTTTTGCAAAATTTATAAAGCGGAATGTTTTACACAGAGATAGTTCTTAGAATAATTTTCAGAGTTTTAAAAACCATAATTTTAGGAAAATGAAAACTTTTGCTTTGATAGTTTATCCCGCTCAAACTATACATTTTAACACAGCAGATAAACATACAGTTTACGTGAAGAAAAAATTGTTTCATCACGTAAACTGTATGTCAAATGTCATAATAATTCTGCCTCGACTAGAAAATCCGTTTCAGGCGAAATTTTCCACAAAAAGTCTTAAATAATAAGAGTCGTGCAATTAAGGCGTTATTTTCCGACATTAAAGTTGTTTCATGTTGCCGGCTACGTGACTTTTCCATCCTAGCATTCCCATTCAATTAAACTTTTAAGTTAAACTACACCTATTAAGCACGCGATTATAACCCTGATTATGTTCTAATGTTTGTTGTTGACGTGTTGCCGCCTTCTGATATGAATATACTTGTTTAACTTGGACCTAAATGCTAATTACGGGACCGACATCATGCATATTTCACCGAGAAACCTAGAATTAATAATGTTTTATAGTTGTTTCATGTTAATATTGAGCAAATGATGATTCAAGAGTTATATCCGCATGAATGCTTATATTTATGTTAAAAATTACATTGACAATAATATGTCCTCCACACTGGTTTCGGTAACCGTGACAAGTTTAATCAAAATCCAACAAGCCCACTACGTAGGAGTAATTTTTAATGTCCAAGTATGTAAGCATCTTTACAAAGAAGTACTCTTCAATATTGTAACCCAGTGCGACGACTCTTTGTCGGAAGACCGACTCGACTGGCGAGATATTACGTAAAGGACCATGGATTATTTGTCTGTCAATCAGGTGATCAAAATTTACCTACTGTCAAAACTTTCTTTTAACGCGGGAGCTTAACCAACGACCCCCGAGTCAAGAATTGAACGTAAAAACACAGCCACACGGCATTAATGTAAAGTACAGAATAAAGACAAAGCAAAAAAGTTCCTGATAGCTATACTGACATAAGTACTTCGTGAACACATACAAAATATTTCAAACTATTATTTTCGTATATCATTGTGGAACTTTCGAGATTTTCTGATGTCTGGGACCAGCTAAGACGTCTACATTCTTTGGAAATGTTATTCACATAAGTAATGAAGTTTGCAAGTCGCAGTCTGAAATTCCTAGTTACACATTTACTTTGAAGTGGGAAGCTCATTTTATCATGTTGAATATTAAACAAGCTATTAGCAACTATGACAATCAGAAACTACACAAAACTGTGGAATTAAATTTTTGATCATTATACAGTTATACAAGCTCGTTTATCTGAGCCTCGGTTAAATACAGATTCCCGAATATCTAATGTCGGGTTATTTAACCATAATAAGTCCGCTTTATAGAGTTCCTATTGTAGTTGCTTTAAGTACTATAAATGGATGAAGGATATAAAATATCTTTGGCTATAATTGCGTAGAAATATTTTCTTTATTACTCTGAAACTTTCCAAAGTTCTGGTTAAACTTAATTTGTTTAACCTCGTTTCGGTCTACTTTGAATACTTTAAACCTACTCCTGCTTATTACGTGAAGTTGCAGCAAAAGCATTTCCGGCTGCAATAGCTAACTTCACAATGCACAAATCGCAGGCACTACAAATCGCGGTCGCGTCACACTGTGCGTGACGTTAATAGGACTATTCTTCACGTCTTGATTTTATTGGACGATTTATCAGCGAGTATTGTTGAGTGACAAATTCGTGATTTTCCATCGATATTGATTTGAACCATTCATCAACACATTAACTGGGCGACCTTTGGTATTGTAATGGATCGTACCCTAGTTAAATTAATGGCTCTGAGACCGCTCCAACCAGGACATAGAACATCAGAATAATGTAGGCTAAGCACTTTCCTGCCTATACGGAACCCATTATTAATTGTTTATAGACATGAATCACGTTTTCTTGGTAAGCTTGTATAACGCAATGATGAGAAAATTCATATTATATACGTTGTTAAATATAAATTAGTAAAACTTCATCAACTAAAATTAAAATTGTACAATAATCTCAAGTTTTCTTTATAAAATGAGGGGGGCCAACGAGCAAAAACTACCATCGCCCATAGGCACTCGCAGCCCGCAGGTGAGTTGCCAGCCGGCCTTTAAATTTTGAATAGGTGGGTATTTATATATAATTTATGGTCTTAAGAGCGGGCTGCCAAATTTTGCTGTGTTTTCTAATAAGTATTACGATCCCGGAAGACGATTGACTTACATAAAATTGAGATATTTATTTAATCACTGTATATTTATCTGATATTTGCCTAACGGAAAATACGATTCACTTATTTTGACTCGATACTTATATTTTTCGAAATTATGAATCTTTCTGGGCTTCTTAACAAATATCTGTTACACTTATTGAGTTACTATCATTTAATTACTTGCACTACTACAATCACACACTTTATAAAATTATGGCTAAAGGGTATATTAGTATTGTATTTAATTTTTAAGTAAGTACTCATTTTTTTTTTTAACGGGCAAAAGGCCCACCACACATTCCCACCACTGCAACTCCTGTGTCGCCAGGATCAACAGTGGTAACCAACCACGAAAACCCTTTGATATGATCTCAGGGATGCCCGAGGGACAAGCTAAATCTGTCTTGGGACCCGCAACGAAATTAATCAGAAGAAATGTAGGAGGAGTAGGAGATACCAATTTCCCTCCCCAAGCAAAGCGGGAGACAGCCAAATTGTAATGACATTGATGTCCGAACAAAGGGGGAAGCACCACGGGAAAAAATTTGGTTATACTTATATATGCCTACTTCATAAAAAAAAAATAATGACATTTTTTTTTTTTTTTTATGAAGTATTGGCAAACTTGTGTTCGGTTGTTTCCAATAGTATTTATAACAAAAACGTTTGAAAGCACGGAAATTCCTTGCGCTGCCTACGAGGTCATCGTAATATACGACTCCAGAGACACATTGGAGGCTGTTTAACAGATCGGTTCTTTCCTCATGCCAGAGACCGCACTCCCAGAGTACGTGATGAGCAGTTTGTACTTGCGGGCTGTCTTCGGTCGAGCACTCGCAAAAAGGAGATGGAACTAACTTAAATCCATGAAGTTTAGCTTTAAAATTACCGTGACCAGTTAGGAATTGTGCCACGCAATGCTCTATATCTATCCAATGCATGGCGAGTCGTTCACGAACCGAAGGAAAGAAATTGTACAGGTGACGACCTTTGATCGAGTTATCCCACCGTTCCTGCCACTCGGATATAAGATTTTGTAGTGTAAAGTCTAGTGGTTCAAATAGTCTATTCACTTTATTTCTGTCTCTCATAGTTAAGAAATCAGGGGTCGTAATTTTTTTATTTTTGTAATATAAAGCAGCTCGGCGCTGTATTTCTAAGTCTACAGGCAAAACACCCGACAGGACAGGAAGTGCTTCAGTACTGACCGTTCTATATGCCTTACATAGGAATATTAATGCGAGACGTTGGCTTTGTAAAAGTTCACGCCGGGCTGCGCCAATCGTAGCCCTATCTGCCCAGACCGGTGAGCCGTAGCATATTCTGCCTAAGTACGTGGCTGTATATATAGTTTTTAACGTTTTGAACGAGAGACCCCATGTAGATGTCGATATTTTAGTAAAACTATAGAAATTTATTTTTGCTTTAGTACTCATCAAGTAAGTACTCATCAAAAACATTTTTGGGACATACGACCTTTAATTTCGTGCTATAATGCTGGAATCGTTGTTACGCAATATTGCTGCAGCTCAAAGCACAATTCTCGGTGGCACGATTCATAGAATCACGATTGTTCCTACAATCTAGCCCCGCCTATACACCCCGCTATCCTTAGCGGGGTGTATAGGCGGGGCTAGCGTGCTTTGATATTTCTGACAGCAGGCTCTTAAGCAATTGAAATGAAAGTATTTTAATATATATCTGTGTACCCTTTGCGGTTGCACGTAAATGTGGCCGCACAATGAGGCCGCCGTACAACCCTTTAACATTATAGTTACTTTTCTATTCTAGAAGTTTGATCTTGAATATTGTGGCTGACATGTTAATTTATAGTTCTCGATAACTTGTACAGACTGTAGGGAATGATAAAGAGATGAAAATGAGGTTTCTTTACTATCTAGAAACGCGGTAGTGTGTCAAGCCTTCCTGTTCCTGCATAACAGAACTGGCGAGCAGCACCGTGTGTAATATTACACGAACCATTTGCAGTTAATTTTGGCCCCTTCATATTATTATTTATTACTAGCTATCCCGGTGAACTTCGTGTCACTTTAAAACCTTCACTGGACTTCTACGAATATTTTAAGACCAAAATCAGCCCAATCCGTTCAGCCGTTTTCGAGTTTTAGCGTAACTAACACAATTGAAAATCCATTTATATATATATATATATATATATATATATATATATAAAACTTGGTCTTTCAGCGCTGCTACTTTCACAATGAAATCTCTACAGGGAACATGTACACACCCAAAAGTATTATCACTTGTTTTTGTTACACCCTGTATATATATATATATATATATATATATATATATATATATATATATATATATTATTATTTTATTTTGGTAAACCAACTGGGTGGTCCCCGGCTAGACAAACATTTGGTAAAATGGTCCCTAATGGTCATGACTAAAAGGTTAAGAACCACTGCTCTATAGTATTGTCATTTTGTTTCCTTAAAGCCTGAACCTAACCTGTATGTTGCATTTGACCTAAAAGTGAAATTGATATGTATGATTTAGCTTTTCATAAGAAATAACATAAAACAGGCTTTTTATTCCCTTTTAGAACAGATGCTTTATTATAAAGGAAGATTATTAAAGCAGGCTCTGTTACAAGAAGCAGCTGCATAAAAGTCCTCATATTGTATAAACGTTATAGCGAACTCTAAAGAGCGTCTAAAGGTACGAAACTAAATTAGTTTTAGTTCTTCAGGTAGCACAAAGGCGAAACTTAGCTCTCAGACAATGGAAAATAAGTAGACTTACATAAGAACTGAACTCTTAATTAGGTAATGCCTGCTATATTGTTTCAGTTGTGATTATTATCGCTAAACTGATGACCAGGTGAACTTCGCACCACTTTCCTCCTGATATAAAATTTTCCGAACTTCCACGAATACTTCTATACTAAAATTAGCCAAATCAGTTCATTCGTTCTCATGTTTTAGCGAGCTAATACATTTAAGAATTAATTTTATTTTTTAAGATAAAACAATGTTAATAATTAATATACGTGGGAGAGCCATGCTTCGGCACGAATATACGGAGAAATACCACGTTCTCACAGAAAACCGGCGTGAAACAGCGCTTGCGCTGTGTTTCGCCGAGTGAGTGAGTTTACCGGAGGCCCAATCCCCTACCATATTCCCTTCCCTACCCTCCCCTATTCCCTTCCCTTCCCATCCCTACCTGCTGCAGCCTACTGCAGCTCTTCTGATGCTGCGAGTGTCCATGGGCGACGGAAGTTGCTTTCCAGGTTTTTGTTTTGGTTGCTTTCAGGTGACCCGTTTGCTCGTTTGCATTATTTATATATGTATATACGTATTTCATAAAAAAAATGTTGCAAGGGATATTAATTAGATTTGTTTTGTTAACTGCTGTAGGTACTGTATAATAATTTGTATATTATAACTACTAAGTATCAGAGAAATAGATACATGGCCAGATGGAAGATCAACCTAATTCTAATTTGGTGAATTTATATCATTCCATTATTTGCCATATATTTTATTCTATCGACTGAGTTGACGTAGTTCAACAAAATAATGTTTTCTCAAGTTTAACGATACAACACTTAAACAATAATTATAGAACAAAAAATTTGTTATATACAGGGTGTAACAAAAATAAGTGATAATACTTTAGGGTGTGTACGTGTTCCTTGTAAAGAGTTCACTGTGAAAGTAGCAGCGCTGAAAGACGAATTTTTTTTTTAACTTTTGTATGGCCAAGTGCCCGAGCGTCACGAGTTTCCCCATACAAAAGTGAAAAAAATGTTTGGTCTTTCAGCGCTGCTACTTTCACAGTGAACTCTCTACAAGGAACACATACACACCCTAAAGTATTATCACTTATTTTTGTTACACCCTGTATACGAAAATAGTATTTTAAAAAGATAAAACCGACTTCAAAATTGTACGAGAATTAAAATTACGTTATTTCAAAAACTACTATCAATTTTGATGAAACTTGCAGTATTTCCTAAGTTGAACAATACTAAGTACTACAAAAAAAGAATTACTCAAATCGGACTTATAGTTCCGGAGACATGTGAACACAAACATAAATAAATAAAAACATAATACATACACTTTTGAAATTTGGCACATTTGTTGAAACACTGATCTATAGTAACACTAGCTGTCCCGGCAAACGTCGTTTTGCCATATAATTTTTTTTTGTATGAAAAATAGATGTTGGCCGATTCTCAGACCTACTCAACATGCTCACAAAATTTCATGAGAATCGGTCAAGCCGTTTCGGAGGAGTATGGACGACAACGAAAACTGTGACACGAGAATTTTATATATTAGATAATACAAAAACTGGGCAGTTCTAGAAATATTACATACAAACGCGTCGAATTGATAACCTCCTTTTTTGAAGTCGTTTAAAAACATAACCCTCTTTTGGAATCGTCGTCATCGGGCAAAAACACAGTAATTGCGGTCTGGTGCGACGAACAATTTCACACCCGCGGCCGAATACATTTCCGCCGGGGTAATTATTTTTAATTAGCGCCTTTACAAATGTTCCGCGTAAGCAGTAATGAAGTAATAACTGTTTAAGGTTACGCAACTGTCCGGTGAGGGAATAATGGTTTGTTTTGACCAATAACAGCAACTTTGAGCAATTAAACTCAAAGGCATATAATAGGGATGATGACAAGGTCAACGATTAGCGAATTTTGTTAATAAAATAAAGAAATCACGGTAAAAAATAAGTGTTCCCAAAATTACAGCTCGACAGCATTTTTTTTTTTGTTATGCGCCTTCAAAGTTAGATAATCAAGTCGATTTTTTTTTCAATTAAATTTCTTAATATTTGTATACCAATCGATAACTTATGCAATTAAAAGCAACTTTTGTTATGAAACCACTTTCATAAACGCAATATTTAATATTCCTGTCGAACAAAGTTGGCACCCGATGCGTACAAACTACGAAAGAGTGACGTCAGTCTTTCGTAGCACTTTGTATGGAGCGTTTCGGGCAGGGCCTCTATCATGAGCTCTTAAATCCATTCACTTTACGTCCTTATACAGTAAGTATAAGTCTATTTTATGAGATGTTTGAATTGTCATATCTTGGTGAATTTTTAAGCTATCAGAGTCATTCTTTCAGCGATGTTTCTATTTCTTAAGGGTCTTTCAATTACCAATAAGAAAAAAAATAGTCATCAAGCCTATTAAGGAGCTTTGTTGCTTCGGTCGGATCGATCGCAGGCCGACCTGACCGGACTCGTGCACATTTACGAGAATGCATATTATTATTTAAAAGAGTCCCGTCAGATATCAGTCCAACTATATCAGTCCAACCCGAACTATCGGCCTCCTCAATTATAGGGGGCCCTAAGGTTACTACATACTTAAGTATATTATAAAGACGTATCTACGGATAAGTGCGTATTTGTCCTGCAACTTGCAAGCCACGCGGAGGTAGTCATAATAAGTACAACGTGACATTTTAGTGGTTGTTTTCCCGCAACAGAATGATTTACCTATAGTACTTAGTACTATGGAATAATGCAAGTTATTTTTTGAAAATTAAAAATATTTCTATGGCGTACTATGACAACTTTATGCCGATAGGCCCGAGCGGCTATGACCCGGCCGAATTTTATTTATGATTTTAATTAAAAAAAAACTTCACAAATCTATTGTACTACTAAGATAGAATCATTTTACTGCGGGAAAACAACCATTAAAATTTCACGCAGTATATCCACATATTGTAAAACTCGCTCTTGGCGAAGACACAAAAGTTCAATATAATCAATAATTATTATGTAAGTAATGTATGTGACGGAACAAAAATTCTCTGAAGGTGCCATTTCACCATATAACTTTTATACATCAAAATGTACTCCCGCCATAAATACGATATAATAGGCCTCCAAACGCCGTCGTGGAAAATATAAAATGCCCCAAAGATACGACAGAGTCTCTCAAGGTATGTTTTGTGAAATTACGTCGACAAATTTAACACTTATTTAGTATATTTTCGGCCTGAAATCTCGGAACTATTAGTCATAGCGACTTTGCGCGGCAGACAATATCTTCACGATGGAACAGCCCGCACCACCTCTTTGTCACATTTTGTAAAGAAATAGTAAGTATTATTTTTTATTCATTTTGTCGCTTGCTCTTACTTGGATTGCGAAAAACGACGATTCTGTAAAAGGTTTATTCCTGCGAGAAATTCCTACGGTGTGTCGTAGCGCGGTTCTTTATTTAGTTTCATCTTAATAATCGATATAATTGTAATGTTATTGCATAATTAATACGTGTGTCGTAGCGCGGTTCATTATTTAGTTTCATCTTAATAATCGATATAATTATAATGTTATTGCATAATTAATATCATACCATATTCTTTAAGTGCTCTTTAATATTAGAACTGAGTACCTACCCACTAATAAAATTATAACTTATAATACCTACTTAAAGACCTAACCCGTTTTGATTTCGTGGGAATGCTTTGAGTCCCTGCCCACGAAAGGACATGCGCAACGCATACTAGCTATTGCTAGATGACACCGCGCCAAAATTTGTTTATCGCATGGCAACCGTACCTTTTTATGGAATAAAAAGTATGCTATGCCCTTTCCCGGGACCCAAAGTATCTCCGTACCAAATTTTAGCAAAATCGATTTAGCGGTTTGCCAGTGATATAACAGGCAAATACATTTTTGCATTTATAATATTAGTATGTATGGAAGTAAGAAGTAATGGATTACCGGAAAATACCTTCCCGTGGGCCGCGTTATAAACAACATTCAGATCAAAGTTGTTACGAGCAACAGTTATAAATAAATCGCCACAGTATTATCATTACGTCAAACATAATACCTAATATTCTCACGCACACATTACTCGCAAAACGAATCATGACGGGCAAATAAAACGTATAATAAAACTTCTGGACTATTCATAGGGACCCGCTAACCAACTCGATAACTCTTCATATGTGTTCTCCGAGGCGAAATAAGAAACAAATAATATCGAACTGAAAGAACAAAGATTACAAACAAGTTCGCTCGACAGAGATTATCCCACATATTCCTTAAGAGATCTCGAGGGCAAATAATAGGGCTCGGGAAACTCCCTAAGACTCCCTAAGAAGTGTCTCGGAGAAAGGATTATTGACAAATACCAATATTCAAATGCAAATAATTCATACTATGAACGTGAAAAGTCTGGTAACTTTTAATAATAATAATAAACATTTATTCAACATGTAAACACATTACACCACATTACAATAAAGATTACGCAAGGGAAAAAAATAAGTAAGTAAATGAAATAAAAAATCAAACAGAACATAGCAAAACAAAAAACAAAGAAAAAAAAACAATCAGACGGACATTATAATACATAATATTTTCAATATATTATATTTGGGTACAAAACACAATGTAGTGTAATGCGAATGCTGCCGAAAAGGATCCCACTCAGGTGGTGATCTGTGGGGCCTTGTTGTCGATCGGTAACTTTTCACGCTTAAACCGCCGGGCGCTGAATTGGTTTAGATTGGGGAACGGAGATACTTTGTGTCCCGATAAAGGCTAGTAGTAGTTTTTGTTTAAAAATGTTAATTAACAAGTTGCACGACGAAGTTGAGAGCAACACCTAATAGATTTATAATTTAAATATGTAATTATGTTGCCATAATATTTTATTTGCGCAAAGTGTTTATTGTGAATGAACCGAATATGAATTCGTGACGAAAACTACCTTTTTCGGGTACTTACCCATAAAAAAGTACCTTCATATACTCCATAAGGTGTATTAAATACTTACTATATTACACTCAATATTCCGCGCGACTTCATCCGCGTAATTTAGGAATGTCACGGAAACCGTACATTTTTTTTTCGCAAAAAAAAAAGAAACCTATGTCCTTTCACGTGGTCTGTTCTTCATATTGTGTGCCAAATTACATAAAAATTGCTCCAGTATATTCAAATAAGCCCTTTCAAATAATTTCCCCCGTTTTTTCCACACTTTCCTCTATTCCTTCGCTCCTATTAGGCTTAGCGTGATAAAATATAGCCTTTCTCGATAAGTAGGCTATCTAACACTGAATTTTTTTTTCAAATCGGAGCATCTTGGGGTTAGTGCGTTCAAGCGTTAGTCGTGTCCTTTCACGTGGTCTATTCTTCATGTGTGCCAAATAACATAAAAATTGCTCCAGTACTTTCAAATAAGCCCTTTCAAATAATTTCCTCCCGTTTTTTCCACACTTTCCTCTATTTCTGTGCCCCTATTAGTATTAGCGTGTAAAAATATAGCCTATAGCCTTCCTCGATAAATGGGCTATCTAACACTGATAGAAAGACAGCTGAAAGAATCATCAAAATCCATTGCGTAGTTTTAAAGATTAAAGGGAACAAAGGGGCATGAGGGAAAAAAAGCGACTTTGTTTTATATTATGTATAAAAATTAGACGTTGCCATAATATTTTGTTTGCGCAGAGTGTTTATTGTGAATGAACCGAATATTAATTCGTGACAAAAACTACCTTTTTCGGGTACCTACTCTTCAAAAAAGTACCTTCATATACTCCATACCTATATTAAATACTATATAACATTTAATAGAATATGGATTATTATCTGTCTAAGATATATGGACACTTTAAATCCCTACCAAGACCATTTACAAGGGTCGCACACCCAACCCTTTTTAAGATGGCAGACAACAAGGAACCTTAATGGTTTAGCCGTGTCCGCTGCCTGTTGTCCGTCCGGCCGTCCGATCGTCTGCTCCCATCTAATGATTAATTTACACCACGTTACTACGTTAATGTCGAAACATAGATCTAAACTTTTTTACGGGATAACGATAAGCCAAAAGGTTTACGACTTTGGCAATCTATGACTCTACGCTCTATGTAATGTTTTGTCTCACCCATAAAGTTAATATACCTAGCGGAAGAGAGCAACAATCTCGAGCTGTCAAACGAAACCGAAATTGATTTACCTCTGTGTGTAAAAATTTGTTTACGTATACACTTACACAAGCATCTTTCTAAGAGATTAAATTGTCAACGTGCCGAAAAGTGCTGACTGGACGTCAAACAGATGAAAAACATTGGTTCTGCTGTCAATTCTCATGTATCACACGTCTCTTTTTACCACGTAGTGTTACACTGATAGTGACATCTCGCTTGCTCTGGCCTTTGTTTCTCTAATCCGCTAGGTATATTAACGTTATGGTTTTAATATAGCATAATATAAGCTTTTGATCTGATTTAAATAAATGAGGTATCAAAAGAAACTTTAGGGTACGCTGGGAGTTGGTTGGTAATCCTGTTTTTTAATGCGAAATCTTTTAGAGAATTTAAACTAGTTAGCTGTAATGTGTCGTCAATGACAATTATTAAATATGAGAGACCCAATACAGAGTAGACAGAATGATAGAGTATGCCGACTTAGAACTGATGTTGAAATTTTTAAATTTGACGTATTATGACGAAAATCGTCGCTAGAGTTGTTATCTTGTTACATACGAATTTAAAACTATGACATATTCGCTGGACGTGTTCCTCTTTGGTCGTATTGTTATTTGTGTTTTGACACATGCGATTAAAATTGTCAGAATCCAATTTTGAAAACTTTATTTTTAATATTTAAAAATTTATTATATCAGCCAGCGCGAGGCACATTCCGTTCATAATCCTAGTGAAACCCGACGAATTTGACAGATATTGAAACCTGTCCGTCTCTTTGCAGTCGAACTACTGGTCGTTATGTCTATTGTGCCCAATATAAAAAGTGTAGGTAGCCGTTGGTTAATGACGATATTAATAGGGACTAGACGTTCCGCGCGGCTTCGCCCACGTAAATTAGATATTTCACAGACAAATTAGTCCACAAAAAATAGCCTATGATCCTTCACGTGGTTTACTTTTTATCTGTGCTAAATAACAGAAAAATTGCTCCAATAGTTCGTGATATAAGCCCTTTCAAATAATTTTCTCCATTTTTTCCACATTTTCCTCTATTTCTTCGCTCCTATTAGTCTTAGCGTGATAAAATATAGTCTATAGCCTTCCTCGATAAATGGGCTATCTAACACTGAAATAATTTTTCAAAACGGACCAGTAGTTCCTGAGATTAGCGCGTTCAAACAAACAAACTAACAAACTCTTCCGCTTTATAATCTTAATATATAAAATTCTCGTGTCACAATGTTAGGCCGCGTTCTCCTCCAAAACGGCTTTACTGATTTTAACCAAATTTTATATGCATATTCAGTGGGAACGGGATAGCGATGGACGTTGCCATGGTGACATACTTATTTAGTCACTTCAATAAAATAATACGGGCGAAATACTTTATATGGCAAAGAAACGTTTGCCGGGACAGCTAGTATGAGTATAGATTTCTGCCTATTAAATGAGTTTTGCTCACATTCATGAAAACAGTGCCTAAACTACAGATAGCAACGGCGGAACGGCTGTTGTGGCTTTTACAGAACAGGGCATTCCACTCCCGGTTGATTATTCAGACATTCTATTTCTGCTCATTCAAAGTGTACGGACGTTCATATTTGTGTTATGTATGGGTCACAAACTAGAGTTCCAAAAATCTGTCTGTGACAAACTGTAAAAACTGCGTTTGTGTTGTCTGTGTTCTTTTGAAAAGTATTCCTACTTATATCGTCATTGTCACAGCTACCTATTCCTACTGTTAATATTGGGTAACACTCTAATTATTTTTATTGACGATAGCTTAAATGTAGAACAAGGGAACGCCAGAGGAATAAGTGCAACAGTAATTATTCACCAGAATTTTTCTTAAAACAAAATGTAATGTTAATAATAATTATTATACAATATATTTTGTGCTGTGAAAAATATTGTCGACAAACACTGAGGTAGTAAGTACTACGTACTAGAGCAGCTATTGCGAACAAAAAACATGTCGCACTTGAGGCATGAGCGGGGTGGGAGGCGGGGCGGTGATTGCTATAGATCAGTACCGCAGAAGTGACAAAGCTTTGTGCCTACACTCGGATGAATGCAGAATCTATTTGAGTAAGTGGATAAAATAAAAATAAAAATTCACTTTTTTATAAAATTTATAATTAATATGGATCCATAGTCCAATATAGCTAATTACCTTATTTAATTTAAGTACTTAAATATTTTCAAATATGTACCATAATAAAATTATTATAATGTACGCATGTATAATGTATGTAATATTTTAAATACATATTAGCAAAATACAAATTCGTCTAAGCTACGTGAGTAAGTACTTCATTCATCATCGTCTTATCATAGATCTGTATTCTGCCTACATTACACTCTGAATCTACTACTCTATGACAATGCAAAATGGCGCGCGTCTTCGCCTAGTAATTGAATGTTCGTATTTTTATTGAAAATAATTAAATAAGAATGCTAATACCGATGAAATGTTATTCCGTTGCATTTAGAAGTGTTACTGGAATCATTTTTGCAGTATCTTAACCCACAACTAGGCATTTTTGCGACTTTTTTTGGTTTCGTTTTTTATTGTGGTACGTCTGGCGCGCAGAAGAGCTCGCGGGCGACTAAGTGCACTGCTGCTATATAGATTATGTTGAATGTGACCAAGCGTTGCGTTGTCGAGTCTAGTACGTAGTACATACTATGCCAGTGTCGACAAATAATAAAATTATTACCAATGAGTTTCAAAAATACATAGAATATCATTGATTATTACTAACAAAAATCTAAGGGCCTGTTTCACCACTTTCTGATAAAGTGCCAAATGCCGTGCCGTGCAGTGGCTATTCACAGCTTTTTGACAGATTCTCCATACTTCATCTGTCAAGTTAAGTGGTGGATAGCCTATTCGGCACTTATCAGGAAGTGGTGAAACAGGCCCTAAGACTCTTTAGTCTTTATTTATCCACAAACTACACCAACACGGCTTACTATAACAAGGTGTAACAAAACATAGTGATAATACTTTAAGGGTTTGTATGTGTAAACCACAAATAGAGTTCACTGTAAAATTAGCAGCACTGAACGAGCATTTTTTTTTTATTTGTATGGGCAAGCACCCCAGCGTCATGGATTAAAAAGGTGGTATTTCAGCGCTTTAACTTTCACATCGAACTTTATACACATCCTAAAGTATTAGCACTTAGTTTTGGTACACTCTATATAAAGATTGTCTGACTCCAGACTCATAACTGATATAATATATCACGATAATTTTCATGCTCACGGCGGGTTTTTTTTCGGCAAAAAATCTTCACGGACTTGCTTTAGGGATGTAACAAAGGACACATAATGTCCCTGTGGAATGAAAGGGATAGTTTTCAGAGTATTAAGGGCAATCATCAATTTTCCTGTGTCATTCCTAACCCCTTAGGTAAGATAGGGCTGCTTCTATGAGATTTTGGCGGCAAGTAATTTCCTATAGTAAGGTGTATCAGCAATGGGATTTTGTTTTACTGACATAATAACTGATTATTAATATATTATTATAATTTAATTTTTTAAACATTCTGTAACATAGAATAATATTGGTACTTTTTCACCACTGTTTCACCACTCAACTTGACAGATAAAGTATGGAGAAACTGTCAAAAAAGTTGTCAATAGCAAATTCGGCACTTTATCAGAAAGTGGTGAAACAGGCCCTTAATGTTACAGTGTATTATCGTTGTAAAGTTGTTACTTGTTCCTTAAAAACGAACCATAATAATGCTATCGAGAGGAAAAGTTCATTAATTGTTTTCCGTCGTATAATTTACATATTTGTAGTAAACTTAAAATGTACGTAATTTATATTACTAGAGATCGCCCAATGGTCGAAATTCGACCTTAGTTCTAACGACATTAGGACTACCTAATACCTATATTTTTTTCAACTCCTGTCTCTGAAACTCGGCTGATCTCAGACTGGCCGTGTAAGCATTGTCTAATAGTATCTCAGATTTAATTAATCCATTTTCAATTTGTCACCTTGTTGTCAACAGACTTCAACCATAAAGAAAAGAGTATAATTCGTATGTATAGGCTGTCACTCAAAAATCTGTCATTTTTCCTAGTGTGTGTGTTGTAGTGTGTGTAATGTTTTATTTGTTAAAAAAAGAATGATAAAAGCATAATTTCAAAATAATATTAGCTCGATGCACTCCTTTACCGTATAAACTATAACTGTGCAAAATTTAATTCACCTACGTTTCCCCATTTTTCGTCAAAAGGGTTACAAAAGTTTTGGCTCACGTATTAATATATAGATACAAATCAAATTAAAATTAAGTACTAGTCAAATCTGAGTGCGGCCGTAACTAGCTTATTAGCAAGCAACAATTAAGACACGGTGTCTGCGCTGTGGGTTTTTCTGTGCGGTTCCCCGCACTGGATTTATATTCCGCACTGCGACTCATAAATTTGTGCGAGCGTCCAGCGCCGCGCCGCGTCGCTCCGCACATTGGGATTTATAACGGACGGTTTAAGATTTCATAATATAATAACGCTGTGTCAACGGGGAATTTAGGTTGTTAGCGCTTTAGTAGATTTATCTTAGAAAGGGCTTTTTGAAAAATATTACAAAACTAGCTTTCCCGGTGAACTTCGTATCACTTTAAAACCTTCCCTGGACTTTTACAAATATTTTAAGACTAAAATTAGCCCAATTCGTTCAGACGTTTTCGAGTTTTAGCATTACTAACACAATTGAAAATCCATTTATATATCTATAGACTAGCTGTCCCGGTGAACTTCGTGTCACTTTAAAACCTTCCCTGGACTTCTACGAATATTTTAAGACTAAAATCAGCCCAATCCGTTCAGCCGTTTTTGAATTTTAGCGCGTATATAACCCATACTAATATTATAAATGCGAAAGTGTGTCTGTCTGTTAACTGTCGCGCCCAAACCGCTGAACCGGTTTTGCTAAAATTTGGTGTAGAGATACTTTGAGCCCCGGAAAACAACATAGGATACAAAAAGTATCCTGTCCCGGAAAGTGTTATGTCCCGGAAAAATGTACGGTTCTCGCGCGATAAACTAATTTTGGCGCAACGGAGTTGCGGGCGTCATCTAGTTATTAGTAAATATAGAAAAAGTGCACGTAACTTTTGATTTACTAGTGTTTAACATGAATTTCTACCAAGAATCTACAGTATAATCAATTACATAATATTCAAAAAAATCTTTTGAACGTGTCTACGTACGTCTCTACGTAATTTCCACTCTCTGATATAGAGGTAAATATGAAAGTGTGTATATTGTGTCTCTATCTATGTGTCTTTATTGTATAATATTATACTTATAAAATTAAGTATATATGCACAATAAACGAATGTATTGCTGAGGGCCTGGACAAGCGGCAAGCGATTGTCGTAAACGCCAACGCCAACGCCACAAGGATGTTACATGGGATTTGACATTAGTATTCGCTATCGAAGCGATGACTTATGTCAAATCACATACTTTTTGTTAGCGTTTACGATAATCGCTTGCCACTTGTCTACTAGGGCTGTACCGAAAATTAATTCGACATAAAATTAATATCAGTTTTCAAGATAAATAAGTATAAAATGTAAATTCACATAGCAAAATCTCACAATTTTACTATGTGAATTTACAGGTTAAAACCAATTTAGATATCGCAAAGAAGAATATAGTGATGCAAACATGAGCTCCATATAATCTCATTCTGGTCTCAGGAAAACTTGTGCGCAACTGAAAAATTGTAAAGCAAGCCGCGAGCCCGCGCGCGCGGCCCGAGCGCTCCGGGCGACACACATGAACGTTATTAAGATGTTTTCAAGAAATAAAATATTTCTATATCCTTCTTCGGTACGTAAGCAAATACTTTTAATGAAAAAAGTTTTTCCTTTGAGTTACATTCGGGTTACACATTTGGGTAACATAACATTATTAATGGGTACCTAACAAATAACAATAAATATATAAGAGCTTGGGCCTCCTTGCAATAAATACAGTAGCTGAAGTATGTCACTGTTTTTAGCGTAAAAACACTTTTTTTATCTACCTGTTTGAGGTAGGTACATCGAACAGATCAGCATTTTTACATTATAATAATCGCTTTTGCATTTTGCGAGCGCAGTTGTCGAGTAGATGTCGAGTTGTCAACCGATCGGTGCGCCGTCCGAGTCGCTGCCTTGACAGCTCGTATAACCATTAGCGCGCGTTCAGACGTGCGCGTTTTCTACGCGTTTTTTGCTCGCGCGGATTCATCACATGTGAAATTGCTATGAATAATGACTCCGCGCGAGCAGAAAACGCGCACGTCTGAACGCGCTCTTACCATTTACCATTAACTAAACCATAATAATTAACCAGTGTAGTAATAGTGAATAAATAATATAACTAGTTTTGCATCTTTTAACATTTAATAAACTGAACCATCAGAACAACCAAAGAACCAAACTAAACTACCAGAAACTCCACCCCCAAAACAGTACCCTTTTCATGGTCCTTCGAGCCGGATTTGAACCAGCGACCTATGGCCTTCTACCCTGTTTGTTGTTACCCCTATCGTTATAATTACTAAATTATACAGCTCTTCATTTTTTGTGAAAATACGTTTTCAACGCGAGCAAAGTAGCATAAACATAACAAAAAATCTATCCAAATACGTAGTTTGAGATTTTTATGCGTAAAATCATTCGAGGACTGTGAAAAAATGTACAATTATTTACTCGCAAATTGTCACAAGCATGTCATCCTATTAAGAAATTCAATATATTATGATTTATGACATGAGTGCCATCCTCAGAGACGTTCTCGTAAAAATATTTCGCAAGAAACGCACGGCTTCTTACAAAATAATTTAAATTACATAACTTCTTACCTCCGTGAACATGTAATATTTGATTTTCACGGATATTACATCGCCTTTATATTAGAATCTGCTCCTGACAGGTTTAATGCGTAGGTACAGATTGCGTTTACTATTAATACGGGAAGAAATTACTTATGTTCTTAGGGTACATGTTTTTAAAGAGAAATACGAAATCGTTTTGTTGCATGTTGGAAACATTTTTAGGAATTTTAATAACTAATAACTTAAGCTTTTTAATTTGTCTTAACAAATATTTATAGAAATTTAAAATAGAAACTGCTTAGCTGCTAGTGCTCATTGCCAAGCCACTATAATAATTATAAAATAAAGAAACCTATTGATACGTTTACTGAATGTTGATTTAAATTACATAATAAGTTGAAGGCTTGGCTTGAATGTGTTCTGAAATTTTTTTACGACAGAAGTATTGAATGGCTATGCAATATTTTGCTTTACATTTCATGTTTTTGGTGGTATTTCATTTCTTTTTTTAAGGTTTTTTTTTCTTTTCTTTTCAAGTCACGATATAACTTTTCTGCACTTAGCTTAGCACTCATTCACTAACTCCTTTATATTTTTTCTTTGAGACTTCGTTAGTTCTAAAGGTGGACAACGTAAAGTAAATGCTTCAGAGTTCTGAGTCGATTATCATATTTATATATAACTAGATGTCCCGCGCGGCTTCGCCCGCGTAAATTAGAAATTTTACAGAATCCGTAGGTACATTTTCCCATAAAAAATATTTCCCCCGTTTTTCCCACATTTTCCTGAGTTTCTTCTGTCGTATTAGTCTTAGAGTAATAATATAATATAACCTTCTCGATAAATGATGAGTCTTACTCGATAAATGATCTATCTAACACTGAGATAAGTTTTTAAATCGGACCTGTAGTTTCTGAGATTGACGCGTTCAAGCAAACATACTCTTCAGGTTTATAATATTAGGTAGATATAGATTTTTTTTTTAATTATCGCTTGACAAACTCGAGTCTCGATCTAAAAGACTATGAAATGGTATAATATGGTAGTGATGATGATGATGATGATGATGAAGAATGTAATTTGCATAGTAGCATATGCTTTCTGTTCTTAAAACAACGCCGAAACTCCCAAACTTGTATCTATAAAGAATCAGGAATTCTCTCAGCACCTTCCGAACCACGGTATACCAGGTATATCTCGGTGCAAAATCTTACTTGTTGGTAGCATATGCTTAGAATACTTCTCACGAAACCGAAGTCACCATATGTTTCCCTATAAGTTTTGAGGAGTTCCCTCGATTACTTATGGATCCTTCATCAGATCACCACTTTTCTGAATATAATACCAAATTGGGATGATACCCTAGGTACCAAAAGAAAAATTTTGAAAATCGGTTAACAAACGGCGGAGTAATCGTTGAATATAAGAAAACGAACATAACACCTCCCCCATTTTGAAAGTCGGTTAAAATTGTAGCCTATGTGTTATTTATTTAATATTTTAATCAGCACATGAATTGAATAACAAAATTTTTTTCAAATTAATCGTAGCACCATCTGTCAGGACAAACTAAAATTGAAATAGAATAATATTGGATGCGATGATAGCGCCGTCCACCGGATCTAATGTAAAACATTCCAAAATCAACAACTCCTTATAAATAAGAAATTAATTGAAAAAACATTTTCCAGTAGACCAAACTGTAAATCTAAACCATTCTCGAATCTCCACGAACACACACAAAAATTTTCATCATAATTGGTCCAGTCGTTTAGGAGGAGTTCAGTCACATACACACGCACACAAGAAATATATATATTAAGATATAATTATTGACTATATGGCTATAGCTATAATACTTGAAGATGGTCATTTTTAGCAATACCGTTGAACACATGACGACTAAACGATGAACGACGAAATAACGATGAACACAACACTGATGTAAGTGTCTCTTTCGACTTTCGACGTTCCTCGCAGGAAAGGAGCACACCTTATTTCATATGATAACTTAAAACTCCCATATATCGAGCGAGTAAGGAGTATACTGATTACATTTATATTTTAATCGAATTTTATTATTATTTCATAGTTAACATTGCTAATACTATTTTTTATTTAATTAACACTATTTAATTATGTACATAAAAGCCTTTTGTACGTAAAACAAATATGCAGTCGAAACTCATAATGTTCTTGCAAAGTTACAAACATAAAAATATTTTCTTGTATTTGATAAAGTATTTAATAATACTTTATCAAATACAAGAAAATATTTAGTATTAAATATATAAAGTATTATTTTTCAATTTTATGTTTCTCTGCCCAAAGGATGAAAACGGGACCCTATTATTAATAAGTCTTCGCTGTTTGTCCGTCGTCCATCCGTATGTCACCAGGCTGGATCTCGAGAACCACAACAGCTAGATAGTTGCAATTTTCACAAATTATGTATTTTTGGTGTCGTTATAAAAGCTGATAGTCCAATTAAAATAAAATAAATTATTAATAGGGGGCCTCATACAACAAACACGATTATTTCCCCCTTTTTTGCTCTATATCCATAATGTTAACAGTGAGGTGTTTGAAAATTTCAGAAAATACTCAACTGTATTTTTAACCGACTTTCAAAAAACGAGGAGATTATATATTCAGCTGTGGATATTTTTTTATTTTTATTTTTTTTTGTATGTTCGACCACTACTCCGCCGTTCGTGAACCAATTTTCAAAATTTTTTATTTTGTTATATTAGGTTTCACTCCAATTTGGTCCCATTTTCACAAAAGTGGTGATCTGATGATGGGATCCATGAGTAATCGAGGGAACTCCTCAAAATTTATATGGAAACACATAGTGATTTTGGTTTTATGAGAAGCATCCTAAGCATATGCTACCAAAACTGTTGATTTTTGAGAAAAGTTTATTTAAGATTTCTTGTTCCCCTTGGCAACCCCTATTGATTGGTATAATAAAAAGGGGCGGTCATAGGGGGTTGTATTTTTGTCGTATTTTCGCCATACTAACGAGGTTCGTATATCGGCCTGTATCTGGCCGGGGGTTGATTTTTGAGAAAAGTTTATTGGAGCTTTCTTACTCCCCTTGGCGCCCCCTATCGATTGGTGTATTCAAAAGGGGTGGTTATAAGAGGTTGAATTTTTTCGTCCAAGTTTTTCTAAGTATTTTCTCCGTACTAACAAGGGTCTTTCGACAGGGGTTGATTTTTGAGAAAAGCTTATCTGAGCTTTTTTGCTGCTCTTGGTCAAGTCTTTTTCCCATAGTGCCCCGTTTCCTTCAGGCCAACCGAACAAAAAAATTACAATGTTGGCGTTGCGTTCTTTGACGCATTCAATTATTGAATGCGCCAATACGAAAGTTGAATGAAAGAAGACGACGAAAATTAAAAGTGTACAGTGTGGACATACATAGCTAATCTACATCGTAATAGGAATAAGAAACACAATCGCAATTAGTATAAAAAAATGCTTCGTTTATACGGTTTATATTTACACGATTTTGATACATATTATACAGATCGAATTCCTATGCAAGTTTATAGGTACAATAATTGCCTAGCGGCTAGCACGTGTTTACTGTTCACTTAAATTTTTTTAAATGTATTGTTTAAAATTATCTAACTGATATTTGTGAGCACGACGTCTGACTCTTAACAAATTGTAATAAGAATTAAGATACGTAGAATATTAAATATACTTACGCGATGGTTAGTAGGTAACTAAAAAGAGTGAAATTATTATTTTTAACAAAAAATTAAAACCGACTTCCAATGTAAAAACAATAATAACATCCTTATAATATGAACTAAAAAGTATTAAATAATTTTTCCTATCTAATAGTGCCTTTTTCCGAATTGGGCTAAATCTCAACTATTTCTGTACTCAATCTTCATAATTTTGAAGTCGGTGCCAGTTCCAAAAGTTTCAAATATTCTGTCAGAGAACTAAAGATTCAGCTATCTGGTACCGACTTCAAAATGATTAAGATTGAGTACAGAAATAGTTGAGGTTTAGCCGAATTCGGAAAAAGGCACTATTAGATAGGAAAAATTATTTAATACTTTTTAGTACATATTATAAGGATGTTATTATTGTTTTTACCTTGGAAGTCGGTTTTAATTTTTTTTTTAATAATAATAACTTTAATAATTGGTAATAAAAATATAATTAAGGGGGGGGCTCCCATATAAATTTACGGTACGGAACCCTTTGTAGCCAGTCCGACTCGCACTTGGCTGGTTTCATAATTTTTACTTTAATTGTGAATCCTATCCAAACTTCAAGGTTCTAAGTCTGCTAGAAGTACCTTAGAATTTTGATGATCTGTCAGTCAGTGAGTGACAAAATGCAGTAACTTTGACCATCCGTAACTATTAAACTATCGGAGGTTAAGCTAGTTTTAATAATTGCAACTAGTGACCAAAATTCTAAATCACTAGCTTTGTTAAGAGGATACAACAGCGGCTAGAGAAATGAAAAAAAAGTACGTGTAATATCTATAGCTGTCTCCCTTACCTCAAGCCTATACCGCAGAACGCGATAGAGACAACTGCAGAAAATCCAGAAAATCAACGATTCGTTGTCCCCTGATTCCTTCTCCAAAACTTAACCGATTTAAGTACTTTTATCATTAAAGATTAAATAAAGGCTTGAGCTGTGTTCCTATGTTTTGCTTTTTTTGTAAAATCTAGCCAAATCTGTTTTCTGGACGTTTGAACATAGTGGAAAATCTGGCCATTTTTTTGGGTTTTTGAACGTTCATATCTTATTTAATAATAAAATTATGAAAAAAAAGAAAACATAGGGACATTGTATTAGTGGCCGTAGATATTCAGGAAAAAAATTATAACTCTACTAGCATTATCCAGGGAGGAAACAGGGGACAACGTTTGTATGGAAAAAAGGGCGGTGTGGAATCCTCTTAACATCGAAGATAAAGGAGGTGTGTAATAGCCGCGTACCGCTATTACACACCCCCAAAGTATGGTACGGCCGTGCCTTTGCTAAAAAGCTTGGCTGAGGCACGGCCGTGCCCCCAGATGTTATATCGTTTGTAACTGTACTGTCCTAAGCTTATAAATTCCATACAGAACCCTCGAAGTCAATGTTCGACTCGCACTCGACGATTTCGTTTATGTTCATTCGAGAGCACTTTTCGTTTTTATTTCTCCTGTTCTTCCTACACAATTTTGAAATAAGGAGCTATTTTCGTTAGTCGATAACCTATATGTTACATCCAATATAAATAAATCATAAGACTGATTGATGAAACCACAAAAAGTTGAGTTTCTCAAAAATAAGTCCTCAATAAGTATGTTATTCGTAATTAGATGAATGAAAAAGTGCCTTGGAGACCGAACTTTGGTAAAAAGTATAAATAAGGCAAAATGCACGATTTTCCAGGAATGGATCTTAATACATCAATCTGATTTTTCTCCCACAGATTGAAAAATCAATCCGAATTTTCACCCCCAAAAACTTGCACATAATCTTCACAAAAATACTTTCAGCAGTTATCAAATATTCTAATGGATATTTTAATACTAATGCAATGGACTTTGTTTTGTAATAGATTCTTATTTTAATTCTGTAGATTAACTTTCAATAATGTTTACTTTGACTTTTGCACGCCACCTGGATGGCAGAGTGTTTAGAACAGTATTTTATAATTTGACCTATGTTATGCACTTCATTCTTGCAATAAATATATTTCATTTCATTTCAATAACCAATTTCTATAAAAATACAAGATTAGCCCAATTGAAAGCATAACATATTCATACATAAAAAGTAGCAGCAAATTCTTGATATTATTTTAATATTATCTTGAATCTTCAATCGCTCTCGAAGAAAAACAAGGATCTGATAAAATAGTAGTATTGTTTAGTACGAGCTACAAAAGCACCTCTCACGGAACCTAATAAGCGTAAAATTTGCATGTTGATTGTTAAACGTTAAAGATTCAGGAAATATATCTTAAGATAAATATACTCTGTTTATGAACAGGTAAAATTAGGGTTGCCAAACATAACAATTTCTTAGTACAAAATCTTTTAATGTGAATAAATTAGCACAATATTAATACAATATACGGGAACGGAAGACATAGGTTGGCGTGTTCTTGAAATCAAAAATGCTTAGAACAGAGACTAAAGGGCCCGCGCTTTGATACTGCATTGTTTTGTAATCTTGCTATTGCTATTGAATAGAAAGCTATTGAAGTTTCTAACTAATTCGGTTTCTGAAAATCCCTCTGACAATGTATACGCTATTCCAAAAAATGGTAATTATAGTTGCAAGGGCTGAAGATTATCTGACATGAAAGAGCATAACATTGGAAAAAACTAAGAGACGAGCAGATAGTAGATACACCATTAGGCTGGATTTACGCGTCCGCCCTAACCGCCGCGCGGTTTGTCGGTTACCACAAGATCACAAGCTTTATGTAACGAATTATTATTATTTAAATAGCGGCGCGGTCGTGCTGTCATTTGCATAAGTACATAATTATTTTGCTTGTGATCTCGGGGTGTCGGCCAACCATTCGCGCCGCCGCATATTAAGAGTCCGGGTGCCATCGAAATTCTCATACAAACGTAATACCAAGATCATTTTCCATACGTGAATATTTACCTTAATTGAGTTATTATTCAGCTTAAGATAGTAATTACCTAGGTTCCTGTAAAAAGATTAACTGCAAAATATTTACATACCAAAAAATATGAATGATTACAATTTAGTATGTAAATATTGTTATCGTTCATATTTTTTGGTATGTAAATATTTTGCAGTGAATCTTTGTACGGGAATCTAGGCCTTACCTAATTTTGCGCAAAACGTCAAACGTCTGGCAACCCTGTACATTAATTGCGTCAAAGTTGTCAGAACAAAAGAAGTAACAAGAAGAATCCTCATCATAGTGACAGCAGTAATTAGGTCAAGCGGGAGCACCGTCAGCATCCACGTAATGAACTAACGAAACTTTTAGCGCTATTGTACGGCCTTGAGGCATATAATATTATAATTACTGGAAAAATGTTCAGGTGCCGAAACTGATATCGATTTCGATTTTTGATTTCAACGGTTTTTTTGACACTTTAGAAATATGTCTAAAAAATATCAAAAAACCGTTGAAATCGAAAATCGAAATCGATATCAGTTTCGGGAGTAAGGCACCTGGTCTATAAGGCTGCTTTTATATGCGGCGGCGCGAACGCGCGGTTTGGCCGCTAAACCGCGAGATAAAAAACAAGTATAATACTTTTTGACCATTTTATATAGACAGTATATTTTTTGTATTTTCCATGACCAAACAAGATTCTCAGAAAAAACAATTTAATTAACAAAAAAAGTCAAACCATTAAGTCTCGTGAAGACCGAAATATATTATTCGGAAATTAATTTTATTAACCTTAAAAGAAACATTGTTTTATTAGCAAAACAGCGAGGCCATAAAACTTTTTGTGTAAGCATTAATTAAGACAACTTTTTTACACTCTTAATAAAAAATATACTAGTTTTCAGTGGAAAAGCTGATCTTTTACAAAATTTAATAAAGCTTTTTCAGTTTTCTTTCGACTGGTTTTTAAATTTTTTATTCGTTTGCGTTGAACCAACAACTTTTCGTCAATTCTCATTTTTCGCCAAGTTGTGAGCAACTTTTCTGTTAAGACTGCACACTTCTGCATAAATTTCTATTTGAATGCGACCAAAATATTCCTAACTACGATTTAAGGATTTTGATAACAATTGTACAGTGTAAACGCGGTTTTAAAGTAAGGTACGTAAATAAAATCAAGATATTGTGGAACTTTCTTAGTAAATTTGTTTATTCTAGATACTAACAAGCACAGTGTATTTATAATACAGGTTGTTAACTTCGTCTGGCACATTGGAAAATTCATTGGACAGCTTGTATAAGTAAGCTGGTTAATAAGATAGTAGGGTTTGTAACTTTGTAAAACTTAACTAATTTAAAAATATAAAAAAATTACAATGAAAATACAAAAGCAAATCTGTAAACTAAAGTGTAAAGAATTCAAAGCATTAAATATTATACCTTCATATTGCAGTTAAGAATCTAAAAGGGAAAAATAATTAAATAATGTACTGCTAGCCGCAACAAAAAAGTTACGCTCGGCGAGTTTCCAGCGAAATTATAATGAACATATTATTAAGAAAGTACTTTGTAATCCGTTGAAAATCCTAAAACCCATTAAACTCAAAGGTAGCAATTTAAAGAAAGCCCGCGCAAAGTCACTGGAAGCCAGTAATTAATTCGACCCTTTATGGAGATTTTTTGTGAAAATGTACACTCGTAGTTCGCCTCACTGATGTATTTTCGCCGTTTACAAGGGATTTTAATTGCTACATCTCCCGTACGATTCGTTCAAAAAATGAGGAAGCTTCCTCAAATAAAATAATAAAAAAATTATCGATTGCGACATGACCTTTTTAAATTGCATATTTAATTACGTTTCTTATAATTTTACCTAAAAGGTAATTATTAATAAATACTACAGGTAGAGTAACCGAGTAAAAAAAATATCCTACTTTAGTTGATAGTGAAACCAAACGACGACCAGCACACCTAGTTAGTTATAATACACGAATCAGTCACACAATCTTCGTTGCCCTCTCTACGTGTTTATGACAGTTAGGCTGGCGGGCCTGGCCTTTCGTATTCGATTTCCTAATGTATACGATTTGGAATCCCATGGACTCGTACGTAAAAAAAAACTTTTGCGCTAGGACTAGCGCAATTTTTTTTTTACGCGCGAACGCGCCGGCTTGCACTTGAAACGTACCTACGTGCGGAATTCGTTCCGTTCGGAAAAAGCTAACGTGTGCACCAGTTAATGTATTTCGTACTGATTCCGTGCATTCAGACTTCCGTATACGTAAAGCAAATTCGGGAATCAAATATAGAAAACGTGTGTATACGGCAAACATATTAATTTAACGTAGTGAGCCCCATTAGAAGCTAAGTTACGTACAATATCAATTAAATTATCGCAAAATGACGATAATACTTACGCAAAATTGATATTTACCTTGGATATATATAATATATATATATTATAAGATAATTATTAACAAACTTATACTAAGTTTCATATGTAACATAATACCTACTAACTTTGATTTGTTACAATACGTCTAGTACAAGGGTCACCAATTAGTTTCGCTCGGGGTCCGTTTTACGAAATGAAATGACCTTCGCGGTCCACACTATTTATAAAAAAAATTTATAAAACAAAGGTTATTACGGAAATTACAAAGGTATTAATAATTACAAATCAATGAGAAAAGTGTTTGTTGCTAATAATTATTATATGATCTGTCTTTATAGAAAGATCGGAGTGAATTTGGTGCAAGCTTAAATTCTGGAGATGTTCATCAGTAAGTCGAGACCGAAAATTATTTTAAAGAATTTTATCTTCAAAAATGCTTGGTCCGCACACAACGGGTCGGCGGTCCGGATGTAGACCGCGGTCCGCCATTTGGTGACCCCTGGTCTAGTATAGTTGTAACATACCGGCCTTATCTAATAATTAATCATAATAATAATTATGATAGGCTCCGAAAATTATAATATTATCTTAGGAAATAAACTTGCCTTTCGCTTATAATGAGCTTAAAATGGCTGCAGTCATGTGAGTGCCTACAAACTTCATAATATACCCATACCATTCTAAATGCGAAAATGTGTCTGTCTGTTACCTCTTCACGACCAAGTCGCTGAACCGACCATGCAAGGTTGGTTCAGCTCAGACTTAGAGTCCCGTGGAGGAAAATACTTACAGTCCCGGGAAAAGACATAGGAAACTGTTTTCCCTAGAAAAATTAACGGTTCCTGCGCGACTAACGGGCGCAATGGTATTGCGGATGTCATCCAGTAGGCAATAAAGCTATTTGCAATATCGTCGATAGGACGCTATAGTATCATTAGTGACATCCCTATTCCGGGATCACCATACAGAGGCCAGTGAAGCGCGTCGCTGTGTTTGACTCCGTACGGTCATTTGAAGGTAATTGTTTGTCTGCACCTGCAGTGTACATATTTCCCCGAACATGAAAATTGCTGGACGCTTTTGTGAAATTCTGATGTACGGTCTGGGAAAACGTTTGGGCGTTTCATCCAGCTTACGTGTAATAATGTTCACTAGCTGTTTGACCGAGCTTTGCTCGGTATTCGATAAAACACGAATTAAATGACATTTTCTAAAAATGATTCCTAGCTAGATCGATTTATCGCCCCCGAAACCCTCTATATACTAAGTTTCATGAAAATCGTTGGAGCCGATTCCGAGATTCCAATTTATATATATATATATATATATATATATATATATATATATATATATATATATATATATATATATATATATATATATATATATATATATATATATATAAACAAGAATTGCTCGTTTAAAGATATAAGATTAAGGATATTCTCATTAGTAGCTTACCGTTTTTAGTAGTCAAGTTTCTGTTATTGCTCAAAATGGCAGCTGAGGCCAAAAACTCGCTGAAGGCTAATTAAAATAGAAAGCAAAGCTTCGGAATTTAATGAATGCCCGAACAATTTTAAGTTACAGCATTGTAAACTTTATTTTAGAAGATTAATTTTTTTCTCACATTTTTTGGTAAATAAAGTGGGCTCCGTGCGAGTTTCTTACGCCGGTACTTCTCGCCGGGTTAGTTCCCGAACCGGTGGTAGGCACCAGTGTAGACCCGACGTTCAGAGAACATTTGCAAAAATTTATTCTGAATAAAAAAAATTGAGTTTGAGTTTGAAATGTTTTCCAAGTTTTATTTATTTTGGACTAGCTGTCCCGGTGAACTTCGTGTCACTTTAAAACCTTCCCTGGACTTCTACGAATATTTTAAGACTAAAATCAGCCCAATCCGTTCAGCCGTTTTCGAGTTTTAGCGCGACTAACACATTTCAAAATCCAAGATTTCAATATTTTACAGCTAATAGAAACATTAAAATATATATTCAAGTTTTGTAATCATTAAATTTGAAAATTTTGTTTTAGTAGTTTAAGAAATTTCACTTAGGCGGTTATAACAGTGATATACGGATTTCTCAGCAGCAGCTTCAGATTTGGTTTCGATCGAAAATAGGTCGGGCACTACTCAATACAAACATGAAACAATATCGGACGGCCTGTTACTTCCGCATAAGATACGAGGTAAATAAAGGACCGGATGTACAAAAATATCTAATTCGTGTGACACATCGCGCCGCCCGCGCCGCCCGGGCCGGCAGGGCTCGAGAGAGGCCGTATATCAAGCCGACCTCTTTAATCTCCCAGCTCCTATTTATTCACATTTATTCCAAAGATATTTCCCCAGCAGAATCTCCGCACAGCTGATTTGTACTCTCCCTTTATGGAAACAAAGAACCCCAGATATTTCAAGTTTGTCAAAGGACCGACGTTTATAAATTACCAAACCGGTGACAATTTTCTAACTGAACAAAAGATTCTATTTATTCTACCGAAAACAATAAATTGTTTTAAATATTTGATTCATGTGCCGAAATTATTTTGGAGTGGGGATTTTGCTCGAGATAAATAAAGTCTGACATCATTTGCAGCTGTGAATCCTATATTCGGAATTTCCACTTACACGACTGTGTTCGAAAGAGTTTTAGGCCAGTCATTAAAGCCAAAACCCCAAAGAAATTAGTAATTTGATAAAATTTTAGAGGGTTGTTAAAGAAGGTAAAATAACTTACCGTGTGATTTTGCAGCGTACACCCCGTACGGAAAGGGTTGAAAAGGGGTGAAAAAGGTTTTTTTGTTAATAACATTGCGTAAAAAATTAGTAACACGCTGCAACTTTGGAATTAGGTTGTTCTTACCGTTGTGTAACGTGTATTAAATTTGCAGCGTTTTGCAACATACGGAACATTGTTTATTATTAAAAAACAATAAAATTTGTTAATAACAGGGGTAAAAAAATTAGTAACACGCTGCAAATTTGGAATTAGATTTTTCTTACCGTTTTCTAACGTGTATTAAATTTGCAGCGTTTTGCAACATACGGTTGTTTATTATTAAAAAACAATAAAATTTGTTAATAACAGGAGTAAAAAAAATTAGTAACTCGGTGTAAATTTAGAATTAAGTTGTTCTTACCGTTTTGTAAGGTGTATTAATTTTGCAGCGTTTTGCGACATACGGAACATTGTTTATTACTATATGAACAAATATTTCATTTAGTATTGATGGTAAAAAAGTAAGTGAAGAGTTGCAATGCAAAGAAAATGTTGTCAGCATGTTTTTGAAACATTTTTCAACTTTGCATAATTAATATCTTACAGTAATATTACTACGGAACAATAAATAAAATATGTTAATAATATTTCGTGGATAAGATTTTTCATAATTTACTATTTTCATATTTAACATGTTGTCTAGGTTGCCACTCTTTACTAACTTTTTTATCAGTATTATTAACTGAAATTTTTGTTCATATAGTAATTAACAATGTTCCGTTCGTTGCAAAAGGCTCCAAAATTAATACACGTTACAAAACGGTAAGAGCAACCTAATTCCAAATTTGCAGCGTGTTACTAATTTTTTACGCAATGTTATTAACAAAAAACCTTTTCACCCCTTTTCAACCCTTTCCGTACACCCCAGAACGCTGCAAAATCACACGGTAAGTTATTTTACCTTCTTTAACAACCCCCTAAAATTTTATCAAGTTATTAATTTCTTTCGGGTTTTGGCTTTAATGACTGGCCTATTTACCTATCTTATTATAATGATGATTTTGATTATTCTGACAGCTTTGTAAAATAACGCTTAGTTTCATATAGTTAATTAATTAACATGCTTATGATGTTAATTTATAAAGTTATCAACTATTAATTACTAAGCAACAAAATAACAAGTTACAAAATAAGAAATACCTATATATATATATATTTGGAAAGGAAAGATAATTAAAAGCCTGTTTTCGTTGTCTCATAAAAGTCCTTTTTCAATAAAGTACTTGTGTCATGGGGTGGGGATAATTGAAATACCTCGAGCATAAAAAAAACATATAGTAAAAGAACTTTTCACTAAATCCCAGTTTTCTTTTACCTAGTCTATTTTCGAGTAGGTTTTCGTATTGCGAATAAACTATAATGTTGCTTGCTGTGTTACTGCAAGAAACATTATAGTTTTTCCGAAATACGAAAACCTACTCTAGAATTGCGTAGGTAAAAGAAAACTGTGATTTTTCGTAAATACACATTATTATTGAAAATATAAGTGTGATTAATTAACTGTGTGGATAAAACGTTATATTAAATGACATGTACCCAAAAACGTATCAAAGCTAGAATCCCTAAAATATTTTACGTATTAATTAATTATAATTACTATGATTATAATATTATTTTAATGTCATTAATTTAAAATGCACCACACAGATTAATATTATAATTCTGTGTGGTAAGAGGTAACCATATTGTAATTAAAATATTTTAATATTTCATTTAAAAAACCGGCCAAATGTGTATCGAGCCACGCGCAATGTAAGGTTCCGTAGTAACGCTCGCGCTAGTTTTTGATAATTTTTGCATGGTCAATGAATGTACATTTATAACGTGTTTTCAGAAACAACTGTTTAGCTGGTAGAAGGGGGGGGGGGGAACACTGGACTCTAATGAATTTTTTCCACTTGGAAACTTCATATTTCACGGATCCCTAAATCGGATAATGATATTTGAGTAGGTACTCGTAATCTTTTTTAAGAACCTATTCAACGACACCTCATACTGTGGGGTGGACGCGAAAAAAAAATCATCCTCGCTTGATGAGTACTTACTTACCTTACTTACCATAAAAAAAAATTTTTAGAGATTTTATATAGCATTTTGTCGGCATCATTAATATGTGCATTCGTGCCGAATTACAGCTTTGTAGGCCCTATAGTATCTGAGCAAAACCGCGGACAGGTACAGACGGAAACTTTAAGCCCGGGCGCGCACTAGCGGCCAAACTGCAGCGGCCAGGTCACGACGGCCATCGAGATAGATACCTTAGTATGAAACCGCCATAGACCACACGCACCTGGCCGCACGGCGGCCAGCGGCCACACCATACTTTCGATGGCCGTCGCGACCTGGCCGCTGCGATTTGCCCGCTAGTGCGCGCTGGGGCTAAGGGTTCTTGTTGTCTACGGAACCCTAAAAAACCTGCGTTCATTCGTTTACTCGTCATCTTCAAACACGCTTCTTATCGAATATCTCCACATAATCATACATCCATACTAATATTATAAATGCGAAAGTGTGTCTGTCGGACTGCCTGTTACCTCTGCACGCCCAAATCACAGAAAAGAATTTCTTGAAATTTGGTATGGAAATACTTTGAGCCCCGGGAAAGGACATAGGATCCTTTATGTCCCGAAAAAATGTACAGTTTCCACGCGATAAACTAATTTTGGCGCAACGAGGTTGCGGACGTCGTCGTCAAAACTACCGAACCCAATTAAACCTGTATTAAACCGATTTTTGTCCTCCGCGCATTGGATTTGTACTCCCCTTAACCGTACGTACCCCTTAACGTAACCATACGTGGGAGAGCCATGCTTTGGCACGAATGGGCCGGCTCTCTCGGAGAAATACCACGTTCTTACAGAAAACCGGCGTGAAACAGCGCTTGCGCTGTGTTTCGCCGAGTGAGTGAGTTTACCGGAGGCCCAATTCCCTACCCTATTCCCTTTCCTAACCTCCCCTATTACCCTATTCCCTCTCAAAAGGCCGGCAACGCACCTGCAACTCTTCTGATACTGCGAGTGTCCATGGGTGACGGAACTTGCTTTCCATCAGGTGACCCGTTTGCTCGTTTATCCCCTTATTTCATAAAAAAACAATTTAGCTGTACAAATTTTGTCCGAACGGTCACGAACTTTTTTTTTCTTAAATATCTATGGACGCTTCACACCATATCAGTCTCTCACACCAGATGTGGTGTGAAGAGACTGTCTCTCTAAAGGACTTTTGTTACGGGTAACAGACAACGGAAATGTATTTAATACTTTTATACTATACATAATTATATTTAAGATTTTTATTATATGGTACACATTACACATATTTAATACACATCAAAGAACCAAGAAACTTTGAAAACTTTTTGTGTCGTCGGCGGTATTCGAATCCGCGACCCCCTGCTTGAGCTACCAATAGCCCACCAACTGAGCCACAGAGGTCGTCATGATTGAAGTTTGTAGAAAGTTCAATCGCACACCTCAATTCCAGCTCCTTATGATGAATCGTGCCGGTATCGAGTTATTCGTCAAACGAACAGTGCAAAGCGACGGTGATTTTTTCAACGCTAACGCTTACAAAGAACGAAAGATTTATCAACGCCAACAGCGGGAAAGTTTAGAAACGTCGGGAACAACTGTTACTGCGATACCTCTACCGGCTTCGCTTTCAACGATAGCGCCTAGTTTGAGAACACCTTGTATTGTGAGAGATTAAAAGGTTGGTTTTCACCTGTCTGTATTTGTAGTAAAAAGTTTTTTTATATTCGAAAATATATAAAATAACATATGTTATATTATTAAATATAGAAAATAACATATATTTTTTTACAATTTGCCTAAAAAATTATAATTCTTTATTTCTTATACTTTTTCTTATACTTACGTTTTAACCACTTCATCACGAGAAAAAAAAATACATTTTACAAAGAAAAATGAAAATCGAAACTGTTTGTAGCTGTTTCTTTACAAAACAATAAAAGCATGGGAAGTGAAGGAGGTATTAAGTTTTATATTATCTTTTTCTTTTTTCTGAGTTTCTTACAGCTTTGAATTTGGAGTTTTTTTTAAATTAGCAATTTTATAAATGAATTATTATAACAAGGTTGCTCTAATAAATTTTAATTTTACTTTTATTATTAGAAATTATTTTGATGATACTTAACAGCATTTTACCACGGCATCTACGCTTACCTTACTCGTAAACTAATTAAAATTTTCATGGCGTTTGCAATTTTCATCCCCCTTAATAATTTAAGGAAGGTTTTTTGTAATCAACAATTAATAAAATAAGTGGATTAAATGATAAAAGGACATCAGTGGACTCATTAGACAATTTATCATTTCCCGGCGGAGTGCGTCGTCTCTCGCCTCATTAATGAAGATTGATGAAGGCGCTAGTACCGTCTTCCTTTTATCTGTACTTTAAATTCTGGAATAAGTGACCAGTGTATGAGCAGATAACTTGTTATTGATTATAATGATCAACAGGGTATATCAAAATTAAGTGATAACACTTTAGGGTGTGTATAGTAAGCTTGGTGTGCTTAACAGAGCGAGACAGTATTTCAGTTCGGACCAACGCCTACAACACTACAAGGCGCAGGTTCGGCCTCATGTGGAATATTGTTCTCATCTCTGGGCAGGGGCGCCAAAATACCAACTTCTCCCTCTGGATCGTATCAAACGAAGGGCCGCTCGAAGTGTTGACTGCCTTAGTGTTTCAAACAGCTTGGACCCCTTGGAATTACGCCGAGATGTAGCTTCACTCTGCATCCTCTATCGGTTGTATTACGGGGAGTGCTCTGAGGAATTGTTGGGAATCATACCTCCTGCAACTTTTCGTCATCGCCCCACGCGGAAAATATACTATCATCATCACTTTGATGAGTGGCAGTCTTCCACCGTGCGTTTTTCGCGTAACGCGTTCTGCCACGCACTGTGAAACTGTGAAATGAACTGTCACCAGCAGTATTTCCGGACCTATACGACCTGCAAACCTTTAAGAAGAGATCGTATTCCCTTCTGATGTTGCGGGTGTCCATGGGCGGCGGTAGTTGCTTTCCAACAGGTGACCCGTTTGCTCGTTTGCCCCCTTATTTCATACAAAAAATAGTTGCATAAAACATTGAATTCACTATGTAAGTAGCAGCGCTGAAAGAGCAACTATTTAACTTTTGTATGGGAACATTCATGACGCCGCACTGGGGCGCTTCCCCAAGCAAATCAGAAAAAAAATTCTCTTTCAGGGCTGCTAATTTCACTTTGAACATTATAAGGAACACATATACACCCCAAAGTATTATCACTTAGTCTTGTTACACCCTGTATAATGGTTTAGTACCTGGATGACCGAGCCTTGCTCGGTATAGCAAACACTCATTGACTTCGTGTTACTTAATAACGCCATCTGCTGGTCGTTAAAATAATTAGTTTAGTATTATTATTCGCCAATAGATGTCAGGAAGAGTCATATTTTTCAGTTTATCGATTATCGATAAAACACGAATAAAAATACATTTTTTGAAAATGATTCCTAGCTAGATAGATTTATCGCCCCCGAAACCTCCTATATACTAAATTTTATGAAAATCGTTGGAGCCGATTCCGAGATTCCAATTATATATATATATATATATATATATATATATATATATATATATATATATATATATATATATATATATATATACAAGAATTGCTCGTTTAAAGATATAAGATTCTGAAACTCTCTACTACGATCTACGTTTAGTTGCGGGTCCCTGTTGGATGCGTGTAGCAGGAGATCATTGAGAGAGGCCTATGTCCAGCAATGGACAAGTATAAGCTAATTAGATAGATAAAGATTTTTAGGCATATTATTAATGTTTTCAGTACTTACAGATTTGTTGCGGAGCACCTGTCTCGTAGGTTAATGCTACTTTCCAGAATAACCACGGGTGGACTGAGGTGACAGGCGTTATAATTGCAGAAGTTGTTTTTTGAAACTATCCCTATATAGGGCCAACCTAATGGGCAATTAAGACCCGCGTAAAGAAATTGCAGATGTAAAGCACTGTGGCAACAGCAATTAATCTGCAATTTAGTAGAAACAAAGGTTTTTTTTTTTTATTTTAAAAAATAAAGTCAAAAAAAATATGATGAAGTGAAATGTTGAAAAATACTTGTGCTTACTTTTGTCAATAAAAAATCAATCTTAAAGAGAGCCAGATAGTATATGACCTTTAACATATTAATTTAAAGTTATTCTGTGCATTATTATATTCAGAAAAAGCTGAGTCTCAGCGGAGAGACGATGTGGAATACAAAGGAGGACTAAAAAATAAACGAGAAACGTGTGATTTCAAATATTCAGAGTGAAAGTGCTCTATCACAATGATACATAACTCATGTTATACATATTATATTATGATACTAGCAAGTGAGTTTATATAGGTAATTTATTAGACATAATGTAAAAAGTTTTATAATTGAAGACGTATAGTAAGCGGATGTAAAACCAGACTCTAATAAACTAGTTGTTGTTAAAATACAGAAAAATTAAACCTTCCATAAAGACGATACACTAGTACAGTCTTAATTTTTGAAATGAACTGGGATCGTGTATAATATAGTAAAGGTTATAAAAATTATTAAAATAAAAAAGATGATAATAAAAACTAGCCTGTGTCCCTTGCCTGAGGTCCAATTAACAGCTGTGCCAAATTTTATTACAATTAGTCTAGTAGTTTTCAAGCTTATAAGCAAAAATATTGCCTCTTCATAATATTAAATATATCTCTAGATAAATACTGAATACAGTCTTTTTACGATACATAATTTTTTAGAAAATAAAATTTCAAATCACTTCCCTACGCCTCGTCTACAGGGAATTGTCTTCCAATACCCGGACATATTGATGATATACAGAGGTATGTATAGAGGTATCCCTGTATAGAGGTATCCCCTCGAGCAATTAGTAGCGGTATTAGTGTCAGCGGTCTCTAGGGTGACATCTTTAAGTAACCGCTCCAAACTGGAACTATCTTGTCAACCTGTTTCCGTCGGAATTATACAGGATCGTTTTGCATTTAAGTATCCCTGTCATTGAATGTTGAAGGAGGTATCAAAATTTTGTAAGAAGTTGTGATACAATTTTAATAACTGGATATTGAAGAGACAGGTTGCTGTCGATTTGATTTGCAGCTTAAAGATGTACAGTTTTCGGTGTACAACGCTTCGCTAAGTGTACGTTTGGAATGCTTGATATCAAATAAAATTTACTAAAGATTTAAGTCAATATATTGAAAGTATTAAACTACTAAATTTACTAAAGAGAACATAGAAAGTATTTAAATTTTTAATGAACCCCAAAATATATGTCCCTCCATTTGTAAGAAAACGAGCGTGCCACTTTTTTCCTACGCGATATGGCACGCGAAGTACATACACATGCGGTATCTATCTTGATCTATGTCTGTGGTTATGATTTATTACTAATTAAAATAATCATAATAAATTATTAGGTTTACTTACGCAAATATTCTTCATAGATTTTTAGCGCAGACTATAGATTTTTTTACGAAACACTTCTATAATGTTAAATTACCTAATCAAAAATCGTTTGATGTCGTCGTGCTATTAAGCCACAGCTCAAATTACTTGTGTGAAATGTCGTTTTAGTTGTGAGACACAGATGCCATTCAGGCATCGAAACTTCCACAAGTGTACAGCCACATTTGGTTTCGTGCAGCTGAGATAAGTTTAACCCACTTTAACCGTCTCTTCTATGTAATAGTAAAACTTCTAGCCAAGTGCTAGCAGATATAGAAAATAGTATGACAAAATATCTATCATAGCTGATGCTTTTCCAAAAATGGGACACGAAACTTATAATTTTAATGGTCGCAGTTATAAATATTTTAATGATTAGCTTTTATTTTAATAAAGAGTTTGGCAGAAAATAAAATATGGGACATGACTAAATCTTCGTTAAATTAAATTTAAGTAGTAATTAGTCATCATCCTCTCAATGAGTGCGGCCGTCAGACTTTTCTAGATAGCTACATCTAATATATTTAAATACGCGCTAAACACAAAATAAGTCGGGTTTTCCTTCCTGTCGCTGTAACTCCAGAACGCACGAACCGAATTCCACGGTTTTGCATTCGTTGGAAAGGTCTTGGGCTCCGTGAGGTCTATAGAAAAAACTTCAAGAGAAAAGCAGGAAAACAGGGAAAATCATTTTATGGCAACCCAACGTTTGCCGTGACAGCTAGTCATATCATAAGTTTTTTCTTATTTTTTGTTATAACTCTTAGATTCTTACAGATTGATACTGTGGCGGAAGGAAACGTGTTTTTTGTTAAGACTTTAGTATTCTAAGCTAAGCATTTGGCAAAAATTTTCGGCATAAAAGCTTATTATACTCTTTTCCCAGGACACAAAGTATCTACATACCAAACTGAATCGAAATCGATGCAATCAGAATGTGAAGGAGAACAGACTGACAGAAAGATAGACAAAGATTTATAGGTGGGAGAGCCATGCTTCGGCACAAATGGGCCGGCTCGACCGGAGAAATACCACGTTCTCAAAGAAAGCCGGCGTGAAACAGCGCTTGCGCTGTATTTCGCCGAGTGAGTTTACCGGAGGCCCTATTCCCTTCCCTATCCTCTCCTATTCCCTTCCCTTCCCATCCCTACCCTCCCCTATTACCCTATTCCCTCTTAAAAGGCCGGCAACGCACCTGCAGCTCTTCTGATGCTGCGAGTGTCCATGGGCGACGGAAGTTGCTTTCCATCAGGTGACCCGTTTGCTCGTTTGCCCCCTTCTTTCATAAAATAATAATAATAATAATAATAATAAAAAATGGATGGATAAACGCGCAGCGTTGCATGCTGTATACCAACTCAAAATGTAGATAAATTGTATGGGGTTAACCCCAACAGCAAAATGGGCGCTCATTAATGCCCTACGAATGTTTTGAAACATAATGACGTCTGCAACGAGCCTTATAAAACAATATAATTCAAATATAGTAGAACATCTTCATATTCACTACACATATTGGGCGCACGTACACATTAGCTTGATTTTAGATAAGTAGCTAAACAATGAATTCAACTGCACGAGTAAAGTTTCTCTGTATGAAGCGAGTTTGAGTAACACTAGTTCTTGGGTATTCCGAGAAATTCGTGTGAAAAGAAATTGGTGATTACAAATTAGAATCGATTTCCATGAGACGGCTGAATAGCAAATCCGATTAGTACTATATGATACTACTGTATAACATTTGTACTGTACTTATAATGTCGCATTTCGTGTACTTATATTCGAGCAATTTGAGTGTTGAAAACGTTCGCCCTCATCAATCTCCAGTAATTAGCGGCCGCTAACGACGCCGGCACGACAGGGGGAGGGGGGGGGGCGACAACGTATATTTACTCTGACAATTCACTTACTACTCTAATTACTAGATTCTATCGCGATTAGAGGTCACGCTTAAAGTGGCGTTTGTGAACATTAACGTAAATAGATGGATGGTTTGAGCACACAAAAACAAGCCGAAAATAAACACAAAGCACTGGCAGCCGTACTAATTGAGAGGAATTGGACTAATTACTACTTAATTTTAATTTAACGATCATTTAGTCATGTAATCTATATTAAAGACTTGTATTAGAGCCCTTAAAGGCTTCATGTATTGCGAGGCCAATCGATGCGGTCGATTTGATAGCAGGCATACCTGACCGGACTCGTGCATGCACGGCAATGCTCAAGAGGAGTCCGTGCATCATAACACTAATATTAAGGCAAAGCCACACAAAGCTTCGCCTTAATATGAGTATAATAACACATTCTATCAGAGAAGTTGATTCACTATGCAATTTGTTCGCGTTAGACGAGTTAATAATAATTAGGAGTATTGGAGCCACTTCAAAAATCTAGATTTTAATTACTCTTATTATTGGCATGCACTACTACCATTTACGTAATATTCCACTAATATAGCCCCAGCTTAACAATCGCAATATCGTTGACCGTCGGCCTCTAGAAAGCTATTTAAATCGTTATTAATGTACTTTGCGAAATGGGAATCCGCAATGCACTGCGACCAATTACGCTAGTACATTTTTACGCATGACCTGCTCCATACTACATGTTTAATTGGCTACGAATGTGAAGTATCACGAGCTTATGAAACTTCTACAGTAACAGGTCTAGGGCAAATATATTTTAAAGCTACGTATTTCCTGCAACTTTGTTGTGCTAAAATATTGTTTATCGAGCAGTTACTGACTATTTTTGAATTCAAAACTGTCAGTTGTCCTTTTCCCAGACAAAATATCTCCATGCCCATTTTAATTGAATTATTGATTTAAGTATGAAGAGGTTATTAATTATTGTACTTAGTGTTTGGTATGTCTAAAAATTATAACTATCTATCTATCTATCTATCTATCGACGCTTCACACCACGTCAGTCTGGCCCCGTGGTAAGTACCTGAAGGACTTGTGTTACAGGTACCAGACAACGGATATATATTTAATACGTTTTATACTATACATATATTTAAGATTTTTATTATATGATACACATATTTAATACACATCCATGACCCAGGAACTTTGAAAAACTTTTTGTTCCGTCGGCGGGATTCAAACCCGCGACCCCCGGCTTGAGCTACCAACGCGCTCACCACTGAGCCACAGAGGTCGTCAATATTTATTCTCTTAACGATAGCTGCAGCTATATTATGTTAAATAATATAAAATTAAATTCATTCTATTAAATTTTTGATCAAGTTACAGTTACTTAAACTTACTATTTAAAACAAACTCGTCACACAATAATATCATAATACGGCTCGAGTTAATTTCCACGCGGTCTGCCACTGCAAGACGATGCAAACCGCAATACTGCGTTGTACGATACAATTATACGAGTATAAAGCCGGAATTCCTGTCTAGTAATCGTACAGCCTAGCATCTTAAATCTCAGGTACTAAGGATAATGAGGAAATTTGTTTGTTTATAAACCTGGACCAATAAAACATAGATAGAGTATTGACTACGAAGATTAATACTTTTAATCGCGGGAAAATTGATTTAAAAACGGACGAAGCCACGCGCAACATCTAGACTTTAAAAGTATTATTCATAAAAGGAAAGGTCAGTTTGTTTTTAAATGGGGATTGCCAATTTTTTTTTTAAGTTTGCTCATTACAAAAACATTTCGAGGAATAAGGTCAGTGATCGTTTTTCTGTATATAAACGAAAAAAATACACATTAGTTACTTATATTTATGAACAAATATGTCTAACCTTTGTTTGACCTTCAATGGCGTTAAATTAGCAATAAATTCGACCAACATTAGGTTCCAACTTTTGGTAAGCTTCTTGTATCAGCTTTCACATAATCTAAACGCCTCCGTGGTCTAGTAGTTAGAGCGTCGCTCTCGGCTCCGGAGGTCGTGGGTTCGAATCCCGCGTTGGAAACATGTTGTTTCCAAGTTTGGTTAGGACAATGCAGGCTGATCACCTGATTGTCTGACAAGTAAAATGATCCATGCGTCGGATGGGCATGTAAAAAGTCGGCCCTGCGCCTGATCTCTCGCCAGTCGTGTCGGTCTTCCGTCCCACTGGGTTATGAGAGTAAAGGAATAGAGAGTGCTCTTGTGTACTGCGCACACACTTGGGCACTATAAAATTACTCCTGCGTACCTGGCCTGGTTTCAATGAAACCGGCCACCGTCACCGAAACCGGTGTGGGGAGTATTATTATTATTTCACATAATGAGAACTTACATTTGACGAACCAGCCATTATAAATAAGATTGAAAGGAAAAAACATACTGCAGAGGTCAATTATTGGTCGCCGATGATGACGTCAGAGCGAAACTTTAAAAATTTATTGAGAAAAAACTAGCCAATGAATTTTAAAATTATTTATATATTCTTAAAATACCCTATTTTAACGAAAAAAATATAAAAAGTACATGTGTTTTTTTTTTGGACAATGCCCATTCAATAGAAATAATATTGTAGAATAGACATTACATGCTGCCGTAGACGGTGCTACGTCGACGTAGAGCGTCTACGACGTAGAGCGTCTGCGGCGTAGAGCGTCTACGCCAGCGCGTAGCAGCGTAGCTACAGAGTGCACTCACATCAAAGATTAGCTGGTGCTAATTTGATACGCAATAGAATGTAAATTATATTATATACACTATAATAATTTTGTCGATTCTATGGTACTAAAAATTTTAAATGTGAAAAAAATATTAAGGGCAATAGGTTGACTGGTAGAGATTGCTTAGTAGCAATAAGTTCGCCTTGTGTAGATCAATTAGTTTAGTACTATTACTTTAGTAATATTTATTAATGTATATTTCGTATTATGTACTATATTTTGGTGTGAAATAAAGAGTGATATTATTATAATAATTATTATTAAATTTATTTATATTATATTCAAAGCGTTATAGTCAACTCAATATATTGCACGTTTTCTCAGAAATTCCGTAAAAACAAAGCAATCTTTAAAAGTTCGATGAAATATAATAAAATGATTGTGATTAATTTAATAAGCTATCATCACATTGTTTACTTGAAATAAATAGGAAAAGAATTTGGGCGGGTGTAAAATATACTGCAGCAAAGGAGTAAAGCTTGGCATGATTAAACAGATATGTTCTTAGGCATCTCCTTTAACTGTTTTCACGCTGAACATTCAGTTGATAATATTTCAATGAAAAATAAAAGCAAAACTGTTGTCCTAGTTCCGTTTGATGGAGCGCGGCGCGCCCGCAGTGGGTGTAGTCTCGATATCGAGCTAATAACAAGTCGCAGGCTAAGAACTGATTAATGAAGATTGATAGCGAACTACCATGCCTGCTAATTGACTCTCCAATTAGTGGAAATTATGATTTATACGATCAATCGTAATATTTTTTTGTTCGATACTCATAAATTATAATAAAATTCGAGTACGAACCATTGATTACTAAATAGTTAAACGTAATCCAAACGGTGAATTCACAAAACTTGATATAAAATGTCAAAATTTGTATGAAATTCTGTGCTTCGTTGTTTTTTTTTTATCGTAGAGTCCGCAACTTTTTTACACAGAAATTATTTTATTACAATAATTAGATTATAGACTAGATTATGCTATTGCTCTCTCTCGAGGCTCATGTTGTTGCAAAAGTATGTTCATAATTTTAGCATAAGATGATACAGAAAAACAAGAAATTTTACTAATGGCTGCATATTTTATATAACTTCTAAGTTCTAGAAAGAGTATCTAAATCCTAGAAGAAAAATTGGTGGGCAATGTCTATGTATATTAAAAAAATTTGATAAATTCAAATTCATTTAATACAATAAAATATGACAAGAAAATGTATAGTATTCAGATAACTCAACATCGTAAATTGTATTGCATATTTTCTTATATGTAAATATTTTGAGAATAACCTAATTTATTGATTTATGCAAGCATCCATTGTGCGTCATCCTGCAGAAATTTTCACAAATATAACAATATTAAACGTTGACGTAGACGAGTTATATTGAAAATCCCATTTCCCTTCGTGAGCAAATCGAAATATTTTCTATTTCCAACGAAATTAAGGTAATAAAAGCTAATCTCTACCATGCAAATCGAAAAGTGTGAAGTCCATTTAACACACAATCGGAGTAAATCGAAAGAACTTACGAGATATTTCTCAATAACGCGAACGGTTTGTATAAATTGTACCAAATAACATTTCTTACATCTTCGTTTTATTTTCAACAAATTGTAAATAAATTTTTATTTTTGTGTTTTATAATCTATATATTACTAGCTGTGCCCCGCTGTGTTACCCGCGATTTATAAGGTAAACTAAATTGTGTTTTTATAGGTAAATAGTTATTGGTACTTAGAGACAAAATAAATTGTGTTTCAACATCGGAAACATCAATTTTTGGTCGGTTAAAAATGTAGCTTATGTGTTAATCCAGGATGTCAGCTACCTCCTTGTAAAATTTTGTCGAAATCGGTCCAGCCGTTTAAGCGTGAAGAAGTAACAAACATACAAACTCACAAACTCACATACTTTCAGCTTTATAATATTATTAGTAGGATTACTTCATTTGTTTTTAAAAAGGATAATTAATACTCAGCACTAATGACGCGATACTATTCCGTTAAAAGAAATAGCTCCAGGAGGGGAGGGGGGGTTGAGACGGAGCGAAAGCCTATTAATCTAATGACACTCGAAATCCGTATGTTTAGTTTAGATAAATTCACTTTTATAATAAACTAGATGTCCCGCGCGGCTTCGCCCGCGTAAATTAGGAATTTTACAGAAACCGTACATTTTCCCATAAAAAATATTTTCCCCGTTTTTCCCGCATTTTCCTGAGTTTCTTCGGTCGTATTAGTCTTAGCGTGATAATATATTATATAATATTACTCGATAAATGATCAATCTAACACTGAGATAAGTTTTTAAATCGGACCTGTAGTTCCTGAGATTGACGCGTTCAAGCAAACATACTCTTCAATGTTATTATATTAGGTAGGTATAGATTTTTTTTATCTATGGACGCTTCACACCACGTCAGTCTGGCCCCGTGGTAAGTACCTGATGGACTTGTGTTACAGGTATCAGACAACGGAAATATATTTAATACTTTTATACTATACATATATTTAAGATTTTTATTATATGATACACATATTTAATACACATCCATGACCCAGGAACTTTGAAAACTTTTTGTTCCGTCGGCGGGATTTGAACCCGCAACCTCCGGCTTGAGCTACCAACGCGCTCACCACTGAGCCACAGAGGTCGTCAAACCATTTTTAGAAATAAAATAAAGATTTTTTTTAATTATCGCTTGACAAACTCGAGTCTCGATCTAAAAGACTATGAAATGGTATAATATGGTAGTGATGATGATGATGATGAATGTAATTTGCATAGTAGCATATGGTTCCTGTTCTTAAAACAACGCCGAAACTCCCAAACTTGTATCTATAAAGAATCAGGAGTTCTCTCAGCACCTTCCGAACCACGGTATACCAGGTATATCTCGGTGCAAAATCTTACTTGTTGGTAGCATATGCTTAGAATACTTCTCACGAAACCGAAGTCACCACACGTTTCCCTATAAGTTTTGAGGAGTTCCCTCGATTACTTATGGATCCTTCATCAGATCACCACTTTTGTGAATATAAAAATCGGGTAACATACGGCGGAGTAATCGTTGAATATAAGAAAACGAACATAACACCTCCCCCATTTTGAAAGTCGGTTAAAATTGTAGCCTATGTGTTATTCTGATGTATAAGCTATATTATTGTAAAGTTTCATTAAAATCCGTTCAGTTGTTTTTGCGTGAAAGAGTAACAAACATCCATACATCCACACATCCATACATCCAAACAAACTTTCGCCTTTATAATATTAGTAGGATGTAGCCTATAATATATTATCACGCTAAGACCAATAGAAGCGGAGCACCAATGAAGAATGTTTCAAAATCGGGTGATTTTTCCTATTGTGCTGCGTAAACGATAAAAGTTTCGCATAAAATGGCAGAATTTTCTTTATTTACCCATGAATTAGTTACTCTCTCGGGGCTGTTTGGTTGTTCGTTTTGTTCGGTGTTGCTATGTGTCTGTGCGGATGATTTTCTTGCTCTCTGTATTCGATGCCTATCCCTATCCTGGCTGAGGCGAGCCTCACGCTCTACAGATGATTCTCTTTCTCTCTGTATTCGATTTCTATCACTATTCTGGCTGAGGTGAGCCTCACGCTCTACAGACGATTCTCTTTCTCTCTGTATTCGATTTCTATCACTATTCTGGCTGAGGCGAGTCTCACGCTCTACAGACGATTCTCTTTCTCTCTGTATCCGAATTCTATCATTTTTCCGACTGAGGCGAGCCTCATGCTCTACAGACGATTCTCTTTCTCTCTGTATCCGAATTCTATCATTTTTCCGACTGAGGCGAGCCTCACGCTCTACAGACGATTCTCTTTCTCTCTGTATCCGATTTCTATCACTATTCTGGCTGAGGCGAGTCTCACGCTCCGTTGACGATTCTTCATCTCTTGCTGAACGTGATCTTTTGGCATTCACTGTACTACGACCTATGTTCGAACGACGACGTCTTCCAGACATGATCGTATAGTAATACCCACAAAGCAACAAATAACCCAATCGCAAAGCAAAAACAAAAGTCCGTTTTTCTAACCAAGTCAAATATATTTTTATCGACAATTCAGAAACCAAAGAACCAGAAACAATGAATATCTGAAAGAAAGCGCTGTGGTTGCTCCTCTGCGTTACCGTCTGCACAACCACACAATGACGAAATACACTATCTACTACAGTAACATAAGCCCGAAGCATATTATGAGAGCCCCCGGCCGGTTCCGCCGTAACCGCTATGTCCCTCGGCCGCCGCCGCGCGACATATTTTTTGATTCCGCGTAAGTTTATACGTTTGAAAACTTCTAAAGTATTGATCGAAATTGTATAGTGTAAAAGACAATTATAATCTACATTTAATGTCTTAGCTTCCAAACATGTTTATTTGGATAAGGGTTAATGTTGTAATTTGTTAAAATCGCTTCGTAAATAAGCCATTATTTTTCGTAAAAAGTAAAGAACAAAAATGGCTATTGTGAGTTATCCCTAAGAAATAGACATATACCATCGCGGACTTTTTTGTTTACCTTATTAAGGTGTACAATACTGTAGTACATTATTTTGATCTATCTCGTAGGGTTTAGCCAGCGTTTGCAATATAAACGCAAAAAAATGAATTTATTTACGACATAACATTAGAAACCTCTAAAATTATCAGTGTTTCTCTACCATATTATGCATATGTTATACATATAAACCTTCCTCTTGAAACACTCAATCTATTAAAAAAAACCGCATCAAAATCCGTTGAGTAGTTTTAAAGATCTAAGCATACATACACACATACATACAGACAGCGGAAAACGACTTTGTTTTATACTATTTAGAGATGACTTCATTTGTTTGTAAAGAAAATAATTAAAACTCAGCACTAACGACCCGATACTATTCCGTTATAAGCAATAGCTCTAGGAGGGGAGGGGGGGGTCAAGCAGGAGACGGAGCGAAAGCCTATTAATAAATTAAAAAAAATTAACATAACACCTCCTCCATTCCGGAAGTCGGTTAAAAATGTACACCATGTGTTAATCCAGTATATCAGCTAACGGATTGTAAATTTTTGTCGATCTCAGAAATATAAAAATGGATTTTCAATTGTGTTAGTAACGCTAAAAATCGAAAACGGCTGAACGGATTGGGCTGATTTTAGTCTTAAAATATTTCTAGAAGTCCAGGGAAGGTTTTAAAGTGACACGAAGTTCACCGGGACAGCTAGTAAGTAATAAATTTATTAAAACACAATAACGCATAACGCAATTTGGCTGCGTGGAAGCAACGCTCAAAGACTTAATGGAAGACGTTCCTATATTCCTATACAGAGTGTAACAAAACTAAGTAATAATACTAAGACTAAGTAATAATAGGGTGTGTATGGGTTCACTGTGAAAGTAGCAGCGCTGAAAGACTAAAACTTTTTTGAGATTTCGCATACAAATCTCGCTGCAGCGCGATGAGTTTTCCCACACAAAAGTTTTAAAAAGTTGCTCTTTCGGCGCTGTTACTTTTACAGTGAAATCCATATAGGGAACTCATACACACCTTAAAGTATTTTCATTATGTTTTGTAACACCCTGTTCATCATAACAACCGCCACGATGCATGTGACATTATAAATTACTAGAGATCGCCCAATACGTGGGAGAGCCATTCTTCGGCACGAATGGGCCAGCTCGACCGGAGAAATACCACGTTCTCACAGAAAACCGGCGTGAAACAGCGCTTGCGCTGTGTTTCGCTGAGTGAGTGAGTTTACCGGAGGCCCAATTCCCTTTCCTATCCTCCCCTATTCCTTTCCCTTCCCATCCCTACCCTCCTCTATTACCCTATTCCCTCTTAAAAGGCCGGCAACGCACCTGCAGCTCTTCTGATGGTGCGAGTGTCCATGGGCGACGGAAGTTGCTTTCCATCAGGTGACCCGTTTGCTCGTTTGCCCCCTTCTTTCATTAAAAAAAAAATGGTCGAAATTCGACCTTAGTTTCAACGGCATTGGGACTACTATATTTTGTAAAAAATATTGACTTTATCATTTTTTTTTTCAACTCTTGTCTCTGGGACTTAGCTGATCTCAGACTGGCCGTGTAAGCATTGTCTAATAGTATTTTAGATTCAATAAAAAAGAAATCTATAATCCATTTTCAATTTGTCAACTTGTTGTCAACAGACTTCAACCATATATTATTTTTTTTTATGAAATAAGGGGGCAAACGAGCAAACGGGTCACCTGATGGAAAGCAACTTCCGTCGCCCATGGACACTGCAAGTGCATGCCGGCCTTTTAATAGGGAATAGGGTAATAGGGGAGGGTAGGGAAGGGAATAGGGTAGGGGTTAGGGGATTGGGCCTCCGGTAAACTCACTCACTCGGCGAAACACAGCGCAAGCGCTGTTTCACGCCGATTTTCTGTGAGAACGTGGTATTTATCCGGTCGAGCCGGCCCATTCGTGCCGTAATGCATAAAAGAGTATAATTCGTATGTATAGGCTTGTCACTCAGAAATCTGTCATTTCTCATGTGTGTGTGTTGAAGTGTGTGTAATGTTTTATTTGTTAAAAAAATGTATGATAAAAGCATAATTTCAAAATAATATTAGTTCGATGCACTCCTTCACCATATAAACTATAACTGTGCAAAATTTCATGCACCTACGTTTCCCCATTTTTCGTAAAAAGGGTTACAAAGTTTTTAGTTCGCGTATTAATATTATGATAACATGAAGTTTCGCTCTTGTTCGCCGTTTTCTTCATTTCAAAATAAATTATTACAATTTTTATTACCCCCAGTTCTGTGTTTATTCTATGTACAACCGACAGTTTAATGATCTTTTAATCAATTTGAGAGTTCAGAGTTCAGGACCCTGACAGTGAAAGTGTGACTGACCTGTTATAGGTTTGATAGATCATTCACATTCCTTTCATTTAAATATTAATTCTAAACGAGCATTTTTCACGTGAAAAATACTTCAAAGGTACAGGGCAAACACAAAGTAAAATTTTAACAGAAAACAAATAGAGGGCGAAACGTTTGTTCGCGGGGCGGGGAAGCATAAGTTACCCGCTAAAAACTTCAGCGAGCCCGATACGATCTTTTATTTATTCGATCTGCAGACGGGCACCGTGCACTTGCGTGCTCGCTGACAGATAGCCGACGCGTTGGCTCTAATTAACGGCGGGCGGTCGCGTGGGCGCTCACCATTCGTCCAGCCGCACGTCGGATGCGCAAAGAATCGTAAGCGATACGAATACGGAATATCTCAAACGCCGCGCTGAATACCAGCGCGATCTGCAATTATAATAAATGGAACAGATAGTAGCGTAACAGCCGGTTTGTGTTTTAATAATGAATGAATACAGTTAGTGGCAGATTCCATTCGTACACGAATTAACGGTTTAATTGGAATTTTTATACAAAATACAAATTAAATTTATATATATTCCATTTGTTTGTGTGTAATTCTTTTGGTGAAACGAAATGTGTTGTTCTGCGAATTACTTTCATAAAGTTAATAATAATAATAATGCGCGCGAGTTACAATGTTATTGGTTACAAATTAATTTTAATAAACGACTATTGAATATTTTTATAACGTAATATTTTGTACTCCCATTCTACTACTAATGCAGCTTCGTCCTGTTTTTTCTAGTCCGTTTCCTGTAAACCTACAAAATGGTATTCTCTTCAATCGAACAAGGAACGAAGCTTCATTAATGTTGAATTCTACAGGGTGTAAAAAAACAAATTGATAGTACTTAAGTCCCCTGTATAGAGTTCACTGTGAAAGTACCAGTACATAAAGAGTAACTTTTTTTATGTAGATGAATTGATAACGCTCGGGTTTACTTGGCTTGATTCACAGATAACTGTATACACGGACCACATACACACCCTAAAGTACTATCACTTTGTTTTGTTACACCCTGTATAGTAGATTCGAGATACTGTTCACAGTGCCAAAACTTGTTTAAGAACTTTTGCAGTGAGAAATCCTGATAATTTTTCCCTTAAACGTGACTTGCTTGTAAACTAGGGCCCAATTTCACCAACGCCTGTTATTGTCAACAGCTTGTTAAAATATCATGTCTTCTCTTTCATTCTTATGAAAAACGAAACAGCTAATGTGATACTAATTTTAGCATTAAATTTAACAGATGTTGGTGAAATTGGGCCTTAAAGGAGTGAGCACACTTAATAATAATAATAAAATCCTTTATTGAAGAATTCCACAAAAAAACTTAATCTAATTACCCGCCAAACCACATTGCGGTTTGTCGGCGGGCTTCACGCTCTTTACTTTCTATAACGAATATGTTTAATTCTAATATTGTAACTAAAATTAGATGACCTTAAAGCAGCCTGAGAATACAGCCCAACAAACAATAATTATTATTGACATACTTATTTGATAAAGTACACTGTACTGAACAAGTTTTACATTATAAATTAACATGTATGAAAGCCCCTTATATTATGTACTTATATAATGTGTAACTAATATGATAATGAGCTAAAACAGCTAAGTAAGTGTCCTAAGAATACAGCCCAATAACAATAATTGGACGCTGCCAAGCATCCGTGTACCAACCCACACAAAAATTGCGTATCGAGTCATGAATGCAGCTATGTTCTTTAGATGATTTAGAACAAGACTGCATTCAAAACTCAATGACAACAAAAAATTGTGGGCCAGGACACTAATGCCTAACAGCGACCAACCATTGTCATTTGATATTTTAAAGTGCACTCAGTACTGAACTGAAACGGGCCATGCCGGGGCTCAGCGTGCCGAGGCGCATCGCAAAAATCCGCCTCCATACAATTTGTATGGAAGCGGATGCACGTATCGCACACTGTGCAGGGGCGCATTGGCGCGGATTTTTGCTCGGCGGATTTCCGTCAATGCGACTCGGCCCGACAAGACCCGCTGCGCTCCGGCAACAGTGTGCTTTAGCAAGCGGCGCGCGGTTGTGATGCGATGCGGCCCAGCAAGCCTCGGCTCAAAATCCGTCAATGCGTTGCGCGCCGACCCGCCCCGGCATGCCCCGGCACGCGCCGACAAAGTGTGCGTGAACCTTAAGCCCATAATAGTTTACCTACGAGGCTGGCGCGTGGGATGCGTTCAATGTTCACACCTGACTGGGCGGGTAGTTTGATCACAATCTGAGTCCTAATTTCCAGACATCCCTTTAGTATACATTTGGGATTCGATGTTTGTGTAGTGGTACGTGAGATCCTCGATAAATTCTAATGCTTACCCCCAGTATTACTACAATTCTGAATTATATCCATTACAAATTCCAACGAGAATAATATAAGCTTCATAGTTCATTGTAGTTTACTTTAAAAATAACAAAACAGAGGGTTAAATTTTATTAGAAGTTTTAATCGGCTACAGTTTTTATTATAAAAACTTATTATGGAATTCATAAGCCATAAATTACATCTAATGAAAATTAGCAATTCTAGTTTAAAACAATTAAAGTTGTACACTAAATAATAAAACGTGCATGCATTGATTTATTCCGCCATAACTCTCACCGTAATTAACAAGCACGAATTTACATAATGACGTGGGATTCGACTTTAATAAGTTTGATGACATGATGTTATTACGCTGTAAGTATGTAAGTAGCTCCCTGACATACTTTCCGCCGACACGAGTACACGAATTTTTAATTAGCATCATTTAAACATATGCTCCAACATCGTGGTATAATATTTTAATTATTCTTTTCGAAATTTCAAACTTAGAATTTTATTTACTCTTTAATTTGTTTTTTTTTTTACGATCTTGGTCAAGACTCTAGAGTCTAGATGATAATATTTATAGTAACGTACTGTATTAAGTACCTTTTAAAAATTTGTAAATGGATATACGATAGAAGTATTTAAAAAAAACCCTGATATTAAGTACATCGACATCGATAACACAATTAGCAGAAAATTTCTGTGCATATAAACCGCATGGAAATTAAAATGAATGGGAAAAGTTTACGAGTCTTTGCAATTGGTAACATAACATTAGTGGTGTACTTATATGGCACACATAAAGTTTTTACGTTTCTATAACTACCTGCAGTCAACTAGCTATAAAACAAGACTTAAAATTACTTACGACAACATTCCTAGAGATTTTATTATGTTTTCGTAGTAAAACTAGATTTACTACTGTTGATCATTATAATTCATTCTATACTACTATTTAAAGATTCGATTTAGATTAAGTTGAATTCTTAACCCTTTATAATATTCCATAATATATTAGGTATTTACCCCTTTATAATATTATTTTCATCATTTGCAAAAAATACTACACTGTGTCAATATTCACTTCATAAAAGCTACTTTCAGTGTTTTGATCTGTTCAATATCTTGCATAATGATTCCTAATTCCTGATACTGACCTGACTGACCTGAGAGTTTAAATGAATCGGTAGTTGCTTATAATTTATTACAATTTAACATTTTTACCTAACGAAGTCGCAACCAACTAGTAATTATGACTTGTAACTTGCAAGCTGCATAATATCTTAGTTACTATTTATGCTGACATTATGTTAAAGTTTAATAAAGCAAAATTAATACCTTTACATTTGCTTTATTAAAAATTTACCTTTCGACAGCAAAACAAAATTGTCAAAAAGTAAAATATTATGCACTTGTTTTAAAACATTTTCTCCTACTTTCAAAGTTACCTGCTCCCATATAAGATTCTCGCGAAGAACAAGCTTAATTATACTCATCCTTCACCGTAGACGATACACACCCTGTTGTGATATGGAAATTGTTTGCAACAAAATTTAACTTTTAAAATACCCCACAGTTGCGTTTTGGTCCTATTTTACTGCCTGGTTTTAAAATAAACACTCAAGTTTTTTAAATGTTTTTAAGTGAATATTTGAATATGAAACAAGAATTGAAAACATATTTTTATACTCCCAAATAGTAGTATTTTTTTTTTGGTAATGCGACATTTATGTACTATCAGAGAAGTTGATTCCTATGCAAATCGGGGCCCTAAGTAGTTTGGTCGCGTTACGTCAAACCCAGCTGACAGATCACAATTAACATTGAATTGACCATATTCGACCAAATAACGTTGGTCTGTCAATTGCATAGGAATCAACTTCCTCGATGGTACTTATCCAACTTATTTCATAGGCACTAATTTATGACTCTATGCTTAATTTATGCTTAACCTTTAAGAAACTTCAGTAAAAATTATTTTGATACGTTGTGACAGACAAAGTTGGAATCTATGAAACAACGACGCTATTTCAAGAAGTCGACTTCAAGTTTAAGCTATGGATTAAATTATTATAAAACAAGTTATTTTTATTTTGATAGTCAAAGATCGGCCGTTCGAATGCCAATTCTGTATTCGGTCGAGTAATAACGAATTCCTTTACATCGTCCGGCACAAAGCTGTTAGTATTGCCCATTCGGCTCTACTGCTGATCCTTTCAGCCTAATTAGCCGAGTGTATAGCCGCCATTGTTTGATCGACTGATTGATCGCCTATTTCATTGTCAATATAACAATAAGCGCCTTATTCTGAACTCTGATACAATATGACAACGTTACAACTCGAATTCTCGAAGTTGGTAAATTTTCGCAATTTTATTTTTTTATGTGAACTTTGCGCTACAGAATCATCTATGTATTCTTCTTATTTTTTAAAAAAAATTGTAAGTATTCAAAATTATTATTTAATATTCTCCTAAGTAATAAAAATACCTACACGTAGATACACACATATATAAATATATGTTATGAACTGTTTTTTTTTTTTGTAATACGTTAAAAAAGTCACTTGACAGACTAAAACAATACATCATAATATAACTACATTCTACAATATCGGTGACACACAGTATAGGTGGTAATTTATTATCAACTTAGCGACAAAAAAAATACTTTTGTTGCTACTCTTTATTTACGCAAACATGCACAATATATTCGTATTTCTTCATTTCTTAAAGAATTTGTCGCGCATGTAACGTACATTCCATCTGTCAATAGAGAGGCTTATTTTAAATTATTCACGAAAACGGAACGTTGTTGATCACGTATTTCATTACCGGCCCCGCTGAGCGGCGATTATGCAAATCCGACAGCACTTGCGCCGAATCATACAAATTGTTTCATATCTCATCAAATTTTTGCATATCGTGCATCGTTGGAATGTATTCGAAATTTGTAGTTTTACTTCGCTCTATTTAGCTAGGCTCGTTCAGTATTTTGAGCGTAAAAATAGTTTAACCTTTTAGCATCTCTATTTCGGCGGCCGGACCGAACGAAATTCAGTTGACTTATATTGTTTGTTTTAGTAACATATTGGTATCCAGCTCAAATAGCATGTGGCATACCAGTATGTTGTTGATGCAAAAAGAACGAATCTCTCTCTATCCGGCGACTAGACTTTAACTTTCATAACTTAACTACTTACGTAATGACTGTAGGACCGCAAAGCATTTTCAATTCTAAATGTGTCCATGGTCGAATCGTGTAAAACATAGCGAGCGAATATGCCATACGTACCAATTATGATGACGGGGCGACAAAATCCTGCACTCGCCGCTCCTGGACCCTAATCAGGTAATCAGTGTGGAATTGTGCTGGAATTCGACGGCCAAATGATATTCCCGTGCCGTCAACCGGGCAAAATGTTGCTCACCCCTGCTTTACCTCAGTCCTAATGTTAACATTGTAGATTGTAGACTACCTAGTGCTAACCTAACCTAACTTTACCTAACCTATTAATATGTATTATCTTATACTTAAGTATTTAAATATATACGCCTTATACTGTTACACCTTATAATCAGTTTCATTTTTCTTTAAATTAAAAATGGTCGAAGTTTGGTAGTTGTAAAGCTGACAAAAATTTCTCATGAAATTTTTCAAAGGACAAGTTTCTAAATCATATTGTATAATTTAGTCGATTAAAATAAGCCAAGTAATTGAAATACATATTAAGTTGTAATTACTAAGTTCGTTCCTTATAAATTTCGCGAAATTATTCGAAAGTGAAATTAAGAATGTTTAAGACCCCTTTGAAAATACAATTATCTGTAGTTAGGAGAGCCGCACTCTCTATAGCGAGTAATTACATGGCCCGAGTAATTATTATAATTGCTTTTAGCGACATATTAACTCGACCACTTAAGGCGAAACTGCTTTTAAATCCGTCACGGATTTGAAATATAATATGTTTTTATGGAGTTATTGCATCGCTTTTTTATGCTGGTAGAAACATTAAAGAATTTTCGTTTGTAAAAAATTCTATCTTTACTAGACTTTGATGGTTTACTAAGAATCGTTTATTAAAACGCTGCAACAAGTTTAAATGCGAAGCAAAGAAAATAACGAAGCCATTTACTTACTTCAAAGAATGCTCTTTATAGCCAGTGAAGTCGCGGTTAACGTCTAGCTATTTCACAAAATGTACTACTAGGGCAACAAACACTCCCACTTTTATTAAAAACGTAAAATTGCTTCTAGCTAGTTGACGAAACACAACATTATAATGTAAAAGAAACCTCGTACAAAGCGAAAAATTAATTAAGTCGTTCTACGTGAAACAATTATTTAGCTCAAAAAGGAAATTGTATTTAGGTTTCCGTTTTGCGACGTAATTTTTTTACGTTTTAAAATTATCGTTAGCGGCAATTGAAATTCAAAACGTGTGTATTCTCGGTAAAAATCCGAATGCACGAATGGACAGAAATAAAAGCGAGCTTAATTATACGTGCGAAAGAAATTAATAAGTGCAATAAGCCTAAATGAAAACTGTATGTGTAATGAAATATTGCAAAAATGCCCGGCAGTGGAATAGAAAATAAAACGAACACAGCCCGCGGCACGACAGATGTTGCTATTATGAAACTTTTGACAAACTCGTAGTCATAGGTATGTTCACGGCTTTGACTCCAATGTGATGTGCGCTAGTTACTCGTACAAATTAAGCCTAGATCCAAAGGAATCTTATTTTCTTCTAATGACGGCAGTTAAGTTTTATAGTCATAATTTAGAAATTGAATTGAATTGAGCGCAACAATTGAAATTTTTTTCAAGTAGTTAAAGTTTCACCGATACCCAAGTTAGTTTTCGTTGATGAATTTGGTCCTTAATTCTTGTAAAAAAAGGTCAGTATAATAATTATATTATATGAAACAGTATAGGCTAAAATTAATTAAAACAAAAAGGATTATCAAGCTACTGGCATATTTATACAGCAACACAGAGCTAGCCTGTTAGATATTGTGTCATTGAAGTTACTTTTGTAACTAAATTTAAATTGCTAAGTAAAAAGCCTTTGACATTTTAAAATCTTTATTTATCTAGAAGTTTTTAGCTTTCAAACTGAGACAGGCTTAAATCTAAATTAGTGACATACAAACTCGATTAAATATTTATATTTGTCTTACGACGCAGACGAGTATTTTATAAAAATGAATGAGCGAACCAGCAATGAGCCTTGTACTTTTGTTTACAGACGTACCATCGTATTTAAATATGGAGAGAAACAGTAAATAGAGGCTGCTCACATGAGCATTAGCAAAAGTAGTTTTTGCTTATCGAATAATTATGTAGACGCTTCCCCTTAACGATAATGTCGGTGGAATAATGTATAATGTTTAATACGGCTCTCGTTATACGCTAGCGACACATCACAAAAACATTCTAACTACAACAGACCGCCTCGCTCTCGACTCGTAAAATGGGACTCATCGCGGAAAATATTATGGAGAAATTGTCCGTTCTCAAGCGTTACGTCCCGTACGGCACCTTCGATTCGTGGGATGATTTAGATCCCAAACTATATCACGCGGTGCACATCTTCTGGCTGAGGTTTTACGGGTTGTGGTACTACGATTTCTCGCCCAAGAAATTCTCCTCGTGGCTGCGGTTGATATACACGCTAGTCGTCCTGTGGCTCGTGTGTTTTTTGCCCGGGATCGGCGAGGTGGAGTATTTATTGCGACAAGGCGGGAATGTCGGTAACATAGCGGAGGGGTAATATTTATTTGTTGTTTGTTGATGTTATTCTAATATGTATCGATGTTTTAATATAATTTGGGTATTGTGTAGACAGACAAATACTAATAGCTTAGATAGGTTTAAAAAAAATCAAGAAGCTTCAAATCTTAAATCAAAGGCGACTATAATAACCATCGTCATCACTTTCGTTCTTACGTAAAAATTAAAAAAAAAAACAAATAAAATTTGAGACAAATTATCCTATATAAATTCAAAATTGTACAACCGAGATACAGAAAATTAATGGTTTTCTGCCCCGGCCGTTACCACAGCATTTCGAGGAACGTATAATAGATACTTGGAAATGAAATTAAATAAGCAATAAAAATAAGAAATTGTGGTAGTGACGTAAAAGATAGATGTATCAAATTAGGACGTAGGAGGAATCACAAAGAAATAGAAACGTTTGAAGTATTTTACATTACGCCAAAGCTGAATATTATGTTTTCTCAGATTCGGTAATGATACCTATTTAATTTCGTGTATTTTCTATCATCATACGGCAGATGTGTTTCATCTGCCGTATAATGATAGAAAATACCTAGCATTAATATACAGTTTGCTACTTAACTATAAGTCTGCTGAATACTCGCTCTCAGTCTATAAAAAGAAATCGTTATGAATCTGCAATTATATTATAAAAAGCTTCCATTCTTTTTGAGTTATAAGGCTTCAACAAAATAGAAGATAACAAAAACTTTATGTTTTGAACCAATTTTATTTTCAAGGACTGATAATAATTATTATTATGTCATGTCGTTCTGGACCTAAGCCCTTATGGCTAATTTTACATAGGTACAGCTAATTAGGTTTAGCTGCTATTAGACCCAAAAAACCCTACAGCTAGTCCAGGGAAATAACCGCTCTAAAGCAGTAAAGCAGTAAAAATATACGGAGCAGTCACATAACAAAACGTTTATTTCAGACTCTACCTCTTCCTGAGTGAAATGTACACGTATTTTAAAATTGCGGTATTCTGGCTAAATAAGGAAAAAATTTTAAATCTTTTAAAGTATTTGCATCGCGTGGAATTTCGACCTGAGGAGCAGGAGCACCGGGAGATTTTGAGGAGGAGCATACAGACAGCGCGCTTCGTCATGACATATTACTCTAGTATGTGCGTCGGGGCCGTCTCAGGTATTCTTTTGACCGTTTTTAACGCACGCTAACGCTCATGTTAGCACAGTTCTTAGGCGTTAAGAACACATAAAAATTGGTAAAAACTTTCGGAGGTACCTATTATGCTTATGTTCGTCTTATTATGTTCCGTTATAATATGTGGGTAATGGGCATGTTTGTTATAACTTTAGATGCTAGAATCATGAAACCGTTGATATAGATTATAGACGTATCCAATTCAAGCAAACCAAAGCGAGATTATTTAGTCAAATCTAATATTTAATTTAACCCTTTTTGCTAATTAATATTAATATCAGTACCTACACCTGTAGGTCTAGGTAATAAAGACTCAAGTCTGAATAAATTTGCCCCTCACAAACTTGACATTCAACCTTCATTATGCAATCTATACGAAAATTGTTAATAGTGGTTGTTCGCCGAAATTCTGAATTTAAACGCTGCCATCGCCGGGACATCACCGACAAAACATCAAATAAAATGCCACTTTGTGAGCAGTTATGAGCATAGGTTTCATTTTGCTCGGTGGCATGGGTTGCTAGACCAATGATGATGAAAATGTAACCTAATAGCCTAGGTCAGGGATGGCGAACCAATGGCACATAAAATTTAGAACACACCACTGGTCCCAAAACTACTATCGAAATTATTTAAACTAGCTTAAAGCCGAGCTTTGTAAGGGCTCGCGCCGTTTTTCTGCGTGGTCTAAATAATCTTTAAGACAGTTTTTATTTTTTATTTTAATAGTAACCAAACCTTGACTGACCGATAATAACACATCTACATATAAATAAAAATTACTATGTTAAAGCACAAATCAATAGACGAGATAGTTTTTCCGTAAAGTGTACCACAAAAGTGCTCAGGTTGTGGGATATACTAGACCAACTGCAATGAATGTTGTAGATCCTCCTCTGCATAGTGGCACCAAATTAGGCAAATTTTAAAATACGCACTGGATCACAATAAAATATTGAATGGCACGTTTTTGACTTGACTGAAGATGTCTTCAGAAAAAGGGCACATTCATACGAAAAGGTCATATAAAGTCGCATTTTTATGAATTTTCGGTGACGTCCCGCGGTGACGGCGGCGGTGGACAAAGTCAGCAAGACTCATTCTCATCACGTCTTTTGATTTTACAAGTTGTTAGTATCGCTTTATACAACTCGGTCGCATTTTTATGAATTTTCGGTGACGTCCCGCGGTGACGGCGGCGGTGGACAAAGTCAGCAAGACTCATTCTCATCACGTCTTTTGATTTTACAAGTTGTTAGTATCGCTTTATACAACTCGGGTATTATGTTCTCGAAGGGAATCCGGAATATTTTATTTCATTATATCTCATAATTTACATGAATTGAATTTATGTAACTTATATCTGTTATTTTCGTAGTTTTTTAAATGTTACATTATAAGTTTTGATCTTTTACGCAGTATTGTTTTCCAGCAATACTGCGTAAAAGATCGGCGTCTATGATGCGAAGAGTGCTCGACAGTTCCAACAGATATCTGATGGAAATTGCTATCAAGCTTGAAAGTCCGATATGGAGACATTGGACTAATTTACATATTTTAAAATAATTATCACTCGCATTTTACTAACATAGTCATAAGAAATATTGTACTTTTACTAACTCTATATGGATCTGTTCTATGGTCTGAAATAAACTGATTATTATTATTATTATAAGAATTAAGAAGTGAGTTCCTAAGGACATATTAATGCACGCGTTAGACAGCCGGCTAGCGGCTTGGTAAATAGGCAAAACTTTGCCTGTTTAGCCTGGCCTATATGGTGGCCAAAAATAAAGGTTTCTTTCTGAAAAACAAAGTAAATTAAAACAAAAAAATATTTACACGTGTCTCCAATTCTGTGAGTGTCTGTCTCTAATACTTCTATTGTGGTCCTACTAAGCCTGGGGTGTGTACTCAATCTCACCATTGTCAAGCCAGGAAAACACCCCAATCAGACGATTCACAAAGGTAAACATATCATTATTTTCAGTGGGGATCATAATGCCGCTTACGGAAAATTTGGACATTTTGCCCACGAACGTGGAGTACACATCCTTTGATGTGTACAAAGCTCCTGCTTACGGCATCATTTACCTTCATCATGTGAGTACATCAATAATTAGGGAACGTACCTAAGCTACGGGACTTTTATCGTTTTTTAATTCCGCCGTCAGTGTTAGTATACTCGTACACCAAGATTTCTTCTACATTTATTGTAGGAAGTATTGTACGGCTAAAATATTTCTAACTCAACATTTTTCTAAAAGATAGTGACGTGATATTACAATTAAATTCTCTCCTTGACCTATGCTTGTATGGGTACTTAGAACACATCCTTTCTCTTAGAAATTGAATAAATTATTATTTTAATAATCTAAAACTTCAACTAAATAATACATAATTCACTAACTCTTTAATTTATGTGGACAGTCTAATGTCTATCGACCAATCATGTTTTACGCATCACGTAATTTTGGCACGTTTCCTATGCTTATCAAAAACGCGCAAACAAATAAATTAATTTAAATACTTAGAACTAGGCCCACTTGCGCCAGTCTGGGTTATGGCGAATTGTTTGTTAAAATATTATGCCTTCCCTTTCATTGCGAAGCCCGGGAAAACATGATAATTATTCCGAGTATTTAACAAAAAAAACATGTTTTTACACAGTCTTAAGCTTGTTATTTATTATTGCGTCATAATAATATAATAATTATGGTTTTGTAATTTCTTGTAGATTTACTATAAGCCAGCGACCTGCATTATAGATGGTGTTATGGACACGATCCTAGCAGCATTTATCTCTTCTGCTAGTAAGTATAATATAATATCATAAGAAAAAAAAGTTAAAAAACTGAAAATACAAAAATAAATTTTAAACGCTAACAACAACACAAATAAAATTATCAGTAACATAAAAAGAAACTGTTATGGGGCAAATTTTTGCAATTACTTTTAATGAATATTTTTGCATTTAGCTGAGGAAACGAATTTTATGTCTTTATAATAATAATTAATATATTATATGCAATTACGAGTATATTGCTTGCTTAACAAAACTCAACGTCAGCAATTCTACGTGGAATATTAGGATAAGTACAGACTTATCCTAAAAATCGGATTCAGATTTTCAGGACATTTTTTTTTTTATGAAATAAGGGGGCAAACGAGCAAATGGGTCACCTGATGGAAAGCAACATCCGTCGCCCATGGACACTCGCAGCATCAGAAGAGCTGCAAGTGCGTTGCCGGCCTTTTAAGAGGGAAATGGGGTAATAGGGGAGGGAAGGGAAGGGAACAGGGGAAGGTAGGGAGGGGAAGGGAATAGGTTAGGGGATTGGGCCTCCGGTAAACTCACTCACTCGGCGAAACACAGCGCAAGCGCTGTTTCACGCCGGTTTTCTGTGAGAACGTGGTATTTCTCCGGTCGAGCCGGCCCATTCGTGCCGAAGCATGGCTCTCCCACGTATCCGGACATGTACCCGTCGAATTTTAAGATAAGACAGACTTATACTAAAATTCGACGAGTAAGTACCTACTTATCTTAAAAAGTGGTATCATTTTGTGTCTATACACAATACCACTTTTTAAGCTTAACGAATTCCTAAAATCATAAGTCTAGGCTTCTAATAATTTAATTTCAGGAAATACTTCAAGAAATATAAATGAGGCGCATTAAGACTATTCACTATCCTGGAGAGCCCTCGAGGCCACTAATAGGGCCTCGCTCCAAAGGGTTCCTTGGAACCTGCCTTTTCTCTGTAAATGCATTACTAAGCGTATTTTTGATGAGTTAGTCTGAGTGCTGTCTGATGAACATCTTTATTACCCAACTAAATTACAAGGTTTTTCCTCGCAATTTTCATTTAGTTTTAGTAGTGGAGTTAACAACTTATTTTGCTTTAAACGTTTAAAGATAGTTGTTACAAAGATTAGAACTCATAGTTATTAAAATATAGTTATTTATTTATTGTAAGTAATTTAATAAATAATCGGCCAAGTGCGAGTCGGACTCGTGCACGAAGGGTTCCGTACCATTATAGAGCAAAATTAGGCCAAAAATTGTGTTCTTTGTATGGTAACCCCCCTTAATTTTTTATTTTATTTTAATATTATTATGAAATATTACCAAAAGTACACATATAACTAAGGACTTTGACAAAAATTCAAGTTACCATTATTGATATAAAGCAAAAAAAGGCCAAAAAAATCACGTTTGTTGTATGGGAGCCCCCCTTAAATATTAATTTTATTTTGTTTTTAGTATTTATTGTTATAGCGGCAACAGATATACACAATCTGTGAAAATTTCAACTCTCTATCTATTACCGTTCTTGAGTTACAGCCTGGAGACATACAGACAGACAGACGGACAGACGGACAGACAACGAAGTCTTAGTAATAGGGTCCCGTTTTTACCCTTTGGGTACGGAACCCTAAAAAGTGGCACGCTCGTTTTCATACAAATGGAAGGACATGCGGTATCTATCTTGATCATCTTTTTCTTTTTGATGTCCAGTCGGCACTTATCGGCACGTTGACAATTTATTCTCTTAGAAAGATGCTTGTGTAAGTGTATACGTAAACAAATTTTCACACACAGGCGTAAATCAATTTCAGTTTCATTTGACAGCTCGAGATTGTTGCTCTATTCCGCTAGGTATATTAACTTTTTGGTTTAGAGATTTACTTAACGGCCTTTTCGATTAAAATGTACTACGGAAACAATTATATTATCCAAAATATGTTTTTATATCCATTTCATCGCAAATACTTTTTGTCTCTTTTACACACAAGCGGCTTTACCTATGGTTATTTTATGAGGAAACGGGAAAATCGGCTTAATTGTGAGTGACGAGACTGCCATGGACGCCGGGAACAAACAATACGGTACATGAAAATTAAATGAGAACCTGCAAAGTAAAGTCCTTGTAATAAATTGAAAAAAGTCTATTTAATTAACTTTGGTTGTTTTAGTAAAAAAAATTCATAGTAGCATAATATTTTCTGTATATAATTTCAGAGAAACTAATTAGTCATACCACAAGCTGTACAGCAGGCTTTAGGCAGATGCCGGACCTATGTAATTTGGTCGGGCTATGTCAATCCTATAGGACTGACCGCGACTAACATGCAATTGACATAACCCGTTGACATATGAAACACCGAAATAATTCCTCTGATGTACCATCAGATGTATACATCAGAGGAATTGTAAACTAGCCTGCCAGTTACATAGGCCTGCTTTCTTTGTTCTAAAACATTTTTATACCACATTTAATTTTTATTGGTCTTACAGCGCTACTACTCTCACAGTGAACTCTCTACAAGGAACACATACACACCCTAAAGTATTATCACTTAGTTTTGTTACAACCTGTATAATACTTGTTTTTAAACATTATTTTACTGGAAATTTTGGAATATAAAACTTTGTCGGGACAAAATATAGTAACCCAAATTATCAAGAGTCTGGTAGTTCAGGGCCTAGCTGATTTATCATGTCAAATCTTATAAAAATCCGTTGTAGGTAGTTTTTGCGTAAACAAAAATGCACACAAACGTTTGTTTTTTGACCGACTTCCAAAAAGGAGGAGGTAATACGTTCGGTTGTATGTATCTTTTTTTTTGTATGTTCAACGATTACTCTGTCGTTTGTGGTCCGATTTTTTAAATAATAACTAGGGACCGGCCCCAGCTTCGCACGGGTATAAAATATATTATAATAGAAAATGTCACTCACTGAAAAAATGATTATTTAAAATCGATTCAGTCGTGTTGATTTATATTCATTACTACCCGTAGCCCGCATTAATGGCCCGTACCGCCGCAAAAGGTACGTCCCCCAATTTTTTTATCTGTAATATCTTCGAAAATATTCATCTTAAGTTGTAAAGGGCCATATAGATTTATATTAAATCAACAATGTATTTAAAGTATTTAATTGAATAGGGATTAATGCTGTATTGGTTGAAATCATTTCGAAAATCAGCCCTTATTTGTAGTAAAAAGTAAATGATAAAAAAATGTTATTGTGGGATACCCATAAGATATAGACATATACCATCGTGAAGTTTTCTGTTGGCCTTTTCATTGTGTACAATACTTAGTACATTATTTTGATAAATCTCGTAGGGTTTATTTACAACATCAGATTAGAAACCTCAAAAATAACAGTATTTCTCCACTACTTAATGATTGTTAATATACTTTTAAACCTTCCTCTTTAACCACTCTATCTATTAAAGAAAACCGCATCAAAATCCGTTGCGTAGTTTTAAAGATTAAAGGGAACAAAGGGACATGAGGGAAGAAAAGGCGACTTTGTTTTATACTATATAATAATAGTAGAAAATATAATGAATATTGAAATTAAAGTATATTCCTTACAAAAAAAAGATTATTTGTAAAAAAAATATAAAAATTTCACATGAATGTGATAAATTCTCAGAGGGCTCAGAGAAAGTGTTTGTATAAAGCTGCGGATTTCGCTCCTACCCTCAGACGCTGCAATGCATTCAAATGTGGCCACGGGCTTTATCGTATTAAGAATAATAGTCGGTTCTCATGTCTGAAGGTGAAATGTTCAAAATAGTAATCTACAGCCTGCAGGATGTAAAAGAACAAAGTGATAATATTTTTGGGTGGGTATGAGTCCCCTATATAGAATTTATGTGAAAGTAGAAGCGCTAAAGTCTACCATTTTTTAAAGTTTACAAAGTAGAAAAAAAATTATTTCAGCGCTGCTACTTATACAGTGAACTCTGTTTAAGGGACACATCATAAAGAATTGCCTATCACTTTGTTTTGTAACACTGCGCTAGAAAAATTAAGTAAAACCAAACAATAAAGTTTTTGTAACGTAAACCTCTTGTCTCTTTTGGACACAGTATATAAAATATACGAGCATGGAAATTTCGTAAAAAAATATTTCAATGGTTTATGGTAACAACAAAATACATGGAGCCTTTGAATCATCCATATTTAGCTAGATAAATTGAATCCTTAATGATTAAAAGTATTGGCTGAGCTTTAAGAACGTTTGGCATAACTGGAAGTGGTATGGTGCCCCATGGTAGGCACTGGTTGATTTTAGGCGCCTTTAGTGGTGCGAGAACTACCTACCGTGCTACCTGAACTATTACGATACTGAGAAGCTTTTAGGCTCCAGCTTAGATATTTTAGAATTTAGATGCAGCTTTCTAGCATGCTAGTTCAGCTTTTATCAGATTAAATGTGTCATTTGTCGAAAAGCGATACACTAATCCAATGCAATATAACTCCGTATATGAAATTCAAATTACGCCCGTGTCTAAGCTTAAACCAATATGCAGATGCGTTCTTACCATGTACAATGTACATAATCTTATAGATAACGTACCGCGATCTTATGTAAAAGCATAATATATTATGTATATTGTATAATGAGAAACTTTTTTATAAAATTTGGGGGCAAACGAGCAGACGAGTCACCTGATGGAAAGCAACTACCCTCGCCCATGGACACTCGCAGTAAGAGAAGTGTTGTAAGTGCGTTACCGGCGTTTTAAGAGGGAATACGCTCTTTTCTTGATAATATAGACATAGATTCTCTTTTAGACAATACAATTTTTTGAAATGAAAACTTTTTTAGCGGCGTTGTGCGCTTTTTTGGTAAAAAATGTTCAACCGCGCCCATAAACATTACTTATAATACAAGAGGAATCACAAGTATGTTGTTGTCTTTATTTTTCAATATACTCGATAACGAGTGGCTTTCCTTGTAAGTTATAAATCTTACAAGGAAAGCCACGACACTAAATCATTATGGTCTAAATAAAAAAATAATTAAACCATCTAGCTAAATTAAATACAACCAAAAACGTAATAAACAATAAAACGTTACAGTAAGTTAATTTAATTAACTGATCATTAATTTTAATAAGGTGCCTAATCGCAGAAAATGTGTACAAAAAAATCATTTCGTCGATTTTACTACGATTCACCTTTTATCTTCTCGTTGAAAAGTAAATAAAAGCCCCCAATAATTGATTTAAAAGGCCTTTTAATTTTTCTTGATTATTCTTAATTTTATTTCCAGTTGGGCAAATAGAAATATTGGCGTTCAATTTGAGAAACTTCAAAATGCTCGCAAAACGGCGACGGGAGAGGGACCAGAGAGAGAAGAAAGTGGTTGGTGAAGACGAAGAATACATACATCTCGTGTTGAAGAAGTGTATGATACACTATAACGCTATTATTCGGTAAGCCATTATAAAACTACTCGTATCAGGGAAGTTGATTTAAATAGGCAGTTGGGGGACCTACATATTTTGGCCGCGCAGATTATTTCAAGAAACATTTTAAAAAACACCACATCAGTCTTCGAAGATTTTTTTATTACAAAATGACGGCTAATGTTTTAGTCCAATCAAGTAGAAGCTCATTGGGCCAACGGAGTATTTATACAAGGAATTTTTAAAAGAGTAATCTTTTCTCAGCAGCTCACAAATAGACATAAAATTCTCTCTGGAGACTCGACCCATAAATTACTGTAATACCATTTTTATTTTATCGAGTTTAACATTAATCACCCAGGAATTTTAAAAGTATTTTATTTGAAATAATATTATCGGAAGCGTTCGTTTGTTATTTTTGTGAAACTTTGTTTTGTGACCCAGTTAAGAAAAACGATTTTCAGATTAGGCTCATTTCCAGCCATATTATAACATTATAACAAGAGTTTTCTGTACAGTACCTTACTTTTAATCTTAGATATGTACGACATAGAGTGTTTGACGGTTGTCACAGTCACACAATGTTTTCTACTGGCTTGTCAAACAATTTTTTTAACACCTCAAATAACGAAATATTATTGTAAAATTATAAAGTTGCTATACATATTTTGATCTTTGGTGGTGCACACAATCATAAAGAAAATAAAGATCAAGTACGCGACGCAGCACAGTGCTAACTACGTTTTTGGTTTTTCATGCATCGCGTCGTGTCGTTTTAATGTAATCTGACCTAAATAAACTCTAAATATTATGTATAAATTATCCAAATATTCGGATGTAGGTGAAGTGATCGTTAGCACGAAAATATATTTAGAAACCCCAAAATATATTTAGAAATGTAGCACTTATCTGTACAACGATACTTTTAACCTTTCCGGTAAAATAAATCATTAGAGATAAGAGAACAAGGTTGATCCGTTGCTTTTGTGTATAATTAAGTCTGGTAATTAATGGGTTTGTTCCAGATACGTAGCAATAATCGAAAGCGCTTTCAGTCTGGCTTCTGCTCTTCAGTTCATGTTGAGTGTGATGGTATTATGTCTGGTGGGTGTGCAGTTTTTATCGGTACGTAGTCGTTAGTGACACAGTGTAAATATCATACAGTAGTACTCAGCCGTGTTTTAGACATCAAACACCCTCAACACAAAAACAAGTGGTTTGCTACGTAATGTTTTGCTACTGAAAGTTGTAAAACATCACGTCAATTTCTAGTAGTCTAAATACGGAGATGGTTTATTATTTATTATTATTTATACCCTATCCCAGCCCTAAATTTTACCTAGCCCTAATTTAATATATCATTGCTTTACTACTTCAAGTAATCTGAAATGACTCTAACGTATAATTCGGGCGACGCGATAGTACGAAGATAGTCTACTGTGTATATTTAGTTATATTATGGTTCTAGTCTACCCCTCTAAGAGGGAAAGGGGATCCATCATCATTAACGCCTCGTTTAGTTTATTAAGATAAGAATTTCGATCTAGAATCTAGAAGATTGCAGGTGGGTTCCTCCGGGAATCAGACATTTTGACTTGATTGCAAAGATTGCTAATGCAGTAATCAAAGTTAAATCTAGCTATGCATCAACACGTACCTTTCTGACCGAAGTTTGTTTCATAAACTAAGCTTGTTAGACAGTATTAGTATTTGAATCACATACTATATTATACACATTAAACGTAAGCGGTTGTACAAAAGTGTTACTAGTGTTACTAACCTGCCTTTTTTCTGGAACTTGTGTGGCTTTAGTATTCCTGTTCTTGCGATTTCACATACGATCATATTTAATGAGCGGTCACGGTAACAGATATTCACTCACATATCACATATCTAGGTTAACTTCTGTACCCTGAATATGTTATAATATGGAGTTCTAAAAAGTAAAAAATTTTCAACGTTCTCTTACCGCATATAAAATGTGTTGTGGCGCGATCCGATGCAGTTGCACATCGAACTTTCAGAACACGTCGTATTTCTTACGAATTTGCCAACTAGGTCTGTCTGTCTTGAAAAAAGTTGCTCAAAACCTATAGTCGAAACCACGGGGCGTGTCACAAAATTCCTTTTTTTTTTATATTATACAGTATAATAGATATCTATATTTTGTATTGTACGTTTTGTTATTATTCAGTAATTTAAATTGTAATACTTAGTAGAAACAATTCTCGTGGTACTTTTTAAATAAAAAAATATATAATAATTGAGACGAATAAAGTAGTAAAGCTTGAAGGAAAACCTTTATACATAAAATGTCCCAGACCCCAGTAACTGGATTCTCACAAAGAAATGTATAATTGTAGTAATCAAATCTCAATATACAAGTATTTTTTAATAAATTATGAAGGGTTGTATCGAATTGCTTAGTTTCAAATAACGTAACTTTCAATAGCCACTTGTCTCAAAATCTTCTTCACTTTACTAAATTGCCAATAAACGATTTGTTGCTAAGATTTTTCTTTATTCGTCTTAATATTTGCGTTGAATAGAAGTTAGAACGTTAGGAAAAGTTAAAAGAATAAAAGGAGAAATATTAATATTGTCGATATTCTAGTTCCATATATTTTGTTAGCACTTTTTTTAACTTTATAAGCGAAAAAAAACTAATACTTGTACTGTCATTTCTCTTTCTCGATCTCGACTCGATCAAATTATTGATTTTGGACTATGATGGATATCCGAAAATTATTTTAAACAATATAATATTGAGTAAAAAAATCGTAAAATATAAATTGTTTCGTATGTTTCCTGATTTTTCCTTAATTTGATCAGGTTTTATAAAAACTTAATTTAATTATGGGTGGCTATTTAGTGTCTAGTATGCAGTCCATAGGCGCGGCGTCCACGAGAACGAGCGATTTGGCCGCTACACCGCGAGATCACAAGCAACTTTATGCTAATAGATCGCGCCGATTTTAATAGATCGTTGCATAAAATTGCTTGTGATATTGTTCGTAGCGGACGCATATGAGTCGAGCCTTACAGAGTCATCTTTTTTCTGAATTTCAGATCGAAAACCCCGCAAGTCATCCGATGCAAATCGTGTGGATGGCCATTTACTTAACGTGCATGTTGATAGAGGTGTTCATACTGTGCTGGTTCGGCAACGAGCTCATATTGAAGGTAATCCCGATTCACGGCCAGGGCTTACACGGCCATATTTAGCTTATAATGTAAGCCTTTGACGGGCAAAATATCCATAGGGATTCATACTTAGTTTTAAAATAATAATATATCGTTATCATTTGGTCCTTTGACCTAACTCGAAGGACCAAAAAGTCTGTTTTTTGGCTTTATTAAGACTCTTTACCCAAAGTAAATCTATTACTAAGACTTCAATGTCTGTCCGTCTGTCTGTATATCTGTGTGTCTCCAAGCTGTAACTCAAGAATCGCTATAGCTAGACTTCTGAAATTTTCACATTTTGTGTGAATCTGTTGCCACTATAACAACAAATACTAAAAACAAAATAAATTAAATATTTATTTCCATTTTTTGCTCGTAATCAATAACGGCAATACATAGGCACTTGAAATATTCACGAAATACTCTATTCGCACTTTAATAATTTATAATAAAATGTTCATAAATGAAATAATTAAGGGGGCTCCCATACAAAAAAATACAATTTTCAGTATTTTTTTGCTCTATTGTGGTACTGAACCCTTCGTGCGCGAGTTCCACTCGCACATGGCCGATTTTTATTTTTAAAACTATATGCCAGACATGAAGATCAAGGACTATAAACTATTCGGGTTATTAAAACATAGCTATTGACATCGTATTATAATATGCGCTATAATGAAAGAAACGTACATATTAACCCTACATTCATTAAAAGAAAAAGCCAAAATCAAAATAAACTTAATTTGGCCAGAGTCGATTAAAATCGCAGCATAATTAACCGCTTATTTTGTCACCAAATTCTATTTCGTCGTTTTATTGACGTATTGTAAAATTGCAATTGTTATTTACATTCTGTGGCTTATTTTATTATCATAGCAATAATATCCGGATAATATTGCCTATTATTACGAGTCGTAAAGGAATAATACGGGCCATTAGTGTGCAATTTAATTTCCTGTGGCCATATTATGCTCATGTTCATAAAACATCGCTCTCAAATATTTACTGAAACGTCAAGTACTTTATTGAACTAATTAGGCAAGTGGGAGTCGCACGCCCAAAGCTAAATAATTATAATATTTGTTGTAGTAGAAGAATGTAGTTTATGTTTAGTATAATAACGTACCTACCTAACCTGCCGTAGTAACATCATGAAAAACTTTCTGCTGTTCGCAGCAACGTCGTTTTTTGCCATAACCATAAAATTTTACATAATTAAAATTATGTTATGTTCTTTAAAAAAATGTTCTAAGTGTATGTACTTACAAATTTTATGAAATTCGATTCAGCGTTTAAAACGTAAAAAGGTGACACACTCGCCTTTATTAATATGCATTTACACTTTACATACCTACTGGATAAAATTCACACGCCTGTGTGTAAAAATCTCTGTAAATAATAAATATTTATATTTGCAGGAAAAATCAGTTATATTTTTGCGTTGAATTAAAAAGTAATCTAGTTTCGCTGGCATTGTTAAATTACATCTACTGGCCTTGTAATCAGACAAATGGACGATCCTCCTGGAGTTTTCCACTTGAAATTTCAATTTCTTAGGTAACTGCTACTTTAATTAATTATTATTACACCAGCAAAGAGAATTAGTAATGAGCAGGCAGGAGCCGCACCCTCATGTTACGTTACAAATGTTTACGCGAACAAGAATAAAATAAATGTTCTTTAACGTGATGCCCCTGACTTTATTGCTAGTTTCATCGTACACCTACTAATTAAATCTTTACTAATCTTATTTATAAAATTCTCGTGTCATAATGTTAGTTACCGTACTCCACCGAAACGGCTTTACTGATTTTTTTCAAATTTTATATTCATATTCAGTAGGTCTGAGAAACGGCTACTGGCTACTTTTTATATTGATAAATGTATTTCTTGAATAAATAATACTAAATTATTACAACTCGAGACTGACAGCAACCATTATTTGTGCGACGGGATAGCTATGGACGTTGCTATGATGCCGTACTTATTTAGTCACCTCAATAAAATAATAATAATATGGGCGAAATAATTTATATGGCAAAACAACATTTGCCGAGACAGCTAGTATTCTATAAATTCTAAATTGTGTATGTCGGTTACCGGAACTAACATGGACATACTAACGTTAAAATTACCTATATAAGCTTAATTGATATTATATTAATTTATAAGCGGTACGCGTGATTTCTTCCACATAAGTAAATCTTAGTAATATGTTATGGTGGTTCTGCCTTCCACTAATAATAATTATTTACATTTTAAGTGCGTTACATCAAATCTGTTCAATCGATACATGTATTTCTAACATCTATGGCGGAAAAAAATAAAAAGCCAGAACCTTCGTCGCCAATATGCCCACCCACAATACCACAATAGCGTCACGTTTAATAGACTCGTATTTATCACACGCAACACATTCCTTCGCCAATCGCCAGGCAATTTATACCACCCTGTTGTTTGGCTAGATAGAATGCAAATCAATAAATTCAATTTACTAGAACATTTTCGACGGCTCAAGCCCGGCGGACATAGAGCTGTACATTGACAGAATTAACTCGGAAAACTGACATATTTGGAGCTTTCGAAACGCTTTTTAAAATAAAATTATTATCGCATGTGTAGATCATGCAGATATTAATCGGTGTTACATAAATGCTATACATATAACACAAACATATATCATTTTTAGGGTTCCGTACCTCAAAAGGAAAAAACGGAACCCTTATAGGATCACTTTGTTGTCCGTCTGTCCGTCCGTCCGTCTGTCAAGACCCTTTTTCTCAGGAACGCGTGGAGGTATGAAGCTGAAATTTATATCAATTACTCAGGTCTACTGTCCCTTGAAGCTGTGAAAAAATCAAACTTCTAAGCCAACGCAATCAAAAGATACAGCCGTTTATGCCGCAAATTTTCGACACTTGCAAGGGAATCAAAACCTACAGGGTGCTTCCCGTGAACTCAGAATCTTGAAATTTGGTACGAAGCAACGTCTTATAGCATAGATAAAGGAAAAATTACGAAAACCATAAATTTTTAGTAACATCACATAATATATTTTTTTTTAATAATTTTAAACTTACTACCCATTTCCTCATAAACGCGTAGAGGTATTAAATTGAAATTCATACCAAATACTCAGGTCTATAATACCTTTAAGCTGTCGGAACCCTCGGTGCGCGAGTCCGACTCGCACTTGGCCGGTTTTTTTTATTATTACAACACCTGTAACACAAATAAATAGAGCACTAAAATGCACACACACACACACACACACACACACACACACACACACACACACACACACACACACACGCACACACGCACACGCACACACACACACACACACACACACACACACACACACACGCACACACACACGCACACACACACACACACACACACACACACATTTGAAACTAAAATATAGAAATATTATTTAATTTATACTAGGCTAATACAAGTTCTACTTAAAAGGAGAACTCCACCACAATGCAAATATGTAAATTTAATGAAAATAAAGATTTTATGAATTTTTATGAATTATATATCATGATAGATACCGCATGTGTATGTACTTCGCATGCCATATCGCGCTCCCAAACGACGAGCAATGCTCGTCTTTCGAAAGTCTGTTCAGTCTGCTATCGGAATCGGACGTCAATCGGAATTTTAAAAATGCCTAAATGCCTAAAAGTGCCGTATTGAGCTGTAGAAATGTAAATAGAACGTTGGCCTAGATAATGGGCACTTTTCTTATTATCGGTACGTCACAGTAGGTATAAAAAAAGTGGCACACTAGTTTTCATACAAATGGAGCTACATGCGGTATCTATCTTGATCTATGTCTGTGACATAATATAAGCATAATTATTCGAATAATAATGAAGTATCAAAATCTGGGGATCAGTGTTTAAAATATACTTAAGCTAATTTACATGCTCCCTAATATTACTCATCTATAATATAAAACTAACATTAGGCAACTGTTCACCTTATTTCGTTTATACTGTGCAAACATTATCTGCGTAGATCCTATAACAGATTAGCAGTTTGGGAGTTCGCGTCTAGAACTTATGTTATCATATAGCGTTTAACTAAGATACAAACTCGAAGATAAATCGTCCCATTCGTAGGGTAAGCCTGTTTACAGTACGCTCACTTAAAATCTGTCCAAGTAATTGATGTATTGCGGTACTCGAAAACTGTTTGATACTTTGATACTTGGGCAATAAATTATCTAAATTCGACCTTCGGCCCTCGTTCACAAGAACGTTGCGTAATGCGAATTTGAACTCGCTTAATTAATTGTTAATAGAGCCTATTATATCGCGCGTCGATGTCAAACCCTACGAACATTATTTGCCTAAATTAGTTATTTAATTGAAATTACTAAAAATAGCTTACGACTTCAGAGTATATTTTTATTAGGTTGACGTCGACGTAGTCTTTGGTTACGTAACTATCCACACTACTCTTATAAATACGAAAGTTTGTCTGTCTATACTCTATACACTCGAAGGATTTATGTGGGTAGGGAGAAGGGACACCCAGGAAAACATAAGATAATTGTAATCACGGTAAAACTTACTTACGGTTCCTTGCGATAAATATTTACTAATTTTGGTGCAACAAGTTGCTGGCAATATATAAAAACAATTTGATACAAAAATCACTTGTTTCTAGAGTTTGGAGCTAAGAGAAGCGGCATACGAAGGCACATGGTTGGATTTGGACTCCAAAACGGCGATGTATTTGGTCATTTTTCTGGAGCGTGCCAAAAACCCACTGCGAGTGACCGCGGGCAAGATATTTACCCTGTCCCTTGAAACTTATACTTACGTAAGTAATTATCTAAATTAGTAAACTTGGCGCGGAACTTTTTGCATCCGCAGGCATTCCTTTTCATTTTGCCTCGATCCTGGACGTTATTATGCCTTCGAGGAAAGTTTTAAGGGCTGTACCGACTTCATTAGGTACCTCAACTTTTCCACTTTTATATAATACTATATTATGTTACTTTTCTGTAACACTGCATATCTTTAAATGTATTTTATACAGTTATTTGCATAATATAATAGAATTGATCTTACTGATATGATAAGTTTAGTAAATCGCAAACTTCTTTTTTTTGTTTCGCGAATGCTTTTTTCTAATACAGCTAGATATCCGGTTTTGTTTTTCAGATTATCAACTGGTCGTACAAAGCATTTGCTGTTATGAGCAATGTGAAAAAGTGAAATGGAGTAGCCCAAGAATACTTTTAATGCGTAGGAAATACGAAGGTATATTAATTTGTGTGGACACAGTAGCTATTAGAAGTTATATAAAATAAAACCTCATTAAAAATACCTTAGCTTTTCATTTCCTTTTATTTAATTTAAGGCCGGCAACGCACCTGCAGCTCTTCTGATGTTGCGAGTGTCTATGGGCGACGGTAGTTGCTTTCCATCAGCAGACCCGTTTGCTCGTTTGCTCCCTTATTTCATAAAAAAAGTATCTGGTATCTATTTACCTAATACAGCTAATTAATTATTTGATTAAGTCATGAATAGACTCTGATTTCACGGGGACATTTCGCTAAACATATATTACTAGAATTCATTACAGCATTGTCCATAATGTAATTACTCTATTCGGAGTATACATGAAATAGGTAATAACACGCAGACTTTAACTATTTCGTTACTATTAGTTAATACTAATAGTAACGAAATAACTAAATATAAATAACTGCTAAGCTAATGTTTAGCAGACACTAATATTATTCTAAGGTCATGTCAAACATCGTAAATGCTTGGTTACCAATAATGTATCTAAATAACTTACCTAGTTATTTGAATACCTACTCAACGTATATTTAAATCTTGAAGAGCATTTGGCACGAATAAGCCGACACGTCATGCTCATTTCCCGATTAATGATTAAAAGTAAGGTTTACTAAATCCTCTTAAAAACAGTTGATATACATAACAAACAGTTAGTATTGACTTAGTTAGATTCAGTAAAAAAAACAATATTAATATCAAAACTTTTCGACTTCACAGTTGCCTACACAAAAACGTCGTCTTAATAGAACTCCGTGTCTGCTGAAACCGTTGTAAAACATTACGATTTTATTATTGAAGCCTAAGTAATACGATTTAATATTTATTACAATGTGGAAGTAAACAACTGAACTGCTATAACAAGTTTGGAATTTGAGAAGCCGTACAAATAGCTGGGCATGGGATTGTGTTTTCCTAATAAGCTAACAAAAGTTTTGTATTGTACTTTCTGGAAAATTCTTAAACCAATCTCCTGTAAAACATATCTATCGATTAATTATTATTATTATTAGAGGAATCGATTATTAGCTGATTGACATTAAACTGATTAAGTGATGAAGTATTAAGTAATTAACGTCGCTCGACCCTGTTTGGTCTGAATTGGTCTAAATTGACCCTTATGTATTGTCTTGTCGTGCGACACCGCAACGCAGATGTAGCAACCGTTATTCGTTATGACAACGCAACCTACCGCAAATCGTGATGCACCGAAGCAGTATGGCTAACATTTAAGGTGAGACCGCACTACGCGACACTATGCGGTACGTCACGACGCGACACTTCACGTCCCATGGAATTGACGTTTATAAAACGTGTCGTGTCACTTTAGTGCGGTCTTGCCTTTAAGGTAGCTATACAACACACAAAGTAGATTTTTTTCAATTGTATTCTGTTTGTCCTTTTTGTTAGACAAAAATGTAACAAAAGGACATACAGAATACCAGTCCAAATCGATATATCCAGTACGAAACGATTGAATATCAAACACTGGAAAAGTGGAAACGAGAGTCTTGGTTTTGAAAAAAAAACTATCGCCACGTTTGGTCGGCGCAAAAAAACCACAACATATCGATCGCCATGCAAATTGATAAAATGGAAAATGGAGCGAACAATTTTATTGCCTTCTAATAAAAATTTCAATAACGACGTGCTCATGGCTTTTAAAATTGTTGGCTTATTAAATTCCTATTTGTAAGATGGCCGCAACTTTTAATTACTCGTTCAAGAATATCTGGTATTCAAATTAAGCATAATATTATGAACATATTTTTTCCATCCGACCGCCGGATAGAAAAAAGAAATATAGTTTCTCTCTTTCACACAAACAACAAAAATATTAGTAACCGGTCACATAACGTGAGCAAGGAAAAGTGGTAGCAATTTTTCCGTTTACGAGTAAAGGCACGCGATAATCGGGGCTCAGCTCAGCGCAAAATGCGCTATAGCCAAAAACTTCTATTTTTGGCTATAGGACACTATTGCCGGGCCGGGTCACATCGCATTGACGGATTTTGAGTACTTTGGATAGCTCCAGTGTGACCACACTTAAATCACTCGTGACTCGATATATCAAAAACGTTGCTATATTCTGCTAAAATCTACTAGACCGTGTTTTAGCTTCTACCGAAAATCTACCTTTATTAAAATGTTTACCTTTATAAAACTAAAATGTTTATATGGACTGTCTTTATTATGCATTTTAAATTTTTATATTATTTGTTATATAATATCGATCTTCTATTAAAATTTACAAAAAATTTTGGACTACTAAATCGTCATTCATTTGACCTCAAATCTACCAAAAAGTGGAAATCTATATGAAGTGTGGTCACACTGTTGCCGGGGCGCACCGGGTTTGTCGGGCCTTGCCGGGCCTTGTCGCATTGACGGAAATCCGCTGCGCCCCGACACAGTGTGCGATACGCGCATCCGCTTACATACAAATTTTATGGAAGCGGATTTTTGCGATGAGCCCCGGCACGGCCCGTCTCAATGTGCTCACTCCTTAAAAAACAAGCTACCGAACCTTTCTTTATACAGTAATTCAATATCCTTATGTAAATTTTAATCTGTTTTATACCAAAGTCTTAATATCGAAGCTATCCGATGAACTATTATATACTAACGAAGTTATCGCAAACTAGCGTCGTTAGCCCAGTATTCGATTTGTCACTTGACATGCGCTGCCACCTATAGTTCCTGCACGTTCCCTATATAACTCATTATTGCACCCTATAATATAATACCTGAGCCTTCCAGTTGATCATGTTTATAACTCAACATTGATCATCGGTGAAAGCTAACTAAATTGTAAAGTAAATAGATACGGATTACGAACAACGATTGAAGTTTCTATTATCTCGTCCACGAGTATAATAATATAAACTAATTATTAACGCTCAGCAAATTTCCAATCCATACTAATATTATAAATGCTAAATTGTGTATGCCTGTCTGGATGTCTTTCTCTCTGTCTGTCTGTCTGTCTGTTAACATCAATTCAGACCGTGACGCGATTTTGTATGGGTTTGACAGATTCGCAAGACGTCTCACGCAATTGAAATCTGTCAATTCAGTACAAATTTAGAAATGCATCTACGCGCGTTGCGGTCTAAACTATCTGAATTGACCCTCCTCTACACGCCCAAATCACTGAACCGAGTTTGCTGAAATTTTGGTATGAAGTTACTTTATAATATTATAGTTACTTTGAGTACATAAACACGAGACACAAAAGAATATTGGTGAAACGGAATTGCGGCCATCACTTAATTCATAAAAAGTCTATGGTTGAATATTATTAACAGTTAACAACAGTTAATTGCTATAACCTTAGCGTTAAAACTAAGAAGAAGTCTTTTGCGTTTTTGTTATCTCTTGACACATTATACCGACTACTGATATCTACTAATTATTCAGATAGCTAGTTGTAAGATGTCGTTGAAAAAAAATGCAGTAGGTATTTGGTTGCTTTCAATGGGTAATGGGTTTGCCACAACGCAACTCTATTACCCAGTAGTTCATTTTCCGCGCAATAACGGCTCATTTTTTCGGGTAAAAATTTTAGAGACCCGTTTTCGAATAGAATCTGTTTTAGAGACCCAACAGTAGATATATCTATACCATAATCGGCTAAGCATGATATGATATACCATGGACGAATTATACAATATGCCTATCTATAGATGCTTAAACAAGCGTGTATAGATTTAACAGACAGAGAGAAAAAAAAGACACAATTTTGCAATATTAAACATGGACTAGTACTAGCTAGTAGTAGTAGTACTAGCTAAGCCGAGCTTTGCGAGGGCTCGCGTCGTCACACCTTGACTGACTGATAATAACGCATTTACATAATATAAGGGCCGCGCCACACCGGAATGGCAGCGGCGAGGCGAGCACTTTTATAGTGTCATGTGATTTTAAACTTTATCTTCATTGTTGTAATACATAGTATCGCTTGAGCTTGCCATTCCGGTGTAGCGCGGCCCTAAAAATTTTGACTGAGTGATGATAACACATCTAAATATATAAATACAAATTACTATGTTAAAGCACAAATCAATTGGCGTGATAGTTTTTCCGTAGTGTACCACAAAATATACAGGTTGTGGCACATACTAGGGTTCGATTCGCTCGCCCTGGTAACAAAATTGAATTTTATATACCCCTGTCCAATACCAATTGAAACAATTCAAAACGAATATTTTTGCTGATTCGTTGAAATGAAAAGATGGAATCAATCAGCGAGGGATATCAGTTTCGGCGAGCAAGCAGGGTTCAATCCCTATTGAACTTCGCCCATACAAAACGAACTTCCTATCGTAAGTATTGAGGATCAAGTTTTAGTTTAGATAGCGACCTCAAATATATAATATTTTATATACTTTATACAAAATAGCTGTTTTAAAGAAGAAACTCCTGAACCTACATAGTGTACAGTCACGACGAACTTCTGTTACGAATTTTGTCTTTAAACGGCAATGCATGTCATTATATTGTGGTCAAGAGAAAAAAACGATCTAGCAAGAAAAAAAATCCACCCTGCAAACCACAATATATTTTCCACACATTAATTATCGTGCCTTTTCTTTATTTCCTTTCCGAGGAAAGCTCGGTTTTGTAAGCAAATTAAACGACAAACTCATATTCCATAAATCTATAACGGTTGTTTTATTACCCCCACAATTTAATGATGAAAGTTAAAATTAACCTTTACTACGTGTAGAATTTCAGTTGAACGTGAAATTGGTCATAAATGAAGAGTTGCTAACTAATTGGGGAGCAGACCGCAACGACAGCGCTACTTAAAACTATCTTCTCCAACTGTTACCGACCAATAAACCGAATAATTGGACAAGTTTATGCTAAACAATGCTTTGATGTTTGACAATATTGGGACGAGCACCCATTAAGCTGAGACCGCAACTTGCAACCGAACTACTCATACTCGTGTTGCTCGATAATGTTTTAAATACTAATTAGCTTCGTATTTTAGAAATATATATCGTAATTAATTTGCCTTTACAGTTGTATAGTATTGCATTCTCATTTGGCTACCTAATTACACAGTACATTAGCTGTACATGTTAGTACAGCATTTTACTTTAAAGATCTACCATTCCAATGTTCATATTTCTGAAAGAACGGCCGTTCTTAGATACATTTATTACTAACGGCCGCACTCAGATACATTTTATGATAACCTCATTTTAGCTTAATTGGTCGCTGTTAAGCGTTAGTGTCCTAACCCACAATTTTTTTCGTTGATAAATTTTGAATGCAGTCTTATTCTAAATCATCTAAAGAACATAACTGCATTCATAACTCAATACGTAATTTTTATGTGGGTTAGTACACGAATGCTTAACAGCGTCCAATTAATATTTTGACATAAATTCCATGAATTTTTGACAAACTTATTAAAAAATTAAAGTTAAGTAATTATACTTACGAGTTACGAGTAGTTATCAACTTAATATCAGAGTCAGTTTGTCATTCATGGAATTAATGTCAAAATCTTAGTTAAAATAAAATATGGCTAAGTGGGGCCGTTAGTCCCAATGTAATTCTAAAAGGTTTATGTATTCATTTAAATATGCCTAATTGAGCTTTCGAATAAGATACTTAAACATTTAAAATATTTGAAAAAAAAAACAATACGAAAAGAAAAAAATCAAACATAAATGTCCACTAACAAGTTCATAATAAAGTTAACGATGAAGATATCAGCTGTTTCGCATATTATTACTTGGCACTAATTAATGAGAGACTTGACGGTTTTCACTCAACATGGCGCTCTGTGCTGCTAATGAAATTGCAACGGGGATTCATTTTAAGATGACGCAGTGTACGCAGTCGTGGTGTTACAGACAAATTAATTTTGTATTGCAATGTATAATGTATTTACTAAAAGTTACCTGATTGGATTTCCCAAACCGCGTTTTTGCGCGGCAAGGCTGAAAGCTATCTTATTTTTTCAAGATATCGTCTTCATATTTGATTTTAAAAGTAAAACATAACGCTTTTAATTTGGGCCTATCGTTATTTTTTTAAATAATTATTATTTTCCAAGAAAATAAACATAAATAGGCGATTTCCAATTTTGGTGGCTTGTCGCCGAACTATTTTACTCAATATCTATTACTCAACAGAAAACTTGATACTGGATTCGATTTTTATTTTTATGTAATCGTTTAATATAGTTGACTCTTCATAATATATGAATTTTATTGTACTAACTTCTGTAGTTGAGTTTTTATGACACAGTTTAGGTCTGTCGCGGAGAATTTTTAAATTTTGGTGGGATTTACGAAACGTTGTTTCTACAAAATACCATTGATCCCTTAAGCATAAAAAATACGCCATTTACTTCACTCAGCCACACGCTAACCAGTTTAGGAGGTGGCTGTGGGCTGGGTCGTACCAGTTTCCAGCCAGAAATGAAAGAAAACCGTTTTGTCATAAAACCCCCGATTTTATGCAATTTTGGTGTACTTAAATTATCCTACTTGTGGCAATAATATCATGTTGTTATTTTGAATATCGGTAGAGTTTTGGTTTGTTTATAGTTAAGTTAATGTGCTATAACTTTAGTGCACGTAGTTTTCTTTTAAAGATTATTTTTCTCGCAAATTCCAATTTTGGTGGGTAAGACGTAAGTGTAAAACATTATTTTTACAAAATACCATTGATTCTTGAAATATAAAAAATACGCCATTCACTTCATTCTGTCACAAGCTAACTCGTCTAGGTGGTGGTTATCGTACCAGTTTCCCGTAAACACCTAATCCCCAATTTTGGTGGAAACAAAAATTTCCACCAAAATTATATAAAAAATGCAAGTTGTTGAAATCCACTCACCTACTAGTATATTAGACTACGGAGAGCCGCAAGGCTACGAAGAGCCGCAAGGCTAAGTCTTCTCGACCTGGCAAGGACGAGAGCAGGAGGTGCGACGAGGAGGGCTTCATACTGGTGGAGAGAAGAAAGAAGAAGCCCGCCGCCCGCAACCATCGCGGCACCGCGCCATATGTACCTGAGCTGCGTCTGCGGAGCGAGGTCCCCGCGACGCCCCTGTACATATCTCGCCTGCACTGGTCCATGGAGGTCGAAGACGTCGTGGACTACATCAGTAAGAAGACATCCCTCCACTTGAGGGTCGAGCGTCTGCAGTCTCGCCACAAGGTCAACTTCAGTTCCTTTGTGGTGAGAGTACCGACGCATCTTCTCCCGACCTTTGAAGCGGAGGAATTCTGGCCGACTGATGTGGTTTACCGAAGGTTCCGGGGGAGACTCCGGAATGAAGCGCGCGTCACGTCGCCGTTAATTCGTGATAATGTGTAGTTGTTAAGTTTATATAATTTTTATGTATGTTAGTCATTAAGGTATATATTGTATGGGCCTACGTAGCCTGATTTAAATAAATAAATAAAAAAAATATATATTAACTAGTAGGTATATCCTGAAAATCCATGAGATGCCTACGTAAAATATACACTTTTCGATGGCGGATGTTACAAAGTAAAATAATATGGGCTCCGAAACTACTTGTCCGGTTTTGATAAAGCTCCCTTCACTTACGAAGTTGCGGCCATATCTAATAAGCCAAGTATAAATAGACATACTCCTTTAGAACATGAAACGATGAATAATGGTCAATTAGTTAATTATCTCTCTGGATAGAATTTCAAGCGCCTTTCAAGACAAAAATTTATGAAAACCAAAGTTTTTTAAAACACCTCTTTAAAAGTGTTTACATCACCCTACAAAATATTTCACTATCAGAACTTGAACTAGACAATATCGGGATGCCAAGTTAAAAAATTTCCCCTAAATTTGCATGTACCGCGTTCGATTGTAAATTAACTGGCAGGTTGGCGCGGGGCCAGTGTGGACCATTCAGTTGTTTCGGTGTTCCTACGAAAATAAACTTTATGACTTTGACATAAGGGTGTTGTGAGACGTAAAATAGCTGTAACGGTATCGGGGAGCTCTCCAAAGGATCGCACGTGACTTTCCCGGGGTTCTCGTGGACAAGGACGGGCCGGCGTTAATTTCTTAATGCGGCATTACGCGTTCCAATTACGATTAGGAGGATCATTAGGATTTTGGATGTTTTTCATTGTGATATTATACTATCGGAAGCTATTTATAGACCGACGGTGGATATTCGTTATTTGGTTAAGTTATGTCAATGCTAGTCGGCTGTCTCGACTTAACCCGAGCCGACCAAAGTACATCTGCTTATCAATTTCTCAGCTAGTACGCGGCGTTTATTATATTTGTTTCATTTTAGGCGCAATGAGATTTTGTTCTTTTCTTTAAAAGATTTTCGTTGCGATAATGAAATTACCAGCGTGGCTAAAATGTTCGATTTTGAGAATCATAATTATTATGAATCATAAAATGATCCATATTTTTAAATCGCAAAATAGTCACTCTGCTTGTAATTCATGTCTGGTAATTCGTACTAATTTGACATTCGTCAGTTTGACAATTTTCCAATTCATTTGCTGAATTGATTGAGAGGAATTGCTAAATGTGCCCATTTTAGCCCCGCAGGTATGGTGACAGTGTTCATAATATTGAAATTGATGTTAAAATGTATTTCACCCATCAATCCCCAAGCTTCAGCCGGCTGCCGTATAACAATTGAAAACATATTGTGTCTGCGATACCCACGATGGAGGTGATAGTGTAAGTACTCACATACGGTTTTGCTCGATCGAGCAATCACGTAGAGTAAAAACCACGGCTCGGGCTTTCGTCCACACATTCAGTATTGCTCGATAGTTTTACTCCATTTCGAAGGAAATTAGCTACGACTAATAAAAACTAAGGAAGAGTAACTGTGTCAAAAATTTGTCAAGCCGGCTCGATTCGAGCCTTCAAACTGGCTCGATGCGAGCCATCGAGCTGTGAGTTATGCGGTCCACGACCACACGGTGGTTTTTCCTCGATTTCGAGTAAAACTATCGAGCAAAACCGTATGTGAGTACGTGTACTTAGCATTACTGTATTTAACGTTGCTACTGACATCGTTGGATCCGAGTAAAACATAAAAAAATGATGAACGTCATGATTATAATTACTCAATAATTACCTACATAGAACAGTAATGTATGGTCTTTAAATTGTCCATACTCATTTCGACCTAATAGGTATCCATTACCTACTCTTAAGGTTTCTAAAGTTAAGGTTCGTAGAAACTTGGTGAAGTTGTTACCTAACTCCTAAGTCATCTACAGATGTATATAGGTAATGTACTGCTATATATCTTACTTTAGCACTCCTGTTACTCTAACTCTTGTAACTATTTGCGATGTAGTCCTGTTTCTGCGCTGTCTTGCTCACACTTTGTGAATAAGATCGAAACAGGATTATAGGGCAAATAGATACTAGAATGAAGCTTCTAAAATCTTTTTTTTTTTTTTAATACCCGTTTGCTCGTTTGCCCCCTGCAAACGAGCAAACGGGTCACCTGATGGAAAGCAACTTCCGTCGCCCATGAACACTCGCAGCATCAGAAGAGCTGCAGGTGCGTTGCCGGCCTTTTAAGAGGGAATAGGGTAATAGGGGAAGGTAGGGATGGGAAGGGAAGGGAATAGGGGAGGATAGGGAAGGGAATTGGGCCTCCGGTAAACTCACTCACTCGGCGAAACACAGCGCAAGCGCTGTTTCACGCCGGTTTTCTGTGAGAACGTGGTATTTCTCCGGTCGAGCCGGCCCATTCGTACCGAACCATGGCTCTCCCACGTAAAATCATACAATTATTCGTATAGTAATAACAAATTCAGCCGTGTTCTTTAAATTAAACACGCTGAACATACAGATAGGGTGCGTTTGCGTGTTACTGCATTGTTTCGCTACTTCAAATTATCTGAACGTATTTGGGCTAGTATGTAATAATAATAATAGCTCCCACACCAGTTTCGGTGACGATGGCCGGTTTCATTGAAACCAGGCCAGCTACGCAGGAGTAATTTTATAGTGCCCAAGTGTGTAGGCAGTACACAAGAGCACTCTCTATTCCTTTACTCTCATAACCCAGTGGGACGGAAGACCGATACAACCGGCGAGAGATCAGGCGCAGGACCGACTTTTTACATGCCCATCCGACGCATGGATCATCTTACTTGTCAGACAATCAGGTGATCAGCCTGCATTGTCCTAACCAAACTTGGAAATAACATATTTACAACGCGGGAATCGAACCCACGACCTCCGAGTGAAAAGCCGCGCTCTGTACCACTAGACCACGGAGGCTAGTAGGTATGTAGATGATCTAATAACAGCTACGTATCTTTATTAGTTATATTTATAATTATTTGAAAAGGAAAGCTAAATGATGTCAGAGGAACGCACAGTCCCAACTCCCAACATAGCTCCGAAAAGGTAAATAATTCACCCAACATCATAATACATAATATCATCATCATCAGCCTAATGTCCACTGCTGAACGTGGAGACAACGCTTAGGCGAACATACACGATTTGAAGAAAGTGGCAGCGGATGGATAAGGGCTGCCCAAGATCGGGTTAGTTGGCGCTCATTGGGCAGGCCTACGTTTAGCGACAAGAAACTATTTTTCAAAATTCCATCACCAAACTAGGGGATCAAATACTTATTACGCACTGACAAAGCCGAGTAAAAGCTCGTTTTTATGCTGTACTAAAACCACACAGGCGCGGTCCGAAGGGGGGGGTCACATGGCCCCCCAACAAAATCTAAGGTCAAATTGAAAAATCTCAAAATCTTGCCAAATAATAAAAGGAAATTTCTAGCCATCCCCACCATATCCGACCTTAGACAGCTGTCAACCCAGAACCGTCCGAGGGCGCAGATAAAAAAAATATATATTAGTGTAGTGAGTGACCCCCCCAAAAATTTCAGGTTGCGACCGCGCCTGATACTACATTACTTAACACGTCTTTGTATTTAAGAAGCGTTAAAATTTATCTAGCCGAACTAATCGCAGCCAAACGGCGAAGTGAGGCCATTATGTCTGGCTACCAGCCAGCGGTGGGTTCTTCCGGCGTACGAGCTAACTAATAACTACGCCGCTATATTTATTAACGGAGGATACATAAGTTATTGGTGTAAACTGATGTTTACGTTGCTAAGGTAACACAATGACCTTACTAATAAATATAGTTACACTAGATGACGCCAGCAACTCCGTTGCGTCAAAATTCGTTTATCGCACGGGAATCGTACATTTTTCCGTGATGGAAAGTATCCTTTGTCCTGTTTTTGTAACTCGAAGTATCTCCATACCAAACTTCAAGCATGAAGAGGTAACGGACAGACAGACAGACGGACAGATAAACTTTCGCATTTATAATATTAGTTTGGCAGTTACGTAATGCACATACTGTGCAATGTTTTGTACTTATCTATCAAGTATTTCTAATGAAACAGACAAAGACAATTGTGTAGCTTACGCATTGTGTAACTATTTTTATTAGGTAAAAGATAATTGCCACATAATATTATTATGCATCCTTTTTTAATACCTAATTGTTAGTCATTTAAGTAGTATTGCTTAAACGCTACGAATAATAAAAACTATTTATTATTCGTAGCTTTACGCCATACGTCTGTCTATTACCTCTTCACGCCCAAACTTCTGAACTGATTTTGCTGTTTGGTATGATACTTTGAGACCCGGGAAAAGACAGGATACTTTTCATCCTGGAAAAATACGCGCATTAAACGAATTTTGGCGCAACGGAATTGCGGGAATTAGTTGGTTACATATACGATTCTTATCAATTTGATGATTATAACATTAGGTTCATGTTAATATGTCTTGAGTCTATACAACCTGTCGCGATACATTCGTCTTCATCAGGCATTGGGCAATATATCGCCTCACATTACGTCCACTCTCTTTTTAATTACAAGTCCGTCCATAAGCGATGATAGTTGTAAACGAAATAGATTGCATTGCTCACGTCTTCGATCTGTGATTTATGTTCGGTTCTGGACGGTTCTAGAACGTTCCGAACATCCCCGCCGAAGATAAATGGCGTACGTAAAGCTTGTTTAGATCCAATTTATAGACGGTAAAGGTGATATCCCATTTAGTCACCAATTGATAACATACGGTTATAATATACTATAATAAACTAGAATTTGCTAAAAAATTCTAGTTTTATTACGTATTACGTGGAAGGCTCGATGACGCCAGCAACTCCGTTGCGCCAAATTTCGTTTATTGCTTGGGAACCGTACATTTTTCTGGGATAAAAAGTATCTCCTTTCCCGGGACACAAAGGATATCCATACCAAATTTATGTAAAATCGGTTCAGAGGTTTGGTCGTGAGGAAGTAACTGACAAACAGACACTTTCGCATTTATTATATTAGTATGGATTTGTATGTTTAAGAAGGAACCTATAGAAATATACAGAAAATAACGAGCTGATGATGATAAAAATATGTTAATAACACTTCGATCCAAATCGAAATAATCTGGGCGCCACGATGCTGCGAAGACACACGTGTAGACGTCCAATCAGTGCCAGTTTTAGCCATAAAGTTAATATAGCGGAATAGAGTAACAATCTCTAGCTGTCAAACGAAACTGAAATTGGTTTCATCTGTGTGTAAAAATATGTGTAGTGTATACACTTACACAAGCATGATTGAACATGAATTCTTTGAGATTAAATTTTCAACGTGCGGCACGTGCCGACTGGACGTCAAAAAAAGAGTGCTGCTGTCGTGTATCACACGTCTCTTTTTACCACGCAGTGTTACTGATAGTGCCATCTCTCTTGCTCAGGCCTTTGTTTCTCCATTCCGCCAGGTATAATTACTTTATGGTTTTAGCACTACCAGCGCCCTGGTCAAGATTAATCAAGATTAATTTGGCATCCTGGTTCTGATAGTGCTAAAAAATGAGGCACCTGCGACTTCCCTTTTTGTCTGCTTTCGGCGCCCCTTTTTATCCGGCGCCCTCGGTGGTCGCCTATCGTCACCCCCCCTAACGCCGCTACTGCGTCCAACTAAAGTTGCAATAAAAAAAGATTATTTTATACCAAGGCAAGGTAATCTAAGTAACTGCACGTCTTAAATGGAATGAACTGGCAGATCGCTATCAGATTTCATTTGCTTGCGGCGCGACGTAACGATGGCGTGTTTTAAATATTTTATGACTAGTAAATAGGTTGGTTAACTAACTATTAAAAGCCACAAGGCACGGAATTAATTGACACAGCCGTCTGTCAGTACAGTTTTGTGTCTAGACTTGCGTATTGCAGCACAAAGAGAAGCCACATTGTTTGCCACGTCGCTGCGCGGTGACGTAGATCGTACAGTGTACACCCAATAGAAATCAACAGCAAGGAAGGCCTCTTCATCTATCTGTTTCGTCAAAACAACGCGTCTGATGCGTTTAAGGCTACATGAACCATCCATTCAGTACTAAATCATTGCATGAATGGCTCAAGTGTTATCAGTTTAAAATGGATTTCATTTGAAGTGCGTGAAGTGTATGAAGTGCAACTACAATCGAACGGCTCGCATTGCCAGCATCATAGTACGCTATAGACTATAGAGCAGGGGTCACCAAATGGCGGACCGCCCATTGTGTGCGGACTAAGCATGTTCGAAGATGAATTTCGTCAAAAATTAATTTCGGTCTCGACATACTGATTATCATGTAGCAACAACAATTTTCACTTTTCTCATTGATACAAACAAATACCTTTGTAATTTCCGTAATTACATTTGTTTAATATAATTATTTTTTTTTTTAAATGTGTGGACTGCGAAGCTAATTGGTGACCCCTGCTACAGAGTATGGCCAAAGAGCTAAAGGCAGCCAGAGTTGGTCATATTTTATATTATATGCTGAAAATGCTGAATATTTTCTGTACATAGTATTATATCGACGTAAGAGCGACCAGCGACTATGGCGTTTCGGTGGCGGTTACTTTTTTTTCTGTCTTCCGTCGCCCATGGACACTCGCAGCATCAGAAGAGCTGCAATAGGGGAGGGTAGGGATGGGAAGGGAAGGGAATAGGGGAGGGTAGGGAAGGGAATAGGGTAGGGGATTGGGCCTCCGGTAAACTAACTCACTCGGCGAAACACACACGACGAAAAACACGCCGTTTCACGCCGGTTTTCTGTGAGAACGTCGTATTTCTCCGGTCGGGCCGGCCCATTCGTGCCGAAGCATGGCTCTCCCACGTATAGACTTACATATATATAAGTTACTTTAGGAGGTATCGTGTGGTAAACATGTACCTTATTTTTATTAAAGTAAAAGCTTAATTTTTTATATTTTTTCTTGGGATATTTTCAAGAATCTCGACTTCCTCTGTCGGACACTTATGACCGTTGCCGCAGAGCTTTATACGTACCCATTACGAATATCTGGTTGTCTCGGCTCATACACTTGAATAAAATAAAAAATAAAAAAAATGTTTTATTTCTGATTAGATTTGAATCAAACTCTCGTCCTACATGGTGCCTGCCACCGGTTCCTGCCACTATTGTTTGAGATAAATTCCGTCCATGTATCGGGTCGGTTAATGTAACGATACCTATACCATTAGGGGTGATGAAGTCGTCGGCTGCCGCTGGATCGCCGCCAACCGACATTACTTATCCGACAAATTCCCGGTTAAGTACGACTCTGGCACCTGCCGCTGAATTAGCCTTACATACAACCTTCGGCGCCGGCTTATGGGAGTTTCCACTTAATAACTTTGTTTCGACGTGAAGTTTATATTGAAATTCATTTGCACAGTTTAGTGTGTGCTTACTTCCTATCGGAGAGGTTGGGTCTAGTGGGTAGAGCATTTAGTCGCACTTGAAACTACTGCTTGAAATCGATTGCGATGATTGCGGATACGAAGAAATAAGCCCTTAAAGATTTTTTTTAAATTTCAGAGGATGACTTATTGGCCACCAAATTCATGATTTAGGTGGACGTAATCCCTCCGTGTGTTGAGACTATTAGGAATGAACTGCTGCAGTGTAGAACTTCATTTTTTGTAAAAGTTTTTTGCGTACAAATACGTAAAAGAACATTGCTACGGCGCGAAAGCTCATTGCTATTATGTAGATGCACATTGCTACGGCGTAGATGCACATTGCTACGGCGTAGATGCATATTGCTACGGCGTAGATGCACATTGCTACGGCGTAGATGCACATTGCTACGGCGTAGATGCACATTGCTACGGTGTAGATGCAAGTTATTGCGTGGATGCACATTGCTACGGCGTAGATGCATATTGCTACGGCGTAGATGCACATTGCTACGGCGCCGTAGAGGCAGCAATGCTACGACGTAAATGGACATTGCTATTGCGTAGATGCACATTGGTACGGCCATAGAGAAAAATAAACATACATCGGGTACGGCGTAGATGCAAGTTATTGCGAAGATGCACATTGCTACGGCGTAGATGCACATTGCTACGGCATAGATGCATAATAAACTGCTAACTTTGCTGGCGTTGTTAGACTTTAGCAATGCATTTAACTCAATCGACCATGACATTTTGTTGAGTTTGCTAAGGTCTATCAATCTATCTCCAGCAGTAGTTTGCCTAATCCGTAGCTACCTTATTGGTCGACGTCAGAGGGTTAAGTTGGACGATTCTTTCTCTGATTGGGGCTATATCTCTGCCGGTGTTCCACAAGGAGGGGTCTTGTCCCCGCTCCTTTTTGCCATTTTTATTAATTCAATTACGGGATCCACTTCTTTACTATCTCATTTATATGCTGATGATTTTCAAGTTTATACCCATACCTCACTGCTCAATCTACGTGATACTATTAGTTATTTTAATAAAGAATTAGAATTAATTTACGACTGGAGCAAGTGTCATGGCCTGGTAGTTAATCCTATGAAAACACAGTTAATTATTATTGGCAGCCCTGGCCTTGTGTCTAGGATTGACTGGAACAGCTTGCCTCCCGTACGCTTAGATAATGTAGTGATTCCTTTTAGTAAGTGCGTAAAAAATTTAGGTGTTTATTTTGACGACACATTATCTTGGTCTCATCACTTAAAAGAAATTAGTAAAAAGATTTATGCTACCTGGTTCTCTGTCTGTCGCCTGCGTTACCCCTTACCTATTCCAACGAAGATAAAGATTGCTGAATCTCTATTCCTGTCAATTCTGGATTATGCTGATGCTTGTTTGACTAATACTCGTATCACCGAGGATCAATTAAATAAGCTCGAGAGACTTCAGAATCTTGCAATCAGATTTTCTTTGGTTTGAAGAAATTTGATCACGTTTCAGAATTCCGAACACGTCTGAAGTGGTTGCCCATACGTTTTCGACGAGATGCCCGTATCCTATCTCTTGTTTACTGTATCATATATGACCCTTGTTTACCTCTATACCTCAAGGAAATTTTTTTATTTCGCCAAGCCACTGCAAAGGAGTTAAAATCTGCGACAAATTATCATCTAGAAATGCCCGTGCATCAAACCAAATATTACGGTTCCTCGTTTGTCGTTACCGGTGTAAAGCTCTGGAATTCGTTGCCTAAGCATGTCAAAGTTGCAAAAACGTTAAATTCATTTAAAAATCTGGTCAAGCTACACTATTTAAATATTTGTAAATAATTTATGTTTATGTTTCAAGTTCATGGTATGTCCGTGTTGTACTATGTCATAAGTCATTATTCCTATTAATATGGTTCTATACATTATGTATATTGTATAGTATTTATGTATAGTATTATTGTATATATATGCATATTTATTTATATATTTATAATAATATAATATTTGTATTCTTTTGTCTGCGCATGCACACTTATCTCTTCCACAATTTTCACCTTCGCTCGTGGTTGCCTGGAAGAGATTGCTACCTAGTAATAAGGCCGCCATTGTGACACCTATGTAAAATCTTGTTTAAATTGTTTGTTTTCTCTATGTATTGTGTGCACAATAAAGAATATTTGAATTGAATTGAATTGCGACGGCGTAGATGCATATTGCTACGGCGTAGATGCACATTGCTACGGCATAGATGCACATTGCTACGGCGTAGATGCATATTGCTACGGCGTAGATGCACATTGCTACGGCGTAGATGCACATTGCTACGGCGTAGATGCATATTGCTACGGCGTAGATGCACATTGCTACGGTGTAGATGCACATTGCTACGGTGTAGATGCAAGTTATTGCGTGGATGCACATTGCTACGGCGTAGATGCACATTGCTACGGTGTAGATGCAAGTTATTGCGTGGATGCACATTGCTACGGCGTAGATGCACATTGCTACGGCGTAGATGCACATTGCTACGGCGTAGATGCACATTGCTACGGTGTAGATGCAATTTATTGCGTGGATGCATATTGCTACGACGTAGATGCACATTGCTACGGCGTAGATGCACATTGCTACGGTGTAGATGTAAGTTATTGCGTGGATGCACATTGCTACGGCGTAGATGCACATTGCTACGGCGTAGATGCACATTGCTACGGTGTAGATGCAAGTTATTGCGTGGATGCACATTGCTACGGCGTAGATGCACATTGCTACGGCGTAGATGCACATTGCTACGGCGTAGATGCACATTGCTACGGCGTAGATGCACATTGCTACGGTGTAGATGCAAGTTATTGCGTGGATGCACATTGCTACGGCGTAGATGCACATTGCTACGGCGTAGATGCACATTGCTACGGTGTAGATGCAAGTTATTGCGTGGATGCACATTGCTACGGCGTAGATGCACATTGCTACGGCGTAGATGCACATTGCTACGGTGTAGATGCATATTGCTACGGCGTAGATGCACATTGCTACGGCGTAGATGCACATTGCTACGGTGTAGATGCAAGTTATTGCGTGGATGCACATTGCTACGGCGTAGATGCACATTGCTACGGCGTAGATGCACATTGCTACGGCGTAGATGCACATTGCTACGGTGTAGATGCAAGTTATTGCGTGGATGCACATTGCTACGGCGTAGATGCACATTGCTACGGCGTAGATGCACATTGCTACGGTGTAGATGCAAGTTATTGCGTGGATGCACATTGCTACGGCGTAGTTGCACATTGCTACGGCGTAGATGCACATTGCTACGGTGTAGATGCATATTGCTACAGCGTAGATGCACATTGCTACGGCGTAGATGCACATTGCTACGGTGTAGATGCAAGTTATTGCGAGGATGCACATTGCTACGGCGTAGATGCACATTGCTACGGCGTAGATGCACATTGCTACGGCGTAGATGCACATTGCTACGGTGTAGGTGCAAGTTATTGCGTAGATGCATTGCACATTGTAACGGCGCATTGTAATAAAATAATTATGTTATTTAAATCTAAAACTTTTTACTCAGCTTCTGCAACAAAAAGTCAGTATGTAACCAGTAGACATCATGAAACACTTTTGTCTTACTCGTAAGAGTTTCAAAAGTGTTTCCAACCAATTTGAAAATAAAAATCATAATTTATTTAATTTCAAAAGTGACGCTCCCCCAATTGCTCCTTTTCCGAACACACCTAAGTATTGTACCGCACATAACACACGTAAGAGCCGAACAAAACTTCTCCAATTAGGCGTCGAAATTCTAAATACCGCATGACTGCGTCAGCTTTCTATACGAATAAAATTTGAATATACTTTTATGGCGAGTTACTGACGAGTTGGAGGGCTGCCAAGGTACCATGCCACACACCTGCCGCGGGATAAACACTACGTCAACTCTTTGGGATGTCCGATACTCGTAGTTTGATACAACGCCATTTTATGGCTTACATTTTGACGGGTATTTATTATGCACAGATTCTTGACAAACTGTAAAACTTTATATGAATTGTCAAAATTTTGAATAACTACTATTGCAAATTAGCTAAAATAAGACTATGATTATAGATAGTATCGTCGTTTGGAGTATAATTAACGTGGTTTGACTAGATAACGCCCGCAACATCGTTGCACCAAAAGTAGTTTATCGCGCGGAAAACACACATTTTTCTGCGATAAAAAGTCGGCTTAAAAAGACTTAAAAAGACCCTTATGTCCTTTTCACGCACTCAGAGTATATCCATACCTATCAAACCCGGCTCTCGACTCGGAGGTCGTGGGTTCGATTCCCGCGTTGGAAACATGTTATTTCCAACTTTGGTTAGGACAATGCAGGCTGATCACCTGATTATCTGACAAGTAAGATGATCCATGTGTCGGATGGGCATGTAAAAAGTCGGTCCTGTGCCTGATCTCTCGCCGGCCGTGTCGGTCTTCCATCCCACTGGGTTATGAGAGTAAAGGAATAGAGAGTGCTCTTGTGTATTGCGCACACACTTGGGCACTATAAAATTACTCCTGCGTAGCTGGCCTGGTTTCAATGAATCCGGCCACCGTCACCGAAATCGGTGTAGGAGCTATTTATACCTATCAAAATCGGTTAAGCGCTTTGAGCGTGAAGTGGTAACTGGAAGATTTCGCATTTTTAATATTAGTATGGAATTATGGATTTAGATTGGTGGTTTTGACCATATTTTTTTTTATCTATAACGGAGGTAATATAATACAATAACACATTGTTTGTTTAACCTACTGAGATACAATAAGTTGTTTACTCGGTAATTCATCAACAAATTAATTCGTCGCTTCTCACGTGCTCACACGAGCGGCATGGGCCTACTAAACCGTGAAGGATATAAAAGTTCTCATAATAAAAAATAACATTTCAATATAGAAGAATATTTTCTTTACATTCGCCTACATAAACAGTTCGAGAGTGCTTTTAATATACGTTAGTATAAAGTTTATAGGGGAACGTTTATGGGGACTCAGGAATCGTCCATCAAGTTTATGCATGCTACATAGTCATTATGACACCTATATTGTACCATTCTCTTTATTCACGCACCATTACCCGGAAGTTCCACGCTATCCTAGCATGATTATATGACTTTGTCACTAAAGAGTCTATTAGATAATTCTTGCGTCGTGTATAATGTAGAATGGTTACTTAAGCTTGCAATTTTGTTCGAATTAAATTAAACAATTATTGCTATGCGTAAGTACAATAATTAAGGTGATATGGTTTTAATTCTATTCACATAAACTCCTATTGGTTTTTTGCGGCAACATGTTTTGTAACTTTGTAATAAGATTACGCAATCTTTTATTATTCAATATACACATATTGAACAAAAAAAAAAAAGTAGTTGATCATTAATTTGAATTTCTACAGTTGCATGTGACAAACTATTTTTAATATAAATAGTATTAATTTTTTGCAGTTGTTATATTATTATTTTTAAACATATTCCGACGATATCGTCCTTTAGTTAGTTTTAGTTGAGTTGGTGAATATAATATAAATACTTCATATCATATTCACCAACTCATCATCATCATATCAGCCCATAGTCGTCCACTGCTGGACATAGGCCTCTCTCAATGAAGCCACCACCAATAAACTAAAGGAATAATATGGTGAGAGTACCGACGCATCTTCTATCGACCTTTGAAGCGGAGTAATTCTGGCCGACTGATGTGGTCTATCGGAGGTTTCGGGGGAGACTCCGGAACAAAGCGAGTCACGTCGCCGGTAAAACGTGACAGTGTTTGTTTTTAAGAATATATATAAAATATTATGTATGTTAGTTTAAGGTAATTATTATATAATTGATATGTATATAAGATTTAAGGTATTTGTTATATGGGCCTCTGATGCCCGAAATATATAATTTGATTTGAATATGTGTGGAGGCCGCGAAGAAAGATCTTCCTACCGAGCGAGGTGGTATGCCCGGTCAGGCCGAAGCACACATGATACATTTCAGCTGTCTTATATAATATACCGACGCACTTAGAAAACTTCGATAGCGCGATGCAGGAATGTAAGGCAAATTGTGGGTACACCGCCACACACTAATAAAAAGCGGTATAAACATATTTTAGTAGTAAATATATTAATAGAAAAACTATGGGATATTTCCTTACCTTTATTCCGCCAGCGAAACAAATGTACCCGTGTCCCGAAATCCCTTCAGGACATATTCTGCACCAATAACCATTTTTAAATGAATGTTGGCGATATCTCTTTGTCTGGTGAAATGGTCCATCGCATTTTTCATGCAGTTACCTTCCCTTTCTGCCCAACTATCGGTTTTATTCTATTCACAGATATTGGTCTCTTTTTAAGCCGATTTTGTGTAACGTTAATAAAAAAAGATGACTTCTGTAGCTCAGTGGTTGAGCACACTGCGCTTAAAAGCCGTAGGAAGCGGGTTCAAATCCCGCAAAACTGATGTGGTGTTCATTGACCATAGATTTTATCTAATATATAAAATTCTCGTGTCACGGTGTGCGTAATTGAACTCCTCTGAAACGGCTCCATCGATTTTCGTGAATCTTAGCGAGCATATTATCGGCTAGGGTTGAGAATTGAACAACACCTACTTTTTATATTTATAAGTGCATTTGTTGTTGTTTTTGCAAGTTAAATAATAGTAAATTATTACCACCCGAGACTGACGGCGACCATTGTTTGGGCGACGGGATAGCGATGGACGTTGCCATGGTGACATACTTATTTAGTCATTCAATAAAATAATATGGGCGAAATATGGCCAAACAACGTTTGCCGGAACAGCTATAGTATATTAATATGATATTATTTACTCAAAAATCGTTTTTATCAGCTCTTACGGCCGTTCCCAATATTTAATCTATCTCTGGTTTTGCCCTACTAGAGATAGGAATAGCTCACATTAGACATTAGAGACATATATTTTATGTCAATTATGAGCTATTTCTATCTCTAGTAGGGCAAAACCAGAGATAGATCAAATATTGGGAACGGCCGTTAATAAGCACGGTCTAACAACCCTCAAGTTCGAGGAACTGCGACAGGAAATTGTTACAAAATCGACAGGAAAAAATTTAAGGAAATGTCAAAGTAAATAACCTTTTTTGAAAATTAAGCGATGTTACCGAGGGAGCATGTTTTAATTTAGTAATTTGAGAATAAACTTTGTTTTCCTCCTTAGCTAATTGTCATGGCCTATTTAAAAAACATTTTGATTGATTTCGCAAAAGATATAATTGTCCCTGTTATTCCTTATCTGTTTATCAACAGAAAACTTTTTAATATTTTTTATCTTCCTCCGACATTAAAGATCACAATAAAAAGAATTTGCGAAATCAGTTTAGCCGTTCTCGAGATTAGCGCTTGCACATTTAGCGATTCATTTTTATAGCGCGCGAAACGTTTATCGCGAACCGTAATTTTTTTCGCGATAAAAGTATCCAGTATGTCCTTTCCTGGGACTCAAAGTATCTCCATAGTCCATACCCTGCAAAATCGGTTCAGCGGCCTGGTCGTGAAGAAAAAACAGACAGACAGACACACTTTCGCATTTATAATATTAGAATGGATATGGATTATTAGAAGTGTCATTACCGATGCTACTACACTCATTCCTGTATTTCTTTTTGTCTGTATGTGGTACTAATAATTACTTTATACCGTAAATAACAGTTGGACTATTAGAGCACATGTTGTTTTCAAATAAAAAGACATTAGAGTTCACACCTCCAACTGGGAAATAGCTATAATTATCGTAGCTGGATGCAGTTTTTACTGTAATCAACCAGGGCCTGTAGACAAGTGGCAAAGCGCTAACGCTGACTCTATCGCTAGCGCTACAAAATGTATGCGATTTGACATAAGTCATCGCTTCGCTAGCGAATACTAATGTCAAATCCATACATTTTGTAGCGCTAGCGCTAGCGTTAGCGTTAGCGTTTTGCCACTTGTCTACAGGGGCTGATAACATCTTTTGCTGTGCGACCAAAGAAATACAAGCATTTTTGTGTACAAGAGATTGGCGAATAACTATGTAAAATAAAAAAAAGGTTAGAATGAGCCTTGCCTGAAGATACAAAGAGTGAAAAATTAGCCAAGTGCGAATGGGACTCGCGTACTGTTTTAGAGCGAAAAAAGGCAAAAAAAAATTTGTATGGAAATTATTATTCGTTAAATATTCTTTATATTTTAATTTTATCATAAAATATAATTAAAGGTTTTGTAAATGTTTCAACTGCCTATCTAAGCCATTTTTTTTTTATTATGAGCCAAAAAGGCCAAAATGGTATGAGGCGCCCCTAAATGTTAATTTTATTTTGTTTTTAGTATTTGTTGTTTTAGCGGCACAGACAACGAAGTCTCAGTATTAGGGTCCCGTATTACCCTTTGGGTATGGAACCCATGTATTACACAACTCAAAAATAAATAGATTTTTAAGAATGAGACCTAAATCATTTTTCTGCCCCAAACCACCACGAAACTTTATGAAAATACTTGCTGCTCAAGTCTAAAAAAACGTACGTCTCTCTTTTCCGAACTATAAAAATGATATCCGTAATTTATTAACGTCGTTAAAGTCGATGTTCTTTTTTTGAGTCCCCTTAAAAAAATCTCATATTAAACCTGATCTGAAGTGATCTCGCAATAAATATATTATGATGTCGCGTTAAACAGGCTTTACGACGGCTCTAACGAGGAATTCAGACACCTCGTTTACCTTCCTATCATTAGGGAATATAGCATGACGCAACTCCACATACCCCGATTAAGCGCTGTCGATCCCAAATCACCCTTAACGACGAACAATACGGTACAATTTTGTGTGGCCCCCGCCAAATTTATGGTTTAAAATTAAACATCGCTAGTATAACAAATAGGTTTGTTTTATAGAGATTCCTAGTCGCATTAGACTAATGTGTTTTGCTCGTTTCATCCTAAAACTCCTTTGTCTTTTGTACACAAAACAGTGAAATAAGTCTTACATTTAACTTAAAAAAAGCCCTTTATAATTTCTTAGATTTTACAATAACGAAATTCTAAAATCTTTAAGAAATATTAAGAACCGCGACGTTATAATAATTGTCTGCATAACCTTTTATTAGAGTTTATAATATAATATTATTATGCCTTTATTTATATATATATATAAAACTCAAAGGTAACTGACTGACCGATTGGGCTGAAATTTGGACTGGACCGATTGGGCTGAAATTTGGCATGCAGGTAGATGTTATGACGTAGGCATCCGCTAAGAAAGGATTTTGATCAATTCCACCCCCAAGGGAAAATAGGGGATGAAAGTTTGTATATAATAATACTTCTTAACGCGAGCGAAGCCGCGGGCAAAAGCTCGTCTTCCTATATATAAAATTCTCGTGTCACAATGTTAGTTACCGTACTCCTTCAACACGGCTTGACTGATTTTTTCCAAATTTTATATGCATATTCAATGGGTCTGAGAATCGGCTACTGGCTACTTCTTATATTGATACGTGCATTTTTGTTGAATAAATAATAGTAAATTATTACAACTCGAGACTGATGGCGACCATTGTTTATGCGACGGGATAGCGATGGACGTTGCCATGGTGCCATACTTATTTGGTCACTTCAAAAATAATATGGGCGAAATACTTTATATGGCTAAAAAATTTTATACTTTACAACATTTTCTCAATTTCCTTAAAATTTAATATTTCAACATTTTTAATTATAATAATTGCCATATTAAAATATGTCCAACGTAAGTCGGGTCGTGTGTTTGCTGTGGCGGTCTGATTTATGGGATGTAATTAATTTTTGTGCGATAAGCGATATTTATGGCTATCAAAATTAATTGCTATAGATTCCGTATTTATTAACATTATCTATTTAACTTCCGATTGTAACAACATTATTATCGTGTTCGTGTGACAGATTGACAGCTTTGCAATGATACAAACATTGTGATTTCTGTTGAATTCTGTTTATTTTAGGTATATATTCAACAGAATTTAAATTATTATTAGATACTGTACCTTGTTACTTCACCAGACCTGCAATATAGAGGAAAGTCTACCCAAAAACACTGTGACATTGGCAACTCACTGAGGCCGCCATAACTTAAAGAAGAAGCATTGCGGAAATGTTTTCGTTAGATTTTCCATAATTTTATTTGCAGCATACAGTAGACTATATTACTAGACTAGATAACACCCGCAACTCCGTTGCACCGTAATTCGTTCATCGCGCGGGCACTATGCATTTTTCCGAGATAAATCCTATATTATGTCCTTTTACCCAGGACTCCAAGTATCTCCATACCCAGCAAAATCGGTTTGGACGTGAAGAGGTAACAGACAGACACACTTTCGCATATGCATCTAATATTGCACGGGCGAGTATGTTAGCGTGATTTCGGATAACTTCAAAGGCTGGTTTCACCAAAGAAACAGCACACTCTCACTACACACAAAACCAGTTTTAAACGTATTTAAAACGCGTTTATATCACAGATATACATTTTAGTAACAAAAACTACACGCGTTTTTAGCAAAACGAGTTAGGTACTTCTAACGCATCTACTCCAGTGGGCACCGACGCTGTGAACTGCGAAAATATATAATCTGCGAAACCAATGCGATTAATATAGCGAGATGCAATATTATAGCGCATTGTGGTGTGGCGGATGAGACAGTAAATCGGTTCGCCGCTGTTTCGCAGTTCGCAGCGTCCGCGTCGGTGGACTAGAGCCGTAACTTCATAAAACTCGTCGGAGTCCTGTCAGTATAGTGTCATGGTGAACGAAAAACATAAACGAAAGAAATGTCAAGATGACAGTTTTCACAGATGCGTTTGGTTTCTTGCTATTTTGTTGTTGAAATAAAGTGACATTGCTTAAAATGATGATTGTGAAATCCATTTGAAAGAAAAAGAGATTTACATCGTGAACGCGTTCAATGAGAACTAAGTTTTATAAAACTAAGTTTTAAGTGTGAATAGTGAAATCGCCCCTAAGAGGCAAAACTTGCACTTTAATAATTCACGCGCCCATAAAACTTGCCTCTGTGTTGAGCAAGATTTTAAGGACTCGACTGAGTTATTTTAAGTGTAATATTTTATATGGTATATGAATATAGTATAGAACAATCAATGATTTACAGATTTTTAAAGTTTTCTCAAAGGATCAATTATCTTGACGTAATTAACATTTACATATTACCATTCATTCAGCCAGTCCGAACATAATAAACCTTGTAAATTGTAAAAGGAAACAGCTCTGGTGTCCGGTAATACTGAGATTTGTGGCAGAAGCTATCTTTTTGTGGCGTTGTTGATTGATCACCGTTTAGTTTCACCGTCAGCGAATCAAACGAGCTTGTGAATAATAAACTCGTTTAAAAAATCATAAACCGGACAAAACTCGTGCATTTCCAAGCACATTGATTTAGGTACCTCCAATAAGCCCATGGAGAAAACTCTTCTATACGCCTGAGTTATCTATGGAGAAACTTTAAGGCAAAATTACTTCCCGCCAATATTAAATTTTCCTTGTCCTCTGTAATTTATGGTAAGTTTTCTAAAGATTATTAACACTTTACATAGTCATTGATTTATGTATTCAGTCAATAATTATTCCACGATTTAATATTGGCGGAGCAAAACAATTTACTTTGCAAAATCACCGTTGGAAGTTGGAATTAATTTCAACATTTTAGACAATTTATTTATGAAATAGTCGGAAATGTTGTGTTATTAAAATATTCATTCGCAAGGATTTTTGTTTGATACTCGCTGTGGAAGCAACAGCATTTTCCTGAGGGTTGCGCTACATTAACCTGTGAGTTGTGTTCGTCAGCCAAAACTCTTCGAAGTACATTTTAATTGAGCACTTTACAGTCAGTAAACCTCTAGCAACATTATTAGATTATGTAGTTCTGATTTTTTTTTGAGACGAACACATGCGTGATGCTTCTGGCGGAAATTTTGTTTTGTATGCGCCAGCGTTTTTGATTGGTTAGCGGGCGGATGGATATTTTTCTGACATTAAAGTTATTAAGTACCCACCTGGCCTACCTACCCTTTTTTCTGTTTAAACAGTAGCTATAAGAATAACATATTACAAAAACAACATCTATACATATAATAAAATCGTAGGAAAGTCAATTCTGTACATTGAATATTTTTGAAAAATAATACTTGCGACGTGATCTACAATCGATATGGAAGCCAAAAATATAGTTTTTAGAATTTTTGTCTGTTTGTATGTATGTCTGTTTGTCTGTATGTATGTCCGGGATAAACTCAAAAAGTACTGGATGGATTTACTTCAAATTTTGCAAGGATATTACTTAGAGGTAGGGTCAACACATAGGCTACATATCATAACGATATCACCTATGGTGGGGGGAGGGGCTCAAGTTTCATTATTTTTAGTTTTTTGCTCATATCGCTAAAACGGTGCGTTGTAGAGAAAAAAAGTGCTATACACAATGAAAGCTCATAAAATTTTCCACAGATTTCTCCTTTACACTTTGTATCTATCTCCACTCCTTGCCTTGCTATGAGCTTTTATCTCTCTTATCTATACAGATTTCGAGTGTATATGCAGCGAGCTTCGGCACCGCCCCCCCAAACCCCCCCCCCTCCTTAAAATTTTCCTTTAAACAAAACGATGTCACGGAGTATTTTTCTCCTTTAAGAACAAAGTTAAAAACTACACTAAACATGCGGTTTTCGAGTGTCATTTGATTTGGGGGGGCTGCGCCCCCCCACCAAGGATCTGTTACTTACAACAAAATGGTATCGTCGCGTTTGTATTGCGTCTTATTTCTCCTTTTTAGGAACAAACTAAGTCATCTATACATATAATAAAATCGTAGGAATGTCAATTCTGTACATTGAATATTTTTGAAAAATAATACTTGCATCGTGATCTACTATGCTGACGCGGACAAAGTCGCGGGCACCAGCTAGTAATATTATAAACTGTAAAATAAATCGGATTAAAATAAAGAAACTGAAAAACCTAACTTAAAAGTAAGTGTCAAATTGAAAAACTTTCCCCCGGAAGATCTTAAAACCAATATCCTTATCCTTAGCGAAAAGAAAATACAAAATCCGTAGCACTCTTTATTAAAGAAAAATGCTAATGATATTTCTTAGCTCCAATACACTTTCCCATCGTGAAACTACTCGCGTCTCTGATAAAATACAGCAAAGATTGAATACGTCATTCTTGCCACCTGAAAGGAAACAAAGTTATCTCGGTTTGTGCAGGTTTCATCCGGTCCTATGAGCTTTTTATTTATATTTCTCTTTTATGTTACATCAACGAATCTAAGCTGCGGTTGAATATTTTTATTTCGTGACATTTTCTCGGCGAAATAAGTTATTACCGGTCCGGTGGACAGTGTCCGATGAATGTCGGTGACAGACAGTATTTGTAAAGGTTTCGGTAAATACTTTCTAATCAATCATTACGTAATAGTGTGTTTGGGCTTTATCATTGTATACATTTTGGCAGTATATTGAATATTTGTCTGTATAGAAATTTGTTTTATCTTATTTTATACCTATTAAAAAATAGACTGAAAGTGAGAGTTATTAAGTTTTTGTTAGACTTTACAACAAAAACTTAATAACTCTGACAGCACCCGATAATGTGAAAACGAAAATTAATCTGATTGTTAACACTGTCTTTCGAAAAGTTCATGATTCAGATCTTAAATGCACCACATGAAATTGCTACGGGTGCCAAAAATGGATAGACGAGTCCGTCGATTTTACCTACAAAGACTTTATACCATCCGAGAAATCGTATCAATAGACAGAGGGGGATCTATACAATTTTCGGAGGCTTTGAGATAGCCCAGCCGACAAATTATGATTATCATTTACTTGACGTAACCCGACCAAATTACTTAGTCCGACTTTCAGGATGCACGATGTGGACGATCGCTGGTAGAGTTCCGGTAGGTTGTATTGTACCCACAACCATGCCTTAAGCGAGGAGTAGAACACCATGGGATTAGAGTGTGTAGACCCAGTAGGATCTACCCACTTCGGCTAGAGTGTATGGGGCTACCTAGGATAGTAACACACAACCTGGCCGATATCCCCAATCCGCCGGGAATGCGGAAAGCAAAAATTTTGCCCCGTGCGAAAAAAAAACATTTTCAGCAAATTCTCTTTAACGGTGTCTGTAAACAATATTGGAAACCATTCATCCACGCGACACACTCCACCAGGCAGCCTAAATCACGGCTTCTATAATCAAAACTTTGTACATTACCGAAACGAATGTGCTGTAAGACAAATCTTGGATCCCGAAGGCTTTCAGTATAAGTGGTTTTTGGGCTTGCGCGCATCCCACTAGAACCAGACGTCGGATATCCTCGTGAGGCTTTGGGTGAATCGCACATAGATGCCAGCCGCAGTAAAACATCGAATCTGATAGTAAAGATGCCTGAAAAAATTAGACAATTATTGACTCTTGAGTTCATTCTACAAAAAAAAATAGCATTTATAGTACTACATAAGGTGCAATTATTATGAAAAGACTGCCAATGATTGCGTAGTTTGCCTTATGACAAAAGTTACATAATATCCTACGAGTTACGATCTATTCACATTTCACGCCCAATATGAGGGAGCGACTTTTGTAAGAGCGGCGCAGAAACAGAACTTACAGTATCTTCTTATGTAGTAAATACATAAACTTTAATTTTACCATCTATTAATGTAGTGCAATAGTCGCATCTCGTTTTGGTGTGAACTGATCCTTAATTATATAATTCATAATATAGTTGTATAGTAACATTTACTTACATTGATTAATAAAAGTTCTGTATCGCAGATTATATTTATTAACTATTAAACCATTATTTGTATTATATAACAGTTCTTTATTTGTGCACAACAAAGAATTATTAAGCAGAACATATTAGAGGACGTTGGAGGTAAAACATAATTAGCCGCGTAATCAAGGCATAATTAGAACGGGTTTTCAGAAAAAACTAAAACGTGCAGATTAAGTATTTTCCACCTGGAGAACAAAGCTATTTAATTAGTAACAAAGTCTCACTTGGTACGTAATTTCCCCCGCGTTCCACAAATTGAGCGCGAGGAGGAAAAACAATGAGCCGACGAATGTATACGTCATCAGCGCGTTTGTTAGGTTCATGTACGGCGCGAGCTGAAATTCGGGACATTTAGGTTAAGTATTAACACAAGCACACTAGAGTGAATACATGATTTCGGGGTAGGTTGGATACATCGTCGTCGCGTAGGTTACATTAATTAGGTTGCAACAAAACAGTAGCAGCAGTTTAAATATGATAGTGTGGATGAGATCCTTAAGGGTCGCAGAGACCTACCTTCAGGACAAAAAAAAAGTTAATAAGCCACATATACAAGCCATTGCAGAATCTTTACAACGATTGTGATTTTATAAGCCAGAAATAACAGATGCTCGTACAATAAATAAAATTATAGAATTATAGCTGCACAACAGTAAATGCTGAAAGCTGTTTTCTGTTAAATAACAGTAAAATAATTCAATTCTGTGCAATAAAACTTTTCATTTACCGCTAAACGGAGCAAGAGCAAAACTGCGACTGCCGAACTTTCGCAAACTTGTAAGGACATTATGACTCCGAAAACACGGTGTATTTCATCTGCTAAACTGAAATAAAATATAACAAACATTTCAACGTCTAAATTTACGAGCCCCTACTAAAATAAACTCTTTGTATATAGACGTTATAGTAATGTTTTGTCCTTGTCTGACACCTTCAAAAATAGACTCGACAGGTAAAATGTCAACTTAACACTCTTCGAAATATATTTTAACCATAGCTTACGATTTTTTCGTTTATATGAACCGGGCTAAATATACCATACTCAAAATAATATTATCCTGATATGATAAATTATAATGTGTTGCATGTCAGTATGATATCTGTCGACTCGTGATTCTGCAATGGTTTCGTTTATTTCAATGTGGTCCAAAAATATACTTTTTGCAATTAATTAGTATTTTTATAATAATTTGTAGATAGTCTATAATCTTTATCTATCTCTGAAACGACCCACTGGAATTTGGTATTGTTCTGTACTGGATAAATTTGATATTGGTCTTATAATAAAATATCGAACTCCGATAGCTCGATACCAATACAATATACTCACAACATGAGCTCCTGATGCATCTTTATGCCCTGTAAACATCCCAACTTCAGCGTTTTACGAGCCTCGCTCCCCCGCGACCCGTCGAATGCCCGCCTTATCCGCTCAAAATGGCGACGTAAAGTTATGAATTTGTACGTCATGGTGATGAGATGGACGATCGGCATGCAGTCCGCCGATATCATGGGCAGCATCATGTACAGCCAGGTCGCGTAGAAGAACACCCGCCATATATCAGCCAGGGTGGAGGCGTCGTCGTAGTACGGTAAGTAGGTGACGACCGTATAAAAGGGCGCTCCTACAACAAATGGCTCCGTACAATCTAATTAAGTAGAGCAAACAATTAATTACGTATTGCGTAAACATATTAATTAACGCTTTTTGACTATTTGGATTTCGTTACGTACCTAATATTGTACATCATTTAATTTCATGGGTCATCCGGTTTATTATGATTAACGAGTCTAGTCACAAAGTTTCATACTTTTGATATGTAACACTAAGTTTTGTGAATAGGTCTCGTTTGGAGTTTGGACCATAGTTTTGCATTTGACATTAAATAATTTACTTAAAACTATAATACAATATTATACCTACTTTAATTTTATAACAATATAATATTGTGTCTATTCAAGTTTTAAGTAAATATAATAATCACATATTATTAAGTTGCTTAACTTAATAATATGTGATTATTATATTACTAAGAAGTGTGGTTTAAAACAATACAAATGTAAATTTCATTTCTGATTTTAAACGGACGCTGTTTTATTTAATTCACATAACATCCGTTATTAATAAAATCAAGTGCTTTAAAATGGAAAATGTTATATCAACATAAACAATCCGCTTTTCCCGGTCGTAATCAGTATAATTTTCCCGTGTAAATAAGATACAATAAATTCTCAAATCTGACAAGGCGTTCCGTAGATTAGCTCGTTAAAAAAGAGATTAGTCAACTTTAATTTATTACCCTTGTTTTTTTTTAGAATCGGCGTGCGGTATGTTTACAAACCTTTAATGGTCTACACTGAAGGTAGTTTTGTGGCAAACTACTAGCGGCTACCTAATTTCGGCAACATAAATTTACCTTCAAATAGAACTTTCCTGAAACTCTCGATCCCGAACGCAATTAGCGATAAATAAACTGTTATCGTGTAGAATATTATCCCCCATTTGGCTTTCCCGTGTTGTTTCCTGGTGATCGACTCCTCCTCGATATCCTCCATGAGCGTCGCCATTTTGTTGTTCAATTTCCTTATGGGGTCCTTGTAGTACAGCAGCATGAAGGTTTTTATGAGGATTATATCGTGAATCGCGGCGAACATGAGCGCCGACTGTTTCTCGACTTCGGGAAACCTCCCGAAGAGAGTCGCGAGATTCTCGAGAAGAATCATCGTGAAATATATCGAGAAGGATACGACGTGGTAGATTCTGTACCATATTGTCTCTCGATAGATATCCTCGAACCAAAAGTTCCCCGCCCCCGCAATATACACGTACTTACAGTACGTCCGTAGCAAATGTTTTGTGCTCACCGACATATTAATTTAAAAAAAAAACGTATCACTTCTATAACGACAGTTTTGAAAATGGAACGCAAGTTAATGTTGTACATTAGTGGGTGAACAATTATTAATATTATAATATTATGAAACAAACTTTTTTGAGACAAAAGTTAGGGACTTTAAGAACTTCGGCAATTTTATAACCGGTGTCATTAGTAGGTAGTCATTACATACCCACTGAATTGTATAATAATTATACCCTAATCGCTGAAAGTTAGGGCAAGGGCAGCAATAATTAACATTACAACTTTATAAGTATTGTTTTCTCTTGTATCTAAACACTCTAATTGTGAAAAAAGCGTTATAAATATGATGTATGAATTAAAAATAATAATATTATTAAGTATTTACATATTATTTATATAGAGATTTTTTTATTAGGCATTCTTTAAGTAATAAGGCATTCTTAGTTTTCAGCTTTATAACAATTATATAAGTAGGTACTTACTTACTATAAAAACCGCATCCGTGGTCTAGTGATATAGAGCGCGGCTCTTGACTCGGAGGCCGTGGGTTCGATTCCCGCCTTGGAAACATGTTATTTCCAAGTTTGGTTAGGACGATGCAGGCTGATCACCTGATTGTCTGACGGATTGGCATGTAAAAAATCGGTCCTGCGCCTGATCTCTCGCCGGTCGTGTCGGTCTTCCATCCCACTGGGTTATGAGAGTAAAGGAATAGAGAGTGCTCTTGTGTACTGCGCACACACTTGGGCACTATAAAAAATTACTCCTGCGTAGCTGGCCTGGTTACAATGAAACCGGCCACCGTCACCGAAACCGGTGTGGGAGCTATTACCATAAAAAAACATTAACTAAGTAATATTTGCCTGAGTATAATAATAATAATAATATTTATACTTCCATACTTACTAATATTATAAATGCGAAAGTGTGTCTGTCTGTCTGTCCATCTGTCTGTCTGTCTGTTACTTCTTCACGTCCAAACCGCTAATCCGATTTTGCTGAAATTTGGCACGGAGATCCTTTGAGTCCCGGGAAAGGACAAAGGATACATGTACGGAAAAATGTATGGTTTCCGCACGATAAACTTATTTTGGCGCAACGGAGTTGCGGGCGTCATCTAGTAAATTATAATATTAAAACACATACATATATAACCGTTTAAACTTTAAATAAGAACCTCCTGTTACCATCGTATTTAAAAAGATTAAAACAATCTAATTTATTGGACATAATAACTTTTTTACAATATGATAATTATATAATTTCACTTACTTTCAAAGCTAAAACTTTAATGTAATTTAACTAACTTAAACATTTTGGAGCAAGCCAAACGTAACGACCTAGAATTGAAGATCATAAACAAAAGACTATGAGAAGAAACGTCCCCACCAACCAACAGAGCAGAAACAGATGTCATTCGAAAGATCTACTAGAATAGAGATTTTTTTACTATGGCGACATCTGTCAAATACGTGGGGTTACAGTGCAATTCAATCAAACTTGGGGCGGCGTCGTCATCGTGCCATAACACGACGCCGCCACCCTGACACGGTGCGATGCCGCACAGTGTCCCGGTGACGCGAACGGTGCACCGCGCGCCCCTATTCAGAGTAAAACTTCCGAAAAATGGCGTTCCAAACTTAAACGAGGCATGTGAAATACCTATCAAACAAAGTCGCGTAGTGGAAATATTGTCAGATTTCAATCAAACTAAATGGGCCACGGGGCGGCGCACTGTTCGTGGCACCGGAAGTGGGAACGCCACCGCCACCGTGACACGCGTCACGTGTCACGGTGGCGGCGTGGCGCGGCATCGTCACACGGTGACGATGCCGCGCCGTTTTACGCATTTCCTTAATGTGCAAATAAATAGTGTTAAAATATGGAGATCATGATATTAATATTATTGTCTTCAATGAAATCGTCATTTGTTTGTACATGAAATTAAAAACCAGCACAGTGCGTATCGGGTCACGCGCAATATAGGGCTCTGTAGTACCGCTAGTTTTTGATAATTTTTGTATCGTCAATGAATATAACGTGTTTTTCATTACCAACAATACCATCTCAGTTACGTTCAAAAGAATTTGAACGAAAAGTTTATATTTCTTCGAATACATTCCATTCCACATTTCCAGAAGCAACCTGAGCTAAATAGCTAAACCTGAGCCTGAAACCTGAGCTAAAACAATTTGAGCTAGTGGAAGGGGGGACACTGGACTCTAACGATTTTTTCACTTTAAAACTTCATATTTCACAAGTGGATCCCTAAATCGGAAAATGATCTTTGAATACAAAAATAAAGATTTTATATACCATTTCGTCGCCATCATTAAGATAATATGCATACATGCCGAATTACAGCTTTGTAGGCCCTATGGTCTCTGAGAAAAACCGCGGACAGACAGACAGACACACATAACATTTTAAACTTTCGCGTTGCATTATAATTAAACTTTTTAATCGGGACTTAACGCGACTTATTTAAGTAGTAATGCTACTACGAGTACATACTTTTTCTCGACGTTTCGGCCGTGTTGCAACGGCCGTGGTCACGAGGGGACTGCAGGAGCGCGACGTCTTCGTTTGCACCGGGCGGTCTGTTCTACGACTACCCTCGAATTGTCCAATATTTGTGTTCCAATACACTGAAAGTCAGTAGGTTCACTGCGACACACAACACTAACTGTAAACGTCGAGAAAAAGTATGTACTCGTAGTAGCATTACTACTTAAATAAGTCGCGTTAAGTCCCGATTAAAAAGTTTAAAGACAGACACACAGACGGACAATCAGACCGAAATTATAAGGGTTCCTTGTTGACTACGGAACCCTGATATGCTTTTTGTTTGTAGAAAAAAGTGATTTTTTTTTAATAAACCCAATTGATTTTGAAACTGACACTGGTACTTAAGACTTTTCTGGGTCCCAGTGAACAAATCGAGACGCATACCATGACTGTTGAAGGGTGGGGACGGGGTCCATACAAAATCCCGCATAGGCCTTTTTTCCACTGTATTAAATCTTTGACGACTTCTATTTGTAACTTTCACTTAATTATTTCAAAGTTATTTCGCATAAATGAGCTCTAATCATTAGTTATATTCCAAACAATAATCCACCCCTCCCACATCAGTTTCAGTGACGGTGACCGGATTCTTAGAATAGATTCATAGTAAAAAGAAATTTTACCGTGTCCATATTGTGTGTAATACACCAAAGCACTCTTTTTCACTTACACTACGAAGTATGAGCACTGGGTGAGATATATGTGTAATATATTTATATCGCAAAATATTTTTCATACCAGGGATGGTCGCATCATAAAAAAGGCGAGAAACACTGTCCTAGCCAAACTTGAAAACACCATTTTTCTAAGCAGAAATCGTAACTACTATCTCCAAGTCGCGATTCAGACCCTAAGCTCTAAGCCACCACGGAGGCCTACTTCAAGAAATCCGAACTCTATTATATTAAGACCTTCCGGATCTTATTATATTGGAAAAATCTTCTGAAACTTATTATAAAATAAAGAAAAATAATATAGGCTTACCAGAAAATTATAGTATTATCTCGTAATAAGTCCGCTTGAGAGATTTCACAAGCTTATGACAACTGACGCATATTCTGAGAATGTTGAAGCTGGCTTCTAACAACTGCAACAGCGAGAAACCTCGGCAGTGCATTAGTTTCTCGCCTTTGCCACAAATACGGAGAAATATGGAAAATTGTAACATTTCTATTTAAAGCGCTTCCAACATTCATTTTAAAATGTTAACATATTAAGGTCTATTTAGTTTAAAAACTAATTATTAGTGTTTCATTCGAAATTCATGATTATGAAATGTATTGACTAAAGCGGCCTTCCCAAAGTGGGCGATAACGCCCCCTTGTGGACGCCAAAGGTCTAAAGTATAGGACCCAGAAAAAAATGGGGGCGTTGTGTAGAGGCGAGGGGGGGTAATCTGTATTTTAATTTCATCCGGATCCATTCTGAATTGAAACAATGGGGGGCGCTAAAACATAATTTGTTCACAAAGTGGGCAGTAGACAAAATAAGTTTGGGAACCCCTGCACTAGAGTCTAGTATAGACCTTCTGATTAGCTCACGTCAAAATGCTACCCAATCGACAACGCTGTTGAACAGATAAACTCGTGTTAAATTACTTCAGAAACGGATTTTTGATAATACATAATATAAAGTTTCTATTACGGAAAAGAATCAACCTGCAACCGGGATGTTCAAAAGCTATTCTATTAAGGTGCTCCCTTACCGGTACGGGAGGTGAACCGAGCATTACATGCGCACCTTGTAATGATACAATTTGTAATATCTTGATACAACTTGTAACGTCAATTAGCTTTGTCCACATTGTGCCTTTTTCTGTTCATCAAGGGCATGCCTTATAGCGCTGTCAACAGCGAACGTGAGGCATGCCCGTAACGCGCGTTGAAATCGTAGCGCGCGCTATGACACTTTTCTTTCAACGCGGGTGGATTTTGAGACGTACGAACTTAAAGTACGCGGGTTTTAAGTTCGCGAACTTACTCGGCTCGCGTCGGTGACACACCATGCCGCCAGGCTCGCAGCTCTTTGCTACACACAGGCCATTAAGATCGTCGAGCCATAAGTCCGCGTACTTACTCGCGCGTCTGTCACCCCTTTTAGTAACAATATAATATATTCTATTTAAACATTTTAGTTATGTTTCAATGAAATTTAAATTCTCCGTTATCTGAGCGTTGAAATTAATTTAGATACTGCTGCGAATGTTTCCAGCTTCGCCCTCCCGGGAATGACACTCCAACTAGATACAAATGTTATTATTTTAAGGAACGAGCTTCTGTGAATATTATTTATACACAATTTTAATAAAATAAAGTAAACATTAATGAAGACGCGAGTGGATGAAGTAGATAACTGACATTTTATAACATAAGGCAATTACAAAGGGTCAGCGCAGACAGAGAGGCAAAATCCTCGCGCAGTCTCGGGCATTTTCTTTGAAGCACTTTTTTATTTTTTTTATTTATTCAATAAACTATAAACTATAACTTGAAAATAAACTTTAAAATTATTACACTGAAGTGCGATAAGGGATTCCCGCATATCCTCGAGGACGCGCGAGCATTTCTTGTGATTCGAGCATTTATGCACTTTAGTTTTTTAATTTTAAAGTTTATTTTCAAGTGCATGCCCGAGACCGCGCGAGGATTATAATTCCTCTTTGTCTGCGCTAACCCTTATTTTTCCCCAATAATTTGAACAAACGTTGTATCTTGCCTACTTCATCATCTGGCTGATATATCTGACTATACATAAAATTCACATTCTTTTATTTCAAATCATTTTCCTTGTCCTAAAGCCTTTTATGCAAAATAAACCTAATTTTTCAAATCGTCACTTAGACACTTAATCCACTCATATCTCCAAATATAAAAATTAAAAACCGAATTTCGTGCAAGCAAATTCACTTTAGCTAAGTGGACTAGAAATGGTGCATAGATAGTTATAATACAGCGGTACTCTGTACTTGTTTATACGTCTGTATTTTCTGTCTCAAAAGTTTTCGTTAAATGGTGGGTTGAGTTGACACTTAAAATAATGAGAGTATAATAACGAAATGAAATGTGTCTGTCTGTTAGCTCTTCACTCTTACACTGCTAATACAATATCATCATAATTCGGCTTGAAAATTCTTTGGGCCTGGTCAAGCATGCAGTATGATTTTTATCAAGGAAAAATGTACGGTTACCGTGCGATAAACACAGACAATATCTAGCTTATAATTCAATTGTAGTATACCGATTCGTCAATGAAGTGCCAGTCGAACTTGCGCACAATTTTTGGCCTATTTTTATAACGGTACGGAACCGTTATAAAAAAAGGCCAAAAATTGTGTTTTTTGTATGGTTGCCCCCCTTAATTTTTATTTTATTTAAATAATATTATTAATTATTAAAGTACACATAATTATGACAAAAAAAATGTGTGAAAATTTCAAGTGCCTACCTCTTGCCATTATTGATATAGAGCGAAAAGGCCAAAGAAATCACGTTTGTTGTATGGGAGCCCCTTAAATATTAATTTTATTTTGTTTTCAGTACTTGTTGTTATAGCGGCAACAGATATACACAATCTGTGAAAGTTTCAGAAGTCTAGGTATAGCGGTTCTTGAGATACAGCCTGGAGACAGACAGACGGACAGACAACGAAGACTTAGTAATAGGGTACCGTTTTTACCCTTTGGGTACGGTACCCTAAAAAATCCTCATCTTTCTATTTAATATGTTACTACATCATTAAAAAAAACCTCAGGTATCAATTCGCACGCCTAGTTTCACGTATTTTATTGAAAGTTTTATTTTTATTTCCCGTACATGACACGTGGCAATTAGTTTTGAATGCCTGCGTAGGTTTACAAAATAAATTGGCGCCAAAGTTGACAGGATATATTCGAGCGGTGACACGCCTAATCGCGTGGAGGTATCGGTTTGATCACAATTCACAATATAAAATTATACCGTAGACCATACTCATACTAGACCGCCCCGCATCACATACGCACACATTAGCGTGATTTCAGATAATTTTAAAGTCGCAAAATAGGGTACTATCACGTGGCACGCGCTTAAATGTGACTCTTGTCTTGAGCGAGTTTGATTACAAGGACACGGCTTAATCACTTCTCTACTGTATATTTTTATTTTCGTTCTTTGATGTCATATTGTAACGAACCCCCTGCCCAGGTAGCACAAAATTGCTGAGTAGCGGCTGTGGGCACGTTTTTTACATCGCCACTGGCTATGAAAAATTGCTATATAAGCTTCTACTCAACCAAATTGGGCACACTTTATACAGCAAATTATTGCTGTGATATTACCGTATAAGTAGGGTTTTGCTATATAGAGATATATGTAGCTTTGCTAAGAAGTTTTTGTAATTTAGTTTGCTTTCACATCAACAAAAAACACAGATAGTAAAAATCTGAAATATGGTGTGTACATATCACACTACTATAAATATAATATGGCGACTACAGAATTAAATTATTTTTAAAACATTGACGTATTAAATTACATACAAAATTGTTACACGCCATATTATATGAGTCTAATTTTATATGCAAATTAAGTTTTACTGTTAATGTATCTATATATTATAATCTATGAATTATAAGTAAATTTTAGTGCGCTTTTTATTTTCGGTGGTTTCATAAATTGTATTAATAATTAAAACATAATATTTTTAAAATATTTTATTTTTATTTGTCACTAAAAGCTGAAATTAAGTTTCTAAAAACTTATTCGGTTAACAAAAACTACTGTTAAAAACAACTTATTATTAGACGTAACATAAATTAAACCTTAAAATCGATAATTCATAAAATAGGAATGTCAAAAAATATGGCGATGCGACTTAAATTGCAAAAAAAGTGCTAGAAATTGCCGATTATTATATAGGAAGCTAATTCGAGGCTGAAAGCGATGTAATTCGCTATGTAAACTAATGAAGCGATGTTATTAGCTTTTAAATTGTTTTTAGATCTGTAAAATGCTTCTAAATTACTACATAAGATATATTAATAGCTTCTAATCGGCGAAAACTTTTTAATTTACTCGGCTAGAAATTGCTGTATTGGGAGCTTTCGTATGTGCGTGTGTGTGTGTGTATAAACGTCTACAGCGCAATTTTACACAGCTTTTAATGAAAAAATATATAGTTGGGTATGTAATATGCCGCAATTCGGCTGTTTGTGTTGTAAATCGCCTCTGCATCGCTTTAATGAGGCCAAAAGCGATGTAAGCCAAATCTTACATAGCCTTTGTGCTACCTGGGTGGAAACGCTACGATACAGATAATAATTACGACGCTGTATTAAATCACATTCTACACGTCTACTGTGTTGCTCTATTAATAGAACCCGATAATCATAGGATTATCATCATGGGCGTAACAGCCCTACGGATTCAATTATAAATTCCGTACAAGAACGCGAAATGTTTAGAAGTATTCGTAACTAATCGGAACCGTCTCTTGTTTCGCGTTTCATCCATACTAATATTACAATTACGAAAGTGTGTCTGTCTGTCCGTTACCTCTTCAGCCCAAACCGCTGAATAAATTTTGCTGGGCATGGAGATGCTTTGAGCCCCGGAAAAGGACATAGGATACTTTTTATCCCAGAAAGGTGTACGGTTCCCGCGCGATAAAAGAATTTTGGCGCAACGGAGTCTGGGGCGTCATCTAGGTCAATTATAAATTCTGTACAAGAACGCGAAATGTTTAGAAGTATTCGTAACAAATTGGAACCGCCTCTTGTTTCGCGTTTCATAATTGAATAAATCTCTCCCACAGAATGGAGGGCAAATGCAATTTTCTTAGTTAATACTCTTACCAAGCGCCGTGTAAATCCACCGCCGCCGTCATATAAATTCGCCTAAGACCTCATCTGGTATTCAAGATTTGCCAAACGTTAAAACTTTTGAATGGGATTATACAGCGAGCACTGAACTAATAATTACGAACGTTGGAATTGTAACGGACATTTTCATTTTGTTAAATGCTTTCTACAGTTTAATTGCTCTGTGCTTACCTGCCTGTTTCATATACGTATATTTATTTGGCTACCTTAGTAAATAGAGATTGATGGCAAGTATAAGATAAAAATTAAATATTCGTATATTTAATAATGAGTTTCTTGTTCCATTATAAAATATTTGGTTCCACATTTAGAAATGAGGCTGGGCCGATTGTGAGACATAGAGACACGACAAAATACAAAAGGTACATAATGCGGCATAATGTACTATTGACAGAGAAGTTGATTCATAGGCAGTCGACGGACCTATGTAATTTGGTCACTTTCTGTCTAACCCACCCTCCAGACTTTGGATTGACATAGTCCGATCAAATGACGTAGGTCCGTCAACTGCCTAGGAATTCATTTCATCGATGGTACTATCAGAAGTTGATTCGTAGGCAGATGGGGGACCAACGTAGCTTGGTCGCGTTACGTCAAACCATAAAGTTAATATGCCTAGCGGAATAGAGAAACAAATGCCTGAGCAAGAGAGATGTCACTATCAGTAACACTGCGTGGTAAAAACAGACGTGTGATACATGACAGCAGCACTCTTTTTTTGACGTCCAGTCGGCACGTGCCGCACGTTGACAATTTGATCTCATAGAATTCATGTTCAATCATGTTTGTGTAAGTGTTTACGTACACATATTTTTCACACAGATGAAAACCAATTTTGGTTTCGTTTGACAGCTCGAGATTGTTGCTCTATTCCGCTAGGTATATTAACTTTTTGCGTCAAACCCAGTTCACAATTAACATTGAATTGACATGATCCGACCAAATGACGTTGGTCTGTCATCAATTTACCTCGATGATACATACGACTTCTTCAGATTTTTCTGCGATGAATGTCGCGAGCTGCATCTTTTAAAGACTAAATTACGCAAAGGAGAGGAATTACGAGATATTAGGACTATGTATATTTAAGGGGAACACCAGAGAATCTAGTCTGACTAGTGAATATCCTGGAACATAAATCATACCGGCACTCCGGTAAACTGCGGATTTGTCAGCGGTTCCTATTGGCCAGCGATGCCGTAAATCACGTTACATGCAACTTTATAGTAATTGTTTGTCGGAATGAATATTTTATCGCTTTATGGTATTAGGCTGCCTTGAGACTCGATTTATATGCGACCGCGCAATCGAGCGGTTTGATCACTACACTGCGTGATCACAAGCAATGTGTAGGAGCCGACACCAAGCGATAAGGAGAAAAATCATGTTCAAACCCATGAGCCTAAGAAGAAACTGCCGTACTTGGGGACGAATAATATTATGACATAACTCTAAACTCCATGAAATTTTTGACATAAGCCATAAAAATAAGTCCATGGCATCTCTTCATAAAACTGAAGTTTAATCGTCATCACACACGTGACCTCAAAGATGTGATATTATGGTTTTAATTATTATCCATACTAATATTATAAATGCGAAAATGTGTCTGTCTGATACCTCTTCACGCCTAAACCGCTGAACCGATTTTACTGAAATTTGGCATGGTGATACTTTGAGTCACGGGAAAGGACATAGGATACTTTTTAACCCGGGAAAATGTATGGCTACCGCGTGATAAACGAGTTTTGGCGCCACAGAGTTGCGGGCGTTATCTAGTTATTTTAATACTTATCAAAATAAAAGATCCGTGAACCAGTAAAAGCGTTTTTAATATTATCTTTCCCGAGATCGTAAATTAACGCAGATTTGTTTGGGCCAAGTGTCTCAATAATTACCGAAACCACTTTAAATTACTTCACGGCCGTAATAGAGATAATTCCGGCCATTCCAGAGATTTATAAACTGAGTGGAAAAGGTTAGCTCGGAATAAAGTACATCTCGCAATAATATATCAATGGGCCCTCGGGGGAGGTGCGATCACGTACTAGAATTGTTTTTCGACAAACCCAACACCAGGGTAAAAGGGCTACCTTTTAAGATATTATCTACAGATGTGATAACGATTGTGTTAGTTTTCGTTTGAGAGTTTTATATTTTTGTGCTCTTTTGCCTAAGGCGACCTAGAGAAAGAACTACTGTAATATTTTTGGTAAAATATGAATAATATTTAAAAGTGAATTCATTTGGATGGTATATTATAACGGCAATTTTAAGAAGTTAGAATAGAATAGAATAATTTATTGCATAAATGTGGTACAAAAAGGTCTTACAATATTACTTAAGAGCGTTCCTGACTCCAAAAATCAAACATCGTCCTCCTCTCTTCACACTCACGCCCGTCTTTCATATGCCAGGTGAAAAAGGACGACGCGGAATCATCGCCAAGTATATAGTGATTATGAAAAAAGTGTTTTGAGCAAATTTAGGTTTTATCAATGCCTTCTTAGATATTAAAAAATATTAAAGAAAAGACAGCCAACTTCGAAGATCCAAGCAAAAATGTGTCTAAAACAAGGTTTTTTGTAAGAAACTATCGAGCATTTTTTCAGTAATCGTGTTTTCGTCTTGAGCATTCTTCATGAACTTGACTTGTGTCAAAAAATCAGTTTTCTAGACCTTACAGATTTTGAGATCGAGGTTTAAGTATGTAGTCCAGTTAGGGTCAGGTGCGCTCTTAAATAGATCCAACACTCTGCCTAATAAGTGGCGTGCAAAATACTTTTAAATTGTATGGCATTATAAAAATACTAAAATTAAATAATAACTCATTACATTAAAAATTACTTTAAATAAATCCTTTCAATTATTAGGTCGCTGATATATACTCTGATATCGAAATTTTTCTGATGTTTGCTATTTAGTATTTTGTAACAATATTAAGTTACTATTTTAAATACCTAAAACCCATGACAGGTGTATAAAAATATATTACACTTTTATAGCGTTTATTTATAAGACCAGACATTTAAAATATTCAGTAACACTAGTTCCTAGATTCTAATAATTCAATTCCTCTTCGTTGAAAACATTGATATACCTAGTCTAAGGATATCGCATCGGATCTGTTAAAACTTAAAAATATAATTGTAATTTTAATTATGTACGTATTATATTATAATATTATGTTTAAAGAAAAATGACTCCTTGATGTTTTTAGGTTGGTTCACTTGGCTCTGTAAAATAATTATGCAATCATAGTATTATGTAAGTATACTATTTCAATATACATAATATGTCATACAGTTCCGATGCAATCGCGATATGATAAAATTACAAAATAGTAGAAAATATCAAGACGATTTGCTTGTGCGTCAATTGCTAAGTACTCACATGCGGTTTTTCTCGATAGTTTTACTCCAATTCGAGTAATAATTACTGTGTGGACCGCAAAACTCACAGATCGAAGGCTCGCATCGAGCCGGCTCGATGGAATTAATTCCGAATAACTATATCGATTAAGAGTAAAACTACCAAGCAATGCTGAATGTGTGGACGAAAGCCCGAGCCGCGGGTTTTGCTCGACGTTATTGCTCGATCGAGCAAGACCGTATGTGAGTACTTAGTGTCCGTCTAGGACACTAAGTACTCACATAATTATTACTCGAATTGGAGTAAAACTAGAGTGACAGTAATTTTAAAATCTAAATTTAAGGGTTGATTCTGTCGTAGATGCAGTACTAATTTAGAAATGCATTTCTAAATTAGTACTGAATTGACTTGGGCGAGACCAATGCAAATCTATAAAAATCTTGCAAATCTATCAAATCCATACTTTAGAAATGCATCTACGCGCCGCGTTGCGAACTGAATTGACCCTAACTCATCAGTCATCACAATATTATGTTAATCTTAAAGAACGTAAGCGGTGCCTCGGCTGAAGATAATTTTAAAAATAATGAGACATTCCTTAATGTTGTACATCAGTGGCAGAGAATATTTTATTATACCTTATTCTATCTCGGAGAAGTGGTCCTTGAGATGCATTTAACCTTAGTTGAACATCAAACAGCCGACTCGCCGAGTGAATTTGCATCACAGACTAAATTGTCGTGCACATTACAAAGTTATATTGTGATGCATATTCAGCGGACAATATTGGCGTAGCTTGAACATAGTCATTATGAATAGGGTTGCATGGGGTGAAATTGGGATGAAATATGTCCTAGACGGATGGGTAGTCATGAGTTTTCCTTCCGGCTCAAAAAGACTTTTTGTGTGGCCTAAAGGACTTTAATCATACAGAGAGCGGTCACGCGGTCAGTTTTGCGTTCTTTGTGTTGTATTACGTTACATAGATATACCCACATAGGGCCTTTGCAAATTCTGACCGCGTCAGAATTGCTCCTGTAGAACACTTGAACGCGTGACCGCTCTCTGACTGATAGGTCCCATAAGTTGCTAACCAGTTAAGCAGCTTACTTTATGTGTAATTTTTCTTTAAGCTAAAACAAATGTTTTGAGCCCACACATCGTGTGAAGTTAACCCAAACATTAAAACGCTCAAGCTTAAAAACGACAAGCTATTAAAGCCTCCAGAAACTAAATACTTGCGGCACATTCACTTTGTTGCATTTTCTAAAAATGAAACGAAACCTCTTCGATGCAAATATTTGTAGTTTCGTTAAATAAGTGCGCATAAGTCACTTTTGTCATACCCTAAACATACGAAATGGCAAAAGGAATCCCTTAAAGGATCGTAAAATTCCTTTCAAGATAAAACCGTGGGGTTATATAGGTCAACGTATATTTAGGTCGTATAATAATCAAAGGCTTCCCTTGAATGGATGAAAACATAAAAAAATACTATGTCGAAATGATATCGTAGTAGGTATGAATGGAAAGGCGTTTTTACTAAGTTTTTTTTCGTTCAATCTATGTTAAACAATTGGATAATAAACAGTAGTATACCTACCTATTCCTTCTCATCATCTTCCTTATTAATATTTTAAATAAATATAAATAGGTAATTTAAAGTTTTTAAAAGTTTTATGAGAAAGACATGCCAAATATTCGGCGTACGTTTTTTAACACACTTTTTGCATGAGCGAACCTTTTTTTGTTGCGAGGTAATATTCCTCTATATACCTACGCTTCCTCTGAAATGATCACATATTAATCCAATTTTTACGTAGGTATAAAGTAGTCGTGGCTTGTCAGCGAATTAAGGTATACTTTAGGTTTTACGAGCAGCCGTGTCGCTTTTCTCCGTTAAGATAGGGCATTTAATGAGGCTATATCAGTTTACTGTGGCATTGAAATCTCTCTCTAGGTACGTTGCATTAACAGAACTTTATTATCCACGTAACTTTTGACTACGTTCCTTTTACTAAATTGTAAGTTGTGTTCGGTATCTAATATTATTAAGATGAAGGTATGTGGCTCTATAAGGAAAAGGACAAAGGATAGTTTATCGTGGAAAATCTACGGTTCATGCACAATACTCGAATTGAGACACGAAGTTATGGGCAAAGTGTAAATATAATATTTACTTTGCATGGACCTACTCCATACACATAAACTACCTTGTGTCAGTCGAAAATAATTAACACTTGCGAGCTTCTATATTGTTGTAGGTATAAACAATTTGTCTAGTTTTAGATTTTATACTGCTAGCTCCTTGCTAAAAATTCTAAAGAAAAAAGCCTCGGATGATAAGCATCTAGAAAGTTGTCGGAGTGACGGCGACACGGCTTATCACTCCGCGCCGGCACGCGCCCCGCACATTATAAATTGTTGGCGAAAATATTACTTTATATTCTGTGGACATATACAAAAAAAAAACTTTTTTAAGGTATGTATGCCATGATAGTAAGAAATGCCAATCTGTTGTCGATAACAAATCCGGTATGATAATAGTATGCTTTCTAGTAAGGATTTCTTAATACATAATCTATTAAACCTGCAGTTCATAGTTGCGATCGACCGAAATTCGAAACATTCAAACGCAAATGAGTGACAGCCTTTAAGTATAAGCGATTTTTAGCGTTAATTTTTAGGGTTCCGTACCTAAAGGGTAAAAACGGCACCCTATTACTAAGACTTGGTTGTCTGTCCGCCTGTCCGTCTGTATGTCACCAGGCTGTAACTCAAGAACGGTAATAGGTAGAGAGTTGAAATTTTTACAGATTGTGTATATCTGTTGCCGCTATAACAACAAATAAGTACTAAAGCAAAATAAAATAAACATTTAAGGGTGGCATCCAACAAACGTGATTTATTCGGCCTTTTTGACTCTATGTCAGTAATGGCAACAGGTAAGCACAATATTATGTTATTTTCACGAAGGCCTCTATTATATGTCTACTTCAATAATTATTAATAATATTAAAATAAAATAAAAAATAAAGAGGGTCTCCGATACCAAAAACACAATTTTTCTCCTAATTTTGCTCTATAATGGTACCCTTCATGCGCGAGTCCGACTCGCACTTGGCAATTAGGTACTCCATGACAATTTGACGTGATGTATGTAACTACCTACTTTGTGTTATTGTATAATTATAATAAATAATTTGAATAATAACAATTATTATTTACGATAACAAATAAGCCAATTCACGCAATTCAACCTTTTTACATTTTATTTTAATCGCTTACACATTTTTTGTCGCACAAAAGCGCTTGAACAAGTGTTTTCTTGTACAAATATTTAAATACGGTTTTAATAAATAACAAATAATTTATGTGCGTCACACCACGCTCGGAGGAAATTATAAATCACTTACGCAGTGCCCGAAACCCCGGACCGCGGGCTTACAACGAATTTCGAAATTCTTGGAAGAAACAATAAAATGTACACGTTTTACAAAATATTGTGAGAATGTTTTATTGTTGATTTTAAAACTAATGTATACTAATATTATAAATGCGAAAGTGTGTATGTCTATTAATTACCTCTTCACACCCAAACCGCTGAACCGATTTTGATGCGATTTCGCATGGAGATACGATACTAAAGGACAAAGGATACTTTCTATCCCGGGAAATTTTACGGTTCTTGCGCGATAAACGAATTTTGGCGCAACGGAGTTGCGGGCGTCATCTGGTATTTAATAGTTGCTTATCTTAGACACCTTTAATAGGCAGTAATCTATCAAAGACTTGGCTAATAAAAAAAGTTTAAACTATCTGTACAAAGATTATAATTATTACGTCTAAGAGTTATACTTACACATTACACAGTGTGTTGATCTTTTCATTACTAAAGAGCTTAGACACTACTAAAACTATAAACTATATCTACACATTGCACATAGTATCCAAGATGAAATCAAATAAACCTTATTTAAAAGTAATCACAAGCTTCAACATTTTACCAACAAACATACCTTGGATCAGTTGGATGTAATCCCTAGATTTAAAAATATTTTTCTTGTCACAGTTCGTCGAGTTTAGAAAAGTTAAATGAGTTCAAAGTTTGCACGTTCCGAATGTTCATCATCGTCAGGACGAGTGTATCTTTTTCTTTATGTACAATGTACATACACTAAACACCATAAGTAGGAAGGTCATAGAAGGGGGAGATCGCGACCCTCAGACATGAGGAATATGACTAGAGGACGAGGAGGACACTAAACACAATAATTCTTCAACTTTTGAGTCGTATACTCATGACTCATGAGTCATGACTCGACATGAACACCAAAATAAAATAATATGAATATTACGAGTATGCTAAAAATACACGTTATTAAAATTCGCAAATTATTCGTACTTTTTGCTGATAGACTTTCACATATTTTGTGCCTAATTGTTCATAAGCCGTTATTGGGAAAAAAAATTGTACAACGGAATAACACTTTTCAGTTCATACGAAACGTATTTAAAATAATAAAAATTAAATATTTTTTTTTATTCTAAAATCAACGGTGTTTGGGACGGATGGTTTAGAAGGTAACTATGTTTTAAGTTGAATAATTCAACTAAGGAAACGTAACTCCCATACTTCAACCGTTCTAAATTTGGTTGCTTTTCGCACGCTTAAATATGATAATAGCAACAAAACACTTACTCAAATTTACGAAAGCCGTTGACATTAATTGTCACTTCTATATTTACACAAAATTATGTACCGAATACGTACGCAAAAGTATACATGTATTCGGGTCACATTTTGTAGCCTTGTGAACTTTGACACAGTTGCTCTTCCTTAGTTTTTAATTTTTATTATTTGTAGACCAGCTCTACCAAAGCAAGTGCTCATTGCTACGCCGTAGCAGCTCTACGAAATGTGCTACGTGAAACTTGTAGCTCCTCTACGATCGACACACATTCTACAACACATTTTGAGAAGCCAATATTATACTTTTGTGAATGCAGTACAAGATCACAAAGCCTTAGGATTACTTTTTAAAGAGCGATATTTTCGATACTAATTTCAATACAAAGAGTGACTGCAATAATCACATGCATGGTCAATCATTGTTCGAGGTCCATATTGATATTACAAAAAATTTACTTTCTATTATATTATATCAAAGAATCATTACATTACATTATCAAAGTAATATTACATATAAACATACTCAGAAAGTCTCATCCAGTAACACAGTATCGTGGTAACTTTAAAACTCCATCAGCTACACGTTTATTGACAAACTAGATGATGATTCGATTATCGCGCGGCAACCGTACATTTTTCCAGGATAAAAGTATCTCTGAAGTTTCTCGGAAAAGGACATACCTTTTCCGGGACTCTAAGCATCTCCATACCCAGCAAAATGCTGTCGGTTTAGCAGACGACAGATAGACACACTTTCGCATTTATAATATTAGTATGGATAAATTACATAATATTATATTATAATTATATTTTAGTTGAACGTAAAGTGCCGCAGCCGGGAGAGCTGTCAACCTGTTTATCGCTTCGTTAATTCGGCATCGGTAATTCGCTCCATAAATATTCAACGTTTCAAACATTTGTTTTCAATTTAGCATAAATAACTTTTTAATCTTAATATTCGAGTCAATAATTACTTATTACTGTTTGATATGTGAATTTTGATTATGTTAATGATTAATCCAAATTAATCGTTTAATTGTTGGATACGAGATATTTTCCATGTGACTTGAATTTTCGGAATGGTTAACAAAATTACAAAAAAAACTTGAGAGGTGTCAAGGGACACCCGGATGAAACGAAGTTATACCCTCCCCTCCCCCTTAACGTAGTTCCTTATCGCGCAACGCGCGATAAGGAACTACGTTAAAAAATTATTAACAATATCAATAGCTTATATAACAATTTAATGTAAAAAGCCTTTGTTGCTTTTTGTATTTTTGTTCAATATTTTCTCCCTTTCAAGGCGATGTTTTTGAAACCAGTGTTATTATAAGGGGTTCGATTCAAATCATTCGACTGTATGTGTTTTACATACAGAATTGTTTTTGATTCAATTGTTTTCCAAACATGTATTTTTTTTAAATATTTGAATTGAATTTAATTACAATGGAGTACAATAATAAAGTTGCTTGCCATCTGACCCGTTGCTCGTTTGCCCCCTTATTTAAAAAAAACGGATTCTAGTAAAATATAGCTTCCAGCCAATTCCTCGGGACCTTTTTAAGTTGGACCACCGGACGCCATCATTCATCGTAACGGTCCCAGATCTCCCGGGCCTCGTTACACATAACAGTCGGGACAACTACGTACCAAAGTTAAGTCTATAGCAAGATTTTTGTTACGGTCCAAACCAGAGGGCGAGTTACAAAGTGTATCAGTAATAGTATACAATTTTGGTAATAGATAGTTGAATTGTTGAATGTTTCAATCACTAATTATAATAATCAATTGCCAAAGGTAGGTTGGTTATATATAGAATATAGTAAATACGTATTTTGAAAGCAAAAACATGAGTAAAGTGATATAACTGGAATTAACTAGGAATATTATTATAAATTATTAATTAAAAATGTCCCAGAAGAATGATTCTTCAGGAACTTTTTTAGACACGTAAAAAGATCGCCTTAAAATAGAAATCAAACGTCCCTTATATTACCTCTATACATATATGTCTCTCTATATTACGAAACAGAATTGCAAAGGTCCAAATTCAGAATCCAGATCCAAAATAGTTTTATCACAAAACTATTTAGGTATAAAAGCTTTTAGGCGTTATTTAATTTTCACGAGACATTCTAGAAACAACCTTACATATTAAACAAAGCTACGAAGGTAATCAATGCAATAAAACAGATTGAAAAGTTTGAAGCACTCCGCACGTCCAAATAAAGTGAATCCAAAACAAATTGTTCTAATTCCGTGAAATTTCTGCCCACAATCTTTTTTCGCGAACAAGGACAGATAAAACTTTGAAAATTAAATCTTGGACACTTATTTAACTTGTTCTTTTGTTAGACAATGTTGGCCTTGTTTTGAATGCTCTTTTTGTATATCCACAAAAACAAAGATATCATTGTTCCTCTTGTAATTGCTTATTATGGTTTTTTAGCCAAACAATAAACATTTTTACCCAACTGCGCCAGAAGGGGATTTGTTTTTAGGTACTTGTGTACATATTAATGTGCATTTTTTTTAAACCGTTTGCCGAATTTGAGCTTGTGAGATATCTTTTAGATGCGTCTAATCATGAGACTACTCGATAACGCAATTATTTTGTTTTGCAATTATTGTAATCCATACAAATATTATAAACGCGAAAGTGTATCTGTCTGTCTGTCTGTCCGTCTGTCCGTCCGTCCATCCGTCCATCCGTCCATCCGTCCATCCGTCCATCCGTCCATCCGTCCATCCGTCCATCCGTCCATCCGTCCATCCGTCCATCCGTCCGTCCGTCCGTCTGTCTGTCTGTTACTTACCTCTTTACGCTTAAACCGCTGAACCGATTTTGCTGAAATATGGTATGGAGATCTTTATCCTGGAAAGACGTACGGTTCCCGTGCGATAAACGAGTTTTGGCGCAACAGAGTTGCGGGCGTCATCTAGTGTAAAATACCTCTCCCAAGTCCCAGTATTATAATACTACCAATAATAGAGATATAATATAAACTACGAAATGTAACTATAACACGTATTTAGCGGAACATAGTAAAATTATAGTACCTACACGAGACCTCATTTGCAATAATGATAACATTAGTAACGGAGCGAGTGTGTCCCGCCGGTATACAGAACCCTGATTATTTAGTTATAGGGTAGCTTTAAACTAAACAATTCCAAAATGGCTCGAGTCGTTGCCGCAATTTTGTTACAGCCAAAAATAGAGTTTTAATAGTTCGAGTAACTCTGAAGTCTGATCAGACTATTTGCTTTTGGAATAAGGCAAACATCTAATACAGCATAATATTATAAAAATGTTATCAACCTTCTCAGATAAAATTAAAAAGCAAACAGATTTTTTCATACAAAATAATAATATTATTAATAATAATATCTATGGACGCTTCACACCACGTCAGTCTGGCCCCGTGGTAAGTACCTGTAGGACTTGTGTTACAGGTACCAGACAACGGAAATATATTTAATACTTTTTATACTATACATATTATATTTAAGATTTTTATTATAATATGATACACATTATTTAATACACATCCATGACCCAGAAACTTTTTGTAATATGTCCATATTGGCTCATTCAATTAAACAAACACTTTCGTGCGTAGCCTACAAATCAGTGTAGCCTATAAATTTAATCCTCCCATATTAGAATTGATCTTTAACACGTAACAAATTTATTGGGAGGTTCTATGGAGGTATTACAACCGCATCTCCGCTTAATACTAGTTCAGGTAACATATTGGTATAACGGGGCATTAGTATGGAAATATCTTGATCATTACTCATTGTCGAAGTTCAGCGGTCGTTCGTCTTGATTTACGTAGATTCAATCTCCGGTCCCAGAGCGAACCACCTCGTTACCTCACGATCGACATAGTAATAGGTAATTCTACGATGAATTTCTTATATATTATATCTTTAGACTAGTGTGAGCTTACAAAAGCGGCTTCGATAAGTCCACATACCAAAATCTACCTATATACGTGGGAGAGCCATGCTTCGGCACGAATGGGCCGGCTCGACCGGAGAAATACCACGTTCTCACAGAAAACCGGCGTGAAATAGCACTTGCGCTGTGTTTCGTCGAGTGAGTGAGTTTACCGGAGGCCCAATCCCCTACCCTATTCCCCTCTCTTCCCTCCCCTATTCCCTTCCCTTCCTTACTATATTATCCTATTCCCTCTTAAAAGGCCGGCAACGCACTTGCAGCTCTTCTGATGCTGCGAGTGTCCATGGGCGACGGAAGTTGCTTTCCATCAGGTGACCCGTTTGCTCGTTTGCCCCCTTATTTCATAAAAAAAAATCTACATTAGGTACATTGTAACGACATATCCATTTTTTTTTTATAAATTATGAAAATTAAGGTCCAATTAAACATCTTTATCTATGTAGTAGTATGTAGTAATATGAACGAAAGTAGCTTTCGAGTTCTAAGCTAAAATCACAACACAATTACTAAATCTAAACAGGGAGCTAATTAATCACCTCCAAATTACCCTAAGCTAAATAAAATCGAAGCACACAAACCTTAACCCAATTCGAATTAGTTCGTGTACTGTTGAATATGTAGAAGATTCAGACGAATCGGTAAGAAACGATCGGACGCTCGGAAAACGATAGTTGTGCTAGTTACGATAATAAATAGGGGCTTAACGCTTCCAAATGGTCGATTAGGGCATTCTTGACTACACCGGCATTCTGATAAAGTTCGCGTTTGTTTGCAACGAGTCCCGCGGGGTTTATGGGCAACAAATGTATTGCTCCCCAGCTAAATCACATTTTCATAACTTTAAAGTGAAGATAAAGATAATGCGGCTGCGGTTCGCATTGAAATTCGAGGCAAGATTGAATTTAACAATTGTGAAGGCACCGACAATTTTAAAGCCTTTATTTTTATCAAATTATATTGACATCGTATGCTGAGTATATTTTGTGACGCACACGCTATTAAGTAATTACAAAATATAGTAATAAATGTCATCTAATTAATATCTTCTTTCTTACAAATGAAGTTATAACTATCGCATATATCATAAACATAACATTAATTTAATTAATATGACTTTATTTTCAGGCAAATTACTGCCGCTAGCGTGTGTTGGTTGGTTTTGGTTCGTAAAAGTGGTTTTGCGGTACAAGGGGTGCACCATTTTAACATAATATGATTTCCCGGCTATTTCTTCTGGCGCATTTTAGTTTGTTGATAGCTTTTTCTGAAAATGATGGTTAAATAAGTACGGTTTGTGGATAAATTAACTGTGTTGATTGTATATTTATTTCTCCTTAATAAATACTTCGTTATACGGTTATATACTTAGCAGATTTATTATGCTTATTAGTAAGGTACTCTATCTATTGGTGCCATAAAATTTGTGAATCACAGTTCTAGTAAATCTCCTAAAACGTTTTTAGGGTTCCGTACCCAAAGGGTAAAAACGGGACCCTATTACTAAGACTTCGTTGTCTGTCCGTCTGTCTATCTGTCTGTCTCCAGGCTGTAACTCAAGAACGGTAATAGCTAGAGAGTTGAAATTTTCACAGGTTTTGTATAGCTGTTGCCGCTATAACAGCAAATACTAAAAACAAAATAAAATAAATATTTAAGGGGGGCTCCCATACAACATACGTGATGTTTTTGGCCTTTTTTGCTCTATATCAAAAATGGCAACTTACAGGTAGGTATTTTTCTCAAAGTCCTTAGTTATATGTGTACTTTAATATTTAATTTTAATACCAAAATAAAATAAAAAATTAAGGGGGGCTCCCATAAAAAATACACAATTTTTTGCCTAATTTTGCTCTATAATGGTACGGAACCCTCCGTGCGCGAGTCCGACTCGCACTTGGCCGATTATTTGCATTGGCATCGTAATAGAATCACACGTATCACGTCAAACGGGTAACCTTCACGATTTACACAAGCAATAATTTTATTTCTACTGCCTACACTTATTCACCTTCATTACCTTTTCATCCCTCGTAGTTTGTAATCCTGGCGAATTCTTTGTTTTGTACAACGAACGAGGGCAAATCGAATCTAGAATCTAGACGTTTTAAGTAGGGACGATTTCTTTGTAGGGCTTTTCAAATATAGGTTGAAACTACAGTTAGGTACTTACCTCAAAAGATTGTTAAACCACATAGAAGTGTATAACAGACATGGCATGTCGGGGCAAACATCGCGGTCAAATTATTATGAGTCCACTTCGGGGTTGCCGATGGCGATACTGCAGTTTCTTTTATAAAGATTTTTTAAATATACTTCATGCTATATCCCGAATTATGTGTATGTATACGTCTACGACGTATAAGACATAGGTATACGTCTTTGGTAAATAATTCGTATTTAGGGCCTGTTTCACCACTTCCTGATAATGTGCCAGATAGGCTTATTTGACAGATTCTCTATCTGTCAAGTGGTGGATAGCCTTATCAGGAAGTGGTGAAACAGGCCCTTAAAGGTTGTCGCTAAAGTAGTGCTTAGGTACTACGTAACTTATTTCAGACGTCTCGTAGCTCACTAGATTGTATAAATGTTAAGTTTGGTGTGTACGATAAAGATGTAATAATAATTGAATACAAAAAATCACAGTAATTTACCACATAGGCACAAAGCGTTGCGCTCCATCAAAATATTTGAAAAGGCTTATTGTTATAGGAGAAAAGCGTCATTATAGGAATATAATAGCGTCTGTACAATAATAAATAAAAATGAAAGAACAACCGGTACAAACAAAAATGTGTGGAGTCTATCCATTTTTATTTCTTCTAAAATTGTTAATACTTAGTCTTTTAGTGTCTTGTGGGCGCTGAAGGTCCAAAGGGCAAGTGTAGGACCCAGAAAAAAATGGGGGCGTTGTGTAAAGGCTTCGGGGGTTATTTATAATTATTTCATTTGATCTGGATGCATTTTGAATTCAACCAATGGGGGCGGCATAGCATAATTTGTTCTCAAAATGGGCAGTAGACAAAATAAGTTTGGGAACCCCTGTTCTATAGGGGTAGGGAACAAAAGATTAACTTTAGCTAACTTCAGTCACTGAGTTACACGGAACTAAATTTTTTTCATTAAGCCCCAAGCGGCCACCGGCGGCCGCGTAACAATTGAATATCTATTGTGTCTCGATTTCCCAACGATCGAGGTAATCGAGGTATGTTAGATTCCTATTATAAGCTATATTTCCTATAAATCCCCAAGCGGCAGCCGGCTGCCGCATAACAATTGAAAATCTATTGTGTCTGCGATACCCACGATGGAGTTGTTAAAATATATCGTGTAGTTATAAGTTTGTAACATGCATCAAAATGAAATCGTCTTAAATTAACAAATGACATGTGTCGCACGGTGCACATTGTTGTTACTATACTTATCTACTATGTTGGGGAAAAATGGTTTATAGCTGAGTGCTACACAAGTTTTTAAAAAATCTATGAACTTTCGAAAACAAAAAAATGCTGTATAAAGTTATTGAAACGCCTCCATTGATTTATGAAACACTAATTTATTTTGACTTAGGTTTAAATAATTTAGTACCTTTACAACCCTTGTTAAAACATAATTTCATGTTTTATATGCATGAGCTCGTTCGACTATTGCTCATTCAAAGTTTAGATTGCTTCTTATCCGGTGCAGGATGGCAAAGTATAAAGAAAAAGTTAAAATTAGAAAACAAGAAAACATACGAAAATTAAGACCAGGGAAAAAAACTCGAAACGCGAATACAAAAGTTAACGGATGTTTACAAAAGGAACTGAAACACTCCACTACACATACGATACCATACTTGGTAGATGGTAGAATTAATAACATGGAAAGGCAAGTAAGAAATTAAAACATTTTAACCCTGGATCCCAGGTAACATGGAAATTACGTAGTCGGTTAGGTACCTGCCTAATAGGTCTATTACGCGAAGACCCCACGCTGCCGAAATATGAAATTTCACAGTAATCGCTTTAACCCTGTTTAACGCTGATTAAATAACAAACAAACTGGCAAAGTTCCGCGCAAAATTAGGTTTTGCAACGGGACAGATACAGCATCATTACAAATTATTTAGATTTATTACATTTGACTGCCATTATAGTAGAGGAGAGGAGGGTGCTATTTTTGTAGTCACTCGAGCGTCATGGAGACCTAGTAGGTTTTGTACATTAGGTAAAGCTGATAAAAAAATAATAAAAGTGTTTTTTATTTCTGAACCCACCACGGGTTCAGAAACTGCACCCATTTTCAAGTTTTGAAAAAGAAAATATATTTAGAAAATTGCTTATTTATATCAGTTATAAATATATTTTAGACAACAAGGACTAAATCACTTAGCTTAGTGCAAAATAAAATATCTGCGAAGCTTAGTTAGGAAAATATGAAGCTTTATTTTTTATATTTTAAAATGTCCCTACAGGCTTACTTAACCATTGAATCGTCAGTGCTTTATATGGAAGCTTTTTTGGGGTATATACTTAACATCCCCTATCTTAACCGATTCAGTGCGGTGTCATTTTTGGCAATTTCACGCGCCTGGCTGCGAACAAATATTTCGTATCTCCTCTGAGGCGCCTACCGCCAGGAACTTTGATATCTCCTCTCGGGCGCCACCCGCCAGGGATTGTAATTTATCGCTGTTTCGTCTGTTTCCAATTGTTTTTCTTTTAGTAGCGACCCAAAAGCGAACGTGAACGGAATTATAGTTCATTTCAAGTATTTAAAAGTGATTATTTACGTGTACAAACAGAAATGGAAGGTGAGTAACTTATTTTTATCAGGTGTTGTAAACCTTTGGCTATATTGATCAATTTATTTTCGTTTTATTGTAGAACGGGATATTACATGCTAGTCATGTATGACGCCAAAAAATGTATCTACTTTTTATAGCATTTTATCAACAAACAAACGTTGTTTAAGTGGTAGTTTTTGAATAAAATATCTGAATTCAGCAAATCAAATCAAAAAAGGAAATGATGTATTCTACGAATAATAAAAACTAAGAAAGAGTAACTGCGTCAAAAAAATCTTCCGCGAGCTACAAAAAGAAACCAGAATACATGCATACTTAACTGAATTTAGCGCTCTTTCTTAAAAATATTGTAAGCGGGTATGTCATACCCTGCCACATACTCCTTGTTACATTTTTTCACCACACTCTCGCCGGGTTAATAACACCACCAACTTTAGAAATGTTTGTTTCATACCCGTGCGAAGCAGGGGCGGGCTGCTAGTTAGTTATAAGAATAAATTATGTTGATGTGAGATTTTGCTGGTGTTGGCGTTATATATTTATAAAATGTTTAGGACTCCTGAAGTGTAAGTTTTTATTCAATATCCTAAAACTAACACTGTACAAGTAAAATACGTGACAAATAAAGCCACTTTCATTAAGGGGAAACCTCTGAAAAATGTAATTTCATCATAGTTTTACAGTTAAACATTTTATCTCCTCTCGGGCGTCACCCGCAATACAGAAAAGCTACCGGTGACATCCGCACGGAAACAGTTAATCTGACAGATCCGAACACATTTCAATATTTTAAAAAAATTAACCACCATGTGAGAAATCTGATTTCTATACCATGATAACTAGACACATGTTGAAAGCCTACACAAGCTTAATCTGACACGCTCGAGCTGCTCCCAAATTCCCTCTTCCCCTCCCCAACTATTACCTATTACCTACCTATTTATTAATGTTGATAAATTTTATCTATTATTTATACTAACCTAGAAATATTATTACAGGTTATTCTGGCTAACTAGTTTCATATGCTGTATAGTATTCGCTTTTTTACTACTCAGTATGCAATATTGGAGATATGTTGTAAGTATATATTTTTTATTATATAGGAAGTATATATTTTACAACACTTTTTAAAGGGTTGTTTAAATACTTAAGTAAATAAAAAATAACGCAAGATCTACTTATACCTATATTTTCACAAATAAAGCTAAAAGTGATTAAAATTTTTGTGTATAAGATACATACTTAAACCTTTAAGTATCTTCTAGCGAAAGCAACTAACGGAAAATGATATTATTCTTTTTCAGACGGCTCCAACGGTTGTGAGTGTGGAAATGAACTATTTCGACTGGAACGTATCCTACCCAGCTATCACATTATGCCCCCTGTTCAGACCGGATACATCATACATCAGTTTAGTTGTCAAGTAATAATTATTACTTTCAAATCAAATGCTTTGTTTTACGTTGCACTAATTAAACTGTGTTTCTTGTCATTATTTAATACCATTTCTACAAATAACATAATATTTACAAACAAAACCATCTCATACCTACTGAATCACGTCGCACGCTACCTAAAACAGTATTAGTACAAAAAACTAAATTCTACGCCGCAAATCATAAATTCTACCCTTCGTGGTGATTCATGTTGGTCTTTGAGGTGGTAAATATTCCTCAACTTCAATATATCACAGGCTTAAGGCTCTAAACTAACAGTAAAGTTTGGTAATAGAATTTTCCAACTGACTGAACTAAATTGTTGAACTTCAAATTTGCACACGTGTAGTTTCAATTGAGACAAATCCCGCTATGAATTGGAATACTGAGCAACAAAGCAGCTGAACTTAAAACTTTAAATTCATCAAGGTATAAGAAATTAACTGCACATCCTACAAGTGTGCATGAAAAGTTTCGTTCAATTATGCATAAGAAACTTTTTAGTTTTATATAAGTTTTAATTTTACTTTAAAATTGAAATAAACTCATTTAATACAGATACTGTATTAAAATCAACATTTTATTTGAGAACTATTTTATATTATAATAATATCGAAAGAAACCATAGTAAACAAAAAAATTAATATTTTACGTTGTCTAGTTACAAAGTAAGCTACCTGCTCACAACTTTCATCTCCTAATTCACTTAAAGCTTCAAATAGTAAGTGTAAATAAACCTCGCAACGAAACGAAGAGTCTGCGTGTGTTAAACAAGGTTTCATAACGAACTTTTGTTTCAACAAACATTCGATTTCTCCGAGACTTTGACAAAACTTGAACACCAGCTTACTTTTATTTTACACTCGAGTTTCGTGATTATATAATCCGATTCGCGATACGTATACTTTGTATTTGTATTAACTTTGGCGTTTGTTTCAGTGAAACGTTTGAGAAAACCGGTTTAAACTTGGACAGTTATTTGTGGGCAGTTTCACAGAGCGCAATGGATACCTTGGAATACTTTGATTTAAAAGTACCAAAGGAACTTCTGCCGGTGAAATATTTATTGTTCAATAGGTTTTTACCATTTGTTTTTACTGGCTTCATTGACTAGCTGTTGTTATCGGTAGTTATACAGTGTGTAACAAAAATAAGTAATAATACTTTAGGGTGTGTACGTGTTCCTTGTAGAGAGTTCACTGTGAAAGTAGCAGCGCTAAAAGACGAAAAAATTTTTTCACTTTTATATGGGCAAGGGCCCGAGAGTCACGAGTTTCTCCATACAAAAGTGAAAAAAAATTTTGGTCTTTCAGCGCTGCTACTTTCACAGTGAACTCTCTACAAGGAATACGTACACACCCTAAAGTATTATCACTTATTTTTGTTACACCCTGTATAACAGCAATCCCCAACACGCTTTATCTGGACTTTATCAATTATCTGTGGCCCGCGTGATGTTAAACCATTTTGAAATTCACGCCCACCGACAAAATAATATAAAGTGGTCTTGAAAGTCGTGATTTTTTCCCCTTTTAAAACATTAATTTAAAGAACGTTATTTTCTAACCCTAAAAAATTTTTGTTGTGGCCCACGACACCAAGATCAAAACATGTAGGCCCGTATAAAAAGAGGTTGGGACCACTGCTCTATAAAATAAGTATTTTGTATACTTCCACGAAAAAAATATATTTTATTATTACGAATTTACAGACATCATAAATGAAATTTTGGCCAGTTGTTAAGGAGCTACGATAGAATAAACAATCCTTCATACGTATATTGCGAAAATTCACTTTTCCTTTGATTTCCGTAGTCGTGAATAAATATTTTTCAGTGTGACTCGGTTTGAGATAAATATCGTTTTCAGCTTATTAACCCGAGAGAGTACGCGTTAGTAGCAGCGAAAATGTTTAGATTAATGGGAAATAGTTTGCACGCGAACCGTAGAGCACCCATCTTGGTAGACGCAGCCATGACGGAAATGGGAATGTGTCATATAATTAACTCGAATGTGGCAATATTTGATAAGCCAGAGTAAGTAATTATATTACAGAACATTTACTTGATTCGCTAGAAGTGGCTAGAGCTCGAGGATCCATAGCTCTTTAATCCTAACTGCTAGGGAAAAAATATTCTACACAACTTACATAATATGTATCTAAATTGTTCAATAATTTTTTCGTCGCTCTGTAAAGAATTTTTCTATTCCAGGCATTGGAACGATTCGCTGCGATACGAAAGAAGAAACATTGATTTGTCCGTATACGATAAAGATTTCTTCGTTGAGTTGAATAATTATGCAAAAGTTTATAAGGCTTGTATTATTTTTTATTGTTTATTTGAGCTCACTTGGAACTACATATTATGTTTTTTTCATTTAGGTCGCGGTACTTTTATCCAATCAATTTCCATTTTCCAGGTTTTCATACATAGTCCAGACGAAGCACCGATAAGAACGACACCCTCTTTTACTTTTGATTTCGAGGGCATTATGTCCTTCGGTCTATCTGTATGGAGTACCAGAATATCAGAGGAATTGAGACATCAATCACTACGCATTAGAAAATGCAGGTAACACGCTTAAGACGACGACGATTTGGGGTTTATTATTATTTTTTTGTTAACCTATGCTGTCTCACCTGCTGGTAAAGGCCTCCCCAGACAAAGAGAATATAATCACTACGTTTTATCCCCAGAGTCCATTGTTTTTCTTTTTTTTCTTTTTATACAGGTTGTTAGGGTTAACACCGTTATCCTTAAAGCCATCAAATGAGCCCGTAAAAAAAATTACCTCTTCATACCCATTACATCGTCATACCCACGACGGATTTTTTCGAGTTCCCAGCATTGTTCTCATAGAAAGTTGTTCATTTTGACGGGCTCATTTGATGGTTAGGATAACGGTGTTCACCCGAACATTCTGTATAGATGGGTAATAAATTAGGTTCTTGCTTTAGACATTACAATATATTATTCATTTAAGTAGTTCCAGTTAGATAACAATAAACACCCAACGCATAGCACTCTAACTTGTTAACAAATGTATTTATTACTTTATTTTCAGATTTACCACCGAGCCTCGCGGGAATAGATATCCGGTGTATTCGTACAATCATTGCATATTGGAGTGCCGTATAAATATGATTAAAAAATTATGCGGATGCGTTCCACATTTTTATAAGCCTTTAAGTATGTTTCCCAAAATCTGCAATTAATCACAAAAATCTCCGTACTGTAAAATCTGTCAAAATTATAGACCTGATTTGATGACGTCATTACGAAATACGATGCTATATCACGGATATTTGTACAGAGTTAGATACATTAATATCTTATTTTGTATTTTTAGGCCACGAACGAGTATGTTACGTCCAAGAACTTCTATGCGTGTTGAAATATCGACGTGAAATAGTTACCCTAGCTGCGACGGAGCAGACAAGAAAAGAGTTTCATTACTCCAAAGATATTCCAACTCATTCCAGAGACTGCGAATGCATAAACTCTTGCGAATTCGACCTATACTATAAAGATCGCGAGGATTACGAACCCATACGAGGAGTAAATAAATTGAGCATTAATATCACGTCTTTTCCCAAAGTGAGAATAGTTAGAGACATAATTTTCAGCTTTTATGATATTTTACGTAAGTATTGCTAATTTACTTAGGCATGTATTTAAATCAATATCTGTATATTCCCTTTTCTCGATCAAAATATTTGAAAGTTTCACCAAAAATACTGACTTGCACACTAATTATGCACCCTAAATAATACAAATTCAGCATACTATTTAAAGTTATTTGCGAAACTGTTTTACTGAACGAATAACTATTATTAAAATAGTATATCTAACAATTCCTTAGTTCAACAAACATACTACAACTTTTTAAAGGAAAACCATCACCTAAATTACTTTTAGGAACATCATTTATTCTAAATAAAACCCAATTTAATCTGTTAAGTTCATATAATTAAGAACACATAAAAATCATCAAGTGCTAACTTAACATGGACTAAACTTTGGCACAGTGAATGGTAACTTAGTTTATAAACAATACTAATAAACAAAGGGCTCCTTACCGATGTATTGCAAAATAATTAAGCCTCCGGCTTAGGAATTGCACTCTAGGGGTTGACAAGCTACTAAAAAAAAAGAAAAAAACAACTGGCTTCAACTATGAGTCGACGGAGCCCCGCTACGCAGAGCTCCTACTTCTGGGTAGTTCACAAAAAATAACCACGATGGCTAAGGCGGGAGCGTAGCGCAGCGTAGCTAATCTAACCTAACCCAATCAAATCGTATTGGGCCAACATTGCTAATAATTATTTAAGAATCATTAATAAATTTATTAACCCATACAATTACAATACAGTAGTGAATTTTGATAATTTTTCTTAATTTTTATCAAGAAACCTTGAATTATATAGTTTTGGAATGATAAAATCTTTCACCATATCTCATCATTATTACCAAAAATCTTTGTCGCTAACAAAGAAATATATCAAGATAATATATCTGTGGTCGCTAAAGAGTAAAGAGCGAGCGCAAAGGAGTGAGTGCGGCGTTAGACGAGGAAGCCCCAACATGTTTTTCAGTAAAACAGAGAAACAAAAAGAAAATAAAGTTAGGTTAAAAATATTTTAGTTGCACGATTTGTCAATTTGTAGACTTGTTTTGATAATAGAAATTGATTTTATTGTGGTGCACCTTTCGATATCGTTTTTAGAAATTCCGTTGTAAGATTGTCCAATTTAGAGTGCAAGTTAGTATTTTTGATAAACAATTTAAATTTTAGTTTTACAAATAATATATCCGATGTATGAACCATATTTTTGGTGTGAATTCGGTTATAAAGGTCGTCTCGTTTTGTATGATGTTTAAGTTTTTTTTGAAGGACATGTTCAGTTAATCAATTGTTTTTTTTTTTGATCAGCATTAGTTTTTCTGGTATGCATTCAGGTAATTAGCGGAGTTAAGGTAGTGTGCTGAAAAATTATTCTGATGTGCATTTAATAATATCCCATTTACTTACATTAGAGATTAAGACGATTGTAGACAGTAGGCACTGAACCGTTTCAACTGCTTCATCAGGGTCTGCGTTGTAGCGACTTTGCAAACAAGTTCCATTGCTCTTCCACATTTTCTGGTATTATAATATGGTGTATATGTAATGTCGACACTACATATAGGCGAACGCGTTGGCCGACGCGTTGGCCGGCGCGCTGGCCCAATGTGTAGAACGGGCGTTCGCGCGTTGGCGGTAGGTATTTCGCCCGTTCTACACATTGGGCCAGCGCGCCGGCCAACGCGTCGGCCAACGCGTTCGCCTTTATGTAGTACCGACATAAAGCAGTGCAGCAGCAAAACAAGCGTAAAAAAGCATTAAGCATTAATTAAAAGCATGATTCGAGAATGCACCTAAAGACAATGTTATGATCAGAGCAATAATATTATATTAATTAACATAGCATAATATATCAATTTCAGTGCGAAGCGGCGGTGTAATCAATTTATGCATTGGAAGCTCAATATTATCCATAGTGGAATTTATTGTAGTTATAATGAAGACAACTATTTGTATAACTATGGAAGCTTCAAGAATACTACCTTCCTTCTGTCTTAGGAACTAAACTACATAGAAAACTACACAAAAATATTTTTGGGTTATTTTCTAAACAGAAATAATTATAAAAGCAAAAAGTACTTTGTCATTATAATTTCTAGCATTGTAATTTTTAAATTTTCAAGCATTCTACTTTTAGGATTTTAATAAAACGAATGTTAAATATTATAAAAAGTTTATTGACTATTACAAAAATATTTTCTTATATTTACCGTGTCGTCTTCTTCTGCCAGTCGCTACCTGCACATTAAAAATACTATAATCAAGTATACGTTAATATACCTGTCACAAACTACACACACGGCCGCACTAGATACGTTTAATAATGATTAAACTTCAATATAATGTTTAATAATGATTAAACTTCAATATAATGAAGTGTTTGTCAATTAACCCATCAATACCCAAGCTGCAGCCGGCTGCCGCATAACAATTAAAAATCTATTGTGTCTGCGATACCCACAATGGAGGTGTTAATTTTCGCTTCATTATTTAACTTTATGGTCGGAACATGTCAATTCAATGTTAGTTTTGATCTGTCGGCTGGGTTTGATGTAACGCGACCAAACTACAATAGGTCCCCCATCTGCCTAAGAATCAACATCTCTGATAGTACATAGTAACTTGTTGGAATAGGGATGATGACAAGGTCAAAGATTAGCTAATTTTGTTAATAAAATAATGAAATCACGGTAAAAAATAAGTGTTCCCAAAATTTCAGCTTGATAGCATTTGTATTTTTTTTGTTATACGCCTTTAAAGTTGGAAATTCAAGTCGAATTTTTTTTCAATTAAATTTCTTAATATTTGTATACAATTCGATTACTTATGCAATTTAAAGCAACTTTTGTTATGAAACCACTTTCATAAACGCAATATTTAATATACCTGTCGAACAAAGTTGTCTCCCGATGCGTACAAACTACGAAAGACTGACGTCAGTCTTTCGTAGCACTTTGTATGGAGCGTTCCGGGCAGGTCTTTTTTATGGGATATTTGAATTGTCATATCTTGGTGAATTTTTAAGCTATCAGAGTCATTCTTTCAACGATGTTTCTATTTTTTAAGTGTCCTTCAATTACCGATAAGAAAAAAAAAATAGTCATCATGCCTATTGAGTTAGTATGTTTGAAAAAAAACAAAGGCAAATAAAAGTTACCTTGTGTCATACTAATTGTTCCTTCCTCTGGCGCAAAACAGCCTTGTTCTTACAACAAAACTGAATGGTGGTTATCTGCAAAGAAAGAAAGGTATGTAAAAAAAAGACGTAAAAAACCATAGCTGAATTAAAATTAACATAAGTAAATACATAAAATAACTGATGAGACGACATTTAAAGTATGTATTACGGTCTTACTACAAAAGATTTAAACACCTGTTGAACAATGGTTGAACAGTTGATTAGAGAAAAATTCAGTACAAAATGGTCTCAAAACAACTGTTCAACAGATGTTTAGTTTTTTTGTGGTAAGACCGTTAATGTCTAAAGCATAAAGTAAAAAGTGATAAAATAAAAATATACCTTGTATGGTTTGCGACGTTCTTTCTGCCGTACTTTCAGTAAGTCACAATAATATTACTTTAAATGAATCCATTGTATGCATCTGAAAAATGTTATAAGCTATAATTTTTGGAAATACACTTGTGACAGTCGAACACTAAAAGTTTTTAATTAATTTTAATTACGTGAAATAAGTATTGAGATATAAACAAAATTTTCACAGTCCAATTGAGATATAAACAAATTTTTACATCCAAGTAATTGTGGGGTTCAAAGGTATGAAAATTTAAAAAAAAAATCAGATTTAACTAAGTCAACTAATGCGTACAAAAACATTGAAAGAAATTTAAAGCTAGCCAATACAGTAAAAATGTGATATACTTAATATGTATCATTATATTATAAATGAGTAGATATAAAAATTAACGAAACTTTTAGAGTTCGACTAAAACACAGATTTGGCAATATGTAACAATAGAAAACCACCGATATAATTATTTCAGGTATTTTGCCAACGCAGCAAGTAATAAACATTTGAAAATCGAGGACAAGAAACTTTTCAGACAATTCGACCTAAACCTTGTTTTTGAGCTAATATAGTTTGTAAGGTTTTGTAAGACCCAAAGACACGTACCATGCACACCCAAGTAAGTCGATATGCGATGTCAGGAACTTACCATAGAGCTAAATAGATCCGAGCGAAGTAGTAGCGGTACTCTTCGAGAGACTCATGGTGATGGACCCAACAATGATGAAAAATGCATTCTTCGTAAACAACGCCAAATCCAAAGGGCGATTCAGTAGCAATCACGGCAGAGACTGTATAACTTACTTATGACAGTATTAAAAATTGAGAAAGACTCCCTTTTTACACATCTACAGAGTTATACTTAAGTACGTCTCAGAGAAGGCAATATTTCAAGGGGCTCAAATCTTCTCACTTGAAGTACCAATCTTCCTCTCAGACAATATCCCCTTACACTCGCTAAGACGACTTGTCGTGTCAGATTGATCTGTTACGATTGGATTCTAATAAAATGCATGCAAAATGCCCCCAAACTTATCTGGCCCGTAAGTCCGCTAACTCGCACCATGCAAAAGGAATTCGTAAACATTAAAAAAAAACTTCTTTCGCTTCGTGAGGATCCATCAAGCGAGATAAGTTTTCTTAGTCGTTAAAATTTGTATAAAATAAAGTCCAAAAATCTTCCAAGCCATAAATAGTGAACTAAAATTCCAATACAATCGACCGAGTAGTCTCTTATGTAAAGTTATAAGGGAGACCAACGTTTAACAGGCAAATGCAGGTCAAAATCCATTTTTCTTGCACTTACTACATAAGCTTAAGAGACCAATCGCAAAATTACTTGGAGGATACCGCTTTTAAGCCCAAAAATCTGGACTTCAGAGAATGAGACGCCTCCTCGAAGAAAATCAGATGCAATCGCACACAGTTCACAGTTGTGGTACTCCTTAGTGATGCGCATGTTATCGACGGCAAAACTTTTGACAAATACCATCACTTCAAATTTTCCATGACCGTGACATTTTGCCTAACAGACGTGGTACTTATGAAATACTTATACAATGTATGTAGACAATAAAACCAAATACAATTTTGGGTTTGAGATTGCCGAATATCTAGAAAGGAATGTTTATATTGGTAGTCAATGAATATTAAAATACGCCAAACTCACTTCATATTACTTTATTCATATTTATTCAGATAATATTAGCATAAAATGTGTCTCTACATTCTTTAACACCTGCGAATAATCCACGTCATAAAAAATCTCTTTCTATGTACTGGTACGGAAAACGTCTAGCAATAACATAAAAATGAGAAAAGAAGACCGGTATTAAGAAGATTTGAACTTCCAACATTCTACGCTGCACTACCTAGTGGATACAGAATATTTTACCGACGGTGAATCAAAAACTTAATTTATATTAATCCTAACCTAATACATATCAAAGTTATAAGTCAAAGAAGGACGATATTAAAAATACGTTACGCAGCAGCTGTGACAAATACGATGAATAGCTTCCGACCAAAACCGACTTCGATACAATCCTGCAAACACAAAAACATTTCAATTGTACTAAAAATTTTTACCATAACAATTTACAACGGGCGTCATATCTACCGAAAAAGAGTTGTCGAGAACTATATGACTAATAATATGGAGCACATCGTCGCAGCCCCGGATTCATAAATAGGCCATTATAGGCCACGGCCTAGGGGCGGCGGTGTCCTAGGGGGGAAGCGTCCATAAAGGCCCCACAGATTACATACATGGGGCGGCGGAAATAAAGTGGCCTACACTCATAAAAAATATGAATTCGGCACTGCATCGTCGAGACTCATGGTATACGTATACCAAGACTCAACCCACGCATCATCGGGTACTTTTGAACGCAATTTTAGACCTACTCCTACATAAATAGTGGAACCGTGGGCAGATTACAATGTGTCAACTATCCTAAGGCTACGTAGGAACCCACCGAGTCAGAAAATAAATACAAAATACACAGTACCTATGAAAATGTAAAATATGACAGCACACGCTAAAAAATTCAGTATGTAATTATTCTACTTCCAGGCAAGCCAGCGTAAAGTTATTCCCAAGTCAATTTCAGCTTTCGGTCGTACTTTTTAAACTATTTATCTTATAACGCGACATAACGATTAGTATAAAGAGTGGCACTCTAAAAGGAAACCATCATTCGGCTTTCAAGAAACTCACGAGGTAGTCAACTTTACAGCAAACCAATTCAGACCTACTAATTTTCTATCATTTTCTCATAATATCTGATATAGGTAATGACTTAGGGCGTTCGCTGCGTTAAGCGTGCGCCCGGCGCGGCCACCCGCGAGGCGTGCTTGTTTCATGTCATCCCATAGAGCAGCGCTGCGTTGAGCGGGTCAACCGTCGCACGATTACTATGGCGAGCGCACGTCGCGGGCGCCCGCGACGGGCAGCCGCGGCGGGCACACGCTCAACGCAGCGAATAGGATAAGGCCTTTAGAAAATTGGTTTTCTCAGAGATCCTTTTTCAATCTTCTAAAAAAATCTATGCGCGATATCGACTAAGTAATGCTAACATTTTTAATTTGAAATACAACTGTTGCGGACTCATTTCACAGAAATACTGTTAACGATTTACCTAATGACGCTCGACTATTACAGAAAACCGAATACAACTTTTGCGACAAAGTTAAATTTTTTACTTTAATATATTAAAAATGTTATTTTCTTAACTTACCACATCATATCCTTAGAAATAGCGCACGTCGATAGTTCTGCCGTCAATACGAGTCCTGTCAAACATTTCTGAACAAAAATTAAGGAAATGATAATTAATTCAATACAATCAAACCAATCAACAACACATTTAGAAAATTGATTAAGTCAATTACTTTTTTACTTTACACTCTTCATAAAATGCAATTTTACATAATAATAAAACAAAACTCATTTGCCTTCATTTGACTTTCTTTTTTAAATGTTTAATTTGGAAGTAAATATTTTGAATCATAGATTCAAACAATTACTTAAAGAACCTGTTTCGAAACGCATAAATGCAGTTTGGTTTCGCTTTTTAACAAAACAATAAAGGCAAATCTAGCAAATTTTCAATAGAAGTATTCAATGATATTGGAAAAAAGGATACTGATAGCTCGTTCCGCGTCCCACTCCTTGTGGAAGCGTACCACTGCGGTGTCCGGGGCAGTCACTTCCGCATACTTCACGTCTCCGCACTCACTGAACTTCTCGCGAATCAACTGCCAAGTCACAGTCGAAGGCAACTGTAACAAAAATAATATTATAGGATAGGTCTCTGTTTTATTATATCTTATACAAGGTGTCACAAAACTAAGTGATAATCTAAGAATAATAAAAACTAAGGAAGAGTAACATCTCATTGCTATTGTCGTATTTTAGAGTGTGGATTTCAAAACAGTTGAAGTATGGGAGTTACTTTTCCTTAGTTTTTACTTTTTATTATTTGTAGGTAATAGGATAAGATAATACTTTAGGGTGTGTGTGTCCTCTGTATTGAGTTGACTATGAAAGAAGCAGCACTGAACGAGTAAATTGTTTTGTTACACCTTTACACCCTTTTAGCACAACTTATCGCAAGGTCAGTAAATAGCTATCTCAGAGTTGTCAAAAAGTACCAATGCTTGCCACCGGATGTGAACTAGTGAGTAGTGGGAAACGTTTGTATGACGTGCTAAATGCATAACCCCTGTCTGTCTAACACAGGGGTCACCAATAAGTTTCGATCTGGGTCCGTTTAAAGAGATGAAATGACCTTCGCGATCCACACATTTTGAGAGATTGTTAAAATATTGGTGCAAGCTCCTGACATTAAATCCTGGAGATGTTCATCAATAAGTCGAGACCGAAATTTATTTTTAACGAAGTTCATCTTCGAAAATGCTTGGTCCGCACACAATGGGTCAGCGGTCCGGATGCGGACCGCGTTCCGCCATTTGGTGACCCTGGTCTAGCATATTGAAAAACCCACATGACAGAGAAAGACAGTGGACGATGAATAAATACACTGCCTAAATATCTCTATTAGTAGGAGAGAAAATGTATCTACAGTATAAAATTTTATAAAGAGACCAATACTCACATTGGTAATTATGACCATGTCTGATGGTTTATCCCTAGAACTAGGTGGGACGGCTTGCTCGCGGCCATAAGACTGGTTCGACAGCGCACCACCCATTGAACGGTTAGAATCTGAAAGTACAACATTATTTTCCAAGTTTCAAATCCAAGATAAGACTTTGAATTTATTTTAGATATTTAAACAAATGAAACGGTTATTTGTCTACACAGAAATGGATATAGTTAGAACTGCCGTATGTACTTCGCGTGCCATCGCGTTCCCAAACGTTGTACAATGTGTCAAAATTTCGAAAGTCTGTTCTTTAGTCTGCGCTCCACCGTTATCGGAATCGGACATCAATCGGAATTGTAAAAATGTCTAATTATGCCGTATTGGGCTGTGGAAATTCGACTAGAAACGTTGGTCTAAATAGTGGATATGTTTCTTTTCATCGGTAAGTAATTTTATTATTAAATAATATGTCCTTTATTTTAAAATCAATTATTTAATGTTAATCGTGGGTGGTTGTAGTTTTTACCATGAAATCTACGTAACTGCGTGTGTACCGCATGATTCACAATACATTGCCGCTTTAGTTAGAAAATTATAGAGCCCGTTCTGTTTGTCCGCTATTGAGCGCGCAATGGAAATAAAACAATCGATACTTTCACTCATCGCTTAGTTTCGAGGTACAGTCAATATTCTCATTTTTCTGTCAAATGAAGCAAATAGTGTTGTACATATTCTCGATTCTAATTAATCGATTTTCGAAACAGACATGAAACAGAGGAATGATAATATTCGCTTTGGGATATTTTGTGACTCGGTAATTATATTTTATGTAATATGTATTTATGTTCCTGTTTAGTGATTTAGTTTAGAATAATATAATATATTACTATCTGTCCTGGCAAGCACGTATTTTTAGATTTATCATTCCTCTGTATATTAACTCGAATAATAATCGATTAAAAAATCAATATACAGTGTAAACTCTATATAACGACACTGAAGGGACCGTGCATTTTATGTCGTTATATGGAGTTGTTGTTAAATGGAGAGAAGAAAAATCAATACTTTTTCGTCATTATACATTGATTTTCTTTTACTAACCATATTTACAGTTCGAAACTTTATGTATAACTGAGAATATTATGATAACGAATAAATATTAATAATAATCCATGACTCCTTATTATTAGTAATTAGGGACTAGGGTCTAAAACAGCATACACATGCAAATCAATCTCAATTTGTAAACAAAAGGACTAATTTCTTAGAAAGTTCTGTATGCATGATGCCGAAAGTCGAGTTTATTGCGGTCTAGGATAACAATGCGACAAAAAAACGTACACAGCTGCGCAGTTTTTACTAATTTTAGTAATTTAAATGGTACTTTTTATTATTCAATTGTTGTAATGCTGACGTTATTGAGAGTGGGTGTGATGCTATGTAGAGTGTACCATTGTATAGTAGACAAGCTAAACCAACCAAAGTCAATTGATTTCGACGCTTTAGAGAGTTTGTCGTTAAATAGAGTGACGTTACATGGAGTTTACACTGTACCTATTAAAGTGGCAAAAGAGACGAGGCGCGGCATTGCCTTCTAATCGATTCCGCGCGTACGGGTATTCCCATCACTAAAGCGCTTTTGTGACGTCACAGTAGGTATGAAAAAAGTGACACGCTCGTGTTCATACAAATTGGAGCGACATGGCGGTTCTAACTAGATCCATTTCTGTGTTTGTCTATCTACTGGCGACTACCCAGCTAGAAATCTATGATAAATAGTATGTTTCATGTATTAACTATTATGAATCTCTAGATGTAGTTCGAATGTTTTAGTGTGCTGGAATGCCAATTGTACAAAAAAAAATAACTTGAGATCCCTTTTCTGGGTCTCAAAATATCTTTATGAAAAATGTCTGCATCGCTTCAGAATATTATGCATGAAGAGGTCAACAGTCCCTTATGTGTAGGTTGACCACCTTCTCCATTGTTTTAAGCATGAAAGAGGTGAGGCTAATTGGCCTGTAGGACTTTGGTAGAGCCCTCCCTGTCCCCACTCTTGGGTATGTAGTACACCCTTACTCTGGTAGTAGACAAACAGTGGTATCTTACTTGAGAGGGGTCCACTATTCATGTTGTTCATTGATGAGCTGCCCATAACATTATTGCCCATTCCACTGTTGCCGAGCACAGATGAGCTCAAGTCATTGGTGTTTAGAGATAGATTATTTGATGTAACGTTGGCCGCCTGAGCTTGTGTGAGCATTGTCGCAAGATCGTTAGCAGTCAGGCCTTGTTGCAACAGTTGATTCTGTAACGCTCCTAAGCTGCTCAAGCCAAGAGCCTGAAAATAATATACATGTCTTAAGCAACAAATTGTTATTCAGGTTGAAAACGAGTTTAGTTTTGATCTAGATAATATTGAGTTGAGACAATAAATAAATTAAGTTAGAATCTCTAAAATCAAGAATTATACCTGTAGTCCCAAATTTCCGGTAAGACCTGTGTTAGCGGCTAGTGGGTTAGCTGCTAAAGTGGTGCCCAGTCCATTGAGAGCGACACTCGCTGTAGGCATCGCTCCTAAAACACCAGCGCCTAACGATGGAGCGGTATTTGCGAGATTAATGTTATTCGGTGTTGTGTTTTGTGGTAAATTCCTAGCCACATCTCTCAAAGGTTCACCGTTGGGGCCCAATCCTACACCAATACTCTTTAATCCATCTGGAAGTCTTAATTCGAACTTGTCTGAGCTACCTCTATCCATGCGGACAGTCATTCTACGTTCGTACAGCATTTGTTTGTCAAACATAGAGATTGCCTGAAACAATAATTAAAAGATTTTTTATTATTTTTTTAACTATAAATACTACATTCATAGCTGGTATTGGCAATACATTAATTTCCTTTAACTATTTACACACCAATAATTTATTATTATACCTGTATGATTAGAAATATAATATTATTATACCTGTACAGCTTCTACCGGATGATCATACTCTATCACAGCAAACCCTCTGCTGTTTCCGTCTTTGTCCACTGCCAAGTCGACATGGTGAATCTTTCCCGCCATTTTGAACACCTCCTTTATTTTGGCTCTATCTGCTTTGTAATCAAGCTACAACCATAAAAATAATTAATTCATTAAAATAATGTATTATTAGGGATGGTGGATCACAAAAAATGTCATGCCAAATATTGTATTTGCAATGTATCTAAAAATTCGCAAATGACTGGCCCTTTAAAAAACTATGGACACAATTTATTTTCAAGTCCATGATAATATGCATTTTTATACTTACATTAGCCACAAACACCTTATTCACAAGTGGAGGCTGGACATTGATAGATTCTAAAAATGCAAGACTTAGTCCATAGGTATTGAAGTTCTCTGGTTCTCTTGGTTTGTTCATATTCCACCTAAAACATTATAATTTAATGTAAAGCTTTTTAACCTTTATAGAATAATTTATTATAAAGAATAATATGTTTATAAAGTTTATGTCGTTTCTTTTATTGCCAACAAGCTGACATTCAGTTTGGCAATAACTAGATTTAAGCCATAATACAAAAAGACTCATGAAAAAAAAAATAAGACAAAAAAAATTTAAAATGTCCTAAAAATAATAATTAGCCATTGAACAAGAATCAATATCATTGTACTATAAAATTATTGTCACTGAGATTTCAAAATATACTTATATTAACCAACTGCAAGAAAATGTTTCACGAAAGATTGTTATGATAAAAATAAGTGTTACTTTTTTTAATTGTCTAAGTAAAAAAGTTACTTTAGAAACAGCTCATCTTACCCCATATCTTTCTCATCTCTCATGTTCCTGTTACCACCACCGCCAGCACCACCCGTTCTTGGCTGGTGGAACTTCATTTTTTCATTTCCTTTACAACAAAATATTTAAAAAACATTAAAAAATTTCTGTACACAAATAGCATAGAGCCCAGTTGTAATTAAGAAGTGTAACTTTGTTACTAAAGATACTTAACCAAATTACATCAAAATTGGGAGATGCAATAGACCAGTGGTCCCCAACTTTTTTTTCATGCGGGCCACAAACATGTTTTGTTCTTGGTGTTGCGGGCCACAACAAAAATTTTTTAGGGTTAAAAAATAACATTCTTCAAAATTAACAATTTAAAAGTGGAAAAAATGTAACGACAATCACGTAGACTGCATTATTTTGCCGGTGGGCATGAATTTCAACATTTTTTTACATCACGCGGGCCACAAATAAAGTCCCAGCGGGCCCGCGGGTTGGGGATAACAGCAATAGACGGTTTTCTTTATATTAGCTTGAATGTGATAAGTGTAAATGCTAAAAAAATATTATATAATTAGACTATAATTGAAATATAACATACCAGTTACTTCTTTCAAAACTAATTTCCTTCCACCAAGCTGATATCTATGCATAACATGTAGAGCTTTCTTTGTAGCTTCTGTGTTTGTAAACTCCACAATACCACAGCCTCTTGGCTTCCCGTTTTCATCATTGAACAATTCTACAAATGCTACATCTCCAACCTAAACAAATACAAATAGTTGCACCATAATATAATATCTGTATTCATTTGACTTTATCATAGACCACATAAAAGTTGACTGATAAGCATTTCACACTGGATGTTTAACCAAATAGTTGTGATTAACTCATGGTGATTATAATTCAGAGTGGAAACAAGTAGTTAGATTAACCAGTTGCTTACCTTTTCTTTGAACAAGTCTTTCAGCTCAGTCCACCGGAACTCGTAAGGAATGTTCGATACGAATAACCTTTTCCCTTCGGACCTGTCGCCTCGGTCATTCGACCGATCTCTTGTGGCGTCGGAGAACCTGGAAGGCCGGTCGCCGCGCTTCGAACGATCCCGTTCCTTTTCCATCTGATTATCCATCATCCTTAAAATTTCAAAGCATCACAAACATTATTTACCAAGCTTGTCAAATTAGTTTACTTATATAGAAAGAGCCGGTAAAGAAATCTATGGATACCCAAAAACGCCCGAGATAGGACTTCAGTACACAGATTAAGATGATTAAACTGAAAATAACTACACAAACTACTTACATTGAATAGAAGAAGTAATTTCACAACAGAAGTGTTTATTACAATGTTTAAATGCTACGTAAAAACCGAGGAAAATATAAATTAATATTAAGCAACAAAATGGCGCTAAGAAAGGTCTTCAATTCTTCAAAGGACACACCGCACACGTCAAATTTGCGTCAAATCACAGCACAGATTACTAGTATATATTTAAATCACAGAATCACAGAATACAAATTACTGCTTCAAAATAATTTGTTGCCAGTTGCTAATAATATTTAACCGATAACTTTAGCCGTTAGCGGCTACGGCTAGGCTAGGACCTACTAGGTACATATAACTAATCTGTGGCTAGGACCAAGCTAGGACCTTATATAGAAGTTGGTACATCTTGGTATTATAAACTATAAAGGCCGCGTACAATTATTTTAGTGTCGATTGTCGTGTCACATTATTGCAACGTGCCGGGGCGATGTGATGCACTTTATTTTATGAGCAAATCAAACCTGGAAAAGGTGGTTTGTATAACACTAAAATATTATATACTACATAGGTACAAGCGGCAAGTTTTCATTTAAAACTTTTCAAACAGTAATTTGCAATAACTAAAGTATTTTTTCCACTTCTCATTTTAGAAAAAATACAAAGATATAAAAAAAGACACATGGCCACCGAAAATCGAAATTATATTTTATTGGCTAAATTCACCCACGTGGTACCGGGTACGGTGAATTTATTTATAAACTAGCAACACAACAACCTTGACATACGTCAATAGGGATGTGTAAATAATGTGATACTGATTTATTACAATTACGATGAATCGATTATTAATTTAAAAAAAGGTATCTTTTCTAAGCATGAGCTCAGAAGAGGATATTTTTAAGTACTTTAACCTACCATTCATATTAGACATCATAATATTAATAATCATATTTTACAATACCCAGTTTCCGTCAGAGCTCTTTTGACAGGAATTTGACTGTTAAAAGATAAAGATCATTTCAAAATAACTTCAGAAACCAGGCATTAGTCAAAAGTAGTATGATAAGTAAAATTTAAATCATTATGAATTATGTAATTTCATGTTCAGCATTCAACCTTATACCACTGACATACATAATATACTAGATGTCCCGCGCGGCTTCACCCGCGTAAATTAAGAATTTTACGGAAACCGTACATTTTCCTATAAAAATAGCTCTTATGTCCCTACTCCCTTCACTTGGTCTACTCTATATCTGTGCCAAATATTGCCATAAAAATTGCTCCAGTAGTTCGTAATTTCTAATATTTCCCACGTTTTTCCCACATTTTCCTAAGTTTCTTCGGTCGCATTAGTCTTAGCGTCATAATATATAGTCTTACTCGATAAATTAGCTATCTAACAATGAAATAAGTTTCTAAATCGGACCAGTAGTTTCTGAGATAAGTGCGTTCAAGCAAACATACTCTTCAGGTTTATAATATTATAAACCTGAAGAGTATGTTTTCTAATGTAAAATCTATACTTATAAGTATAGATTTTTTTCAATTATCGCTTGACAAACTCGAGTCTCGATCTAAAAGACTATGAAAAGTACCAATGACAGGGTCATTATAGGCTCATAAGTCATAACCATGGGACGATGTATGGTATAATAATATGGTAGTGATGATGATGATGAATGTAATTTGCATAGTAGCATATGCTTTCCGTTCATAAAACAACGCCGAAACTCCCAAACTTGTATCTATAAAGAATCAGGAGTTCTCTCAGCACCTTCCGAACCACGGTATACCAGGTATACCTCGGTGCAAAATCTTACTTGTTGGTAGCATATGCTTAGAATACTTCTCACGAAACCGAAGTCACCTGTTATATGTTTCCATATAAATTTTGAGGAGTTCCCTCGATTATATTTTATGCATCCTTCATCAGATCACCACTTTTGTGAATATAATACCAAATTGGTATATACCAAAAGAAAAATTTTGAAAATCGGTTAACAAACGGCGGAGTAATCGTTGAACATAAGAAAACGAACATAACACCTCCCCCATTTTGAAAGTCGGTTAAAATTGTAGCCTATGTGTTATTCTGATGTATAAGCTATATTATTGTAAAGTTTCATTAAAATCTGTTCAGTAGTTTTTGCGTGAAAGAGTAACAAACATCCATACATCCACACATCCATACATCCAAACAAACTTTCGCCTTTACAATATTAGTAGGAAGTAGGATAGTAGAAAGTACTACGTACGTAGTACTTATTACTTCAGTGCCTTATACATAATATATTTTAATATTTTGGGTTAAATAAGTTTTAACATCGTAAGCACATGGAATAAACTACTTTGGTTTTGAAGGATTAACTTTTTTCTACTACATTGTAATTGTAACTGTAGCTAATAATGGAACAGTACTAACACATTAGCCTAGTAGTTTCGGAGCCCATCCGTTACAAACAAATAAACAAACATTTCTTTTTTTTAATAAATTATGTTAAACGATACCTTTCGATTGCTTAAAATCGATTTCAAAGTTGTACCTGCAATGTAGGTACATCACTACTCGCAACATGGCTAACGACAAGCAAGTGTCAACGTACGCACACACCTATATACCCACTACATATTATTTTATCTGCGATTGTATTGCATATTATGTATATTTTTCACCTAAGATAGCCATGCAGGCGAATTCTGCAAAATTATTGTTCAAATAAGTAGTTTAAAAAAATAATAGTTATGGAGCAAGCTAAGTCTAATTCACCCAGACTTTTTGTGTGTACTGCGATCGAAAATAAGGATGAATTAGAGGAGGTAGAGTGTATTATTTGGCACTTTCTAACAAAGAATCATTGAGTCGGCCATGTAAAGTCGTATTTCTTATCGTGACATTCGCGGCGCTAGTGTGGCGTGGCGCGAAATTTTGATTTCTGGACTTGCTAAAGTTTGAAGTTTCTTTTTATTTTGCATTTACTCATAGATTTAACTCCTTTTTCAGAGGTACGAGAGGGCCTACACCTTCTTCCAATCTCTGGTAGCAGATTGCAGCGAGAAGGAAGCTCACGACGCTTTAAATAATGCCGTATGCAAAAACCATGAAGATGTATCACTTGGGATGCTCATGTCCATACTCACTGAACCTCATAACGCAACGAAATGCTACAGGGATCTCACCCTCGTCACTAGAGATGGCTGGACGTGTGTTCTTAACAATTTGTCCAATTTGATCCTGGAAAGGTACTTAAAGTTCCATGATATCACTCGAAATCAACTACTATGGCTCATAAAAGAAATGATAAGGAATGCCGTCATGGGAGTGGACAGTGTCTGTTGGAATCTAATGCGTTATGCCTCCGGTGGCGACGTCACTCCGAAAAATATATTTTTAGTGGAATCTCTTTTAGACATTTATATTGAGAATAGAGCATGGCTTGATAAGTTTCCAGTTTTAGTCTGTATGGTAGTTTATACATATTTAAGGTTAATAGAGGATCACAATATACCTCACCTGCAGGCTTTAAGGCAAAAGGAGGTAGTATTTGTTATTGCTCTTATAAGAGAACATTTTACCGAAGTCTTAACCCTAGGTAGAGATCTCGTACGTTTGTTACAAAATGTTGCAAGGATTCCAGAATTTAATCAATTATGGCAAGATATTTTATCAAATCCAAAGTCACTGTCACCTACATTTACCAGTGTGATGCAACTTCTGCAAACAAGAACTTCCCGAAGATATTTACAATCACGCTTAACCCCGGACATGGAAAGAAAGTTGGTGTTCCTGACATCGCAAGTGCGATTCGGCCACCATAAAAAATATCAAGAATGGTTTCAGAGGCAGTACCTAGCGACTCCTGAATCCCAAACACTTCGTAGTGATATGATAAGGTTTATCGTAGGTGTTATACATCCCACTAACGAGCTACTGTGCTCCGATATAATACCCAGATGGGCAGTTATAGGATGGCTTTTGACAACATGCACATCAAATGTAGCAGCATCAAATGCTAAACTTGCCTTATTTTATGATTGGCTTTTTTATGAACCTGACAAAGATAATATTATGAACATAGAACCCGCTATTCTTGTTATGCATCACTCAATGAGATCACACCCAGCGGTGACTGCCACACTTTTAGATTTTCTGTGTAGAATCATACCTAACTTTTATCCACAATACGTGGATAAGGTGCGACAAGGTATATTCAATTCCCTTCAACAGATCATAGAAAAAAGGGTGCTACCTAATCTTCAACCACTTTTTGACTCCCCTAAATTAGACCGAGAACTTAGAACTACAGTGAGAGAAACATTTAAAGAATTTTGCAGCAATGGAAATGGAGAGGGAGTTTCTGGAATCAAAGAGGATGGTCATGACGAATTACCCAGAGTAGGCCCAGATGAACCAGTTTTCTCTGATGATGAGGATGATCCTCCACCAATAATAGCAGAAGATACTGATGATGATGACTTACCTTTATCTGAAGTGAGAGCTAGGGAGCGTCCTGAGTTAGCAGCAGCGTTGCCTTTGCTCCTAAGACCGTATGCAGAAACACTTTTAGATGAAAGAAATCTTACTGCAGCTAATTCTTTACTAAATGCATGTAGCTCTCCAATGCCTACACCTGTTGCCCTCGCTGACTTGTTTGCAGCCATGTTACAAGATGCCCCACCGCTGCGCATTAGCCTTAACCCAACCCAAGAAGAATTGGATGCTATTCTCAACTTGCCTATTTTCTGCATGTTCAACTATCTCAATACTCATAAGGAATCAGGAGATAGTAAACGTAAACTTATTTTCGAAACTTTAAAAGAACTCCAGAACTCACTTCAAAGCGTAGGGTACTGCCTGTTGTTTTTCCTCAAAGTGTGTTACGAGAAGGAAAGGAAATCGGAAAAAGATCCAGGAAAAAAGCGAAACGTTAAATTTAAGTCGGATTTATACAGAGAGTATTGTAGTGCATTAGAATTAAAAATTGCTGAGAGCTTAGCGAATGATTTTGAGAAATGCCAGGAATGTGATTCAAATATTCTCGTTTGGTTGATACCCGACGTGTATAGGGAGTTCAAAGATCAAGTCCAAAATCATATCAGATTACTACATGTCATAGTCTCAACACTGGATGCTAGACAACTCCAGCTGCTGGTTTGCTTGACCTTACAAGGAAACTTGATGATGTTCAAGTCGGACGACATCACGACGATGTTGTCCACGAGTCTAGGTTGGGAAACCTTCGAACAGTATTGCCTTTGGCAGCTTCTGACTGCCCACGAGATCTCCGTTGAAGATGTACTGCCGATTATTCCAAAATTGTCGTATAAGGATCACGCTGAAGCGTTGACATCAGTTCTATTGATGTTAAAGCAGGAGAGGCCTACCGCGGATGTTCTCCGACAGTTATTCTGTCGGACGGTAGACGATGAGGACACGTTTGTGCTTTCCACCGTCATGTACTGGTGTCAAGATTACGAAGATAAAGTCGCAGACTTGTTGGCTGTACTGCTGAGCACTAGGTACCCAGGAACGAGTCCAAACAAGCGAAAACGGTCCAGTAAAAGCATTCCTTCCAACGCGCCGCCTTCTGCGGAACAGGTAAGTAGTTTTATACCCTAACTTCTAAGACCTAATGCGTCTGTGTTTTACGTAATTACTCCTTTTAAGATTATTAAAATATATTTGCACTGAATAGATGCAGCTGCTGGCAAATCTGAATATCATAGTCATCAACTTAATATTGGCAGCATAGATTTCATTAAAAAAAATTGTACACTGCCTCAGGGGGGTATTACATTATCATATATATTGGATTCGAGATCATTGAGTCAATGATATTGGATAATGTAATATAGACTTATGATTCATTTCTTCCTTGATCAAAGATTTTTGACATTTGCTGAGAGATTGGATCCATTACGGTCATAGAAATAGGTGTTGCCAGTTATTTAATATAAAAAAGAGTTTTTAATTTCTTGTTCGTTAATACGTTTCAAATAATGTAATGTAATTATTTTTCTGATTATATAGGTACTTACATAATCTTGCTGAAATAACAAAAAACAAACCATATTAAAAATGACGATGTCTTTTGACAAATCGAATTCTCTGAGATCTAGTAACCCTGACGTCAATACCTGTCAGCGTTAGCGCTCTCCATTGGCTATTGAAACCACATATGACGTAAAATAGGATCAATGATATATGTAACGCAGATATGATCAAATGATCATATATATTGGATCCTATATATCATCATAGAAAGGATCATATATATATGATAATGTAATACCCCCCAGAGACCATACCTCAATGATGTCATACAAAATCTCAACACAATTAGGCATAATATACTTAATATGCATAGATGAGCCAACACCGTCAGATTTCTGAACATAGCCAAAGAAAATACATTGTTAGCAAGAAGTCACTTTTAAAAATCTTACAATAATAAACTTTATCTTCATCACCATATTTTATTAACCAACAATTTCTGTCAGGTTCTAGGTCATTTGGAACAAATAAGAATATGCTGCGTAGACCAGGATGATATGTCAATTTTCAACATGGAATGTATGCAGAAGGCCTTGCAGCAGTCGCAGTCGAACAGTAGTGATAGTTTAAAGGTAACAATTTCTCAAAATAAGTACTTTATAGGTCAGACTAAAGCTGGAACGTTCACAGACCACAATACTCACACTTATGCAATTTCACTATACAGTATGTTTTAAAATATACAGTGTGTAACAAAAATAAGTGATAATACTTTATGGTGTGTACGTGTTCCTTGTAGAGAGTTCACTGTGAAAGTAGCAGCGCTGAAAGACGAAATTTTTTTTTCACTTTTGTATGGGTAAGGGCCCGAGCGTCACAAGTTTCACCATACAAAAGTGAAAAAAAATTTTGCTCTTTCAGCGCTGCTACTTTCACAGTTAACTCTCTACAAGGAACACGTACACACCCTAAAGTATTATCACTTATTTTTGTTACACCCTGTATATGTTTGCATCATGATAAAAATTATCGTACAATCTGCGTACGATAATAATATACTATCGTACACCGTACGTAGACACAAAATTATCGTATGTGTACGATAATTATCGTACGGTTCCGAACGCTGGTCCGTGGCCGCGCGCCGATTACACGTGACTGACTTGTAACATCACGCTGCATTTATAAACAGTAGCAAATGAAAAACAATAACTGTCCCCTTCACGCTCATAAGATAGACCGCGCGCGAGAGTCTCTCTCTCAGGCAGACTTTTCATGATGCGTATGCAGTACGACGTCACGCCGCGCGCTTATTCACAGACATTACACAAGCGCAATGTGTAAATGTGTTGATCGTGACAGCTTTAGTTAACTGACCTGTACATTTGACTATTTTGTACTATCAGAGAAGTTGATCCATAGGCAGATGGCGGACCTACGTAATTTGGTCGAGTTACGTCAAACCCATCCGACAGATCACAACTCACAATGAAATGTCCGTCAACTGCCTATGAATCAATTTCTTCAATGGTACATTATAATTATGTCGCTGATGAAAAGATTTATTGTGTATGCAAATGTTGTAGCTATAAAATGTTTTTACTTGTCTCATATGCTAGAAAAATTGCTTGACAGACAAGGACAAAATATTGCGTAACTATGTCTGTACTCTGTACACACACGGTATTTTACTAATAAAAATATTTACCCAGTGGGCAGTGGATACAATGTCCTAAAGAAGTGTACGCACTGCTAATTTTAATAGCTCGAATTTTTTCTTGGACTCCTGTAAGGCTCAAATCACACCGAAATGGCAAACAGGGCAAACGCCGCGCCGGCGGCCGCGAGACTATTTAGCGATACTATGGCCCGTATAAATAGTTGGCTCTTACCACTAAGAGCTCGCTTAAAACGTGTTTCAAGCTGCTATCCTTATTAATAAATCTCACTTGAGTACAGCTTTTAAGTGCCTTTGATCAAGCGAATGGGCCACGTATTAATAAACCAAATCTTGCACTCAACTGTACTGTCAAACTGACGCTTGAGCGCGCAACGTATTAATAAACGAAATCTTGCACTCAAATGTGCTATCAAACTGTTGCTTGAGTGGCTAATTCTTGAGTGTGGGCAGACCTTGACTTAAGCGCGCTCAGGGATACCAATTTAGGGATTTTTCCCACAATTAGGAGAAAAATACCATCGTAGGGATTTTTCCCACAATTAGAAGAAAAAAATAATAATTTCAAGAGTATTTTCTGGGATATGGAATGCTTATTTTTAAACACAAAATTAATATACCAAGCTATTAAGTGCGTAATATATATTTAAAACGAATTTACAGTGTTTAATACACTTTGACCTTAAATCGGGGCAAGGGTAGTCATCACATTACATTATTCTATTAATTCTATTAATTAATCTATTTAAAGTAAGTATATAAACCGCCTTATCAAGTTAATATAAATACTTAATAATGAATCTTAAATAAACAGTACTCTGCAGATCTAATTTTACCATAAGTACTAATAAAGGCTTATGTAGTCTACTGAAATTAATTAATAAACAAATATAAGTACTTTATTGTGCAAAAAAATACAATAAAACTTAAATATTAACAACAATTATTGATAAATAAGACATATAGTACACAAAGGCGGCCATATTACATAGAAGCAATTTCTTCCAGGCAACCTTTTAACATTCAGTGATAAATCCAGGAAAACGGTGATGTGCAAAAGTATAGTTACTTAAATTAAAAACTATCAAAAGCACAAAATTAAACATGCGCCTTAAAATACATTAATAAAATTATAGAATAAAATAAATAAATAATATACTAATAAATACAATACATACAATAAAATATTTAAGTTAGGAAATTACAGGTTTAATGCCAACTAGTAAGGTTATATTATATTGCCTAATGCCTTCGTCTTCAGTAAATGAATTAGTAAGATAGACTTGCTCTGTGGACTGTGCTAAAGTAACAGAATAATACTAGGAGGTTTAATTAAAAGTCCCTTTCTAACTATTATAGTCCAAATGACACAATTGGGATGGATTTTATTTGGTAAAATAGGTTCTTTAATCTTTTCACACACCACAGGTTAAGTATAAGGTAGGGATTATAAAATACAAAATAATCTTTTACTTCATCATTATCTTTATTTTAACTTTCAGCATAATATGTTTCATCAGTTACATTATAAACTCTTAGCCACAGAAACAAAACAAAATATTTAAAGTATCTTCTAAAAGAAAATGAAAATTGTTATTGAAATTTTTAATATTTAAAGTATATACTGTGTCTGTGTTATCAAGTTCTAAAGTAAAGATCCAATTGTTAAGTTGGATGTAGAAGGTCCTAAGAATATTTCACTCAACTTACTGAAAGATACAAATGGATCAATCAAACTTCAGAGCCGGATATAAGTAGTTATAATTCATAGAGATATAACATCATCTTGCCAAGATCTTAGGGTTAGATAAACTCACACAGCTCTGTGTGAGCTGTTGATAAATATAAACTATAATTTTGCTAACAAAATTACTACTAAGTAAGTAATAATATTTAAAAAATTGTTTTAGATACAATAAGGTAAATAAAAGACGGTGTCAAATATTTTCTTGTTACCAGTAGAAAGTTGTACATATTTAGGAAATTAAAATGTAATAAGGCTATTAAGCTTTTTTGTACAGAACAATTTCATAGCTTATTGATGACTGGTGTTCTTTCAGTAGTTTCTCACATTTTTCTATGATAATATTCTTCTACATCGACGGCCTTGGTAAGGCAGGTACAGTTCTTTAATTGAATCTGAATTTATCTTCAAGAAAGCAAGAATGTGTGTTATTAGTAGTCACTGTTGGACAAACCACGTATGTTGGCCTGAAACAAAGAATAGGGTTAACAAATAATATCCCTTTGGACTATTTAAAAAGTATGTAAATAAAGAAACACAAAACATTATTACACACTACACAGCTTTCGGTAAAGTTATAAACAACTTAATACATGCTTAATACTTGTAAGTTCTAACGAAAAAACTTACACAACTTTTACAAAGTTTTAACAATATTCTTCTTCTTCTTTTGGCGTAAGCCTCCCCATTTAGGAGTTGCCAGCGTCAGAGTTGAGGCGAAAAATGTGAACAGATAAAACTTATAACGTAAACTGATTGCCATGCAGCGGGCACGGGTGATGACTTCATGCGACCATGCAAATACAAGATAAAATAATGAAACAGAAAAAACCAGAACAAGCAAATAAGTACAGCAAAATATTGTTTCTTAGCCTTTAAAGATACACAGAGTACAATATTCTTCTTCTTTGAAAATAACCTAGAAATAAACTTAAACTTGACACTTGACAGTGACAGCAGTCAGCTGTTGACTTCAACGCGTTTCGTTTGACTGAACGTGTTTTATAAAATATGTTATAGAGTTATGAGTTTTTTCATTTAATTTAAACGAAAATGAGTTAGGATAATACAAAAATATCAAGGTTAATTACTTTTGGTAATTTGTGTTATAAATATGTGAGAAAATAAAGATAATATAGTAAAATTTTATTTTATTAATAAAATCGATTTTTAATCGTATAAACGAAACGTAACTCGTATGTGTAGAATAGGCTTATAATATTTAGTTTATATTTAGTTGCTGATTTGGATTGTTAGTTGCTGATTTGGGGTGATTGAGTCGATATCATGATATTAGTATCAACCGAAACGCTCCTGATGCTAAACTATTAATTAGATAACATCCTAAGTTGCTGATCAGTGTTTGAGAGGATATCAACCAACTAGCGTCTTGAGATGAATTTTGAAAGCCAACTATTTATACGGGCCTATGTATAATAATGAAGATAAAGTCAAAAATCATATGACACTGAAAATGCTCGCCGCTGCGCAGCCATTTCAGTGTGATTTGAGCCTTGTCTAACACATTGAATCTTAACTACCAGGGGCCTCGGCGAGATGAGCGCCCATGGTGCTGGTAGTGTTAAAAAAAGGCGGCGCCCCTCTTTATCAGGCGCCCTGGGCGGTCGCCCCGCGTCGGCCCCCCCCCCCCCCCCCCTTAACGCTACTGCGCACAATACAAACATTTACATAATACAACAACGCAGTATAGAAATTTCGCGGTTTTATAAGTAATATCACAGAATATATATATCTATACGACCTCTGTGGCTCAGTGGTGAGCGCGTTGGTATCTCAAGCCGGGGTCGCGGGTTCGAATCCCGCCGACGGAACAAAAAGTTTTCGAAGTTCCTGGGTCATGGTCGTGTATTATAAATATGTGTATCATATAATAAAAATCTTAAATGTATGTATAGTATAAAAGTATTAAATATATTTCCGTTGTCTGGTACCCGTAACACAAGTCCTTCAGGTACTTACCAGGGGGCCAGACTGACGTGGTGTGAAGCGTCTATAGATATTATTATTATTATATTATACTTATAAAATTACATGTCCTGACTGACTGACTGACTGATTCATCATCGCTGAGCAAAAACTGTAAAAGTTACAGCCACGAAATTTGGTGAGTAGGGTTGTTTTATTAAGTAGACACCCACTAAGGAAGGAATTTTGAAAATTTTACCCCGAAGGGGGTGAAATAAGGGTTGAAAGTTTCAATGAAAGTCCGTCATTTCTTGAGTTGAGAGAAACATGAAAGTTTATTGACGTTTGCGTTTGACGTTTGCTTAAATAGGGTCCGTTTTTACCCTTTGTATAAGGAACCACAAAAACAAAAAGGAGAAAACTATCCATCTTTGTTATTATACTATGTTAACAGTCGCGGGCAACAGCTAGTTAGGTAATATGAATAAATTCGCGGGATTAAAATTCGCAGTGTGAACAGTTTTTAAACTTTGTCAAAATATTTTTTCCATAATGATCAAAATATGTCTATTCCAATTTTCGAGACAAGGACAAAACAGTGGGTACCATATCCAGTGTGTCAATATTTTTTAGTAAAGAGTCGGTGATTATATTTGTGATAATATTAAAAAAAAATATAATAATATGGAGAATATTTGTATATTGTCAATGACCACATATCTTAATTAATATTTACTAGCTATTTGACCGAGCTTTGCTCGGTATTCGATTAAACACGAATAAAATGACATTTTCTAAAAATGATTCCTAGCTAGATCAATTTATCGCCCCCGAAACCCCCTATATACTAAATTTCATGAAAATCGTTGGAGCCGATTCCGAGATTCCAATAGGCATGATGACTAATTTTTTTTCTTATTGGTAATTGAAAGACCCTTAAAAAATAGAAACATCGCTGAAAGAATTACTCTGATAGCTTAAAAATTCACCAAGATATGACAATTCAAACATCTCATAAAATAGACCTGCCCGAAACGCTCCATACAAAGTGATACGAAAGACCGACGTCACTCTTTCGTAGTTTGTACGCATCGGGAGAAAACTTTGTTCGATAGGTATATTAAATATTGCGTTTATGAAAGTGGTTTCTTAACAAAAGTAGCTTTTAATTGCATAAGTTATCGAATGGTATACAAATATTAAAAAATTTAATTGAAAAAAAAATTCGACTTGATTATCCAACTTTGAAGGCGCATAACAAAAAAAATACAAATGCTATCGAACTGAAATTTTGGGAGCACTTATTTTTTACCGTGATTTCTTTATTTTATTAACAAAATTCGCAAATCTTTGACCTTGTCATCATTATATATATATATATATATATATATATATATATATATATATATATATATATATATATATATATATATATATATACAAGAATTGCTCGTTTAAATATATAATATAATATTTTTACAGAGACAATACAGTGAGCTTTTCTCGTTGGCCTGGGAAGATGAACTACCAATTTCGAGGCGAGCTAGAAAATTAGTATCCAATTCATTACCAATCAGCCCAAACTTACATTCATCAAATGACGATAGTGAGGTAAATACTTAATTATAATGTTTTGTGTAGATTTTATACATATTTTGCATACTTTTTAAAAATATAAAGCAATAAGTGAGCACCATTTGAGAATTGATTCATAGACACTTGGCGGATCTACGTAATTTGGTCAGATTATATCTAGTGAATGGTACAGCTCGATAACTGACAAGGCTTTAAATGAAGGTGGCGAAAAAAGGAACTAATGCTGCCATCATACAAAAACGTCATTTTTGACAGTTCTCTTTTACCAGCAGCGCTTCCACCCACGTTCATTTAAAGCCTTGTCACTTTAGTCAGCGAACTGTCGCTTGGGCTTTAGCCCGACTAAATTAAGCAGGTCTAGTTTCTATTTACCTATTTATAATTTTTTCTGATACTATAATCACGGTAAAGAGTGATTTAATCGTCCAACGTCTTTGTCTTTTTATATTTTACAATCTTAAATTATATGACTAACAATAATGTTTGACGTTTTTATAATTACAGGAGGAAGAAATCGTGAAACCAAAACAGGCCAAGCGACGGAAGAAAGCCATCTCGGACAGCGATTGACATATCTTCTTTAAAAAGTATGGTAATTTGAAACACCAAAGTGCAACTCCACAATACAATAAATATAAATATGTTTAATTATAAGGGTTGGTTACCTTCTGTTATTACATTGTAACAATGCTTAGTATAATTTGTATATCTTAATTATAATTTGATATCAATGTTTGTGAAATCATTAATATTACTATGTAATATTGCATTTTGTTAGATTACTTTTCCGAATGTTGAGATTTCTTTATAATCATGCTAAACGCTTAGCCGGATGCAACCTTGTTTTAGGTCACATTGACAATGTGCTTTGGATAATTTAAAAAATTGACAAAAATATGCTATCATACTCAGATAGTTCTGAGTTGTCCCATAAAACGGAAATTAATATCTTGTAGATAACAATTTATTTTAATTATTTGTGTAAACGCGTCATAAAGGTTGCACAGCATGGTTCAGTAACCAGTGGGAATTGTTACTTGTGAGCACTTTGTTAAAATTAAACGTCTAAAAAGACACTGCAGGCATAGCTCATACCATCTCATACTCATGGTTCTTGCAGGTATGGTACCATCAGAGAAATCGATTTATAGGCAGATGACAACCAATGTATTTTGATTTTTGGTTGTATTATATTAAGAGCGGGCTGCCAAATTTTGCTGTGTTTTCTAATAAGTATAACGATCCCGGAAGACAATTGACTAAAATGAAATTGAGATTTATTTAATCATGTATATTTATTTGATATTAGCCTAACGGAAAACACGATTCACTTATATTGACTCAATAGTTATATTTTTCAAAATTATGAATCTTTCTGAGCTTTTCAACAAATATCTGTTACACTTATTGAGTTACTACTTACTATCATTAAATAACTTGCACTACTACAATCACCTTTATAAAATAATGGCTAAAGGAAATATTAGTACTGTAAGTATTTACTTTTTAAGTAATCATCAAAAACATTTTTGGGACTGACGACCTTTACTTTCGTGCTGTAATACGGGAAACGTTGTTACGTGATATTGTTCACTATAATTAGCTGCAGCGCAAAGCACATTGCTGGGCACGATTCATGGAATCATTATATCACGATTGCAGGATAGCGCGGTGTGTAGGCGGGACTAGCGTGCTTTGATATTTTTGACAGCAGGCTCTTAACTTGACATAACTCGACCAAATTGCGCAGGTCCGCCATCTGCCTATGAATCAATTTATCTGATAGTACGTCAAACGTACCACTTTACGTTGAGCCATGATGGATTACTTTGTATTATTTGTCTACACTCTACAGTATGCACAATCAATGACGAGCATGAGCAATTATAGACGAATGTTGTTCATAACCGCCTAAATTGTCCATCATGGGCCAACATTGAGAAGCTATATAACATTAGATAAGGTCAAGTTGTATCTTTTTTTGTACATTTTGTCATCTTGTAAAATACCATAAATGTTATAGATTTTTTTTATTATTAACATTCTTACTGTGTTGGATTTATTTTAGAATAAGGTAAGACCAAGAATTTTATTCAAAAGATATATTGTATTGATTCAATTTTCGAAATACAATTTACACTAGAATCAATAAAGTATTTCCTCTTAAATTGACATTTTATTAATCCGTAAAAGTTCTTAAGACTTACACAAAGTAAAATATAAACATTCAAAATAACTCACATAAGACTTATAAAAATGTGTTGAGTTTACTACAATAAGGAACCAATAGTTTAAAAAACATAATATTATACATAGTAATGGTGTTTTTAAACATTCGGTGAATATTTAAGGGGCATATTAGATTATCATTTATATTGGATCCTAGATCATTGAGTCATTTATATTGGATAATGTAATATAGATAAATGATTCATTTCCTCCTTGATCATAGATTTTTGACATTTGCTGAGAGATTGGATCCAATATGGTCATAGAAATAGGTGTTGCCAGTTATTTAATATAAAAAAAAAAGTTTTTAATTTCTTGTTCGTTAATATGTTTCAAATAATGTAATGTAATTCTTTTTCTAATTATATACTTGCATAATCTTGCTAAAATAACAATAAACAAGCCATATTAAAAATGACGATATCTTTTCACAAATCGAATTCTCTGAGATCTAGTAACCCTGATGTCAATACCTGTAGCGGTAGCACGGCGACCAGCGGAAATGCGAAAGTATGGACAAACTGTGGAAATAAACCTAAGGTGCCGTTCCGATCTTTTTTCGTTCCGAAAAATTCAATTAAAATGCCACTTTATGACAGACTATAGTATATGTCATAATGTAGGATATTATTTGAATTTTTAGAACTATAGTCTGTCATAAAGTGGCTTTTTAATTGAATTATTCGGAACTAAAAAAGATCGGAACGGCACCTTAAGTTTATCTCCACAGTTTGTGACTATAGTCTGTCATAAAGTGGCATTTTAATTGAATTTTTCGGAACGAAAAAAGATCGGAACGGCACCTTAGGTTTATTTCCACAGTTTGTCCATACTTTCGCATTTCCGCTTGTCGCCGTGCTAGCACTACTGTCAGCGTTAACGCTCTCCATTGGCTATTGAAACCACATATGACGTAAAATAGGATCAATGAAAAATGATAATGGGGGATATTAGATTATCATATATATTGGATCCGAGATCATTGAGTCAATAATATTGGATAATGTAATATAGACATATGATTCATTTCTTCCTTGATCATAGATTTTTCACATTTGCTGAGAGATTGGATCCAATACGGTCATAGAAATAGGTGTTGCCAGTTATTTAATATAAAAAAGAGTTTTTAATTTCTTGTTCGTTAATATGTTTCAAATAATGTAATGTAATTATTTTTCTAATTATATACTTCGATAATCTTGCTGAAATAACAAAAAACAAGCCATATTAAAAATGACGATGTCTTTTGACAAATCGAATTCTCTGAGATCTAGTAACCCTGACGTCAATACCTGTGAGCGTTAGCGCTCTCCATTGGCTATTGAAACCACATATGACGTAAAATAGGATCAATGAAATATGATAATGTAATATGCAGATATGATCAAATGATCATATATATTGGATCCTATATATGATCATAGAAATGATCATATATAAATGATAATGTAATACCCCCCAATGTAATATGCAGATATGATCAAATGATCATATATATTGGATCCTATATATATGATCATATAAATGATCCAATATAAATGATAATGTAATACCCCCCCATCAATATAAATGACTAATAATAATAAAAGTTTCCCCATCAATATTATTTAATATACATCAAAACTTTAGAGTTTAGAGACTGTTAATTTGTAAGTAGTCAATGGTTGTCCATTACATGTTTTTATTACGAAGGTAAGTATAACAATGGCTACTGCCAGTGCTACCAGTGCCAAATTATAATACAGATCCTATTTAACATTATGAACATCGTCACTGTTGTCTTACATTGATTGCAGTATTTTTGCATTGCCACAAAATTACATTTTCCTAGTAGGACGGACACAAATATTTTGTAAGTCATAACTTCATAAGACAATTTGATATGCTTTTGGGATCAGAATTTTGTTTCTTAGTGTCAGCATGTTGGTAGCAACGCAATAGCTTTGTCCACACTGTGCCTTTTTCTGTCCGTTAAGGGCATGCGTTATAGCGCAGTCGACAGCGAACGTGAGTCATGGCCGCGACGCATGCCCTCTGACCGTATCCAATAAAAACAAAAATGACAATGTTGGCGTTGCGTTCGTTGACGTATTCAATTATTGAATGCGCCAAAACGAAAGTTGAATAAAAGAAGATGACGAAAATTGAAGACGAAAGCGCATAGTGTGGACATAGCTATTTGAGTATTTGGTAAGGTAGTGAATATTTTAAATAACAAATACCTAATGATATCCATGACATCAATTACTTATAAAGGATTTATTTCTGTTCCTCATTTTGAAGTCTTCTATATTATATTTTGTTATTTATTTCTGTCTACAGACTGATAGTTAGAAAAAGTCTTAACTAGTAAATTGTAGTACAATAGGCTACTTGACCTATATTCAATTTCATTGAACAAATGCATATTTCTAGTAGAACTTGGCCAAGGAAACCGTATTTCACCCTTATCTTCTATATATATAAAACTCAAAGGTGACTGACCTGACTGATTGACATAGTGATCTATCAACGCACAGCCCAAACCACTGGAGGGATCGGGCTGAAAATTGTCATGCAGGTAGGTGTTATAACGTAGGCATCCGCTAAGAAAGGATTTTGATAAATTCCAACCCCAAGGGGTTCAAATAGGGGATGAAAGTTGGTATATAATAATACTTTTTAACGCGAGCGAAGCCGCGGGCAAAAGCTCGTCATCAAATAAAAGCTTATGATTGATAAATAAAGTCGATTTGAAAATATAATTTTATGAAAATAGGATTTGTACTGACGAAAACGCTTTTGCGGTACTTCCGATTTGGATGTGACGTCATCAGACTAGTAGTTTAATATCTTTTATTTATCGCGCTCGTTATATGTAAGTTTATTTGTACATAAATAATAAGAATAAGCCTAGAAAGATTTGTTAAATTTATTTTCTTGAATAATTCAAATAAAACATCAGTTTTATATATTATCTCCATTTAGGTATTGTAGGCGGGAAATGAAATTACCAAAACTTTTCTCCAAAAGTTTTCGACATTAAAAATTATTTCTAATTTCTTATTTAATTCTTTTATAATTTTTATCGAAAACGGTAGGATATTTTAAAAATGTTTTAGGTGTAATTTGTAGATAATTTAATGGTCTTTTAACTATTGTTTGAAAGTTTTTCTCTAGAATGCACCAATTTTGAGATATGACTGAAAAACACAAAAATGGGCATTTTCCCCATTTTATCCCTACTTTTCGAAAAGGTGTAACTCGAAAACGGTAAGAAATTTTATAAAACATTTGAGGTATTATTTGTAGATAATTTTATGGTCTTTTATCTACTCTTTGAAAGTTTTTCTCTAGAACGCACCAATTTTAAGATATAAGCGAAAAACACAAAAATGGGCCCTTTCCCCCCCTCCCCCCACTCTGCCAGTACCCCTAGTGTCCAGGACTTTTAGTATGTTTATGAACTAGTTACTCTGTACACGTTTCCGAAAAAAGATCTCACGATCCCGCTCACGCACTCTAGACCCCCCCTTTGAGCGATTCATTCAATGGACTACTCAGTTTTGGCAGTTTTTGGGCTCTGAATGTTAATTTGAAATGAATTGAACTTAAAATGAATTGAAATTTTTGCACAATTGTATGAAAAAAATGACAAAAAGAATATTTTTCTTTTATTCAATACCTATTTTTGTAAATCTTAAAAAATAAGAAAAGCATATAAAATTTAATTTTACAATAAATCATCATCTATAACTTATAAGTATTAAGTATATATTTTGTTGAAAGCATTGCTGTTATATAAAGCGTCAAAACTCAATTTTAGGGGCCAGTTCAAACCATCATAAAAATAATTTTGAGCAAGGATACAAAATAGTCCATTGTGGAAAATTGCTAAGCCATAAACACTTGTAATGGTTACTTAATTAGCATTACTAAGAACCTGAAATAGGTAGTCAATTCAACATCTTTTTATCAAAATAATTATGGTCCATAACGTCTAAGAAATTGTTCCATATAACCAGTGAACCAAACCTTTTTAATACCCAACACTAAACATAGAACAAGCAATAACTATAGTTGTTTTCCCTGTTTGTACCTTTGTCTTGCTTGGGCTTTACTATACTTAGCTTTTCTTTCTGGTATAACTGTCTCTTCTTCATTTGTATTACTTGCAGCTGAAAAAGTAGTAAAAAATATTGTTAACTTTTTCACTTCTCAGTATAACAAGGGCAATATTATAAAGGCCGAGAATTCTTTAGTAATATAATATTGTTTGACGCTAGATGGCACTACGTGTCCATATGGACACGTAGTGCCATCTAGCGTCAAATCAGCGAAACTTGTCGAGGGAACACAGACAACATAAATCCCTTACTCGATACTAGATGACGTTAGGTGTACGATTACAATATGCGCGTATTTTCTAGAAACATTCCACACTTGTTTACGCGAATTGGGAACGATCTAGAATGGAACTTTCCAGAATTCGTCTCGGCCGTATAAATAGTCGCAGGCAGACGGGCGCGGTTGTCTGGCAGGGTCGCGGTTGTGTATTACGCGTATCTCGTGGCTCTGCCTTAAGCGGAAGAGCAGGAACACCGTTGGGGTTTTAGTGGGTATGCCCGGGCGCGGCCTTCCGCCCCCAGGGAGTCCCACATACCCCGGTAGCCCTCCCCAAACTGCCGGGGATGCGTAAACGTATTTCCCCAACGAAAAAAAAAGGCAGACGGGCCGGTAAATCAGTTCATTACGAGCGATCTTCTAGTCGACTTCGGAGTGAAAACGAGTGATCAATAGCACAGTATAACAATATTAGTCCCTACAGTAACGAAACGCCTTTGATGTAGCACGATGCCGCCACCGATGACAGGTACCGAGCAGATATGCCAGGGTTGCCACGAAACGGGAAATAAAATAAAAATAAAATATTGTGCTTGTAATGCAAATGTTATCATATAATCTGTTTAATCGGCGTGTTATATTTACATATTTATTTATTTTAAAAACTTTATGCGCATAATATAGGTACAAAGGTGGACTTAATGCCGCGGCCGTATGGCATTATCCACCAGTCAACCTTTGGGCGATACAAGGACAAAGTTGTATAGGTGCCAGTCGAGTTGAAAGAGGAAAAGACAGAAAAAAAAAATATATATATATATTATACTTATAATATACATATTATCACACATAAAATTATATATAAATAAAACCAATAACCATACGTAATATATTATTATATACAATAACAATATTATAATAATATATAGTTGATCAATGATGACGCTAAAAATATTAATTTATGCCATAAATTATGAAAACTAAGAGTCTGCCAACTGTTTCAAGTAAAACTCACGTACCCTGCGCTTAAAAGTATCTCTGGTTTTTGACATCCTGATTTCCGGAGGAAGAGCGTTCCAGAGGAGAATAACCTGGATATTAAAAGAAGAGTGGACGGAACTTGACTTGTAAGAAGGGCAACTTAAAAGCTGATTTGAAGTGGATCGGAGGTTTTTATCGTGCCTGCTGCAACGGTATTAAAAATGAGGGGCGAGATATTCCGGAGTATGGGGATGATGCAGCAGTGAATATAGCACACACAGTGCCTGCACAGAGCGGCGCTGACGTACTGGTAACCAGTGTAGCTTGAAGCGATACGAAGAAACATGGTCGTATTTTCGAAGGTTGAATATGAATCGGAGGCAATTATTAAACAATCGGTCGAGTTTATCGAGTTTGTCGGCATTAAGATCTAAACAGCACACGTCACCATAGTTAATTATAGGAAAGATAAGGGACTGGACCAGCAAGGTCTTGACCGGAGTGGAAAGGAAATTTTTGAGCCGGTAGATGAATCATACATATTATGTCGTACTGCCGTCTGCCAGATATTTACGTGAAACTTTATTTTTAGATGATTTTAGTTCTCTATTTAAAAAATTAACTAACCCATCAAGCCCTATAAGCTCACCGGTGAGCGAGACACAATAGAATAACAATAGATTTCCAATGATCCACGAATCACGATCGAAGGATTAAAATAATGGAGACGCATTCGAAATTTCGAATATATAAAATATTCAATAATTAATCACACGTCAGGTGTAACAGAAGCACTTCAAAACTCTTATTACGTGCGCGGTAAGGGCGTGGTATGTTACACTTGATATGTGTACCTGGGTAGGTAGGTACTAATTAGTATGTAACAGGGTATTTGACAGATTTTTAATTTATTCTATATTGTTTCTCTCCTTGTTACACTTCTTACAACGTAAACAATAAAACAGAGATGCAAATACATGCCGCCAAGGCCAACACAATATTAGTGTAAACTGTGAGCCGATATTTATGAAAATTTAAATCCTTTTTGTTTTTTGAATCAGATTTACATCCGTACACTGAACATTTATTATAATATCCCATTGTTTATAAGATAAGTTATCGTTTTACAACACAAAATCGTAGACAACGCGCCAATGTCACCCCTGTGACGTTGGCGCGTTGTCTACGAATTTTGTGTTGTCCCGCCCGCTTCCCCGCAGGTAACCCTCTGTTGCTCTGCGCAAGTACATTCGTTTCACTACTGTAGGGATATGTCATATTGCTATACTGTGTCAATAGTGAGTGAACCAGTGAAACCTATGACTTGGCTATGACCTAGGACAGTGCTATTGCTTAGTATTCGGACCTAGTGCTTAGTGTTTGGAACTAGTACTTAGTGTTTGGACCTAGTGCTTAGTGTTTGGACCTAGTGCTTAGTGTTTGGACCTAGTGCTTAGTGTTTGGACCTAGCGCTTAGTGTTTGGACCTAGTGCTTAGTGTTGGACTTAGTGCTAGTGAATAAAGTCTTCAGAGAGTTAGCAGGTCTTTCTCTCCAAATCCTTCGAACCCTAGCATGTAATGAAGAAAAGTGTTTGTTTGCTTTAAAAAAGGCTCTTAAGTACTGAGCTGATTTTGATGACATTTGACATAGAATACAGGAAAGTATAGAGGATACTTTTTATAGCAAGAAAATATATGAAGCAGGCAACTTCTAGTTTGCTATAAACAGAACTTTACAAACCTAAATCTGCTGGTGGAAGAATAGACTTGCCATCACTCCATGCACTCATTAGTGTTGCAGTTTTGCCAATTGCAAAACCCACTCCGGAGAGGGCTATAGCAAATGCCACCATACTTAAAGGATTCTGTAATAATCATAAATTACAAATAAGCTTCAAAATGTTCAGCTTTTAATATTTTATATGTTGAGAATAACAAAAACTAAAATTGTAATAACTTGATATTTCTATAATCTCCATTATTATCTGTTAGAGATGTTATTTTTTGTCTTCAAATAAATGAATTTACAGGAAATCTTACCGTCAGCGTTGGAGATGATGTCATTGTGTAATCTAATATGACTATAACAATGCCCACAATCAAACCAACACAAGTGCAAATCCAAATTGTATTTTTATGTCCTGAAAAAATTAAACAATTTAACTTATTCAGTTACTTATCAGCAAATAATAAATGTACACACATATATAATATACATAATAGACTTTTCTTAAGTTTAAGTTTATAATTATAATTGAAAACTTTACAATATATAAACACAAAAATATAGGCTTATTAAGTTAATAGAAATAATTATTAATTAGTGTAAGTTTTTTATGAGCCAATTATGTCAACATTTTAACTTAACACCTCCATCGTGGGTATCGCAGACACAATAGATTTTCAATTGTTATGCAGCAGCCGGCTGCTGCTTGGGGATTCGTGGGTTAAACTTACTTTCCATTTTCTTCTTTTGTGTCTCTGTGACATTTTTTATTGATTCTATTATTTTGTGATTATGTGGATCCAATTGAAGTGCTTTTGTGTAAGATATAAATGCTTCATCATATAGACCACTGGCTGTCTCGACTTCAGCGCGTCGAAAATAACCCTATTGAAATAAATAATTATTTTTTTATTGCAGGTAATAATTATAATAATTTGTCATTTCATAAGTACATAAAAAAGAGGTATACAATATATTTACCTTAGCCCATTGTGGCTGTAATTTTATAGTCTCATTAGCATCTTGGAGCGACAAAAAGTGCTGGTCAAGCTTTAAAAATGCAAATGATCTATTACTGTAGAGGACATAGTTTGTTGGGTCCATTTTAATTGCATGAGTGTAATGTAACACTGCCTCTATATACTTTTCTTCTTTAACACATTCATTTCCCTTTATTTTCAGTTCCTCGACACTGAGTGTTTTAGTTTCTTCACCCATTCTTGGGATAAAATTTTAAATAATTACAAATCAAGTGCACAAAATTGATGAATTATATTTTTGACGTTTCGGTAAATATAATAATTCTGACCGACGACAGTTGACATTTGTTTTTTTTTCTGTTTAATATAAAGGCTTCAAAAGTAACCCTTGTATGACCTTAGACCTACACGATAAAAAAGTCAAAAGTTAATAATTTGTATTGGATTTGTATTAATTTAACAGCTTTTTTCTAAAACTCAAAAATACCTTAAATAATACATAGTGGAGATGTAGTGGAGGCTACCTTAATAAAATAAAATCACATTAATTTCAGTGTTTATTTTCTTAATTACATTAAAAATATAAAAAAGTCGTATTAAAGGCTTCCAAACTTATTACCTAACTAAATAAAATATAGTCAATACCTTCTGTGAGATTCAAGGATTCGAGGTTTTTCTCAAAATCGCCATTTGTCATGTCTAGCTTAACACATATCACGAACGGAGGTTTTGCTTCTGTAAAATGCAAAACTGGTAACTTCTTAATTACTCTTCTTTCCATGTGGCAGTATAATTCTATTGTGCGGCCTATTTTATTTACATCAACATCACAAAATGCTGTAACTTTTTTTTTATTTTTGTGACTCAGCATACGAACAAATCGTCTTCCAGCTTTACCGGCATTCCAAACTGTAAAATATTTCCAGCGTGGAAGTACAACACTCTCAAGTCTATTTAATTGAATCTCTTGTATTCTGTTTCTTGTGACTGAAAAAGTAGTAGCATTTTTATGGTATGTGTAAATTAGCAGTTCTTGGTTAAGTCTTATAAGTTTTCCACCTATGTCAATGTGAGCATAAAAAAATATAAGATCTTCAGGAGTGCCTCGTCCAGATTCATCAAATCCTCCAATTTTTTCAAAAACAGATCTGTGGCAAAACCATGTGGGCATGAGAATTGTGGGGCCATAGGACAAATAAATTTGTTTTGTTAGTTGCTCGGGTTTTATATTATTGGCCCATTTTACAAATCGAGGGGTAGAGTTCTGTGGATCCCTTATGACTTGACAACCAATAATAGCACTTTTATTTAGTTTCGCTGCTTCCCATTGTTGTAATATTCTGTGTGGATTCATAACATCATCAATGTCTTGAAAACAAAGATATTGACCTGTGCTTCGATTAACTGCACCATTTTTAGCTCCACCTACACCTTTCGAAAGAGAAGATCCGGTTATTATAAATAAAGTTCCTTGACAACTAAAATACTCTTTCCATTCTTCTAGAAGTTTTTGGGTACAATCAGTGCTTCCGTCATTAAACACAACAATCTCTATTTTAGCTTTTGTATTAAATATTGTTTGATCCGCAATAGATTTCATACACTTTGCTATCCATTCTGCTCCATTATGGACTGGAATTATTACGGAAATATCTACCATTCTTCAGAAAAACTCATTAGCACCGATGAGGAAAAGGCATTGTGCATATTTTAAATTTAATATTTTTGTAAATTATTCAATATTTGTTCCGTTATTTATAAGTATAAAACTGTTTTTATTATTTTTGACTATTTTTTCAAATATTTATTTTCAAATTTTGGTCAACTTATTACAAACGTCAACTGTCAAAACCAAAAATAAGAGTTAAATTTTTTTCTGTTTGGCTTTTGGCACTGACACCGGGGGTATACTTTGCCAAATACAAAGATATAGGGTGAACATGACTAGTGATTGGACAGTACTAGTCATTGGACAGAGCACAAAAATACTTTAATTTATTAATTGAGTACCTAACTATTATTTTAGTGTTGATGAATGATGGATCACCATGGTCTCTCTCTCTGGACAAAACTTGCAGTGATAGTTTCATAGAATATTTCATTTAAATCCAAAGTGCCTATCAGGTGGAAGAAATAGTGACTCACAAATGACGATAAACCAGATACTATCTACTTGTGGTTTAAGGTTGCCTTAATAAGTGCCTGTTGTAAAAGCAAAAGAAAGCCTGATTTTAATGAAAAACAGGTACTTTTTAAAGCAACCTTAACACGTTGCCCACTCGCTTGATCAAAGGCACATAAAAGCTGTACTCAAGTGAGGTTTATTAATAAGGATAGCAACTTGAAACACGTTTTAAGCTAGCTCTTAGTGGTAAGAGCCAACTATTTATACGGGCCCTAGTCTGTGCTGTGATCTGTCATCTGTCATTAATGTGACATTTATTATGACACATATCTCTTCTTAGTCTGTGTTATGACATCACCCATCCCGGGGCGGGCAGCTGTATTTGATATGTTTTTGTGATTATTAAATTATTTCAAAAGCCTGTATAGGTGGTGCATAGTTAAAAAGTATAAAAAGAAAAATATAAAATATCATGGGCATTAAAGAAGCGGCTATATATTTCGATAACCAATGGAACACGTACTATGCAGGACAAGCTGTAAACGGAAGAGTAGAATACGTTTTTGATAGTCCTAAAAAAGTTAGAGGTGAGCTGATCGCTATACATGCTTCAATGACTCATACTAACCATAATCATACAATCATGTCATTATTCCATTGCCGTATCATTATGTTATTATCTATTGTTTCTGATGCTATAATCTATACTAATAATAAAAATGCGAAAGTATCTCGGGTTGGCATTTGAATCACGCATTATAGGTAGAGGAGCGGGAACGGTGGCATTTTATAGGGGTTGGTTACCTTTCAAATGACACCTGATTTGTGTCTAGGAGATGCATAGTTTTTTTTTAATACATGTTTGAAGTTACGTGTGACGGAACATGGGGTTGCATTTGAATTACGCATTATAGGGAGGGTGCGGGAGAGGAGGGGGGGGGGGGGGGGGTCGAGGGGCGACCCCCCACCCCCTCCCTAAAGTTAGGAAATCAGTAGTTACCACAAAAAAAATTGTTTTAGAGGTTATGTGGACTTACGACAAAATTAGTCTTTTTTTGGGTGTAGGCAAACTCGGTTCAAAGTACATATGTCTTATATTGTAAATAAACAGAGCCTCCGATACTGTGGGCATCTGCGGGAATGCAATGCCCTATCGCCCTTGCGTAACAAATTATAGGCACTTATTTGCACCCTGGCAAACTAACTAAAGGTTTAATTGCACCCCCTATATTGTGTATAGATATATTATAAGAACTGGCTTCAATTCATTATTAGTCGACGGAGCCCCGCTACGCGGGGCTCCTATTTCTGGGTGGTTCACGAAAAATAACCACGATGGCTAAGGCGGGAGCTTCGCTGCGCTACGCTTCCGCCTTAGCCATCTAACCTAACCCAACCAAGTCGTATTGGGCCAGCACGGAGTGATACATTGCTATAATTAATTACCTAATGTAAATGCTTTATAGAATTGTATACTTACTGTTCTTATATTTATGACACTTAAATACATTTTACAACAAATTACGCGTAAAACAAAACGTAACTATAGTGAAAAATTAATATTAAAGACATGTTAACAAAAAAATAATGTTCCGGGGTTGGCATTTGAATCACGTATTATCGCCTTAGCCATCGTGGTTATTTTTTTGTGAACCACCCAGAAATAGGAGCCCCACGTAGCGGGGCTCCGTCGACTAATAATTGACGCCAGTTGTTATATTATATCTATAAAAATATAGGGGGTGCAATTAAACCTTTACTTACTTTGCCAGGGTGCAAACAAGTGCCTATAATTTGTTACACAAGGGCGATAGGGCATTGCATTCCCGTAGATTCCCGCAGCGTCGGAGCTGTATATTTACAATAAAAGACATAGAACCGAGTTTGCCCACACCCAAAAAAGATAAATTTTGTCGTAAGTCCACTAATTTGGTTGTTTTATTGAACATAATCTCAAAAACTAAAAAAAATTTTTTCGTCATAACTACTGATTTCCTAACTTTAGGGAGGGGGTAGGGGGGTCCCCCCTCACCCCCCCTCCCCATAATGCGTAATTCAAATGCAACCCCAGTATCTCTGTCTGTCTGTCTCGCTTTCACGCCAAAACTACTGAACCGATTGTAATGAAATTTTGTACACAGATAGTCTAAAGCCTGAGGAAGGAGATAGGCTACTTTTTAACTGGAAAAAGGGGTTGTAAGGGGGTGTTTATGCGTAACGGTGAATGCCCAAAAATGTATGGACCAAAAACCCGTAATCGATTGAAACCATTTATATGTGGCATAGTAGACTACATATACTGTATCCCAAATGCAATGTCCTTTTTGGATTAAACAATCACCGAGTGATTTAAAAACGATCGTAACTAATTGACTTTTCATATAGTCCGAACCTATGATAGTTAGGACGACTTGATGCTACAAACGATAGTGTGGCGATTATTAGGTACGTAGTAAAAACATTTTTATATAGATGTCTATTGTCTAGTATTATCATATTCATGGATTTCATATTTAATTATTATTTATCACTTTTATATCTGACAGTAAGTATAGAATGTTAGTTTGGTATAGAGAATAATCTGTATTGTTACACATACTGTTTTTTAGGATTATTAGATGATAATATCGGTTACATGATCGTTTTTTTAATAAAATAATGGGTCAGACGAGCAAACGGGTCACCTGATGGAAAGCAACTACTGTCGCTACGTTATTAAATAACTCACCTACCAACATAGATATCAGAAACAACAGCCTACCAATAATAAATACTAAATAGTTTATGGGTAAAGCTAAAGTTGTGTAATGCAGCTAAGTTGTGTAAAGCTAAATAAGCTTTAAAATTTGGTATAAAAAAGTTTAATTAAAAAAATTTAAATATTATGTGCACACTACACAGCTGTTTTGGGTATTTTTATTTAAGGGGTACCAGGGTTTTAATAAGCTTTTAAATTTGACACCAATTTTGTTGACACCGCGCGCTATAAACTGAAGTCCACGCGGACGAAGTTGCGGGCAACAGCTAGTATAATATATTTTACGCCTCCGTGGTTTAATGGTTAGGAGCGTGGCTCTCGACTCGGAGGACGTGGGTTCCATTCCCGCGTTGGAAACATGTTATTTCCAAGTTTGGTTAGGACAATGCAGGCTGATCACCTGATTGTCTGACAAGATGATCCATGAGTCGGATGGGTATGTTAAAAGTCGGTCCTGCGCCTGATCTCTCGCCAGTCGTGTCGGTCTTCCGTCCCACTGGGTTATGAGAGTGAAGGAATAGAGAGTGCTCCTGTGTACTGCGCACACACTTGAGCACTATAAAATTACTCCTGCGTACCTGGTCTTGTTTCAATGAAACTGGCCACCGTCACCGAAATCTGTGTGGGGAGTATTATTTTTATTTTATTATATATATTTATATTTTAAGGCATTCATGTCAAGATAAAGGGCGAAGCACACACAGAATGGAGTGAAAGCAAACAGGAGGAAGACTCTGAAGGACGAACTCAATCGGTAGACTCACTGCACACTGGAAATGAAGAGTATTTTCAAATATCTTACTACCTTTTAGGAAGCAGTACAGGTATGTAGGGTGAAAGTAGGATGAAGTTATCATCACTACTTATAGAGCGCATTTTCTAAGCTTTAACAGTTATTTTGAACAGTTTACCAATAGAAAAAAAAATCCTACATATTCAGTATAATGATGTTTCAACTGTTTTATTCAGAAATATTTGATTGTACAGGCGGTGAAATAGAAATTCCAGCTGGAAAGCAAGTGTATAACTTCACATGCACACTACCACCAGCTCTGCCATCCTCCTTTGAGGGTCAATACGGATATGTGAGGTATACTGTCAAAGTGACCTTGGATAGACCTTGGAAGTTTGACCAGGATACTAAGGCTGCATTTACGGTTATCAATGCTCTGGACCTCAATATCAACCCATCGTATAGAGTAAGAGTGCTATTAGATATAATTTTTAGTTTATAGCTTTTACATACCTAATTTACAATTTAAATAATAATTAAAACTGTTTTTCTCGTTGCTGAATCAAATTACATGTGTGGAATCTATTTATCTTTATAAAAAGTAAACATTATATAATAAGTTTTCTTTGCATCATATTTAAAAAATTCACAATAATATTAAGAGAAATGCTGCAAACACAGTGCAGTGTTTATTTGACCACACCTTTTGTTGTTAGGTACTTATATATATATTTTTTTTATTAATTTGAACTTATTATATTTTTTCCAAATCTGTGGTCCAGTTTGTCTGTGGGCAAAATATAAAAGCTAAGATTAGATGTAATGAGACCTTGAAAAATTTTTTACGTAACAAAGTAAAGTGTTCTTAGTTCTTACACCCATTTTGACAAATATGTGCTAAATTATCAGCTTGCTCAATAGCACAAAGAGTGAGTTGTTTGAGCTTATTAACTAACTCTTGTAAACAATTCTTGTTTACCTTCACTGATATTGCCTTTTAATAGCTGATGAATGATGATTAATAGGAGTTCTTGCTCATTCTTATCATACAATTTGTCATAATGTATTTAGTTTCAGGAAATATAGTATTATCTATCTTTCCACTTTTTACACATTGCTAATAATAATAATAATAATAATAATAATCATTTATTTCAAGTATCCCAGACTCATATACGTACAAGATCAAAAAATTACAAACAAAAGTCACATAAGCATACTTACATAATATTTAAATAATAATTATTTTAGTCTGTATTCTGCATGCATGCGACAGCAGTGACTGATATACGGGTTATCAGGGCGTTCACAGAGCGCCATGCTAATGTCTAAATATATCCTTGAAGTTTGTTTAAGTGGAATAAAAAATAATGATAAAAAATCTTGACTTGTGGGTTCAGCATTGCTTCATACAATTTTGTCGACTGGTGATTCACCTTAGTTGATAGTGATTCTACTAAGTTCGATTACTTTGTAGGAATTTTGAGAGTTATAATATTAATGTTACTATGTTTTTTTACAGGAACCAATTCATTTTCAATTGGAGAAGACATTTGGTTGCTTCTGTTGTGTCTCCCAACCTTTATCTGTGGATGTCAGAGCTCCTGTGTCAGGATACTGTCCCGGACAAACTATTCCACTAACTATAGACATTGAAAATAAAAGCAATGTGCAGTTGCATTTGGTGAAGATATTTTTGAGAAAGGTAATTATTTTTACAGCTGAATGTTTAATGGAGTTCCTGGAGTTTGGCAGTTATGCAATGTGTTTTAAATCACAGTTGAAACCTCTAAAGCGGGGAATTCACTACCGGGCTGCCCGCGGGCCGCCCGGTCTGGCACAAGTCTGCCGCTTGCCCCTATTGAACACACACAGAACGGGCAAGTCAGTCGAATAGATAGAGGGCTGCAGCTCGGTCGTGGACTCATGGACTCAATCATCTTTGTAACAAATGATAGATCAGCATCGGCATTGATTTCTTTGGATTTTTCAATAAGTTCGCTGTATTAGCGGCATTAGGTAGATCGGTGTTCATGTAATCCTTGCTTTTAATTTTCTACAAACAAGGATACGGTAGACAGGTAAATGGAAATAAACGAATGTCAAAATTGTTTTTGTTCCTTCATTCCTAAGTTTAGTGTTTGTATTTTTTACAATAATATTTTAAGTGCACTCCAGTAGTCCAGTCGCTCTCCAAGGCGCGAATGATGGCGGGCCGCCCGTCGCGACCATTCATGTACAGACTTGCCCGTGCCCGCGCGGGAAAAATGCGATCTCGCGGGCAGGCTGCGGGCACGGGCCAACGGGCATGTCTGTGCCCGTACCTAGGAATTGACGAGCAGACATGCGACAGACCTGCCCGTAGCGGGCGGCCCGGTAGTCAATTCCCCGCTTAAAAGCTTATAAACATTTTCCTCATGCTGAATAGTATTATATATGATATTGAATGTACTGTCACTTCTTGGTGGAAATTCATCTTCAATTAAATAATTATACACTTTCCCTGCACTTATTCCCCTTTTTTTAAATATATTTATTACAAAATGACTGATGTACACCTGATGATGATTTTTTCAAAACCGGTCGTGTATTTAACAATTTTGTAATAAATATATTAAAATAAAGTAGAATAAGTGCAAGGAAAGTGTATAATTATTTAATTGAATAGTATTAGAATAGTTAAATTGATAGCCAAGCTTCATATCATCTTCATAATGGCAAAATTTCCAGGTGGTGAATTACAGAGCAACATCACCTACTAATGTGAACAAAAAGACCAAAGATGTGGTGGTTACAGTACAAGAGGGCCCTGCTCCGGCCGGTACCACCAAACACTGGTCCCTCAACATAGAAGTACCACCAATACCACCATCCAACCTCGTTAACTGCAACATCATTGATCTGGATTATGACTTGAAGGTATTTTAAATTTTACTAATAAGAAATATATTTTCACAATGGAGTTGTAATTTTTCTTCCTTGTCTGACTTAAAAAAGTAGTTTGATAGACCAGAGCAAAACATTTGATTAATAGGAGTTCTTACTTATTCTTCAACATATTATGCAATTTAATAGTAAAAGGGTTAATGTTCTGTACAAAAAACTTAACAATGGTTTAGTAATGAGTTTATCATAAACTTAAACTTATACCTCTATACTTATCAGCTGTGAGATTTAGGTTCATTGAAACTATAAATGCTCATAATTGCACTAACAATGTAATATGATAGTACTATTGGTATTTATAACATTGTTCCAACAAGTACATCATACTTTTTACAATATCAAATAAAAGAAGATGAAAATATCATTTTCAGGTGGAGTGTGTTGTGTCGGGCATGCATTTCAACATGAAGGACCGGAAGTATGTGACTATTGGTACGGTTCCCCTGGTGGGACTGGCCAATCAGCCGTCCGCGCCCCCCGCGCCTTCCACACCCAGCCAGCCCGCTGTGTTACCTGTGGGACCGGGGCAACCTAATGTGAGTTTTAATTTTTAGCTGAGAAGGTTGAAATTTGTTTATTGAACCATCGCTCGTCTCTTTCATTCCAAGAAGCCCTCAGGGTATCTCTCATTGGCCAATTAAGTGGTCTCTTTTACCCTACAAGGTATAAGCTATTATGATTTTTAACCAGTCAGAGCCAGTCCACACGGGGCGTTACGTCAGCGTTGCCGTTGCGTTGTTTTACATACAAATTAAAAATAACCAAGGTGTTAACATGGCGCGCTGCATCGTGACAGCAGCGCGCAACGCACACATGACGGACCGCAGCCCCCGAGACGAAGCGGGAGGGGGTGTTGACGTTAAGACTGCTTCGTAATAACGATGCAATGACGCAGCGCCCGTGTGGCCGGCTATGCGTAAAACGGCAGCCCTGCGTCAATGCAACGCTGACGCAACGCGCCGTGTGGACTGGCTCTCAGGTAGCAGAATTGATCCGGGATTATACTACTGTTATAGTACACTATTTAGTCGAGATAATATATTGACTAGACCAGGGCTTCCCAAACTTATTTGTACTGTGACGCCCTTGGGACTTTGTCATTTCTTTACGACGCCCCTCAACCCAGCCCCTAAAATACTTTCTAATTTTAGAACTAGCCTACCCAACATAGGTTATCATAAAACCCTATTTGGACATTTATATTGTTCACTGTTATTAGGAAATAATGACCAAATCAAAACACAAGCATAAAAATAAAATAAAAAATTTATGAAAGATATTAAAGCCAGCAAGGCTGGCTAATGTGAAGGAAGCGCTTCCTTTTCTGAGCATAGCTTCTGAAACCGAGGATTTAGGATAGGATGTATGAAAGACATAATGGGCGAGGCGTTTACTCGATTTAGTTGTGTTGACATGCGATGCCCCTGGGACAATGTTGCGACGCCCCGGGGCGTCGCGACGCACAGTTTGGGAAGCCCTGAACTAGACAATATTAACTTGACCAAAATAATTATTTTATCATACCTATAAATCCTTATTTGGCTAATTTGTCACAGTAGTTTGGCATTGGTACGGCACACATTGTAAACAAATCCAGTATCTAGCGCTAAATACTATATTAATGGACACTTTCATAAGAATTTCTTCAATATTTTTTTATAGGGACCTCCCGGTGGCGACGCGGCCGGCGGTTGGGTTCAGCCCGTACAGCCTTATCAGAGCCTGTACCCAACACTCAGTGAGTTGTTTATATTTAAACTAAACAAGCAGTACTTGCCATTAAATGGATTCTTTTGTAGTTGCTTACTTAAATTTGCTACTGTGAAAATGTCTTATTTCTAAGTTAATTACAATTTACAAACGAATAATTTCGAAAGGGTCCTAAAATTTAAGAAAATTGGACGTACCTTTGAGCAAAAAGCTGGGCAAACATTACTATGTTTTTTTTAAAGTTTTTTTTTTGTAATTACATAAACATATTTTTTTAGCTTCCCCGGTGTACAAAGAGTCAGCGTACACGGCCCGTACTATACAAGACCGCGGAGACAATTCCCACACCGCTATACCTCAGGGACCGAGATTCGCGCCGTACTATCCGACGTACGCGCAGCCGCCGCCGCTACCGCAGTAGATGAAAATCACAGATAAAAATCGTACCTGTTAATAGGCCTCGCTTAATTTAAAGATCGCTCCGTTTTAATTATTATAATATGAGGGCCTGTTTCACCACTTCCTGATAAGTGACGAATAGGCTATCCAACAATTAACTAGAGAAATCAAGTATAAAATCTGTCGAAAAAGTTGTGAATAGCCTATTTGGCACTTTATCAGAAAGTGGTTAAATATAGGCCCTAAATCAGGCAACTGATGTTTCCTGTATCAGATTGTTCTTTGTGTAATTTATCAGCGATTTTTTAAATATGTATCTGTATAAGAGAGAGACAACAATATGATGTGATCAACTATGAACTTTATATGCGTTGGCGAAATTGACTTATAAAATTTATAACAGTTATTAAAAGTACGAACGTTTGCTTATGACCCCAATATTTATTTTTCCGTCCAATGGATTTCTAAAACTTTATAAAATAATAAATTTATCTCAAATCTACGCACAAAAGCGCTTTAAATGTAGTAATATAAGAACAACTTGATTAAGATCTGATAGAGATTTAATATAAAAAATGTGCTTTGCTCTTTCTACCAAAAAGTAACCAGCAAAAATGTTATTTTGCTACCAATATTAAGAGTCCGTATACGAAATTTTGCCGATTTCGCTCATTTTACAGACGTGATTTAACAGTTAAAATACAGTATTTCTATAAGTTTTAATGCACAACATGTAAGATCATTTCAATTATAATCTAATGTTGCAGCTAGATTTTTTATTTTTTTTAAGTATCTTTGAATAATCCAACTCAAACCCGCGACAGTTTTGTGATTTTTGCTGTAAAAGGTTTAGAATATCACCTGTTTATGGTTTGTATTGACGTCTTAACCGGTATGAAAAAAATACAATGTACTGTTGAGAAAGTCGTCTATACAATGTTGGAATTACTTTTTACCACTTTCATATAAAAAACCCTTTAAAAACCAGAAAACCTATAACTGCCCGCTAACTTGGCGATCGTCCTTGTTCACCCGGCATATGAAAGACGGGCGTGAGTGTGAAGAGAGCAGTAGAAAAGATAGTACGGGCTCTTAAGTATGCAAACTAACATTATTGGAACAATTTTGTTACAATAATAATTGTATACTTGTCTTTTTGAAATGTAAACTTTTACTATGCGGCATTTATATTTTATACATTGTAATAATAATGTACGACCGAATATAATTAATTTTAAATAAATAATATTTTTTTCAACGAAAACTACTTTATTATATCATTTACCAAACTACAATAGCTTTTTTTAATGGTGTTGGACTGTATAATATTTGTATCACGATTTGTATGCTACAATGTATTCACTATTGATAATCTCAAAAATATTTGTGTAATATGATGTGTAACAAGTTATTAGCGGATAATAAACAGTTTTATTACATTGTTTACCATTCATTTTATTGTACACATAAAAATTTAGGGTGGGTTGCAACTTGCACCAGAGGCGTGGTTAAAGTTAAGGTTAAAGTTATGGTTATAGTTAAGGCTAAATTTAGCTTTAACTTTAACCTTAACTTTGACCGGAGAAATTGACAGATGACAGCTCGTCCAACAAGGATGAACGTGGGCGGGGGCGCTGCCGGTAAAGGAGAACTGTCAAAAATGGCGTTTTTGTATGATGACAGCGTTAGTTCCTTTTTTCGCCAGGCGTCTTGATGGCGTCCATTTTTAACTTTAACCAAAGATTTCACACTTTGCATTGTAGTTACAGTTAAAGTTAGTTGGTGCAACCCAACCTTAGTATTTTTCTTTCTAAGTAACTAAACTTAATAATAATTATGTGCTATTTACGAATGACGCTAAGAAGTGAGGTATTCTTGTGCTTATCGGAAATGGCTAAAATTACTTTTACTAATTAGAGAAATACAAATAACTCCAAGATAACGGGCAAATTGGGCATGATAGCATTATAAAGTATCAATTACTGGTTGTACCTATAGTCCGGTTAACGAATGACTCAAAAGAGGGTATAGAGTGCGTGAGCGGGAACCTAAGCGATTTCTGCTGGAACTTATTCAGGGTGATCAGGGACAAATCATACTAAAAGTCCTGACGTCTAGGAGGTTAGCTTTAATGTCGTCATAGAATATTTTTTGCTACAACGCATAGTTTTTTAAGTTATTCACAAAAAACCAAAAATGTTGAACTTTGACGCCCTCCCCTCCCTCCGGCTCACCCCCTAGACGTCAGGACTTTTAGTATTGCTTAGGTTTCCGCTCACGCATTCTACAACTACTTTGTTGACTGAGCTACTATAGATTTTATTTAAACATAGGGAGATCGCAGACGACACACTTTTTGTCGTCGGCGATCTCCCTTATTATTATTGTTTACTTCTTTCAGGATTATGCGCTGTCGTCCGCACTTCGCTACAACGTTATTCGATTCCACGAAGCTAAAACAAAGTTCATGTTCGATTCTCATTTTTCGAGCCCTGATTCGTTCTCAGACCCTTTGGACAAAATCGGCACTCGATCATCGGCACGTCCCTTTTTCATGCTTTTCACGCGAAAAACCTGTCTGCTAAAATCAAGTTAATCTTTTTAAAAATGGCTCTTGTCTTTGATTTGAAGTTTGACGTTAAAAAAAGCAAAAATGAGGGTAGAAGCAAGGTATTTTTCTACCCTCACTTTCTAACAATCCTGAATCGCGCTATCAAAGTTTTTTTAATTTGTGGAATATATATACGGTCCAAGTATGGTACTGCGGAGACCTACGAGGAAGGGAAGCCAGTCTCGCCAAGCTGGTCTAATTTGGCGCCATTAAGATGTTTCTAAAACAAGAGAGAACAATTTACTTAGCGAGATGAATAGTAGCCGACAGTCGAAGCCTTGTTTTCGATGTCAACACCACCTATACTCGTAGTGTCTCCTCTTTTGTTATCCCTTTTTAATCTACTAATTACTAATCTATTAATAAAAACTAAGGAAACGTAACTCCCATACTATTACCGTTTAGAATTTGGTTCCTTTTCGCATACTAAAATATGGCAATAGCAACGAAACACTAACACTCAAATTTACGAAACAAAGCTGTTAAATTAATTGTCACTTCTATATTTACACAAAATTGTGTACCGAATACACGCATAAAGTATGCATGTTACATGTATTCGGGTCACATTTTGTAGACTCGTGGACAAATTTTTTGACACAGTTACTCGATTCCTTAGTTTTTTTATTCGTAGACTAATTAAAAATATCTTCCGTTTTTTTGTCGTAAGTTACGACAAAAAAACGGAAGATATTTTTAATATTTTATATTACTTTGTTACGACTCGTAACAAAGTAATATAAAATAATATCTAGATATCTGTCTAACCAGCCGCCTAGACGAGCAATTTATAGATATTATTTTATATTACTTTGTTACGACTCGTAACAAAGTAATATAAAATAATATCTATCTGTCTAACCGGCCGCCTAGACGAGCAATTTTATGATCAATGACCGTCTAGGGTTGATACTTGATATTGAACATCGCGCGCCAATCGCCATTGAAGACGCATGTTAATTGTTTGTTTGAGTCAAATGTACCTAGGTACCTACTTTTCACGCGAAAAACCTGCCTGCTAAAATCAAGTTAATCTTTTTAAAAATGGCTCTTGTCTTTGATTTGAAGTTTGACGTTAAAAAAAGCAAAAATGAGGGTAGAAGCAAGGTTATATTTTTCTACCCTCACTTTCTAACAATCCTGAATCGCGCTATCGAAGTTTTTTTAATTTGTGGAATATATATACGGTCCAAGTATGGTACTACGGAGACCTACGAGGAAGGGAAGCCAGTCTCGCCAAGCTGGTCTAATTTGGCGCCATTAAGATGTTTCTAAAACAATGGAGGAACTTAGCGAGTTAACCGAACAGTAGTCCGACAGTCGAAGACCCTGGTCTTCGATGTCAACACCACCTATACTCGTAGTGTCTCCTCTTTTGTTCTCCCTTTTTAATTAATCTATACTTACTCAATTTTTTTTTGAAATGGACGCTTCACACCACATCAGACTGGCCCCGTGGTAAGTACCTGAAGGACTTGTGTTACGGGTACCAGACAACGGAAATATATTTAATACTTTTATACTATACCTACATGGGCGTACCGAGGGGGGGGGGGGGGGGGGGGGCAGCTGCAAGTCCAAAATCTGTTGCACGGTGTGTGTCATACTCATGAGAAAGAAACGTGATAATACGTCTTGTAATTTTGTTTTATGAAGAGTTAAGAATATAATATGTTTTTCTTACTACACAATACTGAGTAGGTACGCTTAGAATCGCGAAGAAGCGGGTGGTGCAGTATCTTACTGCCTCTGTCTGATCTGTTATATTAAAATGGTTTATGAATTACCTATGCGTTATGTTGCATCTCAATCTCTCTTTTTTGGCAGATTTTTCACAGGGTAATTAAGGTAAAGTCAGTGTAGTGAATCAAAAATTCAAAACCTTAAGGCGCTTTGCAGACGACGGGGCGGGGCGGGCCGGTCAATTTCGCCGCGTACGCCCGTCGATGTCTGCGGCTGCCCGCGCCGCGTATACAAAGCACTGAGCACACGCCGTCTGCATTATTGCATGTAAACTGGCTTGTGTGATCCACGATGGGCAGCCGCGGACATGCGCTGCCAGTGCCCGCCGGGCACCTGCGGCGCGGTCTTTTTGCCCACCGTGGATCACACAAGCCAGTTTACATGCAGTAACGCAGTGCGTTGGTTAAATATAGGATTTTTTTTTCTTTGTGCTATCGGTTGCGGCGCAACTGACCGGTCCGCCCCGCCCCTTCGTCTGCAAAACGCCTCATAGCCGCGTACTGACCAAGAGAGCGGCCTCGCGAGGCAGCCTCGGACATTAGCACAGCGCAGTACGCATGCCTCGCGCGGCATGACCGAGCCACCGTAAGGCTTAGCCAGCATCGACGCTCAGATTAACTTGAAACGCACAACTAACACGCAAGGAATAAGTGAGGCAAAACACTACCGTCTTGAGTGAGCGCGGCAAACGTACCGAGGTGCCTTTAAGCATTGACAAAAACCGACAACGCTTGGCTCGGGCGGCGAAACGCTCGGGCGAGGCAGCGCGTGCGTTTGCCTCGAGCGAGGCACGTCTTGACCGACCTGCTCGCTCAGTCAGTACGCGGCTAATTCATCAATAAAACAAAAGTTATGATCAAAAATATTTATTGATTTTCCCCCACAAAAGTTTGAAAGTTTAACCCCAAGTAAAAATAAAACGTACAATAGTTACAACCAATTTCATGTATAGTAGTATAATATAATATGATAATACTGAGATATTTTAATTATATAACAATGATTTAACTTGTCTGTTGACTCGAATTCCCTACTTTATGTTTTATCAAATAAGAAACAAATAAAATTTTAAAAGAAATAAAATATAGACAGAATTTAAAAAGAAACGATGTTTAGGAGTAGTGGACAATGAAATGTAGAAGGAATGAAATGAAGGCGCATTTTTGCGAAGGAAAAACAATAAATAGTACTGCTGATATGATAACTACTAGTACAGAGCACTGATTTCTAATTCTCGTCGCCTATGAAGATGATACGAAATAAAACCACAATGATACTGCCCTAATAAAAATAGTACTATTATGCTTAATTTTATGTATTTTTAAATTATCAAGGAAACAAAGTACTAAGAAGCGGATGACAATGATTGACCCTAAATTTTGTCTAGTACTACTCCGTGAGTTAACGTTTGTGCTCAACGCTCGTACGGAATACGGATGGATGCTCGAAGCACAACTATATCGGTTAGATGTTTACTTTACAATCATTCTAGTTTCCCCGAATATTTTCGTTTAAACGTTGTCGCGGTAGGAGTGATTATTCATTAACTCGAGAACGATCCGCGCCCGCCGGGATTCCTCGAGGTGCGACGGACGTCCTCGGCGAGGTCGATGGGCGAGGAACTAGCTAGTGTCCTTTCGCCGGCGCAACAGAGTCGTCGAGTGGTCTCCTTCGTCCGGTCTGCACCCGACGCGTCGGGCGGGCGGTGCGCGCCGGCTGTCGTCGATACCGTGTCTACCTCCTGCGGAGCGGCCGGTGGTCGCCGCGTCCCTCAGTACTGGCCGCGCCGGAACCCGCCCTGGTACGTGGAGTCCTGCGACAGGAGCCCGTCGGGCTGCGACGGGCAGTCGGGCGCCGCCGACTCCTGGCTGAAGTCTGGCTGCGAGGCGCCCTGCGACAGCGACAGCGGCGGCTGCTGCGACAGCGGCTCCTGCGACAGGCGCGGGGGCCGCCTGCGCCCGCCGCGCTGCGCGGCGCCAAGCGGCTGGCGCTGCGGGCCGCGCGCGAAGGCGGCGGGCGGCACGGGCGCGTGCAGCATGGCCGCGCGCTCCGGGCCCACGTAGGCGAGCGGGTCGCGGAGCGGCCGCGCGCGGTCGTAGATGGAGCCGGGCACGATCGCCTCCCGCGCATCGAACATCGACGTCGACATGAAGTGCGAGCCGGGGTTCTGCGCGTTCACCAGCTTCTTGGGCTTGGCGAACTGGATCGCGGACTCCTTGAGGTTCGACAGCGGCCCCTCGGTGAGCACGCGGCGCTCCTTGTAGAACGCCAGCAGGTGGTTCCACAGCGGCTGCTTGCTCAGCACCTTGGGGTTCCCGACCACGATGAGGCCGTACTTGGCGCGGGTGAGCGCGACGTTCAGGCGCCGCGGGTCGCTCAGGAACCCGATGCCCTGGTGCTCGTTGGAGCGCACGCACGACATGATGATGATGTCCTTCTCCCGCCCCTGGAAGGCGTCAACGCTGGCGACCTCGATCTCCTGGTACAGCTTTGCGTGAAGGCTGCCCTGGTATTGCATGTGCTGGACGAGGTAGCTCCGCTGCCCCTCGTAAGGCGTGATGATGCCGATCTGCTCGGGGCGGACGCCCGCCTTGAGGAAGCGCGTCGTGAGTTTCTCGACGTTCGCTGCCTCCGTCCGATTGAGGTACGAGGTTCCCGATCCTGCGATCTCCTCCTGCCCCTGGGTCACGTAGAAGAACATGGGTCGATCCGGGCGGGGCCACGGGAAGTCGATCTTGTGGAGGCGGCGCTCCTCGGCGCTGACCCCGTTCTGGAGGGATCCCTCGTAGAAGAAGTCCGACGGGAACCGGGAGAGCTCCGGGTGCATGCGGTACTGCACCTCCAGGCGGAACGGCCGAATGCCGAGAACGACGAGGCGCTCGAACAGGCTCTGGCTGAGGCCGGCCTTGGCGGCCTTCTTGCACATGACAACGGGGCCCAGCTGGCAGTGGTCGCCGACGAGGATGAGCTGGCGGGCGCCGAGGACGACGGGCACCATGCACTCGGGCTCAGTGGACTGCATGCCCTCGTCGATGAGGATGGACTGGAACCTCATGCGGGCGACGCGCGGGTCGCCGGCGCCGACGCAGGTGGTGCACACGACGTCGGCGGCGTCGAGCAGGCGTCGCTCTGCCGCGCGGCGGAGGGCGCGATATCTTCTCTCGTCGGCCGCCGACAGTTCGCCGGCCTCCTCCTTCAGGCGCGTCAGTTTGCGCAGCTCGCTGTCGGCCGAACCCAAAGCTCGCGCTTGTTCGTGTAGGGCTAGGAACGACACGGAGGACTCCATAGCCTCCCTGGATTTGGCGCAGAGACGGACCACTTTCAGGCCGGTTCTATGAATTTTTTCGGTCAGCTGATCCACGGCGGTGTTGGAGGGGGCGCACACGAGGACGGGTCCGCCGTTTTGACGTACTAGTTGGTATACTATTGTAGCTGATGTCACAGTTTTCCCGGTACCTGGTGGTCCTTGAATAAGGGACAAGGGCCGCTGAAGGGCGTGCTTGACCGCGTACACCTGTAAAAATAATTTTCAGGTTATAATATGGCACTCATACAATGACTGTCACTGGTTACAGTAATTTTTATTAACAACAGCATAAACTTAAAACAAATTGATTTAACCCTTAACTGGTATCGGGGGCCAAATTCTGTTGATACTGGCGACACAGGAGTTGCAGTAGTGGGAATGTGTGATGGGTCTTTTGCCCGTTTAAAAAAAATATTGGGGGCCAAAAATTAGGCGTTCGAATTTTTTACGATATTTTTAATCTCGTTACGTCGGGAGGTAGGACGGGTGACGAAAGTGCATCACTGTTGTCAAGCGGGGTCTGCGAGATGCAGTGGGGTCACTTTTTACCCACGATACCAGTTATGTTGCCTTTTTTGCGAGACCAGTTAAGGGTTAAGTATAATAATATGCCATCTTCAATTGAATCTCTCTGATTATGGCTTACTATTAAAATTAATCCATCTGAGTGTGGCGGTGAGAAGGTTTTGCTTGTTACCTGTGATCTATTAAGGTCGGGCAGGTTGGGTGCGCTGAAGTGTTTGGGCAGGTGGACTCGGAACAGCACCTCCTCAATTTCGTGTCCCAGCAGCCGACGGTAGATGTAGCCTGACACTGAGGTGTCGTCCACCGCGAACTTGCGGAGAGCCAGCTGCATCCTGAAATTGACAAGTTTAACTTTGTGAACAGGGTGTAAAAAATAAAGTGATAATACTTCAAGGTGTTTCTGTGTCCGTTATGTAAAGTTTACTGTGAAAGTATTAGTTACTTCTGACTTATAAGTTTATATTACAAACAAACAAAGTAGTTACAAAAAAGAATAACATAAATTATACAAAACTGAGATTCATTTCAAATAATCTTATATCTTTAAAAGAGCAATTCTTGTACTAGAGAATATATATATATATATATATATATATATATATATATATATATATATATATATATATATATATATATATATATATATATATATATATATATATAATCTCGGAATCGGCTCCAACGATTTTGCTAGGAATCATTTTCAGATAATGTATTTTTATTCGTGTTTTAGCGATAATCGATAAACTGAAAAATATGACTCTTCCTGACATCTATTGGCAAATAATAATACTATTTTGTCAGCAACAAATTGTTTTAACGACCAGCAGATGGCGTTATTAAGTAACACGAAGTCAATGAGTGTTTGCTATACCGAGCAAAGCTCGGTCATCCAGGTACTAAATAATAATTGAAGGACATGGTATTTGTAATAGCAATCATAGTTGTTATTGGTAATTATATGACTATTGGATTTTGTAGGTTATTGGTAGATTTATTATTATGTTATGATACAAGTGATCTTAAAGTTGTGCAAAGTCTATACTTTGACTTCTTGCCTTTATTATTAATAGCATGTTTACCTGTCAAAGGATGTGCTCTTCCAAATGAAGTCCACTACAAAATTAGATGTACAGTCAAGTGGGGCCCCAGCACCACTCTTCAACTCCAGTCCCACATCATCTCCGTAATTATCAGGGACTTTGATGACATGGCCAACTCCAGACCAGGCCTTGTGTAGCTCTCCTACATATCTGTAAAATGTTTTACACATTTATTTCAAATAATAGACATTTTCTTTAATAATATTATGATTTATGACTAACTTAATTTTACACAAAAATAAAAAAGAATTATCAGAAATTTCAACTATTACATTATTATTTATTTAAAATTACCTCAAACGCAATTCATCACCATGCATCAACTTCATATCACTGTCGGTCTTGGCCAGTGTGAAGTATGCAATGGTCTTCTTATTGAGACCAACGTCCCAGCGAACCTCAATACCTTCCTGAGTTTGTGATTCCTTCAGTCTTTTATCATAGTCTGCTTCCAATTTTACAAGTGGACCGAAAATATTCTGATATTGGTATCCATCTTCATATCTGAAATAGTAAAGTACATAAACATGATCTATCATTTCAACACAAAACTGAGAACTACAATAAGTTCTTGTAGATCCTATGGTTTCCAGTTTATAAAATGCTAACCTCAATAAAACTTGGTGCGGCTCTTCATCCACTCCTGGTTTCTCTAAATCTTGAAAGGTAGCATCAACATTGTCACGCCAAAGTTCTTCGAGACGCCCAATTTGTTGTGGAGTCACCTTAAAAGTTTTTATATAAATTTCAAAATATTTTTTGTTTATGTATATTTGAATAACATAATATTTAAATACATGTTTCTAGGACAAATACTGTCAACTTTATTTTAAAACGTGAATGAGTAGGATAATTACTATATTATACTCACTTGACGAGCTCGCATTTGCTCTGCCTCAGAAGGCATCTTAACAAGCCAGGATAAAAAGGCTCGGTCAGCTAAAACAGAAAATATTGTTTTGTTTAATTCATCAAGCCCCATACACTCACCGGTGGACGAGACACAATAGAATATCTATTGTGTCTCGTTTTCCCATGATCGACAGGTTAATAACATGATATTAAAAAAAAAACTGATAGATGGTTTTAAGAAGTAAGCCTATTATTGCCTTAATTTTATTGAATGATTATTATTATTGTTTATTCATACAGTGTAAACTCTATATAACGACACTGAAGGGACCGTGCATTTTATGACGTTATATGGAGTTGTTGTTAAATGGAGAGAAGAAAAATCAATACTTTTTCGTCATTATACATTGATTTTCTTTTACTAACTATATTTACAGTTCGAAACTTTATGTATAACTGAGAATATTATGATAACGAATAAATATTAATAATAATCCATGACTCCTTATTATTAGTAATTAGGGACTAGGGTCTAAAACAGCATACACATGCAAATCAATCTCAATTTGTAAACAAAAGGACTAATTTCTTAGAAAGTTCTGTATGCATGATGCCGAAAGTCGAGTTTATTGCGGTCTAGGATAACAATGCGACAAAAAAACGTACACAGCTGCGCAGTTTTTACTAATTTTAGTGATTTAATTGGTACTTTTTCTTGTTCAATTGTTGTAATGCTGACGTAATTGAGAGTGGGTGTGATGCTATGTAGAGTGTACCATTGAATGGTAGACAAGCTAAACCAACCAAAGTCAATTGATTTCGACGCTTTAGAGAGTTTGTCATTAAATAGAGTGACGTTACATGGAGTTTACACTGTATATATTTTTTAATATTATTACTTACAAATCAAAGGTTTCCACTGTTCCTGATCCCAGTTCATGTCTTTCAGTGAACTCTGTGCAGCGCAAGGTTGTCTAAAAAAATAATAGTAGCATAAGTAAAAGTTTTCTAATATTCTAAGTACCATAAACTGTATCTTTACTAATTTAGCACTAACCGGCATAACAGCACAACAACAGAATCAGCTTTAGCAGGTATAAAGCCGAGCACAAACACATTCCGAGCACCACACGAGTAGCATTCCAAGAGGGTTTCACCCAATGGTCCGTCTCTGTGCAGAGCGGCTTCCTTGTGCTTAGCTCGCACAAGATGGTTGATAATATGGGATCCGGAGGTGTTACCACGGCCATTGCAAAACCTTCAAAATATAGGTTAAATTAAACACTAGAAGAGTTTCAAATTCACATAGGTCATGATAATATTTGAAATTACAATATATATGTATTTTAAGGGGGACATCTCATGAAAGCAGGATCATGTTGTTCAAAACATTAAATTATAATATAAACTTGTAGTCATTGCATATAGTGTTTACTATAATATTATGCAATGACTTAACATTAATTCTAATAGTAAGTAATCTTATAAGACATCAAAACCAATACACCTTGTTTTTAATTAAACACCAGACAGCAATTATTGTTTTTTTAATAGCTGTTTGAATAAAAATTGTATCAATAAGTTTTTAACAGTTTATAAACTTTAAATATTCCTGTGAATTTGCTTTTAACAATTTAAATTAGTTTACTAACCCCCTTAGTAACATCTTTCAATATTACAAACATATTGTTTTTATCTATCAAGTTTCTTCTATGAGACATCAGACAAAGATAAAACATCGAAACTTACAATATGTAAGTAGCCTCTGCATACAGTGTGGTTTTTTTTGTTAGTAAAGTAGTAATACTTTTAGATAGGCCTAATCATCCATGCTTACCATTTGTTGCATATGTTACACATGACAACAGTGGATGGATCGTGTATTCCGCAGTATTTACACGCATGATCTGGCAATTCCTTGCTACTGTAAAGTGCCTCATCCTCCTCTTCGAACTGCAGCTCAGCAATCGCATTGGTGACACTAGACACTTTGGCGTTAAGGTCGTTTCGCCCAATACCGTTGACCTACAACACACAAATTCCGATTACAATCGTCACTAGGTTATGCAAATAAGAATTAGTCAGAACACCAGGCTTACTTGGTTCGAAGATGTAATCCCATGATCGTGCTGTGACGCTTGCGTCTGGCTTTGGGATGGAAGTGTGAAATCCGTGAATTCGAACTCGGATCCCTGAGTATCAGCTCCGATAAGATCTGCTTCCTCAGTATCCAGGAAAGTCAGCGTTTGAGAGCTAGGCCCGTACGCATCGACACTCATTTTGACGAATTGCAGTGGTTATCAAAACTTGTAAACTATTCCAAAAGTAAAAAATCTGCTCTTTCAAAGGAAAATTCCATAACATTTACACTTTAGACATACGTCTCGGTGTATACGATTTTAGTGACCAAGAAAATTCGCCATGTTAACACAGCACAGCACATGTTTTATTTCCGTTTAAATTCATAATGTTGATTGGTATTTAGAGATAAAATAGATTTATGCGCCAATTAGAAAAGTGTTATAACCGATATGACCAATAGAGTTTGAACAAAAGTTTGAAGGAAACAAAAGACCATAAACAATTGACAGATCATTTTGACGTTTAACGTCACTAACCCAATGAATAAGAAAACAGATGGAAGCGACATAAAAAGGCCCATTCACTGCAGGACTGCCGTGCAGTCCTGCCGTGAATGGGCCTTTTAACTACAAAAAAGTGTGGCCGGCGCCATATTGCCAAGAACTAAACATGTCGGTCTGTAGTGATGGGACACTCGGTTGATAATTGTCGAGGATATCGATAAGTAAGATGTTACAAGTGAGCTATGAAGGTTAAAATCTTTTAAATAAATGATCAGATTCTTCACCTTATATTTTTTAAATTCGATAAAAAAAGTACATCACTAAACGTCAAATCTACTAATTTCTATGTTGATTAAATAATATCGAAATCAAGCCATGTTATATTACTATTCTATCACAAATCTTATTTATTGTCTAATTATTAACTAAATTAGCACAAACGAAGTCAAGCCATCGGTAAAATAACAAACATTTTAGTAAAAATATAAACGTACCGATCCAAGGACAAACTTTTTTAAATTTCTTCACTTTTTTGACGGACTATAAATTAATTTTAAAAAAAGCAAATTGGTCGAAAAATTTGACCGATACATCGATATTTTTTCGCGATATATCGAGACAGATATTGATATTTTTTCAAATATCGATGTATCGATATATCGATATTTTCTTTAAATTTCGACATCCCTACAATTCAACACTTTGACAGTTTATGTACCTCGGAGAACCGGAACATAAAATGGCGGACCGGCCACAGTATTTTGATTTGGTAGAGACCATTATGCCGCGTCCACTTATAAAAGTCAATGGCCCTTTTAGCCTGTCCCGACCGGGACGAATTAAGAAAAAAAAAGTCTATGGTGTGGTAAAATATCGATATATCGGTCAAATTTTTCGACCAATTTGCTTATTTTTAAATTAATATATTATAGTCCATCAAAAAAGTGAAGAAATTTAAAAAAGTTTGTCCTTGGATTGGTACGTTTATATTTTTACTAAAATTTTTGATATTTTACCGATGGCTTGACTTCGTATGTGCTAATTTAGTTAATAATTAGACAATAAATAAGATTTGTGATATAATAGAATATAACATGGCTTGATTTTCGATATTTAATCAACATAGAAATTAGTAGATTTGACGTTTAGTGATGTACTTTTTTATCGAATTTAAAAAATATAAAGTGAAGAATCTGATCATGTGAGTGTCCCATCATTATAGACCGCCATGTTTAGTTCTTGGCAATATGGCGCCGGCGACACTTTTTTGTAGTTATGTCGCTTCCATCTGTTTCCTTATTCATTGAAAAGGACCCATTCACGGCAGGACTGCCGTAAATGGGCCTCACTGATTGGTTCACACTCGGTGTTTCCGGCCGGCAACACAGAGTGTGAACCAATCAGTGACGCCCAAGGTGCTGTGAATGGGCCTTTTTAAAGGGAGCGTTGCCCGTAGCATAGACTGGAGAGAGCCTTATATCGGTGTATAAGCGTCAAAAGCGTGTAATATTATGTCCTACTTACTAGGACATAACAAAGGAGTCGGTCGGCATATTTCATGTAATAAAAGTGTTAATAATGGTTTTTAGTGAACATTTAATGCTAGATATTGTTGAGTTTTGTGGTTCCGCTAAATAATAAACCATAAGAATAGTCAAAAAATGCCTCAAACACGTGGATTTAACATTAAATACGTAAGTTTTGAATAACGTTTTTTGGGCTTTTCAATCAGTATTTTTGTAAGCTAAAAAGATAATTTATAAGTTTATTAATCCCTTATTAGTGCTATATAAGGCATTAGTGCTAAAAATGTCACATCAATTAATAATTTGGCTATAAAATTTGCATAGCTTTTTACGTGTGTTTACGGATTCTCATCACTTGAACTATAGTTAATCGATATCATGAACTAATTGACTTTCTTTCCTGTATCATAAAGTGCTTCGAAATAAGAAATATTCAAGAAAATAAACGCACACTACTTGTATGAAAATAAGCACAAAATGGCCACGCGATGACGGGCTAACGGCCGTTCCCAATATTTGATCTATCTCTGGTTTTGCCTTACTAGAGATAAGAATAGCTCACAATTGACATAAAATATATGTCTCTAATGTCGAATGTGAGCTACTCCTATCTCTAGTAGGGCAAAACCAGAGATAGATCAAATATTGGGAACGGCCGTAACTGCCGATCCACACTCGCGCGCGACAGCGCGCCGCGGACCGCGGCGCGGAACGCGGCGCGCATCGCGCCGCGGATCGTGCATTCTGCCAAATTTACTGATCCACACTCGCAAAGTTCGCGACATGTTCGCAATGTTGCCACTTTCTTGACGCACTATAGTTTGCGCCCTTGAGCCAAATTTATCTTACTTTATATTATAAATTAGATGTCCCACGCGGCTTCGCTCGCGTAAATTATTAGGAATTTTACGGAAATCGTACATTTTTTCGCAACAAAATAGCTTATCTCTCTTCACGTAGTCTACTCTATATCTGTGCCAAATAACATACAAAATTGCTTTAGTAGTTCGTGAGATAAACCCTTGCTAATAATTTTCTGTTTTAACCACATTTCCTCTGTTTCTTCGGTCCTATTAGTTTGCGTGATAAAATAGCCTATAGCCTTCTTTGATAAATGAGCTATCTAACACTAGAATATTTTTTATCGGACCAATAGTTCCTATGATTAACGTGTTCAATCAAACAAATAAATATTTTTTAAATCGCTTGACAAAATCGAATCTTGATCTAAATGACTATGAAAAGTACCAATGGGTCATAATAGGCTCATAATCATGGGATGCATATAATTTGCATAGTAGCATATGCTTTCCGTTCTTAAAGCAATGCAAAGGAGTTCTCTCAGCACCTTCCTAATCTAATCATGGTATACCTTGGTGCAAAATCTTACTTGTTGATTGCATATGCTTAGACTACTTCCCACGAAACCGAAGTCACCACATGTTTCCATATACATTTTAAGGAGTTCCCTCATCAGAGCATCAGATCACCACTTTTGTGAGTATAGTACCAAATTGGGATGACACTCTGTACGCCAAAAGAAAAATTTTTAAAATCGGTTCACAAACGGCGGAGTAATCGTTGAATATAAAAAACGAACATAACACCTCCCCCATTTTGAAAGTCAGTTAAAATTGTAGCCTATGTGTTATTCTGATGTATAAGCTATATTATTGTAAAGTTTCATTATGATACATTCAGTAGTTTTTGCGTGAAAGAGTGACAAACATCCATACATCCATACATCCAAACAAACTTTCGCCTTTATAATATTATAAAGTAAATAAAGTATATAAAGTATAAAGTAATAAAGTATAAAGTAGGATTAATTATATTCTGTTCACTAAACAATGCTGGCATGTCTTGTATGGCAAAAGCCTTTATTAAAACAAAGATTAAAAAAAAATCTCTTTGTCGCGGGACAGGAAACCGACAACAATCGGGGAACGGGCCGCGAAGTGCGAAACATATGCGAATCGGATCTCTCACTCATGCTTCGCAGGAATTTCGCGGCGCCGCGGCGTCGCGCACGGTTCGCGCGTGAGTGGGGATGCGGTCGGGGAACCAGCCGCGAAGTGCGAAAAATATGCGAACCGGATCCACACTCACGTTTCACGGAAATTCCGCGGTGTCGCGCGCGGTTCGCGCGCGAGTGGGGATGGGGTCTAAGACCATAGCTGGGCATTAACTGGACATTAATCGTTAATTAACGAAGTTAACATTTTGATTCACGGATTTACTTTTAAGTCAACTTTTAAAAATATTAACGGACTCGTTAACTTCCGTTAATATGCAGAAGTCCGTTAATCGTTAATCCAATGCCTACTATTTACCGCACGGCACCGCGGCGCGGCGCGAAAACCGGTTCAGACAGTTAGCATGAAACGACAAGTTCCGGGCGGGCGGGCAGCGCGGTGCCGCGGCACGGCATGCAGCAGCGAGTGAAACAAAAACAATACTTGATACATTTTCAGGAGCGTACAAGTGAGAAGAGATTTGTTTCGTTTTATCATATCATTACTCATCGCCGGTGCTTATAGAGAGAGTGATTTGTTTATTGTTATTATATATCATTTGCATGTTGATAACAGGCGCGGTTGCAGCCTGAAATTTGGGGGGGGGGGGGTCACTCACTATAGTCACTACACAAATAATTTTTTTTATCTGCGCCCTCGGACGGTTCTGGGTTGACAGCTGTCTACTGAGGGTCGGACGCAGTGGTGGTTAGGGGATAGCTAGAAATTTCCTTTCATTATTTGGCAAGTTTTTGAGATTTTTCAATTGTACCTTAGATATTGGGGGGGGTCATGCCCCTGTGACCCCCCCCCCCCCCCCCTTCGGACCGCGCCTGGTTGATAAAGAAGAGTGCAGTATAATTTAGTTAGATAGAATACAATAATTATAGAAGTATTTTGTTTTGTCTCGAACATTTTAACTTCCAAAACCTTAAACCAACAGGTTTTGTATGTACACTAACGCAATGATATAAGTTACAAGGTCATATTACATATTAACGGATGAACGATTAACGTTAACTTGCGTTAATTCGTCCGAAATGTAACTATTTGATTAACGGTGCCCAGCTATGCCTAAGACTACATCTATACTATAATACTTAATTTATGGTTGCCCCACACCATAGACTGTTTTGTTTTTTAATTTTATATTTTTCTGCAAGAAAATAAAAAGTATATGACGTAGTGTGAACATGACTAGTGATTGGACAAGTACAGTCTGTCAAAAAAGTCATGAAATTAAAAATGAAGTCGTCCCTTTTTTCTTAGATTGATTTGAAAGGGATGACACTACGATGTTGCCACTTTTTAATTTCATGACTTTTTTGACAGACTGTATAAGGCAGTTTTTAACCCGTCGATCGTGGAAAAACGAGACACAATAGATATTCTATTGTGTCTCGTTCACCGGTGAGCATATGGGGCTTGATAAATTACTTGAAATTAATAACTTGTAGGTCAGCGGTCGCTCTTACTCTATTATCTATATAATTTCGCACTCTCCTTGATTATCGATAACACAATGTAGTCTGCGACAGTCTGCGAGTCTGCGAGTTTCTTACGTCGGTTTTTCTCGCCGGGTTAGTTCTCGAACCGGTGGTGTGGTAGGCCTCATCACTCATGACTCATGTAGACATTCTAAAAGTGTTAATTTTTAACCAATATGGTCAACAGTTGAAGGGTTGGTTGGTATTATGTTCAAAACCCGTCTCTTCCTAACTACCCGCTACAGCCACGCCAGACGTTTAAAGATATTAACGTTTAGCACTGAGGTAGTAAGTACTACGTACTACATACTATGACAGTGTCGTTTAGCAAAATATTATTTGCCTACAGATAGGCCAACTAACTTTGGCTGGCGTGCGGCAACGGGCAAACCGCAAAATAGTATTCAGTAGATACTCAGTAGAAATCATAAAATAGTAATAAACGACACTTGTTGCTTCGTAATAAATCTTCTTAAAATTATCTTTATTTCTTTTGGCTCATATCCAAAAGTACGGTACCCACAAGGTATAAAATACAACCCCATAGCAATAATTTTATATTTAGTAGGTATAATCCCTTGGTAACTAGAAAGGCACGAATTTTCTGGAGTTAACCATGGAGAAGGATCTATTTATTTAATAATATTTATTTATAATATTATTAAATACGTATTTAGGTACAGTCTTACTTATTATTGTTATTATATTTTCATTTAAACAAGAAATGCCTTCAACTTTACATGGCGCAAAAATGGTTTTTCAGGGAGAGTAGTTACGTACTTAACCCGTAAAGTTTTCCAAATATTTTTATAAGTACTTATATTGTAAATTGTAGATAATATTAAGTACGTCTAGAAATTGCCAAGTACTTACATGAAGCTGTATCTATTGAGCGTTGTGCATGGTAGGTAAGTGAGCACTAAGTACTCAATAAAGGCAGTACTCCAAGCAATTAAGGGCTATGTCATATCAGATTTCGTTGCATTTGACTCTTTAAAATGTTTATTAATTGATGTTAATGTTTCAGAACAATGCCCTTTGGTTTTATTTGCCTCGTCTTAATATAAGTCCTGGCGTCGCGAAATATAAACTCAACCGTAATGTGCCTGCAATAAATTTCATACATTATACTGCAGCAGTATTTCTGATCTAGGTTTAGGAGTCTCCTAAATTAATATAATTGATATCTATCATCAAGGCGTTCGCTATAAAACGAACTGTTTCGTTTCATTTTGAACTCTCTGTGATAATCATAATAATTCATAAGTTCTACTTAAATATTTGATAGTCGCACTCCACAGATTGCAGTTCGACATGTTTCTATGATATAAGTAAGTAAGTAGGTAAATTGTGTTTGATAAAAATTGGATGAGTGAGAAATTAATACTTACTTACCATATTATTATTTTCTTGATGTAAGTAAGTAGTATGTACTAATAAACTTATTAAAACGTAAAATCGCGCGTACTTCTGAAATGCTCCAATAAAACCTTCCCTAAGAAACGAAAAAAAAAAGGGAAAAAAGCCCGTAAAATACCATAATTATAAATACCTACCCAAATCACCCTGAGCATTTTAGTCCGCTATTAATATCTACCGGCCGCACTCAGTATATACAGTAACTTTAATATTATAATAAAGACTTTGACAGATAATGTATGGGGCATGCACAGGGCTTATGTCAAAATCTTCATTTAATTCATAATTAAGCAAAATAATACACCGGATAATTTAATTACAGTTAAGTAATTAATAATTATAATACACGTCACTGAGTGCGACAGTAAATGCAATAAACGCAAACAACAAAACGGCCGGCCATTTACCTATCTTTGTCAGCCTATCCCACCGCAGTTTGAACAGCATTGTCTGCAATAAAATTGGAAATAATGTTTATTGCTGAAGACAATGTAATTATTGTGTAATTAAATTATCAACAGCAGCATGTTGGGCACGAGACAATTGCCAGCAATTGGTGCGGAGCGGCGCCACCAGGCTGATGTCATTAAGTAGCTCCAACAGTCAATTCACAGATATTCTACCTCCCACAGCACCCTTATTCCAACCATATAAGGGCCACTTCCATAGAAACTCCGAGTAGTACAACCCTGAACGCACTGATTCTGTTTTATGAGCGTCAACTTACTCGTTTCGTTTATCCGATTTCAACTGTAATTTATACTTTGTTGCTGGTGTGCAGCAGCTCTATTAAATAAATGGCGGATAGCTAACATTATTTTTCAGTGCTATGGAATAGGTAGATTAAAGACGCTTTAGATAAGTTTGGTGGAGTTGTTAACCGACTCCAAAAAGGAGGAGGTTCTTAAAATATCTTAGTTCTATATTCGGCTGTGAATTTTTTTGCTAGTCGGTTGCTCTTCCAACAAGGTCTCGTCCTAGCAAGGGCGGATCCAGGGGGGGTTCGGTATACCATCTAGAACATTCTATCAAAATTACGAGAGGGGCTGAAAAAAAATGCAAAAGTTATAAACAATTAAGTAAACATAAAAAGAAGGGTTTGGTTTTTTTTAATATTTCGAAAACTATTTGAGATAATCAAAATTTGAAAACAGATCCTTAAAGAGCAGGAAATTTCTTAAAAAAATCCTAGATCCTGGAACCTTATCAATAATCCTTAAAGCTTTAATTGAGCGGCGAAAGTAACGGTAAAAACGCGCGGTTCGGGTTTCGCGTGATTTGCCGCAATCTGCTACGTGAACTAAAAATATATTTTAACTGATTAAATATTAATATAAAGAAATAAAAAAATTGGGTACTAAGAAGACATATCAATAAACAATAATCCGTCAGTAAAAATAAATTATCACAATTTGTTTAATTGTTATGCTTTTGTTAATTTGTTAACAGTCACCATTTTAATGTTAACATAAAAACGCTGATTATTTCAAAACGAGAAATCTAGTTTTTTTTTTTTATATAAGTAAGTAATTATTATCCCACTAGGACGCAAGGGCAGATCCAGCTTTGCGTGACGTGTCGTACTATTTATTATATTAGATATGATTTCACCGTTATAGTTTTTAGTTTGATATTGTGCGTTTTAATTTTAAATCATTTTTTTAACAATAATTTCGATATGCAGCGGGGCTAAAATGGTAGCTTTGGAGAATCATAATATATTGAATCATAATATGATTCATTTTTAAACTCCACTTTGCGTGCAATTCATATAGTGATTCACTTCGATTAATGATTGGTCGCCGCGCGCGAGCGCCGCGCGAGAGACCAATCATTGATGTAAACGAATCACTATATGAATTGCACGCAAAGTGGAGTTTAAAAGTGATTCGCTTCGATTAATGATTGGTCTCCGCGCGCGAGCGCCGCTCGCGGGACCAATCATTACTCTAAGTGAATCACTATATGAATTGCATGCAAAGTGGAGTTTAAAAATTAATCATATTATGATTAATTATATGATTCTCCAAAGCTACCATTTTAGCCCCGCAGTAATGTTATTAATATTAGTGTAGATCAAAACCATGAAACATTAGTTATTTGTATTTATTTTAATTTTTATACAACAAATCCCTTCGAAGTTCGAAGCCGAGAAGGACCGAGACCAAAGCTCGAACCAAAAAAGTCGATTAGCTCCATTGTTGTTGTTTGTTTGAAAAATTATTATACTCTGATGAATCTCAAAAGCATCCGATAATGTTGCCAAAAAAATTAATTACTTTAATGTCAATGTCAATCTTGACAGCAAATTCGCACAATTTAAGTCCGTTCAGTTTTATTTTACCTCCGCGTTTCTATAAAATGTATCCTTAAATCGTTGGCATAAAGGTCCCGTCGGAATAAATAGCTATCTTCGAAGATACTAAGGTCTGGGTCTCGATTCAACTATGTTAATGCAACACTAATGCAGCTTGGTTTATTGTTCGGTCCAGTTCGTTTTTCATGAAACTACAAATCGGTATAATAATATTGTCTAGGTACCTTTTGTCAAAAAAAATCTTCAACCACTAACCAACGTTTGTAATGAACCTATTCAACTCCTCCTTTTTGAAAGTCGGTTAATAAATATAAGCACAACTGACGTGATAATACTATTTTAAATTTGTTGTAAGATTATTATCAAACTTTGATAAGAAACGGGCTGGAACAAGGAACGAAGCTGCAATAAATAGAATCGGGGTCTGAGCACAAGCCATCAAGCTTTTCAGACATAGAGCGACAAAAATAATCCAACACGTATCTAAATCGGGTATTTTAATATTTTAAAGGCATCCGATGTCGTTTTATTTCTTTGTGCCCGTAGTCCGTACACAATTCGGAGTTTCGCACATATCAAGAGGTTAATCTGTACCTTCCTGGAATCGCTCGCCGATTGATTTTTGTATGCCACGGGCTACATGCTCAGTTAGGCAGTTCATCTTTATTTTCTCTTTAACTGTTAGATTTAACTGATTAAAGTTTTAACGGGAATTGGATACTTAAAAAAAACAGTGCGTTTAAAATACAAGTTGCAACTCTAGTTGCAAAGTAAAGATTACTTCCGTCTAATTCAAGAAGCGAACTTCATAATTCATATTAAATGTCATAAATATTTACCTCAACCTTAGAGCATGAATGCTCTAAGATCTCAACTTGGTACAAGTTGGAAGCCGGCTACATGAAGTTGCAGCAGGCGACGTGTCGTGCCGTGCCGTGCTGCGAGGCCAAAGCTACCGATGTCTGGACACCGGCCACCTGGCACCGAGCTGCCAGTCCCCAGTAGACCGTAGTGGGAATTGCTTCCGTTGCGGGAAGCCGGGGCACAAGGTCACCGACTGCGCGGAGGAGCCAGCAGCAGCAGCAGAGCTCTGCGCAGAAGCGCAGAGCTCGGCAGAGAGAGCAACCACGTGCTGGGGAGTAACGGCTGCCAGCAAGCCTCCCAGCACGAGGAGGAAGCACAAGGTTCCCTCCAAGGTTCGGCCGCGTAAGCGGCCTGGAGCCAATAAGGCCGGAGAGAGTGAAACCGCCCCCGCCATGGAGGTTGAAGCCTAGGTGGCTGATCGGGGGATCACCGCCCGCAACATAGGCCCCGAGGAGGCCCCGATGCCCGGGGAGCCTCTCGGTACAGACAGGCGGCGGCTAGCTAAGCCACGCTAAGCTCATAAGGATTATGTCACAGATGAGATAATATAATCAGTATTGTATTGAATGGAAAACAATTAAGTCACGAGGAGCGGCGACGGCGGGCGCCACGTCCCATAGTTATTCGCGGCGCGTGCGCATACTGTAGTGTACATAATAGATAATGTCCACAAGGGGAGACCTCCGTTCACACGACTTCTGACTCATTACCAATTAGACATTATGTGACCTTGATATACTGTCAGACAGCTTTAAGCAGTCACTGTAATCTGTATGTATACAGATGAAATGAAATGTGTAGACGTATACGTCTACACATTTCATTTGTAACATAGTCTTTTTCATACTTATCTACTTGAAACGTCGCGTCGTTGTACCGAAATTCGCTTCCCAAGCAAAAAACCTTTCTTACGTTCTTTACGGACTCAAAGATTTGCCATACTAAACATTAAAATTAATTTCTTCAATTAAGCCTGGACGTAGGTAAGTATAAGACAAACCAACAGCCAGACAGAGCTTAAAAGTACTCTTTCTCCCGGAAATTAAACTGCATTTTATTTGCTTACTGCGTTATTATTCAAATTTAGAAAGTCAAATACATTAAAGGGAAATAATTTTCTTTTTAAATTATTGTGCAATGAACAGAGTAATAATCATTAATCATACTCATCAATCAGTCACTTTTTGTTAAACTACTAAGTAGTAAAAAAGTTCCTAGATAGTATATCAATTATCAGTTTTATGAGTATCAGTGCACCTTGCACAAAGAGGTCTTGGCTAAAGTGTAAGCAAATAGATACTAACAAGTCTAGATGACCGATCCAGACTAAGTAGGTCTACAACCAATGTTTACCTAAAGTTAATTGAAAACAATTTGTTGTATGTTTGAGGACTCAGTTGGATAAATGAGGCAACATACCTACCCAAACTACGTGACCCGTTAAGGGATTCATTTAGCGCCACAATCTTGAATCGCGCTATCGAAGATTAAATAAAAACTCAGTTATAACATTTTATATGCCAGCATGAGTATGATTGACGGACATGACGGCCGCAACTCGGTAGCGTCAAAATTTTTACCCTGAGGGCGCGGGAGCCATACATTTTCTAGGATCAAAAGTATCCAATGACTGGAAGTATCTCCATACCAAATTTTAGCAAAATCAGTTCAGCAGTTTGGGTGTGAAGAGGTAACAGACAGACACATTTTCACATATTTATAACATTTGTATACTATAATACCTTAGTTAACATTTAACAAAGCTAAGAGATTTATACTCGACCAAGAATACCTCCTTGCTTGGTCGGAGAGTAAGGAGATATCTTTGTGGCCCACAAGGAATCCCCAGAGGCTTCTAATATTCCTAAAGGCTGTCCAGTGTCCAGAGTACAAATTGACATTGGACGATATTGATGATAGTACTGGGGGTCAGGGCCGGACCGTGAGCTTAGGGGGCTCTGGGCTACAACATTTTTTTTCTGTCAGTTCGTAGTACAATTCTTCTATGGTAAATAATTCTATTCAATTCTAAACCTTGTTCGTAGGTTTTGCAGGGATACAAAGTAAAACCACACGATTTGTTTTATTTAATAAAATTATGAATTCTTTCGCATTATCGTCTATTTTTGACTGTGACTTGACATATCTGGGGGCCCTTGAACTCATGGGGCCCTGGGCTTAAGCCCAAATAGCCATATGGTAGATCCGGCCCTGCTGGGGGTACTGTAATCAAAATGTATGGACATGACATAAGACGAGTCGAACCCTCGAACGTCAACGTCATATTAATGAACGCTGATGTCAATTCCCAATCAATTCCATACATTTTGATCGGCGATTCTTTTTTATTTGTGCTAAAGGCAGGTCAATTAGCCCTGATGTCACTGCGAGTTGCGACCCTTGAGGATGATCTATTGTAACTAGAGGGTAAGCCTTTACATATTTACGTTGTGGATGATTTATACAGTATTTTTCAGAGTGAATTAACCACTCCTCAAATACTGTAGTGCCTGACCCAAGATTTTTAAATGTCCGTATGGTTGCCCAAGCGCATTCTCGCATCATAGTCGGCCTAGTCCAGAGGAAAGAACTAGTCAATACGTCTGGGACCAACTATGTGCGGGTTTCCTCACGATGTTTTCCTTCAACGTACGAGCGTCCGTATTATGTACTTGAAATCAGAAAATGTCTCCTAGGTACACGCCTCCACCCGGGTTCGAACCTGCACCCTCTTTTAGTGCGAACCGAAGGTCTGCCAATTAGGCCACGGACGCTCTTTATTGTGACTACGGCGCGGCTAAATAGCCTGTAGTATATCCACAAAATAATATATATTAGTAGGTATATCTCAGTCGAGGCCACGACCAAAAAAACTACTATATCTTCAACTCATATCGGAAATAAAGAAAATAAAACTGCATAAAGTTTGTTTATAGAACTCGATACCTAGTCATTATTACAGCGATAAATATGTCAGAATGTATTAATATTTCTAATCGTTAAAATTATTCACTAACGATTCTTTTTAATGATAACGATGCTTTGAAAGGATTATGAATCTGGTAGTTGTATTTTAGGAACGAGGAAAATATTATATCAGAATGTTTCCAATCTTTGTTTACGAGACTTATATTATGCAGATATTATATGCTGGTACCTTAGTATTTTCTATTATGTGTATAATAATAACTAGCTGTTGCCCGCGACTTCGTCCGCGTGGACTTCAGTTTATAGTACTTTATAGCGCGCGATGTCAACAAAATTGGTGTCAAAAGCTTTTATAAAAAAACCCTGGTACCCCTTAAATCAATACAGCTGTGCAGTGTGCACACAATAAGTATTTCATTTTTTTATATTAAACTTTATATTTTATGCCAAATTTTAAAGCTTATTTAGCCCTCCGATTACACAACTTTACCCATAAACTATTTATCATTGATAGATTTAAGGTTACGTCACTGCACAGATAAAGTACTGAGTTATTTAATACCGTAGAATAGATATAACAATCGAAAAAAATCGAAACTTAAATGTAAGATGATACCACGTCTTATAGGAAGACTTTTGAGCAAGCGTCAGCGCGATGTAGAAGACGCACGGCGCCATCTATTATGAATTGTTGGAACTAACTTAATTTGAACAAATTTACGCATTTTCACCCCCTTACAACCCTTTTTTCCAGTAAAAAAAGTAGCCTATGTCCTTTCTCAGGCTTTAGACTATCTGTATACAAAATTTCATTACCATCGGTTCGGTAGTTTTGGCGTTTGGCGTGAAAGCGAGACTGACAGACAGACAGACAGACAGAGATACTTTTGGCGTTTGGCGTGAAAGCGAGACTGACAGACAGACAGACAGACAAAGATACTTTCGCATTTATAATATTAGTATAGATTATGTGCACACTGCACAGCTGTTTTTGGGTATTTTGATTAATTAAGGGCCGCGCTACACCGGAATGGCAGCGGCGAGGCGAGCACTTTCAGCGCTGCCATTCCGGTGTAACGCGGCCCTAAGAGGGGTACCACTTACCAGGGTTTTAAAAAGTTTTTAAATTTGACACAAATTTTGTTGACACCGCGCGCTATAAACTAAAGTCCACGCGGACGAAGTCGCGGGCAACAGCTAGTTAGTTAATATTAACGTGTATAACAATCGAAAGAATCGTAAAACCTACCTCAACATGGTACCACCTCTTATAGAAATACGCATGAGCAAGCAATAGCGCGATCTAGGGGACTCTTGGCGCCATCTGTTTTGAGTTTTTTGGAACTAAGTTAATTTAACCAAATTTACGCATTTTCACCCCCTTACAACCCCTTTTTCCAGTTAAAAAGTAGCCTATGTCCTTTCTCAAGCTTTAGACTATCTGTGTACAAAATTTCATTACAATCGGTTCAGTAGTTTTGGCGCTGTTGTTTTTGAATTTGATGTCTAAGTTGGTAGGTGAGTTATTAGTTAATAACGTGTATAACAATCGAAAGAATCGAAAAATCTAGCTCAATATGGTACCACCTCTTATAGAAATACGTATGAGCAAGCAATAGCGCGATCTAGGGGACTCTTGGCGCCATCTGTTTTAAGTTTTTGGAACTAAGTAAATTTGACCAAATTTACGCATTTTCACCCCCTTACAACCCCTTTTTCCAGTTAAAAAGTAGCCTATGTCCTTTCTCAGGCTTTAGACTATCTGTGTACAAAATTTCATTACTATCGGTTCAGTAGTTTTGGCGTGAAAGCGAGACAGACAGACAGACAGACAGAGATACTTTCGCATTTATAATATTAGTATAGATAATATTCTAACGTATTAAAAACTATAAACAAAAACATACTAACTAATAAGTATGATTAGTTCTATGTTACAATAAAGTAAAAAATAAAACGCCATCTGTTGAATCGTATTAGAACTAAAATGTTCATTCCATCGATATATTTCTGGATTTTTTATAATATTATACATAAAATATGTTTAAGATTTTTGAAATTTTATTTTAATACACATCCAAGACCCAGGAAAATTGAAAACTTTTTGTTCCGCCTGCGGGACTCGAACCCAGGACCCCCGGGATGAGCGCTGGCCACGCGCAATGCGAATTCATTTTCATCGAAATTTTCATGGAAATAAGATATTTTCCCACATCAAAATGTAGCCTATGTCCTTTCTCAGACTCTAGAATAACTGTATACAAAATTTCATTGCAATCGGTTCAGTAGTTTTGGCGTGAAAGCAAGACAGACAGACAGACAGACAGAGATACTTTCGCATTTATAATATTAGTATGGATTAAACATCATATTCTAACGTATTAAAAACTATAAACAAAAACATACTAACTAATAAGTATGATTAGTTCTATGTTACAATAAAGTAAAAAATAAAACGCCATCTGTTGAATCGTATTAGAACTAAAATGTTCATTCCATCGATATATTTCTGGATTTTTTATAATATTATACATAAAATATGTTTAAGATTTTTGAAATTTTATTTTAATACACATCCAAGACCCAGGAAAATTGAAAACTTTTTGTTCCGCCTGCGGGACTCGAACCCAGGACCCCCGGGATGAGCGCTGGCCACGCGCAATGCGAATTCATTTTCATCGATATTTTCATGGAAATAAGATATTTTCCCACATCAAAATGTAGCCTATGTCCTTTCTCAGACTCTAGAATAACTGTATACAAAATTTCATTGCAATCGGTTCAGTAGTTTTGGCGTGAAAGCAAGACAGACAGACAGACAGACAGACAGACAGAGATACTTTCGCATTTATAATATTAGTATGGATTACTTACTTATGTTAGAAATTAGAATATTACCTAAGTTGTTAATTAGGTACTTTATCAAAGTACCTAGGTACTTAAAATGGCTGCCTGCCTAGATGTAGCCATCTACTTTGATTATAATAAGCTAATATTATTATATGTAATTTTTTTTACTTACAGAATGCAATATAAATTATTCTAAAGCCAGAGATACGAATCTCATAGTCATGGGGAATGAAAATGGGCAGTTATAATATTTAAGCCTAGATAGTCATCGACAATAAACCTAAATGTTTACTACTTTCAATTAAGGGCAAGGTTTTAGTCTTAATAGACGATCCATCCTCTCGAAATTGTCAGCATGCAAAGCAAGAGTAATTACCACAGGGTAACATGAGTAGGCAGATTTAAAACTACTTCGGTCATATAGTATCATATTCTTAACTAGATGACGCCCGCGACTCCGTTACGCTAACATCCCGCGGGGACCGTATATTTCTCGGGGATAAAAAGTATCCTATGTCCTTACCCGGGACTAAAAGTATTTCCGTACCTAATTTCGGCAAAATCAGTTCAACGGTTTGAGCGTGAAGAGACAAACAGACAGACACACTTTGTATTGCATTGATAAATATTAATATGTATCATAAACCTTTAATGCTAAAGACCAACAAAGAGTGCGAGAGAGAAGAAAATCCTTTATGGAATTATAACAAGATGAAAAGAGAGAGGCAGTCTAATGAAAATTGTAACCGCTTTTATTTGACAGGTCGTCAAAAGTCGTCAGTCGTTTTTATGCCCTTTCGGTATTTCCAATATATTGTTCAATTTGTTTGTTATTTTTAATAAATATTATTATATTTAAAAGTAGCGACTTGTGCTGTAAGTGTTTGCAGTGTAAATCATAAGAATAATCCTGAAAAATATACATTTCACAGGTAATTAATCTTCATGTCCTAATTGCTACGATGTGTTTATTTTTGCTATATTCTGTCTTTAGTTCTCTATTTCAAATAAAACCGCGCGTCGGTACCAGTCCTAAGTATATAAGTTGCAGTTATACCTATTCTGTCAGAGAACTGGCGATTAGGTTAGCTGGTACCGATTGCAAAATAATGAAGATTGAGAACAGAATTAATACTGAGTACAGTATAAGAATTATTTAATACTTTTTAGTTCATTTAAGTATAATATTACAATTGTCATTATCTTGGAAGTCGGTTTTAATTTTTTGTTTAAAAATAATAATTTTACTCTTTTTAGCTGTCCTTAAGGTTTTCTATACTTACAGTTGGTGTTTTAAAAAATCAAAATCAAAATTGCTTTATTTCTGAACAAATCTAAAATAAAATATATTTACGAATACATGGTGCCTGCCACCGGCTCGGGAACTAAGCCGACGAGAAGAACCGGCGTAAGAAACTCGCACGGGGCCCACTTTTTACCAAAAAAAGTGAGAAAAAAAATAATCTATTAAAATAAAATTTACAATGCTGTAACTAAAAATTATACAATGCAAGCAGTCATTCAGCATTCTACTCCCAAGATGTGCCTTCGTTTATGAAATCATTTTGGCTTTGGCACAAAACGTACTTTGACTACTTTTTTAAATTTATTAATCGAAAGATTTTGAACGTTTTCTGGGACCATAATATGTTCCCATTTGAATATCAAGGAGTCACCTCGATTTCTCATGGTTTCCATCACCAGACCACCACTTTTGTGAACATGACACCTACTCGGAACAATACAATGTACAACAAAAGAAAAAAATTGAAAATCGGTTCATAAACGGCGGAGTAATCGTTGAACATACATAAAAATATATCCACAGCCGAACGTCTAGACTCCTCCTGTTTGGAAGTCGGTTAAAAATAATTGTAATAAAAAATAATATGATATTTTATGATATGTATTTAATTTAAGAATAAAAGTGTATTGTTTACTTTCAACGTTTACTTTCAATGTAAGGGCTGATTTACCAGATAGATTTTACCTGAGTAATAAATAAGTAACTTTATAATGTGTTATGTGTATATTATTTACCCCTATTAGAACCTCATGTCATAACATATCCGACGATTGAAAAATCATTCCAAAAGAAAATGTGTATCTGCTTTTCAATCGTCACCTTTTTTGCCAATTAAAATTTATGATACCTAATTTGAAATACAAATCTGTCAAAGTTGCATATTATTTATTTCTTATAGAAACGCAGGTAAAATAACTCGAACGGACTATACTATCGATAGCAAAATACTATACTATCGATAGTAAAATATACATCACTAGCACACGCACACATTGACAGATCGAAAATGGTCACGCATTTTCGGGTTGTCAGGTGGTCTATACGACAGTATATGATATGCATAGTACAAATCACACAGAGGTACATATTGTAGGAACGAGATTAGTAGACAAATACAGAAGCATATTACTGAGCAGTTACATAAAATATGACTTTGTGAAGCAACTCAAGGATTTTTGTAAAGGCAGTATAGGCCATGGCCTAGGGCCTATGGTCCTAGACGGCAGCGTCCTAGGATGGCGGCAGAGTTCGTACATAAGTGTTGCAAAATTAAGGTGGCCTTTACTCATAAAAAATGTAAATCCGGCCCTGTTGTGAAGACTTGTTGGCGTCCATGATAAGAATTTATTTTGCCTACAAAAAATATAATTCAGTTACGGCAGTTGGATCGAAATCTGCAAAGAAAGCAAGCCGAAATTGGTCTAGTTTTTTTTAGATCCTTAAAGAATTGGCTCGGAAAATGCAACAAGTTAACGCAGTCGGAAATTGCGTACAAATTAAAAAAACCTGTGAATAAGAAACTTTGTGTTATGTATAGAGGTTTTCGGATAAAAGTGAAAAGCTCTACAATCTTATAGTACTTATAATAGTACTTTGTAGAGTAGCTTATACGCACAGTATACCGTATGCTGTATACGTATTCTTCCTTGGATCGCGGATTCTTGGAAATGTATTGTTCTCGCGGCCCACTTGGGCCGTATGGGAGAATAGTTACTTAGTTTTTTTAAACAAGCAAAGTAAATATTATATAATATTATGTTAAAAATGTCGACTCTTTATCACTTACAAAATTACCTTATTTTTTACCTTTAACCTTCACGGGAAAGCCCATGTTTATTGTGGTCATAGAATTCTATTTAAACTTAAATAGAAGTCTTTGATTGTGATATCTTTGTGCAATGATAATATTATATTAGTAAAACATCAATGTCTTAGTTTACAGATTATATTATGTAATGGATGGTTAATGGTTCTCGCTACCCGTATAATCTTTTATTTTCGGTAAACTGTCTGCCACGCAGTAAAAAATTCCGACCTTCGGCATCAAAAAGGTTGTCGAGTAAAAATGTTCTTCCTTTATTTGTATTTTATATGGTGTTTGGATTTTCCATCTTACAACAAAATGAGAATGCTACATTTTATCAAGATCTTACAACTCGCAGCGTATCATAGCCTTTCATTGAATTGTCAGTCAAACAAATTGAAATTGAAAACAATCTAATAGATGGCAATAAAAAAGACCCTATTAATTCGTCTGTGTCACTCCGCTGTAGGTATGTATCGTGTTATTTAATAATTACTAGCTATTTGACCGAGCTTTGCTCGGTATTCGATAAATTGTAAAACACGAATTAAATTACATTTTCTAGAAATGATTCCTAGCTAGATCGATTTATCGCCCCCGAAACCCCCTTTAAAGTAAATTTCATGAAAATCGTTGGAGCTGATTCCGAGATTCCAATTATATATTATATACATATATACAAGAATTGCTCGTTTAAAGATATAAGATTAATAATGGAGGTCTCTAGGTTTGTAGGTTTCTATGGTAGGAGTTTTTGCTCGCTAAGTGTGATCAGTATCATGGTGGTATCATGCCATAAATACTTTTGTGTATTGGCTGTCAATATACCATCAATACTCAATAGTGCACTTGGGATGTTTAACGAAATAACTCACGTAACCTGCAGTTTAGAGTTTAGACTCATTTGAAACCTTTGCTGAATAGTGAACTGAACTCTTAAATAAAATATTAATCACTAGCTGTTGCCCGCGACTTCGTCCGCGTGGACTTCAGTTAATAGCGCGCGGTGTCAATAAAATTGGTGTCAAAAGCTTTTTAAAACCCTGGTACCCCTTAAATCAAAATACCCAAAACAGCCGTGTAGTGTGCACATAATATGATATTTACTTTTGAACTTAGCTGCATAATGCATTACAGAACTTTAGCTTTGCCCAATAGCCAATACCCATAGGCCATAAACTATTTAGTATTTATTATTGGTAGACTGTTGTTTCTGATTTCTATGTTGGTACGTGAGTTATTTAATAACATGTATAACAATCGAAATAATCGAAATATTAACTCAACATGGTACCACCTCTTATAGAAATACGCATGAGCAAGCAATAGCGCGATCTAGGGGACTCTTGGCGCCATCTATTTTGAGTTTTTGGAACTAACTTAATTTGACCAAATTTACGCATTTTCACCCCCTTACAACCCCCTTTTCCAGTTAAAAAGTAGCCTATGTCCTTTCTCAGGCTTTAGACTATCTGTGTACAAAATTTCATTACAATCGGTTCAGTAGTTTTGGCGTGAAAGCGAGACAGACAGACAGACAGACAGACAGAGATACTTTCGCATTTATAATATTAGTATAGATTATAGTGGCACACGAGCCACGTTATCCCTGTCACTCCGTCCTCCAAAGAGCTATATAGGATTAAGCTCCTATTTCAAGACGTTTTTCATCACTTATAATGGTTGGGACGTTTTTTACAATACCTAAAGATAATGTTGTAACTTGGCAACATATTAATGGCGTTTTAATGTTTCGCCGTGACCAGCAGGTCGCAGTACGTAAGTTTTTTCTGCTCGAGTCTCTAAAGTCTAAGCCGTATTAGGACAAGTTCAATTCCTTTTGCGCATCGGCCTCGGCTGTCCTTATAGGATTAATTGTATGTACTCCATTATTCGTGACGCGGGATTCGTCCGAATTTATCCCGATGACGTCACGCAACTATTTTGAATTTGGAATAGAAAAGATTTGAGTTCAAATTCGATTTCAGATGATTTAAATATTGAAATTGAGCGGAGCCACTTGCGTAAGGATTACTTACACAGCGCTAATCGCTCATTGTTAAATCCTAGATTAATATTTTAGGATCGAAACCTAGATTCCTATTCAAGCCACGAGACAGAACTTCTTCAAGCGCTATCGTAGTTTTATGTCTTTTGTTACGTAGTATATGACATTCTCTTTGGTCTTTTGAGAGGACAACTGCCAACTGGACGTACACTCGAATGCAGTACTTAGGTACTTTTAATTGAGTACGACAACTTTACTCGATAGATTCGAATTTAGAATTTGACATCCCGTCGCTAAGAAACATGGCGATGCGGTGTGCCGTGTGTCAAATTCCATACATTAGCCACAATAGCAGGGATCGGAAACCGGTTTATGTTTCAAACCGGTTTGGGGTCAATGACCGAAACCGATTGAATTCCGGTTTTAGGTTTAGGTTACCGGTTAAAACCGTTTCAATCGAATGAAACCGGTTTTCTGTAAAACCGGTTTGGTAGAACGAAATTAACCGGTTAATTAGAAAGGTAAGTGTCATATTATTATCTATTTTGTAATTCGCATCGTAATTTTTGTCCACGCTCTGTGTCTAAGCTTTGTCTACATAATTATCTTTACTAGAGATCGCCCTATGGTCGAAATTCGACCTAAGTTTCAACGACATTAGGACTACTACCTACTTATATTTTGTAAAAAATATTAACTTTATCATTTTTTTTCAACTCTTGTCTCCGGGACTTAGCTGATCTCAGACTGGCCGTGTAAGCATTGTCTAATAGTATCTTAGATTCAATATAAAAATTATAATCCATTTTCAATTTGTCAAGTTATTGTCAACAGAATTCAACCATAAATAAAAGATTATAATTCGAATGTATAGGCTTGTCACTCAAAAATCTGTTATTTCTCATCTGTGTGTGTTGTAGTGTGTGTAATGTTTTATTTGTTAAAAAAATGTATGATAAGAGCATAATTTCAAAATAATATTAGCTCGATGCATTCCTTCACCATATAAACTATAACTGTGCAAAATTTCATGCTAGGTGCATGAAATTTTGTTTCCCCATTTTTCGTAAAAAGGGTTACAAAGTTTTTCGTTCGCGTATTAATATTATGATATTATTATTATCTTTAGGGTGTATATCTTTACCTGTAAGTACCTTAAAAAAAGTAAAACTCAACCCTTATAAGATCAGTTTATCACGGTACTTAATGGTGCCTGATCTAAATAAATAAATAAAATAAATAAATAATTAAATGAGTCGTTCCCGATTCGTCCTACGTGATTACGCCGCATTTAGAACAAGCCGGGAATTTTTTAAATGTCGATGCCGTTTCGTCCCATTTGGGTCAATTCAGACCGCAACGCGACGCGTAGATGCATTTCTTAATTTGTATGGATTTGACAGATTTAAATTGCGTGAGGCGTCATGCAAATCTGTCAATTGACAAATAGAATCCTAGATTTGTTTTTGTTGTGTTGACTCCTAATCAATAATGTGTGTTGTTGTGTTCTTCAATTTCACGCAATAATAACTCATGTGTATCGGAGGTAAGTGATCATTTTTAGGGTTCCGTATCCAAATGTAAAATGTTAAATTATAGTATGCACCAGCTAACAAGTTCTTTCTGCAGAGAAAAAGCCATAAGAGGTGGTTCACTCATACTAATTAACAAGAATTTAAAATATAAAGAACGTAAGGACTTAGTGAGCCTCTCTACAGAACGAACAACTGAAATAGCCTGCGTAGAGGTGGGAAACTTTATTATTATATGTGTATACAGGCCTCCACTAGGATTATATGATATATTTGAAAAGGACATGGAGATTTTATTAACAAAAATAAGTGCATCTAACAAACACATTTTACTTTGTGGTGATTTTAATATAAATATTTTAGACAATAATTCAACCACTGTTAGATTCACTTCTTTGTTAAGATCATATAATTTGACAAATTTGTTTTATGAACCCACAAGGATCAGTGGCAACTCTGCTACATGCATTGATAATATTTTTACCAATATAGACTCCTTAAAGAAAGAAGTCTTAAACATACTAAGCTCTGATCACTGTGGACAACGAGCTATTTTCCCCATGAACAAGAATTTCAAAAAAGTATGTAAAAACAAAAGTACTTGTATTCCAATTAATGATAAACGTATTGAGAAGTTTAGGGGTGAAATTATATCTAAGATTGGAAATTTAGAATATCATAGTAGTCCAGATATGACATTTGGTAATCTTTTCAAATTAATTAAAAACCATTTTGATACTACCTTCACCTCTAAGACAGTTGGAAAAAACAATAAGAGTAAATTTAGTGAATGGGCTACACCAGGTATTATGAAAAGCAGATTAAAACTGTATGACCTTTATAATGAAAGAACTATAAATCAAAGTGAACACTTTATAAACTATGTAAGATTATATTCAAAAATATTTAAGCAAGTCTGCAGGGCTGCCAAATCTATTCACATTAGAAATAAAATTAAGAATTCAAAAAATAAAGTAAAGACAACGTGGCAAATAATAGCAAGTGAAACTGGAAGAGTCGCCAGTCACAACTCAGATTTCAAATTAAATATAGATAACAAAAATATAACTTCCGACAATGATGTTGCGACTGCTTTTGAGAAATTTTTCGCTGACATTCCAGTTTCAATTTCAATTACAAGTAACCTAAAGGACTCTCCTGATGATGCTATATTGTTACTTAAAGAAAATGTAAATGAATGTGATATCGACTTCAGATTTAAAGAAGTAGGTCCTGAAGACATTTTAAAAACTTTCAATTTACTAAATATTAAGAACACTACTGATTTGTGGGGCCTATCAATGAAAGTTATTAAATCTATAATCGATGTTATCGCGCCCTACTTAGCGACTATATTTAATGATTGTATAAAAAGTGGCGTATTTCCTGATCTAATGAAACACAGTAAAGTTTTACCTCTTTTTAAATCTGGTAGTAAGTTGGACCCGTCTAATTTCCGACCTATATCTATTTTACCGACATTGAGTAAAATTTATGAAAAGATAATACTGAATCAATTACTAACGCACTTTAATATAAATAATATTTTACACAATAAACAATTTGGATTTACAAAGGGACGGTCTACTACAGACGCAGGCGTTGAATTGATCAGTAGTATTTTTAATGCCTGGGAGACGTCGCAGGATGCTCTAGGAGTTTTTTGCGATCTCTCAAAGGCCTTTGATTGCGTGCAACACAAAACATTGGTCAGGAAACTCTGTCACTATGGCATAAAAGGCACAGCACTCGCCCTCCTAAAATCGTACTTGTCAAATAGAACTCAGAGGGTTGAGATAAATGGTAAAAAATCTGCTGGTGCAAAAATTGAAATGGGGGTCCCACAGGGGTCTATATTAGGACCCTTCCTGTTTCTTATTTATATAAATGACCTGCCATTCTTAATTAAAGATAAACATGGGATAGTATTATTTGCTGATGATACATCTCTTACATTCAATATCAAACGGCTTAATGCGTGTTATGACGAAGTAACATTGGTTTAGTGTTAATAATCTTTTACTTAATAGTAAAAAAACAAAATGTATTAAATTCAAATTGCCCAATGTAAGGCAAACGGAAACCAATGTGCTTTTAAATGGTGATGTTATGGAGCTAGTGGATACAGCTGTATTTTTAGGTATTACACTAGACTCCAAGCTTCAGTGGGGCCCTCATATTGCTGGGTTGGCCGACAGACTCAGTTCAGCAGCATATGCAGTAAGTAAGATTAGACAATTTTCAGATGAAACAACAGCACGTCTAGTGTATTTTAGTTACTTTCATAGTATTATGTCCTACGGCATTTTGCTGTGGGGCAATGCTGCAGATATAAATACAATTTTTGTGCTGCAGAAGCGAGCTGTGCGGACAATCTACAAGTTGGCCCGTAATACTTCACTTAGAGAAAAATTTAAGGAAACTGGAATCTTAACTGTTGCTTCTCAATATGTCCTATCAAATGTATTATATGTTAAAAAGAATATATATCAATTCACGAACCCATGGGAGAAATACTCGTAATAAACATAAGCTTGAAATTCCGGTGACTAGACTTACTAAAGTCAAAAATTCTTTTAAAGGTCAATGTATACGCCTTTATAATAAGATCCCAGAAATCGTTCAAAATCTCTCAATTAATAGATTTAAAAAAGTTGTTAAAGAACGTTTGTGTACCAAAGCGTACTATAAAGTTACTGATTTCATGAATGATAGTACACCATGGGAATAAGGTCGCCCCCTGCAGAGCTGTTTCATTATAATATGTATAATAATTGTACACTCGTTGTATTTTATTTAGTCATAATGACACTGTTATTTTATAATATATTTTTTGTAATTTTCCATCTTTTTAGAAAAAGATGGCCCCGTGCGAGTTTCTTACGCCGGTTCTTCTCGCCGGGTTAGTTCCCGAACCGGTGGTAGGCATCTGTGTAGCCCCGACGTTCAGAGAATATTTGAAAAAAATTATTCTGAATAAAAAAATTTGAGTTTGAGTTTGAGTTTAAAGGGTAAAAACGGGAGTCGGGACCCTATTACTAAGACTTCATTGTCTGTCCGTCTGTCCGTCTGTATGTCATCAGGCTGTATCTCAAGAACCGCTATAGCTAGACTTCTGAAATTTTCACAGATTGTGTATTTCTATTGCCGCTATAACAACAAATACTAAAAACAAAAAAAATAATATTTAAGGAGGGCCCCCATACAACAAACGTTATTTTTTTTGCCTTTTTTGCTCGTAATCAATAATGGTAACAGCTAGTAACTTGAAATTTACATAAATGCCTTAATTATATTATGTGTACTTCAATAATTAATAATAATATTTAAATAAAATAAAAAATTAAGGGGGTCTCTCATATAAAAAAAATTGGCATTTTTTTCCTCTTTAATGGTACGGAACCCTACGTGCGCGAGTCCGACTCGCACTTGGCCGATTATTTCTATAAAATAAATTCACAGGTTTTATTATAAAACATCTTATGTGTACCTTGTAATTGTGAACTTATAGTTCATAATACAGTTTGAAAATATTAGAATTGCCAGTAGGTAACTCAAATAATATTATTATAATTATTGAAGTATGAGTAATACTCTTCATACATTATTTTTTCTTATTTTCAATAATATTACAATTTTTTAACAAAAATAATCCTATGTTACATTAAGTAATTGCTGTGGTTATAATTTATATCAAAATATATTATTTTACATTTTTTATATAATAAATCAAATATTAAAATTTAAAAATGCCTGAAATCAGTGTAGTTACATTCGTTAAAACTATTTATAAAATTATAACCTTATGTAATGTTTTACGAGACTTTAACAGTTATTAACGTTAGTTTAAATACTTTAATTATCTCAGGTCATTCGTCCCATTGGGACCAAAATTTTTGGGGACTAATAGCCCAACTACTCGTTATTAAATGGCAACAATGATCCGACTGGGGCATAAATTTAAGGAAATTATTTGGAATACAAACAATTATTTCTAACAATAATTACATCATCTATTATGGAGTCTTGCAAACGCATTCTTAAATTGTTGAGTACAAATTTTAATGAGAAAAAAAGCCTCTCGACGCTGACACTTGTTGGTGGAATAGCTAAACCAACTTTTGTCAGATTATATAAATATGGTTAAATATGGACTACACCCTTCCACTAAACATTTGGACTTTTTTGTGTTTTCGTCAAATGCAAACATCGAATATATTTTGTTTTCCTTTTTTCTTCCCATAATTATTGATAATTTACAAAAAGAAGAAACCAACACTCGCAGCGAAGGACGAACGAAGTAATAGTAAACAAACCCCGCGCATGCGAGAATCGAGATAGAGAAGAAAGGTGCGCGTGCGACGAGATGAGAGATAGCGCGGAGCGGCAACAGCGCGGCGATGCAAAGGTGCGAGCCGCACGCCGCTCAAACCGGTTTATTTCGGTTTGTGAGAGCTTAAAAATTTTGTTCTATCAATTTACCGGTTTTATGGAGGAACGAAATTATATCGGTTTATCGAACGAAATTAACAGGTTTTGCAAAACCGGTTCCGATCCCTGCACAATAGACATAACTACTCTGTCTATTCTGCATTAACTTTTATTTAACTAGTTCTGTATGTATGTAAGTATGTAGATATGTTCGGGTGTTTTAGAACTCAATTTTTTATTTTTCAACTTCTCTTTCGAAACAACGTATCATTGTGACAGCAATGCAACAGAAAGTTAGAATTTCCTATACGAAATTTTTGACAGGCAGCAGATATTACACAATCATCAGTCGCGTCGCGGTCTCACGATACAAAATCACAGTGCTCTATGACAGTAGCGCACTGGCGACCTTCACCTGCGCGGCCGTTCACACACCTCCGAGATAATTATAGAACTGAATGACTGATGACACATTCTCTACTACACTCTCTCACTCACCTTACACCTAAGTACGTGTTCTTCACAGGTACAGACGGAAATCTATAAAAATGGACAATAGCTGTTGCAACTTTCAAGTTAGGCTGATTTAAGATTTTAGAGTCTCGCTGCCTGCACGCGCGCCGTTGGTGCTGAGGGCCCAAGATGTAGATTGATTGAAAAAAAAATATACGTGGGAGAGCCATGCTTCGGCACGAATGGGCCGGCTCGACCGGAGAAATACCACGTTCTCACAGAAAACCGGCGTGAAACAGCGCTTGCGCTGTGTTTCGCCGAGTGAGTGAGTTTACCGGAGGCCCTATCCCCTACCCTATTCCCATCCCTGCCCTCCCCTATTCCCTTCCCTTTCCTACCTTCCCCTATTCCCTTCCCTTCCCTACCCTCCCCTATTACCCTATTCTCTCTTAAAAGGCAGGCAACGCACCTGCAGCTCTTCTGATGCTGCGAGTGTTGCTTTCCATCAGGTGACCCGTTTGCTCGTTTGCCCCCTTATTTCATAAAAAAAATACCAAAAAAAAAAATCCACAGCCGAATATATAACCTCCTCGACCCTCGTTTTTTAGATTTCTTTTTCGCATGGGAACCGGACATTTTTCGAGACGATAATACTTACTTATTTAATTATAACGTAACTAGCTAAAGGTGGTAAGAAGGTTAAATTAATGTTAAATACATATTTTTATTTTATTTACTTTTAAAATATAAATAAAAATAAAGTCGTAAAGTTTTTCAACGTGCAATTAATGTGATTTGTTTAATTTACTCTTGTATTTTAATTAAGTTTAAATACAGAAATATAAACAAACTAGCTGTTGCCCGCAACTTCGTCCGCGTGAATGTATGTTATTAAAATCGAGATTTACAAAATTGAACACCCATCTACGACTATTTTATTTGGATCTACATTACACACGAAATTTTTAATGCACCACGAAAATAAACTATAATTATAAAAATTGTAACTGTACTAAGTATAGCTAAATTAATATTGGAATTTGTTGTGTTAGACTGTTGCCAATAATAATTATGACAAAAACGCTTGAAGGCACGGATTAATTTCCTGCTGTCCACGATCACCGTAGTATGCGACATCAGATTTACACTGTAGGTTGTCTAGCATTGTAGTTCTTTCGTCTTGGCAGAAAAAACTCTCCCAGAGAACATGATTCAAACATACTGCCTTCGGTCGTACATATTCTACCATTTCTACCTATGTGCTCGACCGATGCTAGTAACTTAGATCCGTAAAGTTTGACTTTAAAATTTCCATGGCTGGTACCGAATTGAGATACGCAGTGGTCAATATCCATCCAGTGTTTGGATAAGCGTTTACGAATATTAGGAAAAGTTTTAAAGATCGACCTTTGCTAGAATTGGTAATCACTTTGGTTGTCGTTGTAAATTCCGAGGAGTTTCTTCAATTCCATTACTTATCAAGTCACCGTTTTTAGGGTTCTGTACCCAAAGGGTAAAAACGGGACCCTATTACTATAAGACTTCATTGTCTGTCCTTCTGTCTATCTCCAGGCTGTATCTTAAGAACCGTTACAGCTAGAGTTCTGAAATTTTTACAGATTGTGTATATCTGTTGCCGCTATAATAACAAATACTGAAAACAAAATAAAATCAATATTTAATGATTTTTTTGGCCTTTTTTGCTCGATACCAATAATTACAACAGGCAGGCAGTTGAAATTTTCACAGAATCCTTAAATATATGTGTTATTTAATAATTAATAATAAAATTGGAATATAATTAAAATTTAAGGGGGGCTCCCATACAAAAACACAACTTTTGGCCTATTTTTTCTCTATAACGGTACGGAACCCTTCGTGCGTGAGTCCGACTCGCACTTGGCTGATTTTATTGTAAACATGGTATCAATTTCGGGCAATCTATACAACAAAAAAAGAATTTTGAAAATCTGACCACAAACAGCAAAGTAAACATTAACTCCTCCTTTTTTTAAAGTCGGTTAAAAAAAAGTATCTCAGATGTTGACCAGGGATGTAAGGTATCATCATGCCAAATTTCATTGAAATCAGTCCAGCGGATTCAGAGATTAGCCTGTACAAACAGACAAACAGACAGAGAAACAAAAATTTCAAAAACAGTTAAAATGTATTCTACTACTCTTCTAATATGCCCCTGACTCGTTTTTTCAAGTTTATTTTCAATGTACAAAAATTTTACCTCTACGATTTTATTATAGATAAGTATAGATTAAAATATTTTACTTAAGTAAGTAACAATATTTTTTTCCTTTTTAAAATTTTGGTTCAGGCTAAATTTATGTTTTATAAAGAATTAAGTAAGTAGGTATGTCTATCTTGTATCAATTTACAGAGGTCATAATTTAAACCGTTTTGTGGAAATACTGCAAAAATATTGTGTTTTTATTGTTGTTATACCTACACTGATCTCTACTGTGGTCCGTGGACCATCTACTACTCTCTAATTTTCAGACAGCATAATAGGCTCTAGAAATTGCTCTAACACTGCGATGAGTGCGATCCTCAAACTTGTTTGCTGGTGGAACCTTTTTGAAAAAAAAATTTTTGACGGAAACCCAAAACAAAGTAAAAAGTTTGAGCCACTGTGGCAAGAACTTTGTGACTGACATAAGACATTGTTTTGTAAAGTGACTCCAAGCTGGTGTCTGATGAGTGATGAGTGATGACATTTCTAAAAAAAACTGCCAAGTGCGAAAGATTCATGTGTCGCTCACGCTCGCACATAACCTCCCCTATGAAGGCTTTGCGGAGCCGGCCCAGAATGTCTGCTCTCGGAATCACTAACCCCCTTACTAATAAACGTTGTATAAGCTTTGAATAGTTATACAGTGTTTTGTTCCTGTCACACAAGTGACATTTTTAATTGGATTGAAGAAGACAAAACACTGTATAACTATTCAAAGCTTATACAGCGTTTATTAGGAAGGGGGTAAGTATACAAATACAACAGGTAGTCACCAATGAAGAATTCTTATATGGATGTATGAATAATAATGATAAGCTATTATATATTATAATGTCCGACTCTCCATGGTCGTTCCTTTACTGACTACTGTGGTTGTTCCTTCTCTGATAGCCCCTGCGACAGCTGCGTAAACTAACTTGGTCGGTTTTCCATACAGATTCACTAGGGCTGATACTTTAAAAATAAATTTTAACATTACATAATATTTTGTTGTTTTCAGATATTAATATGTTAAAATCATTAAATATTATTGCAGCCAAGTAGTTCTTGTAAGTACTTAATTTATTTTATGTTATGAAAACTTCAATTAAATAAAGTGATAAATATAATATAATGTTAACACATTATATGCATTAAAATGTTGAAGTTTTTCAAAATTTTAGTTTCTTCAAAATTTTAGTTTCTATAAAAATATACCTACTACAAAAAGCAGAAGCAGATAACAATTTTTAACTTGTTGTTTGCCTTTAAAAAGTCCTATTAATAGGTAATTAATGCACAGATACCGCAAATGCTTGTAATACGTAGTTTGTACTTAAATTCGTACCTTTATAATGTCAGTAAATCACTAGATGAGTCGACAACGAATTGTCTAATCCATTAGGATTAGACTATTCGTTGTGACTATTTTTATGACATTACTTTTTGACCATTAGGTAAAAGTAATGTCATAAAAATGTAGAGTAATTTTGGACGCTGCTAAGCATTCGTGTCCTCTCATAAAAAAATGACGTACAGTATTGAGTTCTAGTTGTGTTCTTTAAAATATGATTTAGTGTCGGAACTTCGGCATGATTGCGTCAGCAATGTCAAATGCATACACTTAAACGCGACGTAATGACGACGGCTTGGTGTGTCATAATTTAAAATACATTACAGGCGGAATCATGCCGAACTTCCGCCGCGGAACTTCGGCATGGTGTGTTTAGACACTTAGAATAAGACTGCATTAAAATTCAACAACAAAAATGTTTGTGGGTCAGTAGTTAGTACATAAAGGCTTAACAGCGACCATTTATGAGTTATAGAAAAGTGTATAATTGCGGTAGTGGGCTATAGCGATTTGTATATTTTTGCTTTGTTTCAGTAAGGGATTTTAATCAACATCAACCAAACAATTTAAGTTGTCAACCCTACCGCGTACAATGTGATATGAGCGGTTCATCGGAGTATGAAGCTCCTGCCCCAGCCCACGCCCAGCGCGTATTACACGCTCGATTACTTTACAATTACCTATTTATACATTTTGTTCCAGTCCAGCCTGTACTTACTTCAGTTTGTGTATAATTAAGTTTCGTATAGATTCGGTAAGGTAAGGGCGCAAGTCCTTTGAGTGTTGAGCAATTATTACTTTGTTGAAAGTGAGACATTTGTACTTACTATTTAATTGCCTAGGGGATCTTTACTCAAGTAATGGTAAACGTTATGACTTGTGTCTTTAAAGTTTTTGGAACTTGGAAGACCGAGCTTTTATAGGAGTTTATAATTTGGTATAGAGATTAAAGATACTTTGAAACTTGAGTCCCCGTTGCAAAAGAACATATTATTATGAAAGCAGTGGCGGGGCGAGACCTAAATTTTATGTGGGTAAGATATATCTTGCGTGGCCCCCTAAAATATATTTTGCGAGGCCTCCTGATGGACGACGCACGAGGACGCATTTGTTGAGAGAAATAATTATTTGATACTCAAACTTTTTTATAAATCTTTTTATTTATGAATATTTGAGTATCTGGTATCACAACTCGTAAAACCTTAACAAACCTCCACCAGTTCCAAGGGACGCGAGGCACCCTAGACCTCGAGGCCGTGGGTGGTCGCCCACGTCGCCCACGCCTCCTCTGAGTCGAAGTTGCGGACAACATGTAGTAAACAATATTTTACAGATAAAATTCATATAATATTAGGCCAAAATACGATTTAAATAACTTTTGCTCATAAGTTTCTAAGTTGTCCTACAACCGAAATTATATTATGCACGCCCTAAGGCGTTTACACATTGATCGGATCTGCATGTTCGAATGTCAGTCACATAATTAACGACAATGGATGATTGACGTATCGAGATATCTTCGCGGTACAATCGCGTCCAACAGTGGGTGTCTAGTTGTACCACTTTAGACCTCGTTGGCAACGGACTCGTAGGAAGCTGACTCATTTTAAACAGTTCCCAAGCTATAAATTTTAATCTAGAAGCCTTTTAATATTCTCGAAGCGGTCAGTATAGTTTAAATAATAAGTAGATTAGTTTATTAAGTACTTGCTGGTCGTTCGGCATAAATTGAACAAAATAAATCATACTTATGTCGCGCACAATTTTAAGATGTGTCGGTGGAATGGAGGAGGCTTGGCGTATTGGTACAATAAGGAACAGAAGCTACCAATAACGTGTTACCGTGTCACCAATAGAACACACACTCCTCGCCTCATCAATAAAACCTCTACGGTTACAGTTTTCATGACAGCCATGACATCATACGAAGGACTTCCAGAGCCTGGCGATGACAGGTTGGTTATTTTTAGGCGCCCCACGATGAAACGGATTACAAACAAAAGGGTTCTACGAGGAATATAGCAATCAATTATTGTTTCTTCTATATGACATCATTTTTGATTAAATGAAATATGGAAGACGTTGAACAAATCACTTTGGACTTGCCGCGAGATTTTCGTACGGCGCCATTCTACTACAACTTACAAGACATCTATATTACATATAATGAGACTGTGAGCAGTGAGTGAGACCCTCCCCCTCCCTAATGTGACGTAACTTGTTAGTTGTTATACCAAATCACACTTCGTCCTATCCCCTGGCCCCCTTTAGGTGTGACTTACTTTATGAATGGCCTCCTAGAAATAAAAATGTTAAGGGATTCGACAGAATAAATTGCGATAATTACACCAGAATTACGATAATCGACATGTCACTGAACAATGAATATTCCACTCTTTTTTTAACTTCGACGGTGGCATTATCGGTGCGATTTGTCTTATATCTCTGTGATTCAAGACAATTTTATTTTTGAATATTTGTATGCAATATTTTTATAACCTCGCTAACATTTTTGTTTCCGACTGTACGATGGGGGTTACTCTTTATTCAACACAATGGAAGTCGGAAGGACATACCAAAGAAGGTCCATCGATAAAAGTTCTATCAAAACGTGAATCATTTCACTTATAAATACCTATAACAAAACGGCCAGGCGCGAGCTGGATTCGTCCACGAAGAGTTTTGTGTCATTAGTATTCGGTAGTGTGGAAAAAAGTATTAAAAAAAAAGTTTTTTTATTTTTATAAAATTAATAGGTTTTTAATCAATTTCCCTTACCGAGCCATATTGAATAGACATGATTGCGATTTCTGAAGCTGTGTATCACTATGGCAAGTATAAGTAAAGCTGATAATGGGCAATTTACAATCATAGACAAACATTACCCGTAATCCCTATTGGTCCATCATTGGCCAACGTGAAGAGGCCTCATGATAGTGGGATTTGATATGAACTCAGTTTATTAATCTCCAGCGGCCATGGTCCAGAGTTCACTGAGTAAGGACAGGATATACAAATATATTACATACAAATAAAATCGTTCGCCGGCCTTGGTTTTAGTTACATTTAACTGGATATAAACCATGCCCTTCTGAACCATATGCTAGTAACTATGTCACTTGTATATTGAGATCGACATAGTGAATTAACCGACCGAGCTTATCGCAGTGAGAAATATATATATTATGAACGTTGTAAAATTTGTAACTAAATTGCTTTAAGTACATATTATATTTTAAGACTGACTCGTCTCTATATAAGTTTTTTAAGCCAACGAACCGAACCGTTGGTAAAAGTTTCAACAGCGGACAGCCAGACCAAAGTTTTATAATCACAGTTTTGTTTAGACCATAAGTACCTAAAACATAGAATAATTAATAAAATAAATAAATAATAGATTAATAGACGTGGGAGAGCCATGCTTCGGCACGAATGGGCCGGCTAGACCGGAGAAATGCCACGTTCTCACAGAAAACCGGCGTGAAACAGCGCTGGCGCTGTGTTTCGCCGAGTGAGTGAGTTTTCCGGAGGCCCAATCCCCTACCCTATTCCCTTCCCTACTCTCCCCTTTTACCCTATTCCCTCTCAAAAGGCCGGCAACGCACCTGCAGCTCTTCTGAAGCTGCGAGTGTTCATGGGCGACGGAAGTTGCTTTCCATCAGGTGACCTGTTTGCTCATTTGCCCCCTTATTTCATAAAAAAATGTATCTTCAATGAAGCTACAAACTTGTGCATTATACTGATGCAAAGTCGTACTTATAATATCATACAAGGCTCTATAGATATCGGTAAATAGGAAACATAGGTTATAGTTTTCAGCATTAAACTAGATATTAATAACACCATTATTTTCCTAATTCGTAACCAGAAAAGCGATCGTGTGATTGTTTAACAATTATGTTTTTTTAGATATTAAAGCTTTTTGCTCGTAACTAAGTTATTTTAATTCAGCAATCATGAACGTTGTTCTTGAATAAATTATTCCTAATTTCTGTATAAACATGGTGGCTCAAATTAAGGGTTAAAAACGTTGGATATCTAGTTTGATGCTACATAAGCGAGTGCAATAGTCACTTTAGAGTTACATAAGCCGTGCCTCTCTTACCAACAGGGTAATTATAAAATACATTTGACATTAAGAAAATTGTTATTATAATTACTTGTACGGGTGAATAACTTAAATGTCTCGTCCTAAATACTTTCATAATTAATAAAGAGCTTGGAAGACATTTTGTGTCCATTTATGTAAAATTATTTTCATTTCAACAATGTTGACTGATGATATTAACGAAATTACTTGAAGATCTTCAAGGTTTTTTCAAGGCCAAGGTGAAAGGTCACATCATTATAGCGTCAAAAGTCAATGCAGCTTTTTATCGTGCTTGCACCATAATAATCCCTTGGGTTGATAGGGTTTTTCAATAAAATAAGTGGATATCTACTCTACCCTTTTTGTTTGCTGCAGTGGGTTAATCCGCAGGGGTGGGGCGTACCTATCTCATACATTTTTCTACTACCTATACCTATTAGCCTTCGTGATAAGATGGTCACTGAAATCGAGATATTTAAGCCTAATAATTCTGGAGTACGCCTGGACCATTTTGGTATAGCCTGGTCTTTGTCTATGGATCTGGGACTCCAGCTGCAAATATTTTGGGGAGACGGATGACCTAGCTATTTATTTCCCAAAAAACTGTGACGCATATAAATATGTAAATAAGTACAAGATCGTCTCGTTTAAAATATAAGATGAATTTGGTTAATGATGTTAGGGTTACTGTATCACACCGTATAAGCGCGCGTTCAGACGTGCGCGTTTTCTGCTCGCGCGGATTCTATGTTCATAGCAATTTCACATGTGAATTGTGATGAATCCGCGCGAGCAAAAAACGCGCAGAAAACGCGCACGTCTGAACGCGCCCTTACGGCCCGGCCGCACGTCACGAAGCTTCGTGCTATGAGACGATACCATTGGACGATACACGCAGATCGTCCAATGGTATCGGTTTTAGCGCGAAGCACTACGCATATGCGGCCGCGGCATAACGGTGTACTGTATAACATACGGAACGTGCACTTCGCCGAAGCACACAGAGGTCTTTCAGTAAGCCACTTCCACGAACTTGACCTCCGGCTAATTAGTGTTGTAATTGCATTTCGGTTTTGATTGCGAGTTATATTATCATTATCTTTCGAAGATCCCATGCCTGGTGCCCGGGTCTGAGATGTACCTACCTACAGCTCCCAGAGGAGCAGAACAGTCATCTATTTGCCTATTTTTTTTAAACTTCCAGGTGTTATACCGCTTTCCTAAGAAATCAGAGCAGCTTGCATGGAAACATGATACGTTTGAGTGACATTCACACGATTGACGATGCTGGCAGTGTAACCCTAGAGACGATTTTCGTCATAATACGTCAAATTTAAAAATTTCAACATCAGTTCTAAGTCGGTATACTCTATTCTGTCTACTCTGGTGCTAGTTTCCACCATGTCAAACGTATCAGATGTAACAAAACTGTGATAATATTTTTAGGGTGTGTATGAGTCCCCTGTATAGAGTTTACTGTGAAAGTGTCAGCGCTGAAAGAGTAACCTTTTTAAACTTTTGTTGGGGCGCTTGAGCAATGCCCCTACAAATCCACAAAAAAAATTGCTCATACACAGTATAAAGTACAAACCCTAAAGTTACATTATCACTTACTTTTGTTACACCCTGTATAAGTTTTCCTTCAGGAAGTGAAGTACTATAATATGATATATTACAGGCAAATGGTGATTGTATTGCATAATAGTTTATTAGTGAGATATTTGTTTCCCCACAGTGTTGCCAACTTGCCAGCACCCGGCCTCTGACCCGCTATCTGCGAGATTGTAATAATTATGGCAACATTAATTCTCCCCACTGTATGGACTATTACATTATTAACTTGTATTCTTCTTTATATTCTATTACATTGCGATTTACGAGTATCAACTTGTATTATTAAGAATTTGCTATTGTTCGTGGGTGTTCTTACCACCGTGGTAGCTAAGTTTTTTTTTTTAAAAGTGCTTTAAAGCACAAGATGGTTGCATGCGGCAGCCGCCCCTGGACACTCGCAGCATCAGAAGAGCTGCAGGTGCGTTGCCGGCCTTTTAAGAGGGAACAGGGTAATAGGGGAGGGTAGGGAAGGGAATAGGGGAGAGTAGGGAAGTGAAAAGGGTAGGGAATTGGGCCTCCGGTAAACTCACTCGGCGAAACACAGCGCAAGCGCTGTTTAACGCCGGTTTTCTGTAAGCCCGTGGTATTTCTCAGCTCGAGCCGGCCCATTCGTGCCGAATCATACCTCTCCCACGGAAAATTTATAATTTTAGTGTGTGGTATCTACATGTAACTAAAATCCACAAAAGTTAATTTGAAAAGGGAGATGCTAGGGATATGAATTGTAATCTGAAATCAATTAATGTATCGTCTGACGGCTTGACTCAACTAGTTTTATTTAGCTATAGTCGCGACTAGACAAAGGGTAAACTATTAAGGTATTTACAACGTAAATCTCTTTAACGCTCCATTTTAAACTACAATTACAAAGGTTATTTTAAAATAATTCACACGTATTTATGTTTAGTGGTAACGCGTTTCCACTTTACGTATTACGCGCGCTGCGTGCTCGGCGCGTAAACATACAACTCGAGTAAACACTAAAAATTTTGTTGAGGCAAATGAGATGGCTCCTTGCCACTATGCGTTTCTAGTTAAGCCGGGTCCAGACGAGTGTAACGTGTAATGTAAGATTACGTATAATTTAGCGTCAAGATTGTGGACGGCACACGAACTGAAAGCGAATTGTCCAAACGAGCCTTTGTGCTCGCACGAAAACCGACAGCCGATGGATAAACCCCGAGCGTTACATGTAATGCTCGTAGTGCCGTCCACACGTAGAATTCGTGTTACGTCCAGTTTGACCCACGTATACACTATCGCATTCAGGAAATTGTAAAACTTAACCAGCGTACAATTTGCCAAGGATGAGATGACACTTTTGGAAAAGGATGACAATTTTGAACAAAGAAATATCGTCGTTAATAAAAGTATTTTATATTACTTTAGATATGTAGATGATTGTTTTCTTTGTTGGACGGGTACACAGAGACAACTGGACGTATTTGTAAAAGAACTAAATAAAAAACATATTAAAATTAAATTCAAATTAGAATGTGAAGATAATAACACTCTACATTTTCTCGATTTATCTATTACTAGAGTTAATAATAAACACAGTTTTGGAATCTTTCGCAAGCCGACATATACTAATACTACTATTCATGCATCGTCATGTCATCCTTGGCAACACAAACTCGCGGCCTTTCATAGTTACGTTCATAGATTATTATCAATCCCTCTTAGTAAAGATAATTATCAAAATGAGCTTAATATTATTTTCCAAATTGCGATATCCAACGGATATAGTCCAAAAATCATTAATAATATTTTGAAAAATAAAAACAAGAAAGAACTGGTTAAGTTTTTGTACGCAGGTCCCATTGATAAAGAGATTGTTAGATATAAGTCCAGTTTGACCTACATGGGAGAGGTATCTGCACGCTTATCCAAAATAATGAAAAGCAACGATATGCATGTCGCATTCAGGACAAATAATACTTTAAAACATCATTTGTGTCATAATAAAGACCAGATTGATAAAAAATATCAATCCGGTGTCTATAAGATCGATTGTCCTGAATGCGATAGTGTATACGTGGGTCAAACTGGACGCAGCTTCGAGACTCGGTATAAAGAACATATCGCGGCTTATAGAAATGGTCATCCTGATAAGTCACATTTTGCTAAACATCTTTTAGATAGTAATCATACTGTGCCCGATGGCCATTCCTATAAAGTTTTACATAAATGCGATAAAGGCTTTCGGCTGAGCGTGTTGGAACAATTAGAGATCATAAAAGAAAAGAAAAATAACAGATTTGCATTGTTGAATGACCAAACTTGCTTGACTACGTCACCGCTTATTAATATGTTCGGGGGTACTAGTGAGAGTAGTGGGGATAGTAGCGGGGCTCGATAGTGTATAAAAGGCGGTGTTTTGGCCGTTGGCGGCACTTAACGGACGTTGTTCGTAGAGTCCACATCCTGAGGATGCTCCGGTGTTGGGGCGAAACGCGCGTCGAGGTTTTCAACCTGCATGGTGGTGAGGGGCCTTGCACGGATTTGCCAACATTATTGCTTGTGCGGTGGTGGTGTTTGCAAGTTCTTGCATGCGAGTGTACGCATAGGCAGTGTGGGAGGAGGGAGGTGCTGTACGCATGTCTATGCGTACACTCACTCATTTACTTAAAGGTGGAAGTTGTTTTCGCGGAATATTGCTAAAAATAATAACAAACTAAATTTAAACTATGGATTTCCGCAAAGTAACGCCTGATTCCATTAACCATAATCGAGCTGCTGGGTATACCGTATGTGTTAACATACGGTATACCCAGCAGCTCGATTATGTTTCGACAGCAATTCCACAGACGAGTATTGTGCTTTCAAAGACATGTTGTATTACTGTCGCAAGTCACATATTCTTCCTATGGGTTGATGACTTTTAAATATAATTCTGCGGCAGTAACAATGCGAGTCAGCAGGCCTACTACGAAACTGTTTTGAGACTCAAACAATCGGACGTGAATGCCGCGTCCCGCTCTTACAACGGAATTTCACGTTTGTTAGAGTAGGAGGCGGCATTCTCGTCCGATTGTTTGAGTCTCAAAACAGTTTCATGGTACAAGCCCTGGAGCGAGCGTTTACACTCAGCCCTCTACATACTTGCCGCGTCGGGCAGCGGCATGACGAGTAACGACTCACGAGTGGCAGTGTGACTATATTTACATTCTCGCGCTGGGCAGTGGCCCAGTGGGCAGTCCCCTGCTCACTTTCCTACTCGACAGGGGTGAAACTAACCGGCCCATAATATAGCACAGTTTGTAGCATGTACAACTAGCACATGCTACAAACCGTGCTATATTATGGGCCGGCGCTACGCGACGGGCTCACATTTCAGGGGTTCCGCATACCAATTGGCCCGCTGTTTACGTCTCAGCCTAGCGTCAATTTTTCATACGCAGTAAGAACAGCGCTTTCACTATGCTCATTTCGTGGTACCTACATATTCAGGATATAACATTGTAGTTTTAAAGTTTAGTTCCTCGCAATTCGCAAATGCTACGGGCCCCGCGCTAGCTGAATACGCCACTGACACTGTATAACCATAGTTTTTAAAGGGTTCAATAATAACATGATAAGTGGTTTGTATTTATAGCCTGACTTCCGTTTCCATCAGTAAAGGACTGGATTATTGACTGTTGTATAAACACATCGTTGAACGAAATGTGGAATACATTTCATGTACTCAGCAACGGATGTATGATTTTCTTGAACCGAAGTATCTTTAAATGTACTGTAAATTAGACAGATAAAATATTGTGGCTGAAATCAGAAGCAACTCTGCCATCTTATAAGGTGCCACACAAAGCCTGGGCGCTGTAGTGCTTGACACACTGGGAGCAAGCGCATTGGGTGAACTTGCCCACTTGGCCATAAGTTGGAAGCAACATTCCGTACTCACGTTGGCTGATGGCTCAATGTGCTGGTTCAATGCGTTGGCCCAATGTGTACAGCAGACTTTAGGTACGTGCCTCAATGAAAATGTCATCTAATTTGCACAAGATCAAGTTGGTAGGCAACAGGCGGACCGCGGTCCGACCGCGGACCGAAGACGCGGCGAAATTAGTTTATTATAGTTATTTTCATAGTAGAATGTCTTACGGCCGTCTAATAAGGGGAAGTGCTGCTGATATTAACAATATTTGTGCTGCAGAAGCGAGCTATACGATCCATTTATAAAATGTCATCCTTTGAGTCTCTCAGAGAAATAAGAATTTTAACCGTAATCTCTCAATACATTTTGGATAATGTGCTATACGTGAAATAAAATGTAAATAATTATAAAATGAAAAGTGACATTCACTGCAGGAACACTAGGAATAAGCACAAGCTAGATATACCAATAACCTGGCTGAGCAAAGTAAACAAATCTTTCAAAGGTATACGCTACAATAAAATCCCAGAAAACGTCCAAAATCTTTCAATTAATAAATTTAAAAAAGTTGTTAAAGAACGTTTGTGTGCTAAGGCTTATTGTAAGGTAACTGATTTTCTCAATGACAGCACACCTTGGAAAAAATAAGCTGACAAACCATAGGCCGCTTCTATAATATAATTAATTTTTTCACTACGTTTTTACATACTTAGTGTAATTTAGCTTTTAAGGTATTATTGTTATTTTCCACCTTTTTGGTAAAAGGTGGCCCCGTGCGAGTTTCTTACGCCGGTTCTCCTCGGCGGGGTAGTTCCCGAACCGGTGGTAGGCCTCATGTAGACACGATGTTCTATAAGTGGTAACTTTGTTAACCTACTTACAAATAAATATTTTTCATTTCATTTCATTTCAGCGCTGGAAGCAGCGGCAGTGGCGAATCTATACGTGCCTATAATAAATCCTGAATAAATTTTACATAAGTATATTAAATTAAGAAATTTAAAAAAACCCCCGCCAAACAACTTTAAAAAGAAATGAAATAATATTTACTGCCTTTAAGTTCAAATAATTTCTAACTTGTCTAAAGTAATATTTTAGTCCATAATTGTTATCACGGTGTGTCGGGGGACCGCCAAGTAAACTACAAACTACAACCGCCAAGACGCTGATTATCTTGATTCGGTTCGGTGTGAACTGATCCTTAAACTATAATGTTATGTGAAATCAAACATCTACATTAGCGGTCCCCCGACACACCTTGACAACAATTATGGACTAAAATATTACTTTAGACAAGTTAGAAATTATTTGAACTTAAAGGCAGTATATATTATTTCATTTCTTTTTAAAGTTGTTTGGCGGGGGTTTTTTAAATTTCTTAATTTAATTTTATTTCATACTTTTTAAACTTGTGTTGGTTATAGTGCAGAATAATCATATTCTCATGATTACCATCTATCAATGTTCTTTTCAATGAGGCCGTTAATATGAGCCCAAACATGAAACCTCTGCTCTAAGTTGGCGAGGAGTTGGATATCCTATTGATTACCAGGTGATGCTGCAGCACCAGGTCAACTTTCCAGTAATATGTGTATATGTATATTGTATACTCACAAATGTCACGAACTAGAATGAAATATAAGACCTATCAAACGACAACAAGTTGCTAACAGCCTTTCATGAACCAGATAAACCCTGATTGTCTGATAATGATGAGTTATAGCTAAGAACACTCTCGATCATGTCAGCTTTTAAACAAAAAAAACTAGATCAAAATCGGTCCACCCGTTTGGATGCTACGATGCCACGGACAGATACACACACAGACAAACAGACAGACAGACAGACACGTCAAACATATAACACCCCTCTTTTTTGTCGGGGGTTAAAAACTATAATATAATTGCACTTCTATTAGAAACGACTTATTTCTGTTTGACTCTTTGATGAATCTGACTTACTGGCTTTGGTACGCCAATCATTTCTGTGGTAGCGACGCTTCAAGTATCTTTATTACCTGTACCCACCCTATACCGTCTCTTTCAATGATAAAACATTACATCCTCATTGCGTAACTCATAAGGTAGGCTTTCATAGTTCTGCTTTTCAAATATTGAACAAAAGATACGTGACACTTTCTTCGTACTTTGAATATGAATCAGTAGCACGTAACTCTTCAGTTATTATTACGATCCTATAATTTACCTTCCTACAGAGATACCTTCCTTATATTATATTTATCAAACAAGTTGGCGCTAGACTAGACTAGAAGGCACTTCCGTTTCCGCAGATTTTACCTCCTTTTATTTCCTGAATGTTGGTAGCTCTGTCAACCTTGGCGCCATCATCGAGCAGGTAGAGGGAGAATTCCCGCTCGACTATGATCATTGGCGTTTTGGTTTCCTCCTTATTATATAACTCCCAGTTTTATAATTTAAGTATAAAGTGAAATAATTTCAGTGTTATGTTTTTACCGTTTTTCAAGGTTTTGGTAATTCACGTAAGTTATATTTTTATACATTTTTTCTTTAGAAAAGATGAACATTTCATATTAATAACGATTTTATCGTTCGTATCGTTACTTTATATATAACGAATATAAATTTAAATACTACATTTAAATTTTTAAATATAAATTTTCTAATTAAGTTCTTGTGTTTGTGTTCTTTCCTAGGTTAAGTTAGCTATTAATAATGAATAACGAATGTGAATTTGTTCATGATTCGGTAGTGACACCAGCTAACGTTAGATTTGAAACTACCCACTAATGTGATTTATGTCCCGCGCGATAAACGAATTTTGACGCAACGGATTTGCGGGCGTCATCTAGTTGGTTATAAAATAACGCTTTTTGGAAAGTCTACGATCAATCTACATGGTAGGCATCGCAATAATGATTGTCCATAATTTGATCAAAAACCACAGAATAAAATAAAATAAAAATAAAAATTGTTTTATTTCCGAATAGATTTGTAACAAATACTTTCAGAACGTTGATGCTAATGGTGCCTGCCACCGGTTCGGGAACTATCCTAAGAAACTCGCACGGGGTCCCACTTTTTACCAAAAAAGTGAGAAAAAAATTAGTCTTTTTAAAATAAAATTTACAATTGTAACTTAAAATTATACAATGTCAACATCCATACATAATTGTAAGTCATAATATAATAATGTAGAAGTAGCCTTGCAAGGAGCCGTCCTACTCCCAAGATGTGCCATCGTTTATGAAATCATTGACCTTGTAATAGGCTTTGGCACACAAACGGTCTTTAACTACTTTTTTAAATTTATTAATCGAAAAATTTTGAACGTTTTCTGGGATTTTATTGTACAGGCGTATACATTGACCTTTAAATGATTGTGTTTGGACTTGCCTAACATTGGGTAAAGTGAACTTTGTACAGAAGCTATTTAAACGGGGTTTTCACCATTGGAAAATTACTTCAAGGAAAGTTAAGTTGACACGAGGATAATTGCTCGATTTTGCGTCTGTGTCACACTAATAATTATTTTATTTATTGTCCTCACCATAATGAACTATTTCAATGCGTTTAGGTATGAATTGATCCTGACCAAAGAATTAATTAATAAAGAGAGCTGAGTAAAAACTTGAGAGGTGTCAAGGGACACCCGGATGGAACGAAGTTATATAAAAAAACGCCATCTAGTTGACGCCCAGGAATACTAACAACGACACTTTTGTGGAATTGTAATAAAATTTATTTAAAAACGTCCGGTAGATGTCGCGTTGTTTATTCTCAAAAACGCCATCACTAGATGATGATGATGACGCCCAGGAATACTATCAACGGCCTCTGCCCTTCACAGGTACTAAAAAAGTGTCGGCCGACACTTTTGTGTCGTGTCGTTAAAACTTTTTCCGTCTAGCCCCCTTTCGCTACGCGCGATGAGGAACTTTATTCCAAAAATTCAAAATATAAAAGAAATACAAGAAGTTGTCTATCTGTTACCATATTACGCTTACACCGATGACATTTCGTATTTAGTAATCGGTGCCAATGAGTCGTTTTCTCAAAAAAGAAAAGGTCCCGAAAATACACATAAGATAGTTTTTGTCGAGGAATAATATATAACGGTTTCCATGAAATAATATGCTTAAACTTTGCCGGCAACGTCTAGAATCATTAAAAACTGACCTTCCTTGGACTTGTATCTACAAAAAACGATTGCCTAAATAGCAAATGGATTTTTTATGCCCACTGCCTATGATAAGAAGTTTTGATTACATCATTACGAAATTATTGCATTCGTGGACTTTTTATCTAAGTTTGTCAGTTATTACAAAATAAATTACATTAAAATATTAAATACAAACTAATGCCTAAATAAGATAATGTTTAAGATGACGCCGCGTTAAAGTAAAAAACCGTGTTCGATATGATTTAGATTGCTTGTTTTCTATGAGAGGCCGGCCCAGCCTCTCAAAGAAAACAAGCAATGGAACAGCAAAAAATGGAAAGGGCCGGGCGTAGCGACAAAATGGTTTTTGTCACGTAATTTAAAAACTATAAATATATTTCATATAAGCTATGGGAAAAATAAAGGGTATGAACCAATTTATGTACACATTTTGGAAGCTTAAATCACTCTCCTCTGTTGGCAAAATAGGAATCCCCTTTTTTTAGAGGGGTCTTTTTGATTGATTATTCTGTGTTATTTAAAAAGTTGAACAAACGTGTTATGCTATGAGTAATTCAAAGACACATGATGAATACTGACAATGAACTTTAATTTCTTAGCTTTAGTCATTACAGAGAAAAATCGACATCGCTACAGCCAAATTAGCAAAGCGTCGCCTTAAGGTCCTGGTCGCTGCAATTATAATTATTATTATAATATTAAACAAGATAACTATTCGTATTTCGTAGAGCACCACAATTTCGTTTGATCTTTATCGGGACGCAAAAACAGACAGACAGGCTAGACATTTTAGAATATTATTAAAATATTATTATAGATGGATGGTCATATAAAACGGTTTGTGCCCGACCTATCCGGCCTATTGCAAAGCACTTTCAATAACTTTCAATTTCATTGCGTGCCGATAACGTAATGTTATTTCATATAAATTAATAGATACATTACTATGCGGCGTCTAGGTTCCAGATGTATAAGACCTACAAATGTATGTATGGTTTTGCCCGTTTTAAGCTAAGGAAAACATTTTTTGAAACAAAATTATAGTCCCTGCCAAACTACCATATAATAAGACAAAGGCGTGATAAAGCATAACAAGGAAAACTCTTCACAATTATTAGGTGTCAAACAATTTTTTGCACATGTCCTACCTCGGTCGTGACGTGAACCAATTAATTTAATATCGGAATCTGTCAGTCCTCATTTATTAGGTTCATTACTCTATTAAAGTGAGTTAGGTGCGTTAAATTATCTTTTAGTTTTTTTTTACGTCTAGAAGAATAGTGTCTCGGTCTAGAAATAAAAATTTATTTGGAGGCCCTCAGGGAGAGTAAATTACGCATGTTGGCCCGGGGGCCACATATAATTGACATTTCAGATACGGCGGTAGCTACGCTCCTAGCAGAGTAGACAGAACTAGCTACGTCCTAGTTTGTAGCCGTTGGCCAAAATTGTTTTCTGTCGTAATTTATTGGGCCTAGAATTTGCCAAAATACGTCAGGAGTCAGGACTAGTACAAAATGATCGTAATTGTTTTTACGGGTGGATAACACCAGGCTTCTGAGGCTTTTGACTGAAGTTTATCTGTTCAACTTTTAACAGTGTTGTTGATTGATTAATATTTTTGACGTTAGCCAATAAAGGTGCTCCCACACAGCAGTTACTTATATAACGTTAGATACCATTTTTGTCTATCTTTTTTTTTAACAAATTATAACAAAAGACACGTTTAATTAATGACATGTTGAAGTGTATGTTACACGCTATTATAAAATGTTATCGTGTTACACAATATTTTATAACGTTATACAACTGCTATGTGGGTGCACCTTTACAAGCGTTACTGAATAGATAAACTCGAGTTAAGAAAGCTAAGGAACCGGGCATATCTTTTTTAGGGTTCCGTACCCAAAGGGTAAAAACGGGACTATTACTAAGACTTCAATGTCTGTCAATTTTCAGCCTATTTTTGCTCTATTGTGGTACGGAACCCTTCGTGCGCGAGTCCAACTCGCACTTGGCCGACTTTAGTAATTAATAATTTAATAATTATGACTCATACATTAAATTGCTAAAACTGCGGTTTATTGGAAAACCATGGTGGTTTGGCTTTCCTATTTACGTCATTACGTTAGTTATTATAATAATTTTGTTCCTTTAGTGATTGTACAATTTGGCATTAAAATTATATTTAGTTGAATGGTAACATTTCAGAGTTAACAAATAATATAAATATCCCATTGTATCAGAGTTAACAAAAAATAATTCAATGTATTTCCATACCTAATATATCAGCAAAATCCGTTCAGCTAATTGGTCGGGAAGAGGTTACACACACTTTCGCATTTAAATATAATACTAGCTAAAAGCCGAGCTTTGTAAGGGATCGCGTCGTCACACCTGGAGTCATTGACTGACTGATAATAACATAATATCTACATATAAATAAAAATTACTATGTTAAAGCACAAATCAATAGGCGTGATAGATTTTCCTTAAAGTGTACGACAAAATGTTCAGATTATGGGATATACTAGGGCTCGTTTTGCTCGCCCTGATTAGTATGGATACTAGTATGAAAGTAGATACAGTGTTAGACGTTAGTCACAACTCACAGCTTCACACATTTCGCGAGGCCTAATTGATTTCTGACAGTTCAGACAAAAGAAACGGCCGATTTATGGCCGAAGTAAAGTAGGCCGTCTAGTTTTCGGCCGAGAAAGCGTAATTGGTTTAAACTTTTCTGGGGCGATGAGATCACTAGGTAAACGACCGGGAGTTGGGACTGACAAATGGTGCTCTGCGTATAAGCATACACTCCACACTTTTTCAGGGCCCGCGGTTAATTTCAGAGCCACTAGCCAAGACTTCTTTATAGAATTGGCGATCAAAATGTATGAAATTGGCATTAGACGAGTCGAACGTCAAGTGAGTCAACGTCATATTGACGAACGCTTATGTCAATTCCATACATTTTTGGTCGGCGTTTCCATAAAGAAAATATTAAGAAAATATCTTGGCTCAGTTCCCTAGTCCATTGCAGAGACGTCGATATAATTCACCTAATCCTGCCCCAAATTAGGGTAAACCCCTACAGTGTACGGTCTATACTGGTACGAATGTATGACACATCAATCACCTTGATAAAGCCAAACATCACTTGATGGACAACTCAATAGTGTATTTGACACGTTTATAGTGCCAAGTGCGACGAGCAGTGTATATTATTTTGTTGCGTCGTCGGTGCGTTTCCGCCGCGGAGACATGTAATAACAGCTGTTTAATTTTCACGATTCACAAGATACTCCTGTTAATAAACATACATACAGACAGAATGTAAGACTAACAGATAGACTCACGGACAGACATTGAAGTCGCTGCATTAACGTTCCGTCTCACCCGTTTTGCTACGGTCACTTAATGTTTATTTCTGCCGCTCTTATATATTTCTGGCATGATTTAGCGATTTCTTATAAGGGAATATTTTATGCGTTGACAGCTTATAAACTCTAGCTCTAAGCCTATTTTGGAGTCGAACAAATTATTCTCAGTAAAATACTGCTCATGTGTCGATAGTAACTTACGAATTAAAGTGCTTTATCACTGTCCTGTTTCAAATTAGTTATGTAACTATATAAAGGCTAGAAAATACAATATAAAGTAGAAAATATGTAGAGTCGGTATGTATGTTACTGAGATCTAGATTTGCTGTCATTTACATAAACCAATAGGATTAAGTCTGTAACTCTGTATCACCAACGTACACACCAGTCTACAAAAACATTTATTGTTATAAGTAAGTAGCTAGCTCTACATTTAATAAAGTTAATTACTTTATTCACGTAGATAATGTCCGAAATTTGTTTTTTACTTTTTTGCGCGGGAACTATAATAATAATAATTTTTATTGTACACCAAGAATACATACAGTTATAACATACACATCAGTTAAAAAAAAAGTACAATTTTGGCGGCCTTATCGCTAAAAGCGATGTCTTCCAGGTAACCATCAAAACGTTTCAGACAGCATTACATCAAGAAAAGAACAATTAGGTTGAAGGATTAGGTTGGTCCACCACCAATAACTAAATATTAAGTTAAAAATAATAATTCACTATATTCTTTTTCCTGGTAAAAACTTGTATATTGTAGTATACAATATACAAGGAAAGTATCCATAACCTTAAGTAGGTACCTTTATAACTATCAAAGTTCAGTTCAGCAGTACAACAGTGATAAATAAACAGACAGGCAGACGGGGATTCCTTTATGATTTTCCAATATCAGCGTTGATTGTGCATTGTGTAAAGAATAGACTGCAGCTACGCAACTATAGTGGCAATCATAATCATGGCTTTCCATCATTTCCAAACGTGTAATATAAGGAAATTTTCAATGATAAAATTAAGTACCTGATTTTGCTTATTCAAAGAAATCATTCTAGGAAACGGAATAAAATAACCGCACATTAATATCAAAATGCCAAAACACATCCCGACGCATGTTTCACATTAGATACTATAAAATTCGACCGGATTCGTGTTCCGATTGTGGCTGGGAAATTAAAAAATAAGAAAATGTATCTTTAAGAAGTCTTGGTTTTATATTTAGCCTACAAGTTTGAATACGTAAGGATAGGCTATGTTGTACCTACTTAATACCTATAAAATGTGGTATGTAGAACAAGCTTTAGGATAGTGTCTTTTCTATTTCTCGAATGTAGCAAATTAAATACCTAATCGTGACATTTTTTTTTTTAATGAAATTAGGGGGCAAACGATCAAACGGGTCACCTGATGGAAAGCAACTTCCGTCGCCCATGGACACTCGCAACATCAGAAGAGCTGCAGGTGCGTTGCCGACCTTTTAAGGGGGAATAGGGTAATAGGGGAGGGTAGGGATGGGAAGGGAATAGGGGAGGGTAGGGAAGGGAATAGGGTATGGGATTGGGCCTCCGGTAAACTCACCCCCTCGGCGAAACACAGCGCAAGTACTGTTTCACGCCGGTTTTCTGTGAGAACGTGGTATTTCTCCGGTCGAGCCGGCCCATTCGTGCCGAAGCATGGCTCTCCCACGTATAATTATATGACATTGGAGAATATTGCACAAGACGTAATGTTAATATAGTAATGATAATGATTAATGACATTTTGACAGACATTAACAATAATGATTGCAAAAAATAATAATTACAGAACACTAGATACCGTCTGAAAGTTCTTTAAGCCGAAATTCATTGACCTTGCGAGAACTTTCGATTTTTTTAAATAAAAATTTCTTCTTTGGAGCTCAAAATATCGAAGTATTGTCAAAATTGGTTTAGCAGTTTAAGTGTAAAGATATAACAGACAGACCAACTTTCGCGTTATATTATTAGTATGGACGGTACGTAATTCTGCTTATAAATTCTCATTCCCAAAATTATCGAAATGTCAACACAAGGAATTATGGGCTCCTAGAAACAAAAGAGTTTGTAGGATCTCATCCCTATCTTCCAAATCATTGTCTGTTAAGGTTTTGAAACGATAGATATCTGGGCTAGTCCAACCGCTTCGTGTCGCAGATGTGTATCTGACTAATCTATTGGGTTGACAAACTGGTTAACTGGTTATCAGTTAGCATTGCTGATTCATTACTAATTTAAAGAACCATTTCCATTAGACCAATTCCTTAAAAGCTATAGACCTCCTTTCTATCAAACATCAATATAGCAGGGTAAATGACTAGTGATTGGACAGTACCATTCATTGGACAAAGCACAAAAACACAAAATTTATTAAGGTTGCTTTAAAAACTGCCTGTTACTAAATTACCTAATAAAACGCCTGATTTGAAAGAAAAACTACCTGTTTTCCCAACCTAACCATCCTAATAAATAATGTGTTTAATTGTGCTCTGTCCAATGACTAGTTCTGTCCAATCACTAGTCATGCTCACCCTATTCTATAAACAAACAAACCGTTCGATCAATCGTGAAGTCAAATCATCAGTATAAAGAAACATTTCCTAATCTATACCAATATTTTAAAGCTAAAGAGTTTGTTTGTCTGAAAGTCAGCGCTGGATTCGATCCAGTGATCGAATTCCAGTCCAGTGACTGGAATATTGTAAACTGGTCATCAATATAATGCCAACAATTAAATACATAATTTAATTCATAATTCTAGAGGTCTACGAGATCTTCCAAGGGTCTACGAACTCACAATATTTTTATTTGCTACGAAATCGCTACGCAGATGCTACGAAATCCCACGTCATGATAATCAACTTCAAATGATTATTACGTTGAAAAATATTTTGTTTAACCAATCTGTTTATAAAACGAAGTAATTTTTAATGAGTTTTATTTTATGTATAAGTAACATGAATTATCAAAATTGGTTAGCTTGAATAATAAATAAATAAAATGTTTTTATTTCGGTCTGTGGACCATATAGTGTTAGTAAACATTTTACTTAAAAACTATGTTAGCAAGAGTACAGCATTGCGAATTATAATGATATATTATGGGACAAGCACAATATCACGTATAATATAACTATTATACGTGATATTAGTGTCCTTAACTAGGTGGACGCGAGTCCAGTGCTGAATCATAGCACTGTCCACTTCCAGTCTCTCCGCAACTATTCTCAGGAGGCTGTTGGTGCTGCCCCGAACCCGATGTATCAGGGATGCCACACATTTCCTTATGATAGCTGGGAAGCTATCCACTTCAGCTGAAGCTAGCATCCCTGAAGCACTGCAGTGTCGGGGCAGCCCCAGCAGCGCCCTGAAGGCATTATTATACTGGGTGCGCAGGGCTCTATATGTAGTTTGACTATAATTGACCCACAGGCTGCCCGTGTACAGAGAGTGACAATATGCTTTAAAAAGAGTTATTTTCACTCGTCTGGAACATCGTCTGGAACATAATGTGTTGGCATTTTGTTTTGAATATAAAATAAATACAACAAAAATAAGTAGGTAAAATTTAGATTTTATTTAACCATTAAAATTCTAAATTTTAATATCACCTACCTACACAAAATTTAGAATTGTTTTAAATTTCAATGCTCTCATTATACTTTTAGAGGATATCTCAACCTTCGCATGACTTTCAAAATTCATACGAAAATTCATGGTATTCATGATTCTCGTTACTCTGTGCGATGGTAACAATAATATTTTGATTGTAAAATCTTGAATAAACCTCGTATTACATTATCGACTTTATTACTATGGAAATAAGGTCGATAAGAAGGTAAACTGTGTTTGTCGTCAACTGTACTGTTCGATATCTGTGGTACGGCAGTAAACACTAAATCTGAACTCATAAAGATGTTATTATTCAAGTTTTTTATATCTGTTTGCGAGTATTCTTATTTGCACTCTAGTTGTTCGCTTTCTAGTAATATAATATCTAAATACGTCATTACGTTCGCGTAAAAATTGGGTTGGGAAGGAATGGAAGGATGTTTTCAACTTTTTGATGTTTGGGCTGAAAAATACTATTATTATTATGTTAAATAGTATTACACAAATGCATGATATTATATATTTTTATATTACGCAGGCTAATTTACATTGAGGGGAGAGAGTGGGGAGAGTCATCCATTAAACATGTAAGAAGATTTTTTACTTTAGGTGTCACACTTGGTTTTTACTAAAGCATTGATACTGTAAATCTACTTATCTTCTAGATGATGCCCGCAACTCCTTTGCAACAAAATTCGTTTATCGCGCAGATACCGTAAATTTTTCCGGGATAAAAAGTATCGTATGTCCTTTCTCGGGACTCAAAGTATCTCCATACCCAATTTCAGCAAAATCGGTTCAGCGGTTTGGGCGTGAAGAGGTAACAGGCAGATAGACAAACAAACAGACAGACACACTTTCGCATTTGTCATATTATATGGATATGTGGAAGTATGGATTATATCCAAAAACGAAGCTGCATTGCTGTTGCATTAAAAAACCAGAATAAGGGTACAGTTAACTTTATAAATACATCATGTCATCGCCGAGGCCTCTTGCTCCTGCCTTGATAGATCGCCTCATTGTCGGAATTGGTAGGCGCCGTCTGCTCTCCAACTGCACTGTGAATACATAAGCCCTATCTATTGGTGAATCACACGTATGTTGCAATCCATTGTTTATTGAACAACTGAACTGGACTCTTTTATAATAGGTGACTATTTTTTTAAACAGTTTTTTTTTAATTTTCAATTCGTATTTTCGTGGTCGCGAGAAGATTATATAGAGAACTGACAAGAATTTGCAGCATGTATAGAGGGCATAATATTTACCATACCATATTTGTATGCCAAATGTAGCAAACATAATTTTCATACAAATTACTTTCGATACTTATGGAATGTTTAAAGCCTGCGGGCTGCTAGTTCTGATTATTTAGTTTCAGCAATATACACAGTTTACACTTGTATTAAATAATATTTTTTGCCAATTTTACAATAAAGTAAAAACTAAAAATATTCGAAATAAATTATTTTTCAAGTATTCTGAATAAAATGCGTCTGGTTTAAAGCAGGAAGCTAAATCCCTGAAAATAAACAATAGAATGTTGCTTCAAAAATATTGTAATTTGTATTAAATGAAAGAGAAACAAACCTCTTAAAATACAACCCATTTCTCGTCAACTGTACGATACAATTATAAAATATGAATTATTAAATTTAAGTACGTATATTTCGGTCCAAGATGTGAAGTAAGAAGATATTTGTCATAAAATAATTATTATGTACGGTTTATGTTAACGCTCATGGTTACGGTACGGTTGTTTGCACGTTCGATTACCACATTTTGACCTTATGGACATGGGAATAGGGATCAAAAGTGTTAAGTAGAGCTGTCAGCGCCCCTACGGCATGGCGCCTAGCGTCTACTACAATAAATCATACGACTTGGCTCACTGCCGGACAAAGATTAAGTGGATCATAGACTGAAACTACAACACTTTTCAGTTTAAATTTTAACTGTGATTTTGTGTTAATTTAAGAATGATGTAAGGCGTCAAAATATGGCGCCAACGATATGTACCATCGAAGAAATCGATTCATAGGCAGTTGACGGACCATTGGTCGTATTTAAATGTCAATTTAGTGTTAGTTGTGCCTTGTGATCTGTTCACTGACCTCCATTATACAAGTACGCTGGACTTACGATACCCTTTGAAATGACTGCTGGTTTTTGTGCCTATTTGAAGCGGAATCAACGCCCCCAGAACGGGGGAAGAGAACTAAATTTGACGTAAAAATGACGTTTGTCGCGTCGCCATATTGGCGCTGATAGCAGTAGTGGGAGTACTTGTAACTAATAGTAGTTTCTACAACCAATTGTGACTAAGCGGCCATTTGCAAGTTACGTCAGATTTAGTTCTCTTCCTCCGCATTGGGGGCGCTGATTCTGCTTCAAATAGGCACAAAAAGCAGGTGGGTATCATAAGTCCAGTGTACTTGTATAATGGAGTGACCTGCATCCAGTACGGATCTGTTGAATGGGTTTGATACAATGTGACCAAACTAAGTAGGTCTACCTAGATGAATCAATTTCTTTGATGGTAAGAGTAGTGGCGTGAAGTTCTTACAACTCTATTCCTATCGACCTTCCATATTTTTTACATTCTAATTTTTTACATTCTAAAGATCATCAACCCAATCCTTCCGTCAAGAAGAACTATTCTTCACCACTGCACTCATGCTTGCTTTTATATTTTACTAAAATCAGTATTTTGTGATTTTAGTTATCTTTTCTTTATGCGAAGTTATGGTTTCACGCCATGGAAGACGTGGTAGTAAAAGTACTACAGTTACTACTACTTACTCTAGCATAACCTGTGTACTAGATCTATTATAACAAAGATTTTTTTTTTTTAATTTCATCTTCTGTTTCCACTCCACAGCTTTTAGCTTCCAACCTCGTAATTTCGTGGGAATATTGAACTCGGCTGGATACATTTTAATGCATTTGCCGGTTGATTGGCTTTATTAGGCTCACAATGCGGAAGGCGAACGAATAATTTGCTTATTGAGTACAGTTTTCTATTTGATATCCTATGGATACTTGTGGGACTAAATCCTGCACTTTAGTAGTTAGATGCATCCGATAATTTCGACATCAAATCTAATTAGATCATATGTAATTGATTGTACAATACAATACAATACAATAACACTTTATTGCACACCAAAAAAATACAAAATAAAATCATTTTACATATGACAGCATATACTGATGATGCACAAAAGGCGAACTTATTGCTAACAAGCAATCTCTTCCAGTCAACCTTTTGCTTATCGGATTGTCTAAAAGAGATTGCAAATATCGTGTAGGTGTACAAAACTAATAAACAGAGAAAAGTTTACTTAATTAACAATTAACTTGAAAAACAATAATAATAATAATAGTAGCAACAAATTTATGTCTTATTTAAGAAATGGTGTCTTAACTTATTTTTAAAAATATTAATCGTATCAGCGCGACGAATTTCCAGTGGCAGTGAGTTCCAAAGTACTGCAGCACGAACAGTAAAGGATTTGGAAAATAGGGAAGAGGAAGAGGAATTTGATTGTACCGTTGGTTCTTGGTGGAAATTCATGTTGAACACACATAAAACAAAATTTTCGTGCACCTTTTCCACTATATTAAAAAATTATTAACAAATTACACGCCCGGTTTCGAAATTAACACCTGAAGATGATTAATTTTGTAAACCGGGCGTGTAATTTGTTAATAATTTCTTAATATAGTGGAAATAGTGAACGAAAATTTTGTTTTATTAGTGTTCTAATTAGATCAAATCCATATTTTTGATTTCGAATTTACAAAGTACCCCAGGGAACTAATTAATATTCACATTCCACTTATTCGGTAGTTCATGAAAAAAGTTGTAATTTTGATTTTTTAAAATATTTAATTCGTTTTCTAGGGTTCCGTACCCAAAGGGTAAAACGGGACCATATTACTAAGACTTTGTTGTCTGTCCGTTTGTCCGTCAGTCTGTCTGTCTGGCTATCTCCAGGCTGTAACCCAAGAACGGTAATAGCTAGAGAGTTAAAATTTTCACTGTTCACAAATTATGTATATCTGTTGCCGCTATAACAACAAATACTAAAAACAAAATAAAAATATATTTATTCCCATAAAACAAACATGATTTTTTGGGCTTTTTTGCTCTTATCAATAATGGCAACAGGTAGGTACTTAATTGAATTGTTTTAAAGTCCTTAGTTATATGTGTACTATAATATTTAATAATAATATTAAAATGAAATAAAGAATTAAGGGGCGCTCCCATGCAAAAACACAATTTTGGATTAATTTTGCTCTATTAGTATAATGGTACGGAACCCTTCGTGCGCGAATCCGACTCGCACTTGGCCAATTATTTATAAATATATGGCACGTATGTAGCCTGTAGATGTTTGTATTATTGTTTGACATACAGCCGCAAACCAAACGGTTCAATGATTGATGAAGTTATAATATTATTATCACAAACACACACACACAACAACACAGTTAGGCAAGTTAGGCAAATCAAAATGTAGTCGTTTTTGTTAGTTTAAATAACCGTGTTTACTTGTTTATACTATTTATTGTAGAAATTCCATGTGAAATACGAATTTTATATACAATATGGGGCCCCAATCCTTGTAGCGGCGCGATGTGATTGGTGACATCAGCGTCTGCCGGCCTTCTGTTTAATGGCATCATACATTTCCATGGTGCTCAACTGGGGCGAGCGGACGTGGACATGGAGAACGAAGTGAGCAATCCAGGCGGAAAGTTGGCATGTATCCTTATTTCGACGCAACACAGATGTTCTCGTTGTACAGCAACTTCTTCACTTGATATTTGTTAATTTTTAATAAAAAAAAACACTTAATAATAATCGGTAAATTAATTAAAATGGTTAAAAAAATTCCAAAGGACCATATTTTATATCATAAACATAAAAAGCCAAACCAGCGAGTTTACCTTCTCACGCCCAAAGTCCAAACCTTTGAATTGATTTTGCTGAAATTTGGTATGGAGATACTTTGAGTCCCGGCACACCGGGAAAGGATAAGGGGCACTTTTTATCCCGGAAAATGTACGGTTTTTCTGCGATAAACGAATTTGCGGGTAAAAGTTGCGGGCTTCATTCAAAATTAATAAAAAATATGCCTGCCTGCTTATTTTGATGACAGTATAATAGGTGAGTACAGTATTATTTAAATGCTCAGTCCATTCTCTATGTCCATGGCGAGCGCCGACAATGGTGTTAATTAGCTAAATAATTGTTACACACTTTTTATCGATCCTCCACAGACTGACCGACGCAGTGACCTCACGGCGATTCACAACCCTGCAAGGATACATTGACATTTGACTTGAAAGTTTTTTCTGTACGTTTGTTCCTGTAACACAAAAACTATGAGACTGATTTTGATATATTTTTAACCTTTTATAGAGATATAAAAATTATATTAAATATATTATTTAAATTAACGATAATTAATTCTTCTATTACGTATATAATAACCTTTTTTGGATTTCTTGAATGACAAATAGGAAAACCAAAGGGCCGGAATTTAAATCATCAATACCAAAGTATGGTACCTACTACCTAGTGTTGCTCACCAGTTACGACTTCCTTCCTTTAATACAATGTGCCATCAATTTGTCATATTAATTAATTGTGTAATTTGTGTAAACGACGTAACACATATCTACGCAAAATTTTATTTCTCTATGACAAACTGTCTGGAATTCTGGACGGATTTGAACAATATGATGAACAATATTTACGGGATTAAACCACAAATGATTGAACTCACAAAATACAAGAGCTATATTTATTATAATACTATTGACTGGACGTTCCGCGCGACTCCGCCCGTGCCAATAAGGAATTTCGATGGAACCGTACCTACATTTTCCAGTAAAAAAGTAGCCTATGTCCTTCTCCATGGTCTACTTCATATCTGTGCCCAACAACATATTATAATATCGGTCTGTTCGTGAGACTAGCGCGTTCAAACAAACAAAAATCTTCAGCTTTTTAATACAAGTACAGATGCAATTTGATTAATAAAATCGGAAAAGCGCGCTCCGCGTCGAATATTAAAATATTGAAGGCGAAGCGGCGCGCGCGCAGCGGCGGTCCGCGGTAGTCTCTACATCCAGTGGTACGCTAGTCGCCGCGTCGTGCGCTCCACTCTCCGAGCCACTCTATCGACCACCGTCGCACATTTTCCGAACGCATTTACGATTTATTTTTAGTTCCTGACCGAAAAATATTTTTTTTCACTACAAAAAAATACTGGACTTTTGATTTATCGATCAGACACGTGTTTACCGGCATCCACGTTTTTCACTCTGAGTGAATAAATTAGCGGGGCGTCGCGTGAAATTTCACTTTTTACCGCCAAAGGACTGTCCTATCATGTTCGATATTGACAAGCGAGAAATATGGACCTTTGAATGCAGTGAGTACTTTTTTTTAAATTTATTACCGCAAAACTTTTTCAAATATAATTAGACCCGAGTTTTGATAATTTATATGCAAACTTATAGTCATAATTATTATAATATACCAATAACATAATATATACCACAATATGATATTTTAAGCGATTAAATTTCAAAATAACTTCTAAAAATATTTACAGACCTTCAGCATGATTTTGAGTAAGAAAAGTAATTTAAATCTATTTTGTTTTATTTAATCAAATTATATTTACATAGAGTAAAATCATGTTCACGTCACATTATTCAAACTCTACCAACTATTGTAATGTAGACTTTGAATGACATAGACAGTAGTCTTCATTGACTTTCGCTTATTTAGCGTGCCCTAGTAACAGATGTCAGCTGAATAAACCTGTGCTGTAAATCCAATATTTGCTTCTTAATTATTAATAGTATCATTGATACAGTTCATTAGTTTTAACCCAAACCAAGCCCCTTAGTGATAAGGCACTTGTGAACTCGAAATAAAAGTTTACGATACTTTTTCATTATCGCATTGTAACTTTTTTATATAAATAGGATGTAAACATTTTACGGTAGATCAGGTATAGAGTTTTTACAAGTTTAAAATGTTTTGTCATCATTATTATTTTTAATTAGTAGAAAACAGACAAATAATATTATAATATACTTTATTTGTTATGGATTAGTACTTACTTAGTTAAATTTGTTGCATGACATGATTTTTATTCGTAATTAAAATTCTGTCTAATAAAGTTAAGATATAGTTTTATAAATATTCCTCTTATCATCTCGTGTGTCTTTCTATTATAGTACTAGGCGTATCTAATATTATATTAACTTCAATCATCAGACCATATATTATTAACCATACATTCAAAATTTTTAACTTTCACAATATTCAAGATTGAGAATTAAATTAGGAAAATGGTATTTTAGCACTTGCCATTTTCAATTTCCATGCGCTTACAGTATCTTCAGAGTGTCTATGGGAGTGGTCTATATGTCGATAGTAATAGAGGTGGTGTGGGAGGTAAAAAAAACATTGAACACACCGTAGTTTGGGTGAATGACTTATGTTTCATACGTGTTAATTCACGTTTTTGTCACTGGTTAGCGGAATACTCGCCTTACGAGACCTTGCAAACTCGACTTGTAAATTATTCTGTTAGCATATTAATTTGAAAGCATTTGCATAGAACTATAGTCTTACTAACTACATAAACACCTATTTAACTGAGGCAACTAAAATTAATGAGATTTGTAGAGAACACTTTCGTTGTTGGAAAAAAACACAGTAATATTTTTTCGATGCAGTCTCAATATTATGGTTTTCTTATAAAAAGCCAAACTATACGTCAAATGCTTTTTTGCAAACTCCGAAAATCAGATTTCAATATCAAGATGATTTGTTAAAATTTTTATATACCTCTAACACCGAAGTAATTAGAAAGATCAAGGAAAATAAGATAATAACCGATGTTATAGTATGGTTTGTTAAAATACAGACAATTTAAAAATATATCAATTTTAAAAGTAAGTTCAAATAGTGATCTATTAACACAGTTCAAACAGTGATATATTATATAATTATACAACCTAGTAGTCACAGGTTGTACTCTATATGGTAGTAAGATAACGCCGACTATCGGCCTTGTTGTATGTGTCAAATGATACCATGAATGTGATACTATCATGCATGAACGCTTTTGTACTACCTGCCTATTTGCCTAACCTCTATTCAATAAACGATTAAGAGGGCGATTAACCCAAAAAATCAAACATCGTCCTTCTCTCGTCACACTCACGCCCGTCTTTCATATGCCAGGTGAAAAAGGACGACGCGGATTCATCGCCAAATTAGTTTCTTCTCAGTAACTCGATAAATAAACAACATTTTAAAAGTCCGCTAGGTCGATCTCTCAATGATAGAATTTTATACAATGTGTTAAAATATTAACTTAGTTCTATGCACGGTTATGGCAATAAATGAAAAATTCGTGAAAATTAGATGCATCTTTGTGATTTTTTTCTATCGAGAAAATTTTAAGATATCGTGTTTCTGCTCAGATTGAATTCTAGGAAATATAATGTTACTACATTATATTTCCTAGAATTCAATTTCATTTTCTAATTTTAGAAAATAAAACAATTCGGGGCTTATTTTCAAGTATAAAAATGAATTATAAAATACGGGGCTACTAACCCTAAAGTGTCGACTTTAGGGTTAGTAGCCCCGTTAAGAGAAGCATAATATTACGAAAGAGTTTGGAAAGACATTAAGCAGCATTAAAAATGTAGACTATATAAACTCGACTATAGCCCACTATCGACACAGCTTAAAGGAAAAGCGCACAGAGACCCGACAGTCTTGTAAAAACTTTAACTCATTGTCGTGCAGTCTGTCTTGTCTGTCTTACGATTACAATTAGTTATGATTACAATTTTAATATTGAGATAGTTGAGTTTCTAGACGGTTTAGTTTAAACGTAAAAATTCTTAATTATAGACTGTATATTTTTATTATTGTACGTTTTGTTTCAATTACTGCGTTACTTCAAGATTTTTTTAATCTGTCTCAAAACTGTTGTACCTCAACATCCCTTTAGCCTTTGTAGATAGTAATTATAAAACATTAGATGTGTACATTTTACCGGAATAAAAAGTATCCTATGTCCTTTCTCGGGAGTCGGGACTCATTACTCAACATATCTCTTTACCAAATTTTAGCAAAATCAGATAAGCCGTTAGGGTGTGAAGAGGTAACAGACAGACAAACAGACAGATAGGCCAACAGATAGATACACTTTCGCATTTATAATATGGATAGATTTTGTAGTTTACAACTTACAAGAGTTGTATAAATCCGATTTAGAATAGTTGCAGTAAAACATGACAGGGCACAACCTGGCGCCAATGATTTTGTAATAGACCTGGTAATATACATTTTCGAGTCTAGAATTATTAGAAAGGTTTTGGTCCCTTAAATATACATTAAGGGATTTTCTGAATCTAAGCGGAGCTATACTTAAATAAACCTATAACTTGAAATTATTAAAATTTCTCACTTATCAGTTATCAATAATAATTCTAAAGCGCGTCTTAATATTAAAGTTCTTGACACGGACATTTATGTATTTTATAACAATATGGCGATGATACGACACGAAAATTGTAGGATTGAAGTTTAATCAATGAATGTTTAAATGTTTTGTGAATGATTATGGCGACCTTATGATAAGTTCAGTGGTATAGGCGCCGTAGGGTCAGTAACAACGGACAGCATGTCAGGTGATTAGGCAGATAAAGTCCTTTCGCGGTGTCGGAGGCCGGAGCTAAATGATAACATTGAATAAATGTAATTTCCTATCAAAAATTTCATATTCTTTTAAACTGTTTATTTTTCAAGACACTCTTCCAATTTTTTATTTACTAGTGCACAAAAAAATTATACTTGTATCTTCAAGTCGTTTATAAAACAAGGTTTATTCCATAAGTTAATTCATAAAAAAGTAATCATCATAAAATATTATGCATGTGAGTAATTTTATTGCATTTTATAAATTAATTTTATTTAAGTTTAATTGGTGTATTGTAGGTGTTGTGTGTCACTAGTGTCGACTTCCCAAACATTAAACTAGCCATTTATATCAATAAAGAAGCCGTTATTAATTTTCGTTACACGAATAAATTCTGACTCGTTATCCTTAATTATTTCTGTCAGTTTTTAAAAACAGAACCACTTGTTCCTTGTATCATCGTTCATCAGCTCAAGACCTCAAGACTACTATGCTAGCCACTGGGTTGAAAAAAAAAAACATGAGGTACCTTTCAGCTTTATATTGAATAACAACTAATATAGATGACCTGCAATTTCTTGCGTCAAATCATAGAGAAAAATAAACATATAAGTACCGTCAAATTTTGTTTATTTTCTCCTTCCCGGGACTCAAAGTCACTTATCAAAATAAGTTCAGAGGTTAAAGCGTAACAGACAGACTTTCGCATTTATTAGTATGGAAGTATTGATATAAAGTGGGACAAAAACCTACGCGGTAGTATAAATTATATTTTTACGAATTTGTATGTCACGGGTAATGACGATGCACCGCCCACTTTGGATGACTTTTCTTCGTAATATTACACAAGCTGCTACTTATATGGCCATATCAGTAGGCTGGGTTACCAATCAGGCACAATTAATTTACTCGTTACTATAATAATAGTAATTGCACAATTTCTTGCGCCCAATTTGATAAATGTCCTTAATTTATATCAAATAGAACCGATACGAAAGTGTAATTGTCTGTTTGTTATTCTTCTTGTTCTGTCCTGTGTGAGCCCTGAGAAAGGAAATAGAATAGCATATGTACCAAATATATTATTTACCGTCCCGTGCGCAGCATCTAGTCTAACATAATTTAGTTTTTAACCCTTCTGAATGGTTACTCTCGAGCTCGGTAAAAGCGAACTGAAAGATTCAAGATATCCCCATCGGTAACAGATAGTGCACTCTATACCATAGATAAAATGCTTACGTCAAACGCCGGCTATAACGCGGCCCTCGCCGTGAACTCGGCCAAACGCGACTCGCGGCCCCGCGAAGGTCACCGGTATCAGTTTTTACACGCTCTACAACACAGATGTTGCTGTGTCTGTATGTAGAGATTTGGCAGACTTGCGGCGGGTTTCATTGCGACTTTGTCTTGGTGGAGTGGGGTTATAACTTATACCCCATTATGCCCCACCAATGATGATTACCCGTCACCCGCCCCGGTTGGTTGGTAGTTGGTACCCGATCAGTTTTTATGCACTCTACTAGACAGATGTTACATGTCGGTATGTAGAGATTTGGCAGACTTGCGGCAGGTTTCATTGCGACTTTTACATCGCATGGTGCTCCACGAATGCTGGTACCCGATCAGTTTTACACGCTCTACTATACAGATGTTACATGTCTGTATGTAGAGATTTGGCAGACTTGCGGGCCCTGTGGCGGGTTTCATTGCGAATGCAATGCAAATGCTCTACACACGAGCATCATAGGGTTGGGTAGACAATTTTGCCTGTGGGTGTCTCACGTACCCCGGCCGATGTCCCCGATCCGCCGGGAAAGCGAAAAGTATTTCCCCATTTAAGAAGATAGAGAGTGACAGTTTGTTTGTGATTTTGTACCGTATTATCCAATAATAATTCGATGTTATAGAATTTTGTGGAATTAGAAACTTTAAATAATAAAGTCATACAGTGGTTTGTATATTATATACACCTATAATCTGATGACCATACCTGTCTCGTGTCTGTATATAGTTTAGTTTGATATCTTGTAACGTATTCGAAGGATTAAGTCACTACTTAATTTAGGCAAAATTACGTAAACATTTTAGTATGTTTTACCAGACCAACCATATATTTTAGGATTAAGAATACATTTGCTGATGAAGAATGCGAAATGCAATTCATCTAACTGCATTTCACATCAATGTTTTCAGCGTTGATTTGATAACGAAGATTTCAATTAAGATAAACCGCGGCGTTAAAAAGAAAGTGGCAACATGACATTAGGTTTGCAAAATTTCGCAATAAATCTTGCTAACGATGCCACTAATAAACTGTGTTCTAAATTAATGCATTCTCGAACATGTTCAGATATTCTTTAATCAATTTATGATCTTAAAAGCCGTAGGTGGGTATGTTTTGTGGTCTTTAAGTGTGAACACACAGTATATCTATAAATCATCAACAGTCAACTTTTATTTTGTATAATTTCTAGCTACAGACGTAATTAAATATTTCATATCGTAATATTGGGCGGGTACAGCTTTCTTTAACCTACTTCAGAAAATGTTTTATGATACTACAATATTATTAGGTGTGTGGGATGTCTAGCAATTACCTAATTAGTGAGAAAAAATATTGTTTTTAGTATAGATTACCATACGTTTTGTATGTTAATGTGAAAACAATAGGTGTGAGACGATAAGACCGGTCGATAACCTAGCGATCGTGAACTTGGCCATACTGTTGCCTCCGCTGCATATTGTGTCTTATTGTTTACCAACTGTTTGGGAAATATATTTTATTACAACCTAGACAAGCAGACAGATACAAAATTCTGTGGAAAGGAATAATATTTATTATCCCTTATTATCTAATGAGTATATAAAAATCAAAAGAAAATTCTTAAATAATCCTACTTGATAAACTTTATAGTCCCATATGCTTCTACTCAATGAAAATCAATATTTTAAGAAATTGTTGAAGTCAAATCCAAACCAAAGCACATAACATAAAATGTTCATTTGAATACCATATTGTCTAAACTTAGGCGCCTGATACGGTGTAGTATAAGAATATTACTATAAGTATACATAGGGCCCAACAACAGCGCTTTTTAAAATTAATTGTGGTAATTAATTAAAATGTATTCGTACCTTTTAACTTGGAGCGAGCTCGTCGAGATAAGAATTAATTAAAACTTGTAAAACTTTTACAATTTTATTTTCAAGGGAATAAAAATAGTAACAAGACGATAATTGGATTCAAATGTGTTTTTGAACAATACTCTTCCAAGGTGAAATGATAATATAAAGGAGTACTTACATAACAAAATATTATGTTTTATTTGGTCCGCTAAACATTTCTTTGAATTGTAGGTAGAAACGTAGGTAGAAACAAAAAAAAAATGATTATTAGCACCAAACAGAACGGGTCCAGAACACCGTCAAACTATGACGATAGTAACAAAATAAAATAAATTAATGTAAAAATTAGAATGTTTCATAATATTATGTTTTATGATGCAAACTATAATATTAATATACAAAATATGACAATTAGGAACGTACAAAATTACTTCTTGTATTTTTCGAACATAAAATAAAATAAAAAATACACATACAAACTCCATGTATGTAAGATCTAATCTGTACCTACTACTGTATATTTTGTTATTTTCCTAGTTAAAGTCAGCAAAAAATCGCTATGTTCTTTGCTAAAATAATAAAATGATTCCTATTGCGAATTTTAACATGATATTTTAATTAAATGATAAAGACAAGGAAGGTTGAACGAGGAAGTGTTTATCGAAGACGGACTAAAGATGGATTGCCAGTCAATTCACCAGATATGCGTTTATAGCAATCAAGACGCAGGTGTAAAAGCAAAATTTAAAATATATCGTTCTGATATTTTGTAGGTGCGTGAAAACTCGTATATTGTAAATTTTGCTGGGATAAAAGAAATTCTATGTTCTATACTGTATAATATTAGTATGGTTATACTTATTATGTACTTAAAGTTTGACGATGTATACGTATTATACAATGTAGGTATGGCATATTTGTAACACGTGTAAATTATATTATAAAGTATATTAGTGAATCTTACATTTTAGACATTTTGACCTATAAAACTTTAAGGGAATGTTTCAGTGGTTTCTGATAAAGTGCCTAATAGGCTATTTGCTACTTTTTTGACAGATTCTCCATACTCGATCTGTCAAGTTAATTGGTGGATAGCCTTATCAGGAAGTGGTGAAACAGGCACTAAATCAAATGACTCTAATTTAATACGAAAATATTTTTATTATGAAAATTAGGAAGATACACTATAATTGGGTACATGACGATCAAGACTGACGTGTTCCTCGTCAAAAATAATCCAATTATTTCCTGTATCCGAATGTAGAACGCATAAAACATTATTAGCAAGAACGTTCAACTTTAACCCAAAAATCGATATTACTAGCCTAAATTCATAAATAGTCGATCAAACGCTCGATTTTATGGCGAAACTCAGTGGCCTAAAACATGGCATGTGTAAAAATTGGCGATCTTCCATTACAATATTACTTAGAATATAACTACCGGCAAATGTTGTTTTGCCATATAAATTATTAAGGGTGAACAACCCTTAATCCTAAATATTAATACCTACTAAGGTATGAAAAATAGATGTTAGCCTACTCCTATTCTCAGACCTACTCAATATGCTCACAAAATTTCATGAGAATCGGTCAAGCCGTTTCGGAGGAGTACGGGAACGAACATTGTGACACGAGAATTTTATACAATGTGTCCCGACACCGGTGTCCGATCCTTTAATGTCATGATCTATGGCATATTTTATCGACAAATTGGCTCTAAAATTTTTTCTCTCTCTCACGGTTGTAAAATGGCAACCGTTTTAATTTTTCTCGGGCTTTCACACTAACCTGACCAGTACTTCACATGTAAATATCCTATGAAGATAAAAAAGGTCTCATTTGATAACTGAATTTGTGGACTACTCTTACATAGGCAATATGTTATAAATTTCGTAGAATTAAAGATAGAAAAACCCAAGTTTAAGAAAAAAAAATGTGTATTTTTTATTAATGGCTTTTTGTGGAAAATCAAGCAAATTAAACTGGTTCTTTTTTATTTTAAATAGATAGAGGAAGTTTTCATCTTCTAAAATTCTTTTATTTCAATGCTCTAAGTCAGATAGTTTAGAAGTTATAACGATTTTCTTATGATGAGGTGGTCAGATTAGTATGAAGCCAGAGAAAAAATTTTTTTTTCAAAAGTTGGGGAAAAAAATTTTTAACTCATGAAGTACGGATTATATTAGTGACAAATTGGCTTTCAAATTATTATTTTTGAAATTTTTTTTCTTCCAACTTTTGAAAATAAAATTATCTCTGGCTTCATACTAATCTGACCATCCTGACCAATCTGACCTCATCATAATAAAATCGTTATAACTTCTAAACTATCTGACTTAGAGCATTGAAGTAAAATAATTTTAGAAGATGAAAACTTCCTCCATCTTTTAAAAATAAAAAAGAACCAGTTTAATGTGCTAGATATTTTACAAAAAGCCATTATTAAAAATACACATTTTTTTTTCTTAAACTTGGGTTTTTCTATGTTTAATTCCACGAAATTTATAACATATTGCCTGTGTAAGCGTAGTCCACAAATTTAGCTATCAAATAAGACTTTTTTATTATCATAGAATATTTACAAGAGCAGTTCTGGTCAGATTAAAGAAAGCCCGAGAAAAACTAAAATGGCTGCCATTTTACAACCATGAGAGATAAAAAAAATTTGAGGGCCAATTTGTCGATAAAATATGCCATAGATCACGAAATTAAAGGATCGGACACCGGTGTCGGGACACATTGTATATAAGATGTACAAGTTCAGAAGTTAGCGCCAGAGCCAGCGCTCGCTTTCAGCTTAATATTAAATAAGATATCGTTTCACAGAGCTAAAACGAAGAATGAGAGATTCATTCTTGTTAATGATGAAAGAGAAGGTATGATATTAGACTAACGTGACCATACGTCCCGCTTTGGGCGGGACAGTCCCGCTTTCAGGCAGTCTGTCCCGCTGTCCCCCGCCAGGCCGAAATTGTCCCGCTTTTGCAAACAGACCAAACGACAATTTAAAAGTATTTTTATGTTTGAAATGCCTGTGTAATGCCTGAAAGTAACACACTCCCATTCAACAAATGTGGTTATTCTGCCATATTTTGCTTATACAGATAGGCACTAGACATTCACAAATTACTCAATCAATTGTATTTAAGTACCTCTATACTTTTATAATTAATATAAAATAAAATTTTGAATCCTTAGATGGCCCGCTCTGACAAAAAAAAATGGTCGCGTTACATTAGACTATAAGCATTAGACAAAATATGATTAAGACTAGCAGGCTTTGGCACACGCACTTATTTACTCTAACTTGCGCCAGCTTTTGTTTTTGTTTATATATTTAAAAAAGGTTTTTTTCTATAAGTTAGTAAAATATGTTAGGTATACTTACTTAAATCACAATTTCGACCAGACTTTGGCAAGTGACTGAGAGCCAGCAAATAATATTATTACCGGATTAATAACCGCCATACAGCTGTTATTTATATTAACCGAAGGAACCCCAATTTTCGTGAGTGCCAAAAATGTTAATCCTTAAGGATCTGATTTGATGTTCACCGCCCAAAAACATATCGGACATAAATTTTATCACCACTTAAAAATGAAAACAGTAAAATTTTGAAGTACAAATATTTTATCTCTATCATTTAAATAAATTATTTATATATTAAACAATTTTATTATTTCCTTTAGGTTGTTTAAAAGCATAATATCTGTTTTATAGATAGAGAAAAAACTCGTCTTCAGTTAAGTGTAATTTTCTTTCTAATCGATGTACCTGTTTTTCGTTTAAAATACCTGTTATCAAATATGAAGAGCTCAATAATGTAAGTATATAAATTATGTGCATTCATTTAGATAAAATTTTTATTTAAATGACTACTCTCCATTTTCTTCAAAACTACAAGAATACGTTACAAAACTAATAGACACGTCAGCACATCCTAAAATATAGTTTAGTATCAAACATCTATCTTTAAATAAATAAGCGATGTTAATTTTCCTTAATTTCTTTCTCAGTAAAACGACTTTTATTGAGACAAATTATCAAAAACATAACAGCTAGGTTATCCGGCTGCCCCAAAAATCTTAATAAAACTTTTTGTGGATTCTTTGAACAAGCTTTATGTCTAACATCTAACATTTAATAAAAATGTGTCAGAATTATCTTTTGATTATTATTCTGACACATTTCACTAAATATATTTGAGACATACCTATCGGAATTTCCGGCAACAAACTGGCTAGGTTAGTAGTTCGTTCAGTATGTTTCCCTGAACTTGCCCGCTCAGTAATAAGATACTGGGTATATTTAGCCAGCGCTACAGGATAAAAATAATCACGCGGCTGCCCCAATTTTTCTCGAACATTGCAAACTTCAATACATATTTCCATAGAATGATATGATTTCCTCTGTGTATATTTTGTGCAATTTTCGACGTTAGAGCTATACACCCTAAGATTCTCTGAGGATTTAAAGTCTATCAACGTTAAAGGCTTAATTAGTCAGTTCCAGTAAGATAATATAAGTTCAACTCACAGCAAGTAAAATCTAGTGAAATAATCCCCTTTGTCAAAAATCCACATGAATGCACAATCCAAAACGACCTGCAAACCTTTAAGATCAGAGCGTATTCCCTCTTAAAAGGCCGGCAACGCACCTGCAGCTCTTCTAGTGATGCGAGTTTCCATGGGCGATGGTAGTTGCTTTCCATCAGATGACCCGTTTGCTCGTTTGTCCCCTTATTTTATTTAAAAAAATCAAAACGTACGTGTCAAATCGGTTGATGCGTCTAACTATTGCAGTGAGCCCTGCTGACAATGGATATCAATCACTATAAACACATTTAATGTATGATAATGTAAAAGGGCACATCTGACATCGGGCAGACATCGGAAACAGTCGGGAGAGATCGTGACAGAGCTTTGAATGTCAGCTCCAATCAGCACCGACTTTCCCGCTTACCATATTTTTTAAGAGTTAAGGATAGGTTACACAGTACGAGTAACTGAAGTAATTGTGTACTCGCACGAGAGCAGCTAGACTCGCCTCCCTGGAGGATGGTTACACAGCGCGAGCAGCTGAAGTGACAGCAGGCAGCTACTGCGCATGTGCAGGAGAGTACCTCGACTCACCTCCCTGGGACACACCATGTACGCTGCTGACGTCGCAGGAGATAGGGAATGTCCATGTGACATCGCTTATAGTCGAGTTGTGTCTATGGTGGGGGAAGGCGAGTAGCGAGTGAGAACAAAAAATATATTGTAGTAACTCGCAACCCGAGCAACTGACCAACTCGCACATGACAGCTGTAACTCGTATGATGCGGTCATTCGGCGCAAGTAGCTGCACCTCAGTCTAGGCCAGCTCGCATCTTTGCTCGCACCGTGTAACCCAGGCATTGTTTTGATCACACCGACCTCGACCGTGCTCGGCCGAGGGCACTGTCTCGCCACTCTACTCGGTAGGTGTGAGTATGGCATTAGCTCGTTATTCTCGTACGAGTGTTGGTCGTGCATTTTCTAAATACCAACATAATTGATAGAAACGTATGTAACTAAATAAGGTACTTAATGGCTTATGGTGTCCTTTTCTTATATACGAGACTAGATGAGGTTGCGCCGTAATTCGTTTATGGCCGTACATTTTTGCAGGATGAAAAGTATCCTACATCCTTCCCCGGGACTCAAAGTATCTTCATACCAAATTTCGGAAAAATCAGTTCAGCGGCTTGGGCGTGAAGAGGTAACAGACAGAGAGAGAGAGAGACAGATAAATGTGAATGTGTGTCTATCAGTATGTTACCTCTTCACTCTCAAACCGCTGAACCGATTTTGTTGAAATTTGGTATGGAGGGACTTGAGTCCCGGGAAATTTGGCGCAACCGAGTGGAAGGCGTCATCTAGTATCTTTATATTGAGTTCTTAGGTTTAAAGTATGTAATTGATTATTTTTTTTGAAGTTTAAAAATTCACATTCGTCGCTCAAAATTTTTAGCAACTCCAAAATCTTGTGCGTACAGACAGTCAAGGGCATGCGTTATAGCGCAGTCAACAGCGAACGTGAGGCAAGCCCGCGACGCATGCCCTCTGACCGTATCCAAAACTTTCGCTTTGTTATTAAAAAGACGGTTAGCGTTGCGTTCGTTGACGCATTCAATTATTGAATGCGCCAAAACGAAAGTTGAATGAAAGAAGATGACGAAAATTGAAGACGAAAGCGCATAATGTGGACTGTGGACATAGCTAATTAAAATTAAGTTAAATTAAATGTTTCTAATTGCGGTGATACAAAAATATTTAGTCATAGCCTATGGTCCTGCAAACGAAAGTAGTGAGATTTTCACACAATATAATAGTCGAGGCGTTGACTAGGTGACAATAGCTAGTTAGGTTACCGTTTAGGCAATACTCGGTACAGTTAGGTCTAATAGTCAACCTACACACATTGTTTTGAATTTCTCTCTGTGATGAAACAAAGTAAGTTTTAGTGGTTATATCTCATTCCCCATAAGGTTATCCAGCAACAGCGAGTCTTCGTCATTTTATAAAATCTAAAAGTTTTCCTGACCCCTAATAGGGGTAAGAATGATCAGCAACTATGGAGTTTCTGTCAATCAGTATTTTTACTAGGCAAGGATTGTCAATCAACGACCACATCTTTTATACTGGATAGTTAATAATAATATTTACTACTACTTTAATAATAATATTTTATACTGGATAGTTAATAATAATATGTACTTCATCTATATTAGGAGTAGTATAAAATATCAAGATGTAAGATAAGTATTTTCATATCCGATATAAATCATTCAAATTTATGACTTCGTAACTCGATATTTATTAAAAAGCTATAAATTTTGAGTATCATTTTCGTGCCTAAATATGCCTTTCGAGAATTTGATATACAGGTAGGCTGGCGCATAATTCTCGGTACTATATTTTAATCTTTAATGGCCGCTTAAAAATGTTTAACAAATATGGCGAAATTATCTGTCTTATCGTCATTGTTTTAAAAATATAGTCGCGACAATACATACTATCTATACATGTAATAATTATGTACGACTAATATTCAAGTAAGTTCTTTTTATTTTTAGTGCAAAGTTTATCAGTGTTATCACAGAAGGAGCGTATTGGCAATTTATTTTAATAAGAGTTGTTTGAACGTAATAACTAATAACAAGTATTTATTATGATGCGGTATTGTTAAGTCCGGTCGCCGGATAAAGAGAAATTCGGCCACTGACCTATAGCTGCTTGTCTCTTTCGCACGCACACTCATAATATTATTATATTGGTATCCGTTCAAATTGTTTTATTTTATTACGGTCGCTAGGAAATGAGATACCTACTCTTTTTTTTTTATGAAATAAGGGGGCAAACGAGCAAACGGGTCACCTGATGGAAAGCAACTTCCGTCGCCCATGGACACTCGCAGCTTCAGAAGAGCTGCAGGTGCGTTGCCGGCCTTTTAAGAGGGAATAGGGTAATAGGGGAGGGTAGGGATGGGAAGGGAAGGGAATAGGGTAGGGGATTGGACCTCCGGTAAACTCACTCACTCGGCGAAACACAGCGCAAGCGCTGTTTCACGCCGGTTTTCTGTGAGAACGTGGTATTTCTCCGGTCGAGCCGGCCCATTCGTGCCGAAGCATGGCTCTCCCACGTATAAATTATTATATATATTCTTTCATTCGCATATTTTCACATGCGAATGAAAGAAACAAGCAGCAACAATGGACGATTGCTATCAGACAATAATATTGTATTATTTTAGTAACAGTATCCGGAAACCGTACATTTTCCTGCGATAAAAATTATCGCCTATCCTATTCTGTGGTCTACAAATTTAACTCAGCTCAGAAGTTTTGGGGCCTATCCGATGGCAAAAATTTTCTTCTTTATAAAAAGTGTACTTAAATTGTGATATATTTCACAGTTTTCATCTTTTGTACTCCATCAACTCCATGGAGTTGATGGAGTACAAAAGATGAAAGATAAAATTGTCAAGAACAGTCATCGGAAGATGTATGTAACTTTTAAATTGAATCCTATTTTTTCACGTGTGTAAGTTGCAAAATTCATTTGGCACCTAACGTTTGGTAACTTAGCACTTTGCGGAGGTGGTCGTAAAACATGGTCCGCAACATTCGCAATGACGAACAAACGGACGTGTCGCCATAGGCTGTTTATCCACCGCCCGCGCCACCGTCACCGGGACGTCACCGACAAAATTCAAATAAAATGCCACTTTATTTGAATTTTGTCGTATAATGCCACCTAGGCTCTAGGTCTCATTTTGATCTACATCACTACGAAGCAGCGGTAGCTAGACCGATGTCGATAGAAAATGAAACCTATATCCTAGGTGATAAAGTAGCATTTAATTTGAATTTTTGTCGATGACGTCCCGGTGGACGGTGGACACGGCCATACACTTAAGTGATTTCGAGTTGTATTATATTAGCTACGGTGTGAACAATGTTTCCTTTGATACAGCTTGTTTGGGCTTTTAGCTTGCATAATTTTAAAGGCCAAATTGAATGAATATACTCAAAAGACTTAAAATACAGGGTGCAATAATTAACAAATCCAAGTGATAATACATTGTGTGATAAAGTGTATATGTGTCACTTATAACATAGAGTTCACTATGAAAGCAGCAGCCCTGAAAGAGCACATTTTTTGTGGGCGTCGTGAATTTGCCCATACAAAAGTCACAAAAAGAAAATCTTTCAGCATTGGCGCTACTTTCACAGTATAAATTATAATAACTTTGTTTTGTTACACCCTGTATATTAAAAGGCGTAGCGAAATGACCGTTGGTATGGTACAGCGTGTTCCCATATCGCTTCATTACGTTAATTTTTAGGGCGTTTCACCACTTCCTGATAAGTGCCAAATAGGCTATCCACCACTTAACTTGACAGATAAAGTTGTGAATAGCGTATTCGGCACTTTATCAGAAAGTGATGAATGAATATGTAAGTAAGAATTCATGAAAAGCTACCTTTAGTTTTTTTAATACAGCCTATACTATACACCTATCATAAAGTTATTTATACCACTGATTTGAATTTTACAGCTTTATTACACATTTAAAACAGATTCAATATGGCCCTAATAATAACTTAAAGTAATTAAATATCTCTTTACAAATGTATATCAAGTTGAAGTGGATAACTCCGGCCGCCTACACATCTGAGACTTCAGCCTATAGACGTATCCTAATCCTACGTTTCTCCCGACAATCAGAGATAGATTTATGTGTTCTTAGCTTATCCCACGCTTCACGATAATAACTATAAATTATACCTAATATATTCGCAGCGTATTCCCACATTTTTTTTTTTTTAATCTTTATTTAATGAGCTTATTCCCACAAAAATTGTAGTGTTAAAGAAATTGTTTTACTGGTAAATAGCGGACCTTTTTTTTTCAACGGCGGATTGGGGATATCGGCCAGGGTATGGGACTCCCCAGTAGGGTCTACCGACTACCCAATGAAACCTTATGGTTCTCCACTGCCTGCTTAAGGCAGAATTGCGGGTACGATAGAACCTGCCGCAACTCCAGCGATCGTAATAGCGGACCTACATAATTTTGTCGGATCGTATCAAGCCCAAACAAAAACACGATTAGGTTTCACTTGACATAATACCACCAAACAAAGTAGGCCACTATCTACGTGTTAACATGTAGAGAATAGGAATAAAATTTGAAAAAAAACAAAAATCGGCCAAGTGCCAGTTAGACTCGCGCACGAACGGTTCCGAACCACAATAGAGCAAAAATAGGCTGAAAATTGTATTTTTTGTATGGGAGAGTTATTTAATTTATTTAAATTTTATTATTGGTTATTATAGTACAAATACAATTGAGTATTTCGTGAATATTTCAAGTGCCTATGTGTTGCAGTTATTGATATCGAGCAAAAAATAACAAAAAATTCACGTTTGTATGGGAGCCCCCATTAAATATTTAATTTATTTTGTTTTTAGTATTTGTTGTTATAGCGGCAACAAATATACACAATTTATGTCAATTTCTTCTTTTTATGTAAAGTTTATTTTATGTTAAGTTCTTGAGTTATAGCCTGGAGACACACAGACAGGCGGACAGAGGGACAGACATTGAAGTCTTAGTAATAGGGTCCCGTTTGTAGAGTACGTTTGGGTACGGAACCCTAAAAATAGAAAAAATGTTAATTAAAACTAAACTACTTGTTTAAAGAAGATTAGTCAATTCCAGATACTGAATATTTGCTGTCCAATTCCCGAAACTCTATATTTTGTTACCGTCGGTACATTCCAACTTTACGCTGTACTTATAATCAAATTTTCGACTATTTCTTGTAGGTATTGTATAGTTTAAGTTGCGTATTCAGCATTAAATAACTTAATAATAATAGTTTGTAAAATATGCTAACTGTGACGAATACTTCAGTCACGCTTTACATTTTTGTCTATTTGAACATTTTGTTTAGAATTCAGATATTATTATGTAGGTTATTATCTAAATTTTTACACGTAATTAAGTTTTGATTTGTATTATAAAGTTGCCGTAAAACGGTGTTTAAAAGGCTGTAAAAAGGTTGTAGCTGTAACAAAAGGTGGGACACATTTGGTCGTAGGCCATGAATGAAAATTGGAGATAGAGAAAGCAAACAATTAACGTGGTTATGATACTATGTTGTCGTGACTAGTGTCAACAAATAAGTTAAATTAACCACGTCACTCACACACACATCGCATTGCGTAATTTTGTTATTTTAGTAGGTATCTTAATTGTGTGAGAAACAAAGCATTCTAATAACTAAATTGGTAATGAAAATGTTTGAAAAGTTGCATATGCCTTTATACATTTATTTATTTATTTATTTATTTATTTATTTATTTATTTATTTATTTATTAATACAAGATGAAAAAAATTATAATTTAGTACTAACAGAAAAACCACGTAGGTTTAATGACGTAGTACATTTAAGAGCGCATACTCGTATGACCCTAACTTGACTACATACTTTAACCTAGATCTCAAAATCTGTAAGGTCTAGAAAACTGATTTTTTGACACAAGTAACTTCAGTGAGATTGATGAGATGAGAATATTAAATGCTCAAGACGAAAACACGATTACTCAAAAAATGCTCGATAGTTTCTTTTTTACAAAAAACCTTGTATTAGACACATTTTTGCTTGGATCTTCGAAGTTTGCTGTCTTTTCTTTAATATTTTTTTATATCTAAAAAGGTATTGATAAAACCTAAATTTGCTCAAAACACTTTTTTCATAATCATTATAGTTCGTCTTTTATTCAAGTAAAACTAACTCGGCGATGATTCCGCGCCGTCCTTTTTCACCTGGCATAATATGAAAGACGGGCGTGAGTGTGAAGAAAGAAGGACGATGTTTGATTTCTAGAGTCAGGAGAGCTCTTAATGATCGTCTCTCAGTGCGGCAGTTAATCTGATAGAGTCACCCTTGATTTTAAATCCATTTTTATTGCGTTAAACATAAATAACTATTGACTAGTACTATTAAACATTTAAGTCTGAGGTCGAACATAATAATATAATATTATCGTAACTAGAACACGTAATACTTCACTTGATATTCACTTTATGTCTATAATGCACAGGCTATAGACTCACTATTTCATATACTACATATAAATCACTTAAATTATTGCATGGCGCATGCGTCAACTTTTTATTACGCCTTGATGATTTTAAATTGTCTTATTATTTTTTACGACTGTAGTTAAGATAACGAATTCGAAGAAAAAATAGGTTTATGCACGAAATTGATACACCTAAATCTACCTAGATACACAAATAGTTTACTGCAAAATGAATAAAATTGTAGGATATTATAATTTTACTAGATCTTAGAAAAAAAATTATAATGTTTCAAGCGCTTATTCAAAATCCAACAAAGCCTATGTTAAAGATTTCAACGAGTGTTTTAAGGTCTCGATATAAAATACTACTCTATCTCTAATCTCATTTTTTTTTATGAAATAAGGGGGCAAACGAGCAAACGGGTCACCTGATGGAAAGCAACTTCCGTCGCCCATGGACACTCGCAGCATCAGAAGAGCTGCAGGTGCGTTGCCGGCCTTTTAAGAGGGAATAGGGTAATAACTAATAGGGGAGGGTAGGGAAGGGAATAGGGTAGGGGATTGGGCCTCCGGTAAACTCACTCACTCGGCGAAACACAGCGCTAGCGCTGTTTCACGCCGGTTTTCTGTGAGAACGTGGTATTTCTCCGGTCGAGCCGGCCCATTCGTGCCGAAGCATGGCTCTCCCACGTATAAAAATTTTGGCTGCTACTTTACATGAAGTACTGGTATGAGTAAAAATATATTTTTGTGTTAGATAGTCCGGTCCGTTCGATCGGGGAAAGATACTCTACATAACATCACGCTGCGACCAATACGAGCGAAGAATTTGTGGAAGATGTGGAAAGAACAGGGAATATGCGTCTTTGTTATTGTGTGTCGAGAAAAACGAAGTCGCGAGCTACAGCTGTAAATAAGATATAATACAGGACTATTTATACCCCTGGTAACTCACAGCGGCTTACTGGATTTTAACAAATTGATCAAAGGCAGAGTGCACCACGATAATGACGTAAAGTGGCTAGACGTGCGCTATTCACGTATAAACAGCTGCTGTAATCAATTTATATCGCCTGCTGACAAATAAAAATATACTTGTTAAAACTAGATTTGTTACGTGACACAAAAATAACTGAGAAACAAACACTTGGGTTATTATTGACTGTTTTTTAATTAGCATTGTAAAAAGTAAGTTATTTTCCGCAATCAAAATAATTATTATCCCCTGTTTTTCCCTTACTGTAATATTTTGGACTATAGCCTATTAGCTATTGTAACACTTAGTGACCAGTACTTATTTTTGTAAGAAATAAAAATTGACACATTTTGTTATTTTAGGTATGATCATAAATACACAAACAATTTAATTGGTTTGGAAAATTATAGGTAACAAAATAAGTGCCTGCAAATTACAATGTATAAGAAATTATAGACTAATTTAATGTCTAATGTTTTGTCTTGTTTTATAAAATTTATATGTCGGCCTTGACTCGTTTTAGACTGCAGTAACTCTGTTACATAACGCCTGCAGATTCGCCTGATAAAACTAAAATAAACAGCTCAATTGTTATTTTGTATCTATGGAGAACGTTCTCCATACTTATATCAAAATGCGAAATTGTATCTGTCTAGTACCTCTTTCGTATTCACGTATTCACTACTAAGCCGATTTTAATAGGGTAATGAGACGCTTTTAGTTCATACTTCATATAAAGGGGCATAGGATAGTTTTTGTTAAAGCAAAAGCAAGCGATAGGATCATAGGATAGGTCGGGATAGGAAGGGATAGGATAGTTTTTACTCTGTGCGAGCAAAGTTAAAGAAAGCATCTAAAAGTAGAACGTCTGACTCACATAAAACTACAATAACTCTGGAACGAACTGTCACCAGCAGTATTTCCGGACCGATACGACCTGCAAACCATCAAGAAAAGAGCGTCTTAAAAGGCCGGCAACGCACCTGCAGCTCCTCTGATTAGCGACGTGACGGTAGTTGCTTACCATCATGTGAGCCGTTTGCTCGTTTATTTAATAAAAAAAAAAACAATAAAAGTGGATAGTATAAATTTTTTCAAGATAGGACTTACACGATATGAAAAGGCTAACTTGTTACTTTGGCAAAAAAATATGACGAACGATGAATATGATGGGTACCTATAGAAATTGCAAACATACAAATTAAAATACCTTAGAAATTAGAATCTAGATTTTAGAATTCTAGTTCACATCGTCTGATACTGAATTTGTAAGCAACGTTCGTCGCACAACGGTAGGACCCAGATTTTTGGCTGCTACTTTACATTTTTACTGAGAAAGCTAATGGTAAATATGTAGGTACAGTGTGAATTGTGATTCTATGCAGAAAACAATATACTTACTCATTTTAATAATGTTGACATCACATAAAACTTTGATAACTGCTAGTTGCTACACACTACTATAAATACACGTTTTGAACGTCGGAACCACGATGCGTACCGCTAACGGCTAACCCGGCGAGAAGAACCGTCAACCGGCGTAAAAAACTCTACTTATACATATTAATGTTAGACAACCCAACTCGATCCCAAACTTTAATTAAACGAAGATATTTTTGTTAATTAAAATAAACTCTATGCCTGCTCCTCAAACTCTACATTAAAGTTAAATAATCATTAAATGTCTTTGACTGCGGCCGAAAAAGTAACGACTTATGATTGTGAGATTTCGTGCGATTTAAGTTTAAGTTTACGTTCAAGTTCTAGGATTTTCGCAACGGTTTATTTAGGAATTGGGTAGGATGCGTTTAATGTAAACCGTTATGAGTCCGCGTCAGAACAGTGACACACTAGACAGAACGAAGCAGTAGTCCGACTTAGGGTCAATTCAGACCGCAACGCGACGCGTAGATGCATTTCTATTTGACAGATCTCAATTGCGTGAGATGTCTTGAAAATCTGTCAAATTCATACAAATTTAGAAATACATCTACTCGTCGCGTTGCGGTCTGAATTGACCCTTAGAAGTGTTCTCAAAATTTTAAATACGTTTGACGTATTATGTCATACTATCGGCGCGCGCCGTAAAACCGCGTCGTTGAACCGTTCAAGTCATGCATACAACGCGCCGATTTGTCAGCTTCTTTAAAGTCGACCTACTGGTTCGTTCAGTATATTGTGACTGTGCTATCTGTGACACATTCGAGTTTATGTATTCGTGATGCACACGTCACGGAAATTAGGACAATTTCAGTTACCAGTTGGGCGGTGCCGGTTACCGTGGGTGGTTTATTACCTTTCTTACTTTCTGTAACAATGATACTCTCTAATAAAAAGTAACTTGTTTGATTGCTAATTAATAATTATATTATTACATATTCTTCTTCAATTATTAATTAATTATTAATTAATTATTATTATCTGTACTTGAATTACGATCGCTCGCTGGAGTACTTCAGAATAGAAAATGGTGTCTAAAAAAGGTTACTTACATAAATTCTTTTTTTTTCAATTACCTACTCTACAAAATCCGTCGCGTAGTGATAAAATGCGAGCGTTGATAAAATTGCGTTCCTTTAGAAGTTAAAACCCGATCAAAGTGTAAATTACACATTGTAAATGTAAATAGATTCTTTACAATACAATAGCACGTCACCATTTACAGTTAGTTACAAATTGTCAATAGGCATTACATGACATTGATTTCTAGTTAACAACACAGCTAGGTTACAACTTTGTACCCCAATTCTGCTTTCATCTTACACAAAAGCAGTTTCGTATTCTATCTATTCTAATTATTCCTATGATCCCCCAACCCCAAAATGATCATCAAGAAATGACAAAACAACGACAAACTTGTTATTATTGGTCAAAAAGTTGGAGTTTTATATTGGTTAAAACTTAGGAAAAATGTTTGGACATCGTCGTACCTACTAATTATTATCTTAGCATGTTCCGTTTAGCTACTTATATTATATAAAATACATTTAGTTTTATTCGTTATCTTTTTTTGAGCATAAAGTTTTAGTATAGTATTAACTATTAAGTAACTATTTATGTTAATGAACATGATTTGATCTTACGACCTATGACCTCGCGAAATAAGACGAAGCCGACTGATAGAGGAAAAAAAAACATTTATTCTACTTATTTGTAAATTGATAGATTTAAGTCGCGTTGCGTCTTGCGTGCATTACAGGATAAGACACTTAAAAAAAACTATGATTGCTTCATCATTCTATCATTTACTGTGGTGTAAAATTTTGCAAGGAACTCTACCTTGATTGAGTCAGAATAGTCAGAACATAGAGGTAAGAAATCAAAGTTATTCCACATCAAATCGGTCGATATTTTTTCAAAATTATTAGTCTTTTGTCCAAAGTTTAAAAATCAATTTAAAGGTAATAAAAATTATTCGTAATCTCGATTCTCCTTGCGCTAAGAACTCCTTTGGTAGACTTTAATTCGCAGATAATCATTAAAATGACGATGGCATCGTAAAACTGTGACGAGTGGATGATCCTAGTGACTAAAGTCAAACAGGATGTTGTTTCTGAACTGAGGCCTACTAATGACAAATTGTGAAATCATAATTTTCTCAACAAACATCAGCGTACTATCTGATAAGGAAATACGCTCACGTGTTCATCTAATGTGATTATAATATATTTCCTATTTTTGTATCATTCATTATTTGCTACCTCTTTTACTTATTTGCGTCCGCTATCAGTTCTAAGATTCACTCGGCCTAGCAAGGTCATCCACACTACGGTCTACAAGTGAACTCTATACTTGTATATATGCGAAAAAGTGTATGTCTGTTATAGTGTTCATGCTGAAATCACTGAACCAATTGGAGTGAAATTTGATATAGACATACTTTGAGTCCCAGGAGAGGACATCAATATCTAGGATAGTTTTTACGGCTGCTGCAGCAAGATGGTTACCATGCGATGAATGAAGTTTTGCAGGAACGAAGTTGCCGGCAAAATCTAGACCTAATTTAATCTGGTTTTTATCTGATACAGTCCTAAGAGTGATTACGATGATGGCCGAAATGTAAACAAGTGTGTGAATTAAACAATATTTAACTATCGCACATTGGCGTGCGATCTCGATGTTCTGTGAATTCGATGTAGGTTGCTGGAATTTGAGGCTAGAGTTTCATTAGATGCAACGCTGTGTAACCGATTTCGAATAGGAGGTATCTTGTAGTTTCGTAGAATATGAATAATACGGCTAGGTGTAGGACTTTTACTACTACCCAGTTGCTCAAATAATCAGTTTGTTTCTCTCATGAAAACATAAATGACACAATTTATTATTTTTTTCTTTTTGAAACTCCAAGAGTTGCTCCCGGGTCCCTCTATTAAATAGATAAACAGTTAAAACATTATATTTTTTCACTACTCAGAAAATAGTTACCTGGTCCAAACAGAGCGAACCGGAGGCTCGGCCTGACAAATTCCTCAACACATCAACCTTTTATTAATGGTACAATATCGGCCGCACGATTATGATAATTGATAACGATGATCCCGCGCTACGAGCCGGAACCGATCGGAGAAACATCTTTATGGGTACAATAAAAATCAGCCTTTTTTACATTTTCTCGATCTAGTTGTGTACGATACCTAACCTTGAATAACCTGATTTGACGTGTGTATAGGTGAATGGATTCTGTACACTTCCCCGTGTGTCGGCACAAAAACTCCGCGGGATATTTTGAGTTATTGTCGCGATGCTAATTCGAGTATCGATTTCGTTTAGGTGTCGATGTTTTTGTTGCAATTAGTATTTTTTAGGCTCCATTGACCATATTAGTAAGGCAATAGAGCGTCCTTTGAAGTATCGTGTTCCGTTCAACAGAATTTAACATCTGTAAGCAATTCCATACTCAACATCAAGTAGGTAATCATCAAGGTGATCTTCGCGAGGAAATGTGATGCCAGTAATAAAATAAAAATTAGCTCGAAAGACCTTGACGAAAGAATATTTGATGCTTAGTTTAGGAAAGAGTTGTGACTTATGGTTTTTAAGCGTTGTTCATGTAGATAAAGCAATTATGTGTTTGTTATTTCTTATTAATGGAGTCTGTCAAACAAATCGAAGCATAGACAAAAAGAAAGACTCTAAAACCAGTCTGTGAGTGCGTAGGGGTTCCCTTGGCGGACTGGTTTGTTTGGTAAAAAAGAACTGTGGTCAGTGGTCAACAGGGTTATATTATTATGGTGAAGTATATTTTGTGCTAGTTTGAAACATTGAAGTATAATGCAGTGTAGAACGGTAACCCTCATACTTTTGATCGTTCAAATATGGCTTCAGCTACTGACATTTTGTCTAGGACAATGAAAATTGAATGATCGATACATGTTTGATAACCAACTGAGAGTACGAAAGATCCACGATATATAACACATCTAGGTGCATATCTTGTGGAACTACTTTTTGACTCCGTTAGGTACTCTTCCATAATATTTATAATATTCGTAGGTTTTAAAGAATGCACGTTTGAAGCAACATACTAAATACCTTTTAAAAATCTGTGGACCTCCAGCAAAATTAATCTTGAGCTAGAATTGAAGATAATTTATAATCATAATGTACAAAATACGGCTTACACCCCCTTCCAAATAAACATAAAACTGTGATAGAGACTAATGTTGTATTAAAATAATCTGTTAATGCATCCAGCTGACTGATAACTTCAGCGGAATAGAAATCTTATGGACATTCGTAAATATATTTTTGCCAGTCTTTGATCTATATTGATTTGCATTAAAGTTTAGCACCGCCTGGCCACTAAAATTGATAAATAAAAAATATAATTGATTGCATTGTGTATATTTAGTTTTTTTTTTGCATATTTTCCAGTTAATGGTATCGTTTTTCGACAATCGAGGAATAGGCAAAGGCGTTATTCTACATTTTAATGTAAGCTCTACACCAGTATTTCCCAAAGTATGGGTCGCGACCCACTGGTGGGTCGCGGGTAGGTTTTGGGTGGGCCCTGAAACTATAGGACGATTTTCGTACTCGTTCGATTGTCATTTTACTTCTTCGTTCGTCGTCGTGGGTGCGTGCGGGACGGGGGCGGGGCATTCGAACGCAAACGTTTATACGTGGGAGAGCCATGCTTCGGCACGAATGGGCCGGCTCGACCGGAGAAATACCACGTTCTCACAGAAAACCGGCTTGAAACAGCGCTTGCGCTGTGTTTCGCCGAGTGAGTGAGTTTACCGGAGGCCCAATCCGCTACCCTATTCCCTTCTCTTCCCTTCCCTACCTTCCCCTATTCCCTTCCCTTCCCTACCCTCCCCTATTACCCTATTCCCTCTTAAAAGGCCGGCAACGCACTTACAGCTCTTCTAATGCTGCGAGTGTCCATGGGCGACGGATGTTGCTTTCCATCAGGTGACCCGTTTGCTCGTTTGCCCCCTAATTTCATAAAAAAAAAAACGTAATTATAAGTACCTAAGGCTGACGATGATGACATTATGGTGGTGAACTATAACGATAAGAATTAACAGGTAAATGCTGAGGCAGCAACATACCGCTGCTTTTTTGTCTTCATGACACAAGGTGGGCCGCGAACTTTAAACTTTCTTGTATATTATATAGGTCGCGGTCCCGACAAGTTTAGGAAACACTGCTCTACACTATTCTTTAATCTCCACTCATATTTAAGTTAAAACTGTAAAGCCGTTTTAGTTAAAAAGTAACAAAAATAATGACTTGCAAGTAAATAATCGAAATATGCAAGTAACGTTTGTGACTGTACGGTACGATATTTATAAATTTAGGTAGAGTCAAATAAATCCTCAACTTTTTTAAGAGCCACACATTTTTCCGACTCCCATAAAATTTTCATTTTAGCACGTAATGTTATTGTTTTGCCTCTGAGTATCTACATAACTGTATAAAATAAATAAATAAATAAAATATCTTTTTATTCAAAATGGGTATCATGATACACTTTTTGAAAGTCGAACGAAGAAACTACGTTGCCTACCACCGGTTCGGGAACTACCCCGCCGAGAAGAACCGGCGTAAGAAACTCGCACGGGGCCATCTTTTGCAAAAAAAAATGGAAAATTACAATGTTATGGCTTACAGCTATGTAACAAAATTAAAAGAAAAGTAACCTGCATGGAGCCACCCTATTCCCAAGGTGTGCTGTCCTCGAAGAAATCATTGACTTGACTTTATTTAGCTAAGCTTAATACAATCTATAGATTCGTTTTCATCTCTAACTAATGTTCACGTTGAAAACCCCATGTAAACATAGAGTTATATCGACAAACAATGTAATTTCCCGAGAAAATTCCAGATTAGAATCCATACTATAATATTATAAATGCCGTGTCTGTCTGTTACCGCATCACCCCACAACCGCCGCGCTGAACCAATTTTGTTGAAATTTGGTATAGAGAATATTTTGAGTCCCGGTAAAGGACATAGGATACTTTTTATGCAGGAAAAATATACGGTTCCTTCGCGAGGTTATGGACGTCATCTAGTTAGCTATACGAACCTAGAAATCGTCTAGATTGTTCATAGATGTGTTGTTATTTTACTATGTTTTCAAACACGTTGGCGCGAAATAGGTCATAGTGTACTCAGGAATAGCTTAGCCATAACCTTATTTACTATAATATAATGAAGCTGAAAACGCGACATTGTTCGATTTTACTCTTAGTAGTTACTAATTGGTAGGTACATTGTAATCATGATTACAATCAGCATGAAGAGATCAAAGCTTATTAGTTATTTTAATACTGGATGTTGCTTGCAAGTTGCAACTTCGCTTACGTCGAAATTCGTTCAAGATGACGACTGAGACATTTTGAGCAACTATCCTAAAATCAGAAAATTATTACTGATACTTGCATCTAGCTTAAAAAGTGGAAAACATAATTTTCTAATCGCATTAAATGCATTTTTATAATTTATATCGCTTGGGAACCGACGCAAAAACTGGCGCCGCCTTATGGGTGCAAGATGATTCCAAATACGAGCGTGAGACCGGCAAGAGATAGCACAATAAAATTAAACCTCTATTTGTGGGCTAAGTGTGGCGATCTGTCACTTTTCAGAAAACTCTTTTTTGACGACTTACTATTAAATGTAGAATAGAATAGAAAATACATTATTTGTACAACTTAAAACTAAACTTAAACTGAAAAAACACAATAAAGGAAAAATATGTACAAATAGGCGGTCTTACTGCTAGCAGCAGTTTCTGCCAGACAACCTGTATAAATGTATTTGTATGGAATTAGTTAACATTGTTTTAGATCAGGGGTTCCCAAACTTTTTCTTGGTCAGGGACCTCTTTGATATTTTTCTCTTTAACTGAAGCGACCACCATGTAGGGAATAAAAACTCAATAGGAAGTTACAAAAAAGCTAAAACTTTGGTATTTTTGTATTCAAGTGATTTCAGAGCTGCATCTTCTTCACAAGGCCGGAGGTCAGCTTTCCTAGATTTAAATTTAATACTTACTTCGATCGTGGGAATCGCAGACACAATAGATTTTTAATTGTTATGCGGCACCCGGTTGCCGCATGGGAGTTGATGGGTTAAAAAAAAGAGTCGCAGACCATATTTTGGCTCCTGCGGACCACTGGTTGGGAACCAGTGTTTTAGATTAAATGCGCTAATTTCGATTCCATACTAGCAAACATACTAAAAACTTACACCCAGAGCCCTTAATTTTATACGAGTTTGTTTAACCACTATATACGTTTTGTGTACTGTCAGAATTTTATCCAATAAGGTTTCTGAAAAAAATCGTCATTTTCGAAGACATTTAAATAAAACGGTAATGATGTTATATAATAATTTATTTGATTTTAATTTATAATATTCATATTGATATTTTTATAGTCTGTTTAAGATGATGAGATATATATTAGCCCGTACCATATTTGTTTAAAAATGATTATTGTTTTCTTAACCTCTTTTATCATTAAAAAGGAAAAACCAATAATTTGGGTTTTCCAAGCTACATTAATATTATCTTTATTATATTATATGGCAATCACATCTTTAATTATATTATAACAATTAAATGGTTTGAAAGTAACGTACAAAAAACGTTTTAAATAATTTCTATGAAAAAATAAAAAAACCGACTACAACTTTACTCACTCTTGTAAACTTCTGCAGCTGCACACAGAGACGAATATCAGTTACTTACCTTTAATTAAAATATGAAGTGATAAATTTTAATTCAGTCATTAAATGTCTCTGAATAGAGTGCGGTAGTTGATGGGCATCAAGTTGACTTAGATAATTAAGTACTTGCACAAAAGCTCAGTTGCTTTCCCCTTTTTTTACATGGCTTGCTTGCTTGCATGCTTTCCGCATTCCCGGCGGATTGGGGATATCAGCCGGTGTATGTGGGACTCCCCGTAGGATATACCCAATTAAACCCCACGGTTCTCTACTACCCGCTTAAGGCAGAGTTGAATGTCAGATTTTTATCGTTACCAAGCTAAAGCAAAAGATTTGTGGTACATACGTCATTATTAGTCTAGACGTGATTCGCCATCATTTTGTAAACATTATCACAATATGATAAGGATACCGCGAATAGGTTGTAATTAACTAACACGCAAGGTTGTGTAAAAATATAGTATAAAAAAGACTAGATTTTTTTTCCGTCTTGGCTGATTCCGTATACCTACCCCTATATGAATTAATTCTTTCTGTGCGTCGACTGCACCATCCTCAGCACCATCAGTCCGAAATTTTGTACGGCTATAGATTGCATAATATAGACTTGGCTTTTGGCATTACAAAATAATTATTAATATTTTTTCATTTGGGTTGCAGTATTTGCATTATCAAATACTAGCTGTCCAAGTTTGGCCATAAAATGATTTTCGATGTTTTCCTGCTTTTCTCTAGAAGTTTTTTCTGATATTTTTTTTCTATAGACCTCACGGAGTCCGAGACTTTTCCAACGAATGCAAAACCGTGGAAATTGGTTCGTGCGTTCTGGAGTTATATCGTCAGGAAGGAAAACCCGACTTATTTTTATATATTAGATTTCAGCCCCTGTGTTTGGTTTTTACTCATGCTTGAGCTTTACTATATTTTCTAATGTATCAATAGGCTAACATAATTAGTATAGACCCTAGGTGAAACTGTAATAACTTGTTATTATTACGTATTAAGAGTGTCAAAGGCAATAAGGTCTTGCACCTTCAATATGATTAAATTTAATTATGTAATTATACATCTTTAAAGCATCTAATTCTGCTTGAGAACAAAGTATAATATGATGTGACGGATAAATAATATTAGTTAAGCGAGGTTAAATGTTTTCCCAGTAACTAACGAATGTATGTAAAGATGGTGTATAGTGATCAAAATATCACTTTGTCCTGGACTTGATTTTCAAATTTTTCATTATGAGTAGTAGGGTAGTAAAGTTTAAAGTAAGTATAGGGGAGATGGTCTCAAAGCGGACCCCTTAAGGGAAAGATAAAAAATCTTTTACAGCTTTTTTTCCACACTAGATCATTACTAAAAGCATGCATAGAGCAAGTTTTTTATAAACCAAGAAATGTATTAGACTTAAGCAAATTACGAAACCTCTCCCGTTTGTCCAGGGAAGGACTAGGGAGCGGGAAAAATATCTATAGTCAAAAATTATCTACACAATTATAATTATGTTAGAACTTTTTTTAATTAATTTAGAGCTTTTAACAATCTATGCGTCAACAGTTAACATTGCGTGGGTTTAAAACACTAATCCTATAATTGGTTAATCGGTTGAATTATTAGCTATAAAAGCTTTTAACAGCTGTGTCATAAAGTGTTATAACAATAATAACAGACACCCTTTATATGGAAGAAGTAAGAACTAATTTTTTCGAGAAAAAACTTAATAATTTATACGTATTGTTAATTAATAGGCATGTTATTTATTACTGTCTACATTCTAGATAATTTTATTGTATTCAAAGTAAAATTTACATAGCACATGTAACTTGCTTAGCCTTGAATAGAACCAGTCTATGTATGGTTCCGTAGTTTCAGACAAATGAAACTACTTCTTAGAAGACAAACTATCTTTCGGCTTAGAATGCTCTAAAGCTGTATATTTTACTATTTAGTCAAAACCCAAGCTGTAAAGTAATTTTAAATGTATTTATAAATGTCGGCTAAACAGGATACCTATCTCTTTTATTATTTAAAATTTATACTCATAATAATATTAAGTATATTTATCGATAGAATTAATAAAATAAAAATTTTGTATGGGTGCAAACATTTGTATTTTATTCAAAATACATCAATTTATTGTAATATATTTAAATCGGGACATTGTCCCGATTTAAATATATTACAATAAATTTGGAGACAAAAAAGAAGACACTTTGCTCTCAACCATTGGGTTGAGAGCAAAGTGTCTCCACGTGTATTTTATAATCGAACATTAATCACATATATGAAAACATCGTTCACTTTGCAAAACGTGCATTTGTTGTGATACTCAACAATGCACGTCACGACGGACGGTAATGGGAATCGATTCCTCTCGGAGGAATTACGAAGCCATAAACACAAACATTTATCAATCGTGGCGCCAAGCCTACGCCCATCTTCAATAAAAAAAGAAAAACAAACAGACGGTGCCACGGATCCCGGCGCCTAATCTGTCCCTCGGCACGTGGACTAGTCCCTTATTTACTTTTTTTTTTCTCGGAGCGCATTCCTACTTTTTTGTGTAGAAGGGTTCACTTATCCCAGACTCCCTTTCTATTTAAGGAGTGACTCATATTGTTTGTTTAAACGTCTGTACTGCCCGTTCAAACATCTCGTTTTAAAATCGTGTATTTCAAAGCGTTAACATGTCTAGGATGTTTTCCTACTGGCTCAAAGAATTTGACGTCGGTCGGATCGTGGTTTAAAATAAATGAAAAATGTAGAAACGCTGTTAAAATGTTATTTTAATCCTTGTTTTTCAATCTTTGTTATATTTTTGTATAGACAGAAGAACGTCCGAATATTTCTGCTCCATTGTAGATGCTTTAGAGTCTTGTGCGTCTTGTAGGCTCATAATAAAACATAATATGGTACTACAATTTATTTTTTTACAATAGTGAAATATCGGTGTAGTCTTCATTTTCGCAACTTTTCGGCATTCACCGAAATTAAATCATACGACCCATTAATTATGCAGAAGCTCTGTAAACGTTTGTTTATGGTGAAACAAGCGCGACTGTCAATCACACCCGTTATGGCGTTGCCCCATCGAAATTACTACCATCTATAGATGGCAAAGGAGCCCGCAAGTTTTTGCCCGCCAAAATTAATGTCACCTCATTATCTCTGATTCATGCCTGCATTGTATTCCGCAATTTCGATTTTTGAAAACTGCGAACCGTTATTAAGAGGATACAACAGGGGCTAGAGAAATGAAAAAAAAGTACGTGTAATATCTATAGCTGTCTCCCTTACCTCAAGCCTATACCGCAGAACGCGATAGAGACAACTGCATAAAATCCAGAAAATCAACGATTCGTTGTCCCCTGATTCCTTCTCCAAAACTTAACCGATTTAAGTACTTTTTTCATTAAAGATTAAAAAAAGGCTTGAGCTGTGTTCCTATGTTTTGCTTTTTTTGTATAATCTAGGCAAATCTGTTTTCTGGACTTTTGAACACAGTGGAAAATCTGGCCATTTTTTTGGGTTTTTGAACGTTCATATCTTATTTAATATTTAAATTAAGAAAAAAAAGAAAACATAGGGACATTGTATTAGTGGCCGTAGATATTCAGGAAAAAAATTATAACTCTACTAGCATTATCCAGGGAGGAAACAGGGGACAACGTTTGTATGGAAAAAAGGGCGGTGTGGAATCCTCTTAAGGCTTATTTGTTAACTCGTCACCGTGTAAACACGTTCTCATGTAAATATACTTAAGAGTCGACACGGTGAGCGATAAAATTATCTACCTAAGAACGAAAATTATGTAATACATGGCACCATTCGGTGATAGCGAGTTTCCATGTTGGCCGTATCGCGCGAATAATTTCGCGATTAGGGGTGTTAGTGACAGTTAATTTTAAATTAAGAACCTAATTTTTAATTTAAAAAAAACCCAACCAAACAATTTTAATAAGACTTTATCCGGCTTAAGAAAAGTGCTCTGTGATTTTTAAATCTTAGAAATAATAATCAATTAAATAGCCAATTTGCTACGAAGATTATTTTAAAAGCTCTCGTAAGAATTTCTAATAATTATTATATTCGATCTACAAGTAATTTCGTTGCTAAAATACTGACGACCTTTTCTGTTTTTTCCAGGTCCATTATAATGCAAGATAAGCCGAACATATCGAATTATAAACATAAATAGTGCAGCAGTGTTGTGATGTGCCGGTAGCGTCAGTCAATATGAGTGCTAGTGTCCGCCGAGCCAGCAGGATGGATGTGCTATGGTCCATATTCAAGCTGCTGCTGTTTCAAATGATGGTGATGAGGTGCAGTGGCAAGCACTTGCCCGTGAGGGTGGAGCTGAACGACGTGGAAGACGTTCAGGATAGCATAAGACAATTTGTACATACTGGTAAGTTAAATGCTTGAGTTTTTTTTATTTCATTTATTTCTTGATTCTGGCAAAAAATAATTTACTAAACATTCGAAAAAAAACTACACTTTGAAAATAGAATTTAATAAATGATTTTTTAAATAATAACGAAAAAGTTATTATAAGTTTTGACAGTACATAAATAATAACGTAAAATGTTTGTGTTAAACACACACAGATTATCAATTTTTATAAAACATCAAACTTTTTAGTATCTTTATTATACAGTCTCGACTGCATTTACCGCAAGCAATTAAAGCAAATGATAAAAAAGGCAAAATAAAATCATAGAAGTCGTTTTGTATGTCTTGTTGTTTGAAATGTAGATAAGTGGCCGCCCGGACTCCCGGCTGACGCGACGAGAGATTACTTTGAAGGATTATTCTGTGCGCGTGTGTCGATGAAGAAAAAAAATATGTCAGTTGGAATTCCAGAGTTCTTTTTTTTAAATCGTTTAATGCAGTTAAATATTTTTCGTTTCGCGTTTCTTTATTTATTTTTGTTTTTAATTTTATTATCTCAATTACATACCTTGTTCTCCAAAATATTTGAATGCAGTGTACTGTGAGATTTAAAAAAACCAGCCAAGTCCGTGTCAGGTCACGCGCAATATAGGTTTCCGTAGTACCGCTAATTTTTTTTATAATTTTTGAATCGTCCATTAATGTACATCAATGATGAAATACTCAAACCAGGGGGGTGAGCCAAAATCTTTTCGTTTTCGCTTCGTTATAGAATCGCCGTTGAAAATGTATGGAATTGACATAAGGGTTCGTTAATATGACGTTGACGTTCGACTCGTCTTATGTCAATTCCATACATTTTGATCGGCGATTCTATAACGAAGCGAAAACGAAAAAGTTTCGGCTAAATGGCCAGATATGTTACTACCGCGCGCGTTGTGAAGCTTCAAATACGGCCCAATTGGGCCGTATGTTGTTTAGTCTGTATCGAGCGCAGTCACGAATGTGTCTTACCTAAATAAATTGAAAATGACGTCGTGCGTGTATCGAAAATGTACCAATTATGACTCGAAAGTAAACAAAACACATGGAATCTCTTACCACATGTCTTGATTGCAATAAATACCTCGATTATTTACATTTTCCATTATTTTTTCGAACAATTTGGAAAAAATCGAATTTTCGTCATAGCTCAGGCGAAAAGAGAGACAGCGATACAATTCGACGTTTAAAAATAGAACTGTCTCTTTTACATAAATGGTTTTTCGTATCTTTTGTTTCACTCATCTGTCAAATTTGTCAATGTCTGCAATTTTGAATTTGAAAATTGTTCGGAAGAGATTTAAGCCGGAAATAGTATGGACGTAACATATCTGTATAAGTACAATATCATTGATGTACATTTATAACGTGTTTTACACTTAGTAACATTATCTCAGTTATCAAACGTAAAGTTCCTTTATACTTCGCCGAATACCTTTTTTTAGTTGATCGACTATAATTCAATAACTTTTGAGTTTTGAAGTCTTCTTAGCCGTACAGTTTTCCTTTAAAATTCAGCATATTTCCTACTCACGTGAATTTTTTCATATTAATTCCAGAAGCAACCGTTAACCGCTAGAAGGGGGGGACACAGGACTCTAACGATTTTTTCCACTTTAAAACTTTATATTTCACAAATGGATCGAAAAATTAATATCATCCGCGCTTGATGTGTAGGGGTAGTCCCGGGTGCGTCTTCCGTCCGCCTCGGGGAGTCCCACATACCTTGGTGGTCCTCCCCAGGCCCCGAAGATGCGTAAAAGCATTCCCCCAACGAAAAAAAAAGGGGGGAGGTACAATAAAAAATATTTTTTTAAGATTTTATATACCATTTTGTCGGCATCCTTAATATCTGCATTCATGCCGAATTACAGCTTTGTAGGTCCTACAGTCTCTGAGTAAAACCGTGGACAGACAGACAGACAGACGGACGGACAGACCGAAACTACGTTGACTACGGAACCCTAAAAACACTATGATCCTAATTTTAAGTATTATAATAATCTAAAGTTTTCGTCCAAAATTTTTAAATTGTTGTTTCTTAAACCTGAATTTGTGGTATTAGTTATAGACCACAGATTATTTGCAAGGTCAGTTATCATCACCCGATGATGTCGTAAAAGTAAATGATGTTTAATTTCATGATGTGCGCAGGCAGTGATTACCTGAAGGTCGGGGCGTTCGCTTTAACGACTCGTATACTGTTACATTAGTTTCCAATTACTCGTATAAAACTTATTGGGCCTTGTAGTTTACTTTTTTTTTATAAAAGGACTTACGGAGAATTGGCTTTTACGCGTATCTCCAGACGCGGAAATAAAAATCCGACAGGAAAAAAGTTGTAAAAGTAGCCGAGTAAGTCTAAGCCATGTCTAAGCTTTACCAAATTTTATGTAAGTACGTTTTACATAGTACCGACTTTTACCTGCACAAAGTGAGTGTAGTTTCGGTCACGTGTTCGGTCACAATTTCTTTTGCTAATTAAATATTTTTTTAAATAACTTACAGGTTATGGGTAACCATTTTATAATAGTTTGTTTCATGCACTTTCGATAAAAATACAAGGTAGAGTAAGCACACAGAGAGGAAGATTATTGATGTTTACAAACACTCTCGGAAACGACTTCCTTTTGCATATGTAGTCACGTTTATGTTTTACTAAATAAATGTTATTTGAAAAAAATTATAGTGATTACTATTTTTTCTATATAATTTAACTTGTTTAATCTGCTACAAAGCCATCTTAAAATTGATATTTACAACATAATAATAATTATAATAACTTATAATATATGACAAAATAAAATCAAATGTAGAGTCAGTCACATATGGATTTGCGCTACCGCTAGTATTTTTTGCATGGTGAAGTAGCCACATAAACATACATAATAATATTAATTATACGGTATACATATTACAATGCTGCAGGGATTTGCGGTATTTACGCAAAAACGGTAAAAACTAGTAATATTAATAACATCCTATTCTAAAATTTAAAGCTTGATCCTTACAAAAATCAAGTAGACCGTACTAACGATGATGATAATGAACAAAATTACCTAATTATCATAGCGAGAGTAAAGTATAACGATCTGAATCTGTTATCTCCGTTATCACTTATCTCGCTTGTCAATATTTGTGGAGCAAATCTTATCTGAGTGCAGAAAAGGCGCGAATCTACGTGACGTGACGCAATATGACGCGTGACGTCACACCTGTCGCACGATCACAGATTATGTTTGATCACTCGCTGCGTTAAAAAAAGTGTTGTGTAAAATGGTGATTATTGTTTTTATGTTTGCACAATGCAAAACAGTTGAACAAAATTTAATGAAAGACATATCATACGAGTATAAAAATATAATCAGTAGTAAGGAGAACTATACGAGTAACAGAATAGCAAATAAAAATTTGAAATTTGGTTGCAAAATAGATAATCTATAAGCTACTTTTTGTATTTCTATTTATTAACTTAGCTCTAATTTTTAATTAAGTATTGTTATCTACGACAAGCCAGGCACTATGCTTAAAATAGCCTTTTTACAGTTAAATCTTCTAGATTAAAAGGAGTTACATAAATTAAAACTTAATATACTTAATATAAAATATATTTTTACTCATAATAATATAATACAACATCCTGTCATAATATAAATATATACAGTGCCGCGTCGTTTCCTCTGTACAATTTTACAACGTTCTTATCACATCATGCATAATACCTGTTTGCTTATTGGGCATTTTCAAAAAAATGTGTACCCCTTGTTTTTACCTTGTCCCTTGACTTCGCTACAGATTATTTGTAAAAAATTACATACTAACATTTTGTAATTTTAATGTAGGGGCATAAACAAGTTTTCTTTTATTAAAATACATTCACGTTTGTATAAAATTTTATTTAGTATGAGATTTATAAGGGTTTTTAAGTACCGAAACCTATTAAATTCACCTGTCCCCTTCCCAGAAGTTGTAACAAAATCTTTAATAACTATTTTTTTTCTTAAAGTAAGTTACTTAAAAAACATATGTTAGATTCCTAAATACTTAATGTATCAATTGAATGTCTTGTTATTGAAAAATCTAACATAATTTAACTACAAATTAATTAAAATTATAATCATGAAAAAGCAACCCGACCGGAATGTTCGGTTTAGTGACCGTTTTTTTTAGTTTTATAAACATACTACAAAAATATTTTCGGCACTAAATGATAGCACTACATTTCATTGTACATCGAGAAACTTCAATTTAAATTTAGTAGTTAAAAATCTGCTACAAGACGCGGACGCAGGTTGGATGGTTCTTCAGGAACGGTTTATTTGTTCAGATAAGTGACCATATTTTGTAAGCATTATTATACTTTCTCCAACTGTTTCTACTGTTGACACGTTGCAAAATTAGCTTAGTATTTAGTATAAAAAATGAAATTGTGATAACTATTATCGGTTATTTACAAACACTTTAAAAGTAAAAGAAAGTAATATTACGTGACTTCCGACTTGTGACTTTTCGTATGGTCACATATAATGGAACGGACAAGTCACAACAGGCGGAAAGCATAAGGCTTAGTTCACATTTTAAATAAATTATTTTTTTATTCACAGATTTTATTAAGAAAATTGGAGATTTTTAAACTGGTACGATTAACGTACAAATATATTTTTTATTACTTATGTGTTAAGGTGACGCCGCGTTAAAGTAAAAAACCGTTTTGGATATGTTTTAGATTGCTAGTTTTCTATGAAAGCCCGGCCCGGCCTTTCACAGAAAACAAGCAATGGAACAGCAAAAAATGGAAAGGGCGTAAGCGACAGAATAGTTTTGTCGCGTAATTTAAAAACCATAAATACATTTCATATAAGCTATGGGCAAATTAAAGTGTATGCTTGAACCAAGCCATGTACAAATTTGGAAGCTTAAATCACTCTCCTCTGTTGGAAAAATAGGAATCCTTTTTTTTTTTACACAGGTCTATTTGATTGATTATTCTGTGTTATAAAAGTTGACCAATCGTGTTATGCTATGGGTAAATCAAAGACAAAGACATGATAAATACTGACAATGAACTTTAATTTCTTAGCTTTAGTCATTGAAAAATCGATATCGCTACAGCCAAATTATCAAGGCGTCGCCTTTACTTAACAATAACAAATATTTAAAATTTAAGTACCTAAAAGTTTTTTTTTTTTTTACTTTTGATTTTATTTCCACTACTTTTCTATCAGTAAAGTTGAAAATCATTTTGTGTCGTTGATATTTGCAGATTTATAATAACTAGACATCAGATTATATGCATTTGCATACTTGCATATGCAAATGCATATAATGTCACTTTTTAGGCGATAGTGCATATTTTGGCAATTTTTCGTTGATAGTGCATATTTCGGTAGTTTAACTTCCATGGGCATTAAGATTGCAATCGGAAAATGTTGGTAGAAAATTATTATTGGCGTATAATAAATAAATAAAAAGTATTTATTTCAAGAAATTAAAAATCCTGGATTTTATGAAATTATAAAAATTGGCGCTTTTATTAATGTCACTACCGGAAAAGTCTTCAAAAAAATAATAAATTTTAATATTAAGTGACTTTTGACTGTGCATATTTTGTGCATATTTCGACCATTTTTCGTGCATATTTGCATGGATATTTCGGCACTTTGATCGTGCATATAATCCGATGTCATTAATAACTTAGGAATTCGTAGACATGTGAACACATCTTTATGATTATGAGATGTTCGTCCCTCTAATTATTGAAGTTAAATCTATGAAATCAAAGAATTTTTTACTTTTATAAGTAGTGCAACAATAAAAATGTTTAAATAAAAGGTTTTTGTGTTATAAAAACTCCTTTAAATATGTTAAATATTACTTACTCATGTAAAAAAATGAAAAATAACCTAGTGGTTGGGTCACATAGTCACACTATGGATTAAAAATAATTGCTACTATTGTTGATCCTTGAAATTATCTAATTTTTTTTTAATAAACAATTAAATATGCATTTCACTAGATTAAATTAACGAAGAAATCCATTTATTGCTGTATTTTTTTGTATTAAATTATATTTTACATTTAGTCGCACAACGGAATCTATTTCGTCGAAAATTCGATTTTGTTTCAATAATATCAGAATAATATAACGTTTTCAGCGTTCTTTTTAACTTATTCCATTAGTTCAATATTTTTCCTTGTATATGACATTCAAAAAAAGGTAAATAAATGACCTTAAAAAATATAGACATATTTTTGCAAGGGTACACGTTTTTTTGAAAATGCCCTATTCCGATTATACTATTAAAGATGATGTAACTTTCTTTATCGCTACAAACAAATTTAGCCTTTCTCGCGTAGTAACTTCTTAATTTTCCATGTTAACGTTTGCTCTAAGATGTCACCTGTATCAGATCTGTATCTCTCCTTACTTTCTATTTTTACCGACTTCCAAAAAACGAGGAAGTTATAATAATCACGTTCACATTTTTGTTCTACTCCGTTATGGTTTTAATTTATATATTTTTAAAATTTTGTTTCTTAATGAATCATTACTTTTTATAATCACTAACAGCACAGGAAACTTAATAGCTTTGTCCACACTGTGCCTTTTTTTGTTCATCAAGGGCATGCGTTATAGCGCAGTCAACATCGCACGTGAGGCATGCCCGCGACGCTATGACACTTTTCTTTCCAACGCGGGTGGATTTTGACGCATTCAATTATTGAATAATATGCCAAACGAAAGTTGAATAAAAAGATGATGACGAAAATTGAAGATGAAATTATAGCTAATACGATTCTAATTCGAATATTCGTCTTTTACTTTTTCATACGAGGAAGTGCGTATGAAAATTAAAAGACACACAACCCTTTATTGATATTAGTAGGAATTTAATACCTTATTATAACAATCTATTATATTTAAATTCGTCGTGTAGTAATAATAGCTTTTGAAACTTCGGAGTGTTTTTCTAGTGTAACTTTGTAAACCACCTACGCTTTAAAGGTCGGTGCTCTACGGAACATGTCGCTTGTAGAGCCGGATACTAAATATTGTAATACTGTGACTATAGTCTGTACTACATAATAATAACATAATTACACGCTCATTACACAGTATACAATATAATGTAATAGATGCAGCTATTACAAGTAAATAATAGTAAATTATGAGGCCTACGTTATAGTAAATAATATAGTCACGACTCACACAGATAAAAATATTATCTAAATGTGCATAGTTAATGTCACCTCCGTGTAAAAGTTTAGTTTTAACTTTTAAGTAATGAGAACCCATTTTAAAATCAACGAAAAAACCTACATTGATTACAAAAACCAAAAGCACGTTTATAACAATAAGTTCTTTGAGATAGGTACTATTGAAATTGAAAAGTCAAATTAATGTAGAGACCATCAATGTAGTTTAATTTATAAAACAATAAATACTTTCGATTAAAATCGTATATTATATTTAGGTATAGAGTATAGACTATTGATTATTAAATGTTACATAATAATAACAACCGAAATGAAAATTGAGGTATTAGATTGAAGATATCGTTACCCGTACCGGTAACTATACGTATTATAAAACATTATGTTATTTATGTCCCACGCATATTATACAAAAAGCCCATAGCGCTAATCGCAATTTAATCTACATAATTATACATTATTATAAAATCATTTTTATTATACATTATAAATTACTCTCGTTGTGTGTATAATATAATGTTTGTAATAATAATATGTCGATAGCCCTTTTGTAGATCGTTTATAAGTTATAACATTTCCTTCATTGTTATTTGATCTTGGACAGGGTCAATTTATTAAACTATAAATTAATATTATAACAATTATGTAATACGCTAATAGAGGCGGTTTTGAATAATTACGCTGTAGGCTGTTATTAAATGCCATAACAATAAATAATGATACCAGGAATACTAGTAAGTAGTAATAAAATTAAATGTTTGATGTATCTGTAAGGAATAATAATAAGCAAATATTACTTATATTGAAAAAAAATACTAAAAGAGGTAGTAAGTAGTAGAACTTAAGATTCAAATAGTTTTGCTGGAGTGCTAAAATACCAAAAAGTACTCAAATTTTCTTTACGAAAGCTGTTTACCAGTAGCCCTAGCGGCTAGCACGGCCACCAGTAGAAATGCGAAAGTATGGACAAACTGTGGAGTTATATAAACTTAAGGTAGCGTTCTGATCTTTTTTCGTACCCAAAAATTCAATTATAATGCCACTTTATGACAAACTATAGTCCTAAAAATTCAAATAATATCCTACCCTATGACATATACTTACTATAGTCTGTCATAAAGTGGCATTTTAATTGAATTTTTATCTTTTTGAAACGGCACCTTTAGTTTATGTCCACAGTTTATCTATACTTTCGTATTTCTACTGGTGGCCGTGCTAGCCGCTAGGGCTACTGGTAAACAGACCGAAACTAATATAGTTGTAGTAAAGCGTTGTAGGCTAGATGACGCCCTTATCTCCGTTAAACCGAAACTCGTCGGAACAAAAGCTATAATATTATGGCCCTTCTCAAAATATCTTTATTCCAAATGTCAACCAATTGTATTTTGTTTAGACATTTAAGCGTGAAGAGGTAACAAACAGACAAACAAACACACACACACTTTTGGTTTATAACAAAAATAAGGAATATATAGTAATTCTAAATAAGTATTCAACTAAATAATGCAAGCAAAGCCAGTGCAGGCGGGCTAGTCGGTGTCGCGTGTAAGCTGACAATGCAAGCCTACTTCATAGGAAATTGCTCATACGATCACTGATAAGTGACAACTTTGGGATCTTCGCAATAACGCACTGTTCAACACTTTGAACGCTACTGGATATCCTTATGTGCAGTTATAAGCCGATGTCGCTGGAGTATATTTACATGAGGAATTTATTATACATATTATAAGTTGGTAGAGCCATGCTTCGGCACGAATGGGCCGGCTCGACCGGAGAAATACCACGGGCTCACAGAAAACCGGCGTGAAACAACGCTTGCGCTGTATTTCGCCGAGTGAGTGAGTTTACCGGAGGCCCAATCCCCTACCCTATTCCCTTCCCTACCCTTCCCTATTCCCTTCCTTACCCTTCCCTATTCCCTCTTAAAAGGCTGGCAACGCACCTGTAGCTCTTTTGATGTTGCAAGTGTCCATGGGCGACGGAAGTTGCTTTCCATCAGGTGACCCGATTGCTCGTTTGCCCCCTTATTGCATAAAAAAAATGTCTAAAATCATATTTTTTTATTTTTTTAAATGTGTTATTCCGATTTTCATCTCATGATGGGTCATCTCACATTTTTGCTTATAAGCGTAGTCAATAAGTCACTAAGTAGTCAAAAAGTTAACTATGTAGTTAATAACTTAATATCAGAAGGTTCAATATCAACTTGAGTGATTGTCGTATAAAATAATACTTAATTTTCCTTTTAATACATACCACACTTACGTAGTGAAATGCTACGAGTAGAAAGGTGAAAAATGGCGCGTATTTTACAGTTATACACTATTGGACGTTGAAAAAACAGAGTTTATATTATTTAAAAAACATATAATTTTAAAGTAGACAATAGTTCTATCATACACATAAAATCTCTTCGTCTATGAAAAGTTTGCAAATGAAAACTCCGTACGACCAGGTGTACACAGTCTAGTTTTACGTCTAAAAATAACAAAAAAGTTTTATGCGCTGAGATCAAATGAAAATGTTTATATAAACACTTCATATTATGTAGGTACTCCATACGCTAGTGCAATGTAGGTTCATACAATATATGGGTCACAAAAATTTTGTTTTTTTTTTATGTGAGAGCTTTTTATTTGTAGCGCGCACTTGCTGCACTTTTTGGAAAAGGTTAAGAAGGTTTTAAATTTGTAAGACGAAGTGAAAGTAAACCGTCGGCGCAGCGTATGAAAGGTAGTAATAGAGCCCTCTATAATATAAAATTCGGTCATTAGATAATATAGAGTCTATATCTAACGCCCGAAAAAGTAGGTATGCCAAGTTTTCAAATCTGTTGGCACTCCCTAAATGTAACCCGATTTTTTGTGTCGTATAAAACTTGAAAAAAATAAATAAAATAAAACCCATATTCTGAAGGATAATTTTAACCTTGCGGTTAAGGGCACTGATATTATTTTTATTCACCTTGAAACCTAAACACTCCAGTTGAAAGGTCTAAATAGAGACTAATGGCCTGAGTGTTAACATGATCTATTGAGAGACGATCACAGATGTCAACACCTCAATAATTGCATTTCATTGATGATACGTTACTTCGAAATACCCATACATCATACGCCAAGACGCTACTTCAACTCTACATTAATCATTCACGAAATAAAAACTTTATATTGTGTATTAATAGTTTGACATTTAAATCCTAATGTTTTATTACATAACTAGCTGTGCCCCGCGGTGTTACCCGCGATTTATTAGGTAAACTAAATTGTGTATTAATAGGTAAATAGTTATTGGTAATTAGATACAAAATGAATGAATCGGAAACATAAATTTTTGATGACTGAGGGATGGAAGTTGATTAATTTGTCATATGCTTTTGTTTTTAACCGACTTCCAAAACGAAGGAGATAAAAATATATGTTTTATTTTCGATTAAAACATTTTAATCCAAAGTAACTTTGGATTAAAATGTTTTAATCGAAAGTCTAAAATGATTAGTATTTGATTAAAATTAGAAAGACAGAGGGAGAGTAGACCTCTGGTGAGGCGTAGGGAGGAATACTGAGACTTCGATGTCTGTCCGTCCGTCTGTCTGTATCCAGGATGTATCTCAAGAACCGCTATAGCTAGACTTCTGAAATTTTCACAGATTATGTATAATATCTGTCGCCGTTATAACAAAAAATACTAAAAACAAAATAAAATTAATATCTAAGGGGGCTCTCATACAACAAACGTGATTTTTTGTCCTTTTTTGCTCCTTATCAATAAAGGCACCAGGTACTTGAACTAATTGTTGCCTACTTTCGCTCTATAACGGTACGGAACCCTTCGTGAGCGAGTTCAACTCGCACTTGACCAATTATTACTATTACTTCTGCCGGCGTTCCCGGACTGAAACTTATTGTTTTTTTGCTTATCTACATACACATAAGATTAGCGACATGATATAGTGCAGGTTAGTTAAATATAATAAGAACAATAAGTGAAACAGCCTAGTAGTGTCATATTACTAGTAGCTCTGCATCATCAATAATAAACACGAGCCAAACACCTCAGACCCGCCTTCGCCCATCGTCAGCCACTTTTGTGCTGCGCCTGCGACTATTTTTGATAGTTTCCGTCTTTCCAGGAAAGCGCGGTCATCTAAACACTATTGACACTGTTTTACCACACGCACTATTCTGTATACATAAACGTAGTATAACTGGTTGTTTGTGTATCGCAATAAATTAATGATTCCCCTTTTTTAAAGTTCCGTATCCAAAGGGTAGAAACGGGACCCTATTACTGAGACTTCGATGTCTGTCCGTCTGTCTGTCTGTCTGTCTCCAGGCTGTAACTCAAGAACTGCTTAGCTTCAGTTCTGAAATTTTCACATTTTCACATTTTTTGTCACTTTCAGTTGCCGCTACAACAAAAATACTAAAAACAAAATAAGTAAATTAAATATTTAAGGGGGGCTCCCATACAACAAAAGTGATTTTTTGGTCTATTTTGCTCGTAATCAATAATGGTAGCAGGTAGGCACTTGAAATACTCACAATATTCTCAATTATATATTTTGTACTTAAATAATAATAAATTTAAAATAAAATGAATATTTATACAATAAAACACAATTTTTGCCAAGTTTCGCTCAATAACGGTACGGATCCCTACGTGCGCGAGTCCGACTCGCACTTGGCCGATTTTTTTTATATCTGAGGAGCGGAGATCCTTAGACTGAAAATGTTTATCCGTGTGATAATGTTTAGCCCAATCCCCACATAATTCTTATTAAAAAAAGTAGAGTCGTTACGTCGTCTATACTTTTATGAATATTTTTCTTTCTTGAATGTGAAAATTGAACATTATATTCTTAAGTGACTTTAAAATGCTGAACGTAAGTTAAAAAATACTGAAAAGTAAATAAAGTCGCGCGTATTTTCCTAGTAAAGTTTTAAAACTGAAAGTGCTCAATCAACATAATATTTTGTTCAAGAAACAAAATTATGTAATTGGGACAATATTATTTATCTTGATTAATTATACAAAATATAATTTATTGAATACGAAAATTGGTTAGTGATTGATAACACTTCAAACTGAATTCTTCGTCTACCTCCTGTTCAGAAATTGGAGTATCATGTTATATTATATCCATCTAATAGTTATTTATTCCTCATAAAATATGAGATTATCGTTTATTTATTAAAAGCATGTAACTCCATATACGAAAAAAAAAATATAGAGCTGTACTTAATTATAAAATAATTAAGTACAGGTGCCTTACTCCCGAAACTGATATCGATTTCGATTTTCGATTTCAACGGTTTTTGACACTTTACACATGCTTTAGACATCTAAAATAGCGCTATTTTAGATTTCTAAAGTGTCAAAAACCGTTGAAATCGAAAATCAAAATCGATATCAGTTTCGGGAGTAAGGCCCCAGCTCTATATTTTTTTTCCGAAACCCAATCAGTTGATTTTTCGCAGCAAATTTCTCTATCATCAGTTCAAAATTGAAAATTTTCACGATTACATTTTAAAATGTATGCTTGAAAATCTCAAAAACGTTTATCACACTAAACCAATAAATCGTTTGTCCACAGGAATGTATTCACACAGAGACCTGGACCCGTCGCAGGTGCAGGTCATCACACCGGTGAAGGTGTCGCACGACGGAGTGTTTCTGTCGCACGACGTGCAACATGCGCACGAGCACGGGCATGCACGTGCGAGGCGGGATCTGCATGGGGTGGAACACCACCTCCCGCATATGCTCCACTACAATCTGACCGTCGATGGTCGGGACCTTAGGCTGGATCTAAGGTAAGAAGCATATAAAATTGTAAAGTAACTGTAAAATGGCTTTACGTCTAGGTTTTACTATAATTTTCCTTTAAGTCACATAATACGCTTTGATTATACGTTCTGTATTCATAAACAACTGGTGAGGCACTCGCTATACTCCAGTATAATTTGATAAAATAGAGATGTAGAGTTTAAAAGCGCTTAGTGCAGCTTTAATAAAGTAAATAACACGCTGCGACTTTCGTGATAAAGAAGTATGCATATTGTTTTGTGATTTATATATAAGTTCAAAAGGTTTTTAACATTTCCTTATGTATTTCACATAGTATAATTCTTTTACATATATGTAGAGCACTATGCAAAGTGGCCTACAATTGACATTTTGAATAAGAAAACTTGTTTGTTTGTTCAATATATACAGCTGTAGGCGGATTACGGATACAGAAGTATCTAGAGCCGCCAGTCACACGGGCGCCGAATACAACATCACGCCACTCGAACTAATCTCAGATAACACTTTACGTAAATGAGAATCAGACCCTAACCGTGAATATCACAGTTGATATAGACGCACCTTATATATCTCGCTATCTTATACACTCTTAAAAGAGGAAAAAGTGTGTTATTCTTTTTTACTTTTCCAGAATAAAACATGAAAAGTAGATTGATAAAAAAATGCAGAGTCATTATTTGATTTACCATATTTATTGATAAGTAGACAATAGTCAATACAATAGAGCAGGGATCACCAAATGGCGGACCGTGGTCCGCCGCCGGACCGCCGACCCATTGTGTGCGGACCAAGCATTTTCGAAGGAGAACTTCGTTAAGAATAAATTTCGGTCTTGACACTGATAAACATCTCCAGGATTTAATGTCAATAACTCAATAGCTTGCACTAATTTCACTCCAAACATTAGCTACAAAAATTGTCACCTTTTATTTCCATTGATATGTAAATAAATACCTTTGTGATTTCCGTAATAACCTTTGTTTCATTTTTTTTTTAATGTGTGGTCTGTGGACCGCTAAGGTCATTTCATTTCTTAAAATGGACCCCGAGCGAAACTAATTATTGGTGACCCCTGCAATAGAATACTGTATAATATTTTTATGACAACTAAGTGATGAGATATTTGTGATATTGAAGAATAGACAGTCTTAGTAGAATACATCTTAAGGAGTTGTTCGTTGTGCGTAATTTACTAATTACTATTATTGATGTACTTTTATACATTGGCTTATGTAATACATAGAGTATAGACTGCATCTTAGATATACAATCAACATAGGTGAACGGCTCTACTATAATATCTTATCAAGATTATTATCTTCAGCACTAGACAGTGGACAACTTTTTGACCCAGTTCAACTATCTCTATCTTCAAATTATTATCCAAATGGGCGAATCATTGAGGCCTCCTTAATATTATGTAATTGATAAGAATGATATGGTATCACGAAAGATAATTTTTATTCATTTCTTCCCCGGCTCCACTACTGACCCGAAATACTTAGGTAATACTCGGCTTGCACCCTCTTTTTACCAATTCTAATTAAAACGCAAAGCTTTTTGAATACTGATTGCTGATAAAAGTTAAAATATCACACATGCCTACTAATAAGTAATAACACAAATCACAATATCGTCCAGAAAGTCGTTTTCATAATAATTCCATCCCTACGTCGCGCGTCGCGCGGGCAAAAGCATAAATCATAACATAATATTATAACTACTAAATGGGGATTGTCCATTTTTTTTTAATTTTGTTCATTACAAAAACATTTCGAGGAATAAGGTCAGTGATCGTTTTTCTGTATATAAACGAAAAAAATACCCATTAGTTACTTATATTTTTGAACAAATATGTTTAACCTTTGTTTGACCTTCAATGGCGTTAAATCTATACTAATATTATAAATGCGAAAGTATCTCTGTCTGTCTGTCTGTCTGTCTGTCTGTCTGTCTGTCTGTCTCGCTTTCACGCCAAAACTACTGAACCGATTGCAATGAAATTTTGTACACAGTTATTCTAGAGTCTGAGAAAGGACATAGGCTACATTTTGATGTGGGAAAATATCTTATTTCCATGAAAATATCGATGAAAATTACTTCGCATTGCGCGTGGTTAGCGCTCATCCCGGGGGTCCTGGGTTCGAGTCCCGCAGGCGGAACAAAAAGTTTTCAATGTTCCTGGGTCTTGGATGTGTATTAAAATAATATTTCAAAAATCTTAAATATATTTTATGTATAATATTATAAAAAAATCCAGAAATATATCGACGCGATGCAATGAACATTTTAGTTCTAATACGATTCAACAGATGGCGCTTTTTTTTACTTCGTTGTTACATAGAACTAATCATACTTATTAGTTATTATGTTTTTGTTTATAGTTTTTAATACGTTAGAATATTATGTTTAATAATATTATCACTTGCTATAATAATAATCAATCTATCTTATCTTATAGAACTCCTACTGCATTTCTAAGGAGTTCGAGTGTGTTGTGTTGGCCTATATTCCATCCAGAAAATATATCAATGCAATCAGCAATCAGCATTTTAATTCTAATATATGAAAACAGATGGCGCTTTATTTTTTTACTTCATTATTATAACAGAACTAATCATACCTACTTTATTATATATTATTGTTTTTATTCATAACTAGCTGTTGCCCGCGACTTATAAATACTGCGAAATATACTGCGAAAGTATCTCTGTCTGTCTGTCTGTCTGTCTGCCTGTCTGTCTCGCTTTCACGCCAAAACTACTGAATAGATTGCAATGAAATTTTGTACACAGTTATTCTAGAGTCTGAGAAAGGACATAGGCTACATTTTGATGTGGGAAAATATCTTATTTCCATGAAAATATCGATGAAAATTACTTCGCATTGCGCGTGACCAGCGCTCATCCCGGGGGTCCTGGGTTCGAGTCCCGCAGGCGGAACAAAAAGTTTTTAATGTTCCTGGGTCTTGGATGTGTATTAAAATAATATTTCAAAAATCTTAAATATATTTTATGTGTAATATTATAAAAAATCCAGAAATATATCGACGCGATGCAATGAACATTTTAGTTCTAATACGATTCAACAGATGGCGCTTTTTTTTACTTCGTTGTAACATAGAACTAATCATACTTATTAGTTGTTATGTTTTTGTTTATAGTTTTTAATACGTTAGAATATTATGTTTAATAATGTTATCACTTGCTATAATAATAATCAATCTATCTTATCATAGAACTCCTACTGCATTTCTAAGGAGTTCGAGTGTGTTGTGTTGGCCTATATTCCATCCAGAAAATATATCAATGCAATCAGCAATCAACATTTTAATTCTAATATATGAAAACAGATGGCGCTTTATTTTTTTACTTCATTATTATAACAGAACTAATCATACCTACTTTATTATATATTATTGTTTTTATTCATAACTAGCTGTTGCCCGCGACTTCGTCCGCGTGGACTTTTGTTTATAGCGCGCGGTGTCAACAAAATTTGTGTCAAATTTAAAAACTTTTTAAAACCCTGGTAAGTGGTACCCCTCTTAGGGCCGCGCAGCGCACTACACCGGAATGGCAGCGCTGAAAGTGCTCGCCTCGCCGCTGCCATTCCGGTGTAGCGCGGCCCTTAAGAGGATACAACAGCGGCTAGAGAAATGAAAAAAAAGTACGTGTAATATCTATAGCTGTCTCCCTTACCTCAAGCCTATACCGCAGAACGCGATAGAGACAACTGCAGAAAATCCAGAAAATCAACGATTCGTTGTCCCCTGATTCCTTCTCCAAAACTTAACCGATTTAAGTACTTTTTTCATTAAAGATTAAAAAAAGGCTTGAACTGTGTTCCTATGTTTTGCTTTTTTTGTATAATCTAGCCAAATCTGTTTTCTGGACGTTTGAACACAGTGGAAAATCTGGCCATTTTTTTGGGTTTTTGAACGTTCATATCTTATTTATTAATTAAATTATGAAAAAAAAAATAAAACATAGGGACATTGTATTACTGGCCGTAGATATTCAGGAAAAAAAATATAACTCTACTAGCATTATCCAGGGAGGAAACAGGGGACAACGTTTGTATGGAAAAAAGGGCGGTGTGGAATCCTCTTAATTAATCAAAATACCCAAAAACAGCTCTGCAGTGTGCACATAATCTGTACTAATATTATGAATGCGAAAGTATCTCTGTCTGTCAGTCTCGCTTTCACGCCAAACGCCAAAACTACCGAACCGATTGTAATGAAATTTTGTATACTGATAGTCTAAAGCCTGAGAAAGGACATAGGCTACTTTTTTACTAGAAAAAAGGGTTGTAAGGGTCGTAAATTTGTTCAAAAAATTCATAATAGATGGCGCCGTGCGTCTTCTACATCGCGCTGACGCTTGCTCAAAAGTCTTTCTATAAGAGGTGGTATCATCTTACATTTAAGTCTCGATTTTTTTCGATTGTTATATCTATTCTACGGTATTAAATAACTCAGTACTTTATCTGTGCAGGCAGTGACGTAACCTTAATACCAAATTTCACCAACGACTGTTAAAGTTAATGCTCGAATTAGTATCACGTTAGCTGTTTCGTTTTTCATATGAATGAAAGAGAAGACAGGATATTTTAACAAGCTGTTAACACTAACAGACGTTGGTGAAATTGGGGCTAAACCTATCAATGATAAATAGTTTATGGGTAAAGTTGTGTAATTGGGGGGCTAAATAAGCTTTAAAATTTGGCATAATATATAAAGTTTAACATACAAAAATGAAGTACTTATTGTTTGCACACTGCACAGCTGTATTGATTTAATGGGTACCAGGGTTTTTTATAAAAGCTTTTGACACCAATTTTGTTGACATCGCGCGCTATAAACTGAAGTCCACGCGGACGAAGTCGCGGGCAACAGCTAGTTAGCAATAAATTCGACCAACATTACGTTTCGAACTTTTGGTAAGCTTCTTGTATCAGCTTTCACATAATGAGAACTTGCATTTGACGAACCAGCCATTATAAATAAGATTGAAAGGAAAAAACATACTGCAGAGGTCAATTACTGGCCGCCGATGATGACGTCAGAGCAAAACTTTAAAAATTTATTGAGAAAAAACTAGCCAATGAATTTCAAAATTATTTAATTTATATTCTTAAAATACCCTATTTTAACGAAAAAAAATATAAAAAGTACATGTGATTTTTTTTGGACAATGCCCATTGGAATGTTGTTTAGAAAAAGCATTTTTTAAATGTAGTCACAATAGTGGTTAATAAAATAAGCTCTCTCCATTTAACGAACCAAAAAGAAAAGCCTTCTCCTTGTTCTACAAAATGTCTAACAAAATGTTCCACGAGCCAAGTATACAGTATACGTGTGTATATAGTATAGTATACTAGTCGTACGAGAGTGTAAGATAACACATCGTAAAATGTAACACGATAGCTGCACTGAATCAGTCCCTTGCTGCGACAAGTCTGACACATATTCTCCGACCTTCTACTGTGAACTTGCTACTTTCACCCACTATTTGTTCAGTGACTAAGCAATTGCCTAGGGCATCACGTCTGAGGGGGCACCAGAAGAGTAAAGGTTCAAAGACCGATTCTACATAGTTTTTAGGGAGGCCCACAGGCATGGATTGCTTAGGGCATCAAGTAGTCATAATCCGTCACTGTGTTCAGTTTTATATGCGGGAAACCCATTTTATTCATTGTTATCTGTGGCTATGATAACTGATAAGTTACGTTTACTTTTGTAGAGTCAAACGAGAGGGATGAAAATTAGTTTTTATGCTATGAAGTGAAAATAAAACAGAACTATGTTTAAAACCTAACATTTTTGACAACTGACAAGTATCAAGTGATTTTCTGTTATTTAATTTTTTTAACTACAACAAAATCAATTAAAAAATGCATTTGTCTAGACTCCAGACACCGCTTGCGACGGCGGCCATATTGCTTTTTTGAAAATAGAATACGACGTTCCAGACTCAATGAACAGTGTTCTCGTAAGGATTTTAATCACAACGATAAGATCAATAATAAAAGTATCGTGGAGTGTTACAGGATTAAAAAGTAAGATGAAAAAAACCACAAGACAGATTTCAGTGCGACCTCGAGACGATCGCTAACACTGAACAGACGGTTTCCGAGAACCACATACATAAATCTTTATAAATCCGTCGTATGGAGATGATAATGTCGTCATGTCGACCGCGCTAAAACTGCACTTGTAGTCGATTTGTTGCCATGGTAACGGTACGATATTGGATCGTTTTATGCTGACTTAACAACAAGGCAACACCGCCCGTAGACAATAATAATTAATTTTTCAAAGAGGTTTCTTTTTGATGTTTCGCACGTTTTCGAAAAAATAATAAGTAAATAATTGTAGAATTGGACTCACGGCTCTGTAAGGGATACCATTCAGATATCTATAATTGAGGACAGGAAAGATTGTTATTTTCTCAAGTTTTCTCATTCAAATTCTTCTTAAGCTTAAACGGTCGTTATTTTTACCTCTATCTACCTGATAGAGCTAAAAATTTAACGAAATGGCGCCCCAGGATAGCCTTAAATTGTACATTATTTTGTCATGTATACTGTATTGTCGTACTGACATGTTTATTTAGAATTTAAAGTGCATTTAAATTGCACTGTTTTGTTCGCTCATTTGTTTTACAAGATTCTGGCCAGCCGCCTAATACACTTAACACGGTCCGTGCAATAAATCCCTGATTCTATTCTCGTACATTTTTACATTCAAATTTCAAACTTATCACTTTAACCACCAGTCTTAGACGTACATTAAATTTATGACCGTTGTTCAAATATTATTTAACATTGCATAACATTCAAATATAGAACGTGTTCTCTTATCTGAACTGAAAGTGTAATCTGAATGCGTTTTCATCATGTCTGGCATCATGCTGATACCTATTTTTTGCCGGACAATCGGATAATATAGTATTTATAGTATTCCAGGTTTTTCCATAAATTAAAATGTTATCACTTAACAATGGTTCAATTAAATGGACCTGAGTGGTAATCAATCAAATCAAATTCTGTAGACAGAACTTTAGGCACTAATGCCGCCGCCTTGTACAATGTAGTGTCACTTCATTGATATTGGTTGGCGGTTGCATACAAAGTTGAGACTTGAGACACTCATAATGGCCGTTTTACAAATTACACGGAGTGAGTAACTGACGTCAGTGCACAGGCAAGACAGTGCTGACCTGCCACTGCCATCGTGTAAACCGATTTCGAAGACTGTTCTGTCGGACCGCGCTGTCTTCACTACTGACCGCGTGTAAACGGTAGGCGTCAGTTACTTACTCCGTATAAAACGGCCATTAGTCATTACAGTATCACCCTATTATCTCAAAATCTCTACTTAGATTGACTACTAAGTTCTGACGTCATAGATACAAAATGTAGAGCCTGCTGCAAGATTGGCGCTACAAGTAGCTAACAAGCGAAAACAATTTATATGTAAACTGAAGTTTCGCAATTTTACGAATAACTAAAACCTCGTTATCTCCCGTCAGATATAATGAATGCCTAATCTAGACCCGCGCAACATTCTTGCAGTGAATAATGTAGTAAATGAAAAGATACGATCAGTTATCTGTTTACGATTAAAATAGCGGTTTCATATTATTAATGCACGCTGACAGTCCTCACAGATTCGCTTCTCAGAAGTACAGTCGTCTACGGAATTCCTCAGACGAGTTTATAGCCAATAAATCATATATTATATTCCTCATGTGAAATATAGTCGAATCAGCATTATTTAAGATTTTGAATAACAGCTAATAGAATACGCTACGACACGACGAAAGTAAATTTCGTAATAGGTTACAGACCTGAAAATATCAATTGTGATTAAGGAAAAAAGGTTACATATTACATAGGTTTTGTAAGTACTATTAAAACTAGTAATATTAATATTAGTAAGACTGTAGTCACAAGTGAACTACCACTAGCACCGACACGGCAATTAGTCGCAGCATCAACAGGTGCGGAACTGATGCTAATTTAGGACACTATAACTAGATAATTAGTTTGAGGAATAATTAATATGAAGAATGCTTTATTTATTTATATATTTATTTATATGAAGAATGCATTTGAAGAATGCTTTACAAACGACGAAATACATAGACTGATTTTAAAACCAAGACGTAAGACTAATCTCACGCCGACCGGCGACCGAAGTTTTTTGAATAACGCGTCTACGCTGATATTTCATAGAGCAGCTACATATTTTCCAAGTCGATGCCGCGCCGTCGGTCAGGGAGCAGTTAGCGCGAGACTAAAATCAACTTTTTAATGCACGTTTTCACCAACCACTCTCAGCGAGTGGTTGGTGAAAACGGTGTCTTCTAAGTCCTGGCGGGTATAAATAGGGTCACAACTCACAGCACACATATCAACTCGGGAAGGGATCGGCACGGTATCGCCTATGGCCGTTTAATATTGTTTGTATGAAATTCCCTACTCAAACTCAAACTCAAAATTTTTTATTCAGAATATTTTTTTTCAAATATTCTCTGAACGTCGGGGCTACACAGATGCCTACCACCGGTTCGGGAACTAACCAGGCGAGAAGAACCGGCGTAAGAAACTCGCACGGGGCCATCTTTTTCTAAAAAGATGGAAAATTACAAAAAATATATTACAAAATAACAGTGTGACTAAATAAAATACGAGTGTACAATTATTATACATAATATTATATAGAAACAGCTCTGCAGGGGGCGACCTTATTCCCATGGTGTATATCCCATGATACCTCAAGCCTATAAGTTCTAGGCTGATGCATATGATTGTACCTATTATATCCAAAGCAATATAATATCCTCACACGTTTGAGACGATAGAAAAGCTATGAATCGAATTGCCCTATTTGAGATGGCAAGCGCGCCGGAGATCGTTATTGCCGACTGATTGACCTTCTCTGTATTTGGTTTGCGGCCAACCAGTCTCTATAATAGTCATTTCGCGGTAGCCCCGTAGAAATTCTTTGAATTATCATCATACTTAGTTTTTTCTCCCATACATAGGAAGTAGGTCAGCAGGAACTAAAGTTTGTTGGATAACTTGAAGCTTTGAAGGTTTGTGCTGTATAGGTCATTTAAACTGCATTTTTCTCACTATTGATGCCTTAGGTTTTAAATACTTCTTGAAGGTATCAACGCCATATAACTTATTTTGTTCTTGACTTCTCCTTGGTTATATTATAATTTACGCAAGAAATAACTATACAAACAATTTGTTCTACGTTTAAGTTACTAAAATTACTAAAATATTAAGCAAAACCTTCATAGAATCCAGATAAAAAAATAATTATGATCTTCAGTCTCACTTTTCACAAAGCGACAGAACTTGACTAGCATTTACCCGCGGATTGTGAAATAGGCATTAGGCAAGCAATAAGGTTAAATAGAAACATTTTCTTAATTAATGGGAAGATGCGGTTATCAGATATATCAATGTGCAGATGAAGCTTCCCAGTACGTCGCGTGTCGCTACCGCAGTAGCGAGGACCGAGTACCGAGTGATAGCGCTTCTGAGAAGTGCACGCGAATTTCCGCGGCCTTTTTGATCGCCGATGCATCATTCAGTAAGGGTCTACATAGACGGACCACATTTCAATTGCAATTCAACTGCAAATTGCAGTTCAAGTGCAGTTTGAATGCAGTTGACACGACTGCAATACGACTGCAATAGAACTGCAAACCAAACAGTTCACACGACTGCACGCCGACTGCAACTGAACTGCATCCAACTGCGCGTTTGGTTTGCTTGTGTAGCCGAGTGTAAACTTTAGGAGCTACTTAGACGGTTTATAATTGCATGTTTTTTCGCAATAGCTTCATCTTATCTCAGCCTCAAATTACATCATCGGTGAAATTGCTAATGTAACAGCTGGTCATCCAATTTCTTTCAATTGGTTTCATAAAAACGCAGGTCTCCGATGAAAGATGTCTGATGAGCCTTAATTATGCTTTCGTTGATGGAGATTTTAATTTGTCTGAAAGATAAAAAATTAGGTCAAACGATGTAAGCAGTCAATTTAAAAAGTTATCTTTTTTGAGGATTCTAATTAGGATACTACTTAAGGATACTTTAAATTATGTTGCCTACCAATGAATGCTAAGAACAAAGTGTTGAAAAACACCCACTACATAAATGAGTTGCTGTAGGTCGAGAAGAAAATCGGGGCCTTTAAAGTTGTTATTAACATAGCTTTTGTAATATACCCTTGCTTTTTGTTACCGAAAATATTATCATGTATTTATGGAAATGTAAAAGGTTTTAAAGGATATTTTAATATGTCGAAGAACAATCTACATAATGTAGAGGTAACCGAGACACAGATCTCATGCATTTTTAATGGCGGCGCGGCGGCAAAAAAGCGACAGCTCGAAAGTCACCGTATGGTCGGAGATCATGTATATTTATAATTGCGATACAAACAACAAATGTAAACTTATGCGACACATGCAATTCATACAGGGCCGGATTCACTTAGCATTTGTAGCGCGTGCTATGGCCCCCGCACTTTGGGGGCACCGCGGTCCGCGCCTTAATGTCTAGTCTGAGTGAACACAATCCGCGGCTGCCTATTCGGGAAAATTATGTACTTATGAAAAATATTAAGACGATTCTTAATATTTTTCATACATCATTTTATAAATGTTCGTCGTGATCTGTCGGCTAAGTTTGAAATAGCCCATCCAAATTACTGAGATCCGAAGAAAAGTAATAAAAGATATTGTTTTTACAATTTTAGTAGTGAAACTCAGAAAAATAGGTTTATGTTAGACTGTAGAGTATGTTGTGAATCGAAAGTAAACTAGGACATCCTACGCCAAAATTTTGCTACAAGTACTGCTTAAACTGAACACGCCACTGTATAAATTCTTGAACTTCCTCAGTTTCCAATATGTTTCGACGTTGGAATAACATATTATATTATTAAGTGTGGCGACCGGCAACCGGCACATTATGCATGAACAAAAGGTCAATATCAAGTTTGCTATTCATAGACCGACGTGAGTGATTTATTTGTGTTACCGTTTTCGTTTTAAGTTTGCTTGCTTTAGTTTTCCTACCAAAAACAACTTGCAAAGTTAAGCATAATCAGTTATATATTTTAACTTGCCTTAGATTTTAATGCTTTCTCGTAATATTTGTGCGGGTGCTAAATATGAAATTGAAATGCCTAAAATGAAAGCCGTAGCCCAATTTGAAATCAGTGTGCAATAACCCGAAAATTGGTAGCTGTTAATAACGGTTAGCTAATGGCGGCTAAATTGGCGCCATCGATAATAAATTTTCACAATGGCAACACCGACCGGCGTTGTAGTAGTACGCCAGACGGGCTATTTGTGACTGCCGAGTGGCTGAGCCCGAAATAATTTACATAACAATCCATTTCAGTATCACATTTGCATATTTATTAATCGAATTATGATTGAAAATGTTATCGATGACGTTTTTCTCGTCTATAATGGCAATAAGAGTCTGGCCAAAAAGTGTTCAGTAAGCATATTTTTACGTTCAAATGTAACATGTACGAATAAACTATCTTATCTTATATCTTTAAACGAGCAATTCTTGTATATATATATATATATATATATATATATATATATATATATATATATATATATATATATATATATATATATATATATATATATATATTAGAAAAAAAATTTTTTTTCACTTTTGTATGGAGAAACTCGTGACGCTCGGGCCCTTGCCCATACAAAAGTGACAAAAATTTTTCGTCTTTCAGCGCTGCTACTTTCACAGTGAACTCTTTACAAGGAACTCGTACACACCCTAAAGTATTATCACTTATTTTTGTTACACACTGTATATATAATTGGAATCTCGGAATCGCCTCCAACGATTTTCATGAAATTTAGCACATAGGGGGTTTCGGGGGCGATAAATCGATCTAGCTAGGAATCATTTTTAGAAAATGTCATTTTCATTGAATACCGAGCAAAGCTCGGTCAAATAGCTAGTGTATATAAAAGCACCACTCTTTAGTGCAATTTTTTTTTTGCATAAGCATTGCAAAGCAAATTGTATTTTGCATAAGCATTGTATTTTGCATAATCTTCGGAAGTAATTGTATCACTTTTAACTTTTAAGTAAAGTCGTAATTTATTGTGGTCTTAAAACGATTATATTAATAAGATTACCTTATCGACAACTTTTCGATCCTTTTAAGTAACGCATAACACGCTTTTTAACCGACTTCCAAAAAGGAGGAGGTTATATGCAGGAAAATTCGCATGGCACTATAACGTTCGAAATGAATTATGGAACTGTAAAACTTACATTACGAAAATACGTTATTCAAAGTTCAAGACCCTTGTAAAAAAGCTAATAAAACGATTTGCGCAAGGGCGTCGGCCACCAGCGGTACTTATGGGGTTTATACTTTATTTTATGCCGTGTGTTACACAAATTTCGGTCGACAGAGATCATAAGACATACTAAAAACATCAGCGGTTTATGTTTAGTGCGAATAAAATACGGGTGAGACGTATCGTTAAATATTAAGAGAGGATCTTTTAGTTGCGAAAGCATTCGTAAATAAAAATGGTGGTTTAACTAAAGTTTAACTTAAGACAACGACAAGTGAGTTATCTTTTTCCATGCTTTTATATCAAAGCCACACTTTTGTTTTTGAACTTGCTGAACCGGAAGAAATATAATGTGTCATCTTGACCAAATTATTGTACAACAATGTTATTTTTTTCTAAACTGTGGCTAATACCAGTAAAATAGTGATAAACATACTAAAATTTAGTATTAGACAATATTGACTAGGTTAACTACTGGCAATTGTGGTTTCTACGTACTGAGTATACTGTATAGCTTCTATAAGTAGGAAATATTTACACTTTGCTAATGAGAGTTAGGTGTCTATTTGGTCGCTAGTATTTACTCTATCAACTTCATGGACAATTAGATACCGTATACTCTATAGGTTAAACTTTTAGATTATTACCTGTCTATTCCCTAGTCTATGTAACTACTAATAGGAAACCTTTGTTATTAATAACCCCTGCACATGTAAGCGTAGACTTCAATTATTATCTTTAACTAGCTATTGCCCGCGACTTCGTCCGCGTTAGCATAGTAAACCACGTCCCAAGTATTATTGTACAAAAATATTCAATGTACAGAATTGACTTTCCTATGATTTTATTATATTTAGATGTTCCGTGCGGCTTCGTCCGCATTATTTGGGAATTTCACGCAACCGTACATTTTTCCGCAAAAAAATAGCCTATGTGCCTTCACGTGGTCTATTCTTCATGTTTGCCAAATAACATAAAAATTGCTCCAGTAGTTCTTAAGATAATAAGCAATTTCATATAATTTCCCCGCTTTTTCCACTTCTTATCGTGATAAAATATAGCCTATAGCCTTCTTCGATAAATGGACTATCTAATACTGAAAGAATTTTTCAAATCGGACCAGTAGTTCCTGAGATTAGCGCGTTCAAATAAGCCCTTTCAAATAATTTCCCCCCGTTTTTTCCACATTTTCCTCTATTTCTTCGCTCCTATTAGTCTTAGCGTGATAAAATATAGCCTATAGCCTTCCTCGATAAATGGGCTATCTAACAGTGAAAGAATTTTTCAAATCGGATTGGTAGTTCCGCAGATTAGCGCGTTCAAACAAACAAACTCTTCCGCTTTATAATATTAGTATAGATTTTTTCACATTTTCCTCTATTTCTTCGCTCCTATTAGTCTTAGCGTGATAAAATATAGCCTATAGCCTTCCTCGATATATGGGCTATCTAACACTTAAAGAATTTTTCAAATCAGACCAGAAATTCCTGAGATTAGCGCGTTCAAACAAACAAACAAACAAACAAACAAACTCTTCCGCTTTATAATATTAGTATAGATTTAATTTTTTAGGTATACAATATTATAATTATTTGAAATTATTTTGATTTCATAAAGGTCTGGAACCGTCGTATAGGTCTACCAGAATCTGATGGCAAAAAGTGAGAAACTAAATTGACTCTAGCAATACCGGGGTAATGGGCATTGTAAAAAAAAAACACATGTACTTTTTATATTTTTTTTTTCGTTAAAATAGGGTATTTTAAGAATATTAATTAAATAATTTTGAAATTCATTGGCTAGTTTTTTCTCAATAAATTTTTAAAGTTTCGCTCTGACGTCATCATTGGCGGCTTATTGACCTCTGTAGTGTTTTAAATTTTCTTTCAATCTTATTTATAATGGTTGGTTCGTCAAATGCAAGTTCTCATTATGAGAAAGCTGATACGAGAAGCTTACCAAAAGTTCGAAATGTAGTGTTGGTCGAATTTATTGCTTATTTAACGCCATTGAAGGTCAAACTAAGGTTAAACATATTTGTTCAAAAATATAGGTAACTAATGGGTATTTTTTTTTCTTTTATATACAGAAAAACGATCACTGACCTTATTCCTCGAAATGTTTTTGTAATGAGCAAAATTAAAAAAAAATGGACAATCCCCATTGGAATAAAACATTTTGATCCTTTTTTTCCTGATAGCGGCTAATTATGTGTGTGAAACATGTAATATAAAAATTTATCCAATGATCAAGGAATCTGCCATCCAAATTTGCCATCAGATCCTGGTAGACCTAGAGTAAGACTGCCTTTTTGTTCTACCTTATGGTTTTACCTTCTTCTAATTGTTTGTGTTATACAATTTTAGTAAAGTCGTAATTTGTTTGAAAAAAAATATTATATGTCTCTCTATAACTTTGATTTGAGCAAGGGTTTTCCTAACTCCGTAATATATTATCATGTTATTTCGTAAACAAATTTATTATGTACCAGCCGTGGTCGTCGTTTCGGCTGTTAATAATATATCAGCGCAAACAGCAATCAGATTAGTATTAAAAATAAATATTGAATCGAACAAACGCCAAAAAATGTTAATGAGCTATTCTAAATCACGTCGCAGTAGATTCGACGATAATCTTGAATTATGAACTAATCGAAGGACCAGTAGCAATTCACATGTACAATTAAAATTGTTTAATCCGCACTCAGAGACATTTAATGACGATTAAACTACAATTTATTGAAGAGTTTGACAAGCAATGTATGGGACATATGTCAAAACCTTCTTTTTATTACAAATAAGTAATTAATATTCGCTTCTGAGTGCGGCAGTAAGTCTTAATTAAAATAATGGATAATTACCGCACGGGTGTGTGTACTATGTAGACAATTTGACGTGTTCAATAAATTATACGGTAGCGAAATTAGGAATCAAATGGACGAGATTTAGCATAAGGCTTCGTAAGTGCTACGCTAAATGCTATTTCACTGGTTCTGGATTTTTTTTAATTCCAACTTCGTTGTTAAAATTATTTGAAGCGGTCTAAACACCCGTTTTTGTGAATTCAGATAAAAGTTATGCTTTATTTGTCATACAAATAATAGAATACTTAAAGGTCATTTATATAAGATGTTATGAACTTTACTCCATATATGGTTATCATCACAGCTCTACATCTTCCAAATGTCAAACCATTTTATAATAGTATCTTCGATATAATAAATACTAGCTATTTGAACGAGCTTTGCTCGGTATTCGATAAAACACGAAAAAAATGACATTTATTAAAAATGATTCCTAGCTAAATCGATTTATCGCCCCCGAAACCCCCTATATACTAAATTTCATGAAAATCGTTGGAGCCGATTCCGAGATTCAAATCTTATATCTTTAAACGAGCAATTCTTGTATATATATTTATAATCGGAATCTCGGAATCGGCTCCAACGATTTTCATGAAATTTAGTATACATATAGGGGGTTTCAGGGGCGATAAATCGATCTAGCTAGGAATCATTTTTAGAAAATGTCATCTTCATCAAATACCGAGCAAAGCTCGGTCGAATAGCTAGTTATATTTAAACAAGAATTACTCGTTTAAAGATATTAGATATATATTATGTATGGGCGCCGCAGACTCAATCACACAAAAAGTGTGTCGTCTGCGATCTCCCTTAGGATGTTTGCACACGATGCGAGTTGCGACGCTAACGCACTATCACTACAAAATCAAAGTCGCGCTGTCTAGATTTGCTGTCTGCGCGTTCTCTACATGTAGACATTGTGTACAAACTACAAAGGCTGTAAATGCTCCAACTTCCTTAAAACTATAATATTATGTGTATGCTTTTAAGCACTTATGGATTTTGTCGTGGACGGTGACGCACTTTCCTTATTCTCAACGTTTCGGCTGCTTTCCAGCGGCAATAGTCACGCGTGGACTGTATTTAGCCACCTCATCACAAATTTTGTCCGCAGGCCTTCCGTTACTTTCATCACGCCAGCGATGATAGTGGAGCGGCACACGGCGACGGGCCGCACGCGAGAGCGGCCCCGTGCGGAAACTACGGCCTGCCACTACACCGGCTCCGTGCGCGGCCAGCCCAACTCCAGAGTCGCTATATCCGCCTGTGACGGACTTGTAAGTACTATCAGTACATATATTTTAATGGCAGCTGTACACACTCGACATGAGATCCTCGGCCGTACATGCTTGCTCTTGTTTCCTTGGGAGAGCCAACGAGACGAGGACGAAAGCGCCCTATACACACTCGTACTCGGCCAGTCTCAGGTGTGTCGACGAGTGTGTACATCCATCATAACTGATAACACTTCATTAACCGACATCAAAAGAAGGATGAGGTTCTATGTTAGACTGTAGATACATTATTATGTATATTTAAAAAATTATCTAAGTAGATATAGTTAGGTTCATTAATACAATGACACAATATTATCTAAATCTGTTGTAATACATAGGTGGGCGATTCGTAATCCGTAAACTGATTAAACACATTAATAACAAAGCTAGGGTTTTGTGAGAAAAATATATTGTGTTAAGTTTTGTATAACGAATGAATTATGAATAAGCCAGTCACAATGATTTGACCTAAAGAACACATCCGTTATAATATAAAGTCTCTATTTTGTAATAAAGATTCTAAAGCTATTATACAGTGTGTTAGTATAAACACCGTTATCCTTGAAACCATCAATTAATGAGTCCGTCAAAATGAACAACTTTTTCTATGAGAACAACCCATACAAATTGTTGATCCGGGCATCCGTATGTCTATGAAAACGGCATTTTTTTAAGTTCCCAGAATTGTTCTCATAGAAAAAGTTGTTCATTTTGTCGGGCTCATTTGATGGTTTCAAGGATAACGGTGTTTACACTAACATCTTGTATTACCCCCTTAGTCCTTACTAATAACAATATTTTCAGTTAATAAATATGCGAGGTCAGCTGCTGCTTTGAGCTTATCTTTGTCACTTGAAAGGGCTGTAGTCAATAAAGAATTCTGGATTTTTCTACTTTTACGTTACCACTCAGAGATATATTACTATTAATTAACTTTAATTTAATGATCATTTTGACTTCAACTTGATACATTTTGTTTGTAAAAAAGTTGAGAGTTCTGAGTGTAACCGATAGTTTGGCCCACCACACATTCCCACCATTGTATCTCCTGTGTCGCCAGGATCGACAGCGGTATCCAACCACGAAAACCCTTTGCTATGATCTCACTTCTCAGGGAGCCCGAGGGACATGCTAAAGCTGTCTTGGGACTCGCATCGAATTTAATCAGAAGAAGATAGGAGGAGTATACAACGGGATTTGGTGTAGCCGATAGTTTGTTAGAGGAAACTAATCAGCCCGATTTGTGGATTATCTTGTTGCAAACATCTGGTAATGAACTGGTGACATTTATTAATTTGGCACGCCTTTTTTACCGACTTTATTAATCACTTCAAAGAGGCCGCGAACAAAGCGCAGTTTTTTGGTTAATTTAATATTGAGTCGTCTAAGGTCTATGGAGCAAAAAGCTACATAATAACTTCCCAGATATATGATGTCGCAGAGCTAACAAACAGACAGACAGTCTGATAGACGCACTGTATTAACATTTATAATATTAGGTTAACATATTTTGTGTGTAGTAGGCGAATTGACAATTTAATCCTTCGATCGTGGATTCTTGGAAATCTGTTGTTATTTTATTGTGTCTCGCTCACCGGTGAGCTTATGGGGCTTGATGGGTTAAAAACGTTAAACTCTTTTCAAACTAGATTTCCCAAAATCTAGTGTCGGTATATTTTTGGGTGGGCGATTGTTTTTAATTTTATAACAAGGTATCCTGTAATAAAAATAAAAATCAATTTAAATTGATAGGCATGTCGGTAAATCAGAGGACGTAGAAGAATGCGCGGAGTGGCTGATTGAGGCGGCACACAACATATGTGACGCCTCAATGCCCCGCGCCGGACCAGCCGTGCCAAGACGCCAGACGTACTGGTGGAGTCCGGATTTGAAGCGTCTCCGTGATGAGTGTGTGGCAGCTCGCCGCCGCTATTTGCGGTATCGAAGACGACGGATCCGAAGCGAGGCAGAGGAGGAGTCCATATACGATGGATACCGCACTGCGCGCCATAACCTTCGCGACGCCATCAGACTGGCCAAGAAGACGGCATGGGAGGAATTCCTGGGTACTCTGGAGCAGGACCCGTGGGGCAGACCTTACAAGTGGGTGAGGCAAAAGCTTCGCCCTGCTGCCCCACCTCTTACCCAGTCCTTGCCACCGGAATTCTGTAGAACTATTGTGTCGGCCCTATTTCCACCCAGGGCCGAGTGGTCCCCACCAACTATGGCACCACCAACTGCAGAGACCGAGGAGGAGGAAATTCCCCCAGTGACAGCCGGAGAACTGGCAGCCGCGGTCCATAAAATGGCCCTCCAGAACAAAGCCCCTGGATTGGACGGGGTCCCCGGTCGTGTCTGGGTGCTAGCGATGGAGCAGATGGAAGAGCGTGTTCTCGCCCTACTGAACATGTGCTTCGTGCAAGGGCGAATACCACGTCGCTGGAAGACTGGCAAACTCGTGCTACTCAGGAAGGTCGGGCGACCCGAAGACCAGCCGTCAGCCTACCGCCCTATCGTCTTGATCGACGAGATTTGTAAGACGATGGAGAGGATCGTAGTGGCGCGTCTCGACCGCCATCTAGAGAGCGTCGGCCCGAACTTGAGCGATGCTCAGTTCGGGTTCCGGTCTCGTCGATCGACGATGGATGCGGTGGCACGGCTCCGGTCTATTACGAGGGAGGAGATCTCTCGGGGCGGGGTGGTGTTGGTTGTCTCGTTAGACATCTCCAACGCATTCAACACCCTGCCCTGGGAAACCATAAAAGAGGCCCTTCGGTACCACCGAGTGCCGGGATACCTTTGCAGACTCGTGGGCGACTATCTGTCGGAGCGCTCGGTGCAGTACCCTACTGAAAAGGGATGGGAAGAGCAGGAGGTGGACTGCGGCGTCCCGCAGGGTTCGGCTCTCGGCCCGAAACTGTGGGACATGGGTTATGACCACGTGCTTCGCGGTGCCAACTTACCCGGCGTGGAGTTGATCGCGTACGCGGACGACACCGCGGCGGTCTGCCGCGCCAAAACACACCGCGAAGCCGTAATACTTGCGACGGCAGCTGTTGCACAAGTTGTGCGCAGAATACAGGCGCTAGGCTTGACGGTGGCGCTTAACAAATCTGAGGCCATCATCTTTCATGGGCCCAGAAACGCGCCGCCGCCCGGTTTGGCGGTGATAGTCGGTGGAACATCCATCCCAGTATCGTCAACTCTGACATACTTAGGGCTGGTACTCGATAGTCGGTGGTCCTTTAAGGAGCACTTCCGCCGGCTATCCGAGAAGGTAGCGAAGGCAGCAGGAGCTCTAGCATCGCTGCTCCCCAACCTAGGGGGCCCGAGCCTGAGCTGTCGGCGCCTGTACATGGGCGTTGTACGCTCCATGGCCATGTACGGTGCGCCGATCTGGGCCGAAAATTTGTCAGCCAAAAACAGGCTCATCCTTGGTCGGCTACAAAGAACAATGGCAACGCGAGCAGTGCGCGGGTATCGCACCATCTCCCGGGATGCTGCGTGCCTGCTCGCCGGAAGCGTCCCATGGGACCTGGACGCAAGAGCCCTCGCCGATGTATACTGGCGTAGCGCAGAAGTCCGCGCGGGGGGCAGCAATCCCCTTCCGGACGCCGTACGTCGGTGGAGGGACGAAGCCAGAGACAGGGCCCTGGAGTTGTGGGAGGAGCGTCTCTTGGAGCCGCGTGTAAGCGTAGACCTCATAGGGGCTATTCGCCCAGTATTCAGAGAGTGGGTGGACCGAAAGAAAGGCGCCCTCTCGTTCCGCCTCACACAGGTGCTGACCGGGCACGGCTGCTTCGGTCGGTACCTGTGCGAGATCGTCGGAAGGGAGGAGACGACGCGGTGCCACCACTGTGACGACGAAAGGGACACGGCCGCGCACACCTTAACGGCTTGTCCCTCTTGGACACGACAACGTACGGCATTAACGGCCGCCATCGGACCGGACTTATCACTGCCAGCGTTGGTAAGTGCCATGCTGAGCAGTGAGCAAAACTGGAGGGACGTGGAGAAGTTCGCCGAAGAGGTGATCTCCAACAAAGAAGAGGCAGAGCGCGATAGAGAAAGGCGGGCGCTGGACCCTCTTCGACGAAGACGACCAAGGCGACGTGTCATCCGGAATGATAACTTGCCGCCGTAAATGGGGAGCTCAGGGTGGCGGTATGGGGATGCCGTCACTCATTGCACCGAGTCCCCGAGAGGGTCGCGATGCGCAGTGTACTCTTCGCGCATCGCGACGACAGAGAGAGTCGCCTATGCAAGCCCCGAAAGGGCTCTGTTTGGTGACAGAAGCATAGCGACAGTGCTTCAAAGAGGACGGGCCCGCCATTGATACGCGGGCGGTCGATTGTCGAGCCACGGAGTAGAGCTCACGCGTTCTCGCGACTCGGCAACGGGAAGACGAAGAGTACCGACGGGTTTTAGTGGGTAGGGCTGCGGTCACTTACCATCCTTACGGCCGCAGCGAGCCCCACATACTCGTGGGGGAGTCCCCAATTCCCCCGGGATGCGTCAATGCATTTCCCGTCGGAAAAAAAAAAAAAAAAAAAAAAAAAAAAAAAAAAAAAAAAAAAAAAAAAAGGCATGTCGGTAAATAAATTTCAAATTATCATTATCATTATATCAATAGCAATAAAACAGACATAAAATTCTATTTACGACCAAATAATAAAAATGTACATTATTTTACATTTAGGATTTGAATGTCAGGATCAGGTGATCAAGTTTTCATTCATGTTTTGATTACAATTCTGAATTCTGGTTCTGCAGAAAGTTATAGAAATATTGGACCTTATCAGTGACGAAGACAGTCTTCTTAAAGTAGCATTCGCAGTTTGTATAAATCAATTGTAAAATGAACTAACGACAAAACAAAACATTAAAGAGTATTTACTCGAGTTAGGTTCGATAACTCTGGCAGCTAAGGGCCGGCCCGGGACACAAAAATACGATACGACGTCGTACCACGACGCGGCGACGTCGCATCGTGAAACGACGCCGCGTCGTGGTACGACACGACGTCGTATCGTGTTTTTGTGTCCCGAGCCCCGGCTCTAAGCCAAATATTAATGTATGAGATTTTATTTAAGCCATGGCTCGTTAATTGACTCTTGCAGTGCCATATTATGTAATATTATGTCAAATGAAAATCCCCCCGCATTCTTTTGCAATGAATGAATGCAATTTGACTAAGGGCGGATTCGACCAAACTGGAGTAAAATTTTACTCGAGTATAACTGTCTCCTAATCTAAGACTAAGCTGGTTTTGCGTTTTTCTAACTTCTAATCCAAGAATAAGGTAATTACACGGGAGTAAATATTTACACGGGCTATTTTGGTGGAGTAAATATTAAATTGAGAATAGTTGCACAACAGGGTGTCAACTGTCACGGTCGGTGTCATTGTGAACTATAATTGACATTTTAGTCATACTCTTTGAGTAACTTGGTAAAATGCAAACGATAATATCCTAGAGTAAATTAAAGGAGTAAAATTATTCTCATGATAGTTATACTCGTGTAACTTCAAGTTTGGTCGAATCGGGCCTAAGTATAAGTACCCACCCGCTTGTGTTGCCGGCGCGGGGCGCCTAATCAAAGCCTTCACGCGAACTGCAATTACTATGGTTTAATTTAATATCTGCAGAACGGATGCGTGTAATTGCCGCTTAACGAGTAAGGTCACGTGATAACCGGTTTGAGGTTGTGTCCATCCGAGTGATGTATTGGTGTAAAGTTAATTAATGAGTGGGCGGAGCGGAACTTGCGATAGGGCTGCCAAAGCACAACCATCTTTCTCCGACTCTTGAGTATTTTTGCTCTAGAAACGTCTAATTTTTGTCAGCCCTCACCAGTAGCAATAAAATGGAACAAATAAATCTCTAAAACACGCGAACACGAAAATATTATGCTAAGTAATGCAAAACGTGCTTGAATTTAATTTTTTCAAGCTAATAATGTTGAAAAAACTAGATAAACATCCGCATTGTTCCTTTGTTACAATGACATAATAATAATTATTTGCCACCCATGGCGTTTATACCGCAAAGTTATATGCATAATGCATAATATGTATGTATAAGTGTGCCTTAAATTAAAGTATGTGACTATTTTATGACAATAAAAGTGAGAGCGTTTTTGCTGAGTGGCTGTCTCAGAAAATAAATACGTCTTCTAGGTCACAGTCAAGCTCTACCCGATTCAGAATATCAAACAGGGTCCTTAGACAACTTAGACAACGGTGCTTTCCCCACACTTATGAGAAAGAAAATAAATCATACATAGATTTAACATAACGCGTCTTTTTAACCGACTTCCTGTCAAATCCCATTCAACTTTGATTTCCCACCGACGAAATTATCGAATGCAAGTTGATTAAGTACCCAGAAAACATAAACAAGAATCGCCATATCGCATAAACACTGCATTCTGCAGTAAATATTTATAACAGTCCATCAACAGTTGAAACTTCAGGGCTTCAAAGAAATTAACACATTCATGATACTGTCGGTTATTAAGAACATTCCTCTTTCATCTTTGCTAAACAGTAAAATGCAAAATTGCGACTGAGTTACAGGGTCCACTGATACTTATTAGTACTAATAACATGTCAAAATTAGGCCGTGACTAAGCCACTGGACTAGACAATTTATTCTATGTACACGATTTAACAGTGATTCTCCTTTGCTAATATTTAACAACCAACTTTAAGGCTGGCCGCATACACACATCTTACGTATTCGTTTTCCTAATGTGGACGAACGGATTCCGCACGTGTGTTTCGAATGCGAGGTGGCGCGTTCGGTCGTGAAGAAAAACGTCGAACGTTTGCGCGGAGTTACAAATCGCACAATAGGACAACGAATACAGAAAACGTGTGTACGGCCGGGGCCAGGCCTAAGGCTCCCTAAGTCTTGATAAGAGTTTTGGATAATATTTCATTTGCTGCTGGGAGCCAGACCTAACACACGAACCGCCGTCTCATGGACTCGTGTTTTAAAAAAGTGGAAAAGGCATTTTCCGACATTTTCCTACGTGACACCAGGTGGAGCTCTATAGCAATCGGGTTGTGTCAATTGTGTCAAACAGCTGTCATTAAAACCCTCGTTAATCTACAACGCTCCAGACAGTGTCATCGCTGGGAGTGCAAAAAACGGAATCAGCTCGATCAGCCTTCACCCACGCAAGGCCGGCGGCGCGGAGGCTGCGCGGTCGCTCAACTCCGTCCGCTGATCTCTGATAGTAGACGTCATGACATTACATCACTTATTGTATAACCTAGTATATGCCTAGTATACAAAGCACGAAACGAGCTACAGAACTTATGGTCCGGGTTCCCTAGAACAATTTTTTTATTACTATCAAGCTAATTTTTTGTAAGTAGCTTCATTTTGATAACACGAACAACAATTTTATTTGCGAAAAATCTCTTAAGTGGTAGCTAACAGAGATAGAAAGGATTTCTTACTTTGATTCGATGGTCCTAAGATATGGATTGTTCTATTTGTAGGACAATGTTACTCTTAAATTATATAACCATAACCTATCAATATACAAAAAATCAGCTAGTTAGAGTTCCGTTATAGGGTTCTGTAATGAACAAAATTTGGTTGACTATGGAACCCCTAAAACAGAATCCTAACCAGCTCATTTTTTATATATTGAAGGTTAATAGTTATATTATTTAGAAGTAACATTGTCCTACAAATAGAACAATTCATATCTTAGGACCATTAAATCCTTTTTATCTCTGTCAGCTACCATTTACTTTCGACATTTTTCGCAAATAAAATTGTTGTTCGTCTTATCAAAATGAAGCTATTCACAAAAATTGCTTGATAGTAATAAAAAAAATTGTTCTAGGGAACCCGCACTAATAATATTAGACACCTTAATAATTTTTTTGTGTCGTTTAGAATCTATAATTTTAATGATATGACCCTATCGTAGACTATGCATCCAAATACATCGACTTAGGTAAAGTCAGTTTCTTTTAAGTTTACACTAGTAAGTAAAGTAAGTGCCAAGTTTTGTTCATGTCGAAATTTTAAGTAGTCAAAAGTTCCAAATTATGTATTTTGGACTACAATTAATAATTAAAAGACTTAGGCTGGTTGCACCAACTTACTTTAACTATAACTTTAATTTTAACCATAACAAAATGTCAAATGAACTGTCAAATCCCTAGTATAAGTCCATAATGGACGCCATATTTGACGATAACCTTAACCTTAACTATAACTACGCCTCTGGTGCACCTTGCAACCCACTCTTACAGTTTAGATTTCGGGTCTTCTATCAGGTTCAGTAATTAATTATTATCATGGTTAATTTGGTGATTCTACTACATCAATTAAATGAGAAAGACACTATACGAACTTTGCATGCTATGTCAATTAATAACGATAAGATCATAAATGGATAGCGCTTGTCCTGTTCGTACATTTAAATATTTTAAATTCTGCGCACTACCATCGTCCACATGTTTGCTATGACACGTGGATGTAGAATCTACATAATATATCGACGTGAACGACTTGAATATGTTATATATGCCACTCCAAAGGCAATTAAGTATATCGCATAATACATATTATCAAGGTCACACTTTGGAACAAAATTCCTTAAGAATTTTAGTTTCTGTTCAAGACGGTTAAGGATTATTTTACTAAAAAGTCCATGAAGATTCAAAATTATTGTACAAAACAAATCTAAATATTATACTAAAGTCGATGTGTCTATCTTTTTTACAATTACTTAGCACTTACGTATTATTAACCCTCGACAAAAAGAGGGGTGTTATAAGTTTGACGTGTCGGTCTGTATGTCTGTCTGTCTGTCTGTCTGTTTGTGTATCTGTCCGTGGCATCGTAGCGTCCAAATGGGTGGACCGATTTTGATCTATTTGTTTTTGTTTGAAAGCTGACATGATCGAGAGTGTTCTTAGCTATAATTCATCATTATGAACCTGCTCAGTGCTGAAAAATCTGGGTTTATCTGGTAAATAACCAGTAAGACGTGGATAAACAGTTAAGAGTCCGTATACGAAATTTTGCCGAAATTTTGAATTAAACGACAGAAATAATCTATATAGATAAAATTCTATCCAATTCGAGAAAAAAAAACTAATTGTGCCAAAAAACACGATTCAAAACAACCTAAATCTCACATATATTACTTGCCGCAAGGCAAATGTGAAATTTAGGTTGTTTTGAATAGTGTTTTTTGGCACAATTTGCTTTTCTTTTTTTTTTTCTTTTTTCTCGAATTGGATAGAATAATATCCATAGATTATTTCTGTCGTTTTCTTTTTATGAATTACAGCTCTAAGTTGCCGAAATTAACAGCAATTCTTTCCCCATTTTCTCTAAAATTTTGCCGCAGTTACATATTACAGTTACATTTTTTTTTTTTACTCAACTATTTCATATTAAAGTGGTAAAAAGTAATTCCAACATTGTATAGACGACTTTCTCAACAGTATGTACATTGTATTTTTTTCATACCGTTAACCTTTTACAGCAAAAATCACAAAACTGTCGAGGGTTTGAGTTGGTTTATTTAAAAATACTTAAAAAAAACAAAAATCCAGCTCCAACATTAGATTATAATTGAAATGATCTTACATATTGTGCATTAAAACTTATAGAAATACTGTATTTTAACTGTTAAATCACGTCTGTTAATCAGCGAAATCGGCAAAATTTCGTATACGGACTCTTAATTTAATTTTTAGTACATCGATTTGATGCACTAAATAATTTTAGTGTATCAAATCGATGTACTTACTTCGCGATCCAAAACAAGTAATGTTAACTCAATGATGATAGTGCCTTATATCGTTGCGAGTTTTAATGAGGTAGATTTAATTCATTAGATAAACGTAGCATGTTTTCCATCCGTCCCTTATCAAATATGAATCATTCAGTGATCATGCGCGGGCTAGCATGTAATAGTTTCTATTAACTTTTACACCGATCTCGTCGGCTTCTTTATCCGCCGATCTGCGCAGTTTCTTGACCCACTGCTGGACTGGTTCACGTGACGATGCGTAGAAACTACGACTGTCATCTCAAGCAGCCCTTCAACTGTGATTAAGATATTTTGCAATTTCTAATTCCATTTAAAAGTATTCGATTGCGATTTCTGCGTACTTATTACGAAATAACTCGCCGCGCGCCGTCGAGTATACTTCACATCATCTCCTGATTGATTTCTGTACATAATGTAACCCATAAATTGATTGAAATGTTTGTTCCAGGCGGGTCTTTTACTTACGGAAAACGGAGAGTACTACATAGAACCCTCGACTCAGGAGTCCACCGATAAGACTTCGGGACGACCGCACGTCGTATTCCGAAGATCGGCCGTCGACAAAGTTGACGCATTCCATAGACGAAAGAGAGAAATTAACAGATCGAATACGTACAACCCCGCAAATAGAAATAGCAATAGAGAGCGCAATAGTAGCAGAAATACTAATAGAAACACAGATTATCGAAGAAGGCAGATGGAAGCTTACCACAGACGAAGACAAGCTTTCCTAGAGGAGCGCCACAGAAGAATGGAAGCAATGAGAAAGGACCCCGCTGCGTACAGACGACAAACGAAAAACCAAACGCGACTGAGAATGGAGCAGAGGAGAATGCAAGCCGCGAGAGGCAGACCAGCGAACAGCAACTCGTATGAAAGAAGACAACGACTGAACAGACCACAAAATAGAGGCAGAAATCATCAAGCATTACAGAGAGAGGAGTCGAAACGACGGAGACATAAGCGCTCCAAGAACTGTGCAACAAAACAACCCCCGTACCAGTGGAAGGAGAAGAATTCGGGAAGCTTCGAAACAGAAGAATCGAGCCGTTACAAGGTATAGTTTTTATCATAGTCCTATGTAATTGTTTTTGTTACTTTACATAGAAGATAGTAAAAAGAATGTGTGCGTGAAGATATTTTATAGAATCAAAAGTGATGTACTATCTAAATAAAAGAATTAATATGTTTGTTCCACCGTAATGCCCAAAGCACTGCTGATAGGTACTACTTTACTGTCAAGGTTTTGATGACGACCCAAACACGTAATACAGACAAAGACTATATCTTACTAATAGTTTTCAACTCTATTTTCATCTTTAGAACAACTACCGAAGCAACAGATGGAACACCAACACTCGTCGTAACACGCGGTCGGTGAGCAAACCTCGCCATGTCGAAGTGCTGCTCGTCGCAGACAAGTCCATGACTGACTTCCATACGCCACACAAACTGGAGACATACTTGCTGACCATCATGAACATGGTAAGTTTTATCACAATGCAAAATGGACTAACTTATGATATTTTCTTGAATTTACACCAAGATAATATGGATACAAAAACGTTTTCAATAACTGATTTATAACAATACATATTACTATATTTTATAACAAAGTTTATATCTCGTTTTCTGTAAATAAACTCATTTTGCGGTAGGATATTTTATAAACATTCGAATATCTAATCTATATTTTACACTTTCTCGCGTGTAAAACAATGGGAGCGATATAACAAAGTCACATATTTACGCCGGACGTAAAATATTATGTCTGTCCGCTTATTTATAGGCCTTCCCACGCCTTTTAAATTTATTTTCACCGTCTAGACTCACGCGTGATGATCTATTTCTCTCAGGTTTCCAAGCTGTACAATGACCCTTCGATCGGGAACTATATAAAAGTGGTGGTTGTGAAGATTATCCTGGTGGAGGAGATGTCCACGGCTCTGGAGTTGAACGTGACGAGTAACGCTGACGAGACCCTGGCCTCGTTCTGCCGCTGGCAGCTGCAGCTGAACCCCAACAACGACGAGGATCCTCATCATCACGACGTCGCTATTCTCGTCACCAGGCAGGACATCTGCAGCATGCACGACACACCTTGTAGGTGAGTAACCGTCCTTTATATCTAATAGCTTCAAATATTTTCGTAAGCATTTCGTTCCTCATTATATCGCATAATTGTAGTACAGGAGGCTAACGTGAAACTTTTAATGACTCGCATATTGTTAACATCTTTTATCTTTCCTCTAAGCGATTTATTTACTCAATTATCATATAAACTAAACAAAGTACGAGCAAATTAAATAAGTTCCCTATCCTTTATTTACTTATTTTGTCTATCGCCAAATTGTCGTACAGGAAGCTAATATGGAACATACGTTAACAGGCTACTTAACAGGGATACTTTATCAATGTTTTCACTTTCGTTCTCTAAAGAAAGGAAAAACTGAGAATACTTTATTAAAATATTACGTAAATACAAATTGAATTGATAGATTAATCGCTAGCGTAAATCAAACCGTAAACATTTTTTGTATACAACGCGCTCCTAAAATAATGTTGTAAGTGGAAATCATTTCGTTTAAAGTAAATATAATATTTATTTATATCAAGATGCATCTTACGGCCACATCAGTCAGTCCATCTATCACGCTAGCGGAAGTGTTTTATCTCGGATCGGCCCGGCTGGGTGGGCAGACTTATCCTCTGTTACCAACACACGTCGGACAACTCCAAACAAACTAGTACATTTAGTTTTATTACTAAGTTTTTTTACTCATAAAATTGCGAGAAGCATCCAACCGCTGAAAATATATTTAACTAGATGATTCCGTTGCGATAAAATTCGTTTATCTCGCGGGAACCGTACATTTTTCCGGGATAAAAAGTATTCTATGTCATTTCTCGGGACTCAAAGTATATCCATACCAAATTTCAGCAAAATCGGTTTAGCGGTTTGGGCGTGAAAAGGTAACAGACAAATAGACAGACAGATAGACACATTTGTAATATTAGTAAGGAAGTATGGATTAAAAATCCTTTTTTCTGCACAAAAGCTTCTTAATATTATATATTTAACCGTGACCGATGATTTGACCTTAATGATGATCAATAAAAAATTAATTCAATTTAATACACCCCAAAATACACCCGAAAAGGCTAAGCGTATAATTTAAAATCACTTAATTTAATTAAAAACGACAACTGCGAATTTCGTATCACCCTAATTATATTCCGATGATATAATCGAAGTGATCATGAGCCGCCAAATTGTGCTGGCATTTAGAAACAAATATGGTAGAATACAATTACATTCGTCATTCCTAATTATGATTGATTATGCTTTATATCACTACGGATTTTTTCAATCAGTTCCTGTACTACATATATTGATTGAAACGTTGCTAATATTTTTTTAAGTTTGGATTTTGATAACATAATTAATCTAATAAATTATGTAGCAAATAACATGAAGATAAAAAAGCTTTGAATTGATATTACCAGGAAAATAATAATTTTAATTGATTTTTAGGGTTCCGTACCCAAAGGGTAAAAACGGGACCCTATTATATATTACGGGCTGCATCTCAAGAACCGCTATAGGTAGAGTGCTGCAATTTTCACATATTGTGTGTTTTTAATACCGCTAAAACAACAAAAGACATACTAGAATAAAAAAAAATATTTAAGAGGGGCTCCCATACAAAAAACACAATTTTTGACCTATTTTCGTTCCAAAACGGTACGGAACCCTTCGTGCGCGAGTCCGACTCGCACTTGGCCGATTATTTGATTACAAAATACCGTAGATAAATAAATATTGCAAGATGGCTACTTTTAAAAAGTTACATATTTTTAATTGTGCTGAATATTTAAATAGGTAGTCGATTAGATTGCAAATCGATTGTGTTTCTTTTTAAAGCTCTCTTATAAAATCAGTAAACGTATGTTACTCACGAGAAGTCATGAATAAACGCGAAAAAAGCTCGTCGAATAAATGTAGGCCAATATTCTATCCAAACATTGTAATTATATCGAAATAGCTCGCTAATCTCGATTGCGATTTTTTCGTAAAAGCTCTAGAGACAAGGTCAGGGCATCTGCTCACTACCGGCCGTCGGTGAGTAACTCGCTTGGAAATAGAACACCTTCGTTACACCTGCAGGCAGCTGGGGCCGATTCTTATAAATCCAATGTCACTTCGAACACTGGCTGTCTCACGCGTCAGACAACATGCGCGGTCAACGTTCGAGACATGAGCATCCTGGCCGCAAAGTTGATGAGCTATGCTGTACTCGGCGAAACATGGCGGTAGCAGTCATTGACTCCCTGTCAAAAACTTGTCATTTTCTATATAAACCGCGATTGACAATGAAATGTCAGATGTTGTCAATCGCGGCTTTGTACCTATAGAAAATGACAAGTTTCTTGACAGAGAGTTAATGACCGCTACCGCCATGTTTAGCCGAGTACAGTATAAGAGCTAGCTGCAAAGATGTTTTGATAGACTAGGGCCTAGGCACTGGCCGTCTAGGTGCTGCCCGCATGATAGTCCAGGCGCTGACCGCAAAGCTGGTGCTGTAGTGTATGCGCTGTCTGTAAACTGCAAGCTGGCTATACATTTTTTTTACTATCTTGTCTTGTCTATGTCAGCAGCAGTAATCTTTACTGACAATTTCGCATTTAATAACATAAGGGTGGGTTGCACCAGAGGCGTAGTTATAGTTAACGTAAGTTATATAGTTAAAGTAAGTTAGTGCAACCCACCCTTAAAAAACTCCCTTTTCAAGCCATCTTAAGTATCTGTCTCTGAAATTAAAGTAATCTTCTTTACTCGGGTTGTTATAAGCAATTACTGGCCATTACCCATGAGATTCCACTATAATAACAAACCGAGTGATCCGTTTGACAAACACGGCCTAATGGTGATAAATGGTACCGGTTTACTTATAATAACTTAGTCGTAATAATATTTACCATTAAAGTAGAAAATCTTAGGCGCAATTTACTAAAACAAGATTAAAATTAATTTTAATGCCATGGCATTAAATGCCTCATAAACAGTTATATAAGAGAGACCAAAATATGAGCGAAAATCATAGTAAACGGCACTTCATCTTTTGTAGTCATTCTTATATTTTAACACCTCAGATTATTATTGTTTCAAAATACTACGAATGCCAATACTATACTATACTTTTTGAACTCTTAGAATGCCAATATTTTGATGTTTTACCTTATCTTATACTAGTGGGTATAAAAACTATGAGACCAATACAAAAACTACAAGGCTTCATAGTGTTGTGGAGGACCTATTCATTTATGTGATAATAAAGACGAATGGTTTTATAATTGCACGTGAACATCATTTACATTTAAAATTCGTTTAACACCGCGTTGATAAAGTTTGTCAAGTCATATTAATCATAATTGAAATAGATTGTTACCATACCGTCTATAAAACAAAACGCAAAAACGATAGCTAAAAAAATGATCGATGAATGTATAATGGATTTTAATTGTATACAGATTGTATAATCCACGCCTACAAACCCAAACAAATGAGCAAGCGAGCTAATTCTAGCCTCCATTATACAATTATTTACATTGGGTTACCAATACGTACCGCGCGCGCTAGTACTGGTATTTTTACAGTATCCGATACGATATGGCTGGCGGCAGCTTGTACGATATTATGGGCTGGTAAAATTAAGGACGGGGGATGTAAATGCACGATGAAATATATGTACATAAGGGATGAAGCTTACAAAACCAGCGTACTTTTGCCAATAATAAAAATGGAACCTTAAGTACCAAACTTTTTTTTTCACAACGATATAATAATAATCATACACGCCCATCTAATTGACAATGATATGGGTCATCAGTTCCGAATTCCGACATTATTTCACAAGTTTCGTCCATGTCAGTTGCTACTACGATATCGCATCGGACAGTGTGAAAACACTAACAATTAGATAGCTGATAGGATACAGATGGATCATTATGCAACAGAAAAAGCTTTCGTAAAACAAACAGTCTGCTAAGTCTTATTCAATAGCCAAATATTATGACTGGTTAGGAAACTAACCGCGATGAACTGCAGTAACCTCAATAAAGGTTCACCAGACCATGTCTCCGCAATTTCGCTATAGCTGTAGCTTTAATGACATTTTTAGCACAAAAAGTCATGCCATAAAAACTGACTTCGTTAATGATCTTCCTTATCTTCCTTAATTTAAATTCCTCATTACAAGGTACTTATTTGTCTATGATGCAAGCATTTAATATTTTTTTACTACAATAATAATATTACTACAAATTATTATTAGTATTAATTATTCGTGGTAATATTATAAAGCAACTCGTTCCTACTGAAAAAGACTACAAAGAACCAAACCCATTTCCCACAGATTTATTATGCATAGCATTTACAGCCACAGGCAAATCGTACGCCCAAGTCGCAGAGGTGTGGCGATGAAAAATTATGATAAATAGAAGCGTGTTGCAAATGTACTAGCACTGATATATTGTCTACTTTCCGACCCTCTGACCGTAAGTATTTGTAATGACTACAATATCTTACTACTTACTATAGTTTGTGCGTTCTAAGATGATATGGGTGACAGTTTTCATGTTCCTTGCTACGGGTTTTTTTAACAAGAAAACAAAAAAAATCAAAATGTAATAAATTATATTCCATCTACAAAAACAAATGTTTCCTATAATTGTAAATGAATAAAAATGAAAAGATGCTAAATGCTAACTTATTAATAAAAAATATAAATATTAACTGTGAAATAGGAGTATAAAATTATTGTTACGAAAACATTTGAAAAAAAATGTCATATGGATGAAACGGAACTTATGTCAATAGAGATTGACTCTGTTGAATCAAAATCAAATCGATAAAAAAGGGCGGCCATCTTAAATCGCCGGCACCACTGAAATGTCAGTACGAAATCGATAATTTGGATTGCAATTCCTTTACGAAGTGATTCGATATTTTCAAACTATCGATTAATTTTTGTTAGGTAACTTCCCTACTATTGTCAATTATAATGTGTCACGCATATCATCATAAAACGCACAAACCATAGAGCATAATCTATATATTAATACGTGATCCAAAAACTTTGTATCCCTTTTGACTAAAAATGGGGAAATGTTGGTGAATGAAATTTTGCACAGTTATAGTTTATATGGTGAAGGAGTGCATCGACCTAATACTATTTTGAAATTATGCTTCTATCATACATTTTTTTAACAAATAAAACATTACACACACTACAATACACACACTAGGAAAAATGACAGATTTTTGAGTGACAAGCCTATACATACGAATTATACTCTTTTATTTATGGTTGAAGTCTGTTGACAACAAGGTGACAAATTGATTGATTATAGTTTTTTTTATTGAATCTTAGATACTATTAGACAATGCTTACACGGCCAGTCTGAGATCAGCTGAGTCCCAGAGACAAGAGTTGAAAAAAATATGATAAAGTCAATATATTTTTACAAAATATAGGTAGTAGTCCTAATGTCGTTGAAACTAAGGTCGAATTTCGATCATTGGGCGATCTCTAGTTACCTTAAATCAAAAATCATCTCTGCGCCTGATTTGCTAGTCTTAGCTTCAAGAGACAATAAAAAATATTCAAGAATACATTGCAAGTGTGTTCTGAGATATTTTAATAAGTCATAGACTTAATGAGTGTAACACTTATATTGTTACCAAAAAGTTAATAGAGAAAATACCTCTAAAAGACGCTGTTCTTTAATATTTCAGTCTGCCAATAATATTCTTATGGCCATTATCCTGTAATCTAAGATTATAAGATTCAAGGACTTATCATCCGGAAAAATATTCACAGTATATAATTCATTGAGCATAATTAAAACTTATCGATTAGTCGGGAATACTTTAAAGCGCTTACTGTAAATTATCGTGAGATCTAAAAGGCGTTTTGCGAATATTAAGGCAATTTACGGTACAAACTGTTTCTCGGAACGGCAGAAGACAATAAGTGTTAACGGTGTATGGGCCCAAGGCGGGTACTTCAAGCACTGTCCACGATATTAAAGCAATCATTAATTATTAAAGACGCATCGTGCATCGACTTTTTTACTCTTTCAAAAAGGTGGCGGTAACAATATTTTATTTTATATTGAGATATTTATGATGTTTCGCCAATGTTTATTTTGTTGGAAGTATGATGCCCCGTGCTCCCCCAAAATCTAATAATTACCATAAGAATTAACTTTTATTTGGACGTAGGTATCGTGCCTTTATTATTCGTGACCAACACAAAATCAGTCTGCGACCGCGCCTTATTAAAGAACAAAGTTATTATAATTAGATCAAAAGCGCGCAAAAAAAACTTATCAACATACTTGATAGACACTCAAAAACTCGTACTAAGTACTACAAGAAACACGTATTATCTTGACAGTAAATACGAGAAAAAACGATCGGATTTGAGTCGCGACGCCGCGCTGTCTGCCGGCCCTCGCCTCTGTGCCAATAGCATTGCGCAATATCGTCCGAGTATGTGTTACATAAAGGTAATTAACAGGTAAATACTGGGAGAACCTGAATTAAAAAATGTAGGTGACAGATTCTATAATTGACTCCTTTGGGTCCATTTGCGACAAACTGGGTTGTTAATTATTGTAACTAATTGTGGGTCAATTTATATTATTATACTTTCATGAATATGTTTTCAGGAGAGCACAACATGACAATTAAGAATTTGAACGAAAGAAGAAGCGCAAGTGGGCATAGACGAGATCTTACTTCTAACGTTTTTAGGGTTCCGTAGTCAACAAGGAACCTTTATAGTTTCGGTCTATCCGTCCGTCTGTCCGTCTGTCTGTCTGTCCGTCTGACCGTCTGTCCGCGGTTTTTCTCAGAGACCTACAAAGCTGTAATTTAGCATGAATACACATAATATCAATGATGCCGACAAAATGGTACATAAAATCATATTTTTTTTTTATTCAACACATCAAGCGGGGGTGATTTTTTTTTTCGCGCCCACCCCATCGTGTGGGGTGTTGTTGGATAGGTTTTTTAAAAATATTATGAGTATTCATAGATAATTTTCCGATTTAGGGATCCATTTGTGAAATATTAAGTTTTAAAGTGGAAAAAATCGTTACGATTCCAGTGTCCCCCCTTCTACCAGCTAAGCGGTTGCTTCTGGAAATGTGAAAAAATTCACGGGAGTAGGAAATATGCTGAATTTAAAATGAAAACTATCACTAAGAAGACTTCATAAGTTATTGAGTAATAACTAATAGACAATAGTAGATCAACTAAAAAAAATGTATTCGGCGAAGTATAAAGGAACTCTTCGTTCAAATTCCTTTGATAGTAACTGAGATGATGTTGTTAGTAGTGTAAAACACGTTATAAATGTACGTTCATTGACCATACAAAAAAATTCCAAAACTAACGGTACTACGGAACCCTATATTGCGCGTAACCCGACACGCACTTGGCCGGTTTTAGGTTACATCGAATCTATTCACAATAAATAGGCAGTTATAACTTATAAGCATACTATTTACCTAGAATAATATTAATTATTATCGTAGAATTCAACTTAATAAAGTTTAAGCTTTATTTGCTTTACACAGTTCAAAATATAGTATCTACATACAATGTGGAGCAGTGGGTAAGCGATATGAGGAAAACGTGAGATTTGTGTAAATTGCGTTGTGTAAATGTAAACATTGCTTTGTAGTCGCTGCGTAAATAAATTAACAGGTAAATGGATTATTGCTTATCCGAAATTTTGTGACATAGCAACACAATAGACTCACCTTTTTTCGTTCATAAAAAAAAACTTTAATTATAATTTATAATATTAAAGTAACCATACGTTCCTGTGCGGACTGGGCTTGATTCCTAAATTATGCTGTTTTATTAACTTACTACCTATTGATTATGCATTTAAATTTAAGTCTGGCGAAATCGAAATTAATTACAAGTTGCAAAGACCACCTACAGACCTTTGCAATTTTAACGCATCCGATTCTTGTTGGATGCATTTCGTTTTCTATTAAAATTCAAAATGGTATTCTCGTGCGAAACCAAACAAAACCGTTGGTTTGATATACAATATACATATAATATATACAGTGTGTAAAAAAACTAAGCGATAATACTTTAGAGTGTGTACGTGTTCCTTGTAGAGAGTTCATTGTGAAAGTAGCAGCGCTGAAAGACCTTTTTTTCACTTTTGTATGGGCAAACGCCCCAGCGTCACGACTTTCCCCATACAAAAGTGAAAAAATGTATTTCAGTGCTGCTACTTTCACAGTGAACTCTCTACAAGGAACACGCACACACCCCAGAGTATTATCACTTAGTTTTGTTACACCCTGTATAGAGAGTATGTAGCTTTGAGAGAAGAAACCAAAGTGTTAATTCTTTTTGTTAAGCAATTAAAATTAACTTAAGGTTGCGTGTTTAAAAGGGGATCGGATTTCTCGCAAGGACCTTACTGATGGTATCCCGCGTCGCGTCGGATGCGTCGGGAACATTTTTAAACAATCGCCATTTATTTTTTGTTATCTGATTATCGGATGTCGACACTTGGGACCAAACAATGGGATGGGTAATTGCTATTCTTTCAGTAATTGTATAGCACGGATTGTGCCTTTCTGTAGAGTGTAGAGTGTTGAAATTTGGGATTTCAGTATGGACCATTGTATTTTAATCAGGGAAGGTGCGGTTATTATGTTAATGGTATATTTTAAAGTGAAGATGTAATGCGTCGTCACATTTTTTTATATATTTTATATATTTTGTGCAATTGAAATCTTTGTTTTAAGGCATAATATAACCATAAAATTCTAATTTTATTATGAGTATTAAATAATTAAAGAGATATCTAACGGAAAAAGCAAAAACTCACTCTCTTGTAAAATTATATTTTTGGCGTTCAAAATTTTGTGTAGTCTCTATCGCCATAGTATATATTCCATAAATATTGTAATACATACTGTGCTATCGCTGTGGTTGATGATTATTTTGTTTTAATATAAACATAACTAACTATAAAAGAAATAAAATACGTATATAAATAAATTTGATTGTACATTTAAACTTCAAGTCCCGCAAAGTTGAAAATTAATTACGAATTACAAAGACCACCTAGTGAGGTTTACGATCAATGATTTGTTCACTTCCGGTGATTAATCAAATATTCTAATCAGACTTTATTTAATAAAGTAAAGAAAATGTTATTTATTTTAAGTTAATAATTATTTAAATAATATAAATAATATTTTGCTAAAATAATTTATTTAAATAACGAAATTATGATCAATTTGTATAGATAAGTTATATCCTAGAAAGATACTTAATCTATTCTGTGGTCTACGACCAAAGGTAACAAAATATATCAATTTTGTGTGTATTAGACATCAACGCGCTTCTAGTCTACATTAACATTCTAAGCATTTTCTTTTGTCTAGTATTTGTTTTGTTAAAACATAAATTATAATATTATCATAATTATTTTATTCCAATAAATAATAAGCCATGCAGTCAATAGAACGTAGCCTAAATTTGTTAAAGTAAAAAAAAGAAAAACTAAAATTTAAAAATGGAACATAAATTCAATAAACGGTAGTATCAAACATGTACAGTAGTAGAATTTAGCTTTCATCGCTTCCGCATGAGTCAGCGGAGTATTAGAGGCGGCGGGCGGCGGCTATTCCCGGCCGCCCAGCGTCACGATCTTATTGCCATGTACGTTCTTATAGGGCATATCGTCCCCATATGGGGCTTTGCCGGCCTTATAAAATAGTTATGGGATCGTATCTGCCTCATATGGGGTAGTTATGGGGTCGCCCCAGCCCCGTATCATGCCACGGTTATGGAGTGATTTTATGTCTTTATGAGCCGTATTTAATATCAAATAATAGGGATTAAGATAGTATATTAGATCTTATGTACAAATTCATTTTAGGATTAAGAATACATTACTATCCATTATCCAAAAGATGAAAAACAAAAACGTATATGATATACTAAGTAACTGTATGCATAATAATAATTATAATTATTAAAGAAAATAACAAGGTTTGTATCGGCATGTCTTTAGACACTACAAAATTGCCCAAAACATTACAAAATTCCTTTAAAATCGCGCACCGAATACCGCTGTGGCCTAATTTTTTTGCTGCGAAGTGCAGACATAACTTTCTTCAGCCGACAGCAACGGGATAAATGATTAATTGATTGATGTCCTGTCAAGTTCGCCATACTTCTGTACTGATCACGCCTAATTAGTGTACTCAACTACTCACGTACACTCCTTGGAGTTTCAAAGGTTATATGTACTTATGAACGTTTTGAATGAAGTTCCTTCAAGAGAAATAATAATTCTCAATCAACTGAATGTATGATTATTATGAGAAGATAAGATACGACAACTTTTCTCTCTATTCTTAATTCACATATTTATGTAGCAACAAGTAAAAGTATAAAAGCTGTAACTTCGAGTACTCTTACTATTAATACTCTAGTTATATAAAAAATAAAATTGTATAACAACACTATGCCCTCCAAGTATTATAAGGAATAATAAACTAAAGTATGTACAGATAATAATATATATTATTTATTTTTTTTTTTATTTTTTTTATTTATTTATTATACATTCTTACAACTATCATTACCAGTGATCGGAATAGGGTGAGTATATTTACCTACAGTTTAACGAACAGAGACGGAAATCGGAGACTTCTTTACGACTAAAAATTTTTTTACCGGTAAATTTACCGGAACTTTGATTATGCAACTTTTTAATAGCTAAATGCTTCAATAAATCTTAATTAATGTTAGAAAAAAAAATAACGTATATAAAAAAAATATTTTTTAATTAATAAAAAAAAATTGTTTGAACATTTCAATATAACATGACTATAATATATTAATGACTTTCTTGTCCTAAAACACATATTTATTATAAAGTATAAATAAATATAAATATTACACCTTATTACGGTTTTTTACGGTAACTGCACAATTACCAACACCGCGGATTTATACAAAATGTAATTCAATACTTAATAAAACGCGCTTACTATAAAAAAAATTACCGGTCAATATGCTGAAACCTTAATGTTTTTTAAACATTCTTCTTTGGTACTGGGTACATTTCACACATGTTTTTTCAACTTTATTAAAAATGTTTTAGGATAAGAAAGTCCCTAATATATTATAATCATGTTATATTGAAATGTTCAAACAAAAATTTTTTTATCAATAAAAAAATATATTTTTAATATACGTTATTTTATTTTTTATCTGAGTAACATTAATTAAGTTTTATTGAAGCATTTAGCTATTAGAAAGTTGCATAATCAACATTCCGGTAAATTTACCGGTAAAAAAATTTTTAGTCGTAAGGAAGTCTCCGATTTCCGCCTCTGTTCGTTAAACTGTAGGTAAATATACTCACCCTATTCCGATCACTGATCATTACAGACTAATGTCCAATTCAATAGCGTAGTAAATAGATGAATTACATTTTTTTTTTTTGTATTATTTTTAGACTTCATTTTAATGTAAATGAAAATGCCATCAACAACAATAAATACATCCCCTAAATTTACTGTATAATATTATTTAACAATATTATGTTATCCATGAACTAATCGACTACACTCCACCTACCTAAATTAAGTAATTCATGTATAACATAATAATTGTAAATTTCTGTAATTGATTTCACCATTTATTAGTAACAAGATAATTATGCCAGTTTAATTATCTTGTTACTAATAAATAGCGTTTCGAGCTTTGTTTCGTAAAGCGAAATAATATTAGGAGCATAAACAATAATAATGTTTTAGCGGAGATCAAGTCAGTTCAAATAACTAAATAGTATTGGCTCAGTAAAGATTTGTTGATCTAGTTCGTTATTTCGAAATGAGTTTGTAATACTTAGCAATGGCATTAAACGCCAGGATTGCCCAAGAATAATATTTGCTTTGAGTATTAAATTTTTTACTCATAAAAAGCTTCGTTTACATGAAATCGGTAAAACTTAAAACCTTTGTTTTTCCGAAGTTTTGAAAGATCCTTTCTTTCTTAGATATCTATGTCATTATAATTATGAGGAAAGGCAAAATTTAAAGTTCCTTGCTCTACTTTTTTTTTAATTATATCTCATGGAACAAACCAATAGGTATGTAAGCCACTGCAGATGAAAAAGTGCAAAATTATTAGGTTCACCGTCTTTACAGAATACTTTTTATGACTCCACTAGATGTTTCACATTAGCCATCTTATGATTCTAAATGTACCACAAAAAAAGATATACCACAAGCAAAGATCTGACACGAAACAAATTGAGTCCTGCGTGATATTGTCTATCATGTGACTTCTATTAATATAATAAATCCCCTGACAAAATTCCCAGAAATAATATGACAAATACTGTATCGTGAATCTTAATTAACTAGTTATTAAATCGATTTCGTCTGTTCTCAGAGATTACGTAAACTAACCGAAATACAAGGGCAAGGAGATTTATAGGATTTCAAAGTCGAGACATGGCGAGACATTGATTTATTTGAGCACATGTGTACCATGGACTCGTGTGCTAAACTTGGTTTTAATCTTTGGACACTGAATATCTAATTAGGTCCTTTTAGAGATAGGTTGACACTAATAATAAAAATTTTCTTCTGTTAGCATCTAATACGTTTTAGTGCGAAGACAACATTGTTAGAACCTCTTCTTGAGCTTCTTCCTCAAAACCTCTTCGTTCACTCTAGTTTTCTGTCTAATCTTCGCATAGAGAGCTAATGATGCCTAAAGACAGCTACTGATAGCCAAATTTTCTGTAATTGATTTCACCAAATCTAGCGAGGCTGATCCTTTCAGAACCTCTTTACAGACTAGTTCTGTCCAATCTTAACATAAACATATTAAGTATTTACGCAAAATCTTTTTTCTTTCTTTCTTTAATTTAACCAACTACTCTTACAGCACCCTAGGCGTGGCGCACGTGGCCGGGATGTGCAAGCCGGACCGCAGCTGCTCCGTCAACGAGGACAACGGTATAGCGCTCGCACACACCATCACACACGAGCTGGGGCACAAGTGAGTATAACCAGATACCTACACTACCATCGATCGTATCGTATACTATAGCAGTGATCCACTTTGTGTGCCGCGACATACTGGTGTACCGCGGGCAGCAGTTGGAAAAGGTCATCGTACTTAGTTTTAGTGCTAAATGCCAACAAAGGGCCATCTCAGGACCATCGACAAAGGGGTGGGAGCTCAGAGTAAGCCTATACACACTGATTAATTTGTGGTGTACCTCCAAATATCTGTATTTTTATAGATGTTGACCTTGAATTCTTAAAGTTTGCGGAACACTGTACTGTAGTATCTATGACCGCGATACTCCATTTGCTACTTCAAGTTGTCCGAAATCATAGTAATGTCACAGAATACATATTAGTTGGTAATGTGTGCGTGCACAAGATTTAGGTAGCTTAGTCTGAAAATGGTCTACTGTGTTTGTTGTAGAGAGTTCAGGGATTTCCAAGTTGCATGGCATAGATATCGATTCTTTATCAAAAAACACAACGCTAAATGACTAAAAGTCCACAAAAAACATTTCTTTTAATATCTCGTTAGTATTTCAACATAATAAAAAAATCATGAATGACTGTATCTTTGTAGCCATGTTAGCAAAATTGTAGAGATGTAACACATTTTTTTATCTATGATCACATAATGTGGGTAATAAAATTCATGACATAATCTGTGCAAAAAAAAACTTATATATCGCATAGTTATAGGACCGTCTAAAATAACAAAACTATAAATAATTACGAATTAATTTGTCGAGTATGTCAACGTATCGAAACTCGAAAGTATTTTTTAACAAAAACAAATGATCCGAGACGTCTATTTTTACTAGACGCCAGCTAATCCTGTAATATGGGACAAGAATCTCTCGTACTATGTGTAAGAATGCGAAAATAGACGACACAATATGTCGAATGATTAATACTAAATGCCGCCTCCAAAATGTGCGTGGATCGATTTTTTGCGGCGTTAAAAGAAAATATGTGAAGCCTGTTATATTTTATTTCCCGGACATGTGTTGCAACAAGGAAAATATTTATAAGCGCCACCTATTGTATTCTAAATTTCGTGTTACAGACTCGTCGAGAGCGGAGAAAATCGTTAAAATTATACATAGACGACACAGCTTAAAGGCCATAGAGCTAGTCTAATAACACAAACCAACTATAATATGTTATTTGAAAACGCAATCATAAAAAGACTATATTTAGCCAAATTATTGCTAGCCTACTATCCTATATACTTACTACATTGTATGTAATCGGTAAATATTATGAAGTGAATACTAGGTAAGAACACGTAAGAGGGTACGCTAGCACTGTTTTTCCATACAAACGTATTCCCCAATTTACTCTCTGGACAATGCGTCTATGTTGTTTTTATACAATATTGGGATCTGTTAAAGCTATGCCTCTACGTTCGATTTTTTTGTAAATTTACTAATAAATAAAAAAATATGACCCCTCAAAAATCGCAAAAAATTAATGCCCGTACCCCGCCTAATGTCAATCCACCGACCATAAAACGAAAGATCTTTAAGATAAAATAAAAACTTAGAGGTATAGACTCACTCTTCCTGAAGATATTGAAAAAAATAAGATAGGCTCTATTTTGAAGGAGGAATCAGAGAACTACGTTACCTCGATTTACTGTATCTATGTCTATCACAATACACGTGCCGGCGCAGGGCGTGACGCCAATAGTTTCTTCGTTTAAATTCTACTGCACCCGCGTTCCCTCTTAAAAGCTCAGTGTAGTCCCAATTAAAAGCGTTTCATATGGTAGAGTAAATGTGTGATTTATGTGAAATAATTGGCGCGGCTCGACTCGCCGGTCGGCTCGCCTCGATGTAATTAGGGTTGCCACACGCCCGTAATTAAATACTTATTTTTAGACGCAAGAGCGGTCAAACACACCACGTATATGTAAGGGTAATTAACATGGCAATACAAGTACATATTATCTACCATAATATGGAGTAGATGACAAAATGTAAACGTATTAAAAAAAATCTGTTTACAATTTGCATTAATTGCATTTGATTTTTCTCCACTTTTCATTAAAGTTATTCAGTAAAGAAAGCAAAATATGAAATAAGTGTCTATCAATTAATATAAACTGAAAAGTGTAACAACAAGCCGGAAAATCCTTATTTCTGTTGGTCTTCATAATGGCGTTTATGCCTTTCAAAAAATATGGGCATCCTTGTCGAAACAATGGGTAATACGAGCATTATCTACGTGCTCATTACGGTGTGGGGTCCCTCGTAAACCTCAATTAACGTGAATTTGACTCCACATCTACATAATGGTAGCCCTCAACCCGCGGGTCGGCCCACGAAATCAGTTGTAATGTAAGGGTTAAGACTCATTGTTACAAATTATCACTACATACTCGTACGTGAGAGATAAGCTTTTACATTTTAGGCGTGGGTTTTCCTTGTTAAATGTTTTACTGGATACTTATGTAAGTGCGAAAATATGTCGGCCTGTCTGTTTCCATGCTGCGTGAACAAATTTTATTCATCCGATTTGAATTTTTTGGTATAGATATCCTCAAGAGTCCTGGAAAATGACATAATATTATGGTTCAGTTTTTATCGCTAATGTATGAATTATGTTGTGATAACAGAATTTCAGCGCTACGAAATCATAGGAAATATTTAGTTTTTCCTTAAAATTTAATCCTCATCGTATCTTACAGTAAATTTTGCTTTCTTACCAAACATTTACCAACTAAGTATAATAAAAATATTATATCAAATGATTTTCCATATTTTGTCATTAATGACCTTTTGCTGGAACATGTAGTTAGATTACAGATATAAATAAATACTAAATAGTATAATACTGATTTATAATGACCCTTATTAATATGTCACAAGTGAGTAGTGACCCTGCTCACGACAAAATAATAACAATGTGCTAAGAATAGCTGTTGTCAACTGATAAAAACAAGTCGTAAAAAGTAAGAACACTTGATTAAAACATGAATGAAATGATTATAATAATATATTAAGCATCTGTGATACATCCTACCAATATCCATACTAATTACTGTTTCGTCTATCTGTCTGTCTAACACCTCTTCACGTTCAAACCACAAAACTTATAGTTACATAGAGTTATGTACTTTGAAAGGACACAAGGATTATTTTTACCACAGAAAAATGTGCGGTTCTATCTTGATAAACTAAGTTTTTCGCGAAGAAGGTTGCGAGGATAGTGTTTGATAAATAAAAAAATCTGTAAAGCAATAAAAAACGTTTTTCTATTTTGAGTAGTTGAGTACTTACTCGTAATTTAATCTATACTAATATTATAAAGAGGTAAACTTTGTTTGTTTGTTTAATTGTAACGAATAGGCTCAAAAACTACTGGACCGATTTTAAAAATTCTTTCACTAATCGAAAGCTACATTATTTACGAGTAACATAGGCTACTTTTTATTTTGGAAAATATAGGGTTCCGTAAGATTTTTCAGTTTTTCGGAAACAACCAGAAAATTTACTTATTTTGCATACGCTGCCTAAACTATAAAAGATAGAACCATATAATCTTCTAAGTAAATGTAGATCTTATAAATATCTACAAAAATGTCCGCGACACACTATACCTATCTATGTTAAGTGAGGCACAACAACCATTTTTTTATTTAAAAATCTTGATTTTTTTGGACTACATTTAAATGCATTTATTTTACTCATGCTAATAATCCTTATCAAAATAAATTATTTCATCTCTAAGTACAGTTTATGTAGACAATATTTGGTCTTTGAATGATTAAAATTGGACGTTTGGTTTGGAAGTTATGGCGAAATTAAAATATTGCGATTTACGCCCGTTCCGAAGTTGGCGCTACCAAGGCGGGGCCGCGGGGGTGCGCTCGCGGGAGGGGAGTTTAGATCTGTGGATCTATGAGTATTGACTATTGAATAGTAATGTATCTATCAGTAGTATCGACGGAGAGCTGACGACCAAATCAGTCATGTTACATGTAGCTTCAGCTGTGTTAAAACTCCGTTAGCTACTTCCCTGAACAACCATTTCTGATAATCTGCGTGCTGGCAGGCCGTGGGCGGTGGGTGTGGGAGTAGTGGGGTGGGGAAAAGAAGAAAAAATGTAGGTTCAGCTGTATTAAAACTCCGTTAGCTACTTCCCTGAACAACCCTTTCTGATATTCTGCGTGCTGACAGGCCGTGGGCGGTGGGTGTGGGAGTAGGTAACGGAGTTTTAATACAGCTGAACCTACATTTTTTTTCTTTTTTTCCCCACCCCATTACTCCCACACCCACCGCCCACGGCCTGCCAGCAGGCAGATTAACAGAAAGGGTTGTTCAGGAAAGTAGCTAACGGAGTTTTAACACAGCTGAAGCTACATGACTGATTTGGTCGTCAGCTCTTAGTCGAGTAGTAGTAGGAGATCTATGAGTAAACAAACAAAAGTTTACCTCTTTATAATAATATTAGTACAGATTAAAAACTTATTTATTCAGTGAGTGACATTGGCTATATATTTTTTACCCGTGCGAAGCCGGGGCGGGTCGCTAGTCTAAAATATAAAGGAAGTTTATCTCCTACCGAAAGCCGTGCAAAGCTGCAAAAGTAACAGAATAAAATGTTAAACTTACGACTGATAACTCATAGGCGCAATTGTTTGTTTATAGACTTGGAGTATTCTCGAGCTTTTAACAAATATTTTAAAACCGTTGCAATATTTCATTTGTGTTAGTTTGAAAATAATCCGTTGCCAGTGAGTCACGTTTCTAGGTTGAGAGAACTGCAAGGACGATGGTTTCCGAGAACATGGAAATCATGTTTACTATGTAAACTTTCAAAAATCGGCCAAGAGTGAGGTGGAATCGCGCCGAAAGAGTTCCGTAGTCCGTATTATTGACTAGATAAACAATTAATATCGATCAAAGAAGCCATGTTTTGTAGGGAAACTCCGCTTAAATATTTATTTTATTTTTAACCGACTTCAAAAAAAAAAGAAGGTTATATATTCGACTGTGGATAATTTTTTTATTTTTGTATGTTCGACCACTATATTCTTAGTATTTACTGAGTAGAGTAGAGTAGTAGCAACAGATATACATAAAATTTGTTAAATTATTTCTACTAGCTATCGCGTTTTGCGGTTCTCGAGATAAAGCCGAGTGACAAAGAGACGAACAGACAGTGATATCTTATAGTAATAGAGTCCCCTTTTAAATTTTAATCCCTTAAGTACGGAACCCTAGAACTCATCATCGATGTTATTGATATGTTTAATTACTGTTTGTTCATCGTGTTTGACTTTTTAAGAATTTGAATTCTAAAGCTGCCCTACGTTATACATTATACAAGTTTCCCTGCCTCGTAAACAATAATTATAATAGGTATTGGAGATCATTATCAAAAGACAAAAATGTTCGATATTTAATCTTGTGACGACTGGCCTGAGTCCTGACATAAGCCGACCAAATTAAGTAGGTTATTTTAATCTATGTAACGTTTTGAACATTAAGCTAGGTGCAACTCTAAGTATGTATGTAAATAAATAGTAAGTAAAAAGTTCAGTAAAAGGCCAGCACAGAACAATAAGAAGGCCAGTATAAAATATTTACTGAATAGATAAACTGTACATTGTGCAAAGATATTATCTATAATAATCTTACTCCTACTCCCACGTGGTTTTCATGTTCCTAAACATTATCTTGCTTACTAAAAGTGTATTCGAGTAAAACTGGATATAATAAATTGCTCAAATTTATAACTCCCAATATATCTTAGTGTAATCAATATATTAATAAATCAATATGTTGTTACTTATCGTATAAGGAACGATTTATTGTTTCCATTCATAAAATTTATGAAAAAAAATATGTTGATTGTTGCCGAGAGTGTTTAAGCCGCGTCTCCACTAGGCAATATTTAGCGCGCGACACGTGACGCTCAACATGTACGGCAACGCTGCACAACAGCGCGCGATGTTGCCAGCTGACGCGCAACATGACGCGCGGCTTGTTGTTTGTTTAAAGAGAATTGCATCAATTGTCGTCAAGTGGAGACGCGCGCAACAATGTCCGTAGTGTGGTCTAACGAACAAGTGCTCAAATTAAGCGAACTGTACCAAAACTATGAACGTCTATGGGATACTGCTCACAGATACTATAAAAAAAATTATAACCACTGCCACTAAAATCAACACAAGTTCCTCTGGCGACATGTTGGCGACGACTGACGTAAAGTAGATGCGTAGACAGACAACGTTATTCATCAAAAGTCCCGCGCTGACTTTCAACATGTTGGGCAACTTGTTGTCCAGCATGTTGCGCGTGAATTGTTGCTTAGTGGAAACGAGGCTTTAGCCTCAGGTGTCATGGTGAATTATTTTTATAACTTAATTTATAATAATTAAATTTCATCATTGTGAATAGATTTAAGTTTCTATTGTGATCGGTCATCAGTGTATTAAGCATCTACCTATGACCACAATATACTTAAATATAACAGTAGTATAACTCAGCCATTAATTAAAATCAATTCTTACAAAAAACTACAATCTGAGAAGTTGATTTATAGGCAGATGGTAGACCGACGTAGTTTGATTGCGTTATGTCAAAACTCAAACCCAGCGAACAGATCACGACATATATTAAATTGATATAGCTCATATAGCTCGACCAAATGATGTAGGTCCATCAACTGCCTATGAATTAATTTCTTCGATGGTACAAGAAAGACGCGCTTGTGGCGTTATGATGCATTGCTCTGCTCTACATTAATCTAATATCAATCCGTTGTAGTAGGTAGGTAGGTTTAGTATGAGGATGGTGTACTATATATTATTTAAACTGTGATACCTTACTTCTAACAAACTTGGTGGTCCTCTTTTATTGCTAGAAAATTGCCTACTTTTCAAATGCAAAGTCAACAGAAATATGAGAATAGACTGGCAAAGTTATACAACAATTATTGTTTATTGACTATTTATCATTTCAACGTAATTCTTTTTAAGTATTACTTAGGCTAGATGTTTATAAAATACCTTAATCTAGTAAAGTATATTTTTCTTTAGTAAAAATAAAGGAACACTGACTTTCAGTTTATAATAAATACATTAGCAGGAAGTTGATACAGTATAATTATTACACCTTTATTACACTCAGTATTTATGGTAGAGCCTAGACTATAGAATATAGTATCTAGTACTAGAGTGTCCTATGAATTATTCCCTGCAACCTGATACCGTATCATACAGGTATTAGTATGGCACCACTTACCCCCTTATTTATACCCAGAATAGCGAAACTACCGAGTATTGTCTCTATGCTTCCCACGCGGCTTTCAGAGAAGCTCCATTCGGAATTATATTACCTCGGACTTTATATAATAGTCCTTATAATGTTAACATAAGGGTCATATTGCAGGTGATGTAAGTGTGGGTCCACAGATACGACATACATAAGGAGCGAGTTGTCAGGAAATGCACCACATTATCTACACGTGCTGAAATACAATGTCGCCTAAGATATTTTCATTCATTATTACTGTTCTCAGCGTTTTGCCCCGTGCGAGTTTATTACGCCGGTTTCTCTCGCCGGGTCGGTTCCCGAACCTGTCGGCAAAATTTCGGGCAATTCCAAAAGTGATAACTCTTAACCAATCTCGAAATAAAACATTTTTTGTTGTGTTTCATTTTGTTTATAATTATATACTTGGTGTTAGGCCTATGAATTCTTTGAATATTTTCAATAATTTTAGCGAACCACAAACATTGTTAACTGACTTGCTAATTTATGTGGGAAGTGATAGATATTATGTAAATCATCATGTCATCAATATCGATCGCGGCATTTCGGAGCATAATAAATACCTTAAAGTTTTGTGTTTACTAAAAAAAAAAGATTTAAGAAGAAAATACATTTTGTCGCTATTATTTTTCATGTTTACAATAACCGTAGAGCCATTTTCAAAGCACTTAAGACGACGTAAAGAAATTAGCAGCGGAAGGGAACAATGCAAAACAAACGCGAGTTATGTAAGTGCAAACAGCCAATGACCTTCTGTAGTCTGTAGACAATGCGTCAGGCGGGTATTGCTCCCGGTGCAGCTATCGGCCCACACAAGTTTTTTCTCTTTCAGTTCATTATCTTAAACAATAAGGTCGTCTGACCACACAATTGTAAAATATTGCTTTACGACACTTATAATATAAATAAAAACAGTAGCGTAACTAGTTACTAGAACGAAAAAATCGCTGGCGCCAATAAAATTCGACCGACTCCGAGACAAGTTTACGCGCGTGCGTATGCTCTTTAAGAGGATACACCAAGGGCGAGAGAAATTGAAAATAGGTATTTGAAAATGCATTGCTGTCTCACCAATCTCAAGTCTCCCACCGCAGAGCGCGATAGAGACAATACGACAAAAGTTCTAATAAAAAAACAGAAAATCTTCGATTCGTTGTCCGCTGATTCCTACTCCAAAACTTAAAAGATTTAAGTACTTTTTTCACTAAGAATTAAAGCAAGGCTTGAACTGTGTTCCTATGTATATTCTAGACAGTTTTGTTTTCTGGGTGTTTGAACACAGAGGAAAATCTGGCCATTTTTTTGGGTTTTTGGACGTTCTTATCTTTTTTAATAATAAAATTATGAAAAAAAAGAAAACATAGGGACATGCTAATAGTGGCCATAGATATTCAGGAAAAAAATCATAACTCTACCATCATTATCCAGGGAGGAAACAGGGGACAACGTTTGTATGGAAAAACGGCGGTGTGGACTCCTCTTAAGTTTTCCGAAGTCACGCTTATTTGTGTGTACCTTTTACTGTGCATTGTTAGCCTACTGTACATTGTTTATACTGTAGGCTGTAGCTCAGGAAATAGGAATAGGATTTTTTTACGATTTCAGTGGTGAACGCTACGGTAATTTATGAAAAATTAAGGCGGAGTTATACTGATATCTGGCGTAATGAACCACAATGTTTGGAAACTTTGTACATAGACTAATATTTTTAGAGCAAAATAAAGTAGAGCAAACTACACGAACGTTGGCTGTGCTATTATTGGCTCTTTAGATTTTTGATTAAAAATACTAGCAATACTAATAGGACCTTTTGTAGTACGAACCCGACCGCACTCAGACATATTTAATGATGATACATTTATTAAGAGTGTAACATGTACCCCGCGTTCCATTTGATGTTAAAAACGATCAAAACGCTAAAAATTTGAGCGTCTTGATCGTTTTTAACATCAAATGGAACGCGGGGGTAATGTATGGGGCTTAAGTCAAAATCTTTAATTACAGTTATGTAATTAATATTAATCGTCTCTGAGTGCGGGAGTTAGTGCTAATGTTTTACCTCCTACGCTGCTCGTGCATGCATTAGTGTACTACTACAAAATATAATCTACTACACTGCGGTTCTATTCACATTGTATAATCAACTACGAGTTATCAATGAACATTATACACTTCATTCATCGTTTTATGAATGGAAAAGCGAAACAATAGTCTATAGGTGCAATGCAGAGTACAACGAAAACTTTTAGTTGCTATTATAATAATTATTATTAATTAATAATACTAGCAAATGTCTTGCGGGAATATGCTCGAGCCCACTTTAATTTCAGACGTTTTCAATTATTGCTATATATAGAGTTGTTGTTTATGTCAAGCCGATCTAAAAGAACTTCTAAAGCGCGATTAGCTATGTCCACACTATGCGCTTTCGTCGTCAATTTTCGTCATCTTCCTTTAATCAACTTTCGTTTTGGCGCATTCGGTAAGAACACAGAGGGCATGCGTCGCGGGCATGCCTCACGTTCGCTGTTGACTGCCCTATAACGCATGCCCTTGACGAACAGAAAAAGGCACAATGTGGACAAAGCTATTGGACTGCGCGCCATTTGCTTAGATAACATTATAACGGAGATGAAAAATTGATCTTTAATGATTTGATGCCGTTTCTCAGACTCAAAGAATAAGTATACAATCTGCTGTCATTTCGGTAGAATTTGGCAACTAACTTTGCGACATTGTATATTAAACACCTAGGTACCGATAAGTCCGATATATAATGCAGAGAAGCAATAAGCTTACCTAAAGAATTGAAGCAATTCGAATGCCTATAAATAACTGTGTTTTCAGCTGGGTGGTAACGTCCGACCAATGGTAATAAAGTCAATTTTTTATGGCCAGTTTGATTTATCGTCTGACTTTTGACACGATGAGTATGGGCCGGCCAATATAACGGGGCTTCATACTTTATGTGCGACTTCAGTAGGACATTTTGCATTCTTAAATAATAATTATGGTATTTTGGTTAGCTATATGAAGTATTAATTATCTTTGGGGATGTCCACAAATTACGCGAGGTATTTGAGGAAATGGAGTCAAGACAATAACTATATCTTCGAAACAGGGGGGGTTAAAAAAGTGGCTGGGACACAGGAACGGACAGACGGACGGATATGACGATTCTATAAGGTTCCGTTTTTTGCCATTTGGCTAAGGAACCTTAAAAATGTTAAAAACATTTCTTAGCTACTTGTTCTTGTTCTAAACCTCCGTATATGCGCGTATAGGTGACATAACTTATGTAACACATGGCAACATCAATCTTATCTACTCGATAAATGCAGTTTAACTGACCTACAAGCTACAACATGATAGATAACAAACTATTTATGCATAGATAACGCTATCATGCTTATTTACTTTCACTTTCGTTGTGACTTGTGAATTATGATGCGATTGTATTATGCGGTTATCCCTTCAGCTGTGGCGGCCATTTTGAAAAAAAAAGCGCATCTGTGGGGCTACTTCTGGATGTTCACGCGTGATGCGTTAAAATGACGATAACTCTAAAATTCCTTATGGGGGATGCATATTATAACTATGTCATTGGAATCTGCATGAATTAAGCTCAGATAATAAAAATAAATTAATCCTATTTTGCTATGTTAAGTCTTATTAATTTAAATTTGAAATCGGAATTACAAAAAATATCAGGTTTTTGTCCTTTTAATAAAAAAATGAAAAATTATTTAAAATAGCGTTTGATAGGGCGACTTCAAAGGTACTTTAATAGTCTCTTCAAATATCTATGTACCGTACCGTTTATATTATTTTGTGTTTCCATTTTACACCATAGTCAGTCAGTTATAGTAGTGTTCCTTAAACTCAAACCCACAAACAACGAAACAAAGTGAATTAACTTTTTTTTTTTAATGAAAGAAGGGGGCAAACGAGCAAACGGGTCACCTGATGGAAAGCAACTTCCGTCGCCCATGGACACTCGCAGCATCAGAAGATCTGCAGGTGCGTTGCCGGCCTTTTAAGAGGGAATAGGGTAATAGGGGAGGGTAGGGATGGGAAGGGAAGGGAATAGGGGAGGATAGGGAAGGGAATTGGGCCTCCGGTAAACTCACTCACTCGGCGAAACACAGCGCAAGCGCTGTTTCACGCCGGTTTTCTGTGAGAACGTGGTATTTCTCCGGTCGAGCCGGCCCATTCGTGCCGAAGCATGGCTCTTCCACGTATAAACCTTACAGTACTGCTACATTGACAGTGAACTGTATTATAAACTAGCTAAAAGCCGAGCTTTAAGAGGGCTCACGTCGTTTTTCTGCGTGGTAATAAAAATAATCTTTTAGGCAGTTTTTTTTTTATATTTTAATAGTAACTTTGACTGGCCGATGATAACACATCTACATATAAATAAAAATTACTATGTTAAAGCACACATCAATAGGCGTGAGTGTGTAGAAGTGTACTACAAAAGTGCTCAGGTTGTGGGATATATTTCGCTGGCTTCGCTCGACCTGATAAGGAACACGTACACGCCCTAAACTCTAAAGTCACTATATTTTGTAACACCCCTATATTATAATTTCGCCAATACTCTTATTACCATTTGCTTCTAGTTTCGGTCTATACCACGACACGGAGAAGATCGGCTGTCACCGGCGGGAGGGCGCCACGCTGCACATCATGACGCCCATCTTCGAGTCCGACACCGTCCAGGTGGCCTGGTCGCGCTGCAGCAAACGGGACGTCACCAACTTCTTGGAGTAAGTTGTTTTGTGGTCTACGAAGTTCCTAAAATTAGTGACTTGAATTTAAGGATTAGCGAGGATAGGTCGTCAACTTCTAGGAGTATTAAGGCTACCAACTTCTTGAATTAGTCACTTGAATTTAAAGATCAAGAGGGTTTTCAACTTTTTGAACTGAATTGCTCTGTAGCTACAATTTTTTAAACAACTTGAAGTAATTAGATGCTTTGAAAAGTATGTATGCTAATTACTAGTGTTTATAAAAGCTATTTATAAAAGTTCTAGGTAATAAAATGTTTGAGATGAAAGCAAGGATGAATGTTTTATAGTACTTATCTATTCCAATTAAATTACCTACGTAATACCTATTCATAAAATTTGTCGCAAAATTTAGAGCAGATAGATCTATAATTCTGATTGATTTACAAACATTGCCTTATTTCCTTACAGCGCGGGTCTGGGAGAATGTTTGAGTGACATACCATCACAAGAGGAAACACACTATGTTTATCCTGAGGAACCCGCTGGTGAGTCCAAGTTTATATTCTTTACGTTTTAACTTTATTGCCTTGATAATGTAAGAGGCCGAGATACCGGAAGTCAGAACACTAGAAAGTAATAATATTTTTTGCGCGAATTCCAATATTTGCTTTTCCATTGTCGCCAGTGGGTCAACACTCGACGGCCTATTAAACGGATAAAAACCAACAATAGACCACTTTCGATTACCGAGTGAATGAAGTGAAACTGATGTTTTTGTGTGATTCTCACCCAGGTGTGACATATGACGCGGCTGAGCAGTGCCACCTACAGTTTGGGGCTGAGGCGATAGTGTGCGCGAGGCCTGATGAGCTGTGCCAACATCTGTGGTGCCTCGTCAACAACACCTGCAAGACTATACTTCGTCCGGCAGCACCTGGCACCCCTTGTGGGGAGCACATGGTTGGTACCAAGTAGCTTCAATTTTACATGAGTGATTCGTTTCTGTAGTGGACGACTTATTTCATTCTTTGAATGGGAACGTAAGTTTTTTCGGTCAACTTAGTTATGATTCTTTATAAGCAAAACCTTGCAATCATCAACTGAAATTAGAAATAAAAGAGCTTTGATACCAAGCATGCAGCTGATGTTTGTGAGTGCAACGCGACGGTACCAAGAAATCTGGCAAATCTGTCAGCAACTTAGTAATCTCTTTCTCATTTTTCCCTAGATAGATCAGGTTTTCTCTAGATAGATCTCATCGCCTGATCGTCTATACTCTATGGGAAAATAAAAGCCTTCTTACCAATCAAGGATGCCTTTGCTGTTTAGTGTATCTTTGGACGCAGCTCATTAATTCTTTTCCCATCCAGTGGTGTCAGAACCAAACGTGCGTCGCTCGCACCGAGTCCCCGGCTCCACGTGACGGCGGTTGGGGCCCGTGGTCTGAGTGGAGCGAGTGCTCGCGGACCTGCGGAGCTGGTGTGTCCACACAGTCCAGAGAGTGCAACAACCCCGCGCCGGAGAATAACGGAGCCTACTGCATCGGGGATAGGAGCAGGTAGGCTATGACTACTTAGAAACTGTAAAAAGTGGAGGTACCAAGTTGCCAACAAAACGCAAAGGTGCAAGTATGTAAGCTATTATACTTATCGGAAAGAAACAACTTGCACTTAAGTGCACTTATGTAGATACTGTCACATTGGTATCATAGAGAAAAACATACATCGGGTAATTGGTATCTTTCGGGAGTCGTCGTTTTGTGTATGTCACCGGACGCAGATTGTCCGGAAATAACACTTGTACAGCTTGGCAAAAAAGAGTCTGATGCGGTGACAGCTGAAACTAAAAGTTTTCATTTATGGCTATACTATTTTTACTTGTCAACTCTAGTACGGTGTAGGTACTAATATTATATTATTATTGTGTCAAAAGTGCGTCCAAAAGTTGCGTAGATGGCAGGGTTGCCTATCCATACTAATATTATAAATGCGAAAGTGTGTCTGTCTGTCTATCTGTCTGTCTGTCTGTCTGTTACCTCTTGACGCCCAAACCGCTGAACCTGATTTTGCTGAAATTTGGTATGGAGATACTTTGAGTCCCGAGAAAGGAAATAATTTTTATCCCCGAAAAATCCCCGAATAATTTTAAAAATGGTTCCCACGCAATAAACGATTTTAGTCGCAACGGAGTTGCGGGCGTCATCTAGTAAATTATATTAAAACGCACTCTTTTTTTGTCAAGCTGTAGCTACACTTGATGTTTTGTATATGCGTTTTGTATATATTTTTTCACCGACTTCAAAAAAGGAGGTTATCAATTCGACGCGTCAATATTTCAAGAACTGCCCAGTTTTTGTATATGTTAGTCTATTTCAGTGTATGTACGTAACATACGTAGGTACGTCTATTTAATCAACATAATATACAAATGTGCCAAATTTCAAAAGTGTATGTATGTATGTATGTTTTAATGTTCGTGTTCGCATATCTCCGGAACTACAGATCCGATTTAAGTTATTCTTTTTTTGTTTTACTAGGTATTGTTAAACTTAGGGAACACTACAAGTTTCATCAAAATCGGTTCAGTACTTTTTGAGATAAGGCAATTTTAATTGTCAATTACGTACAATTTTGAAGTCGGTTTTATCTTTTTAAAATACTATTTAATCAACACAAACAACCGGTAAACCTGGCGACAGATAAAATGATTTACATATCATCCAATTCGCAGACGGCAAAGACGGCAGTCCGCAGGCCAATCCACACTAATATTATAAATGCGAAATTGTATCTGTCTGTCTGTCCGTCTGTCTGTCTGTCTATCTGTCTGTCTATTACCTCTTCACGCCCAAACCGCTGAACCGATTTTGCTGAAATTTGGCATGGAGATACTTTGAGTCCCGGGAAAGGACATAGAATACTTTTCGTCCCGGAAAAATGTACGGTTCCCGCGCGATGTTTCGAGTTTTGGCGCAACGGATTCGCGGGCGTCACTCACCTAGTAAACTATGAATTGGCCTAAAGGATTCGAAATGTGACATTTACTTTTTAACCGACTCCCAAAAAGGAGGGGGTAAGGGGTTATACGTTTGGTTGTATAAATATTTTTTATAGATACAAGACGTGCAACACGGAGCCATGTCCCATCAACGAGCCGACGTTCCGCGAGGTGCAGTGCTCGCGGTACAACAACAATACGTACAGGAACGAGACCATCGAGGAGTGGATACCGTACATCGACCAAGGTAACAGAGACACAAAAGTTATTACTATGGAGTTTCTATGAGTGTGGAGTGACTTTCCGATCTTAGCCGCGAGTATAGCCGTATGCTTTATTTATTTATTTATAAATTCTTTATTTGCATTATAAACAATATAAAATAACAAAAACAACATTAGGCAAGGAACATAGCAAATAGGCGGCCTTACCGCTTTCAGCGGTTTCTTCCAGATGTTGTACAGAACGTTCTAAGATGCTTTGTAGTGCCGTAGAGTAAAATAAAACCTATAGGCAGTGCCGTAAATAGGGCGATGCCACCGGTGCCCAGGCACAAGGCGTAGACTCTAGGGGGCGCAAGAATGGCCAGACCAGGCAGATTCTTATTATTTCGAATTGCTCCCGATAAGTACTTCCCGCTGCGCCCCAGAGATGTTTTCCAATGTATTAAAAAAAACTACAGTCGAACATATAAACTTCTGCTTTTTGGAAGCCAGTTAAAAAACAAGGGTGCAGTTATATTTTTATATTATAGTGCATAAGCTCGCACAGGGCGCAAAAAAGGCTATTTACGGCACTGCCTATGGACGCCTACGCTCTACAGCCTGTGGCATAAAGTGGCATTTTATTTGATTTGGTCGCGATTGTTTGCCGCGTTGGAACGGTACATAGTCCTCAAGTTGGCGATTTCGAACGCGTAGAGCTATAGCATTTTGTCCATATTATTTCGATTGATCGGCCCAACATATGATGCAATTTACATTCCTTAATTTAAACAAGCTTCTTACTTAAGCAAATTAACTAATTTGCTTGAAATCGTAAAACTTTATTATCTTTTAACTTACATTTCGCATTTCCTGTTGTAAACTAGTCGTCAAAGTTCACTGCACACGCAAGTGATCAATAAAACTTAAACGTCTGCATCAACTTATTTCCTGACCGATGACGCCAGCGCCCAGCGGGGAAGTGAATCACCTTCCCGAAGCAAAAACATACGGACTACGCAAAAAATGTCTTGGTGCCTTTTAAATTTGTTATTGTATCTAATATGAGTAAGGTCAAAAAATCTGATTTATACTCTGTTTTATTTTGATCTATTTAAAATTTAAGCAAAAAATGTAACTGAAGACGCTTGTCAAGATTAAATTTGCCGCTCAACTAAGTCTAATCCCTCGTCAAAGTCATGTCAGTTGGGATAGCCGCCAACCTAAAGTATAGTCCCTCTTAAATTTTGGTTGGTAGAGTTAGTTGTTAACTTGTCTATTTCCCAAATCGTACGAGTCACAAATATGTATAAATCGGCCAAGTGCGACTCGGAATTGCGCATGAAGGGGTAAGGAACCCTTCATGCGCAATTCCGAGTCGCGATATAGAGCGAAAGTAGGGAAAAAATGGTGTTTTGTATGGGAGCCCCCTTAATTATTTTGTTTAAATTTTATCATTAAATATTAAAGCACACATATAATTAAGTATTTTGAGAAAATTTCAAGTGTCTAAATGTTGTCATTATGGATCACGAAGTCACAAACAAAACAGGCCAAAAAATCACGTTTGTTGTATGGGATCCTTAAATATTAGATAACTTTATTTTGTTTTTAGTATTTGTTGTTATAGAGGCACTAGAAATACACAATCTGTGAAAATTTCAGAAGTCTATGCTACAGCGGTTCTTGAGATACAGCCTGGAGAATGGAGACAGACAGCTGACAGACAGACGGATAGACATCGAAGTCTTAGTAATAGGGTCCCGTTTTTACCCTTTAGGTACGGAACCCGAAAAAGGCATTTATTTGGAGTTTCAGTCTATTATAAGTTTTTGGAACCTCTGAACTACGGAATTATGCACAGTTCTTATTGCTTCCATCAGGAAATGTGTGGAAAATATGAATAATTTTTTTTTCATTTCAGACCGGCCATGCGAGCTACAGTGCGTGCCGCGGAACGGCGCTGACTTCGAGATCAACGGCGGGTTCGTGGCCGACGGTACTCCGTGCCGGCAGACCCTGGGCGCCAGGGACATGTGTATTTCAGGTAACATACTTTTTACCCGACTACGAGGAAACTCAAAGAATATTGATTTTGGTGCTTGTTTGTTATTTGCTGTGGATTTTTTTTTTCAGTAATGTGTTGACAACCAACCCAAAAAGTTTTATCCAATTTGGCAGTGTGTCTGACACCTTGCTATTGATTGATTGTCGACTGTCGTGTTTCGATTTGTGATTGTATTATTAGAAAGGGACACACTACCACGAGGAGCCCTCTCGGACAAGTTTTTGCGCCACAGTACTTGATTTTGTTGTTCTTAGTCTAAAAATATGCCGTCTTCATACCCATAGTCCATACAAATTGCCCGGATCGGCAATTTGTATGGGTATGACGACGGATTTTTTTGAGTTCCCAGCAGGATTGTTGTCATAGAAAAAATTGTTCATTTTGACGGGCTCGTTTGATGGTTTTAAGGACAACGGTGTTAACCCTAACACCCAGTATAATGTCTTTGCCCATCTACTGAAGCCATTCAACCCTTCCCAGGTGTATGCTACAAGGTGGGCTGCGACTGGATAGTGGGTTCTGACATGGCGGAGGACGCGTGCGGAGTCTGCGGCGGCACCGGCTCCGCCTGCAAGACCGTGCAGGGCATCTACAATAAGGACACTACGAGAGTCTCCGGTGATACCTTGGTAAGTGGTGAGAAGTTTCACCAACCACCTACTAATGCTGAATGTAGAGGACATTAAGGCGCATCGCAGACAACAGACTATCCGTGACGCACTTTTTAGTCCGTGGAAATAGAAAGCACACGACGCGCAGCGCGGACGTGTGCGTTACTGCATATAGTTGCATACGTTCTATTTCCACGGACTAAAAAGTGCGTCACGGATAGTCTGTCGTCTGCGCTGCGCCTAAGAGTTCCTATTTGTAAAGTTTGAACCGATGTCAGTATCATATACCGATGTCAGGTATTCACCATAAACCATTTGTAAGGAATTACAAAGTGGACGTTCTATGTGCCAACGAAAAACTTGCAACTTCTTTTAACGTAAGTTCATTCTGAAATGTGTTCACATCGTAGCAACAACCAAAATGCACGTCTTATTGTCCAATTGATCACGCTTTACGAGGGCTGCTATTTATGTATCCGGAATTAAAAAAAGAAACAAACATATATCATTTAATATGGTTTTATTGCTTTTCAAAATATTCGCCGCGATGATCGACACACTTTTGCATACGCTGGAACCAATTTTCATAGCACTTTTTCCATTCTGATTGAGGTATCTCCAAAACGTGCATTTTGAACGCATCAACAGCCTCTTCGCGGCTCGAAAAACGTTGACCACGTAATTTGTTCTTCGCGTATGGAAATAAAAAGAAATCGTTAGGTGCCAAATCAGGGCTGTACGGCGGATGACCAGTCAATTCGATCTTTTGACCCTCCAAAAACTGAGTTGTTTCAGCTGAGGTGTGACAGCTAGCATTGTCGTGATGTAATATGATTCTGCGTTGTCGGTTGTCCTTTCCTATTTCTTCAAAGACTTCTGGTAAACAAATGGTCGTATACCATTCAGAATTAACCGTTTTACGATTCTCTAATGGCACTGTAGCCACATGTCCATTAATTCCAAAAAACAGGCGACCATTTGCTTCAAAGTACTTTTTGCACGAGTAACTTTTGTTGGTTTCGGCTCATCTTGGAACACCCACACCGTTGACTGTTGTTAAGTTTCGGGGTCATATGCATAGATCCAAGATTCATCACCTGTGTAGATATTATAAACGGCTTTTGACGTACCACGGTTGTATTTTTTTATCATTTTTTTGCACCAATCGACACGAGCCCGTTTTTGATCGATTGTCAAGTTGTGCGGAATCCAACGCGAACATATTTTTTTTACAGCCAAATGTTCGTGTAATATCTTATGTATGCTCGTCATACTTATGTCTAAGGACGCCTCTATCTCGCGATATGTAACATGACGATCACGCATTATTAGTTCCCGCACAGCATCTATATTTTGTGGGACAACAGCTGTTTTTGGGCGACCTTCTTTATTTTCATCCGTGAGCATAGACCGCCCACGATTAAACTCACTGTACCAGTGATAAACAGTGGTTTTTGATGGTGCTTCATCTCCAAAAGTTGCGGTGAGTTGAATAAAGCACTGTTGTTGATTTAGCCCAGGCCGAAAATCGTAGTAAATCATTGCACGAAAATGTTCACGCGTTAAATCCATGGCAAATGAAGACACGCAATTTTCAAAATGACGCCACAATGGAAAAATAATTGACAGTCACATGAAACAAAATGTATTCTTCAACCAAAGAGTTCTATTTTCAAATGTTGTAATTACTTTTTAAATATTGTTCTTGTAAGTGGCCAGTTCCGGATACATAAATAGCAGCCCTCGTATCATGGTCAATGCCACTGACTGACTTTATTGTGGTAATAACTAGTATGTGTTGTTTCAGGTTGCTGTGATTCCGGCTGGCTCGAGGAACGTAAAAGTTCAGGAGAAAGTCAGCCCCGGAAACTTCATTTCAATCAGAAGCGCCAAGAACTCGAGAAGGATTTATCTAAGTGGAGCAAGGTAAGACGATACGTTTCTAATCTAATATTTACGTCAGATTAGAAATCAAAGTATATTATTATAACGTTCAATTAAATCAAGTAAACGGATAGGCCAAGATCCCATGCAAGCATCTTATAAGAAAGGATCTACGAAGCTAGATGAAACTTTTGATTCGACACAGCTATTACGTATTTCGACAAATGTCAGAAAACTTGAGTTTATTTTGTCGTTGGTACAGGAATACAACATTGACGGAGTACTTTGTGGCCGGAGCCCCGGCGGTCTACGAGCGAGACCGCGACTGGGAGAAAGTCCACATCAACGGACCCATCGCCGAGGACATCAAAGTTTTTGTAAGCCTATCCTCAGAGTACACCATATAATAATCGGATAAGATTAATCGCGCCTTCCTAAGGCAAAAGCATTGGGTAAAACATACCTATAAGTCCATTTACCTCTTGAACCCCACCGACACCTTAACGTGCCACCCGTAAAAATACCTCTGTGTACCACCGGCACGTTAATGAGCCACCTGATGCACTCGACCTCACGCTATTTTGTAACTTATTTTAGTGTGTTTAAGATTTAATTTCGTTTGTTCTATACATTATTTTTAAGAGTATGAAGTTGGCTACAAAAAGAATGCACTAAATTAGTTGCTGATTAGCGCAAATTTTGAAAAATTTGAATGGCGCCATAGAACGCGGTATTTGAGAATTTTAACATCTCGGTATTCGAGAGGTTAGGAGTTTAGCGAATTCTTTGTTTTAACGAAGTCTTTCATACCAAAAGAACTCTCCGTCCACTGGGCACATATTCTTGGATATTATATCTTTGACGTTTTAACTTAAGGCTTGTATGTCTCTCAGATGACACGAAAGAAGTTTTTAGCAAGTTTTAAAGGTTTCCTTCCTCCACAGCAACGCATCTTCAGCGGTTCGCGACGCAACCCGGGCGTGACGTACCAGTATACTGTAGACAGGCCACGAGCGAGGTTCTCCTACCGACTGTCGGACTGGAGCGCCTGCTCCGCGTCGTGCGGCGACGGCTACATGCAGCGACACTACCAGTGCTTCGATGAGCATAACCGTTAGTTGACCAAATGGGTAGTTAAAGCTGCTTTGAAGATAATTAGGTCTGCAGGTTTGTCGGAGTGAAGACCACAAACAAGAAGTTCTTGCAAAATCTACGCATAAAAACAGGACTCAAGAAAATGTAATGTACAAGACCATAATATCAACCATAGTCCATACCCCATACTGTAGGCACTATAGGGACTGGTTGCATGATTTCATTTGTCAGCAGAGATGAGCAAACTGCTACTCTATTCATACACCCTTACTATTAAATGTGTAAACAGTCGTTATAGCTAGATAAGAATCTAGTTTCATCGTAAATGGGCAAACTATCGAGCACATTAGCGTTTCTCCATCAATAAAGATCGGAAAATACCCAGTGTTATGGGCATACCGCATATTAAATTTTGGCAATCTGTTCTCAGGTCAAGTGGAACAATCAGCGTGCTACCACATGGAGGCGCCGCGTCATGAAGCGCTACGGCAGAAGTGTCGTGTAGCGGACTGCGCCGCGCACTGGTGGGTCGGGCCGTGGAAGCCGTGCCGACCATGCCATATGCCGGTATGTACACAGTTATGTCTGTTACCATAGGCCTATTTGCAGGGAAGGGTACAACTATACACTTAGGTATGACCACTGCCATAGGCGTAAAGCCATACCTAATTGGAGAACTGGGGAGTGGACCCACCTTAGGATTGATTGGGCTGCAAGGATTTATCACTATAGAATATAGACAATATGATATCAGCGTAATATAGTCTTTGCACGAGCATTTTTCACATTTCTATGTCTTTTGTGACTAAACTGGTCCACTAGTGTCAAAAGATCAATAGTGCCATCAGAAGTATTCTCGAACTAGACCCTAACCAATCCAGTTTTTTGAACTAATACAGACAATAAGGAAAGCTGGTTTCAATAAAACCAGTTGAATATGATTAAAACTAACCAAAACTGTCATTTCCGCAGGGCGAGAAGGCGACCAGAGAGAGGAACGTGCATTGCGTCAACAAGGTGTCCAACAAAGTGGTCGACGACAAACACTGCGACTTGAGCGTCCGACCCAAGAGCAGCATCATATGCTCAGACGTGCCAGCGTGCTAGAACAAATAGCACAATTAATGGAAAAGATTACGCCAGTAAGTCGATAAAGACATGGCTACATTCGAAACATTTGAACGTCGAATAATGGATTAGAGGCCTGATTCACAATGCGTTGTTGCAATTGGACAACTTGCGCAACGGCCAATGAGCGCTCGCCGCGGCTAGCGTTGACCAATAGCAACGCTGTAAGTTTCCGAGACGGGAATTGTGAACTACCCCACAGTGTTCAACGATAGAACTCGACGGAATTTCGAACCGAGACAGTGTTGTGAGTGAACAGTGCGATAGGGTAGTACGTTAACCCATCGAATAGACTATTCGTTTTGTACTCGAATCAGAGCATCGAATCTCGCGGGCTGAGTCGCTCTGTACTACTGCCATATTATAGATAACTAGATATAAATAGTCTTCGCTTAGTTGTAACATCTACGTGTAACAGTATTATGATGTCATTACCGCGGAGTGATTAGGTACTATAAAATTTCGGACCAAAAATATATTAGAGAACCAATTCGCGTTGCCATAATTGTATTTACTGCCAATATGACACTGTAATTTTAAGTTCCCCACATCTAAAGGGCACTCTTTACGTTGTGCTATGATGGGTAACCATGATCGCGAGCCACAATCATAAACAAATATTACCTACACATTCGCGATCGCTTGTTTCCATCATGGGCCAACGTGGGTGGGCCGCATTAGGCGTATCCGATTCATAATAGTTGTAGCGAGTATGTATTTTCATAACATAGTGTAAAATAGCTAGTCAGACCTTGATCAAAATAGCCAGTGAAAGCAATGGATTATTTGCTTTAAGACTTGTATGTTTTATGTATTGTTATCTGTTTCTAGGATTAACTGTTAATAAAGTTAGTTTTAAGTGTATCGTATTAGTTTTATCACAATGTTCACATAAAACAAATACTATAGTGGTTGATGCTGATGTTTAAACTTAGGAAGTCCTCGAGGCGTAGCCAACTTATTATAATATTATGGTCATTATTTATTTTCTATGTTGACAACACTGAGCAGTTCTTAGGGGGATATTAGATTATCATATATATTGGATCCGAGATCATTGAGTCAATGATATTGGATAATGTAATATAGACATATGATTCATTTCTTCCTTGATCATAGATTTTTGACATTTGCTGAGAGATTGGATCCAATACGGCCATAGAAATAGGTGTTGCCAGTTATTTAATATAAAAAAAGAGTTTTTAATTTCTTGTTCGTTAATATGTTTCAAATAATGTAATGTAATTATTTTTCTAATTATATACTTGGATAATCTTGCTGAAATAACAAAAAACAAGCCATATTAAAAATGACGATGTCTTTTGACAAATCGAATTCTCTGAGATCTAGTAACCCTGACGTCAATACCTGTCAGCGTTAGCGCTCTCCATTGGCTATTGAAACCACATATGACGTAAAATAGGATCAATGAAATATGATAATGTAATACGCAGATATGATCAAATGATCATATATATTGGATCCTATATATGATCATAGAAATGATCATATATAAATGATAATGTAATACCCCCCTTAGCTGTAGTCTTGACCTACGACATAATATAAAAAAAAAACAAGATGCAATCGACTTCCTAAGCTTAAACACGGCCGTTTGACTCGTTTCTACTTACGAATGCATAATTTCTATCCCTATAATACTTATTTATCATAATATACCTTTCAGGTATTCTTTTGTATGTCAGTTTGTTGACGTTTCAGTTCTAAGACTCGTCAGGAAACATTGTCGGTAGTTTAATACACAATTTTAATTTCCTTTCCGACACTAACTCTACACTTAGTCTTATTACACTGAATATTATTTACACTGTTAAATTACACTGACCTATTTAATTACAATTGTGTATTTAATTAAAATGGCAATAAAATCGTGCATTGTTTTCTTATTTGTTTTACTTAACACCTTTTCCAACACGATCTAACAATTATCTTACAGTTTTAAATAATCGGCCAAGTGCGAGTCGGACTCGCGCACGAAGGGTTCCGTACCGTTATAGAGCAAAAATAGGCCAAAAATTGTGTTTTTTGTATGGGAGCCGCCCTTAATTTTTTATTTAATTTTAATATTAATTATTAAAGTACACATATAATCAAGGCTTTTGGGCATTTTCAAAAAAACGTGTACCCTTGCAAAAATATGTCTATATTTTTTAAGGTCATTTATTTACCTTTATTTGAATGTCATATACAAGGAAAAATATTGAACTAATGGAATAAGTTAAAAATAACGCTGAAAACGTTATATTATTCTGATATTATTGAAACAAAATCGACTTTTCGACGAAACAGATTCCGTTGTGCGACTAAATGTAAAATATAATTTAATACAAAAAAATAAAGCAATAAATGGATTTCTTCGTTTATTTAATCTAGTGAAATGCATATTTAATTGTTTATTAAAAAAAATATAGATAATTTCAAGGATCAACAAGAGTAGCAATTATTTTTAATCCATAGTGTGACTATGTGACCTACCCACTAGGTTATTTTTAATTTTTTTACATGAGTAAGTAATATTTAACATATTTAAAGAAGTTTTTATAACACAAAAACCTTCTATTTAAACATTTTTATTGTTGCACTAATTATAAAAGTAAAAAATTCTTTGATTTCATAGATTTAACTTCATTAATTAGAGGGACGAACATCTCATAATCATAAAGATGTGTTCACATGTCTACGAATTCCTAAGTTATTATTAGACATCGGATTATATGCACGAACAAAGTGCCAAAATATGCATGCAAATATGCACTAGCAGTGGTCGAAATATGCACAATCAAAAGTCACTTAATATTAAAATTTATAATTTTTTTGAAGACTTTTCCGGTAGTGACATAAATGAAAGCGCCAATTTTTATAATTTCATAAAATCCAGGATTTTTAATTTCTTGAAATAAAGACTTTTTAGTTTTTATTTATTTATTATACGCCAATAATAATTGTCTACCAACATTTTCCGATTGCCATCTTAATGCCCATGGAATACCGAAATATGCACTATCGCCTAAAAAGTGACATTATATGCATTTGCATATGCAAGTATGCAAATGCATATAATCCGATGTCTAGTTATTATAATATCAATGACACAAAATGATTTTCAACTTTACTGATAGAAAAGTAGTGGAAATAAAATCAAAATTATTTAAAAAATAAAACTTTTAGGTACTTAAATTTTAAATAGTATATTTGTTATTTTTAAGTAAAGGCGACGCCTATGGCGGCTGTAGCGATATCGATTTTTCAATGACTAAAGCTAAGAAATTAAAGTTCATTGTCAGTATTTATCATGTCTTTGTCTTTGATTTACCCATAGCATAACACGATTGGTCAACTTTTATAACACAGAATAATCAATCAAATAGACCTGTGTAAAAAAAGGGATTCCTATTTTTCCAACAGAGGAGAGTGATTTAAGCTTCCAAAAATGTACATGGATTGGTTCAAGCATACACTTTAATTTGCCCATAGCTTATATGAAATGTATTTGTGGTTTTTAAATTACGCGACAAAACTATTTTGTCGCTTACGCCCTTTTCATTTTTTGCTGTTCCATTGCTTGTTTTCTGTGAGAGGCCGGGTCGGTCTTTCATAGAAAACTAGCAATCTAAAACATATCCAAAACGGTTTTTTACTTTAACGCGGCGTCACCTTAACACATAAGTAATAAAAAATATATTTGTACGTTAATCGTACCAGTTTAAAAATCTCCAATTTTCTTAATAAAATTTGTGAATAAAAAAATAATTTATTTAAAATGTGAACTAAGCCTTATGCTTTCCGGCTGTTGTGACTTGTCCGTTCCATCATATGACCATACGAAAAGTCACAAATCGGAAGTCACGTAATATTACTTTCTTTTACTTTTAAAGTGTTTGTAAATAACCGATAATAGTTATCACAATTTCATTTTTTATACTAAATACTAAGCTAATTTTACAACGTGTCAACAGTAAAAACAGTTGGAGAAAGTATAATAATGCTTACAAAATATGGTCACTTATCTGAACAAATAAACCGTTTCTGAAGAACCGTCCAACCTGCGTCCGCGTCTTGTAGCAGATTTTTAACTACTAAATTCAAATTGGAGTTTCTCGATGTACAATGAAATATAGTGCTATCATTTAGTGCCGAAAATATTTTTCTAGTATGTTTATAAAACTAAAAAAAACGGTCACTAAACAAAACATTCCGGTCGGGTTGTTTTTTCATGATTATAATTTTAATTAATTTGTAGTTAAATTATGTTAGATTTTTCACTAACAAGACATTCGATTGATACATTAAATATTTAGGAATCTAAAATATGTTTTTTAAGCAACTTACTTTAAGAAAAAAAATAGTTATTAAAGATTTTGTTACAACTTCTGGGAAGGGGGACGGGTGAATTTAATAGTTTTCGGTACTTAAAAACCCTTATAAATCTCATACTAAATAAAATTTTATACAAACGTGAATGTATTTTAATACAAGAAAACTTGTTTTTGCTCCTAAATTAAAATTACAAAATGTTAGTATGTAATTTTTTACAAATAATCTGTAGCGAAGTCATGGGTAAAAACCAGGGGTACACATTTTTTTGAAAATGCCCATTTGTGAAAATTACAAGTGCCTACCTGTTGTCATCATTGATACTGAGCAAAAAATGTTTGAAAAATCACTTTTGTCGTATGGTAGCCCCCCTTAAATATTTAATTTATTTTGTTTTTAACTCTCTAGCTATTACCATTCTTAAGTTACAGCCTGGAGATAGACAGACAGACGGACAGACATCAAAGTCTCAGTACCTATTACTGAGACTTTGATGTCTGTCCCGTTTTTACCCTTTGGGTACGGAACCCTAAAAAGCATCTATAAAAATATTTGGCCCCCAAAAAAGTTTGATATAAATAAAAATATGTATTTTATTACTAAATTTTTAATAAGTACAGAATTAAGACTGTAACATGCAATCTAAATTCGATTACGTATAAAAATAATAAAAGGCCTCGGCTAACTTAAACTACCAAAATAATCACAGATTCCACATAAATTAGGAGGAACAAATATTAGTTATAGTTAATATAAAAGATCCATTCAATAATTCGATTTACAGTTCTGGGGTTTCGTAGCATAAATATAATAAAGAAAATATCAGACATGAGTATTCGAAAATAGTAACCAGTTAAATAATTCAATATTATTTTCTAGTTACGTAGCATCATTGAGTTTTTCTTTATATATAATTAGGAAATCATAGTTAGCAATTAGCATAACATGGCGAGACTGTATATTTAGGTATGCAGTTACTCATTAAATACACAAAATATACAGTTTACTGTAAACAAAAAAAATTAAATAAAAGCTTTTAAAAGGGACTTTGAGCTTAAATCTTGTCATGTAAATGCAAAAATTGGCAGCATGCTTTAACAAAATTATAAAAATTTTGCTCAATTGACTGAGAATGAGATCTTTTAAAAATTAAAAAAAAATGTTCCATTCATATCGCTTCATAATGTTACTTTTAAAAAAATTTTTTCTTTAACATAATGGAAGAATCTCTCGGTACACCTAGTGTTCAAAGTAATCATCTCAAATAATTATTACACTTAAGTGACTTACTATATTAATTTGTCTTAAATTGACCATAATATAATTACAAGACGAGCACAACTTTTAACCCACTTGGCAAAAATGCTAAGTATTTGTCTTTTGGACTCTTTAGAAATTAGAGTGGGCAGGATGGGTATCCAAGGGGACATATTATTGAAAGATCAGCAAGTAGACACATTACTGTTAGTGTACACAGAGTTTTGCTGAGCAAGTTTAAAGTTGTGTCCGGCCTTTACTTTAAGAAAATATCTTACATACTATAGTTGTGATATAATATAGTATTCTAATATCTATATAAAAACACTCTATTTTTCTTTTTCAGAATTTCCTCCTCTTTTTTTCTGAAAAGAAAAAAATGGAATTATTTAAAATAAAGTGTACTTATTTGTAAAATTTATTGACCATTAATTTAATTTATAATTATTATTTTATTCTGAACATTTGCGAGCGGCACTGGTTTCGGTGGAGACATCAAAGCGAACACTTTTCTTTTTACAAACATTTCTCTGAAATATAGATATTTAAAAAAATCTTTTTATTAATAGAATTTTGACATCTGTGACTCCGGACTTGAAAAGTCAAGCAAAGGTTTAGAGTGTACGGTTGTGGCTTTAGAGTTTAGAGTGTATGTTTAAATTATTAATACAGTTAGATTACAACATAACTAGTGAGATTATAAAACATCCACAACTCTAAAGAGAAATGTGACTTCTTTTAGTCATGAACTGGCTACATGAAAGTAGTCACTGTCAATTCTATCACCTCATCATAATATTAAAAATAAAAATAAAAGTCTTACTTTGTCCTTAGTTCTTGGGTCAGCATTTTTCGATCGTTCTTTTTCGAGATCTGAATGTAATGTTGCTAACTCCCCAGTGAGCTCTGCCTGCACTGCCCTGAGTTTTTCAACTTCTACCAAAACCTCTGCCTTGTCTTTCACTGAAATTTACGAGTTTAGAATGTATTAAACATAAATTATGTAAAATCTAAATGACAAGTGATTAATCTCAGATTTAAATATGTACCCTGTAATAAATATGAAGTGTAATACCAATCAAATAATGAACAATAATGAACCGACTTGGCTGAAAAATGGTGGAAAGGTAGCTTAGAACCAGGAGACGGACATAGGATACTTTTTATCCTGAAAATGTACGGTTCCTGCACAATAAACTTTTATGATTTTCACCTAAACTATTCAATTTATTTTGAAGGAATTTGGTATGGAAATACTTTGGGTCACGGGAAAGGACAAGGAATACTTTTTATCCCGGAAAATGTACGGTTCCCGCACAATAAACTATGATTTTCGCCTAAACCATTAAATCTATTTTGATGAAATTTGGCATGGAGCTATACTAATTTTAATCATGGTTAAATCGTTATGACAGGACAACATCTATCGGGTCAGCTAGCTGTCCCGGCGAACGTTGTTTTGCCATATAAAGTATTTCACCCATTGCCATATACATATAAATTAGTATACTACGTACTAAACACTTTAAATATCTCAGATTTCGCCCATATTAGTCTCAAGAACGGATGAACCGATTTGGCTGAAAATTGGCGGAGAGGTAGCTTAGAATCAGGAGACGGACATAGGATACTTTTTATCCCGTTCGACCGCGTTTCCGTGAAGTCATATCTATCATGTATCTTATACAATATATAAAATTCTCGTGTCACAATGTTAGTTACCGTACTCCTCCGAAACGGCTTTACTGATTTTTACCTATGTCATATTCAGTAGGTCTGGGAATCGGCTACTGGCTTCCTTTTCTATTGATATGTGCATTTGTTGAATAAATAATAGTAAATTATTACAACTCGAGACTGATGGCGACCATTGTTTGTGCAACGGGATAGCGTTGGACGTTGCCATGGTGCCGTACTTATTAAGTCACTTCAATAAAATAATATGGGCAAAATAGTTTATAAGGCAAAACAATGTTTGCCGGGACAGCTAGAATTAAATGTGCAGTAGACTTGTCAAAAATGACCAATAAATATCAAAAACCAATAAGAGTAAGCCATTAATTTAACCTCTTTATGGATGAATTACAGCAAAAAGAATTTATTGATATTGCTTTTGTATTAATCTGCTTATAAATATATAGCACAGATGTAGATCAAGATAGATACCGCATGGAGGGACCATTTGTATGAAAATGAGCGTGCCACCTTTTTCCTAACTACTGTGAGTTGTGACGTATAACTGATGATAAGAAATGTGTCCATTATCTAGGCCAACATTTCTTTTCGAATTTCTACAGCTCAATATGGCACAATTAGGCATTTAGGCATTTTTTAAATTCCGATTGATGTATGATTCCCATAGCAGACTTTCAAAAGACAAGCATTGCTCATTGTTTGGGAACACGATATGGCATGCGAAGTACATACACATGCGGTATCTACCTTGATGTATGTCTGTGATATATAGTCTGTTTTAAAAAATACTACTTACTTTCTCCCTGTCCAAGTATATTACATAGTTTTTTATTCCTAGACTTCACAGTTAACAGTTCATTTTTGAGGCTTATTATTTCTTCTTTCAGTGCAGCTATCTCCTGGTCTTTTCTCTCTAGGGCATCCATAAATTGGGCTCTCGTGACCATTTCATCTGTTATTGTCGGCTGACGAACTCTTGTAAGAATTTTGTCCCTTAGAATTTCATTTTTAGTTTCATCCTGTACCCGATCAAAGAAATGTGTATCCTTTCCAGAGGCTTTCTTTTCATCCTGTGAGGGTATTTCCTCTACTAGACTGTTTACTGAAAGGTTTAAGTATGTAAAATATTATAATTTGGTCTATAATATAATAATATCTATGGACGCTTCACACCACGTCAGTGGCCCTGTGCTTAGTACCTAAAGGACTTGTGTTACAGGTACCAGACAACGGAAATATATTTAATACTTTTACACTTTACATATATTTAAGATTTTTATTATATCATACACATATTTAATACACATCCAGACCCGGGAACATTGAAAACTTTTTTGTTCCGTCGGCGGGATTCGAACCCACGACCCCTGGCTTGAGCAAACAACGCGCTCACCACTGAGCCACAGAGGTCGTCTGTGGCTCAGTGGTGACATAATATAGAGCTTGTGCAACTGTATTTACAAGAAAGGCAGTTAAATACTTATTTCATTAAACATACCATATATGGGTAAATCTTCATTATTAACCATATCATTAAATTGTTCCAAACTCATTACATTCTTCTTTTTATTTTTCTTGTTTTCTTTTCGTGTGGATTCTACTTTTTTCTCTGACTCTGCTTCTTTCTTCAGCGCATTGTACACATCTTTCTTTTCTTCATAATCAAGCTTTGACAATAAAATAGCCTAAATGGATAAGAAAATTGTGATATTAACCTTTCTATACATAAGTAAAAAAAAATTACCAGATTTTGTTAACCCATCAATCCCCAAGCAGCAGCCGACTGCCGCATAACAATTGAAAATCTATTGTCTGCGATACCCACAATGGAGGTGTACTATAATTGACACTAATATTAATAAATATTTACCTCCTGAAGCTCTGATTCAAAGTTGCCATCAACAATTTCTTCGTCTTTTTGTTTCCACTCCTCCCATTGCTCCTTTGTTGGTTCGGCTGGCTTTTGTTTACGCTTTTTTGGAGCAGCCTAGTTGAATAATAGAATTATAGTGAGTTTTACTAGCTGTCGTTAAAAAATCGTGACGTGATCAAATATTAAGGGTGGCAAAAGTACCTGAGATTTGTTGTTGGCGGTCTTCGATTTTTTCGGAGGCTCAATTTTCTTAGTCGCATTAGCCTTCGCCTTTTTAGATTTTTGATTCTCGCCCGGCATTTCATCATCTTCGATCTTTAGACCGGCAAATCGAGATTGGACAAAGAGAGTGGCCATTTTCTTTCCAATAAAAGTTAGAAAAATCGTTATATAAACCTGCAAACTCTTTAAAAGTTTCATAATATGGAGAACGTTTTGAGCAATAATTGCTATTGGCGTTGGTTTTAATGTGTTTAATGTTTATTAATTTGGTTAAATTTCATTTTCGACAAGTTAGTATTATAGTACAATAATTTCTCACCTCTACTGATTTACAATAATTACAGAGTTAGCTAATTTCGTAATGTTTTAGTTTGCAAATTAGGAATTTTCAAGACACAAAAGCTTTTCATCAGTAAAATACAAATTTTATACCAACTCGAACTCGCGCACTTAAAAATCAAAATATTTTTTCTTGTTATTGTTGTTCATAGAGAATAGAAATCCATAGAGAATAAATTAAATTATTGGGTACTAAAATGAAGAAAGTAAAAAGTGGCAACATCGTATTGTCATCCCTTTCAAATCAATCTGAGAAAAAAGGGATGACACTACAATGTTGCCACTTTTTAAAGAGGCATATTACACTCATCAATATTATCACGATTCCGTGATAATATTGATGGTTATTGGTTTATTTATTTGTGATTTTATATATTTGTGATTCGCGTGATACTAGAATCATGATAATATTGATGCGTGTCATATGCACCAAAGATAAGAAGCATGGAACCTTTGCATGGAACAGTTGGATTTTGGAACTACTATTACAACAGACTATTAAACTTATGAACACAAAAGCAATTGATTAAAGTTATTTAAATCTGTAGACAATTATTATTAAATACCTCGACGAAAAATTTAAATAAAAGCACAAATCACAATATCACTCTATTTCGAAAATTTGGAAAAAAATCCTTTCTCTGGCAACACAGATATTTCCTGCCAAAACTGTCAGAAATATTTTTTAAATGCTTAACAATATCTACCTATGCAAAAGTAGTAAGTAAGTAAGGCCTAGAAATCCAACAGTATTACGAATTACGATGCTTGATCACAGACTTCATGTTTCGGTTGAATACACATGAAAAGTAAAATTTACTTGGTAAATATTATTTTATAGAAGTAATTTTTAAAATAAGAAGAATTACTTTATTTAAGGTTGTCAAAAAAGTCATGAAATTAAAATGTGGCAACATCGTAGTGTCATCCCTTTCAAATCAATCTAAGAAAAAAGGGATGACACTACGATGTTGCCACTTTTTAATTTCATGACTTTTTTGACAGACTGTACTATAATCGACTATCGAGTATCGACTATCGACATACGGCCGTTCCCAATATTTGATCTATCTCTGGTTTTGCCCTACTAGAGATAGGAATAGCTCACAATTGACATAAAATATATGTCTCTAATGTCTAATGTGAGCTATTCCTATCTCTAGTAGGGCAAAACCAGAGATAGATCAAATATTGGGAATGGCCGATAGTTTTTTTTTTCAAGAATGGTTATTTTTACAAATAACCTGGTCACACCAAATTTAACGTCAAACATTTTGAAACAGGTGTTTTCATTTTTCAATGTTTCGCTATAAATTGATATCAATCAATAATTAATATAATTTTATTACATATAATGAAACTACAGTGCCAAGTGGAAGTTGTTAATAGGCTGCATTTAAATTTGAACGTTAAACCTAACACAAAATACTTGAAATCCACGTTAGCGCTAGGCAAGGAACCAAAGAATGACCGCGAATATTTCATACTGCATTTTTCATCAGTCAACAAAAAGGGGACAAAGTATAACGTGAAGGGTATCAAGAAGGCTTTCGTAAAATGCCTTAGCGAGGGAAAAGTTACTCTTAGGTTTGAGGAACCACCACACGATTTGTGTATAAAGTCGAACGAGCCGGAGCTGAAAAAATTTATGAAGTTGTTGCAATCTTGTATCACGGGCGATACTAAAAATGTTAAACTTGGAGAATTATGCTCGCTCGGGGTGGTCAAAGAGAAGATGCCTACGAAACTGGTGATCCTTAACCGGTCGGAATATCCAACAAGTGGGTTGCCTAGGTCCTTGGAGTACCTCTACGTAAATGGCATCAAGCTGTGTAATTTTAGGAGAGAAATATTGTCATTGAACAACTTAAGACTATTGGATCTAAGTGACAATGAGATAGAAAAGCTTCCTCTGGAACTAGGTAAATTGTCCTTACACAACAGAAATTATATTTGAAGTTGGTTGGCAACTTTCCATTTGTAGATAAAGAAAACGATTTTAAATGTCAGAGGTTATTGCCCATACTTAATACCTCGGTCAAGGGAATCACAGACACAATAGAATTTCAATTGTTAAATGTTATGCGACAGCCAGGTGCCGTTTAGGGTATGATGGGTTAAAAGATAAATGATTATTTTGATATTATAAGAAAGTTTATTTTGTAGTATGGTTTCAGTTCCAACATCCAGGATATTGTGTGTACTTGCATCATGTATATAATTTGATGCATACACATTTCATTTTATGGATGTCATGTTTTTCAGGAAGGCTACCCAATCTTTCTGAGCTGTATTTAGCCAATAATAATTTGGGAAGTAAGAGCACAGTGGACTGGAAATGGCTTTTTGGGCCACGGGTAAGTCCTTTTGTAAATTCTGTGTTCCTGTGAAACTCTATGGTCAATTTTGTTTAAATATTGATTATTTGTATTGCTTTAGCTTATTACTTCTTAGTTTAAAAAGAAATTTAAAAGAAACCCACCTAAAAATATAAACAATTAGGTCTTTTCCACATTTCTTATTACTACCTGAAAGAAAAACATTTTATAAATTATGTGCTTGTTATAAATTGAACTGTATATTGTGATTCAATATGTTATTGTCTTATTTTTTTAATTTTCCTGTTCCTTGCAGTTAATTGCCAATTTAAGATTACTTGATCTCAGTGGGAATAAACTAAAAGAGCTGCCAAAGTCAATTTGGAAGCTACAAAATCTAGTATCACTAAAAGTTAATAATAATGCTTTGACGAGGCTACCTGCAGCACTGGGTCGTATTAGTAGTTTAAGGTAGTAATAATTTTTTACTTAATATATTGTGTTTGAATATTAAGTACTTTATAAAATACAACAAATATTATGACCATTAACCAATATGTTCTTTTTCAGATATTTAACAGTGTCACAAAACCACTTACAAGCATTACCATGTAGTCTAATGCAATGCCGTCTAGAATATATTGATCTGTCATGTAATTTATTTAATGTAGAAACAAATTCACTAGTGCCAGAGAAACATTCACACTGGGACTTGTATGTAACAAGCCTACTTCACATTGCAAGCAAAGCTGTGATGAAACAGAAAATATATTACGCTTCTAACATAATACCTTGGACTCTAGTTGAGTTTTTAGACAATGCTAATCTTTGTGTATGTGGCAGACCAGTGTTAAACGATAAATTCTATGTTATTAAGGAATATGAACTGAAAGACTTTTTTAGAATTGTTGTATTTAATAATAATAGAAATTGCAGTGTTAAATTTGAATGTTACTTTTGTTCTCCAAAATGTATTTCAATCAAATAAATAAGTTTTTTTAATATTCTGCAATTTTAATATTTTCTTAGTGCACTTAAGAATTTTTATTAAGCCAATTCTAGTAATGGATGTAGGTATTTTTGTTAAAAGTGTTTACATTTCAACATTCACTGAGTAAACTAAAATTATGGTTTATGAGAAAAAAACTTTTTACGATTTTTTAACAATATTTTAATAAGCTTCTGTACAAATATTATTTTACACAGCAAAAAATAAAATAATTATTTCAGTAAAGATCTTCCAATTTCCACTTTATATTTTGTATAACAGGTGCTATCCTCATATGGGGTGCTGAAAAGAGAAAATGACGCCTTTAAGATTACAAATTAATTTAATATTATGTCTATATGAAAATAAAATGGAAATGTGTTAATCACTTTTCAACTGTGTAAAGCTGGTTTCAGACTACGCTATTATATAAAAGCATATAGTATACTAGCTGTCCCCGCAAACATTATTTGCGGGGACAGCGATTTTACAGTGATTTTACATTTTACAGAACGTCAGGGATTTTATGTAGGTATTATTTAAATTGTGAACAGGTTATATAGGTCTTATAAATGCGAAAGTGTGTCTGTCTGTTACATATTCACGCCCAAACCGCTGAACCGATTAAGCTGAAATTTGGTATGGACTATGGGGATACTTTGAGTCCTGGTAAAGGACATAGGATACTTTTTATCCCGGAAACGGAATCTCCGGAACGAACTGCCAACAACAGTATTTCCGGACCAATACAACCTGCAAACCTTCTAGAAGAGAGCCGGAAGGCCGGAAACGCATGCAGAGCTCTTCTAATGTGTCCATGGGCGACGGTAGTTGCTTTCCACCAGGTGACCTGTTTGCTCCGTTAAAAAAATAATTGAATAGTACAATAAAACTACCTAAGCTAGCCATTCCTTGTGGCACCACACTAACACCTTCAGGGACATTTTCTGCTGCTATTTTAGCGTTGGTGGCTTCCATCACAAGCTCATGCGTCCAAATCTGTTTAAAACTGTCCTCCATTTCCTTGAGTAAAGTTTCTAGATTCGCCTGAAAATAAATAAAGTTTGTATTAGAACAGTTCAGTATTAAAGCACTTGTTGTTTTTGGCAGATTCAGTGAATCATCTTAGAATTAGAAATAAAAATACATCGCCTTATAGAGAATCTGAAATGTTATAGACCTTGCAAAATATTGTTAGATTTCATACAAGGGTTGTGCACTATGCATGTGACACCAATCGAAATCCATGGATTGAGAAAGATAAAGTTAATAAAAAAGAAATAATATTGAAGGCATACCTGAAGTAAACCTGCTTCCTTTTCTCTGTTACAACAACATAAAGTGATTATTAACTCTTGGACTTGAGGCCTTAGTTCAAACGTAGAAGTCACTAAAGTGTGTAAAGTCATGACTAGAGCAGTGTCCTCATACTGTGATCCTTCTTTTAATGACGCCACTTTTCTCTCGTGTTTTCTTCTGTTCTTGCTAGACCGGTAAGATCTCCTGAAAAATGTGATACATAAATGCTACATACAGAGTATAGGTTTAAATACACTATACAGTATACATGTAGTATAATAATTTCGAGTCTCTACAATGTTTACAGGGTGCAATTAAACCTTCCTGCCAAATTTTGATATATTGATCCTTGTTGAAAATAAAAATACACGTATTTTTTCTTTTATAATCACTCAGTACTAAAATGTTGAGGAATAGCTTCAGAAAGTTATCCTAAAAAACACTACAATTAATGGACACGATGCGTCGGCCGCGCGTGACGTGCCCCCGCGCGCGCATCTACCCCCGCGTCACCCCCTCTCATTCCCCCGCGCCGCGAGTGACTGTTCTGCAAGGATTTTAAATGGGATAAAATATGTCATTGAAAAAAAAAACCCAAATTGTTTTGGTTAAATGGACTCTCCTAATGATACCTAAGGGTCTAAACACATTAGGCTGAATTACGCCGGCGTAAATTCCGCCGCGTTTACGCCGCGTTTAAATTGCATACAAAATACGGGCCGAATACGAGGGGTGACACACTATTATGTCGCGTTTTGTATGCGTTTGACATTTGCGGCGGAAATTACGCCGGCGTAATTCAGCCTAGTGTATTTAGACACTAAGCCCTGTAAAAAATTTGGCAGGAAGGTTAAATTGCACCCTGTATATTGGAATTATTATTAGTTTTTGTATGTTTAAGATGAACCTTTCGATCGTGGATAAACCAGACACAATAGCTTATCTATTGTTATCGTGGCCCACCTTGGGACTTGAAGCGTTAAAATCGCAAAATGCCACTCTGCTTGCAATTCATTTCTGTATTTTTGTACTGATTTGACATTTGTAAGTTTGACAGTTTTGACAATTCATTTGCTGAATTGATTGAGAGGAATTGCTAAATGTGACCATTTTAGCCCTGCTGCCCTTCTCACTTTCATTCATTCCAGTTTTATTTTTACTTTTTCTGGCTAACCTTCTCAACATGTGCCTTTATCTAAAACGTAACTAAACCTTATATTATTGACTCAGAAACATAAACTTACCCTGATCCGGATGATGAAGCTATGGTACTACCTGCATCAGAATATAAATCTATGTCTCTGTTGGTAAAAGTATCATACCCTTCAGCTTCTTTCTTGGTTTTATTATCTCTCACAACTTGAAGACGGTTTTTATACTGTACAAAGAGACTTCTATTTTTATCCACTAAATCCTTTGTGTTGGTATACTCCTCTAATAAGTTTGGTATTAGGTGTGTATCTGAAAACAAGAATCAAAATTGAGGGTGGGCTGTGAGCTTGTAACAAACAACTACATAATTGACGACAAAATATTTGGCGACAAGAAATGCTATTTTTAGGTCAAAGTACTCTTACTTCCTTTCTTTCTATGTACTCTCTTATTTATTTGGTAAGTAAAATTTTTATTAGTTCTTCATATTCACCTATTATGTCATCTTTGTCATGTCGAGCACAGAGTCTCATTGCTGTTTTGTACTTGCTGCATTCAATTGCACATTTTATTGTTTCTTCTACATTACTCCCATATTGTTCTAGAATGCTCAAGGCTTCTGTATATCTTTTTTCATCTTTTAGAGATTGCACAAGTTCACTGTAACAAATAAATAATAATAATTTTGTTTCTTTATTTTTAAAAAGGAAAGATATGTTTAATAGATTTTACACATACCTTATTATTGTATCTAAAACATCTCTACTTTTGTTCTTAGCTAACTTAAAAAGTAGTTCCCACTCTAATGCCTCCTTGTAACATTCTATTGCTCTGTCAGTGCTGCCAGCCTTTTCATAAACAAGTCCAGCTTCTACATACTGCTTCTTTAGTTTCAAATACGAACCATAATCATCTGATATTTCTTTAAAAATTTCATCTCCACTTGAAAAGAGTGTTAGGGCTTCCCTGTACAGACTGTGGTATTTGACAAATGTTCTAAGATCAGTGTGGCGAGACTTGCCACACTTTGCCAGACATTCCACTGCTTTCTTAAATCTCTTCAAGTGCTTGTTGATATTAAACTGCCTATAATTTTCATCCATTTCGTTGAGCTCATTGAGCATAGGTATATACTCTTTTGGATCTTTCTGGGATTTATTTGCCACCAACAGAACAAGATCAAAGTCGTACATGCCGAGAGCCACATCAAAAAGATTATCCACATTTACTAGGTACAACAAATACTTTAAGGCTTCATCTGAAGAAACTGGGAGTTTAACTCCCTCGGATTCCTTTACTTTTAGGTCTTTGATAACTTGCAATGCTTGTTCTAAATCTTCAATAGTATTTTTCTTAACATAAGTAGTCAATAGGGGCAAAATCCGCTCAGAGCTATTTTCAGATTTTTGTAAATGAGTTCTGATAACATTACAAATACTGCTTACTTTTGAACTCTCATAAGTGAAAGTATTATGTTCCTTATCCGAGTAACTACTCGAGTACATGGTTTTAGTAACATCAATATTTTCTAAGTCAGCCAAGAAAAGACTAAGCCATGAATTGTTGCTAATAGTTTCTAAAAACACATCTACATTGGACAGAAAGATTTTTGGATTGTGGTCGTAGATCAAGTTGAGATTGATCCTCTGTTTTCTCATTAAATCAAATGCTTCATAATATTTCAATGAGTCCAAATAGTCCCCAATAATTTTCAATGACAATGGTCTGGGTTGTATAGTTTCTAAGTTTCCTCTGGGCATTTGGAAAATAGTTCTTGTGTCATTTGGAACAGCAATGACTAGCTTAGACCCTCTTTCGACTTTTCTTTTATAGACTGAGCTGGATGTCTCATTTCTTTCATATGCTTCCAAATCACTTATACCAAATTTGGAAAGTTCAACACAAATTAAAAGATGCTTAAGTGTTGTGATTAATAGATATTGTGTGTGAACATAATATGAATTAACATTATTCAATACTAACTTTTTGTTAATATAAAGACAACCTTTGTGAGACAATCCAATTATTGTTGTTTCTCCATCAATGGACACCACATCAAAATCAGGACATGCGGCTGGTAAAGTATCATGGTAGCTTTCTAATGATGCTCCCTTATCATCATACTTATACACAGCTATTTCCCCAGATGTATATTGCAGTACTGCGCTATATAAATCTGTAGGATGTTTTCGAATTTTTGCAATAGGTGATGGTAGTTTAGTACCTCTTTTTAGTAATAATTTATCACTATTTATAACATACTGATTGAGTGTATAAACATTTTGTCCATCAACTGACATAGACAATAAAGTATCATTATTAAGCCAATACCAATTGTAATGTTGGAAGGGATACTGATACTCATCAATATCTAATTCTTTAGTAACAACATATTCTAAAGGTTTCTTTTGTTTCTGCTCTACAATTGCTAGTTTGTTGCCATGTGATACTATAAATGAATTTGAATCTGTAGTGTTATCTGAGATAAAGTGTATAGAGTTGATATTGTTGGCAAACTCTAGTTCAATATTAGACATAGGTGGTGGCACTACTGTTTGTCTGAAACCTGTGACGAGCACCTTCTTCTCATCTATTTCTGCGACTACTGCATCATCATCATATGACTTGCCTACACTGTGATCGACATCCCAATTCCAAGCATAGGAGTAGCATTCACCATTTTGACACAGCACATGGATTCTCTTCTCATTGGCAGTATCAAAGTCGCTTTCACATATAATTTCGTTTATCTTTTGGGTACTCTTGAAACACAGAGTTTGCTTCAGATACCAATAATAATTTCTTCTAGTGTAGAGGAATACAATATCCAAGTTAGCTGCCTCATCCCTGCATTGTACTATTAATATTTCGGAATCTGTAGTCCACAAAAGTTCTTTAACTGTTGTTGTAGAGTTGACTGGTAAGGTAAACTCTCTATGTTTTAACCCATTTTTTTCAAAGAAGGAGACGGTATATTTCTCTTGTAGTTTTTGTGTAGCGGCAATGAGGCTACCACTGGGTCTCCAGCTCAGATTTGACTCAAGACCCAGTACATTTTCACTGGTACTCTGCAGGTTCCCATCTCTGTCAAAAACTTTGAACTTCCTTCTACCATTGGCATTATATCCAACACCAAACAAGTTCCCATCTCCCCTCCATGATATTTTAACTCTCTCATCGGTGACTGGTGCATCTGAAAATTAATTACAGTACTTTTTATTAAATCTTCTTTTCTTAGATATAGACACCGAGTCAATATTTTTGTTGACTAAGTAATACTTCGTTTTTTTTTTGTTTAAAAACTGAACCAGTGAACTTAATATTATTTCTAGTTTTAAATCAAACTAGTAAGTAATTCCTTATTTTCTTATCGGAATAAAATTCTATTTATAAAAAATACCTTCAATGTCAGAAGTCTTAGCTTTGGCAGCTTGCTTTCCTTCTGATCCATGAAATTGGGTCTCTTTTTTTCCCCAACCTACGTTTATAAACTCTTTTTCTCCAAATTCATCACTCAGCAGATATGTTTCACTTATTGGATCAAAAGTGCATGACATCACAATAACTTTTAATGTTTTAGTCACCAAGATTAATATCTCTTGATCCGGACTCCATTCCATAGCCTAAAATTAAAGAATTTTAAGTGTGATGAAAAAGCGACCAAATCGACTAAATAATGTATTGTTATTTAAACAGTGCTACATTAGGCATTTTCAAAAATTCATAGTATAATAATTCATAGCAAGTCGTATTTGACATATTTTTATAATAAATACAATGGAGTACTGCTTCTGAATATTAAACTCTTACCAATAATCCATCTTCACACACACCTACTACATCGCAGTTCTTTCCAAAGTCAGCAACTGTTATAAGCTCACCACTGGCTAGTCCAACGTTAAGTGAATTCGATAGCGACAGAAACGATATATTCACAGGTCGAGTTTGTATAGGCACGATCTCTGAAAGGTCTGCGGTCCATTTTACAACGCCGTTGTCGTCAAAATTGAAAACCGATAGGTTAGATGTACACACGTACAGTTCGCCCTTGGCGCAGTCATCGTAATGGCCATAACACGAAGAAAATTTTTCTTCAGTTTGGATATCGATGTTTTTAACCGAAACCTGCCACAAGTTTAGGTTTCTCATATTTATAAAATTCTAAAACATAAAATACACAACAACCATGTGAGGTTAGAAAATTTACAATAGATAATAATATGCACAGATTACTAATAATATGTCACTTTTGACTTTGACATTGGACAGACCAGTTTTTTTTATTTTACAAAGCGATAAGGCTTTAAGCTAATAAAAAAAGGCAAGAAAATGTAACTTTAAGTTTTAACTAAAACTTCTCTATAGCCTGTTAAAAAATTGCCAACATCGTAGTGTCAACTGTCATCCCATGCATATCAATCAAAAAGTCAATGTTAACAATTAATATGGAAACAGACTCTATTTATCACCTGCACAAATTTAGCACCCCATCAAAGGATTTTTGAAATCAAAATGACCTTAATCGATAGGTCTACGTTAGGTAGACGTATAGGTCCATAAAACCATAATTTTCGTTAGGTCCCCTATAGTTTTTTAATATATTTTTTTTTAAATTTTGAAAAAAAAATGGTATCTTAGCACCTCATCTCAACCGAAACTGATTATTTTTTTTATTTTTGCATTCTTTATCGTTAGGTCTGTATAGGTCCACAATAACTTTTGTTAGGTCCCCAATAGTTTTTTAATACTTAAATATTTTTTTAAATTTTATAATAAAAAAATAATTGCATCTTAGCATCTCATCTAAACCGAAACTGATTAATTTTTATATTTTTGCATTCTTTATCATTGGGTCTGTATAGGTCCACAATAATTTTTGTTAGGTCGCCTATAGTTTTTTAATAAATAATTTTTTAAATTTTGCAAATAAAATTGACAGAATAATATGGTGCCAAGAAAAAAAACAATAGATTTATGTTGTTAAAAGTAGTCAAAAAGGTCATTTTTCCGAAAACATTTTCACTTTTTATTTACCTAAAGCACTTATTCCACTTGTCCTATTTAGGAAGTCCTAGCTAGGATCCTAAATAATTTAGTCAAGTGGAATAACATTTAGAAAGCAAGGATCCTTGCTAGGATCCTAAATCGGAAAAAAATGTGGCTCCTGAATGACTAAATCAGTGTTGCCAGATGGTTTCACCTTTTATCTGTAGTGGGAACTGCTAAATCTGTAATAAAGTCAATTTATATTATGTTATAAGATCTGGAATCCATTCGTAGGTAATTTCTTAAGTCTGCTGGTTCCAAGTAGTTCAGAAAGTTCATAATTCATAATTTTACGTGGAGCAAAAATTCTTTCAACCATCTTTTTCGCCTTTCATTTATTTTTATTTTCATTGAGCCAACAGCTAAGCCTATGAGAAGACCAATTTTTTGTTGCTTTGATAGAACTGGAGCCATTAAGAAGACGTCTGACCAAAATGACAACTGATTTAGTCACTAAATTAGGACAAGTGGAATAAGAAGCGAACTAATTAGTCTCCTATGTAGGATCCTACATAGGAGACTAATTAGTTCGCTTCTAGAGCTAGGACTTCTAAATAGGACAAGTGAAATAAGCGCTTTTAGCTGCGTGAGTAAAAGGGCCCATTCACGGCAGGACTGCACGGCAGTCCTGCATTGAATGGGCTTCACTGATTGGTTCACACTCGGTGGTGAATGGGCCCCTTATCGTACAAACATCACTGGGTTGCTATATTAATTTACTTGGTGCGTTGAGCGCATGCGCCGCGAATAAAAATAATCAAATGAATAATATAAAAGCAAAACCATACTGACCTAACGATAAAGAATGCAAAAATATAAAAATTAATCAGTTTTGGTATAGATGAGATGCTAAGATGCATTTTTTTTTGCAAAATTAAAAAAAATATTTATTAAAAAACTATATATTAGGTGACCTAACAAAAATTATTGTGGACCTATACAGACCTAACGATATAGAATGCAAAAATATAAAAAATAATCAGTTTCGGTTTAAATGAGATGCTAAGCAAATTTTTTTTACAAAATTTAAAAAATTATTCATTAAAAAACGATAGGCGACCTAACAAAAATTATTGTGGACCTATACAGACCTAACGATAAAGAATGCAAAAATATAAAAATTAATCAGTTTCGGTTTAGATGAGATCAATGATGAAAAACTTAAAGCAGATATGTTACTACCGCGCGCGATGTGAAGATTCAAATACGGCCCAATTAGGCCGTCTGTTGTTTAGTCTGCATCGAGCGCAGTCACGAACGTGCCACGTCTTGTCTTACCTAAATAAATTAAAAATGACGTCGTGCGTGTATCGAAATGACTCGAAAGTAAACAAAACACATGGAATCTCTTACCACATATTGTCTTGATTGCATTAAATACCTCGATTATTTACATTTTCAATTATTTTTTCGAACAATCTGGAAAAAAATCGAATTTTCGTCATAGCTCAGGCGAAGAAAGAGACAGCGATACGATTCGACGTTTAAAAATAGAACTGTCTCTTTTATGTAAATGGTTTTTCGTATCTTTTGTATCACTTATCTGTCAAATTTGTCAATGTTTGCAATTTTGAATTTGAAAATTGTTCGGAAGAGATTTAAGCCGGAAAATAGTATGGATGTAACATATCTGTATAAGTAGAATATCATTGGATGAGATGCTAAGATGCAATTTTTTTTTTTATAAAATTTAAAAAATTATTTAAGTATTAAAAAACTATTGGGGACCTAACAAAAGTTATTGTGGACCTATACAGACCTAACGATAAAGAATGCAAAAATTTAAAAAATAATCAGTTTCGGTTTAGATGAGGTGCTAAGATACCATTTTTTTTGCAAAATTTAAAAAAATATTTATTAAAAAACTATAGGGGACCTAACGAAAATGATGGTGGACCTATACGGACCTAACGTAGACCTATCGATTAAGGTCATTTTGATTTCAAAAATCCTTCGATCGGGTGCTAAATTTGTGCAGGTCTATTTATCAATGATGGTCATCCCTTTCAAATCCATCTAAAGAGGCCCATTCACGGCAGGACTGCACGGCAGTCCTGCCGTGAATGGGCCTCTTTAGAAAAACTGACCAACTGCGAGTTGGACTTGCCCATGAAGGGTTCCGCAGTAGCAATAAGGTTTATTTTTATGAAATTAAGAGGTTTTTGATTTATTTTCATATTTCAGTTGATTTAATGGAAGTTAAGCTAAGGTTTACCATTCATGGCGTATTATAAAAACTTCTGGCTAGATCTCGTTCGAACTAATTTTCTTTGGTAGTTTTTGTAGTAATGTACCTAAATCATATATTTTTTTTAGACTTATCATGCCCCTACTTTAGAAGTTAGAAGGGGGGACACACATTTTACCACTTTGAAAGAGTCTCTCTCGCAAACTATTCAGGTTAGAAAACTGATATTAGAAACCTCAACATGATTTTTGAAGACCTATCCACAGATACCCCAAACGCATAGGTTAGATGAAAAGAGTTTTTTTTGTTTCAGTTGTATATGTATATGGGGACTCCTTAAATTTTTAATAATTTTTCCATTTTTGTACCAAAATCTTAAAGCGGTTCACAGACTACATCTACTTACCAAGTTTCAATCTTATAGCTCTTATAGTTTCGGAGAAAAGTGGCTGTGACATACGGACGGACGGACGGACGGACAGACAGACAGACGGACAGACAGACAGACAGACGGACAGACAGGCGGACAGACAGACAGACAGACGGACAGACAGACAGACAGACGGACAGACATACAGACGGACAGACAGACAGACAGACAGACGGACAGACAGACAGACGGACAGACAGACGGACGGACGGACGGACAGGCAGACAGACAGACAGACAGACTATATCTTTCTTCTTCTATCTCTTTAAGTCGTCAGTGCAGTCTGTGACTTGCATAATAGTATCTCAATGGTCCAGTCAGTCCAGAAAATAGTGAATAATCCAGGAAGTGGTATAAGTTATAACTATATCCAATGTAATATATTTGCCCGGTGTATTATTTTTCTCTATGATTATAAATTATAATATTCCTCAATGCAGCGCTGGATTGCTACTGGAATATTGTTCAATGCACAGTGCACTAAGCTACATTCTCATTTCGTCATTCGTGTCTGTTTACATTATTCTAGCACCAATTCAGGTCTGGATTCAATCACTAGATGGAAAAATGTAAACCAGTTATAGACTATTTATGCCACATTCCTTTTATAAGTTTCCTCTGGGCATTTGGAAAATAGTTCTTGTGTCATTTGGAACAGCAATGACTAGCTTAGACCCTCTTTCGACTTTTCTTTTATAGACTGAGCTGGATGTCTCATTTCTTTCATATGCTTCCAAATCACTTATACCAAATTTGGAAAGTTCAACACAAATTAAAAGATGCTTAAGTGTTGTGATTAATAGATATTGTGTGTGAACATAATATGAATTAACATTATTCAATACTAACTTTTTGTTAATATAAAGACAACCTTTGTGAGACAATCCAATTATTGTTGTTTCTCCATCAATGGACACCACATCAAAATCAGGACATGCGGCTGGTAAAGTATCATGGTAGCTTTCTAATGATGCTCCCTTATCATCATACTTATACACAGCTATTTCCCCAGATGTATATTGCAGTACTGCGCTATATAAATCTGTAGGATGTTTTCGAATTTTTGCAATAGGTGATGGTAGTTTAGTACCTCTTTTTAGTAATAATTTATCACTATTTATAACATACTGATTGAGTGTATAAACATTTTGTCCATCAACTGACATAGACAATAAAGTATCATTATTAAGCCAATACCAATTGTAATGTTGGAAGGGATACTGATACTCATCAATATCTAATTCTTTAGTAACAACATATTCTAAAGGTTTCTTTTGTTTCTGCTCTACAATTGCTAGTTTGTTGCCATGTGATACTATAAATGAATTTGAATCTGTAGTGTTATCTGAGATAAAGTGTATAGAGTTGATATTGTTGGCAAACTCTAGTTCAATATTAGACATAGGTGGTGGCACTACTGTTTGTCTGAAACCTGTGACGAGCACCTTCTTCTCATCTATTTCTGCGACTACTGCATCATCATCATATGACTTGCCTACACTGTGATCGACATCCCAATTCCAAGCATAGGAGTAGCATTCACCATTTTGACACAGCACATGGATTCTCTTCTCATTGGCAGTATCAAAGTCGCTTTCACATATAATTTCGTTTATCTTTTGGGTACTCTTGAAACACAGAGTTTGCTTCAGATACCAATAATAATTTCTTCTAGTGTAGAGGAATACAATATCCAAGTTAGCTGCCTCATCCCTGCATTGTACTATTAATATTTCGGAATCTGTAGTCCACAAAAGTTCTTTAACTGTTGTTGTAGAGTTGACTGGTAAGGTAAACTCTCTATGTTTTAACCCATTTTTTTCAAAGAAGGAGACGGTATATTTCTCTTGTAGTTTTTGTGTAGCGGCAATGAGGCTACCACTGGGTCTCCAGCTCAGATTTGACTCAAGACCCAGTACATTTTCACTGGTACTCTGCAGGTTCCCATCTCTGTCAAAAACTTTGAACTTCCTTCTACCATTGGCATTATATCCAACACCAAACAAGTTCCCATCTCCCCTCCATGATATTTTAACTCTCTCATCGGTGACTGGTGCATCTGAAAATTAATTACAGTACTTTTTATTAAATCTTCTTTTCTTAGATATAGACACCGAGTCAATATTTTTGTTGACTAAGTAATACTTCGTTTTTTTTTTGTTTAAAAACTGAACCAGTGAACTTAATATTATTTCTAGTTTTAAATCAAACTAGTAAGTAATTCCTTATTTTCTTATCGGAATAAAATTCTATTTATAAAAAATACCTTCAATGTCAGAAGTCTTAGCTTTGGCAGCTTGCTTTCCTTCTGATCCATGAAATTGGGTCTCTTTTTTTCCCCAACCTACGTTTATAAACTCTTTTTCTCCAAATTCATCACTCAGCAGATATGTTTCACTTATTGGATCAAAAGTGCATGACATCACAATAACTTTTAATGTTTTAGTCACCAAGATTAATATCTCTTGATCCGGACTCCATTCCATAGCCTAAAATTAAAGAATTTTAAGTGTGATGAAAAAGCGACCAAATCGACTAAATAATGTATTGTTATTTAAACAGTGCTACATTAGGCATTTTCAAAAATTCATAGTATAATAATTCATAGCAAGTCGTATTTGACATATTTTTATAATAAATACAATGGAGTACTGCTTCTGAATATTAAACTCTTACCAATAATCCATCTTCACACACACCTACTACATCGCAGTTCTTTCCAAAGTCAGCAACTGTTATAAGCTCACCACTGGCTAGTCCAACGTTAAGTGAATTCGATAGCGACAGAAACGATATATTCACAGGTCGAGTTTGTATAGGCACGATCTCTGAAAGGTCTGCGGTCCATTTTACAACGCCGTTGTCGTCAAAATTGAAAACCGATAGGTTAGATGTACACACGTACAGTTCGCCCTTGGCGCAGTCATCGTAATGGCCATAACACGAAGAAAATTTTTCTTCAGTTTGGATATCGATGTTTTTAACCGAAACCTGCCACAAGTTTAGGTTTCTCATATTTATAAAATTCTAAAACATAAAATACACAACAACCATGTGAGGTTAGAAAATTTACAATAGATAATAATATGCACAGATTACTAATAATATGTCACTTTTGACTTTGACATTGGACAGACCAGTTTTTTTTATTTTACAAAGCGATAAGGCTTTAAGCTAATAAAAAAAGGCAAGAAAATGTAACTTTAAGTTTTAACTAAAACTTCTCTATAGCCTGTTAAAAAATTGCCAACATCGTAGTGTCAACTGTCATCCCATGCATATCAATCAAAAAGTCAATGTTAACAATTAATATGGAAACAGACTCTATTTATCACCTGCACAAATTTAGCACCCCATCAAAGGATTTTTGAAATCAAAATGACCTTAATCGATAGGTCTACGTTAGGTAGACGTATAGGTCCATAAAACCATAATTTTCGTTAGGTCCCCTATAGTTTTTTAATATATTTTTTTTTAAATTTTGAAAAAAAAATGGTATCTTAGCACCTCATCTCAACCGAAACTGATTATTTTTTTTATTTTTGCATTCTTTATCGTTAGGTCTGTATAGGTCCACAATAACTTTTGTTAGGTCCCCAATAGTTTTTTAATACTTAAATATTTTTTTAAATTTTATAATAAAAAAATAATTGCATCTTAGCATCTCATCTAAACCGAAACTGATTAATTTTTATATTTTTGCATTCTTTATCATTGGGTCTGTATAGGTCCACAATAATTTTTGTTAGGTCGCCTATAGTTTTTTAATAAATAATTTTTTAAATTTTGCAAATAAAATTGACAGAATAATATGGTGCCAAGAAAAAAAACAATAGATTTATGTTGTTAAAAGTAGTCAAAAAGGTCATTTTTCCGAAAACATTTTCACTTTTTATTTACCTAAAGCACTTATTCCACTTGTCCTATTTAGGAAGTCCTAGCTAGGATCCTAAATAATTTAGTCAAGTGGAATAACATTTAGAAAGCAAGGATCCTTGCTAGGATCCTAAATCGGAAAAAAATGTGGCTCCTGAATGACTAAATCAGTGTTGCCAGATGGTTTCACCTTTTATCTGTAGTGGGAACTGCTAAATCTGTAATAAAGTCAATTTATATTATGTTATAAGATCTGGAATCCATTCGTAGGTAATTTCTTAAGTCTGCTGGTTCCAAGTAGTTCAGAAAGTTCATAATTCATAATTTTACGTGGAGCAAAAATTCTTTCAACCATCTTTTTCGCCTTTCATTTATTTTTATTTTCATTGAGCCAACAGCTAAGCCTATGAGAAGACCAATTTTTTGTTGCTTTGATAGAACTGGAGCCATTAAGAAGACGTCTGACCAAAATGACAACTGATTTAGTCACTAAATTAGGACAAGTGGAATAAGAAGCGAACTAATTAGTCTCCTATGTAGGATCCTACATAGGAGACTAATTAGTTCGCTTCTAGAGCTAGGACTTCTAAATAGGACAAGTGAAATAAGCGCTTTTAGCTGCGTGAGTAAAAGGGCCCATTCACGGCAGGACTGCACGGCAGTCCTGCATTGAATGGGCTTCACTGATTGGTTCACACTCGGTGGTGAATGGGCCCCTTATCGTACAAACATCACTGGGTTGCTATATTAATTTACTTGGTGCGTTGAGCGCATGCGCCGCGAATAAAAATAATCAAATGAATAATATAAAAGCAAAACCATACTGACCTAACGATAAAGAATGCAAAAATATAAAAATTAATCAGTTTTGGTATAGATGAGATGCTAAGATGCATTTTTTTTTGCAAAATTAAAAAAAATATTTATTAAAAAACTATATATTAGGTGACCTAACAAAAATTATTGTGGACCTATACAGACCTAACGATATAGAATGCAAAAATATAAAAAATAATCAGTTTCGGTTTAAATGAGATGCTAAGCAAATTTTTTTTACAAAATTTAAAAAATTATTCATTAAAAAACGATAGGCGACCTAACAAAAATTATTGTGGACCTATACAGACCTAACGATAAAGAATGCAAAAATATAAAAATTAATCAGTTTCGGTTTAGATGAGATCAATGATGAAAAACTTAAAGCAGATATGTTACTACCGCGCGCGATGTGAAGATTCAAATACGGCCCAATTAGGCCGTCTGTTGTTTAGTCTGCATCGAGCGCAGTCACGAACGTGCCACGTCTTGTCTTACCTAAATAAATTAAAAATGACGTCGTGCGTGTATCGAAATGACTCGAAAGTAAACAAAACACATGGAATCTCTTACCACATATTGTCTTGATTGCATTAAATACCTCGATTATTTACATTTTCAATTATTTTTTCGAACAATCTGGAAAAAAATCGAATTTTCGTCATAGCTCAGGCGAAGAAAGAGACAGCGATACGATTCGACGTTTAAAAATAGAACTGTCTCTTTTATGTAAATGGTTTTTCGTATCTTTTGTATCACTTATCTGTCAAATTTGTCAATGTTTGCAATTTTGAATTTGAAAATTGTTCGGAAGAGATTTAAGCCGGAAAATAGTATGGATGTAACATATCTGTATAAGTAGAATATCATTGGATGAGATGCTAAGATGCAATTTTTTTTTTTATAAAATTTAAAAAATTATTTAAGTATTAAAAAACTATTGGGGACCTAACAAAAGTTATTGTGGACCTATACAGACCTAACGATAAAGAATGCAAAAATTTAAAAAATAATCAGTTTCGGTTTAGATGAGGTGCTAAGATACCATTTTTTTTGCAAAATTTAAAAAAATATTTATTAAAAAACTATAGGGGACCTAACGAAAATGATGGTGGACCTATACGGACCTAACGTAGACCTATCGATTAAGGTCATTTTGATTTCAAAAATCCTTCGATCGGGTGCTAAATTTGTGCAGGTCTATTTATCAATGATGGTCATCCCTTTCAAATCCATCTAAAGAGGCCCATTCACGGCAGGACTGCACGGCAGTCCTGCCGTGAATGGGCCTCTTTAGAAAAACTGACCAACTGCGAGTTGGACTTGCCCATGAAGGGTTCCGCAGTAGCAATAAGGTTTATTTTTATGAAATTAAGAGGTTTTTGATTTATTTTCATATTTCAGTTGATTTAATGGAAGTTAAGCTAAGGTTTACCATTCATGGCGTATTATAAAAACTTCTGGCTAGATCTCGTTCGAACTAATTTTCTTTGGTAGTTTTTGTAGTAATGTACCTAAATCATATATTTTTTTTAGACTTATCATGCCCCTACTTTAGAAGTTAGAAGGGGGGACACACATTTTACCACTTTGAAAGAGTCTCTCTCGCAAACTATTCAGGTTAGAAAACTGATATTAGAAACCTCAACATGATTTTTGAAGACCTATCCACAGATACCCCAAACGCATAGGTTAGATGAAAAGAGTTTTTTTTGTTTCAGTTGTATATGTATATGGGGACTCCTTAAATTTTTAATAATTTTTCCATTTTTGTACCAAAATCTTAAAGCGGTTCACAGACTACATCTACTTACCAAGTTTCAATCTTATAGCTCTTATAGTTTCGGAGAAAAGTGGCTGTGACATACGGACGGACGGACGGACGGACAGACAGACAGACGGACAGACAGACAGACAGACGGACAGACAGGCGGACAGACAGACAGACAGACGGACAGACAGACAGACAGACGGACAGACATACAGACGGACAGACAGACAGACAGACAGACGGACAGACAGACAGACGGACAGACAGACGGACGGACGGACGGACAGGCAGACAGACAGACAGACAGACTATATCTTTCTTCTTCTATCTCTTTAAGTCGTCAGTGCAGTCTGTGACTTGCATAATAGTATCTCAATGGTCCAGTCAGTCCAGAAAATAGTGAATAATCCAGGAAGTGGTATAAGTTATAACTATATCCAATGTAATATATTTGCCCGGTGTATTATTTTTCTCTATGATTATAAATTATAATATTCCTCAATGCAGCGCTGGATTGCTACTGGAATATTGTTCAATGCACAGTGCACTAAGCTACATTCTCATTTCGTCATTCGTGTCTGTTTACATTATTCTAGCACCAATTCAGGTCTGGATTCAATCACTAGATGGAAAAATGTAAACCAGTTATAGACTATTTATGCCACATTCCTTTTATACATGAGGGCATGATACGGTAGCTCAAGATAAAAGAGAGGTTTTATTCAATTGTTATATTCTTGATCATAACAAATTACATCTATAAGTACCTAATATTTAAATAGCTTTTGTTTATGATTTAAACTTTAGGATAATATGTCGTTTCAAACTTCTTCTTGTGTCTTGGGTATGGCCTCAAAACTTTGGGTATGTATGTAGGTAAATGTTCATCTAGCCTTCTTTGCATTGGATTGATGTCCAACTCGAATGGTCGACGTCTAGCTTCAAAGAACCTGGTCTTGTGCTGTATTTTGTAAATTTGTTCCCAATTGTAAACCTCCGGTACCAGTAAATGTCTGGGTCTGTTAGCCACCAACTGTTTATATCGGTTTTCCAACCAACATCTCTTTTGGTCATCTTCAATATCAGCCACAAACTGTTCCTCCTTCCCTAAATAAGGTTTCATGTCGTGATCACGCTTCTCAGGTTCATTTAAATATAACTGTACTAGCATTTTTAGAACCCCATCATTTAATCCCTTCACTTTTCCATCTTCTATTGTGTCATACAGTTTTGTTGGTTTCATTGCAAAACATAGGTTATGTTTGGGACTGTCTATTTCATCGATGTTCATTGCAATGGTATTTAATTGATACAGATAAAATGAAAAATCTTTTCCATTTGTGAGTACAGTTTGTGTGACAAGGGGGTATGTTATGTCATTGTATGTGGTGAACCCTTGATAGTTGGCTTGGGCTAATAACCACCCAAAGCTGGCTTTGATGGCTTGGCAATGCAAGGTTTCAAGGTTGTCCTCTTCTCCAAATGTTGGCAATCTGTCAAAAATATGGCCAGTACCATGGTAGGACAGCAGTCCGAACTCGTCTAAATCTCCTGGCCAATACCCTGCATAGAAAAACAAACAACATAATTTTAACATAATTCTACTTAAAATATAAAGTGAGTGTGTGCATTTTTTTAATGGCAAAACTATATCACCTGGAATATTAGTGCCATGCCTATGGGCATATGTATATCCAACATTTTCTGGATGGTATGAGAACTTGGGCACCTTAAATTCTGGATTTTCTGCTTCACTGTATGGGACAATTGGTTTAAGTGGTAGTTGGTGCCTTAAAGTCATAAGTGGAGTACCTGAAAAAAGAAATGTATAATATTTTACTTTCAGTTATAAAGTTCTACAGGACTGCAATTATAATTATGTTTGTTACACACAAAGTAAGTTATTGTTTATTGTGTTTGCTTGTTGTCTACTCTCTGTCTTTTTGTTTTTGCGCCAAAATTTGGGTTTGCTTTATTGCTTATGCTTATTGTGTTGTCTACTCCCAGGTATTTTTGTGTCCTGAAATTGAGTTGAAGGTGTAACCAGTAACCACTGACATACTTTCTTATTAATAGTACTCTATTATGGATTTATATGTATGTGTATATCTACAGTAATTTATTAGAACCCAATAAACCAATTTCAGGTTAAAAATGATGAAACATAAATTAGTAAAAAAATTTCAGTTTCCTAGTGGTAAAATCTAATCAAAAACCCAAATGCTTCAGTCATAGCCAAGAGCCTGATTACAAAAATAAGAAACACAAAATATTACAAGATAATATTGGTTACCTATATACTGCACAGGTCTATCGACTTCTTCATCCAACCTGTACTTCATCCAATGAAACTGCTTCCTCCATTTTTTCACTGTTGGCGGAACTGGAACACCTCCAACAAACCAGAATGCTTCGTGTCTCGGATCAAAGTCAACCTGAAATTAATATGATAACCAATAGGCTACTTGACCTATATTCAATTTCATTGAACAAATACATATTTCTAGTAGAACTTGGCCTAGGAAACCGTATTTCACCCTTATCATCAAATAAAAGCTTATGATTGATAAATAAAGTCGATTTGAAAATATGATTTTATGAAAATAGGATTTGTACTAGGGTTGCTGAGGATTCCTCTTCCTCATAATGAGGAAGTTCCGCAATATTTTGGGTTCCTCAACCGTTACCGCATCCTCAAAGATAAAAATACAAAAATCCTCTTCCGCTATCGCTTCCTCAAAATTTAGGAGGAATTTATGAGGAATTTCACTGCGCATGCGCGTCGCGTATCCAATCATGGCAACGCACACGCCAGATCGCGATGCCGGACCGAACGGGCGAGCGAGACCTCCCCTCTCGCCACCCGCGCTGTTCCTTGCTTGTTTGTTTTAATTTTATTGACATAATATAGCAAGCGTTGTTTTAATAGAAAAATTATTATAGTATTGATGTAGTCTTAGCCCGTCATCGCGTGGCCATTTTGTGCTTATTTTCATACAAGTAGTGTGCACGAACAAGGGATTAATAAACTTATAAATTATCTTTTTAGCTTACAAAAATACCGATTGAAAAGAACAAAAAACGTTGTTCAATGACCGTATTGGATCCAATCTCTCAGCAAATGTCAAAAATCTATGATCAAGGAAGAAAAGAATCATATGTCTATATTACATTATCCAATATCATTGACTCAATGATCCAATATATATGATAATCTAATATCCCCCTAAGTCTCCATGACGATCAAGTGACTACAAAAATAGCACCCTCCCATCCTCTACTATTATATAATTTTTTTTTTATCTGAGGTCGAATTTCGACCATTGTCCATTAGGCGATCCCTAGTTGATATTTTTTTTGAATAATTTCTTAATTTACTATATTTAACGTCTTGAATTGAAGTGTAAAATGAAATAATAGCAGGTGGGACTTGGGAGTCAATATAGTTATCTTATTTGGACTTTGGAGATGATTGCGGTAATAGGCTACTTGACCTCATTTTCTCTTCACGCTTCATAATCATTCATTATTACAAAAAAAAACTAATATTTTACACAGTAGAAACCCATAAAAATGTTAATTGAAAAATATGCCTTATAAATGGCGCCGAAAACACTGTCCGCCATAGTGTGACATCATACGTTTTGTATTTTAAGCTCTCTTTATTGAACATTTTTTTATATGCTAAATGTACGCTTCTAAAAGTGCCCAAAAATTATAAAAGAATTAAATAAGAAATTAGAAATCATTTGTAATATTGAAAACTTTTGGAGAAAAGTTTTGGCCATTTCATTTCCTGTCTACAATAAATGGAGATAATTTATAAAACTGATGTTTTATTTAAATTATTCAAGAAAATATATTTTACAAATCTTTCTAGGCTTATTTTTATTATTTATGTACAAATAAACTTACATATAACGAGCGCGATAATTAAAAAATAAAGTCATACTATTCGTAATTTAATATTTTTTATTTATCGCGCTCGTTATATGTAAGTTCATTTGTACATAAATAATAAAAATAAGCCTAGAAAGATTTGTAAAATATATTTTCTTGAATAATTTAAATAAAACATCAGTTTTATAAATTATCTCCATTTATTGTAGACGGGAAATGAAATGGCCAAAACTTTTCTCCAAAAGTTTTCAATATTACAAATGATTTCTAATTTCTTATTTAATTCTTTTATAATTTTTGGGCACTTTCAGACGCGTACATTTAGCATATAAAAAAATTTTCAATAAAGAGAGCTTAAAATACAAAACGTATGATGTCACACTATGGCGGACAGTGTTTTCGGCGCCATTTATAAGGCATATTTTTCAATTAACATTTTTATGGGTTTCTACTGTGTAAAATATTAGTTTTTTTTGTAATAATTAATGATTATGAAGCGATTAGCATGAAGAGAAAATGAGGTCAAGTAGCCTATTACCGCAATCATCTCCAAAGTCCAAATAAGATAACTATATTGACTCCCAAGTCCCACCTGCTATTATTTCTTTTATTTTACACTTCAATTCAAGACGTTAAATATAGTAAATTAAGAAATTATTCAAAAAAAATATCAACTAGAGATCGCCCAATGGACAATGGTCGAAATTCGACCTCAGATAAAAAAAAAAAAATAGTAGAGGAGGGGGGGAGGGTGCTATTTTTGTAGTCACTTGATCGTCATGGAGACTTAGGGGGATATTAGATTATCATATATATTGGATCCGAGATCATTGAGTCAATGATATTGGATAATGTAATATAGACATATGATTCTTTTCTTCCTTGATCATAGATTTTTGACATTTGCTGAGAGATTGGATCCAATACGGTCATAGAAATAGGTGTTGCCAGTTATTTAATATAAAAAAGAGTTTTTAATTTCTTGTTCGTTAATATGTTTCAAATAATGTAATGTAATTATTTTTCTAATTATATACTTGGATAATCTTGCTGAAATAACAAAAAACAAGACATTAAAAAATGACGATGTCTTTTGACAAATTTGACTTTTGAGTCTTTGACGTCAAAAAGTGTTTTTTTTAAACCTATTTTGAATAAATTATTTTGAAGTTTGAAATCGAATTCTCTGAGATCTAGTAACCCTGACGTCAATACCTGTCAGCGTTAGCGCTCTCCATTGGCTATTGAAACCACATATGACGTAAAATAGGATCAATGAAATATGACAATGTAATAATATGCAGATATGATCAAATGATCATATATATTGGATCCTATATATGATCATAGAAATGATCATATATAAATGATAATGTAATACCCCCCTTAGTAGGTTTTGTACATTAGATAAAACTGCTTAAAAAATAATAAGAGCGTTTTTTATTTTAGTGGTTCAGAAACTGCAGCCATTTTAAAGTTTTGAAAAAGAAAATATATTCAGAAAATTGCTTATTTAAGTCAGTTATAAATATATTTTAGACAGCAAGGACTAAATAATTTAGTTTAGTGCAAAATAAAATATCTGCGAAGCTTAGTTAGGAAAATATGAAGCTTTACTTAATCGTCAGTGCTTTATATGGAAGCTTCTTTGGGGTATACCAAACATCCAGTATCTTAATCTGACAGATCCGATGACATTTCATTGTAAAAAAAAAAAAATTAACCCACCACATGAGAAATCTGATTTCTATACCATGATAACCTGACACATGTCGGAAGCCTATACAAGCTTAATCTGACATGCTGGAGCTACTTCCGAAATCCCCACTTCCCCTCCCCAACTATATATTCTATCGCCAAAAAATTGATTTTTTTTTTTAACATAATTCCTGTGACAGTCTCAGAATAATAAAGTCAAATGATCACAGACTGGCCGTGTAATAAATTAATAATTATCTAACAGTATTTAAGGGTGTCACAGACAGAGCAGGTAATGTATATTAACGTACATTACATCCTGGGATGTATAGCTTTACATTATATTAATGTATCACAATCACAACAGGTAATGTAATGTATCTTTCCCTACATTTTAATGCTAAATGCTAAACGCTTGACGCACATTTCAGCTGCTAAAATGTTAAACAGGCTGTTCTTATTTTTAATGTTGTAATAATATGGCCTTTCGAGTTACTTGCTATTAGATTTACTAGATATAGTTCATCAGAAGATGATTCGGATTGTAATTTTGATGCACGCATTGTCAAAATGTAACAATGCGTGCATCAAAATTACAAAAACAGAACGATGTCAAAAACAGAATGATGTGGATTGAAGATATTTGATTGAAAATATAGGCTCTGGGGAACAGACTGCCTGCAGTTCCTGCTGTGAAGTGCTGTGCTAAGGTGGCAAGTGGCAACACTGTGTGTATCTGTCTATCATACACATATAATATAATCACAGAAATTTTTGAACATCCTATGAAGAGAAGAGATGTATAGTAATATACAGAAACATATTGAGATGTATTTAGATGTATCAAAATAAATGTATATTTTCATATAGCTCTGTATCTTAAGTTACGAAGATGTAAAAATATACATTATAGCTGCTGTTGTGTGTGGTCTCCTGACGATTTCTATAGAAAGATGTATCGAGATGTATCATGCTATAATATACATCTTTACATTACCTGCTCTGTCTGTGACACCCTTAAGAGTACAATTCATATGTATAGGCTTGTCCCTAGGTGTTGTAGTGTGTGTAATGTTTTATTTGTTAAAAAAATGTATGATATAAGCATAATTTTAAAATAATATTAGCTCGATGCACTCCTTCAACATATAAACTATTTAAACTGTGTGAAATTTCATGCACCTAAGTTCCCGATTTTTTGTAAAAAGGGTTACAAAGTTATTACAAATTATGATAATATACCTGAGCAGACAAAATATGTGAGACTCTATCTGTCAAATTATTGCTGATAATCCTATTTATCTGTTTCACAATGTTTTGTGCGGAAGCATCCACTTTTTGTGTCTGTTCTGGTTTCTCAACTGTAGTTACAATATTACGCCTGAAAGAAAAATGAAAATTAAGATTTATGTTTCAATTAATCTAATATAATATATAATAAATGTTTCGTTCATTGCAATAGTGAATTATCTCCATGCTATAAGTTTTGAGAAATTAGAGTTTTGTTAAGAAAAAAAACTACAAATTTTTATTCAATGCTTTATATTTTTTTTTTGTAGATATCAAATGAAATATTATAATAGTATACATATAATTACTTAAAAATAAAAAGAAGTTATTTTAATGAAACGAAAAATGGGAAAATAAAAACTTTTCTATATTATGGAGTAAAACACGATTCGGCTGCCTTTACATTAAGTCGAGCCGCGCGGCTCGTGATCTAATGTAAAGGCAGCCTTACCATTGTAATTACCGACATTACCGACACAAATTTTAATCTACATTTTTAAAAACAAAAATTAAACATAACTTTTTGTCGGCATAGTAATTATTGTAATGTGCTATGCATTTCTTCTTTGCACCCCTAATATTGTAACCATCCATAAAGAGATAAGTGCACAGACAACTGTCTCTTTTAAATTTTTAATGAAATGTGGAAGCATTACACAAATTATTGCAAAATACTTACTCAACACCTTCATTTTCTATCAAAATACTATCTTCCACAAGTGATTTAATATCTTGTACAACTAAGTCTGCAACTTGAGAAGTTTCGTTATAAATATCAGGAAGTTTATCTGTTATCTTTAGGTGCGATTTAGTGTAATGTTGTACGAGAGGCAGTGCATTATATGGTACTCTAGTTTCATTCAGAGAAACACATTTAAAACCGTAATAACGGGGCATATTCAATGCTATTTGTTTTTCTTCGACTGTGTTCAGTGCTTTAATATTATCGTAGGTTTTTTGTCTATTCCTCCTCTTCCTAGCTTCGAGGGACATGTCCAAAATGGGCGGATAAATTGGTTTTTCAGTGTATTCATTTTCGTCCACTAATGGTGCTTGAACGGTGCTATAATTGAGCCTGGTTACAACTTGTTTTAGTCTCGGAAACGTTCTAGCTTTGATCAAATGCATCATTAAAAGCTCGTTACTTTAACATTACTCAATCAAATATATCACAGAAATAGATACAATTTTTATGTAACAAAAATTAAAATACCTAACCTAACTTTTAGCACAAACACAAATTACTTCTTCTTCTTCTTTTTATTTATGGCTCCTTTGTGAATCGCCAACATTGACTTTTATAAGATCGCCAATGAGGTATTTTCTTATTTTTTTTAATTTGATAGTCAAACAGTTTCCATTTAAGTAACTAGATGGCGTATGGGTAGACAACTATCGGTAATACCAGGCAATACCATCAATAATTGCTACAAAAGTGGGCAAAATAATGTAAAACTTTATACATTTCAATTTGAAAAAGACACGATGATATTCCAATGAATAGGCTAATAAAGTAATTATAACGATGTTTTAGTTAAAACTCAACGAAGAAATAGCCCTATTTATCGATATTCACACCAAATGTCACAGGAATTATAAATTTTGGTTTTGACAACATCTTACCTGCACTTTTGCACGATAACGGATATTTAACAGCCAATATTTTACCAATAATGAACATCGAAAACCTAAATAACACGCGTTGGGAAAAATAATAAAAACCACACCAACAATAAAAAGTAGAAGAAGTTTCAAAGTAACATGGCCGCCAAAACCATTGACTTTTATAGATGGACTCGGCGTAATGGTCTCTATTCTACCAAATCAAAATACTGTGGCCGGTCCGCCACATACACTGTCACGGTACATAAACTGTCAAAGTATCGTATTATAGGAATGTCGAAATTGAAAGAAAATATCGATATATCGATACATCGATATTTAAAAAAATATCAATATCGGTCTCGATATATCGCGAAAAAAATATCGATATATCGGTCGAATTTTTCGACCAATTTGCTTTTTTTTAAATTAATTTATAGTCCGTCAAAAAAGTGAAGAAATTAAAAAAAATTGTCCTTGGATCGGTATGTTTATATTTTTATTAATTTTTTTGTTATTTTACCGATGGCTTGACTTCGTATGTGCTAATTTAGTTTATAATTAGACAATAAATAAGATTTGTGATAGAATAGAATATAACATGGCTTGATTTAAATTTTAACCTCTTGAACCCCACCGACACCTTAACGTGCAACCCGTAAAAATACCTCTGTGTACCACCGGCACGTTAATGAGCCACCTGATGTACTCGACCTCACGCTGTTTTGTTACTTATTTTAGTGTGATTAATTATACCCCAGTAATCCGTGTTATAATACCTACATATTTTGTAAATGCTATCATATAATTTTGTGCCTCCTTTTTTAAATGTGTTGATATTTTTAACATATAACATATATATATATATATATATATATATATATATATATATATATATATATATATATATATATATATATATATATATATATATATATATATATATATATATATATATATATTAAACAAAAAAAAACATAGGTACCTTGCATAATGCAGAAAGCATTAATTGACTAAACAAATTGCAGCACCATCTTGACTCTTGTTCTTGACTTGTTAAGTCAAAGTTTTTGTTTTCATGAAAATAAGGGGGCGAACGAGCAAACGGGTCACCTGATGGAAACCTCCGTCGCCCATGGACACTCGCAGCATCAGAAGAGCTGCAGGTGCGTTGCCAGCCTTTTAAGAGGGAATAGGGTAATAGAGGAGGGTAGGGAAGAGAAGGGAAGGGAATAGGGGAGGGGATTGGGCCTCCGGTAAACTCACTCACTCGGCGAAACACAGCGCAAGCGCTGTTTCACGCCGGTTTTCTGTGAGAACGTGGTATTTCTTCGGTTGAGCCGGCCCATTCGTGCCAAAGCATGGCTTTCCCACGTATGTAAAAACTGGTGCTCGGAAGTCAGAAGTTGGGTTGCGAGTGAGATTTGGTGCACGACGCATACCGCATGTAACCTGATACCAGAAAATATCGTTATATTTATCGGTATTTTTATAAAGATATTTTTTGGTTATGTTACTAGATATCGATAAAAAAATACCGTTATCTGGCTACCATTATGAAAATACCGGTACGTAACGATATTTTTTCGGGTATTCCATAACGTTATGAAGCCCTGCATGACATGACTCTGATAAAACTTGGGTAAAACCAATGAATAAGGAAACAGATGGAAGCGACATAACTACAAAAAAGTGTGGCCGGCGCCATATTGCCAAGAACTAAACATGGCGGTCTATAGTGATGGGACATCGATATTCGGTTGATATTTGTCGAGGATATCGATAAGTAAGATGTAGTGAGCTATTAAGGTTAAAATCTTTTAAATAAATGATCAGATTCTTCACCTTATATTTTTTAAATTCGATAAAAAAGTACATCACTAAACGTCAAATCTACTAATTTCTATGTTGATTAAATATTGAAAATCAAGCCATGCTATATTCTATTCTATCACAAATCTTATTGATTGTCTAATTATTAACTAAATTAGCACATACGAAGTCAAGTCATCGGTAAAATAACAAAAATTTTAGTAAAAATATAAACGTACCGATCCAAGGATAAACTTTTTTAAATATCTTCACTTTTTTGACGGACTATAAATTAATTTAAAAAAAAAGCAAATTGGTCGAAAAGTTTGACCGATATATCGATATTTTTTTCGCGATATATCGAGACCGATATTGATATTTTTTCAAATATCGATGTATCGATATATCGATATTTTCTTTCAATTTCGACATCCCTATAATACGACACTTTGACAGTTTATGTACCTCGGAGAACCGGAACATAAAATGGCGGACCGGCCACAGTATTTTGATTTGGCAGAGACCATTATGCCGCATCCACTTATAAAAGTCAATGGGTAAAACTGACAGCAAAACCTACCGTGTAATGGATGCCATAATCCAATCGTTCTATAATCTGTGACAGTTTATTTGTAAGTTTTCTTTCGAGGTGTTTTTTTATCAAAAGTAAAACTAATAAAATAATTTAACAATGATTCTCTTCCGTTAATTAAATACAATAATTGCAAATATTTCAGGAAATAGCACGGCGTACTCAGTTTTGTTAAATATGTGTTTGAAGGTTAGGTTGTATTTGTTTATATAAAAAAAGTTCGTGCTGTAGTTTTTTTGGAAATTAAGGAATTTTATTCAATTATTTTAGTTAGTGGTTGTCTAAAAACAATATCTTACAATGGATGAGCGCCGCGTAGCAGATTACTTCGTCGTAGCTGGATTACCGGACCAACCAGAGCTGCTTGATGACTCTGATTCTGGTCATCTAAAAGGATACACACCTAAAGCGCCTATCACTGATATAGGTACGTAATTACGAGTAGCAGCATACAGTTATAATATTATTGAGCATTCCATTTTAGAACAAATGTAAACAAGTTTTATTATTCTGATAATGCCAGGGGTATGTTATAATAAATAGCAGTCACTTACAGAATAATTTTAGTTATAATAAACTGCAGATTGGTATTTTTTAACAATCTATTATACTGGAGTGTTTGATAAATTTATGTAAACTTTATACATAATATTGTGGACTTGTAATGGATATCAATTTGGTACATAATTACAACTTTAGCATAAAACCATTTGAGCTTCTGGATGGATTTGCACGAGTTTACAAATCAAAACTTTTTTACTTGTGACTGATAAACTGTTTTACTTTAAATTACACCTCTAATATGAGGTCATTAGTAAACAAGTTAAATTAGGGAACTTGTTCTTATCTGTTGTGCTTATCAATGGGATGATTCATATACTATGAATGTGAAACATTTTATAGTAAATGCACCGCAACAACTGAAATAAAATTTCATTTAATGACTAGCCAGGATAGTTCCCAAACAAATGATACGCATCTGTGTTGTTCAATAACTTTTTTCAATTGTTGAGTCTACAACAATTGAAAAGAGTTATTGAACAATACTAAATACTAATCTTTTATAATTTATAATTCATAGTCCTCCTTGCCGTAAGACAGGTTAGAAGAGTTTTATATTACAAGGTAGTCAACATATTCTCTAATGGCCGGTTTACATGTATCAAGTAGATAAGTAAGTAGTAACTAAATTCTAATTGTCATCTAGTTCTTTTATTATTAGCCTTTTTGCTAATACCAACGATATTGCATTTTGTGTCATAATAACAAAGTTTGAGTGTCTTGTTCTAGGTTGGTAATCAGCGTCTCCTGTGACACATAGGCCTCCTCCAGCCTTTTCCATTCATTTCTGTTCCTAGCCACTCTCATCCATGTTACTCCTGCTATCTTTTTTGTCGTCGGCCCACCGTCTAGTTGGTCTGCCTCTTTTCCGCTTCCCGTCTCTTGGTTGCCAGTCTGATAGTATTTTTGTCTATTTTTTTCCTCTCTGTTGTCATGTGTCCTGTCCATCGCCATTTCAGGTGGCTTATCTTCTTTATTAAGTATTCTACTTTTGTTGTGTGTCTAATTTCTGTTGCTCTTTTTCTATGTTTTAGTGTGACTCCTACCATACTCCTTTCCATTGACCTCTGACACGTTCTGAGTTTGAGAAGATGTTCTTGTGTCAATGCCCATGTTTGGCAGCCGTATGTAAGGCATGGCGGAACACATGAGTTAAAAACTTTTCTTTTGGCTTTCATTGGAAAGTGTTCGCTTTTGAGTACTTTCTTCAAGGACCAAAATCTTTTCGAGGCACCAGCAATACATTTATTTATTTCTATATCTGTTTGGTCTTTAAAGGATATGATTTGTCCTAGATATGTGTAGTTGTTGACATATTCAATATTTTCAGAGTAAATTTTAACTTGCTTCTTGCTACTAAATTTTGTGTTTACATGCAAAGTTAAAATTTTATTTAACTACTTATCAACTTAATACGTGTAAACCAGCCATAAAGGAATGCATAAAAGTTTTTTACACCAAAAAAACAATATTTTCAATCAATAAAATATAAAACTTTTCAGTACCATTTCTCCTATACCTAGAATAAATTTAAAATGTATCACCACTATATCTACATGATTTTAGATTGGTTTCTTATCAAAAAATATTATACTGTATTATGGCAGTATGAGAAGCAGAAACATTTTAAGTGTCTTTTTTAATAAATTGCATTGACTTTTGTTTGGAGACAAGGTTTAAAATGTTATAGATCTAAATGACATTCTGATATCTTTATCTGAATACTAGCTGTTGCCCGCGACTTCGTCCGCGTGGACTTTAGTTTTAAATACTTGTTTCCGTACATCGTTTACGCGCAAATCAGAAAAGTATATTGTGTAGGAACCGCACATTCAAATTAGTATCTCCAATCTCCGTGCCAAATTTCATTAAAATTAGATTAAAATATAGTTTAGGCGAGAATAATAAAATACTCCCCACACCGGTTTCGGTGACGGTGGCCGGTTTCATTGAAACCAGACCAGGTACGCAGGAGTAATTTTATAGTGCCCAAGTGTGTGCGCAGTACACAAGAGCACTCTCTATTCCTTTACTCTCATAACCCAGTGGGACGGAAGACCGACACGACTGGCGAGAGATCAGGCGCAGGACCGACTTTTTACATGCCCATCCGACGCATGGATCATCTTACTTGTCAGACAATCAGGTGATCAGCCTGCATTGTCCTAACCAAACTTGGAAATAACATGTTTCCAACGCGGGATTCGAACCCACGACCTCCGGAGTCGAGAGCGATGCTCTAACCACTAGACCACGGAGGCGTTAAATAAAAGTTTATTGTGCGGGAACCGTATATTTTCCGGGATAAAAAGTATCCCTTGGCCTTTCCCGAGACTCAAAGTATCTCCATACCAAATTCCAACAAAATAGATTGAATAGTTTACGCGCAAATCATAAAAGTATATTGTGCAGTAACCATACATTTTTCCGGGACAAAATCTATCAAACAACAAATTCTATGTTCTTTTTCGGGACTCAAAGCATCTTTTAAATACCAAATTTCAGCAAAATGGGTCCAGCCATTTACGCGTGATGTCGTGACCACGCGAAATATAACGTTCCGCGCAGCTTCGCCCGCGTAAGTTAGATATTATTTCACAGAAAAATTAGTCCACAAAAAATAGCCTATGATCCTTTACGCGGTCTACTTCTTGTCTGTGCCAAATAACAGAAAAATTGCTCCAGTAGTTCGTGAGATAAGCCCTTTCAAATAATTTCCCCCGTTTTTTCACATTTTCCTGTATTTCTTCGCTTCTATTAGTTTTAGCGTGATAAAATATAGCCTATAGCCTTCCTCGATAAATGTGCTATCTAACACTAAAAGAATTTTTCAAATCGGACTAGTAGTTCCTGAGATTAGCGCGTTCAAATAAGCCCTTTCAAATAATTTCCCCCATTTTTCCACATAAGTATATCTATTTCTTCGCTCCCATTAGTCTTAGCGTGGTAAAATCAAAATATAGCCTATAGCCTCTGTGGTCTAGTGGTACAGAGCGCGGCTCTTGACTCGGAGGTCGTGGGTTCTATTCCCGCGTTGGAAACATGTTATTTCCAAGTTTGGTTAGGACAATGCAGGCATGTAAAAAGTCGGTCCTGCGCCTGATCTCTCGCCGGTCGTGTCGGTCTTCCGTCCCACTGGGTTATGAGAGTAAAGGAATAGAGAGTGCTCTTGTGTACTGCGCACACACTTGGACACTATAAAATTACTCCTGCGTAGCTGGCCTGGTTTCAACGAAACCGGCCACCGTCACCGAAACCGGTGTGGGAGCTATTATTATTATAGCCTATAGCCTACCCTATAGCCTTTATTGATAAATGGTCTATCTAATACTGAAAGAATTTTTCAAATCGGACCAGTAGTTCCTGAGATAAGTGCATTCAAATAAGCCATTTCAAATAATTTTTCCCGTTTTTTCCACACTTTCTTCTATTTCTTCGCTCCTTAGTCTTAGCGCGATAAAATGTAGCCTATAGCCTTTCTCGATAAATAGGCTATCTAACACTGAAATAATTTTTCTAATCAGACCAGTAGTTCCTGAGATTAGCGCGTTCAAATAAGCCTTTTCAAATAATTTCCCCCCGTTTTTTCCGCACTTTCCTGTATTTCTTCGCTCCTATTAGTATTAGCGTGATAAAATATAGCCTATAGCCTTCCTCATGGACTATCTAACACTGTAAGAATTTTTCAAATCGGACCAGTAGTTCCTGAGATTAGCGCGTTCAAACAAACAAAGAAACAAACAAATAAACTCTTCCTAATTATAATATTAGTATTGATTGGATGCGGAGTGAAAACAAAATGAATAAATGAAAAGTTGTCAAGCCTGTTGCGGCAACATCTTTGCAGATGTTAGCAAATAGCAACATATTTTTCTTTAATAATGTTGTAGAGCAAAATATGATTGTTTGTTTGCGTCAAATATCCTCGTATATTTTGCATCACATTTACCTTTAAAGCTTATAATAATGGTCACTGTTATGCATTTGTGTATTAACCCGTCTATCGTAGGTATCGCAGACACAATAGATTTCAATTTTTTGTTTTGTTTTGAATTGTCATATTATTTTTGGCAACATTGTCTGGATAATGCCAATAATTATGAATTTATTTTAGGTGTTATATTCCCTGGGCTCTCTGAGACGCTGCCAAATGGTTATGAACTTCTAGAGTCAACACCGACAGGGCTGCCTGCAGACTTGAACCATGGGTCAATGCGGTCACCTGAATGCTTTCTGTGCATACGGAGAGGGCGGGACCGGCCACCTCTGGTTGATATTGGTGAGTTCTTAATTTTTTTTTAAATTACAGAATTACCTCCTTAGGTTAGTCTTACAAGAATCAACAATTCTTTACATGGTAGAGCCATGCTTTAGCACGAATGGGCCGGCTCGACCACGAATACCACGGGCTCACAGAAAACTGGCGTGAAACAGCACTTGCGCTGTGTTTCGCGCCGAGTGAGTGAGTTTACCGGAGGTCCGATCCCCTACTCTATTTCCTTCCCTACCCTTCCCTATTCCCTTCCTTACCCTCCCCTATTCCCTATTAAAAGGCCGGCAACGCACCTGCAGCTCTTCTGATGTTGCGAGCGTCTATGGGCGATGGAAGTTGCTTTCCATCAGGTGACCCGTTTGCTCGTCGACCCTTATTTAATAAAAAAAGTCATACATAGGCAGATATTTCGGAAAAATATTGAACTTTTTTTAAAATAAGATTTCTAGCGATTTTACTAAGGGGGGTATTACATTATCATTTATATTGGATCATTTCTATGATCATATATAGGATCCAATATATATGATCATTTGATCATATCTGCATATTACATTATCATATTTCATTGATCCTATTTTACGTCATATGTGGTTTCAATAGCCAATGGAGAGCGCTAACGCTGACAGGTATTGACGTCAGGGTTACTAGATCTCAGAGAATTCGATTTGTCAAAAGACATCGTCATTTTTAATATGGCTTGTTTTTTGTTATTTCAGCAAGATTATTCAAGTATATAATTAGAAAAATAATTACATTACATTATTTGAAACATATTAACGAACAAGAAATTAAAAACTCTTTTTTATATTAAACTAGCTGTTGCCCGCGACTTCGTCCGCGTGGACTTCAGTTTATAGCGCGCGATGGTAGGCGCGATGTCAACAAAATTGGTGTCAAAAGCTTTTATAAAAGAACCCTGGTACCCCTTAAATCAATACAGCTGTGCAGTGTGCACACAATAAGTATTTCATTTTTTTATATTAAACTTTATATTTTATGCCAAATTTTAAAGCTTATTTAGCCCCCCAATTACACAACTTTAGGCTGCGTTTCCACTGAAGCGGAGCGGAGTTTAGCGGTGCCCGAATTGACCAATCGTGCTATTCCAGCGGAATGACAGCAAAGATTTCGAGTATTTTTGAGCATGGTGATTGGTCAATTCGACACCGCTAAGCTCCGCTCCGCTTCAGTGGAAACGCAGCCTTACCCATAAACTATTTATCATTGATAGGTTTAAGGTTACGTCACTGCACAGATAAAGTAGGTACTGAGTTATTTAATACCGTAGAATAGATATAACAATCGAAAAAAATCAAAACTTAAGTATAAGATGATACCACGTCTTATAGAAAGACTTTTGAGCATGCGTTAGCGCGATGTAGAAGACGCACGGCGCCATCTATTATGAATTTTTGGAACTAATAACCCTTTTTTCCAGTAAAAAAGTAGCCTATGTCCTTTCTCAGGCTTTAGACTATCTATATACACTACGGCCCTAAGAGGGGTACCACTTACCAGGGTTTTAAAAAGTTTTTAAATTTGACACAAATTGTGTTGACACCGCGCGCTATAAACTAAAGTCCACGCGGACGAAGTCGCGAGCAACAGCTAGTTATGAATAAAAACAATATATAATAAAGTAGGTATGATAAGTTCTGTTACAATAATGAAGTAAAAAATAAAACGCCATCTGTTTTCATATATTAGAATTAAAATGTTGATTGCATTGATAATATATTTTCTGGATAGAACACGGTACACTCGAACTCCTTTATTTTAGAGCGCCTTCTGCTGTCAACTTGTCACATATATTAGAATTAATGCAATAGGAGTTCTATAAGATAAGATAGATTGATTATTATTATACCAAGTGATAATATTATTAAACATAATATTTTAACGTATTAAAAACTATAAACAAAAACATAATAACTAATAAGTATGATTAGTTCTATGTTACAATGAAGTAAAAAATAAAACGCCATCTGTTGAATCGTATTAGAACTAAAATGTTCATTGCATCGATATATTTCTGGATTTTTTATAATATTATACATAAAATATATTTAAGATTTTTGAAATATTATTTTAATACACATCCAAGACTAATAATCTAATATCCCCCTAAAAAGTAGAAATTATACGATACGTTAATTTTTTGGTGGAAAAAAGAAAGAAATTAAAGATAGGTCGCATTATTAAGTTTATCTAAAAGATTATACTTATTTCTATTAGTTTATAAACACGCAATCGATGTTTGATCCATAGTACATGTAGATCACCTAGGTAGTTATTCAATTACTATTCATGTATTGTTATGATACATTTAATACTACGCCGTAAATCTTAAAGAAGACTTCTGTAAATATTTTGTACATTCCCTAGGCCAGACCCCTGCATAGCTAGCACAAGCACGTAGACAAACGAAAGAAACTAAATTTTGACAGTTTTACCGGAAAAACATTGGAGTAAAAGTTTCTTTCCTATCTCGATATCTTTCGCTTTTGAAAATCTATAAGTCAAGCATGACGATCCGCTTTTGACATTTAGTTTCTTGATTCTGTTTTTATTTTTACTATGGCACTTGGCTATAAAATAATGGCCAGTGTCGAGTAAATGGCGGCAAATTCAAAAAATCGATGTATAGCAACCCTGTCTATAGCCGGAATTATAGTTTTGATCTACAAACTACGAATAATAAAGTTCCTTAGTTTTTATTATTCGTATTTCGTAGATCAAAACTATAATTCTGGCTATAGAGAAGGTTGCTACACGTCGATTTTTTGAATTTGCCGCCATTTACTCGACACTGGCCATGGTTTTATAGCCGAGATGCCATAATTAAAAAAAAAGAACCAAGAAACTATGTCAAAAAAATAATAATTGCCGTTGCTTTAATGGTTGCTATGGAAAGAGTTTCTTGTCTTTGTCCACTGAAACTCAAGTCGATGGGTGGTGCCATGCTCGGGAATAAGATAATTATGTAGACATGGGAAAGAAACTGCCATTACTTTCTTCCGAAGAATCGACTGGGAAACCCCGTGCTAGCTACGCTGGGGGCCGATAAGCCTTATTACGAAGTCGTCAAGTTCCTATAATTAGACTTTGGAAAAGCTACATAATATTATTCTCGTAATGCCGAATCCAGTCCGTAGCGGTCATTGATACTTGTAATTTAATCTATCGTTTTTTATACTTAAGAGCCCATATGACCCTAACTTGACTACATACTTTAACCTAGATCTCAAAATCGGTAAGGTCTAGAAAACTGATTTTTTGACACAAGTAACTTCAGTTCATAAAGATTAAATGCTCAAGACGAAAACACGATTACTCAAAAATTGCTCGATAGTTTCTTGTTTACAAAAAACCTTGTTTTAGACACACCTTGGATCTTCGAAGTTTGCTGTCTTTTCTTTAGTATTTTTTAATATCTAAAAAGGTATTGATAAAACCTAAATTTGCTCAAAACACTTTTTTCATAATCATTATACTTAGTTCGTCTTTTATTCAAGTAAAACTAACTCGGCGATGATTCCGCGCCGTTCTTTTTCACCTGGCATATGAAAGACGGGCGTGGGTGTGAAGAGAGAAGGACGACGTTTGATTTTTAGAGTCAGGTGAGCTCTTAAACAAAAAATATCATTCTAGCAGTGACCAAGAGGTTTTCTGATGAATCAAAGCAATAAGTTAACTGAAGAAAAAAAATTAACTCTTAATTTAACAGGCTAGTTAAATTAAGAGTTAATTTTTTTCTTAAGTTAACTGAATACTGTGTGAACTTTTTAGGGTTCCGTAGCCAAATGGCAAAAAATTCCCTACCCTTATAGATTTGTCATGACAGACAGACAGACACGTCAAACTTATAACACCCCTCTTTTTTGTCGGGGGTTAAAAAGTGAACGAAACCCTTTGCTGTGAAAAATGCGAAATGTATCGTATCATAATAATTGAAGGTGAGCTCTTAAACAAAAAATATCATTCTAGCAGTGACCAAGAGGTTTTCTGATGAATCAAAGCAATAAGTTAACTGAAGAAAAAAAATTAACAGGCTAGTTAAATTAAGAGTTAATTTTTTTTCTTAAGTTAACTGAATACTGTGTGAACTTTTTAGGGTTCCGTAGCCAAATGGCAAAAAATTCCCTACCCTTATAGATTTGTCATGACAGACAGACAGACACGTCAAACTTATATATAACCCTTCTTTTTTGTCGGGGGTTAAAAAGTGAACGAAACCCTTTGCTGTGAAAAATGCGAAATATCATAATAATTGAAGGTTTTTAAGTTGGAAGCCCTAGCCTGTATAAAAGGCAGGGGTTTTGACGGATGACGTAAAAGGTAAGACAAGCCGATGGGATTAGAGTTACAGGAACTTCAAACCACTTAAAATATTACCTTGTTATTAGATATTAATGAAACTTGCCTCATTTTCTCTGCAATATCAATTACCGAGTTTCAAATGATACCTTTTACACGCAAGTCTGTGTTCTAGAAAATTATTGCTGCGGCCTGCGGCGGAGTAAACTGAGCTTGGTGATAGGGAATATTATGCAAAGGTCGGAGCAGAGGGCGCTAGTAGCACATACAGTAAATAATAACACGACCGCAATCAGACATGCTGCAAGTTCACACGTCATATCAGACTCTTGACAGAAACGTTTTCAAACATCGAACATAACTTTTTGTTTACTGTCTTTGCTGGTGGTGCCTGTAGCTGTGAAACTTTGCAGTAATATCCTATTAAGGCGACGCCTTGATAATTTGGCTGTAACGATATCGATTTTTCTCAGCAATGACTACTAGTTGAGGGGAAGAAGGGATTTCGGGAGTAGCTCGAGCGTGTCAGATTAAGCTTGCATAGGCTTCCGACATGTGTCTAGTTATCATGGTATAGAAATCAGATTTCTCACGTGGTGGGTTTTTTTTTTAAATATTGAAATGTCGTCGGATCTGTTACTAGCTATTCTAAATTCGTGGTATAGGGAATGAGGATGTCTGCTCTCGGCAATCGAAAGTCTGTCAGCTTAAAATGGAGATGATCCACTGACTAGTATTCCGTCTCTTTAAGGTTAATGTTGAGGAAACAGAAAAAAAATGCCGATCGTAATGCAATGTCGATATCTCTTGGCCTTTAAAAATCAGGTGACCTAAATAAGACCTACCACTTAAGTACTTGTGAACGATATTTGGGGTTGCATTTGAATTACGCATTATAGGGAGGGGGCGGGGGAGGAGGGGGGGGGGGGGGGTTCCGTCACACCGTAACTTCAAACACGTATAAAAAAAACTACGCATCTCATAGACCCAATCGGGTGTCATTTGAAAGGGGTAACTAACCCCTATAAAATGCCACCCTTTCCCCCCCTCTCCCTACAATGCGTGATTCAAATGCCAACCCCGATGCTATATTTAATTTTTTTTTAAATTTCGTCGTCCTTCAACATTTGCAATCTGTAAAATGTGATTGTTCCCCTGTATAGTCAAGTTTTGTAGATAGGTGTACTAATGTCTACAGTTTGCACAGGCCCTAAATTGTCTTGAGCTAATGAGCACTACCTACGTCCAAAATAGGAATCACCTTTAACTAGAATGTATGAATCAATTATGTGACCCAATTTTGTCTATTGACTTACGAGTGACTTGATAATATATCGATCCTGTGCCACCAATGGGCCAGGGTCAATTTAATAAATAAGGTGTCACCTTACGGCCACTTGTCTCAATATGTGGCAGGGGTTCTCAAACTTTAAAGATAATGAAACCCCTTTTTATGGAACCACGTTTTTAGACTCCTCTTCATATTTTAAGACATAAACCGACAAATATTGGGTAGGAAATTATAATTCTTGTCCTCAGTACCCAGTAAACGGTATGAGTGAGCATTTGTGGAACCACATTTTTTAGACTCCTTCTCAAATATCAATGTTTGCAGAAGCAAAACAGCTACAGATTGTGTAGAATATGATTGAAGACAAAGGATATCTACAGCAAATCGTAATTGTACCCAGTATAGTGTAACAGGCAGCATACATAATAAATAATAATTAGTTGTAAATAATTGATTTATGATTATGAAACATTACATAGTAAAATGATATTAGAGTTTTTTTTATGTTATCCGACTTGCGTATTACAAGTTAGAAAATACTGAAGAGATTTCTTATGGCTTCTTGGGAAAGTACCTCGTAACGTAATCCCGTCTGAAGCTATGGAATACCGCATTGACTTCAAATATGGATATTAGATATTTTCTTTTACTTTAAAGTTTGTTTGTTTTAGCTGCATTTATATTTCGGCCGCACTCAGTGAGTTGTGCAGAGGAATTTTATGATTACTTTACTTTAATTGTTAATTAATATAGAATTAAAGTTAAGTAAGATTTTAATGTGAACTATAAATTTTCTGTCAAATCCTTATTTTATTCATTCAGCTTAAAGTAAATATTCAATCTGCGGCCATAGCTAATACGCATAGGTATTTTAGTTTTTAGGGTTCCGCACCCAAAGGGTAAAAACGGGACCCTATTACTAAGACTTCGTTGTCTGTCCGTCTGTATGTCTCCAGGCTGTAACTCAAGAACGGTAATAGCTACTGCTAGAGAGTTGAAATTTTCACAGATTATGTTGCCGCTATAACAAAAAAAAACTGAAAACAAAATAAAATTAATATTTAACCTTGGCTGGGTTGACCCATAAAACAAATGTGATTTTTTGGCCTTTTTTGCTCTATATCAATAATGGCAACAGGTAGGTACTTGAATTTTTCACAAAGTCTTTAGTTATATGTGTTATTTAATATTTAATAATAATACTTATTAAAATAAAATAAAAAATTAAGGGGGGCTCCCATACAAAAAACACAATTTTAGGCCTAATTTTTCTCTATAATGGTACGGAACCCTTCGTGCGCAAATCTGACTCGCACTTGGCCGATTATTACACATTGTCTTTGAAAGGAGTAAATAAGTAAGACCTCATTGACCATTTGTAAGCGCAGACTAGTCTCAAGGCGACATAATATAATTTGTATTCAAGTGTAATCAATCACAGGAAAGTACAAGGTATTGATGCAGCTGCTACCTTTGGGACTAATGTGTCGAAGATTCTATGCCCCTTAATAATACTATGATCAAAACTGCCTTCAAGCCACAAGGACAAAACATTATTCAATTTCTTTAGCTCGTCATTCCACTCAGATTTGAGATTTTTAACCTCAGATACTAAATATTATGCCAACGTATGTATGTATGCAGTGATCACACAAATAGAAAGTCCTGTATTGAATAACACTGGCCTGAATATCATGGTTAGACAATGGCCGCCAGGTAGCTTCTGCTATGGACATATGGAATCTGTTTGTTTTTAAAAAATGTTTACATACTAAACTTGGTACTGAACTAACGTATTATTTTCAGGCGTCATGTACGAAGGTCGCGAGCGGCTCATGGCTGACGCGGAGATGGTGCTCAGCTCGGTGGGCGGGCGCGTGGCCAACGTGAACAACTCCACCGCCAAGACGTTCATCACGTATCGGCGCGCGCACCCCAGCGCCCCCTGCAACGCGCTCGTCGTGGTCGACATATGCGTCATTGTGGCCAGCAGGGGCGAGACGCCGCCGCACGCCTTCTGCATGATCTCCAAGAACCTGAACAAAGGTGAATAAGACATCATTATTGTCTCAATAACGTCATGGTCATGGCTTGGGATGCGTACAAGCTATGCTCGACATAGGGCTTCCACACATAGCTGCGAATTTGCATCGCATCGCAAATATCTGCGACAAAATTCGTAATAAAAAATGACATTACGATGCGATGCGAATTCTTAGTTTTGTGTGGGACCCCATGATTCCATACAGGATGGTGAAAATCTGTGGGCGACCGAAAAGCGTAAAAAGCGGAAGGGTCAATTTAAATGTCTGTCGTAACATACATTCTTCAACCGAACAAAGCAGAAAAAGGCATCGTTATTACGATTTACGAGAGATTTGTCTCCCTGCTCTCGCGGACGAATCAATTGACAGAACAATAAACAGTTGAACACCCCATAACCAGAATTCTAATTGAACTTAAAAAGTTAATAATGCTGCAATAATATAACAAACGATTGACTAAACTCGACGTGACCACAGTATAAATATCAATTGTCATGCAGTAGACTAGCTCAGCTGTGTCCTTAAAATCAAACTTGCTAAACACATACCAGTCACTAGAGATGCTTCATGCTCTATTATTTTGCTACACCAAGTTATCTGAAATCACGCTACTGTGTGCGTGGTGCGGTCGCAGCGGTCTACCGTCTAGTGTTTATATGCCCTACTGTATGCTCTTTAAATTGTGGCATGGCTGTGTCACACAAATGCCCTGTATATCTTATCGTGCCCTTTTTTAATAACGATTTACAATAGGCCGTTCGGAGCTTCCGGTGACAATTACAATGATCGCCGTCGGGCCTTGAATGCTAATGACTGCATTCAACAAGTCTTTCCCTCTGACTCATGTTGACATTGTATTGATTTTTATGTAAAATAAAGCAATTTTCGTAATATTTGCATTGAGAGCTTACGTTAAAATTTATGAATAAGATCTTTGAAACCTTTGCCTACTGTGGTTTGTGAGTAATTGTATATCGTCGGAAAAAGTAACAAAGTAGAATAGAGTACAACAGCCAAATCAGGTCCTTGCATATAAAAGTGCGAACACGTAAAAGCCAAAGACTTCTATTTAAACTGAGGTAGACATGCCATACTCTACGAAATGACATTTGAAAAGCAATCCTAAAACAATACACTCAAAACATTACACACACAAACAAAAATGTATCTTCGTAGTCAAGGGCGAGATGCCAATATTATTTTGTAACAAGAGTGACAAGGATGGTCTATTGTGTTCGGTTATAATACCGAACGCAAGCGTAAGGGAACATACCCATACTACGTGACCCATTTAGGGACGGGTCTTCAAAATACTACGCTCGGTCACAAGAGGGGGGAGTGGGTCTAGAGTTTTGTCATGTAGTCAATTTCGACGAGAGAAACGTCATACGATTTTTTTTTCTCGCAATTTAATACTTGACACTGGCATTTATTATGGTTACTAGCTGTTGCCCGCGACTTCGTCCGCGTGGACTTTAGTTTATAGCGCGCGATGTCAACAAAGTTGGTGTCAAAAGCTTTTATAAAAAAACCCTGGTATCCCTTAAATCAAAACAGCTGTGCAGTGTGCACATAATATTTCATTTTTTAAAATTAAACTTTATATTTTATGCCAAATTTTAAAGCTTATTTAGCCCCCCAATTACACAACCTTACCCATAAACTATTTATCATTGAGAGGTTTAAGGTTACGTCACTGTATATAATATAAAGTACTGACTTATTAAATAACGTAAAAAAGAAATAACAATCGAAAAAAATCGAAACTCGAATGTATGATACCACCTCTTATAGAAAGATGTTGGGCAAGCGTTAGCGCGATGTAAGAGACGCACGGCGCCATCTAGTATGAATTTTTGGAATTAACTTAATTTGAACAAATTTTCGTATTTTCACTCCCTTCCAACCCTTTTTTCCAGTAAAAAAGTAGCCTATGTCCTTTCTCAGGCTTTAGACTATCTGTATACAAAATTTCATTACAATCGGTTCGGTAGTTTTGGCGTGAAAGCGAGACAGACAGACAGACAGAGATACTTTCGCATTTATAAAATATTATAAATGCGAAAGTATCTCTGTCTGTCTGTCTGTCTCGCTTTCACGCCAAAACTGTCGGCTATAGCATATAAATCTATACTAATAAGTATAGATTTATATGCTATAGCCGACAGCCACTAAAAAAACAGGCACTTCTGTCACTTGTCAGGCATTTTGAAATTTGGTTAAGCTATAAAGCTTGGTGATCATTTATTAAATTTGGTGTTCGATTACAATTTGAACTACAGTCGTGACTAAAATAGCTAGTATGTGCCATCGAGGAAATGGAATCCTAAATCCTAGGTAGTTGACAGAACAACGTCATGTAGTCGGATCTTGTCAATTCAATGTTAATTGTGATCTGTCGGTTGGGTTTAACTTTAAACGCGACCAAATAACTTAGGTCCGCCATCTGCCTAGAAATTAATTTCTCTGATTGTTCTATTGTATTTTAGACTATTATTATTTACATTTTTTTTTTAATCTAAGAGACTCGTTACACTGGGACGCTTGCCCAATGCCCATACAAAAGTAAAAAAAAATTTTGCTCATTCAGCGCTGCTACTTTCACAGTAAAATCACAATAAGGAACACGTAAACATCCTAAAGTATCACATAGTTTTGTTACACCTTGTATAGCATAAAATATAATATTATCTTAAATATTGGTGTCAAGTATATTTTCTTTTTGGCAAACTATTGGGTATCCAAGTATGGTTTGGTGATCGTTTTTTATTCTCATGTTTAATTAAGTAAGTAGTAATAATTATCTATATATTAATATTTAATGCGCAAGCGAAAAACTTTGTATCCCTTTTGACGAAAAATTGGGAAACGTAGGTAAATTAAATTTTGCACAGTTATAGTTTATATAGTGAAGGAGTGCATCGAGCTAATATTATTTTAAAATTATGCTTTTATCATACATTTTTTTAACAAATAAAACATTACACACACTAGGAAAGGTGACAGATTTTTGAGTGACAAGCCTATACATACAAATTATACTCTTTTATTTATGGTTGAAGTCTGTTGACAACAAGGTGACAAATTGAAAATGTAAATTATAGTTTTTTTTTATTGAATCTTAGATACTATTAGACAATGCTTACACGGCTAGTCTGAGATCAGCTGAGTCCTTGAGACAAGAGTTGAAGAAAAAAAATGATAAAGTCAATATTTTTTTTTACAAAATATAGGTAGTAGTCCTAATATCGTTGATACTAAGGTCGAATTTCGACCATTGAGCGATATCTAGTTATTATAAACATGCAAAGAGTCTTTTGTTATAAATAACTTAATAAACACAAATATGAGTCAAGTTATTTTCATTTGCTAGATTACTCTTTCTACTTACAAAATGATTAAAATGATTCTTGTCAATACCACGTGAACAATTGAAGGGGTCTTGGCATATACTACGTGGGGGAGCGGGGGAGTCAAAAAATCTTAAAAAGTAGGTCACGTAGTATGGGTATGCTCCCTAACTCCCCTAAAGATCGTCAAACAAACGCCCGCAAGTACTGACTGCAAAAAAGTGTATTACAAATTAAGAAAAAAAATTCGTTATTAAATATAATGTTTTTAATAATAATATTAATTAAACTTCAGCTACAACTTATTACAATACAATTAACTGGTATTTAATAGCACCTGCAAAGGGCGTGCGGGCTGAGGTCAGTGTGAAGCGGGAGGGTGGTCGAGTGCATATTTGACTTAAGGGGTACCAGGGTTTTTTTATAAAAGCTTTTGACACCAATTTTGTTGACACAGCGCGCTATAAACTAAAGTCCACGCGGACGAAGTCGCGGGCAACAGCTAGTTATGAATAAAAACAATAATATATAATAAAGTAGGTATGATTAGTTCTGTTACAATAATGAAGTAAAAAATAAAACGCCATCTGTTTTCATATATTAGAATTAAAATGTTGATTGCATTGATATATTTTCTGGATGGAATATAGGCCAACACGGTACACTCGAACTCCTTAGAAATGCAGTAGGAGTTCTATAAGATAAGATAGATTGATTATTATTATACCAACATAGCTAGCACAAGCACGTAGACAAACGAAAGAAACTAAATTTTGACAGTTTTACCGGAAAAACATTGGAGTAAAAGTTTCTTTCGTATCTCGATATCTTTCGCTTTTGAAAATCTATATGTCAAGCATGACGATCCGCTTTTGACATTTAGTTTCTTGATTCTGTTTTTACTTTTATTATGGCACTTGGCTATAAAGCCATGGCCAGTGTCGAGTAAATGGCGGCAAATTTAAAAAATGGATGAATAGCAACCCTGTCTATAGCCGGAATTATAGTTTTGATCTACAAACTACGAATAATAAAGTTCCTTAGTTTTTATTATTCGTATTTCGTAGATCAAAACTATAATTCCGGCTATAGACAAGGTTGCTACACGTCGATTTTTTGAATTTGCCGCCATTTACTCGACACTGGCTATGGTTTTATTGCCATAATTAAAAAAAAAGAACCAAGAAACTAAATGTAAAAAAAAAATAATTGCCGTTGCTTTAATGGTTGCTATGGAAAGAGTTTCTTGTCTTTGTCCCCTGAAACTCAAGTCGATGGGTGGTGCCATGCTCGGGAATAAGATATGTAGACATGGGAAAGAAACTGCCATTACTTTCTTCCGAAGAATCGTCTGGGAAACCCCGTGCTAGCTACGCAAGTGATAATATTATTAAACATAATATTCTAACGTATTAAAAACTATAAACAAAAACATAATAACTAATAAGTATGATTAGTTCTATGTTACAATGAAGTAAAAAATAAAACGCCATCTGTTGAATCGTATTAGAACTAAAATCTTCATTGCATCGATATATTTCTGGACTTTTTATAATATTATACATAAAATATATTTAAGATTTTTGAAAAATTATTTTAATACACATCCAAGACCCAGGAACATTGAAAACTTTTTGTTCCGCCTGCGGGACTCGAACCCAGGACCCCCGGGATGACGCGCTGGCCACGCGCAATGCGAATCAATTTTCATCGATATTTTCATGGAAATAAGATATTTTCCCACATCAAAATGTAGCCTATGTCCTTTCTCAGACTCTAGAATAACTGTGTACAAAATTTCATTGCAATCGGTTCAGTAGTTTAGGCGTGAAAGTGAGACAGACAGACAGACAGAGATACTTTCGCATTTATAATATTATATATTAGTATAATTAGTATATTAGTATAGATATATAATGCGGAATATGTTAATGTTCAAATTAACTAGGTAATCTGCAGATTTCCTGATGCCATCCGGTAAAGTGTGAAATTTAAACCAAAAAAGTTATTTTTTGTACTTTACCTAGTTACTTTGCATAGTAACGAATGGTACCATCGAGGAAATTGATTCCTAGGCAGTTTACGGACCTACGTCATATGGTCGGCTTATGCCAATTCAATGTTAGCTGTCATCGGTCGGATGGGTTTGATAAAACGCGACCACATTACTTAGGTCCGCGATCTGCCTAGGTATCAACTACACTGATAGTACATCGTTGAATTGCGGAAGACAGTGAACTAAACACTTTTGTTACGCTCCTTCGCTGGGACTGCACCCCTCTGTTCCTATGTTTGACGATTTGGTCTGTTATATTTTATCATTGGAGTAACATTAACAACAACAACATTGAAGTTAATATTGAATATTTTATCCTTTGTTTATTTTTTTCTTATTATGGCGCTTCGGCTATATAACCATGGCAAGTGTCAAATAAGTAGCGGGAAAACTATGTTCTTGTAACAATTTTTAGCATCGATTTTCTATTTAGTAAAGTCCAAAGTCTAGTCAAAGTCAAAGTAAAAGTCAATGCAGTCAAGGACTCAAGTCGGTCGATTCAGTAAAATGGTAGAAGCTTTACTAAAACTTTCGATTGTGTTTAGGAGGGAACACAAAAGGCACGTTTCTGGAAGTTGTATCACTGGCCTATACTTGTGCATGATAATAAATATCCAATGGTTAATATTCTACCAATAAAACACTTTAAAAACCCAGAACAATCTTAGGAAATTAATAAAAACACATTAACGTCACTCTTTCACATTCTAGGCTAAACTCTTCCTTCGTTTATGTCCTAAAAATTTTTGACTTAAGCATGTTAGCAGCTTATTATTTATTTAACTCAGGCGTCTTGGCCCATAATATAAATACCTTATAGATACAATATACAATAGACATACATACAATTATACTAAAAACTAATACTAACACTAAACACTAAACACGTATTGTCTGCGACGTGGGGCGCGACGTATTCGGAAGTCGTCCTCGGAACCTCCTGTAGACGACTCCAATCGGCCAGAACTCCTCCTTCTCGAAGGTCGGTAGATGGTGCGTCGGGACTCTCACCACAAAGGAGCTAAAATCACTTTGTGGCGGGACTCCAAGCGCTCGAACCTCAAGACGAAGGTTATGGCTACCACACACGCTACGGTCTACCGGAGGGGTCACCTGCAGGTATGCCTGCGCAGGTGTGACTCGAAAGAATTGATTCTCGATTTTGCGCCGGTCGAATGCGCAGGTCCAAGCAATTGCACAGGCCTATTCCCATTTCCCACACACATTCCGATTTACTTGCGCAGGCATACCTGCACAGGTAGACCTCTCCGGTAGACCGTTGCATGTATGGCTAACATTAGACGGTTTTTAATTGTTTATTATTGTTTTTTTCCAGTTGATTTGATCTGTTATATTTTATCAGTGCAGTAATATTTTAGTTACTTAAATTTTAATATTTTATTCCTTTGTTAATGTCCTAAAAATTATATTCAATAATCCCTATACCTACAACTAAATAATATGATTTATTCAAACAAGAACCTCTTTTATGCAACATACCATGCATGGTCGGTAGACTGCCGATTACCTAGATATTCTGCAGATTGTCTAGTAATGTAAGAATAGAATCAATTTTTTGCACTTTAACTTACTCACCCAGAAAATCTGCAGAATACCGCGTGAATTTTCACTCTAACTGGCTTACGTAAATTAACGGTAACATATTTGTATATATATGTACATACATACATACATATCCTGTGACACACATAACTCTTACTTTTTGCTTTGCTGTAGCCAGGTAAAAATTATTCATCTATTGTGAACAACTATGATAGTTATCTGTGAAAGGTAATCCCTGAAGATTTATTTATATATTTTTTACAAAATCTTTTTATTTTTTACACAAGATAGCATTTTGCCCTTTGATTACATTAATTAGTATCTGAAAATAAAACTAAGTTTGTTTTAAAAATTTATTTGCTAACCGTACACACTCGCATACGACCGTCGCGTACAGCGCGCCAGTGAAGACTGACTGCAACGGTGTGAATTAGCTCTATTGGAACGGCGGACAATTTGGTGCGTATGGCCCGTCTACATCTTTAAATAGAAGTCTTTGGTAAAATCGCATTTGTGTGCTACATCAGAATTTTAAAGAAAAAAGTTATCTAAGTCTGCCAGAAAACAAATTCTGGTCAAAGTTTTTTACTCCAAAGTTTGTATAAAAGTAATCCTTATGTCATTGATATAAAAATTCTTTTATAGGTAAAAAGTACTGGTAAAAGTACGGCGGTATGATATTGACTGCAATTACATGATTGCAGTTCAATGTTCATACTTTACCTCGACGTTCAGTGTTAATGATTCAACTGACTTTGACCTTTGTGCAATTTTGTATTCAAACAATAAACCCTTTTTTGCAGCTCGATTGTTAATGTAAATAAAACTATTGAAGTTTTTTGTATAGATGTGACATTCAATTTATTGTTATGTGCTACTGATTTTAAATTTATTGTAAACTTTAAAAGGTCAACCGCCGTAACTTAGGACACAAAATTTGAAGACAGTTTTGTGTCTGTTTTTAATCTGTTCTCTACAGCTTGAAGATTGTTGAGTAGTGTCTAGTTTTCCCTATAAGACGCAATTGTTTCAAGTGTTTAATAAATTCAAGTTTTTGATTTAGTAAAAAATATATTGTAAGAGTTGAGACAAACTATTGCACGGTTACCTTAATTATTTGGTTCTGAAGTGAGCGCTGACCCTTAATTACCACAACAACCACTTTTGTCATCAAATCAAGGATCTATGATTTAAAAGTAATTTTATTGCAGGTCTAATGGGCAGTGACGTATACCTGTGTTACAAGAAGTCGATGAACCGGCCGCCGCTTATAGCGTACAAACCAGAAGTGCTGTTTAGGTATGTACCGCGTAATTTGAATGCATCTGACCTTCTGTTTGTATACCGTGCCATCATCAGGATTAAATGTTTTTTATCTTGTAATTTTGACATAAATCAATAGAAACATTTGAAAATTTGTAATGTTGTAGAATACATACTTAGGTTGTTGTTATATAATATTTTGTTTTTGTCTGATGTTAGAAAAATCGCTCGACAGAGTAAGAACTAAACACTGTATAACTACAGTCTGTATACGAGTACAATGTCTGTACTCTACCTACACACATTGTGGATCCTTTTATTTGTAGAGTAAAAGTATGCCATAGCCCATAACAATGTTAATATTTAGCAAGTAAATGTGTATAACAGCGATTGAGGTATTTTCAGGGTGGCTATTCTAATTAAGTGTTGGAATTTATTCATATTTACAGCTAAATATGTTCATTCAAGGTTTTGTAAGAACCAATGTCCTTCGCATGTTTTATTAGTCTTCATATTTTTGCTATAATAAAAGTAGTTGAAACAACAGAATGCTGTAAAATTCAATTTAAACTTTCTGTCTTAAAATGCTTTCTTAATCGTACTAAATAATTTTATTCATAGAAAGTAGACATTTTAATACCCAGTTGAGTTCATATTACATCCGTTATCTTTGTTAAGCTAGAAATTGCTTTTAATTGCAAGTAACATACTGCTAAAATAATATTTATAAAATATTTTGTGATAAAGGTACAAAGTAATGGTTAATTCATTTATAGATATTATTATAATCAATGCGTCATTGCAATTAAAATGCATTTATAAAATAAGTATATAATCATTTTAACCGGGATTTTGACACAATAATTGTTTTATAATGTTTTTTTTCTGTAAATTGTCATGACGATAAAATAATCATCAAGTGTTTCCAAAAATCATGCGAACTCTTATGATGAATCTATCAAGAATTTCTTGATTAAATTTCTTACTTGGAAAATCAACACAGAAATATTAAAGAATGTGAATTGCTTAAAAGTGGTAAACTAAAGGTAAATATTTCATTCAAAGCTTTGCATTGTGTGAAATATGAAGTGTTTGGTAAAATGCGAAGAATGTTTGAAGGAATTATGATTGTGTTAAGTGACTTTCACTAGGGCAGACTAATTAACACGCCATGGTATGGCTGCAAGCTACGCTGTGGGCCAGTTCAACCTGAGGGTTAAAGTTAAACGAAAAATATTACTTTTCTTTCATAAATACGATATATGAGAGAGATAAAATGATCTATGGTTCATTTAATCTGGTCTGAGGTTATGAACTAAACCAGCGGCAGCGGTTCTTAAACTTTTATGGTGGCCGAACCCCAAAATAAAAAAATAAAAATTGAACGAATAATCGCGATCCACATGTAGAAAAACACTGCTCTATGGTGTATGTATTTTCCAGGTACCCCCTAGTAGACCGGCGGAGTCTAGTGTTCCCAACTTCGGTGCCGCTGTTCTGTCTGCCGATGGGTGCGACTCTCGAGCTGTGGCCCAACCACGCGCTGTCGCCCAAACCGATATTTTCCACCTTCGTGTTGACGGTCGCTGATGCTACTGATAAGGTAAAATCTGCTGTAATAAAGGTTCTTTAACATTGGGTATGGGGTCTAAAAAACACAAAGTTCTGTAAGTATAGGGAAGTGATCAAATTTATTTGAGTCTGTGGCCTCTGTGGGACTGTAGTGTGTCATTTATTTGACGCATCTTTTGTAGTAATGAGACGGGCCCTTTAGTAATTACGGTGAAATGAAATGAATCAGGTAACGATTATGCTTGATGAGAACAGGACACTCGCAACACTAAGGCCGGTATAAATAGTCAGTACTCAAGATGCATCTCAGTCTCAAGACACGGTTCAGGCTCTGTTGGCTGTCAAAATTTGGACCAATCACAGAGTCGAACCGCGTCTTGAGACTGGGTCGCATATTAAGTACTGACTATTTATACCGGCCTAATATGTAATACATGTTTACCCTCTGTGTTTACCAGACAACTTCAGATAATATAAAGATACCCGATCGAAGTTTAGGATGCGTTTCCTGCCATGCGCGTTGTTGTATTGTGCTTACGGACCGTTATCGCAGTCACGTGACAGTTCAACACTCTAAAATACGTTTGTTGTTATATACTTACCTTATTCTCCACCAGGTGTACGGTTCCGCGGTGACCTTCTACGAGCCGTACCCGTCGTCGTCGCTGACGGAGTCGCAGGCGGAGGCGCTGGGCTGGCGCGCGGGCGTGTCGCACCGCACGCACGCCACGCACGTCTCCAAGTGCCTCTGTCTGCTGTCGCGCTGGCCCTTCAGCGACTCCTTCGAGCGCTGGCTGCTGTACGTCCTGGTGAGTGTGTTCAATAAGGTGGATGATTCAAAAGTCAGTTTAAAAAGTATAAACGTCAAAGTATTGTCAAAACATTACAACTGTTTAAATTTTTGTGTTTTAAAAAGTTCAAACGTCAAAATTGCGACCATAAGCAATTAAGTTTGTGTTCATAAAAGTTGCTTATTAAGAAGGCTGAAGCCGTTTAGGCACCACGCAATTTATAAAGAAGAGGCGTAAGTATGAATTAACATCAGACCAGCTACCTATTTTGCAAATCTAATTAACATTATGTATAATATGATATGAATAATTACAGGACATGTCTCGGAGTAAGGAGCCCCTGAACATACCCATAGAGCGATACATCATCCACTTATTGGAGGAAGTTCCTTTCCCCGATCCAAGAATATTATTACAGGTAAACTTTATTTAACTTTAAAATATGAAAACATAATATAAAACTAACGGATCCGACAGACGTTGTCCTGAATGATATTTCTGAATCTGGCTGATTTGTCAATCTCAACAAAAATTACATACATACGGGTCAAATTGATAACATCCTTTTTTTAATTCGGTTAAAAATAAAAAGATAAATGAAGTTCATTAAAACAGGGCTTGTACCATGAAACTGTTTTGAGACTCAAACAATCGGACGAGAATGCCGCGTCCTACTGTAACAAACGTGAAATGACGTTGTTAGAGCAGGACGCGGCATTCTCGTCCGATTGTTTGAGTCTCAAAACAGTTTCGTAGTAGGCCTACTGGTTTGTTGCTTTGAAGTGTTAAAGCGCCGCGCAAGTGTTTAGCGCTGTTTGATGGACACTGATGCGACGTGGCGTCAGGCGTGGTGCGCGCAAGCCGTATTTTTCGTTGATATTGAATCGAAAAATATTATAACTAAACATGTATCCAAATGAGTACACTGTAAAATTTTAATAGTAATCGAACTGTCAAAATTATTTTTTGATTAGATCCCTCATCCCTATAAGTCCTATAAAACTCAAAATGTTTTTCAAATCGACGTTGTTTCTGATTGTTTTTTATCGAGTAAAATTATCTTTATTGTGTTTCTAACTAGAAAAGTCACTAGTTAAAAGATGTATATACGTGTATATATTTTCCAGTTTTTTTAATGATGCTTTCTTTAAAAATTACCTACTTGGAAACGCGAATTTATTATTTTTATTAACTTAAAGCCTTTTTAGTTGACAGGCGGCGGGCGCGTGCTGATCACACGTCACGACGAACAGCCTCTAGCTAGAAGCGCGGCGGGCTTCAGACAGCTCCTACTTAATCTGGGCCCCGACCACTGCCTGCTGTTACTCGCACTGGCCGTGACTGAACAGAAGATTCTAATACACTCGCTCAGGTATGAAAATAAATACACACTTATAATATGTTACATTGTTTTGATTCTCTCTTACGCGTTGTAATAATAATTATAAACAGTACCTCAAAGCTAGTACCTTACTTAAATTTTGATCAACGCAGTTTCATTTCTTGTTTCAATAAGTTGTCTATCCAATTACATAATGTTATTCTCATTAAATGTTATTGAAGTTGCTAGAATAGGGATGATGACAAGGTCAAAGATTAGCGAATTTTGTTAATAAAATAAAGAAATCACGGTAAAAAATAAGTGTTCCCAAAATTTCAGCTTGATAGCATTTGTATTTTTTTTGTTATGCGCCTTCAAAGTTGGATATTCAAGTCGAATTTTTTTTTTAATTAAATTTCTTAATATTTGTATACAATTCGATAACTTATGCAATTAAAAGCATCTTTTGTTATGAAACCACTTTCATAAACGCAATATTTAATATACCTGTCGAACAAAGTTGTCTCCCGATGCGTACAAACTACGAAAGACTGACCTCATACTTTCGTGGCACTTTGTATGGAGCGTTTCGGGCAGGTCTTTTTTTATGAGATATTTGAATTGTCATATCTTGGTGAATTTTTAAGCTATCTGAGTCATTCTTTCAACGATGTTTCTATTTTTAAGTGTCTTTCAATTACCGATAAGAAAAAAAAAATAGTCATCATGCCTATTGAGGAACACGACTGATATTTGATTTATGTGTTTTAGGATACGACCTTTTTGTAGTTACATTACGTGACAGTAATTTTATTCATCACTCGCTTGTCACGCGCTTTTGCAACCGCGTCGCCATAAACTGCCATCGTCGATGCCGTTTAATTTTAAATTCCTAATAGAATTTGAATCTGACAGAATATTCCTTTTACACACGAATCGTTCCGGGTATTTATGTTTCGCGAATACGTCCTTTCTGAACAAGATCTTAAAGCTCAAAATTCGTTGCAGACCGGACACACTGACGGCGGTTTCCGAAGCAGTATCGAGTCTCCTGTTCCCGTTCAAGTGGCAGTGCCCCTACATACCACTCTGTCCATTAGGTAACTTGTGGTTTTCTATAACATTTTATTTAAATGTTTTATATACTTGCTGTCCTTGTCTGAACGATATAGAAACGTCGTTTGAGAGGCAGTGACAGCATGACACAAGCTTTAATATTGTGTAAATAGTTTCGTTAAAAAAGGGGTGTATAAGCTATAGCTATGTTTTCTATTTCAGGTTTAGCGGAAGTTCTACACGCGCCTTTACCATACCTAATAGGGGTTGATTCTAGGTTTTTCGACTTGTATGAGCCACCGCCAGATGTAACTTGTGTAGACTTGGATACTAACAATATCACAGTAAGTAATTGAAATATAATATCTACAATATTAACTAAATGAATATAAAAGTTAAGTATAGAAAATTCCCTCATGGCTTATAACCACAAGTTATAAGATTTATGAGACTTTAAAATGTAAAAGTTGACGCAAAAAAAAACGAACGAACGATTTCATAAAATTTATCTATGGTAGTAGTTTTAAGGCTAGGCTTTGGATTAACACACTATTTATAGACGCTACTACAGGCAAACACAGGTAAAGTAATAACAAAATCGATAAGTGTAACTTTTCAGCTGTTAATTATGTCTTAATATTTCTATCATTTACTTCTAGATATGCGAGTCTCAACGTCATATTTCTCTGAAACTTTTACCAAAACGGCAAGCGAGAATACTTCGACAAACATTGGAGCAACTGTTTGCGAATATTCGCCCTGGTATGCTAGGTATGTAAAAGTTATTATTTTAATAATTAAGGGCCTGTTTAACAATCGCATAATAACTTATTCGGATTTGTCTATGCATAATTTTTATCAAGCAATATTAAAAGCTTTAAATATTTTTAGCGTCTCCAGTTCATTCTAACGACAACAAATACAACGGAGAGCCCACAACAAGTCTAGACAGAGAGTTTCAGAAGAGACGAAAAGAGGTAAGAAACTGTTAACAGTTTGTAAAAAAAATTAGTTTATTTAAGTAATTTAACCGTAATGACAATTTTTTCTTTATGTAGTTGTATAGCAATTGTGCGCTCGAATTAAAATAGTAATTATGTTAACAATCCAACAATCGAACAGATTTAAGTTATTTGAAATAAATAAATAAAAAAAACTGTCAAACTTTTTTTTAGCAAGCCCTAGAGTTGAAGATTCAGGAGGCGTTCCTGCGTTTCATGGCGGTGACGCTGCAGGGGTACCGCAACTATCTCATACCCATCACCAAGGCACCGACCGTCGGCACCACGGACCCCCATGCGTTGTTCCATATGGACTCGTTTATGCGGTCGAGGGAAAAGGTATGTGATATATTATGTAGTTGAGGATGTGAGACAGAGAGAGCTTAGTACTTAAGCTTATGTTAATAAAATAAACATTACATTATTACCCTTTCAGTCGCAGCAGCGGTTTTACGAGCTCATGATGCGAACACAAATGTTCACTCGCTTCATCGAGGAGCGTTCGTTCGTGTGTTCGGAGCAGGGCCTGTCGTTTTTCGACGAATGCACGGAGCGGGTGGGCGCGGACGAGCCGCTGTTGGGAGCGGGCGGGGCTACGGACGCGTCCGAGCGGACGGTATTCGTCCTGCCGCCGGACCCGCCTGATCCACCGAGCGGTATTTCATTTAATATTATTAATGATAAATAATTTATTTGCACATACAGCACATAAAAAGGCATACGAAGTAACAGCAACAATGAAACAAAATTTAAATTATTAAAGTGTGCAAAATGGCAAAAAATTTTGTGAATAAATCGGTAATTGTGCTTATGTATTGCGTACTAAGGATTTTCCTTTGTCGAATGATTAATTAACTGATCGAATGGACATGAAAAATCGGGGGCTACGTCACGGCATTATATTCTAGATGTAATGCCGTAGCGTAGCTCGCTATTTTTTTATGCTCGACAATATTTACTACCTATTGTACCATATTTCACACCACTGATTTCATCCCTAGACCACACATACTCGTACCCCACCTTCGTGCTGGACGAACAACTGGCGGAGCGGTGTCGGGCGAGCGCGCGCGGTGGCACGCTGTCCGCGGCGCCGGCGCCCGCGGTCGCGTCCGCCGAGTCGCTGGCGGACGCGTCGCCGATGGCGCGACGCACGCACCAGGAGATTGCGGCCGCACAGAGGTTAGTATATAGCCTCGTAGTAGACGAAACGACTAAAATAGCATTTGTACTGTAGTCGCTGTACGTATATTAAGTTTATGTGGATTAAACGTCCAGGTAAGCGATAGAAGCGTGATTGCAATATTAGTTTCCTATATATCTAGATACAAATAAGTTACTTATGCTTATGTCATCTTGAATAATTAGTTTATTACATTTTTATTCTACTTTTATATTTTCAGGTTAGCGCGAAAAGCTTGCCTTTTACCCGAAGCCTGGGCAAAATGTCTGTTGGGAGCCTGCTATTCTTTATACTTTCTTGCGTTGCCGAGTCGAATGATGCTGAATAGAGGAAAAGAACACGCCACACTGAGAAATGCCTATGAATTACTAGAAAGAGCTACGAAAATACGAGTGCCCTGCGATGAGGTAAGAATTGAAAGAAAAAATGTTAATGTAAGTTAGATCAGGGAAAATTATTCATAGGCAGAGTCATCTGCGAGATCTTACTCTTATCTTATTTAGTCATGTATGTCAACGTCTGAAGTCGGTTTTGACTTAACTGGCCCAAATTGCAATTACGAATCCGACACAAATCTTATGACCTACATATAAAAGTTTTGTTATATTATAAACCTTGTTACGTAAAAATATTTGAAGAAGAGTGTAGAACAAATAACTAACTTTTGTTTGTTTGTAGGTCTGCTACAGAGTGATGATGCAGCTATGCGGTATCCACAAACTACCGGTTTTGGCCGTCCAACTGCTTTTTCTTATGAAACGCGCGGGCCTCCAACCCAACGCGCTCACATATGGATATTACAACCGATGCGTGCTTGATACTATGCCACAAGATATGCCAAGGTGAGTTTTAACTTATATTGTTTGTGATACGGGCCACAAAATCCTAAATAAACTTTTTCAGTTTATGTTGTGCCCACTACGCAATAATAACACATGTGTAAAGAATAGTAACATTATACAATCACAATAATTAAACGTTAAATGACGGTAATAATATGTTCTTGCTAACGATTTAAGTATCCCTTGCAATGTTTGTTGTACTAAAAGTAACATTCATCCAGTGGTTCCCAACTCTTGTGGAACAAGCTACGTGTGGCGGTGGTCGGCGCGGCGCTGTTCAGACAGGCGGGCGCGCAGCGGGCACGTCGCGCCGCTGGATTGCAGCCAAGTGAGTGACCGCGTATACGTGTACGCAAATGCGGACGCTGTGTGCGTTAACGTATACGCAAATGTGGCCTTTACGCACACAACGGCCACATTAGCGTATACATACGACGTACGTATATATTATTCTTATTTTAATTTAGATTATGCTAATTTAGACTTTACAGGCGCTAAATGAAACATCGACAAAGTTCCAGTTGAAGCAGAAACTTTGCCCTTGCACTAGAATACCTCATGTTTCAAGTTTCAACACAGAATTATGCCGCAATTACTGTGGTTGAAGTACTATTTACAATAGTAAATAGTACTTCAACTACTTCTAGTATATTCAAATATGAATGAGTGTACGCGGCTAGTTATAGAAAATACATATATGCAAATGTTACATTAATAATAATAATGCAAAAATATTAATTTTCGCAGGTAGTGGAACTCTACCTCGCGTGCGAACTGTAGCGGGGGATGGCTCGGAGTTGTCGGCGTTGGCTCTAGCTGAACCCGCTAAAAGTCATTTGAGTCTCGACTCTGGTATGTATAATTTTAATTTACTGAGTACCTACTTATATCACTATTTAACAACGGTTTTGAAATAAATAAGGTGGATTTTTGTTTTAATATAGTAAAACAAATATACAAAGTGCGTGTGTACTGAGTACACGTGTCAGAAGTGAAACTTCTGTCCAAAACCGTGACGGCGTCGTGATGCAAGATTATATTTTTTATCCTCTTTTTTTTATAACGCGACCTTGAAATTTCACCGTCAACGCGCATAAAGAAGTTTTAATTGAACAAATAATTCGAAATTATTTGTTATCCTAGCCGGTGGTCGTGATACATGGGAGACGCGTGAAAGTCGAAGCGAGGCGTCGGCGAACGCGTTCGAGGCGTTATGCCGGCGAGGGAATATCGTGCGCACGCAGCGCCGCCCGCGCGCGCCGTACGCGCCCTCTGCCGCGGGAATACTCATATCAGGTAAATTATATTATTATCTGTAATGTTAAAATATTACATAATACATCCATGCTAATGTATTATTATTTATTATTCATCATGTTAAAATATTACATAGATGTATGATGTACTAATATTATAAATGCGAAAGTGTATCTGTCTGTCTGTCTGTTACCTCTTCACGCCCAAACGGCTGAACCGAACTAAAAAGTCAACTTTTTCACAAAAACGTTCCACCATAAAAAATATTATGTTACGTACGGTTTCATACCAATGTAGGTAAGTCAGGGAAAGTATTACTGCCAGAATTTTTAGACCATACCGTATACGAAAATATTATGTTATAACAGTCATATAATATGTTGTGCCCAAAAGGATAATTAATTATAATATTCATTGCTGTATTGCAGGCCTACCTTCAGATCCAGATTTGAGTGTGTCGACGAGGCACCGAAGGCGTTCACTTGGCAGCGAAGAGACTGAACCAAACGTACCTGTAACAGAAAAAAGACAGGTATACAAATTTAACTTGTTTCGCGTAAATTTTCATCATGGATGACAGCAAACACCTAAATAGAATGTAGAAAGAAAGAATACGCTTTAAGATGAACGTACATACATTTAACAGCACGCACGCGCTGGACGCACCGCATTTCGTGTACGATGCGGTGCGTTCTACGCTTACGGCGCTGACAAATGTACGATCAGCTTTAAACGGAATTTTACGTGCGCGAGTCCGAATCGTATTTTGACGTTGTTTTTTTTTTAATTTTACCAACGCTTATGGTAACAGACAATCCACGTGAGCCCTGAGAGTCCGTCCGACCGGCGGATACTGACGCGCTCCGAGAGCTTCGCCGGGGACGCACAGATCGTACAAAACCTGCAGCGGCTATCGTATTCTAGTGGTGAGTTATCATTATCACAGCATTAGAGTATCGCATAGGTCGTAATTTGGTCGGGTTATGTCAAGCCCAACTGACACTTATGATCACGAATAAAATTTATTATATTATAGTTTTCAAGTCACTATGAATTAATGCAATGGTAAACAGTTTGTAAAATTGATATTGAAAGTAAGAAGGTATAGTCTGAACGCTTTAGAAACTCCTGATTAATGATGGGTTAGCCATGTTCACATCAATAAATTATTTTATGTCGTTCTAAGATGTTACGACAGCACGTTATAGGATATTGTTTTTTTTAACGTTCGTGTAGGAACGTCAAATCCCAAATCTCGGTGTTCTCGAACGCTGAGCTTTCCTGAAGAACCAGAGCGGGAGGCGGCCGCCACCGACGCCGATAACAAATCATCGCCTCTCAAGTACGTGTTAAATCCTACTAATATTTGTAATAATAGCTTTGCGAAGTTGCTCTTAGTAGTAAAATTTGTGATCGTCTGTGTAACGTCAAGTGACATATCCAACGTGTCAGACACAAACAGCATCTTAATTCTCAACATTTAACTTCTTTACAGTAAGTAGTGGCAACGGACTCTGATACTGTCAAAAAACTCTGAAATCAGCTCATGAAATCATGACTGAATCAACTAGCGGAATTCATTGGCTACATGAATTCCGCTTGTTGAATTCAGAATATTGCTCGGACTAATATCGGTATAGAATTATACATTGACTAGAAGACGCCCGCAAATCCGTTGCGCCAAAAGTGCTTTAACGCGCGTGGACCGTACATTTTTCTGGAATAAAAAGTATCCTATGTCCTTTCCCGGGACTCAAAGTACCCCTATGCCAAATATCAGTAAAATTGGTTATGCGGCTTGGACGTGAAGAGGTAACAGACAGACATAATTTCTTACAACAGACAGACTGGAAAGGCAATAACGTGTAAATAGCTAAATTGCCTGCGGGATAATACAAAGTTCTCAAAAAAACAAAAACACTCCGGAATCCGTATCATGCCCGACTAATCTGTTCCATAGTCAGCAGGGATGCTCCTCAGGCAATTGCAGTAGCAGCAAGCCCGTTGGATCTTGTAGGGGCAGGATGCTTTGTCTTCTCTAGCGCGTGGTCCGCTCCGGAGCGTAGCTGAAGTACTCTTGAATTTTGATACACTTTGGTCGGCCGACCACACAAAAAAGTTCACAGCGTTTATATTGAAAACCAAAAGGGAGAAAAACTTGAAATTCCAGCTGGAATTTTTTTTCTGGAAGCCTTTTCAAGGAAAAAATTATCTGAACAAAAATTTCTCGTATGCCAAGCCCGGTACGCGGCAAAAAAAGGGAACCGCCGCAAACACTTGTCATCTGTCAAGTGTCAAAGACATGTCTTCTTCGTCTTCTTCCGACAGTGGTGAATTGCCATATTATGTTAAAGGTTCATCCAACGGTTGATGAACAGAAACTCCCAAACTGAGCTTACATCCCAACAGTGGAAATCAAACACAACACAAATCCAGAGTGTTATTTGAGAACTTATTATTTAATTATTAAGGAAATATAATATATTATATTGTAATAAAATTAAGTGCACAACCCTTTGGAAGTTTGAAAAACTTTCAAAATAATTCTAAATTATATCAAGTATTAGTTGTTATTAGAAGTTAGGAGAACGCCGAGGGGTTGAAGAAATGCATTCTTCGAGTCATCGACGATCAACCGGAGGGAGAGGGACCTAAGCTAATAGGATGCGTCCACAGATCGGGTGGACTTGTCTTCACCTGCGTCGACGCTGCTTCCAAGCAGTGGCTGGCGCGGCTGATAGACATGATCCATCCCTGGGATGGAGCAGCCCTCCGCGTCGTTACGCTACGGCGTGGGTTCCTGACCTAGAGGTGGACGAGGTAGGAATCATCAAGCGACTGACCTCGCAGAATGGAGGTATGGGAATCCGGCTTTGGAAAGTGGTCAGCAGGAAAGCCGATGGAAAGGGTCAAACTTTTACCTTTTCCTTCGACGAATCTGCGGTCAAGCTACTTTCCGAGCGGGATTTTCAGCTCTACTTCGGCTTTAACCGGGTTCAGCTTCGCTTGAAGGGACCAAAACCGGCACTCCTGTCAAACCCTGTCTGACGAAGTGACGGCAACACCTCTGCTGGGCTCAACTTCCCAGCCCCACACCTCACATACAGGACGGCGGCCAGTACCTCTTATCAAGCCTATAGGCTATAGAGGCACGGCGCCGCCCCAAGCTGGCAGCAGCGGCACATCATCTGCCACTGTTACTGCTCAGCCCAACACTCTACACGTGCAAGCACAAAACTTGCACGTGCACACCAGCAGGGGAGGCGGACGCCCGGCTGCTCAGACCAATCCCAGACCTCAAGTTCCCTTGAAAGTGGCAACTGTGAGTAGGGGTAGGCCTGGACAGTCCCGTGGTGGACGCGAACGCGGACGTGGTGGCTCTGGGGGCGCCTGCGCTGTGAGGAAGCCAGCACAGCTGCCCTCATTAGCGCAGGAGCACTCAAGTCGCAAAGTGGCGCGAAACCCCCTGCTCCGACTACCTAACCTGCACCACACAGACTAAACACACACACACACACATCCATCCACATAGACTCACTTTAACACTCTACAGCTACATTTCACAGTAACACTACACAAAAAAAAATGATTAAAGTAATACAAGTCAACTTACGACACGCGAAGGCTGCCACTGATGTACTCTGTCAGAAGTTCAACCGGGAGGCGCTCGATGTTGCTTTAATCCAAGAACCGTGGGTCTACGGGAACACGGTGATGGGCCTTGGACTGGCAGGTAACGTACTTTATTTTCAGCATGGCCAGAGGCCCAGATCCTGCATCCTCTTCAGCAAGAGGATGAAATTTTTGTGTGTCTCTTCTTGTGTACAGATGACACTGTAGATGAAGGCCAAAAAGGTGGCTCTCAGGGCCAGGACGGCGGGTGGGACGAATTGGGTCTCCACCCCATTTCGACAGCTGGAACAGTCTCTCAGTGAATCACCTATCACGGCCATGCCATCAGATGCCGTGATCAAGGTGTATAGCTTTTCGAAGCAGTACCAGGTTTTTATACCTTCCAGGTTTTTATACCGGAGGACTGGGAAAGAAAAAACCCAATCAATGTCCGCCCTAGCGACATAGTTTGGTTCACGGATGGATCAAGGAAAGACAACCGTGCGGGAGCCGGAATCTACGGAGGCAGGCCACCAAAAGGCAAATACGCCTGTTTGCGGGAGTTTGCGACCGTGTTTCAGGCTGAAGTCTTCGCTATCCTCGTTTGTTCACTAGAAAGCCTGGAGATGGCCCTAGTTAATAAAAACGTTTTTATCTTCTCCGATAGTCAAGCTGCACTTAAAGCACTGACTGCCGCAGAAGTCTAGTCCAAATTAGTTCTGGAATGCAGTGAGACGTTAAACATGCTAGGAAGGAACAACAACATCCGCCTAGTATGGGTCCCGGGCCACAGCAACGTCCCCGGCAATGAAACCGCTGACGTACTGGCTAGGCTTGGGGCCGAGAGTCTCATATATGGTCCAGAACCAGTCTGTGGTATAACTCCCAGTACCACAAAGCAAGTGCTCAAGGAATGGGGTCACAGACTATGCAGGAAGCAATGGGCTGAGACCCCTGGCCTTGAACACTCCAAGGCACTAATTCCTGACTTCATCAAGAAACAATCAGAATTAGTGCTCACCTTGGGTAGGAACCAATTAAGAATCCTTACCAGAAGCCTAACTGGGCACTGCAAGCTCAACAAACACCTAAACAGAATGGGTATTTGTAGCATAACGACTTGCAGATTCTGTGAGGAGGAGGATGAAACACCTATTCACCTTCTCGACTGCCCTGCTCTACTACAGAGCAGGAACAGGCACCTTGGTCGCCACGAATACTCGTCCACAGAGGAAATTCGTGGCACCAACCCCAACCATATCGTTCAATTTATGAGCAGTATTGGGTTGGGGATGATACTCTAATGCGAAGGAGTCACAATAGATCCTCATGGGTCGCAGTGACGTCAGGGCTACAGTGACCTGCCTTCTTTAAAAAAAAACGCCTTATTCAATTCTTCTAATAGCTCTTTCGCTCCTACGAAATTTGTGCCATTATCTGAATAAAGACAAGAAACGGGACCGCGACGAGCTATGAAGCGTTTAAAGGCAGCTAAATAAGTATCTGAAGTTAAATCTGACACCAGTTCGATATATGAATTGCCTTAGTGACAAGGCATACGAAGAGGCAGACATAAGCCTTTTGAGCATGCTGTCCACGACGTCGAGCTAGAGTGATACGAAGAGGACCAGCATAATCGACTCCAGTATGGACGAAAGCTTTGGCTTCTTGAACCCGAAATGATGGTAAGTCAGCCATTTTCGGTGTGGGATGTTTTGGATTAACTCTAAAACAAAAGTTACATCGCCGCACCTTAGCTCAGACAACAGTCCTGGCATCCAATATCCAATAGCGCTGTCGCAAGATGGAAATCAACAGCCCTGGCCTAGCATGACAATTCAAGATATGGTAGTGTCTGATGATCAGATCGACAACATGATCATGTTTCGGTAGAAGGACAGGATGTCTGGCCTCAAAAGGTAAATCAGAGTGTGAAAGACGCCCTCCTACTCGAACAATCATCAAAGAAAGCCGAAAGATGCAGAAATTTTTTTGCAGGCAACTTATTATCTTTCAGAAGCGCAATATCTTCAGCAAAATAAGTCATCTGTACTGCACGAATTACAGCTGTTTCCGCAGTCAGAAGATTGCGGATTTTATCCACAGCTGAAATTCTCTTAACAAATCTTAAAACAGAAACTACAGCAGACAATAGTTTATCCCATGTGGATAAACGTTGTGCTAGTTCATGTAAGACATGCGGCTTTCCTTGAGAAATAATGGCAGCAAGAACATTTATCTTATGTTCCGGCAAGTTTTCACAATTTGCAGGAGCGAAGACCTTGATAGGCCACTCTGAAGTAGGGTTACACATCCAAGACGGACCACTCCACCAAATAGGATGGTAAATAATCTGAGAAGGTAATAAACCGCGAGACAGACAGTCACTAGGGTTATCTGCTCCGGCTATATGAAAGAAATATTGTGATGCTAAATTCTCTTGACATTGTGACACTCGATTACTCACAAACACTGACCAGCGATGCGGAGAAGAATTAATCCAGGATAACGCAATCGTTGAATCGGAAAATGCATAAATATCAGAGATGTGAACCCGATCGAGGTACGTGTCACGAACAGACTTAACCAGCTTGGACATCAACAGCGCAGCACATAGTTCCAGTCTGGCAAGAGTCGTTACCTTAGTAGGTGAGACCTTGGATTTAGCACATAAGAGTCTCACTGAAATATCGTCTCCCTCTGTGATGCGTAAATATACCACACAACCATAGCCATGCATACTGGCATTACAAAAGGCCACAATTCTGACAATAGAATCCTTGGAGACACCTACATATCTTGAAATCTTAGCACATGAAAGCAGAGGCAATTCCTGTGTTAGAACCACAAACCGTCTTATGATATCTTCAGGAGGGGTATCATCCCACCCAACATTACTCAGGCATAACTACTTAATCAGAAGTTTGGCATAAAGAATCACCGGAGCAACTAGCCCCAAAACATCAAATAAGCGGGCAACGACAGATAATATATTACGTTTGGTGCATCGGTCACCAACCGGAGAGGTAGTAAAATAGAAAAAATCCTTTACTGGTTCCCATGCAAGTCCTAAAACTTTAAAAACAGTCTGTCCACCATCAGAGAACTCCACCGAGCTGCGATGAGAGTCCGGATGACTATCCAATAAAGTTAATAAATTACTTTTCCACTTAACTAAATCAAAGTTTCCTGCTTTGAACAACAATATTAATTCTTGCGCCAAAGCAGTTGCAGAACCTACATCTGGAACTGAATGAACTAAGTCGTCCATATATAACCTAGACTGCGCAACCTCAGCAGTGTCTGAATAATAATCCGAGGCCTGTTGACGCACATTGCGCATAGCCAGAAAAGGACTCGATTTCAAGCCAAATGGAACACAATTAAACTGAAAAGTGCGAATAGATTCTTTTTCATCAAAACGAAATAAAATCCGCAAATATTTACGATGATGTTCAGGAACTCCAATCCGTAAGTACATTTGCTTGATATCAGCTGTAATAGCTATGGGAAAAAGTCGAAAATGTAATAATAATAAAAACAAGTCTGCCTGCAGGTTAGGTCCAATATGTAGAATATCATTTAATGATAATCCGCTATGTGTCTTAGCACTTGCATCCAGTACAATGCGAGGCAAAGGTTTGTCCGGGCGAACAACAGCATGATGTGGAACATAATATCCACCATCAACAATGTCAGAATCTAGAACTTCAGAAAGAAAACCATTGTCTATGTATTCTTCAATCACCTTCCTATAATTCTCCCGTAGAGTATGTACTTGCTTGAATTTCCTCTCTAGGGCCAGCAGTCTACGATGAGCCATAGAGCGGGAATTTCCTAACTCCTCTGGACACCTACAGAAGGGCAAAGCAACCGAATATCTACCAGTCTCCAAGTCTCGAGTAACCGAGGATGTATAAAGATTCTCACACTCCGTGTCCTCCGGACTGAGAAATTGTCTAGGAGAGATTTCTTCTAATTCCCAGAACCTTTGTACCAAGTCATTGAGACCTAAAGCTGTAAAAGAGCTATGAGATGGAATTACTCCAGTATTAACAGTACTAGGGAGCAGGGACTGAATAACCGGAAAATATAGGTAGAGAAATTTAGCGGTATGACGTCATACCTTTAAATTACGGTAACCTTTAAATAACGGTACTGATATATATCGGTATTACAAAATTACGGTATCGTTATTTTTTTAGATATCTAAATCTGTAAAATAAAGGTTTTCTTTCCACCCGGCTACGCCTCCTGCCGAAATATTACGTCAGGGCTCGCAATAATAATAATTACTGTAATATTCATCCCGTCCATTTACAGTTCAACACACACCACGTGGCACGCGCACATACGCGTACCTTACTCAAATTTCTTGAGTTGCATTTATACTTTCTTAACCCATTTAGACCCAAATGAAACTGAGCCATGGAAACCAATAAAATTATTAGGAAAACACAAAAAAACTTAATTTTTTTAAATGATGCCGTCCTCAAATGGGGCCAATGGGATCATACGGTGTGAAAATTTTCGATACATATTTTATGAATGTACCGTGTTTTCACACATTTCTCAAATTGCCTTTGACCTTTTTCATGACGTGATGCTAGCCCATCAGAACAACGCGATTGTTGCGACAGTTTTTGGGGAAATTGACCCTTCATGCTGCAGGTTTGGCAGTACAGATATGTATTGCTGGTTGCAGGTTTCTACCGCTTGTATGTCTGAAGTAATGGCGAGACCAAATGCCGCCGAAATTGGAGCTGATTCAATTCTTGTTTATATTACTTTGATGATGCAGCCGCCATGCGTTTGCCACTGCTACATCCAGCATGTGCGTAAATAGTACCTACCAGTTACCACCAAATTTTGTTTCGTATAACAGTGTGAGAAAATCGATTGACCAGTTGACTTGACCCCACGCGTATCCTTGTTATAGCTTTGATAAAAATGTAGTCAAACTCGTCGTTTTCTTTTTTTCATATCCTTGACGGATACGAGAGGACACTTTTCTGTACTGCCTTGGCCAACAGTATCAGTTGCACAATAGCCAGCTACCCCTTAGAATAGTGCAAAACTGGTAAAGAGACACATGGTTGCGAAGGAAATACGAATAAATATATCTTTCCACTGTCATCTTCTATCATAGCAACTTCCTGAAGTCCATAGTATTTATCATAGCTATTGAATACCCTTCAGTTCATTGATTATACGACATTGATCGGTGGACAAAAATTGGAATAATTTACATCCAATGTGCCCATTGGCCCTTTGTATAAAACTACTCCTAATCTTATAAAGACTAAAACTTTTCACACTAATATATATATTTTTATAGGTTATAGTGTAATGACCTATTTCAAGTAAAAAAATATAAATGCCTAAAAGAAAAACTTAAAAATAAAAAATACTAACTTGGCGTCATTTCGGATGTTAGAAACAGCTTCAGGAAAATCTTTATAAAACACTGTGAACTATTTTAATATGATTTGTTCCTTTAGGAATAATAAAATACACTTTTAGCAAATTGAAACTTACAATATAAATAAGTATAAACTTGAAAGACAAAAAATTTAAGTAATTTTAAAAGTGTCCTCGTTTGGGCACGGCGGGTCTATATGGGTTAAAGGTTACAGTCAAGCAGGACGTTAATTTTAAAACAATACCTAATAATATAGTGTTGCCACTCCATTCAAGTGCAGGAAGAGTTTGAAATGAATATTAATTGTACCCTCGATTGTACAATATTTTGATATGATAGTTGCGAATTGGCAATGCCGCACCGGTGCGTAGGTACGTCGTCACCTAGCATTATTTCGGTACCGAAATAATTTCGGTTGGGGTAGCAATAAAATAAAGAGATATATCGGTACCGTATTATTATATTTCATTATTTTGCGGTACCGCATGGTGAAGTTCAACCGTTTTGACTCAACCTTTAAATCAAAGCAATACCGTAATTTTATACCGGTATATACCCTTTATAACGGTACCGCTTTCAGTCCCTGCTAGGGAGATCAGTGTTCACCCATAAGTACCTAGCCGAAAGCAGTCATAACTGCAGGAGATGCTTGAGAGCCAGAATCAATCCTACTCCCTAAATAAACATTTGGAAATAGCTGAGCTCCCAACAAAAGATCAATATTGCCAGGGATATTCCATGACAGATCAGCTAAAGGTATGTTATTTAAGTAAGACATATCACACTTCTCTATAAAATGAGAAGGCAATTGGCCGGTGATACAATCCACCACCAAAGCTTGTATAACATATATATATATATATACAAGAATTGCTCGCTTAAAGATATAAGAATTTAACTCATCAATATTGCTCTCGAACTTAGACTTAATTTCGTCTATCGTTTCCGATTCTATCATGAATTGTTCATTAGATCGCGACTCAAACGACGATATATTCGACGATAACTTATACAACCCATTTACCCTTTCGAAATAAATTTCTTTCTTAGAATTTAAGATTGTAAACTTTTGTTCAAATGACAAATCACTATCGTGCGCCATTTTGTGCACGTGTGCACACCGGTGCAACAAGGTACTTATAAGTTATTCATTCGAGTAATAATTCGAGTAATTTACGAAAATAAGTTAATAAGCTCGTTTACCACAGCAAGGCAACTGGCTATCCGGCTCGAAGGACCAATGGAAAGGCAATAGCGTGTAAATAGCTAAATTGCCTGCGGGATAATTCAAAGTTCTCAAAAAAAAAAAACACTCCGGAATCCGTATCATGCCCGACTAACCTGTTCCATAGTCAGCAGGGGTGCTCCTCAGGCAGTAGCAGCAAGCCCGTTGGATTTTGTGGGGGCAGGATGCTTTGTCTTCTCTAGCGCGTGGTCCGCTCCGGAGCGTAGCTGAAGTACTCTTGAATTTTGATACACTTTGGTCGGCCGACCACACAAAAAAGTTCACAGCGTTTATATTGAAAACCAAAAGGGAGAAAAACTTGAAATTCCAGCTGGAATATTAGCCTTTTCAAGGAAAAATTTATCAGAACTAAAATTTCTCGTATGCCAAGCCCGGTACGCGGCAAAAAAAGGGATTCGCCGCAAACACTTGTCATCTGTCAAGTGTCAAAGACATGTCTTCTTCGTCTTTTTCCGACAGTGGTGAATTGCCATATTATGTTAAAGGTTCATCCAACGGTTGATGAACAGAAAATCCCAAACTGAGCTTACATCCCAACAGTGGAAATCAAACACAACACAAATCCAGAGTGTCATTTGAGAACTTATTATTTAATTATTAAGGAAATTAAGGAAATATATTATATTATAATAAAATTAAGTGCACAACCACATACACTTTCGCATTTATAATATTGTATTAGTATGGATAATGGATATGGATTGGAATTATTATTACATTATTGTTTATTAATATTCTCAGGTTATCACCTCGTACGCCAGTCCTCTGCGATGATCCGCTAGGCGCGCTGCAGCCCGAGGCGCCGCCCGCCCCGCCGCCCGTGGAGCCGCCCGTGGAGCTGCCCCCGCCGCCCAAACACGAGCTCAGCGTCAGCCCGAAGCTGTTCCACCGACGCAGCAGTTCGTTCGACGAGCCGGCCGAGGAGCAGCAAGGGTAAACAGCTTCCTTTGTCGTTATTCATCCGAAGCACGTAACAATCCGAACATTGATTTATCGTTTTGTCTCTTTCACTCTCGCGATATTTCGATTTCATCCAATACGATAAGGATGTTATTAATGTTTTGGCACACATGATAGTGACAAGTAGTCATTGGTTAAAATGTGAATTTCTGTGTATACAGTATACCAGACTTTAGAATAAAGAAGAGCTTTAGTTAGCGAATACCTTTGCAATGGTTCACACGTAAAAAATCTTGAAAAGAGTTTCCCCATACAAAAGTGAAAAAAATATTTGGTCTTTCAGCGCTGCTACTTTCACAGTGAACTCTCTACAAGAAACACGTACACACCCTAAAGTATTATCACTTGTTTTTGTTACACCCTGTCTAAAACATCCACACATTTATTTTTAATTTGCACGTAGCAGTAGCCACTCTATTCACTTTCCTTAGTTCCTAAATGTTGGGTGCATACTTGCTTTTAACAACTTTAACTGTTTATAAGTTAAAACTTAAAAGTGATTTAAAAGTAAAAATTTATTGTGAAACCTATTTGTTAAAAAGCAAGTAAATAAAGCTTTATCTTGATTTTAATCTTTTGGACGCCAGTATTTCGTTTATATGAAATCGCCTACTTAGTGACAATAAATACTTACAAAGTTAAAGTGAAATTAGGTTAAGTTACTCAAAGTTTTGTTAACCCATCAATCCCCAAGCGGCAGCCGGCTGCCGCATTACAATTGAAAATCTAATGTGTCTGCGTTACCCACGATGGAGGTGTTAATATAAAAGTTGGCAGCGATTTGCACAAAACCTTAGGGTGTTAAAAATCCTAGTGGCCTAAAGTTTTTTGCCTATGATACTGCAAAGAAAAATAAACTTATCTATGGCGTTCAAAAGACGAGCACCGTAACCGTGTTCCCGCTAACCGCTAGCGCGCCACACACATAGAGCGGGGTAAGCTCGATAGTTTCCTCTGCGCAGGAAACTGCACAGGAGCGAGACGGCGCCGGGCGGGGTATCCGCGAGTCTCGTCAGCCTGGGCAACTCGTTGAAGAACAGCTTTGGGTGAGTAGTACAATGTACAACCTTTTTTTGCAGCACTGGATTTATGTATAGGCAGTACTTATGTATAGGCAGTACAGGTGCCGCCCATAGGCCATGACTTATACTGCCATAGCGTCCTAGAATAGCGGCAGAGTTCGTTCATAGGGGCGGCAAATTTAAAGTACCCTATACACATAACAAATATAAATCCGGCCCTGCTTATTTGTAAGTCGGTTAAAAGGAGAATGGACTATTGAAATTAGCTGGGTTACACCAAGGCCTCTACCGATTATTTATTGCTAATTATTTGTTGAAATGCCCTCTCATTCATAAATTAGATAGAGGGAGAAATTATTAACATTTAATTTCTTAGTTTAATGGAGACTGGCAAAAGTGGGCTGTCATAGTCTGTTCACAACGAAATTATTATTAGAGTATTAGAGTATCGTCGGTTTTAACAAAATAATATCTGTAAAGATTAGGTATAGGGATAAATACATTATTTTATGCATGTCTTTTTTACTTCGTAGCTTTATTGTCACTGTTACATTTTAGTTTTTTTTAAATATTAATTTAGTATAACGCATGATTTCGTAGTAGAGGAATGCTCATGTGTATGTCTTTTTAAATCATTGTCAAGATAATTCATACTTATGTATTTGATACAAAATATAAGAGATCACAATTATTATCATCCTTTCCTATGTCTTGTCTTTGTCAGTTACATTGGAAAATACGCTTAGACAACTGACAGGGACAAAACATTGTAAAGTGTATCCATTGTGATAAGCTCTGGTTTCCTGCAAAAGCGGCGCAGTCATGCAGCGGCCGCAATACAGCGGTGAATGACGTCACTCGAACGTTGTCCATGTAAGCAATATGGCACAGTTTCCTAGAGAACGGTAATTGACACCGTTCTGTAGGAAATCGCGCCATGTATACCGCCCACATAGTGACGTCATTCACCGCTGCATCACGACCGACACACGACGGCACCGCTCTTGGAGAAAACCAGAGCTTTTCAATTTTTAGTAAGGTAGATCTATAAAAGTACCGTACTAAAGATCTTTCGTACAATACGATGATAGAATCAGATTTTCTTCTCATTTTGGCTGATGTCTTGACTCTGATTTGCGCACTGTTGTTTGTTATTCATCATTTGGTCACACATTGCTAGTGCTAGTTTTTTATTTTCTTAGACGCTATTCACCCGCCAGACTGTCGTTGCGTAAAGAGAACATGAAAATTGGCAAGGCAATGATCGAAAATTATTTCAGGTAACTATCTAGGTTATTTACACCATTTTAAGCTACATTTTTCAGTTAATATTACGTAGTTTATGTGTTTTGTTAATTGTTATGCTATAACTGTTAATTTGCAAGTTTCATTAATTAATCGCCTGGGAAAAACATCATTGATGCATGTCAATACTAAACTTGTAACATCTTACAGTCTAAAAAAATAATCAAGTGAAGTTTTTGATATTATTGGGAAATCAATTATAACGTAATGTAACTTACATTTTACGAAGCTATGTGGGATTGAATATTATGATACATTATAATATTATGTCAATGTATGTTTTAATAACGTAGCCTGATATAAATAAATAAATGTTAATTTCACCTACCTGTATATTGTACCTATTCTTAACATCTTGTATCCATTCGAGGAATAATCCCGTGATATCAACTTAAAACTTTACTTAAAAAAGTTAAACGGTTAACTTTAACACGCGTTATACGAATATAATGTAACTGTAATATTTTTTAATTTAGTCCAACGAGTATAGCCGGAAAGAAGTCGAATGAGCTACTACAGAGTGGGCTCAGCAGTCTAAAGTCAGCTGCGACGAGCATGGCCAAAAAGTTTGACGAAATGAAGGAGGTTATATCTGCCAATTCCACGCCTGTAAAAGGTGCCATTGGGAACGCGACCAGCGCACTCACTAGTTTCATCACGGAAGAAGACTCTACTGACGGCTCGTCGGAAGTTAATCCTGATGGTAAGTTAAATTTTTATTCATAAAGGTGCTAGCTATCTTTACTTATACCGTAATAAATACTAAAAGTAGTTTTTAAGTAATATTTGAAAAGCTTGAATTAAAGGTAAAGTTTGACTACGATTTTGGAGCCTGGACAGTTGTCATTTTTCAAGAGTTATCTCACAGTTTCTGTATAATACCTATTAGTTTATCCTCAGTATGTAAAAAAATATTTTTCCTTTAAATGCTTTCTAATTCATGTGCCCTATTTTATTTAACTTAATTTTCATTTCATCGAGATCCCAAGTCGCATCAGTAGAACGTATATCATGATTCATGATGATAGTATCCTACATAAACAATATCAATTGTTCCAGAATGGTCAGTGGGTATGGGTTTCCGTCGGTCGTCGTCGGACGCGGAGCTGGCGTGCTCGCTGGAGCGCGGCGGCTCGCTCGCCACGCTGCTCACGCACCTACCCGACAACCTCTACCCGATACTGAATGTAAGTTTAAAGTTCATTATTAGCTGTTGTCGTATGTGTCGTATATGTACCAACGTGGGAGAGCCATGCTTCGGTACGAAAGGGCCGGCTCGACCGGAGAAATACCACGTTCTCACAGAAAACCGGTGTTTCGCCGAATGAATGAGTTTACCGGAGGCCCAATTCCTTTCCCTACCCTCCCCTATTTCCTTCCCTTCCCTTCCCTACCCTCCCCTATTTCCTTCCCTTCCTTTCCCTACCCTCCCCTATTACCCTATTCCCTCTTAAAAGGCCTGCAACTCACCTGCAGCTCTTCTGATGCTGCGAGTGTCCATGGGCGACGGAAGTTGCTTTCCATCAAGTTGACCCGTTTGCTCGTTTGCCCCCTTATTTCTTAAAAAATATATATGTATATGTGTAATTTTGCATCTCTCTCTATCACCCTCTTGCGGTTTGAGTCGTCAATGTACACTCTGAGAACTAGACATAACTTACGCTGCCCTTAAAGGCGCCTAATATAAGTATTTACTGTCCAACATATCAAATGGAAATCCGTTACGTTGCTTTTTACTTTTTCGCGGTTCGAGATCGCATATTGATTTAAGCGGAATAAAATGACGCGTTGTACGACAAAACATAGTCGTAGAAATTGTATGTGATACGAGGTATAATTAAGGAAGCAATATTACACGAAAGTTTTGGTGTTGACTGTTGACTTACTCTGCTGCTGTGTTGTTCTGTGAAATAATTGCTCCCTTATTTTGACTTAGTACTTACTGTAAAAACGTCATTTACTGTGTCAATCTAAAAAGCAAACATTATTTCTCTTGATGCCATAGGCTATAAGGTAGCACCTTTAATAACTCTTACTCCACAGGACACACGGACAGAGAAGGGCTGCGTGGAGGTTCAGATGACGTCGTGCTCGCAGTGCCACCAGTGCGCCGCGCTGCTGTACGACGAGGACATCATGGCGGGCTGGGCGGCCGACGACAACAACCTCAACACGCGCTGTACCGCCTGCGGCCGACACACCGTGCCGCTGCTCACCGCCCAGGTACCGCCCCCACACGCCCACTAGACAACATAGACACAAAGCAAAGTATATCCGACCCTGACATACTCTTCTCCATGAAGTTAGTTCAGTGACAAGACCAGAAGCCCTTTACCTCTGCTGTGTGCTGCTTGGCGGTTGTCAAATGCTTAAGGACTAGTTTCATAACCATAGTAAAATACTACGGATTTAACAGTCCATAAGCGTTATGACGTTCAAGTAATGTCATCATGACTTGATCGTATTTTTTTTATTTAATAATTTTATTATATGTTTATTGCAGATAATGCGCGAAGGACAAACACAGACTGAAACAGTCAGTGTGCCCTACCTTAATCCCTTGGTGCTGAGAAAAGAATTCGAATCTATATTAGGTAAGATCTTCATGTCTTCAAAACACACTTTACGCAATTTTGGAGGAATTTTTTAAGTGAAAACTTTCTTTTCGACATTAAACTTTAAAATACCTTTTACGCAAAATTTCTTTTACAGGAAGGGAAGGCGACTCGTGTTTGATCGAGCGAGAGTTTGTGGAGTCCCATCCGATCGTCTACTGGAACCTAGTTTGGTTCCTTGAGCGCGCTAACATCGACAACCATCTGCCGGATCTACTTTGTCCGAACTTCTCCGCACGATACCAAAGTTCGGATGCCCTGCCCGATGTTGATAAGTCAACAGGTAGGTTTCAAGTCACTATAAGTGAATTTTTTAAATTTAATTGGAAAATTCATTAGTAAGGATACACATATTTTAGAGATTTAGGTTGATGCGATAAGAAATTATATGGAAATATATTGTCCAACTCCCTCTTACCGCCCAATACTATACTAGTGACACAGGCCGATATACGTTTTTCTTTCTGTAAATTGAATTGTTTATAAAATGTCTTTATTTTTTAATATTTACATAAACTTTTTCAGATTGCTTTTATCGAGTTGATTTAAAGTTTATCAAGTTAGTTTAAGATGAGACGAAAAAATATGTTAGTCAACAAGCCTTTTGTGTCGTGCCGATATTCGTAACCATAGTTATTTACACTCCCTTTTAAATGTCAGACTGGGACCGCACCTGATTGTAAGTGATAATGATGATTTACCCGCAGGTTGCCGCGTCACGTGCTTGTGGGAGGGGCGTGGCGGGGGCGGGGCGGAGGCCTCGGAGGCGGCTCTATACCGCTGCTGGCGGGCGCGCTCCGAGGAACGCTCGCGTCGCCTGCGCGCGTTACTGCTGACAGACCACGACGCGAGGTCCAGCCACTCGTGAGTATTCGGCTCTATCTCTATTCAGTGCTCGAATCTATAATAGCGAAGCGTATAACCTAACTTCTTGTGGTCAGCGGTCTTTGTCTATCATGTGACGCTTTAATTTATGATGTAAGAGTCTGGCATCTGCAAAGTGTCTAAACGAAAAAAAATATTCACCCATATACTATATCGGCAGCGATCCAGTACTATTAAGAGTTATCCGTTATGCAACTTTATCGTAAACAACAGCAGACTCCATGTCACAGCCGCAATATCACTCGAGTGTTGTGCAATTATCGTAAAAAAAACACTAAATTTTTAGTTTTATTAAATTTAAAATGAGATAATATTTGTACAGACTTTTAGACTCAACGAGTAATCAACGCAGTTGGAAAAGATTTTTACTTTTACATTTCGCAGGGTGATGCTGGCGGTTCTGGACGGTTTGGTGAGCAACGACCTCACGGACGCGATCCGCAAGTTAGCGGCGTGGCGGGAGTCAACGTGCGGCAACAAGAGACATTATTCCTACTATAGGTAATTTTTAACACGCTTTCGTAACGAAATCTTTGAGCACGATTTTTACCTACTTCCAGTATATTATTTTTTTAATGAGCCCTTAACAACCAAAAAGACACACAATAACAATATTCCTGTTTTCGTCTCCTTAAGTACTATCAAGCGGAAATATTTTTGGCTTATTTGTAAATACATATCTACAAATAAATCAATGTAAGTACGTTAAAGTAGTAAAATCACAATATAATATGTGGTTTTTTTCAGTGGTTATAAGTTTATGAAGAAACTTACTCAGAACTTAAAACCCTTCAATTGCGCAACTTTGACTGTCAATATTGCCCGTTGCAGACGATGCACAGTAGCTTGCGCGAGTACTTGCGCAGGTACTTGCGCCAGCGTTCAAACGTAAAAAGATCACGCGAAGTAGCTTTGTATAGTGCCAGTGCATAGTAGGCAACCATGGACAAGCGTATGGTTTTGAATAAACTTTTTAAGTGCCTAATTCAAGAGCTAAATGGAGTGATAGCAGAGGAACTGGTGTTTAGTCTGAATTCCATTTATTCATTTTTAATTCACAAACTTAAAACATTAAGACTCAATAAAACAACCAACTCCCCAACAATCTAGTGGTAGGTTTCTACATCTTTACCAAAACAACAAACAGACTGAACTGGCGCTAGTACTGGCGCTAGTACTGGTCAACGCATGTCCAAACGATGACCAGTGAAGTAGCGCGGGGGTGAGGTAGACGGAGCGGGGGCAAATGAGTCGCACTTGCGCGAGGACCAAAGCGAGTGCTACTAAGCAACTTGCACTCGCACTTTCACTAAGCAAAATGCGTTCACACGATGAAAATATATGCTTAGTATTAGTACTTGCGCAAGCTACTGCGCATCGTCTGCAACGGGCTTATGTCTCTTTAACTCGCGCAAGTAACATAAGACATTCCGAGTGCTCTGTCACACTGGCATTGGTAATTCGCTATGAACCATAAAGTTAATATACCTAGCGGAATAGAGAAACAAAGGCCTGAGCAAGAGAGATGTCACTATCAGTAACACTGCGTGGTAAAAAGAGACGTGTGATACATGACAGCAGCACTCTTTTTTGGACGTCCAGTCGGCACGTGCCGCACGTTGACAATTTAATCTCATAGAAATCATGTTCAATCATGCTTGTGTAAGTGTATACGTACACATATTTTTACACACAGATGAAACCAATTTCGGTTACGTTTGACAGCTCGAGATTGTTGCTCTATTCCGCTAGGTATATTAACTTTATGCTATGGAGTCATTTTAAAAAAAGAGGATGAAGTGCTTTGCCACATTACAATAAGTCTCAATAATTTTACCGTAAAAATCCCCAGGGACATAGTATTCTTCGCGATGGAGGCGCTCGGCGAACAGAAGATCGACCTGATAGCCCTGCAGCGCGAGTACCGGCGCGCGCTCGAGGCGCTCGGCCCCGACACGCGCCCTCACGACCTGCCGCCCTCCGCCGCGGCGCTCTGCTGCCGGCATTACTTCAAGCGCCTGCGTCTGTTACCGCCGGGTAATTTAGCCATGTAGTATAAGCCAGTTGTTTGACTACTATCTAGTCGGGTGATTGCAGCCAGCCAGGCTGACGGCTACAGTGATGATAAACTTGTTTTACGCCTTTAGTCCACCGACGCAGTTCGCTGCGAAACAGTGGCGAGACAAATGCGAAACAGGAATAGAGCGAGATGCAATATAGCGCATTGTCGTGTGGCAGATGAGACAGTAAATCGGTTCGCCGTTGTTTCGCAGCGAACTGCGTCGGTGGACTACAGGCGTTAAATGTAACATTTATCTTTCTGGCTATGTTAACATTTAAATAAGAATAATATTTTTTTATTTTTATTTCAGAACAGTAATGGCGAGACATTGACGAAGCTGAAAAAAATCAGTAGGCATCTAGTTTCCCCCAACGCTTAGCAGCAATATTTAGGTATCAAGCACCGCTTATTTTGAGCTTAATTTGTAAGGGATATATTTTAAATGCTCGAATCATTGGCAACGTTACAAAGTTGGACCACCGCGTGAAATTCATGTCAACAAATAATTTTAAAATACTATAAAAGCTTTGTTCCGCTTGAGAAAGTGTATAAACTATAATGTTTGCCAAATAAACCACTTTGTATATGAATGACAGACAGAATAGCTTATCTTCATTATAATGGTTATAATAATTATTATGAAATTATTTACTTACGAAGTAAATTAAATTGTAATTTTTTGAGTCGGTCTTGTTTGTTATGAAAACTTTTAAAATTAGATTTAGAAAAATGTGAAAAATGGGCAGCAATATAAAATTAGCGTAAACTTGTAAAAAATTGATGTGAATTGTGATACTTGAAATTAAATATTAAAGCAATCACAACATTATTTTGTGTGGTGTATTTTGCATTGCTTTTTAGCTTATTATCTATATGATGAGTAATCGTGGTTTGTGACAGTTCAAAATTGAAAAACACGAAAATAATGACCGTCCAATCAAACAACTTAAATCTAACATTATATTTTGATGACCACACGATTTTGGTAACTAGGGTACTTTGTAAATGTGCACCCTAGTAAAAGGTATTTCATATCTACTTAAAAACGTTATTTCCAATTTTGCCAATAATTTTTTAAAAAATAATGAACATAGGATGATGTCTGTTATTTTGAAAAGACATAGATGATGCTTTTAAAATAATAATTTATTAAGTGACAATACAATTGACTGTGGCAATTTATTATAAATTGATGAAAATTAACTTGAACATAGATAAGGTATTCATTATTCAAAATTATTGCTATCACCTTACACTTAAGTCACATGTTATTGATATAAATATCTATATAGTGTAATGGTTCCTGTTCACGTTGAGCCATAATGGATAATTACTATGATTCCGATTGCGAAGTTGATGATGATGACAATGATGTACATGCACATTGGACAATCGACGTCGATGATGTGCAATCATACGACTAACATGACTCTTTACAGTTTACACTACCGCAATAACTTGTATAAAGGTACAGTTACCCCTGCTCAAAAATAGCAAGCCTATCATCATGTTTAAAACAAGGATACTGTTTGAACTCGATACATTTGCTTTTATTAAGCATGCTTATTATAAGCGAAAAACTGATCGATACTACTAGCATGGTAGCATTCTCAATAAGCCAACCTGCCACACGTACCAAGCCCCCGCCACCCGCGCCGCATGTAGCATGCTCAAAAATCGCACGCCTCTCGATTTTTTAGTATGCTCGAAATAAGCATGCTTATTTTGAGCAATACTCGGATACACGTGCTCGTAAGCAGCAACTGCTCGGTTAAAGCATGCTTTCGTGCTTGAAATAAGTATGTGTAACTGTACCTTAAGTCTATCATGGGTCAACATGAAGAGGTTGTCTAAGAGAAACGTACCAATATCTTCGAATGTTTAATAGCTTATAAGTACTCGGTGCTAGCGCGAGTTATTCGAGACGATAATACAATTGTATAAAGAACCCTAATATTCGCTTTTACGTAGTTTAGGAAGGTCATAATGTGATATATTGGTTTACGTAAATTCATTGAAAGTTAATGTTTAACTTCATTTGACTTTATAAGCCCTAAATAAAACTTGAAGTTCCAAACGAATTGTAATTTATAACCCCATTATATATTTTATTGTAAAAGGCCTAATACCTGAAATGACTAATATGAATAAATACTCGTAACGTAACTTAAAACTATTTATATCTAACAGATACATTTCACTTAAGGCCTGTTTCACCACTTCCTGATAAGTGCCGAATAGGCTATCCACCACTTAAAACTTGACAGATGAAGTATGGATAATCTGTCAAAAAAGCTGTGAATAGCCTATTCGCCACTTTATCAGAAAGTGGTGAAACAGGCCCTTATTCTTTTAATATAATAAATGTAAGTCACACTCTTCTGGTGAAACCCCTTGGACATGTAGTCAAAGAACAGTTATTATTATTATAGTGTACATAACAGATAACTTCAAACTTAATTATTTATTTGTAAAATTTTGTTAGATTATTTAAATGCATGAAGTTAGCAACGAGTGCAATTTTACAAGGGAGAATGAATTTTATGGTTTGACATTGTAGGGTAATGGAATTATGTTTATTTTATTTTCAAATGAAGTTATAATGCCATATGTTATGTTCCATAGTAAAGTATATTTTCATATTATAGTTCCCAATATATTTTAATGCTAAAATTATAAAGGACAAGTGTAAGTCAATGTAATCATTTTTGTGATTTGGTTTAGATTTTATGTACAAGACATTTTTAATTCTAGGTGAGATGCATATAACTTTTATATAAAAAGAATAAGGCTTCAACTATATTGTTTTATTTGAAAACTTCCCTACTTATTTACAATGCCTAAAATTTGTAAATAAAAAGATTTGTTGTTTCAATTTGTCTTTACCCTATATCAAAGTGGAAATAAAATATTCTAAGATTTACTCTTTTGCTCTATTGTTACTATCTGTTAAGCCTATAACTCTGTACAAAAACCTGCCATCATCATCATAGAAGCAGTCGTTCACTTTGTATGTCGCACCTTTTTTGTATGCCTTCTTAGGTATTCTTATTCGTTCTGCGTAAGTTACATTGTAAACCTGATCTTCCGGCTCTTTAATTTCGGCCAGTTGTCTCTCATGTTTAGTTTCCTTGATTAAATCTAATTCTGTAGAAACCTTTGCAACATTATCTTCCTTTCTGTGCACAGAATCTACAATTAATTTGTCATTTAGATTCACACTGTGACCTTCTTTAATACGCTTTCGTATATCTGTAGCTAATTCCTCAAGTGTGATGTTGTTATAATTCTTTTCTTCTTTACTATTTGTTTCATTTATTTGAATATTTTTCTTTGTTTTTGTTTCATTAGAGGCAGAATTACTAGTTTCTTTTTCAGCGCATCTTCTTATGATTTCTTCAAATTCTCCTATTTTTTCATCTTTTGGTGTAACATCAATATTGATTGAGCTCGGATTGAGGGGAGGAATCGTTCTATTGGAGAATTTCAAGAAGTGTTGCCTCAGATCTTCAGGTATTTCTAAAGTGCCTTCCTTTAGTTGTTTCCAGTTTCTCATAGCAGAGGCGTCATGTCTTTCAATCCTTTGCAGTGAAGATGGTTTCCATGGAAATTTCAATAATCTCTGAAAATTAATTATTTCATAAATATAACTTCAAAGCTTATGGAAGTTTAAAAAGAAGCTTTTTAAGATTTTATAAATTGTACAGTAAAATCAAAATAAAATTAAACTTATACCTTAACAACTTGCTCTGTAACTGGAAAACTTTCTGCTATTTTTTGGGGTGTCCACTCATCAGGTTCTGTTGTAGCCAAGTGTCTTATTTGCTCTTTCTCACTCCATGTTAACAAGTTTGGCATATTTTCCTTGAAATATTTGTCTTTGACAATGCGATTCCGCAGTTCATGTTTGCCAATAAGAGTTTCATTAATGTGTTCATTGAATGCAGCTCCAACCTGTGAATATAATTAATAGTATTTTTAAGAGTTGCTTATAGCATACATACATAGCTACTTAGAATTGTATCAGCATTTTCTGTAAAGATTAAAATAAAGTAATGGATTAACTAACCCCTACAAAATGTCTGTTTCAAAACGAATCACAATATCGTGGACCTAAGAAATATCAAAATAATATTATTCATAGCACTTGGTGACATTGTTTTTGTTTGATGTTTTTCATATATTTTTATGTTGTACTTACGTTAAAGAAATCACTTTCAGATTCTTCGATGTACTCTTCAACATCCTCATTATCTAGCGGGATTTTTTCTTTTTTAAATGCCTGTAACCTATTTCTTATTCCAGGATCACCTAACCTCTTTCCCCTGCTTCTAACATTCCTCACTATTAGTTTATTAGAAACGATAAAAAGTTGACGGAGTTTTATGGAAAACATTTTATATTAAACTTTATGAATAAAATTATGATTTCGTAAGTAATAATAAAGTTTTATTAGAAAATAAAAAATAATTTGGTACTTCTAAAAGCAAAATGTCATTTTCACATTGACATTGACATTTAACAGAGAGCTTTTTTTTTTGTTTGTTAATTCGTCCCGGTCGTGACAGGCAAAGGGAGCGTTGCCCATACAGCCATTTCTATGTTTTCTCTATTTAATGAATGATAGTGAAGGCCGAAGCCAATTCTTTTATATTAACCATCTGAAATAGAGTTTTCATCAGGCCGAAGCCAATTCTCATGTTTTGATAGTATTGTTTTGTTTAATTAATACTGTCCCTTCTTCAATTTGACATATTGTCGTCATTGGTCATTGTCTTCATTGTCTTGACGTGGTCTTGACTCTTGACAGATGCCTAAAAAGGCTAAAAAGTCTGCTAATAAACAGTTCAAAGTTATGTACATTAAATAATATTTTATTACTAAAACTAAGAAAAACGAGATGAAAAGCAAATATAAAAGAGAATTATTTACAATATATATAAATAATATGAATAATAAGTTTTTTCATCAGGCCGAAGCCATTTCTCATGTTTTGATAGTAGGTATTGTTTTGTTTAATTAATACTGTCCCTTCTTCAATTTGACATATTGTCGTCATTGGTCATTGTCTTCATTGTCTTGACGTGGTCTTGACTCTTGACAGATGCCTAAAAAGGCTAAAAAGTCTGCTAATAAACAGTTCAAAGTTATGTACATTAAATAATATTTTATTACTAAAACTAAGAAAAACGAGATGAAAAGCAAATATAAAAGAGAATTATTTACAACCACAAAGTACTTATATATAATTAGGAAATTTACAACACATAACCGTTACAGAGAACTATCTCTGTGTTACTAAGTATATACAATCTCAAGGTATATAGGTAATGACTGGTGAGTACCTATTTAATTATATATCACCAATGGTAGAAAGGACGTACTCATATATTGGCTTATAACAATCGGGTGTTTTCAGAAGCTGCTGAAGGGAGTAAAGAAAATGTGATCCAAGGTTTGTTCAGAATGATTACAGTAATTATAAACGGGTGAAGACAATATATTCAATCTATGAAGATGAGCATTAAATCGACAGTGACCAAGTCTAAGACGGCAAATAGTAGAATAAAATTTCCTGTCATGAAATGAAACACCTTTAGTAAACCATGGGACTGACAACTCCTGTTTAATCTTAGAATACCATTTTCCTTTGGTTTCCATGGTCTGTTTCCAAAAATTTGTAAATTCGATTTTAAAGGTTTCTTTTATTTTGACTAAAACGTCAGATTCTGGAAGACATATGTTTTTAATACAATGCTCCTGAGAACAAGTAGTTATAGCTCTTGCTAAAAAATCGGCTTGTTCATTTCCCTTATCACCAATATGTGAGAGCATCTGAAGACATATTTTTTTTTTTTTTCATATAATGGCACTTCGGCTATAACCATGGCCAGTGTCGAGTTTAATATTATGGCGGGAAAACAATATTCTTTATACAATTTTTTCTATATTATCGTCAGGTCAGTCAGGTCTAAAGTCTAGTCAAAGTCTAAGTATAAAGTCAATACAGTCAAGAAGTCAAGTCGGTCGATTCAGTAAAGTGGTAGGACGCTTTACTGAAACTTTTGATGGAGTTTTGGAGGGAACACAAAAGAGCACGTTTCTGGTTATTACATCACTTTCCCACACTTGTGCACGATAACGAATATTTAATGGTTAATATCCTACCAATATTACACATTAAAAACCCAGATAACACAATTTTAGGAAAATAATATAAAAACACAACATCACTCTTTCACATTCTTCCAAAAACTCAAGACCACAGATTACTAGTATATATTTGTACTCAAGACATAATTTTGACATTGACAGCTATTTTTGTCTGTGTCAAGTTAAAAAAGCGGGAATATTTCGAAAAAAATGTATTAACTATGGTATTAACATTTTTCGTAACAAGGATTTCGTAAATTCGTGAGCCCAAGACAACTCAGTATAGTGTTAAATGCTTTAATAACAATTTTGATGAGCTGTGAAGTAGGCTATAAAAATAATAATATAATTCTTGTACTTTGAGTCCTAGGAAAGCACGTAGAATAAACGTGAAAGTGCTAGCAGGCTAGCTAGTGCAATTATTCTTTTCGTTTCGTTTTTCCTGCTTACAGCCCAATAGCTATCTTAGATTATAGTAGGACTTGCTACGTGCATATAACTTTATTATACTAAAGTCTAAACAGCTATAGAAGTGGGTCCTCAATAACCTCATTAGAGTTTGGTGTAAATAACAAAATATTTTTTGTTATTTACACCAAACTCTAATGAGGTTATTGAGGACCGACTTTTATAGCTGTTTAGACTTTATACAGTCTGTCTAGAAAGTTAAGGAATTAAAAAGTGGCAACATCGTAGTGTCATCCCTTTCAAATCAATCTAAGAAAAAAGGGATGACACTATGATGTTGCCACTTTTTAATTTCTTCACTTTCTTGACAGACTGTAAGTATAATAATTATTATATTCTACATAATATTATTATTTAGACATTTATAATAATAAAGTTGATAATTATTATAATGACAATATTGGTATAAATAGTTTGAAATCACTGATTATGCCATATTTTATCACTATCGTGAAAGTACAGTTATCGTGGGCACATAGTCACTAGCCAGTGTTACGTTTTGCTAGCCAGTTCAAATCAGTGAGTCGGCGTTAGTCGACGTGGTATTGTGCCTTATGAAAGTGTAGTGTCGTTAATATTATGTAAGTAAATAAATAATAATCAACACAGGCGCGCAAAACTTACCGCTAAAAAGTTTATTCTTCTTTTTAAACTAACATTTCAATTTGTATGGCAAAGGTGTTTTCAAGATTTTTGTTAGTAGAATAATAACAAATTTTTGTAGGGCTGACAAGAGAAGAAAGGTTAATAATTTGTTATTGCTTAGGTACATATTTCACTTTCTATTGCTGCATTCTACAAACTACAGCTGGTACTTTCACTGTAGTGTGCAGCAGTGCAAGTGTAGTCTATTAAGGTGTAATAATATAGGTAATACTGTTAATAATAAAAAATATCGGGGTCTTTTTATATTTAAAGTAGTATGTAAGGTGTACGCTGTAAAACTGTAATGTATCAATAATTATTATCAATGTTTATTGTATAATATTAAACTACTTATTTTGTTAAAGGTAAATAAATGCAATACTAGATAATATTATCATTCAGCATTCTATAGAAGCCTTGGTCATTAAATGATCATTGTGACACCATTATGGTGTCTAAAACGATCTCTCAAAATTATTTCTTAAAAAATAATTTCTGTAAATACTGAAAAAAAGATGTTGGCCGATTCGTAGACCTATTAGATATTTTATCAATATCGGTTTAGCCGTGAGAAGGAGTTATGAGGAGTAAGGAGGACTGTCTCTACTCCTCCTCCTTTGTATTACGATAATTACCTATGTCCTCATATTTTAATTATACAGGGTGTAAAAAAACAAACTGTGAAAGTAACAGCGCTGAAACAATAACTTTTTTCGTACGGGAAAAATCATGACCCTGACGCGCTATTGCATACAAATCACAAAAACAATTTGCATTTTCAGCGCTGCTACTGTCTCAGTGAACTTTAAGGGACACATACACACCAAAAGTGTTATCACTTTGTTTTGTTACACCCTTTTTATAAGATTATGGACCTTGCGTCCACATAATATTGGTACAGTACTGCTCATATTGCAGTAATTTTATTTTTAAACTGCAATCCAGTACGGTATTATAGGCAGCAATTTGTAATTAAAAAAATAATAAACTTATTAATTTGGCGCTAACATACCTAAGGCAAACAAATTATCCTAATGGTACAAAAACTGTGTTATGTAGCTATGTTTGCATAACACTTAAATATTTTTTACCCGACGCGTGACTGCGCAACGGATAAGTATTGTGTTTTCAAAACACATTAGCCAAATTGTCTTGCAGTTGAGATACACTGCACAATTAGGCTTTATTTACAATTCGTTTTGCATAACAAAAATAACAGATACAGCTTACCGAAGAGACTATATTGTTCATTAAAAATAGATTGTTCGTCCGATCTATCTGATGTTGGGTAAAATACGATTCGGGCGACAATGTATTATTTAATTCCATCGCGCAAATTGAACTCACATCCTCATTCCTTATTCGAGGATCAAGCCCTAAACCATCAATATTTAGACGAAGGTAACAACACAAGTTGTTAAATTAAGATGCAAGTAAACTAGATGTAACCATAATTATTATTTATTTATTTATTAATAAATCACTCTTACAATTAATGTCCTCACAGACTTAATAAACTGTGTTCCAAAGTATTCTCCATAAGTACTCCACAGTACTTACTCTAAAATTTTGAGTACGTACCTACGTAACGTAAGGAGAAAAGTGGTTTCATATAATATTTCGTATATAAAATAGAATATTATATGACACCACTAATTCTCCTTACGTTATTTAACAATTGCACCCAGTATAATATTACGTGCTACCTCCTACAACAAGAATTTTATGCCGTGAGAAAAAGGAAAGTTGTTTAGGTACTTTTCTGCGTAAAGGTAAATAAAAGTTGGGCGTACACGAGCCGTCCATCAATACAAATGGAGTGGTATCAGTACTTTTCTACTTGTTTCCTGAATTAACACGTCCATTAGGCTGCGTTTCCACTGAAGCGGAGCGGAGCTTAGCGGTGCCCGAATTGACCAATCGTGCTATTCCAGCGAAATGACAGCGAAGATTTTGAGCATGTTGATTGGTCAATTCGGCACCGCTAAGCTCCGCTCCGCTTCAGTTGAAACGCAGCCTTAACCTTTTTTTTATTTGGTAGAACTCTATGTCATAATTTCTACGTAGAAAATACGACATAGAGTTCTACCAACGATCTGTCTGTCTGACCGTAACCTGTTTACGCTTGAACAGCAAACTGATTTGGTATGGCGTCCTCATACCAAATAATGAGGATAAGTTGATTAACGGGAAATGATTTGAATGAATTGACATACACAAATGTTAATGTGGCAAAGTTACGGGCAACATTCGTTATATTTTTTATTTTGCAGTATCAAAGTGGGCCAGGGCTCGATTGTAAGGATACAAATTCAAATAATATATTTTTATACCAATGTCGCACGATTGCTGATGAACTGATAAAGATAATCTCTGAAAGCCGTATAAAACGGCCAAAGATAGTAATCACACAAAATTACCCAATCTTTTTGTTATACTGCCATGTCGCAATGTCATTTTCGGCATTTTTTTGTAATAAGATAATCTTAAAAGTTTTCATATACTTACTTACATAATTAAGTACCGTACTTACTAAAACTGTGATTTGACTAAATTAAAGTATCACAGAAAACCGGCGTGAAACAGCGCTTGCGCTGTGTTTCGCCGAGTGAGTGAGTTTACCGGAGGCCAAATCCCCTATTCTTTTCCCTTCCATACCCTCCCCTATTCCCTTTCCTACCCTCCCCTATTACCTTATTCCCTCTTAAAGGCCGGTAACGCAACTACAGCTCTTCTGATGCTGCGAGTGTCCGGAAGTTGGATGGGTTACGGGAGTTGCTTTCCATCAGGTGACCCGTTTGCTCGTTTCCCCCTTATTTCATAAAAAAACAGCTTTAGTAAGTACGGTTCTTAAATAATTATATATGTATGTTAAATACCTAACCACTAAGACCTAAGATACGGTAAACACTTACGTACTTATAGTAAACAAAGCTCTAAATGCTCTTCCTCCTTTATGTCAATATAATATTGGGATGTTCAACGTATAGAAGACATTGATTTGGAAGTTAAACTTCCTCCTTTTCGTCAAATAACAAGAGCTTAAAGTTTTTCGTGTAGGTACATTTACGCTGTTTACACTGCTAAGCCCCAATTTCACCAACGTCTGTTAGTGCTAACAGCTTGTTAAAATGTCAAGTCTTCTCTTTCATTCATAAGAAAAACGAAAGAGGTAACGTGATACTAATTCGAGCGTTAACTTTAACAGTCGTTGTTGAAATTGGGGCTTAGTCTATGGAAATGGATGTTGGATGGTTCTCAGACCGATAAGCACACAAAATTTTGAAGGAAATTGGTCCAGCCGTTTCAGAGCAGTTTGACAACAAACGAGAATGACTATATATACTGTAAATAGTATTTTCTCCTTCAGAAGTGATAATAATAAAGAGATAGTCTACTTTGACGTCGACATTATTTCGTTATCAAAAAATGAATTATTATTATTGTTACTGTGTGATAAAATTGATTTATTCGTTTATTGCACTAAGAATTTATTCTTAGTGCAATAAACGAATAAATCAAGGCAAGCTTATTAAAACAATGTTGTAACATAAAACATTGTTTTAATAAGCTTGCCTATAACATAATATTATTCTATCGAATAATATTTTATGTTAGTGCTCCATTTTTTAAAAAGTTATTTCTTTTACCAAACTCTAATATTCTATTTAAGTTAGTTATCAAACGTGGGAGAGCCATGCTTCGGCACGAATGGGCCGGCTCGACCGGAGAAATACCACGTTCTCACAGAAAACCGGCGTGAAACAGCGCTTGCGCTGTGTTTCGCCGAGTGAGTGAGTTTACCGGAGGCCCAATCCCCTACCCTATTCCCTTCCCTTCCCTCTCCTATTACCCTATTCCCTCTTAAAAGGCCGGCAACGCACTTGCAGCTCTTCTGATGCTGCGAGTGTCCATGGGCGACGGATGTTGCTTTCCATCAAGTGACCCGTTTGCTCGTTTGCCCCCTTATTTCATTTAAAAAAAAAATAGTTATACAGGGTGCCATTAAACCTACCGGTCATTTTTTTTAGGGATTAGGTATCATAAGAAAAGTCCATTTAACCAAAAAATAGGGTGTTAATTTATTTACAATAACACATATTTTTATCCCACTTAAGAGCTCACCTGACTCTAAAAATCAAACATCGTCCTTCTCTCTTCACACTCACGCCCGTCTTTCATATGCCAGGTGAAAAAGGACGGCGCGGAATCATCGCCGAGTTAGTTTTACTTGAATAAAAGACGAACTATAATGATTATGAAAAAAGTGTTTTGAGCAAATTTAGGTTTTAACAATACCTTTTTAGATATTAAAAAATATTAAAGAAAAGACAGCAAACTTCGAAGATCTAAGCAAAAATGTGTCTAAAACAAGGTTTTTTGTAAAAAAGAAACTATCGAGCATTTTTTGAGTAATCGTGTTTTCGTCTTGAGCATTTAATCTTTATGAACTGAAATTACTTGTGTCAAAAAATCAGTTTTCTAGACCTTACAGATTTTGAGATATAGGTTAATGTATGTAGTCAAGTTAGGGTCATATGGGCTCTTAAAATCGTCGCAGAACGGTCACTTCGCTGCGGTGGGTAGAGCGGGGGTGACGCGAGGGAGCCACGCGCCGGCGACGTGTAGTGTCCATTAATTGTGGTGTTTTTAGGATAACTTTCGGATTCTATTTCTCAACATTTTAGTACTGAGTGATTTTAAAAGAAATACGTGTATTTTTATTTTTAACAAGGATCAATGTATCGGCCGGAAGGTTTAATTGCACCCTGTATAGTGCTTAACTAAGCATCAGGAAATCCTTAAGATTTGTTATTAAATTGCTACACCATGAATATAAGGAGCACCACATAGTAGGTACCTACTAATTATGTTAGTAGAAATATTTCTAGATCAGGTAAAAATAAAAGAATAAAATATAATATACAAACTAAATATATTTTTATTAAATAGTTATATTATTTTTATTTTCAAAATGTTTGGTCACACGTATCTACCTAAAAATAATAATTTCACTGAAACCACATAATAACCGGATGTATAAACCAGTAAATTAGAGAATGAAAATGATATAAAATGAGCCTTTTCTACGTTAAAATGACTATAATCAGAATCATCTAATATATAAAAATAAGTCGGGTTTTCCTTCCTGACGCTATAACTCCAGAAGGCATGAACCGATTTCCACGGTTTTGCATTCGTTGGAAAGGTCTCGGGCTCCGTGAAGTTTATAGAAAAAAAATCAGAAAAACTTCAAGAGAAAAGCAGGAAAAAAGGGAAAACAGGCAAAACTACGTTTGCCGGGACAGCTAGTATCTGATAAAATTACGGGTAAATGAACATTACTAAAGCCCGTGTCAACTCTCATATTACCCGCCTTGGCTTGACTTTAAACAGCATCCCAAGAACGATTTTAAGTATAATCTTAGCGGTAAGAGCGCGGTCTTCATAGGCCTAAGTGCTTGGTATATCACACAAGGTGATGCTGTATATACCGGCTCCCCTAATATTTCTCGGCAAAATATCACTGAGTCGAAACGAACTTGTGTCTAAGGTGGAGAATTCATTGGAGAAGGTCTCTGAATGGGGTAGACGTAACTTGGTCCAATTCAACCCCGCCAAGACACAAGTCTGCGCGTTCACCACTAAAAAGTCACCAATGGTCGTATATCCTCGTTTCGAGGGCACATCTTTAATCATCTCCCCTAGCATTGAGATACTTGGCGTCAACATATCGAGCGAAGTCCAGTTCTGATATCATCTAGAGGGTAAGGCCAAATTAGCCTCGAAGAAGCTTGGTGTTCTTAACAGAGCGAGACAGTACTTTAGTCCGGACCAACGCCTACAACTCTACAAGGCGCAGGTTCGGCCTCATATGGAATATTGTTCTCATCTCTGGGCAGGGACGCCGAAATATCAACTGCTCCCTCTGGATCGAATCCAACGAAGGGCCGCTCGAATTGTTGACTGCCATAGTGTTTCAAACAGCTTGGACCCCTTGGAATTACGCCGAGATGTAGCTTCACTCTGCATCCTCTATCGGTTGTATCACGGGGAGTGCTCTGAGGAATTGTTCGGAATCATACCACCTGCAACTTTTCGCTATCGTCCCACGCGAAAAACATACCATCCTCATCACCTTGTTAAGTGGCAGTCGCGCAGTGCCGCGCACTGTAAAACTCTGGAGCGAACTGTCACCAGCAGTATTTCCGGACCTATACGACCTGCAAACCTTCAAGAAAAGAGCGTATTCTCTCTTAAAAGGCCGGCAACGCACCTGCAGCTCTTCTGATGTTGCGAGTGTCCATGGGCGACGGTAGTTGCTTACCATCAGGTGACCCGTTTGCTCGTTTGCCCCCTTATTTAATAAAAAAAAAACAATACACAGAAAGTGAAAGCCTGCAAGACTGCCAAGACTGATGGAACTGACCGTGACCGGTGACCGCACATTACAGACGACCCTTGCATCAACAAAATATTATATAGCATGTTCCATTAACACCTTGCATGTGTTAATGGAACATGCTAGCAATCGTGAAAAAACAACATCTTCTCCATACAAACTTTTAAGTTTTATGAGTTAATAGATATTACCCGCAACTTAACGGATATCATGCGATAACCGTACATTTTATAACATAAAAAAAATCGGCCAAGTGCAAGTCGGACTATTCTATAGCGGTACGGAATCAACGGTATAGAACGAAAGTAGGCAAAAAAAAAAAAACCGGCCAAGTGCGAGTCGGACTCGCGCACCGAGGGTTCCGTACAAAGATCTAAGTATTTGATATGAATTTCAACTTGATAGCTCTACGCGTTCATGAGGAAAAAAGTAATAAGTTTATATTTATTAAAAAATATATATTTTGTAATGTAACTAAAAATTTAAGGTTTTCGGAATTTTTCCTTTATGTGTGCTATAAAACGTTGCTTCATGCCAAATTTCAAGATTCTAGGTCGACTGGAAGTACCCTTTAGGTTTTGATTCCCTTGCGAGTACTTGCGAGTTTCAAAATATGCAGCTTAAATTGCTGTTTCTTTTGATTGCGTTGACATAGAAGTTTGATTTTGTTACAGCTTAAAGGTATTATAGACCTGAGTATTTGGTATGAATTTCAATTTAATACCTCTACGCGTTTATGAGGAAATGGGTAGTAAGTTTAAAATTATTAAAAAAAAATATATTATGTGATGTAACTAAAAATTTATGGTTTTCGTAATTTTTCCTTTATCTATGCTATAAGACGTTGCTTCGTACCAAATTTCAAGATTCTGAGTTCACGGGAAGCACCCTGTAGGTTTTGATTCCCTTGCAAGTGTCGAAAATTTGCGGCATAAACGGCTGTATCTTTTGATTGCGTTGGCTTAGAAGTTTGATTTCTTCACAGCTTCAAGGGACAGTAGACCTGAGTAATTGATATAAATTTCAGCTTCATACCTCCACGCGTTCCTGAGAAAAAGGGTCTTGACAGACGGACAGACGGACAACAAAGTGATCCTATAAGGGTTCCGTTTTTTCCTTTTGAGGTACGGAACCCTAAAAAAGATTTTTGTATGGGAGGCCCTCCTTAAATATTTATTTTATTTTAATTTTATAATTAATTATTGAATTACAAATATATTTAAGGATTTACTGAATATTTCAAGTGCCTACCTCATTCCTGTTGCCATTATTAATTACGAGCAAAAAAGGCCAAAAAATCACGTTTGTTAATATGGGACTTGGGAGTCCCCCTTATATGTATATTATTTTTATTTTAGTATTTGTTGATATAGCGGCAATAGAAATACACAATCTGTAAAAATTTCAGAAGTCTATAGCGGCTTAAGGTTTTCGAGACACAGCCTGAAGACAGACAAACAGACAGACAGATGGAAAAACATCAAAGTCTCAGTAATAGGGTCCCGTTTTTATGTAAATTAACTTTTCGCGTTTATGATACACATTAACTGCCGCAGTTAGAGACGAATATTAATAACTAATCTACCTGTAATTAAATGACGATTTTGATATAAGCCCCATACATTATCTGTTAAACTCTTGTTCAATCATCATTAAAATATGTCGACTTTTTGCTCGGCCGCACATTGTCCGAAATTTCTGATACGAAACAGTTGAACGTCCGCGCTGTCTCTTACATTTTGTACTGAGCCGAGTGAGCTCGAACTCGCCGGAAGGATATTTCGGATAGTGTGCGGGGTGGCGGTCCGGCGAAATTCAACTGTTTCTGATCAGAATTCGGACAATGTGCGGCCGGGCTTAATCGACTTTTGGTTAGGACTCAGCTGGACTTAGCACCAAAGAAACCATAACAATTATACGAACTACATAACTAGATAAGTCTAAAAATATGGTGTTTTATTTAAACCTTCATTCGTAACGTGGGAGAGCCATCTTCGGCACGAATGGGCTGGCTCGACCGGAGAAATACCACTGGCTCACAGAAAACCAGCGTGAAACAGCGCTTGCGCTGTGTTTCGCCGAGTTTACCGGAGGCCCAATCCCCTACCCTTTTCCCTTCCCTACCCTCCCCTATTTCCTTCCCTACCCTCCCCTATTCCCTTCCCTACCCTGTTACCCTATTCCCTCTTAAAAGGCCGGCAACGCACCTGCAGCTCTTCTGATGCTGCGAGTGTCCATGGGAGACGGAAGTTGCTTTCCATCAGGTGATCTGCTTGCTCGTTTGCCCTTATTATATTAAAAAAAAATCTGACAGCAAAAGTTATTGAAAGCAGTTTTTATAAGTTAGAAATCATAACAACCTTTTTCGTGTCTGTTGTTATTTACTTTTTTGGTCAGTAGAGCAATTTACCGTTGTGTATAATTGACGTCAATCTTCAAAGGTGTTTTAAAACCGTGTTATCCAGCACACGTGAATAGTAAGTAGGCCCTATCGTACCAATATATCCGTATAAGATGAGCAGACTGAGGATGTTAAGAATGTAGAGTAATTGTCATTATTTTGTTCTTGCCATTTAGCCGAAACTTTTTCGTTTTCGTTTCGTTATAGAATCGCCGATCAAAATGTATGGAATTGACATAAGACGAGTCGAACGTCAACGTCATATTAACGAACGCTTATGTCAATTCCATACATTATCATCTGCGATTCTATAACGTAGCGAAAACGTAAAGATTTTGGCTCACCCCCTTGTCTGCTTAACAAATTTTCTAACGTATCAGACGAGGCCTAATATTATTGCCAATGCGGAAATGTGTCTGTCTGTTACCTGTTTACGCAACTATTAACCCGATTTTTCTGTGATTTGGCATATAAAGATACTTTGAGTCCCGAGAATGGACATAGGATATTTTTGATCCCGGAAAATGGGTTTTCCCGCGCCATAAACAAATCTTGGCTCAACGTAGATGCAGGCGTCATCTAGTAATAATATTATGACTGTAACGTCTGTATTTGGGTTAAAGCTTATGTTATTTATAACATCGAAAAGAATATTTATATCTTTCTTAATAAGTTCACAATAACATGGTAACGATGACGATACATTTTATTTTTTATTTTTTATGTTCGTGTCGATCTCTAATTTGAGACTTCCCATGGAATGTTTTCCTTAAACTAAGCCTCATCAATTATAGCCGCCTTCATGTTTAGAAACGCGTCCAAGAATCAAGATAATATTATCATTGTTTCTTGATTAATATATTTTTATTTTTTATTTCTAAATTAAATGTTGTATGAGATTTTATGTTAGAAGTGACTTATAGCCTATAAGTCACTTATATAAGACACCTATAAGTTATAGGACACCTATCCACGTCGGACTTTAATGGATAAAGATTGTAAAGCAGTCTACAGCATTCACAATCGACCAATCATAAACGAAAATGCCCTTTGGCTATACGTTCTTGATAACTTGAATCGATCCGTCTAATTGCCTTACGTTCTCTATGTTTTAGCAACAATAATTATTATTAATTCTTGGTCGTCATCTGCCTGGACTTAAAAAATATTGGATTTTACTTTTGAAAATGTGTCTGTGAGGTAGCACTGAATGATATTTTGCTCGTCTTTCGTATTCATGATATTTTTTTTAATAAAATAAGGGGGCAAACGAACAAACGGGTCACATGGAAAGCGACTACCGTCGCCCCACGAGTGTTCATACTCGTAACATCAGAAGAGCTGCAAATGCGTTGTCGGCCTTTCATGATAAAAAATATTTTTAACTAGGTGAACTTTGAGTGGAAGTGGCATACGCGCAAGCAAAACTAAGAATGACAATTTCAGGTCGTAGATTAAATACTTAGCCAACATAGTTTAAATGAGTATGTTATTTTCAGAATCATGCCCCAACCGGAGAGCGATGGCTGCCAGGAGATCGCCCCCATCAGGGAGTGGCTGGTCAAGCAGCCGCATCTACCACATGACATCGGTAACATACGCATAAGATATAAGAAATTGAAATACTTCCTACTCATATTTTCTTCTGATTAGATCCTTTACCCCAGGAGTCAAGACAGTTTATCTATATCCCTCGGACTAAGATCACATCAAAGGGCTTTCGTATTTGGATACCGTTGTCGCTCCTGGCGACACAGGAGATACAGTGATGGGAATGTGTGAGCCGAACCCCGTTTAAAACCATAATCCGGCACGAATTCGTGCCGGAGTATGCAGGTTAAAACAAATTCATATCACACAAAACCGGAATAAAAATAACGTTTTTTGATGTATATGTATATGTAAGTGGCAATTTTACGTACTAAGTTACTCGCATGACTAGTGGAAAAAATCCTCTGGTTTTGCGACTCGCGAGAGGCTAAAATATGTAGGTAGTGGCGATCACTTATGTCATGACAGAAATAAAATCTTTTACTTAATTTAATGACCAGTCAGAATCTAAATATATAAAACTCAAAGGTGACTGACTGACATGGTGATCTATCAACGCACAGCCCAAACCACTGGACGGATCGGGCTGAAATTTGGCATGCAGGTAGATGTTATGACGTAGGCATTCGCTAAGAAAGGATTTTGATCAATTCCACCCTCAAGGGGTTAAAATAGGGGATGAAAGTTTGTATATAATAATACATATTAACGCGGGCAATAGCTCCTAGAATAATATTATCTTACTTACCGCAGGAGATCCGCCTCACTTAAAACATTTTAGGGAAGCAGCTGCTAAGAAGAATATAGAGGCAATAAAAGTAAAGTACTTAGGTATAGTACTTACTGAGAAACTATATAAGTAGAAATTATCACGATGTAATATTGTAAAGCAGTGTATTTGCAATTAAAACTGTTGGCTTCTCACGAAATACAAGATCACGCTAATTTTTTAAATTTAAACTCTACACCCATGAAAATAAAATACAAATTGCAAAAGCTGCTTCTTTCCTCGTTGCACTTTTCCGGTTGTTGGTTGCGTAGTCTCGCGAGTCACGCTACTGTGTTGTGCTACGTGTTGTGACTTGTGAAGACAGCATGTGACGGTGTTTAAAATCACTCTCACTGAATTTAGGTAGAGCAAATGCAGCTTAGGTGCCTTATCAAAAACTATTGCACTTGCGACCGCACTCAGATAATTAAATGACGATTTAACTTTAATAGATAATGAAGAGTTTGACAGATAATATTATATATGGGGTTTATGTGAAAATCCTCATTTAATTTCAATTAAGTAGTTAATATATTTTTGTCTCTGAGTCTGTATAGGCCTACTACGAAGCCGTTTTGAGACTTAAACAATCGAATGAGAATGCCGCGTCCTGCTCTAACAACATAATTTATCGTTTGTTACAGTAGGACGCGGCATTCTCGTACGATTGTTTGAGTCTCAAAACGGTTTCATGGTATGGCCCGGTGTCTTTAGTTAACTTACGTTTCCGCGCGAGTATTCCAGGCCCATCTGAAACTGATTTAAAATAGGGTAAAACGACCTACGAAGGTTTCTGTAAAAACTACCTGTTTTTAAATTAATAGAACGCCTGATTTTAAAGAAAAACTGGTAGTTTTTAAAGTAACCTTAATGAATATTATAGTGTTTTTGTGCTCTTTCCAATAGCTAGTACTGTCAAATCACTAGTCATGTTCACCCTAATGCTTGAATTGTATTTCACGTAATTTTTACTATAAAAAGTTGGGTAAAAAACTCTAAAGACAGACCTTGACCCTCCATACCTACTATTTAAAGATTTATACCTCAGTATGTGTTATTTGAAAATTTTATGTTTAATAGCTGATATCTTTTGATCGCAATATAAAGGTGTCTCCGGTCGTGTATTAATAATATAATAGCAGTAGTTTTTATTGCGGTCATAGGTGTAAACTGCGAAAATTGCTATCATAAGTTATAAAACAAGCTCCTAACTCCTAAAAACCACTTATCATGCATCATAATGTCATCACAAGTATTTTAACATAAACATTCCTTAAAGTTAGCGTAATCATAATATTACTAGTCGGTGTTTTGGTAGTATCTCTATTAAATACTCTTTAACCTCTATGCCAATTTCAGGGAGAAATAATTTTTAACAAACGATTACCGCAAAAAGGCACTGTTTCGTAATAATTATAACATTGTTAATCGGTGATATGGTTTTGAGAGAATAACGTTTAGAGAGAATAGTAAAAATATTATTTTCTACTATTTACTATTACTATTACTATTTTTACAAAAGCCTGTATTAAGCAAGCGTTACCTCTCTTATCTTATTATGACCGATGAAGCCTTCTTTTCATCATAATAGCTAGTCCTTCGGTAGAATATCTCGCCAGATTTTGATAAATGGTTAAATAACGTAACAGATAGCTGTGGCCTGTGAGTCATACATTCAAATCTAATAAACTGGCCTTAAAATTATAATTTTTCTATGACGCCCTCGAGTATAGAGATACTCGAGGGCCTTAGACTGCCTTCACATTAAGTCGCGAGCCGCGCGACAGGCAGCGCGGCTCCATACGACGCGCGACAACCGCGCGGCCTGTTTTCGTACAGCAGTCGCGCGGCTGCCGCACTACTCGCGACTCAACATTATACGAGTATATTATGAAATATTTATAAGTACATTATTAAGGATGAAAATCTATTGTTTCATCCTCAATATGAAATAAAATCTAAATTTAGTTTGTTATTATTTTTAGCAATATTCCGCGAAAACTGTTTTCGCGGAATATTGCTAAAAATAATAACAAACTAAATTTAAACTATGGATTTCCGCAAAGTTACGCCTGATTCCATTAACTATTTGAAATAAAATATTTAATATTTTAACCTATATATAATATAATTTATTTCAACAAATTAATGATCCTCGTTGTTACTAACCGAGAATTCAATTTACAAAATAAGTAGTTTTAGGTACCTTCCTAACCTAACCTAAACTCTTCTCTGACCGAGTAGTACTTTAGGAAGGACCATGTATATAATTTGACTTATTGCTTGTTCCAAAAAGTTATGTAGACTAATTTGCTCTATAAACTTTATTTTGTCGCGAGCTAAAGCTTATAATAGGTGCACCGTGCAAGTGATGCAACTGACTGATTCTTCAAGAAAAAAGTAAAAGTAGGTATACTATAATGGGTATATAGTATACCTACTTTCTTGCCAACGTTATGCATTTTGCTTCATTATACAATACTAGATGACGCCCGCAACTCCGTTGCGCCAAAACTGCATTTTTCCGGGACAAAAAGTATCCTATGTCCCGTGTCGGGACTCAGAGTATCTCCGTGCCAAATTTCAGCAAAATCGGTTCAGCGGTTTGAGCGTGAAGAGGTAACAGACAGACAGACAGACACACTATCGTATTTATAATATTAGTATGGATTTAAAAATATAATATAATTTTGTTAAAATTTTTCGTGTTTCATGCGCGTCTGTATACAGAATGTAACAAAAATAAGTGATAATACTTTAGGGTGAAAAATTTTTTTCGTCTTTCAGAGCTGCTATTTTCACAGTGAACTCATATACACTCTATAAGGAACATGTACACACCCTAAAGTCTTATCACTTATTTTTGTTACACACTGTAGATATAATCAAGAGACCAAGTCCACTGGTCATAATGTTGGATAATTACATAAAACATTGCATCATATAGCCTCTGGACTCGGGTGCAATTGTGTTTTATTACAGAGCTAATTATTGTATATTATGTAATACATAAAACTGTAAAATTACGAGCTGAAACACTAAATTGATTGCTTAGTACTTTTCCATGACCACGCCAATCAAAATGTAGGTACATTTTGATTGGTCACTTTTACTAACTTGGCTTGGTTCAAAATTTTACCTTAAATATACTTGATATTTAAGATAACAATTGAATTGATTGACTATTTAGTGTCCATAACCAAAGTTAAAAGCTCATAAGGGATTTAAGAAGCGTCAATTTTCTGCTTTTTGTATCAGAAAATTTTTTTCATAGGCAGCATGCGGACCCTGAATATTAAGCCCAACAGACTAGCATTGAAATTACACTATGAAATAATTCTCTTATGGTTCATTAGCAGTAATATGCTCTAATTTAAAATGATTTCATCTCGAATTTTCCCATAATTTTAACACATTTACTATGATGTTACCATAATTACACCATAATTTTACCACAAATTCACCATGATTTTTCACAATTTCACCATAATTTTACCACAATTTCACCATAATTTTACAACCTTTTCACCATGATTGTACCATAATTTCCCATGAATTCCAGACGACATCCTCCTCAAGCGGTTCTATGCATCATGCAACAAGAGCACGGAGCGTGCTAAGAAGACCCTGGACTTGTTCTTCACGATCCGATCATCGGCACCTGAACTGTTCAGCCGCCGAGACCCCATGTCGCCGGAGATACAGAGGGTGTTTGATATCACGTGAGTAACATACTGTATTTAACAAACTAGGCAAGCACATTTGGAATCAGTTTGGTAAGCAAGGCAATATGAGGCGAAGGTTGGGGAGATATTAGAAACATAACATGATTTTTTTATTGTCTTGCTAGCTGCTTACCTAGAAAATCTGAGCGACTTGAGTTTCATAAAACTTGTTGCTCGGATCCTATATTTTACCATTATATTTTTACTTTACTTTTAGTACCTCGATCTTGGGAATCGCAGACACAATAGATATTCAATGGTTCAGTTGTTTCCGGGTGCTGTTTAAGAGTTGATGGGTTAATAAAGCATGACGATTCTTTTAGATAGAGTCCAAAAGAATCGTCACTAGTATTATATAGAAATCAAAGTAAGAAGTTGAAGGAGTTTTAGCCAAACAGTGGCATTTACACAACTTGTGAGATGCGTCCTCCTATTGTATCGTTGGTTTCATTGTCCACTCCGACTATAACCTGTTCTTTCTATTAGCACCATAGCTATAATGTAATTTTTTTACGGTTGATTAATTTAAAATTCAACGTTTGATTTGAGTACTATAGAACATAGTTATCGACACAAACTTATCTTCTAAGTTAGTAACATATTTTTCGAAACATCACTATTTTAGGTAATTGCACCTCAATAAAATTAAATTTCTCAAAACTCAAAATTTGCGATTTTACCTACGGTACTTAGATAATAATAACAAATATAATAACCCCCTGACGCAGTTTTAAAAAACATCCTTCTAATTTCCAGAGACATGATGCCTCTTCCAAACAAAACTAAGGAAAACTACAGGGTGTTCCTCTACCGCCTCAACAACCCGGACTACGATCTCTTTAACTTCATAGATGGCATCAAGACGTTTTTCATGCTGGCCGACACTCGGCTCACGGAGGAAACAGACATACCTTCGGGGGAAATACCCATATTTGACACCATGAATATCAACCTCAAGTTCATGAGCAAAATCAACTTACCCGTACTGAGGAAGTACATGCTGTATACTCAAGTGAGTTAGTGTGACTTATTATGAGCTTGTATTTGTAATAATATGGCCAATTATTATTATGGGTGACAGAATTTTTCCAATTATGTAAAGTGAAAAGCCAAAGTTCTCTTAAATGGCATATTGATTGCTCTTATACCAATTTTTACCTTATACCAAATTTCTAGAAAATTATATTTTTCACGTAGAAAAAATGTATACTTCATTACATTACTACAAACTACTATCTGTAGCTATTCGACATTAAAAAGGTCTTTAGTGACATAAAAAGGGGCAAAAAATAGATCATACTACGTCGTAGCCATCCAGCGCTACGTCGCGCTACAGCCCTCTACGACGTCTACGTTGTGCTACGATGCTTACAACTCGCTACGAATGCCTACGTCGCGCTACGATGTAATCTGTATGCTCTAGCTGCGATAATATTTTGTGAATTGAATTCGGTAAACTAGTCATTCTAGTTACCTCTATGCTGCGTACGAGCTGGACCTATATTTTTTATGAGTATAGGCCACTTTCATTTTTCCGCCCCTATGTACGAACTATGTCGCTATCCTAGGACGTTGCCGCTCCCTAGGATGCCATAGGATGTTGTTGCCGTGGCCTCATACTGCCTATAGTCTATACAGGGGGCGACTAACCCAAAATTTACGATTTTATAATTCATTTTTATACTTGAAAATAAGCCCCGAATTTCAGATACTACATTATATTTCCAAGAATCCGATCTGAGCAAAAACACGATATCTTAAAATTTTCTCGATTAAAAAAATCACAAAGATACATCTAATTTTCACGAATTTTTCATTTATCGCCATAACCGTGCATTGAACTAAGTTAATATTTTAACACATTGTATAGAATTCTATCATTGAGAAACCGACCTAGCGGATTTTTAAAATGTTGTATATTAATCTAGTTATTGAAAAAAATAATAATTTGGCGATGAATCCGCGTCGTCCTTTTTCACCTGGCATATGAAAGACGGGCGGGAGTGTGAAGAGAGAAGGACGATGTTTGATTTTTTGGGTTAGTCGCCCTCTTAATCGAGAGCTGGCTGCGTAGTATTTAACACTATGCGGTATGCCTTGATATTATTTACGAAACAAACCTTTAATTTTAATAAAGTAATATTCAAAAAATGTTTTGTTTCGCAGGAAGCTCTTCCTATCAGATTAAAGCAGGTGCACATTATCAACGCTCCATCCTACGTCCAAAAGATGTACGCGATGTGCAAACCTTTCATCAAACCTGAAGTTGCTGAAATGGTGAGTGTTTTTTAGTTTAGGAGATATATAAAACATCATATAGAATAGCAACATTATTAAACTTAAAAAGGATAACTCTTTTAACCTAATTGATTATTATTAAACATTTATTATTTTGTTATGGGCCGCTCCCGACTGTTGCAAATATTAAATACACACATCTGCAGAGTTTGATTTTAAAAGACGAACTGTTTTGATAGTGAAATATGCTCAATAGCAACAATAATCTGCAATGGACAGTAAGGGATAATAGAAATTGTTATTGATAAGACGTAATGATTATTATGTTATCGAAGATAATTTAAGACTTACATTGTTATTATCTCCGTACCAAATACATGCGTTTTTGTAACGAAAACTTTCCTTGAAATTTGAAACCCCATTTTGTTATTTTTGACACCCGATTTACCTAGTTCCATGTAAAATGAATGAAATTAAATTAAATGTAAAAAAAGATAAGTTATAGAGCACAATATTTAAAAGGATTTAAGCCATAAACATTTTAATAAAAAATAATACTTTCGCTGTAATTAATTTACAAACTCACCTCCGACAAAACTCTTTGTCATCGAAACATAAGTATTAACAAGACTAGCTTACATTTTATTTTAATAAATTGTTAATAAATCTATTTTAAAAAGGTCTGAACCGAACAATCTTTTTTCTTAATATTTATTTAGAAAAAATGAATCTAATTGCGATGCGTACACGCTTGGTCTTTGGTTGTGTGCAAGGTTATCGTTTTGGATTGAGATAAGACCTCGCCTCGTATTAAAATGAACAGACATTAATCAAGTTACAAACCGCAGACTATGGCATAGTTTAGTTTGCAACGTAAATACATAGGCTGCCAAATTACCCTACTTCTCTACAGACAAGTATGAAATCGCCTTCCTCATATTATATAGTATGTACTAAATGTTAATAATAAATTTCAGATAAAATTCCACGAGCCCGACTCTGATACTCTGTACACGGATGTGCCCAAGGAGCTGCTGCCCAAGGAGTACGGCGGTCAGGCCGGCACTGTTGACGATATCAAGCAGTACTGGATTAAGAGGATTGAGGCTAAGAGGTAAGAGATTATAAAAGAAAACATACTTAGTACGCGCACATTGTGATGAGTGCCGCTGAAAGGACGGGCTGTATTTTTGTTTATATTTTAGTTCGCTTGCACAAATCTGTAATTATTACTATTCGCTGTAAATCTAGTCTAATGAAATTAAAGAGCTAACATGACTATTTAACTCAGGGTTAGCTTTGATCCGGATTCTAATGCAATTTGGATGGGAACTTGATTATTAGTTATTACTATTCAAAACAGTTAAATGTTCATAATGACGAAAAAAAGAGTGCATTACCAATTTACCATTGACTTAAATAATGCCTGTTCAAAATGATTAGCAAACAATTTTCAGCTTTAGAATAAAAATTAAAAATATCATATATTATTTCGCTTAAAATTGACCAAGAGCTACATGATGTGCTCATTATCTCATAGAATGTACAACCATACATTGTATGAGCACATCATGTCGGGCCGCATTAGGGCGAATCGACAACCAATTCTGAGTAATTAGTGCATACCTTAAAGTTAATAGCAATGTAACATATTAACTTTGTATGTATTTTACAGAGAGTGGTTCCTAAAGAACGACGAAAAATGGGCAGTGAACGAAGAGCTGCGGCCCAAGGAGTGTATGGACGACCGCGCCGACCAGATCAAAGGCCTACCTGGCTCCTTCCGGTCGCTGGCGTTCGATTGAGTGTGATGAATAATTCATCACACTCAATCAATTGATATAAATATGTTATAATATTTTATACATGGAATTTCATATTAACAATTCCGCGCCTAGACATGGCCCAGTAGTAAGAATAAAGAAAGCCCATAAAGTTAATATACCTAGCGGAATAGAGAAACAAAGGCCTGAGCAAGAGAGATGTCACTATCAGAACACTGCGTGGTAAAAAGAGACGTGTGATACATGACAGCAGCACTCTTTTTTTGACGTCCAGTCAGCACGTGCCGCACGTTGACAATTTAATCTCATAGAAATTATGTTCAATCATGCTTGTGTAAGTGTATACGTACACATATTTTTACACACAGATGGAACCAATTTCGGTTTCGTTTGACAGCTCGAGATTGTTGCTCTATTCCGCTAGGTATATTAACTTTATGAGAAAGCCACATTTTTCCTTTGCGTTGTGTTTTCGCAGCAGCATCGCATCCGAAGCGACGTTTTAAATTGATGCGTTCTTTCGTCGAACGGGGTGTTTGGACGAAAACATCTTTTTCGTTTTCAAAATTTTGTTTTTTTAATTCTTATTTTTTAATTTTAAATATATCATGATAATTATAATAATAAGTAGTAAATGTTTTTTTATATTTTGTTAATCTTTGCACACAGTATTTATGTTGTAGTTTGCAATGAATCAAAATGTTCTTTTGTTTGTATTTTAGCAGATAATGTGCAAAAAATTATATAACATCTCAAATAAATAGATATAAAAGTCTTGATACATATTAATTTCAATTTACTGTTTTTTACACCATAGTCCATGCAGGTATAAAATTTATGCGAACAGAATTATATTTTAGCTACATCTATATATTGTTCATTAGGACCTAAGTCTTCAATTGTTTGGACGTCAAAAATCATAATACTTAATTAAAAGCAATTGTTTTATTTTTACTTTTATTAGTTTTATTTTTTATAATTTTCTTAACTCTTAAGTTGAAAAAGTTTTATTATTTTGTAGTGTCCGACCGAAACTGCTTTTTCAGCCGAAACCGAAACTGAAACCGAACTTTCGGCCTTACTCTCAGTTTCGGCCGAAACCGAAACCGAAACCGAAACTTGGTAAAACATTTAAAATTCCGATCATTTACTGAAATTTATTGATTTTTGACATATATTAAAACTTTTTAAACTAAAGAAAAAGTACCGCATTGATTTTTTTACTTTTTGTGACATTTCTTAAAATGAATATTATAATCTACTTAATCTTAGAGTCTAATAATATGTTCCCTAGATTTTTTTTTGTACTATATTCCGTTTTTATACGATTCCAAGTAGGTGCGATTTCACCAAAGAAATTGAACGCGCTTAGCGCACACTAAACCGGTTCTAAATGTATAAACACATTTGTAACACTCAATTGCATTTCACTAACATAACCTAAACTCGTTCACAGCAAATCCGATTTTTATCTTCTGAACGCCCAATATTCGAATTTTAACTTCATGAAACACATTTAAGTCCTGTCAGTGTAGTGTCATGACAGATCGAAAAACATAAACGAAAAACTTGTTAAGATGGCAGTTTTCACAGATGCGTTTGGGGAACTTATTTATCGTTTTTGCTATTTTGTTAATAAAACAACGTGACACGGCTCCAAGATGATAAAAATATATAAAAATCATCGTGTGACGTAACGTAAACGTAGATTTATTAATCATTTGAAACAAAACGAGATTTACGTCGCCATATAAACGCGTTCATTGTTCAATGAGAACTCTGTTTAATAAAACGAAGTTTTAAGTGTGATTGGTGAAATTCCCCTTATGTATGACAACGAAGGATTACCCTAAGAAACAAGAATAGAAATTATTTCAAGTCATTTTATTTAGGTGCAATTTCACCTAAGAAATAGGACGCGTTTCGTCTACACCAAATCTGTTCTAAGCGTATTTAAACGCGTTTATAGCACCAAATTGCATTTCACCAACAAAGTTCACAGCAAATGAGTTTAATCTTCAGAATGTCCAATGTTGTACAGTTAAACTTAATAAAAGCCATTGAAGTGCTATTAAGGTGTAGTGTCACTTCTGGCGTTGCGCAGCGGGGGCAGCAACCACCTACCGGACGCCGTACGTCGGTAGAGGAGCGATGCGAAAGACATGGCAATTGACTTGTGGCAAGAGCGGCTAGAAGAGCCGTAAGTCAGTGTGGACTTAGTTTTGGCTATCCGCCCATTTCTCAAACAGTGGCTTGATCGCAAGGAAGGCACTCTCTCATTTCGCCTCACACAAGTGCTGACCGGGCACGGGTGCTTCGGTCGGTACCTGTGCGAGATCGTCGGAAGGGAAGAGATCCCAAGATGCCACCATTGTGACGAAGACAGGGACACGATTTCATACGTGGGAGAGCCATGCTTCGGCACGAATGGGCTGGCTCGACCGGAGAAATACCACGTTCTCACAGAAAACCGGCGTGAAACAGCGCTTGCGCTGTGTTTCGCCGAGTGAGTGAGTTTACCGGAGGCCCAATTCCCTTCCCTATCATCCCCAATTCCCTTCCCTTCCCATCCCTACCCTCCCCTATTACCCTATTCGCTCTTAAAAGGCCGGCAACGCACCTGCAGCTCTTCTGATGTCCATGTGTCCTGTGTCTGTCCATGGGCGACGGATGTTGCTTTCCATCAGGTGACCCGTTTGCTCGTTTGCCCCCTTATTTCATTTAAAAAAAAAAAAAAAAAACGACCGAGCACACTGTGTCGGTCTGTCCCTCTTGGAATGGGCAACGTGCGGCCCTCACGGCTGCCATCGGATATGACACCTCGCTCCCAGCATCGATTCGCTCGATGCTGGGCAGCAATCAAGGATGGTGGGCGGTCGAAGACTTTGCTGAGCAAGTAATGGCCGCCAAAGAGGAGGCCGAGCGCATACGCGAGCGGGAGGCGCTCGACCCCCGAAGACGCAGCCGGCCAAGGCGACGTAGGGTCAACCATGACGACCGAAACGTTCCGCCATAGCCTGGGAGCTCGGGGCATCGGTGTAGGGACGCCGATGTCCATTGCACAGAGCCCCCGAGCGGGTCGCGATGCGCTATGTGTTCCAGTGCATCGCGACGTAAACGCAGAGGAATGGCCTAGACGAGCCCTAGTAGGGTCTCTGTCTGGGCAACTAAACGCCTCCACATAGACGTGTCTGCCAACGACCAGGCAGACGCCCGCTGATAGAACTGCGGTGGCCCCACATTTCCCGTGGATCTGTCAGTAGCGGCGCAGAAAGGAACACGGTCGGGTTTTAGTGGGTAGAGCTGCGGCCACTTACCATCCATTGGTCGCAGCGAGTCCCACATACCCCGGTTGTCCTCCCCAGCACTGCCGGGGAGGCATAATGGCATTTCCCGACCCAAAAAAAAAAAAAGGTGTAGTGTCATGGCGAATCGAAAATCATAAACGAAAAAAATGACAAGATGACAGTTTTGATAGATGCGTTTGGGTAGCTTATGTATCGTTTCTTGCTTTTTTTGTTGATAAAATAACGTAACTAGACTCCAAAATGATAAAACCATGTAAAATCATCGCGCGACGTCACATAACCTTTGATTTATTAATCGTGATTAAGATTATGAAATCCAGTTGAAACAAAACGAGATTTACATCCCCGTAAGTACGCGTTTAATGAGAACTAAGTTTTATAAAACAAAGTTGTGTGATTGGTGAAATCCTCCCTTAGACATTAACGGCGTACTACTGAAAACAAAATCAATTGCAGTATACTATTTTTATGAAAGATATGGAGGAAAATATAAAAACGACAATTAACAGTAATATAGACGAAAAATTCAGCTTTATCGACCAAAAAACAAAGGAGCTTGAAGCAAAAATCCAATTCCAACAAAAATCGATAGATTTCTTGGACAAGCAAATCAGAAAGAAAAACATTATATTCTTCGGAATTGAAGAAAATGAAAGAAACCACGAGGAATTGCTTACAGTAATCCACGAAATAATAAACAAAAAAATTAATATAGATTGCCCTAAGTGGGAAATTGAAATGGTGACGAGGCGGGGAAAAAATAGAGACAGATTAAGACCAGTAGTTGTGACAATTACAACTCTAAGTAGAAAAATCAATATTTAAAAAAACAAGAAATCACTAGAAAATTCAGGTATTTACATAAAAGAGGACTATCCACCTAATGTCCTGGAAAAAAGAAGGGAACTTCAAGATGAACTACAAAGAAGGCGACTCGCAGGGGAAAGAGTGATGCTTCGTTACGACAAGATAGTAGAGACTACATCTCGAAAATTCAAAACATACAAATCAAGAGAAACAACTTCAAATAAAAGGTTATTGTCACAGTCACCAGAAGAAAAAAATAAAAACAATCTACCAACTACAGAGGATAAGACAAAACAACAATCGAAAAAGAATAAGTGTACAAATATAGCAAACTTTTTACGTCCGGCTCTACAAAATCCCCATAACAATGCCTCTACCTCGACCAGCTGCAAACCAGAAGATATTGAAAAAAACTAAGCTGCGCCCCTCCACCTTTTTGTCTCCCAACACGGCCTGTCACCGCGGGAGAGACCGACTATAACCCTCTAACTGAACAACAACTCTACATCTGCACTTACAACGTTAAATCGCTACTGTCACCCCAAAGAATGATACTTTTAAAAAATTCATTAACTAACATCAAATACGATATTGTGGGACTATCAGAAATAAGAAGAAAAGGAAATGAAATAATAGAAGATGAAAACCATATATTTTGCTATACAGGAGAGACTCAAGGACACTATGGCATAGGCTTTTTAATAAAAAAGAAGTATAAAAACTGCATAAAAAGTTACATTGGTATATCTCACAGAGTATGTCTACTAAACATTGAATTCGACACCATGAAATTATCAATAATACAAGTGTATGCGCCAACTTTCGATGCCGCAGATGAGGAAATTGATGTTTTTTATGATCAAATAGAAAAAGCAATGAGTCTTTCAAAAGGAAAAACTATATTAATAGTTTTTCCTTTTGAGAGAGAGATTTTAATGCAAAAATAGGACAAAGGAGGGCGAAAGAAAACTCAATAATAGGACCATACTGCTATGGAATGAGGAATACCAGAGGAGAAAAACTCATAGAGTACGCACTATCTAACAAACTCTTTGTAATAAACAGTATGTTCAAGAAAAAAAATAGCAATTTATGGACATGGAATACCCCAGACAATAAACATAGAAACCAAATAGATTATATACTCAGCAACTGTCCAAAACTTTTTACAAATATAGAAATCCTAAATAATAATATTTTTCCTACAGATCACAGACTACTAAGAGGTACAGTAAGATTGAAAATGCCGAAAAAAAGTAGAGCAAACTTCAATAGCAGAGTCGATTTCTCGCTAGAGGAAAATAAGCAAAAATACCTCCAGTCCTTAGAACTTGAAGTAAGAAACATAAAGTGGGAAAGAAGAGACGACATAGAGTCCTATTACCAAAAAATTGAAAACGCTATAAAAGTCAGTATTAACAGTGCAACATTAAAGAAAGAGAAAAAAGTAATTATTAGCCAAGAAACTAAAAAAAAACTTATAAAACGCACTTTGTTACAAAATAAATCTTCTAAAATGAAAGAGGATAAAAAAGAACTTGAATCTCTTTACAAAAGTACGAATAAACTACTTAAGAAAGATTACGAAGAATATAGAATGGAAATAATATCAAAGCATTTGGCAAGCACAGGAAGCCAGAAGAAAGCATATAAAGAACTCAACCCAGACAAAAGGTGGATACCCTTTTTAAAAACAGAGAAAAAAACAGCAAAGTACAAACACGACAAGAACTAGTAAATATTGCTTCTGACTTCTACGGAAAACTCTACCAGGGGAATAGCGACAAAAACATGTACCAAAAAGCCGAAATAAAAAACGACACACCCATCTTGCCATTCGACTCTTTAGAAATATTAAAAAACATAGATAAACTTAAAAAAGACAAGAGTGCGGGACCCGACCATATCCCGAATGAAGCTTTAAAAGTAGGGAAATCAAGACTGGTCGAACCTCTTACAACTCTGTTTAACAAAATTCTAGAAATGCAAACAATCCCAAAAAGTGGGGAGGGTCCCAAATAACTCTATTGTATAAAAAAGGCGATCCTTCAGACATTAATAACTACCGACCTATCAGCCTGCTACCGACAATGTATAAGCTTTTTGCGACATGTCTGGAAAAAAGAATCTCAACTTTCATAGAGAAAAGTCAACCAGTAGAACAAGCCGGGTTCCGACCTGGTTACTCTACAATTGACCACATACATGCTCTAGAACAAATTATCGAAAAACACCTAGAATTTAACCTCTACCTTGCTTATATTGACTATGAAAAAGCCTTCGATTCAATTTCACACCAGAGCATATGGCAATCACTCTCACATCAATACGTTCCAGGTACATATATTAACATAATTAAAGATATATACGAAAACAGTACAGGTAGAGTAAAGATGGAGAGCCTCGGACAAAAGTTCTATATAAGAAGGGGGGGCAAAACAAGGCGACCCATTATAGCCAAAAATATTTATAGCTGTGCTACAAGATGTCATGAAAAATCTAGAATGGAGTGGAAAAGGAATAAAAGTGGACACAGAATATATAAACAATCTAAGAATTGCAGATGACATCATCCTTTTTGCTCAAACATCAAGAGAACTACATTCTATGATGAGCGACCTAAATAGCGAGAGTAGAAAAATAGGATTACGATTGAATACCTCAAAAACAAAAGTAGCAACAAACAGCGAAAAAAAGACATATTTGTAAACAATACACAAATTCAGTACGTGGACAGCTATGTATAACTCGGGAAACAAATATCCCTTGAGAAGACGCGCTACGAACAAGAACTAGAACGCCGCATAAATATGACTTGGAAAAAATACTGGAGCTTTAAAGAAATTCTGAAAGGCAAAGTTCTTTTAAGACTAAAAAAGAAGATAATAGACTCATGTCTATTGCCATGCTTACTATATGGTGCACAAACCTGGTTGCTACAAGAAAGAACAAGAAGAAAAATCCGGACATGCCAGCGAGCAATAGAAAGAGGCATACTAGGTATTAAACTCACTGACAAACAAAAGAGCGAAGATATCCGTAAAAAGACAAAAGTCATAGATGCCCTAAAATACGCACAACAACTTAAATGGAGATGGGCGGGACACGTTGCGCGCATGACAGACAAAAGATGGACAAAGAGAATAACTAAATGGAAAGGCCCAGTCGGGAAAAGAAAAGTTGGAAGACCTAGAGATAGATGGGTCGACGAAATTAAAGATATAGCTGGCAAGGATTGGATGGGAGTGGCATCAGACAGAAAAACATGGGAAAAGTTAGAGGAGGCTTTTATCCGTAGAGGAGCCATGCCAATAAACTAAATGAAAAATAAAAATCTGATCGCACTCTGACGGATACGAGTTGCCTGAATCTGCCACTCGCCGCGCCACTAGAGATATCCAAGAGCCCTATACTGGTTAAATTTCTCGACCAGCCTCTTCTTTCTAGACTTTTAACTTTCAATATTCAGAATATTAATGTGCCTTTATTATTTTAAGGTTTTAGTTTGTACTACATAATAGTTATATATGGGAAACCTGTTATTGGCTTTATTGTTTGTTAAACGCTCTATGTAATTTTTTTTAAGTATGTAAGCTGTTGGTTTTCATAATAAATAAATAAATAAATAAATAAATAAATAAAAAGGATAAAAGGGGTATACTTACTTAATAAAAGTATTGTGTTTTTTAGTTTTGTATAATATAAAATATATTCTATTTAAGTTAAAAAGTGTGTAAAGCATGGAAATAAATGGCTTTATTATTATTATTATTATTATACTATTTTTATGGGAAACATGGTCACGACCGCGCCGAAGTTCAAAATGAAATTACTAAGCAAACTTGCAGTAGGCGTCACTAAATCTCGCAAGATATATCCTAATATATCCTACAATCTCACAGTCAAACAAAATTATTAAGTAAATAAAGTTCATACACAATATTATAATCAATTTATCATAGCATTTACTAAATCGTTTGTTTGGTAAACATTGTCAAAATAGCACGTAATTTGCCAATAGTTATGTATATTAAATAAGCCTGCGTTTGTCGTAGAAATAAAATTCAATAATATAATTTCGATAACAATAAGTTTAGACAATTTAATAAAAATAAAATGAAGTTCTAATTTTTGATTTAGGACTAATCTCGAAAACATAATCTCAAATCACGATTAAATAGATGTGGCGAACTGAGCCGGAGCCTCAGCAAGCAAGCACGAGTTAACTGCGAAGTTTACCGAACGACGCATGAGTTTCGGCGGGGCCGAAAGTTTCGGCTATATTTTGGCTGAAACCGAAACTATGGCCGAAACTAGATTTTTTGGCCGAAACTGGCCGAAACCGAAACCGAAAGTTCGGTCGGTCACTATTATTTTGCATTGCACCGTAAGAAAAGTTTGTAATTCTGGTTGCTGTGCAGCAAATAAATTAAATTAAGTCCAAGTTTAATCCATCATCCTACTAAATTCTGTATCTAATCACCCTACGTAATTTTGCTTAGTAAAAATATTAGAGATTCTCCTGTTGCAAAATGTGTACAACGTTTTTCTTATGCAAAACTAATAAGTTAATACTTAACTAATACAAGGTGTAACAAAACATACTGATAATACTTTAGGGTGTATATTATGTGTCCCTTATACAAGGTGTAACAAAAACAAGTCATAATACTTTAGGGTATGTATGTGTTCCTTGTAGAGAGTTCACTGTGAAAGTAGCAGAGCTGAAAGACTATTTTTTTTTTCACTTTTGTATGAGGAAACTCGTGACGTTCGGGCGCTTGCCCATACAAAAGTGAAAAAAATTTTTGGTCTTTCAGCGCTGCTACTTTCACAGTGAACTCTCTATAAGGAACACATACACACCCTAAAGTATTATCACTTGTTTTTGTTACACCCTGTATAGAGTTCACTGTGAAAGTAGCAGCGCTGAAATAGTTTTTTTTTTGTGATTTGTACGGGTAAGTGCCTGAGCGTCATGAATTTTCCCAAACAAAAGTAAAAAAAAGTTACTCTTACAGCGTTGCTACTTTTGCAGTGTACCTACTGTATAATATGGATGCCCCATAGGCCGTAACGCCCTAAACTATTATCACTTCGTTGAGTTACACCCTGTATACTAATTAATTATTGCGTTGCACTTACTACAATGATTTTATTTATTTATTTATTAAACAAACGTATCTACTATTACAGGATCTATAACTATGTTAAATATATTTTTACATCCTAAACATATTGAGATTCTTTAAGAACATATCACAGTGAAGTTAGTCTATAGCTAAGGTTCTGAAGGATCCATTCATGATGTTAACATCTTGTTTCTTTGGTATCTTCGACGCGTCACCCTTCCATAGATTGTTGTTCAGGAACATTTTTCTGAAATATTCATCATCAATGTAGGTAGGCACATATCTGAATTATTTATTGGTGCAGTTAAAAACAAGAATTCACTTTGTAATTCCTAAAAATGCTGCTTGCAGTATACGTAATAATAAGTAAGATTTAAATGATCTTAACAAAAAAAAAGATACATATAGCCGAACGTATTACCTCCTCCTTTTTGTTTTATTTTAGTTCATATTTTTTACAAAAACCTACCCTTGGCTGAAATCGTTCTAATAATGTTTAATTAGACGTTAGTTATGTTATTACGTACTTATATTGTATTTTTTGTGATTAACAATTAAGTAAGATTCAAACTAATATTATAAATGCGAAAGTCTGTCTGTCTGTCTGTTACCTCTTCACGTCCAAGCCGCTGAACCGAATCTGCTGAAATTTGGTATGGAAATACTTTGAGTCCCGTTAAAGGACATAAGATACTTATATCCCGTAAAAATGTACGCGTGATAAATGAATTTTGGCGCAACGGAGTTGCGGGCATCATCTAGTAATACTTATAAATTAATGATTATCATATTCTATAGCTTTGTCAACATTGTGCCTTTTTTTGTTCATCAAGGGCATGCCTTATAACTTATAGTGCAGTCAACAACGCACGTGAGGCATGCCCGCGACGCGACGCTATGACACTTATCTTTCCAACGGAAAGTGGTTTTGACGCATTCGATTATTGAATAATATGCCAAACGAAAGTTGAATAAAAAGATGATGACAAAAATTGAAGATGAAATTGCATAGTGTGGACATAGCTTATGAGACATATTCACCTGTTCTTTAAAACTTCGTCCCACATGTCGTAGGAGCTGTCACGTAGGTTTAAGGCTTCGCCACCGTAGTCCGTTGGAAAGGTTTTCATGTCAACACACTTCTTCAGGTTAGTGTCATCTGCGCATATATCTATCTGAAAAAAAACTCCTGTTTAAGCAACCTTAAGGTAAATATAGAGTAATTAAATAGACAATGGGATGTATTTATATCAAAACATTATAATTATATTTTACACTATTATTTACTGTTTCTCAATCTTCCAATGACAGTAGAGCTAGTTTATTGTTGCTTGCTCTATGTTGGATGATACAATAGTTTTGTTGCAATTCGTCCCTTAGTGGATGACAATAAAACAGACCCAACGGCCATACTCGGAGAGCTTAATTGATAACTCTAATTTAGTGAAGAGTTTATTGGGTAAATACATCAATAATTTAAAGTTGAGTAATCATTAAACATCTGTGAGGGCGCTTGTAAGTTATTAACCGTATTTTTACATATTATTACTAGTTTTTCTTATTCCCTACTTCTCAAAAATTTACATATATCTATCCCTAATCAAAGTATCTTAAATTAAATAAGAAGTAAAGGGGAATCCTTGCATTGTAACTTACAATTTCAATGACATTCTGGGACAGTACTGGCTTAATTAAGTTATAGAACATATCCGTTATCGGCGGTGCGTTTATCACGAATATCTTCTTTATTCGCACAGGCATGCCTTCCTGAAAAATAAAACTTATTGTACATTCAATTCTTTAGCATAGCTGGGCACCGTTAATCAAATAGTTAACTTCGTTAATCGATAATCCGTTAAGAAAAAAGTTAGCTTCGTTAAACGTTAAACCGTTACATTACGGACGAATTAACGCAAGTTAACGTTAATCGTTAATCCGTTAATATGTGTAATATGGCCTTGTTATGATTTATATTATTGCGTTAGTGTACATACAAAACCTGTTGGTTTAGGTTCTGGAAGTGAACAGGTTAGGGACAAAACAAAATATTTTTATAATTATTGTATATTATTATTATTTATTAATAATATTTTTATAATTATGTATTCTAGCGAACTAAATTACACTGCACTCTTCTTTGTCAACATGCAAATGATTTATAATAACAATAAACAAATCACTTTCACTGTATAAGCACAGTGCTGAGTAATGAAATGATAAAACGAAACAAATCTCTTCTCACTCGCCTGAAAATGTATTGTTTTTATTTCACTCGCTGTAGCCAACAGCCGTGCCGTGGCGCCGCGCTGCCCGCCCGCCCGGCACTTGTCGTTTCATACTAACTGTCTGAACCTGTTTTCTCGCCGCGCCGCGGTGCCGTGCGGTAAATAGTTGGCATTGGATTAACGATTAACGGACTTCTGCATATTAACGGAAGTTAACGAGTCCGTTAATATTTTTAAAAGTTAACTTAAAAGTTAATCCGTTAATCAAAATGTTAACTTCGTTAATTAACGATTAACGGATTAACGAGTTAATGCCCAGCTATGTTCTTTAGGTAGTGATAAAGAAATAAAGTAGAAATTTCGCAAACCTACGTTATTTGGTTGGGTTTTCTCGATGCTAAAGGAGTGAGCACACTGAGACGGGCCGTGCCGGGGCTCAGCGTGCCAGGGCGCATCGCAAAAATCCGCCTCCATACAATTTGTATGGAAGCGGATGCGCATATCGCACACTGTGCCGGGGCGCATCGGCGCGGATTTTTGTTCGGCGCATTTCCGTCAATGCGACACGGCCCGACAAGACCCGCTGCGCCCCGTCAAGACCCGCTGCGCCCCGGCAACAGTGTGCTATAGCAAGCGGCGCGCGGATGTGATGCGATGCGGCTCGGCAAGCCTCGGGTCAAAATCCGTCAATGCATTGCGCGCCGACCCGCCCCGGCACAGTGAGCATTAAAATCCGTCAATGCGATGCGACCCGACCCGGCAATAGTGTGCTATAGCGCATTTTGCGCTGCACTGCGCCCCGACCCGCCCCGGCACGCGCCGACGAAGTGTGCGCGAACCTTTATCCGACACATTACGACTAACGACGACTTGCTATGCCAACCCAACAATGTAAGTTCATCACCTATAAATATTTTTATGGTGGTCATTGAATATAATACTATACCATTAATAAAGAATCAGCGAAACAGCAAAAGGCGTTATTTACCAGTAAATAAGTAATATAATCCTTTAGCATCACAATATTGAGTTTTGGCAAGTGTTTGATGGAGACGGTCTTCAAGTCCAAAACTACCGCGTGGTTCTCCGCTATTCGGTGGACGTCCTTTATGAAGGCGTCCACCTTCAAAGACAGCGCCTTGCACGCGTCCTGAAGGACGAAATTGTCCAAGTCCTCCCCGAGTCTGAAGAAAAATATGTCAAAATCCCCGCAGCTGTAGCACGCTGAGTCGCTGAAAAAAAAAACAAGTTAGGTAAATATTTAAAATTCGAATTGAAGACAGATAATGGCAAGGACAGGTAATAATAAATTTTCTCTATTGCTTACTTTCGGAATGTAAATGCTAGTAATAATCAGGACGAGAAGAGGAGGCTCCTCTTCTCGTTGTGCCTTATGGAATAACAAAGAGTGCCACCATGATAACTCAGCTACGCAGAGTTGTACCATCAGACAAATTGACTGTAGGCAAACTATGTTAATACTTGGTCTTTGTCAGCTGGGCTGTATACAATTTGACCGAAATAAAAAGTTCCGCCAATAGGCATGATGACTATTTTTTTTTCTTATCGGTAATTGAAAGATACTTAAAAAATATAAACATCGCTGAAAGAATGACTCTGATAGCTTAAAATTTCACCAAGATATGACAATTCAAATATTTAATAAAAAAGACCTGCCTGAAACGCTCCATACAAAGTGCTACGAAAGTATGACGTCAGTCTTTCGTAGTTTGTACGCATCGGGAGACAACTTTGTTCGACAGGTATATTAAATATTGCGTTTATGAAAGTGGTTTCATAACAAAAGTTGCTTATAATTGCATAAGTTATTGAATTGTTTACAAATATTAAGAAATTTAATTGAAAAAAAATTCGACTTGAATATCCAACTTTGAAGGCGCATAACAAAAAAAAATACAAATCCTATCAAGCTGAAATTTTGGGAACACTTATTTTTTACCGTGATTTCTTTATTTTATTAACAAAATTCGCTAATCTTTGACCTTGTCATCATCCCTATTGCCCATGAATGTTCTACCGTACTATCGTATATCGGTGCGATTGATATCGATTACATTAGAACTATTAGGTAGCCATAGACATTAAATAAGCCCATCTATCATAATCGCCTTTACCCATCATGGGCTGTCGTGGTGTGCATACACGAACAGACAACACTCACTGTAAGTTATGAGCCAGCTCTATATTCCTATCCACGGGGTCTCTGTCCATGTATATCTGCGGCATGTTGTGTCGGTCGGAGCAGAACCGCTCTATACATTTCTTAGTCTGCTCAAGGCTGTAATAGGTGCAGTGCAGGAACATACGGGTGATGCCGTCATCTGGAACAAACAGTGCCAAATAATCATCGGAACCTAGGTTCTACGGTTTTGATGACCTCATCTGGCTCAATGGTTAAGAAGAAGTTTGAATCCTGCCGACGGAACAAAAATTATTCAATGTTCCTGGGTCATGGTTGTGTATTAAATACGTGTACCTATGATATAACAAAAATATTAAATATATGTATTATGTATTATGTTGCAAGCGCAAGCGCTGTTTCACGACAGTTTTCTGTGAGAACGTGGTATTTCTCCGGTCGGGCCGGCCCATTCGTGCCGAAGCATGGCTCTCCCACGTATAAAATACGCCTAAGAAATAATTTTAAACTTCCTATTTAAACCCAAAAAAAAATTGGAACGCCATTTATCAGGTACTTACTGCCGAAGCATACAACAAGCTTATTCGGAGGTATGCTCATCTAGATACAAAAATATTAATTTTTAAATCTAAATTAAGTATATATTTTTTCCACTTATTTTCTTTTTTTGGAATATAAGCAACGATATGAATGAAAAAAAAAACATACTAATATTATAAATGCGAAAGTGTGTCTGTCTGTCTGTCTGTTACCTTTTCACGCCCACACCGCTGGACCGATTTTGCTGAAATTTGGCATGGAGATACTTTGAGTCCCGGGAAAGGACATAGGATACTTTTTATCCCGGAAAAATGTACGGTTCCCGCGCGATAGAGTTTTGGCGCAACGGAGTTGCGGGCGTCATCTAGTTAAAATATATATTATGATTTTGCTACATAACTGATAGAAAATAGAAATGCAACCTGCATTTCTTCAAAATGTTAAAATTTCTGAGTGTAACGGTAGTGGTATAGAATAATATAAAAAATCATAATTATTTTTAAACAAAAAATTTAGCTGCTTTGTAAGTTATAGATAGCTATGTCAAGAATCGCAGAAATTTTAGGAGCTGAGACCGACTTCAAAATTATAAAGATTGAGTAAAGATATAGTTGAGGCTTAGGCCAAATGCCAATCCTATAAAGGGCACTTAAATAGAGTAAGAATTATTATTTCATACTTTTTAGAGGCAGTTTACTGTGGAAGTCGGTTTAAATTTTTTGTTTAAAAATAATTATTTTTCTCTTTTTAGCTATCTCCATTAAGCATATTATTACGTAGTCACTGGTGGATTGTATTTTATATATTACTAGCTGTCCCGGCAAACGTTGTTTTGCCATAAAATGATTTTCCCTGTTTTCCTGCTTTTTTCTCAAAGTTTTTTCAGATTTTTTTCAGAAATGTTTCCATATAAATTTCAAGGAGTCCTCTCGATTCCTCATGGATCGCATCATCAGATAACCACTTTGGTGACCATGGTACCAAATCACGGCTGTATCCTATACAACAACAAAAGAATTTTGAAAATCGGTCCACAAACGGCGGAGATATCTGCGAACAAACATTAAAAAAAAAAGAACATAATAATATATACGGTCGAATTGAGTAACCTTCTCCTTTTTGGAAGTCGGTTAAAAAGCACTCAGGTAAACTTTTTTATTTACGTTATCAGCTACACATTCCTTTTTTTCTTTTAAATTTTCATCTACTATTACGGAAATCGGAGATTTGCATGATTTTTACGCTCTAGGCACTCCACTATTTACAAAATAACAAAGTCAGCAAAATAAAACAATTAGAATTTGTATTTTGACACTTAATCACCAATTATAATAATAAAGTAGCTTTTGAACAATTAAAAAATTCACATGCAAAAAGAAAAACAAAATGTTTAAGCTCGTTAATCATTATATTAACATAAATTGTTTATTTAAATACCTAAGTAAATATTTTCCTGATGCATACTTAAGTATATTTTTTAATTTAAAAATTTCAGTTAAATGCAAAATGCACTTTGGTGAATAATTTTGACGGACTAAAAATTGGTCTTTTGGCGCGTGATAAGTGATAACACTGCACCGCCATAATAATATATTATTGTACAATGTCTCTAGAGCAGTGGTACTCAACCTTTTCATTATACAGGCCACCAACACGTTTTCACGTCTTGGTGTTGCGGGCCGCACCCAATTTTTTGGTTAAAAAAAATAATGTTCTTTAAAATTAATGATTTAAAAGTTGAACTTTCACGACTTTCATGACATTATTTTGCACTATTTTACCGGTAGGCGTTAATTTCAAAATGGTTAATCTTCATGAGGACCACTAAAAACCGGCGGGTCACATGCAATCCGCGGGCCGCAGGTTGAGTATAGCTGAGTATTATAGTTGCCTGTTTTCATCTAAATATAATTTTGCATGTGGTTAAAAAATTTAATAATTACCAAACGGCTCTGGCAGTTGAGGGTCCTTCTTCATCCATTCCTGAATGTGTACGATGTCGTCCTTCAAGTTGCTGCCCATCTGAAATTGTTTAAATTTCAATTTAAGAATATTGTAATCAGAGTGGATCAATACAACATGTTTTTAATTCAGTTCAGTTCTTGGTAGGTATCGGGTAACGGGTTTACTAGAGCATTTTTTTAAGCGTGGCAAACGAAAATTTTTCAATGCTTTCCCTTTTTTCCCGGAAACCAAACCATGAAATTTTGTGAAAATCTGTTCAGCCACTTCAGAATGAGGAGGCCAGAATAAAAAGGCACATTTGCACTTATTAAAAATTTTGTATGGATAATTGTTATGTACTAAAATCAATTAAATATCATTCTAAAGCAGGGGTTCCCAAATTTATTTTGTCTACTGCCCACTTTGAGAACAAATTATGTTTTAACGCCCCCATTGTTTCAATTTAAAATGCATTCAGATGAAATAACTCTACCCCCAAACCTCTACACAACGCCCCCATTTTTTCTGGGTCCCACACCTTTAGACCTTCAGCGCCCACAAGGGGGCGTTATCGTTCACTTTGGGAAAGACTGTTCAAAAGTATAGTAGCATCACAATATTACCTAACCAAGCGTTAATATACGGATATGTGATCACGTTCTCTAATAGTCGGGTTGTACGGAGTTTCTCTCGTGTTAATTACTATTTACAATTAACAGTAATTCGCTAATAGCAGTAAGTACCATTAAAATCATTGCGCTGTAAAATTACACTAATTGATATCATGTACCTCGATTTTATTGTTTTGATTCCACAATAATGCAGCATCGCTATTTGTACGATAAAGGTGAAAACATCCATACTTCCATACTAATATTATAAATGCGAAAGTGTGTCTGTCTGTCCGCCTGTCTATCTGTCTGTCTATTACCTCTTCACGCCCAAACCACTGAACTGTTTTTGTTTGAAATTTTGTATGGCGATACTTTGAGTCCGTGAGTGAGATGAGGGAAAGGACATAGGATACTTTTTATCCTGGAAAAATGTACGCTTCTCGCACGATAAGCGACTTTTGGCGCAACGGAGTTGCAGGCGTCATCTAGTTCAAAATAAACATTTTACGATTGTATTTAAAGGTATGTTTTATTATTCGTAGGTTATGAGTTATGACTTAATAATATGAGATTTGCTATTTGATCGTAGTTTCTAAACTAGACTAAACAAGTAGCGAGGCTGTATTAAATATTATTGCAGAATCTGGCACTTCGAAACAAGTGATGATTATTAATACCTCGATCGTGGGAATCGCAGACACAATAGATATTCAATTGTTGTTGGGTTATTATTACGAGAATAAGATGTTTAGTTTGCCACTAAATATCAAGATATTTATTAGCGAATTAAATACCTTAACTATAATTAACATAATATTATAAATTATAATCATCTTGACATTCAATTGTGTTGCGTACAAAAACTAGATATAATAATTTAACAATTTAAAATTTAAATACATCGTTACGTAAAAACTGCTCACGAATTGATTGAAATAAAATTAAAAAGTACTAGCTATCCCGGTGAATTTCGTGTTACTTTAAAACCTTCCCTGGACTTCTACGAATATTTTAAGACTAAAATTAGCCCAATCCTGAACGGATTGGGCCGTTTTCGATTTTAGCGCGACTAACACAATTGAAAATCCATTTTTATATATATAGATATATAAGTTTGTTTTATAGCTTATGTGTTGTAAATTTTGATCCAAATCAAAACTGTTTAGTACTGTACAGAATATACTTTTGCAATGAGCGAAAGAGCCAAACCTTCAGATCGGCTACGTTTTATTTATCGCTTAGATTAGAAAACAGGCGCAATTATTCACACTAGTTGTGGAAAAATTTCCAGGATTTTCGTAACATTTTTCTGATTACGACTAGCAGTTAACCAAAATAGTCCCACAACGAAAGATTAACCTCCATCGAAAAGTTTACCTCTTCTTTTTTTGGGCGGTCCGTTAAAATTTTGTATCTTTTTGCAATTATCGCGCAAAATGTTTTTATTTATTAGATAATTAAAATGTTTGAAAACTTTCAATTTATTTAATAACAATGTATTATTTAGATGTATATAATATGTATAAAGATAGATATTTAGATTTCAAAAGGGATTTTAAAAATGAAATCATACAGTGGAAAATCCAGATGAGCAAGAACTAATTTAACGTTATTAATACGGGAATCTAAAGGTAAAAAGAAACTCTAAGTTGGCGGTTTCCACCACTCTACAAAAAAAAAAAAACGAAAACAATTTCTAATTTTCCAAATAAAAATATTTATAACAGAATTATAATAATAATTAAAAAGCATTATCTGGCTATCTATAGTCTGTCAAGAAAGTCATGACTGGCGGAAAATTTTTAAATGAAATAAAAAATATGAGAACTTTATTAATTCGAAATAAAAATGTGCAAGGTGACAATATTTAAAATTTAGTATGCGTTCTCTGTGAAAATACAAAGCAAAAAATACACCTTTTAAGCGTGATTACGTTTAGAAAATTTTCCCGCCTGTCATGACTTTCTTGACAGGCTATAACTATTATGTTTGTACAACTTTTTGAATGCAATAAAGTATATTCTATCTATCTATCTATCTATCTATTAATTGGATTTGACCATTTTTCTTACCTTTTCGCGGGCTGTTCGCGGAGGCTCTCGTTTTACGACTGAAGTAAACTTTTTACGTGCAGACTGCACGGACTACGGAGGAACTCTCGATACAGATTGACATTGTAATCATGTACCTACTCGTGTTCACTTAATCATTGCTTCCTGATAATCCGGTTATTGAAAACTTATAATGGTGGCCGCTTCCCACGGCTTTGCCTGTACAGTATCTGTGAATCAACATCGCATCCAAGCACCAATCTAATATACAGAGTGTAACGAAAGTAAGTGATAATAATTTAGGGTGTGTATGTGTTCCTTGTAGAGTAGCAGTGCTGAAAGACCATTTTTTAGGGTTCCGTACCCAAAGGGTAAAAACGGGACCCTATTACTGAGACTTCGATGTCTGTCCGTCTGTCTCCAGGCTGTAACTCAGGAACCGCTATAGCTAGAGTTCTGAAATTTTCACAGATTGTGTATATCTGTTGCCGCTATAACAACAAATACTAAAAACAAAATAAAATTAATATTTAAGGGGGGCTCCCATACAACAAACGTTATTTTTTTTGCCTTTATTAATCTATATCAATAATGGCAGCAGGTAGGTACTTGATTTTTTCTCAAAGTCATTAATTATATGTGTACTTACTTTAATATTTAATAATAATATTAACACAAAATAAAAAATTAAGGGTACAAAAAAACTCAATTTTTGGCCTAATTTTGCTCTATAATGGTACAGAACCCTACGTGCGCGAGTCCGACTCGCACTTGGCCGATTATTTATTTTACTTTTGTATGGGGAAACCCTGACGCTGGGGCGCTTGTCCATACAAAAGTAAAAAAAAAATTTGGTCTTTCAGCGCTGCTACTTTCACAGTGAACTCTCTCTACAAGGAGACACACACCCTAAAGTATTATCACTTACTTTTGTTACAGCCTGTATAAAATTATCATGTCACTATAGTATTTGTGCGCGAACTCCTCCAAAACCGCTCAACCGAAGTTAATAAAATTTATGGCAAAACAACATATTTTGCCGGGTTAGCTAGTATTCCTATTAAAATGTTAAAAGTATGTGTGCCTTGTTATTTTGATTATAGTATGGTAAAAAAACAAAATTATTTGTTTACTTGGAGATGTTGTTTAAAAAAATCTTCTATTTTTGTAGCTCGGTTGTTGAGTATTGATAGATGCATTTTTTATACAAATTGCTTTGAGATACCAATTGTCAGTATATATTAATACGTGAGCCAAAAACTTTGTATCCCTTTTGACGAAAAATGGGGAAACGTAGGTGAATGAAATTTTGCACGGTTATAGTTTATATGGTGATTGGTGAAGGAGTACATCGAGCTAATATTATTTTGAAATTATGCTTTTATCATACATTTTTTTTAACAAATAAAACATTACACAAACTACAACACACACACTAGGAAAAATGACAGATTTTTGAGTGACAAGCCTATACATACGTTTAATTATGGTTGAAGTCTGTTGACAACAAGGTGACAAATTGAAAATGGATTATAGTTTTTTATTGAATCTTAGATACTAACGGCCATTCCCAATATTTGATCTATCTCTGGTTTTGCCCTACTAGAGATAGGAAAAGCTCACATTAGACATAAAATATATTTTATGTCAATTGTGAGCTATTTCTATCTCTAGTAGGGCAAAACCAGAGATAGATCAAATATTGGGAACGGCCGTAAGACAATGCTTACACGGCCAGTCTGAGATCAGCTGAGTCCCAAAGACAAGAGTTGAAAAAATATGATAAAGTAAATATTTTTTACAAAACATAGGTAGTAGTCCTAATGTCGTTGAAACTAAGGTCGAATTTCGACCATTGGGCGATCTCTAGTTAATATGTAGTAGGTATGAACAATCGACGTCAATCATGAGCAAAGAGACGAATGTTCTACTCTGCACTATCTGATCAAAATCAGTCCGGCCGTTTCAAACAAAACAAAACAAAAATATAATATGTACTTAATACCAAATGACTTTGGAGATTTCGTGAGAAATAATATAAATCATCATACAATTATTCGTTTAAATACATTAAAGTTAAACTCATATTTCTTGGATTATTCTGGCACGATTATGTGTTGTTATTGTTTTTTTTTGTTTACAATAGAAAATTGGAATTTTACAAAATTATTTTTCTTGTTTTATTGACGTCTATGGGATTCAGAGTCTGAAAATAAAAACTTTTAAAAATCGGATGAATAAGCGCTGAAGCTATCGTATCGTATCTATGTTGTGTCTAATCAAATAGGTAAGCAATAAGCATACGACAACAACCACTTTGCTGATTTAGATTCAATTTTATTTGATCTAGATGGATAGCTTTATGTCTCCGTGCGATGAACAGATTCATCAGCAACCTTTTTTTTCCTAAAAACAAATAGTAAGTTAAATCTTCCCTTTAAAAAATCAGTGTCTCAATTGTTTTTCATAAATACATATTTACAAGTTTAGTCCGCGCCCCACTACTCCTCCTAATCGTTATTCGTTAATAGTATATGTGTGCAAGATTTCGCAAGATTTCGATTTTCGAATCTTCGTGTGTTATCGGCTACGAATAATAAAAACTAAGGAAAAGTAACTCCGTCAAAAAACATGCTCCACAATACTTGTCAAAAAAGTGTACCTAAAGGGGCCCATTCACTGCAGGACTGCACGGCAGTCCTGCCGTGAATGGGCCCTTTTAGGTACACATTTCATTACATTTGCAATATTTAGGTGACCTTAAGCGGTACTAGGCTGACGTTACATGACAGATCAAAAGGAACCAAATTTAAAACGGTAATAGTATGGGAGTTACGATTCCTTAGTTTTTATTATTCGTAGGTTATCGGTAGTCGGTACACAGTACACACTAATTACCTATGAGTGCACGCTCATACTACAATAAATAGACCAATTAGGAAAAAGCGTCACGGTCAAAGGGAAAAATGCTCACCCAAAAAGTGGTGGGGCGCGTCTTCATTGATTGCACGGACTATATTAAGATCAAAATATTTTTCTCACACTTACAATATTATCTAATGAAATAATTATGCATAGATAATTCTTACAATTAATAATATACTTAGGTACTTAATAATTCTTAATGAGCTCTGAAGTCCAAATCTCGTGTTATTAACAACGATATCACCTGTTTCGTTCCGCACGGTGTCGCATTGTTACGCGCGACAAATCGCGGGTAAGACCACATTGCTCCTTTGCGGTGCGACGCCGCAGTGTCGACAATCCGACGTTCTCTTTTCATTTAAAGGTACGTTTATACGGGCAACTAAAATTGCTCCACTCCAGTCAATTCTCGTCAACTTTGACGTCACGACTACATCAAGCAATTTTCGGAAACAAGCAGCAACAAGCAGCTATATTGCGCAATACATCGCAATACAATTGAGCGATATGGCGCAACTTCATCAACTAGTTACTAGGAAATACTGTCATGTACACAATCCCTTCGGATATTCGTCCATTCGTATCGGCGACATTGAGCGATATGAAATATCTGGAGCAATATCGCCGAAAAAATTGTTGCTCGTGTATGCGCTTCTTAAGAGGAGTCCACACCGCCCTTTTTTCCATACAAACATTGTCCCCTGTTTCCTCTCTGGATAATGCTAGTAGAGTTATAATTTTTTACCTGAATATCTACGGCCACTAATACAATGTCCCTATGTTTTCTGTTTTTTCATAATTTAATTATTAAATAAGATATGAACGTTCAAAAACCCAAAAAAATGGCCAGATTTTCCGCTGTGTTTAAACATCCAGAAAACAGATTGGGCTAGATTATATAAAAAAAATGAAACATAGGAACACACCTCAAGCCTTTCTTTAATCTTTAATGAATAAAGTACTTAAATCGGTTAAGTTTTGGAGAAGGAATCAGGGGACAACGAATCGTTGATTTTCTGCAGTTGTCTCTATCGCGTTCCGCGGTATAGGCTTGAGGTAAGGGACACAGCTATAGAAAGATTACACGTACTTTTTTTTCATTTCTCTAGCCCCTGGTGTATCCTCTTTGGATCAGTGCGGCATATTAATGCCGCACTGATCCAATGGCGTCGACAGACGCACTGATAGAACGACTGACAAATTATGGTATGCGTAGTAGGAAAAACGTTTAAGAGGGCGACTAACACCAAAAATCAAACATCGTCCTTCTCTCTTCACACTCACGCCCGTCTTTCATATGCCAGGTGAAAAAGAAAGACGCGGATTCACCGCCAAATTCGTTTTTTCTCAATAACTCGATAAATATACAACATTTTAAAAATCCGCTAGGTCGATCTCTCAGTGATGGAATTTTATACAATGTGTTAAAATATTAACTTAGTTCAATGCACGGTTATGGCAATAAATGAAAAATTCGTGAAAATTAGATGCATCTTTGTGATTTTTTCTATCGAGAAAATTTTAAGATATCGTGTTTTTGCTCAGATTGAATTCTCGGAAATATAATGTAGTATCTAATTTTAGAAAATGAAACAATTCGGGGCTTATTTTCAAGTATAAAAATGAATTATAAAATCGACATTCGGGTTAGTCGCCCCCTTAATAAAGCGACAACATCTGGCTGGGGTAACGCACACTATTAAATGCCGTTCATAAAAATATAGTAAAACTAAAATGATCCAGCGCTAGGCGGGCTTATGATGATGAAATCTTGCTATAAGAACGCTCTGATTAATGTAGCTTTCAAATAAAATGACTAGATCAACATCGGTCCTCCGTTTTTGACCGCCTTCCAAAAAGGAGAGGTAATACGTTCGGCTGTATGTATTTTTTTTTATGTATGTTCAACGATTACTCAGCCGTTTGTGGTCCAATTTACAAAATTCTTTTTGTGTTGTATAGGGTTTGACTCGAATTTGGTACCATGTTCATAAAAATGGTGACCTGATGATGGGATCCATGAGTAATCGAGGGAACTCCTCAAAATTTATATAAAAATATATAGTGATTTCGATTTTTTCTGAAGTGTTTCAGGCATATACTACCAAAAAGTAAGATTTTGCACCAGGATGTACCCTAGTTCCGAAGGTACCCAACAGAACTTTTGAATCCTTATAGATACAAGTTCGAGGATTTTGGCTTTATTTAAACTACTCCAAGTAAAAGCCAATGAATTCTACATTATTTCTGCTGAACGTAGGCTAAATTTTATTTTGGAAAAAATTGGGTTTCGTAAGATATTTGGGTTTTTCGGACGCCAGGTGTAAAATCAACCAGAAAAGTTACTTATTTGCGTACGCTGCCGAAACTATAAAAGATAGAACCATAAAATGTTCCAAGTAATTGTAGATCTTATAAATATCTACATAAAAGTCCGCGACACACTATACTTATCTATGTCGAGTGAGGCACAATAACCATTTTTTTATTTAAAAATCTTGAATTTTTTTGGACTACATTTAAAAATAAATTATTTCAATACTAAGTACAGTTTATGTAGATAACATTTGGTCTTTGAACGATTAAAATTGGACGTTTAGTTTTGAAATTATGGCGAAATTAAAATATTATAACGATAGTGGGCGTCACCAAACAGGGGTGCGCGTGCGGGAGGAAGACAATCTGTGCAGTGTGCACTATATGCATCCCTTCTAGGGTTGTTGAGGAAGTGATTATGAGGAAGAGGAGGAGGAAGAGGAATTTTCACGCGCAAATTTAGAGGATGCGGATGAGGAAGAGGATATTTTTTGAGGAAGAGGATGCGGATGAGGAAGCGGAAGAGGAAGCGGATGAGGAAGCGGATGAGGAAGAGGATGATAGGAAATTATAAATACTAGCGGACTGCGGACCCAACCCAAAAGTCTTTGTCCTGTTTGTACATAACTAGGTACATACAATACACAAAAATTTATTAAAAGGGCATTTTCCAGTGGACCAAACTATGAATCTAAACCATTCTCAAAACACACACAATAAAGAATCATCAAAATCGGTCCAGCAATTTAGCAGGAGTTCAGTAACACACAATGGCTTTATACAGCCGTAGTGAGACCGATTACCACATATGGCTGCGTAGTGTGGCAAAAAAGGCTGAACAAGTAAACTGTCGCAAAAATCTGAACAGCGTCCTGAGACTGGCATGCCTAATAATCACGGGTGCGCTTTCGTCAACACCCACCGCTTCCCTCGATGCCCTGATCAACCTAACTCCGCTTCCTCTGCTTGTTCAGATGGAGGCCAGAAAGGCGGCTCTCAGGGCCAGGACGGCGGGCAGGACGAATTAGGCCTCCACCCCATTTGGCAGCTGGAACAGTCTCTTCGTGAATCACCCATCATGGACATGTCATCAGATGCCATGATCAAGGTGCATAGCTTTTCGACCCTTATTGCTTATATCAGGTTCTTATACCTGCCAGGGAGGACTGGGAAGGAATAATCCTAATTGATGTTCGCTCTAGCGATATAGTTTGGTTCACGGATGGATCAAGGAAAGAACCGTGCGGGAGCCAGTTTCTACGGGGACAAGCCACCAAGAGGCAAACATGCCAGTTTGGGGGAGTTTGCGACCGTGTTTCAGGCTGAGGTCTTCGCAATCATCGGTTGCTTACTAGAAAGCCTAGAGATGGCACTAGTTAACAAAAATATTTTTATCCTTTCTGATAGTCAAGCTGCACTTAAAGCACTGACTGCTGCAAAGGTTTCGTCGAAATTGGTTCTGGAATGCATTGAGACGTTTAACATGCTAGGAATGGACAACAAAATACGCCTAGTATGGGTCCCGGGCCACAGTAACGTCCCCGGCAACGAAACCGCAGACGAACTGGCTAGGCTTGGGGCCGAGAGTATCATATATGGCCCAGAACCGGTCTGCGGAATATCTCCCAGTACTACAAAGCAAGTGCTCGAGGAATGGGCTCGCGAACTAGGCAGAAAGCAATGGGGTGAGACCCCTGCCCCCGTATACAAGTGGCAAAACGCTAACGCTAACGCTAGCGTTAGCGTTGCTTTGCCATTTGTCTACAGGCCCTGGCCTTGAACACTCCAAGGCACAAATTCCTGGCTTTAACAAGAAACTATCAGAAATAGTGCTTACCATGGGTAGGAATCAATTAAGAATCCTTACCAGAAGCCTAACTGGGCACTGCAAGCTCAATAAGCACCTTAACATAGGTGTTAGTAGCTTAACGACTTGCAGATTTTGCGAGGAGGAGGATGAGACACCTATACACCTTCTCCTTGACTGTCCTGCTCTACTACAGAGCAGGAACAGGCACCTTGGTCGCTACGAATACTCATCCACAGAGAAAATTCGTGGCACCAACCCTAACCACATCGTTCAATTTATGAGCAGCATTGGGTTGGGGACGGTACTCTAATGCGAAGGAGTCACAATAGATGACCTGCCTTCAGCAATAAAAAAAAAACATACACAACACACGCACACAAAAAAAAGATGAGTGAATGATACAATTCTCTGGCTCTGGCGTGTGCATTGCCATGATTGGATACGCGACGCGCATGCGCAGTGAAATTCCTCATAAATTCCTCTTAAATTTTGAGGAAGCGATAGCGGAAGAGGATTTTTTTATTTTTATTTATGAGGATGCGGTAACGGTTGAGGAACCCAAAATATTGCGGAACTTCCTCATTATGAGGAAGCGGAAGAGGAATCCTCAGCAACCCTAATCCCTTCGGATAATGACTGCGTCCGCCTCGTCGATGTCAGTATTGGAGTCTGTGATTTTTTTTTTTATGAAATAAGGGGGCAAGCGAGCAAACGGGTCACCCGATGGAAAGCAACTTCCGTCGCCCATGGACACTCGCAGCATCAGAAGAGCTGCAGGTGCGTTGCCGGCCTTTTAAGAGGGAATAGGGTAATAGGGGAGGGTAGAGATGGGAAGGGAAGGGAAGGGAATAGGGGAGGGTAGGGAAGGGAATAGGGGAGGGTAGGGAAGGGAATAGGGGAGGGTAGGAAAGGGAATAGGGGAGGGTAGGGAAGGGAATAGGGTAGGGGATTGGGCCTCTGGTAAACTCACTCACTCGGCGAAACACAGCGTAAGCGCTGTTTCACGCCGGTTTTCTGTGAGAACGTGGTATTTCTCCGGTCGAGCCGGCCCATTCGTACCGAAGCATGGCTCTCCCACGTATAATTGATCTGGGAATCATTTTGCTGACCGAGTCTTCCCTGGGTAGGCTTTTTGCAGCCGTAACCGACATCCACGCGGGCGGAGCCGCGGGCGACCGCTAGTAATAATATGTACAACTCTAAGACAAACAAGCTATAAGTAGTCTTGTGGTCTCATAGGTAACTAAAAAGGGTAAAATTATTATTTTTTAACAAAAAAGGTCAAATATTATTTGATTCTTTTTAGATTATTTTTAAGAATATTACCTACTTTTGTTTTTACCTTGGAAGTCGGTTTTAATTTTTTGTTAAAAAATAATGGATAGGTATGCTCTATTTTTATGACTCCACGGTGTATTTAATCATCATGTGTGTCTGACACACGGACAGACACTTATTATATAATAAAATAGATTATTTTTTCGGAAAATAAAAATTAATATGTGGCTTCGCTCTAAAATAATATTATTATGCAAGCTGTAGGCACACGATTTTCGCTCTATCGTTGGTGCTGAAACTGCAAAAGAGATCGTGAAGGTAACTCGAATACCTAATTATTACTTATTACGCAATAGGTACTCGGATTGTTGGCATCCTACAGTTTCACCGGGCTGAACATTATCAGATGGAACTCATTACACTCTTCCTGAGATACCAGTTAGCATCATCATCAGAGAACTAAAGGTTACTGTAAAAATATAATCAATAGAATAAAGTAGTTATAGCTCTCGTAAGCTGAGTATGGTATTTGAATCTAGTGTTAATTCCATCATATCTATATATATAAAACTCAAAGGTGACTGACTGACATGGTGATCTATCAACGCACAGCCCAAACCACTGGACCGATCAGGCGATTTGGCATGCAGGTAGATGATATGACGTAGCCATCCGCTAAGAAAGGATTTTGATCAATTCTACCTCCAAGGGGTTAAAATAGGGGATGAAAGTTTGTTACATATAATAATACTAAGCCGCGGGCAAAATCGTTGTTACATATATAAGGCTAATTAGACAAATTGTATTTATAGACGAATAGAAAATAAATAGCCCTGATAATGTTAGGGGGACGAAATAAAATAAAAAACTAAGTAAGTAAAAGTAAGAAGGAGTTAGCTATTTCAGTAGTAGTTATAGCTCCCTAATATTATAAATTATAATATTAGTATAGATAATGATACTGAGCACATTTCTAATTTCAAGGTTTTTTAGACAAATAGGTGAAATGTAGAAGAAAAATACTAAAATGAAATAAGTACGAAGGAATGATAATGTTTGAGGAAGTGCAATAATGTTAAAAAATAAAAATAATCTTTAATTAAAAATAAAATATAATAAAACGTTTTTAATAACTGATGTTTGTATTTTAACAAATATGATTAAGATTATAACAAAGTCAACGGGGGAGTTACAAAAAAATGTAAACACACCCCTATTTTATAATGTATAAAATATAATAGTAAAGGACATTGACAGGGTTTGGCCCAAGTGGTGCCCACACGTGGGAGTAGTGCCAACTAGTTCTCCTTGGACTACAATACATTAAAAAAATAATTAAAAGAAAATCGGTCCCAGGAGCTATTAATTTGAATACATCTTATTTTCTAAGGTTTTTCTGGTGTTTGAGGTATTTTTTGTTTAATTAGTTACATTTTCACGCTCAAAAATGCACACCTAACTCATTCCTGTCATACGTATCGCATAACTCCTTAAACCGGTCTTTTGTATGCTCCGCTCCGATAAAAAATACCTACCATGTGCATAATATGGTTTTTGGGGTGGGCTAGGCATCTCGACGCGATAAGGTGCCCTGCTTTATTCCTAGATAGAATTATAATCGACGACGATGATGACGACTAGTATCTTATTTGTTTTATTGTTATGTTATCCTGTGGCTGAAATGATGATGATGATAATGATTCTAATGTAAATGTTGAATAGTATTTTTATAGATATACTATTACAGTACAATAAGTACTATTCACTGCCACAGCTGTTACCAACTGATTAGTTATGTTAATTATTGTAAATATCGATTTATGAATAATATTGATTTATATTAATATATGTAAAACTATAGAAGTGGACGTCCTGTGACGATATGATGATGTTAAACTGAAGTAATAATTATGCAATAGTTGCTTTTTATTGTCAAATTCATTTTTCGTAAATAAATAATTCACTACAAACAAAAAAAAATTCTCTTGATCCCTGGGATAGATTTTCGAGCGCTTTGGTTTACAGGTTAGGGTTGGCCTGAGGAACAAAATGCACCATGGCTTCATTGTGGGCAGCACTTGGGCCAACTTCCATATAAGGATTAGCAATGTCCTTTACATTGATGTTGCCTATATTCAATTAGGATCTTATTATTTGTTGTGATAAAGTTGTTTATTTACAAATTAGATGACGTCTGCAGGCTGCAACTCTGTTGCGCCTAAAGTTCATCGCGCGGAAGCCGTACATTTTTCCGGGATAAAAAGTATCCTCTCCATCCATCCATCTCCATACCAAATTCCAGCAAAATCGGTTCAGCAGTTTGAACCTGAAATCTGAGAGACGCGGATGATTCATTGACTATACACTATTTACATATTTATTTTTTATTCTATTAAATTGTTCACGACACATTCCTTCTATAATCTAGACACGCGGTAGCGTGTCAAGCCAAGTTCCAGCATAACATAATATTATAATATAGGTACAACAATACTCAATAGTTATAATAATCTAATAAATGTTTCTTTCGACCAAAATATTTTCATCGCATTATTTTCATATTATTGGAGCAAAATTAGCTATATACCATATAGCTTAGTCAATATTTTTGGAGCAATGTATACATTTATGAGATCACTATATTTTGTATCAATTTTTCTATCAATCAAAATCAAGTGTGCGAAAACTTCCGTTGTCCATGGATAGGTCAATGTCTTTTTTGCCGATGGCTGCCCAGAGGTCGTCTTTGTACACCACATCACTGAAAATAAAATAGAGAATTAGCTACGTTGTACCATAGAAGAAATTGGTTTATAGGCAGTTTGAAGACCTAAGTCATTTGGTCGGGTTATGTCAATTTAATGTTGGATTATGGATGTGATATTTCGGCTGGGCTTGAAATGACGCGACCAAATAGCAGCCCCGCCATTTGCCTTTCCTGATAGTACATAAAGAAATATGCTATAATGTAACAAAATCAAGTGACTATTGATTTTCTTCAGGCATTTTCCGTATATTTAGTCACACAAGAAAAAAAAAATTATTAAACAGACTTTTCTTACGGCCTGTGCAATGTGCATTAATCATCGTATTTTTTAAAATTGTATCTTTATGTTACTGTAGTTTTTTATTACAATTTCCGCAGTCTGCTGTCTGCACTTTAATCTTACTACATTATAGTTATGTACATAAAAAAAATTACAAACAAAAAATACATTTATTTTTCTTTTGGCTGTAGTCAAGTTAAAAGAATGAAATAGCCATACACTGAGACTAAAGTGCAAAAAATATCACTTAATTAAAGTGTTATTAACTCGTCTTTAAGTTTACATTCAGAAGATTTACCCAATTTCCTTCAATTTATCATATATCTCATGTTTCTTGACCTCCACCGAGGGCAGGGTGCCGCCGTAGTCAGAAGGCAGGTCGTCCTTCTCTAGGTGCTCGAATAGAGAGTTCGACGATGGTGAATGAAATTTAAGCTGAAATAAACGAAGAATTCATAATGTTACTAATAAGTAAAAAGAACGATCATTATTACCGTAAATAATGCCTACAGAAATTTAAAAGCAAAATAGTTTAAGTTATTGGTATTACAATTTACAACCCAACGAAATATTTAAATCATACTATAATGCGCTCTACGCAAAGTTAAAATAAAAAATAAAGAGTAATTTTTTTTATATTACATTGCTTTTTGAGGGGTGGCCTTCCGGTTTGAAAACTTTTTGCGCGACGCTGGATTGTGGCGTTTGTTGTACCACCAGTCACCACCATCCTGCATCGCCAAATGACCGGGAGCCACCACATACGTTCAAGTACATGCATTACGCACTATGTCAATAATCTCCCTGGACTTGAATAGCTTGAAGGCTCCAGGACATCACGTACATGGCTACAACACATACTAAGTCAATAAAACGTCAATAATCTCCCGGGACATTAATGGCTTGAAGGCTCCTGGACACCACGTACACGGCAGCAACCGCAATAAGCGCCGCGTTCACCGCGTGCAGCTTCTGAATCCGCACCGGCAGCGTGTCACGGACACCACACACACGGCTTTAACACCTACCATGTCAATAATTTCCCGGGATATGAAGGGCTTGAAGGCGGTGAGCAAGGTGTCTATGATGGGCGCCGCGTTCACCACGTGTAGCTGCTGGATCCGCACCGGCAGCGACTCCTGCACACGTCACACTGGTATAAGAATATAAATATCACTTTTTGCACACCCTGGAGTTTTTGTTTTTGTTGAGTTGGAGTTCCCTGTGAACATTTTGGTGTGACAGCGCTGCTCACAGTTAACTCTTTTTTAAACTCCATATATAAATAGGTACACATAGACCAGTAGACACCCTAACGGCGCCTTTGAGAAAACATGCGAGCTGAATCCGCGCAGATAGCGCATACGTCTGAAACCCAATATTAATGCTAAACATAATATTATAATAATATAATTATGTAGAATACATCGAAGCAATGGAGCGACGGACCGCGGACGAGGTGACCATACATTTGGTAAAATGTAGTTAAAACGAAATGACATCTGGAGGCTAAAACTTTTTAATCGGGACTTAACGCGACTTATTGAAGTAGTAATACTACTACGAGTACATACTTTTTTATTTTTTATTTTTTTCAGTTATCTGGAGGCTAAATAATAATGAAAATAAAGTTCGAAGACCAATTAGAGAAAATAAGTGTGTTCTAAATCCCAAATTAAATAATAATTAATAACCTATAGTCTCTAACCTGTAAAAAGTATACTGTACCTATTATCGAGACTCGCGAGAAAAAAAAAGTAATAAAACTATAAATTATAATTAATAGTATACATAATTAAAACGTTCGTGTTAAAATATGTAGCGCACTTTTATATTATACAATGCAGTATATAAATAAATGTGTCATAATTATTAATATATTATTATCTATACTAATACTATAATTACTATAATTTACTATAATAATATTATAAATGCGAAAGTATCTCTGTCTGTCTGTCTGTCTGTCTCGCTTTCACGCCAAAACTACCGAACCGATTGTAATGAAATTTTGTATACAGATAGTCTAAAGCCTGAGAAAGGACATAGGCTACTTTTTTACTGGAAAAAAGGGTTGTAAGGGGGTGAAAATACGAAAATTTGTTCAAATTAAGTTAGTTCCAAAAATTCATACTAGATGGCGCCGTGCGTCTCTTACATCGCGCTAACGCTTGCCCAACATCTTTCTATAAGAGGTGGTATCATCATACGTTCAAGTTTCGATTGTTATTAATTGTTTTTTACGTTATTTAGTAAGTCAGTACTTTATATTATACAGTGTGTAACAAAAATAAGTGATAATACTTTAACATTTTTTTTCACTTTTGTATGGGGAACTCGTGACGCTCGGACCCTTGCCCATACAAAAGTGAAAAAATTTTTTCGTCTTTCAGAGCTGCTACTTTCACAGTGAACTCTATACAAGGAACACGTACACACCCTAAAGTATTATCACTTATTTTTGTTACACCCTGTATACAGTGACGTAACCTTAATGATAAATAGTTTATGGGTAAAGTTGTGTAGGTAATTGGGGGGCTAAATAAGCTTTAAAATTTGGAATAAAATATAAAGTTTAATTTTAAAAATGAAATATTATGTGCACACTGCACAGCTGTTTTGATTTAAGGGGTACCAGGGTTTTTTTTATAAAAGCTTTTGACACCAATTTTGTTGACATCGCGCGCTATAAACTGAAGTCCACGCGGACGAAGTCGCGGGCAACAGCTAGTATAATATAATAATTAAGTACTTATCTACCCTGTTACAAAAGCAAGATAATTATTAATTTTGTATAATAATGAGTAAGATATATTATTATCGCTATTTAACAATGTATTTTTTCTTTTTACTAACTTCTAGCCAACACTTCTGACCGTATTAAGTTAAGATAAAATAAAATGATATTTAATACATTATATTGCAATACGCTTTTAATTAACTAACAGGTTTAAATGAAATCGAGCGTAGATACGCGGTAGCGTGTCAAGCCAAGTTCAAGGATAACAGAAATGGTGAGCAGCATCGTCTGTAATATTGCTCGAACCCATAAAGTTAATATACCTAGCGGAATATTAACTTTATGCTCGAACCATAAACTATAATCTGAATCTAAATATATCCTACTTATATTATAAACGCGAAAGTTTGTTTGGATGTATGGATGTGTGGATGTATGGATGTATGGATGTTTGTTACTCTTTCACGCAAAAGCTACTGAATGTATCTTAATGAAACTTTACAATAATATAGCTTATACATCAGAGTAACACATAGGCTACAATTTTAACCGACTTTCAAAATGGAGGAGGTGTTATGTTCGTTTTTTTATATTCAACGATTACTCCGCCGTTTGTGAACCAATTTTCAAATTTTTTCTTTTGGCGTATCTGATGCTGGCGATCTGATGCTGGAATCCATGGGTAATCGTGGGAACTCCTCAAAATTTATATGGAAACATGCGGTGACTTCGGTTTCGTGAGAATTAGTCTAAGCATATGCTACCAACAAGTAAGATTTTGCACAAAGGTATACCATGATTAGGTTGGGAAGTTGCTGAGAGAACTCCGGATTCCTTATACATACAAGTTTGGGAGTTTCGGCATTGTTTTAAGAACGGAAAGCATAATATGCTACTATATAAATTACATTCATCATCATCATCACTACCATATTATACCTAAAATGCATCCCATGATTATAAGCCTATTATGACCCTATTATTGGTATTTGGTACCTATTTTTCATAGTCATTTAGATCAAGATTCGATTTTGTCAAGCGATTTAAAAAATGTTTGTTTGATCGAACACGCTAATCTCAGGAACTATTGGTCCGATTAAAAAAAAATATTTCAGTGTTAGATAGCTCATTTATCAAAGAAGGCTATAGGCTATTTAAACACGCTAAAACTAATAGGACCAAAGAAACAGAGGAAATGTGGTTAAAACGGAAAATTATTAGAAAGGGTTTATCTCACGAACTACTGAAGCAATTTTGTATGTTATTTGGCACAGATATAGAGTAGACTACGTGAAGAGACATCAGCTATTTTGTTGCAAAAAAATTTACGATTTCCGTAAAATTCCTAATTTACGCGGGCGAAGCCGCGCGGGACATCTATACTTATATAACTCAGGATATAAGTATTATACGCGGGATACTTATATAACTCAGACTGACTGACTGAAATAGTGATCTATCAACGCACAGCCAAAATCTTTGGACGGATCGGGCTGAAATTTGGCATGCAGGTAGATGTTATATGACGTAGGCATACGCTAAGAAAGGATTTTGATCAATTCTACCCCTAAGGGGATAAAATATGGGAAGAAAGATTGTATACATATAATAATACTTCTTAACGCGAGCGAAGCCGAAGAAGAAGTAATTATATGTATAAAATGAAGCTCTAAACTCGCTTTAATTTGAGGCTGTAACGCGACACATCATGCTATATGGCTCGAGTAAGACAACCATTATAATAATAATAATATTATAATATCTATGGACGCTTCACACCACGTCAGTCTGGCCCCGTGCTAAGTACCTGAAGGACTTGTGTTACGGGTACCAGACAACGGAAATGTATTGAATACTTTTATACTATATAAGTACATAATATATTTAGGATTTTTATTATATCATACACATAATACTTAATACACATCCATGACCCAGGAACATTGAAAACTTTTTGTTCCATCAGCGGGATTCGAACCCGCAACCCCCGGCTTGAGCTGCCACTCACTCAACCATTGAGCCACAGAGGTCGTCTCGATTTTCAAATAGGTAACAATTGGTTATTTGAAAATCGTACCCCCATTCTCTAGCGATGCACAGTGTCGAGCACGTAGTCTTCATAAAAGAACTTACCAGCTGGTATTTAAGTATCTTTTTGCTTATGAACAAGTTGAGAGTTTTCATGAACTTGTAGTTGATATGCTTAGCGTCTAATATGGCCACGACGCCATCTTTAACGTCTGTTTCCGTCAGTAGATACACGTCGAACATCATTGTGAATAGCTTGCAGTCGGATACGTAGTTGTATATGTCGAAACCCGGGTCGTTCATTTGCCATATAAGTAGTTTTCTGTTATTTGATATGTCGTATACACAGGTGTCACTGAAAAAAAATATTTTTAATCTTATTATAATTTATAGGGTACTATCAGGGATCATATTATATTATATATGCAGATGGCGATCCTGATAATTTAATCGAACTATGTAAATCTCATTTGTCAGATCACGATTATCGTTGACTTGACACAACCCGACCAAATAGCGTAGATCCGCGATCTGCCTAAGAGAAACAATAATTTATCTGGTAGTACATGGATTTTGCGGCACTAGCATTCACAAGATTTTTGTTTGAATTTAACACGTTCGCTGCGAAGCAAGGCATTATATGCCTGGTCGATTGCTTTCTATCAGTTCGTGCGTGCTCTATCGTGTCTTTTCGCTCGATGCGGGCGCTGTAACTCGAGGAGTACTACGGGGATAGTTTTATATACTTACCCATTTTTAAAGCTTATGACGTTTTATTAAAAAATGCACCAGGATTTTTAAACATAGTTCGCACGGAATTAAAATTGAACAAGCTCAGTGCGATACTCATAACTCAGATACCAGCTCAGAATTGAGATCCTCGTCATAGAACTTTGCCGGTACCGACTTCAAAAGAATGAAAATTGGGTGCAGAAGTAGTTGAGGTTTAGTCGAATTTTGAAAAAGGCACTAATGAAGAATAATAATTATTTCATACTTTTTAGATCATCGTTTTTACCTTGGAAGTCGGGTTCAATTTTTTGTTTATAAATAAAAATTATACTATTTTTAGTTATCTACAAGACCACCTTATGCGTACCTAAATAACCACTACTAAAGTTCACATTATATTATTACTGTAAGTGAAATTGTGGTAAATGCTTGCAGTTATCTAAGCGATACTGAAATTTCCAAAGTTTTATCTTTAAATGTTCAGGAGTTCCGTTCAGTGCCTTTGGATCCAGAGACACCTTCGTATGAAATTTCACTTATGTGCAACTTATGTTTGAGTTACTAGAAACAACATCTTAACCACCACGTGTGTTTTAATAAATTTCTCTCATAGATTCCATCATCAGATCATCACCTTCGTAATCATTGTACCAAATTCGGATTATACCCTATGCAACAACAAAATAATTTTTGAAATCGGTCCACGAACAGCGGAATAATGATCAAAGACATCTGTGTCGATGTATAAAACTATGAAATAATAATACTAATAATAGAGTCGTAATGTGATTTTACAAGGTTTATGGATAGTGACGATGATGACGATTAATCTTATGTACATTAAGCATATGCATTAAGTTCTTGAAACAACGTCAAAACCCCCAAACATGTATCTATGAGGAGGCCTGAGATCTGTTCACCACCTTCTAACCATGGTATATCTTGGTGCAAAATCTAACTTCTTGGTGAGATTTACTTAGAATACTTCATTTAATTTTTATCCAAAAGCACCATAATAATATGTTTCCATTTAAATTGAAATACTTCAGCTGAATCGAAATCACAATGTCATCCAGATAAATTGTGGTTGTTAGTATAAATAGCGAGGAATTCCCTCGATTACTTATGATTCCCATTATCAAGTTACCACTTTTATGAACATGGTACCAAATTCGGATTATACCTTATACAATAGCAAAAAAATCTTGAAAATCGGTCAACAAACGGCGAAGTGATCGATGAACAACCTCCTCCTTTTTGGAAGTCGGTTAAAAGTAACTTACACAACTGAAGCCTGGACTTTCAGCGGACCGGCTTCCAAATTTCTGTTTCCAAACAGCTCCGGCGCACTAGCTCTTATTGTGCTGAACTTCTCTAGTGTGGCTTTAGCCTTCTCTATGTCGAAGAAGCAGCTGTGCACGAAACGGTACAGCATCAAGTCATCTAGAATGTACAGAATTGGTAAACAATGTCATAATAGGTAATTAAAAACAGAAGTGGGCAATGACTAAGTGTATAATTTATACTCCCTACTATAACTATGTAATAATTAGACATCGGATTATATGCATTTTTGCATACTTGCATATGCAAATGCATATAATGGGGCTTTTTAGGCGATAGTGCATATTTCGGCCATTTTATGCCCTCGTTGTCTCCAAACTAGCTATCATAATACACACCGAGGCCACGAAACAGAGGAATGATCTATCATTCCTCTGTTTCGTGATTTGATCTATCAAAATCCTTCAAATATGTAGCCCACTCTTGTTTAAAGACTTCCGCAATACACCCTAAGTACAATATCTTTCTAGAAACAAAATGTTTCTTTGTAGTTGGCCACATTTGAAAAAAAAAAATAATAAAGGAAAGAAGAAAAAGTCCTGGATTTAATGGAATTATGAAAATTAGTGCATTTATTATGAGCAACACCAGAAAACTCTTCCAAAAGGAATACATTTTTATAATATTAGTGACTTTTGATTGTGCATATTTCGGCCATTTTTTCGTGCATATTTGCATGCATATTTCGGTACTTTGATCGTGCATATAATCCGATGTCTAGTAATAATAATTGATTTCAGAAAGATAAAATGAATTTAAGAAGTTTTTATATGATTATTGTTGTAGGTATAAAAGTAGAATCTGCACAAAATTAACTTGCGATTGAACAAACCTTTAGAAAATGTCTTACTTCCAAGTTCCAGATATTATAGTTAACTAACCGAGGTCCTAGATTTACGCGTTGCGCTTATTAAATGGGTTTAATTCTTTTTTTTATCAGTTAAAAATTTAAAATAATAAATTATTATCTTTATACAATGTAAAGTATGATATTATTATAATGATACCAGTTCGGTAATATCTAAATTGTGGAATTATAATATTTAAACATTTCCTGTTATTATGTATAAGTACTTATGGAATATTTTCATCTTAATTTTTTCTGACACACAAAAATCTTTATTATGAAAATGGCAAGAAATTGTTCTATTTGTATTGAGATATTAGCGAAAAAGAATGAATTCTTTGATTAATAACTTATTCTTAACTTTTATTATTTGATTAATAACATTCAAATATCAAAAGGATATTTATAGAATAAAAACTGGGTTTGATTTTAAATACATAACTCAAACTTGTATTAATAGTAAGATATTAAAATTGATGAATTTTATGAGGACCATGGACCATGGAAGGCCACTCTAACGGGAAAATACTTTTTACTCTACGAACAATGAAAACTAAGGAAAAGTAAGTGCGTCAACAAATTTGCCCACGAGTCTACAAAATATTAGACTCCTGTGTATATTTTGTGTAAATATAGAAGTGACAATAAATGTCAACGGCTTTATTTCGTAAATTTGAGTGTTAACTGTGTTTCGTCGCTATTGCCAAATTTTAGTGTGCGAAAAGAAACCAAATTCAAAACGGTTGAAAAGTAGAAGTCAAAGGAGTTACCTACGTTTCCTTAGTTTTTATTATTCGTAGTTTTTATTCGTTTATTAACTAAATAAATAATGGAAACAAATAATCAAGTAATGCTCTGTTTTATTAGACTGTATCATATTATAAATTACTTCTTAACCTAGCTAGGTTTTGAAGCTTCAAAAGCCATTTTGTAAACTTAAGTTTTGTTAAGCTCTTCCTAATAGCCTTGCAAGAAACACAGCTCCAAACAAGGTCAATATTATACATCAATCGTTTAACTTGAAAATAGAGTTACGAGTATAATTATTTATCTGCTTTTACTAAAACGAAATTATAATCTCTTTCAATTAAGAGACACATTAAATGCTCAATATATTGAATATCATTTAAAAAAACTTTAACGAACATTGCTTGGACATCATCTTATAACTAAGAATATTCACACATATATCACAGTGACACCTTATAACTAATTGCCAACGCGTTTTATAATGCCATCAAATTTTATTTAATCAAAAATGGCCTTCTTATGGGCCCGTCATGTCCAAAGCCAAAATGTTCAATATGAGTGTATAAGTTTAATAATCGTAATAAGTCAAGATGTTATAAAAAATATTATTTTAATTGTTACGGTACGCATTTATAACTAAAAAATGACTTCAAGAAGTTCCTTGTAAAGTCCATCACATTTTTGGTTGGGCCTTATAAGGAACCACTGGTCGTCCTAGGAACATTACCAATATTTTAACTTAAATCGAGGTATAAGTAGATTTTCTTTTATTAGTATCATACACATATTATTCTTATACGATAATTCATTAATCATTGTAATAATAATATGTGAGTAAGATAATTAGATATAGGTTATGTAACTAAAAACTGAGTTGTTGCAACACTGTGCGGAAATTACAATTATTGTGACCTCAACAACCAAAGTCTACAAACAATGAAATCGCACTGCCACAATTGCGGCACGATCAACTCGCCGCCGCAATAGTGGCCTTTAGTTTGATCACTTTAATGGATCTTAGTCTGTAGTAGAAGGAATATGTTTTACCATGACCATAATTATGACTTTTTAATAGTTGGCCTTCAAAAGAGCGTGGCCTTCCATGGTCCATGGTCGACACAATAAATATAAACTGTTATAACCTGACTGGTCCACTTTTCCTTATGCCAAAGCATTACACTGCTATTAATCAAAAATTATTCTTATTACTTACCTACGAATTACTTACTTTATAACTTGTTTGCGCTCTTTTTTATGAATTGTCTGTTTTTCTTTTTTTTCTTTTGAATTGTAATTTTATGGTGTGTTAATAATATGGTTATGTAATATATAATTTGAATACATAAAGTTTTTTCTCAACTCCGGGCGGAAAACGTCAATGCGTCCCGCTGCGCTTACCGATGTTGCCGTTTTCCGCCTCCATCGATGAGAAAAATAGTATACGCACCATTTACAAAAAAAAAAAAAACAATAAAGATCGAAAATAGGAGAATTAAAAAAAAGATAATACATGATATATACTTATACATACATGATACAAAAGCAAAGGATTTTTTTATAAACGTAATATTTTTTCATACTATGGTCAGTAGGTACGGTCGCATCATGAAAAAGTTTGAAAAACATTGGTCTATAATATAGCTCTGCTAATGTATGTCACTTATAATGCGCAATAAGCAAATACAATGGAATATTAATCAGTCACTATTTTAAAAGCTTTTATTTAACTTGCTCTGTATGTATGTAAGTATGTATGTTCGGGTGAAATTTTGGAACTCAATTTTTTTTGTTTCAATTTAGATTACAAGACACAGTATACCTAATTACCTACTAAAGAAGTTAGCATCTGGTTTGTAACATGAAAAGTACTACAGTAGGAACTAGATTAACCGGACTAATTAGCCATTCAGATATTGGAAAATCCGGACAATCGAAAGTGCGAAGAAAAGCGGGTTCGGTGCATATTTGTGCATATGTTCCAGTCAAAAACTTCTATAGAAGTCTTTGGTTCCAGTACACAATGTTATTGTCTTTGTTATAAATAACACAGAAACTAAAGATTAATAAGAAATCATTAAGAGATACATTTTCCGGTGGCAGTCCGGATAATTGAGAACCCGAATAACTGAGGGCTGGATTATCGAGTTTCTACCTACGCCTATTTCGAAATATCCGTGGATCTTACGTGAAAAATAACATAGATAAGTATAGTTACCAAAATCTTTAGGTAAATGTGAATGTCTGTTTATCCAGTTCCGCATCTGTTCGATGTAGTAACTGCGTTTCATCGGGACCTCGTTATCCATTTTCAGTTCTTACTGTAAAAATACCAAATAAATGTTTTAATTTTAGTATTACTAATGGTTATATGAATAAAACTAACATAAGAGTTATTAAGTTATTCAATTAATCAATTTTATCAGATCAATCAAGAAAAAAAGAAAGAAAAAAAGAAAGGGCCCGATCTAGATATTTAATCGCTCCGGGCATAGATAATTTTCGCAGCTCTTTACATACAGAAAACCTGTATGGTTTTCTGTCAAGCGATCTGTTTGCTGGATTCATTAATACCCGACTAAGCTAAGAAGGTCCGCCATTATCGATTCATAATTGAAGACGTGAGTGGAAGAATCGAACAAGTAACATTTCGTAACATACGGACAATAAGTCAATTTTTTCTCTAATTATTTTAATAAAACTTGTAAGTTATCTAAGTACTACATAACTTAGCTAATATATTTGGCTACACATATAATCCATATTTTTTATATTTCAAATAATTTTTCCGGCCCTAAAGCCTCCATTTAAGCAAAAAAACGGGAAATTTGTTCATGTTACTTACCTTATTCTTCCACTCACGTCTTGAATTAGTATCGCTGGTAATAATCATAAAAAAATACGTGATTTTTTTTATGAAATAAGGGGGCAAACGAGCAAACGGGTCACCTGATGGAAAGCAACTTCCATCAGGTGACCCGTTTGCTCGTTTCGTCGTCCATGGACACTCGCAGCATCAGAGGAGCTGCAGGTGCGTTGCCGGCCTTTTAAGAGGGAATAGGGTAATAGGGTAGGGAAGGAAAGGGAAGGGAATAGGGGAGGGTAGGGATGGGATGGAAAGGAAATAGGGGAGGGTAGGGAAGGGAATAGGGTAGGGGATTGGGCCTCCGGTAAACTCACCGTTTAATTCCATCGTCCCACGATTCAAATAGATTTTTTGGTAAATAGATATTATGCTCTTTGTGAAGGGCTTAGTTGTTAAGTTGCAAAGAACTATGACGAGCGAAACAAAAAGTTTAAACGCCTTATTAATCATTTATAACAATACATACATACTTAAAATGGAATATTCTTATTTCTTATTGAGAAAACCTGTAACACAAGTAACAGTTTAGTTAAATAATATACATCAAACATGAAGTAAATATTTCAAGTTCATTAATATTTATTACCTTTGTTTGAAGTTACTCATTTCAATGTAAGTATTTGATAGGGCAACTTTTTGGTAAGTCCACTGCCGACTTTCACAGATTAGCATTACAAAAAAAACAAATTAATTTAATTAGCTTTTTTAAAAAAAAATATTAACTTTTATCTAAATCCTAAGTGTTAAAAAAGTAACAAAATATTATCTTCATATATTATTATTAGGCAGTGGTAATAAGCAGAGTATTATTGATATCTTATTTGTTGGATGATTGGAATATTATAGCTCTGAAATTACTAGTCCGATTTTTAAAGAAACGTAATTACTATAACTTATTATCATAACTAGCTATTTGACCGAGCTTTGCTCGGTATTCGATAAAACACGAATAAAATGATATTTTTTAAAGTGATTCCTAGCTTTCAAATTAAAAATAGATTTCAAATTAAAAAAAATGCAGATTTTATGTGTAGCCAGATAAATTATGTTACTCAGATAATGTTAAGTTACAGGGTTTGCTTAAATTATGTGGGAAAATGAACAATATGCCCTTGTGTTATAAAATGTTAGTTACCCACTTCGTCTTCAATTGTCTCTGCGCAAAAAAAAACCCGTGTAAAATATATATCCCTGCATAAGTATAACCATAGGTTTAGTCACGAATCACAATAATTGATTATTGGCTACTGACAACTTTACAACTACGTTTATGCCAATGACATAAGGTTAATTTTCATAGAAACAAGAGGTAAAAAAATTCTGAATGTAGTTGCAACCTTCGTTGTGCCTTCGTGCGACATGACAGCTCAGAAAACCTGGTTTATTGCAGGATATGAAATCGTTTTACGATAGTCTGTGGTTATTGTCTACTATTATTTATTTTACCTGAGGGAATATTCATATAGTTACTATAATTGGTAATTAATAATTATTAAGATTAGCTGTTCTTAAATCGGTAATGTCTTTTAAAGTATTTAGGTACACCTAAATACTTTCAAAGAAGGCCGCGCGGAGAACAAGTTAAAAAAAATATAAACCTTAATATTTTTTTGGAGTCAGTTAAAAAAATTATATAAAGCTTTCTCTCAGAAATAATATTTCGATATTCTTTTGTCTTGCAAATCCCACTACAAACATAATTTAATAAAAATACTTCAATTAGTATTTTCATTAAATTTAGCAAACTTAGACGTAAGTCGTAACCATCAGATTCGGCATAACACAAATTTCCACACATTTACACTTTAAGCTTCAACAGACCGATAATTTTAAAATATTCGTGGTAGAAATAGTTATTTTCCTCGTAATGTATAAAACATGACTCATAAGTTGATTGTTTTTAAGAATCTTTATCAAACTCGTTGACACTGTTTCACTATTCACTAATCACATCGCACTAATATTATAAAGACGAAAATTTGTGTGTTTATTTGTTGCTTGTTCACGAAAAACAACAACACTAATTTTGATTTAAAAAATAATTTATGGTAGAAGAATGAGCATGTATCACATGCTACTTTTACCATAAAAAGTACAGTGTTCCCGTGCGATACTAGCTAGATTTACACGGGAAGAGCCACAGGATATAAATAGCAATTAAAGGCATGTAGACTAAGGGCCTGTTTCACCACTTCCTCGTAAGTATCGAATAGGATATCCACCACTTAACTTGACAGATCAAGTATGGAGAATCTGTCAATAGCCTATTCGGCACTTTATCAGAAAGTGGTGAAACAGGCCCTAATTTTGCTTTAGTTCAGCAGACCTAAAAACGTCACAAAGTGCAATTCCCCTCAAATCAATTCAGAAAATGAATTGTTGAATCTGTCAAACTAATGAATGTCAAATTAGTATGAATTGAATGCGAATTACTAGACATGAATTGCACGCAAAGTGATCATTTTGTGATTAAAAAAAATGAATCATGATCATAATATTGTTATTCTCCAAAGTGGCCATTTTAGATCCGCTGTAGTTTTTAAAACAATAAAATATATAATATAGACTTTCATAGTGTTGTGTGCTGTGCATTTAGGTGCAACACATCACTCCAACTCAAGAACGAATTGGACTATAATGCAGCTAGTAGATAATTCTTAAGAGCAATGATCCTCGAAAGTAACACATTGTGATAGTCAGGGCCGTCTCTAGCCCATGTGGCGCCCGTGTGCAAACATTACCCTAGCGCCCCCTAACAAGCGCGCGCGCGGTCAAAATAAAATGGGTACAAAGTAAAAGTACAGTTTGTCCGGCCGCTTAAGGGTGAGGACTCTAAGCGGTGGCTTCTTTCGTTCCACCAGACGAAATATAACAGCACATCAAGTTACCACATAGGTACTGTCAAATTTCTCCAATATAAAATAGATAACTCTATTGTTATTTGTTTGTAGATTGAAGTATTTTTCGGTTTTTACCATGATGTGCTCTTGAGTCTTGACTGACCCAACAAGCCTAACCCCAAAACGTAAATTTTATATCGCTTAAGTACTTTAACTTTACTTTAAATTTCATGTTCCATACTTATTAAACATCACATCATCATAACATCGGTATTATTTTGATTTCATTATTCGATTTCATTGAAGAGCTCTAACTTCTCCCATCCGAAGAGCCAGCATGGCACAGTTTGTTTTCTAAATTAGAACACTGTGCTTTTTTGTATCTAAATCCAAATCCTCCCACTACCTATTTTGAAAAAACGAGCGATATGACACTCACTATTACACCAAATAATATAACCTTCATTTATGTGTTTTAAGGTTTTTTTCACGTTGAAAAATAAAGATTATAATATTTAAATTGCAAAAGCCGTGCCGCTCATGGCGCGCCTTGCTTTGCTGTAATTCTACAAATATAAGAAGAGCTTCGGATATTACATAAAAATGTTTGCAAACTGGAGTTCTTTTTACGTTGGTCAATAAAGCGTGGGCCGTGGCGGCCGGCCAGCGCGGGCGCGCGCCGAGTGCGAGCGGCGCTCGGCGCCCCTAGGACCGCGGCGCCCGTGTGCACCGCACACATTGCACCTAAGGGAAAGACGCCCCTGGTGATAGTCCAAAGATGCACAGAGGAAAAGACATAAACGCGTGCGAGGCTTATTTTTAACCCCTTCTTGGAAAAATATTAACACAATGAGTAAAATATACCTACGGTATACAATGTTTTATCGTTGTCTGCTAAATAAGAAAAGTAAACAAAAATAACTGTTTAACTTTTTTTAAATAAATGGGTTTTTTTTTTAGTTAAACTAAATAATTATACACATTGCACTTATTCCAGAAAAAAATCACTTGATGATGATTTTTTCGAAACGGGTCGTGTATATAATAATTTTGTAATAAATATAAAAATGTGTAATTAATTAATTGAACATGAATTTCTACCAAGAAGTGACAGTGCATTAAATATCAAAATTATTTTTGTATTTTATACAAATTATATTCAAGAATTCCACTGCATATTGTGCAATAAATTGTTAAAAAAAAATAAAAAATTAAGACATCAATATTCATTGAACTGGTATAGATCACGTGGACCTACCTTGTGTTCAACCGTAACGCCCGGAAACTGACACCTCAATGATCGGCGAAGGAAAGATAACCAGACCTAATATTACTATTCGCAACCGGTCAAGCGCGAGCCACGCGGTGAAGGGTTCTGTAGAAAATAAATAAAATAAAAGGACTATATTTTAGGCATATACGTACCTAGTACCTAGGTACTAGGTACGTATATGCCTAAAATTACTCCTGCGTAGCTGCGTAGCTGCGTAGCTGGCCGGCCACCGTCACCGAAACTGGGGAGCTACCCATAACACACAGAGAATTAAAAAATATATGTAAAAATAAAATAACGTTAACGTTTTATATAGAGTCGAAGTTTAGTTTTGTTTTGTTTACTCAAGAAATGTATTAGGGGCCGTTCATAAAATACGTTTGCATACAAGGGGGGGAGGGCTTTTGCCGAGTGTAACAAGATGTGACAAGGGCTGACAGGGGGTCTACGGCAGCGTGTCTTTCGCCGTTCATTAAAAAATGTTAATATCTCGAGTTTTTTTTTACAATTTTGTAATGTTAGAAGTCACTAATTATATATAGATATTTTGGAGCATATTTTACAGAATCCTTGGACTTCTGACACATAGAAATACATAATATTATTTATTTGTTTAAATTTTATTATAAAAATAAAAAAAATATTTTCTAATATTATCATTTGTGTATTATCAATCAAAAATCATGTTTAGGGGGAGGGGCATTAGTTTTTGTGACGAAATATTTATAGGGCGGGTCACAGAAAGTGTGACACAGCGTGACAACCGGGGGGAGGGGGTCAAAAAAAGTTAATTGTAGTGTGGCGTAGAAAGGCCCCTTATATAAAATATGAATCGCTAAATGTATGTGTAACCGCTTGTCTCGAAAATGTAGCTGTTTTTATTGAACTTTTTAATGTCGAATAAAGCTTCGCGCTCACTTTGTCGGCGCGTGCCGGGACGGATCGGGGCTCAGCGCAGCGCAAAATGCGCTATAGCACACTATTGCCGGGCCGGGCCGCATCGCATTGACGGATTTTGAGTACTTTGGATAGCTCCAGTGTGACCACTCTTAAATCACTCGTGACTCGATATATCAAAAACGTTGCTATATTCTACTAAAATCTACTAGACCGTGTTTTAGCTTCTACCGAAAATCTACCTTTATCAATGTATTCTAATTTCTACGTGGTTGAAACTAAAATAAAACTAAAATGTTTATATGGACTGTCTTCATTATGCATTTTATTTTTTATATTATTTGTTATATAATATCGATCTTCTATTAAAATTTACAAAAAATTTTGGACTACTAAATCGTCATCCATTTGACCTCAAATCTACCAAAAAGTGGAAATCCATGTGAAGTGTGGTCACACTGTTGCCGGGGCGCAGCAGATTCGTCGGGCCTTGTCGGGCCCTTGTCGCATTGACGGAAATCCGCTGCGCCAAATTGCGCTTCCATACAAATTGTATGGAGGCGGATTTTTGCGATGAGCCCCGGCACGCTGAGCCTCGGCACGGCCCGTCTCAATAGGCTCACTCCTTTAAGGTTGTTACGGAAAGAAAAAAAATAAAATTACGTGCATGATTAGAAATAATTCTTCTCACCACCACCACCTTATACGATATAATGTCATTACGTTTAACTTTATAGATATGGCGGGACGGCGTCCGTCGGGACCGCTAGTTGTACATAACCAATGACATAAATCTATCCAGATTCCAGACCTTAATCCAACATTCTATCCATGCTATATAATACAATGGGAAATACTTCGGGGCTAAAATGGTAACATATTTTAGCAATTCCTCTCAATCAATTCACTATGAATAATTATAAAAATTGTCAAACTAACGAATGTCAAATTAAGTAGTATGAATTTAGACAATTGCAAACAGAGTGTCAATTTTGCGATTAAAAAAAAAAATATATCATTTATTATGATTCAAAATATTATGATTCTCGAAAGAGACCATTTTAGCCCCGCTCGCGCGCTGATAACTCTTTATGCAATATTGTTGAATCGATTTGACACTTTTATTCCATTATACACGAATTGTTATGGGACGAAGTCGCGGACAACATCTAGTCTAGGTATATAATATTCGAATAATATTATTCGAATATTATATACCTGTATTTTTGTTTACAGACTCAATAGGATATTTGAATAATCATTAATCACCCAAATACCTAAATCAGGTTTTCCTTAAACGACGACTACAAAAAGTGGTAGGTATTTGTGGAACTCGTTACACGCCAGCCACAATCAAGAAATGTGGATTTTATGTATGGCCAGTTATAACCAGATGATGAAGACTGAACTAGACAAGTTACAAGGTTTGTTCAAATTTAGGGAAAAATGAGTAATTGCCCTCATGTTATAAACTGATAGAACTTATCTATTTTATCCTCTTCCTTCTTCATTTTTTTTTAGAAACTTTTAAAAAAATGAAGAAGATAGATATAATACTTTTTTTTTGCAGAGTTAGTCAAGAATATCAGTTATTACAAGGGTTCCGTCACGAGAACAGTTTTGAGAACCGCTGCTTTAAGAGGATACACCAGGGTCGAGGGAAATTGAAAATAGGTATTTGAAAATGTATTGATGTCTCACCAATCTTAAGTCTCCCACCGCAGAGCGCGATAGAGACAACACGACAAAAGTTCTACCAAAAGAACAGAAAATCTTCGATTCGTTGTCCGCTGATTCCTTCTCCAAAACTTAACCGATTTAAATACTTTTTCATTAAGAATTAAAGCAAGGCTTGAGCTGTGTTCCTATGTTTTATTTTTTTGTATATTTTAGCCTGTTTTGTTTTCTGGGTGTTTGAACAGAGAGGAAAATCTGGCCATTTTTTGGGTGTTTACGTTCTTATCTTTTTTAATAAGAAAATTATGAACAAAAAGAAAACATAACGACATGCTAATAGTGGCTATAGATATTCAGGAAAAAAATCATAACTCTACCGGCATTATCCAGGGAGGAAACAGGGGACAACGTTTGTATGGAAAAACGGCGGTGTGGACTCCTCTTAAGTTAATATCCACTTACAAACATAATATTATTTAACTTAAAAAATAGTAGAACCATAATATTGTAATTTGTAGCTAATGAGTTTTGTAATAAATATTATTGTACCAACTGGTTTTTAGTTTTTGTTTCAATAATAAAGAGTTTTGTAATAATATTTTAAGAATTTTTTTTGTAAAGATTTAAATATGACCTCTGCATATTCAACTGCCAAAGTTGTTTTGAATACCTCAATAGTTATAATTATTGAATTATTAAAAATAATTAAATATGAAATTGGATACTCATTTAAATGGTCAAGTTGAGTTTCACCACATAATAATAAAAAGAAAATGCATGAAAAGGGTGAAAAAGTGCTCTCATGAGTACATAACTATAAAAGTATTTATTGTAAGCGAATGAAACTCATAATAACGTCACTATTTTCTATAGGACCTTCCTTTCTCTACCACAAAATATTCCGCACTTCCTTAATGTCACTTCTTTTACAATCACTTACCTAAAATACCTTTTGAAAGGCCGGAAATGCACTTTGGACTCCAAAGTTTGGAGTCCTCTTGTGTGACTTGTATCCGCGGTAAACTAATATTATAATTACATTAATCTAAATTGTTGTAACTATTTAATCAGTCTAATATAAGAGTGTGCTAAGGAAGAGTAGTGGCCTTTCCTGAAACAGGTTTTTTTTGTGTGCTGAAGGCACGTCAAGTAGCCCTGATGTCACTGCGACCCTTGAGGATCTATTGTGACTCCTTCGCATTAGAGTACCGTCCCCAACCCAATGCTGCTCATAAATTGAACGATGTGGTTAGGGTTGGTGCCACGAATTTCCTCTGTGGATGAGTATTCGTAGCGACCAAGGTGCCTGTTTCTACTCTTTAGTAGAGCAGGACAGTCAAGAAGAAGGTGTATAGGTGTCTCGTCCTCCTCCTCGTAGAATCTGCAAGTCGTTAAGCTACTAACACCTATTCTGTTAAGGTGCTTATTGAGCTTGCAGTGCCCAGTTAGGCTTCTGGTAAGGATTCTTAATTGATTCCAACCCATGATGAGCCCTATTTCTGACATTTTCTTGTTGAAGCCAGGAATTAGTGTCTTGGAGTGCTCAAGGCCAGGGGTCACCATCCATTGCTTCCTGCTTAGTTCGCGAACCCATTCCTCGAGCACTGCAGGCTTTGTAGTACTGGGAGATATTCTGCAGACCGGTTCTGGGCCATATATGAGACTCTCGGCCCCAAGCCTAGCCAGTTCGTCTGCGGTTTCGTTGCCGGGGACGTTACTGTGGCCCGGGACCCATACTAGGCGTATTTTGTTGTCTTTTCCCAGCATGTTCAACGTCTCAACTCTTGACACAGGTGCTCTAGCCCTTAATAGGGAGGGTCAACATCTGTTTATTATTATGTATGCAGTATGTACTAAGTCTTGATGAAATAAATATTATTATTATTATATATTAGGACCGGGATTCCCAATCTATTTTCAGCCCGCAGCGCACTAAATTAATGCTAGCTTCTTGAAAAATATATAGTCGAAATAAACAGGCACCTCCAACGATATTTTTAGTCCCACACAATGATGGATGATCGACTTACGGCGTTCATCTTTACACTTTGGTGACCCCTGAATTAGGATATCCGTTTGCTCGTTTGCCTTCTACTTTATAATAAAATCGTCTGGAGTATTGTAAGCAAAATTATTTTTTAAATAAATTAGCTGCATTGCGTTATTCCACACCTAGATGCGACTTAAACCGTTCTGTATGAGTAATAAAGATAATTGAAATTTGAACTTTATTCGACATAAAAAAAGATATAAAATTCATTGCAAGAGTTCAAAGTTAGAGTGAATAATAATAAAAAAAGATTAAAACGACGATTTTGTTAGATTTTTTTTCTTACAAAGTTTTTGAAACCGACCTAATGTTTAGGAAATAACCAAATGACTGTTTAAATTCCTATTCTCCTGTATCTTATGTAGAGTACAATTAGTGGGATAAAGTTGCAAAAGGTCAATTAAAAGAGGCAAACAATGGTAACAACATCATATTATCTCAGTGGAACTAACAAAAGAGTGGTTTTTCAAATTTAGGCTGATAGATGGGGCCACTGGGGCGAAAAGTCTGTCCTGTTAAATGACTCGCCTGTGTCTGTTTCGTCTTGATCTTTGGTTCGTCGTTTAGCTTATTCACTCCACTGGGATATGGGGGTGAAGAGACACATTATTATATTTAACAAAAAATTTAAACCGACTTCCAAGCAAAAACAATAACATTACATAATATTATTAAATGAACCAAAAAGTATGAAATAATACTCTTTAGTAGTGCCTCTTTCAGAATTTGCCTAAACCTCAACTAAATAGTTGAGGTTTAGGCAAATTCTGAAATAATTATGAAAATTGTATACCTACAGAAATCTGTAGGTATACAATTTTCATAATTTTGAAGTCGGTACCAGCTCAGAATCGTGAATTCCATGACAAAATATTTTAAATTATAGGACTGGTACCGACTTAAAAATATGCTAATAAAATATGCTAAATAATAGCTTCCATGCCAATTTTATTTATGCACTAAAATTGGCATGGAAGCAATGATGGCCTTTTTATAATAGAATATCATAGCATGGAAGCTATTATTTAGATGTCATAAAATTGTAATTATTTTTTTTACGACAGTACGCTTGCATAGTTTTTATTATTCGTAGGCTTGCAATTAGTGGCATTATATATTTTTATTATCTACTGTGGCATTAGTAAGACGATGTGCTAAGTAGATATTAATGTATTGTTTACTTGGCTTGAGCTGCCATCATATTGTTCGAGAACAAACTCGCAAAAAATGAGTAAAATTGGTATTATTATATTCAAGGCAAACTTTATTACCGCTGCTATTTATACTCTATAAAAATTGTAGTTTTTAGGAATGTACTACTTTTTGCACGACTTTTATATTTCCTTACTCTGAAATTTATGTCGCCTACATTAGTTTCTAAAGTTTCATTACTTTCTGAAACAACAGATTTATTTCGTTGATTTAATTATTCCGTTAATTTCAAGTAGCATTAGGGCGTCCTATAATTACGACACTATTGTGCCCTAGCCGTGTAAAAGGCATAGGGACATAACTTTTTGACCTCCATGACTTAGCTAAATATTGTCGCGAGCATGTAGCGATAAGAAAAATCAAAGATATAAAGATAATGTACTAAAACTATGTTTGAAAACTAAGGTTTATGCTTTTTTTCCGGAGTGTTCCAGGAGGTGTTTTAGATTTTTTTCATAAGTGTTTAAAAACAAGGGTCTGGAAAAAGATCACCAGTAAAAGTTAGATTTTAGAATGACTTAGGTAAATGTCGTAATATCTAAGTACATAATATAATTATTATAGCAGCAGCAGACATAGGATGAAACTGCAATAAAATTACTTGAATATGTAACAAATAAAATTTTATTACCAGAATACAAAGTACAAAAGCAAAAACTTATACTTTAGTTGGTCCGAGCTACGTGAGACAATAATTATTTTCATCAGCTATCACGTACATATATTATTATAATTTTATTAACATTGTACATGTACATTGTATTAATATTATTATCCGTGAGGCCAAGCTAGTTTACATAAACTTATGTAGACTTACATGTCTGTTGCGCTTATTAATTATTAAAAAAAATGCAACGCCCCAAACTAAACACTAACAAAAGTTTAAGTTATAGCCTAGTAAACGAATAATTCTGCTTGGAAAAGTCGAAAGCAGAAATTTTGACTTTGGTACCTTGCTTAGACTAGTTAGGAGATAAACATACAAAAAGTCCTGACCCCTCCGAGGTGAGGGCAAAGAAGGTCCCGTTTTTTGGTTTTTTGCTTACTCATAATAAACGGTGCTTCGTACGAAATTCTCTTGTACTACATAATAAAAGATAATTAAATTTTCTACAACTTTATCCTTCACACTTTGTATCTATCTCTAATCATTGCCTCGCTATGAGCTCCTAAAATTGGCCGAGTGTGTTTTTTAGGGTTTCGTACCCAATGGGTAAAAACGGGACCCTATACTAAGACTTTAATATCTGTTCGTCTTCCTGACCGTCTGTCTGTCCATCTGTCTCTCTGTCTGTTTGTCTGTCTGTCTGTCCGTCTGTCTGTCCTTCTGTCTATCCGTCTATCTGTCTCCGGCTATAACTCAAGAACGATAATAGCTAGAGAGTTGAAATTTTCAGAGATTATGTATTTCTGTTGCCGCTATAATAATAAATACTAAAAACAAAAGAAATTAAATATTTTAGGGGGGCTCTCATACAACAAACTTGATTTTTTTTGCAATTTTTTGCTCGATATCTATCATGTCATAAGGTAGACTGAAATGTTCACAAAATACTAAGTTATATTCATACTTTAATAATTAAAAATAAAATTTAAATAAAATAAATAATTAAATAATTAATTTTAAAAGAAGGAGGGGCATATCGTCCAAACTAATGTAGCTCTTTGAGACATACGCCAAATGAAAGGGCTTGAAAAGTTGAACATTTAATTGTACTACGAAAAATCTCTAAACCATGGGAGAAAAAAGTAAATGAGGGTAGAAGGTAAGAAAAAATCACATAAAACAGCCTATATTATTGCATCAATTTATAGTGCTGCTGGTAAGGAATGACTTCTGCAAAGTAATCGTATATGGCAAACTTGAGGAAAGTATTGTATTTTAGTATATTGTTTCATATTTTTAAGAAATGTATGGGAAAACAATAAAACCTTAAAAATCTAACCTTTCCTGGATTTAACCGTACCTTGGAGAATTTGGTTATAATAAGCAATGCTAGCGAATGGTGCAATAATACAGGGTGTTTTATTTTTCCTAAGAAAAAAAAAACATCCTTTATTATTGCACCGTGCGCTAGTTTTGCTAATTATAAACAATTTCTTCAAAGTGATATTAAACGAAAAAATCAGGTAAAGGTTCGATATTCAACATTTTATTGTTTATATTTAATTTATTTTGTTTTTAGTATTTATTGTTATAGCGGCAACAGACATACATAATCTCTGAAAATTTCAACTCTCTAGCTATTATCGTTTTTGAGTTACAGCCTGGAGACAGACAGACGGACATACAGAAGGACAGACAGACGGACAGACAGACGGACAGACAGACGGACAAACAGACGGACAGACAGATGGACAGACAGACGGTCACGAAGATGGACAGACATCAAAGTCTCAGTAATAGGGTCCCTTTTCTACCCTTTGGGTACGAAACCCTAAAAAACACACTTTTGAAAATCGGCCAATTTTAGAAGCTCATAGCGAGGCAATAATTGGAGATAGATACAAAGTGTGAAGGACGAAGTTGTAGAGAATTTAATTAGCTTTTATTATGTAGTAGAAAAGAATTTCGTACGAAGCATCGTTTTTGTTGAGTAAGCAAAAAACCAAAAAACAGGACTTTCTTTGCCCTCCCCTTCCTCGGGCTCACCTTGGAGGGGTCAGGACTTTTAGTATGTTTATCTCCTAACTACTCTAAACAAAGTACCAAAGTTAAAATTTCTGCTTTCGACTTTTCCAAGCAGACCCCCATTTTGGGCATTCGTTTACTAGGGTATTAGCCAAGTACAGTGGACCACCGATATTAGATTTTATACATTGCAATTTGCAAGGTAATCAAGAAAAACTTATAGCATAAAACTACTTTTTCCTTCCTTCCCCGTTTTGCTGCTCTATCTTACTTTTTTGCTATTATAACTATTGACAGCAGCATCTTGTAGCAAACAAACATTTCGTTCCATTGCTTGTGTAAGGTAACAGGCGTTTACAAATACGCGTATCTTAACGCTACTTTATAGTGCAACTGAAATTACAGTATTATAGAATAGCATCCTTTCCATCCTCCCAAGCAGTCAGCTAAATATAATATAATGCTTCATACTGTCATACAATAAGATACAGTACTTACAAAGTTTTAAAAATGAGATTATCTAAGAAGAGTTTTAATAATTATTCTCTCGCAATATTTTATTTTGGCACTTCAATTTTCAACAAAATATATTTAATGGGAAATGCTCAATAATTGTCAAAAACTTTATACGTGGGAGATCCATGCTTCGGTTTGAATGGGCCGGCACGACCGGAGAAATACCACGTTCTCACAGAAAACCGGCGTGAAACAGCGCTTGAGCTGTGTTTCGCCGAGTGACTGAGTTTACCGGAGGCCCAATCCGGGCTACCCCATTCCCTTCCCCTCCCATCCCTACCCTCCCCTATTACCCTATTCCCTCTTAAAAGGCCGGCAACGCACCTGTAGCTCTTCTGATCCTGCGAGTGTCCATGGGCGATGGAAGTTGCTTTCCATCAGGTGACCCGTTTGCTCGTTTGCTCCCTTATTTCATAAAAAAAAAATATTCAGTTTCAAACTTTCAAATAATTTTATTTAAATGCAAATGATTTATTACATAAATAATTAAACAACATAAAGAGAGCTTTTAAAGAATTAAATGCTTGGTTATAATAACATGTTAGGGTCAACTCAGACCGCAACACGACGCGCATTTTTCTAAATTTGTATGGATTCGACAGACTTCAATTGCGCGAGAGGTCATGCAAGTCTGTCAATTCAATACTAATTTAGAAATGTACGCGTCCCGTTGTGGTCGATTCAGACCGCGTCGATTCGGAACGGCGTAGATTTATATAGATTAACTTTAACCAACTATTCAACATAAGCGCACCAACATACACGCGCTAGCGAATAGCTATGTCCACACTATGCGCTTTCGTCTTAAATTTTCGTCATCTTCTTTCATTCAACTTTCGTTTTGTCGCAGTCAATAATTAACGCAGTAAAAAACGCAACGCCAACATTGTCATTTTTGTTTTTTGGATATGGTCAGAGGGCATGCGTCGCGGGCATGCCTCACGTTCGCTGTTGACTGCGCTATAACGCATACCCTTGATGAACAGAAAAAGGCACAGTGTGGACAAAGCTTATGTTTTGCAAATATAATAGCAGCATTTTTGCTATTATATAGTTGTAAGCCGTGCGGTTAACCGACGAAAAGTTGTAACGACACTTTTGTGTCGTTACAACTTTTCGTCTTAATTTTTTCTGTCTAGCCCCCTTTCATAACGCGCGATAAGGAACTTTGTTCTAAAAACAAAATTGTAATAACGCTAACATATTCTTAACACATTATCGTAGTTCTACTTTTATCAAAAAAATTTACTAACGGTAAACATATTTTTATAATTATATTTACTTATCACTAAAACACAGATTAGGTTCTGATCACAATAATATTATTTGTCGTTGGCATCACATTATTTGTAACAATATTATTAAAGGTTAGCTTGTATCATGTAAAATACTGTTGCAATATGCAACAGTGCCTAACATTTAAATCATAAAGTATTAGCTATAGTATTTCCCATGTTGAAAATGGTTGTAATATCATGTCGCCATCAGGTTTTCAAAACTTGGCCACAAACATTTTATGGATATTCCTTTACAATAACCAACAAGAAATAAATAACTTTTAAATATACCCGAAATAACATTTACTAATAGGTAATAATAGGTAACAATAAACAACCGCGATCTTAATGTCCATGTCCAACTAATTACTAAGTGATTTAAATACTTTGGCATGTGTGTCCCTTATACAATGTGTCCCGACACCGGTGTCCGATCCTTTAATGTCATGATCTATGGCATATTTTATCGACAAATTGGCTCTCAAATTTTTTCTCTCTCTCACGGTTGTAAAATGGCAGCCATTTTAGTTTTTCCTAGGCTTTCACACTAATCTGACCAGTACTTCTCATGTAAATATCCTATGAAGATAAAAAAGGTCTCATTTGATAGCTAAACTTGTGGACTACGCTTACACAGGCAATATGTTATAAATTTCGTGGAATCAAACATAGAAAAACCAAAGTTTAAGAAAAAAAATTGTGCATTTTTTAAGTAATGGCTTTTTGTGAAAAATCTAGCACATTAAACTGGTTCTTTTTTATTTTAAGAAAATAGAGGAGGTTTTCATCTTAAATAAATTCTTTACTTCAATGCTCTAAGTCAGATAGTTTAGAAGTTATAACGACTTTCCTATGAAGTATAGGTCAGATTAGTATGAATTCAGAGATTTTTTTTTTCAAAAGTTGGAGAAAAAAAATTTGAACTCATGATTTATGGCATACTTAAGTGACAAATTGGCTTTCAAATATTTTTTTTCTCCAACTTTTGAAAAATATATTTTTTCTCTGGCTTCATACTAATCAGACCTATACTTCATAGGAAAATCGTTATAACTTCTAAACTATCTGACTTAGAGCATTGAAGTAAAGAATTTATTTAAAATGAAAACCTCCTCTATTTTTTTTTAAATAAAAAGGAACCGGTTCAATGTGCTAGATTTTTAACAAAAAGTCATTAATTAAAAAATGCACAATTTTTTTTCTTAAACTTTGGTTTTTCTATGTTTGATTCCACGAAATTTATAACATATTGCCTGCTTACGCATAGTCCACAAGTTTAGCTATCAAATGAGACCTTTTTTTATCTTCATAGGATATTTACATGAGAAGTACTGGTCAGATTAGTGTGAACGCCCGAGAAAAACTAAAATGGCTGCCATTTTACAACCGTGAGAGAGAGAAAAAATTTGAGAGCAAATTTGTCGATAAAATATGCCATAGATCATGACATTAAAGGATCGGACACCGGTGTCGGGACACATTGTATAAAGTTTACTATGAGAGTAGAGGCGCTGAAAGAGCAATTTATTGTGGGCAAGCGCCCGAGCGTCATGAATTTCCCCATACAAAAGTTAAAAAGAGTAATTCTTTCAGTGCTGCTACTTTCACAGTAAACTCTGTACATGAGACTCATACACAATACACATCCTAAAGTATTATCACTTGTGACACCTTGTATGTTAAGGGAGTATACGTGTATAACATTAATCTATGGCTAGTGATCGGAAGGAGTCAATTTCCACAACGGGCGCGGGCGCTGACTTTTTGTTCTTCTTGGTCTGCGCTACCCACAGGTTTTCGTTATTCAGTAGTTCCCTGAAAACAAAAGTTACATTATGTGGACAGAGTAGACAGAACTAAGGAGTACCTCGACTTCAAACAAACGGGCGAATATACGCGAGTTACGCGAGAGTGTCACTTTCAACATGTTTCACAATGCTGACTAAGGGCCGGGACACATAAACACGACACGACGTCGTGTCGTACCACGATGCGGCGTCGTTTCACAATGCGATGTCGCGTCGTGGGAATCTACGACGAGCATCGTAAAAACTACGTCGCGACATCGTAACGTGCCATGATACCACGACGTCGCGTCGTAGAAACTCACGATGCGTCATCTTTGATTTTTGAATAGCAACTGTGGCACTGACACGGCAACGACACTGCGACGTCGCATTGTGAAACGACGCCGCATCGTGGTACGATACGACGTTGTAATTATTATTGGCCGTGTTCGTCGGCGTAGTTTTTAGCGCATTCGCTGCAAAAACTAGTTATTGCGCATGTCCAAATCATGTCATGCCATGGCAACGACAACTGTTTACGACTTGACATTTAACCCAATTGCAATTTGTTGGTGGCGTTGCAATGAACAAACCAGTGGGAGAGCCATGCTTCGGCACGAATGGGCCGGCTCGACCGGAGAAATACCACGCTCTCACAGAAAACCGGCGTGAAATAGCGCTTGCGCTTTGTTTCACCGAGTGAGTGAGTTTACCGGAGGCCCAATCCCCTACCCTATTCCCTTCACTACCTTCCCATATTCCCTTCCCTTCCCATCCCCACCCTCCCCTGTTACCCTATTCCCTCTTAAAAGGCCGGCAACGCACCTGCATCTCTTCATATGCTACGAGTGTCCATGGGTGACGGAAGTTGCTTTCCATCAGGTGACCCGTTTGCTCGTTTGCCCTCTTATTTCATTAAAAAAAAAACAATTAAATTTTTAAATTTTTCCAAATGATCCATATCCATATTTTCCAAAATAAAATAATCAAACACTATCATAGTGTTAAATAAATTATTTGTGAGGCTGTTAGACAATTAAGGCTTATGTATTTAATACGTTAGTAACATAGAATATCATTGGTATTTAAGTTTAGCTTTTATTATTTTAATCATGTATAAACAATTATGACGTTATTTACGACTTGAGCTTGACCAGCAACTTGTTATGGCGTTGCCATGACATCTTTTGGACATGCGCAATAAAAGGTTTGTCCAAAAATACGCCGACGAACACGGCCATTATTGTATAGTTATTCAATTTGAAATGTATTTTATTTTATATGAAGCTTATAATATATTTCTTCAATTGACAATTGAAATTATATATAAAATTCTTTGTAAGATAATGATGTAGGTATTAATTAATTTTACTTATACAGTGTAAACTCCATGTAACGTCACTCTATTTAACGACAAACTCTCTAAAGCGTCGAAATCAATTAACTTTGGTTGGTTTAGCTTGTATACCATACAATGGTACACTCTACATAACATCACACACACTCTCAATAACGTCAGCATTACAACAATTGAACAATAAAAAGTACCTTTTAAATTAGTAAAAACTGCGCAGCTGTGTACGTTTTTTTGTCGCATTGTTATCCTAGTCCGCAGTAAACTCAACTTTCGGCATCATGCATAACAGAACTTTTTAAGAAATTAGTCCTTTTGTTTACAAATTGAGATTGATTGCACGTGTAGGCTGTATTAGACCCTAGTCCCTAACTAATAATAAGTAGTCATGGATTATTAATATCTATTCGTTATCATAATATTCTCAGATATACATAAATCTTCAAACTGTAAATACGGTTAGTAAAAGAAAATCACTGTATAATGACAAAAAAGTATTGATTTTTCTTCTCTCCATTTAACGACAACTCCATATAACGTCATAAAATGCACGGTCCCTTCAGTGTCGTTATATAGAGTTTACACTGTATATTTAATTTAATTGCACGCCATTGTTATGGCAGAATGTTAGAACTATAAGTAGTGAATGTCTTTATTGCCAGAATGTTGTTGATATAAAGATATCAACAACATTCTGGCAATAAAGACATTTGAATTTGAATGTACTGCGTATAGAAGTTGATTCATAGGAAAATGGCGGGCCTACGTTATTTGTTTGCTTTATGTCAAATCCAGCCAATAGATTTCAACTAAGGGTAAATTCAGTCTGCAACGTGACGCATAGATGCATTTCTTTTGTTATTAAACTGAAGACAGATTTAAATTGCGTGAGACGTCTTGCAAATCTGTCAAATCCATTCTAATTTAGAAACGCACCTACGTGTCACGTTGGGGTCTGAATTAAGAGAGCGACTAACCCCAAAAATCAAACATCGTCCTTCTCTTCACACTCACGCCCGTCTTTCATATGCCAGGTGAACAAGAACGACGCGGATTCATCACCAAATTAGTTTTTTCTCAATAACTCGATAAATATACAACATTTTAAAAATCCGCTAGGTCGATCTCTCAATGATAGAATTTTATACAATGTGTTAAAATATTAACTTAGTTCAATGCACGGTTTTGGCAATAAATGAAAGATTCGTGGAAATTAGATGCATCTTTGTGATTTTTTTCTATCGAGAAAATTTTAAGATATCGTATTTTTGTTCAGATCGAATTCTCGGAAATATAATGTAGTATCTAATTTTAGAAAATGAAACAATTCGGGGCTTATTTTCAAGTATAAAAATGAATTATAAAACCGACACTTTAGGGTTAGTCGCCCCCTTAATCCTTAAACATTAAATTGACGTTACTCGACCATACGACGTAGGTCCGTCAACTGCCTATGGAATCAATTTCTTCGATGCTCGTATTCGCTCCCCCTAATTTAATTGGTTCACATTGCAACGATGCGTTATAGCGTCGATGCAATACGATGTATTTTTAAATCGTCTTTGTAAAATTGACGTTTACTTTTTACTCTTACCTATTCTTCTCCAGACGTTTCATAGCGTCAGCCATGAGGACCTTCATAGCTGGTAGAGTACCACCGTAGTCCTCTGGCAGCTCATCCTTGTTGAAGAATTTAAACAGCGAATCCGAGTTCGGCTGGTGGAAATGGATCTGAAAGTATATTAATTATTATTAGTTTTTTTTTTATGAGATGAGGGGGCAAACGAGCAAACGGGTCACCTGATGGAAAGCAACTTCCGTCGCCCATGGACACTCGTAGCATCAGAAGAGCTGCAGGTGCGTTGCCATTTAAGAGGGAATAGGGTAGGGAAGGGAAGGGAATAGGGTAGGGGATTGGGCCTCCGGTAAACTCACTCACTCGGCGAAACACAGCGCAAGCGCTGTTTCACGCCGGTTTCCGGTGAGAACGTGGTATTTCTCCGGTCGAGCCTGCCCATTAGTGCCGAAGCATGGCTCTCCCACGTATAATCTAACTGAATAATTGCACTAAAGAATGTAATTTTTGTAATTAAATATTTATAATTTACTAGACGTTGCCCGTGAAAGTACATTTTCTATCAATGTTAGAGCTTGTCTGACTTAAACCCCTCCTTAAATTTTTCATTTGTATCAACTATTGAAGTGGTGGGGCGCGTCATTTCAAATTAGAAGAGCTCTACCACGCTTTTATTACGATACATACAGCTTGGGCTGTATGTATGGGGTCCCATCAGCTGCATGTTATTGTTACAGAATCTTTGAGCACGATTTTTACCTATCTCCAGTAGTCTAACTAATTCGAAACTTTGCATACGTATTAAGAGCCAATGACAATGCAATAATTTGTTAAAATAAAACAAAAAATAAGCGTTTCTTTTTTTTACTATCATTTAAATTGTGTGTTGGGTCTTTGAAATCTGCAATAAACACATTTTATTTTTTATTTCCGTGACAAAAACCATTACATCTTGGGACTCAAAGTATCATTATATCAAATTCGTTCGGAGTTGAGGAAATGGAAAGACAAACACTTGATTTTTTTAGCAAGACACTATGGCTTTAATGCCTAAGAGTAGCGGGGTTTCAGGGTAATTACATGGCAATTCATTCATTCATTTCATTTCATTCATTCATTCATTCAAACTCCTTTCATAATGAATATAAAATAGTCTTACCAAGTCAATAATTTCCTTGTTCAGTAGCGATTTGAATACAGTGAATAGCTTGTCCATTATTGACGAGCTGTTAACGAAGTGTATGTGTTTCAGTCTGATTGGCATTGCTTCCTGAAAATTAAAAAAAATATCTATATATTAATACGTGAGAGAAAAACTTTGTAACTCTTTTTACGAAAAATAGGGTAACGTAGGTGCATGAAATTTCTCACAGTTATAGTTTATATGGTGAAGGAGTGCATCGAGCTAATATTATTTTAAAATTATGCTTTTATCATATATATTTTTAACAAATAAAACGTTACACACACTACGACACTACTACTAGGAAAAATGACAGATTTTTGAGTGACAAGCCTATACATACGAATTATACTCTTTTATTTATGGTTGAAGCTGTTGACAACAAGTTGACAAATTGAAAATAGATAATTGTTTTTTTTATTTAATTTTAGATACTATTAGACAATGATTAAACGGCCAGTCTGAGATCAGCTGAGTCCCAGAGACAATAATTGAAAAAAACTATGATGAAGTCAATATTTTTTACAAAATATAGGTAGTAGTCCTAATGTCGTTGCAAGGTCGAATTTCGACCATTGGGCGATCTCTAGTATATTTAAAAGCGCCTTAGGGTCACTTCTCACTTTTGAAATAGCAAAATAGCAAAAAAAAAAAATAAGTTCTATGAGGGTTTGCGACAATTCATTTGTGTGTTGTGACTTAGATGAAGGTCCGCAAAGTGTTTGCAAAAACTGCAAATAAGAATGTTTTCTACTATTTCCTCTCTACTACCATTCGAAGCAAGGGACTTTCGTGTCAATAAGAGTTCTCAATATTTCATTTGATGGGGAACTATGTAGGATCTTTTGTCTCGAAACAGGATTAAATTTATTTTCAGTTGGTACAGATATAACTCGAACTTATCACCCTACCTGTTGATATTTCGACAGCTTCTTCGCAATCGACATATTCAGTTTCGTCAGCATCTTGATTCCTATATCCTTAACGTCCATAACCACGATATCGTTCTCGTAGAATTGAGTCTCCTCGTCCAGCAGCCAGGAGTCAGTGGTGAGGAAGAAGAGTTTGGCGTCTGTGAGGTAGTCGTAGTTTTCTAGGCCAGGGTCGTTGAGCTGCCATATCCAGACGCGCCGGTTGCCGGAGATCGTGATGCACGCTAGATTCCTGTAACGTAATAACTTATTAAAGAAAGAAAAAACTTGGAACCCGTCTGAATGTAACATTAATCGTCATGACATACTTTTATGCTCTTAAGTCTAATGGGCTAGGCCACAACACTGCGTTGTGGCGACGTATCGCAAAAACAACATTGCACCGATGCGATATCGCAACGCAACAATATTATCGGATGCAACCATTGTACGATAAGACGCAGCACTCTTTACGATGCGCTTGTCGCATTGGAAATTTCCACGATGTGTTCTGCAGCGTCGTAGATTTTTACGTTGCGACGCTGCAACGCAATGTTTTGAGCTGGCTCTAATTAACGGCTTGAAATATAATGCGGGCTAAAGTAATATGTTTATACACTATTTTTATGTACAAGTAAAACTTAAGAATATTGTATATAAACATAACCCTCTTTCTAGCTCAGTCGGCTGCAAAAATGTATGGGTCGTAGATTCTCTATATTTTCATGTCAGTATCCTTACTTTGATGCGCCGCGACAGTTTAGAATTTCCCTGAGGTCTAAATGTGTTAATTCTAGTAAATCAAATAATTATACACAATGTACAAAAATATTATCCTTAAATGTATTTTTCCTATTATCAGGTAGTTTTTTATATATTTTGCCAAGGCCGTGGCCTCAGCGAAACCCGGACATGCGCCGTCATAATATTATAGTCGACCTTACTCTTGAAATACAAACACCTTTTGATATACAAGATCTCCTCTATCCCGTTTACAGTTATTTTACCTTTAAAATCACCTTTTTTCCTACAACATAAGGAAATACATTATTCATGTAACCCCGGAGCAAACTAAAACGAAAAATAAATTGTATTTTCCATCAATTTCTTTTGTGTAGCCAGATCCTTTCAAAGGATTTCAATTAATGTAAATATTTAATTATTTTATATTAAAGTTGATATTTGCGGCATAAATTAATGTCAATTCAAATTGCTGTCTGTGAGAATCAAGTATTTGTCTATTATTAGGGAAATACCTATTTAGTCAAATTAATTATAGAACTAAGGAATATTTCATATCAATCAGGTTTTTATAAGCTAGACACTACGTTTTTCAACTATTTATTAATCTGTGATTTACGATATTATACCGGTACGAAAGATAATGCTTACAATGTTATTACTATAAAAACGCTAAGCAAAATGTTAAATTAGATGTGTGTTCGTTGTTAATTAATTTTTAGTTAATTATTATGATTTTCCCTCCCGATTTTGTATTTATGAAAGCTTAGTATAAAAAATAATCTTTAATAACCTTCTAAATAACGTTTAACTTTAAGCTACGCAAGAAGTCCTAAGCTGTTTTCTTTCACTCTTCCAGCTCACTTTATTTGGATTTATTAAAGAAATCCAAGGGCAATATCCATGGGCGTACCCAGGTTCTGGGCCAGGGGGGGGCAAATTACCCAGGTTCTGGGCCAGGGGGGGGGGGGGGCAAATTACGCAGATTCTGGGCCAGGGGGGGGCAAATCAGATTTTTTATAAGCTAGGTGTTTATAGAGAATAAAAAATTAATAATTTTTAGTTGTATTGCAAACAAATTGCAAAAATTCGTTATTTTTATATATGAAAGTACTAGATAATATACTTAGTAGGGACGTCAACATGATCCCCCCCCCCCCTCGGTACGCCCATGGAAATATCTAAACTCTAACGTTAGAACTGTCATATTGCTTCGTTTTTTTTGTGTTACAATATTAGCGAGAACGTAGACATAAATTAAACGTAGCATGACAAATTAACGGAGCAATGTGGCCAAAACTTTTACATATTAGCATAATGTGTTTCATACTGACACAGTTTTGATGAACTTGGCCATGTGGGGGGAGAAGGGGTCTCTGTCGGCCAGTATCTCGGGGGAGTTCCCTCGTATCGTGAAGAACAGCTCCGCCGCCTTCTTCGCCTTCTCCATGTTGAAGTAGCAGCTGTGCGCGAACCGGTATAAAATGTTGTCCGCTGGAAAATATTAGAGGTAAAAGGTAAATAAAAACCAGGTAAACTAACATAAAGCTCGTTTTTGACAGGGCTTATCTATTCATTAGCTCTTTTGATTGGCTTACGTCAAACAGTAAACCAATCAAACAAGCTAAACTCGTGAAAGATAAACTTGTGTCAGAAAACCTCAGGACTTGGCATCAGTTGTGAAATTGTACACGTGACAGTTTGAAAAACTTCGTACGACTTCGCGATATATGTTTATTTTTTAAATAAGGGGGCAAACGAGCAAACGGGGTACCGCCCGGCCGGCCTTTTAAAGGGGAATAGGGTAATAGGGGAGGGTAGGGATGAGAAGGGAAGGGAAAAGGGGAGGGTAGGGAAGGGAATAGGGTAGGGGATCGGGCCTCCGGTAAACTCACTCACTCGGCGAAACACAGCGCAAGCGCTGTTTCACGCCGGTTTTCTGTGAGAATTTCTCCGGTCAAGCCGGCTCATTCGTGCCGAAGCATGGCTCTTCCACGTTAATTTTTTTTAACTAAGTTTTAAAACATATTATCGCTAAGTCGAACGAAGTGCTTTGCGATGTATGGTGTTTGCGATGCTTTGTCGGAATTAGAAAATTTTCGATATCGAAATCGAAAGCAAGTTGTTTATAAGTTATAATTTGGCCTGGCCATTTAACCGAAACTTTTTCGTTTTCGCTTCGTTATAGAATCGCCGATCGAAATGTATGGAATTGACATAAGACGAGTCGAACGTCAACGTCATATTAACGAACGCATAAGTCAATTCCATACATTTCCATCGGCGATTCTATAACGAAGCGAAAACGTAAGGATTTTGTAGTGTCATTTTGACGATGAAGTTCAAAAATCAAAATATATATAAAGGTTTTTGACTCAGCAGTTAAGGTTTTTTTTGTAAAGCATTTGGTATTGTCCAGTGCTGCTTATGATATTAATTAGTATTGTCTAGTGCTGCTATATGATAATATTATGATTTTTGTGCTGTAAAACTGATGGTGTTATTATTTATTCAGATGCATATTATTATATGCATCCGAATAATAACACCATCAGTAGCAACGAATGACGAAAAATGAATCTAAACAACGTAAAATTAAACATAAATAACACGATTTTATATTATTTTTTTCGAAAAAAAAATGTTAAAATGCAAAATCTACGTTAAAATACATAAAAAATGCACTTACAAACATCTTTAGGTAAATGTGCCTGTGAGTTGAGCCAGTCCCGCATCTCCTTCACGTACAGAGCGTAGTCTTCGGACGGCATTTTGTCTAAAAAAAATAATCTAATATAAACGTTCGGTGGATTATGACGGCTCCCGACCGGGACGAATTAAAAAAAAAAAGGATTATGACGGTAGCGAAAAGTCATGAGACTTCGATTGGCATTTTATCAGTCATGGAGTGGGGCCTATACAATCAATATCTTATATGTAGTTTAATTTTTAGGGTTCCGTACCCAAAGGGAAAAAGGCATCCTATTACTAAGACTTCGTTGTCTGTCTGTCTGTCTGTCTGTCTCCAGGCTGTAACTCAGAGAGTTAACATTTTCACAGACTATGTAGGTATATCTGTTTCCGCGATAACAACAAATACTAAAAACAAAATAAAATTAATATTTAAGGGGGATTCCCATACAACAAATGCGATTTTTTGCCCTTTTTTAAAACACAATTTTTGGCCTAATTTTGCTCAATAATAGTACGGAACCCTACGTGCGCCAGTCCGACTCGCACTTGGCCGATTATTAACTCTAAAATGCTTTCGGTGGGTAAGCTCGCACGGGGACACGCCAGAGCCGGATTTACATTTTTAATGAGTGTAGGCCATTTTATTTCCACCGCCCCATGTAGGAAATCTGCACGACCCTTGGACGCTGCCACCCCCTCAAATAATGCCCCTAAGTCGCGACTCGCGGCCTATACGGCCTATTTATAAATCCAGGGCAGGTACACGCTATTGGATTTTGGTAGATGACTGATGTCTGTCTGATCAGACGGGTCAATAATGCAGGCAGATTGCAATCAGACAATGATACTATATTGGCAACTATTGTAGGTTATTGGTAGACATACGCCGATTACCTTCTCTAGTTTTGCCGAGCCTTTTTAAAAATGCACATCCTATACTTAATCCCCATTTCGAAATAACCGTAGTTTTCTACATTCAAAATTTAGTCAATTAATTAAAGCATAAGTAAGTATTTATATTATATAGTTGTTATATACTTTATCAACTGCGATAAGAATCATTGTCATTAATCAAATTCGATACCAATTGAAATCACACTTATTAGCCAACCTATTATTAGATATCTGTAATGATAATATAATATGGTGTTAGTTTTCATAAACGAATTGCATAATTATTAAGATTCTCATAATTTCTCTATTTTCTCTGATAAGAGTTATAGTAGATACCTTTTTACCTAATCATAATAATATATTATGTTATGAGAACTAGCCAAGTCGGTCCTTGGGCAGTGGGCTTCTTTAAATTTATATTATGTCCTGAGAAAGAGAAACTGAACATAAGGGGTGGTGTGAACTTTACTGATTTCAGTTTTTTCTTTAAATAAACTTGGCTCTTATGTTTTTGGTGATATTTAGGTACTGAATTGGTAGATATATTGAATGGTTACATAACGGTAATTATTGTTAATGTCAAAATATTCATTAAATTAAATTTTATTAATTACCAAATCTTTTTGATTGTGGCCCTGAGACAATTTTTAGACACAGTTAATTATCCATACTAAATACCTCAGAACAGGAAAATAAGGAATTACTTCTAAAATCTGTGCTAAATAGTATTGAATATAGGGGAAATTACTATCGCAGTTTTATTAGTAAAACCCTACGAATAATAAAAACTAAGGAATCGTAACTCCCATACTATTACCGTTTTAAATTTGGTTCCTTTTGATCTGTCATGTAACGTCAGCTCAAGGTCACCTAAATATTGCAAATGTATTGAAATGGTACACTTTTTTGACAAGTATTGTGGAGCATGTTTTTGACGGAGTTACTTTTCCTTAGTTTTATTATTCGTAGGTTTCTTCTAACCTAACCCTTACAAGATCAAGCATAGCCTTTTTAATTTGTAACACTTTTTCCCCTGTTAGTCTATATTATGCTAATGTAGATTTGTGTAAGTCCGCGACGAACGGTGTTTTGTTTTGTGACCCACTTTCACGCTACATAGACAAGGTATTGTTGAACACTACTTGTATGTTGAATTTAATGTTACAAGCATTTACAACCTTTAACTAACAGCTTCTTAACAGGGTGACTAACCCCAAAAATCAAACATCGTCCTTCTCTCTTCACACTCACGCCCGTCTTTCATATGCCAGGTGAAAAAGAACGACGCGGATTCATCGCCAAATTAGTTTTTTCTCAATAACTCGATAAATATACAACATTTTAAAAATCCGCTAGGTCGATCTCTCAATGATAGAATTTTATACAATGTGTTAAAATATTAACTTAGTTCAATGCACGGTTATGGCAATAAATGAAAAATTCGTGAAAATTAGATGCATCTTTGTGATTTTTTTCTATCGAGAAAATTTTAAGATATCGTGTTTTTGCTCAGATCGAATTCTCGGAAATATAATGTAGTATCTAATTTTAGAAAATGAAACATTCGGGGCTTATTTTCAAGTATAAAAATGAATTATAAAATCGACACTTTTGGGTTAGTCGCCCCCTTAAGGTACCATGTCATATCAGAAAGGTAGTCTATGTACTATGTACTTGGTACCATAAGATCATTTTGGTACCTACTTCCTAAGCTACATGTGTTCAAACGTGTACTGATAAAAATGTACTATTTGAGAAATTATTTATATCAAGCAGATTGCGGACTATAATGTTATAGTTCGGGCTATGTCAATGCCTACGTAATAGTGATCGTGAGTAACAATGACTTGATATAACCCGACCAAATAAAGTAGGTCTGCCATCAGTCTGTGAATATTTTTTTCTGATTGAACAAATTTTTTAAAAATCATTTTACGAGTAATCCTTGACAGATATACCTACTATAGAATATGGTGTATAGACTAACTTCTATAGATCTTATAAATATTGTTCTCTGATATATTATAATACCCCATGGGATCTCATAATGTCTAATGTAGAACAATCCTCACTTATATTATAAATGCGAAAACGTCTATCTATCTGTCACCTCTTCACGTTGATTTTGATGAAATTTAGTATGGACATCCTTTGAGTCCCGGGAAAGGCCATAGGATACTTCTTGTATTGAAAAAATGTACCATGTAACCAGGGGCTAGAGAAATGAAAAAAAAGTACGTGTAATATCTATAGCTGTCTCCCTTACCTCAAGCCTATACCGCAGAACGCGATAGAGACAACTGCAGAAAATCCAGAAAATCAACGATTCGTTGTCTCCTGATTCCTTCTCCAAAACTTAACCGATTTAAGTACTTTTTTCATTAAAGATTAAAAAAAAGGATTGAGCTGTGTTCCTATGTTTTGCTTTTTTGTATAATCTAGCCAAATCTGTTTTCTGGACGTTTGAACACAGCGGAAAATCTGGCCATTTTTTTTGGGTTTTTGAACGTTCATATCTTATTTAATAGTTAAATTATGAAAAAAAAGAAAACATTGTATTAGTGGCCGTAGATATTTAGGAAAAAAATTATAATTCTACTAGCATTATCCAGGGAGGAAACAGGGGACAACATTTGTATGGAAAAAAAGGCGGTGTGGAATCCTCTTAACGAATTTCTGCACAACGGAATTGTGGGCTGGAACTAGTTTAATAATAATAAAAATATTTGTCCTATGATTCTATTCATTAATAGCATAGCGACCCCATGGGATCTAATAATAAAGAACAATATGTAATAAATGTTTGAAGGTCTACTGCGTCTGTTATGGAGTTGACGGTTTTGATGTAACCACGTCGGTAACAAATTATAGTCTACGGATATGTGGTTTCGGTTTTGTAATGGGACCTGATGATGATGTATATACCTATATAATTGGAATCTCGGAATCTGCTCCAACGATTTTCATGAAATTTAGTATATATAGGGGGTTTCGGGGGCGATAAATCGATCTAGCTAGGAATCATTTTTAGAAAATGTCATTTTATTCGTGTTTTATCGAATACTGAGCAAAGCTCGGTCAAATAGCTAGTTATTTATTATTAGAGGTCATAGGGCCTCACTTGACCCTATATTGATGTGAAAAGATTGTGTGCTTATTTGTCTTTTATTCCGACATTAAGTAATGTACCAATTATTGTTCGTGATCCCGCCAAAACTTCTTGATCTCTTAAAAATTTCAGGCTGGCTGTGTTGTATTTCTCCGGTCGAGCTGGCCCATTCGTGCCAAAGCATGGCTCTCCCACGTATCATAATGTGTAAAATCAAAATATAAAAATAAAAATTGCTTTTAAAATCGATCAGAACAAAGCGATTGCGGTTTGTATGGCGACGACCGGTTATTGTAACAAATTAGTCACACGGTTTTATTCTTAAAACTGGTACCTAAACATTTGAGTTTTTAAGTAATCATTAGAATACACAGTACATATTATATAAGTATACAATAAAAAAAACTAAATAGGAGCATATAATATAATTTTAAACAAAGTGCATGTGAAAATTTTTTAGGTATAAAATTGTAGTGTGATGCCCAAATTATTTAAATATAATTAATATACTGATAAATTGTAATAAGAATGAGTTAAAAATGTTGCGTTACAATTTCTTTTATTGCACGGAAACCGTACATTTTTCCGGGATGAAAAGTATCCTAAGTCATTTCCTGAAACTGAAAATATCTCAAAATCGGTTCAGTGCAGCGGTTTGGTCGTGAATAGGTACAAGACAGACAGACACATTTTACATTTATGATATTAAGTATATTATGGATACGATTAATGTCTCTACTAAGTTTCACTTCAATGACTCGCAAAGCATTGTAGCAGTATAAGCTTTGTCAATATTGATAACTCCTACGAGTTGGTACAATAAGCCAGATAACGGTACAATGAACCAACTTTTAACAACCTCATTTTTTCCTCTTTAGTTCTTCGGCCCTTGGTAATATTGAGTAATATTGAGCCTTGGTAATAAGTATTGTATTCAAATAAATAAACGTTTAGGGACCTATCCGACAGAGAGCGGTCACGCGCGTGTGCAAGCATTATGTCTGTTTGTTACCTCTTCACGCCCAAACCGCTAAACCGATATTGCTAAAATTTAGTAAAGGGATACTTCAAGTCCTGGGAAAGGACATAGGGTACTTTTTATCCCGGAAAAAAGTACGGTTTCCGCTAACATTTGCGCAACGGAATTGCGGGTGTCGTCTAGCTACTTATAATATTGTCGATATACATTATACAGAAACACAGGATCTGTCGGCGATCTTGCATATTCTCGTCTACAAAACATAGCTAATAGTTTAACGAATACCTTATTAATTGGTATATAGCTATAGTTATTAAGGGTATTTTTTTTGCAAGAATTAGGTGAGCTAAAAATGTTCAAATTATGATAATTAAAATACCTATAAATTATAATACTTATAAATTATAATGAGAAAACACATTTTTTGTCTAGCTTTTTAAATTGGTATTTTGAAACAAAATAGCTTGTTTTAAATATTCTCCAAATAACACCGAAACAGGAAATATATTATGTTTTTAATAAGAAACAAGTGCGAGTCGAATTCGCGCACGTAGGGTTCCGTAATATCTTTACAACTCTAAAGCAGTGAAGATAATCATTGTGTTACGTTGGTACCTTCCTTCTATATTATTTACGAGGTATTGCCCACGGCTCCGCTCGCGTTAAGAAGTATTATTATATACAAACTTTCATCCCCTATCTGAACCCCTTGGGGTTGGAATTTATCAAAATCCTTTCTTAGCGGATGTCTGCGTCATAACATCTACCTGCATGCCAAATTTCAGCCCGATCCGTCCAGTGGTTTAGGCTGTGCGTTGATGTCTATGTCACTATGTCAATCAGTCAGTCAGTCACCTTTGAGTTTTATATATTATATAGATTGTTATCTTGAATTTATAATTATTTTTGATGCTCGAGTGGTAACAGAAATATAACTTCTCTAAAAATCTCTAAAAACAGGCCAGTTATCTCGCGGGCTACCGCGAAGTGCTAAGCCAAAGGGTTTCTTAATAAGACTTTTTTAAATTAGGGTACGAAACCCTAAAAAACTGTATCTTATTCACAACTGGTTATTAAAACAAGAATAATTTAAAGAATGACGTCGTTGGTAAACATTTGCATTTTAATGTCTCTGCATTTGTGTATCTACAGAAAAAAATGTAATAATTGTTTATAAAAATGTATAAGTGAATTGTGAATCCAACGTTATAAATTATAGCTTAAAATAAAGAGTTACTTTAACTAAGATAAAATTAATAAAAATATTTACCATTCTCAAGGCATCAGGGGGGTGAGCCAAGATCTTTTTTTTATCGCTTCTTTATATAATCGCCGATCAAAATGTATGGAATTGCCATAAGACGAGTCAAACGTCAACGTCATATTAACGAACGCTTATGACGTCTATTCCATACATTTTGATCGGCGAATCGTTATAACGAAAAAGTCTTGGCTAAATGACCAAGTCTTTTCAAATATAGAGTTCGCTGACTTTCTTTCTCATTGACTTTAAATGACTTTCAAAGCTATTCAACATTTAGATACATGTAAAATAGCTTTTAAAGGTACAAGTGAATAAGTTGAATGGATTGTTATTTACTTGATACGTAAAATAATTTTTATTTCGTGGTTGGTTTCGCTACTTTTAAAAGCTTATTATTTCAATCATGAATCATAACAGTCTGTACTCTTACTAGTCAATTAAGATGGAAACTCGGAAACAGATAAATATTAAGTCAATATGTATAAAGGATTACTATTCATGTACGGAACTGCGCATAGTTAGACAAAACACACTTGACCGGTTTGTATTTCCCAAAACAAGTCAACTTCCGTGAGACTAGTATTACGGTAAACCTGCTTATAAAATCAAGGTAGACTACGACACAATTAAACAATTTTTCCGAATTTCTAAAGCAGGTTATAACTTACATTTAATATGAAGGAGAAATATAAAAAAATATTTCAAATGAACATGGCACGCGAAATCTTAAACCATACGTACGCTATAACTCATGTTTTTGCCAAATATAATAATAATTATTTATTATCCTTCATTTTTCAAATAAAAAACGAGCAGAAACTTATCTTGAATTTTTTGTTGTCTACTAATAATAATAATAAATAATAATGCATGTTATAAATTCAGTATATTATAGTCTGTCAGTCTATTACTTCTGCAAGCTAAAACCGTTGAAATAATGCCCTAGAAGTTACATAAAAGAGTACGACAATTCTCGGGTCCAGGTGTTTGTAGTTAATCCTTACCGAAACAGCTGCTAGCTGCTGGACTGATAATGTTAAAATTTTGTGTGCTTATCGGCTAGGTCTGAGAATCAATCAGCCAACAGTTATTTTTCATATTATTCAGTATAACAACGTTTGTCAGGTTAGCTATAGCCTTTAATGTTATGTAGAGTCAAAACTTCAAATATATTGTTTGTCGAGTTCCAAGATAATATTATGAGTTGAGATTGGTTCTGCATGTTTCGGACTATAAATAGGTTTAACCTTGAGAGCCCAGGTATTGCGTTATACACCTTGCAAAATAAATACCATGTACAAACTACAATTTTGCAAATATAGGCAAATGTTTTACTCTGTCTAGATTTCATTTGTTATATTTCCTAAAATATCATAGTTTTTTTAATAATATTTTTTGTAACCTTATTTACTATGAAAATAGCAGCAATGACAGAGTACCTTTAGAGTTCCGTATCCAAAAGGTAAAAACGGGACCCTTTTACTAAGACTTCGTTGTCTGTCCGTCTGTCTGTCTGTGTGTCTCCGGCTGTATGTCAAAAACCGCTATAGCTCAATGCTATAGCTGGACTTCTGAAATTTACACAGATTGTGTATATATCTGTTGCCGCTATAACAAGAAAAACAATGACAACAGCTAGGCCCTTGAAACTTTCACAAAATCCTTAATTATATTTGTGATTTAATAATTACTAATAAAATTAAAATAAAATAAATATTTCAGGGGGGCTCCCATACACAATTTTTTTGCCTATTTTGCTCTATAACGGTTTAACCCTTCCTGCGCGAGTTTGACTCGCACTTCGCCGATTTTTTTAGCTTTTGTATAGGAAAATCCCATATTGCCCATACAATTTTTTTTCTTTCAGCGCTACTACTTTCACAGAGAACTCTATATAAGGGACACATAGTACACTCCCTAAAGTATTATCACTTAGTTTTGTTACACCCTGTATACTGCCAATTATTATTATAACTATCTCTGTAGTCGGTGTAAAGCTTTTTAGGTAATTTAGATGTAAATAAAACCAATTTGTATTGCGTTGCAACCAATTTGGATGTTACTTTCTAAATAACAGGAAAAATTAGAACTGTTAGTATAACAAAACATCGTGTCTACAGCCAATAAACTTAATTAACTTTCGACTGATAAGTGTTAACAGATAACGTACTTAATGCTATTATTGCGATAACATATTTTGGTAGTAAACAATAAATATCTATTAATATATAAAGGATTTAGATCCTAATGTAATGAGATGAAAATGAATTCAAACTTAAAAGAAATACAGGCCCGACGGACGTTGTGTACACATCAGAAGCGTAGCGTGCTTTGGCCCCTTCCTTGGCCCCCGTATAAAAAATATAAAGGGGCCCTAAGGTATGGTTGCCTTTTTTAACTTTAAGAAATGGTGAGTTATTAGTAATTTTGCCCCCGTGGCCCGGGGGCCTCGTATAATTGATACGGCATATATTACGGCGGTAGCAACGCCACTGAGTAAAATTCTGAAAGCTTTTACAATCTAGATCATAAAATTGATTAAAAAACATTAGTTAACCGAATTGTGAACCTAACCATTTACGAATCCAGCCAGTTATAGGAGAGCCTATAGCCAGTAACACATAAAAATAAACTATACTTTATACTAACTGTATTAAGAGCATAGAAATATTAGTAGTACTATTTCGACCTTCAAACTCTTATTGTAACTACTAACTGTACTATCAACAGCACAAATTGATATCAAAGCCGGCATTGTTGATTGTTCAGAAGTAGGAAATACAATCATAAAACACTGCTCTAACATTGGCACACTTCACAATACCATAGTCACTCGATAAACTGGTTTAAAAACACCAAAATGGTCCCATCACGTATCCCAAATACTTTTAGCAGTAGTAAGAATTCACCAAACTATTGGGATTTGGACAAATACAAGACGCTACAAGATGTATTCGGGAGTATTTTAAAGCTTATATTTGAGACCAATTTGCTCTACATTTTGCAGTCTTAAGTGGTAATAAAACTTTTAAACATAATGATTAACTCAACCTAAAGTGTTATTAATTACGTTTATTATACTACGTTTGATGCACAACATAATATAATATTATATTGATTAGATTGTTTAATAATAACACTTACTGTACAAATTCGTATCACAAAGTTCACGACACTTTAATATCTCACAACACGTCAAAATGCTATGGCGAGTCAGCCAGTACTGAGCGATAAGCGATTGGTTATAAATTTAGGGCTGGCACTCCTCAAATAATATTACCAGATATAAGAGAACAACTGTATAGGAACTTAGTAATATTCACGTAGTAGCTATTTAGTAATATGTGGTATAACCATGTTAAATAACGTAATAGTATTATGATTGTTAAGTAATTAAAATGATAATAATTGCTATCTTATTATTTATTTTCAAGTGTATAAATATTTTAAGATTATATTTTTAACTAAGAAGGAAAACTATATATATAATTAAACATTTCATAAAAAATCCTTGATTCCTTATTATGTTAAGACCCAATTTCACCAACCTCTGTTTGTTAAATCCTAACAAGGCATTACTTAACGGACCTTGGAAAATTAAACAGACTGTTAAAATACTTATGTCCCACAGTAAAAATTTAACAGCGGATTAGTTAATGCAATGTTAAGTGAATAACATTCAATTCGTTCGTTCTTGTTATAAGGCGACGAAATTGCAATGTATAAGTTTAATACGACATGTTGGCTGCAATGTGTCATTTTCACCTTATTCGTATAATACGTCATCTGGTAGATAATGCGACCAAATTAAAATATCTCTGATCGCATACATTTGTTACACTACAATAGTTCTTTTTAATGTACCAGGTTAATAATTATGATCTGTCAAAGCTGAAAACATTAATCATGATACAAACTTTTATTTACTTCTTTCGGTTTGGTAATTTTGATACAAGTCAGTGTATTTGCAATGTCAAGGAAAATCCGAGGGCTGATTTTTTGACAAAATGAAAATAAATAATTATGCATAACATGAAAAATAATAAATAATATGTAATTTATGTGGCGAAGTATGGCGGAAACACTCAAAAGTCAAAACATATTCTTTTATTGATATTGGATATTTTCATTGACAGTTTTTGTTTTGACTATTATAACGGCCTGTTATATATTTAACGGACCTCCCCAGCAGGAATTAAAATTTAACACCGTGTTAGGCGATTTGACATGACAGTAGCGTATGGTGGAACGCTCGATAGCTCTAACAGGCCGTTAACTGATTTAACAAGCCATTATTTATTTAACATTGCTTGATGAAACTGGGTCTAAGACTTATAATTGCGTTCTACCAAAAAGTAATTATACTACAGGTGGCATCCCTAAATTCTCAACACAGATGACAAAATATGAATTCGTCATCTATACTAATATTATAAAGCGGAAAAGTTTGTTTGTTTGTTTAAACTTTGAACACGCTAATCTCAGGAACCACTGGTCCGATTTGAAAAATTCTTTCAGTATTAGATAGCCCATTTATCGAGGAAGGCTACAGGCTATATTTTATGACACTTAGATTAATAGCAGCGAAGAAATATAGGAAAATGTGGAAAAACGGGAGGAGAATTATTTGAAAGGGCTTATTTGAACGCGCCAATCTCAAGAACTAAGGTCAATGTGTCGAAGTCCGGCATACTTTTCTCGAATTAAAGTTTAACATACTTTATTCACTTGAGATTCGCTTTTTAAAGTAACTTGTGTAATTGGAAATTATAGGCTATGTATTAATTAGACCTATAATGATCTAAAAATAGTCGTAATTGCAGTACTTTTTTATTAACGTGTTATTTTTTTTAAACTCGGCGTGTAGACGGACTTCCCTTACAGTTTGAGGTAAGTCCGTCTAGTACCAATATAGCCCTAACCTGTGAAGTAATATGCATGGCAACGGTTTCTAGCAGAGCCGCAAAACGGCCATTCAAATATGTGTTTAAGGTGTCGGTAATAAGGTTCGCATTCCAGAGAAAATTCATTTTATAACATTTTAAGGCAAGTCTTCAATATCGTAAGTCTAAGTGGTTGCAAACATTTTTTGAAAAATTAAACACTAAGGTTAAACATAAAATAATGTTTATTACAAATTCAAAATTATTAGTGCCGGCAAAATCAACAACTTTGCTTCATTATTATTCATGGGATAAGCCATTTTTCAACATACTCCCCTACTTAATTTTGATTTGATTATTGTTTATTGATAATATTATGTCTACTTAGTACCCAATGTTTAGTTCACGTGGCAGATTGGGGCCATGCACGCGAAAGTTACGCGTGTTTACCATTATTTTTTTCGCTCAATTAAAATTATAGGGTGGTTGGTTTGAAAAGGTTGACAATATCTGATTCGAGGCAAGACCGGCATATGACGGCCTTTCCTTATGCAAACAAGACGGACTTCCCACTATTGCAATTTTAGGTTAGACGTGTGTTGCAGGTGATAATAACGAAATTAAAGCGATATTAACAAATTGAACACCAGTAATAAGTAAAAGGATCACTAAATTACTTACGTAATCAAAGAAACTCCAAAAACTCTTTCGTATTCCCACTTTTTTCATTTTTTTGGCAGAGACTTACACTCCGACTGCGAGTACAAAATGGGAAAAAATGGCAGACCGTTTTTTTCATAACAGGTAGTTAGTAGCGACATGTCTGTTTCTTAGGTCAAACTAACTCTGCAATATTGTTTTACCCACTGAGCCATATGAAACTAGTCGTTCAAATATGGAAGTTATTGCCGATAGACGGACTTACCTCCCAGACGGACTTCGACACATTGACCTTACTGGTCCGATTTGAAAAATTCTTTCAGTGTTAGATAGCCCATTTATTGAGAAAGGCTATATTTTATCACGCTAAGATTATGAGCGAAAAAATAGAGGAAAATGTGTAAAAAACGGGGGAAATTATTTGAAAGGGTTTATCCCACAAACTACTGGAGCAATTTTTCTGTTACTTGGCACATGTAAGAAGTAGACCACGTGAAGAACCACAGGGTATTTTTTGTGGACTTATTTGTCTGTGAAATATCTAATATACGCGGGCGAAGCCGCGCGGTACTACTAGTTTAGTTAATATTTCCTTCCAAAGAGTGTTCCAAATATTATTAGGTATTATTAGATAATGCACTTCTTATCACAAGTACTTGAGAGAAATAGGTTATTGGTTAGTTATTCGATAGTAAATATTATATTCAGCCAAGTGCAAGTCGGCTCGCGCACGAAGAGTTCCGTGCCGTTATAGAGCGAAAAAAAGTGTTTTTGTATGGTAGAGCCACCCTTAATTATTTATTTTATTTTTAAACATTAAAGTACGAATATTAATAAAGATTTTGTAAATAAATTATTTCAACTGCTTACTATTGCCAATTGCTATTATGGATTACGAGCAAAAAAAAAAAAAAACGTTTGTTGTATGGGATAACTTAAATATTAACTTTATTTTTAATTTTGCTATTGCGTATGGAGATACTTTGCGTCCCGGAAAACCACATAGGATACTTTTTATCTCGGAAAAATGTAACTAATCAACTAATAGCTGACGCGGACAACCGCCGCGCTGGTAGAGTCGTGGTGGGTCGATCCGTGATCGTGTGACGTGTGACGTGTCCGTAAAGTTATACCTAAGTCCTAAACGGAGAGTGGAGCACCATGGGGTTTTAGTGCGTAGATCCTACGGGAAGTCCCACATACCCCGGCCGATATTCCCTATTCGCCGAGGATGCGTAAAGTATTTCCCTATGTAAAAAAAGGTAATTTATAAATGCCTTAATTATAATTTCTTGGTGCTGTGCCTTATGATGTTTCGTTTTAAAAATAGAATTTACATACATTCTACAATGTATAATTAACGTAATTACATTAATTACAGTCTCATAACAATATTTATTTTTAATACATCCCAGAACATTAACTAGTGCTACCACTAACTTATATCATTAGGATAATACTCCATAATTAGTTATTTACTTGAATGTGTTTTGATTTGTTGTTACGAGTACTACGAGTATACTAACACTTAGCAGACAAAACATCTATTCAAAAGCTACGTGAATCCTGATTCGGTGATTGCCATAATATTATAGAAGAAAATTATGACTCCCTATCCGCATATTATATACTTACATCTGTTTTATTGATAGATGAAAAATAGATGTAAAAACATAGCGTATTATGAATGTGGCAAAGTGCGCCACCGCGGCAAGTGCGTCATATATCTGAAATTCCATATACTTACAGCAGTATGGAATTGGAACTCGGCGTACTTGCTGGGGTGGTGCGCATTGTCAACATATTATGTTAGTTGTAATGGGGATTGTCCATTTTTTTTAATTTTGCTGATTACAAAAACATTTCGAGGAATAAGGTCAGTGATCGTTTTTCTGTATATAAACGAAAAAAATACCCAGTTACTTATATTTTTGAACAAATATGTTTAACCTTTGTTTGACCTTCAATGGCGTTAAATTAGCAATAAATTCGACCAACATTACGTTTCGAACTTTTGGTAAGCTTCTCGTATCAGCTTTCACATAATGAGAACTTGCATTTGATGAACCAGACGATGATGACGTCAGAGCGAAACTTTAAAAATTTATTGAGAAAAATCTAGCCAATGAATTTCAAAATTTTTAATTTATATTCTTAAAATACCCTATTTTAACGAAAAAAAATTATAAAAAGTACATGTGATTTTTTTTGGACAATGCCCATTGCGCGAAAATGTACGGATACCTGAGATACCTAGGGACTTCGGGAGCGGGACTTCGGAATACAGAAACGGAGAATATCATTTGGTAAATACGGGGGCGAAAAACAACAAACACAACAACAACAACAACAAATTCTAAAAGGAAATAAATAAACATAGTAAGCAGCAACGACCTTGAGATTCATGTAGTTTGTTGACAATACTATGTCTGCATGATCGTCATGGGGTCAATATCTAATAACAGGTGATTTCCTCAGCACACATAATATCATAACAATCTGCTACTATATAATTGTTAGGAATTATATTCCAAGGAAAATGGATGCGTCGTGGTACGCCCAAGTCATATGTGACAAACATAATATATTATGTATTTTATTGTATTTAATTTAACAAAATAAACAGGAGAAGATATTATAATTATTAAAATTTGGCCAGCCTTTGTTAGGTACATATTAGCATAAATTACATTCTAAGAACTTTTCACCACCCAGAATTCTTCTTTCAGAACAATATCCCTGAAACAAAAACGAAAACAATTAGTCAAATGCAAAATCTATTCTAATGATAGTACCTTATAGTTAGTACTACCTTTTTTCCTCAAGGAGTTTCATAGTTTCAGCCATTAAGGTTTCCATGGAAGGTCGAGTGCCACCGTAGTCTGAGGGTAGCTCGTCCTTACTGAAGAAATCGAACAGCGTGTCCGAGTTCGGCTCATGGAAATGTATCTAAAAATATAATGCCCATAAGTATATGTGTATTAAATATGTACTTATATCATATTGTACTTATTTATATCATTTTACTTTATTATTAACTAGGTGACGCTTGCAACTCCGTTGCGCCAAAATACTTCATTTATTGCGCGAAACTTCGATAACTCGGGGAAACTTCGGTAGCGCGATTCAGGATAACATTACCAAATTGACAGTTTCCTTGCTAAACAGAGGCTTGAGCACCGAGAACACCTTCTTGGACATGTACGACGCGTTCACAAAGTGCAGCTGTTTCAGACGTATTGGTACTGCTTCCTGAAATTACACAAGTTGATGAATAACTACTTTTCTTATATATAAAATGCTCCGGTCTTAATGTTAGTACCCGTACTCCTACGAAACGGCTTTAATAATAATAATGAACTTTTTATTTGCACATAAAAAAAAAGTACAAAATGCGAAAGAGAAACAATTTTTAGGAAGAGCGCAAATTGGCGGTCTTACCGCTTAGACAACCATAAAAAAAGATATTTAAAAAAGAAATAAAAGGATTACAAACAAAGTCTCTTAAAACTAAGTTTTTTTTTACGTAAAAGATATAACATATAAAAGTAATGTTTTTATTATTCGTAGTATTATATATATAAAACTAGCGACCCGCCCCGGCTTCGCACGTGTAAAAAATATATAGCCTATGTCACTCACTGAAAAAATGATTAAAATCGATTCAGTAGTTTTTAATCTATACTAATATTATAAAGAGGTAAACTTTGTTTGTTTACTCATAGATCTTCTACTACTACTCGACTAAGAGCTGACGACCAAATCAGTCATGTAGCTTCAGCTTTGTTAAAACTCCGTTAGCTACTTCATCGAACAACCCCTTCCGACAATCCGCGCGCCGGCAGGCCGTGGGCTTTACTGATTTTTACCAAATTTTATATTCAGTAGGTCTGAGAATCGGCTACTGGTTACTTTTTATATTGATACACGTGCATTTGTTAAATAAATAATAGTAAATTATTACAACTCGAGACTGACGGCGACCATTGTTTGTGCATCGCACATAATCGGATAGCGATGGGCGCGGTGCCACTTATTTAGTCACTTCAATAAAATAATATTGGCCAAATACTTTATATTGCAAAACAACATTGCCGGGACAGCTAGTATTAAAAATTTGTCTCCTGCAGAAACAATTTGCTAATTTATTTCTGCAGGAGATAAGGGTTTTCAATCCGGAATTCCACAAATTTTGATATTATCTAATATTGAAGACATTTATGAAAAAGTAAAATGAATGATATAAAAAACCTTTTGAATCTAAATCTAAATATATACTTATAACTCAAAGGTGACTGACTGACTGACTGACATACTGTTCTATCAACGCACAGCCCAAATCACTGGACGGATCGAGCTGAAATTTGGCATGCAGATAGATGTTATGACACAGGCATCCGCTAAGAAAGGATTTTGATCAATTCTACCCCCAAGGGGTAAGGGGATATTATGTACAAAAAACCTGTATATACTCAACAAAAAAGAAGAGAAAGAGAGAGAGAGAGAGAGAGAAACACGCGCTACCGCACGGCTTACAACTATAGCAAAAAGCACAGACATAGATCAAGATAGATACCGCATCTATCTTGATCTATGTCTGTGGCATAAAGTGTCGGTCAAAAAGTGTCGTTACAACGTCTAGCCCCCTTTCGCAACGCGCGATAAGGAATTTCGGCAACAGCTAGTTTTTATATAAAATGCGAAGAAACTTTTTCCTTAACCTAGTACATGGGTGTATTGTTTGTTCTTTACGATGCGACGTCGTCGCAAATGCAATGGATTTTTCCAATAGGGCTGCATACAATATGGGTTTGTAATATAGCGTTATCCGACGACGCGGTAAACTGCAACACTGCCCTGCTAAGCGCAAAAGCGGTATCTCAGTGAAAGTGAGTTTTGAGAAAATTAAAGTTTTGTAGATATAGATTTCTGATAAAAGAGGTAGAGAAAACTATCATAAGGGTTTTTATAGATTTTAAAAAATATACCGCCATTTGACTTAGTTCATTAGATGCGTATTTCTGTTATCCGATGCTATAAAATCAAATTTTCAATTTTTTTTGAGATAAGTACCGCATTTGCGTTTAGCAGGGCAGAACAGACCAATGTGACCATGGATGGTTTGGATCTTACCCGCTGATATTTCGCCAAAATCCTCGCTGTTAGCATGTTCAGTTTAAAAACCATTTTGAAGCTGACGAGATTCTTGAAATCTGCCACCATGTGAATGTCGTTTTCGTAAAATCTTTCCTCATTGGCGAGAAACCAGCAGTCGTTGACTAGGAGATGGAATTTGGCGTCCAAAGTAAAATCGTAATGTTCTAAACTGGGATCTTTCAGTTGCCACAGAAAAAGTTTTCTTTGTGCTGAAAGATCCAGGTGAGCTATGTTACTGAAAATATAAATAATAATACCCTTAATATTAACATTAAACCAACAATACACGAAAACTTATTATGTGAATTGACGTTCAATGGATAGTACTTTAACTGAATTAATAATAAAAGAAAGCATAATTCAATGAATTAAAAATATCACGAAATAAAAAACAAGTCTGCCAGATCTAGAAATGAAATGGTCATAACCCCTAAAACTGCTAAAAGTAAAAACATCGCACCCGTGAAATATTTCAAATGTAAATAATTGTATACATGTATGTATCACCGACAAGCATGATTAACATATTAAAATATTTCGGTACCCTCTACAATTTGTAACAAAACTAAGTGATAAATGATAATACTTTAGGGTGTGTATGTGTTCCTTATATAGAGTTCACTGTGAAAGTGGCAACGTTGAAAGAGCAAAATTTTGTTATTTGTATAAGTCCCGCGCGTCATGAATTTTTCCATACAAAGATGAAAAAATGTTTCTCTTTCAGCGCTGCTACTTTCACAGCGAACTCTATATAGGGGTAATCACCCTAAAGTATTATCACTTAGTTTTCAAATTCAATACACTCTGTATAAATTTAATATAACGAATACTAACATGCCGCTAATAAATCTTTGCATATGAAGTGCTCTAGGGTCTCTGTCGGTGTATATGTGTGGGTAATCTCTCCTCATGGTGAAGAATGTCTCGGCAGCCTCTTTCGCTTTCTCCGTGTTGAAGTAGCAGCTGTGAGCGAAGCGGCACAGCATGTTGTCCGCTGGAATAAGTTACTGAATCAGGGCCGGGGTCTTGTATATTTGAAACTAGCTGACCCAGCAAACATTGTTTTGCCATATAAATTATTTGTAGTATCAATATAAAAAGTAGATAAAAACCTATTCTGAAGGGGGTGACAGACGTGCGAGTAAGTGCGCGGACTTATGGCTCGACGATCTTCATTGCCTGTGTGTCAGCAAAGAGCCGAGAGCCGCGAGCCTGGGGGCATGGTAATCCGGTGTGAGCGATTCTCGTGTGTCACCGACGCAAGCCGAGTAAGGTCGCGAACTTAAAACTCGCGTACTTTAAGTTCGTACATCTATCAGGCACCAGGCCTAGCGAATGTACATACAAAATTTCTTAAAATCGGTTGAGCCGTTTTGGAGGAGTTCGCGCACAAACACTGTGGCATAGCATTTTCCGGTCGCGCTCGAAAAATTCCAAGTCTTGAGTAATTCCTGCTGCTTTTAAGTTGGCCGCAAACGTTTTTCGTATTCGATTTCCGAATTCAGAAATCGCATGCAGAAAAGGTATGTAAGCGGCCGGCCTAAACCTCCGTATGAAAAGGGGCCATCTCTTACTTCGACGGTCAGTTCACTAAGAAATGAAGCGAGATAATACACGACATTCAGATAGATAATACCTATAACACGGTCATATTAACTTGATGCATCGCTGGAATGCAATAATATACCCGCTCCATAATGACGTCATCAAATCATGCGTCAAGTTAATGTGACCGCGTTAGGTTTTAAAAAGGACGTCACATTTTTGTTACTTAACATATTTATGATAAGGTTAATATTATTTATTGTTTTGTACTGAATATCATTCATACTCTATCATGCTTCGATCAAAACAAGATTTGATCGAAGCATGATAGAGTTAATTATTTCTTTAATGTAAATACTTACAGACATCTTGAGGTAGATGTGGTTGTGAGTTGAGCCACGCTCGCATTTCTCTGGCAACCTGCTCGTAATCCGCAGAAGTCATTTTTCCGTCCATGACTTCTTACAAAATAAATAAATTGAATTAAAAATAACAAATTCACAATGTGTACTATAATACCATTGCGCGCAATAAATGCACGGAGATTATTCTTGTAGTTGTAAATGTGAAATAGATAATCATTTTTGCAGTGTTATCATATTATTATAAGGTCAAGATCTTTGTTAGCAGTATCCTGATTCTACTAATATAAAATAATTATGAATGCATCAATAATGTAACTCCGTTCCTTATTCGATCCGGTCTGTTGTCAGTACCCATTTACCAAGTGGCAAAATGATATTGAGACAAAATGTTTCTGAGTGTTCAAAACTCCAGAAGTCAGTAATTTGATAATTAAGCTTCTTGATAAGAAACGGCGGTTCGTTCGTTTACTCCAGTTATCGATCAAGAAACAAAGCTATATCAGCGTTGTTTTAGAAAAGTAGAATCGAGGTACATTTATCAATATTTTGATATTGTGCGCTATTATTCTGTTAAACGATTTATTCAAATAACGTAGTTTATATATAAAAATGGATTTTCAAATATGTTAGTCGCGCTGAAACTCGAAAACGGCTGAACGGATTGGGCTGATTTTAGTCTTAAAATATTCGTAGAAATTCAGGGAAGGTTTTAAGAGTCCGTATACGAAATTTTGCCGATTTCGCTGATTAACAGACGTGATTTAACAGTTAAAATACAGTATTTCTATAAGTTTTAATGCACAACATGTAAGATCATTTCAATTATAATCTAATGTTGGAGCTAGATTTTTGTTTTTTTTAAGTATTTTTAAATAATCCAACTCAAACCCGCGACAGTTTTGGGATTTTTGCTGTAAAAGGTTTAGAATATCACCTGTTTATGGATTGTATTGATGTCTTAACGGTATGAAAAAAATACAATGTACTGTTGAGAAAGTCGTCTATACAATGTTGGAATTACTTTTTACCACTTTAATATGAAATAGTTGAGTAAAAAAATATGTAACTCGGCAAAATTTTAGAGAAAATGGGCAAAGAATTGCTGTTAATTTCGGTAACTTGGAGCTGTAATTCATAAAAAGAAAACGACAGAAATAATCTATAGATAAAATTCTATCCAATTCGAGAAAAAAGAAAAAAAAAAGAAAAGCAAATTGTGCCAAAAAACACGATTCAAAAATACCTAAATCTCACATTAGCCTTGCGGCGAGTAATATAATGTGAGATTTACGTATTTTTGAATCGTGTTTTTTGGCACAATTTGTTTTTTTTTTATTTTTTCTCAAATTGGATAGAATTTTATCTATATAGATTATTTCTGTAGTTTTCTTCACAATTTCGGCAAAATTTCGTATACGGACTCTAAGTGACACGAAGTTCACCGGGACAGCTAGTAACATATAAAACAAAGTTGCTTTTTTCCCTCATGTCCCTTTTTAATTAATACCCTTTTAAATTTAATCTTTAAAACTACGTTACGGATTTTGATGCGGTTTTCTTTAATAGATCTATATCTATCACTATTGATTCAAAAGGAAGGTTTATAAGTATAATAACATTCATTAAATAGTGGAGAAATACTGTTATTGTTGGGGTTTCTAATGTGATATCGTAAATAATTAAATTTTTTCTGCTTACATTGCAAACGCAGCCTGAACCCTACGAGATTTATCAAAATAATGTACTAAGTATTGTACACATTAAAAAGGTCTACAGAAAACTCCGCGATGGTATAGTATTGTATATCTCTTATGGATATCCCACAATAACATTTTTGTCATTGAGTTTTTACGACAAATAATGGCTAATTTTCGAAGCAATTTTTTATCTTTGCCTGTTAGCTTTTTACGCTTATTCGCTTACGGCCGTTCACAATATTCAATCTATCTCTGTTTTGACATACGACCGATCGCAGCTAACCATTGAATTGACATAAAATATATGTCTCTAATGTCTAATGAGAGCTATTCCTATCTCTAGTAGGGCAAAACCAGAGATAGATCAAATATTGGGAACGGCCGTTAACCGATATTATTCTTTAACAAGATTTAGATATACTCTACTGCACTCAGAGATGATTAAAATATGATGATTGAACATCGATGTAAACATCAATGCAATGTAACGAAGAAGAGATTGACAGAATAAAGTATATGGGGCTTATCAAAATCTTCATAAGTCATAACTAATAGTCATATCAGAGTGCAGCAGCAAGTCCTATTAAGTTTGTGTTACCTACTAAATGAAATTGATAGTTTTTTTTTATTATTTTTTATGAAGAAACCCCTTTTGGTTCTCCGATACCAAGGTGATTCTATGGTACGAAGTTCCGTCCAACATTTAGGTTGGGTTGCACCAACTAACTTTAACTATAACTGTAACTTTAACTATAACTACAGTGCAATATGTCAAATTCTTGGTTGAAATATGGCGTCCAAGGACGCCATACGTATGTATATCTGAAAATTTACTATGTTTTACAGTGTTATATTTTTCCTGTCCATTTTTACGGATAATTAAATTTTTTATACCCTCAATCCCGTTACCTGTAGCTTCAATAAAAAAATAAAGACATCTGTGAATTTCTTCGGTTAAAGTTAAGGTTAAAGTTAAAGCTAAAGGACGCCATATTTAACTATAACACACAACACATAACACATTTTATACGTGGGAGAGCCATGCTTCGGCACGAATGGGCCGGCTCGACTGGATAAATACCACGTCCTCACAGAAAACAGGCGTGAAACAGCGCTTGCGCTGTGTTTCGCTGAGTGAGTGAGTTTACCGGAGGCCCAATCCCCTACCCTATTCCCTTTCCTACCCTCCCCTATTCCCTTCCCTTCCCTACCCTCCCCTCCCTATTCCCTCTTAAAAGGCCGGCAACGCACATGCAGCTCTTCTGATGCTGCGAGTGTCCATGGGCAACGGAAGTTGCTTTCCATCAGGTGACCCGTATGCTCGTTTGCCCCCTTATTTCATAAAAAAAAATTATAACCATAACTTTAACTTTAACCACGCCTCTGGTGCAACCCAACCACAGTGATGCGCAAATATATTTTCTGAATTAAAATATTTTTTTATTTCTACAGAACCACCTATGACCTTACCTATGAAAGAAAAAGTGTGATGCAGGAAATATTTTAGTACACGGGAAGTGTAGCAACTCGTAGGCTGCTACGCCGCGTAGCGGGCTACGGCATTGCTGTACCGAGTTTTCAGTAGGGCTTGTCTAACTTAAAATGACGCGCCCCTCCCTCGTATTGACAGTACAATTTTTTTCATTTATATCAACTAGTGAAGTGGTGGGGTACATTTCAAATTAGACAAGCTCTACTACTAAATGAGTTACACTGTAACCGTTACAGTATCGATAGGTGTAACCAGCGACCACATAACCCAATAGACGCCTAATGTTTTGATTTCTCTTAACAAATTATTGTGTCAATGTGCTGAGGTAAGCGACGCGGGGGGAGAAAGAAGAAATGCATTACGATTGGCCAATTCAAATTCACGGCATGTCATAAATCAGAACTAGTGATGGGAAGTACGAGAAGCGCTTGTCAAAAGAAATAAAAAAAACCAGTACATAATATTTATTTTTTATTTTAAAGTATAGAATGAAGAAAAGACTTCCTCTCGTCTGTTAAGCGCCCAAAATCCGCGTCTTAATACGACCTAATATAAATAAACAATATAAGCCAGCTTATATTGTTTCTCTCCTTGTTACACTTCTTACAACGTAAACAATAAAACAGATGTGCAAATAAAAGCTGCCAACCTTTGTTTAGCATAAAAAAGGTTATTAATAATTGTGGCAAGCTTCTTTAGATATACAAAAACGTCTTCGGATTATATTAAAAAAGTACCTATATTTACCAGCTATATTTAAAAATATATTTTTTTACAAATTACATATACTTTTTTTAAACTTTCAAAGGGCAAAAATTATGTGATATTATATGATTTTTGCGAAACTTTTATCGTTTACGCAGCACAATAGGAAAAATCACCCGATTTTGAAACATTCTTCATTGGTGCTCCGCTCCTATTGGTCTTAGCGTGATAATATATTATAGGCTACATAGGATATATTATAATAAAGCCTTCCTTGATTAATACTGAAAAAAAAATCAAATCGGTCCAGTAGTTTCTGAGATCAGCGCGTTCAAACAACAGACAAACACTTCAGCTTTATATTTATTACTACCTGTTGCCCGCGACTTCGTCCGCATAACTTTAGTTATGTTTCTGTATGAATTTCAAGGAGTCCCGTCGATTTCTCATGGATCACATCATCAGATCACCACTTTTGTGATCATGTTACCGAAATCGGGCTTCACCTTATACAACAACAAAAAAAATTTGAAAATCGGTCCACAAATGGCATAGTTGTCCGAGAACAAATACAAAAAATAGTAAAATATATCATCCTCCTTTTCGGAAGTCGGTTAAAAAGTAGCCTAAATTATTCCTTACTACATCAGCTATCTGCCAAAAAAAGTCCCGTCAAAATTGCTCCAGCCATTTCGGAGATTAGCCGGAACAAACAGACATACAGACAAAAATTGCAAAAAATGTTGTTTTGGTGTATGTAGCGTATATACATTCATATGCATGTAGTAAAAAACGGTTCTTTCAATATTACAAACAGACACTCCAATTTTATTTATATGTATAGATGTACAGATGTATAGATTAGTATAGATTATTTGACTTGCTAATTCCGCCACATGATTTCTAAGTCACAATGAAATTGATGGAAATTTATTTCTAAAAATAGTTGTTCGCCAATAAAACTGCTTCAAGTTTTAGTGACTAAAAATCTTTACTTGGTTACTTTCTTTACGCTTTCAAGATAAGTTAGATAAGATTTCATGATTACTTCGCAACGCCGACAAAAAACTACGCTTTGTGATGGGTAGATAGTAGTAGTAGACAGGGCCCTCGCTACCATAATATGTACAATGTGTGCAATGCACACGGGCGCCATCCTCTAGGGGCGCCAAATCGCCATTTTTAGGGGCGCCAAAACCAAGGACCGAAAAATTTGCCTAAGGGGCGCCAAAATCCTTTTTTTGCACACAGGTGCCAGAAGCCCTTACGGAGGCCCTGGTAGTAGATGGATGGTTTATCCATATTTCTCTTACCAAATTTGGCAAAAACAGTGTTGGTACTGCAGAGCTCAGTAATCGTCGACAATTTTTATTGCTATAAATTATAATCATTAATCAGTTGTTTAACAACAGTCCAACTCAAAATGACTTGAGCATAATATCACGCTTTGTTTCGATTTTCGATAAAAAAAATATATACCTCTGAAAGATAGTTGGTATCACATCACTAGTGACGCGTGACGATAACGGAAGAAAGGATAAGCATTACTAATTTGTATTTGATAGAAAGGGATATGACTTATGTCAAATGCTTTCGTCATGGATTCAGTCCAGTGTAATTTGAGCTCTGAATAAATTGATTCTTGACAGTAAAAAAAATATTTTGTATGAAACGCACGAGATGTACACGGGTCACGGATGTGGTCGATACTAAGACAGATTTCGCTGTCATTATCTAAAGTAAGACCTATAAGTCTTACATATTGTCTGAAAGTATTCGCCTTGCATTAGGCGTCTAGAGGCTATGTGGTCGCTGGGTGTAACACATACAGTACGTCCAAACTCCAACCATCCATTTCTGACATTTCAACAGTCATCGTCGTTGCGATTGTACTGAAATTAGTGTTTTACTTGTACTGTCATTAGCCGCTATGATAATTAACAAAAACTTCATCTTATTATTATACTTTATTCAAAGTTCGAACACTATTTACAATCCATGGCATATAATCATTAAACTAACATTGCATGCTGTCGTTTAACTATTTTCGTAAACGTAAACGTCTTACTGCCGCACTCAGAGTGGAACATTATTTACTTAAATGTAATTAATTCAAAATTTTGACATAAGCCCCATACATTATCTGTCAAACTCTTCATTAAATTGAAGGTTAATCATAATTAAATGTCTCTTAGTACGGAGGTTAGTGTTTTTATTCTAATTAATTAATTATTATTCACAACCCAAAAGTCTTTCCGCAGCACTGTGTCTCTGAAAATTACAAAAAAAAAATGTTTTTAAATATTTCACAATATTATTGAGCAATATATTATTGAACAACATAATCGACAAAAGGATTGAAGGCGGGCGCGTTCAATCGGAATAATTGCCTTGTGTAAAAAATTATTTAAGTTACTTATATGAGTAACAATAATAATTTTTTTACGTCCTTTGCGATATTATTATATAAAAGATAGTTAATTATTAAAGACAATACTAGCAGTAAACTAAACTAATAAGGCACAATTTTTTTTTCGTCCTCGAGAAAAGTATGTACTCGTAGTAGCATTACTACTTGAATAAGTCGCGTTAAGTCCCGATTAAAAAGTTTTAATAATAAGTCACAAGTTTTAATTTGTATTTTTGTCGTACCGTTTATCGTTTATCAGTTTCATAGTTTCGACCATGAAGGTTTTCATAGAAGGTCGGGTACCGCCGTAGTCTGAGGGTAGTTCGTCCTCATTGAAGAAATTATGTAGTGTCGTGGAGTTCGCCTCATGGAAATGTATCTGCAACGTGTAAATATACCCCGGATTCATAAATAGTCCGTATAGGTCACGGCCTGGGGGCGGCAGCGTCCTACAGAGCCTACAGGCTCCTACGGGCCTAAGGCCCTGCAGATTTCGTACACAGGGTGGTAGAAATAAAGTGGCCTGCTCTCATAAAAAATATAAATTCGGTACTGGTGTTAATAAAACGTGACATTTTATCTATTTTACGATTAAAAGGCACGATTGCAATAAATAATCTAACCCTGAATTAAAATTGTTGATACTATGTACGTTTTAGGTTGGGTTGCACCAGAGCTGAGGCGTGGTAAAAGTTAAAGTTATGGTTACTTATAGTTAGACTAAATTAATAATAAAAAAATAATAAAACCTTAGCTTTGACCGGAGAAATTGACAGATTACAGCTGATCCAACAAGGTTAATAATGAACGTGGGCGGGGGCGCTGCTGGTAAAGGAGAACTGTCAAAATGGCGTTTTCGTATGATGAGAGCGTTAGTTACTTTTTTCGCCACGTGCATTTAAAACCTTGTCGAGCTCTATGGTTATGGTTAAATATGGCGTTTTGATGTCATCCATTTTTAATTTTAACCAAAGATTTGATATTTTGCATTGTAGTTAAAGCATAAAGCTAATATACCTAGCGGAATAGAGCAACAATCTCGAGCTGTCAAACAAAACCGAAATTGGTTTCATCTGTGTGTAAAAATATGTGTACGTATACTTACACAAGCGTAATTGAACATGATTTCTATGACATTAAATTGTCAACGTGCGGCACGTGCCGACTGGACGTCAAAAAAAAAGTGCTGCTGTCATGTATCACACGTCTCTTTTTACCACGCAGTGTTACTGATAGTACCTAACATCTCTCTTGCTCAGGCCTTCGTTTCTCTATTCCGCTAGGTATATTAACTTTATGAGTTAAAGTTACAGTTATAGTTAACGTTAGTTGTTGCAACCCAACCTTAGTTATTCAAAGTGTAGTCCTTGTCTGCCTAGTGACTTTTTTAACGTATGGCTTATCGGTCAATGACAAACCATATGTACTTACTTAGTTAACTATATCTCGTCTAATAAACATAGTTATCACGTATATTTTGGTCATTTTTTTTTAATTAAGGGGGCAAACGAGCAAACGGGTCACCTGATGGAAAGCAACTTCCGTCGCCCATGGACACTCGCAGCATCAGGAGAGCTGCAGGCCGTTGCCGGCCTTTTAAAAGGGAATAGGGTAATAGGGGAGGGTAGGAATGGGAAGGGAAGTGAATAGGGGAGGGTAGGGAAGGGAATAGGGTAGGGGATTGGGCCTCCGGTAAACTCACTCACTCGGCGAAACACAGCGCAAGCGCTGTTTCACGCCGGTTTTCTGTGAGATCGTGGTATTTCTCCGGTCAAGCCGGCCCATTCGTGCCGAACCATGGCTCTGCTCTCAAATTGTAGATTATATAATATTTTATCAGATTGCTTTAATATTTATTCTTAGCTATAGTTTGGTACCACTAATATAATATATTCTGTGTTGTTGTTGTTATTTTTGAGGTAAATGTGAAAGGCTTTCTTACCATGTCATTAACATCTTTGCTAAAAAACTTCTTGACTAACGCAAAGGCTTTCCTCGCTACGAACGAGGCGTTTACTATGTGCAGCTGTTTCAGACGAACTGGCACTGCTTCCTGAAATTTGGAGATTTTAGCCTTAAGGCTTATAAGGCTCAATTAATAACGGCGCGGAATAGAATGGAAGGTTTTTTTCGTCACGGAATTTCTTGATTTGGTCGCCGCTCAAATCCCGCGATAAAAGCTATAAAAATCTATACTAATATTATAATTGGGAAGAGTTTGTTTGTTTGTTTGTTTCTTTGTTAGTTTGTTTGAACGCGCTAATCTCAGGAACTACTGGTCCGATTTAAAAAAATCTTTTACTGTTGGATAGCCCATTTATCAAGGAAGGTTATAGGCTATATTTTATTACGCTAAATATAATAGGAGCGAAGAATTAGAGGAAAATGTGGAAAAAACGGGGAGAAATTATTTGAATGGGCTTATTTGAACGCGCTAATCTCCGGAACTACTGGTCCGATTTGAAAAATTATTTTAGTGTTACATAGCCCATTTGTCGATAAAGGCTATAGGCTATATTGTATCACGCTAAGACTAATAAGAGCGACGAAATAGATGAATATAATAATAGAATTGCTTATTATCTTATGAACTACTGGAGCAATTTTTATGTTATTTGGCAAACATGAAGAATAGACCACGTGAAGGGATATAGGCTATTTTTTGCTGCAAAATGTACGGTTGCGTGAAATTCCTAAATTACGCAAGCGAAGCCGCGCGAAACATCTATATATAATAAAATCGTAGGAAAGTCAATTCTGTATATTGAATATTTTTGTACAATAAATAATACTTGGGATGTGATCTACTATGCTAACGCGGACGAAGTCGCGGGCAACAGCTAGTATTTAAATAATTATTGATTGGAGTTATACATATTCATCATCTCTTGCATTGACCTGTCATGAACTTATTTGGAGTAACGAATATGAAGAACGGCCGACTTCATTCATCCCTCTACCAAAAACTACAATAATTACTTACCCGTTGGTACTTTGACAGAACCCTCGCCGCCAGCATATTCAGTTTCGTGAACACTTTGATACTGACAATATCTTTAAAATCTACCAACATATATATATCGCTTTCATAAAATCTTTCCTCATTGGCGAGAAACCAGCAGTCGTTGACTAGGAGATGGAATTTGGCGTCCAAAGTTAACTCGTAATGCTCTAAATTGGGATCGTTCAATTGCCATATCCAAAGTTTTCTTCGTTCAGAAAGTTCCAGGTGGGCTAGATTACTGAAAGAAAATAAAAAGTAACGTTAGGTACTGTTAGAAACTTTGATCCATAGCAACCTATCAGACACTAGACAGAAAGCATCAGTCACGGCTTCAGCCTTCAAGTGTTCTGCGTTCGAGCGGTCAGTCAGTAGTCACACAGAAGGAAATCTGACGCGGTCAAAACGCCCCCTGTATGAGTATCTCTATACAACGTAATACAACACAAAGTACACAAAACTGACCGCTTAACCACTCTGTGTATGATCGGTCCCAAACAGATCGCGGACTTACGTTGCTTGGCAGAGTTGTGCCAAGCCAAATTTAGTGATCTGACTCGTGATATGACGGCTGGACTTGACAAAACCTGACCAAATTACGAAGGTCCGCCATCTACTTAGCAATTTCTCTGATAGGATATTAAATAGTTTGGAATCATTATAATTGGGATTTTGAAAAAAAAAAGTAAGTATTGATTTTTTTTATGTATTTTAAAACTTTATTATTAATTATATTGATTTTTAATGCAAAAAACTTGAAAAAAAATTTTTTTAAATTAATTATAAACAATTAAAAATTGATAAAATTCAAATAAAAATGACGTGACTGTAAACGCGCGCGGCGTGGTCGCCATACTTGTGACGTCATAATGTTAAAGCAATTTCATGATAGTACAGTGTTTATGGCTATTATCTTTGATTTGATAAAAATATCTCAAATTTATTAGTGAAAAACGATTTGAAAAGTTTATTTCGACTAACTATGTGTGATAAAGGATTTATAAAAGCAAAATCGGATAATATTCCTGATGTTGATATATTTATGATCACTAATTTTTTAAAAAATGACGTTCGGTTTAATTCTGCTGAAGTTCGAGGTGCTAAGGCATCAAGGTAAGTCTGTTAAAAAATACTATTCTAAATGAAAATAAGTATTTATTCTCTATTAAATATAATTAATAATTATTTGATTAATTGTAGAGCATCACGTGAGAGTTACGGTGATAAAGCTATAGGTTATGTTCAACTTAATCGTAAGAATGGTATTTGTGTTTTAAAAGGACGTGTGTGTCCAGAACACCGAGTTCGGAGTAAAAGTTACTCAGTTACTCTAACTATCAATGAAAAATTAAGAAAAGTTATAATATTATGTAATAATATTATTAAGTAATATTATTATGAATACTTACATCGAAATGATCTTCACAACAAAAAAAAATTGATTTTGTTTTTGAATAATCTCGGTGCACTGCTTGAAACCATTTCTTTCGACGTTTTTCGTCTTGTGGAACATTTAAATGTTCCACAAGACGAAAAACTTTTGAGTTTTGACATTTTTGATTATTTAACAATGCCAACAGAATTTACTAGATAAAAACTCAAAACACTGTACTAATTATTATATCTCTGTATGCTACAATGAGCAAAAACTAACATTGTGACGTCACACGCGCTCGGGTTTATTCGGGAGCTGTCGGCGGATCTTCGGTACTGAATTTAAAATTTAATTTTTATTTTGAAATAACTTTTAATTATTGCAAAAAAAAAGAAAATAGTTTTGTTATAAAACTTATATATGATCTTTCCATTTATCACAAAAAAAAAATTCAAAAACCCAATTAAACCACTAAAACTGGTCATGACCATGTCATGACTTATAATAATATAGAGAGGGCAAGCAAGTAAAGAGCAACAAAGATCAACTTAAGTATGAAAAAAATATTTAAAGTGTGAAAGTATACCTACACGGCACTTATAAACTTCTTCATGTGAGGTGAGTCAGGATCTCTGTCAGTGAATAACTGAGGGTAGTCGCGTCTGAGAGTGAAGTAAGTATCTGCTGCGCTTTTCGCACCCTCCATGTCGTAATAGCAGCTGTGAGCGAAGCGGCACAACATGCCGTCCGCTGAAATATGTTTTGTTCAGTTTACCCATACTTAATATTATAAATACGAAAGTGTGTCTGTCTGTCTTTCTATCTGTTACCTCTTCACGCCCAAACCGCTGGACCGTTTTTTCTGAAATTTGATATGGAGGAGTCCCAGGAAAGGACATAAGATACTTTTTATCCCGGAAAAATGTACGGTTCCCGCGCGATAAACGAATTTTGGCGCAACGCTAAAGCAACGCAAAAGCTGCGGACGTCATCTAGTACTAGTTAAAGCTGATCGCACATACTTTCTCAGCGCCGTACGCGCCGTACGCGCTTAACGCACCGCAGTCCGCAATCCGCATTGTACATGAAATGTGGCGCGTACAGTGCGGACGAATGTGTGAGGATTCACATCCTTTCATACAACGAATTCTATAATGCGACGCGTACGGCGCGTGCGTGCTGATAAATGTGCGATCACCTTAAGTCTCTATAAAATCTCTAAAATTAAATAATTTACTAACAAGCGTGAAGCGAACAACTAGTTGGCGACTCGTCGTCAACTAGTTGTTCGCTTGTTAGTAAATTAACTCCTAAATAAAGTAACACCACAATCCACATAAAGCTGAAAATTCAATGCCATTCTGTGAGTTGGGTTGGTCTAAATCGTAGTAGGTACTTTAAAAACACTAGAGGGCTACATGTAGGTAGTTTGAGTATGTTCCTTTATAAAATCTTATTACGATGACTAACGTGATTAAAAGTTAATTTTTTTCTATGATGATCAATGATTAACTAATGGCAATACTTACAGACATCTTGAGGTAGATGCGGTTGTGAATTGAGCCACGCTCGCATTTCTTTGGCAACCTGCTCGTAATCATCAGAAGACATGGTCTAAAGAAAGGTGAGTAAATTAAACATAGTACTAACAATATTCACATTTATAGGTACTCTTTAAAATAAGTACTTAACCCCAAAAAAAAAACAAAAACCCAAAAAAAAAAAAACAAATGCGTCGCGCATTTGTTTCACTGGTAGAAAAACATTAAACAAGATAAATATTTTTACCTAGCCTATTGAATTTAAATATTAAATACACAAGATTGTCTCATTAAAAGCCGTTGGCCGTTAGTTATAATAATAATTGTATACAGTATTGAAAGTAAAATATTTAACTTATGACTTACCTTTGTCATGATTCGGAAAAACTATAATATATCTCAACACAGTAGTTGTAACGTTCGTTAAAATCACGTGGAAATATTCAGTAGATGCTATGAAATATGAATTTAAATATCTTCAAAATTTAATACGTATTCAGAAAATAAATAATATTATAACATTTCCTTATCGTTAAAATTATGCCTCATGTCACGACTGGGTAATGATTAATGAGTGCTCCAATCGCATTATTTTAAAACGAGATAAGTAGTTGAATAATAGTCAGTGGCGGGGCAAGACCTAAGTTTCATGTACGCAAGCAAGATACATCTTGCGAGACCCCCTGATGGATGACGCAAGGGGACGGGTTATGTTGAGAGAAAGAATTGTTTGCTACTAAAATTTTTATTTATAAAAAATTGAGTATCAAAACTCGCAAATCCTAAAAGAATCCTTGTCGCCCTAGGGGCGCGAGGCCCGTTGGATGGCGAGGCCGTAGGCGGTTGCCCACATTGCCTACGCCTTACGCCGCCACTGATTATAGTGTGCAATAAAGACGATCAAAATGCATGCATATCGATAATCAGCCTTATAAAAATATGCCAATTACTTATCACCTAAATAAATGGGTATAAAATGCCTACTGCGTAATTTATCTTTTCTCAAATCTCAAGAAAATGTTACCTTGTTCTTACGTGGGAGAGCCATGCTTCGGCGCGAATGGGCCGGCTCGACCGGAGAAATACCACGTTCTCACACAAAACCGGCGTGAAACAGCGCTTGCGCTGTGTTTCGCCGAGTGTGAGTGAGTTTACCTGAGGCCCAATCCCCTACCCTATTCCCTTCCCTACCCTCCCCTATTCCCTTCCCTTCCCTTCCCATCCCTACCCTCCCCTATTACCCTATTCCCTCTTAAAAGGCCGGCAACGCACCTGCAAGTCTTCTGATGCTGCAAGTGTCCATGGGCGACGGAAGTTGCTTTCCATCAGATGACCCGTTTGCTCGTTTATTTCATTAAAAAAAAATGTTGACCAACCTCTTCTTGACTAGCAAACACAGTGTGCCTGAGGACACTTGTACTTAATAACATTATAAAGTGGACAAGACACGGATTGGCGCAAATAGGTCGGCTCCATACGGTCTGTCTGTCACAGTGACAGTCAAACAGACATACAGACAGACCGTGATAGCTTGACTTCTGAAATTTTCACAGATTGAAAAATACTGAAAACCAAATAAAAGTAATATTTTAAGGGAGCTCCCATGCAACAAACGTTTTTTTTTTGCTCGATATCAATAATGGCAACAGATAAGCACTTTCACTTACTAATCCTCAATTATATATTATGTAATTGAGGATTTGTAAGTTTAATAATTATTAATAATGAAATTAGTATAGCTAAAAATAATTTTAGGGTGGCTCAAACACAATTTTTGGATCATTTTTGCTGCGCACTTTGCGCACTTGGTCTGTTTTTTAGTGTTTCGCGGTTTGATTTAGGTAACCGTAAGCATTAAGGTGTGATACGGAATACCTAAGGAACGGTAAAGCAACTTGTGGTATAACTCCTCCTTTAAAGCGGGCCATATACGCCTAACAGGCGTAACTGCACAGGTAAACCTGACAGGTTTACCTGTGCAGTTACGCCTGTTAGGCAAAGTTGAGGCAAAATCTGCACAGTTCTGTAACATACACGCTGCGGTTTACCTGAACAGTAATTGACCTGTTCAGTCAGGCAAACCTGTTCAGGCAAACCTACACCCCTGCGTGTATGGCTCGCAGCTTATATTAACGTAGCGAGTGTCCATCGGCAGCGGCTGTTGCTTGCCACCAGGTGATCTGCAATGCTCCTTTTCTGGTTAATTACATAAATAACTAGCTGTCCTGGCATACGTTGTGTTGCCATTAAACGATTTTCCTATATTTTCCTGCTTTCCTCTTGAAGGTTTTTCTGATATTTTTTTTCTATAGACCTCACGGAGCCCGAGACCTTTCCAACGAATGCAAAACCGTGGAAATCGGTTCCTGCGTTCTGAAGTTATAGTGTCAGGAAGGAAAACCCGACTTATTTTTATATACTTATTAGATAACACAAGATTTATGTAGCTATGTGAATCTGTAAAGTGGGTTGAAGTTTATTGTGATATGGTGTCCTATTGTGATAAGTTTATCGTTACTAAGTATAACGCCAGAGTTCATTGACATGATTGTAAAAGATGAAATAATTGTTGTTAAAGAAATTATGTCTGCTACAACAGCGGGGCTAAAATGGTCGCTATGGAGAATCATATATTGAATCATAATATATTTCATTTTTAAACTCCACTTTGCGTGCAATTCATATAGTGATTCGCTTTGATTAATGATTGGTCGCCGCGCGTGAGCGCCGCGCGAGAGACCAATCATTGATGTAAGCGAATCACTATATGAATTGCATTATTGCACGCAAAGTGGAGTTTAAAAGTGATTCGCTTCGATTAAAAATTGGTCTCCGCGCGCGAGCGCCGCTCGCGGGACCAATCATTAATCTAAGTGAATCACTATATGAATTGCACGCAAAGTGGAGTTTAAAAATTATTCATATTATGATTAATTATATGATTCTCCAAAGCGACCATTTTAGCCCCGCTGTACACAATGGTCAATGGCCCTATAAACTTATATCTAAGCAGTCATACCCGTGTGCAATTCGAGCCTTCGAGGGAGGTAACAGGGGTCATGGTTTGGCCAAAATCAACGTATTTAATTAGTAATTAAAACAAATATTTTTGTACCTTTACTTTCGACATTTTCAGGAAAACTTCAAGGGCCGGGCAACACATCTGTACAATTAACTCTTCTGATGTTGCGAGTGTCCAACAGTAACGGTAGTTGCTTTCCTCCATCCGTGTGAGCCGTTTGCTCGTTTCCCTCCTAATTTTATAAAAAAATCGGCGCGCGAAGGGTTCCGTGCCGTTTTAGAGCGAAAGTAGGCAAAAATTGTGTTTATTGTATGGGAGCCCCCCTTAAATATTTATTTTATTTTAATATTATTATTAATTATTAAATTACAAATACAATTAAGGACGATGTGAAAATTTCAAGTGCCTAGCAGTTGCCATTATTGATTACGAGCAAGAAAGGCCAAAAAAATTACGATTATTGTATGGGAGCCCCATACATACTTCATTTATTTTATTTTTAGTATTTGTTGTTATAGCGGCAATAGAAATACACAATCTGTGAAAATTTCAGAAGTCTAGCTAAAATGGTTCTTGAGATACAGCGTGGAGACAGACAGACAGACGGAGAGACAGACGGACAGACTTCGAAGTTTCATTAATAGGGTCCCGTTTTTACCCTTTGGGTACGGAACCCTAAAAACAAATTTGTTATTGCACTTGCATCGATCTTTCATCCATACTAATAATAAAAGCGAAAGTGTGTCTGTCTGTCTGTGAGTTACTGTACAATAGGTTAACTGCTGAGTGAGAGCTTTGTGTCAGCAGTTTACATTCATGAACGTTGCAACATTTTAATCGTTTGCGATATTGCTACACACATACAATTTGTCGTTCGATTTTAACATCGAGGAGATAAATCGTTACGAATTTAGAAACGTTTGTCAATTGTACGTGTGTAGCAAATAGCAATATCGCAAACGATTTTACGTTCAAAAGATCGATTGGACGATTTTCTTGACGATCGATCGAAAGTCGAAACGACAAATTGTCCCGTGTATGGGCACCTTTAACTTAATAAATCAGTGGAACAGCACTCATCGTTTGGTTGTTTCATTCCATCCCTATCTATCTGTAGAAACACAACAGTTACCTCTCTACCCCCATCACCAGTGTCATCTAGTTTACTATAATAGTATTTAGTGGAACGCCCGCCACTCCGTTGCGCCAAATTTCGATTATTGCGCGGGATGATTCGAGGGTCCTATGTCCTTTCCCGAGACCCAAAGTGTCTACATGCCGTTTAGCAAAATATGTCCAGCGGTTTAGGCGTGAAGAGGTAACAGACAGACAGACACACTTTCCGATAACTATAATAATTAATATTAGTACGGATAAAGTATTATCTATCTATACAAAAGGGGACTGTTAACATTCCCTGGCAGAGGAGGGTTACCACCCTCCTCTGCCAGGGAATGTTAACAGGTTAGTTATTGCCGGTACATAATGAAAGCTCATAAAATTTCCTACAAATTCCTATACATTTTGTCTCTATCTCCACTTCTTGCGTTGCTATGAGCTTTCTTATCTATATTATCTATCTATCTTATCTATACAGATTTCGAGTGTTGTATGATTTATATTTCACCGAGCTTATAAAATTTCCTACAAATTTACCTACTATGCTGACGCGGACGAAGTCGCGGGCACCAGCTAGTAATTATTATACCGTTAGTTCCCGTAAGGGCCTTTCCACACGACGTATTATTTGCGCACCGACATGCGCTCGTCTTAGCTGCGTGTTTTCAGTTTTCACCGCGTTTTCGCAGTTAAAAAGTTTAAAACGTGTCGGCTTCCTTGCGTTTGCTGAGCGTTCAACTTGCGTTTGTATCGATACAGACGAGCATAAAAAAGCGACGTGTGGACAGTTGTACAGTTATAGTACATTTTAGTTGGTGAAATCTGCGTCGTTTAAACTCAGCTCCTGCCTACCTAGCATACGCCAACGAGATATTATCTCACTCTACATGTTTTCTCGATGTTTGATGGTATGTCTCTTCATCTCTATTCACCCTAGCATGACAAACATTTCTATCATCGAAATAACACATTTTTATAGAGTTTGGTCGAGTTAATGTCGAGATTTTGACATTATGAGACGAGTAACTACTCGTCTCATAATGTCAAAATTTAATTATCTCGAGAGTGAGATATTTCGTTGGCGTATGCTAGGTAGGCTGTTGGGTAGAGAACAGTGCAGCGCGAGAATGTAAATAATCACTCGCACTGCCCCTCGTCATACCGCCGCGCTGCCGCTGCCCTACGCGGCTGAATGTAAACAGTAAACACTCACTTGCGTCGTTACTACAACAGAAATATTCAGGGAAATATTTCCGGCAGGGCGAGGAGCAGCGGCAGTGGCAGAGTGTAAGCGACCCATTAAAATATAATAACTTTTTTTCTAATGACAATGTTAATGCAAAGACTTTAATAGGTCTACAATATTTTAATAGGTCTACAATATTATAATCTGTAATTTTTTGAGTCTGTGGTGTAATCGAGTAGGACCACAGAATATACATAAGATCAAATCCTTGTTGCCAATTGTAAAAATTGTTTCAAAATATAAAAATCGTTAAAAAAAATAAAAACGAAGAAATAGGATCTAAAGAAAAACATTTTACATGTCAAAAAGGAACAATAATGTTAAAACACACTAACATTGCTCATTTAAATTTTAGTTTCTTATATTATAATAGGAATCTACAAAAAGTATTAAGGATGTATATAACATTTATAAATTCAAAGATTCTGACGTAAATTCAAAGAATAAAGCATCCTGCATCGATTGATACCAAAAAATCAATACCTTACCGACAAGTTACGTGAAATAATTAATTTTAAAATTTCCATTTATCATACGTAGTGCTTGCCGGAAGTGTTACAATTTTTGAGAATTCGTCATAATTGGGAACTTTGTATCAAAGATAAACACTTAAAAACTGCTTATCAATTTCTTTGTACGATTTGCGATTTTTTAAGCCCAAAAAAAAAGTGGGTTCACCGGTAATTCTAGGGAAATAATTCAAATTGAAATTTATGAAATTTATCCTTCGAAGGGTGTGACAAGATTTTATATGAACTTGGGCGGGGGCGCTGCTGGTAAGGAGGAACTGTCAAATGTGTCGTTTTTGTATGTGGCAGCGTTAGTTCCTTTTTTCGCTACCTTCATTTATAGCTTTGCCGAGCTTTCTTGGCCGCCATTTGCGGTAGTCAAATTACAACAACTTTTTTTTCAATAATAATTAAATATCGAATAGTTCTTTAAAAATCTATTATAAAAAATAATTTTAATTAATAATAAGTGTCTGGGTGTCCAATTTTTTACATATTTAGTACTTTCATAATTTAATTGGATGTACTACGGAATTTGACCATAGATACATCCTTAATGTATCGGAAAACATAGTTTATTGCCCATGTTTCTTAGTAGGTTATTCATTTGTTGCAGTTTCAACTTTGATCACAGTGAAACAAGTTGACGTGCTTTTTATTCCTAAATATCATTAATTCATACTTCATAGTATAAAAAATAAAAATGAACAAAAGCAAGATTTCTGTGTCTAAAATAATAAATATTAAAAAAATAATGTATTTTGAAACTGGCAACTCTGCAAAACAAGTTTGCGCATGCGCCGAATGGCGATATTTTAGTGAATTATCTTTCAATTGATATTTTTTAACAATGAAATTTTACCATAATTCGATACTTGTTTAAGTAACAAATAAAACAATATTTCATTCATTATATGACTATTCCGAAATTATTATTTCAAAGTAAGTTTATTGACAAAAGTGTACCATTGGTGGCCATTACAAAACCTAAACTTTTTATTCAGTTGAAATGTCCATTTGATGTTTCGGCGACGTTGTTAATTTAATCAAGAATTACATAAAATTGTGGGAGCTACGCTTAACGTTTACTCAGTGAAGTGTCGTGTGGATTACAAAATTATTTCTTTAATTTTTAGCAAAGGTTTGTGCCGACAGACAGATTTGCGTTGACTTCCCACTTTGCCCGAGCTGTCATTTGTTGGATTTTCAAGTCCTCCCTAACATTTTGCTAACAACCAAATTAAATAAAGTATCTGTTATCTTGCTCAATAAATTAGTCATCAACTCATCACATATCGTTAAGCATCCCCAAAGTAGTTTTCGTTATTTTTCATTATCTTTATTGTGAAAAACATCGGTGCAGCAACGACAAAAATTGGTTTTCGTGGCTCCAACTAATATATCGGATTATTTATCAGATTACATTCACCAGTCGGTAAAGAGGAGTGATCGTTTGAAAAGGATCAAAAGAAGTCGCGTATTCGTCGCATGTCGCCGAAACATGTCGTGTGTGGGTGCAGTGTTTGAAACGTCGAGATAAAATTGTAAACAGTGGTTTCGGTAAAGAGCGTGCAGAACTAATAGTGTGGTGTGTTGATGGTGTGTGTAGTGCTATGGCGAGGTCGCAGTGCAGTGGTCGCGAGCTGTGGTGACATGGACTGCAGTACGGTGACGCCCCGAGCAGCTGCGGGCCCTCACAGTAGACTGGCGTGGCGGGCCGAGTGCCTCCATACAAACTAGTATTATGAATAAGCGAGACAGCAAGGACAAGGAGCGCCAGAACGAGGACAAGAGGACATCCACGTAAGTACATCACATGTTTACTATCCCCTGTGTAGGCTATAGCACAATCAATTGACACTTCATAACATATTCTGTGGTTGTCACACTCTCAATGTATGAACTACAAACTGCCGAGGTACAGCTACAGTTCGTAGTAACATATTTACAAACAGCTCCGAAGTCATGATAATGAGCGATCTCAATCAAAGTATCTATTTCTATAATGTCTTACTCACTCGAGACACTGTCTTTACACAGGTTAATGTGGTACACATAACACACAAACAAATATTTTTTAATTTGCAATGGTCCGTCTAAAGAGTGTTGCATTTCAAATAAACAGGATCACCAATAACATTACTGGAATGTGTCAGTTTTACATGCTAAACCTAATGATGACAAGATGCCAGTTCTACCTTAATGCTTCAACTCCCAAGTGGTCGAATTTGACCGCGAAAACAATAGATTTCCAGGAATCCATGATCTGCTATAATATACTCTTGATACTGTATCAATACATTAGTATTGTTATGACTAGTTTTCTTTTCATAATATCGCTACTGAAATTTTGTTTCTTGTTTAATACCATCGTCATTTTCTTATGCCAGATTGAAAGCTTCTCCAAAATCAGTGGTTGATCCTAATATAGTAGGACAACCCTTTTACCAATTTAAAAATACAACATATTTGATAGCAATTTTTATGTTTTGGGCCTCCTACCTTCATCTTTTTCTAGGCCTTTTCAGTTTTGTAATGCAATAATGTTTTACACTGTCTTTTCAATGTACCTATCATTTTTTAACTCAAAGCATAAATGTAGCAAAAAAGCGCCATTGTAATTAATAATTTAAGACTTTTCAGTCTTGTAATTTTTATCAGTAAAAAGACTGTGCCTTCTCAATTTTTTTTCAATTAGTATTACATATTATATCTAAACTTTGGTGACCTAATTAATAATTATTACACATATTATTGTAATAACAACTGCAGATCTGCAGAATTGAGGAATGTAGTGTAAAATATATTCTATATTATTTTACACTTAGATTCCTCAATTGCTTGTTTTGGCCAGACAAATGCAAGTTCCACAGAATAGAATAAGTTGGTAAGGCTCATGGTAAGAATAAATTAACTTCACTAACATAATATGTACTCTATATTTGCTATAATTTATTATCTTTCGAAACATTCTGCTAGCAATGGTGGCCTTAACAGACAGTATATTTCTTAGGGACCTATCAGACAGAGAGCGGTCAAGCATTCAAGCGGTCAGTTTTGCATTCTTTGTGTTGTAATATGCTATATAAAGATACCCAGACAGTGCGGCATTCTGACCGCGTCAGAATTCCTATACTGTGGGACTGACCGCTCGAACGCAGAATGTGATCACAGAATGCTTGAATGCGTGACCGCTCGCTGTCTGATAGGTCCCTAAGCAAAGATTTGACTTCCCACTTTGCTTGAGCTGTCATTGGTTAGATTTTCATGACAAATTTTATTACAAAAAATTTGCAATGTTACAATGGCATAATAATGTTGTTATAGGTTGTTGGGTGGAATTAATGGAAGAAATATCAAAATGATACATGTCCATTCATTTAATACAATTTAACCGCCATTATCAATGTGACGTTCATGAATCATAGCTGTAAACATCTTGGGGCATCTCGCAAAGCATGATAACACTCCATAATAAAAACAGTACTACTTATCTGTTGAGTTCGATTTCTGAACGGTGCAAATGTAGAAATAATATTTTATTATAATTCACTAAGAAATTATTAAAGAAATTATGGACTTTTGCTGTACTAGTTCTGAGATTCTGATGAAGTTTTTTAAAAATCAAGTATGCCTGATTTTTGACATTTGTTTGACATTTAGTGGTCTAACTAAAATGTGCAGAAAAGTACAAAATTCTTAAAAATCACAGTGGAATCATGGAAGAAAATACGGTAAATGCATAAAAAATTGTAAGTAATATTAAATGTATCATAAGATTTAGTTCTATGCTATTAAATTTTATGCTCATTACTAGTACATGTTTCTCAGCTGTGGCTTGTGAGTCAGTTTTGAGTCAAACTAAATATGAAAACCATATATTATTTATCAATATTATATTATGTTTAGTTCATATTATTCTTTTACTTAATATAAATAAGGCTAAGTTTAATACTTGTACATACAACAATTTATTTATTGTTATTAAAGTGTAGTCACACACACTTTTTGTACTCAATAATCATAATAAACAAACACATTTACATTTACTCAGTTCATTTTTGTATGAAGTTCTGAGTTCTGAGTTTTAATTATTTATTTCAAGTGGACCAGCAAGCAAATAGTTGTTGGTGAATACATTTTGATTTTAAAATATATTACACATTAGATAGACATAATATTATTGCACTGGAGACAGATTGATGGAGGCCTAGGCCGAAAACTTTATTCATAAACAATTTCAGAAAAAAAAAACATTAAAATAAAAAATAGGTCACACTGCACTTACTATCATGGTCCTTACAATTCATAAATAATCGGCCAAGTGCGAGTCGTACTCGCGCACTAAGGGTTCCATACCGTTAGAGCGAAAATATTGAAAAAAGTGTGTTTTTTATATGGTTAATTATTTATTTTATATTATTATTTAAAATTAAAGTACACATATAATTGAGGATTTTGTGAAAATTTCAAGTGTCTATAGTCTATACTATATGTTGCCATTATGGATTACGAGCCAATAAGACCAAAAAAATAAAGTTTTTTTTATGGTTTCTGTACTAAAAACAAAATGAAGTTAATATTTAAGGGGGGCTCCCTTAAATATTAACTTCATTTTGTTTTTAGTATTTGTTTTTATAGCGGCACCAGAAATACATAATCTGTGTAAATTTCAGAAGTCTAGCTATAGCGGTTCATGAGTTACAGCCTAGAGATAGACAGACAGATGGACAGACAGACAGACAGACGGACGGATAGACAGACAGACGGACAGACAGACGGACAGACAGACGGACAGACGACAGACAGACAGACATTGAAGTCTCAGTAATAGGGTCCCGTTTTTATATAGTTCAACTTTCAAGTTTATAGTTCAACTTTATAAAGTTGAACTATACCAGGAATAGAACCTAGCTTTTTAGGGTTCCGTAACCAAATAATACAGCCATGACCACAATTTCAATAAAATAATTATAATATTTATCAACATGTAATCACTTTGATTCTGACTTTCACTTGCAGTCAGTGCTAATAACTGGTATGATTCATTCCTGCCTGTTACTAGGTTTTGTTAAGTCTTAGACTCAGATGCATTATAGTTGTGGTTAGAATGGAATTATTTATTAATCTATATAATATATATATAAAACTCAAAGGTGACTGACATGGTGATCTATTAACGCACAGCCCAAACCACTGGACGGATCGGGCTGGAATTTTGTATGCAGGTAGATGTTATGACGAAGGCATCCGCTAAGAAAGGATTTTGATAAATTCCAACCCCAAGGGGGATGAAAGTTTGTATATAATAATACTTCTTGACGCGAGCGAAGCCGCGGGCAAAAAAGCTCGTAATACAATAATGCTAAATAATCGGCCAAGTGCGAGTCGGACTCGCGCACGAATGGTTTCCATACCATTATAGAGCAAAATTAGGCCATAAATTGTGTTTTTTTTTGTATGGCCCTTAATTTTTAATTTATTTTAATATGATTATTAATTATAAACTGAGTAATTAAAAAAACTGAGTAATTTATGAATATTTCAGGTGGCTACCTGTTGTTATTATTGGTATCGAGCAAAAAATGTTAAAAAATTCAAGTTTTTTGTATGGGAGCCACCCTTAAATATTACATTTATTTTGTTTTTACTATTTGTTGCTATAGGAGCAACAGAAATACACAGTCTGTGAAAATTTCAACCTTAGCTATTACCGTTCTTGAGTTACAGCCTGCAGACAGACAGACGGACAGACATCAAAGTCTTAGTAATAGGGTCCCGTTTTTAACCTTTGTGTACTGAATCCTAAAAAGAGCAATGTATTGTTTTTGTTTATGTTAAATGGCTATTTTGTTGTACTTAAAGTGATTGTGTTTTCATAAATTTTAAAATTGGTAATTATAGGTATATATTTGATAAATAATTATTAGAAGTACAAAAGAGATGCTCCATTTGTTTGTGAATAGTTGTAAGAAATTAAAATTAGAAGAGATTTTTAATAGCTATGAAGTTTTGATGCCAAGTGCTGTCCCATTTAAATGCATTTTAATTTACATGTGAGCCCAGCGTGGGTTGTAATACTACCAATTTAAATACTACTTTAACTGTGCAATAGAAAATACACAGGCACATTAATTTGAAGTTATAATTTTGTTTTAATTTAGATTTTAGATCGAATTGTGAGCAGAAGTTCAATGACAATATATTTTTTGCCCTAAAATCTAGTAAATAATAAATAGTTTTTAGGGTTCCGTACCTCAAAAGGAAAAAACGGAACCCTTATAGGATCACTTTGTTGTCCGTCTGTCCGTCCGTCCGTCTGTCAAGACCCTTTTTCTCAGGAACGCGTGGAGGTATGAAGCTGAAATTTATATCAATTACTCAGGTCTACTGTCCCTTGAAGCTGTGAAAAAATCAAACTTCTAAGCCAACGCAATCAAAAGATACAGCCGTTTATGCCGCAAATTTTCGACATTTGCAAGGGAATCAAAACCTACAGGGTGCTTCCCGTGAACTCAGAATCTTGAAATTTGGTACGAAGCAACGTCTTATAGCATAGATAAAGGAAAAATTACGAAAACCATAAATTTTTAGTTACATCACATAATATATATTTTTTTAATAATTTTAAACTTACTACCCATTTCCTCATAAACGCGTAGAGGTATTAAATTGAAATTCATACCAAATACTCAGGTCTATAATACCTTTAAGCTGTAACAAAATCAAACTTCTATGTCAACGCAATCAAAAGAAACAGCAATTTAAGCTGCATATTTTGAAACTCGCAAGTACTCGCAAGGGAATCAAAACCTAAAGGGTACTTCCAGTCGACCTAGAATCTTGAAATTTGGCATGAAGCAAAAATTCCGAATACCTTAAATTTTGTTATGAATTTCATTTTGCAATAAAAATACCATAGTTATGACTCGATTGTCGTAATGAACGAACTTTGTAAACCTTGCAGGTTTGTACGGAACCCTCGGTGCGCGAGTCCGACTCGCACTTGGCCGGTTTTTATTATTATTTGTACCCTAAAATCAAGTGATAATAATATGTCATTTAAAATGTAACATTATTGCTAATTTCATTCACCACTATAACTTCTATGCTTGAAAGTTGAAACTGTTCAATATGACGGGATTATCCCTTGCAATGCTAGAAATTCAGAAGAATTGAGTCCATTAACAAAAAAAAAAAAGAAACAAATGACATAGTAATTTGAATTTTTTTCGTTCATTAAAAGCTGGTGTCAACTTTTCTTATATTTAAACACATTTAAGGTGTAGCGTGTAGCTGTAGGTGTAGCAAATTCTACGTAAATAATGCTATCTAGGAATCCTTGATTTAAAGTAGTAATTCCCAAAGTGGTCTAGGTGGACCCCCAGGGGTACACGTGAGACTAGACGGGGGTTTTCGTTGGCTCTGACAAAAAATGGGGGTCCACAATTATTGTAGGCGGGGGCAGTTAGCAGTGAAGAACTTTAAAGTAGGCTTTATTTCTCTTATTGGAAACCATAGGCCAGGGATGGCGAACCCTGCCTTATCAACGTGCCACTTTTCTGAATAACCACTATAAGGGCCGCTCTACACCGGAATGGCAGGGGCGAGGCGAGCGCCGTGCACTGATTTGTCATATGATTTTAAACTTTATCTTCATTATAATCGCTTGAAAAATCTACGGCCGCGCGCGATTTCTCAAGCGATACTGTGTACCTAATACAATAATGAAGATAAAGTTTAAAATCATATGACAATGAAAGTGCTCGCCTCGGCGGCGCTATATACCATTCCGGTGTAGCGCGGCCCTTAAAGTGATAATAAATAAAAGTGATAAATCATAGACGTGCAATCAAATAATAATATTTTTCTTTGTAATCTTGATACGTATATATTTAAAAAATATACCCCTAGCCTAACTTGGCGCTTGTAGAATATAATCACTATAATAATTTTCGATTTTGTGATCAGCAGCGTGCTCAAAATTTTATGTCGCGTGCCATTGGCTCGCCATCCCTGGTATTGGCGAATAATTTATTGAAAAGCACATGATATCTTATATCTTTAAACGAGCAATTCCCTACACCCCCCTATATACTAAATTTCATGAAAATCGTTGGAGCCGATTCCGAGATTCCATATATATATATTTGGAATCTCGGAATCGGCTCCAACGATTTTCATGAAAGTTAGTATATAGGGGGTTTCGGGGGCGATAAATCGATCTAGCTAGGAATCAAGTTTAGAAAATATTATTTTCAACGAATACCGAGCAAAGCTCGGTCAAATAGCTAGTTATAATATTACGATCGCACTCAGATGCATTTAATGATTACTTAACTTTAATTTAATAAACAATACTCTGCGTGCTTCAAAAGCCGAATGTTTGCCACGGTATGTTTCTTTTATGATCTAAACAACATTAATATAACAACATTCTTTGCAAATAAATAATGATAATGATGATAATATTGACATAGACTGCATAATTTTTTAGTCAAACTGTTAAAAGTTATGTAATAAACAAATGTCTACAAGGGCGGTTAGTGTTTGTGATGATTTTTTCAAAATTGACCCCAAACACGTTACTTTGCAGCGCAACAGGTGGTGCGGGGCGCGGCGTGGGCGGCAGCGCGATGCACACCTCGCGCCACTCGGTCAACTCCAGCTCCGGCGTGCTCATGGTCGGGCCCAACTTCCGCGTCGGCAAGAAGATCGGCTGCGGCAACTTTGGGGAGTTGAGGCTCGGTGAGTGTTAGCTTAGCTCTGCTTGTTATGTGAGCCTGGTATCTTGCGGAATGACGAATAGGGTTGTTGTAAGTAATGTTTGATAGCTCATGGACATCTTTTTAGGAAAAAATAATTTATTAACTTATTGAGTGCTCGACGGCTATGCAAGTCTGGTAACTCGATTGAAAATGCGATGCCTGATAATAATTAAGGGATAGGAATAATTTGGTCATAATATATTTAAAATGGAAATCATTTATGTAAACGGTACCTTAGTTCTAAAAGGCAGCAACTAAGCGCAAAAGGGATGATGAGTCCATACTTTGTCATACTTTCCTCGGACTTCACCAGCTTACTGTAAAGTTAACGTTCGCAGTTATTTTACTTCTGAAAGGACATTTATGACGACGACATAAGCATCACTCGCACAAACTCCGACAACAATAAATCTGAACGGACCGTAGTAATTTTCTTCGCATACATTCGAAAGAAAATGAAGAGCAGCCAATGATTCACCCGTGTAGGTTGCGTTTGAGTGAGTAAATATTAAATTGGCACCAGCCTTGGCCGTTTCAATGAATTGAAATGGAATTAGGCACTTCCTTTCATGATTTTTTTTCGACGGACCGGTCGGTTACTTTGCACGCTGTTTCGCCAGATTTAGTTTTAAATCTGTATGAAACAATTTTTTTTTGTCCGGATCCTACAGGGCTTTACAAGGGATCGTCTTGACTTTTTATGTTTTCTGTGAGCATAATAATACCTAATTGTGCTCTCATAACATAAGGGACTAGATCAGGGGTCACCAATTAGTTTCGCTCAGGATCCGTTTTAAGACATGAAATGACCTTCGCGGTCCGCACATTTTATATAAAAAAAATATTAAACAGGTAATTACGGAAATTACAAAGGTTTTTTAGATATCAATGAAAAAAGTAACCATTTTTTGTAGCTAATTATTTCTCTGAAGTTTGGAGTGAAATATTGGTGCAAGCTCTAGATATTGCCTTAAATCCTGGAGATGTTGAGGTCCTAAGATGAACGTAGATCATCTTCGAACATGCTGGGTCCGCACACAACGGGTCGGCGGTCCTGATGCGGAACGCGGTCTGCCATTTGGTGACCCCTGGACTAGATGTTGCCCGCGATTTCGTTGTATCAAAATTAGTTTATCACGTGGATACTGTACAATCCTGGAGCTCAAATTATATCCACACCTACCAAATGTCATTAAATCAGTTCAACGGTGTGAGTGTGACCGTAAATAGTAAAGCCAGAGTAGACAGAATGATAGAGTATGCCGACTTAGAACTGATGTTGAAATTTTTAAATTTGACGTATTATGTCGCTAGGGTTGTTAACTTGTCACCTACGAATTTAAAACTATGACATATTCGCTGGACGTGTTCCTCTTTGGTCGTATTGTTGTTTATGTTTTGGCACATGCGATTAAAATTGACAGAATCTAATTTTGAAATCTTTATTTTAAATATTTAAAAATAAATTATATCAGCCAGCGCGAGGCACATTCCGTTCATAATCCTAGTGAAACCCGACGAATTTGACAGATATTGAAACCTGTCCGTCTCTTTGCAGTCGAACTACTGGTCGTTATGTCTATTGTGGTAAAGCGGTGGCAGTCTGAAAACAGACTATACTTTGGCATTTATTTAAATAAATATTAAATACGGATGAACCTTATACAGCAGACATATTACTTCCGTCTTACAACTTAACGAAGAAACAATAAAGTGAATAAAAGTTCAATAAAAATCTTACAGTTGCGACAAGTTGATTTGTTTATATCGAGAAACAGGATTGATAATGTAGAGTTTGACTAGTTATAGTACTGTATGTACAAGACTATAGTCCGGTCGCGCCGCACGTAGAACTCCGTACGATCTCTCGCTACTTGTCTCCTTCACGGAATATATTGCTATCGCGTTTACAGGTGGCGGCGCGGACACAAAATCTTAGTGTCGGTACTCGGTTGGGAAAGTTTCCTTTGAAATTCGGATGATGACTCAGTGACCGGTTTCGGTCCTATCACAAACCAGTAACCGGCGAGACAACGATTAGTATCGGTTCTAAATATCTCATTTGCCCTACAATTATAATCTTATATATAAAAATGGATTTTCAAATGTGTTAGTCGCGCTAAAACTCGAAAACGGCTAAACGGATTGGGCTGATTTTAGTCTTAAAATATTCGTAGAAGTCCAGGGAAGGTTTTAAAGTGACACGAAGTTCACCGGGACAGCTAGTTATTTTTAATTAAAAGAAAAACTCGAAACTCTACCAACAAATTATTATGCTATTTTATAGTACCTACTAGAAATATTCCTTGATATTTAAAGTAGCAATGTAGCTATTACAAGAAAACGTCTTTCGATCTTCCCTAGCTCCTCTGCCCTACTAGACAAGTGGCAAGCGATTATCGTAAACGCCAACAAAATGTATGCGATTTGACATAAGTCATCGCTTCGCTAGCGAATACTAATGTCGAATCCCATACATTTTATTGGCGTTTACGATAATCGCTTGACACTTATCTCTAGGCCCAGAGCTTTTTATCCTTGGTCACTAGTAAATTAGAAGGTTATTCGATGCAAATAAACATATTAATACTTCGGACTACTTAAGATTTAAGTATGAATGCAATGTAACGTAGATGGATAACTTTATAACGTTATGTCGGTGACTAAACCAAACGTTTTGTGGGTCAATGATCTGCACGGATACTAAGGATCTAGACGCGAATGGCAAAAACATTACGTGGTTCTATATTTATGGACTGTTAATGCTAGTTCAATGTCCAATGTTCATAATGTGATCAATCGTTGAACTATACCTGTGTATTTCGTTTTGTTAATGGGTTAGTTTGAATTTAAAATTGGAACCTCTTGTTCTAATTTTGAATTAGGCCCAGGGAATAGAGAAGAGACGCAAAGAAGCATAAGTTCGATTTAAAATTAGAATGTTTATGTATTGTAATGTATTTAGATATTTCAATTTAGTATTGCTTTTATGCATCGCCAAGCCGCGCATCCTTTCGCCTGGTTTCGGTCTAAAGTTGAGGTCACGGCTACTATTGGCTATAAATTTTGTTTTTAACCTTTTTAATTCTTAGGACTCGTGGAATTTTGAATGTAAATTTATGACATTTTAATTTACTTACTGTTACTTTCATACATTTTTGGGTCAGTAACAGACTTTATTTTGTCTCTGTTACTCTGAGAGCCTTTTACAAAATATGAATTATTATAGGTTTCTGTTATAGATATGTTGGTAAGCATAATACCTATATTTGGTTACCTACTGCATTTTGAATTGTCTTAATTTTTGTGGAAAATTTTGCATTCAAATGTTAGACCACAAAAAGGATATATTACTTATAGCGTTTTCGTAATGAAAGCTTTAATTATACGAGGGCTGCTATTTATGTATCCGGAACTGGCCACTTACAAGAACAATATTTAAAAAGTAATTACAACATTTGAAAATAGAACTCTTTGGTTGAAGAATACATTTTGTTTCATGTGACTGTCAATTATTTTTCCATTGTGGCGTCATTTTGAAAATTGCGTGTCTTCATTTGCCATGGATTTAACGCGTGAACATTTTCGTGCAATGATTTACTACGATTTTCGGCGTGGGCTAAATCAACAACAGTGCTTTATTCAACTCACTGCAACTTTTGGAGATGAAGCACCATCAAAAACCACTGTTTATCACTGGTACAGTGAGTTTAATCGTGGGCGGTCTATGCTCACGGATGAAAATAAAGAAGGTCGCCCAAAAACAGCTGTTGTCCCACAAAATATAGATGCTGTGCGGGAACTAATAATGCGTGATCGTCATGTTACATATCGCGAGATAGAGGCGTCCTTAGGCATAAGTATGACGAGCATACATAAGATATTACACGAACATTTGGCTGTAAAAAAAATATGTTCGCGTTGGATTCCGCACAACTTGACAATCGATCAAAAACGGGCTCGTGTCGATTGGTGCAAAAAAATGATAAAAAAATACAACCGTGGTACGTCAAAAGCCGTTTATAATATCTACACAGGTGATGAATCTTGGATCTATGCATATGACCCCGAAACTAAACAACAGTCAACGGTGTGGGTGTTCCAAGATGAGCCGAAACCAACAAAAGTTACTCGTGCAAAAAGTACTTTGAAGCAAATGGTCGCCTGTTTTTTTGGAATTAATGGACATGTGGCTACAGTGCCATTAGAGAATCGTAAAACGGTTAATTCTGAATGGTATACGACCATTTGTTTACCAGAAGTCTTTGAAGAAATAAGAAAGGACAACCGACAACGCAGAATCATATTACATCACGACAATGCTAGCTGTCACACCTCAGCTGAAACAACTCAGTTTTTGGAGGGTCAAAAGATCGAATTGACTGGTCATCCGCCGTACAGCCCTGATTTGGCACCTAACGATTTCTTTTTATTTCCATACGCGAAGAACAAATTACGTGGTCAACGTTTTTCGAGCCGCGAAGAGGCTGTTGATGCGTTCAAAATGCACGTTTTGGAGATACCTCAATCAGAATGGAAAAAGTGCTATGAAAATTGGTTCCAGCGTATGCAAAAGTGTGTCGATCATCGCGGCGAATATTTTGAAAAGCAATAAAACCATATTAAATGATATATGTTTGTTTCTTTTTTTAATTCCGGATACATAAATAGCAGCCCTCGTATCTATGGCAGACTGGTAAAGATTACCTTAGTGAACAGAAATCTAAGTTAAATCGGAGTTCATACAAAGGCTGTCTAGCTATACTAACAAGGATACAAAAACATTGCAAAACAACGGATCGATTCGCCTAAACTCGGTTAAGGTTGTTACTAGGGCTTTAGGTTCAAACAACTACTACATATTATGTATCTATAGTTTAACATTATTTAAAACTAGTAAAATTATCTTATGAATTTTAATTTATTACATCTATGGATCTAGTGACCAGTTATTACAGGTCATACAGTATTGAGCATATTTTTTATGTAGGCACTGAAAGGAAAATAGAACACTTATAGTCTGAGCTACTAGATGACGCCCGCAACTCCGTTGCGCCAAAATTAGTTTATCGCGCGGGAACCGTACATTTTTCCGGGACAAAAAGTATCCTATGTCCTTTCCCGGGACTCAAAGTATCTCCATGCCAAATTTAAGCAAAATCGGTCAGCGGTTTGGGCGTGAAGAGGAGGACAGACAGACTTTCGCATTTATAATATTAGTATGGATAATATTTTTCTCATCACTCATCAGTTAATCCATATTATTAACATTATAAATGCAAAAGTATGTCCCCTCCATTTGTCAGGTCGCCAAAACGAGTGCTCAACCGATTTGATTGTAGAAAAGACATAGGATAGACAAATTTCAGGGCAACCAATAGCAGGCAGGGAATATTCTGATATGAAATATAATATCTAAGGTACTTACCGATCGGTCTTTTACCTATATCCGGTTAATCATACATATTTTATGAAAAAATCCAGTGAATCATCATGAGATGATTCATTCTAGGATATGTCCTAGATACTATTGTCTATTATAAATGTTTTAACCGACTTGAAAAAAGGGGGAGGTTATATTATGTTCGGCTATGGATATTTTTTTTAATGATAAATAGGTAGATCTTTATTACTATTAGGCGGAATTTTTGATAGGTAGCTCAATCATAGACTTCCTTTTATTCTGTGAAACGATTTCTTGAACAGCGTAGCTAGCACGGGGTTTCCCAGTCGATTCTTCGGAAGAAAGTAATGGCAGTTTCTTTCCCATGTCTACATATCTTATTCCCGAGCATGGCACCACCCATCGACTTGAGTTTCAGTGGACAAAGACAAGAAACTCTTTCCATAGCAACCATCAAAGCAACGGATATTTTTGTTTTGACAATTAGTGTCTTGGTTCTTTTTTTTTTAATTATGGCACCTCGGCTATAAAACCATGGCCAGTGTCGAGTAAATGGCGGCAAATTCAAAAAATCGACGTGCAGCAACCCTGTCTATAGTCGGAATTATAGTTTTGATCTACGAAATACGAAAAATAAAAACTAAGTAACTTTATTATTCGTAGTTTGTAGATCAAAACTATAATTCCGGCTATAGACAGGGTTGCTATACATCGATTTTTTTTAATTTGCTGCCATTTACTCGACACTAGCCATGGTTTTATAGCCAAGTGCCATCAGGCGCGGTCCGAAGGGGGGGGGTCACAGGTCACAGGGGACATGACCACCCCCAAAATCTAAGGTAAAATTGAAAAATCTCAAAATCTTGCTAAATAATAAAAGGAAATATCTAGCTATCCCCTAGCCACCACTTCGTCCGACCTTAGACAGCTGCTGTGAACCCAGAAACGTCCGAGGGCGCAGATAAAAAACCCCCCCAAAATTTCAGGTTGCGACCGCGCCTGAGTGCCATAATAAAAATAAAAAAAGAATCAAGAAACTAAATGTCATAAGCGGTTCGTCATGCTTGACTTATGGATTTTCAAAAGCGGAAGATATCGAGATACGAAAGAAACTTTTTCTCCAGTGTTTTTCCGGTAAAACTGTCAAAATTTAGTTTCTTTCGTTTGTCTACGTGCTTGTGCTAGCTATGCAGGTTTCATTTAAAAATATCAATCGATTGTCATGATTGTATCTAATGTATTCTAGTTTTTGAGGTATTTTGACTGGGGTTTATCTTTTCAATAGCGTTGTATAGTTTGACGTTAGCCAATCGAAAGCGTTAGTGAATAGATATTTAATAAACTCTTGTTGAAAAAATACAGGATGTAACAAAACTAAGTGATAATACTTTAGGGGGTGTTTTACTTTAGTACGTAAAAATTCATGACAATTGCCATACAAATGACAAAAAAAATGTTGCTCTTTCAGCGCTGCTTTTTTCATAGTAAACTCTATAAGTAAGCCTGTAAGGGACACATATACGCAACCTACAGTATTATCACTTTGTTTTGTTACACCTTGTATATTTATGTATATTGTATATTCACAGCCGAACATATAACCCCCCCTTATTTAAAAAACTATGCCTATATCTCGCAATAGTTTGATGACGTCGCTAACTCTACAACGATAATATCTCAGTAGATAGGCGGCGATAGTAACACTTATCTTTAGGTCTCGTAGGCACTTACTGGCTGTATTAAGGTCGGAGCGGGCTGTAGGTCAATGTGTAACCCTTAATCGGGGACCTTGCAGGCCTATTTATAGAGCCATTCATAAAATATCGTTACGTTTAGGCTCTAAAGTTTTAGATGAAATAATTGCTGTTTTCGTCCATATAATCGTAATATGTATGCCCCTATATTGTATTAGCCCAGCCTTTCTCAAAGTGGGCGATAACGCCCCATTGCGGGCGCTTAACGACGTGGGAACCAGGAAAAAAATAGGAGCGTTGTGTAGAGGCTTGGGGGGTGATTTATTTCATCTGGATGCATTTTAAATTGAAACAATAGAGGCGCTAAACATAATTTGTTCTCAAAGTGGGCACTTGGGCGGTAGACAAAATAAGCTTGGGAACCCCTGTATTAGACAATACGGATTTAAGCTAAATGCCCCAATCATAGACAATAGACATTTAATGAATACTTAACTTTAATTTAATGAAGATTTTGTCAAACTACATGCATTTTTTGACGAACCAGTCATTAACGTTAAGGAATTATTAAATGTCACGGGATGCAGTCGTTCGTTCCAAATCTTTGGTAACGCAAAAGTCCTATATTGTACTAGAAATATATTTAACCATCCTCTTCATAATATTATGCTAACTCTACTTTTTGGCAGACTGCTTCTGTTACTAAGCTAGCATTTGTTTTTATTTTCTTTGACTACATGATTAATATTGTAAAAGTAAATAGCCCGACTCGCGTGACTCGCTTACAAATTCAAAATTAGTTAACATATTCGAGCAAATATTTTACGTCCTTACTCCTAGATGTGACTTAAGAGTTATTACATCTAGAACTAAAAAAAAAACTATTTAATACAAACTAAAAGTAAAGCCACTAACAGATCGTTCATAGTTAATTTACCTCTGAATGAAAAAGTAAACGCTGTGTAGGTTCCGCCTTTATACGAATGTTCCCGTGTCACGTCACCTCATATTTTATTCAGTAGGATGAGGAGTTAAGTTCGTTTGAAAAACTAGAGGTTGGTTGGTAATGCTGGCTGTCTGGAACTGAAAAATGTTGTTTCTGCAGTCAATGACTACAGTAAATGAAAAACATAACTTACCACAGTTATTTTGTTCATAATCGTCGTTGCTGGTGTCCATTTTGAAATCTTGCAGTTTGCTCTGTGATAGCAGATTGGCGGCTGCTATCTTGATATTCGAGGCGTTTTTCAGGTCTGCGGCGTTGATGATCTTTATGGATTTAAGGTCCTTCATGTCTTTGATGGTAACCGGTAGGAGTATGGACCTTGGGTTGCCTCCCGACATGGGTGCAAGTAGTCATATTCGCGTAAAGAAGAGAGTGACGTCATATTATGTAAATTGTCTTTCACCCACAGACATTGATCACGATAGATACGGCACGTGTATGTACTTCGCGTGCCATATCGCGTTCCCAAACGACGAGCAATGCTCGTCTTTCGAAAGTCTTTTCTTTAATCTGATATCGGAATCGGACGTCAATCGGAATTTTAAAAATGCCTAAATGCCTAAAATTGAGCTGTAGAAATTCAAATAGAAACGTTGGTCTTGATAATGGACACGTTTCTTATCATCGGTACGTCACAGTGGATAGTAAAAAAGTGGCACGCTCGTTTTCATAAAAATGGAGCGACATGCGGTATCTATCTTGAACTATGTCTGTGCTTTCATCAGAGAGAGAGAAGATGGCCGCGGCTTCGAAGCCACTAGCTCTGCCCCGCGGTGATACCGGTGGTTTATTAGGGAAAATAAGATATATTCCCACAGTAAAAAGTAGCCTATGTTATGTGTAATCCAAGGTATCGACTACCGAGCTATACGATTTTTTTTAAAATCAAGTGAAGAAGTAACAAACATACAAACTCACAAAATTTTTGGCCTTTCTAATTTATTATTATAATATATTATAAGAGGAAGGTACAAAGTTAGGTCTAACTTACACAGAGTAAACTGTATAACACATAATCAAATAATATGATATTATGTACATGCCTTCTATCTTAGATTGTATTTTAGTGTTTAGATTTCTATCCTATTATTCTTAACATTTATTATTATTGTGTACAAAATAAAATTTCCTTCTATCTAATATATATATAAAAATAAGTCGGGTTTTCCTTCCTGACGCTATAACTCCAGAACGCACAAACCGATTTCCACAGTTTTGCATTCGTTGGAAAGGTCTCGGGCTCCGCGAGGTCTATAGAAAAAAAAAATCAGAAAAAATTCAAGATAAAAGCAGGAAAACGGAAAATTATTTTATGGCAAAACAACGTTGCCGGGACAGCCAGTTACTCATATTTAACCCCCTTATTAATAAACGTTGTATAAGCTTTGAATAGTTATACAATGTTTTGTCTTCTACAATCCAATTAAAAATGTCACTTGTGTGACAGGAACAAAACACTGCATAACTATTCTAAGCTTATACAATGTTTATTAATAAGGGGGATAGAGTATAGACAATAGATAAGTATAGTAGGATCAATATTATGTATTAAGTACGTACGTTCCACCAAGAAATGACAGTAGGTAAACCGAATATGTCTTCGACTGTATGGCACTTGAAAGCTGAACAAGGAGGCTGTTAACAGCCTAACCGAGTTAGTCTAACACTGGGAGGTTACATTACTGCTTACTGGGTTAGCGCAGCCCTTTGATGAGTCTTCAGGCCTTGGAATTAGATCAGTCCCTACATTCACTACATACTTCTGCATAGGAATGTGTCCTACTAGTGATGATGAAGGTTCGTTTGGTTTTTAAAAAGTAAAAACTTTTTTACCGGCGTTGTGCACTTTTTGGGATGAGTAAAAAAATGTTAAACTCGCGTCAGGAACTCGGCACGCGTGGTCTAATAGGAAATTCGTAAGGAAATTAAAGGCTGCCGGGCGCCGGCGCGATGTAGGAAGAAGTGCTACACTCTCATTCTGCCGCGCGGTAAAAAAATATGCCTGTTCCTGTTGTTTATTTTTTCATTTATGCCGATGCTCCCGGAATGCATGCGTTGATTTTTTTGCCAACCAGTGCATTCATACTTCTTTTACAAACTTCAGTGTTATAGAAACGGAATAGAAAGGGTGTGGGAGTATAACTTTGATCTTTACGTACTACCTTTTTAGGTAAGTAACCTTAGATATGGAATTGTTTTATCCAACCTGTACAATTTGTACATTCTTGTAGGGAGAGTAAAATACAGAATACTGTTATATCACTCGACACCACCCCTCGGGCTCGTAGCTGATAGAAGAAGTGATCGTCAAACCGAAGTCGAACGACCACTCCCCACTCTCCCTACTACCTACCCAGGTAGGCGGGGCATAACTTTATTCATCAAAACACTACACAACCTTTTGTAGCCTTCAACAAGAAACTGATAATGATCATTTCAAGGTACCGATTGTATGGTTAAGAGGATTCCACACCGCCATTTTTTCCATACAAACGTTGTCCCCTGTTTCCTCCCTGGATAATGCTAGTAGAGTTATAATTTTTTTCCTGAATATCTACGGCCACTAATACAATGTCCCTATGTTTTCTTTTTTTTCATAATTTAATTATTAAATAAGATATGAACGTTCAAAAACCCAAAAAAATGGCCAGATTTTCCACTGTGTTCAAACGTCCAGAAAACAGATTTGGATAGATTATACAAAAAAAGCAAAACATAGGAACACAGCTCAAGCCTTTTTTTAATCTTTAATGAAAAAAGTACTTAAATCGGTTAAGTTTTGGAGAAGGAATCAGGGGACAACGAATCGTTGATTTTCTGGATTTTCTGCAGTTGTCTCTATCGCGTTCTGTGGTATAGGCTTGAGGTAAGGGAGACAGCTATAGATATTACACGCAATTTTTTTTCATTTCTCTAGCCGCTGTGGTATCCTCTTAATTGAGATTTGAGAGGTATTATTACAAATTTGTGTTTTTCAAGGAATCCAAACTAATAAGCGCGTTAAAAGATTTTGTTTGTTATTTAACCCATCAATCCCCAAGCGGCACCCGGCTGTCGCATAACAATTGAAAATCTATTGTGTCTGCGATTCCCACGATCGAGGTAGGGCTGATTGCTGATTCTCTGTCCCAACTTTTATAAGGTCACTTATCAATTTCTCCGGACATAATTTCGTCAGAAATGTACATTTCTAAACCCTAGACCGTAGAAAGTAGTCCTTACTCTTGTAGTAAATTTATCAAGGTTTATTTCGTTCATGAGCGTTTCTCAAAAAATTTGGACCATTTTTTAAATATTCTTTTTTAAATATTACCGATTTTTTTATTTTAAGATATGGGTAAATGTCTACAAAATTTGGAATAGATTGTTTTCAGATATAAAATGTTAATAAATAGCAAAATCTATTAAAACAAACCCGAGGTGCAGAAAATTTCCTATTTTGTTACCTTTACTAGATTACGTAAATTCAATGTTGAATTGTGTTATTAGAAATTTTATTTGATTAAATGGGATAATAAAACAAAATTTAATTTGTTTTTAAAATATTTTTCTATATTTAACAGTAAAATCTTAAAATATAGGCAGTAATGTTTCCTTTACGTTACTATTCGGCCACAACTCTTTCTCATCTTTACAATATTGAGTCTATTTTATCTTGTATAATTGTTTTATACGTATATAATGCAAAAACGAAGTATTTATGTTTGTCTTCATCACAAAAACATAATAATATCCTACTAAAATATTAAAAAAACCAAAGAAATATGCGCCCGCTTTTATGGGACAGTAACCAAAATATAATTCTGGTAACAAAATAGGATTTCTTAAACCTAGTCTACACAGTAGTACAAATAAAAAAATCTGTTATATTTAAGAATATAATTTCTCTGTTTCTGTACGATCCTTTGGTTAATAATAAAGTATCTGAAACAAAATATTGTCTAATCTTCCTATCTTATTACATGATAATATCAAAAATATCAATGTTGTTTAAAATTATATGCCAAAACAAGATGAGCAAATAATAGAATCTTTAAAAGCTTGGCTACGACTCATGTAATTTTCATAATTATTATAATAAAAATTACATAGTCAACACTCTGCCTTACAATTTCCTATTTTGTTACCTTCTTTTCCTTATCTACGTTACCACTCAAAAGTAACAAAAAAGGAAGTAACGAATAAAGTTAAATAAACTTTTCAACTTGTATACGCGTACAACTAAAACTAATACACGTTTATGATTTGACTTACGAAATCAAAATTGGGAGCTTTAATGAACCTTAAGGCGAAATAATAATAATATTAGAGCTTACCTGCGTTTCTTGGGTAACAAAGACTGGAAATTTTCTGGACCACTACGCTAATAGACAACCTTCGGTTCGCGCACGTGGAACGTAAAAGAAATATCAAAACGAAAATAAGATGGATATCGAGCTTAACAATTTTGCCATTATACTAAAACATATTAATACCAAAATAGACTCCAAAATTTAAAAAAATATGGTCACAAAAAAGGAATTTCAAAGAGGAACTTTTTCCGCGATACTTTAAAAACATTATTTATTAAATAAATTTGTTCTAATACGACCAAATATTCTTTTTAAACGATTTATGGTCTTGCAGCCCTAAATAAATACATAAGTTGTTTCAAACATTTCCGCAAGGTCTTACAAATACAATCAATTGTTTGGGAAGGTATGAAATTGGGACACTTCACTTTTCATACGACTAGATTAGACCGAGTTTCAAAATATTTTTATAGTTAATAATTTATTAATATAATTCTAATATGTAAATGTTTTTTTACTGAATTTATTTAACTTACTACGTATACAATTTAATAGAAACGGGTAATGGTCTATTATATTTATAGAAAAACATATTTTAAAATGTGGGACAAAGATTAAGTGAGAAAGTACACTTTTTTTGAGAAATGCTCTCATACATACTTTTTATGTATCGAGTACGGTTTCTTATTTAAGTGGAAAATACCACGTTTCGGGACATATAGACGCACACCCCGGAGGAGGGGGGAGAGTAGAAAAAATTTAACTTTACTCTATAACTTACATATCCTGATAGATAAAAGTCGTACTTTAATTTTGCCAAATTTTCAGCTAATTTGCTTGAACTATTATAGATGTTTTTCCTTCAAACAGAGTTTCTTACTTGTGTTTTGTATGTCACAAGCGGAGGAATTTGTAGTTTTCGAAATACAGATAAGGGTGATCGATGCCCGAGTACAAAGTTGTAAACGAGCCGTAAACTCAACTATTCGTAGCCTGAAGACCCGTGAATCATCATTATCGTTACAGTTTTTCATTGAAATGTCGCTTCTGTTTATTGAAACGAGGTTAAAATAATAACTAAACAATGCCCGCTATTCCAAAACCTGGTCATTGGTTTGTGTTGGAAATTTTTGCACGCGATTTTAGTATGTTATTGTATTTCGTAAATTGCTAACAATGCACATAATTGTTTGTATTAAAATAGCTTGCGTCTCATAGAAATAGTTGAATTAATTTAGAACTGTAAGTGACCTAGGTTCAGATCTTCGTATTCGTCATATTGGTCTTTTATTTCTATGAACAGTATTTATATTTAACAATTTCTTAATCTTTGGTAAACCTTTGAAAAGTGTTTTTTGTAAATAAGTTGCAAGGATCGGGTTGATTTTAGTCTTAAGATATTCGTAGAAGTCCAGGGAAGGTTTAAAGTGACACGAAGTTCACCGGGGCAGCTAGTCTTCTTATATATAAAAATGGATTTTCAAATGTGTTAGTCGCGCTAAAACTTGAAAACGGCTGAACGGATTGGGCTGATTTTAGTCTTAAAATATTCGTAGAAGTCCAGGGAAGGTTTTAAAGTGACACGAAGTTCACTGGGACAGCTAGTAATTTATAAAGAAGAAAAGCATGTTTGTTTGCCATCGAAAAGGCACCGAAACTACTGGGCTGATTGTAAATAAATTTGGCTTAGACATAGAGTAGATTACAGGGAAGGATAAAGGATATTTTTGATCGTAAGATCGAAAATGTATAATTTCCTGGATATTGTTTTTTCGCCGGTGGAGCCGTACGCATTAGATTTAGATAAATTCATCCACTGAATCGATCTTCGGCATATTTCACACATGTCTCCAGACTCCAGCTATGAGTTGTCACTATCAAGGATGAGTGGCTGTATGAATGTATATTGCCACATGTTCTATGTAATGTGCATTAGTTTTATGCTCCATGCGTGGCCCGCGTCGCGTCGTAAATGTATGAACATGATTTCATTACCATTTCCCGCATAAGTGCCATGCGATATGTTAACTTTATACGTAGCTTTATACTTACTTTATCACTGTACTCGTAGATAGGTTACAAAATTGCATAAAGCGGACTGCTTTGGGTAGTAGTTTGGGTATGGGATAAAGATGACCTGGGTTGTGTAGAGCAAGTTCGACCTAACTAAGAAATATACTTATCCCTTCTAAACTGACCCTAAGTATATTTTGCTAACATTTTGTTTTTCGCGTAGGTAGTTCCTATAGTCACAAAAAGTAATCCAACCGACGTGATATCAAGTATCCAAAAATGAAGACCTCTTGAGGTCTAGATTCTGGATTTTATCTCTGTAAATACTGAAACCAGATCACTGTGTTCCCTCATTACAAGTCTAGCTATATTTTTTTGCCTAAATTAAGTCATTTGAAAGTTTAGCAGTTTATGCAGAATGTGGTTATTCTTTGAATACATTATACAGAACGATCAATGAGTTAATGTAACTTAAAAGTATTTCTTCGAATCGTCTATATTATTTACATATTTTGTATTAATCCTTATTTCTATTGTTGTGACTGTTATTAGTATGCGGCAAGTAAAAAAGACGGTAATTACAGTAATATCACTAATCTACATATTAGGAAGTTCTACTATTGTTTTAGCACAAATAGCTCGTTGTTTGGAATATTATTGGAAATTCCTTATGGTCGTTACTGAGGGAGGTCGGCAATATAAATGCCCAAAATACTCGGCCATTTTCCATCTAATTAAGAGCGCTCCTGACTCAAAAAATCAAACATCGTCCTTCTCTCTTCACACTCACGCCCGTCTTTCATATGCCAGGTGAAAAAGGACGGCGCGGAATCATCGCCAAGTTAGTTTTACTTGAATAAAAGACGAACTATAATGATTATGAAAAAAGTGTTTTGAGCAAATTTAGGTTTTATCAATGCCTTTTTAGATATTAAAAAATATTAAAGAAAAGACAGCAAACTTCGAAGATTCAAGCAAAAATGTGTCTAAAACAAGGTTTTTTGTAAAAAAGAAACTATCGAGCATTTTTTCAGTAATCGTGTTTTCATCTTGAGCATTTAATCTTCATGTACTGAAGTTACTTGTGTCAAAAAATCCGTTTTCTAGACCTAACAGATTTTGAGATCTAGGTTTAAGTATGTAGTCAAGTTAGGGTCAGGTGCGCTCTTAACACTGAGGTGCTAGCGCTAGCCCATACAAGTGACAAAATGAAATTGCTCTTTCAGCGCTGCTACTTTCTCAGTGAACTCTATTATACAGAGGACATCCCTGGACCCTGATCCCTGTATACATAGAGTTCACTGTTTAAATCTGTGTAGATGGAGAAACGCTCAAAATGCCCAAGGATTTACCATCATGTATTATGGCAGACTAGTTCTAAATGTATTAAGAGTATGCGAATATTTTTATGGGAACAAATATAATTACCACCAAAAAATGCACCGATACCCTAAACTTGTTTACCAAAAAAAGATAATTAACACCAAAAAAATAAAGTCTAAAATTGCAATACTACCGGCTATTTTAGTCATGACTCATGACAACACTTCAAATTGTAATCGAACACCAAATATAGTAAATGATCACCAAATAAAGTAAATGATCACCAAATATAATAAATGACCACCAAATATGGTAAATGATCACCAAATATAGTAAGTGATCACCAAATCCTTGTGAGAAAATCAATGCGATATTTCTGTCCAAATAAATCACTACGATTGACAAAACATGTATTGCATATTATTAACAAAATAGTCGGCCAAGTGTGAGTCGGACATGGAGGGTATACAACAAAATTAGACCTAAAATTGTATTTTTGTATGGGAGCGCCATTTAAATTATTTTTTTATTATTATTATTAAGTACTTAATTATTGAAGTTAACATAATAATATAATCAAGGCCTTTGCGAAAATATCAACGTGCCTACCGGTTGCAAATGCCAAAAAAATAACGTTTGTTGTATGGGAATAATAATTTTATTTTGTTTTAGTACTTGTTGTTATAGCGGCAACAGATATACACAATCTGTGAAAATTTTAGAAGTCTAGCTGGAGCGGTTCTTGAGATACAGCCTAGGCCCTAGAGAAAGACAGATGGACGGACAGACGGACAGACATCGAAGTCTCAGTAATAGAGTCCTGTTTTTAGGGTTCCGTACCCAGAGGGTACAAACGGGACTCTTTTACTAAGACTTCGATGTCTGTCTGTCCGTCTGTCTTCTTCTCTTTAATAGGATATTTGCTAATTAAAAATATATTTGGTTATAATTTTACATTAAAATGCTAACGTATAATGTTGGTGATCGTTTACTACTTTTGGTTTAAGTAACAATGATTTATTTGGAGTCATCTTGAATAAATAGGATAGCGAGATAATAAATCTTTGGTGATCATTTTACATTAAAATGCTAGTATAATGTTGGTGATCATTTACTAATTTTGGTGATCATTTTACTTTAAAATGCTAGTATAATGTTGGTGATCATTTACTTATTTTGGTGATCATTTACTATTTTTGGTTTTAAGATGTTAAATCTTTGGTTATCATTTTACATTAAAATGGTGGTCTGTATTTTGGTGATCGTTTACTATTTTTGTCTGTGAAAAGTTACTATTTCTGGTGATCAGTTAATTATAAGCCTATTTTTATATTATATAGGTATCGATTTTAGTTTGTGAAGTAACGTAAAAGCGAAGGGTCACGTTTTCACTTCCGGTGGTTGCGGTGAATTAATTTTTACTGATTTTATCGCGGTTTTTTTTATCTAAATTTTTAGGACATTCAGACATATTATCGCGTAATAGATAAAATATTTCATGTGTCACAGTACTACCAAGCAAACAGGAGAAGCCAATTCATACCAGTTGATTTTTGACGGATCAAAACGTTTTCATAAATTGTTAGTTGTTAACTTGTTACCAATGCCTTGAGGCTCAATTTTAACTTTTAGTTTATTTCAAGCATAAAGTGTCAGTTGGTGCTGGTTGGCAGCGGGCGACATGACAAGACCATAAGCAACCGCAGACGACGTGTCGCAACGACACTACTGGTTTGTTTGTATTTCTAGCTAGCTAGCGACACGAAGCTAGCGATATTCATAGAAAATAGAAACCAGTAGCGCCGCGACGACACGTGCGTCGCCTGCTGCAAGTTGCAACTTCATGTAGCCGGCTTCCAACTTGTACCTTTAAGTAATACTGACACTATAACATAACGTTCCTTTAACATACGTGTAGCCGACTTTCAAAGATTTTTTATACGTGGGAACTTTTATACGTGGGAGAGCCATGCTTCGGCACGAATGGGCCGGCTCGACCGGATAAATACCACGTTCTCACAGAAAACCGGCGTGAAACAGCGCTTGCGCTGTGTTTCGCCGAGTGAGTGAGTTTACCGGAGGCCCAATCCCCTACCCTATTCCCTTTCCTACCCTATTCCCTTTCCTACCCTCCCCTATTCCCTTCCCTTCCCTACCCTCCCCTATTACCCTATTCCCTCTTAAAAGGCCGGCAACGCACATGCAGCTCTTCTGATGCTGCGAGTGTCCATGGGCGACGGAAGTTGCTTTCCATCAGGTGACCCGTTTGCTCGCTTGCCCCCTTATTTAATAAAAAAAAAAAAAAAAAAACAGATTTCCAATGTTTTATTCGATTGAATCGCTCCAGGCTAATTGTATTAACCGAACACGTAAGAGCAAATGACACTATAAACGAGTGTCCACTGCCTACAGAACATTGTCATACGATGCATACGTGGTTCGCCTTGACTACCCCACATTTGTCGAATGTAAAATTAAACTCATAAATGTCTCCAGAGTCCAGACTAACCGATGACACTGCATTGTTTAATAATTGTTTTCATTTGTTTTTAATTTTATAGTAGAGCTTGTCTAATTTGACATGACGCACCCCACCACTCACTAGCTGATGTAAATTAAACAGTTTGTACTGTGAAAACGAGGGAGGGGCGCGTTATTTTAAGTTACAGGCGGACATGCCTTAATACGAAGCAGCTAGCTAGTTAGCTCCTGCCTCCTACATCTTAGCTTTACTTTTATAGTGCCCAAATATGTGCACAATACACAGGGACACTCTGTTCCCTTTACTTAACCATGTGGGACATATTATAATCTGAACCGATCATCCAGAGTGAAATCAGACGAAAGTCTAGGTTAGGTTAGGTTAGGTTGACTTTATAAGCCATCGACAAATATCGCATGCGCATTGATTATTCTTTCTTTTAAATATCAATAAAATCGGCCAAGTGCGAGTCGGACGAAGGGTTCCGTACCGATACTTGAAGCAAAAATAGGCTACAAATTGTGTTTTTGGGAGTCCCCCTTAAATTTTTATTTTATTTTAATATTATTATTAAATATTATAAGTACATATATAACAAAAGAATGTGTGTAAAATTGAAGTGCCTACCTCTTGCCATTATTGATATAGAGCGAAAAAGGCCGAAAAAAATCACGTCTCTTGTATGGGAGCCCCCCTTTAAAAACATTAATTTTATTTGGTTTCACTATTTGTTGTTATAGCGGCAACAGACATACACAATCTGTGAAGATTTCAGAAGTCTAGCTATAGCGGTTCATGAAATACAGCCTGGAGACAGACAGACGGACAGACATCGAAGTCTCAGTAATAGGGTCCCGTTTATACCCTTTGGGTACGGAACCCTAAAAATCGTAATTTTTGTTGCTCTAACACTGTAGCTCCGGTGAGTCAAGCTTTTAACTCCCAAGTACGAAAAGGTAAACCATTTATTACAGCTGCAATAGCGACTCATATCTCTGCTTTATTACCTAACGCGTAAAACACCTGGTACAACTAAATATCTTAAGAGGATTCCACACCGCCCTTTTTTCCATACAAACGTTGTACCCTGTTTCCTCCCTGGATAATGCTAGTAGAGTTATAATTTTTTTCCTGAATATCTACGGCCACTAATACAATGTCCCTATGTTTTCTTTTTTTTCATAATTTAATTATTAAATAAGATATGAACGTTCAAAAACCCAGAAAAATGGCCAGATTTTCCACTGTGTTCAAACGTCCAGAAAACAGATTTGGCTAGATTATACAAAAAAAGCAAAACATAGGAACACAGCTCAAGCCTTTTTTTAATCTTTAATGAAAAAAGTACTTAAATCGGTTAAGTTTTGGAGAAGGAATCAGGGGACAACGAATCGTTGATTTTCTGGATTTTCTGCAGTTGTCTCTATCGCGTTCTGCGGTATAGGCTTGAGGTAAGGGAGACAGCTATAGATATTACACGTACTTTTTTTTCATTTCTCTAGCCCCTGTTGTATCCTCTTAATTAACTTAATACAAGCCTTCAAGCAATTCATGTACCAGCCATACCTTTGACCCTACGCATACGTACCTGACCTTGAACTCCTCCTAATTATCTAGTTTGACCCCTGCAGGCTACCATTAACAACCTCGAACACAGTTATTAAATATAGAATTCGAAGCCTAAATACTAAGGTTTCGTGCTGTATTACCTGACAGTTGTAAGGCTGCAGACGCAGAAATGAGATTGATTTCGTCATTAGAGACATTAGACTGACACGTGTTTGAAGACATGGATGAAGTGGGTAACTTATAATTTGAAAACTAGAGTTTTTTATTATTAAAAGAAGGGGGGCAAACGAGCCCTGATGGAAAGCAACTACCGTCGCCCAGGGACACTCGCAACATAAAAAGAGCTAGAGATAAAGAGAGCAAAAGAGCGTTGCCGGCATTTAAAGATGGAATACGCTCTCTTCTTGGAAGTTTCTTGGTCGTATTGGTCCGGAAATACCGCTGGTGCTGCTGGCGACAGTTCGTTCCAGAAGGTTTTTTTTGGATAAATGAAGCTTTAGAACCGGGAAAATTATTTGAAAAAAATTTATTGTGGATTCTATGTATAGCTAGATATATTACCTAGGTGATGAAGTAGGTAAGGTTTGTTAAAATTATAAAGGAAAAATTTGGTAATTATTGCTCTTATGTTGTAAAATGTTAGTTACCCAGTTCATCCACTCATGGCTTCATTTGTGACGTCACAGAACGGGACATTCCATTTTCATAATAGAGGCGGGCAATTAATTCCGCTTTGTAGGTTTTAGATCGATGATGGATAGTTTTTGTTGTTGCTTTATTTCTTCTTATATCTAACCGATTTTATAAAGGTTAATCGAGAATGCTCTCTAGCTCTTTATTATATGTATTTTCATTATTTTGGAATCAGGATTGTCTTTAAACTAACAACCAAAATCATTTGTAAGTCAGGAATTAGGATAGCGACGGATATACGTGTTATTTTAATCTTAAATTAATAACTTCTACAACCCGATTTAAGATGACACACCCTTTAGTTATAAATAAGATTAAAGAAGCTGTATTAAAATAGCCAAAATCGAGGTACTGATTGAATATTTGTCATTGCGGTTTCCAGCATTAATTCTAGGAATAGCGCCGCTGCCTACTAGACTCTACGGTGTGTAGAGAAAATAGTTTTACATTTTAAGAGGTCTCAAAGCTGACCCAGTGCAGTTGTTTAGATAAACATTTCTTATTCACCAGTCTCGAGTCTCGACCACCAGTCGGGCCAGTGTTGACACGACGTGAATGGTGTGAAATATCTCAGATATGACTGTTTACAACACTTGGTATTGGGCATTTGAGACTATTCTTAAGTAACAAAGGAGCTACTTTATTTGGTAGGATTTTGAGGGCGCGTTTATATCAAATTGCTTTACATGATCGTCTGTAATTGATATTAAAGACGATGACTACAGACAATATTAATGAAAAACTGAACTGTTAAATTAAGATACAGCAAACTTCAGGACTAACACTAGTGACTATGTTACTCAAAAACACGATAGCATACAATTTTCTCGGTAGAAAAAAATTGTGAAGTTGCTTCCAAGTTCCAAATCACCAATATAATTAACACGTTAAACTGCTAGTATTCGAGTAATACATTAAAATGAAGCTTGAAACTTTTTAGTATAATTACATTATAGATAAGGCAGGGATTATGTTACATATTTTTTAATAACATCCTTTAAAAAAAAAGAATACCTATAACTGCCCGCTAACTCGGCGATGATTCCGTGTCGTCCTTTTTACCTGGCATATGAAAGACAGGCGTGAGTGTGAAGAGATAAGGTTTTTTGGGTAGGTCGCCCCCGGTTGAAGAATTTGAATTTTTTTATGATTTATGGTCTGCTTTCGTAGTGCTTGTTCTCTCAGGATTTTTGTCAGTAGTTTATCTACTTACTGGTGCTTTTGATTGGCCGATATTAAACGCTATTGAAATTTAAACTCTTGAGTCCAAAAAAACCTTTAGAAACTCCGCAATTACTTTCATAAGATAATTATGTACTATGTTATTATGAATTAAATTATTGGCACGAAATGACGTGAGACCTTGAAAACATAAGGGCTACGGAGCGCATGGGTACGGTGGGTAAGTATAGCACGATCACAAAAAGTGGTATTTTGATCATCCGCAACAGCTGGTTGTATTGGTAATATTGTTTTGTATACAATAGGCATGATGACTATTTTTTTTCTTATCTGTTACATATAGATAATTGGCAACACTGCTCTTTAGTCTGTAGTCTGTTCGTGTTCTTTGTCTTTTTACTTTTATGTCAAACTGCAATACAAGAAGTCAAGTCGAAGCCTGTCTTTTATTTTAAAACAATCTCCAAGCTCACCATCCTGCACAATACGACATGGTGTCAGAAGTAGAAGTCTGAAGAATAAGAATATCAGTTCACTTGCAAGAAAATGCATAAAGATGAAACGCAGGGCCAGGTACAACCTCATGTACAACATGGCGGGCACGTGAGTAAGTCTACAACTCACACTACAACTAATTCTTCAATTACGTATGGGCTCAAACCATTGGATCTAAGAAGTTCAAATATGCCATTAGCATGGAAAAATTGGTATACACAATTAAAAATATACATGAGAGCTAATAATCTTGAAAATGAAAATGACCAACGCAAAGTCGCCATTTTGTTGCATCATATTGGTCAAGATGCACTAGTCATATTTTATTCATTTAATGTTGATATCGATAATATATCGTTCGAGGACTTGGCAGAAAAGTTTAACAAACATTTCATTCCTCAAATAAACATTACAATGGAACGTCATAAATTATTCAACAGAAGGCAAAAATCAGATGAAAAAATTGATGACTATGTCACTGATTTAAAAAACATAGGCAGGCAATGTAATTTTGATAAATTGGAAGATGAGCTTATAAGAGATATATTTAGCTGGAACTTACACTCGAAAAACCACTATATACAAGAAAAAATACTTATTCAAAAGCCGGAGACACTAGAACAGGCAGTTCTACTAGCTAAGCAGATGGAGTGCACAAAGCAGCAGGCAAAAACATTGGAAGAGTCATCTAATTCCTTCGTAGGACAAGTACAATCTACTTCCAGTTATAAGAAGCAGAGGTCTAGGACACCACATCGAATAAATAATCAGCCGAGCCGGAGCAGACAGTCATCGAGTTCAAGACAGTCGAGTCACCAATTATACAAAAAATGTGGTAGGTGTTTGCAGGTTCATAGATATAAATGTCCAGCAATAGGAGTCAAATGTAATAAGTGTGGTAAATATAATCATTTTGCCGTAGCATGTAAAAACAAAAATGTTAATTTTGTAGAAACACAAAGTCATATTATTTCCAGTATTGATACGAATAATGATTTATATGTAGGTGCAGTTCATGTCAATAATGTAAGTAAAGAGTCTTGGCAAGTTAATTTGTCAATAAATAGTCATAATGTTAATTTTCTTTTAGACACAGGAGCTGACACTAATTTGTTGAATTTTAAAACCTTTAAACAATTGTCGGATTTACTAGTTGGTGATAATATATATTTTAAACACAAGCCTAGTGGTTCTTGGGTTCCTGGTAGAATAAAACAGGTAGACAGCGAACCTCGTAGCTATACTATTCAGTCCCCAGAAGGAACATTCCGTAGAAATCGTGAACACATTATAAAACCGGTATCTTCAGCCACTGATTCTGAAAAACCTGAAAAAGAAAAAGATAGAATTAGATTGCCTATAACAACACGGTCAGGACGTATTGTCAAACCTCCTAAATACTTTATTAATGATAATTATTAAAATAAGTTTGTTAAGTTCTAGAATTTAAGAAATTACACTTTAATGTATAAATATGTATTGTGTAAATAATTTAAGTCTAATGTCAGTTGTCACTAACTACTGTCAAATGTCATTGTCATTGGAATTGTCAAAGTCAGATTTGTTTTTTTAATTGTCTATAGGTTATGGATACTTGTGTCACATATTGTAAAATAAAAAAAAAATGTACTTACCTTATTGTCACTAATATAATCTTAAAAGGGGAGATGTTACATATAGATAATTGGCAACACTGCTCTTTAGTCTGTAGTCTGTTCGTGTTCTTTGTCTTTTTACTTTTATGTCAAACTGCAATACAAGAAGTCAAGTCGAAGCCTGTCTTTTATTTTAAAACAATCTCCAAGCTCACCATCCTGCACAATACGACATTATCCGTAATTGAAAGACACTTAAAAATAGAAACATCGATGAAAGAATGACTCTGATAGCTTAAAAAATCACCAAGTTATAACAATTCAAATATCTCATAAAAAAGACCTGCCCGAAACGCTCCATACAAAGTGCTACGAAAGTATGACGTCACTCTTTCGTAGTTTGTACGCATCGGGAGAGAACTTTGTTCGACAGGTATATTAAATATTGCGTTTATGAACGTGGTTTCATAACAAAAGTTGCTTTTAATTGCATAATTATCGAATGGTATACAAATATGAAGAAATTTAATTAAAAAAAATTCGACTTCAATATCCAACTTTGAAGGCGCATAACAAAAAAAATACAAATGCTATCAAGCTGAAATTTTGGGAACACTTATTTTTTACCGTGATTTCTTTATTTTATTAACAAAATTCGCTAATCTTTGACCTTGTCATCATCCCTAATAGGGATGTTGCCTTGTATTTGTTTGAACGCAGGCATTTGAATTAGACTTTATAATTATTATTATCGTTGGTGACAGTCGAAAACGACTTCATTAGCAAGGTGCTTTGCCACTTAGACCTAGCAATAGAGTCTTATAACATCTTTGATTTCTAACTTTTCGTTATCGAATTCAATTTGACTAAATGTTTATTTACGATCTGTCGTTTCGAGCGGCCGTCTTAAGACGATTAATATTATGTTTCGTCGTGTCATACCCGAAACATAATTAGAAATCAATAAAAGGCTAACCGAACACTTATCACTTACAGCTAATCTGTTTTCGGTTCTATTTCGGGAAAATCGGTCAAGTGCGTGCTCGGCGCGGGCGTCACGATTTATAGTAGCCGAATTTGGTGGAAACTTCTTCGTAATCTAATTAATATTAAAGTAACACGTACAAGTCGTTGTAGAGTAATTGAGGTGTTCGGATTTATTGAATACTAGCTTTTGCCTGCGGCTTAAAAAACTTGTCACTCAGGAGGTAAGAACACACCAGCTTTCTATCGGTGTTCAAATTTTTGAAATCGGACCAGTTGTTTCAGAGATTACCGCCTCCAAACAAAAAAACAAACTTTAACCTCTTTATTAAATTAGTGTAGACTAGATGACGCCTGCAACTCCGTTGCGCCAAAATTCGTTTATCGCGTGGAGATCGTACATTTTTCCAGGATAAAAGTATCCTATGTCCTTTCCCGAGACTCAGAGTACCTACATACATAATTTCAGTGAAATTAGTTCAGTGGCTTGGGCGGCGTGAAGAGGTAACAAACATACAGACAGACTTTCGCATTTATAATGTTAGCATGGATGACTACTGCATAATATCGTCTAAAGGTTTCGTCACTATGACTGCTTATTAGTCGTCGAACTAATGACAAGATAATAAAGCAACGTTGTAATTTTTAAATTAATGTAGATTTTTTTAACGCTAGACACACATGATTTTCGCTAGCAAGGTGATCCTTGCTGTCTATAAGTAACAAAAACTATTATATTTCGATGAATTGTTTCCAAGTTCTTTATCCGAATTAAATCTAAATCGGTTCAGGGGTTGCGTGAACTGTGAAGTGGTAACAGATACAGCATAGATCTCTTCCCATCTGCAAAGTCAAATGTGAAATCGTTGCAATTCCTAATTATTTTTTCATTATGTAAGCAGTGAGTGCTTTGTCTATGAATGACTTGGCTGGCATGTGGGTCAATAGATTCATTTGTGACACCTCTATGCAGCCCTCAACGGGAACGCTAGGCGAGTGGTTCATTATTGATTTTGCCACTAATTGCCCTTTCAGTTGAGTATTTGAAGAGATTAAAAAAACTACGGTTCAGTGACGTGGGACTCTTACAGCTCCCTTCATATTAGCTTGCCTAATCTTCCACTAGATAACGTCCGCAACTCCGTTTCGTTAAAATGCGTTTATCGCGCGGAAACCGTACATTTTTCGGGATAGAAAGTATCGTATGTCCTTTCCCGGGACTCACAGTATCTTCATACCAAATATCAGCAAAATCGCTCCAACGGTTTGGATGTGAAGATGTAACAGACAGATAGACACACTTTCGCATAATATTAGTATGGATAGTTTGGAGATCGTCATCGAAATCTCTACCATGCAGCTAGGGATTGCAATCCGGCGTCATTTTCAATCCGGCCCGATCCGACCGGATTCGGCCGGATTGATGAAACTAAAAACCGAAAATCATCCTATTTTTGCATTCTAATTCAATAACAAGGCATATATGCTAAGGCATATATATCACTTGTAGCTGATTAATGCAATATTTTCAAAGCGAGATAACCACTCTTTAAAAACTGTAGAGCATGGAATAATATTTTAAATGTCCGTTTAAAATATTATTCCATTACCATTATTCCAACATTACGGCATTATCGCAACATAGTCGGCCTAGCCTAGAAGAATGAGAAGGTTAATTGCACTCTCCCCACCACCTTACGGAGCTGTAGTCAATGGCGAGTTGATATTTAACGATATACATAAATTTTTTGCTCATCATTTAAAAGCGTCACTTACCAAATACTTCTAATAGAGTTGCTGCGGTTCCGTAGTACGGTACCGATAGTTTTTGATAATTTTTGTAGTCAATGAATATAGATTTATGACGTATTTTACACTACTAACAACATCATCTCAGTTACGTTCAAAGGAATTTGAACAAGAAGTTCCTTTGTACTTCTTACGAAAACATTTTTTAGTTGATCGACTATTACTCAATAACTTATGAAGTATTCTTAGCCGTGATAGTTTTCCTTTTAAATTCAGCATATTTCCTACTCTCGTGAATTTTTTCACATTTCCAGAAGCAACCGTTTAGCTGGTATAAGGGGAGGACACTGGACTCTAACGATTTTTTCCACTTTAAAACTTCATATTGCACAAATAGATCCCTTAATCAGAAAATGATCTAAGAATACTCTTAATATTTTTAAAACCTATCCAACGAACACCCCACACGGTCGGGTGGATGCGAAAAAAAAATCATCCCCGCTTCATGTGTACGGGAGGTAACATTAAAATATATATTTTTAAGATTTTACGTACCCCTTTGTTGGAATCATTAATATGTATATTTATGCCAATTTACAGCTTTGTAGGTCCTATATAATATAGTCTCTGAGCAAAACCGCGGGCTGACAGACGGACAGACACACAGACGGATAGACAGACCAAAACTATAACGGTTCATTGTTCACTACAGAACCCTAAAAAAGTGTGAAAAAGCTTATCCAGGGGTAACGCATTTAACGTAACTTATTCATGCAACAACCATATCAGTTTGCCACAAATTAAAGTATATTATTATTTTTAGCAATATTCCACGAAATAAACCCCAACAAAATTTTAGGCTACGGATTTCCGCAAAGTAACGCCTGATTCTATTAACTATTATCCGGTCCCAATACACCGGATCCGGTCTCCGGATCCGGTGTATTGGGACCGGATTCGGTACCCCTAAAATGACGCCGGATCCGGCGAATTTCCGGATCCGGTTTTCCGGATTGCAATCCCTACATGCAGCTAATAGCCAGCTTTCATTTGAAGAAAAACAAGCATTGGCCACAGCTATGGTTGTTTGACAAAGTTTTTCACATGGTACCAGACGAAAATATTGCGATACATTGAAACTGTAGTAATGTCCTCTGATACCCAGATGATTTGATAAGGAAATATGCATCGCGGTAGTTATATTCTTCTTTAAATATTTTCATAATAATATTTGTAAATATTATGAGCTTATAAAGGTTAATAAACTGTGAAACAAATAATCAGCTTCATATTGCGATACATCGAAACTGTGGTAATGTCCTTTGATACCCAGATAGTTTGATAAGGAAATATGCATCGTCGTAGTTATTTTCTTCTTATATTTTCATATAATGTAAATATTATGAGCTAATAAAGGTAATAAACTGTGAAATAAAACCGTTATGAAAACTTTATCTTTTAGCATCTTGTAATATTTAATCTGGGCGCAGATTTTTCATCCTCCTGCGAATTTCTGCAAAAAATAGACATTGAAAATACAGTTAGATAGGTAATCGTCTATCGATCTCAACAAGGCTTACAATTCTAGCACCTAATCATATACTTCAACTCGCTAGTTGAAGATCTTGCTCCGCTGAGCAAGGTCTTCATGGACAAAAATATTATACTTTTTTTTTATGAAATAAGGGGGCAATCGAGCAAACGGGTCATCTGATGGAAAGCAACTTCCGTCGCCCATGGACACTCGCATCAGAAGAGCTGCAGGTGCGTTGCCGGCCTTTTAAGAGGGAATAGGGTAACAGGAGAGGGTAGGGAAGGGAAGGGAATAGGGTAGGGGATCGGGCCTCCGGTAAACTCACTCACTCGGCGAAACAAAGCGCTAGTGCTGTTTCACGCCGGTTTTCTGTGAGAACGTGGTATTTCTCCGGTCGAGCCGGCCCATTCGTGCCGAAGCATGGCTCTCCCACGTATAAATACTTGAGATACCTACTGTTAAATGTTAAATACTTCGTCAGCTTATTGTACCATATTCTTCCAAATAATGTAAATCATTGCTCATAATATTATTATTATAGACTATGTGACGCCCGCAGGCCGCAACTCCGATGTGCCAGAATTCGTATATCGCGCGGAACCGTACATTTTCCGTGATAAAAAATATCCTAGATGTCCTTTCCGGGACTTTATATAGGTATCTTCATCCTAATTTAAAAAAATCGGTTTAGCGGTTTAGGCGTGAAGAGGTATAACAGACAGACACACCTTTATAATATTAGTATGTAGATCTTCATAAAGTCATGTAAGTATATGGTATCTATCTAGGTAAGTGTTATGTAGAGCTAAGGACATCGGGTATTAATTTACTTAATTAACAATGACTTTCAATATATTCATTACATTAACAAATCTTCAGAAACGTTTACCGCTTACATGCTGCCGATGAATTTCCCCGATAAGATAAGAAACAATCGAAGACCTAAAGGAATAGATGAGTCACAAGTATTGTGACGTCATGATTATTGTTATAATGTATTTATTATATCTTCCTTTTTAGGGCGCGTTTATCATAAATAAGGTTGTATGTTATTGTAAATCTGAAATCTGGTTGAAAGTGTTAGGTTGGATAGGGATTTTTTTTTGGAGTCAATAGGAGGAAATAAAATTTGTATGGCTCAGGTCTTCTTTACTCCATAAACGGAGACGGTCTATGGAATAAAGAAGACAACGATTGTAAAATACTCTATAGGTACTTACATAATATTACTGAAAGTGGATGGAGTACTTAATAAAAATAATATCCTTCGTTACGTTTTCCTTCTATCAAGGGATAATATTATATTGTATTGGATAAATAGTTACAAAAATAACAATTGGATATTTGCTTCGGTAAATAGAGCTATTTTCTTGGATCTGTATATCAAGCCATCTGTTTTCATGGCTAGTCTCTAACACTTAAAATTTACGATGTCTAGTTTACTTCCCCGTAATACCGATTTCGTCGATGACAATTCTGTTTTGCCAGACGGAATGATTACTTCCATAAAATTATGTAGATCTGAAAATAAGATTGAGACATACGGACAACGTATGGCGTGACGTACTGATATCATTTCTTACCACGAATATCAACGGAACATTACGTTTTGCTTACAGACCGCAAGTACAAAAACTATTTGTTTAACCATCATTATAATATCAACAACTACCAGAAGACTGATGCTGTATTAAAAATAACGTAGTCACTAGTCATACCTCAGACATAGATCGAGATAAATACTGCATGTGTATGTACTTCGCGTGCCATATCGCGGTCCCAAACGACGAGCAGTGCTCGTCTTTCGAAAGCCTGTTCTTTAGTCTGCTATCGGAATCGGACTTTAATCGGAATTTTAAAAATGCTTAAATGCCTAATTGTGCCGTATTGAGCTGTAGAAATTCGAATAGAAACGTTGGCCTGTGGACACGTTTCTTATCATCGGTACGTCACATTAGGTTGGAAAAAGGTTGCACTCTCGTTTTCTTACAAATGGAGGGACATGCGGTATCTATCTTGATCTATGTCTGTAAGTCATAAGCCTCAATGAGCTCCTACAATCCTTAATAATGTTATTTTCCTTGTTTCAGGCAAAAACCTTTACAACAATGAGCACGTCGCGATCAAAATGGAGCCAATGAAATCAAAGGCTCCACAGTTACATCTAGAGTACCGATTTTACAAGCTACTTGGAACGCACGGTGAGTTTATAAGAAGAATAAATAAATTGTATCTTAGGGTGAAGCCAAACGAGCGTAATACGTGAGTTGTGAGTCGCAGAATTTCTGCCGCGTAAATATTTTTTCATACGAATCATGACACACAAAATTACGCTCGTGTGAATCAAACAGGACTTTTGTATGAAACTGAATGCAGCAGAATTCTGCCGAACCGAAATTCTGCGACTCACAACTCACAAATTACGCTCGTTTGGCTTCGCCCTTATTCTGAATTGGATATACTTACATTGAATACTTAGATATTGGTTCTTAGGAAATTAAAAAATATATATTAAAGGGACCGAACACTGGGTAAATACAGCCTTTAGAGTTATTTAGCTGCAGGTGCTTATTGGAAATTATAACGTAGAAATAGGGGTTTTTACCCCTTGGGTACGGAGCTCTAAAAGGTTAAATAGTGGGTAAGGTCAGTATTTAAAGCCATACTTACTATGGGATATTGAAAAAATTACAAGGCCAAAAAGTTGGTAAAAAACGTAGTCTTTAAAGTCGGCCTGACGAGAAATCTCTCCCCTATCAGTAAAATATCGAGCAATCATTGCTGTCGCTTCGGAATTATTAAGGCTTTCAGCGGCGTTCTCGGAAGCGTCTCCCTCTAAGGGGATTCCCGATTGAATAGTGTTAGTCATCGGTGCCACTTGATATTTTTATTCATCTGCTATAAATAAAATGCACGGGAACTGAAAATCTAGGATTACTTTTTCCTCCTCTTTGGAGCAAACGTAAACTTTGTCCTAAAGTGGAATAGTGCCTCTTTCTAAGGAAACTATCGCAGCAGGTGCCAGGTTAACTTCTGCGTGTTGTATAGTAATTAACTCTGGGAAGTATTACCTACTAATAATCGAAGTAAATATTTTATTGTTTGGAAATTGAGTTCCGGTATGTGTTAACTTTTCAAACGGTCTTCATGATAGTGTAATGTCTAAGGGCCTGTTTCACAACTTTCTGATAAAGTGCCTAATAGGCTATTCACAACTTTTTTTGGCAGATTCTCCATACTTGATCTGTTAATTTAATTGATGGATAGCCTTATCAGGAAGTGGTGAAACAGACCATTCGTATTATCTAATAACTATCGCCTACGGCTGATAAGAACGTAACTTAAAATGGACTCACTTCGCCAACATTAGCATATTCCAGTCGATCATAAAGTAAATGTAGATTAATAATTCGTATTGTCAATATTAGTAATGCTACTTCCTTGCTGGCAAACCTCAACAGTTATGGCGTGCCACGTAACGGCCGAGCTATTAATATAATAATTACATAGTAATTCGCGTCATAATGTACCAAATTGTGTATGTCGGTTAGTGGATTGAAATTTAAATGTATGCAAATCGAGTGCCCCTATTTTAAAACATGGTATTTAAAGTGGGGGCTTTCGTTTTGCAACTGGCGACATTGGGGACTTTTCGTGTTTCCGAATGCTCTATGTAGCACCTCAGTTCTACTAAATTATGCAAGGTTAATGTAGTTTCATCCTTTTCAATCCTGTCAAACGGATTAATAGGCCTGCCGTCATGAAATGACAAAAAAAAGATGTTATAGAATGTTACGTGGACTGGATGAAACAAGGCATGCCGCATGAAGCTGCATTCATGTTGCATAGTAGAAAGATATACAAGTAACTCGTAGTTAGATGGAAACTAACTGACACGTTGATTAGAGGGAATACCAAAAGTGTACCACTTGGGGACGTGCGGGGGCCGCTACAACGCCATGGTCATGGAACTGTTAGGGCCCTCCCTCGAGGACCTCTTCGTGTACTGCAACAGAAACTTCAGACTGAAGACGGTGCTAATGATAGCTATACAATTAGTAAGTGGGGACATTGATGCGTCAGGCGGTAGCTCGCAACTGATATCGAATGCAATGTGGGGCGAACTCCGTGCCCATGACGTTGTAGGTCCATCGCCGCTAGGTCCACATTTGTAGGAACGAAGATACGATACACCAAATAGCTGCAGATGTGGACCCAGCCCAAAGCGTTGCCACATCGAAATTGGCGCAATTTTTAATGTTTGGATGTTTTAAGACAGTTTATGGCGCGTGCAAAAATTTGACCTCCATGTCACGATGAAATGTGTCCAAACATTCGAAATTTAAACGTTGCGTTAAGGTTATTATGGCGCTCCAATAATGCAAGCAAGTAAAAATTCTGCAATTTCAATCCAACATTAATACAGCTTCGATCCAGTCTTGATCAAACAGCAAGAGTATTCTAAGTTGTAGAGCTTGGTCCAATTAGAACATGTTAGACGTTGGTTCGAAATTAGATGAGGAAACCTGTAGTTTATTATACCAAGACTGCATCAAAACTATATTACTGTAAGATTATTCAACAGAATCAGCTCACTTGTATTGCTGCTTAGTTTTAAGTACCTACTGTGGCATTGCTCTCGCGACCACTTTGCCTTTGATATCAGTTGACGTGTAGTTATCAGGTGGTGCGGGAAGCGATGGCGATGCATGCGTTTTGATGTAAGTACTAACATCTTCTTTTGTTTCTTCCTCCTTCTTAACCCTGGATCCCGTAGCCCCCTCGACAGCGGAAGGTATACCCGAGGTATACTACTTCGGCCCCTGCGGTAAATACAATGCATTGGTTATGGAGCTCCTTGGGCCGTCGCTCGAGGACTTGTTCGACCTGTGCGGCAGGCGCTTCTCCCTAAAGACTGTTCTGATGATCGCAATGCAATTGGTAAGTGATACGATTTCTTAAACTGTACTTAATCTTAAGACTCCAACGCAAGGGGCTTGCGTTGGAGTTTTAAGTTTATGTAGCCGATAGGCGAACCTTTGGTTTAGTTGCATTCTATAATTTCCACATCAGAATTTCTAACTTTCAAAGGTCGTCACTACACACCCGCGGAAGCATTTGCTAAAGCACCTGCTAATATAGTGAGGGCAGCAGTTGCATCCTCTAACGTATATAACGGATTCCATCAATTAATCCCACGGGATTTGATGTAAGGCTGCCTTCACATTAAGTCGCGGATAGTGCGGCAGCCGCGCGGCTCGCGACAATGTGAAGGCAGCCGGCATCTCAAGCGCAATGTCGATGCGTTGCTTCAAATGTCATAGATTTTTAATGTTTCCTGTCGAAATTATCGAATGCAGCTCCACTAAAGGCTCTGACCAAAGCGTGAAGATTGGAAAAGTCGAATTTCATGCGATGATTTAGAAATTAAAAGTAACTGCATCAAAACTGCAACGGCTAACAATGTCCAAATGAGTCATGCAATCCACGCGCGTGGGATTTGGACAACAATTAACATGATTACCTCTTGCGTAATTGCTTGATATCAAGACTAGGTACAGCGTGACCATTCTACTAGTAGTCATCGACTTTTGTATGGAAATTATTGAAATGCTTGTAGTCTCTTATAAACTTACTTTTCTTGGAAATGATTGAAATGATCTATGAATTGCCTACAATAATTATATAATTGCCGACCACTATTAGCATGGATATACGCTGTACCCTCAAACCCTGGTTATAAATTAATATAGGTAAGGAACTTCGTTCCAATAATTTATAACCAGGCGGCCAGGGTGTCACTTTAAAAAAAAACAGTTTATTTTGATCACCAACTACTAAAAGTACCTATAAAAAATTACAAGGTTTTATTTAATATTATGTTAATAGAGAATTAAAATAATAGTTTATTAATGTATATTAAATATGTTTAATGAGCGAACAATAAGCTATAAACGTTATTGAATGGCTTAGCGGCACAAGTGATACCATTGTATGAGACGGCCGTGCGAAACGAATGGGAAAGTCGTTTTTTCGCGAATTATGAAATCCTATTTACTCCGGTATGTGTTCAATATGTTTCGTTTTCCATACGATTATGATTTATGATATATCAGCGTATCTAATAATCAGTGCCGTAAATAGCCTTTTTTGCGCCCTGTGCGAGCTTATAACTGCACCCTTGTTTTTTAACTGGCTTCCAAAAAGGAGAAGGTTATTATGTTCGGCGGTAGATTTTTTTACTATATTGAAAAACATCTCTGGGGCGCAGCGGCAAGTACTTATCGGGAGCAATTCAAAAGAATAAGAGTCTGCCTGGTCTGGCCATTCTTGCCCCTATTTACGGCACTGCTAATAATAGTCCTTCTGGTACACTTAGCAAGAAATTAGCACTTCCTTACGGAAGTTAAAGGACTTAAAGGTGCCCATAATTTTTTTGTGTCGAAATTTATCGAAAGGGAACCGTACATTTGCCGGGATTAAAAACTTACATTTTTATGGACTAAACCGAATTACATTTAGATCGATTCAGCGGTTTTACCGACTTCCAAAAAGGAGGAGGTTATACGTTCGGCTGTATGTATCTTTTTTTTTGTATGTTCAACGATAACTCAGCCGTTTGTGATCCGATTTTCAAAATTCTTTTTGTGTTGTATAGGGTTTAACTCGAATTTGGTACCATGTTCACAAAAGTGGTGATCTGATGATGGGATCATGGAGGAATGGAGAGGACTCCTTGAAATTTGTATGGAAACATATAGTGATTTCAATTTTTTATGAAGCATTCGAGGTAAATGCTACCAAAAAGTAAGATTTCGCGCCAGGTTATGCCCTGGATCCGAAGGTACCCAACAGAACTTTTGAATCCTTATAGATACAGGTTCGGGGATTTCGGTGTTGTTTAAACATACGAAGGTGTCTCTTGGTCCAAAGGCACTAAACAGAACTCCTGAACCTTTAAAGATAAAAGTTTTTAAATTGCAGCATCGCTTAGATAACTGCAAGCATTTACCACAATTTCGCTTATAGTAACATAACGTGAATAGTTAACATTCGTTGTGGTTATTTACGCATAAAGCCTTATCTTGTAGATAACTAAAAAGAGTGAAATTATTATTTTTAACAAAAAATTAAAACTGACTTCCAAGGTTAAAACAATAATAATATGAACTAAAAAGTATTAAATAACTCTTACTCTATAATAGTGCCTTTTTCAGAATTCGTCTAAATCTCAACTATTTCTGTACATACTAAAGTCTTCATTACTTTGAAGTCGGTATCAGTCCCAAAAGCTTCAGGTATTCTGACATTAACTGAAGTCACGATAAAATTAGCTGGTACCGACTTCAAATAAATATTTTTGTTCAAATTCAATCTCAAATATTTCTGTACATACTACAGTCTTCAGACTGTAGTATGTACAGAAATATTTGAGATTTAGACGAATTCTGAAAAAGGCACTATTATAGAGTAAGAGTTATTTAATACTTTTTAGTTCATATTATTATTGTTTTTACCTTGGAAGTCGGTTTTAATTTTTTGTTAAAAATAATAATAGTGTAAAGACTAAAGATGTAACAGACAGATAGACGCACTTTCGCAATTAATAATGTTAGTATAGAATTATGGATGATTCCTAACCGTATTTACTTATTAATACTCAAAATTAGAGCCCTCTTATTTTGAGTATTAATTGAGGTTTATGATGCCTTACAAAAATATGACAAAGACAGCGTATGCCATTTAATTAAAGTTTTAATTTTGTAAACCACTGTTTTAAACACTAAATTATGAGTTTGTTGACGTCACTGTATATTCCTAAACTCGCGAAAAAATTCCGCCGTTATAGAGCTAACTAATTGCGGTAATAGATTTTATAAAAGCAATAACAGTTTGAGCTCCGCAATCTAGCTGTGGTTTGAATTGCAGGAATAAAGAAAACAAACTTTTCTCTACCATTTTATAATAGTTTCTTGAGACGAGAAAAGGACCAGAAAGAATGAAGCAGATTTGTAATTGTTTTGTATCTTATTGAAGTTTAATTGTATCTAATGAAGTATATATGAAAGGCATTAAAGGGCCAGTTTGCTAAGAAACGAGACAAGTGACTTTTATTGGATGCGGTAATCCAGTAGCTTAGAGTGTGTCTCTTGTACATTCTCTCGGGGGTCATGGGTTCGATTCCCGCGTTGAACTCGCCACTCACTCTGACATTGGCAACTCACCAAGGAGCCATTTTCAAAAAGAAGAACATGTTATTTCCAAGTTTGGTTAGGACAAAGCAGGCTGATCACCTGATTGTCCGACAAGGAAGATGATCCATGCGTCGGATGGGCATGTAAAAAGTCGGTCCTGTGCCTGATCTCTCGCCAGTCCAGTCGTGTCGGTCGTCCGTCCCAGTTGACAGTAGAGGAATAGGGAGAGCTCTTGTATACTTACTACACACTAGCCAGCTTTCAATAAAACCGGCCACCGTCACCGAAACCGATGTGGCAGTTATATCAATGCTAAGGATCGCCTCATTTCGCCTCGTTTCATTGTGAACTGACCTTAAATTGCAACTGTCATTATATTATCGTGTCACACTTCACAGACACAAGAATTAATAGAATCGTACTGGACGTGTTCAATTGATATATTTTATCTTCATTGTACGCGGCTTATTACCCAAGTTCGAGGTTGCGAAGCCCTTCTAAGTGGAGATTTAAATAGCATAGTATGTTACATAATATACATACACAATACACATACTATACTACTATAATTACATATATACGAAGTTCTACATATTATACCGGTGGATTTTGATTAGGGGTCAATTCAGACAGCAACGCGAAGCGTAGATGAATTTCTAAATATTATGTACTGAATTGACAGATTTCAATTGCGTGAGACGTCATGTAAATCTGTCAAATCCACAAATTTAGAAATGCATTTATGCGTCGCGTTGCGGTGTGAATTCACCCTTAAACGTTTTTCCATATTAATTACACCAGATACTAAGTAATTTATGTGTTGATTAAATATCCGTGTTTCTAAAAAGTCGGACATCGACCTGTTTTTTGTCCTTCTTGCTCGTGACGTCGCACACTCGCGTGACCATGAAGGACGTGGAATAACACAGAAGTGACAGAGACGGATAATAATATTAGGTCAACGACATTGCTCTTAACCGACTACAGGATTCTGTACACCTGCAATAGGGCGCGAGCACTCATTTGCGTGATTTTAGATATGTCTTGAAGTAGCAAAACAATGCACTACGCGATACTGCATTGTTTTGCTAATACACACAAGCGTATAACTTGTCTGTTGAGCGAGATTTAGTCTGAGTCTATCTATTTTTTTTTATTGAATTTAAACAGGTTTTCGTCTTTATTAGCTTAATGATATACAGTTAAATCACACTAAACAGTAAATATACAAATTGTACAATTATTTTGAATATCCATACTAATATTATAAATGCGAAAGTGTGTCTGTCTGTCTGTCTGTCTGTTATCTCTTCATGCTCCAACTGCTGAACCGGTTTTGCTGAAATTTGGCATGGAGATACTTTGAGTTCCGGGAAAGGACATAGGATACTTTTTGTCCCAGAAAAATGTACGGTTCCCGCGCGATAAACGAGTTTTGGCGCAACTGAGTTGCGGGCGTCATCTAGTAAGTAATATTGATTAATTTATGAATGTACGCTGCATAGTATTGCATTCAACTTCCTTTCAACCTAGTAACCTTGTGATGTACGAGACAATTGACCGACAGGTCATCTCGTCTCCTTATTAATTATTACTACTTAGATGACGCGCGCAACTGCATTGCGCCAAAATTTGTTTATCACGAGGAACCGTACATTTTTCCGGGATAAAAGTAACCTATGTCCTTTCTCGGGACTCAATTAAGTGGCCCCATACCAAATTTCAGCAGAATTAATTCAGCGGTTTGGGCGTGAAGAGGTTACAGACAGACAGACAAACAGACACGCTTTCGGATTTCTTCGTTCGCAAACTACCACATAAAAATCCAGTATGATATCCAGATTTCAGGGGTCCCATTCTCAATGACTCGAAATTTGCATATCCGCGCGTGATAACCACGCGATAAGTTTCCGAAACGGATTTGTAGAACTGCAAAAATCGGACCACTTATCAATCTTTTAAGATTTTAATCAAAGGACATTAAATTTATAAAATGAGTGTACACTTGTTTAAATTACGAATGACTTAATATATTTTATTTTTATGCTAAGTAGTTGCAATTTATATCTGTTACACTTTTATTTATTTAAAAAATTTTCTCATTTGTTTTCAATTATCGCATCAAGAAGAACAAAAGAGATACTTAATAAACTGTGAATAATGAAATTATTGTGCAGAATTAATTGTCCGTTCTTGAGTAGTTGCCAGTTGGTGATCAAATAACTTTTTGTAAGATAAATGAGCCATGTTTTTTTAGAAAATAATTTAATTAAGTGCTCTAGAAGTAGTTAATTACTTGCTGCGTTTCTTATTAAGCATAATATCCTGGAGCTTAATCCTCCTACCTCGAATCTGCGGGACAGAAAATCGTTACGAGGTTCGAGGTACCAGAATTGGACCCCTCTGTTTATTTGTAAGTAAATTATAGGTATTATAATATATTTGTTATATTTTCAGTTACATCGTATCGAGTACGTGCATACGCGACATCTCATATACCGCGACGTAAAGCCAGAGAATTTTTTAATAGGTAGAACAGCAACTAAAAGGGAAAAAATCATACACATCATTGGTAAGTTTGATTATTATTTACTAGATTAACGGCCATTCCCAATATTTGATCTATCTCTGGTTTTGCCCTACTAGAGATAGGAATAGCTCTCAATTGACATAAAATATATGTCTCTAATGTCTAATGTGAACTATTCCTATCTCTAGTAGGGCAAAACCAGAGATAGATCAAATATTGGGAACGGCCGTAAGGGTGATACAGTTCACCACTTCCTGACATTAAGGATACGGATAGGCTATCCACAACTTATTTGACAGATATTTCATACTTTATCTGTCAGGTAATTTGTGAATAGCCTATCCGGAACATATCAGTTAGTGGTGAAACAGGCACTAAGATATAATATATACTAAAATAGACAATACAAATCCATATTTATGACAACCTAGGTACGCGTTTTCACCCTCTACATTTTCTTGATTTATTCCGTTTTCAACAACCTAGATCTTCAGCGTAAAGTTATAGGGGTGAGAGTGGATACTGGTAAACTTTAGACAGATCTAAGAATATAGATATTAAATACCCTCCTAAAATATGGAAGAGGACCGTCCATATGTCTTAATATCCTGCACCGGCTACATTTTGCTTTGATTTATTCCATATCAAAAATGTTCTGCGCCTATAGGACTTTTTAAGTTAAAAATACAATTTTACCAATATAAAAATGTGAATAGCCGATAGTTATTTCACCTTGTCATAACAAAGTCGTTCGTACCGCGACTCGCGACTCGCTAGTAATTACCGTACTTTCCCGTCTGCCGGCTGCGCTCGCGCCACTGCACTGTCACGAACTGACATCTCCATACAAACGCACTATAAACATAGGTATTTAGGTAATTATGCTGTATATGTATACTACTAGATGACGCCCGCAACTCCGTTGCGCCAAAATTAGTTTATCGGGCGTACGTTTTTCCGGGATGAAAAGTATCCTATGTCCTTTCCCGGGACTCAAAGTATCTCCATACCAAATTTCAGCAAAATCGGTTCAGCTGTTAGGGCGTAAAGATATTACAGACAGACAGACTGACAGAAAGACAGACAGACACACTTTCGCATTATTAGTATAATAATATTAGTATGGGTACTTAATACAATTGGCTGGTGATTGTAGTGTAGTTAACATTTGGTTGAGTGGAGGTTGTGGGGGCATTTTCACGAATCAATAGCCTCTCGGCCTTGGTAATCCCATTATGCACTGCAGACGTTAGCGGTGGCCTCAAACGACTTGCCACTTTCCTTGCCTATTGTTACAACTTACAACACAGTTTAGATTAAATACTAATTGTTGAATAAATAATTGAAGAGACCTCTTATGCCCGGTTTTTGAGGGTTTTAAAAGGGGTTTATATTATGTTTACTAGCGTTAGTTGGTTGATTTGTTTACGCGAGCCACATAAGCGCTAGGGAATATATTATAAAATTTTGCCAAAAAATATCCACAGCCGAACATATAACCGCCTCCTTTTTGGAAGTCGGTTAAAAAATCTCTAAAACCACATTCCAGTCCCTTTAATAAAAAAAACAGGACAAAAAGGCAGCTCTTCTATATCGATTTTGTTTCCGTAGCACACAAAAAGTATTGGACAGATTTTAATAATATTATTTTCGTCATTACAATAATTCTACATTAATCCTTTATCATACTTAAAGGACTTTATTTTTCATCATCACAAATAGTACCTAGATGATAAAGTTATCATTCAACGAAGTACTAAGCAAAGCTATCTAATAAATAAAATTAACTGGGGTTAACTGATCATTAGATTGTTATTTGCTAAATAGTTATTACAAAAAATGTGTTACGTTTCTCTCTACATTTCTTATTTGCATATTACTGCGGTCTGCGTCAGCTAAAGATGACTGAAGAGTCTAGAAACTCAGACAGACATTGTGAAGATTAGTTTGGTCCCATTATTCATTTGTTTACGTCGATGACAGATGTTGAAGAGTGGAGGTTAGACGGAGCCATTGTATGTAAAACATTGCCATTTTCCTCGGTTTTAATGTTAATCATCATGAGCAAGGAAAAGGAAATTATTTCCTTTTTTCTCTTGACCATGAATGAAGTTAATACTAAAGAAACTGTTTAATTATCTGAAATATCATATATCTTGTCTCCTCAATTTTAAAACAGGTACCATATTATATATGGCAAAAAAGATGCTATGCTATAAGAATATACTTTGGAATGTAAGTATTAAAAGTTAAAACGTAAAACAAACTATCATAGTATAACTAATATTTATCTCAGGACAAAATTTTGCAACCAATTCGTTCATCGATTACATTTTTCCGCGATAGGAAAGAATCCCGGGACATATGCAGTATGTCATAAAAATCAGTTCTGTGGTTTAAGCGTGAAAATGTTTTTGACGTGGGAGTGGGCCGGCTCGACCGAAGAAATACCACACTCTCACAGAAAACCGGCGTGAAACAGCGCTTGCGCTGTGTTTCGCCGAGTGAGTGAGTTTACCGCAGGCCCAGGCCGTCAACGCACCTGCAGCTCTTCTGATGCTGCGAGTGTCCATGGACGACGGAAGTTGCTGTCCATCAGCTTATTTCATAAAAAAAAAAGACAGCTACACTTCCGCATTCATAATGTTAGTATGGATATTCCTATGGATTTAACTGAAATGCGAATGCAATTTAGTGTCACTATGGTGACAAACGCGGTGCAAGTTGTGAGTAAGTGGGCCGCGGGCGACACTATCTGAGCTGTCGATCGGTTCCGGCACTGTGATGTAAGGAGTATCTAGCTTTATAGATACGAGGACTGCATAGAAAAAGAACTAAGGAATGAGGATCATTATTTAATTCCCATGATTATGTATCAAAAACTACACTATGCTTTTTGAGCAAACGTCATCATAAGGTAGTTACTAAGTCTTTACTTACATTGTTTGTATATTAATTACTTAGTTTGTAAATATAAAATCTTTGAATCTTGAAAATATGCGAAACAAGATGTCTGCAACTTAGTTGCGCTATAATTCGTTTCGCCTTTTGAGGGACTCCAAGCATATCCAGACCTAAATTTCATCAAAATCTGTTCATTGTGTGAAGTGGAACGGCTCAAGCAGAAAAACAGCACATTTACATTAAGTTAGGTTAGTCCTATAGGATCAGGTCACAATAACGCGACGCGACGCTTTCGCAAAGCTATTTTAAAATCTACATCAATTATTATTGCCGCGTCGCGTTTTATTTCGGTTGCGAGTCACCCTAAAGTTTTACTTGGAATCTAAAAAGTAATAACTATTTCAACCACAGTGACCAGCGAACAATACGTTAGTCACACGCCGGAAGCTGTCAAGTCGAAAATTCTGCAATATGAATGCTAATGTGTGGTGTTCTCCAAAAATAATTACGCTTACCCAACAGTATGTCGGGTAATGGCGCAATCACAACCGAGTAATTTAATCCTCCAAGTGATTTGTGGTTGAAACGTATATTGGAGTATATCCACGTTGGCCTAAGATGGACAAGCGAGTACGAACGTGTAGAAAGGAATATTTGTCTATGTTAGCCTCTCCCAACGTTGGTTCATGATAATTTTTTTTTATAGAATCATTACGACGTGTGGAAAAACATATTAATCTAACAGTCCCTCCATAAGCATTATATTATATTGATAATGGAAATAGACTATTCATTCTGTGGGATATGCTTGGGCGTTTCAAAGGAAGATCCTTCGACCGAGCAAGACAGCATGCTTGGTCAAGCCGAAGCCTCGCTGACGTCATTTCAGACGTTGTGTATGAATTGCCAATCACAAAAATTTCGATTTCGCGATGTAGGATTCTGCGCGGTTTGGCCTGTTACAATCTTATACATAGGTAATCATGGTGGCCATGGTTATTATACATTAATAGTTCCAACGTGTAAAGGGACCTCGACGCTATTACAGAGAACAGAATGAGAGCATTTCGTCCCAAAACCACTCGTCCCATTGTAACGTGGCCGCGTGGGACGTAACACTGGACTGGTACGAGACGTCTTATCCGCTCGATTTGATTTACAAATACGGTTACAAAATGGATCAGAAGTAATGTAAATGATGTAGTCTAAATATGGATTTGTGTTTGTCTATATTTCAATTTTAGAATATGGGTATATACTTTGATTTTGTTTTATGATAATAGGGATATTACGCAAAGGTTGGAGCAGAGGGTGCTACGAAGTACTAGCACCACTGACCTCCATTATACAAGTACGCTGCACCAAGGATACCCTTTAAAATGACAGCTATTTTTTGTGCCTATTTGAAGCGGAATCAGCGCCCCCAATGCGGGGGAAAATAACTAAATCTGACGTAAAAATGACGTTTGAAAGTCGCCATATTGGCGCTGATTGCAGTAGTAGAAGTACTTGTAACTAATACTAGTGATGACAACCAATAGCGATTAAGCGGCCATTTGCAAGTTACGTCAGATTTAGTTCTCTTCCCCCGCATTGGGGGCGCTGATTCCGCTTCAAATTTGCACAATTAACAGCTGGGTATACAGCTCCAGCGTACTTGTATTAATGGAGGTCAGTGACTAGCACATAATATGCTGGTGCTGCATTTTAGCGTCAAAACATGGTAGTAATATAATATTCCTATTATTATTTAACAGCTTGATAAAACTTTTTCTGTTGAAAGACTTTAAAACATGAATATAGTCCTAAATAAAAGATACTATTAGTCCTGAAAAAAGTATATTTATTTAAGTCTCAAAACGGAATTATGTATTATAATCTGAAATAAAATATGTTATGTATTATAGAAGGATATATTAAAATGAGTGTTTTTGGATGACATAACTATTCAATAACGATTTGTCCCTAATAATTATTCTATGTTTAATAACAATTCGTGGAAAACCCAGAAAATCGTTTTAGTATACCAAATTTCAATTTACCTCGTATTTTTGTTTACAAATTACACAATCATTGTTGTTTAATGGTATGTTTGTATGTTTCAGATTTCGGTTTGGCCAAAGAATATATAGACTTAGAGACAAACAAACATATCCCATATCGGGAGCACAAGTCGCTCACCGGGACTGCAAGATATATGTCAATAAATACACATTTAGGAAAAGGTACGTATTATATCACTAATATCATAAAAGGATAAGTTCATCCTTCAAGTTAGAGGTGATCGCACATTTGTCCGCACCGTACGCGCCGCAAGCGCCCTATCCCAGAATTCGTTGTATGAAACGACGTCACGAAATGCGGACAAATGCGCGATCAGCTTTAGGCTATTATATTATGATAAAGGAGATAGTGCATCCTCCATACAATTTTGACCCAGATATGTGCTGGTTTCTCAGAGAAATTTGAGCACTTTTGCTAAGGCCTTAGCTTTAGGGTGAAAAATCTCTTAGTTCAATGGTTTTATTATTAATAGTAAATACTTTAAAGCCCTTATAAATGTTTACATAGCGATATTGCATTTGTTGCTGGCCTTATTTTTAACAGACATTTTCAATGTAACAGACAAAAATAATAGTAAAAAGTTATTTGCGGTGTATTTTTATTAGTAAGATGGGTCGGTCAATTATGTGCTTGTTGGGGCCCCTAAATAAAAAAAAACAGATCTGACTTAAGTATTTTTAATGGTGGGTAAGTATATTTTTATTCAGGGCACTATTATTTTGCCCCATAAAAGTTATTAACAAACACTGCGGCAGGAGTCAGGGCGAGAGTCGAGACGATAATATAACGAGTGAACTTTTAATGGGGTGAGGTGTAACAGGATAACAGAGTATTGGTAGAATATAGCTTTATAGATTCGCAGATTTATATTAAATGTTCAACATAGTATTTTTTAGACTCGGTTAGATGAAATATCATTGTATAAAATAGAATTTCCTAAAATGGCAAGCAAAGTTTAAGAAGTAAACATTTAAACTGGAGTCATTTTTAGGGTTCCGTACCCAAAGGGTAAAAACGGGACTCTATTACTAAGACTTCGTTGTCTGTCCGTCTGTCTGTATGTCTCCAGGCTGTAACTCAAGAACGGTAATAGGTAGAGAGTTGAAATTTTTACAGATTGTGTATATCTGTTGGCGCTATAACAACAAATACTGAAAGCAAAATAAAATTAATATTTAAGGGGGGCTCCCATACAACAAACGTGATTTTTTTTTGGCCTTTTTTGCTCTTTTTATCAATAAAAGCCACAGGTAGGTACTTGAATTTTTCACACAATCCTTAGTTTTATGTGTACTTTAATATTTAAAAATAATATTTAAATAAAATAATAATTTAATCCCATACAAAAAACACTAATTTTGGCCTAATTTTGCTCTATAATGGTACGGAATCCTTCGTGCGCGTGTCCGACTCGCACTTGGCCGATTATTTCTTAAAATACAAAACTACTATATTATAATCTAAATATTATACGCACTATATTGTATGATACTAGCTGTCCCGGCAAACGTTCTTTTGCCATATAAATAATTTTTTGGTATGAAAAATAGATGTTGGCCGATTCTCAGACCTACTCAATATGCTCACAGAATTTCGTGAGAATCGGTCAAGCCGTTTCGGAGGAGTACGGGAACGAACATTGTGACACGAGAATTTTATATATAAGATATAATATTACGCAGCTTATAACTATTCAAGTTTTACCGTCTTAGCCTGCCGTATCACTTTTGTAATATGCCAGACAGAGACAAGGAGAACTTTTAAAATAGTTTTTCACTGCGTAAATGTTTTATTAGTAAGACGGGCAGTCAGTATATTATCTTGAAATAATAATAAATGACTTAGTTGTGAATCCGTATGGAAAGTAAATTATATTGTATCTTTAATCTTAATCTCAGTATAACGGAATATCGCGTGATACAACGATACACGTCATACAACAAATACTAAAGATAAAGTAGATGTGTTTTACAACATAACGTTATTCATTATGTGTTAATTTTATCATAAAGAAACTACGAATAATAAAAACTAAGGAAAAGTAACGCCGTCAAAAAACATGCACCACAATACTTGTCAAAAAAGTGTACCTTAGGTACACATTTCAATACATTTGCAATATTTAGGTGACCTTGAGCGGTACTAGACTGACGTTACATGACAGATCAAAAGGAACCAAATTTAAAACGGTAATAGTATGGGAGTTACGATTCCTTAGTTTTTATTATTCGTAGTAAAGAAACATATTTCGGCTCGAATTGGAAAAATTTACCGCTAGATACCAGAGCCGTATAGAAAACCAGAAAAAAATCTAAAACACACACAGAAATGATTGAAAATGTATTGTATTAAAGATTCGGTTCCATAAAAAAACGCTAATTGATCCAAAGCCGATAGTGGGCAAGATCTAGGCTATCTAAGGTCGTTCTAAATACGAGTCCATTGTGGGCAGTGTTTATTACGGGGGCGTACAGATCTTTATCGTGACCTAGTCGTTGTGATGACATACATCAGGACTTTTGAACTTTGTGGGCCAAGACTAGAACAGATTCTTTAGTCCTTGGAGTTAGGGTGTATTGAATAATTAAGTAATTTATTCTAAAGCGAATAAAGCAATACAAAATCTAAAATAAATATTATAGAGCACTGAGTCACTGACCAAATGACAGTAAAAATAAAATAAAAAACTGTTAATGTTTAGTAGGTATATTGTTATAAGGCAACATAGCTGAAGAAATTTTAAATAATCGGCCATGTGCGAGTCGGACGAAGGGTTCCAATTTCCATACCGCTATAGAATTTCGTACCGTTAAAGAGCAAAAATAGTTTTTTTTTTGTATGAAAGCCCTCTTAAATCTTCATTTTAATTTAATGTTACTATTAAAGTGCACACTAGCTATTTGACCGAGCTTTGCTCGGTATTCGATAAAACACGAATAAAATGACATTTTCTAAAGATGATTCCTAGCTAAATCGATTTATCGCCCCCGAAACCCCATATACATACATATAATATGAAAATCGTTGGAGCCGATTCCGAGATTCCAATTATATATATACAAGAATTGCTCGTTTAAAGATATAAGATACAACTAAGCCAAAGAAAAAGGAATGGGGTGGTATCATAATAAAACTTATTACATAAGACATGGCAATAAATACATGCAAATGGTAGGACAATAAAAATCTTGTGTAATGAATCTTAGCGAACATTGGAATATTAACATAAAATGTCAAGTTCAAGATTTGAATAAAGCTATTGACCTCATAACCAGTATCTTTTAAAAATATAATATTATAATATCGCAAATGATGTAACAAATATTTTAATACTTTCACGTTATCAAATCTTAATATTGTCTTGTTAGATATTTGTCTAAATGAGTTTTTTTTAACTGAGTTAGGTTTGCAGTAACTTCGTGAAAATCTCAAATTAATAAAGAGTGTTTCTAAAGTTTTTGACTGTACTTAATCTTTTCACTCCTGCTTTTTACAACTTTTTACTGACGTCAAAACATTAACCATTCAACAACATCGTTGATTAGATACACTCCTGTTATTTTAACTAAAAATCGGGCATGAGTTGTGTTCACATTAACCATTGACCTTTATAATTTCTACCATGAACATTCATATTAACCATGAAAGTCAATTTGCAATTGGGTTTCAATGCATTAAAGTTGTTAGAAAATTCAAATTTCCGTAACATGCCTCAAATAATATATTGTTTAAAATAATAGTAAGTACCATTATAAACAATATTATACATAAGATAATAAATAATATTTTTGTATGTCTGTTTCAGAACAATCTAGACGAGACGACTTAGAAGCGCTGGGGCACATGTTCATGTATTTTTTACGCGGTTCCTTGCCCTGGCAGGGTCTGAAAGCTGATACTCTCAAAGAAAGATACCAAAAAATCGGCGATACCAAACGAGCTACACCGATTGAGGTGAGACTTACATTGATGTCGAAATTAAGAACATAGGAACGTCTTCAACAACACTGCTACAGCTAAAATGTTTATGTCGATCAATAAAGAGGCGGATTTCCGTTGTGGTGGTTGATTTTGCTCTAAAAGCGTAGTAGCCACTTTGGTGCCTTTGCAAAGCACCAACGCCACGACCTGTGAAAAAGCGATAGAACGAGATGCAACATCACGCTGGCGTTTAAGGTGACGCCGCGTTAAAGTAAAAAAACGTGTTGGTTACTTTTTAGATTGCTTGTTTTCCGGCCGGGCCGGCCTCTCATAGAAAACAAGCAACGGAACAGCAAAAAATGGAAAGGGCGTAGCGACAAAATTGTTTTTGTCGCGTAATTTAAAAACCATAAATACATTTCATATAAACTATGGGCAAATTAAAGTGTATGCTTGAACCAATCTATGTACAAATTTTGGAAGCTTAAATCACTCTCCTCTGTTGGCAAAATAGGAATCCCTTTTTTTACAGAGGTCTTTTTGATTGATTATTCTGTATTATAAAAGTTGACCAATCGTGTTATGCTATGGGTAGTTCAAAGACAAAGACATGATGAATACTGACAATGAACTATAATTCTTAGCTTTAGTAATTGCTGAGAAAAATCGATATCGCTACAGTCAAATTATCAAGGCGTCGCCTTAATATTATGAGACTTAAAATCTGTCAAATGCTTTTTCGCGTTTCGCGGCTTCACTTCTCCGATTCTCTATTCTTCATAACTGATAACGTTATCAATTCCCAAATGAAAGATAGTAGATCTCTCATCCACTTGTTCATGGTTCTCTTCAACGAGAGAACAGCCTTATGCTGCGGCCGCACATGCGTAGTGCTTCGTGCTTAATACGATATCATTGGACGATCTGCGTCTATCGTCCAATGGTATCGTCTCAGCATGAAGCTTCGTACGATAGACGACTGTGCGGCCGCGGCATAAAGCATATACTACCAATACGACCTCTGTAGCTCAATTGGTTGAGTGTGTGGCAGCTCAAGCCGGGGGTCGTAGGTTCGAATCCCGCCGACGGAATAGTATAAAAGTATTAAATATATTTCCGTTGTCTGGTACCTGTAACACAAGTCCTTCAGGTACTTAGCACGGGCCCAGACTGACGTGGTGTGAAGCGTCCATAGATATTATTATATAATACGTACGCACTTGTATCAAAACATATTATGGACGTCACTGTCCAGTACACTGAGTTGCATTTCAAAACTTACGCTTTATACACTTTTATGACGTCATCAATTTCCACATATCGTTCCAGGCGCTATGCGAGGGCCACCCGGAGGAGCTGGCGACGTACCTGCGCTATGTCCGCCGGCTCGACTTCTTCGAGACGCCCGACTACGACCAGTTGCGCCGCATGTTCCGCGACCTGTTCGACCGCCGCGGCTACGTCGACGACGGCGAGTTCGACTGGAGCGGCAAGACCATGGTGAGGGCCGATTGTCTCGCTCTCGCGTAGGCGGAGCGGTATATCTGTCTCGATCTCGCGTAGCAGAAACAGTATATCTGTCTCGCTCTAGTGTCGTCATAAATCGGGACCGATGTATCTCGTTCTCTCGTGGTGCTATCGTAAAAAGGGACGCATGTCTCCCGACCTGTTCGATTTCGACTGGATCGGCAAGACCGCGATGAGGGATTGCTGTCTCGCTCTCGCGTAGAGGGACTCATGTGTCTGTCACGCTCTAATGTATGATCGCTGATGTTTCTGTCTCGCTTTGATGTGCTTTAGAGAGGCGCATGCTTTACGGCCGCGGATATATCTGTCTCGTTCTAAAGTATCTCGCCACGGGCGTCACGCGCACACCCAGTATATTCGCGTTACGCTTTTACTATTATATACAAGGTACAAAACATTTTTAACGCTTAATATATTGTATATTATGTACTGATAAAAAACTAAATATGTACCCCCTTACTAATAAACGCTGTATAAGCTTTGAATAGTTATACAGTGTTTTGTCTTTTTCTATCCATTAAAAAATGTCACTTGTGTGACAGGAACAAAACACTGTATAACTATTCAAAGTTTATACAACGTTTTATAGAAAAGGGGGTAATGTTTTGACTATGTCTTGAATTGCCGAAAACCATACATGTTACTTTTGTACTACTCTGTTGATTTTGTACTTTGTGTAGATGCGTCAACGCTTTGAGACTTTTTGATATTTATAGGACGATTATGTGATAGGATATTTAAATATGTCTTTATATGTCTTTTTTTAGTTAATAAAGTTGTTTAAACAATTTCTGAATAATTCTATTTTTCGTTGCAAAATATTCTCGTCTTTACATACAGCACACGCTTTTTATTAACTTGCTATGACTTGGACTGAAGTAGAATTATATACCTTTTTTTTTCTTTACTATGATTTTGCTGGAAATAACCAAGCTAACGTGACGTTTTCGATTAACCTAGTATCTATTACAATTTTTAATTCATGAAATGAATATTTTCAGAAAATTTAGTAATAAAAATTTCATAAATCGGAAACGTTGCGATATTTTGATTTTCTTAATATAACTTTTAGCTTTAATGCAATATGAAGGTGGTTAAACACTGCTTACTGTTATACTTGTTATTGGTTTGTAAATATAATTACTGATCATCGTTTATTTGTCTTTTCTTGTAATTTTGTAGCTTTTTGTAAATATTTTTTGCAGCACCGTTTATATTCTCTTTGAAAATGCTTAGGATTTAAGATGGGAATTTTTCTGTAGTCATTTTAAGTAGAGAACGTCTATAATATATAACATTTTTTTTTTGTTATTGATACTTTGGACAAATTTTAAGTTTTTTGAACTAATGTGTTTTTGCACGTTTGACTTGTCACAATCTTTACATTATTTTCTGAACACGTCAAATTGCCAGTTTCTTTAACTCTTTTTGCTATTTATTTGGAATACCTATTTGCTTATTTTAATTTTATTTTGATTTAAGTTAATAAAGGAAGTTTTACAATGAAGATGTATGTGAAGACCTGTATAGAAACGACAGGTAAATGATGCTTTATGCTCCGAACAAACGATACTAAATTAAGGTATTACTTTCTCTTGGACGTACAAACACGACTAATATTTTCACTGTCCGTAAAATGACTGAATGAAGGTCGAACGAACTCATTTCTACCAAAATCTGTCACTTTGTCTATTTCACTTGCGCTCGAATATCATATTATTGCTTTAGTCCGATCGCAGGACATATTTAATTTTTTCCAACAATGTATCTTTCTGAGCTGTATAATATTTTTTTCGGGTCCGTGTAAAAAGAATACAAGTAAACAATGTGTTAACAAACCTTTCATTTTACCGACTCCGATAATAATAATTAGTTGTTTCCTTTGCAATTTAACACAAGTCAATATCAAACCTTAGCATTGAGTATCGTGTGTTCGCCGCCTTACCGTGCTTTGCATGTTGCATGCAGCCCGCCAATATGCACGTGATGAGAGTCTTACGCAACGCGCCCCCCTCCAATATCGTTAAAAATAAATCCGATAAGGTCAGTGGATAGCTAATTGACTTACCTGTAGTCCGGCCGGCTAAGTGTAGCTTAGTGTAAGAATGTGTAAGTCTTCGAAAGAAGTTTTATATGATGTTTTGAGGTTAGGCCGTTTGTTCACCATTCTCATCCTTGGATTACTAAGAACTTGCCAAGAATCGGCATCTTGTAAATTAGTATTGCAATCTATGGGATTCCTTGGATGAAGGTGGTTAAATAAATGGTTTTAGGCTAGATGCAAACGGGCTTCCATTGTTCACTGCTCCAATATTTAATGTGGAAGATGCACGTTTGTGTCAAGCTGTAGAATGTATTTAAAATAAAATGTATAATTAATTGTAGTTTTGTAGGTAGAGATGTCGATTAGATCATAATTAGTTACATTTCACGTAGTCTTTGCATTGTTTTAATTTCATACATTGTATACAGTATGATAAAGTAAACGAATTTTGTTATCATCTTGCTTGGACTTCGGTCCATTTGTGCCAGCCTGGGCCTGTTTTAAATGTTTAAAATATGTATTGCCTTCTCTTAACATACAAATAATATGACAGGTTGGAGCAAATGGACATCAGTAGTTTCATTATTATAGTTTAGATAGTATACTATGTTAAACCTTTAGTGTATGAATACGACTTTCTCATATTATATAACCAAATATTAACGAGCTCTGTTTTGTTACTTCCAGTCTACACCGGTCGGCTCTATTCAGACTGGCCATGAGGTCATCGTTTCGCCCAATAGAGATAGACACCAGCCCTTCCACAAGGTAATTACACAAGTATTCCATTAATTAGCTTCTAGATATAGTTGATGTAAATTAATGCTTCTAATATATGAAAATAAAGTTAGTTCTTGCGATACCTAATATTATGCTCTATAAATTAAGTTACTTTAACTCAATAAGTTAAATACAAATTTCGTACGCAAATTGCGTACGTACACGCACGCAGCGTGCACGCGCTACCGCTTTATGCGTCAATCGCAAGAACTAGGGTGTAATATGTAATTGACCTGACGTTTTTTGTCGGAACAGGATGATTTGTGTGATTTAATGAGTGGTTTGGGTGAGGACGATGAGGAAGCGCTCATACTGTACCGAGAGGTTTGAAACGCGACCCCGTGTGTTATGCTGTCCTAGTATCGCCATACAAGCCAAATTCATTGCGTGCATCATTTTATATACATCGTTTCTGATATCCTAGTTAGCCTGCTGTAAAATTTCAAATATCCATTGATTTATTGTACTAATATGCCACAATACATCGCGTGTATTTCTGTGTTTTTGTCATCCTAATCATAATTATGCTTAAACAGTTATTATCATTCTCTATATTCGCTATTTCTTTCTAATAAAAATATAATATTAAAATGTTTTGTTATATTACTATGGTACATTTTTAATTAACATCGTTTTTTATGTATTTGTTAATTTTCCTAACTCTAATCTAACAGATTTTATAAAGATACCCTAACCAAATTTGTTACCAAATTAATCTTGTTAACACCCTGAATTATCAAGAGATTATCTATAATTAGAGCATTATTTGTTTCTATGTTATTTATGTATTGCGTGATTTATATGTCTGAGTAATGTGAGGCTTAAATCTTAGATATTTTTCTTCTGCTCATTAACAATGTTAACAATCTAAAATAGCTGTTACATTATAAATGTATGGATGGTCCATACAACATACTTTTAATGGTGCATCAACTGTAATATTCTTGTAATGCTAGATTTTTCCATTCAAGTAATTCATGGAAAATTGGACTATTCAACCACATACTTCTTTCTTTCACAAAATCACTTCGCCGTTTTGAATTCACTAGGCTCGAATTCCAAAAATTCTTGTTTTGAATTTTGAACCGTACAAAAAAAAGTTAAACTGTCAAACCCAACACTTTCAGGGCGCGGTAAAGGATAGTGGCACGGGCGGGACCACCAACACGGGCGGCAACTGGCCCCACAGCGGCAAGGCCACGCCCCTCACCGCCGGACATCTCACGCCCGCTGACAGACATGGCTCCGTGCAGGTATACTTGTGTAGCAGATATCTTTGTTTTTAATGTGAATTTAAGTTATGTGCCTAAATGTACCATCGAGCAAATTGATTTCCAGGCAGTTGACAGACCTACGTCATGTGGTCGGCTTATGACAATTCATTGTGAGCTGTGGGCTATGATCGGTCGGATGGGTTTGACTTAAAGCAACCAAATTACTTAGGTCCGCTATCTGCTTAGGAATCAACTTCTCTGATAGTACATTAAATACTGATTACTGATTCGTGCAAATATACAAATACAAGGTGTTGCAAAAGTAAGTGATAATTCTTCAGAGTGTATTTGGTATATAGAGTTTTCTGTGGAAGAAACAGCGCTGAAACACAATTTTATTCACTTTTGTATGGGGGGGGGGGGGGTATATGCCCCAGCGTCACGAGTTTTCCCATACAAAAGTTTAAAAAAATGGTCTTTCACAGTAAAAATTTCTACAAGGAACAGGTACACACTATAAGTATTAACACCTTATTTTGTTACACCATGTATATGTATATGTAAGGGTGTTTATGCCGTTAGCACGCTAATCAGTGACGCGGTTTACGGAAGCAAGAAGGGCTTAGATAAAATGGATCCAATTTTCTGCTGGTATTGTTACATAGAGAAGCAATAGAGCACTATCTCTTTCTCGCTGTTTGCTCATTATTCATTAATGTGCTAAAGGTGTGCACCGTAAAATACCTAATTTGACAAAACTCGGTCGGTAAACTATTTCTTGTCATCTCAAAACGATAATAACTGAATAGGATAGAAAGCGATTGAATAATATAAAAATTATCTCTCTATGTGATGAAACATAAAGAAGAACTGTACTATAATAATAAATAAATTAAAGACAAAATATAAATAGATTAATACAGATTCCTAATCATCGCCTGGTAGTATAAATTCTAATATCATGACATATTGTAAAAAATATCAAGAATAGAATTTTTAATATGTAACTAAAAGGCGATTGTGAAATTAGCTGTCGAGTGATATACAACAACAGATATTTTTGATTGTAATGTGAATTTAATTTATGTGTCTAAATGTTTTATTTTTTCAGTAAATAAAAAGTGATGTGAATTATATACACCCAGCATGAATCCTATATTTTTTATACGTTTTTTGTGGAGCATGATATTTAATTATTTTTTTCTCTGGATGTTTATCGGTGTATTTATTTTTTAGCTGTTGAAGAATAAACATTTTCGGTATGTGAAATTCCCCGGCTCGGTGTCGACGGTCAGTTATCAACTTTTGCGCCGTTGTGTGGATGTTTGCATGGCCGTGTAATGCGGTATTGACTAAACTAAACTTTATTCGTTCATGATTTTATGATCTTGATGAATTTGATGATGACAAAGAGTTGAAAAATAATATCTATCGTTAAGAACAAACCATTTATATGTACTTTTTGGGTACAGACTAGTTACATTCAAATAGAAAGCAAGCTCTAAGCTTTAAGTGTCATAAATACGACCTATTTACAGTGCTCCCAAAGTAATGCGCAAAGAAATTTTCGTAAGTTTTCGGCAACGGTCGTATTTCCCGAGCGTCGGAAGACGTCGTCGCTGCAAGCGCTGTTTTAAACTTAATTTTAAGAAAAACAGCGCTTTGCAGCGACGTAGAGGCGCCTGACGTTGCTTGGACGTTACCATGGTAACGCCGCGATGGCTTCCCAGTAAGTTGTAGTCTTAGAGTATACATTAGCAAGCTATAGAGCGCGCGCGTCGCTCGTTCCCCGTTGTGCCGATCGTAAGCAGAAGTTCTATAGATACTTGTCAAACGTATAACGCAAGTCTAGTGATGTTCCATGCGCCATCGTAAGACGCTTATAGGAAAATATGTTCACACTCGTGCTTACAGTTCATACCTTGTTAGAAGCACTCTATAGCTTGCTATAATGTTTACTCTATGGTTGTAGTACTTATTGACGGACCGGCGACAGCGGGCAGTCACCGGCTATATGATATTTACTTCTATTTGCTTTGAACAAGGTGCAAAATGCAAAAGTGCATTGTTTGGGGCTCTTACGTTTCATAGATGTGTTTTCGTGATTACGACAATTAGCGAAGATTTCGAAGCGCATTATCAATTTGGGAGTACTGCATTCGGGATGCGTTTAGCGACAGTGTTACAACTTCACAACAATGCTGCAACTAAAAGTAACTTCACAAAGTCAATACCGCATTCGATTGATGCTTTTTTTTATTTACATTCCGTGTAGCTTCTAATATAAAGAATCGTGCGAGATTCAGTGTATATGTCACATTTAATTAAATACTAAAGTATACTTTAAAATTAATCTCATATTAAAATGATTAAGTATTATTATTATTAGTTACTTGTTATATGAATAAGAGAACGTTGCACAATTTTTTGTCACTTACAGTTGTCAAAAATAGAATCTAAGGAAAAAAAATAAAAATCATATAGACTATGTTTTTTATTACAGATTAACTGGACGCTGTTTACAGAATTAAATGCTTTACAGCGTCCAGACAAAGAAAAGTACAAAAAAATTAAGAAATTTAGTTTTGTATGCAGTCATGTTCTTAAGATCATTTAGAACAACTGAAAGACTGCATTCATAACTCAACAAAAAAAAAATGTGGTTTAAAACACAAATGCTTAAACAGCGACCAACTATGCTGTTGTGATTTTTGAATGCCACTTGACTAAAACCTTTGATTCATTATCTAATTGCTCTTGTTTTGTTGGAACACGATTTATGTTGTTGCTCAGCACTTAACAGCTTTATAAAGTTACTGTTCCGTTTTGTCCTAAATATTATCTTAATCTAAGAACGAATCATACCAAATCTAAGAACGGTTTAGTACTTGTAATATAGAGAACTATAATTTTATTTAGAAGGCGACTTAATAATCATTTATTAAGTTGTCTTAATCGATATAAATCTAAAGTATCAACATTTTACCATAATGATATCAATAAGAGTAGGTACCTATTCTGCATAACATATGAATTTTAGCTTTAAGCATTATAAAGCTATTGCTGTTTATAAAGCACAACTTCGGCAGGTTTTCAGAGTGTTACCGATAAAAAATCACAGAATAATAGTATATTATTTTTAACATAATGCTTAGCCGCTGTGCTGAACATCAATGCCTATGATTTCACTGATAAAATATGTCATACGTCGACAACATAATATTGCTATCACGCTTGGCCGAAATTTACTGTTTGTGTAATAGAAAAAAACAAATAATGCATCTCATATAAACATTTATTTAATTTTGCCAGCTCCATAAGTTCATGGCCTACAGTGTCGTGAAGAGTGTAATGTCTCAACATCTTTATATAAGCAGTAGATTATGTGCCCAAAATATCTGTAAAAAATCCAATGACGTTACTATTGAACGCTTGAACGCAAGCAATTTTCTCTGACCAAACTAGAAAGTCGTTAGAGGGGTGTAACAAAACAAAGTGATAATACTTTAAGGTGTGAATGAGTCTCTTGTACTTCACTGTGAAAGTAGCAGCGCTGAAAACCTAACTTTATTTTTATATGGGAAAATTCTTGACGCTGCCCATACACACAATAAATAATAATTTATAAAAACACATTTTTTTTCCAAAGTTTAAACAAATTATTGCATTGTCATTGGCTATGGTATGCAAAGTTACGAATTAATTAGACTACTGGAGATAGGTAAAAATCGTGCTCACAGATTCCGTTACATACATACAGCCCAAGCTTATAAAAGCGTGTAAAAAAACCTAAAAAAAGACATACTATACCGTTCAATGACTTAACAGGTGGTAAGCTCGACGAACGGCGAGCTGGGCGCCGACGACCCCACCGCCGGCCACAGCAACACCCCCATCACGCAGCCCCACCACGAGGTCGACGTGGTGGACGACACCAAGTCAGTGTTCCAACTGTATGCATACCCTTTTTATTTTTTTTACTTTTATTTTGACATCCAAAGCTGGTAACTTTAAAGGTTGACCGACGTAGAAGGTTGAATCGCTGTTGGAATATAGTTTTTTTTTTAATTTTATCTTATGAAACGTTTGAGCAAGAAAAAGCTTTTAAAGTTGGCAGCACTAACATACCATGCGCGAATTACTTAATGACAAATTGTGAATTGTTTTCTAAAAAGTAATGTTTGGAATATTTCACTGTAGTCCTCTGAGTAGAAGCTCGATTTGAAACCTCACACCTCATTAAGTCATTGTTTTGATCGTTAACTCTAAGGTGCACAATCTTATTTCTAGTACCGCATTTCATGGAGTAATCACAGGCAGACTATTTAAAATCGTCATACAGGCAATCCGTCTATTCCAGATGCTGCTGCTTCTTCAAACGTAAAAAGAAGAAGTGCGCGACTCGCGCGTACAAGTGACGCGTGTGCCCCACGTGACCGCCCCGCACTCGCCCCGCCCGCTCCTCCCACACCCGCGAGTCTCCCAGAGTGTGCATGCGTGCGTCGCGTACGCAGAACTTGCGTGTATGCGTGCATCACTTATGCAAAACTTGCGCGCAAAAGTGCATGCATAAGTGCGTCGCGTACGAAAAACATACACGCATACATACGCAACACGTACGCAAAACTTGCGTGCACAACCGCGTGCAAAAATGCGTGCGAGATCCGTGCTTGCGTCAAGCGTACGTGCACTCTTGCGTGCGTGCCGCCACGCTGTGACGTCACCTGCGCGCTCCGCTCGTCGCACCAAGTAATACGTTCCTTTACAAACATATTACACTCCGAACTCATCACACGCACGAGTCATGCGTCACTATTACAAGTGTTCTTCAGAATCTGCGAAAGCGAATAGGATTTATTTGGAATACGGCGCGTAAACACTCACAGAAATCGTCGTTCCAATTACATCGGCTTAAAGGGACGCCTTGTAATAACGTACGTAACGTGACTCAATGCAGATATATTTAGCAAGCGGTTTCAATAAATCTTTATTTTTGTTAATTTTTCATCAAAAAGAGTTAAGATATATAATGTAATAGATTATGCGAAATAAATCAACAAATATATTGTAATTTTTTTTTTATCAAACTAGTGAAATTGTGATTAGCGCTATGTGTATGTAGTTATTATAATTTAATTTTTATAAATTAGTCACTATTACTTAATAATATAATATTGTTTCACCAGTGGGTTCCAGCTCGCTAGTAATGTACGATTAACGTAATTATATGTACTACGAAAAGACTTAGTTGTATGCATACGGACGCAGGGGATGTAGATTTAAGTTGTAACGCGCTCTATGCCAAAAAGTGCTTTTTTTAATCTGCACGCATAATAAAAATGTAAAAAAAATATATTTAATTATTCTTTTCTTTCCTGAATATTAGCTAGTAATATATCGCGTCGACGACTTACTAGTCGTAAGTCCTATATTATAAAAACTTCTGTGAGGTAATCGAATGCCTTCATTGTTGTGTCATATGCGCACACTATCTTCAAACTTGTGTGCCATTTGATTTTCAACACGACCACTAATGGATTTTTCTGATGTTTTCGTCTGAAAAAATCCAGGAAAATGTAAATAAATTATGCTAATAATATTATTCTCAGCAGAACCTTCGGTTAGAAAATTTTACCAGCTAACAAAATCGTTAGAGTTAATAAAACCGCAAAGCCAACATTTGGGCAATGGATATGTATGATAGGACATCACAAAAGCCTAAAACCATTTATCTACTTGCAGTTAACTGAAGACGTAACATTTTTATAAAGTTACAGGAGTATTTGATACGTAGTACATATAATGTTAACATTATCGAAACGTAAACATATTTAATATTTATAATCTGTCAAAAAAAGTGCAGAAATAAAGTGGCAACATCATAGTGTCATCCCTTTCAAATTAATCTAAGAAAAAAGGGATGACACTACCATGTTGCCACTTTTTAATTTCTTTACTTTTTTGACAAACTATATCTCACATTTGTGCCTCTCACACTCATCTTTATTGTAGTCGCAATTTTAAAAACCTTACTCATCTGAGAGGCGCAGACAAAAGCGAATGTACATGACACATAGCGTCAATATACAGTGCGGATCGCAGTATTAATTTCTCTGGAAAATTCGGCAGCTATTTAAATTCGACCAATTCTGCATTTCCTTATTTCGCAGGCTATGACGTCCATAACTAAAAATTTACAATAACTAGACATTCACTTTCGTCAATAAGGGTAATTAGAAATCGGAGTCAATTAAACATTTTGCAAGTCATTTATTCACTTTGTACGCAAAGCTTGCGTCGCGACGCAGAGTTGCGTGCGCGCACGTGTCGCCTTATATAATATCAACGGCGATTCAACATAATATTTGCTCAATTACTATAAATTAAAAAGTAAATTATTTTCATTACCGATGCACTGACATTGGCAAACTCTCTCGCTTACAAACTACAGATTTCCCACCTTCGTTTCTTTTACCCGTATTGACCTACACTTCCTTAAATGTTCTTAGCGCGTCATTTTATTCGTTCGAAAACTCTTTTAAAATTAGATATAGGAAATATCTTTTTTATCTCCATACATACGTTAAAATTATCGTTGTAGAATGATTTTATTGTGTGGTGTTAAACGAAATCAATGCTAGTAAATTTATATTGTTACCAGAACTGTTTTAAACTTGTTAAAAATATCAAAAACCTGTAATTTTTTGTCGACGACATTCTAGAAACATCTCGTTTGATTTTCATTGAAAATTCATGTAAAATTAAGACGTCTGTGTGAGCGTGGACCGTGATAATATAAATATCATCATCTGTATAGTTTGACATGCCATTTAGAATACGCGAACTCCGTAAAACAAGAAAATCCTAAAGAGTTTACTTAGGTTTTTACGAGCGGTCTACAATATTGTATTGTCGAGGTCCATGTGATTTGATTTCTGTGTCATAAGTATCATAATCGAGCATATGTAAGCGCGAACTATCATGTAAATATAGGCGAGGCGCGGTCGGCAAGTTCAATGTTTGTGTTCCCGTCCGTAGTGATTTATTTTTCATCCTCACTAAAGAGTATTTATTTGTCTTCGTTTCGTACCGCGAAGGTCCATTCCAGATGAGAAAACTCGAACAAAATTCTGCGGATTGCATCTTTTTTACACGGGGGTGAAATGTGAACCAAAATTGCTATAATATTTATAAAAAAACGTTGTTAAGCAAATAGTGGGAGTAAATGCAATAATACTCAGTGTAAAAGTGGTAACTTGCAGTTTCGTCGCCCGTGTTAAAGAGGTTTTATCATATCATCGACAAAGCGTAGAACAAGTAGTGTCGCTTGTACCCATTTAGTGAGTCCGTAATATTATATCCGTGGAGAGTACGTTGTTACATATGTAATGAATTACCATAAGATAGTGGATGTACTGAGATTGTGTGATTACTTTCGTCAGCGGTGTGGTCAATATTGTTATAGTTTTGGGTGTAAACGTGAGTATAAGTTACATTTTAAGTCCGGCTTACAAAGCGTAAATTATTATTTCTCTCTTTGGAATTATTTAATTGTATTAGCAAGTATTGTAGCTTGTCAAATTTAAAGTATTTTAGATCGCAATTGATCGGTTTATTTCTTCGGCTTTGTATTTTTACTCCTGTCCGCGGTTTGAATTAATTTATTCAGGTGACAGTGTAACAAAATTGATAATGATGATGAGTGTAACAAAATTGACCACGTCGTGCCCTATGCATATTCTAGATATAATTTTATTTAGTCATTATGTACTTTAAGTTCAGTTCGTGCGAGAAGTAACATTGTATCGGCTCCGTTCCTATAGAGGCCACACACTTCCTTTTATTTATGCCTATATATTTATAGTTTTAGTGGAAATTCAATTCTATATCGAAATACGCTCCGATGTCGGTGAAAGTATGGTGTATGTCTGTAATGCGTTACAATTTAACATGAATTGATGCAGTTTAAAAATGAACTATTGTAAGCTAAGGTTTGAAATCTTTCCGACTTGTTTCGAGTTTTATCACAAAATGAAATCTTAGCATGTCATAAGTTCTTTTCTCGACTGTGTTTATATGATAAATTGTTTAGGTATAACGTGCAATAATATGTGTGGAATAGTTCAAAAGTATCAGCTCAGGCCAGCGACGTACAAACACAAAATTAAGATGGCGAAGTATTCAAATCAATTATTAAAGTCAATCACAATTCACATTCTCTCTGTGATTATTATTTAATAACCGAAAAGACAGGTGATTAAAAATCACTAGTCGATCGAAGTCAGTACAGAGTAAAACATTTTTTAAAGAAGTTATAATTTCCGAAACATCATATCTGTCTGTATGTCGCTGGACTGTGGGGTTTCTGTGTGCTGGTCGAGCTGGCTATACTACAAGACTGATCGGAACATTTCATACCGGATTTCGGCGCAACGTCAATTCGCATTTGACCGCAACGACGGCCGCGATAGCATTCCAAAGTGCAGTGCAGCGCGACCGTGTTAATGCTCGGCAGTCGTTTGTCATGGATTCGTCATTTCTTTATAAAAACGAATTGTCGAGCGCTTTGGTCTAAGCCACGGGACAGTCACAATTTTTTTTTTCATTTCAATTCGTTATAAAAAAGTTTTGTGACGAGCCTCTTTGTTTCGACCATAGCAGCATGGTCTCTTGTACTTTGTATATTATTTGGCGACCGTTTTCACGCGGGAATATTTCGTCGCGGCCACTGACCAGCGGGGCTAATCACAATTCAAATTCGATTCGCATTCGAAAACTTACTGCGATGCTATTGGTCAGCCCTCATTACGGCAGGCGTTTATTGGCCGTCGCGAAGTTGTCGAATCCGAGTCGAACATTGTGAATCCCCAGCAGTGTATAAATTGTACAGCATAGGCACGTTTGTATATTTTGCTCGGAGAGGCAGTAGGTTTATCGTTTGCGACTGGCGCCATCTAGGAAAGGAAACTTGGCAGTTGTCGTCTAGCGTTGAGGATATTGTGCCTGATTTCCGAAGGTGAAGAGTAGAGCCAGGTTTTCCTCAGCTCGCCAACCGCGTACGTTTGATGGATTTCACTAACCGATTTGTTGGCGGTTTGGTGTTGAAGTCTCCAAGAAGAATGTAGTTCGTTTGGCGAGCGATAAAGTTTTGAAGTAACATCCTGTTGTGTCGTTTTCATATTTTTAAGCGAGTACGCTATAGAGAGCGACGTAGGCGAGCGAGACGATTATTAAAGCTTTTTTTTGATAAATTATTGTAACAGAAGTGTTTTCCCGTCGTTATAAATTATCGTAAACGTTGCAGTATAAAGGAATGTAATTAACTAAGTCTTAAAAATTAACATAGCGATCGTACCTAATTGTTACTTTCTATTTGCTAGATAGAATAATCAAATTAGATCGAATATAAAGCATTAAAGTCGAACGGTTTGATCTCTTCGGGCCGGGCGCGCGGGCCGCGACAGATCTCGAACGTTTTAAATTGTTATTTAGTTTTCTTACGACGCGAAGGGAATTTCTTGAATCGTCTGTCGGCGGTCCGCGCCCCCTTTTATTCTATGTGTGCTAAATTTAAATATTTTGGAGGGTGTATGTATTCGATTAGTGCAGCGAGGCCGGGCGCGGCGCGGGCGCGCGAGATACGAATTTACAGGGGCGCCGCCCGTTGTTAAAGTAATATATATTTAGACGATATTAGTTGTTAACGAGCTAGAACTGGAACGAGTCGCCCCGCGCCGCCCCCGGCCGGCCGGCCGTGCCGAGGCACCGACTACCGGCTCCCGTCGAACTCGCACGGGCGATCTTTGCCCCGTGTAGTGTGGAGTGGCCGCTCCCCGAGCGAGTCAGCTCGGTCGAGTCGGCCGCGCGAGAGGTTTTGAGCTATACTAACTTGTATAATACGTGATGCTTTTGAAACTGAATTGAATTCTTCTATTGTTAAGTATAAAATATGCATTATAATAGAAACGGTAAAGTTGTCAGTGTTTATTTTTTTCAGTAACGTGTAAAATATATTATGCAGTTTGACTTATACTTCAGTTAAGGTCACAACCTGTTTTCAAAAATACGAAAATATTTGTTAACTCATAATTAAATAAAGCTTATTATAAGATTTTTGTTTTATTTATTTTTACACTTACTCCTTAGATTTTGCGCCATTATAGACATCAGTACATCGTCGGGGATTGTGCAAATCCTCACTACCTAAAGTATAGTTTTCACAGAGCCAGTACTGGCTGCCAATAAGACTGGCAGCCAGTATTGGCTTGGTATATGCCGCGTGTGAACAGTTTGGCCTACTACAGTTTGAACTATACTAGTATTGGATAATTCCGCGTATCTGACAAATGTAGCTAAAGTGAGTTCTTGGTGCAACTGTGTTGATATCCGTTTCATTCGGCCATTAGGAAGACAGGAGCAAAGAATCAGAGAAAAATGTGGAAAAAGCGGAGAAAATCATATTTGAACGAGATCTCACGAAATTATCATATCTCACGAAATTATTTTCGACCTCAAAAGATTTATGTTGTGACTACCCCCAATATTTTGCATTCATTCTTGTGAATTGACAAATCAATAGGGGTAGCCCATTTGTTTACTATGAAGTATTGCAGAGCCTAAAATCTAAATTATGTACTCTCTGGAAAATCATTTTATAACAAGACAGAACACATAAAATTAAATATTAATGTGTAAAAATGAACCCAAAATCGATAAAAATAAAAGTACCTTAACAATTTAAAACAAATTTAAGTAAGTACCAGTTATAACGTCTTATCAGTAGCCAATCAGAGCCAAAATGTGTTGTGTTAAATTTATTATAAGAAGTCTACATTTTGTCTGTACTCTCTCTAGTATAAAACATAAATGTTAAATAAGTAAGAAATCTTGATTTCTTCTACAATTCTACAGGTTTTATTAAAAGTCTGATTGCAAATTCACATTTTATTTCGATTAACATTTCATTCTAAATCCGACATCTCTCGATACTTAGTCTTAATATAGAGGCATAAAACACGCTCACGAGCAAGTGTGTACCAAAATAACGTCAAAATTGCACCAAATCAACATCGAAATGCTTAACATACTTAACCTACGTAAACCGACGACTTAAATTATATAATTGCTAGAAATACGAAGCAATAATATATTATTTTCTTTTCAAAATAAATATCCGATTTTGCCTTAAAGTAAAACTTATAATAATGTATATTAAACTTATATAAAAATAAAGATACCTTACTGGTAAACAATCCAAAGGAAATTATCGACGACGTGCCCTAGCCTAGGATAAAAATAATTTCATCGAAAAATGGAAATAATAAAATATTATGTCTTCGTTATTAATATTAAAATAAACACAACCTACAAAAATATAAACAGTAACCTTACAACTCGCTCAGCGGTCCGTTGACGACGAAACTCTTGACTTCGGTGATATTCCTGGCGTCATAATCGTTTACCTCCTCGATCAGTATATCCTCATTTTTGACGGGTATCAGGGGGAACAAGTCGAGCATTTCGCCGAGTTTCCTGCCCGTGGAGAGCAGAGTATTCGTTAGGAAATCGTTATCCATCCTCAAATCTTCGATTTTGCTATCCGTCTTCAAATGCTCGTAGTTCTCATCCTTTATGATCGGCGGGATGTAGTCTTTGCCGTCCTCGTAATCGAATTCCAGTTTTTTTATCCGCTTCTTGAGGCTGGGGGGCCAGTCCTCGTCTATAGGGAGGTCGACGTAGCCACCTGGCAGGGGTTTGGCGTCCAGGGGTTTGGAGTCCAGGTGTTTGACCACCTGGTAGTCGTGGTCGGAATGGTGCTGGCGGTTGAACGTGATGAGCTCGTCCATGTTGAACTCCCCGTCGTCGATGACGGTTTCGTCGGGCGCCATTTCTGAAAAATAAGTTTATATTAGATGTTGCATTAAATTTTATAATTATTTCCTATATAGACATGTCTCATAATAAAAGAGTGTAATTATTACTTGAGATGGTAGTATGTTATTTATTAATTATTATTTATTACTATAGTCCGGTCGCAAAACAGAGAGAGATTCGTCTACGTGACCTAAACCCTACACTATATTTTACTCTGAAACAATAGTAATGGTATCTTGTTATATGAGCCAAATACCAATATTTTAAAAAGCAGCTACAGGTCAATGACCTATGCCCTCTATCCTTTTACCGCACTTTAGTTAATTACTTCTAACATTATAATATAGCAGGTATAAAAAAATATAATTAATGGGAGTTGCAATGTTGTTACTCAATAAATACAATCGGATGGTATGGTTGACTGGGCGAAGCTCTTACTTTTGTCCAAACAAAACTAGAATTCGTTCGCTTACGTAAGCAGTTTCCGTGATATTGTGCAATTGTTTATGCTGCATAAACATTTAGTACAAAATCAGACTACTATATATATACAATATATTAATACTATATATTAATAAAGTCACTCAAAATAGAGATACATTGTAAAACGTGTGTTGCCTGCATGACAGAAAAAGTGCCCTATGTCCTACAAGGATAGCGAACCTTTTCGTATCAATGTGCCCTTTTTCTGAAGAAATCATCAGTTAAGTCACGAACGTGCCATTTAATATTTTTTGTGATCCCAAGCATATTTTAGGAAAGTGAGTAGAGGTGCTTACTATGCAGAAGAGGATCTATAGCCTTCATTGTTGGTTAAAATAATTTCGATACTAGTTATGGGTCGCCATCTCTGTCCGAGTTCATTACATTAAAAAATGTTGCACATACAAAAAATATCCATAACCACAGAACATACAACTTCCTTCTTTGGACATCAGTTAAATGGCACATATACTCACTTGTGGCGGACAACAGGGCGCGAGTGAGCGCGGGCGGCGCTGCGGGCGCTGCGGCGGGCGCGGTGCGGGGCGCGCGCAGCTCGTCGCGGACCGACGGCAGCGCCACCAGCGCCACAGATAGCAGCAGCACCAGCAGACATGTCGCCGGCTGCGCTGACTTCCCGCCGCCGGTCACCGTGGAGAGGACGCTCTGGAATGAGAGAGGTGTATGGTTAAGTGGAAGTGCGAGAGAGAGTGTTTGATATTCTATTTGCGACCAGCCGAGCTAGCACAACTGTGATAGACTTCACAGTTTGTTTAGTATAGACAAACTGTGAAGATAAACTTAAGTGAAGTTCCGATCTTTCTTCGTTCCGAAAAATTCAATTAAAATGCTTTTTATGACAAACTATAGTCCTAAGAATTCAAATAATATCCTACTTTATTACAAATACTATAAGTCTGTCATAAAGTGGTCTTTTAATTGAATTTTTGTTGGTCGCGATTAGCCGCGGTAAAGATCAGAAGTCAGAACGGACCTTAAGTTTATGTCCACAGTTTGTCCATACTTTCGCATTTCTACTGGTGGCCATGCTAGCTCGGCTGGTCCGCTATGTAGCCAGGGTCTATCGTCTCAAATAATATTATAGTGACACATGACAGCCACATCGTAACATGACAGCAGTGTGACACGAATCACGATAGACCAGCGGTCAGCAACTGGCGGACCGCGGTCCGTTTGCGGACTGCGAAAGGTCGAATCTCGGACCGCGAAATATTGTAATATATTTTATATCAAGTATCAATTATTAATATCAATTATACGTAATACCTTTATTCATTAAAATAATATTTCTAAGCTACATAGGACAATTAGTGTGTTTTTTTCTGGACCTCGTTAAAATTTTCCCACTGCATCTGGACCCCATCTAAAACTACTTGCCGACCCCTGCGATAGACACTAAGGCTACATAGTTGTAAATATAACATCATACACCCTCATTGCCTAGCTTTAGTGTTCGACATTAAACTAGACTCCAAGATGGCGGTCTCTGTGCAGGTGCTAAAAACGTAACTTTTTCAGAGCTGCTACTTTCACAGTAAAGTGATACGGGACCACAATATTGTTATCACTTTGTATTGTTTTACCCGAGTGCAAATCAAGTGTGTTCTAAAGTTTCAACTGCGTGGCTAGCACGCCGTTGCCCAGTCGATTCTTCGAAAGAAAGTAATGGCAGTTTCTTTCCCATGTCTACATGTCTTTTTCCCGAGCATAGCGCAACACATCGACTCGAGTTTCAGTGGACAAGAAACTCTTTCCATAGCAACCAATATAGCAACGGCAATCGTACCACAGATTCTAATAATTAAAAAAATCGACGTCTAGTAACCCTGTCTATATAGCCGGAATTATAGTTTTGATCTACGAAATACGAATAATAAAGTTCCTTAGTTTTTATTATTCGTATTTCGCAGATCAAAACTATAATTTCGGCTATGGACAGGGTTGCTATAATATGTCGATTTTTTAATTTGCCGCTATTTACTCGACACTGGCCATGGTTTTATAGCCGAAGTGCCATAATAATAAAAAAAAAGAATCAAGAAAGTAAATGTCATTTAGCGGATAAAAGTGGTCGTCATGCTTGACATAATTATTATAGATTTTCAAAAGCGGAAGAATTCGACATACGAAAGAAACTTTTTCTCCAATGTTTTTTCCGGTAGAACTGTCAAAATTTAGATGCTTTCGTTTGTCTACTGACGGTGTGCTAGCTATGCTGGAGTACACTTGACTCTAGTGTACCCCAAGTGGGAACTCTAGTAATTTTTTACAATAAATTTTACCTGTAGTCTCTTCAGCTGCTGCGAGAGGGACTGGTTCTGTGACTGCAGGATCTTGATCCTCCTGATCAGCGTCTGGTTCTCCGCTGTGCACTGCTTCACTCTGGTGACAAACACAATTATGTAACAACACTTTCGTTGTATTCTAAACATACAAGTATACCTAGTCATTCACATGACTGTGTGCTTAGGGCCTGATTACACCTTCCGAGTAAAGTGGTGAGACAGTGCTCTAGGTCAAAATTATTATGGATGTGTTTGGCCGAGGGCACTGTCTCGCCACTCTACTCGGCAGGTGTAATCAGGCCCATAACTCAGTACTTAGGACGCTTAGGCCAGATTTATACGAATTGATAGATTAGCAAATGATGACATTTTGTCAATTCTAATGTATAGTTATTGTATAGTACCAAATCACTACAATTAATAGCATTTAAATTATAACAAGTAGCATAGAATAATGAAGGTAAATATCGTTGAACGAATGATCTCTATTAAATCAATTTCAATCCTTTAGGTAGAAGTAGTATAATGTAATTCCTCACTAATATTTTATGGGACGCTGTTACAAAATGACACATTTCGAAAGAGATACTGTTATCATTCGGCCCAAATAGTTTTCCGTCTCGACTTGATAAACTTTTAGAGGAATCCTACAAAAGTTGCAATAACACCATATTAATATATAGGTAGCTCTATTTTTTTTTATCTAGACAGGTGTTTAAAACATTTTTTGAATATATTTTTATTTTAATTAGCTGCTGCTATAAATAAATGTCCTAGTTAACATTATGAATATTGCATTCTGCATATTATATGCATTTCGACTACGTCCTTGACATTTTATTACGAAAGATCGCCAAGACAGAATCCACAGGACCGACATAAGGTCGTCAGTAACCTTAAATGGAAAGTAGTCGGGACCTTTCATTGAGAGCAAAATTCTTCCGGTAACCTTTGCCGGCTACAGTACAATGTATTGTACTTATAGACAATATGTATGTTGATTGTTGACCTTTCGTTTCTTTGACAACTTGTAAGTTCGTTATTACTTATTACTTTAAACTGAAGTTGAGAGTAAAATAGTTTTATTTATGATTTTCGACAATATCAATGCAATAGTGACACTATTCAAAAAGTCGTTACCATACGTAGCACACCTAATGCTAAGTACTCACATACCTAAGGTTTTGCTCGATAGTTTTACTCCGAATCGAAGGAAATGACATATTTAATTCCATCGAGCCTTCGAGCTGTCAGTTTTGCGGTCCACACGGTGATTATTGCTCGATTTGGAGTAAAACTATCGAGCAAAACCGTATGTCAGTACTTAGCATTAAGCATACTTAACACAGAAAAGTTCTTACGTTAAACGTAAAAATGTTAATTAATAATTTTAAGCTGGATAGTATAATATACAGTTCATATATGTATTATTAATAATTTTAAGCTGGATATAATAATATACAGTTCATAAATGTATTTCTCATGACGAATTAAGATGTCTGTTACCGCGAGCAACATGCGAACTGGGGCATGACATTTCTTTGTTTTAACCTTATAAGATACATGACTTTCATTTACAATTTAAGTCAAATAAATATTTTCATCGTTAATATTAACTGCAAATTTTTTTTACTAGTCCCCAAGTTGCACCGTAATTTGCTGACTAAAGATTTACTAGCTATTTGACCGAGCTTTGCTCGGTATTCGATAGTAAAATGACTTTTCTAAAAATGATTCCTAGCTAGATCGATTTATCGCCCCCGAAAACCCCTATATACTAAGTTTCATGAAAATCGTTGGAGCCGATTCCGAGATTCCAAAAATATATATATATGCAAGAATTGCTCGTTTAATGATATAAGATTTAATTGAAACGGAGAACTTTGTACGGTTAAGCACAACAGAAGCTGCGTGTAAAAGTGTCTTATTTTACAATAAATAAAAAAGTATTCCCATGGTCATTCAAGATCGTTGTTGGTAAAAACAACAAAAATCCTTCAATACAAAATGCCACTATTATGGATCGTACTACTGTAAACCTGTTTGGTGGTATTTAAAACCTTTTTTTGGAACCGACTGCATTCTACTATGGTTACAACATATTCCATGTCATTTCTGTCGACGTGGCAAACCTGACTAAGGCTATAAATAACATCTTTATCCTCTTCAGGGTTGAGTCATTTTAAAATAACGCAAAAACTTAGCTGTAGCGGTGAATGTTGCATCAGAAAGTGAGCGCTATGAGTCACTCGGTAGGGTTTCCTCGGCTGACGTGGACGAGCGTGGTGCCTTCTAACTTAATTATTATCATTGCAAATGTTGAAACCAATGACGCTGATTTTGTTTACTTAACCAACAAATTATCTTGATATTTACACTGATGACTTATTCCAAATTTAGTTTAGGTAAATTCATATAATTCATTATTTAGTTATCGTATTAATATTATTTATCGAATTTATTATCATTACATCTTGAGCTTTGACATAGGATTTTTGTGACGTAATATTTTAGGGGAAGTCCCACGTCAAGTTATATTAGCAGGGTTTGTCCCGCTTCTGTGTGTGCGACGTCTTATTTCCGCATAATAATAAGCTCACTGATATACTAAAATATATCAAAATGTTGATATTTTAAAGCTTATTCGTTAATTCTTAGTGTGATTGCATCATTTAAATTTAAATCCTGTGTCAAATTTAAATCAGACAATCAGGTGATCAGCCTGCAGGCTGCCAATATTGTCCTAACCAAACTTGGAAATAATTGTTTCCAACGCGGGAATCGAACCCACGACCTCCGAGTCAAGAGCCGCACTCTTAACCACTGGACCACGCAGGCGTTAAAGAAAACAACATACATGATACTTGACGTACACATACACTTAAAATACATAACCCTAACTAAGCGCAGTCGGGTGGATGATATCAATAATATGAATTTCGCATACGACCTAAAACTGAAAACCTACTGAACAAGTTATGTAATATATTCAAGTCGCAACTAATCAGGCTATCGCGGCGACCTTTTGTATCACTTTCGTTTCGCAATCCTCAATTCGATAAACGCGAATCCGCAGAACCTGATAACGCAGCCTTGACACACGTCTCAAGGTTACGGGTGTTTGTGAAGAAAGTATTTAGATAAGCAACAACAATATGTAATATTCGTATAGTTACTATTGTACATTAAAAGAAAAAGTTATGGAGGGACCCGGATTTCAAGAACTTTAGGAACACTGCATCACGAATTTTAGGACTTTTGTTTTATCCTTGTTTGTCAAATTATTTTCTAAAAAGTCTTGACGCGGAATTCGTAAGTGACACATCTGGCGATGTGCTTTGATTTTAAGGGTGAAGCCAAACGAGCGTAATTTGTGAGATGTGTCGCAGAATTTCGGCTGGCAGTCGGCAGAATTCTGCTGCATTCAGTTTCATACAAAATTCCTGTTTGATTCACACGAGCGTTATTTTGTGAGTCATGATTTGTATGAAAAGATATTTACGCGACCGAAATTCCGCGACTCACAACTTACGCCGTTTGTCTTCACCCTAATGCTTTTACTTCTTTTTTATTGCTTTTCTATGTGTGTGCTTTTTTTTCTTTTAATGTAGATAATGTAGTTTTAACTAGATAATAAAAATAACCTCACCTGTCTTCGAGTCCATCAACATACTCCTTCTTGCGTTTCCTGGAGTCCTGTGCGGAGATCTTATTTCTGATCTTGCGGCGGATCCTCTTCAGTTCCCTCTCCTCGTGCTTGGTCAGCGGGTAGCTGGTCGGCAGAGTGATGCCCTCCTTCGCGAGCAGTCGGCGCTCCTCGGCGGTTAGAACGAGACGGGGATAGCCATTGCGGCCGTCGTTTATTTGCGTCTCTTTCTCGTCCTCGTCGTCGCTGCGGTCGGTGCCGGAGTCGTCTGCAAATACCAGAACCGATTAATAAAGATATATTATATTATTATTAGCTTCATCTACTAATTCTGAAGTACCTATGCGAATTGCTAAAATTGAACCCTAATCGAAGTCTTTCTTAGGATTGGTTTAATATTCTACTGATACTGTCATTTGGCTTGGTATTACTAACACAAAACCACCAGTGTGGTTAACAGTGAGATATAAAGGAATGATCTCATGGGTAACAAAAATTCGCCAAACACATCCTCAATTTGTAATATTCATTATAAGCTTCATTTTCTCATGTTTAGTTCAAGCATTATACCATTAAATAGGCAGTCGACTGATAAAGTAACTTTTTATTTTAGCACTTCGTCATTGACATCTCAGAATATTTATCATTGTCATTACATAAAGCAGTTCATTGAACCAATCAATTTGAACAGTTACTAGTTAGCGCTGTATATAACGGGCTGTCTACGTCAGATAAATTATAGCGCGGCCAAATACAATTGATATAATATTATGTTCAATCGTGTCTGATGTGTTGAGTGCTTTCAATGAAAGTAATGAACGCTAGCCAAGTAGTCAATACAGTTGTTCATAGTAATATTACCTCTGAGACTACTTTATGTCAAAGATATAAGGGTCATTTTCATTGAAAATTCGAGATAAAATATTTCTGGGAGTACCTTCTATAGTGGAGCAAAATATCATTTTTAGGTCGACCACACGCGCTACGCAATCTTACTGTTTAAAATCAAGCATAGTATATTTAAAACTTATCTTTGCAGTTTGCAAATTTAATTAAATCAATTTAATTAAATTTAGATATTCTCAAATTCTTCATTACGTTCTTCTATGAAGCATTATTATTTTAAGTACATACTTATAAGAAGGCAAAAAATTTGAGCGTAGAAATGAGAAAAATAATTATAAAATAAGTATATGGACCAGTTTTAGGGATAAAGTGACACTTTCTATGTAATAAGTCACTAGTCATTCAATAGTGTTAAATAAGACGATTTATTATTTGATGACCTCTGTGGCTCAGTGGTGAGCGCGTCGGTAGCTCAAGCCGGGGGTCGCGGGTTCGAATCCCGCCGACGAAACAAAAAGGTTTCAATGTTCCCGGGTCTGGATGTGTATTAAATATGTGTACGATATAATAAAAAATCGTAAATATATGTATAGTATAAAAGTATTAAATATATTTCCGTTGTCTGGTACCTGTAACACAAGTCCTTTAGGTACTTAGCACGGGGCCAGACTGACGTGGTGTGAAGCGTCCATAGATATTATTATTATTATTATATTTAGATTAACCCCACCTGTCTTGTATAATTTATTATAAAATTAATAATAAAATGTTAATTATTGAAAGTACAATAACTAAATAACTTTTCAGCAACTCTTCGTAACCGGTACTGTACTTACGTAAGCATTGTACACGATTGCTAAAATGTCGATCTCATTTTTTATGCACGCTTATGTAACCAGTTAATCCAAAACGTCACTTTCTACATCTCAAGGATTATTTTTAATTGGCTCTCACTAAAATTAAATGTAAGTATTTAGTTTTAGCATTCATTTTATTTACATAACACGAGTAAGTAGAGACTAGAGACAGAGGCATGAAACTTTTAATTATAATTAATCATTTTGTTTTAATTAAATTTAAAAATTTTGAACTGAACTTATGTTGGCCACCTGGTAAGGAGTAGGCAAGCTCTAGTATTTTAGCTCTAGTTCGTATGGGACCTAAAAGTCCTTTTATAATATCTGAAGGCGCCATTACAAAAAGGTTTTTTTTTTTCGAAAGGGTCTAAGCTACTGGTCTGGTTAAGACCATGGTAGTTTAATCGTGGCTACAAAAAGGTTGGGAAACCCCACTTGAGAATAAAGATAGCATTCCTGGGAATTGCAATGTTTAACTAAACAAATTAGTCAAGGTAAGTTTTGTCTACGTTTGTCGAGTGTAGACAAAACAAAGGAGACGCGGATGAAACGGCACAGACAATTAAAACTTTTACTACTCTGTGTCCTGATTCTGACTCATTGTTGCTGTGTGGCATTAAGAAATATCTTTGACACACACACATTACTATTTAATGTGTAGAAAAATGTTGTCGTTTACTTAATATGAATTTTGTTTTTGGCTCGCGGTTTGAAGCAGACTAATTATAATTATAAGATCTGATGTGACCTGCCATGAAATATTTAAACAATTTGATGAGTTTTGAAAGACATGAGTTATAGATAAAAATTAGGTACTCATTTTATGAATCGTTAAAATATTCAATGTCAATAACAGATTTCTCATACCTTTTGTTCAAAATTGAACTCTAAACATGATAACATACGGTCACTTTTGGGATAGACGAAATGTTGATAAAGCTATGACCTTACATGATAAAATATTATGTAGTTAATAATGTCTGGATTAAATAACTAGAAGCATACAAAGAATTGAAATTTTAACATTATGTTGTATTAAGTAGATTTCTTTTCTAACATCGTTCGTTACATAGAAATTTATTTTTTATGATGCATCACATAATATTATGTTCACTCTCCATTACAAGAATGTAGTGGATAATCTAAACTTGATATAACAATAATTATTATGATTCATTTACAAAACAATTTTTTATATTCAAAAATTATCTAATCAAGGGCTGATAAAAATAATATAATAATGTTATATTGATAGGAGCAACGTCTAAGAAATAAGATTGAACGTGGATAACATTGGTAAAGAGGTTATCAAAACTTATATCATCACGAGTGATAAGTAATTACAATGTTTCATCTTAGAGGTTATGGAAGTGCACATGTACTAAAGTAGCATTACAGAATGAAAAATGTGTAGGGTTCCTAAATGTTCTGAATAACTTATATAATTTAATTTGAATAAAGAACAGTGACTATAGAAAGAATTTCTTTCTACATATAAAAAAATGCAGATGTTCAAAGGAATACTGTCATAATGTCAAAACTGTCAGTATTTCTACTCTTTCGTGTTTCTATTGATCTCGTGCTAAGCCTGCATAGTGCATAATGCTGAGAAAAGTAAAACAGAGAAAAGCTGTTGTCATTCCGCATCTCAAAAATGTCCAACGAGCCATTAAGAAGTTTTCACTCTAAACCGAATAACACTTATTTCCTACTCTTCCAACCTTTCTGATTAATTTTGTTGCCGGTGTCAAGACTCAAGTCTCCAGAAGTTGCAGCTAAAATTTGTGACGACCTCTTAAAAAAAAAACAAAACTTACCACAGTTATTTTGTTCATAATCGTCGCTGCTGGTGTCCATTTTGAAATCTTGCAGTTTGCTCTGTGACAGCAGATTGGCGGCTGCTATCTTGATATTCGAGGCGTTTTTCAGGTCTGCGGCGTTGATGATCTTTATGGACTTGAAGTCCTTCATGTCTTTGATGGTAACCGGTAGGAGTATGGACCTTGGGTTGCCTCCCGACATGGGCGCAACCCTGATAACCCTGCGCTGCGGGGCCACACTCTCAACCGGTTTCGAGTAAACCTTCGTCTGAGGGTTGATCACTTGCACGTTGGTCACTTTGACGGGTTTCTGCGGTTGCGCCTTCACAACCAGCTGCGGTTTGGTTGCGGTTGCGGTCGGCGCCCTGGCGGCGGGTTTCGAGACTTTTGACTGGACGACAACCGGCGGTGTTTGAGACATACGACGTTTTCTTGCGACTTTGTCTGCGAATGAAAGTGTGACTTTAGTACATGAATGACTGAATTTTTCAACTCGACGAACCGGGCAGGTTTTTTGAGGTTATTGGCATGTGTTTATGTGTTTAATAGCGTTTTTACTTGTTGCTCGGTAAACTTGATGTTAGCCGATCAAAAACCTAAGCGACTAGAATCTAGAACTTATATTTTACTATTTTTGAGTAAAAATAACGTCGATAAAGTACTATATAATATTATATTAAGGGCCTGTTTCACCACTTTCTGATAAAGTGTCTAATAGGTTATTTACAACTTTTTTGACTACTTGATCTGTCAAGTTAATTGGTGGATAACCTTATCAGGAAGTGGTGAAACAGGCCCTAAGGATACCAAAATAAGTCATAAGATAAGTTTTTACTAAGTAATAATAATGTTAGATGCTTCAAGGTCTACATGATAGTGTTATTATGAACAGCTTATTTAGTTCTAGGACACAATGTACCTAGTACCTACTTTGAAGTAAACAGGTTGAATAAAAGAATACGTTACTCATTATATTATGTATTGTTGGTTCAAGTGTTAAATGCATGCCGCAATATGAAAATATGTTTGTTTTATGTTACACCATAGTTATTTAACTCCTTGTAATATTCTATTAGATGATATAAAAGCAACTTTCAATGATAGTAATTCTTCATAATACATAGGTATTTGTAAAAGTATTAACTGTAGCCAACGTTCCGAGATTAGGACACAATAGAAGATAGCTGCATACAAAAGTCATATTAGTTGACTCATGTTCAGACAATTGACTACTAATAGAATAGTTAACTGAGAAAAAGATTTAAAATAGAATATAGTCTCAGGTAAATTTTCGAGATTTCCAAGCGTTTGACACAATATTATCAAAAATACCTTTATTTTCTTATCAGTTATCAGTTATCACTGACTGAAATTAGGACAAACATGATTCATAAATCGAAAAGCGATGTTAATATTTTATATTATGTAACATTATGACAAATTGAAAAGTAAAATTGATAGCAACACATTGAAATGTACCTAATATTGAAAAGTACCAAAATACCACAATTAGACTTTTGACTCTTTTTCGGCGTTTAGAGACTTTTTTTTTAATTTTTGCTATCAGAATGCTACATTATTACCTATGGGTTTTGTTCATAGCTATCAACATCATCATCTTGAGACCAATTACAGTTAAACACATGTTTCGGGACTTTCAGTGGATGAAAGCTGATAAGTGGTAGGTCAGGCCAGTGATCCGCAAAGGGTGTGTGCGGCACACTGGGTTACCGTGGTCAGCAGTTAGTGTGCCTAGTTCTAGTGCTAAATGCCAAAAAACCTTTTTTGGCACTTAGCACTAGAACTAGGCACACTAGAACTGGCCTCAGGATGACGATCGACAAACGGGTGGGAGCTCAGAGTAAAAAAAAAAAAAACACTGATTAATTTGTGGTCTTAGGTGTACTTCGAAATATTTTTATTTTTCTAGACGTACCTTGAATACAAAAAGTTTGCGGAACACTGAGTTGGGCTACTATCAGCATTGCTTTGATTAAGAGATACTGTACTATTATCTATTCTGTGGAGATACTCAAGTTTTGCGTCCATGCCTTTGTGTCCCCCTATTGTTCCCCTATACCCCTCAATATGTGAGTACTCACTGGGTGTGTGGAATGTGTCAGTGTTGAGGAAGCCGGGCATGACGTTGTGCTCGAAGTCCACCATGTCGACCTCGTCGTCCGCCGCCGGCTGCGGCGGCTGGGCCTCATCCTCGCACGCCTGGATGAAGTACGGAGACAGCTGCTGCTCGAAGTCGCTGGAACAACAAAATGCTGTTAATAACTTAAGTAAGGGGTTCCCAAACTCATTTTATCTACTGCCCACTTTGAGAATAAATTATGTTTTAGCGCCCCCATTGTTTCAATTTAAAATGAATCCAGATGAAATAAATCACCCTAAGTCCCTACACAACGCCCCCATATTTTTTCTGAGTCCTACACCCCCCCTTTAGACCTACAACGCCCACAAGGGGGCGTTATCGCCCTGACTGACTTGTCATGACTCATGAGTCTAAAATGACTTTCCGATCTTTTACGCGGCTAGCCGCGACCGATAAAACATCAAATAAAATGCCACTTTATGACATAGACTCTAGGTATCATTTTGTCCTGACGTATGTGTGTGGCGACTGGCGACCTATGCTGCCGCTGCCGCTTGTGGCGTAGAGCAAAATGAAACCTATAGTCTATGTCATAAAATGGCATTTTATTTAAATTTTTGTCGGTCGCGGTCGCCCGCGGCAAAGATCGGGGAGTACCCTTTAGTGATGGATCTGGGGCAGAGTTCCTTTTTTGATCCAGTCTACTTTTTATTTTTTACAATATTATTATATTATAAGAAACAGAAATGTATTTTAGGTATTGTAACCAAAAATGTAGTTTACAATTTTCATAGAAAAATGTGTCCCAGCAAATAAGATAATAATTTTACAGACCTAATCTTCCAGTCAGCATTTTATTAAACAAGTAAACTGTAGGTGGTTAACCTACATACAGTTCTTATGTAAACAATAATTATTATTATTATTAGAGTCATCAAAATTGTGAAGACTATAGAAACTTACTGCCTATAAATATATAAAATATTAGCTGACTAAGCAATAAATTTTAGAATTTATGCAATAAGGTACAGGACACAGGTATTATGATGTCTAAATTTGTATCGAACTGAATGGACATCATAGAAAAAACAATAAACAAACAATTACAAATCTATTGATACATCATTAATTAAACACTGCTCAAAAATTACTCGCGTTTTTGTACATAAAATTGCAAGATACCTCATCGCTTCACTCTAGATGTGTATAAAATACACATTGAAAGTACAATATAATGTAATGTATAATAAACAAAATAATGCGCGATAATGTACCTTTGCTCTCTCTCCGATCGTTTTGCTTCGGTAAATTCCGCGCACAAACGTACTTAAGTTCTCAACGTAACGGTGTTTCGGTCGCGGTGGGTGGACACACTTCACAATATTATGCTTTTACTATTATATTATACCTAATAGTAGGTACTGATAAGGAGTGAGCACACTGAGACGGGCCGTGCCGGGGCTCAGCGTGCCGGGGCTGTGTCAGGGCGCAGCGGATTTCCGCTTCCATACTAATTGTATGGAGGTGGATTTTTGCGATGAGCCCCGGCACGGCCCGTCTCAGTGTGCTCACTCCTATACAGGCCACTAGCCTAACTAAAATCCTGTGTCCCACTAGTTCTATCTCTGTGACAACATTCATCAAAATCTATCCAGAACTTTCGGAAACTATTCATTGCAACAACAAAACAAATATTTTCTCTTTAATCTTTATTATATTACTAGACGACGGCCGCAACTCCGTTGCGCCAAAATTCGTTTACCGCGCTGGAGCCGTACATCTTTCCGGGATATATAGTATCCTATGTCCTTTACCGGGACTTAAAGTATCTCCATACCAAAATTCAGCAAAATCGGTTCAACAGTTTGAGTGTGAAGAAGTAACAGACAGACAGACACACATTCGCATTTATAAAAATACTAGATGACGCCCGCAACTCCGTTGCGCCAAAACTCGTTTATCGCGCGGGAACCGTGCATTTTTTCGGGACAAAAAGTATCCTATGTCCTTTCCCGGGACTGAAGGTATCTCCATACCAAATTTCAGCAAAATCGGTTGAGTGGTTTGGGCGTGAAGAGGTAACAGACAGACAGACAGACAGACACACTTTCGCATTTATAATATTAGTATGGATTAATATGAATTAGTATCGCTAGTAGGAGAACCAATGTGTCCAAACCCCAACCAGCTCTATCTCTGTGACAAAAAACATCAACATTCGTCCAGAATTTCCGGAAATTATTCGTTACAAATAAACAAATCTTTCCTCTTAATATTATGAAAAAAGTATTAGTAAAATCGCACATTTGTGGGTCAATCACATAAGTACCTAATGAATTTTCCATAACAAACCCGCATACACACATAAAATACTTTTGTCCGGATGATTTGCCGTATAGACAAGACAAAAAATAACCCGCATAGAAACTGATAACGGAATAGGGAATGATCGTGCTTATGTTGTGTAATTGTTGCAAATCTAACAATCACACAAAATTGATACAATTAAGAAAAAAGTACATTGGGAATCATAAAAATAATTGTGGTGTAAAGATTCCCAAATCCCAATGTACTATCAGAGAAGTCGATTCCTATGCAAATCGGGGACCTAAGCAGTTTGGTTGCGTTACGTCAAACCCAGCTGACAGATCACAATTAACATTGAATTGACATATTCGACCAAATAACAATAGAGATTGGGTTAGATCTGGCAATATTAAAGGCAAACATTACTTTGACATGCAAAGTAGTGTTCCAGTGAGGCCTTGGTTTTTTAGGTTCATTCGAAGTAGTAAGGCAGTATTTTCTACCGTTTGTCGAATTAGGATTGGACATTGCTGCTCACCAGTATTCCTAGCTAAGATTAGGGTTAAGGACAGCTCTCTGTGTGAATGTGGCCTTGACGAGTGTACCTTGGATCATATTTTTTTCTGCTGCTCTAGAAATAATAACTCTCTTTATGACCTTCTTCCTAACGACATCCCCCGCCCTATAAATTTCAAATCAATCCTTTGTTATGTAAACACTCCACTTATTGAAATTTTATGTACATATATCCGTTCTAACAATATAAAACTGTGATGTTTTTCTAACCCTTATATGTTTGCGTTTGTTTTAGATTATTCAACAGATAATCTACTAAATTAGATTCCGTTTAGGTATGGTATACCTTGTTGTTTCACCAGACCTACAATAATAGAGCAAAGTCAACTCAGCCACTCTGACATTGGCAACTCACTGAGGCCGCCATAAATAAAGAAGAAGAAGACCAAATAACATTGGTCTGTCAATTGCATAGGAATCAACTTCCTCGATGGTACTTTAATTAATTAAACTAATTATGATAAAAATAATAATAGAAAATTATCAAGCCATTATGAATTTAAATTAATAATTTTATGAAAAATGTTAAATTGTTTTGTTAAAATGTTATTCTAATTTATTCTGTATACACTAATTATATTCACACACCATTGTTACGGTAGGATATGTTAGAACTTAGAACTATTATAACCATATTTGAAGTTACCCTTTTGACTACTTATCTGTAAATAAATTATCTTGATTCTTGAATCTTCTGCTTTACTTCTTCAACATGCGAGGAATCTCTATAATTTTCTAAACTCTATATTGCCGACACTATTCTATATCTATGTAACATGTTTAACATGTTATAAAACAAAGTCGCTTTTTTTTCCCTCATGTAGGGACATGAAATCCGTTGCGTAGTTTTAAAGACGGGTCTTTAAAACTACGCAACGGATTTTGATGATTCTTTCAGTGTTAGATAGGCCAATTATCGAGGAAGGCTATATTTTATCACGCTAAGACTAATAGGAGAATGTGGAAAAAACGGGGGAAATTATTTGTAAGGGCTTATCTCGCGAACTACTGGAGCAATTTTTATGTTATTTGGCACAGATAAGAAGTAGACCACGTGAAGGATCATAGGCTATCGATTTTATGTATGCGGCGGGTCGCTAGTAGTATATATGCGACAGATCTCTATCATATCTTTTAAACTTTATGCACTTAAATATAATTAGGCATTACAACATATTGATAGAGCGTGATTTTCATCACGTATTAATCTCTACAATGTATAGTTACAACAGTTACGTAATAGGTCTCTAGTCTCTACACTCTCTAAACTACATATTAGGTTCTCTCCATATCTGATAAAAGAACTAACAAAATTCTTAAATAACTACAAAGAGTAATATTAATAAATTATAATTAGAAATGAATAGTTTTATTATGTGAACATTTTTGAGCTACTGCATTAATCTAAGGTAAACTATATATTCAAGGTGAGTGGTACAAAGTATATTTTATTCTTATAGTATGTTTTATCATTTATGAGATGTAAATGTTTTGAAAATATGTTTTTTCAAAACATTTACATCTAACATTTTCACATTATGATACACATAAAATGCGCAGTATTTGCATCTGAAATTAAATCTGCGCAATTGGATATTACACACATAAAATTTTAAATGTCAAAAATATTAAAATATTTTTATTTAGTACTTCAATTCTTGGTTCTAAAAATACTAACAAACATGAAACAATTACTTACGTAAGTAATTTTTAAAAGTTAGCAAGATTTATTTGTATGTTACTTAAATTTTATTCGATTACATAATCCGCTATAAATTTTTCATAACCTCAAAGCATCGAGCACATGGTTTTAAAAAAGTAAAAGACATAACGTCACAAAACAAGTTCAAGGAAACTGGCTTCGAGACGAGAAACTTGAATATGAATATTAAGTGCGGGCTTAGAATATACCTACGAGTCCTATACGACTTGCAGCACTTCCATACTATGCCATACTAAAACATTTGATATACTTATATACGTGGGAGAGCCATGCTTCGGCACGAATGGGCCGGCTCGACCGGATAAATACCACGTTCTCACAGAAAACCGGCGTGAAACAGTGCTTGCGCTGTGTTTCGCCGAGTGAGTGAGTTTACCGGAGGCCCAATCCCCTACCCTATTCCCTTCCCTACCCTCAACTATTCCCTTCCCTTCCCTTCCCTACCCTCCCCTATTACCCTATTTCCTCTTAAAAGGTCGGCAACGCACTTGCAGCTCTTCTGATGCTGCGAGTGTCCATGGGCGACGGAAGTTGCTTTCCATCAGGTGACCCGTTTGCTCGTTTGCTCCCTTATTTCATAAAAAAAAAAAAAAAAAAAAAACTTAAGCATCGCTAAGTGAGATTAGATAATGTTTTCTCTTTTATCATTCAACAACTTCTTTCTGAATCAACTTGCTTCTAAATTATTAAGTATTAGCTCTAGAGTTCACTCGGCGTAACTTGGCGGTAGCGGACATTGACTCCCTGTCAAAAACTTGTCATTTTCTATACAAAGCCGCGATTGACAACATCTGACACCTTATTGTTAATCGCGGTTTATATAGAAAATGACAAGTTTTTGACAGGGAGTCAATGACCGCTATTTTGTACAGTTTAAATTGTTTGATCATGTAGAAGACCATTATACACGCAAACTTTATTACGTACAGAAAATACTAAGAAAATAATTCTATTTTAATGAACATGATGTCAAATATTTAAAGAATTAATAACAAATATATAATATTATACTGATAGTCTTTTGTCTCATGTATTAAAATTCCACACACGTTCAAGTAGTTTGCTCCAACATTAAACTATTGGGTCAAAGACAAATTCTATTTTGTTAACTGAGACTGAGGTAAATAAACGTTAACTCAGAATTTACGTTCATTTTCCTGATAATTTCAGAACCTTTTCATTTGGAAATTGTACCCCAAATACCAATGTACTATTTTTACTGCCTTTTAAATAACAGTCATGCGAGGATCTAGATGGTATTTTTATTTACTCAAAACGACACTAGCATTCTATTTAATTTTGGGCCACATGTAAAGCTGGGGTTTCCAAACTTATTTTGTCTGCTGCCCACTTTGAGAACAAATTATGTTTTGGCGCCCCCATTGTTTCAATTTAAAATGCACCCGGATGAAATAAATCACCCCCCAAGTCTTTACACAACGCCTCCTTTTTTTCCTGTGCCACCCTCCTTTAGACCTTCAGCGCCCACAAGGGGGCGCTATCGCCCACTTTGGGAAAGGGTGACTGTAAAGTATGGAAAATAATGAAGAAACATATTATCTAGTAAAATAAAATTATATCTTGACATTTCCGTGTCGATAAAGTAATTTTATATCCTTATCCAGTCGTGGTAACAACGCAATTTACTATTACTAGAGGTATTATAGGTTACATATAAACATGGCAAGGTTAGAAAAGATCATGATAATAGGTATAACACGTGGTAACCTGAATATGATAACATGTTATCGTATTTACTTGTACATTTGCGTAGTACTTACATCTTATTGTAGAATATTTTGTTCGTCTCCATTCTCCACAGATAAGAATTTTGGACAGGTGTTGCTAGATAAATCGACTGCCCCTAGGTAGACTATCGTAACATCAAAAAGACAACTTTACAGGAGGAGCGTTTGAAGTTGCAAATTTGAACCACGACTTCATTTTTCACCCGATTGTTATGTAATTTGGCATGAGCAACAACAATAGTGTTAGGTATTAAGAGGATTCCACACCGCCATTTTTTCAATACAAACGTTGTCCCCTGTTTCCTCCCTGGATAATGCTAGTAGAGTTATAATTTTTTTCCTGAATATCTACGGCCACTAATACAATGTCCCTATGTTTTCTTTTTTTTCATAATTTAATTATTAAATAAGATATGAACGTTCAAAAACCCAAAAAAATGGCCAGATTTTCCACTGTGTTCAAACGTCCAGAAAACAGATTTGGATAGATTATATAAAAAAAGCTAAACATAGGAACACAGCTCAAGCCTTTTTTTAATCTTTAATGAAAAAAGTACTTAAATCGGTTAAGTTTTGGAGAAGGAATCAGGGGACAACGAATCGTTGATTTTCTGGATTTTCTGCAGTTGTCTCTATCGCGTTCTGCGGTATAGGCTTGAGGTAAGGGAGACAGCTATAGATATTACACGTACTTTTTTTTCATTTCTCTAGCCGCTGTGGTATCCTCTTAACTTATGCAATAAAATACTATATTATATGTTTGGTTTAGCTAAAATTGTTGTTGCGATATTATTCTTTGGAAAATCAACAACAAAAATTATTGCAACTAACACTAACCACAGTTTACGTTGAAATTTTTCCTTGGTAAAATGTAGTAACGTTTACTTACCATACTATACAGGGGACTTCTTTAACGTTTTTGTACTGTATGTAAGACATATCTTCATTTACAGCGGAATAATCAAATTCGAATTTATAGTATGTTTGAGAAAATGAATTATTATAAATTATCGTTTCAAAAAATATGTGTTTACCTTCAAAAGTGTGTTTCAAATTTTAGAAGTAGGCCATTGACACGATTTATACTAATGATGTACAAAAAAGTGCTAAAATATAGTATGTAATCAGCTAAGTTGGCTTGCAAAACATCAATAGTAAAAAAGGTCTGCTCTATGAAATAATGGAATTTTCTAACATTCTTAAAAATCTATATGATATGCTGTATAATTTAAAATATGAGATAAGTATTCATCGTAATCCATACTTTAATACTAATATAATAAATGCGAAAATGTGTCTCTGTCATTACTTCTTCACACCCAAACGAGGAAAATCGTTTGATTTTCCTGAAATTTGGTATGAAGATACTTGGGAGTCCTGGAAAAGGACATAGGATACTTTCTGTACTGGTAAAATATACGGTCTCCGCAAAACAAACAAATTTTTAGCGTTAGGAGTTGTAGGCATCATCTAGAAAATCATAAACCATTGCTAGGTAATAGGTATATTATTTTATGTTGCGGATTGTTCTGAAGGCCTGTTGAGTCCACTATTACGAAAAATGGCTCCTGTGAACAAGATATCCGTAGAAGAATTGGGATGGCTAAGAGTGCTAAATCTCAAATACGTAAAACCTGGCGTGATAAAAGGATTTCTTAAAAAATAAAACGAAACTTGTTCGTACTTTAGTATTTTCCATATTCCTTTACGGATCCAAGACATGGACTCTGAATTCTTTAAACCGCAGACACAACATAGAACGCCTTCGATAAGGAAAATGCGCCAAATTTCATGGTTTCTTTCAGAACTAACGCGTCCATCCTGGCTAAGCTAAACATAAAAACAAGGCTCTCTACCACCTGCCTCAATATATCTTACAATGCTATGGACAGTGGACACATAGCCAGAAAGAAAGGAGATAATTTTAAAATAGTCACTGGCGAGACTGAGGGAGAAAGACCTCGGGCCGCAGTCCCAATCGTCAGGACTAATGATTGGGACTGCTCCTATTAAGTCCACATCACAATTATGAGTCCAAAAAATAAAAATAAAAATACGAGGCTTTTCCAGTGGCCAAAAAAAGGAAAGAAAAGCTGGCGTAACATCATTAGGAGGAAGGTCATAGAAAGGAAAAGTCACGACTGGTAATAATGGGAGGTGCTCCGAGGAATTATTGCTCGTAATCGCACTTCCTGCAAGATTTCGCCATCGTTATAATATATCATCCTCATCACCTTGATGATTCTTTCACAGCAAAACTGAAACAAATGCCACCGGCATATTTCTGGACCAATACGACCTGAAAACATATTTACAACTCTTCTGGTGTTGCGAGTGTCCATGGGTGACGGTAATTGCTTTCCATCAGGTGACTCGTTTGCTTGTTTGCCCCTAATTTCATAAATAATAGTTGTTTTTAAAATAATAGATCGGTAAAATATCGTAAGTCAATGAATAGTACGACGTAGAATGTAGTAAGATATAGATACAGTAAATAAAAAATAATAGTTTCCGAAGTAGAATCTATACTAATATTATAAATGCGAAAGTATCTCTGTCTGTCTGTCTGTCTGTCTGTCTGTCTGTCTGTCTGTCTCGCTTTCACGCCAAAACTACTGAACCGATTGCAATGAAATTTTGTACACAGTTATTCTAGAGTCTGAGAAAGGACATAGGCTACATTTTGATGTGGGAAAATATCTTATTTCCATGAAAATATCGATGAAAATTTATTCGCATTGCGCAGGCCAGCGCTCATCCCGGGGGTCCTGGGTTCGAGTCCCGCAGGCGGAACAAGTTTTCAATGTTCCTGGGTCTTGGATGTGTATTAAAATAATATTTCAAAAATCTTAAATATATTTTATGTATAATATTATAAAAAATCCAGAAATATATCGATGCAATTTAGTTCTAATACGATTCAACAGATGGCGTTTTATTTTATTTTAGTTCTAATACGATTCAACAGATGGCGTTTTATTTTTTACTTAAATATATTTTATGTATCTATACTTCTATACTAATCCATACTAATATTATAAATGCGAAAGTATCTCTGTCTGTCTGTCTGTCTGTCTCACTTTCACGCCAAAAACTAATATTATAAATGCGAAAGTATCTCTGTCTGTCTGTCTGTCTGTCTGTCTCGCTTTCACGCCAAAACTACTGAACCGATTGCAATGAAATTTTGTACACAGTTATTCTAGAGTCTGAGAAAGGACATAGGCTACATTTTGATGTGGGAAAATATCTTATTTCCATGAAAATATCGATAAAAATTACTTCGCATTGCGCGTGGCCAGCGCTCATCCCGGGGGTCCTGGGTTCGAGTCCCGCAGGCGGAACAAAAAGTTTTCAATGTTCCTGGGTCTTGGATGTGTATTAAAATAATATTTCAAAAATCTTAAATATATTTTATGTATAATATTATAAAAAATCCAGAAATATATCGACGCGATGCAATGAACATTTTAGTTCTAATAAGATTCAACAGATGGCGCTTTTTTTTACTTCGTTGGAACATAGAACTAATCATACTTATTAGTTATTATGTTTTTGTTTATAGTTTTTAATACGTTAGAATATTATGTTTAATAATATTATCACTTGCTATAATAATAATCAATCTATCTTATCTTATAGAACTCCTACTGCATTTCTAAGGAGTTCGAGTGTGTTGTGTTGGCCTATATTCCATCCAGAAAATATATCAATGCAATCAACATTTTAATTCTAATATATGAAAACAGATGGCGCTTTATTTTTTACTTCATTATTATAACAGAACTAATCATACCTACTTTATTATATATTATTGTTTTTATTCATAACTAGCTGTTGCCCGCGACTTCGTCCGCGTGGACTTTAGTTTATAGCGCGCGGTGTCAACAAAATTTATGTCAAATTTAAAAACTTTTTAAAACCCTGGTAAGTGGTACCCCTCTTAGGGCCGCGCTACACCGGAATGGCAGCGCTGAAAGTGCTCGCCTGGCCGCTGCCATTCCGGTGTAGCGCGGCCCTTAATTAATCAAAATACCCAAAAACAGCTGTGCAGTGTGCACATAATCTGTACTAATATTATGAATGCGAAAGTATCTCTGTCTGTCTGTCTGTCTGTCAGTCTCGCTTTCACGCCAAACGCCAAAACTACCGAACCGATTGTAATGAAATTTTGTATACTGATAGTCTAAAGCCTGAGAAAGGACATAGGCTACTTTTTTACTGGAAAAAAGGGTTGTAAGGGTCGTAAATTTGTTCAAAAAATTCATAATAGATGGCGCCGTGCGTCTTCTACATCGCGCTGACGCTTGCTCAAAAGTCTTTCTATAAGAGGTGGTATCATCTTACATTTAAGTCTCGATTTTTTTCGATTGTTATATCTATTCTACGGTATTAAATAACTCAGTACTTTATCTGTGCAGGCAGTGACGTAACCTTAAGACCAAATTTCACCAACGACTGTTAAAGTTAATGCTCGAATTAGTATCACGTTAGCTGTTTTGTTTTTCATATGAATGAAAGAGAAGACAGGATATTTTAACAAGCTGTTAACACTAACAGACGTTGGTGAAATTGGGGCTAAACCTATCAATGATAAATAGTTTATGGGTAAAGTTGTGTAATTGGGGGGCTAAATAAGCTTTAAAATTTGGCATAATATATAAAGTTTAACGTACAAAAATGAAGTACTTATTGTTTGCACACTGCACAGCTGTATTGATTTAAGGGGTACCAGGGTTTTTTTATAAAAGCTTTTGACACCAATTTTGTTGACATCGCGCGCTATAAACTGAAGTCCACGCGGACGAAGTCGCGGGCAACAGCTAGTATTGTATAATTATCATACGATATTTATCATTACTAAAATTCCAACGAAGAAAATCGTAAGTTACACTTGCTATATATTTTTCGAAAGAAGTTCCAATGTAAACGATTGTAAGTAGAACAAACTATAGTTTACATTAGGGTTCATCCGGCGCGTAGACAATTGCAACTGATACATACGATGTGTAAATTCGGGTATCTGCTCCCGTATTACTCCGCGTAGACTATCGCTAAGGGACTAACGATAAATAACGTCGGAGGCGTTTGAATCATACTCTAGTTTACGTTTATAAAAAGACAGTTATAGTTCGAATTTAATATTTTTTCTTGAAGATCCTAAAAGATCAACTTAATTCTATGCATTTTCGCAATAAAACGAATTTTGCCATTTTGTGGCTTACGATAGTCTACCTAAGAGCAGTCGAAATATTTATTTACTTATGAATTTGAATATAAATGTGTTTTTTGCATTTAATAGACTCGAAAACGTGTGGATCCCAAAATAAATTAAAATTTTAGAGTATAAGAGAAAGAAAACTTTGTATATTTTTTACATTCGCATTACTTCCCGTGGAATATGTACTTGTCACTTTACTACATGAGAGCGGGCACCACAAATATAAGATTACGAGCTGTTGCCCGCGACTTCGTCCGCGTTAGTATAGTAGACTGTAGATCACGTCCCAAGAATACTTGAATATTTTTGTACAATAAATAATAATTTATTGTACAAAAATATTCAATGTACAGAATTGACTTTCCCACGATTTTATTATGTATAGATGTTCCGCGCGGCTTAGCTTGCGTAATTTAGGAATTTCACGCGACCGTACATTTTTCCACAAAAAAATAGCCTATGTCCCTTAACGTGGTCTATTCTTCATGTTTGCCAAATAACATAAAAATTACTTCAGTAGTTCTTAAGAATCTTAAGATAATAAGCAATTTCATATAATTTCCCCCGTTTTTTCCACATTTTCCTGTATTTCTTCGCTTCTATTAGCCTTAGCGTGATAAAATATAGCCTATAGCCTTCCTCGACCAATTGGCTATCTAACACTGAAAGAATTTTTCAAATCGAACCAGTAGTTCCTGAGATTAGCGCATTCAAACAAACAAACAAACAAACTAACAAACTCTGCAGAATTATAATATTATAGTATAGATAGCTAATTACACAAATTTATTTTAAAGGAACAATTCTACAATTCAATTGTTTAGGACGATTAAAAACTTATAACGTAACTTTTTGCCAGGTTTTTAACCATGGTTCAGGACCACAAAAACATTGCCCACATGCCACAAGTCTCTACATTACTCCAAGTTAGCGTCATTCATGGTCGAACGGTGTCGTTGACCTAACCCGTCAACATTAGTATACATAGCGGTAAAGGTGTCACCCACGTGGTCGCTGGCCACAGGTGCGGTCGAGGAGACTGTCAAGTGCACAGTGCACTGTACTAGTGTGAAGCTCGCTTAAGTAAGCGTAGTTAAGTAGTAACTAGTAGTACTAGCTAAAATCGATATCCATAACTAATATTATAAATGGGAAAGTGTGTCTGTCTGTCTGTTACCTCTTCACACCCAAACCGCTGAACCGATTTTGCTGAATTTAATCTCGAAATAATTGTTTGTGGAAGTCCAGGGAAGGTTCATAAATTAGCAGGGATACGAAATTCACCGGGTCAACTAGTACTACCATAAAATACATACTTCAGCATTACTTAACTTTAATTTCATGAAGTTTTGACATACACTCCAAACATTTTCTATCAAACGCTTCATTTAATGAGTGGGTATCGTTAAATGTATCTGCGAGCAGTCTTTATCCAGACTGCTTTTCAATATTTTCCTGTTAAGAGCATATGATGTGTGGTGTCTACTTCGTCAGCCGATCACATTTTCCTTTAAATTAACTATTGTAAGTAAGTCAAGTAACTTATTCGAAAGAGTAACATTTAGCCCTAATTTCGCCAACGTCTTTTAGTGAACTAACAACTTGTTAAAATGTCTTCTCTTTTATTCATAAGAAAAACAAAAGAGTTAACGTGATTATAATTCGAGCGTTAACACTGACAGACGTTGGTAAAATGGGCATTGTCCAAAAAAAATTTAACGCCATTGAAGGTCAAACAAAGGTTAAACATATTTGTTCAAAAATATAAGTAACTAATGGGTATTTTTTTCGTTTATATACAGAAAAACGATTCCTCGAAATGTTTTTGTAATGAGCAAAATTAAAAAAAAATGGACAATCCCCATTGGGCCTTAATCTATTTAATGCTGCGTTTCCATGCTTGCCAAGGCTTGACCAGCGTCCACAAGCACAAGCGTGTAAAGAGAGTATCTGGCTTGGCTTGAGTAAGCTTGTGGGCGCTTGTAAGTTGTATCCGATCCGTGTAGTGTCGGTTTTTGGACACAGATCAAAGGGCGCTTGCTTGGATCATGGATGTACGCACATTATAAATTATATAATACACAGACGCATTCACAAACGTGTGAACGACTTACAAATGACAAGCGAGATTTGTGGACGCTTGTGAGTTGTGCCTTGTGGATGCTTGCCAAGCCTTGGCAAGCATAGAAACCCAACATTAGAGGGAAGTAACAAACAGACATCTACACATATTCTCATTTTTATAACATAAGTACTTAAGGAACTATCTAAATCATTATTCCTACAAAATCGAATCATTATTGTGGTACTGGTTATTTGCTCAACCAGTTAACATATTTTACGATCCTATATTTAACCATCGTTTTTAATATTTAACTACAGGTTAAACAGAAGAAAATAACGGTTACATCATAACCTATATTGTCTAATTGTGATTCCACTGGAGTTTGGTATTCGGTCGCCGACCTCAATACAACCTATACATACGCGTCCGTTCTGCAGATAAGTGCGTTTGCTTGTACAGATTTTGTTTGTTACATCAATATTTTTAACAGAGTCTAAGGCAAGATGCTATCTCTAATTCGTAAGTATCTAGAAGAACGGGAAATGTTTGGAGTGCATAGAAGGAAAAACATAAATGCGCGGTTTTCCAGGGTCCCCCTGGAGCTGGATTTTTTTCTCCCACAAACCCTCATCATAATAATTGTTAATACTTGCAATCATTACAAACAAACCGATCTTATGTAACATATAAATATACAATATTCTGGATAGATTGTTTTGTTTAAATTATAAGATTATAATTTGCGACGTAGTTAAAAAACACGGTATGACATTTAACGTAAGTTAAGTTAACCAAATCCCACTAAAGTGACATGATTTTTTTGAGATGTCTTGACTCTTGAGTCTTTCTTAACTTTGTCGCCTTCGAGTCTATATAATACATATTAATATTACTGTTTCATGTTTGTGTAGATCAAAAAGGTGAGTGATCTTTACTTGCCGAACATCCAAATCCACGCAATATACTTTGGAATGAAATAGCGGAGTGCAATGACCCAAGCCACATATTTGTCAAAGTTTGACCATAAATATAAGTAATCTTTAATTTTGTCAATATTTTAATTACTTTGCCAATAATTGACAAAGTAATTTAACAATCAAAGTCTTAAATTATTCTTTATTATACTCATACAAATGAGTATAATCCATACTAATATTATAAATGCGAAAGTGTGTCTGTCTGTCTGTCTGTTACCTCTTCACGCCCAAACCGCTGAACCGATTTTGCTGAAATTTGGTATGGAGATACTTTGAGTCCCGGAAAGGACATAGGATACTTTTTATCCCGGAAAAATGTACGGTTCCCGCGCGATAAAAAATCATCTAGTAAATAATAATTTAAGGCTTATTCAGTGTTCGGTTTCACTAAGTCCACATATTCAGTTATGTTATGTCCTAATATATGCCTTCAATCTATGCAATATGGTATCTAATGAATATTTTCTGAAACTGCTGAAAAACTTCAGTTTCAAAAACAGGAGGCTATTGTTACATATACATTTTAAAAGTAATGCAATTCTAAAATAAGCTAACCGGTTCTATGAAGGACAACGATATTCATGAGATGAAAGTTATTGAGTTAAATCAATCGGAGGATATTGTGTCACAACTAGATTCTGACGTGACACTTTCGCGCCAACGCCGTGACACATGACTCACAGACTGACCAACATGTTCCACTTTTGAATACCAGTGTGACGCAATATTTAGAAAGGCCTTTTACTTTGAATCTGTTATGAGTTGGAGAGATTTTAATTTTTACAGTTTAATTGACGCAGAAATATAATTAAGACGTGGGAGAGCCATGCTTCGGCACGAGTGGGCCAACTCGACCGGAGAAATACCACGTTCTCACAGAATACCGGCGTGAAACAGCGGTTGCGCTGTGTTTCGCCGAGTGAGTGAGTTTACCGGAGGCCCAATCCCCTACCCTATTCCCTTTCCTACCCTCCCCTATTCCCTTCCCATCCCTACCCTCCCCTATTACCCTATTCCCTCTTAAAAGGCCGGCAACACACCTGCAGCTCTTCTGATGCTTCGAGTGTCCATGGGCGACGGAAGTTGTTTTCCATCAGGTGACTCGTTTGCTCGTTTACCCCCTTATTTCATTAAAAAAAAAAACAGCCAAGTGCAAGTTGGACTCGTGGAGACAGACGGACAGACATCGGAGTCTCAGTAATAGGGTCCCGTTTTTATCCTTTGGGTACGGAACCCTAAAAAGAGTATATTTTCCACTAGCGTTTAACTTTTTCACGTTTCCAAATCATCGATAGGTTTAGCTTGTGAGTTGACTGTTGATCTATCTATCAGTCAAGTGCAGCTTTGCAAGCCGATCATCATAGATTTGGCTTTATTTTTGTTAAGTTTACTTGGAGCAAAATTTTAGGTTTTATGGGTACATTTGTTTGTAACGAGCTTTTGCCCGCGGCTTCGCTCGCCTTAAGAGGATACCACAGCGGCTAGAGAAATGAAAAAAAAAGTACGTGTAATATCTATAGCTGTCTCCCTTACCTCAAGCCTATACCGCAGAACGCGATAGAGACAACTGCAGAAAATCCAGAAAATCAACGATTCGTTGTCCCCTGATTCCTTCTCCAAAACTTAACCGATTTAAGTACTTTTTTCATTAAAGATTAAAAAAAGGCTTGAGCTGTGTTCCTATGTTTTGCTTTTTTTGTATAATCTATCCAAATCTGTTTTCTGGACGTTTGAACACAGTGGAAAATCTGGCCATTTTTTTGGGTTTTTGAACGTTCATATCTTATTTAATAATTAAATTATGAAAAAAAAGAAAACATAGGGACATTGTATTAGTGGCCGTAGATATTCAGGAAAAAAATTATAGCTCTACTAGCATTATCCAGGGAGGAAACAGGGGACAACGTTTGTATGGAAAAAAGGGCGGTGTGGAATCCTCTTAAGAAGTATTATTATATACAAACTTTCATCCAATATTTTAAAACCTTTGGGGTAGAATTTGTTCAAAATCCTTTCTTAGCGGATGCCTATGTCATAACAGCTACCTGCATGCCAAATTTCAGCCCGATCCATCCAGTGGTTTGGGCTGTGCGTTGATATATCACCATGTCAGTCAGTCACCTTTGAGTTTTATATATTTAGATATTATGTAAAGCACAGACAGTATTAATTCGATGAATATCAAATGCTATTGCAATTTGCAATTATATGTAAATAATCCTGATTCTCGGAAGATATAAAAGCTTTGGGAACAATTAACTTGTCGTTATGTCTTTAAAAGAACCCAAAACTCTTCAAATTGTTTGACAAATGTATGTGCGAAGGTAAAATACGACGAGATATAAGATAATATTATGTCGAGTAGCCAGCAGGCTTCGTGCGGGTTGGTTGACCGCCGAATCGCGGTATCGAGATTGTCGACCTCCGGCTAGCGGCATCGCAGGTTTAGAGTAACGATGGATAGATAGTAGATACCATGAGAGTATTTTCATTTTTCACCGAACACGGTCGTTTGGTGTTTTGAAATCATTTTTATTCATAGTTCACAGTTTTTAGAAAATTCATTCTGAACATCGAAAGTATGGTGCTTACCACCGGTTCGGGAACTAACCCGGAAGAAACTCGTACATGATGCATGATGCTTTTTTAGATCAAAATTAATTGAAACAAATTACATTTTTTGCAAGTTACCTATTGAATAGTGATTTAATTTATAATAATTTACAGTTTTATCTTTAACAGTAAATTTAAAGTAACAAGGTTAATATTCTTCAGCTTTATTCAAAATTGAGGCATTTTTTTTAGTTTAGTTACTATGACTAATGATAAGATATTTTTTATTTTATTATAAGTAATATATATATATATATATATATATATATATATATTTAAATCGCCGAAGACTTGTTGCGTCTTTTCAAAGTCGAACCCTATGGCGTCTACCATTTCCAATGACTTTTTAATTGTTATTCGTGCGAATATAGTTACATTGCTGCCATGTGAATTCTATTGTCGACGAGAAATTTTGTTTACGTACGAAAATTAGATATTCAATTTCAAATAATTCTCGCTGATTTTTTGCTTCCGTTCTCGATGGAAATCATGTGACACATTGTATATTTTTGTATTCGTTCCATGCATTTCATCGTTTTTCCTACATCCATTCAAATGTATGGATATATTGATACCGTATATTGTACTATATTAATTCCATGCATTCTACTAATTAAATGACTCCTTACTATATTTGAGATTATATCGGTACCGTATATTATTTTTGTATGTACGCCATAAACTGTTGAGTTTGTTGCTTCCTCCTAACCTTATATGTTATATCGATACATACATAGGTACCTATATAATAGATCCCAATAAATACATTAAATAACTAAAAATTATATTTTTAAAATGTTCTTAAAATTCGCGTCATTGTCCTGCGCATTGTTTGTTTTGAATGCCTTGCCGATATACTCAACGTGACGGGTTGAAACCTATTTTGCGATAAAATCTGCTGGCTCACTTTATTTGATCGCAGTGCTTTGGTGTGGATAGAGGTCTTCGTTTTATGCTCTTTCTCTCTCTTTGAAATACGTTCTACAAAAATTTCCAAATAAGACGTCATTTACATTTCTCGATGTGTGCCAACATTTGTCTGTTTTTCACTACTTTTTTTTTATACCAAGTTATAAAGGCCCGCAACATTTCTAAGTTCTTAATAATTTTCTTAGTTTTCTTTATATCAATACTTAATTATAAACGAATTTAGTGAATTCCTCATTTTCCTGAACGTCTTTTTCCTGAATAACCCTAAAAACATAATGACGATCTTTCAGAATAATGATCAAATCTGTAACTGTATTTCAGGAAAACAGGAACAAATATATCGAATCGATGCAATGTCTATATTGCAATTAGGTAGTTATTTGACACATTTTCGAAAAATAGTAGGAGAATAGTAAGAAAAGTAGTAAAAATGTTATCTACACTTCAATATTATAAAGCAGGAAAGGTTGTTTGTTTGTTTGAACGCGTTAATCTCAGGAACTACTAGTCCGATTTGAAAAATTCTTTCAGTGTCAGATAGCCCATTTATCGAGGAAGGCTATAAGCAATATTTTATCACGCTAAGAATAATAGGAGCGAAGAAATAGAGGAAAATGTGGAAAAAACGGACGGAAATTATTTGAAAGGGCTTATTTGAACGCGCTTATCTCAGGAACTACTGGTCCGATTTGAAAAATTCTTTCAGTGTTAGATAGCCCATTTATCGAGGAAGGCTATAAGGAATATTTAGGAAATACATTTTTATAGTAAATCAACACTTTTACTAACATACAAGTTTCATTGAAAATCCTATTTTTTACTTATAATAATAATAACCCCCTCACCGGTTTCGGTGACGGTGGCTGGTTTCATTGAAACCAGGCCAGTTACGCAGGAGTAATTTTTATAGTGCCCAAGTGTGTGCGCAGTACACATGAGCACTCCTTTTAACTCTCATAACCCAGTGGGACGGACGACCGACACGACTGGCGAGAGATGCGCAGGATCGACTTTTACATGCCCATCCGTGATCCGACGCATGGATCATCTTACTTGTCAGACCTTATTTTCCTGTTCTGAGTGTCAGACAATCAGGTGATCAGCTTGCAATGTCCTAAGTATTTACTAAACTTGGAAATAACAATTAACAATATGTTTCCAACGCGGGAATCAAACCTCTGAGTCAAGAGTCACGCTCTGGACCACTGGACAACGGAGGCGTTTATAATAATAATATAATCAGCACGAATATGGATAAGATTTTTAAAATAATCATTATTCTCAACAAATTGTCATTATTCTAAGTGAACACGTCATTTTCCACAAATTTTGTCATTGTCATGAACAACAGTTTTTACTTAATATTAAATATCTCTTAAATTATTTAATTTTTTTTCGTGACTCTTACAGAAAAGGAATTCTATTTCGGTGTCTTTTAACACCAGAAACATTCAGAGCAATATTTAAGGGTTTTTTAAAAAACACAATTTTTGGCCTAAAATAACATTTTGAGTAGATTTACCAAGTGGAAGTAAAATAACAGGCACAATGAAAAGAAGTGCTAGGATACTCTCATTAGTAAGTAAGTATCCCATTAAGTATATTAAAAATAATGAATAGGTAAGTACCTAGTAGATTTTAATTTATACTTGGTTTGTAAATTTCAATTATGGTTATTATCTATAATAGTACCTATTATTTCTGTTTATTTGTTTTGTACAAAAAGAGGACGGTATTTGATTATAATACAAGTTCACAATAATAATAAATTTTTTCGTAAGTAGTAGGTTAACGCGCGCGCGTAAACAAACACGACGCGACGTTGCGTTCTGTGCTGTGATAGTCATAGTCAATCATGGTTGTCGTGATTGATGTAGATCGTTTTTTTAAAAGAAGTGATTTCAAAACTATTTTAAAGACAAAATAAAATGGCCTTGGCCGTCGACCCATTTTGTAATACAAAAAAAATGTTTTAACTGTGGTGCAACGACCAAGAATAATATCAATATTATTACAAATCATTTTGTTCTACCTATGAAACGAAAGAACATAAAATCGCTTTATAAATCTTCATTTTTCTGGTGCAGCATTTGTAAATATGCAATTTACGATCATTATCCTGACGTCGAGTGTCCTGTTTGTTGTTGAACTGTTTATATACTTACCTGTCTAAAAGTATTTTGGATCGATTGTATTAACTACTATGTCCCTACCTACATACCTACGTATATGATTTTTTTTGACAAGTACTTACCTATTGTATATTTTAAACAAAAGCCCATCAGTGACTGAGCTTAGACTGCGAATTGGGTTGGGACTAATGTATTTTTAAATATCTATTCTTACTAATATTGTAGAGACGAAATATTTAATCGTTTGCTTATTACTATTTAACTTACGAGTTACGAGAATACTGAACCAATTTAAATAATTCCTTCGCTATTAGAAAGCCACGGTAATGAGAAGTGAAATAGTCCAAACAAGTGCATCGAAACTCAACGTCAAGTGGTTACCGGGTCATGGGCTGGGCTGTACACTGTACAGTGTTCTGAGATTTTTTTAAAATCTTGACTTGGTGACTTTCTTCATTCCTAAATCGACACCCTTGACAAGATTTATAGTAACTGTGATGGCATACTTATAATAATAATAATGTACTTTTATTCGGCTCGATAACATAAAAACCTTAATCTAGACAATTACAACATGCAAATTATTTTATTTTCAATGGTTTTTAATATTAAAATGTTAAGATCGCAACCGGCAGCTTAGCTAGGTTACAGTATAACCTGTGTTAAAGCCACCGGACCCTTTCCCAACTACTGATCGCATATCGCTGATTTTACATTTCAGGCAATTAAAATTAGATTACAAATCAAATCAATGTTTAAAATTAATCAAACTTGATACAATAAACAATACAAAAAACGATCGAAACGATCTACATCAATCACGACAACCATGATTGACTATGACTATCACAGCACAGAACGCAACGTCGCGTCGTGTTTGTTTACGCGCGCGCGTTAACCTACTACTTACGAAAAAAATTATTATTATTGTGAACTTGTATTATAATCAAATACCGTCCTCTTTTTGTACAAAACAAATTAACAGAAATAATAGGTACTATTATAATAGTACCTATTATTTCTGTTAATTTGTTTTGTACTTGTATTATAATCAAATACCGTCCTCTTTTTGTACAAAACAAATTAACAGAAATAATAGGTACTATTATAATAGTACCTATTATTTCTGTTAATTTGTTTTGTACAAAAAGAGGACGGTATTTGATTATAATACAAGTTCACAATAATAATAATTTTTATTATTATTATTGTGAACTTGTTGATAATAACCATAATTGAAATTTACAAACCAAGTATAAATTAAAACCTACTAGGTACTTACCTATTCATTATTTTTAATATACTTAATGGGATACTTACTTACTAATGAGAGTATCCTAGCACTTCTTTTCATTGTGCCTGTTATTTTACTTCCACTGGGTGAATCTACTCAAAATGTTATTTCAGGCCAAAAATTGTGTTTTTTAAAAAACCCTTAAATATTGCTCTGAATGTTTCTGGTGTTAAAAGACACCGAAATAGAATTCCTTTTCTGTAAGAGTCACGAAAAAAAAATTAAATAATTTAAGAGATGTTTAATATTAAGTAAAAACTGTTGTTCATGACAATGACAAAATTTGTGGAAAATGACGTGTTTACTTAGAATAATGACAATTTGTTGAGAATAATGATTATTTTAAAAATCTTATCCATATTCGTGCTGATTATATTATTATTATTATTATTATTATTATTATTATTATAAACGCCTCCGTTGTCCAGTGGTCCAGAGCGTGACTCTTGACTCAGAGGTTTGATTCCCGTGTTGGAAACATATTGTTAATTGTTATTTCCAAGTTTAGTAAGGACTTAGGACATTGCAAGCTGATCACCTGATTGTCTGACACTCAGAACAGGAAAATAAGGTCTGACAAGTAAGATGATCCATGCGTCAGATCACGGATGGGCATGTAAAAGTCGATCCTGCGCATCTCTCGCCAGTCGTGTCGGTCGTCCGTCCCACTGGGTTATGAGAGTTAAAAGGAGTGCTCATGTGTACTGCGCACATACTTGGGCACTATAAAAATTACTCCTGCGTAACTGGCCTGGTTTCAATGAAACCAGCCACCGTCACCGAAACCGGTGTGGGGGTTATTATTATTATAAGTAAAAAATAGGATTTTCAATAAAACTTGTATGTTAGTAAAAGTGTTGATTTATTATAAAAATGTATTTCCCAAAATATAGCTAATACCAAAATCTGCCTTTAAAAAAATATATTCTACCTTTTCGAGTCACCTGCAATAAAAAATGTACACCTGTTAAATAATAATAATTCTGATACCTATTTATTATTTCTCAAATAATATTTTATTATCAAACGTTCCGCGCGGCTTCGCTCGCGTAAATTAGATATTTCACAGACAAATTAGGGCACAAAAAATAGCCTATGATACTTCACGTGGTCAATTTCTTAATTCTTATCAGTTATCTGTACCAAATAAAAGGAAAAATTGCTCCAGTAGCTCGTGAGATAAGCCCCTTCAAATAATTTCCCCCGTTTTTTCCATTTTTTCCTCTATTTCTTAGCTTTTATTCGTCTTAGCGTAAAAAAATATAGCCTATAGCCTTTCTCAATAAATGGGCTATCTAACACTGAAAGAATCTTTCAAATCGGACCAGTAGTTCCTGAGATTAGTGTGTTCAAATAAGCCCTCTTTCAAATAATTTCCCCCGTTTTTTCCACATTTTCCTCTATTTCTTCGCTCCTATTATTTTTGGCGTGATAAAATATTCCTAATAGCCTTCCTCGATAAATGGGCTATCTAACACTGAAAGAATTTTTCAAATCGGACCAGTAGTTCCTGAGATAAGCGCGTTCAAATAAGCCCTTTCAAATAATTTCCCTCCGTTTTTTCCACATTTTCCTCTATTTCTTCGCTCCTATTATTCTTAGCGTGATAAAATATTGCTTATAGCCTTCCTCGATAAATGGGCTATCTAACACTGAAATAATTTTTCAAATCGGACTAGTAGTTCCTGAGATTAACGCGTTCAAACAAACAAACAACCTTTCCTGCTTTATAATATTGAAGTGTAGATAACATTTTTACTACTTTTCTTACTATTCTACTACTATTTTTCGAAAATGTGTCAAATTACTACCTAATTGTAATATCGACATTGCATCGATTCGATATATTTGTTCCTGTTTTCCTGAAATACAGTTACAGATTTGATCATTATTCTGAAAGATCGTCATTATGTTTTTAGGGCTATTCAGGAAAAAGACGTTCAGGAAAATGAGGAATTCACTAAATTCGTTTATAATTAAGTATTGATATAAAGAAAACTAAGAAAATTATTAAGAACTTAGAAATGTTGCGGACCTTTATAACTTGGTATAAAAAAAAAGTAGTGAAAAACAGACAAATGTTGGCACACATCGAGAAATGTAAATGACGTCTTATTTGGAAATTTTTGTAGAACGTATTTCAAAGAGAGAGAGAGAGCATAAAACGAAGACCTCTATCCACACCAAAGCACTGCGATCAAATAAAGTGAGCCAGCAGATTTTATCGCAAAATAGGTTTCAACCCGTCACGTTGAGTATATCGGCAAGGCATTCAAAACAAACAATGCGCAGGACAATGACGCGAATTTTAAGAACATTTTAAAAATATAATTTTTAGTTATTTAATGTATTGATGTGTTATTTGTTAGTATCGGATAGTTTATTAGTTCTTTATCTTCAAAATAACATCAAATTTTTTAATCCTTTCTAGCTCATTTTTTTTATAAATAATAAATTGTAAGCGGCAGTATCGAAACGACACGCAAAAATTTCATAATTTGGTACTTTTTTTATAATAACTTTTGAAATATTAACTCTACTTTCAAATAGTTTAAGCAGCATTTTCGTAAGTTAATTAGACATTGAAATGTGTAATTTACGAAGGCGTTGTGAACCCAACTTCGAAGACATGAATTTAGTCTCTCTCAAATATTCGCCCCACTACACAATATTTATACCACAAGCGTCATTACGTCCGCGCTAGCCGGCAAAAAATATAAACAAAAACATGCCCTTGCATGTCGCGTGCGAACTCCGCCCCCTCGCCTCTGTCACCCCCGCGTCTCCTCTGGGACGATGTCGTTTTGTGGGACGTAATTAAATCATACATAAGAATTGATAAAAACTTTTATTATATACAGGAATCAACATTATCGGCGTGTTATACGTAAACAAAGTATCGAATATACGGCGCGCAGTAGCGACCTCCAAAATTCGCGCGCCAAATAGCGGAACTAAGAAATACGCCGAAAAGCACTCCGGTGACAAAACAACGTCCATGCCAATATTTCACCCAGCCATTGTACTAACCTTAACACTACTTCTGGCTGAATTTGAGAGATGGTCAATCTTGCGTCCGTATACAGGACGTAACAAGTCAGTCGGACGCAATATCATCGGTAAAAACCGCCATGTAGGACGTAATATCAACTCCGGGGTGGAAATATATATATATATATATATATATATATATATATATATATTGTTTTATAAATTATATAAAAATGTAATGATAAGATATTTAAATTGCCCATAACAACTTTCTGCAATTAGGTATAACAATAATTAGTATACAGGCAGTAGAGTACTAATTAATGATTGATTCATTTAACTAATAATAATTATCTCATTATTGGCTAACTACATAACTAATTTACTCTAACATAATATTGTCAGTCATTTACTGCATTACTTGTAATGTAACATTGACTAAATATAAATAAAATAAATTAAAATTTTAAATAAATAATTTGTACTAACTAGCATTATTAATCTTAATCAAATATTATAATGCTATGGCCCTAACCTATAGATAAGTAAATAAAAAAATCACATAGATTCAATAAAGTGCCATATTAACATTGAATCATTATATGAAAGTTTTTCATAATAATGGTTTGTTATGACAGATTTTCGTATGTTTCACATTGAATATTATTATACCTAGGGTAATAACAAAGAAATTACTATAAAACATTCACTCATTTATTTAAACCTTGTTGGTAATAAATATAAAAGCATTATTTTAAGTATTTTTCCTTAATGATTAAAATGTGTACTTAATTACTAATAATTAGTGGTTTCTATAGTTTGTTGAAGCTATGAAATCATGTTAATAGATTTTAGTAATTAACTTTAAAGTAAGTCAAAGTTAAGTTATTTTGTGACTCATGTTTGATCATTTTACTAAATATTACTGTGCCCTAATTATGGAAATAAAAAATAATATTTTTAAGGTCTGTTGTATGATAATATGATGTACTGCATCATATTATTGCAGGGCCTTACCAATACAAATTTAAAAAATATGGTATCAATTGGTATCAATTGATTTAAAATAAATCCTCCATAACTGAAAGCCTATATTACTTTGTATACAGTTGTAAAGTTAGTTATAATTATAATGCCAGAAGAACATGCAAAACTCACCATTCAAGAGATCCACTCGAGAGTCCACTATCGGAGCTGGAGCTACTGAGCCCCTCGGGCTGTGGAATACTCTCCGGAATATTAAAATCTGGCAAAGATTCTTCCAACAAATTCAAAGAACCTTCGTCAAGGGAGAAAATATTTTCCAAGAGATCATCGGACGCCTGCCACGGATCCGACTAAAACAAAATAGTTTACCGTTAATACTTTTGTAATACAAAAAAATCCTAAAAACAGCAGAAGTTAATTGTGTACAACAATAATTCATTATTATATCAAAATATATATATGAAATATAATTTTTTATACTCCACTCAGTCTAACTTGTCGCTAGCGGTCATTGACTCTCTGTCAAAAACTTGTAATTTTCCATATAAACCGCAATTGACAATGAAGTGTCAGATATTGTCAATCCTGGTTTTATATGGAAAATGACAAGTTTTTGACAGGGAGTCAATGACCACTAGCGACAAGATAGACCGAGTGGAGTATAGCAGGCTAAAAGAATGAGTGTGTTTCTTTTATAATCTTGTACATTTTCAGTCCACACTCCAAATACACACAACAGTTTTCTCGGTTTATCATTTCATACATTAACCCATCGATCGTGGAATAACGAGACACAATAGCTTATCTATTGTTATCGCGGCCAGATGCGGCCGCTTAGGGCTTCATAAATTAAAATAGCTAAAGTTTTATAATATTACAATTTAAGTAAAAAGGTAGATGAATAGTTTTGTATCCAAAATTGGTAACTATAATAGTATTGCAGACTAAGACCCAATTTCATCAACAACTGTTAAAGTTAATGCTTGAATTAGTATCATGGTTACTCTTTCGTTTTTCATATAAATGAAAGAGAATGACATTTTAACAAGCTGTTAATACTTACAGTTGTTGGTGAAATTGGGTCTTAGTCTGCAATACTATTATAGCTGCATACTTTCAGCAAATCAACCTTTTACTTTGTGACTTTCAGTACTTTTACTTTTTGAAAGGAGAAAGTATTTATAATTTAGATCATTAAAATGTCGATGTTAAGTTAACTCGCCAGTTATACAACACACTAATTATAATCAAATAATTTTATCTCTTATCACAACTCCTGTTTTCCTTCCTATAATGTTTATTATTTATCTTATGAGATAAAACATTGAAAAAATAAGGAATGTACACCTTCTCATATAGCATTATAAAGATATTACCTCAAACAGAGAGAGTAGATCTAATTTTTTATCCATTTTGAAAAGTTATATCTATAATTCAAACATAAGTTCACTGAAACTCCATTAAAATGGAACACAAAAACACTGTCACAGGTCACCGCACAACACTATGTTCGGAAACAGTACTACTGTTTGTTTTGAGGAAAATTACTGTAACTTTCGTATTAAAAATTGCTGGGAGTATTGTACATATGGCAAGGCGCCGACCGCATGGTGCCTCGCTGGCACTGTAATGAGATTGTTTACGCCGCTCGACTCCGAGCCGGGGTCGCTCAGTCGCTCACATACGCCGTCACGCAATCCTCGTACAACACAGGGGCAACCCGTAACACTGATCCTAATTACCTATTACACTTATTAGATTACGAGAGACTTATTTAAAAGCGGACAAACGCTGACCGATCCGAAAACGAAATGAACGGGTAGTCGATAACGGTAAAAGTGGGAGTGTAGCTACTAGCTAGCCAAGAAAGCTGCAGAACGGGGTTTGCCAGTCACCATTGCACTTCTCGTCTAGTGTAGCGGGCGGTGATAGCGTTCGTACTCTTAATAATCACTCTATCTGCGTTTCGGTTGCCGAGTTAACTTTGTAAGCTGATAACGTATCGATAATTACTATTGCGACACGCTCGTAATTGTACAGATACTAACCATTATGTTTCCCGTTTGAAACACATCCATTTTATCGGGATTCAACTTCACTGTATTGTAATCCTGTGCATTTTTTGTTAAATAATAGTCCAGGATATTGTTGATTTCTTCATTGTCGTGACTCATTTTGATCTACTATGTTTATGTTTACTGATTTCATTTTGTAAATAAATATTTCACTTGATTGTTGTTTTCACTATGCTCGTCGAATTGAACAGTTTCACGCTTGTGTTGTAAATTGATTATTTTGTAACAATAAAATTATATCTAGCTAAAACATGTCATTTTTTCACAACTTCCAACGTGGAAATAATGACGTCATGAAAGTAGACACTATTCGACATTTGATTGGTTCTTGAAATGATAAAGCAGCACTTAACTCCTGCCATCTTTCGGTATTTTAATGCAACTTTTACGATTTTGACATTTTGACCTCAGTTTGACATACCTTTGACTTTGACAGAAAGTATACTGACAGTTGACGCATAATTTTTTTTTTCTTATAATGGCACTTTGGCTATATAACCATGGCCAGTGTCAAGTATTATTGAATGGCGGGAAAACAATATTGTTACATACAATTTTCAGCATCGTTTCTTTATAATATCGTCAGGTCAAAAGTCTAGTGAAAGTCGAAGTAAAAAGTCAATACAGTCAAGGAGTCAAGTCGGTCGATTCAGTAAAGTGGTAGACGTTTTATTGAAACTTTCAATGGAGTTTTGGAGGGAACACAAAATAGCTTGTTTCTGGATATTGCGTCACTTTCCTACACTTGTGCACGATAACGAATATCTAATGGTTACTATCCTACCAATATTACACATTAAAAACCCTACTAACTTAATTTTAGGAAAAAAATACAAAAACACAACATCACTCTTTCACATTCCCGACAAAACTGGACGCATAACTTGACAATAATTATTACCTATTAATCCCATTCCCTTTCACGTACTTTGATAAGTAGAGGAAAATTAATTTCGTTACATAATTTTATTTGAAATCCGGATACCTATTTATAGTACTTAAGTAGTTATATTATGAATAATTAAATTTTTAATGATACGATTTCGCAGAAGTCATGATTTAACTATTAATTTATGGACTATGTTAAACGGTGTACATATTACGGTACTTTATAGTTTATAGTCTACCCGTCGATCATGGAAAAACGAGACACGATCGAATTTCTATTGTGTCTCGGTCACCGGTGTTCATCATGTCTTTGTCTTTGAATTACCCATAGCATAACACGATTGGTCAACTTTTATAACGCAGAATAATCAATCAGAAAGACCTCTGTAAAAAAAGGGATTCTAATTTTGCCAACAGAGGAGAGTGATTTATCATTTAAGCTTCCAAAATTTGTACATAGATTGGTTCAAGCATACACTTTAATTTGCCCTTAGCTTATATGAAATATATTTATGGCTTTTAAATTACGCGACAAAAACCATTTTGTCGCTTACTTCCTTTCTATTTCTTGCTGTTCCATTTCTGATTTTCTATGAGAGACCGGGCCGGCCTCTCATAGGAAACAAGCAATCTAAAACATATCCAACACGGTTTTTTACTTAACGCTATTAGAAATAATATTTTATTCTCCTGATTAAATGACTATAGCAATAGTGATTTGAAAAAATTGTTCAAAGTTGGTTCAAAGATTTTTCCTCAGGTTTCTTACAGCCGTTCCCAATATTTGATCTATCTCTGGTTTTGCCCTACTGGAGATAGGAATAGCTCACAATTGACATAATTTATTTCGTGAGCTATTCCTATCTCTAGTAGGGCAAAACCAGAGATAGATCAAATATTAGGAACGGCCGTTAATCTATTTAATCCTACAGGCTACCACAGAATACATATTAATTACTTAGTACAAATCCTACCTCATAATATTATTATTATTATATATATTTTTTTATTAAATGAGGGGGCAAACGAGCAAACGGGTCACCTGATGGTAAGCAACTACCGTCGCCCATGGACACTCGCAACATCAGAAGAGCTGCAGGTGCGTTGCCGGCCTTTTAAGAGGGAATACGCTCTTTTCTTGAAGGTTTGCAGGTCGTATAGGTCCGGAAATACTGCTGGTGACAGTTCATTCCAGAGTTTTACAGTGCGCGGCAGAAAGTTACACGAAAAACGCACTGTGGAAGACTGCCACTCATCAAGGTGATGAGGATGGTATGTTTTTCGCGTGGGACGATAGCGAAAAGTTGCAGGTGGTATGATTCCGAACAATTCCTCAAAGCACTCCCCGTGATACAACCGATAGAGGATGCAGAGTGAAGCTACATCTCGGCGTAATTCCAAGGGGTCCAAGCTGTTTGAAAACATTATGGCAGTCAACAATTGGAGCGGTCCTTCGTTGGATACGATCCAGAGGGAGCAGTTGGTATTTTGGCGCCCCTGCCCAGAGATAAGAAAAATATTCCTTAAGAGGCCGAGCCTGCGCCTTGTAGAGTTGTAGGCGTTGGTCCGGACTGAAGTACTGTCTCGCTCTGTTAAGAACACCAAGCTTCTTCGAGGCTAATTTGGACTTACCCTCTAGATGATATCGGAACTGGACTTCGCTCGATATGTTGACGCCAAGTATCTCAATGCTAGGGGAGATGGTTAAAGATGTGCCCTCGAAACGAAGATATAGGTACGTAATACAACCATTGGTGACTTTTTAGTGGTGAACGCGCAGACTTGTGTCTTGGCGGGGTTGACCAAGTTACGTCTTCCCCATTCAGAGACCTTCTCCAATGAATTCTCCACCTTAGACACAAGTTCGTTTCGACTCTAAGTGACATTTTGGCGAGAAATATTAGGGGAGCCGGTATATACAACATCACCTGTACTATCATCCGCAAAAAATCGGCTAAGTGCGAGTCGAACTCGCGCACCAAGGGTTCCGTACCGTTATAGAGCGAAAATAGGGAAAAATTGTTTTTTGTATGGTTTTGTATCGTTTGCCCCTTTATTATTTATTTTATTTTAATTTTGCGATTAAATATTAAAGTACACACATAATTGAGGATTTCGTAAAAAAATCATGTGGCTACATAATATACCCACTACAGATTAGGAGCTAAAAAGGGCAAAAAATTACGTTTGTTGTATGGGAGCCTCCCTTGAATCTTAATTTTATTTAGTTTTTAGTATCTGTTCTTACAGCGGCATCATACACAATCTGTGAAGATTTCAGAAGTTCTTGAGTAAGAGCCTGGAGACAGACAGACGGACAGACATCGAAGTCTCAGTAATAGTATCCCATTTTTACCCTTTGGGTACGGAACCCTAAAAAAGTATGCCAAATATAATATATTTAAGAACTAGCTGTTGCCCGCGACTTCGTCCGCGTTAGCATAGTAGATCACATCCCAAGTATTATTTATTATACAAAAATATGCAATGTACAGAATTGACTTTGCTACGATTTTATTGTATATATAAATGTTCCGCGCGGCTCTGCTTGCGTAATTTAGAAATTTCACGAAACCGTACATTTTTCCGCAAAAAATAGCCTTTATCCCTTCACGTGGTTTATTCTTCATGTTTGCCAAACATGAAAATTGCTCCAGTAGTTCTTAAGATAATAAGCAATTTCAAATAATTTCCCTCCGTTTTTCCACATTTTCCTCTATTTCTTTGCTTTTATTAGTTTCAGCGTAATAAAATATAGCCTAAAGCCTTTCTCGATAAATGGGCTATCTAAAACTGAAAGAATTTTTCAAATCGGACCAGTAGTTTCTGAGATTAGCGCGTTCAAATAAGCCCTTTCAAATAATTTCCTACGTTTTTTCCACATTTTCCTCTATTTATTAGCTCCTATTAGATATAGCGAGATAATATATAGCCTATAGCCTTTCTCGATAAATGGGCTATCTAACACTGAAAGAATTTTTCAAATCCAACCAGTAGTTCCTGAGATTAGCGCGTTCAAATAAGCCCGTTCATATAATTTCCCTCGTTTTTTCCACATTTTCCTCTATTTATTAGCTACTATTAGTCTTAGCGTAATAAAATATAGCCTATAGCCTTCCTCAATTAATGGGCTATCTAACACTGAAAGAATTTTTCAAATCTGACCAGTAGTTCCTGAGATTAGCGCGTTCAAATAAGCCCTTTCATATAATTTCCTACGTTTTTTCCACATTTTCCTCTATTTATTAGCTCCTATTAGTCTTAGTGAGATAAAATATAGCCTAAGCCTTCCTCAATCAATGGGCTATCCAACAGTAAAAGAATTTTTCTAATCGGACCAGTAGTTCCTGAGATTAGCGCGTTCAAACAAACAAACTCGGCAGAATTATAATATTAGTATAGATAAACTAAATCACAAGTGGCTTCACTCTACATCCTCTATCGGTTGTATCACGGGGAGTGCTCTAAGAAATTGTTCGGAATCATACCACCTGCAACTTTTCGCCATCGCTCCAAGCAAAAAATATACCACCCTCATCACTTTGAGGTCGGTTTTCCACCGTGCGTTTTTGCGTAACTTTCTGCTGCGCACTGTAAAACTCTGAAATAAACTGTCACTATATTTTCAATATGACCTGCAAACCTTCAAAGGCCGGCAACGTACTAGCAGCTCTTCTAATGTTGCGAGTGTCCATGGGCGACAATATAGTTGCTGTCCATCAGGTGACCTGTTTGGTCCTATGCCCCCTTATTTTATAAAAAAAACGATCATGTAACCGATATCGTGTACTTAGGTAATAATCCTAAAAAACAGTACATATTGTATAGGTACAGATTATTTTCTATACCAAACTAACAAACAACTAACAAAACTAACATTCTATACTTTCAGATATAATTTAAGTGATAAATATTTAAACATTAAATTCATAAATACATAATTACAACACTGTACATCTGTATTAAAAATGTTTTTACTATGTACTAATCGCCACACTTTCGTTTGTAGCATCGCGTCGTCCTGAATATCATATAGATTCCTATAAGAAAAGTCAATTAGTTACGATCGTTTTTAAAGTACTCGGTGATTGTTTAATCCAAAAAGGACATTGTATTTGGGATATAGTATAAGTACCATGCCACATATAAATGGTTTCAATCGATTACGGGTTTTTGATCCATACATTTTTGGGCATTCGCCTTTAAATTTTATAGTACCTATTTAATTGAATGCCGAATTCGATAAAATCGCTTCGAAAATTAGCCATTATATTTTGTCGTAAAAAGTAAATGACAAAAAAAAATATATTATGGATTAATTAATCACTCTATCTAAAGAAAACCGCATCAAAATTCGTTGCGTAGTTTTAAAGATTAAAGGGAACAAAGGGACATGAGCAAAGAAAAAGCGACTTTGTTTTATACTATGCAGTGAAGAATATAATATAGAAGAATTTATATACTTAATATTAAGTAAGTATATAAATTCTTCTAAAAAACTATATCACTATAATATTGACCATTTCATAGCAGGTGTCCCAGTTTCCAAGATCTCGTACACAGGGTGTGTGTGTGACAAATGTGTGCAGACTCGGGAGGCGTGTCCACCGAAAGTGGCTGAAAGTGTCCATTAGCGGGTAAAAGCCTGATTTATTCCACGACACATTTTTATGACAACAGTAAAAAATGCTCGCAGAATCGCCATGGTCGAATAGAAAATGGTTTAACTTGAGCTTAACGTTTCAGTAACTATTAAAGTAGCGCTTTTTATGTGGTATAACTGATAATGGAGAATGCAGTGTCGGCCTTCTTCAGTTTAGAGTAGGTTTCAAAAGGTTTTGACAGAAGTTAATCTAATCATTAGCACTTTAATTGTTGATCAATCAATAATCGAGTAAGAGCTGACGACCAAATCAGCTATGTGGCTTCAGCTGTATTAAAACTCCGTTAGCTACTTCCCTGAACAACCTTTTCTGATAATATGCGTGCTGGCAGGCCGTGAGCGGTAGGTATGGGACTATGGGTATATCGGGTTGGGGAAAAAATGGAAAAAATGTAGGTTCAGCGACTTTAATTTTTTGCTCTGTACTTCCTTTTTATTGAAATTTTTTATGCACAGGAGTGCACCCATAATATATGTTGAAAACTGAACTTAAAAATAATAAACCCTCTTGTCAAAAACCTTAGAAACTTAACACTGGGTATAAACTCAGAACAGAGTGTTTGACTTTTGAGCAGGATCGGTCGCAGCCTGAAATTTTGGGGGGGGTCACTCAGTAGTCACCACACATTTTTTTTATCTGCGCCTTCGGACGGTTCTGGGTTTTATTTTATTTTCAATTTAGTGTATATTTTAGTAAACATCGATTTTTAATTAACAATAATGTTATTAGCCTAATATATACTGTAAATAATAATTGTATAATATTGAATGACTCATATAAGAAATGTCAAGTCATAGATATTAATAATTTAGATTTTAAGGTACATACTATGAATAGAGATAGTTACTACTTATCCAACTTTTATAGAAGACGTATAGCCAAGTTGCTATTTAACTTTTTATTTATAAAACTAGCCAAGTGTTTGGCTTTAGCGATTACTGCTTCTATTGAGCAGAATACTAGTCATAGTATGAACGAATTGGAATATGTTCCAAGTATTTATTTGAATTAGATAATAAGACAATGGAGGATGTCTCTTGCAGTAATGAATTAAGTTTAAATGTCCAAATTCCTACCAACAATTTAAAAAATCCAAAAAATTGTAATTTAATTTATCTGGTGCATCAGAATTTACAAGGTATGGTAGGTAAAGAACTTGAAATTGAGTTATTTTTAAAGGAATTTAACATTGACATTATGTGTATATCAGAACATTGGTTCAGATCACACGAACTCATTTTCAATTTCAATGATCACCAGATAGCAAGTTCGTTCAGTAGAGAAAATGCCATCAGAGGCGGCTCTTTAATTTTAGTTAGAAACGACTTTAAATTTAAGGAACGTAAAGATATTGTGAGTCTCTCTACTGAACGATTAATAGAGGTGGCCTGCATAGAGCTGAATCATCTTATAATTGTGGGCGTATATAGGCATCCATCAGGGTTATATGATTCTTTTGAGCAAACAATGGAACAAATTTTAACAAAAATTTGTGCATCTAACAAAAAAGTTAATATATGTGGTGATTTTAACGTTAATTTATTAGATTTAAACTCCACTACTGTTAGTTTCACATCTTTATTCAAATCATATAACCTTTTTAGTTTGTTTCATGAACCTACAAGAGTCTGTGAGACTACTGCTACTTGTATTGACAATATATTTACAAATCTTGTTCCAGATAAAAAAGAAATAATTAATTATTTAAGTTCTGATCACTGTGGACAAATAGCTTCCTTTAATATCAAATGTGATAGTAATGCAAAGAAAAATCTTGTGTATAATCCTGTGACCACATCCGGAGGCCCAATCCCCTACCCTATTCCCTTCCTTACCCTCCCCTATTCCATTTCCTTCCCATCCCTACCTGATGCTGCGATGTCCATGGGCGACAGAAGTTGCTTTCCATCAGGTGACCCGTCTGCTCGTTTGCTCCCTTATTTCATAAAAAAAACTAGGCAATCTACAGTAGTAAACTCTAAAGTAACTGTACTTATACTCCACACATATTTTTCTTCCTAGCCAGAATCGTTAGCAACTGTTCAAGTTTAGTAAAAAATATATTTAGATTAGTCGATTTTGGAACTCTATACAAACAAACTATGATTATGTTGTGATTCACTAATTCCACTCCACAGCACTCAAATGAACCTTCCATAGCTAGTTTAGATGTAAGATGTAATTCATTCCACAAAATGCCCTGTCTAATCAGTATGCATGATCCACCCCTGCTTACATTTTGTCTACAAAAGATGGCTCCCAGAGTATAATTAGGTACTAATAGCTGGTTTTCATATCCAGCTTTTATAAAGTGTTCAGTCACACAGATAATGTGTACAAGCCTATTATTGTCTGATAATTCAAACAAATTAGCTACCAAGGAATCACACTTATTTATTACCCCAGCAATGTTCTGGTGTAGAATTAATATCTTGTTTGTTAGGATAAAAAATCTTTGGACCCATCAATACCTTTGTGATTTAATTCTGTGCTGTGGTTATCATTAGTATCCTCCAAATTATATCCATTACTATCATAGTAATTGTCTTGAGAAATATTATTAGTGTAGGAAATGTCGTTAATACAATATTGCAATTCTAGGAAAATTGTATTAAAACCTATGTCTTTAAGTTTTCCGGTTTGTTTATTGTACATTGTATAGTCATATTTAAGATTTTTATTAGAATCTAATAGGTATACATGTTCGTGTGTCAATACATCTAAATAAAGTAGATTGTTAAAATGTTCAATTCTCCAGTTGTACATATCATAACCTAACCTAAATGTGGGAAGACATAGAATTATATTCGTGTTTTTTATATTTAGTAACATATTTCTTATTTTTATAACTAGATTAAAGTAATTTTTAGTAACAATAAAGTCATTTTCACTAATGAACACTATGCAAAAATCGGTCATACTGTATTTATCAAGTTTGGTACTTAAAGAACTAAGAATATTTGTAGTATTAGAATTGGGCATGCTGTAATGACATACACTATAATTTTGCCCAAAAGTATTAATGGAAAATTGAAGCATTTTATTATTCGGTTTCGTACTTATGATACATATTTTGTTTATGTTTTGTTGTTTGAAGTTCTTCATCTTCTTCTTGGGAATACTTGATGTTTCTTCATTATTGTCTTTGGCAATTGTCTCTGATTTCTTTGCAGTATAATAATTATAATCCACTTCAGTGTTGCTGTACTGCATAATGTAATTAATTTCGCTTGTCTGTGTCCAGCCGTCTGTCAATGTCACTGATTTTTCCCGTAATGGTTCCCGTTTGTTGTTGCCGGTGTCTTGTGGTGTTTCAGTTTCTAATTTTTTACTTTTTTGTGGTGTTGTCTCTAAGCTCTGACATCTATTTAGATCAGTAATTCAGTATCAGATATTTACTTTAAATGTCCTACGGCTTCGACGCAGAAAGTCCTTGGCACAAATTGATAGGCCCAATAGGAAACTGATGAAGACCCTACCAAGTACAGTGCTCCCAAAGTGCAAATGCGCATAGAAAATTTCGTAATTTTTCGGCAACGATCGTATTTCCCGAGCGTCGGAAGACGTCGCTGCAAGAGCTGTTTTAAACTTAACTTTAAGAAAAACAGCGCTTTGCAGCGACGTAGAGGCGCCTGACGTTGCTTGGACGTTACCATGGTAACGCCGCGATGGCTTCCCGGTGAGTTAGCGACAGCGGACAGCCACCGGCTATATGATATTTACTTCTATTTCCTTTGAACAAGGTGCAAAAAGCAAGTTTCATAGATTCGGGTGTTTCCGGCGAAGATTTCCATGCGCATTATTAATTTGGGAGTACTGTAACTTAGCCTCATTATTGAAGTGAAAACGTCTTTACATCAGCGATGATGGAAAATTTGTAAGACGGCGAGAGCGGGAAAGTACACCGCGGCGTAAAGGCCATCCCCTGAACAAACGACCTTGATCATACATTTGCCGCATTGCTGAGATCGCGCCAAAATCCTATTTTTTTTTACTTATTTTAGTTCAAAATTGACCTAGAAAAACTTCAAACGTCCAGTATGTAGTTAATGAAATTGTCGATCTATTGGCGTGTGTTTCGAATAATCGTAATTTGTAAACAATAGGGAGATACTGAAAGTATGCTTGAATTTAAATAAATTGGAAGCTGATAGCAAAGAGTATAAAAAACAAAAATAGGAAATTAATAACTATGAAAGGACCGTTCATATACTGAAAATTATTGCTGTATTTTTAGCTTCCAAATTAATAAGATAAGGCTTTAAAAACTTATATTAATTCTACACCAGAACATTGCTGGTGTAATAAATAAGTGTGATTCCTTGGTAGCTAATTTGTTTGAATTATCAGACAATAATAGGCTTGTACACATTATCTGTGTGACTGAACACTTTATAAAAGCTGGATATGAAAACCAGCTATTAGTACCTAATTATACTCTGGGAGCCATCTTTTGTAGACAAAATGTAAGCAGGGGTGGATCATGCATACTGATTAGACAGGGCATTTTGTGGAATGAATTACATCTTACATCTAAACTAGCTATGGAAGGTTCATTTGAGTGCTGTGGAGTGGAATTAGTGAATCACAACATAATCATAGTTTGTTTGTATAGAGTTCCAAAATCGACTAATCTAAATATATTTTTTACTAAACTTGAACAGTTGCTAACGATTCTGGCTAGGAAGAAAAATACGAGTGGAGTATAAGTACAGTTACTTTAGAGTTTACTACTGTAGATTGCCTAGTTTTTTTTATGAAATAAGGGAGCAAACGAGCAGACGGGTCACCTGATGGAAAGCAACTTCTGTCGCCCATGGACATCGCAGCATCAGGTAGGGATGGGAAGGAAATGGAATAGGGGAGGGTAAGGAAGGGAATAGGGTAGGGGATTGGGCCTCCGGATGTGGTCACAGGATTATTCACAAGATTTTTCTTTGCATTACTATCACATTTGATATTAAAGGAAGCTATTTGTCCACAGTGATCAGAACTTAAATAATTAATTATTTCTTTTTTATCTGGAACAAGATTTGTAAATATATTGTCAATACAAGTAGCAGTAGTCTCACAGACTCTTGTAGGTTCATGAAACAAACTAAAAAGGTTATATGATTTGAATAAAGATGTGAAACTAACAGTAGTGGAGTTTAAATCTAATAAATTAACGTTAAAATCACCACATATATTAACTTTTTTGTTAGATGCACAAATTTTTGTTAAAATTTGTTCCATTGTTTGCTCAAAAGAATCATATAACCCTGATGGATGCCTATATACGCCCACAATTATAAGATGATTCAGCTCTATGCAGGCCACCTCTATTAATCGTTCAGTAGAGAGACTCACAATATCTTTACGTTCCTTAAATTTAAAGTCGTTTCTAACTAAAATTAAAGAGCCGCCTCTGATGGCATTTTCTCTACTGAACGAACTTGCTATCTGGTGATCATTGAAATTGAAAATGAGTTCGTGTGATCTGAACCAATGTTCTGATATACACATAATGTCAATGTTAAATTCCTTTAAAAATAACTCAATTTCAAGTTCTTTACCTACCATACCTTGTAAATTCTGATGCACCAGATAAATTAAATTACAATTTTTTGGATTTTTTAAATTGTTGGTAGGAATTTGGACATTTAAACTTAATTCATTACTGCAAGAGACATCCTCCATTGTCTTATTATCTAATTCAAATAAATACTTGGAACATATTCCAATTCGTTCATACTATGACTAGTATTCTGCTCAATAGAAGCAGTAATCGCTAAAGCCAAACACTTGGCTAGTTTTATAAATAAAAAGTTAAATAGCAACTTGGCTATACGTCTTCTATAAAAGTTGGATAAGTAGTAACTATCTCTATTCATAGTATGTACCTTAAAATCTAAATTATTAATATCTATGACTTGACATTTCTTATATGAGTCATTCAATATTATACAATTATTATTTACAGTATATATTAGGCTAATAACATTATTGTTAATTAAAAATCGATGTTTACTAAAATATACACTAAATTGAAAATAAAATAAAACCCAGAACCGTCCGAAGGCGCAGATAAAAAAAATGTGTGGTGACTACTGAGTGACCCCCCCCAAAATTTCAGGCTGCGACCGATCCTGCTCAAAAGTCAAACACTCTGTTCTGAGTTTATACCCAGTGTTAAGTTTCTAAGGTTTTTGACAAGAGGGTTTATTATTTTTAAGTTCAGTTTTCAACATATATTATGGGTGCACTCCTGTGCATAAAAAATTTCAATAAAAAGGAAGTACAGAGCAAAAAATTAAAGTCGCTGAACCTACATTTTTTCCATTTTTTCCCCAACCCGATATACCCATAGTCCCATACCTACCGCTCACGGCCTGCCAGCACGCATATTATCAGAAAAGGTTGTTCAGGGAAGTAGCTAACGGAGTTTTAATACAGCTGAAGCCACATAGCTGATTTGGTCGTCAGCTCTTACTCGATTATTGATTGATCAACAATTAAAGTGCTAATGATTAGATTAACTTCTGTCAAAACCTTTTGAAACGTTTGAGACGTGGGAGAGCCATGCTTCGGCATGAATGGGCCGTCTCGACCGGAGAAATGTTACCACGTTCTCACAGAAAACCGGCGTGAAACAGCGCTTGCACTGTGTTTCGCCGAGTGAGTGAATTTACCGGAGGCCCAATCCCCTACCCTATTCCCTTCCTTACCCTCCCCTATTCCATTTCCTTCCCATCCCTACCTGATGCTGCGATGTCCATGGGCGACAGAAGTTGCTTTCCATCAGGTGACCCGTCTGCTCGTTTGCTCCCTTATTTCATAAAAAAAACTAGGCAATCTACAGTAGTAAACTCTAAAGTAACTGTACTTATACTCCACTCGGGCTATCTTGTCGCTAGCGGTCATTGACTCCCTGTCAAAAACTTGTCATTTTCCATATAAAACCGCGATTGGCAATATCTGACACTTCATTGTCAATCGCGGTTTATATGGAAAATGACAAGTTTTTGACAGGGAGTCGACGACCGCTAGCGACAAGTTAGCCCGAGTGGAGTATAGTTAAACATAGGAACATGAGGGGACTACGCAAACCTAAATACCTTACTGATGTCAGCTGAGTGGCATTCCGAATAATTAGGTCATCAACCCCATTATACTGATTGTTATTCAAACAATTACCGATGATGAGCAAATACAGTACACCTAGGTAATGCTTAGTGTCTAAATTAGCACATTGAGCAAATAGTTCGCGATGTAAGACTAAGTTTGTGTAAGGTATCAGGATTCAGGATAATATTTGGTTATATTGCTTATTTACGGGTATTTAATCAATTAAAATAAAAAAGACTCGCAGAAAAATTTTTGACTTCTCAATAATTATATGTCGCAGACTGCAGAGCAATGATTCAGCATGTGGTAAGTGGTAAGTGGTAGTCGTTCCAAACAGATGAAGTTTCCAAATATAAAAAAAAAATTGGTTTTATAACCCTTAGGCCAGTGGTTCCTAAACTTTATTGCTGGTGGAACCAAACTAAAGGTGTTTGATAGACAAGGACATACAAATGAATTTTATTTTTTAGTACATAAGGGGATATACTTACTATTCTGAGTAGGTAGTGAGTTACGGAGCTGCAGTGTATCTACACGGGTGCTTTTCAGCTTTAGAATTATAAAGGCAAACCATTATCAAAGTAAATATGGCAGGTTTTTACTTTTTAACATTTTGATTTAGATTGGGATGATAGCGAAGATAAACTGCAGTCTGCAAGGCATTTAAGAACAGACAGTTATGTTTTGTCAATTAGAGTGTCTCGTCTCTTGAAATTCATGCTTGTGCATATCTAGAATATCTAACTGGTGTTCTTGGTTTTATGTTTACAGATTTAGTTAAGGAAGGCAGCATTTGTATGAAAATATTATTATCTTGATTGATTTTCCTTTGGTATACAGTAACTCATGTAAGCCTCGTTTTGCACAAGCCACCAGCAATAAAATGAGTAGGATTCCGGGAGTGTTGGTAAAGACTATAGTGAAGGCGAAACAGCGAAGGCAGACATACATTTTCGCCGAGTGGTAGGAAGAGAGGGAATATTTAACTTCCCCCTAAACTTAAGGCCCTCTCTCTACGGAGATGCCGTAATTTACCGTTTTTAAAGCCTTATCTTATTAACTCAAAATTTGGAAGCTACAAAATTATAATAAAAATACAGCAATAATTTTCAGTATATGAACGGTCCTTAAATAGTTATTAATTTCCTATTTTTGTTTTTTATACTCTTTGATATCAGCTTCCAATTTATTTAAATTCAAGCATACTTTCAGTATCTCCCTAGTATTTACAAATTACGGTTATTCGAATAGATCGAAAATTTCATTAACTACATACTGGACGTTTGAAGTTTTTCTAGGTCAATTTTGAACTAAAATAAGTAAAAAAAAAATAGGATTTTGGCGCGATCTCAGCAATGCGGCAAATGTATGATCAAGGTCGTTTGTTCAGGGGATGGCCTTTACGCCGCGGTGTACTTTCCCGCTCTCGCCGTCTTACAAATTTTCCATCATCGCTGATGTAAAGACGTTTTCACTTTAATAATGAGGTTAAGTTACAGTACTCCCAAATTAATAATGCGCATGGAAATCTTCGCTAATTGTCGTAATCACGGAAACCCCGAATCTATGAAACTTGCATTTTGCACCTTGTTCAAAGGAAATAGAAGTAAATATCATATAGCCGGTGGCTGTCCGCTGTCGCTAACTCACCGGGAAGCCATCGCGGCGATACCATGGTAACGTCCAAGCAACGTCAGGCGCCTCTACGTCGCTGCAAAGCGCTGTTTTTCTTAAAGTTAAGTTTAAAACAGCGCTTGCAGCGACGTCTTCCGACGCTCGGGAAATACGATCGTTGCCGAAAAATTACGAAATTTTCTATGCGCATTATCACTTTGGGAGCACTGTACTTGGCATGGTCTTCATCAGTTTCCTACTGGGCCTATCAATTTGTGCCAAGGACTTTCTGCGTCGAAGCTGTAGGACATTTAAAAAATAAATAAATTAGGCCGCGTGTAAAGGAACGTAGAAAATAAACGGCCAATCCGCGCGTAGTGAACTTGTACACCCGTGTGTACAAGCGACACGCGGGGCATTCAAAATTCTTGTACACCCGTGTGTACATAAAACATTTGACATAAAACATTTGTAAATATCTGATACTGAATGACATCCGCAACTCCGTTGCGCAAAAAATCGTTTATCGAGCGGGAATGGTAGATTTTCTCGGGATAAAAAATATCCTATGTACTTTCCCGGGACTAAATTCGAAAAAATCGGTTCATCGATTTGGGCGTGAAGACGTAACAGACATACAGACAGACACACTTTCATATTTATAATATTATAGTATAGAATTATCAAGTATACTTAGCTTCTTGTACCCTAGGACGATCTTCAACACAGATTGATTCCGAGCCATACCATTACCTAATCAATTTTCTGCCCGAACGAAGTTTCAGGTAGGTAATTATAAACAATATTATTATAAATGCATTAACAGCTAATATTATAAATGCGAAAGTTTGTGAGTTTGTATGTTTGTTACTTCTTCACAACTACTGGCTGGAGCCATTTGAATAAAATTTGGTATGGAGTTGTTGATACCCAGCAGGATTAACACATAGGCTACTTTTTGCTGTGGGAAAATATCACAATTTATTTTCTCTAATAAACCGCGAGTTACACTTATACCGCGGGGCACAGCTATACTCCACTCGGGCTAACTTGTCGCTAGCGGTCATTGACCCCCTGTCAAAAACTTGTCATTTTCCATATAAAACCACGAAAAACAAAATCTGACACTTTTTTTTTATGAGATAATGGGGCAAACGCGCAAACGGGTCACCTGATGGAAAGCAACTTCCGTCGCCCATGGACACTCGCAGCATCAGAAGAGCTGCAGGTGCGTTGCCGGCCTTTTAAGAGGGAATAGGGAAGGGTAGGGATGGGAAAGGAAGGGAAGGGAATAGGGTAGGGTAGGGAATAGGGGATTGGGCCTCCGGTAAACTCACTCACTCGGCGAAACACAGCGCAAGCGCTGTTTCACGCCGGTTTTCTGTGAGAACGTGGTATTTCTCCGGTCGAGCCGGCCCATTCGTGCCGAAGCATGGCTCTCCCACGTATACTTTTTACGTTACACGCGATTGACAATAAACCGCGATTGACACTTTATTGTCAATCGCGGTTTATATGGAAAATGACAAGTTTTTGACAGGGAGTCAATGACCGCTAGCGACAAGTTAGCCCGAGTGGAGTATAGTAGGCATAGACTTATTATATTATGTCTATGATAGTAGGTATCCCATAATCCACGGTCAAGAAAATTATCTCTGGCATGAAAAAAGTTTTGGATTTTTCAAACTTAAGTTCTTCAAAAGCCAAGATACCAAAGGTTCAAAATTAATTTCTTCCAGACATACACATTACTCTGCCTTATGAAGTTTAATGGAAGAAAACTGTTTAGGATCGGCTTTTCTCGCGATAAGTAATGTAAGTTAGAACTTTTTGGACAGACCCTTATTTGTTGTTTAGGCGGCCACGTTGTAAATCATAGGGGGCTGATGTGAATTTATGACCATATTTGGAAATTGAGAAGTAGGTATACCTAACTAGGTATAACTTCTCAATTTCCAAATATGGTAACTCTGCGAACTTTGTATCACATCCCTCCTAATATTTAAAACCTGTCCTGGACTTCCACGAATGTTTGAATTCAAAAAAATAATATTAGCCAAATCGGTGCAGCCGTCCTCCAGTTTTGAAGAGAGTAACAAATTTAAAATAAGTAATAATTTTTTATATTTTAGATTTAACATTGTATATGTATACTATAGATTTAAGATTCAACATAGAATTTAGATTTTAGATATGAAGAGCACAGGGAAAGAACGATCAAAGTCACCCTAAAACTGCTTTGAGGTTAATAATGCCATCTAGTTCGTAAGACGCTAAGCTTGCCTGTCACTAAGCATGAAAAGAATATAAACGTACAAAGTCACGGTAAATTACGTTTTATTTTTTTACATAAAAGTTATTAGTGATCATAGTCTAAGCGGTAAAAGTTAAAAACGATCAGAGTCCGAGGACTTTGATCGTTCTTACAAGTTTTCGAACGAATAGTCAAACGTCAGTTGACGTTCTCATGCTCTTATTTACTAAAAAATAAAAATATTTTATATTTTTAATGAGATTTATTTAATATTTTTCCAGTTCAGGGCCAAACCTAAATCATATAAATGTCACAGAGCATGAGACCGTCAACTACTTATGAGGACTTATGACTCATAACGTACATAAGAGTCCTATAAGTTAAGAAATCATTTATCTTCTAATTTATAAAAAATGACTTTGATCATTCTTTCCCTGTACTCTTCATATATATATATATATATATACGTACTTTATGACAAGGAACGAAGTTGTCTTGCTTGTCTACGAATAATAAAAACTATGCTTGTAGTAAAAATGCTGTTTTATTGAGATTACTGCGCAGCCCCCCAAATCAAATGACACTCGAAAACCGTATGTTTAGTGTAGTTTTTAACTTTGTTCTTAAAATGGAGAAATATGTCTACGTGACATCGTTTTGTTGAAAGAAAATTTGTAAGAGGGTTGGGGACCAACTCCGAAGCTCGCTGCATATAAATCAAACGACACTCGAAATCTGTATAGATAAGAGAGATAAAAGCTCATAGCAAAGCAAGGAGTGGAGATAGATACAAAGTGTAAAGAAGAAATTTGTAGGAAATTTTATGAGCTTCCATTATGTACGGAACTTTTTTCTCTATAACGCACCGTTTTAGCGATATGAGCAAAAACCTAAAAATATTGAAACTTGAGCCCCTCCCCCCACCCTAGGCGATATCGTAATAATATATAGCCTATGTGTTGACCCGACCTCTAAGTAATATTCGTGCAAAATTTGAAGGAAATCCATCCAGTACTTTCTGAGTTTATCCCGGACATACATACAGACAAACAGACAAACAGACAAAAATTCTAAAAACTATATTTGTGGCTGCCGTATCGATTGTAGATCACGTCCCAAGTATTATTTTTCAAAAATATTCAATGTACAGAATTGAGTCTCTTACGATTTTATTATATGTATATTAGATTACAATTTAGGATCAAAGTAAACTGTACGTATTTCGAAAAAGTAGTTTGTCAGGGGATTGTCAGTGGCATTTACACAATTTAACAAATTGGCCTTTTGTAAAAAACCTAATAAAATTAGCAAACAATCGAACTGTCCAATTGATAAAATTGTCTTCGCGGTCAATAAACCCAAATGTTGTGTAAACTGTAAACGACTAAGCGCAGATAATAATTAAAGACGTGAGTGGAAGAACACAATAACTAACCGTAAAAAAATTGCCTCTTTCGGATCGGAAAAATGATTCGAAATATAAAAATTGTGGCAAAAAACGGAACCCTTACAGATTCGTCATGTCTGTCTGTCCGTCTGTCCGTCTGTACACCTGTCCGCCTGTCCGCCTGTCCGTCTGTCCGTCTGTCCGTCTGTTCGTCTGTCCGTCTGTCCGTCTGTCCGTCTGTTCGTCTGTCCGTCTGTCCGTCTGTCCGTCTGTCAGTCTGTCAGTCTGTCAGTCTGTCAGTCTGTCAGTCTGTCCGTCTGTCCGTCTGTACACCTGTCCGCCTGTCCGCCTATCCGTCTGTCCGTCTGTCCGCCTGTCCGTCTGTCCGTCTGTCCGCCTGTCCGTCTGTCCGTCTGTCCGTCTGTCCGTCTGTCCGTCTGTCCGTCTGTCCGTCTGTCCGTCTGTCCGTCTGTCCGTCTGTCCGTCTGTCCGTCTGTCCGTCTGTCCGTCTGTCCGTCTGTCCGTCTGTCCGTCTGTCCGTCTGTCCGTCTGTCCGTCTGTCCGTCTGTCCGTCTGTCCGTCTGTCCGTCTGTCCGTCTGTCCGTCTGTCCGTCTGTCCGTCTGTCCGTCTGTCCGTCTGTCCGTCTGTCCGTCTGTCCGTCTGTCCGTCTGTCCGTCTGTCTGTACGGACATACTCGTAGCTACGTAGTGCTGTATTCAGGCATTCGTAACTTCCATAAAATTTGTCATAAAAAGTTCCGGCAAGAGCAAAGAATTTTTTAATCGAATGCCTTATTAACTGTCAGTTGCATAAAATTAAATTGAAAATGGATTAGAACTTGGAAGTATGTATAGCACGCCGAGAGAGTCTTGAGCCTTGGCGCCGTCTTAGCGAAACCTATAATTATGGTCCCAGATCGCAGAGCGATCTGACATAACTTATTTTCACATGGATGAAACCTTGGGTTCTCAGTAGTGCTTCATTCTAAGTAGGTACACTTAGAATACCTGCGTGTTTGTGGAGCTCTACGTGTGACACATGGGTTGACCGTACCAGGTGAGAAAGGTTATCTACTATAATTAACTATAAATAATAAAATATTAAATAACTATAACGCTCTGGGATCTTATTCTATTACGGAATGGCCTAGAATTAGTTATGAAAAAGAATTAAAATTTATAAAAATAATGATAATCTGTGTTGTCACTATTCTCACTAATCATTATAGTCTAAGAGCGAACCTCTCAGTCTACTAGGAATTGTTAAATATTATTTTATTTGCCTTACTGTTTTTGTATGAAACAGCTGATTGAAGAAAATGTTGTTAATTGTTAATAACATTTTTTTTGAAATATAAACAATAATTATTATGGTGTACAATGTATAATATTATCATAGACTAAGAAAAATGTATAATTCGTTATTATATAATTATGATATTAAGTTCTATTCTTTTTTATCCTAATTATCCAATGCACCCATATAATATGCCAAATTATTATTATTGATTATTATTTACTTAAGTCAGTACTCAGTACAAATTACAAATAATACCAGTATACTATGCGTTAAATAATAATAATATTTAAACATTTATTCATCATCATAAGAACCTTTACAGCTTTGACTTGTCGGTTATGGTGTCACAAGCATTGTGTCTAATAAACGACAGTGTTGATGTTTATCCAAAACTGATTTGCCTGCACTGATAATATTCCATAGTTAAAGAATATTATGTGGTAACTGTTAAATCCCCCCCCCCACCCCAGATGATAAAATAAACGTCAATTTTTATGATTTTTTGTTCCAATATACCAGACCGACCATCTTCTCGAAACAGGTATGCTGCCCTCCCTCCCCTAGCTAAAATCCTGGGTACGCCCATGGTCCCACTGCTTTTAATCTTAATTCACCATTATAGTATAATAGTAATATCATTAAATAAAGTAAGGTACAAACTATTTCTTGAATTCTTGAAAAGTTAACAAAATTAAAAAACAGTTGGAAACTTGGTTTTTATTTATGTTTCAGCCCCAAAATTATTAATTTACACCTATTAATGTATTTTTTCAACAACAATAATACTTTAATTAATCCACTGATTTTCCACTGAGGCTGGAGATCGTATGTAACAGGTATTTACACTTATGAAATCCGAAATTGAAGATACATTTACAATAATCTACAATAATGTTGGGAAAATTCGCCAATATGGCAACATTAGCGTCTTCTCGCTCTCCAATCGCGGCAGCGGCCGGGCGAGAGCAAGTGAAACGGATCAGTCAGCATCACGCGCGCGGACGGGTAGGGTGTGTCGCGCGCTCCGTTGTCGCCACATTCACGCGCCACTTGACAGCTGTGCCGTGTTCTATAATGACAATAGTGTATAACTGTGGAACGTAGTGGATGTTACTGCAATTGTACGTGAGGAGTCCATCAGAATCGCCAGATAAGCTCGGAATCGTACTAAAAGTGAGACGGGATGCGAGAGGTGAACGCTCGTCGCTGCGGCGCCGACTCTCACCGGCTACTATTGTCTAAGTGCCACGGAATCTTGGTCCTTCCCATCGGATTCCATCATCGGAACATCCGCCACTCGGCGAGCCGCGCCGCACGCGAAATACTTGTGGGCGAGTGACGAACACAAACGAATTGTTTACTCATAACACCCAATGCAATACAGATAAGATACGACTGTCTTGTGAGTTGTGGCCTCCAAACTTAGATAATAACTAGTGATGCATATAAACATTCAATATTCGAACGAGTAGGTTCCTAAACTATGCTAATTTTAACGTCAAGTATGAAGAACGGTCGGGCCTAGTTAGTAGTTAATGTCATGCAAAAAGTAGTACACACGGATGTGCTACTTACACTTGCACAATTTAATACAATTCGTTTGTTTACCTTTCAAATATACCCAGATGTAAATTATTCAATATAGTAGAATACACGCAAAGTAAATAAATTTGGTAAAAAGAAAAAGCTATTTGTTCTATACAAATTACAAGTTCCATATTATTATTTAAATCAAAAGTGATAAAAAATAAAAATTCATGATGATGATGTGAAAACGATGACTGCTTATACTTATTACGTCAAAAAGAAGCAAAACGTTGTGAAGTGGAACTGTTGAGCTCTGGCACAAATCCGCATTTCATGAACTTCATGCAAACTTCGAAAAGAATTTCCAATAATTAAACTTTATTTGAGTGATCTCAGCAACGAAGCAGATTCCAGTTCATGTTTAAAGTTCAGTTATTGGACTGATAATTAAACTTGTAATTGACTTATAATTAACAATATTTTACAGCACTGAAGGCAACGCTCAACTTAATGACTAGGTACTATCAACGTTACATTTAGCGAGTCACGTGTGTCAGTTCTGGTAAAGTCAGGTTTATGTTTTTATGAAATATGTAAATATAAACCAAAATTATTTAAATTCTTGTTACATTTAAATATTGTAAATTCGATTTGAATATTATAGCATAATCTTCAATGTAATGCCATTGTATTGTTAAAACTATGACTAAGTGAGTAAAAAGGTTCTCCTAAGAATCACATTGTTTTTTTACTGCCTTCAAAGTTCAAAGTATATCTGCTAAGTAGATTGCCAAGGCTTTCTTTAGAACAACATTAGGAAGTGTCTAAGAATTCGGTTGATAAGCTCATAATCTGTAGATTGAAACTTTTCCATTGTTTGCTGATTCATTCCCTGACAAATTATATCAAATGACAAAATTTGTTTTTATATAAATGAGAAGAATGTAGGAATACTTAATAGGAATCATTTAGTAGATTGTTTGAACATATCACACCGGTAACTTGCATGTCAGAACTATAAATTCGCAGTATTGCTGCAGGGTCAGTGTAGTCTGAATTATTTTCACACTAAGCAAAATGCCCAAAAATACATCACAATAAATTCAAATTGTGAACATTAGATGATGTTGCAATCTTGGTTAACAGACAACAGTACAAAATATAACTATTCCACCATATACCGTAACTTAAAACATCTTTGTAGAATAGTATATTATAATATTATAATAGTCTTTAAATTTTTTATACGACCTAAGCATTAGCTACATAATGATTCAAGTACTAATATTGTGTAACCAGCCTGCACCTTTATTCTGGATAATCTGATTGATAAGGTTTACAATGTGATAAGCGGTATGACATAGCCTGCATTATAATATGTAATATTTTTTTAGGAACGAAACATATACCCATATCGTGGTCGCTAAAATGACTCTCGTATTTTCCAGCACCTTGTAATACTATGTTATATTTGCTAAAAATCTGTAAAAAAGTCCAGTCAAATATTAGACTGCTCATTCCATTAAGAACTGATTGTTTAATAAAATCCATCATAAATACCACAGCACACGATTTATGGAATATTAAGTCTAGCTAAGGCGCAAATTACAATTATTACGTATCCTTAGATATATGTATGGTACTAGCAATGTCTATCAATTATGCTATCTGAATCTTGAGATAGAGCCGACAGTAATTTGAGGCTAGCCTTATCGGCCGAATATTCAAACGTGCTGCTCAAATTAAAAGGCACTTACATGTCCTAGAAGTAGATATTCAGAAGATATTAAAGCCCGTTGATAATCCAGACACCTGTGATGGTCTAGATTCTAATGAAAAGATATTTAAGGCTGAAGAAAGCATATGACTAAAAAGTTTGGAGGCCTGAAAGAATTTTTGGATAAAATATATTTTCGAGGAATAAGATCGTTTCTGAATCCTGATAGATGAGCTAAAGTTTTTATTATAACAGATTTTAATAGTCAAACGAATCTTTGTAGCAAGTAATATTTTAATGACTCATAATAATGCTCTCTGTGAAGACACATAATATTTACATAAAGTTTTTCCCTGACACACGATACCCATAGTATTAAGACAGTTATTAATACAATCAGGAGTCAGTAGCTCCCATAAAATATACAGTTTTAAACTTTGAACAATATTTATCTTTTGCCACACGCTGAAGGAACATAATATCCTTGCGAATGGGAAATATTTTGAGAACTTTCCATTGTTAACAAAAGGAATATTGCATTATGTGGCGCGTACACAGTATTAAATAAGAGAACTCGTACTTGTAATGCCTTCAATATACAGTAAAGTCTTGACTTGACCCATTTCTTGGGTATCTTTTCACAAGTTTTAACAAGGGTCGTTTTTCAAACTCATTCAAGAGCTAATAAGCTATTTCTACTAATAAGGCGAGGCAGGATCTCAATTACTGGCTTATAAGGCATTAAATACGAGTGGCTTTTTATGAACGCCTCCTAACATCCCGGAAAATTAGGCCCCAGGAGCGCCATGTAAAAAACCTTTTTGTTATGAACTGTTATTGTGCTTTATTGTATTGCCTTTTCGCTCGGAGTCAGCTCGTCACAGAATTTATTGGAGTATCTACTCCTCAATTTATTTGAATGTTTCTGGGAATGGAGAATCAGCCCCCGTAGACAAGTGGCAAAACGCTAACGCTAACGCTAACGCTAGCGCTACAAAATGTATGGATTTGACATTAGTATTCGCTAGCGAAGCGATGACTTATGTCAAATCGCATACATTTTGTAGCGCTAGCGTTAGCATTAGCGCTTTGCCGCTTGTCTACAGGCCAAGATGTACAACTGACACCTATGTTGGATGTTGCTACTCGGGTGAAATAGAAAACAATATAATATAATGTGGAAACAATGAGTTGACGATATAATATGATATTATATTTTATCCAAGGCCTACAGCTCACCGAGTTGGACACTATCTCTGCTTAGAAGTTACGAATGACACTTACAAGTATTCTATAAACCTTTTCTCCCCTATTTTATAAGAGCCTTATGTTTTAAATTCGAATACACTTTATTAATTTTGTAAATGTCATAAAGAATAACTTCTTAGCTACTGAGTTGGAATCTACTTTTATGTTATGGTATTTCATAAGCTCAGGAAATATTATCATAATAAACTGGCCTACTTTATAAATAACTGAAATATCATGAACGATAGACTAGATGCTATGTTCGTCTCTCTTTTGTTCTTTCCTAATTGTCTATCTCCTGTAGTTTTATTGCTCTCAAAGCGTTTGTGCGATAGTTCCTTCTCTTATCATCATCTTATCATCTATTTGCGCTGCATCTTATACCATAAAGAAAATATATTTTTCTTCCTATTTACCTGTTTATATCAAGACTATCCACGTTACCCGTTGACACACAGGTGAGATAATAAAATCAATATCATGCAATAACGGGGAAGTCCCTGGGCGAGTATTGTTTGCGAGACCTTCCCTTATTTATATATCACACGTTCTACCCGATTTTATATGCCTTTGATCTTGGGACCGAATTTATTTAGTTCCTAAAATATATTTTACATGTCCAAGAACAGGCTTGAATATCTTGTATTGAATACTTGAAATATTTAGGGTTATTCTATTGAATAATAAATCATATTCATAAAATGGCTACAGTGGGTAACAAATCATTTTGGACATTTTTGCTTACTAAAATATACTCGTAATAATATCAAAATATTATAAGACTACTTTTTTTCATCGCGGGTTTTACCCAAGCTAATTAAAAAAATATGTTATTAATATCATGTATAACCTTAAACCAGCCCCTGTAGACAAGTGGCAAAACGCTAACGCTAACGCTAGCGCTAGCGCTACAAAATGTATGGATTTGACATTAGTATTCGCTAGCGAAGCGATGACTTATGTCAAATCGCATACATTTTGTAGCGCTAGCGTTAGCGTCAGCGTTAGCGCTTTGCCACTTGTCTACAGGCCCTGGACATCTTAAACCAAACTTATTTTTGGGCTACGTCACTGAACGTAGCCCAAAAATAAGGTATATTACGGTGGGTATTAATACGGTGGGTAGCGGAACCCACATTAGTCCCTATATCACGTGACACTAGTATTTAACGCACCTTTCAAATTCTAAATCACGCTTTTTCATGTAAGTATCTGGATGAACTATTAAAGACATCCAAGGAAATCAGAAAAACATTGAACTGAAGTTAGATAATAAATCATACTACAATAGCCTAGGACCTAGGTTATCAGTAATGACTAGATTGTAATAAAACCGATGTCAGGGTAACGTCCCCAATACGAGTTCGTTAACATACTATAATACTTCATTTCTTGGAATATCATTACAATAAAGAATTACATATAATTATATATTATTAACTTAATTATAATTTTAAAATACCTTATAAGTATCTAGTTAGACTATCGCTATTTAGACAAAACGGTAAATATAATTACAAACTGCAATTTTTATTCGACTTTTGGCGGCGCGGCTTCTTCGTCACGGTAGAGCGGATGTTTAAATTGCAATTTTATGCCAAATGCCACTTATAGTGATTCCAAGCTTATCATGGCTCTTGCCTAAAAATATTTGCTTAGTACGTTTACGTTTCTCTGTTTCTACGTCGCCTCTCCTTATTGGCCTATGATGGATCAAACGATTACCAACTTGTCGAGGGGCATGTTCTATAGTCAGTCATGCCTATAGTCCGCATCGATTGTACCATCAGCACTATCAGGGAAATTGGTTCATAGGCAGATGGCGGACTTACGTTATTTGGTCAGCTTATGTTCAGTCCAGCTTCCTTCAGACCATGTCCAACATTGACTTGATATAACCCGCCAGGACCCGATCTAGCCATTTAGCCGCTCCAGGCCAAGATCATTTTCGCCGCCCTTTACATATACAGGAAACATATTTGTTGGGGGAAAATGGGAGGAACATTTAAGTAAATACTCAAATATTTCCAATAGCAAACTTAAGGTAGGTTAGCTGGTAAAATTCTCAAACTTAAGTGGTGGATGGCTAGGTTGGAAGATAGGAATAAGTCAATTTCGCCACGTCTCATTTTTGCCGCTCTGGGCAAATGCTCGGCTCGCCCCCCCTTTAGATCGGGCCCTGTAACCCGCCCAAGAACACAGGTTCGCTATCAGCCAATGAATCAATCTATAGCCTGTCAAGAAAGTGAAAAAATTAAAAAGTGGCAACATCGTAGTGTTGCCACTTTTTAATTTCATTACTTTCTTGACAGACTATGTAATGGTACATGCTAAAGACATATTATACTGTACGCAATCATGGTGGCGATCATCTTTATCCATCATGGTTCTTGGCCTAATTGAGATCTGAAGTCATACTATTTGCCTCGCAGGTACTGTGATTCAGACCTTCAATCGACAATACCCGATTCTATTGTACCCTCATTGTCCCTAGTTGGTGTGCGATGCTGACAAGTACTAGTGTGTGAGTGAGATGGCGCTACTGGTGCTGCTCGTGTCGTTGGTGTGTGCGGCGCGGGCGCAGTACTCGCCGACATGGGCGGTGCACGTGCCCGGGGGGAGGGAGGTGGCGGACACAGTCGCTGCGGACCACGGCTTCGTCAATTTGGGAGAGGTAAGTCCATCATTTAGAATGCACTAGACTTAAGACCGTTGACACCGGAAACAGCAAAGAGACCTTTTGACGTTTGAGACACAAAATCTGTCCGCTTCTTTTTCGCGGTTCGCAGCGTCAGAATTCATTTCTAGATTTAGGGCCTGTTTCACTACTTCCTGATAAGTGCCGGATAGGCTATCCACAACTAATCTGATGGATAGAGTATGGAGTAAACTTTAAACTTTTAAGGGCCTGTTTCACCACTACCTGATATAGTGGCGGATAGGCTATTCACAACTTTTTTGACAGATTCTCCATTCTCTTTCTGTCAAGCTAAGTTGTGGATAGCCTATCCGGCACTTATCAGGAAGTGGTGAAACAGGCCCTAAGTCTAGAACTGCATCTTAGCCAAAAGTATCTCTGAAATCTTACGATATCAAAATATTATAGTAAGTAACAAAAGTTTATTTCAATTTGATCAATAAAAATATTCCGTGGAATCAACTCGGCCCGATAAAATGTGGATCTCTCGCTGGGACGCGCTAAAAGCTACGACCTCATGTTTTATTTGCAAATAGTTCATTGCTAAGCGTTTCTCTCCGAATGGAGTTTTTTTGGTTTCCGTCCATTATTTTTTGCAATTCTAATGAAGTAGGTAAAATACGATGATGATGACGAAGGTACTCACGTCAAAATCATGCGACAAGGCATACAGTAACAGTAACAGCGTAATCGTGTCAATGCACACACGCTCGGATAATGTTTGCTGTCATTGCAGTCAACTTTCGTCTACAATTTATTTTGAGGCATCATAGATTATTTATAGAACAAACATAAATTGTTGAAGATGGTCACCTTTACTAAAATTCTTATCAGTTAAACTCTACATTCTACACAATATTATGAAAACGTAAAAACTTACTCAACATTTTAAAATACATAATGCTAAAATATACGTATACAGTCGAACGTATAACCTCCTTTTTGGAAGTCGGTTAAAAATAGTCGTAGACGGTTACCTAATACACGTATCGAAAAACCAGGAAATTGCTTACTCCATGTGTACCATTGTTGAAATGTGGTAGCATTATAAAATATTGTATTGTATCTTTGCCAGAATCGAGCCAACTCGCCGTCGCATTGTCCAGACCTATGCATATGATGCACGTAAAGTAGCATATTCATGTAGCATAGCATATGCATGCACGGAAATGTCCCATTTAGTTGTGTCCTCATCTTCATAAACACCCGTCTCATGCAAATCAAATAGCTGAGATTTGGGCTCGAATACCGCCGGATAATTTATTCCGAATGTTCCCCAGTTAAGCGTTATTTATTGTTACAATCTATCCTAATTTGTTAGAGCCGACGAAATACGGATAAATCTACTGGTTTAGCTACTCGCGGGCATACATTTATAAGTAGCAGTAGGCTAGCAAGTAGCATAGCCGCATCATGCCTTCCTCGCTCGGTTTTCTAATGGTGGCCATACACCATCCTTCCTATCGTCCAATCTTCATGACGCTACCGATTGGATCACATTTTTTGGGCTATTTTTGCTAAAACGGTACGGAACCATTCGTGCGCGAGTCTGACTCGCACTTGGCCGATTTTTAGGACTATCCTTAAAAAAAAGCCTGTAATACAGGCTAGACTCTAGAGCTTCATTTTAGAGAATTAACTTTGCTTTAATTTTTTTTCTTTCAAAAAAACTTTCGTTGTGGTACTTACTAGACTTGCTAGGTTTACAGCTTCAATTTTCTATTCAGTCATTTGAAAGTTTACCGTTAAGTAGTACTAATTGCTTCTATTTCATAGAGTTAACTGTTGAGTTTCGTGAAAAGTTTAAGATTTATTTTAGGAACCGCGGGGGACAGAAGTCAGAAATAAACAGGAAATTTAAGTGGGCGGTTATAATTTAACGTGACACCGTGTTTTCGTCTCTTTATAGCGCACTATTCTCGTGTTAGCATTATATACAAATATTAATGTGCTAACGCCCTCGTAAATATTAAAATATTGTATAAGTAAACTAATATTATAAATTTTCTTCATAAATACTTTATAGAATGTATACAATATACATAAATTATTTTTTACGCTCAAACCGCTGTACCAATTTAGATAAAGCAGATACTTTGAGTCCCGGAAAAGGCCGGATATTTTTATCTCCGAATTTTTACGAATAGTTACATTTTAGTTTTTTATATCTCGGAAAAATGTACGGTTCCTAGGTGATAAACGAATTTCGGATTTAGGTGCATTTTCCGTACCGTGTACCGTATGTAAATATATGGTGTACCGTACATTTTGCTGCGATAAAAACGCTCTTATGGCCTTTTCCGGGACTCAAACTATATCTGCGAATTTTATTTAAATTGGCACAGCCGTTTGAGCGTGAAAAGCCAACACTGGACAGACATAATTTCACATCTATATTATACTTAAGGAACTGTAATTAAATGGCATTAGCCTCAAATATTATCCGTCAAACTCTTCCTTAAATTTAAGTTTAACCTTAATTCAATGTCTCCGAGGCAGAAAAAGAGCTGGCATTGAAGTCGTATGAATTGCGTTCATTTTATAACGTGTATTGACTATTGAGTATATAATTAAATATAACGCAGTAAAAGGGCTTAAGGTTATCATTCCTTGCAAGTTGTACCTACTAGCTCTACATTTCGCTGGTTGTTTTATACTCGTATTCTCTAACGAGATGATGCCCGCAATTCCTCCTGACCTCCATTATACAAGTACGCTGGACTTATGATACCCACTTGTTTTTTGTGCCTATTTGAAGCGGAATCAGCGCCCCCAATGCGAGGGAAGAGAACTAAATCTGACGTAAAAATGACGTTTGAAAGTCGCCATATTGGCGCTGACAGCAGTAGTGAGAGTACTTGGAACTAATACTAGTGATGACAACGGCTGTTATTGGTTGTGATAAGTGATAACGTCAGATTTAGTTCTCTTCCCCCGCATAGGGGGCGCTGATTCCGCTTCAAATAGGCACAAAAAACAAGTGGGTATCATAAGTCCAGCGTACTTGTATAATGGATTATGGAGGTCAGTGATGGCGCGGGACTACATTTTCCGGGATTAAAAGTGGATACTTTCCCGGGAAAGGATTTTTCCGGGATTCAAAGTATCTCTTTACCTTTCAACAAAATCGGTTAGCGCTTTTTTTTTTTATGAAATAAGGGGGCAAACGAGCTAACGGGTCACCTGATGGAAAGCAACTGCCGTCGCCCATGGACACTCGCAGCATCAGAAGAGCTGCAGGTGCGTTGCCGGCCTTTTAAGGGGGAATAGGGTAATAGGGAGGGTAGGGATGGGAAGGGAATTGGAGAGGGTAGGGAAGGGAATAGGGTAGGGGATTGGGCCTCCGGTAAACTCACTCACTCGGCGAAACACAGCACAAGCGCTGTTTCACGCCGGTTTTCTGTGAGAACGTGGTATTTCTCCGGTCGAGCCGGCCCATTCGTGCCGAAGCATGGCTCTCCCACGTATGAACGCTATGAACGCTTTGGACGTGAAGAGGTAACACACAGACAGGCACGCTTTCGCATATAAAATATTGGTATGGATAATGTAGCTTTAATTAAACCAAATGAGTACACCATATTTTTCGCATATTATTTATGCATATTCTATTAAACAATACTTAATGTACTTACGTATTGTATGCAATGACAAAAGCGTATTCAGAAAATTATTCCATTCCATTTTAATTGAACCCGATAAAAAATGGAGAACGAAATAGGAAAAACCTATTTTCGCTTTATAACGAAATATACGGTATTCATCGATTAAAACTGCAGTTCAAAAAACAAATAGGAAAATCTCTCTTTAAATTTCATCTCTCTACAAATTTCGTCTCTCTATTTTCCACGAAGTCATAATGTCGACGTATTGCAATAGTGAATTGCAGTTCTTAAGTAAATTCGGAAGTTCTACTGCAGTGCGGTGATACGGGGCTCTCAGACTATACGCGAATGTGTCTTCTTATGACCGTTTAAATTTATTCTACTCCTAACGGGAACTTATTGTCAATGTAATAAGGATCATTTTGAAGAAACTCCGAGGAAAAATAACTCTGAATATTCAAGGATGGTCGTGGCCCCATGGAGACTTATTTTAATACTGATTTATCATCATTATATTATGTGGAAAATTAACATACTGTATGTAACATTAACATAATTTAACATTAAACATAGTTAATGTCCGTTATTTGCCATCTTGATTTAAAAATAAGTCGACTCAATTTACTTTTTGCTTTGTATTAATAGTGCTTTGTATTAATGTTTATGTTACACTAGAATATGACGCCCGCAACTCCGTTGCGCCAAAACTCGTTTATCGCGCGGGAACCGTACATTTTTCCGGGATAAAAAGTATCCTATGTCCTTTCCCGGGACTCAAAGTATCTTCATACCTTTCAGCAAAATCTGTTCAGCGGTTTGGACGTGAAGAGGTAACAGACAGACACACTTGCATTTATAATTGCATTAGTATGGATTAAGAGGATTCCACACCGCCGTTTTCCCATACAAACGCTGTCCCCTGTTTCCTCCCTGAATAATGCCGGTAGAGTTATGATTTTTTTCCTGAATATCTATGGCCCAAAGACTTCTATTTAAAATAGAATTCTTTGCTATGGCCACTATTAACATGTCCCTATGTTTTCTTTTTTTTCATAATTTTATTATTAAAAAGGATAAGAACGTCCAAAAACCAAATAAAATGGCAAGATTTTCCTCTGTGTTCAAAGACCCAGAAAACAAAACTGACTAAAATATACAAAAAAAATAAAACATAGGAACACAGCTCAAGCCATGTTTTAATTCTTAGTGAAAAAGTACTTAAATCGGTTAAGTTTTGGAGAAGGAATCAGCGGAAAACGAATCGAAGATTTTCTGTTCTTTTATTTATTAGAACTTTTGTTGTGTTGCCTCTATCGCGCTCTGCGGTTGGAGACTTGAGATTGGTGAGACAGCAATACATTTTCAAATACCTATTTTCAATTTCTCTCGCCACTGGTGTATCCTCTTAAGATTTAAGATCTGAAAAGATTCTAATCCAAAAACGCTTGTCGATTGTAATAAATACAATGCTCAAGACGGAAGCCGTGGAGCCAAAATATCACAAGTCTTCGCCATACTAAATATGGGTTAATTATTGCAGTTAATTTTAGCGAGTTGACGAGTTCTATTAAATTATTTTAATTAGTTTTCTTATTCGCTAATAATGGGTCCGATTTATAATTGGCTGTACGGAATAGAAATCTTGGGAATTCAAAGCTTAGGTCAGCAGTTTAAAAACTGTTGGCCATTTTTTTGTTAAGGCCCCGCAGACTGCAGACTCTTAGTAGGCTACGCAAAAACGCCTCATAGTAGGCGATAGTTTAGTTGAACGCTTAATTAATATGAAAATAATTTGAAAAATTTATATGAAAATAGAGAAGAAGAGAAGAAGTGTGGCGGTGCGGTGTGAAAAATATGAACGATTGCAATTTAGTATGTAAATATTGTAATCGTTCATATTTTTGGTATGTGAATATTTTTCACTGAATCTTTGTACAGGAACCTAGGTAATTACCATCTTATGCTGAATAATAACTCAAATATGATAAATATATTCTCGTATGAGAAATGATCTTGGTATTACGTTTGTATGAGAATGTCGATGGCACCCGGACTCTTAAATGTTAGGTTCCTGTGTATCAAGTTGTAACACGGTTCAAATTACTGTGTCAGAACTCAAAAGCTCTGTAGTCCAAATGTTACGAATTTTATACAAGTCAGAGTCCATGGAACACGCAAAGTTTATTTAACCTAGGTTAAAGTAAACGCTGGATTTACTATTTTATCTATCACATAAATACGAATAAATAGAGATAACGCGATATTTAGCCCAAGGTCAGCTATCCTATATCTACCATAAACGGTGTCCCCTGCGCATTAAAAAAAAACTATAACCCAGATCTGTAGGAAGCCGTAGGTAAAAATTCCTGACACTGCAAAGGAATCAATGCTTTACCTGGGAAAGACACTCAACTCAAGACTTATTCTATTGTCTTTGAACGTACTAAGTACGGCTTCGTGTTTTGCATTTATTTGCATTTAACTCTTGAAAGAGAATCTTGTGTAGGTACGTATTTAGCGGCGGTTTCAATAGAGACACTTTCGATCCCACCAAAAACATTTTCATGTAAAAATGTTGCCAAGATGAGAATATAATAATATTATACTTCGTCGTGTCAAAAAGTAGTGAGATCTCATGTAGAGTCAAGTTTCTAACCTTACATACTCAACCCTAAATCTAAAAACCTTAATTTTACACTAAAGCGCAGCAAAATATTTGAAAATAATATCATAATGTGTCAGCCGCACGAGGAGAATTTAAAAACGGTGGCCTGGTCATTTATCATTAGTTACGGTATATTATTAAGTTCAAAGCCCTGACGAATAACAAAATGGCCAAGCCACGGATTTTGACTAATGTGTAGAGTTTTTAGATTCTTCTCGTGCGGCTGACACATTATAATATTATTATCAAATATTTTGCCGCGCTTTAGTGTAAAATTAAGGTTTTTAGATTTAGGGTTGAGTATGTAAGGTTAGAAACTTGGCTCTACATGAGATCTCACTACTTTTTGACACGACGAACTATAATATTATTATATTCTCATCTTGGCAACATTTTTACATGAAAATGTTTTTGGTGGGATTTCATTTCTTTTTGTAAGCTGGTTTACGTTGTTTTTTCTTTTAGTTCATACGTTTACATTATTTAGTAAAAACGGGACCCTATTACTAAGACTTCGTTGTCTTTCCGTCTATCCGTCTGTCCGTCTGTCTGTCTGTCTGTCTGTCTGTCTGTCTGTCTGTCTGTCTCTAGGCTGTAACTCAAGAACGGTAATAGCTAGAGAGTTGAAATTTTCACAGATTATGTATATCTATTACCGCTGTAACATCAAATACTAAAAATAAAATTATATTAATATTAAAGGGGGGTTCCCACACAACAAACTTGATTTTTTTGGCCTTTTTTGCTCTATATCAATAATGGCAACAGGTACGTACTTGAATTTTTCTCAAAGTCCTTAGTTATATGTCTACTTTAATATTTAATAATAATATTAAAATAAAATAAAAAATTAGGGGGGGGCTCCCATACAAAAAACACAAATTTTTGCCTAATTTTGCTCTATAACGGTACGGATATAGGTTAAGTTGAGTTTGATAATTTATTTCTTGTTTTAGTACTAATATCATGTTACTTACCAAATTTCGGCTTTCTAAGACTTCAGGAAGTACCCTAATAGTTTTGATGATCGGTGAGTCAGTGACCAAATTGTGGGTTTTTGGACACCTATAAAATCTAAAGTATAATAGCTACGATATTCAAACTTTACGTATTTAATAACTATACCCATGTCACTATATCTTAAAAATTTCAAATATCTGGCATTATTCAAACCAAAGTTACGAGGGTTCAAAAATACGACGAAACGTTTCGAGAAAAGGTAGGTAGTGCCCTTGCGCGCTTCGCTTGGCTCATCTTGGCGGGGGCACTCCCGTGCCCCCAGATATGAGAAGTAGGTAATGAATATAATATTGTGATAAATATGATTATCGAGTGTCTAATATGGGAATTACCCAGTACCTACGATGTTTTGTGTTTATGTTACTGATAAAAGTCCACTGACTAATATTAATGTTAGATAAGGTAAAATAGGCTATAATTAAATGGGTAATGAGCAGCCATCATAAATATTTGGGTACCTACAACTGATACAAGTTTCTTAACAGCTATTCTACTTTACCAATATCACAAAATAGATTTAGTCAGTATGGAATATCTGTATTCTGTACATAGGTAACGGTCCCCGACTAGCTAAGTCCACGACGACTAAAACGACATGTCGCGCAACTAGTCGCGCGACATGTCGTTTGTGATTTTTATTGGATTGTTGTCTGCCACTTAACGCTCGCTGCACAGGATGTCTTACTGAGTGAATTGCGAAAGGTTGCTGGTGAAATTATTGCCTAGAGTGATACTTAAGTGCAATAAAATTGCAATTGCCGCTACATACGTTTAAACAGTATATATTAAGTCTATGGTTTAAACGATCTATTTCACAAACCTTTTTTCAATAAATTCTCTATGTGTACAATATAGAGTATAGAGTATAGACGATACAGTTATACAATGCCTGACAAGTGACAAGCCACTTAAACAAGGACATTAACAACAAGGAGTATGTAACAACTAACACAGTGTCCTTCGGTAGTAAGGGCTTAATTAATATAATTAAAGGTATTTACGTACTATGGCCCAATAAGGTAGAATAATATCACCCATCACAATGTACCTACTATAGTCCGTGCAATCCACGAAGACGCGCCCCACTAATAATTCCTCCTTATCGTTTATAGTATATAGGTGCAACACCTTACACCGACCACACAACCACTGGTGGTGTGGTGGTTGTGTAGTCGGTGAGGTGCAAGCTTTCTCCAATGTTTGAGTGTTATCGGTACACACTAATAACCTATGAGTGCACGCGCACACTACAATAAACAGACCGATTAAGAAAATACGTCACGGTTAAAGGGAAAGATGCTCACCCAAAAAGTGGTGGGGCGCGTCTTCGTGGATTGCACGGACTATATCGGGGAAGTTCAAGACAGATGGCAAACCTACGTCATTTGGTCGAATTGTGTCAAGCGCAGCGCATTGACTTGACATATTCCAGCCAAACAACGTCGGTCCTCCAACTGTATAAGAATTTATTTCTTTGATGGTACACACCAAAGTAAGTACTAATCAAATTTTATGAAATCTCCTTGATCTTTGATTATTTAAATAAAAAAAAGAATTTTAACCGGTTTAATACGTAAAAAACCAGCATGGAGACAATTATTTCAAAGAAAATAAGGGGGCGGGACATGACACTTCTTAAAAGGGTTCTGCCACCAAAAAGCTTTAAAAACTGCTGGTCTAGGCTATAGAAGATTGAGACTATAATTTCTCGCATCCTTAGCAAACAAAAACGCGGCGCGCCTAGGTAATTAGCCAATGCCTCTGGAGTAGTCTGGAGTCTGAAGGTGTTTTGTGCAGGATTCTAGGTTATAGAGCGCTGTCCTAGATACGGCGCCCCAAATATTCTGCAGGCAAATAAGTATCTAGTATTGACTCATTAGTGTATAAGTAAATGCTTTTGATTATTTTAATGCACGATTTATTAAAACTTTGTTGTTGATTTATAGAAGATTTTTTCAAGTAATAATAAAGAATTATTATTATAAGAAGTTACTAACAGAGAGTTTCATTGCCAGTTTCAGTTTTCTTGTATATTAAATAGAGTAGCTCAAGACAGATGGGACTAAATAGTTGCCGGTAGGTATAGCTTATTGCTTTTTGATACTAAGAGCCTGTTTCAGCACTTCCTGATAAGTGCCGGATAGGTTATTCACTGCTTAACTTGACAGATAGAGTATGGAGCATCTGTCAAATAAGTTGTGGATAGCCTATCCGGCACTTTATCAGGAAGTGGTGAAACAGTTGTATTAAAAGTAAAATATCTTAGTTCTTCCCAAGCTAACTGCCAAATGCATTTCTAATTCAGGTTTATGAGATTTGTCGATTAATCTATCTGGTACTCAGACGATTGGATTTTGTAGACACGCGAGATATCGTGATGTCCAAACGTTATGTCGCTTCACCTTAAAAATAGACAAAGTACCTGAAAATTGTGTTAAATATAGCTTTTTTTCGTGTTCAGACGTGAGTGCATATTTGGTCGTGCAGAAATTAGTTTATATCAACCGGGAACCATACAGTTGGACCTGGCCTTTAGAGACACTCAATATGAAATTAATCAAATTAGTCAGTGGATTAATTTGTTACAAGATAACAAATAGACGCACTTTGGATAACCAGGTATAATAATAATATTTTTTGTGTTAGGTTAAAATATAAAACGTTCCGTTTAGTCTCTACGTAGAAAATATCTGGAGATTACTAAAAATTAAGAGAAAGATGATACTGGAGTTTGAAAGTGCAGTGCTGAACTAATTTCCTTTTCAATTTGGCTCAATATTCTTGGCTTTGTATTGCACATTTCTACCTGATTTTGCACCTAGATACTATATAGGTCTACCAGGATCTGAATATTGCAAAAAGTGAGAAATAATACATAAGTAAAGAATAAAACATTTTGTAAAAAATTTGTAACATGTATGTACCATCGAGGAAATTGTTCGACAGTTGACGGACCTACGTCTCTTAGTCGGCTTATGTCAATTCACTGTTAGCTGTGAATAATTGTGATCGGTCGGATGGGATAGGTCCGCCATCTGCCTAGGAATCAACTTCTCTGATAGTATGAAAAATATATCAAAAATTACATAGCAAAAAAATATATAACTTGCATTGTATATTTTGTAAGTAGACAAGGAGAAGGTAAATCGCAAACATTATGCTAAAAGAGTGTGCATTTTGATGAGGGCATAGCCAACCACGGCTGGCCTTGAGACCAGTCGCAGGTTTCATACGAAAGTGAATGAATGAATAAATTCATACACGAAACAGCAGTAAGGTTTTATATCTAGTCGCTTAGTCGTTGTGTGACAAGCGTAAAAATTGAAGAGAAAATAGGATTTTGTTACTTAACTTTGGTCCATAATAATTAAACAAAAGAAATGTTTATCGACTCTTTAGTGATTGCGACTAATCAACAGCTTTTGTTTTTATTATTTTTAAATTTTAATAATGAATTGTCTTTTAAATTAATCAAAAGATAACTATTATAATTAATGGTTACCAAACCATTATAATGTTTTTAACAAAGTGTCTGTTATCTCTCCACGTTTAAATAGCTGAAGTCTGAACCAACTTAAGATAAATTTGGTGAAGAGGTTACAGTCTAGGGAAAGGATTTTAGATAGTATTTATCCTGGTAATGAACAGTTCCTGCGTCAAATACTGACGAAATAGCGGGCATATCTCAGCTCCGATCGTCTTGATCTCCGAAACATTTACGAGTTGCCGATTGAAGGTTTTATTGTTACCAGGAATACATAAAATCTTTACGGTTCTTTATAAGGAATGACAGCAAACATGTCGGCCATGTGGTTTTGATTCTGGTTTTGTTGTGACTTAGACAATTTAGGCGTCCTATGTTGGCATATGGGGTAGATGATGCGCATAAATACGCACTGGACACGTAGTCTCAATTAGACAAGACGTAGTGCAACTAGACGGACGTAGCAGAAGCTAGACGTAGCTTAAATTGGAAGTAGTTGTAACTGGACGTTGTTGTAATTGGACGTAGTCGTAACTGGACGTGGTTGCAACTGGGCGTAGTTGTAACTGGACATAGTCGCAACTGGACGCGGTTGTAACTGGGCGTAGTTGTAACTGGGCCTCTATCATGAGCTCTTAAATCTATTCTTTTTACGTCCTTATCTGACTGTATAAGGACGTAAAGTGAATGGATTTAAGAGCTCATAATAGGGCCCTAAGTTGTAACTAGTCGTAGTCGCAATTTTACGTAATTGTAACTGGACGTAGTCGCAACTGAACGTAGTTGTAACTGGACGCATTCGCAATTGGACGTAATTGTAACTGGACGCATTCGCAATTGGACGTAGTTTTAACTGGACGTAGTCGTAACTGAACGTAGTTTTAACTGTGCGCATTCGCAACTGCACGTAGAGCTATTGGACGTAGTCCAACTGGACATAGTCTCGACTAGACATAGTCGCATTCGGATAGAAATAGTACCATAATATTATTAACACAATAGGTATAAGTTTGATTAATTTTTGCGTTCAATGTTTTGAAGTTTAAATAAATGGTTTGCTGTTAAATAGTGGTTCAGATGCGTTTCCAAGGCTCCACATAGGTTTTCCGCAAACACCGTTCTGTAACAGGTTTGTCTAGAAATTGTAAATGGAATGGGGCTGGCTTAATGCTCTAGTCAGGAATAGTAGGCTATTCTCACTCGAGTATCGGCATACTGGATTCTTAATCGACTGATTACAAGTAGATAGGTAGGTTACAATTACTATGTTTATCAACAAACTAGATATTGCCTGCAAGTTCGTTTCGCCGAATTTTAACTATCGAGAACCCTACGTTTTCTCTGGGCAATATCTCTATGTAATTTCTGAAACTCAAAGTATAGAGCCTGCCAATTTTTATCGAAATCGGTTTAAAGGTTTGAGCGTTTAAAGGTAACAGAGAGGCAAATATATTAATAATATAGATAGACAAAGTACAAACACATATTAGGTAGTATACCTACGATCAGTGTTATTTTAAAACTAGATGATACCCGCAACTCCGTTGCGCCAAAATTCGTTTATCGCTAGGGAACCGTAAATTTTCCGGGATAGAAAGTGTCTTATGTCCTTTTTCGGGACTCAAAGTATCTCCATACCACTTTTTAGCCAAATCGGTTCTGCCGTTTCGGCGTGAAGAGCTAATTGACAGACAGACAGACACACTTTCGCATTTATATTATTAAGTATGGATATCAATATTACCTAGGACCTAGGTATTATAATAAGAGCCTTAAGCCGCGCTGCTCGGATTCTAGTTTCTAATTAAACATGCTAATTGTAGATTATAACTGCCAGCACTAAGCTGTCTAGATCGAAAGTCTAACGAGCTAGGTTTAGTTGTTTAGCTGCTAACGTCGGTGCCAACTTTAAATTGCTTCCTCATATTTTCCAAGTTTGAAGCTAAATGGCAAGATAATCGTTCCGGCTTATGTATGAAACGAACAGCTCATATTCAGTTGAGGAAAATATACATAAAACATAATTTATAATATACAGTTTATCTTTGAAGACATAGAAAGAAATAAAAAAATGGTTTACTCGAAAACACTAGGCGGAGTAATTTTTTTTTCTTTTAATGTATCATTTTCTTGAGATGATTACTTGCATGAGATTCATTGATGCTTGAACCGACTGATAACAGCAACAACTCGTAAGACTGATCACGAATACAAACACGAGCAAATTTATACTTTAATTGCATGACTCATGGTCGAGTTTCGTTCAATCAGAAACAACTACAATCGATGTCTTCGTGCGAGCTTCATCGAAACTGCGAATGGGGTCATAAACGTTTTTACTTTGCACATTTCCAGCGAGACCGTAATTTAATATAAAATATGCACCTGTCAATACCTGGACAATAGGAAGGCCGGTGCCTCGATTCTACTATTCGATTCTTTATTTGCGACATCAATGAAGCCTTATGCTTCGATCCAGTTCGCGTTCAAACAGAAATAATATTCTTAACATGACAATATAAACGCTTAAAACGTTGGATTGTCATTTTTAACCGACCTCCAAAAAGAAGGAGTCTACTAGTCTAGTTCTTATCTGAGCTAAATAACAGGAAAATTGCTACAGTAGTTCGTGAGATAAGCCCTTTTAAATAATTTCCCCCGTTTTTTCCACATTTTCCTCTATTTCTTCGCTTCTATTAGTTTTAGCGTGATAAAATATAATTTATAGTCTTCCTCGATAAATGAGCTATCTAACACTGAAAGATTTTTTCAAATCAGACCAGTAGTTCCTGAGATTAGCGCGTTCAAACAAACAAGCTCTTCCGCTTTATAATATTATATAACTCTTTATAATATTATTAAGTAATAGATAGAAAGGAATAAATTATTCATTTGACTACCAATAACTAAAAATAAACAATGCTGCTTCAATATTGCATTTTTTTGTAGAATAGAGGCACAAAATATAACAACAATACCTGTCACCTGTGTCGGAGACGTGTTCCGATATCAAATAGTTGTCGTTGACAGGTCTCTTTGAGGACGATTCAGCGAATTTTAAATGGGTATTCTGTCGAAATATTTAAATTCAATTCAATTGAATAATATATTGCTAAATAATATTATTGGTGTTTAAATTTACTCTAATGACGCGAAGGTCGAACAGCTTTCTAATTACAGTGAATTGTAATGAAATTGTTAGCGGAAACGTCTAAATTTTTTATGCAATTATATTTGCGAAAATGTTAAGTTATTCTATAAACTTAATAAACTCGTCCTCTTTATATGATGTTTCACTATCGCCTAATTTAATGAATGATGATTGATGACTAATGCGTGACTTATTCGGAGTTTTACATATAATAACAATTTTAAATATATGCATAGTATAAAAGTATTAAATATATTTCCGTTGTCTGGTACCCGTAACACAAGTCCTTCAGGTACTTAGCACGGGGCCAGACTGACGTGGTGTGAATTCATAATTCATAATTTTTCATAATTCATAGTTCATTTATGAACCGTCCATAGATATTATTATATTATTATTATTGCAGTAATACAACCTATTCATATTCTTTGCGTAATCGATTTGCGAATTGCTTAAAAAGAAAACCTTTTCTTAGCAAGAAAAGAAAGCAGTTTATACGTGGGAGAGCCATGCTTCGGCACGAATGGGCCGGCTCGACCGGATAAATACCACGTTCTCACAGAAAACCGGCGTGTTTCGCCGAGTGAGTGAGTTTACCGGAGGCCCAATCCCCTAACCCCTACCCTATTCCCTTCCCTACCCTCAACTTTTCCCTTCCCTTCCCTACCCTCCCCTATTACCCTATTCCCTCTTAAAAGGCCGGCAACGCACTTGCAGCTCTTCTGATGCTGCGAGTGTCCATGGGCGACGGAAGTTGCTTTCCATCAGGTGACCCGTTTGCTCGTTTGCCCCCTTATTTCATAAAAAAAAAAAAAAAAAAGTAAACTATGGACAACTAGCACAGTAGGCTCCTAGGGGGTCCGGTTACCTGCGCGAGTAATTACTGACAAATGACAGTCGTAAAATGTCTGGACTCACTGTCTGGACATATTACACTCCGACAGGACCTTATGTCAACGCAATAAAGCCCATTTTCATAATCTCCTAGGTAAATTATTCCTGAATATGGTTAAGACTCAGAATTAATGCTCATTCTGAGTCTTAATAAAAAATTCTGCACCGCATGAGGTCTGGTTAATGCGGCTTTTGTTCTTACGTGTCAAACTGTCGTGATGGCTCCTTGAGGAGTGTTTAGCCGTTGGTAAATTTAAAGGACATTGGGGCATTTTTCCTAGTATCTTCGAATGGGTCTAGTGGGTTGTGGACTGTGGTTGACTTTCGCTGTTTAGGAGTCAAAAACTAATAATAAAATTTAAATTCCTCCCTCAATTATGGCAGAAATCCACACTAATATGATAATATAAATACGAAAGTGTGTTTGTCTGTCACCTTTTCACGCTCAAAACGCTGAACCGATTTTGCTGAAATTTGGTATGTAGACACTTTGAGTCCCGGGAAAGGACATAAGATACTTAAATAAACTGTACGGTTCCCGCACGAAAAACGAATTTTGGCGCAACGGAGTTGCAGGTGTTATCTAGTGTTTTATAATTTAGACGAATGATTTGTAAACTAACTTACATTATGCATGTATTTTTAACCGACTTCAAAAAAAGGAGGTTATCAATTCGACGCTTATGTATGTTATATTTCCAGAACTGCCCAATTTTCGTATATTATGTTACTATAATATATCAGCGTCTGAACAAATGTGCCAAATTTCATTTGTGTATGTATGTATTTGTAAGTATGTACTATGTATGTATGTTTTTATGTTTGTGTTCGCATATCTCTGGAACTACCATTCCGATTTCAGTAATTCTTTTTTTGTTGTACTAGGTATTACAACAAAAAAAGAAGAAGATACCCCGTTTATATATAAAAATCATTAATAAATTTCACAAATTATAATCCTTAACGGAACGTCAAAGAAATGGGTAAAAATTTTAATGGCGACCTATACCAAAAAAAAAACTATCTTCAATTATAAGTCGACGGACTGTGCTACGCTCCCGCCTTAGCCATCTAACCTAACCCAAAAAAGTCGTATTGGTCCGCAGCCCAACTCACCTGCTGCTTCGATTCGTCGCCCCGCTCCCATTCGAATTCGCACGCATTAAACAATATGTAGTTTTCATTAAAACACGTATCAAAATATAAAATATAAAGCCTTAAATAGAATATCAGTAACCAATTATCATTAATAAAGCAGCTCACAAAAGTTTGCTCAAAATGAACATTTTAGTAGCTCGTAATAATATAAATAATAAAATAAAATATCTTTTTATTCAAAATAGGTATCATGATACACTTTTTGAAAGTCGAACGAAGAAACTACGTTGCCTACCATCGGTTTGAGAACTACCCCGCCGAGAAGAACCGGCGTAAGAAACTCGAACGGGGCCATCTTGTACTAAAAAAATGGAAAATTACAATGTTATGGCTTACTTGCTTTAGCACACAAACGTTCTTTAACTGCTTCTTTAAATTTGTTTAAAGGTAGATTTTGAACATTTTCTGGGATTTTATTGTATAGACTTCACTTAGAAAAATTGAATCTATATTTAATATTGAAGTTGCCCGCTATGTATTTCCAGTCGCTCATTTAGTAATACAGTCGCTCGGATAGAATTTTAAGAGGATTCCACACCGCCATTTTTTCCATACAAACGCTGTCCCCTGTTTCCTCCCTGGATAATGCTAGTAGAGTTATAATTTTTTTCCTGAATATCTAAGGCTACTAATACAATGTCCCTATGTTTTCTTTTTTTTCATAATTTAATTATTAAATAAGATATGAACGTTCAAAAACCCAAAAAAATGGCCAGATTTTCCACTGTGTTCAAACGTCCAGAAAACAGATTTGGATAGATTATACAAAAAAAGCAAAACATAGGAACACAGCTCAAGCCTTTTTTTAATCTTTAATGAAAAAAGTACTTAAATCGGTTAAGTTTTGGAGAAGGAATCAGGGGACAACGAATCGTTGATTTTCTGGATTTTCTGCAGTTGTCTCTATCGCGTTCTGCGGTATAGGCTTGAGGTAAGGGAGACAGCTATAGATATTACACGTACTTTTTTTTCATTTCTCTAGCCGCTGTGGTATCCTCTTAATATCTGAAATAGATTAATCGCAATCCACATTTTGTAAGCTCATTCTGGGTTTTATTATAAATCAATATTAGTCGTTAGTTTAGTTTATTTTTCGCTTAGTCAAATTAATACCGCTCATGGTATTAAAACAGTATGTTCATCATCAGTCGCAAAATATTTTTTTATTCGCTCGTTTTATTATTTCCCTTATAAGTAATATTATTGCTTTACTTATCCTTAAAATAACCACCTTCCTCCGTTTACTTCGCTTGATGAGGTCACGGTATCGATCCGCTCGAGCAGACTCTACATTTAATAACACATAACGTGTTGTTTATGTTAAAATCTAAACTCCAAAGTGTAAAGTTAACAGCAGGTTTAAACCTTTACTTAGAATTCCCGGTCAGAGTCTAACCGAGCGCGACCGCGAGCTCGTACAAGAATAACATTGAATATTTTTTCATCGAGCATTACCATAATGACTTGCGAAGAATTAAGTTAATGGCCCTCCTCCCTACGGTGTCAGGTTTGGTTTGTTTTTGCTATTTTAATACCGTGATATTCGCTATTCTGCCGTTTTTAAACGAAAGGTTACAATTCCAATGTGATATGTGTTTTTACGACGCGACGTGAAGTAAAGAAGCTGTTCCACGGCTATATCTTTTCAATTTTTTGAATTTCTATATTTCGGGAAATATAGAAATTAAAAATATATATTCGGATTTTCATTTCGGGTGGGTATAGTTCTTCTTATTTTATGAAAAATTTGATTTAGAAAGGTTTTTTTATTCAAATGAAATGCTATTTATGAAACATTAAATGTTTCTTAATATTGGCTAACTCCCCTAATCCAAATGCTTTTAGTTGTATCTAATGTACAATGTACATACATATTTAAATTTTTTAATATACAGGGTGTAACAAAAATAAGTGATAATAATTAAGGGTGTGTACGTGTTCCTTGTAGAGAGTTCACTGTGAAGGTAGCAGCGCTGAAAGACCAACATTTTTTTTCACTTTTGTATGGGAAAACTCGTGACGCTCGGCCCCATGCCCATACAAAAGTGAAAAAAAGATTTCGTCTTTCAGAGCTGCTACTTTCACAGTGAATTCTCTACAAGGAACACGTACACACCCTAAAGTATTATCACTTATTTTTGTTACACACTGTATATAATTTGGATAAGGGGAGTATGCCAATAATTTGGGCTATTTTGGACACCGTTCCTGTGATATACCAAACCACAATCATGGTGCTATCACGTCGTGTTATGGATTAATCATAATCTCATCAATCACAAAAGCTATACACGTATGAGTACTATCAGTGACATTGATTCATAGGAAGATGGACCAGCTATGTTATTTGGCCGAGTTATGTCAAGACAATTTCATTCGGGATCTGTCGACTGGGTTTGATATAAACCGACCAAATTACGTGGGTTCATCATCAGCCAACGAATAAATTTTTCTGATAGTACAATATCTATATTCCTACGATTTGTCCGGTCCATGTTCGCCATTGCTAATGATTTGTCATGGACGTGCCTTCTCTTTCTTAATTACTAGGCACGAAAGAGACATAACATATCACATCTACGATTAACTTTACAACACTTTTACGTACTCAGTAGTCTGATATTTGGGATGGCTTGCTCTGCTCGCACTCTAAATAAAACAGGCTTTTATTTTTGTAATATTATGGAAGACGTTTTAATCATTCATGGAACGACTTTGGACTGCAAACTGCAAATGCGAATTTCAAATGGCGTATTTGGACTTACTGAGTGACTCTCATAACTGTAATTAAAATATGAAGATTTGAAGATAATGTATGGAGCTTTTGTCAAAATCATCATTTAATAACAATTAAGTAATTAATATTCGACTCTGAGTGCAGGAGTTAGTATTTGAGATAACTCAGCAAGTTGAGTTAATTAAAACAATATTATCTGCCAGTTTCATCATTTCTGTTATTGTATCAGAAATTTAATTTTTCAGCAATTTGCATACGAATGGTTTGTCATTCCGACGTAAAATCCAGAAAATCATGTGGTATTTGCTTAATAAATCAAAAATATACTGTGAATACGAATCGCGGCTTAAGTTTTCATTCATTCAATTTAATTTATTATTCCCTTTTATTTCGTCATTGTATTTCATTTTAAGCTCCAATTTCTGTACTGTATCTTTATAATTTATGTCACGTTCTCCAAAATATGAAATTAAAAACTACATTTTCAGATTTCATGCGAGTATCTATAATATACTAAGTATTACAAAAAATCTGTATTATCTATTTTATAAAGGAAGGGGGAATTTTTAATTTGATCCACAAATGTGGCATATAATACACCTCAATGAGTTTCTAAAATACTAGAGTAGCAATGTCTTACAAAAGATTCTCAGAAATGCGTAACCACTTTTTTGTTAAAAAGACAATGTCAAGTCATATATTCGTTATGTCATTATGTATGTGAGATATGCCTGCAGGCATCTTCGAAGTGGCAACGCGTTGCTACCGTAAACTTCCAATCTAGTTACGTTAGTAACATAGAATATCATTGATACACCTTACTTAATTCTTGAATAAGTAAGCTTTGCTCCGTAATACGCTAAGGAATCATACCTACCAATACCTCTAATGCTTCTTCAGTATTTGGAAAATACAGCCAGTATTTCGCTAGAAAATCCTGTATGTGAAGTTTCTTACGTAAATGGCAACTATTCAACGTTCCGAAGAGGTTTTTCTTTTAAGCTACATCGAGTGAAAGCTGGCTGGAGGGCGCATGAATGCGTACTCCGTCCGTAGCAATGAGTCCTTGAAATATCCTTTCAGCGAGACTCGCATGCTGGAATGCAGTAATCACTTTGGAATCTAATGCATGCTGTATTTATCGTTGGAAATGTGCAAAGTGTATAGTTACTAGTAATGTACGTATTTCTAGGTATTTAGAATGAAACAGTATTATTTTCACCTCCGACGATCGGTTTTCTGATGGTGGTTCAAAAAGTTTTCTTATCAATCTATCGCATCTCTATCTATCTAGGTAGCTATCTTTAAAAAAAGTATGGTTGATTAACTTATAGATTGACACACAGGCCAAACGTAATGAGCAATTTACCTATCCACTAAGAAAGCGATTTTTCAACATTCCACCTCTAATGAGTTTGTTTGCCAGAAGTTATATTTGCTGGCACGGTAAAGCTTAGTATAAGATAAAATATTTTTCTACATCAAATAATTCAAAGACATTAAAGGTTCCACCCTAAAAACCTAGGCAAACGTTTCTTGGCAAACGCTAAGCACGATAATTGCTACGGCTATAAAAGTAGATAGTTTATTTTTAGCACTCCTTTATGTGGTTTCCTTGAAAGTATCGTAATAAATTAAATGATTGAATCGTAAGACGTTTTCGTATGGTTTCCCGACAAACTTAAATTACTTAGGTACGATGCGGCAAAGGACGGTCCTTTAGTCTGAGATAAGATGATGAAAAATCTAGTGAAAGCCATAAAGCGTCTCGGATTTCTGTATTACAACGATTATCCATTATTAATATTTTAAATGCGGATGTGTTGTCTGTATGTTCATTGTTATAGGTCTACCAGAAGCTGATGCAAAAAATGAAAAAAAGAAATTGACGCTACCAATACTGGGAAAATTGGAACAAAACGTTTGATACTTTTTTCCTTATAGCGGCTGATTCTGTGTGTGATACATGCAAATGTAAAAAAATAAACAACGATTAAGGATATTTTTTGGAAATCTCCCATCCAAATTTGCCATGAGATTCTGGTAGTCCTATACCTTTTCGGTTTACGCTCGAATCGTTTTGCTGATTTATATTAAGTTTGGTAAAACGATACTTCAAAACGCGAAAAAAATTGATATCTAAGGACAGTTTTTGTCATGAAAAATACGGTATAGTCTGTACAATAAATGAAGTGTTGCGTATTGAATTACTTATCGATATCATCAAGCTTTATGGTACCTATTCTAATAGCTGAATATCAGATACAGAAAAGAGCGCTGCATATGTTAAGCTGTTGCATATAGCGGCACTTTTTCTGAAATCATTTTGCATTAATAAATTTACATAGAGCTGTCATTTAAAACATTTCAGTTCACTGTCGAAAATACAGTAAAAACCGCAGCAAGATAGCACTCGAGAAAAAGTAATTAAATCACACAGGAATCCGCTGACGGCTCAGCGTGCTAAGAACACTTAATATAATTTTCCCCATTTAAAACATTTTAAGTCTGGCTTATATGGGACATAGAAGTGTCCTTTGACGTTGCAGGTGGCCTAAAACACTCGGTGGAAATAGGACGTGTATGTTTTTACACTTTACATATTGACAATGCTCAAAGACAAGAGGCTTCAGATCTATGCAGATGGTATATCAACAGAGATTTGAAATCTTAGCTTGTTTTGTTTATTTTTACTTTTATATTAGCTATTAGGGCATAAATTCTCTATGTTGGGCCACGGGCAACCATGATTGCTAAGCTGTTTATAGTATGCATCGACGTCAATCGTGCTAATCACAGACGAACATGTCTTCTACACGATCGTAAGGCATTTGTCCATATTGGACCAACATGGAGGCAACATATTATTTTCAGTAACGCATTCATAATCGCTGCCAAATTATTTTTTTGTGTGCTGAAGGCAGGTCAAGTAGCCCTGATGTCACTGCGACCCTTGAGGATCTATTGTGACTCCTTCGCATTAGAGTACCGTCCCCAACCCAATGCTGCTCATAAATTGAACGATGTGGCTAGGCCAAATTGTACCCATCCATGTAAATGTTACCTAAAATATTAATTATTCTTCTTTGTTGATAATATTCATGTATTATACATACGATTTTCTAAGTCACAATTTATAATGATACATACTATAATATTATTATTATATTTCTCTCATTTTATCGGCTTTTTGAAATCATTGTTGTCGTAACAGTATTTACGTCGATTTGTCAATAAGATAGAGAATAGGAGACATTTTTCGTAGGCATTTCCTTTGTCCCATAATTGATTTTGTCCTATGTCCTGTGTCATTTCGGACAAAAAATGAAATCACATTTTGCGGCTGCGTAGGTAATACAATTCATATTATTATGATTTCCGAGGTTTTTATCTAGCAATTGTTTCAAACGAGTTCACTTGGCTGGCCAGGCCTTCGCGTCGAGTAAATAAATACCATAGAGTATTCAACGCAGAAAGGACATTTCCTATGAAATATGAGTATAAAATATTCGCTTTATTCCGACGTTTCAATGATGGTAGAAGCTATTAAAAGTACACTAATATCTAGAGAAAAATGTGTAGATACTCTATCTAATAAGTAAAATCTAATTTGTAACTCCAATTAGTCGTGGAAGGTCAATGCAACTTAATCCGTAGTTTAACTATTTTATAATAGATCCATAAAAAATGCAAGTACGTAATACATAGCATCTTTTCCGGTTCGGTAGCTTCAAGGCAGTCAGTCGCCTTGACACGCCAACAGGACTCGCGTCCTGCCGTTTTAGCCGCGCTGTCAAGTGGAAAAAATACTGTGTGAACATAAATTATCCGCGCGTAAGGGGATTAAGAGCTCAGTCACATTAATTCTTCAATGCTTTTTGCTTTTACAGTAGAAATTGAAACGCGAACTTCACTATTCTTTCAATGTAACTTTATTCTCTATGCTTTGCGAGAGGCTTAAGCGTAATTGTTTTTATATTATTCCAGTTTAGATGAGTAACGTAAATTTAATTGGACTTAGGGTTAGTAATTTACGCTGAAACTATACGTTATACAATTTCATGTGATTGTGAATAAAACCTTAAACGTCTATATCCCCTCCATGAGTTTAAATATTAAATCTAATATTATGAGTCTATAGGTAATAGATAATACGTATTAATCCAGAAGTCCCAGGATCTCCAAATACAACTAACATTTTGTTTACATCATTATGTCCACCAATATAAAGTGGGATCAGCTAAGATTAAGCGAAAATCCCTCTGCCCGGGTGTTTACTCTATGGCAATACTTGGTGAGTGGCCGAGGGGCACATTGTTCACGGATCACGGCTCTCCCGATATCAAGCACCTATTTATATCTTATATACTTATTTGTGAAGAGAATTGTTCGCTTATTCTAAAGAAAGTAGGATTTAATATTAACCGTGGTAATAATTAAAAAGGCACGTACAGTAAAATAGTTGACCCTATTTATGCAAAATGAGTCCAATCAACACCATTGCCAAATTGAGTTAATAATGCAGAAGTATTTCAAAATGGCCCTTTTATCGACCCTATGAAGATCGTACTAATCTAACATTTTTTTCAGAACAAAACATTTTCACAACAAAGTTACCGACTAACAAATTAATGAGTATTGCTTTTTTTATATAGATCCAAACTACATGGTCTCTCGATATTTTTTTTATTTAGGCAAGTAGAATCATGCGACTTGGTTGCTGTTTGCATATTAAAAAGGCCTAAATAGATAATACAATTTAGATTAATAGTTCTTAGCATTTAATTTACTTTAAAATAATTTTGTTTTTTTTTTTTAGATTTATATACTTAGTTATAGATTCTTATTTAAATGATAAACAAATACGTTACGAAATCTGAGGTTTTTCATTCACCCATACTAATTACTTATACAGTGTGTTAGTGTAAACACCGTTATCCTTCAAACCATCACTACTAACGCGAAAGTATGTCTGTTTGTCTGTCTATCTGTCTGTCTGTTTGTTTCCTCTTCACGCTCAAACCGCTGGACCGATTTTGCTGAAATTTGGTTTACAGATACATTGAGTCCCGGGAAAGGGCAATAGGCTACTTTTCCTCCCGCAAAAATCCCGGTACGGTTCCCGCACGATAAACGAGTTTTGGCGAAACGGAGTTGCAGGCATCATCTAGTTTTAAACATCCTTGTAAAAACCAGAAAAAAGTAGGAGCGCCACATTATATCAGGTAGGTACTAGGTACTTACCGCTGAAGCATACAACAATATATAATATTTAGGATATGCTCACCTAGATACAAACAATATTAAGTTTTAACCCATCGATCGTGGAATAACGAGACACAATAACTTATCTATTGTTATCGCGGCCGGATGCGGCCGCTTAGGGCTTCATGAATTAAATCTAAATTAAATATTTCTTTCATTTCAATCTTGTTTTGGGGATATAAGTAACAATATAAACTAAAAAATAATGAATATATATTTCATTCTTTTACTACATAACCGATAGAAAAATTCCGGTTTTCTTCAAAATTTGAAAGTTCATGAGGTCTCAGTTTATATATAAAATCAAATTTTATAAGTTAAAATCATTGTTTCTATAACTAATTAGATGTTAGACATCCAAATCGGGTACACAGATCTCATGCACGAAAATCCTGTTGACTTGTGTAATAAATTTAAGAGATGATTCTCTTTGGATTAAATGTATCCCACACTAAGATAGTTTTGCTAAAAGGAACCCTCCTGCTTTTGTTTAATTTTTGTTGGAAATACTAGTAATTTTTAACATATTTATGTTTGTACGCATAGAATAAATTACAAAATATACTATTGTAAATTAACTTTACTTAAAATAACAATCAGTTTTAAAGAGTACACAATTTTAATAAAAACTGCTTTTTCTCAGAACTGTCATCGTGTCCAATTATCATTTATAATTTAATGTGCACGTTACAGTGGGCGTACAGTTCTTACGACTTCATTTTTGCTCTGATAGCCCTCTTTCCTCCAAATTTTTAAGGCCCACCCTCGAATCCCTACCTATGCAGCCTAGATCTTCCCTCAGGCTTTCGGCAAGCTTGGGCTGTGTGTAACAAGTACTCATGGCACCGCGTTATTATTACTATAATACATATACAATACTAGACGTTCCGCGCGGCTTCGCCCGCATAAATTAGGTATTTCACAGACAAATCAGTCCACTAAAAATAGCTTATGATCCTCCACGTAGTCTTCGCCTTATCTGTGCCAAATAACAGAAAAATTACTCCAGTAGTTCCTGAGATTAGCGCGTTCAAACAAACAAACAAACTCTTCTCATTTATAATATTAAGTATAGATACACTGTACACACTTACCTTATAATGTCTACGCACCTTTAGAAACTTCAAATCTTAACGGTTCAATAGGTTTATCATCAACAAAGTAAGAATCGTATGGACGATTATTAATAATATCTAGGAGATATTATTATATTATTAACTTTTATAAGACGATTTTCTTCAGTTCCAAATCGTGAAAAACTCGAAAGAACTGGCGTCAGCTGTCGAAGCAATTAATGTGATATTCCTCGCGAGTTTTAAACTTCCTGCCCTTTTCTGTTTTCCAAGCATTTTCGATTTATTTTGATATTAATAAATAATAAGATATTTAAAAGAAAAATTCCATCATAACATTATGTCCTATCCCGGTACTTATAAATTAAAAAATGTATTTCAAAACTCTTAATAACCTGTAAATATGATTGCGTAATTTGTCTTCCAGAGCAAATTTTAAACGGCCGCAATCAGATATATCAATTTAATGAAGAGTTTGACAGATAATGTATGAGACATGATATTATGTCAAAATCTTCATTTAATTACAGTTAATAAATGTTCGTTTCTGAGTGCGGCGGGAAGACTTATGCATTTATTACATTTAAGTACATCATATACAAGGTGTAACAAAAGTAAGTGATAATACTTTATCACTTATTTTGTATATTTGGGTATGTATTCCTTATAGAGAGTTCGCTGTGAAAGTAGCAGCGCTAAAAGGCCAATTTTTTTTTTCACTTTTGTATGGGGAAACTCGTGACGTTCGGGAGCTTGCCCATACAAAAGTGAAAAAAAAAATTGGTCCTTCAGCGCTGCTACTTTCACAGTGAACTCTCTATAAGGAACACATACACACCCTAAAGTATTATCACTTATTTTTGTTACACCATGTATATTATGTCGGACGTCGGATCCACAGTAAAAAAATCCTACAATTCTGCCTATAACTGTAAAATTGGTCAAATTGCGTATGGCAATCAACCCACATTCTTTGTTCAATAAATAAGGAATACATAAGTAATCCAAGTCCAATTAATAAGAAATACATCAGTAAAATTCACAAAGCAATATTCCATATGAACACTCAACGAGACTTCACGTTGTATGCGTCTCTCCCGACGCCTTTGCCGACGTCCTTTACGCCCCAACAAATACGACTTTAGAGCACATCCAAACATCAAAGGTCTCCTCCAAATATTAAAACAAAACTTTTATACTCGCATACTGGATCATAAATACTTTACGACTTCGAAAATTATTTTTGAAAGTTCACTTTACGAGTTGAATTTATGAGTCGTTAATTAAAATGTTGAGTACTCTCGGCAGTGATTAACGTAGGTAATTGATTTCATGGACACTGTTTTAACGATATAAATCTTAATTACGTACCCACCTTATCAATTCTATTAATATACATTTTTATACTGTTACTTTTTATGATAACTCATATAATATCATTTAAGTAAAACAAGAAGGAATTGACTATAACAAAACATTTGGAGGATTTTAAGATGCTTACAAATTAATACAGTGCCAAAACTTTTCTCTTAATTTGTTTCGACGGTGTTTATCACTTCATCGATTTTACATTAATCCTAGAAGTTGGCTGGGCGAAGAGTTATCTTCGTTCAAAACAACCATTATGGATCCATTTAACTGTTAATAAATTTTGTCGCTCTTTTATTTACGTTGCCTGCAACTTTCGAGCCAATCTCAATAAAAATACTGCGGACGACAGCATGATACGACGATTCGCTTTATTAGAAATAAAGTTTAAAACATTAACGTAGCTTTTGCAAAGAAAAAATACAAGTATAGAAAGAGCGCAAATTGGCGGTCTTACCGCTTTGAGCGGTTTTGTCGCCAGACAACCATAGCGGAATAAAAGTTGCTTTGGTGTTCCAATTCTGAATAAAAGTCCAAAAAACTAATGATCTGTACGAATAAATGGCAGCAATAAATAACGATAAAATCCAAAAAACTATACAAATAAACGGTAATGTAGCTCACAAAGGATTTAAATCTATTAGCCTTTATGGTTCCGATACGGAGGGCGCGCTGCCAAAACGCGTTGGCGCGTCGGCGGCTGACCTGCGGAACTGTGTCACTGACTCCAATTTATATTGAGATGTTTGCACATTGCCTATAATAATTCTGTATTTATTCAGTATACAGGGGCAGGTTGGTAGCCGACAACGTGTCACTATTATGCTAAGTACTCATCATACGGTTTTGCTTGATCGAGCAATAACGTCGAGCAAAACCCGCGGCTCGGGATTTCGTCACACATTCAGCATTGCTCGATAGTTTTATTCTAAATCGATATATTTGATTCCATCGAGCCGTCTCGATGCGAGCCTTCGAGCGGCTCGATGCGAGCTTTCGAGCTGTGAGTTTTGCGGTCCACACAATAATTATTACTCGATTTGGAGTAAAACTATCAGGCAAAACCGCATGTGAGTACTTAGCATTAGAGAAGTTGATTCCTAGACAGATAGAGGAACTAAGTAATTGAAACCCACCCGACCGATCACAGGAACATTGAATTGACATAAGCCAACCAAATGACTAGGTCCGTAAACTGCCTATAAATTAATTTCTTCGATGGTACATTGTACAAGCACTTACCAGCTATGTTTCCAGATCCTATTGTCTTTGCTCACTATATCCATGGTTTTGATCAGACGTCACCGATTGAAGAGCGTTTATCTTCTTGCGAAGTTGTTATAGCCACGAAAGTAATACATAGGAATTAGTGGTAAGTCGTGCGGCTACCAACGTCCATTTTGAGTCTTTATATTTGAGATTGCTAACACAAAAAACAAAACTTTAATTTTAAACAATGTATTTAATTTACGTGTATTTTACTGTTTATTAATATACTGAGTGTGGATTGAGTAAACGGCTTAAACGTTTACGAATCCGTCGCCAAGGTTTATTTATGTGAGGATATTGCCAAGACTATTTAGGAAATGCAATACTCAATTGTTTAAATGCTGATTTAGCTGGAAACGATTGACAAATCGAAGCGAACAATGGGAGGATTGTAAAATTTATAAAGCCTTGCGGAGCCTCAGACAATGAGCTCGGAATGGGATTTCGTTTCTTTTCCATTCTGTGACCCTCTTTCGGTTTTGCGAGTCGATAGTCTCCTGCCCGGGGGAGCACTATACCTCCTTTATCTCGCCACAAACCAAACTTAGCTTCAGCTGTAAATCGATTCTATTAATTTCGCCCATCCCCTCCGCGCGATTGTTCCAACGCGATCTTACGTTTAATGGATTTTCATTCATTAATTTGATTTCGGCTGAATTATTAGTAGTTATTGTGAGGGTATATTGTATTCGGATTTAGATCCTAATTAAAGAGTCATTATATTGACGAACTCTACCTATAGAGTTATATTTTAATATCATCTTAAAAGTTGTAAAACACATTAAAATGAACCACTCGCTGGTCGTCATTTTGTAGAGCACATGTCCCGCACGTTTCAAGTTAAAAGCATTGAAATTTTAGATGATTAAAAATAGATTGAAAAGGAATCCCCCGCAAGATACATTTAGCGACTGACGACTGACGACGTACACAACACCATAAGCACCTCTTTCATCCCACAATGGCTTTGCATTCGCAATACAAGCTTCTGTTTCAGACTTTGTTCTTCTTCCCTTTTCCTCGTAAAGTTCAGTCAAAGCTGCTTATCAAAATACTAAATTTGTAATTAGGAATATTTAAAAAATATTATCTTGATATTTAGCATGTGTTATGATTTGTGATATTAAATATTCATAATATGTATCATAATCTGTTGAGTAATACAACAGTTATTTATTCAATCGATCAACGTCGCATTAAAAGTTTTACTTCATACAGCAATAATGGAATGTAATGTAATCGCTTTTACATTGGTGTCAGAATGAAAAATTATGTAAAATATTAGACATGACCTCTTGGAACGAAGCCAAACATTTCTGATCGTTTTCTGATTATTCACATTATCTAGTTCAGAGATTATGTGTAGCAATAAAATCTACGATGCTATGATTACATATATTGTAGAGCTTCATATTATTATCACTAGCTGTTTGACCGAGCTTTGCTCGGTATTCGATAAAACACGAATAAAATGACATTTTCTAGAAATGATTCCTAGCTAGATCGATTTATCGCCCCCGAAACCCCCTATATACTAAATTTCAAGGAAATCGTTGGAGCCGATTCCGAGATTCCAGACTCTGCACTTTCTACTCTAGTTTACATGAAAAAATATTGAACTATTGACTTATATTTCATCTTACGTTCAACTTTTTTTGAACTCTGATTCTATCGACATCATCATACTATCGGCAATGTGAAAGCAGTATCATTGCAATTTTGTGACCATTGCGCACAAAATATAATAGTAATCAGGGCTCGAATTTAGATGGACTAAATTGCAATGCAGCATTGTGTGAAGTAATGAAAACCACATTAGTATGAGTGAAAGTTGTAACGGTAAGGTATATCAGCTGACCTCGCTGCCAGGATTTCCACTATACATAATATTATTTATTCATTAACTATCTGCATTATCGGTTTTTCTTTAACTTCTACATTTTTTTTTAGAAACTCATGACGCCGCAACTCCTTTGCGTCAAAATTCGTTTATCGCTCGGTAATCCGTACATTTTTCCGGGATAAAAAGTATCTATTTCATTTCCCGTGACTTAGGATCTTTATACCCGGTACAATCGGTTCAGCGATTTGGGCGTGAGGAGGTAACAGACAGACAGATAGACACATGGATATGGAAGTCTTCCAATCTTAAATGACTCTTCCATATACTACAAATATGCTTCCCTCTCAGTTTCGCGTATTCAGTTCAATAACCATGCAGGATGAATATTCTTAATATAAGTGTAGTGAATATTCTTAATATAAATAAAGATATGCCCCACCTACTTGGGTAGGTAGTGGGGAGAGGTAGTAGTGGTCGCTCGACTTCGGTTTGACGATCACTTCTTCTATCAGCTACGAGCCCGAGGGGTGGTGTTGAGTGATATAACAGCATTCTATGTTTTACTCTCCCTACAAGAATGTACAAATTGTACAATAAGTAACCTTTTCTACGGCAGAGCAACTTTCCTACTAAAAAAATCTCCAAGTGAGAAAATAATCTAAAATTTACGTTGGCATACTTTTAAAGGTGACAGGATATTATCATTATTGCATTTTTATGCATAAGTTACTGAAATGATTATAATGTTTTCTAATTTCTGGGTTAAAACATTTCGTTTACTAAATTGAGTTGAAAATTAACTCGTGTTATATCTGAAATAGCAAAAGCAATATTTCACAAAATACCCTCAAAAGTTTCATATTTTAAATGTCAGCAGTCAGCACAAAGCATGAGTTTGCAACTTATTTTGGGTAATTAAAAGCAATTTAACTGTCACATAAGTTGGGAATGGAGCTTACATTTGCAGTTGGAGTTATTCTCATTTTGTTATATTCGGAATCAATTTGTATGTAAAGGTACATGTGGCTTTGCTGACATTTGAACTTATTTCGCTATAACTTTGGGCTTTTATTTATTTTGTATGCTCAAGGGTCAGTGTCAAATTTTCTTCCAGTGCGTTCATAGGCTATGATAAGCTTAGATTTTAGAGTTTATACAGATTAACTGGTCTAACTAGGAGGCTAACGTTAATGGTTTACTTGTATTTTAGCGGGCTTCTACCTCGGTACTTAGGCGAATTATTATTGTATACCTACTATGATGCCCGCAACTCCATTGCGCCAAAACTTGTTTATCTCGCGGGGACCGTACATTTTTTCGGAACAAAAAGTATCCTATGTCCTTTCCCGGAACTCAAAGTATCTCCATGCCAAATTTCAACAAAATCGGTTCAGCAGTTTGGGCGTGAAGAGACAACAGACAGACAGACATACACTTTTTCGCATTTATAATATTAGTATGGAAGTATGGATTAGCGAGTAAGAGAGTGCTTAGTTAATAGTCATGTTGCATTCACCATTTTCGAAGTAGATATCCAAAATGTATGAGATTTGACATAACGCAAGCGCCATGACATACCACAATAGATATAATTCTATCTACTCTGTTTATACCTTACATTTTTAACATCTAACTTCACTGGCAAAACTAGAGAATGCAATATGACTAACCACTCTCTACCCTTCTGGTAATATCTATTTCTGAAAACAATTCCTGCTCCATACATTAAGCACCCTTATTGATTACGTCGCGTTATTTTGTTTTGTCGAAGTGCTCATGCGAAACAATATCTCATTGTTATTTGTTGTTTGATGAGCCTGGGATGTTTATTATCGTTGTTTTGAAAACAAATGTAATAAACATGAATTTTCTCTGCTTACGCAAATATTTGTTTTATTTTATAAATACATCCAATATGGCCGACCATCCAAGATGGCGAAATAATTATTTTCTATGCAGTCCTACAATATGGATATTAAATGAAAGGGCTTTTTGAGAGTAACTCGAAAATGAATGTAATTTCATTCTACATCCAACATGGCGTTTCATCTTAGATAGGGGAATAGTTATTTTTAATGCACTTCTGCAATATGGGTATCAAATGAAAGGGCTCATTCAAAGTAACTCGAAAACGAATGTTACGTCATTCTACATCCAATATGGCGGCTCATCCAAGATACGGGAATAGTTATTTTTAATGCACTTCCGCAATATGGGTATTAAATGAAAGAACTTACTGAGAGTAACTCGCAAACGAATGTAATGGCATTCTATATGATTATAACTTAATAGTTAACATTTTTAAGAAGAAATTTATTTTCTTGTTTTTAGTAGTTTTAAATAGAAGCTTTTTTTCAAAAAGTTTTTTGTTGATAATTTAACATAATAATATTACTTCTCTATTTTCCCAATCTCAATTTCAAATTATAAATGTGAGCCTAATAACAGCTTGATAACTTTTAATAACATAATCAACGAAAACAAATATTAAGCTATTCCCGGCTAATTTGAATAAAAAACCCATCAGATAAATTGTGGAGACCACAGAGCGCCTTCATTATGTCGACCATACTATGTATTTCAATTTACAAGGGTTTTTATTGTAACCGAAAGAGTTTTAGGGTTCTGTGATTAAATATACAAAATATAATATTATCTTGTGTAAATGGTGCTGCATACATGATGTAGAAATTTGCTCAAGTTAACTATGTCACTAGAGGATTTAAATTATGTTCTCTAAACATTCCAATTTAAATTCTAGAAAAAAAAAACTTTGCGGACTTATCGAAACATCCATACTATAATATAATAAATGTGAAAGTGTGTTTGTCTGTCTGTCTGTTACCTCTTCACGCCCAAACCGCTGAACCGATTTGGTTGAAATTTTGTATAGAGGTACTTTGAGCCCCGGGTAGAGACATAGGATACTTTTTATCCCGAAAATGTACGGTTCCTGCGCGATAAACGAATTTTGACTCGAGTTGCGGTAGGTATCTAGCATAGTAATAATAATAATAATAACTTTATTGGTGCAGAAAATGGAGATTACAACCAATGTTTCTAATAACTAATCACAGTTTACAAAATTACAATCTCGTCACTGGTGGGTGAAGCACTGTTACCCTTGATAGGTTGAAAAACCTGTAGTAAGGGTTAACAGTCCCTTTCCCTATAGATGTTCCAAATTAAAAACTACTGACGTATAATTCTAAATTTAAATATATATAGTAAAGTAATAATATAGTAAAAGGAGGGGAAGTAAATTATCTTCATACAAAGGCACCGCGCGCGGCTTGTATTTATTCATGTATCGATTTTAAATCCCGCATGCCGTCACGTTTTATCAAAGTGCCCGCGAAGATCCATACACGAGGACTCCTGAAACTCTGAGTGGAACAAGTTTATGACAGTTATCAAAAAGTGATCGGAAGTTATGAGCCGGCGGAAGTTCACGACGGCTCGAGCCTCGACTCTGACAGACCAATAACGAGGCGGTTTAAATCACGATCGCGGAAACTTTCCTGATTCTACCCTCGCGTACTCCATCCAATTATAAAAATGTCTGATTTATGTTAATTTATCTCGCTTGCTCGAATTGTGCATACGGAGGAATTCGGCACTGATAGGGATTATGGTGTGACTGAAATAATCTTATATTGCTTGATAATGGATATCCATACGTGGGAGAGCCATGCTTCGGCACGAATGGGCCGGCTCGACCGGAGAAATACCACGTTCTCACAGAAAACCGGCGTGAAACAGCGCCTGCGCTGTGTTTCGCCGAGTGAGTGAGTTTACCGGAGGCCCAATCCCCTACCCTCCTCTATTCCCTTCCCTTCCTATGCCTTTTACCCTATTCCCTCTTAAAAGGCCGGCAACGCACCTGCAGCTCTTCTGATGCTGCGACTGTCCATGGGCGACGGAAGTTGCTTTCCATCAGGTGACCCGTTTGCTCCTTTGCCCCCTTATTTCATAAAAAAAAAAACCTTAGGACATTTTTTTGGGTCGTAATTTCTGACTATTTTGGAAAACTAAGCGTAACATTGTTTAATGTTCTTGTATAAGTCGTGTAACAATGATTTGACAATGCCTTTCTACTAACTAGGAGAATAAAGGTAAGATAAATAAGTATATCCTCTTAGAATGCCTAAATTGTCTAAAAGTGCCTAAAGAATTTGTATACATTCTGCGTCCTTATTACTCCACTTGTCCAATGACTCAATAAAAACATTCGAATAATAGTCTCGACGCGAGCTATTCGTGTTATTAGGTTGTCAGAAAAACGATTACCGAAAGGTGGTCTGTTGTTTTGTATGGGCCAAAAAAACTGGTACCTGACCTGGTCCTAATGAAGGTCGCTCGGAGCGGACTCCTAATCGTGTATTTACTCAGACTTCAAAATGCCCCTCATACGATTTGGACTCGTACATTACAAATGTATATAATTAACAAATTACGGAAATCGTCGAGTTTTTGTGCGGACCTTAAAGTGGATTATACCTTTTTAATGTTGAAGAGCTGATGTGATTAAGGTTCGGGTATTTTTGGGTTCTTATATACGAGGTGATAAATCCACCTTTTTAAACGTAAAAAATATGTAGCGACCATTAGTTTAATTGCTATCAGTATTAAATAATAACAAACTATAATTAATGTTTGACAGTAAGTTCAAAATAAAATAATACCTACAGTAATTAATATTTTTCTTTGTATGTTTTTAAGATAATAAATTATTTGAAAACATTAACACTCGTAATCTAATATGTAAAGCGAGGTCGTGACATGTGTTTTATTGAGATAAAACAGTGAGAAACAGAAACAATACAACATAAACTATACAAGATGTATTGACAGCTCCGTCCTGACATAATGGACCACAAAACATCGGTCGAAACAAAAAATAAAACAAACTATTTATGGGACAACTCGTTGAATGATTTACGAATAAATTATGAATATGTACTACTATCCGCTTGAATACTGCTCATGCTGAAAAAAATGCTGTGAATTTTATAACACTTTTAACAGTAAATACTTTTGTTGCTATAAAATACACTAGTAATAGCAAATTCAATTACAAGTTTGTACATTATCTATTGTTACCTTAATTAGAGCACATAATATAATTTCAAGGTATTAACAATGTCGAGTTAACCTATTAGGCAACTAATATGTTGTGACAAATCACCTAGCTTTGTACATTAACACTAAACAGTAGTAGCAACACCTTATTAGAATAGAAATAAGAATCCTCATAGATGGATGTAGTTTATCGGAGGTTCCGGGGGAGACTCCGGAACGAAGCGAGTCACGTCACCGGCAAAATGTGAATGTGTTAGTTTTTAAGTATATATAAAATATGTATGGTAGTTTTAAGGTATTTATTATACATATAATTATATGTATGTTAGATTTAAGGTATTTGTCATATGGGCCTCTGATGCCCGAATTAAATGATTTGAATTTGAATATACACAGGTTCAAAAGTTCTGTTCGGTATCTTTGGGGTATAACCTGGTGCAAAATCTTACTTATAGGTAGCATGTGCCTCGAATATTTCAGAAAAATTCAAAATCTCTATATGTTTCCATGAAAATTTTAAGGAGTCCCCTCGATTCCTCGTGGATTGGGATACATGCTACAATCATCAGACCACCAGTTTTCTGAACATGGTACCAAATTGGGATTAAACCATATAATTATGAAAATCGGTCCACAAACAGCGAAGTTGAGGTTAAACATACTAAAAAAAATAAAAATATATACAGCCGAACATAGAAAGAACCTCCTCGTTTTTTTGGAAGTCGGTTAAAAATTAAAAAACACCTGGCGAATGTTTCATCCATGTTTCATCCTGAGCAAATTACATCTCAACATATATTTGTTTTACGGTCACAAAAAAGGGATTAAGCGGGACTCCGGTTTTATACCTCTGTATTATGTCGGACTTGTTTATTTGTTAAGAACATCTTATTTCTAATTCAACTCCACGATTTTAAATGATCTTTATTATTCGTGTGGGAGTTTTAAGACTGCTTTATTAGTTTTAAGACATGTACGTACATTCACAATTTCTTTTTGTAGGTTCATTAACAAAACTAGTTAAAAATATGCTTGTTTCATAGAAGAAGAAGTTATATAGGAAATCCAAAAAAATATCTACTTAATTTACTTATGTACGGTGCTAATGTTATTAGTTGTATAGGTATTGGCCCTACAAAATATCTGATACATCTTATTTCAAAACATATCATCTTGTCGTACAATTTTTCGGTAAAAATCCTATGTCTTTTCCCGGAACTCAAAGTATCTCTATAGTAAATTTCAGCAAAATCGGTTCAATGGTTTGGGCGAAGAGGTAATAGATAGACATACGCACTTTCGCATTTATAATATTAGGTAGTATATAGATGTTTCGGTTGTTTATTGTTTGTTCCTATCTAGGTCTAGATGGAGCCTAATTCCAACACATGTCGTCAGGCGTAGCGATTTGCATTACTTCATTAAAGGAGAATCCTAGCAAACAATAGCTAAGAATTCACATATTAACGCAGATTTAGTAATTCAAACATAAACACAATCCACATTCCATGTTTCATTTAAGATTTGTGGCTTTTGCGAGGTTGGAGCGAAAATCGGAGTGTGGTTTTTCGAGAAACGAAAAGAGGTTTAAGGATGGGAGCAAGTAATAGTGGTGTAGACAGTAATCGAAATATTATAATACAAATTATTGTTTTTTTTTTGAGAGTTTGTATATAGAATTACCGAAAATGACATATATTTCTCATTAACTTTATAATATTTTTTATTTTATTTAATAAAAAGTAAATATAATTTAATCCGTAATATCACGTGATCCCAAACAGCCATCACAGAGTGTGACGTCACGATCTCCAAAACATTGCGTGTGAGTGAAATTTCGATGTCAAATCCATACAAAGATTTTTGTTGTTTGAAGGACCGTGACGTCATAGCGACACCATGATGAACTTTAACGTTTTAGCGGGAAATTTTAAAACGAAATTAGTAAGTGTTTTTTTTTTAATTTAAATATGAGTGTATAAATGTACTGTATCTGTAAAATAAATATATTTCCTAAAAATAGTCTACACTCCTATTGTAGTTATGTTGCTTTTATCGATCGACATATTGCTAAAACTTGACGATCTAACTTACAGAGTACAATCATGTTACAAAAGTGATACTTCGTTCATCCACACATCCACATTTAAAGGTCCCTCTCCGCGTTAGCCCCAGCGCTTATCTCTAGTTGTATAACCAATGTCGTGGGCCAACGTCAACTTGACTTTAGTCGAAAACGTCGTACAGTAGTGATGCGACCTTGCCCCCACACCTGAAGAATTTTAAGTACAACATAAGGGGTTGGATAGATTTAACTTTTAATGTCTTATTCCTACTTATATTATAAATGCGATAGTCTGTCTGTTACCTCTTAACGCTCAAACCGCTGAACCGTTTGTGCTGAAATTTTGTATGGAGATACTTTGAGTATCGGGAAAGGACGTAGGACACTTTTTATCCCGAAAAAATGTACGGTTCCCGCGCGATAAACGAATTTTGGCTCAACGGAGTTGCGGGCGTCAACTAGTTAAAATATAATCGTTACACACACTCCATACAATAGATTCGCTTCGCTCAATATCCGATACTAAGGTTTAACCTCAGAAGCGTATGATCTGGCTTAGCCGCCATTACTGTGGTAAAGAGCTCCTCTTACACCGTCTAGAGATTTATTAACTTATTTCCTCTGGGCTCTGTGTATTATTGACTAGTTGATAAGCGTTGGTTCTAAGTTATCTAGCTTCTATATCCTTCGTAAAATTCTACTACTATTCTATATCTACTACTTTGTCTATGGTTCTAGATAACGCCAGCATGTACATTGCACCGAAACATTAGGTTTATCGCGCGGAAACAGTAAATTTTAGCGCAACAAAACCTGTGCTGTGCTCCCATCTCTCAAAGTATCTCCACATCCATTTTAATCGGTTCAGTTGTTTACGTGAATATCCATACTAATATTATAAATGCGAAATGTGTCTGTTGGTCTGTCTGTCTTTTACCTCTTCACACCCAAAACGCTGAACCGATTTTGCTGAAATTTTGAATAGAGATACTTTGATTCCTAGAAAAGTACATAGGCTGCTTTTACTTCTGGAAAAATGTATGGTTCTCACACGATAAGCAATTTTTGGCGCAACGGGGTTGCGTGCGTCATTTAGTCTAGTATAATATAAAACAGAGAAATATAATATAATGTTGTATACCAAAAGTCTCAGACACACTTTTGGTATACAACATAAGTAAAGTATGCCTTCGAGTTGTTCGCGATCTCCATTTCCTAAATTATCTGCAATAATTCTCTCAATCTGGAACGACCCCGCCGCGGCCATTAAAATGTGCGAGAAAGCACGTACCCTTTACAACTTTGCTACTAGAAGTTCCCGATTTGGGATTTAAGCGAATTTGTATAACATTTTGTATATTTTTCTAGCAATATCTACAAAACTATAACCTACTACTGTACTGACTATAATCTTTTAGTTCATTATACGTAAATGCAAGTGCGTACTCGCATGCAAGAACGTGCAAACACCACCGTCCACCATACAAGCAATAATGCAAGCAATTTCTGCAAACCCCCCACCACGATGGAAAGTGGAAAATTTGCGTTTCGCCACACCGAAACATCCTCAGGATAATATGGACTCTAGGAACAACATTTCTTAACCTTGACTTTTTTTTGTTGATTGTAGATTCCATTTTATGACATCTCCATAAAATGCCTGAATCTATAAATTATAGTAAATTAGGTTACCATATAATTTATGGTGAGTCAGTAGTTTGTGACTGGTAATATAATATACCTCTTTGTGGTTGTTACTATCCTTAAACGCTATAATTATAAATAGTTAATTATCCTTCCATAAGATACATAGAAGTTAAGAATCCTAGATTAAAAACTCGCTCAATTTACTGTATTTTAGAGACCGTTAAAAAACGAAAGAAACTAGATGACGCACACAACGCAACTTATCGCGAAGGAACCGTACATTTTTTCGGGATAAAAAGTATCTTATTTCGTTCCCCGGGGACCGGGACGCCAAATATCTCCAATCTCCATAGAAAATTTTAGCAAAATCAGTGAAGAAATAACAAACAGATACACTGTAGCATTTATAATATAAGCATAGATATATTAATTTGAGGCAATTAGTAGGTAAGAACTCCACAGGAAAAACATTATTTATATGAAACTAGCTGTTGCCCGCGACTTCGTCCGCGTGGACTTCAGTTTATAGTACTTTATAGCGCGCGATGTCAACAAAATTGGTGTCAAAAGCTTTTATAAAAAAACCCTGGTACCCCTTAAATCAATACAGCTGTGCAGTGTGCACACAATAAGTATTTCATTTTTTTATATTAAACTTTATATTTTATGCCAAATTTTAAAGCTTATTTAGCCCTCCGATTACACAACTTTACCCATAAACTATTTATCATTGATAGATTTAAGGTTACGTCCCTGCACAGATAAAGTACTGAGTTATTTAATACCGTAGAATAGATATAACAATCGAAAAAAATCGAAACTTAAATGTAAGATGATACCACGTCTTATAGGAAGACTTTTGAGCAAGCGTCAGCGCGATGTAGAAGACGCACGGTGCCATCTATTATGAATTGTTGGAACTAACTTAATTTGAACAAATTTACGCATTTTCACCCCCTTACAACCCTTTTTTCCAGTAAAAAAAGTAGCCTATGTCCTTTCTCAGGCTTTAGACTATCTGTATACAAAATTTCATTACCATCGGTTCGGTAGTTTTGGCGTTTGGCGTGAAAGCGAGACTGACAGACAGACAGACAGACAGAGATACTTTTGGCGTTTGGCGTGAAAGCGAGACTGACAGACAGACAGACAGACAAAGATACTTTCGCATTTATAATATTAGTATAGATTATGTGCACACTGCACAGCTGTTTTTGGGTATTTTGATTAATTAAGGGCCGCGCTACACCGGAATGGCAGCGGCGAGGCGAGCACTTTCAGCGGTGCCATTCCGGTGTAACGCGGCCCTAAGAGGGGTACCACTTACCAGGGTTTTAAAAAGTTTTTAAATTTGACACAAATTTTGTTGACACCGCGCGCTATAAACTAAAGTCCACGCGGACGAAGTCGCGGGCAACAGCTAGTTAGTTAATATTAACGTGTACAACAATCGAAAGAATCGTGAAAGCTACCTCAACATGGTACCACCTCTTATAGAAATACGCATGAGCAAGCAATAGCGCGATCTAGGGGACTCTTGGCGCCATCTGTTTTGAGTTTTTTGGAACTAAGTTAATTTAACCAAATTTACGCATTTTCACCCCCTTACAACCCCTTTTTCCAGTTAAAAAGTAGCCTATGTCCTTTCTCAAGCTTTAGACTATCTGTGTACAAAATTTCATTACAATCGGTTCAGTAGTTTTGGCGCTGTTGTTTTTGAATTTGATGTCTAAGTTGGTAGGTGAGTTATTAGTTAATAACGTGTATAACAATCGAAAGAATCGAAAAGTTAAGCTCAATATGGTACCACCTCTTATAGAAATACGTATGAGCAAGCAATAGCGCGATCTAGGGGACTCTTGGCGCCATCTGTTTTAAGTTTTTGGAACTAAGTTAATTTGACCAAATTTACGCATTTTCACCCCCTTACAACCCCTTTTTCCAGTTAAAAAGTAGCCTATGTCCTTTCTCAGGCCTTAGACTATCTGTGTACAAAATTTCATTACTATCGGCTCAGTAGTTTTGGCGCGAAAGCGAGACAGACAGACAGACAGACAGAGATACTTTCGCATTTATAATATTAGTATAGATAATATTCTAACGTATTAAAAACTATAAACAAAAACATACTAACTAATAAGTATGATTAGTTCTATGTTACAATAAAGTAAAAAATAAAACGCCATCTGTTGAATCGTATTAGAACTAAAATGCTCATTCCATCGATATATTTCTGGATTTTTTATAATATTATACATAAAATATGTTTAAGATTTTTGAAATTTTATTTTAATACACATCCAAGACCAAGGAAAATTGAAAACTTTTTGTTCCGCCTGCGGGACTCGAACCCAGGACCCCCGGGATGAGCGCTGGCCACGCGCAATGCGAATTCATTTTCATCTAAATTTTCATGGAAATAAGATATTTTCCCACATCAAAATGTAGCCTATGTCCTTTCTCAGACTCTAGAATAACTGTATACAAAATTTCATTGCAATCGGTTCAGTAGTTTTGGCGTGAAAGCAAGACAGACAGACAGACAGACAGACAGACAGACAGACAGAGATACTTTCGCATTTATAATATTAGTATGGATTAAACATCATATTCTAACGTATTAAAAACTATAAACAAAAACATACTAACTAATAAGTATGATTAGTTCTATTTACAATAAAGTAAAAAATAAAACGCCATCTGTTGAATCGTATTAGAACTAAAATGTTCATTCCATCGATATATTTCTGGATTTTTTATAATATTATACATAAAATATGTTTAAGATTTTTGAAATTTTATTTTAATACACATCCAAGACCCAGGAAAATTGAAAACTTTTTGTTCCGCCTGCGGGACTCGAACCCAGGACCCCCGGGATGAGCGCTGGCCACGCGCAATGCGAATTCATTTTCATCGAAATTTTCATGGAAATAAGATATTTTCCCGCATCAAAATGTAGCCTATGTCCTTTCTCAGACTCTAGAATAACTGTATACAAAATTTCATTGCAATCGGTTCAGTAGTTTTGGCGTGAAAGCAAGACAGACAGACAGACAGACAGACAGACAGACAGACAGACAGACAGACAGACAGACAGAGATACTTTCGCATTTATAATATTAGTATGGATTAAGACAAATTACACCTCTGTTATCTATTTCTATTGTCTTTGAAACACGAATTCTAAGTGGAAAACAAGTCCTATTATGAAGACGTTTAGTAGATAAGAATTACTTTATTTCCGTATTCTTTACTGTTTTTGTCTTAATTCCTTTCAGTGATGCTTTATTAGAAATTTTAAATGAATGCCCAAAGAGCTTAAAATATAATTTTTGCGAAAATCGCTGGTAGGTTATAGGTAGCCAATGTCAAGTTTTTTGAGGTTACATACTTCCATGCTAATAATAAAAAATATGCAAAAGTGCGTCTATCTATCTGTCTAACTGTCACCTCTTCACGCCCAAACCGCTGAACCGATTTTGCTGAAATTTGGCAGGGAGATACTTTGAGCCCCGGGAAAGGACATAGGATACTTTTTAAATTTTATTCCCGAAAAATGTACGGATCCCGTGCCATAAATTTTGGCGCATTTGAGTAGACGAAAAGCGAGTGAATATTATATTTAGGAAATGAGGTCAGTTAGTAAGATAATTCTAAAATCTAAACACGTTGAAACTGAATACGCGACAAGTCTCGAAATATGAAGCTATAAATCTAGACAAGTCTTAAAATAGTATTCTGATTACTTAATTTTAGAATGAAAAATACATACACTGTTTAGTTCATCTTTAAGAAACTATTGTACACTAGACCAAGCTGACCAACACTATTTTTGAGATGCTTATAAAGTATTGTAGATAACTTTTTTTACAGCGTTGTGCATCCGAGATGGGTAAAAAATGCATTAGTAAAATTCTTAGCAAAATTCATAAGAGCATTCCATAGCTAGTTGATGTTACAAGTTGTATCAAGATATTACACACTGTATCATTACAAGGTGCGCATTGTAATGCTCGCCTCTCCTCCCTCACTGATGTAATGTTCGACTCTGTAACGTTACATTACAAGCGCATGCTCCCGGTGAGGGAGCACCTTTATAGAAATTCGCAGGAACAAGTTCAATATTCAAGATTTTTTAACTATGCGAAAAGGAAGCGTCTCATAGTGTGAAAGTTAGTAATTCCGCTTCTCAAGGCGCTAAATGCAAATGGAATCTTGCATGTGAATCTAATAAAGGCAGTTTCTCAATGATGACCAGCCCGGCAAATGTTTTTTATCTCGTTATTCTAAGTACGAAAAATAGCACACAATTTTATCCAATCGGTCCAGCCGGTTCAGAGGAGAGAACGAATAGCGACACAGCAGTGGGACTTGAGATTATCTGCGACGCCTTTAATGGCCGTCGGCCGTTTCCAATATTCAATCTATCTCTGGTTTCACATACAACCGATTGCAGCTAACATTTAATTGACATAAAATATATCTGTCTAATGTCTAATGTGAGCTACTCCTATCTGTAGTAGGGCAAAACCAGAGATAGATCAAATATTGGGATTGGCCGTAAGTCACTTATGGTATTGACCATAAAGTTAATATACCTAGCTAGGTATATTAACTTTATGGTAGTAACACTAGTTAAATATCACGTAAATGTAATTTTCATGTGCAGAACTCTTAATATTTCGCCAGTGTGCACGGAGCTCAATAGCCATGACAGATGAGCTCCGCTCTTTTCAGATTATTCTAGTTGCATTCCCAAACTAGAAACGTTGAAACATTTGCTTTAACTTTAACTTGAAATTCATTCGTTGATGACATAAATTTACGTGTATATTATACTATAATATACACGTAGATTTATGTCATGGACATAACTCATTCAAAAGAGTCCCGGTTAGGATAGTTTTAAATATATATGTCAACGGAACATAACAAGACTTGTAAGATGATCAATTTTCTATGTAGTGAATCAACTATTAGTTGACGTATATTGTATTTTAGTAAATAAATTGATTAATTTACGGCGTCTTGCCGTTAAATCATCGGTACGTAACACTACAAACCGTAGTGTAATCGAAAATAATTCGTAAAATCCTGACACATTTTTATGAGGCTTTGAACCTTTAGAGTTTAGACAATAGACACCCTTCTGAAACGAAATAAAATCACTTTCGTTTTATCACGGACTGAGAATCTATAGATAAGTCTTACGAGTGCCGTTCTCAGGATCGTCTTAATCCCAACACTCCACATCGAATGCAACAATTACTCCGCCAAAGCCGGCATTATCTTCAACAATGCCGAGGAATTTACGTCTAGACTCAGAATCCTATTTGTTTCCAGTTTTCAGTGGAGCTTATCTGATAATTTCGTCGCAATGCTATTAATATTGGAGGCTTTAGTCCCGATCTCGCCAACGCTTGTTAGAATATACCTTTATTATTCTCCTTGATTAATACTTTCTTAATATAATTGGGAGTTGTACAGTGTACTTACAAGTTGCTATACCAGAGTGCGTATGAAATACTACTGTTTCTACTGGCACTAGTCACTACTACTGCTTTTGAATACATAATTACATGTGAGAAACAACGATGTCAATACTGGATATGGCATACGCCATCAAAACTGTAGGAAAGTTTTTGCATGCAACATGTGTATCGAGAAAATATTGTCGTCCTTTTTGTCTTACAGTAATAGCATATACTACTTTCTCTTTCACTAATTTTACGCTTTCAATGCATATTTTACGTAATCAATGCATTAAACACGTCCGACTGTCACTGCGTCCTATGGCACACTGCTCTCAGATGAGTGAGCTCACTCATTTCGAGGATGACACATTTTCGCGCTGACGATTGTATGGAATGCCTTTTCTAAAGGTTATAATTCTATGGTGAGAAATGACTATAATTACACTCAGTCCTCTGACCCCATTAAAATCAAGGTGAAAAGAATATTGTCCGCGAGTACAATTCTGACAATAACCGAGGCCTCCAAAAACCCTTAATTCAATTGCCGAAACTTAATTGTACTAAAGAAGGGTATAATTGAAGCAGAAGAAGGGGAGCATCAATTTAGAGGAGTCGAAGGCTGCACGTTCCGCCTATAACTCTACACCATATGGGCCAGTAGAATTCCGCTTACAAAAACATGCGTTCGCTATGAAAATACACTTTTGATGACATTCCAGTTTTATGTAGAGTATCGTAAAAATATAATAATAATAAACAATAAAATTTATTAAAATGAAATAGGTTTTACATGAGTTTTACATAATTATAAGTGGGAAAAGCCATGCTTCGGCACGAATAGGCCGGCTCGACCGGATAAATACCACGTTCTCACAGAAAACCGGCGTGAAACAGCGCTTGCGCTATGTTTCGCCGAGTGAGTGAGTTTACCGGAGGCCCAATCCCCTAACCCCTACCCTATTCCCTTCCCTACCCTCAACTATTCCCTTCCCTACCCTCAACTATTCCCTTCCCTTCCCTTCCCTGAGTGATGTTTTGATTTTGTTTCACTCAGTAAATAACGTTGGGAGCAGTACTAGTATAAACTGTGACACAGCTCCCAGCGACTTCAACTCGGATATTGGATTTAGAGAGTAAAAGACTTTGCTACAAAATTTTGTGATTAAAAAAACAAATGTCAGATACTGGCACGTTATAAAAGTTTGATTAAAAATATTTGAAAATCAAAACTTTGAATTTAGAACGCACAGAAAGTATGTACGTTCACGGGTTCCGTGGAGCAGCTCATTGGCCCGACACTTGGCGCTAAGCAAGTTAAGGCTGACGGCTGAGGATCGCGCTCCGGGAATTTTCTGAATTAAAAGTGGAAATGTAGGGAAATTGGATTCCACGAGGAAATTGTTTTAAGTTAAATTTGCAGCGATAAAGCCGCGGGTTCGACTTGATTAGTTTTTAATTTTATCACCGCTATCGAATTTTTGTTACAGCAGTGGTTTTTGTAAACTTAGTTTTATAGTTTAGGTACTTATTATGTAAAAGTTTTCTACAGAGTTTTTACAAGCATTCAATGAGGCCTTAATCATTAATCTGATGAAAAGCACGAATGAAATTCAACCAAACTTGAGAACTTTATAGAAAAATGTTTTCAAAGTAAAGAGGAAGTCTCTCGAAATTAATAAATTGTTCCAAACTCTCCCCCGTCTACGCCTTTAATATAATATATTAATCAAAATAATGTATTATAATTTGTAAAGGTTGTTATTTGATATTTATATAGGAACATCAATTTGCAAGGAGCTCAAGAATTCCTTTAATGGAAATAATTTGTGTCCTTTCAGAGGAAGGGCGAGATTATTTTCAAAGAGCATCGTTACCGTTTCTCTTTAGAGATATTCGTCTTGATTGGGTTAGGACCTCCTTAGAATAAATTTAAGCAACAAATAATTGCGCTCCCGAAAAACGTTCGAGAGTTATTATGTTACGGATGATAATGCAATAGACGTCTTTGATCATTTCTGAGATACGTTTGTAATAATGTAGTATGTAGTCAAGAGATTTTTAAAATAAATATCTACTTATATGTAAAATTCTCGTGTCACAATGTTAGAAGGCTCAAAGCGTACTCCTCCGAAACGGCTTTACTGATTTTAACCAAATTTTATATGCATATTCAGTGGGTCTGAGAATTGGCTACTGGGTAGGTACTTATTATATTGATAAGTGCATTTGTTGAATAAATAATAGTAAATTATTACAACTCGAGACTGACGGCCACCATTGTTTGTGCGACGGGATAGCGATGGACGTTGCCATGGTGACATACTTATTTAGTCACTTCAATAAAATAATATGGGCGAAATACTTTATATAGCAATGAAACGTTTGCCGGGACAGCTAGTTTTTATATAAGAATGTGGAATTAGGTCCATATTAAATATGGACTGTTAATATAGAATAGCTTCAAGGTTTAACGTTCTTTTTTTTGTTTTGAGATGTCAAAATATCAAAATATTCTATTGAAAAACTTTACGTCTTGCAAGTAACCAAAGACAAAATATGAAAGTTGCGCCTGATCAATTTTACTGAAATTGTAATTAATATTATAATTAACCTGGGGGATTACTCCCGAAACTGATATCGATTTCGATTTTCGATTTCAACGGTTTTTGACACTTTAGACATCTAAAATAGCGCTATTTTAGATGTCTAAAGCATGTGTAAAGTGTCAAAAACCGTTGAAATCGAAAATCGAAATCGATATCAGTTTCGGGAGTAAGGCATCTGGACTCAGCGTATTCGGTGTCTGAAGCACGTACTTAATCCCAACTTTTCTGCCCTTGATCACACTCCAACCACTATCTGCGATCCAAACGTGAGACAATATTAGAAATGCTATCTTCACATTATGAAGTAAAAATAATTTAAGGCTTAAACTTGGTTTGAATTCTAATTTCCTATTTCTACCACCTCTACCTAAGAGGACTTGGATACTCTTAAATTACTAATACCAGATTTCTGAGGCTTTTTGTATGAAGTTATTCAAAAGTTTTGTCAATTGCGTAGGAAATATTAAGCAAAGGTCAGAGCAGAGAGCACTACTAGCACCTACAGTAAATAATCCGATCAAGACTTGACGCAATACATCGAATCTTGATCGGATCATATCAGAGTATTGATAGAAACGTTGTCCAATGTCGTACATAACTTTTTGTTTACTGTCTATTTTGGTGCTGCCTCTATCGTAACGAACTATAAAAAGCGGACACAAATACAGTGTGTAACAAAAATAAGTGATAATACTTTAAGGGTGGGTACGTGTTCCTTGTAGAGAGCTCACTGTAAAAGTAGCAGCTCTGAAAGACGAAAAAAAATTTCACTTTTGTATGGGCAAGGGCCCGAGCGTCACGAGTTTCCCCATACAAAAGTGAAAAAAAATTTTGGTCTTTCAGAGCTGCTACTTTCACAGTGAATTCTCTACAAGGAACACGTACACACCCTAAAGTATTATCACTTATTTTTGTTACACCCTGTATAGAGGCCGGTAAAGGTTCCCTTGGCGCGCGCTGACATTTTGGAACTTATGTTGTCCTATAAGGTGTCACTTGAAATACAGCTGTTGCATACAAAGTTGAGACTCAGCTCAGACCTCTATAACGACAACGAAGTGCTCCAAGAATCCCAAGATCATTGTATAATTATTATACATAACATCATGTTCCTACTACAGAGTACATAATTATTATATACAGAGCAATCTAAGCCTTTCAACTTTTAATTGAACTCTATGTAAATTCCTTTTTTTTAATGAAATAAGGGTGCAAAGGAGCAAACGGGTCACCTGATGGAAAGCAACTTCCGTCGCCCATGGACACTCACAGCGTTCGAAGAGCTGCAGGTGCGTTGCCGGCCTTTTAAGAGGGAATAGGGTAATAGGGGAGGGCAAGGATGGGAAGGGAAGGGAATAGGGGAGGGTAGGGAAGGGAATAGGGTGGGGGATTGGGCCTCTGGTAAACTCACTCACTCGGCGAAACACAGCGCAAGCGCTGTTTCACGCCGGTTTTCTATGAGAACGTGTTATTTCTCCGGTCGAGCCGGCCCATTCATGCCGAAGCATGGCTCTCCCACATCTAAATTTCCTGAGTAGAAAAAAACTTATTTTCTACTCAGGAATTAGACTAGCTATATTTTCGACTTTCGCTAAACCACACAGGAAATTTTCATCTAAGCAAGATAAAAGACTCAAAGTCCTCGGTCCTCTAGTACGTAATCTTACAAGCTTTGTCGACAGAGCTTAATATTGAGAAAATTGCTGTTAAGATTGCCATAAGCTGAACATATTGCTATTATCGAAGTTCCTCCTGTATTGGACGATGTGCATGGAAGCTTGCCAAAGCAAGGCTACTAGATTAAACTTATTTTTAGTATCTCTTAAATCTTTTTTCCTCTTTATTAAAAAGTCCGGGTGTGCTTTAAGCTGCTACGCTTTGGAGCTTTATTAAATGTGGATTTAAAGTTCTGTGAATCGTTTCAATTTCTTCGTCAATGATTGACTTAAATGAATATAGTTTGTCGTACATTTAATAAAATAAATATTATAATATTAAAATTTTCTTAGATAGATTTCAAAATACCTTGAGACTTATGTTTTATGAGATATGAAATATTTATTTAATTAAATTATTAATAATGATGATGATGAAAACGAATCTTATAATCAGAAAGTCAGAACAATCCGAAAAAAGGTCGGAAGGCTAAACAACTAGAATTTAAACAAAAAAAAACTTAATTTCCGTGAATAGCGAAGGAGAGTTTCAAGAGCACAGTTTCAGTAGCACAGTTTTTAAATTTAATGATGATGATCTACAGCAGGGGTCACCAATTAGTTTCGCTCGGGGTCCGTTTTAATAAATAAAATGACCTTCGCGGTCCACACATTAAAGAAGAAAAAAATTAAAAAAATGTAGTTACGAAAATTACAAAGGTATTTGTTTGTATCAATGAGAAAAGTGTCAATTTTTGTTGTTACATGTTCATCAGTACCTATGTCGAGACCGAAATTAATTTTTAATGAAGTTCATCTTCGAACATGCTTGGTCTGCACACAATAGGGAGGCGGTTCGGATGCGAACCGTGGTCCGCCATTTGGTGACCCCTGATCTACAGTGTACGACGTACGTGTAATCGCTACTTAGGTTTTACCTTTTCTTATCGCTTATCCATTACCTGTTCTCTTACCCCGGGCTAAGAGAACAGGTGTGTTTTATCTTACCCTAACTTATTTTTTTGCTCAAGACGCTTGTGTATAAAAGATCTTTAAATTAATTAAACTTCAAGTAAGTACATAAATTCAAAGAGGGTTTTCAGGAAAATATGTGGTACTGTCATGAGGAAATAAAGCTTGGTAAATTCTACGACATTAATTAATGAATTAATTAATATATCTATGGGCGCTTCACACCACGTCAGTCTAGCCCCGTGGTAAGTACCTGAAGGACTTGTGTTACAGGTACCAGACAACGGAAATATATTTAATACTTTTATACTATACATAATATAATTAAGATTTTTACTATAATATGATACACATATTTAATACACATCCATGACCCAGGAACTTTGAAAACTTTTTGTCACGACCCCCGGCTTGAGCTACCAACGCGCTCACCACTGAGCCACAGAGGTCGTCAGCTACCAACGCGCTCACTCATTTTATTATGACGTCATAACGATTATTACTAATTATTATGTTAAAATAAATATGTTACCGTTAATGTGCGTAAACCAGTTAGACTGCAGATTAACAAGGTATTCTGCAGATTATCTGGGTGAGTCAGTTAAAGTGCAAAACGTTTATTCTATTCTCATTAAATTCAGTCAAAATCATAAGTGCCGACTGGACGTCAAAAAAGAGTTCTGCTGTCATGTATCACACGTCTCTTTTTACCACGCAGTGTTACTGATAGTGACATCTCGCTTGTTCAGGCCTTTGTTTGTCTATTCCGCTAGGTATATTAACTTTATGGGTTAAACAGTAGTCAACTACAGCCATCACAGAAATTGATTAAGTAATGTATAATTAGGTATACGGAATTTGGTAGGTTTATTGTCAAATAAATCCGACAGGTCTCAAATTGGCTTGACAATTTAACCAGAGTTAACCAAACCAAATTAAATGTAGGTGTCGAGGTCGACTTATTATGTTATTTGTTCAGGTATATAATGAACTCACTTTTACTGGAGCACCCTTAAATAGTCATCAAAGGGCGTTCAATCCAAACTGTAATCCTTTATGATATCACGTCATTAACATAGCTAAGAAGTAAATAGAGGCTGTGATGAACACGGTTTCGAGGTACACAGTTTGAGAAGCCTTGACCTAGGCATATTGCATATTTAAAACTAAAAAAAATCGTCTTAAACTTCAAAGTTTGGAACAAATAGAAGTGTTGTTCTCTTTTCTGTTTGAAGCGCTAAAGTCCACTAAACTAGTATAGCTGTTATAGAGCTCAACTAAGTATGGCCGTTCTTAATTCTTTTTTAATCTACTTTCCTCAAAAATTTCTTCTTAAAATCTTAAAGAATGAATTGAAAAGCTAATAATTATAATGCAATTGGAATAATGGACGGAAACTGGACGAGAAATCACCGACCAAAGTCGTGATCCATCCACAAAGACAGTTTTTTGTTAATTTCGTCGCCATTCCGTGACTCAGTTTGTTCTGTAGATAATAGGCCGCTCCGTCGAGATAATATATAAATGGTTTCGGCTTTATCTTTTACAAAGAAATCACTAAACAATGGCTACTTTCGTCGACACCTAGGAATACCTACTTCACCCTTTGGGAATTCTTTATATACATTTTTTAAACGTAAACGGAAAGTCTTTATATACATTTTTTAAACGTAATTCGAATTCAGAAAGAGGTGTTTTAACAGTAATCGCTTACGACCGAATTTGCCAAACAGAATTTGTTGTTGATCTTACCAATAGTCAAAATCCGTCACAGACTCTAACCACATCGCGCAAAATTCAATGCGGACTGTACCAGACCGCGCAAAATCAATCGTAAATTCTATCAAAGTCCATTGCGCAGAATACGTTGTAGTGTCAAAACACTAACCATCTAAGAGCTAATGAATAATAGCTCAACACTTGCTAAAAACATTAAACGCCATCCTTTAACTTATCAAAAGAATCTTAAATTGAGCTGAGCCGTAACTAGCCAATCTCTCGTATTCACATGTAAATGGATATAGCTATTAGCTACCGTTGTGTCATTTACATAACGACCTGCCTTGACCCGCTGGCCGACCATGACCGAACCTGCGGCTCAAACTAGTCTCCGCTGCACAACTTCTGAACTTTCATCGCTTTTCAATTAAAAAGTAGTTTTTACTCCGACTCCGAACTAATTAAGTAAAAAACAAAAAGGAAATAAAACGTAAGAAAACTTCAAATTAAAAACTTCTTAATGAGAGAAGGTAGCTTGATGCTGTCTACTCAGTAACTAAAGGATTTAGAAGGTATTTTAATTTTAGCTTTCCTTTACTTGTGAAAAGTATCTAAAGAAAAACATCTCGATTTAAGAATAAAGCGTCTCTACATCTGTATTTACTATATCAGTTTCGTAGCTGTTTGAAAATACTTGTGTTCTATTAAATATTTAAATATTTTCGTGAAGGTTTATCCATCTGGACGTTAGGTACATACATAATATAATATTTTGTCAGACAAGGACAAAACGTATGACTATAAAGTCAGGATCTTTATATTACTAAGAGGGTATATAATGTCTAAGTAGCAAACCACAAACCACGTCAAGGAACTAAAAACGGTGAAACAGTTTTTATGTCTTTGCAGGTCAATGTCCAAAAGATGTTACTCATTCGTACAAAAACTTGACGATAGTACTCAAATACTACTGAGCAAAACAACATACGTTTAACTTTAATTACCTACTCATACAATATTATTTTCTAAGAGTATTTGAAACTGAGTAGGCAGGTATCAGAAAATTAAATATTCTTGCACACATATTTCCGACAATAATTAGAAAATAAGAAAATATTATTAAACAAAAGTAACATAATGTTTACAGTATTAAAATAGTTAGCAATTTATTCTGCCAAATATGTAACACAAGAAGAAGATGGAAAAATAACAAAGTAATAATTGAAAAATGTAAAAAAAAAGTTTGTTCCTAAATTAAATTTTCATGATATCACGGGCCTTTATCTAGACCCAGCCTGTTATTTTAAATTAGTATAGTCTGTTTACTCCTTTAAATAGCATCCCAGCTCCGGGGAAAAAGTTAATTTAAATTTTAAATTAACGAGCATAGAACACAGATTAGCAATTTGCGTTTTAGACCATGATTCTATGAATATTATATGAGGAAAAACTACATAAAACTAACTTTTATACGTGACTATTATATGAAAACAAAATGTTCTAAAAACGAATATCCATTTAACTGGACTGCACCAAAAGGATGGTTAAATTTTTCGTGAGTTGTATAATTGCTTGGCATGCTTTGCTTCCTGCTTGATGAATTTTAGCTAAAAGAGGTTTCGTTAAAATCGTATTTACCATGCATCTCAAGGCCAAGTTGCGGTCTGAACTGATTCCAAGAGCGACGCTGAGTGTGTCTAAAATCTGAATGCAGTCGTTTTTTCTTTAAGTTTCGTTTATTATTTCTCTGTATTCATACTAAGTGAAACGTTCTTTCTTAGCATCTTCGTGAAAGTTTAATCTATTCAGTAGTTTAAGCTATAATTCTCGTCTTAAGTTATAGATAACCGTATAGCAGCGATACATACGGAGGGCTTAAGGGCACCTAATGTGTGTAATTTATGAAGGTCCATGTAATGTTGTCACTCGAGTCTGGGCGGAACTTGCGGTGTGGAGGTCGGGTCCCTTATTAAGGGACTGTCAGCCGTCGGCGTGCCCTCGGCTAAATTTTCCCTAATAGTTTACTGGGCTTTCCGGCTTTATAATCTAATTAGATTGTTATCAAAACTCTATGGTATGAAAAAAAATGTATGAGAGCATTTTAATTGTAAGATGATGATGTGGGAGCATATCACCTTGATTATTATTGATGTGTGGACAATTTTGAAATGTCCTGACGCTTATACTCCCCATGAACTCTGAGTTATCGCTATCGGTAGCGAATAAGAGGGGGACATGACTTTCTCTTCTACGCCGTGCTGGCGGCTTTTACTCAGTTTTAAGACTTTCGATCAGTTCACGTGTCCTGACACATTTTTACCCATACCAAAAATTACACAACGCCGTTAAATAAGTATTCACTTCAAGAGAAGAATGGGTCCCCCTCCTTAGAAATGCCAACGGTTCATTTTTTATTTGTTTCAAGAATTTTCGATCAGGTCACGTGTCCACATTTTACCCTTTCCAAAAATTGCACAACGCCACTAAATAAGACTTCACTTCAAAAATTAATTCCCCCTCAAATACTCGTACGTAGGATCTACCTAGATAACGTATTTATAAGGATGCCTAGTATAAAATCTACAAGTCCTAATCTTAGATAATATCTTACAGATAGCCCTGTAGATTCTAGAATTCAAGTATCAAGACTAGTCGCGCAGGTGGCTGGTAAAAACAAACTAACAGTTTCCTGTGATTGGAATCTTGAGATGCGATCGTTGACTTTGTATATCTTATATAAATAACACTAGCTATTTGACCGAGCTTTGCTCGGTATTCGATAAAACACGAATAAAATGACATTTTCTAAAAATGATTCCTAGCTAGATCGATTTATTGACCCCGAAACCCCATATTGTATACTAAATTTCGTGAAAATCGTTAGTGCCGATTTCGGAATCGGCACTCCAATTATATATATACAGTGTGTAACAAAAATAAGTGATAATACTTTAGGGTGTGTACGTGTTACTTGTAGAGAGTTCACTGTGAAAGTAGCAGCACTAAAAGACGAAAAATTTTTTTCACTTTTGTATGGGCAAAGGCCCGAGCGTCACGAGTTTCCCCATACAAAAGTGAAAAAAATTTTTGGTCTTTCAGCGCTGCTACTTTCACAGTGAACGCTCTACAAGGAACACATACACACCCTAAAGTATTATCACTTATTTTTGTTACACCCTGTATATATATATATATATATATATATATATATATATATATATATATATATATATATATATATATTATACATATATACAAGAATTGCTCGTTTAAAGATATAGGATAAGATAAGCTGGTAGTAGTTTTTACCTATTTTACTAAGGCCCTATACTGTATACAGTCATTCAAAATTATTTTCTCTCGGAGATTCTATATATAAGAATGATAGTTTGTATTTCCAATCCATACTAATATTATAAATGCGCAAATGTGTTTGTCTGTCTATCTTACGCTTAAACCACTCAACCGTTTTGTATGAAATTTGGTATGGAGATACTTTTTATCCTGGAAAAATATACGGTTCCCGCGCGATAAACGGATTTTGACGCAACGGAGTTGCGGGCGTTAACTAGCGCCTAATAAGTAATAAGTAACTAACTAAGGAGTTTTCGGTTGTTACTTTCTATTAATTAAGCAACAGAGACAAAACTTTGCGATAAGTACAATTATTGTGAAGCAAGCCCAGGTAATATTGAAATATATGTAAGTTTAAAAGTTCTTATATAATATATAAAATAATTGGTATCTATTTATTATATACTAGCTGTCCCGGTGAACTTCGTGTCACTTTAAAACCTTCCCTGGACTTCTACGAATATTTTAAGACTAAAATTAGCCCAATCCATTCAGTCGTTTTCGAGTTTTAGCGTTACTAACACAATTCAAAATCCATTTTTATATATTTAATAGATTTATAAAAATGTTCTTTGTCCTCATTAAAGTAGAACCGGGCTCTTTCTTTACTTCCTGCTGTAATAAAATTGTTTTCTTCTTTTTCAGGTAAATAAGAAATTGTAGCGGAGTTGCTCGCAAACTTTTTACGAACTTGTGAGTCAGATTTCTTAGTAATTAATAAGAATAAGGCCGTGTTCACACCAAACCGACTGTGAGCCGCCGAATGTGAGCAGGCTCACTGTGGGCCACAGTGTGAACGTGTAAATATACAGTATCGAATGTCCGCGCCTACGCCTAGCGTAATAGCGTATTGTCGGTTAGGTGTGAACATGTATGGAAATACAAAAAACTGCGTAACGTTCGCTCATATTCGGTGGCTCACAGTCGGTTTCGTGTGAACACGGCCTAATAGATAACTTCAGAACTATTCGGCAATTTGGAAAGATTTATAGGTCCTTACTCCCGAAACATAAATACGATTTCGATCTACGTGTCTTATTCGATGTCGATTTTGATTCGGATTCGTTCGTGATCCGTACTCTGAATAAACTCGAATTAAGATCGAAATCACGTTGAGTAAACGTCAAATTCTTGATTGTGTTTACTAATAGAGTCACTGCATGACAGCGTGCTAGTGCAGTAGATGTCAGGAATACCAAATGTTACTCGATCGAGTAGATTCGCTTCTCGATGGTGTCGATAGTAAGGGAGCTGTTAGAACTTACTTGTCGAATACCAATTCCCTGTTGGTCATTAACTATTAAGAACACTATAAGAGGTAACTCGATTGCTAACCGATAACCTCCGTAAAGGCTCGTCCTCGTAACTATAATGAAGCATTAACTTTATAAATTTTTTAAATTAGCTCCACTATATTAAGTTTTAAGGTCATCCTTTTTATTTAAATTAAAGAGGGTTTATTTTGACAGGTAAACAAAATAGATCCCTAATAAAAAAACATAATTTGTTTCAGAGAGTCTAGTATTGAATAATCGAAAATTATACAAGTGAAAGTCTGTAAAAATATTACTTATTTTAATGGATTTTTTCATGCCTGGAAATTGCTACGCATAATAAACCTTAATCTTTAAACGAGCAATTCTTGTATATATATATATATATATACAGGGTGTAACAAAAACAAGTGATAATAATTTGGGGTGTGTACGTGTTCCATGTAGAGAGTTCACTGTGAAAGTAGCAGCGCTGAAAGACCAAATTTTTTTTTCACTTATTTTTGTTACACCCTGTATATATAATTGGAATCTCGGAATCGGCTCCAACGATTTTCATGAAATTTAGTATATAGGGGGTTTTGGGGGCGATAAATCGATCTAGCAAGAAATTATTTTTAGAAAATGTCATTTTATTCGTAAACCACGAATAAAATGACATTTTCTAAAAATAATTCCTTGCTAGATCGAATACCGAGCAAAGCTGGGTCAAATAGCTAGTAATAATATTATGGTCTATTTATGCGTTGCAATTTTCAGACATGAAAAATTTCATCAAAATTTCAGGCTAAATCTAGATAATAAAAAAAAACGTTTCTATTTTCAGAATCCAAGCCGAGTGATATTGTTGAATTGTATATAGATAACAAAGCGTGTAGTAAAATGTATAATGATTTCTAGAAGTATCGTGTAATTGAAATAATAGATATTGTATTCAGAAGTCATGTGATGGTATGTAGTGAAATCGTGCAGCTAATGAGCACATAGGAAGTTGTATATAATAGCGATATTATCATGCAAATACGGGCTGTATGTTAAAACAATATGTTGACACAATTTCGACATGGTGACGACAAAGGGTATGCACATTTCAACATACAGAGAATTAATTTAGCATAACTCTGTAGGGTTCCGTAAGAACGGAAATACATTAACTTTTATCATTAGACAATCTTGTCTTTGTTTATCTTTAGCTTTTTATGTTGTTCATAGTTTTATAACTATAATGTTATTCATTGTTAACTATTGATTGTGACAATTTAAATTTTTAAATCACACACGAATGACGACTAAAGAGAGATCAGGCGCAGAACCATTTTTTACATTAATTCATCAAGCCCCATACCGTCTGTAATATGCAAGGCAAATTTGGAAATATTTTGATGTTCCAACCCGGGAAAAGGCCAAAGCTCTATAGGACAAATGGACCAAAGCGTTTATCAAGCTTGTGGGCGCGTTTAGACGTGCGCGTTTTCTCCGCGCGCGGTTTAGCTCGCATGTTTTCCAAAACGCTGCAGCAGAAAACGCACACGTCTTAACGCGCCGTGTTACAGTAGCTTGCACTAGATGCTGGAGATGTTAGATAACATTGTAACTGATCCAGCACTGAAATCCAATAATACCGGCACTTGTAGTGCAAATCCATACTAATATTATAGATGTGAAAGTGTGTCTGTCCGTCTATCTGTTATCCCTTCACGCCAAACCGTTCTACTCATATTGTTGAAATTTTGTATCCATTCCCGGCACTCAAAGTGTCCCACATTTTATCCCGGAAAATGTCTCTGAAAATTCTCGCGCGTTTTATCTATTTTTCGGTTTTAGGCAGTTTTAGGTATTTCTCTAGTGTTAGGTAATATTGTAACTGATCCAACGCCAATAGCCTCTGATACTGTCTTTTGTATTACAAATCATACTCCATTTTCGTACGTCGCAGCAACCTGTATCATCGTGTGTCGGTGTAAAACCTGGGACGCTATTATGCGCGACGGACGCAGGACACCTGTTCATCGCGCCAAATGGATTGAGAGTGATTGATACGAAAGTGTTGCCAGTCCACAATCGCGAGTGCGACTGTAAAATGTATTGAAGTTTACAATATGGCTGCATTATCAGAATCTTCTCGGCAGGTGAAAATTGGGGCGCTGCATTTGGAATAAAATAATAATAGGGGATTTGAAAGTCGAATGCATAGTAATAAAAAAATACACCATTCACGATGTGTACGTCTTAATATGATTTTTAACTTATTAGCGTAGTGCTCTAATTTAAATTTGAGAGGAAAACAAAGTCCTAAGGATTAAACTGAGGACCTCATAATTGAAGACGTGAGTGGAAGAATCGAACAAGTAACATTTCGTAACACACGGACAATAACTCATTTTTTCCCTTGTTATTTTAATAAACCTTGTAACTTATATAATTCAAAACCTAGCTAATATATCTGGCTACACATATAATCCACAGTTTTTCTATTTCAAATAATTTTCGTCGTCCGAAAGCCTCTATTTAAGCAAAAAAACGAGATTTTTTTTTTCATGTTACTTACATGATTCTTCCACTCACGCGCACGTCCTGAATTATAACCAGTATAATCGTTAGGATAATAATGGTATCGTTTATTTTGTTTATTGAATTATCACAAGCGTCAACATTTATTACACAGATCACACAAATGCCTCATTTACTTCAGATGTAAAGTTTATTTCCAAATATATTAGCTCCTTTAGGTGGTCATAACCCATAGGCTATTAGCTATACTGTCGTTGCAAAAAGTACAGCGGGCTAAAATGGTCGCTTTGGAGAATCATATTATGAATCATAATATGATAATTTTTTTAAAAAACGCATAATGCAAGTCTGCTTGCAATTCATGTCTAGTAATTCGTACTCAATTGACATTTGTCAGTTTGACAGTTTTGACAATTCATTTGCTGAATTGATTGAGAGGAATTGCTAGTTACCATTTTAGCCCCGCAGTTTTCGCACGCGAAGCAGCTAGCAGCTAGTGATGTTAAAATTTAAATATTTTCCTGTTAGTGAATTGTGGTGTGTTTTATAAAATCGTGGTGCGTTCTCGTGGGTTGGCGTTTGCGCTTTATAATCCAACTGTCATTTCCTGAAATCTATTTAAATACACAAAACCACAGCGAAAACAATCCTGAAAAATGGTTTAATATGCTATATTATCATACTTATGATGCTGAACAATACAATATGGTATAGTACGGGAGACCTAGAACAATTTTGTTTTTGATTACTAACAAGATATTTTTTGTAAGTAGCTTCATTTTGTTTGCTAATTACAGAACCCTATAACGGAACCCTAACAAGCTGATTTTTTGTAGTGTTACGGACATATAGTGCCATCTAGCGTCAAACCAGCAAACCTTATCAAGGGAACACCGACAACATAAATCCCCTACTCAATACTAGATGGCGTGAGGTGCGCAAGTACATACTCGAACCTTCTAGAAAAGTCCAACACATGTTTACGTGTTTACCTGTTTATTTGTTTACGTGTTTACTTGTTTACGTGTTTTTGTGTACATTCGGGAAGAAATGTTCTCGAACAGTCTAGGGCTCGCCTCGACCCACATAAATAGTGGCAGGAGGACGGGCTGTAAGTCAGTTCGTTTCGAGCGATCATCAAGGCGATTTCGGAGTGAAAACAAGTTATTAATAGTGAGTGAACCAGTGAAACCTACGACTTGGCTATGACCTAGGACAGTGATAGTGCTTAGTGATTGGACCTAGTGATTTGTGTTTGGACCTAGTGTGTTTTTGTGTGACCTAGACTTAGTGAATAAAGTCTTCAAGAGAGTCAGCAGGTCTTTCTCTCCAAATCCTTGAACCCTAGCACGTAACAGTATATTGGTAGGTTAATAGTTATATAATTTAAGAGTAACATTGTCCTACAAATAGAATAATCCATATTTTAGGACCTTGACGGTCCTAAAATATGGATTTTTCTATTTGTTTGTCAAAGTATGAAATCCTTTCTATCTCTGTTAGCTACCACTTTCTAGATTTTTTGAAAATAAAAAGTTGTTCTGAATCTTATCAAAATAAAGCTACTCACAAAAAATTTACTTGTTAGTAACAAAAAAAATATTCTAAGGCTCCCGTACCAGTGTGTTTACAAAAGTGTTAAATTTTTAACCATTTTAAAAATTTCACTTTCATTTTAACTGTTTTGATAAAACACAAATAATACACGTTTAAAAATGTTGTTGACAACAACACAGCTGAATTAAAAATGAACTTAAATATTCTCTCTGAAAATATATTTAGAACATACACCGAGCTCGTAAATTATATATTTTATCGAAAACATAAAAATATCATAAGACATTTTATCGCTCGCATCTTTTCTTGAATCGTATCTTTGAAGTTCTCTTACAAAGTGACTCTGATGCTTTTATAGTTGTTATCTGAGGGACAGAAAAACACTTCAAACATTTTCATTCCATGTTTTATTTGGACATTATGAACGTTATATCTGGATAAATCGCTTTCGAACATTTTAAAATATGTTATGACTATTTTGGATGCGATTTAAAAATGTTTTCACTTAATTCTTAAATATGAAATAAGAAAAGAAAATGGTTTTGCGATATAAGTAATTGAATAAAGAAATAATAATAAGTAATATCTATCGTTATGTGCCGGATATATTTGTCCTTTTTAATATACCTAACCTACTCATTCCTCAAGAAGATTATAATCGTCCCTGTTGAACTAATGTGACGTGAATCGTGATTGTAACCAGATGCATCTTCTAGAGCTATAATCTTATTTTAACAAAAATGCTTCGAATATTTTTTTTTGTAATTGCAGAATACGAGTTTTACAGTCGCTGTGAACAGTTCAGGAGTTAAACGTCGATTTGCCACAACCACAAATAGACCGATTTATAGCCGCGTCGACTCCTGGACTATAGACCTAAAGATGGTGTAGATATGGTAGTGGAATTTAATACTACCACGGCGCATAATGCCTATTGAGAATTTAAGTTGATTACTTTTTACAGTAGGCCTCAGCCCTCATATTATTGGCGATTAAAATGCTAGAGGTAAATAATAATTACAAGTAGAGGTTTGATTTTCTTATATTTAAAAAGTATAAGAAAAATTTTTAAAAGGAAATCAAAAGGTTTCAAGTTTTATGGCCTTTTCACACTGACCTTTTGTGGGAAAGATATAATTATTATGCGTCCAAAAAGTCCATAATGGTTGGTTTTCATTATTCAAATCCAGTAAACCAATCCAGCGCTGGATTGCTACTGGAATAATGTTTTTTTTATGAAATAAGGGGGCAAACGAGCAAACGGGTCACCTGATGGAAAGCAGCTTCCGTCGCCCATGGACACTCGCAGTATCAGAAGAGCTGCAGGTGCGTTGCCGGCCTTTTAAGATGGAATAGGGTAATAGGGGAGGGTAGGGAAGGAAATAGGGGACGATAGGGAAGGGAAAAGGGTAGGGGATTGAGCCTTGGATATAAAGGGCATTGGAATGCACTGGAATGCAATTTAGATTGGAATAATGTAAACACGCTTCGCTAAATCTAATTACATAATAATTACATAAAATCTAAACGATGAAGGTGATCGGCTGTTTGTAATTAGATAAAATCTAAATGCTTAGTTCTTACTATAATAATTATTTATCCTCACTATAGAGTGCGTCAAATGTCTATATTCTGTGGAATATCTAAATGCACCTAACTCTACTGTAGTGTCGCGTTTACGGCTTCGACATTTGCGCACATAAATCTAATTTTAGAGTAATTATTTTATTTGCATATGTATGGAGCGTGGACGGCGGACAGAGAGAATTCCACGCAGAATAAGCGATTCAGAAAATCACAGGGAAATAACCACAAGCGTTTTCATTTGTGACTACCACAATCTGGGTTAACACTAGAAATACCGGAATTCTGAACTTCCTAGAAAGACCAAGAGCGGTCAAATGACCCATCGTATGTTTTTACATTTTTTGTTTGTCTTACTATTTTGCTTTTGCATTTTATTGATCATGTAATTATTCATAAATGTAACTAAATTAAATTATAGAACAAATATTAAAGAAAATTATTTAAAAAAGCATTTTATAGACCTGCTGGCTGCTACTGATATATAATGACATTATAATGACTCCACAAGATTTATTGGTTTTGTTCCTGTATTTGAGCATAAAACACCGTTTTTTAGATTTTATATTTTCTCATTTTAGCAATAGAATAGTAAAGTTACTCTTATGTACAGTAATTGACGTCTAGAAGCCATGAACATCTTGATGAAAATACCCTATTGGAGGACAAAACTATTATTTTTTCGTGTCGTATTTTTGATCACAATATAAAAATCTTTTATCACTAAAGCAAAAAAAGTATAAAAAATATGCTTTAGAAATGAAATATACTTAAAATTAGCATAAATATAACAATTTTTATCATATTTTCATAGAACTACATATCGCAACTTTTAGTTTGTTATTTGCTTCGATTGTGTGGGTAAAACAAAAAATAAAATTAACTTAGCATAGTTATTTCATTGAAATTCGAACTACTAATAAGCCTTGGCTGTGTTAGGTCAACTCAGGTCAATACTATAAAAATTGACACAGTATTTTTGTAGTAACATTGATAATTAAAAAAAAAAACAGGGTTTCATTAGGCAAAAAACTTGAAGTACGTTACAATATCAAAACAGGCAAGGCAAAAGGTTTTATTTGTGCACATACTATATTTGTAAATATATTACCATTATTTTTAAATATAAACAATTTTAAACCATTTATGTAAATAAAATCATTTATCCCACTTTTGTCCTAACTCCTATCATTCATTGACAAGTCTATTTCAGTCGAGTTTTTTATAAACTTTAAATTAAATTTCAAATACAAAACACAAACAAAACATAATAATAATAAAAAATTTGAAAGAAAAATAAAACCCACTTTCTTTAGAAATTTTATTCACCTGATAAAAAGCAACATCCGTCGCCCATGGACACTTGCAGCATCAGAAGAGCTGCAGGTGCGTTGCCGGCCTTTTAAGAGGGAATAGGGTAATAGGGGAGGATAGGGATGGGAAGGGAATAGGGGAGGGAATTGGGCCTCCGGTAAACTTACTCACTCGGTGAAACACCGCACAAGCGCTGTTTCACGCCGGTTTTCTGTGAGAACGTAGTATTTATCCGGTTGAGCCGGCCCATTCGTGCCGAAGCATGGCAATCCCACGTATAAAACCCACTCCCACTCTACGTTTAGGCTGATCAAAATATAGCCTATTTGTGTATTGTAAGGGATGTATCACAGAAAATACGCGTGGCACTCGACGACTGCCGCGGTAAAGTTATTAAATAGGATTTTTTATCAACTTATGCAATTATAATTAGCATACCTTTATAGTGGCACGCAAACACCGTTCCGAAGTCTGCTGAACTGAAAAGACGAGAGACGATGCACGACAACGCCGCACCGCTGTGGCGGTCGGAGTGGAAAGGGCGGATCCAGGGGATGTCATGGGGGTCATGACCCTCCCTGGGTCCAGGTCCTAGGTGAACCACTAAGTAAAATTGTTAAACATACTGATTTTATAGATTTTATTTAAGACGTAAAAGAAAAATTGATTTTGTTATTTAAATATACTTGTATCTATTATAATCAACATTAAATTATAAGTTCCTTCTTGTGTCTTGACTCTTGACCACGAATATGTGACCCCCTGGCGCCAAAGCTGGATCCGCCCTTGGGTGTTAGGTTTATTTTCGTAACGGAATTTCTTGATTCGGTCGCCGAGCTCAAAGCCAGCAATAAAAGCTATGCAATAGCTTAATAAAAAAATATCCACAGCCGAACATAATAGAACCTCATCCTTTTTGGAAGTCAGTTAAAAACAAACTTGAAACGTATAAAAGACAAGGAATTAATGCCCCTAAGATTAAGTTCCTCCATGGACCACCACGACGGCGATTAAATGTTTACGATTATATCGCCAGGAATCAGGCCGTGAACACATGAGTGGTTTGGTGACGTGCCGTTATGTTTTGTTACTATTTACATGAGAATATTAATTACTTTACTTAGTATTCTTCTATCTCGAATTAGGTTTATTACTTTTGTGCTTAAAGTATTGATAAGACAATCGTATATAACTATTTATATTAAACAGTAAAAAAGCCAGGAATCCATAAATAAAACCTTAACACGTGGGAGAGCTATGCTTCGGCATGAATGAGCCAGCTCGACCGGAGAAATACCACGTTCTCACAGAAAACCGGTATGAAATAGCGCTTGCGCTGTGTTTCGCCGAGTGAGTGAGTTTATCGGAGGACCAATCCCCTACCCTATTCCCTTCCCTACCCTCCCCTATTCCCTTCCCTTCCCATCCCTACCTTCCCCCAATAGGGGATATATTCCCTATTCCCTCTTAAAAGGCCGACAACGCACCTGCAGCTCTTCTGATGCTGCGAGTGTCCATGGGCGACGGAAGTTGCTTTTCATCAGGTGACCCGTTTGCTCGTTTGTCTCCTTATTTCATAAAAAAAAACCTTAACAGAGTTTTAAAAAGAATGCTAGCAGCCAACGTTTTTGTAACTCGATTTCAGTTGTTCAGTCATTGAAGTTATTCAATAGCTAATAGCGTACGTCTAGTCACACGCACACAAACACCGTGACGAAATCTGCTGGACTAAAACGACGCGATGTTAGACGAGAGTTAGGATTTATTCGTTACGTAATTTTTTGATTCGGTCGCCGAGCTCATAGCCCAAAATGCAAGCTGAGCATAGCTTAAAATCCCATCACCTAGTTACGCAAATGTCCTTTCCCAACCATATTTGACGACCTCTGTGGCTCAGTTGATGGGCTGTTGGTAGCTCAAGGTTACGGGTTTGAATCCCGCCAACGGAACAAACAGTTTTCAAAGTTCCTGGGTCATGGATGTGTATTAAATAAGTGTATCATATAAAAAAAAACTTAAATATTATAATACTCGTATGTCATAATTATGTATAGTAAAAAAGTTTTAAATATATTTCCGTCCGTAACACAAGTCCTTCAGGTACTTAGCACGGGGCCAGACTGTCGTGGTGTGAAGCGTCCATAGATATTATTATTTAGTCCAAACTCCAAGGCAATAATTCATGTATGCCATGTTTACCCAAACACGGCTGAAAACTCCTCGTTTATAATTAGCCAAGTCATTTACAACTTTGTAGCTCTTATTCTTCCCTGGCCGCCCGCCAGAAATATATTTCAACGTAAATGCACAATTTGCACAGTTTTCAATATCCCTATTTGTGTTCGGCTTTTTATTTGTTTTAAAATGTTTCTCTATCGACGCTCATGCAACCTATGTTTTAGTATTTACATGTTTTACTTTTTAGTGTTTGCTATTGAAGTTTATGCTAGAATACCATTTTACGAAGAGGGTATAGCTATAATGGTACAATATATATACTTATAAAATTACATGGACTGACTGACTGACTGACTGATTCATCATCGCTGAGCAAAAACTGTAAAAGTTACAGCCACGAAATTTGGTGAGTAGGGTTGTTTTAGTAGACACCCACTAAGGAAGGAATTTTGAAAATTTTACCCCGAAAGAGGTGCGAAATTTCGGGGCCAATAAATGACGGACTTTCATTAAAATGAAAGTCCGTCATTTCTTGAGTTAGAAACATGAAACTTTATTTTTGGGTTACTGATTAAAAATGAATGGATACGTATTTAAGCGTTTTTGGAAATTCTACCCCCAAGGGGGTGAAATTGGGGTTGAAAGTTTGAATGAAAGTCCGTCATTTCTTGAGCTAGAAACATGAAACTTTATTTTTGTGCTACTGATTAAAAACGAATGGATACGTATTTAAGTGTTTCTGGTAATTCTACCCCCAAGGGGGTGAAATTGGGGTAGAAAGTTTCAATGAAAGTCCGTCATTTCTTGAATTAGAAACATGAAAGTTTATTGACGTTTGCGTTTGACGTTTGCTCAAATAGGGTTCGTTTTTACCCTTTGTATAAGGAACCACAAAAACAAAAAGGAGAAAACTATCCATCATTGTTATTATACTATGTTAACGCGGATGAAGTCGCGGGCAACAGCTAGTAGACTATAAGAGTATTCTACTGGACCTAAGATAGATAAAGATATTGTTAAGCTTGTTTTTCTTCATGAAAAGTAATGGTCAGAAACGAGACAATAGATGTGACGCAGAGATACATAATCTTAGTTCTGTCTACTCTGATAGCGGTTTAAATTGAAATGTCATGCAGTATAACAATTAACATTTTTACTTTGTATGCATCGCTAAGTTGGGCCTGGTCTCGTCTCTGTGTGAACTGACCCTAAGTCTAACTCTACGTCTCTACGTCTAACTTTACTTTAGCTTAAGCGCTTGGTATGTCGAGATAAAACACAAGTACGGACGACCTCTAATAAATCATTTGTGAACCGTTTTGGGGCTCGCTTCCTACATCTGCAAATATCTACCTAAATATACTAATACAATACGTCATACTGCTGGCTATTTAGGTAACATTTTAGCTTAGTTTTCCTAGTTTTGCGGTGATATTCAATATGAATACGTTTCCATTTTCGATGTATGTTTTGAGTACTCTACGTTATATTAATTATTGTTTAAAACAACATAATATTATTATATTTATTATTATATTAAAAAGTTGTGTGTTAATCTAGTTGTGCCTTAACTACTGCCATACCGAATTTCATCAAAATCCTTTCAGTTAGTTTTGGACGCAGGCGTAGCAAACTTATTTGCTTACTCGCTTACAGGGTGTAACAAAACTAAGTGATAAAACTTTAGGGTGTGTATGAGTCACTTCTATAGAGTTGACTGTGAAAGTAGCAGCGCTGAAAGAATAACTTTCTTGATAACGTTTGTATGGACAAATCCAGGCAGTTGTCCATACATAAGTCTCAAAAATGTCTCCTTCAGTGCTGCTACTTTCACAGTGAAGTCCATATTATAAGGGACACATACACACCCTAAAGCATTGTCACTTAGTTTTATTACACATTTGTATGTACATACAAGCATTTGCTTCTGTTATTTCAGTAGGGTGACAAAAATGCAAAAAAATATTCATTGCTCCTAAAAATCTCGAGAAGAAAACTTAATTCGTATGTAAATGAGACACGGAACAAAACAAAAAAGTCTCTTATGAAGATCAAAAGCTAATCCTGGCTTACCAACTATGGAGTATGTTTTTTAGAAAAATACATACTCCATAGTTGGTAAGCCAGGATTATGGAAATGGCAAAACTTTGTAGGGACAGAACTGGGCCTTTGTGTTTTCTATTCATATGGCAGAAGTTACAAGTCGGGGTCGAGTGGCTTAGGATCATTTATTCTTTATCTTCATTTGTTATGTTGTCCTAGTAGTCTAGTACTCGTGTACTTACAAAAGCTTCTCGCCTTCAGCGTCGGAAAGTTTAATCGTTTCGGACTCCGCGTTGTAGTTAAAAGTAATTGGAGACGACATGCTTTCTTACAGATTTTTAGCTTAACGGCGACTGTTCTGTAAAATAATTATTATTTTAAAAGATGCCTCTAAGGCTTATACATTATAATATATTCATAATATTTATGAATATAAAAGCCTTATTTAACTTTGTTTTTGGCGCGGTAACAGGAGATATTTTGTTATGATAAAAAGTATATATACGAAGTAACTTAGTACTAAATTTGATCAGCGACTTAAACATGAGAGGTAACAGAACAGACGGTCAGACTGAATTTCGCATATACAAATATGGACGTAATTTAATGTTGCAAGCTTTAAAATTCATTTATAAAACTGAGAAGCCAAGCCAATTTAAATTAACACAAATAAATTCAATACTCAACTTATAATTCCACAGTAATAATTGTTTTCTGGAGCGCATTTAAAACTACTCTATAATTACTGGCTCTATAAAATGTTGTTTATTAAAAATTGAATAAAGAAACAAAACAATAAGAAACAATAAAGTGAGTACACAATGGTATTAAGATTTGACCGCGAGCTGGCAACGAGTCAACTGCGCCAAACCCATGTAGGTCATGTTTTGACTGAAGATAATAAATAATACTTCAACTTTGACATATTTAACTAGTTTATATTAACACATCGAAGACTCCCGGGCTTAGCAGGAATTGTGAGGTATATAATAATAATAGCTCCCACACCGGAGTAATTTTATAGTGCCCAAGTGTATGCGCAGTATACAAGAGCACTTTCTATTCCTTTACTCTCATAACCCAGTGGGACGGAAGACCGACACGACCGGCGAGAGATCAGGTGCAGGACCGACTTTTTACATGCCCATCCGACGCATGGATCATCTTACTTGTCAGACAATCAGGTGATCAGCCTGCATTGTCCTAACCAAACTTGGAAATAACATGTTACCAACGCGGGAATCGTACCACAACCTCCGAGTCAAGAGCCGCGCTCTGTACCACTAGACCACGGAGGCGTTGTGAGGTATATAGGATACCTACATAATGAGTTGTCAATTTGCTCACACTATTAGAAACATAGATTTGTTTGTTTAAAATAACATCATGCCCGCTTTATGTTTGCAGTGATTGCTAAGCTCAATCTGCTTTGTGGGGTCATAAAGAGCTGTCTTTTCGGCGCTGTTATAATCATCATACAATTTTCTTTCATAATGTTAGGAACACGATATGTTGATGAACGTATTATGCATATGATTGCTCGTGGATCCTACTGAAGTAACATGCGATTCGTAGTTTAATTTTGACTACTATCAGACTTTTGCGGGCAACAAGACGTCGCACTTAAAAACTGCCCTAACTGTATTTAAAGGATGTTTTATTTTGTCGGGCTAATACAACGTAGGAGTACCGTAAAGTAGTGTTAGAAGGGTTCCCTTTGTTCCATTATGCCCTTAACTAGCCTTTAAGAAGCTGATGGTATAACGTGTAAACGGCGTTTATATAAAAGTCACTACTATGGGTTTTATCACCATCAGAGAAATTAATTAAAGGCAGAGGATGGATCTACATAATTGTGTCGGGTTAAACGCCGTTTACAGTTTAAAATAAACATTTACTACAAAGTAAGAGTAGAAACATCAATAAATCGGTTGCTTCGTGACTACTGAATGCGACTGTACCTATGCTATTTGAAAGATTCAATATTTGTTTCAGTTAACCAGAAATAGCAACTAGCGCTTACTACGCAACTAGCTTCGTGCTAAATATTCTATTTAGCAAGAACACACCATACAGACTTATATTACCTCTCGCAACATAATATTTATGTTGACGTTTTTTTTTTAAGAAATAAGGGGGCAAACGAGCAAACGGGTCACATGATGGAAAGCAACTTCCGTCGCCCATGGACACTCGCAGCATCAGGAGAGCTGCAAGTGCGTTGCCGGCCTTTTAAGAGGGAATAGGGTAATAGGGGAGGGTAGGGAAGGAAAGGGAATAGTGGAGGGTAGGGAAAGGAATAGGGTAGGGGATTGGGCCTCCGGTAAACTCACTCACTCGGCGAAACACAGCGCAAGCGCTGTTTCACGCCGGCTTTCTGTGAGAACGTGATATTTCTCTCTCATGGCTCTCCCACGTATAAAACGACGTCATAAGTACCACTTATTCAAACTCCAAGGTAATATAACTTTGCCAAATAGTTGCAGTTTTACACAGCAAGAAGTCAAGAATTACGTGTATTCATATGCATATCACTCTAATTTAGCCTAATGCCGCACAAAGCCTGCATATATTCGCCATTCAGGCGGTAAATGCCAGGCTTACATAGATCTGTAGGTAATAACAGGTACGTGACGTCACTGATGCCTGATTGTAATCGTCGGCCATTGTGCGTGGCCGGATGCAAACTACACGATCCAATCTCTCGCCCTTACACAAAGGAGTCCAGGGCTGGCATTTAGGCCGTCCATTTACACAAATGCCCGGTTTCTGAACCTTTTTGACAGTTTCTTCTGTTTTCCAACACTTCTAATTGGAAAACTTAACGCGGCCTGGACCAAGTTATTAAAAACATAAACTCCTGTCAAAAACTTCAACGTGGTTCACTTACGTCAGGCTGGGGTTACGTTAACTCTGGGTTAAATATTACATACTTTCCTTCGTTTTCATATTTATGAAGAAAGGACGGTAAATAAACATGTTATTTTAACACAGGGTTAACTTTGAATTACATTGTCGCAGGTCACAACTAACAATGGTAGCATGAATAGTTCTGAATCGAACTATAATGTTTAACGCAGTAAACTTACAATATGTCAAAACTCGACGTGCAGAGTTATAGTTGTTTCTAAACAACTATAACTCTGTATAAATAGTTTAAAACGATTAAAAGCTCTAGCTTTTAATCGTTTTAAACTATTTATAAACTCATTTATTCGTGTGTCGTTATGGCCCCAACATCGTGAATACACGACAGCGCTACGGCGCCGCTATTCGCTATTATATTATCGTTCCATACATTTGCTTGTAATCTTGCGATGTAGCCGCCAAACCGGGTTTTGGGCGAGCGCACGTAAATCCATCCATAGGCTGCGTGTCCACCAGAGATGTGTTGCGAGGAATGTGTTTTTGAGAACCAATAGAATCGCTACATTGACGTGAGCTTGCCATGACATCGCTCAGCGCAGCGATTCTATTGGATCTCAAAAACTCATTCTTCGCGACACATCTCTGTTGGAAACGCATCCTTAAAGAATAATCGCAGTTCGTCTTCACGCGTTCGGACGCATTATAGTTTACACTACTAAAATACAAACTACATCCATAATTTGGCAAGTCCTCTGTGTATTATCATTAATCAACAAAGCCCCCATATTATCAGAAACTGCTAATTATCACCGGAGGTCGCGTCAAACGAAAGCACGATACAGACAAATTGACACGAATTTATGTCCTTTGAGTATTTAATTGCGAATTCCGAATAGCTGTTTGAACTTCATCCAATTTTCTCATCAACTGCCGTGCTGGCAATCCGTTTTGCGACTGTACGTACTTTGGAAAATTAACTGATATTAATGATTCTTTAACGTGTTGAGTTAATTTTTTTACATAAACATAATATTTTAAGAATTTGTAAACAGTTTAATTTCGCCGATTTTAGTTTGTGTCTATCAAAACGTAGCTTTAATCATATTGTGATCATCTGAGCAAAGCGCCTATAATTATGGACAACCATTTAATTGTTTCTAACGCAAACTATTTCAGTTCTAAGTATGTTCATAATATGTATAACAACATAATTATACATATTATTATGTATAATTATACGGATATGCGGGTAAAAGAGACAACTAGTGATACGTCAATTGTGCCAAATTCTACGTGTTCCGGAACCAGACGTTCAGTGTTTTGAAAACAGGGTGTAACAAAACTTTGGAGTGTGTACTTACTGTGTATGCAGTGCCGTAAATAGCCTTTCTTGCGCCCTGTGCGAGCTTATATTATATAACTGCACCTTTGTTTTTTAACCGACTTCCAAAAAGGAGAAGGTTATATGTTCGGCTGTGAATTTTTTTACTACATTGGGAAACATTTCTGGGGCGCAGCGGGAAGTACTTTATCGGGAGCAATTCAAAAAAAGTAAGAGTTGCCTGGTATGCCCATTCTTGCGCCTCTCAGAGACTACGCCCTGTGCCTGGGCACCGGTGGCACCACCCTATTTATGGCACTGTATGTATGTATCCCTTGTATAGAGTTCACTGTAAAAGTAGCAGCGCTGAAAGAGCAATTTTTTGTGATGTGTATGGGCAAGCACACTTGTGTATGAGAAAATATGTGACACAATTTTTCCATACACAAGTTTTAAAAAGTTGTTCTTTCAGCGCTGCTACTTTCACAGTGGACTAAGAGACAGAGTCGAGTAAGAGACACAATAATATGATCACCCTAAAGTATCATCACTTAGTTTTGTTACACCCTGTATACAGTAACTGTGCGAAGTTCATAATGACGTGTGTTTCAGTTCTGAGAATTATTTGTTTAATATTAAACCAAAACCGTTTGTTTGGTTTGCGCCGCGTTTTCGGGTTAAGTTCTGTGGACACGTGGAAATGAGGAATATACTATATTATGTAGGTATACGTAGATTTCATAATCATATTACTTCATGGTACAATTTTTTGACGGAGTTACTCCTTAGTTTGTATTATTCGTAGCGTTGGACGTTGGCACAACTGGCAAATGCCGTCATTTTGTAAAGTGTCAAATGAGTGACAGCTAAATAACTATAAAATATATGGAATATGGATAGATGTACCATCAAAATTCGGATGCCGTTGATAAAAAGAGCGTTAGTCATTTTTTACAGTAAGTGCGCCTACCCTGCGCTTACATTGTAAGCACATAAATGTTATTCTCCTCACGCACTGTCGTAAGCACTCTGTATTCAGAATCTATTGCCTCTGTACTTATTACTCTGTGCAAACTTGATACAACCTTGAACGTTTGATGAACCCAATTTCCAATGATATCTTTTAAAGTTACAATAAGATTAGGAGACCTTTTTAAAGGTCAATGTAAACATAAGAGGTCAGGTCCCTCTACGGGTCCTGACCTACCCTTAGCCCTTTTGCCCCAACAGACAATACGTAAGTTTTTTTAACCAATTCAAAGTGTTTCCTGACATTTTTAGCGTTACTACCCCTTAGACATAATATGAAAAAAACGATTTATTATGACTTTATAAACCACAAAGCTGTTGAGTCGCGCAGTAAGATGTCGCGAGTTTGAGCCGCATATCGCATTGCGAACGTCTGCAAATGGCGATTCAAGTAAAAAATTATGTAACAAACAACACAAACTTTTACAAAAACATGAAACCCAAAACCTTCCGACCCAAATGTCAGAACTGATCAGTCCTCTATTAAATTCCTTATATGTAATAAATTTTATTGGACAAATAAATCTTACCGAACAAATTCTTACAATAAAAGTTGAACCTCGCGACGGTAAATTATATTGACACTGGCGTATTGAGGAGGGCCGTCTGAGTGAAGGCTGCGGGTGACATGTTTTATATATTAAGTACAAACTATGAGCCGAGTCCCAAACCTATAATATCATACTAAATTTTTTGCGATAGCCTTCTTTCTGGCGTAGACCATAGATGTTGCACAGGAATTCGTTTATTTTTTGGGATATAAACCGTCCTATATCCTTTCCCGGCATTCAAAGTATCATATATACGAAATGTACTTTTAAATGATTTTTAAGAGAACAGTAGACCTACACTATCGTGTTAGTAGCTGTACCGTAACACTTCCAGGTCTTTGATAAAGATGAAATTTTGTACACGCGTTGAGCGCGTTCTGATGACAATACACGACTAGCTAAGAAACGTCATTATCCAAGATGGCGGACAGGCTATTTGAAATATCCTTTTTACATTTATATTTTACATATAACAAGGAATGCTCATTTACTCAACACGATTTCAAGCACTGATTGTAGTTGGAATTTCGAGCATTCTCTGAGAGCATGCATGAGTAAAGAAAGGATTATTTGCTAACAAATCGAAGCGAGCTAACGAACTGAGATGCTGACAAAGAAATGTTAAGCTCAACTCAGTATAAAATTCCTCCAATATCTCATAAATCATGCATTAGAGAATTAGGAAGAATGTGATTTCTGCCGCACCGGCAACCGCTCCTATAACGAATTTATTGCGAGGTATAAAATGATAACTCGATAAAATAACGATTGATGGTTTCAAATATTATCATTTTTCCCAAGTTTTAACAAGTTACTGAAGTTATCTAGTTAAAGTTTATCTATTAACAGCATTACAACAATAGTAATATTGTAAACATTTTAACTTAAAAAAATTAAAAGCGTTAGTGACCTCCTCAGTGAGCTCCAATCAAAAGTAAAGCGGCGATATAAATCTTCATATTTAAATCGTTATTACGGCTTCATGCCATTATTTCTTTTAGATATAATAACAACATTACAATAATACTATCGTATTTTCAAATCCACTCTCACAAAATTATTTAATGCTCTAACAATTTATTAAGGTAATAGCAAAATCGATCCGTTCGATACAATTCGGCCGAAATGTAATTACTTTTCAATCATAAGCCTCATTCATACATTCAATTTGCTATAGCCCGATCGGGGGATGATCGAATGTCGAACAAAATCCCACTTAATTAGTTTATACTGGGGTAAAACTAATGCACTAGAGCGTGAATTACACCGCTGGACAAAAATATCGGGACATGGGAACATTTTTAAGTACACTTTTTTGGGATGGAACAAAAATATGATAATGGTTTCATGTCTTCAGGGCACGTGATTTTCGTAAATTCGTATAATACAATATGAATATAAATAAATATTTTAATGACTTAATAGGAACCATAAAACTCTAAAAATATGATATTGTAAAAGATAAATTGCATCCTAATATCAAGTTAAACTTCAATAATATAATTGTGGATTTTACATAAGCACGTAATTAAATATAATATAAATTATTATTGTATTTAGTATAACTCCACGTGATCCTCGTTTTAAACGTTCCTGGTAATTTTGTGTGGACGTGCGTAATTAATTACTATATTTAAATTAAGTTGTCCTAATTAAATGCCGGCTAGTGTAAATAGTCGTTAGTTTGTTTTGGATGTAATGTATTTTTTAATTCAAACAATATTGGTATTGGAGCAGCCTTTATTTTATTGATGGCTTTGTTTTCGTTTTATTTACACGTTTTCACATATGTACGAGTAAGTACAATTGTGTTTCATTTTAAAAAGCTTTGCCTTTTATTTACAATCCGGCACTGCGTTTTGCATTATTTAATATGTTTTATTATTATCGTCATCAACATTAAAACTATTGCACTTCTCTAGTATGAAGATCGTTTTTCGCACGGCACCCGTAAATTTTTCTTCAGTGAAAACTATTATATTCCTGGGACCGAAGTTTATCAATACCAAACTTTATCTAAATCGATTCAGCGATTTGAGAATGAATATAACTGATATACAGATACACATTTATCATATTAGTACGGATAATCGCTTCAAAGAAATATAAGTATCACTAAAACTAAAACAGGGTTCCGTTGAAAATTGATAACTTTAAAACCGGTCAGACAAATTCGCAGAAAACTTGTATTTTCAGTTCACTTCATACTAAATAGGGTGTCAACGAGGTAATTCAGATAAATTATGTTAAATGAAGGTGAACTCATAATATTAACGCTGCCATAAGTTTGGCAAACTTCCAAGTATTTGGCCTATTTAATAACAGATGTAGGGAATTAATGTGTACATGGTGATGACTATTCAGCTAATATAATCCATGTATGCGCTGATAGATAATACGATGAGATAGTAACACAGGTGTTGAAAGCATGGAGAAAAGAGGACGAAAGACGCGTAGCGAATGACAGTGCTACGTTAAAAGACGCTCTGCTACGTTGAAAGACGATCTGCTACGGCGAAAGACGTTCTGCTACCCTGAAGAACGGTTTGCTACATCACAAGACACTCTGCTACGTTAAAAAATGCTCTGCTACGCCGAAAGACGCTATGCTACGACGAAATACGCTATGCTACGACGAAAGATGTTCTGCTACGACGAAAGACGCTCTGCTACGACGAAAATTAACTCTTTGTTACGTTTAATGTAGCGGGTTACGGAAAAAGGTATATCACATAGCAGCAGCAGATTACAATTAAATCTAAACCGTGAACAGATATTTCCTTCATAAGACATCAAATGCAACGTCCACGAGATTAGAAATTAAAAAGATACACTTTGCAACTTCGCTTTTTTGAAGATTGACCCGGTTTTTGGGGTCTAAAGTTGCTACTAAACTAAAAGGTATCTTATGTATAATGAAAAAAGTCCTATTTCCAAAGTTGTTAATTTAATCTCCTAAGGAAATAATGAACATCATCGTAGTGACATGTAGCGTCGTAGATAAACGTAACGTAGAGCTACTATTGCATTTACAAACCACTAGATGACGCCCGCAACTCCGTTGCGCCAAAACTCGTTTATGGCGTGGAAACCGTCCATTTTTTCAGGATAAAAGTATCCTATGTCCTTTCTCGGGACTCAAAGTATCTCCATGCCAAATTTCAGCAAAATCGGTTTAGCGGTTTGGGCGTGAAGAGGTAACAGACAGACAGACAGTAAGACACACTTTCGCATTATATTATTAGTATGGAAAGTATGAAAGTATGGAAGTATGGATATTAGTATGGATAAACTGAAACAGGGTGTCAATACATGGAATAAAAATACAATGTAAACTTGTCTGTTCCAAATTCTCTCTGTCAACGTAGCATTTAAATTGTAAACGCTTTGCAGTAGATTCTTACATTATTGACCACAATGTCGGTACGGAGAATACGGTATTGAGTTACTGTCCCGATCAACGCGCCAAGCGACCGCGACTGAAACAAAAACAATAAAATGCCACTTTATGAACAAGGCTTTAAGTTTAATAATTATCTACCTACACTAGTCTAGCGATCCGGCGTAGAGAAAAAATAAACATAATAGGGCTTAGGGCGTGGACCCATGTCGACGGTGCGGTGCCGTTTGCCGTGCACCGCCACCGTAACACGGGTCGGTGCCGCACGGTAGACATGGGTCCACGCCCTTAGGCTGTCAAGTGACATTTTGTTTGAATTCTAGCCGGTCGCTGTCGCTTGCGGCAAAGATCGGAAAGCCACCTTTAGTTGGATACGAATACATTATAGTATCCAATTTTTAGGTTTCCAAACTGGGTACGGGCAGTTAAAGTAGAAATATATTATTTTATGTACTTTAAATACAAATGAAAAAATAAGTTCTAGTGTTTATTTTTAGCTAAATTTAATTATTTACTAATAAAATATAATACGATATTACTTCACGTAATGTGATTAATACAAGTTACATTTTGGTTACGAAAATATCGGCAATTTAATTTCATTCAGTCAATTTCTACTGTCTGTTGCATATAATCCATCCATACCTTAGGGGCTGTTTCACCACTTCCTGATAAGTGCCGGATATGCTATCCACAACTTATCTGACTGATATCCATACTCTATCTGTCAGATAAGTTTTGGATAGCCTATTCGAAAACTTATCAGGAAGTGGTACAACAGGCCCTTAATATTATAAATGCTTAAGTATGTCTATTTGTCTGTCTGTCTGTTACCTCTTTTTACTGTTACTGAAAGTTGGTATGGAGATACTTAACTCCCAGCAAAGGACATAGGATACTTTTCATCACGAAAAATTGCACGGTTTCCGGGTGATAAATGAATTTTTACGCAACAGAGATGCGAGCGTCATCTAGTAAATTATTAAAGACCCGTGGATATTAATTCATAACAGAAATGTAGTAAGAAACGTGCGCCGGGCTTTTATTGCTTAAGCTTGACCAAAGGATCACACTGCATAAGATATTGACCTCTATTATAATATAAAGCCCTCGCACTTACATATAAACTTAGCAATATGTATTTAAAGTGAATACTATGCAAAGAAAATTAAGTCTAGAAAAATGTAGTGTTCATTAATTTATAAGTTAACTATTTACTTTAAGCTGCTCACTAGAATAAAGAAACACAGGACGTGTTCTAGTAATAAGATTTTTGAAGAGAATTGAAGTCTACGAAGCGAAACAACGAAAAATGAGCGGCCAATAGTTGTGTTTGTCTAGAATTCTGATTCACACGACAGCCTTGAAGGACTGGTAGAATTGAATATTTAAGAGAGAGAGACAAATTAATATATTGTTCGCACGATCATTTCCTCTCTATAAAGCGAATCTATTTCAGGCGAGTATTGGTCAGTCCACTCTCTAAGTCTGTGCTAAATTTCACCAAAATCAGTCAAGAACTTTCGAACAATCCAATCTTTCCTTAAATAGAAAATTTCTTCTAGATTGTGAGTGCAAAGTGTTCGAATGAAGCGTATTTTATCAAATTTTTTTTTTAATGAAATAAGGGGGCAAACGAGCAAACGGGTCACCTGATGGAAAGCAACTTCCATCGCCCATGGACACTCGCAGCATCAGAAGAGCTGCAGGTACGTTGCCGGCCTTTTAAGAGGGAATAGGGTAATAGTCCCCTATTACCCTATTCCCTCTTAAAAGGATAGGGATGGGAAGGAAAGGGAATAGGGTAGGGGATTGGGCTTCCGGTAAACTCACTCACTCGGCGAAACACAGCGCAAGCGCTATTTCACGCCGGTGAGAACGTGGTATTTCTCCGGTCGAGCCGGCCCATTCGTGCCGAAGCATGGCTCACCCACGTATTAAGCGAGTATTGCTCAGTTCATTCCCCAACTCTATAATTTTCATTTTCGTACAAAAAATCCTATCTTTTCCCTTTATAATAAGAGTCTAACCTTCAAATCAGTCAAGCAATCCAGTCTCTCCTCATTATAATAAGACTGTAGACTTCTAGATTGTGAGTGTTCGAATGAAGCGTAATTCAGGAAGCGTAATCCATTCAGTAACTCTATAATATATTTCGCCAAAATCAGTGGAGCATTCTCACACAAACTATCCAATAATTTCCCTTTATAATCTAGACTTTTAGATTGTGAGTGTTCGAATTATACATATATTATCGACTTTAGGCGAGTATTTCTCAGTTCATTCTCCAACTCTATTTCGCCAAAATCACTCAAGCCCTTTCGTACAAACAATCCAGTCTTTCCTCTTTATAATAAGAGTCTAGACTTCTAGATTGTGAGTGTTCGAATGAAGTGTATTTCGTCGATAGTGCTTGAAGCTGTTGTCGTTTGTCGTGCCATTGTTTTTAAATATTTACATTGCAGCGCGCGACGCTCTCATGTGAACGCTTGTTGGGCATTATTGTTTTGTTATTCGATGTTCGATTTTTAAATGTTCGAGCCCCGTCTCTACGTTAGCTCAGATTCACCCATCTCTACATTAGATCCAGAGGTGGGAATTAGGTAGAGTTATAATGTACTTGCATCGAAATGTTGATGTTTATATGAATCTGCCCGGGATTTCTTATAGGAAATCCCGTGTAGCCAACAATATAACAAATAAATAATAATAAAAACTAGAGATAGGCCAAATTTTCGTTTCATATTTGGTATTAGGCATATTTGACGAGTATTCGTATTCGGCCGAATATTCGGTCAGTTAGGTCTGCCTATAAATCAACCACTCTGATAGTACAAGCTATTTCCGATTTCGAACATGTGAAAGGGATTTTTGATTGCTCATTTTGGACGTCAACTTTAGATTGTTGGTCCAATCTTAAAGACACAAAAAGATCTACCGGACAGGGTGTAAAGATATGCTCTATCTTTTAATGCCTAGTATATAGTTTAACTTTGAGGTATGGAGGTTCATCTTAACCAGTTTGATATTCTTAACCAATTTATTATCTTTGATAATAATTCTATCATGATTAGTAATCAGTATTGAAAACATGAAAATGCATTTATCTTATTTTCATTTTGCCTTGATTCCAAATCAAACCGAATTGGTAAATCAGGCTAAATCGAATTTGAATAACTAGATTCTAAACCCAGGCTTGTATTTACTTGTGTTTTAACCCAAAATCCCGACTAAACATGTTAGCTATTTACATTGTAAATTTACTAAACCGGATTTAAAAATGCGACCTAATTTCACCCTTATTTCTTTCTTCCCTAACCAAAATTTTGCTTACGTCATTCCCCATACTAAATGTAGAAACTCCGCGTACTTGTAGTCTGCCTCAGACATGTTAACTTGATACTATAGCTCATTTAATAACTAGTTATCAATAATATACGAGTACTTGAATACTGTAATCAATAATAATTTAACCCATAGAAGCACACCTTTTCCGGAATAAAAATTAGCCTATGTGTTAATCCAGAGCCTAAACAACTTTCATGCTAAATTTGATCTAAATCTATGCAAATGCAGTTTTTTTTCGCGAAAAAGTATCAAACACTCTCAAAAACTCTTCATAACGTTACTATACAGTGTGATTCAAAATGATATTGACAAATTAAATTACTGACCTGATTATAAAACTTGACCTATTTTTTACTCCCTTACTTGAATAAAGCAAGAAATAAAACATCGTCCTTGTCTCTTTACTCTCGCGCCCGTCATTCATATGCCAGGCGAATAACAACGACTAGTTGTTGTTTCGTATTAACTCAATAACTATACTAATATTTTTAAAATCCACTAGTTCGGTCCCTCAGTAATAGAATTTTACATTATTAATTAAAATATTGATTCAGTTGAATGCACTTTTTTGGAAATAAATTGAAAAAATGGGAACATTAGATCTTTGTTTTTTTTTCTATCGTCAAATTTAAAAAAAAACAATTCGTGGGTTATTTTCAAGTAAACAAATAAATTATAAAATCGTCAATTTTGCTTTCTGTGCCCTCTTAACTCCCTATTACTTTATTCCGATATAGTCATAATCCTAAATCGGTGTCAGAATGGTATCGGCACGGTATCGGCTGGGTAATTTATTTGCATCATTTTCGGTGTAATACGTTTACCCTTATCACAGAGCGAGGCGTGGGGAGAATAATGCTGAGGCTACGTATGAATTTAGTGTATGTTTCTAACAATTGTTCGGTTTGAGAATTACCTACATTATACAATCATTGTTGTAAGGATTTTTTGCCTTATAGTCTTAACTGCAAAAAAATAAATAAAAGTACAGATGTATTGAAAAGTGTTGTAACTCAAAATTTTAATATTTTTGAGTTACGGCACTTTTAGGTTTCAAGAATTCGGACTCCAATTTTTCTTTACTAGGGAAAAGTGGTGCTGACTTTTATATAGTTTATGTTTTTCCATCGCATTAATTACCGATAATAGCTAGCTTCATTTATTTGATATCCTTACAACTCTTTATAGAATAAGTAGATTATAAGATAACTATAGCGTCTTAACCTTAATAATAAATGAGCTTGATCTACAAGATCAAGAGTTTAGCACATAGTTAATTATGCCTGTACCGGATTATCTCGTACAATATTAATTAATTAACCAATCAGCCCACTTGATAGTCCCGGGGTAATCAAGATTTAGCAATTACCGCGATATTGTAATGTGACGTCTTCGGATGTGACGTATTGACTTGTGGTCGAAATATACCTAAATATAACTACATATATAAAGTAATATGTAGTTAACTATGCTGTATGGCGCATTGTGATATGCTTTACAATATATTAATGAATTTTTTATAGCTGATTTCGCTTTAATTTTTGCACAAACCGGCTACCGGCTTTCGATTTCCCAAATAAAGATTATTTCATTTAATTTTTACTACCTACTAATCTTTTAAGGTATCTTTAGTTGGAAAATATCTTATCGTATCTTCAAATTAAATAGTTCAGGAATTTTGTAATGTTAAATCATTTATGTCAAGGTCTCACTCTTGTGTCGTTGACTGTACAGATAACAGAGGCCAGTGGAATTACTAAATTATAATAAATGTTCTCAGTAACCTTTAATTACAATAAAATATATTACATACGTCATACAACATTCAAATATCAAATCAGGTTAATTACAGGCTATAAAATATATTTAATGGACAATTAACTTTTGATAATGGTTGTCAAGTATATTTTTTGCTAAGATCGTTTAAAATTATTATATCACTGACAAGAACTTTATAAAAAGGACTAAATACTCGTATTACCCTGTCAAACTTTTAAGCTCTTATTTTCCCGCGGTTTCACTCTCAAAATACGTAGTATTTGTGCCATAATATTAAATTCCGTTTATCGTTAAATTTAAAAAATCGTTTATTACTACACCACAGGAATACTAGTGCGAAATTTCAAGTTTCTTTGCCTTTTTTTGTATAAAATATTATAATACCCAGGTTCCGAAATAAACCCTGTATACTGGCCAGTGCTCAAAATGTCACGCATTCGACGTCAGTTGACAGTTCCTGCTATTTATGCCACTTGTAATACATATTATAGTGTGATGTATTAAATCACAAAATCTTATTATTCAATCAATGTACATAATACATATTATATTACGGAACAAATCAACAGTATGGCGTCGATTCTAGACGTCACAAGCATTGGCTAGTATACTGGGCCAATTTTGGAACATATCCTACTCATTCTCCCAAATTGATACCTACTGTCATTGAAATCAATTTATTTTTATTGTTGCAGGTAATGAACAACTCAAGTGGTATTTGTCTTCCTGTTGTGGGCTTAATCTGGTTTACATTTGAAAGTGAAGGAGAGCGGCCTTAAATGTCGCTTGTTACTACCGGCATGTGGCCTTGCGAAGGTAGTGCTGTCGAGGTTAGTGTATGCGAATTTAAACTGTGCCACCAGTGATTAAGATTCAAATTGCAACTGCTTGTGCTAGACTTTTTTGCCATAGGTGATTCAATGCCAAGGTTGTTGTGAAGTGTAAGGGCAAGTGAATTTTAACTTTATTGTGTGCAAATAAGATTTAAATTGAAATTACAGTCTGAAGACAGGAAATAAGCTCAAAGTTTTGTAGGGAGTGTAGCATCATCATCAAGTATTTTAAAACATAATATTCTTGTTTTACATAGAATTGTATGATATATTTTTTTAATAGTTCTTTGTTATAGTTCGGCTGTGTTTATGAAATGAGGTTGACACTACGCAGGGACGAGTTAAGTTTCTGGGTTGTTTTGCTATCTGAAGCTGTCTAAAATCTTGATTATGTGTGCCTATTTCATCTCAGACGGTCTACTATGAAGATGCACGAAAGAATCCACATTTTACAAAAATATTTATGTAACTTTTTATCCATTTTTGGATTGTGGCTTCTCTTTTTCTGTAAAAAAAAATATCGCTAACGAACAAAAAACTTGTATCGGATAGAAAATTCGGACTGTGACGGATGCAATACCTGAAGCCTCGTCTCTGCTGTTTGAACATGCTATGTGCTCAGTTAGTTTGAAATTCACATACAAAACGGATGAATGTATACTGTTTTCACGCTTTTATTGCACTTTTCGGTCACAGTCGGAGTGATTTAATAATAATGAATAATTAGTCAACTTTAATTTAACGAAGATTTTGAAATACACTCCATATAAGTTGTTTTAATTACTTATCTTTAAATTAAAGGTAACTAATTTAAAGAAGAGTTTATTAAATGTCACTAAGTGCAGTCGTATAACAGTCGACGACTTTTATAGCGTTAATTTTGTTTACAAATTAGAACGAAATAAATATTTTCTGTAGCATTATAAGTCACCTATACGACCTACATAAAACCTACGCAGCTGTAAAAAGTACAGCTACACATGATAGCACGCTATGAATTGCTCATATAAATCTACATATAGCATATTATATATTATAGCTATAAATAGCACGCATACCTGCTTATATTATAGCTTACAAGCTGTATGTGTGCTGACCGTATCACGTCGCTGTTTGTTTCTGATACGCTGCGCACTGTATGCGAGGCTGGCCTCGTTAAATCCTTGCCGAGCGATCTTGAGGGCCCTCATACCCGTCTTAACTTTGAATCTGCTCGGGTGACCACACCAGAGCCTTTTCAGATTTTTCTTATGGTGAAAAAAAAAAAAATATTTAATAAAGCTGGCATGATATTATAAAAATATGCCTTGATAAGGGCCATGTTTGGAGAATATGTTCAGGGAAACGATAGGGTAATATTATTTTGTGATGCTTACTCTACTGATTATGTTGTTTTCTCAAAGTCAGGACGTATTATCTACGCAATATTGTATTGTATTATTTTATTTACTAATTTGTCGGTTTAGTTATTTCTGTAAAGTAATTTTTCGGCTTCCGTTAGTATTCTAAATGCTAAGTAGGCATATATTTCATATATATTTCGTAGGCAACATTAATATGATAAAACTTTTATATTTCAATTTATAAATTGGGTAACCTTAATAAACCTTTCAATTAAATATAATTTCCTTGTGAAAGAACAAACCTTAATGTCAGGGAAAATCCACAAGTTACTTCAATGTAAGATAGACCGCTCAAAAATACTTGTATACTACTGCTAAAATATACAACCCTACAAGTATATTTTGCTGAATATTATAATTAATACTAATGCTGCCATTGGGAAGGTGTGACTTGAGATACCTGATGTTGTTTTGTATTTCTCTTATCATCAAAACTGTGTGATATGAGTTGTCATGATCGTTGTCTCGTACAAAAGTTTAAAAGTTAATCTTTTAGCACTGCTACTTTCACAGTAAACTCTATACAACTCTATACACATATACATTACACACCCTAAAGTATTATCACTCTGTTAAACTCTGTATAAAGGTAATACAAAAATGGACACTATAAACCTCAAAAGTGTCTCGGTTCTCCCATGTTTTATGGCCACCATTCCACATTGAGGTATCCGTCTAGCTTAAATATTGAAAGCACAGGAGCCTTAAGCTGTATTTATATGGCTATACGTTATGTGTTTCATCGCCAGTGTATACAAGACCTGTTTTGGATTCATGTAGGATAAGATGACTCGGTCGTAATGCTTCTCTAGTCTAGGGTTTCCCTTACATAAGAGGGATTTATGACTAAGTTGGGTAATAGTTACGTTATCATATTATTAGAAGACGTAAGTGGATGACGAGGATAACAATTTCATAACATTTTTATACAACAACTAATCTTTTCCTTCATAATTTGAACAAACCTTTTAAATTATCTACTTCACCATTTGGCTTAAATATCTGGTTATACAATAATATCCGTTTTTGTTTCAATTTTGGTCCTGAAGTCTTCACTTCATTTACTTATGTCTTCATTTATAGATGGGTTAACAGCTGTAGTATATTATGTAATCAAGTAGTTCTGTCAAAGCTGAAATCTAAGTGCCTGTTTGACCACTTTCTGATAAAGTGCCTAATATGCTATTCACAACTTTTTGACAGATTCTCCATACTTGATCTGTCAAGTTAATTGGTGGATAGCTTTATCAGGAAGTGGTGAAACGCGAAACGTGAAACCTAAATACGCCTCGGTGTGTAGGTATTTTTTTAGTAAGCGTGTACGTTAATATTTTCATATAAAAGCTATTGAATGTTTAACGTAGGCACAATTTTATAACCCTCGAATTTTAAAACACGACCGAATTAAAATGTAATTGTATCGTGAATTTCTGCGTCGCCTTTGTGCAGTTTTGTATAGCATAGTTTCGCAATGACGCTGTAACTTTCTGGTGCATTCTGTTTGAAAAATTCGCTGCACATTAAAATTGTGTAAAAAGTTTTAATTGAGATGGATCGCGAGGGAAGAATTCACGAACTGCGTAAAAATACTCGTTTGTCTATTTTTAGGAATAATTTAATCAGAGGATGTTCTGTTTTTTGGTGAGTTGTACTAAAATAGAGTTCAATTTTAGTATATATCTAAACAATGTACCGTGTAGCGTCGCGCTTTATTGTAATGCTACAACAATTTTCTTTTGTTTTTCCTGCATCATCTTACCTTATATTGTATTTTTCTACGTTATTATGTTACACTAGCTGTCCCGATGAACTTCGTGTCACTTTAAAACCTTCCCTGGACTTCTACGAATATTTTAAGACGATACACCAGGGGCGAGAGAAATTAAAAATAGGTATTTGAAAATGTATTGCTGTCTCACCAATCTCAAGTCTCCCACCGCAGAGCGCGATAGAGACAACACGACAAAAGTTCTAATAAAAGAACAGAAAATCTTCGATTCGTTGTCCGCTGATTCTTTCTCCAAAACTTAACCGATTTAAGTACTTTTTTCATCACGATATGGTGCTCCTAAGCCCCTCGATCAAAGTACTAAGGAGACTGCTGTCGATCTGTGAGCATTATGCGAATGCGCATGGACTAAAGTATAATGTCTCGAAAACTGAAGTCATGGTTTTTGCATCTGGTCGGGGTCCGGAGGTGGTACATAAAGTGTACTTAAATGAATGTGAGATAGGTGTTGTTAAGCAGTTCCGGTATCTAGGTCATTTGCTGACTGATCGACTGGAGGATGACGCTGACATTGAGCGAGAGCGCAGGGCTCTCGCCGTCAGAGCTAACATGATCGCTCGACGTTTTGCTAACTGCAGCAGGGATGTTAAAACGACACTTTTTAAGGCATATTGCCTTAGCATGTATACCTGCCAGCTCTGGATTACGTTTAAACAAAAGTCGATGTGCCGTATAATAGTTCAGTATAATGGTGCATACCGAACTCTTATGCGGCTCCCCCGTAGCTGCAGTGCATCGGGTATGTTTGCGGAGGCGGGAGTCCCTGACTTTTTTGCCATCATAAGATCTCGGATGGCTGCATTTTGGCACATACTGCGCGGCTCAGGCAATAGGATACTCGAGGCTATCTCTGACGACTACTACAATAATCTTATGTACGTGCGGTGGATCTCTGTTTACATGAACCAGAACAAAAAGTGATTCTTTTTTTTTTTCTGACTGGACACCCCTATACAGTGTTAACATTATTTTACTTGTAACTTTACATAATATTTTACACATATCGTGTTATGGGTACTTATGCCTGAAATAAAGACTTTTATTATTATTTATTATTATTATTATTAAGAATTAAAGCAAGGCTTGAGCTGTGTTCCTATGTTTTACTTTTCTTGTATATTTTAGCCAGTTTTCTTTTCTGGGTGTTTGAACACAGAGGAAAATCTGGCCATTTTTTTGGGTTTTTGGACGTTCATATATTTTTTAATAATAAAATTATGAAAAAAAAGAAAACATAGGGACATGCTAATAGTGGCCATAGATATTCAGGAAAAAAATCATAACTCTAGCGGCATTATCCAGGGAGGAAACAGGGGACAACGTTTGTATGGAAAAACGGCGGTGTGGACTCCTCTTAAGACTAAAATCAGCCCAATCCGTTCAGCCGTTTTCGAGTTTCAGCGCGACTTACATATTTGAAAATCCATTTTTATATATAATATTAGTATAATCTATAGTGCTTCCACCTAGTTCTCTCTCTCTCTTTTAATAATGCTATATCTTTTCCACGTTATATTATAAAGTAAGTGTACGCAGTATGTAGTCCAGTAATTGTCTCTATCAATTTGTAGGTCACATATAAATGAGCCTAATTAGTGTCAATTAATAGGCTAGTCTGTGTGCAGGACATGTGTAATTAGAGAAAATTATTGAGGCCTGGTGCTGTGTGCAGAATGTGTCTGGTTGCTGAAAATTATTAAGGCTGAGTGCTGTGTGCAGTATGGGTGTAATTGCCGAAAATTATTGCCTAACAGAGCCCAGCTTATTAACAGATTTTTTAATTGGTGGCCCGTCTATATTAAATATTAATTATTAGATAAGAGCATAAAGAAATATGGGTTTATTATGTACCAAAATTCGTTTATCGTGCGGGAGCCGTACATTTTCCGGGATAAAAAGTATCCATACTAATATTATAAATGCAAAAGTGTGTCTGTCTGTCTGTCTGTCTGTTCTACTGTCTATTACCTCTTCACGCCTAAATCGCTGAACCGATTTTGCAGAAATTTGCTATGGGGATACTTTGAGTCCCGGGAAAGGACTTAGAATAATTTTTGTCCCGGAAAATTGTAAAATTTCCGCGCGATAAACGAATTTTGGGTGCAACGGAGTAGCGGGCGTCATCTAGTCAAACGCCTATATACATTTATAATTTGCCTCTTATCTCCTAGTAATCAGACAGTCCCAAAGGTAACGCACGAACTCCAGCTACTAAACCCAAGCTGTAAAGCAAATGAAGTTCGACAGAAGCGATTAGATGATACACTCTGTAGTACAAGCTCGACCGTATAACAAGGTGATAAGATTCAAAGCGTTAAACTAGTCTCGTAGCAAATAAGGGTTAATTTGCGAGTTCAACAAGTTACAAGTCCCTTGTTTGCGGATGCTGTTGTTGACTCACAACTTTATGGGTATTTTTCATTAATTGTTGGAGTTCAAGTGCTAATGACCGTAGTTTTTTACACGAGTGCTTCAGGAGTGTTATGTTTTTCGAGTATAATATGTCTTAACTCTTACTGGTTCTAGAACCTACACAGCTTGTGACTTAATCGTGTAAGAGACAATATGTTCTTAAAAAAATATGGAGATTATCTGATTGATTTTAATGTATTATACATTAAAATCAGTCAGATAATCTCCATATATTTTTAAAGAACATATTTATATTAATCCACGCTTAGTAATTATAGTACTTAATATTTATGCATAATAAAGAAGAAGGTTTGTCTGTTCATTTGTATCGAGTAAAGGCTTAAAAACACTCGACGGAATATGATAAAATTCTACTCAGGTATCGTTGGCCATGACGAAAGACTTATTTTATTTATTTATTTAAAATAAACAAATAAAATAAGTCGAATAATATGACAGTTTATAAGACTTAATAATATTACAGTTTTAACCACAAAAAACCTACGGATCCGTAAATTTTCTTATGCCAGCACTAAATATTATGTATAATTAACTTCTAGCATATTATATAAAACAAAAATTATCTTATACAACTCAGATTCAAAGCCTCCATACTCGGTTCACGTACAATATGCTACTTAGGAATTTGCATTTTACCGCACAATACAGTAACTAAGTTTCCTTTGAAGTTCGGTCTCGTAAGTTACACTCAAGTATCGTGAGTCGTATCTCCCTCAATTAGTTATATTATGACTCATTAATTTCGCTAACTTTGTTAGATTGAATCCTTTGAAAGCTTAATAGAACTGATAATGGCAGAAGAAATCTTCATATAGGAAGAAAATATATGCAGTCAAAATGCGCAAATGCCTATTTATGTCATAAGAAATTCTAGAGCGTTTCTTATTGTTCTTATAAATGGAAATGTTATTCATTTTTATATAAAATATTTAGCTATTCGTACAGGGGACTAAATAAGCAACAATTTTTTTGTATATTTATTTTCCTTAGTTCAGTGTATTTAGCTATAATGGTACCTAATCAAACCCCATTTTTTAAATATTTTGCGACTATTGTGATGGTTAAAACGTATTTATGTGAAAATTTTGTATGCGGCTGTAAAAAATTTATGGCGTAGACGTGGAGATGAATATATTATCTTTCATTTGAAACCAAATTATCTTCGCAGTGTGACTCCTAATTCTTTAAAATGGTACCTGAAAATCACTGATATTTGTGAAAAAATGTGATAGCGTCCTTAAAGACCTCGTAGCAGCGTAGCGTTCGTAGCACGCTGCGTAGCATAACGTAGCCATTGTTGCTACGCAGCGTTTGTAGTAGTGCCTTTCCTTACTAAATAATTATAGTTATAGTAATTAAAGTTATTTATAAAGTAATTTATTTTGGAAATTATAATATTACCTTTATTTATTTTATAAAAATAATACAGTTATCTTACCAAAAATTAAAGCGCAAATCGACTGAATTTTACATTCTTTTTTTTACTTTGTATGTATACTAACAAAGCTAATAAAATATTGGGTTTTGTGCTCAGATCCTGTGCGGAATTTAAAAATATTAAAATAATGAAAATCTTATATTGTGCATTAGTTCGTAGCATCCTGGAATATAATTCCATGGTGTGGAGCCCGCTGTATAACAAATATGCTGATAGAATTGAATCTATTCAAAAAAGATTTCTTAAGTTCCTAGAATTTAAGACTAAAACCACGGACGTAAGCTACAACATGAGATGTGTTAGACACCACATTTTACCGCTTCATCAGAGACGTAACATAGCAGATGTTGTATATTTATCAAAAATTGCACAGAACAATATAGATTCTTCTTCTCTATTATCTAAAATACTTATACATGTACCTTCCAGAACATATAGAAAGCACAAGTACCTCCATATTCCTGTCTTTTCAACAAATTACAAAAGTAATTCTTTCTTTATCAGAAGTTCTAAACAACTAAATACTCTCAGCGAAATATTAGATATTGACCTATTCAGTGACAAACCAAATAGTATTAAACAAAAACTTTCCAAGCACTGGTTTGCTGGCAATGCCTAAGCTATCTCATAGTATTAATTAAATATATGCATAAATACGTATTTATACTTATGCATATACATATAAATATATATGCATAAGTATATATATATAAAAAAAAAGCAGACTTTGTGATTTTTTTTTTCTGGTTCATTAATTGTTTTAAATGTTAACGTTATCTTGTGTCATTTGTCAAAAGTTGTTTTTCTTAGAATCTTATAAGTGAAAACATGTAAATGGTCTATTGTTATATTCCTAGAAGTTTTTTATATGTAATTATTGTACTGTTTGTTTTCCTAAATAAATAAAATAAAATAAAATAAAATGTTGATGTTTAGATTAAATAGGGCAATATACGAATTGTTTGTCTATAGAACTGTGAAAATTCTTTTATCTCATTACATGGGCTAATCATGATCGTTCAGGAAAGGGCGCAATTTCACTCTCCGTTTGATGTGAGTTCTCATTAGACTGGTTCTTTCATTTTTACGGACCGGAAAATTAGCCGTTGCTTAGATGTTTCTACTTTCTGGCGCGTTTTGAACAATAGCTCCGGCCTTCATCAAATTCTTGAAGATACAAACTATTTTTAAGACTAAATGTTTCTAATAATGTTTTCATCGAGTATGTAACAAAAATGTTTTATTTTAAATATTTTTTAGAAAAAATCCAGGTGCTTACTCTGTGCATGCTAAGTTCCTTTTTTCCTAAAATCTACTATTTAGTTTTTATTATTCGTAGACTATTTCACTTAAAATTATTCTGGTCCATACACATTACCTACTATGGTATGAATTAATTCTTCTTATATATAAAATTCTCGTGTCACAATGTTAGGCCACGTACTCCTCCGAAACGGCGTTTTTGATTTTAACCAAATTTTATATGCATATTCAGTGGTCTGAGAATCGGTTACTTTTTATATTGATAAATGCATTTGTTGAATAAATAATAGTAAATTATTACAACTCGAGACTGACGGCGACCATTGTTTGTGCGACGGGATAGCGATGGACGTTGCCAAGGTGACATACTTATTGAGTCACTTCAATAAAATAATATGGGTGAAAGGCGAAATACTTTATATGGCAAAGAAACGTTTGCCGGGACAGCTAGTATAATATTATAAAACTTTTTTACTGCTGCTGAAACAGCTGACTTTTTTCCAATTGAATATAATTTTTTGTAACAAAACAAGGTACAAAAGTAATTATTGAATAATTCTAGTTCTACAAAAAGGACAGACAAAATAATAAGGCGCCAATGCAAAAGCAAGAAAATGTAGTATATTCAAAAATAACAGATACTCCACTCCAGTTACTTGTGAAAAGGCGCAACCTATTTACTGCGAGAGCCGCGTCGTTAGCGCTTCTCATTTTTACATTCACTTGGAAATTTCGGAAATACTTTAAATATCGCTTTGACTAACGGACGGGAATAACACTATTATGTAAATATTTTAAAATGATGTTAAAATAAACAATTGCAGCTGGTAGATAGTTTATTTAACATCTTATATATAAAAATGGATTTTCAAATGTGTTAGTTGCGCTAAAACTCGAAAACGGCTGAACGGATTGGGCTGATTTTAGTCTTAAAATATTCGTAGAAGTCCAGGGAAGGTTTTAAAGTGACACGAAGTTCACCGGGACAGCTAGTATAACATATAAACTATAAAAAGTATTAATATAATAATCATAATATTATTATGCTAATTTTTGATGACTTTTTCGCTAACAGTTGGGCACTAAAATTAAAAATATTTTGATGAAAATTTAGAACTGCTATTTTCCTCATAAGTCTTAAAATTCAAGTCTACTTGTTTCAGAAAACTTAACGCGTTTACTACACTAATGTTTACTACATTAGTGTAATATTCGAGTTACCTAATTTTACAATTGCCATTATAATACAAACAATATTATTGTTATGTGTTCTATATTCGGGCACACTTCCGGAGTCTAAATCCGTTATTCCGAATTTAGCAGTCGCCAGAAGCGATCTGCGAAATAAATGGAAGTTGTCACGGCGCTGATTCTGATTTATGAATGTATGACGCGGACGGACGGACGGACGAACGGACGTAATTAGAGAAACTTGCGCCTATACATGGCGACATCGCAACATTACCTCGCTGGTAGGTACTATTTATTTTATTTTATTCGGAATATATATAGTGTTTTCCCGAATAAATTATTACATTAATAGGTACATTAACTAGACATAACCTGAGGCCGTAGTCAAAGTCCCTTTCGTTAAAAACAGACCCCTGGTCAATAGCCCAACATTAGCAGTGACGAACGACGGACGCGCTACTCCCAGTATTTATTGCCGATTCACATTGTTTATTTGTATCTGAAAGCCGTTTCGATCTTTAAAGCTTGGCATTTTAATGGGGCTTTCTTTTTACTGTAAAATAATGTGGATTATATTCCACATAATTTCATCGAAACATAATATTTACATAATATAAGAATTTTAGTAATCAGTCTTCGTCAACATTAGTCAACTTCGTCAGTCAACATTAGTCTTCGAAAGCGAAATATCATTTAGCGATGACTTATGTCAAACCGCATACATTTTGATAACGAGTTTCGTCATCGTTTTTAACGTACTTTGTCTAAGGGGGCAGGTCAAAATATGACGTTGGTACATAGCAACATCGTAATCCAGCGTCGCTAGTGCTATCAAATAATTCGTAGGCAGATGGATCTATTTAATTTAGTTGGGTTATGTTGAACAGATCATGTCTTACATTGACTTGACATAACCAGACCAAATGATGTAGTCTGCCTATGAATCAGTTTCTGTAATTAGGTTTGTTTTGTTTTTCAAAATTCTTTATTAATCATAATAATAAGTACACATACAATTGGATTGGCACAATTATACTGAAAACATGCAATTTTTGAACTTACAGGCTGAGCGCACCTCTTAAAGTTAACTGCATGAATTTGTGTAAAGTTTTTATCACACCATTTACAGCACTTCACTTGTTTACATTGTAATTTACACGTAAATGCTTAGTTAGCATTTTACTTTTAGCGCCAAAGGATTCTTAATATACACCTAATACATATAGTAATTGTTACGCAACTTACCCATTACAGGCATACATAATATTTGATTTCATACTTAATAGAAACAATTTAATAATTAACAAATAAACACGGTAGGTTTACTCGTCATTAGATAATGAACTGGCCAGGCTGGGTGCGCGCGATGAGCTGCCCTGCCCCGCGCGCACGCTCGCCGCACGGCGACCGAGGGGACTGGGAACCTGTTTTTGCGTTTCATTACTTTGGTTATCGCTATGCTCGGTAGGAAACAACAGATAGTGATGGGGCAAGCGGTATGTACCGTATCTATCGATATAACTTAAGTCTTCTTTTTTACTTCGTGCAATGGATGAAATTAGTGTATTGTAATGGGTTTTATTTTTCTGATAAAATGTATGTGCAAGTTTAAGAATAAATTCTCGTAACGTAGGGAATTTTAATTCTAAGTGAATGTTACTGAGATTGGTACGAAATTTCGTATTGTAAGCAATTTTAAGGGCTTTATTCTGAATAGTCTGCAATAGTTGGTAATTTGTATTAGAAGTGCTACTCCAAACGGGGCACGCATATGTTATGCAGGGTCGAACTAGTGTTGAGTAAATTCTTAGTTTAGTGTGGGGGCTAAGCGAACTTCTTCTATTTAAGATAGGATGAAGAGAGCCAATTGCCTGTGCTCCTTTAATGCGAAGCTGGCTAACGTGTTTGGACCAATTCAACTTAGCATCCAGAGTTACACCTAAATATTTTACGGACGAACTCCACGGTATAGAGTGACCTGATATATTCAATAATCTTTTGGGAAGTTTTCTTTGCCGAGTAAAAAGAATGGCTTCCGTCTTGCTCTCATTGAGTTTTAATTTCCATGTGGTAAAGAAATTTTGCAGCAATTCTAGGGAAAACTGAAGACGGCCTATCACGATGTCAATATCTTTTGAAGATGTGTAAGAAGCTGTATCGTCGGCAAAACAAGCCAGGAGCGTGCGGGGTTGGATAGGAACATCGTAAATGAAAATTAAAAATAAGTACGGTCCCAGTATGGATCCCTGGGGAACACCAGCTTCAACAAACAGATAAACGGACTTTGTATCCCCAATGTGAACTGCGATTTTACGACCCAGTAAGTAAGACTTTATCAATTTGACTATACATAAGGGTACACCACAAATAATCAGCTTGTGAAGGAGCCCATCATGCCAAATCTGTAATTAGGTAATTTTGTTAATAATACTAGTAATTTTTGTAGTAATCTGCCGTTTTGCACCATTATTCAAGTTTTACTGTAATTTAAAAACATTAACTTACAGTTTTACAAAAATATCCGTACATTGTCAGTCGAATTCTTTATTATGTTGTGTTCATTTAAGTTAAGTTAATTCAACTATTACATCTCTCGAGTACGGTAGATAGATCAACGTAGCGAGAACACGTCCTTGTTTGTCTCGTCGATAACCACAGGATTAATAACTTAATTGATTACATTAGAGCTTGTATAATAGACACGTGTCGGCTATACAAACTAAATAGCTTATTGTATTGAGCTTTGTGAGATCACATATAAATAAAAACTATGTTAAAGCACAAACAAGAGGCGTGACAGTTTTTCCGTAAAGTGTACCACAAAATGTTCAGGTTGTGGGATGTACTATGTCTCGCCCCGCTCGCCCTGATTACTAAAATTCTTATATTATGTAAATATTATGTTTCGATGAAATTATGTCGAAGTTAATCCACATTATTTTGCAGAAAAAAGAAAGCCCATTAAAATGCCAAGCTTTAAAGATCGAAACGGCTTTCAGATACAAATAAACAATGTGAATCGGCAATAAATACTGGGAGTAGCGCGTCCGTCGTTCGTCACTGCTAATGTTGGGCTATTGACCAGGGGTCCGATTCTCACGCCTCGAATGTCACTTCGATCGCAAGCTGTGTCTCTCGTGCATGTTACAACCATAAAGTTAATATCTAGGTATATTAACTTTATGGTTACAACCACGTTACAACATATTATTGTGTGCGCGCGAGTAAAGATAGCCTGCGCACGAAGCGATTTTCGAGTTATAAGAATTGACCCCCAGATCGCAAATAAATTACGCTGATACAATTCACAGAGAACATTGGTCGGCCATTTGTACATTTTTCAAATGATCGACATTAACTGCCTATTATTTAACAATTTATTACTAAACCTTACTAGCCGTTTAAAGAGACACCTTGATTATCATGAAAAAAATCTGCAACGTATCGTTGTCAGTCATCCACGGATTAGTCTAAACTTTAAGCTATACACAATAATATGTTAAACCATGATTTTCAGCCATCATTTTCAAATTGTTATTTTTTTATAAACTTTCGCGTTGCATTATAATTGAAACTTATTATTCGGGACTTAACGCGACTTATTTCTGGAAGTGATGCTACTACATACTTTTTTCTTGACGTTTCGGCCGTGTTGCAACGGCCGTGGTCACGAGAGGAGAAAAAAGGATGTAGTATCACTTCTAGAAATAAGTCGCGTTAAGTCCCGAATAATAAGTTTCAATTGTTATTTTTTGTTGTTAGTTTTTAAATTTAAACATTTCCGTAGCATCACTTCTAGCACATTTCATATCAAACAGCCTATTAAATAGCCGATATAAAACTACCTCCACTGAATAGATCAAAACAGGTACGTCTGAGGCCGAATATGTTGAAGGAAATTTGCCACCGAGTTATTTCCGCTTAGAAAATACGGGAAATGAAGTGGGAACGGCACTGAACGGGATATTTCGCTTCAGATTAAACTTTAAGATTAATGGACATTCATTTGAATACTTTTGACTGTTTGGGTGTTCCGTTTTAATGTATTGCGGGGTTTTCTAACTGTGTGGGTAGAAGGGCTAGGCCCTAATTTTGCTTCCGGAAATAATATTATGTATTATGTTTATTTATATTAATACAATGAAAGTTTTACTTCGATTATAATATACGAGTATGTACGACTCGTAATTATATTATTTAATCGAACGTACGAAGGACGTTATCAATTCGACGCGTATGACGTATGTAAGTGTATGTAATACTTTCAGAACTGTCCAGTTTTTGTATATGTTAATCTATAGAAGCTTCTGAACAAATGCGCCAAACAAAAGTGTATGTACGAGTATGTATGTATGTTTTTATGTTTGTGCACACATATCTCCGGAACTGCAAGTCCAATTTAAATTCGTCAAAATCGGTTCAGTAGTTTTTGAGATAGGGAATTTTAATTCTTAATTACGTACAATTTAAAGTCGGTTTTATCTTTTTAAAATACTATTATGTTGAAACCTTTTAACGACGCTGTTGAATTGCGAGTAGGTACACACACATTATTCATAATAATTCAACCACTTCTGTGTCTTCTTTTTAGGGTTCCGTAGTAAATGAAACGGAATAGATTCCGTTTTTTTTCCGATCCAATACATATAGGTATGGATTCGTCATGTCTGTTACACTGTCTGTCTGTCCGTATATCAAAGACACTCTTTTGAGTTTTGATTAACATTTTTAAGGCAAACGCAAACTTTCTGGCCAGGTCGAGCGGTAAATTAGTCGATAGTGTACGTATTGCCTGCTTCAAAAAATGCGTCTTTATGAAGATTTCTGAAAATTCTCGAGTCTTCAGTAATTACTGTAGGTAAACAAAATTCAATCAAGTAAAGATTAGATTTCAGTTGAATAGTAACTTACTAACTAATTGAAAATAAACTTACGTATTAACGATAGCCTAAATATATTATTTTTATTTTTTGTTTCGAGTTCTCAAAGTGTTAAACTTCTACGTCTGAAAAGTTTTACAGATCGAGTCGTTAACACGTCATGTAAGCAACTTTTTATAGACATAATTCTAGTTAAAGAACTTTTATAGCACTCTTTGCTCTTCAATAATACGCTTACAGAAAAAATAATAAATAAACTTCACTCGACGTGATTTTGATGATTTGAAGAGATATGAGATTTTCATCTACATTATTGATGTTAAATTGTATGATATAAGATTTGTAAAACTTTAGATATATTGTCGCGTATCGTCTTGTATACTTACATTATTATGAATTTTTGTCTTGATTGCAAATACCTTTTACGAATAATAATAATAATAATAAACCCTAGAAAGGTATACAGAGTGTAATCCCTGTATAAAGGGACACCGGCACACTTAAAGTATTATAATTTTCTTTTCTTACACCTGTATAATATCATATCATATCAGTATCATAGCTGTCCCGGCAAACGTTTCTTTGCCATGTAAAGTATTTCGCCCGTATTATTTTATTGAAGTGACTAAATAAGTATGTCACCATGGCAACGTCCATCGCTGTCCCGTCGCACAAACAATGGTCGCCGTCAGTCTCGACTCGTAATAATTTACTATTACTTATTCAACAAATGCACTTACCAATATAAAAAGTACCCAGTAGCCGATTCTCAGACCCGCTGAATATGCATAACATAAAATTTGGTTAAAATCAGTATAGCCGTTTCGGAGGAGTACGCGGCCTAACATTGTGACACGAGAATTTTATAATATAATATAAGATATACTTATCTTATACATAAACATTATAAAACAAACAATTAAAAATATATTTAATTAATTTTAGTGAAAATAATAATTAATTTTAGTAAAAAAAAGCACTTCTATTTAAACTTTCGAAATGTGAGCACAACATTTTAATTTTAACCTTCAGGTAAAAAGTAAAAAACATCTTCAAGGAGGGTAGTGAGAAATTTAATAGCGAGCGAAGAGTCTCTCAAAAGCTAAAAGGGTTCATGATTAATTACACTGAAGGCTTATAATATTATAATTAAATAAGGATCCAATTACTTTTAAACTGAGTGCCTTATTATTCCTTGTATTTACTTATTGATTCCTTGTATTTACAATATTGTGTTATCGATATTGGTAAGCTCCCATTTTTGGACTTATCTAAAGACTCAGGTTGGGATATGATGAATCACCACGATTGCTACAAGCTGCGAAGCTGTGTGCAATACGGACAATCAACGGCGATTAAAGACAATCATAGATGACTGTTTCTTTCCACACGTTAGTAATCGCTTCTACTTTAAACTTTTAAAGCAGGTGAAATTATTGCTGCGGCATTATCTTTTGGCAACGAACAATATTTGAATATTTAAAAAATTTAGTATACCTAAAATGCATTTTGTCGACTACTTAAGTTTTAGAGGTACGTGCTCATTCTCAGAACTATTATGCAAAAAGGAACGGCGACATGAGGCAATATTTTTCCTTAAAGGTGGAATTCTAAAACTTTTCTCTACCGCATCTCCGGACCGAATCTAAATGTTCGAAATTTCGAAACCACTCGAAGCTGCGCGAATCGATATTCCGAGGCGGAACCAGGAAACGGAAATATGTATGTCAAAGGGGGTAGGGGTGAGGTTTTGGCATCATTTCATGCAAAAAAGGTGATGGGGCACGAAGTTAATTAATTAAAATGAATCGTTAGGTCTACACAGTTTCAGACCTCGTGTGGTTTCTCTACTCGGTATATCACAGAAAAAATCCCAAGCCTTTTTATAAACCTTTTTGCCAAGGTACAATGTATACTAAATTACATTTTTAGTTATCGAAAATAAGGATTAAGTTAATAATCAAAAGAATAACATTGCAATAAGACATTTTGAAGCACCTTTCTACTTCAATTTACGCTGTGTACATAATATAGGTACATCTATACATCTATCATCATCATATAAATAAAATTGTAGTGTCTGTTTGTAATATTAAAAGAACCATTTTTTACTACATGCATATGAATGTATATGCGCTACATACACCAAAACAACTTTTTTTTACAATTTTTGTGTGTATGTCTGTCTGTCTGTCTGCTTGTTCCGGCTAATCTCCGAAATGGCTGGAGCAATTTTGACGGGACTTTTTTTGGCAGATAGCTGATGTAGTAAGGAATAACTTAGGCTACTTTTTAACCGACTTCCGAAAAAGAGGATGATATATTTTACTTTTTTTGTATGCAGTTTACGCGGACGAACAGCTAGTATACTAATATTTGTATTAATTGTCTGATATATTAGAAACACAAAACGTTGTATAACAATATACTTTTACATTAGTGTATAGTATATATGATTGTTATATTTTGTAAGGGTGGTATTTCAATTTTGTTACAAGAACAGTATTTTTACTGTATTTTCACTTAATGACATAAGTATAACAAAAGGATTGTTTATATGTACCATCGAGGAAATTGATTCCTAGGCAGATGATAGACCAACGTTATTTGGTCGAATCATGTCAATTCAATGTTGATTGTGATTTGTCACCAGGGTTTGACATAACGCGACCAAACTACGTAGGTCCCCCAGCTGTACTTAAACAATAAAAATAAATGTAGAGCGACTTGAAAAATAATAAATTAAAATACTGGCGATCCTATATCGAATCAAGACATAGACGAAATTTATCATAACAATAAATATTACAAAAATTCTTCTGACATTAGCAAAATATTCAATGATTACTATATAAATAGGACAAATAATAATAATTTTAAAATTAACATTTCTTCTATAAATCAAACTATGACCTCGCATGCAAACACAATGTTTCTCAATCCAACAGATCCCTTTGAAATATACACTATAATTAATCTCAATAACACAAATTCGGTAGGCTTCGATGAAATTAATACTAATATTATTAAACTATGTTCAAAATACATCTGTAAACCGCTAAGTTACGTTATCAATCTTTCATTTCAAGAAGGTAAATTCCCGGATATATTAAAAAATCAATAGTAAAGCCACTATATAAAAAAGGAGATAAAACAAATGTTAGTAACTATCGCCCAATCACCCTTATCCCTATATTCTCATTTTTTTTTGAAAAAGCGATGCTAACAAGGCTGCAGAATTTCATATCAAGCCAAAATATCATTACCAATGTACAGTTTGGGTTTCGAAAAAACAGCACCTTATCTCTGGCCTGTTTTAATCTAATTAAACAAATTACCGAGTCTCTCAATAACCGGATACCTGTGACCGGCGTATTCCTCGATATGAGTAACCGTCCACCATGGTCTCTTACTTCACAAATTAGACAAATATGGGATCAGAGGGGTTGCTTATGATTGGATCAAAAGCTTTTTAACTGGTCGCGTTCAGTGTGTAGAAATAACTAAAATAGACGGAAATGTCAAGGTTTCTAGTAGGTCTGAATATGAACTGAATGAATTTGGTGTACCACAAGGAAGTTTATTCGCCCCCGATTTATTTCTGCTATACATTAACGATCTCCCCAACGTCACCCACCACGAAACAATTTTATTTGCCGACGATACGACGTTAATCATTAAATGTGAAAATAGAGAAACTTACGAAGCAGATATTAACTTAGCACTTAAAAACATTGTTAAATGGCTTAATGACAACAACTTGCACATAAACACTGACAAAACACAAGTGATACAATTTCAAAACTATAGAAGAGAAAAAATAAATTTAGACATAAAATATGACAACAAAGAAATTAATGAGGTAGATAATACAAAATTCCTGGGTATCATGATAGATAAATATTGCAATTGGAAGGTCCATGTAGAACACATTTGTGACAAACTTGACCGTTTTGTATGCGCAATTAAAAAAATTAGGCAAACTGTGAGCACTGAAGCGGCTCTAACGGCATACCACGGCTACGTTTCTTCTAATCTTTCCTATGGCCTCTTGCTATGGGGTAATTCGGTAGAAATTAAAAAAGTTTTCAGAGTTCAAAAAAAGTGTGTTAGAGCTATTGCTGGCGCCTCACCCTTGGACAGCTGCAGACCGCTCTTCAAAAAATACAACATACTGCCATTAGCCTGCATGTACATTAAAGAAATATTATGTATTTTTGTTAAGTTTCACCCACAATATTTTGAATTAAAATCAGAAGTAGAACGTAAAAACAACAGATTCAAATATAAACTCTATCGTCCAAAATGTAATTTAGATATATACAAAAATAATGCATTCATACAGGCTATTGACATCTATAATAATTTACCGGACAGTTTCAAAGCCCTGTCATTTAACTCATACAAAAAAAAGTTAAATATGGCTCTTAGAAAACTGTTTTTATAATCTAAATGACTACATGCTACATTCAAAACAAAAACATTACCTGACTTAAATTAACTCTTAAAATTGTATTAATTATTATTATATTATGTAATTAAAATAACTGACATTTATATTATAATAGTTGACATGCATATTAATATTGATTACTTGACATATTTATATTGATTAAATGTAATATTTTTGACTATAATGAAATACTTGATTAGTTAATTTAAACAATTATATTATATGTATACACAATGCACTTTAGGAAATCTAATTAATAATTTATGAAAAATGTTAAATTGTTTTGCCTCATGTTATTTTAATTTATTCTGTATACAGTAATGAGATTCACACACCATTGTTATGGTAGGATATGTTAGAACTTAGAACTATTATAACCATGTTAAACTTTTGACTTAATATCTGTGAATAAATGATCTTGCTTCTTGATTCTTGATAAAGCGTGTTACCGTAGCAGCGCGCGTCGACGCGAACGATTCGTTTTATTATTTTTCAGTTCACCGCTTCACGTCGCTATCAACTTATTCATGTATGAACTGCTTAATGTTACCTGCGTAAAAGTTTTATGTAGATTTATACGTGCAAGAGCCATGCTTCGGCACGAATGGGCCGGCTCGACCGGAGAAATACCACGTTCTCACAGAAAATCGGCGTAAAACAGCGCTTGCGCTGTGTTTCGCCGAGTGAGTGAGTTTACCGGAGGCCCAATCCCCTACCCTATTCCCTTCCCTACCCTCCCCTATTCCCTTTCCCTCCAATCCCTATCCTCCCCTATTACCCTATTCCCTCTTAAAAGGCCGGCAACGCACCTGCAGCTCTTCTGATCCTGCGAGTGTCCATGGGCGACGGAAGTTGCTTTCCATCAGGTGACCTGTTTGCTCGTTTGCCCCCTTATTTCATAAAAAAAAAAGATAAGTATTACGACATAACAGAAACTTTCATAGAGGTTCCTAAAAAGAAAACATCAAAAGAGTGCCTGTCTGACCGATTTTAATGAAATTGGATATGCGAATACTTTGATTCCCGGAAAATAAAATGTGATAGTCTTTTCCCGGAGAAATGCACGATTCGTGCGTGATTAACAAATATCGGTAAAACGGAGTTGCGCTCGTCATGTAGTAGGTAATAATAACTAGAGATCGCGCAAGGGTCGAAATTCGACCTTAGTTTCAACGACATTAGGACTACTACCTTTATTTTGTAAAAAATATTGACTTTTTTTTCAAGTCTTGTCTCTGGGACTTAGCTAATCTCAGGTTGGCCGTGTAAGCATTGTCTAATCCATACTTCCATACTAATATTATAAATGCGAAAGTGTGTCTGTCTGTCTGTCTGTCTGTATGTCTGTTGCCTCTTCAAGAACAAATCGCTGAACCGATTTCGCTGAAATTTGGTATGGAGATACTTTGAGTCCCGAGAAAGGACATAGGATACTTTTTGTCCCGGAAAAATGTACGCTTTCCGCACAGTAAACTTTTATGATTTGCGCGTAAACTATTCGATCGATTTTGATGAAATTTGGTATCGAGATACTTTAAGTCATAAGAAAAGACAAGGGATACTTTTTGTCCCGGAAAAATGTACGGTTCCCGCACAAAAAACTTTTATGATTTGCACGTAAACTATTCAATCGATTTGGATGAAATTTAGTATGGAGATACTTTGAGTACCGAGGAAGGACACTTCATTGATGGGATAATATTATAGTGCTTCATTAATTCATTACGTTTTGAATGACTATTATTTTTGAATTAATAATCAAACATAACACTTAAAATATAAAAAAAATACAATAAAAATGTGTATAATAATTATAATATAGTTACAGGCTAAATAGTGTAAACCATTTTTATGTTCTGCTTAACATAAAGATTGACTAAGAAATAAAGATTGAAAAAAAAATATTTAAAAATCAATGTCCACCCGTGCGAAGCCGGGGTGGGCCGCTAGTAAACTATAATTGTGCAAAATTTCATGCACCTACGTTTCCCCATTTTTCGTAAAAAGTGTTACAAAGTTTTTCGTTCGCGTATTAATATTATGATGATGATAATATAACCCTTCATTGATTTTATGCTTTAAATTCTAATTCGTTAACTTACAAGGCTGAAGCCTTAATTAAAATGGCTCACGTGTGCGGTCCAAAAGCGCAATACACATAACAAATATAATACAGTAGGTAGAGAGTAAGCCATCTTCGTTCTTCCGTATCCCAGTGGTTTTAGAACATGGCTCTTGACAACGGCGTTGAAAGCTAGCCTGATCACCTGATTGTCTGACAAGAAAGATGATACTGTATGCGTCGGATAGTGTAAAAAGTCGGTCATCTGTCCCACTACTTTTTTTTTTACAAAATAAGAGGGCAAACGAGCAAACGGATCACCTGATGGAAAGGAACTACCGTCGCCCATGGTCACTTGCAGCATTAGAAGAGCTGTAAGTGCGTTGCCAGCCAGCCATTTAAAAGGGAATACGCGATCTTCTTGAAGTTTTGCAGGTCGTATTGGTCCGGAATTACTGCTGAGAGTTCGTTCCAGAGTTTACAGTGCGCGGCAGAAAGTTATTATACAGTACATACACACTACTTCATGAAATACTGCGTAGGGTTTAATGAAACTGGCCACCGTCACCGAAACCAGCAGCCTACGTGTCGCCGGCTGGGCGGCCGATTAATAAAATAAACAACCCCAACACAGTACCGCACGTGTCGCCTGCATTTCATAACGGAATCTAGGCTAGCAATAACACTAAGTTATAGGAGATATCTAGGCTAGGTTACGTAATATTTAACATCTAATCCACTTAGAAGATAGGATAGACTTTAATTAAATAATATTCTTACGGCTAAATGCAATATTTACTTTAAATTTCAAGACGTAAGCTACACTTGAAAATTGCCATTTAATTCCAATTGACCTATTTGCCAAAAACGCGTAGATTTTTTGTTAATGAAATAAAAACGAGCAAACGAGCAAACGTGTCATCTGATGGGAAGCAACTTCCGTCGCCCATGGACACTCGCAGCATCAGAAGAGCTGCAGGTGCGTTGCCGGCCTTTTAAGAGGGAATAGGGAAGGGTAGGGGTGGGAAGGGAAGGGAATAGGAGAGGTTAGGGAAGGGAATAGGGTAGGGTATTGGGCCTCCGGTAAACTCACTCACTCGGCGAAACACAGCGCAAGCGCTGTTTCTCGCCGGTTTTCTGTGAGAACGTGTTATTTCTGCCCATTCGTGCCGAAGCATGGCTCTCCCACGTATAAAAAATAACAATATAAGGTCTTCTTTTTTGTTTGTGTTTTGTGTCGTGTTTAAAGTGTTTAGGGTGTAACTTTTCGACGTCTTCCAGAAAAGAAGAGGTTTTTAAAGTTAAATATTCTTAAAAATATTTTAATATGATTGTCACCCTAGTAATAATATATTTCATTAGAAGTGTTCACAGAATCTTCGCTCTCTTTCGCACAAAAGTCAATGTACTTTAGAACATTTCAGACTAATCTAGGCAATTTGGAAAGTCAAGCTGGACCTATTCATTAAAATTATTAATCGGCCTCTAATTTGAGTTGTAATTAGAAATTACTTTGAAAGCTTTTCTGACGATTGTGAGATTAATTTTAATAAATCATGGCTTATTAGTTGTTATAATTAAACACTTTTTACTCGACTGTGTTAGAGTGGATACGTTTTTCAATCCATTCTGGCACAGTCGCAAGTTACAGGTATTTCTTGAGACATTCCTTTGGCAAGCTTTAGAGTTTAGACTTTAGACGGTTAACTGGACTCTTGCATACACATTACACACGAGAATGTACAAACGTCTAGGTCGGCCTGCGATCAGTCCGGCCGGATCGGATCGCCCGCCCCATATATACCTTAAAATCCTGTCGCTTTAGAGCTTGCTTTATCATATTTGTACTCGTTATGTCAAATACACTTTGTATTCACAGAAAACTTGGTTAATTGGAATGAATGTTTATTATTTCTTAGCTTTTCCCCATTCAACGGTAGTTACAATGACAGTTCCGCAGTCGGCAAAAATATTCGGCCACGGTTCAGTAAAGTTTTCTGCGCGCAGCGAAAGCTGCAACTTTTAATTAGATTGCTCCGAAGCTCTGGAAAGCTCGGCCGAAAGTTTTATTGTTGTTGTCCACTTGTGACCTTCTGAAGCTTATGTCTATTGACTGTTGGTGGATTAAGCTTCTCGTATATTATCTCGGATTAGAGCACTAAAGCCGTGGGAAGTATAGTAAGTATTGGTTTTCAGTATTTATTCTAATATACCTAAATGTGAAATTGTGTTTCTGTTTGTTTGCCTGTGTACAAGTACAACGTAATCACGTACAGTCAAAGAAAGATTCAGTTTACCACTTTAAAACTTGTTTCAACTGCATATTTAAAAAAAAAAGTAAACTATTCAATTAATTCAGTATAATGTTAACATAATATTTTCAGGTGGAAATAATTTTTCTTTTACAATCGCAAACATATTTTCCTGACTGCCTTTTCTTTTTAAACCTTCGCACTGTCCGATAAACTAAAAATTGAAAATACTTTTGTATTTAAAAACGTACGTATCAGAAAATTTATTTCACGTTTCCTTTTGCGATTACAAAACAATGGAGCATATTTTCAAAGTTGCAGTTTTATGTTTGAGAGGAAATTTTCATTACCCGAGCGTCCCCTGTTTATTTTTCGTTCTTTATAGTCTTTAATATTGTTTCGGTCGTCTAGCCGCTGGCGTCTTACCGCGGTATGGCAAATGTTTGTGGGACTTTACGTAGCTTTTATTGAAAATCTGACTTTATACGCTGAATATAGATAGTTTAGGTCAGCGTTGCTAGACGTCCCGATTTTGGCGGGACGTCCCGATTTTTTCATTATTAAATGTCCAGCGCGGGACAGGCTCAGTGCCGCTTTTCGGGGAAAGCCCGAACGTACGTGCTGCGTGCTGAGAAAGAAAGGTGCGTAATGAAGATAAGAGTGTGGGCGGTAGAGGGGTGGATTTCCTTTATCTATTGTCACGTAAACGTTATTTTAACGCAAATGAAAAGAAAAAAAATCAAAAAACTTTTGATTTTATACCTTTTTTTACTTTGTCCCGCTTTTGACTGAAGAATCCCGGTTTTTCAGTCATAAAGTTCCAAAGTCCCGACTTGGCACAAAAAAAATCTGGCAGCGCTGGTTTAGGTCCTTGTGACTTTTGATCTTTTGTAACTTTTATGGGCTTTTTAATAGTCTCCTGCGGTTGAATGATGGACAAAATATGTTGTTAGTGATCTTTGTTGTGTATTTCCGAAATATATTCGGTATTCGAGGTACGAGAGTTGCCCCCTGGCGTAAGATAAGGATCCCGTGTTTTCTCGCAACCTTCCTCTTATAAAATTACTTATTAGGAAAGGAAATACGATATTTCCTTTTCGGGCGAATTTCCACAAAGACCCGAAGCCTTCAGGCGAACGTTTCGCCAATAAAATTAGCGTTAATTAACGGCAGAAATATCTTGGATCGTTTGTCGCGTTATGGCGCTTAAACGGGGATTAAGATAATTTATGTCTAAAAAGGGGTTAACGGCGACTTAAAAATAATGGGGTGAAGTAAAAAACATTTTTAATCCTGCTGGCCAAGCTAATCTGCCTTAGTGTTTAATAGAATATTCTTGAATACTTAAAAAAATTGAATTGTACTTAGAAATTAAAAAATATTAGTGATAAAATTGAAATAATTAAATAATATTGGACGTGATTTTGTCTTCGGTGGCGCATAAATTTATTTAATGAATGTAAAGCGTACAATTTCATAAAAATATCAAGGATTCAAAATTCATTCAAATCTATTCATCGGTGAAAATGTTATACAGACAAACGCAGTTTACATCTGTATCTTATTATAATATTATAAAGCAGAAGAGTTTGCTTTTGTTTGTTTGTTTCTTTGTTTGTTTGAACGCGCTAATCTCAGGAGCTACTGGTCCGATTTGAAAAATTATTTCAGTGTAAGATAGCTCATTTATCGTGGAAGATTATAGGCTACACGCTAAGACTAATAAGACCGAAGAAACAGAGGAAAATATGGAAAAACAGGAAAAAATATTTGAAAGTGCTTATCTCACGAACTACTAAAGCAATTTTTATGTTATTTGGCTCAGATATAGAGAGGACCACGTGAAAGGACATAGACTCTTTTTTGTGGAAAAATTTACGGTTGTTGTGAAATTCCTAATTTGAGCGGGAGAAGCCGCGCGGAACGTCTAGTTGTACAGAATTGAGCATGACTGGTGAGACATGATTAATACTTAAGGACTCACTCGGTACGCGATTCTCATTATAATTATGTAATAAAATTAGGTACTTTCTTAATTTTTGACCAAATTTCCCTTTAAATAAATGAATCATGGACACTTAGTAAATTACTATGCAGCGGCGCGGTGGCATGCGCCCCGCGCGCGGTGTCCATGCGTTGGGTAAATAATTATTTAACTTTAAGAGCCCATATGACCCTAACTTGACTGCATACTTTAACCTAGACCTCAAAATCTGTAAGGTCTAGAAAACTGATTTTTTGACACAAGTAACTTTAGTTCATAAAGATTAAATGCTCAAGACGAAAACACGATTACTCAAAAAATGCTCAACAGTTTCTTTTTTACAAAAAACCTTGTTTTAGACACATTTTTGCTTGGATCTTCGTAGTTTGCTGTCTTTTCTTTAATATTTTTTAATATCTAAAAAGGTATTGATAAAACCTAAATTTGCTCAAAACACTTTTTTCATAATCATTATAGTTCGTCTTTTATTGAAGTAAAACTAACTCGGCGATGATTCCGCGCCGTCCTTTTTCACCTGGCATACGAAAGACGGGCGTGAGTGTGAAGAGAGAAAGACAATGTTTGATTTTTAGAGTCAGATGAGCTCTTAAGCTATATTTACTCAGTGATCAATTGATATTTTTTTTTCAACTAATTTAGTAGCCAAATATCACGTCCTCGAGTATTGAACATGTCTCACTAGTCATGCTAGATAAGTGTAAGAAATAAATAAAGTAAATAGAATGCACCTAGACTGTAGATACTATACAGGGTGTAACAAAAATAAGTGATAATACTTTGGGGTATGTGTACGTTTTCCTTGTCGAGAAATCACTGTGAAAGTAGCAGCGCTGAAAGACCAAAATTTTTTTTCACTTTTGTATGTTGAAACTCGTGACGCTCGGGCCCTTGCCCTTACAAAAGTGAAAAAAAAATTTCGTCTTTCTGCTTTCTTCTCTCTTTCACAGTGAACTCTCTACAAGGAACACATACACACCCTAAAATATTATTACTTATTTTTGTTACACACTGTATACATTATACCTGCTCATGAATTTTGGCTCATGGGCATTAAAACAGTGCACACGAGTAGAAAGTAATTTAAACCATGTCTGGACCGAAATTTATGGGTGAGTGTTTAAAATTACCTCGTCGTTAATTTATCGGTAAATGAAAGAGGGGAAATGAGCAAATAATGTTTTTCCCGAAATGTTTAACACATTCGAAAATACACAATATTTACAATATATATTAACGAGAAAACACGTAGTACCAGCATTATTTAACACGGTGAAATTCGCTTAATAAATAATATGGCTATTTTGAAGGAGAAAATTAATTAATACGTATTGTATAAGAGGATTCCACACCACCGTTTTTCCATACAAACGCTGTCCCCTGTTTCCTCCCTGGATAATGCCGGTAGAGTTATGATTTTTTCCCTGAATATCTATGGCCACTATTAGCATGTCCCTATGTTTTCTTTTTTTTTTTCATAATTTTATTATTAAAAAAGATAAGAACGTCCAAAAACCCAAAAAAATGGCAAGATTTTCCTCTGTGTTCAAACACCTAGAAAACAAAACTGGCTAAAATATACAAAAAAAGTAAAACATAGGAACACAACTCAAGCCTTTCTTTAATTTTTAAAGAAAAAAGTACTTAAATCGGTTAAGTTTTGGAGAAGGAATCAGCGGACAACGAATCGAAGATTTTCTGTTCTTTTATTAGAACTTTTGTCGTGTTGTCTCTATCGCGCTCTGCGGTGGGAGACTTGAGATTACAATACATTACATTTAGACAGCATACATTGAGACAGCAATACATTTTCAAATACCTATTTTCAATTTCTCTCGCCTCTGGTGTATCCTCTTAAATCGTCAAAACTTTGGAACGTCTTCAAACCATATTTTTTAAGCTAGGTTTAAAAGAATCACAGCATTAATTATACACTTTTCTTGCACTTATTCCACAGTATTATTTCGTATAATATTAATATTTTACAAGATCGGTTTCGATACAATAACCCACATAGATGTCAAGATAATCAATAATTGTTTCTACATTTCTATAGCCACTTCTGCCTGTTTCTTTCTTCTGCAGTTCAATTACGTCGGTAGAGCTACATAATTCAATTTTCACACTTCCACCACTTCCACTCAGGTAAAATTTTATCAGGTAATGGGTAGGTCCCCCATTTCATAATTTTAGAACGAATTAAATTCTATCATCAGGTTTATTACTAGATGACGTCCGCAACTCCGTTGCGTAAAAACTAATTTATCTCGCGGGAACCGTACATTTTTCCGGAACAAAAGTATGCTATGTCGTTTCCCGGGAATCAATCTATCGCCATACCAAATTTCAGCAAAATCGGTTCAGCGGTTTGGGCTTCAAGAGGAAGAAATTCAGTATAATAATAATTATAATTTTACTATCGCTGAAATTCACATTCTTCATTTTAATTAATCTTAAAAAACTTATTATACGTAACCATTTTTTTCCGAATTTGATCTCATTTACCGTACAAGACACCTTCTAAGTCAACCTACTCGTTATAGTTCTGTCTATTCTAGTAAACATAAGAAATACGATTACAAGACAACGGAATTCTCAGTTTTTAATTTTTTGATATTTGGCGAATCCTCAAAACGTTTGCTAACCATTCCTCTTAATTTATTAAAATCCGTTTTATTTATTCTTACTCTAAGTCGTTTCAGTGGATGGCTCAACATATTTTTAGGTTAAAACAATCTGCAAGCTTTTAAGGCGGTCTTAAGCCCGGAGATAAAATATGCTGAATATATTGTCTTGATAAAGTAAAAACGTTTTATTGTAAGACGTAAAAACGTATGTGTGATTCACCAGCACGACAGAATTGTACTTTACCGAGGGGCGCTTTTCCTGTCATGCGTGCTATCGCCCGCGCGCGGATCTGCAGGGCGATTCTCGATTTCCGTTCGACTCAGATTCGGAAAATTTACCGTGCGGTCATTGGTTAATGCCACTTAATGCCTAGCGCGGCGATCGTTTATTTAATGTCGCGCGAAACTTGAACGAAAAAATGCATAATATGTATGTTTTTCCTGTCATGCGGGCAACACACGCGTAGCCAGGTGCATTTTATCAACGGCATGCGGAAAAGCGCCCGAAATTAGACACTATGGTTCGAGCTACAAAGAGAATAACAATACTTCATATTAAATGTCATGTGACTAGCCACTGGATTAGTTTTAACTATAGATTAGATTAGTGGTTCCCAAACTTATTTTGTCTTCTGCCCACATTGAGAAAATATATGTTTTAGCACCCCCATTGTTTCAATTTAATATGCATCCAGATTTTTCAGGGTCCCACACCGCCCCCTTTTAGACCTTCAGCACCCACAAGGGGTGTTATCGCCCACTTTGGGAAAGGCTGGATTAGACAAACATAAATTTAATCTTTTTAAAGACAAAATTGCCTCGAAAAAGGTCCAAGTATCACATTCATTTGACCATGCTAAGTCGTATAATTATTCTCAAAACATAATTTTAAATCAACAAACGATAACGACGATGGTAATCAGTTTTAATATGTCCAATGTCCATTGTTCCAGTAATAAGCTCCAATCCACAGGAATAGTTCGTCGAAAAATTGCCGATAAAGCCGAACAAGTTTTGCAATAAAATGGAAGAATTTTCAATTATTAACTTTATCCTCGAATCGGAATAGTCAATTGTATTATAAGTTTTGCGGATTTCCGCAAAAATTGGCCTCCGATATTGCGCCCTTATATTTTATTCGTTTTTTCCTTCGGTGTTTTCTTCTTCTATTTTTAGGAATATTTATAGGCACTTAGCGTGTTCGGCTTTTTATGTTGACGAAATCAGCACATATTCCGAAGATTCCTCAAACAATAACAGCTTATTAATCAAAAATATTTATAACAAGGCTATCGCGCTTGTTTAAAAAAATATTTACCAAAACCATGCGACAGGTTTCATTGGAATTTGGAAGCCCTGATTTCTTTTTAGTTATCACTAATTGTCCTTCAAAAACCAGGGCCTTCTCTATTCTAGGAGGATAGAACTATTACTGAATAATAAAGGTAAAGGTAGATATTATGTTAATAGCTTCATCTAATATTATATGTTACATACATACGCCAGGTAAATCCCCAAACGTCTCAACTCTCAACGCATACATAATGTTAATCATGCATTAGATCCGTAGGCGGAGCTACCTCTGTATCATTGCTGCTGTTCTATTATGCCACTAGGTACAACGTCAGACAATTAAATTAAAGTTAAGTGATTGTTAAATGTATATGAGTGCGGTCGTAAGTAATGCCATTGTACCAGGGATAAGTATTTAAGTGTACTCAGCGAAAATTAGTAATTTGAAATTTCTTTAAATAAATGAAGAGTGCAAGTATTTTAAAACTCTTCATTAAATAATAGTCAGCATTAAATGTACGTGATCCGTTAACATTTGGAGTAAGTGTTAATTTTGCATGGCGGAAGCGGAAGTTTATTACACTTATAAATCGTTTCCATCGTAATATTATAGTGTTCGATGTTCGATTCTACTGTCTCGAATGAGGCTTCTTGGGATTAGCTGTGTGCACAAACTGTTTTACGATATTATGATGTCACAAAGTAATTATGTTACATATATTTACAAACACATTACTAATAACTGTTTTCAAAAGATCCCTAATGTATACAGTAAAGAAGACAGCATTTGTGGTATATTTTTAAAGCTATATTTTGTGACTGAACCACTCTTAATTAAATATCCATAATGTACGTACCTATAGTACATACGTCATAGTTATATACAATGTTCTGTTTTTGGCTGATACGTGAGAAAAGAAACTTGACAGATATCAACATTGCTTAACTTATGCAATGTTTTATCCTACGTTTTATTCTTATCTGCCAAAAGAAGTTATAGCGTCTATGCTAGTGTTAAATGTGTAGTTTTAATTCTAAAAGAGTAAATCAAGTGTCTATGCTAGTGTGAATCTTTTTAATAGTAAAAGAGTATCTGGGAATATGCGTGACCACCACAAAGGAAGATCTTCCGACCGAGCGAGGTGGTATGCTCGGTCAGGCCGGAGCCCACGTGACACAATTCAGCTGTCGTATATATATCGACGCGCTCAGAAAACTTCGATAGCGCGATGCAGGAAAGTTTTTATATTAGGCGAATTGTGGGTATCGCCACATCACTCCCCCCCGAATAGAAGACCGGAGGTCGAATCTTGAAGTATTGTTGCTTGAGTCGCCAGTGCCAGTGAATTCCAGTGAGTCGGAACTGTTGCAGTGAGTCCCAGTGAGTCGGAACTGTGATGCTGCTGCACAAGATCCAGTGAGTCGGATAGCTGCCGTGCGGGGCCGATGCTACGTACTGACCAGGAGAGATGTGCTCTGCTTGCTGACCGGTCGAATGTTAGGCGAATTGTGGGTACCGCCTCAAGTAATTCAACTATAAGCTAACTTCAAACCACAGATGACTATAGTTTTAAGCCGAAGTGCTTAAACAAGAGCAATTTTGGTAAATTAATAAAATTCCAACTTTCTGAATACCGCATAATTTCCAAAGTCTCTCTCAATTAGCTAAATATAACTTCTTGTAATTAGTTCTAAGGGATGTAAATTTGTGCTAACTTTTTGTGATTCGTAACTGTATTTGAAATTTCATGAAATACCTCGGGAATCGGGATATTGGGGCCTGAGATGGATTGTAGGGTTAAATATAATCATTTAACTTGAAATAAATAGAATGGTAGGATTGCATTTCAAATTTTAATAAAAAAAACAGAAAAAAACGTTAATAACAGAATTTTGTGAGAGACTGGTGCCTAAATCAGACGTAGCAATATGAGGAGCACAACGAACAGCTTTGAATAGTATCGGTAGATGGTAAGAGTTCGGTGTATATATTATATTAAATAAGAACAAAAACGATTTTTATAATAATTTCATTTGATATTTTTTCTGTCTATAGCAGTGGTTCTTAACCTTTTAGTCATGAGGGAACATAATGCCAAATGTCTGTATTGCCGGGGACCACCCAGTTGGTTTACCTAAATAAAGAATTGTTTCATAAAGAAAACAAGCAAAACTTTACTTTATAATTAGCACTGATTTATTTTTTATTTGGCAAAAATCTAAAAGTTGTTACGACTCGACTTATTACGTCACGTCACATATTATTATGATGGTTTCGCGGACCACTTGGAATGCCTCCAGGGACCACCAGTGGTCCGCGGACCACCGGTTAAGAACCATTGGTCTATAGTATAGACCAATATAATAATATAATATTACATTTTACAAAATAAAAATATACTTTTACAGTTATTTTTTTCTACCTCTATACTCCATAAGTATAGAGTCTATACCTATTTTTTTTTATTATTTCGTCCCCCTAACATTATCATAGTCATAGTATAGTCTATACCTATAGAATATAGAGGTAGAAAAAAATAACTGTAAAAGTATATTTTTATTTTGAACGTTCGCTTAATCCTTCCAATGCCAACGTTGCTCGTCGAGAAAAGGTACAAAATGCACCATACACTGTAAACAAACAATCTCGTCGAGAAGCCGCCACTTTGTAACACAAACATGGGGACTTTTCAATGTCGATTATCTTAGTGAACATGTAAATATTCGTTTACAGTTTCCACGAGAATGCTCCTTATGTCGTTGAAATAAGCATCCTGTTGGAGGTAAAGTAAGTCCGTATGCATTGTAAACAAGCCCCACCAACTCCCAAGGATGCTTCTAGTGTTATTGACGTTTTGTTATTCTAGGGTTAAGTCTTGCCATAACAATTTTGTCTGAAAATTTTTAATTACTTAGGTATACCTAAATCAATTTCTACTCTTGATGTCTTTTATAGTCTTGCTGAATTTAAGTGTGGTAGCCTGATTCAAAAACTTGATTGCAGTTAAACTCCTGGCATATCCATTAAAACAATTTTATTTCGATGTTGCATCTGGGAGACTTCATAATAACCATGTAGTAGTCCGATTTACGACCTACAACATCGCCACACGATTTTTAGATTTAAAAGGTTTTAACAACTACTCGTCCACTCACTGACAGCTCGACCGATCCCGAACCTCCGCTCGTAGTCCAATCGTTGGGGTAAAATCTAGGTTGATGGTTTGGCTAAGGAACACAAGGAGTCGCTTGTGGCGAAGATTCTTATACCGACCAACTTTTCGCTGGCACAAGCGCCTAAACTCAATGAATAGGTAGCCGCAGTTCTACTACAGGAGACTGCAAATAACCGATTAGAGAATGCGCAGAATCAACTGGCCCTAGGAATAGCCAGTCTCGCGAATTTAACGCGACAATTTATCCAATGAGACTTTCCAAAACTCGAAATAATTAAACAATTTTCAGAGAACGCTCAGATCCTCCTAGATTTGCATTACGAGGAATTAGTCAATCGAATAAAGCTTATAATATTGCCCAGTTTAGATAAAAAAAAATTGTAATTCAATCCAAGGCGTGAAAAGCGCCGTCTACCTTTTCGGTGAAAAGGTCGGTGAGTATATAAAAATACCAAGGAAAGCGAATGATCTGGTCTTCAAGTAAAGAAACCTTTACTCAACAAGCTTCCTCGTAGCGCAAGCAACAAACACTTCCGAGCAACTCTCGAGCTCCTCCTCGTCAGCAGTACGCGAGGCCAGCGCCAGCAGCGCTGGCCCACCCGCACGAGCCGCAGCCGTCCACGTCAGCGAGGAGGGCCCAGCAGCTCCCGAGCCGCTGCCGCCCCTACGCGAGTGCCAAACTGGGCAAGGACAGAAGACGCCGCTACTAGAGGTACCTCACGCCGGCCGCATTCAATTCTTTTTACGCAATTGGCTTTGCTTTTAATAACCTCCAACAGCACGGTGCTGTCGTATGCTAAAGGATATAAAATACCCTTCTGCATTGAGTTATAAGTCCCTTCTGTAAGCCACCTTACCAACGTGTGGAACCGAGTAATCCACCGTTTTCAAAGAGTCAAATGAGCAAACCTATAAGTAAACTTAAACAATTACATGCTATTTCAGTACCTACGAGTATGTAATAAAAATTTGCTAGATCAATTTATTTCAAACATTTTTCTTACACCGAAAAGTAACGGTGGGTTCAGATTTATACTCAACTCAAAATTACTTAATAAATTTGTACGTAAACAACGTTTTAAAATGGAAGATATTCGCAGTTGTCATAAAATTAATTTCTCCAATTGCTTATAATATTATGGCCTCAATCAACCTCATGGAAACATACTTACTTCCTTGTGCCAATTCATAAATCACATAATTTTTTTATTGAAATTTCGATTTCATAATAAACTTTATAAATTTAACTGTCTTCCGTGCGGCTTAAGTTCTGCGCCATTGGTATTTATAAAAAGCTTCTAAAGCCTCTTCTCACATGGTTAAGAAAGCAGGGTCATCTACTGGTAGCTTACCTTCTTGGTCTTCTTTGTAAAGGTAAAGATTATGCTACGTGTAACAACACGATGCATAATATTATAATTATTAAGGTCAAAATCAGAACAAGATTTTATTATCAACTTTGAGAAAAGTAGTATGCTGCCTTTGTAGATTTATTGGCTTTGACATAAATACTCAAGTCATGCATATATTACAATTACCTTCCGGAAAACTTCAAAACATTTCTAAACAAACTAACGAAATCCGTAACAAAGTTCAAATTAGCATACGTGATTTCGCGAAGTTCATTGGTGAACTTTAACTTCAGCATGTCCGGCAATAGCATACAGCTGCTGGCCGCGTACTAAATAAATACTTTAAAAGAGAGAAGTTTAAAAAAAAAAAAATTTTTTTTATTCCATCATGCCTATAAAACCTTATTTGTACCATGATTTAAGTTGGTGGTGCAATATAGACTCCAATCCTTTTAATAGAATAAACACGAGCTGGAGAGCTTCACAGTCTCTTCGGTCACCGGCTGGGGCGCCGGGCGCCGCGTGCGACGGAGTGGTAACTAGATGCCATTGGTCGGCGGATGAAGCTCGCAATCATAATATCCATAACCTCAAATTATTTTGCAAGGATCGTTTTGATTTAAGTGTTATTAAGAATTATAGATAATACTACTGCCATAATATCTTATATCAATAGAATGTGACTTGTGAGGTATTGAATTTCCTTATCTCAATAAAATCGCGAGAGATGAATGGCAGTGGTGCGAAAAACAGCGCATACTTACATATTTTTGCTTCTTATACAAAATCGCGAGAAAACACAGTTGCTGACCAAATTTCTAAGTACACTTATGTCGATACCGAATGGGAATTGTACGATAGGAATTTTCAAAAAATCTTACTGAGCTTCGGTCAACATGATTAACCTGATACTTACCGTACTTATTCGCATCGTGTTTAAAAAATAAGTGTAACAGATATGTCTCTTGGAAATAATACCCATGTGCCTTCGATATCAACGCTTTTACAATTTCATGGTACGATTATTATTATATTTTCTATGCCTTTCCGCCATTCACGCTCATACTGAAGAGTCTTAGGAAAATTGTAGAAGAGGAAGCGACCGGTATATTAGCCGTCCCGTACTGGCCGTCTCGGCCGTTATAGTTTTCACTGTTTCGATCGCTACTCAAATAAGACCATGGCCATTCTCTATGGCCCAGTATATTGTGCGGCAAGCCTACATAAAACGTCGAATACCGGAGGCGTCTATTGACCTCATACTAAAATCGTTATTGGTAATCGGGAGGTACGATTAATCAGTATGATACTGGAATAAAAACATTGGTTTAATTTTTGTAAAATTAATTATATTGATTAGTATGAATGATCCGTAGCTGATATATTACGATTCTTAACAGAAGAACGTTAAATTGTTATAGGTCTAGTTTGTCTCTAATTCATTGGTAAATCCCGTTGCAATAACGATTGTATCCTAAGATTTTTTAAAGGAGTTTTTAGGATTAAGCCCAGCTTCCCAAAGTATTCCTCCATATGGGATACTAATAAAGTTTTGGAGTATTTATCTAATCCGTAATCGAAAACTTTATCAAAAAGATGGTAGCTCTCATGGCGTTGTCGACGCGCGACGGGACAACGGGTGCAGACGTTATCACTCATATTAAGAACAGAAGACGTTAATTCCAAAAATTCACGTATCGTAATCACTATTAAAGATAATAAATCAGACTTCAATGCCGAACAGGCAAAATCCAAGACTTATTATTCCATTCTTTAGACTACTTTAGAGACAAACTCTCAATTTGTCCTGCACTAGCGCTACTAAAGTATTTCGAAATAACTAATAAATATCGAAATCATGTAAATACAGATTAATTCTTACTTTTAAGAAGCCCGTTCACAACGCGAGTTCCCAGAACATAAGCCGCTGGATCAAGCAGACTCTGAGCAATAGCGGTGTGGACGTGAGCATATTTACAGCACACGCCACGCTGCTGCCTCATCTGCCGGCAGGGCCGGAGTGTCACTAGCTCTGATTAAGAAAACGGCAGGCTGGTCAGGCAACTCGTTTTGTTTTTTGCGCTTTTACAATCAACCTCTGATTAATTCAGATGATTACGCTTTTGCCCAAGCTGTATTAAATAAGAATACACTTTAATAAATTAAAAACTGATATTAATGACAAAGTACATAATATAGTTATTCGGCTTGTTATACCCACGGGTGTTGTTATGATTATTATGACTGTTTTATTCTGCTACAAACTCTAAACATCTACATGGTTATTATGAAGTCTCTCAGATGCAACATCGAAATAAAATTTATGGTTAAACGAAATTACCTGAAGTGAAGTTCAACCATAATTTTGTGAGATGCTGCATCTGAGAGACTTCACTCCCTCCCAAACCCAAACACAAAGCACGCCGATGGCGCAAGCTGCGTGAGGACCCCCGGAAGCAGAATAAAAGCCTCGACTACTCCTCTGAAACAAATGAAGCCGAGCGGAGGTTCGGGATCGGTCGAGCTGTCAGTGAGTGAACGAGTAGTTGTTAAAACCTTTTAAATCTAAAAATCGTGTGGCGATGTTGTAGGTCGTAAATCGGACTACTACATGGTTATTATGTAGTCTCTCAGATGCAGCATCTCACAAAATTTTGGTTGAACTTCACTTCACGTAAGTTCGTTTAACCATAAATTAATGTAGCATTTTGTAAAACAAACAAGTGGGCTGCTGCCCGATTATCTTCCAACTTGAATGGGTAAATAAACATTGCGTCGCGGAGCATTGTCTTCGCTTGTGTATAAATTCGGCCATATTTTTTGTTTGGTCGATGTCCATTCGTGAAAAAAGTTGAAAAAATTTACGATCATTGACTTCTGATGATAAGTATCTCCCTTTACTATTGAACTACCACGATGTTTTGTGGAAATATTGTTTAGAAAAACAATAACGATTGCAAAGGGCAACGATTGCAAATATTATTATCTAATGACATGCATTAAGTACAACAGCTGTTTTTAAGTCAAAGAGCAAAGACTACATAAATAATTCCAATTCCTCCTGTATATCTATAATAAGTTATCTATATAACCAGATCACCTGTGTCTATTTCATATAACAACATTATGTTTTAATTGTGTTTGATTTTCTGTAATGAAATATGAGTTTGCGATTCTAAATATCGCAATGTAATGCTACAATACGTTTAATTATGCTGACTACCAACTAATATTATAAGCCCTGCTTTTGTTGTATTTCATTTTAAAACAATATGCGTTATTGTACGTTTAAATTTAAACAAGCTCCCGTGATTATTTAAGCGAGAATTTTATTTAAAGAATTGTTAATTTTTCTCGTTCAAAGTGCGGTGTTTAGTCTGTACATTTCTGATGTTGTCATTCCTTCCTCCGCTGTGAAATTATATTAAAATCGTGTTGTTTCTTTGTATGTGCAAATGAGGTTTTAAATTATGCAGTCTGGATTAATTTTACTCAGCACCGACCTAGTTTTGTGCATTGTTAAGTAATATTGTGGAGTACTAGCACATACAGACAGCTAATGCACCTATTTAACTTACACCCATTGTTATTTATCGCCCTCCATTTTTTATTCGGTAAGGTTACACGTTGTGGGCAGTTTCTATCAACTCAAAAAATCAAAATATTTTGAACATGCGTTTTGATTATCCCTTTACTATACACCATTAAATCGATTCTCATGCCAATGTTACAATAATAAAGTTTCGATTTGGTGTCGATGCCGCATCTTTTTTTAAGTTTTAAACTATTCACTATGCGTTAATAGTACGAGAGTTGTAGTTTTGAAGATATCTCGGACAATCTAATCAGTTTAGGCAATATTTGTTAGGCAATGTTGTTGTCTGTTTGTTATTACAAAAGCGGGTAGAGTTTAGGCATGCAATAAATAGCTATCTGCGTATAGGTACACTCTGAAATGTACTTTATTTATTTTTATGTTACAGTTTTGCTTTATAGACTTAGTCAAATGCTTAGGCATAATGTTAAATATTTTTTAATTAATATTATCTTTGGTGCTTACTGAAAACCAGCGTTGCGAACTGTGTTTCGCAACATATTATGCTGAGTAGGCGCCGATTTGGTAAGACTTGTATTTGAAATGTTATTGATTATTTGTATTTATTTTACTGTTTTACCAAATAAAGTTTCTTTTTTTCTTTCTTTCTATTTCAGCGGAATTTACTACTTTGTAAGCAACATTAACCCGTCATAACATGGTCTATCACATTTGGCGTGAGACATGAATATGCATTATCAGATGTTATCCGACAGTACATTTGGGCGGTAATTGTACCGATTAGCGTTTGGCTTCATGGCTTTATTTTCATAATATTGTTTATCAGTGTGCCCGCAGCTAAGTATCTGTAATGTGAAATAAACTATTCGGAATAGTCATAATGTGGTCATAACTATGGTCCAGTTGTTCAGAGATTTGCTTTGCGAAGCTAGTAGCCGATTCTCAAACAACAAAAATGTTTTTTTCTGGTTACAACTTAATAAGAAGCTTGTCTGAGTGTTTGCTATTCCGCTGTAAAAAAAGATGCTTAGTTTCTGCATCAGGATGAGTTTTTTTTTTATGTAACCAGGGGGCAAACGAGCAAGTGGGTCACCTGATGGAAAGCAACTTCCGTCGCCCATGGACACTCGCAGCATCAGAAGAGCTGCAGGTGCGTTGCCGGCCTTTTAAGAGGGAATAGGGTAATAGGGGAGGGTAGGGAAGGGAAAAGGGTGGGGATTGGGCCTCCGGAAAACTCACTCACTCGGCGAAACACAGCGCAAGCGCTGTTTTACGCCGGTATTCTGTGAGCCCGTGGTATTTCTCCGGTCGAGCCGGCCCATTCGTGCCAAAGCATGGCTCTCCCACGTTACAACAAGTTTACTTCGAACCTGAGCTACTGCCGGGACCAGCCAGATTTTTGGCTCCTAATAGCTATTAACCGACTTCTAAAGAAGGAAGAGGTGTACATTCGGCTGTACATATTTTTAATAGGTGAAACTTGAAAGCGTTTTCATCCATCTACACATCCTAGTGCATACTTATGCAGTATGAAGGAGTGAGCATTATATTGAGACGGGCCGTGCCGGGGCTCATCGCAAAAATCCGCCTCCATACAATTTGTATGGAAGCGGATGCGCGTATCGCACACTGTGTCGGGGCGCAGCGGATTTCCGCTTCTATACAAATTGTATGGAGGCGGATTTTTGCGATGAGCCCCGGTACGCTGAGCCCCGGCACGGTCTGTCTCAGTGTGCTCACTCCTTGAATGAACTTTCACTACCTGATCTTATTTTTTATTTATTTCTTCATAAAGCAAAAACTTTCCGAAAGTCCTACGTGTTGACCTCGCCCGGCGAGAAGATCCGGTGTAAGAACTCAATTATGGACAATACAAATATTTAAAACAATAGTAGAGGGATCAATAGATCGAGTAAGTGGGCGAAAGCGTTAATTATGCAGCGTCCCCGATGCGACCCAATTGGGTCGCAGGCGGCAGTCGGCACCTACATCGAAATGTTGACGACACCTCATCTATTATTATACGGGCAGAACTATTGGGTCATAGGTAATACGAGTAATTGTAGAAATTCTATTCAATATAATATATTATTAAAAATACAGTTATGATGTGCGTGAAAGGCTCTGTAAACGTTTTAATAAAGCTGTAGTCGTAGTATAAGTATCGATGAATTTTGAGCCTAAAACTATACCTAGTATAAGATTATTGTGTTCTTCTTCTTTCTATTTAAGGGCAAGGCCCTTGTCGGAGTTGACGCTAGTTCTCTTAGTCCTTATCCAGTAATTTCAGCTCTCTACAAAACTTGAAAATATTCTCTAATAAATAATTTTATTACTAAAGAATATGTACTTAGTAAGTACACTTCTGATTACTCAGCTCTATAATAATATACTTGTGTTGCAAAGTGTATATAGTATTTGTATATAGTATTTGTGTATATAGTATTTGTGTTGCAAAAATAAATATTATTATTATTATACAATAATATAGTATACTTAGCTCTTTTTAGGGTTCCGTACCCAACGGGTAACGTATTACTAAAACTTCGTTGTCTGTCCGTCTGTCTGTCTCCAGGCTGTATCTCTAGAACCGCTATAGCTAGACTTCTGAAATTTTCACAGATTATGTATATTTGTTGCCGCTATAACAACAAATACTGAAAACAAAATAAAATTATTATTTAAGGGGGTTCCCAATTCCCATACAACAAATGTGATTTTTTCGGCCTTTTTCGCTTTATATCAATAATGGCAAGAGGTAGGCACTTGAATTGTTAACACACATTTTTTTCTTATATTATGTACTGTACTTTAATATTCAATAATAATATTGAAATAAAAAATGAAGCTCCCATACAAAAAACACAATTTTCGTGCGCGAGTCCGACTCGCACTTGACTGATTTTTTAGACCTACGACGCCACACACACACACACACAAGCTCGGCTACATCGTTACCGCGAATAGCATTTAAATCACATTTACCGCACTCAAAACTTAGTCATGGTCTCGGAAAACAAATTACTTACCTAACTCGGATAGTCATCCATCTAAGTTTGCTATCTCGGAATTGCAGTGTAAGTTTCAAAGTTCCCACTAGTTGTGTATCGCTGGCCAAGGCTGATTACAGCTAACTCAAACACTGTACATTTATTATCTGTATTGGCTATTATAGAACTTTGCGGGCAGTTTATCGGGTCAGCAAACGGACTACAAGTGAAGCTACTGAAGGGTCAGTTCGCATTGCAACGTGAAGATGGAATGCGATTTTAAATGGGCCACTCAAAACTGAACTCTATTTACTACACAAGAAGATACTTGCCGCCTTGGTTTTGGGCTTTTTAAAAGGCAGGTTTAAAAAGTTATTTTATTTCTGACCGGAGTTTTATTCTTCATTCTAATTGAAAAATCCAGTATATCCAAAATAAATAAAAAATTACCAATAAACTGTGTGGTCAATATTTGCCAAAATGAAGTGAGACCTTCGCTCTGACGTCATCATCAGCCGCCAATTGACCTCTGCATATGTTTTCCTTTCAATCTTTTTTATAATGGCTGGTTCGTCAAATGCAAGTTCTCATTATGTGAAAGCTGATACGAGAAGCTTACCAAAAGTTCGAAACGTAATGTTGATCGAATTTATTGCTAATTTAACGCCATTGAAGGTCAAACAAAGGTTAAACGTATTTGTTCAAAAATATAAGTGGGTATTTTTTTCGTTTATATACAGAAAAACGATCACTGACCTTATTCCTCGAAATGTTTTTGTAATGAGCAATATTAAAAAAAAAAAATGGACAATCCCCATTTGAGAATAGTCTCGGTCAACATTAGCCAGTTTGCGCCGAGCCGCGGTTTATTTTTAAGAAAAGCCGTAACTCATACTTGCATCATGCTTTACACAAAGTCCCCTTTCTTAAGTCTTTCACACCTACAGTAACGCCGCGCTAAAGAAAATAATCTCAGTATTTTTTCACATTCAGCTACTCAGTCATAATACATATTACATATTAATATATTTTTTGTCGCTCGTACAAACGAAAAGAAAATACGGAAGATTGAAAATGGAGCTCATATTTTCTCCGACGATTTCTTTTGTAAACGATTTCATATTTCTCAGAAAAGTGGCGACTTCTTTAGGATCGTCCACAACATCGAGTTTAATTTTGTTAAAACTGCTCGCTCCTTTGTCGATACAATCTAGAGAGGTCTTTTAAAAATGACTAAGTGCAAAGCCATTTGTTCCTTCTAATAAAATATTTAGCATCTTCTTCCTTTTTGTTAGCATTAAATCATAAATGTCGTGGAAAAATATATCACTTTACTGAATTTGGTAGAAAAAACGGTGCTTGTGTTTAAAATGAATATAGGCGCAAAGAAGTTACGGGCAACGTACACCATGTATTAAATAACTTGAATAGCTCAATAAAGAAACCAAATTATGCGAAAACCCTTTCTTTCCAGAATCCCTCAAGTAACAAACAAAAGCAGCATTGTTTAAAATTAAATTAATCGTTAATAGAGGCTTAAATTACAAATGGATCATTGTTTCAACAATTATACGCTTAGAATATTAACCGAATCTAATCTAACTTTATTAATTAATTGAAACAAGCGAAATAGCGGTCGTGTTATTTCATCGGAATGCCCATCGAGAGCCGAGAATTAAAGCCATTTTCCATATTTCGGAAAGCCACAATTGCGCGGTTTTCGTATAAATAAAATCATGAGTATACTCGTAGGACGAAAAATGGTGGAAAGGTAAATTAAAAATAAATGCTACTTTTTAAATTGGTATTTGGGTACAAAATACTACACTGTAGTTGTGGGATATTACGTAAAGGTCGGAGCAGAAGGCGCTATACTAGCACATCTTCTTTAAACATATTGAACAAAGTCGCTTTTTTTCCCTCATGTCCCTTTGTTCCCTTTAATCTTTAAAACTACGCAAAGGATTTTGATGATTCTTTCGGTGTTAGATAGCCCATTTATCGAGGAAGGCTATAGGCTATATTTTATCACGCTAAGACTAATAGGAGCGAAGTAATAGAGGAAAAAGTGGGAAAAAACGGGGAAAATAATTATTTGAAAGGGCTAACTTGAACGCGCTAATCTCAGGAACTACTGGTCCGATTTGAAAAATTATTTCAGTGTTAGGTTAGATAGCCCGTTTATTGAGGAAGGCTATAGGTTATATCTTATCACGCTAAAGCTAAAAGGAGAATGTGGAAAAAACGGCGGAAATTAATTGAAAGGGCTTATCTCGCGAACCACTGGAGCAATTCTTATGTTATTTGGCACAGATAAGAAGTAGACCACGCTATCGATTTTAATCCTTTTTTCAGTGGCTATATATTTTATACCTGTGCGACGCCGGGGCGGGTCGCTAGTAGTTAATAATCCGACCAAAATCTGAAATGTTACACACGGCATCAGAATATGACAGTATCGTTGTCAAACGTCGAAGAAAACTTTTTGTTTACTGTCTGTGTTGATGCTGCCGTATGGTTTTCATGAAAACATTGCAGTAATATATTCCTACTAGCCGTGCCCGCGACTTCGTTCGCGTGAAATAGTTGTTTTGGGCATCATATTTATTTTGGCGAACAACTTCCTCAGCTTTATAAATTATAGCTGTTACCCACGACTTCGTCTGCGTCTGTTTCATTAATGCATTCATTTCAACCGATTCTTAGACCATATAAAAACGATTATTGTGAGTTAATCTTAAAAGATAGACACGTACTATCAGGGACATTTTTTTAGATAATAATTTATAGAAGAATAATTCTTCCATACATAATTTTATGTATCTTGGACCGTTTTTGCAGCGCACGCAACGGAAGCTCTCAAAGATAATTTTCCCCGCTTTTTTCCACATTTTACTCTGTTTCTTCGCTCCTAAAAGTCACTGCGTGAGTTTCAGGAGCGAAGAAACAGTGTTTCCTCGATAAATGGGCTATCTGACACTGAAATAATTTTTTAAATCGGGCCAGTATTTCCTGAGATTAACGCGTTCAAACAAACAAACAAACAAACAAAATCTTCAGCTTTATAATATTAGTATAAATTTACACCGAAAAGAGATGAGGCCAGAGGGCCCGGAGGCAAGGCGCGACGCAGCAATGCAAAATCAACGTCCCGTCTTCTTTTTTGTATTGCTTCCATAATATGCCACCATGTAGATTGTAGAGTATTGTAGAGCTTCGTGTTGTCGCGTTTCAGTGTTTGACCCTTGTGGTATTCGATAATTTAATAACGTAAGTCGGAAACTGTGTGTGTCGTAAACATAACATAAACGTAGGTGGAAGCCGTGGAACCTAACAAATATAATCTACTGGCTGTATAAACGTAGGTAAAACCTAATTATAAACTACTAGTTGTATTAACCATTGACTTTCTTGTTTCAGGTAATACTTTAATTTCGTACGAGATTCAAAACAGTTGTCATAGAGCCACAACGTAGCCGATGCATATCAAGGTAGGTGTGACACGTAGTATCCCCGCTCAACTAATTTGATTGATAGTCTGGGCCCAACATTTTTCTATTTTAGCCCGGCCGCACATTGTCCGAAATTTCTGATCCGAAACATTTGAACGTCGGCCGGACCGCCACACCGCACACTATCCGAAATTTCCTTTCGGCGAGTTCTGGATCACTCGGCGCAGTACAAAATGTAAGAGAGAGCGCGATCATTTAAACTGCCATCGAAGTCATCTGACACTAATGTCTGTTTATTGTATACTACTATATTGTATACGACTAATTAATTAATATGTAAATTAATTAATTAATTAGTCGTTATTTTACAAAGAATTTTATATACTTACCTATAATTTGACAATTAAAGAAATATATAAGATTTATAAATAATAATTATAAATAAACTAGCTGTCCCGGTGAACTTCTTGTCACTTTAAAACTTTCCCTGAACTTCTACGAATATTTTAAGACTAAAATCAGCCCAATCCATTCAGCCGTTTTCAAGTATTAGCGCGACTATCACATTTGAAAATTCATTTTTATATATAAGATTTTAAACTGAAATAACTGTACAATAATAATATAATTGGATTATTTAGAAAATAAGTAAGTACATTTGTTATTATTCATGTCATAAGAGATTTTTTTATTATACATGTCCATTGAATTATTTTTCTTTTAATATCATATATTCATTCAGTATGTAATAAATGTTTTCATACAAAGTAATTATTCTGTTTTTTATTCAAATCTACAACTTTTTTGCTAGTCCTACGGACATAAGCCCAAAAGTCATAAAAATAATTACTTGGGATCAATCGCCAGACGAAAAAATTATAAAAATTCATATCTGGTCATTGGGCCCACTGGGCCCAAAAACCTTGGTTGGGACAAAACACCAGAGTACTCGATCGGATGGCAGTTCATCTGTTTCTGATCAGAAATTTCGGACAATATGCGGCCGACCTTAAACTATGAGTTAAGGGTGGGTTGCACCAACTAACTTTAACTATAACTTTAACCATAACAAAATGTCAAATGAAATGTCAAATCCCTAGCAAAAGTGGACGCCATATTTGACGATAACCTACCTTAACTATAACTACGCCTCTGGTGCAACCCACCCTTAGTCACACATACTCTGAATACGGCTTTCACCATAAAGTTTTAGCAACTTAGAACAAACGGAGGACAATTATTAACCAAGTCGGCGCGTCGGTCGATACATAGTTGGAGAGTCGCCAGTGGAAGCGCCGCGCCAAATGGGATGAAGCCTGTCAATTGTGTCAGGGTCAAGCAATTGCAGAATAGGGTTAGCGCTTAATTACACTTTTGGGGGTATATTTGACACACTATGGCTGATTTCAGTGTCGCTCTCTGACCGTCAGTGCTAGAAATCTATGAAAGATTGGGTCAGAGCGCTACGGATTGTTTGAAAACGCTTCCGAGAATTTCATACTCACTGTTAAGGATATCTTCAAAACTAAATACTTTATTGTATGCGTACGGAAAAATACACAGGAAAATTGTAACAAAAATATGTCTAATATGTCATAAAGAAAAAACAATAATTGAAAAACTTAGTAAAACTCCTTTTAAATAATGTCGACTAGACTACGGGAGGTCTATTGTGCTACGGGAGTGTGTGGTGGATTACCACATACAACTCCCCGTAGTCTAGTCGACAAGTTGAAAATGGTACAAAATAGATATATACTGCTCTTAAAATTATGTGTGATAGCTGAATTTTTTCACATTTCCAGAACCAACCTGGTAGAAGGTTAGCTGGTAGAAGAGGGAGACACTGGACTCCAACGATTTTTTCCGCTTTGAAACTTCAGAATATGTTTTACAAATGGATCCCTAAATCGAAAAGTGATCTATGAATACTCGTAATATTAAAAAAAACTACCCAACGATATCCCACACGGTGGGGTGGACGCGAAAATAAATATCATCCCCGCTTGATATGTAAGGAAGGTACTATAAAAATATATTTTTAAGATTTTATATACCATTTTGTCGGCATCATTAATATCTGTATCTGTGCCGAATTACAGCTTTGTAGGTCTTATAGTTTCTAAGTAAAACCACGGACAGACAGACGGACAGACAGACCGACAGACAGACGGACAGACAGACCGACAGACAGACGGACAGACCTAAACTATAAGGGTTCCTTGCTGACTACGGAACCCTAAAAAGGCCTACAAACATTGAACGCGGTGTTTATTTTATTTTTTTAATATTTAGAATTTTGGTGGCATAAAATGCGGTGATATGCTAAAACATGCTGCAAATTTTATGTAAAAAGGTGAAGCCAAACGAGCGTAATTTGTGAGTTGTGAGTCACAGAATTTCGGTTCGGCAGAATTCTGCTGCATTCAGTTTGATACAAAAGTCCTGTTTGATTCACAGTGTAATTTTGTGAGTCTTGATTGAAATTCTGCGACTCACGACTCACAAAATTACGCTCGTTTGGCGTCCCCCAAAAAATTTGGTGTTAACTAAAGGTGCGAAAATTTTAACTGGCTCCTCGACTCGACTACGTCGACACAACGATCCTCCAGAGACCAATAATTCCAATAGCTATCCAAGTACAGCGAAAACAAAAATTACACACGCGAGAACTGTTTAGCATTTAGCGGACAGCTTATGTGGAACTTACAGTGAATAATTTAATTTCTCCAGTCGTGCCAACTTAAGTAATATATAAATTATTTAAGTTTTTAATTCCTGTGTTGTTCGTAGTTTGAGAAAATAGTGGAGTTTTAAAAGTATCTTGTTATAAATTTGAAAGTTATAACAAAATAAGTATCAATTGTTTATTTGTATAAAGAAGAAAAATCTCTAGAAATATTGAGATACGAATCAGGTACTATTGCAATCAAAGAAGCAACCTGTAAGAATAATATTACAATAATAATGAGATTTATAAGAAGCTGACATTTTTTGTCATTTTGTTTACGAAGAGCACTGATGTTTTAACTTGGTTTCATATCAAAGAAGGAATTTCTGTCAATGGTATTCATAGTGAATATTGAGTTAACTTAATTACTATCAATTTGTTAATTAAATTATTGCAAAAAATAATAATAATGGAGTAACAACTAACAAGTAACACTGTACAAAAATCTTTTTCCTGAATAAATTATACAAGATTAAACAATGTTTTACAATCATATAACATAGGAAGCCTGTATACACATATTAAGTTAAGGTTTCATATACAAAGAGGTCGAATTGATCGCAGGTCGACCTAACTGTTTAAGTGCATATACACGAGACTGCATAGAACGAGTCTGGTCAGGTTGGGCTACAGTCTGTCCGGTTTTTCCGTATACGAAAGCCCTAAAGTTCACTCAAAATCCTAAGGTAAATAAACTCTAAACGATCAGTACTTATTTCTTCAGTACATCACGTCACTGTCATAAAGAACGTTGCAGCACAAGTTCCCCCAAGTCCTCTAGGGCCCCATTCTCCTCTACGCGGGAAAAATCAGGTGTAATAAATTCACCCAGTGTTGTAAAGATAAGCTCTTACATCCATTTTCTCGTATGATCATACATTATGGCAGCCCACTCGTTAGCTAATGCGTTTGTAGGTCACTATACTCATGATTAATGAGAAAAATAAAAGGGTACTATTTAATTTCGTATCATCACTTAGTTCGCTGATATTTTTGCACTTTCGCTTGGATGAGACGTGATAAATAATTTTTGACTCTAGACAAAAAAAGAGGTTAAGTATAAGTTTGTCGTGTCTATCTGTTTGTCTGTCCTTAGCATCGTAGCATCCAAACGGGTGGATTGCTTTTAATCTAGTATTTTTTTTTAAAAGCTGATATTATATTCGAGCGTGTTTTTAGATATAGTTCATCATCATTCCGCCAGTGAGTTAGTCAGTGCTAAAACATTTGAGTTTGATCTTAGTACTTAAAATTTTTGAATCGGGGTTGTTTTTAATTTTTTTTTTAATTTTACTTTATAATAAATTAACAACAGTGTATGTTTCGAGTTTGGCGTGTCGAGTCGCAGGTCATAAGTTCGATTCCTATTATGAAAATAGTTTTTTCTTGGTTAAGACAAGTAGGTTTATCACTTGATTGTCTGGCCCTAGTAGACAAGCGGCAAGCGATTATCGTAAACGCTAACAAAAGTCATCGCTTCGCTAGCGAATACTAGTGTCAAATTCCATACATTTTGTGGCGTTGGCGTTGGCGTTTACGATAATCGCTTGCCGCTTGTCTAGGGCCTCTGTAAAGAAAGATGATTCATGCGCTGCGTCGGATGGGACAAAGTTAGTCCTTCGTCTGATCTCTTGCAATGATCCCCATCTCACTGGAAATTGAGAGTTTCGGAAAAGAGAGTGTCCTCGTGTGTGCAAACTGCTAAACATTTGGCATGATAAAAAGTCCTGCGTAACCATTGCGTAGTTAGTTATATTTTACATTTTCATTTTATAATATCTACACACTAGCGGTATCACAATAGCGGTAAATGTAATAGGCCAACAATACGCCTTAGTTTCAGGCCAAACGTCTGCCTAATTCCGAGAGGCCAGAATTGGACTAATTGCGAATTAGACTAACCACTAATTAGGCCAATCCCTTATTAGACTAACTGGAAAGTAAGTTGGACGTTTTTTTCAGCTGAATGAATTTAAAATGAACAATTGCTATGCTCAATTTAAAACGAATATTTTTTATTTCCCCGGTCCTATATATTTATTTTAGTCATTGGCTTTATTTGGATATCTGGATTTATCACTATGATTGGACAACTATAACTCTACGGAATGCAAAACGTTCTCGATTGCCTGTAATTTGGCCATCATGGTCCAACATGGAAAGGCTGCAATAGGAGCCGCAAATGTTTGGTTAAAATTTAGATCAAAATTAATGAATTGGGTTTAGTATGTGCCCTGGTATAAAATGGCTATATAATCACTGCGAGCTCGCATTTTAAACAGCCATTGGCTGTAAAAATTGTCATATTATTATAAAATAATAGTAAGGTTCTACATTATAGACAATTTGGGCGCAAGTTATAATCTTAACCGGTCAATCGTGGAATAACGAGACACAATAGAATTTATATTATGTCTCGGTCACCGGTGACCGTATGGGGCTTGATGAAGTAAATAATATATCAGCTATATAAGTAGCGTTTTGCCATATTGACTCTTTACAATTGTCATGCACTAAGCGAGTTGTAGATTAGATTGGTTAACTGTTAATTACTAAAACTTATAAACAACAGAATCGCACTCAAAATAGTTGGTAATCGTCGAGTTAATAAATAAACGGCGACTCTTAATGAATATTTATTAGAAGTATCGAATCGATAGCCATTAGACGGCACCTCCAGCTTAAAAGCTTACTGTTTATTCGCCGCCCGCCAGAGATAATTACTGAGCTCTATTGCCTTTTCCCTCTAATTGTCTGTGGCTTCGGAATTCTATTTTCGAATGGTTTACTTTTTTTGGTGCCAAAAAGATATTACCTACTAGATGATGCCCGCAACTCCGTTGCGCCAAAATTCGTTTATCGCGCAGGAACCGTACATTTTCCAGGATAAAAAGTATCCTATACAGTCCTTTACCGGGACTCTAGGGCTGGTATAAATAGTCAGTACTCAAGATGCATCTCGGTCTGTGAAAATTTGGACCAATCACATAGCTGAACCGCGTCTTGAGACCGGGTCGCATCTTAAGTACTGACAATTTATACCAGCCTAAGTATGTAAGTAGTAACTCAGCGGCTTGGGCGTGATGAGGTAAGAGGCAGACAGACATACGTATGGAATATGGATATTCGGACTTGATATTTTAGGTTAGGTTTGTAGGTTATAATGTTTTCATTAAAAATATGTGATTATAATTTCTTTTTTCTTCTTAACTTGAACATTTTAGGTTAGGTTTTTTTAGGATATATTAAAACACAATTAACGTCTGTTTGCTCGAACAAATGTGATAAATTACAGTCCAAAGTTTAAAAGTTCTTTCGCGATACTCGGAAAGTTATCAATTATTATCAATTTCAAACAAAACAGTCGTAATAAGTTTAAAAGATCCATTATAATGTACATAAATTTTAGATTGCTTCGAACGTAGTCCAAGAGACAAAAACCGAAGTTCTCAATAATGTAGTTTATTAATTTTATTGTAAAAAGTTTATCCTTACAAAGAAAATCTGACTAGTGAATGAATATAAGATTAGTAATTTTTTCTTAGATTACTATGAGCAACTTATTATAATTTAGTTATATTATATGTACTAACTAAATAATTATATTATATTTTGTCAATATATTTTAATCGGACATTAACATTTTAATACCAAGTATAATAAAAATGATAATCATTAAAAGAAAAACTAGGACAAATACATAATGCTGCGGCGCTTGTCCATACAAATCACAAAAAGTTACTCTTTCAGCGCTGACACTTTCACGGTGAACCATAAAGTAATATATTATCACTTTGTTCTCCGCCCAGTATAGCTTAAATATTTTGGCATAAAACATATTGCAGCAGTGGCACAACTTACGAGGCGACGAGTTCCCAACTAATATCTAGTACAAAACTAAAACTTTCCTAAACACAGATTTCAACACGTGACATATTGCATTTAAGGACTCGCACAACTAGACATTGCCCGCAACTTTGTTGCGTATTTCGCTTATAACGCGGGAGCCGTAGATTGTACCAGGATAAAAACTATAATATATAAACGGACACAGCCTTTCTCGAAAATAAAAATGGTAATATCATTTTCCATTACAATCAGTAGCAGAGTGACACATTTTCTCATTTAAAATATTTGTATAGAGTTTCAGTTTTACTAATAAAGGTATATTCCTGAATAAGAAAAACGTCTAATATTTATAGGTGTATTATAAAAATATATGTACTTAATAAAACTGAAATCGCTCAAAAGAAATAACATCAAAATATATGAACATACTTCGGCTCCTGGTGTATAGCCTCATTCATTTGTCACAAAGTTTAATCATTTCGCGAAGCGGCATAAATACCATTTGTACGAAACAGGGAAAAATGGAAATTAAATAAATAATTATGTGTCATTCATTTTGAACAACTTCAGTAAAAGAAAATCGCGGTAAGCAGTCGCGCGTTCCAATTTTGATTTGTACATTTTTATTTTATTACGGCAACGAAATTTTTTACGAGTTCTTTCACTTCAATATTTAAAAATTAAAAATGGAACTGTTTTTTTTTCTTTGCGTCGTACATTAAAACCTATTATTCTTTTTTTTATTTTGGAATCAAAAGCTGCTCGATCTTTTATACTGATTCAACCCAAAAAACTGTGGAAACTAAGTACCTACTAAAGAGTGATAGGAAGTCTGTCAACACTCAACAGTGATTTTACGTGTGAAAATGTGCCCAGTGGACCGTGTGTCAGCCATAACCAAGAGTTCGCCTGTCCGATACAATCTATCACTATTACGCAGAACTTACAACGTCCGATACGATATTGCCATCCGATGATCTCAGCGGGTGGTTTGTGCTAAATTGTGATGAAGTAACAAAAATCGTCGAAGCAAGTTAAGTTTTGTTAAATTTCGATGTAGTTTCGGTATTATAAATTAATTTCAAAATGGTTTTCCTATGAATTGTCAAAACAAAATACAATGCAAGTCCAAAAATAATATTATGTTCACGTTAGTGATACGTTTTGTTTATAACTCAATGAAGGTAAATTGAAAGTCTGAGCTAAATACGAGAATTGGGTTCTGAGAAAACCAAGTGATATGGAAAACGACGTAATATCCGGTATACACTTAAGTTATTTACGTATTTAATAACTAATACGTATTTAATACATATAACTTGCCTCTGATTACGACATCAGTAGCGCACACCGATATCGGGTTGAATAGTGTTGAAAGGTCGAACATTCTCCCCGATTTGATTGATTTGGGACAATACCCTTTTTGGTTTACTTATTTTCATCATAGTTCGGTAGATATTTTAGATAAAGCTTTCATAACGTTATTACTTATTATATTTTTATCTAGCACAATTTTGCAAGATCAGAAGAGGGTATGTTTGGTATTTATATGAAATTTTCGGTTTTATAAAGTACGGACTATCCAGGATACGGGACCCTATACGGGACCAAATAATTAGTATGTAACTGGAATGGCCCGTGAACTTCGTACAACTTACCTCCTAAATTTTCTCAACAAAATAATAATATAAACCTCAAAAAATAAATAGTTAATGGAATCAGGCGTTACTTTGCGGAAATCCATAGTTTAAATTTAGTTTGTTATTATTTTTAGCAATATTCCGCGAAAACAACTTCCACCTTTAAGTACATCATCGTTCCACAAAACACCGTATAAAAATAGTGTATAAAAGGCGGTGTTTTGGCCGTTGGCGGCACTTAACGGACGTTGTTCGTAGAGTCCACATCCTGAGGATGCTCCGGTGTTGGGGCGAAACGCGCGTCGAGGTTTTCAACCTGCATGGTGGTGAGGGGCCTTGCACGGATTTGCCAACATTATTGCTTGTGTGGTGGTGGTGTTTGCAAGTTCTTGCATGCGAGTGTACGCATAGGCAGTGTGGGAGGAGGGAGGTGCTGTACGCATGCCTATGCGTACACTCACTCATTTACTTAAAGGTGGAAGTTGTTTTCGCGGAATATTGCTAAAAATAATAACAAACTAAATTTATTCTCAAAAAATAATTCAAGACCAAAATTTGGCGATTTGGTTCAGCCATTCTCGAGTTATAAGCGAGAATAACAAAATTGAAATTCAGTTTTATTTATATACGGGATAATTAATTATTAGTGTACACTGTACATATATAGTTATTGTGTACTTGTGTAGTTATAATATATGGTAAAATATATAATCGGATGCATCACAAACACATACAGTAAATGTTATTTCCTTAAGCACATATTTTATAGGCACGTCCATTTGGTAAACCTATCTGCAGGCTTTTACGCTGGCCTATTAGATACTCATATATTATAAACTATACAAACATCAATACACGTGGGAGAGCCATGCTTTGGCACGAATAGCCGGCTCGACCGGAGAAATACCACGTTCTCACAAAAAACCGGCGTAAAACAGCGCTTGCGCTGTGTTTCGCCGAGTGAGTGAGTTTACCGGTGGCCCAAACCCCTACCCTATTCATTTCCCTACCCTCCCCTATTCCCTTCCCTACCCTCCCCTGTTCCCTACCCTCCCCTATTCCCTTCCCTACCCTCCCCTGTTCCCTTCCCATCCCTACCCTCCCCTATTACCCTATTCCCTCTTAAAAGGCCGGCAACGCACCTGCAGCTCTTCTTATGCTGCGAGTGTCCATGCGGAAGTTGCTTTCCATCAGATGACCCGTTTGCTCGTCATAAAAAAAAAAACTTAAGTCGAAAACTTCGTACATACCTAATTATTACACGTACCTACGTATTTGTTACGAGTACGTCTTTGCGAGTAGTCTCATGCATGTAATTATATTTATGAAAATTTTGCAATTAAAACTTTAAAAAAATATAAAAGAATGAATATTTTATAAAATTAAAAATATTGTTTTTTTTTTTACAAAAAATACGAATTAAAAGTAACTTGAAACGGAACGGATTTCAAAATACCAATCAGCGTTCAGTGACGTCATACATGCTATCCCCACGTTCCATTTAGCGTTAAAAACGATCAAAATGTCTCCTATTTTGAGCGTTTTGATGGAAGTTCTGATAGAATGGAACGCGGGGAAGGACAGTAGTGACGTCATACAGACTATAGATCCGTTTTGACGCCAAAATTTAAATTGGCAATTTTAAACTGCATTATATGCAGTAAATTCCAGTGTTTTAATTTTTTTTAATATACTTGTGGTCTATTCTACTTGTGGTCTATTCATCATAGTTTGATGTAGAGAGGGTGTAAAGTAAACACTACATCACCATGAACATCCCACATCAACGTCAAATAGCTATTATTTTCAGTTTCTCATAAATTCCGCACCCTATCTCAAAGTTTGCTGTAACGTTAAAAATTCCTGCTTAAAAATTCTATTATAACTCGTGTCTTATGCATTGTGTAGTACTTCGGGCTGGAAACTGAATTTCATGCTCTTCTACTTCACATCATTATAACGTGAGTTATAGTTTAAAAGGCTTTAAGGATAGTTTTTTGTCAAGTCATGAAGGAAGACTTTTAGCAAGTTGGAACGTAAACATAATATTCTGCTAGTGACAGATTTTGGTTTGTTTTAAATAGCTAGTAACATTAATTTATATTAAGTATAAAATAAGTAGGTAAGGGTACAATAGGTGTAGGCTGATGCTTTGGATAATATATTGTGAATAGCAGCGCGGCGCGGGAACTAAAGACTCAAAATTTTTGAGAACGTATCCATAAAAAATACACAAAATATTATCTCTATAAATCTATCTTAATATTATGTTCCTGTGCGCGATCTTTTCGCAAGGTTTGAAGTAGGGTCACACTGCGTCGGGTATTCACCACGTATGGAAATTGCAAGCTAAATAATTATTCAATTCGATTTTTTTGCATTATTATATTTATGCGCAACAGAATCTGCGCCCGCGCTTTTATCAATGGGAACCGTTACCGGAAACACTCAAATTATTTAATACATAAACACTACGTTATCAAGCCCTTCCTGAGTTTCACAATTTGACTATCTCATATCATTTATTATATAGTCCTAGTGTAATCTTATTCCGCACACATCTCGTATACAAAAAGTGGTGTTTTTTATTCCGGGTGTTTTCCGCATGTAATGTTTGTAATATATCACATCGAATCGGGCCGAGGTGTCGCCGACGGTTGTTATCTAAGGCTGGGAACACATGTCATGTCACTGTACAGGGTGTCACAAAACTGAGTAATAATACTTTAGGATGTGTATGAGTCCTTACATTGAGTTCAATGTCAAAGTATCAGCGCTGAAAGATAAACTTTTTTTCCAAATTTTGTATGGGAAAATGCATGACGCTGGGGCATATTGTCCATACAAAATACAAAAAAAAATTGTTCTTTGAGCGTTGCAACTTTCACAGTGAAGTCCATATAAAGGGCACATAATATTATATACACACAGTATACACCATCAATTGTTATTATGGTAGTTTTGTTACAGCCTGTGTGTTATAGCACACGTGGTTCAGTTATTGAACCAAAATTTAAAATAAAAGTCAAAAACCTCGTATGTAACAAGCTTTACGGAGCGGCATTTTTTGTTCGCGTGAAACGTAACGTATAGATGTAACATTTGATTGATGTATCGGAAACAAATTATATCGAGATGAAAATCACGTTTGACTCGCGCTTTGGTGCGGTCGCTTGATATTAGTTTAGTAATGCGGTCGTCGATGAAGTGGCTTCAATTCATTTTCAATCATTGTTTCAATATTATTATGCTAGTTTTAAGTGATGAACAAAATAGTGAACGACCCACCGATTAAACATTTCAATTATTACAATGTAAATCTTATACATAAAATTCTCGTGTCACAATGTTAGGCCGCGTACTTCTCCGAAACGGCTTTACTGATTTTAACCAAATTTTATATGCGTGTGGTCTGAGTGGGTCTGAGAATCGGCTACTGGATACTTTTTATATTGATAAGTGCATTTGTTGAATAAATAATAGTAAATTATTACAACTCGAGACTGACGGCGACCATAATTGTTTGTGGGACGGGATAGCGATGGACGTTGCCATGGTGACATACTTATTTAGTCACTTCAATAAAATAATACGGGCGAAATACTTTATATAGCAAAGAAACGTTTGCCGATTCACTTTTAAATATTACTAGCTGATATTTAAAAGTGAATCAAATAGTACGGCCCTTGCACCTATTAAAGTTGAGGTTGTTAAAAAACGCTGTTCATCATTCATTTTATTTTAATACGATATATTATGAGGAACGACAGAAACAATATTTTAACCAGGTTTAATTTGACCTAGGCTAGTGAAAGTAGGACTAATCATATTATCAAGCAACGTTATGAAACATAATATATTAAGCAAGAGAAAAAAATTACAACAAAACAGAGCATCATCTATCCTAGAGTCTAGACGATTTAATTTAACACTCGTATCGTGTCATGGACTTTTATTTTCATTAATCGCATGGGTTAATCTACATAGTAAAAGGACAGAAGGGTCTAATCAGAGGCTCCAGAAAATTATTCGCAAGGAAAATTGACGAAAATGGTCCGCTTGTGTTTTCTAGGAGAGATTTATCTCTACATCATTAATCGTATTTTCGTCAGAGGGCGGTAAATAAGGTTGTGATCCTGATATAGTAATATTTTTGTGCTGCCTTCACCGCATTTCCTAGTCAATTTTTCTTCGGTTATTAACGGTATTAATTTGGTATTATGTCGGGATATAAACCGCTTAATTTGTTATGTTCCGCCATAATCAGAGGGTTTACGAGCAGAGCTAGAAAATATTACTTTATATTATGATAAGCTATTTATAGCTCACTGTGTCATTTTGTATGCATACTGTATACATAAAATGTAGTTTAAGTAGTCGTGTTTTCTCCTCTCTTATGTCATAAATATTTTTAATATTGGCTATTGTTAGAATAAAGTAGGAAGTTAGAAGTTCAAAGTTAAAAGCGGATGCAGGTAAATGTGACTTGTTTACTGAGAGAATGCGGTTACTGCAGTTCATATTAAAAGTAATATGAGCTGCAGTAACCGCATTCTCTCAGTAAACAAGTATGAAAAGTCATATTGATATTTATAAATGCGAAATTGTGTTTATCTGTTTATCTCTTATTTCTTCGCGCTCCAATCACTAAATCAAATTTGATGAAATAGTTAGGAGGTATTGTGAGTGTAAATGCATTAAAAATGTAAATGAAATTGGAAGGAGCACTAATAAAAATTTAACATTTTAAATTAATGATATAATCTTAATATATATATTTCTTGTGTGCGTGTGTATGTGACTGAACTCCTCCTAAACGACTGGACCAATTTTGATGAAATTTTTTGTGTGTGTTCGTGGAGATTCGAGAATGGTTTAGATTTACAGTTTGGTCTACTGGAAAATGTTTTTTCAATTAATTTCTTATTTATAAGGAGTTGTTGATTTTGGAATGTTTTACATTAGATCCGGCGGACGGCGCTATCATCGCATTCAATATTATTCTATTTCAATTTTAGTTTGTCCTGACAGATGGTGCTACGATTAATTTGAAAAAAAATTTTGTTATTCAATTCATGTGCTGATTAAAATATTAAATAAATAACACATAGGCTACAATTTTAACCGACTTTCAAAATGGGGGAGGTGTTATGTTCGTTTTCTTATATTCAACGATTACTCCGCCGTTTGTTAACCGATTTTCAAAATTTTTCTTTTGGTATATAGGGTATCATCCCAATTTGGTATTATATTCAGAAAAGTGGTGATCTGATGAAGGATCCATAAGTAATCGAGGGAACTCCTCAAAACTTATAGGGAAACATATGGTGACTTCGGTTTCGTGAGAAGTATTCTAAGCATATGCTACCAACAAGTAAGATTTTGCACCGAGATATACCTGGTATACCGTGGTTCGGAAGCTGCTGAGAGAATTCCTGATTCTTTATAGATACAAGTTTGGGAGTTTCGGCGTTGTTTTAAGAACAGAAAGCATATGCTACTATGCAAATTACATTCTTCATCATCATCATCATCATCATCACTACCATATTATACCATTTCATAGTCTTTTAGATCGAGACTCGAGTTTGTCAAGCGATAATTAAAAAAAATCTATATCTACCTAATATTATAAACCTGAAGAGTATGTTTGCTTGAACGCGTCAATCTCAGAAACTACAGGTCCGATTTAAAAACTTATCTCAGTGTTAGATAGATCATTTATCGAGTAAGACTCATCATTTATCGAGAAGGTTATATTATATTATTACTCTAAGACTAATACGACAGAAGAAACTCAGGAAAATGTGGGAAAAACGGGGGAAATATTTTTTATGGGAAAATGTACCTACGGATTCTGTAAAATTTCTAATTTACGCGGGCGAAGCCGCGCGGGACATCTAGTATTATAGTATATTTTTATTTTATTGTTACTCTTTTGTACATCGCACTGGTATTAAATTACGTTTTATTTACGAAGCTTCGAAAAAACTGTTTTGTTCCACGTGAAATGAAAAACTTTCATTACATTAACATCTACAGCATAAGTTCTGCACGGCATTCGAGCAGGTCATTTTGTAACTTTTTTCTTTATCTAATAAGAATCTCTCGGTCGTTTAATTTATTTCTGTCTGTGAAAGCGAACAGTATTTTATTCAGCGGAGTCAGCGCTCGCGTCCCCTGTGCAATTTGTAAAATACCGTTTTGGCACCTTTAATAGCTACTCATTTTTCCGTGTAAACTGCGCTATTTTTCAGCAAAGGCTACAGATACTGTGTTTAATCACTTGTTTTTTTTATTCGGACGTTCGAAATGATTTGCTTGTTGTACCTCGTACGTTTGTTGAAGTTTTTTTTTCACCTTTATATTTTGAAAACGGAGAAAATTTTCTTGATTTGTTATGATAAGTACGATCAGAGCATCATATCTAAGTAAAATAACTTGGTTGCTTTTATTTAATGACTGGTATAAAGCGACTATGACGTTTTTTATTTCAACTTCAACTCAAATTTTGATTAGTGAGCAAAATAGAATTTGCGTGGATAGGATGTTTAAAGTTAGCTCGGGTCATATATTAGAATGATCCGTATGTCCTTAGCAGAAAGATCCCGTTAGAAGTAAAATAATTCCGAATAAACTTATATTCTCTGCATACCTACTCACCTTCCATCGTCTGCGGTTTCGCACTGGTGTTGGACGTTGGTATTTCCTGAGCTGGTGTAATGTTGCCAGATTTTTATCTTCCGCAAAATTGCATGTGGAATACTTTAATTTACTAGTATTGTTAGTTTATTTTTCGCACTAGATGTTAGTACCGTACCAAATACTTAAATGATAAATTCATACAAACGTGTTTAGCATAACCAAGTCATGATCTGTTATAGTGATTGGTTCCCGTTCTACATTACGAGTTTTGACGGACTCATTACTATTATTTATTATTGTAAATTAACTAGCTTCTGAGAGAACTATACCTACTTAAAAACTTAGCTTGTAAGGGGATGGTTGTACCAGAGGCGTTGTTATAGTTAAGGTTAAGGTTATCGTCAAAAATGGCGTCCATTATTGAATTTTACTAGACATTTGACAGTTCATTTGACATAAGGTTATAGTTAAAGTTATAGTTAAAGTATGTGGGTGCAACCCACCCTAAGTTTTACTGTACCTAATAAATATTAGGTAAAACCGTCAAATACCGCTTTCAATATTTAATATGGCAACTTTATAGCGTAATTTTTTTTACGCGAAAGGACTATAATAACAATTTGTTAGTGGTAGATTTTTTCCCACAACATAATGCAAGGGAATAAATAAAGAAATTTGCCTGTTTCCCCGTACTTAAATTAGCATATTAAAGTAATATTTCTCTATGCTAATATCTGTACAGTGCATTTTGTTTCCCGCGGCCAACGGATAACAGTCAAAACTCAAAGGTTTTGTAAATTACTATTTGTGGATGCAAATTTCTTCATGCTTTTGTTACTTCGGTAATGTTGAAATATGTGATAACGGCAACACTGAGAAATGGACTGTCAGTAAAATATCTTCTTTTAAACTTTGTACTGTAGTAATCTAGTTAAATAATAAATAAATAAAGTATTTTCCGATCTTAAATATTCTAGTACGATCCGAGGTGACGAGAAATAGTTCAGATTTTCGTTGAAAGTTAACAAACTTTTTTACTTATTATTATTAAAAGCCTTATCTGTCCCACAGCTGGGCAAAAGATTTAAACGAAGAAAAAAGTGTCGAGGTCAAATATCGTTATGTCTAGCCTCCTTTACGCCGAACGCGCGATAAGGAAATTCGTTCCGATAATTCTAAAAGTGTAAGATTTCTTTAAAAATAATCGTATTACAAAACTCTATCTTTAATCTTTATATCTTTAACTAAAGCCGTTAACACAAAAGCAATGATACTTTAACAATGTCCTTAGTATTCATATTTTAGTAATTTAATAATAGATACATTAGAAACTTTGTAGCATGCATGTTCTTGAGTATAAGAGCCCCCTTGTCCCGATAAATCTTGCATGTAAGGCATTATTAGCATATGCTAATGAACCACGCTAACACCTTTGTCTTTGGATATCTAAAATATTCTAGAACTCATCAACATCATCATCATCACACAGCACACTTCTCCAATGATACCATATACTAATCACTAAATATACTACAGTACCGCAAAAGTTAAAGAGCCGATTGCAGAATAGATTTTTTGGTTAATTGATGGTGATAACAGAAACAAAATATAAAATGTACTTAATAATTATGACATTATTGAAATCTCTAGGCACAAGCAGATATGCTGCCTAATTATTATTATAAGTTGTAGTTTTCGCGAAAATCCTATGCATGTTTATGACACAGCTTGGACCTTGGAATGGGCATTGTCCAAAAAAAATCACATGTACTTTTTATATTTTTTTCGTTAAAATAGGGTATTTTAAGAATATAAATTAAATAATTTTGAAATTCATTGGCTAGTTTTTTCTCAATAAATTTTTAAAGTTTCGCTCTGACGTCATCATCGGCGGCCAATTGACCTCTGTAGTGTTTTAAATTTCCTTTCAATCTTATTTATAATGGCTGGTTCGTCAAATGCAAGTTCTCATTATGTGAAAGCTGATACGAGAAGCTTACCAAAAGTTCGAAACGTAATGTTGGTCGAATTTATTGCTAATTTAACGCCATTGAAGGTCAAACTAAGGTTAAACATATATATTTTTTTTATATACTTTTTGCACACATCAAGGTACAGAGGCGGGCTTAATGCCTTTAGGCATTTTCTTCCAGCCAACCTTTGGGTGAAGACGATAGAGAGGAGATGAGGTAGATGCAAAGTACATCTATAATTTTATCAACATTAATAAATACATACTATAATAATTACTATTACATACTATACGGATACTATAGTTCAAATAAACTAATAAATAAATAATAATATTTGTTCAAAAATATATGTAACTAATGGGTATTTTTTTCGTTTATATAAAGAAAAACGATCACTGACCTCATTCCTCGAAATGTTTTTGTAATGAGCAAAATTAAAAAAAAAATGGACAATCCCCATTGAGTGAGCGTCCGTGGCCTAATGGGTAGACCTTTAATTCGCACCCCTAGAGGGTGCAAGTTCGATCCCGGGTGGAGGCGTGTACCACGGAGTAAAAACACTATGTTTTATCTCCGTGGCGTGTACCAATGAGACATTTTCTGATCCCAAGTACATAATACGGACGCTCGTACGGTGAAGAAAAACATCGTGAGGAAGCCCGCGCATAGTTGGACCCAGATGTATTGTCTAGTTCTTGCCTCTGGACTAGGCCGACTATGATGCGAGAATGCCGTATGCGCTTGGGCAACCATACGGTCATTTAAAAATATTGTCCCAGGAACTACAGTATTTGAGGAGTGGTTACTTCGCTCTGAAAATACTGCATAAATTATCCACAACGGATGCAAAGCCCTAGTTTGGGCCTTTGAGTACCCCTTATTCGAGATATACTTGTTTTTATCACTAGATATTTATTGACCCATACTATACAAGTAGTATACATTATATTATAATTATTGACTTTGACAAGTACATTCTAAAGTTCTTGAAATCAAACTGCGACAGTTTCAAGTATGAGGTACAGTACTATGACTCGCGGTGCACCTATTTTGAACTCTTCTGCTATAATATTAAGGTCCAAATGTGGTCATAAGATTTTTTAACAACTGTACTTTAAAATGTCGTGCCTCGAACTTCGCTAATTAAGTTATCGGGCTACAACTAACAGCCTAACAGTTTCTTGTCAAGTTCAACGAACTCCACTAACTAGTCGCTAAAACGTGTGCGTGATGGAACTTTTTGCTAGCAGGTGATAAAAAAAGTATACAGAGCATAACGAGAATTCTTTACTAAATGATTTGGGTAGATGTTTTGAACATAATATTATGTGGTTTGATAAAATCAATTAAGAAGGTAATACCACAATATACATAACTACCAGTAGTTCGACTGCAAAGAAACGGACAGGTTTCAATATATGTTAAATTCGTCGGGTTTCACTAGGATTATAAACGGAATGTGCCTCGCGCTGGCTGATATAATTTATTTTTAAATATTTAAAATAAAGATTTCAAAATTGGATTCTTACAATTTTAATCGCTTGTACCAAAATACAAACAATAATAGGACCAAAGAGGAACACGTCCAGCGAATATGTCATAGTTTTAAATTCGTAGGTAACAATTTAACCACGATTTTTGTCATAATACGTCAAATTTAAAAATTTCAACATCAGTTCTAAGTCGGCATACTCTATAATTTTGTCTACTCTGGTAATACGACCTACTTAGGCAAAAACAGAGAAGCAGAATTTAGATACTTACTTACTCGAAATAACCGTTGAAAAATTATGTATGGTAGTAATAGGCAGGGAGCCCTAGAACATTTTTTTTATTACAATCAAGTTAATTTTTTGTGAGTAGCTTCTAACAGTAGCAAACAACATTTTTATCTGCGAAAAATCTTGAAAGTGGTAGCTAACAGAAATAGAAAGGATTTCATACTTTGATTTGATGGTCCTAAAATATTTTGGATTGGTCTATTGGTCTATTATAACTTAGATCAAATAGGACAATGTTCCTCTTAAATTATATTACCATCAACCTACTAATATGCAAAAAATCAGCTGGTTAGGGTTCCGTTTTAGAATTCTGTGATCAACAAAACTTGGTTGACTATGGTACCCTAAAACGGAACCCTAACCAGCAGATTTTTTGTATATTGGTATGTTAATAGTAATCTAATTTAAGAGTAACATTGTCCTATAAATAGAACAATCCATAGTTTAAGACCATCAAATCATAGTATGAAATCCTTTCTATCTCTGTTAGCCCACTTTCAAGATTTTTCGCAGATAAAATGTTGTTTGTCTTATCAAAATGAAGCTACTCACAAAAATTAGCTTGATAGTAATAAAAAAAAATGTTCTAGGGCTCCCTGACTATAATTATTTAGGACTCCATGTAAATTGTACCCGCGGCTCTATGTAATTAAAGTATTTCACTGTTAGGGTCAATTCAGACCGCAACGCGACGCGTAGATGCTTTTCTTTTGTATGGATTCGACAGATTTGCGAGACGTCTCATGCTCACGAAATCTGTCAATTCAGTACAATTTTAGAAATGCATCTATGCGTCGCGTTGCGGTTGAATTGACTCTGCACCATTTCAATGCTAAAAGTAACCCACATTAAGTTTTTTTAGCTATTATGAAAACCATAATCATTTATTCATTTGCTTCTAAAATTAAAATATCCAACCATACAAACTAGGATAAACTGTAAATCCAATCCAATCCCTAATATAATAAATAACATTTGCTAAGCTATTACTGGCATGACGAGGATTGGATCACACAGTAAATATTGCGGAAAATAACAATCTGCATCCAACTTAGATCGAAGCCACACTCCTCTGTTGCGTTGCGTTTTTGGATCGGTATAACGCATTCGCTATGTCCACACTATGCAATTTCATCTTCAATTTTCGTCATCATATTTTTATTCATCTTTCGTTTGGCATATTCAATAATTGAATGCGTCAAAATCAACCCGCGTTGGAAAAGAAAGAAGACTGCGCTATAACGCATGCCCTTGATGAACAAAAATAGGCACAGTGTGGACAAAGCTATTGTATGGCCACTGCGATTGCGACATCACAATAGAAAACGGCGACTATTATTGTTATTCCTGTTCCCACTTCATTTCGTCTTAGATTGTCATTCCGTCAAAACAACCCAATTTACCCAACGCATCAATGTGGCATTTTTTAAAACAAATATGTTTGTGGAACAACTTTGCCGCTGCGACAAAAAACCGCAACGCTACGTAGCATCGTGGCCTCGCTCTTAAACGTAACTATAAGATATAAGTAATTCCCAACGCACTGCATCCCGATTCCCGACCTACGAAAGTAAGTATACTTACACCAAAGATTTCAAAACTTAGGATGTCATGACGATTAGATAGAATAAATGTTCACATACATTACTTCAAGTCCAAGCTAAAAAATATATAAGGCCAAACCTTGATCATCTTACTTTTTTCGACGTCAGTTAATAATATAAAAGATGTTTGTCAAGGTGTAACAGACAGACATAATAATATATAACACTAATTAATAATAAACATTTATAATATTATTGAAAATATTGATATTTACAAATATAATATATACTTTTCATATATTTCAACTGAAAATCTAATATGTCACAATGTGAAATCGGTTTTAGTTTAGTTTGTTCGGACGGAACTAAACAAATCCAATAAAGGGGTTATTCCGAAACGCGCTGTCGGGGGATGCACGCAATTTGAATCGAGATCAAATTCGTATTAAAATTCAAAACAGAACCTGTTTTCAATGTACACACTAATATCCGATGGGAAAACGTACGATCTGTGGCTCATCCATACTTCCATACTAATATTATAAATGCGAAAGTGTGTCTGTCTGTCTGTCTGTTACATCTTCACGCCCAAACCACTGGACCGATTTTGCTGAAATTTGGCATGGAAATACTTTGAGTCCCGGGAAAGGACATAGGATACTTTTTATCCCGAAAAAATGTACGGTTTCCACGCGATAAACGAGTTTTGGCGCAACGGAGTTGCGGGCGTCATCTAGTATGAAAATATTTTCAAGTCACATTGCTAAGAACATACGTAGATCTAATGACATATATTATTACGAGCTTTTGCCCGCGGCTTCGCTCGCGTTAAGAAGTATTATTATATACAAACTTTCATCCCCTATTTTAACGCCTTGGAGGTGGAATTGATCAAAATCCTTTCTTAGCGATCGGTCCAGTGGTTTGGGCTGTGCGTTGATAGATCACTATGTCAGTCAGTCACCTTTGAGATTTATATATACTAGCTCTTTGACCGAGCTTTGCTCGGTTTTCGATAAAACACGAATAAAATGACATTTTCTAAAAATGATTCCTAGCTAGATCGATTTATCGCCCCCGAAACCCCCTATATACTAAATTTCATGAAAATCGTTGGAGCCGATTCGGAGATTCCAAATATATATATACAAGAATTGCTCGTTTAAAGATATAAGATAGATAATGTAACGTATATGTTTATCTAATGGTAGCAGAAAAATAATATGGTCTCTATTTTATTTTAACGAGCGATACACAAAGCTTTTGTATCATTGATAGTGAAATCAAAAAGCTAGCAAACTTTGAGTATGCTTTCTTTGAAAGAACTCTTTGAAAGTAGAGAGTTACAAAATGTATCCGCCACGCTGTCTTTTCGAGACTGTACTCAAATCGAGAGGGGAGAATAGGGCTGGCAAAAAACTCATTACATGGCTTCAGTTAATGAGATTTGTATTAAAATACAACATAAGCTTTATAAATTAAAAAGTAAAATTACGTTAAACTGGTATAACACTGCGTTGTTAACCTGGCTGAAAATAATTTTGATCACATTTTTAGTTATTTTCTATTTCGCCGTTGGCAACCCTAATGCAGGTACAGAGTGTAGCCGTAAAAGCTTCGCGTTTCACAAAAGCGTACGTTTTCAGTACATTGCGTTCGGCTCTTACTCCCAATGAATTTCAAGAAATGATTTCTCATAGAGTCTGGCGCGGACGGCTACGAGATAGCTAATACTTGCACACCCTGTTTATGGCCTTTTTGCTCGATATAAAAACTTTAATGCGATTCCAATGTTTTTTTTCTCTTGTGCCAATGGAATCGGAAAATGAGTGTGCTGGAATTTTTAATGTAATTCTATTTGTATGTGAGAAACTGTAAATATTTTACGTTATGTAATTCTTTTATTAATATTTTTTTATTTAGTATTTAATTGTTTGTAAAACAAAAACGTCAACACAACACCTCGTTTCAATAATTTGTGAACATGCCGAATTCATATTACGAAAATACAGGTCGTTAGGTTTAACAACGTTACCGAAAATGCCGTCTTCATACCTATACAAATTGCAGATCCGGGCAATTTGTATGGGTATGAAGACAGATTTTTTTGAGTTCCAGCATTGTTCTCATAGAAAAAGTTGTTCATTTTTACGGGCTCATTTGATGGTTTCAATAAAGCTAGCCACTTGGCATCGACTTGTTACAATAAAAAAAAATACCAACATTTTGTCCCCATGTCACTCATAAATACTAAACATGTTTTATTTCAAACCAAACTTGAAAACTTACAATACCCCAGCGTCGTTGAGTTGAGACACTATTTTATACCACACAAGTTCGTTGTAAAATTGTTTCCCTCGTATTTCCCAAAGGTCGTATTATAAACAGCAAACACCGACGGAAGGGATACATTTTTAACACCGGGTTTCCGTCAACGTTCCCTTTATATCCGGTTCCGGTTTGTTTTTAAAGCGAAACAAATATTTCGCGCAAAAGTTCTGAGTTATGACCATTTTTTACACATATGCGGCTGGACTTGGCTGTTTTTGTTGTGGTTTTAAAAAACCGTAGCGATGTTTTTTACTGTCGTATGGATTATTAATTTTTTTGTGAAATGTTATATTTTCTTTTAAACCTTTTAATGTTGTCTAAGCCCAGCTTTTATTATACAAAACATCAATTTTAATTATAGTAATCCTACTTCTAAAATGAAAATCCCAAATACACCAAAATATCCGATCAACGAACTTATTTATTTATTTCATAACATATAAAATTGCACTTCTGATTGCTATATTAAACTAGGTATTATCCCTTCAATTACTTTGGAGCATCTACTTAAAATATCCAAACAAAACGTTGTCCATAATTGAATAACGTTTTTGGAGGGAATAAAAGTTTTATAAGACGCCATTGGGAAGCTGCGTTGCTATGGTAACCGGGATTCCCCCTCGTAGCCAGGGCAGCCAGGGTAATATTGCCGACAGCCGAACCAACATCTTGAGATGAATGGTAGCTAAAATATTATGTAAGCATGTAGAAATAACATTGTTACAGATTCATTTACATACATTATGGTTCTAGAGACTGGGTACTTCTATATACATATTATAAAACAAAGTCGCTTTTTTTCCCACATGTCCCTTTGTTTCCTTTAATCTTTAAAACTACGCAACGGATTTTGATGATTCTCTCAGTGTTAGATAGTCCGATTATCGAGGAAGGCTATAGGCTATAATTTATCACGCTAAAACTAATAGGAGCGAAGAAATAGAGGAAAATGTGGAAAAAACTGGGAAAATTATTTAAAAAGGGCCAACTTGAACGCGCTAATCTCAGGAACTACTGGTCCGATTTGAAAAATTATTTCAGTGTTAGATAGCCCATTTATTGTGAAAGGCTATAGGCTATATTTTATCACGCTAAGACTAATAGGAGAATGTGGAAAAACGGGGGAAATTATTTTAAAGGGCTTATCTCGCGAACTACTGGAGCAATTTTTATGTTATTTGGCACAGATAGGAAGTAGACCACGTGAAGGCTATCGATTTTAATCATTTTTTCAGTCATGTTTCAGTGTTTATTATATTTTATACCCGTGCGACAACGTAACGTTAACAAATATAATATTTAAAAATTATATAAATGCACTCTGATATTGTAAATACTAAGTGTCTATCTGTCTGACTGTTACCTCTTCACGCCCAAACCGCTGCACTGTTTTTGCTGAAATAAGATATGCGGATAATTTTACTCCCGGGAAAGGACATAGGAAGCTTTTTATCCCGAAAAATGTACGGTTCCCTCTATGTAAGGCTATTTTGGCGCAACGGAGTTGCGGGTGTCTTCTTGTAACTTTATATACTTACAAGATGGCATTTATCGCGTTGAAACCGTACATTTTTCGGAGATATTTTTTTAAACCCACCAAAGTCGGCTTAGTGGCTTGGGCGTGAAGAGTTAACAGACAGACAGATAGACACACTTTCGCATTTATAATATTAGTATGGATTATATAAGGGAAATATTTGTTTACTTTTTGTACTTAATATACTTATACTTGTACAAAAATATAAGGAGGAAGTCGGACGCTACGGTAAAGGACAAAAATTACTTTTATCGCGAGCGAGAAATATCTATTTGCCATGGAATTTCTTACAAAAAATGCCAGAATAAAAAAATCATCCCAGTGGCAATCGGAGTCTTAGTGTCACCGCAGACTTACAATTTAAAGTTGGCCGACTATCGTTCAAAGCACAGAAATAGATCAAGATAGAAGCGCCATGTCACTCCAATTTGTATGAACACGAGCGTGTGGCGCTTCTATCTTGATCTATTTCTGTGGTTTGTACGATAGTCGGCCAACTTTAAATTGTAAGTCTGCGGGGACCCTTAAAATGGTTATCTTCTGTACAGTTTGGGTGCTGAAATAGGACAAGTTTGGCACATTTTATCACGTGTGCCAGTAAAAAGGAGTAGCAGTCATTACGGCAGGTCGCGACGACGCCGCCGGCGGTGACACGTAACACAAATGTGGTACTAAAGTCTAAAGACCCTTAACATCTTTTCACGTCTCCAGAAAGCATTAAGTACAGTCGTTGTCCCCGCACAAATGACCCCTTTTACACACATTTTACTAGGGAAAGAGGGTAATTTATGTGGGTAGGTACTCGGCTGGCGGACGACACTTTAGAGATATGATCTAGCTCTTGTGGGATGATTTAAAGTGTTTTCGATAGAGATCTATACGCCTTTGCTGTCGAGAAATGAATAAAATATGGCCGGGACTTGTGAATTCTGCATTTAAAATAGGTACTTTAAATATTATGTCATTATTTCCTAATAAAAATATAAATATCCAAATAGTGTTTATATGGTAACCTATATTGGCTGGTTCTAAAATTACAAAGTATTTTTGGGGGCTGGGTTCAAGGGGTGTCGTAAAGAAATAGCAAAATCCCAAGGGCGTCACAGTACAAATAAGTTTGGGAAGCCCTGTTATATAATATTATAAGTATTATTAGCACATTGTTCAGGTGAACAAACAGTTTAACATTATTATGTTACGCTTGTGTTGGAGGCATCCTTTTTGCAGGTCATCGCACGAATTATAGAGGCGAGAGTTTTTGAGTGTTTAAGCACTGCCAAAAATTAAAAAAAATGTTTGAAGCAAAAACTTTTCAACTACATTTTTACCAAATGCTTATCTGTTTTGATTGTCTGAAATTAGTAATTAACATTAAAGGCCTGTTTCAGCACTTCTTGATAATGTGTCGGATAGGCTAACCACAACTTATTTGACAGACAGAAAAAATATAATAAATTAGTTGTGATCACGCGTATAGTACATTATTCTCAAAATTGCTTTAGCACACCATGATATTATTGGTTTTTTTTTAAGATCATTCATGTACGTTGTTTTTTTGACAAATCCACGTCTACACGCGAACAAACTGTATATGGGGCTTCAAATATCCTCAATAATGTATTAATATAATAGGTCCTTAAGACTCAGTTATCGGCCCGGGGCGCAAAACCTTTTTTCCGCTCCGCTTCATAATACGGGCCGCTTTGCCCGCGGCCACGTTCCAAAAGCCTTTTTACCTTCCCTTTGTAATGGTTTCGAGCGAGTAGTTTTGTGTTTCAGCCAAATGGAAATCTCGTTGTTTTGATGTATTAATGATTATAACAAAGCACTTTTTCATATTTCGGGGGAAAGTTTATGATGACACGACTGTTTTTTCAATTCACACTGGGGAGTAATATTCTGAAATCGTTGCCAAATACACTCTTACGTAACATTGCCTAGATTCTAGAATGTTAATAAATAATATTTCAACATTAATAATTATTAATCACGCCTGCAGAGTCTAGTCAAAGCCAAACGAACCAAACCTTCCCAATTTATTATTTAATGTAGGTCAACGCACCCGCGGGTCCAGCTTTCAACGCCTATTCCACCCCGGTCGAGTAGGTACAGTGTTCGAACTCCAATCTTTAGAGGGGTTGTTTATTTTTGTAGGTAGCGATAACTTTTTGAAAACTTCAAATAGAACGGTAAAAGGTTGAGCGCCTCTGGGTGGATTTCTTTATATTTATGAGCCTCGAGGGATGAAGAGAGCTGCCCCTTACCGGAAACTATCCTAGTAGGAACTTGTCTAATACAACTAGATAAGATTGTTTTATTAAACTTTGTTTTTAGGGTTCCGTACCCAAAGGGTAAAAACGGGACCCTCTATTACTAAGACTTCGTTGTCTGTCCGTCTGTCCGGCTGTTCGCTTGTCTGTCTGTCTCCACGCTGTGACTCAAGAACTGTAATAGCTAGAGAGTTGAAATTTTCACAGATTTGCCGCTATAACAAATAAGTATTAAAAAACAAAATAAAATTAATATTTAAGGGGCCAAAAAAGTCACGTTTGTTGTAATATGGGAGCCCCATACAACAAACGTGACTTTTTTGGCCTTTTTTGCTCTATATTGTCGATTTTTAATACTTTTTAAACAAACATTTTTTATATCGTTTTTGCGGTTAAGTTTTTAAGATTTTTTTAAATAATTTGACTTTTATAATTCTTCAATATTATGCGGAATTAGTATTTATTTTGGCACGAACGTTTTAATGCTACTAAGCTCCTTCTACTTCACATGCAAGTAATACTACCTATCTATTTTTCAATATTTCATGAAATTTAATAAAATTACAAGTAGGTTTTACAAAGAACTATTATAGCAGATGTAAGTTATCTAGTGCGAAATATTTTAAGGCAGTAATAACCTAAGACATAATATCTGCAATGCGGGTGCCAAGACAAAATTGAATTTTGTTTCGGAATATAGATTGTATTATTACATTTTTCATTCATATTGAGAAGTTATGTAATCTGATATTCTACATTCTAGTCTTCATCTTTATATCTATCGCCGATAAACGTATGATCTGATCGAATAAAATGTGAATTGAAAACTCTAAACTGCTCTACTATGATTCTTCGATTCGGCTGTATTTGAAATTGCTACGTAAGGAGTACTTTGAAACAAAAATAGAAAAAAGTTATTGTAAGAGCAACCTGCAACCACCAAAACTTGTGTCCATTTTAGACGGGATGATTTCCTGAGATTTATTAGTAAAATCACAAATATATTATTATACCCTCATACTAGTAAAAATCACTGTTTATAGTTTATACAAATGTTATAGCTGTACACAGTGTGGATATATTTGTCACTTAAAGTGCTTATCTTTACTGAACATCTCAATTTACTGAAATACACGTCAATACATAGCTAATGCATGGACATCTATTAGTATTTTATCAATGCATTTTAATATCTGGGTTACGGCCGCTACCTGCGTCGGAATCAAGCCAAATGTGTGGTTTCACCAGTTAGAACTGGGCCACAACGCTCCGGTGTGCTGCGATGCGACTTGCGTTGCTCCGTCGGAACGCGACAGCATAAAGATGAAATCGTACTAGGAACAAATACAAAATTATTTATTTGAAACACGTAATAATTTACAATAGTATAAAGTAGGCAGTATATACATCATCGCCATCTTGCTAAGTTAAACATCTTGGGTTATGGCAATCAGATAACGGATGCACACTAAACTACACTGCAGCGCAGGGACGCTACACGACACATTTAAATAAGAATTGTATGAAAGTGTAATAACCTAAACTGAACGTAGTAACGCGCGGCGAGACTACACGACATGGCCCTTCTGTACTATCGGACGTGAAGTGTCGCATCGTTTTTCTGCATTGTATCCGCTACGTATGTAAAACGCCGAAGCGCTACCGCTACGCGGCACTGTAATGTGGCCACGCTCTTACGTACCTGAACATCGTTTCGCTCTTTCATTCGTTTTGCACGGCTTATAAACTCCAATAAAATTATCTACACCGGATTTTCAGGAATTAGATTTTTATTTTACAAATTTTCTATATAATTTTGATTCAATACAATAAATTTCATAATTTATTTATTTCGTATTCCTTTCTTTATAATAAAAGACTTTTAGATTGCTCAGGTGAATTTTTAACACTTTGGGTTAAGGTTTATGTTTTATGTTTTTAGGATTCCGTACCCAAAGGGTAAAAACGGGACCTATTACTGAGACTTCAATGTCTGTCCATCTGTCCATCTGTCTTCAGGCTGTATCTCAAGAACCACTATAGCTAGACGAATAAAATTTTCATAGATTGTGTATTTTTGGTGCCGCTATAACAACAAATACTAAAAACAAAATATAATTAATATTTAAGGGGGGCTCCCATACACCAATCACTTTTTGGTCTTTTTTGCTCGATATCTAATGGTAACAGGTAGGCTCTTGAAATTTTCACAAAATCCTTGATTATTATTGTGTTTTTTATTAGTTAACAAAAAAAATGAAGGGGGGCTCCCATACAAAAAACACAATTTTTGGCCTATTTTTGCTCTATAACGGTACGGAACCCTTCATGAGCGAGCCCGACTCGCATTTCGCCGATTATATTTGTGGGAAAGGAAGATCTTCCGACCGAGCGAGGTGTTATGCCCGGTCAGGCCGAAGCCCACGTAATACATCTCAGCTGTCGTTTATATACCGACGCGCTCAGAAAACTTCCATAGCGCGATGCAGGAATGTTAGGCGAATTGTGGGTATCGCCACATCACTCCCCCCCGAAGACCGGAGGTCGAATCTTGAAGTCTTGTCGCTTGAGTCGCCAGTGCCAGTGAGTTCCAGTGAGTCGGAACTATTGCAGTGAGTCCCAGTGAGTCGGAACTGTAAGCTGCTGCACGGGATCCAGTGAGTCGGATAAGCTGCCGTGCGGGGCCGATGCTACATGCTGACCAGGAGAGATGTGCTCTGCTTGCTGACCGGTCGATGTAGTGAGAAAGCCCGATGATGCCGATGCGGAGTCGCCCAGGCCGCGGTATGTTGCGGCTAGTGGACGATGTACCCGATGAGGCGACGCTGGCTGGCGCGGTGCGGAGGGGCGGGGAGTAATGATGATAAAGGAGCCGTGTTCTGTCGAGGGTCACCAATGTGGGATATGTGCGTGGCGGCCAAAGGAAGATCTTCCGACCGAGCGAGGTGTTATGCCCGGTCAGGCCGAAGCCCACGTGATACATCTCAGCTGTCGTTTATATACCGACGCGCTCAGAAAACTTCGATAGCGCGATGCAGGAATGTTAGGCGAATTGTGGGTATCGCCACATATTATTAAATAATCGGATTTTTTTTAACGAAAAAATATTTGAATATTATTGACCCAGACAGGCAAATGCAGGGCAGCTAAGCAAGCCTGAGTATATCAGGCTTAATACAGTATCCTCCTTTTGATTAATACGTGACGTAAAAAATGCGATGACATGGAAAAACTAGAACGCGTTTGTTAAAACCTTATGCGGGATTGGATTTTTTCATTCATGCGTTAAACCTCAATCAAATTTTATGAAAGGCTGTGGGATTTATAGAGTGGTTGTGACGATCCAAACTCAGGTTATAAGAGCTTATAAGAGCATTCGTCATCATCTTTTTATTCAACTATCTGCATATTCAATAATTGAATGCGTCAAAATCCACATGCGTTGGAAAGAAAAGTGTCATAGCGTCGCGGGCATGTCTCACGTGCGATGTTGACTGCGCTATAACGCATGCCCTTGATGAACAAAAAAGGCACAGTGTGGACAAAGCTAATAGATTGTTATGAAGTTTTCGTGGCTCAGTAGGAATAAAACTTTCGGGTAAAGTTTTTGCCACCAGCTACTTACTTTGCGATTGTGGTATTTACGAGTAGTTGTGCTCTACCTCAATATATATTTCATTGGTAGCGGCGATTGCTTGGTTACGCCATGTGTTCGAAATATAATATCTTTTGAATAACTAAATTGGCAATCTATCTAATATGTCGCTTAAATACAGGATTCATTTCAAAGATTTTCAATTAGCAACAATAGTACATAATATAATCATTCTACTTATTAAGCTGGGCTTATATAAAGATATACTAAAATTATTTATTCCAATTTAGTATCTAACACTAAAGCAGAATCGAGCTACTACTTTAAAGTAAATTAGTGAATTGATTACAACCGGTGCAATGTGAGAGGCAGGGCTCAGGGCGGCGCGGTGCGGGCCGCGGCGCGCTGGTGTCGGACGAGGCATCGGCAACAGGCCTTCATTTAGTTTGTGTCACTATGACAGTTTGAGCTCTCGCTAAACCTTCTTTATTAGATCGAGAATGTGTATTTTTTGCTTTTTACTTAATAAGAGACAATCTTACTTACTTATTTTCTTTGTCATTTTGTATAATATTTATATTTTTTAAAATGTTTAAGTATACATTTTTATTAACATTACGACATGTAAATAAAATGTAAGTACTGATAGATTTTAAAAAATGCTATTGATTGTAAATAAACAGTCTTCGAGTTAAAAAAAATGCGTGTTTATACACGCATTACATATACACATCAGTTGGAATCCTAAAGCCTCGTTTCCACTAAGCAACAATTCACGCGCAACATGCTGGACAACAAGTTGCCCAACATGTTGAAAGTCAGCGCGGGACTTTTGATGAACAACGTTGTCTGTCTACGCATCTACTTTACGTCAGTCGTCGCCAACATGTCGCCAGAGGAACTTGTGTTGATTTTAGTGGCAGTGGTTATAATTTTTTTTATAGTATCTGTGAGCAGTATCCCATAGACGTTCATAGTTTTGGTACAGTTCGCTTAATTTGAGCACTTGTTCGTTAGACCACACTACGGACATTGTTGCGCGCGTCTCCACTTGACGACAATTGATGCAATTCTCTTTAAACAAACAACAAGCCGCGCGTCATGTTGCGCGTCAGCTGGCAACATCGCGCGCTGTTGTGCAGCGTTGCCGTACATGTTGAGCGTCACGTGTCGCGCGCTAAATGTTGCCTAGTGGAGACCCGGCTTAATCCGTCTTGTGAGTGTTGAGCAATAATAAAAATCATGAAAGTAACTTTTTGTTTAAAACTAAATAAAAAGCTTCGTAAAATCAAAAGCTATACAAATACAAAATCCGATTATAAAAAACCATTACGTGATTTGGATCCAGTTCATTTGTAATTCCAACTGTAACGTTGTATTTTTAACAAGTCTTACTTTAATAAAGACATAAAACGCGAAATTATGAGTTATGACCGTTTTACTCTCGAAGTTCGTATAAAGTTGGATTTTACGGCTGTGCGCCACTCAATTTCGACGTCTTTTAAATAATGTTGTTTTTTTGTTCTTAGAAGTTTTTACGGGACACGTACGGAATAAAATATTGTGATTGCAACAAAACAGATTTTATTACGTCTGTACGACTTTGAGAATAATAATTAACGACAATATTAATGATTGTTGTATGGACTCCCTTGGGACTTACAAGGCTTTTTTGCTACACGTCTAAAACTTAAAAGTTGAAATAACGCCGCCATATTGTAAAATGTTACTTATGACACAGTATAGCAATATGACATATCCCCTAATATTGCTATACTGTGCTTATGAGATGACTTATGAGACAACGTCTGTAATCAATAATCATCATGTAACGAGGGACGCGACGTAGCTACATTTGCGTCGCATCTCAACGACAATTCACGCGTTGTTAAAAAAATGGTGCCTGTTAATAATCTGCTCCAACGATTTTCATGAAATTTAGTATATAGGGGGTTTCGGGGGCGATAAATCGATCTAGCTAGGAATAATTTTTAGGAAATGTCATTTTATTCGGCTCCAACGATTTTCATGAAATTTAGTATATAGGGGGTTTCGGGTGCGATAAATCGATCTAGCTAGGAATCATTTTTAGAAAATGTCACTTTATCGAATACCGAGCAAAGCTCGGTCAAATAACTAGTATATTATAAAAGTGGCAAGTATAGTACTTAAATTGTCAAACAACCACGTCTTGGTATTTGCTAACCTACCACATTGTTTCAGATATTCTCGGAGCACTACCACTTCTTACACCACTCGGTGGCGCGGCGCAGTATAGAGCCGGCGCACGCGCATCACGGCAGGCTAGAAGCTGACACAAGGGTGCGGTGGGCGCGCCAGCAGAAGATACTGTCGAGGAAGAAACGAGACTTCCTGACGACAGGTGAATATACATAACTATCTTTTTTTTTTCTGAAATAAGGGGGCAAACGAGCAAACGGGTCACCTGATGGAAAGCAACTTTCGTCGCCTAGATGACACTCGCAGCATCAGAAGAGCTGCAGGTGCGTTGCCGGCCTTTTAAGAGGGAATAGGGTAATAGGGGAGGGTAGGGAAGGGAATAGGGGAGGGTAGAGAAGGAAATAGGAGAGGGTAGGGAAGGGAAAAGGGATTGGGCCTCCGGTAAGTTCATTCACTTGGCGAAACACAGCGCAAGCGCTGTTTCACGCCGGTTTTCTGCGAGCCCGTGGTATTTCTCCGGTCGAACCGGCCCATTCGTGCCGAAGCATCTCCCATGTCAATTTCGACCGTTAAATACCCAACATATTGAGGGGTATTTGTGTTTCTTTTTTTGAGTCAGTGTTCTGCCGTTTCCCTACCATCTTCTGTACGGTTAATTTGACGAACTATCAACAACATTGCTTCTCAACTGGATATATTATGTACAAGAAAGAAAAGCAAAAAAGTTATATCAAAACTTCACTTACATTGTTGGTCCAACCTCAACCAAAAATTTGTACAGGAGCCAGACGCGTCAGATAGGCACATAAAAAGCTCCTACGCTTTCTATCCCACCAGTCGTATCCCTATTTATTTAATAAAGGAAAAATATTATGGCACCCATTAAGCTCAGTTTCAACGAAACCGTCCACCGAATGAATAGTATATTTTGTTGTGTTTTCAATTTTTCTCCGATAAAACTGGGTCGCCGAGTAATGATATCTTAATGGGTGAATATAGATCAATAAGACTTGAGCAGCGTCGTTAGGACGAGCAAGAACTCACACAAGAAATAAGCCAACGTTTAATGGACTATGAATCTGACTTAATGGCGAATGTCGAAAAACATCCTCATAATAATGCGCGTGTAATCCAAAACGAATTACTTTTGCCTTATTAGATCAGCTCATTGTTCGATTATACGCGAATAATTTGCTGAGAATTGGGAACGTATTCGAATAAAATCGGAAATTGCTAATTTGGCCTACATATCAATGTAGGTAACTAATGAGTAAGGGTAATAGAAGTAAGATTGAAATTTTTGTTTCATTGGCTGTATGTATAAAATTAGTTTATATGTGGAAAACGAACAGCTTACACACTTTTAAACACTGAAAGTTATTGTACAAGGAAAAAAGTATCGCATTTTTCAACCTTTTGTATTTTAATATCATAACAGCTTTTATTAATTTTTTTTATAAAACGACGCGGCAATTTTAGGATCCTCTATTTTATGAATATCGAAACACAATAAAAATACTGTTCCGTCCAATTAAAAATGAGTTTTCAAGCGTCGGACATTTTTGAATATCGAAAGGATTTGGAAATATTTGAATTGGTAATTGCCAACACAAATATGTATATCGCATGTATGAGAATTTAAAATACAAACATCCTGTAATTCGGGCGCAGATTGAACACTCATATGGAAAATTCCGCGAACTGCCGCTGAAAGTTCAATCATTGCTTTGACAGGGTCTACCCAATTCTAATAGGTACAGCTATATTAATAAAACATACGTATAAGCGTATATATATTATTAATACAGTCTATTTAAGGTGTACTTACTAGTTAATGCCCGCAACTCCGTTGCGCTAAATTTCGTTTATCGCGCGAGAAACATACATTTTTCCAGGATAAAAACTATCCTATGTCCTTTCCCGGGACTCAAAGTATCTTCTTGCCAAATTTCAGAAAAATCGGTTCAGCGGTTTAATCGTGAAGAGGTAACAGACAGACAGACGGACACACTTTCGCATTCATAATATTATGGGCTGATTTTTCAATCGTTAGATAAATTTTAACAATAAATTTGGCGTTTTGACAGATTTTATATGGAAAATCTGTCAAACGTTTGTGTGCTAAAGCGTATTATAAAGTCAATGATTTCTTCGAGGACAGCACACCTTGGGAATAGGGTGGCTCCATGCAGGTTACTTTTCTTTTAATTTTGTTACATAGCTGTAAGCCATAACATTGTAATTTTCCATTTTTTTTTGCAAAAGATGGCCCCGTGCGAGTTTCTTACGCCGGTTCTTCTCGGCGGGGTAGTTCCCGAACCGGTGGTAGGCAACGTAGTTTCTTCGTTCGACTTTCAAAAAGTGTATCATGATACCCATTTTGAATAAAAAGATATTTTATTTTATTTTTATTTTATTTTAAAAATGTCAAAGTGTCATAATAATTATTCTTTACGTAAAAGTTATCGGACGATTGAAAAATCGGCCCTAATATAGATTAACAAATTACTCCGAATTGAGAGCTAACATTTTTAATACAAAACTATATTAGCTGTAAAGTTGGTGACAATATCATGTAATATAATAATTATTATCAGTACAGCAACTGTAATTAGCATAATACGGATTCTAATTAAGTGTTTGTTCCAGCTGAAACCCAGCCGACGTCGTCCACAAAAAGAGAAGCAGGGAGCAAGCGGGACCTGCCCTACTCCAGAGTCAAGGGTCGGCCCAGATCAGCTGACTCCAAGTTCCAATTGAACGATCCCAAGTGGCCTCACATGTGGTATCTGGTAGGTTTTGTTGCTTATTAAGCTGAAATCAAAACATCGATGCTCGAACGATGAGCCAATTATCTGATACTGGATTTAGAATTTCACATTCAAATCTGCCTCACGGTAGGTTGTTAAAAGGATAAGCCGGTTATTCCGTTTTTTTTTTTAGAATTTAGTTTGAAAATGCGATTAAAATTGTTAGAATTCAATTTTGAAATCTTTATTGTAAATATTTAAAAATAAATTATATCAGCCAGCGCGAGGCACATTCCGTTCATAATCCTAGTGAAACCCGACGAATTTGACAGATATTGAAACCTGTCCGTTTCTTTGCAGTCGAACTCCTGGTAGTTATGTCTATTGTGCTACTAGGTAAGAGCGAAGCCACATTGCTGTGATGCGGTGCGTCATAGCAACAAAGATTGCATATATCTGCGTTGTAACAACGCGCGACAGCCGACAACTATACAAAACGGCGACAGCGCATCGCGTCGTTACCTTCCCATTTCCTCTCCTGTCGTTCGTTGTTCTTTCAAAGCACCGTATCTATCGTCGCAACATACTATGTGGAATATGAAAAAAAATGTACGAAAAAAATCAAAACGCAGCTGCGAAACGCACCACAATGTAGCGGTGAAATATGGCCTCGGGCGCTACTGTTTACTTTTCTGCAAAATTTGAGTGCTTTAAGGATTTGTTATAGACTAAGAGAAAATACAAATATCCCTCTTCTATGAAATCTAAATTAGGTAGCGACTGATTTTCTATTTTTTTCAACCATTTGCAAATATGAACCATACCTACAAACTAGCTTAAAATTAATATGGTATACGTATCAATTAATTTAACCCTTAACCACCTACCACATAAAATTGTCACACAACCACCTGCCATACGTCTGTGGGACCCCGGCTATAAAACATACGATAACTATTAAAAAAAGGGGGACGCAAATATTAATTTAAAAAATTATATTTTGGCACTATTAAACTCTTTGTTTAAAAATAAAAACTTGAATATCAACAACATTTTTCAAATAATACAGCATATTTGGTACAATCCCGTGTTTTTGGCTTACTCACTAACACCTTCAGAAAATAATTTCTAAATGATTAAATTGATAGGAAATTATTCTTACGTTTTTTATATAACTAAATTAACAAGTAACTTTAAAAAATAATAAAACTCATTATAGTTACTAATTCTAAAAAATTGTAGGCTCCAAACTTAGAGCTTTTTATGGCCGTGAAGACAGATATTTTCTGAGCATTCGAGGCAAATAGGAGCTTAGCATTCAAAACACATGTGTTGTGTTTTATGTTTTTTTTAATACTCTTAAGTGGAACAGTTTTTACGAATTGCCAATCACTCTTCATCAGTGCTGCAGCATGGGATATCTGGTGGAGAATCAAGTTAATCTGAAGGATTCTTCATATCACGTTACAGTTTCACATTGCTTTCACAATGTGCCCTAAGCGACTGTTTAGCCAGTTTCTCCATAAACATGTAACTGCTTTCAACCTTTTGTCTATGTATCTGCACAGATAAGTTCACTAGAATGCAATTTCAGGCAGAGCAGATGACAAACTAAAGTAATTTTTAGCTAAATAATCATTCTCTTAGGTCTAGATCGAGTTTCCGCTAATTGGTACATCATCCTCAAATGAAAACTCTTGGTCACTTTCCGAAGGAATATAACTTTGTGATGTATAGCTTCTTTGCACTGCAGTTGGCTCTTCGCATTCGGAATCAGACGCTCCACTACGAACTATCTTCCAATATAATATGATTAATTTTGACCGGCTCCACATCGCTGCATTCGTCGTTCGGTATGTTTTCATCATTTGTCAGGCCTTGGTCCAACCAACGCTTAACAAGAACTTAATTAAGAGCCATTATTTCCAAAACAATAAAAAAATTACAATCGAAAAAACTTACGTAACCTCCTGACAGGGGTCTCTCAGACGACCACAAGTCTTTATAAGATAAATGCATGCTTGCCTAACCTCGTCGAGTCGTTGGGCGATAGCTAGGGGCGCAGGAAAAAGGTACAAAAGCCAACGAGTCGATACAACACTCCGGCGCAAAAATATTAAGAAAAATAATATCAGCGGGGTCTGTGAGACGTATGATAGGTGGTCAAGGGTTAATTTAACTAAGTTTAACTTCTAGACTTTGACTAGAGACTAGAGTAGACTATTATGTAGTCCCAACAAAATTCAGCGACCATTTATGAATTTCAATTAAAAGAAGCGGCCATATTGTAATGATCGCTTCGTACCTTCGGGAGTTATGATGATTGCAATTAAAACGCCGAAATAAACTTTTCCAAACTGTGAGAAACCCGTTTGAATGAGTATTGAGTATATCTCTTCAATATTGATTGCGTGAGTTTTTTTTTTGTTTTATCATTTTAGTGGGGTATAAATTGACAAGTCTGGAGCGACAATTTTGAGTCTTCTTTGAAAATTACTATGTCTAAAGAAGGTTGTCAAGATATAATTGTTTCTGTTAAAATTAAATTATGTATATTAACGTTAACTTTCACTAAATTTCTGTATGATTGCTTAGGTTACGTTTTGTCCATTGTCTTACTTGCATTTGGAGAGATTTTAGCTACAAAAAGCATTATAGTGCTCATTGTTAAAAAATATTCCTATTTATACGTAAGGTTTGCTAAGATTAATGACATATTCAACACTTACCCTGTCTACCCTTAAAGTTAGTCAAAAGTCACTATTTCTACAATGCATATTAAATTAAACTGGTAATTTTAATTTCATGTTCGTACATAATATCGATCATGCGAGACTTACGGAGTTCTCGCGAATCGCAACTCGTAGGTAAATATTTTAATTTTCGTGAAAGTTAACAGCCGATTTCGGAATGTTGATGAGCCGAAGTTCGGAAACTTCCAGCACTCAAGAGATTTGCGAAGTAGAATGTCTAATTACTTGTTTACAAGGATCATGTTCAGTCAACTTAAATTAATTCTCTCCAATTTCAATAAGGTGTCCGTTTCATCTATACATCTATACATACATACATATAAATAAAATTGGAGTGTCTGTTTGTAATATTAAAATAACCGTTTTTTACTATATGCATATGAATATTTAGACGGTACTTACACCATAATAACAATTTTTAGAATTTTTGTCTGTCTGTATGTCTGTCTGTTTTTTCCGGCTAATCTCTGAAATGGCTGGACCGATTTTGACGGGACTTTTATTGGCAGATAGCTGATGTAATAAGGAGTAATTTAGGCTACTTTTTAACCGACTTCCAAAAAGGAGTTTTTTTACTTTTTTATTTTTACCTATGTCTTTTACATTTTGTTGACGCGGACGAAGTCGCGGGTAACAGCTAGTACTTTATAAATGTTTATTTGGAAAATGACGAGTAATTAAAAAACTCGCCAAGTGAGTGTCGGGCCACGCGCAATATAGGGTTCCGAAGTAAATGTTTGATTGGTCAATGATAGGACATTTTTAACGTGTTTTACACTACCGTACTATCTCAGTTAGGTTCAAAGGAATTTGAACGAAAAGTTCCTCTATACTTCGCCGAATACATTTTTTTATGTTGCTCGACTATTACTCAATAACTTATGAAGTCTTCTTAGCAGTGATAGTTTTTATTTTCAATTCAGCATAATATTTCCAACTCTCGTGATTTTTTTCACATTTCTAGAAGCAACCGTTTAGCTGGTTGAAGGGACACTGGACTCTAACGATTTTTTCCACTTTAAAACTTCATATTTCTCAAATGGACCCCTAAATCGGAAAATGATCTATGAATACTCGTAATATTTAAAAAAAACTATCCAACGACATACCACACGGTGGGGTGGGCGCGAAAAAAAATTCATCTCCGCTTGATATGTAGGGGAGGTCTATTGGCACTATTAATATCTGCATCCATGCCGAATTACAGCTTTGTAGGTCCTATAGTCTCTGAGCAACAGACAGACAGACGAACAGATCAAAACTATAAGGGTTCCTTGTAGTCAACAAGGACCCCCTAAAAACGGTGAAGTGCGCGTTGGACTTGCAAAAAACACAATTTAAACTTTGTACCATCGACGAAATTGATAGGCAAATGATGAACCTATGCCATTACATAGCGTTATGTCAATTCAATAGTCGTGATCTCGACTAGTTTGACATAACAAGACCTAATTGAGAAGGCCCACCATCTGCCAATGAATCAACTTCTAAGATAGTACGAAGTGGCACGTTTTGATACAAACGTCAGCTAGTGCTCGGTGAGCCGAGCCGAAAGCCCAGTGTCAATCACGTGGAGTTGACGTAAGCTTGTCAGATGTCACATGATTGACGGCGAGGCGATACGGTGACGATCCCTTTTCGAGTGACTGTGTGCTATGATCTTGAGGCAGGCAGATCGGAAATCGTATACGGAAAACGTGTGTCCCCTACACACGATTTCCGAATTCGTTTTCCGTATTTGGAATTCCGAATGCATGGAATCAGCAGACGTTCTCCGTACTGAACGAATTCCGCACGTACGTTTCCAAGTCAAGCCGGCAGGTTCGCGCGTGAAGAAAACCAACGTTTGCGATAGTCCCACGGAATTCCCCATTAGAAAATCGAATACAGAAAACTTGTGTACGCGATCGGTCTCAAAACTCAATCTTCAGTTGTAAATTCTTTGAACAGATACTTTAAAAATACTTGCGTTTAAATAACTCAATAACAGTTGGTCGCGTCCAGAATCGCTACAATAATGCAATAGCGATCCGTCTTACACCGGTGACATCGCTTGGATCTTTTACTTGCTCTTTTGCTGTGGTTATTTCAAAGTGCAGATTTATTTTTGTTAGATCTAGATCGCTCTTGTCTATGAATAAAATGTATAATAATACTAGCGGCTCCGTACGTGCACTGAAAAGTTTAAATTTAACAGCACAATCCTCATCTCAAAAAAGTTTGTAAGTTGACACCAAAATCCCCATTAACAAAATGATCCGCCATTTAATGAATTCATTTATTACATAAAATGTGATAAATGAAGAACCACTTGACCGATTTTGTACAAACTTCACATAAACTATTTATTACGAGTAAATAGTCCGAACAAAGCCTTTTGGTTTGGATAGGTGAGTCCGTTCTCGAGTTATAAAATTACAAGGAAAAGTGGCATTGATTTTTATATAAAAGAGTATTGTAAAGTGATAAAATGATTACAAGTGGGTAACGGTAACTAACAGTTTCAGGCTAGTCTTATACGATCACTACCACCACCACTACCGCTACAAGAACCAACCAGTCAAAGTGACGATTACAAAGTTACGAAAAGAGACATGGAGTCTACGAATAATAAAAACTAAGGAAAAGTGACTCCGTCAAAAAACATGCTCCACAATACTTGTCAAAAAAGTGTACCTTAGGTACACTTTTCAATACATTTGCAATATTAACGTTGAGCGGTACTAGGCCGACGTTACATGACAGTTCTAAAGGAACCTAATTTAAAACGGTAATAGTATGGGAGTTATATTTCCTTACTTTTTATTATTCGTAGCATAGAGTCTACTTTATCTTTCCTGTAACACTAGAAAGACAACTACTTTTCAATGTGGCAAAATGTATGTTTGTGGTTCCTTTTGGGCGTAGGATTAAGTAAGAAACCAAGTCTTGTAACGAAATATTTTTTATTATACTAGTTACTAAAAACAAGCCGAAGAAGCCAAATTATTAGACATCTACCCTATATTATTATAGAGTAAACTCTTGCATCTTTCATTTTCAAAATATAAGCGATTGAAACCTACGTATTTATATTTAAACATAGTTCTGCTGAACTCGTATTATAAAGTACACACTTCCGAAATATACTGGAAGATATTTTGCTTCATCGATATTATATTTGAATAAGTTCAGACTTGAGTGTTTCACTACCTCAAATATTATTCTACTAACTAAGTTGTAAGTAAATAAACAAGCTTGAAACAATCTTCAGAACGTTTATAATAATGAAATTCTGTTACCAGAATAGCGTTTTGTTTACAAAATAACGTAAACCCGAGTTTTACGTTATTTTGTAAACAAAACGCTATGCGAAGGTTGAATAGGGTGTCTCAGCGCCGATATTCAACTTTAAACACGAATTTCTCGGCAACCTTCGGGGTTAGCTGGAGTGGAGCGGTAGCGTTCGATAGGTGACGAGTGCGGATTTTTCGATCGCCATGGCGGAGTTATCTGGTGCGCACCGCGCGTACGCAGTAGAAGCGTACTTATGCAATGGGTCTTCGTTGAGTGAAGCACGGCGTAAATTTTGTAGTCGCTATGAAATCCACCGTTTGAGTGATGCCCCGAATACTCAATTAATTAAGTCGTGGGTAGAGAAGTTTAAAGCGACAGGATGTTTACTAAATCATTCAATTGGACCACGAAACAGACCTGTGCGATCGATTGAAAACATCAACCGCGTCGCCGCTGCGGTCGCGGAGCTTCCAAGACGCTACCTCTTTAAGCCTCCATCGGTCAAGCATTCAAAGAATTTTAGCTTTAGATTTAAAATTTCATCCGTATAAAACCCAAATTGTGCAAAAAATTAAAGAAGAAGACTACAACAAGCGTTATTTCCGGGAAAAATCATAAGCCGATTTGGAGACATATTGTGGCCACCCAGATCTCCCGATTTAACCCCCACTGACTTTTTTTTTATGGGGTTATCTCAAAGCAAGAGTTTTTGATACTCCTCTTACAAATTTGGAACAGCTGAAGACTAAAATAACGACAGAAGTGAGAGCCATACCAGCGGACATCCATCGGCGCGTCTCGGCAAATTCACTTTGAAGAGTGCATTCGCCGTGATGGAAGACATCTTGTCGGTGTAATATTCCGTACATAAAATCCGCACTAATACACTTTAATTTACTACAGTAAAAATATTATAAATACAATTTGTTTTTTTTATACAAATTTTCAAAGTTGAAAATCGGCGCTGAGACACCCTTTATTAGAGACTTGTACTATATTATCGTATTTTGCATTCAGGTATCTTTTGGGCCGATGCTTGTTTGAGTCTATTTGGCCCTTACATAAAGCAATTTCAGACAAAGTTATCTAGAAAAATTTTTTAAAGAGACCTAGACCTTACATTAGTTTGCGAATTTTTTCTAGACAAGTATTAACTTGTCTAGAAAAAATTCGCACACTAATGATACTTAGTACAGTAACTGACGCAATCTGCTGGTTTCTATGGCTTACATGTTTACATTAAATCAAGGCTAGCTCCACTAATGGATCAGCCTAGATTACCTACTGTTAATTTCACCTGTTATTGTTTATACAGTTCTAAAATAAAAATATAGGAACAATAACAAGTGAAATTGAATTAGAACTTCTAACCACGTAACAGTCACAAAGTTTCATATCTTTGATATAATTTATTTAATATGAACTTTTGACGTCGCGTGGTTTGGACCGTATCTATTAGTTTACAACTCCCGTATTAGGCTACTTACAGACGAACGGCATTTGCCAACGGCAGATACGAGTACAATAGCAGCCGTCGACTGCCGTGTCGACGACAAGTGTCGACGGTTGCCGTCGATGCGTGCTGTCGACAAGTGCCCTTCGTCTGTAAAAAGCGTTTAGTGCTTAAAAATACATTTTTGTTCTTCGTTGATTTTTTCTTATTTTTTTTTTTTTTCTAGAACCGTGGCGGCGGCTTGGACATGAACGTGATCCCGGCATGGCGGGAAGGCATCACGGGCCGCGGCGTCGTTGTCACCATCCTCGACGATGGGCTGGAGACAGACCATCCTGATCTCGTCATGAACTATGTGAGTAACTGCATCAAAATCGGATCAGTGCCTTTGGAAACAAAGTTGTTCGTATATCTGCATATAACATGAATTTAAATTCTTTGGTGGTTCCGTTCTGCGTAAAACTGTCCATACATTTATGCTAAAATAAGTTATTGAAGCATCAACGTTTGATGACAAGCTTCATAGTTCATACGTACTTCCTGTTTAATGGGGTAGTTGAACATTTTGATACCAAACAGAGCTAATGAAAATGTCACGACTACTAGACGTGAATAGTTTTGATACTAGAAATATTTTAATTTAATCATGTTCAACTCTCAAAGTTTCATGAATCAAGTCTCAAAGTTTAGCCTACATTTATAGTTACGCGATAATGTGAAAAACCAGTGGACACTTTCTAAATACAGTGCCCAATTTAGTACCCGTGTTTAATGTACCCGTACATTAAGCACGGGCACCTAAACCTAAAAGTAACATTAACGTTTCACCCTTCAGAACCTTTTTAAATCAAACTCGGAAAGTGAACGTCATCCGAATAAATACCGGCCCATTTTCCCGCCACCCGCATTAAGATCGGCGCTGAATCACGGCGCAAAAAGCCCAAAGTTACGGGTACACATGTTTTGAGTGAGCACTCCGGAACTGTTTGAAATCACATCGGCTTTAATCGGGAAACATCGGCTTTAATCTTTCAGCAGAAGTAATTAGGTCGGCGTCGTTAAGTACAATGTTCTCGCCATAATCGTCTTTTCATCTTGTAAGGGAGACATTTGATCAAATGACTTTTATGTTGCTGACCGCGTATAAAGTTAATAGTGTCTGTTAATTTTTTTCCTCAAGAGTGGTGAAGCGCGCTATATTTAGGCGTTCTATTTTCAGTTTAATAGATTTAAGTGGTATTATTATAATAGTTTTTTTTTTTAATGAAATAAGGGGGCAAACGAGCAAACGGGTCACCTGATGGTAAGCAACTTCCGTCGCCCATGGGCACCCGCAGCATCAGAAGAGCTGCAGGTGCGTTGCCGGCCTTTTAAGAGGGAATAGGGTAATAGGGGAGGGTAGGGATGGGAAGGAATTAGGGGAGGGTAGGGAAGGGAATAAAGTAGGGGATTGGGCCTCCGGTAAACTCACCATTATAGTCTAATCTAACCTTTTTCGTCCACATGGGCTACTGTTATCGCTGTGTAAAAGTATCGTATCTTCTTTTTTATATTACACAGGATATCACAAAACAAAATTAAATACCTACTTTGGGGTGTGTATGGATGAGTCTCTTCGATTGATTTCATTGTTAAAGTAGCAACTTTGAAAGACCAAAAAAAAATTTTTCGATTTGTATGGGCAAGCACCCCCGCGTTTACTAAAGTAAAAAAGTTACTATTTCTGCAACTTTTTCACTGAACTCTATACAAATACACCTAATGTAACATCAACTGTGCCCTTTCATCTTCTATTTTAGTCATCTTCCTTCATTCAATTTTCGTTTTAGCGCATTCAATAATTGTATGCGTCAACGAACGCAACGCCAACATTGTCATTTTTGTTCAGTTGCAGTGTCTGCCAGATTATTGATACATATGCAACGAGCACATTTTACTGGGTGGAATATGTGCAACTTATTTGGTCATAAGAAATTACAGAACAAAAAGAACCAAGCGAAAGTTTTGGATACGGTCAGAGCGCATGCGTCGCGGGCATGCTTCACGTGAGCTGTTGACTGCGCTATAACGCATGCCCTTGATGAACAAAAAAGGCACAGTGTGGACAAAGCTAATAAAGATGGCCATCTTCATTTATTTAAAATTCACAATTTTCTGGTCTACAGGATCCCATGGCATCATACGACGTGAACTCCCACGACTCCGATCCTCAGCCGCGGTACGATCTCATCGACTCCAACCGCCACGGCACGAGGTGTGCTGGAGAAGTAGCTGCAACTGCCAACAACTCCCTTTGCGCTGTTGGCGTCGCGTTTGGTGCTAGAGTTGGAGGTAAGTCCTCGCTTGATGAACCTTTTGCGAAAAGTTTCTGAGGTGTTTGACAGGATTTATCTTTCTGCTAGCGCTTTTGATTGGTCCCCATACACAATAGGCATTATTTAAGCAAACAAAAAATCGTTAGAAACAATTATTAAGTATATTGTTAAGACTTTTTCAACAATATCTGCTTTTGTCCATAGTTTTCATTTTAAGATATTAAGCCCCAATTTCATTAACGTATGTTAGCGTTAACAGCTTGTTAAAATGTAATGTCTTCTCTTTCATTCATAAGAAAAATGAAAGAGGTAACGTGATACTAATTCAAGCGTTAACTTTAACAGTCGTTGGTGAAATTGGGGCTTAAGATGTGAAAGTGTGAAAGTGGAAAAGGTTTTCTATGCCGTATCTTACATATTTTATGATCTAGATTCTAAACCAGTAATTCCCAAAGTGTTCCAGATAAACTCCAAGTTGTCCACATGAGACTCGACTGCCCCCGAGTCTCCCGTTACGTTGTACATGACAAAAACTTGGGTCCACAATCGTAAGCTCCTTCCTTAAAATGTAGAGACTTGAAAAAAAAAACTCATGTTTAAAACATGTAGATCTAATCCTTATTTTTTAGGAGACTTAGGAATTAGTAATGTAGCTTAGGCGGTGGGTCCACAGGATCCAGAAAAAATTTAAAAGTGGCCTATAAATCAAAAGACTTTGGGAACCTCTGTTCAAAACTAATAGTAATCTGAATGAATATAAATAAAACAGTACAAAACTATGCGATCTAATTCGCAATTGCACTAGTTCGCTCTGATGGCTGACTGCTGAAATAATTAATTGAACTATTCCAATGAGTACGTTTTCAGTTTGTTCAATGCTTTGCAATTATTGTGAGGCTAGTGAAATGGTTAGAGAATGGTCCAAGTCACGAGCCCAGTCACAAATTTTAATATTTAACTTGAGGCTTTGTGTAAAATGGATATTTTGATTAGGTTAGATAGCTGATGTTAAAAAGTTAATTCAGGAAGTGTTTAGTACACAACATGACTGGTGCGACAATGAGTGGTATTCAATACTTAAGGAGAGTACTCTGTACTCTATTCTCATTTTAATTAAAAATTAGGTACTTAATTTTTTTCCGATTTCCCTTTAAATAAATGAATCATGGACACTAAGTAAATTACGCGGCTAAGCAAGTAGGCATACTATGCGGCCGGCGCGGCGGCGTGCGCCACCAAAGAAACACCGCGCCGCTATCATTCCCGCGCGTGGTGTCCATGCGTTGGGTGAATAAATAATTTACTCACTGATCAATTGATATTTTTTTCGTATTATTTTTTTCATCTAATTAGCCAAATATCACGTCCTCGAGTATTGAACATGACTCACCAGTCACGCAGTACAGGGTGTAACAAAACGAAGTGACAATAGTTTAGGGTATGTTTCCCTTATTTTATAGAGTTCACTCCGTAATTCGTTCCACTTTCACAGTAGCAGCGCTGAAAGAGCATTTTTTTTTATTATTTGTATGGGCAAGCACCCGCGTGCTATGAAAAAATCGGCCAAGCGCGAGTCGGACTCGCGCACGAAGTTTGTATGGGAGTCCCTCTCATTTTTTTTTATTTTAATATTATTATTAATTATTAAAGTACACATTATAATAAAGGATTTTATAAACATTTCAAGTGTGTAATTGTTACCATTATTAAAATCGAGCAAAAAAGTAACACATGTTATACGTGGGAGAGCCATGCTTCGGCACGAATGGGCCGGCTCGACTGGATAAATGTCACGTTCTCACAGAAAACCGACGTGAAACAGCGCTTGCGCTGTGTTTCGCCGAGTGAGTGAGTTTACCGGAGGCCCAATCCCCTAACCCCTACCCTATTCCCTTCCCTACCCTCCCCTATTACCCTATTCCCTCTTAAAAGGCCGGCAACGCACTTGCAGCTCTTCTGATGCTGCGAGCGTCCATGGGCGACGGAAGTTGCTTTCCATCAGGTGACCCGTTTGCTCGTTTGCCCCCTTATTTCATAAAAAAAAAAAAAAAAAAAAAACATGTACCTACTGCTATTTCACAATTAACTATACATTATACAGGTAACTCATACACACCCATAAGTATTATGACTTTGTTTTGAATGATTAATGAGTCTGATAGTAAAACTCAACATCAGTTTGGTACTACTGATATATTCTGTGCATCAGTCAACTAGGTTCAAGTTCGTTTGAACTCAAAACTAATTGGCGGTTAATTAAAAGTTAAGTAAAGTGAATGAAATACCTCGATATAGTTCTACTGAACTTACTGACAAGTTTGTGAAGTTTCATTAGTATATAAGTCGATTCTGAATTAGTACACGAATACCATAGTAAAAGGAGGGGAAGTAAGTTATCTTCATACAAAGGCACCGCGCGTGGCTTGTATGTGTGCGCCATAATATCAATGCGTCGCCACGTACGGCACACAATGAAATCTCGGCCAGTTTTATAAGGCTAGTACCGCCGAGATTTTGTTTTTCATTACACCCGTCCTGTAAGATGTTTCTGTTTGTCTTATAAAGTGACACCCAAAGAAATTATTATATCACATCACTCTTTATCACTACAATTACTTACAACTTGCCTTAAAAATACCACAACATAATATAGCACTTAAACTACCATGTTAAGAATATAGGCACTAAAGATCGGTAACATAATACAAGCTCTAGGAATAGACATTCGCCCAAGTTCATCAATCTCCCGTCTAAATCTAGGTTTTAGCTCAGTGGTCCCCAACCTTTTATTCATACGGGTCACAAACATGTTTGGTCTTGGTGTCGCGGGCCGCAACAAAAATGTTAAGTGTCAAAAAATAACGTTGTTAAAAATTAACGATTTAAAGGTGGAAAAAATTTCTCGACTTTCACGACGATTTTAAATTATTTTTCCGGTGGATGTGAATTTCAAAATGTTTTAGCATCATGCGGGCATCAGATAAAGTCCTGGCGGGATGAATACGGGGCGCAGGCCGCAAGTTGGGGATATCTGTTCTAGTTACTCAACCTAGTCTAACAAGGCTAATTCGGAATATTCTTTATGAAAATCTTTTGACTTCCTCGAGTGTTGGCCTTGAAACGTCGCCGTAACTTTCATTTGTCACTCTGTCCCACTAACCAATTTATTTTTGTACTAGCTGTTGCCCGCGACTTCGTCCGCGTGGACTTCAGTTTATAGTACTTTATAGCGCGCAATGTCAACAAAATTGGTGTCAAAAGCTTTTATAAAAAAACCCTGGTACCCCTTAAATCAATACAGCTGTGCAGTGTGCACACAATAAGTATTTCATTTTTTTATATTAAACTTTATATTTTATGCCAAATTTTAAAGCTTATTTAGCCCTCCGATTACACAACTTTACCCATAAACTATTTATCATTGATAGATTTAAGGTTACGTCACTGCACAGATAAAGTACTGAGTTATTTAATACCGTAGAATAGATATAACAATCGAAAAAAATCGAAACTTAAATGTAAGATGATACCACGTCTTATAGGAAGACTTTTGAGCAAGCGTCAGCGCGATGTAGAAGACGCACGGCGCCATCTATTATGAATTGTTGGAACTAACTTAATTTGAACAAATTTACGCATTTTCACCCCCTTACAACCCTTTTTTCCAGTAAAAAAAGTAGCCTATGTCCTTTCTCAGGCTTTAGACTATCTGTATACAAAATTTCATTACCATCGGTTCGGTAGTTTTGGCGTTTGGCGTGAAAGCGAGACTGACAGACAGACAGACAGACAGACAGAGATACTTTTGGCGTTTGGCGTGAAAGCGAGACTGACAGACAGACAGACAGACAAAGATACTTTCGCATTTATAATATTAGTATAGATTATGTGCACACTGCACAGCTGTTTTTGGGTATTTTGATTAATTAAGGGCCGCGCTACACCGGAGGTGTACCACTTACCAGGGGTACCACTTACCAGGGTTTTAAAAAGTTTTTAAATTTGACACAAATTTTGTTGACACCGCGCGCTATAAACTAAAGTCCACGCGGACGAAGTCGCGGGCAACAGCTAGTTAGTTAATATTAACGTGTATAACAATCGAAAGAATCGTAAAACCTACCTCAACATGGTACCACCTCTTATAGAAATACGCATGAGCAAGCAATAGCGCGATCTAGGGGACTCTTGGCGCCATCTGTTTTGAGTTTTTTGGAACTAAGTTAATTTAACCAAATTTACGCATTTTCACCCCCTTACAACCCCTTTTTCCAGTTAAAAAGTAGCCTATGTCCTTTCTCAAGCTTTAGACTATCTGTGTACAAAATTTCATTACAATCGGTTCAGTAGTTTTGGCGCTGTTGTTTTTGAATTTGATGTCTAAGTTGGTAGGTGAGTTATTAGTTAATAACGTGTATAACAATCGAAAGAATCGAAAAATCTAGCTCAATATGGTACCACCTCTTATAGAAATACGTATGAGCAAGCAATAGCGCGATCTAGGGGACTCTTGGCGCCATCTGTTTTAAGTTTTTGGAACTAAGTTAATTTGACCAAATTTACGCATTTTCACCCCCTTACAACCCCTTTTTCCAGTTAAAAAGTAGCCTATGTCCTTTCTCAGGCTTTAGACTATCTGTGTACAAAATTTCATTACTATCGGTTCAGTAGTTTTGGCGTGAAAGCGAGACAGACAGACAGACAGACAGAGATACTTTCGCATTTATAATATTAGTATAGATATAGATAATATTCTAACGTATTAAAAACTATAAACAAAAACATACTAACTAATAAGTATGATTAGTTCTATGTTACAATAAAGTAAAAAATAAAACGCCATCTGTTGAATCGTATTAGAACTAAAATGTTCATTCCATCGATATATTTCTGGATTTTTTATAATATTATACATAAAATATGTTTAAGATTTTTGATATTTATTTTAATACACATCCAAGACCCAGGAAAATTTAAAACTTTTTGTTCCGCCTGCGGGACTCGAACCCAGGACCCCCGGGATGAGCGCTGGCCACGCGCAATGCGAATTCATTTTCATCGAAATTTTCATGGAAATAAGATATTTTCCCACATCAAAATGTAGCCTATGTCCTTTCTCAGACTCTAGAATAACTGTATACAAAATTTCATTGCAATCGGTTCAGTAGTTTTGGCGTGAAAGCAAGACAGACAGACAGACAGAGATACTTTCGCATTTATAATATTAGTATGGATTAAACATCATATTCTAACGTATTAAAAACTATAAACAAAAACATACTAACTAATAAGTATGATTAGTTCTATGTTACAATAAAGTAAAAAATAAAACGCCATCTGTTGAATCGTATTAGAACTAAAATGTTCATTCCATCGATATATTTCTGGATTTTTTATAATATTATACATAAAATATGTTTAAGATTTTTGAAATTTTATTTTAATACACATCCAAGACCCAGGAAAATTTAAAACTTTTTGTTCCGCCTGCGGGACTCGAACCCAGGACCCCCGGGATGAGCGCTGGCCACGCGCAATGCGAATTCATTTTCATCGAAATTTTCATGGAAATAAGATATTTTCCCACATCAAAATGTAGCCTATGTCCTTTCTCAGACTCTAGAATAACTGTATACAAAATTTCATTGCAATCGGTTCAGTAGTTTTGGCGTGAAAGCAAGACAGACAGACAGACAGAGATACTTTCGCATTTATAATATTAGTATGGATTAAACATCATATTCTAACGTATTAAAAACTATAAACAAAAACATACTAACTAATAAGTATGATTAGTTCTATGTTACAATAAAGTAAAAAATAAAACGCCATCTGTTGAATCGTATTAGAACTAAAATGTTCATTCCATCGATATATTTCTGGATTTTTTATAATATTATACATAAAATATGTTTAAGATTTTTGAAATTTTATTTTAATACACATCCAAGACCCAGGAAAATTGAAAACTTTTTGTTCCGCCTGCGGGACTCGAACCCAGGACCCCCGGGATGAGCGCTGGCCACGCGCAATGCGAATTCATTTTCATCGAAATTTTCATGGAAATAAGATATTTTCCCACATCAAAATGTAGCCTATGTCCTTTCTCAGACTCTAGAATAACTGTATATAAAATTTCATTGCAATCGGTTCAGTAGTTTTGGCGTGAAAGCAAGACAGACAGACAGACAGACAGACAGACAGACAGACAGACAGACAGACAGACAGAGATACTTTCGCATTTATAATATTAGTATGGATATTTGCAGAAAATAGTACCCGACAACCCTTATAAAATAAAATAAAAAAATAAAAATAGCCTTTATTCTACCCGACAACCCTTACAACTTTTATAAATCTTCATTCGTTATTTATGTAATATTATATGATATCCATACTAACATTATAAATGCGAAAGTGTGTCTGTCTGTTACCTCTTCACGCCCAAACCGCTGAACTGATTTTCCTGAAAGGTATGGAAATACTTTGAGTCTCGGTAAAGGACATAGGATATTTTTTTTCTCAGAAAAATGTACGTGTTCGCATGATTATCTAGTTAATTTAATATATAGCGGTTTTTTTAAGCGCTAATCTCAAGAACTATTGGTTCGATTTTAATTTTTTTTATTGATAGACAAATAAGGTTTTAAGAGGTTTTAAGCTAATGTATTATGTATAACATCATGCTAAGACTAATGGTGCGAAAAATCAGTGGAAAATATGGAAAAACGGGGATAATTATTAATTTTGTCAATATATTGTGTTGACGCGGACGAAGTCGCGATCAACAGCTGGTTATAGTTGTATATAAAATGTAAATAACGCGTCTATATTATAGCGGACGCTTCCCAAAATAAACCCGTAATAACTTATTGAATATAGAAACATACATGCATTATTTAAGTACGGCACAAATTAATTCAGTTTACATAAGTTTATGTAAAGGTTAAGGCTGGTATCTGCCGAGCGCTGAAGTTTAAACAACAGTTACTCGAGTTAATGAAAGTTGAGTTTACGTACTGTATAATTAACGATTGTTAAATAGCGTTGTATGTCAAGGATACAATGAATCCATATATTAAAAGCGAAAGTGTGTCTGTCTGTCTGTTACCTCTTCACGCCTAAAGTATTAAACCGATTTTGATGGATATAAGTAGGGAAAGGACAGAGGATACTTTTTGTCCCGGAAAAATGGACGGTTCCTGCGCGATATAATAATTTTGGCGCAGCGGAGATGCGGGCGTCATCTGATTTACAGTTTATAATAATTATTACTTATTCCTTATTTAAGTTAACTACAAAACGCAAATTTATCAGAGATCGCTATTTTCATACGTCGTCTGTAATTTCCATAGAAAAGCGAAGTTTGGCGGAAATAACCAACAAAACTGTACCGTTTAACCGTTGTTTAAGTGTTGGTTAACTCCAGCCTCCAGTATTGATCGTCAGCACCACTCGAAACATAATACGACTCCGCAAATAGAGGGTGGATATTTTTGGACGCTTAATTTTGGTAACTTATTCCCAATGGCGTTGGCTTTTAGTCTTCAAATTTAAAAAAGTTTGGTTTCTATTCATACAACTTTTCGATACAAAATATATGATGATCGAAATAGATAGAACCATTTCTAAATTAATACAATGGTAATTTTTGGCAACTGTGTTTGCGGCTTTCCACCTTGGCTCATGGTGGATCAATACAATGGACAATCGTAGACGAATTTGTCCATTGATTGTCCACAATCTAAACTGTGTGAAATGTAAAAAAAAAACCTGTCTTCAACCAAAATTATGGGAAGAAATACTTTTTACTCTCTTTCACATCACAAAGCGTTAGGGAATTCATCCAAAAAACCAGCAGCAGCCAAGCCATATAAAATAGCATTTTAAATGTGGGTAGCATTTTTGGAACAGTACTACTACTACTATTGTCAATCACTTTTTGCCGCTTCGTCTATTGCTAGTGATTTAGACAATACCTCACCTGACATGATATATTTTAGTCTTTATTTTAGCAAAGGATTTAAAATTTTAGCATTTTTTTATCTTCTACATAAAATGGTTTAAGCGAAAGCAACGTTCGATGCTGGGAAGCAAATATTTTATTATCTTTTTGGGATTCAACGCATTTTGTGTACAATTGCAATAAACTGGGGGCTTAGCCGACACGTTTTATCTATCGCTTCAATAAAGAATCGTCGATCAAAAATGTGTTGAATTGTCTGCTATCGACTTTATGTCATGTCAATTCCATACACTTTGGTCGAGGATTCTGCAAAGAAATGATAAAGAAAATGTGTTGGCGAATCACTCAACATCTATTATGTCAGAATCTAAGCGCAGGTTTTTAAGCAAATTTCCCTAAAACAAAACTCCATTAATCCTAAAAATAAAGGGCTTAGAAGCGACGGAAATAGCCACGCAATTAAAGAAATTTCCAATGGAACGTACGAATAAAATAACCGCATTTCGCTCGCCGTTTGGAAGGGATTAACTTTCAATTTTGCATGGGTTTACTTGTTGCCCGGAGCTTAACCATTTCGAAATGAAGGATCTCGCGGCAAATCGTGTTGCACGTTTTTTGTATTATGATTTTACCTGGCTTATGAGTCTGATTTTTAATTTTCCGGGAATCCGATGTTAGTTATGGAAGACACGAATTCGGCTCCAACGAATTTCATGAAATTTAGTATATAGGGGGTTTCGGGGGCGATAAATCGATCTAGCTAGGAATCATTTTTAGAAAATGTCATTTTATATGTGTTTTGACCGAGCAACGCTCGGTCAAATAGCTAGTGTTTCATTATTTATGCACACAGTGAGCAATAATATTTTCCGTCCTCTAAAAATATATATCATAATAAACTTTTCATAAAATCCGTCCAGTAGTTTTGGGAGCCTATTCGTTACAAATAAACACAACTTAACGGCTTATTATTTGAACTATAATATGAATAAAGAAGTATAAATATAAGAATTTGCTCTGTTTCTATTCTCACTGTACATTGTGATTTGCGCTATTGACAAAATGTCACGGAGCGCCAACGTATTACCACATAGGCGTTTAAACCGAACAATTTTCTCGTGGGCTCTGAACAATGTGAGGTGATTCGTTTTGTGTCACAACACGAGGGTGTGGAAAGCTTTCAAATGCTGATTTATGCAAAGTAATGTTTATTATGTCTTCGAACAATATTGGGTATGTGTTAAGGAAAAAGTATGGAGCTATCTATATGAAAAATAAAACGATTATGTCGCTATAAATAGCAACGTCCGTTAATAAAATGATATACGTGGGGACATGCTATACGTGGGAGAGCCATGCTTCGGCACGAATGGGCCGGCTCGACCGGAGATATACCACGTTCTCACAGAAAACCGGCGTGAAACAGCGCTTGCGCTGTGTTTCGCCGAGTGAGTGAGTTTACCGGAGGCCCAATCCCCTACACTATTCCCTTCCCTACCCTATTCCCTTCCCTTCCCTTGCCTTCCCTACCCTCCCCTATTCCCTCTTAAAAGGCCGGCAACGCACTTGCAGGTCTTCTGATGCTGCGAGTGTCCATGGGCGACGGAAGTTGCTTTCCATCAGGTAACCCGTTAGCTCGTTTGCCCCCTTATTTCATAAAAAAAAATGATACAAATTTTGTATTTAGTTATTTATCTTTTTGATGTTTGTTAAAATTTAATCAATCTATTGAGGCCTCTCTATGTTCGCTCAAAATGAGTACTTAATATAATTTTTAAGAACATGTAGAAAGGGACATAATATTAATATGAAATTGTCTATAATTGAAATCGATTGTTCATACCATAAGCAGTTTTACGATCATGGTTATCCAACATGGCCCAACATGAAAAAGCTTATCTCATATGAACATTGAACATTTTGGTAATTTAATAAGTAATTCTGAACCATCTAACGTTCTGAAAACGACAGTTCGAGTCTGTTGTTAAATGCTATCAAATGGTTGCGCGTTAGCTTAACGCGTACAGTATGGAAATAATTGACTTGTAACTAAAGGCGTCTGTTACTTGCGTACGACACGTTTTATCTATCGCTTCAACACCGAAACCGGTGTAGGAGTTATTATATACCGTACATAGAACTTACATTTCAACTCCATTTCAGGTGTCCGTATGTTAGACGGCGACGTGACGGATGCCGTCGAAGCTCGTTCACTCAGCCTCAACCCGCAGCACGTGGACATCTATAGCGCGTCGTGGGGGCCTGATGATGATGGGAAGACGGTGGACGGACCGGGGGAGCTGGCGCAGAGGGCCTTCATTGAGGGGGTTACTAAGGTAACAGTTTAATCTGACTACAGCGAAGCGAAGGGTAATGATTTTAGCAGTCCAAATAATTATGTATGTGGCGGAGCCCCTAAAATACTGGTCCGATTTTGGTGTTAATTGATTAATATATATTAATTATTATTAATGTACTCGCGAGTAAAATAGCCTATTTTTTATCTTCGTGTTATATCGTAATTTGTGTTTGTGCAAGTTAAGAGTCCGAGTACCATCGAAATTTTCATACAAACGTAATACCAAGATCATTTATCATGTAAATATTTTGCAGTGAATCTTTGTACAGGAACCTAGGTAATTACTATCTTAAGCTGAATAATAGCTGAAATATGGTAAATATTCTCGTATGGGAAATGATCTTGGTATTACGTTTGTATGAGAATTTCGATGGCACCCGGACTCTTAAGGAAGGATATTTTTATAAACCAATAGCAATAATCAACACTGGCACAAATTATATTATGTCTTATAATTATTTTCCTGTCTACGTATGTATATGGCCAGGCTAATACCGATTGACAACTCAAGTTAGCTATTTTATTATTATGGAATTCGACCCCTTAGAAACAAATTTGGAACTTAACCTTAAAGGAGTAATAGTGTGTATTAGACACCTATTTGAAACATTACAATAATCCAGCTTCAATGTTTTAGGCTTGACTCTAAGGACTTGCTCTTTATATATCCAGGGCCAAGGTATAATAAACACTGGAAAACTTACTTTTACGGTAGCTCAAAGGCGAACAATTGTTTGCTCAGTATTTATTAAGGCTATTCAAGAATTAAAGTTTTTCCAAAAGCAATAATGGACTCTTAAGAAATTTCTTTAATTGTTTTGCCATTATTTATGGTGGACGTTGCTCTTAATACAACCTTCGTTCTAAACGGGAAAAACAAGGGGCTTAATTACGTTTTCAAAAGCGTGAAATTTCATAATTTTCCTCTTGAAAATTTGAATAATTACTTGCATAGAGGTCAGCAGAGTTTTGCTTTTAATTTAGCGACAAATGTTATGCAGGTGGCGCTACAAAAATTATATTTATGAAGAGCTTTCGGGCTACTTGAATATGACCCTGAATTAAGACTAGAAATTTCCGATGTGTATTTTGTAGGTGGCTAAAATATTATGGCTCTTATAGTGCAAAAACCGCTTACAATGACACAGCCAAAATGCTACCTTGTACACAATACCTTAAATATTTTACACGCACTAGGAAACTGTTCATACGAGTAGAATTTTTCATATCTTTTAAACACAAAGAACTACTTTCATTTAAACTTAATACTCGTATGTACCATCAGAACAAATTATAAAGAACGCTTTGGATATAAAAATAAAACAAGCGGGCCGGTAAAATGAAAAGACGCCACGATACGTATCAGTAGCAGAGTATACTGGACCGTATAGTGTGGGGAATAAGGCGTGATTTCGCTTGAAATCTCGTTGCAATATTGTTACTAAGTTAGCGGATTTGCGTCGACAAGAGTAATTTCTGTAATGATGCAATTATTTTCACCCGCGAGCGCCAAGACGTGCTGATATAAATATTAAACTGGTCATTAAATTTAAGTTAAAAACATTATAACATTCTGATTTCCTTCCTGTTTGCCGTGAATGATAAAGAGATTAAAGAAAGTGCCCCCCCAGCGAAGCCAAAAGTTGGGGTAAAAATGATGATGTGTGAAGTGCTAGGTTAAATACTGGTCTGATTGCTTAAGGTCTTAACAAATTCATAACTTCAGTAAAGTTAAGTTATCATTTAGTGTCTCTGAGCGCAACCATTTTTTTTTTCATGGAAATAAAAGAAACAGTCAATTACTGTCAATTACGTGGGCAAAACTAAAATCCAAATGGTGAATCGAGGCACAAAATAACAAAAATAACAAAATTTGTATGTAATTCTGTGCCTCGTCATTTCGATTACAGTATAGTGTGGAATTAAATTGTATCCAGCAACAGTATAACACAGTAATTTTCATGCATAGCGCTATGATTGAAATTTCATTACCTGAAACTCGACAACTTAGCTTATTTCAACCGAGCTTCATTAAATTTTCGCTCGCCACTTTGGGGCTCTTTTTAGAATATTTGAGCATGAAAATCGTTTACTCGCATCACCATCATGCATTTAAATATTTTTTTTCCTTGATTGTTTATTTGAAGAAGCTTTTCTTTATAATAAAGTTTATATTGAGGTTGCGTAAAAAGATTTTTTTATTCGGCTCAACTATTTATTTTTCGTAGGCCCGGACTTAAGTTGAATACCTGCGTTAGCTATGTGGCGGTACCCACAATTCGCCTAACATTCCTGCATCGCGCAATCGAAGTTTCCTAAGCGCGTCGGTATATATACGACAGCTGAAATGTATCACGTGGGCTTCGGCCTGACCGGGCATACCACCTCGCTCGGTCGGAAGATCTTCCTTTGGCCACCATGCTTTTATCCCACAGCTACAAACTGGGTATACAGTGGTATTGAACAACATTGTCGTGAGTAAAGAGCCACACCATGCTGCGCCATGCAGTTCTAAAGTCTTGTCATAAAGCCAAGGTCCATAAATAATTCGAATCGTATGATTACAGTGCTACAAGTATCCAAGTGTCAAAAAATCCTTGTAGAGTTGTAACACGTATGCGAAACTGCTATCAAAAAAATGGTACGTTAGTTCTGTTTCCGGCCACGTTCATTATTATGTTACTTGACATTGGGGAGGGTATAGCTTTGAATCAGCTGTCTATCAGTGTTACAAGCGGAGTTAGTTCCGATTTTGGCGACGTGCCAAAAGATCCTTGTACCGCAACACTCGCTTTCTTATTTTTCTTTACCAAGGTCGCAATGCTTGTAATCATATAACACTTGTCATTCCTGTACCAGGGTCGCAACGGCAAAGGCTCAATATTCGTGTGGGCCTCCGGCAACGGTGGTAGAGAGCACGACAACTGCAACTGCGACGGCTACACCAACTCCATTTGGACGCTGTCCATCTCGTCGGCGACGGAGCGCGGGGAAGTCCCGTGGTACTCCGAGATGTGCTCATCCACGCTCGCGGCTACGTACAGCAGCGGCGCTACCAATGAGAAGCAGGTTGGTAGATTTCGAACTAGAAGAGGTAGACTTCTAAATGATGTCACCATTTACAACGTGAAGTTATAACATCTGGGTGTTGATTAACGACAATTTGCAATCTCTTAAACGTACAACACACTCGCTTTAATCACTATAATAAAATGTAACGTATGTCGAGGCCTAAAATGTATTATTTCATCTTTAATACCATAAAATCTTATATTTTATACACAATCGGTTCCTCGACCAAGAATGCAAGTATTTACGTTAAAAAATTGTATACAGTGAATGTTAAGGAAAAAGTGTTAAAATTATGTAGCTAGGTCTAATACTCGAGAAACCACGCAATTTGGAGTTAGTTCTATTTCAACTAACTCTGAGGAAATCTTGGTTTCCCAGGAACTAATCTAAAGTCCATAGTACAAGTAAACTGTGTGTCCGTAGGTTGTAACAACAGACTTGCATCACTCATGTACAATCGGCCACACTGGGACATCGGCGTCCGCGCCGCTGGCCGCTGGCATATGCGCGCTGGCGCTGCAAGCTAACAACGACCTGACTTGGAGGGACATGCAGCATATAGGTAAGAGTATAGGATGTAGAGTAAAGGCCCGCAGATGACCGATGGCCGATCCCATTCGATCGGACTGATAGCATCTCTAACCTGACCAGACTCATGCACAAACGTGGAAATGCACCAAACGACTCTGGTTAAGTCGGCCTGCCATTATACGATTGGATCTGACCTAGACATAATATGGGGATTGGGAGCCCTAAGAAACACCAAAAGTATGATCTGTTCGTGTGTTGTTCTTGTCTGTCAAGCCACTTTTGTAACGTATCAGCTACGAATAATAAAAACTAAGGAATCGTAACTCCCATACCTGCCCATACTACTCGTATTACCGTTTTAAATTTGGTTCCTTTTGATCTGTCATGTAACGTCAGCCTAGTACCGCTCAAGTTCACCTAAATATTGCAAATGTATTGAAATGTGTACCTAAGGTACACTTTTTTGACAAGTATTGTGGAGCATGTTTTTTGACGGAGTTACTTTTCCTTAGTTTTTATTATTCGTAGCGTATCAGGCAAGAAAATTAATTGTATGACTAAAACGTATCGAGTCAAAGATGCTTTAATAAATAATATTTACTTGTACAATTTGATTTGATATTGTATTTTTTAAACTGTTTCAGTTTGATTGCACATTATAATGTAACGAAAAATAGTGCGTTATACTATTGTAATTAATATTTAAACACTCCCCAGAGTTCACAATTTTACTTTGAAAGAAGGGGGTTGTAACGAAGATTGAATTCATATTAAGTTAAGTCATCGATCAGAGGATAAATCTGAGCTTATTCAATTAGATATACATGAAACGAGTAATTAGTATTCAGTGCAATTAATTAAACATAACCTAATTGCAAAGCCAACAGTCAAAGTCAAAGGGAACGATTATAGCCTCCTCTCCACATCACGACGTCGTCGACGTGGCACGGTACGTTGACGTGACGTGCAAATTCATATACTAACATGCCACATTATGACCTAGGCTATATTTTCTAGGGTTTATTTTGCTCTACGTCACTACAAGTAGCGGCGGCATCGCAATGTCGGTAGAAAATTAAACCCTTTTGTATTTTTGTGTATATTTGTGTTTTTATGTAATGAACAAACTCCAAAATAACTTTACCGATTTTAAAAATACTTTTACCATTGAAAAGCCACATTCACCCTGAGTAGCATAGGCTATATTTATTGTAGAAAAGATTAAGGATCCTTACTAAAACTTAACTAACGTAATCCAAGGTGTCAAAAATGTCCTAAAACGTCTTTCGTCACATGCGCTGCGGTAACTATCGATATAGAACAAAAGTATGTACTTACTACAATATTTAAGAGGATTCCACACCGCCCTTTTTTCCATACAAACGTTGTCCTCTGTTTCCTCCCTGGATAATGCTAGTAGAGTTATATTTTTTTTCCTGAATATCTACGGCCACTAATACAATGTCCCTATGTTTTCTTTTTTTTTTAATTTAATTATTAAATAAGATATGAAAGTTCAAAAACCCAAAAAAATGGCCAGATTTTCCACTGTGTTCAAACGTCCAGAAAACAGATTTGGCTAGATTATACAAAAAAAGCAAAACATAGGAACACAGCTATCGCGTTCTGCGGTATAGGCTTGAGGTAAGGGAGACAGCTATAGATATTACACGTACTTTTTTTTCATTTCTCTAGCCGCTGTTGTATCCTCTTAAAGTTCATCATGGTGTCGCTATGACGTCACGGTCCTTCAAACAACAAAAATTTTTGTATGGATTTGACATCGAAATTTCACTCACACGCAATGTTTTGGAGATCGTGACGTCACACTCTGTGATGGCTGTTTGCGATCACGTGATATTACGGATTAAATTATATTTACTTTTTATTAAATAAAATAAAAAATATTATAAAGTTAATGAGAAATATATGTCATTTTCGGTAATTCTATATACAAACTCTCAAAGAAAAAACAATAATTTGTATTATTATATTTCGGTTACTGTCTACACCTCTATTACTTGTTCCCATCCTTAAACCTCTTTTCGTTTCTCGAAAAACCACACTCCGATTTTCACTCCAACCTCGCAAAACCCACAAATCTTAAATGAAACATGGAATGTGGATTGTGTTTATGTTTAAATGACTAATTCTGCGTTAATATGTGAATTCTTAGCTATTGTTTGCTAGGATTCTCCTTTGATGAAGTAATGCAAATCGCTACGCCTGACGACATATTGTGTTTGAATTAGGCTCTCTCATCATACAATATCAATATCTACAAAAAACTCGCCCCGCAACACAGGTGCGCGCAAAAATCCAAATCCCATTATTCCCGTTTATTACTTTTTACCCCAAACTGTATAGCTTATTTGGGATTAAAGATAACACGAGGGTCGGACCCGATATGGACCCAGAAGTTCCATTCAGTTTATCGCAACTTATTTATCAAATTACTCCTTTGCACTCACTTTAAAGGGTATTCTCCTATTGTTTTTGTAATTTCTATCAACTTTTTTAATTAACTAGCTGTCTCGGTGAACTTCGTGTCACTTAAAAACATTCCCCGGACTTCTACAAATATTTTAAGACTAAAATTAGCCCAATCCGTTCAGCCGTTCTCGAGTTTTGCGCTTAGCAACACATTCAGCGACTCATTTTTATATTATGGACTAGTTAAAAGCCGAGCTTTGTGAGGGCTCGCATTATCACACCTTGACTAACTGATGATAACACATCTACATATAAATAAAAATTAGTATGTTAAAGAACAAATCAATAGGCGTGATAGTTTTTCCGTAAAGTATACCACAAAATGTAAAGCTTGTGAGATATACTAGGGCTCGCTTCGCTCGCCCTGATAATCGGTCCAGGCTGGTATTATAATTCCTATTGGACTGACGATTTTTAAAAAGATCCTACGGGGTTTGCAGGATCATTCTATAAATTATGCGTTATTGTAACGTCATTGAAACTAATTTGTATAAAAATTACAATATTTCATCCATATTAAACGCATTTCATATTAACATTATGATTACGCAGCTGTTATTTCTACTAACCACTTTATCAGTCGTAGGGTGTGTACAGCGGGCTTTATGCAGTTATCCAAAACTTTGCTACCATTTTGAGCATTAATAGCTCACAAATTAATACCTGAATCACTTTGTCATTTAAACATTATACACAAAACGCTTCGAACAATTACCAATTAATTGTAGTTGTACTACTGACATTGTACTAGTTTGTTCGAGAACCCTCTTCGTAAAAAAGAATACGAAAATAAATTACAACGTTGCCAAATAAATATAACATTAGTATGTTAATGCTATGGCCAAACGAATTGTAGCAAGAAATACCTACGCTCAAGTTTTTGTTATACAGGATGTAACAAAATAAAGTGACATTATAGAATGTACATTGTCCCTTATGTAAATAGTTCACTGCGGAAATAGCAGCGCTTATAAACTTTATTTGTATGGGCAAAATCGTGACGTTGAAGCATTTCTCATAGAAACATGATAGAAGTCAAAAGTAACTCTGTCGGCGCTGCTACTTTCACAGTAAATTCTACAAGGGACACACACACTATTAATTAAATGCGACTACAAAAATATTATAAATGCTAATAAAAATATTTTCATGTATTGCCTCTTCTACATATCGACGGATGCGTCGGCAGATTATATCTGCGGATGCGGCCGCCGAGGTGTAGAGGGTGGTTTTTGCTTGTCTGTGTAGTCCGCCCGACCGACGTCATCGGCCGACGTTAAATACCTACCCTGACAGACAACCAAAAACCAACCTCTACACCTCGGCGGACGCATCCGCAGATACAATCTGCCGACGCATCCGTTGATATGTAGAGGAGGCATATAATAATATCTATGGATGCTTCACACCACGTCAGGCTGGCCCCGTGGTAAGTTCCTGAAGGACTTGTGTTACGGGTACCAGACAACGGAAATATATTATTTAATACTTTTATACTATACATATATTTAAGATATTTATTATATTATACTACACATATTTAATATACAACCATGACCCAGGAACTTTAAAAACTTTTTGTTCCGTCGGTGGGATTCGAACCCGCGACCCCGGCTTGAGCTACCAACAGCTCACCAACTGAGCCACAGAGGTCGTCATATTATGGCATATGGCTACTAAATAATTTAATGTTTTATAAGTTATAACATTAGTCTTGTAAGCGCCCTTGCGGTTCGCTTGACTTGCCTTGGCGGGGGATTTACCGTGCCTCCAGAACCTAATTAGCTCGACGAACTTTTTATGTGTTGGTCTAGACTCCAGACGATATCTAAACTCTAAACTACTACGTCTGGGCAGTATAGGGCGTGGAATATCCATTGACTATAACTGCTTTATTCTGGATAATGTATGTTTGGATATTTTAGTGGTCTTAAAATATCCAAACATTGTTGTATTTTTTTCTCGGATATACTTACCAAATGTAAATGTAAACTGAGTTGTAATCCCAGGGCCCAAACCAATTTTTTCATAAATAGTGCTATTACCTTTTACACTAATTATTCTGTCTACTTAGACGACTTAAATTCGCGCGTTGCTAAGTGACATTGATATGCGGGATAATATGCCTTAATATTACATCGAATTCCGTACAATTTTGATTTTTCTTGTGCCTTTCCTAATTACCCCGGTATTTCTTTTTCTGAAAGAACATACCTAATGAATGAACGTTCCACAGTGGTGCGGACAGCGCGACCTGAGCGGCTCAGTCTCGGCGGTGAATGGAGAACGAACGGCGTCGGTCGGAACGTGTCTCATTCGTTCGGCTACGGGCTGCTGGACGCCGCGGGCATGGTGCGCCTGGCCAGGACGTGGAGGACGGTGCCACAGCAGAGGATCTGTACCATCACCGCACAGAGGCTGCCGAGGTCGATTCCGCCGCGGTCCTCTATTACCGTCCAGGTATTTTGGAACGAAGTTCATTATCGCGCGTTGCGAAAGGGGGCTAGACGGAAAAAGTCATAACAACACTTTTTGACTGACACTTATTTTAGTACCTGCGAAGTAGGGGCAGAGGGCGTTGATGTACGATGACGTCAACTGGCGGGAAATTTAAAAGTCTACCATTCCTCTATGTCAGGAAATTTAATTTTTTTTTTGGCTGGCGGTACTCTTAATTTTTTTTATAACTCCCTTGAACTGAAAAACTTGAGAGGTGTCCCTTGACACCTCTCAAGTTTTTTCTTCTATAGTATTTTATGTCTATGGTATTTTCGTGTCACGTGAAAATTATTAAAGTAACTAGATGACACCCGCAACTCCGTTGCACCAAAATTCGTTTATCGCGCGGGAACCGTACATTTTTCCGGGATAAAAACTATCCTATGTCCTTTCTCGGGACTCAAAGTATCTCCTTGCCAAATTTCAGCAAAATCGGTTCAGCGGCTCGAGCGTGAAGAGGTAACAGACAGACAGACAGACAGACAGACACACTTTCGCATTTATAATATTATAGTAATAGTATGGATGATGGGTTGTTTTACCAATTGTAGTTGGATTAAAATTATTACATTTTGAAACAATAATTTATGCTACGCAGTAATGTTACATAATATGCTTTAGCCTTAGTTAGATACTAGTTAGGCTTAGTCAGTTAGTCTGCCTAACTAAGGTCAATTCCACCAGCACATGAAGCGACGTAGCTCTTTTATAAATTAACGCTAAAATTGGCAAGTAAACTTTTATGCTACCATACATCTCACCTTTAGGGATTTCCAATGAAATCCAATTATAATATGGCAAAAACTTATGGTAAAGCAAGATAAATGATAAAGGCTTTGCTCACGAGTTTTTGGAACCCTTACTTTACTCTTGATGTCTTGTTTATGAGGCATCCAAATTTACATAAAAGATATTAGGTTGCATCAGTATCTCTTATCTTATATCTTTAAACGAGCAATTCTTTATATATATATATATATATATATATATATATATATATATATATATATATATATATATATATATATATATATATATATATATATATATATATATATATATATATATATATATATATATATATATATATATATATATATATATAATCTGTAATTGGAATCTCGGAATCGGCTCCAACGGTTTTCATGAAATTTAGTATATAGGGGGTTCGGGGGCGATAAATCGATCTAGCTAGGAATCATTTCTAGAAAATGTCATTTTCATCGGATACCGAGCAAACAGCTAGTTATTATAATTCTAGTAAAAAGATCATTCATCATTATCAGAAACAGATCATCTGACATCGTCTAGACCAGGGGTCACCAATTAGTTTCGCTCGGGGTCCATTTTAAGGAATGAATTAATGACCTACGCGGTCCACACATCTTATAAAAAATATTTTTTAAACAAAGATAATTACAGAAATTACAAAGGTATTTATTTACATAGCAAAGAGAAAAGTGATAATTTTTGTTGCTAATTATCTGTCTGAAGTTTGAAGTGAAATTGGTGCAATTAAACTAAGTTCATCTTCGAAAATGTTTGGTCGGTGGTCCGCACACAATGGGTCGGCGGTCGGGATGCCGAACGCGGTCCCCCATTTGGTAACCCCTGGTCTAGACTCTAGTTTATCGAAATCCTATGGTAAAATGTTTTAAATTATGCGTAGGATGCTATATTATAAAATTGCAGTTAATTTAGACGTTTTAGCTTTAAAAGGACCTTTTGCTAACATAAGGACCACTCACATAAACTCCGAGGTATAACTACTGAACGGATACTACATTTCAAACAAACACAAGGCTTTTAATAGTTACCAACATGCTCGTTCAAGCACAAAAGAATTCAATAATTGTTTGCTCTCTGCTCGCTCAAGTATGAACCATTGTAATCGTTATATTGCGTTTTTCAATTTATTTATAAAGGATCCTTTTATTCTCTATCGAGTTTGTTCTAGTTGCAAAAATAGTACATTGTATTGTTTTCAAATTAAAAATAAACACGAAGTTATTGTTTAACATTTTTTCTTAATGAAGCGGAAAAAATTATTTGGAAATACTTGTTCGTTTTAGTCGTATAAAAGATTTCAATGTGTCTATTTTTTGTTTGCTATAAGCAGCAGTACAAATACTAACTTGTATTGTTTGTAAAAATCTGCCTTGCTTAGAATATTCTGACTGACAGACATACAAATGCCGCTGAACCGATTTTGCTGAAATTTGGTGTGGAGATACTGAGTCCCGGGAAAGGACATAGGATACTTTTATCCCGGTAATGTACGATTATCGGATAATTCTGGCATTGCGGGTGTCATCTAGTATATATTAGTAATAACAATATGGGATAATAGTTATCCCAAGGGCACGGAACCCCAAAAGCACGAATAATCACCAGCCGCATCGATATGTGAAATCTAATTGAGCCGTAATGAACAATGTCGGCATATAATTAGCTGCGCGTCTGACCTGTACATGCATTAACCGCACACAATAATTACAACATTACCGTCTAATTGCCAATGTTCGTTTTGTTTTTGGCCGTAACGTCATAATGAGGTAGGGAATAATATTTATCCATTATTTTACTGCAAAGGAAAGTTTTATTGCGATATAATATTATGCGGTATCTTTGGTATTTGCTTATGAACACAGAAAGTATGTCGTAATTAAACTTTGTTTACTTCAACAGCAAGTCACTGATTACATAAACAATGACCTATATTTTGTTAGATTAATTATTATTGTAACTAGTTACTTAAACAAAAGTAACTTAGGAGAAGATACACTTAACACATCGATCGTGGAATAACGAGACACAATAGCTTTTCCATTGTTATCGCGGCCGGATGCGGCCGCTTAGGTCTTCATGAATTTAAGTAAAAAACCTTAGAATCCGGCCATAAGAGGCTTAAACATTAGAGCGAGATGTAACTTTCATGTTCACGAAACTAAAACCTTTATCGTCTGATCGTACAATATAAATCTTAAGCTATCTTTGCATAGGACATCTGTTCCCTGCTCCTGCTGTTACTGCTCCAAAACGTACCCTAACTCTATAATAATACAGTACATTCTCCCCCAGCTGGACGTCGGAGCGTGTGCTGGAGTGAACTACTTGGAGCACGTGCAAGCGCGCGTGTCGCTGTCCGCGGCGCGTCGCGGCGACCTGCGGATAGCGCTCACGTCGCCCGCCGGGACGCGCGTCACGCTCCTCGCGCCCAGGTAAGTGCGATAGAACTGCATAGTTTCGACCATGAACAATCCCAGGCCCTTCAGCCAAGACCTCAACCACAACGACCGAACTGCTCAGTTCGGTCACGTAAGGACCAGGCCTGTAGCCAAGATCTATTCGTTATCGCTTCTTTATAGAATCGCCGATCAAAATGTCTGGATTTGACTTAAGCGTTCGTTTATATTATGAAATTGACGTTCGACTCGTCTAATGTCAATAGATACATTTTGATCGGCGATTCTATAAAAAGCGATAACGAAAAGGTCTTGGCTACAGGCGTGACCGAACTGGGCAGTTCAATTCAATTTGCATTTCATTTGCGAAAACCAAAGGTGCGAAAACAACAGGTTTGTTTTTACTTCTACCGGGAGAGCCGCTAGAAGTAAAAACAAAAGAGCAGAGACGGTAGAAAGAAAAGATCTTTCGACTTCACTTAAAAAACGTATAATATGTTTGTGAAAATTCAGGAGGTCTAGTTTATAAAATTATGACGATGTACGATGTATTTTACCACCTTCTGACTGTCACCGCTCTCGTAATTAAAATTCCTAGTATTAGGAATTTTTAGCAATCCAAGGTACTTTTAGGAAAAAAGCTCTGATAATATAAAAGGAGAATTAAAGAGTGCCTTGCGAGAGTGAGAGAGAGTGAGTAGAGAGGAGTTGAGATATAATCTGGTATTCAAACTTTAGAGGTCGGTTATTCAAAAAGGTTTCAAAGCTAACTTATTCAATTAATCACACACCAAAGTATTTCGTATTAGAAAAGATAGATGTTTTAAGAAAAGTATTCCTTCGTAGAATCAATTTCTTAGTTACTACAACATAAATAATAGTTACTTGGTAATAAATTGTACGAAGCAATATAAAATAATTGGCTTGTTTAAAGGTATTGAATTATATAACTCGAAAAGTTGAGAAATTATGAAGCAACAACTAAACTTCACTAATTGTTGTTCGAAGCAATGGTTATTATATTTTGTCCTTACTACATAAGGTACTTAGTTTATAATGATCAGACAATCAGTAGCAAACATACATACACATCCATACTAATATTTTTTTTATGAAGTAAGGAGGCAATCGAGCAAACGGGTCACCTGATGGAAAGCAACTACCGTCACCCATGGACACTCGCAGCATCAGAAGAGCTGCAGGTGCTTTGCCGGCCTTTTAAGAGGGAATAAGGATAATAGGGGAGGGTAGGGATGGGAAGGGAATAGGGGAGGATAGGGGATTGGGCCTCCGGTAAACTCACTCACTCGGCGAAACACAGCGCAAGCGCTGTTTCACGCCGGTTTTCTGTGAGAACGTGGTATTTCTCCGGTCAAGCCGGCCCATTCGTGCCAAAGCATGGCTCTCCAACGTATAATTCATAGTGTTGTTTGATATATTTACCTAGTATGGAGCCTTTGGTAGCCTCTAACTTGGCCTCTAACCTTGTTAAAAACAAAGGAACTCAATACCAAAATTTATATGTAGGTATAAAAAATCTGAACTGTAATCAGATCGGATTCGCAGGTGATCGCTGTACGCCCCGGAATATAAAGATATGCCTTTCTGTTTGATATATTGCTCACATACATATTTAAACATGGTTTACATATCAAATGTATGACCCTTACACAGGCAAGAACTGCTCTGATAATAATACGTTGTGATTTATTTACATTTACTTTTTCTTTGTATAAAATTTGTTAGAATAAGAGGGCTTACATTTTTAGGTTGTTTAAAAATATAATATTATCTAAGCTCAAACTTTTTCATTCAGAATATTTTTTACAAAATGTTTTCTGAACGTCATTACCACTGGTGCCTAGTGCCTACCACCGGTACGGGAACTAATGCTGAAAATGTAGCTGTAATGCGCACACACATGAGCACTATTAAAATAAGTTCCAGCGAAGCCAACCTCCACTACCAAAATTACATGTGGGAGTTCCTATTATAATGTACACTATAATATTCGTTTGTCGAAAACAAATACTCCTACGTGGGATCATGATATGATCCCACGTAGGAGGTATTTGTTTTCGAATACTCGAATTAATGTTGGTAGACTGGCAATCATAACAATAGATCAGTAGTCCTCACCCTTTTTTTCATACGGGCCACGAACTGTTTTGGTGTAGCGGGCCGCAACCAAAATTTTTTAGGGTTTGAAAAGAAACATTCTTCAAAATCAACGACATAACAGTGAAAAACATTTCACGAATTTTACGATGAATTAACATTATTTTGCCGGTGGGCGTAAATTTCAAAATAGTTTAACATGACGCGGGTCACTGATAAAGTCTCGGCGGGCCGCGGGTTGGGAATAGCTGCAGTAGGTAGATTTTTCACCTACGTAAATTACGTGTTAATTGTTATTTTAATAAAAACAATATCAGTCTTCGTTTCTACGTACTTTTATACATCTATCCATAATTATATTATAATATATCCAATAATATTAAAATTTTGAAAGTTTATGTGTCTGTAATCTTTTGATTTCCATTAGCCCACACACTTCATTAGCCCAACACTGTTAAAAAAACAGATAATATTTTTGAAAGTACGTTGCTACCAACAGAAAGACTGATCTAACTTATAACACCCCATTTTCATTGAAAGTTAGTAATATTTTAGCCGTATCTTCTATTTCAAATCTATGGCACCATTCATAATGATTTGAATCATTTAAATAGCTCTGCATAGAACAAAGCTGATTCATATGACTTATTACGTTCATTATTATACCGAACCCATTGTCGGATAGACTATTCGTAATTTGTATAATTGCTATTCCAATATCTACGGCAAATAACCCTAAATACCTTTGTTATTAGTAAATAACTGTTTGGTCAGTTCGACCCCATATTATGTGCAATAAGCTGTGTTCGGTGAAGGGTTTATGTGTTATGTTCCTACATAAATCCGCTAATGATACGTTATTATTACTTTTTCGGGTTTCTTATTACTGTGTGATGCTAAAAAAACTTGATTAGTTTTTTATTGTTCTCATAAGAGGATACACCAGGGGCTAAAGAAATGAAAAAAAAGTACGTGTAATATAGCTGTCTCCCTTACCTCAAGCCTATACCGCAGAACGCGATAGAGACAACTGCAGAAAATCCAGAAAATCAACGATTCGTTATCCCCTGATTCCTTCTCCAAAACTTAACCGATTTAAGTACTTTTTTCTTTAAAGATTAAAGAAAGGTTGGAGCTGTGTTCCTATGTTTTTTTTTTGTATAATCTAGCCAAATCTGTTTTCTGGATGTTTGAATACAGCAGAAAAATCTGGCCATTTTTTTGGGTTTTTGAACGTTCATATCTTATTTAATAATTAAATTATGAAAAAAATGAAAACATAGGGACATTGTATTAGTGGCCGTAGATATTCAGGACAAAAATTATAACTCTACTAGCACTATCCAGGGAGGAAACAGGGGACAACGTTTGTATGGAAAAAGGGGCGGTGTGGACTCCTCATAATAATATCGTTTCGTAGCACATTTCGTAGCACGTCTCGTAGCACACTCGTAGCGTTCGTAGCACTTCCGTAGAAGAGCTACGAATACTACAGTGGTGAGTGGGGTGAGCCAAGATCTTTTCTTTATCGCTAAATAAATAAGACGAGTCGAACGTCAATGTTATAATTAACGAACGCTTATGTTAATTCCATACATTTTGGTTGGCGATTCTATAACGAAGCGACAACGAAAGAGTTTTGGCTGAATGGTCAGATATTTTTGTTAAGGTGCTCCCTCACCGCGAGCATTCACTTATAATGTAACATTATAGATTCGTTTTTGAGCATTACATTACAATATGACATATGGTAATATCTCCCTGACTGACTGCATTCGCTTGTAATGTAACATTCGACTTTGAGCATTCCATAGCTCGTTGATGTTAGAAGTTGTATCATGATATTACACACTATATCATTACAAAGTGCGCATTGTAATGCTAGGTTTTGTATCATTACAAGGTGCGAATTGCAATGCTCGACTCTGTAACGTTACAGAGTCGAGCATTGCAATTAATAAATAATAAAGCAATACAAGTTAACGTTACAGTAACATTACAAGCGAATGCTCCCGGTGAGGGAGCACCTTTTGAAATTAAACACACTCAAGACTAATTATTATTCTACAATTTTATTCAAATAGTAAAATAGGCTTAGCCAACATGTTTTCTTTATAGAATCAGCGATCAGAATGTATGGAAAGTGTTGTTTGTTGTTGTTGCCGAAGCCGCCAGGCTTAAAAGAGTATATCGGGCACACACTACTGAGTGTTAGTTTTTGTTGTATTATTTTATGACATAATAACAAGACTAATCTTACTTACCTATGGAGATAATAATAAGCTATTTCAAGGCCATAAAACTCAACTTTTTTACTGCGGCACTCAGCACATCGCTATTTTGTTGACTTTTTGACAGATCGACTTTATTAGTGCCTACAACTAGTGGATGAGGCCATTAATGATAACAAAGTTTTCGCGGATTAGTCTACTCACTCGGAAACTTCGGAAATCTTCGGGAAAGTTCGTAAACACTCGGAAAGCCGGCGACTCAATTTTTATCCTGTTAGTGATTATGCGGAGTGCATTTATAAAGGCATTTATAAAGGTAATAAAATCTACGAACATAAACAACCTCTATCGTTATGTAATGCACCACTGAATATGGTAACAAAGTTTAAATATCTTGGCCACTGGGTCTCCGACGACCTAAGTGATAATCTAGACTTAGAGCGGGAGCGTAGGGCGTTGGCTGTCCGCTGTAATATGCTGGCCCGAAGGTTTGCGCGTTGTAGTGAACCAGTTAAAATAACTCTGTTTAAGGCTTATTGCCAATCATTTTACACGTGCAGCCTTTGGACCAACTATACGCAGAGGGCATACAACGCGCTACGCGTGCAATATAATGACGCGTTTAGGGTAGTGATGCGGCTGCCCAGGTTTTGTAGCGCATCCGGCATGTTTGCGGAGGCGCGCGTTGATGACTTTTATGCAAACGTTAGAAAAAGATGTGCATCGTTGATGAACAGGCTCCAGGCAAGCCCCAACACTATCCTAAGCGCGTTGGCATGCAGGTGGGACTCCCCACTGCTGCGGCATTGGATAGGCCTGCATGCACCTCAAGCTAGGTGCAACTTATTATGAAATAATATGAAAACAACTAACCTTACTAACATAATTTTTAAGATAAAATATTGTAACTAACAAAACTAACACTACCACTAACACTACTAACTTAGTCTAAGAAAAATTGTTACTAACTTAATAACTAATACTTATGGATGTGTTGTCCGAAATAAATGATTATTATTATTATTATTATTATTATTTAACATAATATTAATATGTGTAAAACATTTTTAGTGATGTTACGAGATGAAATTACGCTTTTATAACTTTGTAAAACGGTTTTTGTGACAAAAGTTTTATTTACTTTGTTATGCAGAATCCACTACGAGTATTCTGGTCTTTGGCTTTAATAGCATAGTCAAAGCAAGTTTTATATTTCTTACTCTTCTAAGTCGATGTTAATTACCATCTCGTTTAATATAAAATAATGAAATATAATAAAAAATATAGAAGAAAAGAGAAAATAGAAAAATCTACTATAAATTTTATATTAATAATCGGCCAAGTGCGAGTCGGACTCGCTCACGAAGGGTTCCTACAACAAAAATTGACCAAAAGTTTTGTTTTTTGTATGGGAGCCCCCCTTAAACAATCATTTTATTTTAATTTTATTATTGATTACTAAAGTATACATATAATTGAGAATTTTGAGATTTCAAGTGCCTACCTGTTGCCGTTATTGATATCGAGCAAAAAAGGCACAAAAAATCACGTTTCTTGTATGGGAGCCCTCCTTAAATTTTCAGAACTCTAGCTATAGTGGTTTTTGAGATACAGCCTGGAGACAGACAGATAGACAGACAGACAGACGGACAGACATCGAAGTCTCAGTAATAGGGTCTCGTTTTTACCCTTTAGGGACGGAACCCTAAAAATGGCTATTTTAATCAAAAATATTGCGCACACACATTTGTTCTTATTTGTTCACATAAGGCACCCACACAGCAATTAGATTTCCGTCATATAACTCTTGTCTTACGGCTCTTACACGACTGTACAAAGAGTAGTTTGTCTGTGCCAGACGCGGCAATAAAGGCTACATTCATTTTACTTTGTACCTAATTATATTTACACGATACCTCGTGGAAGCTGGGAATGGTTTGAGAGAACAATTCAGAGCACTTATATGAGACAATTACTTTCGTAAATGGCTTTAAAAGCTACATGCGAACAAACTATATACAAAAATATTATGTTTCTTTTTGCTGCCTCTTCATGCATAAGCCGCTAAACCGAGTGTTTGCTATGAAGATAGTTTAAGGGTCAATTCAGATCGCAACACGACGCGTTTCTAAATTTGTATGGATTTGACAGAATTCAATTGCGTGAGACATCGTCTCGATGCATCCACGTGTTGCGTTGCGGTCTAAATACAAATACAAATACAAATAATTTATTTCAAGAAAATTCAATATTATACAACTTCAAATTAAGACAAGTCCCCACACTAGGATGTGGGGCCAGTAGGAACATTCTCGTGAAATTTATAACATTAGATAACTATATTAAAACGTTTACAACAAAAGATTAGTGGTAAGATTATATTTATGTCTAGTGTCTGAGTGTGTGTGTGTGTGTGTGTGTGTGTGTGTGTGTGTGTGTGTGTGTGTGTGTGTGTGTGTGTGTGTGTGTGTGTGTGTGTGTGTGTGTGTGACCCTAATTGACCCTAAGTGTTCGATAAGGACATAAGAAAGTTTTAAATTGGAAAAATTGTGCGGTATCCTCGGTATAAACACGGTTTCTAACCAATTTTATTGTCTAAATATCGTCAAGAACAAGTAGGCAACCTATTTAAGTGCTTCCATACATTGTGCCCTTTATGTCTAAACGGTTATTACAGAGTTAATGAAGGCGATGTATTAATTTCATGTCGGCGAATAGCGCGTAATTAGACAGTTCATCTGCCGGCAAGCATATTTTCATATAAACATTGAAAACATAGGCCATAGAGTAATAGTTTTTACATTCCTGATTAATTTACGCTGTTTTATCTGTTTTAGAGGATTGGATTAATGAGTATTTCAATCCTTTTTTCCTTGTGACCCTTGAAATAAAATGTTTTTCCATTAAAAGAGGATTCTTAAAAAATTTAAGAAAGATTTTTTTAATTCCACCCTAAAGGTCAAGATGGATTGTGTTATTAAACTATCACTACGGATGGAATTTTAAGTGATACCTTCTTAATTATTGATACCTTGATGATGTCAATCAAGTTTTTCCGTTGATGTATAACTAGAGCAGAGTAAACAGAACAAGTAGGCTGACCGAAAATACGTTTGACGTAGTATATGTTATATCGGCCAGCGCTCGCCATACCAATGTGTTACTAAGCATTGTGAAACATGTTGAAATAGACACTCGCGCCCGACTAGCGTATATTCGCCCGTTTGTTTGAAGTCGAGGTAGTTAGTTCTGTCTACTCTGACTGGAGCATATGTCTAGACTCTCTAAGTTTTTGTAGACAATACACTAAAGGTCCCTACTCTCCCCAGGCCGCACGACTCGTCGCGCGCCGGCTTCAACGTGTGGCCGTTCATGTCGGTGCACATGTGGGGCGAGTCTCCTCTCGGCACCTGGCAGCTGGAGGTCTCCAACGAGGGCCGGTACATGGGTAAGTGGAACTATAGTCTGTTCGCGTAAGGGAGGTAACACTAATGAGCCAGTCCACACGGGGTGTTGCGTCAGCGTTGCGTCGACGCAGCGCTGCCGTTGCGTTGTTTTACACACAAATAACCAAGGTGTTCTCACGGCGCGCTGCGTCGTCGCAACGCACACATGACGGACAACAGCCCCCGAGACGAAGCAGGAGGGGTTGTTGACGTTAAGACTGCTTTGTAATTGTGCTGTGATGACTCAGCACCTGTGTGGCCAGCTATGCGGGCAGCGCTGCGTCGATACAACGCGCCGTATGGTTCTAATGACATGCAGGCCGTGTTGACCAAACTGGGTGTTCGATATTTCATATGCCGCTAGAGAGTAGCTCAAAAAGCGATGTCTGGTGTAAAGCGGACTGGTTTTTTAAGCTGATCGCACATTTTCCCAGCACTATACGCGCCGTACGCGAACGCACCGCATAGTATGCGTACGGTGCGGACGAATGAGCGAGGTTTCACATAATTGCATATTACAATTTCTAAAATACGGCGCGTTCGACGCGTGTGTCGGAATGGCTTGGGCTTGCAAAATAAAAGTATTGTATAAATCATAAACACCAGTAATAAGACATGATTTATTACACTAGTAAATACAATACAAACACTTTAATACTTTACAAGTACAATTCACTTAGCTTTTCACATTTTCATAAGCAATGGAAACTACTTTTCTGAAAAACCAATTATTAAGCTGAAAAGACCAGATATTAACACTTTGATTACTTATTAAGCTGAAAAGACCAGATATTAACACCAATAAAATACTTTGAATACTTAACTTATAACGATCTTTGTTCGAAGTACTCAGAGCCAATTCACATTGACAGGAAGCAGAGTGACAAGGCTTATGGCAAGAGAGAGAGTGGGCCCCCTCCATCAGACAACCCGCCTTATATACAATGCCAATGACGTGTCACTCCGCCCCGCGTCTGACTACCCAGGATTTGCATCTAATATCATAAACACAATGATTTGTAGTTACAATCATCCTGAAAATCATCATAAATCAAGTATTCAATTATTAGATTTTTAATTAAATCATTTACTTTTTGTAACAAAAGTATCATAACCGGAAACCTTAATTAATATTGTCTGTTTAAAGATAAAATGTTATAATATTATATATTTTGTCGTCCAAATATCATTAATTTATTAAATAAGGACCATTGTTACCATAAATAATTATTTCTTATAAGACTATTATTGAAATAATAGCCATTTATATTCATAAATATGTTCAAAAACGGATAATATCTCACACGTGCGTGCTGATAAATGTGCGATCATCTTATAAACTAAAAATTTCACTAGGTACTTACCAGTAACTTATCCAGAAACTTATAACAATCCAGATTTTTATAAGTTTTCCTTAAGTACTGAATGTTACAAAGATTATTATCAATCAGCGTAAAAAAAAATTAGCAAAAAAAGGTCTACCTACTACATTATTTCAGAACATAGAATTATTCTATGGCATAATAATTAGGCATCGTAGTACCTAAATGTTATGTTATGAATTTAAAACACCTTATTAAATGTTTATGTACAATAATTTAGTATGTTGGTTTCTAAAGCTTACCTTGTTATTCCATAAGAGAAGCTCGTTTATGTCGAGCACAGGTTGTTCGTTATAATATTTTAGTACAAAGAATAGATGTACAAAATGTTTCGATACTGTAGGTCGGGCGACGCTCCAAGACTGGTCGCTATCGTTATACGGCACAAGCACGCCCGCCGCTAAAAACGATCCCGTGCCTTTTAAAAATCCGATACTACGAAGTCGGAGCAACGCGTCGCGGCCCGTAGTGGTCCAAACGGGGAGAAAAGGCAGCAAGGGGAAGCAGATTCCCATCGTTCCAACGTACACTGTCGGCCTCGTGAAGAGGAAAAAGAATAAGAACTCCAAGAATCCAAAGAGGCCGAAGCAGCGGCCTGCGACGAGGTCGCCGATAGAGAGCTCGACGGCTCGAGTCACGACCCCCGACCTCAGCCTCAATCTCCGGGGGGACATCAAAGACCCCCTCGCCGACGTCAGGGGCCGGAAAATGTCGAACCTTTTCGAGAAGTATCCGAAAATACAAAGGATATACCCGGCGCCGCTGCAGGCCAACGGTACAAGCATGCTGATGTTTGCGAGTGTTTTATTTTCAGCTTGCACGCCAAATTACCATTCGACCTTTGCATGTGTGCCGCTAGGGCTGCCAATGTTTTGAAAAATAATATTAGTAAATTACCTCTTAAACTGTTACGATAAACTTTAAAGGGAATTCATTTGTCCTGTGGCAATATAACACCGTGCACTAAACATAAAAATTTAGATGAAACGTCATAAAATAGTTTTATTCGGTTTTCAAATTACCGGTTGGCAACCCTACGTCGCGTTTAATCCGTATTCAGTAGCAACTTTATTTATTAAGAAACTTTCATTTGGACATTATGTTCAGTTAATTGCTTTTAGACAATGACCATAATTTTGTTTTTGTTTGTGCATAGTTTTAAATAGTGTTTTTAGTTTGTTTTTCTGTTATTTAAGTGAAAACGCAAGAATTAATACCAACTGTGCTTATGTCTTCATTTTCTTTGCACAATAATAATTGTTACGTCGCACTTTAGTTTTTATTTTTATGTAAGTATCTAGGTACTTATAGGTGTAATTGTAAAACAACAATTTATTTATTTTGTAGATTTTATTATACATTTTATGATAGTAACTTAGTACTTGACTTTGTGATGATATTGTGCCCACTTTAAATTAGCTACAAGTTTTCTTTTTAATACGGTTTTTAAAATCTCTATATTATGATAAAAAAAGTTTTTCAGAGTTTTTATGCCATTTTAATATATCTTAGCATTTTGAAATGCGCAAATTCAAAATCTACCAACTTCTACCTTGTTTTGATTGTTTAGAAAACTTATACAAATTTTCTGTTTACCAGCGGGTCCCATAAAGCTATGGGAGCTCACATTCTACGGTACTGAGACGCCCCCGCAAGAAGAAGATGCGGTGCCCGAGTCGCCCCCCGTGCCCCTAGGGTACACCCCGGGGGCAGGCTCCACGTGGGAGTCTGGCAAAATGCCAGGCACCTCGGAGGAGACGCGCCAGAACACCATAGATGATGATCTGTCGCTGATCTGGCATAGCACGGTAAGTCACTGAACAGCCAACTCCTCAAATGCAGCAGGCAGTTATAGTAGAGATTGAAGACTAAGATAGACTACTAAGATAGAGACTAGACTTAAAGACTAGACTGACTATTAGGGTGCGTTTCCACCAGAGCTACGTTGCGAGGAATAAGTTGTTGTGAACCCAAAAGAACCGCATCATTTCCCTAACCCCGACCATTGCAGTAATTCTATTGGGTGTAAAAAATTCTTATATTAGAGGAAAGCCAAAAAATGAAAATTGAAAAATATGACATAGTAAATTCTGTTTTAGTTTTAGTAACTGATTGAGATCAATAAAGAATCTATACTTATATCTATCTAAATTCGTATTATATTTTACTTGGATAAATTCAGTAACAGTTTAGTAAAGTTGATTCTCATTCTCTGTTCCTTATTCTTAATGATATTAAACGGTTTGTTTCCATTTAGATGTACTAAAAGCTGCAATCAAGCCAAGCTTAGAAGCGGTACGATTTTTTATCTACATGTGAAATATAACATTGTAATAAAAATAATAATACTACTTAATTTTAAATAAATTTTCACGTGTCGACTAATAAAAATTACCCTTAAACATAAAATTTTGAAACGTGACTACCTAATAATTTTAAGTTGTAACATAGTTGTGATAACCCGTTATTAAAGTTTAATTCTATGTAATTATATCATAAGATGTTGAATCTCTCTTTTGAATGCCAAAATGTCTAAACGTGAATATTACAATTTTACACCCCCACAGCAAATCATAATAAAATATAAGTACAAGCGTTGATTTATCGTTGCCATTTATTTATATTATGCAAAATAATTGGACAATTTTATGAAAAAAAAAGATTGTATTTTTGCCATTGTGTCGGTTTTATAATCACTCTTAACGTTCAATTGCAACATGACAGTCTTTAGACGACAGCAATCCTTAGGAATAATATAAATGCGAAAGTGTGTCTGTCCTTTAACCTTTACCACTGTGTACTTTCAATCCCTTTACATTACCTTTTCACGCTTAAGCGGATGAACCTTTTTAAGTAGATTTGGTATGGAGACACAAACACTGTCTTTTCCTAGGATTAAAGCAGTGTTTGTTCCGGAAAAATGTACGGCTCACGTGCGAAAAACGAATAACCGCGCGTCGCGAGTGATACTTTGTGTGTGGGCATTTTGTGTTTTATACAGCACACTGTCTGTCTTAACACTATCCTGTCTCGAGTGTTCGAGTTACTTTATTTCATACATAATATTTTAACACTTTTTTTTATAAAACAGCCCAAGCTTATTAAACTTGGGCTCTATATAACGGGATGTTTGAGCACGATTTTACCTACTTCCAGTTATTATCTAATTAATTTAAAACGTTGCATACGTATTAAGAGCCAATGACAATGCAATTAGGTTTTTTTTTTTTAACTTTTATTATTTTTGTCAGATTCGTGACGACGCCGCCGTGGGCGGCGCGCACCGCGACGGCGCGAGCGGCTGCGCGACGCAAGACACCGCGCACCGCTGCATAGGTTTGTGTCTCCTCCTACTCCTTATACTATACCCCGCCGGGGCTTTCGAGAGCCGTCGGCACCGTGCACTAACTAACGTTAGACTAACCGGTCAACTAACCTCTGACGCGCCGGTCAGCCCGTCCGCCGCGTCAGTCAGTCCGCCTGACGCTAGTAACGTCAGTCAGGTCAGGCCACCGCCTGCGCCTAGTCGTACCGTCTTCCTAACATCCTAGTAGTGAGGCTCGTGATTTTAGTTAATTTTATAAGTACAAGCCGTTGTAGGTATAATTTGATTATGTTATAAAGTCGAGTGGCATTCGACTAAACCAGTTTAAGTTTATCCTTATTAACGCTCTTGCATGGAAAATTTGATATTTTTCTGAGATACAACTTTCCTTGTTTAGTCGAATGCTCGTTATATTTAAGGCGTGCAAACGAATATTATATTGTTACTCCGAAAATAATAATTATCTAAAACAGGTTTATAAGAACAAAGACTTTTTTGTTACAATTACATGCGATGAGGGAAAACACACTTAAATTATACAATTTTTTTAATTATTATAGTTACTTATATCTAATGGCTTATTACGAGTACATATTTGTGCAATATTCGCTTGCACGCCTAAAACGTACTTAAGAACAATATGTTTGAACGAAGTTAACATTTTCGCACAGATTTATTTAAACTTTTTATCTATGTACGTAAAAACCTTAGCCGATAGTTAAAAATAATATGTTGACGTCGCAGTAGTTTAAAGTAACAAAAACGTAAGTGTTTCCTTCGATGGTGTTCATAACTATTTATAATCCCTCCTTGTCAAAATTAAACCACTGCTACGTTAACGATTGGTTAGAGTTTACCATCGTTTAAACAGCGATTGAAAATATTCAATTCACCATTATTCACAATTTCCTTTGAGTTTAATTTAGTTGAATTAGGTACTGTTTAAACGGTGTTAAAATCCGGCCCTATAAAATAATTTTAACCGTAAGTAAAGTCCATTATTGTTTTGTAGGCTTAAACTACCCTAAGATAAACTAATGCATTGGACATCGTTGCGTTTTATTTCATTGAAAATATAATTTAAAACCATTTAAAGTAAAAAGTATAATAAATATTTTGCTTGTCTATATAAAGTTAAAAATATTAAATAACACACTAAAAGGACATTTAAATCATGTAAAAATATTTTTTTGCTATTAAGAATATTTGTATGTTACATGCTATAGTTTATTTAAGGGTTATATCACGTAAAAGTCAAAATTAAAGAGCTAGATAAAGTGCAATTACTTAAAAACCATTGTACTTATATACAATGTGACAAAATTGTTAAAAATGTACTGAAACTGTGGGCAGATTAATTGTACAAATTAAAACAAAAACAACATAATAATTATGTCCGGACCATAAAGTTAATATACCTAGCGGAATAGAGCAACAATCTCGAGCTGTCAAACGAAACCAAAATTGGTTTTCATCTGTGTGAAAAATATGTGTACGTATACACTTACACAAGCATGATTGAACATGAATTCTATGAGATTAAATTGTCAACGTGCGGCACGTGCCCACTGGACGTCAAAAAAAGAGTGGTGCTGTCATGTACCACACGTCTCTTTTTACCACGCAATGTTACTGATAGCACAGAATATATATTAGTAGTACCAAATGATAGTGACATCTCTCTTGCTTAGGCCTTTGTTTCTCTATTCCGATAGGTATATTAACTTTATGGTCCGGACATGGACATAGTCATGTCACGCTATCGCTAATCTGAACGCATCCTAAGGCTGGTTCCACATAACCATAAAACTTTAAATTCATAATTAGAATTTGATTTTAATAAATTTCGATTGCCCGGAACACCATATTTGTCTTTGTCTAAGATAGATCTATAAGACGAAGTCGAGAGTTTCCGGCTTTGTGTGATACCTATATAGATCTGTAGCATGTTACAGGAATTTAGATAATTAATCTAGATTCTAGATAATCATTCGGACCGCGTGAGGCCGGCCTAACAGTTACGAGGTTTCGTTACTGGTTTTAAATTTTGTCACATAGTACCTTGTCCAAAAACGTCCATTTTACTCTTGTGATTGGATCGTAATTCGTAATGTAATGCGTATTAACGTAGAATACCTTAGGTGTACTTAAACTTTATAGTGAACTGCATAAAGATTAATTTTTTTGTTACCTTCATATTTTATATCGGCTTAGCTGTTGGGTCTTCGCCCAAAACATGATTTAAATAGATTGGGTATACAAAATTTCAGTTAACATTCCATAAAGAAACATTGGAAGTTCAAAAACAACGGATGAGCCAAAATGTTACTTAGCAAAATATATCAAACAATAGTATAAGTAGAAACAATATTAAAATAAATCATATTAAGTTTCACGCATAATATAATATGTTACTAGACTAATTTACTGTTATTTTCTCATAGAATTATTACCCGAATCCATCTTATACCAAATGTTGCGCATTTACTCGGTTCTTATTTATAAACTTAGATAATGTAATTTATAAGGGAGGCGTGCTGGCGATTTTTCTTTGCGGCTTTAGGTTAAGATGCTTATTAAAAAAGAAAAATACGCTATGGCGTTTTCATAATACATATCTGTTACAATAAGCCCGGCAATAAATTGTCGTCTTAAGAATATTTATAGGGACTCTGTCTCCGATAGCGATTCGAGCTGCCGATTAAGGTTTGGTGCAGACGAGCGACGAGCGACCGCGACGCGACAAGTTCTCGAAGTTTTTCTTATAAATATTGGCACAAGCGCGACAGTCGTCGCAGTCCCAAATCCGATCGCTGAAACCAAAAGTTTAATACAGAAAATAATTTTTGAGCTCCGACATCCAAAGGGTTAAAAAAACAAAAATCAGAACCTACTGGCTAGTGGCTACTAATTTATAGTGCAGAAGTATTTATTTCAATTGTCTGATCGCGTAAAACTTGTTCTTCTCGCAGTCAATACTAATGGTCTTGTATGAAAAAGCAAATTTATAAAACTTTATTGTTACTTGTCGTTGTAGCCCGTTTGCACCAAACTTATAGCATCCGATCGTTATTTCCATTAAGCGAAAATATTTCGCTTTTAGCATCGAAGTTTCGAAAATTAACACCTCTTTATGTTACGGCGAAACTGGAAATTCGGTTATGTTAAAACATGCACATTAAAGAGCTTAAATACGTTTCAGTTATGTAACAATATTACAATCGATTCTGTGAAAATGTTGGAGCAAAAATGTTTTGTGGTAAATAAAGCTGCAAGATAAAGTTGCAAAAACAGTTATACTAGATAGTAATAATTTCTATGATCAAATTATTTTAACAATGTGTGTTTTATTATGTTCCTATTATGCCTTTCTCATAACACATAACTAACCAAAATTAAAATACATAGCTGTAACAATTTGAGTTTTAATAGATAAAAAACTTTGTGTTATCCAAAATGTTAAGAAAAATTAGTTCTTTGTTGAAAAGATAATTTAATGAGTTTCAATAAAAGTAATTAACGTTCTCTAATTCTCCCACAAATCGATTTAATCACTTTTTTCGTTAATTTAAGCTAATTTAACTATTGTAGGATGGTAATTGTGTAAGGTTAGGCTGTCAAGAAGTAGGTAGCTTCCTGTGAATACATAATGTAAAACTAGTGTATCTAATGCATATTGTGGTTGTGATCATAGTGATTACTGATCCAAAACATAGCTCATTGTATATAAAGATTAGGTTAACAGTAAAATTTGGAGACTTGTACAAATTTGCTCATGAACATGTAAATTTTTAAACGACTGAACCATCAAGATTTCTCATCGACTGGTAGTTAGTTAGCTAATAAGTGTAAACTACCTAGTTAAGGCCGTAAAGTACGATTTCCGCGTCACTCACTGTAACTATCGCTCGATGCACTAGAAATCGTAACATTTTTATATCGACTCGGTGTATCAAACGGCATTGAATAGAAATCGAAATTGTATTTATAACTGTAAATGTTGAATTTGTATATATTGAAACCGATGTGAATGGAAAATAATAAAAGCTCTTTTATTACAAAATTCATTTTTATTTGTAATGTGAGGACTCTTGTCACTGATCGATGTAATAATATAGGTCACTGCGTTGTAGATTCTAGATCATAAGTCAAACTGACGTTATTAGTTGCACTAGATTTCTTTTATTATATTTTATTTGTCGTTATAATCTTTTTATGTTTATTTTTGATTACTGCATGTCCGCTTCGCTTTATTTGTGCTTATTAATTTTAACCTTTCGCTATCCGCTTCACTTCTTTTATTTTGTTTCGTTTCTTCGCTCTTCACCTCTGATTTCATTTAATTTTGTGAATGTCCCACTAGCATGCACACTACGTCTAACGTCGGTTTGTCTACTCGCGTACAAAATTATATGAGATCAGCGACGAGATTCTTACGATCCCTTCTTCTTCATACCTCTGTCTGCGTTCTTCGAACTTCGGATCTTCATAGTGCTGGCGACGCTGCATGGATATGGTACGGTGCTGGGTGGTGTCGGTCTATCTCTGTCGGTCACGTGTATTTAAATATCTGTTCTCTCTTTCACTAGAATGCGCGAAGGGTTTGCACTTGTACGACGGTAGGTGCTACCAGCGTTGCCCGGGGGGGACGTACGCGAGCGAGATTTTGATGGAGCGGAGCTCGCGGCGGCGGAATCTGACGCTGCTGGAGGCGGGCTTGATGAAGCGGGGGGACGCGCGTCCGACGGCCATCGAGGCCCTGGACATGGAGGTCCCCGGGAACTTCTCCAAGGCGCCGTTGATCTGTCTGCCGTGTCACTACTCGTGCGTGACCTGCTCGGGGCCCCACAATAGCCAGTGCACGTCGTGCGCGGACGACGCGGCCCTTTTTAATTTAACGGACGTTGAGCCCAAATTCTACTGCTATCCCAACGTTGTAGTGGCGCAAATCAACAACGCCAACTACAACTTATTCACGACGGTGGCGCTCGCGGTCACCACGGTGCTCCTCATAGCCGGCTTCGTTATAACGTGCATCTTCAAACGTATGAGTATATGCTGCTACAGCAACTACTACGACTCGAATATTAACGTAGCGTACAATAAGCTGTCCACGGACGAGAAGCAGCAGAGTGCTGTTGAGGTGGAGCAAGAGATACATAAGGCCTTAAAGAGTTATAGCGACTCCGAGTCTGAGGAGGATTATTAGGTTGCGTCCAGATGACTGTGACAGCTCCGTGACCGTGACATTTCAGTACTGAAGATGTGTACGACGTAAAGCTTGTGTAACTAGAAATAAGCCTACTTCACAAGTCAATATAAATGGGAAATGAAATTTTATACTGCAAACACGTGACAGGGGTAATTTTAAGTTGGACAAGCTTCATTCATCGATCTCAGAGTAGGATGGACTGGTCACAGAGTCACGTTTATATGGACCTTGACATTTTCTGTCTGATCAAAACGATGCAGGGCAATTTGTGATAAAAATCGAATGTCACAACTTTATGTGATAGGATAACGAATATTCTCAGTCGACGTGTCAAAAATAAATGGTCAAAATCGTAATGTACCTTGTAAAATAATAATCACCCATAATATTTAATTATTATTAGAAATGTTCGGCACTGACTGTATCGGCTGTAACAGACGTGGAAAATAAATATAGGTATTAATATAACCCAAAGACCTCGTTCAAAATTTCCTCTCTTTGTAATTCTGATGAGCTTTTAAAATGTAGATAACCTTTTCGACTATTTCGTCTGTTACTTCATTATATTATTGAAATTGAATCAGATCGAGTTTGTTTTCAATAATTAAATGTATTCAATCATTACTCGCTTTACAAAATGAATAAAATAAAATAATTAAAACTTATCATTTAATTGCAATAATAATTTAATATCCGAAAACAGTATGTTTTATCGAATTCGCTTTTTTTTCTTTTTTATCTTTTTTCTTTATTAGTCAGTAAGTAATTTTAATCAATGCATAATATTTTACTTAAGTTCACCTTGCTCAAGATGCCATTATTGTTAGGTAAGTATGAGCTTATTAGTGTAAATATGAAAATTGTAAATAAAACAGTTCCTATTTTTGTGTGTTTTTTATTTCACGAGGTATAAGGGTTGAACTGTACCTAACGTAAGGGTTTTGAGAGCACCTAAAAGAAGTGTAGCCTTCTGTAAATAAATTTCTTTCATTAGCAACTTTCAGGCGAACCACATTTATAAGTAGATATAATATAACATAAATATATTGCGTCATATTTTTTTATTTTTATACTTTTTTCCATTTACTTAATTTTTTTTGTTTGCAATTTCTTGCTCATAGAATTGGATATGTTATTAATATTTTATCAAATCAAACTTTAATTATTATTTTCTGCAAAGTGGACTTTTATTTTTCGTACGTTATTATTTTAATAAGTGACATATTTTCAAGTACTCATCAAATTATCATTTGCTCAAAAGCCCACAATAATTATTATTATACTTTTCTATAATGTGAAAATATCCCTAAAACACTTGAAATGGAAAAATTCACGGGCTGATTATACTTAAAGGTGCGTTCCAAGGGATCCTCAATACTAAAGGGCCCATTATAGGGGGCTCAAATTGTAAGGAAGCTGCAAAAATATCCCCTTACGTCCTTATTAATTGGATAGGGGGTAACCCTAAGTTGGTACTACTAATATATATTATGTGCCCTAAGTCCAATTTCAAGAAGAAGCGTATCTTGAGTGATTTAAAATTATTAAACACTTGACCGTTATTTGAAGCATAATAATTGAGATAGGCATTTCCGTTTCCGCAGATTTTACCTCCTTTTCTTTCCTGAATGTTGGTAGCTCTGTCAACCTTGGCGCCGTCATCGAGCAGGTAGAGGGAGAATTCCCGCTCGACTATGATCATTGGCGTTTTGTTTTCCGCACCGCACAGTCGTGCTCAGAAGTCGTTACGTATTATACCTCCTTATTATATAACTCCCAGTTATATAATTTAAGTACAAAGTGAAATAATTTCAGTGTTGTGTTTTTACCGTTTTTCAAGGTTTTGGTAATTCACGTAAGTTATATTTTTATACATTTTTTCTTTAGAAAAGATGAACATTTCATATTAATAACGATTTTATCATTCGTATCGTTACTTTAATAACGAATATAAATTTAAATACTACATTTAAATTTTTAAATATTAATTATCTAGTTAAGTTCTTGTGTTTGTGTTCTTTCCTAGGTTAAGGTAGCTATTAATAATGAATAACGAATGTGAATTTGTTCATGATTCGGTAGTGACACCAGCTAGCGTTAGATTTGAAACTACCCACTAATGTGGTTAATAAAAAAGGCCTTGTTCTCGTGCAAGATCATTTAGTAGTAGTAGTTGAACAAATGATTCGAGCTCGTCATCGACTTCTACTTCACACAGCAAATGTAAATCGAGGCGTCGCCGCCACAAAAAGGGGGGAGCAAATACAGATAGCGCTATAACCACCCTTTAGCTAAATTAACTCAAGAGGTTAATGAACTTAACAAAAAGGTTAATTATTTTTACGAAAACCGATCTATTTTTCAAGGTCATGCAATTGTATCGACGATAATGTCAGTCGGGAATTGTATAGCAAATCAAATGAAAATGAAACGACCGTTAGCAATTCTTTATAACCGAATCTTGTTTTTGAAATTGAAGCAAAACTTAAAGAAACGTCCGTTACGAAAACTTCTCTTTTGGGGGTTTTGGCTATATTAAATAAATATTCAACATAATAACGAATGGTCAGAAGTTCGTTATTCTGAAGTTTAAGAATTTTATAATCATATACTAGTTTTTGTTGATTTAGAGGTCAATGATGAGCTTAAATATTTAGATTTTCAAAAAAAAAAAAGCTCACGTGCACAAATCATACGCGGCATTATTATATTGCGTACTTATGCAACGCGGAGCATTGAAATCTGCTCTTAAGAAATTGTTACAATGGTCATACGCTTCAAGCTTGACCCCTGAAGGTTATATGAAACCGTTAAGGATTTGTATCACAACGTCAGAGTTACTTCAATTAATTTGTGGTCTGAGCTGGGCTTTGAGATCTATGAGGTTTTCAAATGAGACGCAATGCAATTATCAATTTCGTTCATGACCCAGTTCTGGCAATCATTTTATCTAAGTAATTTCCGAGTTGCTGGTGTCACTACTCGAAAAGACTGAGGGAGCTCGCAAAACCTTTGTTGCGAATAGTCAGAATAATGTTGCTGCCGCTGCGCAAGCGGGTTCTAGAGCAATAGATTGACTCGCCGCCCCCTGCAGGGGCAGGCTAAGAGTTATATATCCGCGCAGGGTATGTCTCATGGATGTTGTGCTAGCTCGCACATTTTCCATGCTGACCAGTCTGCGCAAGGCTGTTCTTACAATCGTCCCCCGCAGGGACAAACAATAAATTTTGAACCACGGTCAATGCCTAGCAATGCACGAAGTTCTTTTCACTCGAGAGCTTAGCCTACCCCCGCAGAGGCAGACTAAGAATTATATACCCGCGCAGGGTATGTCTCATGGATGTTGTGCTAGCTCGCACATTTCCCATGATCACCAGCCTGCGCAAGGCTGTTCATACAATCGTACCCCACGGGGACAAAGAAATAATTTTGAACCACGGTCAATGCCTGGCAATGCACGAAGTTCCTTTCACTCGAGAGGAGCTTGATTGGACAACTGAGGGAACTTCCACGGCAAAAGTACCCGTGAATATGCCGCTTCTCTTTCGGATCTCGGGAATCTCGGGAATGCCAAAAAACGTAAGTACTGACAATCAAAAATTCAGAGCGGGTCAAACTTTAAAGTTTTACCGCCGTTTCTTGTTGGCAGCGCCTAGATGCACCAGGTTATTATTATAAAGATTCTAAAAGGTTCATTCCAAAATTAAACCAAAATCATTTTTCTACCACAGAGTCGGAAGATATGTATCTCCAAATTCGACAAATGATATTCCAGGGTGTATTAGAAGTTGCCAGCCTTGCCTTGCCTTGCCAAGTTTTGTTTCGACAATGTTTCTGGTCCCTAAGGTCGACGGGTCCTGCCGTCCTATTTTCAATATTTCCACTCTATTCGATTATGTTTTGACTCAGCCATTCGGGCTCATAAATGTTCAACTAATGACAGTTTCGTTTTGCAACCCGACGATTGGCTTTGAAAAATATACCTGTCCCAAGCTTATTTTACCTGGCAGTCACTCCATCGCACTGACGGCTCCTACGTCTGTATACAAGTGACAGTCACTTTATTGTCCGGTCACCTGCTTCCCTGACCAATTGGGTTAAACAAACCCTAAGATAGCAAGTTCTGCGTATCATCGTTTATTAGGACGATTATCTTATTGCTTATTAAAACAAAATCATCCTACAGAAGCATGTCCACATTTTTTACTTACGCCTCAACAAAAGCTGGTATTTCTAGGTGTTCGTTGGAACACGTTTCAAAACGAAAAGCTACTTCCAGGCGAGAAAATGTCTAAAATTCATCAAAAGATTTTACCAGTCCTGAGTCCTGACAAAGAGTCTGGTAGATCTAAAGACCTTGCAGAGCATCCTCGGTCTCCTGAACTTCGCATTTCATAGTACCGAAGGCTGCATTACCGAGCTCTCTTGTCTCTTCTCATAGACTTGGATAAGTCCGCATTTCCGAATCGCTGCTCTCTACCGAGACAAGCGTTACGTTTAGTGACGATCTTCAGTGGTGGTTGCAAAGTCATCATCTATCAACTTCCATTCATTGGGGCCCACCATCGCACTGCTTGGCAACAGATGCGTCGGATCTAGCTTGGGGTGCTCAACTCGACCACCTTTCCTTAACGGGGACATGGTCAGCATAAGAAAATTTTCATGCATTACTATCAGAAAGAGCTTCTAGCGCTCTGCTTCTCCGAGGTCAGCAGTCAGCACCAGACTCTCACTCGCTCGACAGTTCTTTGGCAGAGCGACAATCGAACAGCTATAACCTATATTTGGGACGAAGGTCGCACCAGGTCAGATGCCCTGATGGACATAACCATTCAGACTTTTCGAGTTATTGAATCATTCCCAAATCTGTTAACTTCTTGCACGGAGAAGATCAGAAAATGCGGCTTACTTGTGTGACCGATCTATTTGCTTCCGCCAAAGCTCATGTAGTGACTAATTATGTAACTCTCGACTTGACCGATCAAGCAGGTTTATATCACGATGCCTTTTCTCAGGAGTACCCCCTAGCCTAGGTAAACACCTAGGCTAGGGGGTACTCCTGATGCGCGTCGATCATCGAGCAGGTAGAGGGAGAATTCCCGCTCGACTATGATCATCGAGTCGAAATTACACCAGGCAGAAATAAAGTTATGCTTCAAATAAGGTAAGTATTTAATAAACGTTTTATTTCAGGGTAAAACGCTACTATTAATGTCGTTATTTTGTCTCCCTTAGTCTAAGTTAAAGTATTGTAACAAGTATACTTAGGTTGAACCGGCAAAAATTCAAACGAACTAGCATTATAACAGGCATGCATTTTTACTACACGGTAGAAAGAGAGAGGAACATTACTTTCTCTCCTACGCCGCTCAAGTTGTCGCCTCTCCCTCCGTTTTACGAATTTAAAGATACGGACTAAACAATGGGATGTCCTCTTGACGCAGGAATTCGCGAGAATGCTCGAGCATTCCAGCGAATTCCTGCGTTATGAGGCGAAATTGACGCTTCTTTTGATATTTGACTTCGGTATCGAAACTAGCGAATTCATAACTAAGCACTGAGATCCTAGGATATTTTTTCATTCAGTCATCTAATTTCCTAGAAATAAGATGACTGAATGATTACTGAATCTATGCAATGGGATTTTTGAAGTGAAAACTATATTCGTCTGTGTACTCTATATTGGTAATAGAATATATTTTAGCAGCGTTGTGTTCTATTCGCAAATGCAAATTGACTAAACACTCGTCTAAAACAACATATTGCATGTGACCGCCCTAAGTTATCCGTAAACGGCGATCGTATTTTGGTCAGAAAGGCCGGCTGTCAACGTCAGTCCTCTGCTGAGCTGTCGCTTGCATCCATCAGCAAATTACTAGCCCAAAGCCCTTTAAAGGAGACTGTTTACGCTAGCTACATTTGAAAGGAACATCGAATATTTAATTAATTGTCCATCAAACAAGATCATTAATAATTTAGTTAAAAGCTGCATGAACATATTATATGCATAACATAAAAATATACACGGTACTGTTCCGTGACAAGATTAAGGGCCTGTTTCACCGCTTCCTGATAAAGTGCCGGATAGGCTATCCACAACTTTTTTGACAGATAGAATATAGAGAATCTGTCAAAAAAGTTGTGAATAGCCTATGCGGCACTTTAACAGGAAGTGGTGAAACAGGCCTTAAATCTTTTCCTGCCCAGGCAAGTCAAAAGGGAAAAGGTAAGTAAAATATGGTAAGTATTAAATAAGTATTACTTCTTACTTATTTTGAAAATGCCATTAAATGAAGAATTAAATAATAACTGCATAACCCTCATCATACGATAAATATTACAATTACCTACAATAATTATTATTATAAGGCTCTCACACCTTTTTAGTAGTTATAGGACTCTCATATTATTGTTATATTTTAGAAGTATATTATTTGAAGTAAAAATATGAGTTCGTCCAGATTTAGCTTCAAAATTTGGCCGTTTCAGTTTAACGTCAGAATAAGCAGTAACGAAGTACAGAGCTAAACGAAATTAGAATAAGTCTAGACTCCAGAGCATTTTCGAAATAGAGAATTTGATTATGAAATGTAAATGTTCATTTTGCATTTATATTTTTCGCAGTAGGTAAGCTTGCAATTTAAGGACTATTTTATTTTGACTAGATTTTAGTGAAAAATGAGGCGTTATATGTTTGACTGTATATAACAAGGCGGCTCAACCCCAGGCCCACGGGCCACGAATTTTAAATGGCCCGCACAAGGAAGTTTTGAATATCCCGCCAAACTGAGAAATCCCGCCTAATTGGCTGCCGCAAAGGATAATATACAAATTTTCATAAATCCTTTCTTAATCAGTTTGACTGACATAGTTAGTTACCCTGCCAATATTCAGTCAACTCGTTGAACTGTAAAATCATCAATCATTGAAAACCCTTTTTGTCGAAAAAGTGTCGTCGAAACCTCAAAATTCTTCAGATTTTGCAGATTTCTAGAAATTGGTACCAAAAGACTTTGCTGCAAACTGATCTAGCGTTACAGTTTTTATGTAGTTTTCTATCAACATATTATTATGTCTGTGAAAAAGTGTTTTGACCTTAATTATGTTAAAAATAAATACCGCACATCATTAACTGAGCAACATATTTCTGACTTGTTGCTACTGTCAACATCAGATTTATCACCAAACATAAATAAATTGTCAAAAGACATACAACTGCAAAAATCTCATTAATATCAAAAAATTAATTTATGCTTACATAACCCATTGAAGTTTGATTGGTATTATATTTAATTAAGCCTAAGTTAATGGCCCGTAATAAATGTCGGAATCCACCGTTTGGCCCCACTGTAAAAAAGGTTGAGCAGCCTTGGTATATAACAATGATTTTCTAAAATACTAGAGTAGCAACGACTTACAAACGATTCTCAGAAATGTGCTTCGAAGTGGCAACGCGTTGCTGCCGTAAACTGCCAATCTAGTTACGTTAGTAACATAGAATATCATTGGTATAATATAATTTTATAGAAGGTAGTTGGGAACTAAAAAACACCTATTAGCTTTCACATTAATTTCATAAAACATACGAATATCCGGACAACGCTTTTCGTCACGAAGAGTACTCAAGGAAAATCCTTTCTTCCATTACGTAGTCACAAATTATTTGGAATTCTTCCATTATTCTTTGGAAAATTATGTTACGTAAATGATGTGTTTTTATTTTGTCTTTGAGCTCAAAATAGATGAAACAATATTTAAAAAAACAGTCAGAGTCAATACCATGTCAATTACTCATGTGGGGCCAACTCTCCTGATCAATCTTATTACCGAGGAAACGTGTCAATTTGGAACAAAATGGCTCTGAATGATTTGTTAGTACGGATATTTTGAAAGTAAGGATGAGCCGCAACATGCATGAAATTAGTATGATAAATTAGTTTAGTCTATTTATCCTTCTCTCGCCTAAACCACTCAATTGACTTTCGTATTTGGAGTCCCAGGAAAGGACATAGGAGAGCCTAAAGTTCCTGCGTTTTTTTTTTCGTGACAGTATTCGTTGAAAACATCTGACTGTATATTTGTATAATCTAAACCTGCTTTATAAACTGACATGAACTCATTTTGTGAAGCTGCGAGCGGAGCTGTCAACTTGCCTGACCGTGGTAGACAACAATAATGCTAGTGTATTGGGGCGTTTATGTAGCAAACATTTCGACGCCTAGGTAAGACCTGTCCTTAGTAAGTGAATTCTACGATTCGATGGTGTGGGATGAATTTTGCTCATTATAACTCTGGCACGTGGAATTTCAAGGTAAAGGTTATATTGCTTATTTTTGTAAGAAAATAGGAATGATAATAAAATATTCATATTATTTTCTTTTACTTTGTATTATGAAGGGTAATCAAATATATTTTTTTATGAAATAAGGGGGCAAACGAGCAAACGGGTCAACCTGATGGAAAGCAACTTCCGTCGTCCATGGACACTCGCAGCATCAGAAGAGCTGCAGGTGCGTTGCCGCCCTTTTAAGAGGGAATAGGGTAATAGGGGAGGGAAGGGAAAAGGGGAGGGTAGGGAAGGGAATAGGGTAGGGTAGGGACGGAAATATGGGAGGGTAGGGAAGTTAATATGGTAGGGGATTGGGCCTCCGGTACTCGGCGAAACACAGCGCAAGCGCTGTTTCACGCCGGTTTTCTGTGAGAATGTGGTATTTCTCCGGTCGAGCCGGCCCATTCGTGCCGAAGCATGGCTCTCCCACGTATATAAATATTAAGTTATGTTATTAATAAAAGTGTGTCTGAAAAGAGCGTTTCTCGCCTTTAAGCGTTAAAGTTTGGCGTGTTAATTTTTTTTTGTAACACCAGCGGAAACTGTATTTTTTTTACAAAAAATGTTGTCGCCATTCTTATAACTATATACTGTCATAAGCATTATTGTTATTGTTAGTATACTCTCTTAACATTAAGTACATTACTTTATCTAATATATAAAAATAAGTCGGTTTTTCCTTCCTGACGCTATAACTCCAGAACGCACGAACCAATTTCCACGGGTTTGCATTCGTTGGAAAGGCTCTGTGAGGTCTATAGAAAAAAATATTCAGAAAAAACTTTAAGAGAAAAGCAGGAAAACAGGAAAAAATATTTTATGGCAAAACAACATTTGCAGGGATAGCTTATAGTACATGATAAAAAAAACGTAGTTCCCGAAGAAAAATTTATCTAAAAGTATGAAACAGACCTTATCTTTGTCAGCAATTCGTCCATTCTTTAACGTTTCTACTAAACTTAATTCTTATTTAAGTTAGGCCACTAATGAACGTTTGAATAGGATTCCACTAATAGAGATCTTAGTTTCAACTTGAGCTTGAATAGCACTTAAATCAATTGGTCTCAGCTTAATAGTTTTCAATCTACAACTAGTATGGAATTTGATTCCGTATAATCAAATACACTGAACGGACTTATTGATTGTGTAAATTATTGCTGATTGGTTTGTCATAAAAAGGTGTTGATGGCCAAACGTAGCTTATGTATCTGAATTTTATCAATCAGTACTTTCGAAGACTATTTTATACAATAAATGCATAATATAAATAAATAATAATGTATTAACTAGATGTTTCCCGAAATAAAAAAAACGTACATTTTATTATTCTTGAGATTTTCTATCTCTATGAGATTTTTAAACTATTATAAATTATAATATTATGTCCTATTACGGAGCACATTCGGCATGAGGACACTTGTGTTTATAATGTTAATTTTGTGCGGATAAAACAATTACTGATGATGAGAAATACATAGATTACTGATACGTTAAAAATTAAATTGAGACAGAAGTTGTCTTAGATACGTTTTTACTAGTAAGAGATTAACCATATAAATTACTTGAAATTGCTAAAATTATACCTATTAACTCAACACTGGCTAGATATCATGTGTAGAGATAACTTAGTTCGAGAAAATGCTTCGTCAAAATTCACTAGCGTAAATATTTTAATAGCTCTCCGAAGCGTGTGTATAATTGCAAAAGCGATGGGACGCCACCCTATCTAATTTCAACCCAGAATTCGGGAATCCACCCAAAACGCCAATAATTACGTGGGGGAGAAAAATTGACCCCACAATTTGTAACCCCGGGACCCCGAAACCCGACCCTCGACTCTGTAGCGTACGAGCAACGCAAAAAATCAACACACATTCCCCATTTGAGTTAATTAAAATGATTCGCAATTTATACACACGCTACTTTTGGGACAAACATCAATATGTTTGTTGAGTAAATATTCATATTTTAAGCTATTACATAGCTTTTATCGAGGGCTTCGGCTGAATCAAGAAATTTCGTAACGAAAATAAGCCTTACAATCCCCCTCCGACGAGCAACTCTCTGTGAAGGTCGATGCGGCGTTATGTTCGATTTACACGGGTGACTAACGGGTCGATTTTAGTCACCCGGCAAGTCACCAGTCGACAGTAGTATTCGCAGCAAGCGATCGCTTGCGACTGAGCGTTTGCACGGTCGATTTTAGTCACCAGCCGCATGCGGCCACTGGCCGCACGACTTTGGGGCTTTCGACTTTAGCCGCATGCGGCGTAGTCGAATTGCCATTTAGACGGTCGATTTTCGCCGTCCGGCGTAAATCGTGCGGCTTTAGTCACCCGTGTAAATCGGCCATTAGCGCGCGTTCACACGTGCGCGATTTTTTGCGCGTTTTCTGCGCGCGTCGCGTGTTTTCCCAAACGCTAAAGCAATTTGAGGTTCTATGCTAAATTACATAAAGCTGATTTTCATACATTTCAACAAACCGCGTGCGCGCAGAAAACGCGCATGTCTGAACACGCCCTTACCGTGCATCTTCTTACGTCGTTTCAGTGCGGCAGACTTCGGCAAGCTGTTAGTATGCGTTTGACTAGACGTATGCAAATTATAATTGCGTAAGTTGATAAAAAATGTTATACAATAGCTTTACCGCGGCAGTCCCCGAGTGACACACGTATTATTTTTGCATGAGATATGCAGTAAGAAAGTAACATTGATACCTATGACATTATTATGAATACTTACTTAGTTTTCAGTTAGGTACTTTTCTACTCAGTAATAAGATTATAATCGCAACCAATTTTGAGCAAACCCGAACCGACAAGAACAGTGTAACTTATTTATACTTATTAGTTATCTACTAAGTTTATATAAATCTATATATATATAAAACTCAAAGGTGACTGACTGACTGATTGACATCTATCAACGCACAGCCCAAACCACTGGACGGATCGGGCTGAAATTTGGCATGCAGGTAGATGTTATGACGTAGGCATCCGCTAAGAAAGGATTTTGACAAATTCCAACCCCAAGGGGTTCAAATAGGGGATGAAAGTTTGTATATAATAATACTTCTTAACGCGAGCGAAGCCGCGGGCAAAAGCTCGTAGGATATAAAATCAAATTAATACTGTACTATTATTATCTACTGCGGCCATTTGTTATTTTCTTATATAAAAAGTTTGAAAGTAAATCGCGCTTAAGTTGTTCTGAGGCAGGTTCGAAAAGGTCGACCCTGTTCTTTTACTTGTTATAAAACTTTATTTATGTACGTAACAAAATAAACTGGAAGAAATACTAAGAAAAACAGTGTAAGATACATTTTAGCACAAATAAGAACGAGGCCACATTGCCCCGTTGCGTGTTCGCAACGAATTGTATGTAACAACGAAACGCATTGTAATTTGTATGCCACATCTGCGTTGCGTTCATGTGCTATTTATTATATAATAGTTGGGGAGGGGAAGAGGGGATTTCGGGAGTAGCTTGAGCGTGTCAGATTAAGCTTGCATAGGCTTCCGACATATTGTGTCTAGTTATCATGGTATAGAAATCAGATTACTCACGTGGTGGGTTAATTTTTTTTAATATTGAAATATCGTCGTATCTGTCAGATTAAGATAGGGGATGTTAAGTATATACCCCAAAGAAGCTTCCATATAAAGCACTGACGATTCAAAGATTAGGTAAGCCTGTAGGGACATTTTAAAATAAAAAAAATAAAGCTTCATATTTTGTTAACTAAGCTTCGCAGATATTTTATTTTGCTCTAAACTAAATGATTTAGTCCTTGTTGTCTAAAATATATTTATAATTTACCTAAATAAGCAATTTTCTGAATATATTTTCTTTTTCAAAACTTTAAAATGGCTGCAAATTCTGAACCCACCGCTAAAATAAAAAGAACGCTCTTATTATTTTTTATCAGCTTTTCTTAATGTACAAAACCTACTAGCGTAGCTAGCACGGGGTTTCCCAGTCGATTCTTCGAAAGAAAGTAATGGCAGTTTCTTTCCCATGTCATTATTCCCGAGCATGGCACCACCCATCGACTTGAGTTTCAGTGGACAAAGACAAGAAACTCTTTCCATAGCAACCATTAAAGCAACGGCAATTATTTTTTTTTTGACATTTAGTTTCTTGGTTCTTTTTTTTTAATTATGGCACCTCGGCTATAAAACCATGGCCAGTGTCGAGTAAATGGCGGCAAATTCAAAAAATCAACGTGTAGCAACCTTGTCTATAGCCAGAATTATAGTTTTGATCTACGAAATACGAATAATAAAAACTAAGGAACTTTATTATTCGTAGTTTGTAGATCAAAACTATAATTCCGGCTATAGACAGGGTTGCTATACATCGATTTTTTTAATTTGCCGCCATTTACTCGACACTGGCCATGGTTTTATAGCCAAGTGCCATAATAAAAATAGAAACAGAATCAAGAAACTAAATGTCAAAAGCGGATCGTCATGCTTGACTTATAGATTTTCAAAAGCGAAAGATATCGAGATAGGAAAGAAACTTTTACTCCAATGTTTTTCCGGTAAAACTGTCAAAATTTAGTTTCTTTCGTTTGTCTATGTGCTTGTGCTAGCTATGCAGGTCTCCATGATGCTCGAGTGACTACAAAAATAGCACCCTTCCTTCCTTTTTCCTTAAAAAGTCGCGTCCAACGACACAACACATAATGTGGAATATTATTATTAAATGATCGTACAATGTACCATCGAGGAAGTTGATTCCTATGCAATTGACAGACCAACGTTATTTGGTCGAATATGTCAATTCAATGTTAATTGTGATCTGTTAGCTGGGTTTGACGTAACGCAACCAAACTACTTAGGTCCCCGATTTGCATAGGAATCAACTTCTCTGATAGTACACAGAATGTACTCAGATAATTTGACTCATATGTAGATGGCGAACCAACGTAAATCGGTCGCGTTGTGTCAAATCCAGCCGACAGCTGATGATGATTAATTTTGAATTGAATAGCTCGACCAAATGACGTAGATCCGTCAACTGCCTATGAATCAATTTCTTCGATGGTACATAACAAAGCGACGCTGCGATATTCCTATCATATTATAATACCTACAGCACAGCGTCGCTGGCCGCTGCCAGAGTCGCTGCTGCGACGACACAACGCTTCGTAATAATGTGGCCTCGGAATAAAATAAAATGGTCTCGTTACATTGTATGCCTTCTAGATAATAATAATAATAATATCTATGGACGCTTCACACCACGTCAGTCTGGCCCCGTGGTAAGTACCTGAAGGACTTGTGTTACGGGTACCAGACAATGGAAATATGTTTAATACTCTACATACATTTAAGATTTTTATTATATGATACACATATTTAACCCCTGGATCTTATCCAAAAAATCATCCATATGGATACACATCCATGACCCAGGAACTTTGAAAACTTTTTGTTCCGTCGGCGGGATTCGAACCCGCGACCCCCGGCTTGAGCTACCAACGCGCTCACCACTGAGCCACAGAGGTCGTCAGATGTACCACTACTAACTTTTTGCTTTATATTATAAAATACAACTAAGTTAGTTTTGAAAATTCCTATAAGACTTACTTCGAAAGAATATTCAGTAAGTATATTTATTATAGTACGTTCATTTTCTGTGTAATTCAAATAAAGCTAATAATTCTTTGGCCGAATGCTATTTCATCAGATTAAGTTGGCAAAATATTTGTTGAGCAGCCGAAATTCTAGGAAATATACTTCCAGTTGCTACGAAACTTAATAAATCACTGCGTATAACAAATTAATTAGAAAACTTGTGGAAGTATTTGTATATTCACAGACAATATGCTTTAATATTGCTTGGCTTAAATATTCTCTTAGGGGGCGTCCACAAATAACGTGAGTTATTTTTTAAACTTTCTGACCCTCCCTCCCCCCCTGGTGAGATTCCCTCACCCCCCCATTTTCAAGTGAGATTTTTTTTTAAATATGGGTTTCTTACGTAAGCGCGTAGGATTGTTTGACAGTCAGTAGATGTATGATTTATGACGTCAAAGTATGAATGAAATTATTTTCTTTCGAACGAATTAGTGGATGATCTTAATCGTATTACGATTAAATCTTTAACATACCTTGTACAATCTGGATGAAATGGACCAAATAGTATAATTTTTCTTTAATAATGAGAAAAAAAATATCTGAGATTTGCCGAGACCTCTCGAACGTAAGATTAGATGAGATTTGACTCGACCCCCTCTCCCCCTTAAGCACCTCAGGTAATTTGTGGACGCCCCCTTAGATGTTACTTAAGTTTAATAACGGGAAAAGTTAGTTTATTAGAGATTTATGAGCGTTTTATAACGAAAGTATTTAATATAGTATAATAATTAACGACTCCCATTAACCCGTTGAGTGTTAAGTAAAATATTATTGTAACTTTACAGACATAGACATAATAAAATATGACGTATATGACTGACAAGGTGTTTTATGTGTAAAGTCTAAAATACTTTGTAAAATCTTTAAAATGTATACTTTTGTTGTAGTAGGTGTGGTGTAAAACAAAACAAATAATATCAAGTCTTTTCTCTTTACAAGCTGATCATGTTATAATTATTAAAGTTGGTAGTAAAATAAGCAATATACTTAAATGGAATAACCAGCATGTATTATTGCAGTGTTTCCCAATCTTTTTTACCCACGGTCCCCTGAAATTCAATCACAGTTTTCACGGACCCCCTTAATAAAATAAACAGCTAAAAACCTCGGATTCGCCGTGCTAAGTAAGCATAGTGATTATTAATATTATTAATAGCATAATAATTATGTATGGTTCAGAAATGACACCGCGGATCGCCATTAAATGTATTTAGTTGGGAAACACTGCAGTATTGGATATAATAAATATTCTGGCTTTCAACAATGCATGTACTATGACTAAACAATAAAATAATAAACTAGCATTTGTATCTAACTATTAAGTTGCACTATAATTCTCGGGAGCCGATCTAAAAGTTGTGACTGTAATTTAGTGTTTAACACAAACTTTGTAACTGTGTGGGTAATGTATCGCTGGGCAGTAGTTTACATAGTCGAGAGTCGCAAAGCGCGAACGTCACGATGTACCTAATAACTAGGGGGCAAACGAGCAAACGGGTCACCTGATGGAAAGCAACTTCCGTCGCCCATGGACACTCGCAACATCAGAAGAGCTGCAGTTGCGCTCCCGGCCTTTTCAGAGGGAATAGGGTAAGGGTAGGGGAGGGTAGGGTAGGAAACAGGGTAGGGGATTGGACCTCCGGTAAGCTCACTCACCCCGCGAAGCACAGCGCAAGCGCTGTTTCACGCCGGTTTTCTGTGAGCCCGTGGTATTTCTCCAGTCGAGCCGGCCCATTCGTACTGAAGCATGGCTCTCACAAGTGCAAAACACAAGATTAGTCATAAATTAAATGCCAAAATTCACATGTATTAAGGATTTTTATGACTGGACACTGGACAGGCTTCATTATTTACTAGACTTATGCCAAATAGTGAAATTAAATTGGAAGAGGTTAATTATTAATATTATTATATTTTTTAAAGCTGATCGCACATTAATTATCAGCAGTCAGCACCGTACGCATCGTGGCGTACGCGCCGCATTTTAGATTTCTTTGTATGAAATGACGTTACGAAATGCGTTGCGGATGAATGTGTCCGCAGTCTGCACCGTTTACTTTTACTAGACAGTTTATAATATTAAGACAGTATTTATATAAAGTTCTACAGAGGCATTAATATATACTAGTATTAATGTCTTTGTACAACTTTTTCGTTATAACTTAAGTGAAATTCTGTAACTTCATAAACTGAAAAGAACTAACTTTGAAAACTTTGCGCAAATACAAATACACCTTTTAAGTACGTCACGTGTCACTTTGAGTGCATACGGAACCAATAACCATATTATTAAATATGTGGCCTCACACGCACTCTCCAATTGTTTTTATGATACAAAAAGCGTCAACAGGTCGGTAGCGTACGCAACGGACGTCTCGCATCAAACGGATAATTTTTCCACAGTACGTCTTTGGAATTGGCAGCGTACGGACTGCCGTCGACTGCCGCCGACACGTGCCGTCGTCTGCCGTCGACTGCCGCCGACGCGTGTCGTCGACACGTGCCGTTCGTCTGTAAGCGCTCTAACGCACATGAAATACATTTTGTATGCTGTCAAAACTATCCAATTCATCTTAATTATTCTGTATGAAAAGCAACTGAATCGACGAAAATATTCATCGAATCATAATATTCATAAATGGCGTAAATACTTCATTGAGTAATTCCCATAACATTGGAAACTATCAAATTTAGACCTGACAAATTAATTACGAGGAATTGGACACCAAACCTTTGATACGCCCACAATCGCGAATGATATAATGGATTTTATTCTGGAATTGTACCATCGAATTATGAAAAACTTTAATAACTTGTGGGCGTCAGATACCTTTTGAAAACACGAAATTAGGTTGTTGTAAAAACTGTTTTTGTAGGTGTGCTTTAAGTTAGCACATAATATTATGTAAAGAGCGAGGCGATGCTTAGGAGGAATTATTAACAGAACTGTTGGACTTGCCTTATGAAGTTATGAACTTATGACACATATCTACAAAGTAAGCAGTAAAATTGCACAGCTAAAAGAATATACTTGTAAACAAATAATTTTCCAGTACACTAACTGTGTACTTGTATCAGTGAAATCTAATGTACAATTGATCATATTCTGTTCTTCTGTTCTTTCCTGTAGCCATGTTATGGTATCACAATAATCTATGAAAATATTATCATAATAGCGAGTCTATGTAAGAACATTGCTTGAAGATGATTTGGTTTGACCACCGTAAAAGACACAGTATAGAATACTGTTTTTCTTGATACCTCGATCGTGGTGCCAGACACAATAGATTAATTTTCATTGGGTTAAAAAAATACACCACACGACAAAAAATTATTGCTGCGGAACGAAATTTTGTGCAACATAACTATTATGTTGGGCATTGTCCAAAAAAAATCACATGCACTTTTTATATTTTTTTTAGTTAAAATAGGGTATTTTAAGAATATAAATTAAATAATTTTGAAATTCATTGGCTAGTTTTTCCTCAATCAATTTTTAAAGTTTCGCTCTGACGTCATCATCGGCGGCCAATAATTGACCTCTGCAGTATGTTTTTTTCCTTTCAATCTTATTTATAATGGCTGGTTCGTCAAATGCAAGTTCTCATTATGTGAAAGCTGATACGAGAAGCTTACCAAAAGTTTGAAACGTAATGTTGGTCGAATTTGTTGCTAATTTAACGCCATTGAAGGTCAAACAAAGGTTATACATATTTGTTCAAAAATATAAGTAACTAATGGGTATTTTTTTCGTTTATATACAGAAAAACGATCACTGACCTTATTCCTCGAAATATTTTTGTAATGAGCAAAATTAAAAAAAAAATGGACAATCCCCATTATGATGTGCCACATTTCTTTAAAAATACCTATGATACACATTGAAATTATCAGATTAGATCTTGTGGGGAGAGCAGGTGGAACTTAGAAAGGCTTGTCTGGGATTTGGTGAGTGCAGTGATGTGCATCGCAGATTTGTTATCTTTCATTCTGCTCTATTGGACTAAGAGGATTGTTTGAACTCTAAAGAAAATAGCGATTTTGCTTGTGTTTATTGAAAATTGAAATGTTTTTTAAGAAATCTTTTTGAAAGGTTTTTTCCTCCACGTTCGTTTTGTATTATTGGTTTGTTAAGCGTCTGCGGAGCTAAAATATGATTCATTTTTTTTAATCGCAATATGGTCACTCTGCTTCCAATTCATGTCTAATTATTCATACTAGCTAATTTGACATTCAACAGTTCGACAGTTTTGACAATTCATTTGCTGAATTGATGGAGAGGAATTGCTAAATGTGACCATTTTAGGCCCGCTGTTTGAGCCATTAGATAAGCCAAACAACTGAACCGATTTTGAACTAGCTTTTCTGTTTGATAAAAGTAATGTAAGAGTATTTTAGCTCTTTTTCTTGTGATCGAAAGTGTTCCAATTTTTTACTTACAGTTTGAAAATGGTGCTATACCTATAATACAACGTGAAATTTTAGTGGTTGATTTCCCGCAGCAGAACGATTTACCTATAGTAGTACTATCGAATCATGCATGTTAAAATTTGAAAATAAAAAATATTTTGTATGTCGTACTATGGTACGAGTAACTTTATGCCGATAGGCGCGAGCGGCTATGACCCGGCCGAATTTTATTTATGATTTGAATAAAAAAAAACTTCACAAATCTATTGTACTATTTTAGTCTACTAAGTGTAAGTACTCACATACGGTTTTGCTCAATCGAGCAATGACGTAGAGTAAAAACCACGGCTCGGGCTTTCGTCCACACATTCGGTATTGCTCGATAGTTTACTCCATTTCGAAGGAAATTAGCTACGACTAATAAAAACTAAGGAAGAGTAACTGTGTCAAAAATTTGTCAAGCCGGCTCGATTCGAGCCTTCAAACTGGCTCGATGCGAGCCATCGAGCTGTGAGTTTTGCAGTCCACACGGTGGTTTTTGCTCGATTTCGAGTAAAACTATCGAGCAAAACCGTATGTGAGTACTTAGCATAAGATATTTAAATCATTTTACTGCGGGAAAACAATCATTAAAATTTCACGCAGTAGAATTTTCTATTTTATCCTCTGTTCCTTATGTTTCTAATTTACCACAGCGCGTCACACCTGCACAATGCACATGTCTTTGCCTTCGTTTATAAAATACCTTTATTCATTTCGCTTACCTCCTAAACTTTGACATTATTTTTGGCAAGTCACAATTAATTTGAGAGGAAAACAATTTTCAAAATTGTCATTCTGCGGAAGTCCGCTATAAAGGATGTCCCTAAAGAAAACTTTGTTTGGAAAATTCTCTTTTCATAATTTTAGATTCAACCTATCTATTTACCTTTTTCAGATTAAAATTATAATGGAAAATGAGACGTCCATAAATAATGTCAAGTTAAGGGCGGCAAATCTTACCTGGGTTTTAGTAATCACGTAATTTTTACAACAAATGTAGGTCTTGCTATAATAAATAGGGCACGCAGTTTTACTTTTAATGATAATTCAATTCAGGTGTCAAAGTGTCGTCGAAAATTCTAAATACTATACTGTACTCGGCGAAACATGGCGGTAGCGGTCATTGACTCCCTGTCAAAAACTTGTCATTTTCTATACAAAGCCGCGATTGAAAACATTTGACACTTCATTGTCAATCGCGGTTTATATAGAAAACCGCTAAAAACTGCTACCGCCATGTTTCGCCGAGTACAGGATACTGGATAGTACCCACTCTTCTTAATAGTTAACCAGTAGGTAGATGAGATAGGATTTAGGAATTACCGAATTACCTACATAGACAATATTAAACTACTGAACTTTACTACAAAAATATTATTTTACTCCAAAAAATGTGACCGTAAGAAACAAAAGTCATGCTCAATCCGAACTTTTGCTTTTGTCAAAAATTGCCGAAATGACGTAGGACAAAAAGGGTTGACAGTTGACATAGGACACGAATCCGCTCTCCACAACTGTCAACTGTCATGTTGGAAAAATTGTTTGAATAAATAACACGCTACAAACAACAAAAGGTCTCATTGGAATTATTGACTCGACCGTAGTTTTTCGGTTCAACGACAAAACGCTCGATTTGTCTACGCATAAATTCCAATAATGTTTTTACAAAAAAAAAACTGACACTTGTATAAGGAAATAGAACTGATTTTATATTACTTCATAGTTTTTATAAAATAAGGGGGGCAAACGAGCAAAAGGGTCACCTGATGGAAAGCAACTTTAATGGAAAGCAACTGATGGAAAGAGGGAATAGGGTAATAGGGGAGGGTAGGGAAGGGAAGGGAATAGGGGAGGGTAGTGAAGGGAATCTGGGTAGGGGATTGGGAAACTCACTCACTCGGCGAAACACAGGCCTATTCGTGCCGAAGCATGGCTTGCCCACGTCAAGTTAGTGAATAAGAACTAGGAAGACGTAAAATATTATGCATTGCGTAATAATTATTGTCTGTCTATAAGCTTTTCGAAAGCATTAATTGACAAAGAGAAAACATTGTTTATCAAGAGGTTAAGATTATTTACCAACAACTTTTGTATACACAGTTTTTTATTAGTAAGGGGGCCTATGTTATTTGCGGAATTTAATGGGCTTTTAGGAAACAAATTGTACTATAGCCAGTGGGAAATTATAGCGTGAATTTCATTCCAATTGTTATCTGTACATGCCCAAAAGAAAATCCCAGGAATTAGCAACAGTAACAGGAAGGGCTTTGCCGCTCACTTCGAATGCGGATCATTTGCAAGAATTATTCAATAATAATTAGACTCTCAACATTCACAGCACTATATTTCAGTGAAAATTCAGAAATACAGTTTTTATTTATGAAATATAATACTTCATTTCTATGTTGGCCCAATATGAGCGAATACGAACGTACAGGGGAGCTCAGACTAAATAAAAATGCCCAAGATCGATGTCCATAGTGCATACAGCGTGTAACATTATAGAGTTATACGTTACATAATATAGAGTTCACTGTGAAAGTAGCAGCGCTAAAAGAGCGACTTTTATTTTTATTTTTTGTATGAAAAAATTCGTGACGCTGCGCGCTGGGGCGCTTGCCCATCTAAATCACAAAAAAATGCACATAAAAACAATGAACTTTATATAATCACCCTAAACTCAAAAGTATTATCACTTAGTATTGTTACACCCTGTATAGAAACAAATAAAGAATCATGATTATCCAGCGTGGCCTAACGTTGAGAGGAGCCATAAAGAATTTAAGCACTTTTGCACGCTGATAGATACGATAGTTTTCGAAATTACTTTGACCAGCACAACAATTACGCAAAAAGTACACATTTTATTACCTAGCCTGAGCTTAATGGTCCATAATATCTAGACAGCGCCATCTGTTTATTTTATTGTGGCCTGTAAAAACCCTCGTAAAGTGCAAAGGGTCAGCAAATCCCCTGTAAGCAGTTTATGGTCTTTAAAATTTCATGTCAAACATTTAGCATACTCGTCAAACGGCTGCACATAAGAATTTTTTATTTAACAGTCTTGAAACGCATTAAACTTAATGTGCTATGTTTATGTATAAGCTTATCGTTGTATGTGAAAAAATGTTTATGTAAACAATATATTCATACCATAATCATATTTTATACAGTTTATAACAATATGTAGGGGGAGTTTAGACGGGAATGTGAAATGGTGATGTAGTGTTTTTATATTATTTTCCTAAAATTGTGTTATCTGGGTTTTTAATGTGTAATATTGGTAGGTATATTAACCATTAGACATTCGTTATCGTGCACAAGTGTGGGAAAGTGATGTAATAACCAGAAACGTGCTCTTTTGTGTTCCCTCCAAAACTCCATCGAAAGTTTCAGTAAAGCGTCTACCACTTTACTGAATCGACCGACTTGACTTCTTGACTGTATTGACTTTATACTTAGACTTTGACTAGACTTTAGACCTGACTGACCTTACGATAATATAGAAAAAATTGTATTAAAGAATATTGTTTTCCCGCCATAATATTATACTCGATACTGGCCACGGTTATAGCCGAAGTGCCATTATAAGACAAAAACAAACAATACGTAGGTAGGACTTCCAAGACTTGCTTAATTTTAGCATATCTAACTAGCTTCCAGTGGCTGGCCTCGAAAAAGGTGACGCGATGACCTAGAAAAATTCGAGCCAGGCTGACCTACGGCTGCATTGGATCGAGAGGATTGAAAGACTTTGGGGGAGGCCTCTGAGCAATGGGACAAGGCTAAACTCTTAAAATAAACTAGCTTCGGGAGTAGCAGATGTTATTATATTCTATGATTCTTATATTATGATTATATTTTATTGTAGGCGTGAAATATAAATTGGTCACATTATAACTGCCCAGTACTGGCCTTTCAACCTAAAATCAAAATGAAGTAGCAAGTCTAATTTTTGTTTATTACAAACAAAATGTTAAAGCATCACGAGTCGAGCCCATCTCCAAGTAGTTAGGTATATTTTAAATTACAAAATCTTTTAAGACGCAGCGAGATCAAGATTCCCGGCGAAGATTTAAATTTAAAACCTTAAATACTAAAATCCAACAAGGCCGTGCATTTTAAACAAGGAAAAACTGGGGCTTAGAAACAACGCGCAGGGGACGAAAGGAAACGAAACTAATTAAGAAATAAATAAAGACTTAAATAAGTTCGTACCGCACAATTTAACTTGTAAGTGCTATGGTTATGGCGGTCACAGCCGGATTAAACGGGAGTAAACTTAAATCCACGGATAATAATTATTATGAGGAAATAGCATTCTCTCAATAACACTGACAGAATTTAATGCATTTTTTTATGAAAGAAGGGGGCAAACGAGCAAGCGGGTCACCTGATGGAAAGCAACTTCCGTCGCACATGGACACTCGCAGTATCAGAAGAGCTGCAGGTGCGTTGCCGGCCTTTTAAGAGGGAATAGGGTAATAGGGGAGAGTAGGGATGGGAAGGGAAAGGAATAGGGGAGGATAGGGAAGGGAATTGGGCCTCCGGTAAACTCATTCACTCGGCGAAACACAGCGCAAGCGCTGTTTCACGCCGTTTTTCTGTGAGAACGAGGTCGAGCGGGCCCATTCGTGCCGAAGCATGGCTCTCCCACGTATAATTATGAAGTTTAAGTTCTGTCAGTGTTAATTATTACAACCTCAGAACAGGAAAATAAGATTACAACAGAGACATAATTTTTTTGACGCTGATACCCAAGAGCCAGCGACAGCCAGACTTTCGTAATTTCATAAAAGCTGATATATTATGACTCCTATAGAGATAAGAACGACCAGCAACTATGGAGTTTCGAAAGACCTTCACTGGATATATCCTAGACCTAAAGTAAAGTATTGACGACCTCTGTGGCTCAGTGGTGAGCGCGTTGGTAGCTCAAGCCGGGGGTCGCGGGTTCGAATCCCGCCGACGGAACAAAAAGTTTTCGAAGTTCCTGGGTCATGGATATGTATTAAATATGTGTATCATATAATAAAAATCTTAAATATATTATGAATAGTATAGAAGTATTAAATATATTTCCGTTGTCTGGTACCCGTAACACAAGTCCTTCAGGTACTTACCACGGGGCCAGACTGACGTGGTGTGAAGCGTCCATAGATATTATTATATTATTATTATTATAACCGCGACGGAAACTCAGTAGTATCTGCACGTTATTACCTGTGTGCAACGTGATATTTTAGTGGTTGTTTTCCCGCAGCAGAACGATTTACCTATAGTAGCACAATCGAATAATGCATGTTATTTTTTGAAAATAAAAAATATTTTGTATGACATACTATGGCAACTTTATGCCGATAGGCGCTCGCGGCTATGACCCGGCCGAATTTTATTTATGATTTGAATAAAAAAAAACTTCACAAATCTATTGTACTGCTAAGATAGAACCATTTTACTGCGGGAAAACAACCAATAAAATTTCACGCAGTATAATATGGGGCGGGGAGGGGGGCGGGAAGCTTCAGCTGTTATAAAACGACGAAAATCAGGTTGTCGCTACCTTTTGGGTTTAGCTTAAGATTACTTCATAATATTAAGCTATTTTTCTATATTAAAACGTTACGAATTGAAATCGCTGTATCCTGTCTCTAAAATAATAGAGCATTGTTTTAAAAAATAATAGAGCATATAGATAAATTATAATATAATTATTATTTAAAATACTGGAGCAATTTCTACGTGCGTGCTTTCCTATTATACGAACTGTTATACATAATGAATTTAATTTTCTCTGATATAATTAATGGACGCCAAAATGGCAAACAAAAACATCGTCAGGAAATTGGTACAATAAAATTTCTTATGATCATTTTGATAAGTTCCATGTGTGTTTAAATTATAATGTAATAAATTAGTAATAATAATTAATTGTCCTTCTGTTATAAAATGTTAGTTATCTGGTTCCTCCACTCACTTCTTTAGTTTTCACTCGCAGAGTCGACCTTAAAGCCAAAACAAGAGATCAAAAGTGGATTATAGTCTGAAGATGATTAAAAATAATAATCGGCCAAGTGTGAGTCGGACTCGAGAACCGTACCATTATAGAGCAAAATTAGGCCAAAAATTGTGTTTTTTGTATGGGAGCCCCCCTTAATTTTTATTTTATTTTAATATTATTAATAAATATTAAAGTACACATATAATTATTAAGGACTTTGACAAAAATTCAAGTACCTACTTGTTGTCATTATTGATTTAGAGCAAAAAAGGTCAAAAAAATTACGTTTTTTGTATGACAGCCCCCCTTAAATATTAATTTTATTTTCTTTTTAGTTATATCAGCAATAGGTATACATAATCTGTGAAAATTTCAGAATTCTAGCTATAGCGGTTCTTGAGTTACAGCCTAGAGACAGACGGACAGACATCGAAGTCTCTGCAGTAATAGGGTCCCGTTTTTACCCTTTGGGTACGGAACCCTAAAAATCATGACTTTTCTTTAATATAACGCAAGACTCCCAATAATATGATATTACATAGTTTTACGGGTTTTATTACTCTCATGAAAATATAAAATAAACCCAAATATTGCTCGTATTGTTATTGCAAAGACGTAGTCGTAATAGGAATGATGAAATAATTTTAATATTGACTACGTTTCTCAACATTTTTGTTTGTTTCCGGAATGTAAATTAGCAAAACGTTCAAGCATCGTAATTATTATAGTCAAGCATCATAATATTATGTCAATACACTAAGTGTCTAAACCACAGTAAAGCAATATGACATATCCCTAAATATTGCTATACTGTGGTCTAAACACACCATGCCGAGGTTCCGCGGCGGAAGTTCGGCATGATTCCGCCTGCAATATATTTTAATTACCGATAAACCACAGTAAAGCAATATGACATATCTCTAAATATTGCTATACTGTGGTCTAAACACACCATGCCGAAGTTCCGCGGTGGAAGTTTGGCATGATTCCGCCTGTAATATATTTTAATTACCGATAACACACCATGCCGAAATTACGTCGCGTTATATTGTATGCGTTTGACATTGCTGATGTAATCATGCCGAACTTCCGCCGCAGAACTTCGGCATAGTGTGTTTAGACACTTAGATTCCTTTTTTTGAGGAGATAGGCAATCAGGAGGCAACACAACTTCGGTGCATTGCATCGTCGTCGAAACAGAATAATGCATTTTATGCCACATATCTGCGTTGCGGCGACGCAATACTTTAGTCCATTTATCCAACTCTGCCATCCACCTAGAACGAGATTATTTTGGGCCGATTAAATGCCACTTTATGATCTATAGGTTTCATTTCTTACCGATATTGGTCTAGCGAAATTGCCACCGCTGCTTTGTAGTGGTGTAGAGCAAAATGAAACCTATGCCATGCAGTGGCATTTTATCGGCTCAAAATTATCGGTCGGCGGTGGACAAATGGTTTTACTCTTCTCCAGCCATTCTACCAAAACAGTCAGCATTGCGTCGACGCAGCGCTGCAGTTTGGCATAGCTGCGTCAGTCAACGTCAACACGTCCTCCAGCTTCGTCCCGGGGGCTGCAGTCTATCATATTGTGTGCGTTGCACGCTGCTGTCACGATGCAGCGCGCCGTGTGAACTCCTTGGTTATTTGAATGTAAAACAACGCAACGGCAGCGCTGCGTCGACGCAACGCGCCGTGTGTACTGGCTCTCAAACGAAGCAACACGTCATTCTGGCGATATTATGTATGTAAAACGTAAGGACTCTCGACTTTTTGATCCTCGAAGTTCTCGCTAAAAATATTTCATAAAAATATACCGTGACTTTAAAAAAATATCAATATGGCTTACCACAGCTGTGCTCGATATCAGTAAATTTGGAATTTTATACTTATTTGTGATGTTGAGCAAACAAGGCACGTCCTAACGAAATGCACTTTCAAAGCTACACTCGCCGCAATACACTAAATATAGAAAAATAGAAATAGAAATGTACTTATTGACACAATTTTTGGTTCGAACGTGGTTCGAACTAAATGGGACTGGAAACTCTTTGCTGAAATTTTGGATCTAGTAAATGTGGAGCAGAGGAATATCAAACACAGCAAAAGTTGGGCGGTTCCAAGAAAGAAAAATGTTGTCAATTAAAAAATTAAATTGAATTAAAAAATTAAATTAAATTAATAAGAGTAACGCACCCTATCTACAGACTTGTATTCCCACTTCACTACATGCTGTTTTGTCATTTTGTTAAAAGATGAAAAAATCCATACAAAGCTTTTAAATATTATACAAATTATATTAAGAGGCAAATGTTGACCATAAACTCCATAGTTTCAGTCACATAAAAGTTTGAAAACGAATAACACAAAATCAATACAGCCTATAAATTCTTAGAGGATGAAAGTAGATTTTGTAAAACATCATTTTAGAAAATCTTTTATGAATAGAAATAAAGAAAAAGGCGGCTATGATCCGTCCATTTCCGTGAAAACCTCATAAAGTTAGCTGCAATAAAAGCTATCATTCATCGTAAAGTCGATAAGACTCGTATCGCGGTCAGATTCCCGCCTCGGTAAATATCTCTATTTTATATCTAACGTAGATCTAACGCCTTCGTGGTCCAGTGGTTTATACGGTCACTCAGTCGTGAGTTCGATTCCCGCGATGGAAAATTCAACAAACTTAGATCTAACCAAACCCAAGACAAGTTATTGTAGCTGAATCACCTGATTGACAAGAAAGGTTGATGCGTCGGCATATAACAGTCCTGCTCCTGATCTCTCGCCAGTCTCGTCGATCATCAGTTCCACTTGACTTAAGTCATCATCCCATCTCTCTCTCTCTCATAATAATTATTAGTGAGAGTGCTCTTGCGTGGTGTGCATAATTATAAGATATATAATACTTAAAGTAGTATCTATTCTATAGAGCATCCGTGGCCTAATGGGTAGACCTTTGGTTCGCACTCCTAGAGGGTGCAGGTTCGATCCTGGGTGGAGGCGTGTACCAATGAGACATTTTCTGACCTCAAGTACATAATACGGACGCTCGTACGGTGAAGGAAAACCGCACATAGTTGGTCACAGACGTATTGACTAGTTCATTCCTCTGGACTAGGCCGACTATGATGCGAGAATGCCGTATGTGCTTGGGCAACCATGCGGACATTTAAATCTTGTCCCAGGCACTACAGTATTTGAGGAGTGGTTACTTCACTCTGAAAATACTGTATAAATCATCCACTACGGATGCAACGGCCTAGTTTATGTATTAAATTCGACATCATTACGCCAGAGCCGCCATGTCATGTGACTGTATAAATTTTTTGTATTCTGTATTTTTGAAGGCATGCTACCAGAATGCTGCCTGAACAAAAGCTATATTAATCAATGATATTAAAAGAACAAAGCATGTACATTTTTATTTAAATTCAACAATTGAAGTTGCAAGAAAAGACTAAAAATACATTCCATAATAACTGTATTTTTGCAACCTCCGCCCAACCTTTAGATGTTAGTTTAGGGTTTATTTTAAGTTTAGCGACCTACATACGAATACAATAGAACACGAAACCCTAAAAGAAGATTGTGAGCCCTTTTATAGATAAATAATGAGTTCTCGAAAGCTTCTTACATCCTACAGTTTTAAATTTCGAATTTTTCCGTGAGGTTCTTATTTTTAATTCACTGCAAACATAATTATTGAGTTTTTTTATTTCTGTCTTATGTAAATTTCGCAAAAAAAAATATGGAACCATTGAAAAAAACAGCTTTTTGCTTATTTGTAAAATATTTTGTACTTTCCAGTATCTTCCATTGATTACAAAATGTATGCTCGCTATAACTCACTAATGTTTCAGCAGGTTAGGTTTACTTATTTTAGGTCTAGAAGGCTGAACAATCTATTCCGAAAGAGTTCTATTCCCTAAAATAAGTCTGTAAGCCACATGTAAATGGGTTAGAGTGGTCTCTTTGACCCCCGCGTTTGTATTACACTGTAGTCTGTCCTATATTGACATTGCACTGTTAACCTTAAATGCCTAATTACTGTGTTAACCCTAATGTTGATGGAAAAATAATCTATTTTTTTTGCAAGATGATTACTGATAATATCTGATTTTCCATTGTGAAGAGCTGGTGGTGCGACGTTTCGTCGAGCAGAGGTTTGTTGTGCAGCGTTTCGTGGTGCAGCGTTTCGTCGAGCAGCAATGAGGATTTTTGGTTTTTTGAGATACCAATCTAACATTTTAATCGTTTGATCTAAAACCGTGAACTTTCCAAAAATATATTTTACGACCATAAAAATATAAGCGCAAGGCTCAAGCACAAAGTTTGACCGCCATTATAATGCTTACAAAATGAAAAGATGTCATCCGAATTCATTTGTCTCCGTCGAATATTACAATTTGTCTTCGTCTCTTGACTTAATTAATGGCGATCGGATTTTCCACCAAATTATTGTCGTATTATGTCGTATTTTGAATAATTTGGGTCACCCAGTTTTAGGGCTCCGTGCTAAGAATATAATTTTTATTGACTAAGATTTGCAAATCACTTACTTACTTACACTTACTTTGTATGTATGTTTTTATTATGTTATGTTTTCGCATATAGCTCCGGAAATACAAGTCTGATTTTAAGTAATTTTTTTGTTGTACCTACTAGGTATTGTTCAACTTAAGGAATGCTGCACGTTTTATCAAAATCAGTTCAGTAGTTTTTGAGATAGGGAATTTTAATGCTCAAATACGTACAATTTTGAAGTCGTTTTTATCTTTTTATTAAAATAATATTATAATATTATAAAAACATAATATTATAGTGTATTAAAGCGCATAGCACAACAGATTGCGCGCTATTTATTACAGTAAGTCAATAATGTCATATAGTACAGTGAAAACGTGTTTCGTATGGTGCGCGATATTCTTATACAATATTGATGTCGGACTACGCAATAATAATATAATAAATATTATTATTGCGTAGTCCGACATCAACTTTAGGTATCAAAGCGACTCCAAGAATACTAAGATAATAGAGCATTTCAATTAGTTTTCTCGCCAAAACGTTCCCGTTACGTAACGTGACATTTCCGCGCACGAAACGAAGTCACGTACGCGAGCGGTTACGTCGTGCAAAGTAGCGGCAAGTAGCGGCAAGTAGCGGCTTAATAAACATGCAGAATGCAAATTCTGCGGAAACTTAGCAATGTAATAATATATAGTAGATCATATTAGACCGAAATTTGGACGCACGCACTTAATAGCTATGTCCACACTGTGCGCTTTCATCTTCAATTGTCGTCATCAACTTTCATATTGGCGCATTCAATAATGGAATGCGTCAAGGAAAGCAACGCCAATTTTATGGTTTTTGAAGTTTGAAGAAGACGGCTCGACCGATTTTCGTGAATCTTAGCGAGCATATTGGCTAGGGTTGAGAATATGACATCTACTTTTTAGGGTTCCGTACCCAAAGGGTAAAAACGGGACCCTATTGCTGAGACTTTGATGTCTGTCCGTCTGTCTCCAGGCTGTAACTCTAGAACCGCTATAGCTATAATTCTGTAATTTTCACAGATTATGTATTCTGTAACAACAAATACTAAAAACAAAATAAAATTAATATTTAAAGGGGGCTCTCATACAATAAACGTGATTTTTTTGTCCTTTTTTGCTCTATATCAATAATGACAACAGGTGAATTTTTCTCAAAGTCCTTAATTATATTATGTGTAAGTACTTACTTTCATATTTAATAATAATATTAAAATAAAATAAAAAATTAAGGGGGGCTCCTATTCAAAAACATAATTTTTGGCCTAATTTTGCTCTATAATGGTACGGAACCCTACGCGCGCGAGTCCGACTCACAATAAGCCGATTATTATATTGATAAGTGCATATTTAGTTGAATAAATAATAGTAAATTATTACAACTCGAGACTGACGGCGACCATTGTTTGTGAGACGGGATAGCGATGGACGTTGCCATGGTGACATACTTATTTAGTCACTTCAATAAAATAATATGGGCGAAATACTTTATATGGCAGGACAGCTAGTAATTAGATACTTTTTATAATATTAAGTAGCAATAAAGAAAACATGTTGGCTAGAGGTCTGAGATGTCCAAGGTGTCGTGTCGGTCCGTGGCACGGGAAATTCTGAAAGCGACCTCAAGCATGATACCAGTTACAGTTACAAAACGATGAAGAACGCTGTCAGTGAGTCTTCTGTATGGCATATTTTACACTATTTAATATGCTTATTGCTTAGTTAATTCGCCATTCTATTATATGGCCAATCCCCGTTTGTTGCATAAAATCAAGATTTTACACTTTGCCCTTAAGCTCTCGTAAGATTAATATACTTATATTATTTAAGCTATTGTCTGGAAGTGTTTCCATTTTAGGGACTAATAGCCTTAAGGTACGACGGTCGTACGCCAGGATATTGAAATGCGCACACAAAAAAAAATCTCATCTGTCGTATCCCTAGCGCTTGCTTTTTCTTTACAAATGTAAAGAAACAAAATTGTAACGTTCAAAATGTTCGTTGAAATAAATACCATCGTTATTTGTAATTTAAATCTCAATTTATACAAGCTGTTTCGGAGTAAAGTCGAATATGCATGTTATGTAAAACAGAACAATGTAAAGCAGATATTAAGCTACAAAGAGTTTTCGAAAACCTTTTATTAAAGTCAAGATAAAATAGGTGTTTGTTAAAAATTATTAATACGTTGCTCGTTTCTGAAATATCGTATGTAACATTAAATATCTCAAATACCAATATGTGTCCATAGTTTTTGTTGATACACTACAATACACGTGAGAATCACACACATACTTATTTTACATTTATGACGATAAGAGATTAGGGGTAGTGTGGCTTTTAACGGCCGTTCCCAATATTTGATCTATCTCTGGTTTTGCCTTACTAGAGATAGGAATAGCTCACATTAGACATTAGAGACATATATTTTATGTCAATTGTGAGCTATTCCTATCTCTAGTAGGGCAAAACCAGAGATAGATCAAATATTGGGAACGGCCGTAAGCCAAATAATGTTTACAATAGCACGTAAAAGTCAATCGCTGGTTATATAAAATGTATGATTATTTAGTGTGCTCTATGCATCAGTGGAATATAAAGATTTCAAACCATGTATTAAGTCCTAACTATACTGCGTAGGCTTCAGAGAACAAAACTCAACTTTTTATATTAGACAAACGAAGATCACTTAATATAACTACTAGTACTAAAGTTTTACGGACTTAAACTAAATAACGCCACAAAATGTAAAACATATTATACAGTAAACAAAAAGTTTTGTTCGACGTTTGACAATAGGGATGATGACAAGGTTAAAGATTAGCAAATTTTGTTTATAAAATAAAGAAATCACGGTAAAAAATAAGTGTTCCCAAAATTTTCAGCTTGATAGCATTTGTATTTTTTTTTTTGCTATGCGCCTTCAAAGTTGGATATTCAAGTCGATTTTTTTTTCAATTAAATTTCTTAATATTTGTATACCATTCGATAACTTATGCAATTAAAAGCAACTTTTGTTACGAAACCACTTTCATAAACGCAATATTTAATATACCTAATACCTATCAAACAAAGTTCTCTTCCGATGCGTACAAACTACGAAAGAGTGAGTCATACTTTCGTAGCACTTTGTATGGAGCGTTTCGGGCAGGTCTATTTTATGAGATGTTTGAATTGTCCTATCTTGGTGAAGTTTTAAGCCATCAGAGTCATTCTTTCAACGATGTTTCTATTTTTAAGGGTCTTTCAATTACCAATAAGAAAAAAAAATAGTCATCATGCCTAAATATGAATTGTGCAACATGTCTGTTATCTAGTATTGACAGTATCTACCTGTGGTATCTACATATTAATTAAAGAGCAATTGAAAGCGGTGTGAAGTAGATACATTCATTATTGTAATTGCCAACTACTAAATGAAAACTGAAAGAACTATTCTGTTAATTGGTTCCACACCTTTGTGTGAATGTTTGTATCGATTTCAAAGTTTGTTTGCACTTGATAATGTGTTGCAAACATTTTATTGCGTTCATACTTTACAAAAATAATATTATTAATAGGAAAACATATTTTATTGGTTTTATTTTCAAACTTTCCATGGTAAAGGTCGGTACACTGTCGGCTGAGTACATAATAAACTGTGGCTTGTTTTATTTATTTTATTCAGGCATCTTGGCCCATATTATAAATACCTTATAGACTAACATACATACAATTATACTAAAAACTAACACTAAAACACTAAACACGAATTGTCTGCGACGTGGGGCGCGACGTGTTCGGAAGTCGTCCTCGGAACCTCCTGTAGACGACTCCAATCGGCCAGAACTCCTCCTTCTCGAAGGTTGGTAGATGGTGCGTCGGGACTCTCACCACAAAGGAGCTAAAATTCACTTTGTGGCGGGACTCCAAGCGCTCGACCCTCAAGACGAAGTGGGGCTTGAGGCTGGGGGGGGGGGGGGGTTGAGCTCCCCATTACTGTTCAACCTTTATGTAAACCAACTTATCGAGGAACTGAGCAGCACTCCAATGTCGGCTGCCACATAGACGGAGTGTGTGTCAACAACATAAGCTACGTGGACGACCCGGTCCTGCTCAGTCCCTCGATAAGCTGACTTAGAGAGCTCCTGTCGATTTGTGAGAGATATGCGGAGGCGACGGCCTCAAATATAACTCAAATAAGAGTGAAATACTTACTCATATTTAAGGCACCGAAACAACAGCCCAGGCGTGTGCCTCCAGTCTATCTTAATGGGGTGGCTCTCAAGGTCGTCGATAGTTTTAAGTATCTCGGTCATATTGTGATTTGTGACCAGTGGCCTACGAGATGACTGCGACATAGAGCGGGAGCGCAGAGCGTTGGCAGTGAGAAGTAACATGCTCGCCCGCAGGTTTGCTCGCTCCACTGCAGACGTTAAAATAGGTAACTCTATTTAAGGCATTCTGTCAGTCTTTTTATACAAGCGGCCTGTGGGTGTTATGCACGAGTCGAGCCTACAATGTTCTGCGCGAGCAGTATAACAACGCTTTTAGGATATTGTTGCGACTGCCGTGGAGCTGTAGCGCATCAGGGGTGTTTGCAGAGGCGCGGAGGCTTTCACGCTATCATGCGCAAAAAAGCCGCCTCTCTGCTGCAACGTGTTCGCCACTCTCGGAACAGCATCCTAAAAATTATTGCTTGTACACCAGATTGCCCTATTCATAGGCACTGGGCGGAGGTAGCACTGGGCCTTAACTAAACATTATATTGTACCTACTCTTAAATAAGTACTAACAATAAGTACTAACATAGGTTGAGTCATGGATTGTTACTAACACATTTACTAATATTTTTATGGGTTGAAGCCTGAAATAAACATATTTTATTTTATTTAAAGTAGGTATCACTTTTGCATTTTCATTAAAGGTCGTCTCTTCAGGGAATTTCGTACAAATGATATGAAAAAGGTGATGGCAAAATTAATTACTGCTTCAGTTGCCCTCCATCCCAACTTGTTACCTGCAGGTGTTTCATAATTAAAATATGCCTCATCAGATATCATAAAAGGTGAGGTTTTCATGAAACGTAATTTTTGTTGTTAAAATAATAACAGCTTGGATTTCAAATTTCTGATACTACAATAGCACATCTCATATTGAAAGCATAATATGAAACGCCCTGAAAAACTCAGCCTGTTTTCACCAACTGCCCTCTAAGGGTCAATCCATACCGCAACGCGACGAGTAGATGCGTTTCACAGCGTTTCTAATGCTAAGTACTCACATACGGTTTTGCTCAATAGTTTTACTCTGAATCGAAGGAAATTACATATTTGACATATTTAATTCCATCGAGCCGGCTCGAAGCGAGCCTTCGAGCTGTCAGTTTTGCGGTCCACACGGTGGTTATTGCTCGATTTGGAGTAAAACTATCGAGCAAAGCCGTATGTGAGTACTTAGCATTAATTTGTATGGATTTGACAGATTTGCAAAGACGTCTCACGCTCACGAAATCTGTCAATTCAGTACTGTTGGATTTAGTGAAAATAAAAGTAATTATTGCAAACTATGTTTTAATTAATGCAAAGCGCACGACCATAGAACACAGATGACAGAGCAGAAAAAAAACATAGATTACAAAAGACATCTAGTGATGTACCATTAAACTAGTGATGTTAAAATAGATATTATGAGGAAGCTATTTAATAAACCATAGATAATTCAACAAGTACAAATTTAGAAATGCATAAGCATCGCGTTGTTGCGGTCTGAATTGACCCTAACGTTAAGTGCCTGCTAGTGGCTATAAGAGGTTAGTAGTCAGACAATATTTTACTAACGTGTATATCTACTAGCTTTTGCCCGCGGCTTCGCTCGCGTTAAGAAGTATTATTATATCATCTTTCATCCCCTATTTTATACCTTTAGGTATAAAATAGTCATAACATCTACCTGCATGCCAAATTTCAGCCCGATCCGTCCAGTAGTTTGGGCTGTGCGTTGATAGATCACTATGTCAATCAGTCAGTCAGTCACCTATATATATATATATATATATATATATATATATATATATATATATATATATATATATATATATATATATATATATATATATATATATATATATATATATATATATATATATAGATAAGAAAGATAAGATTAAGATAAAATTAAGATTAAGATATACAAACCCCGGCTTCAGCTACTTAGCGCTCAACCACTGAGCCACAGAGGTCGTCACACAATATAACGATAAAGTGGGTAGACAGAACAATTTAGTAAACTCATATAATTTGAATACAGAATAGTGTACAAACCTGTAGTTAAACTTAGTATTGACATAGCCCGAGTAAATATATATTGCGGGTGTTTTCGCAAATTAATATAGTGTTGACTGTAGACTGAATGTAACAGGGTTAATATTTCGTCTACGTCTGTTATTAAAGTAGGGACTAATTGCTTGGCATGATATAACCGTAAAACTTAATTAATCTTAAGGTCTAATTTCGGCTGGTTTTATCGTTAAGCGTTTCGGCAGCGCCGGAGCGCCGCGCGTTCGATGACGTATGGGGATAGTAGTAGCGTTTTAAAGTCACGCGCTTGAGCAGCGCCGTTCGTCCATACGTTTGTAAACGTATGGACGAACGGCGCTGCTCAAAGTAGGTCTACTACGAAACCGTTTTGAGACTCAAACAATCGAACGAGAATGCCGCGTCCTGCTCTAACAACGTCATTTCACGTTTGTTAGAGTAGGATGCGGCATTCTCGAACGATTGTTTGAGTTTCAAAACCGTTTCGTGGTACGGGCCCAGCTTCAAACGCGCGCTCCAACGGCGCGGCGCTGCGAAACGGTTAACGATAAAACCAGCCTTCAAGCCCTTCATCAACGACTGTTAACTTTAATGCTTCAGCTTCAAAAAGGTTCAGCGGTTTGGGCGTGAAGAGGAAACAAACAGACACGCTTTCGCATTTATAATATTAGTATAGATGGATGTATTTAAATAAACTAGAGATCGCCCAATGGTCGAAATTTGACCTTAGTTTCAACGACATTAGGACTACTACCTATATTTTGTAAAAAAATATTGACTTTATCATATTTTTTTCAAATTTTGTCTCTGGGACTCAGCTGATCTCAGACTGGCCGTGTCTAATAGTATCTAAGACGCAATAAAAATATAATCTGTTTCAATTTGTCACATTGTTGTCAACAGATTCCAACCATAAATAAAAGAGTATAATTCGTAGGTATAGGCTTGTCACTCAAAAATCTATCATTTTTCCTAGTGTGTGTGTTGTAGTGTGTGTAATGTTTTATTTGTTAAAAAAAAATATGATAAAAGCATTATTTCAAAATAACATTAACTCGACTACAATAGCACTTTATAAACTATAACTGTGCAAAGTTTCATTCACCTACGTTTCAACATTTTTCGTCAAAAAGGATACAAAGTTTTTGTCTCACGTATTAATATAAAGATAAAGCAACTGTCTTAGCTAGAAAACGTATTTTTTTGGCAAACGATTGCTTAAGTAAAGTACTTGTTCTAATTAGTTCGTATTTGGTAATGTCTTTTGATAAGGCAATCGGTGCGGTTTTTGTTCTCAGAGGCCCTTGGGCATCGTTTTAATGCTTAATTTTAATAATAAAATATGTAAGTAACCTGAATTTACTAAGTAGCTTTCAAGAATGGCTAAAGTTACTTCCATGTTTTCTGATTTTTTAAGGTCAAATATTTTAGAACTCAGAATATGCAGGGTGTAACAAAAATAAGTGATAATACTTTAGGGTGTGTACGTGTTCCTTGAGTTCACTATGAAAGTAGCAGCACTGAAAGACCAAAAATTTTTTTCACTTTTGTATGGGGAAACTCTTGACGCTCGGGCCCTTGCCCATACAAAAGTGAAAAAAATTTTGGTCTTTCAGCGCTGCTACTTTCACAGTAAACTCTCTACAAGGAACACGTACACACCCTATAGTATTATCACTTATTTTTGTTACACACTGCATAGATGACGCCCGTTAATTTGTTGCGCTTTTTGTTTATCGCTCGGGAAATTTACATTTTTACATGTAACCACATAAAACTATCCTATGTTCTTTCCCGGGCGTAATATCATATTAAATTTCATCAAAAATCGGTTCAGTTGCTAAAACGTACAGAGGTTACAGACAGACAGACTGCAGACAGATAGACAATTTCAACGGCACGTCTTATAATAGGCTGAAAATATATCTAAAAATCTACTCATTTATACACAAAATATTTGAACAATAAGCTCGAGTTGGAGTGAAGCCAAGTTGTAGAATATTGTGGATCGTCGGCCGCTATGTTTAGGATAATTTCATATTCGCCCACTAAAATGGAGGCGGTTTAGGTGGAGCATAATTTGAGGATTAACGGTGGGTTAAAAATGTTCTCTGCTCAATTAAGTATTAATGCAGTTAGTCGATATAATGCAAACTTTAACTATATCCATACTAATATTATAAATGTGAAAGTATGTCTGTCAGTCTGTTTATCTATCTGTCTGTCTGTCTCCTCCTACCTCTTCACGCCCAAGCCGCTAAACCGATTTTGCTGGAATTTGGTATGGAGATACATTGAGTCCCAGGAAAGGACATAGGATACTTTTCATCTTGAAAAATTGCTTATAAATCAAAATACTTCCATCTGTTTGGTAGCGTATCCACAGATGCAAAAAGTCATACAATATGAATCTTAAATGAGACAAGCCTTCCCATTTAAGGCTCATAGGTGGGTACGAGCACATGTTGGATGAGCTCGATCTGCGTAAGGACGAACAGATTGGATCGGCATCGCCGTATTTGGCAGCCTTAATAACAATTTAATATAATACCCTATAAGTTATAACTTTAAATTATATGTTTCATCAGAAGTTAATTTAAAAAATCGATAATTTATCCTAAAGATAGAAATAAGTTTTTTCTTTATCTATATTCAGCTAAGCCATGAAATTAAATAAACAAATGGCGAAGTAGGCAACAACCATCAAATATATTCAATTAGGGGATTCCCCGAGCTTCGGCTTCGTGGGAAGTTGTTTGAAACTTTCCCCACCTTTAGTTACAAGTAATTGACATTGTTTTTGAATATTACGCCGCTGCGGTATGTTTCAATTGAATGTTTGTAGTTTAAGCTTAAAATGCTTTTTGAACCTGGATTCTACCAATACTATAATACTAATAAATACTACTGCCACGCACGGTAAAACTATAGAATGCACTGTTACCAGCAGTTTTTCCGGACCATTACGACTTTTAAACCTTCAAGAAGAGAGCGTAGTCCCCCTAAAAGGCCTGGCAACTCTTCTGATGTTGCGAGTGTCCATGGGTGACAGCAGTTGCTTACCATCAGGTGACCTGTTTGCTCGTTATTTAAAATAAAAAAAATGACAAAATCAAGCTAATAACCATTTTGCAGCAAATGGACTGGTTCGAAATGGTAAAAATAGGTAACTGTTAACATTATTCTGAAAACATCATATTTACATTATTTTTTCGCATATTGTAACAATAACACTGCTTTTTACAATATCCAATCTGTGATTGATGTATGAAAATGGAGCTTGTTATACAAATGTACACGGAAATATTTTATTTTCAGTCACGTCAATAATACCTTATATTTGTACAAAAAAGTATAAAAATAAACTAGATTTTGTTCGTGCGATACTATCCCTCACACAAAATAATCAAATATTTGTTAACTGAAAAATTGATAATATTTTATGGATTGACTTTAGTATCATTTTCAATACAACCGGTTACTAAAACCATAGTTTATAATCCTTTATAACCTTCATAATGGTATTAATAATACCCTTAATCACCGGTTTCGGTGACAGTGGTCAGTTTCATTGAAACCAGGCCAGTTACACAGGAGTAACTTTATAGCCGACAAGTGTGTGCGCAGTACACAAGAGCACTCTCCATTCTTTTACTCTTACAGTATTAATATTTAATTACATAGCATATTTTAAATAGCTATTTACAGTTTCAGCGAAGTAAGCGGTTTATATGTAGTGGCTTATATGGCATAAGCTTGCCCGTTTAAACAATGAAGACTACGCCTGAGAGGCTCGTGACCTCACATAATTAATTTAACCTTGATCTTTATCAAGTTCAAACAAATATTAGAATCTATTTATGAAATGTAATGCCTCCTTTTAGTACTAGAAGGCTATCCATGATGCTGCTGGCTGGATTTACAGTTTACACACTCGTGAAAACTAACAGTCTTACCACAAAAGATTTAAACACATATTGAACAGTTGATTAGAAAAAAATTCAGTACATAATGGTCTCAAAAGAACTGTTCAACATATTATGTTTAAATCTTTTGTGGTAAGGCCGTAATATTTTGGACCTTTGATCAAAATCAAAATTCAAGAAAGAAAAAGGCTTCTTTTATTCAAGATAAAAAAAAAATTGCACTTATGGGGAACTTTCAAATTTTATTCGTAAGCACATTCTAAACATTATTACCGATTTTCAGCTTTCAGCAGCTCATTGCGAATTTATGCAACCTTACGGGGGTATTTTGGTCTAATGACTGGGGCATAAAGAAAAAACGCGCTAGAAAACACCAAACAAAATTAAATTCCGTAAATTTATTAATGTAGTATTAGGGTTGATTCAGACCGCAACGCGACGCGTAGATGCATTTCTAAATTTGTATGGATTTGACAGATTTCAATTGCGTCAGACGTCTTGCGAATCTGTCAAATCCATACTAATTGAGAAATGCATCTACGCGTCGCGTTGCGGTCTGAATCAACCCTAACACTACATTAATTATTATTTACGGTATTTTGTTGAATATATTTGATGAATAAGTAATATTTAAAAGTTTACGACGTTGTATTATAACTCGGTCGGAAGGCAGGTGGTTTCCCTCTCAGTTTAATATCTTAGACCAGTGCTACTCAACCTTTTTTATACGGGCCACAAATACGGTATTGTCTTGGTGTTGCGGGCCGCAAGCAAACATTTTTGGGGCAAAAAAATAACCTTCAAAATTAGCGATTTAAAAGTGGAAATAATATTTTCACGACTTTCACGACGACCTTGCACTATTTTGCCGGTCTGCGTAAAATTCAAAATGGTTCACGCGGGCCACTCAGCCTCGGCGGGCCGCATGCCGCAGGTTGAGTATAGCTGTCTAAGGCGGTGACGAAGTTTCGACTCGAGATTGTTTCACGGGACGCGACTGACAGATTCAGTTAGTTCCCCGTAACTTGTGCAATATAAACACGACTTACGAGTAATGTGACAGAAAAGTCAGATGATGACAGTAACATACTATATCCTATAACTTCTGAGCTTAATAATGTGACAGAAAAGTTTAAGCTAAAGGTGATGACAGTAACATACACTGCTTTTAATGTGTAACCCACAGAAATAAATATTTCTGTGGTGTAACCCTTTAGTTAATTTTCTCATAAACGATAAATGAAGTGAAAATTTTGAAAGCATTTTGCATATTTTGTTATGAGTAAAAATTAAGCTTACGTCAGAATACGTGATTGAAAGTTCTTAAGACAGAGAGACAGTATACCGCTGGCACGGCGCGGCGTAGGAGAGGACGTAATATTATATCTCCCTCTCCTAACGAAGTACAGCCCTTTGCTTTTTTACTAACTATTTGATACTACGATTTCAATTAAGTAACGACAATTTCTATATTTTATTTGATAGTGATTTTTCAGTAAAAACTATTTCGATTAACCTTTTCTCGAAACATCTTTCAACTCAAACTAATTTCTCAGGATTTAATAACAGTTACAACAAACAGCTAAAGCTAAGAATTGCTGCTAACAGACATTAATTAAGTTTGTTGTTGAAATAATAAATCTACTAGGGCCGCAGCACTAGCGAAGAGATTAAAACTTCAACAGCTGGAGTTACTAAGGTAGCTAATCGCAGATTACGTGCTTGTACAATTTTCTCGTAATATTTTCACTTTTAATATAATAAAATATTTACGTATTAAAATGTGATTATGGAATATAGGATTTAATTATAATTTTTATAACATGGCAACAGAAAAAAGACAAATGGAAGACCTTGGGGGACGCCTTTGCCCAGCAGTAGGATAATATAGGCTCTTTAAAAGAATAGAAAAATAATATTAAAAACCAGAAACGCAACGTATCCTTTCTCTGGTCAAGAGACTCCTATAGTTTAAAAAATCACGTATAGGGCATTTTTACTGACTTCCAAAAACATGGAAGAGGGTATAATATGTTGGTCCATATTTTTTTTTCCAATTTAACACATAATATTAATGAATATGCATTTATTAATGTAACAGATTTTTTCAGCAGAACTTAATCATTAAAAGTTTTTTACAGAAACTTAAATAACCTTTTTTAAAAAGTACTAACTTATAGAAAACCCACGCATTTTGTGCAGAACCCAGAGAAAAGCTATCCTATTAGAGTGAGTGCGGCATTGAAATTCAAAACGTCAGATATAAGGACGGGTATAAAGGCTTATGGCAGTCGTAACAAATTGAGTCATTCTCTGGGTGTGAGGCACCGACGTACCATATCATAGACGTCACCATCATTATTTATTATAATATTTTTACAGTATTCGTGTTTTTTATATTTTTTACCAATATTTAAAGGCCCCTGCATAAGAAGGCCGATTGAATCGAATCACAACAATAAAGCTCCTAATGTTGAAATGTACGAGTTATAATATTGTATTCACTAGCTAATTGTATTAATTTAATTTGGCAGCGTAAAACCAGGTCGGATTTTTTTCTCATTTTATGCCACTGTTCATCCATACTGATGTTATAAATGCGAAAGTGTTTCTGCTTGTCTATCTGTCTGTATGTATATCTGTATGTTACCACTTCACGCTTAAACCGCTAAATCAATTTTGATAAAATTTGGTGTGCGGACACTCTGAGCCCCAGCACGCATGGCTACAGTAGAAATATGAAAGTATAGACAAACAGCGGAGGTAAACTGAAGGTACCGATCCGGTCTTTACCGCGGCTAGCCGCGATTATTATTATGATATACACTATAGTCTACGTCGTAAGGTAGGATTTTATTTGAATGTTTAGGACTATAGTCCATGTGATAAAGTGGCATTTTATTTGATATTTTGTCGATCGCGGCTAGCCGCGGTAAAGATCCGAACGGCACCTTCAGTTTACCTCCGCTGTTTGTCTATACCGTGACTACAGTAGAAATACGAAAGTATAGAGACACTTTCGTATTTCTACTGTAGTCACGGGTGCAGGAAAGGACAAAGGATTGGTTTTATCCCCGAAAAATGTACAGTTTTCGCACAATAAACGGATTTTGGCGAGATGAGTTGCGAGCGTCGTCTAGTTTACAATACATTGATTTCAAAACATAGAATAAAGTTCACGTTTCGAAATCAATCACACCAATAACTATAATTTCCTAATTTTACAGAAAAGACCAAGTAAATATTAATAGGATGTGATGTCTATATGATTGTACGACAATTGCATGATAGCCGTCTCGTTACGTAGCCCATATGTAGATTATTATATGCATCATACATAACCCTAAGACGCCTTTTTATTTTCACAATGTTTTTGTTAAAGATTTATTGTTATGTGTTGGCCATTTCATGCAAACGTCTTTTGGCGGACAGTGTTTTCATTGTCTTGACTTTAATACTATATAATAAAAATGTTTGTCATATTAAATTATTTGGCAGGCTCTTCTTCTATAAATGCAGGCTATTTAAATGTATCGGTCAACATAATATTATGTTATTAGTAGATTAATTGCCAAACGTAGTAGAAGTAGATCATGAATGAACTTTTCTCTCACATCAGCTTCGACTGTTTATACTACTGAATTATTGATGTCAGATTAAAAAAAAAAAGGAAAATACTTAACATTTTAAATCCCGGTAAAGGATAGTTTCACTTTATCAAAAATGTACCATTTCCGCTCCATACATTGCGTGAAACATAATATACTTACCAAGTTAATAAAATTAAAAACCAAAATATTATTATGGATTAATTTTAAGCAATAAATCAGAATAAAAACAGCGGTTTGTAAAATGGAAGCAAAAATGATTGCCAATAGATATCGAGTGATAATTCGTATCGTTGTGTGAACTCGACTGTGAACAAGATAAAACCTATCGCCCGTGTCCGCCCGCCCGGGATAAGATGCTTTTTCATTTATATATCGGAAAGATTTTCATTTGTTTCGATACAGAAAAAATTATAAGATAAGTTACTTTGTTTTAATAGTAAATCTTACGTATCTAACGGATTCAACGTTTTCCATTACAGCTGGTATTTCATCTGTTTCTATTACTGCAATAAGACATAATATGTTTTTAAATTCGATTCGACACTAGATGAAAATGTTGTGAATTTCCATTTTTTCAAGGAAAGGCATATGCAAACTAATAGAATTTTCAGAAGTAAATGACATTGTTTTAACCCCCACAGAATATTCTATTACCGAAACCATTATGCCAGAAGAAAATCGGCTGATGATTCCAGGAACTCTAAGAGGCATATGGACCAATCACATTTCCCAGAATGTCTGTCTGTTGGTCTGTCTGTCTGTCACCTATTCACGCTTAAACCGCTGAAACTGATTTTAATAACATTTAGAATACAGATACTTAGTCCCGGTAGAGGACATAGGATAGTTATTGTTGAAGAAAAATATACGGTTACCGCGCGATAGACGTATTTTGCCGCGGGGTTGCGGGCGTCATCTAGTTGTATATAAACTGTGAATAAGTTATTCATAAAAAAGTAAAAAGCGTTTGCCAAACGACGTAAAAATGTTGCAAGAAGCTGACAATAGCGTGCAAAAACTTCGCGCACAAAGGGCATTTTGTTCCCTTCCGTAATAAAGAACCCAAGTTTATCAAAAACAGAAGACATTTTCCCTACATTAAGTCTATTCAGTTTTAACAAAACCACCTAGTAAGTTGGACAGAACTTTTATTTTAACCTGTGAACGGTCGCTAATAAGATAAATCTTGTATAATTTAATTTCAATCTCATTACTTAGATATTCAACTTACACGTATTTCATATTATACTCACTTTTAGTTAATTTTAATCTTAATGTAAACGAAATCCTGTATAATCAATAATTATTGTGGCTAGCAATTTAGTAAAAACTTCTAAAAGGTTTGGTTCAATAATTCAACTAAGGATATATTTTATTGCATAATATTATGGTTTAAAAAATAATAATATGGGCCATACATTATTTGCGTTGTGCGAAGACCGACTAATTATACAATATGTTAAATGATTTTTAGGGTTCCGTACCCAAAGGGTAAAAACGGGACCCTATTAATAAGACTTCGTTGTCTGTCTGTCCGCCTGTCTGTCAGCAGGCTGTATTTCAAAATCCGCTATAGCTAGACTTCTGGATTTTTCACAGATTGTGTATTTCTGTTGCCGCTAAACAACAAATACTAAAAACAAAATAAAATTAATAATGAAGGGGGGTGAAAGAAACGTGATTTTTTTGGACTTTTTTGCTCGATTTCAATAATGGTAACAATTAGACACTTGAATTTTTTATAAAATCCTTTATTATATGTGTATTAATAAAATTTAAAAAAAAATGAGGGGGGCTCCCATACAAAAAACACAATTTGTGGCTAACTTTTGCTCTATAACGCGAACGGTACGGAACCCTTCGTGCTTGAATCCGACTCGCACTTGGCTGATTTTATTATTTTGCTTTGATTACCTATCATAATTATTATTTTATTGCTTAAGTTTCTATACATCAGTAGACCATACATGAGCAGCTGATTTTAACACACCTAATGCTATAGCGTATAAGGAATATAAAGCACACAATATAAACCTACAAAAAAACTTTGCCATAAACCCTACCCGTTTAAGTAGTAGTATTATCAAAATTCAAGATGCGTGTAATATCGCTAGGGGAACCTCGCCATAAAGTAAGAAAAAGTATGAGTACAATTTGCCGCCCTAGTAATAACACCCTTATACGACCCTCCCCCATACAAAAGGGACTATTAGTCTAAATTTCGCACGTGTGCTGCTTAGTCACTGGCAAGAATGTAGTTTTTGGAAATATTGTGGCTAGTTTTCATGATGAAAATAGAATTTGTCATTACAAATTCAAGAACAGGTAATTATGGTTTACGACGTAAAAAGGTTGCGTGATAATTTATGGCTAATTGTTTTTTAATAATTATTACGTGGGAGAGCCATGCTTCGGCACGAACGGGCCGGCTCGTAATACCTCGTTCTCACAGAAAACCGGCGTGAAACAGCGCTTGCGCTGTGTTTCGCCGAGTGAGTGAGTTTACCGGAGGCGCAATCCCCTACCCGATTCCCTTCCATACCCTCCCCTATTCCCTTCCATTACCATCCCTACCCTCCCCTATTACCCTATTCCCTCTTAAAAGGCCGGTAACGCACCTGCAGCTCTTCAGAAGTTGCTTTCCATCAGGAGACCCGGTTGCTCGCATGCCCCCTTATTTCATTAAAAAAAATAGTTTATAGGGACGTTAATTATTAACTTATTTAGTCCTGTTATGTCAAATCAATGTTGCCGTGATTCATGTACTGCCGACTGGGCTTGCCAACCAATATATAAGCCAACAAAGTTACCTAGGTCGATGATGATGATGAATAAATTTCTTTGATCTATGGACTGAAACTAAAAATGTTTGATATACAAAGGGTATAATATCAAACATTGTTACTTAGAAGGGAGGAAAGAGAAAGAATTAGTTAATGTTCGATACATAGTCACTTGAACAGTATTCTCCGAAGAGTATAATTTATTCGGAAATTCGCAAACAATTTTCAGAAATATGGCGGTCAAAAGTTTTGAACAAAGACAATAAAATGCGATCGATATACAGGCAATATCGTTTAATATATTCTTCGTAATATATTTTTCTATGAATATCACTTTTATATAACTTATTGTAAGTTAGGATAACAGAAATGTTCTAAGATGAAATTGTTATTGCGCTTTGTTTTCAGAAATAATTTCTATTATTTCATGTCATAACAATCAAATAACAAAGATGTTTTGTCCAAAAGTCTGTATACCATAAAATAGAGAAATCGATTCGTTAGAACTACGTTATTTGGTCTGCCATGACTCGTGAATTGTCATATCGGTTAATATGATTGATATAACACAACAAAAAAAATATTTTTGTTGTGTATATAATATTATATTGATCAGCCCTATGAATTTCTCTGACATCAGTCCTGAGGATATAAGGGTGTATCAAGTTACTATATAGATTATAATTGTTGCCATGACCGTGTCATTCCAGAAATGAGTCCCAGTAGAGTTAAAGATAGTATCATATCACGACATACAAATTACAATACATTCGTCATAGAAGAATGTCCGTGTCTAGTTATAGTCGCATATTTATCAATTGGACGATCGAATCTCTATTCGGCCTCTAGGTCGTGGGTTCGATTCCTACGTAAGGGACCAATCAGACACAGAGCGGTCACGCGGTCAAGTGTTCAAGCGGTCAGTTTAAATACACTACAATACAGAAAACGCATTATTTATTATTTTTGTTGTATAACGTTACATAGATACTCACACAGGGGGCGTTCTGACCGCGTCAGAATTGCACCTGTGAAACACTCGAACGTAGAATGGGAACGCAGAACGCTTGAACGCGTGACCGCTCTCTCTCTCTCTGATAGGTCCCTTAATTATGTTTTCAAGGTGTTTCAGAACACTGCAAACTGATCATTTGATTGTCTAATAAGGAAGACTAGAGATCGCCCAATGGTCGAATTTCGACCTTAGTTTCAACGACATTAATATTTTGTAAAAAAATATTGACTTTATATATTTTTTTCAACTCTTGTCTCTGGGACTCAGCTGATCTCAGACTGGCCGTGTAAGCATTGTCTAATAGTATCTATTATTCAATAAAAAAATATTATAATCCATTTTTAATTTGTCACCTTGTTGTCAACAACGAATTATACTCTTTTATTTATGGTTGAAGTATGGACTTCAACCATAAATAAAAGAGTATAATACGAATTATACTCTTTTATTTATGGAAATAAAAGAGTATAATTCGTATGTCTAGGCTTGTCACTCAAAAATTTGTCATTTTTCCTAGTGTGTGTGTTGTAGTGTGTGTAATGTTTTATTTGTTAAAAAAATGTATGATAAAAGCATAATTTCAAAATAATATTAGCTCGATGTACTCCTTCACTATATAAACTATAACTGTGCAAAATTTCACTCACCTACGTTTCCCCATTTTTCGTCAAAAGGGATACAAAGTTTTTGGCTCACGTATTAATATATAGCTAATAATCCATAAGGGTGAAGTCAGAATTTCTGCCGCGTAAATATTATCTTTTCATACAAATCATGGCTCCCAAAATTACGCTCGTGTGAATTAAACAGGACTTTTGTAGCAGCAGAATTCTGCCGAATCGAAATTCTGCGACTCACAACTCACAAATGACGCTCGTTTGGCTTCGCCCTAAGTCATATGTGCATGTAAAAAGTCGGTCCCACGCCTGATATTTCACCAATAGTTTTGGTCATTCGTTGCACTGAGTTATGAGGGTAAAGGAAAAGAGAGTTCTCTTGTGTACTGCGCACTAGGGCATTATAAAATGAACGCGTAGCTAGTTGTATAATGCAGGTCTCGCGCCCGCACTCAGATAAATTATTTAACAACGATTATAAAGAGGAAAGATTTATTTTTTAGTGGGTATGTTACTCTACGTATAATAAAAACTATATATTATTCGTAGATGTTTGTAATGAATAAACTCAAAAACTACTGTACTGATTTCAAGAATTCTTACACCATTGGAAAGCTGCATTCACCCCATAGGCTATATTTATTTTACATGAAATTCATAATTTATGCGGGCGGAGCCGCGCGGATCGTCGAGTTAAAGTTAAAGATAAATATTTTGCAACTCCATATATTTTATGTCAATCTTTTGATTCAATTCAAGTTAAATAATTAAATACCTGTAAGACATGTCATCTGTCATGTCAGTCATATTATTAGGACAATATCTTACATTTCCATTCAGACATAATTCGTAGGATCGTGGATTGCTCAATAAGCACGTGCCCAGTTAACATCCAGTTCGGAATTAATTCGCTTCGGAATTACCTTCGACGGTAATTCGAAGCTCACTATTACGTAAACGTATTGCAGGGTTCCTTAGATAAAGGGCACTTAGATAAAGCACTTAGGGCATAGCTTCGTTAATTTTGCTATCGAAATTCAAAAATGTATTGTTTTTGAGATGCCATTTGCGATGACAAATTATAGTCTGAAGGTTCGAACAACAAAATTATGCCAATTAAATTCAATAATTCTGGTTGATAATTGAGCTGGAAAATATTTTAATATTTGAGTTTTGATCTCAGGGCTCAGGCTGAGATAGAGCAGCGCTTAAAAACTCTAATCTCTTCGGATATATAAGCTTGGAGTCGAATTTTACGAATTGCGACTTTATAACATCAAATACTATAAGTCCCCTTTAATACTGGTATCTAACATTCGGACAAAATTAGAACAACTCTAACACATCGCATTTCGAATTAGCCCAACAGTAATTGAAAAATATGAATTTGCGGCGCGTGGCGGAAGAATTAGTAAGCGGTTAAGTAGGCTTTACGGGTTAGAGGTAATGAGGCGACTGAGAAGCCCTACATCACGCCCTAAAAGCCTCCTGACCGGTTACAAACAGGGTTTAAATTTAAAGAGTTAATGTTACAAAGTTACATTTACAAAGATATTAATATGATCGTATCTTGTATGTTTTTCGTTATGTATTATGTTTTGATAAAGGTTTAAAGATATGTTTTTAATGATCCTAAACATGACGATGGAATTTAAAAAAAAATAAGTTTCCTAAATTATGATTCGTGTTTTCAATGTAAACTGATAAACGAAGCAAAAACATTACTGTCATATATTAGCATTAACAACGTTTAAAGGTGCTCCCTCACCGCGAACGTTCACTTATAATGTAACATTATAGATTCGTTTTTAAGCACTACATTACACGACGTATAATGTAACATTAAAGATTCGACTTTGAGCATTGCATTACAATATCTTCCTGACTGACGACCATTCGCGTGTAATGTAACATTTGACTCTGTGCATTCCATAGCCAATTGAAGTTACAAGTTGTATCAAGATCATTACAAGGTGCGCATTGTAATGTTCGACTATGTAACGTTACATTACAAACGTATACTCCCGGTGAGGCCGCACCTTAGGCTTTGAATATATCTTAGATGTAACATAATATATTCTCCATATAAGGATATCAAAGACCCTTGATCAATCTCGGATATATCGTTTAATTCAGAGCCTACTGTCATTTTGCATAGTTCAAGGAGAGTTCCAAGAACTGTGGTACCTTGAGGCTGCTGGGAAATTGAATAAGGCATACGCCTCGGCCCGTTCAAACACAATTTATGTGCGTCCCTCTACAAACACAGATAAACCAGTAGGTGTATTGCATAAGAATAGATATTAATCGCTAACTATATTTCATAAGATTTGCCTATTTTTAACACGTTTTTATTAGCTTGGGCTGTATGTAAAGGAATCTTTGAGCACGATTTTTTCCTATCTCCAGTAGTGTAATTAATTCGAAACTTTTCATACGTATTGAGAGCCAATGACAATACAATAATTTTTTTAAAGTTTTGAAAAAAAAAACATAAAAAAGCGTGTTTTTACTATTATTTATTGTATAGGGTTTATCTAGTTCTCATTCTCTCTCTGTATCTATGTTTATATTTGGCGATGGCCCTCTCTTTATTTTCGGAAACAGGCTTTTCAAGAATGCTACTTTCCTCTCTTATAGAAAAAGACATAATAATAATGGAGTAGTAAATTGGAGTGTTGTTTTGATCGCGGTAGCGAACGGTCTCGCACCGCTCAAATACACGTAGCAAATATTAATAAAATTAATTAATATTTCGCGAGTCGCGCGGCTCACAGCCGCTGCACCGACACCATGGCGCTCGTATCCAACGAGCTGCTGGTGTTCGTACAACACGTCGTCAACACCATGGACGAAGATGGCATCGTGCAGCTGTGCAGGTCCACCTACACCAACGAGGAGATCTGCAAGGGCAGGCTCGTGCTGTACGAAGCGCTCGGGAAGACAGCGCAGATGACGTCCCGGAGGAGAGACGGAAGCGAACGAAGCTTGCAGGACATCATCTCCCTGCTCAAGCAGACTAATCCTGCGGAATTGCCGGTGTTTGTGGCCAGGCAGCTCCACAAATTGCTGGCGGTATCGACGGACCACGTCAACGTCTCCAGCCTGCTCCAGAAGTTTAACATCTTGAGGACAGAGCTGGACGAGATGCGAGGTAGATTGGATGCCTCGGAATCCACCATCAGTGAGTTACGTAGTGAATTATTACAATTAAAAAGTAATAATTCATTATGTAGGTCACCCGAGCATCTGGTCGACTCGATAAATATGCGTCGCGGAGCTCAGTGCGACTCGCCGTTTTGCACGTCAGCGAAATCAAGTGGGTCAGCAACAGCCGCCGCCGACACACGCCGTCCGCGTCACCGCATGACGTCGACACGAAATTGAGGCCATCGACTCAAGCGCAAAATTATGCAAGCGTCGCTTCTTGCCCCGTACAGGGGTGCAAAGGAGGGCCGCAAGGCTGAGCATCTTCGACTCGACAGGGACGAGAGCAGGAGGTGCGATGAGGAGGGCTTCGTTCTGGTGTAGAGAAGGAAAAAGAGGAAGCCCACCGTCCGCAACCACCGCGGCACCGCACCTTCTGTGCCCGAGCTGCGCCTGCGGAGCGAGGTGCCCGCGACGCCGCTGTACGTGTCGCGCCTGCACTGGTCCATGACGGTCGAAGACGTCGCTACTACTATAACTACATCCGCGAGAAGACTACCTACACCTTGAGGGTGGAGCGTCTGCACTCTCGCCACAAAGTGAATTTCAGTTCCTTTGTGGTGAGGGTGCCGATTTAAGTTTTATCCATCTTCGAGGTGGAGGAGTTCTGGCCCGCCGGTGTAGTTTACCGGAGGTTCCGGGGGAGGCTCCCGAACAAAGCGCGCATCACGTCGCCGAAAGAGACTTTACGTGATAAAGTGTAGTGTGATTGTGTGTGTGAATGTGTAAATCTTATCTTATATCTTTAAACGAGCAATTCTTGTATATATATATATATAATTGGAATCTCGGAATCGGCTCCAACGATTTTCATGAAATTTAGTATATAGGGGGTTTCGGGGGCGATAAATCGATCTAGCTAGGAATCATTTTTAGAAAAAATTTTATTCGTGTTTTATCGATAATCGATAAACTGAAAAATATTACTCTTCCTGACATCTATTGGCGAATAATAATACTATTTTGTGAGCCACTAATTGCTTTAACGACCCAACAACAGCTAAAGCTATTCCAGCAGATGGCGTTGTTAAACAACACGAAGTCAATGAGTGTTTGCTATACCGAGCAAAGCTCGGTCATCCAGGTACTAATATATATTATTAGGATAAAATGGTTCGGCGTGCATCCGTTGTCTGATTGCCATAACACAAGTTTTTACTTAGCATGGGATTAGACGACGTGATGTACGCTACCTAGCTTTTATACTATTATATATTATTGTATGCTTAATAAAGAATTTGAAAGAATTTGAATAATATCTATGAACGCTTCACACCACGTCAGTCTGGCCCCGTGCTAAGTACCTGAAGGACTTGTGTTACAGGTACCAGACAACGGAAATATATTTAATACTTTTATACTATACATATATATAAGATTTTTGTTATATGATACACATATTTAATACATATCCAAGGCCCAGAAACTTTTTGAAAATGTTTTTGTTCCGTCGGCGGGATTTGAACCCCGGCTTGAGCTACCAACAGCCCACCAACTGAGCCACAGAGGTCGTCAAAGACATTATGAGGCAGTTTGATCTAAACAATATCTATATGTGTTCTTTGTGAAATGATTACGCTGATCCTCAAGATTGTAAGTTGTAAAAATTCCTAAATGTAAATATTGGATAACGCCACAAAAAATGATTAGACGAAATTTTTTCGTCAATATATCATTTTAATATTTAATACTAGATGACCCGTAAACTTTTTAATAACTTTACTCCTAAATTTTCTCACCGTGTTATACTTCCTTGGACTTGGAAAAGTTCAAGACTAAATTTTGGCAAATAGGCTTAGCTGTTCGCAAGTTTCAGACTTACAAATTTAAAATTTATTTTTATTTATTATAGATTATAAGCTCCAAGCTGCAAAAACCTTCAAAATATGTGTATTTAATTAACTCGAACAGAAGTCTTTATTGACGGGATAAACCGTCCCACCTTTAACTGACGATAACTCAAGCAAATTAAGTAGGTCGGGAAGTCAAATAATGATTTTAAATCTTAATTAAAATGTCCCAAAGAAAGTGAAATATTTGCAGGCGTTACTTCACTTTGACTAGCCCGTGTTTGTGTTGTGTCAGGCAATTCGTCTGCGAAGCCGTAGTTGCTTCAATATTTACTAAAACTGACCGTAAAGCCTGCAAGATATCGAATATTTCGGTTAAACTCTGAAATATTACTTGTCCATTTGAATTCTGAAGTCACGTGAATAATCCATACAAAACAAAATCTATACTAATAATTTTATAAATGCGAAAGTGTGTATACTTTGAGTGCCGGGAAAGAACAAAGTAAGTAAGTAATAATAATAATAATAATAAAACAATGCAAACGTTGTTAAGACCATTCCTATCGTCATCTCTAGTAGTGGCATAATACCTAAAACTCTTCACACTACCCTTAAAACACTCGACATTCACCCACTCACATTCATAACCCTGCAAAAGGCAGTTATACTAAATACTTGCCGAATCGTTCGGAAATTTTTATCTATATCATAACTTCAAAACTTACCTGAGGTTGCTTAGCCACAAGCCCGCAACCTTAGTAGAAAATCCCATAAAGAAGAATCTAATCGAAATAAAAAACATAATAATAATAATAATCATTTATTTGCCAGTCATGCTTAAACCGCAGTATATTTGAATGTCATGCTTAAACCGCTGAACCAATTAGGTATAAAGATACTTTAAGTCCAATTGCTTACTGCACAGCAATCGTTTATTTTGGCGAAATAAAAATCAGTGTTATCGCAATGAAAACTACTCGTACCCTACGAGCTGTAACTAATTTATTCCTCCAAAACAAACGGTACCCGAGCAATAAACAATTTCTTCGCAAACGATCGCGTCCAACATAATATAGTTAAATATAAAATCTAAAGTGAAATTAGGATTTACTTCCTATTCCGAGAATTTAGGTCAAAGTTATTAAAATAAAGTTCTGACGCGCGCATATGCAGGTGACGTTGAAAAAGCTGGAAAATATTCAATCCGGTGAAATATAGCAAAATACTGTGATATATAGTGAAAGGTGATGAAACATAGACGAGTGGGGACATTGATTCTTGTTTTCATGTTTGTATATAGAAAACTAATACAGCCTGCCTAGCATACGCCAACGAGATATCTCACTCTCGAGATCATTAAAAACTACTCGTCTCATAATATGAAAATCTCGACAAAACTCAATAAAAATGTGTTATTTCGATGATAGAGAGAAAACGTTTGCCATGCGGTCAATAGAGATGAAGAGACATACCATCAAACATCGAGAAAACATGTAGAGTGAGATATCTAGTTGGCGTATGCTAGGCAGGCAGGTTACCAGATTTGTCGCAATATTAAACTACATAATTATTGTCAAACTATTAATATAAATAATATACAAACTGATTACTATTCTTTCTACGTTACTAATTTAATTCGTTTATTATATCTGCATGCAGTGTGCATTTTAAAAATTGTATTAGATAATTATATAATTATATTTGTATCAGGTATCCATAACAGTGATACATATAACATGGAATATTTCGGAAAATATTTGAATTGAATCAGCAAACATAGATTTGACGATCTATTGTTATACTGTGCGGAAAAGCGAGGAAAAATATTCTCACAATGCAATTGATGAAAGAACAAAAATACTGAATATTTATTGAATTTCAATAGTAAATATAATAAAAATATTCTAGGATATTTGCCCAGTACCTACAGTGTTAACTTTATTGTTAAGGCCACTAAAATATTTGAAAAACTTGAAATTTGAGCAGGTTTATAGAAAATTGGAGGAAATAACATTATCGCAGGCCAAAGACAACAACACTGAAATTTCAAATGTGTTGTGGTAATTATTTATCCACAGAATAAAAACAACAAGATGCATATTGCACTCTCAGGGAGTGCAGGCAGAAATGAATACAAAACAGCGAGCAGGCATACATTTTCGTCGCGCACTAGTAAGAGAGAGATATAACTATACAGTACACATCCATACTAATACTATAAATGCGAAAGTATGTCTGTCTGTCTATTACCTCTTCACGCCCAAACCGCTGAACTGATTTTGCCGAAATTTGGTATGGAGATACTTTGAGTCCCGGGAAAGGACATAAGATACTTTTATCTCGGTAAAATGTACGGATAAACGAATTTTGACGCAACGGAATTGCGGGCGTCATCTAGTATTTCATATGTCGCGAGAACAGTGTACTCACCTGTCTTACGAATTGTCGATAAGGTCACATGTGATGGGAGTCGCTTGACAAGTCAATACTTGACGAATTCACGTAATTTATAATTTAAACTCATTAGTTAGAACCTAATTTGTACTACAAATAAAATCACACTAACGATATTTTTCCGTCAATTCATCTACAAATGTATACATTTTAGCGCTCACTAAATTGAACTGCAATCGAAAATGGAAATTCCAGTTGGAGCAACGAATTAGCCAGGGGCGCCAAACCATCGGCGCTCGACGTGCGCTGCGGTTGGCACCTCTGATACTTTGTATCACTGTCCTGATTACAAACTTAACAATTCCTTTTGTCAAAGTTATTTGAAAACAACAATAATTATTTGGTCGTTGTTAAGCAATAGTGTCTTAACCTACAATTTTTTTGTTGTTAAATTTTGAATGCAGTCTTGTTATAAATCATCTAGATTCTAGAGAACATAACTGCATTCATAACTCAATGCGTACTTTTTTTGAGGGTTACTACACGAATGCTTAGCAGCGTCCATTAAGTTTATGGAACTTATCTTATACTTAGAGTATTAAATAGCGCCCGCAGCTCCGTTGCGCCAAAATTCGTTTATCGCGTGGAAACTGTACATTTTTCCGAGATAAAAGTATTATAAAATCGGTTCAGCGGTTTGGGCGTGAAGAGGTAACAAACAGTCTGACACAGACATACTTTCGCAATTATAATATTAGTATGGATTCCAGCTATAAAAAGCTTCTAAACTCTACGTTGCTACATTTTTCCACATTTAATATTTTATTGGTTTCAAATTATATTCTGAAATTCCAGGTATATTTTTCTTCCTTTTCATCTTTTTTGTAATACGATTAAACACGTAAAGCAAAGAACCATCAGATACAGAATTCATTAATTATATAGACATTTCACATAAAAAAATAAGTTAATATACTTACAAACTTGTATTTTCTTAAGGAATTTTTCGAATACGGAGCGAGACGTTACGTTTACAAGGAACTTGTAGAAAGGAAACTTATTTTCCTCGAGAACATCAAAGAGCGGATCTGAAATAGAATGTGACATTTTCAAGATAATTGAATTTAATTAATTAATGAGCTCAAACCGTCTCAGCCGCTGCACTCGAGTAGCAAGAGGAATTCAACAAAATGTGCATATTATATAAGTATTTCAATGATAGATATAATTGAAGAAAAATTTAATGTAGTAAAATTGACACTATATTTTTTTATTTTTCTTTATAAAATCTTGTTTATAGTAATTATGGCTTTTAAGCATTATTATAATATAAATACTACTTTTAGCATAGTCGGTAAAAAAAAAATTGCTTATTGTTTACGCGCGTTCAGCGTACATGACCCGTAGCAGTCGGCGTAGCGCTACGCTCCGTAGCACTCGTAGCACTCGTAGCGCCTACGTCCGCACCTAGCGGCTGCTACGGCGTAGAACACCGTGCTACGAGAATATGATAACTAGACTGCTTTCATAATAATAATAATAGCTCCCACACCGGTTTCGGTGACGGTGGCCGGTTTCATTGAAACCAGGCCAGCTACGCAGGAGTAATTTTATAGTGCCCAAGTGTGTGCGCAGTACAGAAGAGCACTCTCTATTCCTTTACTCTCATAACCCAGTGGGACGGACGACCGACACGACTGGCGAGAGATCAGGCGCAGGACTGACTTTTTACATGCCCATCCGACGCATGGATCATCTTACTTGTCAGACAATCAGGTGATCAACCTGCATTGTCCTAACCAAACTTGTAAATAACATGTTTCCAATGCGGGAATCGAACCCACGACCTCCGAGTCAAGAGCCGCGCTCTATACCACTAGACCACGGAGGAGTGTTGCCACTGCTTTCGTACAAGCTATTAGGCTGCGTTTCCACTGAAGCGGAGCGGTGCTTAGCGGTGCCCGAATTGACCAATCGTGCTATTCCAGCGGAATGACAGCGAAGATTTCGAGCATGGTGATTGGTCAAATCGGCACCGCTAAGCTCCGCTCCGCTTCAGTGGAAACGCAGCCTTAAAGGTGCTTCCACACAGCAGTTATATAACTTTAGATAGCATTTTTGTCTAACTTTTTTTACGAATTATAACAAAAGACACGTTTATTTCTTGACAATATTATGTTGTAGCGTATGTTATACAATGTTTAATATTGTTATATAACTGCTGTGTGGGAGCATCTTAAGGCTTATGGCAGTTTCGAAGTGCAAAAAATTGAAGACATGAGTATTGAGTGGATGAAGTGGGTAACTAACAATTTGAAAACCGTCGTTTTTTGGATAAATGGAGGCCGAGAATTCTATTTATAGCTAGATATATTCGCTAGATGATGAATAGATGGGATATAAGGTTTTCTCAAATTATTAGGGAAAAAATGAGTAATTGCTATTATGTTGTAAGATATTAGTTACCACCATCTACTTATGTCTTCAATCAAGACGTGGGAGAGCCATGCTTCGGCACGAATGGGCCCGCTCGACCGGAGAAATACCACGGGCTCACAGAAAACCGGCGTGAAACAGCGCTTGCGCTGTGTTTCGCCGAGTGAGTGAGTTTACCGGAGGCCCAATCCCCTACACTTTTCCCTTCCCTACCCTCCCATATTTCCTTCCCTACCCTCCCCTATTACCCTATTCCCTCTTAAAAGGCCGGCAACGCAAATGCAGCTCTTCTGATGCTGCGAGTGTCCATGGGCGACGGAAGTTGCTTTCCATCAGGTGACCCATTTGCTCGTTTGCCCCCTTATTTTATAAAAAAAGGATAGTATAGTAAGTATAATATTATAAACTGACGATGTGAACGTATCACTTTCCTCTATAATATAATTCCATCTTCCACGAACATTTGAAGACTAAAATTAGCCAAATCGGTTCAGCGGTTTTAGAGAGACAAACAAAATTTCAAATCATTCTTATTTATAAAGATCTCTGCACTATATTAATTAAGTTGGTCTTGGCAGGTATATTAATTAATTTATTTTGATAATTTAATGACATATTGACAGGAAGTGAAGAGTGCGAACAGGCGATACACGTGTGACACAATACAATACGGCGGTGCTTATGTTTCCGCCACGCGCCAAGTTTCCTTGTACGATTGTACAAGTATGAGGAAAAATAACAATCTCAATTTATCTTTACGATAGTACCGACTGCAACAGGAGGGTTATTTTTTTCGTATGTATGTTTGTAATGTTTGGTAAGCTCCTGTATCCTGAATCTATACTAATATTATAAATGCGAAAGTATCTCTGTCTATCTGTCTGTCTGTCTCACTTTCACGACAAAACTACCCAACCGATTGTAATGAAATTTTGTAAGCAGATAGTCTAAAGCCTGAGAAAGGACATAGGCTACTTTTTACTGGAAAAAAGGGTTGGAAGGGGGTGAAAATACGAAAATTTGTTCAAATTAAGTTAGTTCCAAAAATTCATACTATACATCTTTCTATAAGAGGTGGTATCATCATACATTCGAGTTTCGATTTTTTTCGATTGTTATTTCTTTTTTACGTTATTTAATAAGTCAGTACTTTATATTATATACAGTGACGTCACCTTAAACCTATCAAAGATAAATAGTTTATGGGTAAAGTTGTGTAATTGGGGGGCTAAATAAGCTTTAAAATTTGGCATAATATATAAAGTTTAATTAAAAAAATGAAATATTATGTGCACACTGTACAGCTGTTTTGATTTAAAGGGTACCAGGGTTTTTTTATAAAAGCTTTTGGCACCAATTTTGTTGATATCGCGCGCTATAAACTGAAGTCCACGCGGACGAAGTCGCGGGCAACAGCTAGTGATTTGATAGTTTTTAGCCTGAGATGTGTCTTTAGTTTTTACTGCAAGAGTGATACTGCGTATATCGAAGTTCAATCGGGTTCTTAAGGTTCTTAAATTATCGTTTTATGGTTAGTATTTCTAAGATTTATTTATCTATTCGTTTGTCTTTCTCCAGGCTGTATCTCAAATACCTCGATAACTTAACAGTTCTTACAATATTATATTTCTGTTGCCAGTAAAGCAACAAAAACGAAATAAAATAAATATTTAACGTTCCCAATTATTACAAAAGCAATTTTTTACCAATTTTTGCTCTATAATATTACGGAACACTTTGTGCACGAGTCTGATTTGCACTTGGCCGGTTTTTACTCGTGTATAAGTATACAATTGTCGTTTATATGATCAGTGATTAAGTATTGTGTTGGAAGTAGGTCATCAGGGCGCGACCTTCCTTATCTTTTCCTCGTGGTTTATATTATATCTATTTATTTTTATAGTTTGCTTGGAAAGCCTTTTAACCGACTCCCGAGAAAGGAGGAGGTTATAAAGTTCTAAAGGAGGTTCGATTAGATGTGTTTTTGAAAGTTTAAAGATCGATTTTCTACTACTACGCTACGAATAATAAAAACTAAGGAAGATTAACTGTGTCAAAAATTTTGTCCGCGAGTTACAAAATGTTACCCGAATACATGCAATATTCATACTTTATGCATGTATTAGGAAGTCGGTACACAATTTTGTGTGTACCGAATACACGCAATGTGCAAAATGCAAGTGGCAATTATTGTCAACGGCTTTATTTCCTTTTGAATGTAGTGTTTCGTAGCTATTGTCATATTTTAGTGTGCGAAAAGGAACCAAATTTAAAACGGTGAAGTATGGGAGTTACATTTCCTTAGTTTTTAATTCGTAGCTTCTAGGTAAACTTATTCTAAATTAAAAAGTATGTGTATCTATCAGATACTACTGTATTGATGTGATTTAGTAGATAACGAGTTTTTGCCTGCGGCTTCGCTCGCGTTAGGAAGTATTATTATATACAAACTTTCATACCCCTTGGAGGTGGAATTGATCAAAATCCTTTCTTAGCGAAAGCCTTCGTCATAACATCTACCTGCATGCAAAATTTCAGCCCGATCCGTCCAGTAGTTTGGGCTGTGCGTTGATAGATCACCATGTAAGTCAGTCACCTTTGAGTTTTATATATATAGATATAGATTGAAGTTCTGTGAAAAGAAATCTACTTTTAGTACAAAAGATATAATTTATATTTAAACAGAAAAAACGTGGCTTACGCTCGATAAACGAATAATTATAAACATGAGAACGAACGACGTATAAAATAAAAAAATATGCCTCTGTATGTATTAAAGCAAAATCATAATAATTTTACTCTTAATAATAATCTGCAATCACGTTATGAAAATTTTTATCAGAATTTTAAGTATTCAAGAGGCTTAATTATATTTACTGACGATGATTAACAATTTTAAAACTTAATTTCACTTTGTGGCTTTTACATTTTTATTCGGGCATATTTTATATTTCCATTTAGTTATATTTTTTAGTTGGGGAGGGGAAGAGGGGATTTCTGGAGTAGCTCCAGCGTGTCAGATTAAGCTTGTAATAGGCTTCCGACATATGTCTAGTTATCATGGTATAGAAATCAGATTTCTCATGCAGTGTGTTATTTATTTTTTACACTGAAATGTCATCGGATCTGTCAGATTAAGATACTAAATGTTTAGTATACCCCAAAGAAGCTTCCATATAAAGCACTGACGATTCAAAGGTTTACTAAGCCTGTAGGTACATTTTAAAATATAAAAAAGTAAAGCTTCATATTTTCTTAACTAAGCTTCGCAGATATTTTATTTTACTCTAAACTAAGTCCTTGCTGTCTAAAATATAATAATAACTGACTTAAATAGGCAATTTTCTAAATATATTTTCTTTTTCAAAACTTTAAAATGGCTGCAGTTTCTGAACCCATCACTAAAATAAAAAACGCTCTGATTAAAAAATATTAATCAGTTTTATCTAATGTACATAACCTATTAAGCCTCCATGACGCTTGAGTGACTACAAAAATAGCACCCTCCCCTCTTCTACTATTTGTAAGTATTGTTTAACAGAGATAAAACTTTGTTTTATTATTGTATATTATTTGCACGAAATATATTAAAATAAATTACTTTGTATATTAAATAATATATAAAGTAATTTATTTTTATCATACTTACATATAATTAAAATAAATTACTTTATATATTATTCAAACGAAATATATTAAAATAATAAAGACGCAATAAAAAAAACCCTTAAAATCTTTTACATCACATTAATAAAAGGTAACACTGTGTTACATAACGCGTTTATATTTTAAATTGTGCCTATACCACACTATAATAAGCATAAATAATACATTTATCACAGTATTTTTACATATTTATGACGTACAGTCGCGTAGATTTGTTTAAAAATTTGGCACTTTTCCATGACAGTGTTCGTGAGTGTACATAAATCGTCGCTGCACACTATACACTGGGAAATTCATGAAAATGTGTGCAGTTCACAAAAAATCGCCCAAGTACGAGTCGGAATCGCGCACGAAGGGTATGGGTACTGGTATAGAGCAAAAATAGGTCAAAAATTGTGTTTTTTTGTATAGGAGGCCCCCCTTAATTTTTTATTTTATTTTAATATTATTAATAATTATTAAAGTAAATATATAATTAAGGATTTTGTGCAATTTTCAAGTATACCTGTTGCCATTATTGATATCGAGCAACAAAAGCCTAAAAAATTACGTTTGTTGTATGGGAGCAGCCCTTGAATATGAATTTTATTTTGTTTTTAGTATTTGTTGATGTAGCGGCAACGGAAATACACAATCTGTGAAAAATTCAGACGTCTAGCTATAGCGGTTCTTGAGATACAGCCTGGAGACAGACATCGAAGTCTCAGTAATAGGGTCTCGTTTTTAGGGTTCCGTAGCCAAATGGCAAAAACCGGAACCCTTATAGATTCGTCAAGTCTGTCTGTCTGTCTGTCTGTCCGTCCGTATGTCACAGCCACTTTTCTCCAAAACTATAAGAGCTATACTTTTGAAACTTGGTAAGTAGATGTAATCTGTAAACCGCCTTAAGATTTTGATACAAACATGAAAAAATTATAAAAAATTTTAGGGGTCCCCATAGGTACAACTGAAACAAAAAAAATTTTTTTTCATCTAACCTATGCGTGTGAGGCATCTATGAATAGGTCTCTGAAAATCATATTTAGGTTTCAAGTATCATTTTTTTCTAACCTGAATAGTTTCCGAGAGAGACTCTTCCAAAGTAGTAAAATGTGTGTCCCCCCTCTAACTTCTAAAGTAGGGACATGATAAGTCTAAACAAAATATATGATGTACATTACTATAAAAACTACCAACGAAAATTAGTTTGAACAAGATCTAGCAAGTAGTTTTTTTTTATACGTCATAAATGGTAATCCTGAAACCAAAAAAAAAAAAATTTTTTCGATCTAACCTATGCGTGTGGGGTATCTATGGATTGGTCTTTAGAAATCATACTGAAGTTTGTTATATAATGTTTTTGTAACCTGAATAGTTTGCGAGAGAGACTCTTCCAAAGTGGAAAAATTTGTCCCCCCCCCCCCCCCCTCTAACTTCTAAAGTAGGTGCATGATAAGTCTAAAAATAATAAATGATGTACATTACTATAAAAACTACCAACGAAAATTGGTTTGAACGAGATCTAGCAAGCAGTTTTTTTTATACGTCATAAATGGTAAACCTTAAATTAGCTTTCATTAAATCAATTGAAATATAAAAATAAATCAAAAACCTTTTAATTTCATAAAAATAAATCTTATTGCTGCTGCGGAAACCTTCATGGGCGAGTCCAACTCGCACTTGGCCGGTTTTTACCCCTTGGGTACGGAACCCTACAAAGAAAATATTTGCAGTCTCTCGTGAGTTACAGACCTACCAAGATGTTTTGGCGCGTCGTAGAAATTATCATAGGGACGAGGGAGGATGCGAAGCATGCAGGTCATCACGTATCATAATTTAATAACTACATAACTACGAGGATACTGAAAAAATGGTACAAATAATAAAATAAGATCCACTTGCAAACTCACACTCACAAACACACACACACACACACACACACACACACACACACACGCACGCACACACACGCGCACGCACACACACACACACACACACACACACACGCGCGCGCGCGCGCACACGCACACACACACACACACACACACACACACACACACACACACACACGCACACACACGCACGCACACACACACGCACACACACACGCACACACACACACACACACACACACACACACACGCGCGCGCGCACGCACACGCGCACGCGAACACGCACACACACACACACACACACACACACACACACACAATTCAAATATAAAAGGTATATAGTAAATAGTTACCTTAAGCCCTCTCTCTGTCACCTTTATAATATCCAATTATTATGTACATTGAATTAAGTCAACCCCTACAGCACAAGACTCTTAGTGTAGGGGTTGTGCACCTTATTGTTGCAATACCCTGTATCTATCTTTTGCTTTGTATCATTTCCTTACTCTGCATTTACTGAGACAATAAAATATTATTATTATTATATTGTTACTATAATCTGTATTATGTATAGTATAAAAGCTGATAAAAGTATTAAATATATTTCCGTTGTCTGGTACCTGTAACACAAGTGCTTCAGTGTGAAGCATCCATAGATAATATTATTATTGCCTGCAACTTCTTTCGCGCGAAAATGATTGCAAAAAAAACTCTTCCGCTCTATATAGAAATTAATAGTATCCTTTTACCATGTCATTCAAATCGACTTGCGCTTTAACTGTGAAAGTTTATTTTGTTATACTCCATTAGGTACATAATATAAAATCACACCACCCAGCAAAAACAGCCCATCGCAATAACAGAGATTATCACTAAGCGATTTCATTAAACTTTTGTATGGATACAACCCAGATTCAGCTCATAGACGCCCCAAAAGTTGCAGACTCATGTGGAATAATGGGTTCATACATATAATTGAACAAACAGCGTTTTCATACAAAGGTCTTATACCAACGTTTTATGAAAAATATGTTTTTAATATACTGTTACTTAAAAAATAGTGTAATAGGGTTTTATATTATAGTGTAATAATAGTAATACTAAATGTTTTCTGCGACCTCCTTACACCAAAAATGTTTTATCACGTAAAAATCCAGCATTTTTTCGAGATAAAATCTCATGCACTTCCTCCCATCCCGGGACTCGAATACCATTAAAATCGATTCAGCAATTTTAGCGTGAAGGGGTAACAGACAGACAGATTGAAAGACTGACAACTTTATACATTTTCGCATTTATAATGTTATATATAGATATATATTCTATATTCTATCTATATGTTATATATAGATAGAATATAGATGACGCCCGCAACTCCGTTGCGCCAAAATTCGTATTTCGCGAAATTTTTCCGGCATAAAAAGTATCCTTTGTCCTTTCCTGGGAATCAAAGTATCTCCATGCCAAATTTCTGAAAAATCGATTCCTGCTGAATCGATTTATCTGAACTTCGGTCGTGAAGAGGTAACAGACAGACATCTACACACTTTCGCATTTATAATATTAGTAAGGATTAGTATGGAAGTTTGGATATGGATTATGTATGGATATTTATAAAACTACCATCTACACACAACACGTCTGGCAAAAAAGTAATTAGTGTGTGAATGTGTGAGTGCATTTTTTGTTAAAAAATCATCCTTCATAATAAATCATCTCATAGTTCCTCTAACATCACGGCTCTCGTTTAACAAAATCCTGGTTATGTAGGCAAATATTCTTCATTAACATAGTTTCAGAATATTTGAATAAGAAAAGAAAAAATGTAATACAGCAGCTTTTTCTCGTTAGCATTATAGTATTATATAGGTAACGTATGATTTTTTTTATACTAAGGTTAGGCAGAAGACTGGTTACTGCTGGACTGGATGAGAGTTCAGTTTCCATTATATTAAGTACACGACATTGTTTAATTGAACATAATATATAAAGTGTAGTTATTATTATATATATTATTATATACTATATCTAAATATATTATTATATATTTAGATATAGTATATAATAATAATAATAATATATGTTAGTCCTTAAGGTATTTATTATAATATGAATATGTATGTAAGTTTGTAAGGTATTTGTATTATGGGCCTAGATGCCTGAAATAAATGGTCAAATAAATATCATATTTATCTTTAATCTTTAATAATATAACAAATGCGAAAGTGTGTCTGCCATTATACATCTTCACGCTTAAAGAGCTGAACTGGTTTAGATGATATTTAGTATGGCGAAACTATGAGACACGCGAGAAAGGACATAGATTAGTTTTTGTCGCAGAAGAATTTATAGTTTCCGCGCGATAAACGAATTTTGGTACAGCGGAATTGCGGGCGTCAACTTTTTTTTTTAAATAAGGGGGCAAACGAGCAAACAGGTCACCTGATGGTAAGCAACTACCGTCGCGAATGGACACTCGCAACATCAGAAGAGCTGCAAGTGCGTTGCCGGCCTTTTCCACTGAAGCGGAGCGGAGCTTAGCGGTGCCCGAATTGACTTATCGTGCTATTCCAGCGGAATGACAGCGAAGATTTCGAGCAGTGTGATTGGTCAATTCGGAACAGCTAAGCTCCGCTCCGCTTCAGTGGAAATACAGCCTTAAGAGGGAATACGCTCTTTTCTTGAAGGTTTGCAGGTCGTATAGGTCCGGAAATACTGCTGGTGACAGTTCGTTCCAGAGAGAACGTAGTTATTATTAATTCTATTTCATAAAAGTTAGGACATTTAGCCCCAATTTCACCAACGACTATTAGTGTTAACAGCTTGTTAAAATGTCATGTCGTCTCTTATTCATAAGAATAACGAAAGATGCAACGTGATACTAATTCGAGCGTTAAATTTAACAGTCGTTGGTGAAATTGGGGCTTAAAGTGCCTTCAACTCCAAACTGAACTGAAATGATGATGTCTTGGGTAATTAATGACAAGTTACGGTTGTCCTTTTAGTCCGGGGCTCAGGTGTGGGCCCGATTCCGGGACAAACGATGATCGATACGCGATTGATGTAGTCCTAATTGCAGGGACCAATATCTTACAAGTTGCTTACTAAGATGCTTATGCTTACGCAACTGCCAGCCAAACGGTAAAAATCCTATGCTCTACACATACAATATTTACGTCCTTATTCACTGTTGAAAAACACTGCTTATAGCAGCAAGGGTGCCAATTTGAACATTTTCTTCTTTGTTATTTTACATGTAATGTAAATCTACTTGTATTTTTTTTTTTCAAATACTTTGTTCACTGTTTTACAGTATACATTAATACGCCAAACTGAACTAGCAGTTTGTAGGCGTTTCGCTCAAACACAAAAATTTCATGCAATTGCAATAAAATGAATTACACAAAATATAGTACTAACAATTACGAACTAACTAAAAAGTGTGATGTGTGTGTGTGTGTGTGTATGTGTATGCGTGTGTGTGTTGTAAGCTATTGCATAGTAAGCTATGCGTATCGCGAGCTTGGAGCGCGGCGACAGAATCAAGAAATTTCTTAACGAAAATAAACCTAACACCCCCCACTCCGACTGGCACAGCGGTGTGGCGTTGAAAGCCGAGCATCATCTGAAAGCTGAATCCGAGCGCGAAAAAACCCACGTGTGAACGCGCCCTGAAGGTCGTGAACTTGTATACTTCACATTGTAGTAAATACTAACAAAACAAGTTTGCCATTTAAACCGAACGTGCCCGAGGCGTTGCCGCGGCGATTACTGTCCGATGATACTGTATGATCCTCTTACACGCACGTTTGATCCTCAGCCCTCAGTCCTCACCTTTAACTTTTATGGAAAAAGTATAATAGTATGTTTATATAACACGTTATAAGCCCGCACCTTTTCAGGGATTATAAAATGATTTGAATGTACTTTGTTCCGTTACCCATGTAAGGGTCATTATAACGTAACAGCGTAAGAGGATCATAATATCAAATGTGACAATACATTATTATGTTAAACATAGATCATAAATTCCTAAATAGGAGAGTGTATACATGCTAAAATACATTTACATTATTTTCAGGGTGAAGTAACTACTCTTCAAATAGTGTAGTGCCTGGGACAAGATTTTAATTAATGTCCGTTTGGTTGCCCAAGCTCATACGGCACTCTCGCAACATAATCGGCCTAGTCCAGAGGAATGAGCATGTCAATACGTCTGGGACCAATCATGTGCGGGTTTTCTCATGATATTTTCCTTCGCCGTACGAGCGTCCGTATTATGTACTTGAGATTTGACTATGTATCATTGGTATACGCCTCCACACGGGTTCAAACCTGTACCCTGACGAGTGCGAACCAACGGTCTACCTACTGGGCCACGGACGCTCATATTATGCTAGAATAGATGTATATAGACTTTGCTTTTCCTTTACAGGAGAAATATTCGCGTATATTAGAGATCTTCTTTAAAACCTCATGACTGTAAATGTTTCCACAACATTTTAAATTGTTACTACAAAATTCATTCCTCAAAGGATCACTTACGTCTTGTATACATGCCACTTGCCAGTATGGGCTTAGAGAGCCAAGCCATATTGCTTTTCGTTGCGTTGTCGTCACAATTTTAATGCTGTATCATTTTAGGTACAAAATATTTTATAGGTACTTTTTGATATCTCATTAATGCGCTGCATCGTCATACGTTGTTACAACTTAGAAGTGATTATGTTATATGAGCATTTGCAGACCCTGACGTAGTCGCACAGTCAAGGGTACAATTTTTTTTTATGAAATAAGGGGGCAAACGAGCAAACGGGTCACCTGATGGAAAGCAACTTCCGTCGCCCATGGACACTCGCAGCATCAGAAGAGCTGCAAGTGCGTTGCCGGCCTTTTAAGAGGGAACAGGGTAATAGGGGAGGGTAAGGAAAGGAAAGGGAAGGGAATAGGGGAGAGTAGAGAAGGGAAGGGAAGGGAATAGGGGAGAGGGTAGGGAAGGGAATAGGGTAGGGGATTGGGCCTCCGGTAAACTCACTCACTCGTCGAAACACAGCGCAAGCGCTATTTCACGCCGGTTTTTTGTGAGAACGTGGTATTTCTCCGTTCGAGCCGGCCCATTCGTGCCGAAGCATGGCTCTCCCACGTAATGTTTCAGCATTTGAAATCTGTCAATTCAGTACAAATTTAGAAATGCATCTATGCGTTGCGTTGCGGTCTGAATTGACCCTAACGTCCCTAACTCATACTGAGCAGTCCCGCAGGATGACTCCGCAAACACACGACCCACTTTTTGCTACCCCGTTAGAAGAAATTTAATGTTTGTAACAACCTTGACAGATGGGACCTCACAACTTTTTGTAATAACATAAGTTTTTCTTGGCTTATTTCAGTTGACCTGAAGTAAAATATATGAGCTTGTTGTTGAATAATAATGTTATGTTCGGTGGTGTGTAAATTAGTAGCCTACTAATGAGTAGGACATACAGACAAAAAATATACAGCTTGATGATCAAACATATTCAATATTCGAGGACGTGATATTTGGCTATTATAATATTATTAGATGAAAAAAATATATAAAAAAATTATATTAAGTAATTGATCACTGAGTAAATGTAGCTTAAAGTTAAGTAATTAATGTTTTTTAAACTACCTCGAAACTACTGGGCTAATATATTTTTTCTACAAAAATAGCAAACAAACCCCGGAATGACATTACACTGTTTTGAAAAATTTAAATACATAGGACATAGGTAAGCAATCTAAAAGTAAAACAAGGCACAGTCAACCATTTGCCGATATAAATCACATATACAGGGTGCAATTTAACCTTCCTGCCAAATTTGGATATATTGATCCTTGTTAAAAATAAAAATACACGTATTTATTCTTTTATAATCACTCAGTACTAAAATTTTGAGAAATAGCCTCCAAAAGTTATCCTACCAAACACCACAAAATATGGACACATGCGCGGCCCGGCCCCGCCCCGCCCTTCCATTATTGCAGTGACGGATTAAGACTACTTGATGCCCTAAGCAATCCATGCCTGTGGGCCCCCCTATCCGTATTTCAACTAGAATCAGTCTTTGAAAACTCTTCAGACGTGATGCCCTAGGCAATTGCTTAATTTGATTAAGGGCTAATCCGTCACTGCATTCTTGTTATTATCATAAGTTGCGAATTTTCCCTTCATACTTTGACGAACTTAGGACCGTCAAATGTAAAGGACGTAGACAGGTATGTTTAGAATAAAATTAATTGATACACATCAAAAGAACCGGAAATTAAAACTTTTTAATTACAAAAAATAAGCACTTTAGAAATTTATAATAAATCTAAACCACATCCTTTGCATTTAGGCGTATTTAAAAAATTCAAATAACTTATGTACACGTACTGTGTACATAACTAATTAAAAAATAGAAATCAAGACAACCCACCTCTAAATCTTATTTACTTCCATCTTAGCATAGTTCAAACGAGTTCAAACTGCAATCCATTTTGCTCTAAGCAAAGTCTAGCGCGTTTTGCACATTGTCTTTAAGACTTTAAAAGTTTGTTAAGCACAACTTTGTCACTTTTAACCTCGTCAGAGGCATGTCTTCGAGGCTGGCTAGGCGTGTGCAGGTGTTGCGAAGTGCGAACTGTCCATAATCCGAGTCTTTGATTGTCTCACGATTCAGAATCAGGGTACAGCTGCTGCATTCGAGAATCATCAATCAGCTGTTATGAAGACGAGGAACGCTTTCTTGCTCGTACAGTCTCTGGGTTCCGCGTAAACTTTCGCCACTCAAAATGTAACACCTCCACCTATGCCTCCACATTTCATAACACTCGATCGTGGTTAGGGTACATTGTAACCGACACTAATTAAAGCGCGGGGGCCGGGGGCGCCGTGACAAACAAAATAATTACGTGTTAGCTATACAACTACGCGCGTGGTACTAAACGGTCGCCGGCGACCGGCGGGCGGCGGGCCTCCCGCCTCCCACCCCGCGCGTCACCCCCGCTTTACCCCTACGCATAACCGGTCTCGACTGGATATCTGTGCGGCGCGATGTACTAGCTCGGTCGCAATATCGCAATTATTATTAACTCATGAAGTGACCATTGTGCATCGATTTGTTTTGGAATAAAATATGTTATTGTAAAAAAATTAACACCCAATTTTTTCTGGTTTAATGGACTCACCTAATGGTACATAAGCCCCAAAAAAAATTTGGCAGGTAGGTTTAATTGCACCCTTATACAGTGTGTAACAAAAATAAGTGATAATACTTTAGGGTGTGTACGTGTTTCTTGTTCACTGTGAAAGTTCACTGTGAAAGTAGCAGCGCTGAAAGACGATTTTTTTTTCACTTTTGTATGGGCAAGGGCCCTAGCGTCACGAGGTTCCCCATACAAAATTGAAAAAAAAATTTGGTCTACAAGGAACACGTACACACCCTAAAGTATTATCACTTATTTTTGTTACAGCCTGTATACACTCGATAAGAAAAAATGCCAGTCCGTAAAACGTACTTTATCCACTACTATCTTCTAAAGCACTGTTCGCGCCATAAAATCTTAAGGAAATATGATCGTATCTGCATGTTATAAGGAGAATGGCACTTACGAGCTTTGATAAATGGCACGGCGCTCGATCACCGCTGATATATTACCGGCGATACGAAAATCTGATACTATTAATCCATTTTAAATCGCTCCACTATGGGTTAATCCTAAATAATGATGTTCTTTAGTTTGAATAGTGGTTGAGTGGCCTTCGGATGCTTAAGGCTTGTTGAGGCCGAGGTCTGTCGTAATATAAATGCGAAAGTTCGTATGTCTGTCTGTCTGTTAACTTCACGCATCAGTCGAAAAAAAATCGAAAAAAAATATACAGCATGACTGGTGAGACATGTTCAATACTCGAGGGCGTGATATTTGGCTATTATATTAGTTGAAAACAAATATATAAAAAATAATATCAATTGATCACTGAGTAAATGTAGCTTAAAGTTAAATAATTATGTACCCAACGCATGGACACCGCGCGCGGGAGGGGTTATAGCGCGCCGCGCCTGCCGCATAGTAATTTACTAAGTGTCCATGATTCATTTATTTTAAAGGAAATTTGGTAAAAAATTAAGTACCTAATTTTATTACATAATTATAATCAGAATCAAGTACCGAGTACTCTCCTTAAGGCTGCCTTCACATTAAGTCGCGAATAGTGCGGCAGCCGCGCGACTCGCGACTGTGAAGGAAGCCTTAGTATTGATCATGTCTCACCAGTCATGTTGTACTAAGTGTAACAAAACTAAGTGATATTACTTTAGCGTGTGTGGGTGTGTGTGTTCCTTACATAGAGTTCAATGTGAAAGTAGCAGTGCTGAAAGAAAAAAAAGTGATTTGTATAGGCAAGCGCCCGCGCGTCATGAATTTTTCTATACAAAGATGAAAAAGAGTTATTCCTTCAGCGCTGCTACTTTCACAGCGAACTCTATATACGCCCTATATACCCATAAACACCCTAAAGTATTATCACTTAGTTTTTTTACACTTAGTGTACACCTAGCGTTCTTTAAAACACTCATTAAATTTTCTTTAAATACCAAGTGTGGTCTTTGGGCTATTCAATTACAGAACAAATTTTATTATTTTGGCTTACATTATATATTAAAACATCAAAATAGAATACCTAAACATCTCGACAATTGGAAGAATCCAATACTCGGAAAGTAATTTTGAAATAGTTATGAATTTCCTCCTCACTAGTTTTTAATATATTGGAAAGGCAAAAGAGAAACTTGGCTCGGGAATTTTCAATATCTGGAGACGCGTAAAAGCCAAGCCTCTGATATTAAAAATTATTACTCTGTAATGATCTCTTTGACAATTTTAACTTTCAAATTCCAGCGATATCTTGTTATCGTTGAGGCAAAGACTTACTTTTTACTACATCTATCTTGTTATGCCAACAAAACACTAGAAATGTCGGAGCGGTCAAATTACCGCTCTTACATGGACTAGATGGCGCCGCAAGTATGTAGCCCTGAAATAAGTTTATCGCGCGGACACTGTAAATTTTTCTGCAACAAATACTATTCTGTGTTTCGAGCTATCTCTATACAGAATTTCATCTAAATTGGTTCAGCCGTTTAAGCATGAAGAGGTTACAAACAGAGAGACATACTTTCGTATTTTTAATATTAATAAAGATTACAGGTAGGTTGCCATTATTGATATCGAGCAACAAAATATATCGATAAAATACGTGATTATAATGTATGAAAAGTCGGTTAAAAATTGAAAGAAAAATATTTCATTTATTTTATTCCAAGTATTTGCTACAAATAATAAAGTAGAGTATTTGTCATTATAGCGGCAATAGAAATTCATAATCTGTGAAAATTTACCTCTCTGGCTATTACTGTTCTTGAGATACATCCTAAAGACAGACAGACAACGAAGACCCTTTGGATGTGGACTGTGGAACCCTAAAAACGCGGTAGTATAATATCATTAAAGTGTCGCCGCGTTAAAGTAAAAAACCATGTTGGATATGTTTTAGATATGTACTTGGTTGGCAAATAAAAATTTTGAACTTTGAACTTAGATTTCTTGTTTTATAGACTAGAACTACTAGATTAGACTAACTAGAAGACTAGACTAGAAAACTAGAAATGGAACAGCAGGAAATGGAAAAAAAAAACACTCTCCTCTGTTGGCAAAATTAGAATCCCTTTTTTACATAGGTCTTTTTGATTGATTATTCTGTGTTATAAAAGTCGAACAATTGTGTTATGCTATGGGTAATTAAAAGACAAAGACATGATGAATACTGACAATGAACTTTAATTTCTTACATTGCTGAGAAAAATCGATATCGCTACAGCCAAATTATCAAGGCGTCGCCTTAATGGTTGGCATGGAAACGAAGCCATGCCTGTTTCAGTAGGAAATTTAATTTTGAGAATGTACCCATCAACCTGACGGCCATTCGGGCTTTGAATTTTGAGAATAACAGTGGGAATAAAAAGAAAATTTCATTTAAGCCTCTCGGCACTTTCACAGTCCGCTTGGAATATCAGATAACGCGCGGGAAAACGGAAAATGTTTGTGCTATGACAGACTAGTACCTAATGGATTTTTGTTAGAACGTAGTATGTATAATATCTGTGAGCCACTGCATATTCTGGCAAAAATGTGCTTGGTTCAAAAAACAGAATTTTCATTGCGCTTTGTTTTTTAATTGCTGAGTCTAAGTAAGCTTTAATTGTGAGCTGTTTTACTGGACCTTATCATAACCTAAAGGTCATGACCACCAAGGTCTAGTAATTAAGAGATCAATATTATAAAAACAAACACCCTGAAAATCAAAAATAAACAGCATCGAATATTAGTTTAAAATTCGATAAGCCAATGATTGACCGAAATATATTTCCGTGGTAGGTCCAATCCCATTATTGGCAAATCTACAGCCGTACAGCTCCAGTATTGAACACGTATCACCAATTTATTTAAGGCCATCGGTATTTTCAGGCTATGGCATGTGACGTCATCAAAATGGCCGATTTAGCCGAAATTCGGACGAATTATGTCACAACACCCGCGTACCTTCAATAATTAGCAATTTGTATGCCCGGAAATGGACAACTACTTTGCGATTCGACATAAAGCCTGGACTTTATTGTTGTGATAAATTATTTTCCGCAATTGCACCAGTAAATATAATTGTGGACTGAATGTGTCTCTCTTGTTCGTCCTTAAGCAATTAGAGGTGGCAAGATTTTGTAATAATAATTACACTACACTAGCTATAACGTAGAGAGGAGCACCTAACCAAGCTAATGAATATACTATGGGCAAACGGCACTGAAGGTCCATGCTAGTGATATGACAGTAGTTAGGACTTGTCATCAGAGAATATGAGAGACTTAGGGCCTGTTTCACCACTTCCTGATAAGGTGCCGGATAGGCTTATTTGACAGATTCTCCATACTCTATCTGTCAAGTTAAGTGGTAGATAGCCTTATCAGGCTAATAACTTTCAGCAAAGAAAAAGACTAGTGGGTAATACGCAAATAGATATGTTATGTTTAGGATAATTTTAAGACTGTTTTTCTATAGCGCTAAAAGATCTCGGCGTTGTCGTTATTTAAGTCAGAAGTTTCGCTTCTAAGCTTCTAAAGTCGGGAGCACCTGCCGGGAGCATATTCTATTATAACTTGCCAGTACACGCATACTTAAACAAATTATAAACTTTATAGATTCTACCGCATCCTACAAAGTTTGTTGTCGATGTACCAAATGCGAGCTGTTTTGATTTTTTTGTATATTTTGTGATAAATGTAATAACTATAACTCTGACGTCACCATCTCTGACATCTTAAATTAATGTTACCTTAGGCATCCATTACACGGTAGGTTTTGCTGTCAGTTTTACCACAGTCATGGCTGTAACTGATGGCGCGCATAACCTACTGTGTAAGAGCGTGACAGACGGTTGCATGAAGTTGATTGACGAAAATCTGGATATCTTGATTTTTGCTCAATGCAACCATCAGTCACGAATTTTGAGTGAGTGTTGGAACATCTGACAAAATAGGAAAAAAATTAGAAACGTATGCCTTTGAAAATTTTGGCTTCGACTGACATAAAACTGAAGAGAATTGAGTGACCGTCTAATACCATTCGTCAGTCTATCAGTCACCATCAGTCAAACATAATTCATGATTGACGGAATTGACTGTCGCTAGCATGAGCGCGTAATGGATGCCTTAGGCATAATTTATATTCTTCTATGTGACGACGATGATGTCATGACGAGCCCCAAAAGACGATGAAAACATGCCACCTTAATATTATTCAGATAACATAATAAAATAAATAAAAAACCTCGAGCCATTCAGGAATTTCTCGAGGTTTCTTAACAGCTGAAACTTCCAAAGTGAAAATTGTATTTTATAATATTATAAAATACAATTAGTAATATTACTAGCTGTCCCGGGCAAACGTTGTTTTGCCATATAAAGTATTTCGCCCATATTATTATGTTATTGAAATGACTAAATAAGTATGTCACCATGGCAACGTCCATCGCTATCCCGTCAAATAAACAATGGTCGCCGTCAGTCTCGACTTGTAATAATTTACTATTATTTATTCAATAAATGCACTTATCAATATAAAAAGTAGCCAGTAGCTGATTCTCAGACCTACGGAATCTGCATATAAAATTTGGTAAAAATCAGTAAAGCCGTTTCGGATAAGTACAGTAACTAACATTGTGACACGAGAATTTTATGTATAAGATGCTCAACCCTTCTTTTTGCCTGTTCTGCCTTCCAGAACCAATATATTATAACTATGTATATGTATTTTTTCCAAATACAAAAATTTTGCATACATCCATGACCCACGAGTATTAAAAAATTGTCCCTTAAGCGGGAATCGAACCTTTGACCATTTGGTTTGAGAATCGACGCGCTAACCTACTAGTCAGGTGCAGCGGTCACAAATCCCTAAGTTTAGCGAGGGTACACTCGATTTTTGTATAATAATACGAGCTGACCCGGCAAACTTTGTTTTGCCATATAGACTATAATACAAGGTGTAACAAAACTAAGTGATAATACTTTAGGGTGCGTATGTGTTCTTTGTAGAGAGTTCACTGTAAACGTAGCAGCGCTGAAAGACTATTTTTTTTTTCACTTTTGTATGGAAAAACTCGAGATGCTGGGGCGCTTGCCCCTACAAAAGTGAGAAAAAAAATTGGTCTTTCAGCGCTGCTTTCACAGCAAACTTGTATCATGTATGGAGGAAAAACAATTTCCTCGATGGTACATAGGTACAAAATTTCATTAAAATCGGCTGAGCCGTTTTGGAGGAGTTCGCGCACAAACACTGTGACATGAGAATTTTATATATTAGAGATCGGTCACATTTCAAACACCACTTTTACGTTAATCCGATTACGTGATCCCAACTCGGGCATGACCACTGTGGACCCAAAATGATTCCAGAGCCCTTTTTAATTGAATAACTTTGTACAATTTTCAAAGTATCCTTTCAACATTAATTATACTTGTCGAGTAAGAAATATATTCTCATTTACAATTTTAATGGTTTAAAAGCATTGCTCATTAACGGGGTTATAACTTATAATGAAAATCTTAATTTATAAGATTCTCGTGTCACATGTTAGTTACCGTACTCCTTTCATGTTTCATTCATTGAAACCAGCCACAGCCACAGCCACAGCCACAGGGGCCCAAACCATTACCCTATTCCCTTCCCTACTCTCCCCTATTACCCTATTCCCTCTTAAAAGGCCGGCAACGCACCTGCAGCTCTTCTGATGCTGCGAGTGTCCATGGGCGACGGAAGTTGATTTCCATCAGGTGACCCGTTTGCTCGTTTGCCCCCTTATTTCATAAAAAAAACCAGGCCAATTACGCAGGAGTAATTTTATAGTACCCAAGTGTGTATACAAGAGCACTCTCTATTCCTTTACTCTCATAACCCAGTGGAACGGAAGACCGACACGACTGGCGAGAGATCAGGCGCAGGACTGACTTTTTAAATGCCCATCTGACGCAAGGATCATCTTACTTGTTGGACAATCAGATGATCAGCCTGTATCCAAATTTGGAAATAACATGTTTTCAACGCGGGAATCGAACCCACGACCTCCGAGTCAAGAGTCAAACACAATATAAAAGATGAGACTATGGTTTGAATCACGAGATATGATAAAAACTTTATTTTTTAATATCAGAAATTGTTACATCACTACTCATCTTCATGGTTTAGAGTTAAGACTATAGTGGTCTTATTGTAACCACATCATCCTCCTGAGGCCTGAGAGTACCTTATATCCTAGGAGACTGATGTGATTATGTGGATACCCAGCCAACTGATAAACGAGTTATGGGCAAGATCTAGTCACGAATAGGAATATTGTATAGATAGACAATTTGTGATAAGACAACAGTGAGACATACTCGTAACAGAATGGTCTTTTTAGGGTTCCGTACACAAGGGTAAAAACGGGATCCTATTACTAAAACTTCGTTTTTCGTTCTTCTGTCTGTCCGTCCGGGCCGTATCTCAAGAACCGCTCGCTCTCTCGAGCTCGACAAGACTTTAAATAAACGTGGCGAAAAAAGGAACTAATGCTGTCGTCGTACAAAAACGTCATTTTTGACAGTTCTCCTTTACCAGCAGCGCCCCCGCTCACGTTCATTTAAAGCCGACGAAGTCCGACAAGGACTATAGCTAGACTTGTGACTTTTTCATAGATTGTGTATTTCTGTTGCCGCTATAACAAAAAATACTAAAAATTAAATTAAATTCATATTTTAGGGAGACTCCCATACAACAAACGTGACTTTTTTGGTATTTTTTGCTCGATATCGACAATAGCAACTGCAGGTAGGCACAATTATATTATACAACAAACGTGACTTTTTTGGTCTTTTTTGCTAGATATCAAAAATTTTCACTAAATACTCAATTGAATAGATACTTTAATAATTAAGAAATTAGTTATTAATAATGAAGAAATAAATAAAAATAAATTATTTAATACAAAAATGAAAAAACACAAATTTTGGCCTATTTTTGCTCTAAAACGGTACGGAATCCGACTCGCACTTGGGCGATGTTTTAATGTTACTTTGTCTTTTTTCTACTAAGAAGCACACATTTACATATTTTACTATATTTTTTAAGCGAATTGACTACGCCTATAAGGAATACATAATATCTTCTGATATCTTTGTTACATCTACTGCTTCAAAAATGTTTGTTATTTCTCCGTGATATCCTCACAGCAATCCGCGTGACACGGCGGTATCGTGATGTCTATCAAAACGGATGCTGTATGCCGTTTTGAATAGTAATGGAGTATGGATTTTTGTAGCCCCCAATGAAAAAAGTAAAGTAAGCTGCTTATCTGAGGCATTGACGCCTCCGTGGTCTAGTGGTATAGAGCGCGGCTCTTGACTCGGAGGTCGTGGGTTCGATTCCCGCGTTGGAAACATGTTATTTCCAAGTTTGGTTAGGACAATGCAAGCTGATCACCTGCTTGTCTAAAAAATGTCTGACAAGTAAGATGATCCATGCGTCGGATGGGCATGTAAAAAGTCGGTCCTGCGCCTGATCTCTCACCAGTCATGTCGGTCTTCCGTCCCACTGGGTTATGAGAGTAAAGGAATAGAGAGTGCTCTTGTGTACTACGCACACACTTGGGCACTATAAAATTACTCCTGCGTAGCTGGCCTGGTTTCAATGAAACCGGCCACCGTCACCGAAACCGGTGTGGGAGCTATTAGGTATTGAGGCATTGAATCTCACAAACTTCATCAAACAAAACTTATTGAAATAAATGATTTGGTTATTCTAAAACTCACATAAATCATGATCGTAAACAACTCAACTCAACTGTCGATGCAAAAAAATCGAATTAGTCCCATCAAGTTCCAAATTGAGCCGCAGCATGATTTTGTGCTAGTATATAATATGTCGGAAGTAGCAAAAGCTCCTGAGATCGAGCTGATTTGATTCTGATTCTAACGGGATTAGGGCAGCTGTTTATGTACTAAGAGCGTCCGTGGCCTAATGGGTAGACCTTTGGTTCGCACTCTTAGCGTGTGCAGGTTCGAACCCGGGTGGAGGCGTGTACCTATGAGACATTTTCTGATCTCAAGTTCATACGGACGCTCGTTCGTGAGGAAACCCGCACATAGTTGGTCCCAGACGTAGTGACTAGTTCTTTCCTCTGGATTGGGCCGACTATGATGCGAGAATGCCGTATGCACTTGGGCAACCATACGCACATTTAAAAATCTTGTCCCAGGCACTACAGTATTTGAGGAGTGGTTACTTCGCTCTCAAAAATACTGTATAAATCATCCATAACGGATGTAAAGGCCTAGTTTTATGTACTAACAGAGAAGTTGATTCTTAGGTAGATGGCGAACTTACAACTGTGCTTTGAAGGAGTAATCGTACCGATTAATTTATCATCGACAAGCTAAGGCTTAAAGCCTGGGTGTTTTACCTTGGCTTTTTTTCAACAGAACCTTTTGTATGCATATCCTAACACACACACGGATTTTTTTTTTAATTGCGGCCCCTTTTTATGTGACCTCTTTTTCCCCCTTCAAGAAGAAAGGACAATTACTTGCATGAATTTAACTTTTTACATTTGAATTATTTTTAAACTTATTTATTACTACCATTTTTTACTTTACATTATGTTATCTTATGTCCTTCTAGTATTTTATTGTATAATTTATTCTAATTTTTTATTACAGTTTCTTTTATAATACTTATGATTTATATTACTATTTTACATTTATTTTTATATTAATTACATTTATTTAACATTTTTATTACATACAGTTTCTTCACAACATTCATGGTTCAATTTCAGATTTTCTTTTATTTTCATTAATTTACATTTATTTTTATATTGAATACATTGATTGACATTTTTATTATATACTAGCTGTCCCGGTGAACTTCGTGTCACTTTAAAACCTTCCCTGGACTTTTACCAATATCTTAAGACTAAAATTAGCCCAATCCATTCAGCCGTTTTCGAGTTTTAGAGTTACTAACAAAATTGGAAATCTATTTTTATATATATAGACTAGCTGTCCCGGTGAACTTCGTGTCACTTTAAAACCTTCCCTGGATTTCTACGAATATTTTAAGACTAAAATCAGCCCAATCCGTCCAGCCGTTTTTGAGTTTTAGCGCGACTAACACATTTGAAAAACCATTTTTATATATAAGAAGAAAATATGCCACACACACAGCATTAAAATCATTGTTAGCCAGAAACCTGCATCCATTAAGCCGTTAGATATCCGGTGGGCCGGTGCCATATTGGATTTTAAAAGTGTAGCCAAAATACAATTTCCCCGATTGTGATCTGCACGCAATCTATTTCACGTCACTCAAAAACTCAACCGGCATACCATTGAACGGAATCGCTGAATTCAAACCGCGTATCAGATGAATTATAATATTCCAAATAGTAAAAGCCCGAAGCTGGGTTGGGAATATCAATTTTTATGTCAGTTTTTTAAACAAAAATAATATTATCTTTAAAGTTTTAAATATTTTGTAAAACCGCTGTAACTCATGAGGCTATGTCCATACTTCCATAGTCCTTACTAGTCCATACTAATATTGTAAATGCGAAAGTGTATCTTTCTGTCTGTCGCTCTGTTAACTCTTTACGTACAAGCCCCTTGACCGATATTCTGTAAATTTCAGGAAAATCGGGTATAGAGATATATTGAGTTCCAGGAAAGGACATAGAATACTTTTTATTCCGAAAATAAGTATGGTCCCTGCGCGATAAACGAATTCTGGCGCCTCGGAGTTGCGGGCAACATCCAGTTCATTAACATATTGTGGAAGGATCTAGTACTATATAAATCTCAACGGAAAGGCCTTAATACCACGATCGTGGGAATCGCAGACACAACAGATTTTCAATAGTTATGCGGCAGCCGGGTGCCTCTTGGGGATTGATGGGCTAAATATAATATTAAGACCGTGTTCAAACCAAACTGACTGTAAGCCGACAAATGTGAGTTAAGTAGGCCCCAGTGTAAACGTGAAAATAAACAGTATTTTTCGTTCACAGTATGCTGACTATACCACAGACTATACACTATAGCTGACGTAGCTAAGTAGTGATGCGTCGGCCGCCGAATGTCAGCGCCTACGCATAGCGTAATAACTATAATAACGTATTGTCCGTTAGATGTGAACGAAATAGTGAATATGTATGGAAATACAATAAACTGCGTAACGTTCGCTCAAATTCGGCGGCTGACAGTCAGTTTGGTTTGAACACGGCCGATAATTATTATAATTAAGTATTATAACATTTTTTAAAATAAAGTTACTATCATTACTTATATATTACAATGGATGCAATATACAATCAATTTTGTCGTCCATATTCGGCGAAAGTCGAAACGTAGCGAGATTCATTAAAATTATTAAAATGCAAGGAAGGGACGCGAATAATGAAAACCGACAATATTCCTGCCGGCGACCGAGCTGAATAAAACTATAGTCTATAAATAAATGAGACCTATTTTAACGCCAATTTAAAATGAAAATCTTTGTTCTATCGACAGGTACAAAACAACCATAATATTTTTTAAATCATTGGTATAATAATGAGATAGAATTAGGCACAACTTCAGAGTTACGTGGCAAATATGATAAGGCGCAAAGTTCGATTTTGAGGACTCTTTGAGCGCAACGTAACACGCTACTGGTAGATCAGTGGTCTTATAATTGGTAATTTAAGATAGATCGCAAACTGATGGTAATACGTTATTGGTAGATAGATACTAGATTTATTTCCATTGTCCAGTGGTTTAGAGCGTGGCTCTTGAGTCTTGAACTCTTGACTCGAACTCGGACTGATTGTCTGACAAGTAAGATGATACATTGTCGGTTTCAATGAAACCGGCCACCCTGACCGAAACCAATGTGTACTATAATAATTATTATATTATTGGTAGTTACGGTTCAGATGCGTCTACTGTCCCCTCCAGTTTAGCTGTACGATCTTAAATCTATACGAAGCCTCTACATAATAAAACCACAGTTTAGTAACACAAGTCATAACATTATACAGATTGTAAACAAAATCTTTCAATGTAGAAACAATGAAGTACTAAAACAAAAGAACTTAAAACTATATTCCTGAGCTTTAAATGTTATCCAATAAGACGAGTTTATTTGCAGTTAAATACAATAGATGTTTGTATAAAACTTGTATTTGTTAAAGGAACACAAAACTAAATACAATCTGTTCGGAGTATGAAATCTTTTTAAAAGCATTTGTCATTGGAAATGTTTTGTTAAAGATTTTTTGATTTTCTAGTAGATACTAGAAAATGTATCAACATTTTTGTACATGTCCTATGTTTACCACATAATATGTATATAATACTAATATTATAAATGCGAAAGTTTGTGAGTGAATGTTTGTTACTTCTTCACACCTAAACGGCTGGAGCGATTTTAAAACAATTTGGCATAACTAGGATATAGGTAATTAATATAGGCTACTTTTTACTCAGGGAAAAATTCAGAAGTTATTTTCTCTGATATCTCTAATTTTCGCAGGTAGCGCGGGGCATAGCTAGTTATAAATATAACTATGCCACAAAATATTTTTCTGTAAGCTATTGTCCCCTCCTTTTACTATGCTATTGTAAGCTATTTTCCAACGTTGATAAGTGGGACAAAAATTTTATGGGGGATTTATATAAATTATACACCGAAGTCAGGGCAATGCGTCGTAAAAAATGTTAACACTGTAATAATTATTATGCACGCGAAAAAACATAATAAGTACATCGGAAAAGCTAGTATACAATGAAAACATAATAATTGTAGTGTTCATGAAAATAAGTTGTACAAATGCACAGCCTTGAAAACTTACAATAGTGTCGTCGCAAATTTTGTAGCAGAAATATGAATGATTTCATATTGACAGAGTTTCTATTGTCGACCGAAGAATCGAGGATTGAAATATAAAATTTATTTTTCCACCTCTATACAAGCAACGTATGTCTTCAATTTTGTTTTGCTTATTTAAAATAAGCTTTCCAAGTGTTTAGTTCTACCTTTAGTATATGGTACAGTTTAATAAATGTGCCCCGCGATGTTACCCGTGGTTTTTTAATAAACGTAAATTGCGCATTAACAGTAGATGATTTTTGATTTTCCCAAGACATTTTGCGAAGTAAAATGTCACCTATGTATTAATCCAGAGTGTCAGCTAACTTCATGACACATTTTATCAAATCATTTTGATTAGCTTGAAGAAATAACAAACATACACACTCACAAACTCACAAACTTTCACCTTTATAATATTAGTATGAAGTATGATGTAACATGAGATAAACTGATTTTAGTAGCCTAAACATCTATGACATAATAACTTGCTATTTACTGGGAAGGCTTTCGTTTTTTAATATTTACACTTTTCGTACATTTTGTTCGTAGATAGGAAACTTTAAGTTTTGGTTCTTCGAATTCGCTAGCAAAAGTTACGTCACTTGCAAAATTTTTACTCAAACATTTTTTTCTCTTGCATACCACTTTTAGTTACATTTTTAAGGAGCTTTTTAAATCGAATGGCTTTTTTGACTGAACTGCGGCCGCCTAAAGCAATGCTTTATTTACCGAGATAAAGAGTTCCAAGTTCCTATAATATTATCTGAAAAGACTATTTTCAATCTAGATCCTATTCAGACTGGATCAAAGCCGTATTAGGTATGTTGGAATTAAAATTTTAAAATCGTGTTATGCTATGGGCAATTCTACAAAAACTACTATCATGACAAAGATCAAAATCCGTTAAGAAACCGCGTAAAGTAACAAATATTAATGTGATCGTTAGATGATAGTCCGAATTTCTACTCTTTGTCTTTATATAGCAGCGCTATTAATATTATGTTATACACAGTATAATATGTGTACAGTAAACTGTCGGTGGAAAAACCGATGTTTGGCCATCAGCTGACAGCGCCGGAAGTGTTGACGCTGCCAGTTGACTCACGGAAATGGAGGTGTGTGCCACTTGCGACTGGTCCACCCTACTGGCACTGGCAAACATAGAATTATCTGTTTTTTTTTATCGTGTTTAAATAGAAAACTTCATTATGTGCAGTTGCTTTGGGATAGATGAAATGTTAAACTTACGTCAAGAGACGTGACTTAAGCGAAAACGTGACGGAGGAAGAAGACCGCAGGTGCAGCGTAGTTGAGGAAGTAATATTTTCTCTTTGGACCTAGCGATGAAAATATCAACAGCAGTATCCGATCTTTGTATTAAAAAGCTATAACTATTTGCTTATGAAGTATTTGTCAGATTAGTAAGATCAAGAGAAAAAAAAAATAATATTAAAAGTTAGAGAAAGAAAAAAATTGAGAGCCAATTTGTCGATAAAATATGCCATACATCATGACATCGGGACACATTATTTATGTCTAAATAGATGAACCAAAAAAATCCTAATATCGTCCCTTTACGTGAACCTAATATCGTCCCCAAGACATATTATCAAGTTCATATCACCTTTTTGCTTGAAACTGTAGAAAAATATGTTTTTTTAGGTTTCTGTACCCAAAGGGTAAAAATGGGACCCTATTACTGAAACATTGTTGTCTGTCCGTCTGTCTGTCTGTCTCCAGGCTGTATCTCAAGAACCGCTATAGCTAGACTTCTGAAAGTTTCAGGAATTGTGTTACATATTTTCAGTTGCTCCTACTACAACAAATACTGAAAATAAATATATTATATTTATCCCTTTAATATATGTATATTAAAGGGACGGAATTAGGAGACCAAAAATAAATGTTGAAAATATGAGTATTTTTGTTACTTTTAAACTTTTCCTGAAAACGTTAACGCATTTTTGATTATTTTTAAGAATAAAGGAATAGTAAAGCTAAAGTTTGATGTTTGATTTATAACTGTATAACTGTAGTATTTTTTTTTAGAACGTTTTAAAAAAAAGGGGACGATATAATAATTATGGCGACTGTAACTTACTATAACATATAAAAAATATAAAAAAGCACGTGTAAGGGCGTTTGTGTACTACACGGAATTTTACCGTCCGGCGTTCATAACTTTCACGTTTGCCATATAAATAAGGTAGGAAATAGAGACGCCGCGCCGCACCGGATGGTAAAATCTGTGTAGTGCACAAACGCCTTAAGTGAGAAGAGGAGGGAAATTGCGAATATAATAAAACAGGAATGAATGTCCATTATGTCATTCCTCTGCTACGTCGCTCATTTACTTTGTAACAACGAGAACAATTTTTATAGTGATTTATACTAACAACCAACTAACAGCAGTAAATTATTTTTTAATGCTACCGGCATAATATTAGACTTTCTTTTTTTTTGAGATAACAACTTTTTTTTTTTTTGCGCCGAGAAAATGCTTTGCGCCACTAAAAACTCGGCGGTACTCTATGCGCCTTGGGCGGACCGCGGGATCGCGTGAGCCTACACCCGCGCCGGCGAGCGCCTGCTGCTGCGCAGGCTCTTCTCTGTGAGGGCTTTTTGCCCCGCCGAGGCCAAGAAGGGGCCTCAATGGGCTTGCTTGAGCCATTTATGGCTTACGTTGCGATGCACAGGAGTACGTTGTGCATCGCGACCAACTCGGGGACTCGGTGCCATGGGTAACGGCATCCCCACGCCGCCACCCCGAGCTCCCCTCCTAAGGCGGAACATAACGGTCATCATGGTTGATCGCCCGTCTTCGCCTAGGCCTTCTCGAGCGAAGTGAACCAAGACGCGCCGCCCTTTCTCTCACGCGCTCGGCCTCTTCCTTGGCGAAGATAACTGCTTCCGCAAAGTTCTCCAACGCCCGCCATTTATCTTGGCTCTCCAGCATTGCACGTATTAATGCTGAGAGCGTTGTGTCTTGTCCGGTAATATTTGTCATGTCCGTTTGATGGTTGTCCCATGCGGGGCACGTCGAAATCGTGTGTTGGGCCGTGTCACATGTCTCAATACAGTGGTGACAGGCTGTTGTCTCTTCCCGAGATAACAACAACCTGGGACTGAGTTGACGTTGACGTGGGAGAGCCATGCTTCGCAGCGCTTGCGCTGTGTTTCGCCGAGTGAGTGAGTTTACCGGAGGCCCAATCCCCTACCCTATTCCCTTTCCTACCCTCCCCTATTCCCTTCCCATCCTTACCCTCCCCTATTACCCTATTCCCTCTTAAAAGGCCGGCAACGCACCTGCATCTTTTCTGATGCTGCGAGTGTCCATGGACGACGGAAGTTGCTTTCCATCAGGTGACCCGTTTGTTTTTACCCCCTTATTTCATTTAAAAAAACCTGAAAATCTAAAACTTTAAAATGCACTGTACACATAACTAATAGGTCAATAAAAGGTATCTACCTAGTTAGATTCTCGATATTGCTTTTTTTGTGCTACGAGCATAATTTCCCGGCCCGGGTGCAAACGGAACAAGCCCCCACTCCAGTGTACGCGTGACGTTTAGCTAACGAGAAAGTGACAAAAACAATTATTACAAAACTGTTTGGCCTCTTTTTTAACTACACTAAAGACATGCACATGATTTCACTTGGAGTCTTATAGTTTTAGCAATGCAAAGAAAGCACTGTAAAAGAGCGCCTAGTAGCTATTTTACAAAGAATTATAATTTTATACATCGTGACAATTTATTTATATGCAAATGTAAACAAAACGCATTATAATGCCACCAATTAAATTGTCACCTTTAACCGCGCAATAATTGTATTGAAACCCGAAATAATTTAAAGTGTCAATGCAGTATGCACTTTAAATTGTTCGGGTTTCAATGTTATATGATCTACCCTAAAACTTGTATAATAATATCGCCCAATGTTCATGTAATACACTGTACAATGTACACACTGCACAAATGTACACATACATACTATGCAATCAGCTTTCGAGTTTTGACCTAATCCAGGATAAATGTTTGACTTCGAACATTGAGCTACGCTGCTGCACCAATACACTCATCTTATAAGATTTAGTTTCGGAAACGCTGCTCTAGCACATGACTAATTAGATTTTAGAACTTAGTAAGGACAGGTCTAGTCTGACTGTCTGAGTCTAATGTATTTAACATATTGTATGCCCCAATCGTTTCGTTTAAAACGTTTGAGATCCGAGTATGCACTGGCGCAGCGTAGCGTAAGATAAAAGTGTTTTATAATAAGGTTTATACTGTCTATAGAATATTCCAAGAGGCATATCCTTAGTTGCCAACTCATATCTCAGTATGTTTATCTTATTGATACCTTCAAGCTTGAAGCTGCATGAACAATACTGAGACTCATAGACATAGAGATAATGAACGGATAGACACAACGACAGGATATATTACTTAACATGTGATGAAGATAAGGTTAGAAACTTGGCTCTACATGAGAACTATAATATGTTCTCGTCTTGGCAACATTTTACATAAAAATGTTTTTGGTGGGATATTCTTTATTAAGGTGGCCATACACGGCACAATTATCGTAACGATTTATCTCCTCGATGTTAAAATCGAACGACAAATTGTACGTGTGTAGCAATATCGCAAACGATTTTACGTTCAAAGGATCGATTGGACGATTTTCTTGACGATCGATCGAAACGACAAATTGTCCCGTTTTGTATGGGGAAACTCGTGACGCTCAGGCCCTTGCCCATACAAAAGTGAAAAAAAAAATTCGTCTTTCAGCGCTGCTACTTTCACAGTGAACTCTCTACAAGGAACACGTACACACCCTAAAGTATTATCACTTATTTTTGTTACACACTGTATAGATAATTAGATAGTTATTAGTTTTAAAGCAATCAGACGAAGGATTGTCTGCCTATGTCGTGAAGTTTTTATCTGCAATTTTAAACATACTCAACTCAGCATCTTTTGTCTCTCTCATGTACCTTTGCCGATATATTCAGACTTAAAGAATTGGTTAGCTAAACTTCTCCTATAACTTAAAGTTTAAATGATGTTAAAAGTTTGTATGGATTGTGTTCGCTCGAAAGAAACCATATCCGCTTTGTTGAGAGTTCCAAACTTATACTCAGTCTATATTAGCGCTCGCGAGTTTATTTTAAAAGGTTTTATCGGAAGTAGCTGATATAATAGCGTGAAAAGCGAAAAGGCATTAGAAAGTTAAGGTAAAAGTTCGATATGTGTATACCACGTCTAGTATACTTATGGCCTGTTTCACCGCTCCCTGATTAGGTGCCCGATAGGGTTATTTGACAGATTTTCCATACTCCATCTGTCAAATTAAGTGGTAGATAGCCTTATCAGGAAGCGGTGAAACAGGATCTTGGTCTATAATACGTTGCGTGTTTTTATGAACGAATAAATGACGCAAAAATTTGCTTATCGCGCGGAAACCGTACAATTTTCCGGATTATCCGGATAATATGATAATAAAAAAAAACCCTATGCCTTTTCCCGGAGCTCAAGCTATATCTCTATATATAATGGGTTTCAGAAAAATCGGTTTTGCGGTTTGGGCGCCAAGACCTAAATGTCTATTTGTAATAGACAGACATTTTCGTATTTATAATATTAGTATGGATATTGGATATCGACTTGACTCGTAGACGATTTTATATCTTCGAGTCTACCCTAATAATATTATGTTTTAACTGTTAAACATAGATGACAAAATCATGATTTATGACTGCGGGACATCTAGTGTTACATAAAGTAGACAATATTTTAATAATGATCTGGTCAAATTGAGTTGCCCACTTACATTAACTAAGTACTTACTTGAGCATTTTATAAAGTGAGCAAATATAGCTCTATGCGATAGGCTATACGACATAATAATATTTCCGTACCTACCTAAACGACTCTTAAAAAAAGTTTATTGCTTTCAACTTTTTACGTGTTACAATTATTATTTTTTAATTATTTCATATTGTTCGCTTAAATCTCCGACAAAACACCGTCACATCAGATGCGCCAAATGTTAATATTTTTTTTTATATCTCCATCAAAAATTTAATTAAAACTGCCGGAAAAAAACACACGGGAAGGCGGAATCTAAATTTAATCTCATTGTAAAAGCGAAAAATATTTTGTTTACAGAGATTCATCCTTTATTAATTTTTTCCGTCACGTAAAAATTTTTACCGTCGGGATCCTTTTGATTGCTATTTGCTTTCTACTTATTTTCAGTTACTTTTTATTTTAAAACTTCTATTTACCATTTATATACTTACTTTTTATTTTTCAGTTCCAAAAAGAGGACAAAAGCATAGTAAAAGGAGACAAAAGGTAGAATCTGCAACATTTTTCGTTTTCCTGTATCCATAGGGGGTTGGGCCAAAAGAAAATAATAATACAAGTGATAGAATATAATCATAATATTAATACGCGAACGAAAAACTTTGTAATTGTAACCCTTTTTACGAAAAATGGGGAAACATAGATGCATGAAATTTTGCACAGTTATAGTTTATATGGTCTGATATTGTGAAGGAGTGCATCGAGCTAATATTATTTTAAAATATCTCTTTTATTTATGGTTTAAGTCTGTTCACAACAAGTTGACAAATTGAAAATGGATTATAGTTTTTTTTATTGAATCTAAGATATTATGAGACAATGCTTACACGGCCAGTCTGAGATCAGCTAAGTCCCGGAGACAAGAGTTGAAAAAAAATTATAAAGTTAATTTTTTTTCTTCTAAGTCCGACCTCTTGTTACGTAGTATATGACATTCTCTTTGGTCGGTATGGAATGCGCGCGCGGACTGAATTCGCAGCTTTTTTTTTTTTTCGAATGGATCTATGCTAATGGCCCTGTGTGAGAGGGCCGTGTTAGCTTCATCGGGAAGGGTCATCGCGAGAGCCCATATTTATACTCGGGCGACGCCAGCGCCGCGAACCGCGGCGCGGCCAGAATCTCGCGCGGCAATCTTGTAAATTTGTAAATATTTCTTATTCGATTTTTTTCCCTTTCTTATTTTTGTAAATGTTTTTATCCCTTTCTTTACATCTCTTTCTAATTGTAATAGCCAATGAAAATCAACCTTTTCACTTCGTGTACATTTTGTAATAATAATAATTATCTCATTTTTTTGTATATATAAGCAGCGCATTTTTGTAAATAAATCACTTCAGTTCACCACAGTAAATCGAGTTTTACTCTTTACTCCTCCGACCTCTACTGAACTCTTAGAGAGACCAACCGGTCCTCTAAATATACATAATACAGTGTTTTGTCTTCTTCAATCCAATTAAAAATGTCACTTGTGTGACAGGAACAAAACATTGTATAACTATTCAAAGCTTAATACAACGTTTATTAGTAAGGGGGAATATGTTTGTAATAATAATATGTCGCTACATACTAAAAGTATCACCGCTTTTGTAAACTTAAATCCTTATAGCATGAGCGCTCCAGTGGATACAGTATCGCTATCACTAGAGATTTATTCCACTTAACCTGACGGTGATGGATGTGTTGAGAGCAGCCGGGATATCACACGATAAGCGACCACTACACGCGTCCGTTATACAGGAATGTTCATAGTACACATTTTTAGGGTTCCATAGTCAAGAAGGAACCCTTATAGTTTCGGTCTGTCCGTCCGTCTGTCTGTCTGTCTGTCCGTCTGTCTGTATGTCCGTCTGTCTGTCCGCGGTTTTGCTCAGAGCCTATAGGACCTACAAAGCTGTAATTCGGCATGAATGCAGATATTAATGATTCCGACAAAATGGTATATAAAATCCCCTGACAACAAATTCCACCCCTACACATGAAACGGGGATGATTTTTTTTATTCGCGTCCACCCCACCGTGTGGGGTATCGTTGGATAGGTTTTAAAAAAATATTACGAGTATTCATAATATACCATTTTCCGATTTAGGGATCCATTTGTGAAATATGAAGTTTTAAAGTGGAAAAAAAAGTTAAAGTCCAGTGTCCCCCCTTCTACCAGCTAAACGGTTGCTTCTGGAAATGTGAAAAAAATCACGGCAGTAGGAAAATATGCTGAATTTAAAAGGAAAACTATCACAGCAAAGAAGTCTTCGTAAATTATTGAGTAATAGTCGATCAACTAAAAAAAATGTATTCGGCGAAGTATAAAGGAACTTTTCTTTCAAATTCCTTTACCCGTCCTCCTTGGACACTCGCAACATCATAAGAATTTTTAAGAGGTCTCTCGTCCTCTCTTCTTGAAGGTTTGGAGGTCCTATATTGGTCCGGAAATACTGCTGCCTGCTGGTGACAGTATGTTCCAGAGTTTTACTGTGCGTGGCAGAAAGTTACATGAAAAACGCACGGTGGTAGACACGCAGATTGCCACTCATCAAGGTAATGAGAATCCTACTAATATTATAAAGGCGAAAGTTTGTTTGGATGTGTGGATGTATGGATGTTTGTTACTCTTTCACACAAAAACTACTGAATGGATTTTAATGAAACTTTACAATAATATAGCTTACGAGTATACATCAGAATAACACATAGGCTACAATTTTAACCGACTTTCAAAATGGGGGAGGTGTTATGTTTGTTTTCTTATATTCAACGATTACTCCGCCGTTTGTTAACCGATTTTCAAAATTTTTCTTTTGGTATATAGGGTATCTGATGAAGGATCCATAAGTAATCGAGGGAACTCCTCAAAACTTATAGGGAAACATGTGGTGACTTCGGTTTCGTGAGAAGTATTCTAAGTATATGCTACCAACAAGTAAGATTTTGCACCGAGATATACCTGGTATACCGTGGTTCGGAAGGTGCTGAGAGAACTCCTGATTCTTTATAGATACAAGTTTGGGAGTTTCGGCGTTGTTTTAAGAACAGAAAGCATATGCTACTATGCAAATTACATTCATCATCATCATCATCACTACCATATTATATCATTTCATAGTCTTTTAGATCGAGACTCGAGTTTGTCAAGCGATAATTAAAAAAAAATCTATACTTACCTAATATTATAAACCTGAATGTATGTTTGCTTGAACGCGTCAATCTCAGGGACTACAGGTCCGATAGCCGTTCAATCAAACAGCTAGCCCTTTGACTGAACAACGCCATTCAATCACACGGCTATACGTCGTTTAGCCGACTTGTTGACTACAACGTTCAACACTACAGCTAGACGACGCTTAGCCAACTGGTTTGTTTTTGTTTTGGCGGGGGGCTGCGCCCCCCGATCCCCCCTTTTATTTGACGGCGGTCGCCGGCTGCTGCCGCAACACGCTCGCTACGCTCGCTCGGCTCCCTCTGTGTTGTGGTCTAAGTTCTAACCTAACCTAACCAACTTTTGGACTTTCTGGATTGTGTTTGTTTTTGTTTTGACGGGGGGCTGTGCCCCCGAACCCCCCTTTCGGGGGAGGCTGCTTCCATCCATTTCATATTCCCGTAATTTCTCCTCGAATATTTGTTGAAATTTTAATTCACTCGTATGTGCCTCCACAATTTTTGTCTCTTTAATAACACTTGTAACTTTTATTAACTACTTTCTTTCCGAAAAACAACCACAAACACCAACAAACACCTGCTAGTTGACGCCAGATTGTAAATAAAACGCACCTAGCGCCGCAGCGATGCGCGCTGAACTACTTCAATTAGACGGCGGCTTTTGAATCAGCTGTAGTGTTGAATGTTTTGAGCGACTAAAATATTCAATATAAAAGCTAGACGTGTGATTGAATGGCGTTGTTCAGTCAAAGGGCTAGCTGTTTGATTGAACGGCTGTTTTTAAACAGCCGTTCACTGGTTTACCAGTCGGCTGCGACATAGGCACTCTATGGGTGGGTTGCACCAACTTACTTTAACTGTAACTTTAACTATAACTTTAACTTCAATGCAAAATGTCAAATCTTTGGTTAAAGTAAGAAATGGTCGCCATATTTAACCTTAACCATAGAGCTCGACAAGGCTTTAAATGCATGTGGCAAAAAGAGGAACTAACGCTGTCATCATACAAAAACACCATTTTTGACAGTTCTCCTTTACCAGCAGCGCCCCCGCCCACGTTCATATAAAGCCTTGTCGGACCAGCAACGTCTTCTGTCAAATTCTGTGGTCAAAGTTAAGGTTAAAGTTAAATTTGCCTTAACTATAACCATAACTTTGACCATAACTTTAACTTTAACCACGCCTATGGTGCAACCCACCCTATGCCTACTATAAAATTCTGGACTTTCAGGAAATTTAAATATAAAGCCGGTATACAATATATTTTATTAATATTACACCCACAAAATTTAATATCCATATCAGTTATATTCTAATTTCTACTTTTTTCAAAAGGTAAATTCGTAGAATAATTCCCTACAATATTTTTGGGTGCGTCCGAAACATTTCAATAAATAAATTTTATAGCGTTTCCAATATTAGAAGAAAATAAAAGTTAAGTGTTTTCGTAAGGGTAGGTGAGGGTTGGAATTTCATTTATTCCCGCTCCGTCACCCCGGGGTGCAAAGCCCGGGGTGCCAGTGAAATATTGCCGAGTCGGGCTTGGCCGTCTGCAGCTAATTTATTGAAGTAATTCAATAATTGAAACTTCACTTGGCTACATGTGGTCTATTGAGAGAGCGAGAATTAGGTAGGTACCTAGATGCATAATATTATTATAATATTATCATAATCTAGACGAGACTTTTTGATATTAACATAATAGAAATTCCTGTCTAGAAACAAACATTATAATATTATTATTTAACACTAGATGACGCCTGAAATGTCTACGTTGTTCGTGGCTGCCGAAAAGGAAGATCTTCCGACCGAGCGAAATAGCATGCTCGGTCAGGCCGAAGCCCACTGACGTCATTTCAGACGTTGTATATATCTTGCCGTTCTCTGAAACTTCGATAGCGCGATGCAGGAATGTTAGGCGAATTGTGGGTACCGCCACATGTCTATCAGTAAAAATCGTCACGTTAATAATAAAACAATGTACCTAAGTAAGTATAAAAAAAATCTGACCTCTCGGCCTCTTGGGCCGGGGCCCTTTTGGGTCGGGGGCCCGTGGCATTTTCCCAGCCCTACCACCCTACCTATAGTTACGCCACTGCCGTAGATACGTCTATTGAGGCCCAGCCGACATATGACGACATACATTAAGTTGACATAATCCGACCAAATGACCTAGGTCCACGTGGTCTATGAATGAATTTCTTCAATGGAAGGTAGGTACATACTTACGTCCGTTCGTCTTTTGCCTACTACTATAGCTTTAGGTATCAATTCAAAATTCTACACTTGCTGTTTTAAAATTTCAATTAAATATCTACTTTTTTCTTGTTTCAATTAAAATATCTAAGTACTTTGGTTTTCTTTTTCTTTCAATTTATTAGATATCACTTTTATGTATTTCTGAAGATTTTTGACAAAAGTATGTCAATTCACTACAGCTTTTTATTGACTAACGTTAGCATTAATCATTAACCAATCAACAACGCTGTTGAACAGATAAACTACTGTTACCTATATTTTAGAAACCGGGCAAAAGTAAGCTTTTAAATGACAATTTGATGTAGGTTACTCAACTCATCACTTCAAGCGAAATCTGTTTCATGGGACATTGGAAATGGCAGCGATGGTGTAATAAAGGTGGGCCGGTGTAAGTAGGTCAATCGATACACCATATCCCTTCGAGATAACAATAACACCAGAAATCGCGAAATTAAAGCGTATGGGTTCAAATTACTTTACTTGTACTTATGTTGGGTCTTAATTTATTTTTGTTTTAGGTATAATATGTAAAGTGTTATTTTATACAAGGTGTAACAAAAGTAAGTGATAATACTTGAGGGTGTGTACTGTGTACTGTGTATGAGTCCCCTATATTGAGTTCAAGGCTGGTTCAGTGTCAAAGTAGCAGAGCTGACGGATAAACTTTTTTACAACTTTCTTACGGGAAAAAAACGCCGGGGAGCTGCCCATACAAAACATTAACTATTACCTATTTATTATTTGAATTTATGTTGTATTTTTTTTTTATTCTAAAGACTTTAGCTAGGACGTCGCGTATTAAGCAGAATTAGATTTATTACGTCTATGGACTTGGCAGGAGAGTGTAGGGCAAGAAATGAGCGTGCGGCTAAATATTGTCTAAATATTTTATAACACACCCTACAACACAAAGATGAATATTATAAGGTCTACAAAAATCTGATGGCAAAAAGTGAGAAATTAAATTGACTCTAGCAATTATTGTTATTATAAAATGTTTTATTCCAATTACCCCGGTAATTGGAATAAAACATTTTGATCCTTTTTTTCCTTATAGCGGCTTATTATGTGTGTAAAACATGCAAATATAAAAATTTATCCAATGATCAAGGATATTTTTTGAAAATCTGCCGTCAAAATTTGCCATCAGATTCTGGTAGACTATACATTACCCGAAATATCGGTCTCTATCTCTTTATAGCGAGCGGTACCCTAATTTCTTTCTTAATCTTAGTCTATGGGTAATTGCGATGAGCCTCTAAAATATTCTTAACGACCCCCAATTCCCAAATGCCCAAAGTCTTTTAAAATTATTTGCAGATCCACCAAAATTTAAGGTGAAACGTCGGCATTAAAAGATAAAAGAAAAAATATGTCAAAAACGAAGCAACGAAAAAGGGTCTGGCAGAAATAATGGCTTCGTTTATTAATGAACGCCTGGAGCACGATAAATGAACGTGGATTTTTGTTACAGATTATCTCCCAGATTAATTATACCTAACACGTGTTATGTCAGACATTTGTATTTTGTTAAGCCATTAATACCTATTAATTATTATTCGTATAAGAGACAATCGAGAGGCTACTCGCCGTGGAACAACATCAATAGAGATGGACCAGGAAAACCGACACTACTCAGACAACCCAGAAGAGAAAACTCTGACGCAAACGTACAGAGAGATCCGACCCCAGATAAACTGGGACCAAGGGAGCTACTACGGAGGACAAAGGAGCTATTAATATACTTATTACTTACATTAATTTTATTGGTCCTCACTCCTCAGCAATTACCATTCACCATAGGTACATCGTCTGATATTGTCTGCCTTTTCCACAAAACAGAAAATAGCAGCTGATTTGCTACCCTAAAGTTGATCGCACTTCTATCAGCACACACGTACCAAACGCGCCACTTTTTAACCCCCGACAAAAAAGAGGGGTGTTATAAGTTTGACGTGTCTGTCTGTCTGTGGCATCGTAGCATCCAAACGGATGGACCGATTTTGATTTAGTTTTTTTTGTTTGAAAGCTGACATGATCGAGAGTATTCTCAGTTATAATTCATCATCATCAGCCAGCTCAGTGCTGGAAAATCGCGGTTTATCTGGTTCGTGAAAGGCCGTTAGCAACTTGCAGTCGTTTGATGAGTTTTATATTTATTTTGCATTGTTCGTGATATTTATGAATAACATATACATTAATGGAAAGTTGACCTGGTGCTGCAGCATCACCTGGTAATCAACTCCTCACCAACTTAGAGCAGAGGTTTCGTGTTTGCGCTCATTTTAATTGCGACAATCAATAAGACGTAGATAAACAGTAAATATTTGCATGTTACTGCTGCAGCAACACCTGGATTCTATACGTATGAACCCAAAGTGGAGGTTTCATGTTTGGACTCATATTGACGGGCTCACCCACAAGGATATTCATAGACGGTATTCTTTGCATATTATTCTGCATTAGGGTTGTTGAGGAAGTGATTATGAGGAAGAGGAGGAGGAAGAGGAATTTTCACGCGCAAATTTAGAGGATGCGGATGAGGAAGAGGATATTTTTGAGGAAGAGGATGCGGATGAGGAAGCGGAAGAGGAAGCGGATGACGAAGAGGATGATAGGAAATTATAAATACTAGCGGACCCAACCCAAAAGTCTTTGTTCTGTCTGTACATAACTAGGTACATACATTACACAAAAATTAATTAAAAGACCAAACTATGAATCTAAGCCATTCTCAAAACACACACTATAAAGAATCATCAAAATCGGTCCAGCAATTAAGGAGGAGTTCAGTAACTAGTCGTCAGTAACTAGAAAATTAGTTTCAAAATCGACGATCAGACCGAATAATTCGTGTAGTTTTTTCGTGTTATTTTATTTATTTTTTATTATTTTCAGGAAGAGCCTTCCCCCCCTCCAACACCGCCGGCTCTTGTCCCACCCTCGAAGACTTTTAGTATATTCATCTGGACACCTTTAGGAACAACTGTACCAACTTTCAAAACTACACGAATTATTCGGTCTGAATTGCTTAAGAGGATTCCACACCGCCATTTTTTCCATACAAACGCTGTCCCCTGTTTCCTCCCTGGATAATGCTAGTAGAGTTATAATTTTTTTCCTGAATATCTACGGCCACTAATACAATGTCCCTATGTTTTCTTTTTTTTCATAATTTAATTATTAAATAAGATATAAACGTTCAAAAACCCAAAAAAATGGCCAGATTTTCCACTGTGTTCAAACGTCCAGAAAACAGATTTGGATAGATTATACAAAAAAAGCAAAACATAGGAACACAGCTCAAGCCTTTTTTTAATCTTTAATGAAAAAAGTACTTAAATCGGTTAAGTTTTGGAGAAGGAATCAGGGGACAACGAATCGTTGATTTTCTGGATTTTCTGCAGTTGTCTCTATCGCGTTCTGCGGTATAGGCTTGAGGTAAGGGAGACAGCTATAGATATTACACGTACTTTTTTTTCATTTCTCTAGCTGCTGTGGTATCCTCTTAATTTTCCCAGGTTAAACATACACAACAACGCACACAAAAAAAAAAGATGAGTGAATTATACAATTCTCTGGCTCTGGCGTGTGCGTTGCCATGATTGGATACGCGATGCGCATGTGCAGTGAAATTCCTCATAAATTCCTCTTAAATTTTGAGGAAGCGATAGCGGAAGAGGATTTTTTTATTTTTATTTATGAGGATGCGGTAACGGTTGAGGAACCCAAAATATTGCGGAACTTCCTCATTATGAGGAAGCGGAAGAGGAATCCTCAGCAACCCTATTCTGCATTATAACCAACAAAAGTTTAAAAACCATGAAATGAAATTACTTAGTAAATAAATAAAAAACCCCCGCTAAAAAACTTTAAAAAGTACTTAATGAAATAATATTAACTGACTTTAAGTTTAAATAATTCCTAAATGTACCTAAAGTAATATTTTAGTCCCTAATTGTTGTCAAGGTTTGTCGGGGGACCGCTAATGTACATGTTTGATTTCACTTATCATTATAGTTTAAGGGTCAGTTCACAGCGAACCGAATCGAGACAATCAGCGACTTGGCGATACAAAAGCAAAAGTCGTAGTTACTTAGGGGTCCCCCAACACACCGTGACAACAATTATGAACTAAAATATTACTTTACACTTAGGAATTATTCAAGACGTAAGCGCTATTTTTAAACAGGAAAGTCACTTTCACAGTATAAGTTACTGAGATTTACGAGTATGAGTAGGTAACTATTTCACAAAGTTTCCAGACGGAATAAATAATCCTCATAATATATAGGTAGATCAACCTAAATAATATTCACACTTTACATCTGTACAACACAAAATAATATATCATAGCTCATTAGACAGTTCGCGTGCGACCCACAATAAACAGTCGGCAGCGCCTTAAACGGCAATGGCGTAAATAAATAGACATCATTAGTCCCTCCTCCCCTAATACGACCTTAAAAATGTATAACACCGCATCTCCGTAAATTATACACGGTACCCTAATGATGGTTGATGGTTTAACGTTGTTAGTGGCGGCCGAAAAGGAAGATCTTCCGACCGAGAGAGAAAGCATGCTCGGTGAGGCCGAAGCCCACCTGACGTCATTTCAGACGTTGTATAGGTATATCTTGCCATTCTCCGAAACTTCAATAGCGCGATGCAGGAATGTTAGGCGAATTGTGGGTACCGCCACATCACTCTCCCCCGAAGACCTGTGGTATTCTTCGATGCGCTTGTGTTGTCAGGTGTGGGCCGAAGCTACGCGTGCAATGACCAGGAGAGGGACCCCGTTGCTTTGCTTGTTGACCGGTCGTTGTAGCCTATGGCTGCCCCGTTCAAGCCAGACACGGATTCGACCGGCGCGGAAGCCTAACGCGGCTTATGGTCGAGGCGACCCGGTTAAGCTTGATGACTGCTGACGTGGTGCGGAGGGGCGGGGAGTGTTGATGATGATTGATGTCCAGAAAAGGATGCGTGTTCTTTTCGGTGGTCACCAATTTAACGTTGTTAGTGGCAGCCGAGAAGGAAGATCCTCCGACCGAGAGAGATAGCATGCTCGGTCATGCCGAAGCGCACTGACGTCATTTCAGACGTTGTATAATATATCTTGCTGTTCTCCGAAACTTCGATAGCGTGATGCAGGAATGTTAGGCGAATTGTGGGTACCGCCACAGTGGTACTAAAATTCGCAGGTCTCTTTATTTTGCTACTGCGTTCGCAATGGTGCGCGTAACTAAAGAAGCCCGATACAACAGCAAACTGCAAGAAACATGAATTTAGTTAGATAAAGTAGCAAAATTAATAGCAATATTATTATTACGGTTTCAAAATATTTGTACGCTCAAAAGAGAGTAGACTGTCTAACATTTAATATTCTTGCAAACATTCTTGTTCATTTCATAGTCGTAAATTTTCGCAAGTAACCATGAGTGATGAGTCATTATAGGAATTCTCACACTTATTAAAGAACAATAATAATATTATTATAGTTAAACAATTAATTGTAGTAAGACAAGACGGTAAGCAGTTAGTAGTTTACGATATCACCTAAAGGTACAACAAAAGTTACAATAAAATGACAGAAAACATTCAAAATCATTTCATTAATACATTTAAAAAGTAGCTAAAGAACGTTTGTGTGCCAAAGCCATAAAGTTATTAGCTATACCTAGCGGAATAGAGCAACAATCTCGAGCTGTCAAACGAAACCGAAATTGGTTTTCATCTGTATGTAGGTATACACTTACACAAGCATGATTGAACATGATATCTATGAGATTTAATTGTCAACGTGCGGCACGTGCCGACTGGACGTCAAAAAAGAGTGCTGCTGTCATGTATCACACGTCTCTTTTTCCACGCAGTGTTACTGATAGTGACATCTCTCTTGCTCAGGCCTTTGTTTCTCTATTCTGCTAGGTCACGGAATATAGTGTTATTATGGACAAAGCCAAAAAGGTCAATGATTATTGATTTCATAAACGATGGCACATCTTGGGAGTAGGATGGCTTCTTGCAAGGCTACTTCTACATTATTAAAGGACTTAAAATTATGTATGTTAATATAATATTATATTAAGTTAGAAATTTGTAAACTTTATTTTAAAAGATTAATTTTTTTGTCACTTTTTTTGGTAAAAAAAGTTGGCTCCGTGCGAGTTTCTTACGCCGGTTCTTCTCGCCGGGTAACTAACCTGAACCGGTGGTAGGCACCATGTAGGACCTTCTGAAAATATTTATTTTAAAATTCAGAAATAAAACAATTTTGATTTTGATTTTTTTTTGGTACCTACAATACAATACAATACAATACAATACAATACAATACAATAACACTTTATTGCACACCAAAAAAATACAAAATAAAATCATTTTACATATGACAGCATATACTGATGATGCACAAAAGGCGAACTTATTGCTAACAAGCAATCTCTTCCAGTCAACCTTTTGCTTATCGGATTGTCTAAAAGAGATTGCAAATATCGTGTAGGTGTACAAAACTAATAAACAGAGAAAAGTTTACTTAATTAACAATTAACTTGAAAAACAATAATAATAATAAAAGTAGCAACAAATTTATGTCTTATTTAAGAAATGGTGTCTTAACTTATTTTTAAAAATATTAATCGTATCAGCGCGACGAATTTCCAGTGGCAGTGAGTTCCAAAGTACTGCAGCACGAACAGTAAAGGATTTGGAAAATAGGGAAGAGGAATGGGAGGGGGACCTACCAAGTGCTATGGGAAAAAGTTCATTTAAATCAACGCATATAACTTCTTAACATTGAATAAAAATGGAACAATTCCCCAGAAGTCCTTTGTTTCGTTATTTTTAAAGTTAAAGACGGAGTGTGAACACCATAATGGGCCATTGTTGCGCTGTCAAATCAGCCCTTTTCATGGCCCTCGAAATTGTTAGCAATAAATAACAAAGAGTCGAGTATAATGCCTAATGAAGCTCCTCAAATTTCTATAGCGGTGTAATATAGAACTTCTCCAACTTTATAAATGACGCCGGAAAATTCGGACCGTAGGTAATTTCTAAGCAAATTATACGGAGTTCCATAAATTAAGACAAAAATACAATATAGATTTAGATTACCCTATAATGGTTCGTTTTGTGTAAGGCTTTTGATATTCGAAATAAATATTTACTTAGGTACCTTATGTATTTACCGGAAATTGATCATGTTATCAATGCTTTTCTTACGACGCGACGTGTGACATGACCCTTACGTAGCATCAACCTTTAGTTTTTTTTACATTTTCTTATATTCCTGATATTATTGCAGGTGTCATATAAAAAATTACAATGAGGCAAATTGTATGTGGCGAGTGGCAACCAATATACGCACATGTCCTGCATCGCACTATCGAAGTTTTTTCAGCGCGACGGTATAAATACAGCCGCTCAGGTTATACCTGTAGGTAAGCATCGAGCTTTGTACGATGACTAATATAGCCGTTTTACATTCATAATAATGCATGCGAATGTAGCTATAATATCTGCCTCAGGTCCACTGCATATAACATTTTGAAAGATAATGGCGGCTTAAGTCGAGTTCGGGCACACAGTAGAAAATCGTCACTAGCCAGTCTCCCAACCCAAGCCAGTAATGGATTCATCATCGGCTACCTTCGGAAGTGGCCTGTGAATCGACCCCAACGGAAATTGGTCTTCAACTGGAGCAACAGAAGCAACAAAAATCTTGAGGACGTGGAAAGTGTTGGTTGTGAACCTAGAAGATCAAACGATTAATGATAAAGTCTAAGGAATAAAGTGTAAAGACGAAAAAAATAAATAAAAAAAAACGTTTTCCGCCTATAATATTATACTTAGAACCTACCTTTGAACATTTTAACTACTTATGCACCGATTAAAAATGAGGTTATTCTATATGAACATTTTTAATGTCTTTTTAACCATACGTATAATTAGTACTTATAGATATTTATTAAATTATAAGAAGATTCATGTAAATTTTTTCTAGCAACGTACTGGATGTTACTTATAAGTTATAGGTATTTACTTAAGAAAAAATATTATACCTAAGCACTATTATTTCTTATATCAGCAAATAAAACAACGATGAGGTTTTATTAACATTTATTTGTACATATAAATATCCTATTGAAGCTAACAAAGTTACCTATACGTCTTTACATAGTTCGATTACCAGTGACACTATTGATAAAATTGCAAAATACGTTTATAGTGATAGCAAATACTCGAACAATATAATAGTAGGGATGATAATTGCACTTTGCACACAAAATCCACATTTTTAAAGTCAAAAATTTTGCACATGCTATCATTTTAAATTCATTATCTCTGAATCGCAATTTTTTTTATTAAGTATAGGCCATTTACAGGCAAGCTAGCTTTCAAGACGCAGGAACTGCCAAATAGGTACTTGAATTTAATGATATAGGTGTGATTATTATTATTATTTATAATATGATCAAAATCTGGGCACATGATTTACCTCTGAAAACAGCTGATATAAAATACTTAAACATAAAATCAGCTGAGCGGTCTATAACCTTATGAAAACTTTAGACTTTATTTAAACTACTTTTTTTTAGGTTTCTAATGTCAACTGCAGTAAATAATTTTCCCGAAGTTTGTGTAAGAGTTTGATCAGTCGTGGCAATCTATGTCAATAGATATAAGTAATTGATATAATAAATAGAAATATTGTTTTTTTTTGCATACTCAATATTTGATTCAACGTCATCTACATAATATCGCATTTCAAACCATTCAAATATATCACGATTCACGACAGTAACCATTAATTTCGTTTACTTTTTATTGTTACTTAACAAAAATCTAGGTAATAAATTATAATCAAATAACACCCTGCACTCATATCATAGAGCCAAAGCGACAATTATCCGACTGGCATAAAAGTACAATACATACTGTTTAGGCAGTAGCAAAGAATTAATATTATTACATTTCATTGCAAGACATGAAACAGTCAAGGTACTGAGTATATCTAAATTATAATGGATCTCAACTCTCAGTCAGTGCTTATAATTGATTTTACCGACAATCTATCACAATATACATACATACGGTTATTTGAACAATATACAATGTCAAAACTACTCAATAGTAAATACATTAAGACCACTCTGAATATAGCCAATAATGTAGACAAGTAAAATGTAGCTAACTTCAGATTGGTTTATCTTTTTGGGTATATTTAAGGCATGTTTTGACATTTCATTTTTGTTTCTAGCGTGAAATTTTAAGCGTAATAAAACAAGTCAAGTACAAAATTTAAATAAATTAAAATATTAAAACTTTTTTAAATCAATATACATCTCACTACATCGTAAATGCACTTATCAACTTAACAATAAGACATACTGTCGTTGTTACAAACGTAAGAAATATGACATTATGAATTTAACCTGCACCAGTTTCTTAATGTAAAGGTTAAATTAAGAAACTGGTGCAGTAGATTGGATTTAAACGACTTTGAACAGTAAGTAGTATAATTAGTACTTCCAAAAGAAATTGATAAAAAGGCGGTTTACCTACGTAATTCGGTCGGATTATGTCAAGCCAGGAGTCCCGACCATAAAGTTAATATACCTAGCGGAATAGAGCAACAATCTCGAGCTGTCAAACGAAACCAAAAATTGGTTTTCATCTGTGTGAAAAATATGTGTACGTATACACTTACACAAGCATGATTGAACAAGAATTCTATGAGATTAAATTGTCAACGTGCGGCACGTGCCGACTGGACGTCAAAAAAAGAGTGCTGCTGTCATGTATCACACGTCTCTTTTTACCACGCAGTGTGACTGATAGTGACATCTCTTTTGCTCAGGCCTTTGTTTCTCTATTCCGCTAAGTATATTAACTTTATGGTCCCGACTAACATAATTGATTTCAAATATCTCGGCCAAATGACGTAAACCTTGTGAAGCAATTTTTCTAACCGTAAACTAACATTAATTTTACATGATTTTTCTTATTAAGAATAAAATTAAACATTAGATATAAAACAACGATACTCATTACAATCAAAACTCAACATTAGAAATGAGTTAAACATACATTTCGTGAGTAAAAAGATATACCTGAAAACGTATCCGAAAATAACTTACGATCTAAAAAATTAAAATTTTCGTTTGTCTTTCTACTTCAAGTCTAAAACTCTATTGCGTAATTACTAGAAATCGTTTACATTCTTGTCTCGTGACTCGTGTTATAGGCAGCGCATAAATTTAAGACAGCTTGGCATAAATGGAAGGAGACGCCCACGCCATTGGTAGATCAGTGATCAGACGAATCGTTATTGGTAGATCAGTGATCAGACGAATTGTTATTGGTAGATTGCGATTAGCAACAAGTAAACTATTATACGTTATTGGTAGTTATTATTCACCTGCACCTACTGCTCCCTCCAGTTTCGCTGAGCGATCTTTAAGTTTTGCATGGCCTATAACAGTTCTTAGACACACGAGAGTGTAAGCGAGGCCTTACAATATTTTGATAAGACACTCACAACGGTCAACCAAAAAAAAAACTACAATTCAGGCACTATGGTAGAACATTCTTAATGTCATTTGGATAAAGTTTTCCACAACAAATGCGATAGACATTAAAAGATTTTGTGTAAATGTAGGCATATTTCTATTGGAGAAGTTGATTTTCTCGGTTGACCGTCAAGCCGCTCATTCCAACATAATACTTAAGCGTATGTCTGATCAATAGTCGATTTACATCGATACAGCAGCTCGCGCCACTAAAGTCCAGCACTGTAATAGTATAAATACTTCCAAAACATCTAGCAACAGGGGCAAGCTACTGTACCAACATAAGCAATCACTCATATTCGAGTAAAAGTATCGTCCATAAATGCTTCCCGAAAAGCCAAAACACTTCACAAACTAGCATGCATATGCATATATACTAACATTTAGGAAGACCGGGCAAATTATAGTCATCAAGCGAAACTATACACAGTTACAGGTGCTGAGAAAACAGCTGTGTGAAAGCTTATATAGCTTTAATGCTCTTGTTACTTTATGATTGGCTCCTTTTTTTTATCTATGCTCCATTGTAATGAACTTGAATACTTTCTAAATTGTTTCAGGCTTTTTTATCGTTTATGACAAGTAATAAGTTTATAAAATTGTTATTACATGAACAATACATGTAATATTTACCAATTAAGACAAACAAGAAGCGCACAAGTGTCAAGTACTAAAAAAAATAATTACTTACATCACATCATTATAATGTTGCTCTTGTTTTTCACAAGTAATTTCAAAATTATGGTAATTAAAGAAGTTTTATTTTAAAAAATACTATCATAATCTAATAATGTTTTTTTTTATAAGTATAAGAAAAGAGTAAAAGAAGAAGAAGAAAGAATAAAAAAAAAGTATAAGAAATGTTTGTAGATTAATTCTTCTTTAGAAGAATAGCCACCAATCACAAGTAACAGAGTCCAGTGCTACAACACATTCATACAGCGGCGTGCAGGGAGGGCGAGTGAGGGACCACTAAAACAAAGCGAACACAAACCAAAAGTGCATCACGTCGAATAGAATAAAAAATATATTCTAAAAAATTTTTTTTCCTTTTTTTCTTTCTTTTCGTGTACTCTAAAAAATGCTCTATTTTACATTTTGGGGGCGAGTTGCAGAACGCTCGCATGCCAGCCGTTGGCGCCATTCGAGTATTCTGCCGCTCCGAGCCTTAAATAACTTGGATCAGCTGACATGAATTACGCACTTTCAGCAAAGAAAAAATTGTCAAAACACTACTGACGTTGGTTCGACTTGCGACTAGTGAAATCAACTCTACTCGACCACGTTGTTACTAACTTCATTCCCGAATGCACTATGTTTTAGTATCACACCCTATATAAGTTAAGGACGCTTTACATTCCTGTCAAGATCGGCCAATTTTCGGTAAAATTCATCATATTAACTTTGGAATATTATATTTGTGGCATAATAATGGAGCGACAATAAAAATGTCGTCAAAAATCCATGTTTTATACAGGGCAATACCCAGTCGGCAGTCATCCTATTATTGACACCTTACATTTCTGTCGAAAATAGCATGAATGCCAATAATAGAATTTTCCGTAATATGAACTCTTAAAGTGACAATAATTGGCTTATTTCCTGACAAGAGTGTACAGCCGTTTAAGCACTGTCTGACACGTTTTTCACATGCACATATAGCCCGTATATGTCACAGAAAACGTGCCACACAAATGCGCCTACGAAACTTCTAAGTTCACCAATTTATATAAAACAAATCGTTTGTATATTCGTTCATCCCGGAGGGATATCATTCTAAATTTTAATTTAGAGACGTGACGTCATTTTATTCGCATATGTCAAAATGACAGGTGTCAAAATGTCAAAAATCAATAAAATTAAAAAATCTATATTACTCTATGCCGTTTACAAGTAACAAAAATATATAACAGTGTGAAACAAAGGTACAAATATAGCAATTTAAACTCACGTCTCTAAGGTTACAATGTATAGGATTCCTACGGTTTTTACAATACGTCACCGCACCAAATGACTAAAGTAGGCTTAAGGGATAAATGATGTTTCTATCTCACTCTTTTCATGTTGTAAACGTGAGATGACAAGTATAGATTATATTTTCTTTATTGATGATTTTTGTTAACACTTTTATATGTTTATCTCTGTCTCACCTAAACAACAGAGTGAGACAGGACATCCTACAATCATCCCACCTAACATCACATTCTCAAAGAGCGAGACAGCAATACCACTTCTCGTGCGTTAGAGCGAGAGGCAGGTACTCGTGTCGGTGCGGCGACGTCAGCCGACGGCTAGAGTTGACATACTGACCGGTCCGTACTACTCTGCACCAGTGTCCTCACTGATCGTATCGTTCGCTTTCTCTTGGGAAATGTTTTGACCTGGAAAGTTTGAGGAGCACTTTAGTTTTGGTATTCAAGAAGTGCAATATGCATACTGTAATATTATTATAAGGCTGAAATTTATTATAAGGATTGACGGTGCGATTGTTTGAAAGTGAATTAGCATTAGATAGGCTCTGAAACTACAGGACCAAATTTTAATGGGCAACAAATAGACCACTACCATGCTATTTTTATAATAATAATATTATAATAATATAATATCTATGAACGCTTCACACCACGTCAGTCTAGCCCCGTGCTAAGTACCTGAAGGACTTGTGTTACAAAACTGTACACTTTAGAAATTTGGCACATTTGTTCAGACGCGGATGTAGACTAACATATACGAAAACTGGGCAGTTCTGCAAATATTACATAATACATAGTCCATACATACGCGTCGAATTGATAACCTCCTTTTTTTGAAGTCGGTTAAAAATATTGTAATGCTAAGCCTGAGTGGCTACTGGCTACAGCGGCAGCTATACACTATAATATGCTTTATTTTATTTTACCAAATTACATTTAAATATACATATATAATATATTTAAATGTAATTTGTATAATATAATACACAATACATTACAAGTGTTACAGACAAAGGAAATATATTTAATACTTTTATACTATGTAGGTAAGTACATATATTTAAGATTTTTATTATATTATCATTTATCATACAAATTTAATACTATACATACTACTCTAGACTACGACAAGTATCTAAAACAAGCCAATCGCCGAAAATTAAAGATTTGCCCTGTTGATATCTTTAAAACCACTTTTGCACAAAGATTCTTTTGCTTCCTTGGTACATTCTTATACAATAAAATTAATAATATTCTTTCAATATATCATGAAAATAAATTAAAATGTAAATTAAAACTAATAACTTGGTTAACTGGTTTAAGTTACCAAGATACGGAAAATGTATTATATCGACAAAAATAAATAACATAAAAAAAGATAAAACCGACTTCAAAAATTGTACGTAATAGAGAATTTAAATTCACTATCTCAAAAACTACTTAACCGATTTTGGTGAAACTTGCATCATTCCCTAAGTTGAGCTATTACATACATACATATCAAATTGATAACCTCCTTTTTGTGATGTCGGTTAAATTATCTCATATCCCTACAATTTTTTACACACACACACACACACACACACGCACACGCACACGCACACGCACACGCACACGCACACGCACACGCACACGCACACGCACACGCACACGCACACACACACACACACACACATACACACACACACACACACACATAGTTAAGTTAAATGTAAGAATAAATTGCTATAGAATATTATAATATTATTAGTTGTTACTTTGTTACTCCATTGTTTGTGAGGGGGGCCTGGGGTACCAATATACAGGCCTTGGCTTAGTTTGGGCTCAATGTCTCCCACAAATTGCATAATATGTAATTTTTTGGGAGAAATAAACTTATTATTTAATGCACATTCATGACCCAGGAACATTGCAAACTTTTTGTTACATCGGTGTTATTTGAACCCGCGACCCCCGGCTTGAGCTGCCACACACTCTTAACCATTGAGCCACAGAGGACGTCGTCTATGGCGGATTATAATGGTGGATTTACACGGGTGAATAAAGCCGCACGATTTACGTTGCACGGCGGAAATCGACCGTCTAAATGGCAATTCGACTACGCCGCATGCGGCTAAAGCCGCAAGCCCCAAAGTCGTGCGGCCAATGGCCGCATGCGGTTGGTGACTAAAATCGACCGTGTAAACGCTCAGTCGCAAGCGATCGCTTGCTGTAAATACATAGCGGAGATCTCGGGAGGCACAGGCGATTTTTGTAGAATGTGTAAAAATGGGGTGGCGATTCGGCTTGGACAGGCGATTCGACTTGCCGCGCGACTAAAATCGACCCGTTAGTCACCCGTGTAAATCGTGCATAAGCGATGATATAATTCGCGTAGGATTCATTTTATTATTCCCGTAAAAAATATACAGTATTGGACAGCCACTATAAAACGTCTGCTAAAGGAAAATGTTTAAGTAAGTAATAAAAATTTGCTATTTTTATGGCGGATTATAAGCGAGAGTATAATTTGTGTAGGATTCATTAAGTTACTATCAAATTTTATTATAAAAAAGATGTATTGTCTGCCAAGGAAAGTGAAAAGTACGAAAAATGTGGAAGAAAAACTAACCCTTTTTCGCTGATGAAAGTATGCACTTCTTGCAGCTTATGAAGAAAAAGGAGACACATTGGAGTTTGGCGTGGAGGGCATGAGGTCCATCGTCTTGCACACCCACCCCGCTATGTCCACGCACTCCGCCTCCGCCTGGCGGATCCACACGTGGTTCTGTAAACAAAATGGCGGATGACAGGTTGTTTTGGGAAAATGGCGGCTGACAGCTTGTTTTTTTTTTTTCTTATTTTAAAGCCACGAGGTTGTAAGATATTTTGTCTCAAATGTGAAACAAGTAATGTTGCATCTTGCGCAATCCGTTTTTCGCCACCTTTTCGCTATTTGTTAGTATGCTGATGGGGTAAGGCATAACTTTACGCCGGGTCTATATTTGATGTATCACGATCAGATTAATTAAGTATCGTATCATGTGTTTGTATCATAATAATAATATTATTATATTGACCCAGCCTTAGACAGCAAAAGATATGTGGGGAAAAAAGTAAAAAGTCCAGAGGCATGTATAAAAGTGTAATCACCCTACTAAAACAGTCGATTACTTTTTTTCTATAAAAATCGAAGAATTATTAATGAGTAAAAAATGACGACGACTTTGAGGTGATCTATTTAAATAAATACTCACCATCACTGTAAATGCTTTAACATTAAGGATAATAATATCTTATATGATTGCCTAAGTAACTTTTTTCTTAATAAAAAATAATTTACATAAGCAATCTTAGGCTAATAGAACTTACCATAAGCGTTTTAAGGTCGGCTCTTTCGTCAGGATTCTTCTTGAGGCAGCGGTCGACAAAATCCTTGAAGTCGTCGGAGAATATCCCGGATGGTAACTTCGGCGGCGGCTCGTTGACTATGTAGTCCAGGAGCTCGAATATCGCCATCGGCCGCGGGGAGTTTGGCGCCTGAAAGTTTATGGTTGTTTTATTAGCTAAATAAATGACGCCCGCAACTCCGCTGCGACAAATTTGTTTCTCGCATCGGTACATTTTGCAGGGATAAAAAGTATTATATGTCCTTTCCCGGGACTGAAAGTATCTCCATACCAAATTTCAGCAAAATCGGTTCAGCCGTTTAGGCGTGAAGAGGTAACAGAGAGACATAAGTGAATCATTGTAGGTATCATGAAGTAATATCATACAAAGAGAGCACTGTAGCAAAATCTATATATCTATATATTATATAAAACTCAAAGGTGACTGACTGACATGGTGATTTATCAACGCACAGCCCAAACCACTGGACCGATCGAGCTGAAATTTGACATGCAGGTAGATATTATGACGTAGGCATATATCCTGATGAGGTGCCGGCTTTTGTGGCAAAGGAGCTCCACAAGCTGCCACCCGTCACATTGGACCACGTCGACGTCGTCAGCCTACTGAAGGACATCAGGTTCCTGAAGGAGGAGCTGGCCGGAGTTCGAGGTAGATTGCAGGCATCAGAGACTACGATCAGTGACTTACGTATTGAATTATCGCAATTAAAAAGTGGTAATTCAATATGTAGGTCACCTGATGCTGATGCCGCATTCGTCACTACTCGTCGTGGCGCGCAAGCGAGCACGTTTAGCCCGTCAGCATTATCGGACGGGTCAACGAACACCGCCGCTGCCGCCCCCGCCCCCGCTCCCCTCCCGGTTGCGCCGACCCCGAGTCCTCAGGCGACTCAGAAAAACTTTGCGACTGTTGCTGGTCGCCCCGCACCTCCCCCGTGGGCGAAAACTAATGGGGCGAATGAGAGCCGCAAGGCTCCGAAGAGTCGCGAGACTGAGAGCCGCAAGGCTACGAAGAGCCGCAAGGTGGAATCTTCTCAGCTTGGCAAGGACGAAGGCAGGAGGTGCGATGAGGAGGGCTTCATACTGGTGGAGAGGAGGAAGAAGCCCGCCGCCCGCATCACCATCGCGGCACCGCACCATATGTACCTGAGCTGCGTCTGCGGAGCGAGGTCCCCGCGACGCCCCTGTACATATCCCGCCTGCACTGGTCCATGGAGGTCCAGGACGTCGTGGACTACATCCAGAAGAAGACGACACTGCGCCTGAGGGTCGAGCGTCTGCAGTCTCGCCACAAGATTAACTTTAGCTCCTTTGTGGTGAGAGTACCGACGAATCTTCTGTCGACTTTCGAGGCGCCGGAGTTCTGGCCGATGGATGCAGTCTATCGGAGGTTCCGGGGGAGACTCCGGAACGAAGCGAGTCACGTCGCCGGCAAAATGTGACAGTGTTAGTTAGTTTTTAAGTATATATAAAATATGTATGTTAGTTTTAAGGTATTGGATATAAACTGTGCATGTATCTGTCATTGAACTTTTTACTTAATCTGTGCTGTATAGTGCAACCAATAAACACTTACTTAAAAGTGACATTTGAGTGCTCCCATTGGCTATTGATGTGACGTCAGGACGTTTGACAAGTGCAATTTTCTATTCTAAAACTTTTACGCGGCAAGTGCAGCCATATTTTTTTCACGCACGTGCGAACTCGCAATAAGTTTAGCAAAAGTTACAAAAGTGCATCACATTCAAGACAATATCAAGAAAGTAAGCTTCAGGTAGCCTGCTTCATACGCGCGCATCCATAATTTTTGGACCTCCGACCACGGATACCAAACCAGCACCAGGATACAAAAGGCGGCTGTTTGCAGCTTATGAAGATTCAAGAAATTCGCATAATTGAACTTTTGGGCAAAGTGCTTGGTAGCAGCACAGCGTATTTGGTGAAGCGATTCGGCCAGGTTGTTGTGTACGCGTGATTAAATCAGTCAGTAAGTCGGTACGGTCATAGTATTTAAAGTCCATCGTGCAGTGCTTCGGACAACTGTAAGTACTGAATTCTTTTCTAAATTACACAAAAATGACTTCCCATACACTAGAATCAAAGGCCAATGATATGTTACGTGATTTATCCAAAAAGAGGGCCTCCATAAAAGGAAGGTTAACTAAGTTTAAAAATTACATTGAAACCTTTGAAAACCAAGTGTTATTATTTGACCAAAAGGCCGAAATTAAGCTTCGCACAGACGCAATAATTAGTTTATATAATGAGTACAATAAAATTCAAGATAAAATAGAAGAACTTCTATCTGAATCCGAGTTAGACAATCAGCTTGAGATTCGTAATGAGTTTGAGACTGTCTACTATAGTGTATTAGCTAGGACACGGGTTTTGGTTAAAGATGATAGGGAAGCTTCCGGGCAACCGGTGAACAGCGCATTACAGTCAGTAAAATTGCCAACTATTTCTTTGCCGACTTTTGACGGGTCGTATGAGCATTGGTTGGAATTCCGTGATACCTTTTTGTCCCTAGTTCATCATTCAAAAGAAATTAGCAGTATACAGAAATTTCATTATCTCAAGTCCTCGCTAAAAGGTAGTGCGGAATTAGTAATCGATTCTCTTGAGTTTTCAACAAATAACTATGATATTGCTTGGGAGTTATTATTAAATAGATATAATAACAATAGATTGCTCATTCACAATCATGTGAAAGCTTTATTTTCAATTCAATCGTTATCAAAAGAATCACCAACATTAATAAGAAAACTTATAGATACAGTTCTTAAAAATTTGCGCGCATTAAAAATTCTTGGTGAGCCCACAGGGTCATGGGATACCTTAATAATATATATAATAGTTTCTAAGCTTGATACTACAACTGAACGAGAATGGGAGCAAAGAAAAGGTTCTCTAGTGTTAGGGTCAACGGATACAAAAATAAAATTAGATAACTTATTATCCTTTTTACGAGAAAGGGCAGATGTGCTAGAAACTCTTACTATTACGCACAATAAGAGTAGTACTTATGATAGCAAAAAATATCAAAATTTACCTATTAATAAAAATTCTTTTAATACTTCTAAAGTTCATTGTCATGTAGCCGTAGATAAGTCCCAAAATAAAACACAATTTAAAAGGCAATATAAATTGTGTCCCATGTGTTCTGCTAATCACCAGTTATATTCGTGCCAATCTTTTTTAGAGATAAACTTACAAGATAAATTAAAATTTATACGCGACAAGAATTTATGTGAAAATTGTCTGCGAGGAGGACATTCAGCTAATGTTTGTAAGTATGGACCGTGTCGTAGATGTGATAAGAAACATAATTCTATAATTCATCGCGACGAAAATGCAGATTATTGTAGCAGCCTGTCGAAGCTAAGCAATAATGCATCTTCAGATCAGCGCGCTTACGGTTCAAACTCGGATACTACATACGTGCATGTGGCAGGCAACTCGGCTAGTAAGTCACAAATAGACGTCAAATACGCGCAGTCGTCAGCCGATATGCAGCCGGTTTTATTATCTACTGCACTTGTAAAAATAGCAGATAACTTAGGTATTTATCATAAAATACGCGCACTTCTCGATTGTGGTAGTGAACGCTGCATTATTACACAATCGTTATGTGATAAATTAAATACGCAAAGTTTACAGTCCATTCAACAAATAAAGGGCGTTGGAGGATCGATATCCCAGTGTTCTAAGATATGTGATGTCGAGATTAAATCTATACAAGGCAACTATCATACGCGCGCGAAATGTCTTGTATTGCCGCACATAACCTCCTCGCTGCCCGCTGTTGCTATACGAAGCGAATTATTATGTATACCCGACGGTATTGTTTTGGCGGATCCTGAGTTTTATCAAAGTCAACCCATAGACATGTTAATCGGCGCAGATATATTTTGGGACTTGATAACAGATGGCAGGATACGTTTGAATAAAGGTCCTATGTTACAGAACACGCACTTAGGATGGATAATATCGGGGCCATTGTTAAAAAATGATAAAAATATTAAACATGTTCATTGTAATTTTATGCAAAGTGTGGACATGGAATTTTCTTTAAATGAACAATTACGCAAGTTTTGGGAATTAGAGGATTTATCTAATAATAATAATAGGGTTAATGAGTCGCGCAACGAAGACGAACGTATTCGTGAGGAGTTGTTTGTTCAAACGACTAAACGATTGAGTGATGGTAGATTTTCTGTGCGGATACCTCTAAAAAATTCACCGAATGTTTTAGGAGATACGCGTAAACAGGCCGAACAACGGTTTTTGGCGTTAGAGAAACGTTTACAACGATATCCGAATTTAAAAGGATTATATGTAGATTTTATAAAAGAATATTGCGAATTAGGTCACATGGAATGTATCGACACATATAAAACTCCACATTATTTTATGCCGCATCACGGAGTGTTCCGCGAGAACGCAGCTACAACTCGCCTGCGCGTCGTTTTTGACGCCAGCGCGCCATCCTCATCGGGATACTCATTGAATGATTTGCAATTGGTAGGGCCGCCAATTCAGGGAGACTTAATTTCAATTTTGTTGCGATTTCGCGAAAATAGGTACGTTGCTTGCGCGGATATCGAGAAATTTTATCGACAAGTACTTATCGATGAAGAACAGCGTGACTTACAATTAATTCTATGGTGCGACAATCCCAACGATGCTTTACAAGTTTATAAGTTAAAAACTGTAACATACGGTACGGCTTCGGCACCGTATTTAAGTTGCAGATGCATTAAGCAACTTGCTCAAGAGTGTGGTGATCCTGAAGTTGCCAGTATAATTAAACAAGATATATACGTTGATGATCTGTTATGTGGCAACCCTAATAAAGAAAGATTAAAACAAATTTGTTTAGATATTTGTAAAAATTTGCAGTCGGGTTGTTTTCCCCTCAGGAAATGGATATTTAATTTTGATTTTACAGAATTTAAAGAATTTACTAATACAGCGAAAGAATTGTCACTAGGCGATAATTATCATCATAAAACATTAGGGTTGGGATGGCATAATGGATCTGATCAGTTATTTTACCAGACTAAATTTAATAATATATTTAAAGAAACCATAACAAAGCGTATTATACTGTCATATTCGTCTCAAATTTTTGATCCACTTGGATTATTAAGTCCAACAGTAATGATTGCGAAGGTTTTATTGCAAAGATTATGGCTCTTAAAATTAGGCTGGGATGAACAAGTTCCCCGTGATATCGCACAAATTTGGATTAGATTCGTCGATAATTTAATTAATTTACAGAATATTCGCATTCCTCGTTATGTTGCAAGTGACAACCCCGACCGTTTAGAGTTACATATTTTTACCGATAGTTCTCTTACCGCGTACGGCGCGTGCGCTTATGTACGCACTATTAATACAGACAATAGTGTTTCTGTTAGATTATTATGTGCGAAAGGAAAGGTCGCCCCGACTAAACCCATAAGTATTCCTAGGCTCGAATTGTGCGGCGCCCTAGTTGGAGCCCGGCTGTACTCAAAAATAATTAATTCGTTGCGCAGTAGTTTCGATAGAGTAGTATTTTGGACTGACTCGACTATTGTGTTAGGATGGCTCCACATGTCACCTAACTTGCTTAAAACGTTTGTCCAGAACCGAACTGTTGAAATTCAGGAATTAACTAGTACTGCCTCGTGGCGTCACGTGAGAGGAGAACATAATCCAGCTGACCTGATCACTCGCAGTCGCAATTTAGACGACCTTTGGGGCACCGCCATGTGGTGGGATGGACCTCAGTTTCTTCACGATATTAATATTGACTTTAATTCGGAGTCCTATAACACCTCAAATTTACCAGAGTTGAAATCTGTTGCAACAGTCACCTTGACTGTTAGTCAGGATGCTGGAGTGTGGTTTCCATTTCAGAGGTTCTCGCAGTTTAATAGAATGAAGCGTACTATGGCGTACTTACTACGGTTTGTTTATAACGCGCGCAATAAACCGAGTGAGAGGCACACGGGCGCGTTCGATGTATCTGAAATAAATGAAGCCGAACTATCCCTCGCTAGACTGTCGCAGTATGAGTCATATCGAGACGTATACGATTGTTTGTCGAAGAAACAATCATTAAAAAATATGCACGCTAGTTTAACCAAGTTAAGTTTATTTCTCGACGAATCTAATTTGATAAGGGTAGGAGGACGTTTAGAAAATTATTCCGAATTTAACTTTAATAAAAAACACCCGATTTTAATTTCAGGCAGACATCATTTTGCTCTATTACTATTTCGTTATGAGCACCGCAGGCTTTTACATGCGCCGCCACAAGCGTTAGTATTTGCTTTGAGGGATTCTTGGTGGCCTGTCAGAGCGCGAGATTTAGCCAGGAAGGTCGTTCATGAGTGTGTCACATGCAGACGAATGCGCGGTCAAACATTAACGCCTATAATGGGCAACCTTCCACGGGAACGCCTTCAACCAGGTTACCCATTTTTATATTGCGGCGTCGATTACACTGGCCCAGTGCTCATACTAAACCGTAAAGGGAGAGGAGCTAAATCTATTAAATCATACATATGCTTATTCGTATGTTTTGTAACGCGTGCGGTTCACCTGGAGCTGGTGAGTGATCTCTCATCTGATGCTTACCTGCTGTCATTAAAACGTTTCATTTCGCGCCGAGGTAAACCGGCCGAAATTTTCAGTGATAACGGCAAAAATTTTGTTGGTTTAATGAACGACTTTTCAAAATTCCTTTCAAGTATATCAGGAGAAATTAAAGATTACGCATTATCTCAAAATATTAAATTTCGAATGAATCCTCCGTATGCTAGTCATTTCGGTGGTTTATGGGAAGCGGGGGTTAAAAGTTGCAAATATCACTTGCGACGAACCGTAGGCAATGCACGATTGACTTTTGAAGAGCTCAGTACAGTGTTGACTCAAATCGAGGCTGTCCTGAACTCCAGGCCCTTGTCTCCGATGTCAAGTGACCCACACGATCTTTTGCCCCTAAGTCCGGCACACTTCTTGGTCGGCCGCCCATTGACTTCGCCAGTGTTCGCTGACCTGCACGACATCCCCGACCATCGATTGACACGATACCAGAGAATCGAAAAAATCCGTCAGCATTTTTGGACTCGATGGTCACGCGAATACGTCTCTGAACTGCAATCTCGATCCAAGTGGAGATTCCAGCCTGACGACCTCAAAGAGAATACACTTGTCATCATCAAAGAAGATAACTTGCCCCCATTGAAATGGTGCCGTGGGCGCATAATCAAGACATACCCAGGAAAGGACGGTGTCTCCAGGGTCGCCGAGATAAAAACAGCAACGACAACGGTCCGACGCGCGTTCTCCAAAATTTGCCCGCTTTTGGAGATTGAAGCATCTTCATCGTAATATTCATCTATTGGAAACCTAGGGTTTCCAAGGCCGGGAGTATGGATATAAACTGTGCATGTATCTGTCATTGAACTTTTTACTTAATCTGTGCTGTATAGTGCAACCAATAAACACTTACTTAAAAGTGACATTTGAGTGCTCCCATTGGCTATTGATGTGACGTCAGGACGTTTGACAAGTGCAATTTTCTATTCTAAAACTTTTACGCGGCAAGTGCAGCCATATTTTTTTCACGCACGTGCGAACTCGCAATAAGTTTAGCAAAAGTTACAAAAGTGCATCACATTCAAGACAATATCAAGAAAGTAAGCTTCAGGTAGCCTGCTTCATACGCGCGCATCCAGGTATTTATTATATAATTATATGTATGTTAGATTTAAGGTATTTGTTATATGGGCCTCTGATGCCTGAATTAAATGATTTGATTTGATTTGATATTGTGTAAAATTGTGTAAGAACTAAGAACCCCACTTTACGTCGAGTAAGTATTGATATTTGTGTTAATTGGTGAAAATCAAGTAATTTAGTAAAAAAATCGGCCAAATGCGAGTCAGACGGTTCAGAACCCTTCGTGCCCGAGTCCGACTCGCACTTGGCCGATTATCTTACTAGGCAAAGATCTGATTCATCAAGGCTATGAAGTATTTTTGTGTCCTCCTACACGAGCTTGATATCTTGCTTATAATGAGACTAGCAAAAAATCAAGAGTGAGTTTCTACAGCATACCTGTCCAGGCGAGTGATCCTCGTTCTGTCCGCCAAATATGGCAGCCAGGGTGTTGGCATCAGGCGGCGGTATGGGGTACATGCCAATGGCCATCTCCACCAGCGAGAGACCCAGGGACCAGATGTCAGACTGCACCGAGTAGTGGGTGCCTTGGAGACGTTCAGGCTGAAATAGAGAAGTGTGAGGTATGAGTAGTTTTTTTTTTTTAATAAAAAATAAGGGCAAACGAGCAAATGGTTTAATGGAAAGCAACTACTGTCGACAATGGACACTCGCAACATTAGTAAATCTTAAGCTTATCATTGTGTTAAGCTTAAGATTTGTTTTTGTTTAACTAGCGACCCGCCCCGGCGTATAAAATATATAGCCACTGAAAAAATGATTAAAATCGATAGCCTATGAACCTTCACGTGGTCTACTTCTTATCTGTGCCAAATAACATAAAAATTGCTCCAGTAGTACGCGAGATAAGCCCTTTCAAATAATTTCTCCCGTTTTTTCCACATTCTCCTATTAGGCTTAGCATGACAAAATATAGCCTATAGCCTTCCTCAATAAATGGGCTATCTAACGCTAAAATAATTTTTCAAATCGGACCAGTAGTTCCTGAGATTAGCGCGTTCAAGTTAGGCCTTTCAAATAATTTTCCCCCTTTTTTCAAAATGTTCCTCTATTTCTTCGCTCCTATTAGTCTTAGCGTGATAAAATATAGCCTATAGCCTTCCTCGATAAATGGGCTATCTAACACTGAAAGAATCATCAAAATCCGTTGCGTAGTTTTAAAGATTAAACAAACATTAAAGATTTAAAAAAAAAAATTACAACGGGACATGAGGGAAAAAGCGACTTTGTATTATAATATGTATAGTCTATAGATGACTGATGAGTGATGAGACACAAAAGCAGAATAATTGTTCATCAAAGTCCAAAGCTAGTAGTTATCAAATCGCATTGGCATTAAGACAATAATATCATCATCCATTTTAAATGGATATTGTTATTAAGATAGCATGTTAATTACGCTGATAAGGAACTAGTTTCAGAAAATTCGAGAAACTAAAATGTTTAGTATTATCGAAGTGTATTGTATAATATTAAGCTAGTGATAAGAACTGTTTTAAACAAATAAAAATTTAAAAATTTGTAAAACAGTCTTGTTATTTTTAACTCTCAGAATTACATTTAAAAACCGTTTTATTATCCTCTTATTATATTATAGAAATGTTTGAAAATATGGACGATAATTAATCAATACCCATAAAATTAATCAATACCCTTTTGTGAAAAAATAAAATAAAATGACTATAACAAAACCTCCAATACTGTTGCATATTATTACGGCAGTAGCTGCCCTAGATTTATAAAAAGGCCGTATAGGCCGCGGCCTAGGGGCGGCAGCGTCCTAGGGGTGGCGGAAATAAAGTGGCCTACACATAATAAAAAAATAGAAACCTGGATGAAACCGCGGATAAATACTAGTGTAAAAAACTTACAGACATATAACTCCTAGTACCAACAAAAGAGTTGGCCATAGAGTCAATAAGTTGTCCAGAGACGCCAAAATCACAGATTTTAATCTCGCCATTGCTATTCACTAGTATGTTGGACGGTTTGACATCGCGATGCATGATGGCGTGCTTGTCTCGAAGGTAGCTCAGTCCCTTTAGCACGGCTGATGTGATTGTTCCTTAAAAGAAAAAAAAAATTACTGCAAAAGTTTGCATGTCAATCTATACTAGTCTATACTAATATTATAAATGCGAAAGTATCTCTGTCTGTCTGTCTATCTCGCTTTCACGCCAAAACTACCGAACCGATTGTAATGAAATTTTGTATACAGATAGTCTAAAGCCTGAGAAAGGACATAGGCTATTTTTTTATGGAAAAAAAGGTTGTAAGGGGGTGAAAATGCGTAAATTTGTTCAAATTAAGTTAGTTCCAAAAATTTATAATAGATGGCGCCGTGCGTCTCCTACATCGCGCTGACGCTTGCTCAAAAGTCTTTCTATAAGAGGTGGTATCATCTTATATTCCAGTTTCGATTTTTTTTCGATTGTTATTTCTCTTCTACGTTATTAAATAACTCAGTACTTTATCTAGGTATGCAGTGACGTAACCTTAAACCTATCAATGATAAATAGTTTATGGGTAAAGTTGTGTAATTGGGGGGCTAAATAAGCTTTAAAATTTGGCATTAAATATAAAGTTTAATTTAAAAAATGAAATATTATGTGCACACTGCACAGCTGTTTTGATTTAAGGGTATTTTTATAAAAGCTTTTGACACCAATTTGGTTAACATCTCGCGCTATAAACTGAAGTCCACGCGGACAAATAGCGGGCAACAGCTAGTAAAATATAACTCTTTTAGAACGAGGCCACATTGGTGCGCTATGTTGCGTCACCATATTATAGCAAAGACGCACAATTTTTATCATACAACTTATTTAGAACTCTGTAGTGTTTATGTCGCATTGTACGCAATGTAGCTTCGCTCAAAGACGGGAATTCCTGTGCGCATAATAAAGTGGCTTATTATAATTGACTAGAGATCGCCCAATGGTCGAAATTCGACCTTAGTCCCACTGACATTAGGACTATATACTACCTATATTTTGTAAAAAATATTGACTTTATCATAATTTTTTCAACTCTTGTCTCTGGGACTCAGCTGATCTCAGACTGGCCGTGTAAGCATTGTCTAATAGTATCTCAGATGCAATAAAAAAACTATAATCCATTTTCAATTAATTTGTCACCTTGTTGTCAACAGACTTCAACCATAAATAAAAGAGTATAATTCGTATGTATAGGCTTGTCACTCAAAAATCTGTCATTTTTCCTAGTGTGTGTGTAATGTTTTATTTGTTAAAAAAATGTATGATAAAAGCATAATTTCAAGATAATATTAGCTCGATGCACTCCTTCACCATATAAACTATAACTGGTATCTCCTACTCCTCCTACATTTCTTCTGATTAATTTCGTTGCGGGTCCCAAGACAGATTTAGCTTGTCCCTCGGGCATCCCTGAGATCATATCAAAGGGTTTTCGTGGTTGGTTACCACTGTTGATCCTGGCGACACAGGAGTTGCAGTGGTGGGAATGTGTGGTGGGCCTTTTGCCCGTTAAAAAAAAAAAAAAAAAAAAAAAAAAAAAAAAAAAAAAAAAAAAAAAACTATAACTGCAAAATTTCATTCACCTACGTTTTTCCATTTTTAACTGACTTCCAAAAAACGAGGAGGTTATATATTCGGCTGTGGGTATTTTTTTTTTCGTCAAAAGGGTTACAAAGTTTTTGGCTCACGTATTAAATATAGATTCTCATTTCTACATTTTTCATAAGTCAATTTTAACAATTACACCCATGATTCACAGCCTGCTTAAACGAAAAAGAAACTACTAAGCTGACAATTTATTATCAACCTAGGGCGTAAGACTTCATGAATCATAGCACATGTTTAAATTATGACACACACACTTACCAAGAATTGACTCAGGAATCCTGCCAGCTTTCTTCAGAATCAAATCCAGAGATCCACCATCCATATACTCCATACATATAGAGATCTCTCCATCGCTATAAAATGCTCCATAAAATCCAACGATGTGTGCAAAGTTACATTCATGTAATACTTTCAACTCTCGGATGATCTGTTTCTTGATGGCTGGCTTCACTTCTAGATGGATGAGTTTCCTGGCCATGATGAGACCGGTGGACTTGTGACGAACCTTCATTACCACTCCACCATTGCCTTGGCCTAAAAAATATACAATCAGCTACATTATTTAAATTTACTTATTTATTTTCTTTATCATGTGTTATTAATAATGACTAGAGAACTGTATATTTTTCTGAAAAAATTATGTACTTTATATTTTCTAGGAACTCCAATAATTATTGTTTATCTGTAAATAAATATTTTATAGATAAACAATAATATCTGAAAATATAATAAAGAAAAAAGTTTTACCCAGTTCTCCAAGCTTTTCAAAGTCATCATCACTCAGCTCTCCGATTTTCTCTTTTTGGCACAGAAACACCTCAATTCTGCGCCTCTGAGTGTCATCCATCTCAATCTGCTCCAGCCTCTCCGTCAGAGCTTCGATGCTCGTCTTGGACTTCCCAGCAAGACCCTGCCTCCTACCCCAATAATTTAAAATATTTAATTAATTAAATTAGCTAGTATGTATTGTCAGCATGTGTCGCCTACAGAGTATCCTTATAATAACTAAATGTGGAAGAAACCATAAATGTATAGTGTTTCCAAGTCCAAATGTACATTAATATAATTAATTTTATTGTTCACTACTGCTACTACTACTATTGCTTTTACCAATGGAAAAAGTTATTATAGACTCTCACAAGAACTTAGAAGTTATATCAAAAGTTGCAAATGTGTATGAGCCAAGACTATAGCCATACCAATTTTATTAAAACCCATTCAGTAGATTTTGTTCAAAGTAACCAACAAATATACTGACAAAGTTCTGCCTTTAATGTATTAGTGTAGTAGACTCCACATGACTTTTCATCAATGTAATATTATCTTTCATAATTACATTTTACAGAATAGAAATTAATTAACCAAAGTTTTAGCACTTTATTTTGTTACACCCTGTATACTTTGTCTACTTGCAATATAATTGTCCAATAAAATATTGTTAGAGAGTAACATATTCCAAAGCTAAATATTGATTCTTAAGTGATTAGTATTCAGGAGACACAAGTAGTATTACAATATCTTAGGGCTTACTCATCATAAAGTTATGTGGTCCAAATACTTCTTTGTTCTTATACACATATTATATTGGTGGTATATTACAATGTTGGTTGGTTGATTATAAATTCGATATAAACAATGTTTTATATAAGTACATTACATATGCATATTTATGGACAGAGATTGATTTCTAGAATTTTCTATTCTTTTTTTCTTCATTTTTTTCATTATACTTACTAACATAAAATAGTTCTGTAAATACGAATAATAACATATTTATTTCACTTGTTTTAAAAGGCCGGAGAAATAATTAGTGCTGCGCCTGTTGAATGAAGTATAACTATGAAGACAAATATTTTTTTAACTTACTCAGATGCTGTTGCTGATTTCAGCTGAGGGGTCATGTTCGATGGAGTCACGGCTGGTGCCGTGTCAATAGATCCTGGGGGCAGGGTCAAGTTTAATTTGTTCTTCGACATTTTGCTCATTTTCGATGCACATTCGTCACGGCATTTGTCAACGAGTATTTTTGAAACTTCGAAATACTTAACTGAAGTGTCATAGAAAATGTAATACTAGGTAACACGGATACATGCAGGTGTACAAGTTTTTATTTTCTCAAATAAAATAAGAAATAGATAAAACCAGACAAAACTCCACAAATTGTCGATAGCGAATTTTTTGACGTAATACAATTGACAATAATTACAATCAGTGACATTGACAAATGACAATTTCTGCGTCAAAGTCAGCGTATACAGACATAGGTACCCCGCGTTCCATTTAGCGTTAAAAACGATCAAATAATAATTCAAAATAGCAGGCATTTTGAGCGTTTTGATCGTTTTTAATGCTAAATGGAACGCGGGGTTAGATAAATCCCGCGTTCCATTTGAAGTTTAAAACGATCAAAATGCGTCCTATTTTGAGCGTTTTGATCGTTTTTAACATCAAAATATGGAACGCAGGGAAAGTATACAGTTCGACCATTGACTTTTATAAGTGGACTCGGCATAATGGTCTCTACCTCGGAACAATAACTAAAGCATCTGATATGCTTTAGTTATTGTTCCGAGGTCTCTACCAAATCAAAATACTGTGGCCGGTCCGCCATTTTATGTTCCGGTTCTCCGAGGTACAAGTGTCGTATTATAGGGATGTCAAAATTGAAAGAAAATATCGATATATCGATACATCGATATTTGAAAAAAATATCAATATCGGTCTCGATATATCGCGAAAAAAATAGGCACTTGAAATGTTCACAAAATACTCAGTTATATACATACTTTAATAATAATAATAATTGATGGTAAAATTAAAATAAACTGTAAACACTTCGTGCGCGAGTACAACTAGTATTTGTCCGATTTTTTGGTAATTTTCGCCCGATATCAATAATGGCAACTTAAATAATAATTAATAAACTTAAAATAAATTAAATAGTTTTATTAAAATTAAGGAGGCTCCTATATAAAAAAAACATATTTGCCTATTTTGTCTCTATGTACTATAACACATAGAGACAAAATAGGCAAAAATGATTTTTTTAATATAATATAAAAAAATCATTTTTGATATCAATATAATATATAATATAACAGGACGCTCACTTATAACATGTTAGTTTATCGATGTCCTCGACAAATATCAACCGAGTGTCCCATCACTATAGACCGCCATGTTTAGTTCTTGGCAATATGGCGCCGGCCACAGTTTTTTGCAGTTATGTCGCCTCCATCTGTTTCCTTATTCATTGAATTCGACAAGGCTTTAAATGAATATGTCAATGTTGTCAATGGGCGCTGCTGGTAAAGGAGAACAGCTGTCAAAATGACGTTTTTGTATGATAAAAGCGTTAGTTCCTTTTCCGCCACGTTCATAAACAGCCTTGTCTACTATAATACTTCATCTATGGCCTTGTCGTTGTCGTCGACAACGACAAGGCCGGTCAAGCCGGCCCATTCGTGCCGAAACATGGCTCTCCCACGAATAAAGTAATATGTGAACAAAGATACTGAGCACTGAACTACTGAGTACCTACTGACCATGTCATTCTCATTAGACGTAATTTTTCCTATAATATATACCTACCTCGACACGTCTAGTTTAATTTTGTGCATACTGCTGCATACTAAATTGACTGATTAAATTAAGTACTTACTTATTTTACAAAAGTTAACGTTATCAAAGAACATATATTTACCGTTATAAATCCTATTTACCGTTATAACATTTACCGGTATTAATTCCAATTTTTACCGTTATTTCTAGTATCGGGTAAATTTTCATACCGGTATCTATGCCCTTGAAGCAGTAACGTTATGAAAAAATACCGGTATTTGAAGCCCTGGTTGTCGAACTGTACAGCTCGATAATGGTCGATTTACACGGGTGACTAACGGGTCGATTTTAGTCACCCGGCAAGTCACCAGTCGACAGTAGTATTCACAGCAAGCGATCTCTTGCGACGTATATATTATGTATTATCTATGCTTGCGACTGAGCGTTTGCACGGTCGATTTTAGTATATATACTAGTTATCTGTGATTTTAGTCACCAGCCGCGTGCTTCCATTGGCCGCACGACTTTGGGGCTTGCGACTTTAGCCGCATGCGGCGTTGCCATTTAGTCTTTAGACGGTCGATTTTCGCCGTGCGGCGTAAATCGTGTGGCTTTAGTCACCCGTGTAAATCGGCCATAATGCTATGAACGTGGGTGCTAACGGCTACGGCCTACGAAGCCATTTTTAAAAAACCGGCCAAGTGCGACTTGGACTCGCCCATGAAGGGTTCCATTTTTATGAATTTGAAAGGTTTTTGATTTCTGTACTTACATATAACAAAATAACGTAGAAAAGATATTTCTGTACATTTGAAATATTTTTGAAAAATAATACTTGGGACGTGATATTCTGTCGATATGGAAGCCAAAATTATAGTTTTTAGAATTTTTGTCTGTTTGTCCGTATGTATGTCCGGGATAAAGTCAGAAAATACTGGATGGATTTACTTATTTCGAATTTTGCATGAATATTCTATTACATCTCAGAGGTCGGGTCAACACATAGGCTACCGTATAATATAACAATATTATAACCATAGATAAAGTATTATAGTAAGTACCATTGTAAGTACCTCAATGATTATAACGATATCGCCTAGGGTATAATATATAGGGATGGGCTCAAGTTTCAATATTTTTAGTTTTTTGCTCATATCGCTAAAACGGTGCGTTGTAGAGAAAAAAAAGTTCGGTACATAATGAAAGATCGTAAAATTTCCTACAAATATCTCCTTTACACTTTGTATCTATCTCCACTCCTTGCCTTACTATGAGCTATTAGCTATCTTATCTATACAGATTTCGAGTGTCGTTTGATTAATATGCGGCGAGCTTTGGCACGGGGGGGGGGGGGGGCCCCCCCCAAAATTTTGCTTAAAACAATACGGTGTCGCGGGGTTACTTATATTTCTTCTTTTTTAACAAAGCTAAAAACTAAACTAAACATACGGTTTTCGAGTGTCATTTGATTTGGGGGGGGGGCTGCGGGCGCACGTTCGCGTGTGTATAATGAAAAATAGTATGGGCAGCGCAGGCGCGTGCAACGGAGCGCTCACGCGGGCGACGGACTGTCACTTGTCACACGCGCAGCGGACGGCGAGCCCACGGGCACACGCTTTCCCAAATGACGTTGTTTCCGTTGACGTCTTTTTGCCAAATAATAGTAAAATATAATCCACGGTAATCTACTGGACATAATTACTGTACACGCTCGAAATAAAAATTATACTAGCAGCGCTAAATGAGAAGGGCTCACGCGTGGCCGCACTGCACGGGTGCCCGCTCACGGATTCGTGACTCGCGACGGTCTTCCGACGCATGCGCCCGCGCCCGCATCCGCCCGTGTTTTAGCGTTGGCCCTTATAGTATGTGTTCTGTCCATTGTCCATAACTCTATAAGTAACTGAGTAGGGTGGGAACGCTGGAGTCTGGACTATGGAGACGTTAACAAAAAATAATAAGAATATTTAACTTGCATTTTTTTTTGTTTGAATTATAAATAAATCATTCCGTAATGAGGATTTTTAGTAGCAGTTATTAAATACTTATTATTATTTTATACTTATTATTAAATAAAATAACGATTGTGGATATTATAAGCCTTTATAAATTATAAAATTAAAACAGTTACAATATTTTAATCAAATACTATCACTACTATACAAATTATATGTGTAGAAGATAAAAATTGAGGATTGTTTGAGATATAAATTACGAATATTCTTTACTTAAGATACCTACTGATAATATTTTTTGTTGTCAATAAGTAGAAGTATTTTCAAAACAATAAAAACAATAATTGATACTTAGTTATAATAGTAGTCCGAAAACCTGCAATTATACCTACAGTGTGTTAGTGTTTAAACACTGTTATCCTTGAAACCATCCTTCATACCCATACCCATACAAATTGCCGATCCAGGCATCCATGGGTATGAAGATGGCATTTTTTTGAGTTCCCAGCGTTCTCATAGAAAAAGTTGTTAATTTTGACGGGCTCATTTGATGGTTTCAAGGATAACGGTGTTTACCTAATGAACCTATAAGCACCTAATGAAATATTCAAAAGGAACTAAGGCACTTTGAAGTCTTTTAAATTACAACATTAAAATTTTAAGTTCTTATTAAGGAGATTTTTAGAGAGAAAATTAGCAACAAATTTGTTGACACCAAAATAACCATTGCAAAGTAAATATTTTTTATGTAAGTACATAAGTAATTTATTTTGGTAGACCTTAAAATGGGCAAAATTTATTTGCCACTTGCTTTCATTACTTTTTTGGTAATGAAACACAAAAAGCACCTCACATAATACTTTTCTATTGATCTGATTTCAATTTAGTTGCTACACAATTATAACTAACAACATAAACCTAAACATAAAAATGCCTAAAATCCTAAGTAGTATTATTAAGTTTTGTCAAAAAAGAGTTAATAACAGGTTGGTTCTTTTTGGGTTCCTGTGTCTTTTTAACTTCCTTGGGCTTTTTGCCTTCTTTATCGTTTACTTTTGTTTTCTTTTTCTTTTCATTCTTGGGACTGTCTTGTTGCTCACCTTCTGCTACAACCTTCTTCTTTTTCACCTTCTTTTTCTCTGTGTCTTCTTGCTCAGTGGACGGTTGTAATAGAGGTGTAGGGTCGTTCATAATCATAGCCAATTTGCCAAAATAGTTCCATAATACGTCCGCACAATTATCTGGCTTTCCACCATCTTCAGTAACCCAAAGTAAGCCGTACATGCGGGGTTTCAGTTTTTCTGTGGGCTTCTTCAATTGTGTTTCAAATTCATCCTCCAAATGCTTAAGCTTAGCCTTCTGTGTTTCTGGTGAAAGTGACATTACATCGTCATCATCCATTGTTGCTTCCTGAATTGAATATAAGTAGGTTAAATAAGGTAATTCTTATAATTTTGAAATAGACATATTCTTGCTGATGAATTTACTAGGGAGATAATTCAATATAAGTCGAAAGACCTAGCCTAAAGGTTAGTTCTAAGGGCTAAAGATGCAAACAGAATTTAGCAACTCTGGAGTCCCCAATAATATCTATGGACGCTTTACACCACGTCAGTCTGGCCCCGTGATAAGTACCTAAATATATTTAATACTTTTATACTAAGTATACAATATATTATATTTAAGATTTTTATTATATGATATACATATTATTTAATACACATCCATGACCAAGGAACTTTGAAAACTTTTTGTTTCGTCGGCGAGATTCGAACCCGCGAGCTACCAACTGAGCCACAGAGGTCGTCTAGTGATAGTCCACTGTCCAATGCATGAAGCTATTATAGAGAATGACACTAGCAACATCAGATCGCAGGCTTAGCTATCATGACCAGATCTGTAGGAATGCTAAAGAATAGAAATACTGACTGATATCTTTTCACAATGTGTCACTTAGTCTATTCTACTATAGAGAGAAAACTTTTTAGTATTGGACATGCCAAACTTGCTGATTGGGATTAGCGTCAGGTCATAAACTATCTACTCATATCATACAGAAATCACAAAGAATAGAGATTTCACACTGCATTTACTACTTATTTTCATTGTAAGTGCCCTGCCATCTACAATTATAAGCCTCTATAACAGCCTTTCCCAAAGTGGGCGATAACGTCCCCTTGTGGGTGCTGAAGGTCCAAAGGGGGGCAGTGTGGGATCAAGAAAAAATGAAGGCGTTGTTTAGGGTGGAAGGGTGATTTGTAAGTTCATTTCATCCGGATGAATTTTAAATTGGGGGGTGCTAAAACATATTTTTTTCTCAGATTGAGCAGTAGACAAAATAAGTTTGTGAACCCCTGCTCTATAACTTACTAACTTACCTCATCACTGAGGTACCCATGAGGCACAAACACCTCGTTGTCCACCTCATAATCATCCTCTGGCTCATCGTCACTGCCAGCAGCGCTGCCGTCTATACTCTCTCCCTCCTGTTCCTCTTCCCATTCTTCGTCGCTGTCGACGTCATAGTCTAGAAGTTTCTGAAATGTTAAAGATATTATTAAAGAAGTTTATTTGTAATTTTTATACAGATACCGACTTTCTGAAAAGCGATTATTCTTACTTTTATAACAAAGCTGTGCAAAAATACATACAAGACCTCAGAGAAATAAATAAAAAATAATTATACTATATCGCACACAGAAATAGATCAAGATACCGCATGTCGCTCCATTTGTATAAAAACGAGTGTGCCACTTTTTCATAGCTACTGTGTCATACCGATGATAAGAAAAATGCCCATTATCTAGGCCAACATTACTATTAAAATTTCTACATCTCAATACAGCACTTTTAGGCATTTTTAAAATTCCGATTGACGTCTGATTCTGATAGCAGACTAAAGAACAGACTTTCGAAAGACGAGCAGTGCTCGTCGTTTGGGAGCGCGATATGGCACGCGAAGTACATACACATGCGGTATCTATCATGATCTATGTCTATGATATCGCACATGCAAGTGATGAGTTATGAAGGCACAAAAGCGATAAAGGCAGCTGTTTTGTCTTGCAGGTGATACTGCATCAAATTAAATATAACAAATGTTATTATTATCATAACAATAAATATTATTTTTGTATATGTGTAATAAAATGATTGCTGTCGTTTACATCAAGAGCTGGAAAAGCTTAGCTTAAAAAAATTACCTGATCCATTTTAAATGGCTGTGTTGGTTTTATACTTTTACTCCTCTTTCTCCATGTACCCCAGTAGGGTGGTCTACGGTTTTCATGGAAAGACAACAGTTTCGGTCGTAGCTTCTCTCTTATTGCTGGCTCACAGGTTTGTATTTCACCCGCTGTGTCTACAGGGGGCAGTTCATCTTCTGAAATTATAAATTTAATTTGTTATTTCAAAGTACTTTATTTTAGGTTACATAAAATTATGTGTATTCAAACTTTCAAAGTTCTAAAATATTATAAAATACAATATAGATACTAAAGTAATGTAGGTAGCTGGTTAAAATCGCTATAGCTCTAAAGATTATTTAAAAATTTAATATTTTAATTTGAGGATTCCTAAAATTTTCTAAAACAACAGACTGAAAAATTATATTTAATTATAAAATAGAAAGGAACTTACCAATTATCAACACATCATCATCATCTTTATCACTCAAGGGCCAAGTTTTGCCACTAGTCTGTGGTTTTTTAGTTCCTTCTCTTAACTCGTGCATGTACAATTTATTTTTATCTACACATTGTTTGCTCAGCAAATTTTCCAGCTCTATCTTTCTATTGTCCGACAGCTCACTTCTTATAGTTGGTGCTAATCTCATATCAGACTTTATCGTAAAACTTGAGAGCCTATCGTTTTTACTAACAGTAGGCTGATCCTTCTCAATTTTTTGTTTTGGTACAAAGAAACTAACAAAAGCTTCTGCGGCTTTCTTTTTCTTCTGTTCTTGTTCTAGCTTCTCCAGTTCTAAGGCTTCTTGTTTCTTTCTTTTCTCCTCTTCCTTTGCCTCTTTTTCTTTGCGCTTTTGTTCTTCTTTTTCCTCTCTCTCTTTGCGTTTTTGTTCCTCTTTTTCTTCTTTCTCTTTGCGTTTAAGTTCTTCTTTTTCCTCTCTCAGTTCTGAAAAAGTTTATCAATATAATATAATATGGATTAATCATTCGACCAGAAAAACCAGACACAATAGATTATTATCAATTGTTATCGCGGCCACATGTGGCCGTGGATGTTGAAGCATTAAGATGGTACTTACTTTTCTCAAGTTCTTTTTGTTTCTCTTTTTCTTCTTTCTCTTTTCTTTTAGCCTCTTCTTTTTCTTCTTTCTCGCGTTTCCTTTGTTCTTCCTTTTCCTGTTTCTGTTTAGCTCTCTCCTCTTTCTCTTGTTGTCTCTTCTTTTCCCTTTCTAATCTCTCCTTTTCCCTTTCTTCCTTCTTCTTGGCAGACTCTAATTTCTTTTGTTGCTGTGAAAAAAATGGAAGAAATGTAATCAAATATTTACCCATCAATCTCCAAGCGGCACCCAGCTGCTGCATAACAATTGAAAATCTATTGTGTCTGCGATTCCCACGATCGAGGTTCATTTATTGCAAGGGCACCGACTTTTTTAAATTATAAAATGATTACAGTGCCTCTAATCTTTTATCCTTTCTAGGCACTCAAAGCATGATTATGCATTGAGTGCCTAGTGTGAGTGCCTCGCTTGTTTAAAAAAACATGATTGTTTTTTTAAACAAGCAAGATTAATGACTTAAGCGAGCAGAGGTACCAGACAAACTGAATTTGGCACTCATTTTTAGCATACTAATTATTATTTACATAAGATGCACATTAGGGAGTGTTATTATTTGAATATTTCTTTAAAAATATTTGAATTTCCTTCTATTCCCTACGCACAATGGTAATCACCATTTGCTCTATTTTTTATATAGCACTGACACTAAAATAATAATAATTTTAATACTGAAAATAATAAGTAAGACCACATATTGGACTTACTTGTTTTGGTGTAAGATTGGTGTTAGATGATTCGTTTAATGAGGTATCCCCATTGCTATTTGTGACCGAGGAGCTCCTGTTAGTGCGTTTTGGAGTAGACGGGTTAGAAGTGACAGATTCATTAGCCTTGCTAGTCTGTGACGAGTTTAAATTATTTTTTTGGCTCCTTGTCTGCCTTTTTGGCGAAGGTTTAACAGAACTTTCTTGTATGTCATCCTCATGGTCACTGGCATCCTTTTCGGCATCAGACTCATCCTTTATTAAATCAGCTTCGTTGCCATTACAGCTTACAGAATTTCTTTTTGACAGTTTTACAGAACTTTCTTTTTTGTCATCCTCATGGTCACTGACTTCCTTTTCAGCATCAGACTCATCCTTTGTTAAATCAGCTTCGTTGCCATTACAGCTTAAAGTTTCAGTCTCTTCATGTTTCTTTGACAACTCTGTTTTTTCCTCACCTTTTTCTTCATCTTGATCAACATCGTCTTCCATAGCACTAACACTGTCGTTGTCTGTGTCTATACTAACGACTTCACAGTCATTGGTAGTACCATTTTTTTCAGAACTATTCAATTCCACAGAGGACTTACTTTGTACAGGCTTCTTCTTTATGGATTTTTTCTGCAATTTCTTCTTTCTCGCGACGTCAACTATCTTTACAAATGGATTGAGAGTTTTGTTCTGTGTCTTCGAACCGTCTTTGCTATCCTCATCACTTATCACAACACACACATCTGTATCCTTATTTTGGTCTTTTATTTTACCGATTTTGCTTGCAGTTTCTGTGTCTGTTGATGATAACTTCCGTTTTCTCGGTCGCGTGGTGTTAGATTTAGGAGAAACATCACTTATTAACTTGAATGGAAGACGTGCTTGTTTCAAAACTTTTTTAGACGGCGTAATCTCCTCACTTTTTGGCGATTTGGCAGTTTTCATTTTAATTTATCTAAATAAAAGCTTAAATAATAATAAAATATTATACTCAGACTGTTTTTATTTGTTAATTACCACTAAATATGAATTTACATTATTCCGCTACTTTTGTTTTGTTTTTGACAGCTGTATGAAAACGCGGGAATTTTGAGACTTATTTTTTTAATTTTATGTTGCCAGCTCACATTAGTCATTCCTCTCCTCTGTCATTTGCCATGCATTCACATTCAATTTACCTCTAGGTTTTAAGGTATGAATTGACTGAAAAAAACAAGTTCGTAGTCTGAAGAAATTGTTTCCAGTGCTTTTGACTTTTGAGCTTTGACGTGATTCGACGCAAAGTTTTTTCGATAATACAGTGTAGGTATTTTACGGTTTATAATATTAAAATATTATACTCAAGTTCAGATAGGTAATTAAATACAATGAGCGATAAAATAAAATTCAGAGATGTCTATGATGGCATTCAGACATTTCGAAATTTTTTGTTAGGCAGAAAGTATACTCTGCATAATCGGTTTCTTCCCTTCATATCACCACGATCGATACCTAGGCCAGATATTCCTAAGAGCAGTGTCGTCAAGTATTCTGACAATTACTATGCTCAAAGACATGTCTTTGATTCTGTGAAGCCTCCAGTTATTGCACCCGTAGCTGAAGCATTACCGGCTGATCAAAAATGCGGAGAATCCACTGAGGCTGTAAGTAATTAAAATCGGCCAAGTGCGAGTCGGACTCGCGCACCAAGGGTTCCGTACCGTTATAGAGAAACCATGCTAAAAATTGTTTTTTTGTATGGGGAGCTTCCATACAAAAACAATTTTTGGCATGTTTTCTCCTTTTCCATAGATATTTATTTTATTAAAATTTTATTACAAATTATTGAAGTAGATACTTACGTATTATTGTATAATTCTGGATTATGTGAAATTTTCAAGTGACTAACTCTTGCCATTATTGATAAGGCAAAAAGGAAAAAAATCAGCCAAGTGCGAGTCGGACTCGCGCACGAAGGGTTCCGTACCGTTATAAAGGAAAAATAGGCCAAAAATTGTGTTTTTGTATGGGAGCCCCCCTTAAATTTTTATTTTATTTGTAATAAAATATTATAGTACCCATATAATAAAGGACTTTGTGAAAAATTCAAGTACAGCTATTGCCATTATTGATATAGAGCAAAAAAGGCAGAAAAAAATAGATTTGTTGTATGGAAGCCCCCTTAAATATTTGTTTTATTTTATTTTCAATATTTGTATTATATATTTCTATAGCGGCAACAGAAATACACAAATCACAAATACCATATCAATACACAATCTGTCCAAATTTCAGAAGTCTAGATAGGTTCTTGAGTTACAGCCTGGAGACAGACAGACAGACGGACGGACGGACGGACGGACGGACGGACAGACGGACGGACAGACGGACGGACGGACGGACAGACGGACAGACGGACAGACGGACAGACGGACAGACGGACAGACATCGAAGTCTTAGTAATAGGGTTCCGTTTTCACCCTTTGGGTACGGAACCCTAAAAAACATGTTTGTCGTACGGGAGCCCCCCTTAAATATTTATTTTATTTTTAGTAAGTACCTATTTGTTGATATAGCGGCAACACAAATACACAATCTGTGAAAAGTTCAGAAGTCTAGCTATAGCGATTCTTGAGATACAACCTGGAGACAGACACAGATGGACAGACCATAAACCTATATATATATATTAAGTCTTTGGGACAGACGACGAAGTCTCAGTAATGCGACAACACTGACGACAGCTACGACTTTATTGAAAAGGTCTTTAATACGATCGTTGCCGAAAAATTACGAAAATTTCTATGCGCATTATCACTGGGAGCACTGTACAAAATATTTTAAGGAATGTGCAGGAACATGTCTAGGTAGCAGATGTCAATAAGTATTGGGACCTGGAAGCCCGTGTGCAGGCGGAAATCTATTTTCAGACTGCAGTAGCAAAAGAAAGAGGGGAACGGGTAACGTGCCAACAAATCAGGCAGCCTGATGGCGTCGCCAGGCGCGAATGTTGATCACGCGCACCTGGCAGGACCAAATGGCATCGTCAACTGCCGGTCACAGAGTTGTCGCAGCGATTCATCCAGTACTGGAGGAGTTGGTGGCGCAGCGTAACGTCTCTCTCTCCTACCGGATGGTGCAGACGCTGACAGGACATGGGTGTTTCGGCTACTACCTGCACCACACGGCCAGACGGGAGCCAACGCCTCAGTGCCACCATTGCACGGACGAGGACGACACTGCAGAGCACACGCTCGTCGCCCGCCCAGCCTGGGTCGCACAATGAGCAAAGCTCTGCGACATTATAGGACCAGACCTGACTCTCCCGGTCATAATAAGATCATTGGCCTGGTCGAGAGAAGCTGGCAGACAGTCTCCGCTTTTTGCGAGTCTATAATGACGCAGAAAGAGGCCGCTGAGAGAAATCGGGAGGCAGATGAAGCAGCTGACCCGATAAGGAGAAGGCGTGGGGGAGAAGACGCACTCAACATGAGCGTCAACTCCCGCCATAATAGGGCTCGGGCGACGGACTGGGGAATCCGTCGCCTATCCCACGAGCCCTTCCGGTAGAAGAGCGTCCGATGCCTCGGACCGCTCTCCCGGAGAAAGCGGCAGAAGCCAAGCCACGCGGATGGTTCTGCTGGCAGAGCAGATGCCACTGTCTAGGCTGCAGCTGTTATCGCCTCAGGCGGGTCCAGCGGCCCAGCGACACGCGGAGAGGAGGCACCGTTAGGTTTTGGTGGGTAGCCAAGGGTGCTCCTCCTTGCCGCAGTACCCGAGGAGTCCCACATATCCTGGCAGCCCCCCAGGCCGTCGGGAATGCATCAAGCATTTCCCAACGTAAAAAAAAAAGATGTCATTAAGTATGTACCATCGAGGAAGTTGATTCCTATGCAATTGACAGACCAACGTTATTTGGTCGAATATGACAATTCAATGTTAATTGTGATCTGTCAGCTGGGTTTGACGTAACGCAACCAAACTACTTAGGTCCCCGATTTGCATAGGAGTCAACTTCTTGATAGTACCTATTACCTATACAATACAAGTTTCGAATTGGCGAAACAACTACGTATAGCAGCTCCTTCGTTGCGCACATTCCCTTATTCCTCCATGCATCTTAAACCTCCGAGCTTACGTAAATCCACGTGACTGATGGCTTTAATTGCTAATGTATGAGACAAAGTTGAATAAATATTTTAAATATTATTTACTGACGGGACTAGACCACTAGCCCTTCAGTAAGTGCCAAAATCTTTGCAAAAATGTAGGGTACGTGGTGTGCAAAAAAAAATGGTGCCCGGCCTACCCTCTTTGTACAAATACTGTAATAACCTTACATCTAATCCATATTTTATGTTTGTGTGAAAAATATTATAATATATGTTAAATTTTCTTTCTATCAAGCCATCATAATATAGTATTATTAATATAGTCAGATGTGATAATCGTCTCACCACTGTAAACTTTGAAATCTATGTTTCTAACTATTTCGCAACAAATATATTAATACATTATTATAATCTCAATAACACAGAGCTATACAAACTGTTTATGTAAACAATTCTTTGAAATAACTTAACTTGTTATCATAAACAGATAAGAGATAAGAGTAACAAAAACCGGTTTTGGTATTATACACAAGCAAACTTCGTCCTTAGTGCAATACAAATAAAGTTCAAAATGGCCGCGGCCGGCAAAAGCCGTTATAAATAGGTAATTTTTATCTTGATATCGTTTTGTACACGATAATATAAGCTATTAACGTCAATTATTTACAAAAATATTAAACAAATCCTATAAATAAAAACCAAATTTTCTCGTGTAAACTAGAAGTTATTACGATGTAAGTATTTCTTTCAAATGATTATCTAAAACTATTTATAAATTATAATTAATAAATTAAACTATTTTACTACTTACATTCGTTAAATCCATCAATAATATCAAACAAATAACACAACATGGCAAAACACACACGAAAAATTCACGATTTTCAAATGACTGACAAATATTCGTCGACCACAGATTGTATATTTTGCATTCAGAATGTGGCAAATTTATCGTAGATCATAACTAACCAAACTTTTTCATACAAAAGTAGTCTCTAAGTCGACGAAATACGTAATTCAATCGAACGAAAGAGCGCGGCCACATCCGGCCGCTTGGGTGTAGACGGAATGGCTGCAGTATAATCTGTGGCGGCCGGATCCGGCCGCTTGGGGATTAATAGGCTAGATTCATACAATGCGATGCAGCGATGCAATTTGAAGTCTAATAAAACGTGTATAATAATATCTTCATTCTTCTTGTGTCGAGACTCGAGACCATCTCGAGACTCGAGAAGTTCGATCTTCTATCGCCACTTAAAGTCAGCGCCCGTCGACTCTAGTCTGGTCTCGATGTGAATTGACGCAGTTCCTACACTAATTTATACTTTCCTACTAATAGGGATGATGACAAGGTCAAAGATTAGCGAATTTTGTTAATAAAATAAAGAAATCACGGTAAAAAATAGGTGCTCCCAAAATTTTAGTTCGATAGCATTTGTATTTTTTTTGTTACGCGCCTTCAAAGTTGGATAATCAAGTCGAATTTTTTTTTTTGATTAAATTTCTTAGTATTTGTATACCATTCGATAACTTATGCAATTAAAAGCTACTTTTGTTAAGAAACCACTTTCATAAACGCAATATTTAATATACCTATCAAACAAAGTTCTCTCCCGATGCGTACAAACTACGAAAGAGTGACGTCAGTCTTTCGTAGCACTTTGTATGGAGCGTTTCGGGCCGGTCTATTTTATGAGATGTTTGAATTGTCATATCTTGGTGAATTTTTAAGTTATCAGAGTAATTCTTTCAGCGATGTTTCTATTTTTTAGGATCTTTCAATTACCAATAAGAAAAAAAATAGTCATCATGCCTATTACAAGCACTGGCGATATTCATCTTTACTGTTTCAGGTATGTTTTCAAAGTGCACCAACTCCTGGTAGAGTCTGGTGGTGGGATGGTCATAGCTATTATGAAGATGAGAAAAAGGCCATACAAAGAAAGGAGGAGCCTAAATTAGAAGGGCCTAAATAATTTATGAGAAAAAGAAACAATAGGTTTACTTACATAAATAATAATACGTTTCGTAGCTTGTTGTGTTTTTTTTATCGACTAAGGATTCAAAATCGTGTTCTTTTTCGAATACAAGAGAAAAGGCCTTTAGCCAAAATTGTATACTTATTTAAGGTACTTAAATATTACTTACAATTAATTTATTGTTATTATATTATCACCAATATCACAGGGTACTGCCACCCATCTCATAATTAAGTGGAGACAATATCAATTCGCATTTACAGCGGATATCGAAAAAATGTTTAGGCAAATTTGGGTACACGAAGAAGATCTCTGATCAATCCCTGCAAAAAATAATTTGGCGTGACAGTCATGGGCGTACCCAGGTTCTGGGCCAGGGGGCGGGGGGGGGGGGGGGGGGGGGGGGGGGAAATTACCCAGGTTCTGGTGCCAGGGGGGAGCAAATCACCCAGGGTTGGGGGCAAGGGGGGGGGGGGCAAATTACCCAGGTTCTGGTGCCAGGGGGGAGCAAATCACCCAGGTTCTGGGCCGGGGGGGGGGGGGGGGGGCAAATCAGATTTTTCATAAGCTGTTGTGTGTGTATGTGGGTTGCATAAGTGTTTATATTAATAATTTTTAGTTGTAAAAATATTGTATTGCAAACAAATGGCAAAAATTCTTTTTTAATTTTTATAGATAAAAGTACTAAGTAGATAATATACTTATTAGGAACGTCGACATGATCCAGGGGGGGAGGCAGCTGCCCCCCCCCCCCCCCCCTGCCCCCCTCGGTACGCCCATGGTGACAGTACAGATGAACCTATCAAAGAATTTCAACTAACAACAGTAACAAATTATGGCACCAAATCAGCTCCATTCTTGGCTAGTTACTGCAGCACGTTCTCTGTACAAATTTTGCTGGTCAAGCTCAGGTATCAGTTAGCGCGACATGATGCAGCTTTTGCAAAAGAAGAGATTTTACATAATATTATATTACCAGCGTTAACGGTTCCAAGGTAGAAAATATTAGCGTCTAAATGCTTATTGGTAGATAATAATTAGTAAAATAAAAAATATATTTGTGTGACCAGTCCTGACTCACACATTAGAGTTAAAGTAAGTACCAAAAATATTTGCTTTTGCTCTTATTAAGCCCATAATTATTAAGTTTTCAGCCTACTAAATTGAAAAAATTTGCTAAACAGTAAAAGACCTCGACTATACAAGAATAGGGTTGCCATCCGTCGGGTTTTCCCCGGATTTGTCTTGGTTTGAAATAGTTAAATTTCTCTCATCAAACTCTTTTGATGAGAGAAATTTAACTATTAAGTCATGCAGCGGTAAACGAAAGATAAAACTCGCTAAGCATACACACGGTTTCTTGCACGGACTTAAGTTAGACAGATTTTTACAAATTCTTGTTGGAAAAGCAAAAATTGGCAAGACGTTATCGTAAATACTGTTTAAGAGGTGTATGGGGAAATAACCACATTTCGGCCAAATGTCTGGGAATTTTGTCATGCCTGGCCGGCGATGGGAATTTGGTTGATGGCAACCCTATACAAGAATAACAGTGCCTCTAATATTTTATTCATGCAAGGCAAAGTACGTAATGTCAAGGAAAAGTGATATAATCCATCTCACGCACTCACAGAGTCTTATAAATAATGCAGTAAGTAGTTATTTGCATAAAGAAATGTGTCGTACCAAAGTAGGTAGAGTTAGACTTTATGGAACATGCGGCCTAGTTATATTGAGGCCCGTTTATAGGTACGGCGGAACTAGGAAATTCTGCAAATTTTCAATAAGGGACTCTTCTGATTTTCGCCGGACCAACGCCTACAACCCTACAAGGCGCAGGCCTCATATGGAATATTGTTCTCATCTCTGGGCAGGGGCGCCAATACCAACAGCTCCCTCTGGATCGTATCCAACGAAGGGCCGCTCGAATTGTTGACTGCCATAGTGTTTCAAACAGCTTGGACCCCTTGGAATTACGCCGAGATGTAGCTTCACTCTGCATCCTCTATCGGTTGTATCACGGAGAGTGCTCTGAGGAATTATTCGGAATCATATCACCTGCAACTTTTGGCCATCGTCCCACGCGAAAAACATACCATCCTCATCACCTTGATGAGTGGCAGTCTTCCACAGTGCGTTTTTTGCGTAAATTTCTGCCGCGCACTGTAAAACTCTGGAACGAACTGTCACCAGCAGTATTTCCGAACCTATACGACCTGCAAACCTTCAAGAAAAGAGCGTATTCCCTCTTAAAAGGCCGGCAACGCACCTGCAGCTCTTCTGATGTTGCGAGTGTCCATGGGCGACGGTAGTTGCTTACCATCAGGTGACCCGTTTGCTCGTTTTCCCCCTTATTTAATAAAATCGTGTAGGAGCATAATAATATCGTACCTACGTAATCACGGCATGACAGACTAGACGCGTAATTCGTGCGTGCTGGTGACAGAATTAGGGCAGAAATAGGGCACTTAACAATGGCGCGCTAAGGGTGGAACACCCCTCGAGGTAATTTCCATGCCCTTTTCGCGTTTAATTTTTCAAACTTCAAAGGAATTGAGTGCACTTTCGAAAGGATCTTTTGGCCTTTGAATGTGAGATGTGGCTCGGAATTTCGTTGCGCAGAATTACGTTTATCGCACCGGAACCGAAATAATTATAAAAATGTTAATTTGTAAACTCATTGAGATAATCACCATTTACAAGTATACCTTTTTTTTTTTTTTTTTTTTTTTTTCAGCGTAACTACCTAAGGGTAAAGGTAAACGCTTACCTCATTCCATAATGTATGTAACTAGGACAGGTAGGTACTTTCGCTATTAATAATTACTAATTACTATTTATCTACTTAATTTTTAGGGTTCTGTACTCAAAGGGTAAAAACAGGACCCTATTACTGAGACTTCGATGTCTGTCCGTCTGTCTCCAGGCTGTAACTAAAGAACCGCTACAGCTAGACTTCTGAAAGGGCATTGGGTAACTTTGTATGGACCTGTGGCGTCATTTTTTTTTCCAGCGGCCAGGGATAAAACCATAACTATTTTGTAGCACTACATAAGAGAAACATATATTAGTAATAAAAATTGTTCTAAGTAATATCGGAGCTGAGCTACGATTATTTTAGTATATTTATTTTTGCATCTTATCTTCACAAAATCAATAGTAATTAACGTTACTGTATGGAGCTATCCTTAACAAACAGGCGTAGAAAGGATATATTAATCTGTTGGATATATATTTCTCACTAACTATTGCCCGCGACTTCGTCCGCGTCAAATATGAATAATTTTTCATACATATTTTCACTCTGGGTTTAATTCTCGTCCGACTAAAATATAGCCAGACTTGAGACTATATTTCATTAGACAGCGGTTTTCAAAGGGCCGGATGCAATATTAGGCAATTATAATTATTGTTCTTGTGTATTAATGTGTTGTGGGTAAAATGACTCTAGGGTGTAGTTCCCATAATATAATGTCGATTATTTCCACTATTTAGCGAATTTTGCAGTATGCAAAGTAGTATGATGCCCGACGCCACCAGCTTTCGGCAGAATTTTAAGTCCAGCTTTTAATCTACTTCCCGACTCATTATAGAAGTACAGCTGCAGGAATGTTTTATAGAATACTAGCTGTCCCGGTGAACTTCGTGTCACTTTAAAATCCTTCCTGGACTTCTACGAATATTTTAAGACTAAAATCAGCCCAATCCGTTCAGCCGTTTTCGTGTTTTAGCGCGACTAACACATTTGAAAATCCATTTTTATTTTTTACTAGCTGTTGCCCGCGACTTCATCCGCGTTAACATAGTATAATAACAAAGATGGATAGTTTTCTCCTTTTTGTTTTTGTGGTTCCTTATACAAAGGGTAAAAACGGACCCTATTTAAGCAAACGTCAAACGCAAACATCAATAAACTTTCATGTTTCTAACTCAAGAAATGACGGACTTTCATTGAAACTTTCTACCCCAATTTCACCCCCTTGGGGGTAGAATTACCAGAAACTCTTAAATACGTATCCATACATTTTTAATCAGTAGCACAAAAATAAAGTTTCATGTTTCTAACTCAAGAAATGACTGACTTTCATTCAAACTTTCAACTCCAATTTCACCCCCTTGGGGGTAGAATTTCTAAAAACGCTTAAATAACTATCCATTCATTTTTAATCAGCAGTCCAAAAATAAACTTTCATGTTTCTAACTTAAGAAATGACGGACTTTCATTTAAACTTTCAACCCCTATTTCACCCCCTTGGGGGTAGAATTTTCAGAAACGCTTAAACACGTGTCCAATTATTTTTAATCAGTAACCAAAACATAAAATTTCATGTTTGTAACTCAAGAAATAACGGAGTTTCATTCAAACTTTCAACCCCAATTTCACCCCCTTGGGGGTAGAATTTCCAAAAATGCTTAAATACGTATCCATTCACTTTTAATCAGTAACCCAAAAATAAAGTTTCATGTTTCTAACTCAAGAAATGAAGGACTTTCATTAAAACTTTCAACCCTTATTTCACCCCCTTCGGGGTAAAATTTTCAAAATTGCTTCCTTAGTGGGTGTCCACTTAATAAAACAACCATACTCACCAAATTTCGTGGCTGTAACTTTTACAGTTTTTTCTCAGCGATGATCAGTCAGTCAGTCAGTCAGGACATGTAATTTTATAAGTATAGATAGAAGAAGACTATCTGTCCCGGTGAACTTCGTGTCACTTTAAAACCTTCCTTGGACTTCTACGAATATTTTAAGACTAAAATCAGCCCAATCTGCTCAGCCGTTTTCGAGTTTCAGCGCGACTAACACATTTGAAAATCCATTTTTATATATAAGATATACTTACGAGCTTTTGCCCGCGGCTTCGCTCGCGTTAAGAAGTATTATTATATACAAACTTTCATCCCCTATTTGAACCCCTTGGGGTTGGAATTTATCAAAATCCTTTCTTAGCAGATGCCTACGTTATAACATCTACCTGCATGCCAAATTTCAGCCCGATCTGTCCAGTGGTTTGGGCTGTGCGTTGATAGATCACTATGTCAATCAGTCAGTCACCTTTGAGTTTTATATATACAGATGAGAAGATTAACTATTTACTTAAGTACACAAAAAATATGAAAAAATCAAAACGGCCCGCTTTAAGAAATTCGAGAAAAATTGGATTTGCATTTTTTTGCAAAAGCAAAATAAATAGTAAAAAAACTCATTAAAAGACGGCGCGGCGCGTAGATTGTATGTTAAATGATCTTCTCTTCTCTAAAATGTACGAATAACTAAAATTAAAAATAAATGATGAGATGAATAATTAATTGTTCTTGTATCTATAATCTATATCTACAGGTTGTAACATAAATGATAATACTTTAGTTAGGGTATACATTATGTGTTACTTGTATAAAGTTCACTCTTGGCTGAAAGACCAAAAAAATTTTTTTTGTGATTTGCGCGCCCTGGCGTAAAGAGTTTCCCCATATAAAAGTGAAAAAAAATCTCTTTCAGCGCTACTACTTTCACAGTAAACTCTAATACACGGGACTCATACACAGTACACACCCTAAAGTATTATCACTTAGTACCCTGTATACTAATATTATTAAGTTAAAGTGTTTGTGTGTTTGAAAGTGCTAATCTCAGGAACTGTTTTTTCGATTTGAAAAATCGCCATTTAGCGAGGAAGGCTTTAAGCTAATAAATAACGCCGTTTTATTATATTTTCCTGAATATTCATGTTATGATTGAATTTACGTTTAGTTGAAAATACGAACTCAAAATGCCTAATATCTCGGCTCCGATACAGTTTAGCTATATGTCCCCCATAATAAAGTTTACTCCCCTCGATATGCTCTTTCATAATATGCCGGTTTGGTGAGTGGCCGCGAGATTTGAAAATGACACCAATATTACCCAAACCCCTTTCTCAGATTGTGTATATCTGTTGCCGCTTTAACAACAAATAGTAAAATAAAATAAAATTTATATTTAAGGGGGGACCCATACAACAAACGTGATTATCTGGGCCTTTTTTGCTCTATATCAATTATCAATAATGGCAACAGGAAGGTACTTGAATTTTTCTCAAAGTCCTTAGTTATATGTGTACCTTAATATTTAAAAAAAATATTAAAATAAAATAAAATTAAGGGGGGCTCCCATACAAAAAAACACAATTTTTGGCCTAATTTTGCTCTATAATGGTACGGAACCCTTCGTGCGCGAGTCCGACTCGCACTTGGTCGATTATTTGTGTTACAATTATATCAATGGAAAGGGCAAAGGAAAAGCCTATGCCAATAGGGACAGATCTTAGAGGCATCATATTATTATTATACAGGTTGTTCGGGTGAACACCGTTATCCATAAAACCATCAAATGAGCCCGTCAAAAAAAAAACAACTTTTTCTTGAGTTCCCAGCATTGTTCTCATAGAAAAAGTTGTTCATTTTGACGTGCTCATATTTTGATGGTTTTAAGGATAACGGTGTTCACCCTAACAACCTGTATATATGGAAGTCAGTATAGAATTACTAATTACCAATTAGCAATTGACAATAATAATTTACAAACAAAACGTTTCTTATCTAGAAAACAACATGTTTATTGTTGTTTAATATAAATTATTTTGTAAGCAATCTTGTATACTTACCAACTTGTGATATGAGTAGATATAATGTTTCCATCTTAAATTCCACATTGAGATATCATTCGCGGTTGAAGTAATATCATCATCATCATTCTAATAGAGAGTGGGTACTAACTATAGTTTGGCGCCCACTACCAATGCTAGAATGTAGAGTCATAGTATCTAGAGCAGTGGCACTCAACTTACCTATTTCTTATGCGGCCTACGGGCCACAAACACGTTTTGGTCTTGGTGTCACGGGCCGTAAGCAAAATTGTTAGGGTTAAAAAATAGCCCGTGGGCCGCAGGTTGAGTATAGGTGTTCTAGAGTCTAGTATTACAATTAACAGCCTACGAATTATAAAATTAAATTAAGAAATTTAAAAAAACCCCCGCCAAAACAACTTTAAAAAGTAATGAAATAATATTTACTGCCTTTAAGTTCAAATAATTCCTAACTTGTGTAAAGTAATATTTTAGTCCATAATTGTTGTCACGGTGTGTCGGGGGACCGCCAAGTAAACTACAACCGCCAAGTCGCTGGTTACCTATCTCGATTCAGAATGAATGATCGCGATGATGCTGTGAATTGATCCTTAAACTTGTTATGTGAAATCAAACATTTACATTAGCGGTCCCCCGACACACCCTGACAACAATTATGGACTAAAATATTACTTTACACAAGTTAGGAATTATTTGAACTTAAAGGCAGTAAATATTATTTCATTACTTTTTAAAGTTGTTTTGGCGGGGTTTTTTTTTAAATTTCTTAATTTAATTTTTTTTCATACTTTTAAACTTGTGTTGGTTATAGTGCAGAATAATTCCTATCAACAGAATCATATTCTCATGATTACCATCTATCAATGTCCTTTTCGATGAGGCCGTTAATATGAGCCCAAACATAAAACCTCCACTTTGGGTTCATACGAAGCTCGGTTCCTATAGAATCCAGGTGATGCTGCAGCAGCAGCATGTAAATATTTACTGTTTATACTTTATCTACTTCTTAATGGTTGTCGCAATTAAAATGAGCCCAAACACGAAACCTCTGCTCTAAGTTGGCAAGGAATTGGATATCCTATTGATTACCAGGTGATGCTGCAGCACCAGGTCAACTTTCCATTATTATGTGTATACTTATATTGTATATATTCACAAATGTCACGAACTAGATTGAAATATAAAACCCATCACACGACTACAAGTTGCTAACGGCCTTTCATGAACCAGATAAACCCTGATTGTCCAGCACTGAGGAGGCTGATGATGATGAATTATAGCTAAGAACACTCTCGATCGTGTCAGCTTTCAAACAAAAAAAACTAGATCAAAATCGGTCCACCCGTTTGGATGCTACGATGCCACGGACAGATACACACACATACAAACAGACAGACAGACAGACAGACACGTCAAACTTATAACACCCCTCTTTTTTGTCGGGGGTTAAAAATAAATGTACAGGACGAGCGAAGCGAGCCCTAGCCCTAGTATATCCCACAATGCTTACATTTTAAAAACTATCACGCCTATTGATTTGTACTTTAACACAGTATTTTTTATTTATTATATGTAGATGTGTTATCAATTAATCAGTCACTGATCAGTCAAGGTTTTTTATATGTAGATGTGTTATCACCAGTCAGTCAAGCAGGGTTGTAGCTAGAGTTAGATTTGAGGTAGGGCAGCATTGGTTACAGGTAGGGCAGAAGTAATAAAAATATCATAATTGATTGATTTTCTAGGGTTTTGATATTTTTAAGGTAGGGCATTGTGATTTTAAGGTAGGGCATTGCCCCCCAATGCCCCCCTCTAGCTACGGCCGTGCAGTCAAGGTATGACGACGCGAGCCTTCACAAAGCTTGGCTTTTAGCTAGTTAATAGTGATCTTATTCACCTTAGGGCTTCGATACATCTATGAAATCGGGCAAATGGCCCACCACACATTTCCACCAACTCCTGTGTCGCCAGGATCAACAGTGGTAACCAACCACGAAAACCCTTTATTATGATCTCAGGGGTGCCCGAAGGACAAGCTAAATCTGTCTTGGGACCCGCAACGAAATTAATCAGAGGAAAGGTAGGTCAAGGAGATATCCAATTTCTCATATATACATAATAGATATCTATGGCGCTGATAGCTATTTCAATTTTCAAAATCAAGCTCGCAAAGTACATACAGCACTTTTCACTTTATATAATATCATCACAGAACTCTGTTAAGTGTACTTAATACATTACGTATTACGTTATACGTGGGAGAGCCAAGCTTCGGCACGAATGGGCCGGCTCGACCGGAGAAACGCCACGTTCTCACAGAAAACCGGCGTGAAACAGCGCTTGCGCTGTGTTTCGCCGAGTGAGTGAGTTTACTGGAGGCCCAATCCCCTATCCTATTCCTTTCCGTTCCCTTTCCTACCCTCCCCTATTACCCTATTTCCTCTTAAAAGGCCGGCAACGCACTAGCAGCTCTTCTGATGCTGCGAGTGTCCATGGGCGACGGAAGTTGTCGTTTGCCCTCTTATTTTTTTTTAAATCTTTATTTAAGGAGTTTTAGTTCTTACAAACTACGCCACTCCGTTAGACCATCTACAAACCCTCTTATTTCATAAAAAAAATATATGTACTACCAGAGAAGTTAATTCATAGGCAGATGGCAGATCTTCGTATATTGGTCGTGTTTTGTCAAACCCAGCCGACAGATCACGAATTAACGAATTGACATATTTCGACCAGATGACGTAGGTCTGTCAACTGCCTAGGAATCAATTTCATCGATGGTACATTGTAGGTACATTATTTTATTACTCTACCTAGCGTATGTAAGCAGCGCAGGTAGGACCTGTACGTAATTTGCTTTAAATTTGCATAATGCAGTATTGATAAGAAATGCGATATTTTTAAAATGAATAATAAACAAACATGTAACTACAGATAAAGTAAATCATAATAGTGCATTTTCTCAACGTAGATTGATTAGGACGAGCTCAGTGTCCTCTGTCACTCGTTAGTGATTTAACTTGATAAACCTCACCTTATACAAACGAGTAGATATCTTAGAGAGTGGAAAAATCGTATATAATTAAGTAGGTTACTTTATTGGCTTTGAAATTACCCGTAGTAAAGCCACATTTTAATGTCTTGTTACCTGTAGAGCAAAAAGTTGCTTTTTGTGATTAACGCAACTGTTAAGTATTATTATTGTTATAGCTTTATCCTATTGTTTATGTTTTTAAATGACACTGTAATGCTTAGTTTTAATTTCGTTATTTTATTTTCATCTTTAGGCGCTTATTGAAAACCAGCGGGTTGCGGCTATTTATGGTCGCAACTCTCAACACAGGCTGAGTAAGCACCTATTTGGTAAAGGCGTTGAAATGTTTCTAAGTAATTCTTTAGATTTGTTTGTATTATTTACCAAATAAAGTTTATTTCCTTCTTTCTTCAAAAATTTCCATCGAGAGTCAATAAATTATTTATTTAATACAAGCTTTTGCCCGCGGCTTCGCTCGCGTTAAGAAGTATTATTATATACAAACTTTCATCCCCTATTTTAACCCCTTGGGGTTGGAATTTATCAAAATCCTTTCTTAGCGGAAGCCTTCGTCATAACATCTACCTGCATGCAAAATTTGAGCCCGATCCGTCCAGTAGTTTGGGTTGTGCGTTGATAGATCACCATGTCAGTCAGTCACCTTTGAGTTTTATATATATAAAGATTTTACAACACAAAAAACCTGGTCTATAGAACAAAAATATTCGACGTGAATTGTGACTTTACAAATTAATATCCAAGAGCCTCTTTTAAAGATATTCCAAAGACGATACTTATCTACAATGTTATGTAGATATTATAACCTTTTACATTCTATGGAGCCTATGGAGGCTCGTATCTGTTCGCTATCGGCTCTCGTGGCCGACGCTGCGCCAATCAGCGCATGAGCGAAATTCACCCAGCCAGTACCTCGGGAAGCGAAACCGCTGACACACGCCAACGCGGCTATGACTGAACGTAGCTTTAAAACTCACTAAAATATCATGTAAAATATCCTCTACGCGCGTACGTTTATGTGACCATAGCAAAGATGAGACAGGATACAGAGGAACTAACACAAAAAGTAGCAGAGTTCAAGAATGATCCCGATAAACTCCGACAGGCCTCGGAATTCGTTGACGAGCTCATACAGCAGGCCAAAAAAGAGGCCGAGCTCAAACAAAAAGCGAAAGATAGAGGCAAATTTGTAAGTATAAATGTATATTTATCCCCGTAAGGCCGTGGACGATGGGTGGTAAGTGTTATTAGTAGGCTGAGCTGATGTAGTTTTGCTTGGGCTAGCACAGTACGCTACTTATGCTGGCCTTACATGAGCCGTCTACAAATCCACATGGCTTACTGGTATGCCAAAATATTTTGGTTTAAGAAAGCCTTACATTTTTTAAGGATTTTTTCTTGGAGTTTTAGGGCTCCCACACATAACTGCAAATTAGCATCGCATCGTAAATATCTGTGAGAAAATTCATAATAAAAAAAATATCATTACGATGCGATGCGATGCGAATTCGCAGTTTTGTGTGGGAGCCCTTATGCAGCCACTCCAAATGGACGGCTCGTGGACGGCTTTTGCATGCCTAGTACATCATCTCACCTCTAATCGCGAAGTTGATGTCAAATCGATATTGCTTCTGTCAACCAGACGGTATTGCAGTAATTGATAGGCAACCGACTGCACCAAAAGGAGGGTTTTCGAAAGAACACTCCGTACTTATTACTCTGCCTGTGTTTTTCTTTGGCACGCTCTTAGCCTAAAATCTATAAGCTACAACTTTACTTTACCAAAGGCCAGAATGGCTTGTCACTTCTTAGCTAGTCTTTATAATCATTCGATTCGTACTACTATTACGTACTCTACGTGGTACGTTCTTATTTTCTTACCTTTTTTCTCGTAAGTTTAAAAAAACCCCGTAAATTAGTTTTTGTTTACTAATGGCCAAGGTATTTAAGTACTGTGTGTTTTCGATGTTATCGGGCAATGCAACTATATTGGGCAATCGGATTACACTTATCTGATAACGAGTTTTTGATATGCCGTTTGGAAGATAAATCGATAATCCAAGGGTTTAGTGGATCCTGTATGGAAAGCTCCTGCAGACTCTCCCAGAAACCTCTAGAAGGAATAAATTAAGAAATCTAACCGTAGATTATACGTGGCTGAGCCATGCTTCGACACGAATGGTCCGGCTCGACCGGAGAAATACCACGTTCTCACATAAAACCGGCTTGAAACAGCGCTAGCGCTGTGTTTCGCCGAGTAAGTGAGTTTGCCGGAGGCCCAATCCCTTACCCTATTCCCGTCCCTGCCCTCCCCTATTTCCTTCCCATCCCTACCCTCCCCTATTACCCTATTCCCTCTTAAAAGGCCGGCAACGCACCTGCAGCTCTTCTGATGTTGCGAGTGGGCGACGGAAGTTGCTTTCCATCAGGTGACCCGTTTGCTCGTTTGCCCCCTTATTTCATAAAAAAAAAAGATTAAAAATTTTTGAAACAACCTTCTTGGTCTTCTATACATAACGTTCAAATTCAAATTCTTTATTAAGCATACAATAATATACAATAGTATAAAAGCTAGGTAGCGTACATCACGTCGTCTAATCCCATGCTAAGTAAAAACGTTAAATTTAATCAGTAGCTTTTGAGTCAACAATTAATAGTTACTTAAACAAGACGTTTTTTACTTTAAAATATTATTAAGTCTTTTTCACATTTGCACTTTCTTACTCGTATAGTTTCTAGTTTTTATTAAGTACATTAAAGTTTTTTGTCATCCTAGTCTACTGTAGTAATTCTAGCTGAGTTGTACTGTACATAATAATAATGATTGTTACAATTAAAGTTAACATAAAAGGATAAACTGTATCCTACTTCCTACTAATCCTACTATCCTACTAATATTATAAAGGCGAAAGTTTGGATGTATGGATGTTTGTTACTCTTTCACGCAAAAACTACTGAACAGATTTTATTTAAACTTTACAATAATATAGCTTATACATCAGAATAACACATAGGATACAATTTTAACCGACTTTCAAAATGTGGGAGGTGTTGTCTTGGTTTTTTTTTATGTTAATACTCCGCCGTTTGTTAACCGATTTTCAAAATTTTTCTTTTGGTATATAGGGTATCATCCCAATTTGGTATTATATTCACAAAAGTGGTGATCTGATGAAGGATCCATAAGTAATCGAGGGAACTCCTCAAATTTTATAGGGAAACATGTGGTGACTTCGGTTTCGTGAGAAATATTCTAAGCATATGCTACCAACAAGTAAGATTTTGCACCTTCCTAATTTTAACTTTTTCTAATTTACGCGGGCGAAGCCGCGCGGGACGTCTAGTTTGAAATCAATGGCTAACACACTGCCACTGTGTGTTTTTACTTTACATCTTTATAGGATATTATTACTCGGTAGTTGTATAATATTATGTTGCAACATCTTATATTTCAATAACAATAAGTCACTGCTTTGCAATTCAAATATTTAAAGATGCAGATACGTTCTTAAATTTATATTAACGCCACATTTTCTTTGTTTCAGGGATCTCAAGATTCGGGTGTAGGTAAGTAAATGGAGAAAGTATAGGTCCTAACTTCTACCCAAGTCTAGATACTAGTACTTATATCTAGTCTCTGTTAAGTCTTAATTTAAGATGAGGCTCACGAGATACAAAATAGAATTAAGTATCTACTTATTGGCATAAAATTCTTACGGCAGCACTCAGAGTCATTTAACTACTACTTAACTATTTAATGAAGAGTTTGACAAAGATAAATGGAGCTTATGTCCAAATCTTCATTAAATTAAAGTAATCGTTCAATGAGTGCGGACATGTATAAAAATAGAAAGAGTATGGGGAGAATGTCAAAATTAATCTAGATACTATACTCGGTGAAACGTGGCGGTAGCGGTCATTGACTCCCTGTCAAAAACTTGTCATTTTCTATATAAACCGCGATTGACAATGAAGTGTCAGATGTTGTCAATCGTGGCTTTGTATAGAAAATGACAAGTTTTTGACAGGAAGTCAATGACCGCTACCGCCATGTTTCGCCAAGTACAGTATAAATAGTTTCTTTTTGCTTCGTTACTCAAGTTTTAACGAAAAGCTGTTGAATATCTCCGCTAAAACTGTGATTCTCTCGCGTTAAGTTCATTTCAAGAACAATGACCTACACTTGACCTGGATGACCTTGGACTTGACCGAGAGTTCCTTTGTTTTATGATCTCCTGGGGTTTATTCAAGAACTGCCTGAATATATTTTCTACGTTACTATTTACTAAGGGTACCTAGTTAGTCCTTACAGTTTACTTGCTTGGCCGCAATAGGTTGGTTAATAAAAAAAAATCCGTTTTAGATTAAAGTAGGGTACTTAAATAAAAAAGTATTTTGTAGAAATAACTACTATCGTCGTTAAAATTAAGTTTTGACAAGTAGAGATTAGAGAACTATTTATTATTATATTTAATCGAGGTTCGAGGAAAGGATAAAGGAACCCTAAAAGGGTTGTTGCACGGCTTTCCGTCTGCCTGACCCTTTTTGTCAAAGTCAAGATTTAGACCCTTTCTTCAGTCTCAATTCATTCTGCCAACGTCATAATTTCAGGGATTTGCGTAACATCGACATATTATACATAACTTCAAAATTTTAACCCGGTTTTACTTAGCACACCAAGGTACAGTTCTATAATAAGGCTCTTTCGACGAGATTATTTTAAGTCCTTATGTACTGAAAAAGTTGACAATACAATGAATATAGAAACAAACCATTTGACCTTGCGTATGAGTTTACATTATGACTGGTAAGAATTAAGATGTTATCACGATGCAAGATCATTTCACTATCACTATATAGGTAATATCTAATGTCAAGATAATAATAATGTAACGCCTTTCTGCACTTGTACAGTTTAAATGAAAGAAAATATAAATTCTATTAATAGATACTCCGCAGTTTAGTTTCAAGAAATAGAAAATTGCAAAGTGGTATTCTATTAAGTATTATACTTGAAAATGTTTGGCTAAGTTTAAAAATAGTTATACCTAAGTAGGTAATTTACAATACTAGAACATTCTGCTATTAAGAGCTGTAGCTGCAAGTATGTTTAGGTTTAGGGACTGTGTTTGGTTAACCTAGGTTTTAGGATGTTGAATGTTGATTGTTATACTTAAGCCATTATGGAAATCTAATTCGGTCGGATTTAGGTATAAATGGTTTTCGCCTGGAATATCGTAAATGTCTTCTTTCTGATTATTTGACAGAAGTTTATCTTTCCAATGTCGTTATTGATTAGTCCACGTTAGCTAAAGAAGCGCTTGTGAATCCGTACTTATATTATAAATGCGAAAGTGTGTAAATAGTTGCAGACGTCATCTAAGTACTTAACTAGTTAATTATAAACTTAGTTTAAAAAACTTTAGAAACTGCATATAACTTACTTTAAAGTCCAACTACATAATATATAATGCCTGGAGCTCTTCCTGGAGCTATAGTTTAAGGGAATAAATAGTTTTATATCGCTTTATTAATTATTTAAGTTACAACTTATTAAAAATTAAAAATATTCTGTACTTAACTCTATAATTGTATTAAGTAGGTTTACCCATTGCCTGTTACTAGTGATTATTCAGTTTTATTGACTTTCTAACAAAGAACAATGTAGGCATTTCTATATCAGAATTATCAGTGTTCTCTTTTGAAACAATGTCAGTAATGCGTTGATTAAGCACCTACTTAGTAACGCTTTGTGCAAAAACCGTCATTGAAAAACAATGTAAGTATGTAGTTAATTATTAGATAGTATCCATAGTCCATACTTATATTATAAATGCGAAAGTGTGTCTTTCTGTCTGTCTGTCTGTTACCTCTTCACGCCCAAACCGCTAGACTGATTTTGCTGAAATTTGGCATGGAGATACTTTGAGTCACGGGAAAGGACATAGGATACTTTTTATCCCGACAAAATTTACGGTTCTGCCGCGATAAACGAGTTTTGGCGCAACGGAGTTGTATATACCTACAAGTCCTTCCTTCCTAATCGTATCTTCATGACTGCTAGGGACGTGACCACCAGCTGCCCGGGATAGGACTCTCCACTTGTTTCTGTTTTTGGCCTGATGGAATGCCGGAACGTGCAGTCAGCAGCCTTGACAATCGCGTCTGTCCATCGTGTAGCCACTCTGCCTCTGCCTCTTTTCCCCTCTCATTGCCCAGCTAGTATGAGACTGTCAAGATTACTAGGCTCCCGGCGGGCTTTGTGGCCAAAAAAGACGTGATCGTTGTAGAGTCTACACTGTCAAAGCGTGGACAGGCGGGTGGTAGGTAATTTTAAGTTGTTGAAGTATAGGCGTGTTTGTCCGGTGAGCGTTCGAAGGGATGCCGAGCATAATATTCTTACAAGTAGAAATTAGAATACTTATTTTGCTGTAACTAGATGTTTTCCGCAACTTGTTTAGGTTTGTCACGGGAATCGTACATTTTTATATTTTTAAAAACTGTTTTAATATGCCTTTTATCGGAATACCTTCATCCTCCATATGAAATTTCATTTAAATCGGTTTAGCGGTTTAAGCGTAGATGTAACAGAGAGAGACAAACTATTAACAATCACCTAATTCAATAAAATCTTAATCCAAGTGGGCTTAAGACGAGAAATCCTGTTTCCTCTAATGCGCCTTACCGCCCTTACCGGATGATTATGTAGAGATTAGAGAAAAGGATGAGCAAGTAAAGAAAATCGTTCATGCGTGTCGGGCAGCACTTAGGGTTCGGTAATGACATAAAGAAATTGGAAATAACGAAATTGGTACATAACAGAGTAGACAGAATTATAGAGTATACCGACTTAGAACTGATGTTGAAATTTTTAAATTTGATGTATTATGACGAAAATCGTCGCTAGGGTTGTTAACTTGTTACCTACGAATTTAAAACTATGACATATTCGATGGACGTGTTCCTCTTTGGTCGTATTGTTGTTTGTGTTTTTTGGCACATGCAATTGAAATTGTCAGAATTCAATTTTGAAATCTTTATTTTAAATATTTAAAAATAAATTATATCAGCCAGCGCGAGGCACATTCCGTTCATAATCCTAGTGAAACCCGACGAATTTGACAGATATTGAAACCTGTCCATCTCTTTCCAGTCGAACTACTGGTCGTTATGTCTATTGTGTACATAATATCTATTTTTATATACTTACATACGGGTCGAATGGTAAGGGAGGGCTCCCTGTATGCTTGTATGTAAGTAAAAAAAAATTGTTCTAGGGCTAGAACAATTTTTTTTGATTACTTACTAACAAGCTAAGAAATTAGCTTGTTAGTAAGTAGGTAATCAAAAAAATATATATAAGTAGCTTCATTTCGATACGACAAACAACTTTTTTATCTGCGAAAAATCTTGAAAGTGGTAGCTAACAGAAATAGAAAGGATTTTATACTTTGATTTGATGGCTCTAAAATATGGATTATTGGAGGATTATTCTATATGTAGGACAATGTTACTCTTAAATTATATAACTATTAGACTGGGTTGCACCAACTAACTTTAGCTGTAACTTTAACTACAGTGCAAAATGTCAAATCTTTGGTTAAAGTTAAATATGGCGTCTAGTCTTTACCTCCGCTTATACAGAGTAGACAGAATTAGAGTATGCCGACTTAGAACTGATGTTTAAATTTTCTAATTTGACGTATTATGACGAAAATCGTCGCTAGGGTTGTTAACTTGTTACATACGAATTTAAAACTATGTTGTTTGTGTTTTGGCACATGCGATTAAAATTGTCAAATCCAATTTTGAAATATTTATTTTAAATATTTAAAAATAAATTATACCAGCCAGCGCGAGGCACATTCCGTTTATAATCCTAGTGAAACCCGACGAATTTGACAGATATTGAAACCTGTCCGTTTCTTTCAGTCAAACTACTGGTAGTTATGTCTATTGTGGCTCATACGTGAATTTCTCCGGTTAAAGTTAAAACTTGAAGCTAATGGACGCCATATTTAACTATAAAAATAACTTTAACTTTAACCACGCCTCTGGTGTAACCCAACCTTAACCTACCAATATACAAAAAAAATCACCTGGTTAGGGTTCCGTTTTAGGGTTCTGTAATCAACAAAACTTGGTTGACTACGGTACCCTAAGTCTCTAACCCTATACCCTTTTGGAACCCCTGAACTACACCAATAACGTGGCATACTGACTCAACTATTTGGAGACTATTCTCCCTGTAGCTAACCCTTTATAATATTAGTAAAACCTGCAAGCGCACACATAATATACTGAAACTATTAGCAGTTTGTACATTATAATGTCGGCTTATACCGCGGCAGCCAATGTTCACAGTTGGCCGGTCCCAAAGTCCTTTGTCGGGTCGGGACTGGGATCGATATTGCCCGCCCTCGGCATATTATTATAAACACGTCTATTTAGGAGGTGCGGCTAATGAACGTTAAATTCTATGGGACAGAGCAATAAAAATACGTGTAAAACTCGGGGACTGCCGCGGTAAAGCTGCGTAGCAGTTTTTATCAATTTAAGAGGAAACGCTCACTGTTTTTCCATAAAACCTATTCCCCAATTTACTCCCTGGACAATGCGTTTAGACAAATGATTTTTTTTTGTTAAAGCTATGCCTCTACATTCGATTTTTCCTAAATTTAATAATCAATAAGAAAATATTATGACCCTTCTAAAATTGCAAAAAATTAATGACCCGTAGGCCGTACGGGCTACGGGCTACGGCGTACCCCGCCAATGATGTACCGACCATAAAACAAAATTTGAAATATCTTTAAGATAAAATAAAACATAGAGGCATAGACTCACTCTTCCTGAAGATATTTATCTGGTCTCTGTCTGTACTATATATATTATATAATATTATAATTCTGCAGAGTTTGTTTGTTTGTTTGAACGCGCTGATCTCAGAAAGTACTGGTCCGATTTAAAAAATTATTTTACTGTTAGATAGCCTATTTATCGAGGAAGGCTAAAGGTTATTTTTTATCATGTTATGACTAATAAGAGCGAAGAAATCGAGGAAAATGTGGAAAAACGGGGGAAATTATATGAAATTGCTTATTATCTTAATAACTACTGGACCAATTTTTATGTTATTTGGCAAACATGAAGGCTATTTTTTGCGGAAAAATTTACGGTTGCGTGAAATTCCTGAATTACGCAAGCGAAGCCGCGCGGAACATCTAAGTATATATAGTAAAATCATAGGAAAGTCACTTCTGTACATTGAATTTTTTTGTACAATAAATAATACTTGGGACGTGATCTACTATGCTAACGCGGACGAAGTCGCGGGCAACAGCTAGTAAAAATAACAATTAGATAGAGAGAGAAAGAGAAGCTCTATTGTGAAGGAGGAATCAGAAGACTATATGGCAATAGTTTCTTCGTTTAGTTTAAATTCTACTACACCCGCGTTCTCTCTTAAGCAATTATAATTCGCATACGTCTAGTCGCACGCACACAAACACCGAGCCGAAGTCTGGCAATGCCGCATCGCTGTGCCGCGGCCGGTCGGAGTGGGAGGGGTGTTAGGTTTTTTCGTTACGAAATTTCTTAATTCGATCGTCGAAACCCCGCGATGAAAGCTTTTCAATAGCTTAAAAAGATATATTATTAGTTACTATATAGAATATTATAATATAAGTACAGTGTGTTAGTGTAAACACCGTTATCCTTGAAACCATCAAATGAGTCCGTCAAAATGAACAACTTTTTCTATGAGAACAATGCTGGGAACTCAAAATGCCGTCTTCACACCCATACGGATGCCCGGATCGGCAATTTGTATGGGTATGAAGACGGATTTTTTTGAGTTTCACATCGAAAGTTTCACAGCATTGTTCTCACAGAAAAAGTTGTTCATTTTGACGTGCTCATTCGATGGTTTCAAGGATAATTACGGTGTACTAACATCTTGTAAGTAAGTATATCTGATACCTAATTTCAAATTTGTAATTTTTACATCTCACAGTAAGTATCAGCCATTGTAAAAGTACTTTTATTAGCCTAACATTGAAAATTTTCGTCACGCATTAGGTATCTCTGTGCAGCTGAAATGATAGAGTTTTCAGACGGAACTTGTCTGTGTCTAAGTGGGCACTAGCGCACTAGGGGGTACCTTCAAGCACGTGATTTGCACCGAGAGTTATGAAACATTTTAATTTTTTTTGTGACTAGGGTCATTAATATTCTAACATGTTATTTTAGGGATACACTTAGCAGCTACGAATAATAAAAACTAAGGAAATGTAACTCCTATACTATTACCGTTTTTTTGGTTCCTTTCGAACTGTTACGACTCACGCCTAACCTGAGCCTGATACCGCTCAAGGCCACCTAAATATTGCAAATGTATTGAAATGTGTACCTAAGCACTACACTTTTTTTACAAGTATTGTGGAGCATGTTTTTTGGCGGAGTTATTTTTCCTTAGTTTTCATTACTTATTCGTAAATCGTAGCTTACACATACCATCACATACCTACTCTACTTACTGTAACTATTTAAATAATTATTGTTACAACTGTTCAGAATATTTAGTAAGTACGGTACTTATATTATTATAACTAGCTATTTGACCGAGCTTCGCTCGGTATTCGATAAAACACGAATAAAATGACATTTTCTAAAAATGATTCCTAGCTAGATCGATTTATTACCTTCGAAACCCCCTATATACTAAATTTCATGAAAATCGTTGGAGCCGATTCCGAGATTCCAATTATATATATATTCTAGCTGTCCCGGTGAACTTCGTGTCAACTTAAAACCTTCCCTGGACTTCTAAGAATATTTTAAGACTAAAATCAGGCCAATCCGTTCAGCCGTTTTCGAGTTTTAGCGCGACTAACACATTTGAAAATCCATTTTTATATATAAGATATACAAGAATTGCTCGTTTAAAGATTAAAGATACCTAACTTAGTTTCTTTGAAAGTGAATAATTTTATTGTACTCCTTATGTCTATGATCTTGTATAGGGCTGCATATTCAATAGATTATAGACGTAACATCACTAACAACTAACAAGATACCTATGAAAGTATGCAAAATAATAAAATATACAAAAATAGAACAGTGTTATGCTTCGATCACTAATATACTAGTGATCGAAGGTGTTATGTTTTAAGCACTTTAACAAAATACATAAATATTATTTTGTTAGACTCATAAATCATAATTTTCAAAAATTATAAATGTTCAAAGTTCCAACCCTCAGACTCCTCAGACGAAGAATATAATAAATCATAATTATGATTGTTTAATGTTTACCAATGTCTGAAAGTTTAATTTTGCGTGAGTAAAAAGTTTTAGTGAAACTTTTTACGTACAATGAAAGTTTTAGCGGGCCCCTAGAGTCTAGACCAGGGTTTCTCAAAGTGGGGTACGCGAACCCCTAGGGGTTCGCCATGCGACGGCAAGAGGTTCGCGACAAAATTTACGTAATGGTGGCTTGATAATTGGCTGGAAAAGATGGCTGGATTCTTAACCCATTTGCGGTCACGAACGAGAGCATAATTTCTAGTTTGAGTGTCAAGCAACTGGAGTTACTTTTAGAGATGTCCGTAGATTAGTCATTCATTAGTAAATGGTTCGCTGTCACCTTTTTTTTTTTTTTTTTTTTGGTCGGGAAATGCTATTACACATCCCCGGTAGCGTTGGGGAAGGACCACCGGGGTATGTGGGACTTGCTACGGCCGAAGAGATGGTAAGTCACTTACCATCTCGCTGTCACCTGGAAATTTTAACAGGGGCTCGTGGAGCCGAAAGTTTGAGAAACCCTGGTCTAGACGATCAATTTTATTGCGCAATATAATTGACCGTCTAGGGTTAATATTGAACGCGCTCGTCTTTCAATCTTGTTGTCAAATAATTTTTGTGATAATATTGCACAGTAAAATTGATCGTCTAGGGGCCCACTTAGGGTGATGCCAAACGATATGCTCGTGTTTGTGATTTGTGAGTTGTGACTTTGTGAGGGGCAGAATTTAGGTCGCGTAAATATCTTTTCATACTTAAATCATGAGTCATGACTCACAAAATTACGCTCGTGTGAATTAAACAGAACTTTTGTATAAAATTGAATGCAGCAGAATTTCTGCCAGCCGAAATTCTGCGACTCACAACTCACAAATTACGCTCGTTTGGCTTCACCCCTAGTTATTTTAAGTTGAGTTATTTTTGTGCACAGACAGAGTTGACCATGGGCGTTCAAATTCAAAGTGACTGCAGGAAAATATACGGTAATAGAGCAGGAATTTTCGAGCACTATAATATAATTAATTGGAAGTTCGTTAGTTGATTTTAAGTTGCTGACTAAAATATATTATTTTTATGAATTTCAATTTGAATACACTATTAACTGTTCTCTACCTATGGCGTAAAACCAGAAGCGTAGCGTGCCTCAGAGAGGCCCCGTATAAAAAATTGTTTCGGGGTCCTAAGGTAAGGTTCCTTTTTTAGGGTTCCGTACCCAAAGGGTAAAAACGGGACCCTATTACTAAGACTTCATTGTCTGTCCGTCTGTCTGTCTCCAGGCTGTATCTCAAGAACCGCTACAGCTAGACTTCTGAAATTTTCACAGATTGTGTACATCTGTTGCCGCTATAACAACAAATACTGAACTGAAAACAAAGTAAAATTAATATTTAAGGTTAATTCCCATACAGCAAAAGTGATTTTTTCGGCCTTTTAGCTCTATATGAATAATATGGCAAGAGGTAGGGACTTGAATTTTTCACACATTCATTTGTTAAATGTGTACTTTAATATTTAATAATAATATTAAAATAAAATAAAAAATTAAGACGGGCTCCCATACAAAAAACACAATTTTTAACCTATTTTTGCTCTGTATCGGTACGGAACCCTTCGTGCGCGAGTCCGACTCGCACTTGGTCAATTATTTACTTTTAGGAAATGGAAAGATTTTATTCATTTTTACTTACGATCGTGAGGGGCCCCCTATGTCCCGGGGGCTCAGTATAATTGATAAGGCATATACGGCGGTAGCTACGCCCCTGCGTAAAACTAAACGCTACGGCCAGAAATAACCAACGTTAGCATTTGCTGTTGAAATGAAAAAAATCACAGTAAGGCAATATTTTTCAGTATTGATAGAAGCATTAATTCTCGTTTAAATAATGGTAAAGATACTTTTATATGCAAATCTACTCCTAAGTCGCATTTTAAAAATATGCCGAAACAATCACATTTGTTGTATGGGAGCCCTCCTTAAATATTAATTTTATTTTGTTTTCAGTATTTGTTGTTATAGCGTCAACAGATATACACAATTTGTAAAAATTTCAGAAGTCTAGCTATAGCGGTTCTTGAGGTAGAGCCTGGAGACAGACAGACGAACAGACAACGAAGTCTTAGTAATAGGGTCCCGTTTTTACCCTTTGGGTACGGAACCCTAAAAACGAAGAGCACCAATGTTGGTTTTACTCTACAATCTCAATCTTTACGGACGCAAACTGTGCCTCGTTGCTCACTGTAACAACAATCTGTTACAACTTACAACCTATAAATTAGTTGAAGTGACATGACCGAGGCAGCTAAAGGTGCGTCCACATTTGTATCATTTGCGCGATGTCCGTCGCGATCATCGCGCCGCGATCGAGTATGCGTATCATAGTGTGGCCTATTAGATCATTCGGCCGATCAAGCGCGTATTTGATACGACACGTATTAGATACGCGGTTAATAGCGATCGGGCCGTATCATTTTGATACGCTTCGATGATTCGCGACGGAGATCTGATCATCTGATCGCGAAAATGATACAAATGTGGACGAAGCCTTATGCTACGGTAAACCATCGGTAAACAGTGTTTTGTGATAAATTCTCCTCATCGCTTGAAGTCACGCAACTGGAAAGTGATAAAACTGCCATAGCGCTATTATTATCAGCCTATTTCTACACTACTTATGCCTGAAGAATAAGAATTATGACCTGAAGCTTAAAGGTCACTCACACATATCAACTCGAAAAGGGATTGGCACCGTATCGCCTCGAGCCGTTCAATATTGTTTGTATGAAACTCCCTACTGCAACGCACACTAAGCGGAACCGTAACGTAATCGTCTCGCCTCGGAAGGGCGAAGGGCGAAGGACAGCGGTCGGCGAGCCGTAAGCGAGGCGTCGCCTAGCCGTAGGTGAGTTGACGTACAGGCGCTACTGATACGCTTTAGTAATACGTGCATACGTTAGGTTGACGCCTGGTTGACGGCGAGGCGAAAGGCGATACGGTGACGATCCCTTTCCGAGTTGATATATTGTATGCTGTGACCTTAAATTTTTTGGGTTCATATTATATTTTAGCACCACCACTGTACATAACTCACTGTGCTCAGCTTTAGGTGTACCTATCTACCACCTAGGACGCTAGACTAAAAACAGAGCTAAATTAACCAAACGTGAACTAATACATATTATAGAGTTTATTAAAGGATTTCCGTCTTAAAATGTTATATTTTCGCGACCGCTTGCTGATCGTTTCAAGTTTAAGTGATTTAAGGTAGGCAATAGGCATAGTCTATCTAAAATTACTCAGTAGCTATAATTGTCATAGTATACTCCACTCGGGCTAACTTGTCGCTAGCGGTCATTGACTCCCTGTCAAAAACTTGTCATTTTCCATATAAGCCGCGATTGACAATGTGTCAGATATTGTCAATCGTGGTTTTATTTGGAAAATGACAATAACCGCTAGCGACAAGTAAGCCCGAGTGAAGTATAATAGTAAGTAGTAATAAGGCGTTGTATATAATATTATTATGGCCCAACTCAAAATCCGACACCGACTGGTGTCATTTATATACCAAGTACCGTCGAAGAAATTGATTCATATAGGCAGGTGACGGACCTACGTCTTTGGGTCAATTCAGACCGCAACGCGACGAGGCGAGGCGAGGCGCAGCTCGGCATTTTGTATGGATTTCACAGATTTCAATTGCGTGAAACGTCTTGCGAATCTGTCAAATTCATATAAATTTAGAAATGCATCTCTGCGTCGCGTCGCGTTGCGGTCTGAATCAACCCTTTTGGTCGGGTTATGTCAATTAAATGTTCGTCGTAATCAGTCTACTGGGTTTGGCATACTGCGACGGAATTACGTAGCTCCGCAATCTGCGTATGAATCAACTTCTCTGATATACTACATAAGCCAACTAGTTAACTAGCTATAAAGGAGTATGTACCAAAGATTTTAATTGACAAATCATCTGCTTCAGGTAACCTAAAGAGGAGGCTGGGTCGAGCCAGAGGCTTCGTATTGCGGATGTTCGACGCCCTATGCAACTGCACGCAAACTGCCGCCGCCGCTGCGCGCACCAGTGCCCGCAATAATCCCTTCGTCAAACGCTAAAAAAACCTACATCTTAGTTCCGAACGACAAACATAGATGGCGCTTTTCGAAAACAGCAAAGCGGAATGTTAAAAAATAATCTTTTTGTAGAAAATCAGATGACGATAAAATATTTTTCTGACCCATTATAATGATGTACACTACATAAAATCAACTCTTATCTATCTGTACACAGTAATGACTCTAATGATTTCTGAACTCTTTACACTCAAAATATAATTACAAAATACAAAAGAATGGATAAAAACTGATATATCATGAATTTTTAATATCTGAGACTGTACCATTTGCATTACTTGTAAAGTAACAACATATCTACTCTATAATTTATTGGCAACTATTGATATGTACACAGGGTGTGTTCTTTTTAATATCTTAAAGAATTTTGATATAAGCTATTTTTGATTTCTACATAGTATTTTTAACACTAACTGCTAAGTTTTTACATTGACTAATCTTAGGTTTAGTTTATGTCAAAGATTTATAAAAAAATCAACATGAATTTCCACCTAATCAAATGTATCTATTGTACAACAGCAAAAGCTTAGATATCCATGTTGTCTTTTCAAATATGTATTATGAAAATCTTTACCTACCTTTATTTGTAATGTACGCAAATATTTTTAAATATTAATGGGAAAACCACACTAAGCCCTTAAAATGTATTACCTACATTAAACAAATAAAAAAAGCTGATATTCATAATTTAACTTACCTACTGCTTATAACTATAGACTATATTATAGTGAAACCCCCTCCCCAAAGTCCAAAACATAGGAATGTTTTATTCCGTTTCAGGATGTCTTCCTATAGAATATTCGGAATTATTTTATCTCCGACAGGGCTTTGATGCCAAAAACATAGGGCTCCCTGTTGCAAAACCCAGAGGTAATATAACTCTGAATAGACTACATACTCTTCTTGGTGTATCTCAGTCGTCGGTGTAAAAGTGATGTAACTCGAGATTTAAAAAAAAATGTTTGGCACACCAAAAATAAAGCATTTTTTTTTAATTTTATTACCTGTGTGGCAAATATAAGAAAGTGAAAAATGTTTTGTACTTAAAGCAATACGGGTTACATTGTTTTTGCATTGACATTTTTAATGATTGTGATTGGTGTTAATGTGAAGACGCTTATAGAAATTAATGTTTTATATTTAGTAATATAATAGATATAATTAGGTGTAAAATATATAAAGGGGTATTAAAATTTTATTTGTATTGCTTCTTTATTTCATCGCTTATTTGTAGGTCGACTTTTAATTTAATATCTTATAAGTATTAAGAACTGCGAAATGTACTCTTAAGAGTACGTTTAACATGTACACATTAAAATGTATACTATATCTGTTTAAGACTAGCACAAGCACAAACCCAAAAATCTTAAAAAATTGGTTAAAGTCCACAAACAGAAATTGGCTGTATTTTTGTAAAATATTTTGTGATTCTTATACCTATTGTATTTTACAATTAATACGGTAATTAAAGAACGGCTCTCAATAGGAAAAGTCTGTATTTTTGTCAAAATATGCATCAAAAATGCAAAAAGGGACCTTTCAAATAAAAAGTTTTAGGTAAATGACTAGTGATTGGACAGTACAGGACAAATCACAAAAACACAATATTAAGGTTGCTTTAAAAACTGCCTGTTTTTAAGTAATAGAACGCCTGATTTTAAATAAAACAGTTACTTTTTAATGCAACCTTAATAAATATTGTGTTTTGTGCTCTATCCAATGACTAGTAATGTCCATTCACTAGTAATCTCACCGTATTGTATTATTATAAGTACATCTAAATAAACTTTCTTTTACTTATCCACTGTTTTTTTAATTAAGTCGTTAGGTCCTAAGCCACAAAGTAAGATTTTACACAACGCTGAAAAAGCACAAATACTGCAAATCAATTTCTAAGTATATCAAAGTATAATAATATTATATTTAAATATTTAGGTTTTAATGTCATGTTTCGATAAATATTAGGTTTTTATGTATAATTATTTGTATGTATTCATTTAATAATTTTAAAAATGATTTTGGATACTAATATTATATTAGAAGTAGATCAAATTGTGTTCAAATTTTTTATGAATGTACCTATATATTTTTCTTATTCCTATAACTGTGAGGTCCAGTGTTTTCCAACTAAAAGATTTTATAAATTGTGTTAGTGACTTTTAGTATTGTATCTATCTTGTGTCACTTATGCAATTTTAAAATCAGTAGGTCTATAAAAAGTTTGTAAAGTTATTACTTGCAGTCAAACAAGACCACAAGCGGTGAAATTGATAGTTTGGATGTAAGCGATAACTTCTTAAAGTATGTTCTTAATATAACTGAAATGTTTTGAAAATATGTAATATTTCACTTGGGATAGCTGTTGTTCTCAATGCGTTCACACTGAAACTTAATATTCAGAAACATGTCGACTTACTAAATATTAATTAATATTCCCGGTCGTACTCAACACATTTCATTGGAAAACACTGGTTTGCCATAGCCCATAGGTGTAACATAAGTAAGTGTATCGAGTAACAAAATATGTGTAATAGAATGTTTCTATGTGATATCCTGCCTGTCTGAACCCTTCTTGTGATCCGAAATGCGAATCTTGATATCTTCTCAATATAATAAAGATTTTGTGACTGATTTCTGTATTTCTATTGCCTCATAATAATAATAAAAAATGTGGGTTACATTACTACATTTCTGATAAGTCGAAAATATAAAATTAATTCTGAAAAAATTCTAGACTGAAACGACTGTTTTGGCTTTCACCAGAATCGGAACTATCGCCAATATATTATTATTGAGAGTTTTTAAACTTATGAGCTTCTGCCTAAAACTTATACAGTACTCCCAAATTAATAATGCGCATGAATGACCGTGAATAATGACCGTATTACAAAACTACAGGAATATCACGACGAATTTTTACTAATACATGTATCTTAAACGCAATGCAATTAGAATATGTAATATCGTCTACCGTCGCTCCGAAAATACGAACATTGTCGTAAAATTTCGAAAATTCTATGCGCATTATCACTTTGGGAGCACTGTAATTTTGTACGTGTGACGTGACTAAAATGAAACTTTTGAATGGCAGCTGCTTCGCATCTACCTCATTACAATGTTATCGATGAGCCAGAAAAGATGGATGTAGTATGTCTAAAAGACTCTAAGATTGAATTGAGCTTTTGGGCCTATACTTGTGTCGCCATCTACCGAGTAAATAATGTAAACTTTAAACTATAATCCAGATGGCGCCACTGGTACCATCTTGAATTTCTCAAGAACCTTACCAAAAAATAGCGAGGTTTGAATCTGGAACACACCCCAAAGGTGTTTTTAATAAGAAAGAGTTTAAATAGATGGCGCTTTGCTGAAATAAGTATTTTAAAGAAATTACGTGACTGTGACCTTACTTCATGCAGTCATAATAATTATTATAGTTTCGGAATAGATCACAATTTAATTTCTCAATTATCACTGTGTTTTATTATAAAAAAAAAGTAATAAAAACAACTTACATCAAAATCGTCAGCAATGTAAAATTTTATTCAGAAAAGCACTTATTTACATTTATTTCTTATGTTTCCTGTAGTTTGGCGAACGATCTCGATCCCTCTTTTTCTTCTTTCCCTTTCTCTTTTTGTCAATATCTCTCTTTTCCTTCGAACTCTTTTTACTCTTATACTTCCTTCTATCATCAGAACTGGATGAGTCACTACTATATCGTCTTCCGCTCTTATGTCTGTCTGGCTCTGAACTGCTTAAAGAATCATTACTGCTATATTTCTTTTTCTCTTTCTTTCTATGTCTACTTCTATCTTCTTCGCTAGAGTACGAATCTCTCCTCCTGTTCCCTCTACTTCTACTCCGTTTATTACCATTGGAATGACGTTCAGGTTCTTTTCTGCTACTTTCTTCCTGCCTATTTATATTTTTACTTGAAGAGGACTTCTCTTTTTTTACTTCTGAGCTTTTTTGTATATTTTCTTTTCTCTTGTACTCTTCATAGGATTCAGTGTCTGGAAACACAAAATATTATTAGCTTTGAAACTGCCTTTTCAGTGACAATATTATATTATAAGCGCCAGAACACTGTGTATTATTAATTATTATTATTCTCGCAGGATTATAATAATCGGCCAAGTGTGAGTTAGACTCGCACACGAAGGGTTTTGTACCGTTATAGAGCAAAAATAGGCCAAAACTGTGTTGTATGGGAGCCCCCCCTTAAATTTTTATTTTATTTACTTAAATATTATTATTCACATATAAATAAGGCGTTTGTGAAAATTTAAAGTGCCTACCTGTTGCCATTATTGTGACCGAGTAAAAAAGGCGAAAAAAAACACGTTTGTTGTATGGGAGCCCCCTTAAATATTAATTTTATTTTGTTTTTAGTATTTTTTGTTATAGCGGCTACAGATCTACGTAATCTGTGAAAATTTCAGAAGTGTTCTTGAGATACAGCCTGGAGACAGACAGACAGACAGACATCGAAGTCTCATGAATAGGGTCCCGTTTTCACCCTTTGGGTATTGTGGTATATGTGGCAATTATTATTAAACTACTTATAAGTTTTTTAAAGCACGACATACCTAATCATAATATTTTTTTAATATTGAAATACTTACGAACAGTAATCCTATTATTTTAACCTAATATTATAATCTTGCTGAACTAGGTTTTTATTAAATCTGATAAAACATTAGAAACTTACTTATAACTTTGGACTCCTTGTCGTAGACTGACTTTGGTACAGCTTGCACCATGAACTCACTGAGACTGACGGTTTCCTTCTTGATAGCCAGTTCCACTACAATACGACCATTGTCCTCGTCTAGGCTCACAACCTGAAATTATTAGGATAACAGAATACAGCCTATGTCTAGTACGAAGAGTCTGACTAGCGAAAGATGAGACTGGAAAAAGGCACCAAATTAAAAAAAATCGACGTTTAGCAACTCTGTGTATAGCAGAAATTATAGTTTTGATCTATGAATAATAAAGTTCCTTAGTTTTTATTAGTCGTAATTAGTAGATTAAAAGTCAAAACTATAATTCCGGCTATAGACAGGGTTGCTATACGTCGACTTTTTTTAATTTGCCTCCTTTTTCCAGTTTCCATGTTTTTATCTTTTTTTATTATGGGATAAAAATAAAATCTTCATCAAAATTTCTATTCAAACAAATATTAGAAGATACAACAAGACCCATATACATAGCTAAATAATAAAGAAAGCAATGAAAAAATATTTTTTGCTTATTTTTTTTTCAAATTTTATCATTACCGCATTCCATAGTACAATCTTTGATTACATAATAAAAACATCAACATACCTTGCCGTAATATCCCGAATGTTTTCCAGTGGTAACTTTGACATAAGAATTCTTGACTATTTGCAGTTCCTCTTCTTTGTCTTTTGTATTGTTTTTCTTTTTGTCCGTTATAACCTTATCAGCACCCAAACCCAAGCCTTTTGGTCTCAACTGAGGCTGCTTGTATGTAGATCTAAAAAGTTTTAAATGTAGATTAAAATGAATGTAGATCTAATAAAAAAGGTATATAATAACAATGTGAATCGCCACAAAGTGAATTTCAGTTCCTTTGTGGTGAGAGTGCCGACTCAAGTTTTATCCATCTTCGAGGAGGAGTTCTGGCCCTCCGGTATAGTTTACCGGAGGTTCCGGGGGAGGCTCCCGAACGAAGCGCGCATCACGTCGCCAAAAGAGACTTAACGTGATAAAGTGTAGTGTGATTGTGTGTGTGAATGTGTTAATAATAATATATTAGGATAAAATTGTTCCGCGTGCATCTGTTGTCTGATTGCCATAACACAAGTTTTTACTTAGCATGGAATTAGACGACGTGATGTATGCTACCTAGCTTTTATATTATTGTATGCTTAATAAAGAATTTGAACAATATACATTTAATGCACCAGACGACCGGATTCATAATTGTAATAAAAGAGGAATAAGTGCATGAAAAGTGTATATTATCACTGTGAAACCTGAAATTCCACCAATCAGTTACATTACATTCATACATCATAATATTATAATATGTATAGTATAGTTTATAGGTTTAAGGAACAAGTTTTTGCTATTTTATTATAAAACTAGAAAGAAGTTTTTCACAACTTGTGCCTAATTTTTTTTATCATGTGGGAACCATACATATTACTTCTAGGACCCAAATAATATGCTTATGATATGGAATACTTAATAGTGGATAGCATTGTCATTAACTACTCTTAATTTTTAAAAATAACAAGTTCTTAGGGAATATGTCACTCATTTTATTGTTTGTAGTGTTTAATAAACAACTTACTCTTTTCCCTGAGTCCAACCCATGCCACGTAACATAGCCAGTCCAAATTCTTGAACTGGTACGGATTCATAATCATCTATTGTGGACTGAAATTAAGAAATACAATTTTTATTAATTTTGTCATGAATTTTACAATGTGTACGTATAATATATACTATTTTCAAATGTAAGTATGCATTATATACTTACATTTGAAAATATACATTTTAAATCAAAACTGACAACAGAAACGGCATCTATTAACTAGTGTAATTTTTTTTACTTTTTATAATAAAGAAAAATAATGATTATTGTAAAACACAACAAGACAATAATAATAACCTCAGTCTGCCCATCAAAGATTGGTTTGGTGTTAATGGGCACAACCAGGTTTGGTATGTCAACTACAATTTCTTTCTTGGCTTCTTCCAACAACTCCCTAGCAGCCATTTGTTCCAGCGTTTCGTTTTCCGGAACATTTACTTTCTTCTCCGGTTCTTCAGTTTTAAATTTAACATCGTCAAAATTTTCCACCTTCTCAGCTATTTCTCTGAGTTTTTCTGCTGTGATCAAGGTGTTTGGCTTCATTGGTATGACAAGTGGCTTTTTCTCTGCAGCATCATCACCCCTGAAATTATTTTACATCAGATATAAACAAGATTTTATATTTACCAAAAAGTTGCAGTACAAAATCTTTTAATATAAAAACAAATATTTTACAAGTTAAAATAAAAATCAGCCAAGTGCGAGTTGGACTCGCGCACAAAGGGTTTTGTACCATTATAGAGCAAAAATGGGTAAAAATGTGTTTTTTTGTATGTAAATTATTATTTTAGTTAAATTTTATTATTATTTTTTAAAGTATAAATACAACTGAGTATTTTGTTAACATTTCAAGTGCCTACCTATTGCCATTATTGATATCAAGCAAAAAATATTAAAAAAATATGTCTGTTGTATGGGAGCCCCCTCAAACATTTAATTTTTTTTTTAGTATTTGTTGTCATAGCCGCAATAAATATAGACAATCTGTGAAATTTTCAGCAATCTAGCTAAAGCGGTTCTTGAGATACAGCCTGGAGACAGACAGACGGACAGAAAGACATCGAAGTCTTAGTAATAGGGTCCTGTTTTACCCTTTGGGTACAGAACCCTAAAAAGGTAAAACAAAATAATTATTGTAGTGTCTATGTGACTATTGCAACTGTTAGTAATTATGGTATATGCCACTATGGGTTATAATATTTTTATTTGATACCAATTTTTTTTTGCAACTAGTCAACAATACAATACCAACAAAGCGTGAAGCACTTACCCTATAACTTTGATAGATTTTTCTTCAACACATTCAATGTAATCTTTTTTCTCAACTACTGCTGGTTTATCCGATTTTTTTGTTTTCATAAACCCAAAAGATATCTTTTTTGGCTCCATTTTAGTAGTTTACCAAAATTCCTTAGACAGTAGGAAGTAGAGAAGAATTTTCTAACTACCTGAGTAACAGTAACTACCAGGTTTTGAAAACTGATTTAAAATTTTATAACACAACTTTTAAATAGCATTGTATGAATTGATTAATCACGAATATAACATAATTTCAATGTTCACCATCCATCGATTCATTGCGCCGCGTTTGCGTTCTTACTTCTTCTTCTTCTTGCGAATTTGACACATTGACTGTCGTCTGTCACAGTGACATAATTTTTTTTTCTCGTTTAGGAAAGCTTTAGAGTTATTTTACAAGAAGCCAAAATGCAAGTTTTTTATTTTATTTTACCACCTCATTGCTAGAATGAAATATTTTCTTACTGACAAATTCCGATTTATTACTTACTACATGACAATAACAACACAATGACAGACAATGATTTTTTCCTCTTTAAATTTACCTATAATATTTCCCTAAATCGGAAAATAATCTCTTATAATATTTAACCCTTAACTACAGTGGTGAACAATAATCACGTTTCTATAGTTGTGGGGTCCACTGGACCCATGTATTTTTAAAAGGCAATAAAAATGAAAGTATCCCGAATAATTAATAAAATGTTTATTAGCTTTATTATATTATATTATATAACAAACATAGTGTTTTAAAAAATCAACAATAGGAACATACATTTCTAACATTAATTTGTACTTATTATAATCAGTTCAGGTTTCCTTAATCTAAAAACAAGCTTATGAAAAAAAATTATAAAAATATAAAACTGGTCGCCAAGTAAAAACAAAAAATATTTTCTATAATAAAAAGATATGTTTTCTAAAAACATACCAAAAACCACGGACATAAAAAAAATACGGACGTAACCTTCTTATAATCACGAGTGAAGCCTAGTTATGGCCGCCCGTGTAGGACGTGTGCGTGATATGAGGGTTGCCATATAAATCATAAATTTCCCTACTTTTTAAATTTTGTAAACTCAGACAAGTTAAACGTATTTTTTATACTTAAACATATTTTTATGTTTTTTTCGCTTCAGAAATGTAAGCGGTTGTTAAAGATGTCATAATGAAAATATTATTTTTATGACACTATAGATAGAAAAAAAACACATGTTACGTACAGAGAAGTATATTATTTACATAACATTATTAGTAATAATGATTATGTACAAACATTTACAATAATAAAATTATTACTAGCTATTTGACCGAGCTTTGCTCGGTATTCGATAAAACACGAATAAAATGACATTTTCTAAAAATAATTCCTAGCTAGATAGATTTATCGCCCCCGAAACCTATATACGAAACCTGTATACGAAAAGATATAAGATACTTATGTCCCGTAACCCGTTTCATCAAACAATCAAGTAATGTTAAATAAATAATGGCTTGTTAAATCAGTTAACGGCCTGTTAGAGCTATCGAGAGTTCTACCATGCGCTAACGTCAAATCAAATCACCTAACATGGTGTTAAATTTATTCCTGGTCTAGAGGTCCATTCAATATTTTCATTCCTACTAGGTCTCAATGACGCTCGGGTGACTACACCAATAGCACCTTTCCTCCCCTACTACTGAAGGAAATCTAAGACAACAATTTTATCTATGGACGCTTACGCCACGTCAGTCTAACCCCGTGCTAAGTACCTGAAGGACTTGTGTTACGGGTACCAGACAACGGAAATATATTTAATACTGTTATACTATACATATATTTAAGATTTTTATTATATGATACACATATTTAATACACACCCATGACCCAGGAACTTTGAAAACTTTTTGTTCCGTCGGCAGGATTCGAACCCGCGACCCCCGGCTTGAGCTACCGACAGCCCACCCACTGAGCCACAGAGGTCGTCAAACAACAATTATATCCACTTTTGTAAATTAAGAAATTAATAGGGGTGTAGACTATTTTTAGGAAATATATTTATTTTACAGATGTACCATCAAGGAAGTTGATTGCTATGCAATTGACAGACCAACGTTATTTGGTCGAATACTTATGTCAATTCAAGTTAATTGTGATCTGTCGGCTGGGTTTGACGTAACGCAACCAAACTACTTATGTCCCCGATTTGCATAGGAATCAACTTCTCTGATAGTACATAAGTATTTTGTTACACCTAAAAATATGTATAAAAAATAAATACACTCTTATTTCAATTAAAAAAATCACTTATTAAATATAAAAAATATTATAAAGTTATTAAGTAAAATATGTCCATTTTCGGTAATTCTATAATACAAACTCTCAAAAAAACAATAATTTGTATTAGATTTCGTTTACTGTCTACACCCCTATTATTGTATTCCTGCCTAATTACTGGTCAATAGTACGCTAAATACTTACATGACACTAATAAAAGACAATAAAATTAATTATTTGATTATTTAAAAATAATTTAAAATTTTCCCCGGTTTGGGGAAAATTTCCCCACTTTGTTATGGACATTACTGACCTGTTGAAGTTGAATTAATATTTACATTATTTTATCAAAATACTTTAAAAATATGTTATCTTACCTATGAAATATTATTCCTTAATGTTTTTTGTGTAAGGTTGTATTGTTCTTGCACCATTTTACAACACAAGATGGCATATTTATTTTTATTTATGAATGACAAAGACGTGTCACCGCGATGCAGTCTAATTGCGTAATGGCGGTACGATCGGCTTATTACAGTGCGAGTGCGTGTGCAAGATGTGTACGTATGATCGCCTGGGCTTATTAAGGGTGCTTCACTCATTTCTTAATGGCGATCCGTCCGTATTTTTTTTACGTCCGTGCCAAAAACAAATACTTAAATAAATTTTAAAACAAAAATTTTGACACCAATTTCATTTACCCTACTTACAAACATGTACTGCAAACAACTTTTGCACATGTCATGCAAATAGGTTGCTGGCACTTAGTACATAAGTGAACAGTCTTAGCTGCTTATTTCAGAGTTCGAGTCATGATCACTTTCCATTACAAAATCTTCGTCATTATCAGAAAACTCATTATCAGAGTGAGTATTTAGAGCATCTCTCACAGAAAACGAATTTTCTTCTTCATCACTGCTTAAATCAGCATTCAGCCATTGCTCTATTATATCTTCGCGATTGGTTGACATATTTTTATTATTTTCCATGATGAAAACTGAAATTTAACATAAAAACAACTACAAAACAAGAATTATAAAAATACGTATCTATAGTCGTGGGTCCAATAGACCCATGCATAATCATTTACTTACCATTGGAGTAGCTCGCGAAAAATGTCCGTCTTGGTGCGTATGCACCGGCTTACTGTCGAAAGGTACTGAGGTGCGCGGGGAGCTCCACCATCCACAGCGCTACTAGTGCTTGTTTAAAGAATCACCATGGGTCCAGTGGACCCACGACTATAGTTAAGGGTTAAAAAAAAACCTAGGTCCAACGACACCCCACACGATGGGGTGGACGCGAAAAAAAATTCATCCCCGCTTGATGTGTAGGGGAGGTAAGTACTTACTATAAAAAAGAATACTTATTTTTAAGATTTTTATATGATAAGAGCAAAATTTTATAGTGTAGGCAGCGTACGCAAAATAAGTAACTTTTCTGGTTGAGTTTTTACACCTTGCTTCCGAAAAACCCAAATATCTTACGGAATCCGTGCGGAATCCTATTTTTTTTCCAAAATAAAATTTTTGCCTTGTTCAGCATAAATAATGTAGGACTCCAATGGTAAAATATTTTTTCAAATCGGTCCAGTACTTTCGGAGCCTATTCACGTCAAACAAACAAACAAAAAATAAATGTTTTCATCTTTATAATATTAGTGTAGATTAGTATGGAATATGGATTAGTCTTACTAGTCCTACAATTTTCTAAACTATTAATTGCATCCAAGCATTTCACACAACAGGCGAACCTAATTAGTGCAATGTGAGATCTGCGTCTCAATTTGTATCCCAAGTTTCTAATTTAGTGCACAAATAAACTAGTTTTCCCGGCTGGAATTAATCCATTAGAGTCCAGTGGTAATCAACCTTTTTATATACGGGCCACAAACATGTTGTAGTCTGGGTGTCGCGGGCCGCAAACAAAATTATTTAGGGGTGAAAAAAAAAGTTCTACAAAATTAGCAATTTAAAAGTGGGAAAATTTTCACTATTTTCACAATTTTACTGGTGGGAATTTTCAAAATGGTTTTATCTTCACGCGGGCCACTTATAAAGCCTCGGCGGGTCGCATGTGGCCCGCGGGCCGTAGGTTGAGTATAGCTGCATTAGACATTAGAATGTGGAGTGTACGGAGAAAATGCACTCATTAGCTCAGTTTCGCTTCAAAAGTTACAATTTCATTTCTCGTTTAGGGCAAAATTTGAGTCAGATTGTGCGATACAGTCAAACAAGGGAACGCTTGTTTTAGAATTTAGATGTGAGCTTGCGATATGAGCTTAGTCACAATTATAATATTTACATTATATTTACACCAACTATTACATAATCATCACAATAATATTATAATATTATGTATAAAGACGTGAGTGGAAAGAACCAGATAAGTAACATTTTATAACATAAGGACTACTTATTTTTAGGGTTCCGTACCCAAAGGGTAAAAACGGGACCCAATTACTAAGACTTCGTTGTCTGTCCGTCTGTCCGTCCATCTGTCTCTCTGTCTGTCTCCAACCTGTAACTTAAGAACAGTAATAGCTAGAGAGTTGTCACAGATTAATTATATAATATGTTGCCGCTATCAACAAAATATACTAAAAATAAAATTAATATATCAGCGAAACACAGCGCTTGCGTTCTGATTCGCCGAGTGAGTGAGTTTACCGGAGGCCCAATCCCTATTCCCTTCCCTTCCCACCTCTACCCTCCCCTATTACCCTATTCCCTCTTAAAAGGCCGGCAACGCACCTGCAGCTCTACTGAAGTTGCTTTCCATCAGGTGACCCGTTTACTCGTTTGCCCCCATATTTCATAAATAAAAAAATAAATAATTGCATCCATACAACAAACGTGATTTTTTGGCCTTTTTTGCTCTACATCAATAAATAATGGCAACTGGTAGGTACTTGAATTTTTCTCAAAGTACTTAGTTATATGTGTACTATAGTAATATAATATTTAGTAATAATATTAAAATAAAATAAAAAATTAAGGGGGGCTCCCATACAAAACACAATTTTGGCCTAATTTTGCTCTACAATGGTACGGAACCCTTCGTGCGCGAGTCTGACTCCCACTTGGCCGATTATTTCTCTTATAATTTAAACCAACCTTGTAACTTACGTACCTACTTCATCACCAGCAGCTAATAAATCTGGCTACACATATACTTAATCCACATTGTTGCACTTGGGCTACTTCATATCTCGAATAAATTATTTGATTCCGGTGAGAACTAGGTCTAGGTCTAGGTGAAAGCTAGTGTTAAAGTTCTTATAAATAGGTATCATAATCGCATAACAAAAGTTAAGATTATCATCATTAACTTTTACTTTTAACTGTTATTTCAAGCAACGTCCTCACAATGAGTATAAACGGCTTAAACAGTGGTTTTATCCACGTTTTATCTCTGAAGAACACATAAAAGTAGTTTAGTGTATAGTCCGTTTAAGGCTATTTTACCTCGGAGTTCCTATGAAAATGACCTTTATATCCCGGTTAGAGGTAAATTAAAGTCGAATAACTTGTGAAGCGTCGCCACTCGCCAAGGACCATTACTCGCCACGTCAACGGAATTCTAGTGCTTTGTAAGTGCCAAGTATTTAATTTCCTAAACCGAATGTACTTTTTCACCACTTGGCTTTAGCAATGTTGTTGTTTTTAAAGTAAATTAAATGTCAGTACGGGTTAATTAGTACTATGAACTATCATATGGGTATTTACTAGTGTCCGACCGAAGGTCTTTTTTCTGGCCGAAGCCGAAGCCGAAACCGAAGCCGATTAATCGGCAATCGCCACAACCTTCGGCCGAAGCCGAAGCCGAAGGTTTATAATCTATATCTCTCGACTCTCAGTAGGTAATAATTAATTTTGTTCAATACATATTGATGAAGGTGGTAGGCCCCCAGCTGTGACTTGTGACGTAATAACTTACAATAAAGAAGTAAAACTGTATAGTATCTACTTCTCAAAATAAGATTTTAATTATTCTTAAAATTATAAGCAGCACTAAATCAATACATTTCTGCAATTTAAATGCTATATTGGAGAGAGACACTTAAACTGTGATTAAACGGACAATAGAGTTCGAGGTTTTATATTATGATGTGAATATTACGTAAAAAGTTGTACTTAACTCTTATAATATATCTATAAAAATTTTCCGAATATACCCGAACGAAAACCCGCAACAGGAATCTTAATATTGCCTAGACCTAGAGACCCAATCAGCATTGCCAGGTATTTAGGCCACACGTAATTTCCTTACATGATTTTCACACCCGAATTCTGATTACCTACAAAGCAGCCTTGATTGGGAACGGCACAGATCACCTAAATTTTGAATTTCCCCCGGGACTGAGCAGGAAATTAGCATTGATATTACCTCCTGATTAACTTAATGGCCAGACTAATCAGTGAACTGCTAGAGATAAACGAGACAATAATATTGTGGTTCTGTTTCTTGTTGGACTATTTTCCGAACCAATCATTGTAGACTGGACGTGGTAGGACTGGTATGCCTCTGGCATCATTGTTGATTCGACGTTCAAAAAGTTTTAAGGTGCCCATACACGGGACAATTTGTCGTTTCGATCGATCGTCAAGAAAATCGTCCAATCGATCTTTTGAACGTAAAATCGTTTGCGATATTGCTACACACGTACAATTTGTCGTTCGATTTTAACATCGAGGAGATAAATCGTTACGATAATTGTCCCATATATGGCCACCTTTACAGTTCTAATTTTGAATTAAACTATTGTTTTTTTAATTCGAATTTTAATTTGCAACTTCTTATTCTTATCTCTAGCCATGTACTGACTTTTGTATTGCACTGGTAATGATAAGAATGCAATACCGTACACAACTGGACCGTAAAAGCACGAATGGTCCCAAACTGTATCAAAGTGGTCCACTTTCTTAGTAAAGGTTTTTCGGCACGACATTCTATATTACTACTACATAATATATTTTAATTAACAAGAAGTAGGTTAAAAAAGTAGATAAAATTCAAAGATAAATACAAAAATTGGGACGGTTCTACTGTTCGTAGTTCAACCACGTAATTTAATAGGGAAACGTGCTTGCTTGGACACCGCTTATTTTGTTACAAAAACTTGGTAAGTCTCTATTCCATTTAAAACTAGCCCAAGCTTAAATTAGGAAGAAGTTTTTAGTATTCTTCTACAGGGTGTATTATTTCGCCCTAACAAAACTAAGTGATAATACTGGGTGTGCACGTGTTCCTCGTAGACAGTTCGCTGTGAAAGTAACAGCGCTGAAGACCAAAATTTTTTTCACTTTTGTATGGGGAAACTCGTGACGCTGCCGCGCTGGGGCGCTTAGTGCTTACCTATACAAAAGTGAAAAAAAAATGGTCTTTCAGAGCTGCTACTTCACAGTGAAGTCTCCACAAGAAACACATACACACCATAGAGAATATTATTAACTTAGTTTTGTTACACCCCGCATATTCGTACCTATTTAAAAATAAGTAACATTAACATTAACGGCTACTTGCTAGACATTCGTTGAAAAATTATCACTCTCACGCAAAATAACAATTCACAAAGACGAACGATTCCATTTGAAAGACTCGAGCAGTTTTATGAAGTGTTTAAATTAGGCGTAATAAATGAAACAAATCACGTTCACTCAGTAAAATATGGAACCTTCAAAAGCGGTAATAAACTAACATTTGTCGTCGACAACTTTGTTGCGCTATAAATAATATTTTCTATTACACATAGGTGCCCTGACATTATTTATTTCGCCCTAACAAAATATGTGCGGGGCCCGAAACAGCCGCAAATATATTTTAATAGTTTTTTCGATTCTGACATTTCGGTGGGTCGTATCAGGAATTTCTTCGCCGCCCCTGTCGGTTAAAACCTATATACGAGATTTATTAAGGTCATTCTGGTAGGCTGAAGCAATCAGCATTATCGTACGTCATTTTCGTATCGATTCCTTAGGGCTTAGGGTATGTTGTGTAACATAATCCAGACCATAATCTCCAGTCAGGTCATGACGTCTAAAACTGTTGATTGCAGCATTGGCATTTATTTCGGACCTATCCGAAATAAATGCCAGTGCTTACGAAGTAACTATTAAGTAATCGTGCATTGATGTACTTAACATATCATTTACCCTTTCGAGCATCATTTTCTTCTAAAGACTAATCAGGAGAAAATAATTTGCATAATTGTAATTTGATAATTATAACAATAATTGTCTGTGTCATTTACGGCCGTTCCCAATATTTGATCTATCTCTGGTTTTGCCCTACTAGAGATAGGAATAGCTCAAAATTGACATAAAATAGGTATATGTCTTTAATATCCAATGTGAGTTATTCCTATCTCTAGTAGGGCAAAACCAGAGATAGATCAAATATTGGGAACGGCCGTTAAAGCGTAACCCGATTGACGCAATTTGTAGATGTAACTTAGATGTTTGGTACAGACTACAGAGTGGGTAATTTTGGTTCCATTATTACCAATATGGATGAAGATGCTTTCAAGTCCAAAGTGGAACGCAATTAGGTCGAAACTTAGCCGGAGTGGGCAGAACTGATGACCAAGGATTTGTATCTTGTAGATGTCGCATCACGAGAAAAAATGGCACTCTGGGAGTGTTGGCAGAAGTGAAGACAAAAAGGAAAAGCAGGAATACATTGGACACATCCACGCCCTCTCTGTGCTGAACCCCGAAGTCAAAAATTGGAGGGAAAGTTTTTCCTCCAAGTGTTGTAGTCAACCAAGTGTCCCAATATACTTGTAGTCAACCAAGTGTCCCAATATACTTGTAGTCAACCAAGTGTCCCAATATACTTGTAGTCAACCAAGTGTCCCAATATACTTGTAGTCAACCAAGTGTCACAATATACTTGTAGTCATGCAAGTGTCACTCACAATATACTTGTAGTCACGCAAGTGTCACTCACAATATACTTGTAGTCATCAAAGTGTCACAATAATATACTTGTAGGCCTGAACTAGGTAAAAAAACTTAATCCTAATGTGTACGACATCACTCAAACAAGCCGTCAAACTTTTCTCTATTGGTGTCAGGACTCAGGAGTCCTTGGTTAGCCCGATCTACGCAACTATATCTCTGTGGCTAGACTTAGGTCGGATGATGTAATATTGTGGCCGCTGAAATTTGTTCAATCGCTTAAACTTTGCTTGTTAAGTCATAAGTGCATAACCGATATCATATTTATGGCTTTATTTACTCTGTACTTTTAAACTGTGTTTGCGATTTTAACAGCTTTTCGACAGTTTTGAGTTACTTGTATTTTTGGAGCGCAACAAAACGAAAATATGGTAAAACGTAAACAACTTTGGTCAAACATTTATATCTAAGGGACTTTCCAAAAAGTACGTCACATGATTTTCATGATTTCTAATTAGATTTTTTTTATTAAAATGAGATGTCTAAAAAGTAAGGACCCACCTTGTCACATCATCTCACCTCTCCCTTCCCCTTAGGTTAGGCTAGGTTAGGTTATGGATGAACCCTAATGACAATTATGTTAGGTTCTAAACCTAATTACAGTAATTTACTACGTGGATGGTTTCTGTACGTGGTTATTCGTAAAATATATGAGTGACAGCTGCATACATCCAATGCGGGGTGACGGCGGCGCGCGGCACGGCGGTGGACAAATCGTTGCAATGCTACTTGAAGTTCTGAAATCATCAAGAAATCATGCTAATGTGTGCGTGCGACCGAGACTTAATAAGACGTTCTACTGTGTAATATTATGTTACATTTATTATATTCCAGTCATGCGGGGAGCTAGCGTAAATAAGTTTAGTAATGAGAAAAAATATATTCAGCGCATGCCATCATTAAATTGTTGACGACATTGGAGTTGCCTTATCGCAGCTGTAAACCGTTTACGATCGCTGTTTGCGACGATGGACACTTTTAAAATCCGAGACCTTGTAACATCAGGGGTTTGACTAACCAAATGGTTAGTCAAACCCCTGATGTTGCTGATACTTACTTTGGTAATGGTAATTTGAGTAAAAATTTGCAAAGTGCGAAAAGTGTAGATTCACTAATCGATTGGCAATAAATCCATACTAATATTATTATAAATGCGAAAGTGTGTCTGTCTGTCAGTCTGTTACCTCTTCACGCCCAAACCGCTGAACCGATTTGGCTGATATGGAGATACTTTGAGTCCCGGGAAAGGACATAGGATACTTTTTATATCGGAAAAATGTTCGGGCTTTATTTGTAGGAAAAGTACTTACCATATTTTTTTTAAGATTTCATGTGCTTACTTACCTACCATTTGGTCGGCCGTCGGCATCATTGATATGTACATTCATGCCAAATTACAGCTTTGTAGGTCCTATAGTCTCTGAGCAAAACCGCGGACAGACAGACGGATAGACAGACAGACGTACAGACAGACGGACAGACCGAAATATAGTTTAGGGTTCGGGTACCGAAAAATAGGGTTCCTTGTTAACTACGGAACAATAAAAATCGAACCAAGATAATTCGTTCATTCGTTTGTAATATTCGAATGCATTTGAAATTGTTGTTATAAAACTAAGGAGATCGGTCTCAAGACATCTTGGATTGTCTCAAATAAATGTCCCTAGGGATAACTTGTATGTGGATAAAACAGATGCAAACACAGCTGCATCCAGCCATATTGTTTGTTGGTTAAATTGCCTTTCTACGTATAAATCTAGTTTAAATAAATTAAAATGTTTGTGTAGCGAATTCCACTTTGCAGGTGTGTTATTAGTATGACGAAAGTTTTTTTTTAACTTTTATAGCCTAAATCCACTTAGATTATGCTGATCACACTAATAAAGGTCAAAAATGTTAGTTACGAAACAAATATTCAACAGATTTTATTAAAACTTTGCATGCTCATTGCTCATAGCTAGTCTGGACTCTGGAGCTATAACTCTTCATTCCGAATACAGCGTTCGATAGCATAGATTTTGGCTACGGTGGATCAGAGAAATCGATCAGTAAAAATGATTCTTACGCAAATGGCGCCAACATTATTTGGTCGGGTTGTGTCAACTTAACGTTAATTTCATAGGCTTGATATAACCGCTATTTGCCTATTAACTTCACTGAAAGTACCTACTTGTACTTGTATTTATAGTAATAAATAAATATGTAATTCGGATACGCATTTTGATCCTTAAGGCGCCAACCCACCGCGGCGCACGGAGAGGCTACGCACGTGCGTCAAGCTTCGCTTTGTAAGAAAATATATGTGATTGTCATAGAATGACCAAGCGTGTGCGTGACCGTGCACAGTGTGCGCCGCGGTGGGTTGGCGGCTTTATTTCTATATTTCTCGAAAGCCAATATTTTACGTCTCCCATGACAGCGCTTACGCTATAAAATATTTGAAGCGTGAAGCATTTAACGAAGTTTCGAGATTTATTAATAATTATTCTTAATTCCGCGTAGCTCCCCGACTATAGTAGGGGAGCCTACCGAATATTCAGCAATAAATATTCATATTCAACTCCAAACATTCAATCTTTCATTATTCTTCAGCGCTGTGTCTATAGGCGTAGAGTTATTAAAAATTTACCTTTTTATGAATATTTAATTTATTTATCCCTTTTACGCAATACGGTGACGCTTTTGACGAGAACAACCGTAGTGAAATATAGACAAGGGTTCAATTTTAGGTGCTAGAAAATCTCAATTCTCATATTTTTCTGCATTTACAATTGTTTCTGCAAAATCGTGTAGCTAGAAGTTACTATATTGTATTATTGAGTTTTACTGGTAATTAACATGAAGTTACCCCTTTCATACCAAACGTGCCAATACAATATTATGTTAAAGGCAAATATGTCACCACTAGGAGGAGAAGGGTTAAAAAATATCTTGTGTATCCTAACATGTGGATGGTCCATAAAGCCACCCAATAAATTCAAATTTCGAACCCGAAGCCGCGACAACCACGTGCGAAGGTAACGAACCGTTAATTTAAGAGAAAATTTAAAATCCGTGTTCGATGTTTGCCGAGGAACACTTCACATGTTTGCTGATTTGATTGCGTGCCCTTTACTCCTCTCTGACCTCTGTAATCGAATATGTGCCACCCTGAAGCACTGGGTTCGATTTACCGATCCGTTGCATGAATCCGTATCCTTTTGCGAATTATAACTCTTTCATGTTTTTAACCCATCAATCGCCAAGCGGCAGCCGGCTGCCGCATAACAATTGAAAGTCTATTGTGTCTGCGATACCCACGATGGAGGTGCTATTTACGCTAGTCGTGTTAACATATTCTGATAAGTATCAAAAATTAAAAGTCGCGGTAAGGGCTAAAACTATAGTATTTTTATAAACGCAATTTATATTAACAAATTATATTCGTATACGTCTAGTCCCGCACGTGTTGACATTGTATAATTTTAAGTTACAATTGTAAATTTTATTTTAAAAAGATTAATTTTTTCTCACTTTTTCGGTAAAAACTCTCGGCGTAAGAAACTCACACGGGGTCCCACCCCGTGCGAGTTTTCTTACGCCGGTTCTTCTCGCCAGGATAGTTCCCGAACCGGTGCAGGTGGTAGGTACCGGTAGTATCAACGTTCTGAAAGTTCCTATTTGTTACAAATCTATTTAGAAATAAAACTATATTATTTATTTTATTTTTTTTACTTGCGATCAGGCAGAGTAGACAGAATGATAGAGTATGCCGTCTTAGAACTGATGTTGAAATTTTTAAATTTGATGTATTATGACGAAAATCGTCGCTAGGGTTGTTAAATTGTCACCTACGAATTTAAAACTATGAAATATTCGCTGGACGTGTTCCTCTTTGGTCGTATTGTTGTTTATGTTTTGGCACATGCGATTAAAATTGACAGAATCTAATTTCTAAATCTTTATTTTAAATATTTAAAAATAAATTATATCAGCCAGCGCGAGGCACATTCCGTTCATAATCCTAGTGAAACCCGACGAATTTGACAGATATTGAAACCTGTCCGTCTCTTTGCAGTCGAACTACTGGTCGTTATGTCTATTGTCATACATCATACATGTCATGTCATGTCATTGTTGTTGTATTGTGGATCAGGTATGGACTGGTTTAAGTACTTTCCAGTTTCCATAAAACCAGTTTAAACGATCATTCGTGAGGAATAGCTAAGATTGACTTGTCTTACAGCTTGTTAGTCATTATTTCCTGAATAAGAAACTGATACGCAAAAGTTACTTGAGACTCCGCAACTCTACGGACTTCAGTAACTAATTCAAACTATTACAGAAGTCTGAGCCACGGGAATGCTAATTGGTGCATATGAGAGGATTGCAGTTGTCAAACTGTGTTTGGATCTCTACACGTTATGCTAATTAATCACCTTCATTGTTCATAATTCAAATCCGTCAATGCACTGCGCTCAGACATAATAATAACTAGAGATCGCCCAATGGTCGAAATTCGACTTTAATTTCAACGACATTAGGACTACTACCTACCTATATTTTGTAAAAAACATTGACTTTTTTTTTAACTCTTGTCTCTGGGACTTACCTGATCTCAGACTGGCCGTGTAAGCATTGTCTCATAATATCTAAGATTCAATAAAAAAAACTATAATCCATTTTCAATTTGTCAACTTGTTGTCAACAGACTTCAACCATAAATAAAAAGAGTATAATTCGTGTGTATAGGCTTGCTTGTCACTCAAAAGTCTGTCATTTCTCATGTGTGTGTGTTGTAGAGTGTGTAATGTTTTATTTGTTAAAAAAATGTATGATAAAAGCATAATTTCAAAATAATATTAGTTCGATGCACTCCTTCACCATATAAACTATAACTGTGCAAAATTTCATGCACCTACGTTTCCCCATTTTTCGTAAAAAGGGTTACAAAGTTTTTCGCTCGCGTATTAATATTATGATGATAGCTCCCACACCGGTTTCGGTGACGGTGGCCGGTTTCATTGAAACCAGGCTAGCTACGCAGGAGTAATTTTATAGTGCCCAAGTGTGTGCGCAGTACACAAGAGCACTCTCTATTCCCTGACTCTCATAACCCAGTGGGACGGAAGACCGACACGACCGGCGATAGATCAGGCGCAGGACCGACTTCTTACATGCCCATCCGACGCATGGATCATCTTACTTGTCAGACAATCAGGTGATCAGCCTGCACTGTCCTAACCAAACTTGGAAATAACATGTTTCCAACGCGGGAATCGAACCCACGACCTCCGAGTCAAGAGCCGCGCTCTATACCACTAGACCACGGAGAGGTTCAGACATACTGCTGTATGTTAATAGAATCAGGCGTTACTTTGCAGAAATTCATAGCTTTAAATTTACTCTACGAACAACGTCCGTCAAGTCTTGACGGACGTTGTTCGTAGAGTCCACATCCTGAGGATGCTCCGGTGTTGGGGCGAAACGCGCGTCGAGGTTTTTCAACCTGCCTTGCACGGAATTGCCAACATTATTGCTAGTGTGGTGGTGGTGTTTGCAGGTTTTTGCATGCGAGTGTACGCATGGGCAGTGTGGGATGAGGGAGGTGAGCTGTACACTTGCCTATGCGTACACTCACTCATTTACTTAACAGTTGAGGTTTATTTCGCGGAATATTGCTAAAAATAATAACAAACTAAATTTTAATACTGCTGTATGTCCTGTCTTAGTATACAGCGTATTCTTATACATAAGTATTTCTTTATATACATAAATATTATCAAGATTTAACACTATTTCCTGTGTAGCCACCCACTTTAACTCGTATTATCGCGCTATCGTTAGCCGTTACTGTGGCCCCAGCATTAGCTGGGCAAATTTTGATGATATAACACAATGGTTCTTATATTGTGTATGAGAACGAAAAATCATTTTGTTTGTTTTTTTTTTCCTTTGTTTTAATACTATCTTTTGGAATTTTTAAAGCAATCAATCACTCAATAATTAATACATAATATTACATAACTGGTAAAATTTTTATACTGCAAAATATTCAGCGAGCACCAAGAACTAACTTAACAAAACTTTTGAACCGTATTTCCACTTTGTTAAGGTGTATGCATTTAGTTCACACCGAGTGTGGCGACACCGATTATTCGGTGTTTCTTTTGACCTAGGTTCACGTTAATAGCGAGTTTAATTTCCGCTTCACCTCCCCACTGAGGTGGGAGGGAACCCTATAACCCCCATTCGGCGGCAGAAAACAGCCGATTCATGGGGAATTTCAAAATTGCTTTCCATTGTTGACGAAATTGCACGAATGTCGAGACATTGCAGCGTTTTGGAGGTTTTGGGTTGCTATAATTAAGTAACAAGACTGCTGAAAATAAGTTAGCAACTAATTTCGGGCTTGGTTAGGAACATGGGAATAATATTTTAACTACCGCGCTAACAATTCTTTACCCGACGGCAGTGCTTTTCAACATTTTTTGGTATTTTTTTTTTTTATGTCTATTTTTGTTCAAATTCTCCTATAAATTATAATTCATCAATCTTTTTAATCTCCCGACTACCACAGGCTGGAAAACACTGCCTTACGTTGTAAGTGATAGGTTGAATTCATGCGAAAGTGTGTAAGGTTAATATATTATTATAGTTTTTTGTGGAAAATGTACGGTTACTGTTAAATAAATTGACTTACTACTGAAACTTTTGTATTGACCTCGAAACCACACTACTTCACAAAATAATATAGCACGTTACTGTATATCAAATTATTTTGACTTAAAATAATATGGTACAAAAAATAAATACTTAATTTATAGAAATACCAGCAGTGCCCCGCGGTGTTACATGCGGTTTATTCGGTAAAAATAAATTGTGATATTTTCCTGTAGTAAAAAGTATCCTATGTGTTAATCCAGGGTATCAAGTAACTCAATGAATGAAGAAGTGACAAACATACAAAGCCTTTAAGCCATTAAGGAGTGAGCACACTGAGACGGGCCGTGCCGGGGCTCAGCGTGCCGGGGCTCATCGCAAAAATCCGCCTCCATACAATTTGTATGGAAGCGGATGCGCGTATCGCACACTGTGTCGGGGCGCAGCGGATTTCCGCTTCCATACAAATTGTATGGAGGAGGATTTTTGCGATGAGCCCCGGCACGCTGAGCCCCGGCACGGCTCGTCTCAGTGTGCTCACTCCTTTAAGGTACTTTTTTACACATCAAAAATATTTTATTAAAACGACAACGCATCGCATTGTGCCGATTTCTGCCGATATAAAATGGCTCTACATCTGAGACGGTCCCCATTATTGGGAATGTTCAAAGCATTTCGCGATTATAACCGTCTGAGTATTTTCGTAGGTATTAGATCGTAAATTAGAGGTCCCAGGCTCGTTTGCTTCAGCAATTGTCCCAGAATTATACGCTCGTATATCGCTCTGTGTGCTCGAATTTTCTCGAGCGAGAACCGAAAATTTTCTCGAACCATAAGCTCGGTAGTAGGACTAATTTTCGGCGTTCTTGTTTTTTACTGCCCAAAATTAACTTGAAATTGAAATTTTGACTACACTTAAAATTATTTTTTTATGTTAGTAAATTGTGAAAAGATCTGCGGGGCTAAAATGGACACATTTAGCAATTTCTCTCAATCACTTCAGCAAATGGAGTGTCAAAACTGTCAAATTAGTACGAATTATTAGACATGAATTGCAAGCAGACTTGCATTTTGCGATTTTAGAAAGATGAATCATATTACGATTCATAAATATGAGTCTCCAAAGCGACCATTTTAGCCCCGCAGGATTTTTTATTGTTTTGTTCCGGTAAACTTCGTATCATTCTACTCTTAACGTAAACCTTTCCTGGACTGAAAATAAGTCAAATTGGTTCAGCCGTTCTCCAGTTTTAGCCCGGCCGCACATTGTCCGAAATTTCTGATCAGAAACAGTTAACGTCCGCGCTGTCTCTTACATTTTGTACTGAGCCGAGTGAGCTCGAACTCGCCGGAAGGATATTTCGGATAGTGTGCGGGGTGGCGCGGCGCCGCGGCGGTCCGGCGAAATTCAACTGTTTCTGATCAGAATTCGGACAATGTGCGGTCGGGCTTAGCGAGACTAACAAAATTGAACATTAATTTTTATCCATATAAGATTAAATATTATTGTCTTGTGTAGGTATTTATGATGAAATATTAATGAAAATCGCTCATTCACAGTCTTCGAAAGGTAATCCTAGTTTTTCCAACTGTACGGTGCGAAATTCGACAAATACAAATCGAGTGAGCGAGCATTGTAATGCCTCATTTGTTTCGAACGAAGCTAAATATATGAGTAATGTAATTTTTACGCTGTTTGAACTCAAAATTGTACATTGAATTTGTACGCTTTATTCAGAACGTTACGTGTAAATGTTATATTGACTGTGTTACAAATGGCTCTCACGAATTACGGAAATGTAGCTTTTATTGGCCTCTTAAAATTTCCAAAAATGTTCGAATTTTTATACAATTTAAGGGATTTTTTCTGTATTTCTCAAATCATGAACATACCAAACTTTAAAGCAGTAAGGAGAGATCGCCCAATGGTCGAAATTCGACCTTAGTTTCAACGACATTTAGGACTACTACCTTATGTGACTGCTACCTATATTAAGTATGTAAAAAACAAAATGACTTTATCATATATTTTTTTCAACTCTTGTCTCTGGGACTCAGCTGATCTCAGGCTGGCCATGTTAGCATTGTCTAATAGTAAGATTCAATAAAAAAACTATAATCCATTTTCAATTTGTCACCTTGTTGTCAATAGACTTCAACCATAAATAAAAGAGTATAATTAGTACGTATAGGCTTGTCACTCAAAAATCTGTCATTTTTCCTAGTGTGTGTGTTGTAGTCTGTAATGTTTTATTTGTTAAAAAATGTATGATAAAAGCATAATTTCAAAATAATATTAGCTCGATGCACTCCTTCACCATATAAACTATAACTGTGCAAAATTTCATTCACCTACGTTTCCCCATTTTTCGTAAAAAGAGTTACAAAGTTTTTGGCTTACGTATTAATATATAGAAGATACATAATTGTTTGCAAGACAAAGGATAGGGTAGACCATGGACTCGCTCTCGAAAGGGTACATGCTACCTCCCGACAGAATCAGAATCGAATCGGGAATTGAATCAGCTCGATCTCAAAGCTTTTTATACTTTCGACATAATATTATATGGTAGCGCAAAATCGTGCTGCAACTCAATTTGGAACTAATTCGATCAAAATGGCTTTTCGCACTCCTGACAGCTGCTATACTAGCGCACGATAGTGCTGTGGCTCAATTTGAAACTAATCACGTGGGAGAGCCATGCTTCGGCACGAATGGGCCGGTTCGAACGGAGAAATACCACGTTCTCACAGAAAACCGGCGTGAAACAGCGCTTGCGCTGTGTTTCGCCGAATGAGTGAGTTTACCAGAGGCCCAATTCCCTTCCCTATCCTCCCCTATTCCCTTCCCTTCCCATCCCTACCCTCCCCTATTACCCTATTCCCTCTTAAAAAGCCGGCAACGCACCTGCAGCTCTTCTGATGCTGCGAGTATCCATGGGCGACGGAAGTTGCTTTCCATCAGGTGACCCGTTTGCTCGTTTGCCCCCTTCTTTCATAAAAAAAAAATCAGACTCGTGAATCAATATCAAGGCAGCAGGTTTGATTCATGGTATGCCAATGAGACATTTTCGGATCTCAAGTGAATTACGCTCGTATACGGTACAAAACAATAGAGTAGCAATGTCTTACAAAAGATTCTCAGAAATGCGTAACCACTTTTTTGTTCAAAAGACAATGTCAAGTCATATATTCGTTATGTCATTATGTATGTGAGATATGCCTGCAGGCATCTTCGAAGTGGCAACGCGTTGCTACCGTAAACTTCCAATCTAGTTACGTTAGTAACATAGAATATCATTGGTACAAAAAGTATACCGTAGGAAAGCTTCACATTGTTACTTCCGAATACATTGACCAATTCATTCTTCTGGACTAGGCCGATTTCTGTGGCACAGACGTATTAATATAAGACATTCAAAGAAATATGGGACTACTCCTAGGCACTACATTATTTAAAGAGCGACTACTTCACACTATATAAATCATACGGATGCAAATGCCTTAATATTAGCATAACATGTATCTTTAGTTTTTGCTTCCTTTACCAACCAACCTTAGTAAAAAGTTGTATTCGCACGAACGCCGGCTCGCCACAAAAGACGGTATAATACTCCTTAATACCCTCTTCGCTCAGTTTAAAGGACTGCCTACAAACATCATAATATATATTATAGCCGAATTCTGGAGGCTTTACTTCTCACAATCTGACATTTAATGTAAGATAGTTTTTGCTTATCACCATAAAGTTAATATACCTAGCGGAATAGAGCAACAATCTCGAGCTGTCAAACGTAACCGAATTGGTTTCATCTGTGTGTGAAAATATGTGTACGTATACACTTACACAATCATGATTGAACATGATTTCTATGAGATTTAATTGTCAACGTGCGGCACGTGCCGACTGGACGTCAAAAAAAGAGTTGAGAGCTGCTCTCGTGTATCACACGTCTCTTTTAAACACGCAGTGTTACTGATAGTGACATCTCTCTTGCTCAGGCCTTTGTTTCTCTATTCCGCTAATATTAACTTTATGCTTATCACTTATTTACGTACATGTTATTAACTTAGCAATATAAATTCCATAAATATCCACACTGCTAAGAGAAGTATGTAGGGAACACATTTTGGTTTGATAAAAAGCTAGGTTAAATTAGGAACGATACATTATAGATATTAAGTATATTGTTTAGCAACATAACAAATATCTTTAGTAACGTTATAAAACTGGAAAGTTTCGATTGTCTCATAATAAATGTAATTTTGCTCGGTTGCTAAGGGAAATATATTTTAGCATTCAATATTCAAAGTCCAAGAAGTGAACATAGTTATTGTGGTTTCCTGCTAAGCTCACAATATTCTGGGCTTATCACATGTTTATCTCTGAATTGCGGCCTCCCGGCAAGTTAAATTACATAGTCTTACACATTCCACTTCCTACCAATGTTTCACATTACTTTTAACCGACTACGACGAAGTCAAAAATAGTAGTGGGTTAACTGTCCTTAGTCTAAATCATAAACCTATAAATATTATGTCTATGGTCTAAATTACTAATTAGATGGAAAGGTAATAAAAACGTTTGAGTTGAAGTTAAACATAACATTTCAATGCTATCCAAGTCATTTCTTACTAAATCTGGCAAAAATAACATAATTTTGTGCGTAAAATTTAAGATAAATCATAAATTATGAGTGTAGCAAACTAGCAAGTCCTCAAAATAGCATAAAGTTCGTGAGGCAGATGGCGGACCAACGTAATATGGTCGCATTATGTCAAATCCAGTCGACAGATCGCAACCATTGAATTGATTGACAGAGTCCGCTCAAATTAAGTTGACACGTCATAGACTGCCCATGAAATAATTTCTTCGATGGTACATGACTTTCAACATATTTTTTTTTATGAAATAAGGGGGCAAACGAGCAAACGGGTCACCTGATGGAAAGCAACTTCCGTCGCCCATGGACACTCGCAGCATCAGAAGAGCTGCAGGTGCGTTGCCAGCCTTTTAAGGGGTAACAGGGGAGGGTAGGGAAGGGAATTAAAGGGGAGGGTGAGGAAGGAAATAGGGGAGGGTAGGGAAGGGAAAAGGGTAGGGGATTGGGCCTCCGGTAAACTCACTCACTCGGCGAAACACAGCGCAAGCGCTGTTTCACGCCGGTTTTTTGTGAGGACGTGGTATTTCTCCGGTCGAGCCGGCCCATTCGTGCCGAAGCATGGCTCTCCCACGTCAAAATTCTAAAATCAGGATAAAAACGAATTACAAAAACAATTAGTATTTTATTAGCGCGAACCAGATCATGGAGATAACAAGTAAACATAAAAGTGCCTTCGAGGAAAGGGAATCGTAAAAGGGCTCTCGCAATATCTCAGGGAACACTCCGCTAGTGATCTAGCTAACCTTATTAAGTCAGCATTCGACCCTTTTCCCTTCGCCCTAGAAATGTTTATGAAAGTGAAAATGTCCTTAAATGCACCTGTTAGTCCCATTACGGGCGATATCCTCGAAATTCAACGTATAAACGTAGTAAACGTTCTCGGCACGGTGTAGGTTAATTTTTGTTGTGTTAGGGAAAATTTATGGTTGTGACTTTATTGTTTTATGATTTCTATTGTTTTATTGTTCAATAGACTCTAGTCTACACGCTTATGGTCGATTTACACGGGTGACTAACGGGTCGATTTTAGTCACCCGGCAAGTCACCAGTCGAATCGCCTGTCCAAGTCGAATCGCCACCCCATTTACACGGGTGACTAACGGGTCGATTTTAGTCACCCGGCAAGTCACCAGTCAACAGTAGTATTCACAGCAAGCGATCGCTTGCGACTGAGCGCTTGCACGGTCGATTTTAGTCACCAGCCGCATGCGGCCATTGGCCGCACGACTTTGGGGCTTGCGACTTTAGCCGCATGCAGCGTAGTTGAATTGCCATTTACACGATCGATTTTCGCCGTGCGGCGTAAATCGTGCGGCTTTAGTCACTCATGTAAATCGGCCATTACGTATAGTCGCACGCACACAAACACCGTGCCGAAGTCGGCTGAACTGTAACGATGTTATACGATGTGATCTAGGTTCGTTACGGAATGCCTTGATTCGGTCGCCGCGCTCAAAGCCGCGATAAAAGCACTGCTATGCAATACACTTAAAGGTAGATCAACATGAACCATGGTGCGAAAAAATGTAACAATTTAGGCGACATAAAAAGCATATATATGACTTACACGTAGGAGAGCCATGCTTCGGCACGAATAGGCCGACTGGACCGGAGAAATACCACGTTCTCACAGAAGACCGGCGTGAAACAGCGCTTGCGCAGTGTTTCGCCGAGTGAGTGAGTTTACCGGAGGCCCAAATATCCCCTACCCTATCACTATCCTATCCCTTCCCTACCCTCCTCTATTACCCTATTCCCTCTTAAAAGGTCGGCAACGCACTTGCAGCTCTTCTGATGCTGCGAGTGTCCATGAGCGACGGAAGTTGCTTTCCATCAGGTGACCCGTTTGCTATTTTGCCCTCTTATTTCATAAAAAAAAAATGGACGAAAACCCCTTAAAAATACGTGTAAACTATTCAAGGTCCGCTGTGTTTGTCTGTCATGTGACTTTTCAATATGCCAGATAAAGACAAGGCAGCCTTTTAGAGTTACTCACTATGAAATTACTTTTGTTCGTAAAAAAATGTGTATATTTATTAAATAAAACATCATTCTTTAAAAATGGGATACTCAATAATAATTATTTATGACTTAAGGCGACGCCTTGATAATTTGGCTGTAGCCGTATCGATTTTTCTCAGCAATGACTAAAGCTAAGAAATGAAAGTTCATTGTCAGCTGTATTCATCATGACTAATGACGTCTTTGTCTTTGAATTACCCATAGCATTGGTCAACTTTTATACCACAGAATAATCAATCAAAAAGACCTCTGTAAAAAAAGGGATTCTAATTTTGCCAACAGAGTAGAGTGATTTAAGCTTCAAAAATTTGTACATAGATTAGTTCAAGCATACACTTTAATTTACCCATAGCTTATATAAAATATATTAATTATGGTTTTTAAATTACGCGACAAAAACTATTTTGTCGCTTACGCCTTTTCCATTTCTTGCTGTTCCATTTCTTGTTTTCTATGAGAGACCGGGCCGGCCATGAAAATTTAATCACAAGCAATCTAAAACCAGAGACCAGACATCTAAAACATATCCAACACAGTTATTTTCAATTGTTATGCGGCAGCCGACTGCCGCATAACAATTGAAAATCTATTGTGTCCGCGATACCCACGATGTAGGTGGTAACGGCGCGGTCGCACTGTCATTTACAGTTTGTCAAAAAAAAGTAGACGCTGAACTTTTTCTAATCGTAGTCACTATCGAATGGTGGTTTATTCGCCTCGTGTTTCTACTCACAACGTTTGTACAATACAAATATTATCCAATCTGGCACATTTTATATCTGGTTTAATAAAGTTTTTCAATATTTTATGTAATTTAATTTTTTGTTCGGAGTCTTTTTTCACAAGTTATATAATCAAACAAACCTGTTGCAATATAGGGTTCCGTAGTACCGCTAGTTTTTTTTTAAATTTTTGTATGGCCAATGAATGTACATTTATAGCGTGTTTTAAACTACTAACAACTTCATCTCAGTTACATTCAAAGGAATTTGTACGAAAAGTTCCTTTATATTTCACCGAATATTTTTTTTAATTGATCGACTATTACTGAAGACTAACAGACGACCATGACTCGACTAACTTATGAAGTTTTCTTAGCCGTGATAGTTTTCCTTTTAAATTCAGCATATTTTAAGATTCCATGTACCATAGTGTCGGCATCAATATATGTATTCATGCCAAATTACAGCTTTGTAGGTCCTGTAGTCTCTCAAAACCGCGGATAGACAGACAGACAGACAGACAGACGGACAGACAGACAGACAGAAGACAGACAGAAGACAGACGGACAGACGGACGGAAAAACCGAAACTATAAGGGTTCCTTGTTGACTACGGAACCCTAAAATTGTTAGGTATTTACTTATCTTCTAACTATGTCATTTTTATTACGCCTTACTTATTCCGCCATTAATTAAGCTGCCTAGGGAAATCACATTTAGATAACTTAACACATTAAGGTTATGGCCCAAATATTTGTAATTAGTAGATCAAAATATAATATGTGACGACATTCAGAAAGAAATTAGGTTAATAAGACTGACTTCTAATAGGGAATATTACGCAATGGTCGGAGCAGCGGGCGGTAATAGCACATACAGTAAACAACCCGACCAAAATCCGACATGTTGCATGAATATTGACATCAACGTTGTCAGCGTCGAACAACACTTTTTATTTACTATCTATGCCGGTGCTGGTCTAGCGTGTAAACATTGTGTTACAAGTGGTATATCTGCTCTGTGGTTACTACATTTATTCTGAATTCTGATGTACTATCAGAGATGTTGATTCATACGCAGACAGCGGATCTTCGTAATTTGGTCACATTATGTCAAACAAATCCGACAGATTATATCTAACATTGAATTGACATAATTTCTTTGATGGTATGTGTCTACCCCTAATTATTATGTACACGTGAGCGTATGTCTGTGTATGTGTGTGTTAAGCCCCTGATGTGTTCACACGCCCCATTTAACCGCGTGTTGGGTGGATTCATTTGACGAGCTTGTTTTTAGGGTTCCGTACCCAAAGGGTAAAAACGGGAATCTATTACTTAGACTTCGATGTCGGTCCGTCTGTCTCCAGTTAGAATTCTGTTGCCAGTATAACAAAAAGTACTAAAAACGAAATAAAATAAATATTTAAGGGGGGCTTCCATACAATAAACGTGATTTTTTTGGCCTTTTTGCTCTATGTAAATAATGGCAACAGTAGCTCTACCATAAGTTTAAAGCTATAGTATTATAAATATTTAGTATGGCGATTTTAGTTCCGAAAGTAGCCGCTAGAGGAGCTGTAAAATTTGCCATACTAAATATTTATGTAGTCGGTATCGAGCATCGACAAATACTATAGCTTTAAACTCATGGTAGAGCTACTGGTAGGTACTTGAATTTTTCTCAAAGTCCTTAATTATATGTGTACCCTAATATTTAATAATAATATTGAAATAAAATAAATAATTAAAAAAATAAAGATACAAAAACACAATTTTTGGCCTAATTTTGCTCTATAATGGTACGGAACCCTACGTGCGCGAGTCCGACTCGCAATTGGCCGATTATTTACATTTCCAATACGAGACCTTTTAATACAGTAATTTACTGTCGTGGCTTTCCAAGATTTTATTTTATTACAGTGAGTTACAGGCTAGCAATAATACAATCCATACTAATAATATAAACGCGAAAGTGTCTGTTTGTTACCTCTTCACGCTTAAACCGCTGAATCAATTTCGAAGAAATTTTTATTTGGTATGAAGATACTTTGAGTCCCGGGAAGGACATAGGATAGTTTTTAGGATAGTTTCCTGTAGCGGTAGCACGGCGACCAGCGGAAATGCGAAAGTATGGACAAACTGTGGAAATAAACCTAAGGTGCCGTTCCGATCTTTTTTCGTTCCGAAGAATTCAATTAAAATGCCAGTTTATGACACACTATAGTATATGTCATAATGTAGGATATTATTTGAATTTTTAGAACTATAGTCTGTCATAAAGTGGCTTTTTAATTTAATTATTTGGAACTAAAAAAGATCGGAACGGCACCTTAATTTTATCTCCACAGTTTGTGACTATAGTCTGTCATAAAGTGGCATTTTTATTGAATTTTTCGGAACGAAAAAAAATCGGAACGGCACCTTAGGTTTATTTCCACAGTTTGTCCATACTTTCGTATTTCCGCTGGTCGCCGTGCTAGCGCTACTGGAAGAAAGTGCGTTTCCCGCGCGATAAACTAATTTTGGCATATCGTAGTTGCGGGCGTTATTTAGATGATAATAACTCCCACACCGGTTTCGTTGACGGTGGCCGGTTTCATTGAAACCAGGCCAGTTACGCAGGAGTAAATTTATAGTGCCCAAGTGTGTGCGTAGTAAACAAGAGCACTCTCTATTCCTTGACTCTCATAACCCAGTGGGACGGAAGACAGACACGACCGGCGAGAGATCAGGCGCAGGACCGACTTTTTACATGCCCATCCGACGCATGAATCATCTTACTTGTCAGACAATCAGGTGATCAGCCTGCATTGCCCTAACCAAACTTGGAAATAACATGTTTCCAACGCGGGAATCGAACCCACGACCTCCGAATCAAGAGCCGCGCCCTAAACCACTGGACCACGAAGGCGGAGATGATAATACTCTACAGATAAAGGAAGATGGCGGTATTACCATTAGGTCATCATAGTTAAAAATAATTTATCGTAGTTTTATTGCCAAACTCAACATGAAGCGGTGATGGTGACCATATCATATTTTGCCACCACCCAGCAACCTAAAGGCAATGAGAAAAGACCTTTACAGTAAAAGATATTATATACGCATCAAATATTCCTCATCAAAGAATTCTCCCCACTTCTCCTCGTTATTTGACTTGTTCGTACTCCGTTATTTCGATTAAGTGGTTCGAATTACGCCCTTATTGATACCACAAATCCGGATAAAGGTATTGAGTAACGCTAAAAGACTGCTATGTTAAACCAATTTCTTATTGTATGTCCAATATTTAAAATGTGAATTCTTATAATCTTATAAAGATTATAATTGCAAAAATGTATCTGGCTGTCTGTTACCTCTTTATGCTCTAGCCGCTAAACAGATGTAGAGTTTCTTTAATCTCCTGACTCAGTAAAAATGTTAACCGACATGACTTATCGTGAAAGACCAGGATCAACTTTCTATTTATCATAAATCATCGATCTTCGGTTTGAGACTACATCTGTTAGCCACTGAACCACGGAGGCGCAGCACACCTACGGTCATAATAATTCATATTTCTATAAGTACTTAATAATATTATAAATATGCAAGTGTGTCTGTCTATCTGATACCTTTTCATGCCCAAACCACTAAACCGATTTTGCTGGGGTATGGATATACTTTAAGGCCAGCGATAGGACAAAGGATAGTTTTTACTCGTATTTCGGAAAAACATACGGTGTCCGAACATCAAACAAATTTTCGCGCAACGGAGTTACGGGAAATATCTGGTACCCTATATTTTGTATGTTTTGTAACCATCTAATTGCGGTACATTCAGTGCCGCTTTTAATTTGTAAGCCGCTTAACTACTGTAAGTTGTAGTGGTCGGTTCTCATCACCGCTTTTATTCCGACACCCTCATCAGTCTTTTAATTTTGAACTCGGGATCTATGGACGCTTCACACAACGTCAGTCTGGCCTCGTGGTAAGTACCTGAAGGACTTGTGTTACAGGTACCAGAGAACGGAAATATATTTAGTACTTTTATACTATACACATAATTAAGAATTTTATTATATCATATACATAATATTTAATACACATCCAGGCCCGGGAACATTGAAAACTTTTTGTTCCGTCGGCGGGATTCGAGCCTGCGACCCCAAACCAATTGGGCCACAGATAGGGATTGCAGAAAACGGATTTTTAAAAATATCCGGATTTTCGGATTTTTTCATCCTCAAATCCGAATTATCCGGATAATCAGTATTGTTTGTAATTTTTTTTTTAAATAGCTTTAAATTTAAGTTATTTTCTTATTATTTCTTTATTTAACATTCAATTTAAAAGTGCAAAATAAAACGTCTTAAAAAAATATCATTTTTCTTAAGTTAGCGATTTTCACATGGATGTAAAAAGGAAGAGAATAAAATAACAGTATCTGGTACATAAAATATTATTAAAAACTCGAAAATACCTTGATTTTTTAACTATTTTTTATTTTTACGTGGGAGAGCCATGCTTCGGCATGAATGGGCCGGCTCGACCGGAGAAATACCACGTTCTCACAGAAAACCGGCGTGAAACAGCGCTTGCGCTGTGTTTCGCTGAGTGAGTGAGTTTACCGGAGACCCAATTCCCTTTTCTATCATCCCCTATTCCTTTCCCTTCCCATCCCTACCCTCTCCTATTACCCTATTCCCTCTTGAAAGGCCGGCAACGCACCTGCAGCTCTTCTGATGCTGCGAGTGTCCATGGGCGACGGAAGTTGCTTTCCATCAGGTGACCAGTTTGCTCGTTTGCACCCTTCTTTCATTAAAAAAAAAAAAAAGTGAAATTTTAGCTACCAGGAAAAAACTAAGCAATCTCCGCTTTATCGACTATTTCGTCATTTTAGCGCCGACAGCCGTAGGCCGCATATCATTAAATTATGCTCCAAGATCTGCAAGTCTGGAGGTGGAACTTACAAAAAATAGGTCAAAAACACAAACAATGATCAACAGTACGAGACGTAGGGTCGAGTTAGACGAGCAAGGAATTCACTATGTCAATGAGTACCTGTACTTGGGCCAATTAGTTTTTTATGACAGCAGAAAGGCAGAAAAACTGGTCCATAAAGGATGGTGACTTACCAATCTCACTGAAGCGCAGACTCGTTGATATGACGTGTATTTCGCTCGTCATAACCAACCAACTCGATCATTGACCGATTTACGATTTACAAAAGTTCCAACTCAGGGTCCACCAAAGATCAATACAGCTTAAATCTAAACAAAACAATAAAAAACATAATTTGCTCCCAAACTAGAATCACAGACGTAGGAATCAAGACGGCCAAGCTAAAGTGGCATTGGGCTGGCCGCGTTATCCACATACATCTAGGCAGGATATCGACTGAGTGGGTATATATTTAGGCCTAAGACAAGATAGCGCTATGCTCTAGAGGTATTGATGTGAAGGCAGATCATTGTAATCCTGATGATAAGACGATCTTTGATGATCTATTATGACTCCTTCGTATTAGACGCATCCGTCTCCAACCCAGTGCTGCTCATAAATTTGACGATGTGATTGAGATTGGTGCTACAAATTTCCTCTTTAGTAAATTAGGAGAGTTTTTGCTCTGTAGTAGAGTCAAGTAAAAGGTGAATAGGTGTGTCACTGAATCTGCAGGTTCTAATTATGATGACGTAATGATATTAAAACCTGTCCTGTAAAGGCGCTTGTTGAGCTTACATTGTCCAGTTAGGCTTCTAGCAAGGATTCTAGCCTAGAGCACGGTTATAAATCCCCACTGGAGGCATATCAGCTGGGCTGGCCAACGGTGACGCTGGAGCAAGATAAGTGAAAGATTCGGGCGGCGCCTTTGCCCAGCAGTTGGATAGTGTATTTATATTTAGGCTATTGCACAGAATGACTTAAAACAATTATTTAAACTTTAAATCGTTTTTCAACATTACGTTAACTTACTATATTCCTTTATTTAATCATACAGAATCACATATCAGCGATGGTTACGTCACAAACCATTGTAATCATAATTAGAACCTCAATGTAAACAACATTTTTTATAGAAAAAACATTGTTCTTGTATAAAAAATAACTAAACTGTTCTAAAATAGTTGTTAATTTATCATCATTGCATTTATATTACCATTATAGAAAACATAATAATGTTATAGTGAAATAAGAGCTAGGTTACAAGAAATTAAGATAATATGTCGTTATTTCTTTTAAATAAAATGAAAACATATTACAGAAATGTAATTACAACGACCAAATAACTACGTAATGGAATGTTAAACATACGAAATTCTGACTTTGGTACGTGTAGACCACGCAAAGTTGTGATAGCGTCTTAAAACAAATGTGGATTTGTATGTCAGATATTATACGATATATTTAAATTAATTTTATGTTACGAAAAAACTTATTTTTCATAATTTTGTCTAATATTCGAAAAAACCGAAAATCCGGATTTTGAAAAGTAATAATCCGGATTTTTCAAAGGCCCAAAAAATCCGGATTATCCGGATTTTTCGCATTTCCAAGTATCCGGATTGCAATCCCTAGCCACAGAGGTCGTCAAGCCACAGGGGATGTAACTCATGTAAGGTTTCATTTGGATCCGATTATTTATCACGAAATCTAAACTAAATAATTTGTTCTGAAATGAAATAACATTTTAATAAACTACGAGTATCAAAATAAATGAAATTGTAGGTTGGTTAATTTTTTCCTATAAAATATGCAAACAAAATTTTATTAATAAACTACCTACTTAAATAAATGAAATTGTAGGTACAGATAAAGGATACCTCAGTTACGTAGTATATTATTTTGTTTCCAAACCTTGTCCAATGTCATAGATTACTAAATAATGGAATAACAGGTTTCTAAATAGAAATCTTGAACCTGAAGCCAGATTCTTGTATATGATTTTACACAATTGATTATACGAGTACCTTTATATCGTGGAAATGATAAAATGTGTTAATCTTCTAGTCGCACGCACGCAAACATCGTGCAAAGTCTAGCAACGCCGCACTATGTGAAGGTGTTGGTTTTTACTTTCTTCTTTACGGAATTTCTTGATTCGGTCCCGTTGCTGAACACCTGCGATAAAGGCCGCTGTGCAACAGCTTAAAATCTGATAGTCAAATTAAAGCAAATCTCTACCTAATGTAAAAATTTACCAAATTCTTAAATCTCCTTTATTGATGTTAAGAAAAGAAATAACTAAAGGTCTAATAGTTAAGAACAAGAATTCGTAATCAAAACATTCAGAACACTGAAGACCATTGATTCGCCAAAATTATGCGCGTCGCGTGAGTCAGATATTACTCGATAACATGCTCCATTTTGTAAAATACGACCGAGTATTAAAGCAAACATGAATTATCCCTCCAAGTTTCCATGAAGGATTGAGCACACTGAGACGGGCCGTGCCGGGGCTCAGCGTGCCGGGGCTCATCGCAAAAATCCGCCTCCATACAATTTGTATGGAAGCGGAAATCCACTGCGCCCCGACACAGTGTGCGATACGCGCATCCGCTACACACGTTGTTCACTTAAAAAAGATTCTTTAGTCATTAAATAAGCAGGTATAATGTAACATTAAATGCGAATTTACCTCAATCAGTGTCCAAACCAGTGTGCGATACGCGCATCCGCTTCCATACAAATTGTATGGAGGCGGATTTTTGCGATGAGCCCCGGCACGCTGAGCCCCGGCACGGCCCGTCTCAGTGTGCTCACTCCTTGAAGGTACATTTTCAATCTGCGCAAAAGTGGCGTGATAGGAAAAATATTTTCCCGGAGCGTATTTTTGATATAGCTACACTAATATCAATAAATTTCGCGCTGGAGCAATTTAAATAAGATCATAAAGAAGCTCCTTTGAATATTTTGATGGGAAACTTTGCTGCGTTTCCTGTCGAAGATACTATTGCGACTTTCTCAACTGTAACGATCAGAAAGCTTGAAAGTTGAAAAGCTGTTTTTATGTTTTTACATAAAAGAATATATATACAAATATTGTTATTCTGAAAGTTGCTTAAACTGCTGAACCGATTGATGAAATTGACGATGGTTATCTCGTGATACATTAAAATGCAACATTGATAGTGGTTTAATATTTCGTCTTTATTAAATGTGGAATACCTAATATCTATTGCCATAATAGTCAATTATAAACCATAACACTTATTATTTTATATTACATCCACATTTGCAATAATGATAAATGGTTGCAACACAATATGTTTAAAAAATAAAGCCATTATAATATGAACACAATATTGCATTTTCATAAAGAGCTTTTGAAATTTGAAACTTATAATATTGAAGTGATAATTATCGAGAAAGGACAAAAGAGCAAGACTCGACTTAGTTTCCACAAAACTCCCTGAAACGCAAGGAATTTCATTAAATGTAACAAAATGCGAATACCTAAATAGACCGTTATAGCAATTTTGGCCTGAATGTATTGAGAAAAATTTCATTTAAACGTTGCTTAATCCGAGCTCAGCGGCTTGGACACTGATTGAGGTAAATTCTCATTTAATGTTACATTATACCTGCTTATTTAATGTCTAAAGTATCTATTTTAAGTGAACGACGTGTGTAATATTCGTTAAATAAGTATGTTAACTTAATAAAGTAAACAAAAATTATACAGCAAATAACTTTGAAATAATAATATGCTTGTCTTTGTCCTGCACATGGAGATTGTCTTACGACAGATAACAACAGCAGACCTTGATAGGTAATACGCTGCGTAAAATATCTTGATAAGTTGAATACTAAAGTTATACAACAGGTATACGTGTAGGGTTGCCAGGTTGCTAAACCTAAAAACCGGACAAATCAGTTAGTCTAACGGGACATATTATTTTGTGTAAAACGGCCGGTCTGCTATTATGGACTTAGCACCACAACAGTTTTATATATCAAAACGTAATCTGTTTTATAGGTTGTATATTGTTAGGATATTCATATATTATGTTGTTTTTATGTTGCCGGACACGCCATCAAAAAGCCAAACAGTGTCCGGCTTTATCCGGACGCTTGGCAACCCTATATATATGTAGGTACATGGAATAAGTAGCATTTTTAACCTAACTTCTTTCTGTCCGCTTGCGCAACACCTACTTATCGTTTTAAAATGTTGTCAGTTTTTTATTTTCCGGATCTATGAAAGAGAAGGCATGAAGTTTCGCCAATCAGATAGTAAAAATAGCCCAGAATAGTTATGGCCTATGAATTTTCTAAATGTTAATACACATTTTTGATAGGAAAAAATGTAATAGCTTCATATTTCGTATGAAAATAATTTTGTAATCTTTTTTCTGTCGGCCCCGAACTATCTATGCCAGATTTATGAGTACAAAGTATATTATATTGACATTATAACTTAGCAATCGTATTGCGTGCCTCGAACCCTTAAGGCACTTTTCATACTGGGAATATAAAGCGATGTTACATCTAAATAATATGTTACATACAGAAAAATTACACTTTTAAGGCAAATAAAACAGATTATAATTTTGTCTGGTAAATGTTAATGCTTCATCTTATTAAGAAATCTTTATCTAATATATAAAATTCTCATGTCACGGGGTGCCTGATTGAACTTCTCTGAAACGGCTCGACCGATTTTCGTGAATCTTAGAGGGCGTATCGGGTAGGGTTGAGAATCGGACAACATCTAGAATCAGAATCAGAAACAGAATCATTTATTTGCAGAAAGTACCGTTACAAAAGATGTTACAATAATTATACAGGATTCCAGTCTTTCTACCTAATAACTATAGGCATGCAAAATTTATAGGGTTACAATATTATTATAGAATATGTCAATTTCTTAGTCAACACTGTTTCAATACATAATATAAATAATTTCAGATTTGTAGAAGTTCATTTGTAGAATAAAATGTTTTAGATTTAAGCCACTTTATTAGTTCTTTTTTAAATTTAATATAAGGTAGCTCTTTAATTTTTTTCTACTTTTTATATTGATAAGTGCATTTGTTGAATAAATAATAGTAAATTATTACAACTCGAGACTGACGGCGACCAATGTTAATGTTTGTGTGACGGGAATCGGGATAGCGATGGACGTTGCCATGGTGACATACTGAGGCCGAATCACAGAGCCGAACCGCGTCTTGAGACCGGATCGCATCTAGTACTGACTATTTATACCGGCCTTAATTACTTATTTAGTCACTTCAATAAAATAATATGGGCGAAAATCGAAATACTTTATAGTATTTTATATTATTCCCAAAAGTCTTTAGAGACGTATCAAGCCAACAATATGTGATGTGGTGTAATAGCTGTTGTTGTGATTGATTATGCGGTAACCATACGTTTCCCCACAGTAAAAATTATGCTTTCTATTTGCTCGGATCGCAAAGCCGGTAGTTCTACAAAGTTCTACACTTTTATTGTGAAGAGGTAATCAACACATAGATTCGCAGACATACTTTCACACTGATAATATTAGTATTTCCGCAATAACGCAGTGTGAAGCTCCCTATACTGGGAGAAGTCTTATCTAGGGCGAAGGCCGAAGGGCGTACCGCGTAGGTAGGGTTACCAGGTCGCTAAACCCAAAAGCCGGACAAAGCAGTCAGCTTAGCCGGACATATTGGTAAAAAAGTCGGAAACTTTCGATATACTAGATATGCTAATTTAAATCACATGTCTTTTTCTTTTACACACTTAGTAACTATAGTACTAATATTAACATAATATACCTAATTTACAGTTTGTAGCTTTAGATACCGTACCTAATATGTAATAACTTAATTAAATAATAATTTGACGATGGTAAAATTTTGCATGCCGTAAGGTAGAATGTATAAGGCTATGAAAAATACTGTAACATCTTATTATTGTACCGGCATTCTAAGCAAATAAATGATCTATCTATCTATCTATCTATCTATCTATCTATCTAAATTTTCTGTAAAGGCTAAAGCAATACGTTTGGCAGCGCGTGTGAAAATTTCCAGTTTTATTTACATGATTTAACATCTAATAGATTTTACATCTTATGAAATGTCAAACCGTCAAAAATTAGTAGGATTTTCATATAAAATTATAGATTCAGAGCTCTCTAAAAGCCGGACTCCCTTTAATTTTGGCCGGACACGCAACCAAAAAGCCTGACTGTGTTCGGCTTTATCCGGACGCCTGGCAACCCTACGCGTAGGGCAATGTCAGCTCGGCGGGAGGCAAATATTTTCGTGTGTTAAACGGAGGCCGCGACGAGGATAAGGGTGAATGTGTCAATGGCTCACCAAAGTTCCAACGTTTGTTTTTAATATATGCGGGAAACGCAGAGGATAATTTGAACCGAAATACAATAAAATATCTAAGACTATGATCATTTATACAGGGTGTAAAAAAAATTAGCTGGTATAAATAGTCAGTACTCAAGATGCACCTCGGTCTCAAGACACGGTTTAGGCTCTGTGATTGGTTGCCTGTCAAAATTTGGACCAATCACAGAGCCGAACCGCGTCTTGAGACGGGGTCGCATCTTAAGTACTGACTATTAATACCAGCCTAAGTGATAATACTTTAGTTTAGGGAGTGTATGAGTAAATACAGAGCAGAGCAAATACTTTTTGTAAGTTGTATGGCCAATCCGTGCGTTAGTAATTACTAAGACTTCGATGACTGTCTGTCTGTCTGTCCGTCTGTCTGTCTGTTGGTCTGTCTGTCTGCCCGTCTGTCTGTTTGTAATAAAAAATAATTTTCAATTTTGTTAGTTCCGTAAAACTCGCGAACGGCTGAACCGATTTGGCAAATTTTAGTCTTAAAATATTCGTGAAAGTCCAGGGAATGTTTAGACGGGAAGTGATGCAAACACCGGGTCATCTAGTATTATTATTATATTTAAATATTTATTAATATTATATTCGACAGTTTGTGATTGGTAAGTACTATGGTTTCAGAATTCAGTTTCTGTATGAAGATTCTCAGACTAGACCGACTAGTACGGCTGCCAATGTTTTCCTTATCAGTATACTTTGCATAAATACATAATATTAATATGTCCCTCTCGTTGTGAAAAATTGTAAAGAAATTGATTAATAAAAAAATATTATTATTATTGTTAAAGCTTAGAATCGGAATATATTATTCGAAGCGAAAGCACTTAGCATATTCTAACACCACACAGGGTAATCTAAATATTTAGGCCTAGTACTATAAGCTATAAAGGAACATACGAACTTCAATAGGCCTTGGAGGCCAATCGGATTCCAGTCTTCCAGGTATATAATAAAGATAGATTTTGGTAAAATCCATTGAATTATTTTGGGCAAATAAATTTTCGTAGTATTTATTATTTGTAGGTGTAGCTATTTGGCCTTGGGCATTAAATAATTATTATATTGCAAAACCATACTAATAAGTAATAATATAAAGGCGAAAGTGTTCCGTTTGTCTGTCCCGGGAAAGGACATAGGATACTTTTGTCCCGGAAAAATGTACCTTTACCGCGCAATAAACGAATTTTGACGCAACGGAGTTGCGGGCTGCGTCTACGTCTACTTTATTGCAAAGTCACTCTAGAGGTAGCTATAAGTACTTTTATAATTATATTGATAGTGTTTTCACACTCTTGTTAATATAATTATCAAAGTAACCGTAAAACTCTGAAACGAGCAGGTGACCCGTTTGCTCCTTTGCCCCCTTATTTTATAAAAAATATATTTTTAATATGGCCAAATTTCAAATTATCGCTTGTGGCTTTTTGAAGGAGCTTGGATCGAACAAGAACGAAGCTGCAGAATCGGGGTGGAGACCATATTAATATTCAGATTAAATCCATCTTTATGCTCACCTTTTATTTACAACGGGCGTGCAAGTAGCAAAATATTGAAAGCCTGACCAAATGCGCCATTTCAATATGCACGGCTAATACGCGAAATTTAAATTGCTAGTATTACATCTTATACATTTGTTTACATTTAAACGAATTGAACTCATATATGGGGCTCAAACTTCTACCGGTTTTTATAGCAATTATGTTGAGGAAAAGGTTTAGCGAAGAAGTGCGAAGTTCCGATCACGATTCATTATTCATGAAGTAGTGTTACAGAGTGAATAGGGTACAGAAGATCGGTCACGTCCGCACCAGTTGGGGTTATAACTTTATGAAGCATTTGTATTCAAATATTCAGGTTTTAGTTTACGTGGTCGGCTTATTAAATGATCATTTTAATTAGTTTACTACCAAAAAATTTGAAGAAAATTTTAATTAAAAAGTTGAAAAGTATAACTCGACCACGCAAAATTTCTATATATAAAAGATTTGTAATTTGAAAACGTAGTTCACAATCTACATAATGATATAATAGGTATATTTTAATTAAGAAAGTGTCACTAGAAAACTTATGCCTTCAAATAAGATCAGCAGTTTAAGCTCTTACTTCAATCAATCAATCAAATCAGCATGTTATATTCGTCCACTGCTGGACATAGGCCTCTCTCAAGCTCTTACTTGCAATAAATATATTACGTAGACTGCCAAAATGATTATCATCGTAGTTTCCTTATAGTTATTACTAGTGGAATCCCACCGTTGCACCAAAATTCGTTTAATGCGCACGAATAATAATGTATCCTATGTCTTTTAGCCGGGACTCAAAGTATCTCCATACCAAATTTTAGCAAAATCGGTTCAGCGGTTTGGGCGTGAAGAGGTAACAGACAGACAGACAGACAGACACATTTTTGCATTTATAATATTAGTACCTACGTATTTCATTTTCCTATAGGGTAAAATGGAATCATAAGATTCGTGCTGGCTTTATTGTAAAAAGGGCCACGAATAATAAAATCTAAGGAAACTAACTCCCATACTTCAACCGTTTTGAATTTGGTTCCTTTTCGCACACTAAAATATGACAATAGCTACGAAACACTAAGGGCTATAGCTCACTAGTCACTGGGACGCCATCGCGACGTTACTATGACAACGTCCAAGCAACTTCAGGTTCTCTACGTCGCCGCAAAGCGGTGTTTTTCAAGAAGTTTAAAAACCGTAGACGTCGCTAACGTAGAAGTGACACGGTAAAGTCACTGGCTACGTTGCGATGGCGTCCCGGTGAGTTATAGCCCTAAAGCGGGGAATTCACTACCGGGCTGCCCGCGGCCCGCGGGCAGCCCGGTAGTGAATTCCCCGCTTTAGTGTCTGCCGCTTGCCCCTATTGAACACACACAGAACAGGCAAGTCAGTCGAATAGATAGACTGCTGCAGCTCGGTCGTGGACTAATGGACTCGATCTTCTTTGTAACTAATGATAGATCAGCATCGGCATAGAGTTCTTTGGATTTTTCAATAAGTTCGCTGTATTAGCAGCATCACGTAGATCGTTGTTCATGTAATCCTTGCTTTTAACTTTCCACAAACAAGGATACGACCAGTAAATGGAAATAAACGAATGTCAAAATTATTTTTGTTCCTTCATTCCTAACTTTAGTGTTTGTATTGTTTACAATAATATGTTTTAAAATAATATTTTAAGTGCACTCCAGTCGCTCTCCAAGGTGCAAATGACGACGGGCCGCCCGTCGCGACCATTCATGTTCACATTTGCCCGTACCTGCGCGGGAAAAATGCGATCTCGCGGGCAGGCTGCGGGCTCGGGCCAACGGGCATGTCTGTGCCCGTACCTAGGAATTGACGAGCAGACATGCGACAGACCTGCCCGTGACGGGCGGCCCGTAGCGGGCGGCCCGGTAGTCAATTCCCCGCTTAACACTCAAATTCACGAAATGAAGCCGTTGACAATAATTATTGTCACTTCTATAATTTCTTGCATGTATTCGGGTCTCTTTTTGCATAAAGTATGTATGTATTGAGGTATCTTTTTGTAGCGCTCGGAACAAATTTTTTGACACAGTTACTGTTCCTTAGTTTTTATTATTCGTAGCAAAAGGGAAAGCTATGATTGGCTACGAATGAACTGGTTTAATTTGCTAAATACCATGGCCTCGCAAAAAGCCTCTAATTCAAGAAGAGTTGGGATTGTTAAGTTTTATAATTTTACATTGGTACTTGCATCAAGCTGTTATAATCTGCTTATCATCTGTAGTTAATTTTCATACTATTAATATTTAATACAACGATCTAAGCTTAGAACAAACCTACGCGTCAGTGACGGAGCGTCAAGTTGCGTCAAGTTGTCAAATGTGATTTTTGTATACAAAACACACCTTTGACAACTTGACGCTCCGCTTCGCAGTCGCCTGGTCGCGTAGGTTTGGCCTAAGCTTTATACAACGAAACAATTTGTCACGGCGTAATAAAAGAGAAAAATAACGATAATAATATATTCCGTTTTTGGTCAAAAACGTAATGAGCGAGCACAGTACCCGCTATTTAAATATTAAAACGTATAAAATATTCCTTCGCAAGTGTTCAACAAATTTAATTTCCGCTTCTATTCAGAAGGTCCTCCGGGTGAAGGAACCATTTTATTTATACAATACGAAATATTATTCAAGACAGTATGATTATTTTAATGGAATGACGTGATGAGCCCAATTTATAATTTTGCTTTAATATAATTTTATATTTCTCATACAACGTGACATTTTAGTGGTTGTTTTCCCGCAACAGAACGATTTACCTACCGTAGTACTATCAAATCATGCATGACTTAAAAGTTTTGATTATGTGCACCAGTACCGGCATTCTAATAGAAGGAAGGTCGGAGCTTATACTGCGTGAAATTTTAATGGTTGTTTTCCGCAGTAAAATGATTCTATCTTAGTAGTACAATTACAGATTTGTGAAGTTTTGTTTATTCAAATAATAAATAAAATTCGGCCATAGCCGCTCGCGCCTATCGGCATAAAGTTGCCATAGTACGTCATACAAAATATATTTTTTTCAAAAAATAAAGATGTTATTTTTTTTTAATATTTTTTATATTTTGTGTCGATTGTGTTCATAGTCAAAGTTTGGGTTTTACTACTTCATGAATGGTGGTAAGCAACTTTCAGCTATTTCATCAGATTAGTAATATCATGTCACACGTGTACACGTTAAACTTGTCGTGTTGTTGAGACACGGCTGTTATGCTACTGTATATATTTATATTGTGATAGTGTCCTAAGCAAAATTCTCGCTAGTTGTGGTAGCGGTGAAAAAGGGAAATTCTTTTATTTATTTTCTTGTTAGCAAACTTGAAGTGTATCAAAGTAAGAGGAATGCGACATTTCCATGGATGCTATTATTATATTAAAATGCTTATAAATTTTCCAAACAGCCAAACTCTAGTTATAGTATTGCGCTTCTTGCCTTAAAAATGAAATGACGCGTAGGTAAAATTGTTCAGATTAATATTTCGTTGCTTGAAAAATGAAATGTGATGTGAACTGCAAATCCTATAAGACAGGATCGACAGCAGTAACCAACTACGAAAAGTTAAGTTGTTAACACTTACTTTCACTAGAATACTATAAATTCATAATAATATCAGAGGCTTTACATAACTAGTGTTTGTTGTATTTCTGCCATCTCTTCAAAGGATAGTGCAGGTAAAGTTGCTTTGACTACTGAGTCTGAGTTTCGCTCTCGAAATATACCGAAGTTCTAGAAACTTTAACTTCGGTACAAAATATCAATTTGAGCCACAGGAGTTATATTGTATGAGTGCAAAGGTATTTGTAGTTGTACAATCTAGCTCCAGGTGTTTTAACATTCGGCGATGAGAATAGTTGGAGTCTGATGGAGATTCAGCTGGTATTTTTCCATATATTCTTAAAATAAATACTATTATTATAATAATCATGGAAAGTCTACCATTGCGTGTATTATGTTATTTATACGTGGGAGAGCTTTGCTTCGGCACGAATGGGTCGGCTCGACCGGAGAAATACCACGTTCTCACAGAAAACCGGCGTGAAACAGCGCTAGCGCTGTGTTTCGCCGAGTGAGTGAGTTTACCGGAGGCCCAATCCCCTACCCTATTCCCTTCCCTACCCTCCCCAATTCCCTTCCCATCCCTACCCTCCCCTATTACCCTATTCCCTCTTAAAAGGCCGGCAACGCACCTGCAGCTCTTCTGATGCTGCGAGTGTCCATGGGCGACGGAAGTTGCTTTCCATCAGGTGACCCGTTTGCTCGTTTGCCCCCTTATTTAATAAAAAAAAAATGGGATAAAAATACTGTGTAATTATTTGTAAATTTTTCACTTCGTCCTACTTTTGCTTAAGAAATGAACATACAATAATAATATCAAGTTTAATTAGCATTTTTTCCTTGATGAAATTTACTTATACTTTTTTGTTGGTTAGTTTGTTTGACAACATACAAGCCTATCAAAATTTACTAAAATACTTCTTAAAACGTTCAGAAACCATGCATTAATCCAACCATTTGCCTGTTTTTGTTCTCTGTCCTATAATTCAATGGATTTGCAATTATACAGAGGCCAGTTTCCATTGGACATTACCGGCAGATTGATTGCATCCGCGGATATTGGGAGCTGTATTTTAGTGCATAATTTAGCCTGCTCACGATTATGTTTCATAATAATCTCGATGATTAAAGTGATATTAGAACCATTCTATGCTAAATATAAGCTACATAATTATAGTTAAGAGCTCATTAATAGGGTTTTTTCTTTAATCTCTCAATTTTAATATACCTAGGACTTTTTTCCGTTTTTCTATTAATAAAAATAAAACAAAGTAATAAACATCATTCTTTATAATGTTAGTTGTTCGGTGTTAGTTGTTGTTGTAATGTAATAATCGCGAACATTTTGGCTATCAATAACGTTCATTGCCTAATCTCAATCGACTATGATGCTTTTTTTTTTTTACAAAATTAGGGGCAAACGAGCAAACGGCTCACCTGATGGAAAGCCCGTTGCCCATGGACACTCGTAACATCAAAAGAGTTGCAGGTAATTGAGGATTTAACAATAACATGTCTCCGTGCACTTTAACCAGTTTTGCTCTCTTTTCACCTCAATAAATATATCTAAAAAACTGAAGATTGCGTATTTTCTTTTCACTTACCAAGCGACGTTAAACTTGTTGCCAGGCTTATAATAAGCTATAATTATATACTTCATCCTCAAAATAAATAACTACTTGAAGTCTCGAACAATACCTATAAAACTCGAACAATATTGAATTTCGTTCACAATTATAACGAGAAAACTATTTCTCGTGCCGAGAATGAATGTCTTAATTAACTTCTCGATAATGAAGCAAAATAATGTTTTCGTGCAAAAATAATTTAACGAGGAATCCAGAATTGAAACGAAACTTTGAACTTCGTTACAATAAACCCCGCGGTATTGTTCGACGAACAATATTTCAGATGAGTTTTTATTGAAAACTATCGAGTTTATATACTTTTTATTTCGTTTCTAGTATATTTTCTATTTATTTTGCGATATCAAATATATTTTAGCAGTGAACTACTAAAAGTATGTTTTTATTTTTTAAAACCAAATGAAGGAATGCCTAGTTTTACAATTCAAACAAAAATGCTGAATATCGATTCAGTTATTGTTTGAATTCTTTTACTATTTTTATAGACAAAACAATAGTGGGGACAATAATTGAAATCGTTGATTTTCAAGTGATTTTTTGTTATGTTTTATAGTGCCCGACTTGGCCCTACTCTACCTCCTGATACCAGATAGTGAGGGAGCCCTAGAACATTTTTTTTATTACTAACAAGCAAATTTTTTGTGAGTAGCTTCATTTTGATAAGCCAAACAACTTTTTTATCTGTGAAAAATCTTGAAAGTGGTAGATAACAGAAATATAATGGCTGGATAGGGTTCCGTTTTAGGGTTCTGTAATCAACAAAACCTGGTTGACTACGGTACCCTCAAACGGAACCGTAACCAGCTGATTTTTTATATATTGGTAGGTCAATTGTTATATAATTTAAGAGTAACATTGTCCAACAAATAGAATAATCCATATTTTAGGACTATCTAATCAAAGTATGAAATCCTTTCTATCTCTGTTAGCTACCACTTTCAAGATTTTTCGCAGATAAAAAAGTAGTTTGTCTTGAACAAGGAGCACACACTGGTAATTAAGTTCCTAAGAAAGGTATCATTGAGTATCGAATGTGTCATTCTAATATTAAAACGCAATTAGATAAACACTAATCTGTTTTTTCATAATCTAATTTCCCAACACGCCCCAACACATGTCCCGTTGTGGCTTATATTTTTATTTGGTGGCACGTCACGGTAATCTGACGGCTGACGTTTCGGCTCACTGAGCTTCTGACGTGACGTGTCATTCCGAAATGAACTATCGGGAAAGCCTTGGGATTAGAATAAACTTCGACGAACGCAATCATTTTATCAATAAAGGAATTTTCGATTGAGTGTCTGAAAACACTTTTCTATGCCTTAATAACATAATAAACACTATGCCGCATTTCCGCGGCAGAAATTCCGAATGATTACGACATAGTCAAACGCGTACAATAAAATGCGACGGAATTTCGGCATGGTGTGTTATCGGTAATTTAAAATACATTGCAGGCGGAATCAAGCTGAACTTCCGCCGCGGAAATTCGGCATAATGTGTTTACTTTAGACACTAAAGGTTCTTTAAGATCTTCGTGGGATTAACTGAGTGATATAATACCTTAATAAGTTATTATCGATCAAGGTTTGAAAAGTAAATATGAGTTTTACTTATAAGTAAAGCTCATCTTTACTATTCAAAACAATAACAGAAAGAAAATTTACACAAGAAAAAGTTACACTGCTTTTTTTAGGCTTACTGCATGCAAACGTTTTCCGTTTTCGTTTTCCGAATGTGGAGTGTTAATTTTTTTCACAAACGCTCCGGTTTGCACTTCAAACGTACGTGCGAAATTCGTTCCGTTCGGAAAAAAGCGAAGCGCCAGTTAATGTATTTTCTACTGATGCCACGCATTGATATTTTGCGAATACGGAAAAGTGAGTCATACGGAAAGCAAACATCAAAATACCAAGATGCCCTAAACGTATAAGCAAAGTATAGCAATATTAATATCATATTGCTATACTGTGGTATAAGTATTAAGTAGGCTTTGTGCCTCAATATGCCTCCATCTAGCTGCTACAATGCATTAGTATCAGGTAAACAGTGATCAGCTGAAAATGCGATACATTCCACGCGCTGCACTAACCGAGTTTGAGAGACAATATTGACTCTCATGATTATGTTTCACCTAACCATTCAGGTGACATCATTTTCATCGCTTAGCTGATGCTGACGAGCTAATGTATGTATGTGATATCGTAATGTGTATCAGATTCTGTTGTTTACATACTAAACAATATACGCATCAACATGAGCTTTACTGGTAATCGACTTGGCAAATATATTTTTTAATTGAAATTCGCACCGAATATATAGCGCTGTGCAATGATATTCTATGTTACTAACGTAACTAGATTGGAAGTTTACGGTAGCAACGCGTTGCCACTTCGAAGATGCCTGCAGGCATATCTCACATACATAATGACATTACGAATATATGACTTGACATTGTCTTTTGAACAAAAAAGTGGTTACGCATTTCTGAGAATCTTTTGTAAGACATTGCTACTCTAGTATTTTAGAAACTCATTGGCGCTGTGTGTCGAAATAAAATGACAACGTAACTCAAAACAAAATAACCATAACATATATAAAACATTGAAAAGTCATCTCTCAGCGCAATATATAAGATTTCAGAAGAGAATTAGATCTGAGATACTTTCGTACGTGCCTCGACCGCCATTCTTAAGATTAAAACAAGCTGCAGAACATGATATTTTATATCGTTATAAAATTCGATTAGTGCGCTACATTGTTGCTCTTAAGAGGATTCCACACCGCCATTTTTTCCATACAAACGTTGTCCCCTGTTTCCTCCCTGGATAATGCTAGTAGAGTTATAATTTTTTTCCTGAATATCTACGGCCACTAATACAATGTCCCTATGTTTTCTTTTTTTTCATAATTTAATTATTAAATAAGATATGAACGTTCAAAAACCCAAAAAAATGGCCAAATTTTCCACTGTGTTCAAACGTCCAGAAAACAGATTTGGATAGATTATACAAAAAAAGCAAAACATAGGAACACAGCTCAAGCCTTTTTTTAATCTTTAATGAAAAAAGTACTTAAATCGGTTAAGTTTTGGAGAAGGAATCAGGGGACAACGAATCGTTGATTTTCTGGATTTTCTGCAGTTGTCTCTATCGCGTTCTGCGGTATAGGCTTGAGGTAAGGGAGACAGCTATAGATATTACACGTACTTTTTTTTCATTTCTCTAGCCGCTGTGGTATCCTCTTAAGGTTCGTGATGTGAAAAATCGTCAATTTTAAAATCATATAATAATAATAGTTACATCTGTTAGAACACGTTTCATATATTAAACATGATCAAGAATGACTTCTGGTCTCTCACTGACTGTGTCAGAGAAAAATATAATATATTTGCTTATAATTATACGCACACCCCATAAATCAGTTGTTGCGTTCGTCGTGGATTAGTTGTAGCGGTCTACGACGTAGGACAGTTGTAGCGATCTACGTCACAGTATAGCAATATGACATATCCCTAATCTACGTCGTAGCTCAATTGTAGCGGTCTACGTCGTGGCTTAGTTGTAGCGTGCTACGTCGTAGCTAAATTGTAGCGTGCTACGTCGTAGTTCAATTGTATTGTGCTACGTCGTAGCTAAATTGTAGCGTGCTACGTCGTAGCTCAATTGTAGCGTGCTACGTCGTAGCTAAATTGTAGCGTGCTACGTCGTAGCTAAATTGTAGCGTGCTACGTCGTAGCTCAATTGTAGCGTGCTACGTCGTAGCTAAATTGTAGCGTGCTACGTCGTAGCTAAATTGTAGCGTGCTACGTCGTAGCTCAATTGTAGCGGTCTATGTAAGTTGTAGCGGTCTATACGGCGCGGCGTAGCTGTTTTCTAGTAGTCTACGAGTACGACGTGACAGTTGTAGCGATCGTCATAGCAATGTTGTTCTTAGATAATATTATTACAATAGCTATGTTACGCTTAAAGATAGAAAACGCTCAGTGAGCGGAAAAATAGCTCACAACGCGTTGTGATCACAGTAAAATATTCACATCGCGAAATTCACGTTGTGATATGATTAAAACGATAAATGCTCAGAACACGTTATGGTTTTTCTTGATTGCCACAACGCGTTGTGGTTGAATAGCATAACAGTCACGACACGAATTTCATTGTTTGGTCTTTTTGTGGTTGCCAGAACGCGTCGTGGTCATTTTGATTAGCGCCACAATGCGAATTTTGCTACGTGGATATTATAATGTGACCAAAACGCGTTGTGAGCTATTTTTCCGCTCACTGAGCGTTTTCAATCTTTGAGCGTAACATCTACATTCCAAAGCATTTATTTATTGTGGAGAGAAAAATAAACAATAATATTATTATTATTTAAAGCTACATCTTACATACCATGTAAAATTATATTATTGAATAAAATTTTACAACATTTAACGAAGTTTCAACTTATTAGTTATCAGCACAGCTACCTCAATAACTAACTATTCATTCCTCCACCACTAGCGGTACTTTTTAAATAGGTTAAAAATGTTTTCTCAAAGGAAGAGTTTACTCTTAGACGAAGTATCAGACTCATCTCGTGAGGTGTGAGAGAGTCCTTGAGGGCACTTCTCATTTTAAACCTAAACACGTACAACACTTTGGAACGCAGCTAAAGATATATACTCGTATCTCATACTATGAGCAGGAGTTTTTAATCAGAAATATTGTTGTAATAAGGATGTTTCCTCCAGAGAAATTTACTTTACACTTTGATATTTTTGGTGTTTTTTATATGAAAATAAACAAGATTAAGTATCTTTTAGTGTAGTAGACTTTAAAAATATAGTATCAAAAAAATATTTATTATTAAAATTACAGTAGCTGATCCGGCCTTTGGCTAATCCGGCGCCCCGTGTAATCCGACATCATATCACTGGTTAAATTAGGTACATAAACATTATTTTGGCCAATCTTTGTTGACAATGACTAATAGGTACTAGCTATTTGACCGAGCTTTGCTCGGTATTCGATAAAAAACTAATAAAATGACATTTTCTAAAAATGATTCCTAGCTAGATCGATTTATCGCCCCCGAAAACCACCTATATACCAAATTTCATGAAAATCGTTGGAGCCGATTCTGACTGACGAGCATTCGCGTGTAATGTAATATAATAGATTCAACTTTACCCATTCCATAGCAAGCTGACTTCACTGTCACGTAGCATTGATGTTATAAGTCGTATCAAGATATTAGACATTGTAATAATAATATTACAAGGTGCGCATTGTAATGCTCGGTTCTCCTCCCTCACTGATGTAAGGCTCAGCTCTGTAACGTTACATTACAAGCGAATGCTCCCTGTGAGGGAGCACCTTTACACCTTTAGCGAAACTCTCAGGAATAATTACTCGCGGTTATTGTATGCCAGACTTGTCGACAATTTGTCGTTTAAGCGGTATTGTACGAGTCCTTTCAACAACGTAATTGTCCCTTCAACACCTTGACGATTGTGCCACAATATAAATGTGTACAGTAAAGTAACATATGTCCTTGAAAGTAAACAAAGTCAAAATATAAATGAAGGGGCGCGCGCGGGTTGTTTTTGCAATTTAAAGTTATCAGGGTTAACGAAGCGAGCTCTATTATATCCCACAACGTGGTACATTTTGTGGTACACTACGGAAAAATTATCACGCCTATTGATTTGTGCCTTAACATAGTAATTTTTATTTATATATATCATCAGTCAGTCAAGGTGTGACGACGCGAGCCCTCACAAAGCTCGGCTTTTAGCTAGCTTATAATAACGCACAATTGGTGTGTGCGGTCGATACTAGCTGTCAAATATGAATATGGTTTACTGTATGTTCTTTACACTGTGGTTATGTCAAACTTGAATAGGGAAAGTAAAATATGGTGTACAATTCTTCGTAAGCTTTTGTTTTGTAACTCTCTATGGCATAAACGTTTAAGGTAACGTACCTTTAGAAATGTTTGGAATAGAAAACACAAGTAGTGTTTTATATATTTTGCTTATGTAATAGTTATTAATTTTACAATTAATGCCCGGTTCCTATATCTAACGAATCGTCACTGTACATCAGCTACCAAACGTTTTTCACTTACGGGTAACGAACCGTTAAAGGCGTTTCACAAAGTTATTTTAGCTTCTACCTGCTACGAACAGTCGTTAGTAACGCGCTAACCGAAGCCCTCCCGACGGTAATACTGCTTTTTCGATTACCTAATAATCACTTAAATAATCCACGTTTTATTTAATTTGGTTTGTTACGATGAAGAAAAAAAACATTTTAGTAGAAAATGTAGTTTTACCAAGTTTTACCCATTATTGCTGAAGAGAACAAAACGCAAAATACCTATTATATTCTGTGATCATTGATTTGACATTTAAAATAATATTTAAAATTTAAAATGCTTAAAATAATGAAAAACTAAAATAAATAATAAATTAACATATCCCTACTTGATCACAGTAGTTTAACCAAATTTGGATAAAGTATAGTATTAAGTGCTTATTCAATTGGTATAAACAAAAATAATGTTACTTGATTAGTTTTTTTTTTAATTAAATTTTTATGTAAATTTATGACCCGGATAAGGCCAAGTTTGACTCGCTTTAAAATAAAACTACAAATAATATCGATCTCGGAATTTCACTGTAATGTTTATATAGCTATCAACTATAGTATTTTGAAAGAAAAACAAGGTGAAACAAAATTGAGGTTTTTATCACATTGTGCATCGGAAGTAGGTTACTTTCCAGGCACCAAAAGTAAAATAATTTTGATCATTCTATTTTTTAAGCAACAAATTAAAACAGTCACTACATACATACCTGCAGGTTCCCTTCACTTTTAATTAAGAGTATATTATATTTTCAGCAAGTAAGCTTTCAACGCACGGTTTATCCAGTTGAAATTTAAGCTGAAAATCTGAATGATCCTATGATTGTTACCACTATCTTCGTCGAAATCAGATAAAATTTCTAGATCACTATCCAGTCTGATAAAATTTCTAGATCACTAAGATCAGTCTGATCACTGTCTGAATGAGACATAATGAGTATTTCTTACAATATTAAAGAACACAACAACGTTCAACCGCCTGATTTCGCGCGGTATGTAAACAACTAACGTCTAGTAAACTTGGACGTAACAAAATAATTTATAGAAACACCACATGCTTCCATGCCCATACAAAAACCTAACGGTCCGTTATAAAAGCCCTCCCTACCGCCTACCATCCGCAGGTACCAAGCATACGGTAACTTTGCTTACGAAACGTTTTTTATAGAAACACTTTCGGGTTACGCCTCGTCCTCGAATCTACCACCCGTAAGCAAAACGATTCGTTTTGTGTATATTGGAACCGGGCATAAGTCGGTAACTTCGTAAGGCTGAAATTGAGCCGAAATAAAAAACAATTGTACGTCCTCTCCCCCGGGAGAGTGAGTCCTGTGACTTGTGAGTGAGTCCCGACTCAAAGTATCTCCATACGAAATTTTAACAAAATCGGTTCACCGGTTTTAGTGTGTGTGTACGAGCATTTATTTCAATTCGTATAATAATAATTACTGCTACTCCCTGTAACAAAAATACTACAAATCCATTTCGATCAAAAATTTCAATTTACATGCTCACAAGTTACAACAAAACGTTTAAATAATTACTGTTTACTTTGAAACATAAAACAAAATTCAAAATGAAAATGCAAATCAGTCCCTCAGTAAGCCTTCACGAGTTTCAATATTCAAGATTCGTTAATTAACAAAGAGGAAATCAAGAGAGATTTCAATTAAAAATCCGCAAGGAAACCTAATGACATAAACCTCTACTTACATAATATTTTACGTGAATAAAATCAACTTGAAATTGTACGTAATCCATACTAATATTATAAATGCGAAAGTCTGTCTGTCTGTTTGTTACTTCTTCTCGCCCAAACCGCTAAACCAAATTTGCTGAAATTTTGTATGAAAATACTTTAGTCCCGGAAAAGGCAATAGGATACTTTTTATCCCGAAAAAATGTACGGTTCCCGCGCGATAAACGAGTTTTGGCGCAACGGAGTTGCGGGCGTCATCTAGTGCTAAAACTTCTCCCAATCATACAAATCGATATGTTACTTTCAGTCTCGGAGTCGTCTGTCGGTGTAACAAAATTGTTTTATTATAATATCATCGTTAAGAGGGCGACTAACCCCAAAAATCAAACATCGTCCTTCTCTCTTCACACTCACGCCCGTCTTTCATATGCAAGGTGAAAAAGAACGACGCGGGTTCATCGCCAAATTAGTATTTTCTCAATTACTCGATAAATATGCAACATTTTAAAAATCCGCTAAGTCGATCTCTCAATGATAGAATTTTATACAATGTTTTAAAATATTAACTTAGTTCAAATGCACGGTTATGGCAATAAATGAAAAATTCGTTAAAAATAGATTTAGAGAATTAGATGCATCTTTGTGATTTTTTTCTATCGAGAAAATTTTAAGATATCGTGTTTTGCTCAGATCAAATTCTCGGAAATATAATGTAGTATCTAATTTTAGAAAATAAAACAATTCGGAGTTTGTTTTCAGGTATAAAAATTAATTATAAAATCGACACTTTAGGGTTAGTCGCCCCCTTAAGGTGACGCCGCGTTAAAGTAAAAAGCCGTGTTGGATATGTTTTATATTGCTTGTTTTCTATTGTTTTCTTTCTCATAGAAAACAAGAAATGGAACAGCAAGAAATGGAAAGGATGTAAGCGACAAAATAGTTTTTGGCGCGTGATTTAAAAACCATAAATATATTTCATTTAAGTAAGCTATGGGCAAATTAAAGTGTATGCTTGAACCAATCTATGTAATGTGAAATTTTGGAAGCTTAAATCACTCTCCTCTGTTAGCAAAATAAGAATCCCTTTTTTACAGGGTTCTTTTGATTGATTTTTCTGTGTTATAAAAGTTATCCAATCGTGTTATGCTATGGGTAATTAAAAGACAAAGACATGGTGAATACTGACAATAAACTTTAATTTCTTAGCTTTAATTGCTGACAAAAATCGATGTCGCTACAGCCAAATTATCAAGGCGTCGCCTTAAGAATGATATCAAACATTAAAATGATTTGAATTGATATAATCAAAGCTGTATTGAAGCTGGATTAAAATGCAGAAGAGGTTAGTTGCATTCTGCTTCGTTTTTGAAAAAAAAAATACTTCTAAAAATCCGAAATGTTACCACATAAAAAATAGTTATGATCTTTGCATTAAAATAATCATAAACAAGATTTTCTAAGCGGCGCGCGGTAGGAATTTACATTTAAATGCACTCATTGTGCAATATACCGCTACTTTACTGGGATAAGTTACAAGTACATTTTAAATTCTTTATTCTTTTGCTGTTTTGAGAAATAGTAGACTTAATGTAACTAACTTTTGCTGTAGAAAAATGCGATAACTTAAATTATATGCCTTTAAATTAATAATTCCAATAATTTAAATTAAATTAAGACGAAACGAGTCGTAACTTATTAGTAATGCATTAAAGTGAATTTATATTATTCCATTCCAGTGTTCATTCAGCGCTGGATTGCTACTGGAGTAATGTTAATGGTCTGGAATGGAACTTAGTTCAGTGCGTTAATGATTAGAGCAGGGGTTCCCAATCTTTTTCAGCCTGCGGCGCAGTTATACGTCACAATATTTTGTCACGACGCCCTACTCTACCTAACCTACCTATTAGAAAAAGATACATCAATAAACACTTTTAATGATCATATAGTTAGGTTAAGCAAGTAAATAAGAATAAACAAATATTGAATCATCTACCTGCTGTACATAATTAATATTATAATTTTATTCATAATAATATTTGTAGTTTTGAATATTGATGGTGTATCGACTCACGGCGCCCCTCTTGCCTTTTCACGGCGCACCAGGGCGCCGCGGTGCACAGTTTGGGAACCCCTGGATTAGGATATCCGTCTCATTATTCCAGTAGCAATCTAGCGCTAAATTGGAACACTGGAATGGACTGGACAGAATTGGATTGGAATAATGATAGCAAAATTGGATTGGAATAATGATAGCAAAAATGACTAGAAATTACTGGAAATTTAAGATGCATGTTTTTAATTTTTTTCTATCGAGACAATTTTAAGATGATAATATCGTGTTTTCGTTAGTACGGACCCTCGCAATTAAAAGTATCTATATTTAAAAAATGAAACTATTCGTAGCTTACTATCCTACTAATATTATAAAGGCGAAAGTTTGTCAAGTATAAAAATGAATTACAAGGCTTTAGTCGCCACCTTAATGGTTGCCAAGCGTAGCAGTAACAATGCAAGATAAACAAACACAAGATATCCTCGTCCCAATACTTTGCTTCATTTGTTTTCCCACCAATCCGTCTTTAAAAGTTATTGCCTAAAATTATTGCTTCGGATGGGTCACACCATTCACAAAGTTCAATTTCCGGCAGAAAACACGATGTTTTTCGCTGAAAACGGGGAATTGTTTGCAACATAATAAATCAATATACATTATACGTTTTTCCTTCGACCGCCTGGCGTATTAATGATAAATCAGCTTATGCGAGCCGGAAAAAGTATATATATTTTAATACTTAAATCGTAGTTTTTCAATAAATATGCGCATTTATATTTTGTTTTAAACATTATTAAATTCCTTACAGTATTGGTGACTTAATTTTTTTAAATATATACACAGAGAACTAAATATTATCTGCAGCTTTGTTAGAGAAAAAAATCATTTACCACTTAGAGTTTAAGAGGTAACAGACAGACACACTTTCGCATGTATATTATTTGTATGGAATACAAGTTTCTGAAAGCATGGATTATAAAGAAATCTAGTTAGATTTCTTCATATTCCATGCATGCATATTCCATGCATATTTATATCAATGCAACTTTGTTTTGTTGGTAGCTGTAATCTTAGAAGTATAAAAATATAACGAGCCAGGTCATGTGGGAACAATGGGGAGGTTTAAATATCGCTCGGGCACGTAAAATAAAACAGTATTAAGATTCAAACAAGACGTGACCCAATTTTTTTAGCCATACGTTTCCGAGCTTTTCATATCTGAATGAGATTTTCTAAGCCCCTGGTATTGCCTTATTAGTATTTTGCACATGTCGCGCAAATTTCTTTTCTGTCACTATATAAAATATATTGTGCTACGCTCTTGATGTATATTTCTGATATAACAAACGCAATTTTAGCGAATTCCCCCCAGGACTTACAAAATATACTCGCCGATCTCAAACCGCAAAGAAATTGAAGGTAAAAATATATTAGACTCGAAATATATTCAAGAAAATTTGATAGCAGAATAGTACAGAAGCTCATAGGGTCAACAATGTAATACACAATACAGACATGACAAATGAGATATTCAAATTGGAGATTCATACCGGGAACGGATTCTCGAGTACCGAATAACGTCACAAAATAACATGAAAAGATAATCTCATCCGAAAAATTCTTATAAGGCTCACAAAATATCGGATGAAATGAATAAATTGTTTCATTTAAACATAAGCTTTGTGAGTTTGCTCGTCTCGAAACAACGAAAGAAGAAATTACACGCTAAAACGCAAATTGAAAGTATTAGGTGAAGGCGCGGCTTAAACGAAACTCGCGCCGAGCGAAATTAAAAAAAAATTGAGCAACTCAACCGAATTTATTCCATTAACAGTTCGCAAAGTTTTTGTGCCTTTCGATTTACAATTCAATGACTAAAAGGTACAGGAAGATTTCAGCACGCCGATACTTTATTTAACTAAGTCCCTTTGTGAGTTTTTTGTCAGACTCATAGATTTTTAATGAGGAATTAGAGAGAAAATAGCCTGAAAAAATAAAAAAAACTTGAGAGGTGTCAAGGGACACCCGAATGGAATGAAGTTATTTCTTATGTTCAAAAAATCTGTATAATATTACACACTCAAAAAAATATAAAAAAACGCCATCTATTGACGCCCAGGAATACTAACAACGCGTCGCTGTTTATTCTTAGAGAACGCCATCTAGTTGACGCACAGGAGTACTATCAACGCCCTCTGCCCCTACCATACAGGTACTAATTAAAAAGTGTCGAGGTCAAATATCCTTCTGTCTAGCCTCCTTTACGTCGAACGCGCGATAAGGAACTTCGTTCCAAAAACTATTTTATCCTTTCCCTGGATTCGTACGTACGTTTGTACGTATCTACATACTTGCGCAGATATTATACAGGCATACATTCGCATTTGTATTTTTATTAGTATAGGGAATTTATCGTCTGTTTTCTACTTTGAAGCTCAATTTCCGTGAAGTTGCGGCCATATAAAGTACGAAACGAAAACGGTTGCCGTAAGTGCTTACCGGGAACTACTTTAAACTTGGTCCTCGAATGGTCTTTCGACGCGTCATAAAGTTTTGAAAGTACATTAACCCCTGTTGCTTCGAGCCGCTAAAGATGCGAGGGACGAAAAGTTCAATGATTGAATTTGCGAGTTCGCAGTATTCAATTTCTTACGTCTTTTCTGGTGAAGTTTTGTGGCGAGTTAATGAACAACTTCGGACGACAGCGAAGGTCGAAGTGTGTCTCCGTCGCCCACGATAGAGTTTTAGCTGGGCGAAATATATTTGTTACAATTTAAGATATTATATCCATATTCATACTACCATACTATAATACTATATTACAAACTCTAATAATATATAATATCCATACTAATATAAATGCGAAAGTGTGTCTGTCCATCTGCCTGTCTGTCTGTCTGTCTGTTACCTCTTCACGCCCAAACCGCTGAACCGATTTTGCTGAAAGGTATCTGAGAGAGAGATACTTTGAGTCCCGAGAAAGGACATAGGATACTTTTATCCCGGAAAAATATAAGGTCCCCGCGCGAAAACAACGGAGTTGCGGGCGTGTATAATATATTTGATACAAGTTAAGTTTTTTTTTTATGAAATAAGGGGGCAAACGAGCAAACGGGTCACCTGATGGAAAGCAACTTCCGTCGCCCATGGACACTCGCAGCATCAGAAGAGCTGCAAGTGCGTTGCCGGCCTTTTAAGAGGGAATAGGGTAATAGGGGAGGGTAGGGAAGGGAATAGGGTAGGGGTTAGGGGATTGGGCCTCCGGTAAACTCACTCACTCGGTGAAACACAGCGCAAGCGCTGTTTCACGCCGGTTTTCTGTGAGAACGTGGTATTTATCCGGTCGAGCCGGCCCATTCGTGCCGAAGCATGGCTCTCCCACGTATGAAGCGTAGATTTGAAAGGTTATGGTTGAAGGCTCGTGGAGGGCTGCTTACATCAGCTGTTATCTTATGCAGTCAGCTTATTTAACGTGCTCTTAAAAGTCTCAAAATAAAATTACTATGTACATATCCTGTTATAGGACATAATCGCTCTAGGGCAGCCACATAGCACTCTACCATTTTTCTCTGGCATTGTATTATGTTGAAATCATAAAGTTAATATACCTAGCGGAATAGAGCAACAATCTCGAGCTGTCAAACGAAACCGAAATATACGTGACGTATACGAGTACACTTACAGAAGCATCTTTCTATAAGATTAAGTTTTCAACGTGCCGATAAGTCGTCAAAAAAAAGTTCTGCTGTCATGTATCACACGTCTCTTTTTACCACGCATCTCGGCTTTGTTTCTCTATTCCGCTATTTAAGTATATTAACCTTATGGTTGACATGCGTCGCCACAAAGCTATGATTGAAGCTAAAATGACTTACAATAAGTTTTCCGTTTCGATAACGCAACTTACTTTGAAGCTCAACAAATAGCGGCAGCATAGTTCGCTCGACCAATGTCGGTGGAAAATGAAACCTATAACCTATGTCATGAAGAAGCATTTCATTTGAATTTTTGTCGGTTGCAGTCTCTTGCAGCGGCAAGTATCGGAAAGCCACATTAACAGTCAACCCTGCATATTAATTATATATTTTTTAATTTTTTAGAATGAATAAGGGAGCAAACGAGCAAACGGGTCACCTGATAGAAAGCAACTACCCTCGCCCATGGACACTCGCAGCATCAGAAGAGCTGCAGGTGCGTTGCCGGCCTTTTAAGAAGGAATAGGATAATAGGTGAGGGTAGGAATGGGAAGGGAAGGGAATAGGGGAGGGTAAGAAAGGGAATAGGGTAGGGGATTGGGCCTCCGGTAAACTCACTCACTCGGCGAAACACAGCGCATGCGCTTTTTCACGCCGGTTTTCTGTGAGCCCATGGTATTTCTCTTGACGAGCCGGCCCATTCGTGCCGAAGCATGGCTCTACCACGTAACAAAGAATTCTTAATGTGAAACCAAACCTAACGAAAACTTGACACTGCTAGCTTCAATTATATTATTATGGTCAGGTTGTTCTCCCACATATAAGCTGATTTTAAATAGGCCAGAGTCCAAAAATACTTAAACATGATACTCACGTTTGTCTTTAACAAATATCGTATTCAGTGCATTATGTTTGAGTTGGAAGCTTGTTAAAGAAGTTTTTAAACTCCTTCGTTCCTTAAAACAAAGTTTCCGTGACTGCTACTTTTTAGGGTACTGTACATGAAGGGTAAAAACCCCGAGGCCAACGATAAGCGACAGTACGCTTATGGTTGCAACTTATTTTTTAGGGTACTACACATAAAGGGTAAAACCCCTATTACTGAGGCCAACGTTAAGAGGATACACCAGGGGCTAGAGAAATAAAAAAAAAAGTACGTGTAATATCTATAGCTGTCTCCCTTACCTCAAGCCTATACCGCAGAACGCGATAGAGACAACTGCAGAAAATCCAGAAAATCAACGATTCGTTGTCCCCTGATTCCTTCTCCAAAACTTAACCGATTTAAGTACTTTTTTCATTAAAGATTAAAAAAAAGGCTTGAGCTGTGTTCCTATGTTTTGCTTTTTTTTGTATAATCTAGCCAAATCTGTTTTCTGGACGTTTGAACACAGCGGAAAATCTGGCCATTTTTTTAAGTTTTTGAACGTTCATATCTTATTTAATAATTAAATTATAAAAAAAAGAAAACATAGGGACATTGTATTAGTGGCCGTAGATATTCAGGAAAAAATTTATAACTCTACTAGCATTATCCAGGGAGGAAACAGGGGACAACGTTTGTATGGAAAAAATGGCGGTGTGGAATCCTCTTAAGCGTCAGCACCATGGGCGCCGGCAGGTGGGTGCGAGGTGGTGCACTTGCACCCCTTGGGAATCTCGGTATCAACAGGAATTATTGAAATAAAAAGCCGTCTGTAACCCTTAGCATGCCGTACAAAGTTCCTTCGTAAATCGTAATGTTTCTGCACTTTATGTATTCGGTTGGCGTAAATACTCTAAATAGACAGTCACTGTTGTTCGTAAAAAGTAAAAAGAAAAGAAAAGAAAGAAAACTAAAATCTGCACCCCTTGGAAATTATGTCTGCCGGCGCCCATGGTCAGTACGCTTATGGTTGGAAGTTATTTTTTTCAGACAGTTAATATATATTTTTTTTTATGAAATAAGGGGGCAAACGAGCAAACGGGTCCCCTGATGGAAAGCAACTTCCGTCGCCCATGGACAGTCGCAGCATCAGAAGAGCTGCAAGTGCGTTGCCGGCCTTTTAAGAGGGAATAGGGTAATAGAGGAGGGTAGGGAAGGGAAGGGAAGGGAATAGTTGAGGGTAGGGAAGGGAATAGGGTCCCTACCCTATTCCCTTCCCTACTCTCAACTATTCCCTGTGAGTTTACCGGAGGCCCAATACCCTAACCCCTGTTAGGGGATTGGGCTTCCGGTAAACTCACTCACTCGGCGAAACACAACGCAAGCGCTGTTTCACGCCGGTTTTCTGTGAGAACGTGGTATTTATCCGGTCGAGCCGGCCCATTCGTGCCGAAGCATGGCTCTCCCACGTATAAATAATAAATATTTTTAAATCGTATTACTGTTGCCACTATAATAAGAAAGCCTAAAGTATGAAATTACCTACTTCTTCTTAATAAAATTAAATAAATAAAATTCTCGTGTCAACTGTTCTGCGCGAACTCCTCCAAATGGCACAACCGATTTTAATGAAATTTTGTATGTACATTCTTTAGGCCTGACAATATGTTTTTATCTACTTTTTATATCGATACTAGGAATAATTAAAATGGCAAAACAACATTTGCCGGGTCAGCTAGTGTTTAAGCAAGATTCCATTCGAAGAATATATTTTCACTAATCATATTTTTTGCAATGTACTTGGTCCATGTCCTTGGTCCTTAATACGGATCTTTTGGAGCAAGTTCGACTCGAACTTGGCTGGTTTTTCGAAAGTTTCGAGTGTAATGAAGTGCTAACGAAATGTTTACTAGGAAATTTAAGGCTCCGTTTACACCGACGTTCTAACCTCTCACGTACGTCATAAGTTTATAACCCTCGATGTCCTGAGCTTTAATAAGGGGGGGGGGGGGGGGAGGCGCCCAAGTGCGAGTTGGAATCGCCCATGAAGGGTTCCGCAGCAGCAAATACAACGTGTTTAGGTAATCAAAAATATTTTTGTTATACATGTACCGCAGCGATTTTAATCGACGCGGTACACAATATATAATATTATTGTCGAAATTGGACAAGTAAGATGGATAGTGATGGGGGGGGGTCCGGACCCCCAGGACACCCCCCTTATATATGCCCATGCTGGATGTCACCCGCCACTTGATTGCAACCGAATGCTTTTGACGCGGTAACCGTACATTTTCCCCGGACAAAAACTATTATGTGTCTTTTCCCGGGATTCAGTGTAACTTTATATGAAAGTACAAAAAATTTGTTTTCCGGTTTTAATGTGAAGAGGTAATAAGAGCAGGCGATAGCGCTTTTAACTCTATTATATTCTATGTTGTTAATATAAGTTTGAAAGCGATCAATAAAAAATAAAGTTTAATTAAAATTTTAAAGTATATTGTGTGAAAAACAAAGAGCGAATAAAAATATTGGTGACCCTATATTGTTCTAAAACAAAATCTTAATGGGCATTGTTAAAAAAAAATCACATGTACTTTTATATTTTTTTCGTTGAAATAGGGTATTTTAAGAATATAAATTAAATATTTTTTTAATTCATTAGCTAGTTTTTTTTAAATAAATTTTTAAAGTTTTCGGATCTATGACGTCATCATCGGCGGCCGGCAGCATTGAATACATAAGAATTAAAAAAAAGAGCATTGTCAAGTAGGTATCAACAAGGTGTTAAATGAATGCAAGTTCTCTTATTTATGTGAAAACTAATTCGAGAAGCATAGGTACTAAAAGTTCAAAACGTTATGTTGGTCGAGTTTGAGATGACGTCATTGAAGGTCAAACTAAGGTTAAACATATTTGTTTAAAAATATAAGTAACTAATGGATATTTTTTGAATTTATATACAGAATAACGATCACTGACCTTATTCCTCGAAATGATTTTGTAATGGGCACAATTAAAAAAAATTGACAATTCCCATTGCGTTCGTCTGTAACGCGCCTTAGATAGACTTTTGACAATATGATCACAAAGTCCTCCGCACGTTCCTGGCTATTAGTGGAATTGTTCAAGCTTTTGAGCAATTACAATCCTGTTACCAAGTAGCTTTTCACAGTTATAAGTTTTTGTACTCGTGTATACCGACTACCGAGTGTCTGTGTATAAGTGGAGCCAAAGACAAAAACTGTTAAAATTTAGTGAATTTTGTCTATAGCTGTATAAAAACAGCCCTTATGTGGCTGTAATACATTGTTTTTTTAACAATAAACATTACAATTTCTTAAAAATAAAACATTATCTCGATTACTTTATATTATACCAAGTTACTTTTACTAATTCATCCATCGTTCTAATTTCATGATACACTTAAGAAATTTAACACTCCATAAATTATAATATTACTATTTATATATCTGTTACTTATTTGTTATCAACATTATTATTATTACCATTATGATATTATAATATAATTAATTTTAGTTATATATTTTAGAAGTCATGCATAATATTTCTAAAAATATATAATAATAACATGTGAAAGCTATAAATGTTTTATTAATTATATATAAATTTTATTAATTCAAGATTCAAGTTAATAAATTCATGTCGCAGTCATCTGATTGAATCTGCTATTTGATTGAATGACGGATGACCAGTTGGCCTTTAGTCATTAAATTAAATGGTTTCATTCAATTAATATTATGCTAGTCATCAATCAAATAGCAGATTCAAGTTTCAACCAGACGACTGCGACGTTGTAGTATTGTAGTATAAACTTGAATCTTGAATTAATAAAATTATATAAAACACGTGTGGCACTCGGGAACTGCCACGGTAAAGCTGTTGTATAGCATTTTTTATCACCTAATTCGCAAACGTCTAGTCGCACGCACACAAACACCGTGCCGAAGTCTGGCAGCGCCGCACCGACCGGCACAGCAGCACCATTGTGCCGGTCGGAGTGTGTTAGAATTTTTTTCGTTACGGAATATCTTGAATCGGTCAAAGCCCGCGATAAAAGTTATGCAATATTGTAAACTCATACACCTCACATTTATGTTTCGTATTTTAAAAATAATAAAATGGAAAATCTCATCTGAGGCGGCGCAGGGTCAGGGAAAATGGGTTAAGGTGAACCTTTTGCCTACGGCAGTGCATTCAGTCCTGAACAACAAAATATGTGCCGGTGTTCTAAACAAAATGTAAGCGGTGCAGTAAAATATAAGGTCGCATTAAAGTATTTTACTACCTATCTTTATCTATTAAGTACACTATCACTGGCAGTTTGCATCCATACTAATATTATGAATGCGAAAGTGTGTCTGTCTGTTGCCTTTGCGTTCACGGCCAAGTCGCTGAACCGGTTTTGATGAAATATTGTATGGAGATACTTCGAGTCCCGGGAAAGGACATAGGGTACATTTCATCCCGAAAATTGTACGCGCGATAAACATGTTTTGGCACAATGGAGTTACGGGCGTCATCGAGATCTCTTTATTTCTTTAGTAACTATACATAGTCACAGTATATACAAGGTATTGTTCTTTTCTGATAATAATATGTTAGAAAATGGCAGTTTAAATTCACGAAGACTAAAATTGTTAAATTATCGTACCTTAAACAAGAGTCTGAATATTAAACTCTTAACCCCCTTACTAATAAACGCTATACAGTGTTTTGTCTTCTTCAATCCAATTATAACGTGGGAGAGCCATGTTTCGGCACGAATGGGCCGGCTCGACCGGAGAAATACCACGTTCTCACAGAAAACCGGCGTGAAACAGCGCTTGCGCTGTGTTTTGCCGAGTGAGTGAGTTTACCGGAAGCCCAATCCCCTACCCCATTCCCTTCCCTACCCTCCCCTATTCCCTTCCCTTCCCTTCCCATACCTACCCTATTCCCTCTTAAAAGGCCGGCAACACACCTGCAGCTCTTCTGATGCTGCGAGTGTCCATGGGCGACGGAAGTTGCTTTCCATCAGGTGACCCGTTTGCTCGTTTGCCCCCTTTTTTCATAAAAAAAATGTCACTTGTGTGACAGGAACAAAACACTGTATAACTATTCAAAGCATATACAACGTTTATTAGTAAGGGGGTATGTACAAAATTGTTCTGTGATTGGTTTAAAGACTATCAGCTATAATAATATGGAAAACCATTTTTATTATTAGTAAAGCCTAAAGTGAAACCATTCCAAATGGACGGCTCATGTGTGGCCAGCTTTACGCAAATAAAATATGATATTCATTTATTATTATCGAAGATCGAAGTTATATTTGAGAGATATAGTTAAAATTGTCACAAAATTGATTATAAATTGACCGTACGATTAAACAAAATCTGCACCTACGGAGAAACGTATTGAAAGGCCTTTTTGTCGTTAGTTAGAGTTTTATTTCTGTTTCACGAAAAATAACGCCATTTTGAAAATTTTACGAAGTCGTGTTTAATTCATTTACAGGCCCGTCGAAACTGAATGGAAGCTTAACTAACTTAACTAGTTTTAACGAGAATTTTTGTCACAAAATTGTTTCATTTGAATATTGAAAAGTACATAATGGAATTTATTATTGACATGAAATTGGAAGTTACATCTACTTAAATAAAATAAAATAATATTTTAAACCCCAAATTACACTCCTTTTGAGATCGATAAACAAAGCCTTGAAAAGTTGTTTACATTACTCCCAAATTAATCATGCGCATGCAAATCTTGGCTAATTGACGTAATCGCGAAAACACCCGAATCTATGAAACGTAAGAGCCCCAAACAATGCACTTGCATTTTGCACCTTGTTTAAAGGAAATAGAAGTTATCATATAGCCAGTGACTGCCCGCTGTCGCCGGTCCGTCAATAAGTGCTATAACTCACCGGGAAGCCAGCGCGACGTGGCCAGTGACGTTACCATGGTAACGTCCAAGCAACATCTGCGTCGCTGCAAAGCGGTGTTTTTCAAAGTTTAGTTTAAAAACAGCGCTTGCAGCGACGTCTTCCGACGCTCGGGAAATACGACCGTTGCCGAAAAATTACGAAATTTTCAATGCGCATTTCAATAATTTGAGTCGATTGACGTTTTTTGGTCAAAAATAAGGTTCTAAATCTAAGTCTTTTTCTTTATTCAGATTCTCCATAATTAACTTACTGCAACCTTTCACTTCACATAAATACAAAATTTGTGATAACGTTTCAGAAGCTTTTAAGCCTCTCAGATGCTTCGGAGTTAATGTAATTTGTCCCATGAATGTTCCTACATATTCTGAATCTTTTGAGTCTTACAGTGATTAAAAAAAATAAAAGACTCTTTAAAAAATGCGTTAAATATTAATATCGAAAACAATGAGAATAAAAATCTCATTCTTATACACCAGTCATAAAATGACTTGAAATCCAACACTTTTATTCTAAATGAAATTGTACAAAGAAAAGTGTAATACTTTCTTTTGCAGGTATCTTATAGTATTGTAATAAGAATCTTTGTATGTGTACAATATACACATCCAATAACGTTTTAGTGGTTTTTCGTTTATACGACAAAGTTTTACGACCAATAAAATAAAGAGTGGGGCACTCGAAAACGACGACTTTGCAAGAAAAAATGAAATTCATATTAACGTAAAGGCACAAAGAGATTTTCATAACAAAAACAATATTAAATAGAATAAAGTAGGGTGCGCTACGTGGATTTATTTTCATTTTCTGTAAAATTACGTTATTATAAGAATGATGATCATTAGAGCACTTTTTTTAAAACCTATAATATGCATCTGTGGCATAGTAACCAATGATTCGCAATCAACACAAGTCAACGCAGTACAACCAAGCCCGCTACATGAAGCGGCAGCAGACGACGTGTCGTCGCGACACTACTGGTTTTTTATGTATTTCTATGAAAGTTGTCGCTAGCTTCGTGTCGCTAGCTGCGGAGGGTATTTCATAGAAATACACTAGCTATTTGTCCAAGCTTTGCTCGGTATTCGATAAAACACGAATAAAATGACATTTTCTAAAAATGATTCCTAGCTGGATCGATTTATCGCCCCCGAAACCCCCTATACATATACAAAATTTCGTGAAAATCGTTGGAGCCGATTCCGAGATTCCAATTATATATATATATATATAATATATGCAAGAATTGCTCGTTTAAAGATATAAGATAGGATAGAAACCAGTAGTGTCGCGACGACACGTCGTCTGCGGTTGTCGCGTGTCGCTCGGTTCTAACTTATACCTTTAGTCATTCCTTTTGGATACGGCAGGCTTAAGTAATTATTATCATTTCTAAAAAAACCTTAAGGGTGATATTTTTAAACATTTTGCCTTAGATTAATGATTGGTCTCCGCGCGCCACGACCGCGGAGACCAATCATTAATTTAAGTGTTTTGCTTTTTATACATTCTATTCATACACACAGAATAGGTACAGGCTTCCTGATTCTAGGAGATCCACATATTTTGTGCTCTATTTCTGCGAATACGCCCAAACAGCACGGTACTAAGAATCTGTAAGACATTTTACATGACAATTAAGTTCTTGAAGAAGAAGTTTTTAATCTACATACGAGTGTAGGATATACATGACCGGCAGGGCGGTGCGCACCGTTGTGCCGGTCGGAGTGGAGGTGTTAGGTTATATAGTTACGGAACTTCTTGATTCGGTCACCGTGCTCAAAGCCCCCTCAAATCAATATTAAACTGATAATAATGTTATATCGACACGAAAAATGAACTTAAAACAGATACATATTGTGTTAATCCAATATTGCAGTACGAATTCGGCGCATAGCTTCGAAAACGTTTTCGAATGTCGGGGACATAGCAATCATATTGTTCAACATGGAACTCGGAATTCTTTGCATATGTAAGCAAGAACAGGTGTGCCACTGCAGGTATGAAAACTGTTCGAACATGCACGGAATATTCCAGAAACTGTTTATTGTGAAAGTCTAGTGTTTGCATAAGATGTTCGGTGTTAATACGTCTCCTTACGAATGTAGGTTACGATATTGTCTTTTGAATATATTCAACATGATCGTGCAGCATTACCACAATATTAATAAATCTATACTATTAAAATAATATTATGTATCTGTCTGTCTCCTCTTCCTTCAAGCAAACCTCTTCAAACAAAAATCACTTAATCGTTTTTGATATTTGGTATGGAGAATTTGAGTCACAGGAAAGGACACTGTTTATCTCGGAAAAAAGTACGGTTCCCGCGTGATAAATATCTGCGCAACGGAGTTGCGAGCATCAACTAGTATTAATAATACAGACTTGTTTAAAGATCTACTGTAACTAGAAATCGCCCAATGGCGATTTTCGAATTCGATCTTAAATTTAATTAGTGTCCGACCGAAACTGATTTTTCAGCCGAAACCGAAACCGAAACCAAACTTTCGGCCTTACTCTCAGTTTCGGCCGAAACCGAAACCGAACCGAAACTGGGTAAAACATTCAAAATTACAATTATTTACTGAAATTTATTGATTTTTAACATAAATTACAACTTTTAATACAAAAAAAGTACCACATTGAATTTTTTACTTTTTGCGACATTTCTTAAAATAAATATTATTAATCTTAAGCGGGGAATTCATTACCGGGCTGCCCGCGGGCCGGTCTGGCACAAGTTTGCCGCTTTGCCCCTATTGAACACACACAGATGACAGAACAGGCAAGTCAGTCGAATAGATAGAGAGCTCGGCCGTGAACTCATGGAATCAATCTTCTTTGTAGCAAATGATAGATCAGCATCGGCATTGATTTCTTTGGATTTTTCAATAAGTTCGCTGTATTAGCGGCATTACGTAGATCGGTGTTCATGTAATCCTTGCTTTTAACTTTCTACGACCAGTAAATGGAAATAAACGAATGTCAAAATTGTTTTTGTTCCTTCATTCCTAAATTTAGTGTTTGTATTGCTTACAATAATATGTTTTAAAATAATATTTTAAGTGCACTCCAGTCGCCCTCCAAGGCGCGAATGACGACGGGCCGCCCGTCGCAACAATTCATGTACAGATTTGCCCGTGCCCGCGCGGAAAAAATGCGATCTCGCGGGCAGGCTGCGGGCACGGGCCAACGGGCATATTGATGGGCATTGGAATTTACGAGCAGACATGCGACAGACCTGCCCGTGACGGACGGCCCGGTAGTCAATTTCCCGCTTTAGACTCGAATATGTTCCCTAGAAACTTTTTTGTACTATAATCCGTTCCTTCATCTACTAAAATCCGTTTTTTTATACGATTTCAAGTAGGTGTGATTTCACCAAAGAAATTGAACGCACTTAGCGCACACTAAACCGGTTCTAAACGTATTTAAACACGTTTATAACAGATATGAGAAGATTATAAAATCCATTTAAAAAAAACGAGATTTACATTCCCGTAGCAACGCATTTAATGGGAACTAAGTTTTATAAAACGAAGTTGTGTGATTGGCAAAATCCTCCCTTAGACAATAACGACATACTACTGAAAACACAATCAATTGCAATATATTATTTTTATGGGAAACATGAACACGACCACTGTCGAAGTTCAAAACGAAATTACTAAGCAAACTTGCAGTTGACGTCACATTTTTTTTGCTCCAGAAGGCGTTTTACCACTAATCTTGAAAAATATACTGAGGGCTGCAAGAGTGAAGCTTAGGGGGAAGTGGGTTAGATAAGATTCTACCGGTAGGAACGGTCTAAGAGATTGCGTGTCCGTAGTTAAAAGCTAATTTTAAATATTTAAATAAAACGCGTGGTAAAAGGAAATAGTGAGGCGAGATGATTTATTAATAAATCTTACAAGATATATCCTAATGTATCCTATAATCTGACAGTCAAACAAAATTCTTAAGTAAATAAAGTTCACACACAATATAATCAATTTATCATAGCATTTACTAAATCGCTTGTTTGGGAAACATTGTTATATGTAATAGCACATAATTTGCCAATAGTTATGTATATTAAATAAGCCTGCGTTTTTCGTAGAAATAAAATTCAATAATATAATTTCGATAAAAATAAGTTTAGACCATTTAACGTAAATAGCTAATTTCTGATTTGGGACTGATCTGGAACACAATATAATCTCAAAACTAAATAAATAGGTGATGGCGAACTGAGCCGGGGCCTCGCTGGCAAGCAAGCACTTCGAGTTAACTGTGAAGTTTACCGAACGACGCATGAGTTTCGGCGGGGCCGAAAGTTTCGGCTACATTTTGGCCGAAACCGAAACTAAGGCCGAAACTAGATTTTTTGGCTGAAACTGGCCGAAACCGAAACCGAAAGTTCGGTCGGTCACTAAATTTAATTACAATCTTCTTTTGGATCCCCGTTTAAAGTTTTGAAATATTTGACATATTTCAGATTTAATAAAAAAAAACTACAATCCATTTTAATTTGACAACAGACTTCAACCATAAACAAAAGAGCATAATTCGTATGTATAGGCTTGTCATTAAAAAATATGGTAGTGTGCACATTATAGTATGTTTAATGTTTTATTTGTTAAAAAAATGTATAATAAAAGTATAATTTCAAAATAATATTAGCTCGATGCACTCCTTCACCATATAAACTATAACTGTGCAAAATTTCATTCACGGTCTACGTTTCCGCATTTTTCGTCAAAAGGGATCCAAAGTTTTTCGCTCGCGTATTAATAATATAATAATGATATATTAAATTTGGCGTGAATCGGGTAAACATTAGCGTGGTTGCAGATAGTGTGAAGTAACAATCAAGTCACATGCAAGTGTGACCTGCGTTAAGCGAATAAAGTACGTATTTATAACTGGAAATAAACGAATTACGACAAAGTCTAAATTCACGTTCTTCAAAAATATATTGGTTTCCTTCGTTACCATTTATTTTACGTGCGCTGAAAATTTCGATGACCGAGAACCTTTTAATCACAAAAGTCATTCTAATTCACATTAAGATAAGATAAGATAAGATAAGATAAGATAAGATAAGATAAATATTTATTTCTCAGTACAATACAATATAGAGCTGTTTAACAGTAGATACAATCTTGTCCTTAGTAGTTAAGTACATTCTTATTCCCAAATATTATATTGTACGAGTCTGGTGCCTAAGCTAGGCTGGGCCTGTGTTTCAGGTCACCAGGCTCCTCATCCTCGCAATTTTTATTACTTAACTAATAACATTGAACATTCATAACAAATATTGGCGAAGCAGTCACTGAGAAATGAGCCAATAACTGTCTTCCGGTAATTCCGCCCTTAACATTTGATATTGCTGTGTCACCCCGACAATGGCTTCCTTCAGAATAATTGGGTTATATAAATATGAAAAATGAATTTTATCAAACAGAAAGTCGTCACACCCGCCTGACATCTGTTTCCATAAAACGTGTCAATACGTGATTTCGTACGTTGGCACTCGTGGATTAGGACTTCAAACACTGGAGCTACTTCAAGTTAGGCAGCAGCATCAGACGCAATGATTAGGCAATCTGGAAGAATATATGAAGATTGAGAAACCTTCAAGAAGAGAGCGTATCCGGAAACGCACCTGCAGCTTCTAATGTTGCGAGTGTCCATGGGCGACGGTAGTAGCTTTCCATCAGGTGACCTGTTTGCTCGTTTTCCCCCTTATTTTATAAAAAAAACAAAATACTTTTTTTCTTAAGTTTACGCGAGTATCACTCATTATATTATAAGGTTGAAATACTTACGGATTTCACAGTCTGTCTACCCGTGACCACGGCCGCTGTAAAGCAGCCGAAACGTCGGGATCCGTTAAATCCGTAAGTGTTTTAACCTTATAATATCAAAATACTTTTTCCTGAGTGAAAAGCGATACTCGGTTGTAATTTATTATTATGTTGGTGTCCAACATTACCAACATAATAATAATGATTGATTAAATAAGTTTATGCAGGATACTTACCATAAGCTTACCATAAGCTTCCTTGTCAATTGTCATAATAAATCTAATTATTTTTATTACGAGTATATTCATAAGAATATATTATTGTGATATGATTACATAACTACTTAAAGGAAAAATACATGCATTACATTTGAATGCATATTTTCATTAATAAAACACAAACAAAGCAATAAAACTGTTAACTATAGTTAATATTAAATTACTAGAATAAATTATATGGAATGAGCATTGTAAAACAGAATATCAATTTTTAGAATAAAAGCAACACAGTATCGGTTCTTGTTAATTGCTTAACGAATATGTTAAAGTATATCCAATTTGTATAGTTAAATATAATGAAACCGAACGGTTACTGTTGGCTTTAACGAGTGTTTATGTACAACGTCGTTTACATAATTTCAATTTAAATATACTTCCCTTTATACCGCGTATTTTAACATTTTATAATTACTTTTTTATACATTGATGTATTTTCGTAAATTGAGTTTTCGGAGTAAATATCGTTTAATCGCTGATACAATTTATCATAAATTATTATGGTGAAGCTCATCGAATAAATATGATACAGTGGAAAGCAGAACAAGGCAGTTAGGGAATACGATAGAGGAGATAGAGTCGGATAGAGTTTCACACTAGCGAAGCCGCAAGCATAACTAAGTATATTATTATAACATACTAGCTGTCCCGGCAAATGTTGTTTTGCCATATATATTTTTTTTGGTATGAAAAATAGAAGTTGGCCGATTCTCAGACCTACTCAATATGCTCACAAAATTTCATGAGAATCGGTCAAGCCGTTTCGGAGGAGTATGGCAACGAAAACTGTGACACGAGAATTTTATATATTAGACTAGCTGTCCCGGCAAACGTTGTTTTGCCATATATATATTTTTTGGTACTTATGAAAAATAGATGTTGGCCGATTCTCAGACCTACTCAATATGCTCACAAAATTTCATGAGAATCGGTCAAGCCGTTTCGGAGGAGTATGGCAACGAAAACTGTGATACGAGAATTTTATATATTAGATTGTATATTATTATGATATACGATTATGGATAAAAAAATATGTATACTTCGATAAGTAGGGAAAAGATTTCTACTTCGGCGGATTCCGCAGCATTTTCCACAACTTAGTTTACGAAAAGTAAAAAAAAATGTACCATCGAAGCAATTGATTCACAGGCAGTTGATGGACCTACGTCATTTGGTTGGCTTATGTCAATTCCATGTTATCTGCGATCTGGCTGGGTCTGACACAATGCGACCAAATTACATATAGGTCCGCCATTTGCCTATAAATCTACTTCTCTGATAGTAGGTAGTACCTATTTAAAAGTTACGTCATTATTTACTAAAGATCTCTCTCTAATCAACAATATCAAATGCGCTGAAGTAGCTACAACTTAAACTACAATTCCGTAATGTGCTAAATGTAATTAGTTAATTACGGAGTAAATTAAGCTAATATTTAACATCCCTTTTGCATATTAACATGAAACATAATTCAGCCCGGGGGAAATGTTGAAGACAATAATGCAGGAATCAGTAATATAATTTGCATACTCGAGATTGCCAGTACAGGCACTTCGTATTGTTTGACAGATCTGAGCTAGAATTTCATAAGCTTGTCGTCATCCTCGGTTATATATATTTACGACACTCGTGTGACACTCTGGAAAGCTGTATCCTGATTGGAAGATGTGGGATGCTGATATTTGGGCGGTGCTTACCAAAAGCAACTCAAAGCAATAAAGTGATAATCCGAACGTCGACAACGTAGATTTTAATACACACTTACTTTGACGTTGCACAACAACTAAACATAAAAAGGCGAAAAGAGAAACATTATATCTTTCTTTTTCCCTCTCATGGGTTTTTCTTTTAATTTTTCTGAAACTAATAGCTGTTTTCAGCCTCGCTTTTTTGCTTCCACATATTTGTGAATTACGATACTCTTACGGTTTTTTTCGCTACTTCATTGTTGTAACATAATTCTATGATCTATCCGTTTTTAAAATGTCGATTAAGACTTCAGACGTTATTGTCGTTTCAATTCGCTACTAAGGGTGTCACGTATATTTAATTCGTCTATACTACAAGTTTTAGCTACAAGCTATTTATTATGCATAATATTTTCGCCAAAGTATTTTGAAGTCATGAGTGGATGAAATTTTACAACATTTAGGGTGGGTTGCACCAGAGCCGTGGTTATAGTTACAGTTATGGTCAAAGTTATGGTTATAGTTAAGGCTAACTTAACTTTAACCTTAACTTTGACCACAGAATTTGACAGATGTCTGTTGCTGGTCCGACAAGGCTTTAAATGAACGTGGGCGGGGGCGCTGCTGGTAAAGGAGAACTGTCAAAAATGGCGTTTTTGTATGATGACGGCGATGGTTGCTTTTTACGCCACGTTCATTTAAAACCTTGTCGAGGTCTATGGTTATGGTTAAATATGGCGTCCATTTTTGACTTTAACCAAAGATTTGACATTTTGTATTGTAGTTAAATAGTTAAAGTTATAGTTAAAGTTACGGTTATAGTTAAAGTAAGTTGGTGCAACCCACCCTTAAAGAGCAATAATCGGTCCTAAAGCCTCCTATTTGTACAATGTACAGTGCCAGCTCCGCTTGCCGTCCAGGCGGCCAGGCTTTGCATTTTTCATGCCTTCCTAAACATTTTAATTACAAAAACCTCTTATAATTCTCGTACTTTTTTAGGGTTAAACCAGAATTATTCACCTCAACGGACATGAATCTTTTTAGGGGTGTGTTAGGGTTAAATTATGCATAATTTATTTTTATTTTTAAATGCAAATTACATCTCTTTCGACAACTCCGTATGACCTTGGGTCTCACCTGTGCGGAATTTTGGTACAGAAATAATTTATTTGTGCGATCTTTATGCGGTTTAAATTATGATTTTGATACAGGAAAAAATTTGATACAGGATTCACGCTGATTGTCTAAATTTACTTTTACCACAGTAATTCAACTCATTGTTCTAGTTTAAAACCTACTTATTATTCGTAGTTTAAAACTCTAACTTGCTAACTTTTATACTATATTTTGTTGTCATTGCAATGTACACAGATTTTAATCAACAAATATCTAGCATGTTTTCACCGATATTGAAAATAAGCCCTCCGGCTATTTTTAGGGTTCCGTAGCCAAATGGCGAAAAACGGAACCCTTATGGATTCGTCATGTCTGTCTGTCTGTCCGTCCGTTTGTCACAGCCACTTTTCTCCGAAACTATAAGAGCTATACTATTGAAACTTGGTAAGAAGATGCAGTCTGCGAACTGCATTAAGATTTTGATACAAAAATGGAAAAATTATTAAAAATTTTAGGGGTCCCCATAGGTACACCTGAAACAAAAAAAATTTTTTTTTCATCTAACCTATGCGTATGGGGTATCTATAGATAGGTCTTCAAAAATTATATTGAGGTTTCTTATATCATTTTTTTCAAACCTGAATAGTTTGCGAGAGAGACTCTTCCAAAGTGGTAACTTCTGTGTCCCCCCCCTCTTACTTCTAAAGTAGGGGCATGATAAATCTAAAAAAAAACATAATGTGCATTACTATAAAAACTACCAACGAAAATTGATTTGAACGAAATCTAGCAAGTAGTTTTATTTATACGTCATTTTTTTTGTTGGTTTACCAACAAAAAAAAAATTTTTCATCTAACCTATGCGTGTGGGGTATCTATGGATAGGCCTTTAAAAGTCATATTGAAGTTTCTGATAAATTTTTTTCTAACCTGAATATTTTGCGAGAGAGACTCTTCCAAAGTGTTAAAATGTGTGTCGCCCCCCCTCTAACTTCTAAAGTAAGTTCATGATAAGTATAAAAAAAATATTTGATGTACATTACTATAAAAACTACCAACGGAAATTGGTTTGAACCACATCTAGCAAGTAGTTTTTTTTATACGTCTTAAATGGTAAACTTTAAATTAACTTTCATCAAATCAACTGAGATATAAAAATAAATCAAAAACCTTTTAATTTCATACAAATAAACCTTATTGCTGCTGCGGAACCCTTCATGGGCGAGTCTAACTCGCACTTGTTTAATTTCATAGAAACGTAAAGTAATAATATTTTTTGCTTTAACAATTTCACAAAGTACACGACTTGTTTTCAAACATTTACCAACGTGTACTATGAAGACAATTTATCTTTTTAAAAGTTTGCCAAGCAATTTTTCGTATAAATGCCAGGAGATGAAAATTCTTGAGCTGGGTATAATTTAAGAGAGATCACAAAATATTATGTCCGTCCACTTGATGTATTATAGTTGTATTTTGAACAACTTTAATAATATTTTGCCATTTAATACTATCATAAGACGCAAGAGAATTTGCCATGCCACTATCATAAAGTGCTAAAATTGATCTTAAGATATCTTTGAAAACTAAACGAAGTTAAAACTTAAATATAAATTAAGTAGTTGTAAAGTGTATCCCATGACACTTCAAAAGTCCGCTAAAACCGTTCATACTTCCACTATAAAAAGCCTATGCCCTTTTATATTTATATCTATGTTAATGCCAAATCAAAATAATTTCAGTCACTTACACGTGATGCTAAGACCAAGGGAAATAAGATAATATGGGCTGAATTTCAAGGGCCCACAGAACTAGAATCCTTAATATCTTTTAAAAAAAGTCAAAATGAATTAAGGTGGCACCCGCAGTCATTGACCTTTTTAGTCTAGGAGCTATTTGAAAAATGCTCGCACTGTCTTCAGTAATTAATTTAAGAAAAAAGTTCACTCATCGCCGTACTCAGAGATATTTTTGACAGATAATGTATGGAGCTTATGTCAAAATTTTGAATTAATTACATTTAACTAATTAACGTTCCACTCTGAGTCAGACTATTAATATATCTAGATTCTTCCGAAAACCTCTTGGTAACTCGTAACCTACAACTGGAATGATGTGATGATGAAGATAAAGAATGATGAAGTCATATACCTACTCATACTCAGTAATATCATAATTAAGTAAGCAAAATACGATATTAGACTAGTCTATCTAGACTGTCATGTGCATAGAAAACGATGAAGTATGACAAGTCTTTTGGCAGGGGCCAATAACCTCTACAGACTGGTTACGGCGTATGCCATATAAATTAAAGTATTACATAACTTCTAGTTAATTCATAACATCGTTAGGCTTACTAGCTTTGTACACAAGACAGTCTACAGTCTACACTCTACGGGCTACATAAACATGTGTTTTCGAATAATTAGTGTAGACTGTAGACAAAGCTCATGCATGAACCGGCTATGGACTCTTCAAGCTTATTCTACCTCTACAGAACCCTTATGCCAATGGCATAAGGACCATTCTTCTAGAAGTTTCAAAGTAAAGTAATTCTGAACGGACTATACGAGTACAACAGAAATGGCAACTGGAACATAATTAGTCTTTAGTAATTAGTATTTGCAGACGCGTACACTTATAATAATAGGGTTTTCCTAAGTCTTTAATCCTAAAAAGTAGTGAAAGATACACATTTTTCACGCAAGAAAAAGATATTCTTAAACACTTAAGAATACATATCTTTTTCTTGTGTACGGGTGTTAAAAGTTACATAAAGCACAGAGTAAAAAACATATGCCTACTAAATGGCAGTCTTCCACAGTGCGTTTTTCGCGTAACTTTCTGCCGCACACTGTAAAACTCTGGAACGAACTGTCACCAGCAGTATTTCCGGACCTATACGACCTGCAAACCTTCAAGAAAAGTGCGTATTCCCTCATAAAAGACCGGCACCACACCTGCAGCTCTTTCAAAAGAGCTGTTGCGAGTGTCCATGGGCGACGGTAGTTACTTACCATCAGGTTTTGCTCGTTTGTCCCCTTATTTAATAAAAAAAAAAACCTACTTCATCTTTACACATCTTTGCCGAAAGATAAGTAATATCAGAGAATATCACAGTTAACATTGAAATTGACATGATCCGACCAAATGGCGCTGGTCTGTCAACTGTCTAGGAATCAATTTCCTTCTCCATGCTTGAGCCATAGACTAGGGTTACACGGTCAGTCAGCGTGCTTTCATCTTCCGGCCATCATTCAGCCAGAATGATGGCCGGAAAGGACATGATAAAAAATGATCAGTCCGTCAATCGCGACTGACCGTGTAACCCTAGTTATAGACTTCATCATGTTTCTTTTGAGTAACAAGACAATATTCCATAAGCAGCTACTTCTGCAAAATCATCCATGTGTAATAAAAAGGCTTTGATGTTTGCGGGTTCGAAGTAACTATTTAGGTGGCTCGAGGCGAAAGCTTAGCCGGCTCCCAATTTTATGAGGTCACGAAAGATATATTTTTACGTACTTAATTCTTAAAGCTCAAACACTTCAATGTACTTCAAGCTAAATAAGAATGTCCAATAGTGTAATTGCGCCTCTGCAGATTTAAATAATATTACTTTCGCTGTAAAATAAAAACCCATTTTTAACAATATCCAAAACATTAAATAATATTTTTTTTTTATTTTGTAGTCTATATTAATTTAACTTTAAAGGATATCAAGAACTCCAACACAGAAAACCTAAATAAGTAGAGAGGAAAATAGTTATAGGTCTACCAGAATCTGATGGCAAAAAGTGACAAAATAAAAATTGACTCTAGCAATACCGGGATAATTGGAATAAAACATTTTGATCCTTTTTTTTCTTATAGCGGCTGATTCTGTGTGTTTAACATGCAAATATGTAAAAATGTATCCAATGATCAAGGATATTTTTTGAAAATCTGCTGTCAAAAATTTCCATCAGATTCTGGTATACCTATATATTAGTTGGAAAAAATCGCTTTCATCAAGTCGGATTTCTTGAAGACATACTAAATAACATATTTTTTTATGAAATAAGGGGGCAAACGAGCAAACGGGTGACGTGATCAGAAGGGCTGCAGGTGCGTTGCCGGCCTTTTAAGAGAGAATAGGGTAAAAGGGGAGGGTAGGGAAGGGAAGGGAATAGGGGAGGGTAGGGAAGGGAATAGAGTAGGGGATTGGGCCTCCGGTAAACTCACTCACTCGGCGAAACACAGCGCAAGCGCTGTTTCACGCCGGTTTTCTGTGAAAGCGTGGTTTTATTAGTATACTATTATTATTAGTAATACTACCACCAAAATATAGCCATAGTCATAAAGCGCGACACACGTAAGTTTATAATGCTGTCTCAATATAAAGTTTTTCCTCGTTTAACGGTCTTGACTCTACTAGTGTACGGACAAGTTCAGTTTCAAAAGATTAAAACTGATGAGTGAAGTTCGTACCGCAATGACAGAGTTTGAGCTCATTTGCACTCTGAACCGTGATGTTATGAGGTACTTATCACGTACTGAATATTCACCGAGGTTAAGTTGTTCTTCGATAATATATTGCTCTACGATAATATATTTGATACTGATATTATATATTTATTACTAGACTAGATGCAGCCCGCAACTCCGTTGCACCGAAATTCGTTTATCGCCCGGGAACCGTATATTTTTTCGGGATAAAAAGTGTTCTGTGTTCTTTCCCGGGACACAGAGTATATCCATACCAAATTTTAGCAAAATCGATTCAGCGGTTTGGGCGTGAAGAGGTAATAGACAGACAGACAGATACACTTTTGAATTTATAATATAAGATATGGATTAATATTATACATATTCAATACTAGCTGTTGCCCGCGACTTCGTCCGCGTCAACATAGTATAATAACAAAGATGGAAAGTCCGCTAACAAATATGAAAAAAGTAAAATATAACCTCCTCCTTTTTGGAAGTTGGTTAAAAAGTTACACCTTACTACATCAGCTATCTACCAAAAAAAAGTCCTGGCAAAATAGCTCCAGCCGTTTCAGAGATTAGCCGAAACAAACAGACAGATATACAGACAAAAATTGTAAAAAAATGTTGTTTTAGTGTATGTATCGTATATAGATTCATATGCATGTAGTAAAAAACGGTTCTTTCAATGACTAGATGTTGCCCGCAATAAGTAAGGATAAGTCATGTCATGTTTTGAGTCAAATTTATTATAACTGGTTACTGAACCAGCTCCGAAAATTACTTAATTTTCGGAGCCTAAACGGTAGATAATAATTAATGCCAGTAAAAATAAATCCTCTATAATAATACATGCATAATATGTAGGAAAAGCTGCTGTTCCGCACGACTATTATAATATAGTAACTTGTAGTTAGTAACGAAAATGAAAAATATTTTATTCCTAAATCGGTTAAAAATTAACACTTTTAGAACGTCTACATGAGGCCTATCACCGGATTGGCAAGTAATCCGGTGAGAAGAACCGGCGTAAGAAACTCGCAAATGCAACTTTTTGTAGTTAGTAACTTGCTCTTTGCAAAAAAATTATAACAATAGCAGGGTCTGTTACCAATGGTACCAATAGTAAGATCACTGTAAATAAATCTACTTGCTTTTTACCGAAACGACCTTCCATTTGTTTTGTCAAGAAAGGGATTAACCCATTTCGATAATTGTTGAGGGCCTCGATATCGGCCTGTGTCAATATCACTGGTTAGTATTAACTATTATAATTATGTTGACTCAATATTGAGTTTGGGTTATAATTGGTAATATTATCTTAATAATTAATATTAAGATCAATAGAGTTCTAGATAAAGCCCGCAACTGCGTTACGCCAAAATTCAGTTATCGCGCGGGAACCGTACATTTTTCCAGGATAAGAAGTATCCTTAGATAAGAAGGGTCATAACCCTTCGCGGGACTTAAACTATCTCCATTCTCCATATCAAATTGCAGCAAAATCTGTTCAGTGATTTGGGCGTGAAGAGGTAAGACGACACACAGACAGACAGACAGACAGACACTTTCACATTTATATAATATTAGTATGGATCTACTTGGGAGTAGAAGAGGGAGTAAAAGAACTTGAACGATTGCCAACACATCAATTTATTTGATCATCATAATCAAAACCATAATTATGCCATGGGTCATCACATTATGACCCAATTATTGATGCTTTTCGTGATATTTTGCATCGAAGCAGATGTTTTTGATGATTATATCGCTATTTGTGGACCAATTATCAAAATTTGTTGTATAGGGTATAGTCTTGATTTTGTATAATAATTACGAAAGTGGTGAGCTGATGATGGAGTCTATGAGCAATCGAGGGAAATCCTTGAAATTAATCAAAAGACTCAAAGTGGTTAAAATGTTGTTTCTTGTAACTTAAACATATGTTACGAATAAGAGAAAGTTTATACGAAGGTGTCTCTTGGTACAAAGGCACTGAACAGAACTCCTGAACCTTTAAAGATAAAAGTTTTTAAATTGCAGCATCGCTTAGATAACTGCAAGCATTTACTACAATTTCGCTTACAGTAACATAATGTGAATAGTTAACATTCGTAGTGGTTATTTACGCATTTAAAGCCTTATCTTGTAGATAACTAAAAAGAGTGAAATTATTATTTTTAACAAAAAATTAAAACCGAATTCCAAGGTAAAAACAATAATAATATGAACTAAAAAGTATTAAATAACTTTTACTCTATTATAGTGCCTTTATTTATATTATATATTTTCAAATACCTATTTACAATTTCTCTCGCCCCTGGTGTATCCTCTTAAGCCGTGGGCGGAAGGCTGTCAATTCAATGTGTTTCTTGTCTAGTAAATAAAGTTCAGTTTTGGTTGGCTCTTTCAAAAATATATCGCGTCACATCGCCTCGTCAAGTTACAATGTGACTGACCCTAGAGAGACCATTACATCTTCATTTAATATTTCTTAGTAAGCAATGGTGTGGAAAGCTTCATATTTTAAGTTAAAGAGCATTTTGATGTAAAAAAATACACGTAACATTGTTATATTTCACTGATATTATACAAAATAAAACATAAAATAATATTATAAATGCGAAAGTGTGTCTGTCTGACTGTCTTCACACCTAAACCGTTGAACCGATTTTACTGAAATTTGATATGGAGATACTTTGAGTCCCGGGAAAGAACGATACTTTTTATGCCAAAAATGTACTGTTACCACGCGATAAACGAATTTTGGCGCAACGGACTTGCTAGCGTCATCTAGTAAAGCATAAAAATGACAAATAACCTCAAGATATCGTGCAACGTAGTCTGAAAAGAGAAACGTCCATCACGAAAAAAATTCTGTTGAAAATCCCCCAATATTTTTATAACACAATAAGTCTGTGAGTTCATCGTCATATAAGCCAATAAGTATCCTTTGTGTTATTTGAATGGAATGGAAGCGGTTCATTATAATTTTATCGTGCGTAAGTATGGAATCGTTTCTTTTTATGTCAGGTCATTAGTCACCCAAGGTAACCCATAAGCTAGTTGCCCGCTCAACCTTGAGATCGACGTAGGCTTAACGCTGGAAGTAAATCGGCCAAGTCGAGATTTGGTACAATTAATTCTTCAATGTATAAAATAAAAATATATGGGAGTCCAAATTAAATTTTGTTGCTGGCAACTTTGAACGTTTGGCTAACCGTACGGATTTTTACGATAAAATCTATCCTTCATACCTACTCTCCATATAGAAAAATAATCACACTAAAAAAATTTCAAGATAATTAAAATTCAATGTCATGTCTTTTAGTTAAAACTTCGAAGATCTCTACGAAATCAATAATAATTAATAATTATGTAGTTAGGCAGCAAATATCAATCTTCCTAACTGCAAAATGTTATCTAGCTATATGTACGAAAATTAGTCATTATTACGAAATAAGACATAACGTTAAATAAAAAAATGTTAGTAGATCAAACTCAAATTTTTCAACACTGAGAGGGCTGATGATGATAAAATATAGCTAAGAACACGCTCGATAGTGTCAGTTTTCAAATAAAAAATACTAGATCAAAATCGGTCCACCCGTTTGGACACTACGATGCCACGGACAAATACACCGGCCGACCTAAAGGCCGGCAACGCACTTGCAGCTCTTCGCATTGCGAGTGTCCATGGGTAGTTGCTTTCCATCAGGTGACCCGTTTGCTCGTTTGCCCCCTTATTTTATAAAATAAAAAAACACACACAGACAGACAAACAGGGTCTACGTTATTTTTTGTCGGGGTTAAAAAAAGCTGATGTTAACAAACTTATTAGTTATTCGATGTTGGATAAGTGTTGGAAATATGAAAATCTCTCCCCAAGGATACCTGTGCCAAAAGCCGCTTTATTTAATCATGCCGAACGTTATCGATGCTTAGAGTAGCTGGGGGCAACCTTTATCTGATACAATAACTTCGATACGGCCTGGGAGTAGGGCTGTCGACAATTTAAACTTAAATCTTAAAGAAAAAAAACCGGCCAAGTGCGAGTCGGACTCGCGCACCGAGGGTTCCGTACAAACCTGCAAGGTTTACAAAGTTCGTTCATTACGACAATCGAGTCATAACTATGATATTTTTATTGCAAAATGAAATTCATAACATTACAATGGGGAAAGATGGAGGAGCATAAATTTAAGACAAATATCTCTTTATCGTTTAAGTAATCCTTTGTTTTATATTAACACATATCATTTATCTATAATATAACTGAAACACTTATACTAGCCTTGCAGCAGACTATCGGCGGCGGCGGCGGTCGGTCGCGACTTGCGGTATCAATGGTTGTACTTTTGCGTTTTGCGTTTTTGCGTTGACTTAGAATTTTTTTTTTTCACGGGTTAAAGGCAATTAGATCTAAGTATTTGATATGAATTTCAACTTGATAGCTCTACGCGTTCATGAGGAAAAAAGTAATAAGTTTATATTTATTAAAAAATATATATTTTGTAATGTAACTAAAAATTTAAGGTTTTCGGAATTTTTCCTTTATGTGTGCTATAAAACGTTGCTTCATGCCAAATTTCAAGATTCTAGGTCGACTGGAAGTACCCTTTAGGTTTTGATTCCCTTGCGAGTACTTGCGAGTTTCAAAATATGCAGCTTAAATTGCTGTTTCTTTTGATTGCGTTGACATAGAAGTTTGATTTTGTTACAGCTTAAAGGTATTATAGACTTGAGTATTTGGTATGAATTTCAATTTAATACCTCTACGCGTTTATGAGGAAATGGGTAGTAAGTTTAAAATTATTAAAAAAAAATATATTATGTGATGTAACTAAAAATTTATGGTTTTCGTAATTTTTCCTTTATCTATGCTATAAGACGTTGCTTCGTACCAAATTTCAAGATTCAGAGTTCACGGGAAGCACCCTGTAGGTTTTGATTCCCTTGCAAGTGTCGAAAATTTGCGGCATAAACGGCTGTATCTTTTGATTGCGTTGGCTTAGAAGTTTGATTTTTTCACAGCTTCAAGGGACAGTAGACCTGAGTAATTGATATAAATTTCAGCTTCATACCTCCACGCGTTCCTGAGAAAAAGGGTCTTGACAGACGGACGGACGGACAGACGGACAACAAAGTGATCCTATAAGGGTTCCGTTTTTTCCTTTTGAGGTACGGAACCCTAAAAAACTCCAATGCCATTTTTTTCTTACGGGAATTAAAATTTACTTATGTCACCACTTAATAATCCATACTTAATATTATAAATGCGAAAGTGTGTCTGTCTGTCTGTCTATCCGTCTGTCTGTCTTTCTGTTACCTCTTTACGCCCGAACCACCGAACCGATTTTGCTGAAATTTGGAATGTAGATATTTTAAGTCCCGGGAAAGGACATAGGATACATTTTATCTCAGAAAAATGTACGGTTCCCGCGCGATAAACTAATTTTGGCGCTACGGAGTTGCGGGTGTCATCTAGTTCTAAAATATATCAGCGTGGCGTGACAACCCTAGTCAGGAAAACTGATAATGAAATATGTACCCTGTTATTACTTGTTGAACACGATATCACCTAATCAATTTTAATCAAAGGCTTCTGTTTTTGAACGAAAACTAGTTATTTAATATTATGTATTTTATTTTGAAGTTGAATTTGATCCGTCTCCACGTTGGTCCACAAGCATTTCCGAACATTTAGAGGGGAGGATATGTTACTAACATAATTTATAAGCCTTTACTACAACAAAATATGAGTCTATGTTACTTGAATTAATAAACTATTTCATTTCAGATTCGTCTGTGATTTACTATTATCGACGTTTTAAATGATTATTATCTACTACGACTTAAAGAGGAGTTTTAAGGGGCCGGGTGCCATCGAAATTCTCATACATACGTAATACCAAAATCAATTTCTCATTCGAAAATATTTGACATGTTTGAGTTAATTTTCAGCTTAAAATAGTAATTACCTAGGTTCCTGCATAAAAATTACTATTTTAAACTGAAAAATAACTCAAACATGTTAAATATTTTCGTATGAGAAAATTATTTTGGTATTAGGTATGTATGAGAATTTCGATGGTACCCAGCCTCTTAAGAGACATAAAAATATTGGTCATTTAATGTTGGAAAGCAAACTTACCGAAACTTGGTACTACTAATACATATTCTGTGCCGAAACTAAAGTCTATTCGCCGCATGGAGTGTATCTCGGCTACTGACTTATAGTCACGCATAGTGCAGCTAAGTTTCGATGCAGATTCGTTGCTTGTCATTAAAAATAAAGAGATGTTTTGGACTTTTGACTCATTAGAATACCATTTATGAAGCATTTCGTAGTTTATTAGGTGATGGTTTATAAGTTTATAGGTTAGGTATAAATGGTCTCAAACGAAAAAGAAACGAAGCTGCATTAACGTTGCATCAAATAGCAGAATCAGGTTACATTCGTTACATAAATATTCCTCGAAAGTCCAAATCCAACATGTGATAGGATAAAAGCTTAAATAAACTAAAAGCTTCAGAAATTCCTCATTTCCGCGACTTACAGTCAGATTGCCAAAACATAGTAATGGCTAAGTAGCTTTGCAACGTTCCACTTTTAAAATCCCTCGCAGGCTTATAAAGTACATTCGCGTGCAGTTCGCGGGTACGTACAGTCACCGACATTTTCCACCTAATATTGATACTATGTTTAAGCTATGTAACTTGTAAGGTATAATAATAATTATTGTAAACGACTGTACTGATGAACATGATGATAAAGGGAAGATAAGAAATATTTTTATTTGTGATATGAATATTATGATGTTTGTAGTACACACCAATACTGAAAATAAACTGGCAAAGTGTGAATAACAATCGTGTATGAAGGGTTCTGTGTAAAATTGCGATACATACCGTGTTTATCGAAGACACACTTACCACCCTAAGCCTTAGGCTTCTTACAGACGAACTCGTCGACGACAGGCGTCGACATCTGTAAAAAGCCTTACTTATAAAAATATCCAAACTATGCATAAAAATGTTTCAGTTGTTCAATATATATTGATTGAGTCGTCAAGAAAACTATCTTAGCATACTATGTACGGTTCGCACGTGATAAACGAACTTTGGCGGAACGGAGTTTATATTACAGAGGACTAGATGACGCCTGCAAGTTGCAGGCGTCATCTAGTCCTCTGTACATAATTCATTTAAGAATAAGAATAAGAATAGATTTATTTTTAGCATCACACAATACATCATAATATAAGTATACAGTTTTTTTACTGTTACATGCACATGAATGAAATGAACGCGCCTGTACATTCCTGAGACGTTATTTTAATAAGTCCGCTCATGTCAGCAACTTGTATCTCCACTCCTGCAGAGCTTCAATCTGTCTTAATGAATATTATATCTTAAGACGTCTGGAGCTACATTTGAGCTCTCTCATTACGTCTTTATTCAAACCGACTAAGAATTCGTTAGTTACTTTTCAGACTTGACTATCAGTCACACTAATTTAACAGTATGTGTTTTGACTGTCAAACGATAAAAAATCTATAGATATAAATTTTATCAAAATCGAGCAAGTGAAACTATTTATTAACATATTTTTTTGAATTTCTTACTCATGATACCTGAAGATTACTATTTTTAATTCTTTTATGGCTATTTTTCAATTGAAAAATTCAATAAATCCAACAAAACAAACAGAGTGAATAGATACGCACGTTTACGATGGCATATAATATTACTCTACGAATAATAAAAAATAGTTTTTTATTATTCGTAGATATTACTAAATCGTTACTACGTAAACGATAGTCAAACGTTATTACGTACTTTGACTATCGTTAACGTAAAACGTAACGTAAAATGAGGATACTAGATAAATATCATACATCAAATAAGCGTCAAACGATAGATTATTTCACTTTCCGCCAATAGTTTGTCCGTGGTACACATAGACATAATATATACTGTCGTAAGTTTATGATTGTCATCTAGTTTAGTACTTACTCATTTTTAACTTGCTACTAAATTTTGTATTTATATGCAACTAACAACTTAAATTAAGTTAAAATTGAGTTAACTACTTATCAACATAATACGTGTAAATCAGCCATTGGTCGTTGCTTTGAAATTGCAAACCAAGAAATAGTCCGCAAAGTCTACTACGCCTTATGCCTACCCATAATGTCGTATTGTATCTCTTGCTGGGGCGGAGTGACAAAATGTATACTGAAACCGCTCGAAATATCTCATAGGGCAATCCTGAAGGTTGCAACTTTCCGTCCTATTCTATTCCCGACCACTGTATTATACAAAAACTGTGATGTACTGAACATCCGACATTTATTCATTCTCAGTGCAGTTCTTCTTCAACACCGTAACACTCCTTTCATGGCGATTACGAAGCGTCGTAAGGACAGAATATGTCAAATACCTCAACCGCGATTGTCTTTTACACGACGGTTCTTTTACTTTTTGGGCCCATATTTTTATAATAAAATTAACGTAAAAGTACCACTGTACGAATCCACATATAATGTTTGTAAAAAGCTAGTCCGGAAATACTTACAAAATAAAAGTTACGATGAAACGGAATGCTTCATGCCATAACACACACACACACACACACACACACACACACACACACACACACACACACACACACACACACACACACACACCTTTGCATGCCCTAGTAAAATAATTATAATTATGTTCTGTAAAATTAGAAAATTATAAATAATAATAACTAGCTGTTTGACCGAGCTTTGCTCGGTGGATGATGAAAATGACATTTTCTAGAAATGATTCCTAGCTAGATCGATTTATCGCCCCCGAAACCCCCTATATACTAAATTTCATGAAAATCGTTGGATATTGGATATAAGATAATAATAATAATCTTTATTTAAAACTTTTAGCATCTGTTACAATTTGTAGTTATAATATGACCTAGGAGTACAATACAGTTGTATATGAACTTACGAAGACAATAAATAACAGACTTTACACGTATTATATATGTATAACTTTGGCGCCTGCACTAAGCTGAGCCTGTCCTGCAGATCACCAATATATTTTCCTTCTTTTAAACATATAGTTTAGTTAAATTTAAATTTAAAAAACAGGTATAATATTTGAAAAACAAATAAAAGAGCCTCTGGCTACTCATTAAATATTCTAAATGTGTGTGTGTGTGTGTGTGTGTGTGTGTGTGTGTGTGTGTGTGTGTGTGTGTGTGTGTATGTGTGTGTGTGTGTTGTCTATCTATATATCTCTCGTAGCAATTGTTCTTTTTCTCTTTACTTCTATTAATGAACTATCTTCTAGGACGCATTTTCGTTTTACATTATTGTATATAAATGGGTGTAAATATGGACTAAGTCGTCTTAAAAACTAGAGTTAGTTTGTAGTAGAGGCAGCTTCCAAGTTCTTTTTTTACGTAGTACATCATAATTTGGGGATTTAAGAAAAGCATGATGCTACTTAACACAAGCCTGAAGTATAAAAATGGCGCGAACTGTGAGTACATCTGAATCTTTATATACACTTGATGTAGGATACCAGATGGGTTTTTTTTAAATTACTTTAAGCACTGGCCTCTGCGCTCTTTCCAGGACTATCATTTTAGAGGTTGCTGCACCTCCCCATATTGGTATGCAGTATGATATCACTGACTGGCATATAGATATATAAACGGTTTTAAGTAGGTGTAGAGTGGCAGATATACGTAAGTTTTTGAATATGTAGATAAGCTTTCGGATCTTTTTAGATGTGCTGACAAGATGTTCCTGGAAGTCTAATTTGTCGTCAACCATGACCCCTAAATATTTTACGAAGGTAGCTTTTTTTAGTTGCTCACAGTTACATTTTACTAATAATTGTTGACAATTTAAAGGACATGTATGTACCGTAACATTAAGATTAATAGGAGGTGCTGATGCTCCTGTTTTATGAAAGAATAGAATTTTAGCCTTGGGGATACTCAGAGTAAGTAGGTTATCTTGGAGCCACCTAGCGATTTTCCTAAGTGAATTTTCCGCCGTGCTTACTGCCTCAGCCCAATTATTTCCATAAAAAATAATTGCTGTGTCATCAGCGTAACAAATAATATCGGTTTTGTGGAGATTTATATTAAATATGTCGTTCATATATAAAATGAAGAGTGTAGGGCCTAAGATACTCCCTTGTGGTATGCCAAAATTAATATTTTGTAAATTGCTTCTGTGATGGTTAATTTTAACACACTGTTTGCGATTAATTAAATAACTGTTGAACCAGGCTAAGGCGTTACCTCTTATTCCCATTAATTCTAACTTACGCAACAAGATTTTGACGGAGATTGTGTCGAACGCCTTAGCGAGGTCTATAAATGCGCCAATACATGAACGTTTCTCATCATGACGTCCTGAAACTATATGCGTCAGTAATTTTACTGCATCTTCTGTTGACCTGTTTGCGCGAAAACCGAATTGTTTGTCGAATATTAAATTATTTTATCTAGAAAGCTAACTAGGCGTTTGTGGACAATTTTTTCTAAAATTTTTGAAAACGAACACAAAAGAGAAATAGGTCTGTAATTACTAGCATCTGATCTACTACCATTCTTGTATACCGGTGTAACAGCTGCTGTCTTCCACATTGAAGGAAAAAATCCTTCAGATAAATTTTTAATTGATTTTAGCAGTTTGTTGGTAATTCCATCTAAGCCTGGAGCACTATCCATTTTCAGGTTTTTAATGATTGAATCCAGTTCACTTTCATCTGTGGGCTGGAAGAAAAGGGACTGAGTAGGTGAGTTGCTAATTTTAATTTTAGATGCAAGTGACGCTTCATTTTCCGTGCTAACTGTAAGTATCTTATTTGCTAGATTTTGACCGACATTAGAAAAAAGTTATTACAGTGATCAAGTGAATCCAATATGCTAGGTTTAATTACAGTAAGTTCTACTGGATGCCTTTTGATTTTATTTGTGTGAGTTATATTATTAATTGTTTCCTAAAGCTTTTTCGGGTGCTTTTTATATTTATCTAGCTCCAACTCTTCGTGTTTTTGTTTTAGTTTTCGAATAATGTTGTTATAGAAGTTTCTGTACAAGTTTACACGTCACTATCTTTAATTTGTAACATCTGCAGGGAAAGGGATTGTTAACCCTTACTACAGGTTTCTCAACCTATCAAGGGTAACAGTGCTTCACCCACCAGTGACGAGATTGTAATTTTTGTAAACAGACCTGTAATTAATTATTTGTTACACTTGTTATGATCTCCCTTTTTTGCACCAATAAAGTTATTATTATTATTATTATGTTTGTGTAAGGTATTCCTTGCTCACGGGCAATTAAATCCCGGACCTTTGGAAGGCATGCGTGGGGCCGAAGCCAACACGTAGAGGCCCGTTACACAGTTTTAATCAAAATGTTATGTGACACTGGCCGGCGACTCTCCCTGTCCGCACTATGGGAGTACAACCAAGGAGAGCCAGAGGCCAGTGTAGGACTATTACAGGGAATGTATATTAGAAATGATACCGGGCTATGGGGTGAGGTGCTAGTGGACTGGGTAACTGGAACTATGGAAGGACTATGTCATCTGCCGATACAACATGGAAACATGTATCATAAAGTTGGCAGACGGTGACTCGCCAACTCTTTAAATGGGCCCCTCAAAATGGTCGCACGCACGGTGCACCGAGGCGCCAACATTGACAGAGCGGCTTGAGGCAGGAGAGGTGTCGCTGGACTTTAAACGCCGATCATTTGCACCCTCAGAGGGTCCCATCACGTCGCCCACTCACCACTTATGCTTCACATCCTTCCTCCGAGCCGAAGCTCTTGCGACTCCACTCTGACCGGCCGGTTAAGGCAAGGCAGAGGTAGGGCCTGATTCTCCGTCAGTGTTCACTCTGGCCGATCGGTGAAGACAAGCCGGAGATGGAGAACAGGGGCTTCCCTGGGAGCACTCGGGTTCGTGGGGTCGCTACTCCCCAACAGCTTGCCACAAGCTGCCCTGCGGGCTTATTATTATTATTATTATAAATTGAGAAATTTAACTCATCACAGCTAGACTAATCGCAACTATATCGAAGCTGTATTAATACTGAACTAAAATATAGCAGAATCGGGGTGCTGTACCTTCAAAGGACAATTTCCAGTAAAACTTTCTGAGATGGGTGCTGAAGTCTGTCATAAGGGTTCAATCCCTAGGCCTCCATCGCCTGTGATCTCGTACAACTATTTTCATTAAAATCAGCATTTTCCTATATATCTAAACTCTAAAGGTATCAAACTATTTCAATTGTCCTATCTATTATGTCAGATGTTCCGCATTGAATCATGAATGGAATGGATCGATTACAAAAAATAGATGAACGAGATGGCGAGCAAATTGTATAAGTACTTTAAAAAAGAAATTGCGGTACTACGGAACCTTATATTGCGCGTGGCTCGACATGAACTTAGCCGGTTTTATTCACTTATCATTTTAATTTTTAACAAACCTTGTAACTTGTCTACTTCACCACAATCCAGTTTTTTTTTATTTCAAATATTTTTTCCGGCCCTGTGAAAAAACATAGAGAAAGCAGAATTATAAGTAGGCATGCTTCGGCATGAATGGGCCAGCTCGACTGGAGAAATACCACGTTCTCACAGAATACCGGCGTGAAACAGCGCTTGCGCTGTGTTTCGCCGAGTGAGTGAGTTTACCGGAGGCCCAATCCCCTACCCTATTCCCTTCTCTTCCCTACCTTCCCCTATTCCCTTCCCTTCCCTACCATCCCCTATTACCCTATTCCCTCTTGAAAGGCCGGCAACGCACTTGCAGCTCTTCTGATGCTGCGAGTGTCCATGGGCGACGGATGTTGCTTTCCATCAGATGACCCGTTTGCTCGTTTGCCCCCTTATTTCGTAAAAAAAAAAGCCGCTTGAAATTTTGACTGCGTGACCGATTTCTGTCGGATCATCTATGCCTAAAAAATAAAAATATAAAATTTACGATTATAATATTAATTGATATTATATTTTTTGACATACCTACACCCTGCAAAGTTTCTGTTAAGCAGATCTCAAATGTTAAACCGAACTTTAACTTTCTTTTTGCCAGTCGAAAAAAGAAAGATCTCGGACCTACGGCGTAAGTTACTTTATAACTATCAACTTCGAGTTGTAAAGTAATATCGATGGGAAGTAGTTTGTTAATACAAGAAGACGTAGCGAAGATATAGCAAGCTGAATCCACTCATCCCCAGAGGAGTATTATAGGAAACGCGAGCTAATAATAAAACTGTTACTAGTGGATTTTATTTGAGTAAATGTATAAATTATGACTAGTTTCTGCCGTGCGCTATTACAATTTTATGCAGTTTCGTTTCTTGTTCGGTCCAGTCCGTTTTTTATTATTTTATTTGAAATTACTTTGAAATTATCAAATTGGAATTAGTTTCACTTATAAGCAAAGTTAAGTTAATTATACTATGACCACTTTAAACGTGACTCTCGTAGCATACATTTAGTATGCTACGAAGGTCGCGCTTAAACTGAATGAATGAAAAAATTAATTAATCTCTATGAATTATTGTTCATTTTCTAATAACAGATTAAATTACTTTGTTCGCAAATTCGCAATCAACATAATCTTGGAAACCAGAAAAGCAACTTTAGCTTTGTACTTTAGTCTTTAAATCTAAGAGTAGCTAACTTACGTCAATCCCACAACGTTTTTTTTAAATTAAATAAGGGGGCAAACGAGCAAACGGGTCACCTGATGGAAAGCAATTTCCGTCGCCCATGGACACTCGCAGCATCAGAAGAGCTGCCGTTGCCGGTTTTTAAGAGGGAATAGGGTGATAGGGGCGGGTATTGATGGGAAGGGAAGGGAAGGGAATAGGGGAGTGTAGGGAAGCGAAAAGGGTAGGGGATTGGGCCTCCGGTAAACTCACTAACTCGGCGAAACACAGCGCAAGCGCTGTTTCACGCCGGTTTTCTGTGAGAACGTGGTATTTGTCCGGTCGAGCCGGCCCATTCGTGCCGAAGCATGGCTCTCCCACGTATAAGTACATACATACATTTCAAATAATAGAAGAAATAATCCCTCTTACTAATAAAAACGCCAAATAAATGCTTTAGGAACTTAAGCTACTACGCAGTATTCCTACTTTCGTTATATTCGTAGAATTGAAAGTGTAATCCAAAGGAAAACAGAAACAGTATAGTAACAGCTACATTTACTGACGTGTAGAGTGCAGACCAGGATTATACAGAGCTCACTCGGTTGACCGGCTGTCTGTCTGTCTGGTAAGACTTGTTAAGACCTTGCGAACTAGACAAGCTCTTGAGAATTACACACCGAGCGAGGTACAATACATCTTAACTTTATGTAAGGTTTGGTTACATCAATGGGGATTGTCCATTTTTTTTTAATTTTGCTCATTACAAAAACATTTCGAGGAATAAGGTCAGTGATCGTTTTTCTGTATATAAACGAAAAAAATACCCATTAGTTACTTATATTGTTGAACAAATACGTTTAACCTTTGTTTGACCTTCAATGGCGTTAAATTAGCAATAAATTCGACCAACATTACGTTTCGAACTTTTGGTAAGCTTCTCGTATCAGCTTTCACATAATGAGAACTTGCATTTGACGAACCAGCCATTATAAATAAGATTAAAAGGAAATTTAAAACATATGCAGAGGTCAATTGGCCGCCGATGATGACGTCAGAGCGAAACTTTAAAAATTTATTGCGAAAAAACTAGCCAAAGAATCTCAAAATTATTTAATTTATATTCTTAAAATACTCTATTTTAACGAAAAAAAAAATATAAAAGTGCATGTGATTTTTTTGGACAATGCCCATTGCGGATATTTTGGGTATAATAACTGAAGACATGAGTGGGTAACTAACATTTTATAACAAAAGAGCAATTACTCATTTTTTCCCTTTTCAACAACCCTTGTAACTTACCTACTTCATCATCTATCTATACTGTAGTAACTGTACTCGGCGAAACAAGGCGGTAGCGGTCATTGACTTCCTGTCAAAAAACTTATCATTTTCTTTATAAACCGCGATTGAAAATGGATTAGGAACATCTGACACTTCATTGTCAATTGCGGTTTATATAGAAAATGACAAGTTTTTAACAGGGAGTCAATGACCGCTACCGCCATGTTTCGCCGAGTACAGTACAGCTTATATATCTAGCTATAAATAGAATTCATATATTTGTTTATGCAAAAACAACAGTTTTTAAAATTTTTTGCTATCTACTTCATCCACTTATGTCTTCAACTATAATTATATACTGTTTATTTATAGACGTTTTGGTGGTGCCCTTATGGGCTTATTTTTAACTTATGTTAAAAACAAGTTAAAAACAGTCACATTTTCAGCGCTGCTACTTTCTCAGTAACTCAGGACTCATACAGGAATTTTACATGAAAATTATCCATTTCAAGTTTGGAAACTCGACCTTTTTGTTTTCGCTGAAAGTTTCTGTCCTGTTACTTCTGTATAATTAGAATTTGATTAAAATTATCCTTGGAATTTCGCATCGTTAACCCCTTTTGTGTCTTCAACCCCTTGGCCGCACTTGCCCCTTATCTTTACGCAAATTAGACCATAGCTAAATAAAAACAACCCTACCTCGTCCGATTACGATAAGGTGACAAATTATTTTGTTTTCGTGTGAATTCTGTGTTTTTTTTGTAAACGCAGGCAAATATAGTTGGAGTCCAGTGACATTTTAGTTTTTGTAGAATAAATAAAAATGAATTCTCAATTTTGTTAGTCTCATTTAAACTCGAGAACGGTTGAACAGGTTTGGCTTATTTTGGTCTTGAAATATTTGTGGAAGTTAAGGGAAGGTTTAATATGTTAGCAGGGAACATCAGAAGAGCTGCAGGTGCGTTGCCGGCCTTTTAAGAGGGAATAGGGGAGGTTAAGGAAGGGAACAGGGTAGGGAAGGGAACAGGGTAGGGGATTGGGTTTCCGGTAAACTCACTCACTTGGCGAAACATCTGTTTCACGCAGGTTTTCTGTGAGCCCTTGGTATTTTTCCGGTCGAGCCAGCCCATTCGTGACGAAGCATGGCTCTACTACGTATTTTACAATAACCGACAGCTTACAGGTGACATCATGTAGTTTTCTCTAATCTTCGTAATATTTACTGTGATTTTAGTGAAATTTAATATTATTTCCTGTTGGCATAACAGGAAACGGTGTCAACAAAGTTCGAGGTTAGTTGTTGTTTACTACAAGGACGTCCATACATCAATACATTATATTTATCCTGCTAAGTAGGACACGAGTCCTTAGGACGATATAAGGCGTCCATGAGACGGTCATGCCCTGGTCAGTCAATTCCATCAATCATGATTTTCGTTTGACTGTTGGTGAGTGTTGGAATTAATTTCATATTACACAGTCATTCCGACTAATTGTCAGTCATACGCAAAACTTCACAAATAATTCACGTTTTCACGCAAGATAATTATGGACGACTGACTGACAGACGCGTGATTGACGAAATGTCAATAAACGTTTACTCAAAAGCCATGATTGATAGTTGCATGACTTAAAAACCAAAATATCCAGATAACTGTCAATCAATTTCATGCAACCATCAGTCACTGCATTACACGACAGGTTATTCAACACTCACAGCCATGACTGTGGTAAAACTAACAGCAAAACCTAGCGTGTAATGGATGCCTAAGACCGAGAAATGAGAGTATTTCAAACGTTAAATTATATTATGATATAATCTTTGATATGATCAAATAAATAATTTTGTGGTTTATTAAAGTGCACTTTAATTAGCAATAAAATGTAGTATTTTTATGGTTTCTTAATCAATCGTCAATAAAAATGATTGACAGATTGATTAAGAAACCATTACAAATTCCACGTAAATAAATTGTCTCATAAAATTTGTCTGTTACTCTACATAGCTCACATGGCCCCAGGCAATTTTGTATTTATAAAAGCACTAAGAGTGTGTTGCGCCAACCTACGCATGCTGCGGCCGCACATGCGTAGTGCTTCGTGCTTAAGACGATACTATTGGACGCTACTATTGGACGAGCTTCGTGACGATAGATGCATGCGCGGCCGCGGCATAACTATAACTTCAACTATAACAAAATGTCAAATCAACTGTCAAATCTTAAAGCCAATAATGGACAACATAATCGGTCGCCAGCTCTCCGTCGATTAAATATTATTTAATCGACGGAGAGCTGGCGACCAAATCGGTCATGTAGCTTCAGCTATATTAAAACTCCGTTAGCTACTTTCCTAAACAAACCTTTATTTTCTTATTTTCTTTTATTTTCTTTTTTCCCCCACCCCACTACTCCCACACCCACCGCCCACGGCCTGCCAGCACGCAGATTATCAGAAAGGGTTGTTCAGGGAAGCAGCTAACGGAGTTCAAATACAGCTGAACCTACATGATCTATTTGGTCGTCAGCTCTTAGTCGATAAAGATAACCATAACCGTTCAATTTGGCTCGGTTAAAATTAATGTTAAAATTTACAAAAGGCTCACAGTGTTGTCAAAACAAAATATTTTCCCCGTCAATCTCAAAACTCTCATCACCATAAATTTAATTTAAAAAATGTCACTTGGACGTTTCTCAAATCTCAAGTTCTGTGGCCATTGTTATAGTTATTGCCAAAATTAACCTTTACTCATAAAGTTAATATACCTAGCGGAAGCAACAATCTCGAGCTGTCAAACGAAACCGAAATTGGTTTCATCTGTGTGTAAAAATATGTGTACGTTTACACTTACACAAGCATGACTGAACATGATTTCTATGAGATTAAATTGTCACCGTACGGCAGGTGCCGACTGGACGTCAAAAAAAGAGTGCTGCTGTCATGTATCACACGTCTCTTTTTACCACGCAGAGTTACTGATAGTGACATCTCTCTTGCTTAGGCCTTTGTTTCTCTATTCCGCTAGGTATATTAACTTTATGCCTTTACTGTAGGTGTATACAGAGCCAATGATGCATCCCTAAATAAATAAAGCTACCTGTTACTCGGAATAGGAGAGGAGAGAGGAGAGAGTCGAGCAACATGTCAAAGCGGATTGTGAGCACGTACGTGGCTGCCAATTAAAAATCCTTTGAAATGGAGTTACATTTATTTTGTTAGTCTATTTTTCGATACGAATTCAACGCCCGCCTAAGCTTTTTCAGTGAAATATAGTTTTTTCTAAATAAAATTTCAGGTATATTTGAATAGGCAGCGTAAGATTTTAGAGTTTTGAGTATTACTTACGGGAATTTTTTGGTGAATTTACTGTTAAAACATGTGTAAGTATTTGTTAGTCATTTTACCAAAACATAATTGTACGATATTACTTGGGACAATATTTATTAAGTTAGTGTATGTTTCTTTTTTTTAATAAACCAATTCGAGTATGCTTTAAATCTTCAATTTTTTACCAACATTATAGTTTTCTTCACTGCAAAAATATTCACTCCAATAAGCCGAAAATGTAGAATTTTTTTCGTTTATGTTCCCTCGAGACGTCGTCATGTGACGAGTCACCGCTTAAATTAATCTGAGTGATACCCATTACCTTAATTATGTCAAATTTAATTAATACGACATATTTAAGAGTTGATGTGACACAATTCCGAAGTTCTTCTCAAAATATTACATCCTTTGATATTCACACATCATCCATCCTTTGACACAATTTTCATACATTCACGAACTGCTGTCAACGATTGTGTGTCAGCTTAAAATTTAGATTTAAGAAGGACATAACCTAACTTTATCTAGGAATCTAGATCTCACATAAGAATCTAGATTTTCAGTGAAAGAAAAATAAACAATGATTTCTACTTAGGGCCTGCTTCACCACTTCCTGATAAGTGCCAGATAGGCTACCGCTTAACTGGACAGATATAGTATGAAATCAAAAAAGTTGTGGATAGCCTATCAGGCACTTTATCAGGAAGTGGTGAAACAGGCCCCTAATGTCTATGTCCTTTACATTGTCAATAAAAAAGCTACTCAATATAAATTCTTTATCAGCTACAATTAGAAAGTCTAGACGTAAAAAATCAAGCCCATCATTAATCTAACCCAACCAAACTTTTTTTTATACACAATGTCAAATTAATTTCACACTACAAAACTGTATTAGTCCATTGAAATGTTACATGAGCTTTGCATTTATTAGAGGACGCAATTTTATTTTTGGGATATGTTGGGGGAGTCAATAGCAGCTTAAACTCAAGTTTGTGGGGTCGCCACCCTTGTCCCCTGGCCGCCATCTTGAAAAAAGGGGTAACAACACTATTTTCACGATATCTCGATCCGAGGTAATTTAAAAAAAAATAATAAAAAAAGCTAAATAGTAAAAAGAAAATATATTAAAAAAACCCACTTTTTTAATTATATAAACATTAGTAGGCAAAATAATTTGCAACAAATCATGATTTTACAAATTTTTGTAAGACGTATAGTTTCCAATATATCGCGAAAATAGTGTTTTCATCTCTTTTTCCAAGATGGCGGCTGGGGGACAAGGGTGATGACCCCACAAACTTGAGGTTAAACTTCTATTGACCCCCCCCAACATATCCCAAAAATAAAATTGCGTCCTCTAACAAGTGCAATATTCGGTCCTAAAATTGTAACATTTCGATGGACTACATTACGAGTATGTGTACTGAAGGATTTCGATCCTAGGTAATCAGCAGTATGGAAAAATAGCTATAATATTATGGGCTAATATGGGGCACTTGCCCGGTACGAGTAGGAGCTTTTTGTCCTAAACGACTAATTTTGTTACAGTTGTTCCTAAGCTACAATATCTCACAGTCCAAATTCACCATAATCAAATACAATACAAAACAAGCAATATTGAAAATATTAGATATTAATGCAAGGTTTTACGACACCTTTAATTAATAAAAATAATAATAAGAAAGCAAGGATTCTGAATAAATAAGCATTAAGAAAATTCTACTGTGTAAACACGGTGATAAATTTCAAAGGCTAAAATCGATGTGGGAGAGCCATGCTTCGGTACGAATGGGCCGCCTCGACCAGATAAATACCACAGGCTCACAGAAAACCGGCGTGAAACAACGCTTGCGCTGTGTTTCGCCGAGTGAGTGAGTTTACCGGAGGCCCAATCCCCTACCCTCCCCTATTCCCTTCCCTACCCGCCCCTATTACTCTATTCCCTCTAAAAAGACCGGCAACGCACCTGCAGCTCTTCTGATGCTGCGAGTGTCCCTAGGCAACGGAAGTTGCTTTCCATCAGGTGACCCGTTTGCTCGTTTGCCCTCGTAATTCATATAAAAAAAAAAAAAAACTTGAGCGCTAAGGTCAATGACCGTCTGCTGTCTGTCTCCTCAGTACCTACTAAAATGCACAAATAATTTCTTAACTGCCGAAACGGTAAAAGAATGAGGGTGTTGATGTCATGATCGTCTGATCCTTTGGCATACTATTTTTTATGCACTTTCATCAGATTTTAGATTGAAAAGGAAACTGAGGGCTTGGTCAACACTATTCTTTATCTCTTCTTTACTTAATATGCATCTTGACTAACGGCCGTTCCCAATATTTGATCTATCTCTAGTTTTGCCCTACTAGAGATAGTAATAGCTCACAATTGACATAAAATATATGTCTCTAATATCTAATGTGAGCTATTCCTATCTCTAGTAGGGCCAAACCAGAGATAGATCAAATATTGGGAACCGCCGTTAGACATCCAGTCCCCGTTCGATTATCCTTTCGCTAATTACAAATCGTTCCGAAGTAGGTTTGAAAATAGTATATACACAAAATATTGTTCATATTTTAAATAAGGAAAAAGAGACACAGATAACACATAAAACATTATTTATTTACAAAATTAGAATACATTATAATTAAATCTTATTGCATGACTGGTCTTAGAGTAAAATAAGATTAGTGTGCACCAACCTTTAACGATTGATTAACTTCAAATTAAACACAGAGACGGTAAATCCAAGATCAAACATTTTGGCCGGTTTACATTATTCCAATCCAGTAATCCAATCCAGAGTTGGATTGGATTATTGGATTGAATAATGTAAATCGTTTATTAAGGTTGATGCATACTAACTATGCGAGAAATTATAGCTACTATATTACTTATGTTATACGGAGTAATATTTTACAATTTCATAGATATTTACAATGGTGGACTTTCTGGAAGAGTAATTACCTACTAATAGTAGAAACAAATTATTTTTAATTTTAAAAGTTTTTATTTACTCAGAATCGTTAAACAAAAAATAATTTTAACTTTACATGATATTTTGCTAAGTAATTTTTTCCTGAAATTATGTTGATGCTTGAATATTATAAGCCAGTGCTTTTCAACCTGTGTCAATATTAATTACTTAACTGTAATTAAATGAATTTTTTGACATAAGCCCCATACAATATATTCTGTTAAGTTTAATATTAATTAATTAATGTATCAATTCAAATTCAAATATTACATTTGCCAGAATATGAACATAAAGATGTTCATAATAATATATTATAATAGCACAAACATAATATTAATTAAAACAGTTACCTAGATTGAAATAAATTAAATACATTAAATAACATTTTATATAAGTTCAACAATTACATTTTATAAATGTATTAATTATTACATTAATTTGACTGCGGCATTATTCTGGCAATTGCCAGAAGTAAAAATACTGCTAATTGCACTGTTAATTATTAAACAGTGCAATTAGCAGTATTTTTATTAATGTGTCTTCTGATGCTGCGAGTGTCCATGGGCGACGGAAGTTGCTTTCCATCAGGTGACCCGTTTGCTCGTTTGGGGAATAAGGGGGTTATTTCATTTAAAAAAATACAGAATTTTCTATTGTTTAGGGCCCAGACTGGATCGAAAATATATTAATGTTGGATTAAGATAACGGGTTTTACGTAATGCTGACTCTACATATTTAATTGTATTCCGCATGCATTTTTCATATTTACAATGGAGACTACGTGTTTGCGGCATTCCGAATGCGGGCCACATAATATTAATAAAAGAGCTATGGCAGCTTCCCATAGACGAATTTAGGTCATAAATAAAGTAAGCGTCTATGAATAAAATATACCTTGTTTTAAAGAGCATTTATTACTGATTCTTAAGAAAAAAAAAATCGTGATTTTAGAAGGCCAGGTTTTTGAGTTATCATACTTAGAAGTTTTGAAGGTTATGTAATTATGTAGCTTATTATTTAATGCATGTACCATGTTTAATAATGTATTTATTATTAAATATTCAAGAAACTGATGGAGAAATGAAAGTTACGATTGCTAGGCAAAAATAATTAATGAAAACACAAGTTAAGCAACGGGATGTGGATCCCACTTAGATTGGTGATAACTTTATTGATAACTTGAACTTTATGAATAGTGAGAGGGAGAAATATGGAAGATATTATGGAGACATCAGTCATCAAAATGTATCACATGCTTTTATAGCTTGAAATTATATCTAACAGAATAATTAATTCATGTTTTCACTTATTGCATTAAACAATTAAGAAAAGTAGTTAGTCGTGCCAGGGCTACCAAAGGCTTCTTAGTGTACTTTAATATGTCGAAAAAAGATTTTAGGAAGGTTTCATATGAGGATTTATTGAGTCCAGTCCATTTAAGTAAAATTATTTGAATTTATCTGGATGCAGTCTTGAATTTATTTTCCTTCAAAATTGCTTCACATTCGTAATATGTACTTTACTACAATTAATAGCAGTGCATAAAATGAATTGTAAGTACTTATACTTATTCAATATTTCATATGAAATCTACTTATAAATATACAAATAATGGAATAAATTACATTAATCATAATTTATATAAGCACTATAAATGTGATTACAAATAGAAAACTTTTTTGATTTTAAATTGGAAAAAATAATTATAGGCAACATCGGATGACCGAAAATGGCCATTTTGGAAAAGGAAATCACTTTAGCTATTTTTAAATATTATCTTTTTATCCTGGCTTTAGATCAATGTAACGAAATCGTTGAAAATCATTTACGAATATATGTTATTCTTTGGTTGCTATGCGTTCCTAAGACGCTTTAAAAACTTTTACCTAAAAATCTGCCATAGCTCTTTCCACTGCGTTCAATTAATTTATTTATTAAATTGTTACTTACACATTAATGTTTTTATTAGTGGTCGCAACAAACGGCGTATGATAATATCATTAATATAAAATCCATTTTAAATGTGTCTATAATAATTGTAACCGAGTTTTAATCATGTTAATTATTTTTAATGTATATTATAAACACAAATCAATTTTGTTGTTTTCAGATAATTTCGTATTTTATGCTTCGATTAAAATATGATCATTTTTGTATATTTTATAAAAATAATCATAATATTCATTCATTTGCCTTAAATGCAAGTTACAAAGAGGTTCTTACACTTTTTGCTGTGACTTGTGATGTTAACCCATAATACAATAACAGATTTTATAATATGGATGACGATAATGGTAAGCCATGGTGATGTGAAATTGAATTTACGCAGTAATATTGCTATGCAGCTTAATTTCTGATGTTGCGAGTGTCCATGGGTGACGGAAGTTGCTTTCCATCAGGTGACCCGTTTGCTCGTGTGCCCCCTTATTTCATAAAAAAAAAATGTTACGTTATATGTTTTTTCTTGAATGAACTGCTGGTATTCATAATGTAGGTTTGTTTACATTTAGGTCATAACTAGCTATACATATATGCCGAGATTTGTGATGGCTCGCGTCGTTTTTCTGCGTGGTAATAATCTTCAACGCAGTTTTTTATAATATATTTTAATAGTAACCAAACCTTGACTGGCCGATGATAATCACATTTACACATAAATAACAATTACTATGTTAAAGCACAAATCAATAGGCATGATAGTTTTTCCGTAAAGTGTACCATAAAAGTGCTTAGGTTGTGCTCGCTTCGCATGCCCTGATTAATAAACACGGTAAAATGTATAGTCGCAACTATTACATTCCCATCAAAACTGGTATAAAAATGGCAGTAAGGCTTGCAATTTCCCAACACATTTTACGATGCAATGTCGCAAGTTTCCATATTTTAAGCGGCACACTTTGATACTTAGTGCTACAAGTTTGAAAACTTTTAATACTTGCAAACTAAAGATTTATATAGTAATTCATGTGGTAAGTTTTAATAAGATTTTGTTTTAAGGCCTCGGTACAAGTGGAGTTGACGAGGCGCTGAAATGAAAGTTTGAAGTTAGTAAAACCCTGTTCTGGGAAGGTGCTTGAACGTACCTTACGTTCCAATTACTGTAATGAGGACGCTAGCGAGTGGCTCATCAGTGTTGTATTACTGTTTATTATAAAAATAACTTTCTATATTGAAGTTATTTTCAAATAATGTATTTTTATTGTTTGTTTGTTAGATACTTCTTGTAACTTTGAGCACAAATACGTTTTCCGTAACATTTTGTTTCCATATCTTTAGAATCTCTAGTTTCCATCAAGCCCCAAGCGGACACCGGCGGCCGCGTAACAAATATCATATCGACGACCTCTGTGGCTCAGTTGATTGGCTGTTGGTAGCTCACGGCCGGGTGTCACGGGTTCGAATCTCGCCGAGGGAACCAAAAAAATTTCAAAGTTCCTGGGTCATGGATGTGTATCATATAATAAAAATCTTAAATATATGTATAGTATAAAAGTATTAAATATATTTCTCTCGAATCTAGAAATTCCGTAACGAAAAAACCTAACACACCCCACCCCGACGGTCGGTCCGGCGTTGCCAGATTTCGGCACGGTGTTTGTGTGCGTGCGACTAGACGTATGTGAATTATAATTGCATAAGTTGATGGGCTATCCAATAGCTTTAACGCGGCAGTTCCCGTGTGCCTCACGTATTTTTTTGAAATGGCTCTTCTCAAATTACACGAACGTGGACGACCTGTACTCTAGGATTTGCCTACGTCAGTAAGGAGTTTTTTTTTATCATCAATGTTACTTAACTAGCCGCTACAGCTAAACCATTGTGGCGTTACCCACAATTCGCCTAACATTCCTGCATCGCGCTATCGAAGTTTCGGAGAACGGCAAGATATATACAACGTCTGAAATGACGTCAGTGGGCTTCGGCCTGACCGAGCATGCTATCTCGCTCGGTCGGATGATCTTTCTTTTCGGCCGCCACTAACAACCTTAAACCATTTTACCTGAAAATGACCTCAGCTCCTGACATAATTCACGTTTAATTAAAAATCAAGGTTCTTACTATCTAAAAGTTTTTCACGCAAGATTGATTTTTTTTATGAAAAAAGGGGCTGTTTCACGCCGGTTTTCTGTGAGAACGTGGTATTTCTCCGGTCGAGCCGGCCCATTCGTGCCGAAGCATGGCTCTCCCACGTATAAAAACATGCCACAATGCTTCGTTGGGCTGCGGTGTCCACACAACGCACCGACGTTTTTTCCAATTCTATTGAGGAGAAGTGCAAATTGCAAAATGTCATTTACTCGTTCCTTTTTTTTGGTTGTGTTGTGATTGTTTACGATGCAAGTCGTCGTAGCAGCGATACTCCAATGGTTATTATGTACCTCCATATTTTTACGACATACCACGCATACATTTATGTTATGTGTTACATCGTTGAACTTGGAATGACAGACGGTAAACGAAATAATTGCATTGTCAACGTCTTGTTTTTAACCACTGACCTCCATTATACAAGTACGCTGGACTGATGATACCCTTTGAAATGACAGCTATTTTTTGTGCCTATTTGAAGCGGAATCAGCTCCCCCATTATTAGGGATAGGAACTAAATTTGACGTAAAAATGACGTTTGAAAGTCGCCATCATGTCGCCATATTAGCGCTGATAGTAGTAGTGGGAGTATTTAGAACTGATACTAGTGATGTACTGTCTTTTCTATTATCGATGAAATGTTTCCAGATTCAGATAATGTCGACCATTAGGACAATTTATTAAATTGAATAATACAAACGCTACATATTTGTATTAAAGATTAGAGACTTCCTCTCCGTAATTTAGATAGGCGTAATAAATTAACAACGATTTCATACGTAGATAACGTGAAGTAGCAGTACCTATCTATAATCAATTTATTTTTAGCAGTTAGCACTATGAAAAACTAAAAACAAAACTGAAGATAAGCTTCTAACGAAAACTTTGTTGTATTGTATTTTCTAATTTCATTTCTAATATTATCAAAGTATTAAAGCTGAATAAAGCTGAATAAGTGTTCTGTGTGATTAGACTAACTAATCTCATCATATTATATTATAAAGCGGAAGAGTTTGTTTGTTTGAACGCTCTAATCTCAGGAACTGCTGGTCCAATTTGAACAATTATTTCAGTGTTAGACAGCCCATTTTATATATTTTATCACGCTGAGACTAGTAGGAGCTAAGAAATAGAGGAAAATGTGGAAAAAGCGGGGGAATGTATAACGTGAAGGATTATGTAGGCTATTTTTTGTGGACCAATTTGTCTGTGTAATTAGATATTTACGTGGGAGAAGCCGCGCGGAAAGTCTAGTAATAATGTAAAAGTTCCTTATTTATTTATGGATCTAGCAAGCCAATTTTTATCGATTTACTTTATCTCATTTGATTTTCGCCATTTTGGCGCTGATTGCAGAAGTGCGAGGGAAATTAACTAATTGGATAATGCGATCCATACATAAATATGGAACGTTTGAATACATTTTTTTTATTGGGGTGGAGTAGGTAAGGTATTTATAAATAATAAAAATATATGTGCGATACTTTAACATTATATTTTATTAGTTACCGTTACACAGTTACATTCTGTCAAGAAAGAGTAGACGCTGAAATAATTTTTCCAAACATAATCACGATCAAATGGTAGTTTTGCGCCTTGTATTTTCACAGAGAACGTTTGTACACTTCAAATAGTAACGGCAAGCGGTAGTAGCAATTTTCGGACGCCAACCAGGCTTTTTAATTTTTTTCAACCATAATTCCAGTCTTCCTTCGTCACACGGAAACCTGTAAATTATTTTAAGAGCATAATATGTATTTGATAATAAAAATCGGTTATCGGAGATTTTAATACAATTATTATAGATATCGATAAGTTTTATCGACAGAAAACTCCAGCACTATTGAATTTTATTGTTTATCAAAAATCGGTAAAACAAAGGTAAATATGTGGTGAATACGGTATAATAAGATTAGTGCCACATTTTTAAGTGCCTATATTATCAATAAAAGTTTAATATCGTAGAAATGAGCTGTTAAAATCACTTACTTGTGAAATGTAACCCCACATCCCTTTTTGTACTGTGTTTTACTTATCATACACACTTTCATAGTTTAACTATGAACTACCACCACTTATATATATATTAATCGCGTAAAACCTTTTAAAACACTTTAAAAACACGAAAACAATTCGAACGATTAAGCCATAGAGAATTAAAATAAATACATGGTTACCAATGGTTACGTCAAATTTAGTTCTCGGTCCTAATAATGGGGGCGCTGATTCCGCTTTAAATGGCACAAAAAAAAGTGGGTATCATAGATCCAGCGTACTTGTATAATGGCGATCAGTGTTTTTAACTGACTTCAAAAAAAGGAGGTTATCAATTCGACTCTTTCGTATGTAATATTTCCAGACTTGCCCAATTTAATTCTTATCATTCAATTTTAAAGTTGCTTTTTATAAACATACTATTATTACTGTGGCGCGCTGCATCGTCCCAACTTGACTTACAAAGCGTTATTCCATTCCGGCGACGCGACGCACCGCAACGCAGTACACCAACGTGGCCTCTAACACAATCTTGTCTGTAATCCGCTAACAAACGCTTTAACAACTTGTAATCGGCAATATTTTACTGCGACACGACATTTATAGCTTTTTGCCGGCCGTAAGTCTTGACTTACGTCGTTATACTGTTGTCTCAATGTGCAGGGCAGTCTCACAAATTACGTAAGGTTGACTTTGGCGTATGTATCCAGCACTTATGAGTTATGATCACGTAAGAAATTTTTCCAAAATTCTAGATTTTACATCTTGTACTTTTTGATAAAAAAAATCTAAGTAGAATTACATTTACTAAAAAATGTAAGTGTCGTGAAAATTCACAGCATCGTGACGATTGTTTGACGACTGACGTAAGTACCCATATTATGAGTTAAATGTTAGACAGCAGACTGGATCGAAAAAGAAAGGAAGCTATCGTTGAATTGAAATAATAAAATGGAGGTACTGATCGCTCTATCTATGGTATAATAATACGGATAAATAAATTATTCTTTAATACCAAATATCGGTCGTTACAACTTACATGAAGATAAAAATTATTTTAGAAATGATATTACATTTCGTCGGGCTCAAAGAAAGATAAAGAAAGAATATTGATGGGGATATTTTATTCATGTTTGATTGAAGTGAAATGGTGCTTTCACTTGCCGTGTGTCGTGACCTTCCTTAATATTTATTAAATAATTTTTTACTCGTTTATGTTATCCATATTTTGAACCCGGGACTTAGCTATAAAATATAAATTATGCTTAGAAATATTAAAAACAGATTTGACTATTGTCTGTTCCGAAAATATTGAAGCGATTTTGATAAAATTTTTCACAGACGTTTTACCACGTCAAGAAGTACTTGTGTCGATTTACTTGTAGTCTCGGTGACAAATTTCATCAAAATGGACTTAGCAGCTTCGATAGAATATATTCAATGCAAAGAAACTACTTATAATATCAGTGTAGACTGTTTCTTATAGGTAGATAAACAATATTTTAGGACTTAATTATAAACGATTTCTTTATACATATTTATACATATTATAATATAAATATTTTACGAATGATTACGTGATAATAAATATAATATAAATAATATCATTAAACTATATTACTAATTCACAACTCACAAGTTCATGAATTTCATTCATAACTATATTTTTGGACAAGCATGATAAAACAAGTTATATACAAAATAATATTATTATTTATTAAGTATTCTTTATGAGTAATAATTTATTAAAATCGATTTTTAGTTAATTTCTCTTTTTATTGACAATTTGAGTGGTCTTAACCGACAATTTTACTTGCTAGCCAATATATTAATTAGATATTACTAATAGTTTTCGATGATATATTCTTATGTAGCACATTAGGGGAAATATTTTATAATATAACAGCCGAGTCGCCATTTTGAATGTTTAACACTTTGAAATATTTACAAGGAATCGAAACAGGATAATCAAACTTAAAACAATATAAGAACAAAATCATACAGTATTTGTAGAATTAGGTCTATCTTTTAACCAGCTTAAAATTATTAAGTTTCAAAACAATTTCAAATTAAAACTATTTAAAAAGTCAATGTCTATGAAAAAATACGTAATCACGTGTTATTGTCACTTCATTTTAAATCTGACAGCTGTCAAAACATTCAAAATGGCGCCCGGGACTAATCGACTTATAGAAAAACGTTAATTACTCCACTATAATTCGTTCGATCCTAATTACGATTTAATCATAGGTATACGCGTCATCTCGTTATATATTTTAATATGTTTATGTCTAATCTGGGAAGGAATGTCTGGATAGCGTAGAGGGTTTCGGCTAGTACGTTTCTGCTTTGACTGAAGATGATGGTTAGTATGAGAGTCAGGGGCAGCGCGGGGGTGGTTTTGAGAGCGTTGCTCTGCATTGCCGCTGGTCGCTCGCCGCTTACCACATGGACCACGACTGACGCTGAATCTATGGAGAAATGTCTAAGTTACTAAATTGCATGACTTTAAGATTACTTGGTGAAACAGAACGTGGCAATAAGCGCAACAAAATATTCTGGAATATAGCTACCAATAACCAGCTGTCTGATGACTGATATACCAATAGCGTATTCCCGTGCGCGTGCAACCGCTCTATAACAGGTTGATTTTGTATCTTCTTACAGCAATGCAACAGGCCAAAATTAGAAAATATCTGCTGTCAATTGCCTGCCTACATTGATGTCGCAAGACACATTTTTCTTTCAACGTATCAGCCCTCCTCTCACCAAAAAAACCTTAAGGTCCTACACAGCATGCGGTAGGTATGCATTTCATATTTCATCTTTACTTATATTCATATTTCCCTTTCAGCGAGCAATCTTTGAACTGTGCTTACGCTTATATCTTATTAATTAAGCATAGAAGGTGCTTTGTTGTGACTATTTATATGAATGTGAGGTCATAATCACAATAATATCATCACCTGAGGGCCTAGACAAGCTGCAAGCGATTATCGTAAATGCCAACGCCACAAAATGGGATATGACATTAGTATTCGCTAGCGAAGCGATGACTTATGTCAAATCGCATACATTTTGTTAGCGTTTACGATAATCGCTTGCTACTTGTCTACTAGGGCTGGTTCCTATAGTGTTTTCTTTCAAATAACGGAATACAAGATACTCTCGAATTTACCTGAGCTACTTGGCGCGCACGTATAGTTCCCGGAGTCCCGGGGCGAAGCCCGAGCTATCAGCAGGCGGCTGGTGCGGGTTCTCTGCTCAGTCTCAACGCTGATGCCGCCGCGCTGCGCGTAGTTCACCACGTTGGTACCCCGGTACCAGTAGATGAAACTGTTGAAGAAAGCACTGCTCAATAGAATGTAATAAGTGCGCATTTGAATAATTTATCGCAAATTGAATAACGTATAACTAAAAAAAGGTGTAACAAAACTAAGTGATAACTGTACTTCAGAGTGTGTATGTGTCCCTTTACCCTTATATTATATACAGTCATTGTGAAAGTAGCAGCGCTGAACGAGCAAATTTTTTGTGTGATTTATATGGGCAAGCGCCCCAGTGTCATAGTTTTTTCCTTACAAAAGTGAAAAGAGGGCAATTTTAGGGCAATATATAAAAAATCTGAACGCCTGGTACTGTCAAGAGCATGACATACACTTTGAGAGTCTTTGCCTCAAGTGTATGTCTTGTTCTCTCTTGAGAGATCAATATGTATTAAACTTTACTACATTTGATCTCTAGAGAATCAACTGCTACCATGCCCCCCCCTTGTCAACGCCCTTGAGTGTGGTTGAATGATTGACTAACCTGGGTGGGTCCGGCGCATGACGGGCGATGCAGGTTAGGTTGATGTCGGAGCCGGCTCTGACGAACAGCTCCGGACCCGACAAGATCTCCGCCTTTGATACTGTTGACGAAGAATTACAGTTAGAAGTTGTTTGCTATTAAGAAAGAAAATGTAATAATGTACGATACATTAGAAGAGATATGTTCTGTCTTAAGAAGTGACCCGAGTATAGGTTAAGGGAGGAGGAGTTTCGACGGACGAAAAGCGCGACAAAACCATAGACATTTTTATACATTTTAAATAGCGTCACGGTGCAGTAAGGCGCGGCGGTACGGTCGCGTCGCGTCGCTAACACCGACTTGTCTGGCTGGGTTACTAGGCTGGCTGCAAACACACGTTTTTCGAATTCGGAAATCCAAATCAGTAAAAAGTACATTAACTGGCGCACACCTTTCCTTTTTTCCGAACGGATCGAATCTTACGGAATTCCACATTAGGAAATCGCATACGGAAAACGTGTCTATGCGGCCAGCTTTATAGGCGGTGGCACTAATTCGCGTAAGTTGCACGGAGCAATTTCAGCTGAAATAAATTGATTTACAGGTCTTAGGAAAACCGTTTAAATGTTAAAACATTAGACCTATATTATTTGCTATAAATCAGAAGGCCTTAGAGTAAAATATTCAGCGCGCGACGGACGGATAACCCGAGGGATTTGACATGGGTCCTCAAAAACTGATACATTCCCGACGATCCAACATCACTTACTATAATATGCATGAACGGATTTACTCGGTATCAATTTTTCATAGTGGCCGACTTGAAATAAATGTGCTTGTAAAATAAATCAATTTCGAAATTGGAATGTTTAGGAAAATATGCGTGTTATGAATTTGTTTAAGGGTTTGTGTTTAAGGTGATCGTTTTAGATATTATGTTTTAGATCGCTTGTTTTCTATGAGAGGCCGGCCCGGCATAGAAAACAAGAAATGGAACAGCAAGAAATGGAAAGGGCGTAAGCGACAAAATGGTTTTTGTCGTGTCATTTAAAATCCATAAATCTATTTCTTATAAGCTATGGGCAAATTATAGTGTAGGCTTGAGATAGTCTATGTACAAATTTTGAAAGCTTATATCACTCTCCTCTGTTGGCAAAATTAGAATTCCGTGTATAGAGGTCTTTTTGATTAATTATTCTGTATTATAAAAGTTGACCAATCGTGTTATGCTATGGGTAATTCAAAGATAAAGACATGATGAATACTGACAATGAACTTTAATTTCTTAGCTTTAGTCATTGTTGAGAAAAATCGATATCGCTGCAGCCAAATTATCAAGGCGTCATCAAAAGCAATACAATGTTAGCCGCGGCGTCACTTATTTTAAACTTATCTTAAAAACTGTTTAGTTTATCAGTTAAACTATTACTGAGGATACTGTTATCGCAATCTTTAACAACATAACATTCACGATATACAACTTGATGAGTGAAAAATAAGAAACTCGCTGAAGTATAAAACTAAACACAAGTGCACTTGTTTTACTAACAAACTTTACCTATTTTTCTTCAACACGGCAGCTAGTTTAATATTCACCAGCCTGATTAATAATTACCACATAGGCAATTCCACCAAAGTTATTGCATGTTTAAAATTACAAGCGTTTATTAAATTCTGAACTTTGTATACTGTGATATGAATAATATTAGTCAGGTGTTCCAAAGTGCTGCACGCGAGGTTGGAAGATTAAGAAAACTCCAAGTTCTAGCGAAGACAGCTTAGCCTAAGCAGTGGCGTAATTACTAAAGGGTCCCTTGCCCCGGTCACCCAAACTCAGGGGGCCCCTCAATCATTGATTTACAATGTGTATGTTGTAGATGGTATATTTAAATAAGTGGAGTAGATTTAAAATTGAATTTAAATTGCATCAGACGTCACATTTCTTAAAAAGGCTCTGATCTGCGGGCTTCGCTCTCGTAAAACGTCTAGCCAGTATGATCCGGGGTCCTAGTTTACCTAGCTACGCCACTGTCTGAGCAGCTACACTAAACTTTATGAGACCTCGGAACATATTATGCTTGAAATAAGAAAACTTTAATTTGTTTACACGCGCTCAAATATGCAATTTATGACGTAATTAACCCGGTACAAGTTGCCCTGATTGCTTCTAAGTTTTATACTGAGGTTTCGTGCGAGAGTAACTCAAGAAGACTTTTGAAGTGTCTGCTGCGGGTACTGATATTAAGTCTGAGTCTATAATATCATACATATAATACTTTCATACTAATAAATTACAAATTCAAAAGTTTTTACATTACCTCTTTACTTGTAAAGGGTTCTAGTAGGAAACTTTACCTAGAGGGAGTCCTGTGGTAGACAGATCAGGACAACCCTCCGTATACGGCTGAAGGCAACTGCAGGTGGTTTTAGTGAGTAAGAGTCTCACATAACTATATACCTATACTTCAGCTTAACCGAGGCACGTACCCAACACGGGAGACCCATGATGGGTTACCCCTGCTCATAAAAAAAAAAACTTTACGTACTTAGAATCGTTTTTGTCACGAAAAAACGCACGGTCTTTGCGACAACTGCATTTCTGAGTATAGTAACTTCTAGTAGGAAAAAATTATGACAATATTATGAAGTTTGCTCTGTTCGCAATCCTTCCATTAAAAGGTACAATAAGACCTAAGAATTGCTTTTGTTAAAGCGTACTAAATTACTATAATTGAGATCATAGATTTAAATCGTAAGGTTCTATCTTTTTATCCACGCATAGGATTATCTGACCAAAGCCAAGAATTAAAGTATAAAACAGTATAAAACGTTTTTTGTACGGCATGAATAAAATATGGCCACTCTCAGAGACGCCTGTTTCGTGATAAGTGGTGAAAAACTTTTAAAATTTTACCGCTAAATTGTTTCATTGTTTTTGTTGTTTGGTTTTTACTTTTTGTACGCGTCCCTGTTTTAATAATGATTGTGGCTTTGTTTGATTTTTCCGGCACGTTCTGTCAGGATTGTTTGTTATGGCAATGCCGTGTCAGATTTTACTTAAAATTTTGAGATATGAATGAATAACTAGATGTTGCCCGCAACTTATTTGTGTTGAAATTTGTTTCGTACCATAACCGATGTAGAGCTTGGCTTGCCTAAGAAATGACGCGGCCATAGAGAAAAATAAACAATATAATATAGGGTAGACGCGCCCCACCACTTCACTAGTTGATATAAATGAAAAATTTTGTACTGTCAATACGAGGGAGGGGCGCGTCATTTTAAGTTAGACAAGCTCTACCAAGAACGCGACGGCAATAGGTAAAGAGTAATAACTATAAAATTATTCCTATAATCCTATTTGATATTATTGATTTCTTATTAGTTATTATGACAAAATTGATAAAACCGTGACTTATTCTATTTCATTCATTAAGTCCCATACGCTCACCGGTGAACGAGACACAATATAATATCTATTGTGTCTCGTTTTCCCACGATCGACGGGTTAATTAATTATATAATTTAATATTTTAATTAATATCACACAGTGTTATCTATATTGTATTACTTTGCGTAATTTAATAGATCATAGCTGCTCCCAATATGCCTTAATGATGAACACAAAGGATCATCCAAGACGTTCATTAGACATAATTGTCGGCACAATACCCCGGTAACGGTAAACGTCAATTGTACCGTAATTAATGATCCAATCAAACATCAAAACGGGGCGAGCAGTTAGCAAAAATAATATGTCCTAAATCTAGTAAGACATATTTTTGACAGTATACCTACTCATACTTCTAAAAAGGTAACAAACGAACGGACTTTCGAATTTCCATTATTACTAGCTGTCCCGGCAAATGTTGTTTTGCAATATAAAGTATTCCACCCACATTATTTTATTGAAGTGGCTAAATAAGTATGGCACCATGGCAACGTCCATCGCTATCCCGTCTCACAAACAATGGTCGCCGTCAGTCACGAGTTGTAATAATTTACTATTATTTATTCAACAAATGTACCTACTTATCAATATAAAAAGTAGATGTTGTCCGATTCTCAACCCTAGCCGATATGCTCGCTAAGATTCACGAAAATCGGTCGAGCCGTTTCAGAAGAGTTCAACCACGCACCCCGTGACACGAGAATTTTATATGTTAGATAGTGCCTACTATCTAACATATAATTATATTATTTTATATGTTAGATAGTAGGCCTCATTAGCGTTCGAAATAAATTACTACATTATATTTTCTTATTCAACAAGATAAACTAATAGATCAGATCCACATCTTAGAAAATTGCCTTCCAAGAAAACCTCATGTTTTCAGACTTCTCAGAAACAAATACGTTCCTTCAAAGACAATCCAATGTTTGTAGCCAGAGATTTGTTATTGCAGCTTAGCTTTGATGTACCGCCAAACACCTACGTTATTGTAAGCTACGGCTGAAAGCTGCTTTGAGCTTAATTTATAGAACCACCCCGAAGCGTACCAGTCGAGCTTTGCTTCTTAAATCACCAGCACCTAAGGGATAACTTTGCCTCCATTATCATAAACTATATCCATAAAGCAGCTATTAAGCCATCTTAGCTTACATCTTATTTGGCCTTGTTGCAGCTATAATCCTAATGGGACAATAGAAGCTTATTAAGCCCTGTAGACCGATCGAATCCGCGGTTGGACTGACCGCAGGCCGATCTGACTTTTCAATGCATTCCTGGGTGTGTACGAGTCCCAGACTTTACGTTGTTGTCACATCACACATTGTACGATGCCAAGACCCGCTACTGTATCAATATACGAGCTTTTTAGAGCCCTTGCGAATGTTTGACAAAAATATCTCCGTCTCCCGGCCATTTTCATTCTGATATTATTGGCTGAAACTTTACTGTACTGAGAAACATTGACATTTTGTGGAGAAGACGTATACTGTATTCTGCGTATGCGGTATGCTACGGTCAGAATTCAGATAGTGTACGACAATGAAATGTGGAATCTTCTGTGCTGGGTAATTAGCCCTGAAATTCTAACCTTTTTGGGTGGCTTCCATGTACGGGGAAATGGCTAGTTCCAGTCAGAGTGACCGCAGGCACCTCACCGGACTCGTTTTGTGCATTCCCGTATGCGTGATCACTGATCAGTTTGACCAGTATCCGAATCACATACTAGGTATTACGTAGCCATTATCCAACTCACCTACTACAGTAAGCCAGAAAGACTGGCTGATCTTAGGCTCGGTGGACACCTGACACTCGTAGCCGCCGGAGTCGCGCGGCTGCGCGTGCGCAACCCGCAGCGTCCATTCGTCCGAGCCGTCAGTGTGTAGCGCCGCGAATCGCGCGTCGCTGCTGTATGTGTGCACACCCACTGTCAGGATGTGGAGGTCCCGTTTCCGGATCCAGGATACCTGTAACAAGGATTAGAATAATTTCAATAATTTGTTTTATATTTTATAATTATTTCGTATATCGCGTTGGAACCGTACATTTTTTTTTTATGAAATAAGGGGGCAAACGAGCAAACGGGTCACCTGATGGAAAGCAACTTCCGTCGCCCATGGACACTCGCAGCATCAGAAGAGCTGCAGGTGCGTTGCCGACCTTTGAAGAGGGAATAGGGTAATAGGGGAGGGTAGGGATGGGAAGGGAAGGGAATAGGGGAGGGTAGGAAAGGGAATAGGGTAGGGGATTGGGCCTCCGCTAAACTCACTCACTCGGCGAAACACAGCGCAAGCGCTGTTTCACGCCGGTTTTCTGTGAGAACGTGGTATTTCTCCGGTCGAGCCGGCCCATTCGTGCCGAAGCATGGCTCTCCCACGTATTTTTTCGGAATAAAAGTATCCTATGTCGTTTCCCGGGACTCAAAGTATCTCCATACCAAATTAAAGCCAAATCGGTTCAGCGGTTTGGGCGTGAAGAGGTAACAAACAGACAGACACACAGATGTTATGTGCAAAATGATTAATAATTATGCAGTTTGCACCTTTTCTGGTGTACAATAGTTTTATTAAAAAAAACAAACGGCCAAGTCTACCACTTACAATTAGTACAACCTCCTAATTCTGCAAGTAAATATTTTGTATTTCACAAATCTAGTTAGTGTTAACGGTTCAGAAGTTTGTAATTACGTAGACCTATGTCAACATCACCTGTTATCTGTTTGTTCGTGAATCAAGTTAATAAGAACACTGTTTTATATTTACAGTTTGCGAGGCATAATATCTTATATATTTAAACGAGCAATTCTTGTATTTATTATATAATTGGAATCTCAGAATCGGCTCCAACGATTTTCATGAAATTTAGTATATAGGGGGTTTCGGGGGCGATAAATCGATCTAGCTAGGAATCATTTTTAGAAAATGTCATTTTATTCGTGTTTTGTCGAATACCGAGCAAAGCTCGGTCCAATAGCTAGTTTTATTTAAATACGTACTATTATAATCAAAGTAAAAGACGTGTGTATAACTTTTATCCTTTTATGCTTAAAACACTGATCGAGATGTTTTGTTTGCTCCGGTTTTTGGCCTGAAAATATTTTTCGTTTTAAACACTATGACGTAATATTTTAATGGTTTTTATTTTAGTACGATAAGTTTACTGTTGTGTAATGGGTAGTTAAAAGTATATTACTATTCCAGAAGTACGTACTTTTTTGAATATTTTTATAAAAATACAAATATTTACCTCACTGTACAGTGTTTTGGCTTACAATATTTAACTACACCACCTCTTACTTTTGACTTATCTTTAAGATAAACACGGTCGTTAAAAAAAGGTAGGCGGTTAGGGTAAGCCCGTAACACTCATTTTCCAATAAAAAAGGGTCCAAAATATAAAATATTACACGCGCTCACGGTATAAGCGATTGATAAAAATAACCAATAACACAGAATAACGTAATAGATTTCATCGTAAAACGTTTATCCATTGTGGAAGCGCTTTACGTATTGCGTAGGTAATATTAATGCGCGAAGCTAAAAATAAAAAATAAAATACGTTTATTTCAGGTAAAATATAACCCATAGAAAAATTCTTAAACTAGCAGGAAATAAATGTTATTAATTTAAATATTTCCCACCCTCTGGTGCACCGGATACATGCACGTGTGCATGGACCCAGTGCTTCAGGAGGGGGCTGTTAATTTTATTGGCACACCGCACATGATTTTGATTGAACAATAGGCATGACGACTATTTTTTTTTCTTGTTGGTAAAGGACCACTCAAAAATAGAAAAATTAATGACTCTCATAGCTTAAAAACCCTCCAAGATATCAAAATTCAAAACTAACATAAAATAGACCTTCCCAAATCGCTCCATACAAAATGACAAAACTATGACGTTTTTGTTCGATAGCTAATAAAGCTATGTTAAATTATTGCGTTTATGAAAGTTGTTTTATAAGAAAAACTAGCTGTTGCCCGCGACTTCGTCCGCGTGGACTTTAGTTTATAGCGCGCGGTGTCAACAAAATTTGTGTCAAATTTAAAAACTTTTTAAAACCCTGGTAAGTGGTACCCCTCTTAGGGCCGCGTTACACCGGAATGGCAGCGCTGAAAGTGCTCGCCTTGCCGCTGCCATTCCGGTGTAGCGCGGCCCTTAATTAATCAAAATACCCAAAAACAGCTGTGCAATGTGCACATAATCTATACTAATATTATAAATGCGAAAGTATCTTTGTCTGTCTGTCTGTCTGTCAGTCTCGCTTTCACGCCAAACGCCAAAAGTATCTCTGTCTGTCTGTCTGTCTGTCAGTCTCGCTTTCACGCCAAACGCCAAAACTACCGAACCGATGGTAATGAAATTTTGTATACAGATAGTCTAAAGCCTGAGAAAGGACATAGGCTACTTTTTTTACTGGAAAAAAGGGTTGTAAGGGGGTGAAAATGCGTAAATTTGTTCAAATTAAGTTAGTTCCAACAATTCATAATAGATGGCGCCGTGCGTCTTCTACATCGCGCTGACGCTTGCTCAAAAGTCTTCCTATAAGACGTGGTATCATCTTACATTTAAGTTTCGATTTTTTTCGATTGTTATATCTATTCTACGGTATTAAATAACTCAGTACTTTATCTGTGCAGTGACGTAACCTTAAATCTATCAATGATAAATAGTTTATGGGTAAAGTTGTGTAATCGGAGGGCTAAATAAGCTTTAAAATTTGGCATAAAATATAAAGTTTAATATAAAAAAATGAAATACTTATTGTGTGCACACTGCACAGCTGTATTGATTTAAGGGGTACCAGGGTTTTTTTATAAAAGCTTTTGACACCAATTTTGTTGACATCGCGCGCTATAAAGTACTATAAACTGAAGTCCACGCGGACGAAGTCGCGGGCAACAGCTAGTACATAAAATATGTTTAAGATTTTTGAAATTTTATTTTAATACACATCCAAGACCCAGGAACATTGAAAACTTTTTGTTCCGCCTGCGGGACTCGAACCCAGGACCCCCGGGATGAGCGCTGGCCACGCGCAATGCGAATTCATTTTCATCGATATTTTCATGGAAATAAGATATTTTCCCACATCAAAATGTAGCCTATGTCCTTTCTCAGACTCTAGAATAACTGTGTACAAAATTTCATTGCAATCGGTTCAGTAGTTTTGGCGTGAAAGCAAGACAGACAGACAGACAGACAGACAGAGATACTTTCGCATTTATAATATTAGTATGGATAGTATGGATTAGAAATGCAGTAGGAGTTCTATAAGATAAGATAGATTGATTATTATTATACCAAGTGATTATATTATTAAACATAATATTCTAACGTATTAAAAACTATAAACAAAAACATACTAACAACTAATAAGTATGATTAGTTCTATGGTACTATAAAGTAAAAAATAAAACGCCATCTGTTGAATCGTATTAGAACTAAAATGTTCATTGCGTCGATATATTTCTGGATTTTTTATAATATTATAAATAAAATATGTTTAAGATTTTTGAAATTTTATTTTAATACACATCCAAGACCCAGGAACATTGAAAACTTTTTGTTCCGCCTGCGGGACTCGAACCCAGGACCCCCGGGATGAGCGCTGGCCACGCGCAATGCGAATTCATTTTCATCGATATTTTCATGGAAATAAGATATTTTCCCACATCAAAATGTAGCCTATGTCCTTTCTCAGACTCTAGAATAACTGTGTACAAAATTTCATTGCAATTGGTTCAGTAGTTTTGGCGTGAAAGCAAGACAGACAGACAGACAGACAGACAGAGATACTTTCGCATTTATAATATTAGTATGGATTAGTATGGATAAACATAATATTCTAACGTATTAAAAACTATAAACAAAAACATACTAACTAATAAGTATGATTAGTTCTATGTTACAATAAAGTAAAAAAATAAAACGCCATCTGTTGAATCGTATTAGAACTAAAATGTTCATTGCGTCGATATATTTCTGGATTTTTTATAATATTATACATAAAATATGTTTAAGATTTTTGAAATTTTATTTTAATACACATCCAAGACCCAGGAACATTGAAAACTTTTTGTTCCGCCTGCGGGACTCGAACCCAGGACCCCCGGGATGAGCGCTGGCCACGCGCAATGCGAATTCATTTTCATCGATATTTTCATGGAAATAAGATATTTTCCCACATCAAAATGTAGCCTATGTCCTTTCTCAGACTCTAGAATAACTGTGTACAAAATTTCATTGCAATCGGTTCAGTAGTTTTGGCGTGAAAGCAAGACAGACAGACAGACAGACAGACAGACAGACAGAGATACTTTCGCATTTATAATATTAGTATGGATTGTTATAAATTACATAACTTGTCGAATGGAAATACACAACTTAAGAAATTTTTGAAGAATACAAAAATACAGATAATATATTATTATGGGGCTTGTGTCAAATTAAAAAAAAATACATAAGCCCCATATATAATTATATTATCTGTGAAACTCTTATTAAATTGAAGTTTAATCATTAATGTCTCTGAGTGCGGCAGTTAAACTAAAAACACGTTGTTAGTACGTGAAAGGTCTTAATAGCACAACAAATAGACTATCATTCTTGAACTATTTTGCTCTTTACACTGAAGTTCGTTGCAATTCACGGAGACTGTAATAGCTGGGGTAATAGTGTCTGTGGCAAGTGTCACAGAACATTGCTGACAGAACAATTAATTAACTTGACACAAAATAACTTAAACTTTATCTTAAGAAGCGCTTACACGGGCAATAATTGCTCGGCGATACGAATGTCTGGTCTGGTCTGATCTGGAGCAATTAGTGTAGCAAGGAGCAATTTATTTCATATCCCTCAATGTCATATCGCTCAAATATTCGATCTCCACATCACTCATTATTGTATTGCGCAATATTGCTGCTTGTTGCCGCAAATTGCTTGATGTAGTCGTGACGTCAAAGTTGACGAGAATTGACTGGAGTTGAGCAATTTTAGTTGCCCGTATAAGCGACCCATTAGTACACGTTGCTCACAATATTTTGTTTATCTCGCGAAAGACTTTAGAAATCGGGAATATTACGCAAAGTTCGAAGCAGAGCGAACTCTAGCATCTACAATAAATAAACCGATCAAAATCCGACATGTTGCACACGCCATATCAAAATATTGACAGAAATGTTGTCAAATGTCCAACGCGTCCTTTTTGTTTACTGTTTAATATGCTGGTGCTACCGTTCGAATAATAAAAACTAAGGAATCGTAACTCCCATACTATTACCGTTTTAAATTTGGTTCCTTTTGATCTGTCATGTAACGTCAGCCTAGTACTGCTCAAGGTCACCTAATATCCTAAGATCCGACCGTAAAATTCTGCATGAATCGTATTGCAAATGTATTGAAATGTGTACCTAAGGTACACTTTTTTGACAAGTATTTTGGAGCATGTTTTTTGACGGAGTTACTTTTCCTTAGTTTTTATTATTCGTATGTGCTACCTCAAGCGTGAAAACATTGCAGTAATAATAGGTTGGGGAAAAAGTCTTTTCGCATTATAGTATGTATGAACTTGTCATAAAATCTCTTGGGCTATACCAATTGTATCTGGCTGATTTTGGTATCATTAAAAAGTTTTAATTTTACAGAAGACAATTATTCCAAATTCAAATTAAGTAAATGTGAGATATTCATTTGTTTTTATTATTGTTAAAATGAGTGATTCTAATGAAGAAATACGATACATTTTAAAATTTTATTATAAAAAAGGTAAAAATGCAACACAAGCCGCGAAAAAATATTTGATGTTTACCTAATGCGGTATCTGTGAGAGTAGCGCAAATCCGGAAATTTTGATATCAAAGATGCACGTCGCTCTGGTCGCTCTGTTACGGACAAAGCTGTTGCCATTTTTGAAAAAGTTGAGCAAGATCAGGATATTAGTAGTTACGATGTAGCTGAAGAACTGGGGATTGACCACAATATGGTTTTGACGCATTTGAAAAAAGCTGGGTACACAAAAAGCTCAATATTTGGGTGCCTCATGAGCTCACTGAAAGAAACCTAATAAACCATGTACTCAACAAGGTGACGCTGTGTGGTGGGATTGGAAGGGCATTATCCATTATGACCTGTTACCGCCAGGCAGGACCATCGATTCTGAACTGTACTGCGAACAACTGATGAGATTAAAGCAAGAAGTTGAGAGAAAGCGGCCGGAATTAATCAACAGAATCGAATAACTCAATTATTGTTTGAAGAGGATCGTTTTATAAAATTCGGCCAAGTGCGAGTTGGACTTGCGCACAAAGGGTTCCGACTTCCGTACCATTATAGAGCAAAAATAGGCAAAAATTGTGATTTTGCATGGGAGCCCCTTAATGATTTAGTTTTTTTTTAATTTTATTATTAATTATAATTATAAAAAGTATAAATACAGCTGAGTATTTTGTGAAAGTTTCAAGTACCTATACGGTGTACCTGTTGCCATTATTGATATCGAGCAAAAAAAGCAAAAAATCACGTTTGTTATATGGGAATATAACATATTTTCCCTTAAAATATTTTCATTTTGTTTTTAGCTACGAATAATAAAAACTTTTATTATTCGTAGGTTTTTAGTATAATATATTTTGTTGTTAAAGCGGGAACAGAAAATACACAATCTGCGAAAAGTCTAGCTAAAGCAGTTTTTGAGATTATTTGGGTACGGCACCCTAAAAATGAATATATTGAAATATAAAATAATGCCTCGTGTAAAAACTTAGTAGCTATTACTTAGCTCAGTATGAATAGGTATGTTGAAGAAAATAATATGATCTATATGATACTGTATAAGTTTAAACCAATGTAAATTCTAAGACTGACCAGAAGATTTTCAAGAGTCAAGTTTGAAAAGTCTTTCGATCACTTTTATTTTCACTATTATAAATTTTGATTAATATTTGGATGTGTGGTATAAAAATATTAACAACCTGCAGCTCTTGTGTCTTAAGTCCTGTCAATTGTCTTTGCATGACAATTGACAGGACTTAAGACTTAAAGTTACTTAAAATCTTGAAAAACTGTTTTTGTTATAGTTTTATTCCTCAAACCAATATTTATCAGCCATGTACAATAATTCTGTAGTGAAATATCTACCAACAAATGTTGGAAAAATATTCTGGTAAAACCTAAGATAACCAGACCAAAGTACGGGTTTTTACAGTAACATATTATAAGTAGAGGATGCTTCATGTTACGTGTTAATATATATAAACAGTATATCATACTTTATACACTTTTACTTTATATTCAATATTTTAAATTATATTATACATTATAATTTATGCGATAGTGTGTCTGTCTGTTACCTCGTCAGGTCCAAACCACTGAACCGATTTTGCTGAAAGGTATGGAGATACTTTTAGTCCCGGGAAAGGACATAGGATACTTTTTATCCCGGGAAAATCTACTGTTCCCGCGTGATAAACGAATTTTGGCGCAACGGAGTTGCGGGCGTCATCTTGTATAATATAATTTGCCCTCTGAAATTATATTTTGGCACAAGCACAGTTTTAAGCCGGGGTGGTTTTAAAAAGCGTATCTACTAAGAAACGCGATTTTGTAGAGATCTACAAAATCGCGTTTCTTAGTAGTTGGAGGCTGCGAAGCTGTAAATGCTCTGAGACTATATCCATACTAATACATAGTACCTATAAATGCAAAATTTAGTCTGTCTGTCTACCTATGCCGCTTGATTTAGATAAAGTTTGATAAGGATTCTTTGGACTGCTAAAAGGACGTAACATAGATAGTTTTTATCAAATGTACGTTTCTACGGGTTTGGCGCAATAAAATTGGTAAAAAATAAAAATTAAACATTCAAAGAGAGACTGTTGAGATCCGAACTAACTAGGAGTTATCCTCAATAGTTCAGGAATTCCCCGGAACGTGGAACACCAACTTTTTATTCCCGACACGCGTACATTTTGTTTGTGTTTCAATTCCAAGAAGCCCCTGAGGCCAGTTCAATTTGTTAACAAGCTATTGGATTATTGGCCGTTTGCTTTTCCTTCAGACAATACTGCTAACGATGTTTAAAAAGGCCAAGTGTAAACAGTAATTATTGTTGATTTGCAATTAATAGGAAAATCTGTGTACTTTAATCTGCGAATAATCTGTACCAATTTAATAATATGCTGGAATATTGTGCAACAATAATATGAATTGTTTGTAACCAACTGAGATGAAGATGTCAAAGCTATTAATATTATGAGAAAAATAGCGATTGCATAATTCGCATTCCATATTTAATCGTAGATTTTCAACTTCTGTCGTACCTTTATACGAGGCGAGTTGAAAGTCAAGCGACTGAACATGGAACAAACAAAAAAGTAATTTCGTATTTTCGACAAAATTCCATCTTTTGAGATCAGATTAAACGACAGGGAAGATGTTGAAAAGCAATATAATTACAAAGGTGTTTGCCCAAAGGTTTCATATCTCATTTTCAAAGCACCCGTTTATGCAGCAGAGCGGGTAACCATAAAAATCTGTTATCCGTCCCGTCTGTCTGTCCGTGACAGCCTTACTTCTTCATTGTTCGGTCTTTTGTCAACGACTTTTATAGACGCACAAAGAGTTGTATCACTTAGATGAATTGAAAACGATAAATAAAATTCCCATTTTCCCTTTTTAGTTTGGAAAATGTCAATAATGTGTTATGGAAATGACAGGACTCTTATCATCAATAGAGGGTTCGAAAGAACCGTCTAATCAATCCTTACTTCTATTTCCTTGAGAAATATTGCCATGAGGGTTGATTTTATTAAAGGAACATAACATTAAGGTGTAGAAAACTCAATTATGGATATTTTGGGAATGTATCTACTGCCTATAATTATAAAGACTCTTTAAAGGCAAAGAGATACTAATACAGAAAAAATATAACACCTATATAAAAGTAGATAATTATTATTTGGAGCCAACGACATTTTTTTTTATCTAAGCAGATTTATTTGAGCAGTAGATGCTCAAAACATCCGTTTATTTACTAATCTTATAATATTATAATATTGTTTTCGCAAAACAAAGTTCTACTTTCAAAATCAGTATATCAGTATATAATATTTTGATGTACCAGTTTTAGAGCCACATTTGTAGCTGACAGATAACTTGATTATATTCTCTTTGGCTGTGTATTTTGGCCAAGCAGACCTCCGATTTTATTTTCTCATTCCATTTCATCACCTCGCAATAAAATGTTTATGGGACTTCCCTTGCATTATATCGAACCTTAAAAAACGTGCCTATAAATAATGTAATGGAATGCATTCAACAATAAAAAAATTTTGAGTATTGAAAATACTGATTGAGGTTCAGAAGAACGCGTACGCGTATAAACACCGCAGTTATTGTACTTTCACGCTATAATATTTTATGTCCTTCCCCATGGCCTAATATATCTCTTTGCAAAATGCTATCAAAATTGGCCCAGTTATAAATCCTATTCGAAGCAAACAAACAAACTTCTCCTCTACAATTAATTACAGTATTTTTAGGAAAAAAATCCAAAAACTCTAGTAAAAAAACAGTCTAGTCAATTTTGATATTTCGTCTTAATTAAACGTTTAATTCCTTACTCGCTAGATTCATTATGAAGGTAAAAGGGGAGACTAGGGAATAGTAATTCCACTGAGCGACTATTGCGGGCCTGACCAGGCTACACTCTCCCCTGGAGGATACTTGTGCTCAGTGAATGGTATATGAACTATGAGCATTTAGCACAATTGCTTCATTCAGTGCGTTAAGTAGCAGTATTATGACGTCACATTCCTTAGTCGCCTAAATGTTTATTTATTTGAGAAGCATTTGCATGGACAGTTTACAATAATACAGAAGAGAACATCGTGGTAGCACAAGCTCAGTTTCGGGCTTTTTAACAGTATTATTCGTGAACTTGTTTGATTCGTGTTTGTTATCTTGTATTAATATTACTAGCTATTTGACCGAGCTTTGATCGGTATTCGATAAAACACGAATAAAATGGCATTTTCTAAAAATGATTCCTAGCTAGATCGATTTATCGCCCCCGAAGCCCCCTATATACTAAATTTCATGAAAATCATTGGAGCCGATTCCGAGATTCCAATTATATATAATATACAAAAATTGCTCGTTTAAAGATATAAGATAAATAAATTAGTTACTTACCTGCAATACTGAAATCATTTAAATATAAAAGTTTTGGGCAATCACCTTCTTAATAATAATTTATAGAGAAACGAAGACTGTTTATCACTTTACACTAGATGATGGTTGTAGCTCTGTAAAGATTTTTCAACCTTTCAGCTGTAATACTAAAACGTAATCGTCACAAATGCTCAGTTTTAGAGCACACTTCAGTTATTGAAATCAAGACTGGTCCTTTGTCCCAGATTTCGCAGGAAAAATTCTAAAACCTCGGAAAAATGCTCTATAAAAATTCTATGTAAAGCCAAAGATTGTTCCCGAAGCGTGCCTATTTTATATGAATGCACGTTGCAACGAATTTGCATAGTAGTTTTATCTCGCGCTCTGTCGTAGCGTTACTAACGCTGGCTTCAAAAGACTTTTTTGGTATTCCCAAATACTTTGTCGTAGGGACTTTGCCGCTTTTATGGAGTGAAAGCGCAAAATATATTTTAATATCTACAAATATATTCCTGCCACTGAATCGTCTTGATTCTATGAAAAGGTTGTAGTCCTACTGCAATACAGCATTTTCGGTGACAGACTTTTTTGATATTCCCAAATACTTTGTCGTAGGGACTTACACCGCTTTTATGCTGTGAAAGTTCAAATATTTTAATATTCTACATAAATATTCTTGCAGCTGTATCGTCTTTTCTTGATTCTATAAAAAGGTATAGTCCTACTGCAATACAGTATTTTTGGTAAAAAAAAAAATCAAGTATTGCCATATCTACTCTTAATATGATACCCACTCAAATTAGCATCACTTTACTCAAAAGCTCCAGTCGCGGGTGGACATAAAAAAACAATTCGGTAAATAAGCCCGGGGGAAATCTACCTCAGAAGGTATTGTGTAGGGATGATTTTTCAAGCGGATTCTTGACATATTCAATAATTTATGCGATCCTTGTCACTTAGAGAGTAAATAACCACCTTTTTGCAGAGCATGATATATTATGTGATGATCCACATCTGAGAAATTATTTTTTGCATATTTTCGCCCACTTTACGTTGGAAAAAACACGTTCAAAACTAGTTTCAGAGAGGTTCTACGACAATCCTTAGATTGTATTTCATATTGTATAATATATGTGGGTTAAACAGTTTTTTTTTACAAAATAATCTTATAAAAAAAAAAAAAAAATAGTAATAAAAATAATGATAGTATGTTTCATGTTCAAGCTACACTATTCATGTAAAATTGTTACGATGCCAATGGTAATTTATATGATCTGGAGGTACCTACTGCCCTTAGACGCTATATTAAAGTTGAAATTGTCCAAATTATCATTCACTACGTTGAGTACTAGAAAGGTTTTTCCTCTTTTGAAAAGAAAAATAGAGGATATTTCTCTAGCTAACCCATTATGTCCCTGCTGTGTGCGCTCGTCATTCGCTAAAGTAAATCAATCCACTGTTCAGCTCTGAAGCAGAAATTCCAAGCACACAAAGAACCGAAGGTAACTTCAACAAAGGAAGCCAAACGCTCTTAAATCGTACAAAATCCTGACGTATCTACGACTATAAATATAGCATCAGGTTCGGTGCAAACGAGCGACCTACAATAGCAACAGCAAGCGGTCGCTTCTAAGTGTTACACAATTCATCAAACTCATAAATTATCTTTGTAGCATTGTAAGAATTTAGTTTCGTTTGAACATATTTCTAAAATTGCTATTAGTAGCTGTCAAAACAGCAATAATTAGCACAATTTCTAAGCTAAATTTAGTGGTCGCCTGACAGCATTGAAGTCGCCGGTTTGCGTCAACCCGTCTGTGGGCCTTATCTGATGTAGAGCACCGCAGTGCCAGTGGAAACAATTATCTTGATCACTGAAAATAAATCGCGTATGACGATTTATGGCCCAGCCAAAATTAGCCCGCCTTTTGTGCTTAATTGTGACCACGAGCGACCACTATTTGTTAAAAGTGGTCGAGGGTTTAGTGGTCACAGGTTAACCTTCACTTGGCGGCCATACGTTTAACCACTCGGTGAGCCACAGTTGACAGTTCATATTATAATGTTTTTGTTCTAATTGAATAATTATTATTTTGAAAAACATTTGCCCTTGCGTTTGCCATTATTATAACAAATTAATATTATATGTCAATGCTAGTGATTTACGCGGGAACCGTAAACTATAAATTTACTCTAACAGGATTTAAAGTATTTTAAAATATCAGGTTTTATTTCTGGTGTAACGTTATAGTTGAAAAGATAACAAGCATAGAGGCAGACTGACATTCGCATTTAATATAATACAAATATGAATTATAATAATTCTAAATACTGCACTTGACAGAAGATGCTTATGTTGTTCATTATTATTAAAAAAAACTATTTTAACACATTAAAAGGTATCAACATCCATTAAAATATATACAAAATGATAGACACGTCGTCTGTGCGTCAGAAGCGAAGAGTCGCTTCACCGTGACTTCAGTTTTTTATTCCCGTTTCATGCCATTTTGCCAACAGAACAGTGCCGTCGAAGCAGAATGTACGCGTTGTTTATTACGCAAATATTCAACGTTTTTCCAATAGAGCACCAATCTTTTTCAGTTTTTAAAATAACAGTATTTTAACGAATTGTAACTAAAAAACTCCAATATTTTTACAAATGGCCTGGCTTTACTTCTTGACAAAGAACGTTTTAGTTCGATAGCTATATCTTCTTTTTATCGATTTCAAGCAGGTAAATTGTTCTCTGAATACTTGGCATTTAATAACTTATTTGAATTATTATAATATGTATATAACACAGATCAAGACTGATGAACAACATGAATGAATGTCACTATACATATAATATAATGCTGCTGCTAGGACAGCTTTCTCGCACCAAAACTCGTTTATGTCGTGGAGAACCCCGTACATTTTTCCGGAAAAGTTCATAACGGTGCGTCCACATTTGTATCATTTGCGCGATCACTCTCCGATCAGATCTCCGTCGCGTTTCAATGAAGCGTGTCAAAATGATACGCGTATCATGCTACGCCCCAATCGCTATTAACCGCGTATCTGATACGTGTCGTATCAAATACACACACGATCGACAGAATGATCTAATAGGCGTCCACACTATGATACGCATACTTGATACGGCGCGATGATCGTGACGGAGATCTGATCGGAGATCTGTACGGAGATCTGATCGCGCAAATGATACAAATGTGGACGCACCTTTAGACAGTTTCTATCCCAGATTCAAATGTCCTTTCTTGGTACTCACAGTATCTGGATACTCGATATTTTTATAAAAAATCGTTAAGCATGAAGACATAACAGTCGGACAGATAAACTTTCGCATTTATAATATTAGTATGGATTAACAGAGTGGGCACTGGGCAGCGCGCGTGCAGTTTCTTATAGGATATGTTATAACATGGCTCACATTTGTCATAAACACAACAGTATTGAGCGGGAGAAATCGCCAAATATTTTTACAAAATAAAAGTAAACAAATCGCCACGGCTTCGGTTGGCTTTGTTCCAAATGTACTATTCCGCGGGGCTCGACCCAATTCGCCATACTTTAGGGGCGGTTCATGAATTACGTGAGTCTTTTGATGATTTTAATACTATCTCCTAGATCCGTTATCGCAATATTCTCATCATATCCCTCCTAATCCCACGAGATTTTTTTTGTAATTTTATATTCAGTATTAAAATTCAATATAATATTATGTAAGATACAAAATTACTTTTATATGAAACTAGTAATAATTATAACCACATGTGTATTGTGCATTGCACAATAAAAATCTTAATCAGCCTTGAGTATTTGGTACAACTCAATTTTCTCACATTTCGATGTAATTTGTTTGCTATAAATCGTAATTTTTAAATAACGAGATTAAGTGAGAATCAGCTAAACACTCTACCGCACAAAAAAATGCCTTACGTAATTCATGGACGGCCCCTCATTCCGGCCAGCCCCGGCGAATGTTCATGCGACATTTCCTACAGCACTCACATAGAATCAAATCCCCACAAACTATAACGAGCGGCCGATACTTTCGATAAATCGGCTAAGAGAATTTTCCGTCTCATTTCCCTCATTATTTACGAGTTGAACTTTTCATATATGAAGACGTAAGCGATGAAGTGGATAACTAACATTTCATAACATAAGGGCAATCATTCATTTTTTCTCTCATAGTTTGAACAAACCTTGTTGGTTGACAGGTAACCTATTGTTACGGATACGGACACACAGTGCCATCTAGCGTCAAATCAGCGAAACTTATCGAGGGAACACAAACAAAATAAAACCCCTACTCGATACTAGATAGCGTTAGGTTTTAGAAGTATTCCACACTTGTTTACGCGAATTGGGTACATTCTAGAAAGGAATGTTCTCGTACAGTCTAGGACTTGCCTCGTTCCATATAAATAGCCGCAGGAAGACGAGTCGGGATTCAGTTCATTTCGAACGATCTACAAGGCGACTTCGGAGTGAAAACAAGTGATCAACATTGAGTGCACCAGTGAAACCTACGAATTGGCTACGACCTAGGACAGTGATAGTGCTTAGTGTTTAGACCTAGTGCTTAGTGTTTGGACCTAGTGCTTAGTGTTGGACTTAGTGCTAGTGAATAAAGTCTTCAAGAGAGTCAGCAGGTCTTTTTCTCCAAATCCTTCAAACCCTACGCAGTGAAATGCTGTGTCGCATTCGACGCAGGGGATGGGGACTCCCGCTGCGGATATGTGGGGCTCGCCGCGGCGAAGATGGTGAGTGCCGCGGCCCTACCCACTAAAACACTGCGATGTTCCTGTCTCCTACAGCTGGCGGATGCACGGGTCCCGACGAGCATTTCTCCGTAGTTCCGTCAGCGCAGCGCCTACTTGGTCTTAAATCCTTCAAACCCTAGCACGCATCACTATCTATTTCATCATCTAGCTGATATCTGGCTTTACATAAAATCACATTTTTATGGTTTTCCAGGTCCTTAGCCACAAGAAAAAAAAACGAACTTTCAAAATTGTTAGTTATCCACTTTATCGACTTACGTATTCATATTGTTTTTACATAACCTGAAACTTAGTCCAATCCGCTAATGGGAATAATTTCGTTTGGAATTATTGAAATATGGGAAAGATAGCGCGCTTTGAGATAAGAGTTTTTCGATGAGCAATCTTAAAATGATAGGGCGATAAGGAAAGCGAGTGCGAACAATACAAGTACGGACGATGCGATTTGATAAAGTCCACTTTTGTAGCGATTTATTTTGGTTCAAAAAGAAGATGATCCCCGAGGAAGCCTGTCCGAGATTTCTTTTAATAGATCGAGATAAAACATAAAAGAAACAGTCAAAACGGAGAACTAAAAAGCTAAAACTTAAAGGCGATTCCGATGAAAGGATTAATTTTGTAAGAAAAGGTTTTCCCCGCATACTCCCAGAAGGAAAACCAATAAGTCGCTAATATTTTCCTTAGTCTAAGAGATTTAAATTATGTTTTGGAGTATACCTTATAGTGAAATCTGAGTGAAATGGTTTACCAAATTGTATCAGGTATAATATTTAGTTGTGAATAGTTTTTTTGGGAATTGATATGATTCATATTTAATTTGAGATTTTTTTTTAATATCAGAGAAGATTCTGGACTTTAATTTAGTGAAAAGTTTGACAGACAATGCAGTATGCAGTAGGAGGAGTACAATCTAGTATATCTAGTATAAGGGTTAACAAACCAACACATTTGTATAAAATAAGGTTTATTATATACCTTATGTAAATCCCCAACTCTATCAACTCTATTTTTATTCGTGAAAGCGAAAAAAGGAATTTATTACACCCTATTTATCAGGGGCGGCCATTCGACGAAACGGATATTCGATCTCAGACGGAATATACGTTGCAATGTATGCGTTCATACCGGCATGTGTTTTATGTCGTCATGTTGACAAATAGTCTTCGCCTTCGCACAGTTTTACCACTATAGATAGAGCTAACCAGTAGGCCGACTTCAAACAAAGTGACGAATCGACACTGGTATCGCTGCAGCTGTCCGCAGCATGCTATGAATGGCTGAGCAACGCATCGGCAAGGTGCGCGCCCGCTGATATGACATACTACGTCAAACGTATAAACAAGAACTCTTCTAAAGGTAATTGCACATAACGGCACGCACGCGCCGAAGGCGCCGCATTTTAGAATTATTCGTTGTATGAAATGATGTGAAACCCGGCACATTCGTTTGCACCGTGTGCGATGCGTTCGACGCGTATGGCGCGTACGGTTCTGACAAAAATAGGTGCGATCAGCTCATGACATATGTGGGAGAGCCATACTTCGGTACGAATGGGCCGGCTCGACCGGAGAAATATCACGTTCTCACAGAAAACCGGCGTGAAACAGCGCTTGCGCTGTGTTTCGCCGAGTGATTGAGTTTGCTGGAGGTCCAATCCCCTACCCTATTCCCTTCCCTACCCTCCCCTATTCCCTTCCCTTCCCTTCCCATCCCTACCCTGCCCTATTACCCTATTCCCTCTTAAAAGGCCGGCAACGCACCTGCAGCTGTTCTGATGCTGCGAGTTTCCATGGGCGACGGAAGTTGCTTTCCATCAGGTGACCCGTTTGCTCGTTTACCCCCTTATTTCATTAAAAAAAAAAACCTACGTCAAACCTATAAATTTCGGGTACACTTCGTCATCCTACTGGTTCGTTCTGTCTGTTGTGGTTTTACGGTGTGTCTGAAAGTTATGACGTTGTTTGCGCGACTCGTCGTAGAATTATTTCATTTATTCTATTATACAGAATTATTTGTGTTTCGTGAGTTCCCTTTTCTGGTTTCATTGTTATTTTAGTACTGTTGGTTCGTCGGAATTTATAGGTAGTTAGCACAGTTATAGGTATACTATTGTTATCCACCTTAGTCTGTATTAGATAGCCCCAAATGGCCGTTCGCAAGCATTTTTTTATTTTAGATAACTTAATACGACCTCTGTGGCTCAGTTGGTGGGCTGTTGGTAGCTCAAGCCGGGGGTCGCGGGTTCGAATCCCGCCGACGGAACAAAAAGTTTTCAAAGTTCCTAGGTCATGGATGTGTATAATAAATATTATGTGTATCTTATTATAATAAAAAACTTAAATATATGTATAGTATAAAAGTATTAAATATATTTCCGTTGTCTGGTACCCGTAACACAAGTCCTTCAGGTAACCACAGGGCCAGACTGTCGTGGTGTGAAACGTGAAGCGTCCATAGATTTACTTAAAAAAAAGGCTGTAGAAAAGTGCAGTGTACCGTCATACCGTATCTCTGAGTTGCTTTTTTCATACATTTTCATAAATCTCAAAATTTCTTAATTCAGCCCAATACAGTCCTTAGGCTAGAGCCTAAAATTGACATAATATAATTTTATAAAAAAATATGCTTATCGAAAAACCACAAACGGACGTGAATTAATTTAAAATACTATAACATACATAAACATAATAATTTCCGGGGCTATGAAATGTATGGAGTAATTCGTTTCTGCAATTGACAGCTCCTTCCTCATATAAAAGTCACATATTTATTACTACATATATGTATATGAGTTCTCGACGAGAGATATTACATTTTTGCGTGAAGTATTTACAAGAACAAATAAGTATTTGGATTTCGATATATTTTTGATGAAAAAATCTGAAGTTAAAATATTTTTATTAACATGTTACGTAGCTTCCTTCTTTATTGTAAGCTGATATTATTTTAAGCCTTCGCGGTCTAGTAGTTTACACATTATGCTAATGACTCAATTCGAAAATAAACAAATATTATTAGTAAATATAAAATGTTCTTATCTGCTTTATTGATTCTGAAACTACTGTATCGAATTTGATGACGGGCATATGCCACGAAAAATCACACTAAGGGTCTACACAGACGGACCGCATTTCAACTGCAATCCAACTGCAAATTGCAGTTCAAGTGCAGTTTGAATGCAGTTGACACGTCTGCAATAGAACTGCAAACCAAACGCGCAGTCGGATTGCAGTTCAGTTGCAGTTGGCGTGCAGTCGTGTGAACTGTTTGGTTTGCAGTTCTATTGCAGTCGTGTCAACTGCATTCACACTGCAATTTGCGGTTGGATTGCAGTTGCAGTCTGTGTAGACCCTAAATGGCTGCACTTAAATGGTTATAGGAAGCAAAGGCCAGTTACCTTAGTACTCGTATCTCTATGAAATAACAATTTAATGCCAAGTAATGTGTCCAAATGTGAATCGAAAGCTTGTAATTAAACTGTACTAAAAAGCATTACAACTTCCATTCCGAAGCAAAAAACTCTTGGAAACTGCGACACTAACTTATTAATTAGGACAGAAAGACATGTTTTTTTAGCTTAAGTGATTAAAAAGTTTTCAGCCTCATTATTACTTCGCACTAAGGCTGAACGCTTTCGTGTTTGACCTATTTAAAAATGGGTAATGGAATTCGTTCTGAACCGGAGTGGGATTACAGAAAATGTTAAGGGCGTGATGAAATGATTTTCACGTACAATAGGGCCTTTTAAAACGCGGTATAAAACCCCTTTCAACGGTAAATATGAGCGAATAATGTAATCCGAAAAATTATTGGTTTTGTTACAAGAGTGTAATGAATCGTGGTGTAAGTTAACGGGTGAATTGAATGAAATTCGTTTCTTTATGATATTACAATCTTTTTTTTTGTTGAGGAGGGGAAATCGTTACGTATCCCCAACCCCTTCTCAAGTTTCAATATTTTTGGGGGGGTTTGGGGGGGGCGCATACTTGGGACGTGATCTACTATGCTGACGCGGACGAAGTCGCGGGCACCAGCTAGTCCTGTATATTGGTGCCCAAGGAATTGAGAATTTTAACTTATTTAAACAATGTATTTTTATTTAACTTAAAAATCATTTTTTCTGTTTAAATCCAAAGACGAACTAGTTTTAGGTTAAAAAGAAGTAAGTACCAATTTTATATTTATACCGATTTATGATAAAATATTTTAATTAAATAGTTTCATAGTATATTGTTTATGTTTAAATCACAATTATTAGAAAATTATAGAATTTATATATCATACTAATTTTTAATTACAACAACAATAACAATATAATAATATAGTATTTTTAATAGTCCCCAAAAATCACATATTTTAATGGAAGTACCAAAATTTGCTCTACTAAATTACTGTTGTTTCCAGCGACACTTATTTTTGATCTCAATAGTGAATGAAAATCGTAGTATTATTATAATTACTCCGCTAATACCCAATTAAGTAAGTTAATGGCTACAAGCTGCATTAAACACGACCTATTTTCATTGTCTTGGGACGGGAAAGATTTGGCGACATTTCTCTTCAAGATCTGGCTCGATTGCTTGAAATTCCAAAGAATCTTTTCTTCAAAACATTTATCTACTAGATAAATCCTATGTTTTGCTAGAATTATTTCTTATTTTTGTGAAATTGGGATAGTAAAAATAAAAGTATGATCTCTTATTTGGGCCGCTAGTTAGCGGCTCAAATGAGCGATATTTCTTAAAAACTCATTTCATATTTTGATACTAATAAGTCAACACTTTTCCAATCAAAGACTTAATGGCGGCTCTCGACATAGGCGAACGCGTTGGCCAACGCATCTGCAGACGCGTTGGCCCAATGTGTAGAACGGGCGTTCGCGCGTTGGCCAACGTCTAAATACCTACGGCCAACGCGCGAACGCCCGTTCTACACATTGGGCCAACGCGTCTGCAGACGCGTTGGCCAACGCGTTCGCCTATGTCGAGAGCCGCCATAAGGTACATACAAACGCAAAATGTTGGCAAGTGCTATTATGATAGTGGTTACTCGAATTTAGTCTCTGTTAATATTTAGCGTAGAGTCGCGCCTCCTTGATAAAATATTACGGATTAAATATTTAGATTACACGTCTTGTGAATTTTAATGAAGATTACATAGGATGGTTACTCGGAGTAAATTTATGATTAGATTATAATTTTAAAGTATGTAACTAGGTTAGATTTAAATAAGTAGATAATTATAATTTTCTACGTTTTGCATTCGTACTCCTTTTTTTAACCGTCTATGAATTTACAAAGAATCTATGACTCATAAGTTTATAAATTGAATTGATCAAATAGACTTTACAACGACTGGATCAGTTTTCAAGAAAACTGTGTCAAAACCATAAAGTCAATATATCTAGCGGAATAGAGCAACAATCTCGAGCTGTCAAACGAAACCGAAATTGGTTTCGTTTGACAGCTGTGTGTAAAAATATGTGTACGTATGAGATTAAATTGTCAACGTGCGGCACGTGCCGACTGGACGTCAAAAGAGTGCTGCTGTCATGTATCACACGTCTCTTTTTACGACGCAGTGTTACTGATAGTGACATCTCTCTTGCTCAGGCCTTTGTTTCTCTATTCCGCTAGGTATATTAACTTTATGGTCAAAACACAGATATAGAACGAATAACGGATGAGGTTATAAGTTACTTATTATCGCGTTAAAACTTAGGCAAGCCGTCAGATATCCTTTTGCACGCACAAAATAATTAGAATTTTATTATATTTTAAAGCATTCGAAAAAAATCTATAACATTTTTGAATATGCCTATTTTGATTGTGAATAATTTATAATATCTTCTGTTAAATCAAACTCAAAGTATGAATATTGCCATTGTTAAGTTTTTGAAACTATGAAGAATAAGTTCTCCACTTTGTCTATGATTGAGAAAGTTTATAGTGATTCTGAACCGCGATATAAAACGTTATTGTTACTTTATACAATAGCTTCGTCAAGGATTTAATTATGTTTTAGTACGCAGACATTTTCTGAATATAAACAGCTTGTTTAATTAATTTGTATGTCTTTGATCCTCTACACAAGCTGCACGCTGAGCATGACAGCCAAAGAAATGGTATCTTTCTAAGGAAGATAATTATTATGCCAAGTGATTACGGTTAATTTGCTGAACCAGTTCAAATTAGTTATACAGATTTGAGATTCTGGAAAGGATTCTATGTATTTTCCAGGGAAGTCTGCGGAACACTGGCTCTCAGACGATTTAAATTTTTGTCGAATCCGTAAACAAGGCTGGCCGCACACACATGTTTTCCGAATTCGTTTTCCGTATTTGTACTTACGAATGCATGGAATCAGTACATAACTAATACATTAAATGCCGCACACGTTCGTTTTGTTCCATACGTAACGAATTCCGTACGTGCAGTGCAAGTGCATTTGCGCGTGAAAAAACAAATATTAGTTTGAATTCCGAATACGGAAAACGAATTCGGAAAACGTGCGGCCAGCCTAAGTCTGTGAAACGACATTTGCCTTTGAATTGTCGACTTGAAGGTTTTGCGATCGAAAGCCTTTTTTTCACGTATCTGGATCGCCGTGAAATTGGACCGCGCCGTCTGCAAACGTAATGAGGTCACTTCTACCAATTCGTTTCATTTCGCTATAGTTTCAATTTCGTTTACCGTTTTAATTTACACTAGGAATTGGACCCAGGATTCAATGCTATATAGGATGTAACATATAAAGAAGTGATAATATGAAAGGGTGTGTGCGTCCCTTATATTATATTATAGTTAATTTTGAACATTTGATTTTGTAAGTCCATGTTGGGCAAGCGATTATGAATATGCTATGTAGAGTAGTACAAAATGGCTCTAGTATTTGAGCATAATATTTGTCAGTGAATTGCCCAGAATGTTGTTGACAGTTTAAATGATGACAATATATTTCCAAATTGCTGTAATATCAATAAAGTGCGTAAAATATTTTTAAATTGCTTGTATATTAACCGGAAATTCAAAAGGCGTAATTTTTCATGACGATGAAAAGTGCGTAAAATTTCAGGCTTGTTTTCAATTATTTATGTATTTTTAATTGCCAACGCCTGACGCTTAAAATGAACAATGGGACTTTATTAAAATGATTTAATGTCCCCAATAACTCCGCTTCAGTAATAATACCTCGATCTTGAGTATCTTAGACACAATAGATTTTCAATTGTTATGCGACAGCCAGATTCCACCTATTGATGGGTTAAAACTAAATACCTTTTCCTTATTGAAAATGAGATTCCAAGAAAATGGGGACGGGAAAAACAATTACATAACAATAATATGTTAATAGCTTTCCTATCTCTTGATTCACCATGTGTAACCAAGTAGCTGGATAAGTTAACGCGTAAGTATAATAATTTAAACCTGTACTTAATTTCTAATGATCTACTCTACGTCTATGCTATTAAAATAATATTTCATAAAAATGGTAGTTACCAGCTGCTTCTTCTGTAGCTTGGTGGGTAGACCAAGCTACAGAGCATGCTTAATGTCAATATTGAATTTAATTGCCTATTTTTCCAAAACATTCATTAAATTGCTATAATATGATGTGCTTAAATTCTACCCAACATTATAAGTTAGGTACATAACTTATAATGTGCTATACAACATCAGTTCCCGATAAGGATAATCTATAAGCACTTCCAATAATATTTACGCAATAGTCTTCAATTACAGAGGCTTTGAAGGCACAAATGTAACTGTAACTCACATATTTAATACAACTACCGTACTTATTGTCGGAAATACACAACTACGATTACTATAAAACGATTTTGTTACAGATTTCAATTTCGTGCGAGATGACATCTAATCAATACAACCTCTGTGGCTTAGTGGTGAGCGCGTTGGTAGCTCAAGCCGGGGGTCGCGGGTTCGAATTCCGCCCACGGAACAAAAAGTTTTTCAAAGTTCCTGGGTCATGGATGTGTATTAAATATGTGTAACATATAATAAAAAATCTTAAATATATGTATAGTATGAAAAGTATTAAATATATATCCGTTGTCTTGTACCTGTAACACAAGTCCTTCAGGTACTTACCACGGGGCCAGACTGACGTGGTGTGAAGCGTCGATAGATATTATAAAAAAAGATATTATATAAAAATAGATTCATAATAGTAGACATTGCATATACATGCAAGGAATTGTGACGCTTGGATGATATTATCGTTTTTTTTAAATATACAGAGTCAATGTCAGCATTACACAAAATTAACTTGGATATTTATTATCACTCTAGAAGAGACTGTATAACTTTAAAGTATTTTGCCTTTAAAGTGAAACTTTACAATATGGCAGTGTTTTGATATAAGCTACGCATCGAAACTACTTCAAAGGCGCTTTTCCTGTTATTCGTGGATGGTGGATACTATAATATAGGATCCTAAAAGACTGTTAAGTGCCTTTTCTTTAATTTTCAAGAGGATCTCAGAAGTTTGGTTAGTTTTGTTATTTATTCGTATAATTGACTAAGTACTTTAGAAGATTAGTGAACAAAATGTTGATGAAATTTGTTTTATTTCATAAAAACATACATTTAAAATATGTGAGTCCCAGGGACTCATAGAAGGTATTTACGTTAGTAAATTTCACCTAGTGTATTGAGGGTTAAAATTTAACTTTGCAGTATGGTATGGTTGCTTCAACAGTTCAAAGGTCGCATTAAATTTTATTCACACAGGCAACTATAGCCACTCCACACCGTCGGACTGGGGCGCGTTCCAAAAACGAAGTTTAAATAGAAAATCCGCTGATGCTACGCAAACATTTCGATCGGAAATTCCCGACTAAAACCCGGCCGATCCGATTGGGATATTTGCTTAATACTTGGTGTCAAATGACGGACGTGTGTGTGCACACATTGACGTCTGATGTACGGGGGGAGCAGACGGGCTACCAGTAAAAAAAACGTATACAGGAACAACTATATGTGATGTGTCTGTCGTACGAGCAAGAATAGAGTAAAAAAAAAACGCTATCGTATAATTATACTATTAATAGTGTTGTCACTGTTCTGCCGCCCTTACGAAGAGTGCAATAAGTCGAGTTTTTGGGCAAATTGACTTGAGACCATATCCGTAATCAGGAAAACGTGGTCTATATTTTCGCCTTAGACGTCTTTTTTGTATCTTCAGTAGTTTAGGTTCTGTTGTTTATCATAACTGCAATACTACGATTTGCAAGTAGCTAATCATAACCGAAATATCTTGAGTTATGACAATACTTCCAATCATAATTTTATAGTAGTAGTTACAAAGCTCTCGTTGCATGTAGTAACTCAAAATGTAGCTGTGATAGCGACTCTTCGCCTTCGGTGGTTAATAGTAAATGATGGCCTTCAAATCTACAATTTTCGTATTGTTGCGATGTCTCAGACGTTATTAGCTCTATGACGATGACGCTAATTCGTCAAAAAGGTTTAAAAATTAAGTCACGGAAATGCGCGACAGCCTATCAGTCGCTCGTTTGCGCCAACCTTGTCAAATCACTTAAACCGTACGTGACCGGACATGTTGATTTTATTTTAATATTATGCTTAGATGGAATATGTGGAACGAATCCGAAATTAGTCTTACGACTTAATTGGCAATTACACGAGGATTTGACTTGAGATTGGCTGTGACTAGCAGGTCCGTGCGTCGCTGTGGCTACGTCGAATGGTGAAATCGAATTAGTTGACGGAAATTAGACCTTTGCTTATCTTAACTTTACTCCCTTACTAATGAAAAGATATGTGTATATAGACATTATTATTGTTCAATGATTGTCTATAATACTCAGTCTCTTTTGTAACAGTAATCAGATAAGGAATCCAATTATTTAACTATAACGTCTGTTAACAAAGTTTTAATACCCAGAAAGGTTTAAGGCTCTCTCATTTAATGATGATTAAACTTCAATCTAATGAAGAGTTTGACAGATGGGCTTATCTCAAAATTGACATTTAATTACAATTAAGTAATTAATAATTTTCTTTGAATGCGGCAATCAAAAGTTAAGCTTTATTTTAATTGCTTAATAGAGAACTAACAAAAGATAACAAGTGAGTTGTCATTTCAGCTCAGCTAAAGAAGTTTTTTGAATGTCTATTCAACAGTGTTGTTACAACTAAAACTCAACAGCACACTTTTTTGGCTTTGTGCAAACAATTAATCCTAATTATGCCCAAAAATATAGTTCAATATTTACAAATAACAAGAGAAGTTTGTTTGTTTCTGAATAATCTTCGTTACGAAGTCACTAATTGGGGCGAAATTCAGCCATCGGTTGTCCTACATTAACTCAATATAGATTTTGAGCGCCGGAAAATTTGGTTTGTTGAACCTTATTGTTCCAACTTTAACAACGAAGTTTCTCTACACAAAAACCCTAATATGCTTATCATAAGTTTGTGGAGCCAATTATGAATTAAGTTTTTATGAACATCAAGTAGGATGGATCAAGAATCACCCTACTATACCTACCTATGCTTTAATACTATAACATAATATTACGTATAGTATTTTATAAAATTCAAAATCTTTATACTAAAATACTTGCTAACCCAGCAAACGTCAATTTACCACATATTATAACACCATAATTCGGGTATGAAAAGAAAAAGTCAGGTCTCAGAATATATTATACCCCTAAAAATGTCAAAATCCAGTTCAGTCGCTTCATTGAATTTGGCAAAAAAAAACGCGACACAAGAATTGTGTACGATCAGAGACTCACTATCTCTCTCTCTTACAATTAAATAAGATGAAACAACAATAAGTGTTATGTTTAATGTTTATAAGTAATTGAAACAAAATTTACAAGGATCATTTTATTAAGCTATGATATGTCCTAGGAGGTAATTTGGTAGGTTACTCATAATATCATTGTTATTAATCTATATAGTACATGTACTGTAATACTAGCTACTTACATAAAATAAATTGTAAATAATTGTTGTGAGCTAGATCTGCCTACAAACTGTTGTACCTACAGTTTGGCAGATAAAAAAAAATTATAGCTGTATTTGTTTATTGAATAAACCTTTTCATTTTTTTTTTCAATTAATGATGATTATTGATTAAACTTCAATTTAATGAAGCGTTTGACAGGTATTTAATGTACAGGGCGTATATCAAAAACTTTATTTAATTACAGTTAAGTAACAAAATATGTTCGACGTTCGTCTCTGAATACGGCATTCAGACTAGTATATCTATGCTTGCCTCGAAAATACTCAACCTTAACGAATTTCCGCTCAAACGAAGCAGCAACATCTAATAATGCAAAAGTAGTCCACCGATACCGATCATTAGCCTTATTATGAAAAAAAAAGAAAAAGTCCATTCACTCCATTTCATTGTCGTAGAATCGCCAACTCAGTATATTAGAGAAAAAGGCCAGCATGCGTCAGCGGTATCCATATTTTAACCAAATTGCTAACCAGACGAATGAGTGGTGGAATGGCGTTAGTGAGATTTGAAAGCATAATTTGCAACCAGGGTTTTAACCTAGTTTGGGGTTGTATGTATCACTTCGGTAGTGATAAATATTTTTTTTTAATAAAATATATTTTCGAGATATAATACTGTTGATCTTTTTCCCTATACCAACTATCGACTTCGGATAAATTGAGATTATATCTTAGTCACGTAGATTTTTTACACCTACTTACTATCGAAGTTGGAGCTTGAACAAGTTATAAGTTATAGTGTTAAATCGATTATCATAATATTGTGTATGCGCACAAATGAGAAGTTTAACTATAATTGGATACTGGGACTGGATAGTACCAGTACATAGGTACTATTATAATATCTACTGTATACTATCCAGTCAATAATCATTGAAGCCATTTATAGTTCATGTTAAAATATTTTGAGGGGTCCTATTTTGAGATAGGACAAAGACAATTTTTTTAAATTTAATCAGGAACTTTTGCTTTATTCCTACTTGTTTAAAATATAACTATACTAACACACTCACCCACACGCACAAAAGTATGCGTAGCCATTTAATATTATATATTTAATACATTTCAAGTATAATTTCACGGTGCTGTTACAGCAATTTTCCTATTATGCTTAAGGGTTAATTCAGACCACAACGCGACGCGTAGATGCATTTTTAAATTTATATAGTTTTGACAGATTCGCAAGAATATGAGTAATAGCGTGAGCGCTATTGAAATCTGTCAAATCCATACAAATTTATGCCACGCTACGCCTCGCCTCGTCGCGTTGCGGTCTGAATTGACCCTAAATGTGATCAAGAAGAGCCTTGAGGAAACATCGCCTTAATAGTGATGGAACGTTTTGTTAAGTTTAATAATATCAATGTGCTAAGATCCACTTACCGATCGGTCTCCCAGATTTTTCACCCTGCAGTGTAGGTAGGCCGGTTGTCCGACGGCGGCGGTGTAGTCGCGCTTGGTGGTGTTGTCGAAGGTCGGCTGGACTGTCGTGTCCGCGTCCGTCACGTTGTTCACCGCGAACACCGCGTCGGGGTCCTTCACGTCATTGCCGGCTGACAGCACTGTGGAAGCAAAATGTTGTCAGATTTATATAATGCTAGTTTTTTTTTTTTTTTTTTTTAATGAAATAAGGGGGCAAACGAGCAAACAGGTCACCTGATGGAAAGCAACTTCCGTCGCCCATGGACATTCGCAGCATCAGAAGAGCTGCATGTGCGTTGCCGGCCTTTTAAGAGGGAATAGGGTAATAGGGGATGGTAGGGAAGGGAAGGGAATAGGGGAGGGTAGGAAAGGGAATAGGGTAGGGGATTGGGCCTCCGGTAAACTCACTCACTCGGCGAAACACAGCGCAAGGCTGTTTCACGCCGGTTTTCTGTGAGAACGTGGAATTTATCCGGTCGAGCCGGCCCATTCGTGCCGAAGCATGGCTCTCCCACGTATAAATATAGTGTACAATGTACTATCAGAGAAGTTGATTCCTATGCAAATCGGGGACCTAAGTAGTTTGGTTGCGTTACGTCAAACCCAGCTGACAGATCACAATTAACATTGAATTGACATATTGGACCAAATAACGTTGGTCTGTCAATTGCATAGGAATCAACTTCCTCGATGGTACATGGCATATCGAGGCGGTAGTGGTCATTGGACTCTTGTCTGAAAACCTCACATTTAATAGTTTTCTATATAAAAACGGCAATTGACTAAAATTACCGCTGGTGCCTCCAATTGTATCGTAAAAAATCCCATGCTATATTAATCCTGTCAATTTCATCCAAGTTACACAGATGTTCTTTGTGTAACGGCTATTAAATAATATAATTGTATTTTGCATAAAAAACTGCAGAACTTATATAAAGTTGTAGATTGCTAATGTTGTATATAGGTTTTCTAATGAATTTATGACAGTCGTTGTCTTTATACGAGTTCAATCTTCAAATCACTCAACAGAATATGGTGCGTGCATTTTGCACATCGCTTCTAGACTAGTAAGGTCCTTGAACGCTGGTGGCTCGTCTTCCTATTTGACTATAGTCGACATTACCCCGAGCATGGCGACCGTTTCAAAATGACAATATTCCCAGTCTCCCCAGTCTCCGTGTCCGAAGCCACGACCCTACCCCATAAAGTTTCCAGTTTAGAAAATTTATAAATATATTTTGTTAATGGAAAGTTATCCGCGCAAACGTCCGCGATAATTACATTTGCATTTATAAAACTGCCCTAAGTAGCTAATTACCCTTTGAAAGCCATTTAAGAGTGACAGTTTTCAAAATTAATCCCACGCAATTATGCGTTTTTCATCCTAAAACTTTATTAGGGTTGTCGCAAGCTCAGAAATTATGTAGTACTGTGGCCACTGGCCAGTAATTATTTTAGTGATATTTAAGTATTTGTAAATCACCTGTTTAAATTTAAAAAACTTGGGGAATGCCAGGAAAAGTGATAACGAAACAAGAGGATATGACACACATTTGCGCCAAGCAGTGGAAAAATAGAGGGATATGCCTCTCGTACACTACGCTGCTCTTCAGAGGTCTACTCTCCTTTTTAATAATAACTAGCTGACCCGGCGAACTTCGTACCGCCTAATAGTCAATGAATGTCGTGTTACTTTTTAGCTGAACTAATTTAGGCTTTGATGAACGTAAAACAATGATACAAAATAATATATTTAAATAGATAGAAACAAAAAAGAATTTTATTATGATGAATGATGATGAAAACATACATATGGAATGAGAATAAAAATAAAAGAAAATAAAAAAAAAATAATGAAGTACTTCAAACTCACATGAGTTTGAAGTACTTCATTATTATAATCAGAAAAAAATGATTGAAAACTATGTTGTGCAGATTGGGAAAAAAAAATAAAACTAGGTTTAATTCATTAATAGGATTTTCATTCAAGCACTTTGTGGTAAACGACATTCTTTGTTTTTTGGTCATCAATATAAGCCGGTGGTCCAAGTGATTAACTTTTTACGAGTTGCAACAAAATATGTGATCGGCTAGTTTTTTCTTGAAGATATTGAGCGAGCCTGCTTCTTTGACAATTTTAGGAAGTGCGTTGTACAGCTGGTTTTGCTGAATTGATTGAGAGGTATTGCTAAATGTGACCATTTTAGCCCCGCAGATCACGCGAGATCAACATTCCGAAATCACCGTAAACTTTTTCCATAGTGATGGAATGACTACTGAGTACAGTCTACACACTTATGGTTCTTATATTTTTACAATTCCAACGCAATCAGAGACGGCTCTCCAAAAACATAATTTCATATTTTAGATTTATTAAAATAAATCACCTTACCCATGCCTATTTCAAGTTAAGGAGCCCATCCTTCAAAAATTCAATTACGACAAACAACATATTTGTTGGAATCAGTGTTTACATCCATTACGAAAGTAATATAATTATGGATATCGGAAAACCATTCGCGTTGAATTATTTTCGTGTATATCATCTCTAGAGCCCTGGAAGTGAGTTTTAAATTTAATATATTATGTGAGTGACTTTTAATATACGTACGGTAAATTTATGAAAGTCATTTGTATAATTCAGATCCCGTGCTCTTATTATCTCGTCGAAATACGTTTTTTAATTAAATTCAATTAAGAATATCACAGTTTCCGATGTTGAAAGATTTACTCTGGTTAACAAGTGCCATTTTCGTCAAAACCTGATCTCAAGCACCGTGAATTATGATTTTGGTCTCATTCGATTTGAAAATGCTATAATATAGCTCAATAGAATAATAAAAATATCTGGATTTCTTGTTTTGAAATAATCAGCGTTTTACGTTAACATTAAAATGGTGACTGTTAACAAATTAAGAAAAGCATAACAATTAAACAAATTGTGATAATTTATTTTTGTTAACGGATTATTGTTTATTAATATGGCTAGTTAGTACCCATTTTTTTATTCCTTAATATCCATATTTAATCACTTAATATATATTTTTAGTTCACGTAGCAGATTGCGGGAAATCACGCGAAACGCGTTACGCGAAACGAATTACGCGTTTTTACCGTTACTTTCGCCGCTCACTTAAAGCTATAAGGATTATCGATAAGGTCCCAGGATCTAGGACTAGGATTTTCAGCCCCTCTTGTAATTTTGATAGAATGTTCTAGATGGTATTCCGAATCGAATGATATCAAAATCATAATTTTCGGTGCATGAGATCAGGTTTTGACGAAAATGGCACTTGTTGATCAGAGTAATTATCTAACACAATAGGTGTAGGAATATGTACTTAGTGTTTTGCCTAGCGTTAAAAAAGGGAAAAGACAGAAGCAATGTCTAAGAGGTCTCTATTTTATAATGACCTATATTTACCAGCAAATTATACAATGTTTTTTTTTTTTTTTTTTTATGAAATAAGGGGGCAAACGAGCAACTTCCGTCGCCCATGGACACTCGCAGCATCAGAAGAGCTGCAGGTGCGTTGCCGGCCTTTTAAGAGGGAATAGGGTAATAGGGGAGGGTAGGGATGGGAAGGGAATTGGGGAGGGTAGGGAAGGGAATAGGGTAGGGGATTGGGCCTCCGGTAAACTCACTCACTCGGCGAAACACAGCGCTAGCGCTGTTTCACGCCGGTTTTCTGTGAGAACGTGGTATTTCTCCGGTCGAGCTGACCCATTCGTGCCGAAGCATGGCTCTCCCACGTATAAATGTCTGGTTGTTTTTGCTGGTCATTTTAGATAGGTCACACGGCAGACAGAGACTAGAACTAGAAGTTAGCTGCATACCTAAACGTCTTCATTAGTATAGAGGATAGAGCGTTATCCATACTAATATTATAAATGCGAAATTGTGTCAGTCAGTCACTTCTTCACGCCCTAACCGCTAGCCCAATTTTGCCGGGTGTATAGTAATATGGTTTACGCAAAAAGTGTTCAACCTAATATTATCTGAGCAATCGATATGTCGTCTAAGTGTTATCATATCTGTAACTCTTAGAAACTTATGTACAACTAATATAACTTTCAATATTATATTCTGTCTGTCTGTCTACATGACACTAATTTGTGTGAGTTTGTAACGAAAATTGTGCATTCGCACGTACGTTCTGTCTAGACTTGCGAGACTAGACAAGAAGGTTACGCTCCCCTAATGGGAAGGGCATGGGGTTGTATCATATCCGTACAAAAATTTACAACCTTTTTGTATTATTTTCTTTTAAGCGAAAAAATTAAGCGAAAAAAGTGAAGTGAGCGATGCGACGCCTCCGTGGTCTAGAAGTTTAGAGCGTGGCTCTTGACTCGTAGGTCGCGGGTTCGATTCCTGAATTGGAAACGTTTTATTTCCATGTTTGGCTAGGACAATGCAGGCTGATCACCTGATTGTCTGACAAGTAAGATGATCCATGCGTCGGATGGGCTAGTAAAAATCAGGTCTTGCGCCTGGTCTCTGGCCAGTCGTGTCGATCGTTTAGCATTACAATGTAAACTCGGCCGAGATCTATGCCCGTAAGGACGTTGTGCCGAAAATCATTTATTCTTTTGGATTATAAAATTATAACGTTTATTTAACGGACTCAAAGTATCTTTGTTAAAAAAATTCACAAAATCAGTTCAGTGGCTTTCGAGTTAGGTTACAGACAGAGAGAAAGAGATATAATATGATTTTCAGCATTATCAAATGTTGGCGTACGCTAGCTAGTTACCAACAAAATTATTATCTTGATTGTTATACTCTATATAACTGTTATAACTGTTACAATATATACTACTCTAAATGTTATAACAATTATTATAACATTTCCAACGTTATTACTTCTAACAACTTCCCCAAAGCTCATCATGCTTGAAACACCGAAGTGACTTAGCCATTATGCCATTAATATTCGCACCAATGTCTCAGAAATATTATTCCTTTTTGACTGTCCCGAGACAGAGTGGTCCAAAATTGGCCTTTAATCTTAGTCAGAGGCGCGCAACCATTCATCATCTCGACGTCTGCCAATAACATTTACTTTTTATAAAAGATTTCGCAGGCGACGTGGCTATTAAATTCAAATATGGAATTATTATTTTTTAAGAACTCCGCAAGACGCGGGAGTAATGACTGGGGTGGACTGCCCGGTCGTTGGTACTCAGATAGATTTTTTACGGTACAGAATTCATAGGCATCGAAATTATTGTTTACACGACTGTCATAGTATACAATATGATTTTAAAGAACACTTTGCAATGAATTTTAGCAATCTAGCCACATAATATTATGTTTTGCATCTGGGTAACACTACCTATTTATTTCTATATTTTTCGTAACATATCTTATCTTATATCCTTAAACGAGCAATTCTTGCATATATATGTATATATATCATTGGAATCTTGGAATCTAGCTAGGAATCATTTTTAGAAAATGTCATTTTATTCGTGTTTTAGCTCGGTCAAATAGCTAGTTAATCATTAATAGACAATCATTGACCATAAAGTGATTATAAATAAAAAAAAAACTTATTATACAATATTCTCTGGAGCTAAGATATTGATAGAGATAGTTAAAAACAGGGTATTCACCGTACTGCAATTTTTTATAACTGTAAAAAGTTATAAAAAATAAGACTATAAAAATTATAAACATAATTCCCATTATATTTCATAGCAAACTTTTTAGTGGTTGGGCCGTGGTTGCGGGAACAGTAAAAGTTTTATTCTCGAGGGAACGACTCAGCTGGCACAACTTGCAATAATATCACCAATTTATGGTTCCGCATAAAAAGTGTTGGCTATAACTATATTCTATGACTAAGTTTTGCATTTAGATTTATTCTGCAACATCTATTTAGTGTAGTGTATATTTCAAGATTATTATTTTCAATTACAAACAAAAGATGCAACTCTTAGCAGCCTATGCAAAGGTTGTCTATTTCTGATCAAAAAGTTTAAGCCTATCCTAGATGTTAAGTCGGTTAGCTGTTTTATTTTAGCATAAAAAAGCTAAATATAGTTCTAACAACGTAAACATAATGTTATTGTTTTTCCGTTCTTTGGGCAGTCATAAATTTTTATAGGGTCATGAATAATAATTCTCAAAGATTAATGTTGTTTTTTTCGTAAATGAAAACATTTATTTATAATGTTTTGACAAGCAAAAAACGTAGAGTTGGCGTTTTATTGCATGGTTAGAAAATGTCATAATAATCTATACTAATATTATAATTGGGAAGAGTTTGTTTGTTTGTTTGAACGCGCTAATCTTAGGAACTACTAGTCCGATTTGAAAAATTATTTTACTGTTGGATAGCCCATTTATCGAGGAAGGCTATAGGCTATATTTTATCACGTTAAGTATAACAGGAGCGAAGAAATACAGGAAAATGTGGAAAAACGGGGGGAAATTATTTGAAAGGGCTTATTTGAACGCGCTAATCTCTCCTGAATAATCTCTCCTGAGAATTTTTCCAGAGAAAAAATTCTTTCAGTTTTTGATACCTCATTGATCGAGAAAGGTTATGAGCTATATTTAATTACGCTAAGAATAATAGGAGCGAAGAAATATAGGAAAATGTGGAAGAAACGGGGGAAAATTATTTGAAAGGGCTTATTTGAATGCGCTAATCTCAGGAACTGCTTATCCGATATGAAAAATTCTTTCAATGTTAGATAGCCCATTCATCGGGGTAGGCTATAGGCTATATTTTATCACGCTAAGACTTATAGGAGCGAAGTAATAGATGAAAATGTGGAAAAAACGGGGGAAATTATATAAAATTGCTTATTATATTATGAACTACTGCAGCAATTTTATGTTATTTGGCAAACATGAAGAATAGACCACGTGAAGGGATATAGGCTATTTTTTGCTGCAAAATGTACGGTTGCGTGAAATTCCTAAATTACGCAAGCGAAGCCGCGCGGAACATCTATTTATAATAAAATCGTAGGAAAGTCAATCTGTATATTGAATATTTTTGTACAATTATTAATACTTGGGGTGTGATCTACTATGGTAACGTAGACGAAGTCGCGGGCAACACCTAGTATTATGATATTTTTTCTATTGGGTGCAATATGAAACACTGTACAAATTGTATGCAATATAAAATCTGTGTGTAAAAAAGGTAACGAGAATTATTATTCAAAGTGAAAAAAGCTGCCGGTGAAAATTAACACTTTTATTATAATAATATTAATGAAACATCATCGTTATAGCATTTAAATCTTGACAATATGCTAGGTATATAAAGACTAAGGGTGGGTTGCACCAGAGGCGTGGTTAAAGTTAAAGTTATGGTCAAAGTATGGTAATGGATAGCTAAGGCTAACTTTAACTTTAACCTTAACTTTGACCAAAGAATTTGGCAGATGACAGCTGGTCCGACAAGGCTATAAATGAACGTGGGAGCTGCTGGTAAAGGGGAACTGTCAAAAATGGCGTTTTTGTATGATAACAGCGTTAGTTCCTTTTTTCGCCACCTTCATTTAACCTTGTCGAGCTCAAGGTTATGGTTAAATATGGCGTCCATTTTTGACTTTAACCAAGTATTTGACATTTTGCATTCTAGTTATAGTTAAAATTATAGTTAAAGTTACAGTTATAGTTAAAGTAAGTTGGTGCAACCCACCCTTAAGAGCCATATTTATAGATCACAGAGCTTTCAAAATATTTTATTGTAGAAAGCGGCCGTTTTCGATCCTCTTTGTCCTGGTGAAATGTAAGTAAACTCCAACAAGAAATACTACTACCAGTTAATGTATCTATTGAGGTCTACATAGATTGATTACAATTCTTCGTGATTCCGCCCCTCACCTGAAAACATCGAAACTCAATCAACGGCTTTCACTAATTACATTTAGGCGTACGGTGTACCTGTCTTTAATTAATATGTAAGTGGTGTTTGTTAGTGAATGAATAAATAAATTGTTTCTGATATTGGAGAATTTTCCCTATTAAATTTATTCCATTATATTTTAGTTTAAACACTAGCCTCGTTTCGTTTTCGTTAGTTTAATCACAAAAGTTTATTTTAAATGTCAAATGTTTTTAATAGCCTGAGATTAAGGACTGTCAATGTTATTTTTTTTTTTATGATAATAAGCGGGCAAACGAGCAAACGGGTCACCTGATGTAAAGCAACTTCCGTCGCACATGGACACTCGCAGCATCAGAAGAGCTGCAGGTGAGTTGCCGGCCTTTTAAGGGGTAATAGGGGAGGGTAGGGAAGGGAAGGGAAGGGAATAGGGGAGGGTAGGGAAAGGAATACGGTAGGGGATTGGGCCTCCGGTAAACTCACTCACTCGGCGAAACACAGCGCAAGCGCTGTTTCACGCCGGTTTTCTGTGAGAACGTGGTATTTCTCCGGCCGAGTCGGCCCATTCGTGCCGAAGCATGGCTCTCCCACGTAAAACAGTTTACAGTTTATAAAATTAAGTGTTTACATATCGTAATTTGCGTTTATGTTTACCCAAAATTAAACCCGTAAAAATAAATCGGATACCTACATGCTCAAATATTAATAACAAAGCTAAATAAAACAGTATAAAATTATTTATCACAGTGAACTGAACTTTAAAGCAGCAAAATGTTTATTTTATATTTATAACAGCACTAAAATAAATTGTGCGAAGAAAACGTTCCATTATATTCTGAAACATGAAACTATCAAAAGTTTGTCACAAAATATGAAGGTCCCTGGAATGCCAGCTGCGAGACTCTTGTTCGCTTGATTGATGATGCCAGGGAATATGGCGCGAAGTGTGGCGAGATTCCACAAAATAAACAATTACGAGATTAAGGTGGATGCAGACTATATTAAGGTGACGCGTCATATGACGCCGCGTTAAAGTAAAAAACCGTGTTGGATATGTTTTGAATTGCTTGTTTTCTATGAGAGGCCGGGCCGGATGGAACACCAAAAAATTTAATGGGCGTAAGCGACAAAATGGTTTTCGTTGCGTAATTTAAAAAACATAAATTACATTTCATATAAGCTATGGGCATATTGGCATAGTGTATGCTTGAACCAATCCATGTTCAAATTTTGGAAGCTTAAATCACTCTCCTCTGTTGGCAAAATAGGAATCCCATTTTTACAGAGGTCTTTTTGATTGATTATTCTGTGTTATAAAAGTTGACCAATCGTGTTATGCTATGGGAAATTCAAAGACAAATACATGATGAATACTGTCAATGAACTTTAATTTCTTAGCTTTAGTCATTTCTGAGAAAAATCGATATCGCTACAGCCAAATTATCAAGGCGTCGCCTTAATTATACTATACGTTCCGCGCGGCTTCGCCCGCGTAAATTAGATATTTCGCAGAAAAATTAGTCCACAAAAATAGCCTATGATTCTTCACGTGGTCTACTTCTTATCTGTGCCAAATAACATAAAAAATGCTCCAGTAGTTCGTAAGAGAAGCCCTTTCAAATAATTCACCCCGTTTTTTCCAAATTTTTCCTCTATTTCTTTGCTTCTAGTCTTAGCTCCAATTTCACCAAGGACCGTTAAAGTTAACGCTCGAATTAGTATCACGTTACCTCTTTCGTTTTTCATATTAATAAAAAAGAAGACATGACAATTAAACAAGCTGTTAACACTAACAGACGTTGGTGAAATTGGGGCTTAGCGTGATAAAATGTAGGCTTTACCTTTCCTCGATAAATGAGCTATCTAACACTGAAATAATTTTTCAAATCGCACCAGACGTTCCTGAGTTCAAACAAACAAACAAACTCTTCCGCTTTATAATATTAGTACTTATAGATTACGTAGAACTAGAATGTGGTGTAGAAAGCAAAATTAAAGATTTTATAATTTATTTTTATACTTTATTATAAGCCACAAACTGTTTAATTTCTTAAACATAGATACTACATCGTATTTACGAGGGTCTGTACTGTCGAATGCACGATAATAAGTTAAAATTTTCTCGACAGAAAAAAATCTCAAAGATACATCTAAATCTTTACGTTGCGTTATCTAATAGTCGTCTAATTTGTTACGTTATTACGAAAACAACTACCCTAGCGCCGATTACGCGTCTTTTCTTATTCACAAGGTATATAAGTGACTTGCATAAGTGTGAAGAGAGAAGAACGATGTTTTATTTTTTGCTTTACTCGCCCCTTTAAGATCGCTCGACAAAGATACACAGTGTTTGAATTTCAGGTCTTTGGTGGAGAGAAGAGTGAGTGATATTATTTGGTTGTTGCTGGCGACAAGTAATTAGCGCTATAATTGTATAATATTATGCGGCCTAAACACTAGCCTTAGGTCTTTTAAGACTATAAACCTGAAGATCTAATTTATATAGCCTGGTGTATCCAGGCTGTTATTTTCTATATAATATATATCTATAAAATCTATATATACTGTTCCTTTTTATGATTTTATGGGATACAGTCTACAAGGTCGTGTCACTAGGCATTTTTGGTGCATAGCCAAATCAAATCCTTTTTCCACCATATTGTTAAGTCACTTAAATTAAATTATATAAAGTTTTTTTTTAACATTCACCCCTGTTTATGACTCTAATTATTATTTTATGATTAAGCGGAACAATAATCTGCTATTATTTTAATTTTCAGCTGGTTCTATTCACCTCATCTTGACCAAGTCCCGAGTGCCATAAAATTAAGCTGTTCTATAATAATAATTGAATGAAATAATAATAACTACATTTTAATGGTTATATATTCCGTTTACTCGTTTTATGGCTGCCGCGGGTCCTTTGGCGCTTCTAAATTATTTCGTAAACATTTTTAAGCGCATGTTAAAGCGCGTTATGTGACGTTAGGGGATTCTCGAATGGCGTTAAGTCTGCGCTTGCAAAAAAAGATTACAACAGAAAATGTCTAACATCATATTCGATTATCCAAATTTTAACAAAAATTGGATAAATATTTTGTCCCCAAATCTGACAGGAGAACAAGTAGAGTGTATAACAAAAAAATAAATCAGCCATATTGTCTAATGTCTAGACGAGCAAAAATAGATTGTGTTTCCATTATAGTAAACACAGGATAAGCATAAATGACTACTACTATATACTGTAAATATGAAAGAACTTAAAACCGGTTTCCACATTATCACATTAGGCTCGCTTCACACATGCGGAAAATCCGCTCTACACAATTTCTTTTCTCTTTGGAATTATTCAATCAGATTCTTCCCGATTCTTGATTTTTATTTTGCGCTGGCAAATTCTGTGTGTCGGTAAACTGCTGATTGTACAATCGGATCCGGATAGGAAATAAAACATGTGACCACGACGACCGCTGCTGGGAATCGTTTGCTGGCTTTTTATTGGTTTAAATTGCATTTGATTTATGTGGCCGCTCTTGGGTGAAAAAGCTGAGGCAGAAACCTGGGATACAGTTCTGATGCGTTTTACAATTGGAAAAAAAGTGTATATATAATTTAACATCTAATTACCATATACAATATACCTAATATTATGTAATCAATGTCTGTTTTACATATAATTACCACAATTATATGTAAAACAGACATTGATTTTTTTTCCCGAGTTTCGACAAGCAGTATTAAGCAGGCAGAAGACACCTAGACTTTTACCAGACCTTTATTAGGCAGGTACTAATGATAATTAAGATTTGATCACTATAGAAAACGCTGGCATGATCTTCGTACTATCGTCCTGCGGCAATCACTTACCTAATCTAAAAAGATAAATTTTCTAATATCCACAGAGAGTTAATCAACTTTCCTAAAATTGCCAATTCTTTTCAGCTTTTCTACGACTACAAAAGCGACCTTTGAAAGTGTCACCTCCATCTCTCCCTAGGTCTGCGTGAGATCGATCTGTCGTCGGCCCTGACGCAGCGTTACGTAAGTCCTCAATCCAGCCTCTATTGGGGCTGACATAAAACCGAGACATATTTTATCGGCCCCTATCAATGCCCTATCAAACTATTAAGGTTAATTTCTTTATCACCTTCCGTCTACGTGACGGAATCCACATAATACAAAGATGTTTTTCCGTTTTGTGGAAACGTGAAATATGATGAAAATTTTTCATTTATTTATACAACTGAAAATGTTTTATTTATTTGACAATACAGGAATAATTGGCTTATTCTACTTCAGACGATGATATTTCGGAATATACGGATAGTTACGATTTATATACAAAAATAAGTACTATACAGTATTTATTTAAATAAAGTTATATTTACTCTGATTATATCGTGTTGTTACAAAGCAAAATCTGTCGTAATTTTGAGGATTCCGTTTTGAAAAAATATTGAATTTATTGCTGGTTTCTTTCTAACTAGGCTACAACTGTTGTAGTAATAATATATCTAGTTAATTCTTCATATTACACGTGAAATTATGAAAATGCGTTATTATCTGACAGATATTCTGTTGTTACTAAAAAAACTTATACTAAAAGAGATTAAGGGTGGATTGCACTATAACTTTAACTATAACATAATGTCAAATGGACTGTCAAATCTCTTGTTAATGTCAATAATGGACGCTATATTTGACGATAACCTTAACTTTAACTACAACAACGCGTTTTTTCGTGTTAGTAAACGAAATTTCACTTGAAAACTCGCTCGTAATATTCTTAAGCTGTAAGCTCGCTGTTGAAACTACTAATATTCTGGTAAAAGATAAGGATTTGATCCTGCTATAAAGCTGTAGTAGATACCAGATAACAGTTACAAAGCTCGTTAAGGTTACGGCTCGGCCATTTCGTGGCCTCAAATTAATTGGGACGACTTAGTTAGGTCCACATTGAATACTAACTTTCCACAATCATGACTCCACACTGAGTGAGTAAATATTCGTGATAATAATGGATCGGTTGAATTGATGAGTTTGGGTTTGCAGACTATGCAGTCTACGGCAGCCTGCTGATGCAAGAGAGGCGTAGCTGGCCGTCGCCTCTTTTACCAGAGCACTGCTAGACTATTTGCCGTTGCTTCTTTCAGGACAAACGCGAGAAAGTCACGCCATGGGCAGGCCCGTAATTTAATAGGCATAGGAATTAGGAAGGTTTGTAGATGACTAACATTTAACCCATCGATCGTGGAATAACAAGACACAATAGCTTATTTATTGTTATCGCGGCCGGATGCGGCCGCTTAGGGCTTCATAAATTAAAATAATAAAAAACCGAGCACCAGTAGAACCTTCATGCGTTCCTATTCCGGGAATTGCCAACGTTGGTTTAGTTTAAATTTATTTAACCGCGTATTTATGTGGTCGAGTTGTATCAGAAAAAGCGAAATTCCAACAATATAGATAAGCCACACGATCCAATATCGTATTTAGATAAATAAACAGACCGCAAACGCTAATCTAAACTGGACAATGGCACTAAACAGGACAATGGCTGTTTTACAAAGGATTCTGTACAAATTAATATATAAAACATTTATGCTCATTTTGATGAAATAATTTGTAAAATATTGTGTGTAGAATTACGATTTTACTTAAGCCTCTCTAAAAATATATTAACATAATGAATACTTATAAGTACACCGTATTCACTGAGTGACTTTTTTAAAGATAATTTTATTAGTCAAAGGACTAGGACGTTGGAAAAGATGCTTGATATCTAGTGACAAAACATTGTGCGTATAGCATCGGTAACCATTCTAATTAGGAAGGAATGAGTTAATTATAAATTGAAGTGGTTAGAAAACCTAAACTTTTTATTTTATAGCTACTAATAAAATTGCTAAGGGTCAGTTCACATCGAAGTGAGAAGAAATGACGAAAGACGAGGTGCGACTTGGCTATAAAAGCAAACCGAATTTGGACGCTTGACGCCGCGCCGCTTAAAATTTAATTTTGGGTTGCTATTACGCGCTGCCGTGCAGCTTATTGTCTCCTCTCTATGTATGATATTGAATGTACTGTAACTTCTTGGTGGAAATTCATGTTTCACAGTTATAATATTATACACTTTTCATGCACTTATTCCACTTTTATTAATTAATATTTTATGTTTCACTCGACCGATTTCGATAAAATCATCATCACACACACTTGACGATTACTCCTCTCATATGTATATTCAAGTTTCAAATGGACGAACATTTCTGTCATTGTAGCAATTATGCCTTGTAATAAAGCAAATTTTAAAATAAGTTTAAAAAAGAAGCTAATGTACAAAAAAATTTACTCTACTTTAATAAATCCCAATAAATAAAGCCGAACAATACCGAATTCGTAAAGAAATAGAAAAGATGTACAGAGCCACAAAAAAATTACCATTTCATTTAACCGATGACGAATTCTAACGAAAAACGGAACTGATTACAACTAATTGGAAATAAATGAACCTTATAATCCAAATTGCCATGAGACGGATTCAACTTTTCATTTAATCGTTTTATTATATCCTAAAATCTTCTAAAGTGGACTCGAAACGTTAAATGGGATTATTTTATTATAAGGAACATCTTGAGAGGAGTTTTCTAAGAACAGATTACGGGGTATATTAAAATTTAATTATAAGCATACAGTAGGGTGGAGCGATAATGTATGAAGAAAATTTTTTTAAACTTTTTTTTAATGGCATGGCAATAGAAAGTTGCTCTTTAATAAGTAAATTCTGCATACAAAATATAGTTTACTTGTCTTGTTAACCCAACCCAATTGAAAATTCGAAAAATACGATTTTTTTGAAAACAGCGGTTTAGTTTTGACAAATAGTATTTTTCTATATTTACTGTTCCTTGTTGAAAAACTACATTGTAATACGTTAAATAAAAGCCTGATGCCTTAGCCAAGACCTTTTCTTTATCGCTTTTCTATAGAATCACCGATCAAAATGTATGGAATTGACTTAAAAATTCGCAAATATGACGTTGACGTTCGACTCGTCTAATGTCAATTCTATACATTTTGATCGACGATTCTATAAAGAATGGATAAAGAAAAGAAATTTAAATATTTATGATATATTATCAAGGAATGATCATCAGAAAAAAGGAGATTGTTTGGTATTAAATTGTATTTTTTATTTCACAATTAGGCATTTCAAACAAAAAAATGCTTTAATAGTTTGTTAATTACTTCTTTCATAAAACGAATAACATCTCCTTTGAAAATATATTCACAACTGTACCATCACAGCCACCTTTTCTGCCATCAAAATGAATTCTGCGTATACTTTTACATTTGCGATCTACATCGTGTGTGCTGATCTGTTTTTCATAATTTCTCATCGCATTTTTAACGATCAGTGACAGCACTAGAATCCTTTGATATAATAGTACCAACAATCAACATCTTTTAACACAGTTAAAGAAGCAGCTAAAGCTATAATAGCAGCTGCTCTGTCAGAGACTCAGGTACGATCGCATACGAGAGCTAATAATGGAAAATTGAATCTCTTTTTCTTGCGTGGCTGAGCAGCTACTTATTTTGGCGATTGATTAGCTTGTAGAAGCTACAAGAAGAAGCTACAATCGCTGGAACTCGTTCTTTCGGTTGTTAAGTCATCATGCAAAGAACGAGAACAAGACTGGTTAGGATCCATTATCTCTTTGTTCGAAGTCATTCTTTGTCTTCTATTCTTATTTTCTTCATATTTTTAGTCGCATTTAAATCTACACGGCCTATCATCGTTTTTCTTGCAGTTCTTTAATCAAGTAAATAATATAGGTACTTACGTACTTCTTTTTTTGGGAAGCGACGCTTTTCGCCGGATATGTAAAATTTCCGTAGCCAGTCTTTGGGATACATCATGAACTGTCGGCTCTTTTGTTGTTTTGTCCAGCTTTGATTCACATGTAATTTTTATAACAGAAATATGACTTGGTAGATGAGAAACTGGTAACTTCTTCGATAAACCAAAAACGGGATAACATGTCTCTTTTCGTGTTTTGACGACATAATATTTTTATAACAGAAATATGACTTGGTAGGACATGTTATCCCGTTTTTGGTTTATCGAAGAAGTTACCAGTTTCTCATCTACCAAGTCATATTTCTGTTATAAAAATTACATGTGAATCAAAGCTGGACAAAACAACAAAAGAGCCGACAGTTCATGATGTATCCCAAAGACTGGCTACGGAAATTTTACATATCCGGCGAAAAGCGTCGCTTCCCAAAAAAAGAAGTACGTAAGTACCTATATTAATTATTATGAATGTAATAAAGAGAAATACTAGGTATAGAATATATCGAAAATAGTATTTTATCAACAATAAGTGAACAGGAATTTTAATATATTACTTGCAGGAGTTTATTTTCTTGTGGGTAGTGCTTACAATCACTGTTTCTCACAAGCAGAATTACAATAATAGCGCGAACTTTATGGCGTTCAGACAACGATTGAAAAGTGCAATGAAATCACCTCTCCTGCCTCAATCTCCCCATCTATCTGAGCAATATTCAAGCTTAAACAGTTACGAACGTAACGGAATACACAGAATATAATTCAGCGTTAATTTGGCAATATTAGAAGTTGGTAGTTTTTGACAAAGTTTTTCGAATTTCTCTAAAGTTCATGACGTTGGGGGCACCTCTAAATTTATTATGATCTAAATAAAATTTTGTTCGTATATTTGTGAACAGTAACAGCAACTTTTATAGGTATGCCGAAACGAATATAAAAAAAAAAAAACATTTTTCGCTCCACCCTAATAAACAGTTTACCTCTTGTATGAATTGGGAGTTTATTTATCTAATTTTAAGATACTATTCTTAAAATCAATTATAATCCTACAAAGATGGCGTATGGTCGAAATCAAAACGAAAGTATAGGGTGTCACAAAAGAGCGATCTGTAACTTCTGCAGTTAATGTCCGAGTATAATTTTGCATGTTAAGAAGTATGTCATCTACCATAAGATCAGCATTTATCATTCTTGTAGGTCTGTATGCGAGCAACTTTTTTAAAGATAACATCATAAATATTTTAATAATAAGTATTTCAACTAGTTTACATACTTAATACATTTATTTTATTGTATCGAAATTCAACCTAAATACTAAGTACAAAATGTAGAGATTCCGTTGATTTCCCAAAAAATTCCCACGAGTATTTCAAATCTAGCACTATTGTCAATAGCAAACAAACGACTAAAACACGATGGCAAAAAGCAAACTGAAAAAAAGTAAAAAAACGAACGGTATTATTTATATTTAATCCTTGTGTACAAAACAAAGGGTCAGTAAAAGATCAACTGTTATCAGACAACAGTTACGTAAGTAAAAATTTTTAGTTATGTAACTAAAATGCTCATAATACCAATGCTAAATTGTTAGACGACACCCGCAATTCAGTTGCGCCAAAATTAGTTTATCGCACGGGAACTGTACATTTTTCAGGATAAAAAGCATCCCATGTCCTTTCCCGGGGCTCAAAGTATCTCCATCCCAAATTTCAGCAAAATCGGTGCAGCAGTGTAGGCCTGAAGAGGTAACAGACAGACAGACAGACAAACATACAGTAACACTTTCGCATTTATAATATTACTAGATGACGCCCGCAATTCCGTTGCGTCAAAATTAGTTTATCGCGCAGGAACTGTACATTTTTCCGGGATAAAAAGTATCCTATGTCCTTTCCCGGATCTCAAAGAAGAGGTAACAGACAGACAGACAGACACACTTTCGCATTTATAATATTAGTAAAGATTAGCATATTAGTATGGATTTTCGAATGGAATCCTGGATTTGAAATTCAAAAAGGTCAACAAATCTCTCTCTGTTACAAAAGTAATCATAACATTCACTATGTTAAAATTTTGAGCAAATCTTGATTAAAATTCTAAACTTGAAGTTTTTACTGGTGTATACAGGTTTCGCCATTTTGGATCTTGCATGTCAATTCGTTTTGTAGTAATGTGAAAATCATCGTTCAAGACCTTAACAATAACAGATGCAACGTACTTTTTGCAACCATGTGCAATTTTTTCACGCTTATGTGCGTGAACGCGCCAAATCGGGCCGGGAAAAGTATGAAACATGAGCGTTTCATCAACAGTTTATTATACCGTAACATGCCACTGTAACATAATTCTCACGTTAAATACGTTAAGCATTCCGCGTACTTTGTAATAGCTTCGTGCTCAAACTTAATTACGATCTAATAAATAACGGGGAGCGCGCAGGTTCGCAATAAACACGACAAAAAACCTAGTGAGGAAAATATAATAACTAGCTTCTAAATTATGGCCCTAGGAATAATCACCGGGGTAGTTTTAACGCGAAAAAACTAGTCCATTCTAAAATGCATCTAAATATTCTCGGATGAAATGGCTTTTTGGAAGCGTGTAAAGACAACGTTTATCATAACATACACCATATTTAACATACTCGTAGTACAAACTAATGTAGCTTTCTATAATATGGATGCTTAGATCTATATCCATATTTAATATAAATGCGAAAGTGTGTCTATCTGTCTGTTTGTCTGTTACCTCTTCACGCTCAAACTGCTAAACCGATTTTGGTGAAATTTGGCATGGATGAGTCCCGGGAAAGGACAAGGTAGCCTATGAATCATTTCCTTCGATGGTACATAGATGATTGTGGTTACTGCTTAATATATATGATAAATAATATAATATAATATATGAATATAATTAATACATGATGAGATGAGATAAAAACGATAAAGCTTAACGATTTTCTAATACCTACAGCCTTAGCTCAGATTAAAACGTGGCGAGACGAAATATTTACAAAATTATAAATTCTGTAAGCAACATTATGTAGATGTTTTGTTGATATTAACATAAATGAATATTAAGCGTCTGCGAACATCGAGCAAAAATATCTTTAAAAAATACTCTTGAAAAACAAACCATAAATCTATCAATACTAAGATCTTAATACCGAAGTTACTGTCTACTGGTTAGCGCTCTAATCTTCCTCATTTATAAAGGTATTAGGGTGTTTTGTAAATAAGGTACGTTTAATACAAATATTATAATACCTATATAAATATTAAATATGCTTTTTCTGAGGTCCAGTCTACAAACCGGAGAAGACAAGAAATCGAAATAAAAAGATAAGAAACTTAAACGATTGAGCTTCTCACATAAAATCTTTGTAACTTATCTATTACATAAATTCAATAAAATTAAAAATATAGTTTATGTACCTAAAGTATTTAACTTAAAATATTTGGTAAATATGAATTATTATAGATTTTTATTAATTATACTGCGTAACACTTATTAATTATTATGCTTACTATAAAGTAAAGTAGTAAATAATTAATTCAATTAATCTGAATTGAAACTCAAGAATAAAATGAAACTATAATAATCTTTTAAATTACCAATATAAATTATAAATGCGAAAGTGTGTCTGTCTGTCTGTCTATTACGTCTGTCTGTCTGTCTGTTACCTCTTCACGCCCAAACCAGTGCACCCATTTTGCTGAAATTTGGCATGGAGATACTTTGAGTCCCGGGAAAGGACATAGGATACTTTTTATCCCGGAAAAATGTACGGTTCCCGCGCGATAAACGAGTTTTGGCGCGACAGAGTTGCGGGCGTCATCTAGTGTTTCATAAAACATTAAATTAAATATCACTGTTTCTGAATAAAGCACCACGCTCATGGACACAACACTTATTCAGTGTTCTGTCCATGAGCATGGCAAAGTGTGAAAGCGAGCAAAGTTTTTCCGATAAAATACATAAAAGAGAGTATTCAACAAAAGTATTATTTCTTTTAAAAATGAAATAAATTCAGCGTAATATGCACGAGAAGAGAAAACAACGAATTAATTGTTGTGTCTGTCGTTGTCGTTGGCGGGTCGTTGTTTTACTTACATTGTTGTAGTCGTTGTAAATTATAGGCAACTTAATGTGGCCTATAAAATATTTTATGACAAAGACTTTCAACAAAGACTTTTTGCGAGATCTTTGAGATTTCCATAGCTGATGTCCCAATAAGTGAAGGGGAAGTATTTTTGTATTGATACAACTGTGAATAGAGTAAAGTCACAAAATAAACAATAGAGAGTAGACCATCTTGACACCGGATATCGGGGGCGCACTCACAATAATTATTATATTATTATCGTGTAGTCATAGTACCTCAGTTCTACCATTTTAAAAACAATATTTCACATACATCTTTAATGAAGTCCGGATTCTATCAAACTACAAAATATTATTGATCCAAAAAATAAGCTTCAAACGACTATTTTTATTGTCGACCAAATATAACGCGTTTAACATTTGTTTGCTCCCACTTTATGAGAATAATTGCACCGAATCACGTCGAAGCTTTAACAAATTGTAAAATCTGGGTACTATGATCACGTGCCTGTGCCTTTATGTGAATTATCGACTCTTTCGACTTTCAATATCCGTTTTTATAAGTACAGTTGCGTTATCTTACTGTATGATATTTATACTCTGGTACAATATTATCTCTCTCGTATTTTTTCATATTGTGTAATTACTATCATAAAAAGGCAGCTACTATCGTGTGGAGCACAAGCCGTAAACTAGCCATGTTTACCGTAGAATTACTGGTGTACCTATTATTTCTATACCAACTAGTAAGGGCGTGTTCAGACGTGCGCGTATTCTGCGCGGGCGAATTTAGCGCGCGTCGCGCGTTTTCCCAAACGCTTTAGCAATTTGAGGTTCTACGCTAAACTATGTAAATTATTGTAAAGCTTATTTTCATATATCTCCACAAACCACGTACGCGTAATCAACGCGCATGTCTGAACGCGCCCTTATAATAATAATGGTAAGCTCATTGACAATTCCATAACGAATACTATTCGAGAAATTTAATAGAATTGACGTCGTGAAGTAGCATATTAATGTTTTCCTGACCTGTGTGATATTTTTTTGGCTTCCCAAATATTATTAGTGCTTATCCCAAGAGCACGTTACTAATGAATTATATCCAAATTACTATGTATATGTCTATTTTCATAAAAATATGTATAAAACATCATTAGACGTAACTTTCTTAAATTATGAGATCTAAAATATCGGAGACGGTGATGACATATTCGCATTTGCATGAACCAAAACAAGGACATAAAATCTGAGTAAATACTAAAAACCTGAGGACGTCGAGATAAAAAGACAGATTCGGCATTATCTTTTGCGAGCGTATCGTAAACGTATCGGGCGACCCAAAGAGGACTCTGTGCCGCAAAAAATTGGGGTCAATTTGGAATGATGAGTCGTGGTTTATGCGAAGGAACCATCACTAATCCCTTTCAGGGAATAGCTAAAGATCCATTTGCTGTTATTACATGCCGCTATCTGACGATAGCAACAATGGCGGTCGGTTTGCGGAAAAAATACGTCTGTGTTACTTAGCCGCGCCAATTTATTATGTTAGTGGTCGCGTCGTTGTCCGATTTCTGGGGTCATTTTTTCGGTCAAGCGCCCGCACTTGGTTTTCACTTAGTGTGTGGACAAAGCTTGTGTTCTATTGTTTTGGGTTTTGTTAAATAAATCGGATGCACAGTAAGTAATCATGACTAAAATGTCACTTTAGATAATATCACGACTTAAAATTTATCCATCTATTGGTCACTTTTATAATTTACAATGTCATGGTATAGACATCTTAGGTATATAGTGCATTGCTGTTCACCGATTGTCGTTGCCGTTTAGTAAAAAGTATCAGATAATATGATTCCATACATTTTACAGTGACTGACAAACTGCCGTAACATGGAAAATTATAAAATGACTAACTTGTAGTACATAATACCAGGTTTCAGTATACATCCACAACGGGCGCAAATGAGTTGAACAGTGTGCATTTCCAAACAAAGACGCATTCCAACAACTCTATCTTATTAGGCGAGGGAGGTAAATAGTTGCTGTCCGCTCGGTAATAGAGGAGTTAGCCTGGGGCCGTACCACGAAACCGTTTTGAGACTCAAACAATCGTACGAGAATGCCGCATCCTACTCTAACAAACGTGAAATGACGTTGTTAGAGGAGGACGCGGCATTCTCGTCCGATTGTTTGAGTCTCAAAACGGTTTCGTAGTAGGCCTGCTGGACTGCGAGCTCATTTAATGTTGTTTATACCTGTTCAGTCTAGATTTCAACAATACCTTTGTTTCAGATTACCTACGAGCTTCCGTATAATTGAGTTTTGAATGTATTTATTGGATAGCTTAATATTAAGCATACAAATACGACGAGTCAGAAATATTGTTTTAACCTTATCTGACAAGTAACTTTTCTAATGTTTCATATAAAAAGAAAAACAACAATTAGAATATAATGTCAGCGTGTATCTTTAGGAATTATCTCTTTTTGTAGAGTAGGCTCTGAAACTACTAAAAATCATAAGAGAAGACTTATACGTAAAACTATTTTTTATCGGCGCGAAAAATTCGCGAATATTTCTTTTTCGCGTGGAAATTTGCGGCTAAGTAGTTACAGTTTATTTTATAAACAACCAAACGATAGTCGCTTGCCTTGGCTACGTAGAAGGGTCTTTCGCTGGTTCACACTAGGGTTGCTGAGGATTCCTCTTCCGCTTCCCCATAATGAGGAAGTTCCGCAATATTTTGGGTTCCTCAACCGTTACCGCATCCTTATAAATAAAAATAAAAAAATCCTCTTCCGCTATCGCTTCCTCAAAATTTAAAAGGAATTTATGAGGAATTTCACTGCGCATGCGCGTCGCGTGTCCAATCATGGCAACGCACACGCCAGAGCCAGAGAATTGTATCATTCACTCATCTTTTTTGTGTGCGTGTGTTGTGTATGTTACTGAACTCCTCCTTAATTGCTGGACTGATTTTGATGATTCTTTATTGTGTGTGTTTTGAGAATGGTTTAGATTCATAGTTTCGTCTACTGGAAAATGCCCTTTTAATTAATTTTTGTGTAATGTATGTACCTAGTTATGGATAGACAGGACAAAGACTTTTGGGTTGGATCCGCTAGTATTTATATTTTCCTATCATCCTCTTCCTCATCCGCTTTCTCTTCCACTTCCTCATCCGCATCCTCTTCCTTAAAAAATATACTCTTCCTCATCCGCATCCTCTAAATTTACGCGTGAAAATTCCTCTTCCTCCTCCTCTTCCTCATAATCACTTCCTCAACAACCCTAGTTCACACCACAGATTTTCGAACCACGGTTCGAAACAGCGAAGAACTATTTTTGAAATATTTTGAATTCCCGATTCATACCGTGGTGATCGGAGTGGTGTGAAACCATTAATTAATTATTTTAGTCGCGACGGGTTTCTACCCGTCGCGAAGAAGCGTTAACTTTCGTGTCACCGAGTGAGTAAGGCAGGAGACTTGGGTTTTTGTACAATAATAAAGGTTAAATAAAAATATTATGTTAATCTCATCGGGGTTTTCGTAAAAAGGGCTTCCCTAAGATTGTTTGATTAGGTCCCGCATCAAAAGGGCTCTAAAGCCTCGGAGTAAACATTTCTACTGATGATTAGCGCGGAACGTGTATCGAATGCCTGATTAGGAACCAATTGCAGCTTAGCACACGTTGAGGCCATAAATAAAATTCTCTCTGATCCCGGATAAAAGCGTTGCCAATTTGTAGACGTTTTAATAAAACTTTCGACGGAGAACTTAAAAATATTTCCAGACAAATTGGGTTTGTCGAATAAAATAATGACAAGAATAAGCAACTAAAACGAATACAGTTGAAATAAAGCAATTAAAATGCAACACAAATGCGAAAGTGTGGCTGTTAGCTCTTCACGCCTAAACCGATGAACCGATTTTTCTGAAATTTTGTAAGGAGATACTTCGAGTCCCGGAAAAGGATTTAGAATACTTTTTGTCCCGGAAAAATGTAAGGTTCACGCGCGATGAACAAATTTTGGTGAGTGTTATCTATTTCCTTATAAAACTTAAACTTTTCACTTAGCACACTATATTATACTCTGTTAAATCATAATCATAATATTAAAACCATCATATGCTATGTACCTATTAATATGTGTCACATCTACCCGCACGGAATATAAACAAGAAAGAGACAATAGTTACAAATAAAAGCAAAAACAATTATACCTTTTCCAGTCCTACGTATACAATGCCCACATTTGAGGTCGCCATTGAAAAGTTTTTGCCCGCTCTGTGGACAGATTAACCGAATGAAGAATTGGTCTCAGGATAAGTGGTACTCATGAAAGGAAACATAAAGATAAACAGTCCTAATGAGAGTTCTTGTTTCTGGTATTAATATAACTTTCACGAAGTTGTATGAAGATTTTAAACATGTTTATTATACTATAATAAGTACATAGGTCACATATGTCTTATTAAATGAAGATGTCAAAACTGAACAATATTGTTATACTTACCAATAAAATACCAGAGTAGAGAATACGTTAAGTCGAATTGTTCGAATAACAATTTTAGTACTGCGTAAAACACCTTTAATATAAAATCGACAAAAAGATTTAATTGTTTCAAAATTATATTCATATGTATCATAGTGTATATAACACTATCTATTTAAATACATTTTAATTATTCAACATCCAAAAAGCTACATTCAGTATCTTACATTTTGCTTCTATGTAGTCTTTCGTTACACTATCTTTAGTTCAAAGTATTAAATTATAAAACAAGATTTTATAAGCGGAATCCGTTAAGCAAGAATTTTTATTACACTAATCACCTGGATAATCCAGATAAGACTTAACTTAAGCTAGGATTATATTAAGTAAGATAAACGAATTCAAAGTTACCTATTGCTTGTGGCGTTAGTCGTTTTAAAATAATATGCTAAATGAAAGTGTTTATTTTATCCCATTCTAAAAATAAGCTACATTTATTTAGCGTAACCAGGCCCTTTAGCCAAGATGTTTTATTTATCGCTTATTTATAGGATCACCGATCAAAATGTATGGGATTGACATAAGCGTTCGTTAAATATGAAGTTGACTTTCGACTCGTTTAATGTCAATTCCATACATTTTGATCGGCGATTCAATAAAGAAGCGATAAAGAAAATGTCTTGGCTACAGGTTCAGAGGTACCCGGAAGGCCAGTATGAATATTTTATCTACTCATTTTTAATCCGAAACTCCTCCATTTGCGTGTTACGGCGCGGATTTTATGAAAGCTCTCGATTCTCCGAGTCATTGCGGGATTCAATAGAGTATCCACCGTTAAAATTTATTAGGTTCACATACGGTGCTTCTCCCTGAACGGTGAAGTAAGATATCCGAATATGCAAAAACCTACGTGATTTATAAGCCTGAAAAAATACGTGAGTTTGTGTAACTGAAACTTTAACCCTTGCTCAATACACGTTTACTTTATAGCTGTTATAAATTGTCTTTGTCTAATAAGTCACTTTTATAACATATTGAAACAGGACATAACATTATATTAAAGCTATAACGTAATATATATATTACGTGCGAGTATTTGATTTTTATCAAAAAGCTATTGTTAATAATTAGCTATGTCCACACTGTGCCTTTTTTTGTTCATCAAAGGTATGCGTCATAGCGCAGTCAACAGCGTACGTGAGGCATGCCCGCGACGCATGCGCTCTGACGGTATCCAAAACTTCACTATGTTCTTTTTTAAAAGCTTTTATTTAACTTGCTCTGTATGTATGTATGTTACGGTGGAATTTTGGAACTTAATTTTGAAGTAGATATATTTAACCGATTGAGCTGAAATTTTGCATACGCGTTTAGTTTGGATGACCATGCACGATATGGTATGTGACATCACTCTAAATCCAATATGGCCGACCATGTATAATTAAAGTAAAATCTATGCAGTCCTGCAATATGGGTATCAAATGAAAGGGCTCATTGAAAGTATATGTAACGTCATTCTACATCAAATATGGCGGCTCATCCAAGATACGGGAATAGTTATTTTTAATGCACTACTGCAATATGGGTATTAAATGAAAGGGTTTACTGAGACTAACTCGGAAACGAATGTTATGTCATTCTATATCCAATATGGCAGCTTAGCCAAGTCATTTGGTCGGATCATGTCAATTTCATGTTAATAGTGATCTGTCAGCTGGGTTTGACGTAACGTTACCAAACTACGTAGGTCCCTCATCTGCCTAGGAATCAACTTCCTCGATAGTACATACATGAAAATTTACTAGTAAAAGTGTTATATTAAGATGTTCACTCAGTAAATTACGGGACAACACGGTGTCATAGTGACGATATAAAAATACTAGATCGATGACGTCACACAGGAAACTTAGCGACGCAATATCATTATGAGGGGAGAGGGGCGTACAAGTTCCGTGAAAATAAAAATAAACCCCAAACAAATGAGATACACACTTCTATCTAGAGGTAATTCATTTTTCACGAGCGCCTCGCGCTATTTACAAAGAAATATATAAATTATGTGCGGATACCCAAGCAATTCCGGTGAAACGTTTTAGCAAGTTTTTAGGTGGGAATAGAGTGATTGAAAGTGAGGGTGTGCGTAAAGGGATTTGAACTTTTTCCTATTTTTGCGCATTCCTATTCTACTTTGCATTGACACCGTGGCTTAGAGTAAGATGTCCTGAATAATGGTACGAGTATGTATGTAAAAGTTTTATTTCAAACTCTGTGCGTCACTATACAAAGGTATAAAAAGAAATTATTTTTATTATTATAATTAAGTACATTTGGTGATGCAACACAGTGGTAATTTTTGTTCCTGATTAAACAAATATTAATTATTAATGAAGTTACTCTGCTGTCATCAACAGAAAATATAAGTGACGACTTAAAAATGCTCAGTTTTTGGGATACGACCTAGCTTGATCATTTTTCTCCGCCAAAACTTTCTTAGTAGATTTCATGGAAACATTTATAGCCGTTGTTGAGAAATCCATTATTAATTAATATATTATTAAATATAAATCTTTGAACAAGGCTTAAAAACTAATAAGTTTTATCAGTTCATTATATTGAGCATTTACAAAACAACCCTTTTAAACGAATTTGGAAATTTGAGCCCAATAAATAACATCAAAATGTTGATAAGTTGAGACTATAAAGTTGGAGAACATCCATCTTTTACACAAAATCTGGAAAACATCCAACAGGGGCTTAGAGTTTGATCGCCAGCCACTCCACTCTAAAACGAACTCTTGTTTTAGTATTTATTTACTTCGAGCATCACTTGTCTACTCTCGTCTAAGGAGTAATGAAATTGGAGCTGATATTTCGTTATGACCTCTGTGGCTCAGTGGTGAGCGCGTTGGTAGCTCAAGCCGGGGGTCGCGGGTTCGAATCCCGCCGACGGAACAAAAAGTTTTCAATGTTCCCGGGTCTGGATGTGTACCTATCAAATATGTGTATGATATAATAAAAATCTTAAATATATGTATGGTATAAAAGTATTAAATATATTTCCGTTGTCTGGTACCTGTAACACAAGTCCTTTAGGTACTTAGCACGGGGCCAGACTGACGTGGTGTGAAGCGTCCATAGATATTATTATTATTATTATTATATACTTTAGATATTGTGTTATAACTTATATTATACATTTCTCATCATCGATACAATATCTCCTTGATAGATTAAATAAAATGTTATTGTTGCATGATGTAAATTTTCATCTTTATGAACTTTAACAAAGAATTGCAAATCAAATCGCAAAACAAAAGTCAGACCCACTCCTGTGGTATAATTAGTAATATTAACGACTACAAATCTCTTAAATTAATAGTTGATTTGAAGTGGGGCTTATAGAGTGTTGACAGCCGTTGTTACGTGGTAGAGTCATGCTTCGGCACGAATGGGAATTTATAACCTGAGAAATACCACGGGCTCACAGAAAACCGGCGTGAAACAGTATTTGCGCAATTCCCAACCCTTCCCTTCCCTATTCCCTTCCTTACGTCCCCTATCCTGTAACCTATTCCCACTTAAAAGGCCAGCAACGCACCTGCAGCTTTTCTGATGTTGCGTGTGTCCATGGGTGACGAAAGTTGCTTTCCATCAGGTGACCCGTTTGCTCGTTTGCCCTCTTATTTCAGGAAAAAAAACCGCTAAGAACGGATTTTGCAAAACTCCTGTAGAATGTAAACGAGGACTAGAAGTCTAAAAATTGTATTAGGTTATATAAATGTATTTCAACATTAGCTGTTTACTATACAAATTATATAACTCGTCGACTCACAAATCAACTTTTTTTCATTTTATGAAAAAACACAAGTTACTAGTACGTCATTTTTCTCTCGAAATAATTAAACTGATCTTTTTTGGGGTCCCTGTAACCGAAAACACGTATTACGACGCAGCCAATTCACCGAGATGGCCGGCTTTGACCGAATTGATGTGTCGTGACCCAACGCGACCCGACAACATCTGACGTGATAACATGTACCCGTATTCTGCTAATTAATACAACAATACAGCTTCGGTACAGTTAAAATTACGTTCTTCTCTATATACAGAGTATAAAAACCTAAGCAATAATATTTCAGAATCAGAAATTAGAAAACGTTGGGTCGTCAAAGAGGATACATAGAAACCAAACGTTACTTCACCGTTCTTTACAACACCGCTACCCATACAACGAACTCTATACAAGGGACACATACAAACCCTACAAATTAAATGTTACCACTTTGTTTTTACACCCTGTATTCATACTTGTTTTAGCCCAAAATTACATTGCCGTATTACGACAATACTATTTTGCTGTGTCGAAGTGAACTGAGGCTGCATCAGTCAATATTCTTAATAGATGAATCCGGTTAGTTTCCGAAGGTTTCGGTCAGATTAATAATAGCCTTATATAACGAATAAAATTACAATTAATTTGGAAGCAGCTGCGAGGAATGGAATATTTACGTCGAAATTACTCGCGTAAGTTTTATTGGATAATTAAGGTTTTTATTAACAGGACATGAAAAATGTGTGTCATAACTCATAAGAATTTAATTAAGTTATGAAAATTTATTTAAATATTGATTCATTTTGCGAAAAAAGGTATAGATATACTTCTATACTCAATACTCATAAGATTCATCAAGATTAGTCTGCTATGAAAGACATTTCGTGAAACCTTTATGCTTCTTGCTCAATATCTAATAATTAATTTGCTACAATTTATTTTATCTCCCTTGCAAAATACTATTTTTATTGTTAAAATAAAAACCTTACATATTTTCCTTTTAAGGTCTAAAATACGTGGAATGTAATACAAGCCTTTCGTATGGTAATGGCGGAAATAAAAAGTTTTATTTCAGCGAACCTAGTAATGAGTTCGTAAAATTTCACATAAAAGGAAATGCGAAACACTATCGTAAAAATATATTTTTTGTACAACAATTATTATATTAAATGTCTTTATTGGGGAAAACCTTTTATTGTTACTACTTTTTTACGCATCTCTTAAGGTTTGTATGAGGAATAATTATTCTAATAATAAATTTGTGGTAACTTACGCCTCGCAAACATACGTATTCAGAATGTTATATTGTAGCTCATGTGGCCTCTATTCTGCAGTTTCAATGGAATCGTAGGGTTGCAAAAGTTGTGCCTATTTGGCTGCGGTCTGCAGAGTGGCTGCTCGAGGTTCGCAGTGCAAGCTTTAGCCCTTGAGCTTGGTGCCTTTGCGAATAAGCGGATTAGCTCCAAAGCTCATTAACCACCTAGTTTGTGCTAATTGGGATACTACATTTTGTTTTACAGGAACGAGGTAAGCTGACAGCATCATCGATTCATAGACCAATAGAAGACCAAAGTAATTTAGTCAGGTTATGTCAAGCTTAGTCAGTATATTGTAACTAACATTGATTTGACATTACCCGACCCCTTCATCTTACGAGCCTTCGTGGGTACTTGTGTCCTGTCCTGTTCCCCTTTTGAACTCTACTACCACTAGGCCACGGATGATCTCAATTAATTACATTAAAATACTGAGTATTTATTTAACAAACGAGCTGTTACGATTTTAGGTTTGAATACATTACTGAAATGTAAATATGAAGGTATAATTTTAAATTATAAATGTTATTTAACACCTCCATCGTGGGTATCGCAGACACAATAGATTTCAATTGTTATGTGGCAGGCGGCTGCCTCTTGGGGATTGATGGGTTAATATTTGATTAAAACCTTGCGCACATGTAACAAAATTGCAGTCCGCCTCGGTTCCTAATATGAAAAATGCGGCCTGCTGCGCCTCTTCTTAATGTGTAAATTGTGTATAAGCCTAAACGAGCAGGATCACAGTACAGTTCATAGGTATATAGAGAAAGTCTAGTTAAAAGGTACAAGTTGGAACTGAGCGAGACGCGACAACTGCAGACGACGTGTCTTGGCGTCACGAAGCTAGTGACACTTTCATAGAAATACATAGAAACCAGTAGTGTCGCGACGACACGTCGTCTGCTGCCGCTTCATGTAGCGTACAACTTGTACCTTTAGACTCACTTAATGGCTGTCTCTGGCAGATGGTATTTTTACTTTTTATAAGTTTTCAAGCCCTCGGCAATTTCAACAAATCCAACCGCGGTTTTTATTTATCTCGTGGGGTTGTACACAGAGCGAAGAAACGGCGCGATGTGATACCGCATAGCGAGAATTAACAAATTATTTTTTTGTGATTTCGTGTGACAATAACCCGTAACTGCTTAAATATCGATTCTATATTATGACCTAATAGATAGTATATCATCAAAACATATTATCGAAATAAAATTTACGAGCAGAAAATACCTTCAGCAAGAATAAAACAGCTTGTTGCTAAGCAGGTCGCAGTAACGATGAAGCACGAATCGCACTATTCCGTATAATAACGACGCGGCAACGCAGTTTAGTGTGAAAGCCTATAAAGCCCTAATGGACCGAGCCAACGTCTTGTAATTATTTAACCTACTTAAAGCTTTTTTGAAAAAAGAGAAAAATGTTTTAACGTTTTCTGGGTATTCTGCCCTCTAGCGTATTCATTTGAAGAGAAAATGTTTTAATTAGCTTTTTTAAATCATAATATTTTGTTATAATTTTGCTAGATTTTATACGTTTAAAATATACAATAAGTATACATATTACAAATATAATGTCTAGTTAGCATGTACTTCCATACATTTTCATCGGCAATTCTATAACGAAGCGAAAACGAAAAGGTTTTGGCTCAACCCCCTATACATAAAATGCACAGTTTTTTATTTTATATAAATTTTCGGCCCTAAAACCTCCATTTAAGCAAAAAATGCATCCACTCACTTCTTCAATATTAAAAAAGCTTGATTGGATCAAACAGGCTACGCAAATATTAGGCTGATATCAGTGTCATGAAATAGATTAAGCCACGAGGAAAAACATAATAATATTATAGGATACTAAGGGCCTGTTTCACCACTTTCTGATGAAGTGTCGAATAGGCAATTCACAACTTTTTTGACAGATTTACCATACTTCATCTGTCAAGTTAAGTGATGGATAGCCTATTCGGCACTTGTCAGGAAGTGGTGAAACAGGCCCTTATTGTCTCAGAAAGCCGATAGCATGGAGCCACGTGAACTACTGTCGTTCTATTATAATCTCCTAAAGTCGTTTACCTCACAACCTGACCACTTTTGTGGTACACTTTATGGAAAAACTATCACGCCTATTGATTTGTGCCTTGACATAGTAAATTTTAGGTGTTGTCATCGGTTAGACAAGGTTTGGTTACTATTAAATAAAATTAAAAAACACTGCCTGAAATATTACCACGCAGAAAATCGACGCAAGCCTCCACAAAGCTCGGCTTTAGGCTAGTAATATTATAGCCATCCAAACAAACATACCCAGGACACTGGAGACGGAGAAGAGCGCCGGGAGCCACATCACGGCGACTGTTCACATCATCACGTTACTGCAGCACCGACACCATAGCACTGCCGATAGACGACACACCTGCAACAGAAACTTAGCTCATTCCCAAATCGTATATGGCAAAACAATATAAGCCGGGTTAGCTAGTCTATAACATAAAATTCTCGTTTCGTTTTGTTCACAGCCAAATGCTAGATTAAGGGCCTGTGTCACCACTACCTGATAAGTACCAGATAGGCTATCTACCACTTAACTTGATAGATAGAGTATGGAAAATCTGTAAAAAAGTTGTGGATAGCCTATCCGGCACTTTATCAGGAAGTGGTGAAACAGGCCTTTAATCTAGCATAACATTCACAATTTTTGCCAGATAATTGTAACACACCCTAAACTAGTACTCAGTTTTGTAATATAATTATGTTTGAAATTCAGCAGAAATTACAAATGGATAATTTTCTTATCATGCAAAAGTAAACATTTCTAAAAATTAATTATACTAACTTAACAAACGTAAAAACATTTCTATCGGCTTGATATCTTATTAGCTAGAATTTATAGGTCATCCTTCGATAAGTACTAAGCTAGTTTAATTAATATTCATTGGGAGAACGGAGCAGTAGAAGTGCAAAAGACTCCAGTTAGTACTTGGAGTTCCCTTTGATTCATTTTACATTCAAGCAAGCTCAGAGTCGGGCGTGCGAATCGAAAGATGTGTTCGGGCTTGTGCTACAAACTGAATTACGTTATGTCTTTTTCTAAGACATATTTAGAGTTTTGTAAAATAGGAATGATGCCTTATATTATTCGCTTTCCACATAATATTATCTCGTCTTTTAAAAAGGTTGTCTATACTATTGTAATAAACAGAAAAGAAATAATATCATGAAATTTAGTTTATCTTACAATATTCCACTTTTTAAAGGAGCAAAATGAATGATTCCGTCGGGATGATTTAATATATTTTGTACAATTAATGTAGCTTGAAATGAGCTAAATTGTTTGTTAATTTTAGAACAGATTAGCAATACCAATAAAAATGCTAAGGCTCAGTAGTCCTTAAAATTAGCAGGTCGATGTCTGTCAGTACGAATATCAACGTTAAGCACATTAAAATAACATTCATATCAGCGCGCCTTGTATAGTGGCTGTTACGCGCTCGCCGCGTGCCTTGATAATAGAAAATAGGAGTAAAAACCTTTTGTTTTTACTATTACACAAATCAAATATATCAAATCGTTTACGTTAGGTTACGACACATATACTACATATTTTGTTTTTTCTAGAAAGTGTGTAATTTAGTCATAAAATGATTTAATTATGAAAAACAGCGTTATAAGTATAACAGTCATCTTTGAGATTTCTTTCTATTGAGCAGAATTTTTCAAATTGTGTACTGATATACCTTTGCAAATAGGCAATTTTCTCAATTTTAAAACGGTACTTATTTTATACTTACTTAAATAATGACGTTTTCTTTACCAAAAACGTGTTTTAAAAAACCCATTTTACGTAGTTGCAACAACCACAGCGACTTAAGACATAATTATGTGCAGAATATTTTATACGTGGGAGAGCCATGCTTCGGCACGAATGGGCCGGCTCGACCGGAGAAATACCACATTCTCACAGAAAACCAGCGTGAAACAGCGCTTGCGCTGTGTTTCGCCGAGTGAGTGAGTTTACCGGAGGCTCAATCCCCTACCCTATTCCCTTTCCTACCCTCCCCTATTCCCTTCCCATCCCTACCCTCCCCTATTACCCTATTCCCTCTTAAAAGGCCGGCAACGCACCTGCAACTCTTCTGATGCTGCGAGTGTCCATGGGCGACGGAAGTTGCTTTCCATCAGGTGACCCGTTTGCTCGTTTGCCCCCTTATTTCATTAAAAAAAAAAGAATTTACAATAGTTTTAAAACTAAAAATCGTCTTTACATATTTTTTTATTATTCTACCGATGCTACAAACATAAACGAAATGCTACGATACGCTACTAGATACTTATATGAGCTGCTACGAAGTGCTACGCGTTGCCACGTGCAGCCTGCTGCTAGCTACAGCCTACAACTTACAAGTAGCTACGAAGTACTACGTGGTGCTACGTGGTGCTACGAACTGCTACAAAAAGCTACGAAATGCTATGGCTGTAGTTAATAGCTACGCGCTACGGACAGCTGGACACGTAGCCAACGAGTAGCTGCTACAAAGCTACGAAGTGCTACGCGGTGCTACGAACTGCTACAAAAAGCTACGAAATGCTACGGCTATAGTAGAGTAAATAGAACTAACAAGTAGGCTCAGAACTACGAATAATAAAAACTAAGGAAACGTAACTCCCATACTTCAACCGTTTTAAATTTGGCTCCTTTTCGAACACTAAAATATGACAATTCAGATTTTCGCCAAGGTCGTATCCCAGGTAACGTATCATAATATTGCGCGCCGGACGACAGCCTACGCGGTTATTGTCATTGTCATATTTATGAAACAATAATTGTCAAAAGCGGATAGTATTATGCAGTATACAACTATACACCAAGCACATCTACAGCTATCAGAAGAAACGACCACATAATTATTATTTTAAAATCAAACATTTTCCTCTGATACATAAGACATCGATAATAAATAATTATAATATACATGTAATAATTATGAACAAACCTAGTACGACTCGGGCGAATCTAAGGCTGGTATAAATAGTCAGTACTCAAGATGCATCTCGGTCTCAAGACACGATTCAGGCTGTGTGATTGGTTGGCTGTCAAAATTTGGACCAATCACAGAGCCGAACCGCGTCTTGAGACCGGGTCGCATCTTAAGTACTGACTATTTATACCAGCCTAAAACTGTCCGAGCACCTAGAGAAGACGTTTTCAGATTAGAAAAATCTATGTGCTAAATTATTACAGAATTGAAATTAAAAAATTACGTACATTTTGTAATGAGTTTGACAAAATTGTCATGTCAACCTGGTTGAATGTCACTCGAGTATATATGTACACGAAAAATGTGTACCGAACACATGCATAAATATGCATGTATTCGGGTCACATTTTGTAGCCTTTTGGTGCACTTTTTTTGACGGAGTTACTCTTCCTTAGTTTTTATTATTCGTAGGCTCAGAAGCAAATAATTCTATTTCTCAGAAGAGATCTCAAATTCGTTCGTCGTAGTATGTCATATTGGCCGGCGCGTGCATACTAATGTGTTACTATAGTTCTTGCAATCTACGAGTGCGCGGCGCCCTTAGTTGTGTTGGTGACCATATCTATACACGCGTACATGGCTCGCTCGCTACTGACTGCTCCGTTAGGTACGCACACTAACGAAAATGTCTATTCGTATTTCCAACTACAAATAAAGGCTACGCGAGCTCGTAGATTGCAAGAACTATAAGCATTGTGAAACATGTTGAAAGTGACATTAGCGCTCAACTCGCGTATATTCACCTGTCGCGTTTGATGTCGAGGTACTCCTTAGTTCTGTCTACTCTGCTATATAGCTACGAGCTACGCGCTACGGACAACTGAACACGTCGCCTAGGTTTGATACAATCAAAGTGTCATCCAATTTGGTAACTCTACTGGTAGGTACAATTCGGTAAAGTGCAGTTTACCTATCGAACTCAAAGACTGATTTAGAATCATCGAAATTTAATACAGTAGTAAATTACTTTTTTAATCTTCTGTAATATAAAAATGAGTCGCTGAATGTGTTGCTAAGCGCAAAACTCGAGAACGGTTGGACCGATTTCACTAATTCTTTTTTAAAAATATTCCTTGAAGTACGAGGATGGTTCTTACGGAGAGAAAAATTCTAAAAAAAAATTAAAATTTCCTGAAAAAGTCTAAAAACAACACTATTCTATACTCCCATACAAAAGATTTGTGATAATACTTAAAAGCAATGATATTCTATGTTACTATTGCTTAAAAGTCAAATATATAAAAATGGATTTTCAATTATGTTAGTAACGCTAAAACTCGAAAACGGCTGAACGGGTTGGGCTAATTTTAGTCTTAAAATATTCGTAGAAGTCCAGGGAAGGTTTTAAAGTGACACGAAGTTCACCGGGACAGCTAGTATCTATATATTAATACGTGAGCCAAAAACTTTGTATCCCTTTTGACGAAAAATGGGGAAACGTAGGTGAATGAAATTTTGCACAGTTAAAGTTTATACTCGTATGGCGAAGGAGTGCATCGAGCTAATATTATTTTGAAATTATGCTTTTATCATACATTTTTTTAACAAATAAAACATTACACACACTAGGAAAATGACAGCTTTTTGAGCGACAAGCCTATACATACGAATTATGCTCTTTTATTTATGGTTGAAGTCTGTTGACAACAAGGTGACAAATTGAAAATGGATTATAGTTTTTTTTATTGAATCTTAGATGCTTACACGGCCAGTCCTAGATCAGCTGAGTCCCAGAGACAAGAGTTGAAAAAAATATGATAAAGTCAATATTTTTTTTACAAAATATAGGTATTAGTCCTAATGTCGTTGAAACTAAGGTCGAATTTCGACCATTGGGCGATGTTCATAATAAATTAGTTACTTCTCCCATAATTAATTTGCATACACACAATATTATAATTAAAATTGAGCCATTTACTTTGTTCTTTTCAATTCGTATCAATCCTTTATCCAATAATAGTATTGTAAAAAGATAAAACCGACTTCAAAATTGTACGTAATTGAGAATTAAAATTCCGTATTCTCAAAAACTACTGCACCGATTTTGATAAAACTTGCACTATTCCCTAAGTTGAACAATACCTAGTACAACAAAAAAGGAATTACTTAAATCGGAATTGTAGTTCCAGAGATATTAAACAAACATAAAAACATATGTAGGGACCATGTATGTGTGAATGTGCGAGTGTCAGCAGTTTTGTGTCTGGGAGGCAATGTATGCGAGAGAATGAACTGAGTCTGAATGAATGGGTATTAGTTTTGAGATAAATAAAGGCTAAGTTTAATATCATCTATTGGTTTTACTAGTGCAACCCGGGGACTTATTAGTGAGGGACTATAGAGACACGTACACATACAATATACATACACTTCAGAAATTTGGCACATTTATTCAGATGCTGATATAGACTAACATAATTATACGAAAACTGGGCAGTTCTGGGAATATTACGTACATACGCGTCTAATTGATAACCTCTTTTTTTTGAAGTCGGTTGATAAAAATTATTAACAAAGCGAATTCGGAATAACTGTATCTGCTTGTCTTTGAATATGGTGTTGCTAAAGAGTATCAAGCCCTCCAAGTTTTAAATTAATATATTTATTAACTTAAAAAAAACCCTAACTTATTTAACTTAAACTCGATCACAAAGCACAATTACAACTATTGATGATTAATTTGAGAATGCTTAGTCGGCAACCTGTAATGTATTACTCCAAGTTAAAGCCACTAATGTCCCCAGTCTCCCCGCCGTCCATTATCAGGGAGGAGCGGGCTCACTTAACCGTAATTTTATATTCTCTTTGGTTACCTGAGACTCGAGTTTAATGGGACAAGGTGAATATCGCCCGGTCACGTGCTAGAGCTACGGAATTGTATTGCGAAAGTTTAAATTTGAAGATCATACAATAAGGAACATGCAAATATAATATTTATGAAAATTTTGCTATTAAAATGTTAAAAAAATATATAAAAGAAGGTTGATATTTTACACGTGGGAGAGCCATGATTCGGCACGAATGGGCCGGCTCGACCGGAGAAATACCACGTTTCTCACAGAAAACCGGCGTGAAACAGCGCTTGCGCTGTGTTTCGCCGAGTGAGTGAGTGTACCGGAGGCCCAATCCCCTACCCTATTCCCTTCCCTACCCTCCCCTATTCCCTTTCTATCCCATCCCTACCCTCCCCTATTGCCTTATTCCCTCTTAAAAGGCCGGCAACGGGCCTGAACCTTTTCTGATGCTGTGGAGTGTCCATAGGCGACGGAAGTTGTTTTCCATCAGGTGACCCGTTTGCTCGTTTGCCCCTTTATTTCATTAAAAAAAAATGTTTTTTTTTTTACAAAAAATACGAATTAAAAGTAACTTGAAACGGAACGGATTTCAAAATACCAATCAGCGTTTAGTAACGAACACCTGCTATCCTTGCGTTCCATTTAGCGTTAAAAACGATCAAAACGCCTCCTATTTTAGCGTTTTGATCGTTTTTAACGCTAAATGGAAAATGGCATTACAACTTTTTGAGAGGTACGATCAGGTAGGCCTTTATCAATAATTTTCAAACAGTATTGATGTCATACAGACTATCGATAAAAATTGGCAATTTTAAACCGCATTTTTTCAGTAAATTCCAGTGTTTTAATTTTTTTTATATATTTGTGGTCTATTCTACATGGAGTTCTTTAAAATGAACACAAAAATAAAAATATCGCATCTTCCCTATTGCAACACTGTAATTCAGGAAAGAAGAATATTTTGGTTGAAGACTAAAAAAATTTAGGATCAAAATTATTAAATAATTAATATGAATATCTATTATTACGCAATCGGTCTTTAAACATCTTAAAAATTTGAGCTTTTCTAGTTTTTCTGCTAAAAACTATAAGTTTCATTCAAAGACAAAATATGGTGTATTGCAATAACTGAGTTTATAGCAGCTTCTATCTAAACTAAAGTCTTGTCCAATGAAAGCAAATACTGGACTGGTAGAGATTGCTTAGTAGCAATAAGTTCGCCTTTTGTACATCAATTAGTAATATTTATTATTGTATCTTTCGTATTATGTACTGTATTTTGGTGTGCAATAAAGAGTTATATTATTAACCATTAACGGCCGTTCCCAATATTTTATCTATCTCTGGTTTTGCCCTACTAGAGATAGGAATAGCTCACAATTGACATAAAATATATATCTCTAAAGTCTAATGTGAGCTATTCCTATCTCTAGTAGGGCAAAACCAGAGATAGATCAAATATTGGGAACGGCCGTAAATCTCTTTGCGTAATAATAATAATACAAATCAGTGACACTCAATTTTGAGTTGCACTATAGTTACTGCACATCCATATCCACTAATATTATACTAATATTATAAATGTGAAAGTATGTCTGTCTATCTGTCTATCTGTCCGTCTTTCTGCTGTCTGTCTGTTACCTCTTCACGCCTAAATCCCTTAACCGATTTTGCTGAAATTTGGTATGAAGATACTTTGAGTCCCGGGAAAGGACATAAGATACTTTTTATTCAGGAAAAATGTACGGTTCCCTATAACCATGTCTGTCCATGACATTTCATCCAAGGCCTCTTGGGTCAGCAGGTAATAAACATTTTATCTCATCCCGTGACACACATATGTAAATATATTAACAATATATTTAGCTGTCCGTTTATTCGTCATAAAAATCTTTATTACTCATAAAATACATGCAATTGTATTATTTATGAGTGTTTTTGTGTTTGCTGACCATATTACCAAATTAGGGTGATATAGAGTAGAATATCTAGGTATATAGTAGTCTATAGAGTACAATGCTCCCAAAGTGATAATGAGCATAGAAATTTTCGTAATTTTTCGGCAACGTCAGTATTTCCCGAGCGTCGGAAGAGGTCGCTGCAAGCGCTGTTTTAAACCTAACTTAAAAACAGCGCTTTGCAGCGACGTAGTGGCGCTTGACGTTGCTTGGACGTTACCATGGTAACGTCGCGATGGCTTCCCGGCGAGTTATAGCACTTGACGGACCGGCGACAGCCGCCAGCTGCGGCTATGTGATGTAAGATGTTTACTTATGATATTACTATTTCCTTTGAACAAGGTGCAAAATGCAAAGGCATTGTTTGGGGCTCTTACGGTTCATAGATTGTTTTCGTGATTACGACAAAGAGCGCATTGCTATGCGCATTATTAATTCGGGAGTACTGTACAGTAGTAACATCAGGTTGCAATCCGGCTGTGAAAACGAAGCAGCAGGGGCAGAAACAACATCAACGCAGTAAATATTATGTTAAGTCGATTCTTTAGCTTTGCTGTACAGCCCCCTCAGACAAAAATTCTTTCGTTAAAAACGATGACGAAACTCGTTATCAAAATGTATGCGGTTTGACATAAGTCATCGCTAAATGACATTTCGCTTGCGAAGACTAATGTCAAATTCCATACATTTTGATACTGCCGATCCACAGTCCACACTCGCGCGTGACAGCGCGCCGCGAACCGTGGCGCGGATCGCGCATACTGCCAAATTTACTGATCCACTCTCGCAAAGTTCGCGACAGGTCCGCAGACCGCAATGTTGCCACTTTTTAATTTCTTCACTTTCTTGACGCACTATAGTTTGCGCTTTTGAGCCATATTTATCTTACTTTATATTATAAACTAGATGTCCCGCGCGACTTCGCTCGCGTATATAAATAATAATAATAAAATAAAGTATTACGAAGACCATACAACTGTACATTTCACTCTGGCAAATAAATGATATTATTATTATTAAAGTAGGATTAATTATATTCTGTTCACTAAACAATGCTGGCATGTCTTGTATGGCAAAAGCCCTTATTAAAATAAAGATTAAAAAAAATCTCTTTGTCGATTACGAATTTCGTCAACGTTTTTAACGAAAGGGACTTTGGCTACGGCCACAGGACGTAGAAACGTTTTTTTCCACGAGTACCTTTCCCGCATGCTATACAGGGTGCATTTAAAACTACCCGCCTAATTTCAATATATATTATTATGATCCTTGTTAAAAATAAAAATAAAAACAAAGTTACGGCCAACGTCTAGTTCTAAGCTGTTTAATATGTAACAATAAGTAACTTATTTACGAACCCTTATATTATTTGGTTTTTATGAATATGAACAGTTGGTAATAAGCCGTGTTCATAACCGAAGGTACATGAGCCAATATCAAGAAATATTGCGTTTGCTCCAGCTGTTGCCATGGTAACGGTTTATTTGACAGCACCACCGTAACACAATGGAGGCAGGGCTCGTATAACCGAGATTTGTTAAGGTGCCAAACCTTACTTGTACAGTTTATATACCGCAATATTGGAAATAAGGACTATAATATTAAAGGGATAAGGAAGGCAGGTTATAGCAATAATATTTTAATCAATACTTCTTCATACTATAAGAAAAACTTTCGCTTTTAACGTGACAATTGTGATTGATGATTGTGCGAAAAACCGACACAACGGCGATTACGCTCAATCGACGTCCATCATGGCCAATCGCAAACGATTGTGCCCTCTACACGATCGTGATCGCCTGTGATTGTCCATGATGGCCCATCGTGTAGAGGCCCCATTGAACTTTAAACTATAATATATTTTATCGCCTTTGCTCGTTCAGTGCTGCTACTTTCAAAGTAAACTCAATATAAGGGACACATACAAAGCCTAAAGTATTGTCACTTAGTAGGTTTTGCAGTCAGTTTTACCACAGTCATGACTGTGACTGATGCATAACCTGTCGTGTAATGCAGTGACTGATGGTTGCATGAAGTTGATTGACAGTTATCTGGATATTTTGGATGCAACCATCAGTGAATGAATGAATGAATGAAAATTCTTTATTGCACCGAACTAACCATGACATACAGAACTTAGAACTATTGAGTAATTATTATTTTTAACAAAAAAATTAAAACCGACTTCCAAGGTAAAAACAATAATAACATCCTTATAATATGAACTAAAAAGTATTAAATAATTTTTCCTATCTAATAATGCCTTTTTCCGAATTCGGCTAAAACTCTACTATTTCTGTACTCAATCTTCATCATTTTGAAGTCGGTACCAGATAGCTGAATCTTCAGTCTGCCAGAATATTTGAGACTTTTGGAACTGGCACCGACTTCAAAATTATGAAGATTGAGTACAGAAATAGTAGAGTTTTAGCCGAATTCGGAAAAAGGAACTATTAGATAGGAAAAATTATTTAATACTTTTTAGTTCATATTATAAGGATGTTATTACTGTTTTTACCTTGGAAATCGGTTTTAATTTTTTGTTAAAAATAATAATTTCACTCTTTTTAGTTACCTAGTAAACTATCGCGTACTATACGTAGAATAATTAATACACTATATTATTCTACGTATCTTATTACAAGCTCACTGGTGAGCGAGACACAATAGAATAACAATAGATTTCCAAGAATCCACGGTCGAAGGATTAATAGGAGTATAATCAGTAAAACCGTTTCGGAGGAGTAAGGAGTAATGACACGAGAATTTTAAATAATTTATGAAGATAAGAAGATGTACTTATTTATTGTATTAAATATTAATATCATAAGGCACTTATTTAAAGGGGCAGTTGTAAATTGCAGTTTTGGTAAGTTAAAAATTATAAATGGCACGTGTAATAACTATGTAGTTTAGCAGTCAAAACTAAGCAGTAAAGTAAACAAAAATGAGTTGTAAAAAATAATGAAATGGATCATTGAAAACATTATTGAACAGTTAAATTATTAAATGAGCGGTAAAAATTTATGAATGAGCGGTTACGGAATTTATCAGTGAAAAATCTTATTCTAAGCAGTTTTTTAAACAATGAGGTGGCAAAATATAATAAAATCGGCCAAGTGCGAGTCGAACTCGCCCATGGAGGGTTCCGTACCGTTATAAAGCGCAAGTAAGGGCTGATTCTTCGTCGCCGCAACGCGACGCGTAGATGCATTTCTAAATTTGTATGGATTTGACAGATTTCAATTGCGTCAGACGTATTGCGAATCTGTCAAATCCATACTAATTTAGAATGAATCAACCCTAAGACGGTCGCCGGCTGCTGCCACAGCACGCTCGCTGCGCTCGCTCGGCTCCCTCTGTGTTGTGGTCTAAGTTCTAACCTAACCTAACCTACTCTTGGACTTTCTGGATTGTGTTTGTTTTTGTTTTGGCTGCACCCCCCGAACCCCCCCTTTAGGGGAGGGCTGCGCCCCTCCTCCCCTCCCCCCGCTACGGTATCCGTGGTTAAGTAGGCCTTCTGTTAAGTCGTTATCGAACCGCTCATTCCATCATTTTATCTCTCATTCAGTTATTGGACTGCTCAATTATTATTTTTTTACAGTCGCAATAATTAATCAACCGCCATAAAATTAAATAACTGCTCAATATTTTTTTTAAACTGATCATAATAACATCCCAAATATTTAAATAACCGCTCAAAAAATTAGTTCCCATATTATAATAAACGTCATTACTCATTATCCTAAAACGTATATAAACTACATAATAGATCAAAAGTTCTGATAAAATTTTAATAGTCTAATTCAGCAACTCCACAGAATACACATTTGTACAAGCTACTCTAACTTAACGAAATTATAAATAGTTTCTTCTAAATACATTAACTTATAAGTAGGGAATTATATCGTAAAAGAAACACAAGCACGAATATTTGTTCGTAATTTATTTATTTGACAACTACTTTGCTACATATCCACCAATAGGAGGGTGAATTTGTGTACGAATTCGGACATCTACCGGTCCCTAGCACTTGTAAGTTGTATGACTCGAGATATCTTTACACGAAATATTTCGAGTGTTTTGAGTATACACAAACTATTAGCAACAAATTATATTGTGCAGGAAACCGGTCTCGAACGCTTCAACTTCCAAGCGGCCACATGTGGTGTACGAATTCGGACATCTATAACCGGTCCCACTCGTTCGACTCGAGCGATCTTTGCACGAAATATTTTGAATGTGAAGTTTTGAGAATACACAAACTGTGTTACGCTCGTAAAAATCTCATAATTCGGTATTTTATTCGAAGATGGACTTTTCTCACATCCTGAGAATTGTGCCCCAGGTGTGCGTGGTCTATGGCGCGGGCGGTTGCATACTAAGGTATCTATGTCCACAGTCTATGACTATCTCGATGGCCGGCCGCTAGTGCGCGCCCGCCGCCCGGCCCCACGCCGCCGCGCCGATCGCTTGACAGACAGAAGCGAGACCACAGGCGAGACGGCAGACAGTTATTGTAATAATGAACGCTAAACGCAATGCATAAGGTTGAAATTAGGTTGTTTTCCAGAATAGTAGGTAAATAATATCTCGGCGATTTCGCGCCGTTTGTATTACTTTGTATGGAAGTGAGACATTTTTTTTAATGAAATAAGGGGGCAAACGAGCAAACGGGTCACCTGATGGAAAGCAACTTCCGTCGCCCATGGACACTCGCAGCATCAGAAGAGCTGCAAGTGCGTTGCCGGCCTTTTAAGAGGGAACAGGGTAATAGGGGAGGGTAAGGATGGGAAGGGAAGGGAATAGGGGGGGGGGGGGGGGGTAGGGAAGGGAATAGGGTAGGGGATTGGGCCTCCGGTAAACTCACTCACTCGGCGAAACACAGCGCAAGCGCTGTTTCACGCCGGCTTTCTGTGAGAACGTGGTATTTCTCCGGTCGAGCCGGCCCATTTGTGCCGAAGCATGGCTCTCCCGCGTATATCCCTCGGAGACATGCATGTACTTACTTGTATTATCGAAGCAGCTTACTTCTCAAAGTAATGTCAAATGTGTGCCTTACGCTCTGGAGTTAAGGCTGAATTTGTTATGTTTAATTTTGGTGACATTGGTGACCCTGACGTGGTAATGATGATGATGAAGGTGAATGTAATTTGCATAGTAGCATATGCTTTCAGTTCTTAAAACAGCGCCTAAACCCGCGAACTTGTATTTATAAGGAATCCGGAGTTCTCTTAGTATCTTCGGAACCATAGTATACCTCGGTGCAAAATCTTGCGTTTTGATAGCATATGCTTAGGATTCTTCTTATAAAACCAAAATCACCATATGTTTCCATATAAATTTCGAGGAGTTCTCTCGATTACTCATGGATCCCATCCTCAGGTCACAACTTTTGTGAACATGGTACCAAATTGAAGAGAAACCTAATACAACAAAACAAAAATTTCGAAAATCGGTTCACAAACGGCGGAGTAATCGTTGAACATACACAAATAAAAAAATAAAAAAAAATATCCACAGCCGAACATATAACCTCCTCCTTTTTGGAAGTCGGTTAAAAAGTACAAAAGGCGGTGTTATCGCTACAAGCGATTTCTTCCACACAACCTTATAGAACTATAGTATAATAACTGTACTCGTAGTAATAGATGGTAGGTGACTACATAGACAGCTAAGAGCAATTTTTTAATATTACAAATACATACATACATATATACATACAAACCAAAGAATAAATTATACAAAATATCATTATAAATACATACAAACATAAATAATAAATGTAAATAATATAATATATCGTTATTTATGAGTTATTATGGATTAATTGTGACAAAAAATGTTCCTTAACCCCATTTTCAAAAACGTACGAGGACTGAGCACGTCTCAAAGATGTGGGTAATTTGTTCCACAGACTGACAGCACGAGCTGTGAACGAAGAGTCATAAAATTTCAACATCAATCATGACTTTTGAGTGAACGTTTAATGGCATTTCGTCAATCACGCGTCAGTCAGCGCACGGACAGTGATGGATTCGGACATGGAACACTCCGAAAAGGCAGCGGCGCCGCCCACGCGCTCGCGCAGCCTGTCACCGCCACTTCCGTCTAATGTGTTACAGCCCGAATAAAATTTTGTTTTGACTTTTGAGACGCTCCATTAGTTATTCGACACCACGAATCCAGCATCCATACTTTCATAATATATCCATACTAATATTATAAATGTGTCTGTCTGTCTGTCTGTTTTACCTCTTCACGCTCAAACCGCTGAACCAATTTTGCTGAAATTGGACATGGAGATACTTTGAGTCCCGGGAAAGGACAAAGAATACTTTTTATCCCGGCAAAATGTATGGTTTCCGCGCGATAAACGAATATTGGCGCAACGGAGTTGCGGGCATCATATTCTAGTCTAGTAATACATAAATGTGGAAGTGTGTCTGTCTGTCTGTCTGTTAACTCTTCACGCCCAAACCGCTGAACCGATTTTGCTGAAACTTGGTATGGGGATACTTTGAGTCCCGGGAAATAACATAGGCTACTTTTTATCCCGGAAAAATGTACTGTTCCCGCGCGATAAACTAGTTTTGGCGCAACGGAGTTGCGGGTATCATTTACAATACTAATAAATACAATTGGGAATCATATTGTTACGTGCTAGGGTTCAAGGATTTGGAGAGAAAGACCTGGTGACTCTCTTGAAGACTTTATTAACACTGCACTAAACACTAGGTCACAACACTTAGCACTAAGTCCAAACACTAATCACTAGGTCCAATCACTAAGCACTATCACTGTCCTAGGTCGTAGCCAAGTCACTGGTTCACTCACTATTGATCACTTGATGTCGCCTTGAAGATCGCTCTGATTGAACTGACTTGCCGGACCTGCCTGCGGCTCTTTTTATATGGCGAGACGAATTCCAGAAATTTCCCGATTCACGTAAACAAGTAAACAACCGTGGGAAATTTCTAGGAAGCTCGGGCATGTACCACAATAAAACTGCCGTCCTTGCGATAAGTGCAGTAAGTTGAATTTAATTTAGACCTTATGGACTCAGTCATAAGGTCTAAATTCAAATACGCTAACAAATAAAGGGTAAGCACGTAAACAAACATTGGACCTTTTTAGAAGGTTCGAGTATGTACTTGCGCACCACGTGTCCGTATACCATGTACCGTAACACTACTCCTCTCTTAGAGATGCTCGTCCCGAGCATGATTGTTACTGCCATGGTAACGCGCCAGACGGTCTATGTGTACCACTTTGAATGTCCCTCTTGGTTGCTTTTGAATCCTGTAAGTCACGTCATTCAATCGGGTAACCACTTTGTATGGGCCGTCCCACTTGGTCTGCAACTTTGGAGATTTGCCTTTTCGGCGAGTTGGGTTATGCAGCCACACCAGTGACCCTTCTTCGAAGCCGCTTGTATTCGATTTCCGGTCGTATCTGGTCTTCATGTTCTCACTTGACTGTAACCCATTTTCCCGAACCATGGCGTGTATATAGCGCATCTTTTCCCTTAAATCGCAGACATAATCTGGTACGGTCTTCGGTTCCTCCGGTGACCCTCCTGTCAAGAGGTCTACTGGTACTCGCAGTTCTCTACCGTAATTGACATACGCCGGGGTAGCTTTTATGCTCTCATGCTCGGCGGTACGGTACGACAGAAGGAAGAGCGGTATATACTTGTCCCAGTCCTTTTGTTTGTCATCTACCAATTTCGCCAAATGCCTCTCAAGGGTCTGGTTAAATCTCTCAACCATTCCATCAGACTGTGGATGGTACGCGGTGGTCCTCGTTTTATGCATTCCCAAAATTCTGCACACTTCCTGGAAGACCTGCGATTCGAAATTCCTGCCCTGATCAGAATGGATTTCCAGAGGCACACCAAACCGAGATATCACTTCTTCGACTAATTTAGAAGCGACTGTTGTAGCTTCTTGGTTTGGTATGGCGAACACTTCGGGCCATTTGGTGAAGTAATCCATGACGACCATAAAATACTTGTTTCCCGATTCCGTCACGGGAAATGGCCCAGCTACGTCAACTGCGATTCGTTCCCACGGTGCGCCAACGTTATACAAGCGCAGGCTCCCACGGCTCCTTGTCTGTGGTCCCTTCACTGCAGCGCAAGTAGTGCATTTGCGGCACCAATCCTGTACATCGTCTCGACAATGTAACCAGTAGAATCGTTCTCGCACTTTTGTTAACGTCCTCTTTACTCCTAGATGACCTCCTGATACGCCATCATGCATTTCACGGAGAACATCCGGTACTCTCGTTCTTGGGACAACTATCTGAAGATGGAACTCTCTGCCGTTGGTCTTCTCCCATTTCCGGTAGAGTATTCCGTTTTGAAGTATCAGGCTGTCCCATTGCGCCCAGTACGCCTTAGTGACAGCGCCAGTGGGTGCAACCTCACTCCAGATTGGTTTTTCATCACCCCGTTTCTTCCATGTGATGATGTGCCGAAGGTCGTCATCTGTTTCTTGAGCCTCCCTCATAGCATCATTCTCCCATAGGCCCAAAGGACTTGTTTTCGTTAACTTTAATGTTACTTCATTAGATTCCTGCTTAACACAATGTTTGCAGTCTTCCGGACACGGCCTTCGCGAAAGTGCGTCGGCATTCCCATGTGCCTTTCCGCTGCGGTGTTCCGTCTTGAAGTCATACTCCTGGAGTTGTTCAATCCATCGAGCTACTTGGCCTTCTGGGTTCTTGAATTGTAGTAGCCACTTCAAGGCTGCGTGATCAGTTCGCAGTAAAAACTGTCTGCCGATGAGATACTTGCTGAAATGTTGTAGCGTCTTTACGACAGCCAAGAGTTCTCTTCTTGTCACACAGTAGTTTCTCTCTGGCTTAGATAAAGATTTGCTGAAATATGCAATTACAACTTCTCTTTCACCCTGTTTTTGAGATAACACCCCTCCAATGGCCGTGTTGCTTGCGTCCGTGTCGACTATAAACTGACCTTCAGGTTGTGGATACCCCAGGATTGGTGTTTCACACAGATGTTTCTTTAGTTTCTGAAAAGAATCTTCGGAAGTCTCGTCCCAAATAAACTGTCGTTTATCTTCTGTCAGCCGATGTAATGGCTTGGCTATCTCTGAGAATCCCTTAACAAAACGCCTGTAGTAGGAGCATAGGCCAAGAAATGCCCGCACTTCGGTTTTGTTCTTAGGGGTTGGCCAATTTTGGACTGCTTCTAGTTTCTCCGGGTCCGTCTGAATTCCATCACTGGAGATAACATGGCCGAGATAGTTCACCTTACTCCTGAATAAACGACACTTTTTCGGATTCAACTTTAACTTGGCCCCCTCTATTTTGGCGAAAACTCGTTCTAAGTTTCGCAAATGGTCCTCGAAGTCGCGGCCAACAATGATGACGTCATCCAAGTAGACTAAGCAAGCCTCTCCAACTAAGCCTGCCAGTACACACTCCATGAGTCGCTCAAATGTGGCAGGTGCGTTGCACAATCCAAAGGGCATGACGTTAAACTGCCATAGACCTTTACCGGTGGAGAACGCTGTCTTCTCCTTGTCTTTTGGATGAATTTCCACCTGCCAGTATCCAGATTTCAGGTCTAGGGTCGAGAACCATTTCATGCCACTCAAGGTATCCAGAGTGTCGTCGATTCGAGGTAATGGATAGCTGTCCTTCTTAGTGACATCATTGAGACGTCTGTAGTCCACACAAAATCTTGTGCTGCCATCTTTCTTCTTCACTAATACAACTGGTGAGCACCACGGACTTGCAGACGGTTCAATGATCTTATGCCTTCTCATGTCCTCCAAAAGGCCTTCAACTTCTTTTTCCTTTGCAATGGGTATCCGTCTTGCTCGTTGACGAATTGGGTTCTCGCTTCCGGTATCTATCCTGTGCTGAACCATCGACGTTCTTCCAAGGTCGCCTTCCTGACTGGAGAAGATATTCGCGTGGCGTTGTAAAAACTTCTTAGCTTTCATGCTCTGCGAATAAGTCAGATTACTCTTGCAGTCATCGAGTAGCTCAGTCACTATTCCATAGTTGCTGGTGTTTGCTGAGTCTGAGCCTGTGATCGAATTACACTTTCTCATCCAGACAACTTCCTCGCACTTTCCAATGACATCACCTTTGTTCAAGCAGAACTCGCGATCACCAAGATTCAAAACTCTGACCACAGCGTTACTGCTTCCACTAACAAGGGTTCTTGCCGTCATCAATTTATGCGCTGATGTCTTGGTAGGTGTGTCTTCGATTAACACGCATCTGTTTGACTTCTTCTTTCCAGCTGGCGGTAGTTTCACCAGCACCCGAGCTTCCGCACGTCCAGGTATTATGACTTTCTTTACACATTCAACTTTCCCGCAAGCGCCTCCAAGGATGAAAATTTCTTCTTCGCCACACTTGAATACTCCGTCGGCGACATTAATTCTGCAGTTGTGCTTCTTCATGAAATCCAAACCCAAGATGCAATCATCCATAATCTCAGCCACGATAACGTCATGAGGGTATGAGGATCCCCCTACATTAATCGTAACTGACATTTCTCCCAGGACGGGTATTGGCTGACCGGAGGCAGTAAGGAGCCGACAGTTAATTCTCCTCTCGTGTCTTCTTGCGGCTTTTACCAGATTTGGGTTCACTATCGTTCTAGAGGCTCCTGTGTCTAGAGTCATTTTGCAATCCGTCCTGTTAATAGTCCCCTGAATCACAAGACTGTTCCCGCTGCATGCTTGGGAGATAACAGTTATCGGGGCTTCCTCCACGTCAGCCAGTACTCGCCCCTTAGTCCTGGCTTTTATTCGTTTCCCTGATCCCGGACAGGGGATGAAGCTCCTTGCTTCTTCAGCTCCTCTACTTGTTCCTCGAGCCTTTTCATCCTTGCCATCTGGGTCTCCTTCTGCGGGCAGTTGAGCTGAAGATGGCCCCTCTCACCGCACTTGTAGCACATGGCTCCAAAACTTCTCTTCGCGGGAGCCTTGACCTCCTTAACTTCCTCAGAGACCTCGTGGACCTTATGGGTCTGTCGTATGTCACGGCGAACAGCCTCGACCTCCAAAGCATGCGCCAATGCTTCTTTTAGCGAGGTGTGGTGACGTAGCCTCACTGCAGCTCTGACCTCTAGGTCCCTGATTCCGTCGACAAATGCTTGCACAATGTTCGTGTCGATCATCTTGGAATCGGCTCCTGGGTGTGCCTTCTTGACCAGATTTTCTATTTCCAACGCCCATTGTTGTAGTCCTTCTCCTGGGCGTTGGACTCTGTCACGCAGTTGGGCACGGAACACGTGCTCCAGGTGTCGCTCCCCGTATCTGGATTCAAGTGCCTCCATCAGGTCTTTAAACCCATTTCCTGTATGCGCTTCTAGGACTGACAAAGCTTGCCCTCTGAGCGCAACTGTGAGAGCGGTCAGGCATTGTTCATCATTCCATCCGTTGGCAGAAGCAACCGTCTGGAATTGCTGCCGGTAAGCGTTCCAAGAAGTAGTGCCGTCGTATGGTGGTACTTTTACTCTTGGCCCGTGTGCCACTCCGGAAGTTCCACTACACGTCGCGACTCCTGTGGTTTCCAGGCGAACTACTTTCTTCTGTAGTTCAGTGAGGCCGGTTTTCACATTTTCCACATCCACTCCTAGCCCGGTAACGCGTTCGTCCATTACGTCGACATCTTTACGAAGCTTAGTCACCGTGTCACTAACATCCTTTATAGCTCCAAGCGCTTTTTCTTGGAGGTCTTTTTGCTGCTCTTGTGATTCTCGAATCGCTCTGATTTCAGCCTTTTGAAATTCTTGCAAAGCGCCGAGCTTGCTGTCTTGTGACTCTTGTAAAGCGCCGAGCTTGCGGTCTTGTGACTCTTGTAAAGCCTGAATTAACTCAATTAGGCTTTGTAATTGGGGAGCCACTTGAGGGGCCGCAGAAGCTACGGGCGATGCATGGTGGCTGGAGCCAGTAGGCAGGGGTTGAGCAGACGGAGCTCGGTGGGCGGAGCTAGTGGGCGTGGCCATGTCCAAAGTGGGCGGAGCCTGAGGGGCGTGGCCAGTGGGCGTGTTCCGGTGGGCGGAGCCAGTGGGCGTGTCTTCAGCCAAAGTGGGCGGAGCCTGGTGGGCGTGGCCAGTGGGCGGAGCCATGTGGGCCTGGCCAGTGGGTGGGGCCTGTCCCTCAGTGGGCGGAGCTTGGTCCCCAGTGGGTGTGGCCTCCGCAACCCCTCTCTCGGAGTCAATGGCAGCAGCTCGCTGCGCCCTTGTCCTGACACTCCCCTTGAAGTCCTCTCTCGGAGTCAATGGCATCTCCAAATCGCACTTCTGACACCAGTTGTTACGTGCTAGGGTTCAAGGATTTGGAGAGAAAGACCTGGTGACTCTCTTGAAGACTTTATTAACACTGCACTAAACACTAGGTCACAACACTTAGCACTAAGTCCAAACACTAATCACTAGGTCCAATCACTAAGCACTATCACTGTCCTAGGTCGTAGCCAAGTCACTGGTTCACTCACTATTGATCACTTGATGTCGCCTTGAAGATCGCTCTGATTGAACTGACTTGCCGGACCTGCCTGCGGCTCTTTTTATATGGCGAGACGAATTCCAGAAATTTCCCGATTCACGTAAACAAGTAAACAACCGTGGGAAATTTCTAGGAAGCTCGGGCATGTACCACAATAAAACTGCCGTCCTTGCGATAAGTGCAGTAAGTTGAATTTAATTTAGACCTTATGGACTCAGTCATAAGGTCTAAATTCAAATACGCTAACAAATAAAGGGTAAGCACGTAAACAAACATTGGACCTTTTTAGAAGGTTCGAGTATGTACTTGCGCACCACGTGTCCGTATACCATGTACCGTAACAATATATTTCAGCCAACAAGTTAATATGGGTATAGAAATCCCTTTTTAATTGCCAACCTTTTACCCAAACTGTCCTTTTTTTGTTTTTTAATCAAACTCGCTATCAAAATTCCAATACAGGCCTCGGAATTACTGTGTAATGTGGAATTACCTCCGAATTCACCAACAGTCAAACGAAAGTTATGATTGGTGGAAATGACTGACCAGGGCATGAGCGTCTAATGGCTGCCCACCCTATATAATCCATTGACATAACCGACTCTTTATTGAACTGGTGTACCAATGGTGATAATAGAGTGATTAGTACTACACTATCTATTTAACCAAGCTTTGCTCGGTATTCGATAAAACACGAAAAACACGAATAAAATGACATTTTCTAAAAATGATTCCTAGCTAGATTCATTTATCGCCCCCGAAACCCCCTATAATATTACTATAATATTTCATGAAAATCGTTGGAGCCGATTCCGAGATACTTACCAATTTTATACATTATTTATTTTTATATTTTTTATATTTATATTTATATTATATTTACTAGTCGTATGCCTGAGTATAATCAACAATAATAATCAAACATTAAATATATTTTATACTATCAGACTTCTAACAATAGAATCACAGCTTGATTACACATAGAATTTTAAAATTAACCTAACACTATAATATAATAAATTTTAAATTATCAAAAAAAATATCTAATTTCTTATTTAAAACAATAATATTCTATTAAGTATACTAATTATTAATTAAATTAAGTACTAATTCAAACTACAAAATTAACAATAACAATATACAGGGTGTAACAAAAATAAGTGATAATACTTTAGGGTGTGTACGTGTTCCTTGTAGAGAGTTCACTGTGAAAGTAGCAGCGCTGAAGGACAAAAAAATTTTTTGACTTTTGTATGGGCAAGGGCCCGAGCATCACGAGTTTTCCCATACAAAAGTGAAAAAAAAATTAGGTCTTTCAGCGCTGCTACTTTCACAGTGAACTCTCTACAAGGAACACGTACACACCCTAAAGTATTATCACTTATTTTTGTTACACCCTGTATATAGGTGTCAGGTAAATAATTGAAAAAAAAATTATAAATAAATAAATAAAAAAAAACTTAATCAAAACGGCCACCCCGCAGCGCACCATGCTCAAATGTCCCCATCACGCTGGCCGCATTACCGCGCTGAATGCCCAGGGAGACATGTTCGGCTAGGTGCGCGCCGGAGCGTGGATCGTTGCCTGCTTCCCGCAACCGTCGTCCGAGCTGGCGAACAAAAGCTTTTGCCTCGTTGCACCACGGACCTCCTGTTTCGACGGCAAAAGGCACAAAGAGGTATTGACTTTCCCAGTCCGCGTATTTGTTGTGCTTTTGCCGAGCAGCGTGCTCAGCGGCAGATCCCGCATTTCGAGCAGTGCCAGAAATGTGAGAAGCGGCGTACGTACTAACGCACGTGACATCCCATAGGAGGCACCGACCTTTCTTCCAAGGGATCAGGGAAAGGCCGTCCGGGCGTTTTCCGTCGCTTCGGCTCAAGCCAGGGGGCTCGAGCACGCACGGTACGTCCGCCGACACCAAGGCTCGACGGAGGATGTCGTTGAGGGCGTGGTGTCTAGCAAAACGACCGGCAGCTTTAATGCAGCTGAGCACTAGATTCCACGCAGGAAACTGCCTTAATACGTGCCAGTGCTGATTCTGACCGTGAGTTCAACATACGCGTTTTAAGGTATATGTGGAGCTGAGGTCATCCCATGTACGCTGGGAGGAGACATCAGACATCCTCGGGGGGGTTGATGCCAGGATATAATTCTTGCCAAGCAGTTTCTGCGTCGGTCAGGGGATGCTGTATCTCGCACCTTGGACTTTTAAAATGTTAGTAACAAGGTCAGCAACTCCATTCGACGACGCAAGAAATGCCGGCAAACCAACAGAACCTATGCTCCTGATGCCCAAACCACCGTGTTTTACCGGTAGCGCAGCCTGTTGCCATTGCGGATCATTTTGGCTTCGGTCCCGCCTCGACGACGAGGGCGGTACCGAAGCCAATTTGGGTAGGTTGCAGGTGTGATGCCATAAGTTCCCTAACGGCTCGACATGCGCACTTCGCTACGAGGCGTCTAAAGGTGGAACCTACAGCTATTGGACGTATGCTCCTCCTCCTCTCTCCTCCATCTTTTTTTAAGAGGGCACAAAGTGTCGCCCCATAAAGGTGTGGAGAAACGTCAGGATTTAATGTGCCTTGTAGTTAGAAATTGCAGAGATTGATAAGTGATTTTAGGAGACGTGGGCCGTTGTTGCCGGCAGAGGGCGATGATAATTCTTTAAGGTGTTGGGGGCGGATGCCGTCGGGGCCGGAGGCAGATGAGTTATTGAAGCTTTGTATAGCGGAAGCAACGTCTGCAGGGGATAGCACCAGAGGAGATACAGACACTACGGAAGACAGGGGTGATATGGACAGTGGGCGGGAGGGATGCTTTTGGATTAGGGACTCTAGAGTGTTTGTGTTGGTGGGGGCGATTTTGCAGTCTGAGACGAGCAGACGTGCCACTCCTGCTAAATCACCTTCGTGTACTTAAACTTTTTAATCGGGACTTAACGCGACTTATTTAAGTAGTAATGCGCGGTAATAATATAAATCCGCGGTAGCAGAACATCTGCTTGATATGGGGACTAATCACTGGATGGAGCTACACGACCCTAAAATCCTCTCTATGGATCGTCATTACTCGTCACACGAGAGTAATACGTGAAGCAATTGAAATTAAAAAGTACAAAAATTTCAATCGTGAGGACGGATTTAAATTGTCGCCCGCCTGGAATCCAGTGATCAATAAGTGCAAACCGCGTGTGTCACCTCTGTCTATAAGTGTGAACCCGGATACAGTTAGTGTTGTGTGTCGCAGTGAACCTACTGACTTTCAGTGTATTAGAACACAAATATTGGACAACTCGAGGGTAGTCGTAGAACCGACCGCCCGGTGTAAACGAAGACGTCGCGCTCCTGCAGTCCCCTCGTGACCACGGCCGTTGCAACACGGCCGAAACGTCGAGAAAAAGTATGTACTCGTAGTAGCATTACTACTTAAATAAGTCGCGTTAAGTCCCGATTAAAAAGTTTAATTATAATGCAACGCGAAAGTTTAAAATGTTATCTTAATAACCGATACGGGCCGGATATTATTAGAAAAATAAAACATCTAGAATTCCTTCGTAAAAAACGCGCTCGATTGGAAACGTCGGTTATATTCCTGTCACAGTGCCGCGATAGTGCAGTGTTACCTAAATGTGTGTGGATAAAACCGCGTGATGACATAGCGTGTTCGAAGAGGATTCTAACGTCTGCGAGTTTTCGTTTGCTTAAACAACTTATACGGAACAATCACATTGAACTGAGTAGGGTGGTGAGTGAATTGTACACAGTGCATTTGGAATGCAGTAGGGTGTTGTCTACTGAAGATTTTGATAAATGTGATCGTGTAACTTTCCATCAAGCGTTGCGAACATACGAGTTATGTAAAGTGAGCCACGACCGCAAATTTAATAATTTGTGTACCCACCAACGTCGTGATGAGCCTCGGATACCCACTAGTGATGGGACTCTTAACTCTGTGTCAGACATTGAACGTGTAGTGATCAATTTGTCAGATGAAGTGCTGGATGACCCTACAAAAAGTATATTGGCCAAATGAATGAATTACGCATTAACACCTCAGCGAATTCCTTACGAGGAAATAGTGTGTGGCGTGGAGCAGGCTATTTCACGTAATAAAGTTCCAACCGCGGATGCAGAAGTTATAAGGCAGGATATAGCGGTGATATTACGTAAGTCGAAGCTGCCAAAGAGTAACATAACTACAGAAGAGCGGCTAGCACTTAAACAGTTAAGAAACAACAATGACATCTTAGTACTAAGGGCTGATAAAGGAAACGCTACTGTAGTTATGAGTACCGAAGAATATGTGCAGAAAATAAGGAGTTTGCTGTCTGACACAAATGTATACAAGCAAGTGTCATACAATCCAACGGCCAGTGTTACTCGGCGCATTCGAACTTTGATCCACGAAAACAAAGATGTCTTCACGGAGGACGAGTACAATTTTCTACACAAACCCAAACCTGTGCAACCCCCTAAGCTATATGGTCTGCCTAAAATTCACAAAAGGAACATTCCTCTGAGGCCCATTGTGAGTAAAATTGACTCTCCGACATACAACTTGGCTAAACATGTTGCTGGAGTGCTGCGACCATTAGTTGGGAAAACACCGTCTTTCGTGAAGGATTCGGTCCATTTCAGGGACATAGTGAAGAGTATGAGGTTGGAACCCGGAGATACCATGGTGGGTTTCGATGTTGAGTCACTCTTTACTAACGTTCGACTCAAGGATTGCATCGAGGTGATTAAAAACAAGCTGTGTGACCATGAGTTGCCTAAGGAATATATTGTTCTCATTGAACACTGTTTGGACGGTAATTACCTTCTCTTCAGAGATCAGTACTACCTCCAGATCGATGGCGTTGCAATGGGTAGCCCTCTGGCACCGATAATTGCAAATATCTGGATGGAGCACTTTGAAGACCTAGCTTTAGCTACTGGACCATGTACTGTAAAGCTTTGGAAGAGGTACGTTGATGATGTTTTTTGCATTATTAATGGAGGTCAACAGGAAATAGAACAGTATGTTAATTACCTTAACTCAATCCATCCAAAAATAAAGTTCACCTACGAGATGGAGAAAAACAGATGCCTCGCATTTTTGGATGTGGAGATCAAAGTGAAGGAGGATGGTATATTATCCCACACTGTGTACAGAAAACCCACACACACTGACAGATATCTACACGCATCTTCTCATCATCATCCTAGGCATCTTCAATCTGTTATATCATCATTAACAAACAGAGCTCATAACCTTTGTGACCCTGAACATTTGCCCAAGGAGCTAACACATGTTCAGGAGGTACTTAGACGTAACGGGTATAAGGTGTCGAGGGGATCGAGAAGACAGAAGGAGAAAACGAGATATCCAGAGGTGAACCGTCAAGCAGCATTTTTACCATACGTCAAAGGCGTAACGGACAAAATTGGAACAGAGCTGAGGAAATACTCCATTAAGACTGTGTATACTCCGTTACGTAAAATATCACAAGTACTTCGGTCACCAAAGGATTCCTTACCTTTCCAAACTCCTGGGGTTTATAAAATAGATTGTAGCTGTGGTAGTTCGTACATTGGCCAAACGAAACGGACTATTGGCGAAAGAGTGAAAGAGCACATAGCTGCAGTGAAAAATCGCCAGACAAATAAATCCGCGGTAGCAGAACATCTGCTTGATATGGGGACTAATCACTGGATGGAGCTACACGACCCTAAAATCCTCTCTACGGATCGTCATTACCACACGAAAGTAATACGTGAAGCAATTGAAATTAAAAAGTACAAAAATTTCAATCGTGAGGACGGATTTAAATTGTCGCCCGCCTGGAATCCAGTGATCAATAAGTGCAAACCGCGTGTGTCACCTCTGTCTATAAGTGTGAACCCGGATACAGTTAGTGTTTTGTGTCGCAGTGAACCTACTGACTTTCAGTGTATTGGAACACAAATATTGGACAACTCGAGGGTAGTCGTAGAACCGACCGCCCGGTGTAAACGAAGACGTCGCGCTCCTGCAGTCCCCTCGTGACCACGGCCGTTGCAACACGGCCGAAACGTCGAGAAAAAGTATGTACTCGTAACATTACTACTTAAATAAGTCGCGTTAAGTCCCGATTAAAAAGTTTAATTATAATGCAACTCGAAAGTTTAAAATGTCACCTTCGTGTACTTTTGCTTCTACCCTTTTGCATAAATCGAAAGGCATCCGACTTGGGATCTCGCATAGCAAAGGGCAGGGGTTGTCGATATTGTGTTTTACTTTTGTCGTTAGAGATGATTGGCCAGTCTGATCTGGTACCCTCAGTGCGGAGTAGGCAAAGGTTAAAAATTCATACCAGGCTGCTTTTGAGTTTCTATCGACACAAACATCGATCAGGTCTGCCAGTTTGCCAGCTGCAAGACTTCTGGCTCCTTTGGGCACATGTTTCAGGGCAGGGCATGGGCAGCATGTAAAAATGAGGTAGACTAACTACAAAAAAACTATCTGTGACAAAATATAGCTTGTGTAAGGAAGTCGCTGCTTCTCTTATTTTTCAATAGACGAAATTTCTAGCTTTCAGTACTCTCTATCCATCATCATGCACCGTTGGTATGGACATTATACTAACAATTGTCTGTAGATTCTGTGGTAGTTCTCTCTGTCATCGATGCGCATCAGAGTACCGGACCGCACTGAATTACCCTGTGGGAATAGCTCAGGCCTCTCTCACATTAAGGTATAGTCCTTGATCCAAACTAGCTGAGATTTTACTTTCCACATCTTATTGCCAGGGGAGTACTTCAATAAGGCTGGCAGCTCAATGTGTTGCTTCTTTATTTTGTCCAACAATTACTTGCTCTGGCACTCGGTTCTTCTCAGAGCACCATTTTATTTGTGCATAATAATATAATTTATGCGGCTTTGTTCTTGAAAAGGTATAAAGATGCAGTATTTTCACTTCTAAAATATTGTAATATTAAGAAAATTTTATAGAAAAATATCGATGTTGTTTTCTTGACAGATTCAGACAGATATATATATATATATATATATATATATATATATATATATATATATATATATATATATATATATATATATATATATATATATATATATATATATATATATATATATATATATATATATATATATATATATATATATATATATATATATATATATATATATATATATATATATATATATATATATATATGTATGTATATATATACACACACTGGCAAAATTAGCGGAACATAGGTAAAAAGGGCCAAAACTTGAACTCAAGTGGGTCGGGCTGTCTGAAAGCCTTTTTTATAGCTTCTAAGCTCATTCAAGAAATAAAATATTGAACAAAACTGGCAAGTTGACAGGTTTTTATACCAATTATGCCCTAATAAGTGTTTTTCGATTATCGACGTTGTAAGTGTTCCTAGTTAAGAATGGCGTTTTAGCGGGGTGCAAGGTGTGCTCAGCTCATTTGATTGTTTGGTTTTTGAAAGAACACATTGCTTAGATACAAAATTAGTGATTTCCCAGCATCTGCAACAGCTAGAGCTGTAACCACGATAGAGAAAGGTCACACCTACCGTTCGGTCAGTCAGGCCTTAGGTGTGTCGGCTTCCGTGGTTCATCGTAACTTTCAACGCTTCAAAGAGACTGGATCTTACGTTCGGAGACGAGAACAAGGCAGATATCGGGTGACAATGGTTCAGGATGACCATTTTGTAAGGAAACATAACTTAAGAAATCGACCTTTAAACTGCTATGCAGACACGAAACCTGTCGGAACAGGTCCAAGATGAACGTGTAAGTGATTGTACAGTAAGAAGAAGACTCAAAGAAGTTAAATTAAACTCAAAAGTGCCATCAAGGGCACCAAAACTTGAGACAGAACACCGAAGAGCCAGGCTAAGATTTGCGCGTGAACATTAAAATTAGACAAGTGAGTGAAATCTTGTGCTGTACAGTGATGGGAGCAAATTCTGTGTACATTGTATTGGCAGGCGATAAAGAATGTGGATAAATCGTAAGGAACGCTATAGGCCATCAAACTTACCGGAAACAGTGGCCTATGATGCAGGCTTCGTAATGGTTTGGAGTTGCATATGATTTGGAGCCCGCATGGAGCTGATGATTATAGATGATGGTACTTTGACAGTACAGGGCTATAGCACCGACATCCTGGAACTGCATGGTGTGCCTTTTACACAGTTTTAGGTAGTAATTTCAATTTTATGTGCGTCCATAGAGTAAGAAAATCGGGCATTATTACCTAAACGATGCTGGCGTAGCCCAGATGGAGAGGCCAGCGTGGTCTACGGATGTGGATCCGATTGAAGACGTGTGGCACATCAATGGGTGAACGGTACGAGTTAAAATTCCAGCTCCAAAATGTGTCCAGGAGCTTAAGTTGGCGCTACTGGAGGAGTAGGAGAATATCCCACAGGAAATGATCGACAATTAAAATGCAAGCATGGAATGGCGTATCCAGGCCCTCTTGAGATCCAACACGCTTTTAACATGGCATTTCTTTAATAAAAATGGAGAATTTATCTTAAAAACTTACTACTGAAGTTTCAAAGATTTTCTTAGTTTTTTGATTTTTGCTGATTTTTTTTCTATTTTTCACGTTTTTATGCCCTAAATTTACATCAAATTTATTTTTTAATAATCAGTTAGTAAATAAATAAATAAATATATAAAAATCAGTGAACAATTTAAAAAAAATTGAAAATTTTGTTATGTTCCTCTAATTTTGCCGGTGTGTTTATATATATATACAATAATTGCTCGTTTAAAGATATAAGCTGTACACTTATAGCAATAATGACGTTCAAATAAAGTCTTATTATACAAAATGGACAGTCCAGAATATATCGAATAAAACAATGACGTCATGCGCTATGACCGTATACTTACTAGGTTACATTTCTGAACCCGAATAGCAATCACATTAACAGTTTACTGGCACAATATTGTATGTTTTCTAATCTACTTTCTAATACACATCTAGCAAATCTGGTGATACATTTAGAGCTTAAGAGGATACACCAGGGGCCAGAGAAATTGAAATTAGGTATTTGAAAATGTATTGCTGTCTCACCAATCTCAAGTCTCCCACCGCAGAGCGCAATAGAGACAACACGACAAAAATTCTAAGAAAAGAACAGAAAATCTTCGATTCGTTGTCCGCTGATTCCTTCTCCAAAACTTAACCGATTTAAGTACTTTTTTCATTAAGAATTAAAACAAGGCTTGAGCTGTGTTTCTATGTTTTACTTTTTTTGTATATTTTAGCCAGTTTTGTTTTCTGGGTGTTTGAACACAGAGGAAAATCTGGCCATTTTTTGGGTTTTTGCACGTTCTTATCTTTTTTAATAATAAAATTATGAAAAAAAAGTAAACATAGGGACATGCTAATAGTGGCCATAGGTATTCAGGAAAAAAATCATAACTCCACCGGCATTATCCAGGGAGGAAACAGGGGACAACGTTTGTATGGAAAAACGGCGGTGTGGACTCTTCTTAAGGGCCAACCTACACGTACCACAACCACACCACGCCGCAAAGATAAAATGCCGTCAAGCTGTAGTTACGTGTGAATGGTGTCGCTGCAGCTTTTTGTAGTTGCGTTGTGGTACCGACAAAATGTTGACGTGGTTGCGTTGTCGCCAGTAGTTGCGATGTGGTTACGTACGAAAGTCAATGTAACGGAGGGGAGGATGAGCGCGGGCGGTGTGCGCTTATTGTCGTTGCATCGACGCAACGTTGTGGTTGCGATGTGGTCGGCCACTAGTTCGCTTGTGGTTGCGATGTGGTCGGTATCACACAAGCGGTCGACAACGACTGCAAAATGTGGTATATGTGAACAGTCCAGTTCATTTACAATACGAAATATACGCCTGACCATGTGGTGTGGTTATGGTACGTGTGGGTTGGCCCTAAACGTGAAAAGCTTAGCTAAGCTTAGCAGGCTTAAAGCGTGGCAATGAAAACACTAGTAATAATACTTAACCAAAATTATTCGGATAAAAAATTATAATTTATTGAATTTTTTATACACGTGTCATTGCATCGGTACGCTTAATGTTGTAAATTTTATATTCGTACATTAATTTTGTTTATGTGTATCATAATGTAACCTTAATATTTTATCAAATCTGTTGTTTTGTGGTCTTTACTGGTAACAATTATCTTAATTTCCGTCAGGTAAAACACGGATCTCCAAACTTTGTGTTAAAATGTTTTGTATTCCAAAGGACAAAGGTAGAGTACACAGTGAGCTACGCGTTTAGTAATCGTTGTGTAAAGGCCCCATGTGCACAGGCATCTATATATATAAAACTCAAAGGTAACTGACTGACATGGTGATCTATCAACGCACAGCCAAAACCACTGGTTGGATCGGGCTGAAATTTGGCATGCAGGTAGATGTTATGAAGTAGGCATCTGCTAAGAAAGGATTTTGATCAATTCTACCCCCAAGGGGTCAAAATAGGGGATGAAAGTTTGTATAATATAATAATACTTGCTAACACGAGCGAAGCCGCGGGCAAAAGCTCGTTAAAATATTTTTAAATATGGTTTGATTTTAATTTTCACCTGTACATTGTACAATGTATACCTAAGAACTGTTTCTTAAAAAAATATTAAATTAAGGCAAAAACTAAGTGGTCGTATTATGCCCTATGTCTGTTGAGGAGGTCTCTGGCATTTTATAATTTGTTTCCATTATCCCTATTTTTAATTAGGAAACTGCATACTTTGAACTTTAATCTCTTTACTGATAAGTACAATGAATATTGTTTATTATAATGATTTGTAATATAAAAATATCATCTCTTGTATAATTGAAATAGTGTCTGGAATGGAAAGCAACTTCCGTCGCCCATGGACACTCGCAGCATCAGAAGAGCTGCAGGTACGTTGCCGGCCTTTAAAGAGGGAATAGGGTAATAGGGGAGGGTAGGGATGGGAAGGGTAGGAAAGGGAATAGGAGAGGGTAGGGAATGGAATAGGGTAGGGGATTGGGCCTCCGGTAAACTCACTCACTCAGCGAAACACAGCGCAAGCGCTGTTTCACACCGGTTGTCAAAAATATATGTAAAAAATTTTGAATTAAGTATTACATATTTTAGGGGAATAGGCTATCCACCAATTAACTTGACAGATCAAGTATAGAGAATCTGTCAAAAAAGTTGTGACTAGCGTATTCGGCACTTTATCAGAAAGTGGTGAAACAGGCCCTTATGTAATTAATGTTCCACTCTGAGTGCCGCAGTAAGGCTAATTAATGTGCCCCATAACTAAAAATCCGTAGTCTCGTCCGTACTTAAAATTACAAATGCAAAACTAATTTTTTGTACCGATTGTATTGGTTAAATACTTAATTAGCACGTACGCTTTTTTCATAACACAGGCCTTATATCCTTTTTTACGCAAAACTTTTTGTCATTACGTGGGATAGTTTTACGGCGTAAATCGTAATAAGTAATATCTAAAAGATTTGAGACGAATATTATCGTATTCCATACCACGTATCACCGCTTTGTGTGTACGCAGCACCAATATTATAATATCGGAGGCCACAAATTAAAATGATATGTTTGGGTCCTTTTGGCCGCCATTCTTCACGCTACATTGCTTTTTTCCCAACCCGTTCCCAACGTATACAATGCAAACAACGCCCCGAGCTTAGCATTGATATCAAAATACAAAATATACGGAATATACCAACGAAAATGTGACGGACTATTTATTCGAAACACAGTACATTTGAGATATTCGCGGCTTTTAAATGCGTTGTAATAATTCCAAAATCGGAGTAATCGTTTTTTGTTTTGAGCGTAGTTTATTTATATTTTGAGGTAAATTGAGTTTATTTTGGTCGGTTATTAGATGCTTAAAACGTGCAGGGCCGTGAGATACTTAAAACATGCCCGCCAAAATCGGGACGTCCCGATTTTTACATCAATATTAAATGTCCCGCGCGGGACAGGCTCAGCAGTCCCGCTTTTCGGGGTACCGTAACTCGAACGTACGTTCAGTGTGTTGATAAAGATAGGTGTGTAATGAAGATAAGAATGTGGCAGATAGTGCCCGGGTGGATTTTCTATGGTTACTTTTGCCATTTATTGTCACGTAAACGTAATTTTAAGTTAAATATCAAAAGTATTTTTTTTTTTATACGTTATCTTACTATGGCTTTTAACGGAACAAAAAAATGGCAACGCTGATGCTATCACTTATCGCTGTACTACGTTATAGCACTACCTGGTGTTAACTGGCTCACTCTATTAGTGACGGCGGTTTAGTGGTCGTATATGACTGTAATAAAATTACGGTTTGTGTGAAATTGCCTTTTCACTAGCACCGAGATTCGCATCTATTTAATTAAGCACGTACGTCCTTATTTTGTTGACCACGTGTCAGTTACTTATGCCAATGAAAATCCCCTGGAAATCGTATATTTCGACGCGATAAAAGTAGTTGGTGTCCGTCATCGTGGGTGCCAACAGTTTGCGCAAAGTTTCATAAAAATCTGAAACCGTTTAAAAAACAAAATTTTCCTTTTTATGATGATTGGGTAGTATATTTTATCAAAAATTAATATAAAACCTACAGCATAAATGTTTAAACATTACCATCAATATTAATTTAGAAGCGGTAATATTTTATGAAAACTAAATACGTTTGATAAGGAGAAATTAACGATTCATTGCCTTTTAATATTCCACAACCCATAATCGAACCGCAATAAATATGGAGAGATAAAATTAAATTCACGCAATGAAAACCCACTAGTTCTATGAGGGTTTCGACCCATAGAGATATAATCCTACCCTTGAATTATGCGTAGTACTTATTACATTAACAGTGGGTATATAATTCTTGATATTACAAAACATAATACTGTGAATAACGTGGGTGTTATTTTAATTGCCTAAGCGGTATATTGTAAATTGAAATATGTAGGTTTGATTTTGGAATATATTTCAATTGTAATTTTATTCTAGCTTAGATTTTAATTAAACACTGGCCTTATACCTACTGATAAGTGTATTTACAAAGTGTACAAGTATTTATGGTTCGCTGTCTTTCTCTGTCGTATGATTTTTCGAAATACCAGACAAAAACAAGCATGTCTTGTGTAGTTTTTCGCTGTAATATGTTATTGTAAAGGAAATGAGTTTTTTTAAACGGGCTTTGGCCCACCACACTTTCCCATCACTGTATCTCCTGTGTCGCCAGGATCGACGACGGTATCCAACCACGAAAACCCTTTGATATGATCTCAGGGAGCCCGAGGGACATGCTAAAGCTGTCTCGGGACCCGCAACGAAATTAATCAAAAGAATAAGTTGTTGTGGAATGAGTTTCTGAAACCTTATGTAAAATATCCTCTGTCCCCATTCAAACGTCTTAATCTCTCCAAATATCCGACGCAAACAAAACAAATTACACACGAGAAACTAATATAAGTTTCGCGTCGATTTATACCGAAACGGCGACAGAGCACGCAATAAGCCGAGCCGATATAAATTTGCAAGGAGATTTAAAAGTAAACTTATTTCGCCAAGACGTTTCGCGCGCCAATAAAACCCTGAATAGTGCTATCGAGAGGGCTTTGAGGCAATAAATATTCTCAGGCTCGCAATTCTTTTGATCGAGCGTCGCTTTCACCTGCATAAAATCCCCGTAATGAGGAATCAATATTTATTACGAATACTTTCGTTTCTTTTGAGGAATTAAAGGCTCCTTTTTAAATTTTTAATGGGTGTTTTTTTATGAAATAAGGGTGCAAAGGAGCAAACGGGTCACCTGATGGAAAGCAACTTCCGTCGCCCATGGACACTCGCAGCATCAGAAGAGCTGCAGGTGCGTTGCCGGCCTTTTAAGAGGGAATAGGGCAATAGGGGAGAGTAGGGATGGGAAGGGAAGGGAAGGGAATAGGGGAGGATAGGGTAGGGGATTGGGCCTCCGGTAAACTCACTCACTCGGCGTAACAAGGCGCAAGCGCTGTTTCACGCCGGTTTTCTGTGAGAACGTGGTATTTCTCCGGTCGAGCCGGCCCATTCGTGCCGAAGCATGGCTCTCCCATGTATAAAGTGTATGAATAAATTAGTCTTAAAATTAGTTTTTATGTCGGTCTAGATGTTTGAATCAATATCTTTGAGACTGGAAACTAATAGCGAAAGGCTTAGCTTAGATCTCGTTGTTCACATTCGTGCATAATGCCTGAACCACACCTGAACCTACTTTTGCTACTAAAAGCTACGATCGTACTTTTATGTCTTGTGTAAAGAGAACTAAAATCATACTAAAGCCACGTATTTTTCAAGTCTTTCAGTCCTTGTTCAGATTTCTTTCACTGAGATACTTTCATGAACTTTCATCTTTTACATTAAAATCGCCAAACTGTACAGTGTACAACGTTATTTAAGCATCTTATGCGGTATCCTTAAATAAAATTCGGCGTCGGAATGTCGCTATTAGAAGACCCCATTTATGATAAACAGCAAGAAAGTGTACGCCAGGCCTGCGGATCTAAAATGGTCGCTTTGAAGAATCATGATATGAATCATAATATGATTCATTTTTCTAATATCGCAAAATGCAACTCTGCTTGCAAATTCATTTCTCTATTTTTGTACTGATTCGACATTTGTCAGTTTGACAGTTTTAATAATTTATTTGCTGAATAATTGATTGAGTGGAATTGCTAAATGTGACCATTTTAGCCCCGCTGCGTCTGTTGTTCTTAGTGGAACCAAATTGTGGCCAACGAATTACACGAGCCAGCGAACTGGTAAAGGCGACACCTAAACTAGAAAACTTTCTCGAATCGGACAAACCGAATATTTGATATGAGAAATTCAATTTTCAAAGTTTTAAAGCTTAGAATTTATGGTGCGATGAAACAGCTGTGAGTGATTTGAAATGGCTGGGTGACAGATGTATTTCATAGTGCCGCTGATATGCGCTAGAATCGATTGAAGGGGTGAAAATTTTAAAATTGGAAAAGATATGTTATTTTTCATCTCTTTCGTACTCAATTCCACTATATCATGCCACATCGGCGTTTCGTTCCTTGTTTGATTCACTCCGCTTCCTATTACATACTTAAAAAGTATTCTTATATTATACCTACGATATATAAATATTTTATATACGTTAGGTAATTTTAAGAGAATAAACTTTTGTAGATAGATATACGAAATAGACTAGAAAAAAATTTAGAGGTGCCAAGGAACACCCGAATGGAACGAAGTTATTTCTTATGTTAAAAAAACCTGTATAAATGTATACGTTGGCGTATTTAAAAAAAAAACAGCGACGCGTTGTTAGTATTCCTGGGCGTCAATAGATAGCGCTTTTTTCTATTTTTTTTTTGAGTGTATAATTGTATCATTATATAATTGTATCATTATACAATTATACACTCAAAAAAAAAATAGAAAAAAGCGCTATCTATTGACGCCCAGGAATACTAACAACGCGTCGCTGTTTTTTTTTTAAATACGCCATCTAGATGACGCACAGGAATACTTACTATCAACGACCTCTGCCCCTAACATGCAGGTACGTTAATAAAAAGTGTCGAGGTGAAATGAAGGTCAAATATCGTTCTGTCTAGCCTTCAGATTTACGCCGAACGCGCGATAAGGAACTTCATTCCAAAAAGGACAAAGCTGCATTAATGTTGCATTAAAATAGCAAATTTGCGTTACATAAAGCTTTTATTTAATTCAATGGAAGCAACATAATACTCTGTATAAAGACAAGATAATAAAAATGGCTGACTTGTATCGGACACGTCAGTCGGACACGGCTGTCGGACGCAACGTATCTGCATAATTTATGTACAGTCACGTCTATTGTGTAGATACGAGCTTTATTAGAGTAAATTACATTTTTCGACACAATAGTACTGGCAGAAGTCAAATAAGCAACGCACAGACAAACAAGCGGCGCAAGAACTTTTTTTGTTCCAGTTAAGATTTTTTACATCGAAACTTTCTGGACTTGATGGTCCTTCCGGGATATATCGTCAGAATTGACTCAATGGTAAGTAGGTTAAATCTCAGCAAAAATATTTCTTCATGGCCTTATTATTAAATTCGAAGAATATTTCTAAATTATACTATTTCGCTCATTAAGATTTTCTAGTTTTCAAAATAATAAACATTAAGACTTGTAGTTATGTTGTTATTACATGAATAAAATCTACCCAAAATGCATTAAATGTAATTTAATAAGGGTGAGACTATCTATTGGGTAAACGAAAACAGTAGGACAAACGGATGGACTTATGCACCAAAAAAACTGGTCAGAAAAACTCAAAATATCAACTCTACTATACTCAGTCAGAGTAGACAGAATGATAGAGTATGCCGACCTAGAACTGATGTTGTCAACAATTTTTAAATTTGACGTATTATGACGAAAATCGTCGCTAGGGTTGTTAACTTGTTACCTACGAATTTAAAACTATGACATATTCGCTGGACGTGTTCCCCTTTGGTCTTATTGTTGTTTGTGTTTTGGCACATGCGATTAAAATTGTCAGAATCTAATTTTGAAATGCTTATTTTAAATATTTAAAAATAAATTATATCAGCCAGCGCGAGGCACATTCCGTTCATAGTCCTAGTAAAACCCGACGAATTTGACAGATATTGAAACCTGTCCGTTTCTTTGCAGTCGAACAATGGTAGTTATGTCTATTGTGACTCAGTTGATATTTTCTCTAGCGCTTTTGACTGGCTAACGTCAAAACTAAACAAATCAACTGTTGTTGATTGGCTTACGTTTTGTTTTGTTGATAAACTCTAGTCAAAAAACTTCCTAAACCGGTCGTAACTTACGAGACAAATCTTTAAAGTGAGAAATAAATGACTGTACATCGTTGAAACGTGTAAATCCTAGTGAGTTTTAAAACGCGTTCAACGGTAACGTAGACGCAGAAAATTTTTACTTCCCCGGCAAGCGTTTGTGCAATCAGTCCGGATTGTGCCGGATATCCGGCATATCCGGGCTGAGCCGTTAAGCAGCGGAGAAAACATTCACTGTAAAATCCTATTATAGGTTTTTAAAGTTTGTCGACTCTCAATATTTATAAAAGTGTAACTAAGTCAACAGTAGCAGCAATTCCGACTGAGAGCGGAAATCTTATTACTTCCAGTTTTTTCTTTTAAACTAACATTGCTTTGCGTTAAGTTTAATGAAAGTGGGGAGAAAAATGTTAGAATTAAGTTTACTAATTCCATATCTTACATTCACTTTACAATAAAATAGGGAGCTTTCTGCATTCTATTTTTTTTTTCAATGAAACCACAGCTAAAAGCTTTTATTTTATGAATCGCTCAAAAAGTGAAGTGGTGTTATATAAAATGTACATAGTCCGTTCCTCGTTCGCACAGAAATTCAACTATCACGCGGTAACAGTACATTTTGCTGCAATGAAAATCATCGTATGTTTTCCGGGACACAAATGATCGCCAATCGCCATATAGAAATTTATCGATATCGATTTAGCGAGTTTAGTTTGCGGAAGTAAAAGACAGACAGACAGACTTTCGCAATTAAGTACATTATATTTTGAATGCTAATGGAAAACTTTTATCACAAAATTTAAATAACAACAAGAATAACTCTATCTATATATAAAATTCTCGTGTCACAATGTTAGGCCGCGTACTCCTCCGAAACGGCTTTACTGATTTTAACCAAATTTTATATGCATATTCAGCGGGTCTGAGAATCGGCTACTGGGTAATTTTTATATTGATAAGTGCATTTGTTGAATAAATAATAGTAAATTATTACAACTCGAGACTGACGGCGACCATTGTTTGTGCGGGATAGCGATGGACGTTGCCATGGTGACATATTTATTTAGTCACTTCAATAAAATAATACGGCCGAAATACTTTATATGGCAAAGAAACGTTTGCCGGGACAGCTAGTATTATTATAATATATTCCATTTTCAGCACGCAGCAGGCAACATCTAGTTGATAATAAATAATAATATTATATTTTATCTAAACTCAACTTCGGCTCGAAAAAAAGAATTTCCGATTTGCCGAACAAGAACTTCCGAATTGGAATAACTTTCGTGTTATCGGAAATTCGGCAGAGCCGAGTTGTCTATTCACGGAGACATTTGGTGAAAAGTCGGTTAGATAATATTTTAAATACACTGTTTCTTTGAAGTTTCGAGTTATTAATAAACATTTATCTATGGCAAAGTGTTGCAATTATGCGGAAATTTTAAAATGCATCTAAACAGGCTAACCTGCTTTTAACAATCTTAGCATGATAATTTATAGTGAAAAGTTTTCTGTGGTGTATTCTATATTATTATCAACAATTTTTAGTAAGTTTGGGGCCTAGTCGATGCAAAGAATCAGACAAATAAAATGTTTGAAATAATTTTATATATATCATAATACAACAATGTCCGTTATGATCTCGGTATTGGTAAAAAGGAAAAGAATTAGGTCGCAGTTCACACGTTTCAATGAAAATCAGAGTCCTTAAGGCTATTAGGCTCATCTTAAGCGTCAATTACCCTCGCTTGACTTTCAGATTATTAAAATGAGCTTATATTTAGAAAACCTTCAGGATTTTTTAGATTATACAAATTCCTACTGTTACAAAAGTCTTAGCCTGGCTTTACTTAAAGACATCTCTTCATAGTTATAGCCAATCTTTATAGTAAACCATTTTTAATAGAAATAATATCAGTTGGTTAAGTTGGTTTGATTATAAGAGTGAATAAATGATGTCATAGAAAATATTTCTACCATAAAGGTATTCATTACATATCTTTTCCGGATAATAATCATGACAATAAGTGCACCAGAATTTGCGGCCATTTTAAAATAACGCGATGCGTGTAATATTATGGCGCTTCGGCTGAACTCCTTCCGTCTTACGTGTCACGTGATCCTGACACGAGTTTATTTAGTTTATATTCCAGTTTATTAAGACCACAAAACGTGCACAACGCTAAAGAAGTCTTCTCTTAAAAAAACAATAAATCACATCTAAAAGATCTCCTAAAAACCTTTTAGCGGATTGGTAGAGTGTAATCGAGCCTTATGGAACGTGTTATCCTGTTCATGTCTCGATGCCGCTAATCTCGGCGGGCGTTAATCACCGCGCCAAGACAATCTCATTACGGGGCTTTTTCATAAATTAAAACCATTCCCGCCAAAATATTTGCTCAGAGAGAGTGTCTTTCCGCCTAATTTGAGCTGGCTTAGCCGATTTTACGGTTCCAAATCAAGCATAGAAGTCTGTTTTAATTTAATCTTTTAAAAATGTATTTTATTTTGTTAATGTGTACCTCAACAATTTCAATTGACTGAAAGTATTATTTTTAAATATTTTGAATAAATATACAGTGTGTAACAAAAATAAGTGATAATACTTTAGGGTGTGTACGTGTTCCTTGTAGAGAGTTTACTGTGAAAGTAGCAGCGCTGAAAGACGAAATTTTTTTTTCACTTTTGTATGAGCAAGGGCCCGAGCGTCACGAGTTTTCCCATACAAAAGTGAAAAAAAAATTTGGTCTTTCAGAGCTGCTACTTTCACAGTAAACTCTCTACAAGGAACACGTACACACCCTAAAATATTATCACTTATTTTTGTTACACCCTGTATGATAAAAATAAATATTTTGAATTTAGAGTTTATTGCATTAATTGTTTACGTTTAGACTAAAATAATTAAATAAGCCATAGAAGTAATAGACATGGCATGTCGAGGAAAAGATCATAAAAATAATAATAATAAAAATAATATCTATAGACGCACATCACACCACGTCAGTCTGGCCCTGTTTACCTGAAGGACTTGTGTTACAGGTACCAGACAAGGGAAATATATTATTTAATACTTTTATACTATACATAATATATTTAAGATTTTTATTATATCAAACACACATAATATGTAATACACATTCAGACCCGGCAACATTGAAAACGTTTTGTTCCGTCGGCGGGATTCGAACCCGCGACCCCCGGCTTGATCTGCCACACACTCAACCATTGACCAACAGAGGTTGTCAGAGAATAAACTGAAAGGGGGTTTTTCCTGACACTTCAGGTTTGACATTGACATTAATGGCGTAACTTTTGGCGTATCAAAGTTTGGTTTGGCGTTTGGTTTTTCAACGTCGATTGCTATCCCGTCGCACAAACAATGGTGGCCGTCAGTCTCGAGTTGTAATAATTTACTATTATTTATTCAAAAAATGCACTTATGAATATAAAAAGTACCCAGTAGCGGATTCTCAGACCTACTGAATGTGCATAATATAAAATTTGGTAAAAACCAGTAAAGCCGTTTCGGATGAGTACGGTAACTAACATTGTGACACGAGAATTTTATATATAAGATGAGATAACGCCCGCTACTCCATTTCGCCAATATTCGTTAAGCGCGCGGCAACCGTGCATTTTTCCTGGATAAAAGTATCCTTAATACTTAATCATTCTCCATACCCAGCAAAATCGGTTCAGCGGTTTGGGCGTGAAGAGGTAACAGATAGACAGGCAGACACATTTTCGCATTTACAATATTAGTACAGATACAGATAGAAATCTGTTTTATTTGGTGTGAGTGTTAAAATAATAAAATTAGGAGTTTTGAATACAAATCTAAAATGACAGCAGTCCTTTTGTTATCATACGCTGTCCAGACTAAAACTAAAATTTTAAGCTCTCTAAAAATTTTTTAAATTCGCGCAATATTTTACTCAAACAAACATTTCAAATGAAATGAAAGCTTTTAAAAAGCGCCACTAACATGAATTTGGTGCATGACACTGAAGTAATGTTTATTGCTTATCATGCACACTAAAAGAATGTTATTCAACATTTCTGGCAAAATATTCATTAAATAGGAATTTTAGTTATTCTTATTTCGTCTTATTATTTTTATCTTGGGTTATAATTTATGTAACGGCTGAACTCAGAGGTATAAAACTGAGAAATAAGTTTTTTTTTTTAATTTAAAACACTAACCATAAATTGATAATATTTATTATTATTATTAAAGGTATTACAAACATAGTTTCACAAGATATTTTCTACGAATAATAAAAGCTACGTAGAATATTTTGATTTACTTTACAAAGTTTTAGATCACAAAATTAATGACAAATTCAATTATTTTATAAGTAGTTTTTTTCTTTATATCGCTCAAATCAGAACATGAATAGTATTGTTAACTTTTTCTTCCTTTTTATTTGTATAGCTCCTTTATTTTTATACAATTTCCTGGATTTTAATCTGCGAACACTTCAATGTATTGTAAGGTACAATTATTATTAATAATAATAATATCTATGGACGCTTCACACCACGTCAGTCTGACCCCGTGCTAAGTACCTGGAGGACTTGTGTTACAGGTACCAGGCAACGGAAATATATTTAATACTTTTATACTATACATATATTTAAGATTTTTATTATATGATACACATATTTAATACACATCCAAGAACCAGGAACTTTTGAAAAACTTTTTGTTCCGTCGGCGGGACTCGAACCCGCGACCCCCGGCTTGAGCTACCAACAGCCCACCAACTGAGCTACGGAGGTCGTCAAAACAATTATTTCAAGAAAACTCTCTTCCATTTCATAAAAAAGTACGTATTGTACCTTGTTTATACTTTATACAACAACGACAGCAACATTTTATATTATCTTAAATGTTCTATGTCAAGTTGAAACTATATGCTATAATTCCTATCTACGAGTAGTTTAATTTAATTAATATTATGTCACTGCGTTTATGTCAAAACTTCTACAATATGGAGTATCATTAGTGAGTTAAATGCAATATACCGGTTTCGGTGATGGCAGCTGGTTTCATTGAATCCAGGGCAATTACGCAGGAGTAATTTGATAGTACCCAAGTGTGTGCGTAGTACACAAGAGCAGTCTCTAGTCCTTTACTCTCATAACCCAGTGGGACGGACGACCGATACTATCGGCGAGAGATCAGGCGCAGGATTGACTTTTATATGCCCATCTTATATGCATCATCTTACATGTCCATCAGATGGATCATCCTACTTGTCAGATAATCAGGTGATCAGCCTACATTGTCCTTACCAAACTTGCATGTTCCGACGTGGGAATCGAACCCACGACCCGAGTCAAGAGTCATGCTCTAAACCTGGCGTTGTTAGGTATGACAAGAGTGTAAAATGCATAATAAAAACATCTTAATTTAGGTAAGTTTGTGTTTGATTATTTGCCTTAAAAATGGCGCTGTAAACCAGGGCAAAAATCATAGCCTGGTATTATCATGGTAAATTTCTCCGGGGGCTAATAGTTCGAATGGAGCCACGGATATAAGCTAGTGCTACAATCCATACTAATAATATTATACTAATATTAAAAATCACGAAAGTGTGTTAGTCTGTCTGTCCATCTATCGGTCTGTCTGCCTGTCACTCAAATCACTGAACGGATCTTGCTGAAATTTGATATGGAAATACTTTTAGCCCCGGAAAAGGACAAATAATACTTTTTATCCCGTAATAATGTGCGGTTCCTGCACCATAAACGATTTTTGGCGCAAAACGGAGTTGAGGACGATACAGTATGTATTATTTATTTACAAATATAACAACAATTATTATTATACTTTAAACTTATTATCAGTACAGAAAATAAATGTTATCTCTCAGGCCAAGATTGTTTACAGCGGAGGTTTTCAATGACATTATTTGAGTTCAGTCAAGAGTATCACAGCTAAGAGATAAGGTACGACCCACAATACGTAAGAGATTAAATTTTTTCCATTAAATTGTACAAATACCTCTGTGCTATTTTATTATTCCGCCCGGCAGACCGGCATAGTAAGACCGTTCATTTTCAATTCTGAATCCTTAAATTCACATTTATTTCTGTGAGATCTTTGAATATATTCTCCTTTACATTTACTTTAATATACCTAAATGATTCTGTAATCTAAGCTTAGTTTCTAGTGTAGTTTAGAGAGTATGTTATTACTTATTTTACTTATACTTATTTCAATTTGTTTCATAATCTTGGTAATTTTTATATAAAACAGATCTTTTAAAGGATATTATTATAATACTAGCTGTCTCGGTGAACTTCGTATCACTTTAAAACCTTCCCTGGACTTCTTTGAATATTTTAAGACTAAAATCAGCCCAATTCGTTCAGCCGTTTTCGAGTTTTAGCGCGACTAACACATTTGAAAATCCATTTTTATATATAAGATGGTTTGTAAAGAAATCATGTTTCTAAACTAAAATTTAAAAAGTGATTATTATAACTTATAAGTTACTAGATGACGCCCGCAACTTCGATGCGCCTAAATTCATTTATCGCACGGGAACCGTACATTTCTGGGATAAAAAGTAGCCTATGTCCTTTTCCGGGATTCAAAGTACCTATATCTGTTGCAGCCAACGGGTTTAAATAGCTGTTCAATTAAACAGCTAGCCCTTTGACTGAACAACGCCATTCAATCACATGTCTAGCTTTTTAATTGAATATTTAAGTCGCTCAAAACGTTCAACACTACAACAGCTGATTCAAAAGCCGCCGTTTGATTGAATTAGTTCAGCGCTCACCACCGCGGCGCTAGGTGCGTTTTGTTTACAATATGGCGTCAATTACTAACCTGTGTTTTGTGGTTCTATTAAGATATTTTTCGTAAATATACGTTACAAGTATTATTAAAGAGACAGAAATTATGGGGTACATACGAGTGAATCAAAATTTAAACTAATATTAGAGGAGAAATGACGAGATTATGAAATGCATCACCAAGGTATTTATTGCAATTGTGTTCAAAATGAGTAAGAATACAATTAAGCTGCTTGTTATCATTATGCTTATGTAATAATACCACTAAACTAATGGTCACCTTAGTTAATTTACTATTAAACCAGTTGGCTAAGCGTCATCTAGCTGTAGTGTTGAACGTTGCAGTCAACAAGTCGGCTAAACGACGTATAGCCGTGTGATTGAATGGCGTTGTTCAGTCAAAGGGCTAGCTGTTTGATTGAATGCCTTTTTTAACCAGTCGACTGCGACATATCCATACCAAATTTCAGCGAAATCGGCGGCATATCAGCTGTTTGGGCGTGAAGAGGTAACAGACAGACAGACACACTTTCGATTTATAATATTATATTAGTATGGATAGTGACAGCCCGGTCTAGAGAGTCTACACTAGACAGTCAGACAAGTCATTGTAAAAGTTAAACGTTTGTATACAGTGTGGATTTTTGACACTTTTTGTTAGTAAAAGGCTTTATAAATGCCTGTAAATTATAACCCATTTTACATAATTGGCGTTATACCTAACATTTTTTATCAGCCGCTCCGTAAATCCAGCACAATGGGACGTCACATCGTATTTTTACGGACCCAACATGACATTATAATCACTTTATTTCATCTCCCCGTTTCCCTTTCAATTTTAAAAGACTTTTTTATGTTTCAGCATAATTAAATTTTATCTGAATGAAAATTCCATAAAGTTGACGTAAATCAGAAGCCAATGCAGAAAATGTGTTTATTTATAGGTTCGGGAGATTCGTCTATAAATTCTTAATGTGACTGAGACTTGGATAGTTTGTGTAAGCCGATGCCACCGTACATAGAGCAAAATGAAACCTATACCCTAGGTATAAAGTGGCATTTTATTTGAAATTTTTGGTGACAGATTTGAATTCCGTAACGCGACGCGTAGATTCATTTCTAAAGTATGAAATTGACAGATTTCGATTGCGTTAGACATCTTTGAAGACTGTTAATTCAATATAAATTTTGAAATGCATCTACGCGTCGCTTTGCGGTCTGAATTGACTTAAAAATGTTTTGCTTGGTAGCCCTGATATATCAAAATTAATTTTAATTGGAACGGAATTTAACATTAATTGAACCGCATCTTGTTTTTAAGCTGAAGTTTAGTTATTTAGCATTTTATTGGAATTTTTATGTATAAGAACTTTTAATAATGTAGTAATATAATAATTGAATTTTGTATGGTGTAACAAGAACATTTTAATGTAAAAATAAATTAATAAGATAGCAACAAGCCCTGACACCGGAAGACCTGACAAGGAATTATAAAAAACCCTGATATATCCATTTAAAGATTGAAGCACTAGTCGTTATAAATTAAGGAATTAAAGCTTTATGAAGCTTTATCATGCCTTGAGTAATGTGCTACGGCAGTGCTACGTGATCTCGTAGCTCGTAGCGCTGCTACGGAGGCGCTGCGCGAGTTAAATGCTAGATGTTCTTGGTCATAACTGCTACGAGTATAGGCCTGTATTCACTTTGATCAGTACGAGTGCAGGTGATTAGTATAAGTGATTAGTGATTAGGAGAAATGAAAGGTCTTGCACTCCACACGTACTTCCTCCTGATTACTAATCACCTGCATTACTCATTTGCACTTATCACTAATCGAAATGAATATATGTCTTTAATTGAGGATATTATTGTTAATTGCACTAACATGAGATGTAAAAATAGCTTTTTGACATTTTATTTTTTTCGTGCTTTTTTCGGTGTTAACTTGTAAGTATATTTGTTTTATTTTTGTAAAACAAATATACAAGTTAACATTTATTTATATATTTATATAAACAAATATACAAGTTAACTTGTATTATTGTAAAAAAATAATGACAAGAAACATTTAATGACGTTAGTCATTAAATGTTTCTTTGACATTATTTTTTATATTCGTCTGCTCGTCCAACTTATAAAATATCACAATATAAAATCTAGTTTTTTCCATAGGAAATTGCAGTTCGGTCCATTGTAAATTTCACTATTCGCATTTCACATCTTAACTCACAAACAAAGTAATTAATGAACGGAAAACGAGGCAGGTAAATGTAGTGCAAATAAAATATGGCGATAGATGGGCGGCCCAATCAGTCGGAACAGCGCAGTTAAATTACTACCGTGCCACAGTATAAATATTATGCAGTATACTAAGGGTCAACTCAGACCGCAACGTGACGAGGCGAGGCGAGGCGCGGCTTAAATTTGTATGGATTTGACAGATTTCAATTGCGTGAGACGTCTTGTGAATCTGTCAAATCCATATAAATTTAGAAATGCATCTACTCGTCGCGTTGCGGTCTGAATCAACCCTAATGCTCATTTTATGAGTTTTTTTGACAAGAGTATGATTTTTTTTTTAATGAAATAAGAGGGCAAACGAGCAAACGGGTCACCTGATGGAAAGCAACTTCCGTCGCCCATGGACACTCGCAGCATCAGAAGAGCTGCAAGTGTGTTGCCGGCCTTTTAAGAGGGAATACGGTAATAGGTAGGGTAGGGAAGGGAAGGGAATAGGGGAGGGTGGGGAAGGGAATTGGGCCTCCGGTAAACTCACTCACTCGGCGAAACACAGCGCAAGCGCTGTTTCACGCCGGTTTTCTGTGAGAACGTGATATTTCTCCATTCGAGCCGACCCATTCGTGCCGAAGCATGGTTCTCCCACTTATAATTGTATCTATTCAAGAGCATTGTTGATTGGAAAGTAATTTGTAGCCTATCTAGATAGCTATCTAACTCCTTATCAAAACACCTCAAAAATCGCTCACGACAGCGACGCGCGCAGCGTGATACTCCAATTATTTCTACTTCAAGTATTCTGAAATCAGATCATTTTGATATAACAACGGTCTACTATATATTATTTATATTGTGATTGTATACAGATAACAATACTTGAGATATGATATAACGTAACAGGGTGATTCAGTTTACTACATAATTTCGTGTATTAAAATTTTTTTTTTTAATAAAAATCGAGGTCAGATTTAAATATGAGATAACAAATAATATTATTTAGTGGAGTGTAAAATCCGTTTTCGTCAAGAATTTATTAATATCTTATATTGTTTTATCTACGATAACAATGTTACGAGAAATAAAATATACATAACAAAACATGAAATCATTGTTGCATTTTAAAACTTATTTATTTCTTAAAAAAAAAACAGATCTGTCATCACAGGAAACGTTATTAAATAGACAAGTTAACTTAAAAATTAATAGTAAATCACGTAATAAAATATAAGTTTTAATATAAAATCAAATTCGTTAAATTTACGATAACGTGAAATCTAATAAACACTGCGAAGTCATAAGAAGGAAGAATATAACAATAAAACCTTATTGTCGATAAGCTACCAGACTGAAAATTACGACGACGGAGAAAAGCTCACATTTCAGTGCTACGCTCACCTCCTAGATCATATCTCAAAAATATTTGTCACGGTGGAAATGCATTTTCCTTTGTTTTTCAAAGCCACAATGGACTAAACCGTTATGGTCTTTGTGAGACCTCCGAAACAATGTATTCAGATCCCGTTGTTCATAATTTTGGGTATTCGTAGGATTATTTTGTATGAGTTGGATTTTTCTGAAAAATTTGGTACAATTTTTCATTTTTACAACCATGCCGAACGAACAGCAGACCTATATGACCTATAGATACCACATGCCATAAGCCATGTAGGTCCTTTAGCAAAAAATATAAATTATGAACATGGAAATATAAGTGTTTTACTCTTAACACAGTAATTGGCAAAAAATATAATATCACTAGCTGTCCGGGCAAACGTTGTTTTGCCATGTAAAGTATTTCGCCTAATTTGGTCCACATTGTTTTATTGAAGTGACTAAATAAGTATGTCACCATGGCAACGTCCATCGCTATCCCGTCGCGCAAACAATGGTGGCCGTCAGTCTCGAGTTGTAATAATTTACTATTATTTATGCAACAAATGCACTTATCGATATATAAGATTATCTGCATAGCACAAAATATTATTTTACTGCTTAAACCGGTTCTTTTCGACATAGTTTATTCAACTTTAAAATACATAATATTCTGAAGACCATTACGTATTTTTACAACATCAAGCAAGTCAAAAACTATATCAAAATACTATACAATAAAAAAAAGATATCAAAATAACGACTCAATTAGTGAAACCAAAATCTCTTAAATGTTACCGTCTAATTGCGCGAGAAGAAAAAACGTGGCAATTAAAGAATTCTTTAGACCGAGAGCGGCATTCATCTGCTCTTACCGTCTGAAGGTATTTAATGTCTATCTCTTACTATATAAAGTATCCGTTTGTAAGACTGAATTGAAATTAATTTTGTGAACGTTTAAAATTCTTTGGCCTTTTAATGTACGATTTTAATTTGTATATTGAGTTTACAAAGTACCTAAGTGCTAAATATCGTTGTAACTACGTTAATAATAGCTCCCACACCGGTTTCGGTAACGGTGGCCGATTTAATTTGAAACCAGGCCAGCTACGCGGGAGTAATTTTATAGTGCCCAATTGTGTGCGCAGTACACAAGAGCACTCTCTATTCCTTTACTCCCATAACCCAGTGGGACGGAAGACCGACACGACCGGCGAGAGATCAGGCGCAGGACCGACTTTTTACATGCCCATCCAACGCATGGATCATCTTACTTGTCAGACAATCAGGTGATCAGCCTGCATTGTCCTAACCCAACTTGGAAATAACGTGTTTCCAACGCGGGAATCGAACCCATGACCTCCGTCGACCGTCAAGTCAAGAGCCGCGCTCTATACCTCTAGTGGTATAGAGACGTGACTACGTTAATCACCTGTTAATCATCAATAGAAACTGTACAAAATACCGAATTTCATCAAAATTTACACGGTAGATAGTCGCACGGTGCCGGTTGGCATCGGGCGACATGAAGCGGCAGCAGACGACGTGTCAATGTTGCGACGCTACTGGTTTCTATGTATTTTTACCCGACTACGGCGAAGCAAAAAGGAGGGTTATGATTTTGGCCTGTATGTATGTATGTATGTATGTATGTGGGTATGGATGTTCATCTGTTCCCTCGTAACTTTAAAACTACTAAACGCATTTGCACAAATGAGGTGTCGTTAGAAGCCTCTTGACTGTCCGCTGGTTATAGGCTACATGACATCACGTTAAATTGACTGTAGCACCATCTAGAGGACTGGAAGTAAAGAACAAAAAAAATATTTTTCCTGACAATATCGTGTGGGGTATCAAAAGAAAGAGCTTTATTAGCACATTTCAAATATGTAAACATCATTAGCAATTTCTCACGGGTTTACGAGCAATCACCTGATAAATGCAAGAATTCATAAATCACTTCAAAACAATATCTATACAAATACATATTATAATAAAATCGGGATCGGAGGGGGGGATGGGAAAAGGAAGGGTGGATCGAGAGGGGGGAGTAGGAGAGGGGGGGGGGTCGGAGGTAAATGTTGCTTATATCAAAATGGTGTGGGAGGGCTTCGCCTGTACCAAACCTCCCCCACCTAGAAATGTTGTCGCGTCCCCCCCAAACCCCCCTCCCCCTCCTGGAAGTGTAATCGCGTCGTTATTGTTGAGTTTTGATTCTCCTTTTTTAGGAACAAAGTTATTAATTAAAGTGAAATTATTGTACCCTAAACTAAACATACACTTTTTGAGTGTCATTAATTAATTACCATGTCCTCCACAGTCCACATGCTTGGCCCTCGGCCAGAACTTGGGGGGGGGCTGCTACCCTAAATTAAACATACACTTTTTGACTATCACTTAATTACCTATATGGCGGGCTTGGCCTTCAGCTGGAACTTGGGGGGGCTGCGCCTCCCCAAACCCCCCTCCCTCGTGGAAGTGTTATCGCGTCGTTAATGTTGAGTTTTGATTCTCCTTTTTTAGAAACAAGGTTATAAATTAAAAGTGAAATAATTGTACCCTAAACTAAACATACACTTATATTGGAAAAAAATTATTCATCTCCTTTAAAATTATTATATAAAGCCGTGTTCGTATGCCACCTACTAGACCAAAACAGATTAATTATATTATATTAATATAATAAAGGGCATACATACGGCTATCCTTTAAACATTTCCATATCCCTATAAACTGTTTTCTTGTTTCGTACTTTTTAGAGCGTGTTTTAGTAGTCGGGTTTTAGTTTTTTAAACTTTATTTTATACATTTATAATGTTAGGTATATTATAAGTTCAACATTCTCCAGCATATTTTAACAACGATAATAATATAATAGCGGACAAACCAAAGCACTTTGTAAATTCTTATATACACGGACACTTTATATAAGACATTAAAATATATAATTTTTTATATCTATAGACGCTGTCTAGCTTACTTTACAATTTATACTCTGTAATGTTGGTGTGCAGCCTGATAAATAGAAGTGGTCTCAGTATATTCTCTTGTTTTACAATTTTGGTACGCAACCCCAAAAATACAAGAGTATCATTCCACATCATTTACTTTTGCTACCAGAATCTCTCGTGCACGAGAAAATACAGCCACGACATACAAATGAAAGCAGATTTAAAATTGTACGAACATTTCTAAACCGAGTTCAAAGAAAATGAATAGGCTTTATTAAGAGTACTTCGAAACCGCCTCGGTTTTGTATTAAGAGCGCTTGACATCTTTTCATAATCATGGACTTCAGCATAAGAATCTTGAAAAAATCATAGACAACAAATAATGAAGCTAAATAAACGCTGAAAGACTTAGGGAACTAGTCGAAATCTGTAACTAGTCATTTTTCCAATTAAAAAGCCTCTATTCTTTCAAACGTATCCAATAATCTTTCCCGTGATAGTTTACATATCAAATGTTACCTAAATCGGTTGAGCAGTTTAAAATAGAACCATGTGGGTTACTTGCATAACCGATACAGCAATCCTATTACACTTTCAAGGTACCTGAATTTTTTATCGTGCCAAGATCGATGAAATTACAACCAGTCTAGCTGTTTTGTTACAAGACCAGAATATAATAGTAGATACTTACAAGAGGTAGTTACCCTACCCTTGTAAGTATTGCCTTATCATTGGCTGTCATCCTATGAGTATTATTAGTGCCTTAGACTTTTGTTAAAAAAACTAGGAATGTAATAGCAAAAATTTACATTATTAATTTTCCAAGTGTCAACGTTGAGTGTTTAACCCTTTAATATTCCTTTGCACCATACGAGCGTATGTCTTGCCTGGTGGCAAGCAATTAATGCCATCGCTCATTCTTGTAAGGGTGGTTACGCTACAATCTAACTCGAATCGCCGCTATACAAAATATAACGTGTCAGTTTCCTATGATGCCATGGCATTAATCCATTCATGTTTAGCCATGGCCTTTTTCACGTTTGAAATCACCATTGTAAAAATTCACTTTCTTTGCAAAAATGTTAAAAACATACAGTTTACAAACGCTAGAAAATATTATCTAGTAACACCACATTTACATATTTTAACCTGTATTACAAAAGCTATTTGGTTTTAGCGCTTACTAAAATATGACTGAGATAAGCTCAGTCTAAACTCTAAAATGTGAAAAGGTTAGCTTTATCGAGATTTGCACAAACGCCGTCAAATGTATGCGTTTCAAATACCAATAAAATTATAAATATAGTGTCTTCTTTTGAAATTTTTAAATAAACAAAGAAAGGTATACAAAAAAAAGTTATTAGGTTTTTATTATATACCTACGATTTATGATATACAGTGTTGATCAAATTATGGTGATGATTATTGATTACCAAAAACAATTGCATTAATGATAATATTACACACTTTTAGATTAAAAAACTTTAATTTAATTTAGCCATAAATAATACTATAATTCGTTCTATTTCAATTTTAATGTAAAAGTACCTAAACAAAAAACTGCACTTAACTAATGAGTAAAATGTACTATCAGAGAAGTTGATTCCTAGGCAGATGGGGGACCTACGTAGTTTTGTCGCGTTACGTCAAACCCAGCCGACAGATCACAATTAACATTAAATTGACATGATCCGACCAAATAACATTCGTTTCTCAACTGTCTAGGAATCAATTTTCTTGATGGTACGTCTACAGTTATTACATGACAATCATATTGGTAACTAGATGTCCCGCGCGGCTTCGCCCGCGTAAATTAGGACTTTTACGGAAACCGTACATTTTCTCATAAAAAATAGCTCTTTTGTCGTTACTCCCTTCACTTGGTTTACTCTACATCTGTGCCAAATATTACCATAAAAATTGCTCCAGTAGTTCGTAATTTCTAATATTTTCCCCGTTTTTCCGAGATTTTCCTCAGTTTCTTCGGTCGTATTAGTCTTAGCCTATAGTCTTACTCGATAAATGAGCTATCTAACACTGAAATAAGTTTTTAAATCGAACCTGTAGTTCCTCCGATTCCGTTCAAGCAAACATAATCTTCAGGTTTATAATATTAGGTAGGTATAGATTTTTTTTAATTATCGCTTGACAAACTCGAGTCTCGATCTAAAAGACTATGAAAAGTACCAATAACATGGTATAATATGGTAGTGATGATGATGTTGATGATGAATGTAATTTGCATAGTAGCTTATGCTTTCCGTTCTTAAAACAACGCCGAAACTCCCAAACTTGTATTTATAAAGAATCAGGAGTTCTCTCAGCACCTTCCAAACCACGGTATACCAGGTATACCTCGGTGCAAAATCTTACTTGTTGGTAGCATATGCTTAGAATACTTCTCACGAAACCGAAGTCACCACATGTTTCCCTATAAATTTTGAGGAGTTCCCTCGATTACTTATGGATCCTTCATCAGATCACCACTTTTGTGAATATAATACCAAATTGGGATAATACCCTATATACCAAGAGAAAAATTTTGAAAATCGGTTAACAAACGGCGTAGTAATCGTTGAACATCAGAAAACGAACATAACATCTCCCCCATTTTGAAAGTCAGTTAAAATTGTAGTCTATGTGTTATTCTGATGTATGAGCTATATTATTATAAAGTTTCATTAAAATCCGTTCAGTAGTTTTTGCGTGAAAGAGTAACAAACATCCATACATCCATCATCTATACATCCAAACAAACTTTCGCCTTTATAATATTAGTAGGATAGGACTAGCCACCTCAGAGTTACGACGTGCTACATTTAGATCAGAGCCCTTAGCCAACAAATTTCTTTATCGCTTCTTAATAGAATTGCCTATCAAAATATACGGAATTGACATGAGACGAGTCGAACGTCAACTTCATATTATTATCGAACGCTTATGTCAATTCTATACGTTTTGATCGGCGATTCTATAAAGAAACAATAAAGAAAACCTCTTGGCTCTTCAGCCAAGATGTTTTCTTGATTTGACATTTGATCGTTATAGTCTTAACTACATAGTTAGGCGATGTCAATATTATTTCCTTTCTGCGCAAAACACAAAAACAACATACCTATAAAATATTATTGACTATCACAATAATTTCACAGGCTAGGTCTTATGACTTATCTGAATTTATAGGTCATAGTATATCTCCCGTAAGTGGCTCGCACAAGCCACAAAATTTCCGATTGTCGCATTGACAGCCTTGGCTCGAAGCCAGGGAAGTGTCATCTCTTATCGTATACGCTTATTTTAATAGTAAATTCTGATATATCAAATTACATTAATATTTCAGAAGACGCGGTGACTTCGCTGGCATTTATTGAATAGCAAACTCGACATCTCCTGGCGCGAATCGATAAATATAACGACAACTGTCTCTTGAATATTAGATTTCGTCAAAAGTCTACATAAGAAATATTCCGAAACAGCTTTAATTCAACAAGAAATATATTCCTTATTGGCACAAAACAAATTATTTAAGGCTCTGCTTGCACCATGATGGAGACCATGATTGCGGAGTACGCAAGATCGACATTGTAGACAATAAAAAACGAGCCCATTCGTCTACTTGTTCGCGATTGCTTGTATTAGTCTTTAATCGCCTAACGTAGAAAGATGCTCTATATAAGGGTCTGTTTGCGCTATTATGGAGACCATGATAGCGGAGTACACAAGATCGACATCGATAATAGACAAACATAAACGAAACCCCTATTCATCTACAGTCTACACGTTTGTGACTGCTTGTATTGGTCCTTTATCGGCCAACGTGGAGAGACAGCGAAAAAATATTCAAGCCAATAATACTATCTGGAGCTGTCAAGTAATTAACTGCAAAGTTGTAGTTTAGTCGTACTGTCCCTTCGATCAATCAAAATGTATTAAATTAATGCCGATCAAAATTCATTAAATGGTCGTCTTTATACTATTGAACGCGTATGTCAATTCCATACATTTTGATCGGTGATTCTATAAAGAAGCGGTAATGAAAAAGTCTTGGCTAGGGGCTTTGGTTACAAAGTTACAAATAATCTCTCTCAGCAACATATTTTACAACGTATATTGATACAAAAACATTTTACTATCTTAATATTCATCGCTAAAATATATTACTGGTAAATCAACTTATTGTGGTCAAATAACATTCATCTTAAACGAATGAAAGCAAGTCAGCATGACTCTCATAATTTATCGATAGAATATCAAGCGGAGAGAGAATATTTTTATAATAACATTTGATGAATAGTAAATCGTCTGAGGACGTAAAAGATAAACTTATCCTTACAATATTTTCTTTTAAAAATAAAAGAAACTTATAATTTTGTCTTGGAATTCTGTTCTCACGGAAAACTGACGCGAAAAAATTCAAATACTATCGAATTATTTCAGTAAGTGATCAAAATTTTGCGGTTAACAGCGTCGCTCTTCAATCGGAGGTCGTGGATTCAATTGCCGCTTTACAATATTGTATCACAATAGACATAACTACGTTTTATCCAAGTTTGGCTAATTTGATCCATACTCCGGATGGACATGTAAAAATAATGCGCCTGATTTTTCGCCAGTCATGTAAGTCATCCGTTCCACCGGGTTATGGGAGTAAAGGAAGAGAGAGTATTCAAGTGTACCGCGCACACACTTGGCCACTACAAAATCATTCCTGTGTGCTGGCCTGGTTTTAAGAGGGCGACTAACCCAAAAAATCAAACATCGTCCTTATTTCTTCACATTCACGCCCGTGTTTTATATGTCAGGTGAAAAAGAACGTCGCGGAATCATCGCCAAGTTGGTTTTTTCCTAAAACTCGATAAATTATTATATATTAATATACAATATTAATATACAACATTTTAAAAATCCGCCAGGTCAGAGTCTCAATGATAGAATTTTATAGAATGTGTTAACTTAGTTTAATACACTGTTATGAAACATTCGTGAAAATTAGATGTATCTTTGTGATTTTTTTCTATCGAGATTTTCATCTAGTGAATTATAAGATCGTCAATTTTGGGTTAGTCGCCCCCTTAATGAAAACGGGCACCGTGACCACACTGGCTTCGGTGACGGTGCGCGATTGTGTGTGATGAACCGAAACCATTATTATTGACATAATATAAAGAAGCACTTGTATCTCTACTTTTGGCCGGCAGTAATCGCCAGCCATTATGCCGTCCTATTATTCCATAAAAAAGAAGTTGAGAAAAAAACGAGCGATACCAAAGTTCCGCAATAAACAATGCCAGTAATAACAAAGCTTAAAATTGTGACGGAAATGTTTCTTGGCAAGCGTTTAGTGAGCATCGTCCAGGCTCAAGGCAAAACAGTGTCACACAAATTAAGTAAAACGAGTAAAAAAACGTTTAAAAAAGAATTATTATAGTCAAAAATGTATTTTGGATTTATGTGATGAAATAATACTGATATAATATTGTGCTATAACCTTCCCTTTCCATTCTGGTCCTTGATTGACAAGCTACGACGAACTTGAAGCAAGAAATATTAGTTGCCCGTGATCGACGCCGGTTGTACTATCAGAAAAGTTGATTCATACGCAGATTGCGAACCTCAATAATTTGATCGTTGTATGTCAAACCCAGTCGACACGTCATCATGTCCTTATGTGGGCTCTACACTCGCGGCGCTAATTGCGGCCGCGACTCACGGATGCTATGTGCCGTGAACACGATGCGTACAAAAATACGAAGGCCCTCCACACTCGCGGTTCGCGGCCTTCGCGGGCTTTCGCGCTGCGAGTGTAGAGCCCGCATTACATTGAATAGACACAGCCTAACCAAATGAGATAGGTCCGTCAACTGCCTAGGAATCGATTTCTTCGATCGTACATACTATGCGTATGCACTGTAGGCAGCAAGCGCAATTCCTATTCAATATGGTACAACGTGAAAGGCGAGAAGGCCGTGAACGTTTATTATAAAAACTTGGGAAAGAAGAAAAGGAAATGTTTGCTGAAATGAAGTAAGCACTTATTGGTGTACTCTCAAAAGGGACCAGTCCCTCTGACCATAATTGGTTTATACGTAATTGTGTTTCAATGCTTCAACCCTTTATAGATAATATAAATACGTAGGTGGCACATTACTTCTAACAACATTTCCGTGAGGACCTACTCGCAAAAGTTATACACGAATAAACACGCACTTTCAGTATGAGGTAATATTAAGTCAATCTATCATTCCTGAGAGTTACATGCTGACAACTGAGCGAACAGGTAAAGTCACCGATAATGGAAATGTTAATAACGGATCCGGCCCAAAACGCTACGGACCCGAATACTAATTATAATCTGCCTTCCGTGATATGCCATGTAAATTATAGAGCGCAGACTGCAGATAGCTGACCGACGGTTGACGCGTTACGGCGCGTTTAGATGTGCGCTTTTTCTGTGCCATTTTCTGCTATAGCGTTTGGGAAAACACTGCACGCGAGCTAAATGCATGCGCGTAGTAAACGCGCAAAAAATGCACAGAAAACGCGCAGAAAACGTGTAGAAAACGCGCACGTCTGGACGGTCAACAATTTAGGCTAGTTTTATCGATAAGCGTTTCGGCAGCGCCGTTGAAGCGCGCGCGTTCGAAGATGTATGGGGGTAGTAGTAGCATTTTATAGTTGAGCGCGCTTCTCAAGCGCTTAGCAGTGCTTAGCGATAAAACCAGCCTAAGGGTTTACACGAGGGACTAGCTATTTATAAATGCAATAGTGTGTCTGTCTATTTGTCTGCTACTCCACGCTTCAATCGCTGAATCGCTTTTGATGGGTGGGTAAAATTAGAACATCACGATTTTCGGGAAAGGATATTATAGTCTAATATCTTAATTCCGAAAACATGTATCTTTATTTGTCTGTAACGCTCTTCATGATTATCCAAAAAGGAGTGGGACATGTTAAGTTTCTGGAAAGTACACTGGATAGTTTTTATTCCGGAATATATCCTCCCGCGTGATAAAGGAATTCTAAAAAAAAATTAAGTTGCGAATAGCAGCGTTCTGTATGTACTATTAGAGAAGTTGATTCCTAAGCAGATGGGGGACCTACGTAGTTTGGTCGCGTTACATCAAACCCAGCCGACAGATCACAATTTATGTAGAATTGACAAGACCCGATAAAATGACATTGGTCTGTCAAATGCCTAGAAATAAATTTCCTCGATGGTACATGTTTGAGTTTGATGAAAAGTCACTTTTGATATTTATGTTTCTTTTGAGTCATATAATCTGATAAGCAGTAGAACCTTTTTTTAACATGGGGAAATGCTTTACGCATCTCCGGCAAATCGGGGATATCGGCCGGGGTATGTGGGACTCCTGCTACCCACTAAAACCCCATGGTGCTCCACTCATCGCTTAAGGCAGTGTTGCGGGTACGATAGAACCTACCGGAACTCCACCAGAAGCAGTAGAACCTCCGAATCATAAATAGTAGAACATACTAAACGCGATGTTCTTAGTAAATTTGATCAAATCCGTCTTATATTTTTATTACCCTTATAAAAATAGCTGAATTTTATAATTATAATCTTCAAAAATATTCTATTAATTTACATCGCGAGTGCTTACAATACGCCCTATACACCTAACAATACATTTTTATTTACGTAATGATCGTGAATTTTCTTTTTTAGCGTTTGATGTTATTGTTATAAGTTTTCGCATCCGCACCTTTTCAACCAACCGTATTTTTTCACAAATCCAAACAATAATTTTAAAATTAATTGTTTGGAATATTGTTTACCAAGCTGTCGTGAAATAAAACTGAAGAAAAACCATTCTAATAATTTACCTAATTGCTTCTTTTAATGTTCAACATAATATTTTATTAAATTATGAAAATTAAATTCATAATTTTAAATCAGTTCAATTTCTCCAGTGTTAGAATTAAGAGTCAATATAATATATCCTGTAAACAATACATATAAACTATGAGTGCAATATCAAGTAATCAAATTAAGGATAAGGAATAACATAAAGTGAGCCGTCATATAAAAAGATTTGTTTACGAGAAAATACCGCCTAGTAGAGCGATAAGGAAAAATTCATACATGCCAAGTAGTAAATTTTGCCTCCATAAACTAGTATATAAAATATAATATTTCGTACCATTTATAGATAATCCATAACAACACTACACAGTAGTTTAACCACTTTGAAAGTGCATACACGATACAGTTTCAACATACACAATATACTTCGGAGTTTCGATATATGCGTCCCGATCTAATACGGCCGTCTATAGTAGCGCGCGTACAAAACTGGACTCAGCTACGCGATGGAGCACGCATGCGCGGAGAAACTCATATAATAATATGATATCCCATCGCCGCCTTCACTCCGACCTATCATCAAATCAACTAAGCTTTACATATTCAATATATTACTTATATAAATTATTGCTGTGCCATGTCGCTAGCTGCACCGCTGCAGTTTCCGTTTAGTTATGTTTCTACAATTATGTGAAATTTTGTGACGACCGAGAGCTTGTATAATCAAGTAAAAGTACTAAACAGATTTTTATATTGTTTCATTTACTCGAGGTTGTGAGTTTGATTCTTAATAATTATTGGTTCATGAAAAATGTTTTTTTTTTTCAAGCATTTGGGCATACTTACTGTCACAGCTCAATGTGAGAGAGATCTTGACAAAATTATGAAAGAAACCCTCTTGCGCGATGGTAAAGTTTAATGGTATTACCACAAAACATTTAAACATCTCTTGAACAGTTGTTTTGAGACTATTATGTACTGATTTTTTTCTAATCAACCTTTCAACAGGTGTTTAAATCTTCTGTAGTAAGAAGGTTAGGCTGGCCTCACACAACCGGAATTTCATAATCGGAAATTCATATTCTTACAGATCGATCTATGAAATTCATAATCTGAAAAAATCTGAATGTGTGTGGAGCGTACTGATATTGTATGGTATTCCGGCCTTTCTGAATTAATAATATTATGCCGCACCGTTATATAACCATGCCACCATGCCGATGATCCGCGAAGTTCGGCAAGATTACGCCTGCAATGTATTTTGAATTACCAATGAGTTGACACACCATGCCGAAATTACGTCGCGCTATAGCGTACAGCCGAACTTAGTTCGAGCGTAAGTTCGGTAGCGTTACGCAACTGAATTTTCACGGCATAATTTCGGCTCTTATCGTGTGTCATATCAGCCGCGGAATGCGTCGTAATATCGGCCACGGAACTTCAGCCGCGTATCTTCGACATGGTGTGTTTAGACACTAAATGTAGGTTCCCTGTTTCTTTACCATTGAAACAACATAATATTATCATTTATACAAGGTGTAACAAAAATAAGTGATAATACTTTAGGGTGTGTATGTGTTCCTTGTAGAGAGTTCACTGTGAAAGTAGTAGAGCTGAAAGACCAAATTTTTTTTTTCACTTTTGTATGAGGAAACTCGTGACGTTCGGGCGCTTGCCCATACAAAAGTGAAAAAAAATTTTGGTCTTTCAGCGCTGCTACTTTCACAGTAAACTCTCTATAAGGAACACATACACACCCTAAAGTATTATCACTTGTTTTTGTTACATCCTGTATAATATGACAACACAAACATTCACACCTTTGCGTAATATGGAGTTAAAGGTGTATGCGCTTTGTAGTCATGACAAGGGCAAAGTTCGATCCCTGAACCTAAAACCTGTGGCGAGACAATGTTCCTTTTTTACTGTCTCGTTGGACAATGCAAGATAATCACTGTAATGTGTGTAAACGAAACATGATCCTTCACTGGATTCTCTCCTAAGGCTCTCACCCTGGGCAGAGTCAAAGCGAGGCAGCAATATAATAATAATTATTATTATTATAATAATAGCTCCCACACCGGTTTCGGTGACGGTGGCCGGTATTATTGAAACCAGGCCAGCTGCTACGCAGGAGCAATTTTATAGTGCCCAAGTGTGTGCGCAGTACCTTGTATACTCACTATTCCTTTACTCTCATAACCCAATGGGACGGAAGACCGACACGACCGGTGAGAGATCAGGCGCAGGACCAACTTTTTACATGCCCATCCGACGCATGGATCATCTTACTTGTCAGACAATCAGGTGATCAGCCTGCATTGTCCTAACCAAACTTGGAAATAACATGTTTCCAACGCGGGAATCGAACCCACGACCTCCGAGTCAAGAGCCGCGCTTTATACCACTAGTGACTAGACCACGGAGGCGTTCAATAATAATAATGATAAGCCAGACAATGGAAATATATTTAATACAAATATGCTATAAGTACATAATATTATTTTTTAAGATTTTTATTAAATGATACATATTTTTAATACACATCCATGACCCAGGCAGTTTGAAAACGTTTTGTTCCGTTGGCGGGATTTGAAACTGTAACCCCCGGCTTGAGCTACCAGCGCGCTCATCCACTCAGCTATAGAGATCGTCAATATGTTTATTTGCTGCAGGCAAAAAGCATGACACGTCGCGAGGCTTCGACTGTACCCCAGTGTGAGTCGAGCCTAAAGATCTCGTGAAAGATACCTTGGTCAGCTTTGTTCACATTGTGCCTTTTCTGTTCGTCAAGGGAATGCGTTATAAATAAATAAGTAAAACTATCTATATACAGCAATTACAGTATACACAATATACTTTTTGCATAACTTTGTTTTTCAATAAAGTAAAATCAACATTAAATTTTGTTAAAGTCTCTATATTTGCATCGTAATATATTTACTTAAAACATGTTATAAAAGATGTTAAGCTGTTTTATTAGCATGCAAAATTTATTATTTTGTATATTATTGTAGTTACAAAATTTTAGATAATAGTCGTCTTTTTAAATAAAATTATAGGCGTATAATTATTCAAAGCATGGATTGCAAGGGCAAGGCATTTTTAAAAAGCCTAGAGCGGGCTAGCATCTGCTACCTCGTATTGGCTTTTGAATTTCTACCCAAATTTAACTTACTACTTGGGTTACGGTTCTGAATCAGACTATAGCAAACAGTGTGAAGGAAAGTTAGATTGTTTTTGGCTTCGCGCCCACCCCTCTAGTTATGCTATCTACTTCAGAATATGTCCGTCGTAAAAATCTTATCCTTTATCTCACTTTAAAGGTGAACTTGTTATGAAAATTGCAAGTTTTATTGTGAAAACTCAGCAATAACGTGTTTGTGTTGACTTGCGTTCTATTCGATTACGAAGAGGGAGTAGATTTTGGTAGTTTATGCATTTATGTTGAAAAAGAGCTTGCTGAACTTTAATTTAATGAATTGGGGGTCAAACATAAACCATATAATTACATAATCATACACAAATCAAAAGGTAGTGTTCTCATAATACAAAACAAAAGCAAAGTAATCAAATTAATATTAAGACAAATTACAATATCAGCAGATTATTTCAATAAAAATATATTTTTCCTCCAGCCCTTAGCCACGTCACAGGAAATTATAGAATTTGTTATGTCGATCAACATAAAAAGTGAGATTCAGCAATAATGAATAGTAGCGACAAACACGATCGCTTTGGATGTATTATAAATTACTTTTTCCTTTGGAAATCGCTGAGCGACATGAAACTAAAGCCTCCCAATAATTTCTCGATAAACTATTTCTTTATTGACAATAAACCATTTACAAAAGGCAACGAGAGATCAAGCTGGCAAAACTTCCGACTGGAAATGTCATTTTTCAAAGAAACTTCCTACGCGTCCCAAAAGTTTGTGACGGTCGATCTCCGAGCTACCTTTTATTGTTCTCATAATATAATTGGCTGCTCGGTGGCGGAAAGGATATATTATGTACTTTGATACTTTAGTAAGTATATTGTGATAAAAATTGTTAATAACAAAATATATAATAATATAATAATAATAATATAACTAACTGATGAAATAACCTTTCTATATCATAACGGGGCTTCATTATATCTTTTTAATCATTCTTATCACCAAGCCAGTCTACCCCGTGCTAAGTACAATGACTTGCGTTACTGGAACCAGATGAAAATATAACCAGTCTTTTTGGACCACTTAAACAATAAATCGTTTTTCGTATATCATGGAGTAAATATTAACCTTTTAATCTACAAGTTAAACTTTGAAAGGTGTAAGTAAACGACTTAAAAGTTAAACAAGAAACCAACATTTCAACAAAAGCGTAAAAATAAATGGATGTTCAGTTCCGCGTTTAGCTGCAACACTCTAAACACTTATTAGCGGGAAGTGGCGGAAAACTAAAATCACTAACACGAAGAGTGAGGGAATTAGCTTCGTAACGCGTCCGTTAACTTTCTACGTCTCCATACAATCTATAGGGTGTAACAAAAATAAGTGATAATACTTTAGGGTGTGTAAGTGCTCCTTGTAGAGAGTTCCTTTGAAAGTAGCGCGCTGAAAGACAAAGTTTTTTTTCACTTTTGTATGGGGAAACTCGTGACGTTCGGGCCCTTGCCCATACAAAAGTGAAAAAATTTTTTCGTCTTTCAGAGCTGCTACTTTCACAGTGAACTCTCTACAAGGAACACGTACACACCCTCAAGTATTATCAGTTATTTTTGTTACACACTGTATATCTACACACGAATTCAAACACCATGTGTTGAGAGAGAAAGATACCAGTTATGTAAAACTTATATAAATGTGAAAATATTATGTTTGTTACCTTTTCACTCCTAAACTGCTGAGCCGATCCTGCTTAAATTTGGTATATATACTTTTAGTCCCAGAAAAGGCCATAGGATACTTTTTACATCTTTTTATCCCGAAATATGTATTATTCAAGCGATAAACTAATTTGGGCGCAACGGAGTTGTGGGAGTCATCTAGTACTAATTGTAGTTTTAGGTTTGCCAGTATTAGATAAACTACCCTGTTACGACAGAACGCTGTATCACGTCAACTTTAAAAAAATGAGTTTTTTTTTTATGAAAGAAGGGGGCAAACGAGCAAACGGGTCACCTGATGGAAAGCAACTTACGTCGCCCGTGGACACTCGCAGCATCAGAAGAGCTGTAGGTGCGTTGCCGGCCTTTTAAGAGGGAATAGGGTAATAGGGGAGGGTAGGGATGGGAATGGAAAGGAATAGGGGAGGATAGGAAAGGGAATTGGGCCTCCGGTAAACTCACTCACTCAGCGAAACACAGCGCAAGCGCTGTTTCATGCCGGTTTTCTGTGAGAACGTGGTATTTCTCCGGTCGAGCCGGCCCATTCGTGCCGAAACATGGCTCTCCCACGTATAGTTTACACGTTTTTAACTTAAGCTCGTCACCAAATTGTATCCAGTGTAGATAGGTACATAATTGTAGATAGGTTAATAAGCTGATTACTTTAAATATTTCCAAATTTTCATAAGAACATTATTTTATCGTATTTTTTATTATTATCTTAAAGTACTATGAAAATATGACGTGCCAGTATAAAACATAAGGGGCAGACTCAGCTTACAGCGTTTTGCAAATAAGATGTAACCCGGGTTCCATTGTTTTCGTCTGTCGTAACATGGTAGTATAGTTAAAATATGAAAAACTAGATGACCCGGTGAACTTCGTATCACTTTCCAAGTCCTAATATATAACCGAAATATTCGTAAAAGTCATCTTCCTGTGACTCACGAATATTTCAAGACTATTGTTAGCCAAATCGGTTCGGTCTGTCTCGAGTTGTAGTGAGGCTAACGAAATTTAAAATTAATTTTTATCTATACAATATGTTAGTGCAAACAGGGCCCGATCTATGCGGGGGCGAACCATTTGCCCAGAGCGGCAAAAATGAGGGGCGGCAAAATTTACTTTTTCCTATCTTCCAACATAGCCTTTAGCCATCCACCACCCAAGTTAGAGAATTTTACCTTCCTACCTACTTCAGTAGCTCTACCATGAGTTTAAAGCTATAGTATTTATCGATACTCGATACCGACTAGAAGTAAATATTTAGTATGGCGATTTTAGTTCACCAAGTGACCGCTAGAGGCGCTGTAAAATTTGTCACACTAAATATTTACGTAGTCGGTATCGAGTATCGATAAAAACTATAGCTTTAAACTCATGGTAGAGCTACTGGTGGCTTCAGGTTTCCAACAAAACTAGTCCATGATCTATTTGGTTTTCTGTATGTAAACGGCGCGGGCGGAACTTACTGATCTTTGCCCGGAGTGGCTAAATATAGCCAGATCGGGCCCTGAGTATAAACACCGTTATCCTTGAAACCATCAATGTATGGGCTCTTAAAAATGAACAACTTTTTCTATGAGAGCAATGCTGGGAACTCAAAAAAAAAATGCCGTCTTCATACCCATCCGGATGCCCGGATCGGCAATTTGTATTTAAGGATATATATTTTGGTTTCAAGGATAACGGTGTTTACACTAACACGCTGTATATAGATTTTGAATATTCCTCTTTAGTAGTAATTGTACCGATTGGTCCCTTGATCCTTTAGGAACATAAATTTTTTGGCCCTAATTCGCAATTTTAACCAGTCGATAGCCCAAACTCAATACATCTTCATCATCTTGAATAATCTCCTCTTTTCTTTAAAAATGCTATTTTCTTGCCGTAAAATTTGAACATTGTGAATTTATTATTGACAGCTACTGCCTCAATCGAGTTTCGGGGTGCCCCAGATGACATACATTAACATAAAACGTTTTGTGTAAGTGCTTAAAGTACCTAATTTGAGGAAGATTTTACTCTTCCGTGCCTATTATTTGAAGCGTCCGTGGCCTACTCGTAGTAGAGTTTTGACTCGAGAGGGTATAGGTCCGATCTTAGGTAATTATGGTATTATTAACATTATATATTATTAATATTATATATTATGTATATATTATTAGTATTATGGTACACCATTTTCAGATATCAAGCACTTATTATAAGTAATTATTATTTTTCAGCCAATTTTTTACATACTACTACAGCTATTATATTTTTAATAACCGAATTTACAGATTAAGTTTTTTATAATATTATTGTGGCTTCAAGGCTTACCTTACTCTTATTGCAATAAATATTAATAAACACAAAAATATAAATTGTGTGCTTACTAATAACTCCACATCCAATCACAATAACATGATCTATTAAATTAAAGTGTTTATTCAACAATATTAGCAATATGACAAAACAAGAGAACATAACTGTTATTCTATTTATAAACATAACCGCCTTGAATAATACAAACACTATTGATTTCAACCGAACAATGTAAGTGTAAACTGTAAGGAATTAGGAAACCGAACAAGACTCCCGAGACGTATAGACTTAGAGATATTGCTCGCCAGCAAATAAATCCACTGTCGAGGACTCAAATGAACTAATAAAGTTTGTTTGTTCATCATCAACAGGATGCTGAATGCTGATGCTAATTACAATATGATTAAACATTATTATAATTTACTATAACTACATCATTTAGTCTATCCGCACTCTACGTTGTGTACTGTAATCGTACAGATATAAGTTTCATTTTTTTTCTCTGAATATAGGCTAATGAACCATAATATAATGCAAAAGTATATGCGCATCGAATGAGGTGTTAGTTACCTACCACCTAAAAAAGTTACCTGCATCTTATCAATTACAATTTTACACAGCGAATAACCTATTGGAAAAGTCACCTTACTAAAAAAAACCCTCCATAATTTATATATCAAGTGATAAGTTGGGTAAATATTGTTTATTGTAATAATAAAATCCGGTCAAAGTATCTTGGCGTATGATAACACGCCCCGCTTATATTATAATCGGCTCGTAAGCATCAGTATTACATAAAAAATACTGTATAATTTATACTAAACAATGTTTCATAAACATAACCTAAAAACATACCCCCCAAACATTGTTACGGTGTGCTCCACAAGCGTACAATATATTAAATTGCGCACTTACACCCTTACACTGTCACCTCCGTACCTTTGCCCTTGAGCGACCTTCGCCGTTGCTAGGGACCCATTACGTCGTGGGGTATGTTCAGGTATTATCATTAACATTAAAATAATTGTCAGCAATTAACTGGTGTAATGTTTTGGTGTGACTATGTCTTTTGTTGATTTTGTCCTTGCGAAATGATTATGTTGATAATTTGTAGGTCATTTGGTCGATTCTGCATTGCTCTTAATTTCATTTGTAGTTTAACGTTGTTAGTGGCGGCCGAAAAGGAAGATCTTTCGACCGAGAGAGATAGCATGCTCGGTTAGGCCGAAGCCCACTGACGTCATTTCAGACGTTGTATACATGAAGCTATTATAGAGAGGAGATGGCCTAAGCAACTGTGCACTGTGATTTTCAACTAGGTCCTGACGTCATCATTGTGGGCGGGGCTTAAGTCAGTACACTTTCAGCGTTTGTCAGGTGCACACGTAACGAGACTCCCAATAAATTAGTGTTTTTTGCGTTTTTAACAAGTAAGGATGAAGTATTGTGTTTTATACTGTCGAAAACACTCAAGACAGACGTTCTGATAATATAAATAGCATCATATTTCATTTGTAAATAATTTTAAATGTAATTTACATAAAAAAGTTCTAGAACATTTTAGCTTTCAGCGTTAATTATACTACTTGACACTAGATGGCCAGACCTTTGAAAGATAATACAGACGTAAATGCTTATAATTTTGCATACGTTTATTGCAATAATCATACTTGAATACTTAAAACCGTGATACACTTTGTCTTAAACACATTTAATAGCTAAAACCGTACTTATATAGCTTTTATTATCATATTACTTATAAAGCGCCATCTTGGATAACTACTATGAATGTAACAAATATCCAGGGCCGTATTTAGAATTAAATTATTAACCGACTTGCAACAAACGAGGAGGTTGTATTTTTATTAAGTATCGCAATGACACTTTGTTTGCTAATGTTGATTGTTGACGCGCGCGGCTGATATTTGGCCAGCCGTAGGGTAGACAAACAAAAACGTTTTTATTTGCGGACATTTCTTTTAAGTTTTTGTTTTATTTTTTTGTGATAATAATAGGTAATATGTGATATTATTATAGTAATTGATTAATAAAATAATAGCTGAATCACATTCATAGATAAAATATTACCACAAATCTTTTTTATGAAAATTTTGGATTCGCTCAAAAGTAAAAAAATAAAGAACTTAACTGAAAGAGTTGAAGCTGCCACGGGGTTGATTCCCAATATTTGATCTATCTCTGGTTTTGCCCTACTAGAGATAGGAATAGCTCAAGAATTTTGACATCTAGTGTTAGATAGCTGAACATCGACCTAAGCTAGTAGTTTTGCTTTTAGCCGATAGATGAAAGATTGAAAAGTGGGCGGAGCTTGACACCCCCTCACCCCGCAAATTGTCACGCGTCGTTTCTTAAGGAAATTCGATTACGACACCTCCTCTCTATATTAGCTTCATGGATGTATATATCTTGCCGTTCTCCGAAACTTCGATAGCGCGATGCAGGATTGTCAGGCGAATTGTGGGTACCGCCACAGTAGCAAGTAGTTAGTTAATTCGTTAATATTTCTGCATGGTTTATATTCATACATCGTTACGTTTTTTAAAATTAAAAAGTTGCAATTTTTTACTCTAGAAATATTTATTTCTTAGCCAGACCTTTGGTAGCCAAATTGTAATAGAAAGTATAAAGCTTCATTATATTGAAACAATATAAATTACTAGATGACGCCTGCAACTCCGTGGCGCCTTTCTCCATACCTCAGCAAGTTTGAGCGAGAAGAAGCAACATACATACAGACACTTTTGCCGTCATGTTTTTAGCTATAGCTTAGATTTTATTTAGTCTAATATATAAAATTCTCGTGTCACAGTGTGTGTGCGCGAACTCCTGCAAAACGGCTCTACCGATTTTAATGAAATTTTGTATGTACATTCGTTAGGCCTGAGAAATTATCTACTTTTTATATTGATACTAGAAATAATTTATATGACAAAACAACATTGCCGGGTCAGCTAGTACACTATGGTTTTTGTAGCGATTGCTGTCAGGATTGCAATAAAGTGTCGGGCGAGAACGCCATTAAATCGCGTTAGCCGCCAGGCAGCTGCGCGTGCTTCTAACTTTATCTTAACTTCTTAAAGCTTAGAGAATGGATTTTTTAAATCACCAAGGATAAACTTCGGTTGATACGACAAATCTTAGCTTCGATAATGGACTCACTGATGTAACAAATTCGCTACTATGTCTGTCTCTATGTCGCTTTTACGCTTTAAACCTTTTACAGATTTTGATTAAATTAGGTATGGAATTAAGTGTCCTGGGTAAAGATAAAAGGTATTGATCTCGCGCGCGGCGCGACGAAACAAAATTGCGTGAAATATCTACACAGGGGAAAAAATATTATTCAAAATGACATAATATGAATATATTATGATTCTCTTCGAAACGACTCCATGGTTCAGTTTTTTAGAGCGTGGCTCTTATCTTGTAGGTCGTGGGTTCGATTTCCACGTCGGCAACGTCTTATTTCCAAGTTTGGTTAGGTTAGGTTGGGTTCCGGCAGAGGACATAGGATACGTGATTTAATTGCAGTGAAAAATAGTGCACTTTTCCCCTTATCTTTCAAAATATAAAATGACTACATTTTGTTCTTTATTATCTGTAAATTATTGCTTTTACTTTGGCGGTAATTTATTCATAATATATTCAATGAATATTGTACAAACCTAGTCTGCGAACTCAGTTTATAAAAATTAATAACCTAAGTTACTAATTTTTACCGACTTCCAAAACGTTTGGCTGTATGTATCTTTTTTTTTTGTATGTTCAACGATAACTCAGCCGTTTGTCATCTGATTTTCAAAATTCTTTTTGTGTTATATAGGGTTTAACTCTAATTTGGTACCATGTTCATAAAAGTGCTGATCTGATGATGGGATCCTGGAGGAATCGAGGGGACTACTTGAAATTTGTATGGAAATATAAAATGATTTTGATTTTTTCTGAAGCATTCGAGGTAAATGCTACTAAAAAGTAAGATTTTGCACCAGGTTATACCCTGGATCCGAAGTTACCCAACAGAACTTTTGAATCCTTATAGATACAGGTTCGGGGATTTCGGCGTTGTTTAAACAACTGAAAGCATAAGCCAACACATCAATTTATTTGATCATCATAATCAAAACCATAATTATGCCATGGGTCATCACATTATGACCCAATTATTGATGCTTTTCGTGATATTTTGCATCGAAACAGATGTTTTTGATGATTATTTCGCTGTTTGTGGACCGATTTTCAAAATTCTTGTGTTGTTGTATAGGATATAATTTTGATTTTGTATAATAATTACGAAAGTGGTGAGCTGATGATGGGATCTATGAGCAATCGAGGGAAATCCTTGAAATTTATCAAAAAACTCATAGCGGTTAAAATGTTGTTTCTAGTAACTTAAACATATGTTACGAATAAGAGAAAGTTCATACGAAAGTGTCTCTTGGTTCAAAGGCACTGAACGGAACTCCTGAACCTTTAAAGATAAAAGTTTTTAAATTGCAGCATCGCTTAGATAACTGCAAGCATTTACCACAATTTCGCTTACAGTAACATAATGTGAATAGATAACATTCGTAGTGGCTATTTACACATAAAGCCTTATCTTGTAGATAACTAAAAAGAGTGAAATTATTATTTTTAACAAAAAATTAAAAACGACTTCCAAGGTAAAAACAATAATAATATGAACTAAAAAGTATTAAATAACTCTTAATGTGTGAATGTAACACCTACCGTTACAGGGTTAATAAAATTCGGTGTCCAGATAACAATTAAGTATATTAAAAAAAATACAAATTAAACGTGCCCGGTAGGTGAGACACAAAATTTAAAAGGTCGTGGTAAAGTGCCTACTCGACTGTCACTTATGGACCGTAGGGCTACTCTCCTGGAATATTCGAGTGAAGCTGGGGCGCTGGAGGTACTGCTTCCTCACAGCCGCAGCGTTGAATTGAAGTTGACCAGGAAGGAGCGTGCGACCGCCGACGTAGTCAAACAAATGAGGAGCAGTGATCCCTGGAATCCATATTAACTCCGTCTCAGTACACTTTCCCCGCAAGCGTCTGGCGGCCTATCCACGGTGCCCGAGAAGAGCGCCCTCTACCTACAGAGGTAGCGGTATTGCCGTGGTAGACCGTCAGGAAATAATAAGTTTTTACATAAAAAAAAACTTAATTACATAAATTCTTATAAGTAATCTAATTCCATCTATTAGAAAAATGTTATATTTTTCCAATTAATTAAAACAAGTTAAATACAATTAAGAAATGTATATACAAGAGTTTTGTTATAAAATAGTACTAATATAATATAACTAAATGTGTGCTAACAAAACTTACCCTAAGACGGGGATTTCTCCAATTAAATTATCTCAACTAGATTAATATAAACTATTAGACAGTTAATGTAGCAAAATATGCGTACATTAATAAATAAAATAATTTATTTAAGCATTGGAAACAGGCCTCGAGTTGTTTTTCTTTTCTTCTTCTTCTTCTTCTTTTGGCGTAAGCCTCATTGTTTTTCTTTTCATCTCCCCAAATCAAAGCAGAAAACCTCAGAACCAATCTTTCAAATCAAAAATAAATTAATTAATACAATTCTTATTTTCAAATTATTGTTTTTTTCAGAACAGAATTTGGCCAAGGCAAATCGAATGTTAGTTGTTCTTTACAACTAAACATATACCTTTTATAAATAAAATATTATTATGAACAATGATGAAATACTCAAACCAGATATGTTACTACCGCGCGCGTTGTGAAGCTTCAAATACGGCCCAATTGTGCCGTCTGTTGTTTAGTCTGCATCGAGCGCAGTCACGAACGTGCCGCGTCTTGTCTTACCTAAATAAATTGAAAATGACGTCGTGCGTGTTTCGAAAATGTACCAATTATGACTCAAAAGAAAACAAAACACATGGAATCTCTTACCACATGTCTTTATTGCAATAAATACCTCGATTAATTACATTTTCAATTATTTTTTCGAACAATCTGGAAAAAACGAATTTTCGTCATAGCTTAGGCGAAGAAAGAGACAGCAATACGATTCGGCGTTTAAAAATAGAACTGTCTCTTTTATGTAAATGGTTTTTCGTATCTTTTGTTTCACTTATCTGTCAAATTTGTCAATGTCTGCAATTTTGAATTTGAAAATTGTTCGGAAGAGATTTAAGCCGGCAAATAGTATGGACGTAACATATCTGTATAAGTAGAATATCATTGATTATGAATTATTAAAAATGTAATTTAGTAAAATAAGTAAAAATAACAAATCGAGTGTAGGTAACGTTCCGTTACACTCTATAATAGTGCCTTTTCAGAATTCGTCTAAATCTCAACTATTTCTGTACATACTACAGTCTTCGTTACTTTGAAGTCGGTACCTACCAGTCCCAAAAGCTTCAGATATTCTGACATTGACTGAACTCACGATAAAATTAGCTGGTACCGACTTCAAATAATGAAGATTGTAGTATGTACAGAAATAGTTGAGATTTAGACGAATTCTGAAAAAGGCACTATTATAGAGTAAGAGTTATTTAATACTTTTTAGTTCATATTATTATTGTTTTTACCTTAGAAGTCGGTTTTAATTTTTTGTTAAAAATAATAATTATATACTGACTCCTAGCGATTAGATACGGGCACTTATAAGTAACTTAGGTTAGGTTAGGTTAGTATAAATCTCATTGATAAATCTTTTGTTTTCCTTTTACTTTGTATCTTGGGATCAGAGCCAAAATATTTACATCCGTTTATGCTACGATTTTTATTATCAACAAATTATTATGCAAAGATTTATTCAATTGTTTTTCATTTTGCTATAGCTACTTTCAATATTTATTCTCACATTTTACTTATTGAGGCTGATTCAGTATCAAAGCTTATTTTTCGTTGGATTGAAAAAAATTTGATGAAATATTTTTTTACCTCAAACGAAGCTCTCTAGATATTTAATCCCGATTCCCGTATAAATATATTTTTTGTAAAATTAATTCAAATGAATTTTATTACAAAATTACTTAGGTTGTTATACCTACCTACCTCCTTGTTATATTATTACTTAATTACTTTCAAAAAAGAGGAGGTGATGATAGTGTGTACTATAATTAACCGACTTCCAAAAAGGCAGAGCATTCTCAATCAGACGAATATAATATTTTGTTATTACTATTGTGTTTGTATGTATTTGTAAATGTATTAAAAATACCTTTTTTCCAGCCTATGCTGTCCCACTGCTGGGCAAAGGCCTTACCCAAGGTCTTCCATTGTGCTCGCTCCTGTGCCACCGCTGGCCAGCCTGGCTGGTATGCTTCCAGCTCATCGCGCCATCTTTTTCTAGGCCGGCCGCGGCGGCGGTGTCCATCTTCCGGTACCAACTCTGTTGAGATCTTTGCCTTGCCCAGCCTAACCCCATTTTAACTTTGCTGTCTTTCTATTTTTAATTTTACGGCAAAAATTCCCGTTTCTGAGCGCAGTATGCTGTTTCTCATTTTATCGAGAAGTTTAACTCCTAGCGTACTGCGCTCCATCGCTCTTTGGCATACCCCGAGTTGGGACTTTTGCAAATTGGTCAATGATCAAGTTTGTGCACCGTAGGTTAGGACGGGCAGAATATGTCGACGAGTCTTCGCTTCAGGGAGAAAGGTAAATCCCCTTCATCAGCGTCTTCATGGACCAGTTGCTCCTCTAGGCGTTTTCGATTCTGCGATCGACTTCCTTTCCTTCCAATACCTTTACTACTTGAAAACATTATGATTATAATAATTATAATTTGCATAAACAATAATTACTTTTTGTTACCTGTATGGCATAAAATCGGTGCAAATGGGCCACAACTTTTAACAACAAATAAAGAAGAAGACATAGTGAATAATTTATTATTAGTAGACTTTGTCCCGTCTGCCTCGGCCTGATATTACGAACTAAAACCCTAGAATCAAGATTAAGGGTCTGCACTAAATGTTCTATTAACTTGGAGAGTGTACAAGAGAATATTTGTTACTCTAACGAGCTAGGAGCTACCCAACCTTCGTAACGAAATAAACAAATCGTACGTAATATTGTTTAATTGGATAACTTCAGCACCTAAATAATGTTGATTAATTCCCGTTATTACGATTATTATGAAGATTTCTTGTAGTTCATTGTTTATGTGTGTTTATTAGAAAAGCCGATTTAAAAAAAATAATAAATAACAGAAATTTTTACAGTAAAAGAAAGAAATAATGTAGATGTCATTGATTTGATGAGATTACTTCATGGTTTTTTCTTGCTTAACTCTAGCATTTACAAGTCCTTGATCCAAATCAGTTCAGTGGTTTAAGTGAAATATAGACACATTTTTTTTTATGGAATAAGGGGGCAAACGAGCAACCGGGTCACCCGATGAAAAGCAACTTCCGCCGTCCATGGACACTCGCAGCATCAGAAGAGCTGCAGGTGCAGGGAATAGGGTAATAGGGGAGGGTAGGGAAGGGAATAAAGTAGGGGATTGGGCCTCCGGTAAACTCACTCACTCGGCGAAACACAGCGTAAGCGCTGTTTCACACCGGTTTTCTGTGAGAACGTGGTATTTCTCCGGTCAAGCCGGCCCATTCGTGCCGAAGCATGGCTCTCCCACGTATAAATATTATCACATATATAGACACATTTTCACTCCTAATATAACCCTGTACTGTGTACATTTTGTGGTACACTTTACGGAAAAAACTATCACAATATGATGTGTGCTTTAACATAGTAATTTTTATGTAGATATTATTGTGTTATAATTAGTCAGTCAAGACGTGACGAGCCCTCACAAAGCTCGGCTTTTAGGTAGTCTATTAATATATAGATACATTATTTAAATGTTACTGATAACTGACAAGCTTTCAAAGCAATAAAATAAAAACAGAATCGTAATAAACAAACAGTATTTTCCCATTGTTTCTAGCAAATTTAGAGCTGCATCAAAATAATGAACTGCGGTGTCGCTTACAAACAAAAATCTCGTGCTTTTTCATTAAAAGTACAATTGTATAATGGAGTAAAACCAGCGTTGTGAGCCCGGCGGATTAATAAACCACGCCAATTAGGGCTGAGGGACCGTTAAAACAACCGAATTTCAACAACGTTAACGAATTACACATTTTTACCATTACCGCTATAAACCTATCAACTACCTGTTTTTGATTTTTAACCGACTTCCAAAAAACGCGGAGGTTATAATATGTTCGGCTGTGGATGTTTTTTAAATATTTTTGTATGTTCGACGATTACTCCGCCGTTTGTGAACCGATTTTCGAAATTTTTGTTTTATTGCATTAGGTTTCACTCCAATTTGGTACCGTAATGTTCACAAAACTGGTGACCTGATGATGGGATCCATGAGTAATCGAGGGAACTCCTCGAAATTTTTAATCACATTGACTGATGTTTTTGTTTGCAGTTTGCTATTTTTACTGACTCGCAATGCGTAATACGTACTACTAATATATATTCTGTGGTAATACGCAAATGTAAAGGTCGAAGCAGAAAGCGCTAGTAGAGTAATCCGACCAAAATACAACGCACACGTTATAATATTATCAATTTATCAGAATATTGACTGAAACGTTGTCAAACGTCAAGCAAAACTGTTTGTTTACTGTCATGCTGGTGCTACCTCTAATGTGAAAATATTGCAGTAATATAATTTATTATCCTATTCGATTAATATTCGTCAATTCTCATGCAGCCAATGAGGGCGCGCCGCTCTAAGAGACTAATAACCACGCGGTAAGATTTCGAATTTTTACGAGAACGAGAATTTTAATGAATGTGCTGTATATTATGCTGTGTAATGTGAATATCGTTATCATCAGATGTTTTGTATAGTGAGTATAGTCAAGACAAATAAATTGTTAAAAATATAATGTTGACCGTGGAGTCGCGTTCTGGCGGCCAGTCTGCACCGACCTATGATATAATAATAATATTATCTAGTTAAATAACAGGGTCAACCGACCTATTGTCAAATAAAACTCGACGACAAACAATTTCCCGAAGCTCCAATTCCCTTTGTTTGCTCACAATTAATAATGTCAATACTAATTCACAAATCCCGATTATAAATTAATCCAAACACCGACGAGTTTGAACACTGGATATGTTACAATTTGAAGTATCCACTGCGCTACAATTAGAGAAATGAGGGTAGCCGTCCGAAACACGCGGGACATATGACACTCCCCCTCCCCCGTGGATGCTCTCCCCCGGTACTCCCCCCAGACAATTGAATTTGCGGCGTCAACCCGTCAAATGTATCGCCTATACTGTACAATACAAAGTTCGTTAGCGCCTATATCGATCTCAGCGTCTATTTATTGTAAGTATTTATGTAGGTACGTACTACTTACTAGGTATATAGTAATTGAGAGAATCCAGAAAAATAATAAAACACTTACCGTCGTACTCAGAGACATTTTATTACGATTAACCTTGAATTTAATGAAGAGTTTGACAGATAATGTATGGGGCTTTTGTCAAAATTTAGAATTAATTACAATTAAGTAATTAATGTTCCGCTCTGAGTGCGGCAGTTTAACTTTGAACTTAAAAGGTATTTACTGACCACATTAGCAACACGTACAATGTTGCATGTATAATTTACTTACGTTAGAGGAGAGACGCACGTTAATGAATATGAGACTGTTTTATGACATTCTGATAGGTCGTATCACTGTCCAGACCTACTTGCTCAAAATATGATGTTTAATACTCCCGCTAAACTAGAAACACCCCAATGCTTGCTTAGCACATGTTATAACGGCCAAAATGCTGTACTAACTAAATTATTATCAAAAAAACTACAATAAAAAGAATTATTCTAATGTTGACATTTTTGTCGGTGACAAAAAGACTGGGTGAAGCCAAACGAGCGTAATTTTGTGAGTCGTGAGTCGCAGAATTTCTGCCGCGTAAAATATATCTTTTCATACAAATCATGACTCACAAAATTACGCTCGTGTGAATTGAACAGGACTTTTGTATGAAACTGAATTTCAGCAGAATTTCTGCCAACCGAAATTCTGAAAAAAAATTTTTTGGTTTTTCAGCGCTGCCACTTTCACAGTGAACTCTCTACAAGGAACACGTACACACCCTAAAATATTATCACTTATTTTTGTTACACCCTGTATACGTTATACCATGTTACCGTCTGACAAGCTTCTTTGCAATTTATCAAATTACGCTTCTTTTAAGCGTAGCTTATATCGTGGGCTTTTAGAGCAGCGATCGAATCAAGAAAAGTAACGAAAAACCTAACACACCCCACTTCGACCGGTGCGGCGTCGGCGTTTGGCACGATGTTTGTGTGCGTGTGACTAGATGTATACGAATTATAATTGCATAAGTCGATAAAAAATGCTATGCAATAGCTTTACCGCGGCAGTTCGCGCGTGCCACACGTATTTTCATTCTTAAGGGGGTTATAGTTTTCGCTGGGTTATCTTTATTACTACAAGAAGGTTGCGGAAAATGTCCACCAGAACATACCATGTGTAAAGGGCAGAAAGGATTCGCGACGGTTTCGTCCAAAGGGCCTGTCCCTTGAGGCGTGTTTACTGTTTAGGCTGACCCTAAGGGAAATACGTTTACGCAAAGGCATCTACGTAGATGCCCTTGCGTAAGCGTATTTCCCGTAGTAGATCTTCTGAGTAGACTTAGTAGTCTACTCAGAAGTACTGGGACTGGGTGGTGGGATGGTGGGAATGAGTGGTACTTACTTATAATATTTGCACCACGAATTACTGTTTAGTTGTGACAAAATATCGTGACGAGTAACTGCGCCGCAGGCTGAAAAAGATTGAGAACCCCTGGTCTAGACTCTAGACAAAGGCACGTTTTTTTCTTTTATTTTCTTAGTTAAATATTTTATTAAAATATTAATACTGTTTACAGTGGTATTATATGTTGAATATATTTTTTTATAATATTATATAGACATATAAAGAAACTCATAAGATACTCCCTCTAATAATATGATGTATTACATACCGCAAATAGCAATATATCTATGGGATAATCTTCCCTTCCCTCACAGTTAACACGATCCCAGTAATTATAACCTAATCTCTACAAACGAACAGACTCCACCGAATGCTTGTTGTGAACTCTCCTTTATAATTCCGGTCTTTGAACTTGTTAACTAGACGATGCCTGCGAGTCTGTTGCGCCAAAATTCGTTTATCGCGTGGGAACCGTACATTTTTTCGGCATAAAAAGTATCTTATGTCCCGGGACTCAAAAGTTTCTGCTTACTAAATTTCAGCAAAATCGGTTCAGCTGTTTGTGCGTGAAGTGGTAATAGATAGACAGAGAGACATACAGACAGGCACACTTTCGCATTTATAATATTAGTATGGATATTAATTTGTATGCAAACGTCTGTCTGACTTTATCTTTTCACGCTTAAGAGGTTGAACCGATTTAGGTGAAATTTTGCACGGAGATAATTATTTGAGATTTGGGAAAAGACATAGGACAATTTTTGTTTTGAAAAAATGTACGTATACAGCTTAATAAAAAAAATCAGCGCGACGGAGTTGCAAGCGACGTTTTCTAACGTTATTTTTTCAAAACCTTATCACAATAGACATAACACCTTATCATGAAACTTCGTAGCAAAGTGTCAACTTAGTGACACAAGTTTATGTCTCGTCATAAAGTTGGAATGTACATGTGCATTATAAGGTGCGGACACCGTGTAAATAAATTATTGGCATCACTGAATTGCTAGGCATTTTGCCCGTAATATTTCACTTTGTAGTTGAATTATTTTGCATCACGTCCCAACTAATCAAAGTCAATTCAAAGTCTCCAAAGTCACAAACCAGAGAAGTTTCCCTGAATTTTTCCTCTCCGAGAACTGCCATATTTATCACAAGTCCTAATCAAATTACAAAGGACTTACAAAAGTTAAAGATAAGAACAAACACAACTTAGTTACCGAGTTCCCTAACTATATAAATAATCATGATGGAATAAGTTTTGGGAACAGAGGTTCAGTGATTATTATTATCCTCTCATGTGCTATAACCTGGAAAATGAACACGTAGAAATTCAGTCGTTAACTTAAACGCTTTACCTTTTTAACCGAGCTTAAGAGGAAACACTAACACGCAGCAAGCGGGTTTGCTTGCTGTGTTTGCTGAGCTGGGGCCAATTTTTGGTGTCACACAGCATTATAGTAATTAATTTTATAATATTATTATAGTCGAACTGTATACTTATAATATTATAATTATCGTGTGATGCTAAAAATAAACCCATTCTTATTCTAACACTGTCTTTCCATACAAACGTATTCCCCAATTTACTCCCAGGAGAATGCGACTAGACAAATGATTTTTTATTCAATATTGGGATCTGATAAATCTATGCTAGGGGCATCATAGATTCAACAGATCCCAATATTGTTCGTTCGATTTTTTTCTAAATTTACTAATAAATAAAAAATATGACCCTTCAAAAATCCCAAAAAATGATTGTCCCGTACCCCGCCAATCCACCGACCATAAAACGAAAGACGTTCTTTAAGATAAAATAAAAACGTACAGACATAGACTCACTCTTCCTGAAGATATTTAAAAATATATATTAGATAGGCTATATTTTGAAGGAGGACTACGTTACCTCGATTTACTGTATCTGTCTCTATCATAATACACGTGCCGGCGCAGGGTGAAGCGTGATGGCAATAGTTTCTTCCTTTAAATTCTACTGCACCCGCGTTCCCTCTAAAATTTCACTTATAATATACGATAGGAGCGCGATTCTGATATTTTGCATGTGAATTAAAGACAACTATTACAGACAAAATAGGTCGATGGCCGCATTTCTACGTCCGATATCAAGGTTGTACTTTGGAATTTGGGAACATATAGGGGAAGTACGGACAAAATGACAGGGTGTTTTGTTTTTCAATCATATTTTTTTATTTAATGACATTATAATTAGTCTCAACCGTATATAGTTATCTTAGGTTCATTGACTATCAGTAATACAGTAGGAACTATAATAAAACCTACAAAAAGAAAAAATATGACTAATCACAAAAACCACTTTGTCCATATAGTATGGACAAAATGACATACACATATTTAATAGCAAAGTTCACAATAATTAAATCGTTTAGGATTCTTCCTAATCCTTTAGAGTTAGAATTCAAGGTTCTATTCATATTGAGTGCATGTCTTCTAAGCGTTGCCTGAGAAACCAAATGTTTCTTAGCTCCAAGACTGCCGCTTAGTTTTTCGTAGTTTTGCGGCATATCCCCTTAACAAAATAATAAATGTTAACTATCAGAAACACTGTGTAGTGGGTATACTACAGAGTGTTTCTGATAGTTAATACAAAGAGTATACTTTAGTATGTTATTTTGTCCATTTCATGTGTATGTCATTTTGTCCAAATGTAACCAAAAACAAATAAATATCAAAATTCCATCAAATAACTAATGATTGCTATAAATTTCATAGAAGTCACTGGCTAGTAGCACAGTTCGTCGATTTTAATACAAATAATAACAAATTACAGCAAATAACTCGCCAGTAAACAGGAGAAAACCATCTGTTAAATAAACTTTTGAAGGCGAGAAACACGTTTGATACTGAGGCGCAACTGTGAGAATGGCGCTCAAAGTCTGGCAGGATTGTTAATATGACTGCCGTCACGTGATACAATCGCGGAAACGTATCTAAAACCCCCCAATTTTGAAATAAGAGCACTATGTCATTTAGTCCGTATTACGTATATATCATTTTGTACGTATTTCCCTTATATTATACATATATGCAGAGAAGTCCTTAAATATTGGCGTAGTTTTAACCATTCATTGCAAACAGTGAGTCTTATTACATTTAAACAAAGTTAAAATAATTGAAGAATTTTTAAATTCAATTAAAGTAACTTTTAAGAAACGTAATCTTTATTGTCTTAGCCACTGTCTACAGAACAAAGTAAACCTAAATAAATCCCAGGATCGCGGGTCGAAATTCAAGAATTTAATCATACCACTATCATTGCTTCTCGTAGATTTTTATCGGGTTAGTATAATGAAATTTCTACCGCTCCGTCTCTCTGAAGTTTGAACTTGTTAGAGGTAACCCTAAAAATTGGTATGTGAAAGTAATTTAAAACGTTCAGTTCGATTCGTTAGTGAATAGTTTTTCGGTGTTCACAAACTGTGTTCAGTAACAGTTGCTGGAAGTTGCTCGGCGCAAAGGTCGTTTACACGAATCGAATCGCATACCTCGGATTGTTTTCGTTATTACTTGAATTAGTTTTCGTTCCACTTATATTGTCACTTAGGATTTTCGCGAAACAACGACACAATTTTTAAAAAAGACATTTATTTTTGGTACCCTCATTTATAGAAAATAAAATTTTGAATTCGATTTCAAAATATTTTAGGTACTCACATAATAAATTATTTTATTTTTATTTAACTCTTTACTGTACACAAGAAACACATAAAGATACAATTGACATGGAAGCACGTCACAAAGGAGCTGCTTATTTCTAAAAGAAATCTCTTACAGCAGCCCTACTCTTTTATATTTTACTCTTGATGTAAAAATAGCAACTGGCGGCAGTTGGCATTATAGATTACTTTCATCAGGCAAACATTTTACACAAGATCTATTTGATAACATTTTCCTCGAGAGACTTTCTAGGAAATCATAAATATCTATACAAATATATATACAGCATATTCTGAACACTATCTATGTAAAAATCTTTCGCATAGATCTTTTCAGGTTGAATTTTTGTTTCTATGTTAAAAAATAAATAATAATACTTGTTACATAAAATAAGTTTTCTCCAATACGTGGTTTCAAAAAACTAAAAAATCATTGAAAAAATATTGTGTTACGAAAAACGAAAGAGACCAAACTCTTTAAACGTAAATACTAAAAATACCAGTTGTATGTAATAGAATAGAAATAATAGGTTTAAATCCAGTCTCGTATCTGTAAAAATAAAAAAAAACTAACTTACTTATAATTTTCGACACAATTTTTAAAATACGAATAACAAAAAATCGTGGATACCATAATTGATGTCGTTATTGCACAGATAAAATATTATAAGAAAGGTTTTTATTACTACCTCTAGTATAAATTTTGTGTGATAAGGTCATTGTACCCACGGCAGCCGTCCTCTAATTAATCGGTCCACAAATGTGTCTTTCATCAGGCTTTGGGCGAGCAAATCGTCCGACCAATCAGATAACTCTTCTTAAGGTCAGCTGAGTAATACACGCGATTTGTCAATTTTCGAGGAAACACGAAGCCCCTATAGTCTTATTTCACCTGGCCATACGAAAACCACCCTTATGTTGACAGAATAAGGCTGGACCAGATGTAAAATATGTGTGAACTACTACGTGAAATATTTTGACATGTCACGCTGCCGAAAATATTACCGGGCGCCTTCGTATTACTCGTGTTTTGAAGTTTTAACCTTATCTAAATATTTATTTGGTTTTGCCCTTTTTATCTATTACACGACAGTATCATAAGTAGAGTTAAAGTACTATCGCGACCCGCCCCGGCTTCGCACGGGTATAAAATAAATTATGGCCTAAGTGAACAATACTGCTGAATATTTACTACTGAAAAAATGATTAAATTCAGTAGTTTGATTTTAAATAATTTATATTCATTACTACCCGTGGCCCGCATTGGTCGGTACTGCCGCAAAAGCTACTTACGTCCCGCAATATTAAATCTGTAATGCCTTCGAAAATATTCATTTAAAATTAAAATCGTAATAATTATGCTGTAAAGGGCCAAAATCAATAATGTATTTGAAGTATTTAATTGAATAAGGATTATTGCCGTATTGCTTAATTTGCTTCGAAAATTAGCCATTATTTGAAGTTAAAAGTAAATGACAAAAAAATGTTATTGTGTGATATATCCTTAAGAGATATACTTATACGTGGGAGAGCCGTGCTTGCCACGAGCACCGAATGCCACGTTCTCACAGAAAACCGGCGTGAAACAGCGCTTACGCTGTGTTTCGCCGAGTGAGTGAGTTTACCGGAGGCCCAATCCCCTACCCTATTCCATTCCCTACCCTCACCTATTCCCTTCCCTACCCTCCCCTATTCCCTTCCCTTCCTATCTCTACCCTCCCCTATTACCCTATTCCCTCTTAAAAGGCCAGCAACGCACCTGCAGCTCTTCTGATGCTGCGAGTGTCCATGGGCGACGGAAGTTGCTTTCCATCAGGTGACCCGTTTGCTCGCTTGCCCCCTTATTTCATAAAAAAATAATATATATGTCGCAGCCGACTGGTTTAAATAGCCTTTCAATCAAACAGCTAGCCCTTTGACTGAACAACGCCATTCAATCACACGGCTATACGTCGTTTAGCCGACTTGTTGACTACAACATTCAACACTACAGCTAGACGACGCTTAGCCGACTGGTTTAATGGCAAATTAACTAGGGCGACCATTACCTTTATATGTAATTTGGGAGAATAGGAAAACTTTTTGTATTTTATTGAAAGATTATTCTCGGATTAAGTTTAAGGGGTGACCAAAAGTTTAATGCAATAAGTAAAAATTAAAAATTCTGAGGCGTGTTTTGTGACGGTCGCTGGCTGCTGCCGCAGCACAGTCACAGTTCTAACCTAACCTACTTTTGTACTTTCTGGATTGTGTTTGTTTTTGTTTTGGCAGGGGGCTGCGCCCCCCGAGCCCCCCTTTTATTTGACGACGGTCGCCGGCTGCTGCCGCAGCACGCTCGCTGCGCTCGCTCGGCTCCGTCTGTGTTGTGGTCTAAGTTCTAACCTAACCTAACCAACTTTTGGACTTTCTGGATTGTGTTTGTTTTTGTTTTGACGGGGGGCAGCGAACCCCTGAACCCCCTTTCATGGGGCTGCATCCATCCATTTCATAATCCCGTAATTTCTCCTCGAATATTTGTTGAATTTTGATTCACTCGTTTGTGCCTCCACAATTTTTGTCTCTTTAATAACACTTGTAACTTTTATTAACTACTTTCTTTCCGAAAAACAACCACAAACACCAACAAACACCTGCTAGTTGACGCCATATTGTAAATTAAACACACCTAGCGCCGCAGCGGTGCGCGCTAAACTACTTCAATTAAACGGCGGCTTTTGAATCAGCTGTAGTGTCGAACGTTTTGAGCGACTATAATATTCAATATAAAAGCTAGACGTGTGATTGAATGGCGATGTTCAGTCAAAGGGCTAGCTGTTTGATTGAACGGCTATTTAAACCAGTCGGCTACGACATATATACCATCGCGGAGTTTTCTGTAGACCTTTTCAACGTGTACAATGCATTGGTACTCGTATATTATCTATTCTGTGGCATTGGTAGCGCCCACTTCGAAACGGGCGTAAATTGCAATATTTTAATTTCGCCATAACTTCTAAACCAAACGTCCAATTTTAATCATTCAAAGAGCAAATATAATCTACATAAACTGTACTTAGTGATAAAAGAACATTGTATAGTTCTATCTTTTATAGTTTAGGCAGCGTACGCAAATTAAGTAAATTTTCTGGTTGTTTCCGAAAAACTGAAATATCTTACGGAACCCTATATTCTCCAAAATAAAAAGTGGCCTATGTTACTCGTACATAATGTAGCTTTCGAATGGTGAAAGAATTTTTAAAATCGGTCCAGTAGTTTTTGAGCCTATTCATTACAATTAAACAAACAAACAAGCAAACAAAGTTTACCTCTTTATAATATGAGTATAGATATACGTAAAATCCTATTCTTACATTGTTTAAATCTAACCGCGCTAGTTACGCAAAATCGCAATCGAAAATAGCATTTTGCCTAATTCAATTTCATGTGACAATTATTTTGTTAATGCGGTCAAACAATTTAAAAAAAAAAATTACAAGGTTAATTAAAATATTTTTTTGCATTTACTTTTGATACGAGTGATTTTTTATATAGACGACCTCTGTGGCTCAGTGGTGAGCGCGTTGGTAGCTCAAGCCGGGGGTCGCGGGTTCGAATCCCGCCGACGGTACAAAAAGTTTTCAATGTTCCCGGGTCTGGATGTGTATTAAATATGTGTATGATATAATAAAAATCTTAAATATATGTATAGTATAAAAGTATTAAATATATTTCCGTTGTCTGGTACCTGTAACACAAGTCCTTTAGGTACTTAGCACGGGGCCAGACTGACGTGGTGTGAAGCGTTCATAGATATTATAGATATTATTATAATGAAAAGCATACAAAAAGTCGTTTAAATGTAATAAGTCAAGCTTTTACACGGAATAAATGTTGTGTCCAAAACAATATTTCTTACTTCTATTCTCTTTCTGTATATAATAGTATGTTTACATTTTTGTTTGCAGTTACATTTTTGTAAGTTAAAACAGAGCTGTGAGTAAAAAAATGTATATTATATACATTTTATTGGGATAAAAACTATCCTTAGATGTCCTTCCCCGGGACTCTAAGTATATCCATACCTTTCAGCAAAATCGGTTCAGCTGCTTAGACGTAAAGTAACAAACAAACAGACAACATTATATTTTTGTTACGGATTATAATCCATAATAATTTGTCAATTATTCAAGGGTTAACATACTCTACCCGGTGCTAATATGTGAAAAGTTGAAAACATTCCAATTGGGTACATCAATTTAATAATAATACTTCTGGAATTGTTGAGTGCCATCCGATATGATATCATTATGAACCTTCCGAAGGGTCAAAGTTCTCGAATATCCATTACACGAGAAATCCATATTTGTGGAAGTATTTAATATTTGTATTTTGTAGGCATTTTTCTTCTATAAGGAAAAGGAATATTAAATTGCTTCTATATTATATATTTGATTGATTGAATTTCAGCCCGATCGATCCAGTGGTTTGGGCTGTGCGTTGATAGATCACCATGTCAGCCAGTTACCTTTGAGTTTTATATATATATATATATATATATATATATATATATATATATATATATATATATATATATATATATATATATATATATACGCATACGATTTCCGTATTTGGAAATCCGAATGGATAGAATTAAGTGCAAGCCGGCGCGTTCGCACGTGAAAAAAACTAATGTTTGCGCTAGTCTCACGAAATTCAGAATACGGAAAACGAATTCGGAAATTCAAAAAACGTGTGAATGCGGCCAGCCTAATATTGAATCCAGCTGTATCTTCCTGGGTATAAACCAAACATTTACATAATATTTAAAATTTTGTGGATCCGCTACTATGGACTCAGAAGGAATATTAAGAGATGTAAAAACAGACGAGGAAGCATCTTTCACTCCTATTGACTTTAATACCTCGATCGTCGGAATCGCAGACACAATAGATTTTCAATTGTTATGCGGCAGCCGGGTGCCGCATGGGAGTTGATGGGTTAGTACTAGATGTAGACTTTAACTATACATTATCAGCATTCGCCTTCCGAATTTATTAATAATAATTAATATTACACCGATTTAGGTGATGGGGTTTCATTACAATAAGCCAGCTTAGTAGGAGTACGCAATAGGTACACATAATATACAGTAATCAGTCTGCAAAATTCTTATCAAAATTGGGTAACAAACTTTTTCCAAAGTAGAAATCGAACCTATGACCTCAAACTGTACGCCCCTGGACCACGGCGGCGTTTATAAAAAAAATATGCGAAAATGTCAGTACAAAATACTCCATTAATCGTGATATCAGAAATATCTTTGTCGAATATTGGCTTGATGGTTTGCATATACATTGTTTATTACGTGATCATTAATAACGATCAAGAACAGAAGCGGGCCGAACACGGCTCCCTGAAACACCTCGTTTGTTCCAACATTTTTTATGTCTAGGCTATTGTGAATATTATACTCGCAAAGAAAGAAACAACGGGCCTTAGAGCGAATTTTGTATGCAGATAACATATAAAATTCAATCGAGGTCAGTTCGGTGGTTTTAGCGTTAACAGACAGACACGTACGTTTATAATAATAAAATAATATGAAATTATTTGCCACAATTTATTTTTTAACATAACTGCTCATTAATTTGGCCAGCAACGCACCTGAAGCCCTTCTAATGTTGCAAGTGTCCTTAGGCGACGGTAGTTGCTTTCCATCAGGTGACTCGTTTGCGCGTTTGACCCCTTATTTTATTTTAAAAAAAAACTTATGTAGTGTATTGATAAATAAAGATATGCCCTGCCTACGTGGGTAGGTAGTGGGGAGAGGTAGTAGTGGTCGCTCGACTTCGGTCTGACGATCACTTCTTCTATCAGCTACGAGCCCGAGGGGTGGTGTCGAGTGATATAACAGTATTCTGTGTTTTACTCTCCCTACAAAAATGTACAAATTGTACAGCTTATATAAAAACTTAATCTTTAGGAATTATAATAATATTGTGGCAATAATATTAACAAGTCGCAATAAACACAAAACAAGGTATCCATAGCTTAAATATTTATGAAAACATTAACTTGGTAATGAAACAACAACAGTTATGCAAAATAACAAAAGTGTTTGCCAACTGATGCTATTTCAAATGTTTTTATATGAAAATTTCAATCGGAGCTTCAAACCGATCCAAAACATATTTTCTTACCACTCCTGTTAAAACGCTGGCACCGACACAAAAGTTATAATTAAAGAATATAAAAAATATTCCGATCGCAAAATAAAACTACGAAGTAATATTTTCAAGAATCTATTAAGGTAAAAGTTTTACTATAACGCGAACGCCCAAAAAATTGAAAGCTTTTGGTTAAATGTTTTCTTTCAATTTATTTTAGGTAAATGCTTTTGTTTTGTAGCATTAACTATTGCTAACAAATTATTATTATTCAATATTAAGGCCCGGTACACATTGGGCATTTTGAAGTGCGCGTTAGGCGCGTGCTTGCATATTATGTACGCTTCAATAGAATCTGGGGTTTTCAAAACGCGCGTTAGCAAAGCACGCACCTATCGCGCGCTTCATAACGCCCAATGTGTACCCCCTCTTACTGTACATATACTATTTGTACTTTTATTGCTGATAAGTTAGTTGCTAGTGCTATGTCGGCTTGTTATCCTATTGCTTTTAGCAGTTTCGTCCAGGCAGCTTCATAATTGAGACCGAATTTTATTAATGACTAGCTGTCCCGGCAAACGTTGTTTTGCCATATAAATAATTTTTGGTATGAAAAATAGATGTTGGCCGATTCTCAGACCTACTCAATATGCTCACAAAATTTCATGAGAATCGGTCAAGCCGTTTCGGAGGAGTACGCGAATGAACATTGTGACACGAGAATTTTATATATATGATTATAAGCTACTGCATAGATTTGTCGTAGGCTTTGAGCACGGCGATGAAAGCAAGAAATTCCGTAACGAAAATAAACATAACACCCCCCACTCCGACGGTAGGTAGGTACTTACAGCGGTGCGGAGTTACCGCATTACTACCACGTACGGTCTAACGTCGTTTCAATTCGACAAATTTCGGCACGGTGTTGTGTGAGTGCGACTAGACGCATGCGAATTATAATTGCATAAGTTGATAATAATACCATGCACCGCAGCAGTTATTATTCCAGGCTTCTCATTTTTATTTGGCAAGCATTTTGCCGCTTGAATATCCGAGCTGCTCACTTCCAGTTTCATGGCTAGGTCATCAAGGGTAGTGTTTAGGTTTTTATAATCAACTTCTGGAATTCCGCAAACCTCTTAAGTAGTAGACAGTGCCTTTTGTTCAAGTTTCTGCATATTTTGTTCTAGAGTAGCTACCATCAATTCGAGATTTTTATTTTTGTTCTGTAGATCTTGGTTTTTGTTCTCGAGATCTTTGATTTTTTTGTCCTGATTTTTAAAAGACTGCTCCAAATTACTTAATTGATCACTTAAAAATTCCAGTTAAAAGTAAACCGAGTGCTAAACATATTTTTTATAGTAAATAGATTGTAAGGTAAGATAACACGTTGTAAGCAGTTCTAAAGAGTGCCGAGAACGTTAATATCAATTCAGACTGCACAGCGACGGGTAAATTCATTTCTAAAGGGGTTCGAACATTTTTGTGGCATTTCTAGCCGCCGGCTATTTTGATTTTTTTTTTAATTTTCGAGCACGATAAAAGTAAAAAAATAAAAAAAATAAAAAATGTTTTATTTCTGAGTAAAATTGAATCAAATTTTTTCAGAATGTCTACCTGATGCCTACCACCGGTTCGGGAACTACCGTTTACTATTACTAGTGGTAAGTATATTTGGATAGAGTACATACAAACAAAACATCTGTTAAATAAAATTCTCGTGTCACAGTTTTCGTTGCCATACTCCTCCGAAACGGCTTGGCCGATTCTCATTTGTGAGCATGTTGAGTAGGTCTGAGAATCGGCCAACATCTATTTTTCATACCAAAAATTATTTATATGACAAAACAACATTTGCCGGGACAGCTAGTGTTATATAACATGGTATCCTGAAGTGTCACGTTTCCGAGATATTTAGAAGTAAATATCGCCATATTAGTCCCAGATTTGCAAGATGTCTCACGCAATTGAAGTAAATCATCTGAGACAAGGGTACAGAAATGCATCTACGCGTCGCGTTGTGGTCTGAACTGACACCCTAGTTGACAAAACGAAGGCGTGGGTGTATATAAACACCCGAACATAACCTTCCCTATTGCCTCCGATCAAAACCAATGTGTTGCTTTAATCAAAGATGCGATTCTGTCTTCAATTTCCTTATCGAATTCACGAAGACAAATAAAATATAGGCGCAGTTGCCGATTCGAACAAATGACGTAAAATTGGACCTTTCTCGGGATCCCGTTTAACGACTCCATCTAAATCGGAAACACTATTACTGGAGTGTCGTGAGGATCCCGTCCCCAGTGAAAACTTGCAAAACTATTATCCAAAAGTGAATATGCTCCATCTTTCTATCAAGAGATGTTTTGGTATGGCGGAGGTTAGACTTAAACTTATTTTACTTAGAAACTTCTTTACAGTTTACAAGACCAGTGATCACAAATTACAAAGACGAATTTCATTTTTAAGGACATAATATTTATTCTTATATCTTAAATATCAGTATTATATTATAATATATTACATTGGTAAATCATAAATTCTCTTCTATTCGTGAAAACTGAAAATATTATTGTAAGATTACTTTCATAGACGGTTAGGCACATATTATTCACTCTAGAAAATTGAACTCGTAATGCAAATAAGCCGTAGGCATTATAATAATTATATTACTTGCTTAAATCTAGATTTTAATTTTTGTATTTTCATCTCCTGTGATTAAATAGAGTTTACAAATTTAATATATTATAGATACAAATATAATTTAACACTGTGTTTATGTTTGCATTATTGCAAAGTTCGTACTTTATTTACAGTCTTCATTAGCCATCATAGATCGCTATCTGTTCGGACGGAGCGGTCTAGTATAAAGAAGAAATATAATAACTACTGTGTTACAAATGACCACTAAGTTGCCGTAACATTTTTGCCGTACTAGACAGTTAGACACTAGTAGGTATTAGGGTCAATTCAGACTGCAACGCGACATAAACTCATAGCGGGTGAAATTTAAAAAATCTATTCTTAGTGTACAACCCACATCATATTAAGATAAACATGTGTTCGAAGGAAGTTTCTAGCCCTAAGGGCTGAAGTATCAGACAAGAGTTTCGCCTTTTGTTTTTTTTATGAAATAAGGGGGCAAACGAGCAAACGGGTCACCTGATGGAAAGCAACTTCCGTCGCCCATGGACACTCGCAGGATCAGAAAAGCTGCAGGTGCGTTGCCGGCCTTTTAAGGGGTAATAGGGGAGGGCAGGGATGGGAGGGGAAGGGAATAGGGTAAGGGATTGGGCCTCCGGTAAACTCACTCACTCAGCGAAACACAGCGCAAGCGCTGTTTCACGCCGGTTTTCTGTGAGAACGTGGTATTTCTGCGGACGAGCCGGCCCATTCGTGCCGAAGCATGGCTCTTCCACGTATAAACATTATTATTATTATGTAACATTCAAGAACACAAGATAGGCTTTTTATGAATACTAAAATATTTAAGAACTTAGTATTCCTTAGGCTGCGTGTCCACCAGAGATGGGTTGCGAGGAATGTGTTTTTTGAACCAATAAATAGAATATCTTCATTGACGTGAGCTTGTCATGACATCGCTCAGCGCAGCGATGCTGTTGGATCTAAAAACACATTCCTCGCAAGCGCAACACATCTCTAGTGGAAACGCAACCTTAACAGGCGATTCTTTGTCCTAATAACCACAGATCATTTAACGCTATCATAACCACTTACTTGCGTTTTATACGTTCGACGTGCAAATGCATCCAATTTGCAGTAAAGTAAAAATTAAGTATCCCTGCTCGCCGCAGACCGGCTACAAGCGGACTCGGTTCGCGATTAGTCGTATAAAAGTTTTAGAAGCAGCGATTGGCTACTAGTGGACCTTAAAGTCGACAATATTGCTCCTATACCGCCATAACAGCTTTTGAAGTTGTATATGGATGGTACCTGATATCTAATTCTAGCTCTATAATCGGAAAGACACTATATTAATTGGATTCATTACAACTGATAGTTCAATCATTACGGCGATAGAAAGAATGGAGATTGGTCTGTGCCAAACCTGTTTGGAAAAGAAATAAAAAAGGCACATTAAATTTGATTGAGTTGCAATACATTAAAAGGAAGTACATTCACCGCACCCTTCTAAGGGACATTTCTCATTGCAATGTGAATTTATTTACTTCACAATTACTTCACAAGAAGCCACAAATGACATCCTATTTAGAATGCCCCATTAAAAACATGCATCGACTCCAACAATTCACAAAATTAAAAAAAATATGTCGACAGGTAATCGCATCGGAATTTTGTGTCCCGTCTGCGCGGATCGTAGTGTCCCTTACTATAACCATTAGTGCATGCTGACATCCACACACCCCATTACCCGTTGTTCACTAGAACGTTTCACACCATCGCACAACAACATACGAGTGCTAAGACGAGAATCATTGTTTTTTATGTCACTATAATATTAATAAGTATGACACTCTTTACTAATGTCGTGAATGTACCGTCGAGGAAATTGATTCCTAGGCAGTTGACAGATCAACGTCATTTGGTCGAATCATGTCAATTCAATGTTAATTGTGATCTGTCAGCTTTGTTTGACATAACTCGACCAAATTACTTAGGTCCGCCATCTGCCTAGGAATCAACTTCTCTGATAGTACATGACACTTCAGTTCCTGGGAACTGACATAGGATTGTTTTATAGGACAAATGTAAGCTATAAAAATACTGCTCTATTTAAAAAATAAGCGTAACGAATACGGGTACTAATCACTACATTTACAACCATAAATAGGTTCAGTACACTCAACTTTTTAATTAAAACTTTACTTTAAATATCTAAAAAAATCCTGCATTAACTACAATCTATGATAAATTCACATTATGATGTTAAACGTACGATTGTGTCGTTAAGTTGGGACAATCTTCAGTTCGCCAATCATTTTTCCCACTCCATACATCTTCGGAACGACCCTTATCAAACTCCTCCGGATTTGAAACACGTTTTGATATGTAAATCACAAAAATTCTCATAAACTTAAGGAGTGAAAGGATCGCGAAAGTATTTTTCGGTTTCTAAATTTTATCTTAAAGAAATAATCTCGTTTGGGTTTCTTTTGAATAGACTTCGGAATAGTTTCATCAAAGATATTTCACTGAATATATTTTTTCGGATAATATATTGATGTCTGCGCTTTGAGATAGCCAATCTATTTGAGGTATACAATTACTGAGTAATGGTTTGTTAACTCCAAATATATTTTATTAAGTTCGTGTAGAATATTAAAAGAAAAAAGGCTAATGCCTTATGTATTAGCACGATATTAACAATATTGTTGCATAATTTAAATAACTTCAACATAAGAAAAATAACAGCTATTTATACCTAGTACACATACAAAATTGAATAAAAAGAAACAAATTTTAAAATCGAAAGACACCAAAGTGGCGTACATTTTCACAAACTTCTCTCCAAATGTATTCCGAAGAAAAATTCAATTTGAACTTACTTCGGACGAAACTGTACTTATTTGTATGTGTACGTAAATTCTCTGGTACATGTAGGTCACGGAGGCAAATGCTAAAATTATTCAGGAAAAGTAGCCTTCATAGCATCTGTACTGAAAAATTTGAAACTATCAACACCAATGAAACTTGCGCTAGTTTAGTTTCAGTTCAGAACAAAATATTAATATTACTATTTCATATTTTTAATATTTGAGGACTACATTGGTAAAACTTTTTACATTTTTAAATTATAAGAATCATCTTTTATCTAAAATGCATATAATGGAAAACTTATAATATAATGGAAAACGTGTGTATGCTTTGGAGGCAGTCCACACGGTGCGTTGCGCCAGCGTTGCCGTCGACGCAGCGTTGCCGTTTGACACATAGCCGGCCACACGGGCGCTGCGTCATCGCAGCGTTATTACGAAGCAGTCTTAAGAAGTGAGCACACTGAGACGGGCCATGCTGGGGCTCAGCGTGCCGGGGCTCATCGCAAAAATCCGCCTCCATACAATTTGTATGGAAGCGGATGCGCGTATCGCACACTGTGTCGGGGCGCAGTGGATTTCTGCTTCTATACAAATTGTATGGAGGCGGATTTTATACGGGGGAGAGCCATGCTTCGGCACGAATGGGCCGGCTCGACCGGATAAATACCACGTTCTCACAGAAAACCGACGTGAAACAGCGCTTGCGCTGTGTTTCGCCGAGTGAGTGAGTTTACCGGAGGCCCAATCCCCTAACCCCTACCCTATTCCCTTCCCTACCCTCAACTATTTCACTTCCCTTCCCTTCCCTACCCTCCCCTATTACCCTATTCCCTCTTAAAAGGCCGGCAACGCACTTGCAGCTCTTCTGATGCTGCGAGTGTCCATGGGCGACGGAATTTGCTTTCAATCAGGTGACCCGTTTGCTCGATTGCCCCCTTATTTCATAAAAACAAAAGATGAGCCCCGGCACGCTGAGCCCCGACACGGCCCGTCTCACAGTGTGAGTGTGCTCACTCCTTTAACGTTAACATCCCCTCATGCTTCGTCACGGGGGCCGCTGTCCGTCGTGTGTGCGTTGCGACGACGCAGCGCGTATTTGTATGTAAAATAACGCAACGGCAGCGCTGCGTCGACGCAACGCTGACGCAACACGCCGTGTGGATTGGGTCGTTGTTATAGTCAAGACATGTCCGTTGTCTGTCTCTCTGTCTGCATTACCACTTGCGGCACCAGTGGCGAAATGTACGGTCTGTGTAAGCAAAGTCATGGACAAGATCTAATCTTTTCAATTTTCAATTCTCAAGTACGTATATAATAGATAATGTTCAGAAGCGGAGTGTGCTTCTGGAATTTCTCGCAAAAAAAATCGCATTGCGTACTTATTGCCAACTTATGAACTCATGCTTTACGCGCGTAACAAAAGAATTGCTTTTTTTAAATTTGTCATTTGTGAATGTAAAAATTATTATTGGGACAGTTTTTATTAATTTTGGCATACCTACTCAGTACTCACGTTGGGCGCCCATGGTCCCAGGCCTCGCATAATTGATACTGTAGTACAGCTACGCCCCTGATAATACTTTCGTCGTACCGAGATAGTAAATGACCACTTTACAGTTGGATTTTGAGAAACACTGGAAGAGGATGTTATAATTATAATAATTCTGAGAATCGTTAAATATATTAAGGTGCTTCTTGTTTTGTTAATGAAATATGTGAAATAAGGAAATCATTTGTTTTCGTCGGTACACATTGTATATTCTTCTTTCCTACATTTAAGCCTGGACATGAAAGAATAAAACTGAGGACAAAATAGTAAATACTAAAACGTACCTCCCCGTTTACTGTTTGTAAAGGAGAAACATGGCCTGTTTTTGGCCTCAAAGGACAATGGTATGTGATGCTAAGCTCAAAACTGGAGCAGTAGTGCGCTTATAAACAAGTTTGTTTGACTCTGTCATAATTGCTTGGCCATTATTTTGGGTTGAGTATCTCGAACAATTCGCGTTACAACTCTGGTAATACATTCTATTATAAAACTATTTGTAACTTTATTTATTTAAGGGCCTGTTTCACCGCTTCCTGATAAGGCTATCCACCACTTAATTTGACAGATGGAGTATGGAAAATCTGTTAAATAACCCTATCGGGCACCTTATCAGGAAGCGGTGAAACAGGCCATAAGTATATTATTAAATTAATCAGAATTGACTAATGACGCCTGCAACTCTGTTAAGCCAAAATTCATATTTTATGGCTCGGGAAACGTCAATTTTTTTCAGGATCCTATTTCTTTTCCGGGAACTCAAAGTATCCCGGAACCAAATTTTAGCAAAATCGGTTCAGCAGTTTGGGCATGAAGAGGTAACAGACAGACACATTTTCGCATTTATAATTTTATTATGGATAATGGATATGGATGTAAATAAATAATATTATTGTCTTTAGTAAATAGTTTATCAGTAACTAAATGATTTTTCTTAAAACATTGCTTTAAAAAATTCAATGTAATTTGCTCAATTATTTAAATATTATTATAATAATATAATAATTCATAATTTATTTTCAACCACTCGCAATCGCTCAAAGAATTAAATTTCTGGATTTTCATAATTAGGTCTTTTAGCCCAATTTGAATTAGGAATTTATTTAATTTATTATGACGGGAATAATTTAATTGAGCCAGAATACTTTAGACGTTAATGAGCAGAAGTTATTATAAAACAAAATGGACGTCGAAATAGTTAATTTATTCTATTTCTTTCGGAACATTGAGATGACCGAGTTCACTCGGAAGCAATAATTTTATCTCTACCTGTTTCCTGTGGCCTTACTCGTTGTAATAAGTGTGATTAATTTCGTACAAAAGGCTACATCCTTACTAAAATTATAATTGCGAAAGTGTGTCTGTCTGTTACCTCTTCACGCCCAAACCACTGAACCGATTTTGCTGAAAGGTATTTCGATACTTTGAGTCCCGGGAAAGGAGAGTGAGAGAACTCATGGAGCGGTTTTCGCCCGCACCCGCCGCGATTGCGGAGCTGCGGTTTTATTTCAGCGGGGCCAAAATGGTCACATTTAGCAATTCCTCTAAATCAATTCAGCAAATGAATTGTCAAAACTGTCAAACTGACAAATGTCAAATTAGTACGAATTACTACAGTGCGACAAGGTTAAATATGAACGTGGGCGGTGGCGCTGCTCGTAAAGGAGAACTGTCAAAAATGACGTTTTTGTATGATGGCAGCGTTAGTTCCTTTTTTCGCCACGTTCATTTAAAGACTAATTGTCGAGTTGTAGACATGAATTGCAAGCAGACTTGCAATTTGCGATTTAAAAAAATGAATCATATTATGATTCTCAGTGTGATTCTCCAAAGCGACCATTTTAGCCCCGCAGAACTCACGAGACCGCTGATTTTGCGGGCCCGCAGCCGCCGCGGTCGCGAATAGCAGAGGCTGTGGGCGACCGCCGCACAGTGTACGGAGGAGACGAAAAATCAGAAATTTTCTATTTTCTTCAACTTTGATTAGGCATTAGTATAATGAATGCGAGAGTAGAACACCCGCGTGTCAATTCGAAATAGTTTTCATGCTACGAGCTACTAAAGTTTAGCGTTTTTTTGCGGCCCGGAAGGGAAAAATCCATATTTCTACAAAATTTTTACGTAATTAATAAAATTTTGTATACCACCTGAAAGCCTATTAAATAAGGCATATTTCAAGCTTTTTTCTTGCTTCGCCGTATCAAAATTTTACAAACAATAAAATAATTTTCATTTTTAGCTTTTTATTTTTTTATCCAAAACTAAACAAACGATGCAATCGGAAATATCGATAAATTAAAGGTAAACAAGCATTCTATACGCACAAAAAAAATCACCCGTGAGATCCGTTTACTACCACTGCTAAGTCAATTTATTTAATTTACAAACGAGGATACCACAGCGGCTAGAGAAATGAAAAAAAAGTACGTGTAATATCTATAGCTGTACCCTTACCTCAAGCCTATACCGCAGAACGCGATAGAGACAACTGCAGAAAATCCAGAAAATCAACGATTCGTTGTCTCCTGATTCCTTCTCCAAAACTTAACCGATTTAAGTACTTTTTTCATTAAAGATTAAAAAAAGGCTTGAGCTGTGTTCCTATGTTTTGCTTTTTTTGTATAATCTATCCAAATCTGTTTTCTGGACGTTTGAACACAGTGGAAAATCTGGCCATTTTTTTGGGTTTTTGAACGTTCATATCTTATTTAATAATTAAATTATGAAAAAAAAGAAAACATAGAGACATTGTATTAGTGGCCGTAGATATTCAGGAAAAAAATTATAACTCTACTAGCATTATCCAGGGAGGAAACAGGGGACAACGTTTGTATGGAAAAAATGGCGGTGTGGAATCCTCTTAATTGTCAACAGGGTTATCAAACGACGCAACGCAGTATTATTTGTAGTCTTTTCGTTTTCGCGTGACCATCACTTACCTTGATTTTTTAAAATAAATACTAGAAATAATATTAATTGTTTGAAGTATTAGGAACTGACATCCGATTTTTTACCGACTTCCAAAAAAAGAGGAGGTTTTATATTTTTTCTAAGACTAATTTTTGATAATTCTAAATATACTCATTAAAAGCATATATAACTTTCATACTATAAATGTTAATATATTATTTGACTATTTCTATTGCATTATTGACAGCCATCCATTGAAAGACGTATGTATGGTGGCAGCCCTAGCGTAGGATTTCACGATCAAATATCTCCAGTAGTAAACGGATCTTACAGGAGTTTTTTTTTTTTGTGCGTATAGAATGCTTGTATACCTTTAATTTGTCGATATTTTCGATTGCATCTTTTGTTTAGTTTTGTATTAAAAAATAAAAACCTAAAAATGAAAACTATTTTATTGTAGGTAAAATATCGACACGGCAGATCAGGAAAAAAGCTATAAATATACCTTATTTTATAGGCTTTCAGGTGGAATACAAAATTTTATTTATAACGTAAACATTTTGGAGATATATGGATTTTTCGCTTCCGGGCCGCAAAAAATCGCTAAACTTTGGTAGCTCGTAGAATAAAAACTATTGCGAATTGACACGCAGGTGTTCTACTCTCGCATTTATAATACTAATGCTCATTCAAAATTGAAGAAAAAAGAAAATTCCCGATTTTTGTCTCCTCCGTACACTGTGCGCCGCCCGCCGGTGCAGCGGGAGCCGCAAACAACCGCGCCCGCCGGGGGCGAAAAACGCGCCGTGAGTTTTGCTTCAATTTTTTACATAAAAAACTGTATTCTACGAAGGCTGCGGGCCCGCAACCGCGGCGGGCGCGGGAAAAACCGCTTCGTGAATTCTTACTTCTTAGCCGCAAAGTTTCCACGCGATAAACTAATTTTGTGCAACTGAGTCGCGGACGTCATCTATGATGATACTTGATGGTTATACTCCAAAGCGAGTAAAAACCACAGTGTGGACCGCAAAACTCACAGTAGAATTAAATATATCTACTCGTAATTTCCTTCGATTTGGAGTAAAACTATCGAGCAATGCTGAATGTGTGGACGAAAGCCCGCGTTGTGGTTTTTAAGGAGTGAGATTGTATGGAGGCGGATTTTTGCGATGAGCCCCGGCACGGCCCGTCTCAGTGTGCTCACTCCTTTACTCTACGTGATTGCTCGATCGAGCAAAACCGTATGTGAATTGTGAGTACTTAGCATACTAAAGTTAGGTAATTCATATTTCAGTAAGCCTGTACCTAAATTCCTGAGGCTTAATATAAAGCGTAGGTAGCACAGTAATTACTTTAGTCGTCCTATTAACCCTCTAAATAATAGCGGCCATTAAAATAATATGGAAACTTCATATTTTACAGTCTTCATAAATAACAAAAGCCAACTTGTTTGATTCTGTTATGTTAATGGACTTATTAATAACTTTACAAGGAACAAAGTGCCACAATTTGTTTTTATGAGTGCATGCAATACTAACATTTAATGGAATATAATCCACACGAAATGTGCCTCGTCAGCAAGGGTTCAACACTGGATTGTTCTATATATTAGCTATTATTATTAGCGAAAATTTGTTAATTGGTCATTGTTTTGAAATGAGATTTAATTTTTAAACTTCTGACAATAAACCTTAGTACGGGGCCGGTTAAATGTTGGAAAAAAGGCTTCTTTGTTAATCAAAATAAACTACTCCTGTTTTTAAAATGTATTATTAGAACTTTCATTCCAAAAATTCTGGTTCCCCCCCGTAAAAGGAAACCCAGGGAATAAAGTTGTGGGCAACTAGTTCTCTATAAAACTTCTAAGAAATCCAAGTAAGATAAAATGCACTTAAAGCGAAATGTGTATTTTAAGGCTCAGTTTAAGGCTCCTTCACATCTCGTGTAACCGGATTAGTCGGTTGTCGGTTCCGGTTTGTCACGTAATAGAATTAAGTCGTGGCCCGACTTCCGATTAAGACAACTCCGATAGTTTCGTTGTAACGTTTATTAGACACGAAAACTTCGAGTTTGTATATTCACAACTTGGATGAGATAAAAAGTATAGATAGAGCTCTTTGAACAGAAAATAATTTTGATATTTATGTACTTGCCGATGCAAAAAATCATTTAAAGGTCGGTCCAGTAGTTTCAGAACCTTAGTACAATTACATTTTTGGTCTAGTTTTGAGAACCTTCTCAGAACGACTGGACCAATTTTTAAGAAAGGCTTAGATATAGAGTTGACCACGAGAAAGGCTGTTTATCGCAGATAAGTTTACGGATTCTGCGAGATCCTTAATTTGCACGTAAAAAAACGCGACAAAAAATATAGTATTAAAATTTAAACTTGCTTATTATATCTAAATTTAGAAATGAAATTGATTATTTTTTCTAAATATTTTAATATATAATGCTTTTAGAAAGTCTACATGAGGCCTACGACCGGTTCGGGAACTAGCCCGGCAAAAAAGAAGCAGCGCAAGGAGCAAACAATTTTGATTTGGCTTAATATATCTACTATCAAGAAAATTCTCAGGTATAACAGAAATTGCTCTACCTCGACCATAATATTACCCTCACGTCAATGATTTCGTAACATCAAAAGCGCTTATTAATGTCCGCTGATGTGACTAATATAACTAAAATAATATAATTAATCAGCACAATATTGTCTTTGATCCATCCTTCATTAATTATAACACAATATCGCGGAGACCACCATGGCAATCGAGATTTATTATATTAATATTGTGCACTAACATTTATTATGGCTTCTGCCGAAATATACGAAAAATATCTGTGATATTATTCGTTAGTGAATAACTATTAGTCAAGATAGTAAGTATATAATTGTTAGATGTTTCCGCATTTTTTTATAAAATAAGGGGGCAAACGAGAAAACAGGTCATCTGGGAAAGTAACTACCATTGCCCATGGGCACTCGCAACATTAGAAGTGCTGCAGGTGCGTTGCCGGCCTTTTTTCAAGACAAAAAGTACGCCATATTTCTTGCGTATACCTAATAGGAAATATGGCATACATTTTATTTTTTATTGCTTATTTAGCAGTAAGGTGTAAAGACTGAAGATATAATAGACAGACATAGACTTGTTCGAATATTTTATATTACTCAGGAGTCAGGGCCCATACCAGGAAACTGTCGAAAGAGACTCAAATAATCGAACGAGAATCCTACTTCAACAAACGTGAAACGACGTTGTAAGAGCAGGACACGGCATTCTTGTCCGATTGTTTGAGTCTAAAACGGTTTCGTAGTAGGCCTACTGGATGCATTTATGTTGCGACTTATTATGCAATCACAATAATATGGCAGGAAAACGTTATTTGGTTGACCTAAGCTATATCACTTTGTCTGATGAATACAAGCTAATCCGAACAAATTCGTCTATGCATAATCAACCATTATATTATGATTAACGTCAATTACTATATAACTAGAGATCGCCCAATGGTCGAAATGCAACTTTACTGCAACGACATTAGGACTACTAACTATATTTTGTAAAAAATATTGACTTCATCATAGTTTTTTTCAATTCCTGTCTCCGGGACTCAGCTGATCACAGACTGGCCGTTTAAGCATTGTCTAATAGTATCTAAAATTAAATAAATAAAAAAACAAGAATCCATTTTCAATTTGTCAACTTGTTGTCAACAGACTTCAAGCATAAATAAAAGAGTATAATTCGTATGTAAGTATAGGCTTATCACTCAAAAATCTGTCATTTTTCCTAGTAGTAGTGTCGTAGTGTGTATAACGTTTTATTTGTTAAAAATATATATGATAAAAGCATAATTTTATTTAATAAAATTAGCTCGATGCACTCCTTCACCATATAAACTATAACTGTGCGAAATTTCATGCACCTACGTTTCCCCATTTTTCGTAAAAAGGGTTACAAAATTTTTCTCTCACGTATTAATATATAGATTATGAATAAAAAGTAGATCTCTCTGACAATACATTAAACATAAATTTGTATTTTTTTAAATCGGTTGTGCAATATTCTATTTAAAAGAAAATAAATTGTTTGTAAGTCTATCGAAACCTCGTATTCCCAGAAGTAATCTGAGAGTGATCTATTCATATGAAGTAGAAGCATCTAACTGAAGCTAAACTTTACAATGTAATGTCGTAAGGACAGGCTCTTTTTAGCACTTTACAACGCAACGCGATGCGTATATGCATTTCTAAATTTTTATGGAATTGAGAGTGTTGCATGACGTCTCACGCAATTGAATTCTGTCAAATCCGACATCCATTACACGCCCATGCAAGCGACAGTCAATTCCGTCAATCATGAATTATGTTTGACTGATGGTGACTGATGGACTGACGAATAGTAATAGGCATCCATTACACGGTAGGTTTTGCTGACAGTTTTACCACAGTCATGACTGTTTAAGTATAGTTTTTACAGACCCAGTACTGGCTGCCAATGAGACTGGGAGCCAGTATTGGCTTGGTATATGCCGCGTGTTAACAGTTTTTCAAGCCAGGCCAAACTGTTCACACGCGGCATATACCAAGCTAATAATGGCTGCCAGTCTTATTGTCAGCCAGTACTGGCTCTGTGAAAACTATACTTAAACAGTTATGACTGTGGTAAAACTGATTTTTTGATTGACTGTCGCTTGTAGGTATAAGCGTTTAATGGATGCCTTACAAATTTAGAAACATCTACGCGTCGCGCTGCTGTCTGAATTGACTATACACATTAATAATATTGTATCAATGTGCCAGCCTACATTAGCTGTATCTTGTTAGCTAATCAATAAAACCTAGTAATACACGTCATAACCAACAAGCACTAAACTTCCAATAAGAGCCAACGCGATAAGAACTTGGTACTTCTCTAGTTTTATTTACATGATGCAGTTATTCGTAAGATAATAGAATAAAGCATAGACAGTGTGACTGAGGTGCTGTAACTGACTGAGCTGTATGCGTACACTCAACACTCATTATATTTTAAAGGTTAAGGTTTATTTCGCGGAATGTTGCAAAAAAATAATAACACACTAAATTTAATTTTTGTTCGTAAGAGCCCATCTTTACTTTTAAAATCATTGAACTAAGCGATATCAGATATGAGTCCCCGATGGCGAGAAGTCAGACTGACTTTCATTAAGCACAACTAGATGTAGATGCAATTGAGTGTTATAGCACCAGCTGATGTTATATGGAACCTACTATTTATCCCTAGATAGCAAACAATACCTTTAACATACGTATTGGGATTTGGGATCATAAACAACATAGTACCATTATAATTTATAAGTAACTAGCTGTGCCCCGCGGTGCTATCCGCGGTTTTTTTTTTGTGAAAGTAAACAGTTAAAAAATATGAATAATCGCAAATTCATTTTCATTTATTTATTCCGAAATAAAATCAAGCCTTTGTACTTATCAAAATTTTATCGAAATCGCATCAACCGTTTTAGCGTGAAGAAGTGACAAACATACACACACAATATTATAATCTTTTTGATACTAGCCGACTAGCTGTTTGACCGAGCAAAGCTGTCTTTTAACTAAAAAATTGCGAATATTATAAATTACTAGCTGTTTGACCGAGCTTCGCTCGGTATTCGATAACACACGAATAAAATGACATTTTATAAGAATGATTCCTAGCTAGATCGATTTATCGCCCCCGAAACCCCCTTTATACTAAATTTAATGAAAATCGTTGGAGCCGATTCCGAGATTCCAATTATATATAGATATATACAAGAATTGCTCGTTTAAAGTTATAAGATAAGATAATAATAAACAATATTATAGCCCCGTGTTTCATCTTAAGACCCCTGTCATCTAATATTGATAAAGTTATCATAGATGTCACTCTGTTGACAAACACAATAATTAAACAAGTTTAAGTTTACTATTATTCCAACTTCCAAGTGATATTGAGCTGATTATGTATTCTATTGGTTCTCAAATACCCATTCCCGGCAACGCAGCTCAGCTCCGATGGAATCGTACAATTATTAAGCGTGAAGAGACATACAGACTCTTTTTGGTACCTATAAAAGTACGAATAATAAAAACTACTATAAAAGTACAATATGACCCGTGAACTGATGTACTAGTTAAGTGATACACTTAACTACTTACTTAAGACTAAAATTCGGCAAGATGGTTAATCCGTCCTCGAGTTATAGGGTGATTTACAAAATTGATATAGATCAATGTGGATATTCAAAGGCTATTTGGAATCATTTACAGGTGAATAAAACAGTGATTAAACAAACATAAATAAACAATGGAGTGAGTGAAAATAAATTGCGTTACCAGGCTCATAATATACTTGTATTGGTTTATCTGTTTACGCAGCCTGGTTGTAACAACATAGCTTTGACATCGCACCTGGCAAAACAGACAACTGTGCCACAATACCAATATATATACAGTAGCGCGAATTGGTCGTGTCCTAGAAACCATGTTCTTGAAACACATAGACAAGTTTTATGGTCGCGCGATGGGTCGGTAGTCACGACACTGTAGTGTACGGTGTCGGGACACTATACTGTAATTCTCTTAAATTATAAATCAAACTTTTAAATGTGCATTAATGTTTGTTGTTGTATAGAAAGACGATTTACAAATCAAAACAAAAGGTTAATCAAATGGAATAAAAAAATGTATGTAAATGAAAATGGTATCTTATCTACTGGCAGCTAAAATATGCTTTGACTATAAAAATCTGATAAATTTCATTCAGAATAGGTTTTCAGTATTGTGACTACCAACATTTCTCAGTAAAACAATTGTTACGAATGTTAAAATATGACGTGGAAATTAATAATTAAATAAAGGTTTCATGTGAATTTAATTAATTACAACGTCATAATATGTTTTAAATTTTATTTTTGACGTATTTCAAATATAATATTTTATTCTTTGACCTACATTGGAAAATTGGATTAAACTAATTGGTCGATTTCACCACCTCAAAAGGAAGATATTAATTACAATTTCGTTTGAAAAATGGCCATAGATATTGGGTAGTAAAACGCCAAGTTTGTAATCACAAATCGCCAATTTTAGGAGCAGTAAATAACGAATATTAATGGGAAATCGATTCCAGTTCGTAGTTGTGAGAAATGGCGGGAACTAATTTTGTTAGCGTTCATTAGTTTAGTGACGAATTTTTCGAACAGTTTCATTTTTAAAGTAAAATTAAAGATTTTTGTAAGCGTGTGAAGAATATTTCAATTTCGTTATAGTAATAATTATAAGTTTAAGTATAATATTACGTATATATACTGTTTTTCAAGTTGTTGGGAATGCAACTTATTTCTTATACAACGTTTTAAATTCTAGGCGATGAAATTATTTTAAAAATGTTATTGCATTACTTTTATGAAGCCTCAACTATAACTGCTCTGTCAAAAAATTAATCGCAATCATTTCAGTATAACAAGATACACCCACACACACACACAGCCTCACACAAAACTTCACACCCTGTATACAGATTGAATCCTCCTGTTTACAGGGCCACTGGGCAGCGTAGCCCTCAATATCCGGACGCTCTTATACCTCTCGCCTCAGATGTTATCCGACAATTTACGGCTCACCCCCATACAAACAAACACATTAATTTTATTTTGTGACATGCTGGATATTGGGATATTTTGTTTTTGTTATTTTGGATTTTTTAAACAATTAAACATATTTTAAACGTATCTTGAATACTATAAAAATTTCCATAATATATTTATTTTACTGATTATAAGTAAGTATGTGTATTTAAATACATGTGTGTGTTTGGAAAAAACGAGGATTAATCAGCGCTCTTTAATGTAGTAACTATAGATGAGCACTTACCCGAAACACGCTTCAATAATAATAACATTTTTAACGCCTTTTATGTTTAGGGGACGAAAATACTTCAAAAAACTTGTGAAATATTTATTAAAAACATTCTCGCTTTCTACACATTAGAGTAAACCTTTTACTATGGTAATGACACTACACTATAATTATTATTTTTAACAAAAAATTAAAACCGACTTCCAAGGTAAAAACAATAATAATATGAAGTATGAACTAAAAAGTATTAAATAACTATTACTCTATAATAGTGCCTTTTTCAGAATTCGTCTAAATCTCAACTATTTCTGTACATACTACAGTCTTCATTGCTTTGAAGTCGGTAGCAGTCCCAAAAGCTTCAGATATTCTGACATTGACTGAACTCACGATAAAATTAGCTGGTACCGACTTCAAATAATAAAATCTGAAAAAGGCACTATTATAGAGTAATAGTTATTTAATACTTTTTAGTTCATACTTCATATTATTATTGTTTTTACCTTGGAAGTCGGTTTTAATTTTTTGTTAAAAATAATAATTTCACTCTTTTTAGTTATCTACAAGATAAGGCCTTATGCGTAAATAACCACTACGAATGTTAATTATTCACATTATGTTACTGTAAGCAAAATTGTGGTAAATGCTTGCAGTTATCTAAGCGATGCTGCAATTTAAAAACGTTTATCTTTAAAGGTTCAGGAGCTCTGTTCAGTGCCTTTGGACCAAGAAACACCTTCGTATGAACTTTCTCTTATTCGTAACATATGTTTAAGTTACTAGAAACAACATTTTAAGAACTATGAGTCATTTGATAAATTTCAAGGATTTCCCTCGATTGCTCATAGATCCCATCATTAGCTCACCACTTTCGTAATTATTATACAAAATCAAGATTATGTCCTATACAACAACATAATAAATTTGAAAATTGGTACAAACAGCGAAATAATCATCAAAAACATCTGCTTTGATGCAAAATATCACGAAAAGCATCAATAATTGTGTCATAATGTGATGACCCATGGCATAATTATAATTTTGATGATAATGATTAAATAAATTGATGTGTTGGCTTATGCTTTTAGTTGTTTAAGCAACGCCGAAATCCCCGAACCTGTATCTATAATGATTCAAAAGTTCTGTTGGGTACCTTCGGATCCAGGGTATGACCTGGTGCGAAATCTTACTTTTTGGTAGCATTTACCTCGAGTGCTTCAAAAAAAATTAAAATCACTATATGTTTTGATAAAATTTCAAGGAGTCCCCTAGATTCCTTCAGGATTCCATCATCAGATCACCACTTTTGTGAACATGGTACCAAATTCGAGTTAAACCCTATACAACACAAAAATAATTTTGAAAATCGGATCACAAACGGCTGAGTTATCGTTGAACATACAAAAAAAAAGATACATACAGCCGAACGTATAACCTCCTCCTTTTTGGAAGTCGGTAAAAATATGTGCCCATATCGACTAAACTGGCAAAACGCTACAGATTACCCGTTTGAGTGAATAACACTGGTCGTTCATTTGAAACACGTGCTGTTACTGCCACTGTATCGCGTCCTAAAAAGCTAAGTACAGTCGTAATGTGCACTCACATTAATATTTACGTAAACCGTATCAGATTTTATTAAAATGCGCCGCCGAGTTTTTCGCAGTTTGAATTCATTTATTGCAGCCTTTTGGCAGGAACAACGGGAGAGCGCCTTTTATGTTAATGCCTTTTGCACTTAGGAGTTCGGTTTTGTTTTTAAATCCAGCGCTTGTTTGTCCCTGCATAACGTTGCATTTGTTTTAAAGGAAAAGTTTGTTTCGCTTTGCTGACAAGTTTGCAATTAAAAATCTTTAAGTTTGCAATATCGCAATAAACATTACAGTTTGCAAATGGCTTCAAAGAAAGCACTAATTTGGATTTCATTCATCGAAAGCTTTATTCAGTAAGAGCTTTTGCCCGCGGCTTCGCTCGCGTTAGCAAGTATGTATTATTATATACAAACTTTCATGCCCTATTTTGACCCCTTGGGGGTAGGATTGATCAAAATCCTTTCTTAGCGGATGCCTACGTCATGACATCTACCTTTTTTTTATCGTTGGAGGAATGCATTTACGCATCCCCGGGGCCTGGGGAGGACCACCGAGGTATGTGGGACTCCCTGGGGCGGACGTAGTATTCGCACCACCCGGGACTACCCAATAAAACCCCAACGGTGTTCCTGCTCCTGATGGTGGAACTGCGGGAAACACGTGATATACGACCGTAGCCCCACCACCTCTGCCTCTTTGGGCTCCACTCGTGGAAACACCACATTCCACACCACTCCGCGACGATGCGCTGGAACACCTAGCGCATCGTGGCCTACTGGGGATCATCACATCTACCTACATGAGACATTTCAGCCCGATCCGTCCAGTGGTTTTGGCTGTGCGTTGATAGATCACCATATCAGTCAGTCACCTTTGAGTTTTATATATACAGACGAGCTTTTGCCTGCGGCTTCGCTCGCGTTAAGAAGTATTATTATATACAAACTTTCATCCCCTATTTTAACCCCTTGGAGGTGGAATTGATCAAAATCCTTTCTTATCGGATGCCTACGTCATAATATCTACCCGCATGCCAAATTTCAGCCCGATCCATCCAGTGGTTTGGGCTGTGCGTTGATAGATCACCATGTCAGTCAGTCACCTTTGAGTATTTATACATATTATAGATTTCATAGTTTTGTGCTGTCTTTATTTAATCTTATTTTGTATCTGTTATTCAGTTGTTTCTTAGATGTCTCTACCCAGCAATGTTTCTACGACTACGGCTATTTTTAAATATACTAAATAGACGTAAGTGCCGTGTCACTTACAGATGAATTATATCAAATCATTTGTCATTCTTCAATCGCTTTTGATTCCTGACTGTTAAACATTTAATTACTGAATGTAACTTGACCAAATTCACTGATTGAATAACATTTATGGTCACTTCCACTCTAAATCCTGAGTACACAGTAATAAGTTAAACATTTACAATTCACCAATATCCTAATATTAGATGGTGCACAAATAGAAAGGAAAGATAAATGTAACCGTAGCGTTTGGAACGATTCATTTAATATACAATTATTTGGGTAAGATTAATTAAGATTGAGGGGAGATGGGCACATCAGTCTGACAGATTTATCGTGGTGTATTTTTAATAATATCCTGGGGCTAATAAAATTGCTTATTGCTTCGTTTTGGAAATTAAAATATTTATGCAGATTTGTGTAAGTACCGTTTATTTTGTGAAAAAAATTGTTGATTATTATATTTGCGTTAAAATCTGTTTCTTTAATTTACATAGTAACTTAAAGTTACTTGTGCTTTCACTCTTTGTATGAGAAATGAACCAACGTCAAGAATCCACCCACACAATAATTAATTAATAATTAGCCTCGAAGAAGCTTGGTGTTCTGAACAGGACTTTAGTCCGTACCAGCGCCTACAACTCTACAAGGCGCAGGTTAGGCCACATATGGAATATTGTTCTCATCTCTGGGCAGGGGCGCCAAAATACCAACTGCTCCCCCTGGATCGTATCCAACGACGGGCCGCTCGAATTGTTGACTACCATAGTGTTTCAAACAGCTTGGACCCCTTATTTGCCCCCCCCCCCCCCCCCTGACCCAAAACCTGGGTATTTTGCCCCCCCCCGGGCCCAGAACCTGGGTACGCCCATGCCTACATATTCACGAATGTTTAATTTTGCAGCGTTCGTAAATTTCACAAAGGGTTGAGTTAGACAAGATTAAACTGTTGCGTTGGTGCGTTACCTTTGCTTTGCCCGCCCGTTTGCCGTTGGCTTACCATTAAACTCACAAAGAGTAGAACCGCTTTGTATTAAAGTTTATAATGCTGACATTAATGTTAGAGCTCACATCCAAATTATGCACTAGGAAAAAGTAATTAGAAAACAAATCTATGTAACTTTTACATAGGGAACGTGAAAAACTGTACCTCGAGTGGCACCAAATACGTGGCAGACTTTTCTTCTGGTGCAATCAAGTAAATATTATATTCAAAATTCATATATGTATAAAAAATTATTCAAGCTCTTCTAGATTTAATTGCTTATGAACACGTAAAATACAGCCTAACGTTCCCTTGATCGTTTGCGGTACATTAAACATCTTTTTTATTGCAAATATCAACTTAAAAACTTCATTCTGTAAAAAACGGGCTTTAAAGTGCTGGATTTTAATTAAAAATCCTCGTCGACATCATCCTTCAGCTTAACTGAAGATTTTGCCTTTATTAAGTTCGAAACTTCTTGCTACGAAGCGTCTTTCCACAATATTACATTAAACTGGCTTGAAAACTATTATTTGTTATCATACTCAGTGGGATTATACTCTTGGGCTGGTCCGATTATAGATATTGTTATAAGCACAAATATTTATTACTAGCTTTTACCCGCGACTTCTTCCGCGTCAAAAATCTTATGCATCAACAAAAGAATTTCATAAATCGGTCCACAAACGGCGGAGTAAAATACATAGGTAAAACATAAAAAGGAAAAAATATCCTACTTCTTTTTGGAAGTCGGTTAAAAAGTATCTTAAGTTACTCCTTATTACATCAGCTATTTGCCAATAAAAATCCCGTCAAAATCAGTCCAGCCATTTCGGAGATTAGCCGGAACAAACAGACAGACATAATTTCTAAAAATTGTTATTTTGATGTATGTACCGTCTAAATATTCATATTATTATGCATGTAGAAAAAAGCGGTTATTTCTATATTACAAACAGACACTCCAATTTTATTTAAATGTATAGATGTATAGATAAGTAGGTACTGATGATATGAACGCAAACGTTTTTAACACGCTTTTATTAGCCTGGGCTGTATGTATGTAACGGAATCCGCCTAACATTACCCACAATCCGCCTAACATTTCCTACATCGCGCTATCGAAGTTCTCTAAGCGCATCGGTAAATATATACGACAGCTGAAATGTATCACGTGGGCTCCGACCTAACCATAGTAAAAGGAGGGGAAGTAAGTTATCATCGGCACCGCGCGCGGCTTGTATGTGTGCGCCATAGTATCAATGCGTCGCCACGTACGGCACACAACAAAATCTCGGCCAGTTTTACTAGGCTGGTACCGCCGAGATTTTGTTGTGTGCCGTACGTGGCGACACATTGATACTATGGCGCACTCATCAAGCCGCGCGCGGTGCCGAAGATAACTTACTTCCCCTCCTTATACTATGACCTAACTGAGCATACCACCTCGCTCGGTCGGAAGATCTTCCTTTGTGGCCTCCATCCATTATTCCCACAAGCACGATTTTTACCTATCTCCAGTAGTCTAATTATATTTTCGAAACTTTTCATACGTAGGAAGAGTAAATGACAATGCTAATTTGTTAAATTTTTTGAGAAAAAAGCGTGTTTTATAGTTTTTTTAACTATTATTTTATTTTGTTTATCTCTTTACGCTTGACGCTTGACGCAACTGAAAGGATGAAGATGAAATTTGGTGAGATAATTTGAGTCCGGCGAATTATACGTGGGAGAGCCATGCTTCGGCACGAATGGGCCGGCTCGACCGGATAAATACCACGTTCTCACAGAAAACCGGCGTGAAACAGCGCTTGCGCTGTGTTTCGCCGAGTGAGTGAGTTTACTGGAGGCCCAATCCCCTAACCCCTACCCTATTCCCTTCCCTACCCTCAACTATTCCCTTCCCTTCCCTTCCCTACCCTCCCCTATTACCCTATTCCCTCTTAAAAGGCCGGCAACGCACTTGCAGCTCTTCTGATGCTGCGAGTGTCCATGGGCGACGGAAGTAGCTTTCCATCAGGTGACCCGTTTGCTCGTTTGCCCCCTTATTTCATAAAAAAAAGGACGTAAGGAAGTTTTTGTGATGCTATCGCGCTATAAGCGAATGTTGACGAAAACGAAGTAGCATGTATCATAAAGTTTAAGCACATAATACTATTCGGATGTTTTGCTAAAAAAATTTTTTTTTATTAAGAATTTCAATCACGAACAAAACTAGGTTGTCGGCGGATTGGGAATCAGACGAACCCGTCATCTGTCACGGATTTGATGTTTGACATCCCAAACGCCCGGGGGCTCCCGAATGTTCTGTGAATATATCGGATGTCCAACTTTACCAATACTTATGGATAGGGAAAAGTTTGAAACAACAGATTTTTTAAGGTTCATTGCGTAGAAAAACACACTACAAATAAAATGTTTAGGTACTTATTTATGTTAAGGTGGCTTTCCGATTTTTGCCGATAGCGCTAATTTTTTGTGAGTAGCTTCATTTTGATAAGACAAATAACAATTTTATCTGCGAAAAATCTCGAAAGTGGTAGCTAACAGAGATAGAAAGGATTTCATACTTTGACTTGATGGTCCTAAAATATGGATTGTTCTATTTAGGTATAGGACAATGTTACTCTTAAATTTTATAACCATTAACCTATCAATGTAAAAAAAATGTGCTGGTTAGGGTTCCGTTTTAGGGTTCCGTAGTCAACCAAGTTTTGTTGATTACTGAACCCTAAAACGGATCCCTAACCAGCTGATTTTTGTATAGTTTTAAATTTTGTTCTAGGGAACCCGGATTAAAATTGTGTAATTGTGTGTTTTGGATCGGTAAAAAAACTTAAACTCGCTTCAGGAACCGTGGAAATTTTTCGGCAGCAAAATGGATGTAATTCTCTTTTTAGGTACATGATAATATATAATCATCAAAGATTATAAAAATATTATAGTAATTATAACGTAATATAGGTAACCGAATATGTCATACTCTAAGGACTATGAGCGATCGAGACTGAAAGGAAAAAGGAGAAAAATTATATCTACGAACATAGATTAATGGTGTGGTCCCTGATCATCCATCCATCCACGTCTTATAACTAACGCAATAATGACAGTTCGGAAAACGCCTTAGCTCATTAGAAGTATACCTATTGATTGTGAATTTTTTTTATTGTGATAGTTTCTATTAGCTAGGCCGCTCCACGGCCGCACTTAAACAGATTTAATGCTTAATTTGAATACAATGAAGAATTAATATAAACTTAGAACACTAGTAGTAGTACAAAATATCATTACAATCGGTTTAGTAGTTTTGGCGTGAAAGCGAGACAGACAGACAGATATACTTTCGCATAATTACAATATTCTGTCTTCAGTATGATATGGAAGTATCATGGATGATATTATTATAACGTGTAAGTGAATATTCCGTGGTGTAATTTCAGCCTATTATTCTTATTCTTATTCTAATAACATATACAGGGTGTAACAAAAACAAGTGATAATACTTTAGGGTGTGTATGTGTTCCTTGTAGAGAGTTCACTGTGAAAGTAGCAGCGCTGAAAGACCAAATTTTTTTTTTACTTTTGTATGGGGAAACTCGTGGCGCTGGGGCTCTTGCCCATACAAAAGTGAAAAAATTTTTTCGTCTTTCAGCGCTGCTACTTTCACAGTGAACTCTCTACAAGGAACACGTACACACCCTAAAGTATTATCACTTATTTTTGTTACACACTGTATAATGTAATATATCACAGATACTAACAGAACTGGATATTTAAGGGTCCCGGATTATCCGGACGGAATATCTACTCGGATACCCGGATGCGGATCCTTCTAGCGATTACGACGGATTACGGGTATCGTGTCGTTTAAGTGAATCCTATGACGACCTCTGTGGCTCAGTGGTGAGCGCGTTGGTAGCTCAAGCCGGGGGTCGCGGGTTCGAATCCCGCCGACAGAACAAAAAGTTTCCAATGTTCCCGGGTCTGGATGTGTATTAAATATGTGTATGATATAATAAAAATCTTAAATATATGTATAGTATAAAAGTATTAAATATATTTCCGTTGTCTGGTACCTGTAACACAAGTCCTTTAGGTACTTAGCACGGGGCCAGACTGACGTGGTGTGAAGCGTCCATAGATATTATTATTATTATTAATCCTGGAAACAATCTATTATTAGGTGAATACAGTAGGGTCAGATCACATGGAAATTTCATTTGAATAGTGGTTGTGAATTCGAAAAATTTTTTATTACGGAAAAAGCATTTTTTTAACACGCTATTATAAGTTGGGGCTATATGTAACGGAATTTTTAGCACGATTTTTACCTATCTCCAGTAGTCTAATTAATTCGGAACTTTGCATACGTATCGAGCGCCAATGGCAATACAATAATTTGTTAATTTAAAAAACGTGTTTTTTAGTATTTTTTAAACTATTATTATTTTAATAGAGTATTTTGGAGTCGAACTGTACCCAGATTACTTATATTATTTTAATAAAATATTAATAATAATTATTAGTTTCTTGTTCGATCTAGTTGCTATCGAACTACTAAATGGCATTTTCATCACCAAAGGAAGGCAGTGCAGTGAAATGCAATTAGGCGTCAAAAAGATTACGAAAGCGTTGCAAAATTTAAGGTGACGCCGCGTTAAAGTAAAAACCGTGTTGGATGTGTTTTAGATTGCTTGTATTCCATGAGAGGCCGGCCTCTCATAGAAAACTAGAAATGGAACAGCAAGAAATGGAAAGGGTGTAAGCGACAAAATGTTTTTTATCTTCGCGTAATTTATAAGCCATAAATCTTATATTTCATATAAGCTATAGGCAAATTAAAGTATATGCTTGAACCAATTTATGTACAAATTTTGGAGTCTTAAGTCACTCTCCTCTATTGGCAAAATTAGAATCCCTTTTTTTACAGAGGTCTTTTTGATTGATTATTCTGTGTTATAAAAGTTGACCAATGTGTTATGCTATGGGTAATTCAAAGCACATGATGAATACTGACAATAAACTTTAATTTCTTAGCTTTAGTCATTGCTGAGAAAAATCGATATCGCTACAGCCAAATTATCAAGGCGTCGGCTTAACGAATAGCAGAGGACACACGTCTGGTTTGCATGTAAAAATGCTACGCCAAACGCCTTATCTCAAAAACGCACTGCTACGTCTCGTATCTTTTTTTTATAAAATTAGGGGACAAACGAGCAAACGGGTCACTTGATGGAAAGCAACTACGCTCGCTCACCCATGGACACTTGCAACATCACAAGGCGGCCTTTTAAGAGGGAATACGATCTCTTCCAGAAGGTTTGCAGATCGTTTTGTCCGGAAATACGTTACGTTACAAACAAACCCTGAGGCAATATCAAAATGGGCTTTGGTTAGTCCATTTAGGTTTCAACCTCAGAGTATCAAGACTAGACACAAGCTTTCAGTTACAAGTTTATTCAACCGACAGTGTAGTATACAATATTATTTAGAACATCTAATATACCGTTCGACAACCAAATTCGCCTCGACCAACATATAATAATTGTTGCCTCGGCCAACAATTATTATATGTGATCTGAGGCTTTCTTATTTACTGCTCATGATGCGTATACTTTTTTTCTCCTCGATGGAGGCGGAAAACGGCAACAGGTCAGAAAAATGCGTTTCTCAGCATTTTGTAAGGAAAGACCGACAAGTAAGGTCTTCTTACTTATCAGACACTCCTCAGGTAATCAGTATTTATTGTCCCGGATAAAAAGTATCTTAATATATCCTTCCCCGGGACTCAGCGTATCTCCATAGCAAATTTCAGCAAAATCGGCTTAGTGGTTTAGGCGTGAAGAGGTAATAAACATACAGACACACACATTCGCATTTATATTATTAGTATGAATGTGGATATCAGCATTCTTGTTAGAGACTGTTACGGAGATACCACTCTTAGAATACATCTTCAATTCTAAACATAAAATAGTCAAGAAACAGGACACATCACGTCTTCATAAATATATATTTAAAGTACTCCCCCTCATAACCTCTGTGAATAATATAACGCGACCCGTGACTGTAGTAACTAGCCACAGGTGAGCAGTTTGTTCACCGCAGTATTTTCTCTGATAAAATCTTACTACTCTTGCTATAAGTCTCGTTTATGGTCCAATACCTCCTCGATAATCCATATTTATTCCATATTTATATCATAAATGTGATGTGTCTGTCTGTTACCTCTTCGCGCCCAAACCGCTTAACCGATTTTCATGAAATTCGGTATTATAAGAGCTTGAGTCCCGGGAAAGGACATAGGATACTTTTTATCCAGGAAAATGTACGGTTCCCGAACGATATACGAATTTTGGCAAAAACCTCCTACTTTATTTTACAACTACTCCTGTAGTTATTATTGTCAAATAAAGCAGGAGGTTTTTTATCAATATAATTCATTCTTGATCAAGGTGGTTTTGGTTAACATTATCAAAAATTAACGATTCATTATTATGACATTAAATTTATGTACCTACATGAAAAAATCTAAGGATATTAGATATTTTACGAAATATCTATAAATCAACAAGAGTTTTAGTGAAAGAAAAGCCAAAGCTCCCCGCATATTAATCAAACGACACTCAAAATCTGTATAAATAAGATAGATAAAAGCTCATAGCAAGGCAAGGAGTGAAGATAGAAACAAAGTGTAAGAGATAAATTTGTAGGAAATTTTATGAGCTTTCATTATGTACCAGACACTTTTTCTCTACAACACACCATTTAAGCGATAATATCAGCAAAAGAATAAAAATATTGAAACTTGAGCCCCTCCCTCCCACCAGAGTTGATATCGTTTATAATAATAATCTATAGCCTATATAGTGTTGACCCGACCTCTAAGTAATATTCTTGCAAAATTTGAAGTAAATCTATCCAGTACTTTCTGAGTTTATCCCGGACATACATACAGTCAAACAGACAAAAATTCTAAAAATTATATTTTTGGCTTCCATATCGATTGTAGATCACGTCCTAAGCATTATTTTTCAAAAATATTCAATGTACAGAATTGACTTTCCTACGATTTTATTATAATAATGTATTGAGAAATACAAAATCTTAGCAATATTGTCATAACACAAAAAGTGTTTTTACTCTAACTACCCTCAAAAAACAACTTTGTATAATTTTCCGTTTATTTAACATTAGAGATTTTAGATTAACAATATCATTCTCAAACAGGAACGTTCAAAGGATGAACCCATATAATTACATTGAAAATTACACCGTAATCTCATTTTAAGCACATCAACTTGTACGTCGTGTAATCCACTCCCCTTTTGTTCTGGTATGTATGTTTGACAACTCAACTGGCGTTTGAAGAGCGCAGCTCAACTGTATGAAGAGCGCATTCGTCTTGGCTGCCAAATTACTGAATATTATTACTGCTATATACGCTAGAGTCTAGACTCAATAATAGGCATGATGACAATTTTTTTTTCTTATCGGTAATTTAAGGACACTTAAAAAATAGAAACATCGTTGAAAGAATGACTCTGATAGCTTAAAAATTCACCAAGATATGACAATTCAAATATCTCATAAAAAAGACCTGCCCGAAACGCTCCATACAAAGTGCTACGAAAGACTGACGTCAGTCTTTCGAGTATCGATTTTTTTTCGATTGTTATTACTTTTTTACGTTATTAAATAATTCAGTACTTTATCTATGCAGTGACGTAACCTTAAAAGTTAAACCCATCAATGATATAAATAGTTTATGGGTAAAGTTGTGTAATTATGGGCCGAAATAAGCTTTAAAATTTGGCATAAAATATAAAGTTTAATTTAAAAAAATGAAATATTATGTGCACACTGCACAGCTGTTTTGATTTAAGGGGTACCTATTACCTACTAGGGTTTTTTTTATAAAAGCTTTTGACACCAATTTTGTTGATATCGCGCGCTATAAACTGAAGTCCACGCGAACGAAGTCGCGGGCAATAGCTAGTAGACTATATATTATCACGGTAAGACTAATACGACCGAAGAAACTCAGGACAATGTGGGAAAAACGGGGGAAATATTAGAAATTACGAACTACTGGAGCAATTTTTTTGGCAATATTTGACACAGATATATAGTAAACCAAGTGAAGGGAGTAGGGACATAAGAGCTATTTTTATGGGAAAATGTACGGTTTCCGTAAAATTCCTAAATTACTCGGGCGAAGCCGCGCGGGACATCTAGTTATTTATAGTTTGTGCGTTTTAGCCCGGCCGCACATTGTCCGAATTCTGATCAGAAACAGTTGAATTTCGCCGGACCGCCACCCCGCACACTATCCGAAATATCCTTCCGGCGAGTTCGAGCTCACTCGGCTCAGTACAAAATGTAAGAGACAGCGCGGACGTTCAACTGTTTCGTATCAGAAATTTCGGACAATGTGCGGCCGGGCTTATGATGATATGCGTGACACATTATAATTGACAATAGTAGGGAAGTTACCTAACAAAAATTAATCGATAGTTTAAAAATGTCGAATCACATCGTAAAGGAATTGCAATCGAAATTATCGATTTCGTACTGACATTTCAGTGGTGCCGGCGATTTAAGATGGCCGCCCTTTTTATCGATTTGATTTCGATTCAACAGAGTCAATCTTTATTGACATAAGTTCCGTTTCATGCATATTATGACATTTTTCAAATGTTTTCGTAACAATAATTTTATACTCCTATTTCACAGTTAATATTCATAATTTTTATTAATAAGTTAGCATTTAGCATCTTTTCATTTTTATTCATTTACTATTATAGGAAACATTTGTTTTTGTAGATGGAATATAATTTATTACATTTTGATATTTTTTTTTGTTTTCTTGTAAAAAAACCCGTAGCAAGGAACATGAAAACTGTCTCCCATATCATCTTAGAATGCACAAATTATAGTTTGATATTATTCGCTAAAGTCGCGGGAACGATTCAACTTCTTCTGAAGCTGAAATCTATGGAATCACATTTTTTATAAGGCAAGAGAAAAAAGGTAGAAGCCGAATATTTCTGACGCGTGTTTATAATTTAATTTTGTACTTCTAGCTTGGCGCGAGCGTCAGGTTGAAAAAAAAAATTCAAATGGTCTACCTTTGAAATATCAGAGGCCTGAACGTCTGCCTCATCGAGTTTCTTGGTTTTCATGATAAATTCAAACATCAATCCAAGAGGCAGACATGTGCGCATAATATAGCATTTTTTTAATTTTTACATTTTTGATACGCTGTCAATAGCGAACGCAGAGGCAACATGCTGGCAGACTATTTTTCCGTGGACCTTCTCATTGTTATTAATCGAACAATTTCAATCTGCCAAGTGTGTACTTCATATAGAGTTTTTTAAATCATAAAAAAACTTAAAAAATTTAAAACTACAAAAGTCAGAGCCCTGGATGTCTGCCTCTACGAATTTTTGTGTTTACAGGATGACTATGATCATCAGCCCCAGAGGCAGACATGTGCATAATATAATATCACCCACCTTTTTTTTTTCAACATTTTTGAAACGCTGTAAATTGACAACGCAGCGCCACCATGGTAGCAGACGAGGTTCTTGATGTTTCTTAGGGTATAATTATCACTATTAATGACGTCTGCCATGTGCGATGATCATATAGAAATTTTTCTCGCCAGCACCCTAATTACAAGAGGCAGCACCGGGATAGACAGTAAACGAAAAGTTTTGTTCGACGTTGACAACGTTTCTGTCAATTTTCTGATATGACATGTGCAACATGACGGACTTTGACCGGAATATTTACTGTATGTGCAGATACATTACAATATTTCCTTGCCAACATGCTTAAAACTGCATTGCGAACTAAAAAAATAATGTAAAACTGCGACGCGTGATTATCTGGGGGCACGGCAATGCCCCAGCCAAATCTAGAGCAGGAACGGCCGTACCGTACTTTTCTCGATACAGTTTTTTCTAAATAGGGAGTTAGCTTGTAAACGAATAAATCAAGCACTAACGTTAGTAAATAATAACTTTAATTACCCAACAATATATTCCCGTACAAAAGGCAAACTTTAAGCGGCCGACGTTTGCGATGCTAATACGGAACTTTTATTACCTGGCATTAGAATATTGAGTATTTGCGCTGACTGGGCGCGATTTGCATCTCATCTGCTTTTCAAACGAGTGACGAACGGTTCTATTTTTTGGCGAGCGTTTTTTCGACCGCCCACACTTTGATACCTTCGCTAAATTAGTTAAGTGATATTTGAATTCGGAATATCAGGTTCCATTTTAGGTAAATAAGATAAAACGGTAAGCGATCTGTCCGTAAATACGATTTGTGTTTTAAAATTATAACTCTAAGCGCTGTTACAGACGGACGGCACTTGTCGACGGCACGCGACGGTGGTAGTCGACTGCGGTCGAAGCGTGCCGTCTATTAACGCCGTTCGTATGTAATAAACCTAAGTTAACCTAAACCTAAAAGTAATTTTAGCTGCTAGAAGTTGCCCTCAACTTCGTTGCGCTAAATCGTTAATCGCGCGGGAACGATATTCAAAAAAATATCGCATGTTGTTTCTTTCGACTCAAAGTAAGTATTTTTATACTAAAATTATCCAAATCTTCTCAGCGGTAAGAACCTACTGACATATATTCATACTTACAATATAACAAATTATAATTAGTGACTTTTGCTTTCAAATTAATTATTATATAAACAGTCCAAATTGGTAAAAGGGATGAAAATATAAAGTGCACTGACCTCTACAAAACACTGGACAGGCGATCGCTATCAATAAAATGTTCCTATTTGAAAGTCGCCATATTGGCGCTGATTGCTATATGAAAGCAGTAGTGAGTGTACTTGGAACTACTATTTTGCAAATGGCGGTTGTCATTTTCTATGTAATTAGTTCACAGTACGCTCACCGCGGCGCTTCAAATCGGCACAAAAAATAGCTGTCATTTTGTACGGTCCAATGTATTATAGAGGATAGTGATAAAGTGTAAAATATCGGCAAACGCGAACGTCACTGAAACTAAAATAAAAATCTTTTGTCGCGAATTTCAGCCAATGCCCGTGTAAAATTGACATTCGTAAAAGTTTTTTGTCGTCCTATTTTGTATTACTGATCTTATTGTCTTTCATTGCAATTTTTAAAGCATAAAATACGAACATATTATAATATAACAAACAGTTTTTATAAGCCCATTTGAATGTATAAACTTCTAGTAGTTATTATGGTTTACAATAATATTATAAGTTGTTGTATATTATATAATAATATAATATAATAGTAATAGCATATGGCACGATGATGCCCGCAACCCTGTTGCACCCAAAATCGTTTAGGAACCCTACATTCTTCCGGAGCAAAAGTAGTATTACCTATTTAGTAACCTAAGTTAGTGTTAATTCTTGTTACTCATAAGTTTTGTAACCAAATAATTGCCTTCTTTCTTTTTAGTATCGTAATATTATATACTTTTCTGGAGTTCGAAATATTATCTCCATACCTTTCATAGGCACAACAAGGTGGACCTGCGTAATTTGGTCGCGTTATGTCAAACCCAGCCTAAAGATCACACCTAACATTAAATTGACCTAATCCGACCAAATGACGTAGGTCCGTTATCTGAATATGAATCAGATTCGTCGATGGTACATCAGTTCAACAGTTTATTCGTGAAGAGACAGAAACACATTTTTTTGAATGTATAATATTAGTAAGGTAAAGTATAACATTAAATTCGTTTAATATGCAAAGAATAGAAAGGCATGTCCACATAGTTTAAAACCGCTCGCGTCCAAACTTTAAGCCGAAAAGTTTGTTTAGTATTTATAAAATATGGCAGTTTCTTGTCGTTTGAACTCTCAAAACGAATTTTATGAACAGCTATTAAACGTGTTTGAAAATAGATTTAAAAGTGAATAGTTCTTGAAATAACTTATTAGTTATTATCTTAGTAAGTACTTATATACTTACTAAATATATTTGAGAATTTTAAACTACAAATAATATGTTTAGGGCACGTTCACGTGGTCACGTCCAAGGAAACAACAAAAAAATTGTTATTACTTTGATAGGGTTCGACCCCGCGACCTACGCCAAAACACACTATCAACATTTTATGGGGCGCTTGCTCTGTTGGCATTCAAATGAGCTTATAAAAACCTGTATACATATGCACTCAAAAAATATTTAAAAAAACGCACAGGAATACTATCAACTCCCTCTGCCCCTACCATGCAGGTACTAATAAAAAAGTGTCGTTACAACTTTTGCAGGCTAGCCCAAGGCGCAAAGCGCGATAAGGAACTACGTTCGAAAAAAATACGTGTGGCTCTCGGAGACTGCCGCGGTAAAGCTATAGCATAGCATTTTTTATTAACTTATACAAATATAATTCACATATTATGTCTAGTGCACGCACACAAACACAGTGACGAAGCCTGGCAACGCCGCACCGACCGGCACAGCGGTGCAGCCATGCCGCAGTGTGAGTGGGTGTATTAGGTTTTTTTTGTTATGGAATTTCTTGATTCGGTCGTAACGCTCAAAATCCGCGATAAAGCTATGTAATAGCTTAAAATTTGCTTTTTCCGAGCTGCTACTTTCACAGTGAACTCTATACATAAGGGACACATATTTACTTGCCCTAAAGTATACTATCACTTTGTTTTGTCACACCCTGATATTTTGTATTATATTTATTCCTCTGTGTTCTATTTAAATTCCACCGCCTTCTATCACGTCACTTTTCCAATGTGCCAAAAAAGCAAGCAATAAAAATATTAACTAATAAACAGTACAAGGACTGCAGTATTTGTACTGTTTATTAGTAAATATTTTTATTAGAACTAAAAGTCTAATATACAAAACTATCATACATTCGGTGTCATTGAAACCGGCCAGTAATGGAAATCGGTTAGGTGGCCATTAACATAAATGATGGCCACATTTGGCCATATTTTTGCTGACAAATGCAAACAGAGGTCGAAACAAATAACGAGCGATTTTCCCGCAATTTATCCGCGCCGTGCCAGGTGTTTTCTGCCGCGAAATTCATAATAGTTTAATTTTCTGTCCGATTTGACTGAAATTAATTCCAATGTTTTAACTCCGGCCGAAGCTATGATTACTTTGTTCTCGAAATATTTATTACATTCAGAGCTAAAATAAAATTGTTTTTTTTTTTTCATCAAAATATTTACTTTCCGCTATGTAAAGTAAAAATTGAAAAATATTTTCGTGAATATTGGGAATTCGACTGTTACCAACCTGATAGACGCATTTTTATCTGAAAGCTATCATCGAAAAAACGCAGAGGCTATGCTATAAATTAATTCTTCTATTCAAAAACATTGTAAGTAATTATGTACGCAGTACGTGTAAAAAAAATTATCATGCAAAATTATTCTAATTAATTTACACAAGGAATTATAAACGTGAAAAGTGGCATACTATTCTTTTATGATTGTCCATCATTGACATTGATTGTACCATCGATGAAATTGATTTATAGGCAGATGCCGGACCTAAGTAATTTAGTCGCGTTAAGGGGGCGACTAACCCTAAAGTGTCGATTTTATAATTCATTTTTATACTTGAAAATAAGCTTCGAATAATTTCATTTTCTACAATTAGATACTACATTATATTTCCGAGAATTTGATCTGAGCAAAAAAACGATATCTTAAAATTTTCTCGATAGAAAAAAATCACAAAGATGCATCTAGTTTTCACGAATTTTTCATTTATTGCCGTAACCGTACATTGAACTAAGTTAATATTTTAACACATTGTATAAAATTCTATCATTGAGAGATCGACCTAGCAAATTTTTAAAATGTTGTATATTTATCGAGTTATTGAGAAACAACTAATCTGGCGATGAATCCGCGTCGTTTTTTTTCACCTGGCATATGAAAGACGGGGCGTGAGTGTGAAGAGAGAAGGACTATGTTTGATTTTTGGGGTTAGTCGCCCTCTTAACTCAAACCCAGCCGACAGATTACGGCTAGCATTGAATTAATAATAATAATACTCCCCACACCGGTTTCGGTGACGGTGGCCAGTTTCATTGAAACCAGGCCTGTTACGCAGGAGTAGTTTTATAGTGTCCAAGTGTGTGCGGAGTACACAAGAGCACTGTCTCTTCGTTTCACTCTCATTACCCAGTGGGACGGAAGACCAACACGACCGTCTAGAGATCAGGCTCAGGACCGACATTTTGCATGGCCATGGATCATCTTACTTGTCAGACAATCAGGTGATCAGACTTTGAATTTATAAAGCCCGTCCAAATGACTTAGGTCCGTCAACTGCCTAGGAATCAATTTCTTCGATGGTGTTAGTATAATTTTACAGACAGCCTCATCATCATCATCATAGTTGATAACTTCATAGTTGCAATCAGGGTAATCCATAATGACCCAACGTGAAGTCATATTGTATTAACCTATTTTGTCACAAACGTGCCGTAAATAATACAAGGACTAATTAAAAGTACTATTAGATTTCTTATAGCTTTCTATTCATCGAAAGTAATTCCGAGAAGTACTAAAATTTAAGTAGTCCGAGTCCGGACTGTCTGACGAAGGACTAAATTGACATCGGACAAGTTACTCGACGAAAAGAGAGATAATACGTACGTGAATAGGAATCGATCGCTTTTGTTAGAATTATGAATGAGAGAGAAGAGTTTGCTAACTAAGGGAGGCGATGTATTAAATTTTCATCAAAATAGTTTCAGAGCATTATATTATAACCATCAAAATCTGTTTACACTTTTTGGAGTTATAGCGAGACTAACAAAATTGAAAATTCATTTTTAATATTTTAATACCTAGATGGATATATTCACATAAATACCATACCATACCATACCATACCATACCATGGATATATTCACATAAACCCCTGGCTTGAGCTACCAACAGCCCACCAACTGAGCCAATAGAGGTCGTCTTATATAATATGGCGCATAAACTTTACTTCAATTATTTCACTACCAGGAATCCATACTAATATAAATGCGAAAGTGTGTCTGTCTGTCTGTCTGTTGTCTGTCTGTTACCTTTTCACGCCCAAACCGCTGAACCGATTTCGCTGAAATTTGGTATGGAGATACTTTGAGTCCCGAGAAAGGACATAACGCGATTTGTTTAATTTTTTTTTTGCCATACGTAATAGTTCGCACGATGACGTATGGGTCAAGAAGTTTGGGGCGTGAGGGGACAGCCTGTCACCATTGATCCATGCGTAATACTGCGCAGAGTTTCAACAAAATATCATCCATGTAGGCCTGTAACTCCGGCTGAACATAGCATAAGTGACAGACACTTCTCGCCATACGTAATAGTTCGCAGGATGACGCGTGGGTCAAGAAGTTTGGGACGGCGGGGGAGACAGCCTGTCACCGCTGATCCTTCTCTGATCGATTACAGCGGAGTTTTTGCCCCCCTGAGTTTACTCGCGTATGTGTAAACTTGCTGATTGGTCTTAGACGTGTTACATAGGGTTGACAACCTGGTGGATCTATAGACGTGATTCTTACTTAATTGTGGACATTCTACTGGTACGAATTAATATATAATTGTTTGTCGCAACATGACTGCGATTATGACTGTCAGCACTGTAATGTGTAGGATAATATTATAACCTTCTACTGCAGGGCTAAAATGGTCGCTTTGAAGAATCATGATATGAATCATAATATGATTATTTTTCTAAAATCGCAAATGCAACTCTTTTTGCAATTCATTTCTGTATTTTTGTACTGATTTGACATTTGTCAGTTTGACAATCCATTTGCTGAATTGATTGAGAGGAATTGCTAAATGTGACGAAGACCGCCGCCTGCCAGGCCTCATCGCTCTCGAGCATGCAGCGAACCATGCTCGAGAGCGAGAGGTCCCGCCCAAGAACCGCCATGAGATCATGGCGGTGCACGGCCCAACAATCGCACACCTCGAGGGCCGTGATAAGCACCTGAAGGACCTGTCTTGTGTTACAGGTATAAGAACGGAAATAATATAATATTTAATACTATACATAACAGTATATTTAAGATTTTTATTATAATTATGATACACAATACACATATTTAATACACATCCATGATCCAGGAACATTGAAAACTTTTTGTTGCGTCGGCGGGATTCGAAACCGCGACCCCTGGCTTAAGCGCTGACCACGCGGTCAACCCTTGAGCCACAGAGGTTGTACACATACTATTACAGTATTATTATATTATTATATCACATTTGATTTATGATTTAAAAACAATCCGGTTTTAAGTTAAGAAGTATATTTTATTAATATAACCTTTAGAATTTTTATTTCAGCCACGATATACAATAGAACAACTATCTTCTATTGGCTTCCACTATGTAGGGGTCGGTATTAAAATATTATTGTACGTACAAAAGTTGTTTTCAATTTGATCGCAATTGAATCAATAACGGTAACGGCCCTCGAGCCCCATTACGCCGCTAAAAGGGTTATTTTTTTCCGAATTTGCGTGAATTATCAAACATTGAAAGGACGAAGAAAATATTAAATGGAATTGAATTGCTTTTGTACGTGACTCCGAGACAGCGTTCAATATTACTAGAATTACTTTTCGTTCGGCTAAATTAATATACAGCGTAGAGTGGAGACGAAGAACTAAATCATTTCAAAATTAAACGTAAAATACAATTCACCACAATTCTTTAGAAATAATTGAAGCAAAAATATTAATATCGCATTCTCTTCAAATGTGGGTGTTCGTAGAGATCAAACTCGTAGCTGCGGTCGTAGCGGATCGTGCTACGGTGCTACGAGAAGCGCTACGACGTAGCAAGCTACGAAGCGATGTATTTCTTATGCTAAGGGTCAATTCAGAACGCAACGCGAAACGTAGATGCATTTCTAAATTAGTATGGATTTGACAGATTCGCAAGACGTCTCACGCTGACGACATGTGTCAAATCCATACAAATTTAGCTCGCGTCGCGTCGCGCCTCGTTTCGTCACGTTGCGGTCTGAATTGACCCGACGTACTCACATAGTACGGTTTTGCTCGATAGTTTTACTCCGAATCGAAGGAAATGACATTATTGACATATTTAATTCCATCGAACCGGCTCGAAGCGAGCCTTCGAGCTGTCAGTTTTCCGGTCCACACGGTGGTTATTGCTCGATTTAGAGTAAAACTATCGAGCAAAACGGTATGTGAGTACTTAGCATTACAAGTTCTTTGTTATTTGCCCTTTACTTATTTTTAGAAGTAAATAGGCTGCAGGGGCATTGGATTCATGAAGTATCTGTTAACAATAAGACCAGCCATATATATATGTTTGGTTCTTAGAGTACATAAATTAATTTTAAACTTATATAATATAATATTTTTGTCCAAAGTTTTGGTGACCTTAGCCTCACTTAAGACCAATGGCCTTTAAATGCACGCATTGAGTTTCATAAATAGAAGCCTAAAGTTTAAATAGTGTTTTAACGTTGGGCTTGAAATATTTCATTGTTATTTCACAATGGAAAGAATAACAAAAGCTAATTATCACGTTCAAAGTGTAAATGCACTGCCCACTTATCACCTCATGACTGACCTTACCTCTAAAATATAAAGTTCATTAGCCTTAAGTTAAGTGGGAACCTTCAATTAAAAATAAGGTATCGATCAGGTCATGTAGAGTTGTGATTTGTGATAATACAAGCCAAAACTGGATGGTGAATAATGATTATAAAGATATTAGGTGTGGTAAATTGTGGATTATGCCGGGTAGACACAAATCGAGCTCAGACCGGTCGAGGTAGTATGTTGAGCAGCCCGCCTAGCATACGCCAACAAGATATCTTACTATCGAGATAATTAAAAACTACTCGTCTCATAATGTCAAAATCTAGTAGAAGGCAAGATGACAGTGTATAGCGCTAGGCGCTTCTCAAGATAAAGTTTAGTAAACAAATAAAACGGCACTTCTGGTTTCTTTATATTAGAATAAATGTCTCTCAGACGAGGAAAAAAATTGTCTTAACCTTTTTTAATTAACTTCATGTAAGGTTGTTGTTTCTTTCTTTAGCCACAGAAAAGAGAAAGTACCATATCTAGTTGGAAAAACAATAGACTAAAATTAGGCAAATTCGGTTCAACTGTTTTCGAGTTTTAGCGCGATTAACAAAATTTAAAATTAATGTTATTTGGATTTTACTAAGCATTTGTGTTTGACCCCCCAAAAAATTACGTATTGAGATTATAAATTCAGTTATGTTCTTTAGATCATTTAGAAAAAGACTGCCTAATTTTTTTTTGTAGAATTATGAATATAATTCAACAAAAAAATTTGGGTTAGTACACAAATGTTTAACATTAAGATGTTTTAATTTTATCACAAAACTAGTATGTATTTAATCCACAAAGAAATTAAGCTACATTTATGCAGATGCATTCAAACAGCTGTTTTCAGACTTAAATTTTTCTTAAAATGTGAATCGTGTAGTAGAATTAAAAAATATATTTACAAAGAAATTTTATAATATCTTTGCCATAATATCATGAATTATTTCTTTAATTTTTCATGAGAATTTGTGTTTATTCTTTAAACAAAAATTCCAAAGGTAATATTATAATGAAATTTTGTATAACAGTAATTTCGGAGTTATAATAATAAGTACATAAACGTCATTTATATCGAAAAAGTAATACCTTTTTACGTAACGTGACCGGAATTTCCTTGAAAGTATCACTGAAAAGCCTAATAACAGATACGAGAATATTCATAAAGATTTAACTTTCAAAAGTATTCATTCATCTATACTTTAATAGTTACTAAATATAATATTATTTAATCGACTATGTTTTGATTCGATTTGACGACCTCTGTGGCTCAGTTGGTGGGCTGTTGGTAGCTCAAGCCGAGGGTCGCGGGTTCGACTCTCGCCGACGGAACAAAAAGTTTTCAAATTTTCTGGGTCATGGATGTGTATTAAATATGTGTATCATATAATAAAAATCTTAAATATATTATGAATAGTATAAAAGTATTAAATATATTTCCGTTGTCTGGTACCCGTAACACAAGTCCTTCAGGTACTTAGCACGGGGCCAGACTGACGTGGTGTGAAGCGTCCATAGATACTATATTATTATTATTAATCTTGTTTTAATTAAGCAGAATATTTAGCAATGACGTTACAGAAACTGGAAACAGTAATTAGTTTGTGTGGTTTCCGCTCGGCATCTATTCAGTTTCTCTTGGCAATACTCGTATCGCTAAAAACATTAAAAACATCTTTCCTTAATTCCATACAGCGGTTCTCGTATTATACGGTTTAGACGTGGCATTTTCGGTATAAAATTATACTGCCCTATATTTTTATTTTGTGATATGAAAAGAATTTTCACCTACTTTTCGTTAATAATTATTTGTATGTAAGACTAGAAATTTCGCGCGACTCGTTAATTAACACTATCCCGATTCCCGCGGTATTTGCAAAAAAAAAAAAGTTTTCTTTGACATTCTCTATAATAGAGGACTAGTTTGGGTAATTACTGTGGGCATCTTAGTTTCTGCGTTCATAGGCATCTTAGTTTTTGCGTTCATTCTATGACATTTAAAAATTGTATTCATGATACCTATTTTGAATAAACATTTTTTTTTTTATAGAGTATGTCACAGAAAAGTGTTTTTGTTTCATAGGTATATAGAGTCTATATATACCTATGATACATTTCTTTAAAATTGGTTAAGCACTTTTAGACCTTATTGTCAAAGAAACTTTTCCTCTTTATGATTTGTCTAGATCAGCTATCCCCAACCCGCAGCCCGCAGGCCGCATGCAACCTGCCGGGACTTTATCTGTGGGCCGCGTGATATTAAACAATTTTGAAACTGATGGCCACCTGCAAAAGAATGTGAATTTCTTTCTACTTTCAAATCTTTAATTTTGAAGAATGTAATTTTTTAATTCTTAAAAAAATTTTTTCGGCCCGCGACACCATGTTCAAAACATGCTTGTGGCCCGTGCGACAAAAAGGTTGGGGACCACTGGTCTGGATCATATTATATTTACTTAAGGATAAACCTACGAATAATAAAAACTACCTATTTTTTTTTTTATTTAAGTTCCTCCCCACAACATTATTGACAGGCCTCCGTATTTTACAATTTTATATTTTTTTCCACATTAGTATACAATTTTTCAAAATACATTTCCTGTTCATAAAATGCCTACTATGAATAATTTAAAATAGCCAATAATGATACAATATTCAAATTAATAATTACAAATAAAATTTCTAAAATTAAATACAATGTCAATAGTAAAAACTCAATAAAACAGCGGGACGATACAAAAACTATCCTATATCTAACCTTTAAAATATATAATGTGCCGAAAAAACTATAAGTAGGTACTTCATATTATAATTAAACAAGTCTTTCCAACATATATTATTGTATGTCGTAATATTATGTCGGAATTATATGAAAATTAATTCAATAACAGACGCTTATATTACAAAAGCGTTGTACCCTAAATTATATGAAATTAATATTAATTTGTAACAAACCATTTCAAAAGCGAAAATCACAAACTATTACACGCAAAATTATAAATGCCTCGTTACAATTTGTAGGGAAACTATCACGCAGAGGAAATTATATATTCGGCGTATAGATGGGACAAATAAGGGTTATGCCGAAACAATCATCAATATTAAATGCAGAACACACATGGAAACTCGCATGATATAAAGTAAACAGTTTGTCAATCCATACCTACGTAGTACGTACTCATATAGATGAGGCACTAGATAACCGAGCAGAGACGCGACTCGATAAATCTTGTATTGTACGACTACTTTACTAGATTTTATCGATATGAGTCTTTTACTCGTATGTCTGTAATTTTTCGAAAGTATTAGTTTTATATTTATGTTAACAAAGCCCATAAATCGTACTAAATGTTGCATTGTGTTTTTATAAAATAATGTGCATATCTTTAATATTAATGCTGTAAAAGAACTAAAATATTAATTTATATACAATATAAAAATTAACATTTTAGTTCTTTATGTAAGCTTGTACTCACATTTTTGATATGTCTATTAATAAAATAAAACTAAAATTGTAAAGTCGCTTTTGTAATAATATAATACTATTGAGGCCGTTGCAGCCATAGAATTAAATCGGTTGCAGCATGTTAAAATTGCATACATAAAGTATGATTAAAATCATACTAGGTATTATCTTGCTATTTCTTAATTCAATACGTGTGAAACGTTTCTTCTACACAGATATCTCTTCACAAGTTTCCTCACAGCTCAGCGGTTAAGCCTCTGGCTGAGGAAACGAACCGAACGGAAGCGCTTGATGAAAGACCATTTTTGTTCGTGATTTTGAGCACCTAGTAGTTTGTTCTCGTTTTTTCAAATGTGATTTTGAATTTTCTAGACTTCGGTCTGGATTTTTCGTTGATTCCGTTTGTGCTTGTGTAGAATATCGAAGAAGGTTAAGGGAAAGTCAGTATTGAGAAAGCGTAATTTAAAGGCTATCCTTAAAGCTTTAATAAGGCTCACATTGATTTAAAATTCTGTTTTCGTAATTTAAAATAACAGTAATAATATATTCCGTCGGACCTTGCAGATAACTACTTTTCTTCTGATGGAAAAATAAACTTAGTTTTTTCTATGAGATATAATAAATAATAATAATAATATATTAGATGACCCATTAAACTTCTTATCACATTTTTTCCTAACATACCTAAACCTTCCCTGGTTTTCTACGAATATTTGAAGAATAAAATAATTAGCCATAATTCTCGAGTTACGACAGGACAAACAAAATTGAAAATCCATTTGATTTATTATTTATGCATGCCTCTTGTATTTTGAATATTCTAAGCCCATTAGGTCAGCTTATACCTAGACAACACTTGCTAAACGTTGACACATTTTATTATAGTTTGTTATAGTTTATATTTTATTCACATATTTTAATGAATTTTAATGAACTGTTGCTAGTCTGCGCCAAACAACAATAAAGCAATATTGCCGACATATATTCAAGTGGACCATTTAGTTTCGACAATGGCGGATTATTAAACTCACCGGGTTGGTTGCTCTATTGATCAATTATTTCCCGCCAAATCGAGCTTCATCTATTGTTTATTAATAATTATCATTATTATTTAGGATCTATACAAATTCTATCAGTATGATAATGAACGTGAAATACTGCGCTAGATTTAATTTGTGGTTTGGGAGTAATTAAAACAGATTTTCCGATTATTAATGTTTTATAAGGACCATTATGAGAGTGTCGTTAATGTAAAAATAATAAATTAACCGAACATAGTATTAAAGTTTATGTGTAAGTAGACGTTTATGGTTCTCCATGCGAATATTTGAACCCAATTCTGTAATCTACAAACAATTTAGAACTGCTATAACCGTGCTCTCAAAATTTTTAAACTCCCTGAATTTTGTATATTATATGTTTATTGCAATAATAATAATAATAGCTCCCACACCGGTTTTGGTGACGGTGGCCGGTTTCATTGAAACCAGGCCAGCTACGCAGGAGTAATTTTATATTGCCCAAGTGTGTGCGCAGTACACAAGAGCACTCTCTATTCCTTTACTTTCATAACCCAATGGGACGGAAGACCGACACGACCAGCGAGAGATCAGGCGCAGGACCGACTTTTTACATGCCCATCCGACGCATGGATCATACTTGTCAGAACCAAACATGGAAATAATATTATGTTTCCAACGCGGTAATCGAACCCACGACCTCCGAGTCAAGAGCTGCGCTCTATACCACTAGACCACGGAGGCGTATATTATAATACGCTAACTCTTTAAAGTCGATTCAGCTCACATAAAACATTTTCGTTTCGTCGTAAATTCTTTTATACCACAATACAGTTAAGATAAAGTCTTTTATTCTCTAAGCCGAAGTGAAACTTTAGCATTAATTAATGTCGATCGACGGATAGATTTACGTTCCCGAAAGGCAGTTGTGATCTTAACTAAGTATTTCGACCCAGCTAAAGTTTACCTTAGATAGTTCAGATTTCCAACCGTATTGCTCTAGGTAAATGGACTTTATGACTGGAAAAGAATTATTTGGCATAAAGGGTAATTTCTGCACGAGTAAACTTATCAAGGACTGAACAGTTTCGTAAGTTAGGTATATTCTGAATATAAAGGACCGGACAAAATGGTAATTGATATCGACATAACATATGTCACTAGAAAGGTATTTCTATGTACTACAATAGTTACTACGAGAGCTCATTTCATATCCTGTGTGAAAAAAAGTTATGGCTCTATAAAAAAATATTTTAATAGACGATTTCTAGCAATAAAAATGAATTATTCCGTATTCTATGACTTTATAATGCTAGTCAAAACGATTTAAATACATTTTTTTGTATTTAATAATTGCTTACAGACGAACGGCTCGCGCAAAATCGCGAGGTCCCGCCAAAATCGGGACGTCTGGCAACGCCGATAAGGAACCTTATTCACACAGTAATATAAAGGAGCTGCCATAGTAACTATTGTAATATATTGAAATACCTTTCTAATGGCATAATATTCATATGTTACGTTGTTATTGATTTTAGGACCAGCCTCCATACATTTTTGCCGGTTCTCCTTTGAGTTAAATATGAAGAAAATATTTTAAATTAATTTAAATGTAGCAAGAAAATATAGTAAAAGATCGAGCGTTAAGTTGTAATAAGTGTAATAAAGTAAAACCTGGTGATAAAATGTAGACCTGGCAGATATTTTTGTAGTAAATTCTGAGAAATATTTTATGAACCGCCTCGAAATTCTGCTTGTTACTAGGAAATTATAATTACTGTTGTACCTGACGTGAACATCACAATAAGGCTGTAGAGGGTTACTCTACCCTATAATTTGACGAAGGGTGACCCCTCGTTAGTGCCTTCCAAAAATTGCTAATAATTAACTCAATTACAAACGTATCATGTTTCAGGTGGATGCTTTTGAAATAAAATTGTTGTTGTAAATTATAGTGTGTTTACAGGTAGTATTTTGTAAACCGGTATTTTAAAAGAGGTCTGAAAAGAAATCGGCTTATTGAGAAGACATAAACTTAAATGAAAACGCAATATTCATTTTTATGAGGTGAGAACCAATACGCGACAAATCGCGGCCAAATATTCTTTGTATGAAATCGAAAGAGGCAAGCCGCACTATGCGGCATGAAGCTACGCGACAAAAATCAGTTATATTTTTGTATACTAACCCACAAACATTTTTGTTGATTTACGAATGCAACCCACGATTTTTTTGTTGATATATAGATGCAAATTTTAAATGATCTAATGAACATCACTGCATTCATAACTTAATACGTATTTTTTTGTGGGATGATACACGGAATATGCTTATCAGCGTCTATTAAACGGGTGACTAACGGGTCGATTTTAGTCACCCGGCAAGTAACCAGGCAGACAGTAGTATTCGCAGCAAGCGATCGCTTGCGACTGAGCGTTTGCACGGTCGATTTTAGTCACCAGCCGCATGCGGCCATTGGCCGCACGACTTTGGGGCTTGCGACTTTAGCCGCAATTGGCGTAGTCGAATTGCCATTTACACGGTCGATTTTCGCCGTGCGGCTTTAGTCACCCGTGTAAATCGGCCATTACCTTACATGAATTTTCGCGTCACTCTGCTACGACGTAGTGCGGTCTCGCTTTGAAATAAAATAAATAATTGTCTTTTGACAGTCCTGCGACGTTTCTTGGAAACTTCTGAATGTAGCTCCGAAGAAAAACGTATAATTACTGTCCCGTTTCAAAAACGTCATACAAATAAATCGGGAACGGAATAGATTGTCGGATTTAATTTTCAAACATTCCGAGAAAGTTTCGTGTTATTTCCGCCGGTTGATTTATATTTTAAATCTGCGAATGTGAAAATAGAAATTTTATTAAATTCTTCTCTGAACACGATAAGTATGAATAAGTAATAACTTCTGCGTAACATTTCGTGATATAAGCTGCTTTTGAAGTTTTAATATTTCTATAAACATTTAACAAATGGTAGGAAAAGGATGTGGCTCGAGTAATGTATAAAAGTGGTGTAAGTTGGCTATTCGCCAGGAGTGCTGTTCAGATAGTATTTGACATGCGTACAAAGCACTCGCGGCCGAATTATGGTAAATGCTTAGTAACAAATCACATTTTTAATTAATTTTTGTAGCATAGCATTTTTGTTTTATGAAAAAAAAAACTAAAAAATTGAATCCTTTATGTATTCAAAGTTGGCTACTGCCTCTTAAATATTGCATCAACTATAAAATATTTGATAACAATAATTTTGAAGATTAAGATTATGTTCCTTCGATGCCACATTTATTTTCTAGTTATTATTATTTTAAGCCTAAACTGTCCCACTACTGGGCAAAGGCCTCCCCCAAAGACTTCAATCTGTCTCTTTCCTCCGCCACCGCTGGCCAGCCTGGCTGGTATGCCTCCAACTCATCACGCCATCTTTTCTAGGCCAGCCTCGGCGGCGGCGTCCGTCTTCAGGTGCCCACTCTGTATTTTCTAGTAATGAAACTAATTCCTATGACTTATGATAAAGCTGATATATTAGCTTAACAATCAAATTAAATATATTTATTTGAAACCCACGATACAAAATACATAATATAAAGGAATAAATATGATTTTTTGGGCAAAGGTGTTTGAATCACTTGAAACCAAAGGCCGAATATTCAGTTGGACACAATCTGCTAAAGCCTTATAAGGACTTATATTTAGATCAGAGGTGGTTAATCGCGACAATGACGCGGCGATCACTAGATAAATAGGCGGCTTGGGGGCTTTTTTCATGACTAGAATGCAGCTTCGAAAGCAGCCTCTCTCACTCGTGCACACATCATCTTTGAAGTGACATTTAAGACATGAGAATAAGGGCCCTGATTGCCAAACGATCAATCGTAACAACTCGATATAGCCAGTGTGATACCGCCCTTAAACGATTTTAAAAACGATCCGAACGAACATTTGATGTTAAAACGATCAAAACGTTTTAGACGTGGGAGAGCCATGCTTCGGCATGAATGGGCCGGCTTGACCGGAGAAATACCACGTTCTCACAGAAAACCGGCGTGAAACAGCGCTTGCGCTGTGTTTCGCCGAGTGAGTGAGTTTACCGGAGGCCCAACCCCCTACCCTATTCCCTTCCCTACCCTCCCCTATTCCCTTCCCTTCCCATGGGACCCTCCCCTACTACCCTATTCTCTCTTAAAAGGCCGGCAACGCACCTGCAGCTCTTCTGATGCTGCGAGTGTTCACGGGCGACGGAAGTTGCTTTCCATCAGGTGACCCGTTTGCTCGTATGCCTCCTTATTTCATAAAAAAAACACTCAAAATAGGAGGCATTTTGAGCGTTTTGATCGTTTTTAACAGCAAATGGAACGCGGGGAAAGTATAATATAAAAATTCCACGCTGAAAAATAGTATCTCAAGCAGCCCCGACTCGCGTACAATATCCAATAGGTTTCCTGGAAAAATATAACAAGTATTTTTATTGAACTCTATAACTGTAGAGCTCTTCTCCTGTTTCATCAATTTGAAAAAACATCCACTCGCTGTAACGAAGACAACGGATGTAGGATGTGTTGTTAAAAATAACATCCGCAGAAATATATCGTCAAACTTCTCTGAAAATATACTTACAAAAACAACATTTAGCTAACGTAAAAACTTATATTTTCTTCTCGTAACGCTCTATTGGACATTGAACGTTTTTCAAACTTAGCCAGGTGCTCCGAAATGTAAAAATTGTAGCCTATTTCATAGCTGAGTTAAAATAAACGAGTACCTAGGTGATTGTTACATTGTTCTATGTTTAAACTAATTTTATTAAAATTGTATCATAATTAAAATTGAATGTTATAACTATATTTTAACATAATAAAGTTTTTTTATATTCTGTATGACAATAGGTATAGAGCTGTAGCTGTATAAAACTGACCTCATTTTCTGTTTGTTGTTACTAAACTCAATAGTAATACTTTAGGGAGTGTCTGTATCCCTTAAATATTTTTCAATGTTCCTGGGTCATGGATGTGTTTTAATTAATAATCTTAAATTTATTATTATGTATAGTATAAAAGTATTAAATATATTTCCGTTATCTGGTACCCGTAACACAAGTCCTTTGGGTACCTAGTGGTACTTAGCACGGAGCCAGACTGACGTGTTGTGAAGCGTCCATAGACATATATAAGATATATAGTTATTTTGCACCCTGTATACATCATTATAGGTCTGCTACCTCAGCCTAGATCACATCTCGCTAATTAGAGGACCCTCCACCGTTCGTGCCGAGAGCATCATCGATTTCCACTCTTCGCAGACACTTCACTATATTGATATCACGGCTTCCGGGAGGGGATGACGTTAGATTTTTTTTCAATTAATTAATATTGCGTGTTTAGTCATGTATTCAATAGACGACGATGTCAATTCATACAAACATTCATTCATACTAATAGTTTTAAAATGTGTCTGAATGTCTTTAACCGACTTCCAAAACGGAGGAGGTTATTCTGTTACCACTCATGCTCAAACCGCTGAACCAATTTGCTGAAATTTGGTATGGAGATGCTTTGAATTCCAGGAAAAGATATACGATCATTTTTGTCCCGGAAAAATGTACGATTCCATCGCGATAATTTTAGCGCAACAGAGTTGCCGTTTTCATCAAGTTATATTATAATTTATATGTTTATTGTTTTAGACGTGGGAGAGCCATGCTTCGGCACGAATGGGCCGGCTCGACCGGAGAAATACCACGTTCTCACAGAAAACTGGCGTGAAACAGCGCTTGCGCTGTGTTTCGCCATGTGAGTGAGTTTACCGGAGGCCCAATCCCCTACCCTACTCCCTTCCCTACCCTCCCCTATTCCCTTCCCTTCCCATCCCTACCCTCCCCTATTACCTTATTCCCTCTTAAAAGGCCGGCAACGCACCTGCAGCTCTTCTGATGTTGGGAGTGTCCATGGGCGACGGAAGTTGCTTTCCATCAGGTGACCCATTTGCTCGTTTGCCCTTCTTATTTCATAAAAAAAATATGCCGTGAATAGCCGACGAAGATGTACATACATTTTGAATAGACAACAACGCTAATTATATTTTAATAATTTATAGTCTATATTCTCAGTCTAATATTGTGAATCTAATAACATCTCACTCAGTAAAATTGGATCAGTAGTTTGAAACTATGACATTATAATTATAATAACCTAATAATAACATAATATAATTGAAGACGTTAGTGGATGAAACAGGTAAGTAACAGTTAAAAAATTACCGTTTTTTTGCGTAAATAGAGGCTTTAGGGTCGGAACAATCGTTTGAAAAAAATGTGTGTTTTATATATAGCCAGATAGGTACTTCAATATTATCCAGATGATGAAGAAGTAAGTTACAAGGTTTGTTCAAAGTAAAATCAGCCAAGTGCGAGTTGGACTCGCACACGCAGGGTTCCGTACCATTATAGAGCAAAAATTGGTAAAAAATGTGTTTTTTGTATAGGAGCCCCCCTCTATTATTATTTTTATTTTATTTTAATATTTATTATTAAAGTACAAATATAATTAAGAATATTGTGAGTATTTTAAGTGCCTACCTGCTATCATTATTGATTACGAGCAAAAAAGGCCAAAAAAATCACGTTTGTTGTATGGGAGCCCCACTTAATTATATATTTTATTTTGTTTTTAGTATTTTTTGTTATAGCGGCAACAGATATACACAATCTGTGAAAATCTCAGAACTCTAGCTATAGCGGTTCTTGAGATACAGCCTGGGAATAATAGCCTGGCAGCGGAACCCTTCATGGGCGAGTCCAACTTGCACTTGGCCGGTTTCAATTATTATTTTGGTACCTTTCTCATACAATTTTTAACTAACACTTTAAGCGCTGCTTCTTTTACAGCTATATGCAAGAAACACTCCCTAAAGAAAAAGGACTTCCTTTTATTACACCCTGTAGATTCCCCTGCAGAACATGGTGTTCAGTCGTCATGTCCTTAAACTGAATAACATATTTTAGGGTTCTGTATCTTATAACAATTACACACTTATCTACTTGACAAAAATATACTTAAGTATACTTTTCATGTCAATCTTCCATCTTAGTTTTACAACGTGAATTCTTAAGGCTATAAAGTAAGGAATATCGGGTTCAAACGACGCGATAATTTCTTTCCTTACCCACTGATGGGAGCGATACGTGGCTTTCCTTTTGCACAAAACGATCCTTTTATCGCCAGCATCGACTGGCATTCTCCATTGTGTCTCACAAAGGAGTTCACTTCGAAATTTAAAATTTGAAATATATTTTAAAACAAATTTTCGTCATAAGTATATTAGTTATTTTTTTTTTTAATTAAACAGGATTAGGCGATGGCAAACAATAACCACCCTAAGCAATCGCAAAACCATAAGAGATGTTCTCTGATTGCTATTTGTGTTCTTGGTTCTTGAAATCACTCGTTAAGTAGATAAGCACGAGAGCAGGAACAGACACGAATTTTTACAGGCCAATTTAACGCAGGGATCACGTTTATTGCCAGATAATTAAAATATGAAACTAATAATAACTAAGGAAAATCAAAACAAGAACTTTCAAAGTAAAGAGCAACTAAGATTATAACATAAAACAATTAATATTGCCCACTAACCTGCACTGTTACAGATTTTACAAATTTTATTCTAAAGTTAGAGCGAAATAAATATTACATTTTATGCTTCATTTACATTTAATTAAAATTACAAGCCGCCGCGCTTGAATGGGAAAACAAATTCTTCTATTCTTTTGCACTTTTCCTGTTATTTGTATCAACGCATTACCATACTAAAGCTTCATATATTTCGGTGGGTAGATATGAATTAGCATGTATAAATAGAATACAAAAAATGTTCTAAAAAGTCATTGAATACCAATAATAAATATGCAAACCATAAGACGCAGCACAAAACGTTTAAAGTGAACAAGGTTGTGAATTTATATAGGTTATAAACACACTACAATTTCTAAATTATAAATAATAATACTTAATTAATTATTGTAATAACTAAATTTTAACATATTGATACTGTTTTCCTTCCTGATAAAAACAGAGACAAAAATGTATGTTTTTTTTATGTTGACGTTTACAATTTCAACTGAATCGTGTTACGTGTACGATTTATCACAAGTAGGTATCATAATAACTGCGTACAGCATAATAATCGTTATATTAATTCAGTCATAAACAAAACAACGTATCACATTTGCGGTGAGTTCGGTTCATAAGTCAAACAGCCCTCGAAGTGGCTTACAACTTGCGGCCTGTAATGTACATTATACAATTTGTATATTTGTTCTAACACGCGAACTAGGCTCTACTAGCTATAGGTGTCTTTATAGAAATAAGTAGTGCCGTTTTTTTTGTAAATAGAGGAAAACAAACGAGCATAAGGACCGCTTGATCGAATGCGATGACGGTCGCCTATAGACGAGTAAGTAAGCAACAGCAGAGAATTTGCAAAAGCGTTGCCGGCCTTTTATGAGGCTACTAAATATGACTATAGCTCAGAAGAAAGTCACTCAAATTACGTGTGGCCCATGGGCCATGGCCTAATTTGAGTTACTTTTTGTTTGTTTTTGTTTACTTTGTTTGTTTTTTGTTTTTGTTACGCAAAGAAGATTGGGGCATGCCCCAACAATTTGTCTGTCGCGCAAGAACATTTTTCCTTCTCATTGTTTGTCGAGGTTCACCTAGTACTTCATTGATGTTTAAATTTTAGTAACATGCAATACAACATTTACAGGTGGTAAATGAAGTAGCTATCTCTCGAATATCACTTCAGCAAAAAACATCCTTATAGACATCCAGTGCAACATTTATTAAAAGTCTTAGGGTCTGTTTCATCACTTCCTGATAAGGCTATCCACCAATTAACTTGACAGATCAAGTATGGAGAATCTGTCAAAAAAGTTGTGAATAGCCTGTTAGGCACTTTATCAGAAAATGGTGAAACAGGCCCTTATACTACTCTTTTATGATAAATAGCAAAACTGTATATTGGTAATATATCCTACTGGAAATCTTCAGTGAGACTGTATCTATTGTCGTATTTTTATGCAAAGCTTATCGAACGCGAGTGATACTTTATCCTATCGGGTATTCACTCACTCGACTTAGATATTCAAAACCCAGTAAATGTATTCGCAACTTCGTAAAGGAATATACATTAACGCGATACAGACAAACATTACCTGAACACACAGAAATAAATCAAGATAGAACGGCTAAGCGGGTGGAGTACGCGTGTTTCAATCTTGCACAAGTGAGCAAGATTCGTTGAACGTGTATTCAGTCAGCGCGCACGTCTCGACTTGATTACACCGGAGCGGTTGTGCAAAAATGCCTCATTGTGCAGTGTCTAATTGTAAAAACAGAATTACCTAAGTGAATCGGTCAAAAGGAGGTATTTCTTTCCACGGGTAAGTTATTTGTTCTAACAAAATGCAAAGCAAAAATTGACACGATCGATTCCCTAGCAACGCACGCGCGTCGCCGTTCTATCTTGATTTATTTCTATGCCTGAACATTTTTATGTGCAAATGCAAATCTTTACACAAACTTTTTTGTTTTACTTATTGAGACATCAATATTATTCTTGGAATATGTTTATGTATGAGAAATTTCCACGATTGATTAGAACCACGATTTCTGCTGCGCGGCTGTTTATTGTTGAAATAATAAATCATCATCATCATAATAGGCTGATGCCTATCGCCGTTTTCTGCTGAACTAAAGCCGTTTAGGTTTTTTTATATACTCGTATAATATATAGAGACAACTTCGCGAAAGCAGAATGCAGAAAATATATTTTGCCATAGGATTGCTTTTTTAATTTTAATATCATGGCTACGTAGCAAATTATTCGATTTCAGAGCTCGTAAATCCCCTATAAGTTAATTAATCCTTCGATCGCGGATTCTTGGAAATCTATAATATCTATGGATGCTTCACGCCACGTCAGTCTGGCCCCGTGCTAAGTACCTGAAGGGCTTGTGTTACGGGTACCAGACAACGGAAATATGTGTAATACTTTTATACTCTACCCTATACGATAAGATTTTTATTACATGATACATATTTAATACACATCCATGACCCAGGAACTTTGAAAACTTTTTTGTTCCGTCGGCGGGATTCGAACCTGCGACCCTCGGCTTGAGCTACCAACAGCCCACCAACTGAGCCACAGAGGTGGTCGTCAATCTATTGTTATTCTATTGTTGTCGCGGTCACCGGTGTCCATAAGGGGCTTGATAGGTTAAGCTTAAAAAGGTTCCGTTTTCGAGTGAGTATGGTGTAAAAAAGGTGTCCCAAAAAAGGTTGCCATACACCTGTGTACTCCCTGCTAATGCAGATATCATAAACTGTGGTCTAAAGCAAAAGGTTGTTATATAAATTCAAAAAACAAATTATAATCATTATTTTTTCATTAGGACGGCAGCACATTGTATTTGGGCGCCTAAAGTGTAAATAATGAGGTTTAAATAAAGAAAGGAGAATCAACGTTTGAAACGCTTTCATTTGCTTTGTGAGGGTGAGGCCTAATCCGCGTTTAACGAGAGACCTTGGCCCCAACGCATCAACTTCCTTTACTAAAGTTTAATACAATCCAATGTCGGACTGAGGAAATTCGTTTATTCGAATATTTTTGTGAATAATACTCAAGAGTGTTTAATTTGCGTAATAACTGTAGTGTTATTTAAGGCGGGGATTAATCTCAATCCAAAACGATAACCTTGCACACAACCAAAGACCAAGCGTATACGCATCGCAATAAGATTCATTTTAGCTTAGCATAAAACTCCAGTTCTCAGATCTTTTCTATTTTTCATGTTTTTTTTAAATATCTTTGGAAATAAACATTAAGAAACAAAATTGTTCGGTTAATGGCATTTTAATATAGATTTACTAACAATTTATTCAAATAAAATGTATAATTATCCTAGTTTATACTTATATTTCAATGAAATAGATTTTTATCGGAGGTGAGTTTGTAAATTAATTACAGCCAAAGTATTACGTTTTATTAAAATGTTTATGGTTTAAGGTATTTTGAATATTGTGCTTTATATCTCATATTTTTTAACACTTCGTTATTATATTGGAACTAGGTAAACCGGGAGTCACGGAATAACAAATTGGGGTTTATCCTCGCCTTAACGTATTATTTGTTATTTTAGTCTATTGACTACGACTATTCAAAACAAATATATTTAGATGTCAGGTCTTTTTTTTAATTTTTAAGCTATTACATTTCAGTGAACTCTTGTGAGGTCAAAAAACCCCAAAACCTCGTCTAGAAAGACAACGTGAATTCAAATGACTTTGTAAATTCCATTCGTAAACAATAACAGTATGAGTTCATTCGATCGGAAAATTACTTTGAAAAGTAACTCCTGACTCCTAAGACTCAAACCGAGACTCTATTTAAGTTTCTCTTTATAGTAAAACTTAATTGAAAGCATATTGTAGAATTTAGCTATCAAAACCACAATCACGAGAATTTTCAATTTGTTTTTCAAATTCAATTCTCGCTGTCAATACAATACAACCTTCGTGGGGCCTTGGGTCGATAACCGATAGAAGTGAATTTGCAAAACATAGGAAAGCAGGCATTCATTTTGACGCGCAGCAGATAGAAAAAACCGGCCGAGTGCAAGTCGGACTCGTGCATGAAGGGTTCCGTACCATTATAGAGCAAAATTACTCCAAAATTTGTGTTTTGTGTATGGGAGCACCTCTTAATTTTTATTTAATATTAATATTATTGTTAAATATTAAAGTACATATAAAATTAAGGATTGTGTGGAAAATTTAAGTACCTACCTGTTGCTATTATTGATATAGAGCAAAAAGGCCAAAAAATCACGTTTGTTGTATGTGTAGTATTTGTTGTTAAAGCGGCAACCGAAATACACAATCTGTAAAAATTTCGGAAGTCTAGCTATAGCGGTGCTTGAGTTACAGCCTGGAGACAGACAGACAGACAGACGGATGGACGTACGGACAGACAACAAAGTCTTAGCAATAGGGTCCCGTTTTCACCCTTTGGGTACGGAACCCTAAAAAGGTGGTATGCACTCGATTCGTCTTACAAAAATGTTATCAGAGCGAGTTGCCTGACATTAATCGCACATTTTTTTCTCATCTCAAAAAATGCCCAACGCCGTGGTAAATAAGTTTTTACTTCAAAAATACTTACATAAATTTGGTTCGTCTAGAATTGCTTCAGCTAGATTTATAGGGCGTTGAGGTAAAACGCAAATGTGGCCATGAATATGGCGTTAAGTAGGTATGACGTTATGTCTGGTACGAAATTTCTCTGTCAAATATTATACTTGTGTGTGTGTCATAATATGTGGTGCCCACGTGGTGCCAAATCCTAGATTTTGAAATCTTTGATCAGAAATAACAATATGTCCAATCATCCAACCGTTATAATCTAATTTCTAATAGATTGGACGAATCTCGTTTTGGAATGGATCCTGGCACAAAGGATGTGCTTTCATCTTACATGTCCTTTTGTGGCATAATAATTGAAGTTACTACTATGTGACTATTGTACTTTCAGCACGATCCTTTAGATATAAATATTTTGTGATCAGAATGTAGCTTTGTAGGCATGTCAGTCACATAAAGTCCGAGAGCTTTGCATAAAATCCTATATTATGAATTTAAACGTGGCTATTTTATGACGGTTTGATCCTTTCTATTACATCTTCACTAGGACAACACATCCATACTGTTTGCCCAGTGGTTAAGAGCGTGGCTCTTGACTCGGAGGTCGTGGGTTCGATTGCCGCGTTGAAAACATGCTATTTGCAAGTTTGATCACCTGATTGTCTGACAAGTAAGATGATCCATGCGTCGTATGGGCATGTAAAAAGTCGGTCCTGCGCCTGATCTCTCGTCAGTCGTGTCGGTCTTCCGTCCCACTGGGTTATAAGAGTAAAGGAATAGAGAGCGCTCTTGTGTACTGCGCACACACTTGGGCACTATAAAATTATTCCAAGCTTGGTTTCAATGAAACCGGCCACCGTCACCGAAACCGGTGTGGGGAGTATTATTATTATGTACAAGGTGTTACAAAACAAAGTGATAATGCTTTTTGATGTGTACTCGTATGTAACCCAGTGGGACGGAAGACCGACGTGACTGGCGAGAGATTAGGCGCAGGACCGATTTTTTACATACCCATCCGACGCATGGATCATCTTACTTGCCAGACAATCAGGTAATCAGCCTGCATTGTCCTAACCAAACTTGGAAATAACATGTTTCCAACGCGGGAATTGAACCCACGGCCCCCGAGTCGAGAGCCACGCTATAAACCACTAGACCACGGAGGTGTTTTACACATTATAATATCGTACAGAAAATTAAGCGCGATAGCGACAGCCATAGCGACTCAATGAAGTGTGCGCCGGATAACGCGGATGCCTTCACTTCACAATAAATGCCCAGGATAGGGCTGAGTGCATAAGGTCTGTCTGTCTATCCTTAGGGCAATAATAGAGCTATAAATCTATAGTTTAGGTTAATATTAAGCTTCTTAATACTTTGTATGTCTGACAAAATATTATTTTGTAGATATGTGTTGGAACTTGGATATTATGTCATATTATGGCAGATACCATAAGTTCTTAATGTCAAGTAAGTCACAGCGACTGTCCAATATCTGATGTACAAATATATTTCAGGAGTAAACGCTATACAACGCGATATCTACAAATAATCAACATACATAAGCATCTGCCAGGTATTAAAAAAGCGGCAACAGAAATACATAATCTGCGAAAATTTCAACTCTACTGCTATTACCCATTTGATAATACTAGAGATCGCCCAATGGTTGAAATTCGACCTTACTTGCATCAGAGTAGACAGAATTATAGAGTATGCCGACTTAGAACTGATGTTGAAATTTTTAAATTTGACTTATTATGACGAAAATCGTCGCTAGGGTAGAGATGGGCACGTACCTGGGTATTTACCCATCTACCCGGTATTTACCCTCACGTACCCGGTAAATACCCGTATCTACCCAAAAGGGCGGGTAGATAAAATTCAATACTTAAGTCACAACCACCTCAAGAACGGTAATAGCTAGAGAGTTGAAATTTTCACAGATTGTGTATATCCGTTGCCACTATAAAAACAAATACTAAAAGCAAAATAAAATTAATATTTAAGGGACGAATACAACCATACAACGAATGTGTTTTTTTTGGCCTTTTCTGCTATCTTATCAATAATAGCAAAATGTAGGTACTTGAATTTTTACACAGTCTTTAGATGGATGTTAACTTTAATATTTAATAATAATATTAATATAAAATAAAAAAATTAAGAAGGGCTGCCATACAAAAAACACAAATTTTGTCCTAATTTTTCTCTATAATGGTACGGAACCCTTCGTGCACGAGTCCGACTCGCACTTGGCCGATTTTTTTATTTACATTCTATTATTTTATTAATAATTTAAAATATTTGAAAAACCTTTAAAATATTAAAAAAAAATATTAGAAAAAATATTAGAAGACCCTTGAAAATTACTTTTAAAATAGACAATGTATAAGTACCTGGTTAAAGAAATTATATAAAAAAATATGTAGGTATAATTTTTTATTATTTTTTTTTTTTTTTATTTAACATTTATTGTACACAAGAAACTTATTCTAAAACAATTGACATGGAAAGACGACACAAAGGAACTGCTTATTTCTAAAGAAATTTCTTACAGCAGCCCTATGAGGAGAGATATGACATGTAAGAAAATGGACAGAGCGTGCACAATCACAAAATAATTCTTTAAGTCTACATATAAGAAAATAATATTAAATACTTAATTATAATAATAATACATACAATATTATAATCAGAATAAATAATATACAATACTATAATAATTGAAATAAATACAGAATAATTCGCCTATAATACATACATACTATATGTATATTTAATAACGGTATTTATATGGATTCTTGAAGATAATGCTCTTTTAGTTTTCTTTTGAATGAACTGATAGTGGAGCTATCGCGAACAGCATGAGGAAGCGAGTTCCACAATCTGACTGCATGAACGGTGAATGAGTAGGAGTAAAAGTTGGTACGATGCGGTGGGAGGGAAAGGTTTGTTCTAACGCTGGATCTACATGGGATATGGAGGGGTCGGGAAAAATTGAATCGATCAACAAGGTAGGAGGGAGATAGAGGATTATACAGGATATTATACAGTAAGCTAAGGATATGGGAATTGCGACGGAGACGGATAGGAAGCCACTTGAGTTTTGATCTAAATCCAGATATGTGGTCAAACTTTTTTAATCCAAAAATAAAACGGATACAGAGATTCTGCAGGCGTTCTAATTTTGTCAATAATTCCTCACTCAAGTCTAAGTAACAAGAATCGGCATAGTCGAGGATAGGGAGAATGAGGGTTTGGACAAGGAGAATTTTGGTAGGAATGGGCAAAAAATTTTGGAGGCTCCTCATCATGTGCAACGAGTGGTGTACCTTTCTACTGACTTCATTAACCTGAGGTTTCCAACTGAGATTACTGTCCAAGATGATCCCTAAATTTTTAGCTGAGTCAGCGTAGTCAATAACAGTACCATCATATATGACTGGAGGCACATTGCGTAAGTGTTGAGTCGTGTATTTGCTGCCAATTATGATGGCCTGCGATTTTCTCGGATTTACAAGCATACCAAAAGATCTGGCCCAGTCGGCTATTTTATGTAGGTCGATATTAATGCCAGCAATCGCAGAATTAATATCATCGATGGTACAGTGCCGATAAATTTGCAGGTCGTCTGCGTATAAATGAAAATTTGAAATGATTAGTGTAGCAATAATATTAATAAAAATAGAGAATAGGAGGGGAGAGAGAACGCCACCTTGAGGAACACCCGCTTCAATATCGCACCAATCTGAGGTGGCCTCATCCGAGCGGACACGTTGCGAGCGTCCTCGAAGGTAGGTGTCGAACCAGTCTACCACTGAGGGAGATATGTTAAGGGAACGAAGGATGGAAAGGATGATATCGAAGTCTACAGAGTTAAATGCGCTGCTAAAGTCAAGTAAAACTAAGATCGAAACACATTTGTTCTCCATTGCTAGTCGGAGATCATCAGTGACCTTTAACAGCGCTGTAACAGTACTGTGACCTGGGCGGAAACCGGATTGGAATGGAGAGAGTAATTTATTAGAGGATAGGAATTGGGAAAGCTGTTTATAGACTATGTGTTCGAGGATTTTAGAGAGATAGGGTAGTATAGATATTGGTCTGAAATCGGAAACGGAAGATGGATTTGGTGTTTTTGGAAGTGGAATGATAATAGCACGCTTCCATGCCGATGGAAAAGAACTCATTGTCAAAGAGTAGTTAAGGATATGTGTAAGGATTGGCAAGAGTTCGGGAAGGGTAAGTGATATCATACGAGGGCTCAGGTTATCATCGCCTGCTGCACTAGATGTTATAGCCATGATGTGTTTACGTACCTCATCATCAGAGACAGGCGTGAATGAAAATGGAGTACATGAAGGGAGAGGAAGAGAGCGAAGATGGGATATGGTATGGGCTTTAGTATTCTGGTCGACAACTACTGGTGGGACAGAGAAATGAGTGTTAAGCTCATTTAAGTCAACCGTGTTATTGAGGCTGGCGGATGATTTGCCAAAGCCGAGCGTTGAAAGAAATCTCCACAGTTGAGAATGGTATGGACGTGTTATATGTATTATTTATACATATAACACGTCCTATCTTATATAAAATCTGATTTGCTTTGATTTGCTTCTGATTTTTTTAATTTCTCATTCTGCTAGCGATCTGACTTCTAGACATTGAACTAGTCGTTTTGAATTTCTTCTTTGTATGGCACGCATCCATTGATGCGTCTATTTACTATTTATCTTTATTTACAGAAGATTTTGTGGGCCTCGTCTTTTTAATCTTTTGAATGTTTGGTTTGGTAGAGTTTTTATCAATTTTTTTGCCAATATATTGGGATGTCATTTTATCCTTTTACAATAGTTTTGAAGGGAGTTTTTATTCGTAACATAATATGGGGCTCCAGTTATTGAACGCAGGGTTTTAGATTGGAATCGTTGTAGAATTTCTGTGTTTGATGTGGAGGTTGTGCCCCACAACTGCATCCCATAGGTCCAGATGGGTTTGAGTATGCTTTTATACAAAATAAGTTTATTTTATCAGCCAGTAAAGCTTTCGTAGCTGCTTGTCTAAAGCCTTTCTTTTGTTCCATATATGTGTTCTCCATGTTAATCGCCTGTCGAGATTAATTCCTAGGTATCTAACATCGTTTGACTGTGGTATTTTTATCCGATTAAGTTCTACTTCTGGACATGTTTCGTGTCTTAATGTGAAAGTTACATGGACAGATTTATTCTCGTTGGCTTTTATCCTCCAATCTTTTAACCACTATGATATTTCGTTTAAGGTTCTTTGCAATTTTGCCGATGCTCCATGGGCTGTTTGGTCTACTGCGAGGATTGCTGTGTCATCTGCGTATGTATATATCAGAGCTTCATCAGTACTTGGAAGGTCTAATGTGTTTAGAAGGTAGAGATAAGGGCCCAATATACTGCCTTGCGGCACTCCTGCTTCGATTTCATGGAGACATGTGACACTATCTCCGTACTCAACATAGAAATATCTATTGCTGAGGTATGCGTTTATAAAGAGGTAGAAGTTTAAGGGTGGCTTTTTACGAACTTTATACAACAGTCCAAGATGCCATAATCGATCAAAGGCCTGTGATATGTCCAGAAAAATAGTAAGATTTGCTTTCAAAAGCTTTTTGAATTTCTTCTACCAGTCTGTGGACCTACTCCACGGTCCCATGCGCTTGGCGAAAACCGAATTGGTGATCGGGTAACAGTTTACTCGCTCTGATTTCTGGCATCATGCGTTTCAGGAAGAGTATTTCTAAGACCTTGGAGGGCACTGGCAGAAGACTTATAGGCCGGTGAGATTTTTCATCCTATGGATCTTTTTCGGGTTTGGGGATTAATATTATAATCTCTACTTTACATTGCGTGGGGACAATTTTTTTTTAAATACACGCGGATTTGTGTGAGATATTTGATTCTACTTTCTGGTAGCTCTTTTAGTATTTTTGGTAAAATGTTTACGCCAATTTTCATGCTGGGGAAGATTGTTAAAGTGGTTCCCTTAAACGAGGATATACCATTGGTGACTTTTTTGTGGTGAACGCGCTGACTTGTGTTTTGGTGCGGTTAAATTAGACTGAGTTACGTCTACCCCATTCCACCCCGAGAAATATGCGAGAAGTCACATTATCTGTACTATCATCTGCATAGAAATGAATGCCGTTGGTCTGTAACATGTCATTGATATGCTGTATGAATAGGGTAGGCGATAGCACACAGCCCTGAGGGATACCAGCGTCAACAGATAGAGTATCAGAGCATTCACCATCAACTAGGACTGCTAAGAAACTTGTGACCCTCTTGCATTATTTCTTGGATGTATGGAATCTTGGATAATAGTGAAATTGTATATATCCAAACTGACAGCTAATACCCATAGTTTCAATCGCCTGAGCCAACGATGAGTTAGGTACGCCAAGAGAGCCGAGCCGAGCCTTAGTAATCCCTGAGCGTTCAAGTGTCGAAGGGGCTAGCTATTGATGATGGACTCCATCATCTTCGAGAAGGTTATAGCGATTGATCTGCTGTTGGAAGAATTGGAACGGTCACATTTTTTAAGTATCGGGTTCTCAAAAAGCTGTCTTTCAAGAAGCCGAAACTATGTGAGTAGGATAGTTGAGCCAAAAAAGACGCGTAAAGACCGGAGCCAACTCTGGAGCGCTCACTGGAGCTACTTGCACTGAGCGCTGATAAAACCGAATATCCGACATGACGCTCATACTTCGTTACCATAACCAACCATACCGGTTGGCGGTTTCCGCCCTCATCATAAAGGGTCGAGTTGGACGACATGAGGACATGTCATAAGATCGGCATTCTCTTTTGCGTTTTGAAGGAAACACAGTGCAAGCGCTGTTTCAAGCCAGTTTTTTCGGAGTCGACCCATTCGTACCGAAGAATTGCTCTCCCACGGTTAAAAGGGAAATTTTTTCTTTTAAGTAACGCACAGGCCAAGAACTTTTTATATTTGATCATTAGTTGCGTTTATACAAAAACAGTACTCATTTACATAATACATTAATTTGCATGTACATAATAAATAGGTGTCAAGACTGTAAAGGTGCCTCTTCACAATTGACCATACTGGCCCACTACTAGCCATCGCCATTGTGTAAACGGAGTAATGGTGTATGATGGCGGACGATTTTCAGGCGTGGCGGGCATTGGCGTGGCCTGCAGTGGGTCATCGTGACATTGTGTACTAGTTATATAAGAGACAAGATTTTGCACACGTGTTCCTCTAATAAAGTAGGCATCCACTATAATTGTATTTCACAAAATTCTTACCTCAAAGAGGTTTTATACCTTGAGGTTGTAATAGTATAGGCTCAAGGTTAGTTAGTGGAACCTTATAATTTCTTAGACACAATTACACAACAATATTTCGTATTAAGTGCCTACAATTACTAACAAATATTGAATTACGAGAACCTATGTATTTTAGAATTTTTCAAAGTTTAGCCTAAAGGAGGGATGAATGTTTTGAAATTTCGCACGCGTGTTTCCCTTAACGATGAAGGCGTCCACTAAGACGATTTACTCGATTCCCAAAACTTTATCACCATTAAAAGGCAGTATACTTTAAAGAATATTAATATCACACATACAAAACCAAAATTTAGGAAAAAAGTTCAAAAACACAGCGTTACTCTTTGACATGCGGCCGGAATTCATGAAAAACATGGTTTTGTATTGCAAACATACATTAGTTTAAGACTTAAAGGGGCTTATTCGAACAGTTACGGGCTAGTGACCAAATTTGCATTATTTAATGGAGGTTTTACTAAGGATTTACTAAAAAAAAATATGTGAAAACGTACGCTGAGTTATAAATACCCACCATTTTTGGGTATTTACCCAATCTACCCGGTAAATACCCAATCTACCCGGTAAATACCCAGGTGGGTAGATTGGGTATTTACCCATCGCCCATCTCTACGCTAGGGTTGTTAAATTGTTACCTACGAATTTAAAACTATGACATATTCATTGGCCGTGTTCCTCTTTGGTCATATTGTTGTTTGTGTTTTATCACATGCGATTAAAATTGTCAGAATCCAAATTTGAAATCTTTATTTTAAATATTTAAAAATAAATTATATCAGCCAGCGCGAGGCACATTCCGTTCATAATCCTAGTGAAACCCGACGAATTTGACAGATATTGAAACCTGTCCGTTTCTTTGCAGTCGAACTACTGGTCGTTATGTCTATTGTGCTTGCATCGACATTTATAGGACTACTACCTATATTTTGTAAAAAATATTGACTTCATCATAGTTTTTTCAATTCTTGTCTCTGGTACTAAGCTGATCTCAGACCGACTGGCTGTTTAAGCATTGTCTAATAGTATCTAAATTAAATAAAAAAAAAAATAACCCATTTTCAATTTGTCAACTTGTTGTCAACAGACTTCAACCATAAATAAAAGAGTATAATTCGTATGTATAGGCTTGTCACCTTTTGTCACTCAAAAATCTGTCATTTTTCCTAGTAGCAGTGTCGTAGTGTGTGTAACATTTTATTTGTTAAAAATATATATGATAAAACCATAATTTTTAAATAATATTAGCTCGATGCACTCCTTCACCATATAAACTATAACTGTGCAAAATTTCATGCACCTACGTTTCCCCATTTTTCGTAAAAAGGGTAACAAAGTTTTTCTCTCACGTATTAATATACAGATAGCCTGCAGACAGACAGACTGGACGGCTATCGAAGTCTTTATAGTAATAATATGGTCCCATTTTTACCCTTTATGTACGAAATTCTAAAAACAGCAACAATTTACATAATATACGATTATCCATTGTGTAAACAGCTTTACACTTAGAAACGTACACGAGAATGTCGGTATAATCAACTAGATAGTCTGTAAACGGTAAATGAAGCCCCAGAAGTACGTAGTCTCGTTTCACCTCACTACTAAATGAACTGTGGGTAAGGATTACACTTTTCGCCCCTTTTGGCAAGTGAATTTTAACCGCCGAATAAAACGGATAGTACGGGAGCCCTAGACCATTTTTTTATTACTATCAATCAAATTTTTGTGAGTAGCTTAATTTTGATAAGACGAACAACATTTTTATCTACGAAAAATCTTGAAAGTGGTAGTTTACAGAAATAGAAAGGATTTTATACTTTGATTTGAAGTTCCTAAAATATGGATTGTTCTATTTGTAGGACAATGTTACTTTTAAATTATATAACTAAGTCCTATCAATATAATATAAAAAATTAGCTCGTTAGGGTTCCGTTATAGGATTCTGTAATCAACAAAACTTGGTTGACTACTGAACCCTTTCTATTTCTGTGTGAAACCGAAATTGGTTTACATCTGTAAACCAATTTCGGTTTCTTTTGACAGCTCGAGATTGTTGCTCTATTTAAAAAAAAAAACTTCTTGCCTCATTTACACATGTCACTTCAGTGGACATGTTTTAAAATCAAGCTAGAAGTAGTATATTATTTCTAGTGAAATATAATTATATTTTATTACGAGTATTTAACGCCTTCACTAGAACTACGGCTTATTAATATTATGGTTCTGGTTAAATGGTCATTGATTTTATATTGAGCATAAAAACTTTCTAGTCATCGAAAACGAAAATCATTTCCTACAAATAGTGACATTTTTAATGTTCCAAAAATTACGGTGGCAAATTTCTATAGGGCTGCAAGCATGCTGCAGGTTTCTTATACGGTTACAAAATATTAAATAGTACTCTTTAACATTTAACTTTCATTATTTCATTTTTAACGAAAGAAACTGGAATTTAAAATAAAACGAAACTAAATATGGAGTTGATTACTTGTTCATTACGAGTTAATTCCATTGCCTTTCTCTTTGTTCTTTTTTAAATTCTCATTTCTGTGAAGTATAATTACGTTGTTTTTGTTCAAAGATTTAAATTTTTAATGATATAAAAATCACGATGTGCACGAAGGGTGGGTACGTGGGTTTTTATATAACAGTCCCTTTAATTATTAATTTTACACAATATTTACCCAAGATAGTTTAATTTTAATTTTACATTGTATTTTATTGTGGGTTATATTCTAGAATAAAAATACCTTTTGTTTTATTTGTTTATTTATTACAACATAATCGCAATTACAACTGAACGGAAACGCACAACGGAACGGAACTTACATATTAATTTTGACCTTAGCCATAGGGTGGCGATTCCCTCCGGTATATTCAAACCGTTTGCATCTAATATGTAACGTCCTAAAAGGTTGAATTCGCAGGAGCTCCCTGAGGGTTGCAGATGGCCAAAACCCTGATCACTTACCAGCAAATGACCTTCCGTTATCCCTTTTTCTTATAAAATTCCACCTGAAACCGCGAGAGTATATAGGCCGCAGGTGTGACATACTTAAAGGTTTTTCTTAAATAGAGAAAAATGTAGACTAACGACGGAAATATTAAAAGGAAAAGCTGAACATGAAACATGAACGAATAACAATGATTGCGTTAAACAGTATGCGCATTCGATGACAATCAATATCACTTATTTTTGGCCATCATGGAAACTTAAAGAAAGTTTAAACTTCCTATAAGTTCCCTTGATATATTAATATTTGAAATATTTAAACCCAAGTTTAAAGCCAACCAGTAACCATTGATATCAGGTATAATCGAGTGTTACCTTATTGAAAATATGTTTGTCATTTGAACCGTGATTTTAAATTATATTATTCTTAACTTAATTATGCACAAAAACTGAAATGAAACAATCCACAAAAGGTAAACACCAAAAAGATATTCCAGTATTTCGCAAACACAATAATTGTGCGAGATCCAGCGAAACTGAAACATTACACAATTTCCACGCCAGAACAAATACGAACTGATTGATATATTCAATCAATCAAAAGATCAATTTTGAAGAATATATTCGAGCTCATAGGCCCGTAAATCGGAATATGCCTAAATTATCTGTCAATTTCAACAATTAAGTATCCGCTTATCGTTTGGATTTGAGGTTGAAAAACACTTTAACTCCTGTGATCACTCCCACAACCTAGGTACATTAATACGAGTGTAATAATTCCCTCACCGGTTTCGGTAATGGCGCGTTAGCCGGTTTCATTAAAACCAGGCAGGCAACCAAAAATTATATAGTCAGTTTAATAATTAGCTATTTTATTGCCTGTACGTATTTTTACCCTATAACCCGAAAACAGTTTTTTTTCCAGGTCAATCTACGTGTTACCTAGCTACCTGCAAGTTGTAACCTTACTACCCAGTGGTGAAGATTCAATTTCAATTGAAACATTTATCAGAGGGGTCGCCGATTAAGGAGGTTCAGTTAGTTTTATCGTGGCCAGTTATAAGCTCCTGTATCGATATTAATTGGCCATAAATTTGGCCATTAACAGTTAGGAATGTTATCTTTTGGCCACAGCCGCTCACAACAAAAATTTACACGTTGTATTACCTACTGTTATTTAATTTTGCTATAATATTTTCTAGTATGATGGGTACTTGCTTTTTTATAAATGTGAAAGTGTTTCTATCTGCTTGTCTGTTACCTCTTCAGGCCCAAACCGCCGGGCCGATTTTGCTGAAATTTGGCGTGGAGATACCTTGATTCTCAGGAAAGGACATAGGATACTTTTTATGCCGGAAAAATGAACTATTCCCACGATAAACCAATTTTGGCGCAACGGAGTTGCGGGTGTATATCTTAATTAAAAATGTTATTTTTTCACGTTTGTTTATTTTTATGTGCTTAGTAAAGCAATAGTCTGTCTTTCGACGGCCGCGTCTCGAGAAGCGAGAGCTCTTAGGGCCAACCCACACGTACCACTACCACACGACAACCACAACCACACCACGTGGTCGGGGCTCGGGCGTATATTTCGTATTGTAAATGAACTAGACTATGCACACGTACCACATTTTGCAGTCGTTGCCGACCTCTTGTATGATACCGACCACATCGCAACGGTGCGCGCACACCGCCCGCGCTCTTCTCCCCCCTCCGTTTCATTGACTTTCGTACGTGACCACATCGCAACTACTGGCGACAACGCAACCATGTCGACATTTTGTCGGTACCACAACGCAACTACAAAAAGCTGCAGCGACACCATTCACACGTTACCACTGCTTGACGGCATTTTGTCGTTGCGGCGTGGTGTGGTTGTGGTACGTGTGGGTCGGCCCTTATTCTCGCAACTGTACTCATAGTTAATTTAATAAATTGTACAAAGTGGAACCCTCCCGGAACATTTTATATAATTATATTTCAACGTCGGACCCTTTTGTTTCGTTGCACCTAATAGAGCCAGCAATGGGTTATTCCGAAACATTATAATCGCTCCTTATCCTTTGTGTTAACAGAATTACATGGATATTTCTATGAGACTACTTAATTTCTAGCATTGGAATTATTGTACTTTATTTTCTAGTCAAAAGTTAGCACCTATTAGAGCTATGAGCAACTATATGGGCTTTGAGTACATTGAATTTTATCTCTAAAATTGTCACAAAAAAAATTTAAAGAAAACACTTTTCTATTAAATAGAACAATGTATTTTTTAGTCATAAAGTCACTAAGGCTGGATTGTCGGCTACGCCGCGGCCCGCGAGATTACAAGCAATAATTGTAATATGTAAAGGACAGCGCGACCGCGCCGTTATTCAAATCAATCGTTATGTCGCAGCCGACTGGTTTAAATAGCCGTTCAATCAAACAGCTAGCCCTTTGATTGAACAACGCCATTCAATCACACGGCTATACGTCGTTTAGCCGACTTGTTGACTACAACGTTCAACACTACAGCTAGACGACGCTTAGCCAACTGGTTTAATGGCAAATTAACTAGGGCGACCATTAGCTTAATATGTAATTTGGGAGAATAGGAAAACTTTTTATATTTTATTGAAAGATTATTCTCGGATTAAGTTTAAGGGGTGACCAAGCCCAAGTGAGCCCCCCTTTTATATGGCGACGGTCGCCGGCTGCTGCCGCAGCACGCTCGCTCGGCTCCCTCTGTGTTGTGGTCTAAGTTCTAACCTAACCTAACCAACTTTTAGACTTTCTGGATTGTGTTTGTTTTTCTTTTGACGGGGGGCTGCGTCCATTCATTTCATAATCCCGTAATTTCTCCTCGAATATTTGTTGAAATTTTGATTCACTCGTATGTGCCTCCACAATTTTTGTCTCTTTAATAACACTTGTAATTTTTCTTTTACTTTCTTTCCGTATTGTAAATAAAACGCACCTAGCGCCGCAGCGGTGCGCGCTGAACTACTTCAATTAGACGGCGGTTTTGAATCAGCTGTAGTGTTGAACGTTTTGAGCGACTAAAATATTCAATATAAAAGCCAGACGTGTGATTGAATGGCGTTGTTAAGTCAAAAGGCTAGCTGTTTGATTGAACGGCTATTTAAACCAGTCGGCTGCGACAGTTACATACATTTGGATGGATTTATCCTTGGCAGCCCCTAAACCTTAAAATAATATTGAACAGTATTTTATTGTACCATAAGATTGAAAGGCATCACAATTGAAAAAAAAACCGGCCAAGTGCGAGTCGGACTCGCGCACCGAGGGTTCCGTACAAACCTGCAAGGTTTGTTCGTATCGTTCGTACAAAGTTCGTTCACCAAAACATCGGGATTGAATGACGATGAGTGAGGTCGTCTTTGCCGTTTGAAAAATGTTGCCCTCCCCATACATAGTATAATAACTCGCGGTCATTGCTGTAACTACAATTATGTTTACAATCACAATTTTTTTGGTGGTATAACTACTTAAAATTTTAAGCTTTTCGGAATTTTTCTGTTACCTGTGCTGTAAGCTATTGCTTCTTACCAAATTTCGAGATTCTATGTCAACGGGAAGTGGTCTTTAGGTTTTAATTCCCTTGCGTGTAGTTGCGAGTTTCAAAATATGCGGTATCAATGGTTGTACTTTTGCGTTTTTGCGTTGACTTAGAATTTTTTTTTTTCACGGGTTAAAGGCAATTAGATCTAAGAATTTGATATGAATTTCAACTTGATAGCTCTGCGCGTTCATGAGGAAAAAAGTAATAAGTTTATATTTATTAAAAAATATATATTTTGTAATGTAACTAAAAATTTAAGGTTTTCGGAATTTTTCCTTTATGTGTGCTATAAAACGTTGCTTCATGCCAAATTTCAAGATTCTAGGTCGACTGGAAGTATCCTTTAGGTTTTGATTCCCTTGCGAGTACTTGCGAGTTTCAAAATATGCAGCTTAAATTGCTGTTTCTTTTGTTTGCGTTGACATAGAAGTTTGATTTTGTTACAACTTAAAGGTATTATAGACCTGAGTATTTGGTATGAATTTCAATTTAATACCTCTACGCGTTTATGAGGAAATGGGTAGTAAGTTTAAAATTATTAAAAAAATATATATTATGTGATGTAACTAAAAATTTATGGTTTTCGTAATTTTTCCTTTATCTATGCTATAAGACGTTGCTTCGTACCAAATTTCAAGATTCTGAGTTCACGGGAAGCACCCTGTAGGTTTTGATTCCCTTGCAAGTGTCGAAAATTTGCGGCATAAACGGCTGTATCTTTTGATTGCGTTGGCTTAGAAGTTTGATTTTTTCACAGCTTCAAGGGACAGTAGACCTGAGTAATTGATATAAATTTCAGCTTCATACCTCCACGCGTTCCTGAGAAAAAGGGTCTTGACAGACGGACGGACGGACAGACGGACAACAAAGTGATCCTATAAGGGTTCCGTTTTTTCCTTTTGAGGTACGGAACCCTAAAAATGTTCAATATCAACCGTAAACGGTCAATAATATTGCACAATACGTAATATTGTGCAATAAAATTGATCGTCTAGGGGCTCACTTACACTATTATACTAACACAACTAAAACCATTACAAAAGTCACAATTCAAAGTTTTACTTTCGAATGTGACGATAAAAGTTGATATACGAGTCTGCGGCGACGTGTTGTCAGTACAATAGAGTGGGCCAATTCCCAGCATTCCGTATACGTGAGTACTGAGTTCCGCGAGATTTGTCACCCCATAATATGTCACGATGAGCCGTTCCAATATTTTCCCATCCTTACTGTATATTTGTTTATTCTATTTCTTGAAAGCGCTGTATACTACGAATAATAAAAACGCTGTATAGAAATAATGCCGATTTATTGTTATGTTGAGTATTTTAGAATTCTCGTTATGTTTTGTTTTGTCTTTGTTCCCGGAGGTTTGTGACGTTAATGAGTTTTTATTAATATTTTATAATATTTTTTGCATAGTATGACGTTATATTATTGTTCAGCCTTTTTTAAGGGGGCGACTAACCCTAAAATGTCGATTCTATAATTCATTTTTATACCTGAAAATAAGCCCCGAATTGTTTCATTTTCTAAAATTAGATACTACATTATATTTCCGAGAGTTCGATCTGAGCAAAAACACGATATATTAAAATTTTCTTGATAGAAAAAAATCACAAAGATGCATCTAATTTTCACGAATTTTTCATTTATTGCCATAACCGTGCTTTGAATTAAGTTAATATTTTAACACATTGTATAAAATTCTATCATTGAGAGATCGACCTAGCGGATTTTTAAAATGTTGTATATTTATCGAGTTATTGAGAAAAAACTAATTTGGCGATGAATCCGCGTCGTCCTTTTTCACCTGGCATATGAAAGACGGGCGTGAGTGTGAAGAGAGAAAGACGATGTTTGATTTTTGGGGTTAGTCGCCTACTTAATGTAAGTAGTAGTTTTTTCCACGTCTTTGCTCGTGTAACGTGTTATAAAAAAATCTTATATATGCTGCCGACACACATATTTTATAAAAGATCTAGATACTAGCTCATTGCAAGTGCTCTAGTATGTGTTAATCTAGTTTGGTTTTTAAATACAAGATTAATTATTTTGCAAGTCTAACGAAAGAGCATCCAAAAACTTTTCAATTCAAAGCAATTCAATAGTTTGTATTATTTTTAAAAAAGTACGTTTTAATAAAGGCCGGGATCTACATCTGGGGCCCGATTCTCTAGTCTCTAATTTCATTTGTATCTTGTACCTATATCGTTTGAAATCTAGTATAAGCCTATTTTATTCGGCTAAAACCAATTCTAACCGGTATTCAAACCCTAGTGGAATTGGTTTATCCAATATCATGCCGGCTACATCTAGATCGAATCAATTCCTGGTAGCTATTATTAGTATGCCTACGAACCTATATTATCTATGGACGCTTTACACCACGTCAGTCTCGCCCGTGGTAAGTACCTGAAGGACTTATGTTACGGGAACCAGACAACGGAAATGTATAATTAATTGCTTGATATTTTTGTTATATCATGCACATCTATGACCCAGGAACATTAAAAACTTTCATCGGCGGGATTTGAATTCGTGACCCCGGCTTGAGCTATCTACCACGCGCTCAGCCAGTGAGCAACAGAGGTCATGAAAACTATACTTTTTTATGAAATAAGGGGGCAAACGAGCAAACGGGTCACCTGATGGAAAGCAACTTCCGTCGCCCATGGACACTCGCAGCATCAGAAGAGCTCTTAAAAGGCCGACAACGCACCTGGCGTTGCCGGCCTTTTAAGAGAGAATAAGGTATAATAGTGGTGGGTAGGGAAGGGAATAGGGTAGGGGATTGGGCGTCCGGTAAACTCACTCACTCGGCGAAACACAGCGCAAGCGCTGTTTCACGCCGGTTTTCTGTGAGAACGTGGTATTTCTCCGGTCGAGCCGGCCAATTCGTGCTGAAGCATGGCTCTCCCACGTATAATACTTAATTAACGTATAATACAACGAACATAATTATAAAGTTCGACGCTTGAGAATCAGGCCCCTGAACCCCGCTGACTCCACAGAAAGGGATAATTGATCATTGCGGGGCGAACGGCTTTTTCAATCGAATCTCACTTGTTTCAGCGTGTTAATAAAATCTAGGATCCAATTCGAAACGTTTATGTGGATTATTCAATATTAGGTTTTTTCAATATCGTTGGCTGAATAGTTTTAAATCCGGGATTATTATTAAACTAATATTTTGTGTATATTCCAACCTTAAAAAATATAATATGGTTCAATTCTCCTTCATATTTTACTGACCCGAGTCTGGAGGGTTGCTACATCTAAAGTATATATTTTGTTATGTTACTAAACTAACTGTAAGCTAGATTATCTGCCATAATAGTATGCAAAGACTCAAAGAAAGAAAACTCAAGAGAGTCTTGATCCATACTATTATTTTAAATGTGAAAGTGCATGTACCTGTCTGTCTGTTACCCCTTCACGGTTAAACCGCTGCACCGATTTCGATCAATTTTGGGATCCTGCCGTGCTAGCATACGCCAACGAGATATCTCACTCTACACATTTTCTCGATGTTAACTGGTTTATCTCTTCATCTCTATTGACCCTAAAATGACATACATTTTTTCTCGTACGTCTGTCGTCTATTAGAGATAATCTTGTGTTTATATGTGCTATTTTTGTCTATATACTAACGAACTATAATTATACGAACGAGAAAATCTCTCAAGTCTCAACGTATGCATGTTAGCGAAAAAAATATATATAATTATGTATATCGATATCGACAATATCACTTCGCTCGAGAGTGAGATATCCACGAGATATCTCGTTGGCGTATGCTAGAGGTGTAGATACTTTAAGTCCCGGGAAAGGACATAGGGTAGTTTTTGCTTGGAAAAATATTCGGTTGCCGCGCCATAAGAGACTTTCGGTGCATCAGAGTTGTGGGCATTAACTAGCAATATTATTATAAAAACCTACAGAATTGAATTCTTTTTTTATATTTATTTAATTATTTAGAAAGTACATTCAATTATTTATTTATTGCATGGTACGACCTTAAAATACTTTATTTTACAAAAAGTGTTTTCATTGTTACTTGTAGAGCAAGGTCAAAAAGATATTGTTATAGGGGTCCAAAAGGTATGAAGGCCTTTCAGTTTGCTGCCTATTTATAAGATGGCGGAAATTCAATTATTTAATTAAGTAACAAGTATTTGCAATGCTATTTTAGGCTGTTGAGGTCTGTTTAAGTTCTCAGAATTTCCCCAAAACATCTTTTAATAGATCTGTCTGCGAATAAACAACTTGATAACAAAGTTATTGGACAAAACTTTATTATTAAGTAAATAATCGGCCAAGTGCGAGTTGGATCGTGCACGAAGGGCTCCGTACCTTATAGAGTAGAGTAGAGTAGTAGACAAAATAATGTGTGGGAGCTGTATGGGAGCCCCCCTTAACTTACTTTATTTTAATTTTATTATTAATTATTAAAGTACAAATATAATTAAGGATTTTGTGAAAATGCCAATTAGTGCCTAACTGTTACCATTATTGATTAGGTACGAAAGGCCTTTTTTGTTCATCACGTTTCTTTTATGGGAGCCCCCCTTTAATATTAACTTCATTTTATTTTTATATTTTGTTGTTGTAGCGGCAACAGATATTTTTCACTTTTGTATGGGCAAGGGCCCGAGCGTCACGAGTTTCCCCATACAAAAGTGAAAAAAATTTTTGGTCTTTCAGCGCTGCTACTTTCACAGTGAACTCTCTACAGGGAACACGTACACACCCTAAATTATTATCACTTGTTTTTGTTACACCCTGTATACACAATCTGTGAAAATTTCGGAAGTGCAACTATAGCGGTTCTTGAGATACAGCCTGATGACATACAGACGGACAGACGGACAGACATCGAAGTCTAAGTAACAGGGCCCCGTTTTTACCCTTTGGGTACGGAACCCTAAAAATAATTAGGAAGAAAAATATAATTATAAATTACTAGATGACGTCCGCAAAGTAGGTTGGACCAAAATTCGTTAACCGCGCGGGAACCGTACATTTTTCCAGGATAAAAAGTATTCTATGTCTTTTCTCGAGGTATCTCAAGACCAAATTTCAGCCAAATCGGTTTAGTGATTTTCAGCGTGAAGCGGAAACACACAAACAGACAGACGGACGGACATTCTTTCGCATTTATAATATTACTATGGATTATCGTATATAATAAGTTAATTGTCTTTTTTTTACAAAACTCAAAATATGTCATCAGCTGTATTTTTTAGCAAGAAGAATTATTTTCCTTTATCCGTAACCAAACTATAGTTTACCAAAAATAATATTCCAGTACAAACAAAGCTAACCCGTCTAATATTTATTCTCTCCGGTCGAATAGACCCGACGAATATCAGTCGCGTGTTGAAGGGTTATGGGATTAAGCCTGCATAAAATACGTGGTTCGATTAAGTAATGACGGATTATTTAGTTCCATTGTGTGAAGTGTGTGAGGGTTAACATATTTTATGGAGCTATTAGTCCAATCACAATTGTAGAGGAAATTTTCTTTTGTTTACACAACATTTGCGTATATACAGAAGGTTTTAAAAATATAATAAATTCAGCGTTTTATACGTGGGAGAGCCATGCTTCGGCACGAATGGGCCGGCTCGACCGGAGAAATACCACGTTCTCACAGAAAACCGGCGTGAAACAGCGCTTGCGCTGTGTTTCGCCGAGTGAGTGAGTTTACCGGAGGCCCAATTCCCTTCCCTATCCTCCCCTATTCCCTTCCCTTCCGATCCCTACCCTCCCCTATTACCCTATTCCCTCTTAAAAGGCCGGCAACGCACCTGCAGCCCTTCTGATGCTGCGAGTGTCCATGGGCGACGGAAGTTGCTTTCCATCAGGTGACCCGTTTGCTCGTTTGCCCCCTTATTTCATAAAAAAAAAGTATTGTAACTTTCGACATTTATTTTCGGAAATCATAAAAAACTAAATGTTGCCAACAACTTCATTGCAAGGGGAACTCTACATTTTTTCGGCACAAAACTAACCTAGATACTTTCCTGAGCATCGAATTATCGACATACCAAAATTAACGCGGATTTTAGGATATAAGGGAATTTTCACTCATTTATCATTACCCATTATATTGACACAAATTACAATTCGTTTCAAATGACAATATTTTAAACAAGACAAAGACTAAAACTCACAATTCTTTAGTGTTTTTCAACGTGTGGGTCGCGACAGAGCGAAAGTAGTTTAATAAAAATAAAACCATAAATTTTAGAAAGATCTGTTCACGAACATACATGCATGATAAAAAAACATAGGGTGAGGGGTTTTTATTTTTTTTATTCCCTGGAATAAAAAACTGGTTCACGTCGTGAAAAAGGTTGAAAAATACTGTGGTACACCGTACAGCCCGCCCGTCCACCATGGTAATTTCATTAGCATCAACCCCTGAGTCAGTAAGCGGTTAGGGTTTAGACTTTAGGTCCCAACATGTAAATTGCCTAGCCCAGTGCTCCTAATTACTGAGAGTTAGCGCACTCCCAACCGCTCCTGCCGCTGACGTTGTTTTAATTACTAAACGACGTCATTATATTTTGTTTAAAATGTGTTGACGTACTTTGGATAATTGAAATTATATTGTCACTCCATACCATAATCTTCGAAGTTCGATTAAACTTTTCATTACGTACGAATCTGTCCCGGCAAACGTTGTTTTGCAATATAATCTTTAAACTTTTAAATTATTTTATATATATACTATAAATTATTGTATATATATATATATATATATATATATATATATATATATATATATATATATATATATATATATATATATACGTCCATCGCTATCCCGTCGCACAAACAATGGTTGCCGTAAATCTCGAGTTGTAGTAATTTACTATTATTTATTCAACAAATGCACTAAATCAATATAAAAAGTTGCCAGTAGCCGATTCTCAGACCTACTGAATATGCATATAAAATTTGGTGAAAATCAGTTAAGCTGTTTTCGAGTACGGTAACTAACATTGTGACACGATATTTTTATATATAAGACTAGCTGTCCTGGTGAACTTTGTGTCACTCTAAAACCTTCCCTGGACTTCTACGATTATTTTAAGACTAAAATTAGCCCATTCCGTTCAGCCGTTTTCAAGTTTTAGCGTTACTAACTCAATTGAAAATCTATTTTTATATATAGATTATGCGAAAGTGTGTTTGTCTGTAATGTCTTCACGCCCAAACCGCTAAACCGATTTTTCTGAAATTTGGTATGGACATACTTTGAATCCCGGGACAGGACATAATATTATACTTTTCATCCCGGAAAAATGAACGGCTCCTGGGCGATAAACGAATTTTGGCGCAACGAAGATCACGAACGGCGGAGTAATCGTTGAACATACAAAAAAAAAAAAAAAAAAAAAAAATATATATATATATATATATATATATATATATATATATATATATATATATATATATATATATATAGCGGTCCCCCGACACACCGTGACAACAATTATGGACTAAAATATCACTTAGGTATATAATAATTTCTTAATTTTATATCGCATCAAAATGTACGTTCTGGTAATTTGTACATTATTCGAATCCAGTAATGCAATTCAGTGCATTCCAGTAGCCGTTTACATTATTCCAGCAGCAATCCAGCGCTGGATTAGAAAACTGGATTGGAATAAAGTAATCCCGCCATTAAAGCCTGCGAAAACAAAGTTTAGGACTTATTGAAAGGATTAGCATTTGTTGATACCTCTAGCAGAAAATAATTTTAGATTGTGAAAAAATACGAAGCTTTACGTTTCATTCCCCAACCTCCACAATAAAACAGCATTACACTAAACGAAAAAATAATTTCGTACACAGTAAATCTTGCGGAATTTATGGTTCAGATAGAGATCTCTTTATAAGGGGTACAATGTACCATATTCTACGCTCACGTATCCTCTTTGTCATTAGTGCGCGTGGGGTTACAAAGTGTATATTATCAAGCATCCTTTCCCCAGTAAGTGGAATTTGAAATTCTACTCTGTAATTGTACTTAGTCATTTCTACTTTTGTACAACGGAGGGAACGTGTCAAAGTCAAAGTCAAAAAAAAATTATTCAGAATAAATTTTTTTAAACATTTTCCGAACGTTATTGCTACTGGGGCCTACCACCGGTCAAAATTCTATACCTAGTTTATGAAGGTGCTTGCCCGCTTTATTTCAGAGCAGAGTTCAGATACCCTGTATAGTGTATAGGTATGTGTAACAAAACTAAGTGATAATACTTTAGGGTGTGTACGTGTTCCTTGTAGAGAGGTAACTGTGAAAGTAGCAGCTCTGAAAGACGATTTTTTTTTTCACTTTTGTATGGGCAAGGGCCCGAGCGTCACGAGTTTCCCCATACAAAAGTGATAAAAATTTTTGGTCTTTCATCGCTGCTACTTTCACATAATTCTCTACAAGGAACACGTACACACCCTAAAGTATTATCACTTATTTTTGTTACACCTTGTATAGAGTTCGCTGTGAAAGTAGCAGCGCTACTACTAGACAAATATTAATTAAGCATACTTAATTATTAATATTTTAATAAATTAAACTAAACATTATGTTTATTCGATTCTTTCAGCAAACTAACATGAAAGATCTACCAGTGTGGTGTCTCAACTGTATTTTTTCGGGGATACTATGATAAAACGTATTTTATGTTGACTGTTATAGTTAACCTGCTCTAAACTTCTCTAAGCACTTTACTTCGCCTTATCCATAATATCATAGTTACTATTTTTACAGCAAAATCACAATGTTTTTTGTTTCTATGAATTTCTATAAAAAACTTGTTTCATGTATAAACAATTAAAACTTGAAAACTTCAAAGAACTTCTCACGCAACTGAAATTTAACTTTTTCAGTTAGCGCTGAAATTTTGATTGCAGAATATGCGGCGAACTATTTCGATAATGAAAATAGTTCATGTGACAAAAACTGCCGCGAACAGTTTCAGCCTCAATAAAATTATTTTAAGTGTTTTAAACAATTTTGCAAGATACATTTTTGTTGTTATTTCATTACCAAAATGTACTTTTTTTTGGCATATGCCGGTTAGAGGTGTGACAAAAAAGTTGATGTTCTTGTGTAAATGTACAGTACACGGGTAGCGAAATATTATTACGTAATAAAGTGAATCTTGGAATAAAATAGAAATACGGCTGAAAACTAATACGAAGTTTCTGATAAACAATCTTGTGTGATGCTCTTTAGGTATCAACGTAATATTCTTACGGATAAAACATTAACCCCCTTACTAATAAACGCTGTATAAGCTTTGAATAGTTATACAGTGTTTCTGTCTTCTTCAATCCAATTAAAAATGTCACTTGTGTGACAGGAACAAAACACTGTATAACTATTCAAAGCTTATACAACGTTTATTAGTGAGGGGGAATGTGTTTAGTAATAGCCTTTGTAAAAGACGTGTGCACCAACTAGATTGTTAGGTAGGCGAATTCGGTGGTACAGGTCTAAGGTACTAGAAAATGGGCAAGTGCAAGATGGACCCGTACATGAAGCGTTCCGTACCTTTATTTTTATTAAGAAAACAAGATAAATAATCAAGATTGTTATATGGGAGCGCTTTCTATTTTTATTATTATCGTATTTTCATCACTTATATTTTGTGGGTCTATCGCAAACAGAAAAACTTTATTTCTAAAATTTCGTATGTTTTATTCGCGTTTCTTCTGATACAGCCTGGTAACTGGCGGCAAAGTCTAAGTAATGGGATCCCGTTACACCTATCGGAATCGGAACCCTAGAAACAAGCTTACGCCTTACTGGCTAGCCCGGGATCTCAACCTATAAAGCGCATAGACAAGATCTTGCGAATCGACAACGAAATTTTCAGTAAACTTTATAATATGTTTGGCCGACATGTCGGCAAAATTAATTTACGGTTTCGTGCATCTGTAAAGGCTTTATCTACGTTCTAAATGTGCCCGCATTGCGGATTACCGCCATTGTGCCTCCGCGTGTCAATACGATTCAATAATTCATCACTTTCGACGAAACTGGGATGGGACACCAATATTGTGCCAATCAAGGCCCACACGTCTGGGAATTCGGGACCTGTATTTCTGGCATTTGCGGTCGGTATCTTGTTCATATTTTGTAATGATGAGCTAATAACACGCCTAAAGTAATATTTGTGCTATCACAAATTGATTCATAGCCAAATGAAGGGTCTACGGTATTTGGTCGGGTATTTTAAGTCCAGCGTAGCAAAGTAGCCTTATTATCTTCCTACAAATCAATTCTCTGATGGTGCATAATGTAACATTGTAACTAGATATACAAAATAAAGCTATTTATCTTGTAAAAATTTAAACGAAGGCAGGGTAAGTTCACACCCGTCACCGACGCGACGTAACGAAATTGAAATGCGGCGTCTACGCTATTATTGACATGTAAATTTTGTATTACAAGCCTCGCTAATTCTCGTTTTGGTGTAACTTACGCTAATAATATACTAAATAAACAATTTATATTAGAATGTAAATATTATTTTAATATTGTTATAAATTAAAACGATAATAATGAACAACAAAAAAGCGCCAATCTTACTCCATCATTAATATCATCTTTCATAGACTCTTAGTTCAATCTACTAACCTACTCATCATAAATTATAGAAAATGCGGAACATAAAACGTAATTTGATGGATAACGTGTCGCGGAAAATGGGTCATTTGCGCCCTGACCGTAATCCCTCTCTTTCTAACGTACTTCTCTTTCTAGTCATCAACCTTTGTCATCGTCGGAATCTTTGCAAATAACTTTCAGACGGGCTTTTATTGTTTCCAACTGGACATTGTTACAAATTGGAATATTTTGACCTGAACACAAAACGAAAACGTGAAAAGGTGGTGGGTAAAACACACTGTAGACAAAATGACACTGTAGACTTTCATACGTGGGAGAGCCATGCTTCGGCACGAATGGGCCGGCTCGACCGGAGAAATACCACGTTCTCACAGAAAACCGGCGTGAAATAGCGCTTGCGCTGTGTTTCGCCGAGTGAGTGAGTTTACCGGAGGCCCAATTCCCTTCCCTATCCTCCCCTATTCCCTTCCCTTCCCATCCCTACCCTCCCCTATTACCCTATTCCCTCTTAAAAGGCCGGCAACGCACCTGCAGCTCTTCTGATGCTGCGAGTGTCCATGGGCGACGGAAGTTGCTTTCCATCAGGTGACCCGTTTGCTCGTTTGCTCGTTTTTTCTATCATAAAAAAAAAACATTTCGGTCAAAACTTGTGATTGTTTTGGTAAGTTGTCGGCTCAGCGGAATGTCAGTGCTGATTGCTTGTAGTAAATTATGCTCAGAGCTGCGTCGGCTTGTGGTCGAAAAAATACTTTAAATTGTTATTTTTTTTATGTAACAAAGCTAAATGTATGTTTTCTTGTTTGTTTTCTATTGTATTCTAACTTATAATAATTGATAAACAATAAGCTTATTTTTATATAAGTTTTGAAAATAAGTTTAAACTTTAAAGGTTAGTGAAATTTTCGTACTTTATTTATTATGCGCGTACGGCTTTACGCCTTGCTGGCCATAATCTTCATACTACAGTCTTCCAAAGGGTGGCGTTAAATTTCCTAAAAATTATAATAATGCAAAATAGTCTCTTTTTCCATTATTAAGTATACAATTTAAAACCAACCCCCAAACCAAAATTTTAATATTTTCACAGGCATCAGAATGCAGAATATTAAACCGATCATAATTACTCCCAGCTACTTGCAACATTTTATAAAATAGGTACCTACATCTAAAAATTATTGTCCAGCATAGTCAACACTGAGCGGGCATACACACAAAAGCATGCACAACCAGACATACAATCAAACACGTCAACTTATAATACCCCTCTTTTTAGTTGAGGGTTAAGAAATGAAACACAATTAGTACAACTTGCAAGGTGCATCAAATCCTAACTTAATTACTTACTGTAAGTTCATTTAAGCCAGCTGTATGCGCCATTATTGTTAGTAAAGATGACTTCTTGATCCTAGCGGCAAGCGACCGCAACCGACAAAAATTCTAATAAAATGCGACTTTATGACCTAGGCCAGGGCTTCCCAAACAAACATTTTTTTATGAAATAAGGGGGCAAAAGAGCAAACGGGTCACCTGATGGAAAGCAACTTCCGTCGCCCATGGACACTCGCAGCATCAGAAGAGCTGCAGGTGCGTTGCCGGCCTTTTAAGAAGAAATAGGGTACTAGGGGAGGGTAGGGATGGGAAGGCAAGGGAATAGGAAAGGATAGGGAAGGGAATTGGGCCTCCGGTAAACTCACTCACTCGGCGAAACACAGCGCTAGCGCTGTTTCACGCCGGTTTTCTGTGAGAACGTGGTATTTCTCCGGTCGAGCTGGCCCATTCGTGCTGAAACATGGCTCTCCTACGTGTAAAACATTCAACAGTCGCACGTCAACACAACCGGAGTACTATTATATATTCTGTGACACAACCAAATCGAGTGAGCGCCGCGCGCATTATGTCAATCATACATTCCGAGATTCCCGGCCAGTCTAATTCCCCAGATTCAGAAGCTATGCTCGGAAAATCAAGCGCAGCCTTCACATTAGCCAAACTTGTTGGCTTAAATTATCTTTCATAAATACGCTTTTTATGCTTATTTTTTGAGAAATTGTTAATAAATATCCCAAATAGTGTTTATATGATAACCTATTTAAGCTGATTCTAAAATTAGAAAGTATTTTTGGGGGCTGGGTTGAGGGGCGTCGTAAAGAAATGGTAAAGTCCCAAGGGCGTCACAGTACAAATAAGTTTGGGAAGCCCTGACCTAGGCTATAGGTTTAATTTTGTTCTACGCTACTAGTCCTACTACAAAGTAGCGGCGGCATGTCGGTAGACCAATGTCGGCAGAAAATGAAACCTAAAGCCTAGGTCATAAATTGGCATTTTATTTGAATTTTCGCCGGTCGAGGATCGGAAAACCACCTTTAGGTCACAGTTAGGTAACAGGCTTAAATCCACACGTTCAGACAATTTACAGCATCCATTTTCTTTATTGCACATTAAATGGGAACCTACGGTTGTTAATTATAATTTTGTAGCAAATAGCCCGTGTGACCTAGATTTTTAGGTCTCGCATGATAGCTTTAAAGGCTGCGGTCATCCATACTGTAAACTTCTATGTTAATATTAATGCGAAAGTCAGTCAATCTATGTTACCTTTTTATGAAGATAAAGAATACATTTGATATGAGCTTGACCCGAGAAAGGCTTTAATATGATAGCCTAATATAGCATATAAGAAATTCATTAATTGAAAAAAAATGATTAATTATAGAAAAACTGTTTAGAAGGATAGTTTGTTTTTAAACTTGCTCAATAGCAAAAAATATCTTAAACATGGTCATACTCCAGAAAGTTTCAGTACTGCTGAACTATCCTTATGTGTATTAGTCAGGGAGCTCAAAGACAAATCGAAGCTTGAATATTAACAGAGCATAAGTGCAAGTCTGTGTCAGCGAGCCTTTGTACCAAACACACGGTCAATAATTCAGGAGTACTATGGCGCTTTGTGTTGCCATCATCATCTTATAGCTTACAAGGACGTGAATAAAGACCAATCAATTATTCTTGATCTTACTGAATTCCATTGACAGTACGTCCGTTCAACCAAATGGTCGGGCAACACTTCTAAAACCGCACGCGCACCTTCGGTGCTGATGGCCCGAAATGTTTTTTCCCAAACAAGCAAACGGGTCACCTGTTGGAGAGAAAGCTACTGTCAAGTGTCACCCATGGACACTCGCAACATTAGAAGAGCTGCAGGTGCGTTGCCGGCTGGTCTAGTCGCACGCATACAAACACCGTTTTTTCGTTACGTAATTTCTTGATTCGGTCGCTGCGCTCATAGCCCGAGATAAAAGCTATGCAATGACTTAAAACCTAGGACAAAACTTTGGATCCTTTCGTCATTCTACCACCTCAGCAGGCTTAGCATAACAACACTAGAAACGGGATATACTGACATAATATTTTAGTGACAAAATGACGATTTCCTTTGTCTGTCACTTTGTCTATTATCCCGTAGAAAGAAACCGTTGTTATGCCGGCCTAAGATGCGCAAACTAGAAAATCTCGAGATATCTCACTCTCGTGTGTACTTATATTGTCGATAATGACATAATGTCAAAATCATTTTTGACATTATGTCGCTAGATTTTTACGACAGATCTACACGAGAAAAATGTATGTCATGTTAGAGTCAACAGATATAAAGAGAAAAGCCATCAAACATCGAGAATACTTGTAGACAAAATTTTCTCGTTGGCGTATGCTAGAGGGGCTGGTGATCATGCTAAGTCTGCTGGTAGGAACTGTTGATGATGAGGGTAATAATTACTGGGCGTTATAAATCGTGCGCCGATACTGTTTGCGTTGCCCATTCATCTAACTAGTTCTCCGATCCCGAAAGTTTAACTATCGAGCGCCAACCCCATTTGTCTTGCCAACTACTATGAAAATATTTGTAATTACTCTCATATTCAGTTACCTGAATATAGGCGAGTAAGGGAAATTAAATTTTGTAACGTTATGAAACTTAATGCTCTCTAGTTTAGCCGGCAAACGTTATTTTGCCTTATACGTTGTGGAAATAATATGACTTTTGTCTACTGCCGCCGTCCAACAAGAACGAGATTATTTTACTTTGGGCCGATAAAATGCCACTTTGTGACCTAGGCCACACCTAGACCTAACAAACCGAACCAAAAGCCGGCCACTGGTGGCATAAAATTAAGAGCACGCCACTGGTAACAAAACTAGTATTATTTTACCAACAATGAAGGTTATAGATCGCATCGGATCACAAAAAATATTAATGACACGTTTATGACTTAACTAACGATTTCTTCAGAAAAAGGGCACATTAATACGAAAAGGTTCGCCATCCCTGACCTAGGCTATAGGTTACATTTTCTACCGACATTGGTCCTACGACACATGCCTGCCTTTTGTAGTAGCTTAGAGAAAAATGAAACCTTTAACCTATAGCATATTACATCATACAATGGCATTTTATCGGCCCAAAATAATGTTGTTTTTGGCCGATGGCTTGAGATGGATGGATGGCAAAAGTAGAGCTTTAAAAAGTCTGACCGAGCAAGGAGTTTTTATTTCTGACAATGACTGATATCGCACCTATGACTAGCGGAAGTAAAACTCTTTTTGAAATCACGAATTTATGAATGACATCTTACTGAAATTCCAACAAAAGTAACTTCGCGAAATAAAATGCAATCGTAATGGGCCACTGTCAGCTTGTCGCGTTGACGAGAACATGATGAAAATGACTGCGACGAAAAACGCGCATTGAGTCAATTGTTTTTCCCCAACTTTGGTATAAATAGTGGTTTTGGTAGTCTGTATATTATAAATTATAATATTTTAAAGTAGGGCTCAAACTTCAAATATTCTATTGTTTATACTGTACAGTGTACTCGGCGAAACAAGGCGGTATCGGTGATTGACTCTCTGTCAAAAACTTGTCATTTTCTATATAAACCAATGGAGTGTCAGATGTAATTGTCAATCGTGGCTTTGTATATGTTTACCCTCAACTCTGACGCTGGCAACTCCTAAATGGAGAGGCTTACGCCAAAAGAAGAAGAAGAAGTATATGTTTACGAATTAATGTAATGTAAATGCAAAATATTGTAATACAATCCACAATGCAACGAAATAAATGCATGTAGTATCATAAGTTGCGCAGAACGTAGGAAATTACTGTCCTGTCCTGTCACATGTTCACTTGATGACAGTTTTGTTCCACAGTTACAATAATGTAAATACTATAGTGCTGGTAAATGCAGTGGTCTTTACCAACACTTTAAGGCTAGTTTATAGTACTACTAGCTTTTGCCCGCAGCTTCGCCCGCGTTACGAAGTGTTATTAATTATTATATACAATTTTTCATTCCCTTTTTCATCCCCTTAGAGGTGGAATTTATCAAAATCCTTTCTTAGCGGATGCCTACGTTATAACATCTACCTGCAAGCCAAATTTCAGCCCGATCCGTCCAGTGGTTCGGGCTGTTTGTATGATAATATAGGTATTATCGCCAAATACGTAATTTCAATTAGGTACCTACGTCTTTTTGTTATCAAACTTCACCATCAAAATGTTAATGCTAGATGCCACCATACTATAGCATAATAATTATATGCTATATAATATTAGTATATAATATCTGTTTAGAGCTATGGAGTTAATAAATGTCAAATAAAACTTTTGGTCGACACTCAATCACAAGAATTATCATTTCAATGTTAATTGTAAAACTTTGAATTACGGTAAACGTCTTCAATGGTGTCTTATTGAAAAGTTTCGGAAAGCTAAATATTGCGAGTTTTTGAGAGGTACTGAAAGTACGCTTCCCCCCTCTTTCCCCCTCATAAGTCAGCAATTAAACAGCAGCATTGCTAACTCCGGATCAACTTTAAGTGATTGTTTGATTCGAAGATGGTGGTAAAGGGCAATCTACTCCGACGAAGTTAGGTTTTGAAGACCTTTTGATTTGTTAAGTCAATGTTTTGTGAAAGTATCGAACAATAATATTATAAAATACAAGGTGCAATTAAGCCTACCGGTCAAATTTTGTTAGGGCTTAGGTTAGGAGAGTCAGTGTTAAGCTTAGAACAAACCTACGCGTCAGTGACAGGGGACGCGGTACGCGATACGGGAGCGTCTGCAACGCGAAACTGGGCGTGCACACCTGCGCGACTACCTACGGCGCGAACCGTCAAACTTCATTTGTTAATGAACAGTCACTGAAGACGCGCGACTTTATCTGGTGTATGCTAACTTGAAAAGTGTATCTTTAGTGTCTTAATATGCGGGGGACTTTGCCCCCGGACCCTACTTTGGGGGGGCTGCGCCCCCCCAACCCCCACCCCCCCTGGTAATGTTGCTAAGCAAAATGGTGTTGCTCGGTTGGTTCTATTTTTTCTGGAATTTCTTATGACCAAATAAGCCGCACATATACCACCCAGTAAAACGTTCTCGTCGCACAACATGTGACAGCTGACAGACACTGCAACTGAACAAAAATGACATTTCGTTGCGTTCGTTAACGTATTCAATTATTGAAAGCGCCAAATGAAAGTTAAATACAAAGAAGATGACGAAAGTTGAAGACGAAAGCGCATAGTGTGGACATAGCTAATGTCATCTCAACGACGATTGACTGATATATCTCAACGACCAACGCACAGCTTAGAACTCTCAACATAAATTAATGCGCTTTAGATATTTTACTCATCTACTAAAAAGATTTTTTTAAATTCAACCCGTAAGAGGGGTAACAGACGTGTAAATAAGTATGCGGACTTATGGCTCGACGATCTTAATCGCCTGTGTGTCAGCAAAGAGCCGCGAGCCGCGAGCCTGCGGGCATGGTAATCCAGAGTGAGCGATTCTCGTGTGTCACCGATGCGAGCCGCAAGTGTAAGTTCGCGAACTTAAAACCCGCGTACTTTAAGTTCGTACGTCTATCAGGCACTTAAAGAGGTTAAATAGTTCAAAATCGACGAAGCAGCGGGATGAAGTTAGTTTTATATTACTATTACATTCTGTCTGTTCTAATGCGGGTTGATAAACTTCACATGTTATCAACAAAGGCTTCTCAAACACGAGTGCGAGTGACATTATAGCTGGTAGCTTACTATTTCTCTGTCAGAAAAACTATAAAAATGTACTGAGAAAAATGTACTTTTGAGAAATTGACACACACGATCGGTGGATATTAAAGGAAAATCCGTATTGTTTGGTTATAATAGTTTTTTGCAGGGATAAATAAAACACAATAAAGGGTGGGTTGCACCAACTTACTTTAACTATAACTACAGTGCAAAATGTCAAATCTTTGGCTAAGGACGCTATATTTAATGATAACCATAACCGCTCATACTTATATCGAATTGTTTTCGTGAAAATTTCCTATACCTCAAAATGTTGTTAAGACAAATATTTTTCCTGACGATTTTTACGGATACTTAATTCAATTTTTTATACTCTCAATCCCATTACTGTAGCTTTATTAAAAAAAATAAACGCAACAGACATCTAATAAATTATGTGGTCAAAGTTAAGGTTAAAGTTAAGTTATCCTTAATTATAACCGTAACTTTGACCATAACTGTAACTATAACCACGCCTCTTGTGCAATCCACTCTTAATCATTACTATCCTTATCTTTACTAATATTATACATGTTAACGTGACATGTCATGCTTAAAGCATTGAAATGATTTCTGGATAGATATTATGGAGATACTTTAAAAGGGGTGATAGACGTGCGAGTAAGTACGCGGACTTGTGGCTCGACGATCTTTTTCGCCTGTAAAAGTACTACGCGTTTTTAAGGTGACATACAGGCGAAAAAGATCGTTGAGCCATAAGTCCCCGTACTTATTCGCACATCTATCACCCCTTTAAGGGCCGGGAATCTTTAGTTTTTATCACGGCAAAATAAACAGTCCCCGCATGACAACCTTTTGGCAGCTGAATTATTAGGTATAAATATCTAAGATATATGAAAAAAAATATTCTTATGGATAAAATGGAATTAATGTAGTTTTACAGAATTAAAAATCAGACTAATGAAATGAAAAATTAGATTCTTCCAAATAGTTGAATGATATTTTAATTAAGTTAGTAATTGCAGAGTTTGGTCCTAATAAATTACCTTTATCAAATATCTTTAAGGCCTCGTTACAAATTTAACTTGAAGCAATAATGTCAACGTAATTTATATGAACAATAATTGCTTCAGGACTGAAATTAAATTGTCTCTCGACGGGGATAAATTTATTAATTAATTATTGATTATTAACTTTTGTTTCACTCACCCCACCCAGTGTTTGCAGGATTATTTTATTGCGCTATAAAACAGATTTGATTGAAAAAACAATCGAGTGTTCGTAACGTTTGTGATTAAAAAATTCAATTAATAATTAAGTTGTAATTCACAAATCGCTTACCTAATTTTACATTTAATTTATATTAATAAATTCTTGAATATTTTACGATAATTTTGAGTTATCCGGCTTAATCAAAGATAAAAGCATATTTTCTTTATTAAATATTAATATTAATATTAATTTCTCAGATGATTAGGTACGGTTAGGGTTTTCAAAAGAGTAATTATAAATTTAAAATACTGTACTTAATTTGAATTTTAAATTATATTTTAAATATTTAAAGAGCTTAATTATATTTTTTAAATAATTAAGTATGATTTAATTAACCAAAAATGCATTTATTATTTCGCTTCCATATTAATATTATTAATTTGAAATGTGTATGTCTGTCTGTCTCATTACCTCTTCACGTTAAAGCGGCAAAAAATAATTTGGGAATTTTAACTCCCTGGAAATACTATCAATTATTATTATGGCATGAATCCCCTAAAAATGAACGGTTCCCATTTTAATATCTACTAGCGACCCGCCCCGGCTTCGCAAAGGTATAAAATGTCTATGTCACTCACTGAAAAAATTCTTAAAATCAATTCAGTAGATAGTTTTGATTTATATTATTAAATTATATTCATTACTACCCGTGGCCCGCATTGGTCGGTAGTCGGTACCGCTGTAAAAGCTACGTCCCGCAATTTTTAAATCTGTAATATCTTCGAAAATATTCATTTAAATCATATGCTGTACAGGGCCATATAGATCTATTTTAAATCAATAATGTATTTAAACTATTTAATTGGATAAGGATTAATGCCGTATTTGTTCAAATCACTTCGAAAATTAGCCACTAAATGTGGTTAAAAGTAAATGACAACAAATGTTATTGTGGGATATCCATAAGAGATAGATATATCATCGCGAAGTTTTATGTAGACCTTTTCATTGTGTAAGTACAAAACTTAGTACATTATTTTGATAAATCTCGTAGGGTTCAGCCTGCGTTTGCAATATAAGCGGATTTTTTTTTAATTGTTTACGACCTCACATTAGAAACCCCAAAAATAACAGTATTTCTTCACTATTTAATGAATGTTTTTATACTTATAAACCTTCCTCTTTAATCACTCTATTAAATAAAACCGCATCAAAATCCGTTGCGTAGTTCTAAAGATTAAAGGGAACAAAGGGACATGAGGGAAAAAAGCGACTTTGTTTAAAATATGTAGTGATTAGAATAAAGAATATGGATTCTGAAATTAATAATTTGAATTTAATATCTAATAGTTAATCTAATAGCAAAATATACTATACTTCTTGCTACAAAGTAAGGCAAGTGTTCAGAAGCTCGGCTACAAAGTGCAAAATGTAGTTTATGACTTGTCAAATTAAACACCAGTTCATGAGACAAGCCAGACAATTGTAACTGCAGTAGGAAAGTACTTTGAGCAGTACTTATTATCATGAGTACACGTCGTTTATTGTAAACGCTAAATGTACAGTTGGAACCGAGCGACACGCGACAACTGCAGACGACGTGTCGTCGCGATACTACTGGTTTCTATGTATTTCTATGAATAAGTGTCGCTAGCTGCGGAGGGTATTTATTTAATACATACGAACCAGTAGTGTCGCGACGACATGTCGTCTGCAGTTGTCGCGTGTCGCTCGGTTCCAACTTGTGCCTTAAGATATTAAGTTTTTTTTAAGTGAAAACTTCTTTGCAGCGTTGAGCACTTTTGTGGGATGGATAAAAACTGTGAAACTCGCGTCAGATTCTCATGCTGATCGAAAAACCATAAGACGGTTGTAGAGTAGTGTTGTAACATCGAAATCGATTAATCGAACATCGATTGTTTTTTTTCGATTGTCGATATTTTTTAATCGATTGTAAGGGTTTCGATTAATTAAAAGAATCAATTTTTTTTAAATCGATTTTCATAAAAAGTGGGTTAAAAAAATTGTAAGGGTTTCGATTAATTAAAAAAATCATTTTTTTTAAATCGATTTTCATAAAAAATGCGTTAAAAAATAATGCACAACGTTAATAATCAAGTTTTCACTTCTGCCGGCACTCCCGGAGTGCAACCCGTCTTTTTTTATTTATTAAGTAAAGTGATTGGAAGGTTCATTATTAATTAATTTAATACACTAGATGATGCTCGCAACTCCGTGCGCAAAAATTCGCTTATTGCTCGGGAACCGTACATTTTTCCCAAATAAAAAAATTATATCATTTCCCGGGACTCAAAGCATCTTTATACCAAACAGCAAAATCTGTTTGGTGGTTTTGGCGTGAAGACCCAAGCAGCAAATGGACGTGCTATAATGGTCGAGAGCACGTTCTTGTTTTCGCTTTAAGTTCTATAAAAGTTCTTAAAACAGTCGAGTAAAAGTGCTGTAAACGTTTACTCGACGCGAAAAAGGCGCAAATTATTCAGACTAAAGTCCTATTAAAGTGGAATAAGCGCTGAGTAAGCAACAAAAAGATGCTGTAAGATTTGAGTAAAAGTGGTAGAAAACACTAAAAGAGTTTTAAGACTAACCAAAATGCGTATATAGGATATTTAGTTCAATAAACGCAATTGATTTGCTATTATACAGATAAAGTGTGCTATAATAGCAGACGAATTGCTTTTATTCTCCTTTTTAGTTCTATAACAGCGAATAGAATGCTTTTACTCGACAAATTAGTGCTGTAAAGAGTGCGAGCTTGTGTGCTACATAAATTTAATGTAAAAAAATTATAGTTATTAAACTACATCTCAATCCTTATTTATATTATCAAGTTTTTGAGAAATCAATATGTGATTATTTTTACTGTTCGTGTAGCTACTCCAAAACATCATGCGCAACAAGCTTTATTGATAAACCCAAAGGCATTTTTACATAAACATTCATGCGCTGCCTATTTTCTTAAATTTGAAGACTAATTAATGTAATTAAATTTACTTAAAATATATTTTTTTACTGCCATTGTCCACATTGATAATCTAGTTGCAGTTACAGCTAACTTATTCCATTAAAAGTCGAGTAAGAGTGCTGGTCACCACATTTATAGCACAAGGTGTCGCCATGATAACAGGATTTAGGGTTCGCTTCGTAAATATCGTATAACAGCTCTTAATTACACTACAGCTCCTATACGAACGTTTTTAATTCTACTATAAGAGTTAGTCTGTAAGCGTGCAGTAACAGCAGCAATGTTGCCATAAGCAATTCGATTGCGTTTATAGAGCTTTTATAGAAACATAAAAGATAGCTGAGTAACGGCTGTATAAAAGCACCCAATTCAGCGAATCATCTATTCTACAGCTATTATACGACTGTTAGAGATCAAACGATCGAATAATGAGTATTTTAGCCATATTAATTCAGCATCTGCTAAAAGGTGGAGTAAAAGGGCTAAAACATAGTGCTGTAAACGTTTATTCGACGTCCTTAAAGCACAAATTAGCAAATATTGCCAAATAGTCGAGATAACCGCTATTATACGATAAATAGGTGTTTTATGAACGGTTACCCGGCTCTTATACGATTAAAGGCTGAGTAAAAAAATCCTTATTCGACTGTTTTGCTGCTTGGGGAGTTAACAGACAGACAGAGAGATGAACAGAGCGACAGAGCCACTTTCGCATATATAATATTAGTATGGATGTAATATACAATGTATGACCTAACATTTTCTTGGTCTTAGTGTATATAATGATATGTATTAAAATATTAACTTAGTTCAATGCACGGTTATGGCAATAAATGAAAAATTCGTGAAAATTAGATGCATCTTTGTGATTTATTTCTATCGAGAAAATTTTAAGATATCATGTTTTTGCTTAGATCGAATTCTCGTAAATATAATGTAGTATCTAATTTTAGAAAATGAAACAATTCGGGGCTCATTTTCAAGTATAAAAATGAATTATAAAATCGACAATTTAGGGTAAGTCGCCCCCTTAAGCGCCCCACCATATAAATGAGAAATTTTGTACTGTGAATACGAGGAAGACGCGCGTCTCTACTTACTAGTTCGACATACGGCGCTCCCACACAGCCGTTAGAAAATGTTTAGTAACATTAGTAAACATATTTTGTTAGCAAACATTTAATCACAAATGTTAAAAAAAATTAAAAATGTTTTCATGTTAGAAAATGTTTAGTAAACGTAAGTTAACAAATTATAACAAAACAAATTATTATAACACAATAAAACATGTGTTACCTTTTATAAACTGCGTGACGGCGCCTCCGACGTTATTTATCGTAAGTCCTTTAGCAATAGTCTACGCGGAGTAATACGGGAGCACATACCCGAATTCACACATTGTATGTATCTGCTTTTAGCGTTTTTTTTTTATGAAATAAGGGGGCAAACGAGCAAACGGGTCACCTGATGGAAAGCAACTTCCGGCGCCCATGGACACTCGCAGCATCAGAAGAGCTGCAGGTGCGTTGCCGGCCTTTTAAGAGGGAATAGGGTAATAGGGGAGGGTAAGGATGAGATGGGAAGGGAATAGGGTAGGGGATTGGGCCTCCGGTAAACTCACTCACTCGGCGAAACACAGCGCAAGCGCTGTTTCACGCCGGTTTTCTGTGAGAACGTGGTATTTCTCCGGTCGAGCCGGCCCATTCGTGCCGAAGCATGGCTCTCCCACGTATGAAACGTTTGGCTAAACAAAAAATGAAAGCTATTCCAATGAGCAAATCCTCTTCCATTTTCGTGTAGACGCCCTCAGAACGCAAGTCGTAAACCAAACTGCGAGCCAATACCAGATTTAAATGTTATAAAATGTTAGTAAACATTTTCTATGTGGCAACGGCAATGTAACAATTGACAACATTAATTGTTAGTAAATGTTTTAATGTTAGAAAATGTTTACAAACATTTTCTAACGGCTGTGTGGGAGCACCATAATTTACCATGTTTTAGAAATTAAAAATATTACCATTCAATAACGATAATTGTATATTTCCTAGTATTTGAAAATTATCAAATTTGATTTATTTATTAATGAAATTCCAATATCTGAAGATTTGTCGGAAACGAGCGAATGCGACACATACCGCATTTGCATAGCGCCGCGCCGGTACAAATTGATTTCAATGCTGCCAAATTACATTTTACACTGATATTACGAATCCAGCTGTTTAATTTAATCAATAATTTTGTATTGGAAGCAATAACTAGGAATGTTGAAGCTTTTTTTTTTTAATTTGTAACTATTACAACACTTAAAACTAAAATTTCTATAATAAATGAAAATAATAACATAGTTTGCAAGTACCTTCATGCAATGGTGAAACTCAAACTCGAAAAATTTATTCAGAAAAAAATAATCAAATGTTTTCTGAACGTGTGTCAGCATCGGTGCTACCCACGTAAATAAGGTGCTACCTAAGTATTTACTGTTTACCACCGGTTCGGGAGCGGCGAGAACACGGCGAGAAGAACCGGGCGGCGGCGCAAAGAAGAACTGTTTAAAGGAGTGAGCACACTGAGACGGGCCGTGCCGGGGCTCAGCGTGCCGGGGCCGAATCCGCCTCCATACAATTTGTATGGAAGCGGATGCGCGTATCGCACACTGTGCCGGGGCGCATCGGCGCGGATTTTTGCTCGGCGGATTTCCGTCAATGCGACACGGCCCGACAAGACCCGCTGCGCCCCAGCAACAGTGTGCTATAGCAAGCGGCGCGCGGATGTGATGCGATGCGGCCCGGCAAGCCTCGGCTCAAAATCCGTCAATGCACGCCCGCCTCGGCACGCCCCGGCACGCCCTGGCACGCCCCGGCACGCCCCGGCACGCCCCGGCACAGTGAGCGATCCGTCAATGCGATGCTGGTCGCATCGCATTGACGGATCGCTCACTGCCGGGGCAATAGTGTGCTATAGCGCATTTTGCGCTGTGCTGAGCCCCGATCCGCCCCGGCACGCGCCAACAATTTGTGCGCGTACCTTGAAACAACGTTGAAAATAATCAAAAATCTATTTTAATATTAAAACGAATGAAGTAGGTAACTAACAATTTAAATATGCTCTTTGGAGGCTTTAGGATCCAAAAATTTGATTGGAAACCAATTAATTGTTAATTTTATGTATTGTGTAGCCAGATATAAGCCAGATGATGAAGTAGGTAAGTTACAAGGTTTGGTTAAAATATGTACTTATAAGGGAAAAATTAGTATTTTGCTAAGTTATAAAATATAAAATGTTACTCCACATTGTTTTTTAACCAATACAATGATTTTCAATCTAAATAAATGAGCGGGAATCAATGGCGATAATCTAAACACAGGCTATACAAAAACTGGATACACAGGCATGGTGTAGCGACCAAACCGCCCGTTAAGGCGGACGCATATAACTCAGGCAGCGGATTTTCAGCCACATTTAAATAAAAGTGTATGAAATTTTTGTAGCATAGTTGAAAACCAAGGTATAACGTCTTTTAACAAGAGTGACGTCATTATTGCATCAACAAAGATTTTCAATCTAAATGAGCGGAAACCAATAGAGATAATCTAAACACAGGCTATACAAATTACTGGATACACTTACGCGGCGGACGCTCAGCCTCAGTGTTTGTTCACTGAGTCATGTGAGTGCATACGTACAGGAGAGGCAATTTCTAGCGAATTACGCCTGTGGTACAAGAAAATGCAGACGTTTAGAGGTTATAAAAGTCAGGTCGCACTCAAAGACATATTTTAATGAAGATACGTTAATTTAATGAAGAGCTTGCCAGATGATGTATGATGCTTTTGTTAAAATCTTCGTTTAATTACAGTTAAGTAATTAATATTCGCCTCTGAGTGCATGTCATCAATAAAAACGGTTTACACTCTGGGAGTTCTGGAAGAATAGAAACAGTAGTTTCGGATTCTCCGCTTCCCCGTGCTGTTTGGATTGGATTCGAAGAAGAAGATCCTGGCCATTAAAAGTGCCTTCACAATATTATGTCGCAAGCAGTGCGGCAGCAGATGTGTACTGCAGCCGCACTGCACAGCTTGCGACATAATGTGAAGGCATCCTAAAGGATAATGTATAAATAATATTAATATAATATGAGTATATTACTTTGTTTAATGTACCGCGACAAAAATTATCCTACGTCCTATCTCGTTCTTTAAAGTGACTTCATACAATTTAAATCATTTTAGCGGTCTTAGCGTCAAGTGAGGTCACAGAATGACTTAAGCTTTTATGGTATTAGGAAGGAAAAATAACAACAACAAGTGAGTAAAACAATCATGAAGATAAATTCGTGTTTCTCTTCACCACAATTAAATGTGGTGAAGACACGAATTAACCTCAACTCATGGTTGTTTTTACTCTTGAGAAACTAATTTCTCAGTACCAGGATATGTAGTCTATTACATTGCAGATCAAACATCAGTTTCGTTTGCCTTGCACCACCGCTCAGCTTCACTGGTCAGTGCTATTGACTTTACCGCCCCCCACCCCCGCCCCCCATGATTGCGTCACAAATAGTTAATTGAATTTTCACGTCCTAACTTTTTTTGACGGCTTCTAATCCGTGTATTCCGCACACGTAGTTGCTCCGGTTTGATTAAATCGAGAGTCCGACAATTAAATAAACTGATTAACTAAATAAAGTTAGAGATTGCTGAAAAAGATTTTTGGAATTTAGTTTAGAACAACAATACTAGCCCGTCTGCTAATTGGTCGCTGTTAAGCATTAGTGTCCTAACCCACATTTTTTTTGTTGTTAAATTTTGAATGCAGTCTTGTTCTAAATTATTTAAGAACATAACATGGCTATTTATAATTATTCATTACGTATTTTTTGTGGGTTAGTACACGAATGCTTAACAGCGTCCAATTTAAAAGATTCACACTGTGCAACGTCTGAAACGTTAGGTTTTTTGTTCTGTTGCAACTTTTTTAGCAAAAAAAAAAAGAAAAAAACATTATTTAATTCTTTAACTGTAAGTTGTACACTCCTCCTCCTCCACTATCTATACTTCAGATATTTTATATTATGACTCTACCAATATTAATGCTATTTATTAACATGATTTTTTTATATAGCTACATAATACTGCACCTATTCCCAACCTAATCTTGTCGTAAGTATTAACATTTGAACAAGAGCTGACAGTATCAATAACAATTTTATCCAAGTCTAAACCCAACTTTTGGCATACTTCAAGTCCTAAATTATCATTTACGGCATTCATCTATCACACTACACCAGCATTCCCTAATTGATAAATCACAGCGAACTCATCAAAAACTTGGCAATAGAAGCGAATATTCCAAAACATTCAGCTTTCATCACCGAATCGATACCGAATCGGTTACTAATGTGTCGCGAGTCGCGGGATTCAATTAGTTAAGTCTGCCAAAAGATGGGCGCGTCGTCAGCAATTTCTTCAAATTGGTATCTGGCAGGAGTCCAGGCGATTAACAAGTTGCAAGCTGTTTAATTTCATGCCTGGTTGGACACGTTTTATCCACCGTTCTTTCGCGGCATGAGCTCATGTCAGCTTGATAAATATGTGGAGTACGCGGTTAGAAAGCTTATATCTGAGCGCGAATTTCTTATTTTCGCTTTTGCTTTTAAAAGAAGATAGAAATAATTTGAAGTTCTTGTGAAGCTATCTGTTTAAGAGCGAGTTATAGTTCTTTTCCAGAGATATAGACATATCTTTTTGTGGGCCCCGGAGCAAAAAGTGTCCCTTTGCTAAAACTATTTTTCAAATGAAATGGACGATAGGAGAGTTTTTTGCAAACTCTATTTTGGGGCCCTTCGTATGTAGAGACAACTGTCATAGGTTTCAACAAAATATGTCTCTGACTGTTCGGCTTGTATGATAAATAATTATATAAAGTATCAAAATAATAGAAAATAGACTTCAATTTATGACGGCATCTACGTCGAAAAAGCTATATCTTAATTAAATCCTTGCTATCAAATAACATGAAACGACGCCGCCGTACGCCTCAAAAATGGCGAGGATCAACTGGATGCCTACAAGCCAGGCTGACCTGCGGTGGAGGGGAGCGAGACGTCATATGGACCTTGGAGTAGGCCTTTGCCCAGCAGTGGGGTATAAGCTATAAAAATGACATGGATACGCTGCGAGGTACTAAACCACAGAACCTAGATAGAATACGACAGACATAGTTTATGACGCGGCGAATACGTTAAATTTTCTCCATAAATTCAATAAAACAACCGAAGATTTTCGTGTTCCATTTATCGAAGTTTACAGAGCGATGCCTTAGAGCCGAGCGGATTTGTGTAGTGGAACAGAAACCGGATCCGCAGCATATACTCGCTCTAAAAGTTTACAACTCCGAGTATTGGGTGTGCCATACCTATAACTTTAAGGCCCATTCGAGTTTACTAGGTAATAGGCCGGAGCCAGCTGTATGCAGTTAAAAGTAAGGGTTATTTTGTAAGATAAAACGATTGTATAATCTTACGAATAGAGTTTGTATATGTTTGAGTAGAGATTATTATTAGGAACGTACGTTTGATCAGATTATCATACCTACCTGATGTTGAATAAAAACTTGAGAGATGTCAAGGGACACCCGAATGGAACGAAGTTATTTCTTATGTTCAAAAAGCCTGTATACACTCAAAAATTATTTAAAAAAACACAATCTATTGACGCCCAGGAATACTAACAACACGTCACTGTTTATTCTCAAAAAACGCCATCTAGTTGACGCACAGGAATACTATCAACGCCCTCTGCTCCTAACATGCAGGTACTAATGAAAAAGTGTCGAGGTCGTCATTTTTCATGTTTATGAGCCTTTAAATAAGATTTTCCATGTTTTACATAGGGCGTACCAACCGAGTACATATTTTTGAAAACTAGCACTTAAGACCTGAAAATGTTTCACTTGAACAAGGGTCAAACCTGCACCATATCAAATGCAGACTCACTATGGCAGTGTCTTCCAACCTTAAAGTCTCAACCCCTTGGGGGTCGTGAAGCTTCTGTTGGGGGTGCCAGTTGAGAGAAGTAATACCATTGAAAATACAATAAAATCTAAAAAGATTGACAATATTATATTAAGTAGGAGAATTTTAGCAAAAGTATGAAAGTAAATACAACACAATAAAAAGCAAAGGTTGGTATGGTCGCAAAATATTTTCTCATACCAGCCTGCCTAGCATACGCCAACGAGATATCTCACTCTACATGTTTTCTCGATGTTTGATAGTTTGTCTCTTCATCTCTATTGACCTTGCATGAGAAACATTTTTTCTCACGTAGATCTATCATCGAAATAACACATTTTTATAGAGTTTTGTCGAGATAATGTCGAGATTTTGACATTATAAGACGAGTAGTTTTTAATTATCTCGAAAGTAAGATATCTCGTTGGCGAATGATAGGCAGAGTCGGATCACCCCGTAATAAAGATTGAAAAACACTGCACAACGCTACAGAGTAAGTTAGCTCGGATCGTATTTTCAATTATACACGTGGATTCTCAGCTCAGCAACTCAATTCCATCTAGAACAGTAAACAAGTGAGCAATAACGTTTAAACAAACAGTTAGTCAAATTACAGTGGCTTAATTATTAAACTGTTCTTCGACTATTTACGAGGGTTATTAGCATATTTAGACTATTACAGTACGTTGAACTAATCTAAAGAGCTTAATGGAAACGGATAATTGGTTAAATTGCTACGTTATTATAATTATGCTAATATAAAGCAATAAAATAGATCGGTGTATTGCTGTGTTTACTGCATTGCTATCACTACAGTACGCATAAAATATAGAGTGACAAACATAGCAAAAGGAATCATGCTATAAGCTTCAAAAATTGTGAAAAATTGAAATATTGAAAAAAATACACTTACACTGAATAAAATTTGTTACTTAGTTACTGAGTGCAACAGTTTAAAAAAATGAAAACCATGTTATACTAGCTTTTGTTACCATATCTAACGTAAAGTAACCTAAAGTATTTTAGGTCACTTTAACATAATAATATAAAAAAAATGTAAATTGTAAAATATGTGAAATTAATACTTCTGTATTTTAATACAGAAGTATTAATTTTCACATACGAATATTTGTTTACATTTTACAGAAGAATTAATTTTCACATACGAATATTTGTTTACAAAACATTCATTTAAAGCTTTCGCCTTACAAATCAAATCAAATTATTTAGTGTGACTATATCCGAATCCGTTCAATAGTTTTTGTGTAAATAAGTAAAAAACATCATAAACTTTGCCTTCTTATTATTATTGGTAACTAGCTGTCCCGGTGAACTTCGTGTCACTTTAAAACCTTCCCTGAACATCTACGAATATTTTAAGACTAAAATTAGCCCAATCCGTTCAGCCGTTTTCGAGTTTTAGCGTTACTAACCCAATTGAAAATCCATTTTATATATAAAAGTGTTGTTTTTAGACTTTTTCAGGAAATTTAATTTTTTTTTTTAGAATTTTTCTCTCCGTAAGACCCATCCTCGTACTTCAAGGAATATTTTAAAAAAGAATTAGCGAAATCGGTCCAACCGTTCTCGAGTTTTGCGCTTAGCAACACATTCAGCGACTCATTTTTATATTATAGATATATTGAAAATCGAACATAATTTCCATAAGCAGCCGTTACCCAGTTTGCTATCGAAGTTGGTTGAAAAGTGTATGCGTTATTAGGTCATAGTTTGCCAGGTCGTATGCTTCACCGAGTTCCACGTATCATTGAAGACCGCTCAAGCTACTAAAGTGCTTTGGTTTCCTTTCCCGATGGCCTGGATTCGTAGATATGTTCAGCAAATACCGAAATACGTTTCAGATATTATGATTATTGCCTCCATTGTGTGTAGAATATCTGTTATACTTTTTGGTTGAGTTTTCAATAATATGTTGGGTCAAGTAAGAGAAACTATATTTTTCGAAAAGTTTGACACTATAGTTTATGTCAAAATTTTCATTGAATTAAAGTTAAAACTTAAATCTCTCTGACGGCAGCCATTAGCGTACTGAACAAAAAAGGATCTGCTTGAACAAAAAAGGACCTGTTTAAACAATAAAAAGCCTACATTTAAATTATTACTACAAAAAGTCGAAGCTTAATAAAACAAACGTATGTTATTAGCCTGCAGTAGAGTGCTAGGCGAGAATCCTTTTTACGGCGTAAAAGCCGCGTGAAAAAGCAAAAAATGGCGCTAATAGTTTCAAGTGGCAGACATTTAAAAATAGCTTTTATCTTTGCACGCTTTAAATTAATTAATTGCTACAAAACGGCCATGCATTGTTCAATAACAGTCCAGCGTCGATTACATTTTGAATGAATTCTTTTTCACCCGACAAATAGAGAATTAATTGAATGAAAACCTTTTTAGCATTCAGACTTTTTTATTACGCAATCTGGTGGTAGCTTTATTAATAGAACCAAAGTCATATTATAGGACTGGTGTTAGTAACAGTACACAGAACGACTTATTATACTACTAGATGACGGCTACAACTCCATTGTATACGTGGGAGAGCCAACAATTTAAATAATATTATGGTTGCCCAAGCTCATAATATGACATTCTCGTAATATAATCTGCCTAGTCCAGAGGAATTTACCTTGTAACTGTATGAGTAGTAAACCATGTACATTTTTTATGGAATATTTACATGGTAGAGCCATGCTTCGGCACGAATGGGCTGGCTCGACCGGAGAAATACCACGTTCTCACAGAAAACCGGCGTGAAACAGCGCTGTGTTTCGCCGAGTGAGTGAGTTTACCGGAGGCCCAATCCCCTACCCTATTCCCTTCCCTACCCTCCCCTATTCCCTTCCCATCCCTTCCCATCCCTACCCACCCCTATTACCGTATTCCCTCTTAAAAGGCCGGCAAAACACCTGCAGCTCTTCTGATGCTGCGAGTGTCCATGGGCGACGGAGGTTGCTTTCCATCATGTGACCCGTTTGCTCGTTTGCCCCTTTAGTTCATAAAAAAAAAATTGTGCCAAAATGTGTTTATCGCGTGGAACTGTACATTTTCTCGCAATAAAAACTACCTTATGTCCTTTTCCGGGACTCAAAGTGTATCCGTACCAAATTTCATCTAAATCGGCTGAGCTGTTTAAGCGTGAAGAGGTAACAGACAGACACAACTATCGCATTTATAATGTGAGTAAAGATAACTTGGATTGTTCTTATAAATTTGTTACTAAAAAATGTAGTCATAACAATCAAAATAAAAAACGCGTCCACAGTTTACACCACCTATCATTTTAAATAATTTTACTGAGTAGACGTAAAATTATGAAAGGTGTTTCAATTTTCCCTTGTTCATTATTATAACTGATTTAATATTTAGCGCGATTCTCAACTTCTCGTCAAGTGATACAATTAAAACCTTGGTAGCTCCTTCCAGGATCTCTTCATTAGATTTTCTAAGAAAATACTTTGACTGTCTGCCTCGCGCCTAACTTCATTTATTTTTGTAAAAAATGAATGAAAATTCATTTTCCAAAATCGTTATTGTATTTTTTACGGCTATAGCAATGGCTAGTGTCTAGTAAATGGCGAGAAAACGATATTTTTGTAACAATTTTCAGTATCGATTTTCTATTTCGTCAAATCAAAAGTCTAGTCAAAAGTCTAAGTAAAAGTCGATGCAGTCCAGTAGCTCTACCATGAGTTTAAAGCTACAGTATTTTTCGATACTCGATACCGACTACCGTAAATTTTTATTATGACAAATTTTACAGCGCCTCTAGCGGTTACTTGCGGAACTAAAATCGCCATACTAAATATTATATTTTACGTAGTCGGTATCGAGTATCGATAAATACTATAGCTTTAAACTCATGGTAGAGCTACAGGAGTCAAGTCAGTCGATTCAGCAAAGTGGTAAACGCTTTACTGAAACTTTCGATGGAGTTTGAGGGAATACAAAATAGCACATCTCTGGAAGTTGTATCAGTTTCCTACACTTGTGCATGATAACGAATATCTAATGGTTAATATTCTACCAATATGACACATTAAACCCAGTTAACACAATTTTAGGAAAACAATACGCCACTCTTTCACATCCCTGGCAAATCTCCATTATCGTAATATTTTTGAGAATTGAAATTATCTTTTGCTTCTACTATTTTGCTAAAATAAACTACAAAATAATACAATTCGATAGGAAAAACACTACGTAGGGCATTTTTGTTCTTCCATTTTTAAGCCTTCCAATTTAGTCGTGTAACATAAAGTTTGGGTAAGTAACATTTTTATTAAAATTACTATTAGCACGAAACTATAAATAACATCTATTTTCTAGCACTTGTAGTAGATTAGTAGTTATGCGATAAGGGGTACAAAATTATGTAAATTGCCAACGAAATTCTTATCGTGTAATATGCTAAATATTTTTAAACTACCCTCACTAGAATAACTTTAACTCTCCTTCTCATGCTACCTCTCTATTTTGGCCCATGACGGGATATTAATACAAGCGATTAGTTAATACAAACGTATAGGTAGAGTATATTAGCTAAAAGCCGAGCTTTGTGAGAGTTCGAGAGCGTAAGGCGTCGGGCGCGCATCAAGCGATATGCGTTCCGCGTCAAGATAATATTTTCTGACCGGCCGGCGGCCGGTCCCCGTCCCCCGCGACCAAAAAATTTTTTCACTTTTGTATGGGGAAACTCGTGACGCTCGGGTCCTTGCCTATACAAAAGTGAAAAAAATTTTTCGTCTTTCAGCGCTGCTACTTTCACAGTGAACTATCTACAAGGAACACGTACACACCAGTATTATCACTTATTTTTGTTACACCCTGTATATAACAAAATGTGATTGTCCGTCGCACGTCTAACAAAATTTAAAAATGAAATGTTTTATTTAAATTATTATTTAGTTGTAAGGTTTTAGATGTTTTAGATAATTTTAGAACAATGTAATCTTAAAATATAACTTATGTATATTTAAAGATTACATATAGATTTTTAAATTTATATTTTTAATTAGCTTATGTAATTTGTTTATTTAAATGATTTTAACAATGTAAATACATATTTTATCAGCTGTTATTAATATTTAATATTTATTTAGCTATATGTACAACTAAGTAATTTATTTTATATGCACACTTAGGTAAGTAGTTAGTAAGTTATACTAGTTACACTACAGCTGAATAAATAATAGTAAATTATTACAACTCGAGTCTGACGGCGACCATTGTTTGTGCGACGGGATAGCGATGGACGTCGCCATGGTGACATACTTATTTAGTCACTTCAATAAAATAATACGGGTGAAATACTTTAAGTATATAATATGGCAAAGAGACGTTTGCCGGGACAGCTAGTATAAATATAAATTACTATGTTAAAGCACAAATCAATAGGCGTGATAGTTTTTCCATAAAGTGTACCATAAAATGTAAAGATTGTGGGAACAATGCGATATACTAGGGCTCGCTTCACTCGCCCTGATTAACGTCTATGATTGGCCAAGATCGACGTTCATTGTGGATCCTATAAACAGTTTCACAATCATGGATATCAAACATACCCAACGTAATAATTATTATTATATTAGTTCAAGAAAACGCTTCAAATAGCTTTTCAAAACCCTTTTCTCTACGAACGTAACAGTTTTGAGACTTTGAAAATTAGCAAATTGAAAAATAAATTTGTCGCTGTCCTTTAATTAAAAGGCCCTCGAACTAAAGGTTTGGGAATAGTTTTACACGACAGAGTGGGTTAACCTTTGTTGCCTGTTTGGTTAACGTTTAACGACCGTATCAATTTTAGGTCGAGTCTGTGGTCGGAGGACATCTTTAATTTCCTTTGGTGTCGTTCTGAATTTTTGCGAAGAGTAGTGTTTTTAAAATTTGAAAGTATTTAAAAAAAAAATTATATGTTACAAACTTGAGAAACATTATGTCCTAAATTTCTAGAGCTTAGGAGATTAATTTAAAAAAATATATGTATTATATTTACCTAATTATTTTGATTTCTCCGATTCAGATCTGGAGATAGTCAATTTATTTCTCTTTTACACTAATATTTTTTGCGTTCATAGCCCGTTATTATGTTACAATAATATCTATTTAACTCTAAAGTACTTTAACAACTATAAGTACTTTTCTATTTTTAAAAAGTGGCTAAGTATGCAAAAGACGAACCTATCCAACATCCGTAGAAAAAACATCTGATATTTTTTGACAATAGTTTTGAAGTATCCGGAACAGCAATCTGCGAAACAAATTTTCTTCGTATTTCCAGGTATAAATTCTGTAGCGCTCGGCGCAGGAAACTGACACGTTTATTTACGTGGTACCCTTTATCTCTACATTCAAAGTAGCTTATCCCCGTCTGAAAATGTCCTAAGCGGCAAATTGGTCATTTTGATAGTTAGCTAAGTTATCCTACTGTAAAGTAAAATTTTGTAAGCATTACTTAGTTAAGATTATACCTCATGGAAGTCTGAATGTTCATTTTTTAAGTGAAAACACCTTTGCCCGGGCGCGCACTAGCAGCCAAGCCGCAGCGGCCAGGCCGCGGCGGCCATCGAGATAGATTCCTTAGTATGAAACCGCCATAGACCACACGCACCTGGCCGCACGGCGGCCAGCGGCCACACCATACTTTCGATGGCCACCGCGACCTGGCTGCTGTAGCCTGACCGCTAGTGCGCGCCCGGGCTTAAGCGGTGTTCTGCACTTTTTGGGATGTGTAAAAATGTAAGTTACGTTAGGACACATGACCTGATAGAAAATCCATATAAGAAAGATGGAGAGTGGCCACCGGCGCGACCTAAATGAGGAAGCAATATCCTCTTCTTCTAGCGCGCGATGAAAAGGTCTGCTTTCTTCTCTGCTTTTTAGTACAACCCCTTTTTATTTACAAATAGATTTTGATTTATAAAGCTATTAAGTGTTACAACCTACGTTATAAAGGGTCGCGGCTTATTATTATATTCGCCTAGGCTAGTAAAGGCTGAATAATAATAAAGTGAGCACGTAGTATGGAGATCCTTTATTCACTTCATCTCAGTATTTTAATATCACTTTGTAGATATATAGATTACATTGCACAAGACTTTCTCAGCAGAATTTTTCCTTCACACCTATTATTCTTCGCACGTCTCTCAGGCACACAATTACCCGCAAGCTCACCCACAATAGCTGGGTGCCTTAATGCAGGGGCGTAGCTACATTAAGTGTTTTCTTAAAAGCCTTGTAGAATGTAAATAATCTACAGAATAATATGTTAAACGATTATTTTATATTAAATTCAAAGTGAGAAAACTTGTAGTCATAATTTTGTTTTCATACGTACTTAAGTGTTGCGGAGAATATATATTATTTTAAAAGTCTTTTAAATATTATTTCATGTATTTAACAGTACAATTTTACGATGTGAGCTTTCATTCAGATGTAGCGTCGATAGTTTTAAAAATTTGAGAAAATACCACTTAAACTACCTGCGAATTGCCATCAGCGATATACGGAGAGATGTCGTGGGTCTATCAAACACACTCTCCACGACCGGCCGGTCTTCCTCCAAAGGGATAGGACTTCTACCACAGCAAGGCAACGCTTCGGCAATTTCAAGCACCCTCGACAACTGGACTAGCTAAGCCGGGGAGATTCCTATCCTCACCCGGAACCCCGATTAGACAGAAGTTTAGAGGTTCGCATACCGACGCCTCCGCATTCCCGCCCTACGCCGCCGGAGGGGAAAGGAGGATGGATCATCCTCTCTGTTCCTCTCTGTAGCCTCTTTCTGTAAAAAAATGGTTTTTACAGAAAGACACCGCATTGAGAAAATACTAAAATTTTGATCATTTTGCAGAAACACCCCAATAACTTTAGGTAGAGCTCTGCAAATCAATGATTATGTTGTAGCAAAATGCATTTCGCTCCCTACTATGGTCAGTTTATTACTAAAATATTTGGTTGAAACGTCGACGTCATAATTACACGATTCACTGCCTAATGCCGGCTTTCCAGGCGATAATAGAATAGCTATTGGAATCATTTGTTGAATTAACCTTCAAACGGGCGCGCGTTCTTTTGTAACGGCAATGGTCGCGCGTAACCTAAAAGATAAATTGGAGAAATAAAACGCTTTTCATTGAATATTATTTATTATTTCATAAATATAATAATTACTCTTAAAGAGTTATCAATTTATCCAGAAAATTAAATGTATTTTTAGTAAAGTTCAAGTAAAAACCGGTGACTCAAGGTAGCTTAACTTGTGTGAACAGGGGCAGAAAAAGTGGTCTAAAATTTTCTAATCCTAGTTCCGATTTTTTCTTCCTCTAGCAAAAACACGTCTTGATGATATCGGTCATCAAAGACTTAGTTTTATAAATATATCATATAATTTGCCTCAATAATATGAAAACTACATGTAAAATAATACCAAAGGCCCGCGGCGTCTTTTCGACGCCGGTGCCGCGACCAAAACAATTGAGCTCCATGCAGCAAAAGGGGTGCGGAGAGTAAGTGTAAGCTGTTTATTTGGTAGATAGATAAATTATGACAAGCTACTGAGAGAATGATACGGATTCAACCAGAAATATCGATAATATCAGCGAAAATGATGGCGTCGCGCGATCGCTTGAAGGTTAAAGCGAGTTTATACGAAACGTACTGAAGCATATTGAAAAACTTTTTACATTACGGATGAGCCATTGAAAAGTTATTTCGATGTTTTGAATACGTTTTAAAACGTTTTAATCTTGCCTTGATTATCGCAATTTATAATAATGGAACCAGTATTCTTTTTAGGTTATGCATGTTTCGTAATATTAAAACATGTGTTATATGTATATTAATTGTAATAAATAATAATAATTAAAAACATTTTTTTCATAATAATATTATTACTTATAGTGAAAATTAAACAACAGAATTTAGTTACTTATTTTCACCCTTTTTTAAATTTGAAACTTTCTAGGAATATTCGAAAACTTATATTTGAAGCAATAAAAATATAATATTTTACATTTTTACAGGTTTAACAATATTTTTACGAGGGGCGTATTTTATAAACACCCGCTGTTTAGGTCTCGACATAACACGATGCCACCAAGCACGAAGTCATTTTAATTAACACGTGAAGTTCAAAAATTTTAATTATTTTTGTCACGCATTCAATCCTAACGCCATTTATGTTGTAATAAAATTTACCCTCTGATTTAAAGCGGTTTTACATTTTAGTTTGACAAGCTCTTGATAACAGGCGTAGTCACGAAGAGTGGAAGAAAAAGTTTTTAAAATCAAATTCGAAATTTGAATAAATTTTTAGCTTTTCTTACCAGCCGCCTATAGGTGCGAAGGCATGTTTACAATCCAAAATTTCGTGAACCTTTAAGACCGCACCTTGGCTTTGGACCCTGATACATAAGTCATAAAGTATACACTTAAAAAAAAAGCGTGTATTAGAAAATTAAAGCTATAAATATAAAAATAGTTAAGTTTGCCTTTTTATTTTTTTCTAAATAATAGGAAAATAAAACCATTAAAATTTCTAAATTCATTTTTTTATTTCATTAATAGTCATAAGACATAAGACCCAAATTATTATTTTATTATTTAAATTATTTTCAACTCTTAATTAACACAAATAATAATATAATAATCAAACTTTTAAAATAAACCGTTTACTTATTTGCTTATAGACAAATATAAACTTAAAACATAGCAACAAGTATCTAAATTAATCTAAATTAATAGAAAATAACAGTAAAGTACAATACTTAACTTATTTCTCTGATGGCTCCTGTCTCTCGACACAAAAACTGAACTTTTTCACTATTGACTCTCGTTTTTATACCATCCAAACGGATCTTAACAGTTGACAGTCTTAATATTAAATAATTTCAGAATCAATAAAATATTTCCGGTATTCTACCGGAAATATTTTATTCCGGAAGTATTTTTAACAATACTATTAAATATATCGGTAAAATATAATAATATTTCATAATAATAATCTAATTTTATGTATAGTAAATAAATTATTAAAACAATAAATAACTTTAGTAAAACATTAATCAGGCTAGCGGAAATATTTTATACCGGAAGTATTTTAAAACAATTTGTAAAACCTGGTAGAAAAATGAAACAGCTCAGTGAAATATGTCACTTTAGATTTAACATTAATTAGACTAATCAAAATTAATATTCTTTACATTTACATTTAAATTTCTAACTCTAAATTATTTCCGCTAACGTTTTAAATATGGTTTTTAGTACATAAATGTATTTATCATATTATTACTTTAATAATTATTTAACACGGCCATACTGACTTGTACTTCGTTCTCTGAAGTACATTCATTTTTATTTCATAACTTTTACTCAACTCAGATTCAACTAAAGACTTATCACTTAAGTATAATATGTACATCATATATTGCTGCTATCCTACTTTTCACATTAAGTGGACATAGCAACAGTCAGTGATCTAACTTTAATTTCCTCAACTCAACTCAGATTCAACCAAAAACTTAAGTATAATATGTACATCATACATTGCTACTATCCTACTTCTCACATTAAGTGGACATAGCAACGGTCAGTGATCTAACTTCAATTTCCTGGCTCCACACCTGCTGCACATGAGACGAGCCTAAAGCAGAGCACTGACTTTCAGCAGTTACCAATAATTATTGTGTAACACTAATATTATGTTAACCCTTATTTCCAATTAATACATTTGTATAAAGCTTAAGAGATTTAAAGAAAACAAAATAGTTCATATATAACATTCCTTTATTTACAATCTATGTGTCTTATCTCATACACAAAAAAAAATATATATATATTGCAAAGTTCTTACAAACTTACAAGTTTACTATCTAAATATTTTATAATACTTTTTTTTAAATAATCAAACAAAATTATTACAATTATTTCACACATTATCATGATCAGTCCATTCTCCCGGCCATAATCTTAATTTATCTTTAGCTACAGTTATCGCTCTTAATCTACCTGTTCCCCGTAAGGCGTACCTATCATTTGGAAGAAGAGCAGTTATTTCATAAGGACCTCTATACTTAGGACAAAGCTTATCATGTCGTCTGTGATCTTGTCTTACATATACTACATTACCTACTTCAAATACCTTCGTATCCCGTCTCACTGAATCGAATCTAGTTTTAAATTTGTTTGCTTCTAAACAAAGACGCTGGTAAGCTATTTCGCGATCAGATCTAACATCTATATTTTCGGGTAAATCTAATCGTACCTCATTTAGTTGGGCTTGGATTGGGGGAATATTAGCATTACGACCAATAAGTAAACGTATGGGTGTAAATCCAGTAGAACTTTGAATTGTGGTATTGATTGACTGTTGGACCTTCCACAATCCGTTCGGCCAATCTGACGAGCCATTACAAGAGGTACTTAGCATATCAATAACTGTGGAAACGTATCTTTCTACCTGGCCATTACCCCTTGGTGTCCCTGTAGCTATCATATGATGTTCAATTGCTAGCTCTCCAAATAAGTTTCGGATTTGGCCAGAACTAAAATTAGTTCCTCTATCAGTTATAACTGTAGATGGGGTTCCAAATAAAGTTACCGTTTCTCTTATAATAGGCACTAATTCATTTGCATTAAGACTTTTGAGAGGTTTCAATAGACAAAATTTGGTAAAGCCATCAATTATAAGCAATATGTATTTGTACCCTTCGCTTGTTTGCAAAAAAGGACCTGTACAGTCTAAGTGGATAGTATGAAAGGGTATTGGAGTTTTATCAATCGGGTGTAAATATCCCTGTTTAGGACCAGCATGCCCTTTCCGTTCTATACATATCAGGCAATGTTTTAAATATTTTGTGACAAAAGCTGACATCCGGGGAAACCAGAAATGTTCACGAAGTTTATTAATTACTTTATTATATCCCACATGACAGTTTTCGTCATGAAATAATTTTAGCAGATTGTATCTAGACCCTTTTGGTACATACAATTTTGGATCATTAGGTTGTACTTTATAAAATAATAAATTATTGCGTAAAAAGTACTGATTTTCATCAATTTCACCGCTTTCAACTCTAGATATTAAATTTTGAGTTTCAGGATCATTTTGCTGGGCAATTTCTAACCAAGACCGAGGCTCTTCTATAAGGTTTGTCGAATATGACAGTTCAGGGGAATCGTGCGGTGATGTTTCTATGTTAACAATATTAGAATCTGTTACTGGATTGCGGCTGAGAAAATCCACATGTCTTATGTATTGACCCTTTTTATAAATAATTTGAAAATCAAAATCTTGCATAAACGTCCACCATCTTGCTACACGGGGGCTAAGGTCTTTTTTATTCATTGTGGCCTTTATGGAATTACAATCAGTAAAAATTTTAAATTTAATGCCTAAGAGATATACTCTGAAATGTTTTAATGCATTAAATATCGCCAAAGTTTCTAATTCATAAGAGCAATACTTTGATTCAGCGGGAGACGTCCTTTTGCTGAAATAGGCAACGACAGTTTGGACATTATTTTTTATTTGTGATAGAATAGCTCCGTATCCTAACGAACTTGCGTCAGTATAAAGTTCTGTAGGTAATTTTGGGTCAAATACAGTTAATAATGGCTTAGATGATAAATGTTTTATGACGTAATTTCTAGCTAAAGCCTGTTCGGTGCCCCATTCCCATTTTTGATTGTTTTTTGTTAATTTAGTTATTGGTGCCGTTCGTGATGCAAAATTTGGAACAAACTTTCTGAAATAACTTGCGAGACCCATAAACTGCCTTACTTCCCTGATATTACAAGGGATAGGCGAATTAATTAAAGCCTTTGCTTTTGCCTCACTAGGTCTTATACCTTCTCGGGATATAGTTCTGCCTAAGTATTCTATACTATTCACGAAAAATTTACATTTTTTTAAATTAATGGTAAATCCTGAATTACTCAATGCCTCAACAGTTTCATCCAAATATCGCAAACCCTCTTCTATAGATGAAAATGGAATTAGTATGTCATCAATATAAACAAGAAGATATTTTAAATGTTTCACTGCTTTTGTAATAGCCCTTTGAAATACTGAAGGCCCGTTACTAATACCAAATGGCATCCGTAAAAACTCAAAATGGCCATCGGGAGTCACAAAAGCTGTATATTTAATCGAATCTGGCGCTACTGGGATCTGATAAAACCCATTTTTCATATCAAGTGAAATAAAATAGTTTGCTTGACCTAGTCTGTCAATTTGGTCCTCGATGAGAGGGAGAGGGTAACGATCTTTTTCTAAAATTTTGTTTAAAGCTCGATAATCGATGCATAATCGATCACTGCCATCTTTCTTTTTTACCAAAATAACTGGATTCGCAAAAGGCGAATCACTCTCACGAATAATGTTTTCTTTTAAAAGATCTTGAACTATTTCGTTTACCTTCTGCCTCTCTATCGGGGCCAATCGATAGGGTCGATAATTAACAACAGTATCTCTGATTAAGCGTAGCTTAAGCTCGCCAGTTGTGACTTGTGTAGTTCCATCCAAGACAGAAGGATATTTTCGGAATATTTCTGCTATTTTATTTTGTGTCTCAGAATTAAGATGATCAATTTTTAAAATTAAATGCTCAAAATCATTTTCAACTCCTATAATATTAACTTCTGTTTTAGTCGGAACGGGCTTTCTTATCAAATTACTGCCTAAAGAATTTGTTACGATTTCTATATCTGGATACTGGACTGCATTTCGACCTATTAATAAATTATATTTAAAATCATTATCTCTTACTACATGTATATCTAATTCTAAACATACAGATTCAAATTGAACAGCTACAGTAATTTGTGCAAAAACATGTATTCTATTTTTTCCTATCCCATTTAAGTAAATAGACGTAGGTGAAAAATGACATTGCAATTTCCTTGCAATTGATTCCCTTATTAAACTACAATTAGCTCCCGTGTCTATGAGACAATCAATGGGAGTATTATTTATGTAAACCCTCGTTAGGTTTAGTTCGTTTTTTCTAAAAAATTAATATCTCTTTTAACTTCAGTGTTTACAGAAGACGAAGATTCAGCTCTCTGTTTATGATAGCAAACAGTTTCAGTGTGTCCTACTTTCTTACAGAAGGTACAAATTTTCATACGATAATCACTAATAGGCTTATTATTATTTGTAATACTATTCGTTTTTTGCTTACATTGAGCCTGAAAATGTCCTGGTTGCTTACATAAATGACATTTGCGATCATTATTGAACTTAGATTTCTTTGCCTCTGAAGACCCAATTGTTGCATTTTCCAAATGTCTCTTTTTACTTTTAACATAAACCGATAATAGAGATATAAGAGCAGCTGTTGTAGTAACATTACTGTTTAATGATGCCATTTTAACATCTACATCGGATATACCACCACAAACTAATTCGATCAACTGACATTCTGTAAAATTAATTTTTGTGTTTCGGAGCATACGTAATTTTTCCCTACTATATTCACTATAAGAGTCTGCCGAATCGGAAGTATATAAAACCGCTCTACTGAGTTTTTCAGATAGGTTCTTCTTTTCTGGAAAAGCATCTATGATGTCGGTACGAAATTTCTCCCAAGACCTGCCTTCCGTAGGTTCCCAGGACTCGAACCACGTCCGGGCAGATCCCTTCAGGGCCTTACCGGCTTTAGCTGCTGTCTTGATGCTGCTCCAGTTGAAATCTTCTCGAAGAATCTCGATGCTGTCACACCAACTCTTTGCACCACTGTCGCTTGTTTCAGGATCGAATAGTGGCAGAGCAATATCATCATCTTTCTGCTGTGTGGCAGACACGACATCGCGGAATGCTTTGAGGAGATTAGCAACAGTTTCAGCATCCATCCTGAAAACATAAAATAGATATTAGCTATTGAAAGCTTCATAAAAAAAAAAAAAACTATAAAAGGGTGGGGAAAAAAAAAAAAAAAAAAAACGTCTAAAATAATACTTTGATTCCATCCCACTTCTGATATTAGAAAATTAAAGCTATAAATATAAAAATAGTTAAGTTTGCCTTTTTATTTTTTTCTAAATAATAGGAAAATAAAACCATTAAAATTTCTAAATTCATTTTTTTATTTCATTAATAGTCATAAGACATAAGACCCAAATTATTATTTTATTATTTAAATTATTTTCAACTCTTAATTAACACAAATAATAATATAATAATCAAACTTTTAAAATAAACCGTTTACTTATTTGCTTATAGACAAATATAAACTTAAAACATAGCAACAAGTATCTAAATTAATCTAAATTAATAGAAAATAACAGTAAAGTACAATACTTAACTTATTTCTCTGATGGCTCCTGTCTCTCGACACAAAAACTGAACTTTTTCACTATTGACTCTCGTTTTTATACCATCCAAACGGATCTTAACAGTTGACAGTCTTAATATTAAATAATTTCAGAATCAATAAAATATTTCCGGTATTCTACCGGAAATATTTTATTCCGGAAGTATTTTTAACAATACTATTAAATATATCGGTAAAATATAATAATATTTCATAATAATAATCTAATTTTATGTATAGTAAATAAATTATTAAAACAATAAATAACTTTAGTAAAACATTAATCAGGCTAGCGGAAATATTTTATACCGGAAGTATTTTAAAACAATTTGTAAAACCTGGTAGAAAAATGAAACAGCTCAGTGAAATATGTCACTTTAGATTTAACATTAATTAGACTAATCAAAATTAATATTCTTTACATTTACATTTAAATTTCTAACTCTAAATTATTTCCGCTAACGTTTTAAATATGGTTTTTAGTACATAAATGTATTTATCATATTATTACTTTAATAATTATTTAACACGTGTGTACTAGGGTGGAGAGAAAAATTTTTTTCGTGATATTCGTTTCGGCATACCTATAAAAAGTCGCTGTTACTGTCCACCCTAGTGTGTACGGAGTAAGTACAATTCAAAATCGTGTCGGATCGTGACGCAAGATACTACTTCAACATACGAATAATAAAAACTAAGGAAACTTAACTCCCATACTTCAAAGTTCAACTGTTTTGAATTTGGTTCCTTTTCGCTTGCTTTTCGCACACTAAAATATGACAATAGCTACGTTTACAAAATAAAGCCGTTGTATTATCACTTCTATATTCTATAAATTTTACACAAAATTCTTACATGTATTCGGGTCTCTTTTTGCATAAAGTAGATAAGCATGTATTCGGATTTCGGGTCTCTTTTTGTAGCTTGCGGAACAAATTTTTTGACACAGTAATTACTCTTCCTTAGTTTTTATTATTCGTAGATTTCAACCCCCTTTTTCATTACGCGACATTGAAAATTAACTCTCAACGCGCCTACAGAAGGTTCACTTCAAATAATCATCCAAGTGCGAGTCGGAATCGCGCACGAAGGGTTCCGTACCGGTTTAGAGCGAAAGTAGACAAAATTGTGTTTTTTGTATATTAAAATAAAGTAAATATTTAAGGGGGGCTCCCTTAAATATTTACTTTATATTAATATTAATTATTAAAGTACAAATATAATCAAGGATTTTATTACCATTATTGATTAGGAGCAAAAAGGCCAATTAAATCACGTTTCTTGTATAGGAGCCCCCCTATATATTAACTTTATTTTATTTTTAGTATTTGTTGTTATAGCGGCAACAGTCTATAACAACAAAATTTCAGAAGTCTAGCTCTAGCGGTTATTGAGTTACAGCCTGGAGACAGACAGTCTGGAGACAGACGGACAGACAACGTAGCCTTAGTAATAGGGTCCCGTTTTTACCCTTTGGGTACGGAACCCTAAAATGAGAAATGGCCAATAAAGACGCTTCCTTCGCCACTTCTATCGCAAACTCGCAATTAATCACTAAATAAAAGTGATCGGTGTAGCATGAGTCTAAAAACTATCGCGGGGAGCCAAAGTAAGTTCGTTAGAAGATAATCTAACTTGGGAGCCGGTATTAATGATGCCTCGTTGAATATTCATGCGCTGAAAAAGAGTTCGTCTAACTTTGTATTTTGTAATTTCGACTAACGACAAACCTCGTTACATGAGCTTGTACCTTTTACAGTTAAATTTTTAGCGATTTCATACTTACTACAAACTAGCTGATCCGGAAAACGTTATTTTGGCATTTAAAGTGAGGCTGAATTTTAATTAAGCATCCCCTTAATTAGTGGCAGTCTTCTACGCACAGCAAAACTCTGGAACAAACTGTCGCCAGCAGTATTTTTGGACGAATACGACCTGCAAACCTTTAAAAAGAACAAATCTTATGTTGCGAGTTTCCATGGGCGGCGGTAGTTGTTTTCCATCAGGTAACATGATTGCCCTTCGGGTATGAAAAATGAGTGTTGGCCGATTCTCAGATATACTGACTGATTGACATAGTGATCTATCAACGCACAGCCCAAACCACTGGACGGATCGGGCTGAAATTTGGCAGGTAGATGTTATGACGTAGGCATCCGCTAAGAAAGGATTTTGATAAATTCCAACCCCAAGGGGTTCAAATAGGGGATGAAAGTTTGTGTATAATAATACTTCTTAACACGAGCGAAGCCGCGGGCAAAAGCTCGTCTAACATATAAAATTCTCACAGTGTGTGTGTGTCACAGTGTTTTTAATGAAATTTTGTATGTACATTCGCTAGGCCTGAGAATAGGTTTTTATCTGCTTTTTATATTGATACTATACTGTACTCGGCGGCAAGTTTTTGACAGGGAGTCAATGACCGCTACCGCCATGTTTCGCCGAGTACAGTTTAGAAATAATTTATATGGCAAAACAACATTTGCCGGGTCAGCTAGTATCTAATATGTAGAAATATGAAATTTTCCTTATTGTTGACCATTTACAATTACCCCATACGGAGAGGCCGATCGTCCCGGTCAAACTGATCGCAGGCCGTACTGACCGAACTCTTTTCGTGCATTTGCATGCATTCCCGTGTGTGCACGAGCACAGAATATGGCATGAGTAACGATCGGCCTCCCCGATTACGGGGGCCTTTGGGATTCTATTTTGTAGGGCTTTGCAAGACCTGAGTCAAACAGTCCATTTCATTCGTAATTAGTAAAACGCACAGTTGTACCTTTGTGCGAAACACTACAAGGTTTAGGCGTTTCAGCTTGGAATGTCTGTATGAGTGGTCCTAAAGTCTTTGCCATAAAGGTCCTGTGACAGGTAAAACAACTGCGAACGGACTACATTGTATGATACAAGGGTTTGCGGCGTTCATTGTTTCGTTCTCCGTTTGTATGCCACACTCCATACTCCATAGCAGGGGTCACCAATTAGTTTCGCTCACGGTCCGTTTTAAGAAATAAAATGACCTTCGCGGTCCACACATTTAAAAAAATATTTTTTTGAACAGAATATTATGTAATTACGGAAATCACAAATTTGTATGAATATCAATGAAAAAAGTGTCAATTTTGTTGCTACCTGTTTATCAGTATGTCGAGACCGAAATTATTTTTTTACGAAGTTCATCTTCGAACATGCTTGGTCCGCACACAATAGGTCGGTGGTCCGGATGCGAACCGCGGTCCGCCATTTGGTGACCCCTGTTCCATAGTATGGTGGATGAAGATATTTGTTGTGGAGAAAACGAAATAAAATCGTCTCGTGTTCGTTAATTCTATAGAAAAACTCAAGTTACTTTGCCTACAACTTCTAAACGGTATTTTAACCGACTTCCAAAAAGGAGGAGGTTATAATAATATGTTCGTCTGTGGATTTTTTTAGGGTTCCGTACCCAAAGGTTAAAAACGTGACCCTATTAGGTACTAATACTTCGATGTCTGTCTCCAGGCTGTATCTCAAGAACGGCTATAGCTAGACTTTTGAAATTTTCACAGAACGTGTGTATCAGCTGTTGCTGCTATAACAACAACGAGATTTTTTTGCAATTTTTTACTTGATATCAATAATGGCTATAGCTAGGGCACTTGAAATTTTCACAAAATCCTTAATAATTATATTTGTACGTCTTGATGGTAAAATAAAATTAAAATAAATATTTAAGGGGGGCTCCCATACAAAAGTCACATTTTTTGGACTACTTTTGCTCTATAACGGTACGGAACTCTTCGTGCGCGAGTCCAACTCGCACTTGGCCGATTTTTTTTATTTTTGTATGTTCAACGATTACTCCTCCGTTTGTGAACCGATTTTTAATTTTTTTCTTAATAGTTTGGACTTTTAGTGAGAACCTAACGTTCTCGTGAACTCCTGTAAATAATCCACGACGGATGTCAAGGCCTTGTTGTTTTTCATAGAATAAAGATGGTTCAGTAATTATTGAATACTAGCTGTCCCGGTGAACTTCGTGTCACTTTAAAACCTTCCCTAGACTTCTACGAATATTTTAAGACTAAAATTAGCCCAATCCGTTCAGCCGTTTTCAAGTTTTAGTGTTACTAATACAATTGAAAATATATAGATTATAATATTCAGCTAATGTTGAGGTTATATTAATTATCGATGCTTTCATCGCGTACGTGCTAGCTCATAATGTGTCTACGCTCTACTGGTACGGGATTACGTATAACATAAGCTCATCACATCCAATAAATCACTTTATTCTCCCCTTCGTTATGTCCTTGAACAGTTAACGAGTACAAATTCGTTTATCGCGAAGTAAACGTACAGTTTCACTTTCCCACGATAATAATTATGCTTGTCCATTATCAGGGATGAATGAAAGAATGAATGACTGAAAGTATCGAAATCAAAATCATCATACTAAACTTCATTCAAATGGGTTTAGCGGTGTTTATTATAATATGCTCAAATAAACTTAGCGGAATCCAAATTAAGTGAAGAGATCGTATTAGGCAATAGGCTCTAATTCTTACTTCTGTAAAATACAGCGTGTAATAAAACAAAGTGATACTTAAATTTGTGTTCCTTCATCCTTGTGTTTTTTTTATGAAATGAGGGGGCAAACGAGCAAACGGGTTACCTGATGGAAAGCAACTTCCGTCGCCCATGGACCCTCGCAGCATCAGAAGAGCTGCAGGTGCGTTGCCTGCCTTTTAAGAGGGAATAGGATAATAGGGGAGGGTAGGGAAGGGAAAAGGGTAGGGGATTGGGCCTCCGGTAAACTCACTCATTCGGCGAAACACAGCGCAAGCGCTGTTTCACGCCGATTTTCTGTGAGCCCGTGGTATTTCTCCGGTCGAGCCGGCCCATTCGTGCCGAAGCATGGCTCTCCCACGTCAAAACTGTTGTTTTGACACGTGTTGAGACACTGTAGAAGTAGAAGCACTGAAAGAATTATTTTTGACTTCTATGGTTCTAAAACAAATAGGTACTTACCACAAAGTCATTAATTTTCCCATAGAAAAAGAAAGTACTTAACTCTTTCAGCGCTGCTGCTTCCACAGTGAACTCTAAGGCTGGTATAAATAGTCAGTACTTACTACAGTTCGGCTCTGTGATTGGTCCAAATTTTGACAGCCAACCAATCACAGAGCCTGGTAAGGGACACGTGGGTGCACATCCTATAGTATTATTTCTTATTTTTTACACCCTGTAATATAACTAGCTATTTGACCGAGCTTCGCTCGGTATTCGATGATAATGACATTTTCTAAAAATGATTCCTAGCTAGATCGATTTATCGCCCCCGAAACCCCGTATATACTAAATTTCATGAAAATCGTTGGAGCCGATTCCGAGATTTCGATTATATATTTATATACAAGAATTGCTCGTTTAAAGATATAAGATTAATATTATTATACCTAGGTCCTCCAATATCTACCAATGAAGAAGTTATAATATTTAAGGCTGGCCTAATATCAGCAACGACTGTTAAATTACTCGAATTAGTATCACGTTATCTCTTTCAACCGGCGTTGGTGAAATTAGGCCTTAAGCTGGTAGAGGACCGATCAGTGTGGTACTCTAAACTCTAAATTAAGTTCCCAACTCCTTTGTGCTAAGTGAGAAGTTTCGCGTGACAAAAACTTAGAAGCTTCATCGGAAACTTTAAGTCGATTATATGCAGAACTTAAATATCAATTTTCCGTGACTCCGTACTTCACAAACAATCGTTAAAATTCAAGAGGAATAGCGCGAATGAAAGAGACAAGAACAAGACAGAGACAAGAAGTTCGGCGTCCTTGCAACAACTATGCAACTAGCTCTAGGTATAATATGGTTGCCCAAGCTCATAATATGACATTCTCGTAACATAATCTGCCTAGTCCAGAGGAATTTTTTTAGGAATATTTACGTGGTAGACCCATGCTTCGGGACGAATGGGCCGGCTCGACCGGAGAAATACCACGGGCTCACAGAAAACCGGCGTGAAACAGCGCTTGCGCTATGTTTCGCCGAGTGAGTGAGTTTACCGGTGGCCCAATCCCCTTCCCTGCCCTTCCCTATTCCCTTCCTTACCCTCCCCTATTCCCTCTTAAAAGGCCGGCAACACACCTGCAGCTCCTCTAACGTTGCGAGTGTCTTTGGGCGACGGAAGTTGCTTTCCATCAGGTGACCCGTTTGCTCGTTTGACCCCTTATTTCATTAAAAAAAAAAGAATGAACTACTTAGTCAATACGTCTGGGACCAACTATGTGCGATCCTCCTCCTGTGCGACCTCACGATGTTTTCCTTCACCGTATGAGCATTCGTATTATGTACTTGAGGTCAGAAAATGTCTCATTGGTACACGCGTCCCCCGCGTTCGAACCTGCACGTGTGCGAACCAAAGGTCTACCCATTAGGTCACGGACGCTCTACTTTTTATACCGTGGATATAAATAAAGGTTAAACCTACGTTTAATATATTTACGTGGGCCGTATAGTTTTACGTCGCAGATATCATCGTTAAAACCACATTTGTCTGGGGACACAGGTGTGGCGAATTTCACGCAGATTCAGTTCAAAAAGTTTTCGACCGGAATATTTATTTTTTATTAATTACTTTACAAGCACAGGCCTTTGCAGTTAGCTAACACCCGCATATTTTATTACAAAACTTAAAGAAGAAAAGTAAAAACTTTTGATTTATCTACAAGTTACAAATTACAATCATAAGTGATTCGAGCGTAGCCGAAATTCTACGGGACGTTACCGGGATCCAATAAAATGTCAGTCAAGCTTTTCCACACTCACGCCATCATGGCAACATCCAAATAATCTTTTGCGTAAGGTCCACGCCCCCATTGACATTCATGTCATCACGTGCAGTAGCGGCGTCAGGGGACGACGACGCTGGGCGACCGTCCTGGGCACCGGATAAAATGGGGTACTGAAGGCAAACAACTGGGGCGCTAATTTTTTTAGCACTGGTAGTGCTAAAACCGGCACTGATCACGTGCCAAAACATCCTTGTAAGTTGTAGGTCTATATATTTATAAGCTCCACAGTATAGCAATATTATGTCATATTGCTATACTGTGTAAGCTCGTTGCATTGTCTAAGTGCCGAAGTAAGTGAGAAATCACGTTATTATAAAATTACGAAGCAAAGCCTCTACGAGTGCCACGAGTCACGACCCTCGTCAATCTCAATTCTCATAATTTTTAACTGGACATTTAGTTGGAGATGGAGAGTTTCTCACGCCATAATAATATGTATGAAGTAAGAGATAGCAATAATATACTTACCGTACCTACCTCATAATATTTTATTATTATTATCTAAGATCAAAATATAACGCCCTGGCCTAGAACCCATTACTATCTAGGTTCGAATTGGAGGTGTTGAGTCCAATTTCTGCCTTGGAACGTAAGTTACCTATTTGATATTTCCAAGTTTGCCTCATCGAAAATTTATCGCACTGGGCAGTGCACTGATAGAGTAAGAGAACACGCGCCATGTGTTAACTGACAGCTGTCAAAGTCAAGAGTGTTGTTGACATTTCCAATGTTTTTGATACTGTTCACGTTGTAAATTGTGCAATTTGTTCAATAAAACTTCTAATTTACAGCAGTAATACTCAGTATAATACATCATTAATACTTTCTTTACACTCGTACTTGCAGTTTTGTCGTGAGTCACCATGAGACTCGTGGATTCATCGAAGTTATTAGAACTTCAAACTAAACCTTCGAAAATTCGAAATATTTGTATTGTGGCCCATGTGGATCATGGGAAAACCACATTAGCAGACTCTCTGATATCCAGTAATGGCATCATATCGCAGAGAATGACGGGAAAACTCCGGTACATGGATAGCAGGCCAGACGAACAGGAACGAGGAATAACCATGAAAAGCAGCAGTATTGCTCTATATCATGCTCTAGAGAAGGAGGAATATCTTGTGAACCTTATAGATTCTCCAGGGCACATCGATTTTTCCAGTGAAGTATCAACAGCAGTCAGGTTATGTGACGGAGCAATTGTTATTGTGAGTATTTTATACCAGTTTTTGTCTTAAAATATTTGTTTAGGACCATATACTTATTAAAAATTAAATTGATGTAGTAATACATTATTTATTTGTTCACTAATTTACAAGTATTGTTTATTTGATTAATTCTTATAAGACTCAATGAAATGTTTATCAAGTGATATTGCACAATATGGCAAAATATACTGAGCAATGTTTTTAAATAAAGTACTTACATGTAGGTACATGAAATTATCTACAACTTGTAAATAATTAAGTTGTAAATATTTTTTTAGTTTCTACCAAACAGAGACTATTTTCAGCACTACAATTTGCAGTATGGACAGCAACTTTTACAAATTTTGTTACTCAAATGATAACTGAATATTTGTGGCAAATATTCTTTTAACATATCCAAAAGTTATGAAGCTTATTATTCCTAAATATAAAATACAAAACATGTTTTCAGGTTGATGTTGTAGAAGGAGTATGTCCCCAAACGCGTCTGGCGCTGAAGCAAGCATACGCAGAAAATATCAAAGCCGTGTTAGTGTTGAACAAAATTGATCGGCTCATCGTCGAAATGAGAATGACAGCTCTGGATGCTTATGTACATATAATGCAAGTTCTGGAACAAGTTAATGCTGTCATGGGTGAGCTGTTCACCTCTGGTGTTATGGAGACGGAGGAAACTCTTTTGGATAAAAAGGTATCATGTAATATATTATCAATATCATAAAGTATTTTAATTTTATGTTACAAAAAATTATGTAATATGTCGTCCATTATAGACTTTTACTAGTGATTTGACAGTTAATTAATTGAAATTTTGTCATGGTTAAGTTAAAGGTACTTAAAGTTAAATTAAGTTGGTGCAACCCACCCTATTAAATAATAATAAATAGAAATAGTTCAAAAATTAAAGTAATTATTCTGATAAGTATCAATATATATTATGGTGAAAAAATTTTACTCATTATTAGTTACTTACTTTATTTTTTTATATTAGTATCATATATTAAAATATTAGTTATTTGCATTGTTTGATTATGACTTGTAATTGTCTCTTCTGTGTGTATTATGTCTCTTCAATACATAATACACAACATAATACACAATACCTTGGAGTATCTTTCTTTCGCTTATAATTTAAGTTTCACATTTACTTGTAGCAAGAATCACCAAAGCCAAAAGAGGATAATAACTTCTATGATTGGACCTCTGCTCTAGAAGATGCCGATGATTCCAACTTGTATTTCTCGCCGGAGCAAGGAAATGTTGTTTTCGCTAGCGCCATAGATGGATGGGGGTTTACCATACAAACATTTGCTAAGTTGTTTTCTGATAAATTAGGTAAAAATTTATTGTTTACATAATGTATCTTTGTTTAATCTTATTTGTGTTTTCTTTCAAGTAAAATGGCTAAAATTATTGTCCCATATAATAATTATTATTAGAACATTATTATTCAAATGAAAATATTATATTATATTTGAATTTTTTATGTGCATCACTTTGGAATACACTATTTCTTAAATCTTTATGTAGAACAAAATAGCTGTATGGTCTTTCCTTTCAGGTGTCAAAGAAGAATTGCTCAGAAAAGTATTGTGGGGTGATTTTTATTTAAATGCAAAAACAAAACGTTTCATGAAAGGTGCTCAAGAAAAGGCCAAGAAACCTTTATTTGTACAAGTTGTTTTCGATAATTTATGGAATATTTACGAAACTATCGTCCTAAGGAACGATAAAGAAAAAGTTCCAGTTATTTGTGAGAAATTAGGAATTAAACTTACCACTAGAGATTTAAGACATTCTGATAGTAGGATACAGCTACAGTCTCTGATGATGCAGTGGCTACCACTGTCTAATGTAGTTTTAGATATGGTATGTTCAAAACTACCGTCGCCAAAAGAAATTCTTCCAGAAAAAGTCGAAAAACTCATGTGCTCCAGGATTAAAGACCTTGAGTCGTATCCTGATGAGACGAAAAAACTCAAAGACGACTTTTTAGCCTGTGATAGTAGTGACAATGCAACTGTGATTATTTTTATATCTAAAATGTTTAGCGTTGATAAATCAATATTACCGGAAAATAAGCCTAAAGTGCTATCCCCAGAGGAAATGGCTTTAAGGCGAGAAAAAGCCAGAAAAATGCGCGAAGAAATGAAAGAAAATAGTTTAAAACCAGTTCCGGAGAAAGAAAATGTGGATGAAACTGAGAAATGTACTGAAGATGAAAAAGAAAAGGAAGAAGTTAGTGATACAGCATTTATAGCATTCGCTAGAGTATTTAGTGGTAAAGTAAGAAAAGGAGACAAATTGTATGTCCTCGGTCCAAAGCATGACCCATCTGATGTACTCAGTAGACCAGATTTTAAAATAGATCCACATAAAAAACTTAAAGATTTGCAAAGCAATGAACATGTTACTTGTGCGGAGTGAGTATTAATCACTACATTAACATTTATATTTTAGTTTATGTTATTAGAATTTTGTTTTCAATACGAAATATTTAAAAAACAGTTTTGTTTTCAATAAATTGCGCAAAAGCAACTTACTTTGCGGAAAAGTCCGACAGATGGCGCTGACATATTAAGCGCCACCTAGTGCAGATCGAGTTAAGCAATCAATAATGGAATGGTTTCACAACTTCGGCACTAGATGGCAGTTACAAAACAATTTCAATAAAATATATTTTCGTCTTTTTAGAAAAAATAGTTAAAAGTAAATATTTTTTTCTCTTATTCTTAAAATACTTTAGTTGATATTATTTTCCTGTTTATAGGATCAAATCACTGTACACCTTAATGGGTAGAGAACTTGAAGACATGGAAGAAGCGATTGCAGGAAATATCATTGGTAAGTTTTTTAAGTGTTTTTTTTTTTCAATATAATATTTTAATCATCTACGTGTTATATAATTCAATTATCGTCGTGTTATGTATATTATCTCAGAACATATAAAATCTGTATATATTATGCTCTATTACTTTAAAATTTAGCTTTAACAACTTTTTGACCGTTTTTACTACCACTACATTTTAACACCTCCATCGTGGGTATCGCAGACACAATAGATTTTTAATCATTATGCGGCAGCCGGCTGCTACTTGGGGATTGATGGGTTAAAACGCAAACATTTTAATTTTTTGTTAAACTATATTATACCATGATATTTGTCGCATCAAACCACTTGCGACTTGGTGTAACCTGACCCTAATTATAATATACAACATTGTTTATTTTAAAATATTGCTCTCGGAAAAAAAAATCTTCACATTGCCACAAATTGACACATTACCGGAAAAAAAGTTTAGTTCTATTTTCAAAATTCTCCTATTATTTCTTACCCAGGCATAGGAGGTCTCGAGGACCATATCCTCAAGACAGCTACTCTTAGCAGTACCATCGCCTGTCCAGCCTTCAGCGAAATCCAATATGCTGCCGTACCCATACTTAGAGTGGCAGTCGAACCCACGTACCCTTCGCAACTGGCGCAGTTGGTTAAAGGTGAGTGAAGATGATACATACTATAATCAACAAGCATTAACCTTACTAATATTCTAAATCCGAAAGAGTGTCTATTAATACCGTTCTAATAGCTGCGCAGGCGCAACCTTTTGGCGGAATTTATTTTTACACAGATCTATCCATGATTTATATTATAAAAGCGAAAATATTATGTATGTACCTACTTAAATTGTAGGGAAGAACTTAGGGTAGTTTTTATCTCAGAGAAATGTATGGATAAACGAATTTCGACAGAACAGCGTAACTCTGCGGGGCTAAAATGGTCGCTTTGAAGAATCATGATGTGAATCATAATATGATAAATTTTTCTGAAGTCGCAAAATGCAACTCTGCTAGCAATTCATTTCTGTATTTTTGTACTGATTTGACATTTGTCAGTTTGACAGTTTTGACAATTCATTTGCTGAATTGATTAAGAGGAATTGCTAAATGTGACCATTTTAGCCCCCCTGTTCTGTCGTACTGTGCAGGGCTAAAATGTTACCATTTTAGCCCCGCTGGTTTGCTACATCTAGATTCTAGTGTTATATTCTCTTAAATATTTTAAACTATAAAATTTTGCTTTTGTGCCTCATCTCATAGTTGTAAATTTAAACTGTTAATCAAAAGAATAAGGTATTTTAAAAGATTAGGAATTACAACTCCCCCTTCATTCTAGGTCTAAAACTCCTGAACCAATCCGACTCGTGCGTCCAGGTGTTACTCCAAGAGACCGGCGAACATGTGCTGGTGACTGCTGGAGAAGTCCATCTGCAGAGGTGTCTTGAGGATTTGAAGTAAGTGGAAGTATACGAAAAAATATACCACTTTTATCGTGCTCGGAAATTTTGAAAAAAAATATGGCCGGTGGCTAGATATGCCAGGTTCCATACAAAAATGTTCGAACCCCTTTATATCATATATGGCACCTGGCACCATAAAGTTAACTTAGAAGGTGGTTCCTAGTTAACTAATTGGTTTTATATATTATCTTTGATTTGATTCCTCTATCAGGGCTGGTGAAAGGGTGTTATGATGATATTTAGGGATAACTTATTTAATGTTAAATAATGGTCTGATCATCTGTTTGGAAAGCCACTTAACACCATAATATATTAAGGTCCAAAGCTTAAATTTTCGTCAGTTTATTTTATGGATTGTATAAATTTTGAATGAATCGTCTTGACATAAAAAAACCGGCCAAGTGCGAGTCGGACTCGCGCACCGAGGGTTCCGACAGCTTAAAGGTATTATAGACCTGAGTATTTGGTATGAATTTCAATTTAATACCTCTACGCGTTTATGAGGAAATGGGTAGTAAGTTTAAAATTATTAAAAAAAAATATATTATGTGATGTAACTAAAAATTTATGGTTTTCGTAATTTTTCCTTTATCTATGCTATAAAACGTTGCTTCGTACCAAATTTCAAGATTCTGAGTTCACGGGAAGCACCCTGTAGGTTTTGATTCCCTTGCAAGTGTCGAAAATTTGCGGCATAAACGGCTGTATCTTTTGATTGCGTTGGCTTAGAAGTTTGATTTTTTCACAGCTTCAAGGGACAGTAGACTTGAGTAATTGATATAAATTTCAGCTTCATACCTCCACGCGTTCCTGAGAAAAAGGGTCTTGACAGACGGACGGACGGACAGACGGACAACAAAGTGATCCTATAAGGGTTCCGTTTTTTCCTTTTGAGGTACGGAACCCTAAAAAATTAACGGCTTCTCGTGTTTGGTCAACAACAGTGCGACAATAATAAGCCCAATTTGCTGTCTGAATACAATTCCTCAAATGTTTCTATAATTCCTACCTATACCATTATTACCTTATCAATAGCCACACCTAAAGTAATATTGTAATTTTCTTTCCTAGGAACATGTACGCGAAGATACCGATAACAGTCTCCGAACCTATCGTCCCATTTAGAGAGACGGTAGTCGAACCGCCGAAAATCGATATGGCGAATGAGGAAATCGATTCCCAAAATATCGATGAGAACAAAGAGGAAGTGGATCCAGTGATCACAGTCACAACCAACAACAAGCAGAGCACCATCAAAATCAGAGCGAAACCTCTGCCCAACCAAATAACAGAGTTACTAGACAAATCTGCAGACATCCTCAAAGCGGTATCACAACACATCAAAATACAGCAAGGCCTAAAGAACAATATAGAAAGCAAACTAGAAGACTTGAAGTTAAACGAATCGAAACACCAAATATCGGATCGCGTCCAAAAACTGATCGACGACTTCAAAACCAAACTCGAAGAAATATGCTCAAAACTACCAGAATGGAAGGACACCGTCAATCAAATCTGGTCCGTGGGCCCCAGGAATTGCGGGCCAAATTTGCTTCTCAATCACACCCGAGATTACAAAACGAAGTTTTTACACCACGAAACAGAACTACAGGAGGACGCGAGATTCGAATACGAGAGTAGTTTTGTTAATGGATTTCAAATGGCGTCTTTAGCTGGGCCGTTATGCGAGGAGCCCATGATGGGAGTCGCTTTCTGCGTCGAAGAATGGTCTCTAGATAAAAGTGAAGGGGAGGAGGATTCCCACACATTCGGCCCATTGTCAGGTTAGCTTGATGAAGTGTCATTGTTTCAAAATTTACGTTTTCCAAGTAATTTGGGAGAAAGTTTCTCTGATTGAGCTATAGACTTCGGTAAATGCAATACATTACAGTAATCTGGGGGGTGAGCCAAAATCTTTTCGTTTTCGCTTCGTTATAGAATCGCCGATAAAAATGCGTTAGTTAATATGACGTTGACGTTCGACTCGTCTTATGTCAATTAAATACATTTTGATCAGCGATTCTATAACGAAGCGAAAACGAAAAAGTTTCGGCTAAATGGCCAGAGGGCCTAGACAAGTGGCAAGCGATTATCGTAAACGCCAACGCCACAAAATGTATGGGATTTGACATTAGTATTCGCTAGCGAAGCGATGACTTTATATGTCAAATCGCATACATTTTGTTTGCGTTTACGATAATCGCTTGCCACTTGTCTACTTGGGTTGGTATCCATACTATCCATACTAATATTATAAATGCGAAAGTGTGTCCGTCTATCTGTTACCACTTCACGCCCATACCGCTGAACCGATCTTCTTGAAATTTGGTATGGAGAATGAAGATACTTTGTGTCCCGGGAAAGACCATAGGATACTTTTATCCTGGAAAAAGTACGGATGACGGGCGTTATCTGCTTCGATAATAAGTACTTAATCCTACGAATAATAAAAACTAAGGAAACGAAACTCTCATATTATTACCGTTTTTTTGGTTCCTTTCGAACTGTCATGCAACGTCACATTTTTGACAAGTATTGTACAACATGTTTTTTGTCGGAGTTCCTTTTCCTTAGTTTTTATTATTCGTAGAGTTAATCATATAATTTCGCAGCTAAGTTATCGATACACATAATATTATACGATGATTCTGCTAAGTTTATTCAAAAATACAACTTTGATCCAATTTGGTTCGATCGAACAGAAACAATTTTATAAATACTAATTGAACGCAGACTTAATGAGAATAACGTTTTGTAGCTTTATTATACCGAGACTGCTCAAGATTTGTCACTGTTGAATTAAAATAGCAGATTTGGTGAACATATTTTGTGCCTTATTAGCATGTAGGTACTATAATCAGAGAAGTTAATTCCTAGGCAGATGGCGGCTAAGTAATTTGGTCACGTTAAAACCTCGTTTCCACTAAGCAACAATTCACGCGCAACATGCTGGACAACAAGTTGCCCAACATGTTGAAAGTCAGCGCGGGACTTTTGATGAACAACGTTGTCTGTCTACGCATCTACTTTACGTCAGTCGTCGCCAACATGTCGCCAGAGGAACTTGTGTTGATTTTAGTGGCAGTGGTTATAATTTTTTTATAGTATCTGTGAGCAGTATCCCATAGACGTTCATAGTTTTGGTACAGTTCGCTTAATTTGAGCACTTGTTCGTTAGACCACACTACGGACATTGTTGCGCGCGTCTCCACTTGACGACAATTGATGCAATTCTCTTTAAACAAACAACAAGCCGCGCGTCATGTTGCGCGTCAGCTGGCAACATCGCGCGCTGTTGTGCAGCGTTGCCGTACATGTTGAGCGTCACGTGTCGCACGCTAAATGTTGCCTAGTGGAGACGCGGCTTAAGTCAAACCCATCCGACCAATCACAGCTAACATGGAATTGACATAAGTTGACCACATATGACATAGTTCCGACAACTGCCTAGGAATCAATTTCCTCGATGGTACATAAGACGGAATTATCGTCGTATTTTAAACACTATAATTGTAAATGGTCGATTAAATTACTTGTGCCCTATGAACATAAGGAAGCGCGCTTTTTGGCATCTTATTTACAACTTTACATAAAATATGCAGTCTTCCTCAAATTGGCCGTAAAATATACCGATTTAATTATGCATACCAGCATAATGTTACAGTAAAAGGAGTGATTTGACCGGAAAAGGGTCAAATGTGGGTCGATATCTTCGCTCGTTTCCGGTATATTTCCGGGATGCATGTAATCCCTAGAGGTTAGGAGTAGCGTCATAAGCGTGAATAATATGTGGCATGCCTCATCAAGTATGCAGTTTTACCACCCGGCTAATAGGGGTTGCGACATACTAACGTCAAATGTTTTATGAAATGGCCTATTACGTCCTACTGACTTTGTCCCGTGGCTTATATAAATTTTAAAACTATTTACATCAATAAATAGTTTTAAAATTTATATTTATAATACTGTTGCCCGCGACTTCATACGCGTTAACATAGTATAATAAGTAATAACAAAGATGTATATAGTTTTCACCTTTTTGTGTTTCCTTTAGGGATTGCAATCCGGAAAACCGGATCCGGAAATATGCCGGATCCGGCGTCATTTTACGGGTACCGGATCCGGTCCCAATATACCGGATCCGGAGACCGGATCCGGTGTTAGCGATTTGTGGCAATAGTTAATAGAATCAGGCGTTACTTTGCGGAAATCCATAGCTTAAAATTTTGTATATATTAATATTTTAGCAAAATTCCGCGAAACAAACATCAAACTGTAAGTAAATGAGTGAGTGTATGCCGTGCTGCGCATGCCTATGCCTACACTACTACACTCACTCATGTACTTACAAGTTGTGGTTTATTTCGTGGAATATTGCTAAAAATAACAATAATTTAATACACTTTAATTTGTGGCAAACTGATATGGTTGTTGCATGAATAACTTACGTTAAATGCGTTACCCCTGGATAAGCTTTTTCTCCCATTTTTAGGGTTCTGTAGGGAACAATGAACCGTTATAGTTTCGGTCCGTCTGTCCGTCTATCTGTCCGTGGTTTTGCTCAGAGACTATAATATATAGGACCTACAAAGCTGTAAATTGGCATGAATATACATATTAATGGTTCCAACAAATTGGTATATAAAATCTTAAAAAATATATTTTTTTTATGGTGCCTCCCATACATATGAAGCGGGGATGATTTTTTTTCGCGTCCACACCACCGTGTGGGGTGTTCGTTGGTTAGGTGAAAAAAATCGTTAGAGTCCAGTGTCCCCCCAGCTAAACGATTGCTTCTAGAAATGTGAAAAAAATCACGGGAGTAGGAAATGTGCTGCCCGCCTAACATGAGCTCTTATGTTTCATTCGTCAAGCGTATCTTGAGAGAGGATACGATTGAGGAATGGAACAGGAGATACAAAGTGGGAGGGACGGCCGGAGTCACGAAGCTCTTTTTCCCAAACGCTGCTGCTGCTTACAAAATAGTACAGAAAATAGACATCACACACCACACCACACAGATTCTGACCTGTCATGGCGGATTCGCCTTCTACTTGAACAGATTCAAGCTGAAGGAGGATCCGTCCTGCCTGTGTCAGTCAGGAGTTGAGGAGACGGTTCCTCACCTGATACTTGAGTGCCCAATTTTTGCTAGCAATAGATACGATATTGAGCAGAAATTGGGCACATCGATAACGGGTGAGAATCTGCCATCCATCCTTGGGGGTAAAAAGCGGGATATCTTCCTGGCTTTTTGCAGGACAATCGTGGGTGTAGTAAATAAGCGTAACGGTAGTATTTTGTGTGATAACAATAATTAGGTTCTAATTTTAAGCTGTGATATTAGGATAGTCTCTGTAATTTTGGTTTTATATTTGTGCCGTTGTTTTATTATTGGACATTTAAATTGTATTTTATTTTAATTGTTTATTTTAGTGGAATCATTTATTGTATTTTTATTGGAATTGGTATTTTAATCTAGTGTTAATTACATCGTATATTTATATTGGATATCATAAATTTTGAACAAAATATAATAAGTATTGAACATAATTGTAACATCAAAGGCTGATTAGACAAATTGTATGTATAGACAAATAGAAAATAAATAGCTTATAGCAGTATCACTTTAATATTACTTTCAGATTTGGCACAAACAAAAAACATACTTTTGTGTATATAAATAGTGATCATGTTTGCTTATACGAAATCCAAAACTAATATTAAAGTAATACTGCTGTAAGAGATCATGGTAGGGGAGCTGAATTTAAAAGGAAAATTATCACGGCTAAGAAGACTTCAAAGTTATTGAGTAATAGTCGATCAACTAAAAAAATGTATTTGACGAAGTATAAAGGAACTTTTAATTCAAATTCCTTTGAACGTGACTGAGATGATGTTGTTAGTAGTGTTAAATACGTCATAAATGTATATTCATTGACTATACAAAAATTATCAAAAACTAGCGGTACTACGGAACCTCAGCAGCTCTATTAGAAGTTATTTGCTAAGTGACGCTTTTAAATGATGAGCAATAAATGGATGTATATTGTATATCGTTAAGTGTCAACTCGCCATTGACACAGCTACGTATGGTGGTGGGGAGGGTGCAATTAACCTGCTCATTCTTCTAGGCTAGGCCGACTAGGTTGCGATAATGCCGTAATGTGCTTGAGCAACCATACGGACATTTAAAATATTATTCCATGCTCTACAGTTTTTAAAGAGTGGTATCTCGCTTTAAAAATATTGCATTAATCAGCTACAAGTGATGCATATATGCCATATTTTGAATTAGTAAGCAAAAATAGGATGATTTTCAGTTTTTAGTTCAATTTCATCAATCCGACCGGATCCGGCCGGATTGACGGTAATCCGGTCAAATCCGGTCCGGATTGAAAATGACGCCGGATTGCAATCCCTACTTTCCTTATACAAAAGGTAAAAACGCGATTGAAATGACCTCGCTGTTTGTCTGTCTCCAGGCTGTATCTCAAGAACTCCGCTAGCTAAATAATTGAAATGTGTACACTGTACAAATTATGTATTTCTGTTGTCGGTATAATGTTACAAATACTAAAAACAAAATTAGCAAATATTTAAGGGGGCTATAAAAAAAAATCTGTAATGGTTGGAATTAATTATTAAGGACACAAAGTTGATTGTAGTAGCGCCTTTAACGTTGATTTTATTAGAATACCATTTTGTAGTTTCATCGGACTGACTGGAACGAAAAAGGAACAAAGCTGCATGATTCTTGGATTTAAATAGTAGAATTGGGGGTAATGAACTCTCAAATAAAATATTTGTCCATTAAGATTTAAAGTTTTCAAAAAATTGCAATTCACATTTTTATATCCAGCCTCATCACTACTTGTTTGCTGTAGCATAAATAGACAATATGGCTTGTCAAAACAAAAGCGTGGTCAAAAAACAGAGCCACTTCTACAGTACTCCAAAATTAATAATGCGCATGAGTGACCGTGAATAATGACCTTATTACAAAAGCTACAGGAATATCACGACGAACTTTGACTAATACCATGTATCTTAAACGCAATGCAATATCGTCTACCGTCGCTCGGGAAATACGACCGTTGCCGAAAAATTACGAAAATGTCTATGCGCATTATCACTTTTGGAGCACTGTACTATAGTTTGAGGGCAGTATAACATTTGAACTACTTATAACGTGACTTTTAAACGAAAACTAGGTGACGCCCGCAACTCCGTCGCTCCAAAACTCGTTTATCGCGCGGGAACCGTACATTTTTTCGGGATAAAAAATATCCTGTATCCTTTCCCGGGACCCAAAGTATCCTCATACCATAATTCAGCAAAATGGGCGCGAAGACATAACAGCTGTCAGACAGACGGACACACTTTCGTATTTATAACAATACGAGCTTTTGCCCGCGGCTTCGCTCGCGTTAAGAAGTATTATTATATACAAACTTTCATCCCCTATTTCAATCCCTTGGGGTTGGAATTCATCAAAATCCTTTCTTAGCGGATGCCTACGTCATAACATCTACCTACTTGCCAAATGTCAGCCCGATCCGTCCAGTGGTTTGGGCTGTGCGTTGATAGATCACCACGTCAGTCAGTCACCTTTGAGTTTTATATATACAGATAAGTATGGATTTTTCTACTAAATACGTGTGCCATAATAATTATACTGATTTAAAAAATATTTGCAGGTCAAATAATGTCCGCCGTGAAGGAGGGTTGCAGACGCGCGTTCCAGGCGCAGCCGCAGCGTTTGATGGCCGCCATGTACTGCTGCGACATCGTCGTCGACCAGAAAGTTCTAGGTGAGTGATGACCTTTATAATTTAAATTAAGCTGGTTGTACACATTGGACCAACGTATTGGGCCAATGTGTAGAGGCCAACTTAAGCATAACTTGGTAGTAAAATTCCAATATCTATATGCGTTATGGGCTTCATATAATGTAAAACTACGTACTTCAGTTGGACAAAATTTTGAATGTGTGTCTTTAGACGTATTAGGCACAATTTAAAATTATATTTAGGTATCTTAAACACTAATATACAGATGCGTGTTTGGACTAAGTCAATATTCCCGTTCGAATAACGTAGGTCTGCCTACCCGATTTTCTAGAAAACTGAAGTGTATCTGATGACATTTACCTTAGATATTGGATCATTAAAATGAAAGTTTGCAAAATAAGAACAAATATTATTAAACGTTACGAAGAAAAGATGCTTATTTAGGTCAGGGTCCTTACACCGTCTAAAATTAGTCAACTGATTCGTAGCATAATATAAGATTAATGCTGAGTCCGAAACTCGGCAACAAGAAAAAATAACACCCACATCGGTTTCGGTGACGGTGGCCGGTTTCATTGAAACCACATTAGTATTTTTATAGTGACCAAGTGTGTGCGCAGTACAAAAGAGCACTCTCTATTTCTTTTACTTTCATAACCCCACTGGATGGAAGACCAACACGACTGGCGAGAGATCAGGCACAGGATCGACTTTTTGCATGCTCATCCGACGCATGGATCATCTCACTTGTCAGACAATCAGGTGATCAACCTGCATTGTCCTAACCAAACTTGAAAATAACTTGTTTCCAACGCGGGAATCGAACCCACGACCTCCGAGAGTCTAGAGCCACGCTCTAAACACTGGACACGGAGGCAACAAGAAAATACCCCCACTAAGTAGGTGAAATGAAAACGAAACAATATTTTTAATACTTTTTTATTGTTACATATTCCTATTTATTACTAATATTTACAAAGCGTTCTAATCAGTTACACGTTTTATATAAATACCTTATCTAACTTAACCTATAAATGCGTTAATAGCAGCATGTATCACATCATTTTGTGTACGTCTATCTCGATGGTTCAATCTCCTAAACCTATGGACGGATTATTATGTGGCAAAGTATACTAATTACACTAAACTATTTACTTTACGTACTTTAGTACAGTCGTCGTGGAAATTGTCTAATATTTTAATAAAATATCGTATCGCTTTTCACGCTGACTGTACAAGAAATGCTTGGCGCTCCGCCCACGTACAACTATCTACTTTTTTACATCCGATGATAACTTGACTTTACTTGTTACAGTTTTGACAGAAAATGTACGGAGCTTATGTCAAAATCTTCATTAACTTCAAGTGCGGTCGTTAAACACACACTATTGCGACGAACTTAACGAAATTCTTTAAAACGTCTACGCAACGGAATACTGAAAATTGGTTTGAAAATTCCCAACACAATTCCGATTGAAAAGTGACATGGGCGAAGCGAAACAGTCCGATATCAGCGGAACGCTAACATAACTTTAAATCAATAGTTCTCGTTGGATTCAACGGGGCGCTACTACGAGGGGCTTGCACACGAGCGCTGCGGCAACGCTGCGTAAACGCAACTATTTTGCCTTATAATATGTATGAAGATGGAAAGAGTCAGAGAGCTTCCTTTGTTTTTTTGTCCCCCACAGTCAGGGCCTATTTGCATATTTTCTTAGCTTACTATTGTCGTTTTTGCAACGACAAAAGAAACAATTAATGTTTTGGAGGCTAAGCAAAAACAATGACGATGACATGAATTTCATAAAATTCTCTTTTTATAAAGTTACAATTGCGTTGTAATTTATAATAACAAATTATATTCCGTGTTACTACTACTGAAGCTAAAATTCTCTTTGTAACTGCGTGCGACATTTCATTAAGATATAGTAGAGCGATCTATCAACGCTGCGTTACCGCAGCATGTGTACCCTCAGCCGTCTCGAACCCAACCTACTTTTTTCTAACAATACGAGCGTTTTAATTGATCCAATGTAGTGATCGCGCGAGTTCTTTCACTTTGTGCCACGGGAAAGGCGGGTTCGGTGACGTCATGCGCCTCACTCGCGCCGCTCTCGACCGCCGGTTGTAGTAGTTGTCGAGGTAGCTGTGCGTCTGGTAGCGGTTGTAGATGGGTTTTTCCGAGTAGGAGTGAGGCTGCGAGTAGTCGACTTTGTACGTGCTGGTCGTACTCTGAACGGCGCCGGAGAAGCGGTTGGTGTTGAAACCTGGAATGATATAAAAATAAAATGCGTTTTTCCAACTAATCCAGGTCATGTCCGTTACTGTATCATTGTGAATAAGCATTTAGACAAAAGTTTGGACATATTTATGTAGAGCATTAAAACTGTAACATAATTATGCTATTGAATAGTTTTCCTCATTTTGATTTAATTCATCAAGCCCCATACGCTCACCGGTGAACGAGACACAATTGAATATCTATTGTATTTCGTTTTCCCCCGATCGACGGGTTAGTAAATTACCAAAAAAAATGAGTAATTTGATTTACGCTGCCCATAGACATCTGCAACGCCATAAAGCTACTGCAATGATAAACCTAAATCCTTTTTGGGCATTTACGTTACTGGTCCATATAATCGCTAATTTTCTCACGCGATGTCATTTCACTGTATTCTGGGAAGCCGGGTCATTAATTCTATAGAAGCGAGTCTCCAAAATTAGAGATTTAAATTCAACAAGTTGAAATATCTAAGTACATTTTGAATAGTTAATCACCTTTTATTATCTAAGTCTGAAATGTAAATACGGACATAAATTCACCTCCGAGACAATTTCCTGGCCATTATAACCGGGATTATTCGCTAAAATCAACATTAATCTTCCGCGTGTAGTCCTTCAAGTTATCTTTAGAAAGGTGTCTTAATGCCCCGTCGGCGTAGGAGATCATTTTCGCTTTTCCTCATAACAATATTTTAAGGTGGGAATTCTTGGAATAACCGCGCTATGGAGTATGTAAGATTATACTTGTGTTTAAGCTATACTGGTAAAAGTTTTCGTTGCGTAGGTGTTATTTTTAAATTAAAATGTTTGTCTATACTGTACACAGTACTTATTATACAGTGTTTAGGGTACTTATTATACAATATACAGTGTTTTAAAGGTCATTTGTGAAAGAGACAATGTAGTTCTGTGTTTTTAAATGACGGTGTAGCTGTAGACCGTGTTTGCAATGCTTAGTTTTTTTTACTTATTGCCCCCGTACAGTATTCAGACCCATTATTATATTGTTCTTTTTACATGGTCCTAATTTTAGCAATGCTTAGTTGTATTTAACACAACTTCAACAAACTTTAGTACAACTATGAATGGATAAACGCCAGTGCATAAGGACGCCTTGTAAAGATGAGAAAACGCCCGAGCGTTTTGGTCGTCCGTAGACATTTCTGGGCATTTCCAAGTCTGATACATACCGTTATACCCCGTAGACCGGACGCACACCATGCCGTAGACCCGGATCCCAGGGACGGACGCGTAGGTCGGCGTGTCGTGTGACATGGGACCCTCTGGAATGATAAATAGAAGGTTCTGGAATATTGTCACGAAGGCTTAATTATGACTACGGCTACTAACTGCGAGTGACTTGGTAACATAGCTACGAAGACACGTTTGTTACCGTGGTTGCTCTGTCTACAATCGATCGTAAGTACTATCAGAGAAGATTCATAGGCAGATGGCGGACCTATGTAATTTGGCTATGAATCAAGTTCTTCGATGGGACAATCGATGTCGATCATGAGCAATCATACAAGAATGATAACTTCACGTGCATAATCGCCCGTATTTGTCCGTCATGGGACATTGAAATGCCACATAGGTATATTTAGTATGCTCATTATAACAATGATTAAGTTTAATACAATATCATGAAAGCTTATGAAAATTTATAAAATATGTGATTCTGACCTTTATAATGTGACTCAAAATAAAACATGCCTCAATTTGACGCCTTAAAAATATTAATATTTTATTTAGGCAAAATTTGAGTTGCCATAAAATCTTCGAGCAATAAAAAATCCTTATCGTAAAATCTGGAACTTGGAAGTTTGTGTAACTATTAATACTGGCTCCTCATAAACCCTCATATTATGGAGACGATTTAGGGTTTTCATCCCCTTAAAATACTTTACGCGCCACGTTACGGCTTCGCAATAAAAATAAGTGCAAATAAAACAAAATGTAACGTTTATAAAGGGATGTACTTTGTAAGATAGTGATCATGGAGTGAATTTTGCCCACTGTTAATCCTTTTTTGTACACAGGGAAATTTTTTCCGCATCCGGCATCCTCCAAGCGTAAATGAAACTTTGGAGTGTGCTGTCATTATCTATGTATTTATATTGCATTTGATTGTAGGTAGGTATGTTAGTTATACGTAAGAAATTGTTCAAAGCTATATTCTACATACTAGCTGGTACCCGCGACTTCGTCCGCGTTAGCATAGTAGATCACGTCCCAAGTATTATTTTTGAAAAATATTCAATTGTTCTTAAAAATTGTTCTTAAAAAAGGAGAAATATTACCCCGCGACACCGTTTTGTTTTAAGCAAAATTTTCAGGAGGGAGGTAACTAACACTACTACGTATTCTGAGAAGCATAATACATATATTATGTGCCATGAGTCCGTTTTAAAGTCGTACTTTTATGCACTTCTTATCTTCGTGAACAAATATTAAGTAATGTGAAATTAAAAAAATCGTAATTCCGCCTGACCAAATCAACATTTTATACTATAACAACGCCCTAAAATTTTTTGCCTATATAAATTATTCTCAAATCACTCAGGACGAAAAACCAATTTATAATATATAAACTAATTTATAATAAATAAAGAATATTGGTCTTTACATACCTAATATATGCGACTCCGGGCACCTGCATATCACCAGATAGTGGGACTTCCCCGTCCGTATGTTCTGCAGCGCTAGCAGCGACCAATCCCGCGGCGCTCGGCATTCCCTCATCTCCGCTACTGGTTCACATGTCTTCACCAGGGTTACAGCTTTCTTGGCGTACTGGACACAAAATAGGGGATTAAAATCATCATGCACCATCGAAGTTTATTCATAGGCAGTTGACCGACCTGCGTCATTTGGTTGAGTTGTGTTAATTCAGTGTAAGTCGTTCAGTGGGTTTCACCCAACTTCGTAGGTCCGCCATCTGTCTATAAATCAACTTCTCTGTACATACTTGCAATTTAAAAATCATCATTATTTCACCCTGAAACTAGATTAACGACATCTCAACTTGCTTGCAAATCGCAATATATCGGCTAGTGCAATAAGACACTCAGGATATGTGTATCGCGCATTTACAAATACACATACATACATTTTAATCAGATCACATAGACACACATGCTTAAGCGCGATATCGCGTGTCACAAAAAAGCTTTAAAGAATATCTAATGATAGATAATATAACTAACTATACAGGATATCGTCTATTTTAAGTATAGTCAAAGTCAATGGTTGTTCATTTTGTAAGATTAAGATCATCATTTTTAAGTAAGTTTCAAGGTGCATTATAATCGATTAAAGCAAATAATCTAATTTCTTTACCTCATTGTGATCAAAGAATGCCTTTACAATAATTTAATTGAATGGGAAGAAAAGATCAATAATTTCTATAACTGCCACTATTACGGTCGAACAAAGGTATGGTTCTTATTGATTCGTAAAGTCGGCCAGTGTCATTGGGTCAGATCTATAAAGGCTTTTGGGGCCAACTGCCGTTAGGTGGCGATATTTTTGTGCTTTTGCCGCATTTGGAATAAGAAATGAGTGAAATGAGAGAAGAATTTTATGATGCGCGCGCTCTCATCTATGGGCAGGTTTTGGTTATTATAAGTTAGGTGACATCGATTCAATCCTGCTTTACCTGCTTTTTGCGATATTTAGTACTTACCTTCTTCTTGGAATCTGTGGTCAGTCTCGTAGTATGTAGGTCATCGGCATTGAGACTGGCAGAGCACGGGTCTCGGTATCTAGATGGGCAGGCGCAGAGTGGTTGGGTGTAGTTGAGACGGACGTAGACTGCGTTGCACACCTGGAAGACGCGAAGTTAGTTACAAATAGTTGCATACATAGACGTGAAGTTTGCTAGGCATATTCGGTAGGAGCAAGAAGTTAGTTCAAGGATATAAAATGGCAAACACAGACGCGAAGTTAGCTTTGTATAGTCTGAAAGAAAAAAAATTCGCGCCAAGTAAAACTGTCTTTTTTGTCGCTGCCTATTGGTAGGAAATCTACGTGTCGAACAAGAAAATAAGGCTTATACTTAGTTGCCTAGAAATGAGATGTGAAAGACCTCCTAGGTTTTTATATCCCACATTTAAACAGCTTGCGTTGCCCGCAACGCAGCTTGCGTTGTTATTTTTTGCGACTTTCGAGCTTACGTGGTTTCATACGCCTTCACGCGCAAATAAGAATTTTCCTGGTCGATGTCCAAATTCATAGATAATGCGTCAGTGGTACGCCTTTCTTCATAAGAATACTTAGGAATAACAGTTATACTCGAGGGGTATTAGTTGAAATAGGGACCAAATCTAAATAACGTTCATACGTTACAGTTGACCTCAATACGTCTTACCAATTTCAATACGAACGTTGTGCCGTCTTGTACGGTACTAATGCATTCACTATATTCCTCTAGCCACTGGAATTGAATCGGTGTATAGCTTTCAAGCAACATTGTTTGACTTGGAATAATATTTGAAGGTATCTTTCTTTGTAACTCCTTGAAATTTGAAAACAAGAGTAACGCGTTCTAAACATCAGTAGATTTTTGGTATGTTGACTTGTTTACGGCGCGGCGCCCTTCTCTACCTAGCTATTACAAAAAGATACTTATATAAACACTTTTAATGATTATAGTTAGGTTAAGCAAGTAAATAATAATAAACAAATGTTTAATTATCTGCCTGCTTTGTATAATTCATAATATTATTATTTTATTTTATACTATTTGTGGTTATGGATAATGATGGAGGATCGACTCACGGGCCACGGCGCCCCTCTTGCCTTTCCACGGCGCACCAGCCTGCCTAAAATACGCCAACGAGATATCTCACTCTACATGTTTTCTCGATGTTTGATGGTTTGTCTCTTCATCTCTATTGACCCTAGCGTGACAAACATTTTTCTCGCGTAGATCATCGAAATAACACATTTTTATAGAGTTTTGTCCAGATAATGTCGAGATTTTGATATTATGAGACGAGTAGTTTTTAATTATCTCGAGAGTGAGATATCTCGTTGGCGATGTTAGGCAGGCTGAGCGTCGCGGCGCGGCGCACAGTTTGGGAACCCTTGAATTTTAATGTAATTATATAAGAGAATCGCGTTATGCCATTTTAATTATTATTTGGCAATTCTTCAATAAATGATATTATCTTTTAAAGTCGTGCCTACATTGCTTCTTCCCAACTTAAAAAAAGTGACGTAACGCGATCCCTTACTTAGGCGACGTACCTTACCTGTTGAATCCTCAGAACAGGAAAACACACTCGGGCACGAAATAGATATGCAGCTGTTGCTAATGTAATGGTACCTACCACCTTGTGTCTTTTTGTGAACTTGGCTAGGATTTTTATATAATTGCAACTTTAAATAATAAAATTCTATTATGCTCCATCTACTAACAATCGAGCAGTACAAAAAGTGCTAATTGTGCGTATATTAGTTTATCTGTTCCAATTTTTTGTGTACTTAATACTTATAAAGTTTATAATAATTATTTGGCATGCAGTTTAGGCGTTATCTTCCCAATAAAAAAAGTGATGTATTACAACGTCATAAGGGCTCCCACACATAATTGCTAATTCTCATCGCGTCGAAAATATCCGCGACAAGATTCATAATAAAAAAATATATATTCACAGCCGAATATACAAGGTGTAACAAAAATAAGTGATAATACTTTAGGGTGGGTATGTGTTCCTTATAGAGATATCACTGTGAAAGTAGCAGCGCTGAAAGACCAAATTTTTTTTCACTTTTGTATGGGGAAACCTTGACGTTCGGGCGCTTGCCCATACAAAAGTGAAAAAAAAATTTGGTCCTTCAGCGCTGCTACTTTCACAGTGAACTCTCTATAAGGAACACATACACACCCTAAAGTATTATCACTTATTTTTGTTACATCCTGTATAACCTCCTCGTTTTTTGGAAGTCGGTTAAAAATTACGATGCGATGCGAATTCGCAGTTAAGTGTGGGTCGTGGGAACCCTTAAGGCGACGCATACCTGTTGGATGGCACACTCGGGCAGCAAGTAGATGTGTTGGTTGTGCGGGTAGTAGTGGTACTTGGTGGGCTTGGCCAGCACCGACGTGGAGCCGGCAGGTAGAGGCACCGTCTGCAAAGAACGTGTACGGTCAGCATACAAAAAAACATTATTTTTAGATTAGGTAATTGGCAAAAAAAAATATTTTTGTAGGAGTGCTTCAATAGTAATTAATGCATTGTTTATTTGAATCGGTCTACGATGTACGATAGTTCTAGATATAATATAGATTAGGAACGATAACATTTCGAAAGTTTGAAGTAAATATTGACTTCAATTTTTAAGAAAAGATGAAATGAGATATTAAATTTACATCCTTACACTATTGCTACTGTGTGTAAAGCGCTTAAAATATACTTTATTTAAGTACAGTACTTATATCTCATTACTCTGTCGCTTTTCAATCAGTGCAGTGTAATGTTGTAAGTTATAATGAAGTAATCTGAAGCTTCAAAATGTAATCATAAGTTCAAACCGACTACGCAAACATTAAAGTCTAACTAAGGGTCGGGACAAAAAACACGATACGACGTCGTGTCGTACCACGACGCGGCGTGGTTTTACGATGCGTGTTTCATGTGTCGTGGGAATCCACGACGAGCATTGTAAAAAACTACGACGCGACATCGTGACGTGCCACGATATACGGCACGACGCCGCGTCGTATAAACTCACGATGCCGTCATCTTTGGATTTCTACGTGAGTTTCTACGATGCGACGTCGTAAGTTTCTACGACATGACGATGCTCGTCATGGATTCCCACAACACGACGTCGCATCGTGAAACGTGGTACGACACGACGTCGTATCGTGTTTATATGTCCCGGCTCGTAGGCTCATTGTAAAGTTAGGTAAGGTATACCTTACCTAAACAACTTAGAACCTACTTAACTAAACTTTTTTGCCGACTCTACAACTAAGTCGGCGTCTTTAAGTTAAAAATGTGTGGAGTTCTTTAATTGTCGATTTACTGTACAATGATGTGAACTAACTGTTCCGAATTCCGTTCTGTCGTCAAATAATTGTTTTTATTTAATCACAGTATTGTTTCCTTAATTGGTAGACATTTTGTACGAACAGATTATAATTATATTTTCTACGACCTTAATTGTATTGTAATAAAAAGTATTTTTTTAAATATAGCAAGGAAAAATTAGTTTTCTCGCCTTTTTGTCAATGTAGGTAGATAATATTACTTTTGGAGCTTTACGTAGAGTTAATCGCAGAAAAATGTTGCCTTTTTGTTTGTTTTTTTTTTGTGATAGATTTAGAGTTTAAAGAAGCGCAAAAAGGGGAAGACTGCTTCTTTGCCTACAAATTTTCTTTCTTTTCAATTATCTGAAAAGGTATTTCGGCTAATATAAATAAAGTTTTTAATTTCCATTTTCAATTTACAAATCAAATTCAGTTAAACGGTTGGAGTATTCTCGTAATGCGATTCGCACTTTTTGCTAATTCATTGACCGATACCTTTTGCTTTTTGTTGGTGCGTTTTCTTCGACTTTCACTACCGTAATTATCTTTTTGACACAGATACAAATGTAATAAACAAAGTTTAAATAATTGTAAATGTAGATTTGATTAGTTGTTGGCAAATTCTCGATTTCCATGATTGTAAAAACGCTATCCTTCGTTGCGCCAACATTCTTTTAACGCGCGAAAATCTTAAATTTTTCCGGGATAAAAAGTATCATATTATGTCCTTTCCCGTGACTCGGGTATGGCTATATTTCAGTTAAATTGCTCCAGTGGTTTAGGCGTGTAGAGGTAACAGACAAACAGATATACTCTCGCATTTAAAATATTTATATTAATATAATATTAACATTTTAGACAACTTTATATGAGCTATTTATTCAATAATGCTTTTGATTGGTTAATGCAAACATGTCAGCCAATCAAATACGCTATTCACGATAAACTTTAAAGACATATTAGTCTCTGAAAGTGGGTAGCTAGCGTCAATATAATGTCATAATCATCGTATATTAGAAATTATCTACAAAGCCACTCAACTAGACATACTATTAATACACTTTGCAGCACCGTTAAGACCATCTCCCGAGCAAACGACCTTGACCATAGATTTGACGCGTTGCCGAGATCGCACAAAAATCCTATTTTTTACTTATCTTAGTTCAAAATTGATCTAAAAAAGTTAAAAAACGGGGAATATGTAGTTAATGAAATTATCTATCTATTGTCGTGTGTTTCAAATAAACGTAATTTGTAAATAATACCTTATACGGTGTGTAACAAAAATAAGTGATAATACTTTAGGGTGTGTACGTGTTCCTTGTAGAGAGTTCACTGTGAAAGTAGCAGCGCTGAAAGACGAAAAATTTTTTTCACTTTTGTATGGGCAAGGGCCCGAGCGTCACGAGCTTCCCCATACAAAAGTGAAAAAAAAAGATCTTTCAGCGCTGCTACTTTCACAGTGAACTCTCTACAAGGAACACGTACACACCCTAAAGTATTATCACTTATTTTTGTTACACCCTGTATACCTTGCCTTAAATCGCACGTACACATCTACATGTTACATATTCGTGGCAACTTCTACAGCATAATATGTCCGCAAAGGATAGGTTTTGAAAACTTCTCAGCTTTACAATCCAAATCATTGGATTCGGATCAGATATTTAATTATATACAAATTGTTATACATAATTAAATATCTGATCTCTTTGCAGCGCCGTAAAATCGCATTCACACACACATGTTACAATTATATAGCTCAACTATGCCTGATGCCCATAGATGTACTCAAAGGCAAAGTTTTGAAACTCCTACGTTGTAAGTCCCAAACCCAATTCATGTAACTCAATATCTGTAAGCGGGAGCTACAGCTAGCTAGAAACAAAAGAATCGATCAAAAAATTCCCACTTCGTGACCTCAAAAATGACACCGAAGTCCCGACAGGGCGTGTCGCAGATGAGTGATGTGCCCCCAAACACGATATTGGTTTTGTTAGGGACCCTGCACATAGAAAGACTAGACTAATACTTTGTTTTTGCTTAAGGATGACTGTGATATTGAGAGGGAACGGAGAGCGCTATCGGTGAGGGCAAACATGCTCACTCGTCGGTTTGCGCGTAGCTCACCTAATGTGAAAGTGACCTTATTCAGGGCTTATTGCACCTCCTTCTATACGGGTAGCCTGTGGGACAATTACACCCAGAAATCGTATAGCGCTCTTCGTGTCCAATTCAACAACGCGTTCAGGGTGTTGTTGGGTCTGCCTTGGCGCTGCAGCGCGTCAGGGATGTTCGCTGAGGCACGTGTAGACTGCTTTTATGCAACAATGCGAAAAAGATGCGCGTCCTTGGTGCGACGGGTGAGGGGCAGTACCAACAGCATACTGAGGATGTTTGCAGAACGGTTGGACTATCCTTATGTTAATCGATGTGGAGCTGTGTTAATAAATTAGCAAAATAGTTGACAACTTGTTAATATTATACTAGCTGTTAGCGACTATTTTGTTAAATTAAAATTTTTAAATACTAACATTAGCTTTTAATAATAAAGTGTTACTAACAATTGGGCCAAATGTAGTCTGAAAATAAAATTTATTATTATTATTATTAAGTATTTGTTCAAACCTACGCGACCAAGCGACTGCGAAGTGCGAAGCGGGAGCGTCAAGTTGTCAAATGGTTTTCTTCTTCTTTTTTTAAAAATGGCCGCCTCGGTGAGTTGCCAATGTCAGAGTGGCTTAAAGGACTTTGCTCTATGTAGCGAAGGTCTGGTGAAGTAACAAGACGTGTACGGTTACAAAACAAAATTACATATTTACAGGAGTTTACAGGAGTTGATTAATGGTTTTAAAAAAGAAGTCCAGTTATGTACACTTCAAAACACATTTGACAACTTGACGCACATCGTAGTTTAGCATCTTACCGAAACGGAGCACGAGACATGAGCATGACGCGGTAGCGATTCACAATGTTTTTCAATTACTATACAAAAAGATACAATATGTTTTTTGCAAGATTTTTTTGAATTTCATACATTTTTTATGAACAAGATACTAATAGATGATTTCTAACATCTCTCTCTGAAATAACAAAAGAATATAAAACCAAGAAAGCTTTAATCCTGTAAAATTGGAGTTCACCGGACGTCACGTCCACAATACACCGTGAACACCTTCGGCCGAATTTTAATCGGAATCGCACCGATTGTTCTTGTTTCGCGGCGAATCGATTATCTCGGCCCGTTAAATATCGATATGGGAATGAGGCCGGTAATTATTTTGCCCTTTACCATGGGCGAAACTAGGCGTTGAATGTACAATGCTCTTTACTGTAAAGTGGGCTTTTTGCTTTATCTTCAAAAAATTTTTTTTGATGATCATGAAAATTTAAAACCGTTAAACGTTTGGATGTAAAAAAGGTTCTACGTCCATACCTGTGAAGTTTTTTATTCGTTTCTATGAAACTTGGATTAAAGTTATGAGGATTATAAGTTTACAGTCTACACGAGGCTTAACAGAAGCAATAGCCCATAAATAGCTGTAAACCTAACGCCTAAAGTAATACACTATCTCAACCATCATCTTAAATATACCTGTTACATGTTGCACGCTATTGCATATTTTGCTTTGAATAAAACTATCCTAGTTATATCCTTTCACAAAACTACCAACTATGACTACAAACCGTAGAGTTAATATACCTAGCTGAATAGAGCAATAATCTCGAGCTGTCAAATGAAACTGAAATTGATTTACGTCTGTCTAAAACTTGTTTACGTATACGGTATACACAAGCATCTTTCTAAGAGATTAAATTGTCAACGTGCCGATAAGTGCCGACTGGACGTGAAAGTGATGAAAAAAAATTGGTTCTGCTGTCATGTATCACGCGTCTCTTTTTACCACGCAGTGTTACTGATAGTGACATCTCGCTTGCTCAGGCCTTTGTTCCTCTATTCCGCTAGGTATTACTTTATGGTACAAACAGACACATAACACACCTTTATAATTTTATGATGAAATTGAATAATATGAAACAATATAAAACACTTACTTCACCCGTTATTCAGTGAAAATAAAGGAAGATGTGCTAGGTCACCTTAGCGTCGGTGGTCTCGAACAAATCGAGTAATAAAACGATTAATCGTTCGAGGTACAGCTAATCGATTATCTGGAGCCCCGTTACGTAAGGTCAGATCCTGAGATATATCTATGCGAAGTCATATACAACCGTGTGTGTAACATACGAGATACTATAGGGCTCGTACATAAGCAAATCACAGTGCAGTAAATATTTGTAATATTTCTAACAAAAGATCCATATTGTGTGTAAAAGGCAAAGGCGTTATACACCTTAGTCCTTGTCTGATTACATTAGAACAACCTTGGATAAGGTATGGTTAACTGTAGCGTCTTTATACGCAGTGTATTGTAAGCAACACAGAATTTAATTCTATTTATTCACGGAAAGAGTACACTTATCTAAGTTGCTATGATCTTCTAATATCCCATTCCCTAAATTAAGTCCCTAGGGACTGCCTTAATATAATAGATCCTTCCGATTTAAATCGGAAGGATTTCTATCCTGTTCTTACAAACCTACATATCGTAAATATGTAAGATTTATACCTAATACTTTCATCGTAGGGCGTTTATTGCCAACCTAAACCCTCAAACAAATCTCCCAACAACTCCAATTAATCGGCAATCAGGCCCCGTTACATAAGGTCGGGCAGATCTCCCGATATGTTTACCTAATATTACAAATCTACATATCGTAAATATTCAAGACTAGATAGATGACGCCCGCAACGCCGTTGCGCCAAAATTCGTGTATCGCACAGAAACCGTACATTTTTCCGGGATAAAAAGTAACCTATGTCCTTTCCCGGGACTCAAAGTATTTCCATACCAAATTTCAGCGCAATCAGTTTAGTGGTTTGGTCGTGAAGAGGTAAAAGTCATATAGACAGTCAGCTAAACACTTTCGGATTTATAATTTTAGTATGGATTTATACATGGTTGTAGGACAGGAAATCAAATCTCCCCATAAACAAAGCAACTAGTCCGATTAATCGGCAATCAGGCCCCGTTACATAAGGTCGGGCAGATCTCCCGATATGTTTACCTAAAACGCTAATCGTGGCTCGCGATCTTGACATGTACTGAACTTCGTGCAACCTGCAATCTGGTCTGGTTGGTCGTTGAACCGCGCCGATCGGCTCTATTTGTTTTATTGTAATGGATCTTTCAATATTTTGATCTTGAGAATTCCTTTGGTTTGGAACGCTAAGTTCTAGAGTTGCAAAAACTTCTCGTGCAAGTTATGTACGCCCCAAAAATACATTCAGATTGTATTGTTGGTGTAGTCCGGTCACCGAGTATGTAAAAATCGTGCATTGAAAACTCTACTTCTTGCGTATTTTAAAACAACAGGGTTCTTACGTGATTTGAATTTTTGTTTCAATTTTAGATATTCTCTTTCATAGAATAAAGCTGCGGCAGTTTCGGAATCGGAAGAATACCGACCCTGTCAGCATTTTGCTTGATATTGATTTCAGTATAGACAAAAAATCGGCCAAGTGCGAGTCAGACGCGCACGAAGGGTTCCGTACTGTTATAGAGCAAAAATAAGACAAAAATTGTGTTTTTTGTATGGGAGCCCCCTTAAATTATTATTTTTTTAAATATTATTATTAATTATTAAAGTAAGTACACATATAACTTAGGACGTGAAAATTTCAAGTGCCTACCTGTTGCCATTATTGATAACGAGCAAAAAAGGCCAAAAAAAATACGTTTGTTGTATGGGAGCCCCCCCTAAATATTAAGATTATTTTGTTTTTAGTATATGTTGTTATAGCGGCAACAGATATACATAATCTGTGAAAATTTCATAAGTCTAGCTACAGTGGTTCTTGAGATATAGTGACGGACAGACAGACATCGAAGTCTCATAAATAGGGTCCCGTTTTCACCCTTTGGGTACGGAACCCTAAAAAGCATTTTATAAATACTGACAGCTGCTTTCTTACGTTCTGATCGTGCGATTTTTCGCGTAAAGTACTTTCGGTATAATTTTATATCACCATTAAATTATAAAAGTTATATTTTTAATTGTCAATAGCCTCTATAAATAGATATCCTGTAGTTTGATTGCGTGTGATTGCAGGCGTCTGTTATAACGTAGGCGTCTTAGACCAGGGGTCACCAAATGGCGGACCGCGGTCCGCGTCCGGACCGCCGACCCATTGTGTTCGGACCAAGCATGTTCGAAGATGAACATATTTGAAAATGAAAATTAATTTCGGTCGCGACATAATATTGATGAACATGACGTAGAAACAAAAATTGTTATTTTTCTCATTCATACAAATAAATACCTTTACAATTTCCTTAATTACATTATATTTTGTTTAATATTTTTTTAATGTGTGGTGTGGACCGCGAAGGATATTTTATTTCTTAAAACGGACCCCGAGCGAAACTAATTGGTGACCCCTGTCTTAGACCCTTAGCTTTCATATTAACGGCTAACCAGTTCTGTAGTGGTAAAACGTCATCATTGCACCTAGGTATTGCTCGTTAATTTAATGTCTATTATTCAGATCAACTAGAAATACATACAGTAGAAACCCGATAATCCGGCCCATAGTTATACGGATTCGAGATTATCCAGACTGCCGCATGCCGTCGGAAAATGTATCTTAATAATTTCTTAATAAACATTGATTTTCTGTGTTATTTTTAACGTACTGAACATATGAACCAAACCCACTTCCATACTAATCCATACTTCCATACTAATATTATAAATGCAAAAGTGTGTCTGTCTGTCTGTCTGTCTGTTACCTCTTCACGTCCTAACCGCTGAACCGATTTCGCTGAAATTTGGCATAGAGATACTTTGAGTCCCGGGAAAGGACATAGGATACTTTTTGTCCCGAAAAATGTACGGCTCCCGCGCGATAAACGAATTTTGGCGAAACGGAGTTGCGGGCATCAACTAGTTTCTTTATATATTCGATTATCCGGAGTTTCGAATATCCGAATGCCTATAACGACAACGACTAGTCCGAGTTCTTATTGTAATTTTAAAATTCTCGTCAAAAAAAAGCTTGCATTTTACCCATTAAATAATGTATTTTTCAATTTATTTTACAACAATAAGCGGTTTTTAGTATGGTTACCGTTTTCTGGTTTACATGTGTTTTATAGCTTATAAAGTCACTTTAAAGAATATAACCACTTTATTAAAGTAATAAAAATATCGTTAATATTTATTACTACTTGATGTACGAACACTTTAAATGAAAAACCACTTTAGTCAAGCAAATATAAACCTATTGGCATATTAGAACAAGACTCTACGATTTTGTTTTAGTTAATTAGGGTAACTTTGTATGCACACAGCATATCGCGCAAAAACTTGCACGAATTTAGCGGTGATCTTAATTGTGTTTAGGGTTGCCACCCGTACTTAATTATAAACTATTGTACGTTATTTCAGGCAATTGTACTTTGTACTTTACGAAAATAATAAAGTATGCAAAAATACTTTATTTCAAACTAGATGACCCGATAAACCTCTTATCACCTATCTCCCAACATAAACCCTCCCTGGGCTTTCACGAATGTTTCAAGACCAAAATAAGCCAAAGCGGTTCAGCCGTTCTCGAGTTTTAAAGAAACTAACAAAGTACCGAATTCATTTTAATTTATACTTACAGATAATTTTATTACTTTATTTTTATACTGTGTACGGTTTTTTTCTCATCTAAAGTAGCCGATTGAAGTATGTGTACTTTATTTGCAAAAAAGAAGGTGGCAACCCTAATTGTGTTGGTAAAGTTGCAGTTTGTATAGATTTTATTAAGATAAAATCTAGTGCAATAGAATATGTAATCTCTACTAGTAGATATGCAAAATATTATGTAACTCGCTCTGGATTTTACGCAGTAAATATAACTACTAAGTTGATTTTGGTTTATTCTGATATGAAAGAGTTAACTTTCTATCACTTAGAATTTCACAGGCAGTTTTTTATCACATTAATATGTACTTTTCCACGCTAACAGAGTCACGGTTAGAGTCATAAATGAGATATTAAAATAAATAACTAACCGCCGTACTCAGAGACATTTAATTATGATTAAGCTTCAGTTTAATGAAGAGTTTGACAGATAAAGTATGGGGGTTATGTCAAAATTTTGAATTAATTACATTTAACTAAATAATTTAACACATTTAAAAACAACAATAGTCATTCGCAACCAAACTTAAGAAACCATACAACAACCTTGTAACCAGTAAGCAGTAACCGGGAAAATAGTTAAGCGCGCAACCCGATTACCGAGTACAATTTCATTTCGCTATATCCGTAATGGCACATCCTATTAGGTACAGGTACGTCCCATTAAAGTTCCCTGCCTTTATTAACTTTATGTACCAAGTAAATTACACTGGAATACTCTCCGCCTTAAATATGACTAAGGTACACTTATTTTATGGCGTCCCATATTGCTATTGTAGTTTAACGTCTTTTTAATAAAAATGCATTCAAAAATTGCTTGGCCATTGCACTTTCCAACTGATAAATGACAATGCCAACTGAATGACCTTAGTAAAATTGTAGTCATTTTTAGGGTTCCGTACCCAAAGGGTAAAAACGGGAACCTATTACCAGAGACCAGTAATATTTTCCTTTGTCTAAGCTATTACTGACACTTCGATGTTTGTCCGTCTGTCCGTCTGTCCGTCTGTCTCCAGGCTGTAAAGTCAAGAACCGCTATAGCTAGACTTTTGAAATTGTGTACAACACAGATTGTGTATTTCTGTTGCCGCTGTAAGTTGTAACAAAAAATACAAAAAAAACAAAATAATAATAAATATTTCCCATACAACAAACGTGATTTTTTTGTCTTTTTTTGTTCGTAATCAATAATGGTAGCACTTAGCAGCTAGGCACTTGAAATACTCACAATATTCTTAATTATATTTATATTTTAATCATTAATTATAAAATTAAAATAAAATAAATATTTAAGGCTTCCATACAAAAAACACAATTTTTTGCCAACTTTCGCTCAATAACGGTACGGAACCCTCCGGGCGCGAGTCCGACTCGCACTTGGCCGATTTTTTCTTACTTCGCTGCAAAAAATATTTAATATAACTTGACTAAAGGCCCTAACTTGCCAAGAAGGAAGGATAGGTAAGCATGTTTCGCCAGCTAGTCTAATAAAAATATCTTTATGATGATAGATGCCTGGTATCCATAATCCATTGTAATTATTTTATTTCTAACACTGTGCCAACGCGTTAGTATACACCACTAAAGTCTAAACTTATCTGACAAATAAGAACTCAACACTCCTTTGAGAACCACCGCAGTTAAACCTCCTATATCTCCGGTTTTCCTATTTATAATCGCGGACGTAACTTCCCATCTCGTTATAACTTACGGCGTTACTGACATTTATCGGCGGAATTGTTTCCAATTAAGGCCTCTGTAGAGAATCCATAGGCCATAAAGTGGAGAATCGCCGGCGAGAGATGAATTATTCACAAAATTAATGTTAGTTTTATAGATTCTATTGATTCTTGGATATTGTTAGTGTCTAAAGCGCTTGGCTTGAAATTTTGTTGAAAGTTTTGAAATGGTACTTTCAATTATTTCTACCCGTACTAATATTATAAATGTGAACGTGTGTCTGTCTGTCTATCTGTCTGTCACCTCATCACACCGCTGAACCTATTTTGCTGTTAGTTATGGAGATACTTTGAGTCCCGGGAAAGGACACAGGATACTTTTTATCCCGGAAAAAAGTACGGTTCCCGCGCGATAAACGAATTTGGCCGCAACAAAATTGAGGCCATCATCTAGTTTCACATAATCTTCTCGCTTATACGGCTGAACCTATTTTTTTATGAAATAAGGGGGCAAACGAGCAAACGGGTCAACTGATGGAAAGCAACTTCCGTCGCCCATGGACACTCGCAGCATCAGAAGAGCTGCAGTTGCGTTGTCGGCCTTTTAAGAGGAAATAGGGGAGGGTAGGGAAGGGAAGAGGGGAGGGTAGGGAAGGAAATAGGAGAGGGTAGGGAAGGGAAAAGGGTAGGGGATTGGGCCTCCGGTAAACTCACTTACTCGGCGAAACACAGCGCAAACGCTGTTTCACGCTGGTTTTCAGTGAGCCCGTGGTATTTATCCGGTCTAGCCGGCCCATTCGTGCCGAAGCATGGCTCTCCCTCGTCAAAATATTGTTTTGGGATAGTTTTTATGAACTATTGATGAATGGTTACGGGGCGACGAACAATAATATTTAAGAGAACGAATAGCGACGGTACGATCCGTACGGTAATAACGGCATAGGTGTCGAGTCAGCACTTGAAATGCTAGATTATTTCATACATCTGTCATGTAGGTACATAGATAATCTATTGATAAGAGCTATTACAACTTCAAGCACAAAGTATTTAAGTGCACATAGTCGTTCAGAAGCTTACTCTCCAATTAGGAAGTAATAATTGTAATATTCGGCGAGTAGATGCATCAGCTCACAATAAAATGTATGTAGATTCCGACATGCTAGCCATCGATACAGCTTGAATATATTTGCGAGCCTATCTCTAGACACAATGTATCCTGATTGACCCCACAGTAACGACCTCGGCTGGAAATTATAAAATTGACCCACACAGTTTCACCCACTCAGTTTCAGATACGTTTAAGTAAGGGAATATTCACAACACACTTTAATAAATAACTTAGAATAATTATAGAGAAGGATAAATAGTCCAGGTTCCGTAGATTTTTTTTTATTACTATCAAGCTAATTTTTTGTGAGTAGCTTCATTTTGATGAGACGAACAACAATTTATTTGCGAAAAGTCCTGAAAGTGGTAGCTAACAGAGATAGAAAGGATTTAATACTTTCATTTGATGGTCCTAAAGTATGGATTGATCTATTTGTAAGACAATGTTACTCATAAATTAAGTATGTAATTACAATTAACCTACCAATATACAAAAAATCTGCTGGTTAGGGTTAGGGGAATAATCTTCTGCATTCCCTTTCGGTTACGTCGTTTACATCTGATAAGGATAAGAAGCGACTGTGTTTATAGACTAGGTTTTCTTTTATCTTTTCCAAGAAGGCAACTATCTGATAGCCGATAGTGTGGAGACTGAAGTCACAAAGCTTTACGTTGCGGGATAAAGCAGTTTTATTTCGAGAGGAGAAATATATTTCTTGGTCTGTTTTTAGTTTTAGAAAAGCCGCTGAAGGTTTTTACATGGATGATTGTTTTAAATAAATATTCAGGACGATTCACTGTTTCAAATTATTTTAGAATTTTGTCGCTGCTTACATCGTAATGAGCGATAGAGACAAACTTTTCGGATAAACTTAAATAATAGTAATAAAACAGGATTCTCTACTTTACAAAAAAGGTATGAGAAAAATTTAGGGGCAGCATCAAGCGGTTAGTGAAAAAAAATTGTGTTGTATAAATGTCCTTCTACTTTTTTTTTCAGGTAATATATTAAAGATTAAAATTTAGCAAACCGTAAGACACTTCCGTTACGATACAGTACACACAATCTTAATCGTTGTTACGCCCTGTGGTAATCGATTTTGCGTGCATTCCTCTATCGATGTACTACTTTACAGCTTTATAGTATTACTGTTATAATATCTGTATTATACAATATCCTCATCTTAAGCCACATTCACACATGACATGCCTTTTTTTATAAAATGTAGAACGACAGACTACAGAGATGGTGATATAATATAATCCAAGGTTAACCTTAAACCAGATCTGTGCAAGTGGGCTTAAATAAATTAAAACTTACATTTATGTATTTTGTTATTTAGATGCATGTCGTAGCAATAAATCTCAGTTTAACGATATTTCATTCAACTTTACCTTGTTTTATAGCTGTGTTTATAGCTCACCGCCAATTACTAATCTAATCGGGCTGATTTTAATGTGATTATAATGCCTTTATTTTAATCAGACATATATGCTAGATAAAGATAAGCCTCTAATTATTACGAACATAATAATATTAGACACTTGAATTTGCTTAAATCATTATATACTCGTAATTAACTACCTGAGAGGCGTATCGAACATTTTTCTGCGACAAAATGAAGCATTTTTTTGGGAAAATTATTTACGCATCCACGGCAGATTGGGGAAGTCGGCCGGGTTATGTGGGACTGCCCTGAGGGCCTAGACCAGCGGCAAGCGATTATCGTAAACGCCAACGCCACAAAATGTATCATTTTTGACATTAGTATTCGCTAGCGAAGCGATGACTTGTGTCAAATCGCATACTTACATTTTGTTAGCGTTTACGATAATCGCTTGCCACTTGTCTACTAGGGCTGGCGTCATTCTACCCACGTAAACCCCATAGTCCTCGACTCCCCGCTAATGGCAGGATTACGGGTACGATAGAACTATGTAGCCTAAGTGGTCGTGATCTACCAACTCTATGTCTGTGACTTTCATCAGAATAAGTCTAGTACTTTTGGAGCCTTTGGAGGACTAGCTGTTGCCCGCGACTTCAACCGCGTTAACATAGTATTATAACAAAGATGGATAGTTTTCTCCTTTTTGTTTTTGTGGTTCCTTATACAAAGGGTAAAAACGGATCCTATTTAAGCAAACGTCAAACGCAAACGTCAATAAACTTTCATGTTTCTAACTCAAGAAATGACGGACTTTCATTGAAACTTTCTACCCCAATTTCACCCCCTTGGGGGTAAATTACCAGAAACACTTAAATACGTTTTTTTAATAATGTTAATTTATTTTTAATCAGTAGCACAAAAATAAAGTTTCATGTTTCTAACTCAAGAAATGACGGACTTTCTTTTAAAATTTCAACCCGTATTTCACCCTATTGGGGGTAGAATTTTCAGAAATGCTTAAACACGTATCCAATCATTTTTAATCAGTAACACAAACATAAAATTTCATGTTTCTAACTCAAGAAATGACGGATTTTCATTAAAACTTTCAACCCTTATTTCACCCCCTCGGGGTAAAATTTTCAAAATTCCTTCCTTAGTGGGTGTCTACTTAATAAAACAACCCTACTCACCAAATTTCGTGGCTGTAACTTTTACAGTTTTTGCTCAGCGATGATGAATCAGTCAGTCAGTCAGTCAGGACATGTAATTTTATAAGTATAGATAGATTTAAAAACCTTTTCACGAAGTACGAATATGATCCCACAAATTCGTCTTGATACATTGTCCCGACTCCCGAGTATAATATTGATATTGACGCTAATTAATTTTAATACTCGCTCGCTTCAATATTCAGGTACTTTATTAGATTCTGTTTTCATCATGATTTATGCTCTATATCAATTAGTGGCTAAACATTTTGAGGTACAACATACACTATGTTTTAATTTAATACAAGATGGAGTTTCTAGATATTCATTAACCCGCTAGGTCTGTATGCTTGAAAGGATGAATAATTAACACGTATCTATTATTATCTAGCTTATTCTTGAATTGAAAGGTTATAAACCTTAAGAGGACTATAATTATTTAATTTGTTAAAGGCTATAGAATGGTCATAGTTCATATAAAACTGGTATAAGTATGATAAAGTTAAATGTGTAATACAATTATATCTACATAAATGAAGTTTTTTAAATAGGTATTGCAAAATAATTTGTCATATCCAAAATTTTTGGATTATAAACGCCGAAAAACATACGAAAAACTTTATTCTAACCTACTTTTAACAAATATAAGGTTGTATAACATATATCTGATGAGTTTTTAGGCCGATCTGTGCACTATATTATTATGATTTGCCGAGTATAAAAGCGCACTTTTAGCAACTTATTCCATATAATATCTATAATATAAAAATGAGTCGCTGAATGTGTTGCTAAGCGCAAAACTCGAGAACGGTTGGACCGATTTCGCTAATTCTTTTTTTTAAATATTCCTTGAAGTACGAGGATGGTTCTTACGGAGAGAAAAATCCTAAAAAAAAAAAAATTTCCTGAAAAAGTCTAAAAACAAAACTTTTCTATACTCCCATACAAAAGATTTGTGATAATACTTAAAAGTCAAATATATAAAAATGGATTTTCAATTATGTTAGTAACGCTAAAACTCGAAAACGGCTGAACGGGTTGGGCTAATTTAAGTCTTAAAATATTCGTAGAAGTCCAAGGAAGGTTTTAAAGTGACACGAAGTTCACCGGGACAGCTAGTTTATCATAAATATTGTAGAACAGCACAATCAAAAGTAATAAAGGTGATAAAATGTAATTTATTTCACAAACACTAAAAACAATTACATACCTAGAGCTAATGTTTTCAACTACAATGACATTACTGAAATGTCTTCCCCGGAATCGAACCTTGAACAATGGTGTGTGAACGCGGCCTTACAATGCATTCTGCACGCGATGGCGCACGATCCCCGAGTCGAGCCCTTAGTAATTACTTCCGATACAAATTGATTTATACGCAGATTGTAACTGTACTATTAGATTTAGAGCTACAAGGATACATTTCGGAGCATTATATAATATTACTAAATGTCGCCCGCAACTCCGTTGCGCCTAAATTCTTTTATCGCACGAGAACCATACAGTTTTCCGGTATAAAAAGAAAAAAAAAGTTCCCGAGAAAATACATAGGATAACCTATGTCCTTTCTGAATCAAAGTAGTTCCATACTAAATTTCAGCAAAATCGGTTCATCGGTCTGGGCGTGAAGAAATAACAGACAGACGTTTTTAGTGCATTATTATTGCAGATCCAGTTTATTTCCAATGAAAATAAAACGAAAGTGAATTGCGTTATGATTGGTAAAAAAAAAAAAAAGAAACCAAAACGACCTGCAAACCTTAAAGAGAAAAGCGTATTACCGTCAGTTGCTTTCCATCAGGTGACCCTTTTGCTCGTTTGCCCCCTTATTTTATGTAAAAAAAAAAAGAAACGGAATTAATCGAATGAGGAACGAGACTGTTTTAATGTTGTATTCAATTGATTATACAGTGTGTTAGTGTAAACACCGTTATCCTTGAAACCATCAAATGAGCCCGTCAAAATGAACAAATTTCTCTATGGGAACAATACTGGGAATTAAAAAAATCCGTCTTCATACCCATAGAAATTGCCGATTCGGGCATCCGTATGGGTATGAAGACGGAATTTTTTTTGAGTCTGGGAACTCAAAAAAAATGCCGTGTTCATACCCATACGGATCGGCAATTTCTATGATGAGTTCCCGGTATAATTCATTATTGTTGTTCATTTTGACGGGCTCTTTTGATGGTTTCAAGGATAACGGTGTTTATTCTAACATCTAGTATTATTTTAACAGAAAATGTACGTTCAGTGTGTACACGTCTTTACAGTAATCCCATGATTATGGTATAAGCTTTACTTAATTAAGAACGCTTAAACACTGCTACATTATCATAATACAACACGCCCAAGTATTTAACAGATTTAACGTACACACTCTTTTTTCATTCAAGCTTTTTTTGCTTCTGAGAACCAACAGAAGATTTTTATTACATATGTAAATGTGTATGTAGTTGTAATAATTATTAATTATTATAATTGCTCTTTATGTAGATTAAAAATTATTAAAACCAAAAAAAAAGATATACATAGTTTAGCTATACTTACATACATACTATATTACCTATCGGTAGTTAGATCATAATAGGAGAGTTTTCGTTTGCTTTTTTGTAATGAATAGACTTCGAAACTAATAAGATTCATTTTGATTAGGTCAGTGTTGGCTACGGAAAAAATATAGGCTGCTTATTAACCTGGCAAGTTGGACAGTTTCTTTTATTCACGTAACAAGGTGAATCTAGTTATTTTCAAACTTACTTTCTCATGTTACATCTTTAAAATAGGCAGAGATTTTGTTTCCACAACAAAAGAACATCAGCTAGAACGCGGCATAGGTTTTTTTTGGTCCCTTTTCAACAGTGGTCTTGCATACCATCACGACAAACGTAGCCCTATTTGGTAAGCCAGCTTTTACTAAAAATGTACACGCATCCTTGGCTATCTATGCGTTGTATCTAATTTAGTCACGAGTATATAGCTCTCACAACGATTTCAGTGACGGTGGCTGGCTTCATTGGACGAATTTACGTAGAATTTTCATTTTTAGGGTTCCGTACCCAAAGGGGAAAAACGGGACCCTATTACTGAGACTTCGATGTCTGTCCGTCTGTCTTCAGGCTGTAACTCAAGAACCGCTATAGCTAAACTTCTTAAATTTTCACAGATTGTGTATTTGTATTGCCGCTATAACAACAAAATATACTAAAAACAAAATAAAATAAATATCCCATACAACAAACGTAATTTTTTTTACCTTTTTTGCTCGTAATCAATAATAGTAGTAGGTGGGCACTTGAAATACTCACAAAATTCTTAATTCTATTTGTTCTTTCATAATTAATAAAAAAATATATATAATCAATATTTAAGGGGGCTCCCATACAAAAAACATAATGTTTTGTCAACTTTCACTCAATAACGGTACGGAATCCTTCGTGCGCGAATCCGACTCGCACTTGGCCGATTTTTTAATACAGCCCAAGACCCAAGTTTTCTTGTAATATTCTGTTCCATATTTTTTTAAACCCAGTCGGAACGACTAGCCTACACGACGTCAAAAGTTAGTTTCGGACGCATTTTTACATGCCCATCCGACGCATGGATCTTCTTTGTCAAACAATCATTCGTTGTCTTAATCAAACTTGACAACAACATTTTTAGTTGTTCCATCACATGAAGAATGGGCACTGTCCAAAAAAAATCACATGTACTTTTTATATTTTTTTTCGTTAAAATAGGGTATTTTAAGAATATAAATTAAATAATTTTGAAATTCGTAGTTTTTTCTCAATAAATTTTTAAAGTTTCGCTCTGACGTCATCATAGGCCGCAATTGACCTCTGCAGTATGTTTTAAATTTCCTTTCAATCTTATTTATAATGGCTGGTTCGTCAAATGCAAGTTCTCATTATGTGAAAGCTGATACGAGAAGCTTACCAAAAGTTCGAAACGTAATGTTGGTCGAATTTATTGCTAATTTAACGCCATTGAAGGTCAAACAAAGGTTAAACATATTTGTTCAAAAATATAAGTAACTAATGGGTGTTTTTTTCGTTTATATACAGAAAAACGATCACTGACCTTATTCCTCGAAATGTTTTTGTAATGAGCAAAATTAAAAAAAAATGGACAATCCCCATTGTACGATTACTAGCATCAACAAAACTAGACGAGTCGCAATTGTCGCAAAACTCCTAAATAAATGTAGAAAGTACCCCCGCCTTGTGATTTGAATCATAGTAAAGATAAAATCAAATGTGTCTAGCCCGTTTCAAGGTTAAACTAATTTTTGCTCGTTAAATATACAAACCTTGAGACATAATCTAAACTTAATTCGATAAATTAATCGGGACCATCAAAGGCTAAAAACGAGTGCAAATAGAAGCGTTTTATTTGATCAATTAATAAAATCGATACAAAATAAATACTAGACCACATTTCTCGATACCATCGCCAATTAGTGTTTGAACCGTGGACGGCAAACACTAATTGACATAAGAGTATAAGCGCTATCTCCTCGAAAACTAACATAGTTCAAATTATCCCAGTAAATACTAAAGATGTATCTCTGTGACTTTTGCCCGCGGCTTAACAGTTCGTACATAAAATTTGTTATGGCAATAAAATTTGTTTTTAGATCTATGCATACATCTAGGACAAAATAAACATCCTGGATTTGCACTCGATATATATATAATGAAATGGATGTTACGTCCAAGAATAGACGAAGCTGATTTTTAGATCAACGTATAGGGAAACACTTAAGGAGCTAGAAACTTTCGATTTTGGACACTTATCTTACAACTTGTAATGTATGCCTAAACTGCGCAACTGAGACCAACATTTCCGTTTATTCTATTGGCCAATTAGTAGGGGATTGTGAAACAAAACATTTGTCTATTAAATTATTGCCTAGACAAATAAACTCCTAGAAGTTCGCAGCAGGCACATAATATACGTGTCCCGAAATGCATCACCGCCTTGCAAGTTGCACGACATTAGAGGAATGTATGAATACTAACGAGGATTATCTAGATATATGATCCGAAGCCAGAATTGAAATTAGAGCTAATACTAATTTACTTCCTCAAATTCTAATAAATCTAGCGCTGAAGCGTCAAGATCGGGTGGAATTAGTCTGACAAATTCTAAGTATTATGTAAAATTGAGACGTTCAGAATTCGTAAAATTCAGTTGTTTAACGTCGGAATGAAAGTATATTTAACTCGTTGCGATGTCTGCCTCGCCCACGTGAAAATTAAAGATATAACCTCATTCCTTTAAATTTTCAAGAAAATATTTCTTAAAGTAAACGAAGAAAATATTCCTTGTACATTTCTATGCAAAATTTAAGCTGCTTCTTCACAGTTTATGTGCATCAGTCAATTCAATTTTTTCTCATCTATTTCAAGTTTCGTCCGATTAAATTATGTACTGCAGTACTAAAATTTACTCAAATAAATGGTTGATAAGCGGCTAATGGACCAATATTTCTTGTTTAGTTCAAACTGCATATCCAATCGGTTTAAGCTTGTTGTAGGTTAGAGCCGGGACACATAAACACGATACGACGTCGTATCGTACCACGTTTCACGATGCGACATCGTATTGTGGGAATCTACGACGAACATCGTAAAAAACTACGACACGAAATCGTGACGTGCCGTGCCACGATATACGGCACGACGTCGCGTCGTAGAAACTCACGATGCGTAATCTTTGAATTTCTACGTGAGTTTCTACGACGCGACGTCGTGCCGTATATCGTGGCACGTCACGATGTCGCGTCGTAGTTTTTTACGATGCTCGTCGTGGACGACACGACATCGCATCGTGAAACGACGCCGCGTCGCGGTACCACACGACGTTGTATCGTGTTTTGTGTCCCGGCCCTTATACACACGACATACCATAGCAGATATAATGTTAACTTGGATAAAAATAGCAATATGATTTAAATTCTTATCCAAAACTGTATATTCCAACTCGCTGCCTGGTATATTAGCATACGTTTCCTGGTCCATTTTTCCCGAGTTTGCAATTAACGAGTTGTGTCATCGCGAACTCGATATTCCCTTATCGAGTCTGCGGCGACGCGGCGGACAGGTTTGTTAGCGGTCTGTAATTCTATACGTTACCGGGAACGGGATAGATATTTTAAGGGCCCACCGAACGGGTTAATGCTAGAGGCTCGAACTAAATAATTAGGTGCTTGGATCACCGTTGTACTGTAGCTTAATTGGTTTAATTTTATTGTGATATGTTTGTTGTATCTTGGTTTGTGGCGTTATTATTTTTTTAGTTTGGTTTAGGTTGAACTTTTAATGACAAATAAGTGTAATCGCTGAATTTGACGGCGGTGTAAAGCGATTTTAATGTAAACCTTGAAGAAATAAGTGGTAAAGTTGAGGGTAAAGTGGAGATAATTAAAAATACGGAAGAAGATATTATAGGACACTATAATCTCTTAACTATCATGGACCATGGATTAATCGCGATGGACTATTATGGTCCAGCGCGATTAACGAATTTCGGTGAAACGGACCTGCGGGCGGCATCTATTTTAAAATGATGATGATGATACATAATAGAATGTTAAAATGTTGGAATTTCATGTCTCCAGCGACGAGCTAGTTAAATATTTCAAGCGTCGATCGGACGAGTGTTTCGACAAATTTCGTCCGGCAAGAGCGGGAGGGTCGCTCGGGATCGGAATGATTTATGATTAGGTCACTTCAACGTAAAATGTTCGATCAACATTACCCGTCCGACGGGCGCTTGGCCGGAATAGAACAAAAATAGATGAAAAATTATGTTGTTTTAGTTAGTGCTTTAGTAGAAGTTTAAATAGTACCTACGTATACAAGCTTCTTTCAACTAAATTTGGTATTGACTAACAATATCAAATTTAGTTGAAAGAACCATTGATGAATCCCTTTTTTTTTACATGGGGAAATGCTTTGCGCATCCCCGGCGGTTGGGGACATCGGCCGGGGTATGTGGGATTCCCCGAGGAACTACCCACTAAAACCCAATGGTGCTCCACTCCCCGCCTAGGCACAGTCACGGGCACGATTAACCCACCGCAACTCTACCAGCGGTTGTCCGCGTCTCGTAGACTCATCTAAGCATGTAGACTTTGCTAGTTCGTCCCGCGGGGTGGCCTAGAAAAGACCACTTGTGGGCCGCGATGTCCAGGAGCACCGTGCGCATCGCGACTCTCTCTGGAACTCGGTGCAATGGGCAGCAGTGTCTCCACACTGCTACCCCGAGTAATTGATGAATCCCGAAGCATTAATAAGGGATTGATAAAGCATATTACGTTTTTTTTTTTAATGAAATAAGGGGGCAAACGAGCAAACGGGTCACCTGATGGAAAGCAACTTCCATCGCCCATGGACACTCGCAGCATCAGAAGAGCTGCAAGTGCGTTGCCGACCATTTAAGAGGGAATAGAGTAATAGGGGAGGGTAGGGAAGGGAAGGGAATAGTTGAGGGTAGGGAAGGGAATAGGGTAGGGGTTAGGGGATTGGGCCTCCGGTAAACTCACTCACTCGGCGAAACACAGCGCAAGCGCTGTTTCACGCCGGTTTTCTGTGAGAACGTGGTATTTATCCGGTCGAGCCGGCCCATTCGTGCCAAAGCATGGCTCTCCCACGTATTTATAATAGTGGTCTAAATGTACAAGATTCCTTGTAGTAACTTACAGTTTATAAAAGCCAGTATAATCAAAACATTTTTAATCAAAAGGACTTAAAGTATCACCATACCCAGCAAAATCGGTTCAGCGGCTTGGCCGTGGTAACAGACGAACAAACACATTTATAATAATATTAGTAAGGAGTTTCAAACGCGGGAAAGCCATGCTTCGGCACGAATGGGCCGACTCGACCGGAGAAATACCACGTTCTCACAGAAAGCCGGCATGAAACAGCGCTTGCGCTGTGTTTCGCCGAGTATGAGTGAGTTTACCGAAGGCCCAATCCCCTACCCTATTCCCTTCCCTACCCTCCCCTATTACCCTATTCCCTCTTAAAAGGCCGGCAAAGCACATGCAGCTCTTCTGATGTGTGATGAGTGTTCGTGGGTGACGGAAGGGCAAACGAGCAAACGGGTCACCTGATGGAAAGCATCCATCAGGTGACCCGTTTGCTCGTTTGCCCCCTGATTTAATAAAAAAGGATATTCGCTTGTCCTCGCACTCATACCTGCGCTCATACTTTATTCGAAAATCAGAACTTTTGTCGAACTAAAACATTGTATCAATTTCAGCGTCAAAATGCAGGAAGCTCCGCGCTGCTTCGGGGCGGGTTTTAAACTCGGTAACAGGCAGGTTCTCGCGAACCATAAATTTTTACGCCCCACCGTAATAACTATGAGATATTGTTGCATACTTTTATAATCCTTGAGTTATGTTCGACTATGATTACATTTAATGATATAGGAAAACTTTCTACGACTTGACATATAGCTAAGAATGCTCATTTCAAGGGAAAATAGCACTGTTTAGTGTTCACTTTCATGCCCAACTGAAAAGCATGTATTCAAGCTAAGTATGTATTTTGTCTTATGTACTAAACAATATGTAGAATTAGTTACGTTTTTTCCAAATGCGTACTTCTTATGAACATGTAACATGTGATAAAAAAATAATGCGGCTATAGCCTATAAGACATTAAAGTTGGTAGCATAACCCATTCTGCGCATTTACATCAAAATTAATTGAGACAGAATCTAGTGGGTGTTAAATGTTTACATCGTTCTAAGTTTAGCTTCTCCACAGGACAATAACTACAATTTCATAGTCTAGTGGTTGCTAAGTAAATTAGGCGTGGGTGGACATTGGACATCGTTGATTGCGATTAAGTACTTACAAGAACCTTAGTACCTACTTAAAGTATTGTTTGTTTAGAATTTATTTTATAGCTTTTTAATTGGACGGCAAACTAACTCTTAAGTTAGTCCTCGTTTTTTGGAGGAGATGGATTGAAATTCGAAACGATCAAATGCAAAGGAGCGGCCGCCCGAGCCAACGAACACCACATCACAACGACAAAATGTCGTCGAGCGTTACGTGTGAATGGTGTCGCTGCAGCTTTTTGTAGTTGCGTTGTGGTACCGACAAAATGCCGACGTGGGTGCGTTGTCGCCAGTGGTTGCGATGTGGTTACGTACGAAAGACAATGAAACGGAGGGGGGAAGAGCGCGGGTGGTGTGCGCGCACTGTCATTGCATCAACGCAACGTTGTGGTTGCGAATTGCGATGTGGTCAGCCGTGGTTGCGATGTGGTCGGTATCACACAAGCGGTCGACAACGACTACAAAATGTGGTACGTGTGAATGGTCCAGTTCATTTACAATACGAAATATACGCCCAACCACGTGGTGTGGTTAATTGATATGAATAGTATTAATTTTAACGCATTTAATGCTACATTCTGAATAGCAGCATTTTTTAAAATATACATTTAAATACTTTTCAAAATGTTTTCTTTTAATCAAAAAAAATTAAAATGGCGTTATTACAGTAATATTTCGCCACATGTTTTAAAACTAAATAGGCTATCACAGCTTTTCGCTAATGCGATTCGACCTAGATTTTATCTCGGTACGCAGATCGCACTAAATATTTTAGAAGGTACTCGAAGGGTCTAGTTTATGGTCCACTTTATGTGCATTAACTAAAGTGTATTAGCACTATTCACTAAGAGGGCCGAGCGTTAACTGGTACGAGCCACGGACAGTACTAATACACATAGTAAATCGCGCGTGGCAAAGAAAAATCCACAGGCGAACATGGGATCTCCTTTTTTGAAGTCGGTTAAATATACAGTGTGTAACAAAAATAAGTGATAATACTTTAGGGTGTGTACGTGTTCCTTGTAGAGAGTTCACTGTGAAAGTAGCAGCGCTGAAAGACCAAAATTTTTTTTCACTTTTGTACGGGCAAGAGCCCCAGGGATACGAGTTTCCCCATGCAAAAATGAAAAAAAAATTTGGTCTTTCAGCGCTGCTACTTTCACAGTGAACTCTCTACAATGAACACGTACACACCCTAAAGTATTATCACTCATTTTTGTTACACCCTGTAGAGATGCCAAGAATACTTGAGAAAATTGAACAACGTTTTGGATTATCTCAATAAGTAAAATTTTTTTCTTGACAACATCTTGTTAGGGCAAAATTTATTTATCAAGCGGGAATAGAAAAATTTTCCGCTATAAAAACTGTCTCCTTTCCCAAGGCTTAAACTACCTTTATCCAAATGGGCCTACTGCCTAGTAGTTATAGTAAACACTGCTGGACATAACGGTTTGACAAAATTATCCTATCAAATCGCAAATTATCTAACAATATTTTAGTGCTGATAGTTTAAGAAAATAACTGTTATGTAAATAACGGACCCCCACTTAAATCCGACATAAATTAGGAGGCTCTTATTGGAAATTTCTTCTTATGCTAACAAGCGGTGACATTGATAGCCTATGATAAAATTAACAATCAAAATTTAGAAGTATTCAGCTTCTAGAATATAGGAAGTGTATATGAATCTTGTTAATAAATAATAGTCTAAGATCCTAGAAATGATAAACACTTGTAGACGTTTCTAAATATTAAATTTATATCCACAACGAAAGCCCGTATGGTCACGACTCTTAGCCTGCGTTGTAACAAGCTTAATCTCCTTCGTATGCATATAAACTTTTTATTGTATTTTCTATTTGAAGAGTACAGTAAGTATATTCAGCAGATGTCTTTCTCTTGGTAGTGCTTAGAGGTACATTACGTAAAATACAGAACACTATCTGCATCATCACCATCATCGGTACTTATCATTTGTATTGAGTGTCAAAGGCTTTAGATATTTTATTTTAGTGACTTCCCTTTACTATAGGTAAAGCTGCCTTGCAATCAGCCAAACGATTAAAATTGCTAAGTCGCTGAAATAGAGTCAGATTTACTAATCAAATAAAAAGTGGAATGATTGTTCCATACCCAAGGGGAGATTTTTTCTGAATGAGTATTTAAGCTCTTTTATTAGATCGCCTACTAAGCGTCCACATTAAATTGGCTAAATCTATTCATACAACGTTCTAGATTAGAATAATTGGATCCTTTTGAGACAGCCCTTGTTCGTAGAATTCTTGAGCGCGTTGTAAGCCGTTCCGGCGGAGTAGGCACGAAAGCCTATGCCCTTTATGTCCACGTCATAAGGACCATTTTATATTCTCCTGGAGTATATATAAACGTCACGAGCGCCATGCACGCAGGATAATAGAATGTTTAGCCGAGGTGGGCTCGGACAGAATTGGAATTTAATTTCGAGACACGCGAGCACGACGGAAAAAGGATTAGAAATGTTGCGGCGCTGCAGCGTTCAATGAATTTTAGAGCTTCAATTTTTTATATGTAGGTACTTGTTTATGCTTGAAATTTATATTCATTGAAGCACGGCACTCATGGCATGCGTACCTCCAGTGGCTTTTATATCGTCTCATAATGTTTTTGTTAATATTTTCTTTAACATTTTGATATTTGGCCGCATCTGCTTAGTGGGTATAACACAGTTATTAAGTAAGTCCTTTTATAGTAGAGTAGAATTTTGGTAGCATATTAATGCAATTATCATTATTTAGCATAACTGAAATTAAGTATTTGTATATCAAAACTTCAAGAACATGGCTGAGCTACTGTATCATTTTTATACTGAGCTATCGTTAAGTATCAACAATCTACATATAATAATCACGAAGGTATTGATGCATGCCCCTATGTAGGGTCGAATTTCCTGACTCCTTGGTATGTAACGCTACCGCCTAACAAGCGCACCAAGCGTGAAAACTATGTGGTCCTTGAAAAATGCTAATGGTGGCATTCTGTGATCGTCCGTGCGAAATAATTGCCCGTTATACACATTTAGGAAGTTATGATGTACTCTACTGAGATTATGATCATTTATTAGTTTCTAAAAAAAACTTAAATTGACACTTGATCAAATAAGGGACCGTTCAGACCGTAACGCGACGCATAGATGCATTTTTCTATGGATTTGATTGATTTGCAAGACGTCTCGTCATGTTGTTGTGTCATTTTGTTTTGTAGCATTATGTTTGAATGTTTGTCATGTCTGTTTGCATTTCGATCAAAATCAGAAGAAACGAAATGTACGCTGACTGATAAAATATACAAAACTTAAACTATAATTTTTAAATATTTTCTTGGCACATTTAATTGAATTTATGTTTAATTTAGACTAAATAGGTATCTAACCCGAGGGCAACATTCTATAATATTCGTTTAAAACTTGATAAATGTTGATTAATGTTTTAACGAGAAATATTTTCCAACAAAGAAAATATTTTTAATTTATCTTGATAATTTGTTCGTTTTCATACCGTTTGATCTTTTGGAAATGTATATTGTTTTGAACTTTAAAGGTATTTAGATTATTTTTTTGAGGTTACACGTCTTGATGAAGCAAACGAAAAAAACTTCTTTAATATTTAAATTAAAATTAAATAAGTAAATACTAAACCTACTGTCAAAAAGTTGGTTTTTAGTTCAAAATGAAGCCATCTTACCTATAAAGATTATACGTGTTTTATACCTACAGATTATACACATTGATACCGCGTTGTGGGCTGCAGTGCCGCCAAAATCGGCGCCAAGAACATTCCAAACTCTATACAAATATTATGTATTTTACCCCATGACTATAACGTGCACTCAGTTTATCTTACTATCAATAGGGACTAAAATTGTACAGTCCTCCAAAAGTGATAATGCGCATAAACATTTTAGTAATTTTTCGGCAACGGTCGTATTTCCCGAGTGACGATAGACGATATTGCATTTTCTAATTACACTGCGTTTAACATACATGTATTAGTCAAAGTTCGTCGTGATATTCCTGTAGTTTTTGTAACACGGTCACTCGTGCGCATTATTAATTTTGGAGTACTGTATTAGATATTAGGTTAGAAATAGACGCCTAATCTCAGTAAAATAAATACTAATAACAATAAATATAGTCGACACTAAGATCCTAGCACCGCAGTAGCTATCCAGGTATTTTATAAACCCCTCAAGATAAACAGCATTGAAATGTGAACGAATTGTGCGATACCCGTATCGCGATAAATAATGGTAGCGCTAAATGCGGAGATTCGTGAGATTACACGTGATATATTTACTTCGCGACTTATGCAACAGTTAACTCGAGTTTAACTTCGGGTTAGGTTAGGACCCGGCAGGTAAAAAGTAGCGTACTAAAGGGACAGGGATAACGTAGAATTAGTAACGGGATTTGAAATAGACTTCCGTGTCTGTCACAATGTATCCCAAACGCGATGGCTAGACTAAAATTTCCACAAATGATGTATTTTTCAATCCCATCAAGCCCCATAAGGACACCGGTGACCGCGACAACAATAGAATAACAATAGATTTCCAAGAATCTGCGATCGAAGGAGCTATAAAATATATTAAAACAACATTTAAGGCTCCCGTACAACAAACGTATTTTATAGCAGTTTCTACTCGATATAATGTTACAACAACTTGTAGGCTCCTACCTCGCTACTTAAAAAATCCTCAAAGTGGCTCAACTATGATACAGAACCCTTTGTGCACGAGTCCAACTCACACTTACCCCCCTTTTCTGTGGTTACTTGATACTCGACTTATTTGGGTAGAGATTGGGATCAGGAGTGACCCTTTTAAAGATTCATTTTTCACTAAGAAGCCTGCCACCTTGTAGTCTCTTATTGGGATCCTGTCGAGATTTTCTTGCATTGGTTCATTGTTTAAAACGGTATAATGTCTGTTCTTCTTAACTTGTTTCTAGAAATAAATGACTCGAGAATCCATTTATAAGCTCGTACTCATTTGGGACACGATAGTCTTAAAACAGACTATTGCAATACAAATTATTTGTGTGTGTGTGCATCTTCATTCGTTTTATATAGAAATAATAAATTATACAGGCTAAGGCTGGGCACAAGCCCTAAACGTTCTTCTAACAAACTATACATTTATTATCCCCAGAGTCCAGACACTATCCGCTTGATAAATAGCTTTCCGCCCAATACATCTCGAGATGTAACACGTTCAACGCGGCGCGTGTGATAACACGGAACCGGTCGCGAATCTTCACGCCCCTACCACATGAAATGCAGACACATTAGTCCTAAAGCTTGCTATACACATGGCGACAGAACTGCACAGTTTGGCCACAAAAGGCTTAAAAATGTAAAGTGTTATACTGCGTGACATTTTAATGGTTGTTTTCGCGCAGTAAAATGATTCTATCTTAGTAGTACAAAAGATTTGTGAAGTTTTTTGTATGCAAATCATAAATAAAATTCGGCCGGGTCTTAGCCGCTCGCGCCTATCGGCATAAAGTTGCCATTTTTCGTCATACAAAATATATTTTATTTTCAAAAAATAACATGCTTGATTCGATAGTACTCTGTACTTGACTATAGGTAAATCGTTCTGCTGCGGGAAAACAACCACTAAAATGTCACGTTGTATAGCTTTCCGCCCAATACATCTCGAGATGTGCGGTAACAATTCTACGCGGCGCGTGCGTTATCAGTTATCACGGAACCGGTCGCGAATCTTCACGCCTCTACCATATGAAATGCAGACATTAGTAGTTAAGCATGATAATATCATGATGACATACATGTGGCGATGGAACTGCACAGTTTTACTACAATTTAAATATTTTTATGGGAATAATAACAAAGCGAATTTAGACAGTCTCCTGTCACTTGTCAGATTTATCTTCAACTAGCTCAAAAAACACCGGAAGTATTTTAAAAATAAATGTATTGATTATGTCATGTTTGGGTGAGTCTTCTCCAAACGCAAAACTTGACTTATAATTCTTGTGCTTTTATAAGCACACCGATTTTTATGAAATTTTGGAGGTGTATTTATATACACCTCCAAAATTTCATAAAAATCGGTAAATATTATTAAGGTTAATAGGAGCTCTATTACAAGCAACGTAACACGGAAATCTCATATACTAATAACTACACAGTATAAGATAGAACGTGTATGTTTCTCGTGAACACTTGAAGTGTACACCGTACATATTAAGACTTACGACAAGTTCTATCTGCAGCAGTCGGCACGTGCGGCTATCGCGATCCTGTACTCGGATTCTGCTATTTATTGCATCATTAATACAGCTTCGATCTAGTTTGGATCTGACGAAGCTGCTAAGTACTTATTCATATACGACAATTGAACGTTACGCGACTGATTATTATTGGAGTTTTAACGATTCGGAATGCGTTTGAAGTTGAGCTGATATGTTTTGAAAATAGATATATACGTCTTAAGCTAATCGCACATTTGTCCGCACTGTACGCCACGAACGCACCTCATAATACTTACACGAAATGCGACGCGTACGTTGCGGTCGAATGTGCGTGGTTTCACATCATTTTATACAACGAATTTTAAAATGCGGCGCGTTCGGCGCGTGCGTGCTGATTAATGTGCGATCACCTTTAGTTATTTTATTGCTTAGTACTTCCACACTATATCAAAACCATATCAAAGCTGTATAATTGCAAGGTTAAGCAGATTCGGGGTACATTTCACCCCTGTACTGCATACTTGGCAATAAATTGGAGACATTATTACGCATTCTTTTGACCCTTACACCAGGCCCTTTAGCCACGATATTTCCTATAGAATCGCCGATCAAAATGTATGGGATTGACATAAGCGTTTGATAATATTATGACCTTGACGTTCGACTCGTCTCATGTCAATTCCATACATTTTCATCGGCGATTTTGTAAAGAAGCGATAAAGAAAACGTGGCTACAGGCTCAGGAGTATTTGAATACGTATTAAGTAGTTCTAATGTAATAGTTGTATTAAGTTGTAATTAGATTGCTTTCAGACAGTATGTTAAGTTAAGAGTTAAAATAAAGTTATTTTTAAGTAAGTATAGACAACCTTATCTACACAATATATCTACCTAGTAGATTAGTAGACCAGGTATATTTACTGTGTTCAAAGAGTTCTCCTGTCTGTCTGTTCAACTGTGATATCTTATATCTCTATCGAATCTATGATAATAACTTTCAGCGTCCTCATGTCAAATACTTTGGGTTTATGCAGCTAGACGTTGGTAAAAATACTGATTAATGTTATATTTAGATCACGAACATGTATTGTGGAGAAGGCGTATTCGTATTAATAGGCAATATATTTGGAGTTTCTTACGCCGGGTTAGTTCCCGAACCAGTGGTAGGCATCGTCGTAGTCGCGACGTTCAAAACGTGTATTTATAATGTACCCATTTCGAATAAAAAGATATATTTTATTAATTGGCTATGTCAATTATATATACTGTAGGCAGCTCTCCCAATATTGCTATCCATAATTTCCTTATTTAAAAAGCGTTAAAGGCATAATATTTTATGCTAGCTTTATGTGGTCGAGCAATCATCGACAGTATGCGACAACCCTTACCACGTCATGACCAGGGCTTTATTCTCACCTGAAATTTGTCTCACCAATATTATAATTGGCTCGCCAGACTTATTCCTGATCTCACCACACTTATTACTTTTATAAAATGTCAATAAATTAATGAAAACCCGAAATTGGATTACCAAATATATTTTAATGAAATCATCTGGTATGCACAAATAAATTACAGTGTCTGATAATGTTAAAGTTATTTGGTTACTAGCTGACGCTTGCAACTTATTGTGCCAAAATTCGTTCATCGTGCGAAAACCGTAGGTTTTGCCGATATAAAGAGTCCTTTGTATGTGCAATTAAAATAGGGAGTTATTTTCTGTATCCGTCGTTTCTAAATATATGTGTGTCCCTTTCTGTTGTTTCTAAATAGAAATAAACCGAGTAACCATAGTCGATAAATTAGTATTGGCAATCATTAAATTTCCGGAAGAAACTTTACTCCGCCATATATTCTGCTATTCTATGTGGGCGAAGTCGCTTGATATCAGTTTATGGACCTTAAAATAAACTGTCTCTTAAACACAATTAATTGGTAACAATTGCTTAACTTTAATACGTGAATTGTTACTGATATTTTTAGGGTTTTCTTATTACAAAACACGATCTTCTCGTAGAAGGGTAAAAGCGTTATTTAATATTACTCATCTGATATCAAAATTAGCATACCTGATACCATAAGTTAATCCAGAACCTGAACCGAACCGAACCGAACCGAACCTTGGTGAATTTCGTTCAATAAATTTTACGTGAAGTAAGTACATACATAGATCTAACTTTTGCGTTCATAATACTAGTGTAATTCGATTCCATCACTACAATTCGATAAAAAAGTTTTAACTTTCCGAAATACAGCCACAAATGAAAAGCATTTGTACTTTGACCGCAATATTTTACCGCTCGGAAAGACATTAAGCGTTTTTCGAAACATGGATTCGTTGGGCATTCACAAAGTATTGTAAACGGCTAGAACTTTGATGGTTTTTGCCAGCGTTTAATGGCAGCACTAATGATGGCTCAGTCATTAAGTTTTTATCCTCACACACTTTTATTAGACGTCCCGTAAACTCATAAATCTAATCCCGTTTTAGAGCTTGCGGTATCAACAAAAAGCACGCCTCTTTACTGTATTATAAAATTATCGACAAATATTTGTAATATAATAATAGTGGTTTACTGTAATGACATAACACCCATGCTGCATATTATGGCATAGTTGGACCTTTTTGATTACTTTTTCACGCACGTAGACGTTACTGAATCAGCGTACGAGTACGTAATTTAAAATTAGCGGACTATGCACTTAATCCTTTAAGTTACAGTTAAGTTTCCTCCTTAATATCAAACAGTCTTTTTAAAGTTCCAACGGCGAATCAAGGCAGAAAATTGAATATAAGATGTCAACATTAGTGTGAAATCCTGTACCTCGTTAGTATGACCCCTTATGGGGTATGTAGTATGAAGCCTTGGGGGGGAGGTAGTATGAAGCCTTAGAAATCGCTAATATCTATAGGTAGCAAAGTCCATGTGGTCAGTTATAGCGTTATAGTGCTCCCAATTGAAATGTCACTCGCCGCGATAAATAGTACTTAATACAAATACATGTCGATGTATTAACATTTAGATTATTGAACGATAGAAATTATTGGAACGGAATACAATTCGTACACCAGAAATTCACTTATAACTTCATACGAAATACGTTTCAGCGTTCCCTGTCCAGGCACAACTATTGTTCTAGATGTTTTATTCACGAGATACTCTCTCGTGTTGATAATTTTTCTTGTTCCCAACTCTTTGTTGCATATCGAAAGTATATTGACTAGAAAATGGCGCATTGTTCTATAGTATTATTTAATACGTTATGTTAAATCTCTTATTTTTTATTTTTATTAACACACGCTATTTCCTACAACATTATATATGAAATATTATGTCTGTACATAACGAAACAAGTGATAATACCTTATAGTGTGTATGTGTTCTTTATTCCTTGCATAGAGTTAATTGTAAAAGCGTCACTTTGTTTTGTTTGTATCGTATAAGAATCGTTAAGTTTGTTATACTTACGTTAACGGTTGCTAATAAAACTACTATATTACATACCTAGTAGTAAAGTAAGCCAATATGATATAACTATATGAGAACCGGTACATTCTTCACTCTGTTCATAAAACATGAAAAATTTTAATGACATCATCTGAGACTAAAGCTTCATCTATATCATATTGGATATCTTTTTGTTACGTGCGTTTTGCCATCGATATAAATTATGTGATATAATATGTAAGCGAAAAACAGCATGGCGAATGTACAGTAATTACAGAGCGGCAAGTTGAGGCTTATGCGCACGTAAGACTGCTTCAAGATGAAAATATTGTTTTGTAGCACATAGTCTGGTATAGACACTATCCCGGTACCCCAAAATTTAAGAATACTACAGCATTAGAAAGCATAATTATTGTAATTTTACTAATTACATTTTTCGAATAGCATACAATGTAAATCATGGAACACAACAAACCATGTCTAAATGGCTAGACTAAGATACGGATCCTATCAAACGAATAATAATGTGAAAGGAATTAGTTTCGGAGCTTGGACCACTAGTCACTTACACAGTGCAGCGTTGCGACGCGTTATAATTTATATCACGCCCAAATTCTTGCAGCTTGCCAATTTGCGTTACGCGGCAGCGAAGCTACGCAAACGGCACTCTGCAGATTGCAGTGGTGTGCGTTGTCACTGCTAATTAATATTTTTTTACGAATTTGTATTAGAGTTAATTAATTACCTTCCCCCCCGTCACAGTGGTGTAAGGTCTTCAAATATTCATCATGGAATCAATACGAATCAGGAGGTTATTATCAGGACTGATAATAATTTATAGCAACACTCAACAGTAAGACGTTTATATAACGTCAAGTGTTGCTTTGCTGTTGTACAGTGCGGTCTCACCTTTAGACTTTAGGTAGGTTTAGATACATCTAGCCGGTATCGGTTAAACTATCGATAACTGTGCCTCACCGCAGGCCCGAGTCCCGACCCGTGCAGCGTGCGTAATGTGTAATCGTGCGTATCGCGAGCTATCCCGTAACGTACAGCCTCCGGTCACGTACGATATTTCTGTGTTTTAGCGACAAACTTGCCGGTCCTTCACCTCATATCAAATGCTGCTTACTTCCCCGAAAAGCTAATAGGAAAATATAAATGCATATTTTTTCGCCTGAGTTTTTCGCTTCTAGGTACACTTGTGTACAAAACGCATAATTCTCAGAATACTTAAAAACCGCATCGTCTGCAGACGTGCTTGATCAATGTATTTATAATAATACTTACTAGAGATCGCCCAATGGTCGAAATTCGACCTTAGTTTCAACGACATTAGGACTACTAACTATATATTATTTTTGTAAAAAATATTGAATTTATCATTTTTTTTCAACTCTTGTCTCTGGGACTTAGCTGATCTCAGACTGGCCCTGTAAGCATTGTCTAATAGTGTCTAAGATTCAATAAAAAAAACTTTAATCCATTTTCAATTTGTCAACTTGTTGTCAACAGTCTTCAACTACAAATAAAAGAGTATAATTCGTATGTATAGGCTTGTCACTCAAAAATATGTCATTTCTCATGTGTGTGTGTTGTAGTGTGTGTAATGTTTTATTTGTTAAAAAAATGTATGATAAAAGCATAATTTCAAAATAATATTAGTTCGATGCACTCCTTCACCATATAAACTATAACTGTGCAAAATTTCATGCACCTACGTTTCCCCATTTTTTGTAAAAAGGGTTACAAAGTTTTTCGTTCACGTATTAATATTATGATATTGTGTGATCGAACTTCGTATTTATTCTGTAAAACTAAGAACTGCATAAAATATCTGGTTCAGTAGTCAAAACAACGCCTATCAAATTAAATAAAACACTGAAAGCACTGAAACCTATTCTTCAATTTAAATTTGCTTTTGGGCATTCTCAGCACGATTTTTTAATAAAAGTTCTCGAGAAACTGCCTAGAGCTTCATAAAACACTTAAAAGGTAAATTTGTATGTATAGCTTTAGTTATTTGGAAGTTTTTAAAGCGCTCCGGCCAAGTTTTCATTAAAAGCATTTACATAAAGCACAATAAATCAATATCATACAGTAATATAACCTTGCTTTAATCAAACTCGCTGAACGCAGAGATAATTTTGACGCGTTTTCGACGTAAAACTAATTTATTTTGCTGCTTCAAGTTATCTGAAATCACGATAATTTTCCGATTTGCCAGTTTCGAACGTCCACAACGTTCGAAACGGGCTGTCCAATATAAAGTTGATCTACTGTATATTATTTATATTGTGCATTAAGTTTGACATTGAGCTCGCTGTAATCTTGTAGTTCGCATAGACTTAAGTATTTACAGGATTGGGCTAAGCCCTAAACTATTAAGATTAAAATTTGTAGCTGGAGAGTTGTTATCCTCGGCTCTGTCGATGCTAATTTGCTACGTTAACAGCCTTCAGATTGTATTTTATATTAATTCTAGAAATTAAGGACACACAACTCGAAACGAAAACTGTTTTGTCAGACCGGTAGCTCAGACTGTGTTGACTAAAATGTCCAGTTTTAAGACAGTTGAATCGCTCAGAGACAGTTTTGTCTATAAGAAGATAATATTATTATGTTTAAATTAACTTCATGTGTTGCAATTTGTGTGTGTTAATTCTTATCCTAAGGTTGCTCTGAGTGGTGACTACTACAGAAATTTATTTTTTCTTAGGAAGTGAGCAAATGAGACAAGTTGCGAATGAAACTCTCTCATTTTCTCCATACAATCTATAGTATAATTCTCTCGAAGGCATAATACATTTCTACAGCGAGCAAACCTCATACAAAAAGTCAGCACGACAAGAGCTGTAAAAGTGCATAATTGCTAACATTTTAACATTCAATTTTATCATGGGTAATCATAGAGCTGTATTCAGGGGATAATTGCAGGCGTTGTACAGTAGCACTAGCGCCCCAGGTGTAATTTAGACACATTAAATGATATTTAATTTGAGCTCGTTCGATATTTGTCTTCGGAAACAACTATTAATTTAACTACACGTATTTTGTTAACATGAGTTTTATCGTTTAGGGTTTTTTGCGAGGACAAATTCAAACATACGGACTGAATTATTGTATGAGTATTGAATAAGGTTATGTTACATGTAAGTTACTTTTTAGAAATTACAAAACGTCTTAATAGTTAGCCACAACTACGTTCGTCTGTGATTTATTGATTGTGCGGGAATCGCTATAATTTCCGGTATAAAAACTATTCGACGCTCTTTCCCGGGACTCAAAATATATCCATGCCTCAACTCACCAAAATCTTTATCTTTATCGGTTTAAGCGTGATAAGGCTTCGCTCGCGTTAAGAAGTATTATTACATACAAACTTTCATCCCCTATCTTAACCCCATGGGGGTAGAATTGATCAAAATCCTTTCTTAGCGGATGCCTACGTCATATCTTCTACCTGCATGCCAAATTTCAGCCCGATCCGTCCAGTGGTTTGGGCTGTGCGTTGATAGATCACTATGTCGGATCGGGCTGAAATTTGGCATGCAGGTAGAAGATATGATGTAGGCATCCGCTAAGAAAGGATTTTGATCAATTCTACCCCCATGGGGTTAAGATAGGGGATGAAAGTTTGTATGTAATAATACTTCTTAACGCGAGCGAAGCCGCGGGCAAAAGCTCGTATATAATATAGATATTGACATTTGAAAATCAAAACGGCAGTGGCATATTGCGCAAAATATTTTCTTCACTTCCACAAATGTCTTTTAGAATTCTTTCTCAGTCTTTTTAAATCATTGGAGATTTAAAATCCCAGCGCAGCAGAATGGAGTATAAAATCAAAACTGAGACCGCAAATCGAATTACGATTAAGCCTTTAAGTAGAATCCTCGCAGCTTATCCGGCTCCGTTATGAAGCTGATTCCATTTCTTTCACGAGTTCAATTAATCTATTGTATCATTCGGGAATTTATCAAATAGAATTGTTTTTAAGGCTTAATCCAAAGTTGCATGATACTGGAAAATCTAGATTCTGAATATAAAGATTGAGTCACAAGTTTGTTTCGTATTTTTTTAAGAATCTAGACTGTCTTCAGTAAATGTCTTTTTCAGTAACTTAAGAAAATTGTAAAATTTGGATAATGACTGTAAAGGACCTGTATTTATAGTCTATACTCACTTAAATCATAAATGTGATTAGCCCTATGGTCTCCATTTTTATGGTCTAACGCCTGAAGGATTTTTTATAGTTTTGCGCTGCTGCGGTGTTTGTTATCCGCATACCATCTTAAGTTTACCAACATGTTTAGATGCTATCCTGTATTTTAACAGACTTCCAATAAAGGAGGTTCTACATTCGATTTTTTTGTATTTTTTTACAATCGATGCTTTAAAGTTTATTTTTTAATTGCAGGTACGTTTTCCAGAGTTTATCAAAATGTAAGATGTCAGCCTGTACAGGTATTTTAACCGAATTTTTTTTCGTATTATTCTAAGTGTCGATCAATGTGACTGGACCTTTATATTGCCTGACTGCCGTGACCTCACGTTCACAATAAATTAAGCATTACGGCCCCTGAAGTGATTCAACACAATTTATTTTTATTACACTTCTAAATCTCAGTAGTGTACATAGCTAAATAGCCTATGTTAAAATTTACGGGCGGAGTGATCACGAACTAAAAGCTTTCGCGGAAGCTTTATGGCAAAACTTTTGTTTCATAAGCTTTTTATGTTACAGTTCTGCTAAGGTCTTTTAATATTGCAACATTGTCAGATGTATGAAAGCTGCTATGAAGGAAATATTTCAGTACTTTTGTACTTTTTCATGTGCGAGTAATACAATCTGATAAGCCCCTTGGGCTCGACTCTTATACAACTTGCAACTATCTAGCTATGAAACCTGAGAACTAAGCGACATGAGTCCTAAATCGAATTTCGCATGTTTCCTCATAGCATAAACTGACCACATAGCTATTATTTCCTTACAGTAGCAGTTCCCACGTCTAGAATAGTCCTGGAACACCTAATGATGTGGACAAACACTCTCTGTTATTATTTCAAACTATACTAACGCGGAAGACGAACGTGGCATTACCTGTGCAATTGCCATGAGTAATTTCATAAGGCTATCTCGTGGCGTGGGCTTGCGTTTATACTAAACTTATTCGCCATTATTGTAATGGATAATAATTTCGCAGATATGGCAGAGACACGTTCACTTAGACTGCTACTAAGTAATGTCCAGTTTCATACGTGGGAGAGCCATGCTTCGGTACGAATGGGCCGGCTCGACTGGAGAAATACCACGTTCTCACAGAAAACCGGCAGTAAACAGCGCTCGCGCTGTGTTGCGCCGAGTGAGTGAGTTTACCGGAGGCCCAATCCCCTACCCTATTCCCTTCCCTTCCCTACCATCCCCTATTCCCTTCCCTTCCCTACCCTCCCCTATTACCCTATTCCCTCTTAAAAGGCCGGCAACGCACTTGCAGCTCTTCTGATGCTGCGAGTGTCCATGAGCAACGGATGTTGCTTTCCATCAGGTGACCCGTTTGCTCGCTTGCCCCCTTATATTATAAAAAAAAACTGAAGGGATAATGTATTTAATGGCATCGACTAGTTTAGTTTTGACGTTAGCGAATCAAAAGCGCTGTCAAATACATAAACTTCACTCTCTCTAGTCAAATATCTGAGAAGGCGAATCTCAGAAATGTGACTGTCATTTAAACATTTTAAATATTACTGCTTTGATCTTATAATTTATTTTTAGTCGTGAGATTCTTGAAAGTATATTACATATTATCTGTAGCGCTACAAGGGTCTCTTTAAAATGCACCTGACCCTAACTTGACTACATACTTAAACCTAGATCTCAAAATCTGTAAGGTCTAGAAAACTGATTTTTTTACACAAGTAATTTGAGTTCATTAAGATTAAATGCTCAAGTCGAAAACACGATCCCACCAAAACATGAAATGTAAAAGGAGCCAAGCAAAATAATGCATAGCTATTCAATACTTCTATCGTAAAAAGTTTTCAGATCACATTCAAGCCAAGCCTTCAACTTATTTTGTAATTTAAATCAACATTTAGTAAATGTATCAACAGATTTCTTTATTTTATAACGAGCTTTTGCCCGCGGCTTTGCTCGGGTTCAGAAGTATTATTACATACAAACTTTCATTCCCTATTTGAACCCTTTGGGGTTGGAATTTATCAAAATCCTTTCTTAGCGGATGCCTACGTCATAACATCTACCTGCATGCCAAATTTCAGCCCGATCCGTCCAGTGGTTTGGGCTGTGCGTTGATAGATCACTATGTCAATCAGTCAGTCAGTCACCTTTGAGTTTTATATATATAGATTACGAGCTTTTGCCCGCGGCTTCGCCCGCGTTAGGAAGTATTATATACAAACTTTCATTTCCTATTTTAACCCCTTGGGGGTGTAATTGATCAAAATCCTTTCTTAGCGGATGCCTACGTCCTAACATCTACCTGCATGAAAAATTTCAGCCCGATCCGTCCAGTGGTTTGGGCTGTGCGTTGATAGACCACTTTGAGTTTTATATATATAGATTATAGTGGCTTGGCAATGAGCACAAGAGACACAAATATAAAACTGCTTAATATAACTGCATAATATTTTGACCGACATATTCTTTGCAACCACGCACGCTTCATGTTATTTTAGGTCCTGCAAGGTCCATAATTCAGCTCGTTATCGGAATTTCTTTTTAATAAAACTACCAGTCAAGTTATCTATACTTATACAAGTTATTATAGCTACTTTTACAAGCTAGATAAAATTTATCTACACGCAAACTCTTGTTAAACGACTATCTGTGTAGCACAATGTTTATGCCTCGATTGAAAGAACTGGAGCTCCGACCGTGTTCTCTGATTTAGATAGGGCTTAACCTGTTCCTAACAACACTAACTAATCACCTATGGGTGGCCACAATGTAAAAACAGTAGAACAGCCGCGTCCTTGAAACTTGTTCAATTGAGGGGCAACTTTTATGCGCGTTACGCATAGTTTTGCCGCTTCAAGTTACCTAAATTTATGCCAATGTATGTGTGAGCCCAGGCGGTCTAGTATTATGATGGTCTACTGTATATTATTGTATATATATGTAATAAAGTGACTAGATGCCTTCTGGTATATAGTGCAGTAAGGCCATGGAGAAATTTTGATTATCTCGGTATAATTAATTTACTACCTTAGAGGGCAAATAAACAGAAACAGAAACAAAAACAAACAAAAGAAAAACAAAAGTATTTTTAGTCTAGTGAAGGCAAGTAGGGTAGTAAAATAAAATCCATACTTCCATACTAATATTATAAATGCGAAAGTGTGTCTGTCTGTCTGCCTGTTACCTCTTCACGCCCAAACCGCTGAACTAATTTTGCTGAAATTTGGTATGGAGATATTTTGAGTCCCGAGAAAGGACATAGGATACTTTTTATCCCGGAAAAATGTACAGTTCCCCCGCGATAAACTAATTTTGGCGCAACGGAGTTGCGGGCGTCATCTAGTGATGCATAATGTGCACTATGAATACAAAAAATTGGATATTCCCTGTATTACCTCTTAAATGTCTACAATATTCTGATTTACTGTAGACTGTCTGTCTGCCTTACTGACTGACTGACTGTCTGTCTGTCAGGCCATAGCGGCCAATTTTTTTACTTCGATAATGAATACATTTCCCTTAAACAGTAAAAAACTAAAAACTGCCTTCTATCTATAGAGCCCTTATTGAAATTACCAAGAAAAAGTTACTGCAAAAAGGGTTTTGTTTGCTTTCCAAAGTCCCTATAGTTTACGGCAGCACGTAGCTCGGACGTGTGTTCTCGACTGGCTTAAAAACGGATCGGTGGATGGAGTTGACCTACTGGTTCCGTCACGCGCTGGAATTCATAGCTAGGGTAAACTCTGTGATGACTGCTCACTTAGCTTTTAACTTTGCTGTACAAGTTTTTTGTATGTTTAATGAAAATAGGATGATTAATACTCGATACTGTATATTTTAATAGACTTGGAGGCTCGATTTAATTGACTATTTGACTGCCTTAGTTTCGTTGTACTTCGTACTATAGGAGGTAGATCAAAAATAACGCATATTCTACGTATATTAAAATTGGCTTCGGATAAAATGATAAACTTGTGACCTGTCACGGATTTGAACGGATGCTTTGCTCATATTAATAATTAATATTTACTACCATTATATTATGCATGACACATTCCTTTTTATTTACCCTATATATTATTAGATATAGAATCCGTTGCTTGCTTTTAGATCTATGATAAAAGTGAAGATTTCGTGATACATTTTCGCTATGCCGTCTATCGCGAGTTTACCCTATTATTTTGTTTTGTCAAGTCGGAAACATCTTTATGCCGTGTTTACTTTTCGTATTTCTCGGTTCATTTGTTAGGAGAATTTAAAGAAAGTATTTTAGTAGAAATTACGGTTTTTAAAAATTGCTTTTTGGTTAAAATGAATATTTTGTTGGCCTAAAATAAATATTATCTTAAAATTAATTCCTTAATTGTAATTAAAAATAACAGATTCTAAATTAACTTCTTCAGTTCATCAGTCCTGTTCATAGATATACAAATAGAAATGATACCAACTAATTTTGCTAAAACAACAAGGTTTTCAGCTACGGTTTTTTCATGGTCACGTACTGAAAATTGCAAAGTAACCGAAACGTTAAGCTCTAAGAATAAATATACCGTAAGGAAATCCGTAAATACATTTTAGAAGAATTTTCTATACCTATCTGTATTTATTACTATAAAATGTTATGATTTTCCAGCAGTTTATCTTAACCATAGTCAATGTTGAATGCATACGCCATAAAATGTAGCACTTTTACGACATTGCCTATTCACTAAACTCTAAAGGCTTCTTCGAGAAAGATCACTGAACTTTAATTTAATTAAAAATTTGACAGAAAATAAGTATATTATGGAGTTGATGGCAAAGCCTATAATCAAGTTAATTAGTAAGTGATCATTAAATCTCTCTAAGTGCGGTCGTAAACTCTATCACTACTACACTGTACTATTAACTACTCAGTTTCGTATACACTTATACAGTTAAACTAAAATTTTACTTTTTGAATTTTTCAATATCACTTTTTAAACGCCTTATAAATACGTATAAAGCATGAATATGTATAATATAGCTTTTTTTAAATGTAAATCGTCAGAAGCGTACGATTTTGGTATAGACGCGCTATTTTCACATACTCTCCTAAAATAAGGTAAGATGTTAGCGAAAGCTTGTTTCGCCCACAGAGCTTTAGCGTGGGTTGAGGACTTGGTGCTTTCGAGATTCGAAAATCGGATTAGGGATTTATTATTTCAAAGAAAAAGATTATTATGTGATAATTCGACATTATGTGGATGACTAGAGTTAACGACTTTTATCAATTAAAGTAACCAAAAAAAATATAATGGATATAAAAGGAACTTTAACCTAAAGCTAGTCTATATAGTATCCCTAAGGGCAGGGACACATATAAACACGATACGACGTCGTAACGTGCCACGATACACGGCACGCGGCGTAAAAACTCACGATGCGTTCCTGTGTCAGTGCGTGGCACTCACACAATGACGCCGCATCGTGGTATGACACGACGTCGTGTCGTGTTTATGCGCCCCGGCCCTTAGTGTTGCCTGCGTGTCAATTCAGAGCCAAAAGTAGGGGATAAATTGCGTTCAGTAGTTTGAGCGTAAACAATTACATGTAGTAACAAACATACACATAATACACACATAGTAATGGGTTTATAATATAAAATGCTAAAAAGGTTAAAACAATATTGCCACGCTACAGAATGAAATGTTGTATAATAGTCAATTAATTTAAAAATCCGTAACTATAACAGTAAAAACAATAAAACACAATAGAAAGCATAGAGAAAGGGCGCCCTATTAATAAGTGCTTCAAAACAAAACTTAACACAAAACGTAAGTGTAACAATTCGATTTCACCTCTTGTTAAAATTATGGTCTTATACATTTTGTATAAGACCATAATTTTAACATATTTGTGTGATAATGAAAACTAATCTACATTTCACTATTATAGCTGACACACATGGTCAAATATCTTAGTCACAGAAAACCGGCGTGAAACAGCGCTTCCGCTGTGTTTCGCCGAGTGAGTGAGTTTACCGGAGGCCCAATCTCCTACCCTTTTCCCTTCCCTACCCTCCCCTATTTCCTTCCGTACCCTCCCCTATTCCCTTCTGTACCCTCCCCTATTCCCTTCCCTACCCTCCCCTATTACCCCTCAAAAGGCCGGCAACGCACATGCAGCTCTTCTGATGCTGCAAGTGTCCATGGGCGACGGAAGTTGCTTTCCATCAGGTGACCCGTTAGCTCGTTTGCCCCCTTATTTCATTAAAAAAAAAAAAGTCTCTACACACTGATGAAAACTTATATTACTTTTTCCATATACAGTGTGTAACAAAAATAAGTGATAATACTTTAGGGTGTGTACGTGTTCCTTCTAGAGAGTTCACTGTGAAAGTAGCAGCTCTGAAAGACGAAAATTTTTTTTCACTTTTGTATGGGCAAGGGCCCGAGCGTCACGAGTTTCCCCATACAAAAGTGAAAAAAAAAACGGTTTTTCAGAGCTGCTACTTTCACAGTGAACTCTGTACAAGGAACACGTATACACCCTAAAGTATTATCACTTATTATTGTTACATCCTGTATAGTCATTTAGGTCCTTGAACAGCAGATCCGATAGAAAATCCCTCTTTAATATTCTGCAACTGATATGCCTGAAACTTCGTATATCCGTGCATAATTAATTATTGTGTGATATTATACCAGGTAAAACATCTATGAATATTATATTACGAGCTTTTGCCCGCGGCTTCGCTCGCGTTAAGAAGTATTATTATATACAAACTTTCATCCCCTATTTGAACCCCTTGGGGTTGGAATTTATCAAAATCCTTTCTTAGCGGATGCCTACGTTATAACATCTACCTGCACGCCAAATTTCTGCCCGATCCGTCCAGTGGTTTGGGCTGTGCGTTGATAGATCACTATGTCAATCAGTCAGTCACCTTTGAGTTTTATATATACTAGACTAGATGTGCTCGTACCTTTGTTGGTCGTTGGAACGTGAGTGGCGGGCGTTAGGTGCAATATGAAATTTTATCTCAACGTACAAACCGGAAACTGGAACTCCAATAGATTGAATTTTAATAAATTATTTTTAAATTAACACACTGGTTTCGATTAATTTAAAACGAATATTAATAAACTTTAATTTGGTAATTTTGCCCTAAAAAGCTTGTCGTCATCATTTAATTCATTTGTAATTTTCAAAAATTAATAAAACGGGTCTAATACACGGTGTAACGAAACTAAGTGATAATAATACCTTAGGGTGTGCATTATATGTAGAGATCGTTGTGAAAGTAGTAGCGCTGAAAGAGTAACTTTTTCACCTTTTTATGGAAAAGTTCATGACGCGAGGGCGCTTGCCCATACAAATCACAAAAAATTTGCTCTTTCAGCTACTTCTACTTCTTTCACAGTGAACTCTATAATATGAGGGATATATATACACACCCTAAAGTATTATCACTTAGTTTTGTCACACCTTGTATAGAAACACTGAAACATAAGTGTAACTATCTGATTTTAAAAATAAACCTACATCATTTGTTAATGTATGCTCTGACATGAAAGATAAAAAAAAACACTAATTAACCTGAGAGAAGCCACATTGCTCTGTTGCATTGCGGTGCGGCATTTATTTTATGTTATACAGTGATGCGTTTTATTTATTTTTATTTTATTTGGGATATCAAACTATTGCGCACATATTTAATTCTTACACATAAATAAAATTAAAAAATGCGGGAATTACCCCATACCATTATTCACAACATAAAGCCAACATACTCGTATGATCATACGCGTTGCGTCGTCGGATGCGATTTCGTTTTAACAACGGATATGACAAAGAGGATGCGCTACTTTATTTTGACGTGCGTTGCTGCAACGCCGGCCGCCGCTACAATGCGTTATTCCAACGACGCAACGCACTGTTGCAATGTGGCCTCAGTTACATCTTAATATCAAAAATCAACACCTGCCGTCACGGTCATCAAAGCACGTCATTGGAGGCCCGAAAGCAATCACGGTGTTAATAAGACGTCAATTATAGTCTTGTTTAACGCCTTAACGGGCCGATAGCTGACTGATAGCGGGCCGATACGCTCAGTGGGTCGCAAAGAGTACAAAATTTTGGCTTTATGAGTGTGTTAATTTTTCATCTGGTGACTGATCCTCTATGTTCGAATGTCGATAGCTGTCTTGCGTGTTAGACAGCATGTGTGCGTAAGACAGCCTGCGATCGAAATTATATTCGGGGCTCGAAAATCGGGTGTCTAGTGCGCTTTATTCTCGCTTAGGCATGTGGTCGAGTCTCCCTGTCAAGTGAATTTTTCCATAAAAGACGAGGGAGAAACATACGAATAAGTTACCTCTATGGACGTTTAAACATTTGCTATAGTGATACATTTTTAAGTCATTAGGCGTTTACGTATTAATGGCAGAAGGAAGCACATAGATGCAGCCTGCCCAAAATTAGGATGATGATGTTTATAATATAATAGTTCAAAATGATTTATCCTCATTTGCTTTTTCATACGTAAGTTGTATATTCTTATAGGGTTTTGACGCGAGCTTTTGCGCCCTCATAAAATGATACGCTCTTAACACGTGAAAAAACTTTAGCCCCACATTAAACCCTTGTTTATATTATGATGACGGAGCTTTTATATAGCTTAAGATAAAGCTTGAGAATACATTTCCACCGAAACGCAAGAAAATTGAAGATAAACTTTACGGTACGCGGAAATGGCGAATTATATCCAAATGTAAGAGAAAGGAATTTTAAAAAGCTTTTATTAAGCTTCCTTTGTATTTTTATTGTCTCTATATTTTTAAATAAAGTACAAGATGGAATGAACTTTATTTTCAGTGGCTATGAAATAAATTATTTGTTTAGTGCAAAAGATAATTTAAGTTATAACCTGGAATGTCGCTATTCGGTTTCCTTTGAAAGATTTTATACGTGGGAGAGCCATGCTTCGGCATGAATGGGCCGGCTCGACCGGAGAAATACCACGTTCTCACAGAAAACCGGCGTGAAACAGCGCTTTCGCTGTGTTTCACCGAGTGAGTGAGTTTACCGGAGCCCTAATCCCCTACCCTATTCCCTTCCCTACTCCCCCTATTCCCTTTCCTTTCCTACCCTACCCAAGGCTGGCAACGCACCTGCAGCTCTTCTGATGCTGCGAGTGTCCATGGGCGACGGAAGTTGCTTTCCATCAGGTGACCCATTTGCTCGTTTTCCCCCTAATTATTTGTATATATATATATATATATATATATATATATATATATATATATATATATATATATATATATATATATATATATATATATATATATATATATATGTCGCAGCCGACTGGTTTAAATAGCCGTTCAATCAAACAGAACAGACCCTTATATTACTACACAGTACACACTCAAGCTACATTGTCTTGAGTACTGAAATTACAGCTTAAATATTATTTTAAACTAAACCAAACCTGATGATCATTGCTACTCTAACCCTTATTATAATATACGCCTTTGTACTGCAAAGTTAATGTATTATTAATGTTCGGTAAACACTCCACCCCGCGGCCCGGGGCTATTATTTTCAGCCCTCATAAAAATATACGTGTAAGTAACGAAACTAGTATATTTGCAGCGTGTTTAGGTTACAACGCATAGGATCAGCTAAGTGGGCCCCAGACGATCAATTTTATTGTGGAATATCATTGAACAATATTGTTGAAAGATTTTTTGACAATAAGATTGAAAGGCGGCGTTCAATATCAACCCTAGACTGTCAATAATATTGCAAAATACGTGATATAGCACTATAAAATTGATCGTGTAGTTTCCCGCTTACAAGTTTAATTTCAGAAGGATACACATTGAATCGACAGTTGCCTATCACAATTTTGAATAGCTGCATTGCCTCCTCAATCCTCACGTTGCAATGTGAGACCCTAAAGGTCCCTACCATCCTACTTCTTTGTCGTTTTCTTCATTACTGAAGGTCGCGCCTGGAAAAGTTCTCCTCTACTTTGGTTGTTAAGCTCTTCCATTTTGTTCGGTCTTCTGCTTCTCTAAGGGCGGCTGTTATTTTCAGTCCAGTGAGTGTCGTAATTTGGTCACACCATCGGGTAGGTGATCGACCCCTGGGTCGCTTGCCGTCAATTTTTCCCGTGACTATTAGCTTTTCGAGGTTGTCTGGTTGCCGGCGAGCGATGTGACCAAAATACCCTACCATCCATTCCTAATAATTTTGACCGGCTTTTTTGTTAAGACATCACTGTCCTCTATCCTCCGTTACATAAAGTAAATTGTAAAAACTAACTACTCTTAATGTTATTTAACCTTTTAACCTACTTAACGAAGTTAATGTAATGTCTACAGTCCTTTCAAAGAAGCCACTCGGCTTTAGTAAATATCATCTTCTATTTCAGTTTACAAAAACTTTTTAAACTAAACTGAAACGGAAGCGAGAACGGTAATCTTGAAACCCTAACCCTAAAATACTAGCGAAGCTAAATAACGTTTTATCCACGGGGAAAATGGAATACATTTTGGAAGTTCTCTCTAATATTCTCTCTAAGTAAAAGTTAAGCGCGTGCGGGCACTTTCATAAATGCCAGTCACCAAATAGTCTTATAATAACTAATTGAATACCTCCATTTGCCGTTTGTGCTCAAAATGCCCAATTGTGCTATAATAATGCCCAATTTCGTAGAATGTAACAATAAGAAGCAGTAGAAATTGATTGCTGGCTTACGTTTAAAGAGTTTATATAAGATGTTTTAAGTGTGTTTAATTTTAATGGAACAGAAATCATTTTAAACGCTTTAAAGTTTTTGCCTAGCAATGAGACTGTGTCTAGGCTAGGAAAATCAATAAATATAATATGAATGCAATGAATTCTCACAAATAGAAGTAGACGTTTTCAGAATGTAACAAAAAGTTCCAAAATTATGAGCTCTATGTACACAGTCTCTTGTTCACACAGCGTGCAATTTCACAAACAGGGAAAGTCCTGGCAATGATCCCATATATCATGATGAACGTCAAAGGGTTAAATGTACCTTTATCCCGTATAAACCCTGGAGTATAAATCATGTTGAGATACCAATTGTCGGGTTATGTAATAAGGCCACGACAAAATAGAGCCATTTATAACACAAGACTCTTCTGTCTAGACTAGGGATGCGTTCACACTTTGCGACATTTTACGTCTAGAATTTGTGGACATGGCAACATGATAAAATCGCGACGCATGATCTAAAGTCTATGTTCCAAAAGGTAAATAAATGCCTAAATTTATTTAAAACCGGATATCTCGGTGAACTTTGTATCACATCCTAATATAAATCTCCCTGGACTTTCACGAATATTTCGTTACTACAACTAGCCAAATCGATTCAGTCGTTCTCGAATTTTAGCGAGAGAAACAAAAAAAAAAACATTTTTATTTTTATAAAAACATAGATTGCGTCCAGCTTGGTTTGGATCAGTAGGTAATGCCAGGTTTTTGGAATATTTTTGGCAGACCTTTATCCATTAGCGATTTTTATTGGCCCACAACTCTCATAGAGTTGTAAGCCAATAAAAATCGCTCGAATCTGTTCAGAAACAATACTCAACAATGAATAATGCTCTTGAATTATTACACTACTAACAAACCACATAAACCGGGCACAGTCGCCTAGTATGTGCTCAACCTAAACAAGTTTTAAATTATAATTATTCGCACAACTACGATAATAATTTAGCTCCAGCATAAAAATAAAAATCCTTTACGAGTGTTGTTAAGCGTTTTGTTATAATGTTGGAGTGGATGTTTTAAATTTAATTATGATTAAAGTTTACGTCTTGTTAAACAAGTGAACTACTTTTTTGTGTTATGTGTAAGTGTTTTAACTAAGGTAAAATTCACGTTCATTGTATAATAATAGTTGTACTTTAAGGTGTAAATTCTTATCGGCTCCCCTTACCTCTGACGTTCTTACGTTTAAAGGTTCTTAGTGTTATAATACTAGCTAAAGCGTCTGTTTAAAAATATCCAGCCGTTGCCACTCAAAAATTGTGCTATTTTTAGGCTATTCGCGAATACATAAACGTTTACTCTAAAACATGCAAAATGCTGCAAATTTTTAAAAGCTTCCACATATTTATATAAATATCGCCATTCTCGCAGCGAAACTCCTAAACGATAAGTGACTTCGTGATATTTTCTGTGCTCTATTATTTTAGGTCGGGCGTACATTCGGAGTGGTAGAGCCCTAATCGAAAATCGCTTACTGCAAGGGGAGGCATCAAAGCCAGTGAACTGCAATACCCGCGCGTAATATCTCGTATCGCTTTTTGTTCGCTTTTAAATTATCTGACAACCCTACGCTTTGCCCTTTTTGTACGCTAATAACATAATATTATCGTATTTTCAGTTGCAACAGTGCGCGAATAGGCTCTCGGCAATTGCACGTCGTTGGCATCGTTATTTCTACCTTATGATCCATATAATTGTATTTTATGATATTGGTCACGGTAAAAATAATTTTGCTGATATATTTTTTGCTTGCGTCATGATTATGGCTAGGGGACGGCGCCGGCAATATAATAAGGGAACATTTTAATAAGATATCGAAATGGAAAAGAAACGGCCTTATTTCTAGCATGAGTAAAATCGAAATAATCTGACTGAAAGCTGAGAAAATAGACATTGATTAATGAAAGCAGTTGGAGCATTATGAATTTATCGACCATCGTAATGATTTTGTCAGATGTGGCAACCATGAAAACTAGCTTAAGACTTAAGAGGGAAACGCCTCTTTAACCTTAAGCTAAGTTTTCATGGTTAATCATACGCAAATAAAACCGATTGTCTATGACATGCTTTATACAGATTAGCAAGCATGGGGCCAATCATAGTTGTCCATCATGATTCATGACCAAAAGTAAACTTTCTGTTAGCGTATAAATAAATTGTAAAAAGAGAGTTTTATTACATTTGTTTTGGACTTAAACAATTTCCGTTTATCTGCCGACAAAAAAGGTAATAATTTAATTAGCAATATTTGTACAACTTCATAACAAACACTTTTGTGGCTGTTTATTGAATACGCTCTTTCGTTTATAACATAAATTGTTCGTGTAAGTTATTCATAAGTACTGCATATTTTACTTTCCTTTCGGCTGCCACAACATCAAGAGCTCAAAGCCAAGCTATACTTACAATAAGTACAAGCTTTAGTATACGAGCATTATGATTATATCATAATGCTCGTAAGATACAAATAGTAGAGAAACAAATGGCTCGAAAAGTTTTTAGTTTCTATCAAAATGGACAGCTTTATCCTATTTTAAAAAAATGAACTGCATATTTGAAATATATTCTAACAGAAAAATAGGCACAAAAATCACCGTTTAACAAAAAGCTCAAAAATATTGATTTATGAACTATCGGCGCAGTCGGTAGGATAGTAGGGATCAACAAAATCCGCGTCAACTTTGCGTAATAAATACTAGTTTTAATATAAAAATGGTCACATTGCTCGTAAATTCGCTGTACAGTGCCAATGTACTCTTTATTTTGTTTGCAAAAAGCTGTTAAAAATAACTGCGCTAGTATTCTAACGAGCGACGTGGTTAATCGCGATTCGCGATGTGTTTTTATTGCACATGTTGTTAAACTCTTCATACGCTGTACCCAAATTATTGTACTGGTTTATTAAATTAGTTCTACAATATGGGAAAGCTATTAAAATTAACGGATTAAAAAACATAATCACGTTTCATACGTGGGAGAGCCATGCTTCTGCACGAATGGGCCGGCTCGACCGGAGAAATACAACGTTCTCAAGAAAACCGGCGTGAAACAGCGGTTGCCCTGTGTTTCGCCGAGTGAGTGAGTTTACCGGAGGCCCAATCCACTAACCTTTTCCCTTCCCTACTCTCCCCTATTCCCTTTCCTTCCCATCCCTACCCTCCCCTATTACCCTATTCCCTTAAAAGGCTGGCAACACACCTGCAGCTCTTCTGATGCTGCGAGTGTCCATGGGCGACGGAAGTTGCTTTCCATCAGGTGACCCGTTTGCTCGTTTGCCCCCTTATTTCGTAAAAAAAAACATTTTATGTTCCTCTAGATTTTAAGCCTTAATGATCCATGTTAATTATGAAAGTTCTTTAAGAATACTACGTTTTTCTGTAAATAAGTCATCCACATCGTACTTCTAATTAGGGTTAATTATAATAATAATAATAATAATAATAAACATTTATTCAACAAAGTTCACAGTACACTACAATAGAACAAAGCACACAACAAGATAGAGAAAGAAAAAAAAAGACATGCATACTATAAGCCTAACCACATAATAGGTATACTTATCAGTAAAAAAAAATAATTAGAACACTTAATTCTAATTTTAACACAAACAAAATTTTACAAATAATTTACACAAGTACATAATATTTTGTGGTGCGGCACGGATTGAGTGCTTCGGTATAAGGCAGTGCAGTGCGAAAAGTTGTTGAATAGGACTCCACTCAGGTAATGATCTTGGTACAGGATAACTGTACCACGATCCCTGGTATTATGTGGATCCTTGTGACTGCCAGGCGTTTGACATCAACTTAAAGCGACTATTATAACAGTTACAACTGTTGACAGATACAATATTCCACAATGGAAAGTGTTTGCGCACAAAATAGGTCCAAAACGTCAAGTAAACACACTCATTGTTTGGATTTACCTGCGTGACCGACAATTCGGTGCGTCGCGTCGACGTGAAATTCGTTAAAAACTGTTCACTTTTGTTTGTTTTCGTTCCGAACGTTATTTAAATCTCAATTTACTTTTTCATTTGGTTTCATTTGGAATAGATTTTACTTTTATCGAATCAATTTGTGCGGAATCGCGTGTCCGCTAGCGTGCAAAGCTCGGTAGGAAACGTTTGCATAATATGACCGTATATGTCATAATGACGAGGGATATTCACAGTTCATGATGCACGGAACAACGGAACGCATTCCGTCGTCGCCTGTTATATAAACGGTAGCTGAATGAAGAATGCACGTTGATGCTGATCGGTTCCGATGTAAATGTGGTAAAAGAGGTTTTTATTCGTTACTTTTGTGCTCTTCATTCGCAAGAATTGCACATCGTCAGGTACGCATAATTTCGTATAATTCTTAGAGTCTAGGTTTTTCGAAGTCATAGTTTCTCAGAGAACTATACATGAAAATCGCTCAGAAACTCGGCTGGATCGTCGGCGTGCATACATACTCACATGTAAATACATATACTTCAACTACTAGCTTGTCGGTTCCGATATAAATCTGATTAAAGAGGTTTTAATTCGTTATTAGTTATTCCTCCTTTAAAGTCTAAAAATAGCTTAAGATGTAGCTTGCACTAACTCACTAACCTCACTATTGATTCGCCGCAGTTTTGTGAAAAACGAACTCTGCTTTTTTTTCGAAAGGGTCTAAGCTACTGGTCTGGTTAAGACCACGGTAGTTTAATCGTGGCTATAACTAGTCTGTTGCTAGTTGGTTTGGAGATAAGCAATGAGGGGGCCTGGCCCCCTCCCCTAAAGTCACACGTGTCACACGTGTGACTTTAGGGGAGAATTCTAATCGGGCAATGTTGGGGACGAACTCTGCTGCTTATAATTGCAGTTCTTACAGAGCCTACCTTGATATTAAAGTCATACAGATTAATAATATCGATTTTGACTATAGTATATCCAGAATTGTAATAAACGAACCTTAGGGTAGAAATAATAAAATGAAAAAGAAACACGTGGAAAGGCAGACACTGAAGTATCAAATTTATATCGGGCAATAAATTATTTTATTCGAAAACCCAATTCATATTCCGACATAATTCGAGTGAATTAGTATAAACGTTGAAATGGTAATTTATGGTTTTGTATCTGCAACCGGCAATTTTAGATGTAGGTTGCGGCACTAGGTTTCTGGCACGATGCATCTTACGCTGCACTTTCTTGTAACAGCCCGCGATAAGATCTCATTTAAACAAACATGCTTTTGTTACCGTGGAATATTATATTAACATTTATAAAGACTGTGAGAAAGTCAATTTGGAGGTTGTGTGCGCTTTTATATTACCTGTTTTATGAAAATTCTACGTGTCTCGTTCTTGCGATGGTTATAAAACGGCGCTTACCTGAAAAGAAAAAATAATAATTAGTATTTAGTCATTGTATTAGCAGTCACAGAGCTTTCAGAAATGGCTTAACTTTTCATAGGCTCGACTAGTCTATGTTACTTATTACTAAACTAGATGTTCCGCGCGGCTTCGCCCGCGTAAATTAGATATTTCACAAACAAATTAGTCCACTAAAAATAGCCTATGATCCTTCACGTGGTCTACTTCTTATCTGTGCCAAATAACAGAAAAATGCTCCAGTATTTCGTGAGATAAGACCTTTCAAATAATATCCCCCGTTTTTTCCACATTTTCCTCTATTTATTCGCTTTTATCAGTTATAGCGTAGTAAAATCTAGCCTATATCCTTCCTCGATAAATGGGCTATCTACCACATTAGGTACACATTACCAGCCCCTTCCCCCGAGGGGGTGGGGGATACGCAAAGTATTTCCCCTCCTAAACAAAAAAAAAAAGGTACACACTACCACACTACTACAATTTTTCAAATCGGACCAGTAGTTCCTGAGATGCCGGACCAGTAGTGCGTTCAAACAAATAAACAAACGAACTCTTTCGCTTTTTAATGTTAAGTATAGTCTACACTACTATAACTTTTCGTCAAGCCTGCTAGAAGATTTAGAATATATCCTTTACACTTACTTCCTACAAAATATTACTATTTACTTTTACACAGATAAAAATGCGTTATTTACAACAGATATGTATACCAACGTAACTAATGCATGCCGGGGAAGAAATTGATGTTACCAATTCAGCGTAACGGTAACCGCGAAACCATAAACAAAGATGGAATATAGATTCAAGTGGCTTTCTTTGACTTAACACGTAGTAATTATGTGAAGTCGTGGGAACGAGAACTGTACAGTTTACAGACTGTTCACATCAATTCGCGATTGCAGATCAAATGGTTATAGCTTTACTGCCGGTAGTAAGGCTGCGTCCCCATCAGACACGGCGCGGCGCCGGCACCGTGTTACGGCACGACGCCGCCACCGTGATACGGTACGGTTCAGTCGATATTTGCGCTCGAACGAGAGTGTTTGTCCAGACTAGCACTCTCGTTCGAGTGCAAATATCGACTGAATAGGGACGCACCGTACGCGGCACCGTGACACGGTGCGGCGCCGTACCGTATCACGGTGGCGGCGTCGTGCCGTAACACGGTGCCGGCGCCGCACCGTGTCTGATGGGGACGCAGCCTAACTGAGATTCAAAAATCACACGTGGTATCTGATTCGAAGGCTTTTGGAATGGATGTGTATGACGTTGACCAATAGCAACGCTGTTTGGGATATAAATGAAATTACTGTCGTGCTAGCGGGCCCCTAGAGTTCAGCTATCCCCAACCCGCGGCCCGCCGGGACTTTATCTGTGGCCCGCGTGATGTTAAACCATTTTGAAATTCACGCCCACCGGCAAAATAATGTAAAGTCGTCGTGAAAGACATGAAATTTTTTCCACTTTTAAATCGTTAATTTTGAAGAACGATATTTTTTAGCCCTAAAAATTTTTTGTTGCGGCCCGCGACACCAAGACCAAGACATGTTTGTGGCCCGTATGAAAATAAGGTTGGGGACCACGGCCCTAGACGATCAATTTTATTGTGCAATATCACGTATTGTGCCATAGACCGTCTAGGGTTAATATTGAACGCGCCCGCCATTCGATCTTATTGTCAAATAAATTGTTCAATAATATTGTTCAATGATGTTGCACAATAAAATTGACCATCTAGGGGCCTAAAAAAATATTTCATTAATTTCAAAGTGCCGTTATTTTCGTTAGTAACCGTCGCATGCATCTCCGCTACCGTTCTCACCAGGTTTCATTGACCAAACAAAATTCGCACTTAAAAGAGTTTTTTCGCATCGGTTTATCTCGCAAAAACGTGTTGCAAAAACGATGTGAACTAGTGAAAGTGATTAAACTTTAGATACCATCGCAGATTTGAATCTCGAACAATAAACATTAAGACTTGTAGTTGTGTTGTTATTACATGAATACAATCTTCGCAAAATGCATTAAATGTATTATTATTTTACGTGTGTATGTGATAATATGATATTGGTTGTTTGATTGATATTGTAACTGTCGAATGTCGATTTAACGCGCTATAACCGAACTATTATCTAATTTTATAATTAAGAAAACCATATGCGCATAATAATAATAATAATATCCATAGACGCTTCACACCACGTCAGTCTGGCCCCGTGGTAAGTACCTGAAGGACTTGTGTTACAGGTATCAGACAGCGGAAAAATATTTAATACTTTTATACTATATACATAATATATTTAAGATTTTTATTATATGTACGCATATTTAATACACATCCATGACCCAGGAACTTTGAAAACTTTTTGTTCCGTCGGCGAGATTCGAACCCGCGACCCCTGGCTTGAGCTACCAACGCGCTCACCATTGAGCCACAGAGGTCGCCATATACCATTAATATGTGATATTATATGGCTTTTATATGCCATCAAATATAACTAAGTTAGTTTTAAAAGTAACGTTACAGAACTATGAAAATCGTGCGCTAGATCAGTACTCATTAGTCGCAAACTCTACCTCCACAGATTATCACGAAATCAATTCTTTTGTTGGAGATTTTCTCAACAGAGGTTAGGTCAAGTTAAATTATCTATCCTAACCTAGATAGATTAATCAACTGAGAGAATACACGGTAATGTACGATAACTATAGTTAGATTATTGTTTTCTCATCAGCGGAGTATTTGATTGATAACTTTTTAACTATAATGATACATCATTAGGGTAACCTTCTGATATCTCAGGAAAGAAAAAGAGAGTTTTATTATGAAGTATTTTAGCTAGCAATCATATACTTATTATAATTATTTTTTTTTTACCAATTACCAAGTTTGGTTAGGACAATACAGGCTGATCACCTGATTGTCTGACAAGTAAGATGATCCATGCGTCGGACGGGCATGTAAAAAGTCGGTTCTGCGCCTGATCTCTCGCCAGTCGTGTCGGTCTTCCGTCCCACTGGGTTATGAGAGTAAAGGAATAGAGAGCGCTCTTGTGTACTGCGCACACACTTGGGCACTATAAAATTACTCCTGCGTAGCTGGCCTGGTTTCAATGAAACCAGCCACCGTCACCGAAACCGGTGTGGGAGCTATTATATTATTATAATTTATATAAAAATAAATAATTTACCAATGGCGCTCGCAACTCTGTTGCGCCAAAATTCGTTTATCGCGCGGGAACCGTACATTTTTATATTACACGACCTAGATAAAAAGTATCCAATTTCGGGGTAAAGAGTGTTATGTAAGGACTTAACACTCTTTACCCCGAAATAGAATACTACCCCGAAAAAGGAAAGGTCCTGGGACAAAAGTATCTCCATTTCTAATTTCGTCAAAATCGGTCGAGGAGTTTAATTGTGAAGAGGTAACAGACAGACACACTTTCGCATTTACAATATTAGTACGGAAAGTAATGCTCGAATGCAATAAAATCAACAAAAACCTCAAATGCTTGCTAATTAATGTAAAACACATTCCATAATGGGTTTTTAAGGTGTCACGAAAATTATACTAGTTATAGCTGATAAGCTATGTCCACACTGTACCTATTTTTGTTCATCAAGGGCATGAGTTATAGCGCAGTCAACAGCACACGTGAGGCATGCCAGCGACGCATGCGCTCTGACCGCATCCAAAACTTTCGCTTGGTTCGTTTTTTTGTTTTTTAATTTCTTACGACCAAATAAGCCGCACATATTCCACGCAGTAAGATGTTCTCGTCGCACATATGGTACAATAATCTGACAGACACTGCAACTGAACAAAAATGACAATGTTGGCGTTGCGTTCGTTGACGCATTCAATTATTGAATGCGTCTAAACGAAAGTTCAATGAAAGAAGATGACGAAAATTGAAGATGAAAGTGCACAGTGCGGACATAGCTATAGCGCTATTTCCATAGGTAACATTTTTAAACATTTCAGGCGTACTATTTTTCTTTGCCCGCAGCTGAAGTTTTATTTACACAACATAATTAACGTTTCTGTTTATTCTGTACTTAATAAATACAAACAAAAACTGTACTGGCTTTTATTACTTTCTTGTTATTTTAAAACGAGATAAAAATTCCGATGCGGAATGCTTTATTTTTTGCAAAATGTACTTTCCCTCGCATCTCTATTAGTTTAATTGAAGATTTATTTTTGAAATACAACAACACGATTCAGAAACCGATGATAAATAGTTTTTCATCGTTTTGCACAAAATATAGCTAGTGGTGTGGTGTGGTCTTCATGAACTCATGTAGACAAATATGTCTACAGGAAAGTCACGCTCTGTACATGGTCATAACATTATTTACGACTTAAAGTTATCACATAATTTTCAGCAATCGAAAGCCATGATTGAATTTCATTATCTTTGCGAATATTAATAAAAGTCGCGTTATATTTTATGGAAGGGAAGTTATACAGTAATGCCCACTGGGAATTCTTCATTACGTTATTAGGGTCAAGTCATATTGTCAATATTAATTATTTGATATCGTTATAGGAAGTGTAGTCATCATTTCTGATTCTGAAGATTGATCTATCTTTTTCGTATCTATTGTGTCTATAATATATTAATTTATTATTTACTTACTTTTGTGCCCTTTATTCGTAAGATTTGCACATTGTTACGGGTACGCATAAGTTTGCATAAATCTTAGACTCTAGGTTTTTCGAAGTCATAGTTCTGCAGAGAACTATATTTAGATGACACTCATAGTATATAAATACACATACAGTTTAAATACGTTTGCAGACGTTGCAGTCACTTTAATTGAGTAAACAGTAGAGGTATTTCAAAAGCAAAGTTTTGAAACCAGTCAACCAGAAACTTGCTGTCGATCGCATAGGTCTATAGCAGTCTTTCCCAAAGTCGGCGATAACGACCCCTTGTGGGCGCTGGAGGTCAAAAGTGGGGAAGTGTGGGACCCAGAAAAAAAATGGGGGCGTTGTGTTGGTTGCGGGGTGATTTATTTCATCTGGATGCATTTTAAAATTGAAACAATGGGGGCGCTCAAACATAATATTTTGTTCTCAAAGTGGGCAGTAGACAAAATAAGTTTGGGAAGCCCTGATCTAGAGTTATATGAACGTCTTGCACTCTTTATCAATAGATGTAAATAAAAAACTTATTGATCATGCAATTATTGTTAATAGCTTCATCCTTATAATTGACTTAGCTCATCAACTCCATATTTCTTTTGCTTATACAACACCGGGCCCTTAGAAACTGGTCGGTCGGTTTTTTTTTTCTAGATGCGTAGTTGGGCGTGACGCGCGTTTTGTCGGCTGCTCTTACCGATACGGTCTACATGCTGCCAGCATCCGACTAACCCTTAGTTCTTAAGTTTCTTAACGGTGAAAGTGCTTTCCCGGCGATATTTTTTTTCCTTTGTAGATTATCGAACGATCGATAAGATCGATAAGTTCAATCAATAGTGAATAATACTATAAACTATAAATCCTGATATTAATTATTATTTGTCAAGTACTTATATGATATTAGATTCAATGATTAAAGTTACCAAATCGTAAATTACTATATCAAAATCTACACTCAAACATGTTACTATCCGTATTCTATGCGCCTGGTTTGTCGTAAGTTCGTTACTGTAACGTGTTGTAAGAGAATAGTGAAAATAAAATAAAGAAAGATAAAACCAGAGCCAATTATACTACAAACGGAAACAAAATGATTGCACCTTCTGCACCGAATCACACAGTAAACTTGAAGGTTCAATAAAGCGCAAAAACTGCTAATGAAGAAAATAATGGCTTTTCTCAAAGCAAAATTTAATTGTTAATGTTGATGAAACATTAATATTCATCGATTTACATGTTACACGGGACTGGCCAGGAAATACATGAAACATTATATTCCATTGTTTGTGAATTAAAAACGATATTCTCAGGACAGTTACTTCTCATTTATTCCCTGCGATGGAAGTCTTAGCTAATATTCAAATGTTATATCACCATTGTGAAAATAATGAAGTAATTTTTGTGTAGAATTTTCTTGGCTGCTCGATTATGTGACCGTTAGGAACTTAAAGATGTAGGTTAAGGTTGGGTTGCACCAACTAACTTTAACTATATCTGTAACTTTAACTACAATGCAAAATGTCAAATCTTTGGTTAAAGTTAAAAATGGACGCCATCAACACGGCATATTTAACTAACGCTGTCATCATACAAAAAACGCCACTTTTGACAGTTCTCCTTTACCAGCAGCGCCCCCGCCCACATTCATTTATAACCTTGTTGGATCAACTGTCATCTGTCAATTTCTCCGGTTAAAGTTAAGTAGATTTTAACTTTAACCATAACTTTAACTTTAACCACGAATCTGGTGCAACCCAACCTTAGATGCATTTTGGCAGCTTTATCATGGTTTGGGGTTAATTTGATGAACTAGCAATAATACCCAGTGTACAGTTTGTTTACAAAGGATGTCTTGCAAACTTGCGTTAAGTGTAGTAGTATCGGTCTACAAAAAACACAATCTATTGCAAACATAAAATAGTCATCCCTTATTCAATCTTTTCGCTGACAAAACAGTAGCCATCCAACTTGAGGAAAATATCGTGTGATTGTAGAAAATCGTCCTACGAATAATAAAAACTAAGGAAACGTAACCACCCATACTTGAACCGTTTTGAATTTGGTTCCTGTTCGCACACTAAAATATAGCAATAGCAACGAAACACACTTAATTTAACGAAATAAAGCCGTTGACATTAATTGTCACTTCTATATTTACACAATTTTTGTACGTGGGAGAGCCATGCTTCGGCACAAATGGGCCGGCTCGACCGGAGAATACCACGTCCTCACAGAAAATCGGCGTGAAACAGCGCTTGCGCTGTGTTTCGCCGAGTGAGTGAGTTTACCGGAGGCCCCTACCCTATTCCCTTCCATACCCTCCCCTATTCCCTTCCCTTCCCTACCCTCTTATATTTCCCTATTCCCTATTAAAAGGCCGGCATTGCACCTGCAGCTCTTCTGATGCTGCGAGTGTCTATGGGCGACGGAAGTTGCTTTCCATCAGGTGACCCGTTTGCTCGTTAGCCCCCTTATATCATTAAAAAAAATTGTGTACCGAATACATGCATAAGGTACGCATGTATTCGGGTCACATTTGTAGACTCGTGGACAAATTTTTTGACACAGTTACTCTTTCTTAGTTTTTATTAGTCGTAGATTTCGTCCATCTAAAAGAATTATGGCATAAGCGGTACTCCGAACGGTATTGCCGATACGTAATTGATAACTTTAAAATGGGACTCCAGCGACACGACTGAGGTCCAGTTTCAAGGTAAATTGTTCGATTGAAAATGGTCTTATTGTTGTCTTATTGTTCTGTGAAGACTCCGTCATGCATCTGAAAGCATTGTTCTTAAAGCAGGTAGGTTGGAATTCGGCTGCGATGCTATCTATCAACAAATGAGCAAGCCTCGAGGCCAAAATTTGTCGCAAATCGATAAAAGATAATGAGGACATGAGAAAATAATAGAAGAAAGTATTACTGTTATACATAGAAAAGTAGTGTTTCTTAGAACTTAGAAGTGCACAATACGTTTATAAGGAAAAGTTTTTTATTAAGAATTAAAGCAAGGCTTGAGCTGTGTTCCTGTTTTTTTTTTTTGGTATATTTTAGCCAGTTTTGTTTTCTGAGTGTTTGAACACAGAGGAAAATCTGGCCATTTTTTGGGTTTTTGGACGTTCTTATCTTTTTTAATAATAAAATTATGAAAAAAAAGAAAACATAGGGACATGTTAAAAGTGGCCATAGATATTTAGGAAAAAATCATAACTCTACCGGCATTATCCAGGGAGGAAACAGGGGACAACGTTTGTATGGAAAAACGGCGGTGTGGACTCCTCTTAAGTCCATATTATATTATATTAAGATGTTGTAGATCCAATGAAAATACAGTACGCCAACTAAAAGTTTGCGACTTCATTTGCTTACTACCTTTCTAATATTAACGTGCTTAAGTACTTTGTAATGGAACGGAAGTGAAAAATACGAAAAGAATATTATAGAAAGCATAATGATAGGTTCAATCGCTACATATTTTGTTTTCGACGCGCGAATCATTATAATGAATAGATCTATGCAAGTTATAATCTATGGCATCTTCGTGACAGAGAGGGTTCCGCTAGGTGCGTATCAAATATGCAATTAATTCCCCGAGATTAGCAACCGTTTATCATACCGACACTAAATTATGTTCAATTTATTCAGAAATCGGAAAATCGAGCAAATTAACTAGCGAATGGACTGAACTTTTTTATTGTTCAAAACTAATTTTACGATTGTACAATCAAATTTAATGCTTTGATCGTTATTATTCTATTTCGGCAGTAAATAATTTATTTTAATAGTCGATAGTAGTTTTACCGATGCAATAATTACTATTTTCAATTATTTATTTATACACAAGAGTACAAAGCGATTAATTGCTTTATTTAACCTAATCCTTATTATTCTGTTTATTAGTAATTTTAATTATCAATATTAGTTTTTTCCTATTCCATTTTACCGATTGTCGATTATTTTTCATTACATCGAATAAAACTTCAGCCATATCTGCTAACACAGGAATACAAATTGTTTAAATGTTTTATTCAACCTAATCCTTAATACTCTATTCATAATATTAATCAGTAATCCTTTTGCAATAACTATTTTCAATTATTTAACTTATTTCAATAGTAAACATATGAATGTTTACTATTGAAATAAATTGACTAATGATAGTAAGTTTAATTATCAATTTTTTGACTATTTTCATTTTTATTTCCCAGCACATTTAACCTCACTTCAGACACATTCTGACAAATCAGAAGAATTCAAAGCTTTGAACGCGTGGGAATGCTTCAAGATGCGGTTTGCTCGAATCCTTTCGTTAATCATAAACCACTGTAGTGGTATTCTGTAATAACCGTCTGACAGATGATGTCCTCACCTGTCGCTTGCCGTTATGTGAATTACTTCATCTGGATGCAAGTATTACATCCGCGACAGATTATACAAATATGCTTTTATGATCTGCATTCTCACTTTATGGTTCCAAGTCGTTAGGAGAGGAATTTTGACGCGCTAACGTTTTCTTTTGGTTGTACCACAGATTATACAATATTATGCTTATTGGCTTTAGGAACTGTATTCTTATTTAAGTGGTTTCGGCAGTTATTTAGTGCGACTGAATTTTTTGACATTTTAATCAATTAATGATTATGTTTCCATTAATTTACTCAAATTTTTAAGTTTTATTGCGCTAAGCTGAGTTTTTCTTTATTATGTGCAGTAAATCCAGTTATATTTTGTATAAACAAGTTCGTTTTATTTTCACTTGAATCTTAAAAAATAAATTTAAGAATAAAACTCACGAGTCATGACCACTTAATTTCTTTTTAATCCGTATATTATTACAGTGAATTCGTAACCCAATATCCGTATTACCAAATATGCTTTCATTTCCTATTTACTGAAATTCAAATTGTGACTGTGTACATATTCACTTATACGTCTAATGCATCCGCCGTATGCTAAATAACATAGCAACACTTGCGGGAAATCATGCCGCTTTAAACTTTGCGTATATGGCTTGTATAATGTATATGGCCGGTACGACTTGCTCACTTTCACGATTATTACGAGTAATTTCGTTAACAAAGTAACTTTGAATTACTTTGACCTCTTGATCTGCTAATGATCTCATATTTACGGTTTTGGTGATGATTTGTCGGTAATTTGATTGTTTGGAATTGAATGGAATTGTGGTTTTCTAAGGTTCTTTGTGTGTACTGTGTAATTAACCGACTTTTACGAGAAGCTCATTGGTGAACTTTGTGCCCATTTCAGAAGACGTAAGTGGATGAAGTAGGTTACTAACTATTTAAAAATATACGTTCTTTGCAAAAATGGAGGTAGGACCGGGAAAATTATTAAAAAAAAAATTTGCTGCGGTCGTGTATCACGCGTTTCCCATAGCTCCACCTTCAGGAGCAGGAACACTTTTGGGGTTTAGTGGGTAGTCCCGGGTGCGGATCTGACATCCGCCCCGGGGAGTCCCACATACCTCGGTGATCCCCCAAGCCCCAGGGATGCGTAAAGGCATTCCCCCAACACAAAAAAAAATGTTACAAGGTTTGTTCAAATTAAAGGTGAAAAATTATTAATTACTCTCATGTTATAGTTAGATATCCACTTTACCTACTTACGTCTTCATATATGTCCATTGTCCATTTCTTTTCAAACTATATGTATTAGATGCATTTAATAATTAATGTTTTAGAACCGATCAGTAAAAAGTACATACAAATATGTTCACTCTCCCAGGTGTGTTTCCACACCACTCGAATATGCAACAATTTCATATTTAGAACACGACCTGACCTAGTCGATAGTGTTTTAATTAATAAAAAGCGTAGGCCATTAAAATTTTCCCCGATTCCCAGTATATGTTCATATCCGTTGATAGCTAACTTTTGAGCTAGTTACTGAACTTCTTTAATGTTATATAACGATAATTTATAAGCTACAATCATTGTTATTTTTTCAATTAAGTTATATTATTACAATTTAACTTTATATTATCATCTGTCAAGTTGACCATTGTTAGATATTGCTATCCTATTTTTGAGACTAAAAAATGTAGATTCTACATTTCATTTAAGTCGGTTTTATAATTATTTTAACGCGAAGAGCACATTTGGATTTATTGGGATATTATGTATTCCTGCATTGGTTCGATTTTTGGTTGTGTTTTTTTTTTTTAAGTTGGCTTCTTCACTTTTTGGTCTTCTTAAATATCTGTAGTTAAATACTAATTCGTTCTTTCTTTAATCAATATATTTTTATGACTTTTTAACTCTTACTTTAGCTACTGTTTAAGTACGTAAGAATTTCTATATCTAGAGCAGGCACTAGTAGATTACAGTGCTCTACAAGCTACTAGCATAATATGTCCATTACAATAACGAGTGGATGGACATGGATAAGCCGTTGTCGGAGCCGGTGTATGGCTGATTGAAAACACGATGCGACATACATGTGCATCTTTTCCGTTTCATTTGAGTATACTTCTTATTACAGCCAGAGTTTTTGTTATTCGTTCCATTTCTAATATGTATGATGTAAGTATTTTAAAAGCTTTTATTTAACTTGCTCTATATGTATGTATGTATGTTACGGTGGAATTTTGGAACTCAATTTTAAAGTAGATATATTTAACCGATTGAGCTGAAATTTTGCATACGCGTTTAGTTTGGATGACCATGCACGATATGGTATGTGACATCACTCTAAATCCAATATGGCCGACCATCCAAGATGGCGAAATAATTACAATATAGTCCTACAATAAAAGCTATCACACCTATGATAGCTTTCATTGTAGCAAAGTATCACGTATGGCTATCGCGCTATAAATAATTGTGCGCGAACAAAATTATGGGCAATATCACGATTTTGTGTACAACGATTTTTAATAATATTGCATTTCATCTATGATTCAAGTAACTTCCCTTTTTTCTTTACTTTGTACCTACGAATAATAAAAACTATTTATTATTCGTAGCTTTGTACAAAACCTTTCTTATTGCTTGTATGGAGGAAATTGATACAAGCTCGGCCGGACGTAGACGTCTAACATCCGTTTCCTTTAATTAAAATTGAAGTACCTTTTATATTTTAGTCCCATTTTTACTTTTCCTTTAATTAATTAATTTTGTTTCAACTTTACGCTATAATTATGTTCGTTTGTTTATTTGTAAAGTAGTGTTTTTGTAAACAGAAATTCTAAAGGTTTCCTAAGAAAATTGTATGATTTTTTTTAAACATAGATACTGTATAATATTAGTTTATGGGAAAGTACTTTTTTACATAAGTGATTTAGTGATTATTGAGTCGTTAAAATCGACGCCCGAGCAGTTTTGGTATTAATAGGCGTTTATCTATACAGGATGTAACAAAACAATGTGATATGATAATACATTAGGGTGTGTTTGTGTTCCTCGTACAAAGTTTACTGTGAAAGTAGCAGCGCTGAACTATAACAAGGGACACAAATGCACCTTAACGTATTGTCACTTCGTTGTTGCGTGCTGTGTGTGTTGCGTTTAATGCACTTATATGCTTACACCCTTCTATACAGGGTGTAACAAAAATAAGTGATAATACTTTAGGGTGTGTACGTGTTCCTTGTAGAGAGTTCACTGTGAAAGTAGCAGCGCTGAAAGACCAAAAATTTTTTTAATTTTTTTTATGGGGAAACTCGTGACGCTCGGGCCCTTGCCCATACAAAAGTGAAAAAAAATTTTCGTCTTTCAGAGCTGCTACTTTCACAGTGAATTCTCTACTAGGAACACGTACACACCCTAAAGTATTATCACTTATTTTTGTTACACACTGTATAAACGTCTGTGATCAAAATTTAAAATCTTGGTTTTGTACCTACACTCGAGCTAACATCAAAACCCACGTTTATCACTTTAGTTCTGAAAACCGGTACTGCAGTGGCACTAGTGACATACAAATTCAATTCATATCCATCACGTCGCGTTGGTCACGCCTGTCGGGGTGACACTTCGCGATGACCAAGGTCAACCGACATGACCTGTTACTGTATAGTTAGGTGTATTATTCAATATGGACTATCTGTTTAATATCTTATCTTTATTCGTCGTTGTATCTTTGAATAATCTCTTTATTTATTTGTGTTATTAAATATTATTATTATGTCTTTAAGAATAACAATGTTTATTTGCAAAAATATGGTAGATATACAATAAGATGGTACGATGTAAAATAGCTCTCATGTTTTGTCGGATACATCTTTTTTTAAACAAAATGTAAGGAAAAAAGAATTAATAGAAAATAACAGATATCATGCAATACAGAAGCAGTTTAAAATGTGGTTGTTACGAACGAATAAGAGAGAGAAATGTAATAATAAAGCGAAATAGATTCTATCATTGAAATGACTAGAGAATCGTGTGCAATTAGAAAATTCTCGAAACTCAACCTAATGTTGCATACGCATCAACCGCACCATTATAATCATAAATTGTTAGAAATTTAATGTGCATGCACAGACCCCGTGTCGCCGCAACCATATTTCCGTATAAGGTTGTCTGCGGTTGTCTATAAGGTTGTCTATGGTTGTCTCCACTGGTTATCTCACGGCGCGGCGTGAACCGCGGATAACGGCCCGCTCTTACATTACTATAACCTTCTGACATAGTTACTATGATTTCTGAACCAAATTGATTCCTTACGTTGCGAACGCCGGTTACTCGATTACATGCCACTGCCACCATGTTTACTTTTCCAAATTGGCCTTTTCTTAATGTCACGCTTTATTTATTTTGAAATATCATAGCATTTGTGGAAACGGGACTTTTGCAGCATAGCAATGGTCGCAGTTATCATTTGTGTATTAACCATCAGAAAAATTAGGCGTTGAGTTATGAACGCAGTCTTGTTCTTAATGATTTAAAAAACTAGATTCCATTTTTAACTTAATTTGTGGGTTGATAAACAAAATATGCTTAACAGCGTCTACTGTTAAGTAACTAATTCCTGGTTCTGAGATTCTTTGACAGGATTTCATCTATTCAAATGGTTGTTGTTGATTGGTTAATATTTTACGATAGCCAATCAAAATCGTTAGTGAATAGATACACATCTGTAAACGAAATTAGGAAAAGCACCTATGAAGGCAGTAAATTTAATTGTATTTAGATTTTATTCAAAACTTGAAATAATTTATTTAAGGCTTTAAAGCTTATAAAGTTTGCAGCTTATCTAAACCGTCACGTCGTTGTAACTGATTAAATCATCGTGAACACACAAAATTGTATTATTCTATTAAAATTCAACACAAAATTGAATTACAAACAAATAACAATAAAAAGTAATATTGAAATTCATAAAAAAGCCCACCCGCCATTTTGAAAAGTTGAAGAGGTTCGTTATGTAACTTTCAATAACTTTTTACGGGGAGCAATTTCGTAAGTCATCCACTCGGGTTCGAATTAAAATCAATACAGACAAAAAGTGCTCCTTTACAAAACTTTATGAAATTAATGAAACTTGGAATCTCCGGTGTATCTTTAGTTATACGAATTACTGATTTTCGCTCCCTGGACAAGGCTATTCTGTAGTTATTGTATTTTTATGCAATAACTACAGAAACAGTATTTCATGATAGAGTTACAAATATTTTTGTAATAACAGAGAGGAAATAAAATTATTTTTCAGAGATAAGTTGTAACCATTGCCGAATTACGAATATTAGATAATTTTTTTTTTAAAAAACGCCTTCGTGGTCTAGTGGTTAGAGCGTCGCTCTCGACTCCGGAGGTCGTGGGTTCGAATCCCGCGTTGGAAACATGTTATTTCCAAGTTTGGTTAGGACAATGCAGGCTGATCACCTGATTGTCTGACAAGTAAGATGATCCATGCGTCGGATGGGCATGTAAAAAGTCGGTCCTGCGCCTGATCTCTCGCCAGTCGTGTCGGTCTTCCGTCCCACTGGGTTATGAGAGTAAAGGAATAGAGAGTGCTCTTGTGTACTGCGCACACACTTGGGCACTATAAAATTACTCCTGCGTACCTGGTCTGGTTTCAATGAAACCGGCCACCGTCACCGAAACCGGTGTGGGGAGTATTATTATTATTAGATAAATATACAAGATTGTCTCGTTGAAAGTATAACATATACTAGCTGTCCCGGTGAACTTCGTGTCACTTTAAAACCTTCCCTGGAATTATTTTTACGAATATTTTAAGATTAGTCTTAATATATTAGCCCAATCCGTTCAGCCGTTTTCGAGTTTTAGCGTTACTAACACATTTTAAAATACATTTTTATATATAAGATTAAGCAGATAGCTTAGCATAAGTCCCCTAACAATACCGACTCAATATTAAGGCTTCGTGACCGTAGAGACCTGGACGACCCCAGGCGGTTCACACACCAACATCTCAACTATTACCGTGCTGTGATTGAAACTGTGACCTGCAGATACTAGTGTGGCAAAGTCCCTCTATGCAGTGTGTAACAAAAATAAGTGATAATACTTTAGGGTGTGTACGTGTTCCTTGTAGAGAGTTCACTGTGAAAGTAGCAGCTCTGAAAGACGAAAAAATTTTTTCACTTTTGTATGGGCAAGGGCCCGAGCGTCACGAGTTTCCCCATACAAAAGTGAAAAAAAAATTTAGTCTTTCAGCGCTGCTACTTTCACAGTGAACTCTCTACAAGGAACACGTACACACCCTAAAGTATTATCACTTATTTTTGTTACACACTGTATATAGGAAAAAATTCCGAAAGTTTATAATGGTGAAAGTGTGTCTGTCTGTTACCTCTTCACGCCTAAACCGCTGAACCGATTTTTCTGAAACATGGTATGGAGATACTTTGACTTCCCGGGACTCAAGGAGTAAGGATATTGGATACTTTATATCCCGCAAAAATGTACAGTTACCGCGCGATAAACGAAAATGTACGTGGGAGAGCCATGCTTCGGCACGAATGGGCAGGCTCGACCGGATAAATACCACGTTCTCACTTGAAAACCGACGTGAAACAGCGCTTGCGCTGTGTTTCGCCGAGTGAGTGAGTTTACCGGAGGCCCAATCCCCTAACCCTCCCATATCCTCAACTATTCCCTTCCCTTCCCTTCCCTACCCTCCCCTATTACCCTATTCCCTCTTAAAAGGCCGGCAACGCACTTGCAGCTCTTCTGATGCTGCGAGTGTCCAGGGGCGACGGAAGTTGCTTTCCATCAGGTGACCCGTTTGCTCGTTTGCCCCCTTATTTCATAAAAAAAAAAAATTTGGCGCTACGAAGTTGCGGGCGTCATGAGTCATCTAGTATTTTATATTCCTTATGAACTTCTCTAAACTAGTGTGGCAAGTCTCCTAATGTTTGACTAAGAGAACATATTGTAATGGTCGCTATAGCCAATAAAATATCATGACGGTAATGGCTAGCTAAAAAGATTCGTCCGCTTATTTTCATCTCCAAAAGGAAATACATTTATTCTTAATAATTAGAGCTACATTTTGGCGTATGGCCAAAAAAAAACGCCATTATATTTGAAAATATCCCTTGAAATATTTAAAATTCCTCTCATTTTCAACCAAGTATATTTTCGCAAGTGGCTGAAATTAAAATTAACTCTGGTCTCTGGAGTCGGGCGTCATTTTAATTTACAGTTGCATCCATACCCCTCATGAAATTATCGCAAAAACATCCTCGTAGCTACATCGGCGATATTTATATTTGCTCCATCGAGCTGACGCTAATACTAATAAGTGGGGACGGTCATTTGATAGGAAGCTCCCCGCTTGTACCGCTGTAGGGAGTTAATCATTCTGACGTTAATAAAGAGATGCTCGTGTTGATAATGGATACCGAGGATATAATATCGTACAAGATCAGCACCCGTAGCATGGCTACAGTAGAGTTCCGAAAGTACACACAAACTGCGGAGATAAACTGAAGGTGCCGTTCCGATCTTTACCGCGGCTAGCCGCGATCGACAAAGAATCAAATATGATGCCACTTTATGACATAGACTATAGTCCTAAAAATTCAAATAAAATCCTAATTTATGACGTAGACTATAGTCTACGTTATAAAGTGGCATTTTAATTGAATTTTTGTCGATCGCGATTTGTGGCTAGCCGATCAGAGAAGATCTCCTGATCTTCACGGCACCTTCAGTTTATCTCCGCAGACGTTTGTCTATACTTTTGCATCTCTACCGTAGCCATACTACGGGTGCTGTAGTTTTAAGTCAAGGATCTACTACTGGTTTTGTTACTATAAAGTGGGTAGATCCTACAATAAAAAGGTGGCGACTTTATAGTATATTATGGCTAGAAAATTTACAGACACACTCCTCAATTTTATTTAACACAAGATATAATATAATTATGTATATATTTATGATTCAAATCCTCTTTTTCCACAGGAGTTTTGCAAGAGTTGCACTTAGAACATTTTTTGTTTGTTTTTTGTTTTATTTATCGATAGGGCAAGGGATCATGGAAGACTAGGGACAGCGGCGTTTGTCACTGTCATAACCTGAGTGGTCACCTATTCCTCATTTTTTTGGCATAGCACTGCCATAAAATGAAAAACACTCTGTTTAGTTTTAAGTTTCTTTTGTTAATGGTTTTTTCTTCTTTATATGTTTTTTTTTTAGTTTTCTACCGAGTTGTTATTCTATGATTGTTTTAATATGGTTGTGTTATGTTTAAAAATAGGAATAAAGTTTTATTTATTTATTTAAATTAAAAGCAAAGTTTGATAAGTGATTAATTTAATAAAATTAACCTTTAATAGAAAATCAAAGGTGGTGGTGGTACATCGCTTAGAATCAACGTTCAAAAAGTGCATTAAAAATATTGACGTTGACTACGGCGTCGGAAAAGCTTATTTAAGAGCTGATTGTAATTTGTAATAAAATAAATAGAAAGCGGACGGCGTTTGGCAGAAAGTGCTAGATATAACACTTCCAGTGTCTTGCTAAGGAAATCCTAAACATGGAAATTATAGTTTATGAAAGTAACGTATCCGACATAGTAATGAAATGTCCTGTTACAGGACTAAACCTCCAAAGGCAAATGGAAATCATTATGTGGATAAATGGAATGAATTTCACCGAGGAAAAATTGTAAGGGTGACGGGAAAGGAATGTACTAATGTTGATTGCATGACCTAGTGAGTTTTGTTAGCAGTAAATAGACGAGTATTTAAGAAATCATGGTAAACAGGATGTTGCTTGCAACTTTGTTACCCCGATAATTGTTTAGCACCCAGGAATCATATTAGTCTGGGTTCCGTAGAACAGTTTTTTTTTATTACTGTCAAGCTAATTTTTTGTGAGTAGCTTCATTTTGATAAGACGAACAACAAATTTATTTGCGAGAAATCTTGAAAGTGGTAGCTAACAGAGATAGAAAGGTTTTCATACTTTGATTCGATGTTCCTAATATATGGATTGTTCTATTTATAGGACAATGTTACTCTTAAATTATACAGGCTGTAACAAAAACAAGTGATAATAATTTAGGGTGTGTACGTGTTCCCTGTAGAGAGTTCACCGTGAACTTTCACGGTGAACTCTCTACAGGGAACAAAAATTTTTTTCACTTTTGTATGGGGAAACTCGTAACGCTCGGGCCCTTGCCCATACAAAAGTGAAAAAAAATGTTGGTCTTTCAGCGCTGCTACTTTCACAGCAAAATCTCTACAGGGAACACGTACACACTCTAAAGTATTATCACTTGTTTTTGTTACACCCTGTATAACTATTAACCTTATTCTTAAATTATATATCTATATACAAAAAATCAGCTCGTTGAGGTTCCGTTTTAAAGTTCTGTAATCAACAAAACTTGGTTGTCTACGGAACCCTAATACTGCACTCTAACCAGCTGATATTTTGTAACAATTTATGAGTAACATTGTCCTACAAATCGAACAATCCTTATTGTAGGACCATCAAATCAAAGTATTAAATCCTTTCTATCTCTGTTAGCTACCACTTTCAAGATTTTTCGTAACTAAAATAATTGTTGTTCGACTTATCAAAATGAAGCTACTCACAAAAAAATTACTTGATAGTAATCAAAAAAATATTTGCTCTACGGAACCCGGACCCGGAAATTTAAAGAAAGAAAAGTGCACTAGTGCAATAAAATAAAATATCTGTACGAAGGAAATTGCTGGCACCATCTAGATGACTCTCTCTAAATGTAGGGTAGGCTCTCTAGAGGTAGGGTAGATTTCAATGTAAAACTATAGTCCGCTTAGACATATTATTCTTCCTTAAAGATTAAATAGAAGTATTCTATAGAGCCCTATGTCGTTAGTAAAAAAATATTTATTTCTGAATTTTGAATGAAATACTTTCAGAATGTCGGACTACATGTTGCCTACCACCGCTTCGGGAACTATCAGAAAGATTATAAATTATCAAAGCTAAATAACTCTGTTTAATCTGTCACTCCGTAGGTTCTGTTACTCTTGCATAAGTTCGTCGGTAAGTAGTGGACGCACCGTTAGATTTGGATTCCTCGCTTTTTCTAAATTTCAATTTGTCCGCCATGTTTACGCTCGGTCGGCTCTTTAGCCCTTCGCCCACAATCAAATTAACCCAAATTGTTCATCAATAGCGTCCAGCACCGGCCTTTGTTGCCGAAGTAACGGAAGATGTTACACTTGTATATTGCACCGTCATGCAGTGTGTAAAATGGGATATCGTGTGCGGGCCGTGATTTGATAGTTATCAGCATCACAGCTCGTTTCCATCATCAGATGCGATTCCCCATTTAAAGACAACAGAATTTCATTTTCGTACCAGTAATGCTAATTTTATGTCATCTCGAGAGCTGAAACTGCTGGCGGAGGACAGGGTCACAGCCCCACCGACAAGGGTATTTCCCTTTAGGTGACGTCGCGTTTCAAAGTAAAAAAATCGTTTTGGATATGTTTTAGATCGCTTGTTTTCTATTCTCATAGAAAACAAGAAATGGAATAGTAAGAAACGGAAAGGGCGTAAGCGACAAAATGGTTTTTGTTGCGTAATTTAAAAACCATAAATATATTTCGTATAAGCTATGGACAAATTATAGTGTATGCTTGAACTAATCTATGTACAAATTTTGGAAGCTTAAATCACTCTCCTCTCTTGGCAAAATTAGAATCCCTGTTTTATAGAGGTATTTTTGATTAATTATTCAGTGTTATAAAAGTTGGCCAATCGTGTTATGCTATGGGTAATTCAAAGATACAGACATGATGAATACTGACAATGAACTTTGATTTTTAGCTTTAGTCATTGTTGAGAAAAATCGATATCGCTGCAGCCAAATTATCAAGGCGTCACCTTAAATAAGAAGAGACCAGTATGTAAGCATATATGTCTGTTACCTCCTCACGCTTAAACTACTAAACCGATTCGTACATAAATTTCTGAGGCTGTTTGAGGTCTGAAAGAGGCTATGAAATAGTTTTGTAAATGTACGGTTGCCGCGCCATAAAATAATTAAGTACGTCGTAAATGAAAAAGCGGACAATACCGAGTAAAAAAAAAGAAAAAAGAAAAAAAGAGAAAAAAGCCTTTGAAAACATAATGCTTCTAAACTAAGACCACTTGTAAAACAAAGAGCGAACTGAATAAACATAAATACCATTGTTATAAAATCAATAACTTTTATAATAGGAAACATTTTATAAAATGCTAAGTATTTTCTTTTCTTCATCAAAACAAGTTCATTTCACGGCGATCCTGCTAATGCTTTTCTTATCCATTCCCAGAAGTATGGAAATGAGCGTTGAAATAATAGAGAGATTAGATACGTTCTGGGAAGTCATTTGTGTCGGGCTCAGGGGCTCAGTAGCCCAGGGTCGGAGGTGAAGGTCACTCGGCCACGGTGAAGTATGCAAGCGTGACTCCAGCCGCCATTACATGTCCTATATTCTATATGACGTACCCGTTACTACTTTCGCAGGGAGCTATTTTAGGGACACCATTATAGTGTATTTATAGTAAAGACATAAGACAGAATAAAGTTAATGGAATTTTATGTCCTATACCTTACCGGTTACCACTATTGCTAGGAGTTACTTTAGGGCCCGTTTTGTTGTAATGTCAATGTTTGTTGTAATAATGTCAGTCGGGGCTCGCAAGTTCGCAACCTTTGTATAATATTAAAAAGATTTCGTCGCTTCATAGTTGGTTATTATTAGCTTTGTAACTTCGTAATTATTAACTATGAAGATCACTTAAATTTTGATTAACCACTTTTGTTTCTTAGAATTTGCTAGGACTTTATTTTCCAGGAATTTAAAACACACACTATCACTTATTGTCTATTGCTGTTTTAGCAAGACGTATAGTCTATACTTATAATAAAATCATAGAGGTAAAATTTTTGTACATTGAAAATAAACTTGAAAAAACGAGTCACGGCCATGTAAGAAGAATAGTAGAACACATTTTAACTGCTTTTGAAATTTTTGTTTCTCTGTCTGTTTGTCTGTTTGTCTGTATGTCTGTTTGTCTGTTTGTCTGTTTGTACAGGCTAATCTCTGAATCCGCTGGACCGATTTCAATGAAATTTGGCATGATGATACCTTACATATCTTAGATACTTTTTTAACCGACTTTCAAAAAGGGAGGAGTAAATGTTTACTTTGCTGGTTGTGGTCAGATTTTCAAAATTATTTTTTGTTGTATAGATTGCCCGAATTTTATACCATGTTTACAATAAAATCGGCCAAGTGCGAGTCGGGCTCGCGCACGAAGGGTTCCGTACCGTTATAGAGAAAAAATAGGCCAAAAGTTGTGTTTTTGAATGGGAGCCCCCCTTAAATTTTAATTCTATTCTAATTTTATTATTAATTATTAAAGTAAACATATAATTAAGAATTCTGTGAAATTTTCAACTGCCTGCCTGTTGTCATTATTGATATCGAGCAAAAAAGGCCAAAAAAATCATGTTTGTTGTATGGGAGCCCCCCTTAAATATTTATTTTATTTTATTTTCAGTATTTTTTGTTATAGCGGCAATAGATATACACAATCTGTAAAAATTTCAGAACTCTAACTATAACGGTTCTTGAGATACAGCCTGGAGATAGACAACGGAGTCTTAGTAATGGGGTCCCGTTTTTACCCTTTGGGTACGGAACCCTAAAAACGGTGACTTGATAAGTAATGGAATTGAAGGAACTCCTCGAAATTAACAACGTCAACCAAAGTGATTACTAATTCTAGCAAAGGTCGATCTTTAAAACTTTTCCTAATATTCGTAAACGATTATCCAAACCCTGGATGGATAATGGATATTGACCACTGCGTATCTCAGTTCGTTACCGGCCATGGAAATTTTAAAGTCAAACTTTACGGATCTAAGTCACTAGCATCAGTTGAGCACATAGGTAGAAACGGTAGAATATGTACGACCGAAGGCAGTTTGTTTGAATAAACCTCTCATCATGTTCTCTGGGAGAGTTTTTTCTGCCAAGACGTAAGAACTACAATGCTAGACAACCTACAGTGTAAATCTGATGTCGCTAACTACGGTGATATCGTGGACAGCGCTATAGGAACTTAATCCTTGCCTTCAAGCGTTTTTGTCACAATCATTATTATTGGCAACAGTCCACAACAAATTCCAATATTAATTTAGCTATTCCTACTGTGGCCCCCATCCCCTGTCCACGCCAAGCGGTCTTCAAAGAAAGGATTTTTCAAAACGATAAGTATCTGAGGTTCAAGTTTCCTGGGTCTTTGATGTAAATTAAAAATTTCATGTGTAATATAGATCCAACTAGGTAAAATAGTCATAGATGGGTGTTAAATTTTCTAAATCTCGATTTTAATAACATACATTCACGCGGACGAAGTTGCGGGCAACAGCTAGTTCTAAATAAAATTATTCTTCTTACTATCAAACTATGCCAAATCCTTATAAGGATGATGATGACACCGTAATATCTATAGCGATATAAAATATGTGAAAGTTATTCACATTTTCCTAAGGATCACAATCTGCACCTTCACACTTCAGTTTAACAGATGGAGCGATAACATCTTTGATAAGCTTCATTTAACCACGTGTGATTTCTAGAAGAGATAAATGAACGTTTACAGCCCTATTACCTTTTATTATCGTGACTTATGATTTGTTTAAATAAGTTGCAGTGCAATGACCAATGAGTGCCGATGACGCATTAGTGCTCAGATTTTGAGGGTTTGTATCTCGAGTTTATTATTTCAATAGCGATGCTAATTGGTTAACGTATTTGACGTTTGCTTATCAAAATGTGCCTGTCCTCAGAAAGTGGGTAATGTATTCTAATATTATAAATGTTTGTATGTTACCTCTTAACGCCCAAACCGCTTAACCGATTTTGCTGAAATTTAGTCTGGAGATACTTTGAGTCAGGGGAAAGGACATAGGCTACATTTTATCCCGAAAAAATTTACGGTTTCAACGCGATAAACGAATTTAGTCAGAACTGAGTGGCGGGCGTCATCTAGTAGGTACTCCATACTTGCTAATTAATATAACATAACACAGTCGAAACTTACGGACACGTCAGTTGTAAATTTTTCTTCTGAGACAGTGTGTGCACAACACAAGCTCACTTAATGCAAACTGTAGGATTATCATTTTAGCGTTTGCTTGCGAAAGTTGCTTTATGTGCATTTTCACACTGTTTACGACTGTTAATTTAAGCAAATCTGCTTCATTATTTTGTAATGATAAATAAACAACACCTGTACATGTATGTATATTTGTTGTTATAATATTCAGTAAACCTTAACTACTACTCTTTTTAGCGAATAATATGAATTTAATTGTAAAAACGCATTATTTATCAAAACGCGCTTTAAGCGCTCGCCATCCGAACATACCTTTAGTCACTCTATTGTCTATTATAGTCTACGTAATTGTCTTATCTAACTGCCTGTCTATAAATAAATATAATATAAAAGTAATCACTTTCGCCTTCAAAACCTTTTGTTCGTCGTCAATAGGAAGCGCGACAAAGAAATTTAATTGACACTTGCCACATTAGTGAAAGCTGAATTGAAGCTGAACGACTAATATTTTAAGCTTAACCATTTTAGTACAAAACTGATTACTCACTTAGGCAAATGAGATAGTTCTTACGTCGGGTTTATCAGACCGGGTGATGTGAGCACAATAGCGTAATTTTTTTACTAGGCATTGAGGTTAACTTATGTAATTATTTTTGACGTTTCGAATCTGGTTATGGAGAGATTTCTTTTATTTTTACACGTTTAAGAGTTTTATTTCATCTGAAAAATATTTTACTGTTAATACGCAAAATTTTCAGTAAGTTTCCAAACACCCGAGGAATATACTCTTAAATTTAATCAAATCTCTACCAGCAAATAGTCTGCTTATTAAAAGAGTATGTATTTCTTTGGCGAGTGCACACTAACTAAAAAATAAACTCTGTATACAAGGTGTAACAAAACTAAGCGATAATACTTTAGGGTGTGTACGTACTCCTCGTAGTCAGTTAACTGTGAAAGTAGCAGCGCTGAAAGACCAATTTTTTTACACTTTTGTATGGGGAACCTCGTGACCCTTGGGCGCTAGCCCATACAAAAGTGAAACAAAAAAATTGGTATTTCGGCGCTGCCACTTTCACAGTGAATTCTCTACAAGAAACACATACTCACCCTAAAGTATTATCACTCAGTTTTGTTACACCCTGTGTGATAACAATAAACTTAGTTAAATTGTAATTACATGAAATTACAGATTTTTGAAGATTTTATACTCGTAGTATCAGTCGAATAATTTTTATTAGCGCAAATTATAACAATTTTATACTATGTCTCATTTTCAACAGCCAACCTATTTCCACGTATTGTTCTATCACCATTACGTTTATCTGTGATCTAACGGTCGTCATTATGTTAATTCCATCTGCAATATCTTTGAGAATCTCCAAAAGTGCCATAATTTTTCTCAACGTTGCTTTTCCAGTGTTATCTTAAAAGCGTCCATTACTGTACCGGGCGGGTGCTGAGTTATTCGGTCATTTCCACTTCTTCTTTTGTGGTGGCATGACGTATGACCCCTGCTGTTCGCACACATGTGGCTTTAAAAGTCTTTGAAAATCAAAAAGTCGTCCTTGCTATATCTATCTATTTGGTGATAGTAGAGAGAATCTGGTTAGTTTAGCAAAAATCTAATCGAGCCACCGTTTTTACCAATTGCACCCTAACTTTGTGTCCCCTGGCCACTTTTAAGTTTGTTCATTTCTTAATATTTTACCAACGTTTCTAACGTGGGAGAGCCATGCTTCGGCACGAATGGGCCGGCTCGACCGGAGAAATACCACGTTCTCACAGATAACCGGCGTGAAACAGCGCTTGCGCTGTATTTCGCCGAGTGAGTGAGTTTACCAGAGGCCCAATCCCCTACCCTATTCCCTTCCCGACCCTCCCCTATTCCCTTCCCGACCCTCCCCTATTCCCTTCCCTTACCTTCCCTACCCACCCCTATTACCCTATTCCCTCTTAAAAGGCCGGCAACGCACTTGCAGCTCTTCTGATGCTGCGAGTGTCCATGGGCGACGGAAGTTGCTTTCTATCAGGTGACCCGTTTGCTCCCTTATTTTATAAAAAAAAAGATTTTACCAACGTAAAGACAACACATAACAGTCGTTGGAAATATTTTAACATCCGCTAACATTTTTGTTAAAGATATCGCAGAATCTTCCAGGAAACTGGTGGTTCGAATCTGCTAGCTATCTGCGTAATTGCACATTTACAGCTTAAAACATTTAATGAATCCTCGCAATTTTATCAATATGGCTGATAAATCGGAAATTCTAATGATAGCTCCTATCGGCGACTCAGTTTATCTTAAGAGGGAAGTTATTAATAAGTCTTAATCTACGGTAACGGGCCAAGTTCGCGGGAGTAAAGCCGATAATTCTTTGTGACAGCCAGAGACATCGTATTAATTACTGATTAGTGATTTCCTATGTTACAGAATACAGATTCCTAATCTATATCTAAGTTAAATTTTAGCGTAAAAGCGGCGAAAGTAGAGACCCTATGTATGTCTCAAAATACGCTGCTGTAGATATTTTATTGTTTTTAAGCTATTGCATAGATTGCTTGAAGAAATTCCATAACGAAAATAGACCTAACATCCCCCACTCGTGTGGCGTTGCCGTGCATCGTCTAATGTCGTTTCAGTTTGGCAGACTTCGGCACTGTGTTTATGTGCGTGCGAATAGACATAATATGTGAATTAGGGCCGGGAGTCGGGACACATAAACACGACACGACGTCGTGTCGTACCACGATGCGACGTTGTTTCACGATGCGACGTCGCGTCGTGGAAATCTACGACGAGCATCGTAAAAAACTACGTCGCGATATCGTAACGTGCCACGATACACGGCACGACGCGACGTCGCTTCGTAGAAACTCACAATGCGTGTTATTCAAAATTCAAAGAAATTAACTGCGACAATTCACCCTGCAATGTATCGACGGCGTCGTGCCGTGTATCGTGGCACGTTACGATGTAGCGACGTAGTTTTTTACGATGCTTATAGTAGATTCCCACGTCGCGACGTTGCATTGTGAAACGACGCCGCATCGTGGTACGACACGACGTCGTGTCGTGCTTATGTGTCCCGGCCCTTATAATTGCTATGCAATATCTTTATCGCGGCTGTCCGCGAGTGCCACACGTATCTTTTGATACTTTACTCGTGTAAATTCAAGTAGAGGTTAAAGGTGCTCTAATTCTGAGTAAGTACTCTACTTCGTATTTTCCTTTTACGTCCAAAACGAGGCCCTTTAAACATAAACAATACATTTTACGCCCTTATTCGATATAATTTAAGCCTCCGAAGTTTCGTCGAGTTTATTTATAAAAGTAAATAATAATAGAACGGAAAAGCGATTCATTAAAAGTTAAAGTAAGTTTTCGATGAGATTCATCAGATCGCTTTAAATTTTAGCAAATAAATATATTTCGATATTTAACATTTAATCTACGTCCTTCTGATCATTTTGATAGCGTTTATGTAGCCAGATTCATTTATTGAAAGTACCAGTAGGCTATGGAATTAAGTTTAAAGTAGGTCAGTGTATGTGTGGAATGTCTAACTTCAATTTGTACATACTTAATGTAATAAAATGCAGAAACTTTTTGGAGTCTGGCAGAAAATGCTTCAATTGAAAATACGACAAATCATTGCTTAGGTCGTCCAGTCTCAGTAATACAAGTCTATATGGTCACCGAACACGTAGAAATGGGTCATTCACCTACTTGTTTTCTATGCGAAAAATTATTATTAGCGCTTCTACGCGTGGAAAAGAGATAGCGTGATACGTATTGTGCGTGAGTGAAAGATACAAGTCATATCTATCAAAAACTTATCCACGTTTTCGACCAAGTTATAGTTGTAAAAACACGGAAAAACTTATTTTCATTGCGTCTTTAATAACATCTACTTTTTGTACGGCAGTCCTTCTTGGTTCTTGAGAAACTTGACCTAACTGATAAATAAAACTCGCATTAGGAGTCATCCATAAAGTATGTCACATGTAGGGGGAGGGGCTCAACGAAGTTTGACATGGTGTGACAAGGAAGGTGGGTCTTAACTCCTAAGTTTTTGACATCACATTTCAAATTTTATCAATTCAATTGGGGAAACGGTGAGGTGGTTTTAATTTTTATAGATTCTAAAAATAATGAAATTCATATAACGTACTTTATGGGTGGCCCCTTATGTCAATAGATATTCAATACACGCTTGGTGGTCTATTCAATATTTTATAAGGAAAGTGTACGAGCTGACATTCTTGTTATGGACTGGTATGCACAGCTTACAAGGGTCGCGATCTATAAAGGTATTTGGTAGTGGAGCAATAAACAAAATTGCCATTGAAAACCAAGTAAGGTCCTTATTACATGAGCCCAAAATTCTTGAGTTGTTTAGGATGTGGTGAGAGGTCTTGAAATAAGGGGTTGTACCACGAAACCGTTTTGAGACTCAAACAATTGAACGAGAATGCCACATCCTAATCTAACGAACGTGAAATGACGTTGTTAGAGCAGGACGCGGCATTCTCGTCTGATTGTTTGATAGGATAGGTTTCGTAGGAAGCCTATTAGGCTTATAAGCTCTTGAGAACGAATTTGAATATTTTCTTTTAGTAGTAATCAAGGTTTATTTACTCGTTAGTTACATTATAATATTATTATTTTATCAGTACCGCAAGTAAACATTTGCTGTTAGTCCAAAGAAAAAAAAAAACACGACTCAAAAATGCACGGTACCTACTACGATTTTTTTTTATGAAATAAGGAGGCAAACGAGCAAACGGGTCACCTGATGGAAAGCAACTTCCGTCGCCCATGGACACTCGCAGCATCAGAAGAGCTGCAGGTGCGTTGCCGGCCTTATAAGGGGTAATAGGGGAGGGTAGGGAAGGGAATAATGGAGGGTACGGAAGGAAATAGGGGAGGGTAGGGAAAGGAAAAGGGTAGGGGATTGGGCCTCCGGTAAACTCACTTACTCGGCGAAACACAGCGGAAGCGCTGTTTCACGCCGGTTTTCTGTGAGGACGTGGTATCTCTCCGGTCGAGCCGGCCCATTCGTGCCGAAGCATGGCTCTCCCACGTCAAAATTATATATTATACTTCTCGATATATTATACTTCTCTCCCAAAACAGGGTTTTTTATGTGAATACTTGCAGCATAGTGAGAAACAAATTTTGTTATAAGTACTAGATTTTATCGTTTCTAATACAAGCTGATGATAACTTCGTAAGCCATAACATAATATGTATTCAATATCGATTACATATAGCCATTACCAAATTGAAATTCCATCTGCCGTCCCGTAAAAAGCAAACCTTTCCCGAGACTTCCCGTTTTTCCAGCCCGTGAGCGCGGGATCTTTAATAAAATAATTACGGGATTCCCGGTAAACGTCTGCCCTGTGATTGTTTCCGTCAATAGTAATAAATGCGGTGTGAACATCATTACTTTTTACCCGACTGCGAGTCAATTAAAGATAATAACAGTTTGTTTTCTTACTACGTGTGCTGTCTCTAATCTTACCGAGTTGCGTTTGAAAGTACTAAGTACACTAAGGGTTACCAAGAGGTTTTCCGATGAATGGTCTGTGTCTTTATAAGAGTTCCATTTTTTTATTAAGTTAACAGAAAACAGTGCGTGCTTTCTTCACATAGCTCCTAGACTAGAACGGTCAATGACCGCTGGTGCCACCTTAATTTTTTTTTTTATGAAATAAGGGGGCAGTCGAGCAAACGGGTCACCTGATGGAAAGCAACTTCCGTCGCCCATGGACACTCGCAGCATCAGAAGAGCTTCAGGTGCGTTGCCGGCCTTTTAAGAGGGAATAGGGTAATTTAGGAGAGGGTAGGGATGGGAAGGGAATAGGGTAGGGAAGGGATTAGGGTAGGGGATTGGGCCTCCGGTAAACTCACTCACTCGGCGAAACACAGCGCAAGCGCTGTTTCACGCCGGTTTTCTGTGAGAATGTGGTATTTCTCCGGTCGAGCCGGACCATTCGTGCCGAAGCATGGCTCTCCCACGTATAAATTTAATTATTTAACTATAGTTTACCGGTTTTCGAACTTACCCCATAACCAGAGCAAAAGTGGTACAGTAGATCTCGACTGTACGAGTAGGTATTCATAGTCAAATCAAAGTCAAATCCGCGACCAAGTGCGTGCTTCGCATGCGTTTGGTTTCGCGGGCTAACTTTGCATTCATTCCGGGTCGCTCGACCCAGGATCAGGGAAATTGACACTAGAGTGACACACCCAAGTGGGTCACTTTCCATGCAAATAAAAGTGATCGCGTTACCCAGTTTATGTCCTAGCATATACATGAAGAATTTCCTAGGAATTTCGTACGTGCTTTAAACGTTGTGACTTGAAATATCGAACATCTCAATAGATGTTCGATATTTCAAGTTTTGGCGTTTACTCAATGCCAATGCATCGAGTAAACGATAAATATATCATGCTAGATGCTGTCCCATGTCCGCAAGTCCGTTCTTACATTTTCAAATGTTAATCGATATAAAAAGCTATCTCCTTTTACCATCATCAAATCTCAAAACAAAATCGAATATTTTGTGTAATTGTGAATAGATATGGATTTTATGAACATGTATGGCCAATGGACATGAGTGAAACTTGCATTAAAACCTATACTAACTTCCAACAACTACGAAATAAAGTATTATTCTGTTTGTTTTACTTGAACTACTGCGTTTTTTCTAACACATGGTTAAACTTGAACCTTTAAACAAGTAACAGCACGCTAAATATAGTTTGTAGTTCATAAAAGTCTCCATAAAGTTAATAAAATACACCAATTAGAATAATAATTAGTAATTTTACAAAGGTAATAGAAATATTACTCTAACAATTAAAAGTTAAGAGTGCTATAGTTTGCAACGAGCGCAGTCGCGGGAAACGATTAGTCAATTGGCTTCCCACGTCCGCGTGCTCTAAATACTATAATGATTCTGCTTATCGACCTCCAAGAGGTTAGTGATTCGTTTGCACACTTGACAATAGCGTTAAGTATAATTAAAAGTAAAAAAAAATCTGAATACAGACTTACAAGGATTTCGCGTCGATGACGCTATCACGCGGACAGACTAAGTGGAGTATAGAATCTCTTCTTAATTAATGTTTCATTGGATAAAGACGAAATACGTTTGACGAATTGTCTCAGTCTACTCTCCCTCCATCGAATTGATCGTGGGACGTCTCCTGACAGGTGTTTCACATTTTTTACCCATCACAAATAACAAATAAATATAAATAGGTTTTCACTTAAAAACACGTCATAGTATTTTCTTTTCACCTATCTTATATTACTCAATACAAAGAGTTTGCTAAAAAAAAATCTGCATTAGAAGTAGGTGACTACCCATCATCGTTTCTACTTATAAGTACATAATATCACTTTCGTCTCATTAAATCACCGCCAGAACTGGAGTAGCATCTCTCTCTATATTTGGCGATGCTTGTTTAGTGAGAGTCCGACTAAGTAAAGCCTTTGATTCAATGTCATTATTGTCCAAATTAAATATGAGATTGTTTTTATAAGGCATCTTCTCTTGCTTTCAAATATCATTAACCAGTAACCACACATATAATTGTACTAGATGTCCCGCGCGGCTTCGCCCGCGTAAATTAGAAATTTTACAGAATCCGTAGGTACATTATCCCATAAAAAATATTTCCCCCGTTTTTCCCACATTTTCCTGAGTTTCTTCTGTCGTATTAGTCTTAGAGTTATAATATAATATAACCTTCTCGATAAATGATGAGTCTTACTCGATAAATGATCTATCTAACACTGAGATAAGTTTTTAAATCGGACCTGTAGTTTCTGAGATTGACGCGTTCAAGCAAACATACTCTTCAGGTTTATAATATTAGGTAGATATAGATTTTTTTTAATTATCGCTTGACAAACTCGAGTCTCGATCTAAAAGACTATGAAATGGTATAATATGGTAGTGATGATGATGATGATGATGATAAAGAATGTAATTTGCATAGTAGCATATGCTTTCTGTTCTTAAAACAACGCCGAAACTCCCAAACTTGTATCTATAAAGAATCAGGAATTCTCTCAGCACCTTCCGAACCACGGTATACCAGGTATATCTCGGTGCAAAATCTTACTTGTTGGTAGCATATGCTTAGAATACTTCTCACGAAACCGAAGTCACCATATGTTTCCCTATAAGTTTTGAGGAGTTCCCTCGATTACTTATGGATCCTTCATCAGATCACCACTTTTCTGAATATAATACCAAATTGGGATGATACCCTATATACCAAAAGAAAAATTTTGAAAATCGGTTAACAAACGGCGGAGTAATCGTTGAATATAAGAAAACGAACATAACGTCTCCCCCATTTTGAAAGTCGGTTAAAATTGTAGCCTATGTGTTATTTATTTAATATTTTAATCAGCACATGAATTGAATAACAAAATTTTTTTCAAATTAATCGTAGCACCATCTGTCAGGACAAACTAAAATTGAAATAGAATAATATTGAATGCGATGATAGCACCGTCCGCCGGATCTAATGTAAAACATTCCAAAATCAACAACTCCTTATAAATAAAACATTTTCCAGTAGACCAAACTGTAAATCTAAACCATTCTCGAATCTCCACGAACACACACAAAAAATTTCATCAAAATTGGTCCAGTCGTTTAGGAGGAGTTCAGTCACATACACACGCACACAAGAAATATATATATTAAGATGATCAATATTGAAATATCAAAAGGAAAAGTCCACACTTAATATATTTGATTACTTTACTTAATATTATTATAAATGCGATAGTGTGTCTGTCTCCCTGTCTGTTATTTCTTCACGCTTAAACCGCTGAACCGATTTTGCTGAAATTTGGCATGGAGGTAGGGCGTTGCGGGCGGAGTTGCGGGCGTTTTTTTTTTTAATGAAATAAGGGGGCAAGCGAGCAAACGGGTCACCTGATGGAAAGCAACTTCCGTCGCCCATGGACACTCGCAGCATCAGAAGAGCTCCAGGTGCGTTGCCGGCCTTCTAAGGGGTAATAGGGGAGGGTAGGGAAGGGGATAGGGGAGGGTACGGAAGGAAATAGGGGAGGGTAGGGAAAGGAAAAGGGTAGGGGATTGGGCCTCCGGTTAACTCACTTACTCGGCGAAACACAGCGGAAGCGCTGTTTCACGCCGGTTTTCTGTGAGGACGTGGTATTTCTCCGGTCGAGCCGGCCCATTCGTGCCGAAGCATGGCTCTCCCACGTCAATAGTCGGGCGTCATCTAGTACTACTTATATAAAAATAAACTCAATAAAAGTTAATTCATTTAGTGGACACAACTCAGAAGATTACTGTAAAATCTTATTGAATTTAGTTGCTATGCTATCTAAAATTATTTGATCCTATATTCATTTGTAAACCTTGTTAAACCTTTTCCTTCTGAAAAACAATTAGTAATTTGAGGGTGAACACGAAATAATCCCACAAAACAGCCAAAGATAGAAGACGATAATGTCGATTAAATCCTACATTACCGTTACGTAATCCGCACGCTACAAATGTTATCAATTACCACCGGTATCGCCTATCTGTTAATTAATATCACAATTTATTGAAATACTCTATTACTCGTTCATTCCTGGTCGACTATTGTAAAGCTAAATTATATTTTATTGTAGTCTGAATAGGACAGTCATTGTCGGAAATGCATTCGACACATCTCATGCTATTTATTATAACAATAGATCTCGTGTGGTGTAATTGGCCTAAAAATGTGCATCACGACCGATTTCATAATACCTGTTTAAATAATTATACTTTTAAAAGATTGTCTACTTTTGCAAGGAAACCGAACAAAATTGTTTTCTGCACTAGAAAATACCTGTGTTATCCATAAGAAAAGCTAATTGACACATCAACGATCACAGGAAAACTAGTAAAAAACTATAAATTTTGCACACGTGTTCCTTGTTGCACACTTAACCCATCAAGCCCCATAAGCTCACCGGTGAGCGAGACACAATAGAATTACAATAGATTTCCAAGAATCCACGATCGAAGGATTAAGTATACTACTAAAAATAATTTTCAAAATTCTACCCCCTAAGGGGGTGAATAAGATACTCGTAACAAAGTTTTTCATTCATCGAAACCCGAGCGAAGCTCTGTCTCTCAGGCTTAACATACCGTAACACCTGTTTTGGTTCGTCGTCACTTTCGTCTAGTATTTCTATGTGAATTGTAGAGTACTTAGTACTTACCAACTTCACCCAAGTCGGCACAAAGTGTTTTCGCCCCGGGCGTGTTCATTGTCACCTCCGTAACTCCGGTCGGAATGTAGGCTACCGGCCGAAGTATTTAATTCTCCTAAACAATTACAGTTTGTAAGGTTAAATCATTTTGCTAGTCCCGAATACTTTGAGAGCTTCAAAATTTAATAGCAGCTGAGGTATTCCCAGTATTACAATTAGTTAATGGCAGAATTTACAGTTCTTTTGAGTTGTTGAAACTTTAGTTTAAAATGGATTCTAGGTAAGGAACTAAAGTATCGATAATATGGACCATTACTGTAGAATTTTGAAGTGAAAAATTCTTGAGCGGAATTGTTTTGTTTTTGCGACGGGTAATAAATGTTTCATAAGGACACGTGACATGAACGAAAATTCGTTATTCGAGGGAGAGTTGACCCCCGGCGCAGGTACTTCCTCAAGTTCCTGCGCTTTTGTTTCTACTTCTGTCGGCACTCCTATAGTGCAAGCCGTAATTTCTTACTCATTTGTTTGTGTTGCGTTAAGTATGCGTAACTTGTGATATGCCACCGATACATAGCGCCGAGCGCACTCTTTGAACTGTCAATAACATAACTGCTACAAAGATATTATAAATGACATAACTACTGGTAACTGAAGCAAACAAACCGTAATACAACAAAGTATAACTGTTACGTTTGCACAAGCAATATTTTACACAAAAAAATCGCCTATTAATCTCTATTATATCCAGCCTAACGAATCGCTGGGGCATGATGGAAAGCGAAAAAACTCTACCGCTAGTTGACACAGTGCTTTATTGAGGTACAGCCGCGCTCACGAGTGCGAAAAGTGACTTGAGGTTAAACGATCGTTAACCTATCGCCCATTGTGTTTAGGCATCATTATGAAAACGCGCGGCCGCCACTTTTGTTGCGAGTTTACTTAAACTGCGACCATGAGTCTTATTTTTCAGATGTTGCCCGACGCACGCGAGGACCGTACATTTTCCGGGATGAAAACTGTACCCTGTAAAGCCCTCTCCACACTCGCGGCGCGAATTGCGGCCGCGATTCACGGGCGCTACGCGCAATCGTACTCTACACTCGCAATCTTCGCATTTATGTTCGCGCATTTGAGTAAAACGGACGGTGAAGTCACTGTTGCTGCTGCTCTGACATTGTGTGCGACTCCGAATAAAAGCGAGTGTGGATGATGTTCGCGTTCGCGCTTCGCGAGCCCTTTGTCGCGGGCCAAAAACCACCGTACGGGGAAAAGCGCGAAACGCGAACGCGAAGCCACGAAACCAGCAACCACGAAGCAACTCCATACTCGCGGGCTTTCGCGCCGCGAGTGTGGAGCCCGCATAACGTTAATTAAAATTCTCGTTACGTTGTATGTTTTGCTAAACTCCTTCGAATCGTATGATGAAATTTTGTATGCGTATCGGGTAGGTTTAAAAATCGGCCAACATCTATTTCTCATACCTTAAATAGTGGCAAAACAACGTTTTCCGGCTCAGCTAGCTTACTATATTTGCGTTTATCTCTACCAACTAGCCTGCATATGGCTAATTAAGTGTGCAATTTAAATCGGAGCTGATGGCCGAGTCAACCGCGCCGATGAATAATCATGTAAATTACGACTGTTATCTAAATTTCCCAAAACAATGTTCTATTGTGACCACTAACGGGAAACCCCATAATTCATAAACGAAAATTACATACGGAAATCTAGTTTCAGATTCGATTCATTTAACGCCAGCGTAAAATTGTAATTGTTTGTTAATTAAAATATTACTCGTATTTGCGTAGTGGGATTGATACGATGGTAACCGTACATTTTGTAGTAATAGGTAACAAATGTCCGTCCCGTGGTTTACTTTATATCTGAACTCTGAACTCATCAAATGACGTTCCAAGTTTTTGAGCTTACGATCGCGTAGACAAAAAGCAATTACCACCTCTTTTTGATACCTACTTTTGTGTTACGAATGTGACATAATTCGTACATCATACATTTTATAATCTAGTTAAATATACATAAAGTGACCCTCAAATATCAAAACTAGTCCGCACCAAATTAGTGTCAAAAGTGAATTGTCACACTGGCGTTTTGTCGACTCATATCACATATTTACACACCATTATTTGTCGTGCGGTGGCAAAACTAACAGCATTTCAAGTGTTACACTTCCACTTGGCTGCGATTCGTGTTTGACACTTAGGTACTTCGTACACGGTACATGCAAAATACTCGTTGCAGCTCGTCACTTTTGTAAAGGAATTCATTTGCTAATGTTCTGTTTACGAAGCGTGTTTGACTTGTATTTTGGTTCCATTTTTAAATGCGTGAAGTCGTTTGACGTTATTTTTTTTTAATTTCTTGACATTATTGATTCAAGACTATCTCTTGTTATTCCACGAATTATCTACATCCTCTGAGAGATGCTTAAATGCAATAATGTACTTAATTTACAATTAAAACTTAAGTACTGAATTAATTATTGCCGATTCTATCAGATGATGTAGACAAGATTTAAAATTGAAAACCTTTTCGAAGTCTCCAGTAAATAACGAACGAATTATACAAATCGTTTCAAAGAAAAGAACTAGGGCAATTAATTATACGTTTAAAAGAAAAGTGCTGATCCAATAGAAGTTTAATCTCACTATAAAAGTGTTCTCTTTGCTATAGACTATATAATGCAATCTGGTAAATTATCATCGCTTTACTTGGAATTGATACTTACTCTTTCGTTATGAAGATTATCCAAGTGTCATTTTTAACGCCTGTTATTTTTTGACGACTAAGGCCGGCCACATCCATACGTTTTCCGTATGCGTTTTCCGTATTAGGAAATCCGAATGCATGTAATCAGTAGAAAATACGTCATTAACTGCCGTACACGTTCTTTCTTCCCTGTAAGAAACGAATTGCGCACGTACGTTTCAATGCAAGGCGACACGTTCGCGCGAATGTTATCTCTAGCCTCACCGGATTCCGAATACGGAAAACTAATTTGGAAATCGAATACGGAAACGTGTGTTTGCGGCCAGCTAGGGAATGAAATCTTGATCTTGCAAGATCAAGATTCCACCATGATCTTGAGTAGTCAATCTTGGTCCAAGATTGCATTCCCTACGGCCAGCTAAGGCTTGTTCACACCAAACTGACCTTCAGCGCAGCCTTAACAACTGTTTAACTGTTCTAGCGAAACATATTTTTTTTTCAAAAATGTGTGTTTATCTATGACAGAGTTCACATCTTAAATTTCGGTCTCTCCCCGGTTACAATGTTCGGAGTAGAGATGTAAATATTTGAACACTATTATCCGGATCGGAATGTCTCCCAACAAGCCAATTATTACAATTTCACGCTCAGTAGTTTTGGCGTTTATTAACAGGGTGTTACACGAAAGGGAGATGCTGAGAATGTTAGCGAATTTGTAAAATATTGGACAATTTATTTCCTTTGTTTTATATTAGGTGAAACTTGTAAAGGTTAGGACCTATCGTTGTCAGATAGAAAATTCAAATTCTTTATTCAGAGAATGTAGTGAGTGAGTGAGGAGAGCAATTACAATAAATAATATTTTTATTTATTTATTTATTTATTGTTTTCGTCTTTGCTGCATCGGTATCGTGTCATATACGTATAGTACGCGTTCAATATTTCCAGAAAACTAAGCGTAGTTTTCTGGAAATATTGAACGCGTACTATACGTATATGACACGATACCGATGCAACCGAATCGAACCGTAAAAATACGCTAACTTTTACGGTTCGATTCTAATGAACACGCAGCTTTACTGGTAATATTTCTAGAAACTCCTGAAATTCGTGAAACGATATTTATGTGAATAATAGCATTAATCAAAATTTCTCCCATCGGATCAAGAATAAGGCGCCACGATCTATAGCAGATTGAATTTCGATCTTAATTCACGTGTAATTTGTTTACAGTTCTATTGTAACCACTTTTTCTGATACAATCAATCGAAAATAAAACGTATATCCACGAGGTACGGTTCAATGTACAACGACGTGGAGCGTAGTCGGTTGCGACACGGTAATCACTTTTTCTGCCCGATACAATGCTTCTTTTCAACACGTAAAACCAATTTGGTAGCGAATAGAACCCGCATAACACGTGTTATTTGGCTATCGTAATTATCTTGACGCCGAATTAATTTTACTTTCGATTATCTTTTAATGAATAGAGAGGTCAGAAGTAAACTTTCGCCCGAGGCCGAGTTACCTAATGTTATGCATATTGTGAATTTATGAATAGATTTTACTGTTTCTTTTTTTATTGTTACAGGTAAGCGTGGTTCTACTTTTCTTTTGGGTGTGAGTATTGGAACGAAGTTTCTTATCGCGCGTTCGGCGTAAACGTGGCTAGACAGAACGATATATGACCTCGACACTTTGTCATTAGCACCTGCATGGTAGGGGCAGAGGGCGTTGATAGTATTCCTGTGCATCAACTAGATGGCGTTTTTTAGAATAAACAGCGACGCGTTGTTAGTATTCCTGGGCGTCAGTAGATGGCGTTTTTTTAATAATTTTTTTGAGTGTATAATAATATGTATACTTACAGGTTTTATAAACATAAGAAATAACTTCGTTCCATTCGGGTGTCCCTTGACACCTCTCAAGTTATTATTATTTTTTACTTTTTATTGTAACGCCGTATTTGTAATTCTACAGTCGACATTTTTGGTCATCGAATGCTTTGAATGCTTTTACAATGTTATCGACGAAGTTTTCGCTCGACCAATTTCAAAACTTTGCCTCGACTTGCCTTTGCACGAGGCAGGATTTTCCACGACTAGGTACTTTCATTCCATTCTGTCGAGGGTCACCAATATGGGAATATGTACGTGGCGGCCACAAAGGAAGATCTTCCGACCGAGCGAGGTGTTATGCTCGGTCAGGCCGAAGCCCACGTGATACATTTCAGCTGTCGTAGTATATAATATACCGACACACTTAGAAAACTTCGATAGCGCGATGCAGGAATGTTAGGCAAATTGTGGGTACCGCCACAGGTGTGTGTGTACGATTCAACGGTGCCGCGATTCTCATTTGATGCGATCCGGCCACTACTTTGTCTTTACTATTTAATATTTTCTTCCTACCTAACTTACTAACGTAAGACTACATTTTATATTAAATTTTATATCTGATACGAGTAAGCAATTTAAAATAGAAACTTTAAAAGTCTTCCAAATTCTTATTTTAAATTATCTCCCCGTTAAATAAAAAACTTCAAGTAATTTAGTCACTTACGGCGTCCACACCTTAATCAGTCTACGTATTGATGGGTTCACTTTCATTAAAGGGTTTATCCAAAGTGTGTCAATCATAATTGACTTACGAAGACAAATCGTCTTCTGTGATCGTTCATCAAGCCACTTTAATGGTTTTATAAATGTTATAATAAATATTAAACAGCTTATTATCGTATACACTTCCCACGACTTCACCTCTATATAGCTTAAGTAGTCCCTTTTTTCGCATTTGACATAATTTTTTTGTCATAACAATTATTAAGCATAACTGTTTATTGGCATTCTAGATTATATATTTAGCCGTATTTAAAGTACGTATTATTATTAAGTTATGAAGATTGAATAGATGTAGTAGTCTTGAATGTGGAAACTAGTGGTGAATCTTTTCTAATATTATGCGAATCGCATAATATAACAATAAATCGGACAAGTGTCTACATGGTTCCATTATGGATAACGAGCCAAAAATGCCAAAAAAATCACGTCTGTTGTATTGGAGCCCCCCTTAAATATTAACTTTATTTTGTTTTTAGTATATTTTGTTGTTATAGCGGCATAAGAAATACACAATCTGTGAATATATTTTTTTTCTTGAGATACAGCCTGAAGACAGACGTCAGACGGACAGACATCGAAGTCTCAGTAATAGAGTCCCTTTGGGTATGGAACCCTAAAAAGAGCATAATCTGCGTAAATCTTTATTATATCATGTAGTATGCTACGAATAATAAAAACTAAGGAATCGTAACTCCCAGACTATTACCGTTTTAAATTTGGTTTCATTTGATCTGTCATGTAACGTCAGCCTAGTACCGCTCAAGGTCACCTAAATATTGCAAATGTATTGAAATGTGTACCTAAGGTACACTTTTTTGACAAGTATTGTGGAGCATGTTTTTTGACGGAGTTACTTTTCCTTAGTTTTTATTATTCGTAGGTAGTATGTAAACAAAATCAACTGACAACATCTCGTCATAAAAGATTTCTATTCATGTTACGCAAACCTCATTAAGCTTAACTTAAAAATGTACCGCCACAATGGTATTGAGATGTCTGACTGACGCCGGGTCAGAGTTGTGAATTAAAATTTGACACCTCTACAATACACGTCACTTTCACACAAAACTCAACGAAAGTACATTATAATAGTGAAAATGATGTACTCGTGTCGTGGAAAGTGTTTTATGCATGGGCGTACCGAGGGGGGGCAGGGGGGGGCAGGGGGGGGGGGGGGGGGGGCAGCCGCCCCCCCTGGATCATGTTGACGTCCCTACGAAGTATATTATCTAGTACTTTTATCTATAAAAATAAAAAATTAAGAAAACGAATGTTTGCCATTTGTTTGCAATACAATATTTTTACTCTTAAAAATTATTATTTTTTATAAACACCTAGCTTATGAAAAATCTGATTTGCCACCCCCCCTGGCCCAGAACCTGGGTAATTTGCCTCCCCCTAGCACCAGAACCTGGGTAATTTGCGCCCCCCCCCCCCCCCCCCCCCCCTGGCCCAGAAGCTGGGTACGCCCATGGTTTTATGTAATTGCACTTTGATGTTTATTGGTTCGATCTCGCATGAATCGTCCAAAATCATGAATAAAACTCAAAATCAGTCAAAGTTGTGTAAAACACGTTAGGCTGCGTTATTTATTGGATTTTCCGACAGCGAAGTTGCATATAAATTGGAAAATTATGATTTTCAAGTGCACAACACACTTTCTTAATACGCTCCGAAATTATATTATGTTTTGACATAATAATCATATAATCTATGTACACATTTACAGTACTTACACACTGCAGCCGCACTTCAATATAAAATCATATAAATACCTGAAACAATAAAACGTATGTATAATACATGACAAGAAACAAACCGTCAAGAAACAATACGGTATATTTAGAGCTCACTTACATGATAAGCTTCATACAGTGCATACAATGCGGCATTTGTCCCTAATGTAATGCTCAACTTAATGCTGTGTCTACATGTCCGCATTTAACATTGAGGAATGAACAAGGAAATGAGCTGACCCTACCTGATGGTAAATCAACAACTAAAACAGCTACTGAACTGTGCAGTTAGTGTACGACTTTTAATCAAAAACAGAGGGTGCTCCAAGATTTTATTTTGGCTGATTTTTATTAACGTTTCATAATCTTAATTTTTTTATTTATAGAAAATATCTCGGGTAACATTTTCTTCAATTTCGACGTTTGTTTTTAAGTGTCTAAACACACTATGCCGAATTTCCTTATGATTACGTCAGCAACGTAAAACGCATACAATATAACGCGACGGAATTTCGGCATGGTCTGTCATTGGTAATTTAATATACATTGCAGGCGGAATCAAGCCGAACTTCCGCCGCGGTAATTCGGCGTAGTGTGTTTAGACACTAAGACAATAAATCTTTGGCGAACCTCAAAGTAGTGATTTTGGCCGGAACTGAAGTTTTGACCGAACTTGTTTATATTTTCCGACGGTGCAGTGGAAAAAGCCGTAGCTTTATATTTACAGAATACTAATACATTACTAAGATCCTGTTTCACCACTTACTGATAAGTACCGAATATGCTATCCACAACTTGCCTAACACTAAGGGCCTGTTTTACCACTTCCTGATAAGGCTATTCACCAATTAACTTGACTTATCAAGTATGGAGAATCTGTCAAAAAAGTTGTGAATAGCCTATTAGGCACTTTATCAGAAAGTGGTGAAACAGGCCCTTAGAGTTATAGCCTATCTGTCAGATAAGCTGTGGAAATCCTATTCGGCACTTATCAGTAAGTGGTGAAACAGGCCTTAAGTCTTATAGAATATGCTCGAACCGTATGTCTCTAAAGTCTAATGTGCTAAACATAATGCCGTGTCCATTTTCGCAGCGCATGACAATGCCCGCCTACATTTTATCATATTATGTGCAGGGACTGAGGAATGGTGAGCACTGAGCACAAAGCTCTGTTAGTGACCCGGATTCCTCGAATATTTTATATCATAGGACATAGCATATATTTGAAAATATGTTTATTATATGAGGCTTAGTAAATATGCAATAAGCACCAAGTTTTAACGGCAATTCCGCCGCTTACAGTAACTACAATAGTAATCTTACACGAATATCTACAGTATTATTTCTTTATCTATACAGGGTGTAACAAAAATAAGTGATAATACTTTAGGGTGTGTACGTGTTCCTTGTAGAGAGTTCACTGTGAAAGTAGCAGTGCCGAAAGACGAAAAAAAAAATTCACTTTTGTATGGGCAACGGCCCGAGCGTCACGAGTTTCCCCATACAAAAGTGAAAAAATTTTTTGGTCTTTCAGCGCTGCTACTTTCACAGTGAACTCTCTACAAGGAACACGTACACACCCTAAAGTATTATCACTTATTTTTGTTACACCCTGTATAATATATTAAAATGGATTTTCAATTGTGTTAGTAACGCTAAAACTCGAAAACGGATTGGGCTAATTTTAGTCTTAAAAATATTCGTAGAAGTCCAGGGAAGGTTTTAAAGTGACATGAAGTTCACCGAGACAGCTTGTTTGGGATAAAAAGTAAATAGCAAAAAATAGTAGTTACCTGGCTAAGATCAAAAATTGTTTAGTAGTACGTGAGCGTTTTACGTGAAACATACACATAAATATTCGCCTTCATGTTAGGGTGTAAAAATGCATGACAAACATTTTATCACGTGAAATAATTTCAATTAATATGCTATCAACAGATAGAAAAAAAAAACTCTCATTTTCATTCTCTATCTCATGAACGAATACATTTTTGACCCTAAAAAGATAATAAGCAGTTCTACGCAAACGAGAAGAGGCTCTGCTTATGGCTCATAAAAACAAACATGTCATCGCCATATACGGTCGAGGTCAGATAGTTATAAAAGATAGGTACCCCGCTGCAGTTGAAAACTTATGGCATTAGAAAGTGCATGAAGTATGTTAATTGGGTGGTCAATGAGAAATGGCGCAAATCGCGGCCATTAGCGATGCATTTGGAGCAACAAGTGGTCGCAAGTACGTGACGATTACGACGGTTATGTTTGCACTTTCCGCAATCATGCGGCGCCGTAGAAATCGAAAAGTGCCATCTTGAGATGGCGGATGTGGCTAATAATGACGATGATGAGCTATTAAACCGACGAACCGTCCCGACTCGCGCTTGACCTGGTTTTTTTCTCTACAACATTGATAAGGATGTTGCTACGTGAATCAAAATATTTATTTCTAACTAGGTTGACGAAGTTTAATACTTTTAGAGCGTCTACATGAAGCCTACCACTAATGATGATGAGCATTTAAACTGGCGACTCCTCCCGACTCGCACTTGGCCGGATTTTTTTCTCTACAACATTGATAAAGAACATGATAAAATTACTATAAGTATTGTCAAAATCGCAATACAATAAAGCAGAGAGAATTTTCTACAAGATTCTCTAGAAACGCAGAAACCAACAATAATAATAATAATCAATATATGTACATATAATAATAATAGCTCCCATACCGGTTTCGGTGACGGTGGCCGGTATAGTTGAAACCAGGCCAGCTACACAGGAGTAATTTATAGTGCCCAAATGTGTGCGCAGTACACAAGAGCACTCTCTATTCCTTTACTCTCATAACCGAGTGGGACGGAAGACCGACTCGACCGGCGAGAGATGGATGGTGCAGGACCGACTTTTTACATGCCCTTCCGACGCATGGATCATCTTACTTGTCAGACAATCAGGTGATCAACCTGCATTGTCCTAACCAAACTTGTAAATAACATGTTTCCAACGCGGGAATCGAACCCACGACTTCCGAGTCAAGAGCCGCGCTCTATACCACTAGACCACGGAGGCGGTGATAATCAATATGTATACCAACAAACATAGAGATATAAAAAAAATATTTTTTGAAATTCTCATTTATTAGGCGAATAAATACAAAATATCTCAACTAAAAGTTGCTAAGCTGAGGCTTAGTTTTTCCTCTCATCGCTCCTTGTTAATGAATTTAGCAGACATTAAACTCCTCGGGGTATAGATAAAAACGAAGTTTTCGTCCGGTAATTAAATATATCTCGTTTAACTTTTAAAGTAATGATTCAACATTTCGGCAATTAGCTCTGCTGAGATTTCTGCCGCTTATCTTAGTCCAGAATTATAACGGAAGACTGGAGAACCTTATAAGGTGATTATTCGTAGTGGATACTTAACAAAACAAAGTATCTACTAGTAACATACCCTTAACTTATTTTTGAGACAATCTTGTATATTTAAATATCATAATAAGTATTTCTCTGAAATTGAGTTATATATTATGGGGTTTTGTGTGTACACGATATATACAAGTCTTATCACCAAGAGCAACGCCTTTTCGAGTTGTTTATTTTTCCTCTTTCTTAGAACTCTAGCAAAGCCCGGTCTTCCAAGTTGTATAATATTATTTTCGAAACCATGGCCATACTCAATTTATTTTAACCAGTTATCTGTTACCTACGAAACGAACAATATTTTCGTCTTGTCATCGTGCCTTCGAAAAAGGAAAAATGGGAACCCAAGCGTTTCTTCTCTCACTCTCACAAAAGAAAACTGCAAACCCAAAGGCTTTTTCTGACAAAGTCACTAGGTCTCGTCTTAAACAACTCCAAAACCTAACCGGTCGTTAGACCGTCGAATGTTTCAAACTTTTTTCCAACAACTTTCATTTAAAACCGTCAGCTAGCTTTAATTAAAAGTAATGCCCCATAAAATATTAACGCCGTAAAATTGAAAATGTTTTCCGGCTAACTTTTTTCGTAGACGGCGCCTAAGAGCGAAGCCACGTTGCTCGGTTCCATTGCGGTGCGTTACTGCAATGACGCGCTGCGTTGCTCCGACATTTTACATAATATGTAAAATGTCGGTAAATAATATTATTATCCAAATATAGCGCAAAAATTAGTTTATCACACGGCAACCGTACATTTTACGGGATAACAATACTAATATTATAAAACATGCGATAGTGTGTCTGTCTGTTTGTTACCTCTTTACGCCCAAACCGCAGAACCTATTTTGCTAAAATTTGGCATGGAGATTGGCGATACTTAAGAGTCCCGGGAAAGGACATAGGATGATTTTTACCCCGGAAAATGTACGATTCCCTCGCGATGAACGAGTTTTAGCGCAACGGAGTTGCGAGCATTTTCTAGTTATTTCATAATTTTAGGGCTGTTCCGAAAGTTAAAGACTATTTTAAGTTAGGAACTACAGGGCGAAAACGAGACAAAATTTATATTTCAATTAAAAATATGTTTTTAATGGTGTCATAAGTTAAAATCACAGCAGTTGATTTTTATTGGAGAGCAGCCCCTTTATGATGTCTCATTGATAACTTGCATAAGATGCAGTATTTTGATAGAATATGAAGGATATGATTTGGGAAGGTGATGACTGATGAGTCGTTGGGCTGTCATCCTTTTGTATTGTGTTAACGCTGGCAGTTGTCACGCAGCTAAATGGCGTACAATGCGTCATTCCCTTCCAACAACGCATTACGCAACGCACCGGTACACTATGGCCTAGCTCCGACCAAGATTTTTATAGATAGCAAATTTGTTTCCCGCGATAAGATTAAACTGAATTTTTAACGTTTAAATCGAACACTTTCAATTGAGCAAACTAACGATTTCGTTTTATTTTGTCATCTTGAAAATGTTGTATGCAATTTTAGCGTGAACTATTTTAGTATACAATACGAGATTTTCTTTTCAAGCTAATTATTTATTAGCTCCTTAGTAATAAATAGTACACACAGGTAAAATTTGTTATACTATTCTGCTGTCCATTTAAGGTGACTATTGAGTCTTGGTCTAGTAGCCCCTCACTAATATAAAGTTACACATTATGCGTTGTAAGTTTTATCACCGTTCTCCTGTCCATTTTGTTTTGCGCACATATTTGGCCAATTTGATATTACGCGGCGCCTATCTTGATAGCCCCGAAATCCATGTGGAGCTACTGTATAAAACAGTAGAATATGTATCTCAAGTCTCAACGCACTGTAAGAGAACCTTATATTTTCTTGACTACTATAATAATTAATTACACAGTGAATGCAGGTGTAAAGTATACGCTCAGTTGTGATCAATTATACATTCAAATGGTCTAGCTACTGTTTCCGTATGCTAACGGTGCATCGCCATAGAAGTTAGATGGTAGATAACGACGATTTGTCAATTTCTCAATCTGTGACCCCATCTTCTTGGTGAAAAGTTAAGGTAGTAAGATGAAGTTTCCAATATCAATATTAAATTTGTTGTCTTGAGTAGCTTTTATAGCAGAGATAAATAATGGCTGCTTGCCTCTGTCTGGCTTATTGGAAACATCTCATGACAAAGACTGCGGACTTTGTTTTGTTAAATATATTATTATTTATTTATATCGTTAGTTCTACCTTTTCAACTTCAACTTAAAGTTATTATATTTAAAAAAAAAAACAAGAATTATACCAATAACAATGTTTTATGTAGTCCTCACTTTTGAAATGTCAATAATTGGGTCGTTTGCACTACTAAATATTAAAAAAAAATCCAACAGAAATATGTTTGAAAGTGTTATCTTGGCCTCAAAACATTTCTCAATATGTCAGAACGTATCTATCAATTGTCATAATATCCTATTTTCGTCGTCATTCCTGAAAAACATCTTATTTACTTTGCTCTAATCGTGCCAATCTCGTTTAACATATATATATAGGTGATGTCAAATTGACTCGCTAGATTGGCAATCTAAAGCAAACATCTCTAACCCGTTCACAGTTAATTTACCTGCAGCAGGATCTTAATGCGAACTACTTAAGGATCATTCTCGTAGTCTCAGAGGAACTGTAGTGAGTGATTAATGTGGATTACAAGTTAACTTCGTTTAACTGTGAGACAGGTTTGTTATCGTGATCGATTACATCCGTCAAAGCCTACTGGCTCCTTAGAAAAAAAAACGTGTAAGGTCGTTATAGTCTCAAAAATGTTGTTAATAAGAAGTAAGAGCCGTACGGGGTTTTAATGTTAGAGTCAGTTCCACAAGCTAAGTAAAATTTTAGCAGTAACTATAACGAAGACCAGAAGAAAAGTCCTTTTTTTTTTCGTTGGGGAAATGCGTTTACGCATCCCCGGCAGTCTGGGGAGGGCTACCGGGGTATGTGGGACTCCCTGGGGGCGGAGGGCCGCGCCCGGGCATACCCACTAAAACCCCAACGGTGTTCCTGCTCTTCCGCTTAAAGCAGAGTCACGGGATACGCGGAATACACAACCGCAGAAGAAAAGTCTTGTGGTTTTGTAAAGAAAATGTCTGTTACACCATAACTTTTCGTTCATTTATTATTACAATTCCATAAAATACCCTATATTGAGGACATATTTTTTTCTTTAACTTTAATGTGAAAACACAACTAGTTAGATTAGGTTAGTGTTGGTCATATTTTTTCAACTTAACGATAATAATCGGTCAAAATTGACCGGATACGGTTATCGTTAAATATAGCATTATTTTAAACACTGTTAAAATGATGCAATTCATTATCGACCAAACCAAAGATTTGACTTTGGGTTTGATGGTGTGTTATTCTTAAAGTATGTACTCGTAAGTTGGTACAACTCCCTCTTTTTTTTTTTTTTTTTTTTAATTGTTCCCCCTTACATGATAAGGGACAATTACTACATTTATTTATTTACTACATGTGCGTTTTAAATAGTTTTACATGTCCTAGTTGTTTACATTTATATATTTGTGTATTTTTTTAAGTCATTAATCTTTTACATTTTTTTTTCACTTGGTTTTTACTATCAACAATTATTTCCTTTCAATATATCTTTTTTTGCTATTACAACTTTTACTTGTCTTATTACCTATAAAATTTACATTATAATTTTTATTTCATACTTATACATTTACAATATATTTTACATACTCATTTTTATATAGGGTAGGGTATAATAATTTTACATTCAGTTCGCACATTTTATGATTACAATATTTAGTACATGGTACATTCTTCCTTGTCTTATAGCAACTCCCTCTTTGAATCGTTATTGAACTGTATACAAGGCATTCGTTGTGCATACTCGTAAGTTTGATGTTGCAATGATTAAAAAGTGTTAGTCTATTGAGTAATTTCTACCTTTTTTCTGATTATTATTTTTGTTGCAGCCAAGACAGTTTTAGCGTGTCCCCTGAGCACCCTTGACATTATAATATCAAAGGGGATTCGTAGTGTTACTACTATTGGCTGATACGAGTAGTGAGAATATGTAAGCATTGGCATACAATGCCCGTATTAAATATGGAATTATTGATCTATTTTCTTTGCCTTTAATTAAAATAGTCATATAAATTTCTTACCACATTTATCTCTATCACATTCCATTATAAAATCGCTGCTCAATGAAGCGGCGATGAAAATACTTAGCCAGGTAAAAAAAGTGTTTGTATGGTTTTTATTGGTGGCGTCGGATCAAGTTATCTATGTTTTATTGATATGTGAACGATTTCTTCTCCTATTATTTATCTTAGGTCTATTGTATTCTCAACTCTGTTGTAGCTTTATACTTTCTTGTTAATGCTACGTTTAGTAGTTTTAATTAATTGGCTAAAGCATTATTGTCCACGACATTGTTTCATATTATAATGAATACAAAGTTTTTATTGCTTTGTGTTTTTTTTTTTTGTTGAATTCATTGCTTTATTATATACTCTAATTGACTAGTTTTTTGTCTTACTTCGTAAAAGCGTTCTACAATAATAATAATAATTGTAGATGAATATAAATGCGAATGTGTGTATGTCTGTCTGTTACCTCTTCTCGCCCAAATTTGAAATACAGATACTTTGAAAGGGTATTGGATACTTTTTATCCCGGAAAAATGGACGGTGACCGTACGATAAACGAATTTTGTCAAGATCATCTAGTTGTAGATAAGACGAAATTTCCATTAAACTGAGATAATCCTCTACTTGATTTAAGATTTTTTTTTCCACTTCCATTATTTAGACAACGCACCAAATTACAAGGCTCCCTCTTTAAATAGAAGGGAACGATAATGATGGTTTGGAGAGCACAAAAATGAATCTAAACAACAGGAGTTAACGTAAAGGTGGCTTTCCGATCAACGCGGCAAGCGAGCCGCGACCGACAAAAATTAAATTATTATAAAATGTCACTTCATGACCAGGCTATAGGCTTCTTTTTCTACCGACATTGGTCTAACGACCGATGGCGCCGGTACTTTGTACTTTGTAGACTGTAGTAGCTTAGAGCAAAATTAAACATAGTAGGTCGTAAAAGCATGGCGCAGAACAAAAATAGACATGGTATTCTATTTAAATTTTTATCTGTCGCGGTCACTTGCGGCAAAGATCGGAAAGCCACGTTAAGATTCAACCCGGGCGTGCCTTGACAGTTACATTCGAACGTAATTATATCATACTAATTACATTTTACTCCAAAAAAGTTAATAGTTGGAGAGCGTTAGATAACGCATTACATAATGTGTCTATGTAGCTTAATTGTTTTGGGACAGACAATAATGGGTACATTTGAGGCCGGCCCGAGTCCGTTATTACTTGGGGGTACAGTGAAATTTCAGATAGTACATAAGCGAAAAATAATGTTCGTCTCGCCGATATTAAAGGCTTCAAACCGACGGAGTTTAACAGGATGTAACAAAATAGAGTGAAAATAATACTGGATGTGTCTCTTATTTAGGCTTCTTACAGACGAACGGCACTTGTCGACGGCAAGTGCCGTTCGTCTGTAAGAAGCCTTAGAGTTCACTGTGAAAAAAACAGAGTGGCTTTTAACTTCTATGTTCTTTATAAAAATGCGTCAAAGTCATATTATAGGCCTTACAATAATACTTAAAAACGTAACTCTATCATTTCACCTCTATGTGAAAAATGCCCCGACGTCATACATTTGCCCAAACAACAATAAAAAAGTAACTTTTTCAGCGATGCTATACAGTGAACTCTATAAAGGACAATACACATTACACACCCTAAAGTATTATCACGTTATTTTGTTACATCTGTATACAAATATGGCGGCGGTACCGTTGTACAGAGAGGTTAAAACAATAAAAATACGATAGAAGGGCAGAGGGCAGTGAAGCCTGCTCGAGAAACCACCTGTACCGTCCGCAACGTAATTTAGATAATGACTTTCGAATAACTGTAAGTTGTAACCAATAGAATCGATCCAAGGTTCTTTAACTGAAGTTGTAATGGAGAAGATCTAAGGTTTTTTAACTGAAGTACTGATTTTGCGCTTTTGGTTGGCTAATGTTAAAATGTAAACCAATCAACAATGGTGTTAGAAAGATTTACTTACTCCTGACGAGAATCCTCGGAAATGCACCTGGCATTAGTTGCCTTTGGTTGATGGCATTATTTATAAACTTAATTTTAACACGAAATATCTAAAAATAATTGATCATTACTAATCTATTGACACCTCATTGGTTAAAATCGGACCAGTAGTAGTACTAGGAAGGCCCATACATTGATAGACTGCCAAAATCATTAACTTTCCTTCTGACTCCGCCGAACGCCGTTTTTGCGGTCATTATTAATAATTTTATTTTTTTTGCTGACAGTACCTTAAGATTTCGCGTTAAAACAAATTAATCCGAATTTCAATCGTAATATATTTTGGGGAAATATCAATATCGCTTTCTACTCTTGTTGGTCTCGCTTTCTACTCTTATTGGAATTAAAACTATAAAATTAAAACGAGGCGTTTTAATTTTATAGTTTTAATTCCAATGTGTATCGAACTATCGAGTTTAGTCATGTTTAGTTGTAAACTTTTTTTGATGTTGTTGATATAATATTATTCTTGTTTTACTTTCTTTGCGTTGCGCGCTGCTACTTGAAGGCTTTCAAAATGTCTTCAAGTTACACTTTGTGGTATATTTTCTTAACTTCAATGTGCCAACAGTATTCAAATTATAACTCTACATCTTAACAAATGTATACAGGAATATTATAGGCAGATGGCGATGTCAACTATAGCTAAGAGATTACGACTAAACAATACTAAACATAGGTCTATCATTTGTCTATTATTCAATGTACAAATGAAAAATGTTTTTATAACTACATGCATATCATAATTATTATATTGTTGGGTTTCATTGAAAATAAAATTTATTTCACGAAGTCTAATCGTAAGACTAGAAGTTTATCTAACTGCACTAGATATACATTTATAATTAAGATAAAAGTCAGAGCGTAGAAAATTTATACGGTGTCAATGTTATTACAGTAAAGTTTCGTGATGCATATTATTGTGTGTTATTAAATGATATCAAATTACATTATTATTATTATTATGGATTTATTTTTCTTTTATTTTTAATTTAGTTACTTATAAAAAAAATTACATTATTTGTAAAATATACATAAGTGTAACACTACTAGGTAGTGTTATAAAGACAGGCTTGATCATAATTTTCAGTTTTAATAAATCGGCTAAAGAACTCTGAGATATAATAGAATTCTATTCATGGGAATTGGGACTTATGCACACCCTAAAGTATTAACACTTCTTTATGTTCCACTCTGTATACACAATACGAATATAAACATTAATTCGTTTATAGACAACAACTGACCCACTTTCCCAGTGAGCCATCGTTTTTATTGACTCCAATAACGGGTCAAGCGTTATGCAGCTTAAGGAATGTAACGTTGTTACCTAAGCCAGTCCAGCCATCTTTAGTGCGAGGTCCCGTACGTTTACCTATTAAGCCTACTTTTTTCCGTCCAGCCGCGGAAAGATTTTAGAATTATGCGAACAGTTACATTTTTATGCGCTGAAATTATGGCGAGGTGAAACTGTCTCTTACTTTCGAGTTCACGCCGGATAGTCAAGTCGCTAAATGGTCTTGGCCTCTCTTAGGCCGGTATAAATAGTCAGTACTTAAGATGCGACCCGGCCTCAAGACGCGGTTCGGCTCTGTGAAGTGTGATTGGCCCAAATTTTGACAGCCAACCAATCACAGAGCCTGAACCGTGTCTTGAGACCGAAATGCATCTTGAGAGTTGAGTACTGACTATTTATACCGGCCTTAGCTCGGGACCGATAATATGATGGGCCTTCTTTGTTATACCACAATAACATGAGGTATGAAAATATAGGGCTAGAAATGTAATAATTCTTGCAATGAAAATATTTTTATATTCTGAACAAAGATGCTTATACCCATTTATAAACAATCTTACTAACCTAATGTTAATAAGATTGTTTATAAATGGGTATAAGCCCGGGGCACATTGGTCGTTTATCTATTTATATTTATGGGAAAATTGCAGTGCATTTTGGGCATCTATGTATAAAAAATAAATGAACATTTTTCACATATCTAATTAAGGGTATTCCAAATCCTTAAAATTGTAAGCACAACCTGAACAATAGTAATCGAAATTCAAATGCGTTCATCTATTTTATTTAATTGGCATCCCTTTGGTGAATATTAAACAGATATGTCATAATGACTCCAGTTTCCTTGTTCATGTTCGTGGAAACCGCGGTAGGAGCGCCAGGAGCGTCATTATCGGAAATGCGGTGAGACGCTGGCAAGCATTATCATGTGCGCAAATCAGAATTAATATCATATTTCTGAATCGCGTGCACAAATTAGAATTAATATTGTACTTCTAGAACAATGTACGACTAGTTAGCTGTATATTTATAACAGTTTAAATTAGGAGTGAAATATTATCCATATTTAATATTATAAATTTCTTGCTGTTAAAATAAAAAATACTAAAAAATTTAGCTTTAAATTCCGGTAAAAAACATCCTATTTGGTGCATAACTGTGTATGTACACATGTCTAGTCGGCCTGCGATCAGCCCGACTGCATCCGATCGGCTTCCATATGTATGGGGGCCTTTATAACAAACCTATCACCTATTACCATCTCATCGTCGCCAAGTTGACGCCTACTGCCACTTTAGCCTACAAAATCTCGTTATATTGGAATTTGGAGCACAATTTAATTCTATCAGGTATAGTGGGATAATTCGCTACTATTATTCTAATAGCATCGGAGCCGTGCTAAGTGTAGCCTGATTATTAACATGTTTCATGATCCGTGGCACCTGTTACTCAGGTCACAAAGCCATTAGGTTGCATGCAAAATACCTATCTACCACTATCATAGTAAGACCCATGAATGTTTTGTAGCTGACGAAAATATTATACTCACTACAACACGGTCACATTAACTTGACACATCGCTGGAATGCAATAACATGCGAGCTTCATAATGACGTCATCAAACCGTGCATCTAGTTAATATTTTACCATGTTATATGTTGCACTTTTGATTGCACTGTGGGTTATTGATGGCATTCATGTTTTACATTAAAATTACGATCGTCTTGCACTATTTCTACTACCTAATTACTTACCCCTAATTTATATGCCAGGAATACTTCAAAAACATTCTTGGCATACAAATTGGTAAGTCTCTTAATGAGACTTGCCATAAGAATTCAGAATTTTGAAAAACCTCTTTTTAGAATGTTTTTGGCTACAACTTTTATGGTCAAAGTATAATATTGGTTTATTAGATCCAGTGATGAGATTACTATGTTGTAAACTTCGCCTCTTTATAATTTTAGTACAGACAACAGATAAATACGTATTGATATGCAAATACAAACAAACCTGAGTACATAATTTATTGGATAAATTAAAGAATATATCTGATGTATTTATTAAATAGCCAACAAGCTGTATTCATTACATTATAATTAATATTTATTTGGAATGAATAATTTAAATGTATTAAAGAAAGTAAACATGGATGACGATAATTTGTTAAATCCACTTCTGATCGTTTCAATGATCAATCAATTTCTGACAAAGAAAGTGTTTTGAACTCAAACTTTTACTTCAATCAATAAATTAATCAAATCAAAAATAATAATCGATTGACTATTCAATCAACGTTTAAACAAGACGCTGCCGATAACTTTGCTTATTGCAGGAACCGTACATTATGTCGCAATTAAAATTATCGTATCATTTCTTGTATAACAAACAGCAAATTTTATATTAAATCGTTGTCACCTAACCATGATAACATACTATTTATTTTCACAAAAACTTACACATTAAAACATAACACAGTAACCATCGGGAGCCCTACCGCAGTTTAAGAAGAAATAATTGCTTCAATTAATGGCATATTAGGAACTAAACTTTATAGCTACAATAATTGAAAGTTTCATGACTTGACTATAAAATCTGTTCCAACTTTCATGCATTTTGTCTTGATAAGATACCTGTATTACTATTAGCAATTTAATTAATCGTAACCATAAAACAATATTTTACGATATCTAGCTGCATAATTGCTGTAATTGAAACTCTGCCTCTGCCATGGTGTAGGCCGAACACAAGTTTAAGATCGATTAACAACTTACGCACAATAGCTACAAACTTGTTATTGTCTTATCGGCATAAGCCATCTACCAATCATAACCTCTCATTGATCCACCAATAGCGTTTCTCCGTGGGCGCACCTGCCCCGCTCACTCCTCGTCCCGCCAAGGGGTCCCAAAAATGAAACGCTTCTCTTCCTGTATAGCGAGCGATATTAAAGCTGTATGTTGCCTGTAATGAGGCTATAATTGTACACACAGTGACAAATTGAAACTAAACTTAGCTAAAAGAGACGTAAAAATCTAAAACTGGACCTTCCATTTTTACCCAACGATCTTAAAATGGTACGCGACAAACAAGGTTGAAATGGTACACCCTAGGTGGCAACTTACTCGACTTCGGAAGTATTCCCAGAAGTGGCAACCTCGATCCTTGTGGATAAGAAAATTACATCCTAGAACGTAACAACTAGTTCCACGGGAACTCATGTTAGAACTTCGGAGGCGTATAATTGTATGCACCGGGTTTTATATGACTTTAATACTGTAATTAGTGTTAACGACGTTGTTTAGTTATTACTTTGAAATAATCTGAGAAGCAAATAATTGCTGTTTTCACAAATCGTATGATCGAAAAAACTATTCTCGACTTAAATAAGTATCTGGGAAATCGAGTTTCCCTTGAAGATCAAAGATTGAGAAATCATAAATAATACAAGAAACACGGTTTCTCGAAAAACTAACTTATTCTTTTTTGGTCTCTTAAACATCTTTTAAAAAAATTGCAAAAAAATATAAAAAATCAATTATAATATATATTATAATTGATTTCTTATAATTTTGTATCTATATAGATACGAGATTTTCTCGTTCAAAGATATGCCAAACATTAAAGCGGCAGTGAAAGAAGTCGAATTGGACTATAACTTACCTGTAATAGAAAGTGCGCCAATCCAAACAAAGAGTCATTGAATGGCGAGCAACAATGAAATTCATTGGATTCCTAGCTACTTGCTACTTATCGCCGGTGCCGAGTCACTATTCAAGAAATGGAGAGTGCTAATGACCTCCTTAGATATCTTGACCCGAGCACAATATTGCAAATTATGGACATGTAACAAGCTTTGTTGGTGTGTACTCTTGAACGAGCTTTGTTAGTTTTATTGTCTTTTCCATGATCATCGTCCACCTGCAATGCTCAATGTTGGTACTCCAATCTTTCCTTACCATGAGCTTTACCCCTTTACAAGTTGGCAGATTTCAGGCGAGAAATTAGTAGTTAACTCCTTAGCATTTGAAAACTTAAGAAAATCTTTGGCATATTTATATTACAGATCCCTTCAACAATGCTCAAGCTAGTACGCTTTACTTTTTATTGTAGAAGCAAAATATCTCAAGTGGCTCGCACCAGTTGAACTTGGACGTTACGCAATAATTGCAAAACAGGTGGCCTTGAATGGGTGCGGTCGTTGCACGGACCGGATGGACACAAATTACCGACTAACACGGAAACTAGTCTACGTTCTCATAATATGTGACTCTGTCTGACTAATAGGAGGAATTATGACGACAACGCTTTAGATAGTTCGGTGTCTAGTGCGGCATTTGAAAGAATGTTAAAGTCGTTATTGAGGTCTTGTGTTATTGTTATTTGCAGTTTTAGAACCTTCTGTAGCAACGAAAGTCGCGGTTTTAGTGGGTATACAGGAGTCCCACATACCCCGGCCGATATCCCCAATTTGCCGCGGATGCGTAAAGCATTTCCCCATGTTAAAAAAAAGGTTATATAAATAAAACTCTCTTCCGAAATAGAGTTGTAATAAACCTGGGGAAAAATAAAAAAGCATAGAATCTGAATTGGACGTTCTGAGAGCATGATGCTAACGAGTGTTTGACAGGCGCTAATAAAATTTCTCACACCATTACAGAAATTGAAACTGCACGATGCTAAAGGAATTATTATGCTTTGAACTCGCGCTTGAATATATCACGTAATTAGGATCGCGAGCTCGAATTGTGAACAGTCGTAATACAATTTGCAGACTGCACACATAATCTTATTTATGCATCGTAAATTATTAGACTTTTCCGAAGAAACTGTTTTATTCTCGTGATAATTTTTTAATCAATATTTTATCAAGAGAAATTAACATCATACCAGTCTAATTTAGATTGGATTCAGTACACTTTAGAGGTCAAAGAGCGAATCTAAATGCCCAAATTGTACGAATATCTGACGTAACGAGTTACATAAATCCAACTTTCAAAGTGCAAAAGCATTTCGAATTACTAATTCGTGAGATTCCTCGTGTACTTGCAGCGGACATGCATTCAAAACATTTTCTTGACGGTCGTAAATTATCAGCGACGAAATTTCTCTTTAAACGAGGTCTTTTGCGTTTGCGTTTTTTAATCTGTTACGATTGCCCAAATGGGAACAGTATGAATAATTTATGAAGTGTGATTATTTACATTGTTTATAGAGGCTACGAGATCAACGTCCTCTTGGAGTTCAGATTGTAGATAATTGCATAAGACAAGACTAACTACTACTACACTAAACATGATTTACTTCTTGTGTCTTTGCTGGGAGTAAAATAATGTTTTTCAAGAAGTAATAAAGGCTTTAAAAGTACGGTTATTTTGGCGATCTCTACATCTACTGTTTTCAAGAATCAAACGACTTCCTTCCAAGAACTAACCCGTTCTCTTGAAGTTTAAGAGATTTCATAGTTTGTATTATAGATAAAGTCAGCATTTACCAGCTCGGCATGATAAAAATGTTCGCGTCCGCGAGACAAGTCGTATGATTATCTATCTCGTCTAACAATAGATGTATTATTTTACTCACTTTCCACTGCAGTTGCTGTTTATGACTATTCTAACCTAGTTCTTGGTTTGTGTACTTTGAGTACTATTTCTCCTTTCTCTTCCAATTCGTAAGATACGGCTATCGACTTTCTATCCGTAATGCGTACTGATTAATTAGACACGATTAGTGCCGATTGTAGTTTGATGGAAGATTGGCTCGGTTGGCGTTTATCAAATTTCTGACGCGAATCTCTTTGAAATATTTCGTTATCGTCGTTTTGGTCACGTTCCCGAATTGCGATTTTTAATGAAATTTTTTGTTTTCTCTTCGAGTACGAACAGCGATGTCGAAACAAACGATAACAGTGATTTATGTTAACTTTCAAATTACAACTTTATTACATTTTTGTTGATTATTTAAATGAAGAAAGCTATAATACCTATTATGGTTTTCCGATGAGTTTTTAGACATTGCAATACATAGTAGTTTTTAAACATTAAACAATTTCTATTACCATTATTTATCTTAATTATTTTGTTTTTGTTAATTACTTTATGCAATAACACATACTTAAATTAATCATATACTTTTACTATCAGAAACATTTTCGTATCTTCCGACTTATATTGAGGTGTCCATAAGTCTGTTTTGCCAAACAAATTTATCATCCGCGATAGCCAGTGCATTCTATGATAAATGTATACAATCTCGTTTGAGACAGGTTTGAGATGCAACATCTACAAGTATCTTTATTTCTGATGTGTTATATTAATCATTTTCTTAATAAGTCACATCGCATCTTTTAATACTGATTAGTTCCATTTTTCTCCGCGCAATTTTTTTGCCCGCGGTGACTTCAAGACCTGTATCGCATTAAAATACCATTATAATTATTCTAGTTTATAATCTCTAGCTGAGTTCTTTACAATCCGATTAATCCTGCTGCACCTGCTTTTACGGTTCCCTATCTGGAAGCCATTTTCACTTTCTGTATCAGTTGTTCATCTTGCGGCCTTGTATAATAAAGATTTTAAGATAAAATATCCATCATTGTATGACTAAAAATATTCTTTTTTTTTTTAATATGTACATACATTACTGTTATAACCTCTAAATGTGGTAAAGTAAAACGCAGCAGAATTCTGAATCCAATCTAATGTTGTTCTTGGCTAGTTTTCTTTCACACGAAGTAATTAATGTTATGAGCATTATATAACGGTGATCAATTAATGCTCTTCAACTGGTTTATTTGACAAATAGAAAATGTAAACTGAGACTTAAGATGGAGATTAAGCGCGGGAGCCATCCATTTGGATGTCGTTAACATTGAGAACGGTGAAGCTCAAATTTTATCAAAGACTCCATCAACGGTGTAAGGGTCTTCGCACATTTTAAACGGATTATGTTTAGTTTTTTTTTTTATCTTATATCTTTAAACGAGCAATTCTTGTATATATGTTATATAATTGGAATCTCGGAATCGGCTCCAACGATTTTCATGAAATTTAGTAGATAGAAAGTATATGGGGTTTCGGTGGCCATAAATCTATCTAGCTAGGAATCATTTTTAGAAAATGTCTTTTTATTCGTGTTTTATCGATAATCGATAAACTGAAAAATATGACTCTTCCTGACATCTATTGGCGAATAACAATACTATTTTGTGAGCAACTAATTGCTTTAACGACACAACAACAGCTAAAGCTATTCCAGCAGATGGCATTGTTAAGTAACACGAAGTCAATGAGTGTTTGCTATACCGAGCAAAGCTCGGTCATCCAGGTACTTATTATTATTAGTAAATTTGATGTACATATGGTATACAAATGTACAGTATTGCATGAGGAATAATGTTAATATGACTATTTTAAATAATAACGACACGAAGTTACTACTTGATTCTATAAAATATAAATCTCTTGCAGCAGCCCTACCGAGAGAGATGGGATAGCAAAATTTTACTTTGATTAAAATTTTATTACTAAAATTACTGTTACGATTTCAATTTAAATAAACTTATCACCCGAGATACAACATATGCGATTAAGTTTATGGTCTTAATTTAGCTGAGTTATTGGAACACACATAAAAACAATTAATAACATCTCATAAAATGAAATAATAATATAAAGGTGGATAGAAATGTTGAACCAGTTCTAAGGTCACATTATATAGTTATTGAAATAGTGAGAAATGCGCAGCAAAAGAAGAGTCACATTTATGTTAGTTCAATTGTCTATAATGTGTTCAGATCTTTAATTCAACATTGCTACGCTAATTTTATGAACACTTGAATTTTTAAGGTTATTAATTTGTTCTAAGTTCTAACTACTGGTTATATACAATCTCGAATTAATAAATATAACGGAGTAAGCAATACCAATTTTTTTATGAGATAACATTTTAAGTACTGACGATGCAAACGAAAATTTCGTTTTCAAAAGATAACACTTAAACATTTTGAATAGCATAGTCCAAAGAACAGACGATGTTCAATAACTTTTTATTTTATGTCACAATTTGTAAAAAAATAGTTAATAAAATTCTCCTTTTATCTATTTTGTTTCAGATATATAACAACAATGTGTATATAGTTTATGTTGACTTATAGAGGTCTTATCAGACGTTAAACAACTCTGAACATTTATTTAAAAGCCACCTCTACACGTTGGCCATGATGGACAATGTCAAGCGATTACAAACGGAAAGAGGAAATTCGTCTATGATTGATGCTATATACCTACAGGTGTAACAAAACTAAGTAATAATACTTTAGGGTGTGTAATGTGTATGTGTTCCTTATATAGAGTTCACTGTGTACTTAGTATGTAGCAGCATTCAAAGAGCAAACTTTTTTTGTGATTTGTTTGTGCAAGTGCCCTCGCGTCATCAATTTTTCCATACAAAGTAAAGAAAAAGTTACTCTTTTAGAGCTGCTACTTTCACAGCGAACTCTGTATAGGAGACACATACACACTCTAAGGTATTATCACTTAGTTTTGCTACACCCAGTATAGTTTGTGTAATTAAGTAAGTACTTTACTTTGTACATTAATTTGCTTAAAACCTACCTCAAAACGATGGCCATGATGGACAAAATCAAGCGATTAAAAACGAATAGATGAAATCCATCTATGATTGATACACAGCTTAGCATTCACGGTACCAATCATGGCCAACGTGTCGAGGGACCTTTATGCTCATTAGTACTCGTGACGCGCAACATATACCCTTCATGCCGCCGACCTATCCCAACAAACTTACACTTGACCGACCCGTTAGATTAGACGTGGCGTTTTTTGTACCTCTTTTTGTTGAGTATCAACGTAGTTAGAGACCGAATCGTATAAAGATAATACAATAAAAGTGTATACAACATTTTCATGCGGTAATAAGAGTCTTCAAAATTCCCTGTGTTTAAGTATTAATAAAAAAACACATTTTAAAAATATATTAACATGTAAAAATAAAAAAGGCAAAGAAGTCATGCAGTAAGATGTATCGTTTATCAGACATTTAATAAAAAAACCTGGAGTAATACTGTTTATAAAGCAATCGCAATCTTATTTGTAATATTTTTTACGCAAATAATGAATTCATAAAATACCCTCACAAATAAACTTTGAATAAATAAAGTCGCTAAACCCTTGATATTAATTCAAAAGACTTAATAAAAGTAACACTGGTTAATTTATCTTAGATAAAGAATATATTTTATCTCAAGCAACGTGAAAGATAAAAAACGTTTGAACTAGTTTATGAGTATTTAAGAGCGTGCTCGGTATTAATATATTTAAATTGTGTATAATTTTGTGTTAATTTGTGTGTAAACGAGGCACATTATACACACTAAAGAATAGTGACCCGAAAACAGTACAGTTAAGCTTTATTTACTTTTCTTATTATTGTTTTCACTTTATTTATACGAATGTAAACCTCCTTGGTAACAAAAGGCGCATACTGCTTCTACCGATAATAATATTATTATACAACTAGATGATGCCCGCAACTCCTTTGCGCCATAATTCTCTTATTACGACCTTACATTTTTTCAGTATAAAAGCTTTAAAAAGTATCCCATATCCTTCTCCGGGACTCAAAGTATCTCCATGCCCAGCAAAATTGGTTTAGCGGTTTGGGCGCGAAGAGGTAACAGACAGACAACACTTTCGCAATTATAATATTAGTATGAATGTTTTCTTGTCTGACAGACAAGAGACTTTTGTAACGTATAAGACAAGAACCAAACAAACTGTATAACCTTTGTATACAACTGTATAATGATGATATTTCTGCCGGTAAAAAGTGAAATCCTTTTATCTCATGTCTCTTATCAGCTTCTCGGTTGATTTGTCATAATGAGATGGAGAGAATCAAATGTAATCTCTTTATTATATTCATATAATGCAATCGCTATTTTCTTTTGTTATTTCCAAGTTCCAACGTAATGCTTGACGAACATGCTATAATATTATATATCAATGAGTAGCTACAATTTGTTCAGCTAGGTGAAATAAATATCTTATTTTATCAAGCAAAAAGTGCTCGGAAGCATATAAATCTCTTTCTTGTTTTTACTCTGTTATTCGGGCGGATTCGACCAAACTGGAGTAAAATTTTACTCGACTGTATAACTGTCTCCTAATCTAAGAGTAAGCTGGTTTAGTCTCCTAATCTAAGAGTAAGTAAAATTATTCTCATGATAGTTATACTCGTGTAACTTCAAGTTTGGTCGAATCGGGCCATTCTTAAACTAAATATAGAATTTACACTATGCACATCACATTAGTCGCTCAATATGAAGGAAAAGTGAGTTTGTTACTTCTTAACGCAAAAACTATAAAACGGATTTTGATAAAATGGCATGGTAGTAGTTTGGGTTCTGTATTAACACACATGCTAATTTTTAAACCCGAAAAAGCGCAGTGCTCCTGTGGGATTCTACATTTTCCCCGCTTAGCATTATTAACCCGCTCGTCACTGTTAACTCGGCAAAACGATATTAAGTCTCCACTCACCGTGTGACTCAACCGAATTGGGAGCATAATAGTTTGATGGTTAAATTTTACATGAAAGTGAAAGCATTCGTATTGTTCCCTAAAAACGTGATTTTCTATTCTTTAATACCGAGGCTCGGCCGCTTGCGGTCAGCGCAGCTCGCTAATGAGAGGAAAGCTACTACGTGATTACTTTTTTGCATAAATTCTCTACATTTTTTTTTATTACCGCAACTGTCTTTTTGTATAATTACTGGGAAATTGGATTATATAAATTGTGGATATGGTTACTGCTACGTAAAATGAATATTAAATATCAGAATGTTTTAATTTTGTGACCTTGTGGCTTGGAGCTTTTGAGGTACTAAAAGAGAGAACTTTCGGAGAAAATAATAATCATGATTGCCACCAGCGAAGCTGTCTTTAACGCCTTCGTGGTCCAGTGGTTAAGAGCGTGGTGTCGTGGGTTCGATTCCCGCGTTGGAAACCTGTTATTCCCAAGTTTGGTTAGGACAATGCAGGCTGATCATCTGATTGTCTGACAAGTACATGATCCATGCGTCGGATGGGCATGTAAAAGTCGGTCCTGCACCTGATCTCTCGCCAGTCGTGTCGGTCTTCCGTTTCACAGGGTTATGAGAGTAATAGGAATAGAGAATGCTCTTGTGTACTGTTCACACACTTGGGCACTATAAAATGACTCCTGCGTAACTGGCCTGGTTTCAATGAAACCGGCTACCGTCACCGAAACTGGTGTGGTAGTTATTATTTTATGTCTTTAGCAAGGACAATTACTGACATCGTTTATGGCCAATTATAGACCAATAAACCTTTCTCTACATGTTCGTAATCGCTCCAATAGGTCCATTGGCCAACGTGGTTAGGCTGCATAATGAAATGCAGGTTTTAGTGGTGCAAGTAATGTGATATAGTGTGAAGTTAGCTTACATTTACTTGACCAATTTAAGATGGTTTCGAACGCCAGGTAGCGATTTACAAGGCATTTGAGGCTTTTAATAGATGCTAACCAGGCTTTATTGCCGTGATTAGTTTACAATGTATAGAGCTATTGAAGGCATGTATAGAATTTAGAGAACAATGAATTATTAATTTAATTATTACACACGTGTAATTATTAAAAAGGCTTTAGTACCTGAAATTTTCATACGGTATTATTTGACAGTATTTATTAAACAAGAAATAAAAGAATCAGTAACAATTTTTGTTCGATCCAGTTTGTTTCTTATCTATCTGCATTACAGGTGTTAAAATGTAGAGGGCCCTGAAAAAGCATTTTTATTAATTTCTCGCACATGTATCTAGATTCTACATCCTTATACTGTTTCCAGACATTTCAGTAGCGAGTTACTGTAAAGTTTTCATAATACACCACAGTTGCTTAGTAGCTGTTTTTGCTGCGAGCTTTATGCTGGATGTAAAGAATTCCCTCGCTAATTACCTCGTCTTTGTCAAACAAAGAGTAAAGATCGCCTTTGTTATTGATGTTTTTGTTCCTAAAAAATAATGACCCGCTGTTTTCTTTTCTTAGAATTAATGATGTTTTCTAAAAACCTATGCTCGAAATGGAAAACTGTAATTGCTTCTATTTATATTTAGGAGCTACCAACGGCATCTAAAACTATACTTTCTTTGTATCGACCGGCTCATGAACAGTTTTATGCAAATAGAACAGGAATTGGCCAGCTAGGGCTACTATGCATCCCGGTTTTTACATGAATTACGTAGCAATTATACACATCGATATTTCTTATGCTCACTCGATCGAGTAATTTTTTTGCTGGTGCATTATTTAAATTCTATACTACGCTTGTGGGAATCCGCATTAATTTTCCCCAACCCAATAACCTTTCTACACTCATTACGCTCGCTCGGTTCCCACAGCATATTGAAAACAGATCTAGCGTACGTCGATGCGACGATTCGATTGAAAACTGATTGAGTCCCCGCAAATAGATGTAAAACAATTTGTAATGAAAACGCGAGAGAAACCGGACACATCACAGCTACTAGAGTGTAACGGACAGCTCGATAATCTGTTAATTCTACTGACCTCTTTGTTGGTCTGCTCGTTGATCTTGACGTGGTTCTGCTGGGGCTTGTCCCTCAGGGGCAGGTAGCCCTCCCGACTGTCGACCGGCTCGGCGGTGGTGTCGGTCAGCGTCGTCGACTCCGTCCCCGTGCTCGTCGCGTCCGTGGAGCGGTCGACGGTCGTCGTGACCGGCGCCGCGTCCTTGACGACCTCCGCCGACATCGTCGTCTCGACTCCCGGCACGGTTTCCGTGCTGTCACTGTTCGCGTTGACGGTGGACTCCGTCTCCGGCGCGGGCGGCGTCACGGTGGTCCGCACCGTGCGGATCGTGTACCGCTTCGGCGGCTTCGCCGTCGTCGTCGTTACGACGTTGGTGGTTTGGGTCGTCTCCGTTTTTACAGGAGGAGTCGTCCTGGTCTCGACCGTCGTGTCCGTCGCTATGTGCTTGTGGGAGGATTTTTTGGTCTTGGGCTGGGTGGTGGTCGTGAGTTTGGCGGTGGGAATCGTGACCTTGTTTTTATTATGGCTCCTCCTGGCCGTGGTGGTGACACGCTCGTCGACCGTCGTCAAGTCGTCGACGGTGGTCGGGGGCTGGCGGTCGGCGGGCGGGTCGAGGCTGGACTGCTTGGGGGTGCGGGACGGGGGGAAGAAGTAATCCATGATCGACGGCGACCGGTTGCGGGTGGTCGGGATCCAGGACCAGGGGTTGAAGTCGACGAGACGCGGCTGCGGCGCGTCGGCGCCTGCGCACGCGACGGCGGCTAGCGCGAGGAGGACGAGAGCGGTGCGTTGCATGGTGCGCGTGCGGCCGCTCGGACGATCGAAGCGGGACTACGCGCGCGCTGCACCGAGCGCCGAGCCGCGGGGTCGAGCCATGGGATAGCTCATAGCACACGCGAAAGTATAGTTTTTGAATCCGCATTAAATCGCAGAAGTTCATGAAAGATAATTCCGGTATTGTGCGGCCCGAGGCTGTATATTCATTTTGCGAGGTTTTGTTACGCGAACACGTTTTGTTCGCTGCGAAATGTTTTAATTACTTTTATTGCATTTCTAAAACGTATAATCTGAATGAATGTGGAGGAGTAATTCAAAAATTATTCTTTCAATTTTATTCATGCACTTGTATCTTTAATTTAAAATATGACATCTACGAGTCTCATTCGGTCGGAATCAAATGAATGAAAAGTCCAAACATTAACGTTGTATGAAAGGAGCTGATAGATATCAAACATTAATCTTTGCAAATTGCAATTTAATTGCTGTTTCATCAATAGAATGCCATTGAATTGGCTGTCAGCGCCGCATGTCGACGCGCATTGAAAGGACGCGGTTGGCGGAGGTATCGGTGGGAGGTATTTTCTATTTGACGATAACATTCATATTCCTCTTCAAAATTCCAGGAAGCCTCCAACAGAATGTCAATTGAGTCTGGTGGGAATTTGTGCGATAGTTTGTGTTTAGTGATGTCACAATAGACATAACGACCAGTAGTTCGACTGCAAAGAGACGGACAGGTTTCAATATCTGTCAAATTCGTCGGGTTTCACTAGGATTATGAACGGAATGTGCCTCGCGCTGGCTGATAAAATTTATTTTTAAATATTAAAAATAAAGTTTTCAAAATTTTATTCTGACAATTTTAATCACATGTGCCAAAACACAAACAACAATACGACCAAAGAGAAACACGTCCATCGAATATGTCATAGTTTTAAATTCGTATGTAACAAGTTAACAACCCTAGCGACGATTTTCGTCATAATACGTCAAATTTAAAAATTTCAACATCAGTTCTAAGTCGGTATACTCTATCATTCTGTCTACTCTGGTGATGTTTATTACGCTAAAAATATGCTCCAATCCTCAGGGTTGATTCAGACCGCAACGCGACGCGTAGATGCATTTCTAAATTTGTATGGATTTGACAGATTTCTATTGCGTCAGACGTCTTGCGAATCTGTCAAATCCATAATAATTTAGAAATACATCTGCGGGTCGCGTTGCGGTCTGAATCAACCCTAAAGCATTGCATGCATCCAATCTTACAGTAAAAAATTGAAACTCTACAATTGTAAAGTCTTTAAATGTAGGCAAAATACTTTTTGTATTTCTGCCTAAATACAATTTAATGTATTTGATTATTCTTGTAGATCCTACCTGTTCAAAAATGTCATAAGCTACATATTTTCAGGAATATTTGAAAATAACCCATCTATACTTATACTCTATCGTAGAGTTAAAACAATAGTTGCGTGGTACATTCGCGTCAAAACTGCCAAAACCAATTCAGCGTTACGGTAAGCACCCAGAAATATTCGTGATTCATTTTTTTACTGTTTATTCTGTGGTCCAGTTACCGCTATTCAATCAACCTAATAGATCACCGCCACACGAACTCGATAAAGAATCTCGCACCGCAGCGGCCGTGTCATTTTCGTGGATTACGCTTTTTTGTCCGGTCTATTTGTATTACGACTGTTGGTTTTGATCGCGAGTCACCTGCGTTTTCAAAATGAAATCAAAATAATTTTATTCAGAGTAATTTTTGTACTAAAATGTTACCGAACATCGGTACTAAGGTGCCTACCACCAGTTCGGGAACTAACCCGGCGAGAAGAACCGGCGTAAGAATATTTTACTAAAAAGATGGAAAATTACAATTAAACACACATTATAACAATATTATGGCTTAGAGCTATTTACAATTACTATAAAAAATACTCTAGTAGCCTGTAAGAACCACCCTATTCTCAAGGTGTGTTGTCGTCGATGAAATCATTGATTTTATAATAAGCTTTAGTACACAAACTTTCTTTTACTACTTTTTTTGGTATTGTAATCTGTACTAAAACAAAGTTTGTCTGTTTATCTATCTGTCTGTCCGTTGTTTGTTTGTAGAGAAAAGTCTTCTGATCATACTAGACAGAGAGATTACAGTACTGAACACGAAAGATGATTACACGGCGATCGGGGAAGGAGTGAAGATGTATATTATTGAAGCAAATTCTATGTTTATTTATAAAACTAAGTCGTCACCGATAACATCCAGTGTTATTGCTAAACACACCGGCAAAATTAGAGGAACATAACAGAATTTTCAATTTTTTTTTAATTGTTCACTGATTTTTATATATTTATTTATTTATTTACTAATTGATTATTAAAAAATAAATTTTATATAAATTTAGGGCATAAAAACGTGAAAAATAGAAAAAAATCTGCAAAAATCAAAAAATTAAGAAAATCTTTGAAATTTCAGTAGTAAGTTTTTAAGATAAATTCTCCATTTTTATTAAAGAAATGCCATGTTAAAAGCGTGTAATGCTGGTGTAATGCCTTCTATGGATCTCAAGAGGGCCTGGATACGCCATTCCATGGTTGCATTTTAATTGTCAATCATTTCCTGTGGGATATTCTCCTACTCCTCCAGTAGCGCCAACTCCAGCTCCTGGACACATTTTGGAGCTGGAGTTTTAACTCGTACCGTTCACCCATTGATGTGCCACACGTCTTCAATCGGATCCACATCCGTAGACCACGCTGGCCTCTCCACCTGGGCTACGCCAGCATCGTTTAGGTAATAATGCCCGATTTTCTTACTCTATGGACGCACATAAAATTGAAATTACTACCTAAAACTGTGTAAAAGGCACACCATGCAGTTTCAGGATGTCGGTGCTATAGCTCTGTACTGTCAAAGTACCATCATCTATAATCATCAGCTCCATGCGGGCTCCAAATCATATGCAACTCCAAACCATTACGAAGCCTGCATCATAGGCCACTGTTTCCGGTAAGTTTGATGGCTTGTAGCTTTCCTTATAATTTATCCACATTCTTTATCGCCTGTCAATACAATGTACACAGAATTTGCTCCCATCACTGTACAGCACAAGATTTCACTCACTTGTCTAATTTTGATGTTCACGCGCAAATCTTAGCCTGGCTTTTCGGTGTCCTGTCTCAAGTTTTGGTGCCCTTGCTGGCACTTTTGATTTTAATTTAACTTCTTTGAGTCTTTTTCTTACTGTACAATCACTTACACGTTCATCTTGGACCTGTTCCGACAGGTTTCGTGTCTGCATAGCAGTTTGAGGTCGATTTCTTAAGTTTTGTTTCCTTACAAAATGGTCATCCTGAACCATTGTCACCCGATATCGGCCTTGTTCTCGTCTCCGAACGTAAGATCCAGTCTCTCTGAAGCGTTGAAAGTTACGATGAACCACGGAAGCCGACACACCTGGCCTGACTGACCGAAGGGTAGGTGTGACCTTTCTCTATCGTGGTTACAGCTCTAGCTGTCGCAGATGCTGGGAAATCACTAATTTTGTATTTAAGCAATGTGTTCTTCCAAAAATCAAACAATCAAATGAGCTAAGCATACCTTGCACCCCGCTAAAACGCCATTCTTATCACGAACACTTACAACGTCAATAATCGAAAAACACTTATTAGGGCATAATTGCTATAAAAATCTGTCAACTTGCCAGTTTTGTTCAATATTTTATTTCTTAAATGAGCTTAGAAGCTATAAAAAAGGCTTTCAGACAGCCCGGCCCACTTGAGTTCAAGTGTTGGCCCTTTTTACCAATGTTCCGCTAATTTTGCCAGTGTGTGTAGATGAAGACAAAAATTGGAACTAGAATAAGAAAATTCCGATCACTTTTTCTGCCCCTGTTCACACAAGATAACATCCTGTACAATCCTCTCGCTCCTCCATATCTCCTTGACAGATTCAACTTTTCCCGTACTCCCGATCTTCCATGTAGGTCCAACGTCCGGTCAAATCTTTCCTTCCCCTCACATCGTTCCAACTTTTACTCCTACTCATTTTCTGTTCATGCTGTCAGATTGTGGAACTCGCTCCCTCACACTATTCGTGACAGTCCCACTATCGCTGTTTTTAAAAGACGCTTGAAAGAGCATTACCTCGAATCTCAATCCATTTAAATACTAGTATTATATTTATTTATATTTTAAGCATATATATATTTTTTTGTATATTATATAATACCGTAATTTAAAAATTTATTAGATTTATTTACTTCATACAACAATATTATATTTTATTATATAGATATAATATGTAATATTTATTTTAAGTAAGTATATAATTATATTATGTAGTTATATTTTAGTGTTTAAAGTAATAGTTAAGCTATAATTAATAAGTATAAGCTATAATTAAATTATTAAATGGTTGCTTAAACATGCCGATAATATAGTTTTAAGTCATAAACTTTTAAATTGGAGTACCTGACCAACAAAGTTGTAAACATGACATGATACAGTAAGTAGTGCATCTGGTATACAGTTAGGTAATAAAAAAATATTTTGTAATTGAGTGAATATTTTTAATTGTTATTTGTTATTACGCTATAAAATATTTTTAAACATTTTTTTATTTATTTATCAGAAAATAAGTACAGTTAGAGTCCTGAATTTCAAAGGCGTAACTTCAATTTGCCAAAAAATTTTACGAATTTCTTACATGATATCCTATAGGCATTCTAACCTATGCCACTGTTATAAACTATTTCAATACTATTACTAATAGTATTGTGTTTGTGACTGATCATTATGCACCACTTTTTTAACAACCCAATATTTTCACTTTATGCACATATCTCCCAATGTCACAACCATCTTAAAATAATAGACCGTTGCCTATCTGTACATTGTAGGCTATCTACATGATTAAACTTGACTATTATGACATAACAGTGAAAACACCTTCCTTGCGGTACACGGTAGTTTTTACCCAGTTTTTCTGTACCATCTGCGCATGGAGATGAGTGCGTCAGTAAGCTATTCGTTAGCTGTCAGCCGCAGCCAGCTTTTGCGCGGGGCTCTGATTTATTGCGGAAAACTTCGCTGAAGAACTGCAACGCAGATGTATTGTGTGGCTAAATTACGCTTAAGTATACACAGTCAGTCATATGACGAAGTAACACTGTTACAAGCCACAATTATGAGATAGAGCCTAGGTTTTAAAATACCTTGAGCTAGGCTAAAGATTATATAAGTATGACGCCTGAAACTTCGTTGCGCAAATTCGTTAATTGCGCGAAAGCCTACGCGTTGTCCGCAACAAAAAATAGCCCATATACTTTCTCGTCACTTAAACTATCCTTAACTTAATATTAATCCTCCATACCTTAATATTATTTAATAATTTAATATCATTCGGCATTTAGGAAACCTAGGCAACATTTGATTCATAAGGAATTAAATATTGAATACCGCGAAGGACCAAAACAAGGATCCAAAGTAAATGGAGAGCCTACATCTAGTTCAAGATTTATTGAGTGCAAGAAACACTTAGTTCCCGCATTGTATGCGCGCCGTGTTCTATACATTAGCATTGTGACCGCACGTCCAGATTTAAGTAATGAAAAGCGATACTACAGTGATTCATTTCCCATTCAAAACAGCTCGATTTGCATGAAGCCAAATGCTTTCTCAAACACAAACAGCTTAAATGATAAGTATTTGATGCTGAAATTCAAATAAGGTTTAACCTCGTACAATGATTTAATGTGTGCTTGTTCTTTTCAGGTAAGATCTGTTGAATTATTGAGGCCTGCTGCTGTATATGTAAGTTATTTACACGGCTGGATCACGTATATCTCGCGATTATGAGGGGCATTATTCTAATCTTCACGGTAGGTTGCTAGTTGCCACTATTGTGCAAAGGAGTTCTAGGCCGGTATAAATAGTCAGTACTTAAGATGCGACCCGGTCTCAAGACGCGGTTCGGCTCTGTGATTGGTCCAAATTTTGACAGCCAACCAATCACAGAGCCTGAACCGTGTCTTGAAACCGAGATGCATCTTGAGTACTTACTATTTATACCGGCCCTAGAAAACTGGTGCATATGAGTTTAAGCAAGATTTGGCTTAGCTAGGATGCCTTGGTCATAAGGCTTCGCTGCAAAAGCGGCTCTAAGAATAAAAATCATAGATTTTCCGTCCGTTTAGATTTGAAACATTCGATTTTTTTTACTTATAACTGTACATTACAAATATGGCGTCCGAAACAAAAGTTAGACTCCAAACGCCCTTAACTAGTCGGTGTGAAAACCTTTTGAAATATTTATGCTGTTAACAGCTAAAAGAAGTGTCCACTCGTACTGAAAATGTAGGATTTAACGTTAATTCAAATATAGTTCACATAATGCGGTTATTGTGGAACACACTAACCTACATTTAAAGTCATGGAAAGTTTTTCCGACCCGCGCCACCAAGAGCCGAAATTCATCCGACATTATTCTCAAAGCTCTAACCTATTTTGAGTATTTGAGCAAACCGCTTTGAGTAAATCTTTAAAAAGTAAACGTAGAGCTTACGAAATATCAAGCATGAAAAGTCCCTGGGTAAAATATATTATGTATTAGGTTAGTACATAATGCAATTAGTGGCAACTGTTGTTTTGTCATTTATCATTTAATCGGGTATAAAAATTGACGCTGGTGCATTCTCAGGCTTAACCGATAAACTTATAAAATTTCGTCAAAATCGGTCGAACAGTTTCAGAGGAGTTTGGCAACAAATACTGCAACAGGTGTAAAATTTGTCTTCCTTACTTATTTTCGTCTACTTCATCTAATGAGATACTTTATAGATTTAAGATTAGGTTAAATTAGGTACTAGATGTTTCTCGCAATTTAACCCACTTCAAAAAAAGGAGGTTATTAGCAGATCATTTCTATAGCTGTAGATATTACAGGTTATTTTTAACCCGATGACATCACGGCAAGTTTGTCCCATGAGTCGCTTATAAATTGCCTATCCAGAGCCTATCTTGCCTATAAAAAATACAAAAAATCTACACGTGCAATATTTTCAAAATAAGTTCCAACATGATCTATGACTTTAGCGTTCCATTGTTGAAGCTAAACATACATCACCTATGTACGATGTATTCAAATTTATATAACCTCAGTTTTTTATGAAAGTGACTTTAGTGTTATTAGCATAAGGATCAAAGATAATGTAAATGATCTTGAACACACTATAGCGGATACAGTTTTGATTTTATTTAGTTTAAGGGATATGGGTCTGAGTGGAATTCCTTTAACATAATATCAGGATTCTTAGCTCTAAGTCTGAATTCTTATTGCACCACCGAAGAAATTGATTCATAGACACGTGGGGGACCTACATAATTTAGTCGAGTTATGTCAAACCCAGCCGACGGATCACAATTAACATTGAATTGACAGTGTCCGACCAAATGACGTGGGTCTGTCAACTGCCTAGGAATTAATTTCCTCGATGGTACATAGAATTTTCGAGAGCTAGACCAAAAACATGTATATGTTAGTCTTCCTTAAGATTTTAACCGTGGTCCCATCTTTAAAATAGGTTTTATATAAAATATTTGTGATCTATCGCATATATTTTCCTAATATCATTCTTGTCACTCACTTAGCTAAATTATTGTCAAACATAAATTCATACTTAATATTATAAATGCGAAAGTGTATTTGTCTGTCTGTCTGTCTGTTACCTCTTCCTCCTTTCTGAAATTTGGTACAGAGATACTTTGAGTCCCGGGAAAAGACAAAGGATACTTTTTATCCCGAAAAAATTTACGGTTCCCGCGCGCTAAACGAATTTTGGCGCAACGGAGTTACGGGCGTCATCTAGTTAAGACTATATTTTCTCTAAACCTAGATTATGTGCCCTAAGCCACCCCATCGAAAACACGGAAAGCCTTAATGAACAATAACAGGACCCATAACTGATAATATTAAAATTCATAACTATACAGAAGTTGAATTTAAGTGTACTTTGTCCGTCATTTCAAATCTACAGACTTTCAATTCCTTTGTGTGAAGAATTTAACGAACTATCTGCTTCTCTATGATGCAGGTGGCTAGACATATTGTTTTGATGGTAGTACTAGCAGTTGCATAACTTATGTTGAGGAAGATTTTTATAGTATTTATGAATTGAAAAGAAGGTAAGAGCGAATCGGACTCACACACGACACGGGAAAGAATAATTTGAAGCTTTTAATCATATTGTGGCGTGGTGCAGCGGAACGGGTCACATTTGTTTTACAAGTTTTTTGACCGATTGCGCGACGAGTCACAAGTTTTTGTGAAATGCGTCCCGTTCCGCAGCACGTTCACGTTCCCGTCACAATGTGCGCGAAGCTCAAAACAGCAAAAAGCGTATATTGTAGAGACGTAGAGAATACCATATTACACAAACGAAGTCCCAAGTACCAGTTAGTCTTATATGAACCACTTTAAGCCCCCGGCCATTGATAGGAAACATGTTTATTCATCGCGTTTAATAATTTAAGCGAGATATTAAATAGGCAAGTGCCCTTCAGGCCTCTAAACACTAAGCCGGGACCTGTCTGGGCGGTGCTTACGATCCATACCTGTATGACTGTAGCTATAGCTCATGAATTGAATCAAAACCTACCAGAGTACGTTCCGTAAACTCGGATTTTTAGGTTTGAAGCAACGCCTCTAAAGATTTAAGAAAAAATCGGCCAAGTGCGAGTCGGACTTACGCACGTTACGCACGCAGAGTTCTGTACCTAAAGTAAACATACAATCGAGGACTTTGTGAAAATTTCAAGTGCCTCCCTGTTTGCCATCTATACTAATATTATAGAGTTTGATTGTTTGTTTGAACGCGCTAATCTCAGGAACCACTGGTCCGATTTGAAAAATTATTTCAGTGTTAGATAGCCCATTTATCGAGAAAGGCTATAGGCTATATTTTATCGCGCTAAGACTAATAGGAGCGAAGAAATAGAGGAATATGTGGAAAAAACGGGATGAAATATATTTGAAAGGGCTTATTTGAACGCGCTAATCCTGAGATTAGCGCGTTCAAATAAGCCCTTTCAAAACCAGTAGTTCCTGAGAACTACTGGTCCGATTTGAAATTTTTTTTCAGTGTTAGATAGTCCATTTATTGACAAAGGCTATAAGCTATATTTTATCACGCTACAACTAATAGGATTGGGACGTGATCTACTATGCGAATGCGGACGAAGTCGCGGGAAGCAGAAAGTATGTGATAATGAGCAATAAATCCCAAAAAATCACGTACCTATGTTGTATGGGAGCCGCCCTTAAATATTAATATCATTTTATTTTTAGTATTAGACATATTATAATATGTCGTTATAGCGGCACCTGAAATACACAATCCGTAAAAATTTCAGAAGTCTAGCTATAGCGGTTCTTGAGATACAGCCTGGAGACAGACAGATGAACAGACATAGAAGTCTTAGTAATAGGGTCCCGTTTTTACCCTTTGGCTTTACATAACCCTAAAAAGGCCAAATCTGTAAATTTTTATTCACCTATATCATATTTTCTTATTTAAAGTAACTACGCCTTTCCTAGCAAGTGCGTATAGGCATTAAAATTACCTCAAAATCCATATCAAATAATCATGTATTGCCAGCACTTATTCGGATTGTACGTACAAAGTAAGTACAAAATCAGAAAATAGGCGATAATCAAACATGCTTGGCCAGAATGATAATCAAATTTTGAGAATATCTTGACTTTTATCATGGAGTGCTATATTTTATTAACATAAACCCTACGAACAATAAAAACAACATACACCATTTAATCACTATCAACTGTCCTGCTAACTACAGTCGCGTACTGACTATCAGTATAATGACACGCTCGCGTTTGATATCTCATTTGTATACTGAACCAGACAGAAAGGATAGGTCTCTGCGAATATTTTGCAAAAACCTTTTTCATAGATAGTCTTCTTGTGCAGACTGCAGTAAATGGTCGCACTTTTCGGGTTAATTATTATTATTGGTGTTTTCATAATAATGACTATGTATTGTTGAAATAACTCTTACTACAATAATTTTATGGCTAAATTATTTACCGACATGTTACAGCTGTCTTGGAACCGCCCAAAACAAATGTAGCAAGTCCCTGAGGCACCCCCGAGATCAATCCAAAGATTTTTGCGATAAGTTTTTGCTGGCTACTTACGACTAGCAATAGTGGCAATGTATGGTGTGCAAACTCTCGCTAAAATTGGCATGGGGCATTCGCGTTCGCGACATTTTAGTGTGCGACAGGCCTCGTCCTTACGCGAGTATGAGGCAACATATGAACCGCTATGCTTGAAATTGTATCAACCTATATTCTGCAACATTAATCAACGACTAAAAATACTCATCTTAGTTCTTACGAGGTAAATATTATATTTTAATTGAATCCGAGGTGGTCTAGACGGGATTGCAGTTACTGCGAAACCGCAGCAGAGATGTGCAAAGGAGAGTTGGAATTAATAATCTAGTAGTTGTATGCTAAGCTATAATCAAAATAACTAGGCACGATTTCATACAAATTTTGACGTTGTAAGGCTTTGGGCCTCGATTTGCCGTTCGAACTTTAGTATTTCTTATTGCAAAACGAATTTAAAAAATTGGGTTGGTCACTTCATAAAAACCTTTTTGCCAACATCTTTAAATGCAATGTATTTTTATAATTTCGTCCTTGTCTGCCAAATGACTTTTCCAATGTATCAAGCAAAGACACAACATTGTCTTATTTTAGTAAACATCAGTATGAATATTTGAACTCAGTATTTTATAAATTATTAATAACTGAAGATTCCTCTAAAGTCTTAAGTCTGTCTTTTAATAATACCCAGCAATTGCAGTTTGACAACGGCCGTTGTTTTGCCATATAATTTATTCCTGTTATCAATATAAATAAAAATCTTTTCTCAGGCCTAACGAATGTAGGTACATACAAAATTTCATGAAAATCGTTTGAGCCGTTCTGGAGGAATTCGCGCACAAACACTATAACACGAGAATTTTATATATAAGATCGAATAATCTCTTTGGACGTAGCACGTAGGGATTTTCACAGAAATGGATAATGGAAAATTGTCAATACGCTTTTCGTATCACTTCATTGTTTTCGAATTAAGTTTTCAGTTTCAGCAGAATTCAAATGGCAAATTAGAAAGTTAATAATGCCGCATATATATTACTCTGTTCTTGTGTGGACTGGGATAACTATGTTTGTACAGTCGAATATGAAAAACGCATTAAATTCCAGCCAAAGTAAATAGAACATAATAATATAGCGCTAATAATAATTTGAATAGCATCGTGTTATACAAAGCTTGGTAGTATCAATGAGTAACTATTTTTTCGTATAAGTATATGATTAAACATAAGTATATGATTAATGATTATCTTCTGACGCAAAATAGCAGGAAAGATTTCAAAAAATATATATAACGAGCTTTTTCCCGCGGCTTCGCTCGCGTTATGAAGGATTATATTATACAAACTTTCATCCCTTATTTTATTCCCTTGGGGGTAGAATTGATAAAAATGCCTACGTCATAACATCTATCTGCGTGCCAAATTTCAGCCCGATCCGTCCAGTGGTTTGGGCTGTGCGTTGATAGATGTCAATCAGTCAGTCACCTTTGAGTTTTATATATATAGAAGAAGAAGAAGATTTTAAGTATGACTGATTCGACCATAATGCTAAACGTAAACTGGCCATAATACATCTTTATGTAATACATTTTAAATATGAAAATAGTAAAAAAACTCTTGCACTTCAGTAGCACTGGTAAGTGTAAACGAAACAGAGAGCATGCTAACATCCTCCTCTCCTATGCCGCGCCTATTGGAGAAGCCAAACGAGCGTAATTTGTGAGTTGTGAGTCGCAGAATTTCGGTTCGGCAGAAATTCTGCTGTATTCAGTTTCATGCAAAAGTCCTGTATGATTCACACGAGCGTAATTTTGTGAGTCATGATTTGTATGAAAAGATATTTACGCGGCAGAAATTCTGCAACTCACGACTCACAAAATTACGCTCGTTTGGCTTCACCCTTATAGTTCTAGTGAGAGACTACCGCGTTTTACGAATTTTCGATCAGGTCAAATGCCCTGATGACTTCGACATTTTTTACACACCCCAAAAATTTATTTCGACGCCTAAGAAGTTTTCACTTCAAAAGTTTAGGATACAATTTTTATCATGCAACAGTTAGCACGATACGGTAAAGGAATTTTATTACTCTCACTTTCGCCTTTAGGTACCTCTTACAAACCTTAGCATGTAAAACTCGTTATAAAAGTTTTAAATTTTTAAGAAGTCTCAATATATAAATACCAATTGAAATGTTACTTTTTCATCTGCTAACTAAGGAAATACAAAATTTATTGGGTCTTTTTTATCAAAATTAAATGGAACGACATCGCAACACGAGTATTCTATAGAATATGAGAACATTTTATTATCCATAGTAATATGATTAATGCGAAAGTGTGTCTGTCTGTCTGTATGTTACCTCTTCACGCCGAAAATTATTTTTCTGAAATTTGGTATGGAGATAATTTGAGTCCCGGGAAAGGACTTTAGGATACTTTTTATCCCGGAAAAATGTTTCCGCGAGATAAACGACTTATGGCGCGACAAAGTTGCGTGCGTCATCTAGTCAAAAATAACTCTTCTAGCGCTACTATATACTTTAACAGTAAACTCTATGTAAGGGACATACAGACCCTAAACCCGCTATCCCCAACCCGCGGCCCGCCCGCAGTCCGCCGAGACTTTATCTGTGACCCGCGTGATGTTAAACCATTTTGAAATTCACGCCCAGCAACCCAATAATGTAAAGTCGTGGTGAAAGTCGCTTTTTTTTTCTTTTAAATGATTAATTTTGAATAACGTTATTAGTTACCCCTTTTTAGGGTTCCGTAGACAAATGGCAAAAAACGGAACCCTTATAGATTCGTCGTGTCTGTCTGTCTGTCCGTCCGTCCGTATGTCACAGCCACTTTTTTTTATTTTGTTGCGGCCCGCGGCGCCATGAACAAAACATGTTCGTGGCCCGTATTAAAAAGAGGTTGGGGACCACTGCCCTAAACTAACATCACTTTGTTTTGTTATAACTGTAACCTGTATATCTGTCCGACTGTACGTTATTTACATGGCATAAGGAAATGCAATTATGTCTATAGTTATGTGTAATTGGAATCACTTTGTTCGCGACGAGAAGGCAATTTCTGTCTGTTTTCCGTCTAATTTATTTGGTATCTGCCTCTTTTGTACTGCTGCCGAGAAAATGAACAGCCATTTCATACTTCTGAGTTAACCCTGGGTGAAATATCATGCTTTCTCCTTCACACATGCAAAGAATTTTAGAAATGACATGATATTCAACGCATGGAATTAAATAAATGACATGATATTCAACTGTTGTGATATTCTTTGCACAACACAGCAAAGTTATAGCTAAAGGCGCTCCAAAAACAAATTCATAATTCCTAAAATGGTAAATTTGATTTTAAAGTAATATTTTAAAAGATAACGAAAAAACAATTTTGAATCTTGTTTTAGCGGTATCGGGCGTGATTTAAAAGTCTCAATATTTACTCTATTTTCCCCATAGACACAAATTGGAGGAAAGGTAAACATAAAATTGATAGAGTTATAAATTTTAAATAACGGTAGATGGACGATTTAAGGAAAATCGACTTTATGTTAAGCGGGTAGAGTTCCAAAGTCGATCGGCGGCGGCGGTTTGTCAAATTGTCGCAAAATCACGAGTTATTGAAATGGTGGTGAGATTGCAGTTTAACCAGGTAAGTCGTGGCGCACTAACTGTATATATTATTACAGGGTTCGATCGCACGGCGCACCCCAGATACTGGTGCCACTTATAAAGCCGATATTAAAGCTGATGACATATTATGTAGCGATTAAGGGAGATCGCAGACGGCACACTTTTTGTGTGATCGAGTCTGTGGCGCACATACGGCCGCCTTGGCCGCGCCATGCAGACTGCGTGTGCGCCGCAGACTCGATCCCACAAAAAGTGTGCCGTCTGCGATCTCCCTAAAGAACGCAATCTGGGGTCTAATTCGCGAATATCGAAGTGATTTTCTTCAGTTTTGCCTTCTTTGCTGCAATAGAAAATCCGGTGGTAATCGCTTATCATGAACCGCAAAGTAAAGCTGCATTCGACAATTTGACAGTTAAAAGCATGTTTGTAACATAAAGTTAATATACCTAGCGGATTAGAGAAATAAGCAACAGGCCTGAGCAATAGAGATGGGTAATCACCCGGGATAAAACCCATCACTGGGTTAAATTCAAATTCAAATTTTCGAGTTCTTGTATATTTAAATCGACATAAATAGGCGCATTATTGAGCTCTCGCTTGACAATGGCAAAATAATAAATACTACGCAAAAAGAAACGACACTCAAGCATGTGTGCACGTAAAATCGCTTGCGGCAATGTGTGCGCGTTTTTACTACAAGAGAGATGTCACTATCAGTAACACTGCGTGGTAAAAAGAGACGTGTGCATACATGACAGCAGAACTGTTTTTTTACGTCCAGTCGGCACTTATCGGCACGTTGACAATAATTTAATCTAGTAGTGTCTAAACACATTAGGCCGAAGTTACGCGGCGTAAATTCCACATGATTACGTCCGCAATGTCAAACGCATACAAAACAATTTTGATTGTTGCGTATTAGTTGTAATTTTAACTTGCCGAGTCAGCCATTTCGAGCAAAAGTTTCCTCAATTTGCACCAACAAAGCGTTTGACGTTAACAATATTTTCCCATAAGCCATAACTATATCCTTGAGGTGTAAAAAGTTTTTCTCCGTGTAATTACTTGGCGATTACTGATTGGTTGCGCCGCGGGAACCCAGTGGCTATTCAGTAATTGATAATATTGCACCTTACGACTCCTTTTTGCGAACAAAAGCTGCTCTCGCGTGTTTATTCGTGAGTATTGCGAAGAACTAGCTGTTTGCCGCGACATCGCATGCGGAAAAGAACTTTTTTCGCGTGAATCTTTGTATTTTTCTTTAATAAATGTCCTTTGCCGTGGTCCACTATATGTGTGCGCCAAATTTTATCAAAATAGGTCAAGTCAGTCACAACTCACGCGTGACTCCAATAATATACTTTTTATGTTACACAAGCTGTACTTTTTCTGGTAAGTAAAATAAAAGTACTATTCTTTATATCTAATTTTTAATTTCTGTTATAAATAATGCATTTCACAATATTTTTTGGCGTTTAACCAAACATCGTTAAACGGGTCTTTAACCTTTTATTATCTAGACCATAAATACCTGAATACATTTGAAAGTGTTCAAATTATTCCAAAAATATATTCGTAATAAAATGTAATATGTAAGTAGTAAGACAGTGGTCAAAACAAATTAAGGCTCTTAATAAAATTCCATGAGTCAGTCATTTCTGTAATCGAATTCATATTGAAATTACTGTTACATAAAACAGTATAATAATAAATGCCGTGTGACAAAAACGAAATTCATTTTTACTTTAAGTACTGGGCAATAAAGATGATAATGATGGTTTAAGAGGTGGCAAAGTATAACATAAACTAAATTATTAGTAAACTAGCTGTATCCCCGCGGTGTTACCCGCGATTGATTAGGAAAAATAAATTGTGATATTTTCCCGGCGCAGTAAAAAGTAGCCTATGTGTTAATCCAGGGTATCAACTATTTTCATACCAAATATTATTAAAATCGCTCCAGCCGTTTAGACGTGAAGAAGGAACAAACATACAAACTTTCGCCTTTATAATATTAGTGTGATTAAGTAGATACTAAGAATTTATAAAGCCACTCACTAAGCTTAATGCCGATGTTTGAAATCTGTGTTCAACCAATAGACTTTTCTTGTGTTGACAATATTTTTCCCGATCTTGTGCTAAAAATAAAATATCAATTCCCGAGCAAATTCAGGTCGAGCTGGTATTAAATATTTATAGCCGTACAATATCCTTTTAAATCTCTCGGCTCGAACTATAAAAATATAATAAATCATTATTTACCTGTCTAGGAAGATATTATATTATGTTTAATATATACTTACTACGATTTTGGCTTAGCTATGATGTTTTATTATTATACCATAGGATATATTCGTATGCAGATGACGAAGCTTTCTGGTGGGATTATATCAAGTCAGACTTGACATAACCCGACCAAATTACGTACCCTACGAATCAATTTCTCCGATAGAACCATACAAATTCTCAACTGGTTGCGGACTTTTTATTCTTATTTCTCGAGTGAAACCCAGAGTCGTCGTGTTCAAAGTGTTCGTGACCCATTGTAATAAAAACTGTAAAATAAGACTTACACCGCTTTACTTTCCGACTGGCTATCTAAGAAGATAATATGTGTAGGATTTAAAGTACTTTGAGAATATAAATTTCGAGAAGAAAAGACCTCTAGCACTATTTGTTGCCCGCAACTTCGTCTGCGCAAAAATTCTTTATCCCCGCATAACAGGAACCAAACATTTTTAAACTAATTTAAACCATACACAGTATTATGTTCTCATTTCAAACGTTTTTTATCCCGAAAATGTACGGCTACCGAGCGATAAACCATTTTTGGCAACGAAATTCCGGGCAACTATAATTACTTTAAATTTTAATTCTATGGGCCTGTTTCACCACTTTCTGATAAAGTTGCGAATAGACTATTCACAACTTTTTTGACAGATTCTCCATACTTCATCTGTCAAGTTACGTGGTGGATAGCCTATTCGGCACTTATCAGGAAGTGGTGAAACAGGACCTAAATGTTGCCCGTAATTCGCTAATTATATCCTTGCAAATATTAATGCGAAAGTGTGTCTGTCTGATAACTCTTAACGCTTAAACCGCTGATCTAATTTTGATGTTTGGTATGAAGATACTTTTAGTCCCGGGAAAGGACATAGGATACTTTTTATCCCGGAAAAATATACCGTTCCCGCGCGATACACGAATTTCTGCACAACGGCAAGGTAAATAGGCAAGCCATAGATATTAACCGGAGGCCAAATCATCTACCCTATTCCCTTCCCTACCCTCCCCTATTACTTTATTTCCTCTTAAAAGGCCGACAACGCACTTGCAGCTCTTCTGATGCTGCGAGTGTCCATGGGCGACGGAAGTTGCTTTCCATCAGGTGACCCGTTTGCTCGTTTGCCCCCTTATTTCATAAAAAAAATTAACATCTTAAAATTTCTAAATGTGTGTAAGATCTCTATGTGGTCAATGGTCGTTTTCACCCTGTCACACTTATCCTGAACTAGTTCAATGGAAACATTCGTAACTTATACTCATGGTCTAGTTTTCGACCTCAAGTCTGCGGTGTGCTCTGGGAATGGAGATGCAATATGAGCAGTGAGCTGCTCTTGTTTACTGCAACTTTGGGAAGATTTATCGGTGAGAGCACGCCCACGGGATCATCTTGTCGAATGCCTTAACGTACTATCTTGTGTTGTGATAGATTTTGTATCCAGCGCATCCATAGGGATGTGAAATGTTTTGAGAATACGTAAACTTTAAAAAATCGGCCAAGTGCGAGTCGGACTCGCGCACGAAGGGTTCCGTACCGATACAGAGCAAAAATAGGCTAAAAATGTGTTTTTGTATGGGATTTTTTAATAATATTTTAATATTATTATTAAATATTAAAGTACACATATAACAAAATAATGTGTGAAAAATTCAAGCCTACCTCTTGCCATTTTAATAATTGCCATATTAATAATAATATAGAGAAAAAAGGCCGGAAAAATCACGTTTGTTGTTATAGCGGCAACAGATATACATAATCTGTGAAAATTTCAACTCTCTAGCATTTACCGTTCTTGAGTCATACAGACAGACGGTTAGACGTTGAAGTCTCAGTAATAGGGTCCCGTCTTCTACACTTTGGATACGGAACCCTAAAAATTACGGTAGGTAAACAAACATTCTTTAATAATAGGTATAGGCCATGAGGGTGGTCTTTGCCTGGCATTGGGAAAGCATAGGCAAACAAAAAACATGGATTTAGTCACATTGCACAACAATGATCAGATATTTTAGATCTTAGTTAAAAAAATTAAAAGGTTAAATCTGTAATACCAACGAATTTAAATATTCATTAAATGATGACATTATGCTAGCGTAGATTAATATACTGTAACGATATTATGATTGATTATTATTTATTTTCAACTTATATATACTTAATTTCCTGTAAGTAAATCGAAATTTTTGGTTGTATCGTATTAGGTGAAAATAAAAGTAGAATTATAATTGTGTCGAAACATTTATTATTTTCTGGCAATAATTTAACTTACAACTATACATAAAACAAATAAGGAAGACGTATCCATATGGGTTGACATTTTACAAACACTCTAACATACTATTTACATACATACACGAGTGCCACAAAACATACTGTAACTGAGTAAAATTATGATTTCCCTATACAAGTTATTAGCAAGAAAGCATTTATGCACACAGATCCAATAAAAAAGCTGTAAGTTACGCACACACTTGCGTGAAACCACGCTACTACGTGTTATGTTTCGTATGTGATTGGCCGACTGGCTGTGCAAGAGCGTAGTTTGAATTATTATACATTAAATAATAAAAAACATTCTGCTTTTTTATTGATCTGAGAGGATTCTGTAATCACATAGTACTGATCAAAACAATAGTCGTCTTATCAAAAACTAAACTTGATTAAATTGTATTCAACATAAAAAGTTTTTCAATGTTACCTTAAATTACAAGTTTTAAATAAGACGATCAGATATCCAGCCTTTAAAAGTATATTAAAATAGTAAATACAATAAAAATAAATTCAAAAATCAAAAGAAAAAACTAACATCCATATAGTTTTCGAGCTAAATCGCATAACAATACCGATAAACAAACAAAAACAATGTAAAGTAGACGTAACTGCAACATTATTTTTACAGAAGATTGTTTTTGCCAAGAGGAAATTAAAAATTATTTAATGAAGTTTAATGAAATACTAACTTTCTTTAAAACTAACATGTTACAAAATCACAATACTAGCAAAATTCTGCAAAAAATTAAAATGGATTTGCCATATCATGGTTTCATTAAATAAGTCCAGTGACTTATTTCAGTTACGTCTAAATAATTACACCCTTGACTGTTGGAAGACAAGAATAAATGCTACAAATCAATCTGCATTAATCGAAGTTTAAACGAACGTTAAACGCCAGTTAACTAACGTTAAGCCTTAAACTTTGATCAACACTCACAACAACTCAAGTATGGCAAGTTAAATCGTCAATATATGAAAAATAATTTATTCTAAAAGTTTGGAATGGTCACTTACGACTAAATATTTACAAAATATAACAGAAACGTATCAAAAAGGTCGTATCTACAAACACCATTCTAAGAACAACGCTAGAGGTCGCCATTTTATCTACATGTTTTAAAACTAAGTTAAACTCGATAAAAGTTATACTGCTTTAGAGTTAGCTTGAGTTAAAAATAGAAATTGGATCGAACTTTGAACACCAAGGGGTGTAAGGTATTGAACAATAAACTTAAAAGTGTCGATTGCGAACTAACTTATTTTTACTTTGAATGTACTATACAGGAAAATGTCCAATAAATAATCATGTCATCTTTACGCATTACTTATTTTTAATCAGTAAGTACTTCTTTCTCCTTTACTTTTAACCAACATTGAAATAATGCGTTGAGACGTAATTATTCTGGTGTTCAATATACATGGAGTTTTTATAACTTTAAACGTAGATTACAGAGCCAATGTTGAGTTATAAAATACTGGTACATCGTGTTACTGGTGCACTATCAAAGAAATTCATAGGCTGATGGCGGACTACGTTATTTGTTCCGGTTATGTCAAGTCAACTGTTAGCTGGGCTTGATATAACCCGACTTAAGGCCTGTTTCACCACTTCCTGATATGTGCCGAATAGGCTATCTACAACTTATCTGACAGTGTGGAGTATCTATCAGATAAGTAGTGTATAGCCTATCCGGCACTTATCAGCAAGTGGTGAAACCGGCCCTAAATAAAGTTGGTCCGTAAATGCTATGAATTTCTGATGGTACAATACACGTATCGTATACTTAAACTACGATTCTTAAACCGCTTTGTACTAAACAGGTGATGAGCATTCGTTAATGTTTCAGTCTTTGTCTCCGACGAATCTGTAGTTGTCGGGCGGGGGTTCGGCCATGCAGTAACCGTGGTAGGTGCGGATGTCCTCTGCGACGTACGTGACGCCTGGGAGGACGCCCAGCTCAGTGTGGTGTTTGGGGCAGGTGTGGTCGCGGGGGCACTGACAGATGGTGCTCGCGTTCACCTCGTCTATCTGCTCGTGGCGGCGTCGCACGCTGAACAGCTTGCATGGCTCCTTGCGGGAACACCGGAGCCTCTGTAATCATAGATTGCTTATTAGTCTCTCAAAGTTGTAAACTATATAGCTTTATTGGTAAGTATAGGCATCGTTGTCGAAAGCCAAATATTTCGTATTTTCCTTTGTTTTTTTATTATGGAGGTGTCTGCTATTCTACTGGTTCATATTTAGAATCTCGAGGATCGCTATATTTGATTAGTTAATTCAATGCTTAAGATTGTGTGATTTGTATATTTTACAGGAAAAAAAAGCTTTAACAAAAGCTCGTTCACGTAAAAGCGCCATCTAGCGCCGGGCGGTGTGACTAAAACGCGTACTTACACTCTGCGGCGAGCACGCGAACTGGTACTGGTTTCCCTGTTCGCCGCTAGGTGTCGTGTACGGTAGCTTCTTGAGGAGGTAAGTGACTGACTGCTTCGGGCAGTGGCAGTTCACTATCTGCTGTGTGGCGTTGCTGTCGGGAAACGAATAGATGATCCACGCGGCGTCCTTGAAGTAACGGCACTTGGGCAAATGTTTGACCGGCTCGCAGGTTTTGTACAACGTCGTCTTGTCTTCCAAAGTGTGGTTGTCGTCCGCTGATAGTTCGCTGGAAAGAGGAATTTGAGTTTTAGAACTACGATAAATCCGTTACTTGAGGCTAAATTTCACCAACGACTGTTAAAGTTCACGCTCGAATTAGTATCACGTTACCTCTTTCGTTTTTCTTGTTAATAACACTAACAGACCTTGGTGAAATTGGGGCTTAGTATAATAATGGAGAATAAGAGCAGTCTGGATAGTGTCATTATCAATTTTGAATGGATAAACCTAAAATGTTACGCTAGTAACTATTAGGTATTATTAGAAAATTCATTGCACTAAAACATCCTTCATCCATCTAAACCTTCTTCAAACTTAAGCTGTTATGATAAACCCTATCGGTATTACTACAGAAGATTTAAAAACCAGTTGAACAGTTGATTAGAAAAAAATTCAGTACATAATGGTCTCAAAAGAACTGTTCAATAGATGTTTAAGGGCCTGTTTCACCACTTCCTGATAAGGTGCCGGATAGGCTTATTTGACAGATTCTACATACTCTATCTGTCAAGTTAAGTGGTGGATAGCCTTATCAGGAAGTGGTGAAACAGGCCCTAAATCTTTTGTGGTAAGACCGCATAACTTTTAAACTTCGCTTACAAAAGTGACTTCTGTTTCATGTAGTGTGAAAGGCCCTTGTGAGTTGTGACTCATGGTTCTCGGTAATAATAGCAATTAATTAAACAGCACCAATTAATGTTTAAGTACGCTTTAACATATAAAAAGCTAAATTTTACTACAAGAGATCACGAAGTTTTTTTTGACACAAAAAGTATGACTAATATTTTAAGAGGCTTTATATAATAACTCGAATAAAAATTATTGAACCAAATGTAAAATTTCTAGGCATCAAATAGTTTTATAGTGAAGAACCCTTAAAAAAACTAGAAATCCTAGTAGGACAAGATCTAGGTACGACCAAACAGATAACAAAATGTTGTAAAACAATTAACTTCAGTTTTAAGCTCTAAAATAAAATATCAATCAATATATTATCATTCTAAATACTGTTAAACAATAATATAATCTACATAATTACAATACAAATTTTATTTACGATATTTAAATGAGCTATTTGGATTCATTTGTTACATAACACTCTATATACAGAGTATGTGGGAGTGGTATGCCGTGGGTAGGGAGGTGTTAAATATTGAGATAATTAAATGTTATATAATAAACCTTGGTCTGTAACTATTCGTGTAAGGCCCACTTGCTCAAATCTCGGTTAAAGTTAACCCTGGATTTTATGTTTTTTTTTTTCTTATCCATCGTGTTCATAAAAGATATGATAATATATTTTACTCAGGGTATCTTTTATCCAGATTTGCGCATACAGGCCTTAAGCCAATATTACACGAAAGTTTTTCAGGGCCTGGGTAATCACATTAGATTAGGTTAGTTAACTCGGTTGTAAGGAGCCGTACTCTCTAAATACTGTTACAACCATGTTACAACTTACACCCCTAATTTAGAAAAGGGTCCCTAAATACACTGTGATGTAATACCTGCTTTAATTCTCCCATCATTTTATAATATTAGATGACACATTAATTTCTGCGCGAATGAAGTTGCTAGCGACAAGTTTTCTTCTATAAATAATAGTTTTACTTCACTTTGAGTATGGTCACTTCATGTTAACCTAACATATTTCATTCGAAGTAACATCAATGTTGCAAATGACCTGACATGAAAAAGTGCTGCAGGAAATGAGATCTATGAGTAACGTTATACAACGCGTGATGAAAATATGATTCAAAACAGGAAAGGTATTAGAAAACTTGAGAAATATCTGTTTATTTCTCACATCGGACCTTAGAGGAAGCTAGTTAAATAACATTATCCGTTTGCCAGACATGGTTTCATTCATTTAAATTTACTTTTGCAATGATAAGTGACTTCTAATTACTGACTTGAGTTTAGATGAATTTAATGATCTAGGTAAATTTGTTTTGAGTAGCTTTAATATAAACATTATGGCAATCGAAAGCTTCATCACTGAATGACGCTTTTGTGATATCTGATTTTTGGAATAAGTAGAAGGAAATTTGAGTTAATTACCACTGGTCCAATTTTAGTTGATGACGCGTTAGAAAATTTGTCATAATAACCCCTGTAGCCCTAGCATGGCCACCGGTAGAAATGCGAAAGTTTAGACAAACTGTGGACATAAACTTAAGATGCCGTTCCGATCTTTATCGCGGCTAATCGCGACCGACAAAAATTCAATTAAAATGCCACTTTATGACAGACTATAGTATATGTCATAAAGTAGGATTTTATTTGAATTTTTAGGACTATAGTCTGTCATAAAGTGGCATTTTAATTGAATTTTTCGGAACGACAAAAGATCGGCACGGCAGCTTAAGTTTATCTCCACAGTTTGTATATACTTTCGCATTTCTACTGGTGGCCATGCTAGGGCTACTAGATTATTATTACTGTAACATCATAACATCATCGTAACATCTTAAAATTCTTATGCTATACAGATTATAACAAAACAAAATTATAATACTTTAGGGTTTGTATGCGATACTTATGTATAGAGTTCGCTGTGAAAGTAGTAGCTTTATATATACTCTAAAAGAGTTACTTTTCTTTTCATATTTGTATGAGCATATTCATAACGTTATGACAGACTTGGTTCCTCCTCGTCTTCCATAAAACAGTTAAAGTAGTATTATTCTCACCTAGAACACGGTCTGTGGCCCAGACACCGACATTTCCTCTCGATCCAGGGTTGTGCGGAGTCGTACAGGTCCACCTTGCTGCACACCTGCCGCGCCCGGCAGTCGGGCAGCTCCTCTTCCGAACCCTGAAAATGGAAATTGGTTAGTCACTAATCCAAGAAAAATCGGGAATCCTTCAATGTTATTCGGTTAAAAAATGTTATTAAATGGAAAATAAAACATATTTGTATAGCCAATAACAAGGATTTTTTTCCTTTTATGTAAGTCGGTTATAAAGAAGATCAAGACAGTCATATGATAGCGCGTCATATCGAAAGATAACATTTAGGTAACTCAGAAGTAAAAAAACAAGCTTTTAAAAGCATAAATCAGAATTAGTCGAAAAAGGTTGATTTAAGCTGTATTTGAGATTGTGATAAGTCTCAAAAAGACTTTATAAATCCTATATCATTTCTTTCAACAGCTCTACAACAGAAAGTTGCCCATACACACAACTTTGTTGCACACATCTGGCAAAAAGTCCGCAGATGAAGATGTTAACGAGATTTGTCGAACAATGCGACATGTGCGTTTTTATGGACGGCCGCCGGTCACTTCCGACCGGAACACGTCCAACCTGTCGACTGTGGGAACCGGCTTTTTGTGCAAATGGCCCAGGGCTGTGCGCTACTTTTTTTGTACTTAAGTTTTGAGATAATTTAATTTAGGGCTGATTTAACAATCTTATGGTAAGTTTTAACGGATGAATAAAAATGACGCTTTGATAGATTTTGTATAAAAAATGTCAAAGTGTCAAAATAATTTCTTAGTTAAAAGTTAGCTGACGAATAAAAAATTTGCCCTTTAGTGGCGAAAAGTTTGAGACCTTAATTGGTAAAATTTGTATGTAAAAATCCTAATGGATTGTTGTAGTCGTTAATATGTAATTATTTTCAGTGTAAAGTTTAGACTTTAAAACGTACATGTTATCTGTAAGTCAAATGTTAGGTGTACTGCTTATACTAGTTTACGTGCTTTCTTTCAGCCGTACACTCAGAAATCAACCTCCTGACGCAATCGGGGCACGCAAAAGTTTCTAATATGTAGTTGTATACCCAAAAAACATAACCCTTCCATTGCAGTCGGTTAAAAGCTATAAAAATAATCGTAGACACCCCTAACACCGATGTTGATTTATGAATGGCACAATGAGATCGTTAAGACGGCAGATAAGCCGTAGGCGTGGCCCCAGTTCCGGACTTCCTGTTCCTTGTTCCGTTCCCGGAACATTCGGCCTTTTTGTCCCTTTTTGTCCCTCACCCTTTTGTTAGGTACAAACACTGAAGATACAATGCAGGTTGTTGACTTTGTTGATTTGAAATTCCTTCCGAAATTTTGTTTTGCAGCAGGCCTATGATGGGCCGTGTAAGATTTTCTTCCGGTCAAATCGCAGATTTTTTACACAATAAAGAATCGGCCCGATAGAACGACTAAGGAATCGTTTTCATCGAATTCATAATTTGTGTACTAAATTTAAAATAGGCGCAATAGTTTTGGAGCCTATTCGATGCAAAACAAACAGGTTTCGCATTATAATACTAGTATAGCGTTTATTATAATGACCGGATGTTAATTTGTAAAATATAATTGAATGAGTAAAAATAACTTTGGAATTTAATTGTTAGATATTAAACACTTAATTCATTAAAGTGTACATAGAATTAAAAAGGAATAAATTAAGTTACAGTGTAAGTTTTAGTACAATGGAGCTATAATAAAGCAGTAAATAATTTGGGGGCACGAGAGTGCCCCCGCCAAGATGAGCCAAGCGAAGCGCGCAAGGGCACTACCTACCTTTTCTCGAAACGTTTCGTCGTATTTTTGAACCCTCGTAACTTTGGTTTGAATAATGCCAGATAGTTGAAATTTTCAAGATATAGTGACATGGGTAGAGTTATTAAATGCGCAAAGTTTGAATATCGTAGCTATTATACTTTAGATTTTATAGGTGTCCAAAATCTCACAATTTGGTCACTGACTCACCGATCATCAAAACTGTTAGGGTACTTCCTGAAGTCTTAGAAAGCTGATATTTGGTATGTAACATGATATTAGTACTAAAACAACAAAAAAATTATCAAACCCAAATTAACCTATATCCGTACCATTATAGAGCAAAATTAGGCAAAAATTTGTGTTTTTTGTATGGGAGCCCCCCTTAATTTTTTATTTTATTTTAATATTATTATTAAATATTAAAGTAGACATATAACTAAGGACTTTGAGAAAAATTCAAGTACCTACCTGTTGCCATTATTGATATAGAGCAAAAAAGGCCAAAAAATCACGTTTGTTGTATAGGGGCCCATCTTTAATATTTATTTTATTTTATTTTTAGTATTTGTTGTTACAGCGGCAATAGATATACAAAATCTATGAAAATTTAAACTCTCTAGCTACAGAACAACAATGGCCAAGCCACCGATTTTAACTACTGTTTAGAGTTTTTAGATTCTCCTCGTGCGGCTGACACATTATATTATTATCAAATATTTTTCCCGCGCTTTAGTGTAAAATTAAAATTTTTAGATTTAGGGCTGAGTACGTAAGGTTAGAAACTTGGCTCTACATGAGATCTCACTACTTTTTGACACGACGAACTATAATATTATTATGTTCTCATCTTGGCAACATTTTTACATGAAAATGTTTTTGGTGGGATACATGTTTTTACGATATATAAGCTATCGCTTACACAAGGCAGTGTTTTGTGGCATCTTGAATTACACAAAACATAATATTTTAGCTTCTTGCAAATATGTACATCTTTTGGACATTTAGCTACTTGCACATACATCTCTGGGCTCCCACTAGTGGCCCGTGTGGGTACTAGAGCGGGCGAGAGAAATGCGTGGCTCGATTTTTATTCGGCCGTATCCGCTTTTCCGACATTTTACTAGATTTCGGGCCTGTTTCACCACTTCCTGATAAGGCTATCCACCACTTAACTTGACAGATAGAGTATGGAGAATCTGTTAAATAAGCCTATTCGGCACCTTATCAGGAAGTGGTGAAACAGCGATCACTTGCGATAAATTGGTAATTTGTCATATCTAGATATTTTTAGTAAGAAGACGTAATAAACAAGAATATTCGACCGGGATTCGTCGTTCGATCCGGAATCTACCGGGATTTCGTGATATCCCTAAGGATTTCGTGAAATCCCTTTATCCTCATTTCCCTGCGACATAATATACAAACTTGTAAGCCAATAATAAAGATCGTAATGGGATGTTATAGGTATTTGGTAAATATTCCGTATCGCGCCACCAGCGATTTTGAGGCCGTTTTTTTTTTTTACAGTCGCGTTATAATCTGTAAACATCAGAACTAGTATTGTTATAATGGCGCATGACTATTTCTGGCAAAAGAAAGTCGAGCGGGGCTCCTATTTCTGGGTGTTGTGGTCTACGTTCCAACCTAACCTAACCTACTTTTAGACTTTCTGGATTGTGTATGTTTTTGTTTTGGCGGGCTTTGCTTAGAGGGGCTGCCCCCCGTCCCAAATACAACCCCCTTTGACCACCCCTTTTTATTCAGTCACGGATACCGAAGCGGTGGGACGGGGGGGCGCAGGCGCACAACACCCAGAAATAAGAGCCCCGCGTAGCGGGGCTCCGTCGACATACTTTGAAAATTTTTTTTTTTTTTTTAGCCTGAAATAGTCATGCGCCATCATAACAATACTAGTTCTGATGTTTACAGATTATAACGCGACTGTAAAAAAAAAACGGCCTCAAAATCGCTGGTGGCGCGATACGGAATATTTACCTAGGGATTTTAAATGTAAAAAGAACATAAAATATTATTCCTACTACATGGCAGGTTTTTATTTGCCCTCACCGTTGAGACCTAAAATTTTACAACGTTTTCGGTCGTCTCGTCGTTTTGTAAAAAAATCTCGGCTTGACCGACGGCCGGGGGCGACAGTTGTTAAGGCTCTTTTATTTTCACCTTTTTCTAAGACTGAAAATTATTGCAACCGCCTCCGTTACATTTTAAACCCTAACCCCTACAATATAAAGTTGGAAATCGCTCGCGAGTTAATCAAAGTACAGCCTATCTGCGAATAACCTCGCATTTGAAACTCGACTCTCCTGCATGACATTAAAGTTGAAATCAGGTTGTATAGGAAGTGGCGACGTCGTGTTTTTCTCTCTGCGACGCGGTGGGAGAGGGGAAGGGGGGTATCCGGTGCGAACAGGTGGGCCCGCGCCCACTCTAATGTAATCCCGCGCGACCTTCCACAACCTTCCAAGTACGTTAGTGGGCCCTTTTTTACGCCGGTTTTTTACGTAATATGCCCCGTGATTGATTCTAGTGTGAGCGTCAATTTGTAAGCAGTAAGCCTACAGACGCAGGCTAGAATGTTTTGGGCCTTTTTCTTTATCGATATGAAATAAGTATTACGAGGTTGTTAAAATTGATAATTACTCACAAATTTAAAGGAAAAAGCATCGCTAAAATTAAAAAGTGCCATGATAACATTATTTTGCGTGCTCAGGTGATAAGAAAAGCTCTCTTAAGGTTGTGATATAAACATTCAATAACAACTCTTAAAGTAACAGAAAAAGCGTCATCATTCAAACTGAACTCAATAAAGTTTTTATTCATGTTATATTAAATACTTTGTATTTTAATTAGTTTTTATTCATATTATATTAAATACTTTGTATTTTAATTCGTTTTTATTCATATTGTATTAAGTACTTTGTATTTTAATTAGTTTTTATTCATATTATATTAAATACATTGTATTTTAATTAGTTTTTATTCATATTGTATTGAGTACTTTGTATTTTAATTATTCCGGCTAAGTCAGATAAGAGAGGTTTATCTTGCAAAGTTGTGATTTAAAACCTGTTGTAAAACTCACAAGAAAATAATAATAAAAAAACAATTTATTGGACTTCCGCTTAGCAACACCTGATTCGATTGACTCAAAACTACAGCAATTTGTTGCACGCAATTTTAAATTTGAATAAGTCAAAGACAAAAGTCAAATTACCAATTCCGATCATGCGATGTTAAAAAGTATACAATTCAAATAAGGAAATTACAATTCGGATATAAAAAAAGAAATTACAATTCAGATATAAAAAAAAAATTCGGTAGCCGCGGGGTGCGGACACGGGTTAACCGAAAACAGGTAGCCGGCTAAATTACTAATGGCTAATGGTTAGCCAGGGGCCAGAAATTATTTATTACTGTAATTAGCCGCTTATGAATAGCATCCGCTCGGTATCCTTCCCGAATTACTTTTTTATGTCCAACACACCTTTTTGAGATGCGTTTCATTTTTCAATCGGGTTCGTTATAAAAGTGAAATGTACGACTATTGGCCAGATTTTTATATATTTTAAGAGTTATTTATATTTTACACTGGAAATAGAAAAATAGTTTTCAGATTTGTAGACATTTTAAGTGTGAAATACACCTTTTTTACCTTAACCACTAATCTAAGTTACTCATGGCATCCAAAATATGCTTGTTTTAGAAGTTTTATCGACTTAAAGTTTGCAGCGACTCTGCTAAGCTAATTAAAAACTATATAAATAGAAAATTTAAATATCATTTTCCGTAGTTTAAGAGACTGTTTCCGCAGTGAGCACGACATTATTACAGCTGCAGTCAGACTTTAATGATTATTTAACTTTAATTTAATGAATAGTTTCATAGAAATATCTAGAGCTTGTGTCAAAATGTCCAATATTTTTTTATGAAATAAGGGGGCAAACGAGCAAACGGGTCACCTGATGGAAAGCAACTTCCGTCGCCCTTGGACACTCGCAGCATCAGAAGAGCTGCAGGTGCGTTGCCGGCTTGTTTGCCGTTGGGAAGGGAAGGGAATAGGGGAGGGTAGGGAAGGGAATACGGGGGGGGGCTCCGGTAAACTCACTCACTAGGCGAAACACAGCGCAAGCGCTGTTTCACGCCGGTTTTCTGTGAGAACGTGGTATTTCTCCGGTCGAGCCGGCCCATTCGTGCCGAAGCATGGCTCTCCCACGTCTATAGTAATCATTAAATGTCTCCAATAACGGCTGTTAGGCCGGTATAAATAGTCAGTACTCAAGATGCATCTCGGTCTCAAGGCGCGGTTCGGCTCTATGATTGGTACAAATTTTGACAGCCAACCAATCACAGAGCCTGAACCGTGTCTTCAGACCGAAATGCATCTTGAGTACTGACTATTTATACCGGCCTTAAGTATAATTTATCAACAGCCAATACTGGCTGCCAATAAGACAGGCAGCAAGTATTGGCTTGGTATACGCCGCGTGTGAACAGTTTGGCCTGGCTTGAAAAACTGTTCACACGCGGCGTATACCAAGCCAATACTGGCTGCCAGTCTTATTGGCAGCTAGTACTGGCTCTATGAAAACTATACTTTAGACTCTGCTATCTACAACGCTACGTCGTAGGCCGCGGCCGCGCTGTATTAGACTTCAACGCGCGCCGGAATCGCTCGTTTTGACTATTGTATGTACATTGTACAACCGACAATTATTTTGAACCTTACACTCATAGGAATAACGTCGATGTGGTATGTATACATGTGGGTGTATGTACTTACGACATAGTTGGTACGTGTGTCAAATGTTTACAAACGTATTTAATTAACAAGCTACGTGATTGTACAGTCAATGAGTTTTAAGTTTTGATTGAAGTTTTAGTAGAAACTACAAAAGGCATGGCCTGATAAGCCTGGTAAGGCCTAGCCATGATTACGAATGTTCTTATTAAATCGGATCAATAATACCTACTCATATCAAAAAAATCATTTCCATAGAAATAGTGACGGATGATTCTTCCTCTCGTATGTCGTAACGGCGATATACTGATCTTACGAACTTTCGAGCAGGTCACGTGACATTTTTTAGCTATCCCAAAAAATCCGACATTTTTGTAGAGTATCAGATTTCAATTAAGTACTTTCAATTAAAACCTATGGTGCTTGTAAAATAATATTTTATTTTAAGAGCTTAAGAGTTAAGACATTATGTTATGTAGGTCAGTTACGTTCCTAGATTTTCCAATTAGTTTATTTACTTTATGTATTCAGGATGCAAAATATTGCCTATTAGTATTAACGAGATCTTGCGCCGGTGGAGTTACGATATTTCCGTCAAATCACCATTATATTTTATGTTGTAGTCGTTTCCCGTTTTAGCCTGCTTTATGTCATATTTGAAATATACGATGACACCACAAAACGTCATATTATTTGTATTGCATAACAATATTACGCTAATTTATCATGGCCAAACATAATCATGATAAAACTAAGGAACTAATTTGGATCTTTGATATACATGATTAGGTTAGGTTAGGTTAGGTTATTTATTCAACAATTAAGTTGATATCATAATGTCAAATGTGTGTTTTGAATCAAAATACACATTTGACAACTTGACGCAACTTGACGCTCTGGTCGCGTAGGTTTGAACAAAGCATTATGTAGACTTTTTCAATCAGTTTTCGCTATATTATAGATTTAGATTTGTCAAGTCTTGCTGATGCTCAGCCCTTATCGCTTAGATATAAATCTTATAATCATATTATATTTATTTATATCATACCGTCTAAAATCATCTTCTTTAGTAGTGCTCGTGACAACATCTCAATGCGTCTTGAGAGCGTCTTATTCTGCTCATCCCATTGAGAGCATCCGGGGGCATTGAGTGCGCACGTGTCCTTATTGTCTCGTCCCATAGAACAGGGCATAAAGGGGAACCGTTACTGATCAATCAAGACGGTTAGGGCTTTAGGGCATCTTCACACTGAAGGGCGTAAGTGTACCCAAGGAAATTGATTCATAGGCAGTTGACGGACCTACGTCATTTGGTCAGACTATTTCAATTTAATGTTAGTTTTGATCTGTAGGCTGCAGGGTCGGATATAACGAGATATACAATCTACGTAGGTCCGCCATCAGCGTAGGAATCAACTTCTCTGATAGTACATTGTGGGAAGTAGCGGCTTGGGTATAAAGTTTCAGGGTTAGTTAGGTGTAACAGCAGTTTTGTGACAATGACAAAAGGGTGTACCGCCTAGAATCCCCAAGGAGCGTAATGCTAAGATATTATTGACTGACATATTATGGGAATATGATATACTAGCTTTTCCCTAATGCATTTTGAATAAGGCAAAAGCAAGTAATTACAGTCTCCAAAGAAAAGACAATTTTAGGATAAAAAGTAAAGCTTAATCTTCTAGCCTATCCATCAAATCAATTAAGTGATTAAAATAATTTTCATATAAAATAAAATGTTTAAACCCAGAAAGTATTTTCTCATATTACATGAAAGGAATTTAAAACCTAAAGTTCAAACGTTAAAATTATTTTTAATAACATACAGAGAGACTTGGACAAATATTTATAAATTCATAAGAATCAAATCGTGTAAAATAAAACAAACAGTAGCTATTTTAAAATATGAACGAACACGAAAAAACAACAAAACGTAAATCGTCTAAGCGGCAAAACAAGCGTGTTTATTCACCGAAGGTTGGGACAAATAAAGAAAAACAGGAAAAAAAACCGTCGTATTTTGGTTTTTTCGTCGCGTAACTCAGGTGCTGGTTTCGGTCTTTATTTGGACGTTTTGTCCCGGGACTAACGCGCGGTGCATACTAACGCGTTTGTGGTCATTTTATTGGTAGTTATAGTGTAGGTAGTATAAATACACTATTTGCATATTGAGTACTGCAACAAATACCTGAAGTGTTTAAATATTACTTTAAAAGTGTAGCTAGCTGACTCAGAAAATTTTGCATTGTTATTACGGATATGAAAAAGATGTTGGTCAATAGGGATGACGACAAGGTTAAAGGTTAGCTGATTTTTTAAATAAAATAAAGACATAGCGATAAAATATAAGTATTTCCAAAATTTCAGCTTCATAACTTATGTACTTATTTTTTTTTATGAGCCTTCAAAGTTGGATAGTCAAGTCGGTTTTTTTTTTTTTCAAAAAAAATTCGTCATGCCTATTGCCTATTTTCCGACCTACCCGATAATTACACACAATTTTATGACCGTCAAATCAATATTGTTTGTGATCTACCGCTTGAGCTATTCCGACCGAAGTTTGTCCGATCTGCTATCTGCCTTTTAATCAGTTTCCCTGAGAGGACTATCACTATCAGACAAAATTGATTCATTGGCAGATGGCGGACCCGACCTACATCATTTTGTGATTGCTGGGCTTGACATAACACGTATGTCAAGCCCAGCAATCACGATTAACATTGACTTGACAAAACTCGTCCAAATAATGTAAATCCGTCATCACTTAGATACCTATGAAATATGAACCAATTTTTCTGATAGTACCATCGAGGAAATTGATTCCTAGGCAGTTGACAGACCAACGTCATTTGGTCGGATCATGTCAATTGTTAATTGTGATCTGTCGCCTGGGTTTGACGTAACGCGACCTAACTACGTAGGTCACCCATCTGCCTAGGAAGCAACTTCCTCGATAATACATGCATAAACTATAGAACTTTTATTTTATTTTAATAATTATAGTGTAGACGAGGCTTTAAGGTTAGGCTAGGAGCGGGCTGCCGCCGCCCACATCTCAGCTGACTCGTGTCACGTTATCCGCTCCGGCCGAGCGGAAGCCATCATTATCTTTTTAATCCACTTTTTGAAGGCTCTCGGACGAAAAAAAACAAGCGACCAAACAAATTTTGGACCGCGGGTTCAAAATATGATAATCATAAAATTTTATAACGCTCGTAATTCTGATTAAAGATACCGAAACGAGTAAGTCGCAGATTTACTATTAGCCGCCAAAAGCGACCGCCATTCATAATCGCAAAGAAAGAAAAAAGATAACTTTTAAATTCCTCGAGCACCGAAAACGGATACCGTTACGAATGGGCTTAAACTCGAAAGAAAAAAGTTTTTTTCTTAACCAAATAGCACACACTGGCCGGGCCGACCGTAAGTCATCGAAGCTGTCAAGATAAGAATGAATGAAAGCACACCTGCCACTACCAGTATTACGCATGCTCCTACGCATCCGCTGTCAACGAGCAAAATGACCTCTATGTACCGAAAAATTACAACGCAATTTCGACTCTAAGCTGTGCTATTACGGCTCTAGATCTAACAAAATTACGGGCGTCATAAGGTCTATAATAGCATACTCACTCTCAAAACTTACTTAGGATTATTATCTTTTCGAATCGACTTTAAAATTAGGCGTAATAATATGATTAAGGTTGTTTTTAAAATATGACTGACAAAAGTTGAGGTCCGTGACGTTTTTTTGGTAGTACATAATTATCGGTTGCCGAGCAACGGCGTAGCGAGATGAGAAATGGCTGTGGAATTCTGTATTAATATTTTTTATATGTTAATACGAAGGAAATCCGTGAAAGAGCAGCGCTAATTGCGATTTTGGTATGCGATTTGATCATCTCTATTTTATTTGGTGGAATTATTTTAGATATCGAAAGTTTTCAATGAGTCATACCTATTAAAATTACGATACGGGCTAGCCTGAGAATTGAACAGAGATCAAAATACAATAATTCGATGGGCCAGTTAGAGACTTAAAATCGCCAATTTGATTTTGATTGTTTCATTTCAGACGCCGCGCCGTAGAACGAGAAGATGTCAGATCAAACGACAATTTTGACAGTTTGGCTGACCATATAACAAGAAGCTACTGTACTTCTTTCAAAACGTTGTACGATTTATACAATGTAGCTATTTTAGAACTGCAGGGTTCACGTCAGAAAAATCCATATACAAATCTATACGTCATGTTATAAAACAAAATCGCTATTTTTTCCCTCATGTCCCTTTGTTGCCTTTAATCTTTAAAAATACGCAACGGATTTTGATGATTCTTTCAGTGTTAGATAGCCCATTTATCGAGAAGGTTATAGACTATATTTTATCATGCTAAGACTAATAGGAGCGAAGAAATAGAGGAAAATGTGGAAAAAACGGGGGAAATTATTTGAAAGGGCTAACTTGAACGCGCTAATCTCAAGAACTACTGGTCCGATTGAAAAATTCTTTCAGTGTTAGATAGCCAATTTATTGAAGATTTTTTTCATGTTAAGACTAATAGGAGAATGTAGAAAAAACTGGGGAAATTTTTGAAAGGGCTTATCTCGCGAACTACTGAAGCAATTTTTATGTTATTTGGCACAGCTGATAAGAAGTAAACCAAGTGAATGATCATAGGCTATCGATTTTAATCATTTTTCAGTGGCTATATATTATTTTATACCCGTGCGACGCCGGGGCGGGTCGCTAGTTCAATTATAAGAGCTCCAGTGTTTTTGACTGTTTACCTCTTTACGCTTAAACTACTAGTAATTTATATAGGTGATGTTTTAGAACCCTTTATCCAAGCCAACTTCTGCAAAAACTAACCTAAACAGTGCCTAGTCAATGTAATACTTTTTTTACTGTACATCGGAAATCGCTAATGATGATTACAATTACGTAACACTGCGTAAGATGTGACGTAAATACTAGATAACAAACCGTCAAGATGTAACCTACATATTATTATATCGAAATAACCGCTTCTTATCGTCGGACGCATCCTTTAATGAATGGTAGCTTGATTGTGTCATTATGATAGTAGACTACGTGAGTTGTCTTATTTTCTCTTTTAAAGTAAGTATATAATAATATATTCTATATGGACGCTTAATAATAGCGTCTTTTAAAGTATAAAATTAATTAGAAAAATATTAACATTTTATTTTATATAGTTTAAAATAAATCGTTAAATTGTGTTAGATTAAAAATCAGATAAGTTTTTAAGGTCGGTGTTTCCCGCTTAATTTTTGTTCTCATGAAAAATGAGACGATTTCGATCAGGCTGCTTTCATTATAATTATGTATATTGGTTGTTGGCTGCAACTTCGTTTGGGCAGAAATTAGTTTACGCTGGAACTGTACATTTTTCCGTAATAAAAACTATGATATGCCTTTTCCCAGGACTCAAAGTATCTTTATAACCAAATTTCATCTCAATCAGTTACTTGGTTTAAACTTAAAGAGTATAGGTAAAATACAGACGCTTTCGTATTTAATTTTATATTCAAAACAAATATTATAAATATGTATTAACAACAGCTATAATTAAGTCATATTTAATCTTTATTAGTTGCTAGGAGATCCTAAGTGGTATAACAAGGATTTACGATAAATATCTTAAATGATACGTAAAGGTAAAAATTTCTCAGCAATATTTCATTTCTCAATAGTAGTTAGTCATAGCAACAGTTGGTTTGCCCACGGGTGTTTTAATTGGCCTAATTGTAGGATCATCCTTCGGAGAAGTATGATGAGTGTCCTACAATGTGGGATACATCTCACATTTCATTTGTGATGAGGAAAAAGTGAGATTTTTTTACTGAGAATTGAGCGAAAGAGGCTTTAAGCTCTGGTTAAAAGCTATACAATCCACTTGCGGAGAATTCAAGTTAACATTGGGTTAAATATCATGTTTTATTTTGTCGTTATTCTTTCTCATATTCATATGATATAATCTCGTTCTTCGTTTCATGGAGAGATATAAAGACAGAGAGAGAAAAAAGAAGGAGACAGAGATTGTGTTTACCTCCGGGAAATCTCTTGTATAAAAGACAAACAACTTAAGAGTCTCATCTCCACTGATTTTACATAGGTAAAAGATTATTTTCAAGTTACAACGCTAGACCTCGCAGTCATATCGTTACGAAGTTCGTAAGTGTAATCGTGGTGATTCCAAATTCTAATTCGAATTCATTAAATCGCTTCAATACTCTTAAAATACAGGCTAGACCTAATTTAAGTACTATAAAATCAAATTGTACCTTATTTTAAGTATTCTTAAACACTTAAATAAATAAATCTGGAACCACAGACGCAAAGAGCAGAAAGATTACAAACCTTTTAAAAAACCAATAACATTTTAATGGTGACATGAGACAAGATAAGCTTCCGCTAACACACATAAATACTAGATTTTGCATATTTTTATCACACCTCGAGAAACAGCAACAACATATACCACCTCGGCCGGAAGACATCTTTCGACAAATTAACTGTTAACAAAAAATGATTGTTGCAATAAAATTTCATTTTTTGCGAAGTTTTTTTTTCTTAAAGTGTATTTTATTTACACTTTAATGGCGGTCGATATTGGTATGTACCATTACGACTTCCTCCGGCATAAAGTATGCCAGTTGGCGCCGTTACTGGGGGCGCCATGGCCGCTCATTACGACGGACTGTCCGCAAAAACTCGTTGCGCCCGCGACGTGAGGAACAATTACAAAAGCCGATCGATCATTAGTTTTGTAGGCAGTTTAAAGTTTGCAGTGAGACAGCAATTAGTGTCAAGATGAATTGTTTTAAAGCTAAAATTGAACTGAGGTTACTTTCCGTGGTTAATGTTTTGAAGTTAGCCAATCAAAAACAGTGAATTATCTGTTCACTATAAGTGCTTCTGATTTTTGACTCCATTCGAAAAACCTCCGTAACCGATGGTAATTATTTGTTTGTCTCTTTAGTATGCTTTGATTGAACCTCCTCCGTCCGTCCGTCGTTAAAAGAAGGTTACTTATTTTTATGGCAGAATTCTGTTAGTAGGCAAAATAGACGTTTGAAATTGATCGTTCACACATATTTAAAAATTAAAACATGGACATGTCGGAATACTATTATTGTAAGAATGCCAACGCAATAATGCAAATGCAACGCAATAATTCTTACAAAAATATATACTATTTTTGTTAGAATGATTGCGTTTCTTATCCATTTTTGTTATGCTGGTTCTTATCTAAATTGTGTTTGCAACCTGTTGCGACTAATATCGAATGAACTTATAAGAGTTACGTCTATTAAATCAGCAAAAGCAGCTTGGAAGAGTCTAAAGTAATTTGAAATGTTGGTCACCGTGTCGCTACTACTAAATGATTATAATACTGATTATAATTTCCTTGTAGATTATAACAAGGGTGCGCCTTGAATTAATTAATAAATAATACTTCTTGACATTTTAATTATTATGGACAGGTTGTTTCTACAAAGTAATTTATTTTGTTTATATATATGCTTACAAAATGTTGCACCCGATAGATCACAATCAACAACTTGACATAACCTGACCAAATTAGTTTGACTATGTGTAGCTTTGTCCACACTGCCTTTTTCTGTTCGTCAAGGGCATGCGTTATAGCGCAGTCCTCTGACCGTATCCAAAAAACAAAAATGACAATGTTGGCGTTGCGTTCGTTGACGCATTCAATTATTATTGAATGCGCCAAAACGAAAGTTGAATAAAAGAAGATGACGAAAATTGAGGACGAAAGCGCATAGTGTGGACTGTGACATAGCTTATCTACATTCTCGTTCACGGCTATCTCTGACGACTACTACAATAATCTTATGTACGTGCGGTGGATCTCTGTTCACATGAACCATAACAAAAAGTGATTCTTTTTTTCTGACTGGACACCCCTATACAGTGTTAACATTATCTTATTTGTAACTTTACATAATATTTTACACATATCGTGTTATGGGTACTTATGCCTGAAATAAATACTTTTTATTTATTTATTATTATTCTACTTGTAAATCTAATTCTCGAATTAAACTTATCTTTTGATAGAATGCTTGGTTTTTTATGAAATAAGGGGGCAAACGAGCAAACGGGTCACCTGATGGAAAGCAACTTCCGTCGCCCATGGACACTCGCAGCATCAGAAGAGCTGCAGGTGCGTTGCCAGCCTTCTAAGGGGTAATATGGGAGGGTAGGGAAGGGAATAGGGGAGGGTACGGAAGGAAATAGGGGAGCACGAATACCCATTCGTGCCGAAGCATGGCTCTCCCACGTCAAAGTTCAGTGGTTTTGGCGTGAAAAGGAAAAGACAGTCACACTTCCGAATTCATGTAGTATGTATACAATAGACATGATTTATCAATCATAAATATCAAAGATAAACCATAAATAACTGTCCTTTGACAAAATCAGTGATTTAACCAAATTGCTTCTTGTGTGAAACTGCTTGGCCGTATTTGAAATTTTTTTCGTCAAATACGGTCAAGAATTCTTATTTTGTTTTTGGTATTGTATTGATATAAATATCCTTGTTAGGGTTCCGTACCCAAAGGGTAAAAACGGGACCCTATTACTAAGACTTCGATGTCTGTCTGTCTGTACGTCAATAACGGCAATACTTACATAGTCACTTGAAATATTCACGAAATGCTCAGTTTCATATTTTGTAATTTAAATAATAAAATTTAAATAAAAGTAAATAATTAAGGGGGACAAAAACACAATTTTCAGCCTGTTTATGCTCTATTGTGGTACTGAACCCTTCGTGCAAGAGTCCAACTCGCACTTGGTCGTTTTTCTTTACCTAGATGACTATAATATATAGAACGTCTGCTGGATCAGCTATTTGACATGTTTATGTATGTGGTATACATATACTACTACATATAAGTCACTCGGTAGACAGTGCCCTGTGCCAGTCGCGAGTCGTGACAAACCTCACGACTCTCCGCGGGAGTCAACGTCTCAAGTACTCTGTTACTTTGGTACCTGGTACTTAGTACTGTCAATGGACTATGCCAGTGTTTCCCAACCTTTGGTCTTCGGACCCCTGGGGTCCGCGAGTATATCTATAGGGGTCCACGGTGTCTCTAGACTCTGGAACATACGTTATCCGATTTTTTTGCTGTTCATTGTATTATGTGATAACTGTACTTCATTTCCTAGGGGTCAGTGGCTGAAAATGTTGGGAAACACTCTGATATGGGATGCCAATGAAATGGAATGAAAAATGTACCTACTTATTATTTTCAAATAAGATAGAATTAGATTTAGAACAGCCTACCATTTGTGCCTACCACCTATGGTTTCCTGGTTACTTAAGAATTCTGTTAATGAACTATGGCATATTATGAAATATGAATTCGTACCTATGTCATGCATGTTGGGCATCCATAATTTATCAAACTCAAACTCAAAATATTTTATTCAAAATATTTTTTTTCAAATATTCTCTGAATGTCGGGTCTACACTGGTGCCTACCACCGGTTCGGGAACTAACCCGGCGAGAAGAACCGGCGTAAGAAACTCGCAAATATCCAAAATATGGTCCCTATTATAGTAAAAATGAACAAGGTTTTTCATGTTTCATACTCGTAGATATCTGTTTCAACGAGTTACAGGAATCGACAAGTTTTTGATGTGTTCGCTTTTGCGAGTTCTTATAATTTTTTCATAATTTTATTAATTTATTATCATGGTAAATACTTAAATTATGTAAATGATTCCTTATCAGCTATTTTGACAAAATATATTATTGGATATTGTATTATTGAGATCTATTCTAAAATAGTTTAATGGTAAAACACTGCACTTAGTATTTTCTATACAGTTAGTAAGTGTTGAATATTATTACGTGCCACGAAGGATGACGATCTTTGACTTGAGATCATCTTAAACAGATCTCATAATATTTCAACCTAGTCAACATTATACTAAATCTGAGAGCATTATTGGCTTATAACCTGTATATTAAACTGTTGATTTTAAGACTTACGTCCTCTTACCGCGGCCATCAAGGTTGTATGTCAGTTTCATTGAGAATACCTTTTACTACGAATGTTGAGGCTCGACTTAAACTCGAACGAATTCTGAAGTTTTTTGACTGTAGTTTATCTATTCCCTAGCGATTTTGATTGGCTGAGGTCAAAATAAAATGCTTACTCAACAAGATAAAATGCCGTCAGAAAACCTTAGACACTAGGCATATTTCTCCACAAAAACACCCGATCGACTTGTGATAGAACACTCCACATACTCACTCCGGTTTGGTACAGTATCTTGAGTCCGCTCTTCGGCTGAGCCGGGGATCTTCGGTGCGGGAGGATCGGAAGCTTATCCGGCCTCCTGATGTTGATTTCTCCGGAAGGCCGGAAGGCTTCGAGCGGCGTCCGGATCGCCGTCCTGACGCCGGTGAGGAGGCACGCGAGGAGGACCGTATTTAACACTAACATTCTCACTGAGTTTGAGTTATCGTTGTGTTGTCGTTGATCGTTGAGTTGTCGTTGAGTTGCGTTGGGTCCCGTGTGTGCGTCGGGCTATGGGCGCGCTCGTACTGGCGCGGCGGCGCATAGCCAGGTACGACATAACCTACGCGCCCGGTATAACCACCTCCTAGCGCGACTCACCACCCTTGATACTTGGGAGGCTTTGCCGCGTTTTATAAGCTTGGGCTGTATGTATATAACGGAATATTTTAGCACGATTTAATGTATCTCCAGTAGTCTAATTAATTTGAAACTTTGCATACGTATTTAAAAAGCCAATGACAATAAAAAGCCAAAAAAATTAAAAAGCGTTTTTTTAGCTATTATTATTATGATCTTAGGATTTCGAGTGTTAAAGATTTGATTTGAGTGAATCAGATGGACGTAGTATTTTAATTTTGTGGATGTCACATTTTCCCGCGGGTAAATGAACACTATTCAATGAATCAAAATAAGATTGTACTTCTAAAGCTGATAAACTGACTGGGGTCAAATTAAGAATTAAAATTTTAATCCAGAAATACCTTTATTATTTAGTTTCAACTTTAAAGTTGGAATTTTTACTATCGATGTTCAAGACTTATATTAAAGTATAACTTAACGACCGCGTCTTATTTCATACTATTATGATATGATATGAAATAGAATCTGGAAAATATAAAATCGACGACATGATTATGTTATAAACATTTTAAAATGTCTCAGCTATAACTATGAGAATTAATACGATATCTCATGCGAAGCGATGAAAACTGGTATGGAATCCCGTCGCGGCAAGTCTCAAGGCGGTGCGGTCGCGCTCGGGTTGACTTCCTACCGACGATGTTTTTTACACAATCTTGTTGCTCCGCTGTAAGGACGCGTCCATAATGTCCGTACTATTTCAAATTTCTTCAACCGTTAGACCGTTACTTTTTTATTTTGGTTTCAATTCGGTGGGTCATTCTTAATACGTAGTATAAAAATATAAACTGAATAGAAACATAAATTATATTAAAATAATAGAAAATAAATGCGGATAATATCTGTGATTACCTAAAAGTTAAAACGTTGTTTAATGAAATGTAGTTTATCAAATATAAAGTACAAATAATTCATTATTCGTTTGTTTTCATACCACATTATAAAATCATACTGAGATAAAATGAAGTAAGAAACTAATAAACTTTTGATTGAAGTGATTAAATAAGTATGGCACCATGGCAACTCCCATCGCTGTCCCGTCGCACAAATGGTCGCCGTCAGTCTCGAATTGAAAAATAATAATTTACTATTATTTATTCAACGTTGAAAATTAATAATTTACTATTATTCAACAAAATATGCACTTATCAATATTAAAGTAGACAGTAGCCGATTCTCAGACCTACTGAATATGCATGTAAAAATCAGTAAAGCCGTTTCGGAGGAATACGGTAACTAACATTGTGACACGAGAATTTAATATATTACTAGCTGTCCCGGCAAACGTTGTTTTGCCATATATATTTTATTTTTTTGGTATGAAAAATAAATGTTGGCCGATTCTCAGACCTACTCAATATGCTCACAAAATTTCATGAGGATCGGTCAAGCCGTTTCGGAGGAGTATGGCAACGAAAACTGTGACACGAGAATTTTATATATTAGATAAAAAGATTTAATGAAGTCTTGCCTAAAAAATAAAAATACAAAATTATGATCAATCAAATAATTTGAACTAATTTTATCAAGAGTAGAGTGGCTACAAATTAAAAATGCCAATTCAGCTTTTGAAACTCCTCCAAATTCATTCAGCCTTTCAAACTCCTAACTAGGAATTCTTATTGCTCTCGTAGTCATTTTTTTAACAATACGCCATAAGTATCTTAACTGAACAACAGTTGTACTTCACAAGCTACTCGACTTTGAGTGTCATTCTCAGAAAGGCAAAGAATTCACAGATTATTTCGACTCTTTACAACACTGACTACTGAATGACACTACAATGACAATTCAGCACAATAATAGAACAATTACTCTCGATATAATGACACCTTTAGCCTTTTTAAGTTCTATATTGTTAAGGCTCTTGAAAGAAATATCAGAACTTGAACCATACGAACGTTAAAGACGAAAAAGACATATCGATAGCATATTTTTCATTAATAATCTATACTAATATTATAATTGGGAAGAGTTTGTTTGTTTGAACGCGCTAATCTCAGGAACTACTGGTCTGATTTGAATAATTCTTTTACTGTTGGATAGCCCATTTATCGAGGAAGGTTATAGGCCATATTTTATCACGCTAAGACTAATAGGAGAGAAGAAATAGAGGAAAGTGTGGAAAAAACGGGGGAAATTATATGAAAGGGCCTATTTGAACGCGCTAATCTCAGGAACTACTTATCCGATTTGAAAAATTCTTTCAATGTTAGATAGCCCATTTATCGAGGTAGGCTATAGGCTATATTTTATCACGCTAAGACTAATAAGAGCGAAGAAATAGATGAAAATGTGGAAAAAACGGGGAAAATTATATATAAATAATATTTGGGATGTGATCTACTATGCTAACGCGGACGAAGTCGCGGGCAACAGCTACTAATTAATAATCGGCTCTTACGCCAAGATGACATTATTCTTACAGTGCTGTTTTATTTAATCTGGACGAGCGAAGCGAGCCCTAATATATCCCACAACGTGAGCACTTTTTTTATATTCTAAAAGTAACCAAACCTTGACTAACCGATGATAATTACTCAGGATGTAGGATAATATACTAGGGCTTGCAAAGCTCTTGCCCTGATGACGAGATTCCTATCCCCTTTTGCGAAGCAATAATATATTTTACATATCTACTAATCTTTTTTTAAATTAAAGCTCCTAACTTTTTTTACTTATCTAATTAATCAACTTTTCAATTAGCAAAAAAATGCATTCTACTTTAATTAATTTTGTAAACATTTACAGCTCAAACGCATACGCACTCATTAACTAAAATCGCCAAACAATACCCTGAGAAAAGGATAGAAACAGTAGCCATCCATTGTTTTATAAATTATACCCCGAACGGCGTTTACGAGAATCGGAAATTCCTCTAACCATGTAACGCGACCTTACATAGTGTTGTCTCGCTCGCTCCCATTCAACCGCTCGCCTCAATGAATCGCTTCTTATGAATGGACAGCGGTCGTACTATACATACCTATATAGCCGAATCGCGGCACGTGGTTATCTATCTTGTGACGGTAATACTTGTGCTCCATTTTCTTTTTTTAGTTACTTATATTAGATAGATTTTATTTTTTAGTGTGTAGCAACATTTACATAAAAAAATATTATACGATCGAATTATATCACGATCACTTCGATAATAATTATAATTATTATCGTGATCGTTTGATTGACGGGCTGACGCCCGCAATTCCGTCGTGCTATAAGTTGTTTACGAGGGAACATTTTACGGCAACATAATCTTATGTCCTTTTCCGTATTTTCATCTTTATAGGTAATCTCATCATAATCGACTTAGTCGTGATTACACAAAGACGGATACACTTTCGAATTTATTAGTAGTAAGGATTTCGCTGGAATATGATCGAAGCACAAGGAGTATTGATCGGTATTAAACGAGTATTTCTCAAGGTACATAAGGTACTTGTGAATGTAGGCCAAGGTAAAAATTGAATTAAGCAAAATTAGGTTTTTGTTTGCTTGAGTTTAAATTTGTGTTTTAAGAAATTCTATTTTGTTACCAGAACTATATTTTGGTTACTGTCCCATAAAAGCGGGCGCATATTTCTTTTTTTTATATTTTATTAGGATATTATTATGTTTTTGTGATGAAGACAAAAATAAATTTAGCACTATAAAATACATATAAACTTAACATAATGAGAATTAGGGCCCGTTTCACCACTTACTGATAAGGTGCCGGATAGGCTTATTTGACAGATTCTCCATACTCGATCTGTCAACTTAAGTGGTAGATAGCCTTATCAGGAAGTGGTGAAACAGGCCCTTAGCATAATAATATAATTATAGTTATTTGAATGTACGTATGTATAATTTACTAGGAGACGCCCTCGCTGTCGCGGGAACCGCACATTTTTCCGAGATAAAAAGGATCCCATCCTGGGACTCAAATTATCTCCATACCCAAAAAAATCGGTTCAACGGCTTGGGCGTGAAGAGGTAACAGACAGACAGACAGACAGACAGACACCCTTTCGCATTTAAAATATTAGTATGGATTCGTGTTTGCAAAAAAGGCACGTTTTCGCTTATCACTGTAGGAATAATTATCCCCCGTCATTAGGGAGTAAAAAAATTGACATAAATTCTTACATTTATCTAAGAATTTATGTAGATTTTTTCCTTTAGGACGTACGTAAAAGGGACGGATACGATGGGGCATTCCGACTAAACCAATAAACAAGGGACGGAGATAAGAATAGGGCGCATTGTCCGGCCCTAAACAATAGGGCTCTCGAGACTTAAGTGGTCAGCGTTTTTTTCACACCCCATCACTAGACGTATCCATTGGCACGCGCACTACGCGTAGGGATGGGACACGTTAAGTCGATAGTTTTCTTAATTATATTATGTTCCATTGATTCTATACATTATTTGATTTATATATTAGTCTTATATCTTCACGTAAAAAGCTACAAAATTGTATTGTCATAAAGCTTTAAGCCAGCCATTCCCAAAGTGGGCGATAATGTCCGCTTGTGGGCACTGAAGGTCTAAAGGGGGGGCGGTGTGGGACCCAGAAAAAAATGGGGGCGTTGTGTAGAGGCTTGGGGGGTGATTTATTTCCTCGGGATTCATTTCAAATTGAAACAAAGGGGGCGCTAAAACATAATTTGTCCTCAAAGTGGGCAGTAGACAAAATAAATTTGAGAACCCCTGCTTTAAACCATATCGTCGTGTTTGATTTTCATCTAATCAGCTTATAATATAAAAAAAATAAAAAATGATCTTATAAATTTTGTTGATCTGTTATTTTTTGCTTTCTCATAGAATAAGTCTATTAATAAGTATATTTCCCATCGAATAAGTCTAAACAACATAATATTATTTTGAAAGAACACAATAATCACATGGGCGCCGACATGGGGGTGCCAGGGAGTGCACTTGCACCCCTTGGGAATCTCGGGATCAGCAGGAATTATTGAAATAAAAAGCATTTTGTAACCCTATTACCATGCCGTACAAGGATAGTTCGTAATGTTTCGGCACTAAATGTTTTATGTTGACGTAAATAGACAGTCACTGTTGTTCGTAAAAAACACAGTGAAAAGAAAAGAACAGAAAGAAAATTAAAATCTGCACCCCTTGGAAATTATTTCTGCCGGCACCCATGAATAATCATAATTATGAAGACTAAGAAGATGAAATTATTCTGGTTGTGTTCCCGTGTAGGCACTTGTTACAAAACACTCGATGCACCTTCGATAAGTAAGGATGTGCAGAGGAGTATAATATTTTGTAACCGCCCACATAATACCTGCCGAATTTGTACGACGAGGCTTCGAGTGTAGGTAACAGAACCTTGGACTTAAATTCCATATTAAAGGGTATTGTAGCCTTTCTCACTTCTCATCCTACAGTCGTTGTAAGTTCGTTGATGCAACTGTAAAAATGACAGTTTATTGTGGAATACGGAATATATTACAAAACATACTTATTTTTTAAAATTCCCTATTAAAGTCACAACAGACACAATAGTAACGAACAAAAAATGTGTGATGTGAGTAAGAAATTTTGAGCTCACTTCTCGTGATTTGGCTTGGACCATTATTATAGCAATCTACCCTAAGCGATATTTAAACTTCAAAATTAGTAACTCAAATTTATCGTAGCACAATGTCCCATCCCTAACCTTTGTATCACCCCATTCACTTAACTCTGTTTTATTCTGTTTCTTTGAAAGTGAGATATCCGGTTCCGCTTGAAATTTGAAGTACAGATAAAATTTACATACACGACAATGGCGGACTTGGAGTAGTTTTCAATGGACCTTCAGATCCTCTTGTGATGGTAAAGTCACGACTCACGTGGTTGTGGAGATACATAATATTATGTAGTTGCAAAATTGTTACGGATTTTATTTGTACATGGCTGCGTATGACTTTAAGATCGGTCGAATCAAGGCTTTATGCTGCATTCAGATTTCAGATGCGAATAATAATTACGTAACTGTAATAAAATTAAAATTTTGATATAAGCGGATAATGTTTTTTTTTATCATATTACGCAATATTGTGTATTGCGTAATATGATTGACCGTTTAGAGTTGATATTGAACATCGCGCGCCTTCAATCTAAGTGATAAACTGTTCAATAAAATTGAAGCACGATATTGACAATACAATTGATCGTCTAGGGGCCGCTAAGCACCATGCATTATCTGTCAAACTCTTCATTAAATTGAAGTTTAATTATAATCAAATGACCGCACGGCCGTTTGACTTGTTTCTAGTTATTTGATAGTTTATTATTAGGTATGTATGCAATAATCGAATTTCAAACATTATGTAGGTAAAGAAAAACGTCTTGAAATTGAATTACAGGATTAGGTAAGTGGTTCTATCTTCTAAAAATCCCTGATGCTATTGTGAAGATTTGGATTTTGGAAATGACAATTTAAATGGTGTTTAGTAGCATGAACTACATAAAACTATAAATGAGTATTACAGTAGTTAAAGCTAATGCTAAGTCGAGCAATAACGTCAAGCAAAACCCGCGGCTCGGGATTACGTCCAGACATTCAGCATTGCTCGATAGTTTTATTCTAAATCGATATACATAATATTTAATTGCATCGAGCAGGCTCGATGCGAGCCTTCGAGCTGTGAGTTTTGCGGTACACATAAAACTATCGAGTAAAACCGCATGTAAGTAATTAGCATATAAATTAATTATTATCACAAAAACTTTATTTATCTGGAAATATGCACTGCTTCCGTGGGATTCTGTGTCAAGCAAAGTAGCAGGCAACATCAAGGTTCTATGGAATGATATACTTATCTTACTGAGTCACTTCATTTTCTGGAAATTTGGGGTAAATAACATAGTTAATTGACTAAAAGTTTGTTCAACCAAGATTTCGTGTTAAATTAAACTTGCGATGGTTAAATACAGGTTAACTGTTAACGTGCTTAGACATGCGATGGTTAACTATAATAATAGCTTGATATATAATTACAGTGAAACAAACTTGCAGGAAAATTAAACTCAGTCGGTTGTACTATGAACTACATTCAAAAAATATTTATAATTACTCCCAACATCTATATCTAAGTATACAATATACATATTATTATAAATCAAAGTCGCTTTTTTTCCCTCATCTCCCTTTGTTCCCTTTAATCTTTAAAACTACGCAACGGATTTTGATACGGTTTTCTTTAATAGATAGAGTGATTCAAGAGGAAGATTATAGGTAAGTATAATAACATACATTAAATAGTGGAGAAATACTGTTATTGTTGGGGTTTCTAATGTGATGTCGTAAATAATTACATTTTTTCCGCTTACATTGCATTGCAAACGCAGGCTGAACCCTACGAGATTTATCAAAATAATGTACCAAGTATTGTACACATTGAAAAGGTCTACAGAAAACTCCGCGATGGTATATGTCTATCTCTTATGGATATCCCACAATAACATTTTTTGTCGTTTTCTTTTTACGACAAGTGATGGCTAATTTTCGAAGCAATTTTAATACAATTACATTTTCCGCAAAAAAATAGCCTATGTGCCTTCACGTAGTCTATTCTTCATTTGTTTGACGACATAAAATAAGCTATTTCAAATGATTCCCCCCATTTTTTCCACATTTTCCTCTATTTCTTCGCTCCTATTAGTCTCAGTGTGGTAAAATATAGCCACTGAAAGAATTTTTCTAATCGGACCAGTAGTTCCTGAGATTAGCGCGTTCAATCAAACAAACAAACTCTTCCGCTTTATAATATTAAATACTTAGTTTAGATAAATTTAAAACTTTAAATTTCAAAATTGAACTTATGTAGAAAGAACAAACAAAACTTTTGAATATAAACAACAACAGCTATGATGCTACACATTTAAAGATATCGTCAATAATCTGAAATGTTTCAAGATCAATCCAGTGAACCTTACATACAATATAGTACCTAACTTCCTCGTAGCAACAACGTAACAAAACGCCGGTTGTTTTGTGAACCCCGAAATAGGAGCCGCACGTGTACAGTATATTTAGAAGCAATTGATCTATTCATAACTTTTCCCACGGTAAGGCTACATTCATACGATGCGGTTTGTTACACGCCTAATGTGGAAAGTGCATTAAATCGTAGCCAGCTTACACACGCGTTGGTTCATGGTTGCAATTTTTTATTAGAACTTTATAGTGTAGTAGACTTTGCCTTGCGGTAGCCGAAATTTGTTTCAGCATGGTTTCAGCTTTAGCTTTACTGTGAAAAGATAAACAGACATCCTTTATAATATTATTAATATACAAAAGAAGAAAAAAATAGTGAGATACTGCACAATGGAATTGATTAAAAGTGTTATAATATCGTACAAACTTTTGTAGATTTTAAAAGGCCATCGAATTCAAACGAGGCTGAGAAGCTCAGAAAGTCCCCCTAGACAAAGTATCTTTCGTTAAAAATGATGACGAAATTCGTTATCAAAATGTATGCGATTGACATATTAAGTCATCGCTAAATGACATTTCGCTTGCGAAGACTAATGTCAAATCCCATACATTTTGATAACAAATTTTGTCATCGTTTTTAACGACAGAGTTTTTGGCTACGGCTGGAAATAAAATATATATTAATACCTTTTTAGTTTTTAGTAGGTTTTAAGTTTTGCATTATCTAGCTGTACGCCTATTTTCTTCCATGTATTGCTTAGACTTGAAACAAGTTTTATTACTTTTTCCTGGCATTTCTATCCTTAAATATTTCTTAATAAAATAAATATAAATATTTTGATGATATCAGAAACTTTCGCATATTTTAAAAAATGTGCACTTTTTAAAATATGCGAAACTTGGCTAGGAATGTCACAAGATCTTGCAGATAAAAGAACTACTTTAGTTAGACTTACGACAATTTCTATCCCTATTTCTCCGTCTACTCTACATCTTCAATGAATGCCTTCGGGACACGTGCAATGCCCACGTGTGACCTCGCCGGAGGGAGGGGGAAAGCCTCCGCCGAAAATATCCCGACAAACACAACGATCAGCCTGAATGTAGGTTAGCCATATGATGGGACTTTCCCCTTTTTGGTAGTCCTCATGTAGACATTCTAATAGTGTTAACTTTGTTAACATATTTAGAAATAAATAATTTGATTTTGATTTTTGTTTTTGGACTTGCTTGATGTATTATTCGGTTTTAGAGGAATTTCCGAGTGGGATTAGCATAACCTAATCCTTTAGAGTTTAGAACAAGAAATATTATCTCGCACACGTCCCTGTTGTGGACTGTGGTGTTACCAGGTGTTTAAAAAGAAAGAAAGGGCAAATGTTAACAGGGATTAAATAAATAGCATGTATCTCACACATTATTTGTATTTGTGAAGAAATTTTGAAAAGACTATAGTTGCATAAAAATGAAATCGCTACTTTGCACTGAAGTTCGTTTGTCATGTGAATTTGTAAATTTCTTGAAGGAAAACCATTTTCTTGGTTTTAAGTATCTCCATATCTTATGTCATAAGATAGTACAGAACCGTAAAAGTTAAGAATCCTTAGAGTATATTTAAAAATAATTCATAAATGTTGTAAAACCAATCCACTTCCATCTCATAGCAAAAGCCATGGTCGCCCTACTGTAATGACACATTGACGGCGGATTGCAGGCTCGTGGAAAATCGTTTGCAAAATATAAATAGAATTAAATCACTTTAAACCATCCTTTCGTCGTAATTTCATGCGGACACGTGTATGTTTACGTCAATCGCAATTCGCAGGTAAACCGCTATCAAAATATTATGATAAGGTGACATATTTTGAATCTCTAGGTCACCTCTAATGAAGTGCAGTGGTAGAGTTATAACATGTCTATTATGTGGCTTATATTATACCCAATCTGTTTACTTTTTACGTGTACGAGAAGCAAATCTCCATTCTTACAAACTTTTAGATATTTTATCATATTTTTTTTATGAAATAAGGGGGCAAACGAGCAAACGGGTCACCTGATGGAAAGCAACTACCGTCGCCCATGGACACTCGCAGCATCAGAAGAGCTGCAGGTGCGTTGCCGGCCTTTTAAGAGGGAATAGGATAATAGGGAAGGGTAAGGAAGGGAATAGGGTAGGGGATTGGGCCTCCGGTAAAATCATCGATTTTAATTAACAATCTGTGGCTTTCTCTATCTCATGAGTATATTTTGTTTACTTTTCAGGCTTACGGCCGTTCCCAATATTTGATCTATCTCTGGTTTTGCCCTATTACGGCGGTACGGCTTGGCCCGCGTAAATTAGATATTTAACAAACAAATTAGTCGACATAAAATAGCCTATGATCCTTCTTATCTGTGCCAAATAACATAAAAATTGCTCCAGTAGTTCGTGAGATAAGCTCTTTCAAATAATTTCCCCCGTTTTTTCCACATTTCCTCTATTTCTTGGCTCCTATTAGTCTTAGCGTGATAAAATATAGCCTATAGCCTTCCTCGATAAATGGGCTATCTAACACTGAAAGAGTTTTTCAAATCGGACCAGTAGTTCCTGAGATTACCGCGTTCAAACAAACAAACTCTTCCGCTTTATAATATTAGTATAGATTTGAGCAAACTAACACCTAGGCTATCTTTTGAATTTTGTTGGTACCTACAGGCTGGAGTAAATTTGTGATGAGGTGCCAAAGCATAACGCAACTATTGCGGCACGTAGGAAACTGAAATTGCCAGGTATTCGTCGCCGGCGCGGCGCCGCGGCGGTGCGGGCGACGATTACCTTTTTCTTTCTTTCCGTCCATCGTTTCCCGTCAAACTGCCGACGCAAAAACGGATTCTTAACTCCGGAGTGCGGGGTAATGCACAGATTAAGGCTGCGTTTCCACCGGAGCTGTGTCGCCAGGAATGGGGTTTTGTGAGAACCAATAAAGTCGCTTCACTCGCTTGATCTCGCTCAACGCAGGAGGAAAAAAAATAAGATCCTAAAACTTCCTACGCAGCTAATAAAGCTGCGTTTTCACCGGAGCTGTGGCCATGAATGGGGTTTTGTATGAACCAATAGAATAGTTTTTCAAGCAGAGCTTGTCTTCGCACGGCTCAGCTATACTATTGGATCTAAAAAAACCTCGCAACGAAGCTTATAGGGCTGCGTTTTCACCAGAGCTCACTTAACTACGAAGCTAAGGCCCAATTTCACCAACATCTGCTAGTGTTAACAGCTTGTTAAAATGTTATGTCTTCTCTTTCATTCATATGAAAAACGAAAGAGGTAACGTGATACTAATTCGAGCATTAACTTTAACAGTCGTTGATGAAATTGGACCTAAGCTGCGTTCCGAGGAAGTTAAAACTTCTTTGCAACGGAGCTTAGCTTCGATGGAAGCGCAGCCTAATGACTGGTCTATTCATGACTGAAGATCTTTCACCGGCTCTTTTGATAGGCTAACTTCATAATCGTAATTCATTCCTGGACTTCTTGAGTCTAAAAATCAGCTATTGATTTTCACAAAGTAACGCCTAATTTTATTAACTATTTAAAACTTAGTTAATCGAATTAACCTAGAGGTATATCTACTATTCACTGTGTTCCTACATTCTCCGCAATTTTGTTAATCGCACAGAAAATGTTTTATCCTTTCCCTTACACAGTACACTCAAAGTATCTCCAGTATATCTACAGTCTTCACTCTACACCAATATAAATCGACTCAGCTGCTTGGTGTGACAAAGTAATTATTGACTGATCTGGCAGTCGTGGCACTCGGGGATTGCCGCGGTAAAGCTATTGCATAGCATTTTTATTAGTTTATGCAATTAAAGTTCGCATACGTTTAGTCGTACGCACACAATTACCGTGCCGAAGTCTGGCAACACCTCACCGACCACTGTGCCGGTCGGAGTGGGACGTGTTAGGTTTTTTCGTTACGGAATTTCTCGCGCTCAAATCCCACGATTAAAGCTAAGTTTGGATTGTCAATTGCCATTTGTGATTGGGGTGTTATTCTGATACAAGTTGCAGGCAACTTCCTCACTGCTAGCAATAACTCGCACTCTACCTCTAGCGGATGTGGAGTGAGGATGTGGAGCAGCAATTACCACGCGTGATGGCATCCGACGTAGCTGTATATAATAACGCCACATAAAAATGCCACATCTTGATGACTCCATGATCTGTATTAGATCGGTTCCGGTATAGTCGCCTCTCGTTGTAGGTGTGTTTCCTTTGGTATGAATAGCATAAAGTTTATTTTTGGTGCTATGGTAATAATGTCCATACTAATATTATAAATGCGAAAGTGTGTCTGTCTACCTCTTTGCGCCTATACCGCTGAACGGTTTTGCTGAAATTTGGTATGGAGATACTTTGATTCAAATTGGTAAAGGACATAATATGACACTTTTTATCCCGGAAAATGTATGGTTCCTGCACGATAAACGAGTTTTGGCGCAACGGAGTTGCGGGCGTGGTCTAGTAGTTTTATAGTTTATTTTTGTATGTACATTTTCCAATTAAATAACTATATAATAGGCATAAATCCCAATGCTCAGACGGCCGAAAGATGTTATTAAAAATATTTCTGAATACCGAAAGGCAATCAGATTAAGTACGTAGTGTTATGTATCATTTCGTATTATTTGTTTTTCTTTTATTATTACCCATACCTGGCCTTTCCATCTGCTTTAATGGAAAGCGAGGATAGAAATATTATAGGCCTTAGAAAGGGCCTTAGGCCAGGCCACTTCTTCTATATAAACTTGATCTAATCTCATCGATTCTGCCAGCTAATATTGTGCCGTTGACTAATTAAATATTAATAGCTTTATTACCTTCAACTTCCTCCGACGTAGCTCATATCGTGTCAAATTACACTAACCCAGTTGGGACCTGTTTGTGATTGCTAGCGGACACCAGACTGGGTGTCTGCTAATCACGGCTACCGGTGCTGTATGTGCTTTTACGAAATTGTGCGACGGAAGCCCAAGAACGGTTTTGCGCTACGTCCGATCCGAATCCGAGAAAATACGGACCATAGTAGGCAGACTCACTAGAGCAGGGGTCGCCAAATGGCGGACCGCGGTCCGCATCCGGACCGCCGACCCATTGTGTGCGGACCAAGCATGTTCGAAGATGAACGTTGCTAAAAATAAATTTAGATCTCGACTTACTGATCTCCAGGACTTAATGTCAATAGCTGGCACCAATTTCACTCCAAACAAGCAACGAAAAACTGACTCTTTTCTCATTGATATGTAAACAAATACCTTTCTATGATTACATTGTTTATTTTTTTTTTCATGTGCGGACCGTAAAGGTAATTTTATTTCTTAAAATGGACCCCGAGCGAAACGAATTGGTGACCCCTGCACTACAGTAAGCTTCTACTGATATGCTTTTCCCTTAAGTCTATTTGATTTTTAAGTTTATCATGCGGAAACGGTACATGTTTCGGGGTTTACCTACCCCGAAACATGTACCATAAAGTATCCTATCTCCATACCAAATTTCAGCAAAACCTATCGCATTTCGCAAGCGGCAAAACGAAAGGAAGCAGCATTTGGAAAAAAATATCCCTTAATTTTCCCATCATTGATACGACTATAAAATACACCATTTTATAATTGATTTTATATACATAACAATTTTACATAGGATACGTTTTTGAACATTTTACGAATAGAATTAAGGGTAAGTAGCTAAACTGTTAAATGGTTAGTATTTGTTACATTATCGAAAGATGATCATTCTCAATTATTTTACTTCTAAAAGATATTTATTCTACTGCGACATAAGTTATTAACTCATTAGTAACATTAGCAAGTCCTTTAGAATTATTCTACCCCTTAAAAGAGCTTTATGTCAACGTCGTATAAAGGTGTATAATTCACATACTTCGCAGTAATATAACCCTGCAGATCAAAGTATGAGGGCGAGTATGAACCGCGTGCCATCAGAAGATGACACAGTATCAGGTAACGGCGGGACCGTTGTGTCCCATATCCCAGCCGGACAGGTTTCCCAGGACATCCGCCAAGACCTAACAATTAGACGCTTTTTGTGTCTAGACTAGACTGCGCGAGCGGCTAGTTTCTTGTGGTGGGTAAAAACTTAAGTTGGTTTTTACGTATTGCGGCTTTAAAATAATGTAGTGGAGGCACAGTATTAGTTATTTCTAAAGTTTATAAAAAATTATACATAGTACTCCGCAAAATTTAAAAATTCCATTCCTATTTTGATTGGCATTCGATATTGTCTTAAAAGGGCTAAAACAACTTAAACTCTTGCAGCCCCTGTACGGAATATACAAAACATCCACGCCCTTAGAGAATGAAGAGGAGTTCCCAAAAATAATAGGTTTTAGCTTGATGTTCCGTTTTATTTCAAAGCCTAAGGGCCTGTTTCCCCACTTTCTGATAAAGTGCTTAATAGGCTATTCACAACTTTTTTGACAGATTCTCCATACTTGATCTGTCAAGTTAATTGGCTGATAGACTTATCAGGAAGTGGTGAAACAGGCCCTAAATAAAAAAGCTTAATATATTCAACCTTTGCGAAAAAAACAGCCATGCCCTTGGAGAATACTCGTATTCAGCGATGCGAATTAAAATCACTCATAAATTAATAATTTCAGTTCGCATCAAAACCTCATTATTGTAAGATCTTAGATCACCAAGGAGACGCATTGATTATATATTATAGACTCTAAATAAAAGAATAACTCTAAACGGACTATACTTACCTACGGATATAAACCTACAGATAATAACTCTGAAAAAATACTTAAAACTGAGTATATCTAGTGAGGGTTAACTATAATGATGAGTCACCAATTACCACAATTTTCAGTAGCCGGTCGGTGACGGTTTGCGAAATTTGAACATTTTGAACAATGTGGCGGTTTACGTTTCCTCTGTTGCCCAACGCGCTGACCGCAGCACTGCCACCGGATACTAAGCATCATAACACACTAACTACTAAATGGTATATCGACTAAATAAGTAGCCTTTGCCCAGCAGTGGGACACTATAGGCTAATAAAAAAAGTACTACATGACCAAAAACTCCGTAGCGCCGAAATTCGTTTATGGGGCGGGAACCGTACATTTTTCCGGAATAAAAAATATCCTCACTATCCTATGTACTTTCCCGGTACTCAATGTACCATCGAGGAAATTGATTCCTAAGCAGTTGACGGACCTACGTCATGTGGTCGGCTTATGTCATTTCAATATTAGCTGTGATCGGTCGGATGGGTTTGACATAACGCGACCAAATTACTTAGGCCCGCCACTGCCTAGGAATCAACTTCTCTAATAGTATTTTCATAGCAAACAGCACAATTGGTTCAGCGGTTTGGGAGTGAATAAGTAACAAATAGACATTGTGTTACTAAATGTTATTCTGGTTAGGTAACGAATTTGTGCTTCGATTATAATAAAATTTAAATTAATATTGTTTAGGAACTTGGGAATTAACACAAGATGTAGAATTTATATTTTATTTCTATCATTTCCTTGAATATTCATGCAGATATAATAATTATGCAACATCATTTAATTGTTATTAACTTTAATAATTAAATAATGTTTACATAGGTAAACATCATTTAATTTTAATTTAATTATTAAAGTTAATATCTATAAAATATTTTGATAAAAATATAATTATGTAGTCTGATTTCATAATTTTAAAGCGTATAGTTTGCGATGACCCTTGTGTATAGCATATGTCTTTCGGGCTTAGTGAAGCAGTACACAATTAGGTACCTACCTAATAATTTAACTAATTTGTGTTAAAAATTGTGTAAATTGCACAATTTTTAAAGCTTGTATTTTTTACCCAAAATATGCAACGTATTATTTTACTATGATAATGACACTAATTTTTACCCAGCTTATCTACCTATTAAGTATTAATAATATAATTTATTAGGAATACTTACTTACCTATTATTATTTGTAGATAACTCTTAAATCCACGTTAAAATTATATAAATGTGTGAATTTAAGTAATAGTACTTGAATTCACACAAAGTTTTTATTCAGAAAACACTATAGTTCCTATTGGATTACACTAGTACACAAAAACGCACTTGCAACTCTTGTGTGTTGCGAGTGACCATGGGCATGCATCGAGTGTTTTTCTTTGTATAAAGAAAATCTTAAAAAAAAATACTTTCAGAAGGTTCATAAGTCCAAATATTATATTATATTACTAGCTATTTGACCGAGCTTTGTTCGGTATTCGATAAAACACGAATAAATAAAAAAAAAATTCATAGCTAGATCGATTTATCGCCCCCGAAACCCCCTATATACTAAATCAATCTATGATTGATGTGACACGGAAGGAAGTGATAATGTCAATCTAAAACACGTTTGAGCTTATCAGTTGATGGACAACATTGTGACTAACTAGTTATTGACATAGTTAAACACGGGACATTCAAATTTCGCTACATCCGGATACCTTAGAGATATGTTGGTATTTGTAAATAACATACATCACCATAATATTGAAAACGTAACTATTGGCCTAAAGTTATTAAAAATATTGAATCATAACCAATCTTCAAAATACAACTGTCAAAGTTATTAAAATTACGACTGCTCTTATGTAACGACTGAGTAATTTTACAATTCAGCTGAATCTAAAAGGCTTCAAGCTTCAGCTCCTGAGATCTTTCCTAATAAGGTTAAAGACTCAATGCAAAGCTTAATTCTATTCATAAATTATCCTGCATGATAAACGGATGATGGAGTTTTCGAACATCTATCGATTCTGTGCCTGCCGCAGGAAATGCCAACTTTAAAGGTCATTTGTGGACACGCAATTCGGCCATCTGGCGGTTTCCGTGGCCAATCGGACCGGACGAGACGCCGGAAGACCTCTCATCTCAAAATGGCCGAGACGAATCCGTTTAGGTGGCCACGAGGAATGTTTCTACGTCGCTGGACAAGGAATTGTTAGCTTTTTGTTACGTGGAATTTTGTTTGATTGAGCACGGTTAATACGTTAAATACTGGAACACTTTATCAGCTATATTAATGTTTTAAGCTGAAGATTTCGTTTGTTATAACGCCCTAATCTCAGGAACTGTTGGTTCGAATTTAGGATACATTTTGTGTATCAATATAAAGAAATGAATTTAAGAAAATAGATACGTAAATGGTCCACCTTATTATGCACAGTCACAGTTGCAAAATAAATAAAAAAAAATTAAATCCTTAATTTATTCTTTACCACAATTAAACGAAATTGAAACCAACTATCAATGTAAAAACAATACAATATAAGATAATATCATTCGTAAAAAATCCCCTATCTCTTAAACTACTGAACCGATTTTGATAGCAGTATTTCCTAAGTTGAACAATACGTACAACGAATCAGTTAAAAGGGTTTTGGAACTTCCAGTCCGATTTCAGGACGATCTCCGGACAGGACCACGACTTCGGTACGAAGAAACTATCGCCCTCGGACGCCGGGCAGTTCTTACGAGCGTAGTATTCCATTGGATATAGACTCCACAGCAAACCTGAAAGAGATTAGATTGAATAAGAACCAATTTCACGAACGACTGTTGAAGTTAATGCTCGAATTAGTATTCCGTTACCTCTTTCGTTTTTTGTATGAATAAAAGATAAGACATGACATTTCGACAAGCTGTTAAGTGTTAACACTAACAGACGTTGGTGAAATTGGGCCTAACTATCGTTTTTCTAAAGCGTCGCTTTGTGGTCAGAATTGACACCTACAAGCAAAGATATTTTACCAACCATTTCCAAAAAAGAAGAAAAGCCACATGATGAGGTTGAAGGTCCTAGGGAAGAGGCGGCCGGCGGTGGAGGTGAGCGGCATCATCAGCATCCCAACCACGTTGAACAGAACCAGTAGCACCGGGTAGAAGAAGCCAAATGATAGCGCGAGGACCACCTCGTGGGCTGCCGCTGACAACTGGAGTGGAAGACGTGGTAAAGATAACGTGACTATTTCGGCGGAGGAGTCCCGCTGTCAGTTAACCGCGGCAGTCCCCGAGTCCCACTCGTATTTTTGGCACGAAGTTCCTTATCGCCCTTAGCTGGACGGAAAAATTAAGACTAAAATGTTGTAACTTGTAAGCCGTGCGGCGTGCGCGTGTTTCTCTGTCTATACCACAGAAATAGATAAAGATATATCTTGATATATGACTGTGGTCTATACTCTATGGGCGGTTTTCGACTAGCCGGCCCGGCACCGGCACCGGCCCCGGTGCCGGAGACGCAAAAGTGTATGAAAATGTATGACTCGCTTTTTCACTTACCGGCACCGCCCTGGCAGCGGCCCGGCGCGGGCGAGGAGTTCCGCCGGCGCCGGGTAGCAAGCTAACAAGCTTCCCACCCGGTTCCGGGCCGACAAATCTGCTTATTATTGTGTTGTGACTTGTGTACGATTTGTAGTCGTTGCCTATGTGTGATAAACGATACATGAAAAACGAAGCGCCGGGGCAGTGCCGGGCCGGCTAGTCGAAAAATGCCCTAAAAATGTCTCAAGTTTTTGGAACGAAGTTCCTTATCGCGCGTTGCGAAAGGGTGCTAGACGGAAAAAGTTGTAACGACACGACACTTTTTGACCGACACTTTTTGCCACAGACATAGATCAAGATAGATACCACATGTGTATGTACTTCGCAGGACATGCGGTATCTATCTTGATCTGTCTGTGCCTTTTGCTATAGTTGTACTTGTAAGCTGTGCGGCGTGCGCGTGTTTTTCTCTCTCTCATCCTCCTCTCATAGAAAGCAAGTCAGTTATGATTTTTTTTTGGTCGGGGGTTAAGAGTTAATGAAATACACACTGTGAACACGGCGATGGTGGAGCAAGCCCGTCCGACGCTAGGCACCAGCGGTATGTAGATATGGTCCCTGAGCCACAGGTGCACGGGACGGTTCCACTCGCGGTAGTAGCGGGAGAACTGAGACGCTGTCCACCATTCCTGAGATTTTAAACAGTAATTATACATTTTGCCAAAATTCTTTTACCGCGCGGAAATGTATCAGCGAGGAAATTGATTCCTAGGCAGTTGACAGACCAACGTCATTTGGTCGGATTATGTCAATTTAATGTTAATTGTGATCTGTCGGCTGGGTTTAACGAAGGAAACTGCCTGGAGGAAATTGATCCTCCACGGTAATTTTTTTCGAAATAAGTACATAATTTCTATGTCCTTTCCCGCTACTAAAGGTATCTCCATTTGGTGTGAAGAGATTACAGACAGACAGACACATTTTCGCATATATAATATTAGTATGTATATTTTGTGGCCGGCACATGGATAGTGGATAATTTCGGTCGTTGAGCGATCTTGATTCTTGACACATCTACGCTCTTTCACTCGCTCATGATTAGATTGCTAAGCCTATGCCATGGCGTCCGGTAGACACCATGCCAGGGGGCTAAAATGGTCGCTTTGGAGAATCATATTAGGAATCATAATATGTTTTTTTTTTTAATATCGCAAAATGCAAGCCTGCTTGCAATTCATTTCCAGCTCGACAAGGCTTTATGAAATGAACGTGGCGAAAAAAGGAACAAACGCTGCCATCATACAAAAACGTCATTTTTGACAGTTCTCCTTCACCAGCAGCACCGTCGCCCACGTTCATTTAAAGCCTTGTCGCACTTTAGTAATTCGTACTAATTTGACATATTTTTGACAATTTTGACAATTCATTTGCCGAATTGATTGAGAGGAATTGATATGTGACCATTTTAGCCCCGCGGATTTTTTTCCAATGAATGAAGACTTTTTTTGTAGGCCATTTTAGGTACCTACACATTTGGATCTTATTGGATGATCGTATTGGAAGACATCCAATACGATCATCCAATAAGATCCAACTACACATACAATACATACAAGACTTTCGATCTTATTGGATCATCAAAAATGCCTTTAGGTACCTGGTAGAACAGTCGGTCGCCGAATTTGAGCAGCTCAGCGAAGGCGTTGAGCCAAGCGTGCAGCAGGCAGTAGAACAAACACAAAAACGATATAACCCCCGGCAACACGCTCGCGAACATCGCTCGCACCACGCTTCCGGCCTCCACCTACAAAACAAGCCTTTTAGTCCGGGTTCCCTAGAACTTTTTTTTTATTACTATCAAGCTAATTTTAGCTAATTTAAAAAAAAAAACTCGACAAGTTGAAAGTGGTACAAAATAGAGATACAGTAGCTCCTCTACCATGGGTTTAAAGCTATAGTATTTATCGATACTCGATACCGACTACGTAAATTTTTAGTATGGCAAATTTTACAGCGCCTCTACTTACTTGCGGAACTGAAACAATATTTCATAAACTATTAATATTTGAAAAATTAAAAAAAAAGATTCTGAAAGAGCAGGAACTTTCCAATATAAAGTTCCTAAATGGAGATAGAGTTCCGGATAACGCTGAAAATACACCTGTGATTGCACCATTCGCTAGTATTGCTAATAATTATAAACAATTAAAATTTCTCCAAAGTGATAGTAAACGAAAAAATACACCCCCGCCCCCTATACCGGGCCCTGTTGCCGGGTACCAATATAAAAGAAGAGTTAAAAGGTGAAGAGTTTAATTACCTGAGGCTCCTTTCCATAATCGGACCAATATGGTAGAATAAATCGCTCGAACAGTAAACTATAGTAGAATACAATCGCCACTACTTCCAAAAAATGGAAGATAACCTTGCACCATCGTATGCTCTTTGTTCTGAAAGAAAGGTCGGTTAAGTGGGAGTCGCGCGCACTATCGCACGAAGGGTTCCGTACCATTTGTTGACATCGAGGAATAAATAAGCAAATCTTGAATTATTTTTATCGGACTTTTGACCGTGAATAAAAAAATTTGCACAAAGAGGACTTGACTTGACTTGATAATTAACGTAAGTATTTAACGTCTCTGCCAATTTTCAGCTCTATGCGATTTTTTCCAAGGTGACTTTTTTGTTCATTTTGTCTGGGCTGACTAATATCCCGGATAATGTAAACGTGTGTCTTCTAGATGTCGCCGGCAACTATGTTTCACCAAAATTCGTTTATCGGGCGGAAACTGTACATTTTTCAGAAACAAACTATCCTATGTCCTTACCAATATTCGTCTAATTCGGGGAAATTACGTATTAGTAAGGAGATGTAACAGATGTTATGTATCGTTTTAGATAAGAAAAAGTAAGTTATTGACTTAAAATTGTATACTAACCTTGGATAGTGATCTCTGTAGAGAAGAGTGGGTGCGAAGAGGAAGTATATAAAGTGCGAGAAGGAGGGGAGGGGTCTACTCCCGTCGTGACAACGCGGGCTGCATGCCACAGCTACGGTCCATATCTTCATCACGAAACGGAACTGAAAGAAAATACTGAAGACTGAATAGCGAATAAGTTGGAACAGTTTTCTTGGTGGCCAGGGCCAGGGGCAGTCAGACCGTGGGAGAGCCATACTGCAGCATGTATGGGCAACTACCAGAAGAAACACCACGGGCTCTTATAAAGCCGGCGTGAAACAGCGCTTGTGCTGTGTTTCGCCGAGTGGGTGAGTTTACCGGAGGCCCAATCCCTTAACCTATTCCCTTCCTTACCCTCCCTTATTACTACGCACCTCTTCTGATGTTGCGAGTGTCCATGGGCGACGGAAGTTGCTTTCCATCAGGTGACATGTTAGCTTCTTTGCCGCCTTATTTTATAAAAAATATAAAAAAAACCATTTTAATTTTCTAAAACCGGAAGGTTTTACTGTACGTGTATGTCCCCTTTAAGTAAGTGCGACCAGCGTATATATGGAGTTTGGTTTCGGTTAATTTAGATCAGCTTTTTCCACAGTGGGCGATAACGCCCCCTTGTGGGCGTTGAAGACCTAAAGGTGTAGGACCCAGAAAAAATATGGGGGCGTTGTGTAGATGCTTTGATTTGAAAGTAGGTGAATCAATGGGAGCGCCAAAAATGTTTTTTCTCAAAGTGGGTGGTAGACAAAATAAGTTTGGAAGCCCTGCTTTAGATCTTAGTATAAGAGCGGGTGTTCGGCAGACGTACAGTAAAGTAGCAAACTCCATATTTATGCCAGGTCTCGGAATCTCATGTTCCACTGACGCGGACGGCGTGTCCTACCATTTCACTGGTGACCACCATGGTGGATGCCGGAGAGTGACGAGGCACCAGCAGTACGGTCATGGTGATAAGCGTCACCTCCAGCGCCACCACTCCGACAAAACCCACGTAGCTCCATATCTTCCGAAGCACTGCAGACAAATCGTAATACGTCGATTTTGATATGATTATATAAGAAACTAGATTACTTGATGTTTTATTAGATTACTTGATTTATAACTTGAATAATTTGACTGAAATTTAAACCAATAATGTTATTCATTGAAATTAGATATCAAAAATATAGAAATACATAATATTTAAGATGACAAGCCCTAAGTTTGGATGGATTGTTGTTACCTGTTTTTTCTCAATCTTCTTCACTTTCGCATTTATAATATTAATATGTGATTGGTATTTGGTGGTATCACCTGGTTTTTTCTCAATCGTCTTTCGTCCAGCGGCGTACAAGCGCAGGCCGGGGAAGAACGCGGTGACCACAGCAAGCTGGAGCAGCCACAGCAGCGTGCTCGGCCCGATGTATCGAAAACCCTTCGCTACTGACGTTATTCCTATGTTGATCCTGCAATCGAATGTTTAGTGATTAACATTAATACCTCGATCGTAGAAATCGCAGACACGATAGATTTTCAATTGTAATGCGACAGCCGGCTGCCGCTTGGGGATTAATCTATACTAATATTATAAATGCGAAAGTATCTCTGTCTGTCTGTCTGTCTGTCTGTCTGTCCCGCTTTCACGCCAAAACTACCGAACCGATTGTAATGAAATTTTGTACACAGATAGTCTAAAGCCTGAGAAAGGCCATAGGCTACTTTTTATCTGCAAAAAAGGGTTGTAAGGGGGTGAAAATGCGTAAATTTGTTCAAATTAAGTTAGTTCTAAAAATCCATAATAGATGGCGCCATGCCGTCTCCTACATCTCATTGACGCTTGCTCAAAAGTCTTTCTATAAGAGGTGGTATCACCTTACATTTGAGTTTCGATTTTTTTCGATTGTTATTTCTATTCTACGTTAATAAATAACTCAGTACTTTATCTATGTAGTGAGCAGTGACGTAACCTATCAATGATAAATAATTTATGGGTAAAGTTGTGTAATGGGGGGCTAAATATACTTTAATATACAGCTGTTATTGGGTGTTTTGATTTAAGGGGTACCAGGGTTTTTTTATAAAAGCTTTTGACACCAATTTTGTTGACATCGCGCGCTATAAACTGAAGTCCACGCGGACGAAGTCGCGGGCAACAGCTAGTGGGTTATATATGATTATTCCGATAAATTCTTGCTGGTCTATCGCTGGCACCCTGCGAAGAGATATTGGTCTTGCATTTAGGTCAGCGAACAATCTATAGATTAAGCATTCCTTTAGCTTAGGGCCTGTTTCACCATTTTCAGATAAGGTGCCGTATCCGAACCCATAATATCCACAACTTTTTTGATAGATGCTCCATACTCTATCTGTCAAGTTAAGTTGTGGATAGCCTATCCGGCACATTATCAGGAAGTGGTGAAACTGACCCTTAATCTACTAAGGGGCTGTTTCACCACTTCCTGATAAGTGTCGGATAGGCTATCCGCAACTTATCTGACAGATGAATTATAGAGTATCTGTCAGATAAGTTGTGGATAGCCTATCCGAAAATTATCAGGAAGTGGTGAAACAGGACCTATAATAAGGGCCACGATTTTTCTGAACGCCGACAGTTCGACGCTCTAAGGGTAGTAATTGAATGATTTGAACGATTTATACTTATAATTAGTGACCGACCGAACTTTCGGTTTGGTTTCAGTTTCGGCCTTAGATTCGGTTTCGGCCAAAATATAGCCGAAACCGGAACCGAAACTCAAGCATCGTTCGGTAAACTTCGCAATTCACTCGAGCTTGCTTGCCAGTGAGACCCTGGCTCAGTTCGCCACCATCTATTTAATCATGTTTTGAGATTATGTATTCCAGATTAGTCCCAAATCAAAAATTAGCACTTCGTTTTATTTTCATTAAATTGTCTTAACTTATTTTTATCGAAATTATATTATTGAATTTTATTTCTACGATAAAAGCAGGCTTATTTAATATATATGACTGTTGGCGAATTACGTGCTATTTTAACAATGTTTCCCAAACAAACGATTTAGTAAATGCTATGATAAATTGATTAGATTGTGTGTGAACTTTATTTACTTAAGAATTTTGTTTGACTGTGAGATTATAAGATATCTTAGTTGTGAGATTTATCTGGTAAATCATCTCACCTCACTCTTTTTTTTTGGACACGCAATCTCTTAGGACTTAGACCGTTCCTACCCTGCTAGAATCTTATCTAGCCCACTTCCCCGTAAGCTTCACTCTTGCGGTGTGGCCTCAGTATATTTTTCAGGTTTAGTGGCAAAACGCCTTCTGAAGAAAAAAATGTGACGTCAATAATTGCAAGTTTGCTTAGTCATTTCTTTTTGAACTTCGACCGCGGTCGTATGGACACGACTTCCGTAAAAATAATATACTGCAATTATTGATTTTGTTTTCAGTAGTACGTCGTTTAGTAGTATGTCTAAGGGAGGATTTCACCAATCGCAAAACTTCGTTTTGTAAAAAAGCAAGAAACGATATATAAACTACCCAAACGCATCATTTTTTTCGTCTATGATTTTCAATTCGCCATGACACTACACTGGTAAAACTTTAACGGCTTTAATTAAGTTTAACTGTACAACATTGGACGTTCTGAAGATACAACTCGGATTTGTTGTGAACTTTATGTTAGTGAAATGCAATTTGGTGCTTTAAACGCGTTTATACGTGTAGAACCAATTTAGTGTACACTAAGCGCCTTCTATTTCTTGGGCGAATCGCACCTAAATAAAATGACTTCAAATAACTTCTTCTCTTGTTTCTTAGGGTAATCTTTCGTTATAATACATTAAGGGGAATTTCACCAATCACACTTAAACGTTTTATTAAACTAAGTTCTCATTGAACAATGAACGTGTTTATATGGCGACGTGAATCTCGTTTTGTTTGAAATAGACTTTACATTCTTCATTTAATCGCGATTAATGAATCTAAGTTTACGTTATACGTTTGATTGATGATTTTTATACATTTTTATCATATTTGAGCCTTGTCACGTTGTTTTAGTAACAAATAGCAAGAAACGATAAATAAGCTAACCAAGTGCATATCTGTGAAAACTGTCAACTTAACAACTATGTTTTTCGATCTGTCATACACTACACCGACAGGGCATGTGTTTTATGAAGTTAAAACTCGAATATTGGGCGTTCAGAAGATAAAAATCGGATTTGCTGTGAATGAGACGAAACGCATCCACCTATTTGGAATCGTATAAAAAACGGAATATAGTACAAAAAGCGAGTCTAAGAATAATAATATTTATAGTAAAAAAGGTCGCAAAAAGTAAAACATTAAATGTGGTACTTTTTCTTTAGTTTAAAAAATTGTTTAAAAATTTATGTTAAAAATCAATAAGTTTCAGTAAATAATCGTAATTTTGAATGTTTTACCAAGTTTCGGTTTCGGTTTCGGCCGAAACTAAGAGTAAGGCCGAAAGTTCGGTTTCGGTTTCGGTTTCGGCTGAAAAATCAGTTCCGGTCGGACACTACTTACAATTCACAAAAACAAAGTTACATTACAAAATTACATAGACTACAAATATTACTTACTACTGCAAAATAACGAAGTAAGTGAAGAGTGTTCCTTGAAGGGTCACGACAAGGGAATAAAATAAAAAAAAAATTACTTGCTTTCCATTTTCGAGAAGATCGGCCAGGGCCGTGTCGCAGAGCAGAAGAAGGAGGATGACCACAAAAATGTGGTACACTGCTCTGATGTGCAGGGAGTGCTCCAATAGGATCGTGAGAGGTGACTCGCGAGTCGCGAATTCCGGGTCCCTGTCAGTCACTCCTGGAACCACTGCGTTTTCCGATTCGACGTCACGCATTCCGTTTTCTAAAAAAAACGCAATAGATTTGAATCAAATAAAATTTTAGAACGTCGTAGCACAGAATAAATAGTTACTACAGTCGTAGCTACTGGGGCCTACCACCGGTTCGGGAACTAACCCGGCGAGAAGTACCGGCGTAAAAATCGCACGGGGTCCACTTTGTACCAAAAAGTGTTTTTTTTTTTTTGTTCTTTTTAACATAAAATTTACAATGTTGTAACTTAATCTAAAAGCGAAGTTTAGAGTTTAATTCATGAAGCCCCAAGGGGCCACATCCGGCCGCGATAACAATAGATAAGCTATTGTCGTAGTAATTAACACGTAAGTAGGAAGAATTGAAAAATTACTCAGTCTTTCAGCGCTGCTTCTTTCACGGTCTATACGGGTATCTATACGGGATAATCATACAAATCCTTAAATATTAATGAATGCTTTCTTTTGTTACACTCTGTGTAGAGTTTTAAAACTGTGGAGTACAAGTGCTGGAAGAGTTAACTCTCTTGATTTCGATGTTTCTCCTGCCCACCGTCAAGAATTTGCCCATACAATTAAAAAAGTTTATAAAGAACACGTACGCACCCTGAAGTATTGTCATTGTGTTTTATTTCACCCTGTACCCCGTAGACATCAAGCAAAACAGGCAACAAATTTCGTTTCTGTGAAGGGTAAAATATATTTTTTATTTCAATATTAAAATTATTTTAAATCATATTATTCTCGGTCTTAAAAAAATGTATATTTCCAAATTGTTAATTACCCACTTTACATAATATCTTCATTTATGAACTGAACTTCGTATCACTTCAGGGCCTAAGAAATACCTTCCCTGGAATCTCACGAATATTTCAAGACCAATATTAGCCAAAACGTTTTAGTCGTCCTCGAGTTTAAGAGACTAACAATAATTGATTTTTATTTATATATATACCTATAGATATTAATATATTAAATTCCAAAATATACCGTCTCGGCAATTGGCGTGAGCGTCTCCGTATCGCGGCACAGTAATAAATAATAACTGTCCTAATAAATCACACAATAATTCAAATATTGTTTCCACTCGTACTGGTGGAAGAATGACGCTTCTATGCGTGTACTTATATTACCAAATTGTAGATCGCGGCATAGATCGAAATGCTACCTAGTTGCGTAGTTAATTAAGTTGCATTTGTCGCTAGCCATTTATTTCAACGTAATATAAAAATAACGCTGGTTATTTCATCGTAGTGACGTACACCAAAATTATAGCTACTTATAAATATAAATTAATTATAACCTTGTCTATAAAGTAGCTTTTTTTGTCGGTCGCGGTCGTGCGGTCGCGGACATTGGTGAGCGACGGGTCCACTGGTCCACCGACCACGCGTGCCTCAAAGATCGGAACGTCGCCTTTAGTGTCTAAACATACTAGGCCGAAAATACGTGGCCGATGTTCGGTATGATTACGTCAGCAGTGCGCTGCGCATACAATATAGCGCGACTTAATTTCGGCGTGGTGTTTCATCAGTAATGTAAAATACATTGCAAGCATAATCTTGCCCAACTTCGGCCGCGTATCTTCGGCATGACACTTAGCTACTGCATGTAGCTAATTAGTATTTTGCATCTCGTTTCCAGGGAAGCTGTACGCGGCGCTGGGTCGTCGCGGCGGGCGCGTGGTCGGCGGCGATCTGCGCAGCGGCGCGTCGTTCCGCGTGCAGGCGCTGCTGCCTGTCGCCGAGAGCTTCAAGTTTGCCGTTGAATTGCGCACACACACCTCCGGGCTGGCCGCGCCGCAGCTCGTATTTAGCCACTGGGAGGTAAGCATCACAAATCACAATTCACACTAATGATAAGGAGGTGAGGGATTGTTTTTTTTTATATAAGTTAGGGGGACAAACGGGTCACCTGATGGAAAGCAACTATCGTCGCCCATGGACACTCGCAACGTCAGAAGAGCTGCAGGTGCGTTGCCGGCCTTTTAAGATGGAATACGCGCTCTTCTTGAAGGTTTGCAGGTCGTATTGGTCCGGAAATACTGCTGGTGCCAGTTCATTCCAGAGTTTTACAGTACGTGGCAGAAAGTTACGCGAAAGACGCACGGTGGAAGACTGCCACTCATCAAGGTGATGAGGATGGTATATTATTCTGGACGGTGGAACGATGTCAAAAAGTTGAAGGAGGAGGATGCAGAGTGAAGCTATCGTGTCGGTCAAGCCGCATTTTGACCGCTAAGCAAAGATATGGGCAAAGTGTGGCTACCTGACGATGGACGACGCAACCATAAATACACAATTGTAATTTCGCCTCTGTAGGGTTTTCTGATCCTTTAACTAAATCGTTATACCCCTCTTGGACCACCGATGACGTCTCTTATCGCATTTTCATTAATACTAGAGATCGCCCAATGGTCGAAATTCGACCTTACTTGCAACGACATTAGGACTACTACCTATATTTTGTAAAAAATATTGACTTCATCATAGTTTTTTTCAATTCTTGTCTCTGGGACTCAGCTGATCTCAGACTGGCCGTTTAAACATTGTCTAATAGTATCTAAAATTAAATAAAAAAAACAATAATCCATTTTCAATTTGTCAACTTGTTGCCAACAGACTTCAACCATAAATAAAAGAGTATAATTCGTATGTATAGGCTTGTCACTCAAAAATCTGTCATTTTTCCTAGTAGTAATGTCTTAGTGTGTGTAACGTTTTATTTGTTAAAAATACATATGATAAAAGCATAATTTTAAAATAATATTAGCTCGATGCACTCCTTCACCATATAAACTATAACTGTGCGAAATTTCATGCACCTACGTTTCCCCATTTATAGTAACAAAGCTTTTCTCTCTTTTATAATGTTGTGGAATTTTAAGAAATAAAGATGCAGTTACCGAATATGTGTCTTACTTGCTATTGCTTATTGTTTTCAACAGGCGCGACGTTATTACGTAAACTGAAGTCCTTTATATTAAAAAATATACAGACGAACATATTTTAACCTCCTCCTTTTTGAAAGTCGGTTGAAAACTAGATGACGTCTGCAACTCCGTTGCACCAAAATTTTTTGACGAAACGAACGAAAAAACGCTTAACGCGCGGGAACCACATATTTTTCCGGCACAAAAAGTATCCTGTCTAATGTCCTTTCCCGGGACTCAAAGTATCGACATACCACAACAAAATCGGTTCAGCGGTTTGGCCGTGAAAAGGTACAAACGGACTTTCGCATATTTCACATAATACCTGCATCGTAGGTATAGCAGACATAATAGATTTTCAATTGCTATACGGCAGCCGGCTGTCGCTTGGGATTTAAGTAGGATTGGTTAAAATATGTTTTTCGGTTTTCGCGGTATACCGTACTAATTTTGGCTTAACGAAGTTTTTCAAGGTCTAGTCTTTAATAAAGTACTCAACAGCTGTAAAGTTACCTTAGAACTCTCGAGATAAATCGCACTATTCGTTTTCCAGGTAATCGACATCGATCCATTCTGGAAGCCGCGGACCGAGGAGGAATATCTGCACTGGGGCGAGAAGTGGGACGGCGTGAACCGGGCCAAAGCGTACATGGACTCCGTGAGGACGAGGAAAGGACTCGCCACTGACAAGCAGCTGGTTCAGCACGCTGAGAAGCAGAGGACGCTGTCGAGGAAGAAGTAGGCTGAAACAAAGTTTGGCATAAAGTAGCACCTCACCATCGAGCAATTAACAGCCATAGATTAAGGCTATGTTACCAAGCTGACTGTCAGCCGCCGAATATGAGCGAACGTTACGCAGTTTATTGTATTTCTATACATACCTATTGACTTTTTCGTTCACGCCTAACCGACAGTACGCTAATACGCTAGGCGTAGGCGCGGACATTCGATACCGTTTATTATCACGTTCACACTGAGCCTGCTCACATTCGGCGGCTTAGGGTTGATTCAGACCGCAACGCGACGAGGCGAGGCGAGGCGCGACGCGACATATATTTGTATGGATTTGACAGATTCCAATTGCGCGAGGCGACATGCCAATCTGTCAAATCCATATTAGAAATGCATCTACGCGTCGCATTGCGGTCTGAATGGACCCTTACAGTCAGTTTGGTTTGAATACGGCCTAAGTTCTCACATTGGTCTCTCTCTTCATTTTCACGTAGTGAAGTTTTGCAGCCGGTACATTGGTCTGGCTTGGGTCAGAGCGCCAGCGATAGACCAATCATTCTTGGCCCAAGAACCAATGGCAACTATACCTTTGTCGTTTAACATTTTATAAAAGCTGAATGTCTTCTGTAGATATCCCCATGCTGCCCCTGGCTCCCACTCTATTCGCTATGTTGACAGCGTTTATATTTTTATTTAGCCGAATTAATATTATTTTTTATGAGAGTTGGCCACTTTATTTTCGCCGCCTCATGTTCGTAATCAGTAGGGCCGCTGGACGCTGCCTCCCCAAGGACGCTGCTGCCCCTAGGAAGTGGCCTATAATGGCCTAATTATAAATCTGGAGCTGGTAGGCAAATAGTAACCTCGTCACTGAAAGTTAAATACACCATAAAGGCTACTTTGCGTGGTTTATACTGTCGACCGCACTCAGAGACATAATATTATAATGAAATGAAGATTTTGACAGAAAATGTATGGAGAGCTTATGTCAAAATCCTAGTTCAATTAAATTTAAAGTGTTGCTGCGTAGGGTAACCTCCATGAAACCACCACACTCCTGTTGGAACTCGGTTTGTTCGAAACTAACTCGGGCTTATATAGGCTCACATAAAGTTTTCGATAGCGCGATGTAGCGGACTACAAAATTTGTATAGTGCCATCTGTTATCATTTGCTATAACTAAAATAACAGCTATCGACCTAAAAACTTCTATAACCTGCCTAGATATGAACCTTTACTGGGTGGGATCTTTATAATGTCAATGTTCTCAATTCACAATATTATTTTGTGTACTTATGTCATCTGTCATGCCTCTTATTCGTATTTAACATAAAGAATCAATTATTTTATCACTATGAGTGTGGAAGGCACTTTCATAATTTGACAATTGTTTCATTTTACAACGTTATTCGTGAAACCTCCAGCCCTGGATTTTGAAATAGGCCGTGTGGGCCTAGGCAGATTAGTACATGGGGAAGCGGAAATAAAGTGGCATAGGCTCATAAAAAATATAAATCCGACACTGGAAACGTGAATGAAGTATTAATTTGAAATTTATTCAGTTTTATATATATGTAATGAAATACTGCTGATATTATTTTATATTTAGCTGAATTATTATTGTCAGAACGTAGTACATACTATGTCAGTGTGTCAGAAGTAATATTTAACAGTTCACTCAATGTAACCTTTTGGACCTGCAAAATTTAAAAACTGACACATAATTGCATTGCACAAACTTGTTTTAAAAATGTACAAAATATGTGTAACTATTATCATTGGTCTATCTTTAATTTAATTTTATGTTCCTTAATTATTATTACCTAGCTCTGTTTATAATATTTTATTTTTATTAATTGTATATTTTACTGTGACTTATTATTACTTTAAAGCATCCGAGTAAACGTTCTACAATAGTTCATTTTTTTATTTGTTCAACCCTTTCCTCTCAGCTAGTTAGTTATAATTATCTATTATTTTTATATGACCAGCACCTAACTATGTACCAATAACTGTATTCCTTTAGTAGCGTATTACGTAGCCTTTAAGTCTAGTTTCTCAAACTTTAATTGCACAATATTATTGTCTTAAAAAGTATTTTTGAACAAAACTGAGAAATTAGACAAATTATATATAAATTATATCTTAAAAGTACTAGGATAGCATGATCTGAGAAGAGATATTATTTAAACAGTTGAGTGTTGACTAGTGTAATTGTGATAACCATCATTCATTCATGTTGAATTGGAGTATGAGAGCGCTTTATAAATGTTAAAAGTACTAGGATAACATGAACAGAGATGAGGTTTAGTTAATTAACAGTAAAATTTTACTACTACCCTCTTATTAAATATGAATAAAGAGCCCTCTACTGGCCACTCGGTTAAACAAGTTTCAAAAAATGTCCATAGATGGCGTTTTTTCTAACTTGGCAACAAAAATGAAATTAGAAATTAGACTTAATTCTATTCAAATAAAACAATCAAAAAATTTTTACTTAACTATTTTATTTTTCTAATTTTTTACAAATCTAAGGGCCTGTTTCACCACTTTCTGATAAAGTGCTTAATTCTATTCATAACTTTTTGACAGATTCTCCATACTTGATCTGTCAAGTTAATTGGTGGATAGCCTTATCAGGAAGTGGTGAAACAGGCCCTTGTTAATTAAGGGCATGCAGAGGGCATTTTTTAAAATAAAACAACAATTTCAGTTCAATACACTATCTATTATTTACACAACGAACAAATCACTTAAATCAAAATGATTATAACAAAAATATTAACAATAGAAGCTATTGCAACATAAATATCACAAAATAAATTTTAATACATTCACTATTTTCTATTTCATGTTCTAGGAACGACTAGGGTTTTCGATAAGGCCAAACATAATTTCAGTACAACCTAAAGATAATCGTAAATAACATCAGAAATGTTTAATCACTTCGGGCCTTATTTTCTTTTGATTTTTAATTTTCCCCTAAAAATATAAATAGTAAAATGACATCGACGAGATGGCAGTTTGATCAACTTGTTACAAGACTGATTAAAATCATAACATTATCTATCTATAAGAACATCGAATATGAGCAACTGAGTTGCATTTGTTGTGAAGACGCCAGAGTATATTTTACATAAAGTGAAATTCGATTTATCATTACTTTCAAAGGTTTTTGAAGAATTTAAAGATGTCAGTTTAATAGTAGAGGGGAGGGTGCTATTTTTGTAGTCATTCTAGCGTTATGGAGACTTAGTAGGTTTTGTACATTAGATAAAACTGATAAAAAAATAATAAGAGCGTTTTTTTTTTATTTTAGTGGTGGGTTCAGAAACTGCTGCCATTTTTGAAAAAGAAAATATATTCAGAAAATTGCTTATTTAAGTCGTTTATAAATATATTTTAGACAGCAAGGACGAAATCATTTAGTTTAGTGCAAAATAAAATATTTGTGAAGCTTAGTTAGGAAAATATGAAGCTTTACTTTTTTATATTTTAAAATGTACCTACAGACTTACCAAACCTTTGCATTGTCAGTGCTTTATATGGAAGCTTCTTTAGGGTATACTCAACATCCAGTATCTCAATCTGACAGATCCGATGACATTTCAATGTAAAAAAAATAACCCACCACATGAGAAATCTGATTTCTATACCATGATAACTAGACACATGTCGGTAGCCTATACGCTGGAGCAACTCCCAAAATCCCCTCTTCCCCTACCCAACCATAAGGCATAATTACAAGTTTTGTACAATATACTCTGTGAACCTAAGACTAGGGATAAAATGCAGCTAGATTTCGCCCAGGGTTATAACAACGTAATTACCAATAACCGAACGTACCCTACCTAAACGAACTAGCCTAGCTTTTCTTTGGCAATATTTATTACTAACATGTACTGGTGTGAAAATGTACCGAAAACGTTGATTCGTTTTTTACAGAAACTCATAAATGAATGTAGAAGTTTACATATTAAAGTAAAATAACCAACCAATATACACTCCAGATAAAAATACTTTAAGAACAATAAGAAAATATTTTCACAGTTTTCATAAGTATTTTTAACACATCATGTCCATAATATTCAGTAAGTAAATAATATTAGGGTAAACACTTTAGCTAGAAAAAAAACATCTAACAAGAAAAGTAAAATCCAAAATGCATCTATTACTTAAAGTGAAAACTATGAAATCATTAAAAATAAATACACCTTGAGTATACAAAAACTAAAAACAACCCAATGTATTTACTAGTGAGGCCCGTTTTAATACGATTGTTACGGTTAGCCTTTAAGGCCAAAAAATAAATAATTATATACAATATACATATTATACAAATATTTGGTATAAATAGTTCACAAGCCCATATGAAACGAACGTACAATGTAATAAGTACCAAAATATGTATTGAGCTTTACTAAAGACTAGAACAATAAATTATGAAAATATTAACAGGCATTAAGTGTTATAAAACGATACAGCGATAACAGAATAAATACTAGATACATATTACGATCGACGTAACGAGTAAAGGCTACAAAATATTTCCCTTTACGAGCACTGAATTTTATAGCCTAAATTACACGTCGTTTCCCCTGTTACAGATGGCCTTTACGGCCTGCTATAGTTGGCCTTTCGGCCTGTTCGGCTTAAATAGTAACTTATTATTGGCATTACAGGCCCGTTACACCTAGCCCTAACAGGCCTGTTACAGTTGGCCTTTTACATTCAAGGAAGTTACATTCTTAGCCTTTGTAAATTAAATCCGTCGTCATACATCACACTGGCAAGATATTGGTCTTTCTCATTTAACATTCTTTTAGAGCCAATAATCATCGCGGATTTTTTAAATATTATTCAAATGCATCTTTAGCAAACTGGTGGGATTTGGTAAAGTACGATTTTGGAATTGCTAAAAATCACTGATAAAATTGGCCTTAAAATAAAATGTTACGGAATGTTTTACAGCACCGTCACCGTCACATTCACAATTTCATATCAAAAAAAATATTTGATCTTCAAAAAAGAGAGCAAGATTAATATACAGAAATCATCTTTCCAAAATTCTTCAAAACTTACTACCTACTTTACATACGAAATTGTGAATGTGATATTACCTACATATACAAATCAGCGGTCAAGTCGGGTAAACTAATCGGTTACTTTTTAACCGTTTCGGTTCTTGAGATATCGTGTTTGACACTTACTCGCCTTACATACAGCTATTTACACTCACATCTTTGGGTTAACTCTAAACATTTCCTACTTAACATAACAAAACAATCACAGAACGCTCAACAGAGAACTGAATACAAAAAAAAAATCAAAAATTGAAATTTAAATGTGGTGATTTTAATGGTAACTTTGTAAACAAAGTTAATAATATTGTGTTGAATTGTCAACATAATCGAATCGCTTGTATCTAAAATAAATTCATTCTAAATGAAAATTCGCTAAACACCTACATAACGGTAGATCAATTGATCGTAAGACTTTAGGACTAAATCGTTCATATCACTTCTGGAACATTATGGAATATTCCAGAACATGCCAAATTCTGGAACATTACGACTCGTTCTGGAATATTCTGTGACATCGTGTAACACTGGAATATTCTAGAGTATCGTAACAATTATGGAATATTCCAAACAGTAGGTAATAGCTCTAGAATATTCTGGAATGTCGGGTAACATTCTGGTATATTCTGGAACATCACGGAACAATCCAAGGAACAGTCCAGAATACTCTGGAACATCACGTCACATTCTAGAATATTCCAAAACATCACGGAACATCCTGGAACATTCAGGATTATCACGAAACATCCTGGAACATTATCGAACATCACAAAACATCACGAAACATCGTGGAATTTTCCGGATCATCACGGAACGTTCTGGAATATTCCGGATCATCACATAACGTTCTGGAACATTCCGGATCATCACGGTACTACGCGCGGCGTGTGTGTGCGCTAACTGGGCCCCGATTCCGGCACGTCGTTGTTGCCGACCGCCATGTCCGCTAATATCACTCCCGATAGCGCCTCCAGTGATTGTCTCACCTGAAAACAGGAGCGTACAATTAGTTTTCTAGACCCGTAAAATAGCGCGATCTATTAAGGTCAGAGCACGCATATCAACAACAATAAAAAGGGATCAGCAGTCAGCACCGTATCGCCTCGAGCCGTTCAATATTGTTTGTATGAAACTCCCTACTGCAATGCACCCTAAGCGGAACCGTAACGTAATCGCCTCGCCTCGGAACAGGCTCCGAACCGGGATGCGACGCGTGGTCAACTAGCAGTCCCCCCGCTTACGGCTCGTCGTCCCCCCGCTTACGGCTCGTTATCCCCGTGCTTACGTCTCTCCGTACTCAAGGTTACGTTTCTTCGTCTACCCCTGCCCCTTTCCCCTTCCCCTAGCCGTAGCCGAGTTGACGTACAGGCGCTACTGATACGCTTTGGTTACGTGCATACGTTAGGTTGACGCCTGGTTGACGGCGAGGCGAAAGGCGATACGGTGACGATCCCTTTCCGAGTTGATATGTGTGCTGTGACCTTTAATACGCGGGCATTTCATCCTTATTATTTCGGGCCGAAACATACATAGAGTCATAGAACATACCTTAGTGAGCAACATGAGGTTAGTTGTGAGGAATGTGCGCAGCTCGTGCGTGGCTCGGCCGTGCAACCGCGACCGCCACCGCGCCAGCTCCCCATATAACTCCTCGCCTGATAGCTCCTCCTGCAATTATGATGTTGATGTTTTCTTTTATATATAAAAAAGGGGGCAAACGAGCAAACTGGTCACCTGATGGAAAGCATCTATGCCCCATAGATACTCGCAACATCAGAAGAGCTGCAGATGCGTTGCCGCATGTCTTAAAAGATTTTAAGAAGAAATACGCTCTCTTCTTAAAGGTTTGAGAATCTGAGAGCACTATAATAATATAGGCGTGTGTTGTTTAGCAATGGTGTAATTAAAATGAGGGACGGATTTCTTCGTCTAAAGTTTTTGTCTAAGGAAATAATATTACCTAACTATGTGACGACTTACGTAGACAATAGTTCGAAAGGCGAAATGCTTTTCTGTTCTATCTCAGGTTCTTAATAGTTTAGAAAATGTTCGTAATGTAAACATCAAAAATTAAAAGAATTAAAAACAGTTTCCGATGTCATCAACAAATAAAATAAAAAGACGTGGTCCTAGAATAAGCCTTGCGCGACCTTGGTTAGCTATCCACGAGGACATAAAACCATTTAATATAATAAGTGACGGATTCTATTTTATTTTGTTCAAAACGAGGAAAACCACTTTAAAAAGTCCTTCCTAATTCATAGTTCGAAAAGCTGAATAAGAAGTATAATAATTTAATAATCGATATGGTCAAAAGCTTTACTGTAATCAGTTAACAAGATACACTACGTCGACCTAAATATCATTGTGCCCGAATTGAACAATTTTATTGTTAAAGATAACAATAAAACTGTACAGTTACTTACAGTAGCGTGCATAAGTGGGGAGGCCGGATTGGAATACCTACATTTTCATAAAGTTAATAGATTTTTGGTTCAGAATTTCGGCGTTACACGTATACATTCTTACATGGACTCATAGCTACTTCGTTCAACAACCGTAATACTACAGCACGTAAGACTAGGGGTTACAAGGTCAGCCTGGCATCAGTTCAGTCTGATCTAGACTGAAGGGAGAATGACCGTGTAACCGTGTGATTGACGGACTGATAATTTTTTTATTATGTTCTTCCCGACCATAATTCTGGCGTCAGTCTGAGACTGATGGACTGAACTGATGCCAGACTGACCGTGTAACCTTAGACTAAAGAATTCTTCAGAAAAGTGGCACGTTGATTAGGAAATGTTCGCATGTACTACAGCATCATAATGTTACCTGTGTGTCGGCGGCGCGGTACAGTTCGGCGGCGAGGTAGAGCGCGGAGCAGGCGAGCAGCGCGGCCAGCAGCGACAGCGCCGTGCTCGAGCGCGGCCGCCGCGGACGTCCGCCGCCCGTCAGCAGCGCTGGCTGGATCACTGCGGCGCCCGCTGGAACACAAATGAAAGATTATTACACGGAGAATATGAGGTGCTCCCTCACCGTAGCATTGGCTTGTAATGTAACGTTACAGAGTCAAGCATTACATCAGTGAGGCAGGAGAACCGAGCATTACAATTCTCAGCCAAAACCTGGTCCCCCCCCCTCAATTTCTGCGGCCGCTCGCATACTCACCAGCGGCAATGATGGCCTCAGGTTCCGGTCTGGGCGCGCCGTCGACATGATCGGCGCCGCCGCTGCTGCTGTCGTCGCCGGCGGAGTACTCCGACGCCTCCACCTCAGATGTACGCAGCTCCTGGATATGAAGATGTGTTATGGATACGCCCAAGTTGTTTTTTTGGTATTTTAAAAATCATTTATATTCTCAACGCAAAATTACAGCATAGTTAACAATACTCATAGCACAGGTTTTGTGGGGTTAACGGGGATCGTTAAGTTAAGATAAAGTTGGGTGAATCAACTTTCAAAGTTGTAATGCGCTAGAAGTAATTTCAGAGATCCAGCTCACTTCGGGCAGATTTTGTTAGTTATATTCTCAGTCGAAACGCATTTTAAATTTACGTAGGAGAGCCATGCTTGGGCACGAATGGGCCGGCTCGATCGGAGAAATACCACGTTCTCACAGAAAACCGGCGTGAAACAGCGCTTGCGCTGTGTTTCGCCGAGTGAGTGAGTTTACCGGAGGCCTGATCCCCTACCCTATTCCCTTCCCATCCCTAGGGGAGGGCCCTATTACCCTATTCCCTCTTAAAAGGCCGGCAACGCACCTGCAGCTCTTATGCTGCGAGTGTCCATGGGCGACGGAAGTTGCTTTCCATCAGGTGACCCTTTTGCTCGTTTGCCCCCTTATTTCATTAGAAAAAAATCGAAGCTTTGAGATGTTCGTCACATATTTATGCCTCCACCTGCTAGGCTGCCTAGAGGACGTTCAAGAAATTCTGTACAGATTCCTCTCTCCGCGGGGATAAGCCCTCTCTCTCTCTGTTCTTCTCTTTCTCTCTCACCTGGGGCTTGGGCACGGCGAGCTCGGGCGCGCGCGTGGACTTCCACACCGCCATCATGAGCTTGTAGGTGGAGTCGCGCGACAGCAGCGAGCCGAACACGTGTCGCTCGTCACGCGTGCACACGCCCACCGCGTTGGGGATGATACGAGCCACCTTCTCCTTGGTGATCCGCAACACGGACGTCGTGGGGATGAGCAACTGGAATTGGAAATACAGTTCTTGATGATCACAGATCAGAGTGCCTGGTGAATGGTGATGTAGTACTGTGAGGTACAATAATTATAACTGGTTTGTCCATGGAATAAAGAGTGCTAGATATTTAAAAACTACAATTAAAAAAATAAGCCGTAAATCAGGCTATACACGCAAGGGGATACCTGACAAGTTTGTCAACTGTTCAGGTAAACCAGAGCGTGTTTGTTACGGAACTGTGCAGGCTTTGCCTCAACTTTGGCTAACAGGCGTAACTGCACAGGCAAACCTGTCAGGTACACCCTTGCGTTTATGGCCTGCTTAGACCACGGCCAGCGGCCTAGGGGCGACAGCGTCCTAGGGGGCGGCAGGATCCATAGAGACTCCTACAGATTACATAATTGGGCCGTGGAAATAAAGTGGCCTATTCTCATAAAAAAATATAAATTCGGCAGTGAGCTGCGTAGTAATCAGCGTAGAGAAATTATTGTCAGTGAAATCTAGACGACGAAGCTTGCCTTAGGCCGTTGTCGAGAATCAGAATTTTTAAAGCCTTTGCGAATATGGCACATTTTGTCTACTGGAGGTGTACCTACCTACCAATGTGATACACAAATGCAAAGCTCAATTTAATTTCCTATTTTAGTAAATACCTCGGTTTTTCTAGTTTTATCACATAATAATTTTCCATCTTAGTATATTTGAATAACTAATAAATGAATAAACACAAGGTTACGGTGTGAACACTTAGAATTTTATAAAAACAACATACCTAGGAAAACAATAGGTTAACCAAAACGTTGAAAACAGAATCAACAAAAAACAAGACAAAAAATACCAAAACACATCAATTACTCGTCTTGAGCAATTGGAAAATGAGTATTTCCAATGCCTTTTGTTGTGTATTACCAAAAGTCTGATCATCGAGATAATAGATTAATTGATTAAATATTAATGGTTGATAGGTATTATTTAAGTAAAAAATTGGTAAAACAGGGTCTTAAGTGTGAACACTTATGTAGTGAGAAACGTCTTGAAAACTTCAAAAATGATCATAGTAGAAAGACTTTTCCTCTGACAGTTAAACGGACCGAAAGCTATATCTATCTAATTAGTAATTAGTAAAGAAAGGACTAGGAGAGATTTTGAGTATGCTCAAAGTTTCTCCCTACATTTTTTAACAGGCTGTTTATAGTATAGAACCTACGCTAACCCTGAATTACATGATTAAACCAGCGACTGGACACTGGACTCATGAAGCTATTAGCTTCATGACTGGACTGGACTGGATTGAAAGCTACTGGAAGTTAGATTTACAGCGCTGAAATCAATGGATACACTCCACAACTATACGGTATACCAATGTAAGTCATCACTTAAGAGGATACACCAGGGGCGAGAGAAATTGAAAATAGGTATTTGAAAATGTATGTCTGTCTCACCAATCTCAAGTCTCCCACCGCAGAGCGCAATAGAGACAACACGACAAAAGTTCTAATAAAAGAACAGAAAATCTTCGATTCGTTGTCCGCTGATTCGTTCTCCAAAACTTAACCGATTTAGGTACTTTTTTCATTAAGAATTAAAGCAAGGCTTAAGCTGTGTTCCTATGTTTTATTTTTTTTGTATATTTTAGCCAGTTTTGTTTTCAGGGTGTTTGAAAATCTGGTAATTTTTTTTGGGTTTTTGGATGTTCTTATCTTTTTTAATAATAAAATTATGTAGAAAAGGAAATCATAGGGGCATGCTAATAGTGGCCATAGATTTTCTGCGATCTCTCTAAAGCATTTGACTGTGTGGAGTATGATACTCTAATAAGAAAACTACACCATTATGGTGTAAGGGGCACGTCACTTAAACTTCTAAAATCTTACCTTACAAATAGAACGCAGAGGGTGGAAGTTAACTCCATAAGGTCTAATGGAACCAAAATAAAACTAGGTGTGCCACAAGGGTCCATTTTAGGGCCTTTTCTTTTTCTCATCTATATAAATGATTTACCTTATCTTGTTAAAGATAAGCATGAGATAGTACTTTTTGCTGATGACACTTCACTAATTTTTAATGTGAAGAGGCGACAATTTAATTATTAGTGCTCTCTCAAAAATAGTACATGGGTTTAATGCTAATAATTTACTTTTGAACTCTAATAAAACAAAATGTTTAAAATTTATCTTGCCAAATGTTAGGCAAGTACAAACCAATGTACTATTAAATGATGAGAAAATGAATTTAGTAGACACCACCGTATTCCTAGGCATAACGCTGGATTGTAAGTTACAATGGGGTCCACATATTGCGAAACTGGCAGATAAGCTTAGTTCTGCAGCATATGCTGTTAAAAAAATTCGTGAAATCACTGATGTAGAGACCGCGCGATTAGTTTACTTTAGCTACTTTCATAGCATAATGTCTTACGGCATCCTCTTGTGGGGAAACGCGGCGGACATTAATACAATATTTGTGCTGCAGAAGCGAGCTATTCGTTCTATTTATAAGATGTCGTCTTTGGAATCTCTAAGAGAAAAATTTAAAGAAATAAGAATTCTGACCGTCACATCTCAATACATTTTGGAAAATCTCTTATATGTTAGAAAGAACATAAATATTTTCAAAAAGAAAAGTGATAATCATAATGTAAATACTAGAAATAAGAACAAGTTAGCAATACCAATGTTCAGACTAGCCAAAATAAGCAAATCCTTTAAAGGCCAATGTATACGCCTATACAATAAAATCCCAGAAAATGTTCAAAATCTACCTTTAAACAAATTTAAAAAAGCAGTTAAAGAACGTTTGTGTGCTAAAGCGTATTATAAAGTCAATGATTTCTTCGAGGACAGCACACCTTGGGAATAGGGTGGCTCCATGCAGGTTACTTTTCTTTTAATTTTGTTACATAGCTGTAAGCCATAACATTGTAATTTTCCATTTTTTTTTTGCAAAAGATGGCCCCGTGCGAGTTTCTTACGCTGGTTCTTCTCGGCGGGGTAGTTCCCGAACCGGTGGTAGGCAACGTAGTTTCTTCGTTCGACTTTCAAAAAGTGTATCATGATACCCATTTTGAATAAAAAGATATTTTATTTTATTTTATTTATTTTTATTCAGGAAAAAAATCATAACTCTACCGGCATTATCCAAGGAGGAAACAGTGGACAACGTTTGTATGGAAAAACGGCGGTGTGGACTCCTCTTAAGTCTTGAACTTGAGTAACACCCAATTGCGTCAGAGTGCTGAGTGAGCGACAACCGGCAACCCGCGAGTCGCAAGTCAACCCGCTGACCTTGTGTTTGTGGTGATATAGGTTACGCCGGTTATAGTTTTACGTAAGCCCACTGTATAGCTATACAATATAGTCACCTCGTCTAAATGATGTATATGTAAGTTTAGCTTTTGGTGTAATATGTTTTTTTTTTATGAAATAAAGCGTAATAATAGTAAAGTAAACGAGCAAACGGGTCACCTGACGGAAAGCAACTTCCATCAGAAGAGCTGCAGGTGCGTTGCCGGACTTTTAAGACGGAATAGGGTAATAGGGGAGGGTAGGGAAGGAAATAGGAGAGGGTAGGGAAGGGAAAAGGGTAGGGGATTTGGAGAATTCACTCACTCGGCGAAACACAGCGCAAGCGCTGTTTCACGCCGGTTTTCTGTGAGCCCGTGGTATTTCGCCGGTCGAGCCGGCCCATTCGTGCCGAATCATGGCTCTCCCACGTGTAAAGTGTGAATATTACAAGTACAACCTTTATAATGTTTCACGTTGGTGTCGTTGTTTTTCAAGTGGCTTTTTCAACGTGGGTACATAATTTATATAGACGCCACTCTATAGACTACCATTATTGCGAATGTATACCCGAGGACATGGGCGTACCCAGGATTTCAGCTAGGGGGGCAGCATACCGGTTTGGAGAAGATGGTCGGTCTGATAATTATATTAGAACAAAAAATCATGAAAATTGATATAAGGATATTACGCCACCATACACAAGTTATTTTTAATAAGCGAGACGATATGTGCACGCAGGGCTAACTTACCTTGGTGACATATCCGAAGACGTTGGAGTAGAATGCGAAGTAGTTTTTGGTGATGTACAGGTGGCCCTGCAGCAGCAGATCCCCCACTAGTGCGCATGAGTAATCTGAAAAAAAAAACAATTATTATCTTCATTGTAAGGGACAGCAAATAGAGTTCAAAGGAGAAACTCACAGCAACACATAAAAACTACTAAAATGTTTATGTGAAACTAATGTACCTGTGTGTGCTTGCGTGTAAAAGAAGTTGGGGCCAACCTCTAGTACAAAATAAATTAATATAATAAGTATTAAAATAATTATTAATAACTATAGATGTTCCGCGCGGCTTCGCCCGCGTAATTTAGGAAGCCAAATAAGTAATAAGCAATTTTAAATAATTTCCTCCGATATTTCCAAATTTTCCTCTATTTCTTCGCTCCTTCGCGTCTTAGCGTGATAAAATATGGCCTATAGCCTTCCTCGATAAATGGGCTATCTAACACTGAAAGAAGAGATTAGCGCGTTCAAACAAACAAACAAACTAACAAACTCTTCCGCTTTATAATATTACCTAGTACCTAGATGACAAAACTTATTCTATTACGTGCCTAAAGCGTGCCTACAAATTTTTAGCTTGTCATTTGGTGCTATTTTTATATTTAGGATTGGTGTGTAATTATATAAAATGATAATATAATTCACATAATAATAGCATTTAAGTATATTTTTGTATTGTCCCAAATTATGATGACTTTAGGAAGTGTATCAAATAATAATAATAATAATCTTTATTGATGATAACAATATTATAGGTAAGTACATTGTTTACATTGTTGACAGTAATTATTGTTAACTTAACTTTAATATAAACAATTTTATGGTACTAAGTACCTAAACTAGGTCACATGACCTGTTCTTATAGGTACTTAACTTTAGTCATGTTAGTGCTCGGATATTGTGTTGTCTGTCTGTGTGTCGTGTATGGAAAATATGATCCTAGCCCTACGAGTACTCTTGGGATGGTAACTGTTTCCTATAGAATCCAGTTCCGCTAGGGGGTATGAACTATTGTGTATGGGTGTAACCCTGTGTACTGTGTAACCCTAGCCCTACGATATCTCATATCTTGGGATGGAAGCTTCTCCTCTCGAAGAAGCTCCACTAGGGGTTGAGTTGTGTACTGTGTATTGTGTTGTTAACATGATAAAATATTGTGTTTTTGTGACTGCAATCTCCATTATGATAAACATTATTTTTGTAACAAAACAGACATAATGACTTGTAAAATAATTGTTAAATAAATATTGATAAACTTAAATTTTCGTACTTAACATGTATATATAAAATGTATATCTTATATCTTTAAACGAGCAATTCTTGTATTATATACTTATATAATTGGAATCTCGGAATCGGCTCCAACGATTTTCATGAAATTTAGTATGTAGGGGGTTTCGGGGGCGATTAAATCGATCTAGCTAGGAATCATTTTTAGAAAATGTCATTTTATCCGTGTTTTATCGAATACCGAGCAAAGCTCGGTCAAATAGCTAGTACTTATATATAACAAGAGATAATTATGTAATATTATAGAAATTGAAAACTGATCGATTTATCAGGGCTACATAATATTATATCCTTATAGAATATTGACTGTTGGATACAAATCGAACAGACATTCGTCCAGGGGACCAATTCTATATACGAGCTCGGTTCGATACTCATGCTGTGGAACCAGTATACGAGGTATGACAAGACCCAAAAATAGGCCACAGGCCTTAAAAAATGCCAATCCTTCAAGTACAGAACGTTCAGAGGTATAATATCTGACAGCACCCTTATGCCAATAACATGAGATCATGTTAATTCGAGTTAAAAATAACTCTGATCAGTCTGCCTCACAATAGAAGTGCAACAGCGAGGAACAGACATCATCTGCGGGGGACTGCGGGGGACTGCGGGTCGCGACAGGTCAGGATCCCGATTGTGAGCGTCTCTGACATAATTACATCATAATATTATGACACCTGAGCTTTGTTTAGCCTTTTTTTTTATTAAATAAGGGGGCAAACGAGCAAACGGGTCACCTGATGGTAAGCAACTACCGTCGCCCATGGACACTCGCAACATCAGAAGAGCTGCAGGTGCGTTGCCGGCCTTTTAAGAGGGAATACGCTTTTTTCTTGAAGGTTTGCAGGTCGTATCGGTCCGGAAATACTGCTGGTGGAGTTAATTCCAGAGTTTTACAGTGCGCGGCAGAAAGTTACGCGAAAAACGCACTGTGGAAGACTGCCACTCATCAAGGTGATGAGGATGGTATGTTTTTCGCGTGGGACGATAGTGAAAAGTTGCAGGTGGTATGATTCCGAAGTCCGAACAATTCCTCAGAGCACTCCCCGTGATACAACCGATAGAGGATGCAGAGTGAAGCTACATCTCGGCGTAATTCCAGGGGGTCCAAGCTGTTTGAAACACTATGGCAGTCAACAATTCGAGCAGCCCTTCGTTGGATACGATCCAGAGGGAGCAGTTGGTATTTTGGCGCCCCTGCCCAGAGATGAGAACAATATTCCATATGAGTTGTAGTCTGCGTGTTCATTGTTGAATACAGGGCAAGGAACGAAAGACAGCTATTTTAAACTACTAGTTGATGGTGTTGAGGAAGCTGATGGCTCCGTCCTTGTGATGATCAGAATTGAGATAGAGGCGACTGGCGAACTGATTCCAGAGATGCTGACAGTTTTTGTGCTTCAATTAAGACAAAAAGTGAATATTCCAACAGGTTTTATTGGGGGCAAGTTACATGGAAAGTTTTAGAACTTTTTGACATTAATGATTGAAGTTTAAAAAGGCGGCAAGGCAGATGTCAATTTTTCATTTGACATAAGGTTGTCACTTGTCAGTCTTTTTTTGTTTTTTTGTCAACTTTCTTCTTCGACAGATGGCTAATATTATACGTCTTATCTATTACGGCCATTCCCAATATTTGATCTATCTCTGGTTTTGCCCTACTAGAGATAGGAATAGCTCACAATTGACATAAAATATATGTCTCTAATGTCTAATGTGAGCTATTCCTATAGTAGGGCAAAACCAGAGATAGATCAAATATTGGGAATGGCCGTTAGTAACGTCCGGCATCTCTGGCTCAATGTAAACCAGTGCCACTGATGTTAAGGACGATAATGGTTGAAAAGAAGCTAGGACTGTTTAAGTATGTTGTAACTTGTACCAGACTATGTATTTTCGTCAATCGTATTTTACTTTTAAAATTACAGGGATAAGTACAACAACAGGGAAAAATATCCGAACTAATTTTGAATCGGTTAAGTAAATTCAAGCGTGACAGACCAACTTACTTAACACTTTCGCATTTTCAATATAAGAAACAACAGTATGGATATTATGTAACAGGCAAACAAAACCCATAAAGAGACTTACAATTGAGTACTCGTTCCTCGGGTCCGACCTGCGGGAAGTGCCTCTGGAACTTCTTCTGCCGCGACTTGCTGGGCAGCTTCGTGTCGGCCTCGGGCGAGCGCACCGACGGCGCTGAGCCCGACAGCGGCTTGACTGCATGCCTGGAAGAGACAGAGAGAGAATAAGCGGGGCTTCGAGATCGTTGGGCTGCATGCCTGGAGGAGAGAGTGAGAGAGAATAAGCGGGGGTTCTTGGAGATTGTTGGGCTGCATGCCTGGAAGAGAGAGAGAGAATAAGCGGGGGCTCTTGGAGATTGTTGGAGTTTATTAGTCGGTTCTTGGGCTTTGTTGGAGGTTTTGTTGTTACAAAAGTGTTGATATTACGTTGAAAAGTTAAAGGGATAGGAAAATAGTCGGTGAGCCTGGGTCACATTCTAATAACATTACCATATTTGATAAACACTATTAGACGTTAGTAACATAGAATATCATTGATTAGACGTGTACACTGCGGTACAAGACACTGATTGTGTCTGATTGACTGCTGTCCGCTATATTCAAAACTGTTTTCTCGATCACAAAATTAAAAGTATTTAAGTTTAGGATTTGTCTCAAGTTTACTGACAACATATTAATATTTCATTCAACTAGATGCATAACAACTTATAGAACTTTATTACTATAGTTGAAGCAGCATAGATTAACTTTCAGGTAACGTGGCAAGTGGCAAGTCTATTATAGTCCACCTGATTGTAGTTGTAGGTGTGGAGTGTGGACTATTGACCTAGCTCGATTTCGGTGAATCACACAACCCGGTAGGTGCCGATAGCGAATTTAATAATGAAACAAACATTGATAACAAAATCGACAAGTGAGGAAAACCATAAAATTCCTTATTTAAAGTAGAAATTGGATCTGTAACTTCAAAATTGTACATTGAGTTTAAAAATTTAGGTATAGATACTATTTATCTATTTATTGATTCACCGACAGAATCACATTTAACAAAATACAAAAATAATACACCACAGTTTTTTATGGATGAAATGTGTTCCAATGAAAGGTGAAATACACCATGCTTTGCAACAATGAAATGAAATGAAATGTTGTGAATGAAATGAGTATTATTAATTAACAATATTATAATAGGAGACAAGGAAAAATAAAATTGAAAAAAGAAACAATAACTTCTTATAAACTAAATAAAAACATAGTTTTAACGCTTATTGGAAAATTTTACAATACATAACGTTTAAATGGTCCTAAAAATTTTGACATTTCTTTGATTTTCCACAGAAGAAAACTCACTTTTGAACAAGGAACATGACCATGTTGTCCCAATTTAACCACCCACAGTAACAAGCACCAACTGGTTACTGGCCATAAAACCAGACTCCTGAATTTATATTCAACGATCCTGAATCGGGAATAATCTTGAATATAAAACTATCATCTAATTTTGAATTCTATCACCCAAAAGATAAGTTTTAGATTTGATCGACACTGAAATGTTATGGGCAGACGGACACACGTAAGATTCTCATCTGAATTTGTACTGAATTTGACACAGTTGGGAATAACAGTTATTTATACGTAGACTATATGTATGCATTAACTATCACCACATCAAGTTAGAACTGCCATAAGACTTTTGAAGAGGTTTTAAATTTAGGTGCTACCAATTCTTAAAGAATTTACTTATATAATTTAAGAAATTTTCTGTCTTCTACTGTCTACAGTCAGTATTATGTTTTGTAAGTAAATTAATGATCTGAAATATAAGAACAATATAATTGGGCGCTTTTCACACTATTTTGAATTAAAATGAGAAGACGCATTGAAATTATAAAAAGAATTTAACTTTTTATTATTCTCAAGGCACACGTTGTGTGAACTTTTTGTCATTCATGTTCATAAAGAGTTCTGTACCACTGCTGCATAAATAGTTAAAACAATTTAATTTAAAAGTAAAAGTAACGTGTTATTTTTTAAAGCCATAAGACCACACTTCACAGATAAATATTTGAATGAGGCTCACAAATAATGACTCAGAAAAGTTCCTATGGTAAAATAATTGTATATATTTGTATCTACACGTGGTTGTAGGTGGCCATTGTATATGTCAAAGATCATTCTTTCATGGAGGTTATCACTTATCACGTTAGTTCACGTTGATTAATAATCTTGTTACGCACAACGATATCGTTACAATGTAAATAAAACTTACTAGGTTATCAATATTATCAAAACATAACAGAAAATTAATAATGGCAACCTTTTCGAAGTCGGTTAAACATTAAGGGTGGGTCACCAACTTACTTTAACTAAGTATAACTTTTTTTTTAACTACAATGCAAAATGTCAAATCTTTGGTTAAAGTCAAAAATGAACGCCATATTTAACCATAACCATAGAGCTCGACAAGGTTTTAAATGCATGTGGCGAAAAAAGGAACTAACGCTTTCATCATACAAAAACACCATTTTTGACAGTTCTCCTTTACCAGCAGCGCCCCCGCCCACGTTCATATAAAGCATTGTCGGACCAGCAACGTCTTCTGTCAAATTCTGTGGTCAAAGTTAAGGTTAAAGTTAAATTTGCCTTAACTATAACCATAACTTTGACCATAACTTTAACTTTAACCACGCCTATGGTGCAACCCACCCTAAATAACTGAAACGACGTTAGACGATGCACGACAGCGCCGCACCGAGTGGGGTTTTAGTTTAGGGTTAGGTTTATTTTCGTTATGGAGTCACTTACTTCAGTCTTCGCGCTCAAAACCCGCGATAAAAGCTATATTTAGAGGATACACCAGGGGCTAGAAAAATGAAAAAAAAGTACGTGTAATATCTATAGCGGTCTCCCTTACCTCAAGCCTATACCGCAGAACGCGATAGAGACAACTGCAGAAAATTGTCCCCTGATTCCTTCTCCAAAACTTAACCGATTTAAGGCAGGGATTAATCTCAATCAAAAACGATAACCTTGCACACAACCAAAGACCAAGCGTATACGCATCGCAAAAAGATTCATTTTAGCTTAGCATAAAACTGTAACAACTCTGGCAGATCTTCGCTATTTTTCATGTTTTTTTTAAATATCTTTGGAAATAAATATTAAGAAACAAAATTGTTCGGTTAAAGAAGTTTTAATATAGATTTACTAACAATTTATTCAAATAAAATGTATAATTATCCTAGTTAATACTTATATTTCGACGAAATAGAGTTTTTTCAGAGGTGAGTTTGTAAATTAATTACAGCCAAAGTATTACGTTTTATTAAAATGTTTATGGTTTAAGGTATTTTAAATATTGTGCTTTATATCTCATATTTTTTAACACTTCGTTATTATATTGGAACTAGGTAAACCGGGAGTCACGGAATAACAAATTGGGGTTTATCCTCGCCTTAAGTACTTTTTTCATTAAAGATTAAAGAAAGGCTTGAGCTGTGTTCCTGTTTTATTTTATTTTTTTGTATAATCTAGCCAAATCTGTTTTCTGGATGTTTGAACACAGCGGAAAATCTGGTCTTTTTTTTTTGGGTTTTTGAACGTTCATATCTTATTTAATAATTAAATTATGAAAAAAAAGAAAACATAGGGACATTCACTGACCTCTATAATGCACTGGACAGGCTATGCCGTACAAAATGACAGCTATTTCTTATGCCGATTTGAAGCGCCGCGGTGAGCGTACTGTGAACTAATTTATGTAGAAAATGACAACCGCCATTTGCAAAATAGTAGTTCCAAGTACACTCACTACTGCTTTCACATAGCAATCAGCGCCAATATGGCGACTTTCAAATAAGCATATTTTATTGATAGCGATCGCCTGTCCAGTGTATTACTTATAGAGGTCAGTGGGGACATTGTATTAGTGGCCGTAGATATTCAGGAAAAAAATTATAACTCTACTAGCATTATCCAGGGAGGAAACAGGGGACAACGTTTGTATGGAAAAAGGGGCGGTGTGGACTCCTCTTAATAGCTTAAAACTGAGTTCAGATTCCTTCTTGACTAGTTTCAAAACAATAATTCCTTTACACTAGGATACGATTTACGAACACTTTAAACTATTTTAACACTAAGTCCTAAGACTTTACAGCATCATTAGTAGATGCGGTCATACGTTTTTGTGAGTGCGCCTGACTTTTCATAGACAGCTGTACACACGATATTTTGTCTGTCTTAAAAAAAAACATGTAATACTTTCGATAATTAAAAATAACTGCAGGAATCGATTGCCCTAACATTATTATTCTAACCTAGTTTACTATAATTATAAATGCCATGGATCATGTATCCGTGTCTAAAAATGGTGGGTTATGTATCCGGTGAGTGCCAATAAAAATTCGATGTGATAACAGGAAGATATAATAAATACCTACTGATTTTATAATATTTATAAACTTGTTCTAATATAAATGTTCCCAGGCTGAATGAACACATTTAAAAAATGGTATTAGTGGAATGATCTAAAATCCTAATGCAATTCAGTCACAAAAAGTTCTAAAATAATGTAAAAGAAGCCGAGGTCCAGATTTGGTCAAAAGACAGCGGGGCTAAAATGTTCACATTTAGCAATGGGGATTGTCCATTTTTTTTTTAATTTTGCTCATTACAAAAACATTTCGAGGAATAAGGTCAGTGATCGTTTTTCTGTATATAAAAGAAAAAAATACCCATTAGTTACTTATATTTTTGAACAAATATGTTTAACCTTAGTTTGACCTTCAATGGCGTTAAATTAGCAATAAATTCGACCAACATTATGTTTCGAACTTTTGGTAAGCTTCTCGTATCAGCTTTCACATAATGAGAACTTGCATTTGACGAACCAGCCATTATAAATAAGATTGAAAGGAAATTTAAAACATTACAGAGGTCAATTAGCCGCCGATGATGACGTCAGAGCGAAACTTTAAAAATTTATTGAGAAAAAACTAGCCAATGAATTTCAAAATTATTTAATTTATATTCTTAAAATACCCTATTTTAACGAAAAAAAATATAAAAGTACATGTGATTTTTTTTGGACAATGCCCATTCCTCTCAATCAATTCAGCAAATGAATTCTCAAAACTGTCAAACTGACAAATGTCAAATCAGTACAAAAATACAGAAATGAATTGCAAGCAGAGTTGCATTTTGCGATTTTAGAAAAATGAATCATATTATGATTCATATCATGATTCTTTAAAGCGACCATTTTAGCCCCGCAGATCTTGAACTATTCGAAGTCCATCTAAATAGTGATAAATATGACGTTCGTATTATCGAATCTGAGATATAAAATAATTGTTGACAGTTACAGTCTACAGCAGCGGTAGGCAACAGGCGAACCGCGAAAGGTCGAATCTGGGATCGCGAAATATTGTAATGTATTTTATACCAAGTATCAATTAATACATAGATAAGGCATACGTATACTAATATTACTTAATTAAAATAATATTTTTAAGCTACACAGGACGAGTGTGGTTTTTTCTGGACCTCGTAAAAATTTTCCCACAGTATCCGGACCCCAACAAAACTTGCCGACCCCTGGTCTACAGGTACTCAAAACTTACCAAGTGAAAGTACTAACGCGACTGCAATAAAATGCATCGTAAAAGATACCACTTCATAACTGGCTGGTTTGCCGCAAGTAGTCGTAAAACTTTATTAAAATTAATGAAAAATAATCGGCCAAGTGCGAGTCGGACTCGCGCTCGAAGGGTTCCGTCACTTCCGTACCGTTACCGAGGAAAAAATAGGCCAAAATTTGTTTTTTTTTACTTATTTTTTTATTTTATTTAAATATTATTATTAATTATTAAATTAGACATAATATAACTAAGGCCTTTATGTTAATTTAAAGTGCCGAGCTGTTGCCATTATTGATTACGAGCAAAAAAGGCCAAAAAAATAACGTTTGTTGTATGGGAGCCCGCCCTAAATATTAATTTTATTTTGTTTTTAGTACCTATTTGTTGTTATAGCGGCAACAGGAATACACAATCTGTGAAAATTTCAGTAGTTTAGCTATAGCGGTTATTGAGTTACAGCCTGGAGACAGACAGACGGACAGACATCGAAGTCTCAGTAGTAGGGTCCCGTTTTTACCCTTTGGGTACGGAACCCTAATAATGCGCAAACGTACATTATATGAACTTGAACGATCGGTATCATCCAGAATCTAGATGCACCATCGTTACACATCCAGAACGCCAGTGCAGGGGTAGAATTCTAGTACTTTGAATCTTGATAAGGCTAGAAAATCGAATGAAGATGACTTTAAACAACGTGCGAGCGAGCCTGGGCCTGAGCAACGAACTAAGGTCCATGATTAGGTATATCTTCTATCTTCTATCTTCTTCTTCTATATATATGAAACTCAAAGGTGACTGACTGATTGACATAGTGATCTATCAACGCACAGCCCAAACCACTGGAAGGATCGGGATGAAATTTGGCATGCAGGTAGATGTTATGACGTAGGCATCCGCTAAGAAAGGATTTTGATAAATTCCAATCCCAAGGGGTTCAAATAGGGGATGAAAGTTTGTATATAATAATACACGCGAGCGAAGCCGCTGGCAAAAGCTCGTATAATATAGAATCGGACCCTAGACTTTAGAGCAGCGGTTCTTAATTTCTTTGGTGGCGGAACCCTTTTAAAAAGTTTAGTTTTGACGGACCCACAAAAAATGTTTGCATTTGAATGAATGAGTCTCCATGCTGATGTCTGATGACACGTCTTGTAAAACAATGTCATGTATCGCTCGCGAAAACCCAACAAGGCCCTTGCTGAGTCCCAGGGCTCTACGGAGCATACTTTGAGAAAGGCTGCCCTAGAGCTGGGCCGGATTTATATTTTTTATAGAGCATAGGCCACTTTAATTTCACCGCCCCTATTAACAAACTCTGCCGCCATCGTAGGACGCTGTCGCCCATAGGTAAGTGTACTATTATCTACTCTGTGCCATAAATCATGGCTTATACCAGGGGTTCCCAAACTGTGTGCCGCGACGCCCTGTTTCGCCGTGGACAGGTAAGAGAGGCGCCGCGCGCCGTGACTCGTGAGTCGATCCGCCATCATATCCGAAACCACAAATATTGTAAAATGAAATTATTATAACATGAAATTCGAGGAAGCAGACAGATGATTAAATATTTTTTATTATTATTTACCTGCTTAACGTAACTATAATCATTAAAGATGTTTATTTATGTATCTTTTTCTAATAGCTATATCTAACTACTTTACCTATTAGTAGGGCGCCGTGACAAAATATCGGGACGTGTATCTGCGCCGCAGGCTGAAAAAGATTGGGAACTCCTGGCCGATACATAATGGCTGTCCTAGAGGAATAACTCACCCCTTTCTCTCCCCATTACTGGACTCGTCCGAGTACTCGAAACTGGCGTTGTCCACCATGTTACATCGTCCGACACACTTCACACCACTTTCACATCACTTTGTTCATCACACAGCTGGTGTTTATTAATTTGCTATACAGAGTGTGTCTAATTGGATGAGATTAAAACTTTGAATATTATCTTTTTTAGAGTAGGATGACACAAAAAAGAGATCTGTAATAATAAATAGTAAGCTGATAGCTCAGTCTATCATTTTCCTTCTTTTTACGTTTACTATGGTTGGGTTGCACCAACTAACTTTAACTATAACTGTAACTTTAACTACAATGCAAAATGTCAAATCTTTGGTTAAAGTTAAAAATGAACGCCATCTAGACGCCATATTTAACTGTAATAATAGACAAGGTTTTAAATGCACGTGGCGAAAAAATGAACTAACGCTGTCATCATACAAAAACGCCATTTTTGACAGTTCTCCTTTACCAGCAGCGCCCCCGCCCACGTTCATTTATAACCTTGTTGGACCAGCTGTCTTCTGACAATTTCTCCAGTCAAAGTTAAGGTTAAAGTTAAATTTAGCCTTAATTATAACTTTAACCACGCCTCTGGTGCAACCCAACCTAAATATTTACAAAATTGCACTAAAAGTCTGTACCCGAATCCACTGTATATCTATACTTATCGAGGAAGGCTATAGGCTATATTTTATCACGCTAAGACTAATAGGGACGAAGAAATAGAGGAGAATATGGAAAAAACGGGGGAAATTATTTTAAAATTGAAAGGGCTTATTTGAACGGGCTAATCTCAGGAACTACTGGTCCGATTTTAAAATTATTTCAGTATTAGATAGCTCATTTATCGAGGAAGGTTATGGCCTATATTTTATCACGCTAAAACTAATAGGAGCGAAAAAATAGAGGGAAAAAAAACGGGGGAAATTATTTGAAAGGGCTTATCTCACGAACTACTGAAGCAATTTTTCTGTTATTTGGCACAGATAAGAAGTATCATATGTTTAATTGTGGAGTAATTTGTCTGTGAAATATCTATTAAAGTACTTTTAATTTGTTTACGCGGGCGAAGCCCTAATTTCCTGTTTGATCAAATAGGAACTAGACCGGAGCATTAAAAACATAGAGAAGGAGTCTTTATTTATCAAAGGCAAACAACTTCATCAATTCAAGGACACAACAAGAAAGCTAGAGCATAGCTGAATGAATAAACATTAAAAACCGCGGTATTGTGTAATGGGGTCAGAGTACTTTTAATTTATTCGATGTCGGCGTTATCATTTATCGTACAGATACCGAACTTCTTTAACTATTAAGTATAATTATTTTTTTAATAACTTGTTTATAATGAACACGTCTTATCTATGATATAAACGAAAATCGGCCAAGTGCGAGTCAGACTCGCACACGAAGGGTTCCGTACCACTTAAGAGCAAATATAGGCAAACAATTTATATTTTTTTGTATGGGATCCCCTTTAATATAATATTTTATTTTAATTTTATAATTAATTATTAAAGTACTAATACAATTAAGTATTTTGTGAATGTGCCTACGTATAGCCTTTACATATTGATATAATTTATAAAGCAAGAAAGGCCAAAGTTATAGCGGCAACAGAAATACATAATCTGTGAAAATTTCAACTCTCTAGCTATCACCATTCTTGAGACTTGAGAGAGCCTGGAGACAGACAGACGGACAGACATCGAAGTCTCAGTAATAGTGTCCCGGAACCCTAAAAATGAATTAAAATTTTTGTAAGTCTCTCTAAAACTCGAAAACAGTTGAACCGATTTGGCTAATTTTAGTCTTGAAATATTCGTGAAAGTCTAGGGAAGGTTTTAAATCTACTAGAGATCGCCCAATGGTCGAAATTCGACCTTACTCGCAACGACATTAGGACTACTACCTATATTTTGTATAAAATATTGACTTCATTATAGTTTTTTTCAATTCTTGTCTCTGGGACTTAGCTGATCTCAGACTGGCCGTTTAAGCATTCTCTAATAGTATCTAAAATTAAATAAAAAAAAAAACAATAATCCATTTTCAATTTGTCAACTTGTTGCCAACAGACTTCAACTATGAATAAAAGAGTATAATACGTATGTATAGGCTTGTCACTCAAAAATCTGTCATTTTTCCTAGTAATAGTGTCGTTGTGTGTGTAACGTTTTATTTGTTAAAAATATATGTGATAAAAGCATCATTTTAAAATAATATTTGCTCGATGCACTCCTTCACCATATAAACTATAACTGTGCGAAATTTTATGCACCTACGTTTCCCCATTTTTCGTAAAAAGGGTTACAAAGTTTTTCGCTCACGTTTTAATATAATATCTAAGATACTTCTATACTAATATTATAAATGCGAAAGTATCTCTGTCTGTCTGTCTGTCTCGCTTTCACGCCAAAACTACTGAACCGATTGTAATGAAATTTTGTACACAGATAGTCTAAAGCCTGAGAAAGGACATAGGCTACTTTTTTACTGGAAAAAGGGGTTGTAAGGGAGTGTTTATGCATATATTTTTTTTAAATTAAGTTAGTTCCAAAACTCATAACAGATGGCGCCAAGAGTCGCCTAGATCGCGCTATCGCTTGCTCACATGTATTTCTATAAGAGGTGGTACCATGTTGAGTTAAGTTTTTCGATTATTTCGATTGTTATACACGTTGTCACGTTATCAAATAACTCACCTACCAAGTACCAACATAGATATCAGAAACAACAGCATACCAATAATAAATACTAAATAGTTTATGGGTAAAGCTAAAGTTGTGTAATGCAGCTAAGTCGTGTAAAGCTAAATAAGCTTTAAAATTTGGTATAAAAAAGTTTAATTAAAAAAATATATGTATATTATGAGCACACTACACGGCTGTTTTGGGTATTTTGATTTAAGGGGTTTAAAAAGTTTTTGACACCAATTTTGTTGACACCGCGCGCTATAAACTGAAGTCCACGCGGACGAAGTCGCGGGCAACAGCTAGTAAGTAATGTATAATTAGGGAATTGATACGAAATTCTAAGGATCATCCACTATGATTTTAATTTTTTCGCATTCGTTATTTGTTTTGATCTGTCTGTCTGTAGCTTCTTCACGCTAAAATGTCATAATCATTGTTGACGAAATTTGGTATAGACCATGGACGAATAATTAATAATTCGTCCATGGTATAGACTATACCCCCTCCTTTTACTATGACTATACTGTACGTCCCGACTCCCGAGAAAAGGCAAGATATACCCGGAAAAATGTACGGTTAGCTTGCGCTTACCAAGTTTACCAAGTAGGATAATGAATTCGCGGGGGATACGTCTTAGTAGTGTAATAAAAATAATAATGACTTCACTAATATACTGCTTAAAAATAATATGCAATAGAAATGTTTATAGTGCTATAACTTTGGTGCTAGTGTTACTTCGCCGGGTGTAAAGTCCACAGTCCTAATTAATGGATCTATCTCATATCTAGGACTATTTGATCAAATGAAACTTGCGGAGAGAAGAGAATTCAAATCACAGACGATAATAATAATCAATACTATCCTATGTAATTTTACGGGGCTTAAGTATTTCCATATCAAAATGTCATCAAAATAGATTCCACAAAGTGACAATCAGATGGACAGGCACACTTTTGTATAATATTAGTATAGAATATAGATGGTAAGTTACCTACCATTCAATTTCAATAAGAAATATCTTTTAAGATAATGATTTCGAAAGCCAGATAACGGATTCTAAGATTGCACGACATCGATGGAAAAACATTACAATTACGCGATTAATGTTTAAAGAAAATTATAAATATTGCATAAGACACGGAATATGATAGCAAATAATACATATACGATAGCAAAATTACTCGCATTAACTAGCCACCTGCTTTCGCTAATCACTTGTTTTTGAATCGCATCAATAAACACACTCGTTAACCCAATCGCACAGTTGTAACCAAAATCTAAACGCACAGTTGTAACAGGAACTAATCGCACAGTAGTAACAGGATTCCCAATCGCACGTTTGTAAGTCGTAACAGGAATCTGACCACAGTCCACACGCGTACGCGCTCTGTGCGCGTCCGAGGTACTGTTAGTGTTACACCGTACACGTATTGATTGTATCGAGCTGTAGCGACGATAAGATATCAAGCGTATTACACGCTTTACTTCGCTTTGAAGTCGGGACTTCAGTCCCTTGCGGGCTTCGATCTATATTAGTGATCGAAGCTTGCCGGGCTTAAATGGTCACGTTTAGCAATTCCTCTCAATCAATTCAGCAAATGAATTGTCAAAACTGTCAAACTCACGAATTATGTCAAATAAATACGAATTATTCGATGTGAATTATTGCAAACAGAGTGACCATTAATGATTCTTGAAAGCCACCATTTTAGCCCCGCTGATGGTACCTACTATTTTATTTCAACATTTACTATTGTCAACCAAGATTTCGTCAAAATCTTTGATGAAATCAGGTTGTCCTGCGAATTGGCGATCGTCTATTTTTAAAGCAGTAAAAAAACAATTGTCAGATCAGCTAATAACTTTGTAAGCACCAGCTGTTCCCTGCGACTTCGTCCACGTCAACATATTCCACCGATTCTTTGCTATTTCAAGCAGTGTGATGTTATTTAACTTTCCTCGATAAATAATTATAGATCATCCAATATAAAACGATATTTTTAATTCGAACCAGGGGCCGTACCACGAAACCGTTTTGAGACTCAAACAATCGTACGAGAATGTCGCGTCCTTCTCTAACAAACGAGAAATGACGTTGTTGGAGCAAGACGCAGCATTCTTATCCGATTGTTTGAGTCTCAAAACGGTTTCGTAGTAGCCCTACAGTGCCTAGTTCCTCAGAACAACGCGATTAACAAACTCCTCAGCTTCATAATATTACTATCTAACACTAATGCTTTAATCTTTAGCTTTAGCTTTAATCCATCCCAGATTCTATCAAATAGAAAAATAATTTCTTCTGTTTTGAAATCTTTCAAATTTAAATAAGTACATAACTACTCAAACTAAAACCACTTATGGAACGCAGGCAGCATACAAATATCTTTATTTCAGACTACTATCATGGTCGTTCGGTTATTATTACAAACTTTAAAAAATTAGGGTTGGTTATAACCGTCATAATTATAACTGACTGGTTAATCTAATATTGCTAACTGTTAAGTATCAAAGGACTATGCGCTAAAAAAACTAACAATTCGTTTGGTAAAAAAAAACCTTAAATATGCGCAAAGTGTTTGCGACTCGTAAAAACTATGATTAATTCAAATGCCAATATAGCATTGCATTAGAAGTCGGCAAACATCAGGCAGCGAGGTCAATGAACTTGGATAGATAGACGCTTATATGTAGCTATGTAGTAAAGACTATGTTATTATGTACTGCTTATGGTGCGAAATATCGGAAACTCAGCTATGTCATTATGTTGTAAGTATTGCATCTGTACTCAGAAGACACCTTTATTCCAATAGTATAAGGACCAATCTTATAAACTCAGAGGTAGAATAATTACGGATGGCATTACTAGCGCGATTCGCGAGAGCTCAACGACCTATTATAAGAAGGTGAAAAGAAGTCACCAAAATCATGGATTAGAAGCATAATGATATAGAATCAAGAATGCTACCATTTTATATTTACAGGCACTTGCATACATGCACAAAATCTTATTCAGTTGACTGGCCAGTGGCCGTACAGTTATACAGTAGCATAGTTTGACTCACACATGACATGACACAGCAATAAATAATCGGCCAAGTGCGAGTCGGACTCGCGCACGAAGGGTTCCGTACCGGTATAGAGTGAAAGTAGACAAAAAATTGTGTTTTTTGTATGGGGCTCCCATACAAAAACACAATTTTCTGTCCCCTTAAATATTACATTTATTTTAATTTTATTATTAATAATTAAAGTGCAAATATACTTAATTAAGGATTTTGTGAAAATTTAAAGTGCCTAACTGTTACCATTATTGATTACGAGCAAAAAAGGCCAAAAAATCACGTTTCTTGTATGAGAGCCCCTCTTAAATATTAACTTTATTTTATTTTTATTTTTTATTATTTGTTGTTATTGCGGCAGCCGGCAACAGATACCTATAAGTACACAATCTGTGAAAACTTCAGAATTCTAGGTATAGCGGTTCCTGAGATATGGCCATACAGACTGACAGACGTCGAAGTCTTAGTAATAGTTTCCCGTTTTTACCCTTTGGGTACGGAACCCTAAAAACCGGCGTCACTTTGTTGTTTGTAGAACTCCGTCTATAACTTTTTGGATCGAGGCTAATCATTTTTTTTGTGCTGTTATTTACATTATTACATAATATTCCAGTGTAATATAATGTGGTTCACGGTCATGGTAATGTGCTATGTGTGGTACCGTTCGCCAACGGTAAGTGTCCAACAATACGACTACCACTGGATCGGACTGGAGTATAAATAGCGAGTACAGACAGACAAACCATTTTATTATGGAGCAAAAGCAGAAACGAGTGTTTTTAATTTCGCTGTCCCGGTGATGGCAGTAACCCAAAATGTAAAACAAATTGAAATAACCCAAAACTGACTTTCGAAAAAAGTAAATAATAAAATACAAAATTCCAATTTAGATTTGGTTGTATATGGTCAACCTAAAATCGGGTTAAGTATTCAATTTTTTAACCTCCGAATATTTTATTCACATTTTCATCGTAGGGGGTTGAAAATCTTGGTGTGACCACGGAAAGAAAGCCGCAAGCCTGCCGCCATTTTATTTATTTCTAGCAAGTAATTAGGTCGTAAGCTCTTAACCCACTATTTGCTGATACAAATGTATGCTAACACTAAAAATTATCGCGAGAATGCGCACATATACAACACGGAAGTGGTCAGTATGATAAATCACAATTGTTTAAAAAATAAGACGGTTTCAGTTTGAGTTCATTGTCTTCGTTTCAGGCTTTCGACACGGTCCACGGGTTGGCTATGTAGCGTAAAATTGTAAGCTAAAGAGTGCAGTGCACAGCAAATAGCAATACACTGGTATACATATTTTATGCATAGTTGTGTGTCCGGTTTTTGAGGATTTTGACAGGAGTTTATCTATAGAACGGTGTTGTTGATTGGTTAATATTACGACGCTAGCCAATCAAAGGCGCTGGTGAAACTTCAATCAAAAAACCTCAGATAGGTGCTGGGCAACAGTTGAGTCACTCTGTCACGACTCCTGAAATCCCGAATATAAAATCTATGAAATATAAAATTGCCGCAATAAAAATTACTATTCCATGATCTTTCCAGGGGCCTCAAGTACTTCCTTAGGTACCATACGTCATTTGGTCGGATCATGTCAATTCAATGTTAATAATAATAATTGTGATCTGTCGGCTGGGTTTGTCGTAATGCGACCAAACTACGTGGGTCCCCCATCTGCCTAGGAATCAACTTCTCTGATAGTGCTTTAGGTCCCGAGAGGACACTTTGGCACGGGTTCACCCACCGGGAATGTGAAGAGATGACAAATATCTGATAGACAGATTGGATTCGACATTATTGTTCAAAATCTGAACCTATACTTTTCGTAAACTTTCATGGGATCTACTAACTAAAATACATACTGTTGTAGAAGAATTGCGGTATCTCTTTTTCCGAAGCACTTTAAAATTTTCATCAAGTAAAATCCATTTCACAAAACCATGTGATAACTGATCAAGACACAGATGAAACTGCAGAGTATATAGATTCATATCGAATCGTGGCTAGACATTTTAGCTGTTCGCCGACAATCTACGCCCAAGAACATCAAACCCGATAAGTGATATGATAAGATTGTGATAATGCCCAGGTGTTTTTCGAGTGGTATAAATAAATAATTTTTCACGTGCACATTAACGTTTGTGTGAGGTGTATTGCCAATTTAACTTTTAATACGAGCAAAAGGTTTTATTTTGGATTTAATTGATATAAACATATCAATCAAACCCAGCGTTGTGCAAAATCGGACAGGTGAAATTGTTCCATCACGTGAAAATCTTTTGAAGTACAATATCTGTGTGTTTACAAACATGCTGTCCGTAGCATCGGGAACGTTGATTGAACAAATGGCTACGAGGGATTCATTACATAAACACAGCAACTAGTATTTATAGCGAATGCTATCTATCTAGAGTCTAGACGGCAGAGAGTGTGAAGCAAAATTTTAATGAACTGCCCACTTATTATGCAACTTTGATGAACATGAACCAAAATTGTGACCTTAAGCAATGAAGTCATTGCTTATGGTCACAATAATATTTTGACGTGTTCATCAAAGTTACATAATAAGGGGGCAGGCCAGTGCTAGCATATGGGGTCAAAAGTCACTCTAAAATCGCTTTATCCACCCCTAGATTTAGAGACTGAAGCCCAGTTTGTGAGATTCTTTGACAAGAGTTTATCGATTCAACAGACGTACTGATTGATTAAATTTTGACGTGTTTAACGCGAAGAATATCAAAAGACCCACGCTAATTACAACAGTCAACCTTGCCAAGAAAACTACAAAAACCAGGTATAAGTTAATTGCTATTAAAATTGCTAATAGCAAAACTGTCTTTCACAACGAATAGACTTGAGCTGATAGACACAATATAATAAGGCCGATGCACATTACAGCATACACGATACGAACACAACACAATAATTGTCACAGAACCTTGATACTTCATAAGTTCATAACTTCATAGTATTCGCGTTTGAATAACATCGAAAGTATCACTTCATACCTCATAAATCATAATTCATAATGAAGAAGAACTTCTTTAGAAAGTTTTGTTTATTTTTTAAGACATTAAAACTAAAGGTATATTTTAGAATTTATATAAAGGTACAGACTATGTTACCTATCTTTGAAATATATTTTTATTTTTTTTATCACCCAAGCGGCCACATGCGGCCGCGATATAATTACAGTAGATAAGCTATTGTGTCTGGTTGTACGGCGATCGAGGGATTAATCTTCATATTTCCTTATATGGATTGCTAACAGTACTCAGAAACATCAAAAACTTTTGCTAAAAGTACAGCCCCTTCAAGAAAAATGATATCACACAGTATTTTCTGTAAAAGTCCATACAAATATGTTTGTTAATTATTATTAACAGCTACTAGCAACCAAAATGAAATATCTTACATCATTACACACTGGCAGTAAATAAGTAGAGAATTATTCAAATAAGGTTATTCTGAGATAACCTGTCGGCTGTCGCGTTAGATACGCAGAACGTCACTACTCACCACATAAAAACTATACACCACATATAAACTACATCCACAAGGCGTTTACATCATTATAAACTCGCGCTGGACCACATCTAAACAAACCGGTTTACGCAAAAACCAGATAAAATAACGATTCTGTACTAGATACTTTGGAAGTTAGGGAAATGAGTAACCAATCCCACTAACTAACTAATTAGTAATTATTATTAAAGTGTTTTATCATATTATTATAAAGTAAATATAAGCAGAAGTAACGTAGTTTTATGTATATTTGTGTAAACGTAAACGGACGAAACGCTAAAATTAAATAAAAACAGCTTTAAAAACTCGATAAAATAATGCGTTAAAGGTGTTTTGATTTTTGTCGATAAAAAGATTTCCACGAGAGCTGTTGCAATATGAATGTACCCTACATTTGAACGAGTTACGTGAGTAACATTTTACGAAAGAGTAAATTTAAATGAAACAAGATTTGCCCGGTTATAACATAAAAATTAAAAACGCTAACACAGTGATTTTTAAGATAAGATGTTCGAATATGTTGTAAACACAAGTATACTAATTTTATAATTAAAATACGGAAATCTTTTCATTGATAGCATTTTACATAATGATATGTAAACATCTGTCATCTTATACCTATCTAAATACTTTTTCAATTCATATTCTACTGCTCAATGTTATAATTTGTAGCTAGACTTACTCAATTGTAAATCAAATTGATTTATGAGCAGTTTTTATTATTTATTCATTTCTGATTGTCTATGGCTAAAACTTCTAAAGACTGCGGTTACCTTCGGCGGTTACTTCTTTACGACTTGTTTATAAACTGACCATAAAAAGTATTGCGCAATATGAATATGTAATAAGAAACACGATAATGTTAACCTTACGCGAAAAACGGCGATTTGTCAAGGGGCCATTTGCAAAACAGTAAAACTCTTAATACACAATAATATGTACATCAGTCACGCACTAATAAATGTTAGATATTTAATAAATTAATACGTTTTAATAATTTAGTACATGCTATCACAATTAAAGTAAACAAAATGTATCCTTGGCATGTGCCATGCCATCTATATGATATATTATGGTAAATTACTAGCTGAACCGGCGAATGTTGTTTTGCCACCTGTGACCTGACTGACCAATAAGATGTCAATAATCACGCCGATCTCGGTAACTTTAATAGCGTGATTTTGCGTTGTTTAGTCTGCTACGAGTACAACGTTATTTCAGGTATGAAATTCTCATGTACTACTATAACAGGATACACACACAAATATAATAATATTTTTGTGTTTATCCTGTACATGATGACAGAGAGTTTCAATAAAGTCGGTCCAGCCTTTTTTGAACTTTGGCAACAAACACTGCGACTAAATATTTAATAAAGGTAATATTAATAAACAAACAAACAAACAAATCTTTATTTCACATTAAAAACTATTTTTAAAGTGAAAAAAATAAATGTTATTATTATGATGAGATCAGCGTAACTAGTATAAAGAATTCCAAACCCAATTTTAGTCAAATAACAAGTACTACCGAATTTCATTGTTAATCTCTAATGAAAAACATTGATTAATAATGATAACGCTATCTTGCCAGGTAACGTCACTAGTCACCGTTGGAAAGGAAATGAAGGATTTTTTATTACGGCGCGGCGTTCCCATTATGATAATTGTTTTGTATTTTGTCGAGCCCCTTTGAACGTGACCTTGTCATATCAAAAGGATATGACTTAGGTATAAGGAATTACCGACTGTAACATTTTAATGAGACCTCAAAACGTAGAGAAAGGGGAAATTATATTGATGTAGTAGATTTCTTTTAGTTAAAATAGAACAGCTTTCATATAAAATAAGTACTGTTTTACAAAGGAAAATGCGACAAGCTTATTAAAGATATCTTTCAATTTAGAAATTATAACCTTATCAAAATATTTTCCATCAAATAAATTAGAGCCGTAAATTATACTTGAATCCCTTAATTCTCAAATCTCAAATATTAAATTGTAATATGTAAATACTATATTGTTTGTAACAGTTATACTATAATATTATGCAAAAAATGTTACAGATATAACGTTATTGTTATCAACGAAAATCCCACGAAGTTTCTCCATAATAACAAGCACAAAATTTTCCAAATTGGCAACTAGAACTGATACAAAAAAAACAATATATTATCAAACAGATTAAAAGCTAATAATTTAATTCATCATTATTATCTTTATATACCGTATATGATTATTATATCATTTATCTTTCAATCATTACCTTAGTCCGCCGTATACGAGATTGACAGCCTTCAGCACATTTCGTCCGGTATTATCGGAGTGATATGGTGCCATCACATCACATTGCATTTTCCACGTGTTTACCATACTATTACACTATATTCCACTATAGTATAATATACACTGTCACATAATATACTACAATCTACAATATTATGTTATGACGCACACGTTTTGCTCGATTCGCGAGACAAACCCGACTGACTACCGCTTAATTCTCGCCATACAATTATTGTTTTTTCCTCGTTTAATGGGTTTTCGCGGTAAATTAGGCACCCTACGTAGACTAAATTATAGCTGAATTATTGTTTATTAAGAGTCCGTATACGAAATTTTGCCGATTTCGCTGATTTAACAGACATAATTTAACAGTTAAAATACAGTATTTCTATAAGTTTTAATGGTCAACATGTAAGATCATTTCAATTATAATCTAATGTTGAAGCTAGTTTTTTTTAAAGTATTTTTAAATAATCCAACTCAAACCCGCGACAGTTTTGTGATTTTTGCTGTAAAGGGTTTAGAATATCACCTGTTTATGGATTGTATTGACGTCTTAACGGTATGAAAAAAATACAATATACTGTTAATAAAAAAAATTTAGAGAACATGGGCAAAGAATTGCTGTTAATTTCGGCAACTTGGAGCTGTAATTCATAAAAAGAAAACGACAGAAATAATCTATAGATAAAATTCTATCAAATTCGAGAAAAAAGAAAAAAACAAATTGTGCCAAAAAAACACGATTCAAAACAACCTAAATCTCACATCTCACAAGCCTTGCGGCGAGTAATATAATGTGAGATTTAGGTTGTTTTGAATCGTGTTTTTTGGCACAATTTGTTTTTTTTTTTCTTTTTTTTCGAGTTGGATATCTCCAACATTAGATTATAATTGAAGTGATCTTACATGTTGTGCATTAAAACTTATAGAAATACTGTATTGTAATCTAAATCTGTTACAGATGTGATCCATTAGATCTCGTAGGAAATAAATTAATAAGAGTTCAAAAGTGACTAATAACCTTCTAAAACCAAAAATTAAGGTTTTATCAATGGAATTAAACAGGGCATAAGCTATATTAAATATAGCTTCTTTTTACTTTTCATTTTTCTATCATTTCTACTAAAGCTACTTTTTTCGTACACACGAAGTCAGAAGCAACGTAAAATAATATAATGTAACATAGAGCAGTGATGAATGGACGTTTCATTATATTTTATCAATGCCTATATGCCCCAATAACGCTATCTAGTTTAGTGTTCTAATTACTATTACAATATATGTCTATTTAATTGACTTTTGAGCTTTGGCCAGATTAATTATAATTACCTTAACATCTGCAGACTTTACCAATGTTAACTAATTTTGATGGAACTCTTTGATGAGTAACTATTTGATAGAGATAATACTATTGTTAAACTAAAGGGCGCTGTTTAGAAATTCGGTTTTTCTTGTCTTTATTGTCGCCAAGGAAGTATCGGATGACCCTAGATTGCTACAGAAGACTTTAAACTAACTAACTGGTCAGAAGCTTCTACACTTATAATAGCCCTACAAACAACAACTACGTAGCCCTATCAAAAAAGCTTAATTAGTATTAGTTTCGTGGTGAAACTCTACAGATTGTATAACCGCTATAATTGTTGGCTATGAGGACACACGATAGATCATGTATTTTATGAATACGGGCACAGTCACATGGAATGCGACTCGGTTCATTCTAAAATTGAAATAAAATGTAAGAATTTGGCCATAGTAAAAGGAGGTTCGGCTGTTTACACACCAGAAGGATGGACACAAGTCATGAGAATGGCTAGGACAAATCCTTGTCCATTTAGTGTAGGTAACCGTATTGTCTCAAGAGGAGTTTTCTCCAATACTGAAGAAGAAGACGTAATAGGTTATCCTTAGCCTAGTGGGTAGACCTTTGGTTCGCACTCGTAGAGGGTGCTGGTTCGATCCCGGGTGGAGGCGTGTACCAATGAGACATTTTCTGATCTCAAAGTACATAACAACACGATGTTTTCCTTCACTCTTACGGTGAAGGAAAACATCGTGAGGAAACCCGCACATACTTGGTCCCCGACGTATTTCCTAGTTCTTCTCTGCCTCTGGACTAGGCCGACTATGTTGCGTGAATGCCGTATGTGCTTGGGCACGGTCAACCATACGGTCATCTTTAAAAATCTCGTCCCAGGCAATACAGTATTTGACGAGTGGTTATACTTCGCTCTGAAAATACTGTATAAATCATCCACAGCGGATGTAAAGGCCTAGTTTTTGGCTATGAGTCTACTTTGAACTGTAACATTCCAAGTTGCAAGGATCTGATGTCACCCGATCTCCCAGCGCTATGGACCACATGGATCTTCAGTGCTTCTCAGCCTCAGCCCTTAGCTCTATGCAGGGCCAGATTTATATTTTTTATGAGTATAGGCCACTCTAATTTTGCCGCCGCTATATATGTACAAACTCTGCCGCCCATAGGCCATGGCCTATACTGCCTATACTATCTAGAGCTGGCTCTATGGATTCCATGGATCCCTTTTCGCCAATCTGCTGGCCTAGCCTCTACAGTCTACATAATATGGTGGGTACTCACTTGTCGTGCTTGGAGCGTGGATGCGGCTCGAGTTGCAGCGGGGTGGCGGGGGCGGAGCGCGGGGCCCCGCACCCGCCACCCGCCGCGCTCGACGCAAAGTTCCCAGTCGACCTGCAACAAAAAAAACAAATGTCAAATTTGAAATAAGAATTATTTTCTTCTTCCGTAGTATAAAAAAACTCTACTAATTTTTACTTGAAAGTCAGAAAAACTAATTACATTAGACGAAACGCTGGATTAAAAAATTATATTCCCTTCTAGCCTCTAGCCATTTGTCCCACTGCAACTGGGACGAACATTTATGGAACGAAAGCCTGAACAACTCTTTAAAATTATAATATTGTTTATGTCTGCGAGATTTACGTCAGGTAGTTTATAATTTTTTTTTTTTTGTAATGATACCTATTTAATGCTTACGTACATGAAAAATATTGTAAGCTAAACGCAGCTTACAAAACAATTATTATAATTTAGGTAAGTTAAGTTTTTTGTTAATTACATAATCTACGATTTACGTCAGGGAAAAAATTAACTACTCATTTGTTTTAAATAATTAAATGTCAGTAATAAAGGGTGTTGATTTTTATTAGCATTTAAAACATAATATTAGAATATTAAACTATCAAAGTTACGCCTATATTATTCAATTTTATAGATTTTAGATGCCTACTAAATATTATTATTATAATATAATAACAACGAAAACTGTTACATTACAGTCTGTCAAAAAAGTGAAGAAATTAAAAAGTGGCAACACCCTTTCAAATCAATCTAAAAAAAAAAGGAATGACACAACGATGTCGCCACTTTTTAATTTCTTCACTTTTTTGATAGACTATACAAAATGCAATAAAAAATTTTCGAAGAAAATGTGAACATGGCTTTACCTTTGATGGTGGTTTATTGATTTGATAAATAGAAAAGATACGTTTTTTGGTATAGTAATGGCTTTTTTCAGTCCACTGATAGAAAATAATGATAACGCGTAACGCAATCACAATAATTATTAGTTTGTTGGAATGGAAATGGAAAAATGACAAATGGAGCTTCCTAACCTAACCTAACCTAACCTAACAGCAATTAGAATTTTTCTTATAAGAATTAAAAACATTATTACAACGTCGTATTAATTAGTATATTGTCATTATTGTTTTCAATGTGCAATATAATGCGATATAATATGACAATATGATATAGCTGTTTCTCGCATGATGAATAATGCTGTCGAAGACTCATTAGAATTTAGAACACCAGAAAAGCAGTAAATAATGAATTGACAAACGTAATATTCTTAATTCTTCAAAGTTAAAGATTTGGAAGCCAAATTTCATCATGAGAGTCCAAAGATCTTGATGTAAGTAATATGAAAAAAGAAGAATAAATTCGAGAATAATTACTATTGTTCTAGGCTCAAGCAAGTATAAAATACCTTCTCAATTTATTCCGATTTCGTAGTGACGCAGACGTTCGTCTAACGATGATAGTTTTTCGCAATTTTTTCCCCTTATTTCTGTACATTTTACAAATATACACACGTGTAACTCCTGTACATTTTATTTACAAAGCGACTTTATATAACACAACACTCTGCCATGGTCGATATTAAACTATATTAAAGACACTATACTGAGCGCGCTCGACAATTAGACGGTATTACTCGCGCTCAGTTCTTGCGACAAAACGAGTTTTTATTAAAATCATCGCGAACCAGTTTGCTTGCACAGATGAAAACAGTAATCCGGATATAGTGAAATATAGATCGACAAGGCTTTAAACGAACGAGACGAAAAAAGGAACTAACGCCATCATACTAAAATGCCATTTTTGACTGCTCTCCTGTACGTGCAGCGCCCCCACCCACGTTCATTTAAAGCCTAGTCGATATGTATATTGTTTTATCATCATCAGCATATTGCCATTCGCTACCTCTACCCACTATTAGTCATGAATCATTACAATTTGTCATCCACTATCTCAAATTGTCGTTATTGGGGGTTTTAAAGGGAGTCCTTTTAAATAATAAATATTATATATGGATCCTAATTCCTAAAGTATTGTCACCATATTGATATCTTAATGGTAATGTTGTCGAAATTTATTTTTGCGGCAATTCATTAGCCGTGCAACCGTAGATTTTTACCAATAATAAATCTACTAGTTAATAAAAAAATTGAGCTCACAGAGTCGTTAAAATTTTTATAACAATTTAAGTTTTATCGAGATTTCAACCCCCAGATTTTTAGCCTAAAGCAGGCTCAAAATCTACGGGTTGAATATTGCATACTCAGAAAACGCAATTATGTAACCAGCCTTATATTTACTATAGCGTTTTGATTGATGGTTATTTTTCCATACCCTCATGACACTGGCACACAAACTCTTATCTTCAGCTATAAAAGTGTCATATATTTTTTATGATCGCAGAGTAACTTTGTCTAGAAAATACTACATGGAATGTGGAAAACTGTAATAAAAATCTGAAAAACTGTAATAAAAATTAGTCTAGATAGCAACCGCACTTTTGCGGTTGCTAACTAGACTTTTAAGATTTTAAGCTTAAGAGTCAAGACTTAGTTACATGCTTAGTAGCTTCGTTTAAGCATCAAATGGTAACATATATGATATAGACACATTATCGCATTTATAGTATTTGTAAAGATGAAGAGAAGTTGATTCCTAGGCAGATGGTGGACCTAAGTAATTTGGTCGCGTTAAGTCAAACCCATCAGACCGATCACAGCTTAAACATTGAATTGACATAAGCCGATCACATGACGTAGGTCCGACAACTGCCTAGGAATCAATTTCGTCGATGGTGCTTCTAAGGATTTTCAATGGCGATGACGTCACAACGTTGATTGGGAGTCAACGCCTACGACAATAAAATAGCAACGCTGTCCTTGCCACATTGTTAACCTATTGATCGCTACCTATTGAATTCTGCGAATTATCGTCTCGCCAAGGAAAATTTCAATTGTTCACTGATTGATCTGCCTTAAATTGGTTATAAAGAAAAGTTAATGTGAAAAACTGTTGCTCTATAATAATATCATCGATTTTTTTAGGATCCGGTCAAAGAATCAAAATTTATTTTATTTTTTATTTTTATTTAATAATTTATGTACACATAATCGTTAACAGAGAAAACTTAAAATAAGAGATACACTTTAGTACAAAGGTACTACTTATTCCAATTGGAATCTCTTCCAGTAGACCTGTTACAGGAAACATTAAAAAAGAGGTAACAATAGGTAGTGCACACGACAATTTAACAATAACGTACATATAAAGTAAGTATATTAAAAATTACATAAAATAAAATTTAATATAAACCTAATGCTATGTTTTAATAAAATACGATACATATATTTCATATTAAAAGTTATATATTACTTAAATAATAATAATAATAAACATAATATAATTAATAATACAATATATTAGGGCTTATTGAAAAGGTAACGTGGTCAGGATAGGCTTAAGAGGATACACCAGGGGCTAGAGAAATGAAAAAAAAAGTACGTGTAATATCTATAGCTGTCTCCCTTACCTCAAGCCTATACCGCAGAACGCGATAGAGACAACTGCAGAAAATCCAGAAATTGTCCCCTGATTCCTTCTCCAAAACTTAACCGATTTAAGTACTTTTTTCATTAAAGATTAAAAAAAGGCTTGAGCTGTGTTCCTATGTTTTGCTTTTTTTTGTATAATCTAGCCAAATCTGTTTTCTGGACGTTTGAACACAGCGGAAAATCTGGCCATTTTTTTGGGTTTTTGAACGTTCATATCTTATTTAATAATTAAATTATGAAAAAAAAGAAAACATAGGGACATTGTATTAGTGGCCGTAGATATTCAGAAAAAAAATTATAACTCTACTAGCATTATCCAGGGAGGAAACAAACGTTGTCCGTTTGTATGGAAAAAAGGGCGGTGTGGACTCCTCTTAAATAGTGCTCGTGCAGTCTTTTTTTAAAAAGTGCAAGTGTTTTACAATCGCGTATATTACTTGGCAAGGAGTTCCAGAGTTTAGCAGCATAAACAGTGAAGGAATAAGCAAAGAAGTCAGTACGATGGGAAGGGATATCTAATGCCGGCTCTTGATATAGGCGAACGCGTTGGCCAACGCGTCTGCAGACGCGTTGGCAGTGCGCTTGCAACGGCGTTTGTGAGTAATCCACACATAGGAAGGTCGTTCAGTATGCTTTGGATCGCGCCAATGTGCGGACGGATTCAAAATGGATGTTTAGTCGCTAACAGCTGCAGCTGTTTATTTATTCACAGCTTATAATTACTTTGTAAATGTGGACAAGAAAAAGTTTTTAAAGAGTATTCTGGAAATAAATAAATAAAAGGCGAGAAAACGTACAAACAAAGAAATAAACTCACTTTTACATAATATTTTATAATATCAAAATAATATAAGTAATTATTTTATTACCTACTTATTATTTATTAAATTATTACATACAAAAATTATTACATATTATAATAATTATAACTCCGGGCAAACTGATCGCGCGGCCTATGTGTGGATGGAGCGCGAAGCTTGCGACAAATGTCCTTTGATCTTTTGCCGACATTTCCGACCCGCGCGGCAAGCTCGCAGATGCGTCGGCCAACGTCTAAATACCTACGGCCAACGCGCGAACGCCCGTTCTACACATTGGGCCAACGCGTCTGCAGACGCGTTGGCCAACGCGTTCGCCTATATCAAGAGCCGGCTTAAAGGATCTACAGGATAAATTTTGCAAGTTAGGAAAGGAGAAGCGCTCTTTTAAATAGGAAGGGGTTGTAGGAGTGAATAAAATATTGAAGAGGAAACAGAGTAGGTATTCAGTAATTTCTACGGAAGCGTATAGGGAGCCACCGTAACTGCCTTCTGTATTCGGACACGTGATCGTATTTTTTTAGGCCAAAAATAAAACGTATGGACAGATTTTGAAGCCGTTCCAATTTGTTCAATATCTCTTCGTTAGCATCCAAATAGCAAACGTCCGCATAGTCGATGATAGGTTGGATAAGGGTCTGTGCTAATAAAATTTTGGTAGGAGTAGGAAGAAACTTGTGGAGCAGTTTGAGGCAATGCAAGGTGTGGTACACTTTGCGACTTACATTGGTAACATTGGCATTCCACGACAGATGTTCGTCAAAAATAACTCCCAGATTCTTAGCAGTATCAGAGAAGGGTATTTAATATTTATATTAAGTAATTTCTAGAAAAGCTTTACAAATGTTATAAAAAGGAAATACTTGAATATTTGTTTGTATCTTAAATATGCTTCGAAACTACTGAAGCGATTTTTATAACACTTTGCACAGATGTAAAGTACACGAAGATGGTATCGAAGAAAAATGTATTTAGGTACCGTTCCGCGCCTTTCTCTATTACCTACCTACGCGTTCAAAGTAGGGGAAACGCTACGAATAATAAAGCTATTTATTCTTCGTAGGGAAAACGTCTCGAAGAGAACTTCTATTTCGACTCTGTATTTTCAACTACAGCTTAATAATTAAAATCAATAAATTCATGAACTTTTTTTTTACGGGCAAAAGGCTCACCACACATTCCCACCACTGCAACTCCTGTGTCGCCAGGATCATGAACTAATTAATAAAGAAAGCCAAGGTCTACTCAGCATCCCTAGGTCAAACCTATCTACGTCCGGTCCTAGCAATGATTTGAAACACAACACCGTTGTTTGAACACATGGCTCTGAAATCTAACCCAATACAACATGGGTGATCAAATTCGCTGACATTGTGAAATCTGGTGAAACAGATATACGGGCTTATTTGTATGGCTTGATCGCGCTTCATTAGTCTGACATGGATCACATGGTGGGTAAACGTTAGATTTTCGGTATCTATTCAGATGGCAGATGGATAGGTTAGGTTAGGTTAGAACATAGACATAATATAGTTAGAATTTATTTCAGGTTAGGTTATGTTAGGTCTGAATTTATTGAGAAACAGAACATAATGTTTCTGAATAATTGCTAGCTAAAATAACTTAGCAATCAAGCAAACCCTTTTAATATTTGATCCCCTAAGACGATACATGCGTCAATGCATGCATCATCGCCCATCGACTTTCATGGCATAGCATGCATGGATTTACCCAATATAGTAAATCATAGATTGATTTTCCTTAGATTAGAATTTGTTATTTCCTTTGACATCACTTTTGGAAAACCCGCTTGCCGAATTCTAAAACAAATTATGCGTAAAACCTAATAATAGCAATTATCCTTGTTTGTTTAAAAGTAACTATTTTAAGGACTACCTGTTGTTAATACTTTTTTTTAGTTAATTTTTTTAGGCATATGATATATCTGCATATAGTAGGACATACTAATCATATTATACATATGTATATATATATATATATATATATATATATATATATATATATATATATATATATATATATATATATATATATATATATATATATATATATATATATATATATATATACCGTACGTAACGGCACATGCCAAAAACTAACCGTATTTTAGGAAAACATGTTAATACTGAGCATGCGTTGTGTTAAACTACTTTAACCTACTTTAACGAAAACAAAAATATTATTCTCAGTATACAAGGTCACGCCAGCGTCTTAATAAAAATCGGTAAGTACATAAATATTATAATTCATAACTAATAGTATTGTAAGAATTATAAAATATGATCATCACAGTAGCGGTAGGTAGCCAATACTACGTCAAAATTCAAATACATATAATATAGTATACCTACTAGATTACGCCCGCAACTCCGTTGCGTCAAAATTCTTTTACCGCGCGGGAACCGTACATAATGTCCTCCATACCTTTTCGCTAAATCGATTCAGCGGTTTAGTCGTTAAAACGTGACAGACAGACAGGCAGACAGACAAACAGACAGAGACGATGTCAATTTTAAGAGTGAGTTTTTTCTTTACCATTCAATCTTCGGTCTACTATCATTTGACCCGGGGAACCTCTCTATTTCGACCAACACTCAACAATTTTCTAGGCTAAAACGCTACATTAAGGAGTAAGTACAGTTAAGGTTCATGATTCTTATTTTCTACCTTCATTTTCTTTTGGATGCCTTCAAAATCCAACTACATACATAGTCCAAAAGGGGCAAAGACGAAGCATGTGACTCAAGTTAAAGTTCCAACAGAATTACATGACTTAATAAAATAATATTGCTTTTTACTCGTACCACTGATCTGATACGATGTTTTAAAACATTTATTATGTTTATAAAATTGCTATGAATTAAGTATAACATTACAATAACACGATTGACTACTGGGAATTAGCGCAGACCCAGTCTTCATTTTCTGGGTGATCGTGCTAGTTCATGTTGTTCATTTTAGTTCAGCTATGATATATTTGTGGATATTGTTGGTGTTACACCAATTGATAATTGCGGAAAATGTAAGTTATTTGTTTAAGCACGAGATAACGGCTCCTAAAATATTGCAAAGCACGAAAAAGGCTTTAAACTGATAACCGTATGCCACTTTCCCAAGTATATTATAGTCGTCTTTTGAATCTCTAAGAGAAAAATTTAAAGAAATAAGAATTCTGACCGTCGCATCTCAATACATTTTGGAAAATCTCAATTTTAAATATATGTTAGAAAGAACATAAATATTTTCAAAAAGAAAAGTGATAATCATAATGTAAATACTAGAAATAAGAACAAGTTAGCAATACCAATGTTCAGACTAGCCAAAGTAAGCAAATCCTTTAAAGGCCAATGTATACGCCTATACAATAAAATCCCAGAAAATGTTCAAAATCTACCTTTAGACAAATTTAAAAAAGCAGTTAAAGAACGTTTGTGTGCTAAAGCGTATTATAAAGTCAATGATTTCATCGAGGACAGCACACCTTGGGAATAGGGTGGCTCCCTGCACTTTACTCCATTTCATTTATTTTTGTTACATAGCTGTAAGCCATAACATTGTAATTTTCCATTTTTTTAGTAAAAGATGGCCCTGTGCGAGTTTCTTACGCCGGTTCATCTCGGCGGGGTAGTTCCCGAACCGGTGGTAGGCAACGTAGTTTCTTCGTTCGACTTTCAAAAAGCATGATACTCATTTTGAAAAAAAAAGATATTTTATTTATTTTATTATAAGTATTTATTACATTTATTACGTTTAGAAAATATTTCGCGTTTAAAAAGTAAACACTATAATGTTTACTTTTTAAACGCGAAATATTTTTAACCATGGTCCACACGCAGCCATCTTACTTAAACTCTCTTAAATAATACAATATTTCGCGTTTAAAAAGTAAACACTCTAATGTTTACTTTTTAAACGCGAAATATTTTTAACCATGGTCCACACGCAGCCTTAAATAATACATTTCTTTTTCAAATCTAATGAGATTTTTATAAATGTATAAACGACAAAATAATTTAAATAAAGGCCATCTCAAACAAACAAAACATGCTCCTGGTCATAATAAAGGTCTTTCTTGCTTATTTCAGTCTAACATCAAAGCCTAACCAAACAAAGCGAAGCCAAGCTTACTAGGAGGAGACAGTTTGCTGTTTGGCCTCCGGCGATATTTACAAAACAAACAGATTTATAACAGATCTAAAACTGTTACCAATTAATACTTACCGGCAGTTGGCCGATCGCCAAATAGATAAAATAACGATCTCTGTTCGTACGTCCAGTTTAATTCAACCGTTTTTATAGGAAGTGGAATAGTAGGTCTTTGTAAAGTATCCAACACACGTGCTTTTCTGCATACAAGTATATATTTCTACATATGCAAAGCATACATCTATATAAAAACATGCTGCGGTACTATTCTTAATTAGATACATTTACTCTATCCACCAGTTTAAGTCCAACGATATACAGTGTTTCGTCAATCGTGTATTATTATTATTATTACACCGTATTGGTCACAAATCACAATTCACAAACGCATTACGCCAGCAATTTTAACTACTTAAATCGTTTGTCTAATGTAAAACTAACCTACGCTATTTTATTCGATTTTCAGAGAATAGTACCTGATGAATATGAACCGATAACTCCGATGCGCGTACGAGATGATCTTAAAGCACAAACTACGCCCAAAAGAAATCTTTTACCTATAGATGATGACTCGGGTGAGGAAAATGAGGTTGTCGAGGAAAATGAACAAAAAATAGAAAACAACCATACTGTAAGTCCTTATATAATAATCAATAACATAATACTCATTAAGTACGTAAAAAAGAAAGACTTGGTAAGATACATTTCAAATTTGAATAAACTCGGAAGATTACGACAATACGATCCTAAGATTGACTCTATCTAGCTATTGGCCAATATTCTTCTAAATGATCTAAATTCTTCCAACTATACAGATATATAGCTATGAACCATTACCATCTGAAATGCTTCCCGCGTTCGGCTTTCTATGTCATCAACGAAGACTATTACGAATCAGGAATCCGGATGCTCAGTAATGTTTCCGGATTCTTAATAACTGTTTTGCTCATGAAAAAGTAGCCAAGTTTAACAAACTCGAAAACAATCTTTTGAAGACATATTTAAGGGATTACGTCTCGTTTTTTCAGCCCTGCACAGTTGTGGTGGTATCGAATATCCAGGCCCCAAATATGCATACGCTCATGAGAAAATATAGATACGACAAAAACGGTAAGTCTCATAGTAAAATTCATCCCGAATATTAAACTGTAAGAAGATTGCTTCTATGTCTTCCATTGTGCGCTTTTATAATTTTGGACGTGGTGGTAATATCGTGTACGTCCGCGTTAAAACGATAACATAGAGAAGTAAAATGTATGAAAATATGAAGACGCTTTTAAATTTCTGTCGACGATAACTTTTTAACGTGCACGTTAGAGGACGTCACCATCGCCATCACGACGTCTACACTCTTCTGAACCGCACAAAACGTCCGCGGTGCGTAAAATCAAAAGGACATTAACGTTTTATCGTGGAAGTCAGCTTCCACGATAACGTGACGCCCAGAATTATAAAAGCGCACATTGTTCCCAATGGTCTTAAAACTAAGGTAAAACACCGTGATGATGGTCACAAAGAACCGTGTTCACGTTTCTTATACGTGCTAAACATAACCCAAACTTCTTTTATATTTTGTTTACACTAACGTAAACAAGAATAAAGTTTATTTTTACAATGTTATTTATCTCGAAAAGATACTACGTAGAGTAAGTGGCGGCGACGTAAAAATTTATAGCCACATTACCTAGTTTTCCACAGTTACTTAAGTGCTAATTAATAAAATATCATTAAGTATTTTAGTAGGCACTAGGAAGTATGCGGCCTCTTCACTTCGACTTATGATGGACCAATAGTCAATACAAGCGATTACGAATGCGTAGGAGAGGATATTCGTATATATTATTATGATTGCTCATGATCGAAATCGATAGTGCATGCAATAAACTGTATTTAAACAACCGCGGTAGAAATTAATATATTATATAGTACTAATCAACCAAGGAAATGTCCTTTACGCCGATAAACTAATTTGAATAACCTCTTTCTTTCTAGGGGTGCTCATTCCAAGCAGCGTAAAATATTACATGAAAAGATTAGAAGCCAACTCTCCTAGCTACGTGGCCTTGAGCGACCAAGCGTTTTCACCTCAAGGAGGTTTCATTAGGTAAGACAAACATACGATACATCCGACAATAGAAATCGTTATGAAACCGATATTAGCACTTTCACTAGAAAATGTAGTATCTTGTGACAGTAACAAAAGGTTGTTAGCATTGCTTGGTGGTATGAAAACCTAACCCAATAAATGAACCCAATATGTGAAAATGAGCGTTACCCATGGGACAGCTGTACTAATTCGAGTTTCATTTATGTCAGACAATGACCTGTGGTCTGTCCTATATTTTAAGAAGCACGAGTTCGCCGACATATTTTGACTGGTTGTAATTTGTAGTGCATGTCTAAGAGGCAAAGACAATAACCCTCCTGGCAGTCGGGTAAAAACAAAGAAATTACAAATTAATATTATAACGTAGGACTAATGCCTGGCTTCTGAGGATTTTTGACAGATTATCTACTCACTGGCGCTTTTGATTTGCTAACGTCATAAAATTAAATAAAAAGACGAACTCCTGTTAAGAATTCTAAGAAATCGGGCAATTATTAGAGATCTATCACTAACCTTTTCATTTTCAGGTACTTTAAAGAAGTTCCACCGATACCAAGAATATGGTGATTGTTTCACACGTGAATAAAAAAGTAACTGTATCTTGTTACGGACGTAAAACAAATTAAAAATGATTAAAACTAATGAGAATGTCCGGTTTTGAAGGCTATTATTACTGTATGTAAACAACATTGTTTTTAAATATCAGGTACAACAATGAGACAATATGTAATTGAAAGTAAATTATAGTAGTTATTATTTAAATTGCCGGTTCCTGATGTGTTACGATACGGACTTATTTATTCAAAAGCCCCTTTCATTGGTTGACCCTAAACCCCCAAGGTACCAAGTTAAGAGGATACCACAGCAGCTAGAGAAATGAAAAAAAAGTACGTGTAATATCTATAGCTGTCTCCCTTACCTCAAGCCAATACCGCAGAACGCGATAGAGACAACTGCAGAAAATCCAGAAAATCAACGATTCGTTGTCCCCTGATTCCTTCTCCAAAACTTAACCGATTTAAGTACTTTTTTCATCAAAGATTAAAAAAAGGCTTGAGCTGTGTTCCTATGTTTTGCTTTTTTTGTATAATCTATCCAAATCTGTTTTCTGGACGTTTGAACACAGTGGAAAATCTGGCCATTTTTTTGGGTTTTTGAACGTTCATATCTTATTTAATAATTAAATTATGAAAAAAAGGAAAACATAGGGACATTGTATTAGTGGCCGTAGATATTCAGGAAAAAAATTATAACTCTACTAGCATTATCCAGGGAGGAAACAGGGGACAGCGTTTGTATGGGAAAAATGGCGGTGTGGAATCCTCTTAACGCAACCACGCTATTGAAGAGATAAACGGTCAAGACTTCAGAAACGGACATAATATGAAAACAATGTGTATAAACCAGCACCGGTCTCAAAAAGGAAAACTATTTCTAACTATGATAAGCATGTAATTGACTGCCAGATGTTATTGCCAAGAATCTAACTGCAGAAGCCAAGCCATCGCACGGCGCACCTGACTCCAAAAGTACTCTGATGACGCTGATAAAGTGTAAACTTGTGAAACAAATTAACATATTGTCTAGATAACTATTATCTTTATTGCCATAGACAACGAAACAGACGACAAGCCTCGATTACTAACCGGGAGTAAATGAGAAAACTATTAAAATTTTCATAATTTTTGGGGTCTAATCCAGTGGCATCCACGTTATAAAAAATTAGGTACAGAGGATTTCCTAGATTTTATAAAGATTTTGTTTACGATCACCAGAAAATTCATGACATTACCGTACTGCTATCATTATCCATAATGGTGTTATACCCATTAGTTTCATATTACGCCGTCTGCACTCTGCAGCCCGTTTTTGAAGCGACGCTGCCAAGAAAAACAATCACATTATAATTTTAACCCTGACGACGTTTAAAACTACCATGATGATATTAGTAGTCAATAAGTTATCCTAGCAATTACTCGAGTCCAACATAAGAATAAATTTCCCTATTATTAGAAACTGAAAAGTTAAGTATGTGAATATTTTCGGATGTCGGAGAAATAATGATACTTAACTAAGTACGGTAGTTATAGTGTAATCTTTAGTTGTTTCACTTAAGTTTAAAGACAGTGTTAACTTTACAATATTACCCTCTAATTAACTTATAAGCTTTGCAAGGTGGTCTCCATAAAAATAATCAACAAGTACGAGTTTTCTTTTGTCAAATTAGCTTACTTATAAGCTTGTACTTCAATGCTGACGTCTTTTAACAAGCACATGGCAATTCCCACTGTCAAGGAATATTGGTGGCTTGTGGGAATCGCAACTTATGCTTTACGCTCAGATTGTTCTAGAAACTAAGAAGGTTCTTTAAGGAAGGTTCTTTATCTTGTGGTTAAAAGTTAACCACAAGATGATTATTGCGAATTAAACGCAATTTTAATTTATTTTGCAGAAGTACTACTGATTTTTTCTTTAACAGAGACGACTTTACTTTGAGTTAAGTTGAACCCTTTGCGTTATATGAAGGACTAGTAGTCCCGCGCGGCTTCGCCCGCGTAAATTAGGGATTTTACGGGAACCGTACATTTTCCCATAAAAAAATAGCATTCATGTCCCTACTCCTTTCCCTTTTGGTCTACTCTATATCTGTGCCAAATATTGCCATAAAAATTGCTCCAGTAGTTCGTAATATCTAATATTTCCCCCGTTTTTCCCACATTTTCCTGAGTTTCTTCGGTCGTATTAGTCTTAGCCTATAGTCTTACTCGATAAATGACTATCTAACACTGAAATAAGTTTTTAAATCGGACCTGTAGTTGCTGAGATTGACGCGTTCAAGCAAACATACTCTTCAGGTTTATAATATTAGATAGGTATAGATTTTTTTTTTATCGCTTGACAAACTCGAGTCTTGATCTAAAAGACTATGAAAAGTACCAATAACAGGGTCATTATAGACTCATAAGTCATAACCATGGGACGATGTATGGTATAATATGGTAGTGATGATGATGATAATGATGATGATGATGAATGTAATTTGGATAGTAGCATATGCTTTCCATTCTTAAAATAACGCCGAAACTACCAAACTTGTATCTATAAAGAATCAGGAGTTCTCTCAGCACCTTCCAAATCACGGTATACCAGGTATACCTTGGTGCAAAATCTTACTTGTTGGTAGCATATGCTTAGAATACTTCTAACGAAACCGAAGTCACCACATGTTTTCCTATAAATTTTGAGGAGTTCCCTCGATTACTTATGGATCCTTCATCAGATCACCACTTTTGTGAATATAATACCAAATTGGGATGATATCCTATGTACCAAAAGAAAAATTTTGAAAATCGGTTGACAAACGGTGGAGTAATCGTTGAACATAATAAAGCGAACATAACACCTCCCCCATTTTGAAAGTCGGTTAAAATTGTAGCCTATGTGTTATTCTGATGTATAAGCTATATCATTGTAAAGTTTCATTAAAATCTGTTCTGTAGTTTTTGTGTGAAAGAGTAACAAACATCCATACATCCACACATCCACACATCCATACGTCTATACATCCAAACAAACTTTCGCCTTTATAATATTAGTAGGATAGTAGGATATGGATTTTTGGATATAAATAGAAAAGGTATACTTACACGTTTTTTAAGTATACGTATGTAATATTGATAACTATAGATTTTGGCATGCTCATGGGCTTAGTCTGTTGCATTTGAATTTTAGAATAATTGTTAGATTTATCTTTGTCCTTTCATCGCAATTTCTACAATACCAAAACCAGCAACGACAATGTTTTAATCAATAAAACACACAAAAATAGGAATTCATTAAAATGTATTACTTATTACTTAAAAATATATTAATTAGCATATTTTATCAATTAACGCCGAATTCTTTACATATAGTCAGATAGCACATCGCGTTGTTTTTAAATAAGTACATAGTTCTAACGAATTTAATTTTCCTGGTGCTGTAATTACATACATACCTAGTTGTCCAACCAACCAAGTTGTTAACAAGACGTATTCAATAAAATTACTGATTGATGATTGATTTAAGTTTTTTTTTAAAAGTACCTAAAAACAATAATAGATGGCGCTGAACGGGTCCTACATCGCGCTATCGAAAACACGAGTCGAAAGAATGACTACCGCAAGTGTATTCCATACACTAACTCTGGTTTCCCTTCAAAACGTATAAATCTTTCGCCTAGAGGGGAACACTCAAAGGAGTCTATAATCATTTCTGAAAGTCCAGTAAAGTACTAGACTCTACCTACGTTCCTACTCCCTACTTCCCTAATGCATAATAACCAAATTAAAGACGTTCAATGAACCTACCTAGGTACCTTGTACGACACAAGTCACAACAGTACACACGGTAAATTAATTATTGTTGTCCTTTCGATTTTGCAAGAAATAGATAACTACCCAGGAATAACTGGTATTTCACCATTGCTAATTAAAGTCTTTTGTGAAAATAACCAGGAATGGACATAAAATAAAACATGTTTATACGATTTAAACTATTCCTGAGTCAAACGATTACTAATGAACTAAAGAATGGAACAAAAGTATGCGTCTTAAAATATCTGTTCCGATAAATCGAGACTAAAATATTGGCATTTGGCAGAGCGCCAACTTCCATACACGTTTTTGCTTTTCAAAACGGGAAGTGTAAATTTTAAGGACAAGTTCACGATGTAACATTGTTGAGAATGGCTTATGTTTAATTCAGAGGACGTTCGCGTTCGTATGGCACGGCTATAATTTGTTATTTGGACTTGTGAAGTTGGCCTTGAGTGACACTATACGAACGAATTAATAAGATAGACACATGAATATGTTCAGTAGCATCAATTTTAAATATGTAGGTACATAGTTTTGAAAATGAAAATCAATATTTTTTTTCGTCTTTGCAAAATGAAATAGATATATCACTTGCCTATTGAGACGCATTTGAGAATAGTGTGTCTGAGATTATATTTTAACGTTGTTCGTGGCGGCCGAAAAGGAAGATCTCCCGACCGAGACAGATAGCATGCTCGGTCAGGCCGAAGCCCACTGACGTCATTTCAGACGTTGTATATATCTTGCCGTTCTCCGAAACTTCGATAGCGCGATGCAGGAATGTTAGGTGAATTGTGGGTACCGCCACATCACTCCCCCCCGAAGACCTGTGGTATTCTTCGATGCGCTTGTGTTGTCAGGTGTGGGCCGAAGCTACGCGTGCAATGACCAGGAGAGGGACCCCGTGCTCTGCTTGCTGACCGGTCGTTGTAGCCTATGGCTGCCCCGTTCAAGCCAGACACGGGTTCGACCGGCGCGGACCTCCAACGCGGCTTATGGTCGAGGCGACCCGGTTATGCTTGATGTCTGCTGAAGTGGTGCGGAGGGGCGGGGAGTGTTGATGATGATTGATGTCCAGAAGGATGCGTGTTCTTGTCGGTGAACTCGGTGGGTACCGCCACAATATAATTTTACTATAAATGTAAACTGTACATAGTTCTACTTAGGGCGGTAAGTTAAACTAGTTACTGAACCTAAAAATTCTGCGTTATGAAATGACACTTTTTACGTAGATGACATAGGACAAGGTTGCAAGGACAAAACCTGATTCCCCCACAAGATCCGGGTAATGCATAGATTGGTATTTTTTAATACTCTTGGTTTTATTGTACTTACATAATTTGAGGGCTATTATAAGCTAATTCTCCAATTTTATTCAACACTTATTTTTGTTACACATAACACAATGTATAAGTGTGTACACTTATACATTGTGTTATGTGTAACAAAAATAAGTGATAATACTTTAGGGTGTGTACGTGTTCCTTGTAAAGAATTCACTGTGAAAGTAGCAGCGCTGAAAGATTTTTTTTTCACTTTTGTATGGGTAAGGGCCCAAGCGTCACGACTCACGAGTTTCCCCAATCCCCATACAAAAGTGAAAAAAATTTTTTGGTCTTTCAGTGCTGCTGCCTGCTACTTTCACAGTGAAATCTCTACAAGGAACACTGTGAAAGTAGCAGCACTGAAAGACCAAAAACGTACACATTCTAAAGTATTATGACTTATTTTTGTTACATCCTGTATATGTCACAAATTTAAAGGACTCTATCACTATTCACAACAGACAGCAAAATTAATAACTTTTACTTTACAACTTACTACTCCGGTTTTACAATTTAATAATCAAGTATGCTTAACATTTATTAATACAATTCTAACTTAGGTACTACTCTGGTTTTACAACAATAATCAAGTATGTTTGACACTAATTAATAAAATAATTGGATTTTCGAGAGTATCATTGACACGGTACATTATGATATCGAAATTAGAATGTAAGCGCTTATTTTTATTTCTTTATTGACCTCAAAATAAACAACTTATTGCCAATAATTAAATAATAATTAATAACCAAATTGCGTTTCTGGAATCATGATTAACCAACCAAGTAACAGTTATTTTCGTCAAAATTAAATCGGTTTTGTAGAATTTCATCTAAGACTCCAGGGATTATACAATCGTACTATTTTAATTCATTGTGACAAGACCTTGTATAGAATAGAAGTACGTCATCCAAAGTACATATTCTGTATAATAAATATCGCAAGGCAATGAACAAGCTAAGAATATTTAATGTTTTTAAAGCGGTTGGTTCGATCGATTACGAATAAACGAATAATCGTCTGAGACTAAAATATTTGATTTGTGACATTTTTAGAAGCCTTCTCAAGGACCTTTTACTCAAAGGATTTGAATTGAAGTTTCAAGGACTCAAAGGATTTAAGTAGGGCTTTAAAGGGCTCTTAAACATTCGGAATGAGTGGGGAGTAGCTTAGAAGTCAGTGGTTTATTTCTCAATTGATAAAAAAAGATTCCCCATTTAGTAGAATTTTGTTATTCCCTCGCAAAGTAATAACAGTTTTTAGGGAGATCGCAGACGACAGACTTTTTGTGCGATCGAGTCTGCGGCGCCCATACAGTCGGCATGGTCACGCCATACGTTTTATGTTAACTTTTTAAAATGTGAGTCAATATTACCATGAGATTTGTTTTACCAGGCTTATTTTTGTCACAGGTTGATGTTTCGCCTATGAATAAAGTTTTTTTAGCCAAAACATTTTTGGTTAAATTCAATTTGTCACTGATAACTGATAAGTGATAAGTACACCTATGTTAAAAAGTTATATTAAAAACTAGCTGTTGCCCGCGACTTCGTCCGCGTGGACTTCAGTTTATAGCGCGCGATGTCAACAAAATTGGTGTCAAAAGCTTTTATAAAAAAACCCTGGTACCCCTTAAATCAATACAGCTGTGCAGTGTGCAAACAATAAGTACTTCATTTTTGTATGTTAAACTTTATATATTATGCCAAATTTTAAAGCTTATTTAGCCCCCCAATTACACAACTTTACCCATAAACTATTTATCATTGATAGGTTTAGCCCCAATTTCACCAACGTCTGTTAGTGTTAACAGCTTGTTAAAATATTCTGTCTTCTCTTTCATTCATATGAAAAACGAAACAGCTAACGTGATACTAATTCGAGCATTAACTTTAACAGTCGTTGGTGAAATTTGGTCTTAAGGTTACGTCACTGCCTGCACAGATAAAGTACTGAGTTATTTAATACCGTAGAATAGATATAACAATCGAAAAAAATCGAGACTTAAATGTAAGATGATACCACCTCTTATAGAAAGACTTTTGAGCAAGCGTCAGCGCGATGTAGAAGACGCACGGCGCCATCTATTATGAATTTTTTGAACAAATTTACGACCCTTACAACCCTTTTTTCCAGTAAAAAAGTAGCCTATGTCCTTTCTCAGGCTTTAGACTATCAGTATACAAAATTTCATTACAATCGGTTCGGTAGTTTTGGCGTTTGGCGTGAAAGCGAGACTGACAGACAGACAGACAGACAGAGATACTTTCGCATTCATAATATTAGTACAGATTATGTGCACACTGCACAGCTGTTTTTGGGTATTTTGATTAATTAAGGGCCGCGCTACACCGGAATGGCAGCGGCGAGGCGAGCACTTTCAGCGCTGCCATTCCGGTGTAGCGCGCTGCGCGGCCCTAAGAGGGGTACCACTTACCAGGGTTTTAAAAAGTTTTTAAATTTGACACAAATTTTGTTGACACCGCGCGCTATAAACTAAAGTCCACGCGGACGAAGTCGCGGGCAACAGCTAGTTATGAATAAAAACAATAATATATAATAAAGTAGGTATGATTAGTTCTGTAATAATAATGAAGTAAAAAATAAAGCGCCATCTGTTTTCATATATTTGAATTAAAATGTAAAAATATTTTCTGGATGGAATATAGGCCAACACAACACACTCGAACTCCTTAGAAATGCAGTAGGAGTTCTATAAGATAAGATAGATTGATTATTATTATAGCAAGTGATAATATTATTAAACATAATATTCTAACGTATTAAAAACTATAAACAAAAACATAATAACTAATAAGTATGATTAGTTCTATGTTACAACGAAGTAAAAAAAAAGCGCCATCTGTTGAATCGTATTAGAACTAAAATGTTCATTGCATCGCGTCGATATGTTTCTGGATTTTTTATAATATTATACATAAAATATATTTAAGATTTTTGAAATATTATTTTAATACACATCCAAGACCCAGGAACATTGAAAACTTTTTGTTCCGCCTGCGGGACTCGAACCCAGGACCCCCGGGATGAGCGCTGGCCACGCGCAATGCGAAGTAATTTTCATCGATATTTTCATGGAAATAAGATATTTTCCCACATCAAAATGTAGCCTATGTCCTTTCTCAGACTCTAGAATAACTGTGTACAAAATTTCATTGCAATCGGTTCAGTAGTTTTGGCGTGAAAGCGAGACAGACAGACAGACAGACAGACAGACAGACAGACAGACAGAGATACTTTCGCATTTATAATATTAGTATAGATTGTAAAAACAGACACATAGTGAGCAGTTTATGTTTGTTTTTAGCACATTTTATTCTGTTTCCTCTACTGTATGTGGCAGTTCCTTGAAACACATCTTCCTTCGGAAATGGCTTGCTATGATAATTTGCAATGGCTTACCAACTAATTGGTATATTATCTGATATGAATACACAATAGCATTGTTTCCTGCTTTTAACAGATGGCCTTAGATACCATCATTAAAATTATTGCTTTAAATATTTTCATACTTAGATCATTAAAAATTGTAAATCTTTATACTTAAATATATAAATATATGTACTTTCTTACTATATTATAATGTATATTAGTAATTCCTATTATCAAAAAAATATAATGAATAGTTTTTTAGTAACTTGTAGCTAGGTAATAATATACTGGGTGTTAGGGTTAACTCCTTTATCCTTAAAACCTGTATTTCCTTATCATAAGTAAATTAAGCTTTACTTTTTATTTTTGTTCTGCCGTGACCTAAATATAAAGGGCTGGCTAAATATAGGTATGTAAGTACTACCTTTTAGTAAATATCTGTAAAATCAATTATCATTCAGATCATAGTTTTATTATGTACGTAGGCTTAGGTGTTAAACTGTCAAAAGTCACCAACGGCAATTTACAAGGCCAAGTAAAATAACATGAATCAGTAGTTAAAAAAACAAGTACGTTTACAGCATTTGAATTTTATATCAGCTAAGAAATAATATATAATGGATAGGAATAAACCTTACATTAAATTATCATTAAAATTATATTCAAATAAAGTTCTTTAAAATTTTAATGCTGCCTTACAGAATAACAAGTCATAAAGAAATGAAAAAAGTAAAATAATTCTCGAAATAAAGGTAAATTACCTGTTTGTCAGCTTATAGTTTTAAGGAAACATTTTAAATATTGACAAATAAGTACTGATTAAATAACCATATTTAGAGATATCATAATAATTGTATCTTTATTTCATTTTTTTATTTATTTATAAAATAAGGGGGCAAACAAGCAAACAGTCACTTGATAGTCCGGTCAGGTGCGTCCCTTTGAGAGGAAATACACTCTCTTCGTGAAGGTTTGCAGGTCATATTGGTCCAGAAATACTGCTGGTGAATCTTTGTTCCAGGGTTTTTTGATACAATTATGTACTTCATAATAGTCATATCAATAATACGGGGCCCAGTGCTACAGAACCAAAAATTTGTAGACTTCACTTGTGCTAGACTTCACAAAAAAAATTGGCCTCACTTATTCAGCTGCTATTTTAATGCTGCATCATTTAGACAATATACAAAATTCTTTTTATAACCTTTTTTTCTTGTGTCTTGACTCTTGAAGAATAATAATAAGACACAAAAGGGGGTCCAAACTGACTGATGGATAGCAGACATTCATCAGAGACATTTACTTGCAGTCGAGGGACAAAAAATTAGTTGTTACATATGAGCCATTGTGATAAATAAGTTTATCTTGTTGTATGTTTATTAGAGGAAAGTTAAATATCTTTAGCGATAACTGATAAGATACATATTTTAAAAGTAAACTTTAACTCGGGCCGGGATTATCATAATAAAATATGTTATGATATTTTAAAATAATAAAATGTTTAAATTTTATATTAGATATGCATTATGGAAATGGTATTTGTCAATTAAAGATTTCAATAGTGAGTATGGAGAATTTGGATGCAGATAGTGTAGAACTGCTTACAGTATGTTGGTCTCGTATTTCTTAATATAAGTATATTTTCATTGTTGATTAGTGAGTTGGATATGGGGTTTTATTAAATTAAAGCCTGGCCTTAGACATATCAATATCTCAATGTTCTTAAAGCAAACAAGTAAGGCATTAACTAAAGTTAATTTTAATGACACACATGCTTTTAAATAAAATATTTACCATGTTTTTCTAATGGTCAGTAGATTTCTGTTCTTCTTGACGCCTGTATCAGACACTACGAAGAAGCGATCACTGAAGCTTCTCTTCACTTCTGATACTTCCTTCCCAGCATCTCTGGGCAACCTTAGAGATTTTCCTTTTGTAAAATTACCAGGTCTGGTCGTTTCAGTGTTCTGACGATTGAATTCGAATGTATTTTTTTTGCGTTCCTTTTTCAAAACTTCGACTTCACTATCATTGGTTTTACGATTCTTACGATCATTATACTCTTGGACAAAACAGAGCATAATGTCGTCCGTATAAGACTCCTTCATTTAGATGTCCATTCCTTTCTTTCTTGTATTAATAAGACACAATTCACTTAACCACTTCTACATAATTTTTGCACTTAGGTTTGTTCAATTAAAAACACTTTCTAAACTTTGCTAACAAATAAATAACGGTAGGTCGGTACCTTATTTGGACGACTTGTGGTATAAATTTAATTACAGAACTCACAGTCTAAATTGTGATTGAATTTCTTCAATTTTTAACCGATGATTTAGATTTTAGAATAATTTTCTTATCAGAAAAATCAAAAAGTACACAAAAACATGTCAATTTTAGTTCCCGAATGACATTTTATTTTTTCGGTCGCGTTCGGAACCACGGGCACGAATTCGAGCAGCTGTTGCAAAGGTACTGAACGATGACTGAACCGGCTCGCATTCGCCTGCCCCGCCTTGTCCTCAATGCCTCGACAATTTAACGAATAGATTAGACGCGGCGAATTTTAATAAGTTGCAAAAGAGATAATGAGCTAATAATTCAATAAATACCGCATACCGCATATTTTCAACAGAAGATATTATCAAAAAATCAAAACAGTTAAGTCAATTAGTGTTGTGCCATAACTAACACTTATCGATGTTTTTTTTTGTACAGCTTCAGGATGATTGTTTAATTAGTAAGTACTTAATTCTAATAACGTATAATAACGTATGTAGGTTTATTTCTTATTTACTTTTTCTCTCTTTCGATAATAAACAATAAAAACCCATACTTAGTTTATACTTACTACACATTTTTGGGGTACCCTCATTTCAGTGAGCACCCACAGGAACTATCGCGTGACTTCATCAATCGATAAATGAATAATGTAAAGTCGGGATCACCTAGGCTACAGAGAACCAAACCTACCGTACCTACCTCTAGGCTCTATGACTTGCTATAGGGAATAATAATTTACGAAATGACTTAAGTAATAAATATTACATGTAGTTATGCAAGACGATTTTTTATCACCTAATTAAAGGGACGGGTTTTGTTAAGCAGGAAATGTATATTTAACTTACTAGGTAGGTAGTAATTATTATTAAGTAATCAAAACCAAATAATAATAATTTATGAACAACTGCGTACCGATACGCCTAAAATGCAAACGTTTTAAAGTAGGAATATCAACAAGGCTTACCGCCGTTAAACTCAGAGACATTTGTCATAATATATCTTAATATATATATTTCTTGTGTGCGTGTGTATGTGACTGAACTCCTCCTAAACGACTGGACCAATTTTGATGAAATTTTTTGTGTGTGTTCGTGGAGATTCGAGAATGGTTTAGATTTACAGTTTGGTCTACTGGAAAATGTTTTTTCAATTAATTTCTTATTTATAAGGAGTTGTTGATTTTGGAATTTTAACCGACAAATTTCTTATATTCAACGATCACTCCGCCGTCTGTTAACCGATTTTCAAAATTTTTCTTTTGGTATAAAGGGTATCATCCCAATTTGGTATTATATTCACAAAAGTGGTGATCTGATGAAGGATCCATAAGTAATCGAGGGAACTCCTCAAAACTTATAGGGAAACATGTGGTGACTTCGGTTTCGTGAGAAGTATTCTAAGCATATGCTACCAACAAGTAATTTTGCACCGAGGTACACCTGGTATACCGTGGTTCGGAAGGTGCTGAGAGAACTCCTGATTCTTTATAGATACAAGTTTGGGAGTTTCGGCGTTGTTTTTTAAGAACAGAGAGCATATGCTACTATGCAAATTACATTCATCATCATCATCACTACCATATTATACCATTTCATAGTCTTTTAGATCGAGACTCGAGTTTGTCAAGCGATAATTAAAAAAATCTTTACCTACCTAATAATATAAACCTGAAGAGTACGTTTGCTTGAACGCGTCAATCTCAGAAACTACAGGTCCGATATAAAAACTTATCTCAGTGTTAGACAGATCATTTATCGAGTAAGACTATAGGCTATATTATAATATTATCACGCTAAGACTAATACGACCGAAGAAACTCAGGAAAATGTGGGAAAAACGGGGGAAATATTTTTATGGGAAAATGTACGGTTTCTGTAAAATTCCTAATTTACGTGGGCGAAGCCGCGCGGGACATCTAGTATTATATAATAATTTACTTTCAATTTAATGAAGAGTTTCACAGATAATGTATGTCAAACTTTTGAATTAATTAATAATTACATTTATGTACTTAATTAATGCTCTGCTCTGAGTGCGGCAGTTAAAGTAATTGTTTATTAAATATTCATATTTCCTTGTAGAAGATACATTAAAGTACTACGACTGATCTTCCAAGAAAATTAATAAATTTTTCATATTATCCAAACTTTACTAAGGCCAGGACACACAATGAAAACCTATAGTTTTTTAGAAGCTATTATAAAATATATTTTTTATGTAATTAGTATAGCTTAGTTTTTTTATGAAATAAGGGGGCAAACGAGCAATCGGGTCACCTGATGGAAAGCAACTTCCGTCGCCCATGGACACTCGCAGCGTCAGAAGAGCTGCAAGTGCGTTGCCGGCCTTTTAAGAGGGAATAGGGTAATACCCTTCCTTCCTTCCCTACCCTCCCCGGGTAGGGAAGGGAAGGGAAGGGAATAGTTGAGGGTAGGGAAGGGAATAGGGTAGGGGTTAGGGGATTGGGCCTCCGGTAAACTCACTCACTCGGCGAAACACAGAGCAAGCGCTGTTTCACGCCGGTTTTCTGTGAGAACGTGGTATTTATCCGGTCGAGCCGGCCCATTCGTGCCGAAACATGGCTCTCCCACGTATAAATTCCGATTTAAACACTCTTGTACGATCAAACTTTATCGTTAGGCTTGTAATTTGAAATTTTCATCTGAAAATGAAAATAGGGAAAATGTACAACAAGCTTTAAGCCGGTTCCGGGAAGAGGCTGTTCAAACAATGACTCACGAGCTATTTTCACGAGGGTTTCTGTGAGCTCTTTGCATAATTTATAAAAAGTGTAAACTGTACTCAATTTTATTAATTGTTAGTAAAAATGTGCTACGTTATAAATTACGTACTGACTGCAAAAAGAAACTCAATAAAAATATTATCTTTCGACTATACTGCGTTAATTTCTAGGCGCATGTGGTTACGTAATAACTATTTAGTAATATGTGCCTATAGGCTATAGTATCTAGATTTAGTTCTTATTCAATTGAAGTCATAATTTGGATTTTAAATGAGAACTTAATCTACTCTCAATAATTTCTTATTAACGAAACAACAAATCAATATCAATTCGATGAAGGTAAATGTTATAAATTAGTGTTAATGGGTCAACCGCTCCATTTAACAGACACGTGGTCCTAAAATTTATTAGGACGAAATTTACACGTTCCCTAAAATAAATTAATATTGAGGTCAGTTATCCTGAAAGTGAAGAAACCCCATAACATTCATTACTGCCTTGGTTGAGTTAATAATATAAAAAGGAATTGAAATTGCAAAATAAATTTAAAACTTTGTTTTACTTACTTTTTTTTAAGGTACTTACCAAAATTCAATACGCATTGGAAAAATGTATAATAGAAACCAATAAGAATCATAATAATTATTGTAAATTAATGTGATGTAGAGACTAGATATGCTTTCATTTACGTTGAAGACGTTGTAGTTTATCGATATGACGTCGAACAAAGCATTCACAAAAACGTAGCACGACAGAAATAGGGAGTGACGTTTTGGACGACATCGTTGAGACTCGAGGGTGTGGTACCTATACAATAATTTGGCATCGTGCCCTGGCCTACGATCTTCAGACGATTTATTACAATATAGTACATGATGTAGTAAATATGACTAGACTTTCACGTGACTGATAAACTACGCAAAACCTTACACTGCCAAACTAACTGGATAAATTAAGTAAATACCCGAAAAACAACTGTTGGGACATTCGAATAAAACTTAAAAATAAGTTGCCATGCCGTCAGCAAACGGCAAAATATCATGCAATTTTTCTGCTATCAATTTCCTCACAGACTCATCAAGACCAAATAAACTCGGCCAAGAGCGAGATTTGGACTCGCACACGAAGGGTTCCGTACCATTACATACGTACAAAAATAGGTAAAAAATGAGAAATTTTAGTATGGGAGCCCGCCTTAATTACTTATTTTATTTAAATTTTATTATTAGTTATTAAATAATAAATACAACTAAGTATTTTGTCAATATTTCAAGTGCCTACCTATTGCCATTATTGATATCGAGAAAAAAATTGCAAAAAAAATACGTTTGTGGTATAGGAGCCCCCCTTAAATATTTAATTTATTTGGTTTTTAGTATTTGTTGTTATAGCGGCAACAGATATACCTAAACAATCTGTGAAAATTTCAGAAATCTAGCTAGAGACAGACAGACGGACGGACAGACGGACAGACAGACATCGAAGTCTTAGTAATAGGGTCCGGTTTTTACCCTTTGGGTACGGAACCCTAAAAAGTAGGTAGTCAAGTATTTTAAAAGTTTATGTTCATGTTCATCACTAACGCATGCAATTCTAGAACAATCTAATGTCCCAGTTTGACCAATGAAACAACAGTCATGAACTAGGACATTCGATAGACAGAGGACACGACGTTGACAAACCAGTTTCCTAAATTAATGAGTCTACAAGAAAAACAAATATAAATACCCTACTACATATTTACTTCTTATGTTAATACATTTAAATAATGTGATTAACCATCAGCAGCATATAACTACCGCTACTAGTTATTATTTGTTTAAAAAATTGATTCGAAATTAATAATACATAATATATATACGTGGGAGAGCCATGCTTCGGCACGAATGGGCCGGCTCGACCGGATAAATACCACGTTCTCACAGAAAACCGGCGTGAAACAGCGCTTGCGCTGTGTTTCGCCGAGTGAGTGAGTTTACCGGAGGCCCAATCCCCTAACCCCTACCCTATTCCCTTCCCTACCCTCAACTATTCCCTTCCCTTCCCTCCCCTATTACCCTATTTCCTCTTAAAAGGCCGGCAACGCACTTGCAGCTCTTCTGATGCTGCGAGTGTCCATGGGCAACGGAAGTTGCTTTCCATCAGGTGACCCGTTTGCTCGTTTGCCCCCTTATGTCATAAAAAAATATATAATATTGAAAAAACCGGCCAAGTGCGTGTCGAGCCACGCACAATATAGGGTTCCGTAGTACTGCTAGTTTTTGATAATTTTTGTATGGTCAATTAATGTACATTTATAATGTGTTTTACACTACTAACAAACATCATCTCAGTTATGTTCAAAGGAATTTAAACGTAAAGTTCCTATATTATACTTCGCCGAATACGGATAATATAATCCGGATTTCGCCCTGGCCATAGCACTGTCATTACTCTGCTAAAAGTCACAGATGATCTGGGGCTGGCTATGGAGGCAAAATGTGTTTTCATTCTGATTCTTCTTGACTTTAGTAGTGCTTTCAACTCAGTAGATTTTGATATCTTCCTTTCCATCCTTCGTTCCTCTTCAGTGTATAGAATGGTTCGACTCATATCTTCGGGGACGTTCGCAGCGGGTTCGATCTGCTGAGGTTACCTCGGACTGGCGTGATCTCGATGCGGGGGTCCCAAAAGGTAGCGTTCTCTCTCCTCTTTTATTCTTAATTTTTATTAATACAATAACCTTAGTCATATTATTATGTAACTTCCATCTCTATGCAGACGACTTGCAGATTTATCGTCAATCGCACATTGAAAGCATTAGTTCCGCAGTTAGATGTGAACGCTGATTTACAGCGGATTGCAGATTGGGCTAACTCTTTTGGTCTCTTGGTGAATCCCAAAAAGTCACAAGCCATTATCATCGGTAGTAGGTAAGTATATGACCCAGCGCTTGCACAATGTCCCCAAGATCATGTTTAATGGTACTCCGATTAATTATACTAGCACAGTGACAAATCTTGGTATAATTATGGAGTACCTGGATGACCGAGCTTTGCTCGGTATAGCAAACACTCATTGACAAGTCTTTCTATACCATTTTGTCGGCATCATTAATATGTGCATTCGGGCCTAATTACAGCTCTGTAGGTCCATTAGTCTCTGGGCAAGACTGCGGACAGACAGATGGACAGACAGACAGACGGACGGACAAACAGACAGATAGACAGACGGACGGACGGACATACAGACGGACATACAGACAGACAGACGGATAGACAGACAGACAGACAGACAGACAGACAGACAGACAGACAGACAGACAGACAGACAGACAGATAGACAGACAGACAGACAGACAGACAGACGGACAGACGGACAGGCGGACAGACCGACAGACGGACGAACGGACAGACCGAAACTATAAGGGTTACTTATTGACTACGGAACCCTAAAAAGGACACGTACTACCTACATATTGATGAGTATTTGAAAAATGCGTAAAATAAAGCGTTGTAAGTTGTAAACAAAAGGGCCATTGAAATAGAAGCTATTAAGAGCCGTTTGGTGACCTTATTGCCCTATTCAGAGTCAAATAAAATGAATGGTCCACTGACTGCGCTCTTATTTTCACGGATGGTCGGGCATTTCAAACGACGTATGTGTGGCACCTGTAGTAGTTAGCTGTAATTACCAACGTCCCAAACTAAATATCTAAAATTAGCGAGATAATTAGCAATGACGTCAATTTGTTGTTGTATGTCACTTATAAAATAGTCATCGACGTAAAAACAATCTGAATTCTGAATTTCCATTCACTTTTTAAGATTCAACTTAAAATGTTTTATAATTTAAAAAATTTGCAACATAGTCTGTTAATTATCGCGATAAATGTTTTTAATAATAAAAAAAAATCCATAAATAACAATATTTTCGTAAATGCTTTCCGATAAAGCGACCCATATTTGCATCACAACGTCCACGTCGCGTTATTGTACATCAGCTGTTTAAAGTTTTCAAGGTGTTCTATGACAAAAAGTAATTGTAAAAGGTACGGTATTCTGAGTGGAATTTTCGGAATTGAAAACTCGCGTTTAGTGGAACAACACTAGTGTTTGTTCCTCTCCATTCTACAATCTACGTCATTGTTTTCCTTCTGTATTCAAAAATGTTTCGCGCTTATTTCAATCTACATCTATATATTAATACGTGAGTCTATATATTAATACGTGAGAGAAAAACTTTGTAACCCTTTTTACGAAAAATGGGGAAACGTAGGTGCATGAAATTTCGCACAGTTATAGCTTATATGGTGAAGGAGTGCATCGAGCTAATATTATTTGAAAATAATGCCTTTATCATATATATTTTTAACAAATAAATCGTTACACACACTACGACACTACTACTAGGAAAAATGAATATACGAATTATACTCTTTTATTTATGGTTGACAACAAGTTGACAAATTGAAAATGGATTATTGTTTTTTTTTTATTTAATTTTATAGTGTCGTTGCAAGTAAGGTCAAATTTCGACCATTGGGCGAGTTAGATTGAAATAAGCGCGAAACATTATATCGGGAAACTAATCAAGAACTAAAACACTATACTTAGTGCAATCATGTTACTTCGTATATTATCTATAGACGATATTAACTTCATTATAGCAGTCGGTGCAAAATATTTGGATAAAAGTTAAAACGGATGCGGGTAGCTTTATTATTAAGCTTCTATAATAAACATTAAACGGTGTTATAATAATTAAAGTAAGTAGGTACTTATCATTTAGTGCTCTTTTTGCTTTTGAAGTAGTTCACTTTATATGACTATTTAAAGTAAATATTTAGATATTGCATAATACCGTACATAATTTACATAGCAATTTCGATAAAGCTGACTAACACTGCATTTCGCCGCTTCACTATCTACTGTTATAATTATTTAATTAATGATGTTAAAAAAGTATTATGTGAAGATAACATAACCATAAGACGTGTAAAAAATAAAGAAAACAATTCTCTTACCTGGTTTTGGACCTTTGCTCTCTTAAGAAATATTTTTTTATATAAAACGTCAATTGGCTTCAGATTAACCACTCCCTTTGACTTTTCAAAAAACCTCGCCCTGATTTTCGACCAAGATATTATCTATCAACATAATAACCAATTTATTTATTTATTATCAAAGTACGTAGTTCACTTGCATTTTTTCAATTATAGCCAGTAGCCACGGTAAAGATCAATATCTACAATTTTGAACTTGAATATTGTTTGTACAAATGCAAATTATCTAAGTATATTTTATATAATTTTACGATACAGAACTCTAAAATATGGATATATTTTAACATTAAGAAAACATTAGTACGGTACAAGAAAGTTAAAGCAAAGCCAGTTAAAGAATTTTATTTAAACTGAGTGGAAGTCTTTGGCTAACACAGAATACTTAAAGCTATACATTTTATACTTAATAATTATGTATAATATGTCTACAGAAAGTTTTATGTAGATAATATTAACTGAAAAAATAGATTAACATTATAACAAACCTTCTCCGTTTCAGTAGAGAATCATGTGCGATGCTATTTCTACGATTCAGCCATGCTTTTCTTATAGTGGCTATAGGGAGACTATCTCTTCTGAAGCCCAGAAGCAAAATCGCCCCTCTAGACAGCCTCTTTTGTGAACTGACATTATCGTTTTCCATCGACCCGGCACAACACTAGCACTTTATTAATAGTTTTTTAAACATATTTCCGTAGTTGTTCCAAGCGAGGAGAATACTGCAATGGAGAGTTATCAAAGGTTTCGGTATTTGCCGTGTATAAATAAACCTTTATTTGTATTTTGATATCAGTTTGTGTTTGTTAAAGAGCGAAAACATGTAATTTTTGTTTCAATGAAGTACGCTTTAATTGCTATCGTGTTTGTGCTCATCATTATTCTGTCTACTCTGCTGACACTTTCATAACTCACTGCAGATAATAACAGCAGTCTATGTGTGTCACGTATGCTGAGATTAAATGATTATTGTAGAGTAACCGCACAATAATCAGTTTAGATTTAGATTGATGCCTAGGTATATAATATAAATTATATTTTTAATTTCTAGATAATATAGGAAAATATGTTTCCCGCACTATGAATGCGCAAAATCCCAATAATATAAAATTAGCTTTAATTGTCCTTATAGTTCTTTCCCGTGGTCTACTCTACCATAAACACAATCGGTCTAGAGCTGCCTTTATCAAAGTGAGCGATAACGCCCCCTTGTGGGTGCTGAAGGCGTAAAGGGGGGCGGTGTGGGACCCAGAAAAAATTGGGGCTTTATATTTTGAAAAGTAGGTAAAGCAAAGGGGGCGCTAAATATATTTTTTTTTCATTGTAGGTAGACTAAATAAGTTTGGGAACCCCTGGTATAGACTCTACAGTCAGAGTCTAGACCAGCTGTCCTCAACCCGCGGCCCGCCGTGCCGGGCCCGCGTGATCTTAAACAATTTTGAAAATTCACGCCCAAAATAATGTAAAGTGGTCTTGAATGTTGTGATTTTTTTCATTTTTAAATCATTAATTTCGGAGAACGTTATGTTTACCCCAAAAAGAATTTTGTTGTGGCCCGCGAAACCAAGATCAAAACATGTTTGAGGCCCGTATGAAAAAAAGGTTGGGGACCACTGGTCTAGAATCTAGACGTTTCGAATATCAATACATACAAATAGCAAATAGCGACAAACATAGTATTTTCCTCTTTCTGACAAATGTTTTAAAAATATAAGTAGACTACAGCTGAGTCCATACAGAGTCATGGAAATATTCAAATATTATCACAAAAAAAAATATTATTAAGAGGAGTCCACACCGCCCTTTTTTCCATACAAACGTTGTCCCCTGTTTCCTCCCTGGATAATGCTAGTAGAGTTATAATTTTTTTCCTGAATATCTACGGCCACTAATACAATGTCCCTATGTTTTCTTTTTTTTTCATAATTTAATTATTAAATAAGATATGAACGTTCAAAAACCCAAAAAAATGGCCAGATTTTCCACTGTGTTCAAACGTCCAGAAAACAGATTTGGCTAGATTATACAAAAAAAGCAAAACATAGGAACACAGCTCAAGCCTTTTTTTAATCTTTAATGAAAAAAGTACTTAAATCGGTTAAGTTTTGGAGAAGGAATCAGGGGACAACGAATCGTTGATTTTCTGGATTTTCTGCAGTTGTCTCTATCGCGTTCTGCGGTATAGGCTTGAGGTAAGGGAGACAGCTATAGATATTACACGTACTTTTTTTTCATTTCTCTAGCCGCTGTTGTATCCTCTTAAGGCCATGTTAAGGCGCTCCCCCCACGGAGATGCCGTAACCGATCTATTACATAATTACATAATAATATTCCCTTTAATCTTTAAAACTACGCAACGGATTTTGATGATTCTTTTAGTGTTAGATAGCGTATATATCGAGGAAGGCTATAGGTTATATTTTATCACGCTAAGAGAAATAGGAGAATGTGGAAAAAACGGAGGAAATTAGTTGAAAAGGCTTACTACTGTACTGGAGCAATTTTTATGTTATTTGGCACAGATAAGAAGTAGATCACGTGAAGGATCATATGCTATCGATTTAAATCATTTTTTCAGTGGCTATATAATATTTTTACCCGTGCGACGCCGCCGGGGCGGGTCCCTAGTTAACTCATAATTTGACAACTACAAAAATATAATACATACAACAATAATCTTCAATTTATTATTAACATTCCTTTCATCGTTACTATTTTTGTTCTTTATACTCATGATATAAGCTTCCAAAGTAATACCAATTTATTAAAATTCAAGCGTAGTTTCAGCATCTTCCTAGTATTTACAAATTACTGTTATTTGAAACACACGACAATTGATAGACTATTCCATTTAAGTACTACATATTCCCCAATGATGTTTTATTAAAGATGGCGTATGCTCATACAAAGCGGTCCTCAGAATTTGTTCCTGTACGACATATAAATACCTACCTCTGGTATATCTATAAATTACAACAATGAATGCGACAGATAATACGTTACGAATGATATAGAAAAGGATTGCTATTATATACTTTGAGTTGCACATCGGCACACGATTATCTGTCCTTATCACGCTGCAGTTGTCGTCCGTATTTTCTATCCTTTTTTGGTTTAATTTTTTGCATTAAATAATTTGTCGACAATGTTGGAAAATATCCAAATAAAAATGGCATGTATTTAAATCAATATCTGTATATTCCCTTTTCTCGATCAAAATATTTCAAAGTTTCACCAAAAATACTGACTTGCACACTAATTATGCACCCTAAATAATGCGAATTAAGCATACTATTTAAAGTTATTTGCGTAACTGTTTTACTGAACGAATAACTATTATTAAAATTGTATATCTAACAATTCCTTAGTTCAATAAACATACTACAAATTTTTAAAGGAAAACCATCACCTAAATTACTTTTAGGAACATCATTTATTCTAAATAAAACCCAATTTAATCTCTTATGTTCATATTATTAAGAACACATAAAAATCATCAAGTGCTAACTTAACATGGACTAAACTTTGGTACAGTGAATGGTAACTCAGTTTATAAACAATAATAATAAACAATCGGCAAAGAGAGAGTCGAATTCGCGCACAAAGGGTTCCTTACCGATATATTGCAAAATTATTAAGCCTCTGGCTTAGGAATTGCACTCTAGGGGTTGACAAGCCACTAAAGAAAAAAAAAGAAAAAAACAACTGGCTTCAATTATTATGAGTCGACGGAGCCCCGCGTAGCGGGTAGTAGCGCGTAGTAGCCTACTTCTGGGTGGTTCACAAAAAATAACCACGATGGCTAAGGCGGGAGCTACGCTGCGCTACGCTCCCGCCTTAGCCATCTAACCTAACCCAATCAAGTCGTATTGGGCCAACATTGTAATTAATTATTTAAGAATCATTAATAAATTTATTAACCCATACATTACTATACAGTAGTGAATTTTGATAATTTTTCTTAATTTTTATCAAGAAACCTTGAATTATATAGTTTTGGAATGATAAAACCTTCTGTGATTGGTCCAAATTTTGACAGCCAACCAATCACAGAGCCTGAAACGTTCCTTGAGGCCGAGGCGCTTCTTAAGTACTGACCAAAAATACGGGCCTAACTATTTTTTCTTGAAGAAAAATAATATCTCGAACATAAGGCAATGTTTAATTTTTAGTTCCTGCTCAATAGTAAATAGGAACCCATAAATAAATCAAAGACGGCATCTAGTATGAACTTAAGATGTACCATCGAAGAAATTGATTCATAGGCAGGTGTGAGTTGACGGACCTACGTCATTTGGTCAATTTAGTGTTAGTTGTGATCTGTAGGCTGGGTTTGACGTAACGCGTTACGCGACCAATCTACGTAGGTCCGCCATCTGCGTATGATTCAACTTCTCTGATAGTACCTTCCTATATAATATACAGTGTCCTTGTATGTCATTACTGAGGCCGCTGAGCCTCGCATTTTTATTTCACCTCGACCTAATTTCAGTACTTTGCCGTATTGTTAATATAAATGGGTTTTGCTTTAACAAACATTAAAATATGGCTTCAATTCTGTAATCCAACTGCGGAGGCCGGAGTGGATCAAAACTTAAACAGTAACAATAATATGGTTCAAAAAGAAAAATTATATTGTAATAAATAATATTATATAAGTACTTATGGTCTGTTTACCAAATAAGGTTAAGCTGGATAATATAAAAATATTATTATCAAATTTTGGTGGCCCATGGTGGGTTTTAAAGCGATAGATTGAGATAAAACGTTAGGCACTATATTTCGACGTGAAAGTAGAGTATAGTAGACATGGGCGTGGGCGTGGATAAAAAGTATTCTATGTCCTTTACCGGGACTAAAAGTACCTATCTCCATACCAAATTTCAGCAAAATCGGTTCAGGGGTTTGGGCGTGAAATGGTAACAGACAGAAAGACAACCACACTTTACTTAGTAAAGAAATAAAATGTACTCACTGCCCGGAATGACTTAGTGTGGGGACCCTGAGGTGGTGCCGCCGGGAGCGCTCGGCGTCACTACCGTCGCTCGCCTCCTCCGCGCCGACCGCGCTGCTCGACCCGCCCGCCGACCTGCCATTACCATTAACAACATTATTATTTATTACTACATTTAACAACATAATTATTATAGTTTACAACATTAATTCTTCAAGCCCCATAAGAGCACCGGTGATCGCGACAACAATAGAATACAATAGCATTTCCTGGAAACTGTGATCGAAGTATTAACATTGTCATTAACATCATTAACACTATCATTTTTATCGCCAGTATCATTGGGAGCATAAACCTTAGAGTATACATTAGCAATCTATAGAGCGCGCGCATCGCTCGTTCCCCGTTGTGCCGATCGTAAGCAGAAGTTCTATAGATACTTGTCAAACGTATAATGCAAGTCTAGTGATGTTCCATGCGCCATCGTAAGACGCATATAGGAAAATATGTTCACACTCGTGCTTACAGTTCATACCTTGTTAGAAGCACTCTATAGCTTGCTATAATGTATACTCTATGGCATAAACCTATCTATTATGACTATCATTGTCAAATTAATGACATTTCGCCCCTACCTATTGGCTAAAATAGTAATAAAACGCCAGTAACTTTAAACCCATTTATCGCTAAAAATTGAGTAACATTATGTAATATTATGTCTCCTACATTATGAATCATTAGTTTAATGTAAGATAGGATGGTAGAAAAGTGCCTTATTAACATCATTGCTTATTAACCTAAAAGACGTTTAAAAATAATACCATTATGAGACTGCTCAGTACACTTAGACCGCTTAGCTTCGCCTATGACAATTTATATTATACGTTGCATTATGCAACGCGTAAAAAACTAAAAATAAAATATAAGGTACTCACAACTCACGTATAACAAATAAACAAATATTATGATTTATTACCCAGTATTTTCATTAAATTACTTTAGTCTATAAAATGTAAAGCTAAGATATTATGGTAAATATCTAATTTTAATATTTTTAATATTCAGCAGGCAGAATCAGAGGCCGTATAATGAAAGTCTGTAGATTAAGTATGAATTATTAATTCTACCTGAATACTGGGCACCGTGCCAAAGGTAGGTACAAAATATTTTTACCTTAGAAGTTAAGGTCAACAGTTTGGAATGAAGTGGAATGGCGTTTAGGAATGTTATTTAAATTCACGCCGCGCCGTGTTTACGGAAACGTTACACACGCTATTAAATATTTATGACAAAAATAGAATTAAAAAAAGTTGAACCTGGAAATTACTGGCAATCACTTAGTTAAGAAAATGTAAAATATTTTAACCGAACAAAAAACGAACTCCTGTAGAGTAGACGTTAGAGCAAAGTTTTTATAACCAACGAATACTATACTCACAAGGAGTTTATAACTAAACTAACTCTATCCCTACGCGGAGACTTTTAGATTTAAAAAAATTGCATTAAATCGAAGTCCTTGCAAGCCTAAAAAGTTGAATCACCATAGTAATTTTTTTTTTTTTATGAAATAAGGGGGCAAACGAGCAAACGGGTCACCTGATGGAAAGCAACTTCCGTCGCACATGGACACTCGCAGCATCAGAAGAGCTGCAGGTGCGTTGCCAGCCTTTTAAGAGGGAATAGGGTAATAGGGGAAGGTAGGGATGGAAAGGGAACGGAATAAGGGAGGATAGGGAAGGAAATAGGGTAGGGGATTGGGCCTCCGGTAAACTCACTCACTCGGCGAAACACAGCGCAAGCGCTGTTTCACGCCGGTTTTCTGTGAGGACGTGGTATTTCTCCGGTCGAGCCGGCCCATTCGTGCCGAAGCATGGCTCTCCCACGTCTAAAAATTAGTAACTGTAGCACGGAGCTAATATAGAGCTCTATATCAGCTCCATGAACTGTAGTAACTACTAAGTATGTAGTTCTACCTCGACCTATGCTGCAGGCTTAGCATGGCCACCATGGGGTATGGTGATGGATGAACAAAGGTTTGTCAGTTTGTCTGCAAAAACTGTCAGCGTTTCTAATCTTTCGCATTTCTATTATGGCCATGCTAAGTTTGCAGGTCTTTAATTTTATGTAGGTTGCACAAAGTTCTATTAAAAATAAAACTAAGACTGTAATTTTTATGTTTTAAGTTTTTTATTCGAATTTTTTTAACTTAGGTTTTACTTCATTCTAACTGAGGTCGAATGTCTGTTTGTCTATCTGTCTCTAACTTCTAAACCGCTCAATCAATTTTAATGGAATTTGGTGTCCTAGAAAGGACCTGAAATAGTTAGAATACTACGTTAACAACAATACAAATATTAGAGGCAAGCTAGTCTAGTCAGTCTAGACTTCCATCTATACATATAAATAAAATTGGAGTGTCTGTTTGTATAATTGAAAGAACCGTTTTTTACTAAATGCATAATTTATGAATGTAGATAGGGTATAACAGACACCAAAACAAAATTTTTAACAATTTTTGTCTGTATGTCTGTCTGTCTGTCTGTCTGATTGTTCCGGCTAATCTCTGAAATGGCTGGAGCGATTTTGACGGGACTTTTTTAGGCACATAGCTGATGTAGTAAGGAATAACTTAGGCTACTTTTTAACCGACTTCCGAAAAGGAGGAGGATATATTATTTCACTTTTTTTATAAATGAACCTTAAAAAGGGGATTTTTTTCTCTTTTTTATTATTTTTGTTATCACATTTTGCTGACGCGGACGAAGTCGCGGGCAACAGCTAGTATTTTATATAATAAGACAAAATAAAGTATAAACAGTAAACTACTTTATAGTTGTGAACACGCGAGTGGTCTTGAGGACTCTCAAAACGAACGATTCTCAGTTGAAGTAGAAAGAGGTGCCAACTGACTAGCCCCTAATTGGTATTAGTTTTAATTGATTACTTACTTATTAAAAAAATATGGTGCTGAAGCAAGTTAACTTAGCGGACCACTAACTATATAAATTGTTGTAGTCTGTAGACAAAATGACAGATTGAAAGAAGAAATTGTGTCTCTACAATTTGTCAAATTAGAACGATTCTCATGTTAGAGTAGAAAGAGTTGGCAGGCGCCAGCTCACTGAATAATTGGTACCTATTAGTTTTAAACCTCCATCGTGGGTATCGCAGACACAATATATTTTCAATTGTTGTTTGGGGAGTGATGGGTTAATTATTGATTTATTGATTATTAATTAAATAATCGGCCATATGCGAGTCGGACTCTCGCACGAAGGGTTCCGTACCGTAATACATACGAAAAATAGGCCAAAAATTGTGTTTTTGTATGGGAACCCCTTAAATTTTTATTAAAAATTTAAGGGGGCCCAAAAAAGGCCAAAAAAATAACGTTTGTTGTATGGGAGCCCCCCTTAAATACTAATTTTATTTGTTGTTATAGCGGCTACAGAAATACAGAATCTGTGAAAATTTCAGAAGTGTAGCTATAGCGGTTATTGAGTTACAGCCTAGAGACAGACGGACAGACATCGAAGTCTCAGTAATAGGGTCCCGTTTTTACCCTTTGGGTACGGAACCCTAAAAATGGTGCTGAAATAAGTTAACTTAGCGGATAACCATAAAAATGGTTAAGCTGCGTTTCCACTGAAGCGGAGCGGAGCGGAGCTTAGCGGTTCCCGAATTGACCAATCGTGCTATTCCAGAGGAATGACAGCGAAGATTTCGAGCATGGTGATTGGTCAATTCGGCACCGCTAAGCTCCGCTCCGCTTCAGTGGAAACGCAGCCTTAAAGGGAAATGCAGACAAAATGACAGATTGATAGATAGATATGTCCTATCAAATGTATTATATGTTAAAAAGAATATATATCAATTCACGAAAAAATGTGATACCCATGGGAGAAATACTCGTAATAAACATAAGCTTGAAATTCCGGTGACTAGACTTACTGAAGTCAAAAATTCTTTTAAAGGTCAATGTATACGCCTTTATAATAAGATCCCAGAAATCGTTCAAAATCTCTCAATTAATAGATTTAAAAAAGTTGTTAAAGAACGTTTGTGTACCAAAGCGTACTATAAAGTTACTGATTTCATGAATGATAGTACACCATGGGAATAAGGTCGCCCCCTGCAGAGCTGTTTCATTATAATATGTATAATAATTGTACACTCGTTGTATTTTATTTAGTCATAATGACACTGTTATTTTATCATATATTTTTTGTAATTTTCCATCTTTTTAGAAAAAGATGGCCCCGTGCGAGTTTCTTACGCCGGTTCTTCTCGCCGGGTTAGTTCCCGAACCGGTGGTAGGCATCTGTGTAGCCCCGACGTTCAGAGAATATTTGAAAAAATTTATTCTGAATAAAACATTTTGAGTTTGAGTTTGAGAATTGAAAGGGGTAACCTGGCATTTTGACTCTACGCGATCTGTCAAATCTAGACATAATATCCGCAGCGGTAATGTTTGGTTAGCAACAGCATGCCTATTATCACAATAGATATCATTCTGTCTACTCTGCTATTATTAAGTTATTCGTCATTAGTCATTAGTCAGTCTAGTGACTTTAGATTCGTCTAGGTCCTGACTCGTGGGCGAAATTAAAGTTTTATTTATAACGACTTTGAGGACGTTTTCATTCGATTCAGATTTTAAAAGAGGCTCTTTTTTTCCAGATATACTATAGAGCTATAAATTATACTACATTCCAAAAAATTTGTACTACATACAACAAGTCATTGACACCGAATATGTTACTCATAGAATTTTATGAATCGCACAAAATTAGTTCGCCACTCGAGTTGCGAAGTGTCACTGACCTAAATCGAGGTATTCTGATTGTGTAATTCACTAACGACCAGTCGACCACCGTGGATATCTACAAAAATACCTCGATTTGACCATGAACATTAACGAAATGGTCATAAAAATAAATCCGCTGATCAAAATGATTCGGATTTCGTACTCGGAAAGTTAAGTACAGTCGGCCGAATATTTTGTTGTGTGTTTTTAAATGTCATTACTCCGTACTCTCTCATTCATTCATTCATTCTCTGTCATTACTCTGTATTAGTCATTCGTGTTAATTGACACTTGAATATTAACTTATTTTTTAGTTTTATTTGTTATTATCCTATTTATTATATTATTATTATTTATGAATTACGATAAAATAGCGCTTTCAAACGATAATGTGTCATCGATGCAAGATGAAATTCAGTAAAAAATTTAAACCTTGAATAGTTACGTATGATTCAGTTATTACATAATTAATTGTATAAATATTTGAATGTGTAATTTGTAAATTTATCTTATCTTAAAAATTTTCGACGCCAAAATGTGTATACAAACTATTTAACCCTACCACTAGAGTATGTCTGCCCTCGTATTTTATATTACAGATAATGTAAGAGAATCCCTCCCACGGTGTCCAATTCCTAAGCCATAAATTGAAACGTGGGTCGGGATGGAGCGTGGGTTGTCTGAGCGGTCTACTTCAGTACGTGCTCTAATGCACATTTAGCTGTAACATGAAATACATACAGAGAATTCACAGAGCTTCCTCTCTAACGAGAGCTTTGACAATTTATAGAAATAGAAATCATTAATTATTTGCATATTATATCTGGTTAATAATAATTTTCAACGGGGTGCGTACTTACTCTTGGTAGTTGAAATAGCAATTTTTATTCATATATTTAAACACTATCACATAAAACAAATAGAAATAAATATAGCTCAAAAAATTCAAATCACGCAGTAGAAATAAAATGATAGTTAATTGTATGTAATATAAAATTAGCTGTCTAAATAAACTGTTGGTTTCGAAATTAGAAAGGTGCTACCAGTTGTTACTAGTTTTCATAAATAATAGCATGCACATGCGTATGTTAGGTGGCAAGGTATACCTTGGCATTATTAAGCTTTCAAAAGCCGCAAGCGGGAACTAATTGTTGGTACCTAGATGATTTAAGTACTTGAGTCTCGCCATGCCGATTACCTAGAAATAATGCACAATGCGTTTCTTATCCTATACTAAGTATTTATACTGAATGAAAAACAAACGGGGTTTAGTAAATGAACTATGGTTTAGTTTGTTATTATATTAAAAGGGAATAAAAATAGGGGATGGATGTGGAAGTTAAGAAATCATATCAAACACAAGTTTCAATTGCATCAGTAGAAATGTCATGTATTAAATTTTTAGCGAACAATCGCGTACGTCAACCATAATTTTCTATTAATACAGTAAAAAGTTATTTTTTAATGTACCGGTAATGTATCAAATATAATAAAATATTTTCAAATTGCTATACATATGCATCGTATGTATTCAGTTAAAATACTTTTCATAGCATTTCTATGTCAGCATGTTAAAAGCAATCATTTATCATGATCGGTAGAACTTACCGAAAAATTCTCTTCAGGCGACTAATGACTTGAGATTTTATATACACCTTTATCACAAGACCTCTAACGAATTTTCGTTAAAATTTCTACTAGCTACATACTTTTCACTTGTATCCAAAAAAGCGATTACTGATTATGGAATTTCCTAGGTCACAACACTCCTAGTGTCAGTCTCAAGTGTTATTAAGTGCATAACACCTGGTAAAAGAAAAATGGTTACATCAGGATGCCCTACAAGTTGATTGGATTACCGAAGATAGCTTTAGTTTACTGCTAAAGATAATTTTTCTGACGTTATATCGGCACTCAAAAAAGTACTGCGCAATTTATAAATTATTTTCTATGCATTTTATAAACGTATTCGGATTTTTATAAGTACCTTATGAAATTATTTTTTTAAAATAATCAAAAATCAGAAAACAAAACGTTACCGATTGTACCATGACATGCAGTCCGATTCTCACTTAAAATTGTCAGTACATTAACTTGAAAAATATTTGGAAGTTATTTCGTATAGTAAATAGCACCAGAATTGGAAGATCCACTGGTTAGTTGATAATTACGCCTGAAGATTCTAAAACACATCTGCGTATGTTTAATTTAATTTAGAAACATTACTCGATTAATGATCAAAATACGCTTAACACCGGAAAACATTTTAACAAGTATTTTATGCTACTTTTATTGTTTTATTTAACAACTTTATTATACACTTCATTATAATTTATGTTACGTTTATTACATGGTATTATGTTGAGCAATAAACCACAAATACACTAAATCAAACATTTCCCGTTCACAATACTCCACTGCACTGTATCTATCCCTAACAAATTGTGGACCTGTCATTTGGGCTACCAGCGTAAGTAATACAAAAACAAACTCTAATTTTCTCTACTTAAAGCAGTATGTCGTTTAACATTGGACTGGTCCTGGAGAAACATGCGCAGTGGTGCATTGCGCATAATATTGATTGCAATCATATGTGGTGTTTAATGGCGGCAATTTCATTTTTGAATTCTACTTATGTATTAATATTTTTTATATTTCCCGTCTGCTTACTTAACAATGCAATTGTAAAGTGAATACTGCGAAAACATGACTTTGAAAATATGTTAACTGAGCTTGCATTGGGATTTGTATTCATATTACTAATGATGATATAATATAAAACAAAATTTAAGGTAAACAATAAAAAATAGTTTCATTGTACTTTTATTGTTTAAACCACGATGTAGCTGTTAGAGACACGGACATACTAAGTATATCTATTAAGTATCGCGTATAACATTGTATTTCTTAAAATTATAATTACTTATTATAATATTATAGGCACGCTGGTTTACATAGTTTGAATGAAAATATTTTCATTAATAATAATAATATTATGATATAAGACTATAACATAAATCTAAAATTATGTATTGTTTTTGCTCGCAATAAAAATGTAATATTTATTGTGATGACTGTACTTTTGATGCGCAATCAATAGACGTCATTTGTTGTAAGTTTCTTTTGTAATTATTTAATAATAATTTAATATGATGATAAAATATTATAAGTACCTAATTCAAAATTTTTGAAGATTTGTGCTATTCTTCTGTTTCTTGTCTTTTTCACTCGAGTACGAAATTATTACAATCGTGTATCGAGTCATCGAGATTCGAGTTAAGTATTATAATATTACTAGCTGTCCCGGTGAACTTCGTGTCACTTTAAAACTCTCCCTGGACTTCAAGGATTATTTTAAGACTAAAGTTAGCAGAATCGGTTCAGCCGTTATCGAGTTATAGCGTTACTAACACAATTGGAAATCCATCTATATATATAAAACTCAAAGGTGACTGACTGATTGACATAGTGATCTATCAACGCACAGCCCAAATCACTGGACGGATCGGGCTGAAATTTGGCATGCAGGTAGATGTTATGACGTAGGCATCCGCTAAGAAAGGATTTTAATCAATTCCACCTCCAAGGGGTTAAAATAGGGGATGAAAGTTTGTATATAATAATACTTCTTAACGCGAGCGAAGCCGCGGCAAAAAGCTCGTTTTTATATATATAGATAGTATCTGAATATCTTGTGGAAACGAGTGGAAACAGATAATTGATGCTCAATGTGTTTTGGTTGTAGACTGTAGAGTTAGGGCCTGTTTCACCACTTCCTGAATCCTGATAAGTGCCGGATAGTTTGTCCACAACTTAACTTGACAGATAAAGTATGGAGAATCTGTCAAATAAGTTGTGGATTCCGACACATTATCAGGAAGTGGTGAAACAGGCCCTTAGAGTATAATATTATGTCACTTCCCGTATGAAGAAGTGATGTAGAATTTATTTTTAGGGTCAATTCAGACCGCAACGCGACGCGTAGGTAGATACATTTCTAAATTTGTAAGGATTTGACTTGAATTTTGACCCCCCATCACCCCCCCCCCCCCCCTTACAACCCTTTTTTCCCGTTAAAAAGTACCCTATGTCCTTTCTCGAGCTCTAGATTCTAGAGTTCTAGACTAATTCTGTGCAAGTACAAAATTTCATTACAATCGGTTCAGTAGTTTTGGCGTGAAAGCGAGACAGACAGCTAACAGACATACATTCGCATTTATAATATTAGTACAGATACTCACGTTAATGTGATAGCTGGGTCGGTGGCGCTGTTGCAGACGGGGTAGGAGCGCCGGGAGCGCCTCTGAGGCACCGGCAGCTCCAGATATCTAAAATCTGAAGAAAATAATCGGTCAAGTGCAAGTCGGACTCGCGCACGAAGGGTACCGTTAAAGAGCGCAAATAGGGAAAAAATTGTGTTTTTGTATGGGAGCCCTTTATTATTATTTTATTTTTATTTAACACATATAATTGAGGATTTTGTGCAAAATTGAAGTGTCTTTATTTTGTTGCCATTATGGATTACGAGCCAAAAAAACCAAAAAATAACGTTTATTGTATGGGAGCCCCCCTTAAATATAAACTTTATTTTGTTTTTAGTATTTGTTGTTATAGCGGCACCAGAAATACAAAATCTGTGAAAATTTCAGAAGTCTAGCTATAGCGGTTCTTGAGTTACAGCCTGGAGACAGACAGACAGACGGACAGACACACAGAGGTCCCGTTTTTACCCTTTTGGGTATGGAACCCTAAAAAACCTGTCAGCGCTCATACCATTGGGCTGATAGACCCTAGGCCCTAAACTACCGAGTAACATAATAAATAATTTACAGAAGCCTATAAGATTGTGGACACTCGCAGCATCAGAAGAGCTGCAGGTGCGTTGCCGGCCTTTTAGGAGGGAATAGGGTAATAGGGGAGGGTAGGAAAGGAAAGGGAATAGGGGAGGGTAGGGAAGGGAATAGGGTAGGTGATTGGGCCTCCGGTAAACTCACTCACTCGGCGAAACACAGCGCAAGCACTGTTTCACGCCGGTTTTCTGTGAGAACGTGGTATTTCTCCGGTCAAGCCGGCCCATTCGTGCCGAAGCATGGCTCTCCCACGTATGTATCTGTCAGATAAGTTGTGGATAGCCTATTCGGCACTTATCAGTAAGTGGTGATAAGAGAGTGGCCCTAAATCTAAAGAGAGATCGCAGACAGTCTTTGGCGCACATAGTTACAGTCGGCATGGCGTGGCCATGCAGACTCGATCAAACAAAAGTGTGCCGTCTGCGATATCCCATAAATTTGAATCTTCAATTTATACCCATTACCCACAACCCTGATCTGATTTTAAGTTTTTTTAATGAAATAAGGGGCAAACGAGTAAACGGGTCACCTGATGGAAAGCAACTTCCGTCGCCCATGGACACTCGCTGCATCAGAAGAGCTGCAGGTGCGTTGCCGGCCTTTTAAAAGGGAATAGGGTAATAGGGGAGGGTAGGAATGGGAAGGGAAGGGAATAGGGGAGAGTAGGGAATTGAATAGGGTAGGGGATTGGGCCTCCGGTAAAGTCACTCACTCGGCGAAACACAGCGCAAGCGCTGTTTCACGCCGGTTTTCTGTGAGAACGTGGTATTTCTCCAGGCAAGCCAGCCCATTCGTGACGAAGCATGGCTCTCCCACGTATAAGTTTAAGCCAGGGCTAACTTTGAGTTACCCCGGTTCAAAATATGTCATGTCATCTCTAAGTTATCTCTCAGGATAGTACGAATAGGGTTGCCATCCGTCCGGATTTCCCCGGATTTGTCCTAGTTTGAAGGGCGTCCGGGAACCGTCCGGCCGGGTTTTTGAAAAGCGTCCGGGTGAAATCCAAACACTTTTGATGAGAGAAATTTTATCTTTTAAGTCATGCAGCAATAAACGAAAGATAAAAACTCGCTAAGTATACACACGGTTTCTTGCACGGACTTGAGTTAGTCAGATTTTTACAAATTCTTGTTAGAAAAGCACAAATTGTCAAGACGTTATCGTAAATACTGTTTAAGAGGTGTCCTGGGAAATAACCACATTTCGGCCAAATGTCCGGAATTTTGTCGTGCCCGACCGGCAAAGGGAATTTGGGTGATGGCAACCCTAAGTACGAAGGATATTTTTGCACCAAAATTTACAATTGTTTGAAAACAAAATATATTTGCTCGAAGAAAGTTGCGGGAAACACAGTCACAGATTACTTACTACGTAAATCTAATAGTTACTACGTAAATCTATTATGTAGTACTCTATGCATATAGAACGCCTTCAATTTGACCATACTTCAAACGTAAAACCTCTCCCGTTTTACTTTTTTCCGGGATAAAAATTAAAAAGTTTCATAATAGTATGTCCTTTCCCGGGACTTAAAGTACTTATCTTTATTCTTTTTTACCATGTTCAGCGGTTTGGGCGTGAAGAGGTAACAGACAGACCCACATTCGCATAAATTATAATATTAGTATGGATTTAGTTACTGCAATCTTTTTGAGGTCTCTAGTCTCTACACAAAATACATTTGGCTTTTACTTGAAGAGGAATTTATTTGGCTTGAGGCCAGCACCGCAGCGCCTACACAGCCTCCTCAGCTCACCTGCCACTTCACTTTTGGCAGATTTTTACTGTGGCCAAGAACATACTATACCTAAACTAGTTATGTATAGAATATTAATTAACGTATATTTTTTTCACAATACAAAAGTAGCTTCCACTTGTTCAACCTATTCTGCATCTGCTACTTTGCGTCATGAATTGGTCCATACTAAAAAAAGTTACTGTTGCAGCCAATGAGTTTCTAAAATACTAGAGTAGCAATGTCTTACAAAAGATTCTCAGAAATGCGTTTCCACTTTTTTGTTCAAAAGACAATGTCAAGTCATATATTCGTTATGTCATTATGTATGTGAGATATGCCTGCAGGCATCTTCGAAGTGGCAACGCGTTGCTACCGTAAACTTCCAATCTAGTTACGTTAGTAACATAGAATATCATTGGTTACAGCGCTACAACTTTAACAGTGAGCTCTATGTATACAGTGTGTAGTGTAAACACCGTTATCCTAATCCTTGAAACCATCAAATGAGACCGTCAAAATGAACAACTTTTTCCATGAGAACAATGCTGGGAACTCAAAAAAAAATGCCGTCTTCATACTAGGATGCCCGGATCGGCAATTTGTATGACGACGGATTTTTTTGAGTTCCAAGCATTGTTCTCATAGAAAAAGTTGTTCATTTTTGACGGGCTCATTTGATGGTTTCAAGGATAACGGTGTTTACACTAACATCTTGTAGGGACACATACACGGTACACACCCTAATGTATTATCACTTAAGTAGTTTTAACTTTTTTTGCACCCTGCAATAGACGTAATGTTGTTTAGTCCACAGATTGCTAAATAGTAAATACTAAATAGTTACTACGTAACCGATACCTACGTAGACTTAGTGACTCGCCAGACACGGACAAAACATTTTACAACAATCACAATATGTAGGTACATAATATTATACTGTGCAGTGTTTTTTACATTCGTAATTGAGTATTTACCAGCATCGACGATGGAGGATATATCGGCATCGGAGACCGACCGCCCCCGAGGTATGAGGCCGGGGCGGTCGCGGCGGAAGTACGACCAGTGGCGGGCCACTGACGCCCGGAGGAGACGGTTGAACCTGAGAAATAGAACGGTTGAACAGCATCAGAAGCGGTATTATGGGGGCGACGCCCATGAGGCCCTATAAGATGGGGCGCCGAAGGGGCGCAGCAGACACCCTATTTTTAGCACTACCAGCACCCTGGGCGTCGAACAAATTTTGCCAAGGGCGCTGACAGTGATAAAGCCGGCACTGAAAAGCATCAGTTATCAAAATGAGAATCAGTTATTTTATGAGAGTAAGGCATTAATAGCGACTACCTACAGCTCGACAAGGCTTTAAATGAACGTTGTGAGAAAGGGAACTAACGCTGTTGCCTGTTTTCATACAAAAACGTCATTTTTGACAGTTCTCCTTTACCAGCAGCGCCCATTGACATATTCATTTAAAGCCTTGGAGCTCTTTAAGGGTAGCCACGAATTTGGGATGGAAAGTTTTCATCCGTCGTAATCGCAAATGAAGCAGGAACATGAACTAATTTTATATGAGGATTTCAAATTCTTGCTTTCTTAAGAATCCAATTCATACTTTTTATTTGGTGCTAGACGATGTACTTATTGCAATTGAGTGGCCGGCGGCTTTGTTAGGGCTTCTCTTATAGAAAATAAAAGGCGAAGTAACTACCTAAACGATTAGCAACGAGTGTGTAATACATTTTAATTTATATGTATTATGTATATAAGGTTAAAGCACTAATAGTAGACTCGGAACTAATAGATGACATTTACGACAAAAATACCAAAAAAATAAGAATTAAGTACTCTAATTTTTTCTCAACGCTATAAATTTTATAAGCTTCTCAAGCTATCTGTTGACGTGAAAAAATATATTAGGGACGCCTTCGGAAACAAAATTTTAAAATGGGATCAGTTATTGTAAATAATGTGACCACCTCAACACGCGCTCGGCAATTTCTTAGCAAATAGGTTAAGGAAGGCGAAATTTTGCACCTAAGTTTTGAATACATTTATTTGATTTTTTGTAATTTCTATTGATTTCATTAGATTAATGGTTATGTTGTATACACTAATTAATGTTTATTTATGATTTTTTATCCATTTTCCCTAACAATATAAAGGGTGTCTACTATTAGTTCTTGAAAATGTAAAAAACCTAATAGATGACATGGAACTCATATCATAATTTTGCAATACATACTAAAGTTATTTTGTAGTTTATTCTACTGCAAATATCATCACTATTCTCTGAAAATATAATTCTATTAACAAACTAACAAATTAGAACTACTGTGCCTAAAAATGGACATATTAGACCTCGTACTGATCTAAAAATCGATTGCCTTAGTTTTTTAGCAGTAAAAAGAAGAAAAAGGAGAGCTGAAAAAAGAAAAAAGAAGAGGCAAGAGAAGCATGGAGACTAAATACTGAAAATAAATTTGCTAGGAAAAAATATATGAAAAATAAAAATATAAAAGGAAAGAATCTGGAGACAACGTGGATAAATAAATAAAATAAATAAATAAAATATCTTTTTATCCAAAATGGGTATCATGATACACTTTTTAAAAGTCGAACGAAGAAACTACGTTGCCTACCACCGGTTCGGGAACTACCCCGCCGAGAAGAACCGGCGTAAGAAACTCGCACGGGGCCATCTTTTGCAAAAAAAATTGGAAAATTACAATGTTATGGCTTACAGCTATGTAACAAAATTAAAAGAAAAGTAACCTGCATGGAGCCACCCTATTCCCAAGGTGTGCTGTCCTCAAAGAAATCATTGACTTTATAATACGCTTTAGCACACAAACGTTCTTTAACTGCTTTTTTAAATTTGTTTAAAGGTAGATATTGAATATTTTCTGGGATTTTATTGTATAGGCGTATACATTGGCCTTTAAAGGATTTGCTTATTTTGGCTAGTCTGAACATTGGTATTGCTAACATAACATAACATAATATTTCATATACATGTAGTTACTATGATGAAGTAAATGAAATCTTTTGAAAAAACGGCAAATAAAGACCTAATAATAGGAAAAATGTTAAATGTAATGTAATGTTCTATGTCAACTATTAGTTCATATTGGTGTCTACTGTTAGTGATGTTCGTTTTCTGTGATGTCATCTATTAGTTGTTATGACTAAGTTTACAAAAAGACCAATAATTTATTTTTTAATTGATTTGTCAGTGAATAATCATAATAGTTTTATTTTGTAAGAGTTACTGAAGACATGGAAGAATTTATCAATCCTTTATTTTAATAAATATATATTTTACTACATTCAAATGTTCCATGTTTCCTTAAAGCGTCTGCCATTAGTGCTTTTACCTTATATCGGTTGTCTGAAAGAAACTGCTTAAAGCAGTAAGACCGCCTTTTTGCACAATTTTGTATTTTTTTTATACTTTTTTTGTTGTTATTTCTTTTGTTTTTTTTTCTCTTTTATGTGTTTTTATCTTTTCTTTTGTGTGTGCAAATAAAGAATTTATTAATATTATTATTATTATTATTATATATAAAATATATTGTTGCATGGATGAGTAAAGGCTAGCATTTTTGAGAAGAATTGTGTTCTTTCCAGCGATACGTAGGAAGGCTGCAGATTTTACATGACCTACAAAAAATCATTGATATCGTTCTCTAGTCTCTATATTCTTGGCGGAACCATGCATGGGCAAAGGGCACGTCTCTTGTGAGTTGTGACTTCTTCAGCCCCCCTGCATTGTTTCATACGGCCTGATGCCGTGGCTAGTCTAGCCTACAATACAGGATTTTGCCCTTTTGGCTCTAAGTACGGAACCCTGAAATCGAGAATGCTTGGATCTACAAATGACTGTACGTAATAGTAAAACGTTTTAAGCTAGAAATAAACTGCAGTGCAGACTGCTGTTGGGTGATAACAAAAATAAACTTCGTTTACTTTGGAAATGAAGAGATATTGGTCTTCTCATATTTTGCTTGCTTCTAAAATAATGTAAGTATGTACTTATTAAAGGATTACATTTTCGCACCCTTACTAATAATTAATATACAGTGTGTAACAAAAATAAGTGATAATACTTTAGGGTGTGTACGTGTTCCTTGTACACACCCTAAAGTATTATCACTCATTTTTGTTACACCCTGTATAATGTAGCTATATCTGTCGCAGTCATTCAATAAAATAGTGTCATTCAACCAATGCGCTAGTCCAGTCTTTCCCAAAGTGGGCGATAACGCCCCCTTGAGGGCGCTGGAGGTCTAACGGGTGGGACCCAGAAAAAAAATGGGGGCGTTGTGTAGAGGCTTGGGGAGGTGATCTATTTCATCTGGATGCATTTAAAATTGAAACAAGGGGGGCGCTAAAACGTAATTTGCTTACAAAGTGGGCAGTTAAAGACAAAATAAGTTTGAGACTTTTGAGAGTCCTTCGCGCGCTTTGCGCTAGTCCTTCAATCGAATCGCAGATTGTACCAGATGACTGACATATTATCGTCAATCATCATATCGTGTAGTCATGTAGTGTGTAGGTAGGTATAGTATGTAAACGTTATACATAGTTTTATAACGGTATTGTCGTTGTGTGAATTGTAATTACGTTTTGAAAGTGACTTGCCACTTGCCAGACAGTGACAAATGACAAAATATAACGCCTATTTATAAATAACAAAATTTTTGGCTGCAAGTAACTGAAATGTATCGAAGACTAGTCGACTTTATTATAATCAATACGTCTTAACAGTTACATTTTTCCTATTACCACTTCTGTTGGGTATTTTTATAAGTAATTGATGATATAATGTTTCATAACGCACACGGTACTTATAGCAAGACATTGATTTAAATATGCATAGAGGACAAGGTCGTGACGAAATTAACACATTCACTTTTGCATACATACACGTGTGGTACCGTTTTGTTTATACTAAGTATATCTAGTTTTGCTTTCAAATACTTTTGTATAGTACTTACTGTATTAAACAGTACAATATAATGTACTTAGGCCAGTTCTCAACAGGTAGACGTAGAGCTTCAAACACCATGTACCTACTGTAGTGTATAGGTAGGTACTGTATAGTTATATTAATAATTACCCATCAATCTCCAAGCGGCAGCAGGCTGCCGCATAAGAATTATTGAAAGTCTATTGTGTCTGCGATGCCCACGAATCACGATGGAGGTGCTACGATCTTAGGCGGGGAGAGATCCAAAAACATAATCATTAATCTGTCGTTCTGTGATCTGTCTATTGTGGTCAGACACTGTTGTAGTAGGGAGTTCGAAAATACTTACTGCCATTAGGAGTTTATCCGCTAAACATTTTATTTCTTATCTGTACCTACGCCAAAGACATAAGAATTGAAATAGCGACTTAAGTACCTACTTAACTAACCTACCCCGGAGTGATTACTGATTAGCGAAACTAGTACTTAATAGTAAGTACTTTCTCTTCTATAAATAAGTATATTTAGCATCAGTTATCAGTACCGTATTCTGCCATTTACTATAATCTAGTTGGCAGTTGCTAAGGCGCCAAACCTAAATGTTTGCGCCATCTATGGGTAAACAATGGTCAATGAGTTATTATTACGTATAAAATCATCATTCATCATTCATAACCATGATTCATGCATCAGCCATATTATTGTCTAGCCTTCTCAACTTTAGATAAACTACTTTTTAACCGACTAAAGAGGTTATATTATACGAGTACAATTAGTGTTAGTATTTACCTTTTAAGTGGCGTATCGTATACTTCTTCTGAGCTCGATGAGCTACCACTACTGCTGCTAGAAGCGACATGATACACTTGGAAAGAACTAACACTCTTAGAAACGTTTGTTTTTAACATTTTCACTAAACAAAAATCACAGCGCACTAGACGAATGTTAGCAGACAGTGTCACTGATTTCTAAAATTAGTTTGGGATGTCGCATTCAAATATTTGAGTCATCGTCCCACCAATTGAGACATTTTAGTCAATTTTCAAGTGAAATATCGGAATGATACCGGTTTAATATGGTCATTATTTCAATGATTACTTAGTTGAATTGTCGGATTGTATAAGACATGTTAGGATCGCGGTGTACGGTGTACCACTTTTAATACAAGCGTAAAAACAAAAAAAAAACCTTTTTGAACGTGGCGGGTGACACGGTAGCCGTGTCATCTACTTCTATTGCGTATGACACGGCTAACGTGTCACGAGAAAATTGTATGCCGCCACGACTGAAAGTCTTCAAAAATGTGCGCTGCATTGAATCGGTTAAGTCTTATTGATTTGAGTGGTGGTGGAGTGAATTGTGGTACACCCGTTCTTAGTTTTAAGTAGGTAATTTCGAACAGAAACCCAAATAGTTGGATTAAAGTTAATCATTAATTATCATGTTGTATTCAGTATATATTATATTGTCTCGTTCTTCATTGATTGATTGTACCGAAGGTTGTTTGTGGAAATTCATGTTTAACATTAATAAAACATGATCTTTATGCACTATTTCCACTATATTTACTAAGTCATATTAACGCCGTTGGTACATTGACGATGCGAACCGCGCAACATCGGCGAACCGATTTACTGTCTCATCTGCCACACGACAATGCGTTATATTGCATCTCGCTCTATTACTAGTTTCGCAGTTGTTTCGAGTTTTGCAGCGTCAGTGTACTAAAGGCGTAAGATTTAACAAAATAATTGACTTGTTCCAATTAAAATCATCATCACTCATCAGTATCTATTATACTGGTGTAATTGGCTTTCAGTTTCATAAAACTGTGAACCCAAAATGGGAAAAAACAAACGTCAGTATTGTTTCTTTACATATTTTGTCATAAGTAGGACTGTTAAAAATAAAGTGCGGCAAAATCAAGTTCTACAGACGTTTTTTTTATAAAATACGGGCAAACGAGCAAACGGGTCACCTGATGGAAAGCAACTACCGTCGCCCATGGACACTCGCAACATCAGAAGAGCTGCAGGTGCGTTGCCGGCCTTTTATAGAAGAAAGGAACATATTTTATTCAATATCAAGTCATTCCCAAAGTTATTATCAAAAATTAAATAAAACGACATCATTTACTTATACAATATATTTTTATTGTAAATAACAACTTAAAATTACACTATAATACAAAATGGAAGTATACAGACATACAGTATACAATACTCAAACGTTTTTACATCTACAAACCACACTCCATGTTACTCATAAAATATTATAACATCTATTTGGTGGTAACAGCGGGTATTTTTTTACAAAAAAATACTTTATGTTTTGATTTTCATAGCATTGAAATCGGTTAAACGGTTTAAAAAATACAAGCAAGCAATGCCGCTTTTTAAAATCGATTTTTTTTATCGAAATTAATTTTATGCATAATATTATATTCTCAACTAGCTGTCCTGATGAACTTCGTGTCACTTTAAAACCTTCCCTGGACTTCTACGAATATTTTAAGACTAAAATTAGCCCAATCCGTTCAGCCGTTTTCGAGTTTTAGCGTTACTAACACAATTGAAAATCCATTTTTATATATATAGATTCCTACTCAGTACGTAAAGTTTACTAGTCTGACAAGACTTAATTTTTTTATATAATATTTTCAGACATTCAGTATACACTTTTTAATCGCTTATTTAAGTTTAGAATTTACAACACTATGAAAAACGTGTTTACTATTACATATTTCTATTCGGCGTGACGGACTTTCATTAGGTTATGATTATCCATTACGTTATTATTATCCATTATATTCTATATTACAATCATTATTATATCTTATCTTTTATCTATTATCTTTGTCTGTAAAAGGATAAGCATTAAAATTGCTTCGGACATTTCATACACAAACACTTACTTACTTCATGACTTAAGTTTTAATGCAATATCTAATTTTATCCAATTCTTCCGAATCTCTAAATCTTCAATAGTACGGTCGCCTTGGATTGTTCTGAAATCAAAACAACAATAATATTACACACAACAAATATTTTGCAATAAACTTTATTACATTTTTTAGGTCAAATTGCTACTAGTCTCATCACGTCTTCTCTTTATCTTTTATAGATGAGAGCGGAAGAGATAGAGAATATGATATTTCATCAATTATTATTCGAATGTGCCGGAATAGCGCCTAGTTTCTGAGTTATTTGATAGGAGTTTTATTCACCGTCGCTTTCAATTGGCTAACGTCAAAAAGTGAACCAATAAACAGCGCTATTCTCGCATTGCCGAATCCTGTCCGTAGCAGTCATTGACCCCCTGTCAAAAAACTTGTCATATTTCATCGTTTTCTATACAAATCGTGATTGATTTATGAATTTGACAATGAAGTGACAGATGTTTCTAGTATAACCGGCCGCCTAACGAGCAATTTTATTGTCAATATTATTTGACAATTAGATTGAAGGCGCGCAAAGTTCAATATTAACCCTAGACGGTCAATAGCATTAGCTATGTCTACACTATGCAATTTCAATTCTTCAACAATCTTCAATTTTCGTCATCATCTTTTTATTCAACTTTCGTTTGGCATATTCAATAATTGCATGCGTCAAAATCCACCCACGTTGGAAAGAAAAGTGTCATAACGTCGCGGGCATGCCTCACGTGTGATGTTGACTGCGCTATAAGTGCTATAACGCATGCCCTTAATGAACAAAAAAGGCACAGTGTGGACAAAGCTATTAGGCAATACGTGGTATTGTTTAATATAATTATTGTAGGTCTATTAGGTAGGTCTTTTGCTGTGTCGCCTGTTAAGGTACATGCATCGGTACTAAATACTATTATTGTGTTTAACTAGGTTTTAATGCATGTACTGTTTGGTGTCCTTAATTTAAATAAATAAATAGGTCTAGATGCCGCTAAAAAGCGCCCGCTAAGGGCGATACCGTAGTTTGCATACTCGGTGAGAACTAAGTACTCATACAAAGTTGAAATTATCATTCTTAGGGTTACCAAGAGGTGTTCTGATGAATCTATAACAGTCTGTCTATATAAGAGTTAAATATTTTCTCAAGTTAACTGAATACAGTGCAAGCATTTTTTATAAAGCTTCTAGACTAAAAAGGGCAATGACCGCTGCTGACATTTTATTTCATTTTGACTATAGTGAGAAGATAAACTCCTGTCAAAAATTCTCAGAAACTGGGCATGAAACAAGCAGATCATGTATAGTTGTTCACTATATAAATATTTTTAGTAGTAAGGTGGTTTATGTGCTTGTTTAATAATATACCAGTGGGTTAGGTCGGAATCTGTACGCGAGCATCATCCGTTTCCGGTACGCGTCGAACTCATCGTCTTCTGAAGACACGATGTCTGCTTTCGCTCCTAAACCCATATTGGCTACGGGCTGGTTGGCTCTGAAATACACATCATATTTTACTACATAGACTTTACTGTAAAAGTAGCAGCGTTGAAAAGGTTACTCTTAAGTGTTCTCTACTTTGGAAGACATTTATTTATAGGGCGAACCTTACAATATTCCTTTTATTGGACCAACGTATCTACCTAATAAAATCAGTTTGGCAGTTTTTAATCATAATCATCATTTATTTGCAAAGAATGTTGTTTACAAAGATCTTATAGTTATATACAGTATCAAACACTCTGCTTTTGAAGCATGCAAAAAATATTATAAATATTTAGATAATATAGCAATTTTACATTATCATTTTTCTATATTAGCCTTATTAGAGGATAGTTACAGAGTACACATTCATTAATAACAGTAGAAAAAAGTTGCCTTTACTATCCAGAGAGAAAAAAAAGTAGTTTGAGCATTTATATGCATAGACAGAATAGAATTGGGTAAGAATGTACAGTGGGCCATTAACTAGATTAATAATAATGACAGGCAGACAGACAGAGATTTGAAAAGTATACTCATAACTCATAACTCACTTGTTAATGGGTTCAACAATACCCGTTCCTTCCACCCCTAAGCCCTGTCCTTCGTTCCATCCCAGCTTTTGCAGCATTTTGAAACCTGAAAGTAATATAATAAAAATGAGTTTCTGTGGTGAACTATGAACATTGCTGTAATGTAACTATTTATGAATATGATCAAAATGAAAATAATAATATGTTATTGATCAATGCTGAAGAAAATCTTTATTGTTTGGCATCTGACAATTGAAATGTTATTTCTAGGTTGAAAATTAATCTTAAAACTATGTAAAAAATTAACAAAACAAATTACAAATAAATCAGACAACATAAAGCCGAAGCTAACGTGTCGAAAAACAATATTGGTGTCTAGGGATTCCTATAGAGCAGGTGTCACCAAATGGCGGACCGCGGTCCGCGTCCGGACCGCCGACCCATTGTGTGCGGACCAAGCATTTTCCAAGATGAACTTCGTTAAAAATAAATTTTGGTCTCGACTTACCGATGAACATCTTTAGGATTTACCAATTTCGCTCCAAACAAGCAATAAAAATTGACACTTTTGTCATTGATATGTACTTAAATAAATACGGTCATTGTAATTTCCGTAATTACAAATATTTTTTTAATATAAAATGTGTGGACCGGGAAGGTCATTTCATTTCTTAAAATGGACCCTAAACTAATTGGTGATCCCTGCTATAGAGTAAAGCTTGCTAACTACGGAGAGATTTTTATAGAAACCAGTTGTGTAGCTTTGTTACTGTACTGGTTTCTATAAAATTATTTTATTTATAATTTATTGTGCACAGGAAATATAACAATATAACCATTTACACAGAAAGACGACACAAAGGATCTGCTTATTTCTAAAAGAAATCTCTTCCAGCAGCCCTACGGAGAGAGATAGGATTAAAACAGCAGATAGGATGTGCACGAATATGATTACATTAAATTTACAATAATAATATATGCTCGTTAAAAGTAAAACTAATACTTACTATAATACTAAAACGACAAAAGATAATATATATAAAAAAGGTCAAAACAAATAAATAATAAACATCAATATAATTCAAAATGCTACATAATTTTACCAACTTTTATGTATGTACCCTAGTTTAAAACATGGGCAAATGGCACTAGAGGTCTAGAGAGAGAAGGGCTAATGAGAATACTTACCAACATTATCCTCTCTCAGTTTGTACTCTTTGTAGTCGCTCAGGTCCGGTTCTTTGCCGCCTTTTACCGCTGAATATTTCTCCATAAATCTGTAAAGTGTATTCGTTTATTTTCTTCAAACGATACAATTGATAATTATCATTTGGTACTTAATTAATACTTATGTGTATCATATTTGAGACTATATTATCACACTACACTACAGACTATACTATCTGTTATTGTAATCCAGCTTAATGTCGTTTTGATTTTAGAGTATGGATCAATCATCATTGAATCGAATGAGACTAAGGTCCAATTTCATCAACAACTGTTAAAGTTAATGCTCGAATTAGCGAATTAGTATCACGTTACCTGTTTCTTTTTTCATTTGAATGAAAGAGAAGACATGACATTTTAACAAGCTGTTAGACAACAGACGTTGGCGAAATTGGGACTATGTATCGAAACCTTCGATCACTAATATACATCGAAACTATATTGTTATGAAACAAATATTACTTTTTGAGTTCCTCTGGCGGTAAGAAGTCACCGATATGATGTTTACCGGCCGCCTGCTTCGTCAGCTCGTCCGCCCACTTCTCCGTCGCGTTCATCTCCTTAGCTCGCAATCTAGAATTACATATTTATATATTAACTCCTTACTGATAAAAATATATTGAATTAAAAATTAAGATTTGCTGTTTTCGCGGTTTGCCTGTAAAGCGACTTTTTTATCGAGTCTTTTTGTTAACGGAAATTAAATATACGGTCCCGTTTACAAGGGACAATAAAAACGAAGAACTTACTTTAGAACAAAAAAGTGCAGGCGCCATTTTGTTTATTATTTAATCAGAACACTTACATTATTATTTATACAAACTGTCAAACAAACAGTCCCCATTAAAGCTGCGTTTATACCGAACCTGCGTTTCGAGGAATGTGTTTTTAAGATTCAATAGAATCACTGTGCTCAACGAGGGCAGGCAAATGAATGATTCTGTTGGTTTTATAAAACACGTTCCCCGCAACGCAGATCCAGTTTCAGAGGGACAGACTGATGACCTCATCAAATTGACACTGGCTATTCCTTATGGGTAGGGCTGCCATCCGTCCGGATTTACCCGAGTTTGTCCTAGTTGAAGGGCGTCCGGGGACCGTCAGGTCAGGTTTTTGAAAAGTGAGAAATCCAGATGGTTTCTTCTCTGATCAAAATCAAGTACGATTTCAAGGACTTCAATTAATCAAATTTTTACAAATTGTTGGAAAAGAAAGATGTTCTAGCAAAAATTTGGAAGACATATCTTGAATACTTTTAAAAGGTGTCCAGGGAAATAACCACATTTCGGCCAAATGTCCGGGGTCTTTTTTTGTGCTTGACCGGCGACGGCAATTTAGATGATGGCAGCCTACTTATGGGAGGCCATAAGACAGACATGATACTCGTAAATACTTCAGCATAAAGAACTTTCTGCAAATAAATGATTCTTAATCTTCTCCACAAGAGATTTTTTTGTAACGGTACTTTGTGCAAATAAATGATTCTTATTCTTCTCCACAAGAGATTCAACAAACGGTCTATCAGTTGTACTCACTTGTGCTCCCACGTGCCCTCGGCCGTGTCCTCGTCGCTGTCGTACTCGTACTTGTGTTTGCCGGCCGCCGCCAGACGCTCCACCTCCTGGCGCTTCTTCAGCATGTCCTGAAAAATATATGGTGTTGATGACATTGAGATAACATTATTTTGATGATATTTCAGACCAGCTATCCCCAACCCGCTCCCCGAGCCGCATGCGGCCGAGTTTATCTGTGGCCCGCGTGCTGTTAAACCATTTTGTTTACGCCCACCGGCAAAATAATGTAAAGTCGTCGTTAAAAATCGTAATTTTTTTTCCACTCTTAAATCGTTAACTTTGAAAAACGTTATTCTTTCGTCCTAAATTTTTTTGTTGCGGTCCGCGACAACAAGACCAAAACATGTTTGTGGTCCGTATGAAAAAAGGTTGGGGACCACTGGTCTGGACGAAATCGCTTGTAGCAATAAGACCGCCTTTTTTAGTTTTCAAACTTAGTTACTAAGTTCTGTATGTCTGTTTTGAAACAATAAAGTATTTTCATTCATGCATTTATTCATATGGGACAGACAGGAGGGGGGAGGGGATACGGGAAACATACTATTGGAGAAGTTGATTAACAATATTAACTAAGTGTGTGGTTACACAGACATAGATCAAGATAGATACTCCTCTTCCTCCATTTGTATGAAAACGACCGCGTGCCACTTTTTTCCGACCTACTGTGATGTACCGATTATAAGAAACGTGTCCATTATCTAGGCCAATGTTTCTATTCGAATTTCTACAGCTCAATACGGAAATAATGCACAATTAGGCATTTTTAAAATTCCGATTGACGTCCGATTCCGATAATGGTGGAGCGCAGACTAAAGAACAGACTTTCGAAAGACGAGCATTGCTCGTCGTTTAGGAGCGCGATATGCACTGACCTCTATAATACACTGGACAGGCGATCGCTATCAATGTTCCTATTTGAAAGTCGCCATATTGGCGCTGATTACTATGTGAAAGCAGTAGTGAGTGTACTTGGAACTACTATTTTGCAAATGGTGGTTGTAATTTTGTATGTAATTCGTTCACAGTACGCTCACCGCAGCGCTTCAAATCGGCACAAAAAATAGCTGTCATTTTGTACGACATAGCCTGTCCAGTGTATTATATGGCGATATGGCACGCGAAGTACATACACATGCGCTATATATCTAGATCTATGCTGTGAAAGTAACTGACCTGAAACAACAAATTGAGTTTGAAGTTATCCTCACACTTCTGCCAGTCCTCCGCACTGAGGTTGGTTGTGCCGTAGTTGGTGAGGGCATACTGCATCAGCGCCTGATTGTTACGGTTCAATGTGCTCAGTTTGATGCCTTCTTGGTCTATCTTCGCAAGTTGCACACCTGGAATTGCTTTTTGCATGTTTTAAGTATGTAATTTTATAAAATTAACATACTTAATAGCCAGCAAACGCTTAAAAGTAGACAATAGACATATACTTATTAATAATTAAACACAAATAAAACACAATTTTACTTGCACTTTTCCCACTATATTCATTAATTACTACAAATTTAACTTAAACACGACCGGTTTCGATAAAAATCATCAATCTCTGTTTCTTACATTGTGTATTAAACCATATATTATGTTGTGATTTTTCTTTAACTTCAATTTTAAAACTTTGTACAGTACCAGTAACTCAGCTGTGTTTTATTTGTGTTTAAAATGAATTTCCACCAGTCCATTTCCGACAGTACAATCAATTACATATAATTAATAATTATTTTATAAGGAACAACCCGTTACGTGGTTGAATGACTTCAATGACTGACGGACAGGACATGAAACGGTTAATAAACTATCCTAATGCCGCGGCCGCACATGTGTCTATCGTACGAAGCTTCGTGCTATAAGACGATACACGCGGACGATGGTATCGTTTTAAGCACGAAGCACTACGCAGGTGCGGCCCGGGCATAACCGTATGACGTAAAGTAACCTTCTTGTACTGTGCGCCTACAACGCAGATGTGACAGATTCTCTGTTCAATGCTGACAAAAACACTCTTTACTCTTACGCGGTAGAATAGTTTATGTTGCTTACTTTGTGTTACATTTCATATATTTCACAATATCTTTACGTGCTAGCATAAATAAAGCTAAATATTTTTAATATTATCGTTTAATTTCCATTACTTTAATATTTTCGAACTAATATTTTAAGCTTCTGTTGAAAAACCTTTTATTTTATTTTGGTTACATAAATTATCCTATCATTATGGTAATACCTCGATCGTGAGAATGGCAGACGCAATAGATTTTCAATTGTTATGCGACAGCCGGGTGCCACTTGGGGGATTGATGGGTTAATTACCTGGTAAAGGTGGTGGTGGTATTATGCCAGGGGGTTTGATGTCTACTGGTGGGTCGTCTCCCCACCTGGATTTTCTCTTCTTCCGTCTCTCTCGTTTAGTCTCAGTCTCCTCATCACTTTGCGAGCTTGCCTCTCTCTTTAAGTTGAACTGAGTTTGCTGGTAGCTGCTGAAAATATTAGATTAAGGGGCTGTTTCACCACTTCCTGATAAGTGCCGGATAGACTACTGAGATGGAGTATGGAGTATCTGTCAGATAAGTTGTGCCAGATAGCCTGATGTGGAAGTGGTGAAACAGGCCCTTAGTATACTTAGTGAGCTAAAGGCGAGAATCGAGAGCAATACCAAAAAACCTTTTGTACAGACTACAGTGAACTCTCGATGATAATTATATTTTCAATAAACTCGATATTTATACCAAGACCTTGCTCCAAGTGTAGTTTGAGAAACAAGAGATACAAAGAAATATTCTTTAGGTTATCTTTACAGGCCTTACATACTGAAAATATATTGAACTACAGTAGGTACTCGATTAACCGGACTAAGGGCCTGTTTCACCACTTCCTGACTTGACAGATCAAGTATGGAGAATCTATCAAAAAAGTTTTGAATAGTCTAAAGCACTTTATCAGAAAGTGGTGAAACAGCCAACAGGCCCTTATAATTGTTGTTGTTAGACATTCGCATAATCGAAAAACCGGATAATAGAATGTACGAAGAAAAGCGGGTTCTGTTCATAATATGTGCAGTACATAAAAACACCAAAAATCAATATATTTTGTTAAAAGTCCGGATAGTCGCGAATCCGCATAACCGAGGGCCGGATAATTGAGTTTCTACTGTATTTACATGTTGCTTTATAGAATTTTAACATTTTATTACTTGCTATTATCATCTTTATATGGTTTATCATTACTATCATCATCCTCTAACGAAAATTCTGGCTCATATTTGTCTTCCGGGTTAATTTCTTCCTTCTTTATTTGTTTCTCATTTCTTATTTTACTCACTAGGTCCCGATACATCTCATACTCATTGGAGTTTGTATTATGGAGGAACCTGAAATGACTCATAAAGTAAAACCAATTCACAGAATACAAAAGTAAAGGATGTTTAAAATAAACCTGTAAATTTGGGAGACAGCCTTGTTTTGAGTAAGATTTAGAGCTATTTCTAAGGTGTTTAATCAAGTATTGATTGAAAACACAAAAATTGTAAAACATACATGTAAACAATAATACATAAACTGTTTAAAGTTATTTACGTACATGCTGGTAGCAACCAAGAAGGAAAATTTAATTTACAAGAATGTACTACAAACACCAAACAAACCCGGAATCAACATCTATATTGATTGGTAGGCAGATAGGGCAATACATTATTTGGTTGGGTTATGTGATATGTCAAATCAATGTTAGTTGTAAACCCAACCAAATTACGCAAGTCATCTACCATCCACCATACCATCTGCCTATGATTTAACTTACTAATTTTAGTACATGTTTATAGAAAAAGTAAAAAAAAAAACAGTAAACTAAAATCACCATAGAAATAGCCTAATCTTTCTAGACACAACACTGTTTCTCTTATACTCGTATAATGAAAGTAATAAAAATGAATACAACGCAATCCTCCTTCGGGATCATAGCTATAGTGGCATTACCACAAAGATTGGTCTTGTGAATTCATTGCTTTCAGAACACTTTCCCAGTGGTCACCATTGGAGGCTACTTCGCTGGCTGCTCGGTGGATGGACTGGAACGTATCTGCAGAAAGAACTGCACACCACGAGTCAGCATTTTGTCTCACGTCCGCTTCAAACCCAAACCCATGCACTACATCTCATTTACTATCTTAATCTGTTTGGTTACTAAAAATTTCCTATTTTTTTTTACGCACATAGAATAAAAATACCCAAAACATTACATTGTTTGTTGTGTACAAAATTGCTAAGTATTTTTTTGTTTCATACAATTACTAACTTACAGTTATTATTACAACAAAACAATATTTTTCATATGAAGTAGTCTTTAAGCCCAGATAATTGAGAACATTTTAAGTCTTCATTCATTCCTTTTAATCTAAAAGTAACTGAGATGTTTACCTTTCTTGTTTTCGTGTTCATTTGGCCGCATGGAAGAATGTTTCATTGAATCCAAATTTTGTTCATTACCAGGTGGAGGCATAGGCATCGAGTTGGGAGGCATAAATTGCATGTTGCCCATATTATTAGGTCCAAAGTTTGGCCCATTTGGCCCGAAGTTTGGCCCGTTCGGTCCAAAGTTGGGCCTGTTCGGTCCAAAGTTAGGACCATTAGGACCGAAAGGTGGCTGCGGACCCATAAATCGTTGATCATTATTCATGTTTGGTGGCATCATAGAATTTGGAGGACCATTGGGAGGGAAAAATGGAGGCATTGGACCATTCGGTCTAGGACCACGGAAGTTAGGACCGCACATGTTCGGCGGCATTGGTCCGCAAGGACCACGGGGTCCATTGGGGCCCATAAAATTCGGTGGCATTGGAAAGTTTGGCGGCCCACCCATGAAGGGCATTGGTGGCATACTAGAATTACCAGGACCCATGTTCGGGGGCATATTAGGATTCCCAGGGCCCATACTTTGAGGCCTGTTTAGATTTCCTGGGCCCATGTTTGGGGGCATATTAGAATTTCCTTGGCCCATGTTCGGGGGCATATTAGAATTTCCTGGTCCCATATTATGTTGGGGCATATTGGGATTGTTCGAATTACCAGGCATATTAGAATTAGTTGGTCCCATATTTTGGGACATGTTATTGCCTACATTTTGCCCAGGACCTGCATTATTGTTTGAAGTACCAGGAGGCATCATGCCTGAAGAGTGTCCCATTTGGCCTGGGCCCATTGAACCTGGTCTCATAGGACCTGGACCCATTGGTCTGGGACCCATTGGTCCATGCCCCATTGGACCCGGTCCCATAGGACCAGCTCCCATTGGGCCAGGGCCCATCGGGCCGGGTCCCATTGGTCTAGGGCCCATGGGCATATGTCCCATTTGGCCACGACCCATTGGGCCGGGACTATATCCCATAGGTCCTGGACCCATTGGACCGTGGCCTCCCATAGGTCCTGGGCCCATTAGTCCCGGACCCATAGGTCTGGGTCCCATAGGACCACTCATAAAATCAGGACCAGGTTGGGAATTAATATTATCGGGAGCATGGGTAGAATCAGAATCAAATTCTTGCTTGGTCTTTCTTTCGTAGTCATCATTGGAATCAGAATCATCCCTGTTCCATCGGGACCGGTTGGGAGATCTATCGGGAGGTTTAACAGAGAGTTGCATCAGGGATGGAATGTGGTTGGTGTCATGAGGTTTTCTGTCCTCCACTGTTGGTGTGAAAGGACTATGGCCTCTATTTCTACTTCTGTCCCAACGACGATTCCTCTCCCTGTAAATAATAGTAAGAAATATGATAATAATACATCTATATCTAACAACACAGCAAGGTTTTCTACAATCAAATAACTTAAGTTTGCTTTCATCTGTTAAAATTGATTACTTTAATAGTGATCAGCATATTAGAATATTATAGTAAAAACCTTACCTATGCCTGCCTTCTTGATGATCTTGTCTATCATTGGAAAAATTTTGATCCGAGTCATAATCTACTTCTTGAGAAGACTGCTCTGACTTCTGTTTAGCCTCATTCTTCTTTCTCTGAAGTTCCTCATTCTTCTCTTGTCTCTCTTGTTTTTCTTTTTCCTCTTTTTCTTGTTTTTCTTTACTTTGCTTTTCAAGTAGTGCCTTGTATTGGCTCATGAAACTACCATCATTAGAAAAGATGTTCTTGGAGCCTGAATCATCTGATGAAGCTGGGCTGAAATCATAGAAATTTATTTATTATTACTTTTTTTATTTTAAGCCTGACATCAAATGGACATATTACTTACTTAAATTGTTTACAAATTGACATAAGTACAGTTTATTACATGTAAGTCTATACCAATATAATAAAGAGGAAAGGTTTGTTAGTCTATTTGCATTTAATAGGTTTGGAACTGCTGAATGGATTTTGATGATATTTTACACAACAACGGGGAAGGACATAGGCTTCTTATTGCGGAAAAACACATCTTGTAAAAGGTCTATGGAGGACATGTGGTAGGTACTCTTGTACATATTCTAATGTTATTAATTAAGCAACTTACTTAGAAAGCTTAGCTTGAGCCGCAAGAGCAGCTGCGTTTTTTTGAGCTTCCAGTTTGGCTTGAATCTCCATTTTCTTTTTCTCGATGATTTGTTCCTGTTTGGACATTTGAGCCCATCTTGTACTTAGCGCGGACTTGTTTTTATTGTCTTTAAAATGAATCATTTTGTATTGTTACGGTAGTAACATTTACAAAGCGAAACGAATTCAATTCCACAATTTATGCAAAAGTAACGCCAATTCACAAAATGAATAAAATTATTTAAATGACATTGACGTTTTAATTTTTTACATTGTTGACAAGACCTGACTACAGATAAGAAATTATAGTGTTGTACTTGCATATGAATTAGCCAAAAGGTGGCTACAATTATTCAAAACTGTTTTAGTAACGTAAATATCTTTTTAATATGTTAAATATTGCTATAATATTATAATAAGGATATCGGTACGAATGTATGATATGTTTGTCATCTTTTTGAAACACATAATTTGACATACAATGAAAGATCTATTAGACAATCTGTGTTATATATTAGCCACAGATTACTAAAGTGCCACAAGTATCTGTGGCAAACTTTGGTGGCAAATTTCAAATCACAAAGGTGAATGCCCAAAAAAACCCATAGTCGATTAAATTTAGTTTTACAATGTGAAAACAACATGTTACTGTGATTAATATTAATAATTAAAGTGAAAGACGTGTCATAGTGCTGAAAATTTGAAGATTTTCATTGAAGAAAAATAGTAATACGCGAAAATATCACTGAAATTCTCGCGTCCACATTTCCGATTTTGATCGCACAATCGCCATAGTAGCAGGTAATTAAGCGTTTGTTTTATCAATTTTATTTGTTTATTTTATTGTATAATGCAATTCTAAGTAGCCTGAGTAAGTATTATGTGGTATAATAAAACAACAATTTTACTTAAACTTTATGTTTACGTAAACAATGAACTGTCAAAGAAATCTATCATATAACGCGCCTAACAATGATTGATACTTTCACTTAGGTGCTTTGCGTTTTTAGATGTAGGTATATAAAATTCTCGTGTCACAGTGTATGTGCTTAACTCCTTTAACACTTTGATGCAGCGTAATATATTATAATTATTACGTTTTAATTTTTACGTTACCTTTACAGGTAGTAGAAAAAGCGTTTAACGAAATAACCGAAATGACTGGGAGAATTTATGCTATCATTTTGAAACACTGAAAATAAATACAAGGAGTGGGAATTAACCCTTTATTAGGATATCCTAAATTCAATATTGAAGAGCTGATTATTGAAGATGAAAGTGCCTCTTCACTGTGACACCACTGCTGTAAAGTTACATGGACCTAGAAAGTGACGATGATTCTGTTTCCCGCTGCATTGTAGAATATTACATAACAAAACCCTGTTTTTCACTTATTTATTTTTTGTATTTTCTTAAATAAGTAGTTCCATAATAAAAAAGGAGTGAGCTTCTCTCAGCTCTCACTGGTCATCAAAGTAGCTCTGCAGCTCTCAGGGAGAGGGTACTTAAATAACAGGTGTTATAAATTCATAATAATATGTAGCACTAGTGACTAGATGTCCCGGTGAACTTCGTGTCACTCATAAACCTTTCCTGGACTTCCAGGAATATTTAAAGACTAAAATTAGCCACATCCAAGTGTAAACTTCTTGGCAACATCAGTTCAACCGTTTAATGAAACAAATCAGATGCTTACAAAGAGGGAAAAAGAAACAGTTTGAAATGGCGGCCTTACTGCTGGAAGCAGTTTCTTCCAGGCAACCGTAAGTAGGTAGGTGGGCATTTTCAAAAAAACGTGTACCCTTGCAAAAATATGTCTATATTTTTTAAGGTCATTTATTTACCTTTTTTTGAATGTCATATACAAGGAAAAATATTGAACTAATGGAATAAGTTAAAAAGAACGCTGAAAACGTTATATTATTCTGATATTATTGAAACAAAATCGAATTTTCGACGAAACAGATTCCGTTGTGCGACTAAATGTAAAATATAATTTAATACAAAAAAATACAGCAATAAATGGATTTCTTCGTTAATTTAATCTAGTGAAATGCATATTTAATTGTTTATTAAAAAAAATTTAGATAATTTCAAAGATCAACAAGAGTAGCAATTATTTTTAATCCATAGTGTGACTATGTGACCCAACCACTAGGTTATTTTTCATTTTTTTACATGAGTAAGTAATATTTAACATATTTAAAGGAGTTTTTATAACACAAAAACCTTTTATTTAAACATTTTTATTGTTGCACTACTTATAAAAGTAAAAAATTCTTTGATTTCATAGATTTAACTTCAATAATTAGAGGGACGAACATCTCATAATCATAAAGATGTGTTCACATGTCTACGAATTCCTAAGTTATTAATGACATCGGATTATATGCACGATCAAAGTGCCGAAATATCCATGCAAATATGCACGAAAAATGGTCGAAATATGCACAAAATATGCACAATCAAAAGTCACTTAATATTAAAATTTATTATTTTTTTGAAGACTTTTCCGGTAGTGACATTAATAAAAGCGCCATTTTTTATAATTTCATAAAATCCAGGATTTTTAATTTCTTGAAATAAAGACTTTTTATTTATTTATTATACGCCAATAATAATTTTCTACCAACATTTTCCGATTGCAATCTTAATGCCCATGGAAGTTAAACTACCGAAATATGCACTATCAACGAAAAATTGCCAAAATATGCACTATCGCCTAAAAAGTGACATTATATGCATTTGCATATGCAAGTATGCAAATGCATATAATCTGATGTCTAGTTATTATAAATCTGCAAATATCAACGACACAAAATGATTTTCAACTTTACTGATAGAAAAGTAGTGGAAATAAAATCAAAATTAAAAAAAAAAAAAAAAACTTTTAGGTACCTACTTAAATTTTAAATATTTGTTATTGTTAAGTAAAGGCGACGCCTTGATAATTTGGCTGTAGCGATATCGATTTTTCAATGACTAAAGCTAAGAAATTAAAGTTCATTGTCAGTATTTATCATGTCTTTGTCTTTGGTTTACCCATAGCATAACACGATTGGTCAACTTTTATAACACAGAATAATCAATCAAATAGACCTGTGTAAAAAAAAAAAGGATTCCTATTTTTCGAAAAGAGGAGAGTGATTTAAGCTTCCAAATTTGTACATGGCTTGGTTCAAGCATACACTTTAATTTGCCCATAGCTTATATGAAATGTATTTATGGTTTTTAAATTACGCAACAAAAATATTTTGTCGCTTACGCCCTTTCCATTTTTTGCTGTTCCATTGCTTGTTTTCTGTGAAAGGCCGGGCCGGGCTTTCATAGAAAACTAGCAATCTAAAACATATCCAAAACGGTTTTTTACTTTAACGCGGCGTCACCTTAACACATAAGTAATAAAAAATATATTTGTACGTTAATCGTACCAGTTTAAAAATCTCCAATTTTCTTAATAAAATCTGTGAATAAAAAAATAATTTATTTAAAATGTGAACTAAGCCTTATGCTTTCCGCCTGTTGTGACTTGTCCGTTCCATTATATGTGACCATACGAAAAGTCACAAGTCGGAAGTCACGTAATATTACTTTCTTTTACTTTTAAAGTGTTTGTAAATAACCGATAATAGTTATCACAATTTCATTTTTTATACTAAATACTAAGCTAATTTTGCAACGTGTCAACAGTAGAAACAGTTGGAGAAAGTATAATAATGCTTACAAAATATGGTCACTTATCTGAACAAATAAACCGTTCCTGAAGAACCATCCAACCTGCGTCCGCGTCTTGTAGCAAATTTTTAACTACTAAATTCAAATTGAAGTTTCTCGATGTACAATGAAATATAGTGCTATCATTTAGTGCCGAAAATATTTTTGTAGTATGTTTATAAAACTAAAAAAAACGGTCACTAAACCGAACATTCCGGTCGGGTTGCTTTTTCATGATTATAATTTTAATTAATTTGTAGTTAAATTATGTTAGATTTTTCAATAACAAGACATTCAATTGATACATTAAGTATTTAGGAATCTAACATATGTTTTTTAAGTAACTTACTTTAAGAAAAAAAATAGTTATTAAAGATTTTGTTACAACTTCTGGGAAGGGGACAGGTGAATTTAATAGGTTTCGGTACTTAAAAACCCTTATAAATCTCATACTAAATAAAATTTTATACAAACGTGAATGTATTTTAATAAAAGAAAACTTGTTTATGCTCCTACATTAAAATTACAAAATGTTAGTATGTAATTTTTTACAAATAATCTGTAGCGAAGTCAAGGGACAAGGTAAAAACCAGGGGTACACATTTTTTTGAAAATGCCCAGGTACTTTACATAGATTAGATTGTTACATCATAATTATTTCAAATTTTCTTAACTACATAATAAGTATATATAAATCATAATATTTAGAACGTGTGTTTTTAAACTGTATTTAATATACAGGGTGTAACAAAAATAAGTGATAATACTTTAGGGTGTGTACGTGTTCCTTGTAGAGAGTTCACTGTGAAAGTAGCAGCGCTGAAAGACCAAAATTTTTTTTCACTTTTGTATGGGGAAACTTATGACGCTCGGGCCCTTGCCCATACAAAAGTGAAATTTTTTTTTTGTTTTTCAGAGCTGCTACTTTCACAGTGAACTCTCTACAAGGAACACGTACACACCCTAAAGTATTATCACTTATTTTTGTTACACACTGTATAGTATCAAAATCTTTTATAGTGACTGGATACAGTGTGGCCATAAGAGGCCACACCGGAAACAAGTGGCGACTCTAATAATGTCGTGACTTTTTAGACGGGCTATACGTCCTGCAACTTTTCGCACTCGTTCCACGCAAAAAATATACCATTCTCATCACTTTGATGAGTGCCAGTCTTCCGTCGTACGTTTTTCGGAAGAAAGCGTATTCCCTCTTAAACGCACCTGTAGCTCTACTAATGTTGCGAGTGTCCATGAGCGACGGTAATTGCTTTCTATCAGGTGACCCGTTTGCTCGTTTGCCCTTTTATTTTCGAAAAGACGTAGATAGTTAACTGATATCATGTAATAATCGTTAAAAATACATTGTACAGATTATACCATTTCTATACCAAACTGACATTCTATACCTACTTTCAGATATAAAAGTGATAAATATTTTAATATTAAATACATGAATATAAGAATCAATAGACAAATATAAATGTGTTTTTACTACGTACTGATCGTCACAATATCGTTTGTAGCATCATGTCGTCCTAAATATCATAGATTCCTATAAGAAAAGTCAATTGGTTACGATCGTTTTTAAAGTACTTGGTGATTGTTTAATCCAGCGACCACATTGGGTTATGTGGTCGCTGGTTTAATCCAAAAAGGACATTGTATTTGGGATACCGTAGATGTAGTCTACTATGCCTGATATAAATGGTTTGAATCGATTACGGGTTCTTGGTCCATACATTTTTGGGCATTCACCTTTATTCAAAGTTAAACCTAATTCAAAGAGTTTATCACTATATCCTACTTGGGTCTATGGTTTTCTAAAATTGAAAATGTGAAGCAACAATGAAATAAAAATGAGACAAAATAATATTTTTATTGTTTTAGTATCTACAGTATAATATTTTTTATTGTTTTAGTAAGTAAGTAATAATAGTTTTTTATTGTTTTAGTATAGTTTAGATTAATGTAATAGTTGTAGCTACCCATCAACCTGTTTTAACGGTCCTCTTTCTTTCACCTTTTACACAAATTAGGAGGTAATTTGAGTAAAAAGGGACAGTTATATTTTGTTTACTCATAGACTTAATATATACTGTCGTATTACTTAGGTACTTCATTTGTTATCAGGCAAAATCAATTGTAATTTGTACTGCCATAAGCAGGAATTGAATCCTATAAGTATTGGAAAAAATAAAACAGCCAAATCATTGCATATTATTCTTTTTATATTTTTTTCATCAGTTTAAATGGAAAATACAATTTTATTTATTTATAATGTTGTCATTTATTGTAAACAAATATATTATAAAAGATTTACATATTACTATCAAAACAAATATTCACAAAATGGCAGACTAACTAAACAATTATATCAGCTGTTCCTCTAAGCTTGCTAACAATTGCATCGTTTGAGCTAAACAAGAAAGAGAAAGTTTTGGCACTGATCCCATAATTCAAATAAAATGATGGCATAAATGCATATTGCAGCAACACTAACCGTCCGAGCGATTAGTTAGTCTGTGTACCTTTTAAAATAATACTCGTTCACAAATTTCTCTTCAGCTTTTACTGTATGTACTCGACTACCCGGCACAGATCTGGTTCCCCTGTCCCTCGGTATAGTCTACTGTGTCATACACCATTGTGGACCAAAGAGAGCATACCCACGACTATTGTTTGAGTGAGTGGTAACTTGACAATAGTTAAAAAGCTAATCGCTGCCTCATTGTTGAAATTTCCAAAATGACTTATTTAAAAAAAAACAAAACAAACTCTTGTTTCTTTCATAACAATACAAATTCCATCGCATGGATTAAATCAACTAAATCGAAACATTCAAACAATCAATCTATACATAAAATAAAAAAGTACCTCCTCTTCATTTCTGCATTACCCTGCCTTAACAAATTAATATACAAGTAGACAGTATGCGAAACAAAAATATAAAGCAATGGAAGAGGGACCGTGAGCAAAAGAAATCACAAAAGGAACATTCTACACCGAGGTCGCTGAATGCTCGACACTTCTCGCACAGTACTCCCAGCAGCAGGGCCAGTCCCCTCCACTGTTAAACAAAATGCCGAAAAGAAAAGTATATTCATAATAATTGTACCTATACTTCCTTTATAATCTAATTTTTTTTTACATTTTAATAATTTAAAAAAAACAACCAGCACTCGGTCGAGAAATTTATATCCATTTTTTTTTTGTGTATTTTATATTTTGATGAAATATTAGAAGCTAATAAACGTGAGCCGATGTCAGGATTCATAGCTAGTCGTCGTTCGCTCGAACCGGCTGGCAAGAATCGGTCTCCCGCCCGACTCGAGCAATATATCTATACACAATAACACTACCGCATCGTCTATACATCTTGACTCGTATAATGCACTGATATCTCAGGGGCACAAATATCGCAGCATCGTTGCGGCGCCGCGCCCCGGCCTAACCGCGCCCGAGCGTGCCCGAGCGCGCCTGAGCGCCGCCGAGCGTCCCCGAGCGTCCCGCGACGTATCGCCCCGCCCACAACTCTTATTATACAACACGTAACTAATATAAAATTCTAAATCATAAGGCCGCGGTGCGCGTCGCGGGCGCAAAGTCGTATACGGGGTGTACACGTCCCCGCCTCACTCTAAGCGACAAAAACACTACGATTATATCCTTTAACGCGTTTCCGACTATTTACATCGACATAATTCATAGTATTCAGTTTCGGGCGAATCGCCCGAGGGCCGGAGCGAGCGGCGGCCGTTTGTCGGACTGTACAGCAAATTTACACGTACATGGGAGTACGAACCCGATCTACATCTAAATATCTAACGGATAATGTCCGCCCGCGCTCTATAATATCAGCTATGTTAAGTGTAACGCGATTCGCGCGCGCGACAAACGCCCCACTAAAATAAAAACGTTTCGATACATATATACACATACATGAAACGAATAGGCCACGATTCATTGTTACACGTGAATTGGGGTTAATAGATACTTCAACAGAACTCTATTCACAAATCTGGAGCGCGAGTTCGACCAATCCGGAGCGATCTTTATCACATCAAGATGGGGGCTCGCCATTGGTCGAACTCGCATCACCCGAGCATGCGAACCGAAATTCGCAATTGAAACTATTAAATTAGCGTCTCTTTAAACTCAGCAAACATAACACGAGGCGTTCGTCGCGCGTACGAAAATATACAATTCGGAATTAGTACACTAATATATATCTATCTAGGATATAAGAAAATGACGTCACTAGTATCTAAATATGTCTACTGTACAATGGACTATGGTATTTCAATGAGATATTTCATTCGTATAAATGTGACAAAATACAAACATTTGCGTCCGACCTCTAACTTAATCGGTAACAAACGACCAACTTTTAGACACTTTAACTCCCTTTGTGACATTACAATGTTACGGATATATTAATCTATATATAAACATTATTATTAAGTGGTCTGTGTATTTAGTGATGCACACGTATTTGGCATATCCATATGGCTAAATACAATTATGATACAAGGTCCGTTCATAAAATATTTCGTGTGCTACATTAACTCGGTGCGTCGACGAACAGTGCGGGCTCATCGCACGAGCCGATCTATGCATTGGCCGTGCGTAAAAGAACCGTTAAAATCATTAAACAATTGGAATGCATTTAACAGTATCCACTTTTCATAACAAGATTTCGATTTACGGGGTTGTAAAATTTGTTGATACAATAAAACAAACGCCTTAAACTACTGGTAACAATAACAATTCAACGGATAAATATCAAATAAAAGGGAGACTTGTGAATCTTGTGATGATATTGGAGTCGAGATAATGCGCACGGACTATTACAAGCCCACGATTGGACACGCAGTATTATCACATCACTATTGCGTTCTCACTCGCACTAACACTGATTTGCATCTTTTGTTCCTTTCTAAGAAAATCTGATATACAATATGATGTGGACAAACTGCATCCCCGTCGACCGTTAAAATTACAGCGAATAAATACACTTTAAAAGTTAAATTCGAATAAATAGGGCATAGGGGAAGAAATTCCAAATTTACATCTAATATCATGACCGCATGAGTATTCCATGAGTAAACGAAACGTGAGCAAACACAGGGCGCACAAATTGACCGAATAACTTGACATTGCATTTGTTACGTACATAAAACAATTGACTTGGACGCAGGGGCGGTTTCAGTTTTTTTTTAAATACTTGTAGGTTTTAACTTATTTTTGTTCAGCTTAAACTAGAGCCGCCACTGCTTTCGCGAAAGAAGACAATAATTGACAAAACTAAAACGGGAGGTTTTCGAAACCTCAATATAAACGCTATATACATAAATATATTATCAATACGTACATGTAACGATGATAATTATATATATTTTGAAATAATTTTTAATGTGACACTTTAGGATTAAGGACAGTTCTAGAGTACTGTTTGTTTTGAAATTGGAATCACAATTGTTTTTTTTTTAATATTATCAAAAGATAAATAGATCGATTTATAGTTGCCACACCGAATCAAATAAATAAAAGTCTTGATTGTATCAACTTAGCAAGTTAAAAATTAAGATCAAATATAATTTCTTAAATTCATTTCCTAAATTTATTCTCAATTTTTGAGTAAATAATAAATTAAAAATGTGATTACAATTTCATAACTAATCAGCATGCACTAAAAGAATTTCGATAAGAAAATTTGCATCTTTGAGAGTCAAATCAGAATTACTTAACACTAAATCATTTTAAATATGGACGTTAGTATTAGGACAAAATATGAAAGACGGCATTCCATACAAACCGAGCCTTGGACTTTCGAATCGAGATGTAAATAAAACCGATTTCACAAACTTTATAATTAAATAAATCATATTTATTTCATAGTGGACTTTAACGAAATAACGACCGAATACTAATACGGTAACAAAATGGCCCCCCTACATTACAACCCGCCACTGTACCTGGCAAAATGACGAGCGAGTCAAATTAGGGCCAAGGGAACTTAGACAACTTGTATTTGATGACAATCCCAGTAAAGTTACTCACATGTTGCTGTCCACATTATTAATGCAAGTTGTCCAAGTACTTTCAGAGAAGTTGATTCTTAGGCAGATCGCGCACCTACGTTATTCGGTTGCGTTATGTCAAATCACAGCTGACCTCCATTATACAAGTACGCTGGACTTATGATACGCTTTGAAATGACAGCTATTTTTTGTGCCTATTTGAAGCGGAATCCTCGCCCCCAATGCGGGGGAAGAGTAAATCTGACGTAAAAATGACGTTTGAAAGCCGCCATATTGGCGCTGATAGCAGTAGTGAGAGTACTTGGAACTAATAATAGCGATGACAACTGTTGTTATTGGTTGTGGTTACGTCAAATTTAGTTCTCTTCCCCCGCATTAGGGGCCGCTTCAAATAGGCACAAAAAGCAGGTGGGTTTCATAAGTCCAGCGTACTTGTATAATGGAGGTCAGTGTGTCAAACCCAGCCGACATTTGATGACTTAAATTGAATTGACTTAATCCGACCAAATGACGTAGGTCCGTCCCGTCAACTGTCTATGAATCATCTCCTCCGATGGTACCTAGTTTATATAACGTTTAGTATTCAGCCGTACGTCTCAAAGCTCGGATGTAGACTAAAAACATCTACATTTTATTGTTGAATCTGGAGGGTAGTTTGAAAAGGACCGGTAACCTTATCCTAATGGATGTTTCAACTGGCCGGTTCTCGCTAACTTTCGTGACGCATTAAAAACTAATTAAATACGAAACGGGCGGCTAACATTGGAACAATTGCATCTAATGGCGTTTCTAAAACAGCAAAAAGTTATCAAAAAACAGTCAAAAAATAAAATTTGCCCGTGTTAAGGTTTTTTTAAAATGAAGGGTACATAATTTATTGTTAATATTTGATATAATTGTTGTATTTTTCATTGTTATAAACATTGGTTTATTTTATAAATAAATTACGATTTAACTTAAAATAATAAAAGCTATGTATTTCGTTGCCCTTAGTCACAGCTCTCCCAATGTATGTGCCACCCATTTTAATATAATTTGGTAAAGAGATAGCAAACGCGCCGTAGCCATATCATAAAAGTAACGTCATAATAGGATGATACGTCGTTTAGAATAATTTGAAAGCAATTTAAAAAATAACTTTTATTACATAATGTTGCCTGTTATGATTTTGTAAATGCCCCAACAGCAATCAATGTAATTTTTAACAGAACTTAAAAAAAATTAAAATAGACGTTTAAGCAAGAAACAAAATACCTTTTTGTGTAAGTAAACATCACAAACCATTATGCGTTACCCTGGTGATAAAATATTAATTTGTGACAATTTCAGCCTTAGAAAGCTGGTTACGACGCGTTTTAAAATATTGGACTCTCAACAAAACACTAACCGACACCATTGATATAGGAAAATGGCTAAGACGAAAGATAGACACTAAAGAAACTTTGTACAGAACTCATCAAAGGACAAATAAAACTACTTAAAAACCCTAAAATTAAGTGCCTCTTAAGTGGAGTTTAATATATCCATGAGTCGGTTAGAACACTAGACATAATTTAACAAGAACATGATAACTATATACATGCCCGGCAAGAAATAATGACGTTTTGGATGGATTAAAGCGAAAAGGGGATAGTTAAAAAGCTGCTTATTGATTCGAGATCTATTTAGAACGAATTGACTCATAATTGCCTAAGACTTTATCAGTAATACACAAACAGCGCAGAAGGTCAGCCTCATTATAAATTTAAATGAGCAACATTTTTGGTATAATTTGTGTTCGACCGAGTTAAATCAAATTGAGATCTCATAATATGAAGATGACTTTCTGTCTACTGTTTTGCTAGCGAATATATGAAATTATACCTCAAACGGGATAGTTGCACTCATTAAAATTAACACTCTTTTGGACAATATAACAGACGGCAATAATTAGTTTTGTTGAATAAAACGTGGACGAAAAAATTCATACTATCGGACTACTGTGTACTGTCAGTGAAATTTTTTCACAGGCAGATAGCACCATCGTTTTTTGGTCGTGTTATGTAAAGTTAATGTTAGCAATCTTTCTTGGCTTAACGTAACTCAACCAATTTACGTAGGTCACCATAAGCCTATGAAATATTACTCTGATCGTACTGATTTGTTATTAAAATATATTCAGTTATTTACATTATAAATATCAACCGAAACGCATTTCAATCTATTTGCTTTTCGCGATCGTCGAGTATAATTCTTGCAAGTTGCATTCAATTTATTTATATTTAGCTGTACATTCGGCAACCTTATACAGTGTGTAACAAAAATAAGTGATAATACTTTAGGGTGTGTACGAGTTCCTTGTAGAGAGTTCACGGTGAAAGTAGCAGCGCTGAAAGACGAATTTATTTTTTTCACTTTTGTATGGGCAAGGGCCCGAGCGTCACGAGTTTCCCCATACAAAAGTGAAAAAAATGTTTGGTCTTTCGGCGCTGCTACTTTCACAGTGAACTCTCTACAAGGAACACGTACACACCCTAAAGTATTATCACTTATTTTTGTTACACCCTGTATAAATATCCGCATTTCCGCATCTTCTGACACACAAAGAGGTTAATTATTTATGGAACCTGTGATGCCATCTAAATACATATAAAGATATGTTGCAAAAAATATACGAAACATCAGCAAATAACAACACACTGTGGTATAATTTCTATGGGATTTCCTATAGGTATGATACCACGGTACGCATAGTACGTCACGTTATATACGAAAAGTCTGAAAATACGTTATATAATTAGCTAAATCTTCGTATAAAATTTCATATGGGCCCTCATATCCGGTGACGAAGATAACTTTTTAAAAAAATTAATGGAAGAACTTTTAACTTAAAGTATTCGCCGCGATAACTAACAACATGTCAACAACGACTATAGCGCCACGCGTATCTACAATTTCGCGTTCCGATAAGGCAGCATCAATAGGAATCTTTCAACGAAAACATCTTAACGACAAAGTGAACTCGTACATTTTGCCACTCACACTACTGCATCGCATGTGTGAGTGTCAAAAGTGTCGATACACGTTACATATAAATACACACATTTACAATACTGCAATTTTGGCTTGCGCCTCGCCGGAGACGCGTGCGGGCGACACCGTTGGTCCGTGCGGTTGCGGTTGATACGCAGTGCGGTTGCGACGCCGTGCGGTTGACACGCCATGCGGTTGGTACGCCGTGCGGTTGGTACGCCGTGCGGTTGACACGCCGTGCGGTTGGTACGCCGTGCGATTGCGGTTGCGGGTGTTACCGGTACTAGAGGCAGCGGGCGGGCGGCGCGCATCGCGAGTGTCAGTACGCCTGCGTCGTGCTGGCCGCCGACACTCGCTCCGGTTTCAGGTTGCGCTGTAACTTTAGAGAAAAACAAATATATTCATTGGATGCCTCTCTTATTGGTTCATGCATGCACTGTAGAAAAAGTTTCTCACTACTGAATACTGCATAAAGTGACATATTTTCTTTGGAAAGGAAATATGTCAGTTTGTCATGTTATAACCTATAAGTTTCTATTCTTTTACATTTCTAATAAGCTCCATGGTAAGCTTAGCATGTAGCTTAGCAGGTAATTTTTCCACATTGCCACCGTTTTCAAAAAGAGTACCGGTTCTTTATGTTAACATAGTTCTTAAAATTAACTTTTTAGTCTATTCTCATAATATGAAATGTCTAAATTTTAACTCCAACATATGTACGCGTGATTAATTATGCTGTCCTCTTAAGGCTACTTTAGCAATTTTAAGAACCACATTATAAAAACTTACTGGCATATTTTTGTAATCCTTTAACCGGGTTCCAGACTTGAAATAAGAAAAAAAAAAAGATTTTTTTACAATATCATATTCGCAAGTTACAAAGTTTAAGTTTTCATCCTCAAAGTCATGGCCACGATGAGACTGTCAATGACATTAAACGTTATCGTCACAAGTGGCGTGAGATTGATAAGATGTGACGTCACGTTTCACCATTATCGTCAACCACACATAGCTCTTACTAATAAATATATTTACTTTATCTGTCATATTGCGACTTTTTAAATGTGCCAAACTAAAACAACAGATCTTGTATAGTTTTTCGCTGTGCAAGTTCTCTTCTCTATACGGGATGTAACAAAACTAAGTGATGATACTTTGTGTGTGTATGTGTCCCTTTTACAATGTTCACTGGGAAAGTATCTGCCCCCTTAGACAAGTATTTTTATATTTTTCGTTTTTCCAAGTATTTTTCGTTATAAACGATGACGAAATTAGTTATCAAAATGTTTGACATAAGTCATCGCTTAATGACATTTCGCTTTCGAAGACTAATGTCAAATCCCATACATTTTGTTAACGAATTTCGTCATCGTTTTTAACGAAAGGGACTTTGGCTACAGCCCCAGTGCTGTAAGAGTTACTTTTGACTTCTATGTTTCTGTGAGAAATGTCCTAACATCTTTGCCCATAAAAACTCTTTCAGCGTTTTCATATGAACAACTAAGCAAACTATGTAACATCACTAATAGTCGGTTGTGTCATATGGACTAGATATTCATATGACACCACCGGTGGTGAAGTGGAACGATCGCATTTTATTTGAATTTTTGGCGGCGAGGTTCCGGTGTCGGCGGCGATGGACAGACGGCCATAGGGCATCGCAAAGACCTGCCGCCCGGGGCCACGCAATGGGGAAGGCCGCCATTGCCTACGTAACTGGCCCACTTGTGACGGCCACAGTCACCTCCACCTACGCCGGTCACCGTCATCATCACTACTCACCAACTGGTCGTATTGGTGCACCATCTGCTTGATGTGGTTGAGCTTGCGGTGCAGGTAGTTGACGCGCCGCCTCTCGCGCTGGTACGCGGCGTCGTTGCGGGTCCGCTGGTACTCCTCGACTATGCGCTGCTCTATACTCTGTGGATAACATAAAAATATTATTGGAACGAAGTTCCTTATCGCGTGTTGCGAAAGGGGCTAGACGGAAAAAGTTGTAACGACACTTTTTGACCGACATCGACACTTTTTGCCACAGACATAGATCAAGATAAGATACCATATTTTTCGCATATTTCGCGGGACATGCGGTATCTATCTTGATCTATGTCTGTGCTTTTTACTATAGTTGTTTCTCTGTCGCTCTCCTTCTCTCTGATAGAAAGCAAGCCAGTTATGTTTTTTATAACTTCATTCCCTGCGGGTGTCCCTTGACACCTCTCAAGTTTTATTATTGGCCCACTGTGTCCCACTGCTGGGCAAAAGCCTCCCCCCTTTTATACTATGGTAATTATCATTTAAAAAAAAATTCTGCTTGTTTTGATAAGTGGATTTCAGGTAAAGAAAACTGATGTTTGAATAATACTTTAAAACGTGATCACACGTATTATACTAATACATATACATAAGACATACACGATAATGATTATAATTGCAAATCTACATCAATTATATTTATTATTTATATACAATGTCGTAAGCGGAACCATCTAATACTTTGGACGCGTAACGTGGATTATGATTATTATTTATTTGGGGGTTTTACCTTAATGCAAATTACGATTACACCATTTTTTTGTTTATAAAAGCAGTACTTTCATTAAAAAAAAAGCAGACACTTTAGTGTCTTCCCGGTGAACCTGTACTTTTACTCTTTGCATCCTTCTTTTAAAATGCATTTGACATCTACGTCAATAATCTAAAAATACAATACAACCTGTATTGTATTTTTCAACCTGTATTGTATTGTCCACATTCGATTAAGGCTTCGAAAATACTGTACCGATTTTGACAAAAATACACAGACATAGACTAGACAACAAAGAAAGACGTAGGCTTTTTCTTATCGTAAAAAACATACGATTTCTGCGAGATAAGCGAAAAAGTGAGTAGCATCTAGTAAATTATAAAGATACAAAATAATCTATTAACATTTATAAAGACGTAATTAGAACGAATTCCTGTGAAGTGTGACGCATTGGTCGCCTTTCAGAGAAATCGCTTGGCCTTGCGCGCCCAGCTAACCTTGCAATAAGATCACCTTGTTTCAATAACTTATCGCAAAAACCTGATTCGCACGTGAATATTGCTTATGATAGTACCGATAGATAGAAACAAATTAAATTGAACATCTAAATGATATTATACTTTAAATACGTCCTTAATAATATCTGCCTAAAGTTACATAAGGTGAAGTTACTCTTTCTTCCTTACCTCGAAATCACGTAACCAGCCAATAAACATATTTGATAATGGCCTTTTTACATATTTGATAATGGCTACGATTTATACCGCCAAATGTGCGGCCATAGCTCGTAAACAACTTCACACAATGTTGCTAAACATCACCAAAAAAATAAAAGCATTATAAATATTACCTTGGCGTTTATTTTACAAAGTCAAAAATATGTTTATGACCTTCAAATTGTCATCTATCCCTTAACACATTTTGACATTGACTATTTAGACGAACCATATTGATTTCTGGGCGGAGTCTATGCTTGTTATACAATAAGAGTTTTATGGTCGTGCTTATTTGCATGTGAACTAAAAAAATAACTTCGTAACAGACAATTTGCATACACTAATGGCGTAACGCCTCCGCGTATCGATGCGAAATAAAAATGAGGATATAGAACTCTTGTGTGATTCGTTTATGACGAAAATTCAATATTATCGTTGTTACTTTTTTGGATTAATGCAACAATTTATAAGCTACCTACTAACCTAAATTGACGTAAATATTTTAACAGTAACACAATATTATGTATTTGCACTGATTATAAAAGAAACACTATCAACAACGACTTTGTGCATGTCATTTGAGTTTTCTGACGCCATTTGATTAACCACAATCCGCTAACGAGTAAGCTTGAAGTACTACAAACAATATTTTACACATCTCAAAGAATCATTCTAATGTTTATAATCAAAATAACGAGATTTCAAAATATCAATCTTGACTTTCTATATCAAGTTTTGTGCCTCGATTTGCCATTTGGTTTGAATTATTGCGGAGGCAGAATCATGCGTACTCTACAAAGGGGTACATTTGTACCATCGAGGAAGTTGATTCCTATGCATTTGACAGACCAAATTTATTTGGTCGAATATTGCAATTCAATGTTAATTGTGATTTGTCAGCTGGGTTTGACGTAACGCAACCAAACTACTTAGGTCCCCGATTTCCATAGGAATCAACTTCTCTGATAGTACTTTGTATCAGCTAATTTCAAACTACGCCATCAAATAGATAATAATTATTTGCACTAACGTCTAACGATCATCTAGTACGTCTTGTGCTAAGATCGACATTGTATCTTTTGTTGGCAGGAACATACACGAAATTTAATATTTAGTGGGGCATTATATTATTACACAGACGGACTATACAGGGATATTTCAGGGAGCATATAATAATATCAGTGGCGGATTAACACTCACCCGATGCTGCGGCGACTTGGGCTCCGCGCGTTTGAGCTGCTGCTCGAGGCGCGTGAACAACTGGGCAACCTCGGCAACACGAGCATATTTCGCCTGGTATTCGGTGTAAAGCTGAGCGAACTCATTCTTGTAAGCGCGCCGCGTGCTGCTGCTTGTTATTGGCGGGTATTGCCTGGAAATGTTTAATAAAATAGTTAATAAAGAAAAACATGCGCGAAGTTCACACTATAGATATATTAAATGCTTGAATATGCCATGATAGATGATCCATGCGTCGGATGGGCATGTAAAAAGTCGGTCCTGCGCCTGATCTCTCGCCGGCCGTGTCGGTCTTCCGTCCCACTGGGTTATGCGAGTAAAGGAATAGAGAGTGCTCTTGTGTACTTCGGCTCCAAATTACTCCTGGGTAAATGGCCAGGTTTTAATGAAACCGGCCACCGTCACCGAAACCGGTGTGGGAGTTATTATTATTAGATTAAATGTCAATCATTTTCTACGTCGCTATAATTCTCTCTTCGAATCGCTAGCGCCAAACTATTTAAGTGTGGAATAAAATATCGGAGGTAATTTGAGTTTTCACAGTTTGATAGATCTTCGTGGCTTATTTTGACAACAAATGGCTTGTGTTTAAACTTTAAAGTTAAGCACCATCGTCGTTACAACCTCGTTTACATGATACCTTATTGTAGTTATCTAAACTTTAAATCGCAGATTCGCTGGCCTATTTGATAGCTGAAAAAAAAAGTTAAAACTTATAACTAATTACCTTTCAAAGTCTTCTAATTCAGTCATATTCTCATCGGGGACAGACGTTAACGCTGTATTTTCTAATGGTTCTGTATTTGTAATATCTTTGACTGAAATGTAAAAACAAACCAATTAATTCATCGCTTGTCAACGAACAAACATGATTAATAAGTTTTTAAAGTGAAAACTTCCTTGGCTTCATTTTTTTTCTAAGGCAGGTGGGAAAAACTGACAATAAAATCTAACAACTGTAGGTATATCAATCGAAATTGAGTTAGAAAGTGTCTTTCCAAGTTTTCACTGCTGTTGTATATGAATCCGACTACAGCTGAATATTTCTCGTGTGTATGTATATTTCTCTGGTACGCTCTAGAGCGGTATTTCTCAAAGTGGGGTACGCGAATGTTCGCCATTCGACGGCAGGGGGTTCGCGACAAGATTTACGTAATGGTGGCTTGATATCTGGCAGGCACGCGCGGCACTCGTTTGGCACTTTATGTGTTTTCATTAGTAAGGGGTTCGCTGTCATCTGGAAATTCTAACAGGGGTTCGTGGAGCCGAAAGTTTGAGAAACCCTGCTCTAGAGTCTAGTGTAACTGAGATATTTCATGATTATTACTTAACTTAATATATTGTCAATTTCCGATATAAGGCTCATAGAGTTTTAGACCAAAGCTGCATTCATGAAAGTTAAGTAATATTCATTGAATGCTTTTGAGTGCAGCCTTTAGCCTTACATTCGTTTATTATAATTTAATAAATAGTTATATTATATTATTATCTTACCTGGAATTGTATTTTGTTCTACCGGGGGACTATTACTACTAAAACCGTTCGCCTTAACTGGACTGCGGCAGAGATCTTTGACCGTTGTGAAGGTGAGAGTGTATCCATTGTCTTTTTTAGCTGGAACAGATAAAGTTTGCCTTTAGAACAACTCTGGGATTGCTAGTCGAAAGTTATAATTAACTAGAAAGGGCCGGGCCACAACACTGCGTTGCGGCGTCGTATGGCAAAAACAACATCGCACACAAATGAGAGGCGATGTCGCAACGAATAAAATGACTTCACGGTGCGCACTGTATAAAAAAAGCAATGTAATTACGAAAATTACAAATGTATTTTAATTTACATAATCAATGAGAAAAGTGTCAAGTTTTCGTTGCTTTTTTGGACTTTGGAGAGAAATTGGTGCAAGCTATTGAAATTAAATCCTGAAGATGTTCATCAGTAAATCGAGACTGGAGACCTAAATTTATTTTTAACGAAGTTCATCTTCGAACATGCTTGGTCCGCACACAATAGGTCGGCGGTCCGGATGCGGACCGCGGTCCGCCATTAGGTGACCCTGGCTATAGGCGATTAGGAGGAATAGTAGAGATTTCACGGACTATACTTATATTTTAATCGTTTCACGGGTTGAAGCGTGAGGAGGTAACAGACAGACAGACACACTTTCGCATTTATATTACTTATTACATATTTGATATTAGTAATGATTCTTCACCAGCATATTTGAAAGCCCCAGTGGTATGACATCATTAAACAGTGTGGTATTTATTTGGACTGGGCCCCTCAAAACTATTGCTACGGGCGCCTCATAGGTCTAATTACGCCACTGTAGTATTTAAGAGGTATTACCTGCGGGCTCGGGAACGGGGTTTTTCGCTTTAACCTCCTCCGCGGGAAGAGACGCCAGCGGGCGGCAGTAGCTACTCAACATCAGGTGTGCGGTTTGCTCGTCACCAACTTTGTCTGAAATCAAAATTGCGGATATTTAATACAAGATTGTTAACAAATATAACTACTAAAAAAATGTCTATAATTAATATATAAGACTAGTTCAGCAAAATTGTGATTTTTATATTTTGTAATATGTTTTACTTTGAAGTAAAATTCATTCATGGGTTTTTAAGAATTACGAGTGTTAAAGGCAAAAATCCTTGCATTCTTCTCAAGGCCCAATTACCACAAGTCATTGCTAACCAGCCTGGTTAAACCAGGTGTCTAAATATAGTTTACATTTATTTTCATTTATTCAAAGGATTTTAGTAGAAATCTGAGAGAGAAGATGTGACTGTCACATTTTCCCACTAACATTCCATCTACCTCACATATTATTATTAATTTTTCTTTTCGTTGAGAAATATACTTTTGAGGATAGCGCAGCATGAGTTAAATTCCTTTGCCCTCGCTACATGTATTAAATATGAGGCCGGAAAATATACTAAGTAATGAATTGAAATAGAGCGCAATTTTTATAAGCGTTGTTTACTAACAATTAAAAAATTACAATTTTAAATTAGTTCGTGTGATACCAGGCATGTGTGCTAGTTTTTATTCTGTTATGTGTCACATATTTCTTCTATAACGCAACGTCATTTGCCTTAAGAGTTCTCGAATGTTCTAGAAACAATGTTGACTTATAATATCATTGACAGCTGGGATTTTTTTTCGAATTCCAACAAGAACTGACCAATAGGAGGTACAATTCGTTTTTGGAGCGAACACATGAGATCAAGACAAGCCAATAGCGTTTGCCTAATTTGAACAACCGTCGTGGTCAATGAATACTCTCAACTCGACCACGACGCTCAATATTTTAGGATAAGTATTACAATATATAGTTTAGGGCTTTCAGCATTCTAATCAATCGTTTAAATATAAAAATGATAATGCCGTTTGCGATACATTTTTTTCAAGATTAAAAAAAAATGCTATCCGCATCTTAATCCGCCCCTGCCACTTCCACATACCGTTGCGATCATCCTCGTTGTCCGACGCGTGGCGCTCGCCCGACGACGTAGTAGCGTAGCCCGACGATGGCGGCGAGGGGCGGCGGTAGTGCGATATGCGCTGCTTCTTGCTCGTGGGCCCCGCGTCGTCGGGCGACGCCCTCTTGCCGGGGGACGCGCGGGGCGATAAGGAGTTGGCGCTGTCACTGCTGACCGGCGGAGTAAGGTTTTGAGGTTTCCGCCTGGGAATTAAAAAAACAATTAACAAGTATAATAAGTTGTGACGGTCACACCAATGGACAATTAGAGTTTATGTTAGAAATGAGGCGCAGACTTATCTTAAAGCTATCTGGCAGTTAGGTAGTTTCCTTTGTCTTTTAATTCTGTAATTACTAACAGGGGCTTTTAATGATATAATTACTAACAGGGGGAGCTCTGTATCGATAGGTCACTAATTTAAAACATCATTTGGATGTAAGGAACCTAAAAAACCCTCATTGAAGACTGAAGTGATCCTTGCTGTAACCACAATTTTAAAAAAACTTGGGATACTGTTTAAGAAATAGAAATTATAATATTTACGCTATTGAAAAGCTGTGCGCTAGTAAAAACTTGATAAAGACTGCAGCATTACTAAAAATAATTTGATTACCGGGGTGTTATAACAGAATATGTCCTAAAGTGTATGTATCGTAAATATCTAAGCAATATGTGTCTAAACTAAATAAATTGAACATATCAGACAAGTAGTATTACAAAAAGTATAATAAAAAACTTGTTTACAGTACAATATAATAATACATTGTATAAGGTGATTACTGTTTAGTATAGGTACACTATACAAATACACGTAAAGGAAAATGTATATAACTCCATAAAATAACATGTTGTACGTCTGTGTGTAGTATTATCTCCAACGTTGCTACTGTATTGAGCGTGTTTACATAATTTTAATATAAATAACAAGAATGCCCTTGAAAACATATTTATTCAAATATTATATTTGCCGATGAGAAAAATATAAGCCGCTCACCGTGCCGAATGTTAACTTATAAATATTAAATTTTATATGAATCATATGAAACCGAAATGTAATAAATAATTTTCTTCTGAAAAAATTAAATTGTAACATTTTTAATGAGCAAGAAACTAGGATATTCTTAGAATCAAAAGTGCCTACCGCCTTTTTCGTACAATATCCGATTTTTTTTGTTGTTTCTATATTACTCATAATGGAAAATTCTTATAAAACTGTATTTCCAGGTTAAACAAATTTTCCATAGAAAATGCGCTTGTTTTTGGTTTATATTTTTTGTTAAATGGACCAAGGGTGCATAGTCGATAACTCGATATTAATATGTATTCGATAATTTTGAAAAGGTACTCAACGCAAGGTTATAAAATAAAAATTTATACGGGCTTTGACATATAAATTTTTCATGATTCATGTCACTTAGCGACGCGGTATATGTAATAATATGTATGTTGGAGTCACATACATCTTTGTTATCAAAAATATACAAGGTGTAACAAAACTAAGTGTTAATACTTTAGGGTGTGTATGTGCCCCTCATATAGAGTTTACAGTAAAAGTAGCAACACTGAACAAGCATTTTTTTTTATTTGTATGGGCAAGCGCTACTCTTACAGCGCTGCTACTTTCACAGTGAACTTAGGGGACCCATACACACCCTAAAGTATTATCACTTAGTTTTGTTACAAATATTATGTGTACTTAAACAAGTTATACCCTACAGTTATGTACTCCTAATATTTTCTGACATGATCAAAACATGCATACCTCTTGAGCATTCTCTTCTCTTCCTCGGTGTAAAAGGCCCAGTCCTCGTTCACATCGTTCCAAACGTGCCTACGGAGATGGTAACAGTTGTCTTTGAGCGTGCCAATCTCTGGCAGGATCTTGTTGACCATGGCTCGCTCCTTGTCTTTCAGTCCCTCTGAAATAACATTGAAATGTCAATCAAGTTTGCCATAATATGAATCATAATAAGTTATGATTGGGTGTGTACTCACCGCCGCTGAGTCTTGAGTACAGTTCGGGCTTCTTGAAAGGTTTCAGTGCTAATAATTGTATAAGTCTTTCTCTGAAAATAGACAAACGAATATATTAGTGTGCGTCAGATGGACATATAAGTAAACATAGGCATAGTATACAAGGAAACGCATAATGGATATTCATAGACGTTGTGTTAATAATATGAAGTTTTGTGTCGTATGCGATTCTGACTATAACTCATTAATACAATATGGAAACTTAAAATGATTAACAAAATACTTTATATTCTGTCAATGAGTAACCAGTAACAAGAAATAAATACTTGTAAAAAACTGCATTTTATCCAAATATAGTTTTTACATTCTTATCAAACTTTCAAGTGTAATAACGACCAACAACCACATATGACATAATACACATAATAAAAAGTTGATTATTGCACTGATCTTGAATAGAATTATTACCATTCAAACAATGAAACAGAATACATTTTTAACACAAATTTTATAAATAGTACCTCAATTCTACGGTTATAATAGAACATTAAATAAACTTTTTTTTTTTCGTTATTCGATCCATCAAAATAGCAATGCGAAAATGCCTGTCTTTGAGTACTAAATTTCAACCGATTTTGTTGAAATTTAGTATGGAGATACTTTGAGTCCCGAGAAAGGACATAGGATGCATTTTATCCCGAAAAAGTGTACGGTTTCCGCGCGATAAATTTTTTTATTATATCTATCTATAATCTAGTCTAGTCTTCAAACAAACGTAAAACATCTTTTGGACCCAAAACTCGTTCGACTTTTTATGAGAATGGCATTGGACACGGACTAGACCGAATAAGGAACGAAGATGCAATAATATCTTATCTTATATCTTTAAACGAGCAATTCTTGTATCTATAGTATAGATTATAATTCTGCAGAGTTTGTTAGTTTGTTTGTTTGAACGCGCTAATCTCAGGAACTACTGGTCCGATTTGAAAAATTCTTTCAGTGTTAGATAACCCATTGATTGAGGAAGGCTATAGGCTATATTTTATCACGCTAAGACTAATAGAAATGAAGAAATAGAGGAAAATGTGGAAAAAACGGGGGGAAATTATTTGAAAGGGCTTATTTGAACCCGCTAACCTCAGGAACTACTGGTCCGATTTGAAAAATTCTTTCAGTGTTAGATAGCCCATTGATCGAGGAAGGCTATAGGCTATATTTTATCACGCTAAGACTAATAGGAGCGTAGAAATAGTGGAAAATGTGGAAAAAACGGGGGAAATTATATGAAATTGGTCTTTGAATGATTAAAATTGGACGTTTGGTTTAGAAGTTATGGCGAAATTAAAATATTGCGATTTACGTCCGTTTCGAAGTGGGCGCTACCAAGGCGGGGGTGCGCCCGCGGGATAGGGGAGGTTTAGATCTATGAGTATTGACTATTGAGTAGTAATGTATCTATCAGTAGTATCGACGGAGAGCTGACGACCAAATCAGTCATGTTACATGTAGCTTCACCTGTGTTAAAACTCCGTTAGCTACTTCCCTGAACAACCCTTTCTGATAATCTGCGTGCTGGCAGGCCGTGGGCGGTGGGTGTGGGAGTAGTGGGGTGGGGAAAAAAAGAAAAAAATGTAGCTTCAGCTGTATTAAAACTCCGTTAGCTACTTCCCTGAACAACCTTTTCTGATAATCTGCGTGCTGGCAGGCCGTGGGCGGTGGGTGTGGGAGTAGTGGGGTGGGGAAAAAAAGAAAATAATGTAGGTTCAGCTGTATTAAAACTCCGTTAGCTACTTCCCTAAACAACCCTTTCTGATAATCTGCACGCAGCACGCAGATTATCAGAAAGGGTTGTTCAGGGAAGTAGCTAACGGAGTTTTAACACAGCTGAAGCTACATGAGTCATGAGTCATGACTGATTTGGTCATCAGCTCTTAGTCGGGTAGTAGTAGTAGATCTATGAGTAAACAAACAAACAAAGTTTACCTCTTTATAATATTGGTTTAGATTAAAAACTCATTTATTCAGTGAGCGACATTGGCTATATATTTTTTACCCGTGCGAAGCCGGGGCGGGTCGCTAGTATATAATAAAATCGTAGGAAAGTCAATGCTGTACATTGAATATTTTTGTACAATAAATAATACTTGGGACGTGATCTACTATACTAACGCGGACGAAGTCGCGGGCAACAGCTAGTATATGTATATAATTGGAATCTCGGAATCGGCTCCAACGATTTTCATGAAATTTAGTATATAGGGGGTTTCGGGGGCGATAAATCGATCTAGCTATTAATCATTTTTAGAAAATGTCATTTTATTCGTGTTTTATCGAATACCGAGCAAAGCTCGGTCAAATAGCTAGTTACATTAAATAGTACAATCCTGCTTATTGTAATTTTTGTATACAATAATTGTAATTTGCATTTTAACTTCTATAATAACAATTATTATCAAACACATTTCATTATTTTTTATGCGTTGTATTTTATTAGATTTTTATAGCAATTTAGCAAGCCGTCAAATTAATTGCGATTAGCCGTATGCTTTATTACCCACGTGTTAGAGGATATTTTAGCAACACTTGTGTTATTTTAACATAGTAATTCAAGTGGAAAACGAGTGGCCTTTAAAGGAGTATTTATCTTGAGTTAATTAGCTTCAAACAGCCGCCAACGAACAATAACCTAATTGTACCTTGAAAATGTTTTCAGAGTTCATTTGTGAAAGTCAATCACGTCTGACACGTTACTTTTCCAATTATTCTAGACCAAATCGATGGTAACAATAAAACTAATATTATGTATAATATTAAGTTCTTCTCAACATTTATAAGAAAATCCTGCGCTAAATGTCACGTTGTTTCGTAGTAGGTAATGTTAACTAATTTTGTTCTAATAATGTTGAGTTTCTAAGTCCAAACGAAAAATTCAGTAAGGCTATAAATTATAATACTACCAATTTAAGCATCATCTACGCAATAAAGATAAAATGGCATGTTAGTTTGGTCAAGTTTTAAATATCAAAATGCTTTAAACTTATCTAATCTAATTGTTTCCGATTTTCCTATTTATTTAACAACCTCGTTAGGTAGTTTTTCATAGTTTGAGGTTAAGCATTTTTGCACAACCTTGGAGGTATGAGTCAGTTGCAGACTGCAGTCAACTAATCGCCATGTAAGTATCAGATTACAAAACCAATCATGATGAAAAGCGTAATAATTGTCATTCACATATTATTTTGTCCGGCAAAACACCAAATTTATTATGGTGTTTGTACTATCCTTAATAATATTAATACGCGAACGAAAAACTTTGTAACCCTCTTTACGAAAAATGGGGAAACGTAGGTGCATGAAATTTTGCACAGTTATAGTTTATATGGTGAAGGAGTGCATCGAACTAATATTATTTTGAAATTATGCTTTTATCATACATTTTTTTAACAAATAAAACATTACACACACTACAACACACACACATGAGAAATGACAGATTTTTTAGTGACAAGCCTATACATACAAATTATACTCTTTTATTTATGGTTGAAGTCTGTTGACAACAAGTTGATAAATTAAAAATGGATTATAGTTTTTTTATTGAATCTAAGATACTATTAGACAACGCTTACACGGCTAGTCTGAGATCAGCTAAGTCCCAGAGACAAGAGTTGAAAAAAAATGAGAAAGTCAATATTTTTTTACAAAATATAGGTAGTAGTCCTAATGTCGTTGAAACTATGCGATCTCTAGTCCTTAATAATATTACAATTTACAAATGCGAAAGTGCCTGTTATCTCTTTACGCTTAAACCTACTAAACTGATTTTGATGAAATTTGTTATGGAGATAAATACTTGAGGAGACAATTAAGATTCGAGAGACATATTATTATAATAATTATTGCCTAAAACTGTACGGTTTCACTAGGGTATGTTATTCGAATATTCGAATACTCGTTTTATTCGAATATTCGACGATTTTATTATTCGAATGTTCGCCAAATTATTTTTCGAATAATTCGAATACTAAAAATATTTTTTTATTTTTGTTTAAAATGCTATCAAACATACAATTAACATGGAATAAGAAAATAATTAAGTTTATTTCAGAAAAATAATATTATTAATGAATATTCTACATCTTTAATGATATATATAAATCTGTTTTTAGTCTAACTAATGAGTATACGACCATTCATCGTCGCCGATGACCATGTTTTTAGTTCATTGTTGTTCATGTTCATTACGCCAGAAGGGTGTATATAAAACAAACTCGTTTTTTAAGAAGGTAATAAATGTAAGTGCAATATTGAGATTTTTAAAATATGTAGTTAAAATACAAAAGATATTTTTTTTATACGCCTTTCTGGCTTGAAGCTCGCGATGTGATCTATTCGACAAGTTGATAAAATTTTGCTATTCAATAGCTTTAACACGGCAGTCCTCGACTGATAATTGAAACAGTACAGTATCAAAAAATGTCGAGCTTTTTGTTACTTTTATTCAGAGTGTTCAGCATTTTCAATATTTTTTAATTATTCGAATAATATTAGAATTATTCGAAATGTTTTGTAAAATATTCGAATTATATAGTTATTATATAGTATATTATATAGTTAATTTGTCGAATAATAACATTCCCTAGGTTTCACCCATAAATAAATTTCCGTGTCATCTAAATTATTTATATTGTTTCGTCTGGCCATAGATTATTCTAGAAGGCTTTATCATTTGAGAGATACAGATAACAAAATCACATTTCCGAGGCACGTTTCAACTAAATGTTATTTTTACATTAGCTTCGGTCAAACTTCCTGCGTCGTACCGCAAAATATCAGAGTATGGTTTTGTATGATAGCGTATAATGTCGTACTGTAGGAAATTGCCTAGTAATTTAATGTCACACATAATAAGTGTATTGTTATCGAAACGCTAAGACGTCAACCTCCATTATAACATTAATTTATCACAATTATTATCGTGTGATAAATTTTGTGACGAAACGAGATGTTTCCGACAATACACGTGAGTCGCAATTTAAATGTTTTGCGAAACTAACTGGTTTACGACATCATGTTATTTAGTTTGTTAATCATTTCATGTTTCCATTTTAACTAAAGTATCTTATGTTGTTATTAATCGAGTTTATAGCAAAGAATTTGAACATGATATTTGTAACGTTATTGCGAAAAATAATATGACTGTGCCTATACAAAATATGCTATTGATATTATGTTACGAAATAGCTTGTCAAAAGTTCCTGTTTCTCCGCCGCTCTCTCCGAACTTATGGCAATATATCTTCGTTTGAAAAATTAAGTTATCATAGTCTAACTGTCGCCGTTAGTCTTATTCTGCTAATATTATATTATATTGCAATCCATACTAATATTATATCCCTGTCTGTCTGTTACCTCTTCACGCCCAAACCACTCAACCGATTTTGCTGAAATTTGGTATGGAGACCTTGAGTCCGGGGAAAGGACATAGGATACTTTTTATTCCGAAAAAATGTACGGTTCCCACGCGATAAACGAATTTTGGCGGAACTGGGTTGCGGGCGTCATCTAGTAAAATCATAATGCATTACAATGTTCTACTCCCATTTAAATCGGTGCCAAAAAAGCCAAGGCTACTCACTTTATAGGTCGCCTGCTTAAGTCTGGGTTGGGTGGAGGCCGCTGCGGCTGATGGGGGTTGGGTTGCGGATGGTTCTGTTGCTGCTGGGACAGGTGTGGTGCTGGGGGTTGGGGTCTCGTGGGCGCGGGTCGTTCGACCCGGTCGACCCGCTCGACCCTGTCCAACTTCTCGGGTCGATCGGGCCGGTCGATCCTCTCGGGTCGCTCGGGTCTCTCCGGCCTCTCCGGCCGTTCCGGTCGCTCCGGCCGCTCCGCCCGCTCCATCCTCTCGGCCATGTTCGGGGCGTGTGGGTACGCCGATCGGACTTTCACCCTCCTCCCGATGTCCGTCTGATTCGGCTTGATGACGCGAGTGCTGAAAGAGCAAACGCGATTATCGTTATCTAACTAGGAAGTGCTGAAATATCGCTGCCGAATTCTAGCAGCTATTGTTTGGAATTAGCATATCTACGAGGTTAAGGCTGGACTCGACGTCTAGACGTAAAACGCACTGGAAAAAATTAAGTGTGCTACCCGCACACACAAACAGCTACCGTGTGAATCGAAAACAAGGTTGTATATGTATTTCATTCAGTTCGTAATAATTTTAGACTATAACACTAAAGCAGTCATTAAAGCCAGATGTTATTGCTATCATAAATCATGAGCAAATTAACTTATTTAGGTTTTACAAGCAAAGCCCTGTATCCTAGTTACTTGGCTTTATATCAGAATGGTTTACGTCTGGGCAACAGGTAATAGGTTTTTATCCACTTTTGGCATCACCAAGATCCTTGCAGGCTGAAGCTGACATTATCCATCCTTGGAATGGCTGCACTATGGCATAGTAAAAGGAGGGGAATTAAGTTATCTTCATACAAAGGCACCGCGCGCGGCTTGTATGTGTGCGCCATAGTATCAATGCGTCTCCACGTACGGCACACAACAAAAAACGCATTGACACTATGGCGCACACATACAAGCTGCGCGCGATGCCTTTGTATGAAGATAACTTACTTCCCCTCCTTTTACTATGACTATGGACTCCAAATAGAACAGACATCTTACAGAATGGACATCATTTAACGCTCAACGGACTAATTTCAGCTCTGGCCAATTATAATGGACACCTCTTGTACCATCGAAGAAATTTATTCATAGGCAGCAATTCAATGTTAGATATGATTTCCAGGTTGGGTTTGACATGACACGACCAAAATACGTAGGTCCATCTGCCTGTGAATCAATTTCATCATCATTACCATTTGCTCTGCTCCGCCGCTATCGTCCTCGACATGCGGTCCTTGGTCGCCTCGTACGAGTCGTCGTTGGCCTGGACTCGCATGCGCCGCGTGAGCGGCCCGCACGCCTCGAGACGCCGTTGACCACCATTCCGGACGCATTCGAACGAACCCTGCAACCATTAATGTCTGATTAGACCAAAGCTATTGCTGGAAATGCTGAAAATGCTCAAAGTGCTAGAAGAGTTGTCAACTGCTATTAGGCCCATAGGAATAAGCCTTGTGCCAGCCTATTCCGGACGCATTCGAACGAACCCTGCAACCATTTATGTCTGGTAACTTTTTATCGCTGGAAATATTGGAATGTTTTAAGCGAGGGCTAGATGACTTCTACAAAGAAATAATAGGAATAGAGCATTTGCGACCCCTGAAGGCCCAGGTACAGTGCCCTGATGCCGTAAGCATTCGCAATGTGTAGGGGAGCCTCAACACTAATGTCTGCGATTCGACTGGTCGTTTAAAGTCATAGATAAATTCCTTCCAAGAACTCTGCCCTCAAATCAGTCAGATGTTCTCTCTTTTAGTCACATCGATAATATGAGCGAGTGATAATAATGCGATCGGTTGGATAGTTCTGACGTAACGCGACCAAACTACGTACCTAAGATTTTAGATAGTACATAAGATTTTCTCTGACATGCATTGAATAGGCTCCAAAAGTATTCGACCAATTTTGAGGGATTTAAGCAGAAATAAAGACTACAACACCGAGAAGGACAAGTAATTCTTGCAGCATTTTCTTTTGTGCAAGTTCGCATCATCTAGTCGTATTATAGCTATAGCATAGTTAACATACGCTGTGTGTTTTTGACCTAGGCTACCTCGCAGTTAAAAGCCCTCGCTACACACAACTCTGATTTCTTTAAGCGCAATTAACCCATTCCAACTCTAATTACTCATACTAGACATTCCACAATGGACTTTTACATTTTTTACCTAATCAGAGACGCCGATGTACAATTAAAACATGCCCTATTATAAATACGTGTTCAATCACATTAAACGCCAGTAAACTCTCAAGGACGAAATCAATTTATGTAGGATTTCATAAAATTTAAGCAAGTTCGTAATATACCTGGACTAGATATAATATATTGTTGTTCGAAGTTTTGTAGGTATTTGATAACTTGAGTTTTCCCATTTCCCTTCCCCTAATGTAAAACAACAAATTTATAAATCACGTCCAATTTCAATGATATTCAAGCTAATTTTACCATCTTCTTAAACAGTTTTATCGGTCAATAGATAGCTGAGCATTGTAAGCCCTTGAAAACAACAACGAAATTACTAAAATACTTGCTAGTAATTACGAAGCATCGTTAAGTCGTTAGCCATTGCCTAATTTCAACGTTAAAATTAATTGGAAAGAGCTTAGCAATACTTTAATGTCTCGGTGAAAGTGTAAATACTTGTGAGATTCTACCAACTTCCTGTACTCTATGCTGGTCTTATTGACACAAATACTCAGAAGATTCTAGCACCTTTTTTCTAAAGGGAGAAAAATGTTCTTAAGATCACCTGAGGTATGTTTGGGATAAGAGAGGACCAAAAACTCTTTGCATAAGTCTACTTCATTGATGCTAGAGAACTCTGGGATCTACGAACTATAGCAGCACAAGATTCTAGGCAATATAAAGACTATAAGCAAGATCATAAAAATGATAGAAATAAAAGTAATGATGATAATTGATAAGAAATCAATATACATACAACAAATTAGTCAGAAAGTTAAGGTGGAGACAGTTCCGCGACCTACTAACCCACACTAAGGTAAACGTCGATGGTATAATGGAGAATCGCTCTTGGTGAACCTTCCATAGAAATGTTATAAAGAAACGTTATTAATTTTTTTATTCTTTCTTTATAACATAGATTGGCATAGAAAGACTTTTTTTATGATGGAGGTAATAGTGATCAAGTTTCAGAAAAATTACATCGACTCAATGACATAATATTAAATAGAGAAATAGAAGCAAAAGAGGTCTCAAAAATCAATCTTTTTAAGCTAGCGAGAGGAAATGTCGTTGAAATGTTACAAGAAAGATCTTGACTAGTAAATAAGTGTGCTGTGATTTGGTATCATTGTAGGAAAATCTTGTATAAAACATTGACTGAAGACAATTCATTAGTAGGGAGGGATACTGTTACATTAATGGAAATGATGATTGAGATATGAGTCATTTAGGTAATGGTTCATGAAAAGATGACGAACATAGCTGAAGAAGCAATTAATGCAAATTGATATTGCCGGCAACGTCAAATATATTTTGTCGTCATCTAACCTAATCTAATGGGCGTATAATATTATTTGAACAATTGAATTCTTATGGCAGCTCCAGAGTAGGTAAATATTATGTTATTTGTATTCAAATTAAGTTTACAGTTTAAACCTTGCGATTGCGCATTGTCAAATTTTAAATGCCTTCAGAATATATATTTTTCTGTAGGTATTCTGTTTGCATAACGTTTAATTGTCTCGAGTTGCGTAACACACATTGCTACTTTCTGTTTATTTACGTAAATAGATGTACTAAAATAAGTTTATTTACAAGATTTAGACGATGAAGTTACCAAGGGGTTAATCTTGTTACATCGCTTATGCGCAACTTAAGTCATAGGAGTTCTTGTCTAAGAGTCTCTTAATATAATGATTGTTTGTATCCAATTAAAAGCAATCGCTGTATCATTTCCGACTGTGCGACAACATATTATTCAGATATTATTTTGGATCCAAGAGTAACGCTAATTGACAACATTTCAAAATTTTTAAGCCTTAAAATAAAAAATACCGTTTCTTTAGTTTCTTCTCCTGATATCAAAAAAATATTCAAAAAATTTTTATATTGCTTATTTACTGAGAAAATAAATAAAAACTGAAAAATACGCTGTGACGTCATACTTACGGCATAATATCATACAGTTTGTTTGCCTGGTGTAAAATAGTTTTAAAAAGACAACATGAAGCATAAAAACAAAAACGTCACTGTCAACCACCTGTCAACACTGACATTTCTAAATAATAACATTACCTCATTGGTTACCTATCCTCCAGGTTGACGATGACATTGACAGACGTCATAATAAACGTAACAAACTTACATTGGCAGATTTTTTCTTTTGTTAAAGTGTAATGGAATTAACCGTTCAGACGTAAGTATGACGTCACTTGGCGCTTACGTCTCTTTAGAATACGAAGGATTAAAATCTATTTTTTAGGTATCATAAAAACATAATTTTGAAAAAGCAAGAAACACGTGTCGCCTTATTTTAAGTCTACTTTCATATAAAATAATAAAAAAGCCATGTTAAAATTTTGAAATGTTGTCAATTGCATCCAATGACTCATTGACGTACGGATATCGTAGATTTCATGTATGACAAAAATTTGTCACAGAATCCTCCGCATAATATTCATTAATCATTATCATTTATTACCTGTGGACCCTCCATTTCTGCATTACTACTAATGCTAAAATGAAATGTTGATTCCCCATTGTTGCTGATCGGCGCCGGGATGGAAATTTTCTGAAAAGAGAGAAATACAAAATTAAAAATCTATTATGAAAAAAAATGCAAAAAATGTAAATAATACTGTTTATAGAACGGTTACTTTTAAAGAGAACAATTTATCGTCTCAAAAACGATGTACTTTCGATTCGATGTTACAAAAACAAACGAAAAAATATTAACTTATAACCTATTGAACTTAAATAGAAGAGCGAAACATGTGGTAAAGGTATATTAATTTGCTATATCATACCGACGCAGCTAGCGAGCAAATATTATTACGTAAATGTTCTCTCAAAAACTACACTGAGTGTTTAACCCACACTTTATAAACGAGGTTTTGTTATCAAGAGTATAAATAATATATTATGTATCAGTAATGTTGTTATACACATGCTATCTTTATGGCAATAACATATCACGTTAAACATAAAGATGCGAGCATAATATTATGTGTGGAAGTTCTATACATGCAAATGATAAACGCATGGATTCACACAAGTATGCCGGAGATGTCAGTCTAATTTGCAATTCAACAGACGAATCTCTTAATCTGATACAAGAAACAAAAGACGAGGCACTGATAGCACATGCCGTCTTTGTCACTTGCAAAACTTCTCATTTCGATTAGTAGTTTGTTCTGAATCGTTTATAATAATAATTTATATGATACTAAGGACCTGCAATTTCACCACTTCCTGATAAAGTGCCGGATAGGCTATCCATAACATGACAAATTTTCCAAGTTAAGTGGTGGATAGCCTATCCGGCAATTATCAGGAAGTGGTGGAACAGGTTACAGGCCCTAAATTAGATAGACGAAGACAACGTCAAAATTTTCCATACATGATACAACAGATTTCACTAATAAGGACTGAACACGGAACGTGTCAAAACAATTAGACAATTGCTTTAGAGTTTAGACGATGAGATCTAATTTGCAACGGAAACATCGCGTGCAAATTTGGAAAAGTGGATTGAACCCAAATGGAATTATGGCACAAAGTGTGCATTGTCTATGCAAGCGTATCTTTTCGCGTTTTTATGTAAGCATCGTTATTTTTAACGTTGCAGAGCTGTAAAGTTAGGTTCCGTACAATTTTAACAAACCCGTTTAATTTGCTGTTAGAAGTATCACGCATAGCGTTAGAAATAACATTTGGGGTCATCGTAGTGTAATATGTGGAGCATATATTTAATGATTTTATTAACCTCAATTTAGAAATTTTATACTTCTTAAATGTAGGTATGTATCGCGTTATTTTTTATATATATGCAAGCAGTAAACCACGAAACTAATAATACTTAATTTCCAATTTTAGCAGACCATGAAATATTGAATTAATAAACTCAATAAAGTCAAATGAAAACAGGTTGGAACCGAGCGACACGTCGCAAGTCGCAACTGCAGACGACGTGTCGTCGCGACACTACTGGTTTCTATGTATTTCTATGAAATACCCTCCGCAGCTAGCGATCATGTCGTCCGCTGCCAACCGGCAGCCTAAGGTAAGTATAAAATGGTGGTGCATCAAAATGTATATTATCAAAGACATAATATATTTTAGCTAATGACAATAGAAAAAAAATCTGAGAAAGAGATAATAGTTAACTTTAAAGAAGCAAATTAATTATGTATTCTTATCGTTTGAGAAAATCTAATAACATTTGTTATTCAAATACATAAATGTTAATAGAAACAAAACCCTATTGAATTTGTTAGAACTATCTATTTCTATCGAGTTTGCCGCTTCAAAATCGTCCTCCATAAATAATTCGCGTTCAGGTAGAAACTGATCTTTAGTGGGACGACGCAGATATAATAGCGTGGCCGTAGTATTTTTAAACGTTACTAGAGTTACATTCTATACAGCTGTATTCTACACAAAACATAATATGGAGAACGCGTAAACAAAATTAACAGACTTGGAACGCTACCTAAAATGTCACTAACCGAACTAATAAAAGTGTTTTATAAACACAATTTCATTTAAAAATACAACAAAAAACTCCAAGAAGATTCTAGAACAGGTGCAGACGTTGATAAAGTGAAAGAAAATGTAGCTTTCAAGGATATAAAAACTTAAAAGTGAGGTGAGGCAGATTATGAAACCCATGAGAAAAGAAACGCTTAAGGCCATATATGGCGTTGTTACTGGTTAGGATAAGGAGATATGGGTGGTATACGTGTGAGGTGCACGTAATGCGCTACAGGGGCACAGTGAGTAACGACTTTCATCGCCAGGAATGGCAACGTCGCGATACAAGTAACTGCCCGATCATCGTACCGTTTCACCATCTACTGTACACACACGCGATGTTCAATGAAAAACTCGAGAACGTAATATACAATTCTAATCATCATAATTATAACCTAGGGCTATATTTTACTGTTAGTGAAGCGCCTGCACTCTTCCCTCGCGACAGTGTAATCACCGTATGGTTCTACAAATTCTTATGGAGGCACCCACGTAACGAGCCACACTAGGACCCTTCAAATATGTACAGGTTTTTACTACAGCTCGTCTTTATGTTTACGAATTGCACGCTAGAATAGCTCCAGCACGTTAACCTTACTTTTGACCTGGTAGGTCGTTCATATTTTATTGTTTCTGTTTTAAAGATATCGATGTCACCTCTAAAATTGTTGTTATTGTGCGTATGTTAGTCGAGTCGGAGACAGCGTGAAAAATGTCAATGTAATGTCACATACAAAATATACTATCGAATGTAGATAAGGTAAGGTGCCGTCAATCGTCCGCGCATCGTTTGATGACGCAGCCACCTACATGCGTGGCCCAGTGCCACTTTAAGGTCGCGGTTGACAATGTCTGCCAGCACCACAATGCCAGGCAATTAACCTATTAAAAAGTGTGCTGCATTACACAAATTGTTGAGGCAATAATTCGATAAGGCCTAATGCTAATATAATTGCACAAAAATATAAAAATCTTGCAAATAGGAATGGGTCCTTGCTCAGATACATTGAAAATCAGGATGACTAACAGTTCAATGATGTAGTCTTAAAAAAAAATTAGATACTTGTATGCTAATCACGGGGAAAATTATGCTGATGTTTTTGTTTTCCTTTGTCAACATTTCCACCTTTATATTTGTGTCGAGGAAACCAAACACGGCGACTTCAATGTAAACAAACGTGCGACTTTTCGAACACAAAGAATGCTCGAGTGTTTGTGACAGATTAAACCGTATCAAACTAGTAACATTAGATGATAAAGAGTCGCTTCGCCCCCGATGAACCCAAGGTGAGGTATACTGTATTTAATTAGTGTGTGGCAGTGCGGCTGACGAGGAAAAAACCCGCCACGAGTCGGGCGTTAAGCCGCGCGGGGGAGCGCGGCGCGCGGCTTTCTCTGCGATACCGCCTCGGCCGATATAAAGAGCGCGTCGCGATGGAACACTTCGGCATTCGGTGAACAGCCGTCTCGCCCCTCACATCACTCGCATTTTCATTGTCATTCTTGTGTTTTTCTGCTTTATTTACAGGTTATTCACAAAAATAGTAGCCCATATGATGCGATAATCTATTTGTAGGTAATGGGTGCAATTCATCAGCTGTACAATATTTATCATGTCAAGGTTGCCGTTCATTGTTTGTCTTTTAGCGAAGGTCGTTTGATTCTGTACCTCGAGTGGACCGGAAAATACGAGGAAATCCATCATCGTTTTTTTTTTTCAAGACACTACTAACTCGTACTTGTGTTCGCATTACATTCAATTCTTACGTTTTTAATCAAGCACATATTCTCAGCTTTGTCTAACAGCATAACTTTACGCAATTCGCTATAGGACACGACAATTTTCAAATTTATATAAGATATTAATGTATTTAGCTCGGCGTACGAAGCCACCGTGCCTTTGTTGGTTACCTAATTTCTCAGCGAGCAATAAGCGGTACACGGAGTTGCAAAGTGAGAGGCCGACCGAACCGGTTCGGTTAGCTCAACCGAGAATAATAAAATTCTAATATAGTCTATTTAACTCGCCACTTCGACATTAACTTCAGGATTCGCGTTAAATTCGGCAACTCTGCAAGAAATTTCGAGAGATGCTCTATAATACATTCATCGCGACAGACCCGGACGCAAACAGGCGGTCGCACGCCCCAACCGAGCCAGTTAACGTGTTGTATCTTATTGACGTAACGCCGTGGAGGTGGACGGGTCGTTCGGTGAAATATCACCTTTAAATTGATCGCCACAAGGTTCATTATATTCGTCGCTTGCTTCGTTTCAATGCTATCCCACGTCAGCAGCAAACGATAAATAGTTCTTAACACGCATCGTAGCGGGAAATCCACGCAGCTGGGCTGTGATCGCCCATGTTAATTGGTTACCGGCCTGTTATTATCTTATTTTTTATACACCTTTAAGAATTCGTAAGTTTAACTGTAACATTGTATGCCTAGAAACAGATTCCATTTACTCAAACAAAACGGTTGGAACAATAAGTCGTATAATATTTCTTGAAGTATCTTCATTTTCCTCATTGTTGGCAGCTCTGAATAAACAAGAAATAATTGTTATTCATCATAACTAACCAACTGAGACTACAAAATTTTCAAATTTTCTGTAGATATAACGTTTATTTCTTTATTTGAGCTACCAAATCAATGAATAAAATATCATACCTTTATTGTTAAGTTCTATAGTCTCTTTTATTACTTCAAAAATGCTTGACCATTCATGCAACAAGTAAGTCAGTCCTTATCTATTGATAAACACTTTCTGGAGTGCTTCAATAAGTAAATAATAGAATATCGATTGTGCAATAATTGCATAACCTAAAACTTTCACTTTGTAATCAATAAAAAATCATCAACGTACGTATGTAAATTGATATATTTTTGGCAACAATTTCGTAAAAATGCAACTGTGGCATTCAAAGGGGTCAAACCCCCTTAAGGAACGGCATCATCAGCCTGGCAACAGGTGCCTTATGTTAAATGTTTTCTACTATTCGTGAAAAAAAATTCAGATGAATTTGGTGATATCCGTGAGCTGTATCTACATTATTAACAGCATTCGTAACTTTCATCGCAGACACATTTAAAGGCGGAGTGAGTGGCCAGTTATTTGTGAGGTTTCTACGATACTATTTGCATATTTGCCGACTTTCTAATGGACGATATAGTGGACTCGGACGCGGCGGAGTTACATCAGTCTTCGGATGCATGACTTTTTGACAAACAACCGAGTGCCATTTATTGTTGCAAAACAATGTGGTACAAATCGATCGTGTGATGAGAATAATTATTGTAATTATAAATTAATTACTACTACACAGTTTAGTACTAACGGTGTACAAATAAGCAAATAGTTCATTACGAACACTCAAAATAAATTAAAAATATTTCTATGCGGTTAATGAACTATTCTCTCGTTAATTGTTTTTCGTGTGTTACTGATAAGATAAAACCCTACCGCCTGGAAAATATTTCGTTATCACTTCCTAAGATAACGATGACACGTTGCGAACGAGTAATTTTAGCAATATTATTGAAATGAGAAAAAGTTATCGTCGCGTTGCGTAAAAATTCGGGCGTGTCTCGTAAGGATTCATTATAGTGCCGTTCTCTTTGCGATCTCTGCTCGCGACCTTCCGTCGGCTAGCGCCTCTCACCGACGTGACTGCAACCACGGCCTTACGTCGCGAGGCTGTATCGAAACCTCTACGTAACTAACGAAGCTCTTTCCACTGGTTACCCAACGCGATAGGAGTTCCGTCGATACACCTATAGCTACACTTGCTTTACCACTGGCGAATCACGTGATCGCTTGCGTAACATTATTGTCCAGCACACTTTCAACGTGACTAATGGCTACATTAAAACGGTCAAAGTGAACAGAAAAATTCTCTCCGATGGTCCTTTCGATAGCGTTTTCTACGTGAATTTCAGATCGCGTTATGATTTTTTAGTACCTTCGGAAACAATGGGAAGTAAAAGGTATTCTTTCTCATTGACGGCTACCTCATTGTCTACATTCGCTGAGATTACTTTTACTAAAAACTTACATTTTCCTCTCATGTTGCAAGCGGCAATTTGATTTACAAAATTTTGCTTTCGTAATCTAACCGTATTTCATCACTCGTAACTTTTGCACTACAAAAGAAGTAACAAAATATAACAAATTACAATACAAATAAAATTCAAGCAGAAAAGGTCACCATTTCCTAACATTTCAATGAGTTTAATTTATCAATGTCATATAATATTATGTAGTATGGACTATAGACAAAACAGTCGTATAAAAGCGGCAAAACACATCGCATCTATAACAATGTCGCAAGAATTTAGATCAAGGTGCGAAACACGCGTTCGAGAGTGGATATCGTATGAGGAATTTTACCGAACATCTCGCGCAGCCTGCATCATTATTGTGGAGATTTCTATTTCATTATTATATTATATCTAAAAGATATATTTAATATATTTTGGGATCCTTTACTATTAAAAATATCTACTCTGGGTAGTGGGTATGCAGAAGTTATAGTCATACATGTTTTGTTCCAAATCTGTCAAACGACTTGTTCTAAGTTCAGTATAGACAAGGGGGACTATTCTAAAATACAAGTTTTATCTATAAAATAAACATCAGGAGGTTACACAAAAAGATATCAAAGGAATCATCAGAAAGGAATAAAATGAAATGGAACTAATAATAATTATTGATTTACCGACATTATCAATTCCATACATTTTGTTCTTCCGAAGTCAGCCGAGTTATCAGAGCTCCCTCAAGTTAGGGGTTGTAACAATAAGAGCTGAAATTAGTGCGTTTCACCCTGCACCACTGAATCGATATTGGACACGTGACTATATCGGAACTTTACATAATATTTTACATAAATAACCACATAAGTGTTACGTTCACTTGCAAACATAATGCAAATTGCATTCGAATATTCATAATTATTTCAACAATTAAGTTGCGCTAATTCAAAAATTTCGTAACATTTGCTGTACCTGTCTTTTATCAGAGCGGCTTCGTTTTTATTACCATTTAATTGTTTAAATTTAAAAAAAGTTTGCATGATGAATGATGACAATGTGAAGCATGATCAGAAATGCCAAAAACCCCGCTGCAGTGTCCTCGGATACTAGAGGTTAATAAAAGCTCAGTTCTGACATTTCAAGAGTTTTTCTCAAAAGTTTAAAATTATAGTGCGTCCAGAGATATTCTACCCTCGTCTTGTTTACATAAAGCTTCTTCTAGAGGTAAAATTTTTTGTTGAACTGCTGGATTTTAAATTTACAATTATGCGTTCAGAGTTATTCTACCTCGAAGATTCTATAAGTAAGCCTTATGTTGTTGGCATTACGCTTCTTTAAGGAAGTAAAATTATCTAGAATAGTCCGAAAGAAGGGTGCGATGTAGGCCGGTCGGGTAGACGAGGCGCCGACGCGGCGTGACGCCGGCCACGCCCCCAACGTCGTGACGATGTACTGACTGGCACCGTGTTTACTGTATCCCCGTACAGAGTTACATTTCCTCGTAGAATGATGAAAGTGGCTCTTATGTGATCGGCATAAGATCCTATCAGAGGCAATATAGCTCTGAACACACATCTCAGTACAGTTTTCAACGTGCTTGTTAACAGAGATTAAACAAATAAGATGGCTTGTTTAATTAGTAGTGATAGAGAAACTTATTGATTCGTTTTCAGTTCCTTGATTTTATTTGCATTGGGCTTTACTACGTTCTAGATTCAGAATCTTTAATGACTAAAGTAAACACAAACCAATTGTAATAGCTACTTGTGAAACAACAGCAGATAAGCAGTAGCACTAATAAGTGCTTGTAACTATTCAGTAAATTAATAGGTGCAGAAAGTTATGGATAGTTAAGTATAAACTGTGCATACTAAGCTAGCTACTTAGACGAAGATTTAGTAGCAGACTAGCAGATGTTATATTTAGAGAAACAGCTTATAGTTCCGTCTAGCAACAGCCCAAGGAGCGGGCCAATTGTTCAGAACCGGAAATGTAGCACTAATGGTGCTTATTGGCGAATAGTTTAGAATTAGATCATCTGCAAAACTGTTGCTATGGAGCATGGATCAATAAAATTAAAAGAGCTTTTACTCAAACTGTAGACAAATTATTAAGAGGTTCATAAAACTTAGGAGAGACAATGGCAGCATGTGCAAGAGTGGACCCCTTGACAAAGAAGTTTGGGAATTGGATCTTTGGATTTCTGATTTTAAAATAACCCAAACCACTCAAATAATACAGCACAAACCACAATATTATACACTTATTGCATATAATTTGTAAGTACAGTAAATAACTGTGGGACCTGGAAAATCCTTTAAGTCTTGATAAAATTAATAGATATCGCGTTCGCAGACCCGCATATAGCGAGCGAGCTGTCAAGCAATTAGGAACATGCTCGGGAGATAACTTCGCAGCAGTTCCTTAGTACTTTTAGTTAAATAATCAGATTAATATAAATAGTAAGAGATAAGATTACGCAATATACTGCGAGCCAATATTTTGTCGATTTGCATCGTCATTATAGCTTTGGACGTACTAATTACTGATCCTTTGACCGAGGATTATGAGTGATGACATAGTGCTTTTGAGGATTGTCATTCAAATTACTCCTTGTCTTGAAACATACCATTAATACACAGTAGGTATTTTACTAAATTCTGATACCTTCTGACGTCAATGAAAATGTATTCAATACTCGTCTCAATGTTTGGTCATATTTGGAGAATTAAGTAAATAGACAAGAATGTCTCTCGAATAGCATTACATAATTAGAAACGAATAATAGGTAGTATCGAAGGATATTAAATAAGACCATATATTATAATAAGCGGTCAATCGCCTATTTGCGAACGCGGCTAGGTGGGAGTTTCAGTTGCTTGACATTTAGGCAATTTCGCAAAAGCAAGCAAATCGATGACGTTAATTTTAAAGCAATTTGCTCATAAAACGTTGAGCAAGTGGTTGTGGTTGACAGATATTTAATCAATACTTTTTGAAGGTTGCAACTTGCAGTGCAACACGACGAGTTTTAAAAACTTCATCAATTTGCGACTGTTTTTTAAACAATTCTCTACAGTTACATGTCATCCAAGAAACACCTAAAATATTATTTAACTCATTGGTGTAATCAATTTTATCGCCAATGAAATAAAATTTAACGAACATATTCTGGCGATTGTCAATTATGAATTCTACGCAAAAAAAAAAGTAAACTGTTGAAAGACATACAAGTGAAAGTGAATAGCGTTGTTAATATTTTAGATGTTCGATAGAATATACTTAATTATGTGGCAGTAATTTTCCAATGCGTTGCGTAACGTTTTGGTAAAAAATTGTTCCTTCAACGTAGGTCCCTTGTGTGTATTATTTATAGAAAAGGTCACCCTAGCACCCCTTAATATCTCCTGGCGACAATTGATGTTGATTAAAAGTAACAAAATCTTCGTAAAAATTCTGGACTTCATTCACTAGAATATGCTGATAGGTAATAGCAAAACATTGGGGCCTTAACACCATTCATGCCTGAAAAATACGCAGCGGATGTGAATTACCATACTGGAGGAAAACTTTACTATTATTCCAATGGCACACTTATTTTGATCACTGTAACAGGGAGTTGATATCTCATGGTTATTGTCTCATTTTTCATGATTTACATATTGTACCTTTTCAGGCCGCTTGTTGTATAAATGAAATAAAAAAAAGAGCACAGAGATCGACCTGGAGTACTCCTTTTTTATAATTCTAGATTTTGTGATAAATTGCTCTATTTAATGAACCTTACAACAACGATAACTTGTTTTGTATTATATTGATATAAAATATTAAAACATTCAATATCAGCTTCTACAACAATGTTGCAAGAAAACAATGTGACATTGTGACATTGATTTCTTTTTACAGTCTTAGTACCTTTTTACACTTTCGATTTTTTTTATTATTATAAATATAATGTATTTTATCAGCATTACAACATCGTCAGGTAGCGCATTACATGCACTAGTTTTTAAATGACTACTAGCTACTTAATGTGTCATATTTAAATATAGACCTATAATAATTTTGTTCATTTTAAATGTAACACAAATCATAGAGAACATGACTGTAAAACATTTTGTAACTTTAAAACTTTTTTATTCCTGTGAAATTGCACATAGCGTAGACTATCGTAATTTGTAAGTAGCTGATTCGTTACCAAAACCTGTGCCAAACCAAAAATTATTTTCAAAGAGTTCCACTCTGTACGTACCAAAAAGAATCTGAGTTGCATTCTCATTGCCTGGTGTTGTAAATCGAAATGACTTCAAATTGCATTTGAGTTATGTAACTTAATAAATCTTATACATTAGGCTACAAAGCAACTTATTATGTAACTCAAATTGTTTTGACTCTGGTACACTGTTACTTCTTGTTGTGATCTTGAATCTAATAAATAAGACCAACTTTTAAATTAAAATGTATGAACCATTCAACGCAATTAATATTTCTGTGGTTTAGCAGTATTTACCTAGTTTATTTGTTGCATGTGGTCGAAATTCACGACTTTCTAGATCTTCTAGATCTCCAGACTAAAGATGATTAGCCATTTTGCCTTTCGATTCACATTTCGGATTCCTTTCATTTTTTAAATATCCGTCTACTTTGAATATTGCTTATTTATATGTAACCAGCTAGGAATTGACATATTTTATGTTTTATATCATTATAATATTAATTTATTAACACGCGAGCGAAAAACTTTCTATCCTTTTTTAAGAAAAATGCAGAAACGTATGAGCATGTGCACAGCTATAGTTTATACGGAGGAGTGCATCGAACCAACATTGTTTGAAAAGCCAAAAGAAGAAGATAATTAAATTTCAGGTCGAATTTCGACCATTGGGCGATCTCTAGTCTTATTTTAAAAGAAAATCAACATGGTACAAGTGATAGAACAAACAAACGCACAGCGCACTCGACTGTCAACTTTCCATTATCTACGCGAGCTCCGTAAAGGCATGCGTATGTGGCCAATCTTCAAAACTCTCATACTCTGATAAACACGGACGAGAACAATAACTAAACATAATCATATATACATAACAGTTCAACCATAAATAAAAGAGTATTATTCGTATGTATAGACTCAAAAATCTGTCATTTCTCATGTGTGTGTGTTGTAGTATGTGTAATGTTTTATTTGTTAAAAAAATGTATGATAAAAGCATAATTTCAAAATAATATTAGTTCGATGCACTCCTTCACCATATAAACTATAACCGTGCAAAATTTCATGCACCTACGTTTCCCCATTTTTCGTAAAAAGGGTTACAAAGTTTTTCGTTCGCGTATTAATATTATGATTTCTTGGAATCTATTCTATTCATAAAAATAAACATGTACAAAACCTTGAAGACCTAACTACATTTTCCGCGAATCCATTAGCAACAACAGACGATAATCAATGATTGATCAATGAAAATTTTGCAATACTATCTTTTTCAAATCAAAGAAATGAGAAACTCAGGTGAAGCCACTTACTTGATTTTATAATGATTGGCATAATATGAAGTTTCAACAGGCTGATTGAACGTACAGAGTTCGCATAAAATTGCATAACACAGCGTCTATTTTGCGTCTAAAAGTCTCGGGCGTGCCACAACAATTTAGAATAATTGCTGTATCAACAACAGATTCACCATAAAAAGAATCGCTCGTTGCGTGACTGTCTTTCTGTTTAAGGTCAAACAAAATTCACTTTAAGGTCGTCGGTTAAATTACTAAAATGTTCAAAACATTCTATGGCACGGCAGTCGGCACACTCGTGAAAAGCAACGATAACGAAAGTTATTTTCTTCGCTTCGTTAAGCCATGTTTTCCTAAAAACGGGGAGTTGGGCAAACACTATCATATGTTTGTAGGGTGACAACGATGTCTTACGTTTCCGGAATTCGGTACAAGACTTTCTTAATGAGGTCACGGTAACGGTCAGTTACTTGTCTTGTTCTAAAAATACTGCTGACGTTAAATTACGATCTACGTCACAAAAAATCCCCTTTCATGACATAGATCAAATCCAAAGCCGCTATCATCGCACACACTAATTAAAGTATAGTTTAATCGTGTCCCGGGCCTGTAAAAAGCAAGTGCGCGCTACCGTGCGGCGGCGAAGTGAAAGTGAACAGCGCGCACGTACAACAGTCCCAATAAGACGACACCACCGTCCGCATACCTCCTCAATTACCACGAGGAAATCAGAACGGTTCCGTCGCGGACCGCTCCCATCGGCCATCGATACACCCAGTTTCGATTTGAGTTCCATCTTAAAATGTAAACAAAGCACAATGTAATGCTACCGATTCAAATATCATGTACGTTAAAAATATAATGACACCTAATAAATTGCTACAATTTTTGTTTACATATTTAGATGAACTGAATTGAAACTATGGATATATTCAGTTTTTTAAGACCCGGTCTTTACCATACTCATTAAAGCATTGATTGTAATTAATAAATCGTCTCTATTTAATTATTCATTAACATAATATTATTATTAATTACCAACAAGGCGTGAAGAACTGACTAGTACAATACACGAAAGGTTGCAACACGAACGATTTGGATTCAAATTTTCGCAGAAAAATCACAACGTCAATGTTACCGAATAAACAGTTTTGGCGCAGATTTGAAAATGATGTATCGACGAATGATATCAATCTTTAAAATTTTAACTATGTTGATGACAATTTAACAAAGCGCCTAAATACGGACAGCAAAATTATTCGTAAGTCATAACAAAGCTAATGTATTGAATTTCGTGATTAATAAATACTAACCGCATGTTTGGCGGATTTACATAGACGTTACTATACTAAGTTGACGTAATTTTACACGTGACGTCAATCAGCGGTTGTTTGATCTTTCAGATCTATCTTCTTGAATTACACAAAATAATTTGCATTGCAATTACGTATTTATACATTTTAACTACACTAATATAATTAAAAAACGTAACAATGGTAATACTATAGAAATTGTAATTGAAACCTAACGAAAAGTATAATATTTCTAGAAATATAATGCACCTTGTTTTGACTGGACAACCTCAGAAACAAAGTAATAACCTAGACAATGTAACAGCAAAGTGTGCTTACCACATACCACACTTTGGAAGATATAACTAACATAAAATTAAGCTCTAAGGCATTAAAATCACACTTAATAATAAACTCAAATTAATAAAAACTATTTATTATAGCTCCTTATGAACAGAAAACTTCTACAGATGTTACTGAACTCTATATCATTGTAAACCATAGTAAAACATTGTACAAAATGCTTATAATGCAAAATTGCAAACACAGAAGATTAAGCGTATGATTTATTAGTTATTTTATACAGCTTTAATAAAACTCGCGTGTCAGTAATTTGAAACTGGCTAATTTACCTATGAAACACGATAAAAAATATAGTATGTGCTAATATTGAACAGCATATTTTTCTTGGTGGTTCGAAAACTAAGGTCTTTAGAATTGACCCAAAACGGACCAATACAATTAAATACAAACACAAAGGATTGGCATTATTGACGTCAATGGCCCAATCTTGTGAAATATATCTAAGTGAAGTTGGTTCTTTACTGATTGCAACTGTCACCACTGTGAAAGACGATTGCCACGTTTACGAAAACTAGCGAGATGTAAACGCTGATGTTGATACTGATGATGACGCTGAACTGGCTGCTTTGCTTCTTTTGGTCTGACCATGTCCTCGTACACAAAACACGACCAATTTGAACGGCCTCAAAGCAACCTTAGGTTTAACACTCAGAGGTCGAATGTCTGTTTCTCCGGTTCCGCAACAAGCTCAAAACGTTAATAAATTTTAAAGCTGCTAAACGCTTCGGGTTCGAAGACCTTTAAATGGGCGATCGTGGCAATTTTCAAAATACTCATAACAAAGGTAAAACACACACAATTAGTATTGTAAATACGTAATATGACGCACGTTTGGATTGTGTAGCCTTCTCAAATTGACGGCCTTTTAAATTATAATACTAGTTTGACAAAGTTAATTACTTGTCCTGTTTGAAAACCATGAACGTGGCCCCTCTATTCATAATATTGAAGTTTGCAAAAAACAAGTAACTGATTCATATAAATTAGAGTTTAACAAAATTTTGCTTGCTAATAAGAACAACTTGACACGTGTAAAGCAAGGATGTAAGAGATAGAAATATTTTTACGTTAATGAAACTAGAAGCATCGCTATTTATCCATGTGGCTGCAATTATAAAACTAAACTATAGGTATTTTAATACACTGACAAAGACGGTATTCGCGGTTAAATTTTTTTTTACCGCGAATACCGTCGGAGGAAGAAATTACCAAAATTTTAATAATCGTCTTAGTAAACAAATGCTCAACAGGAAAATATTGTAGTAAAATGAAAATACTTCCATGAAGGAGATACAAAACATTGAAGTTAAACACAAATATATGCAAGCATAAGCTCAACGAAATTTTATCTGCAACCCAACGGGGAAAAACCGCATGCAGTGACGTATAAAACTCTGAACATAAAATAATACATGAACTTACAAGTTTTGGATTACATAATATAGAAAAACAAATGGTAAAAAGTTAGTAATAAACGAATTGTGTAGGTTAAGATTAAGAAACCTTTATGAAACAATACTTTGTGGAGACTTCGTCAAGAAAAAAAAATCATCATCCGTTCCAATTTCCAAACAGAGACCGTAATTAGGATGTCTTAAAATATAATTGTTAAACAAATAGCATAAAAATTGAGTTGTTATGTTCATTATGTCTAAATGGCCCAAAGGATACCAACGCGATGCATGAATTGAGGAATCCGAGGCGTTATAAAAATCAAAAACTTTATCCGAAGGCTTGCAAATAACGGGGTCCAAACCGACGGTCTAAATAAACAACCGTAGGACGACGACCCGACTGCATCAAATGGTACACATTTACATTACAGATTTCAACGCACATAGATTACGATTCAATAATTACGGATAACAAAATGGACTAATCCGTTACGTTGTGCGACGCATCACCAATGAAAAATCGCGATGAATAATTCGTGGCTTTTGCGGAATGTGGACAAGTGTAACAAAGCTCGGTTGACTCACAAAGTTACGGCCGCTTACTCAATATCAATAAGAATATTGCGGGAGCGTTTGTCGGTGCGAGTACGGCCATCGCACCTGTGAAGTGCAATCGCATACCCACCGCGACTGGAACCGCTGCTATTTTTACACCCTCCACTCTATCTTATTTACTATTCTCGTCCGCGACTCATTGAATTGTGGTTATTATGTGCAACTTGGATTCGTGCCAGCCGGTCGGACCCGACGCATCGACACCAGATATTCGAGAAATCATACTACGATAGCGAAGCGGTTCGAGTGTTATATTATTTTTAGAGATTTTTACAAAGTCAAGGATGTCGTCCGAGCGCGGAATCGTCCGCGAGGATCGAGGCGTTTGGCGGTTCGGGAGTCGAATATGGAAATTGGGACAATCGAGGTCGTTTACATACGATACACAAGTACCGAGACGAGAGAAGAGATCACGTCAAACCGGAGCTGGCGACGCGAACGGTGGCTCTAAACCGGTCTCAGGCGCCGGCCGACGAGCGGGGAATCGCCCGAGGATTATCGCCATGTAAACAATATTGCGTTAGTTACGTTTTTTTGAAAACAAGAACATCGAAACTCTTAATGCCACTGACGTTCTTATTTATAGCAGCAGCATCGCCTTATACGTCCGATCGTTTGCCATTTCGCTGACAATATTACCGCGTTTTTGTAGCGAAGTAACCTAGAGGGAAGCCAATTAAATCGTATATTTTGCATTAACGATTACCGACAGTTGGAGCATTGTGATTTGCAAAATGCAGTTTATGCGCAACGTTCGAGAGATGAGGCAACGCTCCTATACCTGAGGTCGACTCGGCGAGCGAGAGTTTTCGAAATGTTTAGGGTAAAAAGTTTTGTAGACAATCCGAAACTACAAACAGTGAAACGAAATCGGCTAAGTGGGTCATCATATAATTTCGCAAGCGATCGAGTGCCGCAAGCGTTAACTGGTACGCCCGAGGCGAGTCAAGGCCCGCGCTAGCGACCGCTCAACCTCCTGCTTCGACTTCTTGCCTATACCTTTTATTTATTAGCCACTAATCACCATGTTTACAATTTGTTTGGAGACAGGTGGCTCGTGAATTACCCTGTCCTACAGCTATTGCGACATTTTGATAAAAAGTCGCTAAATACTCGTCCAAAAGAATGCTTTCGTTTAAAAAGTTAAAAGAGCATCATACCATATTAAGTCTAGGGCTGAGAGAATCTCTATATCGTAGAGATTATAGAGCTCTTGAAACTGAAAAATTTCACGTTAATAGTATTTGATAGAAACAATAATCTAAGAACTGCGTGCATTCTATCTGGCCTCAGTAAATTTATAGTAAAGTTAAAGAAAAACAATATACATATCCACAAGGATATTATAAAGAAGCGTTAGAAGCAATTTGGGTCGTTGACAAGGCCGTAGAATGTATTAATATCGAAGGATATTGACATGACACAAAATTAATAAAGGAAGGCTATGATTATATGAATTAATGTGTTATTACAGCCAAAGGAGACGATATGGGGAAGACAAACGAAAAGTCAACGAAGCTCCAGATTTGCTCTACATTTTCGCTTTTTGTAGGAGACATGAAGGCAGGCTTTAAATGAGATAATTTACCTTCTCACTAAAAGAACATTTGTATGCAAACGGTTAAGGGTGGGTTTCACAAACTTACTTTAAATATAACTTTAACTGTAACCATAACAAAATGTCAAATGAACTGTCAAATTCCTAGTAAAAGTCCATAGCGGACGCCATATTTGACGATAACCTTAACTCTAACTACAACTACGCCTCTGGTGCAACCCACCCTAAGACAAACAGAGTCCTAGTCTGGCCTTTTGCTGTCTCCGACAAAAGGTAAAAACTCGATTGTCTTGTTAATGCAAATTTCATTTGACAATTCAAAACAACTGATTTTGTTTTTTTTCAACACAGCAATTTTCAACTGCCTACAAGTGTTAAATGACTAAATCGCTGCGAACAGAGTCGGGACCGGAAGTAGAGCATAATTATGGTCGTTAACTTAAATACATACAGTATATTATATTTTACGTCATATAATATAGTGGAGTAAGCAATGAGACCGTGGTTTACAGTTTGCCATGAATTTAGTCAAATGTTATAACTTATAAGTAGGAGCATAATTATATCTAGATGCGTCTATTACTCTTATGCTAAGTACTCACATACGGTTTTTCTCGATACTTTTACTCCGAATCGAAGGAAATGACATAATATTTGACATATTTAATTCCATCGAGCTGTCAGTTTTGCGGTCCACACGGTGGTTATTGCTGGATTTGAAGTAAAACTATCGAGCAAACCGTATGTGAGTATTTAGCATTAATGCTCAAAACGCTAAACCGATATTGCTGAAATTTTGTACCTATAAAGATTTTTTGAGTCCCGGGAAAGGATACAGCACAGTTTTTATTGTATCAAAAGTAACAAAAGTTACATTTGCGCAAAAGCGCAACATTTAGCTATTATGACATTTTTAGTTAAATATAATTTTATGATAGGCCAGGCTTTAACATGAATACAAACATACGTTTTAAGAGTTCAAGTACCTATTTACTGAATCGTTATTGAGTCGACAGTTAGAGCATAGTTCGTATTCAGCATAATTGATTTGACCCCGGTACTATATAATATGCCGCGATTCTGAACTAAACAATTGGTGACGAAATTCTAGAAACAGGCACAGAAGGCTTCATTTTGGGATTAAGTATTGGCTTTGACCCCATGAAAAAGTAACACAACACTTAGGGCTGAATTTATATTGACACCCCCATGTAGTTAATGTAGTAAATGCTGCCCACAAAAAATTATGCACAGATTAAATTCGTTTATTGTTGGGTAATTTGCACCAATCTTCATTTTGTCGCAATAAAAACAATTTTGTAAAAACAAAAGATAAACTTTAGGCATTACGTTAGGAGGAGTTAGGACTCTGCATAAGTCCTGGCATCTTTATACCACGATTCATCCAAATTGATTTACCAGATTAAGCATAAAGAGGTACTAGACGGATACACTTTCGCACTAATATTATAGAAATCAAACTCCATGTAGACTGTCGTGCTGACGTAATCTATACTAATAATATTATAAATGCGAAAGTATCTCTGTCTGTCTGTCTGTCTCGCTTTCACGCCAAAACTACTGAACCGATTGTAATGAAATTTTGTACACAGATAGTCTAAAGCCTGAGAAAGGACATAGGCTACTTTTTAACTGGAAAAAGGGGTTGTAAGGGGGGGTGAAAATGCGTAAATTTGTTCAAATTAAGTTAGTTCCAAAAACTGGAACAGATGGCGCCAAGAGTCGCCTAGATCGCGCTATCGCTTGCTCATATGTGCTTGCTATAAGAGGTGGTACCATGTTGAGTTAATATTTGCGATTCTTTCGATTGTTATACATGTTATTAAATAACTCACCTACGAACATAGATATCAGAAACAGTCTACCAATAATAAATAGTTTATGGGCATTGGGCAAAGCTAAGGTTGTGTAATGCATTATGCAGCTAAGTTGTGTAACGCTAAATAAGCTTTAAAATTTGGTATAAAAAAGTTTAATTAAGTTAAAAAAAATCATATTATGTGCACACTACACGGCTGTTTTGGGTATTTTGATTTAAGGGGTACCAGGGTTTTAAAATGCTTTTAAAACCCTGGTACCCCATAATAACATTAATTTTGTTGACACCGCGCTATAAACTGAAGTCCACGCGGACGAAGTCGCGGGCAACAGCTAGTCTATACTAATTTTATAAAGAGTTTGTTTGTTTGAACGCGCTAATCTCAGGAACTACTGAAAAAATTATTTCAATGTTAGATAGCCTATTTATCGAGGAAGGCTATAGGCTATATTTTATCACGCCAAGAATAATAGGAGCGGAGAAATAGAGGAAAATGTGGAAAAAACGGGGGAAATTATTTGAAAGGGCTTATCTCACGAACTACTGGACTACAGATAATAAGTAGACCACGTGAAGGATCATAGGCTATTTTTTGTGGACTAATTTGTCTGTGAAATATCTTTACGCGGGCGAAGCCGCGCGGAACGTCTAGTATAATATTATAATCGGCAAATTGATAACACACTGTCTCTCAGTAACAACGAAGAGTTTGAAGATAACTTTATCTCTGTTTTTGTAAATGACCAATACGTATAAAACATCCATACAAATTGGCTCATGTTTTTGGATTATTTGAACAACTAATGTTTTGTGACAAGTAGAAACTCAAGGAGATTTTACCAACATGCATAGTTTGGAAGACTAAAATGGATATGCAGTAAACACTAAACATAGAAGAGAAGATATTAACCCCCCGCTAACAAAGTGAGAAAAGTCCTTCCCCGTACAAGATGGGGTACAAATCAACCATGAGGCGCAATTCGTGCTAGCACACAAGAGGGCAGCCCATACAGTTTCAAACTAGGCTATCAGTTGATTCAGAAAATGTCCTAGGTGTATCTATCTACTGGAAGTTTTAAGTTGATTACTCGACTCAAACAGAGGTGAAGTTAAAGCCTCGTTGTATAAGGCAGGGTTAAAGGGATAGAAACAAGGAACCAAAACAGATCAAGGAACCGATAGACTAATCACTAATCAGTTACATGCTGCCATAAACGACAACAAGAACTTTTAACCCACTCTCACATAATTAACACTAGCTTTTTGACCGAGCGTTGCTCGGTATTCCTTAAAACACGATAAAATGTCATTTTCTAAAAATGATTCCCAGCTAGATCGATTTATCGCCCCCGAAACCCCCTATATGCTAAATTTCATGAAAATTGTTGGAGCCGATTCCGAGATTCCAATTATATTTATATTATGTATATATAATATACAAGAATTGCTCGTTTAAAGATATAAGATTAAATTGTCGTACATAATTATAAATTATAATATAAATTCAAATATCAAAACAACTCGGGGCCTCTACGTGTGGCGGCGAGCGTTTCCCAAGATTAATTTCCTAATAGTGTCCAGGTGATAAGGCCAATGATTATGTAAGTGATGGATAAGTACGTGATATTATTATATCACTCGGGTATTAAATATCAAGTGTTCACTGCTCACGCGATGGAGTATATGGTAAAACACCCATTAGTAGAGATAGAGTTATTGCTACAGAAAGTCATAATAATATTATTATTGACATTCTTACGGCCGTTCCCAATATTTGATCTATCTCTGGTTTTGCCCTACTAGAGATAGGAATAGTTCATAATTGACATAAAATATATGTCTCTAATGTCTACTGTGAGCTATTCCTATCTCTAGTAGGGCAAAACCAGAGATAGATCAAATATTGGGAATGGTCGTTAGTATGTATTAAATAAAAATCTACGGCATTCTACGGTGCCAATAATAGGATGACTGTCAACGAAAAGGTAGTTTGCCTTAAGAGGGCGACTAACCCAAAAAATCAAACATCGTCCTTCTCTCTTCGCACTCGCGCCCGTCTTTCATATGCCAGGTGAAAAAGGACGACGCGGATTCTTTGCCAAATTAGTTTTTACTCAATAACTCGATAAATATACAACATTTTATAAATCCGCTAGGTCGATCTCTCAATGGTAGAATTTTAAACAATGTGTTAAAATATTAACTTAGTTCAATGCATGGTTATGGTAATAAATGAAAAATTCGTGAAAATTAGATGCATCTTTGTGATTTTTTTCTATCGAGAAGATTTTAAGGTATCGTGTTTTTGCTCAGATTGAACTCTTCGAAATATAATGTAGTATCAAATTTTTGGAAAATGAAACTTTTCAGGGCTTATTTTCAAGTATAAAAATGAATTATTGTAAAATCGAAAATTTTGGGTTAGTCGCCCCCTTAGCGTGTCGTATGCGATTGAAGTGACATCGATTTCTTGGAAATGCAACCAGAACGTAGGTAAAAAATTATAAACGAGTGTACGAATCTGTCTAGATTTTAAATAAAAAAATATAACCTACTTACTCTTTCAGATTATAAAACTTTGAGTATGCAAATAAATCTTGAGCAATGTATTTAACGAATAACGTTTGTGCCCTAAATTCTTACTAATGCTAGTAACTAAAATACAAAACAAACACTTACCCCTTCATTGCCAGGTAGGAACTGTATTTTAGGTTTCGCTAATCTATCCTGAAACAGAAAAAAATAGATTAGTATTAGATAGCAAAATAAAAGAGCAGACATTAGTACATATATGTATAACATCTTCTCCCAAAGTCTTTACAAAAAATGTAGATATTGTACATAATATCAAACTGCAATCAGTTTGGATAGGATTCTACAATACAGTGGTTCCTTTGTAGTACGGGTTTTTCCTTATTACAATACGTTTTTGCAAGGCGTTGGCGATTCGCGCAAAATTTGTTGCAAGATTACAAAATGACGCAATCTTTTTGATGGGAAAGGGTTATCGAAACCTTTGTCTAGTGATGCTTTATGGCTGGTTTACATGATTCCAATTCAGTAATCCAATTAAGCGCTTGTTCGCTACTGGAACAATATAAACGGCACTAGAATGCAATTTAGTGCACTAGAATACTGGAATGGAATACCGCTATTAATTTAGTAAAAGTTAAGTTTGGCCTAGATGTAAGAAATTTTACTAAATTTTGAAGTTTTATGAGGACGCCATGGTCGCCTGTTTGTAAATCTTCTAATTATGTTTTTTTAATGCCAAGATCATTACCCTCCCTTTTGGCTTCGCCGTAGTCGGGTAAGCAATGACGCTATCGCGGGGGAGTTTTGTACTAAGGCCGATAACGGTCTATACTCTATAGTCATCGTATAATAGTGCTCAATCTTCATATTGAAGTACGACGAACTGTGAATCATCGTAATTCGTAGCCCTGCTCCGTTGACACAGGTCAGCAAATCTGTTTTTTGCGTTTTGTGTTCAATTATTATTATTACTAGCTATTTGACCGAGCTTTGCTAGGTATTCGATATATATATATATATATATATATATATATATATATATATATATATATATATATATATATATATATATATATATATATATATATATATATATATATATATATATATATATATATATATATATATATATATATATATATATACATACAAGAATTGCTCGTTTAAAGATATGGGTGATTCTACAAAAATTGGGTAACTCGCTGTCACCAGTCAATATAATTATATTAAAAAACATTATATTTTAAAGATTTTATACTTAATTTTAAAAGTATGTAATCTCCTTTAATTTGTCACTCAATTTCAGAGACGTAATTTAATTAGAAATTGTATAAAATTAAAAGAGTATGCTCAAACGTCAGTTCTTTGGCCTGTCACAAACCCAAAAACCTTCATTAAAATATTAAATAAGAAAAGAGAAGCTGAATGATCAAGCTACCTCTTCAAATAAGTTGAACTAGCAAAGAAAAACAAAGATTACAAAATATACTTAAGAAAAGGAGAAAGGGCAAAGAAAAAAATGTTAAAGAAACCTCTAAAGCAAACGGTTAACTTGAAAAAATTGGTCAAGTGCGAGTCAGTCTCCAGCACGAAGCCCTCGTGCCATAAAATGGCTATTTTCGTATGAGAGCTCCCTTTAAGTGTTTACTTTATTTTAATTTTATCATCTACTATGAAAGAAGAAAAAAAAACTAGTATTTTGTGAACATTTCAATTGCCCACCTGGTGCCATTACTGACATTGAGTTAAAAGGACAAAAAAGTATATATTATACAAAGAATTGTATAGGAGACCCCTTAAATATTTATTTTGTTATAATTTTATTGTTTATTATTAAATAAGTATTTATAGAGTACATAAAATTACCTGGTTGCATTATTGACATCGACCAAAAAAGGCACAAAAATCACGTTTCTTGTATGGGAGCTCTCTTAAATAGTTATTTTGTTTTTATTTTTGTATTTTCGTTATAGCTGCAACACAATTATACGTCATTTGTGAAAATAAAAACTATCTAGCCATCGCTGTTCTTGAGATACAACCTGGTGACAGACAAATAGATATACTGACGGACAGATGGACAAAAAACGAAAACTTTAGTTCTGTTGTTTGTTGATATTAATTATTAATGTATACTGTTAAGTAAAAGTGCTTAAATGTAAAAAAATGTCCCCACATTATTACAAAATATTTTTCGATATATAACTTACTAAGAACTTGATACATTAAAATAATTAAAGTGATATAATTATAGTATATAAGCGTTTATATAGCATATAATGTCATATATTTCTAATATGTTTGCGTTACATATCAGTACTGTGTCATCTTCGTCAGTCCTCTGGCAGTCAAATTCAGAAAAATCGAAATATTTTAAAAACTGCTCTAATAAATGACTGTCCCGATTTGCAACAATATATTCATTATATAACCCATCTTTTAAACCCAAAGATGTCTAAATTTAACATAAAAACTACAGTAAACAAAATAGCCCTAAAAGTTATCGAATCTTATATGGGTGGTTTGTAGAACCACCCATATAAGATTCGACAAATTATCAAGTTATTGCATGGCTTATACCGAATTAAGAAATTCCGTAACGAAAATAAACCTAACACCGACCACTCCGACAGTGCGGCGTTGGGGTGCGTCTAACGTCGTTTCAGTTCGGCAGACTTCGGCACGGTGTATGTGTGCGTGCGACTAGACGTATGCGAATTATAATTGCATAAGTTGATAATAAAATGTTATGCAATAGCTTTACCGCGGCAATCCCCGAGTGCCACACGTATTTCTTATTTTATTACACCATTCGTTGTAAGCAACCTTTATTATATCTAAACTGATTCATCCTGGATTACACTGCACAGTTTATTTTATTAGGTTTTAATCCTCTTAGCTACTTACATCAGAAAGAAACTGTTGTTTATTTTGTATTCCAACTATGCATGTAAAAAGCATGTACCCCTACAAAAATGTAATTTCTAAGCTGATAGTGAACAGGCTACGTTATTTGGTAGAGTTATATCAAGTGAATAGTCAAGATCTATCGGCTGAGTTTGACATAGCCCGACGAAATTATGTAGGTCCGCGATCAATGAATCAATTTTTTTACATGTTTAGTCGGAGACAGCTGGATATTATTGATAAGCCATTATCAGGCCCTGAAGATTCGAGGACGGAAAATCACATGATCGATCACAGCGTATTGATTGCAAAATAACTGCAAGTAAACAAATGAACACTGTCTGAATGTTAATGAACGCGAAATGATGACTGATACATGATTGATAATAAATTTTATGGAGAATCATCTATCATTAAATTGTCTTTCAGTAATCACATTGCAATATCCTTAATTAAAAGACCATAAACTTAATGTCCTGTTGACGAAATGTGCGAGTATGTTACATATACTTGCACCATACAAGCTAAGGAGGCTTATACGATCTAAAATAGGATCTAGGACATCTTAAAATGTCACTTCTACAATTGCCATATTCAAGGTAAAAATTATATCACTGCTGCTTCAGGAGCTATCTTAAAATCTGCCTGCAGCTGCCAAGGCAATTATGTGAGGTTAGTCCAATGTTTTAAAAGCTTAGGCATAAAGATTAGACTTTAAGATTATAAGATTTTAAGAAGTTAAAAGCCATTATTTTTATTTACTTATTAATGCATGTAAACTCAGCGAATTATCTAGAAATTAACGACTCAAAGATATTTTAGCTGGCTTTAATTGAACTTAGGAAGGACCTAAAATGGAAATACTGAAGGAAACTGCAAATTCCAAATTTTCGCAGGTCAAGGAAATCATGTTGGTCACCGGCTTATACAAAACGGTCAAATAGGAAGTAATTAATAGGGAAAATAATAAAACTGACCTCATTAATTACTTTCAACAAATTATAAAAATTCATAGCGCGGAAACGATTTTTGATCTTTATGGTTTCGTTCTGGTGAATAAATTCAAACATGTCGTCTAAAAACCGTAAAACTAGACGTTATTACGGATAACATTTTTTCGGGATAAGACGAAGTAGCTACTGTGCATAGATCTAGAACAGGGGTTCCCAAACTTATTTTGAGAACGAATTATGTTTTAGCGCCCATTTTGTTCCAATTTAAAATGCATCCAGATGAAATCACCCCCAAGCCTCTACACGCACGCCCAATTTTTCTGGTTCTCACCCCCTTTAGACCTTCAGCGCCCACAAGGGGGTGTTATCGCCCACTATGAAAAAGGCTGATCTAGAAGAAAGAACTTGGGATCTTGCGAGGAAGGGATCCTGGATACTAAAAAATACTAAAGTTGACGAAGGAATGATTCCCAATAATAGGAAAGTATAGCTAACGTCGTAATTAGACGACAAGAAACCAAACTAGTTGGGTAACGAGCAACGAGTCAAGTCGGCCACAATAAGTAAGTGTCGGCAAGTCGTGCTGTTGCACAACCCGCGCTGGTCGAACGCGAGAAACATAACTAGGCTGGGCAGCTAGCAATGGCGATGATGTAAACTTAAAAATTGCTTTAGTTACTTACTTAACTCCAGTTGCATCGCCCAGCCGAGAGGGGCCGACACGGAACTAGCCTCACGGCCGTGACTTTTACTCGTCTACCCAAGGGTGGAGATACTCCATGGAATATTCGCTAGTTGGGTAAAATATTAACGTTTTAGCACTTTACAAATATTGAAACTCGTTGCAAATGTCAAACCAGTTTAGCTGACAAGGTCACGTATCGAATAATTTTTATCCAATTATATTACGAAACGACTCATTTATTCTCATTTGGGGGACCTTTAAATCGGTAAAGGAAACATAAAATCTCTGTAGCAGCTAGTGGTCTAGGCAACTCTTTGTTGTTAGACACTCGACAGGAGTACCTATGAGACAAACGACTAAATCATAAAATATCAGCTCTTCTCGGCAAACAATCTCAAAAGTTTCAAAACAAACAACCTCAATGTGTTGACCGTCGCAAAAAATCCGATCGGGGATTTCCTTGTTCTAAGAAGGTAAGGTACTAGTTTGCAAAACGGTCAGCAACTTTCTTGAAGCCTTCATTCATTGTTATATTGACAAATAACAAAAAAACTAAGGTCGGCAACCCACATATTTATTGAAATTTTGACGGCGATTCTGGTCTGTTCTCGAGGTATGTAGGTCTGTTACATGGTTCCAAGTTTGCGTTTCCTTGTTATAATCGAATTTAGAATTTATTGCCCACGAACAATATGTAAATAATAAAGATAACTCTTATCTCCTTCGACAGTCACCAAAACGCCTAACGCATAAAATTTTAGCCTTGTATTCAATAATTGAATGGCATATTGAAGCTAAGAAACGCGCACCAAACGACCTTAGCAGAATATACCAGCGACCTTTTAACAAAATAAAAAAGAATATGAATAACATTGATTCGAATAAGGAGAAATCATGCGCGCAGCGAATCTAATTCCACAGATATATGCAATTACATAGTTGGAAGTCACAGAAAATTATTTTTGGATGGCTAATATTTTCATAATCTTGCTGTCCGAAATCACAGCGAGCAGCAATAACGAAAAATGTACGGCAACGAAAGAGGAAAGTGTAAAGTTTGTTTTTCAGGTGTATTTCGCGGGACCAATATCGTTGTATTTGTTTGGAGAGAACTCCTTCCTCGTTACCATGACCCCTGGGGACATTTGTTTATCCGGAATATTGTGTCCTATAAAGCTCCAAGTTTGTAAAGTATGCTAGATCTAATCGCTTACAAATAAAACCGCTCTAATTTACATAGAACGGCCTATATTTAACTTTGCAATGTTAAATTCATCATTTATCACTGTAATAAATACATTAGCCGTTAAATAACTGATAGTTATAAACTTTAATTAGTGATTTGATGTCTTTCGTACCTAGTCCGTCGATTATATTACCATTTTGTAAAATAAACTGTAATTTGCTGGACAAGAATTGGTTATCTTTAAAGCGTTTTCAGTATTTGCGTCACCCATTTAAAATACTTTTCGGGTGAAAGATATATCCACAGTGAAACCTTTCCTGTTTAATTTACAAAATATAGCGGACCCAACGTCGATTACAAAGTTGTCCTAGGCTAAAAGATAAACATCGCAAATAATCAAGTCACCAGACACCAAAAAACGTGACCACCGATATTAATCCTAACTAAATTCTGACTCTCGTGACAACGCGCGTATCGCGATTCCATAAATAAACATTTTACGTATTACATGCCGTTATATTAATAACTTTGTTAGGTTATAGAAACAGAAATTGTCGAGGTGCTAAGTGCAAGCAGTGAAATTGTCCAACGAGATGGGGCCTTTTAGGTGGACTTTGCCAAAACGACTTTTTTAGAAGAAGAAAGCGATAATTTGGAGGGCGTGGCGGTTAGCCGACCGTCCGACAATGTAGGACTGATGACATACATTCCTCGAAAACATCACAGCCAAACATAGAAACTACGTTTCAATTCCAATTTATTTGTTTCTTCCTGAATAATTAATCACAAGAAATAGCAAATCACATTTATTAATTTGCTAAAATATATTTAAAGCAATGTTTTGTTCATAAGTGGGAGTGTATGTACGGAATTTGCCAGCAAATCTGTAACCAATCTATATATTAATACGTGAGCCAAAAACTTTGTTTCCCTTTTGACGAAAAATGGATAAACGTAGGTGAATGAAATTTTGCACAGTTATAGTTTATATGCTGAAGGAGTGCATCGAGCTAATATTATTTTGAAATTATGCTTTTATCATACATTTTTTTAACAAATAAAACATTACACACACTACACACACACACTACAACACACACACTAGGAAAAATGACAGATTTTTGAGTGACAAGCCTATACATACGAATTACACTCTTTTATTTATGGTTGAAGTCTGTTGACAAGGTGACAAATAGAAAATGGATTATAGTTTTTTTTATTAAATCTTAGATACTATTAGACAATGCTTAGACGGCCAGTCTGAGATCAGCTGAGTCCCAGAGACAAGAGTTGAAAAAAAATATGATAAAGTCAATATTTTTTTACAAAAATACATATAGGTAGTAGTCCTAATGTCGTTGAAACTAAGGTCGAATTTCGACCATTGGGCTATCTCTAGTATTGTCAAAACTATAAAATTTTCATTTATAATTGTATCCGCTACATTCCAAGTATTGCAGTCTAGGTCATTCTTTGTTGGATTCAAAAGATTATATTGAATCAATAATTGTTATATAATATAACTCGCTGTCTCGGTGAACTTCGTGTCACTTTAAAACCTTCCCTGGACTTCTACGAATATTTTGAGACTAAAATTAGCCCAATCCGTTCAGCCGTTTTCGAGTTTTAGCGTTACTAACACAAATGAAAATCCATTTTTATATATATAGATAGATTAATAAGACAATCTAGTCATCATACAATTTACATTTATTATCACAATCAGCTCTGTTGTGAGTGAATCCAACATGAACCGTGATGAAAAAAGTAAATATCATTTTGTGTTCAAAAGATTTTCAGAGGCAATTTAACTGTCACCACAAAGTAGGTCCGGGAGCTTTGGAGTAATTAAAACAAAGATCACGAAAAGCTCGTGGCGAAATCTGCCAAATAGTTTTTGCGTGAATATCGAGCATGAGACGATTGCAGTCTAAAATTAAAGTAAATAGTCGCGTACGTGGGATGCGTTTTACACCCGTAGAATCGTGGATTTTTTCTACCGGATAAAATTATTGGAAGATCGAAAGGTGCGCGAAATACATCTTACGCAAAAACCCTCGCACTTCCGGCTCACCAGTGTGTTCGGTTGAGTAATAGTTATTAGATTACATTTATAGTTGCCAGCCGAAATTAAAAATTCCACTTTCTACAAGTTAATGTGCTATTAAGTTAATTAGAAAAGATGTATTTTGCGCAATGCTCTTTCAAAAAGCAACATCTCATACGCCTGACTATTCGATACCATACTTCAGGGATAATAATATGTTTTCGCAATTGACTCTGATTCCGCTAACAATGTGTGGACGAATACACTCTCATTTTTTCCCATAATGAGAAAAAACACACCACATGGCACTCGGTTGGAACTTGGAGCCGAGAATGGACACCTGCAACTGCAGAGGCGTCACAAATATATTATGGCCGGCCTTTTATAGGCCTCAGACCTGCCTATTGAGCGACTTTACAACTTTGAGAAAACGGTAGGAGCGAGATTATTCGCTATCCCACATAAGACTCGACTTTTTATTTCTTTTACGCTCGGGAGTAACGAGGGATCAGTGGGGTCCTTATTTATATTCCTCATTTATTTCTGTAATACAACCACAGGATAATAGGTAACCATTTTATTGGAGTCCGATTCGATGAAGAAATGTGGTGTGGCTCTAGTGGAGAGTTCCATAATCATTTTAGTATATTCGAAAACATTTTAAAGCGGATTTCTTCTGGATACTATAGTAACGCAGGATTTGTTGAAATTTCCTACCTATCTGATAATGTTAGCAAACTTAGAGGTAAGTATGTCTTCGACAGCAGAATAACTTAATGTAGGAAAATCGCCAACATATTTAACGCCATTTTAACGTGCATTGAGAAAGTGAGAGAGAGTCGCTAAGACTCGCTTTGAAGTTTAGCCTACTGAGTTAAAATGTGGTACATAATCTATACTAATATTATAAACCGGAAGAGTTTGTTTGTTAGAACGCGCTAATCTATACGCTAATCTCAGGAACTACTGGTCCGATTTGAAAAATTCTTTCAGTGTTAGGTAGCCCATTTATCGAGAAAGGCTATATTTTATCACGCAAATACTAATAGCAGCGAAAAAATAGAGGAAAATGTGGAAAACGGAGGAAATTATTATAAAGGGCTTATCTCACGAACTACTGGAGCAATTTTTATGCTATTTGGCACAGATAAGTAGACCACGTGAAGGATCATAGGCAATCTTGTTGTGGACAAATTTGTCTGTGAAATGTCTAATTTACGCAAGCGAAGCCGCGCGGAACGTCTAGTATGTAATAACTAATAACGATGATTTGACCGATTCTAGTAGAGGAATATAGGAACAAGACAAAACCTCAAAAACTGAAGGAAAAACAGACGTTTGAAAAACTGATGATTCTGAACAAACACACGTGGTATTTTAGAAATGGAAATTAGTGGAGTTACAGAAAAGGAAAGAGTGGAATACTAGATAAGAGAAAGGTGGAGTTTTAGAAAAGAGGATAGCGGAGTTTCTGAAAACAACGGAGTTTTAAAAGAGGGAATAGAGGGAAGAGTTTTAGAAAAGGGAATGGGAAAAGTTGCGGATAATATAGCCACTTTATGTAACAAACATTGCGAGCTCAGTGAGACTTGAACAGATTGTCTGACATTTCGCAAACCTGTTTGGCGCTAGAGTCACACAAGTACAAGCACACCTGTGAGCGGGTATGAAATAAATTCAAAAAATCCTATCATTATACACAATAAATAGGTAAATTTCCATAATTCTTACATTATTCGGGCTGTATATTTATATCAAACCTTCTACAATGTCATCGAGATACGATACGAATAACCTGCCCGGAGGCGCACCAAAAAGGAAATATGGTTTATTCAATACACGACAGAAAATGAAAGGTAACGACAAATTACTTATCTGCCATCTCGTGTACCAGTATGTAATTTACAATACAACTTTTCTCTCAGATAATTTAAAAACTTCCAGACTATAATCTAAATTCTCTCTCAATAATTATTAAAAGGTACCATGAACTGCATCATTTAAACTGACTTATTCATCACTAGATGACGCCCGCAATTCCGTTGAACCAAATTTCGTTTATCGCAAAGGAACCGTAAATTTTTTGGGATGTAAAGTATCCCGATCCTCAAAGTATCTTCATACCCAGCAAAATTATAATATATAGCGGTTTAGGCTTATTACAGGTATGGATTATTAGGCCACCGTAACCACACCTTTAGATTTGTGCTAGGTTTCGAATGCAAGCCAACGAAATCAATGACTTATCGCGAGCCTTATAGAAAGAGACGGAATGTCAGGGGGTTAGTGTTTAGAATCGACATCTGTTCGTTACCAGGTGCCAAGATTAGGGAGACAAAGGGTGCGACGACCCCGGCCCTACACCACTTGCTAACTAATCTTGAATTTCAACGTCTGTGGACGGTATGATTTTTATTCACCCCCTTACTATTAACTCATATTGTATAATACAGATGTTGCTATGACGTTGGACTACTTAGGACCTGTTTCACCGCGTGGATAGCCTATCCGGCACTTATCAGTGCCGGATAGGCTATCCACGACTCATCTGATAGATACTCCATACTAACTATAATATCTTTGTTATCTGTCATATTGTATAAGTTGTCGATAGCCTATCCTGCACTTATTAGTAAGTGGTGAAACGGAAAGGGACAAAACACATGCAATTTTATGGTGTGGCTTTTAAAAAGGGTTTAATATTAATACATATTATTACTTATAGGTTTATCATGAGTCGCCTCTGGACCTTCAGGATCGATTAATTTAAAATACATGGATGATCTCAGATCAAACTCTCCAACGTTAGAATGTTCAAGTAACGTTCAAAAGGCTAGTGTTACTACACTTCTGACTTGAACCTAGTAACAAGTAACAACTAAGAATCTTTTGCGTTACTTAGACCAATAATCTGCTACCTTTCAACTTTATCCCATTACTTTGTTTCCCTTTCAACCAAATATTTATATGTAGAGTTTAAAAGCGCGTTACCAGCCCATTCTCCCTAAGTGTTCTCGGAATTTATAAGCAAAGTTCTTAACTGTCATTTAGCTGTTACGATAAGGCTAGAGAATCGTCGCACTCTTTCGCACCCATCCAATATGCAATATATCTGTCCCTTACTTGTGATTTCATCTTAAGTATCCCGATCTGCGTTTTTGCAGAGAACACCTGCCACGGGAAGTGGTAATAGAAATACCATAAAAGAATTGTTTACTACAAAAATAGTTTATGTATCAATTATGTTTTTTTTTTTAATTAACTTTGTACCAGGTTTTTCTAAGTAAAATTCTACTACGTTAGCGAACGACATATTTTTCATAATAGCATTATATCAATATTTCCACAAGTGTTATCAGTTATCACAAAGTGCTAACATTTCTAACGAGTCAAGTTCGCATTAACAATGAGAGCAACAAAAGATTTGTTATCATGCACACCGGTAGTCGTAAAATTTCACTCATAAAAGAAACTAAGGTGGGTACGGTTCTTTCAAACACAATATGTTCAAAAAAGGAACAGATGGGACATTCACGAAACGATACAAAAAAGACCGCCCCAGGCGATCGGAAGTCTGGCTCTTATGCGATACGAGATAAAGCATTTGTTCGCGTGTCAGATATTTATCTGAACGGTCAACATCAATAAGCTGCGAATGATTTGGTGCAAAGCACGTGCAGCCTATTTGTCAGGTGTTCGCAAATCGGCTGACTTATTATTTTATGCATATCAAAATATATAAAACGTTTGGTACTTAATTATAATTTATATATGATCTACCTCATAATTTATTTCCCCAAGACTGCCATAGTCCCTGAGATTACATCAAAGGGATGTAGCGGTTGGTTACCGGCTACCGCCGACACAAAATAATAATATGTATTATGAATCGGAGGAATTGGGTGGTGGGTGGGTCAATGCTCAAAAGTTTATTCCATGTTCACCCCCCAATTTTTAACCCCATCCGCGCCAATGACGGATGTTAAAAATCTAGGGGTCAATAATATGGAACCTGTAAATTAGAATCAAAACAATGGTCAAGGAAACAGAGGAAGTGAGATAGCAGAAAAAGTGACCATGGATTTGGAAAATACATTTTCCAGTTGGATGAGTTTAGACTTTAGATATTGGATAGAAACTACTTTAATTTACAAACAATTACAGACATTTCTGGTTCTATTTTTATTTTTTATCAAATCTCAATTCTCAACATTCCTTCATTACGATTCATCTGGGGGCACGGGAGTGCCCCCGCCAAGATGAGCCAAGCGAAGCGCGCAAGGGCACTACCTTTTCTCGAAACGTTTCGTCGTATTTTTGAACCCTCGTAACTTTGGTTTGAATAATGCCAGATAGTTGAAATTTTTAAGATATAATGACGTGGGTATAGTTATTAAATGCGCAAAGTTTGAACATCGTAGCTATTATACTTTAGATTTTATAGGTGTCCAAAAACCCACAATTTGGTCACTGACTCACCGATCATCAAAACTGTTAGGGTACTTCCTGAAGTCTTAGAAAGTTGAAATTTGGTATGTAACATAATATTAGTACTGAAACAACAAAAAAATTATCAAACCCAACTTAACCTATATCTGTACCATTATAGAGTAAAATTAGGCAAAAAATTATGTATTATAGGAGCCCCCCTTATTTTTTTATTTTATTTTAATATTTTTATTAAATATGAAAGTAGACATATAACTAAGGACTTTGAGAAAAATTCAAGTACCTACCTGTCGCCATTATTGATATAGAGCAAAAAAGGCCAAAAAATCACGTTAGTTGTATGGGAGCCCCCTTAAATATTAATTTAATTTTGTTTTTAGTATTTATTGCTATAGCGGCAACAGAATTACATAATCGATGAAAATTTCAACTCTCAAGCTTCTACCGTTCTTGAGATACATCCTAGAGACAGATAGACAGATAGACAGACAGACAGACAGACAGACGGACAGACGGACAGACGGACAGCGGACAGACATCGAAGTCTCAGTAATAGGGTCCCGTTTTTACCCCTTGGGTACGGAAATTTAAAAATAAGGTGAAAGTTTATAATTTATATGATAGTCGGTGGTAAGTCACGACGGCCGTCGCTAGATGCATGAGATACATCCAAGAGACAGATAGACAGACAGACATACAGACGGATAGCGGACAGACGATAAAGTCTAGTAATAAAGTTCCGTTTTTACCCTCTGGGTACGGAAGCCTAAAAGGCCACCGATTTTGACTAATGTCAAGAGTTTTTAGATTCTCCTTGTGCGGCTGACACATTATAATATTATTATCAAATATTTTGCCGCGCTTTAGACTAAAATTAAGGTTTTTATATTTAGGGCTGAGTATGTAAGGTTAGGAACTTGGCTCTACATGAGATCTCAGTACTTTTTGACACGACGAACTATAATAATATTATGTTCTCATCTTGGCAACATTTTTACATGAAAATGTTTTTGGTGGGATTAACAGAATTCTCGCAATGAAATTCATAGGAGAGATGCACAGCTACGAATTTAACGGTTTTTAAAGCAACTTTCCTCATTACATTACTACAAATTGTTTAAATTATGTTTTGAGTTTATAAACATTATGTTGAGACCGGCTTAATTTTTATGATGTATGCGGTATGCCTTTTAAAAAGGAAACAGTGTTTTTCACCTTTTTTTATGATGTAGTAGTATAAAAAAATATCTCGCGAGTTCCCCCTGAAACCAAGAAACCCTTGCTCATTCCTCCTATCCTTCCTTCTTTATCCTTCTTCCTTGGTTCTTTTGTTAAGAAGGCGACTAAAGCAATTTTTTTTTGCTTTAGTCGATTTTATTCGGGGTTTATTTTAAAATTATTAAAATTTTATATTATTTATAAAATTCGGGGCTTATTTTCAAGTATGATTGAAATGAATTATAAAACGATTTTATAATTCATTTCAATTATACTTGAAAATAAGGCCCGCATTTTTTTAAAATATAATAATAAATATACTACATTAATCATTATATTTCCGAGGGTCTGACCTAGCGAAAACACGATAATATCTTATAATGTTCTCGATAGAAAAAAATCACAAAAATGCATCAATTTTCACGAATTTTTCGTATGTTGCTAAAACCGTGCTTTAAACTGAGTTCATATTATTTTAATACATCGTATAAAATTCTATCACCGAGGGACTGGCCTGGCGGATTTTTAAAATGTTGTATATTTATCGAGTTATTAATATAACCCTCCTGGCAGTCGGGTAAAAAACTAACTTGGCGATGATTTCCCGTCGCCCTTTTTCACCTGGTATATGAAAGACGAGCGTGAGTGTGAAGAGTTAAGGACAATGTTTGATTTTTTGCTTTATTCGCCCTCCTTGTATCGTACTAAATACATTAATATTTTAAATTTTAATTGATGTTTTAACTGAAATTGTTGTCCCCAGGGGGTCCCGACCCACAGGTTGAGAAAAACTGAAATAAAATAATAAATAAAAAAGGACGAATTTTTGTGAGCCTCCGAAATACGTTTAAACTTTCACCACTCAACATTGTCATTGCAAAGGCGCCCGATTCGCTTACCTAATATACTGTTTGCGAAACTAGCCTCTAGACACGCGCCTTCATGCTAACATTTTACTAATTTATGTACAATTTATGTTAGCTAAGGGAAAAATAAATTCAAAATTTTCACTACCCAAAGCAAGGGACAAAAAACAATTATTATTATCAAAAATACCTGGCCACAATAGTTTTTCGAAAAATAATTTATCCAGGTTGTGAATAGACCAGCTCATTTGAAAAAAAAAACAATAATACACTAGCTCCAAATCTGTATCTGTCATGACTCATGAGATAATCCTCATTAAAACATAGCCATTAATCTCACACACTAATTCTTTGAAACATTAAAAATTAATTTATTTAAATCAAATATTTTTCTAAGTTTACCGTTAAGTACATGTAATTTATTTCTTATAACTTATTTAAAACAATGATAAATGGTGAAAGAATACAGGATGTGTACTTTTTTTCAAATTTAATTGGTTCAAGCAGTTTAGATCTGAGGTTTTTTGACAGAAGTTTATCTCTTCAATAGGATTGTTGATTAAATGTTGACCGTTTGACATATTTTAAACCTATAACTATACTGTACTCGGCGAAACATGGCGGTAGCGGTCATTTCTAGTTTCTATGGCATCCATTACATGATCATACAAGCGACAGTCAATTCCGTCAATCATGAATTATGTTTGACTGATGGACTGACGAATGGTATTAGACGGTCACTCAATTCTCTTCAGTTTTATGTCAGTTGAAGCCAAAATTTTTAAAGGTATACGTTTCTAATGTTTTTCCTACTTTGTCAGATGTAATAACACTCACTCAAAATTCGTGACTGATGGTTGCATGAAGCAAAAATCAAGATATACAGATTTTCGTCAATCAACTTCATGCAACCGTCTGTCACGCTCTTACACGGTAGGATATCCATCAGTTACAGCCATGACTGTGGTAAAACTGACAGAAAAACCTACCGTGTAATGGATGCCTATGTAATAAACCGTGATTGACAATGAAGTGTCAGATGTTGTCAATCGTGGCTTTGTATAGAAAATGACAAGTTTTTGACAGGGGGTCAATGACCGCTACCGCCATGTTTCGCCGAGTATAGTATAACACTAATGATGCGGTTTTACAATTTTTTTCCGTCTTAGCAATTCCTTCCAAATTAGTAACATAATAACATTTAAATCTTATATATTTAAAAAAATATATAATTTTCAGTAATTTTGTGGAATATTGTATCTAATTTATTATAATATTTTGTGTTTCTATTCTACATTTTGTAAATTTAAAGTAAAAATTTTTGATTGGCCAAGATTGATTTAAATAATATTTTTTTAAATTAAGTAATTAATACTATTCTATAGTGTTCAAAGATTTAATTTCACTTGTTTATTATTAAGTACATCAGTTTTTGGTTAAATCGTAAACTCTTGCCAAATGGACCATAATATTTTAAATGTATTCAGTACTTATTACATATTGATTTAAAAGAAATAAGTTTTTATTATGTGACACTATTTAATTACCATATTATTTACATTTATTTAGTTTTGTCTTGCTTTTAAAGCAAGCATAAACTTGTCTCGAGACCTTGTAAGAAGTATTAATAATTTCATTTAGGATATAATTTGGAGATAAGTTTAAAATATTATTTAAAGTACTTGTTAGTCGTAACAGCAATAAATGAGTGCTTGGTACAAAATACACACACAACAATTGACACAAGATCATAAAATATGTAAATAAAGTGTTTAAAAATATAGGATTGACATAATTTATTTGTTTTTTTTTTAGTTTTTCCCCAGTATGGGAGCCCTAGAACCTTTTTTTTAAATGCTATCAAGCAATTTTTTGTGAGTAGCTTCATTTTGATAAGACGAACAACATTTTTATTTGCGAAAAATCTTGAAAGTGGTAGCTAACAGAAATAGAAAGGATTTCAAACTTTGATTTAATGGTCCTAAAATATGGATTGTTCTATTTGTAGGAAAATGTTACTCCTTCATTATACATATAACTATTAACCTATCAGTATACAAAAAATCAGGTTGTTAGGGTTCTGTTTAAGGGTTAAGTAGTCAAATAAGTTTTGTTGATTACAGAACCCTATCAACGGAACCTGCTTTTCAGACCATCAATTCAAAGTAGACTATGCCAAAAGAGTAATATTGTATTCTCAGGTGAGTGATAGACTTGGGAGTTCAATTTTATATGACAAAAAGGTAGCAATAGTAGTTTTGGACTCCAAACTAGGTTGTTGTAAACCACATAAAAAATCAAATAAGTAAAGATAATAATTATTATAGCATTTTTATTCACTCTAATGGGTTTTTGACCTTTGATATATTGGGAAACGAATACCTGCTGACAGTTTCAATTTAAGGGCGGATTAGACCAAACTGGAGTAAAATTTTGCTCGAGTATAACTGTCTCCTAATATAAGAGTGGTTTTGCGTTTTTCCAACTTCTAATCCAAGAATGAGGTAATTACACGGGAGTAAATATTTACACGGGCTATTTTGGTGGAGTAAATATTAAACTGAGAATAGTTGCACAACAGTGAACTATAATTGACATTTTATTTCATACTCTTTGAGTAACTTGGTAAAATGCAAACGATAATACCCTAGAGAAAATAAAGGAGTAAAATTATTCTCATGATAGTTATACTCGTGTAACTTCAAGTTTGGTTGAATCGGGCCTTAGTCATTCTTCTTTTCTTTCATTCTTCAAAAATAGGATTTTTGCAACCACTCCAGAAGACATTTTTTTTTTCATTGACAGAGCTGATAGACAATGTCCTTTATCAGCTTTTGTTGAGTAACATACACAAGATAAAATGGTCAGGTAACAAGCAAATAATAATCTGTTTGCAAATTATTGTCTTGGGTTATTCCATTGAAGAAGGTTGAGACTATATATTATTATATATATACTGTAGTCTGTAAGTAACATTCATAGTTAAATGAGCGGCTATTGTTTTACAAAATATAAAAGGCAAAAACCAATTTAAAGAGGGAAAGAGAATGATAAAACATATTTTCCTTCTTTGCCTATTTTCTTGGGTTGTTCTGGTTTTGGAGTCCAAAACTATAATTGCTATCCATATAATAGGTAACTTATTTTTAATCCAATAAATATGTAATTCCAATGATGTAAATTTTGACTCTACATCCACAAAAGCTTTTTAGCTTTCTTTCTGTGCCCTACTTTGATGGTAATAATAATAATAATAATAATAAAACTCTTTATTTGCACATCATAAAATACAAAATGAGAAAGAGAAACAATTTTTAGGGAGAGCGCAAATTGGTAGTCTTACCGCTCTGCCTCTTCCAGACAACCATAAAAAGGATTTTTAAAAAAGAAATAAAAGTATTATGACAAACAACTCTTGAACTAAGTTTGGTAATGGTAATATAATAGATAGAAGTTAAGGCAAATATTCTGTCTATATGGGCATGTTTACATCAAGTGAAGAGACATAAAAGATGAGAGGTATTTTTTGTTAAGGTACGATAATTATTTACCTCATAACATTGACATTTTTGTCTTTATTATATTGTCATCTAATATGTATAATTTTATAAGCATTTAATTATCATTGGCCCAAAATATTCTTTATAATTTAATGATTCAAAGGATGCAACATTTGCTAGTGTACCCATGCGCGTACCGAGAGGGGGGGGGGGCAGGGGGGGGGGGGGGCAGCTGCCCCCCCCCTTGGCACCAGAACCTGGGTAATTTGCCCCCCCCTGGCCCAGAACCTGGGTACGCCCATGAGTGTACCCATTGTGCATGTGTAATGGTATCTATACTAATATTATAATTCTGCAGAGTTTGTTTGTTTGAACACGCTAATCTCCGGAACTACTGGTCCAATTTGAAAAATTCTTTTACTGTTGGATAGCCCATTGATCGAGGAAGGCTATAGGCTACATTTTATCACGCTAAGACTAATAGGAGCGAAGAAATAGAGGAAAATGTAGAAAAAACGGGGGAAATTGTATGAAAGGGCTTATTTGAACGCGATGATCTCAGGTACTACTGGTCCGATTTGAAAAATTATTTCAGTGTTAGATAGCCCATTGATTGAGGAAGGCTATAGGCTATATTTTATTACGCTAAGACTAATAGTAGCGTATAAGTAGAGGAAAATGTGGAAAAATCGGGGGAAATTATATGAAAGGGCTTATTTGAACGCACTAATCTCAGGAACTATTGGTCCGATTTGAAAAATTATTTTAGTGTTAGATAGATCTTAAGAACTACTGGAGAAATTTTTATGTTATTTGACAAACATGAAGAATAGACCACGTGAAGGGACAGAGGCAATTTTTTGCGGAAAAATGTACGGTTGCGTGAAATTCCTAAATTACGCGAGCAAAGCCACGCGGAACATCTATATATAATAAAATCGTAGGAAAGTCAATTCTGTACATCGAATATTTTTGTACCATAAATAATACTTGGGATGTGATCTACTATGCTAACGCGGACGAAGTCGCGGGCAACAGCTAGTTGTCCAATAATTACCAATTTACCCCACTGTTGAACATTTCTGTAATCTATAACAGATTCAAATAAGTTTTCCTTTATATACTTCTACTTCAATAACTTGAAAAAATAGTTGAGTCCAGTGTCCCTTCTACCAGCTAAACGGTTGCTTCTGGAAATGTAAAAAAATTCACGGGAGTAGGAAATAAGCTAAATTTTAAAATGAAAACTATCACAGCTAATAAGACTTAGTTATTGAGTAATAGTCAATCGACTAAAAAAATGTAAAGTTTGCGTTCAAAATCCTTTAATAGTAACTGATATGATGTTGTTAGTAGTGTAAGACACGTTATAAATGTGCATTCATTGACCATACAAAAATTATCAAAAACTAATGGTACTAGTGGTACTACGGAACCCTATATAGCGCGTGGCATGACACGCACTTGGCCAGTTTTTTAATTGATCTCTTTGACCTAGTACTGCGATATTTTGAGCAATTCACTATTTAATATTTGTTTTTTAGTCCTATGGACTTTTATCTTTATATTTTATCTATATAAAAATTGAACTTTTGGAAATAAGCGCTATAGCTAGACTTCTGAAATTTTCACAGATTGTGTATTTCTGATGCTGCAATAATAACAAACACTAAAACAAAATAAAATAATATTTAAGGGCATACAACAAACTTTATTTTTTTGGCCTTTTTTGCTTGTAATCCATAATAGCAACATAGAGCTAGGCACTTTAAGTTTACATAAAGGCTTTAATTATATGTCTAATTTAATAACTGATAATAATATTTAAATACAATAAAAAATTAAGGGGGGCTTTCATACAAAAAAACAAATTTTGGACTATTTTTCCTCTATAACGGTACGGAACCCTACGTGCACGAGTCCGACTCGCACTTGGCCCATTATTTACATGTAACAGCTGGTATAAAGTATTTATTTATAAATAACAATATCACACTAAATAAAGGTTAAAGTTTATGAGTTTGTATGTTTATTAGATTTCTATTTAGTACGGAGTTAGTTGATACCTTGGATTTAACAGAGGCTTAGTTTTTACTACAGGAAAATATAGTTATTTAAACAATTTATTTAATCTAATAAACTGGGTATCACCTCAGGGCACATCTAGTAACATTTAAATTTAGCAAAAGAAAAGTTTTAAAAGAAACACATGAAAATATATCAACTTTGCATTGATTGATAAGATTGTGTAATATTATAAATTGTTGGAGCACAATCTATTGCACCTTTTTTACTCTTTTTAATGTCTCCAATTTGCAGAGAATTATTCTTATTTAAACTCTATTTTAATGCTATTTTTTCAAAATTTATTTCCTTAAAAACATGATTGTTTAAGATAGAGAGACAGACTTATTATATTTGGGACATGTTCATTGGTTCTGTTATCAAGATTGCTTCAATCACAACTTTTTAACAGCTGTTTATTATTATTTTATGTCTTGGTAATTTCTTTTTGCGGATTATAAAATATTTTATAATGGTTAATAAAATGTTATATAACAGCAGAATATTATCTGTATTTGAAATATGAAACTGATATAGATTCTAATAGCTTTCATAGCTTTCATATATATTATGAAAGTTACAAAGAAACATTTTATAAAGTATTTTGTATGGTCCGGACATGAAGGTCAAGATACTTTCAATGTTTTAAAGTTATTGTTCTTGAACATTTTAGTACCTTAGATTTGAAATATGTATATTAGGTTACATCATTTTGAAACCTGAGGAAACAAACAATTATTATTGTTTTAATATCGCTCCTCACGGGTATCAAAATAATGAGATAATAGTGTATTAGTGCATACGATTTATTTATAGATTGCAAAGGTGAAATGTGGGAGAAAGCGACGTCAGCCGATTGCTACGGTTGTAAAGTATCCTGTAAACATGAGGAGAATCCTCTAAATATAGAAGTAAGAATGAAAATCTGTGTTAAAGTTGCAGAAATTTCTACGTGTTGACGTGGCGTGACAATGCGAAGAACGCAACTTTTAAGGATACATGTACCCTGCCAAACATCGTCACAACACACCATAATGTACGATAAGAGATAAACTTGCGAAAACATTACAATTTTGCAGGTTCATTTTGATTACTTGTAATTTAAGTATGGCGCCTGACACCGTTGGCCTGTTTTGGAGATAACAACATGGCGTATGTACTTACTCTATTATTCCTTAAAAAATCTTCAATCGCTTTCAATGCTGAATCCGTAAGTTTCACAAAAACGAGTTCCTTATTGTTTTTGTACGTTGTCTCTGATGATAACGCATACTGAACACCTGAAGGCAAGGCCGCCATTTCTTAATCACTATTCGCACTATGGACCAGCTGACTTCTTTGCTAGCCGTCACAATTCATATCATTCACACATTTCTTAACGTAATCACAGATTCACAACCTATATCAAATTATAATTACAACAATGATAGGGTCTAAAGTTTCCAAATTAAACTATTTTTTTGTAAACCCATCGACTCGGCCTTTGTTGGCAGCACTCATCAGTCTGCAAGGCCGTACTGACTGTCATGCGCAATGGAGCTAGGAAACGCAAGCATTCACTGCGACAACAGCGCCAAATTTTAAGGTTTCGATACCATTTTATTCAAGAACTTGATTTTTTGTCCATTTATTTTAAATTTTATTCAAATGTCAGTATTTAAATCAAAGCTCTATTTGTTTTTTATGTGTACATAAATACAATAGAACTACTTTAAAAGTCTTTAAAGAATGAATTTCGTTACAAATACTGACCCTCTTATTTATTTATGACTTTATTTTAATCCTTTAATCTTACACAAATTTTCTCTGAATAACCTGGATTCTCGCTTATTAAAGATAAATAGAGATTAGATAATGTCTAATAGTAAGAAACAAGTATGAATAAAATAAATATGGCTAAATTATATAGGCTATGGCTAATAGCTAAAAAAGTGGTAAATCATACATCCCTAATGGGACCATATATTTCTCACTCAAAAACAAAAACTAGTGGAATATGTTCATTATATTACACTCTCCTACGTACCTATACCTATTTTTACTATTTTTAAGCTTATTTTTGTAAAGTTATTATTATCTTTTAAGTATAAAAAAACTCTCTATTTACAAATTCAGTTCTTTGCGTTTGAAATGTATTTTAAATACAAAAAAAGACAATGAAATAAAAGAATGAACCAATCATGTTTCAGAGTCACACACAGATCAACCACTGATATATAGTCTGTCAATAAAGTGAAGAAATTAAAAAGTGGCAACATCGTAGTGTCATCCCTTTTTTCTTAAAGGGCCCATTCACTGCAGGACTGCACGGCAGTGCAGCGTAAATGGGCCCTTTAAGACTACATCTATACTATAATACTTAATCTATGGTTTTTTATTGAATCATACCTACAGTTCTTCTTCTTTTTTTTTCATATAATGGCACTTCGGCTATAACCATGGCCAGTGTCGAGTATAATATTATGGCGGGAAAACAATATTCTTTAAACAATTTTTTCTATATTATCGTCAGGTCAGTCAGGTCTAAAGTCTAGTCAAAGTCTACGTATAAAGTCAATACAGTCAAGAAGTCAAGTCGGTCGATTCAGTAAAGTGGTAGGACGCTTTACTGAAACTTTTGATGGAGTTTTGGAGGGAACACAAAAGAGCACGTTTCTGGTTATTACATCACTTTCCCACACTTGTGCACGATAACGAATATTTAATGGTTAATATCCTACCAATATTACACATTAAAAACCCAGATAACACAATTTTAGGAAAATAATATAAAAACACAACATCACTCTTTCACATTCCTCCAAAAACTTTTCTTCTTCTTTTGATACAGTTCGACAGGGCCAATGAATAAGGAAACAGATGGAGGCGACATAGCTACAAAAAAGTGTGGCCGGTGCCATATTGCCAAGAACTAAACATGGCGGTCTATAGTGATGGGACACTCGGTTGATATTTGTCGAGGACATCGATAAACTAACATGTTATAAGTAAACTAACATTATATAAAAAAAAATCATTTTTGCCTATTTTGTCTCTATGTATTATAGTACATAGAGACAAAATAGGCAAATATGGTTTTTTTTTAATATAGGAGCCTCCTTAATTTTAATGAAACTATTTAATTTATTTTAAGTTTATTAATTATTATTTTTGTCATTATTGATATCGGGCAAAAATTACCAAATAATCGGACAAATACTAGTTGTACTCGCGCACGAAGTGTTTACAGTTTATTTTAATTTTACCATCAATTATTATTATTATTAAAGTATGTATACAACTGAGTATTTTGTGAACATTTCAAGTGCCTATTTTTTTCGCGATATATCGAGACCGATATTGATATTTTTTCAAATATCGATCATCGACATCCCTATAATACGACACTTTGACAGTTTATGTACCTCAGAGAACCGGAACATAAAATGGCGGACCGGCCACAGTATTTTGATTTGGTAGAGACCATTATGCCGAGTCCACTTATAAAAGTCAATGGACAGGGCTTTAATTGAATGTGTCAATGTCAGTCAATGTGCGCTGCTTGAAAAGGAGAACTGTCAAAAATGACGTTTTTGTATGATAGAAGCGTTAGTTCCTTTTCTCGCCACGTTCTTAAACAGCCTTGTCGGACTCTACTTAGTTGTACACGGCCAGTCTGAGATCAGCTGAGTCCCAGAGACAAGAGTTGAAAAAAAATTTGATAGTCAATATTTTTTACAAAATATAGGTAGTACTAGTAGCCCTAATGTCCTTGAACCTAAGTTCGAATTTCGACCATTGGGCGACCATTGAAAATCTTTGTTTTGTAAATTTTATCTCATAGAGTATTGATATAACAAAGGGACAAATGTCAAAAGAGTATTGCTATTGCTAAAAAAAAAGGTTTCGCCTCCTAGACATTCTTGACGGACTATACATGCACTGACTGAACCATTGAGGTACTATAGACTGGAGAGAGCCTTAATAATATATCGGTGTATAAGCGTCAAAAGCGTGTAATGTTATGTCCTACTTAGACATAACAAAGGTCTGCATATTAATTCATGTAATAAAAGTGTTAATAAAGGTTTTAGTGAACATTTAATGCTAGATATTGTTAATTTCTGTGGTTCCGCTAAATAATAAACCATAAGAATGGTCAAAGAATGCCTCAAACACGTGGATTTAACATTAAATACGTAAGTTTTGAATAACGTTTTTTGGGCTTTTCAATCGGTATTTTTGTAAGCTAAAAAGATAATTTATAAGTTTATTAATCCCTTATTCGTGCTATATAAGGCATTAGTGCTAAAAATGTCAAATCAATTAATAATTTGGCTATAAAATTGCATAGCTTTTTACGTGTGTTTACGGATTCTCATCATTTGAACTATAGTTAATCAATATCATGAACTAATTGACTTTATTTCCTATATCATAATGTGCTTCGAAATAATCGACAAATAGAAATATTCAAGAAAATAAACGCACACTACTTGTATGAAAAAAAGCACAAAATGGCCACGCGATGACGGGCTAAGTCTACATCTATACTATAATACTTTATCTATGGACTGAACTGACCACCATGGAGTTATATAAACTACAGTTCGACAAGGCTTTATTTGAACGTGGCGAGAAAGGAACTAAACCACAGTATAGCAATATGGGGACTAATATTGCTATACTGTGGTCTGTGATTGAACGCTTCTATCATAGAAACGTCATTTTTGACATGTGTTTGACAGTTCTCCTTTAGCAGCAGCGCTCCCGTCAATGTCACCCACGTTCAAATAAAGCCTTGTCGAATCCAATGAACCTTGTCGTCTGTCGAGCGAAGAAGAAGATGTAAGTTCACACTGCTGAGTGTTGGCAAGAACTGTCAAAATTTAAGAGATTGTGATTTGTGAGGTTAGTTAGAATTTTATTATTTTAATTTTTGGAAAGCCTTTATATCTATGAATTAAGACAATTTTAATGTTATAAGCTAAGCTAACGTTAATACAGAACGAAATAATGTTTTTTCAAGGCTGATAAATAAAAAAACAGTGATAAGTAACAGTTATCAATCTAAACACTATAAAATACAATATAAAATATATTATACATACTTAAAGTATAAAACTATAAAATGAAAAACTTCCCCCTGTCGTCCCCATTAGGCAGAGTGCCTAGCAAGCTGACAACATTGCCCTGCTGGATTGCAATTGCTATCGGCTGTGCCAGGTAGCTCCCGGCTCTGGGGTCTCGGGTGGCTTCAATAAGCTTCTTAGATATCTGTTTAAAAAGCTTATATGCTCACGGCCCCCATGCGCCTAGAGTTTCTACCCCAAACGGCAGTAGATAACATATCAAAATTATCTAAATTATTACCTCTTTAATTTTTTACATTTATAATAAAATAAAGTTTCGAGGCTTACAATACATGCTTTTTAATTACAGCTTCCACAATGGCCACCTGGGAGGAAAAGAAGCATCTAATTACAAGAAACTTGCAAGAAGTTTTGGGCGATGAAACACTTACAGAAATTTTGAAACAGAGAGATCTTAAAATATATTGGGGTACGGCCACAACCGGTCGTCCTCATGTTGCGTATTTCGTTCCTATGTCTAAAATTGCTGATTTTTTGAAGGCAGGATGTGAGGTAACTATTCTTTTTGCGGATTTGCATGCCTATTTGGACAATATGAAAGCACCTTGGGATTTACTGGCACTCAGAACTCAATATTATGAAGCTGCCATTAAAGCTATGTTGACGTCACTGGGAGTCCCTCTAGAGAAGCTAAAGTTTGTGAGAGGAACGGAATACCAATTGAGTAAAGAGTACACTTTAGATGTGTACCGTATGTCATCAGTTATCACAGACCATGACGCTAAAAAAGCCGGTGCAGAGGTAGTGAAGCAAGTAGAGCATCCATTGCTTAGTGGTTTGCTGTATCCTGGCTTGCAGGCTTTGGATGAGGAGTACCTCAAAGTTGATGCCCAATTTGGAGGTGTCGATCAAAGAAAGATCTTCACTCTGGCTGAAAAATACCTGCCTCAACTTGGCTATGCCAAAAGAGTACATTTAATGAACCCCATGGTACCCGGATTAACTGGAGGTAAAATGTCAGCATCTGAGGAAGATAGCAAAATTGACCTCCAAGACAATCCAGATAATGTAAAGAAGAAGCTCAAGAAAGCTTTCTGTGAGCCTGGTAATATCACCGAAAATGGTGTGCTATCTTTCACCAAACATGTAATTTTTCCTCTCATGAAGTCAGATGAGACTTTTAAGATCTGTAGAGCTCCAGAACATGGTGGTAATGTTGAATATTCAAGCTTTGAAGATTTAGAAGCCGCATTTGCCAAGGAGGATATTCATCCAGGTGACTTGAAGGCATCAGTAGAGCAGGCCATCAACAGGCTTTTAGCGCCTATTCACGAAATATTTAAGGACCCCAAGTTGAAGGAGTTGACGAAGAAAGCTTACCCACCTCCAGTAAAAACAAAAGGTAAAGCTGCTGCTACAGATGAAATCACACCGAGTAAACTAGACATCAGGGTTGGACGCATTGTTGAAGTTTCCAGGCATCCAGATGCAGATGCATTGTATGTAGAAAAGATTGACTTAGGTGAAGGAGAGCCGAGGACAGTCGTGTCAGGGCTCGTCAACTTTGTACCCATAGAAGAAATGCAGGATAGAGACGTAGTTGTTTTATGTAACCTCAAACCTGCGAAAATGAGAGGTGTGGAGTCTAAAGGAATGGTGTTGTGTGCATCAATAGATGAGCCCAAACAAGTGGAACCGTTGCTAGCTCCTGAGGGAAGCAAGCCTGGAGATAGAGTAGTAATTGAAGGTTACGAAACTGGGGAGCCAGATGATGTATTAAATCCCAAGAAGAAAGTATGGGAAAAATTACAAGTGGACTTGAAGACCAATGACAATTTACTTGCAGCATGGCAAGGGAACAGGTTGATCAGCAAAGTCAATGGAAATCCAGTTACAACTAAATCTATGAAGAATGCACCCATCAAATAGACAAATACTGTAAATTATTTGTGTATTTGATTATTCATACGTGATTTTTTCTTACGTGCGCTCTGGTTTTCTCCAAGAGCGGTGCCGTCGTGTGGCGGCCGTGATGCAGCGGTGAACGACGTCACTAGAACGTTGTCTATGTGGGCGCTATGGCGCGGTTTCCTAGAGAGTGTTGTCAATTACCGTTCTAGTGGACAATCATGTTCTAGTACGTCATTCACCGCTGTATTGCGGCCGCTGTATGACGGCGCCGCTTTAGGAGGAAACCAGAGCTTTTGTTACAGGAGAGCTTTTGTTATTTTTTGCTTATTTTTTATTTTTGGATCCGAAAATTACCCTTATTTTGTCATAGAACGTCACGTTTTCTGACAATGTAGGTCTATCTATGTTAAACAAGTTATCATTTAAAATAAACTATTTTGACTATAAAAAGACTATTTCTTATTTATTTATTTATAAATCTTATATTTTTAAACGAGCAATTCTTGAAGCGGCTCCAACAATTTTCATGAAATTTAGTATATAGGGGGTTTTGGGGGCGATAAATCGATCTAGCTAGGAATCTTTTTTAGAAAATGTCATTTTATTCGTGTTTTATTGAATACCGAGCAAAGCTCGGTCAAATAGCTAGTTATAATAGAGTAACAAAACTTATTTTTTATCTAAAACTAGACGACGGACGCAACTCCATTGCTCCAAAATTCGTTTATTGCGCGGGAACCGTAGTTTTTTCCGGGACAAAAAGTACCTACTTTCCTTTCCCGGGACTCAAAGTATCATCATACCAAATTTCAGCAAAATCGGTTCAGCGGTTTGGGCGTGAAGAGGTAACAGACAGACAGACAGACAAACAAACTTTCGCATTCATTCATTACTCATTAGTAACCACTAAACACATTTTTTTACCCAATGAGACTCCTTTTGGTACATTTTCGTGTGTAGGAACTAGAAAGCATCTGGACTCTGAAGTGTCCATCAGTCATTAGTAGTCTGCCATCATTGAGAGTTGAGACGCTCCATCAGCTTCCCTTATATCTTTTTTCCATTTACTTTAGGTATACCTATCTCATATCTTGGTGACATCATTCACCTTGCTATTCACTTACATCTCCTAAATTTTCTGGAAAGTAGTCGAGGTGGGAATGAAGAAAATGTACTTTTAGACCCATTTAGGCAACCTAAAGCTTGAATCTGGGGGCACGGCAGTGTCCCCTCCAAGTCGAGCAAAAAAGCGGCACGGCCGTACTATTCTTTTCTCGAACCAATTCAGGCTCTTTTTGACCCCCTATAACTTCATTGTGGATAAACCAACAAGCCTGAATTTTCAGTTGCTAAGCAAGCATTGTATAAACACGGTATATTTAAAATTTTATTCAATTTGCACCAGTAGTTTAAGAACTGTAACTTGTTAAAGTTTCATAATTTTGTCACTGACTGACTAACTGACCGATCACCAAAAGTCTAACTTCTAGCAGACATAGAACCTTCAAATTAAGAATTTTTTTTTTATGAAATAAGGGGGCAAACGAGCAAACGGGTCACCTGATGGAAAGCAACATCCGTCGCCCATGGACTCGCACTATCAGAAGAGCTGCAAGTGCGTTGCCGGCCTTTTAAGCGGGAATAGGGTAATAGAGGAGGGAAGGGAAGGGAATAGGGGAGGACAGGGAAGGGAATAGGGTAGGGGATTGGGCCTCCGGTAAACTCACTCACTCGGCGAAACACAGCGCAAGCGCTGTTTCACGCTGTTATTAACCGACTTCAAAAAAAGGAGGTTATCAATTGGACCCGTATGTATGTAATATTTCCAGAACCGCCCAGTTTTCTTGTACTTATAATGTTAGTCTATAGTCTATACCTAATTACCTATCCCACCAAAAACATACCTGTTAAAATGGGGCCAAGTTCCTATCGGCAAATTTTTGATCTAAAAAAAGAGTTGAAATCCAATCCAATGCCAAGTTTAGATGCACTTCATCGATCGTTAACCATTTTCATCAACAGCCTGATCCATAATACTTCTAATTTGAACGTGGCAGGTCAATTTAATTATATTATTATCTAATTATACAATTATGAATTAATCAAGAGTTACGTATAGCACGAAAATCTGCCAAGTTCAAATTTAGAAGTATTATGGATCAGGCTGTTGATGAAAATGGTTAACGATCGATGAAGTGCATCTAAACTTGGCATTGGATTGGATTTCAACTCTTTTTTTTAGATCAAAAATTTGCCGATAGGAACTTGGCCCCATTTTAACAGGTATGTTTTTGGTGGGATTTCAATACTTTTTTCAAGAAATTATACCTATTTTAATTTTTTTATTAATCTACATAAACACACGACCTCGTGTCAAATTTCATTACGTTAGGAAAATTGGAAGTGGTATCTACCGAAGCTATATCTATTAAATTTGGTATACTGCTTAAGTACTAGCACATAGTTACGTAGGTATAATTTTATCTTTGCACTCGCAATAGGCACTGAGCTATAGAGGGGTCAAAAGTGCGTCGAAACGGTTCGTGTAAATAGTGCACGGCATGCGCGGGACTGCTGGAACTTGGCCGCGCACTCCGTGCGCTTTGATCACTTATCAGCGTCTGAACAAATGTGCCAAATTTCAAAAGTGTATGTATGTCTATGTATGTTTGTTTTTATGTTTGTGTTCGCATATCTCCGGAAATACAAGTCCGATTTAAGTAATTATTTTTTGTTGTACTAGGTATTGTTCAACTTAGGTAACACTACAAGTTTTATCAAAATCGATTTAAGTAGGTAGTAGTTTTTGAGAGGCAATCTTAATTCTCAATTTATTCTGCGTTTGCTATTGTCACAAAATACTTACATAATATTAGTACTTACCTACAACTTTTGTTAATAATAGTACTTATTTTAAAAACAAAAAAATTTTGAAAATCGCTTCACAAACGGCGCGCGGCAAAGTAATCGTTGAACCTACAAAAAAGCCTAACATATTATTATAGTACCTCCTCCTTTTTGAAAGTCGGTTTAAAAAAGATAAAACCGACTTCAAAAGTGTACTCGACGGACAGCTGACGACCAAATCGGTCATGTGGCTTCAGCTGTATTAGAACTCCGTTAGCTACTTCCCTGAACAACCCCTTCGGATAATCTACGTGTTGACAGGCCGTGGGTGTGGGTGTGGTGGGGCGGGGAAAAGAAAGGAAAAAATGTAGGTTCAGCGACTTTAATTTTTTTTCCAAACGGTTGCTCTGTATTTCCTGTGCACCGAATACATTTTTTAAATCGATCAGGTGGTGGGAAAGGGTTGCCAGCGTCAAGTAAGTAAATTATTATTATTTTCATGTAGGCTCAGCTGTGTTGGCTTTTTTGGTTATTTTTTTTTGGAATTACATACTAACTAATCTCGCGTCAGAAAATAATCCAATACAGCTGAACACACATGAAAATAATAATAATTTTCCTACCTTTAATTAACGCTGGCAACCCCTTCCCACCACCCCATCGATTTAAATTTTTTATTGGGTGCATAGGAACTACGAAGTACAGAGCAACTGTTTGGAAAACAAATTAAAGTCGCTGAACCTACATTTTTTTTCCATTTTTGCCCACCCCACCTACACCCACCGCCCACGGCCTGCCAGCATGCAGATTTTAATCGGGCTTTGACCCACCCACTGAGCTCCGTGGACCCACCGCACATTCCCACCATTGTCATGATGTATCTCCTGTGTCGCCAGGCGCTAGCTTACCTAAAAAGCTACCTTTACAATATCTATGCTAAAGTATTGAAAAAACGTCATGTCAATCCTCATTTACGTTGCCTAACTAGTAACTACCAGTTGCCACCCACTGCATCACCCGGCGGATATATTACGTAAACATAGAAATTACTTGCCAAAAAGTCCTTTTGAGTTTCACAATATATAGGCACCTATAACTTGTCAAAATAGAGTAGACGACGAACACAAATTTAAATTAGCTAAGTAGGTACAAATTGTAAAACTTTATTAAACCAAATAAAAAATGTGCCAGAATGTAATATTATTAATTGAAGTGTACCTATAAACGTTGACAGTGAAAAGACGAGGCGAAATAATCCGCCAAGTGCGAGTCAGACTCGCGCACGAAGGGTTTCGTACCATTATAGAGCAAAATTAGGCCAAAATTGTGTTTTTTGTATGGGAGCCCCCTTAATTTTTTATTTTATTTTAATATTATTACTAAATATTATAGTACACATACAACTAAGTACTTTAAGAAAAATTCAAGTACCTACCTGTTGCCATTATTGATATAGAGCAAATCCCGTTTGTTGTATGGGAGCCCCCCTTAAATTTAATTTAATTTTGTTTTTAGTACCTATTTGTTGTTATAGCGGCAACAGATATACATAATCAATGAAAATTTCAACTCTCTAGCTATTACCGTTCTTGAGTTACAGCCTGGAGACAGACAGACAGACAGACGGACAGACAACGAAGTCTTAGTAATAGGGTCCCGTTTTTACCCTTTGGGTACGGAACCCTAAAAACCACCATTCGAGCTAAATGTTGACGCGGCATTCTCGTACGATTGTTTGAGTCTCTAAAGTCTAAGGTCTAAACGGTTTCGTGGTACGGCCCTGATTACGATTAGAAGTTCAGCCGTCAGTGTCTACTGTTTTTTGACAGACTATACAGGGTGTAAAAAAATAAGTGATAATACTTTAGAGTGTGTACGTGTTCCTTGTAGAGAGTTTACTGTGAAAGTAGCAGCGCTGAAAGACGAAAACATTTTTTCGCTTTTGTATAGGCAAGGGCCCGAGCGTCACGAGTTTCCCCATACAAAGATGAAAAAAATTTTTGGTCTTTCAGCGCTGCTACTTTCACAGTAAACTCTCTACAAGGAACACGTACACACCCTAAAGTATTATCACTTATTTTTGTTACACACTGTATAAGTTATGTTTTTAAAAAGTCCTACTAACACTAGAGGAGGTCCGCAGTGGCGGCGCTAGGCGGTGGCGAACAGGGCAATCGCCCGGGGCCTCGCTCTTGCAGCGGCCTTGAGTCAAAGAAATAAAAAAAAAATGACTTTATTTAATTTGTATAACCATGAACGAATTATACAATGTATAATTCGTCCATGGTATAACTTTTAAAGCATTTCTCGTCAAACATAACGAATAGCATCACAATGGTACTTTTCGGTACGACAAAGGCCTCGCAAAGACGTGCCGCCCGGAGCCTTGCAATGGGTAGGTAAGGCCCGGCCGCTTGCACTGGAGGTACCATCATAGTACTTATATCGAGGAAATTGATTCCTAGACAGTTGACAAAAAATCGCACTCTTAATGTCTGTTTCATCACTTTCCGATAAGTAAGTAAGATATCACTTTCGGATATGCTATCCACAACTTATCTAACAGATACTCCAACTTCATCTGTCAGATAAGTTGTGGATATCCCAAATTTATCAGGAAGTGGAGAAACAGAACCTAAGGCTTGTTGAGGCTTAGTCGAATTAAACAAAGAAAATTAAAGGAGGAAAAGAAGTTTTTTCCAGCTGAGCTGCCATCAGGAGCCATTGGAATAAAAACTTTTTTGTTCCGTCGTCGGATTCGAACCCGCGACCCCCGGCTTGAGCTACCAACAGCCCACCAACCAAAGACTTCTATTCAAGTAGAATTTTTTGCCACCAACAGCTGAGGTCGTCAAAATATTATTTTGAATGTACTTTTAAATTATGTCTGTACAATATGTTGAACTACCCACTAACCACCTGCGGTTTGCCTTTAGCCGTATACGGAGGGATGTCCTGGATCTGTCTAACACAGGACTCCCTCCACGACGTCCGGTCTACCTCAAAAGGGACCGGACTTCCACCAAAGTAAGAGAACGCTTCGGCAAACTGAAGCGTTCCCCTCGGCGCGGCGTCGGGACTAGCCAAGCCGGGCAGGTTCCCATCCTTGCCCGGAGCCCCGGATTCGACGGAAGTTTGGAGGTTCGCGTAACGACGCCTCCGCACTCCCGTCCTACGCCGGCGGAGCGGAACGGAGGATGGGTCATCCTCTCTGATCCGCTCCGCGGCCTCTTTCTGCGAAAGGACGGTTTCGCAGAAAGAGACCGCCGCCTGCCACAATATGTTGAACTTGAGTTCCATTCCATTCCATTCCATTCCATTCCATTCCATTCCATTCCATTCCATTCCATTCCATTCCATTCTATTCCACTCCACTCCATTCCATTCCATTCCATTCCATTCCATTCCATTCCATTCCATTCCACACCAGTCCATTCTATTCTATTCTAAAGATTATGCGATAAGCCTTTACTCGAGCTATCCAATTACCAAAGCACATAATATATTATATTAGACCAAAATACAATGCATTAAAAACACAACACTCTTTGGCGCGGTCGGTTGAGATGTTTTGTGTTTTTCGATAGCAACTAGGTGATTGTTATCACCTTTGTATTAGCTCCGTGGTTATCACACGTAATAGCGTGTGAGTTGGGAGTGTACCCCTGGCCACCCCTGCGTATTCTCTTCAGACACTACTGCGCTTTAGGGGTCAGATTCTAGTAACTCGAATATAGCTTTAATCGCATGTCAATCAGACCACAACACTACTCTGCAGCGTCGCATCGTAACAACAACATCCCTGTTTACTCGTAACATAGAGCTAAGGCGCTTTGCAGACGACAGGGCGGGGCGGGCCGGTCAATTTCGCCGCGAACGATAGCACAAAGTGAATCCTATATAATACCAACGCACACGGCGGGCAAAAAGACCGCGCAGCGCGCCGCAGGTACCCGGCGGGCACTGGCGGCGTAGCAAGTCCGCTGTCCGCGGCTGCCCGCCGTGGATCACACAAACCATGTAAACTGGTAAACTGCAGTAACGCAGACGGCGTGTACTTTGTGTACGCGGCACGGGCAGCCGCAGACATCGACGGGCAGACGCGGTCTTTAACGCGGTTTTTTTCGGACGCGGTCGCGGTTTTTGCTTCGCGGACAAAAAGCCCGCCCCGCGCCGTCGTCTGCAACTGCATTGCAACACCGCAACGCAGTGTTGTGGCCCAACGTGTGTGCTTCAGTGTAGCCTGCAACAGAAGCGATATTCGAGGAATGAAAATCTGGGCCATGACTTACAGCATTATGTAATCCACTGGCTAAATACGAGTCTGACGCATTTTTTGGTAGTTCCCGTTGAATGTAACGTAAGCTTTTGTAAGGTTCTTTCACCTGAACAAGTACAAAATTCAAATGATTTGAAATTGTTTGAGGCGATTTTTAGATTTACGAAACTATTTTGAATTGCCTATTCTCGTATGCTACTTCTAGTATGCTTACATTCCTGAGGCCACAGCCCACATTACACAATTTTAATGGAAATATTACATGACACAAGCTAGCAATTAATCAACAAGATTAGGTATCCTTGTAAATCTTAAAATTAAGCCCCAATTTCATCAACGACTGTTAAAGTTAACGCTCGAATTAGTATCACGTTACCTCTTTCATTTTTCTTATGAATGAAAGAGCAGACATGACATTTTAACAAGCTGTTAACACTAACATACGACAGGCGCGGTTCGAAGGGGGGGTCACAGGGGACATGACCCCCCCCCCCCCAAATCTAAGGTCAAATTGAAAAATCTCAAAATCTTGCCAAATAATAAAAAGGAAATTTCTAGTTTATCCTATAACAGCGATAATTTTTTTTGTGTGACCCCCTCCAAAACTTCAGGCTGCGACCGCGCCTGACATACGATGGTGAAATTGGGGCTAAGTATACTTAAAATGCACTGTAAAAATGTGCCCAAAAAGTGCCACTGACAATAGAAGAAATTGATTCTGGTCTATGGTGTGACGGTCTAATAAAACTGGTACCTAACTGATACTATGGAAGTAGGTACTATATATATATTATAGTTTTTGTCGATAGAATATACATTCTATACAGGTAACAGATAATCCCATCTGGGTGGAAAAGTGAGCAATCGAGAATTATTAATGAAGTATTAACATTTTAACTAGTAAGTAGTCTTTGTGATAACGACAAGAATTTTGTCGCAATAGCCAAAATACTGCCAAATAAATAAGGCAAAAACGGGTTACGGTACCTAATACCTATAATGGATTTTGCAAGTATCTAAAGACAGAATGAAGATAACATTAAAATACATTAAAATTCTATACACCACCATTTAAATGAATTTTGACATAGTACTTTATTGTAGTTGTTAGACCAGCCAGTCAACCAACGAAATCCTACAATTTTATCAATAGGCGACAGCACGCCTTTCTTATGAATGAAATCCGCTTTCTTTGAGAAAATGAAACAAAGATTTTTTTTACAGCGATCGAGAACGAATCAATCACAATCGACGACAACTAGGCCAGTTAAATGCGTCCGCATATTGCATTAAAAACATGTAACCATATCCGATGCACGGATAAAATTAGATATTCAATAATGGGAAAGGGGAAACGGGGTCCGCCATTTTGGAAGTTGTTCGAGGGCTATTCGCGAGGGGACCGCGCATGCGCGGCCCGCACCCTGTCTTTGATCCCGGCTCCCGAGAATATCATGTCAAAAAACTTATTCTCTCCCCACGAACAACCGAAAACATCTAAACAATAATCGTCTGATCTTGCTTCGAGAACGACCAGTGATGATCGATCGGCCCGGCCGTCTCCGAGTAGCGAAGATGCCCGGACAATGACAGCGCGTGAACTTCATTGATAACTCGCCTGGCCCCCGAGATGTGCAGTGAAAGTGAAGTGTACATGTGAACGATCGGACGATATGGGATGACAGCAAATACAGATTCATGGAAAAGGTTTGGAGAAGGGTCGGCCTCCATTCCTCCCGGAAGAAAAGGGATGGAAGCGGCACTAGCGCGGAAGTGACGGCGGCGCTCCCGGAGGCGGAGTACCAGAATATCCATACGCTGCGAACGGCGGATCTGATCAGGCAGAGGCAGGGCGAGGAGAAGTCGACTCTGCGCTCCTCGTACATTATCAAGAACGGGGATAACTTCATCCTGGTGGAGAGGCGGCGTCGTCGGCGTAGACGGAGCGGTACCCGCGCCTCGTCGGGCAGCCGGCACCAGACACCACCTGTGGAGGAGAACAGAACCGAGCAGAAACGTCGTCCGCCAGCCAAGTTGAAGATATTCGGGATCCAATGGCCCTTACACTCCAGTGACTCAAGGTAAGTGCTTGTATGATGTATGTTATAGATTTTCATTTCAAATTCCAGGCATAATTATTTTCTCCGAACTCTACATAATTTGTAGAGTTATTTGTAGAAACAATGCAGGTAGCATTGTTTCTATTACTGGCTGCAAGAAAACTATGATTTTAGGTCCCATTTTGTAAACTTGCAAAACCGAATCTCACACCTATAGAATGAAGATACATCCTTTATTTTGCAATTTAAATCAGGCTGAGCAAAGTAAGCAAATCTTTCAAAGGTCAATGTATACGCCTATACAATAAAATTCCAGACGACGTCCAAAATCTTTCAATTAATAAATTAAAAAAAGTTGTTAAAGATCGTTTGTGTGCTAAGGCTTATTATAAGGTAACTGATTTTCTCAATGATAGCTCACCTTGGGAAAAATAAGCTGACTAACCATAGGTCTCTTGAACTATATAAATGTACCATATTTTTACTTACTATAAGTACTTACATACTTAACGTAAATTAGTTTATACTATCTTTGTTATTTTCCACCTTTTTGGTAAAAGGTGGCCCCGTGCGTGTTTCTTACGCTGGTTCTTCTCGGCGGGGTAGTTCCCGAACCGGCGGTAGGTCTCATGTAGACACGACGTTCTAAAAGTGTTAACTTTGTTAACCTATTTGGAAATAAATATTTTTGATTTGATTTGAAATTTTTTAACTCAATCGCCACTTGAATACTCATTCCAATTTCCAGCTTGTTTACAGCAATTAATTTGTTTCGTCAATCGCTCATTAGTCGTAATTAGTCGTAATCCTGTTTTAATTATGAAGTAATTGGAGTTATTACTAAGTAGGCGTTAAGCCTATTATTGTTCATAATCTTTCTTTCCTTATAGAGCTATATTTAATGGATCCGCTAAAGAATTTAATATTTATCCAACAAGTTGTGAATGCGAAATTATCTACTTAGATGTTAGGTCGAAATCCGATAATAGTGTACGCACTAGGCACTGTACATTTTTCGGGAAACAATCTATCCTATGCCTTTTATTATTACTTCATTATGACTTCACCGAAGTGTTTTGCCATTCATAAGGATACCAACTACCAAATGGAGCGATTCCCGTCATCAACATAATTTCCAATGGGACTATTAATTGACGTCCGTAATATTTTGATCGTGTGTGATGTTACTTTTGCCTTTATAGGGCTTTAACGAAAATCGAATGGACTTTTTGAAAGGTCAAAGTTTGAATTTCGAATAAAAATATTTGGTTATAAAAGCGCAAAGGAATTTAAAATATGTACCGTGTTTATGAATAGAGTAAACGTATGTAACAAGAACGAGATGTCACCCACAAAGTTTAGTGTGGGTACTATTTCTAAGTCTTATAGTATCTCCATAATATAATATAAATTTTAGCAAAGTCGGTTGTGCGGTTTAGGAGATTGACATGCAGATAGACATTAGACATCCTAACTGACGACGGTCAGGCGAACTGATGGTCAAACAGATTTGCGCTATTTATAATATTATTAAGGATTATGAATTAAATATGGTTCTATAAACACCCCTTTAAATATCTTTGAGTAGATCATCTCCAGTCTACGAATTTAAACAGGTATAATATTATATTCACTCAGATTTTACTCTGACATGGCACCCTAAATCCTTATGCCAACCACATAAGCATCACTATAATGTGGAAATCCTGCGATATATTAACGGGATATAGCAATAAATTCTGGCAAACAATCACGTCAGTAAGTAAAGCCGCGGGGGGTTCCCCAATGTCATACACACTCGTTTACTTTTCGAATAGTCAATGGTGCTTCTGTTTTAAATGTTTTAAATTTTTCATATTTTGGATTTCGAATGCATATTTTTATGGAAAATATGGCAGTGCCACTAATATATTATATTCTGTGGCAGTGCTAAGTTGCCAGTGTTATTCAATTTAATATTATATTGTATACAGTGTGTTTGGTCAGGTACTAGAGATATTTTAAGCACTCATGTATATGTACTTGTTATGCAAAAAAACACTAACTACTAAGGTCTAGCCCTCTTCGTCTCCACTTTATTATTGACTCTACCCGGTTAGCAAAAAACATTATTTTTTGCGAGGTTTCGTCCTATTGTCATAAAAATAGCCTTGAATGTAAGGTAATTAGATAGTCAAAATTAAGTATAAAAAAGTCATAACTTATTAAAGTACTTATTTAATTGTAGGTTTAAACGCTTCTAGGCCTTTTGGCTAAGATCAAAGTGTAGTATCTGTTCAGCTTAATAATTGGATATAATTTGTTAATTTGTTGAGTTTCTATGTGTATTTGAGTAAAATATTTATATTAACATTTGTCAGAGGTGTCGGAAAATATTACATATTATTATGTCTATCCTTGTAGGTGAACTTGCTATGCTCATTATAGATTTCAGAACGTTAGAGTTATAGCGAGACTAATAAAACTTAAAATCTGTTTTTATTATCTTCTTCTTTGTCCACCCCATGTTCCCAGTTTATCTGGGGTCGGGTCTTCCTGTACGTTTGCGCCAGAATTTTCTGTTCTGGGTTGTCTCAGTAGTTATGCTTTCCTGGTCCATCTCTCTCTTAATGTTGTTCCACCAAGTTACGGGTGGGTTTCCTTGTCTGTTGTACACGTTTGGTATATTGAGGACTTTCTTTATGGCGTAGGCATCGTCTCTTCTTTGTATATGACCGTACCATCTCAGTCTGGACTCTTTGACTTTTTCCACAACAGGAGCTACCCTGAACGAGCCATTTATACACTCTTGCGGACTTTTTCTATACGGGTTGCATCATATCGGCCGCCCATCTGAGCATCTTCATCTTATTTAGGTACGTGCAGTTGTTGTTCGTGAGCTTTTTTCATAGTCCAAGATTCCGCACCATAGGTAAGAATGGGTCTTAACACGGACTTATAAACTTTTCCCTTGATCTTGATGAGAATTCTAGGTTCACATAGAATGCCAGTTAAACACCTCCACTTAAGCCATACATACATTGTACCTACATTTATACGATGTTGGACATCTTTGTCGACATTTGCATCTGATATTAGGATGGATCAAAGAAACTTAAAGCTCTCTATCTTCGAGAGTGCTATGCTGTCTATGAACACATTGTCGCCTGCATTTTCCGTTCCTTCGTAATTGCATTTGCATTTGTTGATGCGTAGTCCATGTTTTTCTATTATATCTACCCAAAGATTAAAATATGTTTCTTGCAGGTCGGTGACGGTCTTACTTATAAGTGCTATGTCATCCGCATAGAGCATGCACCATGGCGTAGGTTGCTGTATGTCGCGTGTTATGTAGTCCATGCATAGATTAAATAGAAGTGGGCTTAAGGCTGAGCCTTGGTGTACATCCACGTTCACCTGAAATGAACCACTAAGACGAGCAGGGCTTTTAACGGTGGTTGTAGTATTGGTGTACATGTCCTAGACTATCAGTGAGTAATGCTCCGGGGTACCATAATATAACCATGTGCTCTTAAGGACTGCCAAACCAGGTTTCGTGGTACCCTGTTGAAAGCCTTTTCGAGGTCTATTAAAAGGAGATGTAGGTTTTCTTTATTAGTGCGGTGCTTTTCCATTAAAAGTCGGAGATCATAATATACCTTACCCACCTTCCACATTTCTGTGATGTCTTTGTTTGATGTTAGTAGTGCCCCTTGGGTATCCATGTATTTATTACGTTTGACATCAAGAGTTTGCCTTTGTCGCTGACCTGCAACCTTATATGGATGCTGTTAAGCATTGGTGTGTCATCCCACATAGTTTTGAGTAATCGGCGTTTTAAGTTTTTTTGGAATAATCTTTATTTTCTGCTTATTTTAAGCAAAAAAAAATTATTGTGCGGTATCATTTTTCTTGTTGAAATGCGTAGATTATGATTATGAAAAAAGAAATTAATTTTACATTCGTTTTTAAGAGAAAAAGTATAAAAATGGTTAATGCTATATTGCTATAGGGCTTATTACATATAACATTAATGTCCTATTATATAAAATGACCTCGTCACGCCCACACCGCTGAACCGATTTTTCCGAAATTTGGTATGGAGATACTTTGAGTCCCTGAAAAGGACATAGGATCCTTTTTATTCCGAAAAAAATGTACGGTTCCCAGGCATTCAATAAAAATGATTTCTGCTTATACCGCTACATGGATTTCAATGATATTTGGTATGTAGGTACGTTATGTGTCGGGAAAGGACATAGGATACTTTACATCCGGGAAAAAGGTACGGTACCCGTATGATAAACAAAAATAATTTGCGCCTATACCGCTGAACCGATTTTGATGAAAATTGGTGTGCACATACTTTGACTCTCCTGAAAGGACATAAGATAATTATTGTCTTGAAAAATGAACGGTTACCGTGTTATAAAGTTTCCTATTTTGCGCCTAAGTCGCTGAACAAATTTTAATGAAACTTGGTATGGAGATACTTTGAGTCCCGGAAAAGGCCATACAATCCTTTTTATCTCGGAAAAATGTACGGATCCCAGGCGTTAAATAAAATGATTTCTGCTTATACCGCTACAATGGATTTTGATGATATTTGGTATGCAGATATACGTTATGTCTCGGGAAAAGACAGAGAGTTCCCGCTTCTTCTTCCCTTCCCGCAGAAAGATCTTATGTATTGCGTACACACTTGGGCACTATGATATTACTCCTGCGTAACTGGCCTGGTTTTATTGAAACCGGCCACCGCCACCGAAACCGGTGTGGGAGTTTTTAGGGTTCCGTAGCCAAATGGCAAAAAACGGAACCCTTATAGATTCGTCATGTCTGTCTGTCTGTCCGTCCGTATGTCACAGCCACTTTTCTCCGAAACCATAAGAGCTATACTATTGAAACTTGGTAAGTACCTAGATGTAGTCTGTGAACCGCATTAAGATTTTGATACAAAAATTGAAAAATTAGGTATCAAAAAATTTAGGGATTTCCCCTAGGTACAACTGAAACAAAAACTTTTTTTTGTCTATTCGTGTGGGGTATATTATATGGATAGGTCTTCAAAAATCATATTGAGGTTTCTAATATAATTTCTTTGTAACCTGAATAGTTTGCGAGAGAGACTCTTCCAATGTGTCCAACTTTTAAAGTAATTAAGATTTAAATTAAAAAAAATATATATATTATGTTCATTACTATAAAAACTACCAACGAAAATTGGTTTGAACGAGATCTAGCAAGTAGTTTTTTTATACGTCATAAATGGTAAACCTTAATTTACCTTTCATTAAATCAACTAAAATATAAAAATAAATCAAAAACCTTTTTATTTCATAGAAATTAACCTTATTGCTGCTGCGGAATCCTTCATGGGCGAGTCCAACTCGCACTTAGCCGGTTTTTATTTATTATGATTACCAGCATTGGACATAATATACTCGTTAGTCTAATTAAATTATTAATCTAATTGCAAACTAAAATTAGAATACATTTTATACATATTATTATTAGTAATTTTAATCAGATTAATTTGTAATCTGATTAAAATTACTAATTACTTTTTGCCCAACTCTGCACGTGATAAACTAATTATTTCTACATTAACTTAATTTAATCAAAATCGGTTCAGCAGTTTAAACGCAAATTAATAAAGTTTATTGCGTGAAAACCGAACTTTTTCCATGATAAAAAATATTATCCTATGTCCTTCTCCAAAACCTTATGTAATATCTACATGTACTCTATCGATATCATAAGCCAAATTCATTTTTACATTTTCCGGGAAAAAAGTATTTAATGTCATTTTAATTGATTCAAAGTATCTGCATACAAAATTTTATCAAAATCGGTTCAGCGGTTTAAGCGCAAATCATTTTAGAAACATAATACATAAATGCTCTATACAAAACCTCACTTACAGGAATAGGCATTACCCATTTTTGTACTCTAGAATATGCTACAGTTGGTTTTCAAAAAATGGATTTCACTGTCGTTAACCTTATGTTGTAAAGAACAAAACTGCATTATTAACTCAAAATCCGATTTTATGTGGAATGAAACACGAATATGCTTAACAGCAGCCATATGTGGTGTTTGTATCTTTTGCCTTTCCCAACCCTTCATAGGATTTCGCATTTGCCGCAGCTCGGGACTGAGCTACTGCCTTCAAGCATTTCACGATGTTCTTAAGTGTTGTATTTGTGGTGCGGTCTTCATCCAGATTTGATTTCTGCTAGATCTTGAAACCGTTTTTCTTAGATTTTATTTATTCCTTAATGCTATCATTCCACCAAGAGGGGTCTTTGGCATTTTGTAGAACTCCTTTTGAGACGCCAAGTATCTCTTTCGCTTTGCCCGGGCAGAATTGTTCAAAGTCGGGCCACATTTTATCTGTCGTTTTGTTCGTTTTCAGGTCTTCCAATGTCTTAACATTGGGCAAGTTGATATAGAAGCAAGCGTACCTTAAGACCGTGCAGTTCTCTCCACTTTGACGTGGGAGAGCCATGCTTCGGCACGAATGGGCCGGCTCAACCGGAGAAATACCACGTTTTCACAGAAAACCGGCGTGAAACAGCGCTTGCGCTGTGTTTCGCCGAGTGAGTGAGTTTACCGGAGGCCCAATCCCCTTTTCCCTTCCCTACCCTCTCCTATTTCCTTCCCTACCCTCCCCTATTATCTTCCCTACTCTCCCCTATTACGCTATTCCCTCTTAAAAGGCCGGCAACGCACCTGCAGCTCTGATGCTGCCGGATGCTGATGGCGCCGGAAGTTGCTTTCCATCATGTGTTCTGTCCTATCGACCTTGGTTTTAAGAGGTTTTGGGAGTTGGAGGATTGAAACCAGCAGTCTATATTGTGACTTGTGATGTGAGAGCGTTGCCTCGTATAACTTTGCAGTAGTTATATTATAGTTCAAGCATGTTGCTATTTGCCATTATGTTCACTAGGGTAATATAATAATAATAAGGTAAAAGCACTAATAGTAGACTCGGAACTAATAGATGACACTTACGACAAAAATACCATAAAAATAAGAATTACTCTAATTTTTTCTCAACACTTTAAATTTTATAAGCTTTTCAAACTATCTGTTGATGTAAAAAAATATATTTGGGACGCCTCCGGGAACAAAATTTTAAAATGGGATCAGTTTTCGTAAATAATGTGACCACGTCAACACGCGCTCGGCAATTTCTTAGCAAATAGGTTAAGGAAGGCGAAAAGTTGCACGTAAACTTTGAATACATTTATTTGATTTTTTGTAATTACTATTGATTTCATTGGATTAATGGTCATGTTGTATACACTAATTAATGTTTATTTATGATTTTTTTCCATTTTCCCTAACAATATAAAGGATGTCTACTATTAGTTCTTGAAAATGTAAAAAACCTAATAGATGATGATGGATCTCATCTTTTAGTTTTGCAATAAATACTAAAGTTATTTTGTAGTTTATTCTACTGCAAATATCACCACTATTCTCTGAAAATATAATTCTATCAACAAACTAACAAATTAGAAGTACTAAAAATGGACATATCTAAAAATCGATTGCTTTAGTTTTTTAGCAGTAAAAGGAGAGCTGAGAAAACAAAGAAGAAAAAAGAAGAGGCAAGAAAAGCATGGATACTAAAGACTGAAAATAAATTTACTAGGAAAAAATATGAAAAATAAAAATAAGAGGAAAGATAGTTTCAGCATGGAAGATGAATGGATAGAATCTGGAGACAACGTGGATAATATTTCATATGCATGTAGTTACTATGATGAAGTAAATGAAATCTTTAAAAAAAACGGCAAATAAAGACCTAATAATAGGAAAAATGTAATGTTCTATGTCAACTATTAGTTCATATTGGTGTCTACTGTTAGTGATGTTCGTTTTCTGTGATGTCATCTGTTAGTTGTTATGACTAAGTTTACAAAAATACCAATAATATATATTTTTTATTGATTTGTCAGAGAATAATTATAATAGTTTTATTTTGTAAGAGTTACTGAAGACATGGAAGAATTTATCAATCCTCTATTTTCATAAATATATATTTTATAACATTCAAATGTTTTATGTTTCCTTAAAGCGTCTGCCATTAGTGCTTTTACCTTAATTTATTTCTTTCAAATCATATTATGTAACATTTAAAAGCTTATAAAATAAGGCACTGTTTCAGTACAAATTCAGTAGTAAGCGTCGGGAGCTGTACTAGTTAAAACTGTGGCACAGCTCCCATTATGATTTGCACATTTGTAATAAGGTGTTCTACCTTTTTTTTAAAGTATGTGTTTGTAAGAGTCTCTCTAGTCACTCATTACTAAATCAACGGGCTGCAACAGTAAAACAAATATTTGATATTACACTTGGCCTTTTAATGGGATTATAGATGGGGATATATGGCCCTACATCCTCACTCTTTTTTTAGCAACAACATGCAGCGGGCTGGCCCATTCGCATTTTTAGAAATAATTAAGTTATAATAATTTTGAATTCTAAAATCAATGAAACAAGTTCCACATTACATAAAACATAACACTAGGGGTCAGGATCCCCCCCGACGAAAATATGTTTTAATTTTTATATTGATAGATAATAAATCTATATATATATTATATATATATATATATATATATATATATATATATATATATATATATATATATATATATATATATATATATATATATATATATATATATATATATATATATATATATATATATATATATATATATATATATATATATATATATATATATATATGTCTCAAAGGTGACTGACTGACATGGTGATCTATCAACGCACAGCCCAAACCACTGGACGCACATGCAGGTAGATGATATGACGTAGGCATCCGCTAAGAAAGGATTTTGATCAATTCCACCTCCAAGGGGTTCAAATAGGGGATGAAAATTTATATATAATAATACTTCTTAACGCAAGCGAAGCCGCGGGCAAAAGCTCGTATTAATATAAATGATAAAGAATGGACTAGTATCAAAAGTAGTGTGTGTATACTGTACACTCATTACTCAAAAACATTTTGTATTTGAGTCTACACTCCACATACTTAATTTCAACAAAGTCTAGCTTCTCTGTTCTAGTATTTTCTGTGACCGCTACATGAATTACGTGCAACTTGAGTCTAGACAGTAATGCGGTGAAAATGCGTCATGACTTAATGATACATCCTGTATAGTGCATACAGAGTGACGTATGACGAAAGCTTTAGGAAGTAGAGTTTTATATGTAACACATAGATTATGTAAATAATCAAAATTAATATCATAAGGAAAGAAAAGTCTAAGGTTTGGTGGAATGGTAAAGAAAGGTTTCTTAAAAGTGTTTATTTGTATTTAGCTAGGCATCGAAAAAGCTCTCAAACTTGGGGGGGGTCGATTTTACATGATATAACAGCTATAACGTGGAGTGTCTATAGACTGTAGACAATAGGGAAGGACGCATTACTATTTTCATCGTCGGAAAATGTAGGGTTTCTGTAGGATTTTATTTTGCGCGTTCGTAGTTAGTAGTATTTACTTACTATGTATTTACTAATGAGTTATGGCCTATAGGATTTATAAATTGTGATCTTAGTGCGTAGTACTTACTCCCAAATTAATAATGCGCATGGAAATCTTCGCTAATTGTCGTAATCACGGAAACACCCGAATTTATCAAACTTGCATTTTGCACCTTGTTCAAAGGAAATAGAAGTAAATATCATATAGCCGGTGGCAAAATCTCACCGGGGAGCCATCGCGGCGTTTCCATGGTAACGTCCAAGCAACGACAGGCGCCTCTACGTCGCTGCCGGAAAATTACGAAAATTTCTATGCGCATTATCACTTTGGGAGCACTTTACTTATAGCTCAATGTCACGATATCTATGCTTTTTCTTACAGGCTTCTTTCTACATAAGTAATAATATAATAGCACAGAATAGATAATAGTACAATAATAGTTGAATGATATTCACTTAGATGAATGATTGGTCTCGCGCGCGCGCTCGACGCGACGCGCGGTCGTAGGCTCGTAGCGCGAGCGCGAGACCTATCATTTATCTAAGGATATTCATTATAATGTAATCTTAAAATTGTTGTAAGGATCGGTGTAATTTGTAAACTTGCAATTATTATTCCTTACATAAGAAGAAAATCTTTATCAAAATATATTCTTTAAAACTTTTTACTCAGCTTAGAACGTTAAACGTGAAATTACGCTTGAGAATCCTTCCGCTTTTCTTTGTTCCGTTCTTATTTTACCTCGGATTCTCAGGGAAGTCGACCTTATACTATGGACATAAAGGCTATGTTGATGTGTTAAAGCTAAATCTGTACGTTTGTTTCAGCAGCTTAGTTGCCGTGAGCATTGTTGGCGCAAATGTTTTGTTTTTGCAGACACGTTTTAACATTTAAGCCTTTTCAGAGGCAAAATAGCAAGTAGGAAGTAGGAACTGTTTAATCGTGTTTCATAGTTGTTGGAATAAAATAAAATGATAAAATGGTGGCAGAAAAAATACGGAAGATGCAGTGTTGTTTAAACATGGTTTTAACGGCTAGTATATTAATTTAATTTGACAGTTTTGACAGTTCATTTGCTGAATTGATTGAGAGGAATTGCTAAATGTTACCATTTTAGCCCCGCTGTCCGTCTGTCTGTCTGTCCGCGGTTTTCCTCAGAGACTATAGGACCTACAAAGCTGTAAATCGGAATAAATGCACATATTAATGGTGCCGACAAAATGGTATACTTACTTACATAAAACCTTAATTTTTTTATGGGACCAAGCGGGGATGAATTTTTTTTCGCGCCCACCCCACCGTGTGGGGTGACGTTAGATAAGTTTTAAAAAATATTACAAGTATTCATAGATCATAATCTCATTTAGGGATCCATTTGTGAAATTATGAAATATTAAGTATTAAAGTGGAAAAAATTGTTAAGAGTCCAGTGTCGTCCCCCCTGCCCCCCCCCCTCCCTTCTACCAGCTAAAGGGTTGCTTCTAGAAATGTGAAAAGTGTAGTCGATCAACTAAAAAAATGTATTCGGCGAAGTATAAAGGAACTTTTCGTTCAAATTCCTTTGAACGTAACTGACATGATGTCGTTATTAGTGTATAAGTTATAACTTATAACTTACTAGCCGTTGCCCGCGACTTCGTCTGCGTTAGCATAGCAGATCACATCCCAAGTATTATTTATTGTACAAAAATATTCAATGTACAGAATTGACTTTCCTACGATTTTATTATATATTGTAGATGTACTGCGCAGCTTTCCTTGCGTAATTTAGGAAATTCACGCGACCGTACATTTTTCCGCAAAAAAATAGCCTTTGTCCCTTTACGTGGTCTATTCTTCATGTTTGGCAAATAACATAAAAATTGCTCCAGTAGTTCTTAAGATAATAAGCAATTTCAAATAATTTCCCTCCGTATTTTACACATTTTCCTCTATTTCTTTTCTTTTATTAGTCTTAGCGTGATAAAATATAGCCTATAGCCTTCCTCGATAAATGGGCTATCTAACACTGAAAGAATTTTTCAAATCGGACCAGTAGTTTCTGAGATTAGCGCGTTCAAATAAGCCGTTTCATATAATTTCCCCGTTTTTTCAACATTTTCCTCTATTTATTCGCTCCTATTAGTCTTAGCGTAATAAAATATAACCTATGAGTAGACTTTCTCAATAAATGGTCTATCTAACACTGAAAGAAATTTTCAAATCGGACCAGTAGTTTCTGAGATTAGCGCGTTCAAATAAGCCCTTTCATATAATTTCCGTTTTTTACACATTTTCCTCTATTTATTCGCTCTTATTAGTTTTAGCGTAATAAAGTATAGCCTATAGCCTTCCTCAATCAATGGGCTATCTAACACTAAAAGAATTATTCAAATCGGACCAGTAGTTCCTGAGATTAGCGCGTTCAAATAAGCCCTTTCATATAATTTCCCCCGTTTTTTCCACATTTTCCTCTATTTCTTCGCTACTATTAGTCTTAGCGTGATAAAATATAGCCTATAGCCTTCCTCAATCAATGGGCCATTCAACAGTAAAAGAATTTTTCAAATCGGACCAGTAGTTCCTGAGATTAGCGCGTTCAAACAAACAAACAAACAAACTCTGCAGAATTATAATATAATAATAATAATAAGCCCGCAGGGCAGCTTGTTGCGAGCTGTTGGGGAGTAGCGACCCCACGTACCCGAGTGCTCCCAGGGAAGCCCCTGTTCTCCATCTCCGGCTTGCCTTCACTGGCCGGCTGGAGTGAACACTGACGGAGAATCAGGCCCCACCTCTGCCTTGCCTTAAGCGGCCGGTCAGAGTGGAGTCGCGAGAGCTTCGGCTCGGAGGGAGGATGTGAAGCGTAAGTGGCGAGTGGGCGACGTGATGGGACCCTCTGAGGGTGCAAATGATCGGCGTTTAAAGTCCAACGACACCTCTCCTGCCTCTAGCCGCTCTGTCAATGTTGGAGCCTCGGTGCACCGTGCGTGCGACCATTTAATAATAATAATAATAATAATAATAAAACATTTATTCATGAACTATGGACATTACACCACACTACATTACCAGAAAAAAAAAAAAACAAGAAAAACACAGAACAGTTAAAATGATGTTGACCTGGCAATACAAAACAGTAGTCTTATATGAACTGTAACTAGCCTAACTAAGAACATTTCGAGGGGCCCATTCAAAGAGTTGGCGAGTCACCGTCTGCCAACTTTATGATACATATTTCCACGTTGTATCGGCAGACGCCATAGTCCTTCCATAGCTCCCGGTTACCCAGTCCACTAGCACCTCACCCCCATAGCCCGGTCTCATTTTAATTTTCCATTCCTTGCAATAGTCCTACACTGGCCGCTGGCTCTCCTTGGGCGTACAGCGTACTGCCATAGTGCGGACAGGGAGAGTCGCCGGCTAGTGTCACATTACATTTAGATTAAAACTGTGTTACGGGGCCTCTACGTGTTGGCTTCGGCCCCACGCATGCCTTCCAAAGGTTCGGGATTAATTGCCCGTGAGCAAGGAGTGCTTAACACAATCATAATAATAATAATAATATAATAATAATAATATTAAGTATAGATAACCCGTTATAAATCTTCTGTCATGAACTCATGGCCAATCAAAAATTATATTAGCGGTACGAGCGGTACTATACGGAATCCTATATGCGCCTGGCCGACACGCCCTTGGCCGGTTTTTACATTGTTGTCGCATCATATAAATCGGATTTAGTCTATATTGTGCATCTTCCCTATTAGTTGACATTGATACCCAAAAATATTGGACTATTTTTGCCAGGGATCAAAATATATTAAGTACTTATATGTATTTTTGGTCCATGTCCTGTATGTATGAGAATCCTTATTCTGAATCGTTGTTAAAACATCTCTGTGACATGTCATTACTAAATTTCCAGGCACACGTCGATAACTCGTCGCTTCTGTCGCGGTCGCCGGTCGCGCGACGACAACGAGCTATACCGCTCCAATAGCTTCAAGTTCGAGCGATTCGCGCGCGAGCAGCCGGCCGACGAGTTCAGCACTGGATCACAGGTAAGCTATAGGTAGCTTGAGTTCAGCTGTAGCTTATGCTGGCTTCTCACTGCGTGTAATATCACGAGCCGCGCCGCTCCGAGCCGATTTGTACGAGCGACTACGAGCCAAAAGGCGAGTTCACGCTACCCGTTCTCACTGCGCGTAATATCAGGAGCCCCTCGAGCCGCGCCACGCCGCGCCTTTGAAGGCTTTAATCGGATCGGACGCGCCTGCTCGAGCTAGCCCGCGCCGCGCCGTGAGAAGCCAGCATTATAATTTATAGCAGAGCCTACTAAAATATGAACAAACAGCTGCAATCGAAAGTGAGCGCGGCCTATTTGACGGGCGCCATTGCGGCGCGCAGACAGAAATTGATGTCGGGAGATGGGATAGGTCCTGAGATTTTAGAGGTTTAGGTTATGACTTATGAGTGACATGACTCATGCAGACTCATTACTACTCATGAGTCATGACTCATGTCCCCCGTGGCTGTGACCATTTATAGCTGCAATTCGACTGAATGACAGTAAAGCTTAATGATAGCCTCATAAAACTGAGTGATTAGTCAGATCATAATTGCAGAACGGTTAGCATTTAGCAAACCCTTTATCTTTGTATATTTAAACGAGCAATTTTTTCTTTAGAAAATTACATTTTATTCGTGTTTTATCGTATACCCAGCAAAGCTCGGTCAAATAGCTGGTAATATTATAATAGTGCCATGCTTTGATTAAGTATATACTTATAATCAAGGGTGCCATTGTTGCAGTTTTCTAAAGTCTTATAAGATCGATACAATAATAATATTATCATTATTATTTTATACTTTCTAACTTATTATACTAAATATAATATAATAAATTTACCCGACTGCCATGAGGGTTATTTCTTTTTATATTAAACTGTTAGAACTTAGAATTATATTTTTATCTTATAATTTTAAGTACTCTTACCGTAAGATATAAGTAAGTACGTATTACGATATTACCATTGCATGATAAAATACTACTTGTAGGCGTTAGCTAGGAAGTAGGAAGGATCCTTTGAGAAGAGCACATAAAGTAAGCTTTTGTAGCGCCCACAGGTCAGAGTGAAAGACCTGCTTCTTATCTTAATAGCTCATCTTGCTCACAAAGGAAGCCCTTAAAAACGTATTAGGACCAGTCAATTGATAAATCCTGAGAATACAAAATGAGTAGTGACCGAAATGTTTAAAAAATATAATACAAGTTATTAGTGAACTGTACAGTACCTAATATAATTAATTTTGTCAGGGTACAACCAAAGGTAAAGTTTGATATATCACAGCAATGCATCTTTCCGTAAAAGCTTTTCATAATAATAATATTTAATCACAATATTATAATATTATTTAGATTGATACTGAGGAAAATCTTTAAAAAAATTAGGACGATAGCTAAATACAAAATTGACAACGCCATCTATCGGCGTTACTTAAAACTATTTAGGATGGTAACAAGCAACTTAACATTCTCGTTTTTATCATCACCAACAGAGAGCGCTTAGTTTGAGTTTACGAAGTTTAAGAAACGCAAGTTTACGGATTTGATCGATAGGTGTCGCACTCAGTAGTCTTTTTTGCTTTCATAATAGGTTTTTACTTCTTTTCTTAATTCTTAAACTATTTAACACGTCTAATGAAAGGGCTTATATATTATTGGGTAGAAATTAAGAAGATTATTAATTTACAGCTAAGTATGTACAAAAAATCTGATGACGGTCACGGACCACGGTGTAGCAACACCATGCCTTGTAAAACTGCTACATTCTTCACTACTTATCTAGACTAAATATGGACTGCACAATATGCTTCTGCTATTGTTAAGAAGACGAAGAGAGAGATTTAAGAAAAAAAAAGACGTAAAATGTTGCTACTCCTTGACGACTTACGTGCATTTTCACGTTACGTTGACGTAAATTTTCACGTCACGACAACGTACCGTGCCAGTTGTCACGTTACCGCACCGTTCCACGTTGACGACGTCGTGCCGTGGAGATGTGGACAGGCCGCAACTTTGGATTTTACTGACATGCGTCAACTAAGAGAATAACTTCTATAATGCTTGCACCTAAAAAAAAAAAAAAGATACATACAGCCGAACGTATAACCTCCTCCTTTTTGGAAGTCGGTAAAAAGAGATCAAAATAATGTTATAACAAGATCCGGAGCAACTAAATATTATGAGAATCGACACTTCTTACAGTAGGGTCCATATATTTCACGCCCCCGGGGCCAGGGTATTAATATCATGTCCTATCAATTATATCGACGTGGTCACCGCTGTGCACTGACAACCAATCCGAAGGAAACTGCGAAAAGTTGGGAACAGCTTTTTTTGACCAGGGCTGCCACTCTTGTAGGTACTTTTTTCCTGAGACTGATTAATAAATAATAATTTAAAAAAATATAAAGAATACATGACTTTTGTCGAACGGAAATTATACAATCTTGCCCAGTAAAATCGTATGTCATTTTCCAATCCTTTTTATGATAGCAATTTCTTCAAAATTGGTTCAGCGGATTACCGACGGACAGCCTTTATAATATTCTATGAACCAATCTATATTATACTTTCACTCAGAGAAGTATATTTATATTGCGTTGTCCTTGATTAAAACATCTTAGCTTGGACATTGGTCTATACAGGGTGTAACAAAAGTAAGTGATAATACTTTAGGGTGTGTACGTGTTCCTTGTAGAGAGTTCACTGTGAAGGTAGCAGCTCTAGAAAGACGAATTTTTTTTTTCACTTTTGTATAGGCAAGCGCCCGAACGTCACGAGTTTTCCTATACAAAAGTGAAAAAAAATTTTGGTCTTTCAGCGCTGCTACTTTCACAGTGTACTCTCTATAAGGAACACATATACACACTAAAGTATTATCACTTATTTTTGTTACACTTTGTATATGTCGTAGGATGATTTGATAAATCCGTGTTTTCGCGAAATCCCTAGAATTTTCGCGAAAATTCGATTTATCAAATCATCCTACGATGTCGTAGGATGATTTGATAAATCCGTGTTTTCGCGAAAATTCTAGGGATTTCGCGAAAACACGGATTTATCAAATCATCCTACGACATATACAAGAATTTATGATCAAAAGTTAACATTGAAACTTGCAGTCAATCTGAAATAGGTATGCCCGATTTCTAAGGTTAATCTTTGCATCAGCGTTGTTGATTGTTTTGAACGCTAGTGAAATGGAATAGATACAGGGCCGGATTTATATTTTTTATGAGTAATGAGAGGCCACTTTAATTTTGCCGCTCCTATCTACGAACTCTGCCGCAATCCTAGGAGTCCTAGGACGCTGCCGCACATAATCCATGTCTATACTTATATCCTCCTATCAAAAGACCTCGGAACCGGCTATTTTTTTATGAAATAAGGGAGCAAACGAGCAAACGGGTCACCTGATGGAAAGCAACTTCCGTCGCCCATGTACACTCGCAGCATCAGAAGAGCTGCAGGTGCGTTGCCGGCCTTTTAAGAGGGAACAGGGTAATAGGGAAGGTAGGGATGGGAAGGGAAGGGAATAGGGGAGGGTAGGGAAGGGAATAGGGTAGGGGATTGGGCCTCAGGTAAACTCACTCACTCGGTGAAACACAGCGCAAGCGCTGTTTCACGCCGGTTTTATGTGAGATCGTGGTATTCCTCCGGTCGAGCCGGCCCATTCGTGCCGAAGCATGGCTCTCCCACGTATAAGAATTTTTCGTTTCAAAGCCCTCAGCTTCGGCTTGGGGCCTTGTGGCACCCCTACGGGCAGTGTAAATCACGTTAGTATCGGGATTGGCTCATCAACATACTAATGCGTGCGCCAGCTGCGACCGACTGCTTTTATGCTCGTTAGCATTTTTACACCGCTATACATCTTGTGTATAGGTAAAATATCGGTCTAGACTTTTTAAATTACGTAGGAAAATGGCTCCAAAATGTCTCTTTACATGCGAAGATGCATCTGGAAGCATCTGAACAAACACCTACTGATAAGTATATTTCTCAGAATTGATAGATTTTTACTATTATTTTATATATTACTAGATGTCCCGCGCGGCTTTGCCCGCGTAAATTAGAAATTTTACAGAATCCGTAGCTACATTTTCCCATAAAAAATATTTCCCCCGTTTTTCCCACATTTTCCTGAGTTTCTTCTGTCGTATTAGTCTTAGAGTAATAATATAATATAACCTTCTCGATAAATGATGAGTCTTACTCGATAAATGATCTATCTAACACTGAGATAAGTTTTTAAATCGGACCTGTAGTTTCTGAGATTGACGCGTTCAAGCAAACATACTCTTCAGGTTTATAATATTAGGTAGATATAGATTTTTTTTAATTATCGCTTGACAAACTCGAGTCTCGATCTAAAAGACTATGAAATGGTATAATATGGTAGTGATGATGATGATGATGATGATGATGATGATGATGATGATGATGAAGAATGTAATTTGCATAGTAGCATATGCTTTCTGTTCTTAAAACAACGCCGAAACTCCCAAACTTGTATCTATAAAGAATCAGGAATTCTCTCAGCACCTTCCGAACCACGGTATACCAGGTATATCTCGGTGCAAAATCTTACTTGTTGGTAGCATATGCTTAGAATACTTCTCACGAAACCGAAGTCGCCATATGTTTCCCTATAAGTTTTGAGGAGTTCCCTCGATTACTTATGGATCCTTCATCAGATCACCACTTTTCTGAATATAATACCAAATTGGGATGATACCCTATATACCAAAAGAAAAATTTTGAAAATCGGTTAACAAACGGCGGAGTAATCGTTGAATATAAGAAAACGAACATAACACCTCCCCCATTTTGAAAGTCGGTTAAAATTGTAGCCTATGTGTTATTTATTTAATATTTTAATCAGCACATGAATTGAATAACAAATTTTTTTTCAAATTAATCGTAGCACCATCTGTCAGGACAAACTAAAATTGAAATAGAATAATATTGAATGCGATGATAGCGCCGTCCGCCGGATCTAATGTAAAACATTCCAAAATCAACAACTCCTTATAAATAAGAAATTAATTGAAAAAACATTTTCCAGTAGACCAAACTGTAAATCTAAACCATTCTCGAATCTCCACGAACACACACAAAAAATTTCATCAAAATTGGTCCAGTCGTTTAGGAGGAGTTCAGTCACATACACACGCACACAAGAAATATATATATTAAGATAAGCTAGGTTATTATATTTAGTTAATAATCTTAAATACTCATTTAATTAAAATTTTAAATCCAGAAAATATTAGAAGCTAGCTGCTAGAGGATGTCCATAACTCCGTGGCGCCATAATTCGTTTATCGCGTGGGAACCGTACATTTTTCGGGATAAAACTCATCTTATATCCTTTCCTAGGACTCGAAATATCTCCATGCCAAATTTCAGCGAAATCAGTTCAGAGGTTTGGGCGTGAAGAGGTAACAGACGGACAAATAGGCAGACAGTTATAACTTATAATACATTTAATATATATAAAAAGTAAAAACATATTATTATAGTATTATATAGGTAGTATAAATTGAGGCATAAAAAACAAAAATTGGAGTAGATAAATATTTGCTACGATAAGGCTACGAGCGCCGCGCCGCGTTGTAGAGCTTCGTAGGACCACTAATATTTTCTAATTACAAAACTAAACTTACCTTTTAAACGTGGGAGAGCCATGCTTCGGCACGAATGGGCCGGTTCGGCCGGATAAATACCACGTTCTCACAGAAAACCGGCGTGAAACAGCGCTTGCGCTGTGTTTCGCCGAGTGAGTGAGTTAACCGGAGGCCCAATCCCCTAACCCCTACCCTCAACTATTCCCTTCCCTTTCCTACCCTCCCCTATTACCCTATTCCCTCTTAAAAGGCCGGCAACGCACTTGCAGCTCTTCTGATGCTGCGAGTATCCATGGGCGACGGAAGTTGCTTTCCATCAGGTGACCTGTTTGCTCGTTTGCCCCCTTATTTCATAAAAAAAAAACCTATTGAGCTGATTCTGTTGAAAGGTATGGAGATACTTTGAGTCCCGGGAAAGGACATAGGATACTTTTTATCCTGGAAAAATGTACGGACTACGGTTCGGTACGGTAAAAAAATCTAGTTAACTATAAATTATTAAATATTATTATACTTGTTTACAGTTGTTTTCGAATTTCAAATGATGAATAGAAGCATTAAAATTTATTTTTATTAAAACATTTCGAACTTATCGCAACTACACACCCTAATAATTTGATGGAAAATTGGTAACGTCACTTTTCCGCTGCTATGAAAATATAAAATGTCAGACATCCTTAACCGAGGCCTCGTCGTTTTATGAGAAAACTTAGACGCCGTCTACAAGTTCTCCTCACAGGATTTTAGTGCTCAAACCCTAGATACCAAGGTCTAATTTCCCATGAACATAACTCTTGAAAAACGCTCAACTTTTGATATAAGGTAATGATTTTTCTTCAAGACTTTAAATCTAATTTTTAAGAAAACATTGTAGTGTGTCCTCAAGTTAAGCAGACTAAAGTTGTTAAATAATTTTTTAAGCCTTAACAGCTGCTGCTGAAATTGTATCTGATTTCAGTTTGGTATTTTTCAATTACTGTTCGTGTTAAGTTTTGAAGTGAGTCGTCAGTGAAAGATTGCCCCCACATTTTGAGACTGTAAAATATAGTAAAATCTACATAATATCCTACTTTCCTACTAATATTATAAAGGCGAAAGTTTGTTTGGATGTATGGAAGTATGGATGTTTGTTACTCTTTCACGCAAAAACTACTGAACGGATTTTAATGAAACTTTACAGCTTATACATCAGAATAACACATAGGCTACAATTTTAACCGACTTTCAAAATGGGGGAGATGTTATGTTCGTTTTTTATGTTCAACGATTACTCCGCCGTTTGTTAACCGATTTTCAAAAATTTTCTTTTGGTATGTAGGGTATCATCCTAATTTGGTATTATATTCACAAAAGTGGTGATCTGATGAAGGATCCATAAGTAATCGAGGGAACTCCTCAAAATTTATAGGGAAACATGTGGTAACTTCGGTTTCGTTAGAAGTATTCTAAGCATATGCTACCAACAAGTAAGATTTTGCACCGAGGTATACGGTATACCGTGGTTCGGAAGGTGCTGAGAGAACTTCTGATTCTTTATAGATACAAAAAGTGGTGATCTGATGAAGTATCCATAAGTAATCGAGGGAACTCCTCAAAATTTATAGGGAAACATGTGGTGACTTCGGTTTCGTGAGAAGTATTCTAAGCATATGCTTTTTGTCACGAAAAAATGTACGGTTTTAAGAGACCGTATACGAAATTTTGCCGAAATTTTGGAGAAAACGACAGAAATAATCTATATAGATAAAATTCTATCCAATTCGAGAAAAAAGAAAAAAAAAACAAATTATGCCAAAAAAACGATTCAAAACAATCTAAATTCATCAATCACATTATATTACTCGCCGCAAGGCTAATGTGAGATTTAGGTTGTTTTGAATCGTGTTTTTTGGTACAATTTGCTTTTATTTTTTTTATTTTTTCTCGAATTGGATAGAATTTTATCTATAGATTATTTCTGTCGTTTTCTTTTTATGAATTACAGCTCCAAGTTGCCGAAATTAACAGCAATTCTTTGCCCATTTTCTCTGAAATTTTGCCGAGTTACATATTTTTTTACTCAACTATTTCATATTAAAGTGGTAAAAAGTAATTCCAACATTGTATAGACGACTTTCTCAACAGTACATTTTAATTTTTTCATACCGTTAAGACATCAATACAATCCATAAACAGGTGATATTCTAAACCTTTTACAGCAAAAATCACAAAACTGTCGCGGGTTTGAGTTGGATTATTTAAAAATGCTTAAAAAAAAAAAACAAAAATCTAGCTCCAACATTAGATTATAATTGAAATGATCTTACATGTTGTGCATTAAAACTTATAGAAATACTGTATTTTAACTGTTAAATCACGTCTGTTAATCAGCGAAATCGGCAAAATTTCGTATACGGACTCTTATGTACAACAAAGCGGCAACAGAGTAAACAGAACTAACTTAGAAGAGATTTCGAAAATACGTTTGTAGTAATATATCAAGGGGGTGAGAGACGTGCGAGTAAGTACGCGGACTTATGGCTCGACGATCTTAATCGCCTGTGTGTCAGCAAAGAGCCGTGGCCCGCGCGCCGCGAGCCGCGAGCCTGGGGGTATGGTAATCCAGTGTAAGCGATTCTCGTGTGTCACCGACGCGAGCCGAGTAAGTTCGCGAACTTAATACCCGCGTACTTTAAGTTCGTTCGTCTGTCAGGCACTTTATATCGGCCGGCCGCTGTACTAATGCTCTGTCTACTCTGGCGTTACCAAGCATTGTGAAACATGTTGAAATTGACACTCGCGCCCAACTCGCGTATTTTCGCCCGTATGTTTGAAGTCGAGGTACTATTAGTTCTGTCTACTCTGGCGGCAACATGTAGATTGTAGCGGAACAATAAATCTCTATAAAAAAATTTGAAGCCCAACAATAGAGCGACAATCACGGAACAATATTAGTATTTGCGAGACAACTTTTATACACACTCCAAACAGAGTTAGACGAGGCTGCGGGATAAACCAGTTTAACACAGTAGGGTTGTCAGCTTCTACTTGTATTAACTTAAAAAGGAAAATCTGTATCAAAATCTGTTTAAATAAATAATTATTATATACAACTTACCAAAATAGATTGCAGATGCAAGATTTTTTTTTAGACATCTCTGTTTTAGTTTGGGCTGTCTACTTACTTCTAATTAAAAATATTTCTTCGTCCTGTTTCCTCGATTTAATAGTCCTAATATTTGGTTTTGTTACATCATAATTCATAATATTATTATTATATCCTTTATAAATTATTATTACTTTTCAGTAGATAAAGGTCTTCATTTTATAATATAAACAATACTGGTACGGGGTACCTCATAGAAACGTAAAAAAAAACTCACAGCTTTTTTCATTTTATGGTCTTAACTATGGATTTAACGTAGAATTTCAAGAACTACAGCATTTCTTTCTATTGTTTGACAACCCTAAACTCGATCGATAGGGAATCTCTACATTGTAAACAACCTAGAGACGGGAATGCTCTCCTAGAGACAGAAAATATGTAAATTTTAATGCAGCCGATGGAAGATCAAAGTATCTGAGGATTCTTTTCGCCTTTTCTTTAACACCACAAACACTTACATGCATTATTTATATGGAAATAGTTATGTAGAAATGATCTGACCATCCTGTGGGGTTCGATTTTTTGTATCTAAAGGGTAAAAAGGTTTTTTTAGAATGAAGTTTCTTATCGCGCGTTGCGAAAGGGGGCTAGACGGAAAAAGTTGTATCGACACTTTTTTTTGTATCTGCGAAGTAGGGGCAGAGGGCGTTGATGTGGCGATGACGTCATCTGGCGGGAAATTTAAAATTCTACCATTCCTCTATGGCGGGAAATTTGATTTTTTAGCTGGGTGGGGTGTGGCGGTACTCTTCATTTTTTTAAATAACTTCGTTCCATCCGGGTGTCCCTTGACACCTCTCAAGTTTCTTAAAAACCAGCTAGTTATAAAACTCTGTCTTCGTCCTAGGTGTTAGGAACCCCTTTTAGACCTTACTTTTATTAAGGTTCTTAAAGGGGAATTTTTACCTACATGTAAAATGACAAAATATTCCCCTTTAAGAAATGATTCCATTAAAAATCTCTTCTCTCTGACCATAACATTTGAAATCCAAAAGTAAGATACCTCGTAAGCTTCAGATTGACCTTATAAAACCAGAATGGTTACATAATCAATATAATAATAAAATATCTATGGACGCTTCACACCTGACACCACGTCAGTCTGGCCCTGAAGGGTAATGTGTTACGGGTACCAGACAACGGAAATATTATATTTAATACATTTATACACATCCATGACACAGGAACTTTGAAAACTTTTTTGTTCCGTCGCGAAGACGGGATTTGAACCCGCGACCCCCGGCTTGGGCTACCAACGTGCTTATACGCTGAGCCGCAGAGGTCGTTGATCATCAGCATTCTCTACATAGAGAATACTGATATTGTATAGTGTATAAGAGTCAAGACTGAATTAATAATATAAAATTCAGATTAAGAATCCAGAAAGACATTCCGAATATGTATAGGCTTTAGAATAACCATTTCCTTACTAAATAAAAGCTAGTTAACAATATTTATAAACATTAAGTATCAGTTTTATGGCCATCATTTCGAAGTTTGCCGCTTGAAGTTGGGCCATTTCAATTGTTGTGAGATACCTTATGGTTAATAAGAAATATTATGACCTCGTTAACGGATTCTTTTGTGTAAACAAGTCTTAATAGTTGCATGTTTGATCTTAGTAGCCCTACTTAACTCTACCTATGTTTGTAGATTTTGTTATGACTGTAATTTCCATGTTATGTTTTTTGGGCATTCTCAAATACATTTGATTATAACTTAACTTTCATTGAATGAAAGTTTTGACAAGAACCAGTCGATTCGAAAATCTTCATTAAAGTTCGTAATCACTAATCCCTAAACCTTTCTGCATGAGTGCAGATGTGATAGCTGTCAAATGAATAATAACTATTTTGACCAAGTTCTTGTTTAAGAAAAACCTTGAAATCTCACCTGTTGAAATAACTACATACAACATGTCAGTCTGTCAATCCAGGATAAGTTGAACACGAGTAAATCAAGCCCCCGTATTGGGGGTTCCCCGTTTATCCAAAGCCGGCTTACCGAAACTATTTGTTTACCAAAACTTTACTAATAACGAAAGAGCGATTCGCACGCACTTACTTCTGAGATTATGAAATAGGCTAGTTTTATGGGAATAAAAGTATAATTTATTTTGCTATATGAATCTTGAAATAGGCTTCTTGCAGTGGGCTTTGAACATTATTTAAGCTACTCATCACATTTAGTCCACATATTATTTCCAAAAGGTCCTATTAGACTCTACAAGGCGCAGGTTCGGCCTCATGGAATATTGTTCTCATCTCTGGGCAGGGGCGCCAAAATACCAACTGCGCCCTCTGGATCGATCCAACGAAGGGCTGCTCGAATTGTTGACTGCCATAGTGTTTCAAACAGCTTGGACCCCCTGGAATTACGCCGAGATGTAGCTTCACTCTGCATCCTCTATCGGTTGTATCACGGGGAGTGCTCTGAGGAATTGTTCGGAATCATACCACCTGCAACTTTTCGCTATCGTCCCACGCGAAAAACATACCATCCTCATCACCTTGATGAGTGGCAGTCTTCCATAGTGCGTTTTTCGCGTAACTTTCTGCCGCGCACTGTAAAACTCTGGAATGATCTGTCACCAGCAGTATTTCCGGACCGATACGACCTGCAAACCTTCAAGAAAAGAGCGTATTCCCTCTTAAAAGGCCGGCAACGCACCTGCAGCTCTTCTGATGTTGCGAGTGTCCATGGGCGACGGTAGTTGCTTACCATCAGGTGACCCGTTTGCCCCCTTATTTAATTAAAAAAAAAAAAAGACAAGTGTTTGCAGTTTGTTTTACTACGAGTTACAACAAAAAGGGAATATGATTTTGAGTGATGCTAGTCGTAATAATTATGATAATAGTAGCAGCTTTCATTTCGTATCATGGTGATGATAATGTGAGTTTTTTACGATACAATATAAATTATAATATTGTGACGAAACAATAATCACACTTATACATTTTTCTGATGTGTAATTTGTACTTTTTTGCTGAATTTCTTTCCCAAAATTTGATGCTTCAAAATGAGACTAAACTTCATTACCAAACCGCTCGGAAATGCATTCAAATTACTAATGACATGATGAGCGCATTTCGAGCGTAGTTTTTAACTGCATTAAGGGCTATTCCCTACGGCCAGGCGTAATCCAGGGGCTTAATTCTAATGCCTAGAATGTCGCTTCGACAGGGGCTTCCTACTCGCGCGTGAGAAATAATAATAATTATTTCATTTTTGAGTAGTAACAACTATTTTCAGTCAAAAAGAAAGAGCAGAACATCCATGCTTACTAATATTTTTTAAATGTGAAAGTTTGTATGTCTGTTTGTCTGTACTCTGTTACGTCTTCACGCCCCAATCACTCAACCGATCTAGCTAAAATTTGGTATGGAAATACTTTGTGTCCCAGGAAAGGATAAGGATACTTTTTATCCTGCAAAAATGTACGGTTCTCGTGTGATAAACACGTCATCTAGTTCTGTATGTTGCGTAGAAATTCCTTTATCGCTTCCAGCTGTACATTTCCCTGGCCTCAAAATATCTCCATACCTCACCAGAATCGGTCCAGCGGTTGAAGCGTTAAGTTAAGGTGACAGATAGACGTATTTTTACATTTATAATATTAGTTTTTTAATGTAATAAGGGGGCAAACGAGCAAACGGGTCACCTGATGGAAAGCAACTTTCGTCGCCCATGGACACTCGCAACATCAAAAGAGCTGCAGGTGCGTTGCGGGCCTTTTAAGAGGGAATAGGGAAGGGTGAGAAAGGGAATAGGGAAGGGTAGGAAAGGGAATAGGGTAGGGGATTGGGCCTGGGGTAAACTCACTCACTCGGCGAAACGGCGCAAGCGCTGTTTCACGCCGGTTTTCTGTGAGCCCGTGGTATTTCTACGGTTGAGCCGGCCCATTCGTGCCGAAGCATGGCTCTACCACGTTACAAATTAGTATGGAATCAGTATCATCATATATTATTTTTGTAATAAAATTATGTGCGCGTTTTGTAGCGCTCGACATTCGAGTCACGAGAATATGTCCCATTCTGTTTCGGATAGCTGTAATTGAAAATGTCGAACGCTGCGATGTTCATTTTCCACTAATTAATCGTCGTGATGACATCGTCCCCTATCATGACATGTAGTGATAGGATATTAGTGGTTGTACTCGTAGATAGAAAGGGTTTAGGAAATTGATGTTAGCTTATGTGGAGGTGTAGACTTTGCATAAGTGAGGCAGGGAGGGAGTCAGTTTGAGTTTTTATTTTGTGAAATTACGTTAAAGTGTTTCTATTATTATAATAGTTGTGTTTTTCCTACGTTTCATCGTTAAAATTGATTGATAATATAATATAATTAAAGTTTCTTATGTTAGAGATGTATACAATGTATAACTTAATATTAATTCAGTAAATAAAAACATGTATCAACTTTTAATTTCCCTATTTTCAGGGTTTGAAAAAATAAAATACACTTCTGTGAACACAAAACAAATCACCTTTTACTGTTTGAAGATTAGAAAACAATTTTATATTGTGAGACGTATTTGCCAGTGTGAATACAGATTGGCAATCTGCAAAGTAAACTCAAGCTTGTCGTCTGTGTCGATATCAAGCCTGCAAGTCTTGATTAAAAAACTAAACTCATATGAAAACTATTTCTTTTACACCCTTAGTTATAAACAAAGTCTTAATTGGATTAGGAATAAAACGATAATTACTATTTATAACAATTTATTCATTAACCTACATTTAAAATACATTTCTTTTTACATAAAAATTACTCTCCCAAGGAACATTCATTGCTTAGCAAAGCGAGATGTTTACTTTCTTAGAAATCTCTTTACGCTTTCAGTAATGATAGTGAATTATTGATGCAGACACGCAACGACGATAGATTATTTTCACATTCTATTGTTACACCCATAAAGTAATATAATTATTACACTGGATACCAAGGGCTTGGAAAAAACCGGCGAGAAATAAGGCTTGGTGACCTGTGTGTGTCATAAGGGTGTGCATTAACGGTATGCCCATGGAACAGGATGATTGTTGAACTCACAAAATTAACGCAAAAATGTTCAAATTAAGTATGTCTTTTTAGACGAAGACCGGCCATATTTGTATACAGTGTGTTTGTGTAAACACCGTTATCCTTGAAACCATCAAATGAGACCGTCAAAATGAACAACTTTTTCTATGAGAACAATGCTGGGAACTCAAAAAAATCCGTCCCCATACAAATTGCCGATCCGGGCATCCGTATGGGTATGAAGACGGCATTTTTTTTTGTCTTGTCAAGTCAAGTTCAAGTGACTTGTCAAGTCTTCTAAACAGCCATCCCGCTAATACACACCATAAAAATGACAGTCTTAAAGCTACCAAGTCGAAAGTCGAAACCTCTCTGGTATTTAGTTTGCTTTATGGCAGTGGTAATCGCCTACCGTCAAAATACTACCCCTTTACCGGTCTAAAAAAACTTTCTTTTGTTAGCGCATAAAATGGAGTTCAAAACGATTTTTGAAAACCTTAACCATAAAATTGCATCAGTAATAATGAATCTTTTAAAAATTGCATTCTAGTTCCTTTTTTCAATCCCCCCTGTTTCCGTGTAGACTGACAATGAGTTCCGTTTAAGGGCTGATTTTTGCCGCGATAATGAATGAATAAATAAATATTTATTATCCAGAGACTGATCATTAAAATCTTCGTCACAAAAGATATTCATTATTTTATTCTCTTAAACTAGTAAATGCATAAATGCTGTTATAATCACAATATATACAAAATGCAGTCTTATGAGGCTTTTGACTTATACAAACGTTGGTGGTAAGTAGCTTTTTAGGGACGGGCCGGCCCTTCCTAAAGGCGGTAATCCTAAATTATGGAAAGTCTTAATGTTACGGTGCGTTAATTCTGGGTGGTGATTGCTCGCGTGGTTATTATTCTTCTGTCGTTGTAATACTTTATAATTTTTAATGACTCCATGTAGCTCCTTTTGCTGATTGTTTCTAACTTGGTAGGAATCGTAAGAATCTTCCTCTGTATCATCATTATCTTTAGCATCTATATTGGGTATGTAACGTACAGGTCTTACCTCTTTGTGATTGTGATTCTGGCTTAAGCTAACTGAACCGACATTTTTGGGTCTCATTTTAGATGATTCAAAATGATTCTTCAGTGTTACATAATTTAAGACATCGTTAATATCGAAAGGCTTTTTCTGAGTAAATTTTATTTCGTTTTGTGGGCTCGGCTGATATTGTAATATTTTAGGAGCTTTCTCTTCCTTCGGTTCTATCTGGTAGCTATCGTAAATATATGTCTCTTTTGGTGGGTCATTATAAATTTTATTTACATTCTTATATTCACTAGCTTTTGGCTTAAGAAGATTTCTCAAAAATATGTTTTTATTTAACGATTCCTCATCACTAGGAATATTTGACTTAGTTGTAGTTTCGTAATACTTATCGAATACTGTTACTGGTTTAAAATCGTTTTTGTTACTTTCTACGTCTGTAACTTTTATGCTCATTTCTGAAGTACTACTGACGGGAATATTTGTTGAACTTGTTTTTTCGTTATTGTTATTTATCCAGGTACCACCAAAATATGGGTATTTTGTTTCACTTTTTGCGACCTTTTCTTCTTCTAGCGACGTCTTTTCAGTGGTTGCGGTTTTCTTTGCTATATCGACATAAATGTCGTTGGCTACATCTTCAATATTATATGTCTGTGTAACTATGCTACTTTTTGGCACAAAATTTTGGCTGCTTATTATTTTGGCATAAATTTTAGCTTGTTCTATTTCATCTGCATTTTTTGTTTGATAAGAATCGAAATACTCATTAGCGTGGAATGTAGTTGTGGGCGAAGCAGGAATTTCTGTTGATGTTGTTGTACTTGCTTGTTCGCTTTTGAGGAAATCTTTTTGGGGTTCAGTTTGATCATTGTTATTCGATTTTATGATAACCATTTCATTACTTGGTTGGTTATTAGTGTTGATAGGGCTATAAATGTTATTTATGTTTGAATTGTCTAAAAACACAGACGAATCTGCTGTAGCTTGTTGACCCGATATTTCTGCGTGTAGCATTCTTGCATATTGTTCTGGGGTCATGTCCGTGAAATTAATAATGACGTCATCTTTTTCGCCGGATGACCGTGATATGGTATTTTTGTTAGGATTTGTGTTATCATTTCCATTTAATCCGTATTGCCACCGCCAGAGACCTTTGTTTGCATCCGGGTCTGTTTCTTTAACACCTGCCTCATAATTGACTATTTGAGGCATTGTTGGTCTCTCGGTAGAGACAATTCTAGACGCAACTTGTTGTGATTGAGAAGAAGGATTATGAGCCCCCTGGGTGGCCAAAAATGTCACTTGTGGGGCAATCGGTGCATTATTCTTTGGTTTATTTTGATCAGCAATAACTTCATAGCTCGCCTTTACAGGTACGTTAGAACTAGCTGAAGGTATTAAATTGTTTTGCGAATTAGATCCCTGCGCAAAACCTAAAGAAAATGCCTCAGGCGTTCTTCCTGTGAATAAATTACGAAGTGATGTTATGGTATAGCGATTGCTAGTTTCATCATTTTCGTAATCTTTACTTTCGGTTTCCCAGGATTGCTTGAGATTAGGTGGCCTTCTTGCTTCTTCAGCTAAGTTGTATTGGATCGCTCTAAATAAAAATTCGACGATTACTTTAGGAAATCCAACTCTATTAAAAAGTTTTGAAAGAAAAATGGTTCTTACCTCTGAATAATTTCAGGAATCGGTGGGGGTACTGGTAAATGGTCACCGCTGGCTCTATACCCATTAGAGTCAGCTACGTAATGAACAGTATACGTTTGCCCGTTATCACCGACGTAAGAGTATGAGCCTTCGACCACTTGTTCCTCTTTATCAGTGCCCATGTTTTCCATGCGACTATGCTGCACGTAATGGGTCTGATCGGCTCCTAGAGCTCTGAAAATAATTTTATGTAATTAAGTTCTTGATAAAAGTTTAATGTATTATCACTGTGGACTATTTAATTTTTGCACAATGTTTTTTTCTTATCTGTTAAACAATTTTTGCACGATTACCGTTTGACTCGAATTCGGAAACTTTATTCGCAATCATTGGACCAATGCTTACCGCGCCGAGCGTTTTTTGAAAATTTGTCGGTGAAATTTCCAAATCCGAGTAGAAATTATTACGGATCGTGAATCAGGGCCTAGTACAAAACATTGTGTAATTTTACAATTACTTTACACTCTTACAAAGTGTGAGCTTTAGGTTTGGTTTTGAAACATATTTTAGTTTCATAATTAAGTATTCTTTGTAACCAAAGCTACTTTCAAGTATTAAAATAAGATCGTGTTACAGCTAAGTAATCATGAATTGAGTGGAAACTGGCAAGGCACAAATACGAAAATACTTGATCGTTCATTGGCTGCAAGTAAAAATACACAAAACAATAATAACCGAACATAATTTTGTTGTAAAATTCATTATGAATACTAGCAGTTGCAATTATGTAAATTAAGTTAAAAGGTTTCGTGAAATTTAAATGAAATTTAAAACCTGTTGTATATTTTAATTTATTTTAACAATATTATAATTTAATATTCTCTCAATAGACCCATCTCTTATTCCATGTTATATATTTTTGAAAAGAAACTCATACAAAGATATAAAAGGCTGAGGGAAAATAAATGCGTTATTGTAATAACGCCCTCATGCGAGGTTTTCTGTTGGCAGTACTTACTCGTAACTAAAACTTCCGTCTAAATCCATCTCATTAGATAAACGCAATATGGGGATTGCCGGTTCAGTTGATGCGATAATAACTCCAGGCGCTTGAATATATTGAGCGTTAGCGTACGATGCAGCCTTTATTTGGTCCATAGCGTTTTCATTTTGGATTTCACTGGTCACTATCATTCTTCGTGATGCCGGGTTTTGGTTAAGTGTGTTCTGTGTTTGTATTAACGTAGCCGGAATATGGGGCTTTTTTTGTTCCATATTCTCAAAATGTTTCATATTGTCCATTTTCTCTTGAAAGTTTGGCATTCTGTGAATAGTTTTCATCTCCCTCCTTTCTGCTTGTTGACCGATATTGTTATTGGTGTTATTGACGATTTTATCATTTTGTGGCGCCTGGTGTACCGCAGGACGAAGTTTTGATATTTCCCTAAAGTTCTTCATTTCTTCCTCGAAATTGGGGCGTGCAGAAGATGATACAGAGGGAAAGGGAGTTGGGTATATAGAGGGAGCCTTTACAGCCGTCGGAGGTAAATATTTAACTGGATATTTATTCATATTATTCGCAGAAAAATATGGCATAGGGGTAGATGATTCTGGAGGCAGGTATATCGTACTATCGGAGGAAAAAATCGGTGTATTGGGCGTTTGGAAATGTGGTGGGAACGGATACTGTTCCTGTTGGAACTTCTGACATTGGACATTTGTTGCCAAACTTAAAATGGCTATAATCCATATCTGGAACAATTTACGAATTGTTATAAACGAACTTACTGGTGTAATAGAAAATCCAAAAAAACACATCACTCTCACCGGCTTCATTTTGAAGCTATGTTTCATATCACACGTAACACTACTTGCACATGAAGAAAATGACTAATAATGAAAATTAATCCCGCTCGTATTTATATGCACGCGATGCTGGTCAGGCACTCGTGAAAATCATCCAATTAAAATCTTATTTTCTCTTACTGCACTTGGCTACGACGAGACTATCAATTTTAACGAACGTTAGAGGAAATCGAACAAGAGTAAGACAATTTCCTTGGAGAATGTTTCCAAATTTGTAATAGTTTCAAGAACTTTTGTGTTAAGAAGTTTGCTCTAGTTTGCCATAACTGATATAAAAATTTGTCTCATCCGTTTACCGAACATAATAAATGTTATGATGTGTTCTTATACGCTGACCTATTTCTACTATTATTTTATTATACGGCACATTACACTAGAGTACTTAAGTCTATCACAAACTAAAATACACAATATTAGATTGGTTGGAGTTATTATTAGTTGTGGTTTATTTGAAACTTCTGCGAAGGAAGTTATATGACAAGAAACGTCTTGTAGAAGTCATCTTCGTCCTTAGGGCTTTTATTCTGAGATGAAATAATAAAAAAGAACATGAATTTTGCATGCATCTTAGAATGTAGATGCGTATTTCATTTTAATGACCACAAATCCCTGGGTCCGGGTAAAAAAATAATCGCATATAATTTATAACATTTGATTTGGAAGTCGTTTCTGTATATCCTGTATTCACATCCGACGTTTGTAAAAAGAAAAATGATGCAAGGTTCGTTAGGGCCAATGTCGTTGAACGCAAAAACATGTTTTTTATGTTTTTTCCAAGGACGCGGTTTAACGAGTTCAAATCCGAATCCGAGATTTGTTGCCCCCGAGTTGTGCGTACGATTAACTTTTACTATTAGGAACTTTTTAATTAAGTATGAATTAATTTTATTACAAAATACTTACAAAATTAACTTGGTATTTAGAAGTAAATTTCATAAAGTTTTTTTAATGTCTATTATGTTCCTTTATACAGATAAAAAGAGCCACATTACTCTTTTCTAAATAACCATTGAGCTGCTATCAGGATTAACGGATTGAATTTTTTAACTGATAATTTCCGATAAACAAACAAATCTTCCAAACGCTTCCAAGAAAGCTCCCTACAACTTCGCACTTTTTCTTATTTGCCAAACAGAAATAAATCTAAGCTCCAAAAACCCAGGCGTGTACGCTGCAATCATCAATAAGAACTGTCATTTTTAGAGAAAGATCGGTATCGGGAAAAAACCTGGCGAGCATTTAAGGCACGGGCTTAGATTCCGGTTTAAAAATAAAAGGAACTACGTAATATTGGTTCCTATCCCTGCCAATGAACTTTGGAAAGCCAATTTTGCAATCGTTTATTCACTAAAATTTATGCAACGGGCGAAATTACTTTGTAAAAAAGTCACACCCGCTGAGAGTTCATTTGCAATTATTTGGACATTAGGACGATCAATTTGGATAAGCCGAAGTTATGAATATTGTATGGACATTCAAAAGAATTTGTTATTTGGAGAATTTTTTTGTGTAACTTATGTATTTTTTTTAACTCGATGCAATTCAAGTATGGGTTACCAGCTCGCTTAATAACCCTTTTTTTAACAATGCGTTCAGCATGACAAGAAAATTAAGTCAATATTCTATTTTTAGCCATTTTGTCTTTAATCTTGAAATGTTTTGGTATTCCAAAATAAAACTGGATAATCTTACCTACATTTTATTATTCAGAGGAATCGGAATTCGCTTATTAATAAATTTTAAATTTAATAGCTGACGATGTCGCCCCGCAGGTTTTGGCAGAGTTGAGGTTCCAAGCCAAAATTTGTCGTCCGAACTAACTGTAAATGCTATAAATTATTTTAATTCGAAATTAAATGCGGTCACTTATCTGGAATCCGTTAGGTTGGCTAATAAATTTCGCAGGATTTTTGGTAAAATTAATTTGGCGACGCGAAGACGTGGTTCCATATTTAGTAGTTCACGAGCAACTGTATTTTTTGGTTTATCTAAATTGTCTTAATCAGCTTTTAGTGAAAGAAACGAATAAAATCCAACATGCTGTCTTTACCTTAACCTTATTTACCCTTATCCATCGTCAGATATATGACTCAATTTAAATGTCTGATCAGAATATCTTATAAATAAAAGTATTCAGCAAGATTTCATACATTATAATTTCATACAAAAAAAATCCGTAGCCAAACAAAAAATGTTAGGGACTATAATTGGGAAGATGTTTGTACTATATAGATTTTAAAGATTATAAGAGTTGTTCATCAAAACTTTAAAATTACGATGTGCCATATTTAAGCACGTAGGACGGTGGAGGGAATAGAAGTAAAAAAAATCATAATTTGTATAAAATTATAATTACATATACATCACATATCACTCGTATTTGGGTTACTTATTGTAATAATACATACTATGGACAGTTCTCGCTAGTTTGGGTAAAACTAGGAGAATTTCAATATTCCAACCCCATTGTTTTGAAATACTGAAATACACTAACAGCCATCAAGTTCACAAAACATTTCGTGAACAAGATTACTGATATAAATGCTTCATTACTAGGGATGTTTGTCTCTTTAAGGTAGACACTAATTTGTACGAAATGGCACTAGTTCTTATTGACTGTATTAATTGTAAAAATTACACTGAGCGATCAAATTAAGGCACAATCTGTAATATAAATAAGTTTAACTATCCCCAGTACTTTTATCCCTATTTCAGTTATCCTAATTATTTACTATTTACCGTATCCACTAGATCCTGACTGGGTAGGATATGTCTGGGGATAGTACTGTTGAGTGGGATAGGTGAACTGCTGTTGGGGGTTGGTTGGCTGTGGCTTAGTTGGTTGAGGTATCGGCTTAGGTTGTTCCTGCCAGTTTTGTTGTTGCTGTTGCTGCTGCCATTGTTGTTGCTGTTGTTGTTGTTGCTGCTGTTGTTGTTGCTGCTGTTGCCATTGTTGTTGTTGTTGCCATTGTGTCTGCTGCTGCCCTTGTTGCTGCTGCTGGCCCTGTTGCTGCTGCTGGCCTTGCTGCTGTTGGCCTTGCTGTTGATGTTGCCACTGCTGTTGCTGCTGCTGTTGCTGCCACTGCTGTTGCTGTTGCTGCTGCTGCTGTTGTTGCTGCTCTTGCTTTTCTCGTTCAGCCTCAGCGGCAGCGTTTTGTTCGATCGACCTGCAATGACAATCATGTTAGTATATTTTTACAAACTTACGAAAAAACTCTTAAGTAAAGATCTTTAATAGTTTTTACGAAGATACGTAATTTGCATAAATAAGATAAAACATTTTTTGCATTAGCCGCCTTTAAATAGATTAAATAAATTATTAACGATTATAAAACAATAAAAGTTTATAAGACTATAATTTTTAACAAATGATGAAAAGGAAGTCTTTGTTTATCTTTTTCAATCTCATGTTCTTTCACCAATAACATTATCATTTGTTTTATTTTGTTTTTTCTTAAATCATTGGTTCATTCATTTATTTTATTCGTGCTCATAATTTTAAAACGAACGAGCCTTAAATTAGAAGAGTGCGATTTCTTATTATCTTTAATCTCATGTTCTGTCAACGGAGACAATAAATCCTATTAATTTCGCATTAGTAAAACTGAATGAATATGAATCATTAATTTATTAAATTAATCAATAAATCGCATACATTTTATATCTCGTAAGTTTATTCACGTGACTATTGAATACATTTCTTTTCTTTCTTCATACACAAGTTAGTTATATTTTATTATTTATTTTTAACGACAATGCCACTTGCATTGTCGTTAAAAAAATAGAATTACTAAATTTTATTTGAATAGTGACTCAACTCAAATTTAACTAGCTATTGTTGTTATGCTGGTATCAATAAAGGAACAAGATTTGAATTGACCAAAAACAGAAATAAAAATCAACATCAGAAATTGGTCGCAGGTCATAAAAACGGTTCTATCAACCTACAGCTACTTTAATGGCATAATGAATTTTTATTTCCTAAGTGATAGTCCAATTTTTATGACAGTTGTTGTTTTCTATGTCGCAGATTTGCAAATTCCTTTGGTTCAAATCTTAATCTTTTTTTATTCTAATTTTAATCTTAACGGAATATTGATAAAGTAAATTAGACATCTGAATTTGGGCAGACGTTTGAAAAAATAAAAATAATAAAATTATATTTATAAATTTACTATTTAGCAGTTTAGCACTAAAATCTAATTTCCTGTCATTGACATTTGACACCTATTCGCAGGTGTATGAACTTCAAGTGACTTGGGATTTTCATCTTGTATTATGTATTGTTTGCAAATTTTAAACTAATTTTAAACGGTTCGCAATTAAAATCATTAGCTTTTGTCTTCATTTTGATGGCGATAAACAAATTATACATTTGTCAATTAAATGTTCTGTTTTTGAGAATGTATTAACATAAACGTTTTTTGTGTAATTGATTGATTAAATGGCTACTTTATCAACATTCTTTTCATCGGACGATTATTATTACGATTATTGGAAATAAAATCCGCTATGGGGGGAAGGAAGGATGAACGTCCATGGTGATTATAAGACTTTTTTATGACATAAGAGATTACTTACGCCTGAATCGCAGGAGGTACAGGAGGTGCTACAGGCAAGTGCTCTCCAGACGCATGGTATCCAGTATCATCAGCATAGTAAGTTGTCTTGTAGGTCTTGCCATCAGCACCAACGTAGGAGTACCAGCCCTTCTTGACGAGGATTTCGTTGTCGGTGTTAGGGTTTAGGATGTAACCTTCTTCAAAAACGTGGGTGCCATCTCCGAGTTCGTACCTGTAAATTAGTTATTTAAATTAATTGTTTTTAAATGGTTGTTTGTTAAAATTGAATTTTGATCTTAAGTCGTAGCTACTAGTCTTGAAAGTCATGAAGCTGCAATTTGAAACAGAAATAAAATTATTTTGCTCATTTTCATTCGTTATTTAATGTTTATTTTAATTCTGCAATAGACTTTAAGTCGTGTTTTAGGATTTCAAAGTCATGACAACTTAGCTAATTCTCACTAATATATTCTTTATTGTTTTCTCTTAAGGAAGTAAGCATAATAAAAAAAGTTTATTTTTTTGTTCGAAATAGTAAAACCGTTACAACCTAATTTTATTTAAATAAATAAGTTTGGCTTATTTCCTTATATGCTGCTCAAATAATTGTTATAATTATCTGATGAGTCAGATAAAACACTTGAGATTGCTAATTTAATAATTGTCAATTATTTTGATCTCCTAAAGCTTTTTTTTGCTAACTATAATATTAATATAATCTTCAAATAAATACAGTATTCTAAAAATCAACTTACTCGTATTTATAGCTGCCGTTTTCTCCGTAGAACTGGTCGTTTTTGATGACTGGAGTTTGAGTTGTCGAAGGTTGGGGTTGAGGCTGTGGTTGGGGCTGAGGCTGGGGCTGTGGCTGTGGTTGAGGTTGAGGTTGAGGTTGTGGTTTTGGTTGAGGCTGAGGTTTAGGCTGTGGCTGAGGTTGGGGTTGAGGCTGGGGTTGTGGCTGGGGCTGAGGCTGTGGCTGGGGCTGAGGCTGTGGCTGAGGTTGTGGTTGCCATGTGTTCCAGTTTTGAGACCCTTGATTCCAATTATTCTCCGTGCCCTGGTTCCAACTGCCTTGGGTACCCTGGTTCCAAGAGTTTTGTCCACCCTGGTTCCAATTATTCTGGCTGCTGGTTGTTGGTTGAGGTGGTGCAGCTGTAGGCTGTTGGTTGGTTGGCTGGTTCCATGTATTTTGCGGAGGTGGGTTGTATGTATTCTGGGGAGGTGTTTGAGGTTGATTCCATGGAGGTTGGCTCCACTGGTTTTGAGGCTGGTTCCAGTTGTTTTGCGGCTGAGAAGGAACATTATTGGAGCTCTGGTACCCACTGTCGTCGTCATCATCGGGAGTATTGTAAGCGTTCTTAGGGGCAATGTTATCGTATGGGTTCTTGGTTTCTGGTGCGTACGTGGTCGCGTACTGAGAATTCCAATCAGCATTCGAATTTTGAGATTTACGAGAGTATTGAAGTACTGATGTGTATGAATTTTGGTTAATTGGCGCTGCGGGAATTATTGGCCTTGAAGTACTCGAATCCGATGAAGCTGAGTATAATGGATAGTAGGTGCTCGATGGGTACGGGGTTGATGTCACTGGAGGAAGAGATGGTTGAATTGTGGAGAAAGATGGAACGTAAGACGCTGATGATACCTGTGGTGAGGGGCTTGGTGCCAAGGAAGTTGATGCGTAAGAAGGAGGTGCGTAAGTGGTAGATCTGTATGAGGGTGTCGATGATACAAACACTGGGGAACTGGAGTATGCAGTGTATGAGATGGGGTGACCAGATTGTGAGAGGTCTACTTGGGTTGGGTAAGGGTAGCGGCTCTCAGAGACCTCTAAGCCATCCTGGATCCTTTCGTGGCGTACCGAGTCTATAGCTTCGGAGTCCTCGTAAAATTTCTTCGCGCTCTTCGCCTGTGTGATAGCGAGGATCGCTATAAATATGTATAGCTGAAAAAAAAAACACCCAGTTATCAAATGAATACTAAAAAAACTCTAATTTATCCTATCTAAAACTTGGATCTGGTTCCTATTAATCAATCAATCAAATCCGCTGTTCCAAATCATAATGTAATTAACTAGGATTTTTTTTTTATGAAATAAGGGGGGGCAAACGAGCAAACGGGTCACCTGATGGAAAGCAACTTCCGTCGCCCATGGACACTCGCAGCATCAAAAGAGCTGCAAGTGCGTTGCCGGCCTTTTAAGAGGGAATAGGGTAATAGGGGAGGGTAGGGAAGGGAATAGTTGAGGGTAGGGAAGGGAATAGGGTAGGGGTTAGGGGATTGGGCCTCCGGTAAACTCACTCACTCGGCGAAACACAGCGCAAGCGCTGTTTCACGCCGGTTTTCTGTGAGAACGTGGTATTTATCCGGTCGAGCCGGCCCATTCGTGCCGAAGCATGGCTCTCCCACGTTAAATTTATGTTAGGAGTCTAGTTATCAGATGACTGAGCATTGATCAAACTTCAGATCATGCCTATAATATCAGTTAATTTTAATCGCTGCTTCACTTTACCATATTACACTGTAAATGTTATAAACAAAAGTTTATTTTTGCATTACATTTATTATGTATCATATTTCCTAAAACTGTGTGTCGTATATTTTATTTTGTATGAAAGTTTGAATTAAATCAATTTAAATACATTATTTAAAATTGCTACTTTGTAAGGAGAGTTATTTTATTAGGCCTTTAATTTTATTTTGTGCGTATAAATCGAAGCATTCATTGATTTAAGATTAAGATGAGATTTGATCAAAATCTTGGTCGTATATAACGGAAGAGATTCTTAATGATTTTTAAATGACTTTTTAATTTTATACAAATGCTTAGCACAGAATTAAATTAAATTTAGCGACGCTTTTTTAATAAATTTTAGATTTATTTTTTCATTTCGAGATAATAAGAGATGATTTCAAACCTTATATTGTAAAATTTCTATTTAAATTCTGTTCTTTTAGTTTTTTTATCTGAATTTATAATTGATCCTTTGTTCGTAATTCTGAAGTTATGAAGTTACTACCGTATATTTATTTCATCTACTGTTATCTCATGTATTATGTTGCACCGTTCTAATCATTTTATATTGTTTATTATGGATTATGTTCAAATGTCCTATTGTTAAATATTTAATTCGCATACACAATTAACATGAAAATTAAAAATTTAAGTTATGTTTTAAATGTAAAATACAAATTATAATTGTTATGTTATTATGACACGATTTATGATCAATGTTCATTTTGCAAATTATTATTAAGTTAAGATATTCAAAATGTTATCTTAGCAAATATTTTTCCCAATAATAAAAAAAACGACATTTAAGTAGTTATGTATGAGTTTTCTTAACACAATAAACTTTTTCAGGCGGTTAAAATACGGTTACATCTAAGTTCTAAGTTCAACATAGAGCTTTGAAAATATAGAGTCGATAAAACTATCATGAATGCAAACTCTCAAAAACACTTGGTACGTGCAACTGGCTTGCAAAGTCCGTTTTTGAATTTATTCACGATTTTTTTTTGCACAACACTTTTTTTCTTTTTTTTGTACACTTCACTTAAAATCTTCAAGGACTCACCGGCTTCATGATGTCCTTCCGATAGCGCGCTCAGGTCGAAACTGTGACCAGAGGTGGTCTCACCACATTTTTATAGGAAATGATCCTGCGAACGACTGAGATGAGAATTCGCGAGTGACCTCACTCGCCCGAGATTTACAAGGGATTAGAAAAAGTTTAGGGCATGATTTAGGTTCTCAATATCGGGAAAATCTTCGCGTAGGCGTATTATCGATTTATTACACTTAACAATGGAGTCTCATCGATGCAGTTATCGATTGAATAATAATTCATAATTGTTTTCGCACCAATCGAAACCATATTTTTGGATGATACGAAATCGATTGCAATTAAACTGATACAGGCAATTATGTATTGTAAACTATTTTAATATTTTACCATAAAAGTGCAATTTTTTGTGCAAAATGGAGGTTAATCGCGGAAATCAAGAGGAAAATGTTTGTTTTTTGGTAAATTGGTTTAACCTTTAACAAATACGGTTACAGTCCAAAGAACTAGATAAATTATAATCACTTCTAAGCTATATGAAGGCTGTAAACTCAGAGCTACGCATTGAGATTCGTAGCAAACTCTACACTACGATGTTTGAACTACGACAGTGGTCAACTGTCAACGTACCTACACAATACACATCTCACACATACACATCAACACTACTATTATAAAGAGGAAAGATTTGTATTTTTGTATGTTTGTAATGATTAATGAATAAACTCAAAAACTAATGTGCCGATTTGAAAACTTCTTCCACCACTCTGCTTCATTCACTCTGAGTAATATAGGCTATATTTATTGCTAGAAAAGATTAGGGATCCTTGCTAAAACTTTCACAGTAATATTATAAAAGCGAAAGTAAGTATGTTTGTTACTTCTTCACGTCTATAACAGTCTACACGGATGGACCAATTTTTAGTAAAATTTGGTATGGAGTTAGTTGATACCCTGGAGCGTAGGCTACTTTTTACAGCGGGAAAATATCTCAATTTATTTTCCCTAATAAACCTCTGGTAACACCGCGGGGTACCGCTAGTATGCCATAAAGAAGAAACGTTTCTTAATTTTGTTGCATCGAATTAATATGTTCTTAAACCATTTGGAGGATTTTGATAAAATGGCACATTTTATATAGAGTCCGAAATCGACGTTCTCACTAGGGTATTCATAGACTAATGTTTATCAGTATGTTCAATAGAATTCTCTTTTGCGAAGTTACAAATACTATCCCTAACCACAATATAAAGTTTGTGACAGTAAGCCAGTTGTTTAAGAACTGTTTAGCAATAATGATTGATCTTATAATATCCCGGAATCATATAAGGTTCCGTATAGGTTTACAAAATAAAAAAGATCATCTTTCATCAATAAGTCTTGCTCAGTGAGAGAAAGCTGATATAATATTATGCTGGAACTCTGCCTACGCACTGCAGTGCGCTTAGATTATGTTATAGCCTATCAAAGTTCAAAGTTTTTTTAAATCATTTTATAATCAAAGTTTTATTTACAAAGTTCGAAAATTAACATTTATTTTAAAGCGTGCCCGCTTTCTATTTACCAGTTGAGACAACAACGATATTGTTTTTAATATTAAATTAAATTAAATTTGAATTAAAAAAGAACAACAAGATTAAACGAAAAGGTAATTCTTCCATTAATCGGATAATCCTACGGAACCCCAATCAACACAATTGAGGCGAATTGTTATGCGCGGCCATCGCTCATACACTGTCAAACAAATGTGCGCTGGTCAATGACAGCGCTCGTTTATCCAACATCAAAGCCGGAGCCGTAAGGCTGCGTTTCCACCAGATATGTGTTGCGAGGAATGTGTTTTTAAGATCCAATAGCATCGCCGCGATGAGCGATGCCATGGCAAGCTCATGTCAATGAAGCGATTCTATTGGTTCTCAAAAACACATTCCTCGCAACACATTTTTGGTGGAAACGCGCCCTTATAAATTTTGCTAAATATCACCCAGTTATCCAATCCAGAGCTGGTTGCTACTGGAATGATGTAAACGGGTACTGGAATTCACTGAATTTTAATGCATTCCAGCGGGGCCGGGGCTAAAATGGTGGCTTTGGAGAATCATATTATGAATTAAAATAATATGATACTTACATTTTAAAAATCGCAAAATGCAAGTCTTCTTGCAATTCATGTGTACAGCTCGACAGGGCTTTAAATGAACGTGGCGAAAAAAGGAACTAACGCTGATATCATACAAAAACGTCATTTTCGACAGTACTCTTTCACCAGCAGCGCCCCCGCCCAAGTTCATATAGAGCCTTGTCGCACTTTAGTAATTCGTACTAATTTGACATTTGTCAGTTTGACAGTTTTGACAATTCATTTGCTGAATTCATTTTGAAGAATTGCAATGTGACCATTTTAGTCCCGCTGAGCCCGTTTACGTTATTCCAGTAGAATCCAACGGTGGATTGGATCACTGGATTGGAATAATGTAAGCCGGCCATAAGAGCGACCGCAGACTTACAATTTCAAGTTGGCCGACTAAATCGTATAGTATACTGTTAGCTATGGCGGCTTATGAGAGCTCGCACATTGCATCTAACTAAAAGTTGTACAATTTAGTTGGAGGCAATGTGCCAGCTAGGGAATGCAATCTTGGACCAAGATTGACTACTCAAGATCTTGGCGTCTTTTTTCTGAATCAAGATTGGGCAGTTCGAGATCTTGTTGAGATTCGGGTCGAGATCTTGGTCGCGAATCAAGATTTTCGGGATTTTCGAGATTGAGCTGAATAATTGAAAAAAAATGCGTTTTTTTGCTGCAAATGAAATGAAAATATTTATTTCTAAATAAGTTAACTAAGTTAACACTTTTAGAACGTCGAGTCTACATGTGGCCTACCACCGGTTCGGGAACTACCCCGCCGAGAAGAACCGGCGTAAGAAATTGATAGTAACCAGTATTTTAATAAGTAATATATTATGTAAAGTTTCAAAGAATTTGTTTTTGAGAAAATTGGGTATTGTTATATGAACTAAACATTACAAACTCAGTTTTTACAAATTCAAATTTTTTGAAACATAAAAATCTGACAAGTTATATGTAGATACAGACTATCCGTGACGCACTTTTTAGTCCGTAGAAATAGAACCTATGCAATTATATGCAGTAACGCACACGATTGAAAATCTCGAAATCTTGTTACAATCTTGGACAATTTTTTCAAGATCGCGAACAGGATTTCGAAATTCAGGATTGATGGCTTTCAAGATTGAATCTTGAAAAAGCACTTGACAAGATCTTGGTGGAATCTTGATCTTGCAAGATCAAGATTGCATTCCCTAGTGCGAGCTCTCATAAGCCGACATAGCTAACAGTCATACTATACGATTTAGTCGGTCAACTTGAAATTGTAAGTCTGCGGGGACCCTAAGGGCTATAGGCAAATTGGTTTCAGTTGGCACCTTACTTCTATAATCTGTGGTTGGCACCTATTAAAACAATAATAGGTGCCAACCACAGATTACACAGACAGACAGATTTAAGGTCTGGTTTTGCTATCATACCTATACTTGCTACATACATTTTCTTTCTCCTATCAAATACATGTTGTATCCGGTAGATGATTCACAATCATCTTTTACTATTTTGATTCGACTAACTGTAAACTTCGGTAGGCTTACTTTTATTGCTAAATTATTTTATTAATTACTCTTTTAACATTTGAAAACATCATAAATATCAAAACTCTTATGTTTTCGGACATTGATATACAGTTAAATCAAAATTGTATTTATTTTAATGGTTTCTAGCTTGGTGCCGTTATGTGATAAAATTATTACAATGAAAAATATTAGTAGTTAAACATACAATGCATATTTTATCGATGCTTTGACTATTTTAACCTGTAGTATTGCTTTTGTAAAGACTTAGTAACTTACCATCTTAAAACTTAAAATACAACCTATATGGTGTCATAACTCATAGCCAATAGGTAACATAATAATTTAACTTATCAATAACTGTTAGGTAGTCGATATTAATTATTAAATATATTTCAAATAAAGGAAATAAATGCAGGTCTAAATTCCGGTTCGCGCAAAACTTTTCACGAACGAAAAATTCAAACATTTAACACAATACATATTTTTTTATTTTCGATTCGAGACGAATACTTGAAATTCTTTTAAAGTGTGAATTCTAAGTCCTAAGTACACTACACGGTTTTGGTAAGGACATCGTTGATTTATTCAAGAATTCTTTGAGCCACTCCAGACATTTTGGAATCATCTTAAAGGATTTCCACGAAGTGAGAAATTTCAAGCATTCAGACAAATATAATTTTGCAAACTTAATTTTGCCCGTAACGACTGTATAAAACTAACCTATGTTCTTTCTCGGAACATAGGTATGACCAGACCAAACATATTAACATAATATATGGCGGCTCACAGACAGACAAAATTTACTACTCCTATTTTATTTCCTGTCAATTTTTAAGTTAAAAGAACCGAATTATCAAAACACAAGCAAAATAGGATTACTAGTTTTGAAGATCGGCTTTTCCTGTGCAATTTCCGCCCCTATGGCATTTTCAGGAAATCATGTACCCCCTGTCAGATTCGCAACGAAGACGAATCTAATGATACCTCACATGCCATCTGTTATTGTAGAAGTAAAGTAAAGGTTTTCAAAGTCTGCTACTGGCAATCTGTATTTTTTATGAAATTTACCTATTTATATTAAAAAAGAAAATGGTTGAATACCTTTAATTAAATGGCTTAAGTGTCTATTAAATGATTGGCGCTTGTATGTAATTAGGGTTGTAGTTACTGCGGAATTTTGCAAAATAGGTAATATTTAGCACAATTTAATTCAAGTCAAGCTATTATGCGAAAATATACTGCGAAGTTCTTAATCACTTTAGTATAGTCATAATATTTAGAACTTCCTAAAATAGATTTCAATCAAATCGATTATTATAATTCGTGTAGTTTTCTTTTAAGAGCCCATATGACCCTAACTTTATTACATACATTAACCTAGATCTCAAAATCTGTAAGGTCTAGAAAACTGATTTTTTGACACAAGTAACTTCAGTTCATAAAGATTAAATGCTCAAGACGAAAACACGATTACTCAAAAAATGCTCGATAGTTTCTTTTTTACAAAAAACCTTGTTTTAGACACATTTTTGCTTGGATCTTCGAAGTTTGCTGTCTTTTCTTTAATATTTTTTAATATCTAAAAAGGTATTGATAAAACCTAAATTTGCTCAAAACTCTTTTTTCATAATCATTATAGTTCGTCTTTTATTCAAGTAAAACTAACTCGGCGATGATTCCGCGCCGTCCTTTTTCACCTGGCATACGAAAGACGGGCGTGAGTGTGAAGAGAGAAGGACGATGATGGATTTTTAGAGTCAGGTGAGCTCTTAAGGTGGCTTATGACTTATGAGTTATGAATAAAGCTTCCATATCTTTCCGAAAATGTCATCAAATTATCTAAAACAATAACTTACCAATTATCACAGTAAATCGAATGAATTAGGTACCATTAGTGTAATCCGATGCTTTTTGTTACAGAAATAATTTGGTAAAACATATTTTATCTAAAGCTTAAGAGGGTTCACATTATAACAATAAACATTTCATATCTCTTATTGCATTAATAAAATGTACCAAAATGGGTTTCCGGCTAAAATAATGAGTTAAAATTTGAATTTATGGTATAATTTTTGATTAAAAGTGCATTAACGGACATTTAATTTGTTCAAAATGTTAAGATTCACAATTGATTTACTTATCTTTATAGAATTTGTATTTTTGTTTGAAATACGTAATATGTGATTTTGGCGTAGTTAGGTACTTATAGGAAAGACACTACTAATATTATGCTATGTAACTAAGTAGTAGAATATCATAGTACATAATATTATAAAATATAATATATAATGCTTTTACAACTTCGAGTTGGACTCGCCCATGACCCTTCATGGTGGAAGTGGAAGTGGAAGGAACCTTATTGATCTTGCGGAACCCTTTCCGCAAGATCAATAAGGTTCCTTCCACTTTGGAAGAGTCTCTCTCGCAAACAATTCAGGTTAGAAAAAAATGATATTAGGAACCTCAATATGATTTTTGAAGACCTAAATATAGATACCCTACACGCATAGGTTAGATGTTTTTTTTTTTGTTTCAGTTGTTATAAATTTTTACTCCTAAAATTTCTTATAATTTTTCCATTTTTGTATCAAAATCTTAATGCGGTTCACAGACTACATACATCTACTTACCAAGTTTTAATAGTGCAGCTCTTATAGTTTCGGAGAAAAGTGGCATAAGGACGGACAGACAGACAGACCTGACGAATCTGTAAGGGTTCCGTTTTTTGCCATTTGGCTACGGAACCCTAAAAATGTGCGTTCCCTTGCCTCCCCTCAGTTTTGCTCTAATGTATAACATCATTTTCTTATAATATTCTGATATTATCTCAGTTGCAGAATATAAAATCATATTTTACGTTGTTAAAAAAACAATGCATTTGATGAATTAGTTTTCGATTGTCGTGTAATTAGGAATCTTTATTTTATTTTCATAAGTAGCGTGAAGGATGGCGCTCAAGTCGATAACGTGAAGATTAATAGCTTCCCAAAGTTTGAGACGATTCGATAATTAAGGTGCGTACACAATATAGTATAGGTACTCAATGAAGATTTATTTTAGCTCAAGGACAAAAATATAATAGTCTAATGTAGTAATGCCTGTTTTCACCAACCGCCTCCTAACGCTAAGTGGTTCCCTAGCGGCCATTAAGGGTACATATCCTTCAAGATTTCACGAATTTTTGTGTGTCACGTCCGTCCTTAGGGCGTAAGAACTTTTGTAAAACATTACTTTTTTTCAAATGTGTTTGTTTTAAGAGATATTTGACCCGCAAAGATCGCTAGGGAACACTTAGCGTTAGGACTTAGGACTTAGGAGACCGTTGGTGTAAACAGGCATTAGTGCTCAACATTTGGGGAGCGTACCGTAGTGTGGAGAGCACTGTGAAAGTAGCAGCGCTGATAGAACAATTTTTTTTTCACTTTTGTATACAGTGCACGCGCCCCAGCGTCACACGTTTCCCCATACAAAAGTGAGAAAATTTATCTTGCAACGCTGCCGCTTTCACAGTGAAATCTCTTCAAGGAACACGTACACACCCTAAAGTATATTGTTACACCTTGTATACCTTAACATACCACATTCTACAATTTTTTATTTCATAAACACATTCTAAAAAACAGTATCGTATATGTGAGATACTTAGGCCGGTATAAATAGTCAGTACTTAAGATGCATCTCGGTCTCAAGACACGGTTCAGGCTCTGTGATTGGTTGGCTGTCAAAATTTGGACCAATCACAGAGCCGAACCGCGTATTGAGACCGGGTCGCATCTTAAGTACTGACTATATTTTATACCGGCCTTACAGTGCGTATGCTTCTTAATTCTTCGTAACCCGGTGGCGATCACATCAACGCGTTGAGTGATGAGTTTGACCTTGTCTACAGTTCGTTTACAGATTTTTTTACCTTTAGCCCGGCCGCACATTGTCCGAAATTTCTGATACAAAACAGTTGAACGTCCGCGCTGTCTCTTACATTTTGTACTGAGCCGAGTGAGCTCGAACTCGCCGGAAGGATATTTCGGATAGTGTGCGGGGTGGCGGTCCGGCGAAATTCAACTGTTTCTGATCAAAATTCGGAAAATGTGCGGCCGGGCTTAACAGGAGCTTATTTTGACGATATAAAGATCACTATCATAGAAACTCCGAGGTAATACAACTGTGAACAGTTAGTAGCTTTTAAAATACATCTCGAAAAATCCCCTTCTTAAGAATTCATTTGATGATCAGTGATACTGTCGGTAGGCTTCTTAAGAGAACTGTAAATGTAATGAAACTTTTTTTGTAAATACCAGGCGATTTTTTCATCGCCAAAAATGGCATGTAGCAAGAGAATAACACAAAGTATTTATAAATGATAAAATGTTGATTTAATTCGCTTGTGTGCGCTTAAAAATTTCTTTGAATCTAAACAGTGATTGTAATTGAATAAACAAAAAAAGTTTACCAGAAATAAACAATTAATTATTTAGGTAACATGCTAATTAGCTACACAATCGAAAACAGTTAGAAATTGTTTAAACTATTAGTCAAAATTCATTATGAGTTTATTTAATTAAAATATTTATTAAGCTATTATTTTAGACAACGTTATTAATGTCGCGTTATTTATCAAATAATTAGTACACCAACAAAAGACTGCGTCAAATATTTTGACGATAGAATCAAAATAACACAATAAAAACAGAATAACAAGATAGTAGAACAAATTGTACTATTTTATTACCCCTTGCTCTACTTATACCGAGCCAAAATCCTTTAAAATACCAGTCAACTTGCCTCAAAATCGGCGATTATGCAAAATACTCCCGTTATTCGGCTTACTTTAGGTTGATCATTACTTCGGCTTAAGAATTTTGTAATGATTTTGTGTTTCGGGAATCGTTCATCACCCGTGCCTTGTATATCGCGGTAATAAACGTCGGTTTTCGCGGCGCTGTTTTTAAGACTTGAAAAACGTTTTTAGCGAGAGTTCTAGGGTTCCGCAAGAAGATTGTTCTTCGAGAGAAGAAGATAAGATAAGTTAATGCATAAATGTCGTATATTATACGAAAAAAGTAAAATTTCAGGAGCCCCATTATTTATCATCATGTTTCTTCGATATAAGCGCAAAGCTGCATTCTATATATTATAAGAATCAAGTAAAAGTTTATTCTCGTATACTGGTCTTAATGCTAGACAGTCAATGGATTTAACTATCAAAATTAAATGTTTTAAAGTTAAAACATTTAATTTTGATTGGTGTCTGCATTCAAAGAATTTTTTAAATCCGTATTAATTATAAAACAATATTTCTACAGAACTCTACGTCGTGCGAAGTTTACGCACTTGGTCAATATTTCCGGTAATAAGGCACATGCCTATAATTACGGCTTCGGTACCAGGTTGCCTGTTGAACATCTTTATTGGCGAATTATACGGAATTTACAAGTTTATTAGTATGTTGAAGTACGGCGAGAAATTCAGTTTTTATGACATCTATACGAATAACAATCATACAAGGATGATATATAAACGCATCGTTGAAATTATATGAAGCGGGCCCCTAGACGTACAATTTTATTGAGCAATAAAATTGTTCAATATTACTGCGGTCCATAATATTGCACAATAAATTGATCGTCTAGGGAGCTTAGGGAGGTTTTCGTGTCATAAGTGTCATCACCCGCGCGCGGGTCAGGGTCCGCATGAAAGTTGCCCACCTGCACAAAAAAGTGCCGTTTTTTCTATTAACTTACTAATGAACGTACTCAGTGGAACGTTTCTACTGGTTTCTGTCTTTTACGTATAGGTTCTAAAACATTTAACAACACTTTTGCCCGCGTAAGTTATTCATCGTGTGAACATTTAATAAGTAAAAGAGTAAGTGATTAATTGGTAAGTCGCCGTAATTGGGCGTCAACGGTAGCCTTAACAAGTGCATACCTCTGTAAACAATGTACCGTACATGACCCGTTATATGAATGAGCAAAATCAACAACTCAAGAGTGAGGCCACGCCGCTCTGATACGTTGCGTCGTCGGCACGGAATACGGGCGCTTTTCCTGTTATGCGTATCATCGCCCGCGCGTGGATCTTGAAATAGCCGCATCCAATCATTTCATAGATCTGTAGATATGTTGACGCCTCCGTGGTCTAGTGGTATAGAGCGCGGCTCTTGACTCGGAGGTCGTGGGTTCGATTCCCGCGTTGGAAACTTGTTATTTCCAAGTTTGGTTAGGACAATGCAGGCTGATCACCTGATTGTCTGACAAGATGATCCATGCGTCGGATGGGCATGTAAAAAGTCGGTCCTGCGCCTGATCTCTTGCCAGTCGTGTCGGTCTTCCGTCCCACTGGGTTATGAGAGTAAAGGAATAGAGAGTGCTTTTGTGTGCTGAGCACATACTTGGGCACTATAAAATTACGCCTGGTTTCAATGAAATCGGCCACCGTCACCGAAACCGCTGTGGGAGCTATTAGATAATATGTTTCCTGTCACGCGGGCAACACGCGGCTAGGAGCAGCCTGTGGATCTGGTCCGCGCGCGGATGACACAACGCATGACAGGAAAAGCGCCCTACGCGAATTTCCAACTACGCTAAGCTGCGTTTCTATAGTGTTTTTGTTCAGATAACTCAGCTCCGGTAGCACCATTTTTTGCCAAATAGCTGTTTTACACGTTCGTCAACAGAATATAGACAGTAACTAGATGACGCCCGCAACTCCGTTGCGCCAAAACTCGTTTGTCGCGGGGGAACCGTACATTTTTTCCGGATAAAAAGTATCCTATGTCCTTTCCCGGGACTCAAAGTATCTCCATGCCAAATTTCAGCAAAATCGGTCCAGCGATTTGGGCGTGAAGAGGTTAGAGACAGACAGGCAGACAGACACACTTTCGCATTTATAATATTAGTATGGATAGCTCAGAACGTTCTTCACTGCTCTGTGCTCATATTTCCCTGTCCAGCGTTCCGTCCAACCGTAGCGTCCGTGAGACCGCCGTCAGAGTTGCGTTCCAACGGAAACGCACGGAACAATGTGGCTTTACACTAAGAGAAACCTTTAATGATTTTTCGAGGAAGAGTACTCAAATTCAAGTGCAAGGGCACTGTTTGTGATTCTTTTGGGTCAGTGGAACAGTCGAAAGGGTATAAAAATAAAATAATAAATTGTAAAGATTTTTTATGAAACTTTTGCTTTATTGATAGTTGACTTTAAGTTTTAGTTATTTTTAAATTAGTAAATATAATATAGTAATAAATAAACAAGAAAAAAATCTGTTTACTTAAATGACATAACCTCAAAAACAACGCACAATAGGGCTACAAGCAATCATTGCTATTTATCAAAGGTCATCTTTAACATAGGTAAGCTCTTATTAGGTAAAAACCCAAAATAGTAGAAAACAGCCTCCAAATATTCTAAGGAAAAATTCGCATTCTTTGCAGCAACCAATGACGTCATGGCCTTATACGTGGGTGTAAGGCCTTCCATAACCTTTCGCGCAAACCCTACAAGCATGTTAACGACCTACTAACTGTTCGCAATTCTTAAAACTAAAAGCATGACAGCGCCAAAATATGACCGGTTTATGGAGCCTTAAAGTTATAACCTAGACGTGCGCACTAAAATAATTAATGTCTAAACTCTAAAGAGACGTATAAAGAGGTGTCAAGTTTGTAATACACGTTAAAAGTGTATAAAATCTGAAGTTTTTACAAATAAGCAAAACGTTTATGTATAGTAGATATTTAAATGTAGAGATCTTGTTCTCTCTCTGAAGAACTGCGGTGGATCCAGTCAAAGTAAATAAAATTGCAAGGTTTATAAAATTACCAGATGACGCCCTCAATTCCGTTGCGCCAAAATTCGTTTATGGCGGGAACCGTACATTTTTTTGGGATCAAATTTCAGCAACATCGGTTCAGCGGTTTTGTTTTAAAGAGGTAACAGACAAACAAACACACTTTCGCATTTATAATATTAGTAAAAGTAAAGTATGGATAAAAAGTCGCGCTTCTATGTGCATGCGCTTGATTTGTGTGGTTAGTATGAAAATAGCCTGATTTTTATTATTCTTAAAACCGTGGTTTTGGTAGTTCATTTTGTATGTTTGTAGCGCATTTTCCACACTATTAAAGTTTTAATTATCATGTCTCGCATTTTACTCAAATAGAGAATATATTTCGTCACAAATTCTTTATTTAGATCCGGGTGCTTCTGACCCTCTTATATATTTGTAAAGTATCAATTAACATAGCACCTCATAAATATTTTATCATATAAACTTTTTATAGGAAACAGATATGAGGGCTCCCGTTAGAGCAATTAGCATATAATTTGTTGGCTGTGTGTTCATCAAACGTTATAATGTTATTATTTGTCCGCTAAATGCTATTACAGCTATGTGTAGATTCCCAAGAGACCAGCGGGACTAAAATGGTCACATTTAGCAATTCCTCTCAATCAATTCAGTAAATGAATTGTCAAAACTGTCAAACTGACAAATGTCAAATCAGTACAAAAATACAGAAATGAATTGCAAGCAGATTTGCATTTTAGAAAAATGAATCATATTATGATTCATATCATGATACTTCAAAGCGACCATTTTAGCCCCACTGGGGCTAGTTCGGATGTGCATTTTTACCTAGTTGTTAAATGTTATGTTTAGGTATTATGAATTATGTAGATGTTGCTCGCAGCTCCATTTCCAAAATTCCTTTCTCACGCCTTCCTTCATTCCTTTCCGGGAAAAAAGTATCCTAAATCATTTTCCGGGACTTAAAGTAGGTATCCCCAAATTTTCAGCCAAATCGGTTCAGCGGTTTGGGTGTGAAGAGGCAACAGACAGAGCTACTTTCGCATTTATAATATTAGTACGAATAATCATCTGTTTCAATCAAAGCAAAAAGCGTAGTCATCTGATATTTAGGTAGATAGCGTCTGTTTGATACTTCACGCCAAAAGCGCTAGACCGATTATGACGATATTTGGTTCAAAGATACGTTGAATCCTGTCACAAGACATTGCGTGAAATATAAAGCACATAAGTCACGATGGATAAGTAAATGTTAATGATAATCATTGGCGATAAATGTTTCTGATGTTTAACAAAATGCATCTAATATGTTTATAAAATTGCCCACATAAGTCTTCTTAATATCATCACTTAATTCGTCTGAATAAATATTGCATTTTGTATGCTTTCATTGAATTTAGATAAATTGAAATTACATTAAAATTAAGAGCTCAAAGATATATCAAATCCGTAAAAGATTAAAATTAAGAACGAAGCCTTTTAAGCATTCGTTTGTTTTAACAGTAAGTCAATTGTTTTACAGTAATAAACTAAACAATTCTAAAAAAAAAACCTGTGTCGAATCTTAGTCCTAGTGTCTTTCTCACCAAGGATAATCTAATATAAGTATTATGTAATAAAAGTTTAGGCCATGAAGCTTGCCAAAAAAAATTACAAAAACATATAACACAACCCTTCTTTTCTTCTTCCGTCGAGAAGAAAAAGAATCTTCTATCTATGTGTCTATCTGACTATCCGTCTGTCTGTCTGTCTGTCTGTCTGTCTGTCTGTCTGTCTGTCTGTCTGTCTGTTCCGTCTTCCGTCCGTCGCCGCCCGAACCGATTTTGCTGAAATTTGGTATGGAGATACTTTGAGTCCCGGGAAAGGACATAGGATAGTTTTTATCCCGGATAAACGTACGTTGACGCGCGACAAATGAATTTTGCCGCAACGGTGTTGCGGGCGTTATCTAGTATTTTATAAATAGCCATTTAATTTTTCTTTGTAATGATAAGCTGGACTATCATGACACGGTAGTACGAAATATGATATTTATTGTTTTGTTTATTAGCGTCAAATATGCCTTCCTGAGCTCCTATCTAAAATTAACTATTGTTTGAACTTACAAGAAGGGGAAGGATTAGGATAATCACAATATGTTCCCATTACAATTTTAGCTTACACTTATTTACTACTCGATGATGTCTTTTGCGCTAAAATTACTTTATCGCGCGGGAACCGTCCATTTTTCGGGATAAAAAGTATCGTATGCCCTTCCTGGGACACAAACCTTTCAGCAGAATCAGTAGAGGTAACAGACAGACAGACGGACGGACAGACACACTTACGCATTTATAATATTAGTATGGATGTGTTATTTGTAAAAATCACATACTCCTATAAATTACTTATTCGGTTGGGTTAATGTCCCCAGCGACAATATTATGATCGTAAGGAAAGGGCACTACTGCACTCCTTTTTCTGCATTACCAAAAAATTTAATATTTTTCAAACTTTAACTTAACTTAGGCAAGACAAGACAAGATAAAATATTGAGGAGGTGCAAAAAAAATATCGCCTAGCTGTAATACTTTAAGATTAATTCATTAAAAAACCTATTAATATCTTTTAGATAGTTATCAACCGCTAAATGCTTGACACAAAACTCTTATAATTATTAACTTATTAGAGTATTGAGGTAATCATTAGTTTCTCTATAACAAATTATCATCTTTATAGTATACCGTTGTCAATTATAAACACTCACAAATTGATTGGTACTATTAACACTTAAATCATTTTTATCTAAAATCAAATATTTTGTATTAATCAGTCTTTTGTCTTCGCCTAATTTATCCAAGATTTTATCAGCACATGTTATTTGTAAGGAAACACGAAAATTTATAACAATATAAATAAATCAGTTTTATTACTCTATTATCTATTTCATCTTAAAAATTTGTTACATTTAAGGCGCGTCGGTAGAATTATTTTGACAGTTCCGAAACAAATGAAGTGTGTTTCTGAATTTCCGTTATGTGGGGGAAATTTGAATGTGTGTTAAGATAATTTATGTTGAGTAAAGTGCATTTTTGTGCAGATTTTTTTGAATCCGTCTAGACTTTTTTTTATAAAATTTTGGGGCAAACGAGCAAACGGGTCACCCGATAGAAAGAAATTACCGTCGCCTATGGACACTCACAACATCAGAAAAGTTTAGGATGAATTCGCTCTCTTTCTGAAGGTGAATGAAGTTCTGTAGACATTTATTTTATAAGTATTCCGTGTATGACTAAAAACATAAAAATACCTAGTAATCATGTTTCTAAATTCTAAGATATAAGGAATTTTTTAACAGGGGAAACAGATAGCAAAACAGCTGAAACAGACAGCTGAATTCGTTCAATTATAACAAACCAATTTTTTTATGAAATGATTTTTTTTTAATATTTTTATAGTAATTTTGTTAAGTTTTGGTAACTTGGAACCATATATCCTTATCTGAAATCCAACACATTAAAGATTCGTCACATTACTGAGAAACATACCTCAAAAAGATTGAAATCTGAGGATTTTACCGCATACAGTAAAATACGATTTATTGTTATTTTTATAATTTAAGTAACACCTGCTCAAAATTAAATGTAGCAAAATATGTTTTTTTTGTTAAAGTACAACATTTTTACATTTGTACAAACTCTTTTATGAATAAATATCCTTACTACGCCTCCGTGGTCTAGTGGTATAGAGCGCGGCTCTTGACTCGGAGGACGTGGGTTCGATTCCCGCGTTAGAAACATGTTATTTCCAAGTTTGATTAGGACAATGCAGGCTGATCACCTGATTGACAAGTAAGATGATCCATGCGTCGGATGGTCATGTAAAAAGTCGGTCCTGCGCCTGATCTCTCGCCAGTCGTGTCGGTCTTCCGTCCCACTGGGTTATGAGAGTAAAGGAATAGAGGGTGCTCTTGTGTACTGCGCACACACTTGGGCACTATAAAATTACTTCTGCGTAGCTGGCCTGGTTTCAATGAAACCGGCCACCGTCACCGAAACCGGTGTGGGAGCTCTTATGATATTATAATCCATACTTGAAATTATTAATGTGAAAGTGTGTTTGTCTGTCTGTCACCTCTTTATGCTTTAACCGCTAAACCAATTTGAATGAAATTTGCTATGGAGAAATTTAAGTCCAAGGAAAGAACATAGAACACTTATCACGAATTTACGGTTCCCGTGCGATTAATGACTTTTTGCCCAACAGAACTCGGTTAGGCGCGGGCGTTACCTAGTGAACCTAAATTGGCAACCCAAGATCGAATTTTTTGCAAATATATTTTAAATAAAAGAGGGAACGAGCTAAGAATTTTTTTTCAAGAATAATGATAAAAGTATGCCTAAATGCGTTGCTTTTTACTTTGAAGTTTGAAATACCGGACAACATAAAAAATAAATTACAGTTTTATTGTACAGTTCGACAAGGCTTTATTTGAAGGTGGGTGACATTGACGGGAGCTTCGACAAGGCTTTATTTGAAGGTGGGTGACATTGACGGGAGCGCTGCTGGTAAAGGAGAACTGTCAAACACATGTCAAAAATGACGTTTTTCTATGATAGAAGCGTTTAGTTCCTTTTCTCGCCACGTTCAAGTAAAGCCTTGTCGAACTGTACAAAAAAACTCATCTCTCTCATCAATTCATCAATGATTCTGCTTCACATTTAGTCGAACCATCAAAAACCAGTAGATCGCGTAGTTGTTTGTTCCATTTTGTAGCACAAATATTTTGCAAGTAACGGTACAATCATGTTTGGCATTTATGGTATGTGAGTATACGAATCAATTTGTTATCAGACTTTGACCTGTTTATGACGAAAGAAAACAAGTTCTAGGAACTTTTTCGGCGTAATTTGCCTTTATCGAACAAGAATCTATCCCTTTCTAATATCCAAGATATTATATGGGAAAATAAGGCAATGATTTTTAAACAAGGAAAGTAAATTTAAAGAAGGAAAGTAAATTTTAAGAAGCAATATTTTATCTTCTATATATAAAATTCTCGTGTCACAATGTTGGGCCGCGTACTCCTCCGAAACGGCTTTACTGATTTTAACCAAATTTTTTATGCATATTCAACGGAATAGAGAATCGGCTACTGGTTACTTTTTATATTGATAAGTGCATTTGTTGAATAAATAATAGAAAATTATTACAACTCGAGACTGACGGCGAACATAGTTTTGTACGACGGGAAAGCGATGGACGTTGCCATATTGACATACTTATTTAGTCACTTCAATAAAACAATACGGGCGAAATACTTTATAATTATGGCAAAGAACCGTTTGCCATAATTATAAAGGGGCGAATCATTTGCGAATTGGGATCGATCGTTTTGATCATTCGCAAATCATGTGGTTTCTGAGAGGAGTTCCTTATAATTTGTTCAATCAGTTCGTACCAGTTACTTGGAATGAATCGAAATAATCCCTGATGAGTAGTCGCCCTTCAATATTTAAGACTAGAAGACGACGAGAGATAAAAAGTATTCTAAGTACTTTTCTAGAATTCAAAGTATTTCCATACCAAATTACAATAAAATCCGTTCAGCGTTTGGGTGTGAAGAGGTAACAGACAGACAGACACAGTTTTGCATTTATAATATTAGTAGGTATGGGTATTTGCCTTTGGGAAACATTTTGAAGTCAATGACCGACATTTCCTAAGATTAAGTTATAGACCTCCTGCTGCGTTTAAATCAATTAACAGTTCTAAAACACATTTTTTACATAGCGAACCTTTACCATTTGGGTCATAAAATAAACACCTTTCTATAAGACGGAAACGTACTTTTTTCCGGGATAACAGTATCCTATGCCTATTTCCCAGGACTCAAAGTATGTATCTCTATACAAAATTCAGCTAAATCGGTTTAGCGGTTGAGGAGGTGGCAGACAGACACACTTTCGCATTTATAGTACCGTATTAGTATAAGCATGTGGCGTGTCTATAAATTATTTTGTGACGTCAAAGTTACTAGAAGTTTGTACATACCGCGCGAAATCAGGCGGTAGAACGTTGTTGTGTTCTTTAATATTGTGAGAAATACTCATTATGTCTCATTCAGATAGTGATCAGACTGATCTAAGTGATCTAGAAATGTTATCAGACTGGAATGGCTCTGATTCCGACGAAGATAGTAGTAACAGTCACAGGATATACAAAACGAGAGTCAACCATTTCAATCACTCAGATTTTCAGCTTAGATTTCGACTGGATAAAACGTGCGCAGGGGCATGTTAGAAGAGTAGTAGAACACATTTTAACTGTTTTTGAAAGTTTTGTTTCTCTGTCTGTTTGTCTGTTTGTACAGGCTAATTTCTGAATCCGCTGGACCGATTTCAATGAAATTTGGTATGGTGATGCCTTAAATCCCTGGTCAACATTTTAGATACTTTTTTTAACCGACTTCCAAAAAAAGAGGAGCTAATGTTTACTTTGCTGTTTATTATTTTCGTATGTAGGCGAACCGGACACTACATAACTGCATTTGAGTCCGTACCGAAAACTTCTTGGCGAATCCGACAAGACAGATATTGACGAAATTTATATGGCAGGATGAAATTGCTAATTATTTAAAGGCACAATGCGAGTATATTGAAAAATACTTTCCGATGCAACGGTTTTGGGCGGGATAATAATAAAATTAGTGATTTTATTGACCAAGCATTGCTGTGGATGGGGTTTTTCTGGTGGACTGATTTTTTTCCTAAAATCAAATATGACTAAGCTATTTTTGGTTTAGTTTATTTGCTACATTTACAATTATTTCTGTTTTAGATAAATCAAAATTGGCTTTAATTACTTCCTAGTCCTGTATCATCTAACATAATAATATTACATACATATTTTAACACTAAACGCTGAAGAATGGTTGTGACTTTTTAATATATTTTGGTCTTTATTTCGGGAACACGAAAATCAACTGTACAAATTTTTGAGATGCAGATGATTTAAATTGAGTTATTGGTAATCTGACGTGGCAATGATAAATTAATAAGCTTTCAGCGATACCCGTTAACTTACTTATTCGTTTCTTATAGATTGACCCTCTCTAGGCATTTAAATGTCTCCAATCCAAGTGCCCCATTAGGTAACTTATAGTGATTTCAGAGAGCCACATTTTGTCTGCAGTAAACAGTTTTTACTTCAATTGTAATCCTTACTAATAAATTTATTGATATTAGCTTTACAGCTGTTATTAGTTAGACAATGTGTGATTCTCTTCTGATACGTTATAAAAGCTCAAATTTAGGTAACGAAGATTATGTTTGAATATATAATACTAATCAATAGTATTAAATATTTTATGTCTATAAAACTTCTGATATATTAAGCTAACCCTTTTTAAATAAAATAAAAAATAAAAAACTTATCATCCAACAGTTGCGAGACACAAGAATGAAGAACGCTACCTGCGCTACGCGTTTGTAGGGGCTCATACTTACTTCAGAATTCATTGACGATTAGTTAAGGCTGTCCATCACTAAAAGTATGTTTCGTGTTATCGAATTTTAATTCATATTTTACGGCTAATAAATAAAGATGACAATAGTGTGGTAAATCATTAACAGTTACATATATAAAAATCCTGTTATCAATACTAATATGCTATGCTCTAACGGCTAAACGTTATATGTTAAAAATATTATGGAGATATTTTGAGTCCCAGAAAAGGACCTAGGATAATTATTGTTATCCCAGAAAATGAACAAAAAAAAAACGATGCAACGTCTAGCAAAATATATGAAAATGAATGCAAGGCGGTGTCGATGAACTCCCAAACTTTTTAAGCCAATTAATAAGATAAAATATTTCATATTACTTTTGCATATGAATCATACGAGATAAACTTAAAAGGAATGTGCATTACGATAAAAGAAGGCTGCATTTTTTGGAATCTTTGGAGGATTAGGTATATTGGTGAAAATATGTACGGTCGAACACGTATCCGTTTTACAACTTTTGAATCCTTTTACCTTGAAACAAGTTTGAAAATATGGTAAGCTGAATGTGTTTTCATGGTTAAGTTTTTGATCCTGGCACCAGAGGTGCAGTGGCAGTTGTATTTATTAGTGTACGGTGATGGTTATATTATATCCATGACTGTACAATATTCCTTTAATTGCGCTCCAACTGTATGGAACTCAAAAAAATTATAACTTATACCTGCCAGTACTTGTTCTATGATAAACATCGGGAGCATAATATAATTCGATTTAAAGCATTTCGTTCCAAGTATAAACACTTGTTATACTTATATTGCAAGTATAGTGCTGCCAATTTAAATATTTACGTCTTAGGGCCTGTTTCACCACTTTCCGATAAAGTGCCGAATAGGCTATCCACAACTTTTTTGACAGTTTCTCCATACTCTGTCAAGATAAGAGGTAGCCTATCCAGCACTCATCATGAAGTGGTGAAAGAAATCCCTTAGTCTTACAAAATATGGGACATTATATTTTATATCTAAATTAACTAGTTGTTATAATTTGCAAAATAATTAATGGTTATATCCATTGTAAATAATGACAATTCATTATTATAATGAAATCAACGTACAATAAAATTAATTCACCAATCCAGCCTAATTAATATAAACAATTTTTCTTTTGTCATATTAATATTAAATTTGTGCACGTCAAAAAACATGTAATAAACGATTAAAATTACAAAGTGGTGACAATTGGTAACATTATTTATTTTTAATTCAAGTGATTAATATTGCTAAATAAACGACAAGCGTCTGTTTATACATAAAATGATCTTTCTTTTCAAAAGTCATAACGTCATTAAGAGGATAAGTACTTTGTTGATTGATTAGGTTTTGAAGATATAAGAGCCGGGACACATAAACAAGATACGACGTCGTGTCGTACCACGTTTCACGATGCAACGTCGTGTCGTGGGAATCTACGACGAACATCGTAAAAAACTACGACACGACATCGTGACGTGCCACGATATACGGCACGACGTCGCGTCGTGGTACGACATGACGTCGTATCGTGTTTTTGTGTCCCGGCCCTTGGGCTGATTTTGATGACATTTGTCACAGAAATAAAATGAACCAGGAGGACGTACTAAGGCTAGTTTCTATTGAGAAAATATTATGTACCATTCCCGTAAAATTCTACAAAATATTTACGTCTATAACATAATGTGTTTGTTTGTCGAATTGTTTGCTACTGTTTACTGCAAAATTATTATGGTAATGACATAAATAGTAAAAAGTATTACGAGTAAATGTAATGTCGAATTGCAATACATCTTGCATTAAACATTTTTGCCATTAAATCAACTTGTCCCCTCAGGGTATATATTTTAATAATTAAATTTCTTTAATAAATAACTCGCACTTGACTTTAGTTTATAGCCTTTAGTTAGCGGCTTTTAAGAGTTCTTTATTATGCAAATTAAAGGAAAGGTTGTAGAGCAAAACGGTTTGGTACAATATAAATATATACAGTTGACCAACTTTATACTAGACTGAGAATAGCTGACTTGAGAAAATTTTTGATACCGTATTAGAGCAAAACAACGGAGAAAATAATCACATAGCAGTACCAGTATTAAGGATACGACTGAGTTACTCTTATCTATATATTTAAACTGTGGAAATAATGTTTTGGTCCTTTGAAACCTTTAGATAACAATAATATTAGGTCATCTAAACAAGAACCTTGGTTAAACAATATCCTAAAATCTAGATATAAAAAATCTTAATAAAGACATAAAAATACGGCTTCGAGATAAAACCATTAAATTGTCATTTAATGATGAATAGTATAATTTATTTTATCATCAGTACAGTATATACTGGGTTTCGATAAAATCTATGAAAGATTAGGATCAAATAGCAAAAAAATGCTAATTGTATCAAAAACTGTTATTCGGCGCGACTGAATATCCTCTTGTCGAGTCCAGTGCCTGCGCCTACGCTGCCAAATTAAATACGCTTCCCACAAGAAAGTAACATTTTCGGTCATGACAGGTTTCAAGCTAAAATCTGGACCAAAATCGATTTACTTATTTGGCACTAGACGACGCCAGCAACTCCGTTGCGCCAAAGTTCGTTTATCGCGTGCGGGAACCGTATACTTTTCCGGGACGAAAAGTATCCTATGTCGGGACTCAAAGTATCCCTATACCAAATTAATAATATATCGGTTTAGCGGCTTAGGCGTGAAGAGGTAACAGACAGGCACACTTTCACATTTATTTTATTAGTATGGATTAGTATATTAGTATGGATCTACGATGCCATGAACATACAGACACGTTTTATTTAATATTATGTTAACTATGTGTGTCCGGTGGTAGGCATCATGTAGGACTTTCTGAAAACATTTATTTTAAATTTATTCAGAAATAAAACAATTTTGATTTTGATTTTTGTCGGGGATGAAAATGATATTTGAACTTTTATACAGTTCAGACAGACAGACATACAGACAGATCAAACTGCTAGGTTGTTTGATCGATTAGTTGATGATTTTAATCATAAACGATTCTAAATCCTTAGATTATGAAATCATTCACCCATCGCTGATCAGATACCGTTAAAATAAATTTGTGTATTTGTGTTCTAATTTAAAAAATTACTCACTCACCATTTCAGACACTTCAACATTAGTTTAAAAGTTTCGATAAATTTTATTTGCCTAATTAATATTCGAGATTGAGAATAAAAATGATAATTGACAACCATTTATTTTTATATTAGTTTAGTGGAAACAATTTATAAAACGGATACTTGAGGGGTTGCCGTTACAAAGCTTGAACTAGAGATTGAACTAGAAATTAATATTTTAAAAGGTATTTTGTAAAAAATCGTTTGGTACTCGGAAACTGCCGCGGTAAAGCACATACGAACAACGATATGCACACAAACACTGTGCTGAAGTCTGCCGAATTGTTAGGCACGAGTTTTTTTTTTAAATGAAATAAGGGGGCCAACGAGCAAACGGGTAACCTGATGGAAAGCAACTTCCGTCGCCCATGGACACTCGCAGCATCAGAAATGTTGCCGGCCTTTTAAGAGGAATGGGAAAGGAAGGGAATAGGGTAGGGGATTGGGCCTCCGGTAAACTCACTCACTCGGCGAAACACAGCGCAAGCGCTGTTTCACGCCGGTATTCTGTGAGCCCGGGGTATTTCTCCGGTCGAGCCCGCCCATCCGTGCCGTATCATGGCTCTCCCACGTCTGAAGCTAGTAACTACTTTAATATTATTAACTAAGAACATCATAGTCGAAAAGATGTCAAAATCGTCATATGCCACGCTTTTTTGTAAATTGATAACTATCTGATACTATTAAGTTCCTTAGGCAGCAATATTTTTGCACAACATACTATTTATAAAATAAAACTTTTTCGCATAAAACACAGTCAAATGCTAACAACCTTAGGATACATTAAAAATTGGTGTTTCTAGACACGTCCTAGAGATATTATCATTATGAAGGTTTATGGAGAAAAATTCCTGATGTGCAGGATTTGACATCTGATCTCACTGGCGGTTAGAACAAAACATTATAATATATTCATATGATTCATACGAATATGAATTGCGCAATTTACTTTTATGTTACCGTCTGTCGTTTGTATCTTTGTAAGTTTCTTGAACTGTTAGTGAAACAATAAAACTGCCTAATCTGTGTAGAAAACCCTTAAAATTCGACAATCAATCGATTATAAAAGCAAATAATTTAGAATGTGTATGTTTGTTACTCCTTCACGCAAAAACTGCTTTACGGATTTGATCAAATCAAATGTGGTATACAGATAGTAGATTCACAATATGCTTCTGTATTTTGTAACTAGAATATCTAAGAGCCTCCTAATCAGGGCGAGCGAATCAGGATGAGCGAAGCGAGCCCTAGCCTAGGGGCTAGGACTCGCTTCGCTCATCCTTCATATATCCCACAACCTACCCTACTAGACAAGTGGCAAGCGCCTATCGTAAGTTACGCCAACAAAATGTATGCGATTTGACATAAGTCATCGCTTCGCTAGCGAATACTAATGTCAAATCCCATACATTTTGTTGGCGTTTACGATAATCGCCTGCCACTTGTCTACAGGGCCTAACATTTTGCACACTTTACGGAAAAACTGTCACGCCTTATATTGATTAACATAGTAATAGTAATAGTAATAGTTATATTTAGCATAGCTTTAACATAGTAATAGTTATATTTAGATGTGTTATCATCAGTAAGTCAAGGTGTGACGACGCGAGCCCTCACAAAGCTCGGCATTTAAGTAGTAGAATTTGAGTGTTTGACCGTTAAGTGTATATGAACTACCTTTAGGCACGTTTGCACTGAACTCTCGTATATTACAATCAAGTCCTTTTTAAGCAAGGAGACGCCAAAAAAAACAAAAATTAAATTATGATTCATCCATATCAGTTTATAAAATAAGATTTGAGAATCTTCCCAGTTAGGTTTCACATCCTTGTGAAATACCTTAAAGAAACAGATATCTTAAGTTGCATGATATTTATTTGTTTGTTTTCAACGCTCGAATTTGTGTAACTTTAAAACTTATTTCAACGGATAAAACTGTTTCAATACTTTAACTGTTTAAAGTAAGTATATTTTTTATCTTAAATTTTGTTATGAAAATTGTAACTTAGCTTCTACTAGTAAATAAATGTAAATTAAAGAAAAATCGACATTTTAGTAATTAATTAAGTAGTATTTGGCCGTGTAATTTTATAATAATCTTATGGATAGACAGAAAAATAGAGCAAATATCGTAGAGGTCAAAGAGACACTATGTGAAGAAATGGTTTCGGACTAATATAATAATTGCTATAAATTAATGATTCTTTACAATATTCTTAATGAAACAAATTGTTAAATATTATAAATATGCAACGCTCAATTACTTTCCTATAAATGTCGCACTTTGTAATAAATGCGGTAAAATTATATGAATATCCTCAATAAATCATTCGCTAATATTTAACACAACATTTTTCCCCATCAATAAAAATTATTTGTGATGGAATGCTATATTTATTGTTCATTTATTATTATGTATGTCGTAGCGAAAAAAAAATTTTGCTTTTACACACGTATACAGCGTTACATACTTTTTTTGTCAGAGTATACTGAATGTATCTTAAAGCATTACTCCACTTCGTAGCTCACTTCCTAACATATTTTTAACCGACTTCAAAAAAAGGAGGTTATCAATTCGACGCGTATGTATGTAATATTTCCAGAACTGCCCAATTTTCGTATATATGTTTCTCTATATCAGCGTCTGAACAAATGTGCCAAATTTTAAAAGTGTATATTATGTATGTATGTATGTAAGTATGTATGTATGTTTGTGTTCGGATACCTCTGGAATTACCATTCCGATTTCAGTAATTCCTTTTTTTGTTGTACTAGGTAGGTATTGTTCAACTTAGGGAATAGTGCAAGTTTCATCAAAATCAGTTCAGTAGTTTTGGATTTATCTCAATTACGTACAAGTTTGAAGTCGGTTTTATCTTATCAAAATACAGTAATAGTCCAATTATTAAGGCTTAATATTCAACATATAAAATCGGTCCAGCTGTTTTACCATGAAGAGGTTATAAAGAGAAAGACGGACAGTCATACAGAGTACAGACCGATACACTTCCGCGTTTATAAAAGAAATATTGATTGCGGTCTAGCCATTTCACTATTCCACTTCAGATTGTCCATATAAATCATATCAGGGTGTAAATCAGTGCATTTTCGCGTGTCATGTGATCGAGTCGTTTTTCAGCGTGACGTGTGGTTTATCGGCATTCGGCTCTATTGTGCGTCTCAAACGCACTGGCAGATTAAAAGCCAGCGAGATATCGCAAAATGCATATGCATCAGTAGGGTTAGTAGAAAAATTAAACTATAATGTTTTATAATGAAAGGAGAACTCTATGATAAAGATGGTTCATAATCTGAATCTTTCTCAGTTACGCTTACATGCGCACGCACACACATGCATAAAACTACGCTACATTGCATCACCATTCATATGTGATCGTCTGACTGACCATAATTATAAAAGTTGGACTAACACATGAATGAAAATTGGCTTCGCTTTGTTGTTTGCAATACCTACTCTCTATATATTTTTGATTTGGTCAGAGCAGAGCAAAGTATATTTTTAAACTAGATGACGCCCGCAACTCTTTTGCGCCAAAATGCGTTTTTCGCATCGGAATCGTACATTTTTCCTGAACATAAAGTATCCTATGTGCTTTTCTGGGACTCAAAGTATCTCTATGCCAAATTTCAGCAAAATCGGTTCAGCGGTTTGGTCGTGAAGAGGTAATAGACAGACAGACAGACGGACAGACAGACACACTTTTGCATTAATAATATTAGTAAAGTAAATATTAGTATATTAGTAAGTATGGATCCACCTTGCTAAAGCACTTTATGTGCACAATATAAATAGTTTAAAGACTTTCACGACCTTAAACTACTAAACTATAGTGTCACAATGGTGCCAACACACAGACAAATAAACTTTCAGCTAAAAAATTACATACGGAACCCGCAGAGTGTTTTGTTTACCGAAATACCGCAATAAAAGTCAGTGGTGTTGGCAGACCGGTCGATAAATTGTTAAGGACGATTTATTATAGTTTTGCGGACCCTACACGCCATTTTGTTTGCTTTTGTACTATCGGAATTCGGAGGCAAGGTATTAATCCACACTAATATTATAAATGCGAAAGTGTGTCTGTCTGTCTGTCATGCTACCATGAACCGATTTTACTGATGAAGATACTTTTAATCTTCGGGAATGGACATAGAATACTTTGCATCCCTGAAATATGTACGGTTCTCGATAAACGAAATTTTGGGCATAACAGGTCATCTAGTTTATTATAGTTTTGCGGACCCTGCGCGCCATTTTGTTTGCTTTTGTACTATCTGTCGAGGCGCAAATGCAAGGTAATCGCATATAAAAGGTTAGTTACAATTTCATCTTCAATCATCTATTCAGTCGGAATCCAAAGAAATCTTTAGGTTGTTTATTTTGAGCGATCGCTCGTATAGGTTATTTTAGGGTTATATTGAAAATAGGTTTACAAATGAGTAACCTATCGGCTAAAACTGAAATTCATACGTCAAGTACCCTATAAGAAATAATAATTATTATGAGGTAATATTTTTCTTCCCTATTTTAATTTATTTATTAGACAATCAGCTTTACTTTTTACATAGAGATACATCGAGCGAGACTTAAGCTTTCTTATATTTTATTCCTAATACATCTTACTCCAATCTCATACCATCTAAGGAAATAAACAAAAAATATTATGGACCTTACAGTAATAATTATTAAGGTGCATTGGGGTAACTTCGGAAGAAAAAAAAAATGGGGATATTCCGAAAATGGCAAATAATTACCAAACAGAAAGTAATTTTGAGCTCTGGCTACATTAACCGAGACGCCAATTTAATCACCTCCCCCACTTCCTTTCCCTCGAGCCGTCAGCCGGCAGTGTATGTGCGCTAAGTTCATTTTTTCGCGCCAAGTGCAATTTTATGATTTTTTTGGAATTATCGAAATTATTGAAATTACCCCGTATTGTTTTACACAGAAATTAGGTAAGTTACGTAATATTTTGTTTGTTTTAAAGAAGCTTTGACGTTTTTTGCTTTCCTAAGAATAGGTTATGTTGCTCTAGCTATGATTTTTAATAAACATTCGAAATAACCCCAGTGGGGTAAATTTGTTAACGAAATTTCCCCAAAAATTTTTTCATAGTCTTTTGCAGGGGTGCGCAACATAATATAATATTCCGATTTGATGGTCCTAAAATATGGATTGTTCTATTTGTAGGACAAGGTTACTCTTGAATTATATAACTATAATAACCTATCATTATACAAAAAAACAGCTTATTTGGGGACCGTTTTAGTCGTTTTAGTTCACTAATCAACAAAACTTAGTTGACTACGGAACCCTAAAACGCACCCCTAACCAGCTGATTTTCTGTATATTGATAGGTTAATAGTTCTATCTCTGTTAGCTACCACTTTCGTTGGCTTTTTTATTGTTCTTATTCTATTTATTTCTTTGCTCCAAATGTTGAGGACATCTGCATCCCCGATGGGGTAATTTCGAAAATTTTTCGGTACAAAACTTAGTTTGGTGTCTTCTATGGCTTGTATGCACAATGTTTTTGTATGGGGTAAAATAGAATAAAAATAAATATGTGCCTTAAATGTATTATTACATTAGGTCGTGTTTCGGCTGATATTCGAAATTACCCCTTGAGTATTCGAAATTACCCATGAAAAGTAGAAATAGGGTTATATTTTAAAGGGGTAGTTATATCAGAATCCGTAAATACTTTTGAACTAAAAAATATACAATTCACATGGAAATATGTTTATTATAACTAAAATGTTACAGTTATAGGTAACAATATATACAAATTCGTCTTCTAAACTTGAAACAATGACACAATATACTCACTCTTCCAAAAACTTTACGATATTGCCCCAATGCACCTTATCATATTATTTGACCTATAAAATTATATTAAGACGTGTATGTTAAACCACTTTAATAGCGAAAAATAGTCATTAAAAGTTAACTTTAGAGTCAATGACCAGTAAAGTGACACCTAGTTATGATTTATAACCCTTATAACGTCTCATGGGTAAACTATTATATCTTGTTTTTTTCTAAAAAGTTAACATCAGGTTTATTTCAAATGAGTCTTACAAATATTAATACTATTTTAGCATTAACCAGCATATATATTCCTACCAGAAATGTCTATTAAAAAAAATTTCAGGGTCAAACATAAACAACTATAATAATATTTTTATCTCGGATTTCGGAATTTCTATGACGATTCTTTATGTTGTTTGGTAGATCTCCAAAATGACATCTTAATTTATAACAACTATATAATAAGCAATAATAATTATTAAGAAATCACATGTTTATCTAGAATCTACATAGTTTTTAATAGACAAATTCGTACAATAAATTTCATAATTTCTATATTTTTTAATGCAATAATAATGTTGTAAGTACTCCGTTGGAGTAAAAGCACAACTATCGTTTTAAAGATTATAGCAAACAGATTAAATATAATAACTTGAAATTAAAAAGCATTAACTTTTTGCTTGACCACTTGTAATGCTAAAAAGGCTTCCTCGTCAAAATATTTACAATAGTGACTAAGCTATTACCCACTACAGAAAAAATATGCGAAACATAACATGGGAGGATTTAAACTGTAGCGGTAAAAATATAGACGCAACTAAACATAGATAGTGGTAAATATTAATATTATTTTTGGGGTAAATAAATTACAATATCTAATTCATAGACAATTAAAAAAATGGGAGGATGATAAAATCTTGGAAACTGTAATTGCTATTGACATTTTTGTTTAATAAATGAACAGACTATAAAACCTGATGAAAAGTCCTCAAAAGTTCATAAAATTTTGATACCGTAATATGAGAAAGATAAAATAATTAATAAAATATATTTTAGTATTGTATTTATTTAGGTACTTGTATAAAAATAAATTACCTCGACTTGAATAATATTTTAATATATTATTACTTATTATTAACATAAAATGGCATCATAAAATATTTTCTTTTAAGAAACTATAATATTAGAAGTAGTAACTCTAACAAAAGTTAGACGTACTAGTTACTATTTTATATTTTTTCAGGGATTAACAAGGTTAAAAACTTCAAAGACTTGTATATCTGTAATTTTTTTGGGATTTTTCATTTCTCGTGCCATATCCTGCCTTTCATAGCTCTGTATTGCGTATGATCTGCAAAAAAATATCATAATATAACGGATCCAACAATAACAAAAAGTTTGTGAGTGCAAAAACAATACAATGCCTTTTTTGTTACAGGTACTAATTTGTTTGGATAGCGTAGAACTATTGTTACAAGGTAAGGTTATCTGATAAGGGGAATTAGACGATGGCGAAAGAGAAAGATAGTGAAAGAAAGAGAGCATCGACTTCCTGGTTATTAACGGCCCGACTAGGGGTTCCCAAATACTTTTGTTTTAAAGACCACTTTCAAAATTTGCGGGATCTGGTAGACCGTCAAATTACAATTTTTTGTATCCCCAGCTTAAGATTGTGGACCCCCAGTTTTTGTCAAGTCTCCCGTGTACCCATGGAGGTCCACCTAGACCACTTTGGGAATTACTGTCCTAGACCCTTGATGGCACAACACTGTATTTCCTATGACTTCTACGTGGTCCCGTGATTTTGACACAAAATTTCGACAAGGAGGTCGTAAGTTGAAATTCCTTGTTGGAAAAATGTTGTTTCCGACTTTGATTCGCATACCCTAAGTTGTCCACAGAGGTATACCTGAATTTTCTAAATGCAGAAAGTAAATGCGAAAATTACCTACTATAGTAAAATGTCAGGCATTGTGGTTGAATGGAAATGATTTGCGGGCAGTGCACAAAACCACCCATGTGTCGCGAGTCGCGACTAATTGATCGTGGTAATTTGTATGTATTGTAATACAAGTATATAGCTAAATAAAACCTAGCTTTTAAACTTTCTAATAGTTAATTTGGCACCAAAACCGTTTCAACAGTTTGATCGTAAAAGAGGTTACCAGAGGTTCCCAAACTCCTTTGTTTCGTAAACCACTTTCAAAATTTAGGCGGTGGACCCCCTAGAGCACCCCCTCTCCCTCTCTACCCCTGGGGGTCCAACTGGCCCACTTTGGGAAAACAGACATATTTTGCATTACTGGTATCGATGCTATACTGAAACTAAATAAAAATAAATTAATGGTATGCAAAGACGAAATCTACAGACTAAAATGTAAAGTGTGAACACCTTTATCTGATCTAAATACTAATGTAGTGAGTCACGAGATAGTCGCAGAATCCGTTTGGACCCGATAAACACTGTTTGGTAGGTTGTTTTATGTGATTTATGTTTGTTCAGGGAAATTCCTAAAACGTACAAAACTTAACCCTCTAATGGCTTCTGATTACATCTATTGTGCAGTTTGTTACTTGGTTATGCAAGAGTTGATAAAATTTGGTATGTCGATAGGTTAGGCTCCGGATTAACATATAGGCTACGTTTTGTCCTAAATAAGACGTACAGTATTCCATGGGGCTTAAGAAGTAGGTAAGCTAGATAACGCCGTGGTCTAGTGGTATAGAGCGCGGCTCTTGACTCGGAGGTCGTGGGTTCGATTCTCGCGGTGGAAAAATGTTATTTCCAAGTTTGGTTACGACAATGCAGGCTGATCACCTGATTGTCTGACAAGTAAGATGATCCATGCGTCGGATGGACATGTAAAAAGTCGGTCCTGCGCCTGATCTCTCGCCGGTCGTGTCGGTCTTCCGTCCCACTGGGTTATGAAAGTAATGGAATAGAGAGTGCTCTTGTGTACTGCGCACACACTTGGGCACTATAAAATTACTCCTGCGTAGCTGGCCGAAAATTTTTGGCTTGGCTTTCAATGAAACCGGCCACCGTCACCGAAACCGGTGTGGGAATTATTATATTATTAAGCTATATAGTAAGTTAAAACACTGTAATTGCACACGGGTTGGACCTCATCTGGCAGCAAGGGATCGCCTTTTTCCGTCGCCCTTTCTCTTTCTGTCGCTTAGAACTGCCATTTGATAGACCGAGACAGAAAGCATAATGCGATAGCACGCGGCGAAATCCTCGAGACGATCGGCATCACGGACAAAATGCAATGGTCGGCAGGGAGACTCCGGAACGCTGAAGCGCGCGATAGCATGCTAACACATCCTTTCACCGCCGATCACTTGCTATCGCGATCGCCTTTTTTGTCTGCGGAATGCGACAGCGCGCGTTCGCATGCGGCATCACACTGCAGCACGTGGTAGCACAGGCGGAACAAATGCGATTCCGTGCTGCCAGATGAGGTCCAACCCTAATATAAAATCTAATTAAATACATTTACCTAGCCATAATAATCTAAACAAGCTTAGATTTACTCAACATTTTAGATACGTACCTGTTGTAATTAGGGATTGCAATCCGGCGTCATTTTCAATCCGGACTGGATTTGACCGGATTACCGTCAATCCGGCCGGATCCAGCCGGGTTGATGAAATTAAACTAAAAACTGAAAATCATCCTATTTATGCATTATAATTCAAAAACAAGGCATAAAGCATCACTGGTAGCGGATAACGGAGTTACTTTTACTTAGTTTTTATTATTCGTAGACTAACAACATCATCTTAGTCACGCTCAAAGAAATTTGAACGAAAAGTTCCTTTATACTTCGTCGAATACATTTTTTTAGTTGATCGACTATTACTCAATAACTTTGAAGTCTTCTTAGCCGTGATAATTTTCCTTTTAAATTCAGGACATTTCCTACTCCCGTGATTTTTCACATTTCTAGAAGCAACCGTTTAGCTGATAGAAGGGGGGAGGGGACACTGGACTCTAACGATTTTTTCCATTTTGAAACTTCATATTGCACAAATGGATCCCTAAATCGGAAAATGATCTAAGAATACTCGTAATATTTTTTAAAACCTATCCAACGAACACCCTACACGGTGGGGTGGACGCGAAAAAAAATCATCCCCGCTTCATGTGTATAAAAATATATATTTTTAAGATTTTATATACCCTTTTGTTGGAATCATTAATATGTATATTCATGCCAATTTACAGCTTTGTAGGTCCTATATATAGTCTGAGCAAAACCGCGGACAAACAGACAGACAGACAGACGGATAGACAGACCGAAACTATAACGGTTCATTGTTCACTACAGAACCCTAAAAAAGTGAGAAAAAGCTTATCCAGAGGTAACGCATTTAACGTAAGTTATTCATGCAACAACCATATCAGTTTGCCACAAATTAAAGTATATTATTATTTTTAGCAATATTCCACGAAATAAACCTCAACTTGTAAGTACATGAGTGAGTGTGCGCATATGCGTGCGCAGCACGGCATACACTCACTCATTTACTTACAGGTTGGTGTTTATTTTGCGGAATTTTGCTAAAAATATTAATATACAAAATTTTAAGCTATGGATTTCCGCAAAGTAACGCCTGATTCTATTAACTATTGCCACAAATCGCCAACACCGGATCCAGTCTCCGAATCCGGTATATTGGGACCGGGTCCGGTACCCGTAAAATGATACCGGATCCGGCGAATTTCCGGATCCGGTTTTCCGGTTTGCAATCCCTAGTTGTAATCTTTATTTTAATTATGGACACAGAAATTGCACTTGCGATTTTCTTAAAAAACATAAGACAGTATTTGAGAATCGTCATATTATATTTGCAACAAGATGACGCCCGCAACTCCGTTGCGCCAAAATTCGTTTATCACGCAGGAACCGCACATTTTCCGGGATAATCCTATCCTATGTCCTTTCCCGGGAATCAAAGTATCTCCATACCAAATTTCAGCAAAATCGGTTCAGCGATTTGGGCGTAAAGAGATAACATACAGATAGACACACTTTTGTATTTATAATATTAGTATGGATTTTGCATTTCTTTGCTGGGCTCTACATTATTGGTTTTATATTGACCTCCAAAGTTCTTTAGCACCGTTAAGTTAACATTGTTAAGGGCAAGTGTGTCAGGTCGAATATACGACCGATTGAAATATCCCACTTCACACATTCGTGGCCCCAACTCATTTTACTTTTCAACGTTTTTTCCTTATCTTAACAAACAGACAAACAAACACGTTTTGTGCTCGAAAATACTGTCTTTTTTAAAGTTCCTTACCGAAAGGGTAAAAACGGGACCCTATTACTAAGACTTCGATGTCTGTTTGTCCGTCTGTCTGTGTGTCCGTCTGTCTCTCTCCAGGCTGTATCTCAAGCACCGCTATAGCTAAATTTCTGAAACTTTCACAGATTGTGTGTATCTGTTGCCGCTATAATAAAATTACTAAAAACAGAATATAACTAATATTTAAGGGGAGCTCCCATACAACAAACGTAATTTTTTGGCCTTTTTTTGCTCGATGTCAATAATGGCAACAGGTAGGCATTTGATATTTTCACAAAATCCTTAATTATATTTGTACGTTAATAATAAATAATAAAATTAGAATTAAAGTTTTCCCATACAAAAAAAAACACAATTTTGGCATATTTTTGCTCTATAACGGTAAGGAACCCTTCGTGCGCGAGTCCAACTCGCACTTGGCCGAAACGTCGGGATTAATAAAAGTACTCCGCGACAAAAATACGTAAGTGTTTCAACCTATAATATCGATATTCTGGCTAAAAGCGCACGCGGGTACTCCAGGAAACGAAAGAGCGGATGAACTGGCAAAAAAGGCTGCACTTACCATAAACACGGCCTCAGATTACAACAGAGTGCCAATGTCCTATATACGGAGAAAAATAAGGGAGGGGACAACAGTTAAGTGGCAGGAAAGATACCAATCCTCCTCAACCGGATCGGTCACAAAAGTTTTTTTCCCCACTGTTAAAAAGGCGTGGGAAATACTAAGACACGTTACAATAACGCCTACACACGTGCAAGCCATGACCGGTCATGGAGGATTCGCAGCATACTTGTATCGTTTCCACCTTAAAGACAGCCCCTCCTGCATTTGTGACCCCGTAAAGGACGAGACAATATTCCACCTGCTCATTGAATGCCCAAGGTTTGGTAGTAACAGGTCTGACTTAGAAATACAACTGGAAATGGAGCTAAGTCAGGCAACCCTCCCTACCATCATGGAGGAAAAAGCCACCAGAGAACCGTTGATGGTATTCATTAGCAAAGTTGTCTCCAGTGCAGCCACAGCAAATGGCTCAACGTTATACACAGGCCACAACAAATTAAACTATACACCAAGGCGAGTAATAACAAACACATCAACACAACACACACGAAATCAAACACAACGCACACGATCACAAACCCCAACGTCCACACAGACACACTTCACATCAACCCACAGGCCAGGAGAAATACATGCGCCAACACAATCACAGGCACACACAGAAATACAACGGGCAGTTTCAACCGAAATTGTAACACAGCCGACCCTAGAGCAAACCCAACAATTACTAGCCCGCCGATCCCTCTCTTTATGTCTAATCCAACCGAAACATTGGGTATAACATACAGCCGTCTTAGCACTCCCAACCACGTCAACATCTCACCGGGACTAGCAGCAATCCTAAACGGAAGTACATCAAAGACGAACATGAAAATGAGCAAATATTTAGCTCTCCCAACAACTACCTTCGCTGGCCAACCATGCAGAATACTGAAATCAGACACCAAAACGATAATAGTATTCGAATGGGATGCGCAAACAGCCTTTGAACGGGCATGTTCGTCTTTGAAGGAGTTGGGAGCAATGGGGATAAGACACAGTATCACCCCACGCATAATCAGCGTAGACGCCATGTCACTGGGACAGGACAAAGGCAGGGCTGCAAATTACTATGGAATAGTAAAAGCCTCAGAACATCATGAGATAATCGTCTACGAGAACAGAGGGGATGACCTAAGCTTCCTCAAAAAGAATCGTGATGATCAGCCAGCAACGTCCCAACCCAGCAATAAGGCGAACTCATCCTCCGCAAGTGAACGACTCCAAGCATCACGGGAGACCAAAAAAGAGGATGAGAAAGAGAGAAATAAAAATGAAATTAAGAAGTCTCTAAACTCAACGGCCAAATTAAAAGCGTTTGTGGGCTCCATCAAAAAAGTACTTCATCGTGAAAGAATGATCGAGGATAAAAACACCCTTTCTCGGATCAAGGCTTCGTCACAAACAAATCGGCAGGCTTTAGCAATGGAGGCTTTTTTGAGGGAACCATCTACACAAACACCGGCAAATAAAAACAAAAGATATAGGGCCGATCTCGGGCAAGTGCTCCCGCCAAAACTCAGACTGGCCCAGAGCCCCGAAGATCATATAATAAATGCCTTCCTCGAGTTCCAGGCGATAATAAGAGCAAATAAGACCATAAAGCTCTTGACCTGCAATAAGATCATGCAGGCCTATCAGCGGAAAAATCAAAAGCTGTTAGAAGTGAGACTCGAGGATGCAAAAGCTGCCATATACGACAATGTCACCTCCACAATAATTGCCGGGGCGATGACAGGGCAGTATATGGCGGCGTTAAGTGCCGACTGCGGATTCGTGGTTCTGGACGAGGATGAGACAAAACGCACGGGAACTCTCAAATTTATCACAAAATCTGAGAATCCAATAGTGGTAATAGCGGAATGTACCAGAATAATGCTGGAAGACAGGATACTAGAAATGGCAGAAGTCCTATCTGGGGACCCCGAATCCAGCATGGACTGGGATATATTCGCGAAACCTATCAACTACTCGTGGGTCAATGGGGTTCCTGGATGTGGGAAGACAACTTGGATCATTAATAACTTCAATGAGGAAACAGACGTTATAATAACAACGACAATCGAAGCAGCCGAGGATCTAAAGCAAAGGCTATCGCTACGAACTGGCAACAAAGTTAAAGATAAAGTTCGTACCATGGCCTCTTTGCTGGTAAATGGGACAAAAGAAACCTACAAAAGGTTGATAGTTGACGAGGCCCTCATGAACCATTTCGGCTCAATCGTCATGGCGAATCAGTTAACAGGCGCCAACGATGTTATCCTCATTGGAGATATTAACCAACTCCCGTTTATAGAGCGTGAAAACCTCTTTAAACTTAATTACACTCGTCCAAACCTGGTAACCAGCATCACCCAGGAGTTGTCTTGCACACACAGGAGCCCTATGGATGTGGCATACGCCTTAAGCATGGTCTATAATAACATCTATTCATCGAAGGAAATAGTGCGGTCCCTAAAGCTAATGAAGTATTCAGGAGCGAGAATACCTAAAACCAATCTAAATACCCTGTATCTTGTCCACACACAAGAGGAGAAAGCAGCCCTCACTAATACAGGCTATGGATCGGGAACGGACTCTCGCGTCCTCACAATCCATGAAGCTCAGGGATTAACGAGTCCCTCGGTGATCATCATACAGACCAAGTCCCGAAAGCTGGCAATCCATGACAGCGTTCCTCATGCAGTTGTAGCCATATCCCGGCACACTAACACCTGTGTCTATTACACTGACACTGATGGAGACGCTGTGGCAAGCTTCATAAAAAGAGCCACGGAGGTGTCAACCGAACACATAAGAGATTATAATATAAAAATGGCTATAAAAGACAGGAACGATAAAGTCCTAAGCCACATGGCGGGTAGATTCGACACAGAACGATGTCTTTTTAACAACCTAGAAACTCCACCCAGCTTGAGTGACCCCTCTCCACCAAGCCAATGTCACAACATCTAAAGGCAAAGGGTGGAGCAGCATAAAATCTAAGGAAATCGGAAAATGTCGGATCTACTGGCCGCCACACCGACTGGGACCTCACCGTTCAAAACATTAATATTATTATTATGCAATTTATAAAACAATAAATGTATATATTTATTTATTATATGTATAACATATTATACTCTATTCTATTAAATATACATATACACATATATATATATATAAAAAAAAAAAAAAAAAAAAAAAAAAAAAAAAAGTGTCCATGGCGTGATGGACCACAATTAATTAAAATTCATAATATTATTTCAATTATCCTTGGTGCGAAAAATCTAAATAATAAAATAACAAAAAAAGGATATGGACGAACAGTCTATAGACGGCCCCAATTTTATAATAAAAAAAAAAAAAAAAAAAAACCTATAATATCCTAATTACCATGTTAAAACTTAAAGCACAGATCAATAAGCGTGATAGTTTTTCCGTAAAGTGTACCACATAAGTGCTCAGGTTGTGGGATATATTAGGGCTCGCTTCGCTCACCCTGATAATACGATACAAATTGTCATTGTGTCCCATGATTGATTGATTACTTCAGCGGCTGGATTACACAATGGCATGTACCAGTTTGCACCGGCAAACCCTCGACAGCCCCGGGTTAGAACAATACACGTCTCTCTGAAACCTTTAAAGCCCTAAGGCTGATGGGCTTATCCGACCAATACTCGATCAGTGTTGAAGGGTTAAATTTTTTTTCGTACTCTAGTCTTTAATTATGCTATTAGTGTTACGAATTTTGTTTTGTGATCCCGACATTCCGTTTAGGCCTCTTTACTCTCTCAAATCGTTCTTTCACGTCATTTATGTACGCCGTTGATGGCGAAGCATGCCTCTCCCACAAATCACAATATGTTAAGTAACTTCTCACTTCTTTTACTTTAAATTGAACTTTTAAACTTAACGTCTCAGCCACATTGTGACACGCAGACGGGGCGTAGCGGGCCGCATTTTTCACACAAGTACAAGTAAAACTTGTGTGAAAAATACGACATGTTATTACCATAATTAAAGGTGATAAACACATACCAAATATGAAACCCTCTAACAATTAGCTAAAAACATCCCAATATCGACACGGAATATGTAATCCGAATGCTATTTAGACCCCTCCCCCATTTAGAACCTTATTCGCATTACTATAAGGTCGACGAAAGCCTAGGGTTTTCACTGCACCTAGGGGTCTACATAAGGGCACCCTCCCTTTGTTTTGGGATGATAAATTAGCCTTACCTGTCGCTAGGATTATGTCCCCAGACTGATCAAAGAGTGGACTTTTTGCGCTTGAAATTGATCACTTGATCAATTTAGACGGGTAGTGATGATTGGTATAAATGGTACGGATGTTTGATGAGTGTTCGATCGTTTATATTTTTTTATGTTAGTCAAAATTTAGTCACAATTCTGTCATAATTTAGCCGCAATTTAGTAAAATTTCGATGCAATTTTCATTTGCATTTCAGTTTTAAGTTCTTGGAGCCGATACACATTTAATTAATTTCGAGTTGAGTTTATACAACCACAAGATTGTCTGTCAATTGAACACGCCTGATACTATTTCACGCGAGCGAAGTCGCGGGCGAATGCACACAAGTACATAATAATTTTGTCCTCAACGCATCATTATGTGCAATATTGTATTTTTAACCAGTAGGTAGAGTAAGACAATATTGTTAAGTTTCACGTATCATTTCTGCCCATGTGTAGTAATTATACGTACTACATACGTATTCTATTTAAAATCTACTATCTAAATATTTTTTTCGAGTTTTGTAACTTGGAATGAACGTAGACTTTACTACATAATATTATAGAAGTATCAGCAAATAATAAATCGGCAATACAAAATAAATCAGGCGGGCCAATCCCAAATTCTGAGAACAGCGTGCCGGTAATTAAGGGACGCGTGTAGCATCTAATTAAAGGTTCAGTTATACTTGGTGATTATATACTTTTTATGTTAATCTGTAAGTCGAATAAAGGTATAAGTAGAAATTGATGTAAGCTTACCCGAGTGCGTTTAAAAGGATTGTTATTGTGTTCTTAATTTTTGTTAGTTGTATGCAACCAAAAATGAAATTTTCAACAAAAAATACAATTGATAATTTAAGGATTTTAAGATAATAAATGAAAATCTAAATACGTTACCATAAATATATTATTATACTAAAGTACCTACTTTAGTATAATACCAAAGTGTGTTAATCTAAATATTATACGGAATATACTCTTACTCCAGGCATTACCTGAGTACTCGTATTACCTGCAATTTTATCTTTTAACGACGTCTGGATCTGTATCCGCTGTACCTTTTTATCTAATTCCGTTTGGCAGGTGTCCATAATTTTTGGGAACCAATGTACTGAGCCAAGGTAGTTCAGCAAAGAATAAAGTTTAAAAGCCAAAGATTTATCTTATATGGAAGTACTTGAGGAATTTATAGATCTTTATTGTGAGGAAAAACGATTTGTCTGGCCATTTCGATATTGAATAAGTTGGCTTCAATGCTTTAAAAATTATATACCTCTACCTGTGCCAAACTAATAATAATAATAATAGCTCCCATACCGGTTTCGGTGACGTTGGTCGGTTTCATTGAAACCAGGTCAGCTACGCGGGAGTAATTTTTTAGTGCCCAAGTGTGTGCGCAGTACACAAGAGCACTCTCTATTCCTTTACTCTCATAACCCAGTGGGACGGAAGACCGTCACGACCGGTGAGAGATCAGGCGCAGGACCGACTTTTTACATGCCCATCCGACGCATGGATCATCTTACTTGTCAGACAATCAGGTGATCAGCCTGCATTGTCCTAACCAAACTTGGAAATAACAAGTTTCCAACGCGGGAATCGAACCCACGAATCGTGCCAAACGATACTAGTAAGGAAAGGTATGTTTTGATTGGTTGCAACTTGCATCAAAAAGCTCCAGGATCGACCGATTTTGCTGAAATTAGGACAAAGTAGTGTAGACTATGAAGAACCTTATAATTGAGGTTACCGTGCGATATTTACACGAGCGACGTCGCGGGCAAAGTCCAGTAAAATATTTTTTCGAAGATAAATTTTGTACAGTTCCTCTCCTAAGGCTCGATCTTGGCTGGATTTTATTTTATTTTAAACTTAAAAACATATTATAATTTACAAACGTGTGCCACAGTTTTGGTTCCAATTTATGAACAAGATGTCTCATAAACAATCAGGTAGAAAAAAGTTCACACAAAGTCTTCAACTTACGTGAAAACATTTCTAAAATAAAAATTGTTAAGCCACGTTCATACCGGCGAACGTCGGCACAATTTGTTCGTCAGCTGTCGCGAAGTTTTTGCTCGCCTCTATCAGTTATGACAACGTCGTTAGCTAAAATATTTCCAGCGCTGTGTTTGGCATCGCCAATTTATAAAGTGACGGAAATGCTGAAACTCTACATTTGGAGTTTTATATTATGTTTGTACTCCAGCAATTAACTACGTTGAATAAAACCTATGGTGAAAAGATAGTGGTTTTGCACCGTACCATTCTTAAAATTCTTTGTGTATTGTAGGCGTTATTGGAATAATGAAATACAATAATATTATCTTCTTAGTGGCTTAAAAATTAATGATTTTAATATTGTTGTATATGTAACGCCTACCAAATACCACGGCATCGGGAACGATTTTTGCTAGAAGTAACAATTTCCTAAAGATTATCGCACAAAAACTGTACATTATTGTAACGGGATAAAAACTACATCATTTTTTCCGAGACTTTATGTATCTTCATACTAAATACCAAAATCGGGTAAACCCTTTATGCGTAACAGACAGATAGACATAAACTTCATGGAATGAAACGGTGGTAGAGATTGTGGAGTGAGCCCATGATTTGTGGATTCAAAAAATTTAAGGCGGGTTGACACCAAAGCAAAAATGATGGGCGAAACAATTTATGCGTCAGCGTCGGTTGGTCGTGAGTTATGACCTGCGACGGGGTCGTTAGGTAATACGAGCTCTGGATACTTCATGCTGAGATCACCGAGTTATGGGTTTTGATATAGCATATTGTAGGGGGAGTTTGGAAAACTTTTTTAGATGCTTTCGGATAGTTTCTATATTATTATTATGAGAAAATTGTATTTAGGACTAGTCTATAGTAGAAACCAATTACCTACTGTAGACTGTCGAGCCTAGAGTAGAGTGGTGTAAGTAGGTCTTGTGGCGTATTTCTGAATAACAAGCTATTTTACTTTACACACAGTAAAGTAAAATAGCTTGTTATTGTAAGTATATATGTACGTGGGAGAGCCATGCTTCGGCATGAATGGGCCGGCTCGAGCGGAGAAATACCACGTCCTCACAGAAAACCGGCGTGAAACAGCGCTTGCGCTGTGTTTCGCCGAGTGAGTGAGTTTACCGGAGGCCCAATCCCCTACCCTATTCCCTTCCATACCCTTCCCTTCCCTACCCTCCCCTATTACCATATTCCCTATTAAAAGGCCGGCAACGCACCTGCAGCTCTCTGATGCTGCGAGTGTCCATGGGCGACGGAAGTTGCTTTCCATCAGGTGACCCGTTTGCTCGTTTGCTCCCTTATATCATAAAAAAAAGTAATTACCAATAAATACGACGCTTGAGATCTGTTTTGTGGTGGGTATAGCTTAGGCCTAAGAATTTGAAAAGCTAAATTATGAGAATTTCTTACGGGCCAAAGGCCCACCACACCTTCCCACAACTCCACCTCCGTTGCTTCAAGCCATGGCAGTTGGACTTTAAATTTTTGTTGGATTTGACATAACCCACCCTCAAGTGATATAGCATAGCTTGCTTCGAACTCCTTACTCTTGACTATTAATGCCCTGTATTGATCAGTACAGGTCAGCGGGCCCCTAGACAATCAATTTTATTGTGCAATATTACGTATTGCGTAATATTATTGACCGTCTAGGTTTGATATTGAACGAATTTCCCGCCTTTCAATCTTATTGTTAAATAAATTATTCAATAATATTGTTCGATTATATTGCATAATAAAATTGGTGTCTTGGGGCCCACTTAGTAGAAGATCATATTCCTAAGGAAATACAATAATAGACATACCTGTATTTTCAACGTTCATGTTTCATTAGGGGGTATCAAAGTATTCGGTGGCTTAGTTTGATACGCTCCTCGTGTGGGGGATGTCACATGGGGTGAGAGGGTTAAGGACGGTATTGTTTTAAACAGGGCGCTTGATATATTTTTGACTGTATATTCGTTGGATCCTTGAATGTTACTTATTTTTAGGGTTCCGTACCCAAAGGCTAAAAACGAGACTCTATTACTAAGACTTCGATGTCTGTCCGTCTGTCTCTCCAGGCTGTATCTCAAGAACCACTGAAGCTAAACTTATAAAATTTTCACAGATTGTATATCTGTTGCCGCTATAACAAAAAATACTAAAAACAAAAAAAATATATATATACTCCTATATCTATAGGGCTCCCACACAACTTTTAGCCTATTTTGCTCTATAGTGGTACGGAAGTCGGAACCCTTCGTGGGCGAGTGCAACTCGCACTTGGCCGATTTTATTTTAAGCTATTGCATAGCTTTTATCGCGGGTTTCGAGCGCGGTTTATAAAGTAGTAGAGACTTTTTAGTGAAAATTAACCTTAGATACAAATTGATAGTTTAGCACATTAAGGGCCTGTTTCACCACTTTCTGATAAAGTGCCGAATAGGCTATTCTCAACTTTTTTGACAGATTCTTCATACTTCATCTGTCAAGTTAAGCAGTGGATAGCCTTATCAGGAAGTGCTGAAACAGGCCCTAAGCATTATTAGATCAGCTAATTTGTGTTCGTGTGTGTTTGTTTGTTGTTTGTGTTTTGCTGTTCTGTTGGTGAGTCTATAAAAATAAAATAAAATAAAAATAAAGTAAGAATTCATCAATACATTGAAGATCAAAAATACTTTGTCTAAACTGTAATGTCTATAATATCATTATTAACTAGCAACACGACAAAGTCGTAATTTAATAAGCGCCTAGCAGTGCTTGGAATATAAACTGATGTTGAATCATTGTATTATTCGTTATTTGTCGAACGTGTTACGTGAGTGACCATGAGTTTAGAAAGGTTGGCAAAGACTCTCTGTGTCTTGTTTTTGTAATATTATTTCAGATAGCTAGGCACCAAGTTCTTAGAAGACTCAATGGAAGCAGCTTAAATAGAAATTTATATTTTTACGTTAACGTGAAGTAAATGTGTGTAAAAGTGTAAATTAAATTTATAATGTGCCGTGATGAAAACTATCCTTAGATGTTGTATCGTATTTACATGAATCTATACTGATATTATCAAGCGGAAGAGTTTGTTTGTTTGTTTCACTCATATCCTTCTCCTAATCTTAGGACCTACTGGTCAGATTTGAAAAATTCTTTCAGTGTTAGATAGCCCAATTATTGAGAAAGGCTATAAGCTTATTACGCTTAGACTTATAGGAGCGAAGAAATAGAGGAAAATGTGGAAAAAACGGGGGAAATTATTTGAAAGGGCTTATTTGAACGCGCTAATCTCAGGAACTACTGGTCAGATTTGAAAAGTTATTTCAATGTTAGATAGCCCATTTATCGAGGAAGAATATAGTCTATATTTTATCATGCTTCGACTTATAGGAGCGAAGAAATAGAGGAAAATGTGGGAAAAATGGGGGAAATTATTTGAAAGGGCTTATCTCACGAACTACTGGAACAATTTTTCTGTTATTTGACACAGATAAGAAGTAGAGCACGAGGATAATAGGCTATTTTTTGTGGACTTATTTGTCTCTGAAATATCTAATTTAGGCGGGCGAAGCCGCGTGGAACGTCTAGTATTATCTAAATCGGTTAAGCGATTTAGCCATGAACATATAACATATAATACTGGAAATAGTTACAAGCCCACTTTCGATTTTATAAAATTAGCATAGTTTCCTCAAAATCATTTTCTAAACCATCAAATATTGAAAGCTATCTTTGATATACTTAGGTACTACAAGATTAACATATATATTCATACTAATAATAATAACTCCCACACCGGTTTCGGTGACGGTGGCCGGTTTCATTGAAACCAGGCCAGTTACGCAGGAGTAATTTTATAGTGCCCAAGTGTGTGTGCAGTATATAAGAGCACTCTCTATTCCTTTTACTATCATAATCCAGTGGGACGGAAGACCGACACGACTGGCGAGAGATCAGGCGCAGGACCGACTTTTCACATGCCCATCCGACGCGACGCATGGATCATTTTACTTGTCAGACAATCAGGTGATTAGCCTGCATTGACCTAACCAAACTTGGAAATAACATGTTTCCAATGCGGGAATCGAACCCACAACCTCCGAGTCAAGAGCCACCCTCTATAACCACTGGACCACGTTCATACTAATAATATTATAAATGCGAAGTTGTGTCTGTCTGTCTGTTACCTCTTCACGCACAAACCGCTCAACCGATTTTGCTGAATTTGGCATGGAGATACTTTGATTCCCGGGAAAAGACATAGGGTACTTTCATCCCATAAAAATGTACGGTTCCCGCGCGATAAACGAGTTTTGGCGCAACGGAGATCGGGGCTTCATCTCGTTCTACATAATACAGTACATTACACATACACATACAAGACCTTTACACAGCTTTTCTAGTCTGATATAACAGTATTTCAGTCTGAAACACCTATACATGTATTTCTTAGCAACAATGGCTCTGAGATTGCAGTCTCGGCGCTCGGCCTATTGTGCCCAGACGGATGGCAAATTAAAACCTTCGCAGCGCCGTCCAATACTGATTGAGTGTGAAAAAGCACTCGCTAGATTACAATCGAGTCAGTCCATCACGGGCTGTAGGTGTGATTAAAATAGTGAAAATGTTAAGAAAATTGTTGTGTTATAGCCTATCGATCAAGACCTTTATTAATAATTATATGTACTTAGCACGCCTCCGTGGTCCAGTGGTTAAGAGCGTGGCTCTTGACTCGGAGGTCGTGGGTTCGATCCCCGCGTTGGAAACATGTTATTTTCAACTTTGGTTAGGACAATGCAGGCTTATCACCTGATTGTCTGACAAGTAAGATGATCCATGCTCGGATGGGCTTGTAAAAAGTCGGTCCTGCGCCTGATCTCTCGCCGGTCGTGTCGGTCTTCCGTCCCACTGGGTTATGAGAGTAAAGGAATAGAGAGTGCTCTTGTGTACTGCGCACACACTTGGGCATTATAAAATTACTCCTACGTACCTGGCCTGGTTTCAATGAAACCGGCCATCGTCAAGAAACCGGTGTGGGGGGTATTATTATTATATTTAGCGACTTAGCTGGGGAGCGAGGTGATGGCGTGGGGACGCCGTCGCCCAACATCACCGAGACCCCGAGTTGGCCGCGATGCGCTAAGTGTTCCGCGCATCGCGTCATAGTGGCAGTGTGGGCTCTGCCTTAAGCGGAAGAGCAGGAACACCGTTGGGGTTTTAGTGGGTATGCCCGGGCGCGGCCCTCCGCCCCCAGGGAGTCCCACATACCCCGGTAGCCCTCCCCAGACTGCCGGGGATGCGTAAACGCATTTCCCCAGCGAAAAAAAAAAAAGAAAAAAAAAAGGTGAGAGAACCGTTTTTCTTGGCTGGGGAAGCCAGATAAAAGTAAAATGATTGTGCTACTAGATAACTCGGCAATGTGTAGCAAAATAGACGTTCTTCTCTAATCACTTTTCATTATAATCTGTTGCGCAGTTTTAAAAACCTAAGTTAGTATAGCTTGAAAATAATTTTGTTTTACACCATGTAGTAATTTTTTTGTCCCAAGTTGTAGTATTTAAGCTCTGTACTAATCTTAATAAAATAAATAAGGTGTCACTAGATAATATGTAGTAGCCTGGGTAACATAATACTATTATAATGTTCTAAAGACATTGTGTAAAAAATATGACTTAGTAAGGTTTAGGTACATAAAATATTGAAATGAATATAGCATAAGCAGGTAAAAATGACTAAAGTAATGGTGTATCCTTCGATGTTTCACGTAATCGAAATCACAAAACGACCGTAAAATGAAGGGTATTGGGTGTTTACGAGATAAAACCCAATTACATTAGACAGACATGCAGTAAAATGTTTTAAATCAAATTGTATGTATACTAACATGGTACTATATAATATAATATTATAGCAAGTATGTTTTTATAGTTGTAGCTGGTAGCTCCACTAGAAGGCCATATTTTGTTAGTCATCTGTATATTAATACGTGAGAGAAACTTTGTAACCTTTTTTACGAAAAATGGGGAAACGTAGGTGCATGAAATTTCGCACAGTTATAGTTTATATGGTGAAGGAGTGCATCGAGCTAATTTATTTTAAAATGATGCTTTTATCATATATATTCTTAACAAATAAAACGTTACACAAACTACGACACTACTACTAGGAAAAATGACAGATTTTTGAGTGACAAGCCTATACATACGAATTATACTCTTTTATTTATGGTTGAAGTCTGTTGACAAGTTGACAAATTGAAAATGGATTATTGTTTTTTTTATTTAATTTTAGATACTAATTATTAGACAATGCTTAAACGGTCAGTCTGAGATCAGCTGAGTCCCAGAAACAAGAATTGAAAAAAACTATGATGAAGTCAATATTTTTTACAAAATATAGGTAGTAGTCCTAATGTCGTTGCATGTAAGGTCGAATTTCGACCATTGGGCGATCTCTAGTAATTATGAATAAATCAAATAAAATTACTGCAGTCATAGCCTAGCTTAAAGCTTACTACATTGCACTTAAGCACATTGTTAAGAGGAGTCCACACCGCCCTTTTTTCCATACAAACGTTGTCCCCTGTTTCCTCCCTGGATAATGCTAGTAGATATGTAATTGATTGTACTGTCGGTTCTTGGTGGAAATTCATGTTGTACACTAATAAAACACACTTTTCTTGCACTTTTTCCACTATATTTAGATATTATTATAACTTTTAACAAATAACACGACCGGTTTCGAAATTATTTCACAGACACCTGATGATGAATAATTTCGAAACCGGTCGTGTTATTTGTTAAAAGTTATAATAATATCTAAATATAGTGGAAAAAGTGCAAGAAAAGTGTGTTTTATTAGTGTACAATGCTAGTAGAGTTATAATTTTTTTCCTGAATATCTACGGCTACTAATACAATATCCCTATGTTTTCTTTTTTTTCATAATTTAATTATTAAATAAGATATGAACGTCCAAAAACCCAAAAAAATGGCCAGATTTTCCGCTGTGTTCAAACATCCAGAAAATAGATTTGGCTAGATTATACAAAAAAAATAAAACATAGGAACACTCAACACAGCTCAAGCCTTTCTTTAATCTTTAATGAAAAAAGTACTTAAATTGGTTAAACTTTGGAGAAGGAATCAGGAGACAACGAATCGTTGATTTTCTGCAGTTGTCTCTAAAGCGTTCTGCGGTATAGGCTTGAGGTAAGGGAGACAGTTATAGATATTACACGTACTTTTTTATCATTTCTCTAGCCCCTGGTGTATCCTTTTAAATGCAGCAATTTCTCCAAAACCCCGGCCAAGTGTGTGTATAAATTGAACAATGATCCTATAGTAGGCTTCTCATGGTCACCATAGAAGCGATTACTTTCTTCGGAAGAATAGACAAAGTGACAGATTGACAAAGGTAATCCGCCATTTTATCACTAAAATCTGTCAGTATGTTGATTCTTTCCCGTTTCTAATGTTGTTATGCTAAGTCTGCTGGAGGTTGGATAATTTTTGACAATTTTTTCCACCTATCTCTTTCCGCTGTGAGCTTTCTCTGAACCGAAGAAAAATGTCCCGAATGATCAAAAGTTGCGCTTAAAGTGGATTTTATTGATCACAATATTATCAATGCTAATGAAAGAATTTATTTTCTCCAGCCAGAATCCTTTGTAAGTTCGTCCCGATGTAAACAAAGCGATAAAGTAATTTTATCTCTGTTGTTTACAGCTTGCTATATAGCTAATAACCTGCGACGGTTTTCAAGTGGTATAATTAGATGAGCTCGACTTGACTTGGTTGAAGCAAGTGTTGTCGAAAATTTGGTTCAATTTTCTTAGAGTTGTATGTTTGTTGTCTGTCTACAGTGTGTTAGTGTAAACACCGTTATCCTTGAAACAATCAAATGAGCCCGTCAAAATGAACAACTTTTTTTATGAGAACAATGCTGGGAACTCGAAAAAAAATGCCGTCTTCATACCCATACGGACACCCGGATCGGCAATTTGTATGGGTGTGAAGACGGATTTTTTTGATTTCCTAGCATTGTTCTCATAAAAAAAGTTGTTCATTTTGACGGGCTCATTTGATGGTTTCAAGGATAACGGTGTTTACGCTAACACACTGTATAATTCATCAATTACTATTTTACCGTATTTGATTGTTTGATTTCAATGCATTTGCATCGAGACTATAATATTGTTACGGTACATGGTATACGGACACGTGGTGCGCAAGTACATACTCGAACCTTCTAAAAAGGTCCAATGTTTGTTTACGTGTTTACCCTTTATTTGTTAGCGTGTTTGAATTTAGACCTTATGACTGAGTCCATAAGGTCTAAATTAAATTCAACCTACTGCACTATCGCAAGGACGGCAGTTTTATTGTGGCACATTCGCGAGCCTACTAGAAATTTCCCACGGTTGTTTACTTGTTTACGTGAAATCGGGAAATTTCTGGAATTCGTCTCGCCATATAAAAAGAGCCGCAGGCACGCCCGGCGATTCAGTTCAATCTGAGCGATCTTCAAGGCGACATCAAGTGATCAATAGTGAGTGAACCAGTGAAACCTGCGACTTGGCTACGACCTAGGACAGTGATAGTGCTTAGTGATTGGACCTAGTGATTAGTGTTTGGACTTAGTGCTAAGTGTTGTGACCTAGTGTTTAGTGCAGTGTTAATAAAGTCTTCAAGAGAGTCACCAGGTCTTTCTCTCCAAATCCTCGAACCCTAGCACGTAACAACTGGTGTCAGAAGTGCGATTTGGAGATGCCATTGACTCCGAGAGAGGACTTCAAGGGGAGTGTCAGGACAAGGGCGCAGCGAGCTGCTGCCATTGACTCCGAGAGAGGAGTTGCGGAGGCCACACCCACTGGGGACCAAGCTCCGCCCACTGAGGGACAGGCCCCACCCACTGGCCCCGCCCACATGGCTCCGCCCACTGGCCACGCCCACCAGGCTCCGCCCACTTTGGCTGAAGCCACGCCCACTGGCTCCGCCCACCGGGACACGCCCACTGGCCACACCCCTCAGGCTCCGCCCACTTTGGGCATGGCCACGCCCATTGGCTCCGCCCACCAGGCCACGCCCACTCAGGCCACGCCCACTAGCTCCGCCCACCGAGCTCCGTCTGCTCAACCCCTGCCTACTGGCTCCAGCCACCATGCATCGCCCGTAGCTTCTGCGGCCCCTCAAGTGGCTCCCCAATTACAAAGCCTAATTGAGTTAATTCAGGCTCTGCAAGAATCACAAGACCGCAAGTTCGGCGCTTTACAAGAATCACAAGACCGCAAGTTCGGCGCTTTACAAGAGTCACAAGACCGCAAGCTCGGCGCTTTGCAAGAGTCACAAGACCGCAAGCTCGGCGCTTTGCAAGAGTCACAAGACCGCAAGCTCGGCGCTTTACAAGATTCTCAAAGAGCTGAAATTCGCGCTTTGCAAGAGTTACAAGAACGCAAGCTCGGCGCTTTGCAGGAGTCACAAGAGCAACAAAAGGACCTCCAAGAAAAAGCGCTTGGAGCTATAAAGGATGTCAGTGACACGGTGGTTAAGCTTCGAAAAGATGTCGACGTAATGGACGAACGAGTTACGGGGTTAGGAGTGGATATGGAAAATGTGAAAACTAGCCTCACAGAACTACAGAAGTGGAAAGTGCGCGTGGAAACCACAGGAATCGCGACGTCTAGTGGAACTTCCGTAGTGGTACAAGGACCAAGAGTTAAAGTGCCACCATACGACGGTACTACTTCTTGGAACGCTTATCGTCAGCAATTCCAGACGGTTGCTTCTGCCAACGGATGGAATGATGAACAATGCCTGACCGCTCTCACAGTTGCGCTCAGAGGGCAAGCTTTGTCGGTCCTAGAAGCGCATACAGGAAATGGGTTTAAAGACCTGATGGAGGCACTTGAATCCAGATACGGGGAGCGACACCTGGAGCACGTGTTCCGTGCCCAACTGCGTGACAGAGTCCAACGCCCAGGAGAAGGACTACAACAATGGGCGTTGGAAATAGAAAAACTGGTCAAGAAGGCACACCCAGGGGCCGATTCCAAGATGATCGACACGAACATTGTGCAAGCATTTGTCGACGGAATCAGGGACCTAGAGGTCAGAGCTGCAGTGAGGCTACGTCACCACACCTCGCTTAAGGAAGCATTGGCGCATGCTTTAGAGGTCGAGGCTGTTCGGCGTGACATACGGCAGACATATAAGATCCGCGAGGTCTCTGAGGAAGTCAAGGAGGTTAAGGCTCCTACGAAGAGAAGTTCTGGAGCCATGTGCTACAAGTGCGGCGAGAGAGGCCATCTTCAGCTTAACTGCCCGCAGAAAGAGACCCAAATGGCAAGGATGAAAATGCTTGAGGAACGTCTGGAACAAATGGAGGAGCTGCAAAAGCAAGGGGCCTCGTTCCCTGCCCGGGATCAGGGAAACGAATAAAAGCCAGGACTAAGGGGCGAGTGCTGGCTGACACGGAGGAAGCCCCGATAACTGTTATCTCCCAAGCATGCAGCGGGAACAGTCTTGTGATTCAGGGGACTATTAACAGGACGGATTGCAAAATGACTCTAGATACAGGAGCCTCTAGAACGATAGTGAACCCAAATCTGGTAAAAGCCGCAAGAAGACACAAGAGGAGAATTAACTGTCGGCTCCTTACTGCCTCCGGTCAGCCAATACCCGTCCTGGGAGAAATGTCAGTTACGATTAACGTAGGGGGATCCTCATACCCTCATGACGTTATCGTGGCTGAGATTATGGACGACTGCATCTTGGGTTTGGATTTCATGAAGAAGCACAACTGCAGAATTAATGTCGCCGACGGAGTGTTCAAGTGTGGCGAAGAAGAAATTTTCATCCTTGGAGGCGCCTGCGGGAAAGTTGAATGTGTAAAGAAAGTCATAATACCTGGACGTGCGGAAGCTCGGGTGCTGGTGAAACTACCGCCAGCTGGAAAGAAGAAGTCAAACAGATGCGTGTTAATCGAAGACACACCTACCAAGACATCAGCGCATAAATTGATGACGGCAAGAACCCTTGTTAGTGGAAGCAGTAACGCTGTGGTCAGAGTTTTGAATCTTGGTGATCGCGAGTTCTGCTTGAACAAAGGTGATGTCATTGGAAAGTGCGAGGAAGTTGTCTGGATGAGAAAGTGTAATTCGATCACAGGCTCAGACTCAGCAAACACCAGCAACTATGGAATAGTGACTGAGCTACTCGATGACTGCAAGAGTAATCTGACTTATTCGCAGAGCATGAAAGCTAAGAAGTTTTTACAACGCCACACGAATATCTTCTCCAGTCAGGAAGGCGACCTTGGAAGAACGTCGATGGTTCAGCACAGGATAGATACCGGAAGCGAGAACCCAATTCGTCAACGAGCAAGACGGATACCCATTGCAAAGGAAAAAGAAGTTGAAGGCCTTTTGGAGGACATGAGAAGGAATAAGATAATTGAACCGTCTGCAAGTCCGTGGTGCTCACCAGTTGTATTAGTGAAGAAGAAAGATGGCAGCACAAGATTTTGTGTGGACTACAGACGTCTCAATGATGTCACTAAGAAGGACAGCTATCCATTACCTCGAATCGACGACACTCTGGATACCTTGAGTGGCATGAAATGGTTCTCGACCCTAGACCTGAAATCTGGATACTGGCAGGTGGAAATTCATCCAAAAGACAAGGAGAAGACAGCGTTCTCCACCGGTAAAGGTCTATGGCAGTTTAACGTCATGCCCTTTGGATTGTGCAACGCACCTGCCACATTTGAGCGACTCATGGAGTGTGTACTGGCAGGCTTAGTTGGAGAGGCTTGCTTAGTCTACTTGGATGACGTCATCATTGTTGGCCGCGACTTCGAGGACCATTTGCGAAACTTAGAACGAGTTTTCGCCAAAATAGAGGGGGCCAAGTTAAAGTTGAATCCGAAAAAGTGTCGTTTATTCAGGAGTAAGGTGAACTATCTCGGCCATGTTATCTCCAGTGATGGAATTCAGACGGACCCGGAGAAACTAGAAGCAGTCCAAAATTGGCCAACCCCTAAGAACAAAACCGAAGTGCGGGCATTTCTTGGCCTATGCTCCTACTACAGGCGTTTTGTTAAGGGATTCTCAGAGATAGCCAAGCCATTACATCGGCTGACAGAAGATAAACGACAGTTTATTTGGGACGAGACTTCCGAAGATTCTTTTCAGAAACTAAAGAAACATCTGTGTGAAACACCAATCCTGGGGTATCCACAACCTGAAGGTCAGTTTATAGTCGACACGGACGCAAGCAACACGGCCATTGGAGGGGTGTTATCTCAAAAACAGGGTGAAAGAGAAGTTGTAATTGCATATTTCAGCAAATCTTTATCTAAGCCAGAGAGAAACTACTGTGTGACAAGAAGAGAACTCTTGGCTGTCGTAAAGACGCTACAACATTTCAGCAAGTATCTCATCGGCAGACAGTTTTTACTGCGAACTGATCACGCAGCCTTGAAGTGGCTACTACAATTCAAGAACCCAGAAGGCCAAGTAGCTCGATGGATTGAACAACTCCAGGAGTATGACTTCAAGACGGAACACCGCAGCGGAAAGGCACATGGGAATGCCGACGCACTTTCGCGAAGGCCGTGTCCGGAAGACTGCAAACATTGTGTTAAGCAGGAATCTAATGAAGTAACATTAAAGTTAACGAAAACAAGTCCTTTGGGCCTATGGGAGAATGATGCTATGAGGGAGGCTCAAGAAACAGATGACGACCTTCGGCACATCATCACATGGAAGAAACGGGGTGATGAAAAACCAATCTGGAGTGAGGTTGCACCCACTGGCGCTGTCACTAAGGCGTACTGGGCGCAATGGGACAGCCTGATACTTCAAAACGGAATACTCTACCGGAAATGGGAGAAGACCAACGGCAGAGAGTTCCATCTTCAGATAGTTGTCCCAAGAACGAGAGTACCGGATGTTCTCCGTGAAATGCATGATGGCGTATCAGGACGTCATCTAGGAGTAAAGAGGACGTTAACAAAAGTGCGAGAACGATTCTACTGGTTGCATTGTCGAGACGATGTACAGGATTGGTGCCGCAAATGTACTACTTGCGCTGCAGTGAAGGGACCACAGACAAGAAGCCGTGGGAGCCTGCGCTTGTATAACGTTGGCGCACCGTGGGAACGAATCGCAGTTGACGTAGCTGGGCCATTTCCTGTAACGGAATCAGGAAACAAGTATTTTATGGTTGTCATGGATTACTTCACCAAATGGCCAGAAGTGTTCGCCATACCAAACCAGGAAGCTACAACAGTTGCTTCTAAGCTAGTCGAAGAAGTAATATCTCGCTTTGGTGTGCCTCTAGAAATCCATTCCGATCAGGGCAGGAATTTCGAATCGCAGGTCTTCCAGGAAGTGTGCAGAATTTTGGGAATGCATAAAACGAGGACCACCGCGTACCATCCACAGTCTGATGGAATGGTTGAGAGATTTAACCAGACCCTTGAGAGGCATTTGGCGAAATTGGTAGATGACAAACAAAAGGACTGGGACAAGTATATACCACTCTTCCTTCTGTCGTACCGTACCGCCGAGCATGAGAGCATAAAAGCTACCCCGGCGTATGTCAATTACGGTAGAGAACTACGAGTACCAGTAGACCTTTTGACAGGAGGATCACCGGAAGAACCAAAGACCGTACCAGATTATGTCTGCGATTTAAGGGAAAAGATGCGCTATATACACGCCATGGTTCGGGAAAATGGGTTACAGTCAAGTGAGAACATGAAGACCAGATACGACCGGAAATCGAATACAAGCGGCTTCGAAGAAGGGTCACTGGTGTGGCTGCATAACCCAACTCGCCGAAAAGGCAAATCTCCAAAGTTGCAGACCAAGTGGGATGGCCCATACAAAGTGGTTACCCGATTGAATGATGTGACTTACAGGATTCAAAAGCAACCAAGAGGGACATTCAAAGTGGTACACATAGACCGTCTGGCGCGATACCATGGCAGTAACAATGATGCTCGGGACGAGCATCTCTAAGAGGGGAGTAGTGTTACGGTACATGGTATACGGACACGTGGTGCGCAAGTACATACTCGAACCTTCTAAAAAGGTCCAATGTTTGTTTACGTGTTTACCCTTTATTTGTTAGCGTGTTTGAATTTAGACCTTATGACTGAGTCCATAAGGTCTAAATTAAATTCAACCTACTGCACTATCGCAAGGACGGCAGTTTTATTGTGGCACATTCGCGAGCCTACTAGAAATTTCCCACGGTTGTTTACTTGTTTACGTGAAATCGGGAAATTTCTGGAATTCGTCTCGCCATATAAAAAGAGCCGCAGGCACGCCCGGCGATTCAGTTCAATCTGAGCGATCTTCAAGGCGACATCAAGTGATCAATAGTGAGTGAACCAGTGAAACCTGCGACTTGGCTACGACCTAGGACAGTGATAGTGCTTAGTGATTGGACCTAGTGATTAGTGTTTGGACTTAGTGCTAAGTGTTGTGACCTAGTGTTTAGTGCAGTGTTAATAAAGTCTTCAAGAGAGTCACCAGGTCTTTCTCTCCAAATCCTCGAACCCTAGCACGTAACAATATGTAACAATTAAGTAATATTTATGATTTTTTCCAAAAATATAATTTGAAGATGGGAAAGGGATATTATTTTATGTGAAAGTTTTAAGTCTAACAATATGATAATATTTGTACTGAACTGTCTGCAAATAATTCCAAACCTGACCTACCTCTACATAATATTCATCAAAGTAACTTTCTGGTGTTCGGGGGTCGCTCATGTCGTAATTAATCCTGCTACGGTGAATTTGTTTGCATCCACCCCGCCGCTAAAAGCCGCCACCGAAAGGGCAAATTAAATCATATACCGCCTCGATATTTGAAAAGCGCGCCATCCGCAGACGCAAAAAGAATGGCGCTGGTCCTTTGAAAAGCCCATTGGGGTCGCTCTCAAAGCTGTCACTCCCAGGACACTCGACGAGCGTAAACACTCCCGCATTAATGCAGCAATGCGGGAGCATCGCCGCTTCGCTCCCATCTTCGAGGAACGCGCGCTAAGTAAAGCGGCAGTGTACAGCGGCCGCGGTCTGGTATCGTTTGTTTGGGTCGGAGGCGTCATGGCGGCTGCCGCGGCGCGCACGCGCGGGGGATTCCTCCCTATTGGTCTAGGATGACGTCATCGGGGTGAACCCGAAGGTTTGAGTACCAACAGTCACCCCACGGCCGCCGGAGGGTTCGCATGTGCCCCACAGGCGTACAAAACAAATACCACAAGGACTGTCCGCGGTAAACAAAAGAAGTGATAACAGTGCAAGTGCCAATACAGCCCCGATTACGATCGTCCATATCGAAAGGTTTGTAACTATTAAAAATGTCGTCTACGAAAGCAATTGCTCTTTCGTTCATCGTTTTGTTTTTTTTTTTACTTGAGATTATGAATCTTTTCATATAACAGCGAAAAGCCGTGTTTATTATCCCCAACAATGCCATGAAACTCGCATTCATTTTGTACGAATATTTTAGCTACCTACATATTTTATTTCCAACATTTTCGTTCGCGCCCGACAACAAATACTATTATAGTTTTATTTTATTCCACAGGGGTTATTTAAAATATTCCCTGCATATTCGGAAACGTCAGTAGATTTTTCGAATTCTATTTTCGAATTTCATGTACGAGCTAAAGTCTTTAGGTCTAAAATTAATTTCTACCCACAGATTTCTTAGCGCCAACTAGGGTTGAATGACTCTACTTACGCCTCCGAATAAAGAGCTTTATAAATAGTCTAGCTGATTCAATCTGCACCGTTTTCACCATATTAGGTGTTGAATTTATAAACTCCTTTCTGAATCTCGTAGCGCCTACGCCGTAGCGAGAATTTGCAATTTTAAAATCTAGACTCAACAGTTTCAAAATGTCAGCTCTTTTAGAGACTACTAGTTTTATTACTTGTTATTTATTTGACGACCTCTGTGGCTCAGTTGGTGGGCTGTTGGTAGCTCAAGCCGGGGGTCGCGGGTTCGAATCCATCCGGCGACGGAACAAAAAGTTTTCAAAAGTTCCTGGGTCATGGATGTGTATTAAATATTATGTGTATCATATATAATAAAAATCTTAAATATATCGATACCAGAAGTATCAATTAACGTAAGGGACATTTTGGCGAAAATGAGTTATATATATCATTGGATTCAGAATTTTCTGCTCTATCGAATGATATTATTTAAAAAATTCTATCGTTTAAAAAAAATCCCTTACAGTAAAAATTTTTGGCCTGAGTAAAACGATTTGTGACAGAAAAATTGATGTAACAGACAATTAATTTTTTTTTTCTCTGAAAAATAAAGTAAGTAATAGTATTTAATAATTTACACCCTTACCTTAAACACAATAGACATAACGACCAGTAGTTCGACTGCAAAGAGACGGACAGGTTTCAATATCTGTCAAATTCGTCGGGTTTCACTAGGATTATAAACGGAATGTGCCTCGCGCTGGCTGATATAATTTATTTTTAAATATTTAAAATAATGATTTCAAAATTGGATTCTGACAATTTTAATCGAATGTGCCAAAACACAAACAACAATACGACCAAAGAGGAACACGTCCATCGAATATGTCATAGTTTTAAATTCGTAGATAACAATTTAACAACCCTAGCAACGATTTTCGTCATAATACGTCAAATTTAAAAATTTCAACATCAGTTCTAAGTCGGCATACTCTATCATTCTGTCTACTCTGCCTTAAACCACAATAGTTGTAGAGTGTAGACGTAACAATAACAATCTTGAACTGCGCGCGAGCCGCGAACACGTTACGTCGTCGCGTCGCTGTCTTACCCCTCCCCCGATACACCCGCAACGTCTTTACGCTAGTCGCGCGCGCCGCCGCGCCGGAGGGATAACCATTAGGAGAATCAATTAATTAATGTAAGTACTCGGTATTTTAGCAACAATCTCACAAATAAATAAAGTAAAGCAAATACGAATTTGATTTCAAGTTATTACATAATCGGCATATTGTAGTAAGGAGCTGAAATTAAAGATAATCTGTCCATTCCTAATTATTATTTATAATTATTCTTGTAATAATATACTTATATATTATTACAAGAATAATTATAAATAATAATTAGGAATGGACAGATTATGATGATATAACGATTAGTAAGTAAATTAAACTATTTTAATGGTAAAATTGAAAGGGTTGAAATAACTTCTTACATTACATTAATGTTCATATCATTTGTATTATTTTTTAAATTTTTTTCAGTCAATCGTCGTCGTCAATTTCAGTCAGTCTGGAAACAAAAGAAAAATGAAAAATATGAATTTTTCATTTTTCTTTTGTTTCCAGTACATTCATTCCATTACTTAATAAATGAGACTGTTGATTAAGTCTCAGAAACATTTTTTCTTTATCCGTCGTTGAAAATAAATAAAAAATATTAACAATAAATCGTTTTATTTTTGTATCCCTAAATTTCATTTAAATCTGTGATAGCTGAAACTAACATTAATCATGCAATGAACCTATTTTGATGGTATCAAAATACTATAATTTTAGTAGAAAATCTATAGTTACATTAAACTGCAATACTATAAGAGTTCTTTACAATAGAATTTCGTATAATTTTCTATTTATTTTGCTGCTTACGGTATGCTTCACCCTTTACACATAAAATGTTGTAACTTAAGGGACAACTAAACATATTTTTTTAATGTAAGGGACATGCTATATTTTAAGCCGTTAGGTATTCCAAAATATTTACTTTATAGCATGAAAGAAGAGAAAATTCTAAGAAACTTTGTTCTAAACACAATTGAAATTGGAAGCAACAGTAAAAAGTTATAGAGAGATTTAAAAAAATAAAATCGTTTTTTGGCTCTCCTGAAAAACAGTGTTTTGTCCCTTACATTAATTGATACTTCTGGTATCGATATGTATAGTACAAGATAATTAAATATTATATATCCGTTGTCTGGTACCCGTAACACAAGTCCTGTCAAGTCACAAGGTGCTTACCACGGGGCAAGACTGACGTGGTGTGAAGCGTCCATAGATATTTATTTATTTATTACAGTATCCTACAGGTACGCTGTATCTTTCAGGAAAGTAGCCTATGTGTTAATCCAAAGCTGAGCCACGGTCATGCAGATGAGATTCAGTTTGTCTGTCGGTCGTCGTTGCGTTGAGAAATAACAAACATACTCACACACTTTTGTCTTAATTTTAATGGCAATCATTGGTCAGAAGTGTGATTTTAAGAATGATGTACCGTCGAGGAAATTGATTCCTAGGCAGTTGATAGACCAACGTCATTTGGTCGGATCATGTCAGTTCAATGTTATTTGTGATTTGTCCGCTGGGTTTGACAAAACGCGACCAAACTACGTAGGTCCCCTATCTGCCTAGGAATCAACTTCTCTGATAGTACAAATGTGTATTGTTAGATATTTTTATAAGATGTTGGTGAACATAAAAAATATTATGATTTTTAGCTTGTAACTTTTAGTAATCTGTGATACAGCGTCGATATTAATAATGTTTTCAGATAAAGAAAATTAAAAGCTATTTTTCACTCAGATAAACATTTTTCACGCTTCCTAAACATTTCCCTGAATTTTCTTATGAAAATATTTTACGATACTTGAGCTCGCTATGATTACGACAAACAACCCACGCGAATGTACGTAAAAGTAAAGATTAAACGAACGCCATACTTCGCGTATAAACAGCTACGTTTATTTACTTTGCGTCCCGTTTTATGCTGTTTTTTTTAACTAAAAGTAGAACGTTGAAAGAAATATTTTTAGTAACATTTACTAATTATTATCTCATGTTTCCTAATGTTAGATTTAAGCGCCCTGAATGCAGTGGTAATGCTAATGGTTTTCACGGAATTTCCTTGTCGCGTATAAAATCATAGACAGCCTCTAACTATAGAGACTTAGCTAAAGTTGGGAGAACATTTACTCAAATAAAAATGACCAATTGTTTGTATGCGGTTTGGATTTGGAACAGGTTTCCTAAACTTTACAGTTCATCCTTTTATTGTATGGAATATTAAAGCCAACCTGATGACTACTTCACGAAACCCACTTTGGGAATCACTGACATAGAGATAAGATGTTATCCTTGAATCGACACGGACGATTTCGTTCAGAGGTTCGTTTGTGTGTGGTAATGACTTCGTAATGGATATGGAATCGCTGGAGGCTTTTCTTGCTCAATATTTATAGATAGATACAGCCGTAGCAATAGAAAAGTAAAGAAAGATTCTTATCTTTGCTAAAAGGACTGGTTAATGGTTATGATATATTAGTGTTTAACCTACGTAAACGTAAGCTTAAAATAAGAATTAAAGATGAATAATAAAAGTATCTACAAATCCTATACGCTTTAAAGCTTATTTTACTCCCACAAGTTACATTTTCCTTTAAAAGCGTGGATTTCGAAATAAAAAAATGTATTACTTATCGAACCTCATGATAAAGTGCATTGTTATTTCGACTATACAGGATGTTGAATATGAGTATAATATTTCATGACGTTTGATATGATCTCTTGTGGGGTAAATACGGGAATTTGTGTGGGGAATCGCGGGAATTTGGGGAAATAAATGCGCCACCACGGCCGCTTTTCATCTCAGGAAGTGCCCTGTGAATGAACAAAACTATTTTAAAACAGGATTTCAAAGGATAAAAGGTATTTTAGTAAAATGGATTTTGTTAGAACCCGAAAATGGCAGTGCAAAAATAGGGAGCAATAGAATTCGAAGTGACAAATAGTGTTCGACAATTACTACCGGTACATCGCAAAAGTGTAAAGCGTGCTAATTTTTCTGGCTGAAAATTAAGGCCTTCCATGGATTGTGGTAGGTTTCTACAGCATTTTCCTCGGGAGGCGCTCTTCAGAAGCTTTCTGTAGAGCGCCTAAAGCGACGTGCAAGTTCGATACCAATGAGACGTTTTCAGGACTAAAGTGTATTCGTGAGGAAACCCGGAGTTAGTTCCAGACGTATTGACAAGTGCATTCCTCTAGACCTTGCCAACTATGTTGTGACTTGTGAGACTGTCTTTTGGACATCGATGCTCAATGCTTTCAACATACGGACATTTGAAATAACCTGTCTAAGGCCGGTATAAATAGTCAGTACTTAAGATGCGACCCGGTCTCAAGACGCGGTTCGGCTCTGTGATTGGTCCAAATTTTGACAGCCAAACAATCACAGAGCCTGAACCGTGTCTTGAAACCGAGATGCATCTTGAGTACTGACTATTTATACCGGCCTTATATAAGCTTTGAAACTACTTCACTAGAAGAATACTGTATTTAAATCATCCACATATTCAAATGCCTTCACAAATTATGACAACTGTCAGCTTTACGAATTAGATTTCCAGCCTACCTAGCATGCGCCAACGAGATATCTCACTCTACATGTTTTCTCGATGTTTGATGGTTTGTCTCTTCATCTCTATTCACCCTAACATGACAAACATTTTTTCTCGCGTAGATCTATCATCGAAATAACACATTTTTATAGAGTTTGGTCGAGATAATGTCGAGATTTTGACATTATGAGACGAGTGACTACTCGTCTCATAAAACTTAATTAACTCGTCAAAATTTAATTATCTCGAGAGTGAGATATCTAGTTGGCGTATGCTAGGTAGGCATATAATGATATAACATAATTTCTCTCGTTTAGTCATCAACAACTTCGATACAGTGCTCGGGTTACACTATTCCCAACCAATTTGAATCAATATTGAGATCACGTTTTAGATACTCCGCTAGTAACGCGATCCGGGCGAAATTAATGTCTCCCACCCCGGCGAATCCATCTCTGACCTAACTAACCATTACTGGCTTTTCCATCCCATTTGAATATTCAAAAGAACAAAACGTGCAATGTATAATGCTGGTTTTTCGCGAACGCGAAGCTAATTCTTCTATCGGGTGGGGGATTATTTGGATAACCCTTGAGTTTAAAGGGATATGAACTAGGGACCGAACCTCTATTATGCCTGTTTTTTTATAGCTTTTTACGAATCAAATGTACAGGAAGCAATTCGTTTTATTGGAATAGGAGTTAAGTGGTTTTGTTTTCGTTAATTAATTCTCATGTGTGTTGAGAAGGGTTAGGTTATGAAACTCTTTTATCTTTACTCTACAAATACCTTTATTAGGGTATTGTAAAGTATTACATCAGGATTAAAGTTAATCGTTGATTACCAATTAGTATTTCTATCTAAATCTCTCTCAATGGCAGGTGGGATATATGTATGATATTTTGGATAAGCCGTTAGCTTGCCTTCAGAACCTTTCATCGAATTTATAATCATATTGATACTAAAGAAGGTTTTCAAAAAACAACACTTTAGGTAAAACTAGATTTTCATAGAAATTTCAAGTTCCTAATAAAAGTCTAGACAATTCATGATGATACTTTTATTCGGAGTTAAGCTCCTAATCAGACGCGAATTTAATCAATTGGCTATAAGATCGATCTGAGCTCAGCTGACAGACGGGGTGTAATGGCTCCTAATTTGATTGGCACAGATGGTATCAAGATACCATCTTAAGGGTCAGTTAGACACGTCCTTTTTGCAAAAAAATATGTCTATTCTAAGTAATTAGGCCTACCGTTGTAAAGAAAGAAAATGTTCGTAGCAAGCTGTAGGTACATGTAATGCCTTCAACTGTATTCGTGCGAAAAAACTATCGTGACTTAATATACTTACAGCGTTGATGTATTAATATACTTACAGCCTTCAGTAATATTTCTCAAGAAATTAAAAATGTAGCAAAAAAAGGTTTATTAATAAATCAACTAGACTCTAGAGATTTAAGGGTTTAAACAAATTTTACGTCTCCTCCAAAGCTTTATTATATTAGTAAGTGACTAAATATCTGAAAAGAGAAAATAAGATTATGCTTGTTGTCATCAGTTAAATATGGAAATTTCGACAGATAAATAATAATGTACGGGGTTTAAGTCAAAATATTAATTTAATTACAATTAACTTATTAATATTTGTATCTGAGTTTGGCCGTTTGACTCTATAAATTCTCGAATTGCTCAATTTCACTCATAAATCTTCTGGGCTCCTAAATTTTACTACGTTCTATCTATTTTTCTTAGACACAAACCATTCTAAGTATCTCTTCATCAGTGAGTGTAGAAGTCAATACGGAACAGAATGAACATAGATTGCTCCCTCTTACAGTGGACACGATAAACCACTTACTTTATTTGGATGTATTAGCTCTTCGCACTTTCTGATACCCGGGTAGAAAGATACTAAAATACTCGAGGAAATAGAGATTTTTAGGAATATTACGTATTTTTTAAAATATAGAAAAATGACATATTTATTACAGAGTTAAATTACGCATTTTTCTCTATTGATAAAAATTTGAGAAAAAATTCAAAAAAATAAACCTATATTTTTATGTTCAGTTCTCCGACAACTTCATTTAAACTTTTATTGTTCTATTACAAAATTTATTTTGAGAAAAAAGTTCCTATTTTCATGTCCTAAATTTTCTTTATTATTTGGTCAAAATGTTCAAATCTTTGATATACTCTTACATAAATCAAGATCAAATTAATAACGTCTCAGCTAATCTGTATCGTAAAGTTAAGTTTAATCGTTATTTTTATGTAGTACCATAAATTGCATGAGTAACCTTACTGTGAGTAAGCCAACAAATCAAGATGTCACTGAACTGTTGAAAGAAAAAAATGTTGTCTAAATAAAATATCTAAATAAAAAGTCCCTTCAAAGTTCAAACAAAAGTTAAAATACTTAAAAATTAAATATAGTTTTGACCAATCAGATATTTGACGTTGGTTTGACATTTCAGTACAATACCATTTTCTAGTTTGATATGAAATCAACGGAATCAAACAAGGAACGAAGGTGAATTATAACAATAGGATTGGGGTTGAAAACATAAATTGTTAATACTGAATTCTCAGTATTATTGCTTTCTGAAAAAAAAATGACTATCTTTGAGTAAAAGTCTAATTGATCCCATATTCTGTTTCTTTGCTCCTTTTTATCAACATAATATCTTATGACATTAAAGTAATCATCACTCTTATCCTAAATTACGTTGCCGAAGCTGTAATAAATATATAAATTACGCTTAATCCGTTAAGCGATTCATCACGTAGCGAGCGTTTTAGCGCGTTTCGCCCCGAGCGGCGCGCGATTGAAAAATTGTAGCTTGGTCCTAATACGCCGCGGGTGGCGGAGGGTTGGGATCTTATCACGGCTCTGTGGACCGAAACGCGTGTAAATATTGTTTTTTAACTATGCGTACGAAAATATTGAACGTAGTTTGTTTTCCGAAGAAGAGAAAAACGAAATTCTAAAAGCCCAAAGCAGCAATGCGAAACCCGGTTTCAAAGGACTCTTTGATAGTGTTTCCATTTAAAAGCGTTGTTAAAGCTTAATGTTTTGACTTGATTGGTGCTATTAAATATACGCCTGTCAAAAAATCTTCGAAATCGACATTAATCAAGTTTTTATAAATTCATTTTGAAAAGAATGAACCCGTGATTTTTTTTTTTTCTAAATTTTGACCGTATAAACTTTCCCTGGACTTCAAATATTTCAAGATTAAAAGCAATTCGGTTCAGTGGCTCTCAATTCATTACTAACAAAATTGTTTTTTTTTTTATCTATTTAGATTTTTTCTAAGCGGAGATGCGCGTACATTTTTAATATTAAGTTGTAGAATATTTCTATCTGGTTTTATTGAAACCTCAAATGATTTTATTTCGGCCAGCGTTTGGAGACACGTAGCAATACCCTCGACAGCGTCTGTTTATTCGCAGTTTATGAATAAAATATGTCGGGGTAGTGCGAGGTGGTACACTAGACCCGGTGAGATGATCCGACGTCTTGCATTAAGAGCACATGCATCGTAGGGTTAGAAACCATATAGATGCTTACAGCTGTTTATCCATGTTTTAACACTCTTATTAACTTGGGCTTTATGTACCTATGTAACGAAATCTTTGAGCACGACTTTTACCTATCTCCAGTAGTCTAATTAATTCGAAACATTGTACTAAACCAATGACAATGCAAAACTTTGGTAAAATTTTAAACTATTAAATATTAAAGGTGTGAGATATAGTCCGTCTTTTCTTTAGAAGAAAAGCTTTGGAAACTATAAGTAGTTACTGCCTATTTTGCTTACATCTGCAACTTGTAAAAAAAAGTAAGTTTATCGTCTCTACTAGTTGCAGATGTAGGCTTGGCTTAAAAGTATTCTCGTTGATACTCCTCATTTATTTTGTAGGCATTTGAGAGCAAAAAGGGAAACCCTGTACACTAATTACTTTCAAGGTTATTGTATTTGCCACTTTACTTACATATTAACGTAACAGACATACGCACTTACGCATTTTTAAATTGTATGACGTGTTTATTTTATGGTATCATTTAATCTTTATTCTACCTTTAACAAAATGCTATAGCGGATAGCTTCATCTAACATGTCGAATTTTCTTGAGACTTGGCATGTCTGTCCTTTCATAAAACCTGCGCTATGCACTCAGACGAGTCCCGGGCACAAGCGACCCGGAATAATAATGAACAATGACTGGGAAATACTATAATGCACTGGAAATCCTATTAATTTATCTTCAGATCTGTCTTGAGATGTGTAATGAATTGGAAATGGAGTTTAAGGTGCGCTGTTATAGTTAGCGGAGTTACTCAGACTTACACTAGACATTTTAGTAAATGGCTGATATTGTTCTACCCATACTAATATTATACAAAAACTGTGTCTGTCTGTCTGTCTGTTACTCTTGGCTTCTTCAGACCCAAAGTGCTAAACTGATTTTGATGGAAGGTATGGAGATAGGTACTGTAAGACCCGGGAAAGGACATAGGCTGTGTAGAGTAGCTTAAACCAAAAAGGATATGTATGATATAATTAATCACGTCGGGGTCACCAATGTGGGATATGCCGCCTCAAAGGAAGATCTTCCGACCGAGGTGTTATGCTCAGTCAGGCTGGAGCCCACGTGATATATTTCAGCTGTCGTATATATACCGACGCGCTCAGAAAACTTCGATAGCGCGATGCAGGAATGTTAGGCGAATTGTTGGTACCGCCACAGACAATGATATTCTATGTTACTGACGTAACTAGATTGGAAGTTTACGGTAGCAACGCGTTGCCACTTCGAAGATGCCTGCAGGCATATCTCACATGCATAATGACATAACGAATATATGACTTGACATTGTCTTTTGAACAAAAAAGTGGTTACGCATTTCTGAGAATCTTTTGTAAGACATTGCTACTCTAGTATTTTAGAAACTCATTGGCCACAGATATCTGCTTTTGGGATGAGTAGTACCAGAAAAATAGTAGATCGTAAAAATGTTCACATAACGCATTTTACTTTAAAAACAAACATTTGTCCTAGACTAATTACTTTTGAGGGTTCCGTACCCAAAGGGTAAAAACGGAACCCTGTTACTAAGACTTCGTTGTCTGTACGTTTGTCTGTCTGTCTGTCTGTCTGTCTGTCTGTCTGTCTGTCTGTCTGTCTGTCTGTCTGTCTGTCTGTCTGTCTGTCTGTCTGTCTGTCTGTCTGTCTGTCTGTCTGTCTGTCTGTCTGTCTGTCTGTCTGTCTGTCTGTCTGTCTGTCTGTCTGTCTGTCTGTCTGTCTGTCTGTCTGTCTGTCTGTCTGTCTGTCTGTCTGTCTGTCTGTCTGTCTGTCTGTCTGTCTGTCTGTCTGTCTGTCTGTCTGTCTGTCTGTCTGTCTGTCTGTCTGTCTGTCTGTCTGTCTGTCTGTCTGTCTGTCTGTCTGTCTGTCTGTCTGTCTGTCTGTCTGTCTGTCTGTCTGTCTGTCTGTCTGTCTGTCTGTCTGTCTGTCTGTCTGTCTGTCTGTCTGTCTGTCTGTCTGTCTGTCTGTCTGTCTGTCTGTCTGTCTGTCTGTCTGTCTGTCTGTCTGTCTGTCTGTCTGTCTGTCTGTCTGTCTGTCTGTCTGTCTGTCTGTCTGTCTGTCTGTCTGTCTGTCTGTCTGTCTGTCTGTCTGTCTGTCTGTCTGTCTGTCTGTCTGTCTGTCTGTCTGTCTGTCTGTCTGTCTGTCTGTCTGTCTGTCTGTCTGTCTGTCTGTCTGTCTGTCTGTCTGTCTGTCTGTCTGTCTGTCTGTCTGTCTGTCTGTCTGTCTGTCTGTCTGTCTGTCTGTCTGTCTGTCTGTCTGTCTGTCTGTCTGTCTGTCTGTCTGTCTGTCTGTCTGTCTGTCTGTCTGTCTGTCTGTCTGTCTGTCTGTCTGTCTGTCTGTCTGTCTGTCTGTCTGTCTGTCTGTCTGTCTGTCTGTCTGTCTGTCTGTCTGTCTGTCTGTCTGTCTGTCTGTCTGTCTGTCTGTCTGTCTGTCTGTCTGTCTGTCTGTCTGTCTGTCTGTCTGTCTGTCTGTCTGTCTGTCTGTCTGTCTGTCTGTCTGTCTGTCTGTCTGTCTGTCTGTCTGTCTGTCTGTCTGTCTGTCTGTCTGTCTGTCTGTCTGTCTGTCTGTCTGTCTGTCTGTCTGTCTGTCTGTCTGTCTGTCTGTCTGTCTGTCTGTCTGTCTGTCTGTCTGTCTGTCTGTCTGTCTGTCTGTCTGTCTGTCTGTCTGTCTGTCTGTCTGTCTGTCTGTCTGTCTGTCTGTCTGTCTGTCTGTCTGTCTGTCTGTCTGTCTGTCTGTCTGTCTGTCTGTCTGTCTGTCTGTCTGTCTGTCTGTCTGTCTGTCTGTCTGTCTGTCTGTCTGTCTGTCTGTCTGTCTGTCTGTCTGTCTGTCTGTCTGTCTGTCTGTCTGTCTGTCTGTCTGTCTGTCTGTCTGTCTGTCTGTCTGTCTGTCTGTCTGTCTGTCTGTCTGTCTGTCTGTCTGTCTGTCTGTCTGTCTGTCTGTCTGTCTGTCTGTCTGTCTGTCTGTCTGTCTGTCTGTCTGTCTGTCTGTCTGTCTGTCTGTCTGTCTGTCTGTCTGTCTGTCTGTCTGTCTGTCTGTCTGTCTGTCTGTCTGTCTGTCTGTCTGTCTGTCTGTCTGTCTGTCTGTCTGTCTGTCTGTCTGTCTGTCTGTCTGTCTGTCTGTCTGTCTGTCTGTCTGTCTGTCTGTCTGTCTGTCTGTCTGTCTGTCTGTCTGTCTGTCTGTCTGTCTGTCTGTCTGTCTGTCTGTCTGTCTGTCTGTCTGTCTGTCTGTCTGTCTGTCTGTCTGTCTGTCTGTCTGTCTGTCTGTCTGTCTGTCTGTCTGTCTGTCTGTCTGTCTGTCTGTCTGTCTGTCTGTCTGTCTGTCTGTCTGTCTGTCTGTCTGTCTGTCTGTCTGTCTGTCTGTCTGTCTGTCTGTCTGTCTGTCTGTCTGTCTGTCTGTCTGTCTGTCTGTCTGTCTGTCTGTCTGTCTGTCTGTCTGTCTGTCTGTCTGTCTGTCTGTCTGTCTGTCTGTCTGTCTGTCTGTCTGTCTGTCTGTCTGTCTGTCTGTCTGTCTGTCTGTCTGTCTGTCTGTCTGTCTGTCTGTCTGTCTGTCTGTCTGTCTGTCTGTCTGTCTGTCTGTCTGTCTGTCTGTCTGTCTGTCTGTCTGTCTGTATGTCATCAGGCTGTATCTCAAGAACTTCTGAAATTTTCACAGATTGTGTATATCTGTAGCCGCTATAACAACAAATACTAAAAACAAAATAATATTAATATTTGAGGGGGGCCATCCCATCCCATACAAGAAACGTGATTTTTTTGGCCTTTTTTGCTCAATATCAATAATGGGAACAGGTAGGCACTTAAAATTTTCACAAAGACCTTAAATATATGTGTACTTTAACAATTAATATTAATATTTAAATAATATAAAAATTCAGGGGGGGGCTTCATACAAAAAACACAATTTTGGCCTATTTTTGCTCTATAACGGTACGAAACCCTTCGTGCGCGAGTCCGACTCGCACTTGGCCGATTATTTCTTATTTACAAAAAAACATTACTCAACTCACTGTGCTAATCTTGCTGATACGGGAAATTTTGTCTCTTCAATATCTAATATAGCATAAAAAAAAACATTTTAGCGAACCAATCACCTCCAAATCTATCATGTGACTTTTTCAATCTGCCAATCAAACATACGTATACCATGTATTTCTCAGTATATATCAAATATTTTATTAGAAAGTATGTTGGCGAAAACAGTAATGTACAATCGAATCACATCGCGCACCCAGGGGAACCCTGCACTAAACACTTATTACGCAGGGCGGCAGGCGGCACATTTCTATTAATATTTTATGTACCTCTGTTGTTTAAACTCTGTGTACAAACAACTTTACATGATCGAATAAGGGTTCGAATGGGCGCGAGCATAAAAGGTTATGCGACGAAATATTGCTGCGGTTCTTCAGTTTTCTTGCAGAGAAACAGAAATTTGTGTGCAGAAATTAGTTTATCGTCGTTAGTTCATCGTCTTTTACCTTTTCACGCTGAAATTTGGTATGGAGATACTTTCAGTCCTAGGAAAGGACATAGGATACTTTTTATCCCGGGAAATGTATGATTACCACTTGATATACGAATTTTGGCGCAACGGAGTTGCAGATGTCATCTAGTAATATCATCATAATATTCGTTCACAATAATTGCAAGTGCATTTTGTCTCACATTCCACTCAATATTTTTAAAACACAAACGACTTAAACCGAAAATGTTAAGTGTTTTTCCATAATATTGAAATATGAATCCTTAGGTGTTTACTCTCCTTTCCCTTAAAAACAAGAGCTCATGAATATTCAACAACTTTTTATATCGAATTGTACTGTATTCTTTCCGTTGACACCAATAAAATACTAGTATAATATTACTGTGTATTAATAAATTAGGCACTTTATATGAAATAAATAAAGATTTAATAAAAAAAAGAATTAAGAAATTTAAAAAAACCCCCGCCAAACAACTTTAAAAAGTAATGAAATAATATATTTTACTGACTTTAAGTTTAAATAAATCCTAAGTGTAAAGTGATATTTTAGTTCATAATTGTTGTCCCGCCGCCAACAGTGTCTTTTCCATTTTGTATCGCCATGTCACTGATTGTCTCGATTCGGTTCGCTGTGAAATGACCCTTAGGGCCAACCCACACGTACCACAACCACACGACAACCGCAACCACACGACAAACACACGACGTGGTCGGGCGTATATTTCGTTTTGTAAATGAACTGGACCATTCACACATACCACATTTTGCAGTCGTTGTCGACTTGTAAAATACCGACCACATCGCAACCACGTCGCAACCACGACGCAACCACAACGTTGCGTCGTTGCAACGACACGCCGCCCGCGCTTTTCCAAAGCAAAAGTTGGTACTGAGTAACGGGTACGCCATCTAGTACAAAACGTTACTCACGAATGCGTTTCGTTACTCGCATTTTTCGTTGCCGTATATTTTTTTATTTAATGTTTTTTTAATATAATAATAATAATATTATTATTATGTTTTGTAGGGTTCCGTACCCAAGGGGTAAAAACGGGACCCTATTACTAAGACTTCGATGTCTGTCCGTCTGTCTGTCAGTCTGTCTCCAGGCTGTATCTCAAGAACCGCTATAGCTAGATTTCTGAAATTTTCACAGATTGTGTATATCTGTTGCCGCTATAATATATGCCGCTTTAATCAGTACGAAATTGGCTTTGACTTTTGTTTACCAATAAAGGATGTACCCAATAAATTCTATTTCGACGATTACGCTGACATCACCGTCGTCCTATTATTATCAATAATACATATAGCAAGGATAGCAACAATAAAGTGTCCTCTTCGAAATCCATGACTTTGGGCAAGACGTGTTTTCGCTATAAAAGCCGGAGTCGAACTACAATAGTTCGACTTACACATGACGCAACCAGGTCGCAACCACATCGCAACGTCATTTTGTCGGTACCACAACGCAACCACAAATTGCTGCAGCGACACCATTCACACGTACCACAGCTCGACGACATTTTGTCGTTGCGATGTCGTGTGGTTGTGGTACGTGTGGGTTGGCAGTTGAACCGTAATGTTATGTGAAATCAAACATCTACATTAGCGGTCCCCCGACACACCTTGACAACAATTATGGATAGTTAATGGAATCAGGCGTTACTTTGCGGAAATCCATAGTTTAAATTTAGTTTGTTATTATTTTTAGCAATATTCCGCGAAAACAGTTTTGCGAAATATTGCTAAAAATAATAACAAACTAAATTTAAACAATTATGGACTAAAATTTCACTTTACACTTAGGAATTATTTAAACTTAAAGTCAGTAAAATATATTATTTCATTACTTTTTAAAGTTGTTTGGCGGGGGTTTTTTTAAAATTTCTTAATTTAATTTTATTTCATGCTTTTTAAACTTGTGTTGGTTATAGTGCAGAATAATTCCTATCAACAGGATCATATTATATCCCAATGAATACCATCTAGGAGTGTCCTTTTGGATGAGGCCGTCAATATGAGTCCAAACATGAAACCTCCACTTTGGGTTCATAATATGGAGCTCGGCTCCTATAGAATCCAGGTGATGCTGCAGCAGCAGCATGCAAAAATGTATTGGTTATCTACGTCTTACTAGTCGTCGCAATTAAAATGAGCCCAAACACGAAACCATTGCTCTAAGTTGGTGAGGAGTTGGGTATCCTATTGATTACCAGGTGATGCTGCAGCACCAGGTCAACTTTCCATTAATGTGTAAATATTTATAAATGTCACGAACTAGAATGCAATAAAGCCCACCGAACGACTGCAAGTTGCTAATCGGCCCTTCACGAACCAGATGAACTGCGATTTTTCAGCACGGAGCAGGCTGATGATGATGAACTATAACTAAGAACACTCTCAATTAAGTCAGCTTTCAAACAAAAAAACTAGATCAAAATCGGTCTACCCGTTTGGATGCTACGATGCCACAGACAGACAGACAGACAGACAGACCGACAGACAGACACGTCAAACTTATAACACCCCTCTTTTTTGTCGGGGGTTAAAAATAAGTAATTTCGTCACGTTTAACTACCCATTTTAAAAATATTAATACTATACATTTTGTAATTATTATTTTCCTGAATTAAACTGTCTTCTTTACTATTTAAATAAAAAATTATCATAGACATAGCTGTTTATGTTATGCTGGGCTTGACATTACCCGACCAAATTAGGTAGGTATATAAATCAATTTCTTAGAACGACAAAGTTTTACTAGCTGCTGTCGCTTTAAGTTTTCTCTCAACGAAATCAAAGTTCTCCAGGAGACATGTAAAACTTATTGAAATTAGGTTAGGAACTTTTCAGCCAAAACAGAAACAAACAGACTATTCTAAGATATCACTGTTGAACCTTACTGCTATGATGATAAGGTGGATAATACAACGGTACGTTGAAAGGTCTGCTAAATATTCAGATAGTTGCATGAGATACTCCCGAGGGCAAGCAATTTGTAAACGTGACGGGTTCATCTGTTTCATCCCAACGTAATAAGTATTTTTGAGTGGTTTTCGTTTAGGGTTTTGATAAACTTGTGTAGCATTTGAAACGATAAATAAACTCTACATTAGTAAAAACGATACACAAATAAATCTGAACTGAAAATACAAAATTACTATCGGCGTAATTGATTCAATTATACATAATATGGCAACTGGCAGACCCAGGTAATTTAGTTGGGTTATATATCTTGATATAACTCAATCGAATTACGCAGGACGTTCAATACTGAAAACTGAAAAGCTGTTGTAGAATAAATAATAGGGTCCCGTTTTTACCCTTTGGGTACGGAACCCTAAAAACGACTTACAGATGACTTACAGTCTACTACATAATTTCTAAAACTTGAAAATAGGCACGGGTGGCATAATTTTCATTTAGGTAGGTACAGATACGTGAAAATTATTCAATTTCTTCACCATAATGTCCGTATAACTAATTGCGCAAATCTGTCATTGGAACGTGCAGGTTTCATTACGCTGGCCATTTTGAATTCCGAACCCATGTAAGGGCAAACATATTTTAATGACGCGCCGCCTGTTAAAAATTTTAGCAAGCGATATCCAGCGTAATTGCTATATTTTTTCTAAAGGCGAAATTAATAAATGCGCAGTGCGGAAAATGTTGTCTTTGCGTCTACCATCGATCCAGCTGCGACCAAGTATTTTGTATAAGTATTTAAATGTGCATTTATGTATTTTATAAATGGTATTTTAAATTTTAAAGTAATATTTTGTAGGACTGATTAAAGTTTATGAACTTAAAAATTTTAAAAGACCGTCTCACTTGGTCTCACTATTTTTTTGTCCCCTGCATCTAAATAATAGCAATGTTCAAGTTTATGTTTGCTAATTGCGTATATTTTATTTTTAAGAAGGCCTAATAATTTCTTGCTTTTTCCTACGATTTACAGATCTAAAACATTCGTTGCGTACACAAGGATTACAAACTGTAATCTTCCAAGTAAGAACCAACTATGCCACGATTCTAGGTCTGGCAATATCAAAATGCAAAGTAGAGGTAAACACGAAACGAGGACACATTCTGAAACCGTCGAATACAGACTAAGTACTAGCACAATGCCTCCCGTTTGCTTACAAAAAATTTTGGCGCGTGTCTAGGATTGCTTTCACAGGTGTCTACTATGTTACGTTTGTGGTATAATATGTCATAGAACCCCTGCAGACTGCAGACTTTTAGTCGACCGATAGTTTAGCCAAAGTTTAGTCGTTAAGAAGTTTGTAGTCACGAAATAAGACAATTTTCAGACGTGGGACAGCCATGCTTCGGCACGAATGGGCCGGCTCGACCGGAGAAATACCAAGTTCTCACAGAAAACCAGCGTGAAACAGCGCTTGCGCTGTGTTTCGCCGAGTGAGTGAGTTTACCGGAAGCCCAATCCCCTACCCTATTCCCTCGCTACCCTCCCCTATTCCCTTCTCTTCCCATCCCTACGGAGGGTAGGGATGGGAAGGAAAGGGATTTATTTAATTTATTCCCTATTACCCTATTCCCTCTTAAAAAGCCGGCAACGCACCTGCAGCTCTTCTGATGCTGCAAGTGTCCATGGGCGACGGTAGTTGCTTTCCATCAGTTGACCCGTTTGCTCGTTTGGCCCCTTATTTTATAAAAAAAAAATGCACTTTCAAAGAGGTTGATTCATAGCCGGATGGCGGAACTAAGTAATTTGGTGGCGTTATGTCAAACCCAGCAGACAGAACACAACTAACATTGAACCCCAAAATCCCACCAATTGACTAGAGACTATAGACTTAGAGTTGGTATTCATATCACTGTCATTAACCCTGAAAAAAAGAAGAAATACGTCGTATCTACTTCAGTGCTACCATTATCATAATAAGCTCTAGCCTACTGCCTACGAAATTACGAAAAAGAATTTCGTTCTCACAATTTTATGTTTGAACAAAAATATATATTTGTGACGCCATCATTATATTTTATTCAGCCCCTATTCATACGGCCTCTTTAATTTAGTAGAATATACTTGAAATGCTCAAAACGAGTCACAGATTAGTTCATGTGTTTGTATCAAAAGTGCAGAACATTACATAACAGCAGCTGTATGCTGGATGTAAATTAATTAACAGAACTTTCTAGGTCACGGTCTGGCATTTAGAACTAAGGCTGAACATGAGTATTGGAACTGTAGTAAGAAAATGCTGGTAGAGTTAGAATTCGTTAATGCTTTTCCTTCTTTTTGTTACTATAATATTAGGTCTTTTGCGAAACACTGTTCTGACAAAAGATGTTGCAGTTATATTAAGAATAATAATTATTAGTTTTAGATAGTTTTAGTTTATTCGAGCGAATAGTACTTGTGCCTATGTGTAGTAGCGCGTTTATCAAAGCCACCCACCCAAAACCCCAAAGAGACTTAGGGAGCATGTCAGATCTTACGACTTACACCAATTTCATTAATCCGTAAAAATTTGGCTCACCAGCCGGCCATGCGCAAACGAGAAAATGTTGTCTACATGTTTTCTCGATGTTTGATGGTTTGTCTCTTCATCTCTATTGACATTTGACCCTAAGGGTGTTTGTGCACTATACGGAATTTTACCATCCGGCGCGGCGCGGCGTCCCGATTTCTTACGTTTACTATGGCAAACGTGAAAGTTATGAACGCCGGACGGTAAAATTCCGTGTAGTGCACAAACGCCCTAACAACATTTTTTCTCGTGTAGATCTGTCGTCAAAATCTATCGACATAACGTCAAAAAATGATTTTGACATTATGTCGATATTGACAATATAACTACACACGATAGTGAGATATCTCGTTGTACGCGCATGCTAGACGCACTGAACCCTGATTCTACATATTTTTAATTATGAAACTTCTATTCATATACATAATATCACTATTTTATGGGAAACGGACTGGATCGAACAAAGAACGAAGCTGCATTATTGTTGCATTTAAATGGTGACAGTATTTCACCATTTTAATGTTGATGAGTCCTAAGCCAGTTATTATGTTACGGTTTAATTTGTACAACAAACAAATCCATTTTCCAATTTGTTTTCATTTATTCAGATTGGCTTAATCGGATTTGCGCTAAGAGCTGACGGTGTTTGTTATACTTTTATACACTTCCATTATTTGCTTTCCAAATTTTATGAAAAATTGTTATTGTTACTGAACATTACGTAGGGAGATTTTTTTGGCCCAGTATTAAAAAGGTAGAGTTTTATTAATGTCCATAGACAGAGTAAATTTATAAAAGAACTAGATAATGCCCGCAACTCCGTTGCGACAAAATTAGTTTATCGCGTGGGAACCGTACATTTTTTCGGGATAAAAAGTATCCTATGTCCTTTCCCGGGACTCAAAGTATCTCTGTACCAAATTTCAGCCCAATCGGTTCAGCCGTTTAGGCGTGAAGAGGTTGTTACCTCTACACTACATACAGACAGACAGACACACTTTCGCATTTATAATATTAGTATGGATCTTATGAGATTTGTCTATTATAATATTTTTTTATTAATATTTACCAAAACGTGAGTCTTTAAATATTCATATTTTAACATTGTAACTAGTACGAAAAATATCTCCGTCTGTCACCTCTTTGAGCTTAACCAGTGAACAGATTTTATTAAAATTCCACATTGAGATGCTTTAGATGCCGGAAAAGGACATACAGATTTATCATGGAAAAATGCGCATCAGCTAGTCATTCTATTTTTATAGACAATCGTATGCATAATGTATAATGCATATACCGTGCGGTATATTGTACTTATAAAATCTTGCGTTCTCTTATATTGTGGATAATCTAGATTCTAGAATATTCCGACAATATGGCGTCTGGTGTAATTCTGACTTCGTAAGACGATAGGAGACACTCGGTACTCGGTGTTAGCTTCATATTCAGTAGTTAGGTTTGAATTTACGACTAGCCGCGACCACTTAGCACCGCAGTTGCGAAATAATTTTGAAACTTACCTTAAATATCCCTGTGTATACAGATGTTATAGTTATACCTACTATATTATGTTGTGTCTAGTAAGTTAAAAGCGTATTGCAAGACACGAACACAACGTTGTATAAATGTATAACAATGATTGTATAATCATTGTATTACCATTAATATTACCTTTAAACAGTGCCTGAAGATTTTTTAAGTGCAAAATGCTTTTCACAATTTGCCTATGCAAAGAGTTTCCACTAAGTAATTTCTGGCACAAAATCCAGCCATACAAGAAATATGTGTTAAGATAACTACATCGATACAGCCATAGTTATAGGAATTGAGGACGTGAGTGGATGAAGTGGGTAACTATCAATCTGAAAATGATTGTTCTTTTTGCATAAATGGAGGCTTTAGGACCGTGATAATGATTTGAAATCGGAAAAATGTGAATTTTATGTATAGCCAGATATCTTAGCCAGATGATGAAGTAGGTAAGCTACAAGGTTTGTCATTAGGGAAACAATAGTAAGTAGGAAAAAAGTTAAAGTTAAGTTAAAAGTCATGATCTGACGGCTGGGATTAACATAATTATCAAATCACGTAAGTCCGCCATCTGCCTATGAATCAACTTCTCAGATAGTACCTTGCCTACGAACACCCTGTCAATGGCGACTTAAAGATTTCCACCATGCCAGAACGGGGAACGCATGAACTTGTTAATTTATTCTAATCCGAACTGGGGGCGTCGTGAACATTAAAATGTGAGGCTCGTCAGGTGTTAAGTCCATAATTTCCCGGGGGAACAATTGGGAATTGTATTTTAAGGGTTTTAGCAGAAAAATTCGTTTGGCGACTTTAAAATGCTAGGAATTTTTAGATGATGAATTTATTTTGATAGTTTACTGAATGAAGTGTTTTCACCGATGCAACTTAGAAGCTACTAAATACTATAATATTATCTCTATTATAATATAAATGTGAACCACATTACATAGGGGATGGAATATTTATAGAAATAACTAGCTGTTTTCCTGCTTTTCTCTTGAAATTTTTTCTGATATTTTTTTTCTATAGACCTCACGGAGCCCGAGACCTTTCGTGCGTTCTGGAGTTATAGCGTCAGGAAGGAAAACCCGACTTATTTTTATATATTAGATTATAATCATTATAGATTACTGAAGCCACAAAATTCGAGTTGTGGAAAATCGAAATAATGTGTGCATTTTGTAACTCTTTTAAAACTGAAGAAAAAGACACTTTAATGTTGTAAAATTTTAGCGTTCTAATTTATTTGTTTCGTCAAGATATATGTTAGTGGGATATCTTATTCCCCAGCACTTGGCTTCCAACCAAAATGTCCGCCAGAGAATGCACTTTCACTGAGATATTTGGGACAATGTGTTACAGTTTTGTTTTAACACAATTGGCTGAGAGATTCTTGATGTGGACAAAAGATATTATAGAGTCGATTGTCTAATAATTTCATTTGGATTTGGAATGTATATTTATGGTTGTCATCGGTTGCTTAAACAATAAATCAGATAATGAATGGCCATCAGCCCTAGTAGACAAGTGGCAAGCGATTATCGTAAACGCTAACAAAATGTGTGCGATTTGACATAAGCCATGGCTTCGCTAGCGAATACTAATGTTAAATCCCATACATTTTGTGGCGTTGGCGTTGGCGTTTACGATAATCGCTTGCCGCTTGTCTAGGCATTCTGATACTTTTATTTGTAAATAAAATAGCAAACTCCTATACCCCCATATTTTTCTAAATTAAAAATCATAATATAATCGGTATGCTGACTTCACATTGCATGATGGTAACTCTTGAGTACTTTTTACTTAACAGTCATAGTTCATTTTTCCAAGAGTGTTATGTGTGTACTATAAATAGTGGTTAGAAGACCTAGCTAGATCATTTTTCCTCTCCCGAAATCCAATACATTATGTCAAGTAAATTGCAAAAGTTTAAAATCGGGTTGGTAAATGAAAACGAAAAAAATTAGTAAAATAAAATTTCTGTTTCAGGTAAACAATATTTGCTCTACACCGGTAAGCTGCAAACTCCACTGTGTACAGAACATAAGTATCTGAGCTGGGACCTAGATAAACAACATTATTTACAATCTACGAACTTTCTAGACAGTTGGTTTACCTAACAGCAAACAAAGAGGATGATCCGATTTGTCCTAACTTTCATTTCGGTAAACGTTCAACAGTTTATCATAAGTTTTACATAAAAAAAATTGTAAGATAGTTTTATTTTAGGGAGTGCTCACTCAAGATAGTCATAAGACATAATATTGACGTACGAAACGTTTGCTTGTGTGTGTGCATTTTCATATGTTTTGTATCAGTCAGAGACAGGATAGTTGGCCTGTGATTTTTGTGATTGGTACATTATCATAAATAGAAGATAAAGAGAAGGCATATTGGAACGAAGTTCCTTATCGCCCGTTCGGCGTAAATCTGAAGGCTAGACAGAACGATATTTGACCTTGATTTGACCTCGACACTTTTTTATTAGTACCTGCATGTAGAGGGCGTTTATAGTAAGTATTCCTGGGCGTCAATAGATGGCGTTCTTTTAATATTTTTTTAAGTGTATATATATACAGGTTTTTTGAACATAAGAAATAACTTCTTTCCATTCGGGGATCCCTTGAAACCTCTCAAGTTTTTTTATTCTGATAAATGACTAGCAGTAGCTCTAATTGGCGTAAGTAAGACAAGCATTATCTTAAACCTTAGATAGGTACTGAAATCGCAACTTGACTAAAGGCCTGTCAAAGTATGATCAATGAATTTTCGTGTAATCTAATAGCTGTTCTAAACTATGTCAAAACTATCTCCAGTCGTTAGGGCCCAAGGGACTATAGAAGAAATATAAATTAATTTAGCCTATACGGGAACATCGTTTGGGCAAACTTTGACAAGGACGGTTCGTTACCAGTCGGACAAGTTTGCCAAGCGTTCCGGACAGCTTATTAACTATGTACCCCATTCGCCTTTATACTGTAGTTTTTGCATAATTGAAACACTACCAGATTTCGGCATTAGAAAGTGCGGGAAAGACAATGAGTTTGTCATAGATTATGTAAAAGTAGGCGCTTTGTACTGTAAAAAAACACTGTTATGTATTTTTGTATCATACAATAGGAGCCTTGCCTTGAATTAAAATTTCTTACAAATCAGCTTAGAACTGTTACTTTACTTCAGTAGAATAAATCAAACTTTGTACTTTTCTGCGGTTTACTGATATGAATAATTAAATATGGTGAAAAGAAATACGTGTCTCAATTATTATTGATATCCAGGTACTAATTTAGACTGACCTGTCTACTAGCGAAATAATTGTCTAACTAAATGGATTCACAGCCTAGTTATTTCTAGACTGGAAACAGTCTTTGTTTCGAAGACAGATCTAGCTCAGTAAGCTGGAAAACTCAGTGACCCGTCTATACATAAAACTGTTGTCATCCTTTCGTCATTAAAATTTAACTCGAATTTAACGACTAGGCGATTAAAACGATCGTTATTACGTCGACATAAAGAATCTTCCCAGGTAAAATAACTGCGAACGACACGAGAGGGAAAAACATTACTCGATAACTTTTTAATTACTTGGGGACAATCGGCACTTTTGCCAAGTGGCAAATCTTGCCGGAAGTTTTGTTTGTAGATTTTAATAATCATTTAAAAAGTTTAAAAGGGTTCGTTTAAGATTATTGACTCAAAAATACAGAGCTTTGAAGTGCGTATTTCGCTGACCGAAACGAGAAGCCAGTCAGTCAGTAAATTGTGTGTTAATTTTTAAATCTTAAGATATATTGTGCATTGAAGTTCAATGTAGAGTTTGTCAACTTTTTAAGGTTTAACGATACATTTTTTATTACTTTAATCACAAATGTGACTCTTTCAGAAATTTACACAAAATTAAGTTTTAAACCGTGGATGCAGAGCCATGAAAATAGAATAATATACTAGCCTTACGTAGTGACAAGTTTTCACCGTAAAAATAAAGACTCCTTAAACGGTCGGAAACTCCTCAGAAACCGTCGGAATATGCCGGAGTCGAGCTTCGGCAGTTATTGAAAGAAAATACTTCAATTCGACTTTCCTCCAGACGATGCTTTAAATTTTCCGCAAACTTCCAAGATTATTGGAATATTTTAAAATGAATATTCGAGTATACAAGAACGTATGGTTTGTTCTCTACCATCATAATGCTAAGTTTACTTCTGATTCGAAATTCAAAAATATAGTTTAACCCATTTAACCTTTCGATCGTGGAAAAACGAGACATATTGGTTTTATTAAAAGGAGATACAAGAGTTTGCTTGGCAAAATATCTAAATCGAACTCAACAAAATATTATATAACTGTAGTAAAGTTATTGTAGGATTATAAACACAATAGTATACGTAAAATGTGGGAGAAACGAATGGGTTCATCTATAAAAGTCTTTGTGAGGTTCCTTACAGAAAACCAAACATATTATGTTTTCGTGTGACTGGAAAACCGTAAAATGTAGAGGAACACGAAACATTCAAAACTAAAGGAGGTACCTAAACTACTCTAGTTTTGAGAATGTCCATTGGCGATCGCCAATACCTGCCATCAGGCGATCCTCCGTTCGTTTCCATACATATACTTAGTCATATAACGGGCCATAAACGCCTATTTCGTAAACAAAACTACACCCCTTCGCATGTAAATTTTTTCATCCGCCCCTGTCCAGTGTCATGTCGGACAATGCTGAAAGGCGGGTTTATTAAACGTTACGGAGATTAACATCGCCGTTTTAATAAAGGGCTACACTAATGTACGTCATTTCATGTTGGTCAAGTCGTGGAAAAAGTAACGGAAATGTCGAGAAAATTTTCATTAAAAGTTAATTATGTTACTAAAAAAATCCTGTTGATTTATTGATTGCTCTTGGCTAAACTAATTTTGATAAACTTGGTATAATATAGATTTGATCTCGGTAAATGACATAAGCTACAATTTACTGCAGAAAAATTTACTGCTGTATAGACTATAGAAAATCTCGTACGGTTTTTCACTGTCAGAGAGATGGGTAGTATTATGTACGAGTTTCCACAACAGAAACTGCAGCAAAAACTTTAAACAACTCAGTAAATAAAAGTTTCATTAAATGAAAAAATGATTCCTATTACGACTTGGCGAATATTCATTTCCAAACGAAATAACTTGCAGTTTTCCTAGGCAAAAACACAATCTTTTTTCCAATTAAACCGGCAATCTGACGAGATGGACGCTCAAGTTCTTACGTCACGATGACCCGCGGTTTCATTTTGAGCATCAGTGGATAGCATATTTTCAGTTGTTACCAAGTCATAGGCAATTTTTTTTACTGTCTTTGCCTTTTCAAGTTAGGCAGTTGATACAAAGTATTACTGTATGCAGAAATCTATCTATATGTGTCTTCAAGCTCAACAGATTTTGATGAACTGAAGATATTTTGGTTTTGATCAGATCTAGGAAAGGATATAGGATGTTTTTTTACCTCAAACAAAAAAAAAAGGCGGTTCTCGCGCGACAACTGGTGACTAGAATCTTCTTTTTTTGATGATGTTAGGAAAAGTGTTCATACTAAACGTTCAGAAATTACGAATATTTTTTCAAATTCTCGCAAATCGCAATATAATCTCAAGATATTTTTATCCTCGTATTTAAATAAATGAAATACTATAAACTCAATCAATGTAAAATCAGAGCGGAAAGGAGGGTCGAGGGTTATACGGAGATATTTTGGCCTCGAATCACTGTGAGTATGATTCTTATGTACTCATCATAAGGACCATGTTGGGGGTAAATTAACCGAAAACGGTTCATCGCTATCGATTCGTTTACGACTTCTGCTGACGTTCCTTAACCGATATACGAAATTTTTTCGCTCCATTGAATCAAATATGTCATACGAATCGAATCGTATTAACTCTCGTATTCTGTAAAACGCTGGTTTTTATATCAAAAGGTTTAGGTTATTAGATGGGACGAATATACGAATGCGTAAGAGATTTATTGGACCGAATCACATGCAGTTATTATACTAATTTGAAGCTGCGTAGCAATTTGGCTCTATCAACTTTAAACGAGTACCTATAATTATTTTAATAATATACTCGCATATAATATGTGTAATACTTACTAAAAAGTATACTTAGCAGTTAGGACAAGCTTAGAAAGTGTTTTTTTTTATTATTAACTAGATGATGGCTTAAACTTTGTTAGAACGAAGTTCCTTATCGCGCGTTCGGCATAAAGTGGGCTAGACCGAACGATATTTGACCTCGACACTTTTTTATTAGTTCCTGCATGGTAGGGGCAGAGGGCGTTGATAGTTTTCCTGTGCGTCAACTAGATGGCGATTTTTGAGAATAAAATACAGCGACCCGTTGTTTGTATTCCTGGGAGTCAATAGATGGCGTTTTTTTTAATTTTTGAATGTTTAAGTAAGTACTTATATAGGTTAAAAAAAGAAATAACTTGAAATAACTTCGTTCCATTCGGGTGTCCTTTGACACCTCCCAAAGATTTTTTTGCAGAAATTTGTTTATAATATTATTATAGCAACTTTACATTTTTACGGTAGGTACCTAATCAAAAAGTATCCTATTTGCAATTTTCTTCAAATACGGTTCAGCGATTGGAACGTAAAGAAGAGACAGATAGACATACATTCGCCTTAATAACATTATGCATTAGTGTAGATTGAAATAAGCTACTTAAGTTCTATTAAACTTTACTCAGAAATATTCACACAGAATTCTTCAATTTTGGCTTGACTTTGACTATATCTGGGTCAGCTAGTGATACAGTTTTTCACGGTATTTTAATAACATGTCTGTAGATATGAAATATGTTGACCCATTTCTCTTTGTGCAGTGGCCAGAACAGAGCTATTGTAAACAAAACAGTTTATAACGCGCGGTTTGTCAACTGGTCGGCCGACTAGTCGCATAACCAGTTGATTGACAGCAGACCAATAATAAACCTATGATTAAATAGATAAAAGGGAACTTTAATTAAACATGTTTTGACGGTAAAACCGCCTATCTCTTTGTCTGCGTGTAAAATGCGGTTTTCTATATTGCCCGCTTTTGATGATTTCGTTGTTTTATTTAGAAGCAAAAGCGCTATCAAATATTTTTTTCAATCAAAGGTTTTAATATACGGAGAGGCCGATTGATTCGTTTGGACTGATCGCAGACCGACCTGACTGGTCGTGCTAACACACAGGTGTCTACAAATGATTGTCAGATCGGTCTCTGAAAATTTCAACCGGTGCATCGGCCTCCCAGTATCCAGGCTCCATAATATTTTATTATTTATATGCGTCCGCGCGAACAAGCGGTTTGGGCGCGCCACGAGATCACAAATGCTACTTAAGAGGGAACGCGGGTGCAGTAGAATTTAAATGAAGAAACTATTGCCATCACGCCCTGCGCCGGCACGTGTATTGTGATAGAGACAGATACAGTAAATCGAGGTAACGTAGTCCTCTGATTCATCCTTCAAAATAGAGCCTGTCTAATTATTATTTTTTCAAATATCTCTAGGAAGAGTGAGTCTATGCCTTTACGTTTTTATTTTATCTTAAAGGTCTTTCAAATTTATTTTATGGTCGGTGGATTGGCGGGGTACGGCCCTACGGGGCAGTAATTTTTTGCGATTTTTGAAGGGTTATATTTTTTTATTTATTAGCAAATTTAGAAAAAATCGAACATGGAGCATAGCTTTAACAGATCCCAATATTGTATAAAAAATCATTTGTCTCGACGCATTGTCCAGGGAGTAAATTGGGGAATACGTTTGTATGGAATAACAGTGTTAGCGTTCCCTCTTAAATAAATCGTTACATACAAATGCTTGTGATCTCCCAGTGTAGCGGCCAAACCGCTCGTTCACGCGGACGCATAAAAATCGAGCCTCACAGGGCCTTTAGTAAAACAGAACCCAGTCAGTTGTCCCCAAACTTTATTAGGACATTTTTCCGCGCGGTCTCCCTAGATAAATTCCGATAGAGGGGAGATTGGAGATAATAAGCACATTATTGAAGTACCGATTCTGTGCTAACGAATACAGGGAGTAACAGCCGAGATAGTAAGAGGGAATTGAAAGTTTGATCGTTCTTACTTCTGTTATAGGGCTCGTATCGTACGATAAGATAGAGAGGAATAATGTGGTGTGATAAAATGCACAATTTTATAGGATTTTATTTGTTTTTTAGGGTTCCATACCCAATGGGTAAAAACGGGACCCTATTACTAAGTCTTCGTTGTCTGTCCGTCTGTCTATCTGTCTGTCCGTCTGTCTGTCTGTCTGTCTCCAGGCTGTAACTTAAGAACGGTAATAGCTAGAGAGTTGAAATTTTTACACATTATGTATATTTGTTGCCGCTATAACAACAAATACTAAAATCAAAATAAAATTAATATTTAAGGGGGGCTCCCATACAACAAACGTGATTTTTTTGGCCTTTTTTGCTCTATAACAATAATGACAATAGGTAGGTACTTGAATTTTTCTCAAAGTCCTTAATTGTATATGTACTTTAATATTTAATACTATTTTTAAAATAAAATAAAAAATTAAGGGGGGCTCCCATACAAAAAATACAAATTTTGGCCTAATTTTGCTCCATAATGGTACGGAACCCTTCGTGCGCGAGTCCGACTTGCACTTGGCCGATTTATTATAGGATTTTATTTGAATTTTTACTGTGGCTATGCTTAAGGGGCAGGTGAATAATTCCCTTTAGGGTGGAAAATATTTTGGTAGCAGCAATTAGTTGCGCCATAATAGTGTTCCGATGAAATATAACCCTATGTACCAAAACATAGATACATAGTCTCAAACGTAGGTACGTCAGAGATTTAAAGCTATAAATAAGTGTTTATACGTAACTAGAGGAAGCCTGGCAACTGACATGTACAAATAGAGTTAATACCACTTAGCACCCGTTATATAAGTCGCGTGGGTGGAAAATATACTTTAATAAATAATAATATATCATTTCATATTCAACCACATGGCCTTTTTCTATGCCATAAAGTCTATGCCATAAAGTGGCATTTTATTTGCATATTAATTGTCGGTCGAGGTAATAGCCTCGGTAAAGATCGGAATGATACGTTCAGTTTATCGCCTCAGTGTTTCTATACTATCGCATTTCTACTGTGGCTATGCTAAAGTGTCCGATTGGTGGCGCTCTATCCTTATACACTTCAATATAATATAGCCAGTACATTCCTATTTACAATCGCCTTAGTAGTAACGAATAGTTAGAAAGTTTTGTCTCTGATACAGCGTTTAAATTAAATAGCGACAAATCTTCAAAATCATCTATTCGTTAATTATGAGATGATTATCAAACAGGCATTCGTACTAAATAAAGTCGTATCTACCTAGGTCTTACTTAGGCCAAAGCTGAAAGTTCATCTTGACTTTATTGAAATACTTAAAAACAACCTCGTAGTAACAATAATCCTTATAGTAAATTTACATTTTATAAACTCTGAAGTTTCTAGTTCTAATAAATTGTTTTACTGATCATCAACAAACTGGGTTCCGTTTCATTTATTTACGCATTCCTTCCGGGCGATCGGAAACTTTGTCGCTCGCAGAATTTCAATAAAGATGCCAAAAGAAATATCGCCGGGTGATCCTACCCTAATAATGGCGGAATGGGAAACTAAAGAGTAATATTACCCAATATGTTAGCTTTATGAGGAATTTGCGAACATACATACAATGGCCCCATAATCTCTATTGCTAAACTATTAAGGTAACAATAGTTGTTGGTAGTGGGGAAAAGGATGAATTTGAAGTTTTATGGGTCTTACCTCTCCTAATTTTCCTTTAAAAGCCTTTTCAAATACGAGTTAGCTATACAGGGGCATTATTTGGGCTTCTTTATAATCTATTTATAATATTCTAAAAGTTCATTATTCATTAATATTGATCATTTTATATCAATAACATTGCGTGTAATACTTTTATAATATTTTACATGTTTGATAATTTTATATTACAAACATTTCTTCGCATTACATTAAAATTGTTAAGTTTCTTATTTTTATTTCTTTGGCAGTTGGCACTATAAGCAGGTTACCAACTTTGACATAATAATTATACTGGTTTTAATGATGTGTTGAAAATCATTAATCTGTAGTACCCTGTAAAAGCTATTATGCTAAACCGAGACCACTATGTAAACATAATTTAGATGCAGGCTTAAAGGTCCTTGTCCTTGAGGGCTCTAGGGCGGCGAGTGACCCTTCCCTTGTCCATTTGTGGCATTTTGATATAGCCCTTAATGATATTTTAATATTTCACACCACAAATATTGAAAGATCTCACGATCTGTACTGATCTTTCAAAGCCTTGGGAAAAGGTCAGCTTTGGTGTTACAGATGACAAAACTATAATGCTAATTTGCTTTACGTATCCCACCCCTAAAATTTTATTCGACTTTAGATCTCGATTCTAAAGTCGAATAAAATTTTTGTGGGAATTTTATCTATGTCACACACAGCGCATCAAAATATAGATTATTCTAATAAATGCTGGTAAATAATTTATGCCATGCTATGCTTTTAAACAACATAAACAAGGAAGTAGGAAAATTAGTTCAAAACAAAAGAGAATGTAATAAGCCATGTTATCTCCAATCTTTAATTCGAAAAAGGAACCGAATAATTGGAATAATTTCCAGCGAAACTTTAACAAGTTGGAAACATTTCATCAAGGGATTTGACGTTCATTTTTCGAAATGTAAAAAAAAAGTAATTAAAGCTTACTTTATGCTCTACGGCGGTGACAATAGAGTTCGATTTCGAATGGAGAATTATGTTTTCATTCTCCCATCATGACAAGGGGACGCGTGGCCTCAAATCCAATATGACAAATTCTGCAGTACGTGATGTGGATAGAAGATGCGCCCATCAGACACCTGAGTTTGCTCAGATTGATTTTTGTGGATTCCCGATTTGAATATTCCGATTGGAACAGCTGTGACACAGGATTTTGTATTTATGATCCTGAAATTGTCGGTTTTGAGGTGTTAAGGCGCTGATTTTATAAAATTTTGTAATAATACTTTTAAAAAGTTTTAGGTAATTTTGCTAGAAGAATAGACTGTTGTAATATAAGACAGTGAAATGGCTATAAGTATGTTAGTAGCTCCCAAAACGAATGCAACGCATTTGAAGTTTTTCTTAGCATGAAAGCAATTTATTATTTAATTATAGCTAGAGTTTCTAGCTAGAGATTTCTTAGCTAGAGTTCTGCGTTCATTTAAAATGATGCAAATGTTGCTACTGCAGTCATCAATTGGGTGTTTACTCTTGTTAAAGCGAAATAAAAATAATTAATTACGTTGAGAAAACATCTCTCCTATGCCCAAGGCCCAAGCCTAGTACAGTATATATTTTTTTGTTAATTTTCAACCAGAGGGCGCTGTGAGACCAAACAAAAAGCGTGTAAACACGTCGTTTGGGGCATTGATTGCTAAAAGTAATACGGGATGCCCCGGAGCGGAGCCTTCGGGGAGATTTAGTGGCAATAACGCGTTAGTGAGGCCCCGATCTTATCCTGAGATTGCTTGCTTTTCTGTAGACCTGTTGAATTGTCTACAAAATTTCATTGAGACAATGTCCACAGTAATTGTTGAAGGATTCATTAACATTCTGAAAGTATTGAATAAGCTATTCGGGAATTAAATATTTGGATTAAAAAATGGTAATGGGCTATAGTAGCTATGAAAAGTGGCACACTCGTATTCATACAAATGGAGTGACATACGGTATCTATCTTGATCTATGTCTGTGATTACATACACAGACATAGAATTTATTTGGAAAACGTAGCCTGCTAAACTAAACTAAAGTTATACTCAAATATTGCTTGCTAAATGAGGAGCCATATTTTACATGAATTATTAAAAGGTCATGAATGTAGAGTAAGAAGTATTTCATTTCGAAAGTTTCATACATAAAGTATGAGAGCCTCGGCGAGTTTTATGGCTGGGAATTCAGAATCACAGCCTATTGGAACTTTTATTTAAACATACTATCTTACTAATGAAAAGATCTACGCTGTATTTACTAAAATATTATGTAGTTCTACGATCTTTCGTCTTGGTTATCGTTGTAAAATTACCTTAATTCTTCTTTTTATTACTTAGGGATTTCATGTTTAAAAAGGACTTCATTTTACGGAAGGTAGAGTAAGATAAGCCATGCAACTTTTTTGTGCGGAAATGTTATCTTCAAAGAGGATAGAGATAGGCTAGAACAGTGATCCCCAACCTTTTTTTTCATGCGGGCCACAAACATGTTTTGGTCTTGGTGTCGCGGCCGCAACAAAAAAATTTTAGCGTAAAAAAATAACATTCTTCAAAATTAACGATTTAAAAGTGGAAAAAATTTAACGACTATCACGTAGACCTTACATTATTTTGCCGGTGGGCGTGAATTTCAAGATTGTTTAACATCACGCGGGCCACAAATAAAGTCCCGCCGCGGGCCGCGGGTTGGTGATAGCGGGCTAGAATATCAGTCTGTAGTTATCAGCAGACATTCGGAAAATCCTACATCGTTTAGATTCTACGTTAAGGGGAAAAACGCTTCCTATATACTTATTTATAATAAAAGTATTAAGATTACTTGTTAGGGTCAAATCGCAACGTCCTCGCGAGGCGTTGCAAATAGCGAGTGGTTGTGATATCAAAGTGTACCTTCTCGCCTAGTAAATTAGATCTAATTTTGAACGGGTAATGAAGCCGTACTGTATCAACGTACTACGTAGTTGTAATGTAACTGACTCTATCTTCTAACTTTCAAAATTACCACAAAGTTATATACGATATTTAGTAACACAATATAGGTGTGCAATAAAGAGTTTTTATTATTATTATAGGCATTTAATATTTGGCGTTTTTCAAAAACGCAGGCACTAGCCAAATATTGGCCAGCGCAGCTAATAAAAAGGAGATCATGAAATTTGTAAATCAAAAGAGTCTATCACGTTCTTCCACTCGACGTCAAAAGATTTTTCGCCAATCCCTTAAGTCCAAAGTCATTCAGTCATTCTTTTCTTAAAGACCGGAGGGGGTGAAAATGAAATTAAATTCTCAATGAAAGGAGGACCCCGTTTAAAGGGGCTCCTATGAGTTATATCCCCATGAAGGGGTCCATAGAACAATAGTGTAATCGCCCAATTAAGCGTTTGTGAGAATTTCTCTTTAGAAACTTGCTTGGCGTTTCAGCGGTATGTCTTGCATTGAATGTGATGAAATATCACATGCATGCTTAAAAGCATAAGCGTTTAAATGTGTTAGGAGTGTAACAAAACGAATGGAATATATCAACTGTGAGGATGCTATTCTAAATGTATTTTTCATGTAACCAGTTTCTGAAACGTTGTTATTTTATTTATTATTGTTAAGGCTTTTCAGAGCATTGGGTCATAATTGATAACCATGAAAGTCATGGGCAATCATAGACAATTTTTTGCATCATGAGCCAAGTAGAGAGCTTTTATAATTTATGATACATAAAATAATATGTTATAGCCGTTTTTCAAAACGATATAACAATCTTAACTACATTCATTTCTAGGGTTCCATACCCAAAGGGTAAAAACCTATTATTGAGACCCTATTACTGAGACTTCTTTGTCCGTCCGTCTGTCTATCTGTCTCCAGGCTGTATCTCAAGAACCGCTATAGTTAGACTTCTGAAATTTTCACAGATTGTATAAATCCGTTGCCGCTATAACAACAAATATGTACTAAAAACAATATTTATATTTAAAGGGGCCATACAACAAACGTGATTTTTTTTGCCTTTTTCGCTCTATGTAGATAATTGCAACAAATAGGCACTTAAAAATGTCACGAAATCCTCAGTTATATGTGCAATTTAAAAAATAATAATAAAATTCAAATTTAAGGGGGGCTCCCATACAAAAAAACTAAAATTTTGGCCTATTTTTCTCTATAACGGTACGAAACTCTTCGTGCGCGAGTTCGACTCGTACTTGGCCGATTTTTGATACGAATGTAGCTGCAGAATACGTTTATTCCAAAGTGCTATAATTTTAAGTCTTAGCTTTTTAAGGTGGTGTTATTTATACAATATTAACATGCAACACTGCACGGAGCATGTTAAAAGTAATTTATTCATACAGTAACAAACTGTAATCACGTGAAATTATAATTTAGTTATAAAAATCTGGGATCTCATTAAAAATAAAAACTTAATACTTAATATTATTATTATTATTTTTTTCGATTTCATTAATTATACTTTCTTTATACTTTTACAACTATTACGAAGACAGGGTTAAGAATTAAGATGCTTCGTATGAGAATCGGGATCCAGATTAAATACAGATTATGCATAATTAGTAATTGTGCGCTTTTATAATTTCGGACGTCACGTTATCGTGGACGCCGACTTCCACAATAAAACGTTGGGTACGTTAAATGCCCTTTTGATTTTACGCACCGCGGACGTTTTGTGCGGTCAGAAGAGTGTAGACGTCGTGATGTTCTCTAACGTGCACGAAAGGTTATCGTCACATTGTAATTTTGGACGTGGCGGTAATACGTAGGTCACACTGAAAGTTTTGCGTAACTTAAAAAAACGACGTATTATAACCAAAATATTATGTTTATTGCTTCTCAAAATACTCTCTTTTACATTCTAAACATTTTTTTATGCGATCGAACCATTTTTTAAAACAGGAGGACCACAGATCTGAAGGTATGTTTTCTACGTGCTGATTGAACGCTATCACTGCCTCTTCGGAGTTGGTAAAAGTGAAACCTCTCATTAAATCTTTAATTTTGGAAAAAATACAGAAATCACAGGGTGCTAGGTCGGGGCTATGTGCAGGATGGGTGACGAGTTGTGATTTTTCGGTACCTAAAAATGACTTTGTTTTGTTGGCCGTGTGTGAAGAGGCGTTGTCGTGATGTAGGAGAATGCGGCTTTTTGGTCGTCTTTCCCGAATCTTTTCTAATATCCTGAGTAAACAAATGGTAGTGTACCATTCCGCATTAACACTCTTTTGATCTCCAAGTGGAATTGTACAGATGGGATCCGTAGGTCTGAAAAAAAACGCGATCATTTTCTTAACAGCGTTTCTCGCCTGCCTCACTTTTGTTGGCTTGTTCTCATTTTCAAACACCCACTCACAAGATTTCTGTTCTTTTTCGGGTTCAAAACAACAAATCCACGTTTCGTCTCCTGTGACAATATCATAAACAGCATTAGAATGTCCGTGGGCGTGCTTCAGTAGCATCTGTGAGCACCATTCCACGCGAGCCCGCTTCTGCTCCGCTGTCAGTTCATGAGGGGTCCAACGAGAACAAAGTCTTCGAACTCACGTATCATGTATCATGGACGTCCGCGGTAAAACGATAACTCAGGGAAGTAAAATGTATGGAAATATTATATGAAGACGCTTTAAATTTCCGTCGACGATAACTTTTTAACGTGCACGTTAGAGGACATCACGATGTCTACACTCTTCTGAACCGCACAAAACGTCCGCGGTGCGTAAACCCAAATGGGCATTTAACGTACCCAACGTTTTATCGTGGAAGTCGGCTTCCACGATAACGTGACGCCTAGAATTATAAAAGCGCACAATAGATACATAATATGATTATTACTTATTGTTGACTACATTTTACTTTACTTTAAATTTCTCTTCTTCATTTCTAATGCTATGAATTATGCTGAGTCACCAAAAGAAAAATGATTTAAATAATTTGCATTGGCTTAATCGTCGATTCATATTCATGTATTTTACGGTGTGCAGTCATAAATTCAATGAGTGTTTTGAACGGTCGGTGGCTTGGTGTGAATCGGTCATAATTTCCGATTTCACGAACAATTGAACTGGCTCTATGTCCCAGCTCTATATTGGCTTTTAACTTTAGTAGCTATTTAGAAATATTTTTGTTAAAATCTTTCATAGTTGGTCTTGGTTTTGGCCTTGGTCTTGCTAAGTTCGCAAGATCATGCTCTTCATTTATTTAACGTTTTATTATTTTGGAGATTTTATCTTAGCCATGAATAGGACTACACAGTGATTTTATTCTAAAGGAGTTAAAGCGCCTTGCCTTAACTCTTTTAGATGATAATGATGATTAAATAATAATTATTGTCTTTTTTTAAGTAGCAAAAATTACTTATAAAAATTGTATATTCATTACTAATATTAAGGACTATACTCATTCACTAAAGTCTAGAAACGAAATAAATACCCTCTAAATATATTAGATTAATATAAAACGTAAGTATCGTATTATGTTAAGCACGTCCATTTTAACGTGATTAGGTTTTGTTCCCTTAGACCACTCAGGCTAACGAGATGTTCAAACCCTCAGCGGACTTAATATGGAGATGAACCTGTATTTAATTTCCGGAAAATATTTTCAAGTGCTTTCGCGATCCAGCCTGATCATAGAATATACCTAGGTAGTAGGGTGCAAAAAGTTTTTTATACCCGCTTTCGAAGAATTTGATATTTGAATGAAATGCCATAAAATTGTGTTTTAAAATATGAATTGAAATTGATAAAAGTAGTTGATTGCAAAGTGATGGGCACTTTTCTAGACCTGCTTGTCCGTTTTATGCTAAGATCCTGTAGTAGTTATTTTCCATAGTTGGAAATTAATTAAATCTTGGCCATGTTCTTTTGCCAAATTAATTTTTGAATACTCTATTATATCTGAGATATAAAACATCAATACGGTCAAACTTCAACCTACCGCAACTTAAGGTAGGATCGTATCGAAAAGAAAAGAGCCCTACCTAATTTAGTTTCGTATAAAAGTATAAAAAATCCGCAGCCAGTTAATTCGTATAGGATACGTAACGTCTCCGGAACTTTCCAGGAGCGTATTTTAATATATTTAAAGGTTGCAAAGCGAACTCTTCAACAAGATTACACTCAATCAGAAATTCCTCATGGAGCCGCCGCACGCAAGTCGAATAACAACTAATGAAAGTCGTGTCTCTTTATTTCATTTTCTTTTGCCTTGTTAAGCATTTGAGGGTTAAGATTTCCTTTATTGTCATTATTTGTTTCGTTTTAAGCTGAAAGGTTTTAGCAATTTGGGATTTGAAAGTAGATATAAAAAATTTACTGTATAAAATATTTAAACTAGGTAAATATGGTAAGACAAAACTGCCTGCAACAACATTTGCAGTTTTACTTTCCTACCTTATTAAGAACATACTGTATGAGAAGTGAGAACACACATATTATTATGGGACAATCAATGTTTAATCTTCTTTCAATCTTCTACATTAAAAAAAATCAATTTTGTTAGTCTTGTAAAAATTCAAAATGGCTTAACCGATTTGGCTAATTTTAGTTTAAAGATTCGTGGAAGTCCAGGGACGGTTTAAATTATTAACAAGTTAAGAGGATTCCACACCGCCATTTTTTCCATACAAACGTTGTCCCCTGTTTCCTCCCTGGATAATGCTAGTAGAGTTATAATTTCTTTCCTGAATATCTACGGCCACTAATACAATGTCCCTATGTTTTCTTTTTTTTCATAATTTAATTATTAAATAAGATATGAACGTTCAAAAACCTAAAAAAATGGCCAGATTTTCCGCTGTGTTCAAACGTCCAGAAAACAGATTTGGCTAGATTATACAAAAAAAAGCAAAACATAGGAACACAGCTCAAGCCTTTTTTTAATCTTTAATGAAAAAAGTACTTAAATCGGTTAAGTTTTGGAGAAGGAATCAGGGGACAACGAATCGTTGATTTTCTGGATTTTCTGCAGTTGTCTCTATCGCGTTCTGCGGTATAGGCTTGAGGTAAGGGAGACAGCTATAGATATTACACGTACTTTTTTTTCAGTTCTCTAGCCCCTGTTGTATCCTCTTAAATGATGGTGGGTCAACTAGTTTGTTACTTTTCTTCTTTACTTCATATTTAAGCAAAAATGTTTGCTTAAATATGAAGTTTCGAACAATTTGTCGCCTGTAGAGTCGCCAGAACTGACTGAAGAAATTTAGCGACCTTTAGACATCTCCTCTTTACCGCAATGCGCTTTTTTCGCTGCCAATACTTAAACATAAATTAATGATCAGCACCGCACAGAACTGAACATAATAATGAGTGGAAGAAGCTTAAGAACAGTTAAAAAAATACAGTTTTTTTTCATAAATGGAGGCTTTAGGGCCGCGAAAATCATTTGAAATATAAAAATGTGGCATTTGTGTTTTACCAGATGGCCAGATATAATAGCCAGATGATGAAGTAGGTAAATTGCAAGTTTGTTTAAATTATAAGGAAAAAATTGTCCTTATGTTATAAAATGTTAGTTATCTGGTTCGTCCACTCACTTCTTTAATTATCAAAAAGTCTTAAGAGAATTTCAAGGTTTTTATGCTATTAAAATACTTTGATGTCTTTTTGAGTATTAAAATAACGTTAAAAAGTGATGGTCATCGTAAACAAGAAGAAAGTACGCGTTCAGCTTCGAAAAGTAATAAAGAAGTACCAAACTGTTGTTTGAAAAACAACAGGTGGATAATTGTCAATTTTTTTCTCCAGTAAGTTAGGGTTGCCAAATTTTATTGCGATCTAATGCTAAGTACTCACATACGGTTTTGCTCGATAGTTTTACTCCAAATCGAGCAATAACCACCGTGTTGAGCGCAAAACTGACAGCTCGAAGGCTCGCTTCGAGCCGGCTCGATGGAATTAAATATGTCAAATATGTCATTTCCTTCGATTCGGAGTAAAACTATCGAGCAAAACCGTATGTGAGTACTTAGCATTAGAAGTAGTTAAGTATGTCGCTTTGAATCTATTTGTAAAGTTACAGTTTATAAGTAATATTACAAATATAATATTATGATAAACAGTACAGTATGTACTGTTTATCATAACATAACATTCATAATCATAACAGTATACTCAGGTACTGTTTATCATAATATCATAGGATTTTTATTAGCTAAAGTTTTTAACCTATTTTGTCAAAGCCTACAATGTCTTTACAAAAAAAAACTGTTATATCTTTTCATTAATTATTATCTTTTTATCTTCCGTAACAATTATTAAATAATTTGGCAGTATTTTATACTTAGCTGTTTTTGTGTTTAAATCGTATAATTATTTAAGGTGCATATCTAAGTAGCAACCCTAGAAGTAGAATCATTGTTTCCCAATGCTCGCAGGTTCGGACATAAATCTTCGATATGCAAATTTTATTTCATTAAAGCGGTAGGACCATAAGCAATATTGCTGGGCTGAATTGCGGCCCTTCGGATTAACTAATGGCTGTTTATCTTGTAAGGCTGTTAAGGCTGTTCATGCCATTATTAATAAGGGGACTTACCGTTTGTGAGTATCGAATTTTGCGAGGCGATCAGTTAAGTTGGTAATTGGCCCAATTCATTACAGGTTAATACAGCTTTTTTGCAGAAAATAATAATTTTGAAACTAGACTTTTAAGTTTGACAATAATATTATATAATACTTTACAATTTTTTTTTATTTGTATTGGACATTGCTTTTAAAACACCGATGAGATCTAAATAATATAACAAAATTTAAAATGGTAAATCTAATTCATACAAAAGTACTCGTAAATTCATTTTACAATGAATATTGTGAATCTAGTCTAGAGGTTATTACAATCTCGTTCATTATTAATCCATCCGATATCATAAATCTGATTTAACAGAGGGCGTGATGTATTTTCGCAGGTAGACGATTTAATCATCGACATACAAGCCGATTACCGATTCAATTTAATAACCGAATGCTACTGTTTTAATTTCGAACGCAGCGGAAAACGCCCCATAAATTCTAGTTTGGGAAGTTGTGAATAATGACCGCGTAAATTAAAAAGATAAAGGCTGTTTTATAGTACAGTAGTTGGCGCAAGCGGATTTCTAATATTAATATTATTATTCCTTCCAGCCCCATAAAAGCACCGGTGATCGCGACATTAGTAGAATACAATAGCATTTCCAAGAATCCGCGATCGAAGCAATATAGACTAGATATGACGCCCGCGACTCCGTTGCGCCAAAACTCGTTTATACTACGGGGACCATACATTTTTCCGGGACAAAAAGTATCCTATGTTCTTTCCCGGGACTTAAAGTACCTCCATGGGAAATTTCAGCAAAATCGGTTCAGCGGTTTGGGCGTGAAGAGACAAAAGACAGACAGGCACACTTTCGCATTTGTAATATTAGTATGGATGTGTGTCTGTCTGTATGTCACCTCTTCACGCCCAAACCACTGCACTGATTTTGCTGAAATTTGGTATGGAGATACTTTGAGTCCCGGGAAGAGATATAGGACACTTTTAATCCCGGAGAAAGGTACGGTTCTCATGCTATAATGACGCAACGCAGTTGCGAGCGTCATCTTGTGCTGGAAAGGCAAGTTTACATTAATACAGCCGGTATCCAGTGCTGGCGTTAATGTATCAATGCAAGCGAGCATTTCCGTGTCACTCCTGTTATTTATTCGAAAAGGTATCAGAGTTCTGAAACTTTTAAGCGCGAAACGGGTCTCGGAAGATTGAAGGCGCTATGAAAGAGAAAACAATTGCTCTCTCACAAAGGGATACCTATATTCGCACCTTGCATCTTTGGCTGTGCTCTTTTCGAAATGAGAAATGTTTGTTTTGCACACAGTGATTAAAGTGAAGTGTCAAAACAAAATGCCAGTAGGGGCGAAGCCACAATTCCCGCGGCTTTGACTGTTGTTGATAGTTGCGTTGAGATTATAATTTTCTTTGTTTCTTTTTATCTTTATCGTGCTCTCGAAACCACATGCGAGTGGACTTGAAACATCAAAATTGCAACGTTCCGTTTATTTTAAAAGCGTCATCCATTTTGGAAATAAAACAAATGTGCTACGATTTTATGTGTTCAGCTTTTGATGTGCATTTTCAGCTTGTAAATTTTGAGTTTTACGTTTTTTAATAAAAGTTTATATTTATGCAATAATATTAGTAACATTATGTATATAAGGTATAACAAGACAAAAAGTACTTTAGGGTGTGTACGCGCCCCTTATATTAGGTTCAATGTGAAAGTAGCAAAGCTGAAAGAGCAATTTTTAGTTCTTTGTGTGGACAAACTCATGACACTGGTTATGAATTTGTCCTTTAAAAAAAGTTACTTCTATACAGGGGATTCATACACCTCTAAAGTTAAATTTATGTGGGTACATCTTTGTATCAAATATAATAGTGTTTATTCGACATCCTTTAAGATCTTAAAAAAAATGTATATTTTTAAAACTATTACGTTAATATGATATCACCCTAAACCTGGGGATTACACCTTATCGGAGATGCGCACTCTTTTAAAAACAGAGGGCACAGGGGTACAGCTTACGGAGTAAATCCTAAGAGATTACGATCTGAGTGATTGCTATTACCAAACTTGGTGATCCGCCCATGAATAATGCATAAAAATATATTTTAATGCATCCCATTAAGGTAGATTTTCAGTTGCACTACGTGGGTAGTTTGAAAAATCGCGATTTCCATAACCACATAGGCGACACACGTAAATGTACGAAGTTTCCTCATTATTTTTTATTTATTACGCCCCCTGTCGTTCGCTAGATTGTTTTTGGTGCGATGTTCATACCTTGAGAGCCTCAGATTAAATGTTTTCAATTACTTAATGTTGCAAAAAAAAATTAAGCGTATTTTTTTTATTGCCTACACTTTGTAATTAGAGCTTTTAGTTAATATTTCATGACTACTCATAATATATTTTTAACCGACTTTCTAAAACATCGTTTTCATGTTTACCTTTTTTTTGAAGCTATTATTTGGCTTTTACGAAGTCCATTCCACTATTTAAATAGATTTTTCAATCTATGATATTCTATTTTAAACCAAGCACAAGTGGTTAAAATCTGCCCATAAAATGACTCGACATGAAATATGAGGCTTTCATACACCTGAATTCATTACACAAAATCCTTTGCCTCCCCAAAGGCCTTTGTTGGAAAATGTCTGGTCAGCCGCGATAAATAAAATACTTTTCATGAAGATAATCTGGATTTAGGGCGTATTTTGCGATAGAATCGATAAAGTTCTGTCGAATTAAAATCGGATTTGACATTTTTATGATTATGTGATCAGGACTTTCAGAGCACTTTGAGTGATTATATTGTTCGGCGCGTAGATTTTTTACTTTTGTCATATTATACCTGCCTACTAAGAGCAGGTACACATTGGGCGGCGCGCTTCAAAACGCCCAATGTGTAGGTACACATATTAAGAGCAGGTGCTCTTAATATTCTCATAACTATTTTGAAAGTGAGTCTATAAAGATATTTATCTATACATATAAATAAAATTGGAGTGTCTGTTTGTTAAAAGAACCGTTTTGTACTAGATGCATATGAATGTATATAGGGTACATACACTAAAACAACATTTTTTACAATTTTTGTCTGTATGTCTGTCTGTCTGTTTGTTCCGGCTAATCTCGGCAATGGCTGGAGCGATTTTGACGGGAACGGGTTTTTTTTTGGCACATAGCTGATGTAGTAAGGCATAACTTAGACTACTTTTTAACCGACTTCCGAAAAGGAGGTGGTTCGCGGACAACTCCGTCGTTTGTAGACCGATTTCCAAAATTCTTTTGTTGTTGTATGAGATGTAGCCCGAATTTGGTAACATGATCACAAAAGTGATGATCTGATGATGCATTCCATGAGAAATCGATAGGACTTCTTAAAATTTATATGGAAACATATAGTGATTTTACGTTTTTCTGAAGGATTTAAGCTTAAACTGCCAAAAAATAAGAATTTGCGCAGAAGTACACCCTGGTTCCGAAGGTGTAGTACAGAACTCTTGAATCCTTATAGATAAATGTTCGGCAATTTTGGCGTGGTTTCAACAACTAAAAGCATATTATTATGTCAATGTGTCAATAATACAAATCATTATCATCACTATAATCGTGCCATGAATCATCACATAATTATCAAAAATCTTGCCGCTGATTATATTATTGCTCCACCGTTTGTTGACTGATTTTCAAAACTCTTTTGTTGCTATTTAGTGTTTACTGTTTATAGAGATACAATAACCCGAAATTGGTACAATGCTTCCGAAAATAGTGGTGAGATATACAGGGTGTAACAAAAATAAGTGATAATACTTTAGGGTGTGTACGTATTCCTTGTAGAGAGTTCACTGTGAAAGTAGTAGCGCTGAAAGACCAAACATTTTTTTCACTTTTGTATGGGGAAACTCGTGACGCTCGGACCCTTGCCCATACAAAAGTGAAAAAATTTTTTGGTCTTTCAGCGCTGCTACTTTCACAGTGAACTCCCTACAAGGAACACGTACACACCCTAAAGTATTATCACTTATTTTTGTTACACCCTGTAGAGGGAACTCCTGGATCTTTTTGGGACAAACATAGACGCGTCAACTATTTCTGTATTCAATCTTCATAATTTTTTACTCCGTAGAAGCTAACTTTAGCGCAATTTCCCATTTTTACTATTTGGGTAAGGAAGGGGACTCTCTTTTTCTTCTCATTTTCTTTTTTTATCACATTTTGCTGACGCGGACGAAGTCGCGGGCAACAGCTAGTATACCATAAAATTCGCTTGTTTTCGGCGTTACTCATGGTATTAGCTTTTCCGATCTTGACGAAAATTTTTGAAGGCTATTTTATATTATGTAAAAAACAATTTCTGTAGCATTTAATATACTAAGTCACCAGTAACAGCTAGCAAGCAATCTATAATATACAGCAAAACGCAGACAAAGCTTATAAATGCACATATCATGTGGACCGAAAGGACATGGTTATGGGAAATCCGTGATATTGTGCCTTTTGTGGCTGGATGATAAAGAAATCATAGCAATCCTTTTCACCTCTATGCCAATGACATAAGGTCCATAAAAAGGTATAAAAAGCCTGAACGCACAAGTTGGCAACAGTACTGTGTTTAGACTTTAGAGAAAATTGCGACTCTCATTGTTTTCATTACTTACTCATTGTTTTTCAAAGAGATAAAATTACAGAGATATCATTTACAGTCTCTATTACAGAGAGTAGTAATAAGGACAGACATGAAACCTATTAGGTAATGTAAAATATATCCCTTTACGCGTCCACAAATTACGTGAGGTGTTTTTTTATCTTTGTCCGTCAAGGCACTTTTTCATGCATCACGCAAATACACGGATTCTGTTTAGCATATTATTATTTTGTGTGTTGCCCCGCAAAAAAAAAAACAATAATTATCGAGTTCTGAATGCAGTTTAGTTTTTTAGTTTTCTTTTCTATACTATGTTCTGAGTTGTAGTTTGGTTGGTTGATAATAACATAGACGTCTCGACAAAAATTACTTTGTAACTTGCTTGTGCGAACAAAGAGAATGGAAAAGTGAATGACAAAATGACGAAGCAAATACCAAAATATTAACAATTCGTAAGGTAGATGAAATATTAGCTTGTCGGTAGATAAAATCGTAAATCTACTGCTGTTGCTATTTAGTAATCGTAGGCGCTCGAACAACTATGATATAAAGGACAAGACTGCGTCTAACTACAACACCAACGCTACCCTTGTGTAAAATTTAAAGTAAGCGACTATTTTTAAGTAAATTAATATGAGTTGCTTAAGAAAACGTTAAGCTTCTTAAATATTTTTCTCGGTCAATATTTTGTACAAATCATTTAAGTGTTTCTCCCCCTCGTCCGTGAGAGAAGTACAAAAATGGAATTAAACTGTTTGGTGTATAATTACGAGAGAGGACGATCGTCGTTAGCGCGGGGACTGTTTGCATATTAATGTATCAATTAATTTTGATTGTCAGTATTAACTGATCAAAATCTATGGTTTGATTATGAAATTTTGACATGGAGGTAAAAAGTTTTTATCTCCTTGTCAAAATATTGTCAAAATATTGTCACTTTAAATCTGTAAGTACCCCGATTTTGTCGTTTTTATGCAAAAATAATGAATTTACTTGTTCTATCTAGCCCTTTTACTTTAAATTCTAAATTACGAGTAACTTCATAAAGTCTAAAATATTGTAAGAACATGCACAAAACGGTAAATTGAAGCAAAATAATGGCTCTCTCGAGAAATAATATTGTGTTAATAAACTAATTGGGTTTCGATTAAAATCAACATCTATTAAACAAACTTGACGAACAGTGGTGTCGTGTTTCGGTCTGATTCTCCCCTTACAAAATATCGATCTTCAGTTATTTGCATGTTGCAACCCTTAGATACTTAAGATGAAATGTTAAGCTTAGGGCTAAATTTCACTAAGGCACCAGGGTGGTGCAATCGCCACTACCAACAAAATGTAGGTATACAGCTCTATAGAGAGTTAGTTATATTATAAATGCGAAAGTGTGTCTGTCCGTAATCTCTTGACGCCCAAACCGCTGAATTTTTTTCTTAAATTTGGTATTGAGATGATGAGAATCTTTGAGTCCCGGGAAAGAACAAAACATACTTTTAATCCCGGAAAAATGTACTGTTCTTTTTTTTAATGAAATAAGAGGGCAAACGAGCAAACGGGTCAGCTGATGGAAAGCAACTTCCGTCGCCCATGGACACTCGCATCATCAGGAGAGCTGCACGAGCGTTGCCGGCCTTTTAAGAGAGAATAGGGTAATAGGGGAGGGTAGGGATGGGAAGGGAAGGGAATAGGGGAGGGTAGGGAAGTGGTAGGGGATTGGGCCTCCGGTAAACTCGCTCACTCGGCGAAACACAGTTTGTTCCCGCGCGATAAACGAATTTTAGCTCAACTTTCTTCTTCACGTTGGTAAAAAATATAGCGCTTAGCAGCACAAAAAGTGTTGCTGAAAGATTTTTGAACTTATTCAAAAGTAAGGCTGGCCTCAGACAGCCGGAATTTCATAATCGGAAATTCATATTATTAATTCAGAAAGACCGGAATACCATACAATATCAGTACGCTCCACACACATTCTGATTTTTGCAGATTATGAATTTCATAGATCGATCTGTAAGAATATGAAATTCCGGCTGTGTGAGGCCAGCCTAAGGCGTTATTTCAGAATACAATCAGAGTTGTAAGAGGCAACGTCTAAATCTCGCGAGGACCTAGATAGTTTCACAAGTTAGATAACACAAGTTGGACGTTATTTGAATTGTTGTTTTATAGTGTCACCTCAGCTCCATCCAAGTACTAGACTAAGTTTGTAGAGGATAATCTGTAACACTATACATAATGCACTTACATTGTAAATGTAAAAGTATGTCTGTTTGTTACCTCTTCATGCTTAAACCAGCTAGCCCAATTAGATGTGGTATTGAGATGGTGCTCGGGAAAGAATACAAAAGATTTTATTCAGTAAAATATACTATTATACTGTCACTTTTATTCGTCCTTTTATTTAATTAATTAATATTACTAAAATAATATAATTTGTAGTGTATCCAGTATTATATAACACGACTATATGACAATTTCAAATCTCCATTTAGGCGCCATCTTTTAACTTTTTACCAGACGGCCGCTAGACAATGAATTTTAAATAAATTGAATAAGTCTCTTCCTTTTCAATAAACTTTCACTAAAAGGTGGCCATGAATATTCATGAGGATTTGTTTTTTTACAGGTAAATGTACTTGCGGTAAGACTTCCTCCGCTTCATACATACAAATGAATTGCACGAAATAGGTAAGTCTAATTCAGTGGAACTACTAATTTAAAGCCATTCAGGAAGTTGCTCAAAGATTTTGTCTTTTAGCTAAGATTTATAACTTTTTGAGATTTTATTGTCTTAGGGCCTGTTTCACTACTTCCTGATAAGGCTATCCACCAATTAACTTGACAGATCAAGTATGGAGAATCTGTCAAACAAGTTGTGAATAGCCTATTAGGCACTTTATCAGAAAGTGGTGAAACATGCCCTTATTCTGTAGCGTTCATAAAAAATACTAGAACAGATGGTTCCAAATTATTATTACAATTTTTTCAAAACATAGGTAAGTAAGTCCCGCCCTAACGTCTAATCTTCAGCTATATTATACTTTTTATATGTCCAATTTAGTGATCGAAGCTCCAATAATAATTAAATACATTTTGAAATAAATCATGCTTTATTATTGTTATATTCAAGCTATATTATGTGTATTTCCTACACAATTGTAACCCTTTAAAATTTACTCAAAAATAATATCATGAAAATGTATGCTGCGGTGTTAACAGCCATTAATCAGAAATCGTGGAAACCCCAACCCAAAAACACGAAATTATTAATAGTGTCGCATTTGTTTACTTCTGTGTACGATCGCAAAACCGAAAACCCTATTAACCTTTGACATAATTAGGACGAACATATTAATATAATACTGTCCTAATAATATGATACTGTAATACCAAAAAATAAAAGATACACAGTAGACCAACTTCATCCTAGAACCTAAATCAAATGCACGCACACATCAGCGTGATTTCTATGTGGCTTGAAGTAACATAAAGTTTAGTTTCACGTCGCGCGCGCGTAACATTTATGGTCTTCGTTGATTTACTTTACTTTAAAGGATGCATCTAAGTTAATCTATTGTACGTTATCTATATTGTGGTAATATTGTCCAATCTGTGGTCATTTGTAACATGATATGACGTCAAAGCCTCATTAAAGTGATGGATACAGGACATTAAGTTAACGTATGATCTCGGACACTGAGAGTATATAAGGGAGCCAATATGTAAGTGGCTTCAGAAACGATTTCCTTTATGGCATTATTATTTTTGATAAGTATAAAAATATCAGTAAATTTTTTTTACCGTTATATAAAGGCAGGGAATACTTGACCTACTTATAAACTATAATTAATCTGAATATTTTTTCAAAGACTAATGTGGTATTAGTATTATTTATGTTGAACCAATATTGGGTTGAATATAAATTATTATGGTTACAAAAAGTATTTAATGCGAAACACATGTTTTTGGTATTTTGTACCTTAAATGGAGAAAACGGAACTCTTATAACATCACGACGTCTTTGTTGTCCGTCTGTCCATACCTCTCCATTTTTGTTTGTATGTACATCTATTTGCTTATTAACCTACTTTCGAAACTAAGCAAAATTATGGTCTATTTCAGGTAAAAGTCAATTAATACACAACTAAATCATCCGATACAAGATTGGCAGCTGCCCAACAGCAAATTTGCTCGAACAGCTTTGTTGGGCCTCACTAATAATGTTTGTGGCAGATTGTTAAATTATCATGAGTCAGCTTTTTAGCTTTTGTTTTGTGTAAGAAATTTCAGCAACTGCCATGTCAAAGTTCGTGGAAAGAGAAATAGTATTTTAGTACTTCTTAAGTTAATACAAGAAAGTAGTTAAGGTGCAGTGTTGTGACGTGGGAGAGCCATGCTTTGGCACGAATGGGCCGGCTCGACCGAAGAAATACCAAGGGCTCACGGAAAATCGGCGTAAAACAGCGCTTGCGCTGTGTTTCACCGAGTGTATGAGTTTACCGGAGGCCCAAATATCCCCTACACTTTTCCCATCCCTACTCTCTCATATTCCTTTCCTACCCTCGCCTATTCCCTTCCCTACCCTCCCTTATTACCCTATTCCCTCTTAAAAGGCCGGCAACGCACCTGCAGCTCTTCTGATGCTGCGAGTGTCCATGGGCGACGGAAGTTGCTTTCCATCAGGTGACCCGTTTGCTCGTTTGCCCCGCTTATTTCATTAAAAAAGACGGGTTAAACTCCGGGAGTGCCGGCAGAAGTGAAAACTTGATTATTAACGTTGTGCATTATTTTTTTAATTAATCGAAACCCTTACAATCGATTTAATTTTTAACCCATTTTTATGAAAATCGATTTTTTTAATTAATCGAAACCCTTACAATCGATTAAAAAATATCGACAATCGAAAAAAACAATCGATTGTTCGATTAATCGATTTCGATGTTACAACACTACTCTCCAACCGTCCTCCGGTTTTTCGATCAGCACGAGAATCTGCCGCGAGTTTCACAGTTTTTACCCATCCCACAAAAGTGCTCAACGCCGCTAAAGAAGTTTTCACTTGAAAAATTTTTTTTTTCCTCATCCATAATCATACTGTAATATATACTATAGGGTGTGTCTGTTCTGTTTCTACATCTTCACTCTTAAAGCGCTAAGCAGAATTTAAGTATTCATTTCATCAAAATTTTTGACTCTCGCATAATTTCAGGTTAATACACATATTATGATGAGATCAAAGAAGTTTTTATCATCTTACAAAATATCACTTGTAACACCGACTTGACCGAGTTCCTACTAAAACTTATCTCCAAAACACTTCCACTCAAGGTTGGTGAAATCAATAATCTTGTTTTCGTAAGTTAGTTTCAATAAGTGTCATGGGAAACAGATAGAAATACTGTTATTAACTTATTACGGATAAAATTTGTTCAAATAGATAGCGAAAATAGGCGTATTTTTCGTAGAAATAAAGAGAAAATGTTAAAGTATACTTTATTTATTTCGACAAAACAACATTATGTAATAGTATTTATTCTATCCGTATGTCATAGACTTTAGTCTGTGACTTAAATGATGAAAATTTCGAGATATTAAAATTTTGAAAGGAACTTAAAAGAAATAAATTAGGATTTAATCACTCATCACCATCATAAAATGTAATTTAACGAATTAATTTATTAAAAATCTTATTAAAGAGACGTCCATTGAGTAATGTCTGGAACTAAATGAGCTTATTTATAGTCGAGTGAGCTAAATTGAAAACTTATGTAGCATTAAAAAACTAGAAATCACGTTCGCCGCGGGAATGACTCCCCAGAGTAGAGCCTAGGGTACTGACCGTTCATTTACTTCTACATGGACCTTTATATCAAGGACATAAAGGTTATTATCATGGAAACAAAGGTAAAATAAGTTTGAATGGTCTGGATGTGAGATTAACAGTCTGTCCCGGGTTTAAATCACGTTAAAGCTTTCGTTAAAGCTAGTTTAGTGTTAATGTAACACAGACACATGAGTTTTATGAAAGGAGAGTGTTGAATGTGTTCTGAGAAATAATAGAATTCATAATAGAATTTTTCTGCGTCTTTCAAGATATTGTCATCTTACTATCTCTACAACACAGGCTGAACGAAAATGCCGCGAGGGATTAAACATCCTATAACTATATAACAAATACAAATAGTTTATTGACCATGATGTTTACAACGGGTTCTTTACAATTAACAGTCCCCCAAACTAGGCAAGGCCTGTTCTATGGAGGATTTTAAAAGAGTACAGCATTGCGGCTAACAACAACAGAAAACAACAAAAACAATTTACATAAAGAAAACAAATGAAATAACTGGAAATAACAAAACATTATTTTTCTTACAACTAAAATATAATATCTATTACATAATATTAAATATGTATTGTACTTAATTATCACAAAATTTTAAGAGTAAATTAAAAACAACGTAATCACAAAATTATAACGAATTATTGTAAAACTTTATCACAAAAATATAAAACATAAAATATTAATCTAACACGTTTTTGTCTATTATTGCGAAAGTTTATAGGTTGAAAACATTTTTTCTGTCACACAAGCCTGTAACGAGATATTTATTGCCAGGGGGAGGAGGGAAAGAGAGGGCGATGTGCGAGTGAGAGGGGTGTAAGGTCACGTACTGGACATGACATCTTTTAGCACAAACACACACTTTTACTATTATTGTGTTGTTAAAGTTACGTAATCTTTTCTTCGTGGTAAGTTTGTACTTTATGCGATATCTTTTGTATATTTTTATGCTTTGTTTCGAATAGTTTCTATTGTATTAAAGATAATAATATAAGAGCTATACTGTTTAGGTATCCACCGTATCCTTGATGATATATTATTATGTCGCGAATGGGTGTACCGTAATGAGAATGTGACCCAATTAAATGTATCATTAACTATAGCGAATAAAGTTCAAAGTATACCTTATGTACTGTCAGAGAAGTTGCTCAATAGGATGATGGCGGATCTTCGTTATTTGGTCAGGTTATGTTAAATTAATGATAGTCGTTGTCTCGACATGTCTGTCTACCGGGTTTGACATAACGCGACTAAAAAATGTAGCCCCTATCTGCCTATGAAATACTATGAATAAACATCTCTGATATGTGTCATATTGCTTAACAAATAAAATTCAATTTTCAATGGCTAATATCGTCGCGTTACCTTACGTTTCGTCCCATACTATATCTATATTATCTTAACACTATTGATCTACAGGCAATACACGTACCGCCTTAATGATGTACCACATGTGATCAAACATGGCCGCACGTGCTGTTTATATATCGAATATAATGATTTATGACGATACTGTAATAATTATAAAACGGAAAAATGTATTAAGCTGCAACTCCTTACTAAAAAATAAAAATGTTGCGAAAAATATCTACATAGTCAATATAATACAAACTTGAAAATTATAAGGCTAATTAGTAATTACGCTTTAGTAACAATCAATAGTTTGGGATCAACTTCGTTTAATTGAATTAAAAATATCTTAATACATTTAAGATATTTTTAATTCAATTAAATGTATTAAGATATTTTTAATTCAATTAAACGAAGGAACGGAATACGGAATACTAATATATAATCATTCCTTTATTTTTTTCGCCTCTATACCACTAGACGAATCCGTGGTCTAGTGGTATAGAGCGCGGCTCCTGACTCGGAGGTCGTGGGTTCGATTCCCGCATTGGAAACAAGTTATTTCCAAGTTTGTTTAGGTCAATACAGGCTGATCCCCTGATTGTCTGACAAGTAAGATGATCCATGCGTCGGATGGGCATGTAAAAAGTCGGTCCTGCACGTGATCTCTCGCCGGTCGTGTCGGTCTTCCGTCCCACTGGGTTATGAGAGTAAAGGAATAGAGAGTGCTCTTGTGTACTGCGCACACACTTGGGCACTATAAAATTACTCCTGCGTAGCTGGCCTGGTTTCAATTAAACCGGCCACCGTCACCGAAACCGGTGTGGGAGCTATTATTATTATCATCCCTCTCTTCGCCATATAATAAACCGTCTTTCATATAAAAGGGCTGAAGGCTGAAAATGAAAAAAGTCGTTGATGGCTTTTGCCGACATGTTTGCGTAGCGCGTAGCAGTCACGTAGCAACGTAGCTCTGGTGCTACGCGTGACGTCACGGTGGAAATATTGCACCGTTGAAACTTGTTCCGCTGAAAATGTACCGCAAAAATATACGGTTGTAAAATGTACCGCAAAAATGTTTGGTTGAATGTTGAACCGTTAACAGGTTTATGCGGTATGGTATTGTAAAATATTGCCGTTCCTGTGCTGAAGTGGTGAAATGTGTGTGTGAAGTGTGGATGAGAATTATTGAATGGAACATCAAAATTCTACTTGCAATTTCTACTTGTAATTCTAATGTTTTTTTTACATTATAAAAAGAACTTGGGACTCAGTAAAGCTGCATATACAATCATAATTATTGATTTAAAACTAAAAGTCTTTTAACCTAAGTATATCTATGGACGTTAAGCTTCTTACTCTAAAAGATTGCACGATTCAACCGTTTCCTCTTTTAATGTTTACTAGCTATTTGACCGAGCTTTGCTCGTTATTCGATAAAACACGAATAAAATGACATTTTCTAAAAATTATTCCTAGCTAGAAAATCGTTGGAGCCGATTCCGAGATTCCAATTATTATATATATACATATATAATATATTGTCGAAATAATTTTATCCTACTCACTTCTGTTTCAACATCTGCAGCTGTTTAAAAAAATGTGCAATTCGCGTTTAAAGATATAAGATTTGTTAGCGGTAAAGTCTCTGGGTTTTTCATGCCTTTTCATAAAATAAATAGCGAATTCTGATGCACGTTTGCAATTTACATTTGAGGTGAACAAACTGTCGAGGCCCTCAATCAGCGAAGCCGGTCTGCGGAGGTTTCAACTTTAATTTATTTCAGTTTTTCAGTTATCGTTGTCAACCCCAGCACATTTTTTTAAACAGCTGCAGATGTTGAAACAGAACTGAGTGTGATTAAATTATTTCGACTAGTATATTTACGGTATAATGTATATTATTATATATTTACAGTAGAAAGTATATTACTATTTAGTAGTCACTAGTCAGTAATTTAGGTGCATCTATAATATTATGTCTGGTACTCAAACGGCTGATCAGAGTCATTAAGATCATACATGCTAGGATCACATGATAGGAGGTTACACATGATAGGATCGTTTTTGCAATGGCAAGATATGCAGTTACCGTGTAATAGAATTTTTTTAGCTTCAGCAAGGTAGGCATTATATTTTATTGCTCCTTGTTAATGCTAAAATTCAAACCAATCTGTGCAGAGATCAGTGAATACGTAAAGAGGTAACTTTCGCATTTATAACATGAATATTGCGTGCAATAGTATAAGTGTAATCTGTTTAGGCGCCTCATAAGTATCAGCTTAATAAACATGACAAGTCTATTTTTATGGACTAGGTCGAGTGGGGCTGCTCCACAGAAATTAAGTTCTTCAGATGAGAAACAGAACAAATGGAAATTGTTACGCCGCTAACTTAATTGTGGTCAGTTTTTGACTTAAATGTCAAGTTAAAATCTAGATGACCTAAATTGTTGCAGTTAAGAAACTCTAGTTAAAACCCTGAAACATCATGCCTGATGATTTTGGCTATAATCGTATTTTTTCACTCTATCCGCAATTACAACAAAAAAAAGTTTAAGGATAATACTTTTTTTTCTAAGAAGAAATTGTGTTTATTAATTACCTACGATGGGTTCAATTCGATGTATTGTAATTTGTAAAGTTTAGAATTCTTAACTGATACAATAATTTATCCTTGTCCGTACGTTGAAATAGATGAACAAGGACAAATTACAATTAAATATTTATAACTTACTAGTTGTCCCTGTGAACTTCGTGCCACTTTAAAACCTTCCCTGGACTTCTACGAATATTTTAAGACTAAAATCAGCCCAATCCGTTCAGCCGTTTTCGAGTTTTAGCGCGACTAACACATTTGGAAATCCATTTTTATATATAAAACTAGCTGTACCAGTGAAATGAACTTCGTGTCACTTTAAAACCTTCCCTGGATTTCTACGAATATTTTAAGACTAAAATCAGCCCAATCCGTTCAACCGTTTTCGAGTTTTAGCGCGACTAACATATTTAGAAATCCATTTTTATATATAAAAAGAAGATTAACTTTCGTTTGTATCCCCTAGGTCTACATTATGAGTAGCATTTTAGTTTTTTCGTTTAGTAAAGCCACTACATAAGCCTTTTTAGTAAAAAAAAAACATTTCGTATGCTCCTAATAGTCACGTGCTGTGATTCGGCAACTAATTCAGCTGTCTGCGCAACTAATTACACCCATTCGTTGTGGGTTTACAGTTAACAGAAACCTGGAATGAAGTAGACTTTTCTAGCGTTTTCTGATTTACCTTTAAATGTTAAGGTGTTTCCACATAGCAGGTATATAACGTTATAAAACATCGTGTAACACTATAACGTTTTATAACAGCGTGTATTACATACATTACAGCATGTCAAGAAATAAACGTGTATTTTGTTATAATTTGTTAAAAAAAGTTAGACAAAAATGATATCCAACATTATATATTTATATATATAACTGCTGTATGGGAGCACGTCTACTCTATTTTTAGCAGGCAAATCTCTAATTTATCTTTAAATACTACCCAGCTATAATCATTATTTGGAAACATTACTCGCAAGACTGTTTCAAGGTATTTTCTATGAGGATTTTATTATATAAATAAAATATTTTAAGAATACGCATTTTCTTGCGAATAATTAGGTAGCCCATATTCGAGTCTACTAATTTTTCTGCATTAGCTTCATAATAAAAGCACTATGAATATACACACTACACAGGAAGTACTTACTGAATGAAAAATAATCATTCTTAATAGTATAACCAAAAAACTCCTTATTCCCCGCGCATTCAACGTGTTACATAAAATATTCCCGTTTTATTCGGCGATTTGAAAGTTGTTCGATACGAAACAAGCTGTTCCTTCCCACAGGTTACAATTCACCTCTAATATAACCTTTATTGCAACAGCACAAGGGTCATATTAACTCACAGGTAAACTCTATAAAACATGCCCAATGATTTACACTCTCCCTTATCTCAGGTACATTATCTAACACCTGATACTTAAAAGCTTTTACTTCGGAACGGTTCTCATATGTTTTGACATTTGAGGTTGGGGATATGGTAATGGTAGTTTATCATTAAAGGATTTGCAAATTATGCGTGATGAGAAAAAGTGAACTACAGGGTGTTTTTATAGTTGATATTCAAACTTTTATAGGCGTGAGAGGATCAAAGGATAATCATCTGACTGAGCGAGGTACACTTGATCTGGCCGAAGGTAGCTTGTTAGTTCTATACTGTCGCATGTATTATATTACGAGTGGTAATGCCTCCGTGATCTAGTGGTTTAGAGCGTGGCTCTTGACTCGGAGGTCGTGGGTTCGATTCCCGCGATTATTTCTAATTTTGGTTAGGACGATGCAGGCTGATCACCTGATTGTCTGACAAGTAAGATGATCATGCGCCGGATCGGCATGTAAAAAGTCGCTCCTGCACCTGATCTCTCGCCAGTCGTGTCGGCCTTCCGTCCCGCTGGGTGACGAGAGTTAAAGGAATAGAGAGTGCTCTTGTGTACTGCGCACACACTTGGGCACTATAAAATTACTCCTGCATAACAGGCCTGGTTTCAATGAAACGGGCCACCGTCACCGACACCGGTGTGGGGAGTATTATTATTACTAGTGGTCCGCCCCGCCTTCGCCCGTGGTACATACATAGTCTATTATAGCACTAAGGGACATCTTAGGCATACATTGGTGAAATAATTTTTGAAATCGGTCCAGTAGTGCCTGAGATTATCGCATTCAGACAAACTAACAAACTCTTCAGCTTTATTATTTTATATAATACGAGTATATATTATTTTAATGCTGAAAAGAAAACTTCGATACCGTTATGCAGAATTTTGGCGCTAATTCTTCCGCCATATTACCTACCTTCAAAAAGGAAAGTTTAGATACTGCCAAGAAGCTACTTTCCTTAATTTTGTTTATTAAGTGCTGTAAAGTGTTGAATTTAGTATTGAGGGATTCAATAAAACTTATTTCAAACGTATTTCACCTTTTTATAAAGCTTTTTCTACGTACATAAACATACAGATTGTTGTCTCTTGTTACATAAAAATCTCAACAGAAATTATTTACCAAAATTCATTTAACAAAAGTAAATAAACAGCTTATGCTTTTGGCCCTCATTAGTCAGCAATTTATCAAAAAAGCAAAACGAGAGGTCACATCTCAATGAACACGAATGCTAATTATTTCCATTTATCTTCCGCGACATTTGATTTAATGATAATTCGAAAAAGATTTGTACCAAAAAATCAACCTAAACACCAGATAATAGAAATACGTCTTGGCGCCTCGTTGAAGAAAAGTGCACCCTAATTTTAAGGAATTAAGATAAGTTATCGTGGAATCTACCGACCCTCCTGATGGGCCGGTCTTCACGTTTAAGGATATGATTTATGCAAGTAATTTAGTTGAGTACATTGAGACATTATGAGGTTCACGTGCAGATTAAAATGTTTAGGGACGAGCCCTTGTGTTAAATTGCGTTTTTAGCATCAAAATTCAATGCCATAAATTCCGAAATTGTACCAGGTTTTTGGTGAAACATGTTAAATATTGTTCTACTAATAAAAAAATCTACTCTTACATCCGTGTATAAAGACGTCAAAACTCATAGATATACAGTTTATATATTTTGTTGTATTGTGATAATAATTAATAAAAGTTACTAAACAGATAAGAACAAACGAGTGTACGTGATTGAAAGTTGCTAAATGTGGATGTGGATGAATATTTTAATTTTTTTAAATTAAATAAGGGGGCAAACGAGCAAACGGGTCACCTGATGGAATGCAACTTCCGTCGCCCATTGACACTCGCAGCATCAGAAGAGCTGCAGGTGCGTTGTCGGCCTTTTAAGAGGGAATAGGGTAATAGGGGAGGGTAGGGAAGGGAAAAGGGTAGGGGATTGGGCCTCCGGTGAACTCACTCACTCGGCGAATACAGCACAAGCGCTGTTTTCTGTGAGCCCGTGGTATTTCTCCGGTCGAGCCGGCCCATTCGTGCCAAAGTATCGCTCTCCCACGTCTAGAATATATTAAATTACTTGTAATTACCAAAATATAAATAATTTTCACATGACTAATGCTGTAACTGCGCTTCAGTTTACTAAATACGTAAAAAAATGATTCATCGTTTTAAATGACACGAATTTGTTATTGTATTAGAATTACATTTAAAATATTCAATTATTTTAAACATTTTAGAATTACGTTTCAAATATTCCACTAAAAAGTAACTAATACATTTACAACAGTTCGATTAAAAGCGATGTAATAAAAATTTCCCTTGTGGTTCAAGGTTGGGCTGAATTGTGTGGTACAAGCTATGAACCGCGGCGGCAACTTTTACCAGTAGACTGACACTCAAATATTTTTGAGCTAGGATCACTAACGTCGTCTATCACAGGCAGTACAATAGAGTAGTTTGGTAGTGGCTCAGTCCTATTTTGATTTAAAGTGCCTGATTTTTTTCTCTAAGGGCCTGTTTCATTGCCTTCCTGATAGGCTATCTACCACTTAACTTGACAGATGAAGTATGGAGAATCTGTCAAAAAAGTCGTGAATAGCCTATTTGGCACTTTATCAGAAAGTGGTGAAACAGGCCATTAATATTGTCAAAAGTACGATATAGTTAAAAGTCTATGAGTGTGGTTGTAATAAGAGTGTTAGGGTAAAGAAAGGAAGATCTTAAGAACGTAATAATGAAGTCCAATCGTATATTTCATGTATCTTAGTTGAATATATTTTTATGGTACATATAATTTAGTCACCTGCCAGGTTTGCAATAAATAATGAGTATAACGCTCAAAACAAAAAAGTAAATATGGTTTTCATACTTTCTCTATTACAACATACAACATAACAAGGATTTTGTTAGTCACAAACAGCTAAGCTGACTCCCCGCTACTCGCTGTGTCCTCGCACCGCACCAGATGAGTCACTCCATATTAATTTCGGCGTGTTGATGTGACACCGGTGCCATTGACGTAAACGCCGACGAACGATCACGTGACGTGCATGCGCCGTTTGTACGTATGCTGTCATGATAATTTAATCAATTTAATCGTCATACTTATCCCTCCTATACCGATTCGGTGATGATGGCCAGTTTTATAATGAAAATATGTTTGGAGTAATCTTTATAGTGCCTAAGTGTGTAGTTGTGTACATCGTACACATAAAGAGTGTCGCCGTCATGACTGGCGTGAAATCAGGTGACGCCAGTCTAGTAGAATCGACTTTTTTTTTAATGAAATTAGGGGGCAAACGAGCAAACGGGTCACCTGATGGAAAGCAACTTCCGTCGCCTATGGACACTCGCAGAATCAGAAGAGCTGCAGGTGCTTTGCCGGCCTTTTTAAGAGGGAATAGGTGAGGGGAGGGTAGGGAATGAAAGGGAATAGGGGAGGGTAGGGAAGGGAATAGGGTAGGGGATTGGGCCTCCGGTAAACTCACTCACTCGGCGAAACACAGCGCAAGCGCTGTTTCACGCCGGTTTTCTGTGAGAACGTGGTATTTATCCGGTCGAGCCGGCCCATTCGTGCCGAAGCATGGCTCTCCCACGTATAAACATTATTGTCATCTTTCTTATCAGACAATCAGGCTTGCAAGTTGCAATGCTGTAACAAAATTTGGAAATAATGTTTTATTTTTACACGCTTGAATCAAGACCTTGTCTGTCTTTCTTATTTGTTAATTACTAAATGTAGCCCGCAACTCCGTTGCGCCAAAATTCGTTTATTGCGCGGGAACCGAACGTTTTACGTCTATGTCCTTTTCCCGTACTCAAAGTGACTCAATACTAAATTTCAGCAAAATCGAGTCAGTGGTTTGAGCGTGAAAGGTAACAGACAGACTCACTATCGCATTTATAATATAGGGATGGATGGATGGCTTTTATAAAAATATTTCTGTGACAAATGGAATCATGACAAAAATGCATTAATTTAAGTGAAAACTATTACTTTTTTTTAATCTGGTCAATTCCACTTGCATCCTTTGATATTTGACTGAGCCCGTCATTAATGGCACATCACCGTAATGTACAGCGATTAACTTGCGCGATGAGCCAGCAGACGAATGGTTATCCCTCACGCGATCGGAGATGGCAGATTAAGTTGCATTTGCTAAATCGTATCCCCAAAATGCAAGGGAGAAATTGAGTGATCGTCAATGTAATATACGTGTCAAGAAGACGAGACAACTTTGATTGAACTAATATAAAAACTTTTTAGAAGAATTTATACGAAAAAGTGCAATTTTAAAGTTTTTTAGGAACTTAAACCTATTAGGCATAAAGTTATTTTGAGTCTCTAAAAACGTAAATGATATTTTTTCAATTTTGTTTGAACTTTAGTTTAACATAATATACCAACAACGGTCAATGCGTCTTACAATAGTTTAACACATTTGATTAACTTTAAATTAACTTAAAATGAATTGAGAATTGACCATGCGAATTGCCTATTGCGTGGTCAAGGGGACTTTTAACATTTTTAATGTTAAATCTGATGCAATCGGCTTCAATTAGCGCAGGGGATCGTGCGCGTCGATGCTTTAAGCCTAATCCAAATCGTGTAATGGGCTGAAAAATACTCTACCCCTAGGCCCTACCCTACTACGACTTTAACCCTAGATCACTAACCATATTTACTAGATGATATTACTAGATGTATTTAAGAATGGATAGTAACATTGTTACTATTTATTCTTAAATTCTACGATGGAATAAAACATATTTTTGCTGGTATTGTATGATGCGAAATCTGATTAACAAAAGAAAAATTATATAAATTATAATACAAATCGGCCAAGTACGAGTTGGACTCGCGCACGAATTGTTCCGTACCATTATAGAGCAAAAATAGGTATAAATGTGTTTTTTTGTATGGGAGCCTCCCTTACTTATTTAAATTTTATTATTAACTAGATGTCCCGCGCGGCTTCGCCCGCGTAAATTAGAAATTTTACAGAATCCGTAGGTACATTTTCCCATAAAAAATATTTCCCCCGTTTTTCCCACATTTTCCTGAGTTTCTTCTGTCGTATTAGTCTTAGAGTAATAATATAATATAACCTTCTCGATAAATGATGAGTCTTACTCGATAAATGATCTATCTAACACTGAGATAAGTTTTTAAATCGGACCTGTAGTTTCTGAGATTGACGCGTTCAAGCAAACATACTCTTCAGGTTTATAATATTAGGTAGATATAGATTTTTTTTAATTATCGCTTGACAAACACGAGTCTCGATCTAAAAGACTATGATATGGTAGTGATGATGATGATGATGATGATGAAGAATGTAATTTGCATAGTAGCATATGCTTTCTGTTCTTAAAACAACGCCGAAACTCCCAAACTTGTATCTATAAAGAATCAGGAATTCTCTCAGCACCTTCCGAACCACAGTATACCAGGTATATCTCGGTGCAAAATCTTACTTGTTGGTAGCATATGCTTAGAATACTTCTCACGAAACCGAAGTCACCATATGTTTCCCTATAAGTTTTGAGGAGTTCCCTCGATTACTTAGGGATCCTTCATCAGATCATCACTTTTCTGAATATAATACCAAATTGGGATGATACCCTATATACCAAAAGAAAAATTTTGAAAATCGGTTAACCAACGGCGGAGTAATCGTTGAATATAAGAAAACGAACATAACACCTCCCCCATTTTGAAAGTCGGTTAAAATTGTAGCCTATGTGTTATTTATTTAATATTTTAATCAGCACATGAATTGAATAACAAAATTTTTTTCAAATTAATCGTAGCACCATCTGTCAGGACAAACTAAAATTGAAATAGAATAATATTGAATGCGATGATAGCGCCGTCCGCCGGATCTAATGTAAAACATTCCAAAATCAACAACTCCTTATAAATAAGAAATTAATTGAAAAAACATTTTCCAGTAGACCAAACTGTAAATCTAAACCATTCTCGAATCTCCACGAACACACACAAAAAATTTCATCAAAATTGGCCAAGATAAGATAAATCCGTTCAGCCGTTCTCGAGTTTTAGCGAGACTAACGAACAGCAATTGATTTTTATATATATAGATTTATCTTTCGATTTCTATATAGTCTTATTAAAAAAATAATCGGACAGAGTAACAACTTAAGTTAGCTAAAATAAAAAAATAATCGGACAGAGTAACAACTGAAGTTAGCTAAAATTGTGTTTATTTATGTACTATGTATTTTGAGACTATGCAATTTTGTCGCGTTCGCGATTCACTTTCACTTTTGTTGAGTTTCAGAACGCGATATTAGGTCCTCCAACGCGCACGCGAATTTGAACTTTATGCAGCGGTAATAAATTACAAATTGACTCTCCATTTTATTTAGAAAACGTTTGTATGGGAAATAGAAAAATGCTGTTTTGAGGATTTTCCCGGCAATTATTCGAATTTTTCTCACCTTTTAAACCTTCCCTAGACCTCCACGAATAATTCAAGACCAAGATAAGATAAATCCGTTCAGCCGTTCTCAAGTTTTAGCGAGACTAACGAACAGCAATTGATTTTTATATATATAGATTATTAAATTATAAATACAACCGAGTATTTTGTGAATATTTCAAACGCCTACCTAGTGCCATTATTGAAATCGAGCAAAAAATTGCAAAAAAGTCTGTTGTATGAGAGCCCCCCTTAAATATTTAATTTATTTCCTTTTTAGAATTTGTTGTAATAGCGGCAACAGATATACACCACCTGTGAAAATTTTAGAAGTCTAGCTATAGCGGTTAATCTTGAGGTACAGCCTGGAGACAGACAGATGGACAGACAGACAGACGAACAGACAGACGGACAGGCAGACGGACAGACAGACGGACGGACAGACGGACGGACAGACAGACGGACAGTCAGACATCGAAGTCTTAGTAATAGGGTCCCGTTTTTAACCTTTGGGTACGGAACCCTAAAAATTAGACTTAGATTAGCCAATCTAGATGAACCAATATTCATATAAAAAAATGTTTCTTAAATTCTATACATCTGATTCATAGGTTCTTATCTTCCATTTAGATGCTAGCTTCGTAGGAAAACAAGTCCGTGGCCTTAGGCCTTTGCCTATCTTGGGTCATAGGTGCAGTGACTTTAACTGGCCTGTCCCGAGTATGATTCAAGTTATGAATCAGTGTGTATTATTTCGTGTGAAAATATTTTTTGTTGACTTATCGAACAAAGGGTGATTCAACTGGGAAGATGCTGGAGACGCGGAACTTGGTGACTCATGATAATTATGACTTAATGAGACCTTTATTATGAGCAAGCTTTTACTGCCTAACTACCGGCTCCACTTCAGGCAACTCTTATTTTGGGGCATAAAAAGTAGCTTGTGTTTTCGTATAATTTGCTAGTATCCTATATCAAAGTATGTAATGTCATGTAAGTAGTGGATTTTCCACTACTTATTTTATATTATTTTGTATATAACTGCAAAATATATAAAATCGATATTGTATAAAACTGCAAAAACAGATAGGTTATAACACAAAATAAAGTTTTGTAATATCCATAGTCCATACGTAAGATTATAAATGTGAAAGTGTGTATGTTTGTTTGTCTGTTTGTTACCTCTTCAGAACCAAACCGCTGAACCTATATTGCTGCAATTTGCTATGAAGATACTTTGAGTCCCCGGGAAAGGACAAAGGATACTTTTATGCCAAAAAGTGTACGCTTCCCATGAGTAAACGGATTTTGGCGCAATGGAGTTGCGGGCGTCATTTAAGTAGTTTGAAATATTATAAATTTACCATAAACAGGCAAAAGTTAAGTATATTAAGTATATTATGCTACTACAGTAATACTATTTACCGTCTCAGTTAAACCATAAAAATCCCTACTACAAATCGGTAGTCAAATCTTTTCCCCATAGCAATTTAATACAGTTGCGTGTCTTAATCTAAGCATGTTCTCCCTCGAGGCTACCGGAGAGGTCTCCATCGAGCACGCGAACATGTTTGGACCATAAATCTTTGAAGGCTGCATCTGAAAATCCCCGAAGTTTGAAAAGATTTTGGGTTATTATCCTCTTTCGCGTTATTTAGTTTCGGCAGTTTGGGCTTTGTTCAGTCTTGAATATTTATAGTGAATTAAATATATGTGTATTGTAGAAAATCGTCCCACTAGGACGAGATCATGTGGAGGATTTGCCAGGCTATAAAAATCAACTGTTATTCGCTACTTAAATAATAATAAATATTTGTTACTGCCTTATCAGTAATAAATATTATTTATAGAACTTAATAAATAAGCTGCTACAATTTTATATTCCAATCCATCGCCAAGCGATCCTAATTTTGTGCGTGGCATACATACCACAATAATTAAGTACAGACTACAACAGATTAGTAAAGAGGGATAGATACATAATATGTTATTTATCTTAAGTAAGCTTTTATAAATATTATACTTTTACATCTGTATAAGCATACAGTTTATTTATAACTAGACGTTCCGCGCGGCTTTACCCGTGTAAATTAGATATTTTATAGACAAATTAGTCCACAAAAAATAGCCTATGATCCTTCACGTTGTCTACATATAAATAAGAAATTTGTGCCAAATAACATAAAAAATGCTCCAGTAGTTCTAAAGATAATAAGAAATTTCAAATAATTTCCCCCGTTTTTTCAACATTTTCCTCTAGAGATTAGCGCGTTCAACAAAAAATAAACAAACTCTGCCGCTTTATAATATAGTATAGATTTACTGGACAGTTTTATCAATAAGTATCCTTGTACCACAATGCTGCAGCTCATTGTTTCTCTATTTTAATGTCTACTATGATACTTGTTAATTGCCAAATCGGACACAATAAACTTTGTTACATTTATCGATTGCTGTTACCTGTCGTGATGTAATGCTATGCGCATTTTAACAACGCTTTCAAGTTTAATTCAGGTGGATTTGCATACTTCAAACGTATTGATTTTGTTCTAACGAAATTTTAAATTACTCTAAACATTCTGCTTTTACTTTTATTCCCCAATAAGTAAATTAAGAAAGAATTATTGCTTTTTCCGGTCTTCATAATGTGAGTACTTAAATAAAAAGTATTAGTTAAAAAATAATTACGCCACAACGACCTAAATAACTTTTTATAAGAGCAAATGTAGTATTAGATTAAACCAGTGTTTTTCAAACTGTGGGTCCCGACCCCCAGGGGGGTTGCGCAGCTTCTATAGGGGGGTCACCACAGGTTAAAAGACTATTTTATTTAAAAAAAAAATAAGGATGCAATTTAACAGAAGGAAATCTTCAAAAATACATACATGATAAAAAAAGCCAATGGGGGGAGGGGGGGATGTCGTGAAATATTTTGTCATGTCAGGGGTTCGCGTCATAAATAAGTTTGAAAAACACTGGATGAAACATTTTGAGCAGACAATAAGGAATGTCCTCTTGGCAGTTGAAAATAAAAACCCAGTGGCACAGTCTAATACTAATAGAAGGTTTAGAATTCTCGGCATCTGGTTAACTCTGATCGGCCAAATATCGTAGAAATGTTAAGTGCTTTAATTACTAAAGCATTTGAAAAGGACGACTAAAATGTAGCAATTGATTAAAGAAAATTTTCTTTGGACCGAATTTTTTTATACTCGTACTGGGACGAGATCTTTTGTAGACCGTACGAGTTACGACTAACTAAAATACTCGAAATAACAAACTTTGAAAAACTGGCGAACTCTTTCATGTCGAAATTTCTACTCAATTTCTTTAAGACTGGCTGGCATCACTCATCAGAAAAAAAAAATACCACTATATTATATTTTTCACCATAAAACTATTATAATTTGCTTTCTACGTTGTAGAAATGACAAAATATGTATGATGTCATTTGAATCCCAATCACTTTGTCTACATTGTGCCTTTTTTTTGTTCAACAAGGGCATGCGTTATAGCGCAGTCAACAGCGAAGGTGTGGCATGCCCGTGACGCGCGTCCAAATCCACCCGCGTTGAAAGAAAAGTGTCATAGCGCGCGCTACGATTACAACGCGCGTTACGACTTACGGGCATGCCTCACGTTTGCTGTTGACAGCGCTATAAGGCATGCCCTTGATGAACAGAAAAAGGCACAGTGTGGACAAAGCTATCAAAGTATTTTCCTTATTTTTTCGCACTACATATTTCACTCACAATTAACAATTCTAAGAACCGTTCCAAACTCCAACAACATTTCCAAAAAGCATATCCCGCGTTAACTATGATTCAAAGTTACATCTAAAAGGATTCATGCTAGAAAAATCTGTGCTCATCCGTCAAGTATGTGTCATAGTTAAATAAGGGCTTGCAGTGATTAATCGGTTCTAAGTAGATTTTATTATGCAAAGTTCTGTAGTGGCAAGTAATAAATTTTATTGCAATAATGCGCCGTAGTTAGGTTATAAATGCTATAGTTTGGCTTTATCTATGAACGACAAATGACTTTTTTTTGTTTAAATTACATAAAAGTGTAGGTCTGTCAAGTCAGTACTATGTCTGTTCAGTGCCGTAAATAGGGCGGTGCCACCGGTGCCCAGGCACAGGGCGTAGACTCTGGGGAGTGAAAGAATGGCAAGACCAGGCAGGACTATTATTTTTCGGTTTGCTCCCGATAACTTCTCGCTGCGCCCCTTGTGCTGTACAGCGTTGGTGCCGGGTGGTAAACTAGTAACAGACGAAGGGCCTACTAGGCATAAGACGGCTCGCCTGCTTGTTTCCCCATAATATCAGTTTTAAAAAATATAGTTTTTTTTCCAAAATATTAGTGTAATATTGCAATTATTGTAATGGTCTAAAATCACCAAGTTTTATTTTATCACCCTGAATGAAATAAAATAGGCATAACATTGCTCTCGGTACCTACTTACAATATGTAAAAAAAACAAGGGCGCAAAAAAGGCTATTTACGGCACTGTGTCTGTTCTCAGCTTCAATATTATTAAAAGCAATGATTTTAAAACTAAAGATGTGCTTGAGCTGTTACGTATGATGGAAAGGGCTTTTAATAAATGAAATATTATTAAAAGCAATGATTTTAAAACTAAAGATGTGCTTGAGCTGTTACGTATGATGGAAAGGGCTTTTAATGTCAATGTCAATGTATTATTTTTCAATGTATGTGTTTGTTTGCAAATATAATATTATCTTCATTTCACATCGGTTTTAATTTACATTATTTTTTCTAATTTCGTACATTTTTTAAGACGCCATTCTTGGTCTATGAATTGGTTACCATTAATGTAACCAATTCATAGACCAAGCCAACCTTTATACCTACAATATCTCTTTTGAAACCGTCTTTAAAATAGTTATTCCACGTTTTCTCACATCCTTTGTTCCACAAAATCCTTATGAGTCAGGGGTTGCGCAAGTTGCCATTTTCACTCCAAGGCCACTCTTGAATCATTTTGCGGTAATTACGAAGCAATACGCAATTGTATACTCACGTTTATATAAAAGCTTTGCTAATTTGACTTAAGCTTTGACTGTTAGGAACAAAAATAAAACAAAGCTTTTTCTAAGAATAAATAAACGTTTGAGATGACGTTTTAAAAAATATTTTAGTGTTTTTGTTTGTTATATTATATTATATTGTTATATATTATATTTTATTGGTTATATTTATCTGTTCAGATTAGATGATAGTGTCAAATATAAGAAGCCAACTCATCTGACATTTTATTCAGTAGTTTGCAAGAACCATAAAGTTAATATACCTAGCGGAATATAGAAACAAACGCAAACGAGATGTCGCATAAGCTATGTTTACACTATGCGCTTTCGTCTTCAATTTTCGTCATCTTCTTTCATTCAACTTTCGTTTTGGCGCATTCAATAATTGAATGCGTCAACGAACGCAACGCTACTCGTAACATTGTCATTTTTGTTTTTTGGATACGGTCAGAGGTCATGCGTTGCGACTTGCGGGCATGCCTCACGTTCGCTGTTGACTGCGTTATAACTGAGGTTATAACGCATGCCCTTGACGAACAAAAACAGGCACAGTGTGGACAAAGCTTATCACTGCGTTGTAAAAAGAGACGTGTGATGCATGACAGCAGAACTAATTTTTTTCATCTGTTTGACGTCCAGTCGGCACTTATCGGCACGTTGACAATTTAATCTCTTAGAAAGATGCTTGTGTGAGTATATGCGTAAACAAATTTTCACACACAGACGTAAATCAATTTCGGTTTCGTTTGACAGCTCGAGATTGTTGCTCTATGCCGCTAGGTATATTAACTTTATGGCAAGAACACACTTTAATAGCGTCTATTTCAAAGAACATTTCTTTTTAGATGACTCATTTACTGGAACTAATTATAAAGTCGGCCTTAAATAGCCTATTTCCTCACTTTTATAGAAACCCGCCGTAGTACACTCACGATACCACAAAGAGTAAACATCCTAATAGAACGGACAGAGTGAACATGCATAATTAAACTAGTCTTATTTGCTTTATGATCAGAAAATTGATAAATATTCTAAAAAAAATATTTTTTTTTACTTTGAGGGATATAACAATAGTACTAAAAACCATCCAAGCAATCCATCAGCCAAGCTAAAATGCAAACTCACCTCTGCAGCGTAAACTTTTATGACGTGGTAAACGTTATATTCTCAACTTTACTCTTGAAATAAAATCTTTTACGCTTTAATTCATATTTAGATACTTTACGATGTTATAAAAACTTCACGTTATAATATTATATTTTTGACAAGTACATAAGGTATGTTTCATGAGGGTAAAGATTAAAGAGTTTTTTTGACATTTATAACGCTAAATACATTAATGCTTTGTTCAAACCTACGCGACTAGGCGACTGCGAAGCGGAGCGTCTAGTTGTCAAATGTGTGTTTTGTATACAAAAAACACATTTGACAACTTGACTCTCCGTCACTGACGCGTAGGTTTGTTCCAAGCCTTAGGCTTTAAGTTATGAGTATAAAGTTGTCTCTCTCTTCGTTGTCTACTCTACATCGGTAGTACGAGGCGATCGATACTATGCAAAGGTATCATTATAACCTCAGAAGGTCGTGTGAGTAATTCGTGGGAATTAGATCAAGTTATTTCTGATAGTTCCAAGCTTTTTGTGGTAGTATATTTTGGTGAATTATCGGAATAGTCCTAAACAATCCTGGTATATGCCTGAAAGGAACGGCTTCTAGCCTTTTTACTGCTATTTTTTATTGTTTAAATTTTTGTTAGAATCAAACCCAATGAGTTTATTCGTTAATTTTTCTTGGCCATTTCTGGGACCCAATGTCCCAAGAAACTAATATAGAAACAGTCTAACCTTAAACGTGTCGAGTTTTTCTGCTGATATGCCAATGATGATACTATAGAAAAACTTTTTACTGTTTGTACATTATGCTCCGGCTTTGAAAAACACCTGATCCCTTTTACTTTGCACTAAAACAACGACCATGTTTATTATCATGATAATACAAAGCATGCCTACAATTTATGTCGTAACTTTGTGTGATGAATGCTGAACCTTTTTCTCCCGCTTTGCGTTTAAATTTTCATTCTAATGTGTTGAATACGGGTTACCTGTTTAAAAATGTACAGAATAATATTCGACCTTGCATTTTTAAGCCGCTCGCTGAGGGTACTTTTCTGTCTTAATTATTTTAAATGTTATGTTACCAATTAAATTTGTTTAGTTTTATTTTTAAACTCAAAAAACTCAAACTCAAACTTTTTTATTCAGAATATTTTTTTGCAAATGTTCTCTGAACGTTTACATGATGCCTACCACCGGTTCGGGAACTAACCCGGCGAGAAGAACCGGCGTAAGAAACTCGCACGGGGCCCACTTTTTTACCAAAAAAAGTGAGAAAAAAATTAATCTTTTAAAATAAGGTTTACAATGTTGTAACTTAAAATTATTATATTAAATAACGACCTACAAGATGCCATTAGATTATTAATGTTGTCAATCTTTATCCTATACAACATAATTTTCTTGCGACTTTAAATTAATATGTTTATGCAATATTAGGCAGCCTCTTAACTTTTTCCACGATAGAGCAGTACAAGCTATCAGAAAGTGAGAGGGTCAAAGACATCATGATTGCAAATCTGTATCTTTGCAATCATGATGTCTTTGACCCTCTTCGGTAATCGTCAGTACTCATCATAATATATCAAAGTACACAGAAGCCCCTTGATGTTCTAACTAGGTACCCCAATTTCCAGGTTAGAACTTCAGACAAATTACATCCTGAAATAGTTGAGTCTAATTATAACTTCTCTAGCTTAATAGCAACCTTCGTAGTTCACCTATGACTAACACGATCGTCATCGACAGTTTAAATTAGCAACCCTTAACTTCTGACGTGGTTGTAATGGGTTCCAGCACGATATCGCCTATTAATAGTAGATTTTGAATGTGGAATATGAATCATTTCGGCGTATTTTAGAAATGGGGGTTTCCAGTTATTTTCAGTTCTGCACGATACTTTTATAGGTGTGACGAATTCGGGGTTTTTTGAGTCGACTTTCTCGCCTTGTCGGAATAATTAAACTATTTAGATAACTTAAAACCTTCTTGAGTTTTTTTTTAATTTTTTGTTTTGAAAGAGGCTGATAACAACCCGTACATAATTATTAATTAACTTCTTTTCATGCCTTATGGCATACAAAATGGCCATGTTTACTATACATAGATACTATAAACCCTACTTCAAAAATTGAAGGTACAGATGCAAGGATTTCGGTCACACTAGCTTATATTATCGGCTCCGTGTGTAAACTGTGTGTGCCGAAATTCGTTTGCTGGAACCATAGTATATTTTATGCTCGCTTAAAGATATAAGATACAGGTCCCAACGTGAATTATTATGTTGAGTCGTTGAAATTACCAAATGTGACCAAAATCCGTCTAGCGAGTATATAATAACAGACAGGCTAAAAGTAAAAAATAAACATACTTTCGCATTCATTTTTCAAAATAAGGAATTACAAACTCAAAAACTGAGAATTGTTCCTTAAGAGGATACACTAGTTTTTACATATAATTTAATTATTAAAAAAAGTAGATTATCAAAAAATGGCCAGATTTTCCTGTAAATCATCCAAACAACAAATTTGGCTAGATTATACAAAAAAAAAAAAACACAGCTCAAGTCTTGCTTAAATTTTTAATGAAAAGAGTACTAAGTTTTGGAGAAGAAATCAGGGGACAACGAATCGTTGATTTTCTGTTTTTTTTTGTCTCTATCGCGCTCTGCGGTGGGAGGCTTGAGGTTAGGGAGACAGCAATAGATTTAACAAATACTTGTTTTTCATTTCTCTAGCCCTTGGTGCATCCTCTTAATTATTTAAAGCTCTTAATTCTATACAGTTTATCTCTTATCTCAATACAGTATTTCTTAACTACTATACACTTCTATCTTCCATACAGTTTTCAAGGGCCATTAAAATTAACAATATCAATCACATTATTTACCAACAAGTCACGGTAAACACCGCCATCTTGAGTTAATGGCTTTCTGTCTGGGGTGTCCGGGGGTCACCTTTGATTTGTCTTCGTTACTGCTGGACCCTGGATTCCATATTCAATTAGGGCCCCTGGAGGACACTTGAGTGATGCGTATTTATTATTTTGTTCCACGTGACATTGGAATTTGACTTGCCGCTTTCTGAAATTTTTGACTCGAGATGGCTTTTGATTAGTTAACGTCAAAATATTAACCAACAACAACCTCAAAAATAGAAACATGAACATAAGATGGCCATTAATGAAAATCGTAATTTTTTTTAATAACCAAAATATGCAATAAAATGTTGCCTAAAATTATACATTAATTAGCACCCGATTGTTATTATTTAGTGTTAAGGTATTATTTTTATTAAGTTTTACAAACGTCATTTTGTTAAAACAAAGACTTCAATTTGCAAAAAAGTAGGCAAGAAAAAATTACGAATTTAGAAAATGACCCCAAGACGGAATTGTGTGTTGTTTACATATTTAAGACGTAAACGGCTACTTCCCCAGAGAGCTGGTTATTTCGCACTACTTGTTTCCTACTTGTGCGAGTCTTGCAAGGTGCATTTTTCTGGTTTCCCACTGCGCAAATGAATTCCAACTCTATCACAATACTCCAGAGCGTATTTTTGTTTGCCAACCATTCATCCCCACAACAGGTTTATATCAATTTTCTACTGAGTGCGTCTGGATCGCAGAAAACACTTAAATGTACGTGAGACTTTTTCTTTTTCGTATAAAGACGTTTGGACAAATAAATCCATTTCAGACACATGTTTCCATGAGTTTTTAAAAGAGTACAAACCTTTTTGTATTAAGTTGCAAATGACATATTTTCGTGTACATATATACCTATATAACATACGTCAATCGACAGAGAAAATAATTACAAACAACAAAATTAATTATACTCTTTGACAAAATGTCGTAAATGATATACTTTTTAAATATTTCAGGTTGTTTATCTAAATGTTCTTCTATTTTGCATTTTCCAACTGAAATAACTCAAAAGTATATCATTTACGACATTTTCTCAAAGAGTATTTGTTGTTTGTAAACATCTTCTCTATCGATTGGCGTTTGTTTCATAGGTTTACACCAAAATACGAGATTTTATACAGGGTGTTACAAAACTAAGTGATAATTTTGTACGTGTTCCTTGTAGAGAGTGCACTGTGAAAGTAGTAGTGCTGAAAGACAAAAAAATCACTTTTATATGGGGAAAGTCGTGACGCTCGGGCCCTTCGAAATACAAAAGTGAAAAAAAATTGGTCTTTCAGCGCAAAAATGTACGGTTTCAGTGCAATTCCTAAATATTGCGGGCGAAGCCGCGCGGAAAATCTAGTCTTGCATAAAAAGTAAAGGAAAATTGTCTTCATGCTCAGAATGTATCTTCGACATAAGAAACTCTATCGAAAATTCAATGACAACGCAAACATTTGCTATCTTAATAGAATTAGATGTACCCTTGGTCTAATATTAGCAAACATTCCATATTACTCACTTATTACTATTTTTCCGCTGCGAGGAAATACCTCAGATGAGTAATATCACATTGAAAACTGTCGAAACCAATTTGTACTCTATATCAGAGGTGTAGAGTTGAAATTGCTTGTTTTTTTAATAGTAACGTGTGTTTTAGTAATAAAGCATTTAGGTGTTGCCCGTAGGTCGGGTCTTTTTTCCTCCATAGTAACTGTACTGAGTTTAAGTAAATAAAAGTCTTTTTATAGACATAAGACATCTGAGGTTAGGACTAGTATAATTTTACTAACACAGAGATGATATTACTTATACGACCTGAATATGGACACCCATACGTGGGAGAGCCATGTTTCGGCACGAATGGGCCGGCTTGACCGGAGAAATACCACGTTCTCACAGAAAACCGGCGTGAAACAGCGCTGGCGCTGTGTTTCGCCGAGTGAGTGAGTTTACCGGAGGCCCAATCCCCTACCCTCCCCTATTTCCTTCCCTACCTTCGCCTAATACCTTCCCTACCCTCCCCTATTACCCTATTCCCTCTTAAAAGGCCGGCAACGCACTTGCAGCTCTTCTGATGCTGCGAGTGTCCATGGGCGACGGAAGTTGCTTTCCATCAGGTGACCCGTTTGCTCGTTTGCCCCCTTATTTCATAAAAAAAACCTGCAAACCTTCAAGAAGAGAGCGTCCTCTTAAAAGGCCGGCAACGCACCTGCAGCTCTTCTGATGTTTCGAGTGTCCATTGAGCGACGGTAGATGCTTTCCATCAGGCGACCCGTTTGCTCATTTGCCCCTTATGTATTAAAATAATAGGAATAGAATTTTAAGATTGGAACAACAATAATCCAAAGAAAGAACACAGAAGAGTCTAACTTAGAGCCCTCAGACTACAGACTTCGGCCGATAGTTTGACCAAATCGCGGTTTCAGTACATTATTATCAGCCAATACCATCGTTTAGTGTGCGCACCTTCATATACTTAGTACTGATTAAGTTTTCGACTAAACCAGGGGTTCCCAAACTGTGCGCTGCGGCGCCCTGGTGCGCCGTGGAAAGACAAGAGGGGCGCGGTGAGTCGATGCTCCATTATTATCCAAAACCACAAATATTATAAAATCAAATTACCTATAACTTTTTTGTTTACTATTATTTAGCTGCTTAACGGAACTATAATATCATTAAAGGTGTTAGTTTATGTATATTTTTGTAATAGCTAGGTAGAGTAGGGCGCTGTGTTAAAATATTGTGACGAGTAACTGCGCCGCAGGCTGAAAAAGATTGGGAACCCCTGGACTAAACTATCGGCCGACTAAAAGTCTGTAGTCTGCGGGGGCTCTTAGTTTTAGTTCATGAAGTAGATAATATACCTTCGTTGAGTAAACGCTAGGTAGATAAATAAGTTTAAAGGCCTGTTTCATCACTTCCTGATAAGTGCCGAATAGGCTATCCACCACTTAACTTGACAGATAAAGTATGGAGAATCTGTCAAGAAAGCTGTGAATAATCTATTCGACACTTTATCAGAAAGTGATGAAACAGGCCCTTAATTTTATTGGTGATCATGTTAACCATGATGATCATGATGATAGTCTGAGATCGATAAAACATTTTTTGCACGAACGAGCTCCAGAAGGTTCGATCAGAATCTGGATTAAGTCCTTTGTGGCTATAATAGGAAATTTTATATTGGAATCATTATCGCAGATGGTTTAATGAAACTTCGGATCTGGAGCCGCGAAGCTCAGCGGGGCTAAAATGGTCACATTTAGCAATTCCTCTCAATCAATTCAGCAAATGAATTGTTAAAACTGTCAAACTGACAAATGTCAAATCAGTACAAAAATACAGACATGAATTGCAAGCATTTTGCGATTTTAGAAAAATTAATTATATTATGATTCATATCATGATTCTTCAAAGCGACCATTTTAGCCCCGCTGATCTTTATTCGATTGTAAGGCTGGCCGCAAACGCACGTTTTCCTTATTCGATTTCCGAATTGGTTTTCCGTATTCAGAATGCCGTGAGACTAGCGCACGCGTTCGTTTTTTCATGCGCACTTAAACGTAGGTGCGGAATTCGTTCTGTACGAAGAAAACGAACGTGTGCGGCTGTTTATGTATTTTCCACTGATACTATGCATTCAGAATTCCGAATACGGAAAATTAATTCGGAATACGCATACACACGTTTCCAATTCACGTATATGCGGGAAATCGTGACAAATACGTTGTATCTAATGTCAAATGTATGGCTGTCTAGCAGCTCTATTGCATCGCGCGTACGGAAATATACTGGGTCTGAAATTTGATTTTGGCGTAGGCATTACGCGCAAGAAAATTCCTACTATGTGCAAGGTCTAACATTAATTTTACATTTGAGTTACCTATCAGAAATAAGCTTCTTCAGGAGTTTTTCGTTTTCGTGGAAATGAGAGTAGAAAATTCAGAATACTAAGTTTTTTCTCTGCTTATAATTTTGTTATTTCAAAAAAGAATGTCCACAGCCGAACATACAACCTCCTCGTTTTCTGGAAGTCGGTTAAAAAACAAACCAAATTAACAAACACTTTATTATTATTACTTTATATTTTTAAAATAAAATACCTATGAGATTAAACTAATTAAGTGTTTTTAAAACGTGTATCTCTTTTATCTACCGTTTTAATTAACAAAAAGCATTAAGATAAAAAAGATAAATGCTAATAGAAGTTAAATAGTAACATAAAAGTATGCAGTGTAAAATTGCTCAACATTAGGCTTTAAAAAGGGGAATGGAAAAGGAAAACGATTATAGCAAAGTGGGGAATTACTTAAGAGCCAATCGCACACATGTCTGCTTCCCAGGTTTTTGCTTTTCTCGGATAAAGATAATGCTTTTTTGTTGTATCCTTTAGTTTCTAGTTAAAGTTATGTGAGATGTATATTTTATGTATTTGTACTATCTGAGAAATTGATGGATAGGTGTTGCTACGTAATTTGGTCGGGGTATATTTTACGCCTAGCGGACTGTTCACGACCAAACAGCGCATAACACTGAATCTTGCTAAGTATATAATAATGTTTGTCTGAAACTTGAATGTTCTGAAAGAGTTGTCTAAAATTACAACTTTTTCGAACGTAAGATTTTTCTCACAACATAATATTATGGTAAAAAAAATTTGCCGGGTCAGATAGCAATAGGTATAATATTCACAACCAACATTCATAACATGTATGCAAATATTCTTATACGGACATACAAGAGACGAGGCGAGCCTTTTATTTGCACATGATTCATCTGGTTCGATTGATTGTTGCCATGTTCGACCGATTGCAAAAAAGACAATTCCGTAATTAAGAGTTCAATTTCCGTGTGTTGTTAAACGCTGCGTCGTCAGCTCCGGTGGGGCCACTAAGCCGTGCGTTAGCGATAAGCGGTGCAAAAGAAAGATGTGTACGTCACGTATATATTTTGTCTCTACTTTACGAAAGATATTGGAAAATTTGATACAGAGGAGTAAAATACGACTTAAATTACTGTTTTCTTACGTTTACCGATATCCAGCTCGATTTAAATTGCTGTTGGATGACTTGGATGGAACTTGTTTTTATCGAATCATCGGGACTTCTCAGAGAGATGAAATAATACTCTATCGTCAAAAATAACTGAAGACTTGGCTGCTACACGTGCTCGTCAGTTATAAGTTGCGTCAACTTTTTGAACATGATTATCAGGTCATCAAATCAGTACTACACAAATTTTCATCGTGTTATAATAATTCTTTGAATAAATGTCGTTATAGTTTACACAAAGAAGATTTGAATGCCGTAACCGAAACAGCGCGTTCAGACGTACGCGTTTTCTGCTGTAGGGTTTGGAAAAACACGAGAGCAGCTCGCAGAAAACGCGCACGTCTGAACGCTCCCTGATTCGTAGAGACACCGCACGTCGCCAATTTCGTGGCCCAGGCGTGAGCCAGGCGCTTAACATCGTCTGGATTACGGTGCAGAAATATATTATTTTTACCGGTTTCGAGCAATTTAGCCGCCGTGTCGCCGTTTCAGCGCCGTTTCGCCACGTACCGGAACACGCCGCTAATTGAAATCGGCGTTTTGTCACCCAGTTCCAGACGATAATAAGATATATTTCGGTTGTAGTCTGGCTTTTGTTGGAGTTTGGGATTTAGAGAATTGAGGCTACAAATTGGGTACAATTTACGTGTATGTTACCATTTAGAATTTGTTTCTTATTTATAGCACACATAAAGTATAAACACCCACCACCAGGTGGTTATTAAATTGAAACAGTTCAATTCCCAGCCAGGGAAATAGATTTATCAAAAATCTCAAGATTTTAGTTTCTATCAAAATCAAGTTAACCATTCACTTTTTAGAAAAGATTTCTGGATTTCATCTACAGATGAAATCCAGAAATCTTGGGTGTATTATAATAATACACATCCTGGGTTACAACCCAGGATGTGTATTATTATAATACAGATAATTTCAATCATTGAATAATTGTCATCAAAATTCAATATCTAAAATTTCTAAAAGGAGTCAAAATATATTCTCTGTATTTACCCCAAAATATACAAACATCTGAAACATCTGAATAGTCTCTATTGTCGGTACGGCGTAAATTCCTAACTTAACAAAGCTACAAGTTCACAGTAATTAATTTAATTGTAAACAATAACAAGTTTCTCTATTAATAACGAAATGAAAATTAATTTGAATATTATGAACACATTTTAAAAGCAGTCGTAAGACTCGTAAGCGACATTTAAATTATTAATTTAAATGTCGCCTAAGATTGCTTTTAATCCGTCGATCGTGGAAAATAGAATTTCTATTGTATCTCGGTCACCAGTGACCGTATGGGGCTTGGTGAATTAAAATTTTAAATTTGATTAGCGCTTCAATAGGTTATAATAGTAATTTTTTTTTTTGTAACAATGACTACAAAAAGAAGAGAGAAGAGTAAAAGTCTAGCTATAGTGGTTCTTGAGATACATCTTGGAGACAGACAGAGAGACGGACAGAAAACGAAGTCTTAGCTAGTATTAGGCTCCTGTTTTTACACTTTCGGTACACGGACGTGGGTGAGCCATGCTTCGGCACGAATGGGCTGGCTCGACCGGAGGAATACCACGGGCTCACAGAAAACCGACGTGAAACATCGCTTACGCTGTGTTTTGCCGAGTGAGTGAGTTTAGCGGAGGCCCAATCCCCTACATTTTTCCCTTCCCTACCCTCTCCTATTTCCTTCCCTACCCTCCCCTATTACCTTCTATACCCTCCCCTGTTCCCTCTTAAAAGGCCGGCAACGCCTTCTGATGCGATGCTGCGAGTGTCCATGGGCGACGGAAGTTGCTTTCCATCAGGTGACCCGTTTGCTCGTTTGCCCCCTTATTTCATAAAAAAAACCCTAAACATGAGCAAAACTAAGGCAAAAAAAACTAGTTTAAGCGCAAACTGTAAGTAATTATTAAGCTTGAGCTTAAGATGTTTTAACACTTATACGTTAAACATAACTCTAAGGCCCGTATTTTTGGTCAGTACTTAAGAAGCGCCTCGGCTTCAAGGAACGTTTCAGGCTCTGTGATTGGTTAGCTGTCAAAATTTGGACCAATCACAGAGGCGAACCGCGCCTTGAGGCCGAGGCGCTTCTTAAGTATTGACTAAAAATACGGGCCTTAGAGTTATGTTTAACGTATAAGTGTTAAAACATCTTAAGTGTCATAATCACTGCTTAAAACATTTACTTCTCATAAAATACATTTCTCGCGTTGCAGAATTTACAGAACTTGTCTATTGTTTTGCTCAACGAGGCTCTCTGATGGAAAATGACGTCCATCATCCTCATGTTTCGAGTTTGACGAAATTGGTGAAATTTTCTTAAGTGGCTCTTAGGAGACTCTTAAAAATTTTCGCTGACGGCTGAACAAATCGTTGAAGCACTCAAAATGCTTTGATATTAAGTGACAACTGTTTGGTTATTACAAAAGGTGGTTATTGTATTTTAATAAACAAAAGATTGGAATTTAAGCAATAAGTTATATTGTGATTACAATAATTATTATGTTAAGGGATTTATTTGTTGCTAAGTTAACTTTTGGGTGGTGTGTGGTGGGCCAGTGGCCGTTTTAAAATACATCGCATGTTGAAACCTATATTATAATATAAATATGTCTGTAGTATTAGTCATACATTACATACAATATTTCCGTATGTATTGGATCGACTTATAAAAACTGGATTGCCTTATGGAATTTCATTGAGATTCCTTTTGTATGTGCTTCGAAAGTCCTCAGGAAATGAACTACGTGATCACTTCCTTAAATTTATATAAGAATAAAATATATAATACCATTATTAATAATAAAGATATCAACTGGCTATTATCATATTTTGTGCTGTGCTAATAAGCTGTACTTTCTCAGAAAAAAAACCTTTATTTTATTGACGGATACTATAGTCTATAGTTGTACATCAATGCCAAATTTCGTTCCATTTGTTTCAGAAACTTTCAGATTTTAAAGCAAATAAAATTAAATGTATCAGACTGACTTTAACAGACAACTGACAAAGTAATAATAAAACAGATTTAGACCAAAAGATATTAAATTACGATGACCAATAACAGTATCATAATCATCATGACAACGCACCTAAAACTATTATTTTCCTTTGATACATTAGGTTACATAAATGATCTCAGTGAATTCCCGGAAAAATTGCACTATGACCACCATCTATTGTAATTGATGATTTAATATAAAATGGTACCATACGCTGACGAACTGGGCATTACTTCATAATATTATGTAATAAAATAACCTAGCTAGAATAGAAAAAATAAAAATAATATTGAAGCAGGTATTTCTTTTAATTATATTAAAAGTATTAAATATTGTAGGCTAGGTATGCCAAAAAGACAATAAGTCTTGTAAATAAAATTAGGATTTGTAAAGCCTATATATTATTTTCCTATGTATAGGAGAAGGTAAAAGCGGCAGGACATATCAAGTAAATAATAAATCTATTTTAAGTTTCGGAATGGCGACACCAGTTCGAAGCGTTATCGTTGCGCCCATTCCCTATATTTATTTAATTTTCCACTATTAATGAACTATATTCTAAGCGGGCCCCTAGACGATCAATTGTATTGCGCAATATCACACACAATATTTATTGAACAACTTATTTGACAAGAAGATTGAAAGGTGGGCGCGTTCAATATTAACTCTAGACGGTCAATAATATTGGACAATACGTGATATTGCACCATAAAATTGATCGTCTAGCTCTAAGGGCTCGCTTAAAGCTAGGAATGAATGATTTAAAGAATGAAAATGCTTTATTGCACCAAAACAATCATGACATACAGAACTTAGAACTATTGAGTAAAAAGCACAAAAGGGGGCCTTATCGCTACAAGCGATTTCTTCCAGACAACCTATAAGTACCTATATAAAATTTACGTTTCTAAAGCATATTACACACACGTCTACCGTTTAACAGTCTGTTGCGTAGCGGAGGGTGCTACAAAAACCCTACATGGGGCAAAATGGAACGAAACAAAAAAAGAAAAACGGGGCAAAAAAAGAAAAAAAAAACGGGACAAAAAACAGAAAGGGGCAAACTGAGTGAATTTGACGCGAATTGTACCTTTTCCGTGTTTGTGATATTCTATTGAAGTATGCAAAACAATGCTGAATGGTTTCCGATGAAAGAAAATGCTGACGAGTTTCATAAAGGGATTGAGTTTTGAGTACTTCTGAGATTTGTTTGGTAGTAAATACTTTACTAAACGTCACATGAGTTATGACATGTATATCTATGTTAAATTTCTATCTATACTTAATATTATAAAGCTGAAGAGTTTGTTTGTGACCTTTTAAGAGGGAATAGGGTAATAGGGGAGGATAGGGAAGGGAAGGGAAGGGAATAGGGGAGGGGCGGGAAGGTAATAGGGTAGGGGATTGGGCCTTCGGTAAACTCACTCACTCGGCGAAACACAGCGCAAGCGCTGTTTCACGCCGTTTTTCTGTAAGAACGTGGTATTTCTCCGGTCGAGCCGGCTCATTCGTGCCGAAGCATGGCTCTCCCACGTATAAACTTACTACTACAATGTAATATTAAAAGTGTGATCTAGGAAAACGTTAACTTGTCTCAGCAGTGTTATACGATATTTTTAAAACACGACTGAGTAACCCTACTGTATAGATTAGTACTGTGCCCGGGACTGATATAAAGACCATTTAACTCGTGTGCGGATAATTTTTCATACTTAGATTCCGATTTTTCCTGTTCTCCGATTTTTCGGTGCGTTAATGTGAAGGGGCCGTGATCGTTCTCGTGAAAGATTACTCCAATATGTCAGACGCATCTGAAAAGTGTCGGATGATATTTTATTTATTTCACTATTTCACACTTCGTGAAGCTTAAAAATATTATGATTATTGGAATAAAAAAATCATCGCTTAGGGTCTACACAGACGGACCCCATTTCAACTGCAATCCAACTACAAATTGCAGTTCAAGTGCAGTTTGAATACAGTTGACACGACTGCAATAGAACTGCAAACCAAACAGTTCACACGACTGCACGCCGACTGCAATCCGACTGCGCGTTTGGTTTGCATTTCTATTGCAGTCGTATTGCAGTCGTGTCAACTGCATTCAAACTGCACTTGAACTGCAATTTGCAGTTGGACTGCAGTTGTTAAGTTTATTATATAGCAGTATCTTTTTAGATGTTTTGGTTCTCTCATTGCTTCTCATAGAAAAAATATAGGTTGTTAGGGTTTTAAGGATAACTGAGTTAACCCTAATACCCAGTATAATTCTTAGTACCTGGATGACCGAGCTTTGCTCGGTATAGCAAACACTCATTGACTTCGTGTTACTTAATAACGCCATCTGCTGGTCGTTAAAACAATTAGTTGCTAACAAAATAGTATTATTAGTCGTCAATAGATGTCAGAAAGAGTCATATTTTTCAGTTTATCGATTATCGATAAAACACGAATAAAAATACATTTTCTGAAAATGATTCCTAGCTAGATCGATTTATCGCCCCCGAAACCCCCTATTTATATACCAAATTTCATGAAAATCGTTGGAGCCGATTCCGAGATTCCATATATATATATATATATATATATATAGGCCCTTACGACTCAAGCCAGATTTTAGTTCCGCGCAGATGGATAGGAAATATAGTAGTCATCACTGAATTAATATACCTTATACCCATAACAGTCCCTTCCAAGTTATACAATAATGATTCTTATTCCCTTGTGATAAGGCTCCTGCATATAAACGGACAGTACCCGGTGAAATCATGATTTAATAATGCTATAAACGGATCGCAAAAGGTGCGTTAGGTACTAATGCATTCCGATCCTGCGGTCTAGCCATACACCTATCTCATACATACTATATGCTAGGGATATAAGAGGGAAAGGGATGATAAAGATATTATGAATTAGCAGGGATTTGACGAACTCTGTGGCTCAGTTGGTGGGCTGTTGGTAGCTCAAGCCGGGGGTCGCGGGTTCGAATCCCGCAGACGGAACAAAAAGTTTTCAAAGTTCCTGGGTCATGGATGTGTATTAAAATTATTTAATACGTGTATCATAATATAATAAAAATCTTAAATATATGTATAGTATAAAAGTATTAAATAATATATTTCCTTTGTCTGGTACCCGTAACATAAGCCCTTCAGGAACTTACCACGGGGCCAGACTGACGTGGCGTGATGCGTCCATAGATATTACTATATTTACTATGTTGTTGTACCTGGGAGAACGAATATTGCTTGAAGATTAAAGAAGGGGACAAGACCTAGCTAAGTCTTGTTACTTGTCTACTGTGTCTAGTTACTTGTTGTATTTATATATAATATTTTAAGATTGTCTCTTTTGAAGTGTTAGGAAGGAGGTAACTTGGTTGCTTTTGAAAGAGGTTACTGGAACTTTTATCATTTCAATGACCTGAAATGAAAACATAGCTTTTTAAATATTAAGTACCTGGATGACCGAGTTTTGCTCGGTATAGTTCGTGTTACTTGATAACGCCATCTGCTGGTCGTTAAAACAATTAGTTGCTCACATAATAGTATTATTATTCGCCAATAGATGTCAGGAAGAGTCATATTTTTCAGTATATCGATTATCGATAAAACACGGATAAAAAGACATTTTCTGAGAATGATTCCTAGCTAGATCGATTTATCGCCCCCGAAACCCCCTATTTATATTATATAGCAAATTTCATGAAAATCGTTGGAGCCGATTCCGAGATTCCAATTATATATATATATCCATTAGAATCTCATTCATCTCAAGAGACATTCATTAGAATCTCTAACTTTTATTGATATCGAGAGTTCTATTAAACCAAAAGGTAAATTCCATTTAAATGTTCTTTAAAAAGGCCTTTCTTTTTCGTAGCAAGCGTTTAAAATGTAAAGCAGGTTCCAATGAATCAGAACTCAAAGGGTAACGAGTGTCCCACAACTTTAATTTCCGTTGCATTAACATTTTGACTCACTCCCGCTCTTTGTCTTCATGGCTCCCTGCTGGTAGCGATTTTGTTAAACATCGAAATTGGCTATACGAAAATGCGATCATTTGACCACTAGAGTCTTTCTAATATTATATTATTATGTTATTGAGAACTTTGTAAAGAATAGCCTCGCAGCTATGGAATATATGGAATATAACTTTTATAAATCTATATCCTACGACTTAATATATAAAACTCAAAGGTGACTGACTGACATGGTAATCTATCAATGCACAGCCCAAACCACTGGACCGATCGGGCTGAAATGCATGCAGGTAGATGTTATGACGAAGGCATCCGCTAAGAAAGGATTTTGATAAATTCTAACCCCAAAGGGTTAAAATAGGGGATGAAAGTTTGTATATAATAATACTTCTTATCGCGAGCGAAGCCGCGGGCAAAAGCTCGTCAGTAATAAAAAAAAATAATCCATACTAATATTTAATATTATATGCGAAAGTGTGTCAGTCTGTCTACGCCCAAACCGGTGAACCGAATCTGCTGAAAGGTATGGAGATATTTTGAGTCCCGAGAAAGGACATAAGATGCTTTTTATCCCGGATTTTTTTTCCCACACGTAAACGAGTTTTAGCGTAAAGGCGTTGCGGAGTTGTTTTATAATTCCCTTTAAATTCATGTCTAAAGAGTTACTTATAGAAAAACACGCATCCCCAACTCATTATCAAGTTCTATACCTTACTTAATTCTGAACCCTCGACCGCAGACCACATTCAATCGTTCGGAACCCCGACCTCAGACGGGTCTTCAGATCCGAATCCGACGGTGGTTTTAATCCAAGTACTTTTTACATCTATTTGTGACAATCACTGTGGTTTAGAGGCACGTACAAAATATTTTTATATATAAATAAATCATGCCTTAAAATAGTGATTTTATAGTAAAACGAGCTTTTGCCCGCGGCTTTGCTCGCGTTAAGAAGTATTATTATATACAAACTTTCATCCCCTATTTGAACCCCTTAGGGTTGGAATTTATCAAAATCCTTTCTTAGCGGATGCCTACGTCATAACATCTACCTGCATGCCAAATTTCAGCCCGATCCGTCCAGTGGTTTGGGCTGTGCGTTGATAGATCACTATGTCAATCAGTCAGTCACTTTTGAGTTTTATATATATAGACTAGCGACCCGCCCTGGCGTCGCACGGGTATAAAATATATAGCCACTGAAAAAATGATTAAAATCGATAGCCTATGATCCTTCACGTGCTCTACTTCTTACCTGTGCCAAATAACATAAAAATTGCTCCAGTAGTTCGCGGGATAAGCCCTTTCAAAAAATTTCCCCCGTTTTATCCACATTCTCCTATTAGTCTTAACGTAATAAAATATAGCCTATAGCCTTTCTCAATAAATGGGCTATCTAACACTCAACATTTTTTTCAATTCGGACCAGTAGTTCCTGAGATTAGCGCGTTCAAGTTAGCCCTTTCAAATAATTTTCCCCGTTTTTTCCACATTTTCCTCTATTTCTTCGCTCCTATTAGTCTTAGCGTGATAAAATGTAGCCTGTAGCCTTTCTCGATAAATTGGCTATCTAACACTGAAAGAATCATCAAAATCCGTTTCGTAGTTTTAAAGAATAAAGGGAACAAAGGGACATGAGGGAAAAAAGCGACTTTGTTTTATAATATGTATAGATACAGATACAAATAGTGATTAATGATTATAAATAGGGTTTGTTTTAGGCGTTGTAACTATTAGCTTTCATTATTGCTTAGATGCTTACAGGGATAACTAGTACTCTGCATTACATGATCGCAATCATAGATGTTGCGGAAATAATTCAAGACTATAATGATTTGCTGCATACACATAATATTTGAAACACTAAGGGCCTGTTTCACCTTTCCTCCACCACTTAACTTGACATATAGAGTATGGAGGATCTGTCAAAAAAGTTGTGGATAGCCTATTCGGTACTTTATCAGGACGTGGTGAAACAGGCCCTAAGGGTGGGTTGCACCAGAGTCGTTGTTATAGTTAAGGTTAAGGTTATCGTGAAATATGGCGTCCTTTATTGATTTTAACAAGAGATTTGACCGTCCATTTGACATTTTGTTATAGTTAAAGTAAGTTGGTGCAACCCAGGTTGGGTAAGGGGATGAAAATATGAGCAAACTCGCATGCGAAAGAAACTAAACAGTTAATTACAAACATAAATCATTAGATCAATAATTCTACCCGTGGCTGATAATATTCGAGTTGTTTTCCACGTATAATCTTGACATTTCATTTATCAAAGCTAAGTACTGATTACTTATTTTAACAGTTTGCTTGTTAATGGGAGTGTTTTATAATTCCGGCTTGCAACGCACCTGCAGCTCTTCTGATGTTGCGTGTGTCCGTGGGAGATGGTAGATGCTTTCCATCAGGTGACCCGTTGGCTGGTTTGCCCCCTTATTTCATAAAAAATCCGTATTGAATATTGATTTGATACATAAAAAATTCTGTCTGTAACAGTTTGTTTGTTCATGTAAGCAACAAAACAAAATTATGCTGACTAAAAATGTTATACACTACAATAGTGAGTTTTTTTAGCGAAAAGTAATCGAAAGGAACGACACAAAAACAAAATCATGATAACGTATTTTCAGATAAAGAATATCATATTAATTGGATTAATGGATCAAAATTTTAAAAATATATAAAAAAATTGCAACTTTATCTTTTTCAAAGGATGTTAGAAATAAAAAGTCATTGTAACTTGAACTAGGTACTTGGAAATGTATGTTTCAAATTATTTTGTAAATATTTCTTTATTTTATCTGTTATTTTATATCATGCTAGCGCGTAAGTTAACTGTTCTAATTATAAAGAGGATTTTTTTGCATCGAATAGGCTTCGACAATACTGGGTTGATTTTGATGGTTATAATAGATAGACAACGGGAAAGGACAAAGGATAATTTTTATCACGGGAAAATGTATGGCAACACCTTGATACTGTTGTCATGGGCAGAGCCGCGCGCATTTTCTAGCTTATCCATACTTACATAATATTATAATCCATACTACAGTAGGGCCACGATAATCCGAACACCCAAAATATATTATACCCTGTTCGGATGACGCTTTATAGTATGTAGAAATTTTAAAGGCATTTTTGACACTAAAACAACGCTATCCATACTTCCATACTAATATTATAAATGGGAAAGTGTGTCTGTCTGTATGTCTGTTATCTCTTCACGTCCAAACCGCTGAACCGATTTTGCTGAAATTTGGTATGGGGATACTTTGAGTCCCGGGAAAGGACATAGGATACTTTTTATCCCGGAAAAATGTACGGTTCCAACGCGATAAACGAATTTTGGCGCAACGGAGTTGCGGGCGTCATGTAGTTAATAAAGATTGACGGGATTCGAACTCACAACCTAATAGAAACTTCAACCATCAAGCCAGACGGTCAATTAAGATCGTACCGATATATCGGAAACTGTAAGTGGATATTAATACAGTTAGGGCGATTGTTTAACCTGAACGCTAGGGCTTAGACTGTAGTTAATTAAATTTCAGTCTGTCTAGTATTTCAGCTATCTAGGTATTGGCAAGTGTGGAATGCCTGGGGTTATGGATTAACGTGTTTAGTGATGTGCGACAATGTGACGGTGAATTTACATAATGTAAATATATAATATAATAGATATTTATATTGTAAACATTCAAAATGTTAGTAGCAGCAGAGATCAGCCATATTATACTTATTCCTCTATGGTAGCGGTCATACATCCAAATTCATAAAATACAATATATTAACTTTTTACATGGGAATACGACAATTTCTTTGAGCGGTTAGTACGAGATGGGTAGTATATTTTCTTATTTGTGTATTAACTTCTTTCAAAGTAAATAAATCTAAAAATCTAAAGTTTCTGCATTTCATAACTCTCTACCTATAACAATAATATACAGTAACTGAAAATATGATGAACCGTTGAACTCTACAATTTACGTGTTAATAAAAATATTCATAATATTCTTAATTCAGAAACAGCACATTACATGTGACATCATAAATTTTAACCCTAAACTGCAAGGGCCGTTTGTGGACAGACGCGCGTAGTGGGGCAGGTGCAACTTGACTTACACCCCCTATACATCACGCCGTGTCTATTTGCCTACGTCCACTTAAGGTGAAATACGCTTGTTTTGGATAATGGAATAATAGTACATCTAAATAGGTAGCTTTAAGGCTTAGAGCTATCTATTTAGAGGTACTGCTTTAACATATACAGCCTAAACTCTAAGCTTTAATATAGCTAATAATAGTCCACCAGTGAAATATTGTAGTTTTTTTTATCAATTTGTCAATTTTTAAATACGTAAAAGATCTCAACAAACTCACACACTCAACAAAAACAGAATTTTAGAGCTTAGTACGATTTGAGATTAGGGAGGTATTACAATATACTTAAAAAACTTTTCCTTGCGACTGAAACTTAAAAGTACTCTAGGCTCTACACATACTTAATATGATTTAATTTCTTATTACCCTAGCTGTATCTTTTATTATTTTGTGAAAAACTTTACGCTTTTGTGTAGAAAAACACAACAAGTTGACTAGACAAAAGTTACAATATTCGGTAGGTCGTGACGCTATCGTTCGCCACGCTCCATTTAACGGTAGTAAATCAAAGGGTTGACCCGGCAGTCAACTAAAAGCCGTTATTATCAATCGCTCAACGATAGCTTTGAGGTAAATAATGAACCGTGCTCGCCGTAGGGTTAAGGGATAGACAATAGACACTTAATGAATAATTGTTTGTTTAGACAAGGCATTATCGACGTTGCTTTAGGGTTCAAATAAAAGTTTTCTTGAAAAGATAGTTGGATATTATATTCTGTAAAAAATATTTTTTGGACATTTGGTCACCAAAGAATCTGGATAAAAGTATGCGTTAGTTCAAATGTTGATATACTATATATTTATTATACGCCTCCGTGGTCCAGTGGTTATGAGCGTGGCTCTTGACTCGGATGTCGTGGGTGCGATTCCCGCGTTGGAAACTTGTGATTTCCAAGTTTGGTTAGGACAATGATAGCTGATCACCTGATTGTCTGACAAGTAAGATGATCCATGCGTCGGATGGATATGTAAAAAGTCGGTCCTGTGCCTGATCTCTCGCCAGTCGTGTCGGTCTTCCATCCCAATGGGTTATAAGAGTAAAGGAATAGAGAGCGCTCTTGTGTACTGCGCATACATTTGGGCACTATAAAATTACTCCTGCGTAACTGGCCTCAATTTCATTCAATGAAACCGGCCACCGTCACCGAAACCGGTGTGGGATTTATTATTATTATTATTTATTATAACTGAAAAATGGGTAGAAATATGACAAACAATCAGGCATCCTCAATTTTTTTTGTAGGATACGTTTTCGTTACAAAGTCATTTTCTAATACATAGTATCAAGTTTGCAAAGTTTAATGCTGTAATTTTGTAGCTATTTTCATATTAAATCGAAACTAAAAATCTTAAGATAATTTTACGCAATGGCTAGCCCTGGTTCATATTGGCATAGTCAAAGCCTTAGCCGTTATGAACGGCGCATAGTTTTGATATTGAGTTATGCAGACGACAGATTACCTATCGATCTCTTCTTGCCTGTTCAGAATTTTTGGAATATCGACTTTGTTCTAGGTAGTTTTATGAACCAAATTCTTGTATCAATGTAATTGAAAAAATGCGGTGTTAATTTAATACAAACCATGTAACAATTTTTGTAGAGTCTATTATGTCATTTAAACTAGAGAAACCCATAAGCAATAGTTTGTTACTTATAAATTATAATTAAGCGAATGTGTATGTTTGTTAGTTCTTACATTTATACCACAATCGACTAAGATTGGAGAAGTATATTAAGTGGAGTTGTGGAAATATCTATCATTAAATATAATATTTTGATTAAAGAAAAGTATGTAATGCAAGTTGCAACTAAGATAATATTATGTATTATCAAGTTACAGATTAGGCGAAAGACAAAATGGTCTTACAGTTTTATCTTGACGCACTCCGCTGGGCAAAGTAGTAAAGTTTTGTTTAACAGTGCCACGGAAATTTTATTAACATCCTTGTCCGCTGTAAATTGTAAATCCTGAAATAACTCATCTAGATAAGTATTCCAGATGATGAAACTTAGCCAAGTTTTTAGATTGTGAGATTAATCGTTTGTTTTAAGTTACTCGAGAGATCTGTGGGTAATAACTATACCGAAATAATTGCATTGGAACAAAAGAGAAGGGCTGATTATCTTCTTGATCAACCAGGATCTCATTCTTTTTGATCCGGCTCGAAGGACCAGACAATATTGTGGAATGCATAAACAAAACTATACCGTAGACAATATTGTCTAATAGGATATTTGTTACTCCTTAAAGCAAAAACTGCGAAGCAGATTTTGATAATTTCTTTCTTTATGTCTGTGGCGAATTTTAATAAAATTAATTCAGTAACTGTAGTTTCAGATTCTAAACGAACAAAGTTTTCCTCTTAATTTGAGTATCTTATATATAAAATTCTCGTGTCACAATGTTAGGCCGCGTACTCCTCCGAAACGGATTTAATGATTTTCACCAAATTTTATATGCATATTCAGTGGGACTGAGAATCGGCTACTGGGTACTTATTATTATTGATAAGTGCATTTGTTGAATAAATAATAGTAAATTATTACAACTCGAGACTGACGACGACCATTGTTTTTGCGACGGGATAGCGATGGACGTTGCTATGGTAACATACTTATTTAGTCACTTCAATAAAATAGGGCGAAATAGGTACTTTATATTTAAATGGCAAAGCAACGTTTGCCGGGACGCGTATTTACAAAGGCTATACTATTTGAGTCACGTTTCAGACTCTAATAGATGAGCTTTTGTATATGCATATTACTCGACAATACCTATTCTATCTCAGCAAAAAAATTGACTTAAGTGGATTAGCTTTGCTTTGATATTTTCAAAGAAAATGCACGGACAAAACCTAGTACTGTAATAATACGTATAAACGTATTCACCGAAATAGATAAGCTTTTGTCGACATAATTATCAAACATTACGTACGAACAAAACCTAGTCGAGTGGAGGCTCACCGCCATACTTGTTTATCGCGATCGCGATTGGTCGGTATATTCACTGAAATACATAAGCTTTTATCGACATATTTTCAAACATTACGTACGAACAAAACCTAGTCGGGTAAGGGCTCACCACCATTATACTTGTTTATCGCGAACGCGATTGGTCGGCTTTAAGACCTCACAATATAAGTATTATTATAGAAAAAAATCAAGCAAGTGCTAAAAAACATTAAAGTAACTTCATTGAACATTATTTAGGATTAGGCTGTATATCTGTCTATCTTTCATCTTATGTTTTGTTGTGTAATGTTATGTGCCATACTAATAAATAACACTGACTGTTACGAACACATAGTTCGTAACAGTCAGTAAATTGTAAAAATACTACCTAAGCTAATCAGAAATTTGATAAAAATTATTATATTCTTTGCGTTTTGTATTTTATATTAGAGGTACCTACGCCAGAATAAATATCATAGTTTTATTATTATTTCTACTCTCAACAAGTGTGTAGTGTGTAGATACCTGTTTGTTACCTATTAAAAGTTCGTTTGTTAATTTATTTTAGTTTTTTTTGTCACTCAAATCTAGAATAGAAACGAGTAATTTAATTATTTTAACATTCAAATAATAATAATTTCCATGTAACTATCCACCTATTTTTAAAGCTAACAATGACGATTTATATACCATATCGGTATCAAATTGAATAGCATTAAATGCTATTCAATTTGATACCGATATGGCAATTGCAGCAACAAATTTTGTTGCAATGTTAGAAAGAATTTAGCTAACAAAGTCTAGGCGATTTCGATCATTTTCAGTACTATAATAGATTAGGGTTTCGTTAAGTTTTTGTCAAACAAAAGCTAAGCCAGTCTAGTTTGCGCTTTCACTCTAATGTTTTTGTAAATACGCTGCCGGGACAGCTAGTAGAAGTATAAATACTTAGCTTTTTAGATAAACTAATATTAGAATCTACAATCTAGTAATAGTTGTGTGGGTCTAAAATATTTATATCCCGAGGCGATCCGCAGCCGACCGTTATGAGGTCATCGACAGGATCAGATATTCCAGTTTCATATAAAAATGAAATAGAAATGATGTTATGACGGGAATTCTAAACGACGTACCTATAGGCTCTGTAAGGTTGAGGTTTTATTGCTTAAAATAATATGATTTGAAGGATTTTTTATACTTTATATAATGTAAATAAAGTATAAAGATAATAACGATGTATAATTTTTGTGACAATTAAATGTTATTTAAAAATGTGTCGATGAATTTGGATATCTAATACGAAGACTCTTTCCTGACGATAAACTACTTTATGATGATTGATGACACGAATAAAATAAAGACAGCTGCTGATAAAACAATCCAAGTAATAATAGTTATTAATAATGTAGTAGATTATTATAGCGCTACTTATTTAGTAATCTGTGATTATAGACATTTTTTTTTCCATGAAATAAGGGGGCAAACGAGCAAACGGGTAACCTGATGGAAAGCAACTTCCGTCGCCCATGGACACTCGCAGCATCAGAAGAGCTGCAGGTGCGTTGCTGGCCTTTTAAGAGGGAATAGGATAATAGGGGAGGGTAGGGATGGGAAGGGAAGGGAAAAGGGGAGGATAGGGAAGGGAATTGGGCCTCGGGTAAACTCACTCACTCGGCGAAACACAGCGCAAGTTTCACGCCGGTTTTCTGTGAGAACGTGGTATTTCTCCGGTCGAGCCGGCCCATTCGTGCCGAAGCATGGCTCTCCCACATATAAAATACATATAGTTATAGATACAGAAACTTCAAATACCAAAAGGAATTAAGGGGAGGTTATTCCTAAATTAGCAGGCCGATGTCTGTCAGTGCGAATATCGACGTAAATGACATTAAAATAACATTCATATCAGCGCGCCTTGTACAGTGGCGGTTACGACGCTCGCCGCGTCCATGATAGGGCGAAATAAGAGAAAAAACCTTTTTACTTAGATAAAAAATAGTATAACTAAACATGTATCCGTACATTTCCCTGTAAAATTTTAATAGTAATCGAACTATCCAAATTATTTTTTGATTGAGTCCCTGTAAGTCTTATAAAACTGAAAATGTTTTTAAAATCGAGGTTGTTTCGGAAATTTTTTTTATCGAGTAAAATTATCTGTATTGTGTTTCTAACCGTAAAAGTCACTAGTTAAAAGATGTATCTATACATGTATATATTTTTCAGTTTTTTTTAATAACGCTTTCTTTAAAAATTACTCATTCTAGAAACGTGAATTTGGAATAACCTAGCCTTAAAGATAAATTGAGAACGTTAAATAAACGCTAACAAAGTTTGGATGCGGCCAACGAGACTGAATAATTTAGAATGTTTAACGGACGAGGTAAAAGAAAAATCCGCTTAATTGCTTGCTCCATGTCCACCCTCCCCGAAAAAAAAAACACACGGACTGACAACAAAGTCGCACGGGAATTGTTTATTTACTTAAATACATCACAATATTGTGTAAATTTTATTAAGTGCATAACTAGTTGATGCTCGCAACTCCTTTGCACCAAAATTATTTTATCGCACGGCAACCGTAGATTTTCCGGGATAAAAACTATACCAAACTTCAGCGAAATCGGTTCAACGGTTGGGGCGTGAAGAGCTAACAGATAGACAGACACACTTTCACATTTATGACATTAAGTATGGAATATAGATGACGACTTATGTACGATTTGAAAAGTATGATTTAGGATTTTAGATTGTGGTTTAGATGTAAGTACAGTTTGTTTCTATCATACTGTCGTACTATCATTAAAGAGACAGTTTGTGAGTACATGTGTTGCTCCTTCACATAATAACTGCCAACAGAGATCTGAATTAACACATATTAGGTATGTTATTTTTAACACGAAAATGTACAATGATTTCCTATCTAATCAGGTGGACCTCATACATTTTAGTTAGGTACTGAGTACCACCTGTAGTATTCTATTAATATGAAATGTTTCTAGTATAATGTTAACGTCTAGTATATACCTAATTTGTAAAAAATTAACTATTTAATTTGATCCTTAAGTGATTAACATTATTAACACTCAAGCAAACACACTTTGGACAATTGATAATATTTAAAAACATAATATTATCTCTAGTATGCGACTTGTGTAAGCAAGACCGGTACATTAATTAAATCATGTAAATCGACGCTGAGAGGAAAGTTGTGTAGAACATCGAATTTGCAATTAATGGTTCAAATCGCGTTTGGTGGAAAACAAAAAGATAATTGCGAACAATTAATTTTGACTTCTTGTGAAGGGACGGGGCCCTGCCTCTATCCCATTGTTTTATTGCATGTTATTGATGATTCGATACGATTCGAACGATTCAATTTAGTATTGATCTGAATGTTGAAGTGGAATGATAACTGAAAATGTGTGTAGACGTTTGAAATTAAATAAAGGAGCACGATTGTGTGTGTTTAGAATAAGAGCTATCGACAATATTTTATGTTTTTTTCGTCGGGGCAGCTGCAGGAATCTTGTCTTTTACTGCCTGATCAATTTTTACAGTTGCTTCCTACTGCCAGACACCCTTTAAAGTAACTTTGAGGTGTTTTTTTTTTAATGAAATAAGGGGACAAACGAGCAAACGGGTCACCTGATGGAAAGCAACTTCCGTCGCCCATGGACACTCGCAGCATCAGAAGAGCTGCAGGTGCGTTGCCAGCCTTTTAAGAGGGAATAGAGTAATAGGGGAGAGTGGGCATGGGTAGGGAAGGGAATAGGGGAGGGGATTGGGCCTCCGGTAAACTCACTCAGTCGGCGAAACACAACGCAAGCACATTTTCTGTGAGAACGTGGTATTTCTCCGGTCGAGCCGGCCCATTCGTGCCGGAGCATGGCTCTCCCACCTCTATTAGGTAAGGGGTCGCATACAGAAAAACTTTCAGCTTTTATGAAATATGGAAAGTCTGGATGTCGCAGACACATTTACATTTGAGGTGATACCTGCAGAGTGCAGACAAAGCAACACTACGCTTGAATGAATCGATGCGACACATCACGGTCAAATATTCTTCGCATGAAATTGTATCAGCTAAGCTGCACAACGCGACAGCGAAGCTGCGCGACATGAACCGTCAGTGCTGTGGAACGTGAAGTGTCGCGTCCCTTTGCTGCAGCGTAATGTCGCTTAGTGCAATCTCGCCTTTAAAGATCATAGACTGAGAGCAAGTATTCGGCAGACTTAAAGGCCTGATAGACGTACGAACTTGAACACGTGCTTTACGTGGGTTTTATGTTCGCGAGCTTACTTGGCTCGCGTCGGTGACACACGAGAATCGCTGACACTGGATTACCATACCCCCAGGCTCGCGCCTTGCGGCTCTTTGCTGACACATAGGCGATTAAGATCGCCGAGCCATAAGTCCGCGTACTTACTCGCACGTCTGTCACCCCTTTTACGTGAAAATGCCAGGTATCAGTGTATTACCGTTGATGCATTGGTCACTGACTGTTCCAAACGTTTCATATTTCGTTTCAATTCAGTACACCTGGCATTAATATGAAGCATGCTACGTTGAAGTAGTAAGTCTGCCGAACACTCGCTCTTAGACTATCATCACATATGTATCAATTTTAGTACTTGCCTTGGAGCTTACTTTAGTATTTACTTGTTTTATATTGTTTCAGGCGGCACTGTGCGCAGACTACAGTGTTCCCGTGGACTGTGTGTCCGCCGGACCAGCACCCAGACCCAGCTCCTTTCATGAGATCTCTGCTCCTAAGGTATGTTCGTAAATAATAAAAAATAAAAATATCCACAGCCGAATATATAACCTCCTCGTTTTTCGGAAGTCGGTTAAAAAGCTGAATCTATATAATATATATAAAACTCAAAGGTGACTCACGGAGTACATGGTGATCTATCAACGCACAGCCCAAACCACTAGACGGATCGGACTGAAATTTGGCATGCAGGTAGATGTTATAACGTAGGCATCCGCTAAGAAAGGATTTTGATCAATTCCAACCCCAAGGGGTTAAAATAGGGCATGAAAGTTTGTATACAATAATACTTCTTAACGCGAGCGAAGCCGCGGGCAAAAGCTCGTTTTTTAATAAATTTGAAGCAAATACTATTAGAAAGTCCTACATGTATCAACGGTTTGCAAACTAACCCTTTATATTTCAAGCTTCCAGATAAATATACAGGATGTAACAAAACTAAGTGATAAATGATAATACTTTAGGGTGTGTATATATTATTTGTAGAGAGATCACTGTTTTTTTTTTTTTTTTTTATGAAATAAGGGGGCAAACGCAACTTCCGTCGCCCATGGACACTTGCAGCATCAGAAGAGCTGCAGGTGCGTTGCCGGCCTTTTAAGGGGTAATAGGGGAGGGTAGGGAAGGGAATAGGGGAGGGTACAGAAGGGAATAGGGGAGGGTACGGAAGGAAATAGGGGAGGGTAGGGAAGGGAAAAGGGTAGATTGGGCCTCCGGTAAACTCACTCACTCGGCGAAACACAGCAGAAGCGCTGTTTCACGCCGGTTTTCTGTGAGGACGTGGTATTTCTCCGGTCAAGCCGGCCCATTCGTGCCGAAGCATGGCTCTCCCACGTCAAAAGTGATAGCAGCGTTGAAAGACCAATTTTTTTTTCCCTTTTGTATAGGCAAGCGCCCCACGACTTCACGAGTTTTCCCTTACAAAAGTGAAAAAAATATATTATGAAATAAAGGGACAAACGAGTAAACGGGTCACCTGATGGAAAGCAACTACCGTCGCCCACGGACACTCGCAGCATCAGAAGAGCTGCAGGTGCGTTGTCGGCCTTTTAGGAGGAAAAAGGGTAATAGGGGAGGGCAGGGAAAGGAATAGGGGAGGGTAGGGAAGGAAATAGGAGAGGGTAGGGAAGGGAAAAGGGTAGGGGATTGGGCCTCCGGTAAACTCACTCACTCGGCGAAACACAGCGCAAGCGCTGCTCCACGCCGGTTTTCTGTGAGCCCGTGGTATTTCTCCGGTCGTGCCGGCCCATTCGTGCCGAAGCATGGCTCTCCCATGTCAAATCACTTCATTTTTGCGCCAAAAATACATTTTATCCATCCAAAAGGTAACATATTGATCATGAATATGAGACAAAGAGCGGATAGTCCTGTCCACGTAACATTAGGGGAACTACAAATTACATAATGAAACAAACAATGAGGTTGCCTGTCCATAACCAATAACTCATATAATAACAAGCTGAAAACCGTCATAATATCTTACTACCCATGAATTGTTTACGAGAGCAAAAGTGCTGAACAATCGTGATTATCTGAACCAACCCTAATACACATCATTTTGTATCACTTAACAGTTACAAGCGTTATTGTGAGCCCCGATTCTCTTACGAATATTACGCAAAGGAGCAGAGGGCGCTACTAGTACATACAGGTCCAAATAACATGTTGCACACGTAATATCAGTATATTGACAGACGCTGTGAAACGTCGAACAAAACTTTTTGTTTACTGTCTATGCTGGTGCTGTCTCGAGGGTGAAAACATTGCAATAATAATTATATCGTATTACAATTAAGTCGTCTATGCTTATTCTTACGCCGGTTCTTCTCGCTGGGTTAGTTCCTGAACCTGTGGTAGGCATCATGTAGACTTTCAGAAAATATTTGCAAAAATTTATTCTGTCATAAAAAATTTGAGTTTTGAGTTTATGGGATTTTCACCCATATCCTTTTTGTGTCGCTTTTCTTACTTCATCCATCACGCCTGAGGACAACATATTTTTTGCGATAGAGTGTAGATAGTTGCTGATATAATGATATCAGTCATGATTAACCATCATGACCCAACGTGAGCCTCAGTTATATCGAGACTGCATCAAAGCCATATCGAAACTATATCACTGAGAGATCATTTAGCAGAATCGATCATGTTGTAACTTAACGCCTACCGTAGTAGCAATCACTTGGCAATGATAAGATAACATTGTAATGCAGTGCTTTTCAACCTCTGGGCACGGAACGAGAAAACTATTTCATTTAAAAAATAACAAAGATAAATAAAATATTATGTATATTTAATATTAATATGGTATTTATTACAAGTAAAATAATTTTTACCAAAGGTATAATTATTTATAAACATACAAGATAAAAAAGCAAAGGGTGGGGTCGCGAAATATTTTGCACCATAAAAAAGGTTGAAAAACTCTGTTGTAATGCAATTTAAACTTGTTTTCTTGGCCGATTTACGACATCGATTACAAAGTCAAATGCAGATGATAACTCATGACTGAATCATTATAGGCCAGGCGCACACTTTGAATAAAGAGTTTTAACAACAATATGGACTGTGCCATGACGTAATATAAATTAATATTATATTTTGGACTATTCAGTACTCATATATTGTAATATGTAATTAAATGGTACAAACTCGTAAAACATAATTGACTGGTTTTTTAAATGAAATGTCGCTGTAGCCTATACCGTGTTTTGGGAAGCTTTAGAGTTTAGGAGGTAAAGACTAAGTAGATTTCATCTCTTTCAAATCCACGCAAAGGGCTTCTAGCAAGGTTTGGCTTCCCAGATATTTTAATAACAAGTTTGGTAGGCTGAAGTAAATCGATAAAATCCTCTCCTGCATCGAATATAAATCTTTCTAAAATAGAAGCCATAATTTAACCAATAACTGTAAAAGTTTAGGAAATCGACAAAAATAGTCATGCTGCCCACGCAGCCAAAAAATATCGAAACAGTTACATTTCAATTTGGTGATAACCTAAAAATAGGAAACGGGACACACCATGCGTCAGAACTGAGACCGTATTTTGTAGTCCCCAAAATAACTCAGACTGCTTGGGACGGATGTGAAATGTTTCAGCACAGTTGACTCATTTGGGTTATTAAAATATTCGCGCTTTTTTTTGTAAATACTCGGCTTGGGCCAGCGTCGCGACGTCTGAGTTTATTGCGCGTTTCAGCTATTTCGGGACTTTTGTGTCCCGGCCTGGGGCGAGGACCAAAGGGTTTAAGTAAGGAAATGTTACAGTACTGGTTATAGCTACGGAAAGGCTAAAATAAAAGTTTTTTGACATAAACTTTACACGTGGGAGGGCCATGCTTCGGCACGAATGGGCCGGCTCGACCGGAGAAATACCACGTTCTCACAGAAAACCGGCGTGAAACAGCGCTTGCGCTGTGTTTCGCTGAGTGAGTGAGTTTACCGGAGGCCCAATCCCCTACCCTATTCCCTTCCCTACCCTCCCCTATTACCCTATTCCCTCTTAAAAGGCTGGCAATGCACTTGCAGCTCTTCTGATGCTGCGAGTGTGCGACGGAAGTTGCTGTGACCCGTTTGCTCGTTTGCCCCCTTTTTTTATAAAAAAAATCGAAAGACCCTAAAAATGAATGTATTAGATGGTTGTCGCATCGAAATTCGTTTATTGGACAGATACTGTACATTTTTCTTTATTCTCTCCCAGGTCCCAAAGTATCTCTTTACCTGAAAACTACTTTTTAATTTTTTTTAATTAACTGCTTCAAACCTCGTAACATTTTTATCTTTGTACTTAAAACTACATTGTTGAATCTAATAAACCTTTCATAAATTCAATTGCAACTTTATGGCATTTTAGATGAGTTAATTGTTATTCTAAACAGCTTTTTTAACGTTATGTTACCGTTATTTCATTGTTACATACATATTTTGTTAACAATACAGATCATCACTCATTAATCATTTCGGTCTCTATTGTTGTTCACAGTAGATATAGCTCATTCATTCAAATGAGTTATCAAGTAGATGATCACATCACACATGTCTCATTTTGTTCTCCATTTACGTTTGCAAACATACTTCTATCTATCTTCTATCTTCTATCTACAGCTAAACCTGGGTAAGTGACAACTGGATAAGTCAATAAACTGTATAAGTGAGAGTAATAGCTGGGACCCGTCATTTTTAGCTCCCAAAACCTCTATTAGCGAGAAACAGAAACCTCTGTAAGAGAGAGTCGTTTTTCTCTCATGGACCTCTGTGAGCGAGACCGCTTCTTTCCTATACCTCTATAAGCGACAGTCGTGGTTTATTTTTTAATTACATTCACAGTAACAAATGAGAAAACAAATTACAAATTGAACATCTGTTGCAATTTAACATCTGCTATTAAATTTTATGACTCATTCTTAACTTTCGTTAAACTTCCTACCATTGTTTTTGTATTGTTTTCTCGTCATTATTGTACCCATTCTATTTCTTTGAGCCAAAAAAAGGTTGTTTTTTTATTGCATTTTTTTCGAACGGACTTACTCAGTTTATAGTTAACCAATTGCGAAGAAAAGTTCTGTTCTGTATCATGTCAAAACGGAAAATTAAAGTACTGTCATTGAGTGATAAACTTAAAATAGTGAATTTGCGTTTAAATTCAGAAAATCGCGAAATGAAATTCAGAGGGAGTTTAAATTACCAGAATCCACCTATTATAAAATTATAAAATCCAAACACTCTATAAAATCTGAGTGCTCTGATGGACATGGAAATACATAATATAAAGAGGGCTAGAGTTTCTGAGTTTCAAAATAAAATAAAAATACATAGTGCATGAATTTTTGATTTGTCATTTCTGGAGAGAAATGCTAATCTTGTACCTGAATAAACGAGAAGCTCGGGTTAGAGAGAAACCTCTATGAGCAAGAATGAAATCGTGTTCCCTTGAGCTCTAGCTTATCCAGGTTTGGCTGTATATATATAAAACTCAAGGGTGACTGACTGATTGACATAGTGATCTATCAACGCACAACCCAAACCACTGGACGGATCGGGCTGAAATTTGGTATGCAGGTAGATGTTATGACGTAGGCATCCGCTAAGAAAGGATTTTGATCAATTCTAACTCCAAGGGGTTAAAATAGGGGATGAAAGTTTGTATATAATAATCCTTCTTAAAGCGAGCGAAGCCGCGGGCAAAAGCTCGTTACATATAAAGCGAAAGTTGGTGTGTGTGTAATTATGTTTGTGAGGCTAAACCAATGAGTTTCTAAAATACTAGAGTAGCAATGTCTTACAAAAGATTCTCAGAAATGCGTAACCACTTTTTTGTTCAAAAGACAATGTCAAGTCATATATTCGTTATGTCATTATGTATGTGAGATATGCCTGCAGGCATCTTCGAAGTGGCAACGATTTGCTACCGTAAACTTCCAATCTAGTTACGTTAGTAACATAGAATATCATTGGGCTAAACTGTGAAATTATAATAAATTATTCACAACCAAATTAAACAATACAGTACATACAGTATAGTTTAATTTTGTTGTGATTTATTTATGGTGGGAACAAAATTGACAGTAGGCTTTGGATTCTCGTATTATTAATGGCCTTTTTATCTTTTTTTTGGCATACTGTAACACCAAGGTTATGCAGTAATATTGAATGAAAGTGTATCTGTTTGTTACTCCTTTGCACCGCCAAAATGATTCTGCATACAAACTGTAACTTAATCCAAGAATTAATATAACATGTACAAGTTAAGTCAACTGTGGTTGCAGCACTTTTATTTAATTCTATTAAACTAAATGTTGTTAATTGGTAATAATTGATAATATTATAATATTATGTTTGTATTATTTAGTTTTAGTATTGTAAATCATCAAGGGATAGAAGAATTTTTGTACCTTGATTATTATAAAAAATACCCATTATTGTATGAAAGTCATTATTATTGGACGCTCTATTTTCTAGAGGAAATCTGAATATCGTGATGCGAATTTCAAGTCAAGTCTCTGAAGCCCAAGTTTCAACCAGGAATTGGCCGTGTCCACTCGGCTTACTCGATAAATAAATACGCGATACGTATCCAAAACCCTGTATATTTTTACTTATATTATTAAAGTAAATAATAAAAAATAAAATTATTGTTACTTACATAATAACAACCCTCTTTCGTGTTCTTGAATTAAACTTGAAAAGATTTGAATATTTAAAAACCTCCAAAATACATTTTTTATAGTATCAATGTATTTGATATCTTGAATTATAATCTTTTTTTTTTTGAAATAAGCGGCAAACGAGCAAACGTCGCCCATGGACATTCTCAGCATCAGAAGAGCTGCAGGTGCGTTGCCGGCGTTTTAAGAGGGAATAGGGTAATAGGGGAGGGTAGGGAAGGGAATAGGGGAGGGTAGGGGATTGGGCCTCCGGTAAACTCACTCACTCGGCGAAACATAGCGCAAGCGCTGTTTCACGCCGGTTTTCTGTGAGCCCGTAGTATAACTCCGGTCGAGCGGGCCCTTTCGCCACGTCAAATCTTTTCATTAACAATTACTGATTACTATCCAAAAGACTACTCCGAAAGACTGATCAGTTTTAAAGAAGAGTGATTAACAAAACAAATAATATATTTCTTTTATTGCCAAACTTTACACTTAATGAATGGTTAGTTCTGCTGATTGTGCCCATTGAAAACGACTGATGACCTTTTGGAGAAGTCAAGATTGTTGCTAAAGAGTGACTCACCGAGTCATTCAACTTGGGTTCACTTTGGCAGATTACAGAAAAAGCGGTTAATTCGTATAAAAATCTCTTGGCTACTTTCAATAACTAAGTTTGCTACTTTTGAGTGATAATATTTAAGAAATAATAATAATACCCTCTACACCGGTTTCGGTGACGGTGGCCGGTTGCATTGAAACCAGGCAAGCTACGCAGGAGTAATTTTATAGTGCCCAAGTGTGTGTGCAGTATACAAGAGCACTCTCTATTCCTTTTACTATCATAATCCAGTGGGACGGAAGACCGACACGACTGGCGAGAGATCAGGCGCAGGACCGACTTTTTACATGCCCATCCGACGCATGGATCATCTTACTTGTCAGTTGTCAGACAATCAGGTGATCAGCCTGCATTGTCCTAAACAAACTTGGAAATAACATGTTTCCAACGCGGGAATCGAACCCACGACCTCCGAGTCAAGAGCCACGCTCTTAACCACTGGACCACGGAGGCGTTTATATTCTTCTTTTTCTTTAATTATGGCGGTCTCAGTGAGTTGCCAATGTCAGAGTGGCTGAGTTGACTTTGCTCTATTATTGTAGGTCTGTATTTAAGAAAGTAAGTGGATGAAGTGGATAACTAATATCTGTGGAATTTGACAAAAGCAAGCGCACTTCAGCACCTTTATAATATTGCTATCAGGACTATGGGAATGCAAGTTGTCTAAGTACTCAGTAATAATGAAATTGGACGTTATTCGTAAATAACTATCCCTGTACTTCCTGACGATTTTTCCAAGATTTAATGAACAAAACTTGAACGAAGGAAATCCTAAGATCTATTTTTATAGATCAATCCAATCATTTTAGCAATGAGAATATAAAAATATTCTACCAGTAAAATTAGAAGCAGACTTTATAATATTCTGGATCCTATACCTGCATCTGAAATGGATAAAATTTACAAGGCCCATACAGCCTTAAGGGTTGAACTGTTGACTGTCAAAGACGTGGATAGAATTTATAATAATAGCACTAAAAGGAAGTCTTCCTTATGAAACCTGTTTAAATATTCTGAGATGTGGCCTGCATAAGTCAATATTATAGCATTTAGATTGTTTTGACTAATCACAGAGCATTATCGCCTTGGAAACTGGATTATTGAAATCAGGAAGAGTACACATGTATGTGAGATACAAATATAATATATTTTTTCTTATGTTCGTCCTGCGGGGCTAAATATATGGTCGCTTTGTAGAATCATAATATGATTCATTTTCTTAAAATTGCAAAATAGTCACTCTGCTTGCAATTCATGTCTACAAATCGACAAGGCTTTATATTCAGAACGTGGCGAAAAAAGGAACTAACGCTGTCATCATACAAAAACGTCATTTTTGACAGATCTCCTTTACGTGCAGCGTCCCCGCTCACGGTCATAAAAAGCCTTGTCGATCTGTGGTTATTCGTATTAATTTGACATATTTTGTCAGTTTGACAGTTTTGACAATTCATTTGCTGAATAATTGATTGAGAGGAATTGCTAAATGTGCCCATTTTAGCCCTGCTGGTGAGTGAAGTAACAGCTCTGTTACCAAAAAATAATTAAAGTAACGATTTGTAATCAAGAGCTCGTTCTTTGACAATAAGGAAATTAATCTTAGTCCACTACTTATAACAATATCTGAGTCATCAATAACTTACTGAAGCCCCTTATCGGATTTCAATATTCTTAACATCTATTTGCACAACCAATATCCAAAGATGCCTTTGTTCTAGTGACTAATCCTCTATGCGGACAACGGAACCCTTATGTCTCGTAAAATAACATTTCCTTTAATCATGTTTCTCGGTCACTCGTCCGATGAGCTTAAGCATATCCTATTTAAGCTCTCTGAGTCACGTCTGCTTGACACAGGAATGTCGTGACGCAATAAAGTCATTTGTATGAACATATCGTACTTTTGGACGCGCTACCTGCGTTACGTTCTTGTGGTTTTCAATCGATTTGACTACTGTTTGTCCATTGTCATTTTCAACAGCTACTTTGCCATTGAAAGTAACGTCTTCACAGCTTCGAGTTTTTACATTTTTAACAATAGCACAATAGATTTTGTTAGGCGCTACTTGCTTTGTTTTTGCGGTTTTTGAATGCTTTAAAACAATAGACTAGATAGTGGTATTTTTCTATTGTTTTTTAATCTCTTTTGATTTTAGCAAATCACCAAATTCTTTTTAAAGCTAAAATTTTAATTTTATGCCCAATTACTAATCTAATTTTGTATTAAAGATGAGGCTGGGAATATTGTTTGTGGAAAAGTTAATACTTACTATAGTTCTTCATAAACCATAATAAAAATATTACTACACTAATTAAGAAAAAAAAAATATCTCCGAGAAAATAGAATTACTCAATCAATCAAGTTTTTAGGCCTATTTCTAAGTACGAAGTAACAGTCACTGACCATAAACTAAGTCATATATTTATTAATCACCAGTAATGATTGCATTATATTGACAATAGGGGTTTGTGTATGAGTCAGTATCTGACTCAAATATCCCTAAAGCACCTTGTACAGTCACCCGCAGGAAAAAGTCACACACCAGATCTGTCAGCAGCCGCAGGACGACAGTTTATTTAAATATAATATTATGTTATTTCTAATTAATTTTATGAAAATCTTTTTAAATTAAATTGATTTTCACTACATTCTCTTCCATAATGCTCCACTCCCGTCGGCTTTTTATTAAAAGCTTTTATTTAACTTGCTCTGTATGTATGTAAGTATGTATGTTTGGGTGAAATTTTGGAACTCAATTTTGAAGTAGATATATTTAACCGATCGAGCTGAAATTTTACATACACGTTTATTATTTACAGTTTCAAAATCTAACGATCCCTTTACATCCCATCGCTTTCTACTCTTTTGTAAACGGTCGTTCGTTCGTCGTACCAAATGTCTGATTGTAGACTATGTGTACTAAGTTACTAATTATGTCATAATTTTTAAAAGCTTTTATTATTATCAAAAAAATCAAGTCATCATAAGAAAATTCTCATGTTCAGGGGAAACATCCTCCGAATGTTTATTACATTCGGAGGATGTTTCCCCTGAACATGAGAATTTTCTTATGATTTAATATCATCGTTATTATGTCAATTACCAATGACTGTCTTTGTGAAAACTTCAAAGAAAATAATTATGTTGTTACTCGGAATTTTGTCTTAGTAATCTTATTCGTTCTTGAAATTTTTCAGAATTTTATAGACGTCACTTAAATAAAATACACTAGTTATTTGACTGAGCTTTGCTCGGTATTCGATAAAACACGAATAAAATGACATTTTCTTCCTAGCTAGATCGATTTATCGCCCCTAAACCCCCTACATACTAAATTTTATGAAAATCGTTGAAGCCGATTCCGAGATTCCAATTATATATATGCAATATGCATATATACAAGAATTGCTCATTTAAAAATATAAGATTAAAAAGTAAACAATGTATTATTGTGCTAAATACTTCTTCTTAAATTGCTTTGTTACCTACAACTGATGATTCAGATTTTAAATAAAATGGTTAATTTTGATCTTATAAATGCATTTAAGTACAAACATTAATTAAGGAATTAATTAAGCAACAATTAAATTTAATTGCGCACCAGAGTTAAGTCACACGATTAGGATGACGTTAAGAACATTTCCCAAGGTTAATTATATAATTATTCATCAAGCTTCGTTCTCACGTACCTAACCCAGTTTATGTGTTATAGTCTACTTACAGTCATTGTAACCCAGATATTCTAAATTAATCCTTATGTCGTAGGCGTAAAGGTTCTATCAGAGGCAAAAATTGGACGGACTCAAAGTATGAATAATACTCAAGGAAACCCCTTTTGTCATCGTACTATCTGCCAGAAGAATGTGTCATGTAAATATTGTAAAAACAAACCGATATGTCAGAAGCCTAGACAATTAGACATGATGGCCGTGTTCGTCGGCATAATTTTTGGCGCATTCGTTTTTTTAATTATTAGCATTGTAACCAAATATAAGCAACTTGTTGGTGGCGTTATATAGCATGCCATGATGTTGTCATACGCAATAAAAGGTTTTGTGGCGCATGCGCCAAAAATTATGTCGACGAACATGGCCAATATTATACTTAGGGCCTGTTTCACCACTTCCTGATAAGGCCAATTAACTTGACAGATCAAGTATGGAGAATATGTCAAAAAAGTTGTGAATAGCCTATTAGGCACTTTATCAGAAAGTGGTGATACAGGCCCTTAGTATATTAGACAACATGTCAAGGTAAAAGCGTATGCAAATGACTGTCCCTACATTGAAGATGGCGTAACATTTTCTTGAACGACGATTGCTTTTCTGTCAAATGTATATGTGCCCTATCAGCTTTCCTGCATTTGAAATAATTTAAAGAACTGCGGGGCTAAAATGGTCACATTTAGCAATTCATTTCAATGAATTGTCAAAACTGTCAAACTGACGAATGTCAAATTAGTACGAATTACTAGACATGAATTGCAAGCAGAGTGACCATTTTAGAATTTAAAAAATGAATTATAATATGATTCATAATATGCAGATTCTCTAAAGCGACCATTTTAGCCCCGCTGGTACTTCACTTAATACCTTGATCTAAGATCTTTGGCCTGAAATATCAGTAGTATCAATGATGCTATCAGCTTCTGCAAAATGCAATCTGGGTTGACCTAATCATTCAATCATTTACATGGGTCACATCATGTAAGTTAAGCTCAACATAGCTACGAGTATCAATGAAAAAAAGGAAGCTGTTGAATTATTCAGATTTATAATCTGGAATTGTGAATCATAGCATTTTTCATAACTCAGGATTCAATAAATGTGACTCGTGCCACGTCACGTTATAAATTACGTTTAGCGTTTCCCAATAAGCTCACCAAGTAACCAAGTGTTATGTATAAAATGTGAGAAAATATTGAGCAACTAATACAAAGGAAAAATATTATTGATGACTAGATGACGCCCGCAATTCCGTTGCACCAAAATTCGTTTATCGCGCGGTAACCGTACATTTTTCCGGTATAAAAGTATCCTATGTCCTTTCCCGGAACTCAAAGTATCTCCATATCAAGTTTTAGCAAATTTTGTTTAGCGATTTGGGCGTGAAAAGTTAACAGACAAACAGACACACTTTCGCATTTATAATATTAAGTATGGATGAGAAAATAAAAAAATAAGAGCACCTTTACAGTAAGGAATTAAAGGAAGAATATTGTTGATGATATTGAAGAAATTACAGAGATACTGATAATTATTAATACGCCTTAAATTAAGAATTCTTAGGACAAATTACATTAAACCTTATCAAAATCAGACACAGTACCATTTTTTTAGTTGAATTAAGTAATCACAATGATCTTGTTGACATGTTGTGGTTTAACAATTTGTATGTATTAACAATTTGTACTTATGAGTTATGTATTATTAAATATGTAGAACCATAATATAAGCACAAATAACCTAGTACGTACTGCACATAGATTATTATATTATATATTATTATAGTATCCATGAACATGATTAATGACGTGCCATATCAGCAAAATATAACGCCACATTTTGCTGTCCCAAGTGTTGCTTCAAAACTAAATCAAATCTGTGGGCCTGTAGGTATATCCTCTGATATTATGGATATGAATTTTGGGTTACATAATATTATGCAGGAATGCACTACCTGTATTTGACGCTTAACCAAGTTATGTAGGTACTTGAAAGTTGAAACGCAATCAACATCAGCTCTCTCTGCAAATTTAAACGGCTTGATTAAGGTAACATACGAAATTGTATATGAAAGGTAGTCTAGATTGACCTAAATTCTAAACAAGGACGTAGAGCATTGATAATATTAATTTATCATTTAAGGAATCTTAACTGATATCAGACAGATCATTTATTGTTCATTTTGGTATTTCATAATTCATAATTCATTTATTGCCAGAACGAAGTACAGGTTGGTCTTAATTCTATATATTATATAATTGATTCATTCATTTTGGATCTTCTACTCCAAGTAGGTATAGCGTTTGATTGAGAAGTAATTATTCGCTTAAATGTTTCACTCGACCCGTCGATCGTGAAAAAAAGAATTTCTTTTGTGTCTCGGTCACCGGTGACCGTATGGGGCTTGATAAATTAAATAAACACTAAAGTGAATCCTCTACTTCTAACTTAAATGTATTAATTGAAACAGTTAATTTTATCACTAGCTATTTGACCGAGCTTTGCTCGGTATTCGATAAAACACAAATTAAATGACATTGCTCATTTAAAGATATAAGATTTACTGTTATCATTGAGTTATCATTTAGTAATATTCAGTTATCATTTACCTACTTCTTACATTCGATTTTGTACAACGATGTATATTGGCTTCCAAAACTTATTTAAAATTATGACGCAGCTTATTCAGTAACAGGTGAAAATAAATTCTAGGTCAGGCAAATATAATAAGTCCTTGAACCGGAAGTAGAAACAACCTTATCGCTAGTCTAATAAAAGTCTATGCGTCATCCAACGGGGAATCACCTCTATATTTGCTTACTTCGTTTATAAAGTCACGAAAGTTGAAAGTAACGTTTACCATTATTTTATCTTTCACATGACCTTAATTCCGACGATGTAAGGGTCACTATTTTTTGGGAAAATAACTTGTACTCGGGTCATTAAGCGGCCAAAATTATCGAAATGACTCAGCCATGTCATGTGGTAGTGACTCACACACAGGTGTTCTTCAGTAAGATATGGGGGTGATATCGATAACAATAGATCATACATATGCTCCAGTTGTAATTACGCCGTGCCGTGTTTGGTGCTGTTGAAGGTTTGGTGAACAGGTGGTCAAAAAGGCCGTTTCAATGGTATTAAAATACCGGCAAACAAATCTATTAACTATCAAATATTCAAAGAAAAAGATCTTTGAAATAAACACTCTTTGTTGAACACACAAAAACAGACGGATCTTTGAAAATGATAATATATTAAAAGCTGCAAATGCGTCAGGTTTTAAACCCTTGGAGGCAAAGGTCAATAAGATTTAAGGCATTCTCACTCACATGTCAAACGACAGCTATGACGCCTGAGTCCTGACGCAGACATTCTGCGAGGTCGTATCTGTCCAGTGGAGCATTCGTGCCCAAAATCACGAAATAAATAACTTTACTTGATGGACATTTTGACGTTGCTGCTCGACTGTTTCCGTTCTGACTGGCATTTTAATTCATTCTGACAAAATTGTGAACACTTGACAAGAATTTAACAGCGTGATTCCGTTGCGATGAAGGCACAATCAAGCTGGGCACTACAGCAATATGTTGTGATTCCTAATATATGTAAAGTATTGAATGAAAAGTAACACTTTATACGTGGGAGAGTCATGCTTCGGCACGAATGGGCCGGCTCGACCGGATAAATACCACGTTCTCACAGAAAACCGGCGTGAAACAGCGCTTGCGCTGTGTTTCGCCGAGTGAGTGAGTTTACCGGAGGCCCAATCCCCTAACCCCTACCCTATTCCCTTCCCTACCCTCAACTATTCCCTTCCCTTCCCTACCCTCCCCTATTACCCTATTCCCTCTTAAAAGGCCGGCAACGTCCTTGCAGCTCTTCTGATGCTGCGAGTGTCCATGGGCGATGGAAGTTGCTTTCCATCAGGTGACCCGTTTGCTCGTTTGCCCCCTTATTTTATAAAAAAAAAAACTAGATACAAAATACTTCTTTTTAACCCCCGACAAAAAGAGGGGTGTTATAAGTTTGACGTGTCTGTCTGTCTGTTTGTCTGTGTGTGTATCTGTCCGTGGCATCGTAGCATCCAAACGGGTGGACCGATTTTGATCTAGTTTTTTTTGTTTAAAAGCTGACATGATCGAGAGTGTTCTTAGCTATAATTCATCATCATCAGCCTGCTCAGTGCTGGACAATCGGGGTTTATCTGGTTCATGAAAGGCCGTTAGCAACTTGTTGTCGTTTGATAGGTCTTATATTTCATTCTAGTTCGTGACATTTGTGAGTATACAATATACATATACACATATTACTGGAAAGTTGACCTGGTGCTGCAGCATCACCTGGTAATCAATAGGATATCCAACTCCTCGCCAACTTAGAGCAGAGGTTTCGTGTTTGGGCTTATTTTAATTGCGACAACCAGTAAGATGTAGATAGACAGTAAATATTTACATGCTGCTGCTGCAGCATCACCTGGATTCTATACCTAGGAACCGAGCTTCGTATGAACCCAAAGTGGAGGTTTCATGTTTGGGCTCATATTAACGGCCTCATTGAAAAGAACATTGATAGATGGTAATCATGAGAATATGATTATTCTGCACTATAACCAACACAAGTTTAAAAAGTATGAAATAAAATTAAATTAAGAAATTAAAAAAAACCCCGCCAAACAACTTTAAAAAGAAATGAAATAATATTTACTGTCTTTAAGTTCAAATAATTTCTAACTTGTCTAAAGTAATATTTTAGTCCATAATTGTTGTCAAGGTGAGTCGGGGGACCGCTAATGTAGATGTTTGATTTCACATAACATTATAGTCAGTTCACAGCGAACCGAATCGAGATAATCAGCGTCTTGGCGGTTGTAGTTTGTAGTTTACTTGGCGGTCCCCCCACACACCGTGACAACAATTATGGACTAAAATATTACTTTACACAAGTTAGGAATTATTTGAACTTAAAGGCAGTAAATATTATTTCATTTCTTTTTAAAGTTGTTTGGCGGGGGTTTTTTAAATTTCTTATTAAATGTTTTAATTATTATGAGTCAGTCTTAACTTATTGCAACGTTAATCATATAAGTTATCACAGCAGATAAATGTTTAGATTAACTTATCAACAACATAACATTATGTATTTTAGTGACTCATGTGAAGCAGCTGTTTCTAAGGTTAGTGTTTATTATTCGTTTAAAAAAGTTTTAGCTAATATTATAAACAAATCCGTTAATGACATAAGAATTGCTGAATAGTATCTTAAGTTATTCTCTGTAATTAGCAATTTTAAGTTCGGAAAAAAATACGGGCTTGCCGGCTTGGAAAGATGCGTCAGGATTTTTTGTAGCAGACACCTGGCCCATATGGGATACCGGGTGTTTACTTTTAAATGGTAACATGGTTGCCACTGCACAATCTGCTGTTCTTTGTGATTAAACAATGTAGGCAAGGATATTTTTAAGAGATTATGGGCGTGTCAATTAGAGCGTTTGTATCCAAGTTCTGGGCTTTTTATCTTCTTCTTTAAATTAACATGGAGATGTCGAACTTAATTATCAGCTTTACCTTCTAATCGAATTCTTCTCCAAAATCGGATGACAGATTTTATTTTGGACATACATTGTCCAATACTGACGTCACGTTGTACCAGCGCAGTGCATTCACCCGGCAACTTAGATCATCACTTAGAATGCTGTAAACAACACTACTTATATGTACAGTGTGATATTTGTCATGTCTAGATGATGAATATGTATGTCTTACGTTTATATTGTGTACTTGAATTTTTAGCTTCAGGAATTAATTTACAGTTAACAATGCCTACAATAGGTATACGTAAACTATTTATTTATAAGTCAAAAGGCTTATACTGTAGTATAATATGATAATTACTTTAAAATATAATATTATAGAAGCTTGTGAGATTTATATGATAGGGTAAACCCCCTAAATATTATAAATCACTTTTAGCACGTGTAGGCTGAAATGACTTCCTATTTTTGTTTGAAATAACATTTTTTTTGTTTTTGGACACTTTGATTTCGACATTCGCGTAATCGTGGGATGTTGCTCCAAAAATCTTTGAAGTCTATACGTGGGAGAGCCATGCTTCGGCACAAATGGGCCGGCTCGACCGGAGAAATACCACGTTCTCACAGAAAACCGGCGTGAAACAGCGCTAGCGCTGTGTTTCGCCGAGCGAGTGAGTTTACCGGAGGCCCAATCACCTACCCTATCCCCTTCCCTATCCTCCCCTATTCCCTTCCTATCCCTACCCTCCCCTATTACCCTATTCCCTCTTAAAAGGCCGGCAACGCACCTGCAGCTCTTCTGATGCTGCGAGTGTCTATGGGCGACGGAAGTTGCTTTCCATCAGGTGACCCGTTTGCTCGTTTGCCCCCTTATTTCATAAAAAAAAAAGTCTACTTTATATCAGAACGAAATTAATGGCCACTCCTACGCTCGTTTTGGACACTTTGTTGATTACGTATTACATTCCGATCGTAAATTATGCTGACATTTAATAAAATGGCTAAATCGTAGTTTACCCGTATGGGTAGTCACGATTTCGTTCCGACCGAAGCAGTAAGAACTCATTTCGAAATCCATTGTAAAACATGTTGGGTAAATAATTTAATTATACATTTGAAATTTATGATACTCGAAGATTACTCACACAGAGAACCGGTCTCACACAGACACACCAGCGTACCTACAACGTAAACGACCTCAAAACGGCATTCAACCTAGTCGACCATCGTAATCTAACATAACGTGGAAACTCAAACGCGAAAGTTTGCATTACCCAGCTAAAATCTAACCATCTGATTCTCAACTCTATTACGAACGTGTAGAGTTACAATTGACTCCTATTTTCTTTGGACACGTGCGGAGTCGGGGGTATTAATGGAGTGGGCAATACAAAATACAGCACTGTAGTGCTCGAGGAATAAGCGCTACTATCGATTAGCCGTATTTACCGCTGTTCGAAGCGCTGGCAGCGCTGGTTGTTACCGCACGCGATGACTCAAGCCTCGGTAAACAGTATGCGGGGCGATGAGTCACCGTTTTACACATTCGCGTAGAGTTTGAGCCGTGTTTGTCAGTCTACAAGTCGGACTCGACAAGAAAGAAGCCGGACCATTTTAGGTGTTTATATTGCAGGTCTACTGCACGCCTAGACTTTAACACGTATCGATGTGATAAGGAACAAAAACATAGTGTGTAACGAGAACGAGTTGTGAAAGTGTATTTAGTTCTAGTTTATAATTTATTGGTGTGCGTGACACAGTGAAACGGTCGATAAAGTTGAATATAGTTGTGCTACTCCTGAATTCCTTTGCGTTTTGGACAAGTGATTCGACAATGCCGTCTAATAAAAAACTATTGGGAAAGATGAAACATATAGTGCACTGTATGCTAATGGTGCAAGTGGTAAGTTAACTGTTTAATACTAAAAATAGTATACAAATAACACTTATGGGATAGTAAATCATTTTATCTAATTAAACGTAGATGATGACCAGTATAAAAAAGTAATTAATCATGTAATTATAAGTACATTATAGAATTGATTAAGATTTTCTAACAGTAGACTTAAGGCTGATAGAATTAACATTATGTTGTTGTACCGCGCTGATGATGATGATTGGATTGTAAATATTAATGAAACTGCTGATGCTACAGATAATGGCATAATTGGTTATGATGAGAATGAAATAGAACGCAAAGGCCGAACGATACAAATGAAGAACCTCTATTTGTTAGAGTAATCTTTAATAATAATCTAATTTTAAAGCTTTGAAATGAAAATATTACCTAATGGAATATCTTATAGTTATCGTATAAAATACTAATTAAATAACTTCAAATACTCAATTTATATCATGTTTTTTCTATTACTCTGAGAAGAAATTATTCAAATTGGGTCTTTATGTAGGTACTTACTTATTTTAATAGTAGCTTTCTCAGATTACTACAGCTATAGTACCTACTACCACTATGTTACCTTTAGTTCAGTAGAACTTACAGTAGTAACTGTAAAGTATATAAATTTACTATAGTAGGACTAAGGTTAGATTATAGTAGTAGTACCATGGGCGTACCCAGGTTCTGGGCCAGGGGGGGAGGGGGGGGGGGGGGGGCAAATTACCTAATTTCTGGGCCAGGGGGGGGGGGGGGGCAAATCAGATTTTTTGTAAGCTAAGTGTTTATAAAGAATAAAAAATTAATAATTTTTAGTTGTAAAAATATTGTATTGCAAACAAATGGCAAAAATTCGTTTTATTATTTTTAATTTTTATAGAAAAAAGTACTAGATAATATACTTAGAAGGGACGTCAACATAATCCCCTGCCCCCCCCCCCTCGGTACGCCCATGAGTAGTACTATAATATTAGTTGTAGCAATCTGAGAATTGTAGATCTTCTCGTCTACAATGAGATTTCAAAGAATGTTTTCGCAATACAATAACTAGTTATTCCTTTATCCTCCAGTCTTCGAATCCCTGGGGACAATAACAAAGAAGTAACTTATCAACAACTTTACACTTCGTTTTAAAATGTACAATAACAATTCTTAGATCTGGCACAAGAAAATAATATGATGTTGTGTTCTTATCATTAATAAATAATAACACTTTTGTGGTTCTTAAAGTATCTAGTAATATTTTAAGCGTCTTTACTTGTACGTAATTTTTCACCTACTAATTTGTTTGAGTACTACCCAGCCTATTTTAATTTGTGGGATTATTGACTCGACAAAATCCCTGAAATATATTACCTATATCAATCGCTGGAATACATTTCTCTGATGGTGCAAGCAATGACGTTTCACCTTCGAATTGTTTTTTACCGGTAAAAATATTAATAGAATTAGATTTTAAAACAAAATTATTTTTAAACAACAACTACCGATACTGTAATAATGTAAATAATATACCTATTTCAATGTACTATTTCTGTAATTCATGAGAAGAATCATTAATATTGTTAAAACGTTAAATACCCTATTATCCCCATTTGCGACATACGAACAGTAGAAACAGTAGTAGATATTGATTAGTTGCTTCCGGCGATCCCGGGATTGACTTAACTCAGTTACGAGTTGGAGGAGCAAAGTTTACACTCAAATAGAAAAAGCAATCTTTATTCTAAAACATAGATGTAAAAGTCGAAACAAGTTAAATGTGATCAAAAATTTGATTTGAATTTTCTACGGCTTAGATCTGTTTTGTTTGATCCTAGAAATGATTGAAAACTATTTTATTTTGAATGTCATTTTGTTTAACTAATTCTAAAGTTATTATAATATGTATTAGAGTTAATTTAATTGGTTCAAATAAACCTACTGTCAAAAAGTTCGTTCAGCCGAAATTGAATATTCGCAAAGGTCTTACGTATAAGATAGCAAGGTTATATTTGTGGAAAAGCAGCTGTCACACACAATTAATGCTCTTGTGACAAAGGTTTATCTTCATCTCATCCGGTAACTGAGAGTCTGTCATGAGCATTCATGTTTTTCACCTCTGATCTTCTAAACGATTGTAGATGTAGAACGTTCATATTTTTTCTTTTCGTTTTATATGACCGAATTCCCTTGTTATGTCGTCGCTTCCTACATAGAGCTTTGTGTGCGATAATTAAATTATTTGAAACGTGGAGCACTCTTCAAAGGTGTTGAAAATTTCTTTCATAATTACTTCCTTCATTGAAACATTGAGGGTCTTGAGACGAGACCCTCTGCCCCCCGGGCGATTCGGACTGGCAACTTCGTAATTAAGCTCATTTCTCTTCGTCGCTTGTTTTGTCATTTGCAACAATTGTGTGTCTAATTTAGTCACGTTAGTTCACCGGCTCAGACGGTCTCTTAGACGGTCCTAATGAATATGACAATTGAGGGTCAAATAAAATAAACACGCCCCATAAATGGAGTAGTGAATTCTCAACGCAAACTAGAAATGCAAGTTAAAGAGGGACAGAGTCCGTCAAATCCCCACGTAATTGAAAAGCACATCCCCGTCTAGATACCACGAAAGAAAAAACTGTTTGCGATCTATGATTTGCGGAACGTGACCAGACGATGATTGTAGTTATTGGAATGACCGTGCATATAAATGCAGGAGGATATAATTTTATTCAGTTCTGCGAAAATAAATTATAACGAGATGTTAACGGAATATTTTAATTGAGTAATTGTTTAACACTATTACGTATGATACATCACATAACAACTCATAATAATAAACAATACTATTAAATAAGCAGTTGTTTATCGTGCAAAATGAATCAGCTGCGATATTTTATAGAGGAGTTCAATTGCACTGAATTATTTCAAAAATAATATGGGAGATATGATAACTGAAACAACTTGTCAGATAAGGAATCGGATAAAAGGTAAACTCGTAAGTGCATATGAAACATGGGTAGATAAGTGTGATTCGTCATCGCAATGTTGGAGGTCTTTTATTACTAAAGCTTCAAGTTTCTTTTTATTAAGTAGGTAAGATAAAATTATTAACTAACAGATGCTAATAAAAATGTCAATAAGCACTAACTGAAACACATCGCACAGGCAATTAATAGGCTAAGTCTATATTCTAGTGATTTCAGTTTAATATCCATCAAGAATGCTTTCGGAAAGTTGCAATTAAATGTAGAATTTTTTACAATAAATACTCAGCGAATCGCGAATAGACTATATAAAAATACAAGGGCATTGGACTGCAATTTTCCGTCTGCAAATGCGATGAGTAGAGCATTCCTTGTTTATGTTACACGACACTACGTACTATTTCGGTCCGGGAGCCAGAAGGCGTGTCTCCGGTATTTATAAATTGCTCTGACTCATGTGGCCGTCTGAAGCTTGTCCCACATCCTTCATGGTATTACTCATAGCGAACCCGGATACTTTCTCCATCGCTTTAATTATATTTTAGTGCTTTATATTTAGCTCTAGGCGGTCTGGGTTTGTTGTTTAAATTTATCTTTTTTATTATAATAATAATATTTTACTAGTTAAAAATACATAATAAATTATTTTTATAGATCTCAAGATTTGTTGAATTATTGTTAGGTATTGAATTGACAACATTGACGTCTTGTTATTAATTTTGTTCGTGGTCGATCAAGGACATTAGATAATAGTAATTATCATGAGTCACATACTTGTATTCTGTGCATACTGCGGACGTTGGTAACGATAATATAATTTAATTAACTAATTAAGATTACAGTATGAATTGTCATGCTGTAATCTCATCCGGTGATAGATTTTCCTTTCTTCGTGGAACTGGGAGGCAAAATTATTGTGAAGCCAGTCAAACCTCAAGCAGACACTAGCTACTATAATATTTTTATTTAAAAATCACTTTTTGAGCCACAAAGTAGAGTCAGCTAGTATAATTATATAGGTCTATCTTTTATATCAGCTCTAAGTAATAAAATAGCGATATATTCGTACAGTGGGTCCAAGAGGGGTGTAAAAATTGTGACGGTCGCGTCGTCCACAGGAAATCCGTAATTACTTGGAGGTGTGCTGATGGAGGAAGTTAACTGAATAGTTTCTCCCCTCGCGATTGATGAATGGGCAAAAATGAACATGTGTGCTCCAACAGATTCAATCCCTTCCAACCCTTCCGACTCATCGACTACATTGATTTGAATTGGTAAATAAATATTTCGTCCGGTGTCTATGTGAAATTGAATCGTTGAATCCGATACCGGGCTTTGTTTGTACATGTTGGTTTAAAATGGCTGTGTAAACGACGAGGTAGTTTTTCGGAATGAAGAGAAAGGTACTTCATCTAAAATTGATTTTAACATTGGAAGCTTTTTTTAAATTAAACATAGATGAGACTTAATAAGTAAATAATTTATGCAATTAAATTCGTTTCGCCAAGATAAATGTTTAGCTACTGTCCAACGATGGACAAAAAATACTCTCAAGGATTCTCCAAGTCAAAACGCCTAATGAGCTCCCATAATTTGTTGCTCAAGAGGTTTGTATAATTAAGCGAAATATGCAAATAACGAAATCGCAAATCAAAACGAAGGGTCGCGCTATTTAATTATGTAAATATAGTAGAACAATGCTATGGACTTAATGGTAAAACTTTGAATAAAGAAGCCCCGGGGAAGAACCGGTTTTTTGTTCACCCATAACCCTTGTTTTATTCTTGTGGGTATTTAGAAACTTTGTAGATGTGCATTTCAATTATTCGTGTGCCCTACGCCTATTGTTTTCGTGGATTGTTATTAAAAGTGACACTGCGCTTGCTGAAATAATGTATGCGCTTTAGAAAATAATAAAAAAATAGTAATGATCACATAAAACTACCATTACCTAAATCTGTAGTATATTAGTATTACACAAAACGTACACAACATTTGAAGAAAATGTATAAAGTACAATAAAGGAAATATAAAAAGGCGCAAATTCGCGGTCCCTACATGTTATCACGTTATGGTATTGTCAATGCAAGCTCCATATCTCATGATATTCTTTATTTGTTCCCCCATAAACAGAAACGGTCCCTAATAATGACACCCCACTGAGGGCCGTTAGGGTCTTGGGCATGTGACCGCTGCATTTTATGACCACTTTACCCCGCCACATAATCGACCTTGGTGATGAAGGACGTCCAAAGTTATAGGCGCTTTGGTACCTTTCCACGATGGTAATTTGTCCGTTGTAGTTGATGGTAATGTTAGTTAGGATGGTTCAGAAATAGGTGTAGATAAGTGAAGATGAGCAAAAACGTAGAAAAACAACTTAATGGCACCTTGGGTGGTTCAGAAACATGTGTAGGTAAATTCAGAAAAGACAAAAATAGTAGCAAATTTTCTTCGACGCATTAAAAGTATACAAATACCTAAATAATTAAATATAATTACAAACAGTAAGTCACTTTCCGGTTCTACATTTCACAACCGAAATGCGATACATAAAACGAGACGCTTGACTTATATTTCATCCTGTTTTATTGTGGTCGCCTATTTCATGATGTAGGATTTAATTTCCCTCTTAAGTACCAAGCTTTACTGTCAAAATTCTAGAACCAAAAATATTTACTATTTTTAATTTTTACAATAACTTAATATAAGAAAAAAGTAATGGTTGTTCCTGGGAGGAAACGTTACTGTGACCGGACAAAGGATATTTCTCAATAATGGATGAATAATTTTAGTGGAAATGTGATAATAATTATCTAGTGTACACTGTACACTGTACTCTGTATTAATTCAAATTTTTTTCAATTCAATATCTTTATTAGCTTCTCTCTTCTCTCTTAATATCTTTATTAGCTTTCACAGTCATCTGGACGCACTTATTATTACCCCTATGCTTTGGCTAATGATGACCATAATAACATAATCGTCTCTTGTTCCAGGTTGAATTCATAGAAGCGTACTGCACACCCCGTGACACAGCGCGTCGGTCGCCCCAGCGGAACCGCCGCTCCCGGGAACCCAGACGATCACCAGACTCCACCAAATGGCGATCAGATTCCCGTCGTAACTTCGACTTCGACACCAGACGTCCGTACGAGTACGAGTCCAGGAGATACTTCGGGAGGGAGTACGACGATTCCAGCCGCAGGCCCGCGTTTGATGCGGAGTCGGCGAGACGACGAGCAGACTACGAGTCGGCCAGACGGACTGACTTCGACCTATCCGCTCCCGAAGTCAGACGAAGCCCAGAGAGTGCCCCAGAAGGTTCGGCCGAGTCGCCGCCGGAGCCTGCACCGTCCGCGCCCTTGAGCCACGAGAGGCAGCCGAGACACAGATCACAACCATACTACGAATCAGGTAAATAGAATCTTAAGCTGTAAATTAGTAGTTCTACTGGTATTAGTACTATACTGGTATAGTATTTAGGAATCTGTGCTAAGTAACGTGTAGACAAAAATTCGTTAGTTTTTCTCTACTTCGGAGTTCAGCATTTAGAAGCTTTTGTACGAATATAGTTACTGCGGCTGGTGATGCTTATTATAAGCTTTTTTCCGCGGCTCTATATCCGCGGAAACACCACATTACTTTTTAATCAAGGAAAATTACTATATATAAAAACTTCTTAAATATACATTAATATAATATTTTTGCGTGGAAATTTACAAACACTCACACCATTATGAATGAATGAATGTTTTTTATTGCATTACATATTTGATATTGCACTAATATATGATAATTTTAAATGATTCTTAGTTGTTTGCGATTATGAGATCGGTTCATGTTGATTTAAAATATAAATGTGGTCGGTAAATAGTACCCGGCAGGTAAATTGGGTCCGCCCTTTCATTTGTATAATTTAAGTAGCACTCATTATTCTACATTTATGCATATGTATGCAAATTCGTGGTCGGTATGCGGTTACGATATCATATGAAATCGCATTTACTTTACAACATAAACAGCGATCGCGTTACAACATAAATTCTTGTGTATTTCGTAATATTACCGGTTTAAATTTATTCAACTTAGCCTAGGGCAAAAATGTGTAGGCATTCATTTGTTATGAATTAATGAATATTAAATGGTCGCTGTTATGCATTAGTGTCCTAACCCACAAATTTTTTTGTTGATAAATTTTGAATGCAGTCTTGTTCTAAATCATCTACAGAACATAACTGCATTCATAACTCAATGCGTAATTTTTATGTGGGTTTAGTACACGAATGCTTAACAGCGTCCATTAATATGATGGTTATAATAGCATAAAAGTTACAGAATAATATTAATGAATGATCGCCACTCTCCAATTTATGTGAAAGTATGTCCGTATGTCTATCTGTTGCGTTTTCACGCTAAAACCGCTGAGCCAATTTTGATGAAAATGGTATGAAGATACTTTTAATTCTGAAAGGCACGTACATATAGTTTTTATCTCGAAAAATGTATGTCATAGACAATTTTCGTACAGCAAGGCAGCGCGGACAATTATTCTGTTATAATAGATACTATTATTCGTTTAATCGTATTTGAGTGTTTATCAACATGTAGTATGTACTTATTTTTATATTGTTTATCTACAACATACGCAAGTTCAGATAGTACAAAGATGAAATGTCATGGTGTATGATGTAACGCAATAATATTTATTATCATAACATAACAAAGACTCAAGCTGCAATGGGACGACAGAAGAAATTATAAGAATGGTAGAGACTACAAATTGCATTGTAGACTCTGGCTTCTGGAATAAGTAATAACTGATCGACAATGATACACTTTTGCACATATAATCGAGTGTAAACCAATGCGAAGGATCTAGGCGAATTCAATCACAAAATGTCTGTTGCTAGCAAAATTTTCTTTATCACAAATCTATAGTGGAAACTATAAGACTATGCAGAAACTCATTGACTTGAAATATCTTTGAAATCCCGTGGCATAACTTACAGTAAATTTAGTTCCGGTTGGTACTACTAATATATATATATATATATATATATATATATATATATATATATATATATATATATATATATATATATATATATATATATATATATATATATATATATATATATATAATAAAACAGACCTGAGTGGAAATCGTCAACGGCATTTTCCTACGAAACACCGCACCGACCTTGAAACCTAGCTCATATGTCTTAGACTAGCACAAAGCCACAATGGTACTCGGTACCTATTGTTCTTGTCACACTCTGTATAATGAAAAGAAACACATCTTGGGAGTGTAATTACCTTTTCCATCGTAGTTGTACTTCTATGGCATTTAGAATAAGTCTGGTTGGTTGATAGAGAGAAAAAATTGAGGTTAAAGCTAATTAATATATAATCTCTTTCACGTTATCGAATGACTATCTTGGTAGAAAAAGTTATCTTTATGCTTGAATGAAAGAGATAAGTAAGGTCGTTTTAAAATTTTCTTTCTATCTGGCAATCAAACTTTAAAATACGTTTTGGGTACAATAACGACGCTAATAGAACAAAAATGTAAAAAACAAATACCATCTTAACATCTTAAAGATACTTTAAATACTTCAAATACTTTCCAGTTAAAAGTCTAAAGTGAGTACAGCAATATTATTCAAACTATTCGATTAGCCAAAGTGAATCTCGCTAGGCTTGGCAGCAACAAAAAATTTTAATCAGCTATGCATTGTTCGTCTAGACTTGAAAAAATGTCCTGAAGTCTTTTGAAAGCGACGCGACGTAGGATTTTTCATTTTATGTTGATTAATATGCATTAGCTGTATTTCCGCAGTAAATGTGCAATATTTCTGCTGATAGCGCTTTTAAGAGGCCTTACATTTTATATTTCAATTTTTTATGTTTTTTTTAATGAAATAAGGGGGCAAACGAGCAAACGGGTCACCTGATGGAAAGCAACTTCCATCGCCCATGGACACTCGCAGCATCAAAAGAGCTGCAGGTGCGTTGCCGGCCTTTTAAGACGGAATAGGGTAATAGGGGAGGGTAGGGATGGGAAGGGAAGGGAAGGGAATAGGGGAGGGTAGGGAAGAGAATAGGGTAGGGGATTGGGCCTCCGGTAACCTCAGCGAAACACAGCGCAAGCGCTGTTTCACGCCGATTTTCTGTGAGAACGTGGTATTTCTCCGGTCGAGCCGGCCCATTCGTGCTGAAGCATGGCTCTTCCACGTGTTATATGCGTAGGACGTAGGTTTATAAACGACCATTGCATCATAATTGCCATTTCATTACAATTTTTATAGTAAAGTACACTTGAATTTCTCTACTGAGCTCTACTCACATACAATAATAAAATAGCTGAACAAAATATATCAACTTAAAATTCAACCTTTTCCTAGTCTATATTATGTTACACTGATAGAACGCAAATCAGTACAGTACTAACAACATTACAGTGTTAATCTAAATAGTGGTTAAATTCCGCTACCTCCACATCTGCTACGTTTTTGAAGCGATTTAACACGGTAATAGTCAATTCAACATCTCGTCACCCAAGGCGATGGGGGCCCATCACCCATGGTACATCTCGTCACCTAGAGCGGTGGGGGCACGGCCGTCCATGCGGAAAAGTAATTACGTCATAATGACGTCACTTATCCGCCCCGGGATTCGGGAATAAATCGACTTTCGTCCTTTACATATTGTTTCATCTATCCTTTATCGATTGTACTATCAGAGAAGTTGATTCCTATGCAAATCGGGGACCTAAGTAGTTTGGTCGCGTTACGTCAAACCCAGCTGACAGATCACAATTAACATTGAATTGACATATTCGACCAAATAACGTTGGTCTGTCAATTGCATAGGAATCAACTTCCTCGATGGTACATTGGTAGAACTATTATTGGGGGATCGGATACATCAATACAAATTTGCCTTTAGGAAATAATGTTTGAGATTTTAGAAATAAGTGTTTCTTAATTTACTCTTTGTTAATACTAAAGTAGTCGTAATAATAAATATCTAGACTCTTAAGTGTCTAGCCAAATGCGATTGACTAAAAGGAATTTATTTTATTATCCACTGTATACTTTACTAAACATTTAATAGCACTAGAGGATGCTAGAGGATACTTATAAATAATAATCATAATAAAGGCAACTCTAAAGATATTTTCATTTTCAATGGTCATCATAGTAAGCAGACATCTTTGTCAGTGCATACGCTGACGAAGTTTATGTCCACGCACGCTTTGTGCTGGTTTAATTCCACTGATGCCCCGTACAAAGGCAAAAATCCGCATGGCTACTAATATTCCATGTGCATAACCAGCTATTTATGTATTTGTCGCAGCTCCGGGCTTTAAATCCAGACTTTTTGTGTCGAGCGTGCATGCAGATGCCTTTGTTGTACGAAGCAAGGAATTCTCATTAGGGTGGCTTTGAAATAACATTAGCAGGCGGGTTAAAAGGGAATTATTGCGTTCATTAACTATAGCGAGGTAAGGGCACTCGAGCTAAGAAAAATCCGAATCTGAAATATAGGGTAGGGTGATGTGTGTTGAAAAATGCGATGATTGCCTACAACATTTTTATACGACTTATTTATTGTATTTCTTATTCTTTTAATTCATGAATCAAATAAAACGTATTTCTTGTATTCAAATTTTAAATGTAGGTTTCAAAAATGTCTGGTATGCAAACGAACAAAATTTAAATTTTTTCGTATCCTTTGTAAAATGGAAAGGAAAATTATGCTTTTTCAGGTAAGAATATGAGTACAATGCTCATTTAAACACGGCTACTTGAGACAAACTGCGAGACGTAGGGCCCGTAACCGTTTCCTTGCATTTTACTTTCGAGCACTTAAGGAAATGATCTGCACAAAATTCCGCAAATATGCACTTATTTCTAATCGTCGTTGCACACAAGTCATTAAATATTAATGTAAAGTATTCGTTATGTAATATGAATCTACGCGACTAGAATTACATAACGTGAGTCACGGTATGTATGGTGCAGCGATTGAAATTTATTTTGTTGTTTCAGAATCATCATCGGAGGATAGATCGTCCTCATCCGAGGGCGAGGAGGACGAGTTCGGTGAGTTCGATCCGTTCGCAACCGCCCCGTCCCTGCACTCACCCGACAGCGGGCGCTCCGACCCGCGCTACGCCAACGCGCCGCGCAGGAACCCCAGCCCCTATTACTACGGCGACCTGTTCAAGACCGCCCCCCCGCCGCCCGCACCATCCGCGCCCACCGTGTCCACATCCTCGTCCCGAGGCCCGCGCTACAGGAAGTCAGCCAGCCTCGACGCCCCCCACGTCGCCCAGCGACCGAACCTGCCCAAACGATTCTCGGTGGCGGAGGATGGCTTCCGTGAGCTAGAGAGGTCGTCCTCTTCGTCCGGCGAGAGCGCGTGGATGCCGCCGAGGCGCCGCGGGCGCGACGCGGCCGGCTGCGTGTGCGCCGCGCCCGAAGATGTAGAGGAGCATCGGCCGTCCCGCAGCGTGTTTTACGTGCCGGCGCCCCTGCCGCGCTGGCCCCGAGAGATGAGCACGCGACAGATCTACGAGACCGCCTTCGACTGCAAGATAGCCCGCTCCGACGATGACCTGGACGACTTCGACCGGGTCAGCAACCACCCGGCCCTCCTGCAGGCCGAGGAGCGGAAAGTGATCTCGTCCGCCTCGTCCGCCTTCGAGGCGGTCGAGCGCGGCGAACCGGACTACAAAGGTCGCCGGAAGGTGACCATGAAAACGGACAGCGTGCGCCGCTCCAAAATACCCACTATCCGTCAAAAGAGAGAAACGGAAAACAATGCTTGCGCCCTGTCTGAAGAGCTCGAGAAAGTGCATATCGAGGAGGACGAGCGCTCGACGTCGTCGCAGCTGCCCCTGCGCGGGTACACTCCGTCGCCGCCGTCGACGGCGCCCCTCCCGACAAAATTTCAGCAAAAGGATGGATACGCCATGAACAGTATAAAGAGTGCCCCGAACTTGCCCCAGACGCAGCCGGCTCATCCCCGTCTCAAGGACCTAAGGTTACCCGTGAAATCGTTACGAGCGAGGGATACGCCGACCAGCAGCGACGCGAGCATGACGGACGTCAAGGCTTCGGTGTCGACGGAACTCGACGTGGGACAGCGCTTGAGGGATTCGAGTCGGGAATCTCGAGATGGAGACGATGAGAGGGGACAATCTAAAGACGGTATTTTTTTAGAGATTAAGGGTCGACCCACCTCCGATTCGGACACACCTGAACTGAATCGGTACCCGGGGCCCAAGGGGGTCGGCCCTATAATGGAGTTCAAAGGCAGGCCTGGCATTGCGCGTCCGAGAAGAAAGTATTCCAGCACCGAGAGTATGGCTACGAGCAGTAGCGGCGGAAGCATGGAGTCGCTGCGGAGTAGTAACAGCGAGGGCGATAGGAGTAGCAGTAGTTCCGAAAGTAGGCATTCTTCTTCTCTAAGTTCGCACAGCTCAGATTCGGGCAACGTCCCGTTTATGAAGTCACACCACATGCAATTGTCCGGGTTCGGCCACCATCCAACTAAGTTACATATTTTGAGCCCTATATCTGACAAGTCCTCGCAGGAACCAGCGTCGGAGACGTCAGACAACAACAAAAACAACAACTCGCAGAAAGTGTCGCCGGAGGACGCGGAAACTGGAAACACGACTATTCAGACGACCGTCGAAATACTACCCAAACCTAAGCGACGCGCGTTGCAAAATAGAAACTTACTGAATCTTGCTTTTCGACACTCGACACCGGGTGACACTGAGATTCAAGGATCCGACAGTGGCATATCCATTCACTCTAGAGAAGGTGTCGATTCGCGAAATGCGTTCATAAATTTTAAAAACAGTAACACCGAAGAGGAGCGAAAGGACGACGGGGGAGACCTTTCCGATCTTCCATTCGATATGCCTAAACTGAGAAGACGTCGAGCCGAAGCCGAAGTCGATTTGAGATCCTTGCCATTTGATATGCCAAAATTACGCCGCAAACTGCGCGGACAGTCCCTCCAACTCAACAGCGACTTCGGTGAAGCGATCTCCAACGCGTCGTCCAGCCAAAGCGTTCAGGATTTAAATCAAGGTGAGCATTATTATTTTTCACAAAAGTTTTTCGTGATTTTCTATCGGATTAGCCTGCCATGTTGCATTTCTCTTAAATGCCGACGGTACCACACGTCAATCTCTGAAATCCGAGGGTCCGTCGAGTTCAATTTTTACAAGACGTAACTCGACGCGACCGCTACTGTATTATGCCGATTAAGATGTATGACTCCAGATTTCTCGACTCCCGATATAATTTACTTGAGTGCTTTTTGCCCAAGTTTTTCCTGTATGTTCGGGGCAATTTGTAAACGTATTGTTGCATTAGGAGTTTTTGATTGCTCGTGGATTGACGTAATGAGATGTGGCATGCTTCGTTTGTTGTTGCTTTTAAGGCTAATTTATTTTGTGATACTGTCACGGTAAATATTTTTTATTGTCATTGTTAAGTTTTTGTTTATGTTTTGTTTTTATTGTTTCCAGGAAAGAAGCACAAACTCACGTTGAATTTCGACAGTGGCAGCGGTGGCGGCGGTTCTAAGGGCTTACATCTGAATTTGGGTCCTATCGCCCCACCTCGAGATTTGATTGACTCCTCTTTGCCACTTGACCGACAAGGGTATGTATCTTATTATTATAAACATTGTTATTAATACTACTTAAAATTACATTTATAGTAAGTTTGAGAAAAATTTGAATTGCATTATATTTGGATGATCTAACAAAATTCTCTTTCGAATGAAGTTTTTTGAATTTGCATGTTATTAATGTATTATTTAATTTATTTCCAGGTGGTACCATGGGACGCTCTCACGCTTGGAGGCGGAGGGTCTGCTGCGGGACGCCAACGAAGGCGCCTTCCTCGTGAGGAACAGTGAATCCACTAAACACGACTACTCGCTCAGTTTGAAGTAAGTACCTTTAAATATCTACTGGATCTTATATTATGTTAGGATTTTAGTTGCTAGGACTCCTTAATAGTCATACTTTAGCTGTAGTTTCTTTTTTATTCCAGCTTTTAACTTTTATGTCTAAACGGTAAAACTGTTTTCTTTCTGTCCAATAGCATCAATATCATCAAGTTAAATAGATATTATGTAATTTCTAATAGCGTCTCTTTAATCTTTCTTGTTGACAATATCAAAGTCCAGATTGTTTACATTTCAAAATTTTGTTATTTCCAGATCGACTCGTGGCTTCATGCATATGCGTATCTGTCGTGGCGGCGAGGGCTACACTTTGGGTGGTGCGGCTACCGCCTTCCCTACCGTCCCTGCACTGATGCGGCATTACGTCACAGCCCAAAGACTGCCAGTTCGAGGAGCGGAGCACATGGCACTCTCCACACCTCTTCAGGCAGTTCTACTCTGAAAGAAGAATCAGAAGGAAACTGGACCGATTCAAGAACTGTCGGATTCAATTCGTAAACTTTTCGAATCATTCGGGAAGTTTCCGACCGATTCGAAAACGGTTGGGAGTGAATTCGAAAATTTTTCGATCCGAGAAGTTTCGAATGGGTGTAAATTTTGGAAGGTTTTGATATTTATTCGTAAAGTAAGCGGTTATGTGTTATAGCTTAGATCAGTGAATGATACCAAAGATAGTGTAAGCGTAAGGCTTGACCTGAGGTTCTGAACCTCGCTAGTCCCACGAGTTTTGATACTGTATGCTTTTTCTATATCACTTAATGTTAACGAATTAGTGTTACAGTATGCTTTATTCGCTATTTTATTTATATTTCGCGATGATTATTGGACCAATTCAGAATAGGACGGCCGTGGCCTAAAAGACGCCTGTTCGGTCGAGGCGCTTTTCCAGTACGTATTTAGGTAACTTATTTATTTTAATATTTATAGAACCTAGATTATTTTATTTAGACGCAAGTTTGATATAGTTTAAGCCGTAACGCCATCTATCGAATGCAATGGGAAAGCGCCGGTCGTGAATGCAGATTAATATATTTTACTCCATAGTAGTAAGGTTGGTTTTGATACTGTGTGTATTTATTTATTTTTTCACAACACTTTATCATTAGACTTAATTCATACACGAGTTATGGCCGTGCAATCTTTTCAATTCATAAGTAGCAATAGTATTAAGAGTTAGTAACTTTTGCACCGCAATAGGACAGTTTTACAATGTAATAGAATAAGGAGTGTCGGAGGCACAGGAGTAAAAGGCCAAGGCCCAAGACGCGATTGCGTCTTACATGATGTAGCAATCGTTTCTAGTAAATAACCCATATTTATGGCACATTCGCGTATAATTAAGATCATAGAAAGATTGCACATGTTATGTAATATTCACATTGACTTATTTATATTTTTTGTTACATTAGACTTAATTAAGTAGGATTACGATGTTTATGGGCCCCTCGTATTTAATATAGATTAGATATCGACGCTTCATTTTCACCGAAAGTGAGGTAGCGATGTGACATTATAGTTTTTTCTGTGATTTAGTTGGATAAAAGAAAAGCCAAAAAAATTAGTGTTTATAGAGCGTTATGCTTTATTTGTGAATAAATGTCCGGATTGATAGCGAATGTTGAAAAACGTGATCTCAAATATCTTCCTGAGCGATTCAGTTACCTTAGACTTAATTTATATTAATTTGTACCTGATTTTGTAACTAACAACGTTGTTCGAGACTTAAAATTGTGTTTGGATGTTTTGTTGAGTGATTTGAATTGTATTTACACTGGATGTAACGAGCGAATTTTGATGTGAAGTATATTTAAGGTTACTAAACCACCGCGCAGCAGCTACGCAAGTGTGCAACTAATTTTAATAACAATAATTATTTACATAATATTTTACTAGTATACTGCGTGTGAGCAAAATGAACAATTGAACGACTTGGCTACGCGCTAACGCGGCCTCTGCTCATCCGCTTGTACCGCATAAGTAACGTAGTTCTATAAAGGATTGTAGGTTAATGTATGTATAATTTTTTGTTGAACATTTTGAAGTGTCAAAATTTTTGCATTAACGACGTAGCGAGGTCGTATGTTAGGTAGTTATAGCTTACCCTAGTTATAATCAATTTGAAGGTGTAGTTTGAAAACGAATGATAATAAAAATGTTTAAAATTCTGCAAGTTTTTTTTGTTAATCCTTTAAAGAACCCAAGGATCATTTTTAGGATCAGTTTTTACTACAAGTAACAAACTATGGTAACTCCAAAGTTGTAATACAAGTTGGTCTCCCCGGTCCCCAGTAGACACAATTTAAAATGTGTAGTGCAGATTGCATAGCATTTCATATTATCAGAGTTAAAATTAAATTTTAAATGCTGATTGCTATTTTCAAAGCTCTATAAATGTTAAGAAATAAAAATAATTAAAAAACCGTGTTTACGTATTTTACCACTAGGTGGCGCATTGCGTGATAAAAATATTATATTAAAGAAGGGTTCTATAAATATTTTATATATAAAAACATATAAAATTGTTCTAAATTATGACTAGGTAACAATTATTATAATTATTGTTACCTACCTTAATAAATAAATATTATTGTATAGAAATATATTTTACTCACGCAATGCGCCACCTAGTTGTGAAATACGTAAACACGGCTTTCCTTATTTATTATTGTATAGAAATATTAAACCCTGAGTCGTGACCTGACACGCGCTTGTTTTCCGGTAGCGGTAAAGTTTTCCGTCTACCCTCACCTTTTCCCAGTATAATAATATAGTTATTATTTAGTATAGGTCCATATAATTATAACCTTTAGAAGAGGCATTCCATACAACAGTCAGCGCGCAAGATTAGGAATCCAAAAGGCATCTTCAAGCAGTTCCAGAGAAGAGAAAATTTCTCTTTAATTTTTAAGCACATTTAATGTGCCTTTCCCTAAGTGTCTAAACACACTAGGCCGAAGTTACGCGGCGTAAATTCAGCATGATTAGTATCTAAACACACTAGGCCGAAGTTACGCGGCGGAAAATCACATGACACACTATTTCGTCGCGTTCCGTCCGTATTTTGTATGCGATTGTATGGCGTAATCATGCGGAATTTCCGACGCGTAACTTCGGCATAGTGTGTTTAGACACTAAACGCCCGCAATGTATGACACACTATTCCATCGCGTTCCGTCCGTATTTTGTATACGTTGACGTAATCACGCGGAATTTACGCCGCGTAACTTCGGCCTAGTGTGTTTAGACACTAATCCTCTGTGTCTTGCCAATATTTTAATTATTTAATCATATTTTTGGTGAAACACTTAAGTGCCATCTATTAACATGGTGAAGTAACTTTAACGCAAGGTAAAAAGGTTGAATATTCTGGCCGTGTTCGTCGGCGTATTTTTAACCGACTTTCAAAAAGGAGGAGGTTATATGTTCGTCTGTATATATATATTTTTTTTGTATGTTCAACCATAACTTCGCCGTTTGTAGACCGATTTTCAGGATTTTTTTGTTGTTGTACAGGGTTGAATTCGAATTTGGTACCATGTTCATAAAAATGGTGATCTGATGATGGGATCCATGAGGAATCGAGAGGAGTCCTTGAAGTTTGTATCAAAACATATAGTGATTTTGATTTTTTCTGAAGCATTCAAGGTAAATGCTACCAAAAAGTAAGATTTCGCACCAGGTTATACTCTGGATCCGAAGGTACCGAACAGAACTTTTGAATCCTTATAGATACAGGTTTGGGGATTTCGGCGTTGTTTAAACAACTGAAAGCATAAGCCAACACATCAATTTGATTGATCATCATCATCACAATCATAATTATACCATGGGTCATCACACAAAGACCTAATTGTTGGTACTTTTCATGATATTTATATCGGAGCATATGTTTTTGATGATTATTTCGTTGTTTGTGGACCGATTTTCAAAATTCTCGTATAAGATATAATCTTAATTTTGTATGACAATTACGAAAGTGGTGAGCTGATGATGGGATCTATGAGCAATCGAGGGAAATCCTTGAAATTTATCAAAACACACATAGTGGTTAAAATGTTGTTTCTAGTAACTTAAACATTTATTATGTTACAAATAAGAGAAATTTCATACGAAGGTGTCTTTCGGTCCAAAGGTACTGAACAGAACTCCTGAACCTTTAAAGATGAAAATTTGGAAATTGCAGCATCGCTTAGACAACTCCAAGCATTTACCACATTTTTGCTTACAGTAATATAATATGGATAGTTAATATTCGTAGTGGTTATCTACACATAAAGCCTTGTCTTGTAGACAACTAAAATCAGTGAAAGGCCTTTGCCCAGCGGTGGAACAGTATATGTGGGAGAGCCATGCTTCGGCACGAATGGGCCGGCTCGACCGGATAAATACCACGTTCTCACAGAAAACCGGCGTGAAACAGCGCTTGCGCTGTGTTTCGCCGAGTGAGTGAGTTTACTGGAGGCCCAATCCCCTAACCCCTACCCTATTCCCTTCCCCACCCTCAACTATTCCCTTCCCTTCCCTTCCCTACCCTCCCGTATTACCCTATTCCCTCTTAAAAGGCCGGCAACGCACTTGCAGCTCTTCTGATGCTGCGAGTGTCCATGGGCGACGGAAGTTGCTTTCCATCAGGTGACCCGTTTGCTCGTTTGCCCCCTTATTTCATAAAAAAAAAAAAAAGTATAGGCTAATTTAAAAAATCATAAAATAGGGTATCCAGGGCTGAAAAGCAAAATTAATTTCCTACATTATTAACCAGCATTATACATGATTTTCAAAATTATTTTGTTCTTTTAAAGTATATTATCATACCACTTTGGTACTACGGTTACTAAGTTGGCAATTTGATAATGATATCCATGTGTTATATTATAGGGAGCTCCTCAAAATTTATAAGGAAACATAATATTATAGCGATTTCGATTTAGTATTCTAAGCATACGCTACCAAGTAAGCATAATAGTAAGATTTTGCCACGGGTATACTACGGTTCCAAATTAAAGTGCTTAGAGAACTTCTGACTCTTTGGTTTCATTGTTGTTTTAAGAACTGAAAGCATAATAATATGCTACTATGTAAATTTTATTCAACGTAATTCAAGTTTAAGTACTTACAGTTAATAGATGTGATAGTTTCATACCTAAATCATATCTATCTACAACTGACACTTAAATGTATTTACCATTGCATAAATAACTAAAAAGAGTGAAATTATTATTTTTTAACAAAAAATTAAAACCGACTTCCAAGGTAAAAACAATAAGAATATTAACTAAAAAGTATTAAATAATTCTTTCTCTAATAGCGCCTTTTCCAGAATTCGTCAAAATCCCAACTATTTCTGTACATATTATAGTCTTCATTACTTTGAAGTCGGTACCAGTCCCAAATATTTCAGATATTCTGACATTGACTGAAGTCATGGTTTCATTAGCTGGTACCGACTTCAAAGTAGTGAAGACTATAATATGTACAGAAATAGTTGGGATTTTGACGAATTCTGGAAAAGGCACTATTAGAGAAAGAATTAGTTAATATTCTTATTGTTTTTACCTTGGAAGTCGGTTTTAATTTTTTGTTAAAAAATAATAATTGGACAAACCTTTTATTGCGCATGTCCAAAACATATTGTTATTGTCATGGCAACGCCATAACAAGTTGCTGGTCAAGTCGTAAACAACGTATTAAGTAATGGCATGTATTTAAATCATGTTGAATATAATTGACACCTTGACAGTTGACACCACAAGCAATAAGGTTGACTAACTTCTAGACGAAAGTATTTACTAACAAAGCAAAGATGGCGCTGTTTTGGGGAACGAAGATTTTGGCTGACCTACCGTACCACTATAGTGTTTTTTCGCGTTCACGATTATTAAAAAAAAAATGGATAGCTAACATCAATACAAACAAAAATAATCTTGGACAAAACCGCATAAAGTGTCACACTTCGAAGATATGAGCTGCCAAAGTTTTACCAATTTAAGATATTGCAACTTTGGCAGCTCAAATCTTCGAAATGTGACACCTTACGCGGTTTTGTCCAAGATTATTTGTGTTTGTATTGATGTTAGCTATCCATTTTTGAAAAAAATATTTGTAAACACGGAAAAACACAATGGCGGAAAGTAGGTCGGCCAGGCTCCATATAAAAATCTTCATACCCCAATTAAAATATTTTTTATAAAGCTGATACGCGCCATCTATTTGAAAACCTGTAAATAATGTTGAATAAACGTCCCCTAGAACCTAGACATAATAATTATTTAATATGGCAAGCAATGTTCATAAGGTCAACAAACTGATGAACTACAAATCATAGATGGCGATAGTAGCGTATTTTAATAGAAAATTTAAAACCCAAACTTTTTCAACTTATCTTGACCTGCATGTTCAACCAAATCTATGGTTTTTAAGTGAAGTTTTCGAAAAAAATAAGATACTTTTTTAAATACTAATCATAATTTCTAAAGTAGGATTTGATAAAATATTTTGGACTAGGACGTAAATAACTAGTATTGTACTCACAAGTCACAACACGTCTTAAATACGGTTTAAGACTTTATTTCTCACAAAATAATTTACAAATTATTATACACGGCGAGAAACACGTGTTACAAAAATAAATTGAGTGATACATTTGGCAAACACTTCCTAAGTATAGACAATTACATTTTTTGTCTTTTACATGTTCTCACAAAACATTACATTTATCATCACTATTTCAAATTTACAACTAAATCTAGTCTAACTTTTTGTTTTCATCAAGCAATGTTAAATAAATAATGGCTTGTTAAATCAGTTAATGGCCTGTTAGAGCTATCGAGCGTTCCACCATGCCCTAATGTCATGTTAAATTAACTAACACGGTGTTAAATTTAATTCCTGCTATGGAGGTCCGTTAAATATTTAACAGGCAATATGAGTCAAAATAACAACTTTCAAAGACAATAATATGCAATATCAATAAAAGAATCTGTTTTGACTTTTGAGACTTTTTGCCATGTTTCCGCTACGTCCTTATTATTAATTATTTTCATAGTTATGAATAATTATTTATTTTCACTTTGCCAAAAATTCAGCCTTCGGATTTTCCTTGACATTGCAAATATACTAACTTGTATCAAAATTACCAAACCGAAATATGTAAATAAAAGTTTGTATTATGATTCATGTTTTCAGCTTTGACAGATAATAATTATTAACCTGGTAAATTAAGAAGAACTATTATAGCGTAACAAATGTATGCGATCAGTGATATTTTAATTTGGTCGCATTATCTACTATTATATTACTATGGAAGAAAGTGACACATTGCAGCAAACATGTCGTATTAATCTTGTACATTGCAATTTCGTCGCCTTATAACAAGAATGAACGAATTGATAGTTGTTCACTCGGTGATTTAACATGACATTAGGGCATGGTGGAACGCTCGATAGCTCTAACAGGCCATTAACTGATTTAACAAGCCATTATTTATTTAACATTGCTTGATGAAACTGGGTCTTAACATTGCATTTACTAATCCGCTGTTAAATTATTACTGTGGGACATAAGTATTTTAACAGTCTGTTTAATTTTCTAAGCTCCGTTAAGTAATGCCTCGTTAGGATTTAACAAACATAGGTTGGTGAAATTGGGTCAAAGATAGGACTTTGAAGGCTTACAAAAGGATCACCACGTGATTGGCTACAAGGTCCATAATATTGTCGTTCCTCTCCGATTAAAATTCTGATAACGAGTTCTGATAGAGAACGTGACTGAAATATCTTCCCAAAATTTTCTTTAATAACGTATTTATTAAATTTGCTGACTCTTTGTCACATACAAGAGACCCTTCCGAATAAGGGTCCCCTATAAATTAATTAAATGATAATAAAGACAAGTTTTGTTCTGTATTGTAATTTGGTTGCTGTTTCTTTGCCTTTTCAACGACAGAATCTTTCTCTATGTCTCTATGTATTTCTACTAAAGGTATGTTATCTATTATAACCGTAGAAACATCCTCTGTTGTAAAGTTGGTTAAGTTCTACACAGTTAAAAAGAGGTCTCAGAATAAAGACAAGACATCAAAACTAAATGAATGTGACAATCCTGCTTTATTTCAAATTCTTGGCAATGCTACGAGCAGCTGCACAGTGCACTATGTAATCATGAATTAATAAAAAGCTTGGCAGTCATAGAAAGCGTAAAAGGCATTACTTAGATATTAGTGCCCTTGCCTTTTTATTGGCGTTTTGCCTTTACGTCTAGGGGTCAATTCGCACTGCAACGTCGCGAGGCGGCGCGATGAATTTTAGAAGCCATTTTTTGGAACAGCGCCATCGCGAGAAGCAAGTATGTTTATTGCTTATTCAATGTGTGTTGTTGTATGGTAAATAGTAAATAAAGTTCAGTTGTGAATGGGTCTTTCAAAAATATACAACTCAGTCGTCATGTTGCAGTCGCGGCTAAAGCTTTTACTTTTAAATAATAACTATTATATTAACTACATATTGGATTATTAAGCGGCCTCTCTATTTTGGCCCATGGGCCACAATGATATTGCTAAGCGTTTGTAAGTGAAGTGAAGTATTCGTCCCAATTTGCCTATTTTCGAAGAATTTTCGAAGTGGTGGTTACATCATTGTAAAATCCATCATGATAGTAAAACACAGAAAACCTTTTCAGTGTTGACACGATAAGAAATAAAACTTAATTTAACGAATATTTATTTAATAGTTGCAGCTTATCTAATGACTACTCGAAGTTTCAGACTTGAAGATGTTACGAGGAAATTAACAGACGTAAATTGCATGGCATCAAAACTTTAATCGTCTCGAGAGTTGAAACATATTATACAACTTCGTTTCAATATATTTAAATCAAACTGTAAACAAAGCGATTGATGTAATACTACCAATTTGAATGTGTCTTATAGCGCAGCTGAAATGGCACTATTTGTTAGGGGTTAATATTTAGGGTTTCGTACCCAAAGGTTAAAAACGAGACTAAAACTTTGCGGTCTGTCCGTCTTCATGTATCTCAAGAATTTAGTTATCAAGTTAGAGAGTTGAAATTTTCACAAATTATGTATTTCTGTTGCCGCTATAACGGCAATAGTTACTAAAAAATAAATAAATCAAACATTTAACATCCCATACAACAAACATGTTTTTGCTCTATAATGGTACGGAACCCTTCGTTCGCAAGTCCGACTCGCACGAGGCCGATTTTCAATATAGATAAAAAAGTGTGTAAGTATTATTTTAATGAGGTGGTAAAGCGCTAAACCACAATAAACCATGTATTTTCTATACGTAAAGTCGTAAAGCAGAATTGGTGGCACGAATAAGCTCCTTCTCAAGAACTCACGCACTCGGCACAACCATTAGCAAATCCTTACGATTTTTCATACTTGACACTCTTCTTTCCGATTTCCATATTATGATTTTTACAGGAAAACTAAGTTTCTCGCCTGTGAAATAAAATATTTTACAGATTTCGTGAACATTTTCAAAATATTGTGGATATATTGATGATGGCCCATGGCCGACGCTAGGTGCTTTTCATCAGGTGACTTTGCTCGTTTGCCCCATTTTATAGAAAAGGTAAAAAAGATCACGTGATCAAATTAATATTAATGGCGAAGCCTAAGTTTACAGTCTTACAGAATTATCAAAAGCCACTTAGACTAAATACCATTTATACTTCTATAGCAGTACTACTGCTATTATTCTATAGCCTAGCCTATTCATATTATATGTTTAATATAATGTACTTTAAAATAAAGTTTCTAGAGCTAACATAATAAAAGTATGCGAGACTTAATTAAAAGTTTTCAACGATGCTGGGAACACGATCCTTTTAGAGTCGTACAGTTGTCACATACAATATTTTTCATAATTATCTTTCTCTTAAGCCGTTTCCACTTATAAATGAGTTTTAATGAACACTATATTTTGAATTAAACTTTTCATACTACGACTATAAGCAACTAGATGTTGCTCGTGATTTCGGGCGAAATACGTACCTTACCGTAAATATATTTAGGTTGGGTTGCACTAACTAACTTTAACTATAACTGTTACTTTAACTATAACTTTAACTACAATGTAAAATGTCAAATCTTTGGTTAAAATTAAAAATGGACGCCATCAAGACGCCATATTTAACCATAACCATAAAGCTCGACAAGGTTTAAAATGCACCTGGCGAAAAAATTAACTAACGCTGTCATCATACAAAAACGCCATTTTTGACAGTTCTCCTTTACCAGCAGCGCCCCCGTCCACGTTCATTTATAACCTTGTTGGACCAGCTGTCATCTGTCAATTTCTCCGGTCAAAGTTAAGGTTAAAGTTAAAGCTAAATTTAGCCTAAACTATAACTTTAACCTTAACTTTAACTTTAACCACGCCTCTGGTGCAACCCAACCTTAGACGCTTTATACGTGGGAGAGCCATGCTTCGGCACGAATGGGCCGGCTTGACCGGAGAAATACCACGTTCTCACAGAAAACCGGCGTGAAACAGCGCTTGCGCTGTGTTTCGCCGAGTGAGTGAGTTTACCGGAGGCCCAATCCCCTACCCTATTCCCTTCCCTCCCTCCCCTATTCCCTTCCCTTCCCTACCCTCCCCTATTACCCTATTCCTTCTTAAAAGGCCGGCAACGCACAGCTCTTCTGATGCTGCGAGTGTCCATGGGTGACGGAAGTTGCTTTCCATCAGGTGACCCGTTTGCTCGTTTGCCCCCTTATTTCATTAAAAAAAAATTCAAAAAATTATTTAGATGATTCTTTAAGTTTTTATCACTAGACGATCCGGTGAAGGTCTTATCACTACCCTCCTCATATAATCCATCCGTGGACTTCCCAAATCGGTACAGCCGTTCTCGAGTTTTAGAGAAACTAACAATATAGAAAAATCGTTTTAATTTATAACTAGCTGTCCCGGTGAACTTCGTGTCACTTTAAAACCTTCCCTGTACTTCTACGAATATCTTAAGAGGAGTCCACACCGCCGTTTTTCCATACAAACGTTGTCCCCTGTTTCCTCCCTGGATAATGCCACAGATTTATAATTTTTTTCCTGAATATCTATGGCCACTATTAGCATGTCCCTATGTTTTCTTTTTTTTCATAATTTTATTATTAAAAAAGATAAGAACGTCCAAAAACCCAAAAAATGGCCAGATTTTCCTCTGTGTTCAAACACCCAGAAAACAAAACTGGCTAAAATATACAAAAAAAAAAACAAAACATAGGAACACAGATCAAGCCTTGCTTTAATTCTTAATGAAAAAAGTACCTAAATCGGTTAAGTTTCGGAGAAGGAATCAGCGGACAACGAATCGAAGATTTTCTGTTCTTTTATTAGAACTTTTATCGTGTTGTCTCTATCGCGCTCTGCGGTGGGAGACTTGAGATTGGTGAGACAGCAAGACGTTTTCAAATACCTGTTTTCAATTTCTCTCGCCCCTGGTGTATCCTCTTAAGACTAAAATCTGCCCAATCCGCTCAGCCGTTTTCGAGTTTTAACGCGACTAACACATTTGGAAATCCATTTTTATATATAAGACGATTGAAGTAACCTAACCTAACGGTACAATAAACTCCTTTTAAAACGGCTAACTGGTCATTACACCGTCGGGCTAACAATATTGATCCAATAAACATAAGTCGGTCACGGCGACAGCATTTCCCTTACATATTAAATTATTGGGTTATTTGATTTAGATACATAGTATGTAAAAGTATAGAGGGCGACTAACCCAAAAAATCAAGCATCGTCCTTCTGTCTTCACACTCACGCCCGTCTTTCATAATTATTATTTACTAGATGTCCCGCGCGGCTTCGCCCGCGTAAATTAGGAATTTTACTGAAACCGTACATTTTCCCATTAAAAATAGCTCTTATGTCCCTACTCCCTTCACTTGGTCTACTCTATATCTGTGCCAAATATTGCCATAAAAATTGCCAGTAGTTCGTAATTTCTAATATTTCCCCCGTTTTTTCCACATTTTCCTGAGTTTCTTCGGTCGTATTAGTCTTAGCCTATAGTCTTACTCGATAAATGAGCTATCTAACACTGAAATAAGTTTTTAATTATCGCTTGACAAACTCGAGTCTCGATCTAAAAGACTATGAAAAAACAACGCCGAAACTCCCAAACTTGTATCTATAAAGAATCAGGAGTTCTCTGAGCACCTTCCGAACCACGGCATACCAGGTATACCTCGGTGCAAAATATTACTTGTTGGTAGCATATGCTTAGAATACTTCTCACGAAACCGAAGTCACCACATGTTTACCTATAAGTTTTGAAGAGTTCCCTCGATTACTTATGGATCCTTCATCAGATCACCACTTTTGTGAACATAATACCAAATTGGGATAATACGTTATACGTGGGAGAGCCATGCTTTGGCACGAATGGGCCGGCTCGACCGGAGAAATACCACGTTCTCACAGAAAGCCGGCGTGAAACAGCGCTTGCGCTGTGTTTCGCCGAGTGAGTGAGTTTACCGGAGGCCCAATCCCCTACCCTATTCCTTTTCCTACCCTCCCGTATTCCCTTCCCTTCCCTACCCTCCCCTATTACCCTATTCCCTCTTAAAAGGCCAGCAACGCACTTGCAGCTCTTCTGATGCTACGAGTGTCCATGGGCGACGGAAGTTGCTTTCCATCAGGTGACCCATTTGCTCGATTGCCCCCTTATTTCATAAAAAAAAATACCCTATATACCAAAAGAAAAATTTTTAAAATTGGTTAACAAACGGCGGAGTAATCGTTGAACATATCACCTCCTCCATTTTGAAAGTCGGTTAAAATTGTAGCCTATGTGTTATTCTGATGTATAAGCTATAATATTGTAAAGTTTCATTAAAATCCGTTCAGTAGTTTTTGCGTGAAAGAGTAACAAACATCCATACATCCATACATCCATACATCTATACATCCAAACAAACTTTCGCCTTTATAATATTGAACATAAGAAAACGAACATATCACCTCCTCCATTTTGAAAGTCGGTTAAAATTGTAGCCTAGATGGGTTATTCTGATGTATAAGAAAACGAACATATCACCTCCTCCATTTTGAAAGTCGGTTAAAATTGTAGCCTATGTGTTATTCTGATGTATAAGCTATAATATTGTAAAGTTTCATTAAAATCCGTTCAGTAGTTTTTGCGTGAAAGAGTAACAAACATCCATACATCTATACATCCAAACAAACTTTCGCCTTTATAATATTGAACATAAGAAAACGAACATATCACCTCCTCCATTTTGAAAGTCGGTTAAAATTGTAGCCTATGTGTTATTCTGATGTATAAGCTAATGATTTATTTACAATATAGTCACGCTGTCATTTACATACAAATGCTTGTTGCAGTTTACTTAGGGTCTGTTTCACGGTTCACCTCTACCTGATAAAGTGCTGGATGGGCTATTCACAGCATAATATTTGACAGATTCTCCATACTCTATCTGTCAAGTTAAGTGGTGGATCACCTATCCGGCACTTATCAGTAAGTGGTGAAACAGGCCCTTAATGTAATTTCGTCATAATATTTTGAAGACTTATCAAAGCTGTATAAGGAAGTGTCAGCTAACAAGCAACCTCGCGTGTTAGTTTGTTGTTTCATGATAATAAAATCGAAGAAAAAGCTTTTAGGTAAGCGGGTCGATCGAGAATGCTAAATAACTGACAAGATATTTTAACTGCTTTCATTGCTTTTAAGAGGATTTCACAAATTGAAATACAAAAATATTTGTTTCAGAATAGCTACTAACATAATATTTGCCCTTAAAAAAGTGATGTAATGTTATGTAACGCAACTTATTGACAGTTTCTCCATACTTTAGTTAAGTTAAGTCGTGGATAGACTATCCGGCACTTATCAGGAAGTGGCGAAACAGCCCCTAAGTATTTTTTCGTGACCCTATCATCAGTCATCACATTACCTTGCAATTTAAAAAGATTTAACAAACTATAAATTTTTTGTCACACTCTTCATTAAATTAAAGATAATTAACTATTAATGTTTCTGAGTGCGCCCCCTTAAATTATATGAAACAAGGTAAAGTTTTACCTTGTTTGCGAAAATATTAAAATGTATTTGAATAAAGCACTGGTAAGACTACATATTGACTATATGGGTCATTCAGGCCGCAACATATCGAAATTTGAACTGAATTGACAGATTTCGTGCGGCTGAGACACTGACCTCCATAATACACTGGACAGGCGATCGCTATTAGTAAAATGTTCCTATTTGAAAGTCGCCATATTGGCGCTGATTGCTCTGTGAAAGCAGTAGTGAGTGTACTTGGAACTACTATTTTGCAAATGGCGGTTGTAATTTTCTATGTAATTAGTTCACAGTACGCTCACCGCGGCGCTTCAAATCGGCACAAAAAATAGCTGTCATTTTGTACGGCATAGCCTGTCCAGTGTATTATAGAGGTCAGTAGGCTGAGACGTTTTGCAAATTGACAGATTTGCAAGACGTCTCACGCAATGGAAATCTGTCAAATCCATACAAAAGTCTGAATTGATCCTAAAGTTAATAATTCAAGTACATTACAGTTTATTCAGGCTACTGTTTCAGAATTAACCTTTATTTTAACGACATAAGGATAAATTTCATAGCAGCTCGTAGGTAAAATAGCCCTGAACAGGTGGACAAATAGTTCGGAAGAATTATCGAACGGAAATTAGTCTTCAGACCGGCGAGTTCCGAAATAGTTCCCAAATACGAATGTTTTTCAATCTGCGGGTCGTAACCTTCTGGGAGGTCGCAAAGCTTTTGTAGGAGGATCGAAAAAGGTCGAAAGAACTATTTCAGTAAAAAACAATAAATATTAAAAATATAGATCATAACTAAGTAGGAGATTTTTACAAAAGTATGTAGTCATAATATTATCTACATTCTACATATTATGTACATGATAAAAAAGCAAAGGGGGTCGCGAAATATGTTTGCATACCAGGGGGATTGGTCATAAAAAAGGTTGAGAAACACTGCCAAATACGATCCATCACAACGCGACGGAACTGTACGAAGCGACACGGAAGGTAATGGAAATAATGGCAAATAGCTTTGTCCACACTGTGCGTTTTTCTGTTCGTCAAGGGCATGCGTTATAGCGCAGTCAACAGCGAACGTGAGGCATGCCCGCGACGCATGCCCTCTGACCGTATCCAAAACTTCAAAAATGACAATATTGGCGTTGCGGTCCTTGACGCATTCAATTATTGAATGCGCCAATATGAAAGTTGATGACGAAAATTGAAGATGAAAGTGCACAGTATGGACATAGCTTATGAGTGACTTTTTCCAACTCTGCCATTTCGACTTATTATTACTTACTGTTATGTTTGCACATTTTATTAATAAAACATTTGAATAGATGAACCAGATAACTAACATTTTATAAACTATTTTCGTTTCTCGTGATTTGAGTCTGTCACAGTTTTCCCCTAAAACTTTTATTTACGCAAATCTTTCAAAATAAGTTCAATAAATTTTCAAGGCTTGAAAACTCGTAAAATTGAGTTTATTTATGTTTAAGCTTAGAATGCGAAGCCTCCCTTGGGTGTTGTACGAAAGCTGCTGACGTTCTTATATCTTTTGGCTACGGAGAAAATATATTAATTATCAAATGTTAGTAGAAAACTATAGAAAGCTTTTCATAATATCATATCTATCTCACTTGAATAGTCAGAGTTCCCTACTCGTAGAACAATATTTTTTTATTACTATCAGGCAAATTTTTTGTGAGTAGCCTTATTTTGATAAGACGAACAACATTTTTATCTGCGAGAAATCTCGAAAGTGGTAGCCAACAGAGATAGAAAGGATTTCATACTTTGATTAATTGATGGTACTAAAATATGGATTGTTCCATTTGTATGACATTGTTATTATATAACTACACTCCGTAGTCCACCAAATTTTGTTAGTTACAGAACCCTAAAACGGAACCCTAATCAGCAGATGTTTTGTATATTGGTAGGATAATGGTTATATAATTTAAGAGTAATACTGTTCTACAAATAGAACAATTCATATTTTAGAACCATCAAATCAAAGTATGAAATCCTTGCATTATTAGTATGAATTTATGCTATTGTAGTTGCTTACCATCAGGTGACCCGTTTGCTCGTTTGCCCCCTTATTTAATAATAAAAAAAATGCTAATTTTGATTTATAAAAAATAAAATATCTAATAACAAATTACAATGCATAATTTTTTTTATGAAATAAGGGGGCAAACGAGCAAACGGGTCACCTGATGGAAAGCAACTTCCGTCGCCCATGGACACTCGCAGCATCAGAAGATCCCCTACCTTTATACGTGGGAGAACCATGCTTCGGCATGAATGGGCCGGCTCGACCGGAGAAATACCACGTTCTCATAGAAAACCGGCGCGAAACAGCGCTTGCGCTGTGTTTCGCCGAGTGAGTGAGTTTACCGGAGGCCCAATCCCCTACCCTATTCCCTTCTTTACCCTCCCCTTCCCTTCTCTACCCTCTCCTATTACCCTATTCCCTCTTAAAAGGCCGGCAACGCACTTGCAGCTCTTATGATTCTGCGAGTGTCCATGGGCGACGGAAGTTGCTTTCCATTTCATAAAAAAAAGAGCTGCAGGTGTGTTGCCGGCCTTTTAAGAAGGAATAGGGTAATAGGGGAGGGTAGGGAAGGGAATAGGGGAGGGTAGGGAAGGAAATAGAAGAGGGTAGGGAAGGTAAAAGGGTAGGGGATTGGGCCTCTGGTAAACACAGCGCAAGCGCTGTTTCACGCCAGTTTTCTGTGAGCCCGTGGTATTTCTCCGCTCGAGGCGGCCCATTCGTGCCGAATCATGGCTCTCTCACGTCATATTTCGAACATTTATGATTGATTTGATTCAATATTGACTATTGAACATTTCAATATGTTTCCCGAAGACCCTTCTAAAGTTTCAAGAATATTCAATTTTATAATTCATAATATTTTATGAATACTTTATGATTTTTTTCATTCACTAACAGATCCGCTAAGGGTCAATTCAGACTGCAAAGCGATGCGTGGCTGCCGTGAGATGCGTTAGGTATGTACTAAATGTTATATGGTATTAACAGATTTTAAATGTAAATTGCAATTACGTCTTACTAACTGTTTCTGCACGCAACATACGTACAATAATTTAAAATAACAGAATACTACACGAGATATGAATTGTAACTGAAGACATCTTTTAAAACATTGCCATATTTACTTTAAATTAAGTACACCAGTTGAATTCTAAATAGAAACTGTTTTTCTAAAGAAAACTCTCTACATTTCTACAACTGTGATCCAAAGTTTTGAATACAAAAAAGTTTCGAATCGCAAATACTACTTGAGTTATCACTCATCGAAATACAATAAGCATAGAACGATAAATCCATATCTATATTTATACGTGGGAGAGCCATGCTTCGGCACGAATGGGCCGGCTCGACCGGATAAATACCACGTTCTCACAGAAAACCGGCGTGAAACAGCGCTTGCGCTGTGTTTCGCCGAGTGAGTGAGTTTACCGGAGGCCCAATCCCCTAACCCCTACCCTATTCCATTCCCTACCCTCAACTATTCCCTTCCCTTCCCTACCCTCCCCTATTACCCTATTCCCTCTTAAAAGGCCGGCAACGCACTTGCAGCTCTTCTGATGCTGCGAGTGTCCATGGGCGACGGAAGTTGCTTTCCATCAGGTGACCCGTTTGCTCGTTTGCCCCCTTATTTCATTAAAAAAAAAAAAAAAACCTCTTTACGCCCAAACCACTGAACCAATTTTGCTTAAATTTTGTATGGCGATACTTAGACAAAGGTTGGTACTACTAATTTATATTCTGTGACAAAGGCTACTTTTTGTGCCGGAAAAGGATAGGATAGGTTCCTGCGGGATAAACGACGAAATTTTTTGACGCGACGCACAACGTCGCGGAAAAACATTCTTTGTGGGTTAATTCAGACCGCAACGCGACGCGTAGATGCATTTCTAAATTCGTACTGAATTGACAGATTTCAATTGCGTAAGGGTTGATTCAGACCGCAACGCGACGCGTAGATGCATTTCTAAATTCGTACTGAATTGACAGATTTCAATTGCGTAAGGGTTGATTCAGACCGCAACGCGACGCGTAGATGCATTTCTAAATTCGTACTGAATTGACAGATTTCAATTGCGTAAGGGTTGATTCAGACCGCAACGCGACGCGTAGATGCATTTCTAAATTCGTACTGAATTGACAGATTTCAATTGCGTAAGGGTTGATTCAGACCGCAACGCGACGCGTAGATGCATTTCTAAATTCGTACTGAATTGACAGATTTTAATTGCGTAAGGGTTGATTCAGACCGCAACGCGACGCGTAGATGCATTTCTAAATTCGTACTGAATTGACAGATTTTAATTGCGTAAGGGTTGATTCAGACCGCAACGCGACGCGTAGATGCATTTCTAAATTTGTATGGATTTGACAGATTTTAATTGCGTCAGACGTCTTGCGAATCTGTCAAATCCATACCACTCTGTCTACTCTGTCCATACTAATTGAGAAATGCATCTACGCGTCGCGTTGCGGTCTGAATTGACGGTGTCGGTGCATTTCGTGGAAATATTTTACTGACACCTACTCTTTCATATTATTATTTTTCAAAGTTATCATGCTAAATGCTGTGGGGAATAGTGAGAACTTTATTACTTAGGTACCCCTTTGACAGTGTTCTTGTCAATAAAAGTAATTTCACAAACTTTTTACATCGTTAGAGTGAAATAAAGTGTTTTATTCTGCAGTCTAGACATTTGTAGAAAGTTAAAGTGATTCTATCCTTAGGGTGATCAGAGGACAAAGTAATGATGTAAATATTATGATATTTTATCCCTTTTTTATCCAATGGATTGTTGCTTGAACGATATTGTAGGTAAAATATCCATTAATTACTATTAGATTGTATACCATTTAAACACATTTTATTATTTTATACAATTAAACATTATTATGTAGATTTAAACGCCTCCGTGGTCCAATAGCTTAGAGCGTGGGTTTTGATTGCAGGTCGTGTCGGTCCCATGTTGAAAACGTGTTATTTCCAAGTTTGGTTAAGGCAATGCAGGCTGATCACTTGATTGTCTGACAAGTAAGATGATCCATGCGTCGGATGGGCATGTAAAACGTCGGTCCTGCGCCTGATCTCTCGCCAGTCGTGTCGTCCGTCCCACTGAGTTATGAGAGTAAAGGAATAGAGAGTGCTCTTGTGTACTGTGCACACACTTGGGCACTATAAAATTACTCCTGAGTATCAGCTGACCTGCCCTAGTAGACAAGTGGCAAGCGATTATCGTAAACGTTAACAAAATGTATGCGATTTGACATAAGCCATCGCTTCGCTAGCGAATACTAATGTCAAATCCCATACATCTTAATATGGAGTTGGCGTTGGCGTTTACGATAATCGCTTGCCGCTTGTCTAGGCCCTCTGGTTCCAATGAAACGGGTCACCGTCACCGAAGCCGGGGCGGGAGTTATTAATATACAGATGTAAAAACGATTAAATTGTTATTACAGGATGGAATTAATTAGCCAAGAGCTTAACAGGACTTAAATCAAAAAGTCGTTTGGAACTGAAGAGGCTTAAAATTAAAAGCGATTACATTTTAATATTATTGGAATTTTATAACCGTATTTATTAGAGGCTCCTGACTGGTTTTTAACTGACTGCGCCAGGAGGGTTTTTCACGAAGGCCTTCATTACACCTACCGACATATAGTGACAGTGCTCTCGGCCAATCAAATTGTGTTTGTACTGTCTCGCTACACTACTCAGTGGGTGTAATCAAGACCTAATTATGTTAAACTATCAAATCGTTAGAAGCCATTCTATTGCCGAAACCACAGACATAGATCAAGATCCGAAACCATGAATGACAATAATAGGATTTTTATAGCATGGATTCTGAAACACTATTCTATATACAGGTTGTATCAAAACTGAGATAATACTTTTGAGTGCATATGAGTCCTCTATATAGAGTTCGGTGTGAAAGTAGCAGCGCTTAAGGATTAACTTTTCTTTTACTTTTGTATAGGAAAATTCTCATGACTCTCACCTGCCCATACAATTCACAAAAAAACAAAAAAAATGCTCTTTCGGCGCTGATAGTTTCACAGAAGGGATACATACAAACCGTAAAGTATTATCAATTTGTTATATTACACCTTGTATTAATACTATAATATAATAATATTTGAGGGTATTTAATATTACAATCATGTTTCAGCGACACCTGACTAAAACGAATAATAATAAAGTACCTACACTAGATCGATAGATAGTAGATAACTCTTTATTGTTCACAATTTGGTACTATAACTAGTTCGACTAACTTAACATGTTTAGCAATGCGGGTTGAATAGAAAGGACCTAACTTTGGCATTACGACTGCGCGTCGGGCACATTCCGTCAAAGAAGTTTGCTTTTCTTATGGGTAAAGCTCCCAATCGTTTATGTGAGATCTGCAATACACATGATGATATTGTCCATATACTGACGGAGTGTGTCCGGGGCGCAGACTTGAGGTCACGTCTCAATAGTGATTATTATAATGTAGGCAGTATTAACAGTATCTTGGCTGATCCATCTTCAGAGGCTGCTAAAATATTATATAAGATTTTAGATATATCTCTTAAACACCCCAGAGATGTTTAAGATATATATCTGGACCACATAGTATGTTTGGAATGAGGCTGATTTGTTGATTTTCAATTTTTATAATTTGTATTGAATACCTATAAGGACGGCATTATCGTTTACGATAAAGTCCTTTAATTAGATAAAAAAAAACTTAACATGTTTATAGTAAAATGTGGGCAAGGACGGCCTTATCGCTTAAAGCGATCTCTTCCAGGCAACCCTGCGGCTATGGAGATATTGCATATTAATTATAAGCAGGGTAATACAAAAAGTCGACAAACAGATAAAATTTAGGGAGCGACTCTATTCAAAAGATGGTTAAGCAGCTTTTTTTAAAAATAGCTAGTGAACTTGACTCTCGAATGTCAGAATATGGTAAATCGTTCCACAAGTGTGCAGCTCTCACAATGAAAGAACCCCTGAAATAGTCACTTTTAGTGAAGGGCACATGGAGTTTCTTACTATAGCCAGAACGCAGTGAACGACTTGGTCATCGTCCCAAAATTGGAAGCACTCTTTCTAAACTATACTATACTATTTAACTATTGTAGAAAAATATTTTTAAACACATTCTCCCGAATTTAAGTTATCGTTTCTAATATCCGAGTAAAAATGGATATTACTAACAAAAATCACTACCAAATAATATATAAAAAAATCTACCAATAAATAAAAGCATCTACCAATAAATAAAACCTGGCCGTTTTTAAGCTCAAACGATTTTTCTGACTACGGGCCACTGTCCAGTTAAATCCAAATAAACACCGGAAGCCGGGGAATCCCTTTTGTGCTCGTGTGCATGTCGAATAATTTTTCCCTTTTGAAATATTCATCGCGTTATCACAATATTAATAATAAACAGTAGGCCATATTCACACTTGTCGGCCTTAGCCACATTTGCTTGTGTGGGTTAAGTTATTATTTAACTCTGGATTATTTTACGTCATAATATTTTCTTTCATTCCACGTATTTATAACAGAACATTGACACGACATTTTAACACAGGGTTAACCTTAAGGGGACGACTAACCTAAAATTGTCTATTTTGTTCATTTTCTAAACATAGATAAGATACATTATATTTCTAAGAATTTGATCTGAGCAAAACACGATATCTTCAAAATTTTCACGATTAAAAAATCACAAAGATGCATCTAATTTTCACGAATTTTTCATATATTGCCATAACCGTGCATTCTATCATTGAGAGTTCATTCTATCACTGACAAGGCGGATTTTTTAAATTTTGTTATTTATCGAATTATTAAGAAAAAACTAACTTGGCGATGATTCCGCGTCGTCCTTTTTCACCTGGCATATGAAAGACGGGCGTGAGTGTGAAGAGAGAAGGACGATGTTTGATTTTTTGGTTAGTCGCCCTCTTAACTCAGATTTGCGCAAGTGAGGTCTGTCAGAGAAGTTGGTGCATAGGCAAAGTAGCTCTACGTTTTTGGTTTAGTTAACTCAAAGAATTCTATGAAGTTTTTGACAGATCTCGACTAACATTGAATTGACATAACCCGATCATTAAATAACTTAGGTGATAGGTCTGCCACCTGTCTGTCAATCAATTTCTTCGATGGTGCGTCTTTAAGTAGCAAAAGAAGTTGCAGACCACTTTAATAATTTCACGCGTGCAAACTTTATCTAAGAGTTGAACGATATTCGATGCAAGGATACGACTGAGTTAATCTACTGTATATTTTTGTATTTTGTGTTACGTTTTTAGAGATTCTTTTATTTGTACACCATTTACAAGCTTTGTTAAGATGACAATAGACACGGGTTCATATTTTACAGCTCTTTTGGCGCGTTGCCAAAATCAGAATTAACGCAACTTAAATATTGTAAAAAAAATTGTAATGAAGAGATTATTGTTTTACACTAATACTCTATACTCCACTCGGGCTAATTTGTCGCTAGCGGTCATTGACTCCCTGTCAAAAACTTGTCATTTTCCATATAAAACCACAATTGACAATATCTGACACTTCATTGTCAATCACGGTTTATATGGAAAGTGGCATGTTTTTGACAGGGGGTCAATGACCGCTGGCGACAAGTTAGCCCGAGTTGAGTATAAATTAATTAATAATAATTATTATTTTTATACTTCAAAATAGTTTAAATATTTCTAAGTATAATTAAGCTGTAACTTTGTCTGTATCGCCCATGACTATTAACAATGACGGATGTGCAAAATCGTCATTTTTGTTTTATTTCATAAAATATGTCCTTATAACCAAGGCTATCGTGAGCTAAAGAGCTGTCCTTACTTCTAAAATATTTGGCTCATGGTAATAATTTAAAGGAAAATTCTATTTTTCACATAATTCCAATTAATATTTTGATATATATGTAGGTAAGGATTAATAACAAATATGCAAAAAAAGTCACGCTAGAAGGAGATGATTTGAATTATTTTTTTTAATGAAAGTAATGGTTATTATTCGTTAACCATAAAAGATAGACAAAAGCTGCTCTGTGCTTTTTTGTAGATAATGATGAGTACTATAAACATGTATAAAATTATTTTGATGTATCATCAGTATTTTTCGTAGCGGAAGCGAAATAATGAAATTTTTGGAAAATTTTTACCACTTTGTGTTATATTTTTGCTATTTTCGGTAGGATCCCTAATATTTTTCAGAATAATACATAACCTGTGTTCTTTGCAAATGATGTAGCTTTCCAAAAGTAAAAGAATTTTTAAAATTAGTTCAGTAGTTATTGAGCCCATTTAATACAAACAAACATACGAATAAAACAAACTTTTTCTCTTTATAATTAATATATATATTTTTATTTTTTTATTTGTTTAATTTATGTTTTGCTATCAAAAAGTCAATAAAATAGTGTTAGTAATAATTTTTAATTTCAAAATTTTATGTAAGTTTTCATTTCGGATGAAAATTTGATTTTCCGAATTATTTAAATCATAAGAAATGTTTTGTATTTTCATACGTAGTTTTTACGTTTTATTTTGACAGAAGTCCATAAAACTATTTTTTTTTCTTTAAATTGTTGTCGTTTTTGTTGGTAATTTCTGCATGCGACATATTTTTAAAATAACAGTTATCACTTAACAATGACGTAAATGCCACTTCCGACAAGCAATCGTCGATTTTCTACAAGCAACAATGTCGGTTCTGGCACTTTCGACAAATCAGCATTACTCGTACCCCGTTAAAAAGGTCAGAAGTGACTTTTCTCATATTTAGGCATAAAATACGAGATACTCATAATAACATATCAAACGTAAATAATTTTTATAGTATTACCCTGAAATTTCATGATCCTACTTGAAATACGTAGAAAGTTATGCACAATTTAGACTTTGAATCGCTCTCCTGTAAAGTTGTCGTTTTTCACATCCGACATTGTTAATAGTCATGGGCGGTATATTCTAATGAAAAGGTTATTAAAATGATTTGGTAGTAGATCTCAAAATACAATAATGGTAATATTTCAGCGGTTTTGCAGAAGATTTGCAGTACGTTCGGCTGATCTTATCGTTAGTAAGCTCAAACTTAAACTATTAAGTTCTACATAAGGAGGTCTTCGCGGTCTTTTGTCTTTGAATTTAGACAAAAGATCTTTGTTTGCGGCCTTTGTGCATACGAAAACAGACCTATTCATGTGCCCACAGATTTTGATGTCGCTTCAAACTTTTATTGAATTAAAAGTCATAAGAAAGATTAATAATTTACTCGTATTTCAATATTAACTTAGATTTTTTACTAACCTTAAACCTAAACCAAAAACGAAAAAAAGCCAAAAAAAATCATGTTTGTTGTATGGGAGCCCCCCTTAAATATTAATTTTATTATATTTTTAGTATATTTTGTTGTTATAGCGGCAACACTTATACACAATCTGTGAAAATTTCAGAAGTCTAGCTATAGCGGTTCTTGAGATACAGCCTGGAGACAGACAGACGGACAGACATCGAAGTCTCAGTAATAGGGTCCCGTTTTTACCCTTTGGGTATGGAACCCTAAAAAACGACCCGTAGCAGAAGTAAATATGAAGAAAAAAAACAAGTCCCGTAATTTTTGGACAGACCACTTATTCTAGGTAAAACAATCAAAACACTTCATCCATATTTTAATTTCCATAATTACTTAATATTATACAGGGTGTAACAAAACTAAGTGATAATACTTTAGGGTGTGTATGTGTTCCTTGTAGAGAGTTCACTGTGAAAGTACTCAGTGCTGAAAGACCAAATTTTTTTTCACTTTTGTATGGGCAAGCGCCCGAGCGTCACGAGTTTTCCCATACATGATACAAAAGTGAACAAAAAATTTGGTCTTTCAGCGCTGTTACTTTCACAGTGAACTCTCTACAAGGAACACATACACACCCTAAAGTATTATCACTTATTTTTGTTATAACCTGTATATGCGAAAATGGGTCTGTCTGTCTGTTACCTCTTCACCCTCAAACTGCTGAACCGATTGTGCTGTTTAATATGGAGATACTTTGATTCCCGGGAAAGGTCATAGGATACCTTTTGTCCCGGAAAAATATACGGTTCCTGCGCGATAGAGGAATTTTGGCGCAACGGAGTTGCGGGCGTCATCTAGTATTATTATAATAATTACTAAGGTTTAACGTTAGGTACTTTTAGGGGAAAGGCAACTTTATAGTTTACATAAATGTTATGAATCTTTTCTTTTGAGGAAGCAGTCGACCTAACCCTTGGCTCGAGTGGGGGTGGTGATAATCCAATTGGAATGCCCTTGTTCATAAAACATACTGAAGTGGGGTCGCCCGAAGAGGACTCTTTAAAGTAATGCAATATCTTTTGTTATTTGAAAGCCATCAGCTTTCAAAATGTTATTTTTATAAATTGAAATATTTTGTTACTAATAATTTGTGAGGACAAATTCTTACTCGGATCAAAAAATAAAAATACTTGTGGCACTCGGGGACTGCGGCGGTAAAGCTATTTCCTAGCATTTTTTATCAACCTATGCAATTATAATTCGCATACGTCTGGCAACGCCACACTGCTATTTTAATTTAATAAAAGTATACGTATAACGATTTATTTAAATGGCGGCGCGAGCGCATAGCGGATTTTTTGTAACATAAGTGCTCAGTGTTTCCACTGAAGCGGAGCGGAGCGGAGTCGAGCGGAGTGGAGTTATGTCTATTGCGACGTAACGATGTCGTGGTCGCCAGTGACCGCCTGAGCTCGAGTACGCACCGCACCGCTCCGCACCGCCCAGCTTCGCACCGCCCCGCTCCGCTGTCCTCCGCTCTGCACCCCGTTGTCCTCCGCACCGCTTCGCCTCGCTCGGCTGCGTTTCTATGAATATCCGCTCAGCTCCGCTCCACCCCGCTCTTGCTGTTTCCATTGAAGCGGAGCGGAGATTTCGAGCATGGTGATTGGTCAATTCGGCACCGCTAAGCTCCGCTCCGCTTCAGTGGAAACGCAGCCTTACTAGTTAGCCTTGCAAGTTGCGTTCCTGTGGTCTTTAAGATATTTCCTTTGTCTTCCTAGTTACTTTAGCTACTCGATGAAACATCCATATCCATACTAAATATTATAAATGCGAAAGTTTGTCTGTGTATCTATTATCTCTTCACAAACCGCCGAAACGAATTTGCTGAAATTTGGTATACCCACCAATAATTTAAGTCCCGGGATAGGACATAGGATACATCTAGGAAAAATTTATGATTCCCACGCGCGCAATTTGCGCCGAAGCATGGCTCTCCTATAAAGCAGTACTCTACCTCTAGGTACAGCTAAATAATAATTTCTTTACCTTTTACAGAACTTCACCAGTAACAAAGGAACTAATTTGAAGTTATAACGAAGAATTTATTTCGCTGTTTTTTTGCACTGCCGCAAAATGAATGTATTTTGAACAATGGGCTCCCATAGGAATGTCATTGTGAAGAAGTAAAAAGAACCAAAGTAATTACTAATTAGCTATCAAAGCAGTTGAATATAATTATATTCAGTTAAAATTCTTAGTGCATTTGTTACGAGGTTCCCAAAGGATTTGATGCAATTTTACAATTCTTAAGAATTTTCTTCACATTTCGCTTTATATTGAGGTAGGTAGGTAAGCTCTTTAGATTTATTCTGATGTCTGAAATTATATTATAGTATATAATCATTATTTGAACTTTAAAAATTACCTTTTGTTGCTTTTAATTAACACTAGCTATTTGACCGAGCTTTGCTCGGTTATATATATTAATAATATATAAGAATAGCTTGTTTAAAGATATAAGATAATGATTATAATGACACTACGAGTAGGTACTAACTTCAGTTTTAGCCAACAAGAGTTTTGCAAATTTTTGGTATCGTCAGTGTTGGGGCAAGACCTTTTAATGTGGGCAAGTTATATTTTGCGAGGCCCCCTGATGGATGACGCAAGAGGACGGAATTTGTTGAGAGAAATAATTTTTTGGTCAAAACTCGTAAATCCTTAAAAAATCCTCGTGGTTCATGAGGTGCGTGGCCCCATGGACCGTGGGGCCGTAGACGGTGGCCCACGTCGCCCACGCAGGGTTAATACTTAATTAAGATCGCAACGCAACGCGTAGATTCATATTATTTTCTACGTCGCGTTGCGGTCTGAAAGAAACAGCGTCGGCATGCCGTCGATGCATGCCGTCGACGCGTGCCATCGACAAGTGCCGTTCGTCTACAAGTGCTCTTACGTCACCTCTGGGTATTATAACCACTTAACCAGTTACCACCCACAAAACCAGAATTCATTAAGTCTCTCATAAATCATAATCTTTTTTACCTCAAATAAACCTTTACACTTGATAAAATATCTTGCTACTACAGAAGTAGTAGCAAGAAATTCATATTTTATCACACATTCTTGTTGAATTTCACCAGGATCAAGGAATACGAAATGAGAGCGAGTGTTGCTAAATTGTATATGGAATACATTTTCTGCAGTGCAGTACGTGTGTCAGATTACATTCGAGTTCAGGTTTTAAACAAAGTACGTGGAATACCGTAATGCTTTTCTAAAATGATTTGGGAAAACGATTTGTTATTCTCTGTCGGGAAGTTTCTTTTGATATTGGAATCGGAACTACGGTTTGCCGAATCCGGTTTAAACAAATTTGATGTATTTACAATGACTAGAAAAATAAAATAAAAATAACGCTTTTTTTATTTTATTGTTCTAAAAGAACCATATTAATAATCGGCTTACATTATTCCAGCAGTAATCTAGCGCTGGATTCGATCTCTGAAATGGGATTGGAATAAACCTGCTATTATAATTTATGAATTATTTTAGATAAATTCTGATAGTTGTGTGTAAATACTTTTGTTTAGTTGTGTGTAAATTGTAATATTTATTTTAATTTATAGTGTAACCCTTTAATAAAGTAAATAAATAAATAAAGCTTTATTGAATTCCATACAGTATTGAGTTTACATAAAAAAATAATTATTATAAAAGTTTTCTGCATGTCAATTATTATTATCTATCTAGAAGCAAATTTATTTAAATTACAAAAAATCTAGAAGCAAATTAATTTAAATCACAATATCAGAGTCAAATATAACTAATAATTAAAATGTCACAATATTCTACAAATTCATATAATATTATATATTCATTAAATTACATTTATAAAAATTCTATTAAGTACATTATTTTTGCATTTTCTGTATGTCAATAATTATTATAACAAAAAAATCTGAAAGCAAATTAATTTAAATCACAAAATCTTAGTATGTCAAATATAACAGCTAATAATTTAAATGTCACATTATTCTACAAATTCTTATTAGTTATTCATTAAAATACATTAATAAAAATTCTTACTTTATTTTTTAAATTATTTTAGCATTTAATAGGAAAATTGTCAAAAATTATAAATAGCATGCAGAAATTTAGAATTTTTATTTCTGTATGGACTGCCTAAGGGTAAAAGCCTCCTCCAAAGAGATCCAATATGCTCTATCTTTTGCCATGTCTAGCCAGTCATTTCCCGCTACTGCCTTTATTTCGTCTGCCCATCTTGCGCGTGGGCGGCCTCTCTCTCTACTGCCTGTTGGTGCGGCCCAAGCTGCCGATCTTATAGTCCATCTGTCGTCATGATATCTAGCTACGTGGCACACTCCAGAATAATAGAGCATCGGTTACCTTTGTTTTTTTACGAATTTCAGTGTTTTTTACTCTGTCTTTTAGTTTTATGTTAAGTAAGCTCCTTTCCATTTTTCTTTGTGTGGTCAAGATTTTTGTTTGAGTCTTTAAATCGTAAGTCCAAGTCTGACATCCGTATGTAAGGCATGGTAAAATCTCTGAATCCATTACAATTTTTTTTGAAGGCAGTGAAATCTTATTGGATTTAAATGTTTCTTTATGAGCCCAATATTTTTCTCACGTTATGGCCATTCTTCTGTCTACTTCTCTCTTTTTTATAGGAAATTTGTTTACCCAGATATTTATATGATTCTACATATTCGATAGGAATGTTATTAACCAATATTGGCGTATTTTGGTGATTTGTTAATATTTTTGTCTTATCAATGTTCATTTCTAGCCCAATGTTTGTACTAGTCTGATATAGGTCATCTATCATAAATTGCAATCGGTGGGAGCTTTCCGCGAACAGTATTATGTCGTCAGCAAATCTGAGATTGCTAAGATATTTGCCGTTAACATTTATGCCTTTTTTATATACAGCTGTATATAAAAAAGGCATATATACAGTATATACATATATATATGTTGTAATACAGCTATAAATATTTTTGGGGAGATTGGGTCGCCCTGTCGAATGCCTCTATTTATGTCGATGGTTTTTCTTGTTCTATCCAATTTGACTCTACTTGTACTGGAGGCATATATTATATTTCTTAGGATGTTAATATATTTTTCATTTATATTTTGTGCTCTTAATGCTTCCCAAATGCTTTTATAAGATATAGAGACGAATGTTTTTTGGTAGTCTATAAAGGCTAAATATAACGGTTTGCGGAACTCTAGGTGCTTCTCTATCAACAGATCGACCACTTGGATATGGGCAATTGTGCTGTATCCGCTTCTAAAACCAGCTTCTTCTATCGGTTGGTGTGCGTCGATGTCTGGACACATTCTTTCTAAAAGGCAAGAGGCAAATAGTTTGTAGAGGCACGGCATCAGACTTATGGGTCGGTAATTCTTTATGTCTGCTGGATCGCCTTTTTTGTAGAGTAATATAATTTCTGATTCTGTCCATTGGTGAGGTACTTTTTCTTCAGCTAGGATTTTATTCCATAGGATCGTAATGGGTGTCAATAGTAGAGTTTTAGCGTATTTTATACATTCATTTGTTATCCCATCGGGACCCGGGCACTTTTCTGATTTAAGTTTTTTAATATGTTTCAGTATCTCGGCTTCTGAAAAATCATGTATGTCCGAGTAATTTTTATTTTGATTATTATTGGGACTGGATGGCGTTATTACATCTCGACTGCTGTAGAAGTTTTAGTAGAAATCCGTTGCTATGTTAATAATGTTGGTTCAGAAATTTGTTTCGTTGGTGTCGAGCTGAAGCGATGGGATCCATTTTTTTGATTTATTCAGTTCCTTATATGCCTTTTTTGATGATCTTGATTTATTCAGGTATTTCTGTATAGTATTCTCTCTGTGCGCCTTATAACATAGTCTTATTTCCTTGTTAGTTGCTTTGTAGAGCTCCTTCAGCTTTTCCTTATCAGTTTTTGTAAGTTTATGTTTGTTTTGCAATTGACTTCTTTCTTTCATAAGTTTTTGCGCTTTTTCAGACTAGATCTTGTGCTTACTGGTTATTTTAGAACTTTTCAAGCTTTCAAGTATAGAGCGCACAATTTTTTTATAGTATTCATCACCATTGCAGTTTTCTTTAGTAGACATAAGTTCAGGTATATGATTATTTAAGTTTTTTAGATACATTTCTTATTCATTTAGTGTTTAAAAAAAAATTGTTTTTCTAGAAAAATTGCGTCTGCTTATTTTCATTTTCTTAATTTGTAGTGTGGCTCTCAATAATCTATGGTCAGATCCAAAGGGAAACGCTGCTACTACTTCATACTTGGCAAAAAGATACGGCGTTGTAGACATTATATAGTCTATCTCATTTCTCGTGTTTTTGTCCGGCGAGATCCAGGTCCATCTGTTTTTAAATTTTATATTAAACATTGTGTTGATAATTTTCAGGTTATACTCATGGGAAAACTGGATGAGTCTCTCTCCTCGCGCGTTTCTTTTTCCATATCCAAATCTTCCTGTGGCGGGTTCGTATTTTTTAGGGGTTCCAATCTTAGAGTTGAAGTCTCCCATTGTAATGATGTTTTTTGTCGTGCTAGAGTCATGTGCTTTTGCTAGATCCTGATAAAAATTATTTATGTCGTCTTCATTACAGTTTTCGGTAGGAGCGTATGCTTGTATTATAGCAAATGATAGGTTTTCTCAATCAATAAGTAGTATACATACTCTCTCCGATATGCCTATAAAGGCGTTGATATTATTTTTTAATTGCTTTTTGACCAGGAAACCGACTCCATAGCGCCCCTTTGTTTCGCCAAAGTGATATAAGATATGGTCTTCGTCTTCGATTATGTTTTCGCCTAAACGACAGACTTCACTTAGTCCTATTATGTCGTGCTTGAAGTTTTGCAGCGCTACTTTTAGCTCTGTTAATTTAGTGTCCGATGATACTGATCTAACGTTGAACGTGCAAATATTTAGTATACGTGTGTTTTTCTTTTTAGAATTCTTTGGAGGGTGAAGGTCGAGCTCTCGACGACGGTTGATCGAATTGAATTATCACTTTTACTTTAAAGTCACTGTTTAAAAAATGAGTTCTTATTATTGTTCGAATGTATTTTTACACTGTTCATATGTTTTTCTACTTTTATCACTGGTTTGTACACTTTTAATATTTTAAACCACTTTTTAAATACGAGAACGATGTTGACAGTTGCCCTGTGGCGCCCGGGAATGATATAATGTCCCCACCCTTTAATAGCTCGTGTAAATTAAGGATATAAATTCCTTCCAAAGTTTTATCTTATGAATAAAATACAACACTGTATGGCCGCCGGTCGCCGCAATCTACCGGAAATCCGGTATCTATAAATTTAAACAGGAGATTGTGTTCTAGAATGTACGAAATACTTTTCAAAGGATACGTCGCGTATTTAGCAGTAAGAAATTCAGTGTGTTCTTGACTGAAGTTAGTTCACGAGCGTTTTTGAAAATTAAACCGCTAACTTTAAAATGTAAAGCAATCAAGAACGGTATTCAAAATATGCAAGGTGTAACAAAAATAAGTGATAATACTTTAGGGTGTGTATGTGTTCCTTGTAGAGAGTTCACTGTGAAAGTAGCAGCGCTGAAAGACCAATTTTTTTTCACTTTTATATGAGGAAATTCGTGACGCTGGCGCGCTTGCCCATACAAAAGTAAAAAAAATTGGTCTTTCACACAGCGCTGCTACTTTCACAATGAATTCTCTGCGAGGAACACATACATAATATACATACCTTAAAGTATTATCACTTAGTTTTGTTACACCTTGTATAGACAAAACTCATGCTTAAAAATCATGCTCATGCTCATAAACAGGGCATAGACATCAAATGCACTTACAAATTTTGCAGAGTTCACGAGTTTTAATTAATTGAAAATTAAATTAAATTGTCAATAAATTTCTTTATAAAGAGACCCCACACCTACTTAAAAAAGTCATCCATAAACCTGACCTACTTCATTTCTGAGGTACAGACGAAACGTTCGCTCCGTTCTAAGTCAATTTCCTTTATAACACTGTAATTTCAATCAAAATTGTACCTGCAAATAGTTTGCAGGGCATTTCACACATCCACGGCAGTGCAGGGGTGCTAAAACAACGCGATCACGCCACAGTTCCTTAACCCCTGACCCGGCCAGTCAGAATACAGATAACCTCAACCTTTCACAATATTACAATTTCACGAAGCGTTCCGATAAAGATTATTTTCGGGTTGCTACTTTAGGTTTTTCGAAAGAGTTACCAACATCCATATCCATACTAATTTTAATGGGAATGTTTGTTTATATGTCTGTCAGTCCGTTAGCTCTTCAAGCCTAAACCACTGAACCTATTTTGTTGTCTGATACGGAGATACTTTGAATCCCGGGAAAGGACATAGGATACTTGATATCCCTGTAAATGTTTTGAAAAACGAATTTGGCGCATTTTAAATGCATTGTAGCGGGCTAGAAAATGTATAGTCCTGAATCACACTTTCGAAGATTCTCAGATTGGTGCGTTGATACAACGATGATATATATCTTTACCAGCTGTTATCGTTTTAACCTCACTCGGTACTATTATACTTAGCCAGCCGACCCATCAGCCAGCACAACACACATAAATGAAATGATGGTATTTACTTTTGCAATGTTTTTCCGCCTTTTAGCAAGGCACTTACGATAAATATCTTTTCTTATTATGGAATATTAATTTTTAGAGCTTTATTTTTATCTTTTAATTTAATATATTCAGTACCGTAACTTATCGTAGAACATTAAAATCGCATAATGTTGCCCTTATAACACGTCAAAACATTCATTTCTAACTTAGACAAAAGTTTCCGAAGTTTTCTCGACATAGTATCAAACAAAAAGTAACTGATACATTATTACTACACGTAAATGTCATAGTGGCTAATCCAATCCATTTAAAAGCGTGTTATTATCAAGCGGTACTTTGACCCATTATAATAACTAAAAGCCAACTTCCTACTTTTGAAAAAAGGTTTATTAAGCCTGAATATTATATTACGATCACGAAAATAGTATGAGAACTAGGTGCATTGCAACATGCAAGCCTTTTATTACATTACCTGTATTTTTGTATTCTATTTTTTGATGCTAATGTAAGTATGGTTTCTTCGTAACTTTTGAAGTGGTATTTTCTAGAACGCCTACAATGTTTGTAGGAAAAGTTTTGAAACTTCCGTTGTTCGTGTATAAATATTTTCAATCTTGGTAGTTTGTTTATTTTTGTAGGCAGAATTCCCATGCTAATCCACCATTCTGCATGAACATCTTTTTTGGGAAAAAAATAAAATAAAAAATAAGGAACCCTAAAAACGGCCATTGCACTCCAGAAGAGCTGGCAGGAGCGAAAAGGCATACATTTTCGCCGCGTGGTCTTCTGCTCCTATGACGCCGCCGCCGCCGCGCCGGCGGTCTCCGTCTTACCAAATTTCGATCAGATCGCGTGCCCTAGCAATTTTAGCATTTTTAACTATCTTGTAAAAGTGCATAACGTTGCTAAAGATTTCACATCAACAATGAAAAATCGTTTAAATATCTTCTATCTCTAAAACCTCCAAGAAGAGAGCGTATTCCCTCAAAAAAGACTGGCAACAGACTTGCAACTCCTGTGATTTGTGTCCATGAGCGATCATGGGGTTGATTCCATCAGGTGACTCGTTTGCTCCCTAATTTAAAAAAAAAAAAAGAAAAATCTGACTGTTTGAAAGTCTGGCTGTCCTGGCTCTTGGGTTATTATATTATTTAGATAGAGAATGTCTGATATTTTCTTTCATTCATAAACACAGCATTTCAGAGCAATTAAACAATTAAGCAAATGGACGGTCTGAATCTAGCCGAAATAACACAGATCGATGTCTATTTCCGTTAAAGGTTCTATGAACTGACGTCAGCCATGTAATTAAAATCATTCGTATGTTTGTTTGGGTCGGCTCTATTTGCTTAATTTGTAATGCTATGGAAGTAATTCCAGGGAATGTATATTGTTTTGGTCTGACTTAAATATTAGGTGTAGTAAAATCAACTATAGATATTTTGGCTTTTGGGTTCATGACTTACTGCCTTGTAATTAAATGAGCCCAAAGGCTGAAAATTAATAAGTGTATATGTCAAGAACGTATCTGGTGGCTAATCTAAATGGAAAGAGGTCGAGCCCTCTACAAAGGGCTGAGAGTTTAAACTGCCGACCTATCGAGAGGGCCGGAGTACTGCGAGAAAGCTACGAAATTGTTCTATTTTACACGGTTGTGTTAAATTTTTGGTGTTGACAGTTTTATTTGCAGTGTAAAATAGCAAACGTTCACTTATACATACTTATATTAAAAATGTGAAAGTGTGTCCTTATTAAGGTACGCGCACAGTTTGTCGGCGCGTGCCGGGGCTTGCCGGGGCGGATCGGGGCTCAGCGCGGCGCAAAATGCGCTATAGCACACTATTGCCGTGCCGGGCCGCATCGCATTCACGGATTTTGAGTACCTACTTTGGATAGCTCCAGTGTGACCACTCTTAAATCACTCGTGACTCGATATATCAAAAAATATCCACAGCCGAACATATAACCTCCTCGTTTTTTGGAAGTCGATTAAAAACGTTGCTATATTCTACTAAAATCTACTAGACCGTGTTTTAGCTTCTACCGAAAATCTACCTTTATTAATCAATGTATTCTACATAGTTGAAACTAAAATGTTTATATGGACTGTCTTCATTATGCATTTTAATTTTTTATATTATTTGTTATATAATATCGATCTCCTATTAAAATTTACAAAAAATTTTAGACTACTAAATCGTCATTCATTTGATCTCAAATCTACCAAAAAGTGGAAATCTGTGTGAAGTGTGGTCACACTGTTGCCGGGGCGCAGCGGGTTTGTCGGGCCTTGCCGGGCCTTGTGGCATTGACGGAAATCCGCTGCGTCCTGACACAGTGTGCGATACGCGCATCCGCTTCCATACAAATTGTATGGAGGCGGATTTTTGCGATGAGCCCCGGCACGGCCCGTCTCAATGGGCTCACTCCTTTACTGTTACCTCTTCACGCTTACCAGGAACCACATAACACCAGGCACTGTGGTGTACGTCACCGCGATGATACGCCTGAGTGGTGTCCATATAACAATGCACTACTTGTACCGGTCCTCATGCTATAGTATTATTTTTTATGTGTATGTGATTATGATTATTTTTATTTTATTTTTCTTTGTATATTGTAAATTTGTAATGTGTATCGTTTTATTGTAGTGTGCTGTGATATCTTGTTTTTAAATAAACGTTCTTATTGTTAAACCGCTAAACGGATTTTTACTAAATTTGGTATGCAGATACTCGTACTTGGTGTCCCGGGAAAGGATAGCCTTGATAATTTGGCTGTAGCGATATCGATGTTTCTCAGCAATGACTAAAGCTAAGAAATTAAAGTTCATTGTCAGTAATCATCATGTCTGTATCTTTGAATTACCCATAGAGGAGAGTGATTTAAGCTTCCAAAATTTGTACATAGATTGGTTCAAGCATACACTTGAATTTGCCCATATCTTATATGAAATGTATTGATGGTTTTTAAATTACGCGACAAAACAGGCCGAGCCGGCCTCTCACAGAAACAATCAACAACTCAAACATATCCAACACGGTTTTTTTAAGGAGAAATGTACAATTCCTACGTGATAAACGAACGACATCTAGTATCTCTCTACCGCTCTATCTCTTCCTATTATCTATAATAATAATAATAATAATCTTTATTGATGATAACAATATTATGGGTACATTGTTTACATTGTTGACAGTAATTATTGTTAACTTAACTTTAATATAAACAATTTTATGGTACTAAGTACCTAAACTAGGTCACATGACCTGTTCTTATAGGTACTTAACTTTAGCCATGTTAGTGCTCGGATATTGTGTTGTCTGTCTGTGTGTCGTGTATGGAAAATATGATCCTAGCCCTACGAGTAATCTTGGGATGGTAACTGCTTCCTACAGAATCCAGTTCCGCTAGGGGGTATGAATTATTGTGTATGGGTGTAACCCTGTGTACTGTGTAGCCCTAGCCCTACGATATTTCATATCTTGGGATGGAAGCTTCTCCTCTCGAAGAAGCTCCACTAGGGGTTGAGTTGTGTAATGGGTTGTGTGTCTGTTAATTTTTGTGTGTTACTTTATATTTTAAGGTTTTGTTCGAGTGGCTGGTAAAATTAACAGGCAAGTGTCAGTAGATTTTCTGTTGTAGTGTAGTCCATGGATAATAACCAATCATGTATAGTTGTTTTAGATTGATGTTTGTTTTTATGTAGTATGTTTAGTTTTTTATTTATTCTGTTATACAAAAAGGGACCAGCAAAAGGTTGGAATCTAGTTGAAAATTTTGTTTTAAATTTGGGAACATCGAAAGGTTTGGGGGTGCGTCTGTTGGTAAGAGTGACTACTTCTTGATCTATTAGGGGGTGTTGTTTCAGTGCAATATGTAGATAGTATAATTGACGTACGGTAAGAAGTTTTGAATCATTGTAAAGTTTAAAGGTAGGATGTCTGTAGGGAAGGCAATACATTACTTTAAGCAAAGCTCTCTGAGCCCTTTCAAGTGTTAGTAGATTCGTTTTGTGACCTCCCCCCCATACGTTTATACAGTATGTTAATAACGGTTTACATAGGGTATTATAGATAATTTTTAATAAGTGTTGACTAGCCGCATGCCTTATGTTTCTAAATATAACTATCAATTTGCGAATTCTTTGTGATAAATCATTAATGTGTGGAGTGAAGGTAAGAAGGGAGTCCAGTTTGATGCCCAAGTATTTTATATTGGTCACTCTTTCCAATGTTTGGCAGCCACAGTTTATATCTAGTTTTGTGTCACAGTTATTTTTATGAACTACAAGAGTGTGTGTTGATAGTGATGGCTGTGTTTTATTAGTTATAGAAAATGTAATAAATTTTGTTTTATCAGCATTCATTGTTAAAAGGTTAACAGAAAGTTGTTCTTGAATAGAATTAAATCCGATTTGAGCTTGTGTGAAGGTATCCTCCCAAGTACATCCACTGAATATTATAGCTGCATCATCTGCAAATGCCACTATTTTGCCATTAGGAAAGTGAGTATTTATTATATCATTAATGTACACCAGAAATAGAGTGGGTCCTAACACACTTCCCTGTGGCACTCCATATTCAGTGGAAATAGGGTCACTTATAACACCTAAGATCCTAACTGACTGTTGCCGGTCAGTCAGATAGCTTTGGAACAGTTTGAGTTGTTCATTACGAATTCCATATGATTCTAATTTGTTAAGTAGTAAAGATATAGACACGGTGTCAAAAGCCTTCGCTAAATCTAGGAATATTGCTAAGCACTTACGGCCTGCATCTAGTTCATTAGAGATAAAGTTTGTGAGTTCTGACACCGCATCATTTGTCGATTTACCAGTTCTAAAACCAAATTGGTTAGGAGAGAGCAAGTTGTTATGTTCAAGATAGTTAATAAGCCTTTTGTTGATTAATTTTTCTAATATCTTCGATAAGCAATTTAGCAAGGATATAGGACGATAATTTGATAACATTTTACTGTCTCCACCTTTGTATAGCGGTATAGTAATTGATTGCTTAAGTTTCTTAGGAAAGGTCGACGTAGAAAAAGAGAGATTGCATATATGTGTAACCAAAGGTGCAAGGGTAGGAATATTAGATTTTATTATTTTATTAGATATATTGTCCCATCCTGGTGAACTATTGATTTTTAGTGATTTAATTGTAGATATGATCTCATTTAAATTTGTGTCTAATAGAACAAATGAGTTTTGCGAGTGAGTTTTATTTTGAGGCATGAGATTAGTCGGTTGCTGTATAATTTTTTGAGCCAAATTTTTGCCTAGAGTGCTGAAATAATTATTAAATCTTTTTGCAATCTCTTTCGGGTCATTCAATTCATTAGTATTATAATAATTATTATTTGTGTCTTTAGATTTCTTGTATTGAGTTATTTTATTAATCACTTGCCAAGTTTCTTTCATATTAGTTGAGTAAGCTTTATCAAGTTCTTTTTTTTCATATTCTTGTTTAACTCTCTTTAAAATTTTACTGAAGAAATTTCGATATCTAATATAAATAGTTTTAATTGTTTCATTATTAGGTGATTTTTTTAAATCTAGGTGCAGTTTATCCTTATGTCGTACACATCTGAGGAGTCCAGGGGTCATCCATGGTTGATGTAAGTTTTTACGTTTTGATATAGTTTTAAGTGTCGTGTTTCTATGTATTATAGCGTTTAAGTACTCAATGAAATAATCAGTTGCAACGTCTGGATCCCTAGCCTCTAAGATATTGCGTGTGTCCCACTGTTTTATATCCTCTTCTATTTGTTTATAGTTAATTTTTCGTAATGTAGTTCTATTATTGTTTTTGTTCCTGATTTTATCTTGATTTAAAGAAAATAAAATTGTGTTGTGATCTGTGATACTGGTATTTATAATATATGTTTGAGGAGAGTACTGAGTTTTGATAAGTACATGATCTAGGCAGGCGTTATTTCTCGTCGGTAGACAATGAGCTGGAGAGAGGCCACAGGTTGAAATAATATTTAAATACTCAGAGGTTTGTTTAGTATTTTCTCTAATATTTATGTTAATATCTCCAGCTAGTATTATATTCGAGTATGTTGACAGTGTATTTAGTATTTGTTCTAAAGAGCTAAGGAAGTTATCAATTTTTTGGTAAGAGGGTGGCCTATAAACAGATACTACAGCTGTGTTCCTATTTAATGTAGTAACTAGGCAGTTAGCTTCGAAAAAATCTGGTTCATATGTATTAGTTATTAAGTTGCTATTTATGTATAATACGATGCCATCATTTTGGTTATGGAACCTACTTGTACAATGTGAGGTATATGCATCTAATTTCGGTATTGCTGGGTTACTAGAAAACCAACATTCGGTGAGTATTATAATGTCCGGTAATATATTTAATCTTGAAAGTAGCAAATTGAATTCATTAAAATTGTGTGCGATACTTCTGATGTTTTGTGTCATAATACTTAGTTTACGATTAATGTACCCAACCTTTATTTTAATGCTCTCTGGATCACACAAGACGGAATTAAAGACTGAAGATGTGTCTATAGTGTTAATAATGTCTTTAATAGAATTCATTTTTATAAATTATGATAATTTGTTTTAGGAATAAGTATGTAAAAGAAAGGCAAAATGTATTTAGATATTACTTCCCAACCTATATAATATATTTTGCCTGCCTGTTTGCCTGTATCCTTACGATTAAATAAAAAGTTTATTTTGATTTTAGAAAACACTCTTTGAGTAACCAATATTATTTCAGTATTAAAGAGAGTAAATGGCAGCAGCAGGAAGTAAATGGCAGCGTAAGCATTTATGTATCAATGTACAAGGTTTTATAATGTAAAAAAATATTATTATGTAGTAGAATTCATTATAAATTGGGGTAAAAACTCCTTTTATTTTAGGGATAAAGCTGAAACGCAAAGTATGTCTCTTATAAGTAAATATACTATTTTTATTTGTATATTGATGTGCATATTGTGTAAAGGATTTCTGTGTACAATGTATATATTTATTTGAACAAGTTATAAGATTGTTTATTGCTTGCTTAGCAAAATATCTTAGGGTAATAATTGTCATATCAATAAATTTCAGGTGGATAACAGAGTATATTATTGTGTTAATCATAGTACAACGGTTATTGCTTGTTGATCTTGTTTGAGTTATAGTAAGATTATTTTGTGTGTCTAAGGAAACTGGAAAGAATAGGTACTTATTAATTTTAGTACTCAACTTGTAATGTATGTTACATTCTATTATAAGAAACAAAATAAAATGAGAGGGCGAGAATTGATGTTTAAGGTAAGTAGTTAATGGTTTGTGTGAAACAATACAATGTAAAACATAACCTATGCTAAGAGAATTTAGATACAGTTTATACATTTTTGTGCAATACAGAATAATTAGTAGCAGTATCAAAAGGAAACGCGTTACATTTTTAGATAAACACTTAAACAAAAACAGTCAATTTTGTGATACTTCAGTTTTGGGAATGTCTTCCTCAGAATTAATTTTTATTACTTTCGAGCCCTCCTTTTCTCTCATATAGACAATTCCATTTGTAGTCCAGCAAAAACGATAATTGTTTGCTGCAGCAAAATCCCTTGCTTTACGGAATAACTTTTTCGTGTTAAACGTGAGTGATTCTGAGATATATATTCTTTGTTCCGGGCCATCGAGTAATAACTCTTTCGTGTTGAGTTTTTTTTTGTAGAATGCTGGCCGTTATATGCTTTAAATCCAGTTAGTAGCATGGTTTTACTCGTTGCATCAACAAAATCTATAACAATAGGTTTATTTTTCTCCAATTTTGTGTTTATTCTGTGTAGGGATTTGATTTTTACTTCGTCTATTTCTATTCCAATCTTAGTGCAAATATTCTGGAATGTTTTGTGTAGTTCTTGATTTGTTTCCTTGGTAGAAATTTTGGGAATGTTTCGAATTTCCACTTCATTTATTTTCATCTTTCTTTCTAACAGTTAAATTTTATTTTCCAAAATATTAGTGTGTTTTTCGGAATCCTTTTGTTTGTTTTTAAGAAGATCAATCTCGGCACGCATCTCGTCATATTTCTGACTAAGAAAACTCAAGGATAGTGAAATTTCCTCATTTTGCTCTTTGATAGTCGATACAGTACTTTGCAGTGTCAATAGTTTATTATTTTGGTCTTTAGCAAACTCATCAAACATGCTTTTCATTTCGTGTATAAAAGAGCGCATTGACGTTTCCTCCTCTGACATATATTTGCGCTTGCCACGAGTAGTTATGGAGTCCAGCGCGGAGTCCGATCCCGTATGGTGTTGCAGATTGGATTCAGGTAAGGTGAGGGAGAATGAGCTGGCGGACGATTTCGCTTTAGGCGGTGATCGTTTGACTGACATCTCGATTACTTTTCTGGGTGTTTATTGTTGTGAAGCTGGTATCACTATATTAGACAAATGTCAGTGTCAAATGTCCAATCCAAATGTCACTTTCACTAATTACAAAAATTATTGAGGGTACAAAAATATTACTTTTATAATTGAGTATTTATGCCACTATTTCATTACGAGTTTTGACGAATTCCACTGTTTTTCCGCGTGAATAACACTATCACAGCTCAAGAGGACATTGATTTTATCAAATCACACTATACTTTAGTTCGTAACTGCTGTTTAAACTCACGAAAGTTAATTAAAATCGGGAGCGTGACTACACTTTGACAATCTATTTATATATTATTACTATCTAGTAAAATTGGTAGCTAATGCACTTTATTCTTATACAGTGGGCAAGTATCCATTGCCCCCTATAACGTACTCAACGTAGGCATATTTTAATTAGACGGATTACTTATTTATAAAAAACAGTTATTCTATTAATTTCAAATTTCCATTCATCGCAGGACTGAGATACCCCTGATTCGTGAAAACAAAACGCGGAATTTTTTTATACGAAATTCCTGTTTGCTTAACATGTTTTATGAAAATAACGTTCGCTAAGCCGCAAAAGGTATAAATAAATAAAAACAAACCAGAATTTATATCAACAAAAGATGAATAATTTAACACACAAATATAAAATGTACAGTAGGTAATAGGTATCTTTAATACATAATATTATACATAAGGTTTGGATTTTAAGGTTTGGTACATTATATTTTGGGTATGATATTAATTATGTAGAAGAAATTATCATAAATATTTATAAAAATATTATAATTAAGGTGTTTCCTTATACTTTGAAGTTTGAACGTTTCTCTTAAATGATATCATCTGAATGATGAAAAAATTAAGGACAGTTATTAAATAATAGTAGGTACCGTAAAAGAAAATTTTCGGCTTACTGACATAGAAGATGTATAGTATGTATAACACTCCCAAGCACTTAAATCTGAGGCAAAATCTATTTCATTGAGTACCACAGAGTATAGACCCAAATGTGAATTTACCCGAACTAAGTCGGTTATTCCCATTTCCCCACCTTGGTATTACTGAGCCTCTTTTTTGAGAAAGCTACGTATACTTGCTAATCTTGCTATAGTACAATGACTTGTACCTTATATAGAATCTAGAACCCATATTATTTCTAAGAGTTAAGACGATTTACAGAAATAAAGCGCTAACGACGATAAAAAATTTAACAAAGATTTCGTAGATCTCTCGAGAGTCTTTAATCGGAATACGTCTATGCTTACTGCCGCACTCAAAGATGAATATTAAGTAGATAGTTAACACCATGCAACTTAGTTTAAGATGTTTTGTCCATTACATTTAACTGTTTAGGCCTCGATCACATGGCTGATATAGTACCTACCGCGCCACGTCAAACCACGTTTCATTTCCCAATAATAACTTATAACTTATAAGTCCTAGAACTTGGAAATAAGAAGTGTCAAGTGTCAATTGTCATAGACAAAGCTCTGTTGTTTTTCTCTTTTTTTCTTTTCTCTCGCATTTAGGCAAAGTAAGACTGCCACTCATATTCTTAATTTTTTGTAGTTTTATATTTTATTTTTTGTTATTTTGATTTAAGTTAGCTAGCCTTAAAAATTTATTTTGTGATGTCACACCTTTGGTCCCAGCAGAAAACCAGTGCAGCAGACTTATAGCCGCTGCTAATGCTGAGCTGGGTCCAGTTTTGACGTCACACAATTTAATATTATTGTATTCTTTATTTCTTTGTGTATTTTTGTAGGAATGATAAAATATTGTGTTGTGTGATTGTCAAAATAAACTTATTCTTATTATTCTTAAATATTTTTTATTAAATAGTAATGTAACGAAATGAAGATATTGACAGGTAAAATTATGTCAAAATCTTCAGTTAATTACAGTTAAGTAATTAATATTTGCCTCTGTGGGCGGTAGTCAGTCTCGCTTACACATTAATGAAAAACTAGCCTCATTTTATTCTATGTAGAAATTAACTGGTCTGAGATATTACCGATAAAATAACCTATCATAATAATGTAAGCAACAAGCAATACGTCCGAAGCAGACTCTTGGCTAAGTAACAAGGGCTCGATAACAGACACGATATCGTTTTTTAACAAGATACGATTACGAGATTATCTTAACGAGTATTCTATTATACTTTCATGAGTTTACACAGCACTTTGAAACTCTAAGCACTTGGAAATCTTAATTAATTTCTTTGCAACTTCCACCTAACTTTTGTTTTGTAATTACAATCAAATATCAATTAATAACAATTTTATTTTAAAATAATATTAAGGGGCTGTTTTACCACTTCCTAATAAGTCCCGGATAGGTTATCCACAACTTATCTGACTGATATTCTGTCAGATAAGTTGTGGATAGCCTATCCGGCACTTATCAGAAAGTGGTGAAACATTAAAAATTATAAAATTGTAATCATTTGTAATCTGACTTTACTTATAGACTTGTGTAATAAGCAAGAATAAAGATTGTTTCTTCGTTTATCGCTTTGATTATGCTAATGACTGGACCAAATAGTGTATACGTGGGACGGCACGAATGGGCCGGCTCGACCGGAGAAACACCACGTTCTCACAGAAAACCGGCGTGAAACAGCGCTTGCGCTGTGTTTCGCTGAGTGAGTGAGTTTCACTCACTCAGCGAAACACAGCGCAACACCGGAGGCCCAATTCCCTTTCCTATCCTCCCCTATTCCTTTCCCTTCCCATCCCTACCCTCCCCTATTACCCTTTTCCCTCTTAAAAGGCCGGCAACGCACCTGCAGCTCTTCTGATGCTGCGCGTGTCCATTTATTTACAGGGGACTGTACACACCCAAAACTATTAAAAGTATTATTACTTAGTTTTCTTACAGCCTGTTTAAATAAGTTCCAAATCCATTCCAGATTATTTTTTCTACGCCACATCTTTTTTTCTTTAATCTACGTTATCTAGCAACCAATTTGTCTTTGCATTTTAAATCCAATTACTCGAAGCGTCTTGTTTTACGTTTTTACTGCACGAACGAGATTACCATAATCAATATAAACCACCAGTAATTGATTTTCATCTGCTTCGTCGATCTTACAGCATTTTGCTTTAAAATTGTGTTTAGATCGTGTCGTTGCGGTAAAAAGTGAAATATGTTTTCTTTATCTAGCAATATTTTGCTATTAATCTGTAAAATAATTTTTTAATATTGTGTAAATACATAATGTTTTCCTTGACAGTAAGTTGGCACCGGAACCGCTCTTTTTCCGGGATAAAAAGTGTCCTTTAACTAAAAAGTGTCTTTTAGCAAAATCGGTTTAGGGGCTTAGGCGTGAAGAGATAACAGACCACGGAGCTAAATTAGCTCCGTGTAACAGACGGACAGATAGACGGATACAATAATATGATTTCGCATTAATTATAATATTAGTATGAATAAGTGTAATTATAAGTATGGATATGCAATTCACTATATCAGTTTAAATTCACTTTAAAACTCTCTTTCTGTTTTTCCATAAGGAACATGTCTGTCATTGAAATAAACTCATTAAATTTAATGAGTATATTTATGTATCGCTTGAGATAGCTCTTTGCTTCCTCATGCATATTTAGTGGGCGGTTTCATGAGCATTAATTTGTGATACTTAGCTATAAGCGGTGTGGCTGAAGCTTCGTGCAGGTCATCAATAAAATGCTGAGGTTCTAAAAGAGAAAAGTTAAGCTTTTCAATAATGTTGTTCATTGGTTAACGATTTTGTGGATTATATTTGGTAGGTAGATATTTTTAAGTTTAGGGTAAGGAATAAAAAAGGTTTTATTCTGAAAATTCCACTCATTCTTTAGAGAAAGACGCGAATAAAAAGCTAGTCAATTATTGTAATGGTGTTTATTTCGCCTTGCATTATCACAGATGACAGTTGTGATCTTCAATTATAATGTTTTACTTCATATCATAAAAAAATAATACATAACATGTGATCAAAAAAATTATGTTTGTCATCTACTTTTTTGGAACGCTGTAGGCAACAGAAACGTAATATGAATGCAAATAAAACTATTCCATTTCAGAAGCTACAGTCAGGACTCAGGACAGCTTTGAACCTTTGTTATTTGCACCTGTTAAAGCCTTTTGTAAAATATATCCAAAACTGTAGGAACCTTAACTAAGTTGAGGCTTCAATGTCCACTTTATATTCTAGCTACGTTGTCATGAACAATTAGCGCTAAAAGGTAGCTTATGAAGTTATGACACGAATAACTTAAACGGGCTCATTCATAGATGTTAAATGTTTTTTTTCTTAACCTATTATTATCCCACTTCTGGGCAAAGGCCTCCCCCAGTGTCTTCTACTTGTCTCGTTGTTGGCCAGCCCGGCTGGTACACCTCCATCTCATCGCGCCATCTTTTCCTAGGCCGGCCACGGTTGCGTCTTCCATCTTCAGGCACCCACTCATGTCTTTGCCCAGCGGTCGGGATGCATACGGCTAACGTGGCCAGCCCAATCCCACTTTGCTTAACCGTCTTAACCCCTACGTCCGTGATTTTTGTTTGTGAGCGCAGTGTTGTATTCCTTATTTTGTCCAGAAAACTTATTCCCAACATACTGCGCTCCATTGCTCTTTGGCAAACCCCAAGTTGAGACTTTTGTAAGTCGGTCAATGACCAGGTTTGCGCACCGTAGGTTAGGTCGGGCAGAATACACATGTCGACGAGTCTGCGCTTCAGGGAGATTGGCAAGTTTCCTTTCATCAGCTTTTTCATGGATGGATGTGAAGGGGTAAGTTAGTATCGCACACTGTGTCGGGGCGCAGCGGATTTCCGCTTCCATACAAATTGTATGGAGGCGGATTTTTGCGATGAGCCCCGGCACGACCCGTCTCAGTGTGCTCACTCCTTTATAGTATGGTTATTAACAGAAACAACAAGAAATAGTGTCTTGCATTGATGAGATATAAATAAACAGATTTGTCAATATCGTTTACCGGAACTCGCCTCCAAACAACTTTTAATCTCAATTCCCACGGGATTAGCGACTCAGCCATTTCTCAATAACTTTCTTCCCAAGTCAATATTGATTGCTTATTGTCATAAAACAACTTTTTAAATATGTATCTATACTGTAATAATTAGGATTGGTTTTTTATAATAATCACTATAATATTATGACGCACGCAACTCCGTTGCCCCAAAATTCATTTGTCGCGCGCGGATTGTAGATTTTTACGGGAAAAAATATTATTATCCTATGTTCTTCAACGCTTTGAGCGTGAAGAGGTAACAGACAGACAGACACATTTTCGCATTTATAATATTAGTATGTACTTATAATAATATGCTGGGAAAATGTAGCTGATATGCAAACAGGCCGATCCACTTGCATTTTCAATAATTATAATACACCAGTGGACATAAAACTTAAGTTCTATAATCTGATGCATTAAGGCGAATAGAGTCGTGAAAAGGTAATTTTGTTTTTCTAACTACTCATTCATTTCTGTTAGGAAAGAGTTGAAAAAAATATATGTGAAAGATCAATTCAACATCTAATATATCAACATTTTTTGCTGCTGTATGTCTTACCCTTGCCTCAATAAAAAATAATACGTGACATTGATTTGCAATTTGAAATCGGGTCTTCTCCTAAACGGCTGGGATATATGCATATTTTTATTCATAGATATATTTGAAATCTATTATTCTTGAATCTTGAATCTGTATTTTTTTATAAAAATCAAACAATATTTTCTATTGAAAGATATCGAAAAAAACTATTTACGAATGATTTGGTTCAAAGGTAGTCTGCGCGGGCGCGAGCGGCAGTCGTCCGCTAGCATTCAGACGGGGAGGTTGTGCCACTCGTTGCCAAACCTTGCCGAGCTATCGAGCGTCTGTTTGTGTGCATGGAACACTACAATATTTCAACCGTCCCTACGTATAAAAGGTCAAGTCTGAAATAGCAATTTTTGAAGTGAAAACTTCTTTAGCGGCATTGAGCACTTTTGTGGGATGTGTTAAACTGTGAAACTCGCATCAGATTCTCGTGCTGATCGAAAAACCGTAAGCCGAGAGTAGTGTTGTAACATCGAAATCGATTAATCGAACAATAGATTGTTTTTTTTCGATTGTCGATATTTTTTAATCGATTGTAAGGGTTTCGATTAATTAAAAATCGATTTTCATAAATTTGGTTAAAAAAATTGTAAGGGTTTCGATTAATTAAAAAAATAGATTTTTTAAAAATCGATTTTCATAACAAATGGGTTAAAAATTTAATCGATTGTAAGAGTTTCGATAAATTAAAAAAAAACGATTTTTTAAAAATCGATTTTCATAAAAAATGGGTTAAAAAAATAATGCACAACGTTAATAATCAAGTTTTCACTTTTGCCGGCACTACCGGAGTGCAACCCGTCTTTTTTTTATTGCATCATGCACTTCCATATAATGAGACGCATGGAATATGATATTCTATATTACTAACGTAACTAGATTGGAAGTTTACGGTAGCAACGCGTTGCCACTTCGAAGATGCCTGCAGGCATATCTCACATACATACTGCCGTGGTATAACAAAAATGCCGTTAAGTGACATTTGGTCGATTTTCAGGTTTTGACTGTACATGAATAAGAAAAAAATTCTCTATCGACCTACATAAACGGTTTTTTGATATGTTGAATAGTTTCGGAAATAATATTAATGAAAATGCCGTTATATTACCCTTTTTTGCGCATGTAATACGCTTAAATGACGTTAAGTCATATTGGGAGTCAATATAGCCGCTAATGTTCATTAACTTGTATTTTTATTATACTCTTTTCTTGTGATTGTTTCACTAGATTGCCGTTATACGATATTTTGTACACTGTAAAGTGATTAAAGTACTTTAACTATTTTATTGTAACTCTTTTTTAATGCAGGATTTTAAGTTTGCTAAACAATAATGCCGTAAAGTGAAAAAAATAGACTTAAATGTGACTAACGAGTCTTAACGGCATTATAGCTTAGCATTTAGTACATTTATATTTTTACTCAATGAACGCTACGAGCCAGTAACGGCATTTATAAAGTAAAATAAAACATGTTTTAAATTAAATATTAGATTTAAGTGTCGCTATCTCACAATAATACGCTATAATGCCGTTAAATAATCTCGCCCGGTGAGATCCTAGTTCCGCGGTCAGGGGTCAGGGGTGAAATCAGTATTCAGATTTCAGTGCGTCGCAGGCGCTTACCGAATGCGCTTACGTAATTAAGAATTAAAATTCCCTATCTCAAAAAACAAACTTGCAGTATTCCTAATAATAATAATAAACTAAGTTGAACAATACCTACTAGAATAAAAAAAGTATCACTAAAATCGGACTTGTGGTTCCGGAGATATGCGTGCACAAACATAAAAACATACATACATACATACCTACATACATACATACACTTTTGAAATTTGGCACATCTGTTCAGAAGCTGTCATAGATTGTTATAATATTTTATATTATACAAAAACTGGGCAGTTCTGGAAATATTACATACATGTACATTGTACGCGTCGAATTGATAACCTCCTTTTTTGAAGTCGGTTAAAAATATAATTTTATGTTAAAAATAACATTTGACTTGATTTGTATTTTGTAGTTTCATTAAGTTTTATTTTATTTAGTTGTGTTATTTTTATTTGAGACACAAAGACTTAAAAACGGCCGTCTTAAGAGCATGCAATAATAGGCATGATGACAATTTTTTTTTCTTATCGGTAGTTGAAAGACACTTAAAAAATAGAAACATCGTTGAAAGAATGACTCTGATAGCTTAAAAATTCACCAAGATATGACAATTCAAATATTTCATAAAAAAGACCTGCCCGAAACGCTTCATACAAAGTGCTACGAAAGTATGACGTCAGTCTTTCGTAGTTTGTACGCATCGGGAGGCAACTTTGTTCGACAGGTATCACTCTCATCACTTTCATAAACGCAATATTTAATATTGCGTTTATGAAAGTGGTTTCATAACAAAAGTTGCTTTTAATTGCATAAGTTATCGAATTGTATACAAATATTAAGAAATTTAATTGAAAAAAGATTCGACTTGAATATCCGACTTTGAAGGCGCATAACAAAAAAAAATACAAATGCTATCAAGATGAAATTTTGAGAACACTTATTTTTTACCGTGATTTCTTTATTTCATTACCAAAATTCGCTAATCTTTGACCTTGTCATCATCCCTATTATAATATTATTATGTAGAAATGTTATCGTGCCTCTTACCCACCTAATTAATGTGATATTTGTATTAAGTAACTGAGCTAAACGTCCATACAAATCAGTTGTAAGTATAATCCCACCAAAACATTCAATGTAAAAAGGAGCCAAGCAAAATATTGCATAGCCATGCAATATATTGTAAAAAGTTTTCAGATCACATTCAAGTCAAGCCTTCCACTTATTTTGTAATTTAAACCAACATTAAGTGAATTTATCAATAGTTTTCTTTATTTTATAATTATTATAGTGGCTCGGCAATTACGGTACAGAACCCTATGTACGCCAGTCCGACTCGCACTTGGCCAGTTTAATAATTTTTCCTTTCACTGTGGATAACGACCAACCTTGTTGCCAAATTTCAAGGTTCTAAGTCTGCAAATCTAAGTCATCAAAATTCTAAGGTACTTCTACCTTAGAATTTTGATGATCTGTCAGACAGTGTGTGACAAAATGTAGTAAATTCGATCATCCGTAACTAATTATTAAACTATTATCGAAATGTTATGTAATTTGGAGGTTAAGCTAGTTTTAATACTTGCTCCTAGTCACCGAAATTCTAAATCCCTAGCTTTGTTAACATCGAAGATAAAGAGGGTGTGAAAAAGCCGCGAACTGCTTCGAGAAAAGTATGCTACGGCCGTGCCTTTGATAAAAAGCTTGGCTGGAGCACTGCCATGCTCCCAGATATACTATAGAGCTATCTAAGATGCTCAATGGGTGGGTGGATGGGTTTTAATTTATTACAAAATATGATCCCTATTTAATACTTTAACTCCGTATAGTTAAATATCACAATGCAATATTTTTCGCTTTTTGTCGCTATAACGCCGTTAACGTAAAAAGTAAATAGTGTAACGGCGTTTTAGCGGAACAATGAGTGGAGTTATTCATAATTATACATTTTGTAGTTTACTAGACTTAAATGCGGTAAAATACCAATAACAGCACTAAAGACTAACATAAGTTACTTCTGTATTACTTGATATTAAGCTAAATCAGGGTTATGTACTATAACGACATTTTAGCTAAACATATGAGAAAATGTTTGTAGTGTTTTAATAGACAACGTTTTTATTAGGAATAGAAACACTAAAATGCCGTTAAGGTATACGTAACGGCACTTAAGTCAAATTATAGATGAAAGAATGACATAACGAATATATGACTTGACATTGTCTTTTGAACAAAAAGGTGGTTACGCATTTATGAGAATCTTTTGTAAGACATTGCTACTCTAGTATTTTAGAAACTCATTGCATGGAATATGATATTCTATGTTACTAACCATATTCCTACATTTTTTTTTCTATCAGAAGTAATTCCAAAGATAAGAAGACGTAAATGACAACTAGTTGACAGTTGTGTTAGATTTTACTGTGGTAGATGCGGACATCTATAGTCTATACTTACGGTCTTGTACCGCGTTTGAAATTACGCGCCTTTCCGCGCGAAAATGGACATGTCATACAGTTTGTTCTTATTTACAGGGAGCGCTGCACGCGGGTGTGCTCATATTCAGTGAATTTATATTACTATTAATATACAATATATTATGTACATGTATTTTTTATAATATAGTTTAACAATGTAAATGAAGTCATGTCTTACATGTCCGTTCCTACCTATTAGGCAGCGAGTAATTTATAGACTTGGTATCATATTATACGTTCAGTTATTACGAGACTTTTGTTCTTTTTCAGTGCGACTCATGCCACAAATTCTGTTCAAACTAATATGAGTCTTTGGGTAATCAGCAACGTGAAATAATAGCTGCACCGGAGGCTGAAGCTTCATTTCATAATGAACAACCATCAGTGCCATTGTAATGGATATAGAGCAAAAAAATCGCGTTGTTGTTGTATGAGGCCCACACAATAATAATCATTAATTTTATTTTAATTTTACTAAAATATTTAATTTGGGAAAATTTCTTTATTACGGTTCTTTAGGTAAAACTTGGTGATCGACGGACGGCCGACAGATATAAAGTCAAATAGGTTCCTGTTTTCAACCATTAAACTTGGAAACCTAAAAACTTGAAAATATAATATTATAATTATTTATTTATAAACATAAAAGAAATGATTTTTATGTTTGTGGCTTTGCAAGAACATTGAGAATGATTGTCGAATCGTTTTTTGTCTACTTACTTACTCTAAGTTAACGTAGACTTTGAAAAAATATCATAATATAATATCATACCTCCTGCGACTGTTCGCTATCATTTCACGCGAAAAATATACCATCCTCATCACCTTGATGAGTGGCAGTCTTCCACCGTGCGCTTTTCGCGTAACTTTCTGCCGCGCACTGTAAAACTCTGGAACGAACTGTCACCAGCAGTATTTTCGGGCCTATACGACCTGCAAACCTTTAAGAAGAAAGCGTATGCCCTCTTACAAGGCCGGCAACGCACCTGCAGCTCTTCTGATGTTGCGAGCGTCCATGGGCAATGGTAGTTGCTTTCCATCAGGTGACCCGTTTGCTCGTTTGCTCCCTTATTTTATAAAAAAAAAATATTTAAAAAATCATAGCAACGACGCATCTTGTAAATAAAATCAGTTTTTAACCTCATTATGTCTTTGTTTAACCTAGGGGTTCCCAATCCTTTTCAGCCTGCGACGCAGCTACACGTAAACTATTTTGTCAATATAGTGCAAAGTATAAATTTGTAATAAAATAATATTATAACAGCGTGGATTTACCTATTTTAATAAACTCAGTTTAAATAGAAGTCTTTGTTATAAATACCCCGTCAACGGCTACTTCAAAATTATATCATGCCATTTAACGACTTCACTATATTATGACTTTTAGTCGAGACGTTACGGTCAACGTCTTGACGAGTTGTGCTTTAGTCATTGAATATAAGATATTATTCAATGAATGCGCTAGTCATTCAATCGAGTCGCAGATTAAACCAGATGGCTGCGACATAATATAATATATTTTAAATTTTAAATATTTCAACGTAAAAATGGACATGTACGACTTAACCGTTAAAGGCAGTCTTGAATTATTGTCAGCGTAAAAACGGTCATCTTGCAATTTTGGCGGAAACATTGTTACAAATATTTGAAATTGTGTTAGGTATATCATTACAAACGCCCTACTGCCTACATTAAACTTTACACAGCAACAAAAAATATTATGTCTACGTTTTATGATAATCTACAGTAACAGCACAGTATAGCAATATTAGGGATATGTCATATTGCTATACTGTGGTAACAGTTTGAATCTTAAAAACGCTCTCCTGAAAACCACTACTTTTGACATGTAGCTTTATATGTAGGGACCGTCGAATTAGGCACTGCCTAATTCGACGGTCCCTACATATAAAGCTACATGTAATAAGTAAAGAGTGCGAAGTTCGTCATACGCGCCGCGCCGCGCGCTAGTAATCTACGTTCGATGTTTTCGTGCGGGGAGTGCCGGGCAGGGGACCTAAACCACGCCCAAACGTCCAAGGCCATCGAGGACTCTATGCGCCTTAAAAGATAAACTTAGGAGTTAGCTGAACTTTCAACCTAGGTCATGTATTTTTTAACCACTCTGACCTACCCCACGTCTAGACTCTCTCGACCGATGCGATCTAAATATACATTACGGCGACTTTATTAGGAATGCAAATGTTTCATTTGGAATTTTATTCCTTTGGCTTTTTTGCCACAAAAAACCTCTGTGATTGGAATCGGCAGGGTGATTAAGTCAATGCAGCAATACTGTATACTTACGTCCCTGTATAGAGCGTCACTCCGCCGAATTCGAAATGAAAGCGATTAGCTTTGTCCACACTGTGCCTTTTTCTGTTCGTCAGGGGCATGCGTTATAGCGCAGTCAAAAGTGAACGTGAGGTATGCCCTCTGACCGTATCCAAAACTTCAAAAATGACAATATTGGCGTTGCGTTTCTCGACGCATTCAATTATTGAATGCGCCAATATGAAAGTTGATGATGAAAATTGAAGATGAAAGGGCACAACTCGGACATAGCTAAGAGGTTTTGTTCTCTGCCTTTTTTATGGAATCAATCGACAAATTGATGGTATCACATAATATTTTTGAGATATTATGTGATTTCACGTCGCATTTTTATTGGTAAGACCTTTGGGATTTTTGGCCTATGCCGATACAGTAATAAACTTTAATGTATATAAATTATTTACATATTATTCAAATGTAGAATCTATATGTAAATGAAGAAAATCGATCCGTCGGCGACGGGTAACGTTCGCGTTATAGTTTAATCTGAAGCTTGGATATACAAGACATAAGTCCGAGTTAAGCCTCGTTTCCACTAAGCAACAATTCACGCGCAACATGCTGGACAACAAGTTGCCCAACATGTTGAAAGTCAGCGCGGGACTTTTGATGAACAACGTTGTCTGTCTACGCATCTACTTTACGTCAGTCGTCGCCAACATGTCGCCAGAGGAACTTGTGTTGATTTTTGTGGCAGTGGTTATAATTTTTTTTATAGTATCTGTGAGCAGTATCCCATAGACGTTCATAGTTTTGGTACAGTTCGCTTAATTTGAGCACTTGTTCGTTAGACCACACTACGGACATTGTTGCGCGCGTCTCCACTTGACGACAATTGATGCAATTCTCTTTAAACAAACAACAAGCCGCGCGTCATGTTGCGCGTCAGCTGGCAACATCGCGCGCTGTTGTGCAGCGTTGCCGTACATGTTGAGCGTCACGTGTCGCGCGCTAAATGTTGCCTAGTGGAGACGCGGCTTTCTCTTATCGTTATCTTTACAACTCACTTTATGGAATGGACTGGGTTAAGAACCTGGTTAGAACTCACTCAAATATTACGAAATCACGCATGAAGCTGAAGATTTGCCTAATGTCCTAAAAAACGATGGTGTTTTTAAAATATATTAAACTAGATGACGCCTGCAACTCCGCTGCGCCAAAATTCGTTTATCACGCAGTAACCGTACATTTTTCCGGTATAATATCCTATGTCCTTTCCCAAGACTCAAAGTATCTCCATACCAAATTTCAGCGAAATCGGTTCAGCGGCTACGACGTGAAGGACAGACAGACAGACTTACACAGACAGACACGCTTTCACGTTTATAATGTTAGTATGTATTTTTGTAATTTTAATTATTGTTCAAGGTAGGCACTTAAAAAGAGCTTCACGTAACAATATCATAGTACATTACGATTTTCTTTTGAGGACGAAGATAAAAGCTTTTCATGTTTGATTGAATCTGCTTAATGTATAACAAATTTGCCGTGTAATAGAAAACTTGTAATAATATTTTTCATTAATACAATTCTATTCGCCCACTTCCATGACAAGCTCTTTATAATATTGCAGTAGAAAATTTTGTTACAATAGGACCAGCAGTTTAGACTATATTATGATGAGACAAACTAGCACGCGTAGTGCACAAACTTTCAAAAATATCCTTACTCCTTTTTTGGGACTTTACGTACTCATAAATCTTATATCTTTAAACGAGCAATTCTTGTATATATACATATAATTGTAATCTCGGAATCGGCTCCAACGATTTTCATGAAATTTAGTATATAGGGGGTTTCGGGGGCGATAAATCGATCTAGCTAGGAATCATTTTTAGAAAATGTCATTTTCATCGAATACCGAGCAATGCTCGGTCAAATAGCTGGTTACTATTTATACTAGAGTAAGTAACGATTGACAGTTTGCTTTTAGGCTTTAGGCTTTAGCCAACTTCAAAGTTTGGTCTATTTGCATTAGAAGACTATAGTCATTAGAAGGCCAAAGATTTGCGTCCATTTGGTAAATGTGAACACGACTTACTTGGCATTGTCTTTAGATCCATGTGATCCATACTAATATTATAAATTCGACAGTGTGTCTGTCTGTCTATTACCTCTCTGAACCGATTTTGTTGAGTAAACACTTTGAGTCCCGGGAAAAGAAGATACTGTTTATTTCCGAACGAGATTCCCGAACGATAAACGAAATTTGGCGTACGTAATTATTATTTAGTATTTACGTAAATATTAGTTGTTATATGTGATGATCCTCACCGGCCCGGGAGTAATCTGTGTACCGGATTAATTGGGACATGTTCGTCGTATTTGTGCATAGATGACGTGGTGCATTCCCGACTGACAGTACGTTTGGGAATAACAATTAATGAGCAAGGCCACGTATTTTGCGTTGTTGCGTACCGTTGCGGCGACGCGTCGTAGCGTCAACGCTGTTACGTTTAATAAAATATAATATTAATATGTTGCTCTTACTTACTTACCACATCTTGCCCGCAACTTCGTTGCACCGAAATTCTTTGAGTACGCGGAAACAGTAAATTGTCGGAATTCATAGAAACTTGATAATAAATAAGTTCAAAGGATTAAGCGAAAAGGGGTTATCAGACAGACAATAATAATTATTATATTTCAAAGGATCTTAGAAATAAAAACGAAGCAATGTCGGAGATCCAAAATTACAGAATCACTGTCGAATACTATCTTGACCGCGCACTCATTTCTATGGTAAAGTTTAACCATAAGCGTGAATCGCATCATGCCGTCGCAGCATTAACTCACAGGACTTCTCCTGTGAGTTAATGCTGCGACGGCAAATGTCGTTGGGAAAATGCGTTTGTGATGACAAACGCGACGCAGCGATCAACGTGGCCACACTCTTACTCCAACTACTCATACATAATATAACCTATTACATAGCTTTGCTTATGATTGTCAAACAAATCCTTGACGGATCCAAGATCATAGCAGCTAGAATGCTACAAAAATGTATCGCTGAATCTAGTTGAGTCACTTGAGATACAGCTATTTCACACTTGGCAATGTCATCCAAATGGTATATTATCCTTGTAAGTATGTAGAAACTCATTAGTAAAATTTTTTTTAAGGACTGTAGTCCGATCTCCTCGATCGATGTAGTGACCCGATCACCTAATAATACATTAAACCTTCCCTGGACTTTGACAAATTTTTCAAGTCTAAAATTTTGCCAAATCGGTTCAGCCGTTCTCGAGTTTTAGCGAGACCAACAAAATTGATTTTTTTAATTTATTTATATACAGTGTGTAACAAAAATAAGTGATAATACTTTAGGGTGTGTACGTGTTCCTTGTAGAGAGTTCACTGTGAAAGTAGCAGCACTGAAAGACCAAATTTTTTTTCATAGTGAACTCTCTACAAGGAACACGTACACACCCTAAAGTATTATCACTTATTTTGTTACACCCTGTAGACAGATTATATTTAAGTGAACTATGTTATTCATAAATCATAATAATATAGCTTCTTAACTTATGAAACCTACTCATAAATACAATCTCCTTAAATGTGTAGCATTTATTTGAATATATAAGTATAGGTAATATTCTCATTTGTCGTGATTTTGCGATTCCATGGAGATCAGTGATAAGCATTTTCTTTTATCATTCAAAGAAACTGCAGAGTTAACAAGAATTATAGAGATGCCAGTATGACATACTGGCATCTCTTTACTTTACTTTTATATAATTTGTTTTATTTAAGAGGCTTTTGAAATTATTACAAGTTACTTTAAATCAAAGAACACAAACATATTTTTATTTAAATTTAAATTCCTATGATAATAATAAATAAATAAATAAATAAAAGGTCTTTATTTCAGGCATAAATGTACCCATAGAGAATATATAAAGTATTATTATGTAAAATTAAAATTAAAAATAAAATAATGTCCTATTATAATTATTCATTCTTACAACTCTTCGGTGTTCAAGGTGTACCTTGACCACGTGAGTCAGGACCGATGATGCATCATAGGTTCATAGATAATTCCTTTTGACCCCTACATGGGAAAAACTCTTTAATTATCATAATATTAAAACTAGACGCCAGCAACTCTGTTGCGCCAAAACTCGTTAATCGCGCGGGAACCGTACATTTTTCCGAGATAAAAAGTATCCTATGTCCTTTTCTGAGACTCAAATTATCTCTATACAAAATTTCAGCAAAATCGATTCAGTGGTTTAGGCGTGAAGAGGTAACAGATAGACGGACAGACAGACAGACGCACTTTCACATTTATAATATTGAGTAAAAAGTCATTTATAATATTGAGTAAGAGTAAAATTCTTAGACATTTCTACAAATTCCTAGCTCTCTGACCCAGATATTATCACAGAGGTGAGCGTATAGACGTGATCAAAATTAATTTTTCAAATCGGCTCGGTTCGGGAAAGTTAAGGAAGACTTCAATTCGGAAGCAATTAATTCCAACTTTTTCAATCTTTTCTCGCACTGACACTTATTTTTAATGTCGGTGGATTCTTTTTAAATTTGACTTTTATCATTATTAATTTTATTCTGTTAGAACTTTATATTATATTTAAAATTTTCAATTTCTATAAATGTGATATTTTCATTTTAAATATGGTTTGATGTAATAAAATCTATAAGTATCTATAATCTATAATCTATATCTATATATATAAAACTCAAAGGTGACTGACTGATTGACATAGTGATCTAATTTGGCATGCAGGTAGATGTTATAACGTAGGCATCCGCTAAGAAAGGATTTTGATAAATTCCAACCTCAAGGAGTTCAAATAGGGGATGAAAGTTTGTATATAATAATACTTCTTAACGCGAGCGAAGCCGAGGGCAAAAGCTCGTATATAATATAAGCAGTCAGTATGCCGTATGTGTAAAATAAAATTTTCGCAAATTAAAATATCCCCAGTCAAACTAGAAACCGCTCTATTTTTAACGTCTCTTAAAATGTGTTACCTTATTTCGGGACTTTTATATTCGTCTATATTTAGAATCAAGGTAAAAAAGCAACTTAATCGAACTATTTTAACTTAATAGTTATAAGGTCGTACATTGCATACATTGTTAGAATCGATTTTGCTATGAGGAAGCGTTTATTAAATTTTTAAGTACGACCTAAGTCTATTGCCTTTTCAAATTGCTGCAGTAAACTCCTTAGTTATTTTCTACTGTCTAATATTTTAAAAGTTATTTTTAATCAAAAGCTCATTTCTGCGTAGCTACAGTCCATACTAATGATATAATTGCGAAAGTATGTCTGTTTGTTACCACTTCACGCCCAAACCACTTTCCCCGTCCCGTTTTTACCCTTTGGGTACGAAACCCTAAAAACATTAATGGCATGATGTAAATAAATTTCTTTTTCTTATTTCCGAAGAAAAAACTTTACCAGACTTTTATTCATCAGCTGTTAGTACGTCTGAAAACCTGACCCCGTAATCCAGGTCAAATACTTTCGCTTATCATGAACATCTACATTGTTGGTTTAAGTTGGGGTGTTTTTTACTTGATAATTATTTGCTGTCACAAATTTATTTTCACCCCATTTCCAAGGTCGTAAATTTAACACGCAATTATAATGTTCGTTTTAAAAAGTTATTTAAAGATGTGTATGAGTTGTTTTCAATGAAAACAATTTAATGAAAACTTTTCATTGCCAACTTATCTAGCTTATGGGGCTTATCTAGCTTATGGGGCACTATTTATTAGGTCCTATTAGTCTTAGCGTCATAAAATATAGCCTATAGCCTTCCTCGATTAATGGGCTATCTAACACTGAAATAATTTTTCAAATCGGACCAGTAGTTCCTGAGATTAGCGCGTTCAAATAAGCCCTTTCAAATAATTTCCCCCCGTTTTTTCCTCTATTTCTTCGTTTTTCTTAGTCTTAGCGTGATAAAATATAGCCTATAGCCTTCCTCGATAAATGGGCTATCTAACACTGAAAGAATTTTTCAAATCGGATCAGTAGTTCCTGAGATTAGCGCGTTCAAACAAACAAACTAACAAACTCTGCAGAATTATAATATTAGTATAGATTAAGTACTCCATTTTTTTTTTAGTTTAAAAATCGTAGTAGTTGCGAAATACAGATGATTTAATGCTTGAAATTCGTCCTCTAATATTAGTTTTTGTTCGTGCATTTCCCACACGTTTATACATGCGTAAAACCACTTAAAAGTTAATCCGATTTTGATATAAGTTGTTACCTAAAGTAAGAAGGACGCTTATAAGCCTCGTAATTTAAGCCTTTAAAAGTACAAGTGAAGTCGGGCAAGTCTATAGTCGCATAATAAATCATTTTACATTCTGTGGGCCGACACGCTACATAAGCGTCACTTGGCAGCATGAATAATAAATGAGGAGTATACGTATTGAGAAAAAATTTCATAAAAACTCGATTATTCTCCCACCTGGACTTGGCGATAAGATATGTATGTATTGTTGGTTGACTTATTGTTCCCTTAGCATACTCATAATGGTGGAATTTTATTTCCATATGAAACAGTAACTTTTTGCGTAAGAACTTTGAGCGTCGGTGTAATTATATTTCCGTCGACTACTACGAGATAATATATTGTGACGGATACGGACATATAGTGCCATCTAGCTTCAAACCAGCGAAACTTATCGAGGGAACACAGACAACATAAATCCCCTACTCGATACTAGATGATTGTATATGATGTGTATGATTACCTGAGCGTATTTTCTAGAAAAGTCCAACCCTTGTTTACGCGACTTAGGTACGATCTAGAATGGAACTTTCCGTCCTCGTCTCGGGCCATAGCCGTAGGTAGACGAGCCGGCAATTCACTTTAGTCTGAGCGATCTTCGCGACGACTTCGGAGTGAAAACAAGTGATTAATAGTGAGTGAACCAGTAAAACCTACGACTTGGCTACGATCTAGGACAGTGATAGTGCTCAGTATTTTGGACCTAGTGCTTTGTGTGACCTAGTGTTTGTGAATAAAGACTTCAAGAGAGTCAGCAGGTCTTTCTCTCCAGATTCTTCGAACCCTAGCATGTAACAATATTATCTTTTTTACTAGATTCTACGAAGATCTTTGCAAACTATAATATTGACCTGAATTCAGTTAGCAATAAACTTGCAGAATATTTTATTTACTTACTTAGAGCTTCCACACAAAACTGCGAATTCGCAAATCGCATCACATCGCTGAAATCTGCGACAAAAGTCACACTAAAAATGACATTTCAATGCAAATTCGCATGAATTCACAGTTGTGTGTTTTGTGTGGGGAATATTGTGAAGGAATTTACTTATCTTGCTTGAGTTATATTATCATTTTTCGTTCGTGATTGAAATTTTCTAAATGTCTTTTTCTTGGACTCAAAGTATCTTGTAAGTACATTGTCTATAACAAATTTTGAAAAAACAAAAAGGCTTTAGGATGTAACAGACAGACACATGTAAGTTTTGAAAGTAAGTAAGTAACTTACATAATGTTTTCCTGATTACAATAATCAAACAAAAACACTTATAAAATATTTAACTACTAACCGCCCAAGCTAAAGTCGAGTAAACAAAAACCAGCAATAGATACACGATCGATCTTGACATATTTGATGAAGTAGAAAACGGGTCACGATGGAAAACTCATTAGTCACATATTGAATAAACCTACACTATATTTTCATAAAGATTTTCATAAAATAAAGTTCGCTCTGGTGACTTTAAAAAAAAACGCTGGATGCAGATGCGTATTTGAATATATTTAATACTATATGAGCGATATGCGTTTAGAATATTATACCAGGCCAGATAAGTAAGCATATTTTAAGAAGTCATATTCTTATGTCTTGACTAAATTATAAAATTGTTGTTGCTAGGCATTTATGTAGAGTTAGAGCGTGTAGAGTCACAAGGCTAAATCTGCAAACCTTCCAGAAAAGAGCGTATTCCCTTTTATCCGACAATGCAGCTGCAAGTTGCAACTCTTCTGATGTTGCGATTATACATGGGCGACGGTAGTTTCTTGCCATCAGGGGGCAAACAAAATTAGGTTGTTTGCCCCCTAATTTTATAAAAAAAACCATTGCAAACTCACCCAAAAACAACTACCTTCCCCCCACATGATAGTCTGTGGACTTTGCCTTCCCTAAATATGTAGCCTGATTTGTGGACGCTCCTTTTTAACAACTCTAGTTATACTTGTTACTCTGGCTTTATAATTGAATCGGCGTGACTGATAGCGGCTTGTTTATCTTCGATAAAGGGAACAATTTAGGGCTTCGATAGATTGAATATCACCATTACCACTAATTACGATGAACTGAACCGTATCTTATTACAACAAGAAGTGGTTTGATGGTGTTAAAAAGTTTTTTTTTTTTATGAAATAAGGGGGCAAACGAGCAAACGGGTCACCTGATGGAAAGCAACTTCCGTCGTCCATGGACACTCGCAGCATCAGAAGAACTGCAGGTGCGTTGCCGGCCTTTCAAGAGGGAATAGGGTAATAGGGGAGGGTAGGGCTGGGAATAGGGTAGGGGATTGGGCTTCCGGTAAACTCACTCACTCGGCGAAACACAGTGCAAGCGCTGTTTCACGCCGGTTTTCTGTGAGAACGTGGTATTTCTCCGGTCGAGCCGGCCCATTCATGCCGAAGCATGGCTCCCACATATAAATATGTTAGAATATGACGCCTGCAACTCCGTTGCGCCTAGTTTCGTTTATCGGGTAAGAACTTTACATTTTTCGGGATTACTTCCCCGGGACTCAGAGTATCTTCATACCAATCATTATCGTTCGTATATCGTATTTTTATCATTATTGGTTCAACGGTTTGAGCGTAAAGAGGTAACATACAGACAGACATAATCATGATAGCTATGTCGTTACTTTGTTTGCTAAAGCATTTTAAAACCATTTCGACCTATGCGTAGAATAGAGTTCTATGTGATCATAGGACAAAAATGATTTTATTGTATAAATGAAATAGGAAATCAAAGCTCTACAGTCTCTCATTTTCAGAATTTTTATATCTTACTTATTTTCCGAGATACAGAATCGTAAAACGTCCTATTTGAAGTAAGCTCCGTCTTAAAATGCACCAAGCGCACATTGGACGAGGAGAGGGGAGCGCACGTGGCGCACCATCGTCACTTCGAGCGTTGTTGTGCGGAGACAACGTTGTTGTTGCGTCTAATCTATATTGATATCAGACGTTGTTTTATGGAGGGTTAGAAAAATACGTTTCTAAGTGTAAAAAGTGAGATTTGTTTAATATTTGTATCTTAGGTAAAAATTCGTCGTGTTATTATCAAAAATAATGTCGTAAAAAGTTGACGTTATAAGTGATGATAGGACGATGTTGGACAAATACTTTAGAGCTTTTATGGGTAACATGTAATTATAGGACGCTTTTTTACGGAATGACTGATGCATTTTGTAAGTCCGTTGTGCAGATGGGACGTTATCACTTGAATCATAGCATAAGATAGGACGTTGTACGTTTAAAAATATTGTCAAATATAAATTTATTTTTAATTTTATATATAAAAATGGTTTAAATCTGTCTTACCTTGCAACATATGGTGTGTGACAAATCAAAATCATAAAATTATCACTTTTGTGCGCATAATATCATTTACCTATAGCAACATTATATTATTTTTAAATATATTTATTTACAAATAAAATGAAGTATTCTCTAATACAATACTATATATATATGTATACATTTATGTAAAATTTGATTTGCTTGTAATACATTTTTTTACATTTCATTTGATGAGAACGACATAACACCGCAACATTCGCCTTTGCCTCCGGATGCAGAAGAAATAAGCCAGCAACTGAACGATGTTTAGCATGAAATTAACGTACAGCCTAATCCATCTACTGACCTCACCGTTAATAGCATTCAACCATCTTTACTTTCTTTAGAAGCGCCTTCTAGTTTCGAAAAATTCACCTTTAATACAGCTGGAAGACTTAGAAATTTCCGACAGTACGTGTACTCTGGTTAGTCAAGAATTGTTACTACAAATTCCTACGCCATTTCCAACTCTCTCTGAACTCTGAATTCTACAGACCGCAGACAAATCGACGCCCTCGGGATGATATATTTCAGTCCGATGCAACGCCTAAAACTCTACAAGGTGAAGATTTGGCCTCACGTGGAATACTGTTCTCATCTTTGGGTAAAGGCCAAAGATGATGACAAAATACCAACTATTCCCTCTGGATAATAACCAACGAAGGGCTGCTTGGATTGTAGACAGCCATTGTGTTTCAAACAAGCTAGAGTCTAGACCCCTTGGAATTACGCTGAGATGTGTCTTCGCTCTGCATCTTCTATCTGCTGAATCACGGGGAGTATAATTGTTTGCTATCACACCTCCTGCAACATTTCATAATTCTACGGGAATACTTTCCATCAGGTGACCCGTTTGCTCGTTCGCCCCCTTTTTAAAAAAACCAAGGAGCAGTCGAAATATACAGTTGGCACTAACAAAATATCTGTAAGATTTAATTTGTTAGTGCTAACTATGATTTTAATGTTAGCAACTTGGTTTATTTAATGAAAAAAAATTTAATCAATTACCTACGGCTGGCCAAATGTCAGCGCGCGTCAACATTAGCAAACAAAACTGTCATTGCGATACTTAACCGATTCAATGAGGCGCACATTTTTGAAGACTTTCAGTCGTGGCGGCACACAATTTTCTCGTGACAGGTTATCCGTGTCATACGCCATAAAAGTAGATGACACGGCTATCGTGTCACCCGCCACGTTCAAAAAGGTTTATTGTTTAGTTAAGCCCAAAGCATTGACGTTAACGGAAGGCTACGTTGTTTTGAGTTGACTTCGAGTAGTTTTACTAAGTGTTAATCTGAAAATGGCAGGTAAGCGATTTTTTTTTATTCAGATGTTGCAAACCTTATGTAGGTTTCAAAGTTAGAAAAATGAGTATACTAAATATAATCGGGGTTTCCGATGTGAATTATTATACGTTCGTAGATAAATTTAAACAAGTTCGTTGTTAAGTTTTTTAACCGACTTCCAAAAAGGAGGAGAGTTCCAGTAAAAAGCTCATAGGTACAAGACTACTTTTAACCGCAGGGAAACGTTTTATTCCTATGGATAAGGAAATTTGCGGTAACAGCTAGTTAAAAATATTTTAGAAAGAAACAACTTAGATTAAAACAAAAATCGTTAGTGGATTAGTAATACTTCGATGTCAACGCATTACGTGGAAAATTAAGACGGTTTTGTTCGGAGTAAAACCTTCTAAAGTGTAATTTAAGGGAGATACAATCGCTTTCTAAATGACACAGATCACGTGTCACATGCCACACGTTAAAAACCCATAAGACGCGGCTGCCGAGCAATCACCTTTAAAAAAGGTTGACGGCCCCTACGTTTTTTTAATTCACAGAATATTATGAGGCGAAGCCTATGGGCTTGTTCTACGTGGCAAATTAAGATGATTTTGTTCAGAGTAGAACCTTCTAAAGTGTAATTTGAGGGAGATACAATCGTTTTTTAACTGACACGACTCTGTGGCGCTGTGGCGTATGACACGTGAGTCGTGTCATACATGTTTTTAACGTGTGCGTTAAAAACATGTATGACACGGCTACTGTGTCATCCGCACTGAATCGGTTAATAAAATAATAATTCTGAATACAGCCCTGGATATTTGTTACGTTTCAAATAGTTATCATAGATGACGACAGATAGCGGTTTATAAGTAGTATAATAATAAAAGCTATTTAACTACAGTTTTAGCTATTAAATGTGTTTAAGACTAAGTGTATAACAGTTACCAGTATTCAAGTATGATTATTCCAATAAACTTATGCAAAATTATACGCATTTACGTCTGTATTATCTTTCAAAGGTTTGGCCATCTAGTGTCAAGTAGTATAATTAACGCTGAAATCTGAAATGTTCTAGAACTTTTATATTTAAATTACATTTAAAATTATTTACAGATGCAATGTGATGTTATTTATATTATCAGAATGTCTGTCTGAGTAACTTTGACATTGTAAAACACAATACTTCATCCTTTCGTTGTTAAAAACGTAGAAAACACCAATTTATTGGGAGTCTCATTACGTGTGCACCTGACAAACGCTGAAAGTGTACTGACTTAAGCCCCGCCCACAATGATGACCTCAGGACCTAGTTGAAAATCACAGTGCCCACTTGCTTAGGCCAGCTCCTCTTCGTATGAGCTCCGTGACAATAGTCCCCTCTAAAAGGCAGCTAATAGCAGCCCATAGTCGTTACACTATGACCCATTAGGGGCGAGTCCCACTTCCGCGGCCTTGGGGTGTGTTGGGATTTTTTTACAAAACAAAAATATTTGGGTTAAAAATCGTGACATTTCTATGGCACGCAGAAGTTACGGATACGACGTTCTAAGGAAACACTATGGAAGCCAAATACTTCTATTCACTTTAAATTGAAGTCTTTGATGGAAGCAGGTTTAGACCCAGTTTCATCAAGCAATGTTAAATAAATAATGGCTTGTTAAATCAGTTAACGGCCTGTTAGAGCTATCGAGCGTTCCACCATACGCTAATGTCATGTCAAATCGCCTAACACGGTGTTAAATTTTAATTCCTGCTGGGGAGGTTAAATAATGGTTAAATATATAACAGGCCGTTATAATAGTCAAAACAACAACTTTCAAAGACAATAATATGCAATATCATTAAAAGAATCTGTTTTGACTTTTAGTTCTTTCCGCCATGTTTCTGCTACGTCCTTATTATTAATTATTTTCATATTTATGAATAATTATTTATTTTCACTTTGCCAAAAATTCAGCCTTCGGATTTTCCTTGACATTGCAAATATACTAACTTGTATCAAAATTACCAAACCGAAATATGTAAATAAAAGTTTGTAATATGATTCATGTTTTCAGCTTTGACAGATAATAATTATTAACCTGGTAAATTAAGAGCTCACCTGACTCTAAAAATCAAACATCGTCCTTCTCTCTTCACACTCACGCCCGTCTTTCATATGCCAGGTGAAAAAGGACGGCGCGGAATCATCGCCGAGTTAGTTTTACTTGAATAAAAGACGAACTATAATGATTATGAAAAAAGTGTTTTGAGCAAATTTAGGTTTTATCAATACCTTTTTATATATTAAAAAATATTAAAGAAAAGACAGCAAACTTCGAAGATCCAAGCAAAAATGTGTCTAAAACAAGGTTTTTTGTAAAAAAGAAACTATCGAGCATTTTTTGAGTAATCGTGTTTTCGTCTTGAGCATTTAATCTTTATGAACTGAAGTTACTTGTGTCAAAAAATCAGTTTTCTAGACCTTACAGATTTTGAGATCTAGGTTAATGTATGTAGTCAAGTTAGGGTCATATGGGCTCTTAAGAAGAACTATTATAGCGTAACAAATGTATGCGATCAGTGATATTTTAATTTGGTTGCATTATCTACTATTATACTAATAAGGAAGGAAGTGACACATTGCAGCAAACATGTCGTATTAATCTTGTACATTGCAATTTCGTCGCCTTATAACAAGAATGAACGAATTGATAGTTGTTCACTCGTTGTTCACTCAACATTGCATTTACTAATCCGCTGTTAAATTTTTACTGTGAGACATAAGTATTTTGACAGGCTGTTTAATTTTCTAAGGTCCGTTAAGTAATGCCTTGTTAGGATTTAACAAATAGAGGTTGGTGAAATTGGGTCTAAGTGTTAAAACAATCCAAAAATACTTACTTTTTTATATTATTTGACGAATAGCTGGTGTTGAGAAATGATATTATGTCATTGAGAGTTACGATTTCAATAATTTTAGATGCTAATGATTTGTACTATTCAAATCAGGCTTTTGTAAAATATCGAAAGTCTATAAATACAATTTTAATTCGTAATAAAATGATTACGTACTCAAACTGTAATTTGAAATAAATTATACTTAAAATAAAAATTCTAACTTATCTAGGTTATAAAATTGTTAATACGAGTATTTTAAACTTTGTGTGGAAACGGAAATTCTATACTTCAATAAACAAAGTTCAACACAACTAGGCTAAGCCTGGGATAAAAATTCAGCCTTTATATTTGTCTTCGCAAAACCCGAAAAGTATTTAGGAGATAAAGTTGAAAATCTGATGAAATAATGGCGGATTTTTGGATTTCGGAAAAGACGTGTTCTATTTCGGATTACCTTCTCTAAACAGATATAAAATATATTAATTTATAACATGGACAATGGACATCGAAGTATCAATTAAGAGGACAATTTAAATGTTTAAATGAGCATAAGTAGATTTATATTCAAAATTCTGCCGCCTTCTTTTATTCTAAATAATTTCTATCTTTTAAATATTAGTAGCCTCTCTGACTTTTTCTTCCTACTAAATATTTCCATCTTCTAAATATTTCAAAATAAAAAAATATATGTCCTAGAATTTGATCCCTGATATTTCCGGTCTAAGTCGGTCTCCCTGATGCAGTTTTATGAGTCAAAACAAAATTAGATGGATGACAATTTGACCGCATACTTTGAGTCTTTTATTACTTCAATCTTATTGATATTGGAGCGTCTGTGGCCTAATAGGTAGGCACTTTACTAACCTTTGGTTGGCACTCGTAGAACGTGCAGGTTCGATCCCGGATGGAGGCGTGTATTCCAATGAGACATTTTATGATCGTACATAATACGGACGCTCATACGATTGAGGAAAACATCGTCAGGAAACCAGCACATCGTTGGTCCCAGACGTTTAATTGACAACTTCTTTCCTCTGGACTAGGCCGACTATGTCGCGAGAATGTCGCATATGCTGGGTAACCATACGGACATTTAAACCCTCTCCCACGCACTACAGTATTTGAGAAGTGTCAGAGTGAAGCTAAGTAACTTAGCTTCACTCTGAAAATATTAAATACTGTTATATAAATCATGTACAACGCAACGGATGCAAAGGCCTAGTTTTTATTGTTATTATTATCTAAATCCTCATTTTCCAAAATCTAAATAAATTCAGGAAATCCTCGAATTAAACATTAATTTGCTAAGTGACGGAGAAGACAATAACGAATTACGAATGAAAAACAACACAATAAGTCATGGCGAATTCCGAGAACCAATCTCGTTAAAATTTGCTTGCTCCTATTTTGTTTTGTATTTAAAAATGCAATTTTTAATTGGCTGTTTTTCCTACTATTATAACTTAATAAATAAAATATAGGTTTGCTTTGAATGTAGGCTTTGTAATGAATGAATGAAATATCATATTTTATTTTACACAATCACAGTCATACACAAACAGAAAATCGAAGCACATAATTTATCTTTTTTTTAAATATAATAACGAGCAAGCGGTAAAGCGGTAGCATCAGAAGAGTTGCAGGTGCGTTGCCGGCCTTTTAAGAGGGAATAGGGTAATAGGGGAGGGTAGAGAAGAGAAAAGGGTGGGGGATTGGGCCTCCGGTAAACTCACTCACTCGGCGAAACACAGCGCAAGCGCTGTTTCACGCCGGTTTCCTGTGAGCCCGTGGTATTTCTCCGGTCGAGCTGGCCCATTCGTGCCGAAGCATTGCTCACCCACGTTAAATCTATTAAAAAAGTTGACATTAATGTTGGTAGAAATCTGAGGATTTTCGTCTACTCAATAAAGCTTTTGATTGGCCCTCGTCAACTAGTCAACCAATAAAAAAACATGAACAATGACTAATGAGTAATATAAGCAAGCTCTATCACGCAAAAATATACATTTTTTTTAATGAAAGTATGCTATAAAAGTATTTGTTGGGATAAAAAATGTCCATAATATTATGAAACAAGTAATTATATCGGTCTATGGTCCAGACTTTGGCTTGAAGAAGTAAACCGTTAAAAAAAAACTTTAGTCTATAAGAGCAAAAATCTTGTAACCCGTAGGTTTTAAAACTTATTACTTTTTTTTTTCTTTTTTTATACAAAAAACTGATCGAACCAATCACACTTCAGTTCCGACTTGGACCAGAGATAGTTTTCCCGAATTTCCCACAGGATCCAGCTTATATCGCCGTAAGTTGGAAATGTTAAAGTCTTCATATATTTTCATGATGCAGGTAAAAAGTAATCTGGTACTTATTAAAAACATACCCAGTTGTAAAAAGTAATCTGGTATTAAAAACGTTATCTCTAGTATAATTGTAGTTTTGTTTAATTTTGTTATATTATTGCTTAATTACCTGTGGAGGCTTGTAATTGGCTTTTCGTATTCTATAATTTAGAGTAAATTTAATATAGTTAGCTGTAAGCCACCCAAACATGATAAAATAAAATAAAATAAAATAAAATTAGTTTTGCTCCTAGATCCTTATTTTTTTTAAATTATAAGCTATAAGCAGTGTTACGTTGTCTCTGGTATCTCGTATTTTTAATATACTTATAAAAAAAAACATAATTATTAACCAGAAACTTGTTTACTAATAACAAAGCATGGACGAATATAGACGACTTCACCACTTACAGATAAGTGCCGGATACATACGGAGAATCTATAAAAAAAATTGTGGTAGCCTATCCGGCACTTTATCAGGAAGTGGTGAAACAGGCCCTAATAATAATTTTATTTTTTCTAGTGCGTGGCTAGACACTATAATTTTTTATAAGCTTAAAAGGTGGATAAAATTGAGATTTAAATTTGGAACAAAATGCTACATTCGAGCTAGTCAGATAAATGTTGGAAAGTTCCGTATCCGTGGTCACTGAAATAGAAATAACGCTCACCGCTGTTGAACACTTGGAAATTCCTATTTTAAATATAAAAAGAATATGAAACGAGAATGGCAAAGTGCAAATTCACTTGCAATTAGTTGGTTTATTTTTATATTGTCAATTATTCGGTTAATGTTTTGTACTCTGTAGCAAAGATATTTGCTGCAGAACTTTGTTTAAAAGTAAGCTAAGGGAATACATCTATACATTATAAATGTCGACGTCGTCGTGTCTCGCACCTCTTCAAGTTCGAAACACTTTGCGTCCCTTTAAATAAAGCTTCTATAGATTTTATTGCAGATAAAAGAATAAAAAATACAGTCCCTGCATGATAAATAAATGTATTTTTTGAGACTTATGGAGAGAGCCATGAATCATGATTCATAATACAAAAATTGGCTAGGCACAACAACTTGTTGTGGTTTTTCAACGCTTGATTTAGTTTATGAGTTTTTAAGTGGGACAAATTAAAGGCAAGTTTACATTAATCCATTATTATTTAAAAGTTGGCAACGTCATAAAAATTAATACACATGAAGTGCTGTCCCCTGAGGCACACCGCGCGGCTTGTTAATTAAATGTTGTTTCACGAATTTCATATTTTTCAAGGTCCCAACTTTTATCATATGGATTTAATTAAATATACGATGTAACTTTTTAATTACTGCAAAGTGGCAAAGCACACGAGGTAAAATGATTTATGATACAAAAAAAATGAACTACTATTTAACATCATAATCCGTCAAACCCCAGCGGCAGCCGGCTACCGCATAACAATTGAAAATCTATTGTGTCTGCGATACCCACGATGGAGGTGCTACTGCAAGTAGACAAAAATATTATTAAACTTATGGAATGTGTTTAAATTCAAAATTAAAATTGGAAAATCATTTGAGAAAGATCACGCTAAAATTTTATATTTTGATTGTTTCTCGTTAGGGTGAAGCCAAACGAGCGTAATTTGTGAGTTGTGAGTCGCAGAATTGTCGCAGAGTTCGCATTCAGTTTCATACAGAAGTCTTGTTTGATTCACACGAGCGTAATTTTGTGAGTCATGATTTGTATGAAAAGATATTTACGCGGCAGAAATTCTGCGACTCACAACTCACAAACTACGCTCGTTTGGCTTCACTCTTACTCTACAAAATATGAGCTTTGCTCAATTCTTGCATGTTACCTCCTCTTTACCCGACTGTACCACGGAGGTTTATGATTTTCGAGTGTATATTAATTGTGGAATGTGTAATTTATGACATTCATCAATCATCATATATAATTCCTACGACAGTTTTAGCGGGATGGTCTCTTTTTTTTTAATACTTTGGAGTCTAGACTCTGGCAGCCCCGGATCTAGGGTCTAGGGGGGGGGCAAGCCGGGGTCTGTGCCCCGGGCGGCAAATTCAGGGGGCGACACGTAATAAAATATAATATAATAGCACAAGTACAGCAATTTCATGGCCATATCAACTTGACCGATACCCTGATCGCGGACTGCGGAGTGAGACGTGCTGCACGAACATTTATTATTCGCGAGGCGCGTAGGCATAGTTCAAAATACGCGCCCGGCTCTCGCACGCTTTTAAACCCTACCCTGTTAATTATATTATATATCCTACTTATTATTGATAGCTGAAATTATATGGATGATAAAGGTGAAAATAAACATAAATAGGTAGGGGGGCTACACGTTGACAATTTAATCTCATAGAAATCATGTTCAATCATGCTTGTGTAAGTGTACACGTACACATATTTTTATACACAAATGTAAATCAATTTCGGTTTCGTTTGACAGCTCGAGATTGTTGCTCTATTCGGCTAGGTGTATTAACTTTATGGTATAAAATTTCGTGACTAGCCTCGTTGCTTGGACCATAAGCAATATTCGTTCCGATGGCCAGCACACTTTGATGAACGTCAAACGATGCTTTGACAAGCCGTGCCTGTTGTCGCAACTGCAATTCAAATATCGAAGTCCCTTGTACTACAAATATTACAAAATGAACCTGTAGGTGGAATTCCCAGTTTAATTACATCCATTGCGCATTCGATTAGAGAACTTACAACGAAAGCACCGTTGCGTCAAGCAATGTATAACACAATCATTCAGTTGTTCGTAACTATCTGGTTTATGTGTGAATATGGTACAGTTCTTGATGTTCAGACCTCAAACCGAGAACAAATATGGGAGGCCGGGAAATCAACAATCATAACAAGGCAAATCAAAGGCACTGCGTAGTTCTGGTTACACATAGATAACTAGTTTCCTGTTAATAACTGTTATTTGAACACCGAATGACAGTATAAAAGTCAAAATTGGTCCTTACTGCCGTCTAGACTCTAGATAGGAACATCAATTACTTAAGGGCCTGTTTCGCCACTTTCTGTAAAAGTGCCGAATAGACTATTCACAGCTTTTTTGACAGATGCTCCATACTTGATCTGTCAAGTTAAGTGGTGGATAGGCTATTCGGCACTTATCAGGAAGTGGTGAAGCAGGTCCTAAATATTATAATAATTAATTTATGGCATAAGTCAAAATTATGTGTCAAACTCTTCATTAAATTGAAGATTAATTATAAAATATGACTGACTGATACTACTGATACAATAAAATATGATAGACTGTGGTAGTTAGCCTTAATTTGTTTTTATGGCAATATTAAAAAAAATATAGTAATAATTACAGCATATTTTGTATAATATTGAATAATCTATAAGTACTTACTAATATATTATTATAAATGCGAAGGTGTTCCTGTCTGTCTGTTAGCTCTTCACGTCTTCCAAAATTCGGTATAGAGATACTTTGAGTCCCGGGAAAGGATATTGGATACTTTTTATCCCGGGAAAATGTACGATCCCCGAATTATGGCGCAACGGAGTTGCGGGCGACATTTAGTTAATAATATTTTGCTAACACATGTTGTTACACAGAATTCAGAAATTACGATTTAAATACGCCGCATAATTACTACAAAGTAAGATATTATACCTTTTCGTACAAAATACGAATATCATTCTCAACCTCTCTCATATCACGTATGAGCACTTGTGGCTTACATCAGATATGTTCAGGAACTCCGTATTTAACGTTGAATTATAGCTGTCATAAGATAAAATGTTGCGGAGAAATGAACGTAAAAGTTGGTCTTGATCTTATATCTTTAAACGAGCAATTCTTGTATATATATATATAATTGGAATCTCGGAATCGGCTCCAATGATTTTCATGAAATTTAGTATATAGGGGGTTTCGGGGCGATAAATTGATCTAGCTAGGAATCATTTTCAGAAAATGTATTTTTATTCGTGTTTTATCGATAATCAATAAACTGAAACATATGACTCTTCCTGACATCTATTGGCGAATAATAATACTATTTTGTTAGCAAATAATTATTTTAACGACCAGCAGATGGCGTTATTAAGTAACACGAAGTCAATGAGTGTTTGCTATACCGAGCAAAGCTCGGTCATCCAGGTACTTATATTATTATTGGTGAATTATTTATTATACAATATACAAGGTGTAACAAAACTAATTAATAATACTTTAGGGTGTGTATGTGTTCCTTGTAGAGAGTTCACTGTGAAAGGGGCAATGCTGAAAAACCAATTTTTTTTTTCACTTTTGTATAATGTATAAGGCAAGCGTCCCAGCGCGGCATCATGAGTTTCCCCATACAAAAGTGAAAAAAAAAATTGGTCTTTTAGTGTTGCTACTTTCACAGTGCACTCTCTACAAGGAACACATACACACCCTAAAGTATTATCACTTAGTTTTGTTACACCTTGTATACAGGGTGAATCTTAAGGTGTTCTATTGAAGATAATAATACAATTATCAAAGACTAGATGACGCCCGCAACTCCGTTGCGCCAAAATTCGTTTATCGCGATGGAAACGTAAATCTTTCCGGGATAAAAGTATCGTATGTCCTTTCTCAGGACTCAAAGTATAACAATACCAAATGTCAGCAAAATCGGTACAGCGATTTGGGCGTGAAGAGATAACAGACAGACGGACAGTCTACACACTTTCGCATTTATAATATTAGTATGTATGGTAATGGGCATATTAATATCGTCAGTGCACACCCTTATAAAGTGGAGTTGTATAATCCATGTAAGTATAAAAATAAAACATGCATTTTTTTAGCGTAGATTTGCATGCGCATTATTAATTTGGGAGTACTGTATATTTCAGGTTATTTTCAATGACTTTTGTATAAGGGTGAATTTCCCAAACGGCTTTTTTTGTCTTCGTTGAAATTACTATTAAAAAAAGGGGATATTGTTGTAAATTATTTGTTTTACTATTCAATTCGTAGCTATAGGATTGTGGCAAAAATATAATATGCCTAGGACTATTACAAAGGTAGAAATAAATAACTTAAAGATCTATTTTTATCAAATCGGTGTTGTCCCTCTACTTTTTTTACAAACAAAAACGCTTACATACTACAAAATATGAATAATTTAAGGGTATAACTTATATTATTTCGTAGAACATTAGTTAATCTATTATTATATACCATATTTTATTATATAATTAACGATTATAGTTACTTAGAGGCACAAATGTACTTGTCCTGAGAGTTTTCCTCATATCGCTGGATAAAAGAAATTTGAGCATTACTTTTCATCGACGAGTCGGACAGTCTCACCACCCCAATTTTAATTTACTCCTTAGTGTGTGCTTCCACGCAGTCAAGACAGATTTGCATCAAACCGCTGCGTATTCGTGCCAACAATATAAGTATGCCATTAAAATGCTCTTGGGAAATTATTTTATAATATCGGTGATTGAATTTTATTAATGTAATTAATAGTTTTAAAATTGTTGTTCGGTTCTAATGAATGTATTAAGTGATTAAGCTTCATTATCTGTAACCAAATTTATCTTAGATATATTACATTTTTTATAATTTCCTAAAAAGTGCGTTTTTTCTCACGTCGCTGCTCTCATATCGGTGTAATCGGTGGTCATTTTAACCGCCGATATGATAATTTACACCGAAATTATAGGAAAAAACGAATCGGTGTCTTAAATCTAATCTCGGTGTTTGGAATCATGACCAATGCACAGTTTTGTCACATCGGTGGATTGCTTTATCATATCGGTTGATAATTTTACCATATCGGTGAATTGTTTTATCATATTATCGGTTGATCTAGTGGCATTTCGTTAAGTATACAAAGAAATTACAAATGCTTATGATAGTAAAAACGAATGGATGTAAGGATGTATGGGTCATTTAAAGTTTTTACTCTATTTTTCTTTTCACATCTAGTTCATTTTAATAAAGACAAAGATAATAAATTTTATTATTTTTTTATTCTATATCACTACATCAAATAACTGGATTTCCCAAACCGCTTTTTTGCGCGGCAACGCTGAAAACTATCTTATTTTTTTCATTTTCATTTTTGATTTTAAAAGTAAAATATAACGCTTATATAATTTGGGCCTATCTTTATTTTTTAAAAATAATTATTATTTTCCAAGAAAATAAACATAAATAGGCGATTTCCAATTTTGGTGGCTTGTCACCGAACTATTTTACTCAAAATCTTGATCGATTAACAGAAAACTTGATACCGGATTAGATTTTTATTTTTATGTAGTCATTTTATATAGTTGACTCTTCATAATATTATATCAATTTTATTGTGCTAACTTCTGTAGTTGAGTTTTTATGACACAGTTTAGGCCTGTCGCGGAGAACTTTTAAATTTTGGTGGCATTTACAAAACGTTGTTTCTAAAAAATACCATTGATCCCTTACGCCATTTGCTTCATTAAGCAACACGCTAACCCGTTTAGGAGGTGGCTGTGAGCTGTGTCGTACCAGTTTCCAGACAGAAATGAAAGAAAACCGTTTTATCACAAAACCCCCCATTTTATTCAATTTTGGTGTACTTAAATTATCGTACTTGTGGCAATAATATCATTTTGTTATTTTGAATATCGGTAGAGATTTGGTTTGTTTATAGTTAAGTTAATGTGATGTAACTTTAGTGCACGTAGTTTCTTTTAATGATTATTTTTCTCGCTAATTCCAATTTTGGTGGGTAATACGGTGTGTAAAACATTATTTTTACAAAATACCATTGATTCTTGAAGCATAAAAATACGCCATTCACCTCATTCTGTCATAAGCTAACTCGTCTAGGTGGTGGTTGTTGTACCAGTTACCCGTAAACACCTAATCTCCAATTTTGGTGGAAACAAAAATGTCCACCAAAATTGTATAAAAATGCAAGTTGTTGAAATCCACTCAATTAATATGTTAAACATTTTAAAAATATTTTAATTTTATTTGAAGTAAGTACTCTAGCGTCCTGTAACATCTCGCCAACAGTAATTGGGCTGCTTCGTAGCTATCTTGTAGGAAGGCGACAGAGAGTCAAATCATCCGATAGCTTTTCTGACTGGAGTAATATACTTGCCGGCGTACCACAGGGAGGAGTATTGTCACCGCTTTTATTTTCTCTATTTCTCAACGCTATTATAACCTCAATTACATCTTCTTATCACTTGTATGCTGACGATCTGCAAGTATACATCCAGTCAGAATTAGACGGCCTTCATTCAGCTATTGGCAAATTAAATAACGATCTGTTGACGATCTGTGAATGGAGCAAGAATCACGGCCTTGTTATAAATCCCACAAAAACACAGTTAATATTAATTGGCAGTCCGGGGCTGGTCTCCAGGATTGACTGTAACTCCTTACCTCCCGTCCTCATCAATGGTACTACAATCCCATTTAGTAAAGTTGTAAAAAATCTCGGTGTGTCTTTCGATGACAACTTAACTTGGAGGCCACAACTTCAAGAAATCAGTAGGAAAATATTTTCAATTTGGCATTCCTTAAAACGTCTTCGATATGTTCTTCCTACACGAACTAAAGTAGTCTTAGCACAGTCTTTGTTCCTTTCCGTGCTAGATTATGCCGATGCTTGTTTTATAAATTTAACTGAGGATCAACTAAATAAGCTCGAGCGACTACAAAATCTTTCGTTAAGGTTTATTTTTGGTTTACGAAAATATGACCATATCACCGAATACCGCATCAAGCTTATGTGGCTCCCAATCCGATATCGCCGTGATTTCCGTGTACTCTCCTTACTCTATAACATTTTATTTGATCCCCATTACCCTACTTATTTAAAAAACAATTTTGTGTTTCATAATTACGATAGAAAACAGCTCCGTTCCTATTCAAAACTTCTCCTTAACGTTCCCGCCCATAATACTAAATATTTCAATTCCTCCTTTACTGTTAGGTCTATTTTACTCTGGAATTCCTTACCAGATCATATTAGGCAAGCTGAAACTTTGAATCGCTTTAAGTCGTTAGTATTTAACCATTATTTTAATATGTCTATCAATCAATAATAGTTACAGGATACACACAGTATAGTATGTATTATTATTTAATATGTATTAGTATTTATAATATATATTATATACACTTATTATGACTATGCATATTATAGTATTAGTCGAATGTATGTATATTTTATTTTTTTATTTTATGAATATATTATATTATATTATATATTATGTATACTTTTGCACATCACCACTTTCCTGAATTCAACATCTCATAAAATTTGTTAAAGGGTTGCCTGGAAGAAATTGCTTTCAAGTAATAAGGCCGCCCTTGTGTACATGTCTCATTTATTGTTTCTGTTATTGTAAATTTTACTGAATATGTCTGTGCGCAATAAAGTATATTTGTTTGTTGTTTGTTTGTTTGTTTGTACTCTATTCTTGATCAAAATAAATACATAAATATAATATTATAAAGATAATATTATCATATCACTGGAATAGTATGTCATTTCGGTGGTTAAGCTTATCATATCGGTGCACAGAAATAAAAATCGGTGCCGGTTTATCATATCGGTGGAAACCAGAATTCAAACTGAATTTTCTCCTTAGTCTTAAACGATACGTTAATGATATTAAATTTGGGAACATTTTGTATCCTAAAGAATACATACAACCTGAAAAGTATATAAAATATGTATAAATAAAAAAGTTCACCGATATGATAAAAAAATGGTCATTTGTTAAAATTCACCCATAACTTAGCGTCACTTTAGGCATGAATTCTTCATTACGGAGAATCAGTAAGCTCATAATGCTGTCATAATTTTCTAACTCACTAAATTATTCAAACTAAATTCCATTTTGTCGTGACCCTTCAAGTATAACATTTAACAAGTTTAAAAGTAAATCATCAACTTCACTGTTTCTTTTAAACATTTTTTTGCCTAGTTCGCTAGTATAAAATTTTATAGCAGGTCATTTTCCGTTAATTAGTTGTAATTAAAATTTATTGAAAGACGGAGAATAGCATTATACACGAAATAAACTAATCCAATACGACGAAAAACACACAAACAAAAGATGAATTTTATGAAAAGTTTTTCTACCTAACTTCATCAACTTTTGAAATATTGACATTATATACCTCCTACCTAAGTTATTGTTACTTCAGAAGTTGATATAATAATAATAATAACTCCCATACCAGTTTCGGTGACAGTGGCCGATTTTCATTAAAAACGGCCAGTTACGGAGGAGCAATTTTATAGTGCCCAAGTGTGTGCGCAGCACACAATAGCACTCTCTATTCCTTTACTCTCATAGCCCAGTGGGACGAAAGACCGACATGACAGGCAAGAGATCACGCGCAGGACCGACTTTTTACGTGCCCATCAACGCATGGATCATCTTACTTGTCAGGTGATCAGTGATCAGCCTGCATTGTCCTAACCAAATTGGAAATAACATGTTTCCAATGCGGGAATCGCACCCACGACCTCCGAGTCAAGAGCTGCGCTCTATGCCACTAGACCACGGAGAAGATGATAATATGACGATAATAATATGACCTGCAACATTTATTTAAAGATCTTATGTCGCACACAACCCGAGCTGGGAATTCCTTAGCATCTATACTTTGCGAGAGTTCTGAGAATTTGTCCAAAATATAGCGAGGGAGGAATTGGGTTTTTTCAGTCAGCGTTTATCTGCTCAGTCCCTGATTCCTCGAAGCTCGTGCGCGTATATTACATCTATGGAGTGTAGATGGAGGAGATTAACTATCTCTGTATGCAAAAAGTGTCCGCTGAAATGCGTTAAATTACTGTGGCGCTACAGTAGCAACAGGGTAAATTTTAAATCATTTAGCAGCTTTTATTTCAGCTATTTTAGGATATATTTTTTTTTTCAAAATATATTGGTATTAACCCAGTAATTCTGTGACTCGGCTATTCGGCTAACTTCAATTTATATTTTGTCACCAACGGCTACATCCATTCCATACCCTTTGCTGCAGCCAGCGCCACTCTTGGAAGATTTTTCAACTGTTATTTACTGCGTACAGCTGGACACTTTTTCAAATATTCCCCATATAAGATAGTTCTCCTCCATCTTAACTCCATAATTACATCGTTATTTTGCAGTTGCAGAATAAATATCCGGAAATGTCACGACTAATACGTGTAACGTGACGCTTTCTGAGATCGCCCATCGCCATTTTCTCACGCGTCTGCAGTCTGGTGTTGCCAGATAAAATAACATTCGCAAACTTTTTACTGTTTATTATAAATAAGGTTTCAGATATAAAATTTAAGTATAAAATTGTAAGTTGTTGCTCAATTACATATTATAAGAATAATAAATAATAATATATTGTCTGTGAAGGTGATCAAAGAGCCTATCTCTTTATAAGCAAATTTTATATAATTATTATAATCTGAATTTTGATACAATGAGTGTTGTATGGCGCTATGTACCTAGCTGTAGGGTCTATCATGTCAAATGTCGTGTCAGTCAGGCATAATATGAAAGCTATATCGTGACATGTGGAACCTATTTTGTGACATATGACAGCTGTTTGACACGATAGAACCTACGGTTACATAGTGTCATAGAAGCCTCATTGCAGTTTTTGTTTTTTCGTCCTGTTTAGCGAGAAAGGATTATTTTTAATTTACCAATGATTGGGGAGATTTAAGGCAAAAACGTGATATCACCACACGTGTCGCAAATGCATTAAATGAAAGCTTTCAAAGGATCCTATTGTAGAACGCCTTAGTCCATTCTCTTTTCTTTGCAGTTATTTTCTTAATTGACGCTGTAAAATAAAGATACGAGAAAAAACAATTATGTATGTACCTCAACAACATCTTATTGTACTTAGTAAGTAGAATAATTATACTTCAAACGTCTATATTATACAACGAAATGATGCCTGCAACTCCGTTGCGCCAAAATCGTGCAGGAACCGTACATATTTCCGGGATAAAAAGTATCCTGTGTCCTTCCGCGGGACTTTAAGAATCTTTAAGAGATTCTTAAAGTCCCGCGGAAGGACACAGGTTAATTTGGTTAACCAAATTTCAACAAAATCGATTCAGTGGTGGCAGACAGAAAGATAGATAGCCAGACACATTTTCGCATTATTGTATGAATTTTTGCCAGCCCTAAGATTTTGTTCCATAGAAAACTTAGCAGGGTTTTCTCTCGAATAATGTAGATAATATGATTATTACTATTATTCGAGTGACAAGAGCCTCTGAGGCGATAGGCCTTCCTTAGGGACTGCTCAGCCCTTAGAATTCAAGAGCCATTTATCTATGGCTATGGAAAAATACGCACGATCATTTTTCATGAAACATACCATCAACGTATCTCACGTCTCTGGGGATATTTCATATTTATTTGATTGAAATCCATACTAATATTATAAATGCGAAAGTGTGTCTGTCTGTATGTCTGTCTGTTACCTCTTCACGCCCAAACCTCTGAACAGATTTTGCTGAAATTTGGCATAGAGATACGTTGAGTCCCGGGAAAGGACATAGGATACTTTTTGTTCCGAAAAAATGTACGGTTCCCGCGCGATAAACTAGTTTTGGCGCAACGGAGTTGCGGGCATCATCTAGTATAGAATAAATATTATATTATTACATTAATAATAAAGGTTTTTTTGGGTACAGTTCGTTTGAAGTTGTTTCAATTTATTTAACGCCAAAAGTGAAATGCTTTCTTTCTTCTGTTCGTAACGCTACAATCATTGAAATTATTTTGACGTATTAAAATAAATTGGGCGTAAAGTTGGGGACCATAATATCTAGTTTTTTACACACTTTAGGAGTGAGCACACTGAGACGGGCCGTGCCGGGGCTAGCGTGCCGGGGCTCATCGCAAAAATCCGCCTCCATACAATTTGTATGGAAGCGGAAATCCGCTGCGCCCCGACACAGTGTGCGATACGCGCATCCGCTTCCATACAAATTGTATGGAGGCGGATTTTTGCGATGAGCCCCGGCACGGCCCGTCTCAGTGAGCTCACTCCTTGCGCAATGGCGTGTATGTAAGACAAAGTAAAGTCCAAAGTAATAAATTTATTGTAGTATTTTAAGGACATTTTTTTTGTAAGAAATATAATATTCATATTCCAATACTTCAAAGTAATGGCAACATGGGAGTTCAAATAAAATCTCAATCTTGTTATATTCATATTATTATGAAGGGTTGAGGTTTCGTTATATTTTATATTGTGTCGAGCGTAAATACCCAATTTAATAAAAAGCCTCGAATATGCGTACTCAAGTTAAAGGGTTTCCCCATAGAAGTGTGTTACTGGCGTAAGGATAAGGCTTAATGTTGTCTAACGGTCATTCCCAATATTCGATCTATCTCTGGTTTTGCCCTACTAGAGATAGGAATAGCTCACAATTGACATTAATATTGGGAACGGCCGTTAAATATCCTATTTATCTACAGTTTGCGAGACTAGAGAATAAAGTTAGTAACATAATTCATTACAAATTAATATAAATACCCGTAACTTAAAACCTACTTTAAAACATAATAATTTAACCAACCTACTTAGATGCATACTAAAAGACAACAAACAAAAAATTGTATCCAGCAATTGTCGCTAAAAAAACGGTAAAATAAATGTGTTAATAGCGTTAGTGCTACTTATATAATTTACATAAATAAGTAATTAAATGTAAGTAAATATTATTTTTAACATAATATCATTATCAATATTATGTAAAAAATAATGTAATAATGTGACAAATAAGCTTTATATTTATATAAAGAATATTAATATAATATTGAATGTACTGTAACTTCTTGGTGTAAAATCATGTTTCACAGTAATAATATACACTTTTCATGCACTTATTCGACTTTTATTAATTTATTTTAAGTTTCACACGACCGTTTTCGATAAAATGACACCTGATGATGATTTTATCGAAACCGGTCGTGTGAAACAAAAAAAAATTATAAAAGTGGAAGTACATGTAAAGTGTATGTGTAATTATTACTGTGAATTAAGCTTTAGGTACTATAGTTATAATTTAAGACCAGTGGCGAAAGCTTGTTCTCAGCTCGAAGGCAAGCTCCCTGTATCATAAGTAGGGATTTGGATGACAGTCTTCGAAATCTTAAAGGTAGAGCACATTGAAATGGACTTATAGGAACCTCACGTCGCTATGGGCCTGTCCTTACCTCCGAAATCGTCGGGCTATGTATATTCTGTCAACGCTGCCTGAAAATCTGAAGGTTGGAAGGGCATTTGTGCGAGCTTGGGGTTATGAGATTTGAATTTTTGAGATTATTTCACGATTTAGAGATTAGATTCTTGGTTTCATCACAGTGTATCGTGTTATGATTTAAAGAAAGGGTGGGCGATGTGAAATGGATGAAAAAAATAGTTTGAGTCATGGGAAAGGACAAGAAAAGTTGTATGATAAAAAAAAAAAATATCCATAGCCGAACATACAACCTCCTCATTTTTTGGAAGTCGGTTAAAATATTAATTTATATATTATTATGTTCCTGCGCAATAAACTAATTTTGACGCTGCGAAGTTGCGGGCAAATAATGTATTCACATTTGTCATTATTCAGATAATGGATCAATATTAAGTTTATATTATGTTTGTACTCTATTTTAAGCACCTATTCTTAACCAACTTTCTACATAGAAGAGGTTTTAAATTAATATTTATGGCTTTAAATATTTTTGAAGTGAAAACTTTTTTAGCGGCGTTGAGCACTTTTGTGGGATGGGTAAAAACTGTGAAACTCGCGGCAGATTCTCGTGCTGATCGAAAAACCGTAAGACGGTTCGAGAGTAGTGTTGTAACATCGAAATCGATTAATCGAACAATCGATTGTTTTTTTTCGATTGTCGATATATTTTAATCGATTGTAAGGGTTTCGATTAATTAAAAAAAACGATTTTCATAAAAAATGGGTTGAAAATTTAATCGATTGTAAGGGTTTCGATTAATTAAAAAAATAGATTTTTTTAAAATCGATTTGCATAAAAAATGGGTTAAAAAATAATGCACAACTATAATAATCAAGTTTTCACTTCTGCCGGCACTCCCGGAGCGCAACCCGTCTTTTTTTTTATAGAAAAACATTTTATTATTATAGGAAAACAGTAGTGATCTCTATCGTTTGTAGCGGGTGGCATCACTCTTGAACAGTATACCGCGGCAATCATACATTTGCCCGCGAGTGAAAAAGTAAAAATCATCTGCCAAGTGCGAGTTGGACTATGTGACTATGGAACCCTATGTGTACGTACCGTTATAGAGCAAAAATAGACCAAAAATTATGTTTTTTGTATGGGAGCCCCCCCTCCCCCCCTACATTTTTATTTCATTTAATTTATTTGCCCAGCATTGGGACACAAACGGCTAATTAGAATAGAAAAGAAATGTTATTAATAATTATTAAAGTACACAGTATATAATTAACTTACTTTTTACCCTTTGGGTACGGTCTACGGAACCCTAAAAAGAGTTCAAAATGTCATCAAAATCGACCGAGCTAGACCGAAGTTTCGGAGCATATTTGTTTCAAACAAACAAACAAATTTCTACTTTATAATAAAAGTTATCACCTCAAAGCAATAAATATTCCATTGGTTTTGTGAACTGTGTAATAAAGCTCCGAATGGCGTAACCGTTTCATTAAGGCGAGGCTAATGGGTTTCGCTTGTTGTATTAACTAGTTGACCAACGCTATTTATCCTGTGACAGCTAGCTAAAACTATTTCTGATCTACTTCCAACTAAGTATTTTCAGTGGCTACTAAAAGATTTAGAAAGATATTATAAGCACAAAAGCCTTTTAAACATTGCTCGAAAGTAATTTAAACTCGGTCCTCATAAATTAAAACGTGTGACCGCACTCCGCGACAACACGCGGCAGCGACACGACACGACACTTTAGGGTCAATTCAGATTTCAGACCGCAACGCGACAGGTAGATGCATTACTAAATTTGTATTGAATTGACAGACTTGTGTCTCACACAATTGAATTTTGTCAAATCCATACTTTAGAAATGCATCTACGCATCGCGTTGTGGTCTGAATTGACCCTTAGAAGGCACTAAGGGTCAATTCAGACCACAACGCGATCTCGTCTATATCTAGCTAGGAGGAAAATATTAAATAATAAACAATTTTCAGTCTAATGGCCGATTTCAGAAGGTTTTTCATCTATTAGATATGATTAGCTAACTTCAAACACTAAGGGTGGGTTACACCAGAGGCGTTTGTTATAGCTGTTAAGGTTAAGGTTATCGTCAAATATGGCGCCCATTGACTTTTCATTTGACATTTTGTTATCTAAGTTAAAGTTATAGTTAAAGTAAGTTGGTGCAACCCACCCTAACTAATCAACAACGTTGTTGAATATCTACTCAACAGCGTTGAATAGATATTCGAAGTTTATCTAAACTCCAGACAAAAATTGCAGAAACCAGGCTTTAATCCTGGAAATTCTTTGTCACGTTTCAATCAGCTTATAATGATGCAGACAATCTTTCAAGTTCTTCGCTACAAATATATACTTAACGAAATCGGATTTTCGAGATTAAGATCAGCATAAATTGGATTACCGAGGGGCCTACAAGCTGGTAATAAGCTTGTTAATAGCTTTACGGGATTTACCAGAAAGGCCATTAGAAACCATATTTTCTGAATATGATTAGTATTAGCGCAAAACAATATAGCTTTTTTATAGTTTTAAGCATTGTTTATAGTGTAGTGTGATTTAATAAAGAAAATAAATGTATTCGTAAAAATGAAAGCGAAAATAAATATGTAATGCTAGGATAATAAAATAAATAATAAAACTTAGGGTAAGGCTGCAGAAATTCTGTAAAGTTATATACTTAGGCCAAATAAAGCGTAATACTCTAAGTAAATCACAAAATAAAACTCTCGTTACAATAAAAACAAACATTACATTACCGTATGCTTTTACATTTTACATTTTGACCCAAAACAGTTCGTTGCATGTTTATTTTGATGCTAGGCCTACATTTCCTTTTGAAATTTCCCCGTAGCGACGGGGGTGACATAAATATATCCGTCTTTCTCACTCGCACGCGTTCGCTTATAGACGGGGTAACCGTTCCCACACAAGGAGCGTAATTTCAGAAATGTAGGAAAAGCTTTCAGTACGCGCCAGAGCACCAAGGCGGGCGGGTGTGTTCTGAAACTTCACGCAGAAACATCGTGCGTTCGAAATAATAGTGTAATTCAAACTTATGCGAAGTTATGATTGCGTAAAATTATTGAAGTGGAACTATCAAAGTGCAGTGTTAATAGTTTTTCGTTTCCCCTTCTTTATAACTGAGCAACGAACTTTCTCAAACTTTACCTTTCGGTCCAAAATAGTGACTTATCAACACATTATATCGTTCTCATATCGTATTAGTATTCGTGGACCAAGTGACTATTTAATAGACTAGTGTACATATTCTAGAATATTCAGTGTTTAGTGTAGTGTACATATTGACATATCTACTTGCCTTCAACATACAACGACGTTAATTCTATCGATTTATAATATCAGGTAAGTTTTATTGTTAATGGTTTTTCCCATGACACATATTGATTTTAAAAAGATAACAATGAAGTAGTATAGAATACGATTAAATTACATTTTTACTAAGGTATTTTGCCTTTAACCTGGGTAAAATACCTGACCTATGAATTCAAACCAAGGTTTTTTAATTTCAACTTTATACGTAAGTTTATTACTTTAAAGCAGGGTTTCTCAAACTTTCGGCTCCACGAACCCCTGTTAAATTTCCAGGTGACAGCGAACCCCTTACATATATTGAAATCCACCCCCCCCCTCCCCTTCAGGAAGGGGGAATTCACAGCTTTGCGTGAGAGTTCAAAATACTCTACCTATCTAGCTGCCGAAAAATATATCAAAGACATCCTTTTGAAATCAGCTTGAAGAGTTTCATTAACGGACATACCTAATAATGACTCCTGTTGCCACCATTACGTAAATCTTGTCGCGAACCCCCTGCCTTTGAATGGCGAACCCCTAGGGGTTCGCGTACCTACCCCACTTTGAGAAACCCTGCTTTAAACCAATTTTTGACTATACAATGCCTACCACTAGTAGCATAAGCTCACTACATCATTTACATTTTTAAAGATTGTAATAATTTTAACGTACAATAGGTTAAGCTGTTGGTTTTCCAAATCTATACTACAATATTATAATTGGGAAGAGTTTGTTTGTTTGTTTGTTTGTTTGAACGCGCTAATCTCAGGAACTACTGGTCCAATTTGAAAAATTCTTTTACTGTTGGATAGCCCATTTATCGAGGAAGGCTATAGGCCATATTTTATCACGCTAAGTATAATAGGAGCGAAGAAATAGAGGAAAATGTGGAAAAAACGGGGGAAAATTATTTGAAAGGGCTTATTTGAACGCGCTAATCTCAGGAACTACTGGTCCGATTTGAAAAATTCTTTCAGTGTTAGATATCTCATTGATCGAAGAAGGTTTGCTATATTTTATCACGCTAAGACTATTAGGAGCGAAGAAATAGAGGAAAATGTGGAAAAAACGGGGCAAATTATATGAAAGGGCCTATTTGAACGCGCTAATCTCAGGAACTGCTTATCCGATTTGAAAAATTATTTCAATGTTAGATAGCCCATTCATCGAAGTAGGCTATAATAGGCTATATTTTTATCACGCTAAGACTTATAGGAGTGAAGAAATAGATGAAAATGTGGAAAAAACGGGGGAAATTATATGGAATTGCTTATTATATTATGAACTACTGGAGCAATTTTTATGTTATTTGGCAAACATGAAGAATAGACCACGTGAAGGAACATATGCTATTTTTTGCTGCAAAATGTACGGTTGCGTGAAATTCCTAAGTTACGCAAGCGAAGCCGCGCGGAACATCTATATATAATAAAATCGTAGGAAGTCAATTCTGTATATTGAATATTTTTCTACAATAAATAATACTTTGGATGTGAACTACTATGGTAACGCGGACGAAGTCGCGGGCAACAGCTAGTAAATAATAATCAGCAGTAACTCTCAACGGACTTTACTAGAAATGAGCGTATTGTACACCTGATGAGAGTCAATTTCTATACACTGCGTACGTTCTTTGGCGATCGATGACCCACACACGAACAGTAATTAGATCAAATTGCTATCCTCTTTTTGTTAGACTGACATAATTATAGTATTTGAGCTGGATGACGTCCACTTTTTGTTTTATTGCGTTCAACCGTACGTTTTTCCGGGATAAATAGTATCTTATGTCCTTTAACGGGACTCAAAGTATATCTTTATCAAACACCAAAATCGTTTCAGCGGTTTAAAGAGGTAACGGACAGATAGACACACTTTCGCATTTATGTTTTTTTTTTAAATTATGAAATAAGGGGGCAAACGAGCAAACGCGTCACCTGATGGAAAGCAACTTCCGTCGCCCATGGACACTCGCAGCATCAGAAGAGCTGCAGATGCTTTGCCGATCTTTTAAGAGGGAATAGGGTAATAGGGGAGGGTAAGGAAGGGAAGGTTTTAAAGTGACACGAAGTTCACCGGGACAGCTAGTTATTATAAATATGCTATATTATGATTTATGGACCGATGTCTAGAAATGATCTTACTTCCAAGTAACATCGGGTATCCCTATCGGCATACTAAAAGGAGGGGAAGAAAGTTATCTTCATACAAAGGCACCGCGCGCGGCTTGTATGTGTGCGTCATAGCATCAATGCGTCGCCACGTACGGCACACAACAAAATTTCGGCCAGTTTTATAAGGCTGGTACCGCCGAGATTTTGTTGTGTGCCGTACGTGTCGACGCATTGATACTATGGCGCACACATACAAGCCGCGCGCGGTGCCTTTGTATGAAGATAACTTTCTTCCCCTCCTTTTAGTATGCCGATAGGGATACCCGATGTTACTTGGAAGTAAGATCATTTCTAAACATCGGTCGGATCCGAAGATTTGAATGCGCCGTTTCTTAGTAGGACGCCTGACCCAAAATCCTTCTGGAAAGGTCGCCGAGAACCCTGATTTCAAACTAACCGAATTTGGCACATGTGGAAAGGGATTAGGTACTGTAAACAAATGAATAGATTCAAGTATAATATATAAGATTAAATTTTAATCTATTCTATTACCTTGTTTTCCTGAAATAAATACATTACACAAGGGACGAATAATTAATTGTTTAGGCTTAGTTGATTTTGATAATCATGACTCCATGAGGCACACGGCAAAAACGATGGTCCCTGAATTTAAGAGGAGTCCACACCGCCCTTTTTTCCATACAAACGTTGTCCCCTGTTTCCTCCCTGGGTAATGCTAGTAGAGTTATAATTTTTTTCCTGAATATCTACGGCCACTAATACAATGTCCCTATGTTTTCTTTTTTTCATAATTTAATTATTAAATAAGATATGAACGTTCAAAAACCCAAAAAAATGGCCAGATTTTCCGCTGTGTTCAAACGTCCAGAAAACAGATTTGGCTAGATTATACAAAAAAAGCAAAACATAGGAACACAGCTCAATCCTTTTTTTAATCTTTAATGAAAAAACTACTTAAATCGGTTAAGTTTTGGAGAAGGAATCAGGGGACAACGAATCGTTGATTTTCTGGATTTTCTGCAGTTGTCTCTATCGCGTTCTGCGGTATAGGCTTGAGGTAAGGGAGACAGCTATAGATATTACACGTACTTTATTTTCATTTCTCTAGCCCCTGGTGTATCCTCTTAAGGCTGCCATCACATTAAGTCGCGAGCCGCGCGGCAGCAGCGCGACAGTCGCGCGGCTCCATACTAAAAAGAGCCGCGCGACAGCCGCACGGCTCGTTAGTATAGCAGTCGCGCGCTGCCGCACTACTCGCAACTTAATGTGAAGGTGTGTAATTACCCAAAGTCGCGGTCTGGAATCAAAGAAGCGGAAATAATGTCATTCCCCATTATAGAACCCAGATAAAACTCCGCCATACTGTCAAGTTTTTGAGCAAGGACAATCCGATCAGATATCTCTAAGCTAAATGCTACAGAAATAATTATTTTGGAAGTAGAAACTTCTTTAGCGATGTTGTGTTTTTTTGGATAGCTCGTAGATAATCAATTCTAATATTACAAGTTTGAAGGAATTATATTTTATATTACTTAGGTCGTATTCGTACGTTATTAATTTTAGAGGTTGCTTTTTGAAACAAAGGTACAGCAAAAATCGTGTTCGAAACTGCACATATTTTTTCAACGGTTTTAAAAACGTATAAAATATTTTCATACAACCAAAAATCCAGTGTGTTCTGAGTCGGACTTTTGCACGTAGAGTTCCGTACAAAAATTGCTGAACTTATGTTTTTGTTCCTCAGTCTGTGAATATATTTTTTATTTTATTTTTAATATTTCTACTGCGGATATATCAATTACAATTGATAATTATGAACGTCCAGCTACTAAAAATTAATTAGATATTTATTTAAGTAGCTGCACGTTTCAAGACGTCAGATAGATGAACATTTTTTTTCATGAAATAAGGGGGCAAACAAGCAAACGGGTCACCTGATGGAAAGCAACTTCCGTCGCCCATGGACACTCGCAGCATCAGAAGAACTGCAGACCGTGCGTTGCCGGCCTTTTAAGAGGGAATAGGGTAATAGGGGGAGGGTAGGGGTGGGAAGGGAAGGGAATAGGGAAGGGTAGGGAAGGGAATAGGGTAGGGCATTGGGCCTCCGGTAAACTCACTCACTCGGCGAAATACAGCGCAAGCACTGTTTCACGCCGGTTTTCTGTGAGAACGTGGTATTTCTCCTGTCGAGCTGGACCATTTGTGCTGAAGCATGGCTCTCCCACGTCTGTGTTTACAGTGAGCATTAAGGTAACATCGCAGCATAAAATGAATCTCGCTCAATGAAGAGAAAAGTTTTACGTGCGTCAAACCTTATACTGCCAAGCATTGTTTCGATAATCACAATCTATGAGAGATGCAGGTGCTTTCTTTGAAGCATTTGCGTGTAATGTGCATCTTTGCCCAATTCGGGCGATTTAGTATGACGATGAAGTATATAGGTTACCCTGAATGACGCCCGCAACTCGTAAAATCCGTTGCGCCAAAACTCGTAAAATAGCGTGGGAACCGTACATTATTCCGGCGCTAAAAGTATCCTATGTCCTTTGCTAAATTTCAGCAAAATCGGTTCAGCGGTTTGGGCGTGAAGAGGTAACAAACAGATAGACAGACACACTTTAGAATTTATAATACTAGTATTAAGTATTGCCTAATAGTGTCGCGTTTTCACCTTTAAAGATTATTAAACCCATATTATATCATCCGTCCATTTTTACGGATCCCTATAAAGGCAACCGAAATAAAAATCGAGGTGTTCTGTACGCTGTACCCTGCGGCTCGTACATCTACAAACTAATTGGGTTCTCGCTGTAACCGGTTGTTTGGAGCTTAAAAATTAATTGGATTTTTCCGTACGAATTGACTGTGACATTTCGGCATGTAAATGTGTGTCACGTGACCCGTACATTTCAAAGTGAACTCATGTTGGATACTTTGAATTTTGAAATGAAATACCAAACTATAATTCTGTATTTTTTTTATTGCTTCTGAAAAATTAGGTTTTGTTCATGCAGTAATATTTTCTTATGCATAAAATCAAGCGCAAACGAGTGAATGGGTCACCTGATATAAAGCACTTAGAGTCGCCCATGGATACTTGCAACATCAGAAGAGATGCAGGTGCTTTCTTGCCCGCAAGCAATGTACAGAATCTAAAACTAAGTCATAATACTTTGGGGTTTGTAAGTGTCAGGAATTTTCCCATACACAAGTTTTAAAAAAAAGTTACTCTTTCAGCGCTGCTACTTTCACAGTGAACTCAATACAGGAAACTCATACACACCCTAAAGTATTGTCACTTAGTTTTGTTACACCTTGTATTGTGTTATGGTAAAGTAAGAAAAAAACCCTACTTAAAATAATTTAAATTTGAAATAGAAAACTAAAAGTTTTAATATTTAAATTACAATTTAGATGCACAATTTGCTAAAAGCTTGTGCAATATCGAGTTTCTAACTTTTCAATAGCAAAGTGGAAACTAATTTTATTTGCACAGCACTTTGAGTTTCCACTTAATTATTAATCTCTCATTTTGATCAAAAACGAAATTGTTTTGACCAAAGTAATTGATCAGATTCAATACACAAAATAAAATACTGCAGGGCAAAATGTACGGTCATTTTCTCTAGAGCAGGCGCCGGGTGAAGTTAAATTGAAGCGAAATATGAGGACTGCATTCCGAAAATGGGGTCGAAGTCAGAACAGCATGGAAATTACGATTCTGATTTTTTAACCGACTTCAAAAAAGGAGGTTATTTTCATTTTACAAAAAAAATATTTGAAAACATTCGACCAATACGACTCCCGCCAACTTTCAGAATTATATTCTGCATTTTTTTCTGAGTTATATTTACACAATGCGATCCTCAAATTTTGCATAGGTACTCAGATCCACCTAGCACCCGCTTAATTTCTATATTATTTCTATTTCTTTTTTTATTTATTTATATTATTTCTATTTATCACACAATACAGTTAATATATTCATAATATCGCGATATTAGTATTCTGTTGATACAATGTGTAATCATAGTTTTGCCACAGTAAAGTTACATACGGTAACATCACTCATCTGTCCCTGTCCCCTGATCAATTAAATTTTGTGCAATACAGGGATTACGAAAGCACGCAATTTGATGTTTGTTTTGTCTTTGAAAGTGAAATGAAATCACGCTTATGTGTGTGTGCGCCTTTTTGCGGTCTAGTTAGTGCAGTGGTTCTCAAAATTTTTGTTGACGGGACACCTTTTAAGAAGTGACATGTTTGACAGTTCCCAAATAAAAAAAATGTTTTGTCTTTGAATTCATTGCATTCAAAGCAATAATAATTTATGTATCACATGCCCTTGGGTTTCTCGGGTCTCTGCGATGCACACTTTGAAATGGATGGTATACTTTGTACATTTATACTATGGTTCTGCCCTTAATTCTGCTTCTAATTAATAAGCCCGGTCTCTATTGTTCGGGTTGTATTACAAACTGATATTGATGGTGTTATTATGTGAATACCGATTATTGCTAATATAATTTAAACCCAATAATACCTTATCTGAATTGCTTATTTAACGGACTTTTGAACCCAATATTTTGTGGCGTGATTATAATTTTGTAATTCAATATTCATGCATGTCAATTTTCATCATAAATTAAAATTTTAATAAATGATACCGAACTTTAGAATGAAGCTACATTAAACAGGTAGAATCAGGGTGTATATTTAAATAAGTTATAACAAATAATCGGCCAAGTGCGAGTTGGACTCGCGCACGAAGATAATAGACGCATTATAGAGCAAAAATAGGTACTTAAAAATGTGTTTTTTTTTTGTATGGGAGCCCCCTTAATTATTTATTTTATTTAAATATTCTTATTCATTATTAAATTATAAATAAAACTGAGTATTTTGTGAACATTTCAAGTGCCTACCTATTGCCATTTTTGATATCGAGCAAAAAATAGCAAAAAGTTACGTTTGTTGTATGGGAACCCCCTTAAATATATATTAGGCCGCGTTTCCACTGAAGCGGAGCGGAGTTTAGCGGTGCCCGAATCGATCAATCATGCTATTCCAGCGGAATGACAGCGAAGCGGAGCGAAGATTTCGAGCATGGTGATTGGTCAATTCGGCACCGCTAAGCTCCGCTCCGCTTCAGTGGAAACGCAGCCTTATACGAGCTTTTGCCCGCAGCTTCGCTCGCGTTAAGAAGTATATTTTATTTTAGTTAAGAAGTATATACAGACTTTCATCCCCTTTTTTAACCCCTTGGGGGTAGAATTGATCAAAATCCTTTCTTAGCGGATGCCTACGTCGTAACATCTACCATGCTAAATATTTTGAGCCCGATCCGTCCAGTGGCTTGGGCTGTGCGTTGATAGATCACCATGTTAGTCAGTCACCTTTGAGTTTTATATATTTAGATTATTTTATTAGTATATGTTGTTATAGCGACAACAGATATACACAGATATACATCTGTGAAAAATTCAGAAATCTAGCTATAGCCGTTCTCGAGATACAGCCTGGAGACAATAGTCAATAGTCAAAAAGCATTTATTCCATTATTTGCATAAACAAAATTTGGACATTTGGACAGATAATAGCGGTAGCTCTACTACCAACTTTTCCTCTAATTTTAATACCTTTTTACCTCTAATTTTAATACCTTTTATGAAACATTTAACCTTTAATAAAAAAATAAAAGCAGACATTATTATACGTTGCAGACAATAACTTTCAAGTATTGCTCTATCTATAATTTATTTGATTGTATATTTTGAAGGTCATCTCTAATTTTACGGTTCCCCCTTTTTCCTTGACATTTTGTGTGTTTAAATACCACCATTGTAATTTATTGATACCAAATCTAGTCCGTATAAAGCCTAACAAATTTTTATTTCATATTTTATTGCTTACTTTATATTTCTCGCGATGAATCGTACATTTTAGAATGGTATCATGAGATAATTTTTACAACTGTAAGCTGACTAGGCAAAAAACGACATTAAAAATTAATTATAATAATAATTACATATCAACTATTATTACAACCTATTTTGCCAGCAGTAATCTTAATCTATTGTCACCTTCTTTGTTAAAATTGGTCCAGTTGCTTAGCCGCTACATTCATACATAATATAGGCTACAAAAATAATTAAACATCGTTTTGGATTATTTCTAGGATCGCTCCATATAAATTAATTGTATAGCATTATATTGTATTCAACGTTGATTCAACCAATGGATATTTTATATCTTCTGCAAAAGTTCAGCTCATACTTAATTTATGTATTTTTGCAAAAAAAAAAAAAACATTTAACGCTGAAAGTAAAAGTTTAACTTTTTTCACCTTTACTTTTATTTGAGATGTTGTCGGCTTTGTGCGAGAATGAATCCCAGGGCACCATTTTGACGCAGTAAAAAGTGGACTTTGGAACCTTTTCATGGTCTACGTCCTATTAAATGCTGTGCCAAACTTGTTCAAAATAAAGAGCGAATGTAGGATACTATGATCACAACTAGTGTTTGTTGAGATCATTACTAGTATTTTTTAAGACACTAATCAAAGTACCTAAGTATAGTCAGTAGAATATTGTAATCAATTTAATTGGAGTAGAAAAGACGCGCCCAATACCTATAAATAGTTATTTTAAATGGTAATTTTTATACCGTAAATAAATATAAGAGAGACATTTAAAACTACAGAGCTCTACCTAGTTAGTTTTCATAACGAAGTATTTATTTAATACATAAGAGAGTCATTTAAAATTACAGAGCTCTACCTAGTTAGTTTTCATAACGAAGTATTCATTTAAAATACAGTGGTAAACGGTATTTAAAGATTTCTTCTCTTCAACTGATACTGTGGATCATAATCGGAATACTAATGAGTTTTATTTCACCAGAACACGCGCAGTGTTTAGAATACTAATATAAAGATACTCTTATTTTATAGTAAACCTTTAGTAAAAAATGCTTCAATTTGAAAATTTCTCATGTCTATAATCTGTATCCAGCTTGGTACGACTAATATATATTCTGTGATCCAGCTTAGATGTCAATGTTACAATTTAATTGCGATTAAAAAGTAAAAAAAAACCTTTATACAAGAAGCATGGTTCTTTTAATAGTCACATTTAAATTTTTTATCCCGTATTCATTTCTGTCTTTCTTGAAATGTCATGTCAGTTCTACTTGACCTCTATTGGGACAACTAAAATACTTTACATAATATATTTTCTTTACTTAATTAATTGCCATAGAGCTGTGTTTCACAAACTCATACGTGGGAGAGCCATGCTTCGGCACGAATGGGCCGGCTCGACCGGAGAAATATCACGTTCTCACAGAAAACCGGCGTGAAACAGCGCTTGCGCTGTGTTTCGCCGAGTGAGTGAGTTTACCGGAGGCCCAATCCCCTACCCTATTCCCTTCCCTACCCTCCCCTATTCCCTTTCCCTCCCAATTCCCATCCCTATCCTCCCCTATTACCCTATTCCCTCATAAAAGGCCGGCAACGCACCTGCAGCTCTTCTGATCCTGCGAGTGTCTATGGGCGACGGAAGTTGCTTTCCATCAGGTGACCCGTTTGCTCGTTTGCCCCCTTATTTCATTAAAAAAAAAAAACCTTTTTCACCGTGACTGAAAAATGTTGTGAAACTAAGAAATCAAGCAAAGTTTAACGGACCCGCTTAATAATATAAACAGCAAAAAATTTGGATTATCTGTACGGTCCAGAGATACACTGCGGACGCCGGACCCCCATACATATACTTAATAGAGATATAGAGATAAATTTAATAAAGAGTATAGAGATTAAACAGTCAAAAATATATAAAATACTATAGCATTTAGAATTTGACGCAGAGCTGCTAAAAGTTGTATGTATGTACGAGTATTTATAAAGCGATTTAACTCATAAGTGCGTACAGGAAACTCGTAACATTTTCTTTTGTTAGCTCACCAGTTATTATAACAGACGTTTCTATTTATAACAGGTAAGAAACGTTCTCAAACCGGACTAAATTAATGAAAGCTGACGTGTACTCTTACTGCAAATGTTTGAACACTTTTATATTTAGGTATTTCAAATTTTGACAGGAGTTTGCCTATGTCCTATTTAAGCCTTATTGATTAGTCAATATTTTGACTTTTAAATTGACAAAACTCCCTGTCAAACCTCTGTAATTCTGATCTCATTGACGACCTCTGTGGCTCAGTAGTCAGTGGTTGAATAATGAATAGGTACCATGTAATTAAAAATCGTATTGTATAAAAAGTATTAAATATATTTGCGTTGTCAGTTACCCGTAACAAAAGTCATTCAGGTACTTACTTTGGGGCGAGTCTGACGTGATGTGAAGTTATTATTTGTAGCACAGAAGTGCTACAAAGATCTACACAGTGACCTAATTTATATCTCCACGTTTGTAAGTCAACATGTCAAGTTATGATGTAGCTTTTTCATTTCCTCTACATTTAAGCTTCGTAACATATTACCCTAAGCCCGGTCTAACATTTGTGTATGAACTCGCTGACCTTTATAATCTATGCTAATGGTGTCCCTCACAACACTAAATAGAATAGTTATATGAGTATGAGTTACTTTTATTACAAAAACTAGATGATGCTCGCAGCTCCATTGCGCAAATTAGTTTATTGCACGGAGACCGTACATTTTTCCGGGATAAAAAGTATCCTACGAGTATGTCCTGGGATTCAAAGTATTACCATACCAAAATTCAGCAAAATCGATGTTTCGTTTGATTTTCATTTTTTGTGTCTAAAACGAATCTTTCAAGGAAATTAATTACAATATTTCATTACGAAATAATTAGGCTTCTATAATTTGTCTTCAATGTATCACTTCATTATTTTGGGAATTTACGATTTTAATATTTACAGACGTGTAATATGTTTTACAAGTCTGTTACTTTAAACAGCTTTAATACACATGAGTATGTCAGTTCTGTTAATTCAGACTTAGATTGACTCTGAACATCTGATGGTAAATAGCCACCTAGAGTTTTTGATTGGTTCGTGAAGCTAGCAAATCAAAAGCGATAGTAAAACTTATTTTTTAAACAACTCGGAAACCTGTGGTTAAACAAAACACAACATAAACTTATTTAAGCCAGTTTTCTGTATAGTTTTCCCACATTTATTTAACACACTTACGATTCCCTACATTCAAAATCCTATCAGCAGGTCAGAAAAACAGAGTCCACTAAGGTTGTTAACAATAATGACAGCTAAACTGGATTATTGATCCATTAAGATCGTAAGTTTATTAAGTACGCATAGCGGGGGAGCACTTTAGAAAATTGTAAATGTACCGTAGCTTGGTCATAGTGCTCACAACGGTGCGGCGAAGGAAAACATAGTTAAACGTATTTAAAGATACTTAGTAAGAACTGATAATATGAAAATAAAAAGTGATAATACTTTAGGGTGTGTATGATATCCCTGTTTATTATTATATAGTTCACTGTATAAGTTGCTACTTATACAGTGAACTATATAATAATATACAGGGCTAATATACAGCACTGCTGTGCTGAAAGAGATTTTTTTTTCACTTTTGTATGGGAAAAGTGAAAACTCGTGACGCTGGAGCACTTGCTCATACAAATCACAAAAAATGGAGTTTCGGCACTGCAACTTTTAGAATTATATTTTGTTTTGATTTTGAAGGAACATATTAGATGTAGCGCTATTACCATAGACTAAGGAAATGTCTGGTATCTGCTACTATTACTGTGTTACAGAAGATAGTCTGTAGAAATTGGGGTTTTTTACTTGAGCACGCAATACGCATCGTTGCGTGTAAAAGTCAGTCATTAATTTCTACGTTTTCAGTGATCAGGCCTCTTATACAAAGTATCTTTCGTTAAAAACGATGACGAAATTCGTTATCAAAATATATGCGGTTTGACATAAGTCATCGCTAAATGACATTTCGCTTGCGAAGACTAATGTCAAATCCGATACATTTTGATAACGAATTTAGTCATCGTTTTTAACAAACGCTTTTTGTATAAGGGGATAAGGGGCCAGGTTATAATAGATCAATTCTAGAGAGAGATAATTTCAGAGATATTATACATGTGTAATGTGTATATATTATATATAGAGATATAATATTATGTCCCAGCGGCGGCAACGTTACTTCTAACTTCTCATAGTGCTAGCGACAGGGGTAATGTTTCATGAAAAACTTGACAAATGTGCAATGTACGTTGCCCTATCGTTTTAGGTCACGGGAATAAGACAAAGAAATATAAGCTGCAATCATTTATATCAATTTGCTCTTTAACGCACATTCGTGCCGTGAATTAGCTTCGGCACGAATGTGCGAAATAATATAACAGTGCCACAATAGAAATACGGCAGACCATCTTTAACTTGAACCGGCCAAATCATTGCAGTAGATTTATGCGTTATTTCAGAATGAAATAACTTCAGATACAAAACAAATAGAGTTCAATCTTATAAACTACGGTTGGCTGAATTATATTACTCTTTGAATTTTTGGAACCTGGTCATCCGGTAAAAAAAATAGTAACTCAAAAACGCGCGAACTAAAACGTGCCTACTAAATTTCTTAGACAAACTTACAGCTATACCTTTAAAGTATACGATTTAGTACCAGAGCCATCGAAAAGCTAACTCCAATTTATAAATAAATGGTTTTGAGTCACGGTAATATGAGACAAAGAAATATTAATGGTTGGCAATCATTTATACAAGTTACAATTAGTTTCTTAATGGTTCCATCCATTTTGAGGTTAACTTTATTGCTTTGGATCCGGGCACTACGGAATGTTCTAAACTGTTTCATGAGTTGGAACTTGGAAGTAAATGCTTGGTGTGTATTTGAAAGCCTCCAAGGTAGTTTAGGCCTCTCAGTAATAAAAACTAGTAATCTTTTACAGTTTAAAATATTATAAAACTGAATCAGAAAATTAATATTAAAATAATAATATTATTATAATTTCACGAGCTTTTGTATGTAATTTTGGAACACAGGCTACTTTTTGCGAGAAAATCTACGAATAATAAAAACTAAGGAAACATAACTCTCATACTATTACCGTTTTAAATTTTGGTTCCATTCGAACTGTCATTAACGTCAGCCTTTATACCGTTCAAGGCAGCGACCACATAGCCTCAAGGCCACCTAAATATTGCAAATGTATTGGAATGTGTACCTAAGGTACACTTTTTTGACAAGTATTTTGGAGCATGTTTTTTGACGGAGTAACTCTTCCTTAGTTTTTATTGTTCGTAGGAGAAAATGCATCACTCTCGTCTCTATATCGAGCGTATATAGCATTTATACTGTATACATCTGTATGCGTCAGATCACTATTAAATATGGTGTTTTACCCGTGTTCGACACGTAAGAAAAGGTATAGACTAGGACAACACGTTGTATGACTATAACATATTATGAGTGTATAGTGTGTTTCTTTTATTAGTACGGTAACTAGCGGCCCGTCCCGAATTCGCACAGGTAGAACTGAACAGTTAAATTTTTGTTGTTTCGGAAAAAAGTTGGACATTTAGGTATTTTAAACTATCCTGTTTTACGAAGTTTTTTGCAGATATTTATAATATGTTCTTTGATATTGTAAAACATACTTTTGTTCTATCGTCAATATTTCGCAGCACATGTGACGAAAGACCTTTTAGGGCACTGTTTTACACCTTGGATTATGTTACTTAAGGATTCCTAATCTTTTGTAGCAATAAATATAGCCTATTTTACTCAGAGTGAATATAGCTTTCGAATGGTGAAAGAATTTTTGAAATCGGCACGGTAGTTTTTGAGTTTATTCATTACAAACATACACACAAAAATACAAATCTTTCCTCTTTATAATAGTAGTTTAGACAAAGATACTATGGTATATTTTAGGTTGTAATGTTTATAATGAAAATATTTCACCTAAAATGTTTGAAATTTTGAACTATAAAATAAATTACGATTGTCATAAAATTCTAGAAAGTTATTTTTTACGATTTTGGACTTGGAACGAAACTGATATGCAGTCGATAGCTATAAAAATATCGTCAACTTTATGTGACCTCAAGTAAGTAATAAAATCTAATAACAATAAAATATATTAGATTTAGAAAAATATTTTTTTTTAATTTAAGGTGGCGAATAAAGCAAAAAATAAATTATTGTCTTGTTTCTTCATAAGATTGACGCGGAATCGGCGCCAAAGTAGTTTTTTCGTTATAACACGATAAATATACAAAATGTTCGAAATTCTCAAGTCCAGTCCCTCGGTTAGAAAATTTTACATTATGTATTCAAATATTGACACAGTTGAATGTATCGTTTTGGAAATATATTAAAAAAAAATGTATAAATTAGATGCATCTTTGTGATATTTTTCTATCGCGAAAATTTCGAGATATCGTGTTTTCGCTAGTACAGATCCTAGCAAATATAATGTTATATTATATGTTTAAACTTTAAAGAATGAATCAATTCGGTGCTTTGTCAAGTATAAAAATGAATTATTACTAAGTATTTATTATTAATAATATTTACACGTTAATTTTACTTTCTGACCCTCTTAAGAAAATCGGCCAAGTGCGAGTCGGACTCGAGCACGAAGGGTTCCGTAACGTTTTAGACGAAAAGTAAAATTGGGTTTTTGTATGGAATTATTTCCTTGATTTTACTTATTTATATATTATTATTAACTATTATTAAAGTAAACATAATATGACATAGACCTCTATGAAGATTTCAAGTGCCTAGCTGTTGTCATTATTGATTACCAGCAAAAAGGGCCAAAAAAATAACGTTTGTTGTATTGGAGCGGGGAGACCCACTTAAATATTAATTTTATTTTGTTTTTAGTGTTTGTTGCTAGCGGTAACAGAAATACACAATCTATGAAAATTTCAGAAGTCTAGCTATAGCGGTTATTGAGTTAGTCTAGAGACAGAAAGATGGACAGACATCGAAGTCTCAGTAATAGGGTCCCGTTTTTACCCTTTGGGTACGGAACCCAAAAAAAGGCGGAACCAATATAACAAATACACGAAGAATTGCAAAGACATCTTAACGCCATTTTATAACGTGATAGCAGAGGAAAATAACATTTTTTACGACGGAAATATCCTTTGTAGGTCTATAATGTCATAGATATTAAAAATCTCCGTAACACTTTTATTGCTAACGTATTGGATTATCCAAGGAAATAAAATCCACGAAGAAAAGTAACCCGCATTTCAAACGAAGAAGACAAATGAAGCACGAAATTGTTTGGTAATGTCAGAAGAATCTGCGGGTATATCGATTTATTTTAAACTACCCTCATTCATTTAGAGCGTTTTCTTTATAGAGGTATATATAAAATTCTCGTCACAATGTTAGGCCGCGTACTCCTCCGAAACAGCTTTACTGATTTTAACCAAATTTTATATGCATATTCAGTGGGTCTGAGAATCGGATACTGGGTATTTTTTTATATTGATAAGTGCATTTGTTGAATAAATAACAGTAAATTATCACAAATCGAGACTGACGGCGACCATTGTTTGTGCGACGGGATAGCGATGGACGTTGCCATGGTGACTTACTTATTTAGTCACTTCAATAAAATAATACGGGCGAAATACTTTATATGGCAAAGAAACGTTTGCCGGGACAGCTAGTAGAGGTATATATTTTACCCTCTGATGAAAACAGAGGGGTGATATATTATTTATAATATAAAAGTTTAAAGTGTCCGTATTTTGATCCATTTTTTTAATTGACTAGATCATGAAAGATCATCGCCAGCTCCCTCACTGCTGGATTCGGAGTTCTTTTCAAATTCCTTAATTTGTAATACTTTACAAATAATTTTATCATCGGGAGACTTGACAAAGTACGTTAAGATCATAATTTTAATACAGCGAGGTAGCAAATTTAATAAATCTGGATGATGAAAACTCAAAATATCACTTCTCAAACTTAATTATTTGAATCATTAACACTGAAGTTTTAGCTGTATACAAAATTACGTCAAAAGTTTTGTAGGTACAAGTTTTAAATTTAAGTGGCTCAAAGGATCATGAGGATCCATCCTCATTACAGGAGTGTTTTTGAAATAATTAATAATTGTTGCTGCTTAGTGCCGACTACGACTAAACTAGACAATTTGATCAACTATAATTATTTTTTATTTATACTATAAATATTTTTAGCTGGATACAAACATTTCATACAAACGACATTTAAACATAATATTATATATATAATAACCCTAGCTAATAATCTACTTAAGATTAATTTAAAATTATGTCCTATGGGTATAATCCTGCTGTAGTCCATATTGAGAAAAATGTTTTTATAGATATGACACATATGTTCTATGAGATTATTTAGCATTATTTCATTTAAATTTCTATTCTTGGGTACCTCTGAAATTATAATATTTGGAGTTTTATTGTTCTCAAAAAATATTCCCAAGTTAACTTTGACTTTAGTAGGATTATCATCATTAGAACCACCTAAGATAATTAATATAATCATTTTCAGTTAGTATATTTACATAGTTTTTATGTGTATTTAGTATGTTATTATGTATTATATTATTATGTATTTCCTACTCCCATGAATTTTTTTAACATTTCTAGAAGTAACCGTTTAGCTGGTAGGAGGGACAGTGGACTCTAACAATTTTTTCCACTTTAAAACTTAATATTTCACAAACGGATCCCTGTAAACCGGAAAATATTAAAAAAAAAAACCAACGACACCCCACAAGATGGGGTGAACGCGAACAAAAAATCATCCCCGCTTGATGTGTAGGGAAGGTACCATATTTTTTTTAAGATTTCATGTACCATAATATTGTCGGCTTCATTAATATGTGCATTCATGCCAAATTGCAGCTTTGTAGGTTCTATAGTCTCTGAGCTAAACCGCGGACAGACGGACGGACAGACTGAAACTATTAGGGCTCCTCGTTGACTATGGAACCCTAAAAATGTATGGTATTTGACTCAACGTGTCGCTAATTAGTGTCATAATATAATGTCAATGTCTAACTTCGCTGTCGAAATTAGCGAATGCAATATGACTAAGCAATCAGTTTCTATTTGTCAGCAGGAAGGAAATGATGATAAATGCCAAAAGTTAGTATTATAATTAATTGGTTGACTGGGAGTTAAATCTTGCGACGTTTTCAGCGTCATTTGCCTGTCACATTTCAGTAGATTACGCCTTATCTCAGCGCTTAATAGATTTTCCATTATTCTTCTGAAGCCTAAACGATTACTTAATTCCGATTTCCGAGTTATAAATGAATGCTATTTCTTTTTATTTTTTTTTCAAGTTTAATCTAGATGCAAGACTCTTATCTTCTGTCCATTTTCTAACCTTACGAGCAATACATACATCTTCTTTTACGTTATCGATAGATTCTGCTATTTTAATTTAACTTCATTTTAATATCAGTACAGCTTTGCTAATATTTTGATATAGTGTCTGTATGAAAATTAAATATGTCAATGTTTTAATATAATCTATAACATAAAAATGAGTCGCTGAATGTGTTGCTAAGCGCAAAACTCGAGAACGGTTGAACCGATTTCGCTAATTCTTTTTTTTTAATATTCCTTGAAGTACGAGGATGGTTCTTACGGAGAGAAAAATTCTAAAAAAAAAAATTAAAATTTCCTAAAAAAGTCTAAAAACAACACTTTTCTATACTCCCATACAAAAGATTTGTGATAATACTTAAAAGTCAAATATATAAAAATGGATTTTCAATTATGTTAGTAACGCTAAAACTCGAAAACGGCTGAACGGGTTGGGCTTATTTTATTCTTAAAATATTCGTAGAAGTCCAGAGAAGGTTTTAAAGTGACACGAAGTTCACCGGGACAGCCAGTATATTATACAAATGACATGATTGGCCGACTCCAAAACTCGGTCGCGTATAGTTCGTATTACGTTACGTTACGTTAGATTTGGATTAGATAAATGCAAACAATTTCACTCATAACAACTTATTATTTCTGGAATATAAAAAATTAACATTCCGTCTAATATATAAAGGAAATAATTCGGAAAAAGGTCCAGAAATATTATAGTGTGACGGAGCAAACCGATCACACGTATTGAACTCGATCTCTAGAGGTTTGCACGTAAACGGATTTCCTTTCAATGTTTTAGAGAATTTTCTGTGTTATTCCGTTAGTATTTAGTCAAATAATAAAATTATGCCTTTTTAGTACCCAGCTGTGCCAAAAGGTTATTAAAATCATTGCAACAAGATGATATTCTTTCTCGTTGATAATATTTTAACGTATACCTCAATAGGTATACTTTAAAAAGTCTAAGTCAATACTTTACCATTACATTTTCGAAACCAATGGTGCGGATTGTAGTCTTATAAGTTTATCTCATTTAATGTTTCTCTTTCCTTTTCCTGTTGGTGTAGACAGAAGAAGAAAGAAGTTTCTTTGTGATGGGTAAAGAATAATACATATAGCTTTACGATTCTACGATTCTATCCGCAGGTGAATTTTTAAGCTATTGGAGTTCGCGTGCTGCACGCAGCTGTGCCCGATCCGGATCTAACTAGTTTCTACCACAAATAAGCGGACGTGAATCTTTGATGGGAAGTCACGCATTTTCCGTCAAAGTTTTTTGAGTGAAATTAATATGAAATTCTAAATAAAAGTACGATTTTAGTTCTTGAAATCTTTTGCGTACCTACTAATTGTTAAAAATAACGCAATTCTATCTAATTACCGGCAGAATTGTAAACGAAACAACTTGAGCAGGTAAACATTTTAGCCGTGCGTTAGAAACATAAATGGATATGCTCTTTGTGGTATCGGCGATTTACTTTCCTTGTGTCTTACGAATTTTCGATCAAATCACGTATCACATTTTCGATTAAATCACGGCGCAAGTGTCACATTTTTATCCAACCCAAAAAGAAGCACAATGCAGCTCAAGATGTTTCAAATGTGCAAAAAACTTTACACCGTGTTCGTGTGACGTTGCTTTAAAACAACTGAATAAAAGGTGACTGTACTTATTACCGTTTTTCTTAGCAAGAGAAACAAAAGAACCTTTTTTAGATTTAATAAAAGAAATCTTATGTCTTTACTTGCAAATGTTCGTATATATACTATAAATTAGTTTCTATGTATAATCAAGAAGTAATCAAGTTTTAGTATCCATAAATATGTAGGTCTTAGTGTAAATATGTGAGTGCCTCTAAGTTTTAACCCAAATGTTTACCCCGAAGCGTTGAAGCGCTCAGACAGTTTATTGTGTAAACAGCGTAAGATTTAGCTATCGACTGGTTGAGATGAGTCTTGAGTGAAATCATCAGCACTATAATCATCATTATTATTATTTCTTAACACATACTTCTCAATATAATGATAAAATAATCATGCTTATTGTAGTGCTTATCACTATCGTCAAAAACATCACAATTCACAGTACGCTGAAACTGTACACTTTTATTTTTTGTTTGAATTATCTATTTAATGTCACTGTATCGCTATACCAAATGTTATCAAAATTAGTAAAGCAGTATTATAAGTGTCAAAAGATTACGTACAGACAGACAGATTTTCTCTGTCGTTTTAGTAAATTACAGGTATTATCATGATACCACTCCCTTTATTGTTATTTCGATCATAATATTATCATCTGCTATCATCTATAATATTATGCTTTTAACTGCTCTCGTAGGATTAGCAACATATTAGTTGTTAAGGTTGTCTTTGATTTTTTCGGCCTTAGGATATGAACTTAGACTTTAATTATATAAGCTTGCCAAGTCTGTCTCTGAAATGTAATCCTAAATACTCACTTAACTTCTAACGTAGCATGAAATTGTGTAATGGGTGTAAAATTACATATTTTGTAAACCACTGTCTTAAAAAGGCAATTTACATTCCGCTGAAATTCGTTGGAGTCAGAAGGAACGATTATTATTATTATGGGTTTTCATCCGTCTTCTTTAAAGTACTTTTTAAGAAACTGCAAAAGTTTGCAAACGAATAAAGAATATTGGCGTTTAGGGATTGGGGCACTTATGATTGTTCTGATATATCTTCATCATCATCATCTTTAATCGCTTATCATTGCTTAATATACGGTATAGTGGTGTAATGTAATGCTTATGTTATTTTTGTGATCACTGATCAATCTATTTTACTTCCAGTACCACTTTGTACCCGGAATCTTCTCAGTATGCATTTGTAGATTATAGTTAGTGTAGTACTTGATGTAATTATACTTTTTTATATTTTTCTACCCTTTATTAGCTGATTTTGTACGTGATTTATTAAAAAAATTGAAAGCTTTGCTATTAATTGTTATGGCTGTCAATGGCGTATGATTGACACGATTGACAGCTGACTCCTGCTGTCAGCTTGACATTTGCTTTTTTTTTTCTTTTTAACCGCTTGTCATGGGTTGGATGTTTAGTTTTAGCTTTTTTTTCTATAATTTAATCTTATGGTATTAAAATGAAGCAGTAAATACTTAATAGCTATTGATTATTCTTTCTACTTTTTGCTTGTATATTTGGATGTTGAACTATATTCTGGTTTGGTATGAGACTATGTTTTTCATGTTTTTGATAATATTTTATAAGTTATTATATTATATCTTTTTTTTTTAAATTAAGTACATTTTGTGTAATATTACACAAAGTTTTATTTATTTATTTTATTATTTTTGTATTTTGTTTGGTTTTTATTTATTATGAATAATGTTAGTATTGACTCATCTACTGATGACTTTTTTCAATCTCTTCAAATGACAGCAATGAAAGTTTTCAAAGTGCCACTTCAACGCCTCTCAGGGAATCAATAATTACAAATTTCTCTTCTGTTAATAAATGTTTTAAGGCGGTTCACATGAACGCGCAAAGCATACCTGCTCACTATACAGACTTACTCACTTCCTTTGATAGTGTTAACGTCGATGCGATCCTTGTATCAGAGACATGGCTAAAGCCATGCCTACCCTCAACATGTTACGGTTTACCTGGTTTCAAACTAATTCGCAATGATCGCACCGGTAGGAGTGGAGGTGGTGTTGCAATCTACTTGCGTTCTGATTTACCTCATACTATTATCAGCTCATCAGCGCAGACAAGTCGGATGCTCTAGAGTTTTTGCTTTTGGAAGTTCAGGTAAACCGTTACAGTAAAATATTACTAGGTGTCTATTACAGTCCGTCTAAGTACAACGATTGATTCGAATCGTTTGAATGCACTCTGGAAAAATTTTCGCCTAACTACAGTAACTCCATTTTAATGGGTGACTTCAACACCTGTTTACTCAAAGGCGATAGTCGATCATCTAGACTTACTTCTGTTTTAGACGCCTATAATATGAAAATCCTACCTCTAGATCCAACTCATTGTTCCCCAGGTTGCCGTCCTTCCCTGCTTGACCTTATCATTCTACTCTTCTCTTCTCTTCATCTACTCGTCTCTTCACCTAACCTTGTCACCAAGCATGGACAGTGTTCGGCAGAAATATTTTCGTATCACACCGACGTGACAATGTTATCCAAAAATATTCTTGTAGGTTTGTGCTTTAAAATAATTATCCTAGTAGGCCTGTCTGCGGTTGTATCTTATGTGTGATGCTATGAATTCATTGATACGAATTACGATACCAATTTGAGGTTCCTATTAATAATTCGACGTTACCAAACAAACTGCTATTTTAGCTGTACGTAACCCACACGTAGGAAATAGTATCACGTAAAAGTGTTGGCATTCCAAACACGTTCGGAACACGTTCATTCACGTTGCTAACATTCTCAGAGTTGTTTTCTCAAATAATATTCGCATCAAACAATTTCTTCAATGTTAACGTGGCTCTAAACTTTCGTTGCAATGTAACAGATAGGAATATTTATCTAAAACTCAAAGGTGACTGACTGACTGACATAGTGATTTATCAACGCACAGCCAAAACCACTGGTCGGATCGGGCTGAAATTTGGCATGCAGATAGATTTTATGACGTAGGCATCTGCTAAGAAAGGATTTTGATCAATTCTACCCACATGGGGATAAAATAAGGTATAAAACTTTATATGAAACTTTGTCAATTTTAAACCGATCGATCGGGCTGAGACTTTGATACGTAATTAATAATAATACTTCTTAACGCGAGCAAAGCCGCGGGCAACAGCTCGTTGTTAGTTTGCTGCAAAGGTACACCTGTCATGTGGTACTATAAAAATTAAATCAAAGACAAATGGCCGACCTACGTAATTTGGTCGGAATATTATGTAAAGCCGTCACAGATTTTAAGGACCTCGACTTTATAGAACACTCTGCCTATGAATTAATTCCTCTGGTTAAAGAAGCTACGATTATTAGGTACAGTATTATGATGAAGATATGGAAATAATACAAACAAGAAGGAAGCATTAGTCTGTATAATAGTCAGGGCTTCCAAACGTGACAAAACGTAGGAGTTAAATAAATGCCGATAGGAATAGAGTTAAAAAAAAAACCCTACGATCTACACACGCCACTGATTACAGGGCAAGGACGTAGGTTCCCATGGGAAAGATAGACTTTCCCTTAACACGAATGAGGTTTTTTTTTTTAATAATGCTCTTGTCCCGGTATTTTATTCGAGAGATTTATGTTCTTTATACAATTTATACTGTCCTATGTCTACACAATAATCTTCTATTTATATTTTTAAGACAATATAGCAAAAATTCTTCCCTATTTTTCATATCCTTTATGCTATTAACATTTATTTCTAGTCCTATTTTCATCTCCAGATCATATTTTGGCACACGAATGAGGTTACAAGAAAAACCTTACAGGCTTATCTATTAACTGCTATCCTTGGTATCCATACCATAGATATTAAGATATTTGTGTCAATAGTTACAGATTTTACAGTACTGAAAAAAAATTCCCTCATCCGGTAGTACCTGTCTACTTCCACTGCTATTGCGCCCCAGCGGCCTACATGTTACTTACATTTTTTCATAACAAAAAAGTTCACAACGCCACAAAATAAGTATTTACTAAAAGACAGCTAACAGCTGTATTACAAACAAAAACAAAGTCTTACAATATAATTATTTTCAACAATGTTAGCCTGGTTAAAAATAAAATGATATAGCGCCAGGTGGGCGTTTTATTTGGGCAATATGGCTGCCTTCACTCCGGCTCGCCACTTCGAGTGTAGATAAATCTCTATCTCTACAAATAACTCTCATAGCTGAGGTGTTATTGAGATGTGTTTGTGTTAACTAAACAATGTGTTGTTATATTTACAAATTAGTTTTGATAATATTATTGATGTTGGCTACAATGTAACGTACAAAGTATACATAATGTTTTATGGGTTATTGTTAAATCAGTCGTATAGAACATATTTTAATCAATGGAATTTGAAATTACTAGCCGATTTTGATATAGAGATTTTAGCGGCGTTGAAAGCCGTGCATCGTCTAACGTCGTATCAGTTCGGCAGACTTCCCCACGGAGTTTGTGTGCGTGCGACTAGACGTATGCGAATTATAATTGCAATAGATAACGCCCGCAACTCCGTTGCGCCAAAACTCGTTTATCGCGCGGGAACCGTACATTTTTTTGGGATACAAAGTATCCTATGTCCTTTCCCGGAACACAAAGTATCTCCATGCCAAATTTCAGCAAAGTTGGTTCAGCGGTTTGGGCGTGAAGAGGTAACAGACAGACGAACAGACAGATACACTTTCGCATTTATAATATTAGTAAGTATGGATTGGTATGGATAAGTTGATAAAAATATGCTATACATTATGCAATATCTTTATCGCGGCAGTCCCCGAGTGCCGTATTTTTTTAATCGTAGGCAACATATTAAATCAAAAATATTTTTATTTCTCAAGCAATTTTACACGTAACAATATCTTTATTGGAACATACAGCAATTATTGAGTTCATGCGGAGGGCGATATAGGAGGGACTTACGGCACAATTTCTCTTTATTTATTTTCTTACCTGTGTCAAATTACATTACTTTCACCCTACAGCTGTTCCTGAAATTGTTGAACGTACAATTTCACGGATACGGCATAATAAATTCTACTTTAGAAAGTCTCTAATCGTTTACTAAGAGGATAAGTTAAGGCGCTCCCCCTACGGAGATGCCGTAATTTACCGTTTTTAGAATATTATTAACTAATAATTTGAAAGCTAAAAAAATATAATAACAATACAGCAATAATCTTCAGCATATGAACATTCCTTTCTCCGTCATTAATTTCTTATTTGTTTACTATACTCATGATATCAGCATCCAAAGTAATACCAATTTATTTAACCGTTGGTTGGTCGCGTGGGGTCTTTAAAAGCCCGGAGTTTGCGAAAACGAGAAAAAACTATATTTAAATTAATCGTAGCAACTCCGCTCTTTAGGTAGCTTCCTAAAAGGAATTATATTTCGATATAATTGCCACTCATCTGAGCTCGCGTGCATGTATTGTGTGTTACAGATGTGTTTATTCACGCTGGGTTCTTTAAAGACCCCAGGTGACCAACCGCGTAACTAAATTTAATTTGATATTTTCATACAGTTTTCACATCGAAATGGATTTCTTTTGTGATTTTCCTTGTATTTTAATAATAAATCAATTAAAATGTACGTGTGTTGGTTCTTATTGTTTTATATCGCTTATAAGAAGTTTTAGACGCACTTTTCCAAAAATGCATATTTTGCTATGTAGACCAAAATGCTGATGATTATTTTTTGGTGATGATTAGAAACTAACTGTCGGTATATTTACGAAACGTTTAAAGTATTTGAACGGGAAAATGTATAAAATATACACGGTTTTGGTGCTGAGAATTTGTCAATGTTTAACATTCAATAGTTTATATTATGTTATTTGGACTTAGGTTTTTAAATTTCAATCTAAGTTAAATGAATTTTAACTATTATTTAAGTTATCTACACGCTTTTCCACAATTTTAAAACTATGTTGATTTTTTTAAATTTCCCTATCTTACGGTTTCCACTTGAAACTTTTTGACTTCTATTTTTATATTGTGAGTTTTAGTTATAAGTATTTAAAATATAATTAAGTTTTTGATTTACTCTGATTAATATTAAAATAAATAACAATAATTTGCTGAAAAAAGTTAAGAAATATATAAATTTATGCCATTTTTATGTCATTTAATTTTCGAGCTTTCAAAGACCCCAGGTGACCAACGGCGTTATTTTAAAAGCGCGACTAACCAAGGGTTAAATTCAAGTATATTCAGTATCTCCCTAGTTTATCTATTCTGTCCTAGTATTTACAAATTACGTTTATTTGAAACACACGCTAGTAGATCGACAATTTCATTAACTATATATTTACGGTTTGAATTTTTTAGGTCAAGTTTGAACTAAAATAAGTAAAAAAAATGGATTTTGGTGCGATCTCGGCAACGCGGCAAATATACATTTGCCGCGTTGCCGAGATATTATATAGATACCATACGGTCAATGTCGTTTGCGCAGGGGATGGCCTTAATATGACTGTCGGAAACGGTTAGTCAGTCTATAAGGTTGTCGAAATTCTGTATTATAATAATAATTTACGTTGTATATTTCGTTGAACAAAACTCTTTAATTTTTTTCAAATAAATATTGTCTCAAAGTTCCTATTTGAGACGGAGTCGGAGACTTAAATCGGGAATTTTTCAAGTTGATGAGTTGAAGATGAGTTTTCAATTAATAAACGCTGCCGCTGCGGTGCCGTGTGTAAACACGCTAACGCATAACGCCCTAGTCCTAATTAGGTACTTCATGTATCGAGAAAACCAATTTAAATGTATCGTAGGTCTGATGACCAGGCACATATATTCGCAAAATAATATTCAGTTAAATAAAATGAAAATGTATCGAAAATAGATAATACAACATCACGATTGCAATTCTCAATACTAAGCTCATGTAAATCCGGTTTCATTTGCTAATGAACCGGTTCTAACTAGAAATTACTGGTTTATCAAACCTATTCGTCCGTCCGAAACAATTTGAAGTATCTCCACGGAAATTAAATGGAAATTCAATTTAACGTCGATTAAAACGTAGATAATTAATTAGATTTGAAATTGATATGCTATGAATATAATTTTTAACAATTTTTGGGGTACCGGGTATGATATTAAATTATTATTGAACTGAAAGACGTCTATTTGGGCATTGTCCAAAAAAAATCACATGTACTTTTTATATTTTTTTTCGTTAAAATAGGGTATTTTAAGAATATAAATTAAATAATTTTAAAATTCATTGGCTAGTTTTTTCTCGATAAATTTTTAAAGTTTCGCTCTGACGTCATCATCGGCGGCTAATTGACCTCTGCAGTATGTTTCAAATTTCCTTTCAATTTTATTGGTTCGTCAAATGGAAGTTCTCATTATGTGAAAGCTGATACGAGAAGCTTACCAAGCAGCACAGAATATATAATAGTAGTACCAACCAAAAGTTCGAAACGTAATGTTGGTCAAATTTATTGCTAATTTAACGCCATTGAAGGTCAAACAAAGGTTAAACATATTTGTTCAAAAATATAAGTAACTAATGGGTATTATTTTCGTTTATATACAGAAAAACGATCACTGACCTTATTCCTCGAAATATTTTTGTAATCAGCAAAATTAAAAAAAATGGACAATCCCCATTCTCCGTTGCGCTAAAATTCGTTCATCCTACATTTTGCCGGGAATCGGGATAAAAAGTATTCTATGTATGGAAATAGTTTGTGTCCCGGAAACTTTCACGGGAACTATGTCTATACCTTTCATCGAAATCGCTTTAAGCGCGAAGAGGTAACAGACAGATACACAAATTCATTTATATTATAAGTATGGACCTAAGTGTATTATACATATAATGCTTCATTCAGATTTTACACTTTTCAAATTCTACGAACACACGAACAAAACTAATATTGTTCACGCAGAATATGGAAAAAACAATAAAATTTACGCTAATGCATTGCTTTTCAACTCCCAGATGAATACATTGTTTCAACCACAGACTTAGATCAAGATAGATACCGCATGTTGCTCCATTTGTATGAAAACGAGCGTGTCACTTTTTTCCTACCTACTGGTCACAGTAGGTACGTTAGTACAGATGATAAGAATCGTGTCCATTATCTTGGCCAACGTTTCTATTTGAATTTCTACAGCTCAATACGGCACTTTTAGGCATTTAGGAATTTTTAAAATACCGATTGACGTCCGATTCTGATAGCAGACTAAAGAACAGACTTTCGAAAGACGAGCATTGCTCGTCGTTTGGGAACGCGATATGGCACGCGAAGTACATACACATGCGGTATCTATCTTGATCAATGTCTGTGGTTTTACCTAACTACTAAGTGTTAATTCTGTAGCGGCTTCCATTACTTCCATCAGGTCAGCAATTAGATTTTATTGCTTTCCACTTTTATATTCACAACATCAAACAGTTGAAAGTTTTATTATCTGTTGATGAATATTATCTTACCAATAAAAATCCACACTTATGTGTATTGACGTTAGAGTTAAAATAAAATCGGCCAAGTGCGAGTTGGACTCGCGCACGAAGGGTTCCGAAACACAATAGGGCAAAAATAGGCTAAAAAGTTGTGTTTTTTGTATGGGAGCCTCCCTTAATTATTTAATTTATTTTACTTTTATTATTAATTATTAAATAAGAAATACAACTGAGTATTTTATGAATATTTGAAGTGCCTATGTGATGTCATTATTGATATCGAGCTAAAAATAGCAAAAAAATCACGTTTGTTGTATGGGAAGTGGGAGCCCCCCTGAAATATTTAATTTAAATTGTTTTTATTTTATTATTTTTTACTATAGCGGCAATAGATATACAAAATCTATGAAAATTTCAGAAGTCTAGCTGTAGCGGTTCTTGAGTTACAGCCTGGAGACAGACAGACGGACAGAGTACGGACAGACATCGAAGTCTTAGTAATAGTGTCCCGTTTGTACCCTTTGGGTACGGTACCCTAAAAAAGTGATATTCCAAAATAGCAAAAAGAATAAACATAGTAAAACTATAACGTCTCTATACAAGGTTTAACAAAAAAAACAAGGAGATGATATTACTTTTGGGTGCACACGTGTCCCTTACTTATAGGTACGGTATACGCACTATTATTATAGATGTTCACTGTAAAAGTGGCAGCACTGAAAAATCACCTTTTTCTCATAGAGTCATGACGCTGCTAGAGAACAATAAGGGCAGTCGATTAATCGTGAATCAAGAATTCATTTCAAGAATTGAAACATGCTTGCAAATTGTTTGTAAGTAATTTTACTTCTGTTCTTCGAATCGCTTGACTTAGAATTTCAATTCTACGAATGTTTGTTCATAAATCAGAAGGTAATAATAAAAGTTACAATGTAATATACTTTATTAGGATTTCATATGCTTTAAATTTGTTTAAATTAAAGTTCAAAATACTTGTACTATTATAATATAAAAACATTTTTATAATCTAAGATTTCAAGCGGCTTAGACTCTTAGACTACACGAGAGATCGCGGTCATTGATGTCCATCAGACGATCCGTTTGCTCGTTTTGGTCCTAAATATAAAAACAGCCCTCTAGTCAAATTCGGCAGTTTAAAATTCAGTCGTCAAATATAATCTCAAGTCGATATAAATTAATTTGATCTCTGATTCGGAGATAAGACGTTATTTCAGTCATCGGAATTACTTTTAAGTCGCTACTTTTATCTGATTAATCGCAAAAGTTCCTCAACCAATCAGTTATTATCGAAGCTTATTCTTGAGCTTTTGTGAGGAGCTTTAGAGAAGGATTAAAATAATCTCTATTGAAGACGACTTACAAGTTTTTTCGTGATTGGAAAATTTGCTGAATGGGAAATCCATGAGCGGAATATGAGCGAATGTAGCTAGTTTAGCTTGCCTGCATAAGTTTTTCAAAGTTACATTGATTTTAGATTAAAGTTAAGCATTGCAATTTGCATATTATGTAAATTATATGATTTTGATTGCTTAAAAATAAAATACTTCAATTTATGAATTCATCAAACACACTCTAATATAATAATGGCGAAAGTTTGTGTGCATTTCTTTAGGTAGAAATTACTATATGAATTATGATCCCAAAAACACAGAATTCCCATCGTGTTGTTTTTTTTTTTTTTTTGGGAACAGAGTTTAGTTTTATATATAGAATTAATTATATTTTCCCGCAACTCCGTTGCATCAAAAATGGGTTATCACGCGGGAACCGTACAATTTTCCGAGATAAAATGTATCCTATGTCCTTTCCCGGGATTCAAAGTATCTCCATGCCAAATTTTAGCAAAATCGGTACAGCGGTTTGAGAAATTGAGCTTGAAGAGGTAACATACGGACACACTTTCGCATTTACAATATTGGTAATAGATATAGATTTAGATAGGATTCAAAGAAAAGAATATTTCAACTTTGCAAGTTATTTTTTTTATGAAATTGCAAACGAGCAAACGGGTCACCTGATGGAAAGCAACTTCCGTCGCCCATGGACACTCGCAGCATCAGAAGAGCTGCAAGTGCGTTGCCGGCCTTTTAAGAGGGAACAGGGTAATAGGGGAGGGTAAGGATGGGAAGGGAAGGGAATAGGGGAGGGTAGGGAAGGGAATAGGGTAGGGGATTCATGGGCCTCCGGTAAACTCACTCACTCGGCGAAACACAGCGCAAGCGCTGTTTCACGCCGGTTTTCTATGAGAACGTGGTATTTCTCCAGTCGAGCCGGCCCATTTGTGCCGAAGCATGGCTCTCCCACGTATAAAAATTATGGCGATATTGCATTTTTTGTGCTGTCGGTTTATACTTGTACGCTACGAAAGAGGTCAAGAGACCCTGTAGATGCTAAAATATCACTCGCCGAGAATAACTTTTTATACAATCGCTTGTTACAGTTTTATTATGAATCAGAATTCTGAATTCATTCATTCAGATTTATCACGTTCTGGATAGATTTTGATGAAGTTTGGCAAAATATAGTAGACTAAGGGAAAGTAAAATAAACATAAAATAACAGTTCCCGAGTGCCACACGTATTTTTTAATGAAATAAGGGGGCAAACGAGCAAACGGGTCACCTGATGGAAAGCAACTTCCATCGTCCATGGACACTGGCAGCATCAGAAGAGCTGCAGTTGCGTTGCCGGCCTTTTAAGAGCCCATATGACCCTAACTTGACTACATACTTTAACCTAGATCTCAAAATCTGTAAGGTCTAGAAAACTGATTTTTTGACACAAGTAACTTCAGTTTATAAAGATTATATGCTCAAGACAAAAACACGATTACTCAAAATATGCTCGATAGTTTCTTTTTTACAAAAAACCATGTTTTAGACACATTTTTTTTGTGAGCCCGTGGTATTTCTCCGGACGAGCCGGCCCATTCGTGCCGAAGCATGGCTCTCCCACGTCAAAAATCAATTTATATCATAAACTTTCTAGCAACTCAACACTGTAATTGTAAAAGCCTTACATTTTAATTTTATTCCATTCCCCTCACCTGACACCTCTTTACACACAAATCTAATGAAATTAAATGTAGGTTAAGCCACACTTTCCTCACAGTAGCCTACTTGTAATTTCATAATTAAATTTTCACTCATGCGATATTCTTCTCGTTTAGAATAGCACCCCAACTCAGTTTAAATACATTTCTCAAAATACGGAATTCATGAATAATATTCTTGAGTATGTTTACGGTCCTTTATTAATTCAAGCATCTTAAAATATGATTGAGGTCGTAATGTTATGCTCACATTAACAAACATGGAATTTTTGTTGCTAAAACCTTTAGGGCCGTTACACAAATTTTATAACATAATTTGTTATTTGAGACTTTAACAGCTACTGAATTATTAAATTCTTGGCAAAATTATAACACGACTTAACTTTAGTATTTGTTTGTTTACTTAAAAATATATACGTGGGAGAGCCATGCTTCGGCACGAATGGGCCGGCTCGACCGGAGAAATACCACGTTCTCACAGAAAACCGGCGTGAAACAGCGCTTGCGCTGTGTTTCGCTGAGTGAGTGAGTTTACCGGAGGCCCAATCCCCTACCCTATTCCCTTTCCTACCCTCCCCTATTCCCTTCCCTACCCTCTCCTATTACCCTATTCCCTCTAAAAGGCCGGCAACGCACCTGCAGCTCTTCTGATGCTGCGAGTGTCCATGGGCGACGGAAGTTGCTTACCATCAGGTGACCCGTTTGCTCGTTTGCCCCCTTATTTCATAAAAAAAAACTGGGAAATACAGGGTGTAACAAAAATAAATGATAATACTTTAGGGTGTGTATGTGTTCCTTGTAGAGAGTTCACTGTGAAAGTAGCAGCGCTGAAAGACCAAGAATTTTTTTCACTTTTGTATGGGCAAGGGCCCGAGAGTCACGAGTTTCCCCATACAAAAGTGAAAAAATGTTTGGTCTTTCAGCGCTGCTACTTCTACAGTGAACTCTCTACAAGGAACACGTACACACCCTAAAGTATTATCACTTATTGTTGTTACACACTGTTTATATCGTAGTGTCAGATTCAACTCGTCTATAAATTTATTTCTATCGTTATATAAATTTTAGAATTTATTTGCAAAAAGCACAAAATATACTAAAATAATTAAATATTTTACCCTCATTCGAGTTAATCCTTCAATCGTGTATTCTTGGAAATATATTGTTATTCTATTGTGTCTCGCTCTCCGGTGAGCTTATGGGGCTTGATGGATTAAAGTAAAAAAATTGTTAAAATATTATTATTCCCTTTTTTTCAACACTAGGAACGACTCAACGAGAAAAATTCTGAATTAACCAAGGGTTATTAACATCGGTGCAAGTGTGCCTCAGTAAGGATGAAGAGACTTTAGAAATTCCAATCCTGCTTTATACGCGAGACGTAGACGAGAATTAATGTTTCACGGGTGATGCTTGAAAAATTGTCTTTTTCCATAAACTGCCTATTTTAGATGTGTGGTGGCCCTTTTTAACATAAGATGCGACTTAAGGGTATGAAATGAAGGCCATGGTTGATTCAATTTAAAAGAAGCGTGTTTTTGTGATTCCACCTGCGTGGGGGAAAAGTTCCTATGGCGGGCACAAAGTCATCAAAGTTGCTTTCACACCTGCTTTTAATACTTTTGTGTGCTTATTTGGGCCAGTTTGTACTGTACCTAATGTAAAATTAATGCAGATATATATTTTACGTCATATTTTTTCATATTAAAAAAAATACACAACGTCGCTAAATAAGTTACAAGTTTAAAAAATTACAACAATATTAATGTCTCACAAAATTTTATATCTCCTAGAAAGCCGGCTTACTATCAAAAGTTTATTCTCGATTTTAATGACATTTACAATTTTATCATGAATCGTAAATGTTGTAGACTTATTCAAGCTGTAAAGTTTACAGCTTGAATAAGTCTTAAAGTCTTAAACTTTATCTAAAGCTTTTTGCTTGTTCTATTCCGTATCTGCACAATATACGTTGAAACTATTCATTACAAACTTCCTTTTTATAATGTTGAAAGTAAAGGTGAAGGTAGGTTAGTACATTCTAACATAGAACTTGGATATAACTTTTGAATTAAGAGTGATGTAGATATGTCGCTCGAGACTTTTATTTCCCAAGACGTGGACGTCCATTCTGCTTGGATTAACGTGAGTTTATGACAGTCTCGGGATGAAATGACGAGAATCTGACAGAGATTTGATATCCGCAACTTTGTCACAACGAATCCATACTAATATTATAAATACGAAAGTGTGTCTGTTACCTCTTCACACGTCTTAAGCTGCAATCAGTCTGTCGGTGAACTATGTAACATGTAATAATATAGGAAACGTTTCTGAGAAAAACTTATGATTTTTTTGCTGCTTAATATTATCTGGAATCAATTAGGTAATACAAAACTTGATAATATCTTACATGGATTGAACTAAAATAAAAATATTGAGGAGTAAATCAGTAATAATTTGTAATGTCATCAAAAATGATGGCGTTTGTTACGAAATAAAGTTGTATCCGTTCGACCTTAATTTGAGAATGAAAGTCGTTTAATACTTCCATTTCACAGCATGTGAGTAAAAGGTAACAAGCTTTCTGATGGCCTTTTTAATTACTTTTCATTTTGTATCTGCGAGTCGATTTCGTTGGGTTCGGTAGGCTTTTATTGATAGATTAAAATGTGCCGATAAAAACCAGATAATATGTATGTTCCCCAATTGTGCCATTTTAATGGAACCTTTTTCAAGCCGTACGTATTTTAAGATATATATTTTGTAAATAAAAAAAAAATGTTTATTAAATTTCAAATAAAAGTAACAATACCTTTTATTTGAACTAGGATGAAGTGAATTGAATCCGTTTCGCGCCTTCTCAGATAAGCGGAACTAAAATAGCGTGCACTCTAAAAATAGCAGACGAACACAATGCTCCTTTTGCATTTCAAATAATGAGGATACCGGCTGCAACTATTTATTTCGCTGATAGAACATAATATAACGTTACTTAATACTATTTTTAGGGTTCCGTACCCAAAGGGACGGGACCCTATTACTGAGACTTCGTTATCTGTCCATCTGTCTGTCTACAGGCTGTAACTCAAGAACGGCTATAGGTAGACTTCTGAAATTTTCACAGATTATGTGTATCTGTTGCCGTTATAACAACAAATTTTTTGGCCATTTTAGCTCGTAATCAATAATGGTAACAGCTAGGCACTCACAAAATCCTTAATTATATTTGTACTTTAATAATTAATAATAAAATTAAAATAAAGTTAATATTTAAGAGGGGCTCCCATACAAAAAACACAATTTTTTGTCTACTTTCGCTCTATACCGGTACGGAACCCTTCGTGCGCGAGTTCGACTCGCACTTGGCTGATTTTTATAACAAAGTCAGTTTAAATTTTTTTCCCTTATTAACTATTCCCTCTAAAAAGGCCGGCAACACATCTGCAGCTCTTCTGATGCTGCGAGTGGCCATGGGCGACGGAAGTTGCTTTCCATCAGGTGACCCGCTTGCTTGTTTGCCCCCTTATTACATAAAAAAAAGATATAATAATAAACAACTATTTGGGACTTTTCAGGAGCCTTCTGAAATGCCAGCGAACTAAAACAAATACCTACTTTTGACTATTTCGAGTCGGAAGGTACCTATTATTTGTCCATATTATTTTACTGGTTACATATTACATAAACAATAAGGAGCTTAGCGCCCTAAGACCTAAATCCTAGACAATATTATGAGAAATACTATTCTAGTAAAGCGTTTACCTTCTCAGTCTTAAACACTGTAGTTTTTGGCTCAAATTATTAATTCTAGCCCTATATAGTACCCTCCAGGGAGTTTGTCTTACACCTTAAATAATTGAGATAATATTTTGTAGATTTCATATTAGATATGATAATGATTTAACAAGATTTATTGCAAGAAAGGTACTATCCTAAAATAATAAATCGTTGGCTGAAATTAGAACTTAAACACTGTCATATAATATTTTTTAATATTCCTTGTGACATTTTGGGTAAAAGCTCCACATGAGGATGTATCCTCCTCTATGACACTGTTAGAATATTCTTGTAGTTCAGTAGTTATTCCATTACCCACAATCCATACTAATTACTAATACCATAAATGCGAAAGTGTATCTGCCTGTATGTTACCTATTACCAAACTGCTGAACCAATTTTAGTGATGCAGGTACTTTGAGTCCCGGTAAAATGTACGGTTCTCGCGCGATAAACGAACTTTCGAGCGTTGGAATTGCTGGCATCGGCTAGTATTTAATGGAAGTTATTTATTATTTCATTATCGTCCAACCTCTTCATTATATTTTCAGACGAATCTATCTATATAATATATAAAACTCAAAAGTGACTGACTGATATGGTGATCTATCAACGCGCAGCCCAAGCCACTGGACGAATCGGGCTGAAATTTGGCATGCAGGTAGATGTTATGACGAAGGCATCCGCTAAGAAAGGATTTTGATAAATTCCAACCCCAAGGGGTTAAAATAGGGGATGCAAGTTTGTATGTTATAATACTTCTTAACGCGAGCGAAGCCGTGGGCAAAAGCTCGTAATATATAAAACTCAAAGGTGACTGACTGACATGGTGATCTATCAACGCGCAGCCCAAACCACTGGACGGATCGGGCTGAAATTTGGCATGCAGGTAGATGATATGACGTAGGCATCCGCTAAGAAAGGATTTTGATCAAATCTAGCTCCAAGGGGTTAAAATAGAGGATGAAAGTTTGTATATAATAATACTTCTTAACGCTAGCGAAGCCGCGGTCAAAAGCTCGTTACGTCATAATTTTGGTAGTATCTCCAAAAGTCACGTAACAATACACCTGGAGTCACCCAAAGGACCAAGATAATGGATGCCATAAAAGCGTATTTCATAACCTTCACGCTTGTATTAGTCATAATGGAGGACTTACACCCACGAAAAAAGCCGTGCAAGTTTTGCCACATGGCTAAATTCAACTGTGGCTTAGAAGGCTAGCCACAATAGAGGGTAATTTGTCACTAGGCAGTAGATCAAGTGTAAATTCCCCATAACGTGTAATAGTCGCGTCCTCACTTAGTGTAATTGAACTTATGGACATTTTAAGTATGAGTTTTGACAGCGATGTATTATTACTAGAAAAAGCTTATAAAAGTTATAATCTTATATATAAAATTCTCGTGTCACAATGTTAGGCCGCGTACTCCTACGAAACGGCTTTACTGATTTTAACCAAATTTTATATGCATATTCAGTGGGTCTGCGAACCGTTGCCATTGTGACATACTTATTTACTATTTAGTTACTTAAATAAAATAATATGATCGAAATACTTTATATGGCAAAGAAACGTTTGCCGGGACAGCTAGTTTTCCTATAATATTATAGGCTCTACTTTTTTCCTGTATACGTGGATAATAATATTATATTATGGTTTATTCTATGTTATTATATTTGCAATTTTGACATAATGTAAGTGTAATAATTATTTTAATATGCAACCCTAAACACGTTGATATGAATTCATTTTATCATAATAAATTTTTTAATTAACTTGTGAAGAGCCCATCTTATTGGTATTGCCCGCTAATAAACATTTTAATGCACGATAAAATAAAATCTAATACATAACATTTTCGTGTCGCGGTTTTTGTTGCGAAACTCCTCCAAAACAGCTAGATCGATTTATCCGCGATTATACTACCCGCGATTTACCTTTACGGAAACCCAACCAAGCCAAGTCAGCTAGTAATGTAGTAAAATCGAGAACTCTGTAGTATTAAAACAAAATTAGCGTCGTATAAATCACGATGAACCTAAACCGGCTCGTCCTCCTAAATTTATGCTGATATATTTTAATTTAATTGCTCAGCAGGGAAAACTTAATTGTAAACATCTTGTAATTAATCTGCTAATACCCCGGTTGAGTCTCGAATGCTAAACAGTTTATGGACGTACGTGGCAGGTAAATTTCTGTCATAAATATTTATAATTGCACTGCCTGATCCGCCAAACGTTATATTTTTGGAGTATGAAAAAAAGGTATTATTAGGTTAGGTTAGTTATTCGCAGACCTGGGGGGTGAGCCAAAATCTTTTCGTTTTCGCTTCGTTATAGAATCACCGATGAAAATGTATGGAATTTGTTGCCCCTTTATTTCATAAAAAAAATTAATAGGCTTTTATTAGCTTGGGCTGTATGTATGTGACGAAATCTTTGAGCACGATTTTTACTAATCTCCAGTAGTCTAATTAATTTGAAACATTGCTTAAATAACCACATGTAATAAATTGTTAAAATTCAACGTATAATTTATTGCTTTCTCTAGACATTACAGTTCGATGTCGTCGGTCGATAGCCGTTTGATCGATACCGCAGTTCGTCACGTGGTAACTTCAATTACAATTTTATTCCAACTTTTAAAGGAGGTTCCATTCGATTTGTAAGACTTTCTATTGAACAAATACTAGGAGCCATCACAAAGAAGATCTATCAGTGTTCGTCTTGATGGATAGCGCAAATTCGATTTGTGTTAAGTTTCTTCAATTACTAGAACTGTCTTGAATTGAGAATTTCAAGTTTTTTGTTTTTTCGATGAAGCGAAAACTTCTTTAGATTTTTTTACATGGATAAAAATGTTAAACTCGCGTTAGGTCACGACTCACGAGACAGGCAGACAGGCAGAGTAGAGAATAGTAGAATAGTAACAATAGTACGGCGTAGGAAAGGATCTAATCGTTTTCACTAATTTCAGCAATTCTGGAGAGCAACATTTCGTTTTAGGTTGTTTTATAGAGTTCTTCTACTGAGAGTCATCATTAAATTGTAATGCGGTCTTCAATTTAAGCTAAACAGTTTACAGCTATTATCTAAATGCTATTAAAAACGCTAACTAGATATCTTCAAACACTTTTAGCTAAAAAGGCTAAAAACAATTATTGTTATTCAAATCTTATAAGTTATAACAGTTTCTCTCTCCATCAGTCTATATATTCCTGTCGCGGTGAGTTTGATCAAACTTACCCCTGGGCGTTACAACAGCTGATGCTGATAACGAAGTTGCTCAGAGGCATGAAATAGCCCAGGCATTGCTAATTAAGCGGTCATCCACAAAGTGTCGGCATCGATCTTGCGGCGTCTATTACATATGACGAATTGCACCGTCTATAACATTAATTGAATTTCCTACGAGGCTGAGCCAAACCGAACCTTACCTAAGGCTCAGTTCACTTTAAGGCTCCCACACAAAACTCCGAATTCGCATCGCATCGCAAAAATCTACGACAAAATTCGTAATAAAAATTACATTGCGATGTGGTGCGAATTTGCAGTTTTGTGTGGGAGCTCTTACTACTCTTACAACAACTTGACGAGATCATGCAATGCTTTTCTTAAAGAGCAAAAAAAAAACTAAAATATTTTATATTCTACATAAGAAGATATACGAATTGCCGGAATTATAGTCCGCATTTTTGGGCTGCCTCTTTCATTTTTAAATGGCTCATTCAAAAATGCATATCTATCATAATAATTATGTTCTAGATTTTTATGCAGAATAATTTCCAATCACGTTTCATCAAAATCCTTGCTGTGTTTGCGTTTACTCAACACTCATCCCAAAGGCGTATTAAATTTAATTATAATAAATATTCTAATGATCTTAATTATACCCTCCCACGTCTCTACGTCTCTACAAAAGCTGCCAATTATATTTAAAGTGCAAATTCAACTCAAACTTGCCTGGGAATACGAAACATTCCGACGCAAAAAGAACTTAATGATTCAAGTCATTGAGTTCTTTTTGCGTCGGAAAAGGAGTTGATTTAAAATGTTTCCCGGGATCCTATTCCACTTTTCATTACAATCTTAAGTACCTACTTACACAGTCTAACGTATTCTACCTGGGGCTGGAAGCAATAAATTTTAAAAAGTGTGCTATAGTATAATATAGTGACATGAACACATTCTGACATTCTCGCATCTTGCATCATATCCAATAATCTTTGGAATTCCCGTTCACGCATTTGTAGTACCATTATTATTCAGTAACAAAAATATTGAAATGTCTATATCACTATTCACTGCCCACTGGAGACAAAAGAAATTGACTCATGTAAAATATTTTTGAATAACAATTATTAATATTCATTCTTGTCAAAAATGACGTGCAAATTGAACACGGGACAATGAGTCTTTATTTTTGGAAGCTCTAAGTGGATTTCATGAATAGGCTTTTATAAATATTAATGGACGCCGAAACCAAAATAAATTATAATGTAATTTTATCCGATAATAGGGAATCCGTACGCTGCCAATACAGTGGACGTACTGTGAAAAAATGTCCGTTTGATGCGAGACGTCCGTTGCGTACGATTTCGACCTGTACTCTACAGGTTTACAGGTAGACGCTTACTTTTAGGCGATACGTCACAACTACAAGTATGAAAAACTGTCGACGGCTGCCGTCAACTGCCGCCAACACGTGCCGCCGACACGTGCCGTTCGTCTGTAAGCGCTCTAATCCTTTCAGCGGCTTGGGCGTTCAGAGGTTACAAACAATCAGACAGACGGACAGACAGACAGGTACTCTTTCCCATTATGGATCATTGAATTTTAGATTTATTCCGCATCACAACTCTAGTGAATGTTAAAGGTCAGATTATTTAAGAAGACACCCCGAGTCACGTTTCGTTCGAATAAATTTTCTTAAGTCACTACATGCTCCAGTCGCTTACGTACTAAGATATAATATAATTTCAATCACAAAGTAAAAATATGAACCTTCGTAAATATTATTAACAGTAACGTCTCAATGGTCCAAAGCTTAAATTCTAACTTGTACTCGATTATTAAATTAACATCGCTGTCACGTACATTTTCTGCACATTTTCTGAAACAAAAATATCTAAAATCCGAAACCTGTGCTGTACATTACTGCCAACTATAATTCCAGCACGTTTCCTGCTTGTGTCCCAAAATTCAAATCCTTTGAGTGGTCTCTTAATTTAATTATTAAATAAGATATGAACGTTCAAAAACCCAAAAAAATGGCCAGATTTTCCGCTGTGTTCAAACGTCCAGAAAACAGATTTGGCTAGATTATACAAAAAAAGCAAAACATAGGAACACAGCTCAAGCCTTTTTTTAATCTTTAATGAAAAAAGTGCTTAAAACGGTTAAGTTTTGGAGAAGGAATCAGGGGACAACGAATCGTTGATTTTCTGGATTTTCTGCAGTTGTCTCTATCGCGTTCTGCGTTATAGGCTTGAGGTAAGGGAGACAGCTATAGATATTACACGTACTTTTTTTTCATTTCTCTAGCCCCTGTTGTATCCTCTTAAATAAGTACTCACATAAGGTTTTGCTCGATCGAGCAATCACGTAGAGTAAAAACCACGGCCTGGACTTTCGTCCACATATTGCTCGATTATAGTTTTACTCCAAATCGAAGGAAATTAGATATTATGTATATAGGTATATTTTAATCCCATCGAACCGGCTCGATGCGAGCCTTCAAATTGACTCGATGCGAACCTTCGAGCTGTGAGTTTTGCGGTCCACACTGTGGTTTTTGCTCGATTTGGAGTAAAACTATTGCTAAGTACTGACATACGGTTTTGCTCGATAGTTTTAGTCCAAATCGAGCAACCTTGTGGACCGCCAAAACTGACTGCTCGAAGGCTCGCTTCGAGCCGGATCGATAAAATTAAATATGTCAAATAATTATGTCATTTCCTTCGATTTGGAGTAAAATTATCGAGCAAAACCGTATGTGAGTACTTAGCATATCGAGTAAAACCGTATGTGAGTACTTAGCATTACACGTTTAAGCAATTACAAGCACGACGATCTAAATACTGTTACGTGCTAGGGTTCGAGGATTTGGAGAGAAAGACCTGGTGACTCTCTTGAAGACTTTATTAACACTGCACTAAACACTTGGTCACAACACTTAGCACTAAGTCCAAACACAAATCACTAGGTCCAATCACTAAGCACTATCACTGTCCTAGGTCGTAGCCAAGTCGCAGGTTTCACTGGTTCACTCACTATTGATCACTTGTTGTCGCTCCGAAATCGCCTTGATGAAATCTCGAAACGAACTGACTTGCCGGGCCTGCCTGCGGCTCTTTTTATATGGCGAGACGAATTCCAGAAATTTCCCGATTCACGTAAACAAGTAAACAACCGTGGGAAATTTCTAGGAGGCTCGGGCATGTACCACAATAAAACTGCCGTCCTTGCGATAAGTGCAGTAAGTTGAATTTAATTTAGACCTTATGGGCTCAGTCATAAGGTCTAAATTCAAACACGCTAACAAATAAAGGGTAAACACGTAAACAAACATTAGACCTTTCTAGAAGGTTCGAGTATGTGCTTGCGCACCTGATGCCATCTAGTACTGAGTAGGGGATTTATGTTGCCTGTGCTCTCTCGGTAGGCTTCGCTGGTTTGTCGCTAGATAGACCACGTGTCCGTATACCATGTACCGTAACAATACTTACAAACATTGTAAGATATTCTGATACAGAATACATATTATGATTCATATGTAATCCCAGTGTCTTGCTTCCAATCAACTCGAACATATTTTGTATAAAGTGATATGACGCAGATGAAATATTTAGATGTTTTACTATCGTTTCCAATAAACAAATCTTGGCAATTCTCCATGCTAAATAATATTTAGTGCATTAAATAATACACTGTATTTACTAGAACTAATTGGATCGAATAATGCTTCGTTCTTATTCAAGTTCTTGAGTCAGTATTTTTATTATGTTAATCTAGATTCAAACATACAGCCCCGTCATGCGTAGAATAAAATAATAAGCATGATGTTAGAATATAGCTTACTCTATGTGTCTAAACAGACTAGGCCGAAGTTACGCGGCGTAAATTCCGCATGATTACGTCAACGCATACAAAATACGGACGGAACGCGACGGAATAGTATGTCATCGGTAATTTAAAATACATTGCGGGCGGAATCATGAGGAATTCACGCCGCGTAAATTCGGCCTAGTGTGTTTAGACACTATGAAGTATGTGACCGAAATACCTACCTCAGTTTCGTAAAGCTGAAAGTTTACCTGTTTGTGGCATTTACAGAAGTATAAGAACGACCAGCAACTATGGAATTTCGGTCGTAGTTACTTTAGGAGGTATCCAGTTCTGAAGGTCTACATGACTTTCGAAAAAGAGTAAAGCTCAATTTCATAGCTAATATTCTTCGCGATAAGTGGAACCTCGTCTTCTAATGCCGGATATTTATGACAGCTGCCAGACACCCTTAAACTTTCTTTAAGTTTAAGGGTGACTTAGAGGGTGTCTAGCAGTAGGAAGCACCTGTCAAAAATGTCCGGCACTGGAAGACGAGATTCCTCCACTTACCGCAAAGAATATAAGTTATGAAATTAAGCTTTACTCTTTCTCGAAGGTCAGGTAGACCTACCTAGCACCTAACTTTGAAGTTACTACTTTAACTTTTTGCTTAACCCTTAAAACAACAAAACCTAATGCTGCATTTCCATGCTTGCCAAGGCTTGACCAGCGTCCACAAGTACAAGCGTGTAAAGAGAGTATTTGCCTTGGCTTGCGTGAGTTTGTGAAAACTTGTATCCGATCCGGTGTAGCGTCGGTTTTTGGACACTGATCAAAGGGCACTTGCTTGGATGTACGTAATAAACTGATGCATTCACAAGCGAGTAAACGAATTCCAAATGCCAAGCGAGATTTGTGGACGCTTGTGCCTTGTGGATGCTTGCCAAGCCTGGACAAGCATGGAAACGCAGCTTAAGGTTTTTTACAATCACAAAACCAATAAAGTGGCCACAATTTAGGAGATAAAAATCCTTAATCCTACGAACATAGTTCGGTAATCTTGTAATAAACTCCAGTTTTTCACTCAATGCAATAAAATGTTACTGCCCCTAGGATAGTGGACCCTTTTATCAGCAAATGAAATTGCTGAAAAAGTTATATCTTTATGCTGGATCGGCGGAATGGAACCGAAATAAAGTTGTCGTGAATCACAAAAAACATAAAATGGCGGGCTTTTTTTTTTAATTAGATTTTTTTTTTGACAATTGTTTCGTTTTGTCTCAAAAATAGTTGCGCGTTAATTTGTTACGAAATGTTAATAAAAAATGTTAAACAGCAACCTATTTAAATTGTAATTTCACCTAGAAATAAACATAATAAAATGGGCTATGTTTTTCGGCAGCTCGAAAGATTAGTTTTCTATTATAAACAAAACTAACAAGAAATTTCAATAACGTTTTAAATTATAAATTGCTATCTTCACGGCCTTAATAGATTTTCAAAGTAAAAACATATTTTCCACCAGTAGCCGAGCACGCTGAAAATATTTAGAAAAAATGTTTTTTATTCGACCTATTATTATAATACTTTTAAGGAGAGTTTACAAAACTTAAAAAGCTTTTTTTGTTTAGGTATAATAAGAGAATTGAAGACAAACAGATATGTTATTCATTCCGTATGTAAGAGCCGCACTGTTAAAAGATGCAGACGTCTATAATAATTTATTAAAATATCACCAAATAAATATCAATTCTTGAGAAAATAGCTGTTACTACTTAGCTGTTGCAGTTTGGTGTTAAGACGCTCCCCCTACGGAGGTGCCGTCATTTACCGTTTTTAGAATCTTATTATCTCATAATTTGAAAGCTACAAAATTATAATAAAAATACAGCAACAGTCTTCAGCATAATATGAACATTCCTGTCTCCATTATTAATTTCCTATTTTTGTTTATTATACTCATGATATCAGCTTCCAAAGAAATATCAATTTATTCAAGCATTCAGTATCTCCTTAGTAGTACAAATTACGTTTATTTGAAACACACGCTAATAGATCGACAATTTCACTAACTACATATTTGCCGTTTGAAATTGATTGGTGCGATCTTGGCAACGCGGCAAATGTATGGTCAAGGTCGTTTGCTCAGGGGATGGCCTTAATATTGTTTCATACGTGGTATTATACGGCCAATATTATCGGATTCCTATAAACATAATTCCTTTGATCGTGAAATGTGTGATTAATATCTTCTTTATAGCGTATAAATAGGTGGTGTGTCAGTTTATTACCGCATTACTCCGAAATAAGATTAATGTTAGTGCGGAGGAAACAAGATAGATTGAGATTTCCCTTCCAATTTAGGGCAATCAAAATGGTTTTGCCCTTTTAGGGCTATTCACTAAGGGTTTTTTGGCGTGAAGGCAAAACTAATGAAACGTTGAGAAGTTACGTCATGACTTCAAGAGTCAATAACGTCAAAAGTGAAGTTGTACGGCTACAAGGATTTATTAGATTGGGCTGTATGTATGTAACGAACTCTTTGAGCACGTTTTTAGGGTTCCGTACCCAGAGGGTAAAAACGGGGTAAAAATTGTGTTTTTTTGTATGGGAGAACATACAAAAAAACACAATTTTCAGCCTATTTTTTTTTTGCTCGATTGAGGTACGGAACCCTTCGTGCGCGAGTTAATCTCGCACTTGGCCGATTTTTTACCCATATTCCATGCATACGTATTAAGAGTTAATGACAATGCAACAATAATTGGTTAGAATCTTTTGAAAAAAAAAAGTTCAAAAAAGCGTGTTTTGTGTTTTTTTTTGTTTAACTATTATTGTGTATGACAATGTCATGGAGGTAAATGCAGAAGTAAATGAAAACTGCAGCTGCCAAACTGAACTAGGTACCTTGAATTTAAACAAAATTAATTGCCATTAATTTCGGTATCGCGCAAAATTATTCTAGGATGACATTATTGATTAGTAATGTAAAAAAAATATTATAGCGGGTTTACATTATTCTAATCCAATCCAGCGCTAGATAGCTATACTGGAATATTGTAAACGAATATTAGATTAGATTAATATTTGAACTGGAATGGAAAAATGTAAATCGTTACTTATGTTATATATACATAAGGAACCATTATGTAATTATACGTGGGAGAGCCATGCTTCGGCACGAATGGGCCGGCTCGACTGGAGAAACCACGTCCTCACAGAAAACCAGCGTGAAACAGCGCTTGCGCCGTATTCCCTTCCCTACCCTCCCCTATTCCCTTCACTTCTCTTCTCATCCCTACCCTCCCCTATTACCCTATTCCCTCTTGAAAGGCCGGCAACGCACCTGCAGCTCTTCTGATGCTGCGAGTGTCCATGGGCGACGGAAGTTGCTTTCCATCAGGTGACCCGTTTGCTCGTTTGCCCCCTAATTTCATAAAAAAATGTGCATAATAATACTTACAGTAACGCCTCCGTGGTCTTTAGTGGTATAGAGCGCGACTCTTGACTCGGAGGTCGTGGGTTCGATTCCCGCGTTGGAAACATGAAGTTTGGTTAGGACAATGCAGGCTGATCACCTGATTGTCTGACAATTAAGATGATCCATGCGTCGGATGGGCATGTAAAAAGTCCGTCCTGCGCGTGATCTCTCGCCGGCCGTGTCGTTTTTCCGTCCCACTGGGTTATGAGAGTATTAAGGAATAGAGAGTGCTCACACTTGGGCACTATAAAATTACTCCTGCGTAGCTGGCCTGGTTTCAATGAAACCGGCCACCGTCACCGAAACCGGTGTGGGAGCTATTATATTAATCATTTACTCAAATAATTTTGCAAAGAAAATTGTAAAAAAAAAAACTCTATCCATATTCTCACGTATCGTTTAAATCGGATAACAGATTATTTGGAGGGTCAATTTAATCCTGGTATTAAACAAACACACTAAATGTATAATGTTCATTCACTGTATACGTGACTGATTAAAATTAATGAAACACTCATCCATAAGTATATCGAATCGGACACAGTAATAGGATTATGTACCGATGTTGTGATCGATACTAACTGAGTTTGCACTATAATTATTTCTCTTTTCAACTGCAATATCTTGACAATATCTGACACTTCATTATCAATCGCGGTTTATATGAAAAAATGACAGGGATATATGAAAAAAATTTTTGACAGGGAGTCAATGACCGCACTAGCGACAAGTTGGCCGAGTGGAGTATAGATATTATAGTAGGTACAATTACTAATTTTATCTCGTAGTTTACAATAATATTTTCTAATTGCCCTTAATCCTGCGCTGCAATGCTACTGAAATTATGGAAACTGTCACTGGAAAGCACTGAAATGCAATTCTATTAATTTCAGTGCCCGTTTATTTTAATCCAGTAGCAAACCAGCTTTAATTTGCAAATTATTTTTAGTTATCATGCAAAGATTTATATCAATTATTATGTTGGAAACTGTAATTGATATTCTGGCATTGTTCAATGAAGACAAATTATAGGACTTGTATAATTGCCTTAGAACGTACTTGGATGTGCTTCTTAATTTATTAAGAAAGATTATGCTTATAAGAATTTATTCTTATGAGCATTTCATTTGTATCAAAATAATTATTTTAATAATATAACTTTAAAAAAAACCGGGCAAGTGCGTGTCGGGCCTCGCGCAATATAGGGTTCCGTAGTACCGCTAGTTTCTGTTTTTTTAATGGTCAATGAATGTATATTTATAACGTGTTTTATAAAAGGAATTGGAATGAAAAGTTCCTTTATACTTATTACTCAAAAACTTATGAAGTCTTCTGAGCCGTGATAGTTTTCCTTTTAAATTCAGCATCTTTCCTACTCCCGTGAATTTTTTCACATTTCCAGAAGAAACCGTTTAGCTGGTAGAAGGGGGTAATGAAATTTAAAAGGAAAATGCGATAATTATGCAAAGGTTTGTGTACTGAAAGCGTGCGCTATCTTAGGATCTTCGATCTTTTAATCGTTGACTCATGTCCAGTAATCAGGCCAATCGATGCGACCTAATCTCTGTGCAAAGAATAAGACTTTATGGCACTCTTATAATAGAGTAAGGGCCATACCTCACCGGGACGCCATAGCGACGTCGCGTCGAAGACTAGTTCTATTGAGATGTATGACGGGTAACTCACCTGGCGACCGACTGGCGACGTTGCCAAGTAGCCAGCGTAGCCAGAGTCGATCGCTTCGCATGCGGCGACTGTTGAAGTTGCCAGTCGTTTGCACGTCTTTGTATGCTATGTCACTCAATCAGTGACTTTAGTGATATCCTCAGATAATTGAACATTTTTGCAAGATATTTTCTTAAATCTTCATAGAATTTAAGAAAAACACCGCTTTGCGGCGACGTAGAGACGTTAGACGTTGCCATGGTAACCTCACTGGCCACGTCGCCATGGCATACCGGTGAGGTATGGCTCTAAGTGTACGGTTACACGGTCAGTCTGTCATCAGTTCACTCCATCAGTCTGAGACCGACGCCAGAAATTGAATCCAAATGATCAGTCCGTCAATCAAACCTTACCTTGTTTTATTCCGGATAACTGTAGGAATCTCGTCTTTAATTGCCGAACATTTTTAAGGGGTGCTTCTCAACACACACCCCTAAATTACCATTTGAGGTGGTCTGAAAAGAAGAAGCAACTAATAAAAATGTCCGGCAGAGAGAGAGGACAGTCATACAGTCATTCCAAAGTTTGGCAGTCGCTGGCCCTTGGGCTTTAAGTGCCACAAACGTCTCTTAAAGTAATTAGCTAAGAAATGAGTATGATAAATCAAAGCAATTATTATCTTTTCCTTATAACTCCGTAGAGATTATTGTACTGCGCTACGAAGTATGTGAAAAACCTGCCAAGTGTGAGACGTACTCGCAATACGGGTACTGTGGCATTGAACTTTCTAAGCCTTATACAAACTTTCTTAAGATTAAAACTTATTCATCGCGAGCTAACGCGACTTATTCTAGTAGTAAATTATGCTACTACATACTTTTTTCTCGACGTTTGAATAAAAATGAATATTAAATAGGTAAGTTTTAATTATAATGCAATACGAAAGTTTACAAACTTTCTTAAGGTTTGAAGTGTCTACCTGTTGCCGTTATATATTTCGAGAAAAAAATTGCAAAAAGTCACGTTTGCTCGGTTTAGTTTTGAATATTACATGGTACCAGAATCTGATGGCAATAGGTAATTGGAATAAAACATTTAGATCTTTTTTTTCCTTATAGCGGCTTATTCCGTGTATATTATAGTGTGTGAAATATGCAAATATAAAAAGTTATCCAATGATCAAGGATTTTTTTGAAAATCTGCCATCTTTACCATCAGATTCTGGTAGACCTATAACTTTTTAATTTCATTTTAATTTTTAAGTTATTTCGTTATAGTTGCAACATAAATACAATATTATTAATTTATTCAAGCAAGGTTCAGCAATTTCACTTTCATGGAATCCTACAAACAGTCCTCAAATTTGCGTTGAAAATTGAGTAAAAGTTTAGAGCATGTAGGCATGACCTTTGTGGCTTCGGATTTGTTCGTTCATTAGAGCTATTTGCTCACAATTGAAGTGCTCGTTAGCGTGAAAATGTCAAGTGGAACGCGGAAAGGGCAATTTCGATATCAGAGATTTTATTGGTGTGTTTCATTTCTCGCATTCTCTGAGAGTAGGGTTGCCAGGTCGCTTAGCCAAAAAGTCGGACAAAGGAGCCAGCTTATCGAGTACTTAGAATCTGAACTCTTAGTGTAGGAATATTCCTACACAGTCAGGCTTTTTGATTGCTTGTCCGGCCAAAAGCAAGAGGAGTCCGGCTTTTGTAGAGCTTTGAATCGATAATTTTATATGAAAATCTACTATTTTTAGAAGGTTTTACACCTAATAAAAAGTAAAATTGTATGTAAAATTGTTTTTAATAAAACAGAAAATTACGAACGTAAATACGTTTACGAACGTATTTACGTAAGTTAAGCTCTACAAAAGCCGGACCCCTCTTGCTTTTGGCCGGACAAACAATCAAAAAGCCTGACTGTGTTCTGCTTTATCCGGACGCCTGGCAACCCTATCTGAGAGTGATATTGTTCTAATGAAACCTCTTCAACTTGAGTCACGATGGATAAGTATGATAACCCTAATAATTGTGAAGGTTTATAGAATAACTAAATGACGTCCGTAACTCCGTTGCACCAATATTATTTTATCACGCGGGAACCGTTCATTTTTCCGGGACAAAAAGCATCCTATGCAATTAGGATATAGGGCCAGGCCACAACACTGCGTTGTGGCGTCGCATCGTATAAATCTACGACGCCGCAGAACGCATCGTGAAAATTTCCTATGTAAAGAGTGCTATTGGTATATGAAATTTTTGCGTTGCGACATCGCCTCTCATTTGTGTGCGATGTTGTTTTTGCGATACGACGCCGCAACGCAGTGTTGTGGCCTGGCCCATAGGATAGTGGATACTTTTTATCTCTAGATTCTAAATAGCTAAAAACCAAATTGAAGCAAAATCGGTTCAGCGGTTTGGGCGTGAAGAGTTAACAGACAGACAGACACTTCTTCACACTTCCGCATTAATAATAATATTAGTATGATATGTTCCTATACGTGTTATGTGATCATTTGTGTTGTTCGATTATGTCCCATCGTAGAGATTTTGAGAGGCCACATTAATTTTGCAGAATAACTGTAAATGCAACTGTCTGAATATAATGTTGGATATAATATTAATATATATTTATTATTTTTCTGGAGTAAACTTATTCTGGAATGGAGACCAGGGCTGGCAAATCGGGGTGTAGGTCGACCTCCAACTAGGTGGGACGACGATCTCCGCTTAGTTGCAGGCCCATGTTGGATGCGAGTAGCAGGAGATCGGTCATCTTGGCGTTCATTGAGAGAGGCCTATGTCCAGCAGTGGACGACTACAGGCTGATATGATGATGATTATTATTTTTCAACAACTTTCTTACTTGAAAAATATCAGCTGTTTCACAATAACTAGGCTCTGTGCACTTAGCACTAAAGTTGCTGACATATTATAAAGACTTACTTATTTACTTTATACAATACTTTGCAGATTGAATATACATTCTGCAAACTCTTGAAATGTAATAAATATTTACCCTACATAAATCCTCGGAGAGGATTGAACCAGAAAATATTCTTCACATTAAAATGCAACGATATGTTGAAAGTTTGAGGGCATCGGGCTCTTTTGGGCTCAGGAAAACGGTGGCGAAATTTTACGCGAAATATATTCAATCTGTTGTCTGAAGTTTTAACTTTGTTATCTATACATATAATAAAATCGTAGAGGTAAAATTTTTGTACATTGAAAATAAACTTGAAAAAACGAGTTAGGGGCATATTAGAAGAGTAGTAGAACACATTTTAACTGTTTTTGAAATTTTTGTTTCTCTGTCTGTTTGTCTGTTTGTCTGTTTGTCTGTTTGTACAGGCTAATCTCTGAATCCGCTGGACCGATTTCATTGAAATTTGGCATGATGATACCTTACATCCCTGGTCAACATCTTAGATACTTTTTTTTAACCGACATTAAAAAAAGGAGGAGTTAATGTTTACTTTGCTGTTTGTGGTCAGATTTTCAAAATTCTTTTTTTGTTGTATAGATTGCCCGAATTTGATACCATATTTACAATAAAATCGGCCAAGTGCGAGTCGGACTCGCACACGAAGGGTTCCGTACCGTTATAGAGAAAAAATAGGCCAAAAGTTGTATTTTTGTATGGAAGCCCCCCTAAAATTTTTATTATATTCTAATTTTATTATTAAATATTAAAGTACACATACAATTAAGGATTCTGTGAAAATTTCAACTGCCTGCCTGTTGTCATTATTGATATCGAGCAAAAAATGCCAAAAAATCATGTTTGTTGTATGAGAGCCCCCCTTAAATATTGATTTTATTTTGTTTTTAGTGTTTGTTGTTATAGCGGCAACAGATATACACAATCTGTAAAAAAATCAGAACTCTAGCTATAACGGTTCTTGAGATACAGCCTGGTGACAGACATACGGACAGACGGGCAGACAACGAAGTCTTCGTAATAGGGTCCCGTTTTTACCCTTTTTTTTAACGGGCTTTGGCCCACCACACATTCCCACCACTGTATCTCCTGTGTTGCCAGGATCGACAGCGGTATCCAACCACGAAAACCCTTTAATATGATCTCAGGGAGCCCGAGGGACATGCTAAAGCTGTCTTGGGACCCGCAACGAAATTAATCAGAAGAAGATAGGAGGAGTAGGAAGTTTACAGTTTTCCCTCCCCATAAAAAGCGGGAGAAAGCACAAAGTTGCAATGACCGAAAGTCAAGGAACTAAAGGGAAAGCACCACGGGAATAATTAATGTTAATTATGACTACTAAGCAAGATCTAAGTTAATGTTGGAATTTGTTGTGTTACACTGTTTCCAGTAATAATTATGACAAAAACGCTTAAAAGCACGGAAGTTCCTTGCGCTGTCTACGAGATCATCGTAATATGGGACTCCAGATTTACAAAGTATGTTATAAAGCATTATAGATCTTAAAGGTTTTTACCCTTTGGGTACGGAACCCTAAAAACAGTGACTTGATAAGTAATGGAATTGAAGGAACTCCTCGAAATTTACAACGACAACCAAAGTGATTACCAATTCTAGCAAAGGTCGATCTTAAAAACTTTTCCTAATAGGTATTCGTAAACGATTATCCAAACCCTGGATAGATATTGACCACTGCGTATCTCAATTCGTTACCGGCCATGGAAATTTTAAAGTAAAATTTTACGGATCTAAGTTACTAGCATCGGTCGAGCACATAGGTAGAAATGTTAGAGTATGTACGACCGAAGGCAGTATGTTTGAATAAACCTCTCATCATATTCTGGAAGAAAGGAGGTTTCTGCCAAGACGAAGGAACTGCAATGCTAGACAACCTACAGTGTAAATCTGATGTCGCATACTACGGTGATACCGTAGACAGCGCTATAGGAACTTAATCAGTGTCTTCAAGCGTTTTGGTCACAATTATTAATGGCAACAGTCTAACACAACAAATTTCAATATTAATTTAGCTATACCTAGCTCAGTTACAATTTTTACTATTTATTATTCTATTTATAATTCTAATTATTTTGGAAGTCGGCGTTCACGTTATCGTGGACGCCGACTTCCAAAATAAAACGTTGGGTACGTTAATTTATGCCCTTTTGATTATTATTTGATATTACCGCCACGTCCAAAATTATAAAAGCGCACATTTTCTTCTGATTAATTTCGTTGCGGGTCCCAAACCAGTTTGAGCCTCTGTCCCTCGAGTTCCTTGAGATCAAATCAAAGGGCTTTCGTGGTTAGATACCGATGTCGATCCTGGTGACACAGGAGATACAGTGGAGGGAATGTGTGGTGGCCGGTGGGTCAACGCCCATAAAGAAATTACATTGTGGGTAAGTAAGTAAACAACTTCAAGCGTTATTTTGTTCTGGTTTAATTGTAGGTTATGAATCTGAGAATCGGAGGCAACTTAAAGAGGGATTGATGCCTACAATAAATCCCGTCTTCTGAAGTCTATCCTCTATCTCCGTCACATGTTCCTTTCCCCTGTCCTGTGGCCCCCATCCCCTGTCCACGCCAAGCGGTCTTCAAAGAAATGATTTTTTAAAACGATAAGTACCGTATCTGAGATTCAAGTTTCCTGGGTCTTTGATGTAAATTAAAAATTTCGTATGTAATATAGATCTAAATAAAATAGTCATCGATCGGTGTTCAATTTTCTAAATCTCGATTTTAATAACATACATTCACGCGGACGAAGTTGCGGGCAACAGCTAGTTTATAATAAACTTTTATAATCTCTGGCATTTGCATATTATTACTAGTTGACGTCCGTAATTCAGTTGATTAATTCGTGTACCACGCGAAAACCGTACAAAAACTATAATATTTTGTCCTTCCTTTTTCTGTTCCTTGAACTATCTAAATCGCTTCAGCCATGTAATCGTGAAGAGGTTAAAGACAGCTAGACACACCGTTGCATTTATATTATTAGTAAGATTTTCTATACTGATACAGATACTGTTACTATATTATTATAGTTCTAAAATTATAGGTTGTCTGGAAGAAATCGCTTGTAGCGATAAGACCGCCTTTTGTACTTTTTACTCAATAGTTCTGTATGTCATGGTTGTTTTGGTGCAATAAAGAATTTTAATTCACTCATTCATTCATTTTTTAAGTAAGGGAAGCCATTACACCAAATTCGAATCGACAGCGCAACACGACATCCGTGTTATATATATAAAAGTGTTTGTTTTTATTTTCAATTCACTTTGTTTCGGCACGGGACACCGGTGTTATTTATTGTGAGCAATATTAAAGCCTTCTCGAATCACTCTACCTTTCGCTTTGTTATGCTGCATTGCAATTCATAAAGGGGTCCCTCACCTGGAGCGTTCGTGTGTAATGTAACATTATAAATCCGACTTTGAGCATTACATTACAATACTACCTCCCTGACTGACGAGCATTCGCGTGTAATGTACATAGATTCGATTTTGAGCAATCCATATCAAGTTGACTTCACTATCACGTAGCATTGATGTTACAAGTTGTATCAAGATGTTACACTTTGTATCATTACAAGGTGCGCATGCAGTATGCACCTTTAAGTATATATTGAAAATATCTTAACGAAAAGATAGCATTTAGCGTCTACGAGTCTTCATCTTGGAACAAAAGACAATAAAAATAGGCATAACCTGCCTAAAATAAGTCTACAAGATTTGCATTTGCTTTATGTTTTCGTTTAATTTAAACCATCGAAATACAATACACAGAAGAGATAGCTCCCATGCGTCAGACCGCTCGAATATGACTTCACCTAGCATGGTCACAGTAGAAATACGAAAGTATATGATACAGTCTGGAGATATACTGAAGGTGCCGTTCCGATCTTTACCGCGGCTAGCCGCGAAAATTTCATTAAAATGCCACTTTATGACATAGACTATTAGTCCACCCATAGAGTAGCTAGGGCAACGAAAATTGCCTACCAGAGTATGACAACCAAAGAATGACGCTTTTGTGGCCTTCGTGGAACCATTTTTACATAATTACTCCTCCATAGTAAGTACCAGAGTACTTAATACTAATTTATTTCAATGTACTGTCTAGAAATGTTCCCAATTGAACCGTTAACAAACTAGACCAATTCACTAATGAACCAAATAGAATTACAATAATCATGGTGTCATCTTGTTAAAGTTACATGTCCCTTGTTCTTCCGGTCGGTAATAGAAGTTGACCTCATGTAATTAGGGTCACTTGCTACAAGGGTCACTTCGGACATGGTCAGGCAAATGGATGTCACACTTGACTTGATTTTGTTTGGCGTCCGAGATTACGTTACTTTTAAGGTTTACTAATTCGATAGAATAGATTAATTTTATAATTAGAAATAGATTAATGTACCTTCTAATGATTATCTAATAAATAATGAATTTATTCTACAGGAGAAGGTGACTAGAAAAAGGTGACGTTTATTGGTTAGGTGTCTTAGCTAGCGGCAGCAAGACTTTCGTAATTTTATAAATACTGAAAACTGACCTGTTTATGACCCCTAGAGGTAAGAACGACTAGCAACTATGGAGTTTCAGTTGCGTTTACTTTAGTAAGTATCCACTATCATGTTTTGGATTTCTAACTGACCTTTGATAAAGAATACCTAAAGCTCAATTTTTTATCTTATTTTCTACAGGGTGACGGTAGGAATACCGTCTTCCACTGAAACACCATTAAAATTCCTTAAAGTATTAAACTTTGAGGTGGTCTTGCTTTATTTTATTTATTTTATTCATTTATTTAAATCAGGCTGCGTAGGCCCATACAATATATACCTTAATGACTAACATACATAAAAATTATATAAACTTAACAACTACGCATTATCACGAATTAACGGCGACGTGACGCGCGCTTCATTCCGGAGTCTCCCCCGGAACCTTCGGTAAACCACATCCGTTGGCTAGAATTCCTCCGCTTCAAAGGTCGGGAGAAGATGCGTCGGTACTCTCACCACAAAGGAACTGAAGTTGACCTTGTGGCGAGACTGCAGACGCTCGACCCTCAAGTGGAGGGATGTCTTCTTACTGATGTAGTCCACGACGTCTTCGACCTCCATGGACCAGTGCAGGCGGGATATGTACAGGGGCGTCGCGGGGACCTCGCTTCGCAGACGCAGCTCAGGTACATATGGCGCGCTGCCGCGATGGTTGCGGGTGGCGGGCTTCTTCTTCCTTCTCTCCACCAGTATGAAGCCCTCCTCATCGCACCTCCTGCTCTCGTCCTTGCCAGGTCGAGAAGACATAGCCTTGCGGCTCTTCGTAGCCTTGCGGCTCTCCGTAGTCTTGCGACTCTCCGAAGCCTTACGGCTCTCATTTTCCCCATTTTTATGCGCCCGCGGGGGAGGCGCGGGGCGACCAGAAACAGTCGCGTAGTTTTGCTGAGTCGCCTGTGGACTCGGCGTCGGCGCAACCGGGAGGGGAGCGCGGGCGGGGGCGGCAGCGGCGGCGTTCATTGACCCGTCCGATAATGCTGACGGGCTAAACGTGATCGCTTGTGCGCCTCGGCGATGAGTGACGAATGCGGCGTCAGCTGGTGACCTACATAATGAATTATTACTTTTTAGTTGTGATAATTCATTACGTAGATCACTAATGATAGCTTCTGACGCCTGCAATCTACCCTGAACTCCGGTCAGCTCCTCCTTCAGGAACCTGATGTCCTTCAGTAGGCTGACGACGTCGACGTAGTCCAACGTGACGGGCGGCAGCTTGTGCAGCTTTTTAGCCACAAAAGCCGGTACCTTATCTGGATCAGTCTGCTTCAGCAGGGAGATGATGTCCTGCACGCTCCTTTCGGTTCCGTCTCTTCGTCGCGGCCTTCTTTATGCCAGCCTTTCCCAAAGTGGGTGATAACGCCCCCTTTTGGGCGCTGAAAGCCTAAAGGGGGGTGGTGTTGAACCCAGAAAAAAATGTGGGCGTTGTGTAGAGGCTCTAATTTAAACGTCTATAGGTGAAACAAAGGGGGCGCCAAATTTTTTTTTCTCAAAGTGGGTGGTAGACAAAACTATCGAGTCAAAATAAGTGAATCGTGTTTTCCGTTAGGCAAATATCAGATAAATATACAATGATTAAATAAATCTCAATTTCATTTAAGTCAATCGTCTACCGCGCGTTTGCACCGCCGTATATAAATTCAGCCAAATCCGTCATTACTATATAAATTGTGCCTACAAAATATAAATAGTATCCTATATCTCATCTAAAACCTCATTTTGAATAGAGGCATGTTTTCCATACAAGCCATTTATTCCATACAGCTGCGAACCAATGAAAGCATGGCTGAAATCCCAAGCGGGACTTTCTGAATGACGTCATACTTACACCTTTTGAATCGGATCCGCTATTATCAATACAAAAGGTTGCCCTTGATAGAAAATAATTCTTTCATTTAGGCTGGCCGTATACTTCCTTTTTCCGCATTCAATTTCCAAATTCGTTTTCCGCATTCGGAATTCCGTGAGACCAGCGCAAACGTTCGTTTTTGTCGTGTACGTGCGGAATTCGTTCCATACGGAATTTTGTTCTAAGAGGCATTGTATATTGCCATACTGTCTTCGGGTTCTTACAGTACTATCATTACTATAATTATCTTATACGTGGGAGAGCCATGCTTCAGCACGAATGGGCCGGCTCGACCGAAGAAATACCACGTTCTCACAGAAAACCGGTGTAAAATGTTTCGCCGAGTGAGTGAGTTTACCGAAGGCCCAATCCCCTACCCTGTTCCCTTCCTTACGCACCCCTATTCTCTTCCCTTCCCATCCATACCCTCCCCTATTATCCTATTCCCTCTTAAAAGGCCGGCAACGCACCTGCCGCTCTTCTGATGCTGCGAGTGTCCATGGGCGACGGTAGTTGCTTCCCATCAGGTGACCCGTTTGCTCGTTTGCACCCTCATTTCATTAAAAAAACTGTTTTACTTCTTATCTTTCGAAGACTTTAAACCAAAACACTTCCTTCTGAAAATGGTATTTCCCGTAAGCATTTTTCATACGGCCTCACACGTGGAAAGAGGTCTATGTTACAAACGAAATCTCGTAGCCAAACAAATCAGAAATTAGCCCCGTCAAAATTCCAATAGAGCTGACGTCATCTGTATTTTTAGGCGTCTCTTTCATGATTTGATTCGAGCGGCAATCCTGTTTGCTCTCATCACGCCGGGAATTACTGTCTGTACACATCCAGAGTTGTTCTACCTCGGTGTTGTAAAAAATAATCCTTATGCCGTTGGAATAAACATCAGAGACTAATCTCAACCAACGCTGATGAAAAATCAACAAAAACAAACAATAATTCAAGTTTCCTTCGATTTAACTTTTCAATTTCTGTTTCAGGTACGTCGGTTTCTACTGCTCAAAGTTTAATTTCTTGTGAGTATAAAAGCGATAATAGTTAGTTTATACTTATATTACCAATGCGAGAGTTTTTCTGTCTGTATGAAGTCGGTATGAAGATAATAGTTTATTCATAAAACTCTACATAATATTGTTACATTTTAAATCTCGCCAAACTAATTGTTCGGCGAAATGTGCTCATCAATATTTTTCATTCAACATTTTAACTCTTTAGTACCTTCGCGATTCGGGTTCGGTCTGCAATGTTCTACTGTGTTAATTTAGTACATCATATTTTTTTATTTCACTTATCCATTCTAGAGTCGGTGCACATTGGGCGTTTTGAAGCGCGCGCTTTGCGTATATTGCAAGAGCAATGCGATAGCAATTATTGCGCGATAATTGCTCCAAAATCGTAATTTTGTATCACGTATCAGCCAAAACAATACGATTGCATTCGATCATTATACATGACCAAAAACTTCTATTTAATATAAGTCTTTGTACATGATACCATTGTTTGTGACATTCATGACACCCAGCAATCACTCGCGCGATTATTGCTAGTGGATTGTTGATCGCTTTTACGTGATAAGGTAGCCGGATTCTATTGAAGCGTACACATGCAAGCGCGCGTTACACGCGCGCTGTCAAAACGCGCGTTAGCAAAGCGCGCGCTTCTAGACGCCCAATGTGTACCGGGCTTAATAATTTAAACGTGAAAGTGTGTCAGTCTGTCTGTTGTTGCCTCTTCACGCCCAAACTGCTGAACCGATTTTGCTAAAAGGTATGGAGATACTTTGAGGCCCGAAAAAGTCTATAGGATACTTTTTATCCTGGAAAAATGTATTCCCGAACGATAATTGAATTGCAGGAGTCATCTAGTACATAGATAAATAGTTTACCTATCTATGAAAACAACGAAAAAGTGTAATCAGCAATCAATCATGCGATAAAAAGTGGTTTAGCCAAACAATCGGCTAAGTGCAAACGCATTATAATATTGGCATTCAGCAATTAGCGGGAATTGTTTATGAAATGTCGTTTACGGGTTATTTCCAGAACATTCCGGTCTGTGGAATAAGCGGCTAACATTGGCTAATTCCACAGACCGGATCGGATTAGCCTTGAAATTTGGATTATCTATAGAATATGGAGGACAGGTTCCCAGCAGTTCGCTGTATACATATAAAATCATATTAGCTGTTGCCCGCGATTCCGTCCCCGTGGACTTTAGCATAAAGCACGCAGTAGTTCCCGTTTCCATATAGGCTACATTACTGCAAATTGCAAAATTTCCACGACAGAGTGGCTTCTGCGGTACGCCGTACACAGAAGTTATTTGGCACAGATGTAGCGTAGTCGTGAACCGAACGGAAACCGTACATTTTCCCGCAAAAAATAGCCTATGTTCCAGGCTATTTTTTGCGGGAAAATGTAGGGCTTCCGTAAAATTCCTAATTTATGCGGGCGAAGCCGCGCGGAACGTCTAGTTTTTATAATATAGCTATCATAAAGCAAAAACAGTTCGGCTAGAAAGATAAAGGAAAACCAACTTGGTAAAAAATACTTTTCCATTTTAATCTTACAAACGTGTATCTGCGTGTGCTTTGTAGGATAATGTTTTCTTTAGTACAACCGAGCGGTGCAGTGTTTTAGTTACGACGTGCAACGATAACAATAACATTCCAAGACCTAACAAAGCATTAATATGAAAAACTAGACGTTGCCCGCAACTATATCGCGCGGAAAACTTAATTTTTTCTCGGTTAAACTATCCTAAGTTCTTAGGACTTTAGTGTGTATCTTTATGCTCAAATCGAACGATTTAATTGTGTAGAGATAACTACAAACTGACAAAAAGAAAACCGTAGAGGTTTCTATGAAAACTGCACACCTGCCTATGAAAACTGAAGAGGTAAAAAATTGTACAGGTCTTTACGAGAACCGTACAAGTGCCTACGAATCTGTACAATTTTCGTAGACAGTACAGTTTTCATAGACAATAGGGATGATGACAAGGGCAAAGATTAGCGAATTTTGTTAATAAAATAAATAAATCATGGTAAAAAATAAGTGCTACCTTTCAGCTTGATAGCATTTGCATTTTTTTGTTCTGCGCCTTCAAAGTTTGATATTCAAGTCGAATTTTTTTTCAAATTAATTTCTTAATATTTGTATACCATTCGATAACATAATATGCATACATTAAAAGCATCTTTTGTTATGAAACCACTTTCATAAACGCAATATATAATATACCTATCGAACAAAGTGCTCTCCCGATGGGTAAAAACTACGAAAGAGTGACGTCATACTTTCGTAGCACTTTGTATGGAGCGTTTCGGGCAGGTCTATTTTATGAGATGCTTGAATTGGCATATCTTGGTGAATTTTTAAGCAATCAGAGTCATTCTTTCAGCGATGTTTCTATTTTTAAGGGTCTTTCAATTACCAATAAGAAAAAAAAAATAGTCAGTATACAGTTTTCGTAGACGCTTGTAGAGTTTTCGTAGACTAGGACAACGGCTCTCGTAAACACCTGTACAATTCTCGTAGGCACTTCTACATCTACAGTTATCGTACACACCAATACAGTTGGCACCTATTAATAATTTAATATCTTATGCTTTGTTAATAATCTCATAGATACGTGTACGGTTTTGTACCCCTACAGTTTTTAGGCAGGTTTTAGAAATTTTAATTAGTACTTACTTTCGCATTTATAATATTATTCATAAGTACATTGTATTATTCAGTACCCAGTGAGCACAGCAAAGAACTACGTGCAAAGAATTCATAATTTATCAATATCAATCATCTGACGAGGGGGAGAAACTTTGGGATCTGTTGAAGTGCTAATAAAGCTTTCCGCGTAATTGGGACTTATCCGTCTTATTGTAATCTGACGGTTGCGACTTTTTGAAGGAGAGTTCGGCACGAATCGGTCGGTAGCCACACAAAACACGGGGTTAAAATATAACGCGGCGTGTTTCAAGTGAGTACGCCTTAAATAGTTTGGAGTTTAAATATTTCAAATTAAAATCCTAATAGCTATGTCCACACTATGCAATTTCATCTTCAATTTTCGTCATCATCTTTTTATTCAATAATTGAATGCGTCAAAATCACGTTGGAAAGAAGAGTGTCATAGCGTCGCGCACATGCCTCACGTGCGATGTTGACTGCGCTATAACGCATGCCCTTGATCTTCGATCACTAATATACAAGATACACAATCCCATACAAAACCTCTCGAAAATCTGTCGCCGAGTAATTGAGTTTAAAAAAGTATACATTTATCTAAAATCAACCTTAATCATTTTTATAAAACAATGTACATGTGTGTTTACAAAGCAATAAATTTTAAAAAACGACGCACGCTTCAAACTAAATTCAACCATCCGCGTATATGTCTTAAAGTTTAAATTATTACAATGCCAAAAAAACACTTCAATTTTACGGCCGCACTTCGCCGTTTGCTTCGCCGCTGGAACAGGGCGAAGTGAAGTATGAGTAGAGTCGAACTGTTCAACATTTTTTTGTTGATTGTAATAATTTTAATAGTCCATCTTTTAATTTTTCCGAAGTTTAATGTATAAAGTGTGGAGTAATTATTTTTACTTGTAATATTATGTTGTTCTAATATGTTTAATTTTATAATTAACTAAAATATACGTGTATACATTGAATATAAATGCTTAGAACATACAACGCTCGCTAAAGTCGGCTTGAAAAATTTTTCTTTCTTTGCCGTGCTATAACTGATATCCAATCTCCACATCTAATTGGATCTCGAGGAAACGAAAAAATATTATATTCCTCATAAAAATAAGTAATAATTAATAGCGACTCCACCAAATGGAACAGAAATACAGTATATAACCCGAACATTTCAAGTGGGCATGATAATGTTACGGTACATGGTATACGGACACGTGGTGCGCAAGTACATACTCGAACCTTCTGGGAAGGTCCAGTGTTTGTTTACGTGTTTACCCTTTATTTGTTAGCGTGTTTGAATTTAGACCTTATGACTGAGTACATAAGGTCTAAATTAAATTCAACTTACTGCACTTATCGCAGGGACGGCAGTTTTATTGTGGTACATTCCCGGGCCTCCTAGAAATTTCCCACGGTTGTTTACTTGTTTGCGTGAATCGGGAAATTTCTGGAATTCGTCTCGCCATATAAAAAGAGCCGCAGGCGCGCCCGGCTATTCAGTTCGGTTCGAGCGATCATCAAGGCGATTTCGGAGTGAACACAAGTGATCAATAGTGAGTGAACCAGTGAAACCTGCGACTTGGCTACGACCTAGGACAGTGATAGTGCTTAGTGATTGGACCTAGTGATTAGTGTTTGGACTTAGTGCTAAGTGTTGTGACCTAGTGTTTAGTGCAGTGTTAATAAAGTCTTCAAGAGAGTCACCAGGTCTTTCTCTCCAAATCCTCGAACCCTAGCACGTAACAACTGGTGTCAGAAGTGGGATGTGCGCGTGGAAACTACAGGAATCGCGACGCCTAGTGGAACTTCCGTAGTGGTACAAGGACCAAGAGTTAAAGTGCCACCATACGACGGTACTACTTCTTGGAACGCTTATCGTCAGCAATTCCAGACGGTTGCTTCTGCCAACGGATGGAATGATGAACAATGCCTGACCGCTCTCACAGTTGCGCTCAGAGGGCAAGCTTTGTCGGTCCTAGAAGCGCATACAGGAAATGGGTTTAAAGACCTGATGGAGGCACTTGAATCCAGATACGGGGAGCGACACCTGGAGCACGTGTTCCGTGCCCAACTGCGTGACAGAGTCCAACGCCCAGGAGAAGGACTACAACAATGGGCGTTGGAAATAGAAAAACTGGTCAAGAAGGCACACCCAGGAGCCGATTCCAAGACGATCGACACGAACATTGTGCAAGCATTTGTCGACGGAATCAGGGACCTAGAGGTCAGAGCTGCAGTGAGGCTACGTCACCACACCTCGCTTAAGGAAGCATTGGCGCATGCTTTGGAGGTCGAGGCTGTTCGGCGTGACATACGGCAGACCTATAAGATCCGCGAGGTCTCTGAAGAAGTCAAGGAGGTTAAGGCTCCTTCGAAGAGAAGTTCTGGAGCCATGTGCTACAAGTGCGGCGAGAGCGGCCATCTTCAGCTCAACCGCCCACAGAAGGAGATTAAGGCTCCTACGAAGAGAAGTTCTGGAGCCATGTGCTACAAGTGCGGCGAGAGGGGCCATATTCAGCTCAACTGCCCGCAGAAGGAGACCCAGATGGCAAGAATGAAAAGGCTCGAGGAACAAATGGAGGAGCTGAAGAAGCAAGGGGCTTCGTCCCCTGCCCGAAATCGAATAAAAGCCAGGACTAAGGGGCGAGTACTGGCTGAAGCAGAGGAAGCCCCGATAACTGTTATCTCCCAAGCATGCAGTGAGAATAGTCTTGTGATTCAGGGGACTATTAACGGGACGGATTGCACAATGACTCTAGATACAGGAGCCTCTAGAACGATAGTGAACCCAAAATTGATAAAAGCCGCAAGGAATCACAAGAAGAGAATTAACTGTCGGCTTCTTACCGCCTCCGGTCAGCCAATACCCGTCCTGGGAGAAATGTCCGTTACGATGAATGTGGGGGAGTCCTCATACCCTCATGACGTTATCGTGGCTGAGATTATGGATGATTGCATCTTGGGTTTGGATTTCATGAAGAAGCACAACTGCAGAATTAATGTCGCCGACGGAGTGTTCAAGTGTGGCGAAGAAGAAATTTTCATCCTTGGAGGCGCCTGCGGGAAAGTTGAATGTGTAAAAAAAGTCATAATACCTGGACGTGCGGAAACTCGGGTGCTGGTGAAACTACCGCCAGCTGGAAAGAAGAAGTCAAACAGATGCGTGTTAATCGAAGACACACCTACCAAGACATCAGCGCAAAAATTGATGACGGCAAGAACCCTTGTTAGTGGAAGCAGTAACGCTGTGGTCAGAGTTTTGAATCTTGGTGATCGCGAGATCTGCTTGAACAAAGGTGACGTCATTGGAAAGTGCGAGGAAGTTGTCTGGATGAGAAAGTGTAATTCGATCACAGGCTCAGACGCAGCAAACACCAGCAACTATGGAATAGTGAGTGAGCTACTCGATGACTGCAAGAGTAATCTGACTTATTCGCAGGGCATGAAAGCTAAGAAGTTTTTACAACGCCACGCGAATATCTTCTCCAGTCAGGAAGGTGACCTTGGAAGAACGTCGATGGTTCAGCACAGGATAGATACCGGAAGCGAGAACCCAATTCGTCAACGAGCAAGACGGATACCCATTGCAAAGGAAAAAGAAGTTGAAGGCCTTTTGGAGGACATGAGAAGGAATAAGATAATTGAACCGTCTGCAAGTCCGTGGTGCTCACCGGTTGTATTAGTGAAGAAGAAAGATGGCAGCACAAGATTTTGTGTGGACTACAGACGTCTCAATGATGTCACTAAGAAGGACAGCTATCCATTACCTCGAATCGACGACACTCTGGATACCTTGAGTGGCATGAAATGGTTCTCGACCCTGGACCTGAAATCTGGATACTGGCAGGTAGAAATTCATCCAAAAGACAAGGAGAAGACAGCGTTCTCCACCGGTAAAGGTCTATGGCAGTTTAACGTCATGCCCTTTGGATTGTGCAACGCACCTGCCACATTTGAGCGACTCATGGAGTGTGTACTGGCAGGCTTAGTTGGAGAGGCTTGCTTAGTCTATTTGGACGACGTCATCATTGTTGGCCGCGACTTCGAGGACCATTTGCGAAACTTAGAACGAGTTTTCGCCAAAATAGAGGGGGCCAAGTTAAAGTTGAATCCGAAAAAGTGTCGTTTATTCAAGAGTAAGGTGAACTATCTCGGCCATGTTATCTCCAGTGATGGAATTCAGACGGACCCAGAGAAACTAGAAGCAGTCCAAAATTGGCCAACCCCTAAGAACAAAACCGAAGTGCGGGCATTTCTCGGCCTATGCTCCTACTACAGGCGTTTTGTTAAGGGATTCTCAGAGATAGCCAAGCCATTACATCGGCTGACAGAAGATAAACGACAGTTTATTTGGGACGAGACTTCCGAAGATTCTTTTCAGAAACTAAAGAAACATCTGTGTGAAACACCAATCCTGGGGTATCCACAACCTGAAGGTCAGTTTATAGTCGACACGGACGCAAGCAACACGGCCATTGGAGGGGTGTTATCTCAAAAACAGGGTGAAAGAGAAGTTGTAATTGCATATTTCAGCAAATCTTTATCTAAGCCAGAGAGAAACTACTGTGTGACAAGAAGAGAACTCTTGGCTGTCGTAAAGACGCTACAACATTTCAGCAAGTATCTCATCGGCAGACAGTTTCTACTGCGAACTGATCACGCAGCCTTGAAGTGGCTACTACAATTCAAGAACCCAGAAGGCCAAGTAGCTCGATGGATAGAACAACTCCAGGAGTATGACTTCAAGACGGAACACCGCAGCGGAAAGTCGCATGGGAATGCCGACGCACTCTCACGAAGGCCGTGTTCAGAAGACTGCAGACATTGTGTTAAGCAGGAATCTAATGAAGTAACATTAAAGTTAACGAAAACAAGTCCTTTGGGCCCATGGGAGAATGATGCTATGAGGGAGGCTCAAGAAACAGATGACGACCTTCGGCACATCATCACATGGAAGAAACGGGGTGATGAAAAACCAATCTGGAGTGAGGTTGCACCCACTGGCGCTGTCACTAAGGCGTACTGGGCGCAATGGGACAGCCTGATACTTCAAAACGGAATACTCTACCGGAAATGGGAGAAGACCAACGGCAGAGAGTTCCATCTTCAGATAGTTGTCCCAAGAACGAGAGTACCGGATGTTCTCCGTGAAATGCATGATGGCGTATCAGGAGGTCATCTAGGAGTAAAGAGGACGTTAACAAAAGTGCGAGAACGATTCTACTGGTTACATTGTCGAGACGATGTACAGGATTGGTGCCGCAAATGCACTACTTGCGCTGCAGTGAAGGGACCACAGACAAGGAGCCGTGGGAGCCTGCGCTTGTATAACGTTGGCGCACCGTGGGAACGAATCGCAGTTGACGTAGCTGGGCCATTTCCTGTAACGGAATCAGGAAACAAGTATTTCATGGTTGTCATGGATACTTCTCCAAATGGCCCGAAGTGTTCGCCATACCAAACCAGGAAGCTACAACAGTTGCTTCTAAGCTAGTCGAAGAAGTAATATCTCGCTTTGGTGTGCCTCTAGAAATCCATTCCGATCAGGGCAGGAATTTCGAATCGCAAGTCTTCCAGGAAGTGTGCAAAATTTTGGGAATGCATAAAACGAGGACCACCGCGTACCATCCACAGTCTGATGGAATGGTTGAGAGATTTAACCAGACCCTTGAGAGGCATTTGGCGAAATTGGTAGATGACAAACAAAAGGACTGGGACAAGTATATACCGCTCTTCCTTCTGTCGTACCGTACCGCCGAGCATGAGAGCATAAAAGCTACCCCGGCGTATGTCAATTACGGTAGAGAACTGCGAGTACCAGTAGACCTCTTGACAGGAGGATCACCGGAAGAACCAAAGACCGTACCAGATTATGTCTGCGATTTAAGGGAAAAGATGCGCTATATACACGCCATGGTTCGGGAAAATGGGTTACAGTCAAGTGAGAACATGAAGACCAGATACGACCGGAAATCGAATACAAGCGGCTTCGAAGAAGGGTCACTGGTGTGGCTGCATAACCCAACTCGCCGAAAAGGCAAATCTCCAAAGTTGCAGACCAAGTGGGACGGCCCATACAAAGTGGTTACCCGATTGAATGACGTGACTTACAGGATTCAAAAGCAACCAAGAGGGACATTCAAAGTGGTACACATAGACCGTCTGGCGCGTTACCATGGCAGTAACAATGATGCTCGGGACGAGCATCTCTAAGAGGGGAGTAGTGTTACGGTACATGGTATACGGACACGTGGTGCGCAAGTACATACTCGAACCTTCTGGGAAGGTCCAGTGTTTGTTTACGTGTTTACCCTTTATTTGTTAGCGTGTTTGAATTTAGACCTTATGACTGAGTACATAAGGTCTAAATTAAATTCAACTTACTGCACTTATCGCAGGGACGGCAGTTTTATTGTGGTACATTCCCGGGCCTCCTAGAAATTTCCCACGGTTGTTTACTTGTTTGCGTGAATCGGGAAATTTCTGGAATTCGTCTCGCCATATAAAAAGAGCCGCAGGCGCGCCCGGCTATTCAGTTCGGTTCGAGCGATCATCAAGGCGATTTCGGAGTGAACACAAGTGATCAATAGTGAGTGAACCAGTGAAACCTGCGACTTGGCTACGACCTAGGACAGTGATAGTGCTTAGTGATTGGACCTAGTGATTAGTGTTTGGACTTAGTGCTAAGTGTTGTGACCTAGTGTTTAGTGCAGTGTTAATAAAGTCTTCAAGAGAGTCACCAGGTCTTTCTCTCCAAATCCTCGAACCCTAGCACGTAACAATAAACTACGGTAAGTACCTTTAGTATGAGTATTCGCAATTGAGATGGTTTATATCGTCTCGTGTTGATTTATTTACAACTTAATTTTAAAACTGTTTTTTTGTTGATTTCTTAATGAAACACCAATATTTACAATACAATTGTATAAAATATATTAGGATAAAATTAATACTTTCCGGAAATATGAAATTCCATCCTTTTTTTGCGTTTTAAACGTATGATTTTTACGATTGTTGAACGAGCACTGGGGCATGTTTCCCAGCGGAGCGTTCGAGCACTACTAAATCGAAAGTCCACCAGAATGTTGCGTTTGGTGCTCTTTGAGTGACGTCGTTTTTTGCCGCGGACTGTGTATCTTGTATATTAGTGATCGAAGCCCTTGATGAACAAAAAAAGGCACAGTGTGGACAAAGCTATTGACATTGATAAAACATTTTATACTGATAAATCACAATATTAAAAATATTTTAATAAAAAAAAAATCAATTCAAATAAAGTTTAATAACTTAGCTGAGTATCAATTGAAACAAAGTAATTTGATAGCTTTTCGAACACCCTTTTAGATGAGATACTAGAATTTATTAAAACGATAACTTTGGTTTGTGTCACTTAAAAACCCTTTGATGTTAAATGTTTCGATTAAAATAAATGACCGCTTTTTAACGAAGAAGAGAATTTGAATATTATTATAAACATCATCATCATCAACTTCAAAATAAATTGCCTTTTAACGGTTTACAATCAATTTTGATATTAAAGAAAGATGTCGTATTATATTATGTACCACTAAACTCCCCCACAGGACAGGCTTCGCCTAGCGTGGGGGCCAGAACTGTTGGTTGCTGTAAAATGTTATTTGCTGATCATGTAAAAAAAGAAGATATTATTATGTAGGTGAAAATGATAGCCTGAAAATCAATAAATCTGGAATAAAACGACGGTAGTGAACGACACCGGCATAGTCTACCAAACACTCATAAGTGACATTACATTTTAAAACTAGCTGACCCGGCAAATGTTGTTATGCCCATTATTTCTAGTATCAATATAATAAAAACTAGCAGATAAAAACCTATTCTCAGCCCTGACGAATGTACATAAAAAAAATTGTAGCCGTTTTGCAGGAGTTGGCGAACAAATACTGTGACACGAGAATTTTATAAATTAGATACTCGTATAACATTTTATAGCTTCCTATTATATTAAACTGACACTGACTATAAAATGATAATAGTTATTGAAGGCTTTTATGGCGGAACATACAAGGAAGATTTTAATAAAACATAGATTTACGATTCTAAAACCATCCCGTTTTCAAGGAATTTCCAGCGGAGAGACTAATATTAGGTTTTCAATATTATCCTATTACAATATCCCATTATTATTATCTAATATTTTTGTATTGGATGTTGTAAGATTTTATTGCATTACGTTGATATAACGAGTACATGCGATGTATGTCCTATGTATTTTGATTACATAAGAGTGGGTCTTATTTTATGATTTTTTTATGAAATACGGGGGCAAATGAGCAAACGGGTCACCTGATGGAAAGCAACTGCCGTCGCCCATGGACACTCGCAGCATCAGAAGAGCTGCAGGTGCGTTGCCGGCCTTTTAAGAGGAATAGGATAATAGGGGAGGGTATGGATGGGAAGGGAAGGGAATAGGGGAGGGTAAGGAAGGGGATTGGGCCTCCGGTAAACTCACTCACTCTTTTTCTCAAGCCTTTCGTAAAGTAGAAAATCACGTTATTATTTTTGTGTCTAGCGAATAATCTGAAAACTGAGAGGTACTGAACGTAATTATTAAGATGTAAGGTTTTTTCCAATGCTGTTCGGTTGTGTTAAGCTGCGTTTCCATGCTTGCCAAGGCTTGGCAAGCATCCACAAGACACAAGCGTCCATAAATCTCGCATGGCATTTAAAAGTCGTTAACACGCTTGTGAATGTGTATTACGTACATCCAAGCATGGCGAACACCGAATTTGTGTCGGCTATTACTTTCAATTCAACGTCGCTTTCTTCTTCAACGTCCATTTTGGAGCACGATGTGAATTCGACTGACTGTGGTCGCAGAAGTGGCCGCAATGTTGGCCGCAAAGTGCGCGGACTGGCCGCCGCGCGACGGTCCCCTAATGCGCGGGAGCCCTTAGTTTAACCTTTCACAGCGGCTTTGATCTGTGGCCAAAAACCGGCACTACACCGGATTTGATACAAGCGTCCACAAGCTAGATATTCTCTTTACACGCATGTGCTTGTTGACGCTGGTCAAGCCTTGGCAAGCATGGAAACGCAGCATAAAGACTTTTGAGGCATCCATACTATTATTATTAATTATTACGAATGCGAATGCGTCTGTCTCTCTGTCACATATTCAGGCCAAAACTGCAAAACGGATTTTGCTGAAATTTGGTGATGCTTTAAATCCCGCGAAAAGGATATTATAAGATTCTTTTTATATCGGAAAATGTACGGTCCCTGCACGTGGCGCAGCGGAATTGCGGACATCATATTCTGGTAATATAATATTGTAATAGGACCATGGAAAGGCGTCGCGAGACTTCGCCTGGACGCCAGCAAATAGAACAAACATTATTCTTTGCTTTCAGGATTGCGTGTGGTTATTATACATTGGTGTCTGGTGACAAGGCGATGTAACAAGTTTTTGAATGAGCTATTCGAAATTAGAACGCGCTGTTCCAATTTCGAAAGCCATTTAGAAATGTCAAAAGAGTCTCATGCAGGTCACGCCTGCAACTCCATTCTACCACAATTCGTTTATACCACACATTTTTCTGGGGTAAAAGATCCCTATGTCCTTTCCCGGGGTTCAACGTATCTCCATACAAAATTTCAGCAAAATCGGTTCAGCGGTTTGGGCGTGAATTATAGGCGACAGACAGATAGACACACTTTCGCATTTATAATAATATCAGTATGTTTATAATATTTTATGGATTATTGTACTTCTTTATTCTAAAGGGTATCCTAACAGCGTTTGTTATAGAACAAGATTAAAACTTAACTCTATAAACGTTGTTAAAAGTTTCCGTAATAGATCCGAATGTAAATGGAGATTCAGGAAGATAAATTAGTTTCGAGTCGGCTTTGTTGATTCAATACAGAACTTTGTAATAGCCGTGACAACCCATCTTAGTTCGGATACAAAGTCAAAGGAAAACTATCGCAGAAGTCTTTGAAGCGTTGAATAGACTAGCTTTCGATATAGGCTCTTAAATACGACGACCTCTGTGGCTCAGTGGTGAGCGCGTCGGTAGCTCAAGCCGGAGGTCGCGGGTTCGAATCCCGCCGACGGAACAAAGAGTTTTCAAAGTTCCCGGGACTGGATGTGTATTAAATCTTAAATATATGTATAGTATAAAAGTATTAAATATATTTCCGTTGTCTGGTACCTGTAACACAAGTCCTTTAGGTACTTAGCACGGGGCCAGACTGACGTGGTGTGAAGCGTCCATAGATATTATTATTATTATTATAAATAAGTTAAACGTTTCCCCCTTCAACACTTGCAACTCCGTTCCGCCAAAATTCGTTTATGGCGATTCGCGCGGGAATTGCTTTTTCCCGGGATAAAACAGTATCATAATATACCTTTTCCCGGGACTCAAAGTATCTCTATACCAAATATCAGCAAAAACGTTTCAGGATTTGGGCGTAAAGAGGTAAGGGCCAACCCACACGTACCACAACGACACGTAATCACAACGGCAAAATGCCGTCAAGCAGTGGTTACGTGTGAATGGTGTCGCTGCAGTTTTTAGTAGTTGCGTTGTGGTATCGACAAAATGTCGACGTGGTTGCGTTGTCGCCAGTAGTTGCGATGTGGTTACGTACGAAAGTCAATGAAACTGAGGAGGAAGAGCGCGGGCGGTGTGGGCGCACTGTCATTGCATTGACGCAACGTTGTGGTTGCGATGTGGTATCACACAAGTGGTCGACAACGACTGTAAAATGTGGTACCTACGTGTGAATAGTCCAGTTCATTTACAATTCGAAATATACGCCCAACCACGTGGTGTGGTTGTGGTTGTGGTTGTCGTGTGGTTGGCCCTAACAGACAGACAGACAGACACACTTTAGCATTTGTAATATTTGTACTCATATTATAGAAGTTCGTAAGTAACATAAAGCTTGGTTATGTGGTTATGCAAGTATGTCATTTATTAACATTCATTACTAATTGACATTAAAGCTACTTAAGCCTTAATGTCAATTATTAATGAATTTTAATAAATAAAATACTTGAAAAACCACATAACCAAGCTTTTAGCGTTCATTAAAATTCTTTTCTCGCCTTAAGATCAAAAGAGATAATTGCTAGTATAACTCTTTTTAATTGTGCGCCTTTCATGTAATAATTCTGAAGCTTTTGTGGAAAAAAGTTGTCATTTAACGAGAAAAATGGACGAGATTTAAAATGAAAAACAAGTTTTAAAATATTAGTAACAAAATGTTGGTATTTTCAAAAATGTGCGATGCCAATTCTAGCGCTATGTTTTCCCTACGGTTGAGTTTTAAGTGATTTAATATATATTCCGTTTTTTCCTAAGAAGTAAAACATCTAATAGACAAAAATCCTGTAAAAACTTCAGTAGTGTCTACACTACTGCCCTAGTAAACAATTAGTGGCAAGCGATTATCGTAAACACTAACAAAATGTATGCGATTTGACATGTCGAGTCATCGCTTCGCTTGGGTCAAATCCCAAACATTTTGTGGCGTTAGCGTTGGCGTTTACGATAATCGCTTGCCGCTTGTCTAGGCCCTCTGAAGTTTTTTACAGGATTTTTTGCGACCGCACTAAAGCGACATGACAGAACGTGACCGTGGTGCGGTCTCACCTTTATGATCAGATTTTTTTTTACAAATAAGTGAGGTTATTTTTGTGTAATAAATATTCATTTATTTTGCAAATTAGCTTCACGGGTACAATATTTCACATTATCATCGACGATATTTTATTAAACTTTAGCGCATTAATGGTATATTTATCGTCACCAGGGACCTCTTTACAAAATTTATTTGCTCGAAATACAAAATAACTTTTTACATTAAATTTTTTTCTTCGCAATGCCGTTTTTAGGGTTCCGTAGCCAAATGGCAAGAAACGGAATCCTTATAGATTCGTCATGTCTGTCTGTCTGTCTGTCTGTCCGTCCGTATGTCACAGCCACTTTTCTCCGAAACTATAAGAGCTATACTATTGAAACTTGGTAAGTAGATGTAGTCTGTAAACCGCATTAAGATTTTGATACAAAAATGGAAAAATTAATAAAATTTTTAGGGGTCCCCATAGGTACAACTGAAACAAAAAAAAATTTTTCATCTGAGCTATGCGTGTGGGTTATCTATGGATAGGTCTTAAAAAATCATTTTGAATTTTCTGATATCATTTTTTTCTATCCTGAATAGTTTGCGAGAGAGACGCTTCCAAATTGGTAAAATGTGTGTCCCCCCCTATAATTTCTAAAGTCTTAAAAAAATAAATGATGTACATTACTATAAAAACTACCAATTGGTTTGAACGAAATCTAGCAAGTAGTTTTTTTATAAGTCATAAATGGTAAACATTAAACCAACAAAAAAAAAATTTCATCTAAGCTATGCGTATGGGGTATCTATGGATAGCAGGGCCGTCTCTAGCCCATGTGGCGCCCGTGTGCAAACATTATCCTAGCGCCCCCTAACAAGCGCGCGCGGTCAAAATGAAATGGGTACAAAGTAAAAGTACAATTTGTCCGCCCGCTTAAGGGTGAGGACTCTAAGCGGTGGCTTCTTTCGTTCCTACAGTCGAACTATAACAGCACATCAAGTTACCACATAGGTACTGTCAAATTTCTCCAATATAAAATAGATAACAAACTCTATTGCTATTTGTTTGTAGATTGAAGTTTTTTTTCGGTTTTGACCATGATGTGCTTTTGAGTTTTGACTGACCCTAACAAGCCTAACCCCAAAACGTAAAGTTTTCATCGCTTACGTACTTCAATTTTACTTTAAATTTCGTGTTCTATACTTAATAAACATCACATCATCACAACATCGGTATTAATTCGATTTCATTGAAAAGCTCTAACTTCTCTACATCCGAAGAGCCAGCAAGCACAGTTTGTTTTCTAAATTTTGCTTTTTAGGGTTCCATAGCCAAATGGCAAAAAACGGAATCTTTATTTGTATCTAAATGCAAATCCTCCCACTACCTATTTTGAAAAAACGAGCGATGTGTGTCCTACTCACTATTACATCAAATAATTTATAATCTTCACTTCAGGTTGAAAAATAAAGATTATGATATTTATATTGCAAAAGCCGAGCCGCTCATGGCGCGCCTTGCTTTGCTGTAATTCTACAAATATAAGAAGAGCTTCGGATATTACACAAAAATGTTTGCAAACTGGAGTTCTTTTTGCGTTAGCTTTTACGTGGGCCATGGCGGCCGGCCAGCGCGGGCGCGTGCCGAGTGCGAGCGGCACTTGGCGCCCCTAGGACCGCGGCGCACAAAACGAAAACGAAAATTGGTTTGAACGAAATCTAGCAAGTAGTTTTTTTATACGTCATAAATGGTAAACCTTAAATTAACTTTCATTAAATCAACTGAAATATAAAAATAAATCGAAGTCGAGATGCAACAGTTCTTGCATCTCGACTTCATTTGCAGCCAAGAGAGTAGTGCCATCCTTAATGCTAGCTATCTACAATTGATTGCATTACATGTGTATACCTAAAATCTAAAAGTTTAGCAAAAACACTAAAACTTTATATGGAACCTTTACGGATAAGACTTTTTGAGAAGGTGTCCAAAAATTATCTTCTTAACTTCCCTTACTTGAAAAATGATATTTATAATTAAGGTAAGGGACAATTTTTAGTGAAGTTATAATAATTACATAATTTTATGTCTCAATTCTCAACGTAAAAGACATGTTGTGAGGATTGTACTAAGCTGAAGGTTAACGTAAGAGACTGCATCGTATTTTAGAAGCATTTACGCTATTTTTCTAACATGTTAAAATACTTACGTCCTTTAAACATTTTTTTACTAAAAAACCTGTCTAGACATTCAAAAATGTGTACTGTAAGGGTCATTTTTTTAACGATAGAGGAATTTATAAATATCATTGAATTCAGAATTTCGATCTCTATCGTTTGGTATACTTACCAAACGATAGAGCTCGAAATTCTGAATTCAATGATATTTATAATATAACTCATTTTCGCCAAAATACATTACGTTAATTGATATTTCCGGTGTCGAAATAGCATACAATAGTCACTAAGTCTTGTTAGATAAACACATAATTCGCATTTACAGTATTTGAAAGAAGTATAAAACTCATTAAAATGGTTTAGTTGAAGAATTTTAACAATAAATTTATGCTAAAAGTAACTAAATAAGACAAAGTGAATTTACGTTTACCAAACACAAACACTAAACGCGTAAATTAATAGATCGAAAATTCACTAAGTAGACTTAGTTAGTTTCATTTAACATTATTCAATGCAAATATTTAAAGAGTTGTGACTAAATCAAAGTAGTGAATTTTCGATTTACTTAAGTTACTTGAAATATGATTTGTTCATAGGACGAAACGGACCTAAATCAATTTAGTTACGTAAAAATGCGCTCCGTTAGTAGCTCTAATTAATCATGTCCATTAAGTGTTTTTTCGCTATCGTAGTCGATCTAAAAACACGAAGTTAGTGAGTTTTTACACAAATTATCTCCGAAACTACGCATCGTATCGATAAACTGGTAACACAGAAAAATAGAAAAAAATCACACATCTCAATGGCATCCTTAACTCAATTTTGGCCATTTTGCTATCTGGTGAGTTTTAGATCTACGGGGACGATCTACCTTATACAAAGGAATATAATTCGTGTGTATAGGCTTGTCAGTCAAAACATGGCGCGCGTTGTAGAGTATGTAATGTTTAAAAAATTTATGATAAAAGCACAATTTCAAAATAGTATTAGCTCGATGTACTCCTTCACCATATAAACTATAACTGTGCAAAATTTCAATCACCTACGTTTCCGCAATTTTCGTCACAAGGGATCCAAAGTTTTTCGCTCGCGTAATTAATATTATGATTTCTAGCTTTGACCCACTGTCAAATATACTAGGGTAACATAATTCAGTGTATAACAAACCGCGTAGTGACATTTAACGGTGCAATAATTCAGTCTTGCCCGACGTTTGTTTTGGCTAATGTATTTAGCAGGAATACCGAGTTGTTAGCCATCGCATTAAATCTTCAGTATGGCCCCTTCCGAAGATAGCCCCCGAATTTCACGCGTAGTAATTTACGATGTTAGGCCGAAAAGTAAATTCTTTCGTGAAATTTGTTGCTTACCCAGTTTGCATCGTTGAAATTCAATGTTCGTACCTGTTATAAAAGTGTGCCAAAAGTTTAAACCATTTCTAGAGGTAGTTGTTAAGGAGCATATTTATTGTGTGGAAAACAAAGAATGTCTCTATTATTTACTACTTTACCCGTGAACTTCGTATCACTTAACTCCTAAACCTTGGACTTCGAAGTTTTTTTTTTTAATGAAATAATGTAAGGTTCCCGAGCCACATCCAGATTTAGGCGCAACGGAGTTGCGGGAATCAACTTGTACAATTTTACTTGTACTTACCAGAATATTATAATTCACCTGTACGATCAGTAAAGTTGATTCATTGGCAGATGGCGGACCTGGGCCTAGACAAGCGGCAAGCGATTCCTGCAGATGATGGATCTACGTCATTTAGGGCCTGTTTCACCACTTTTTTTCACAGATTCTCCATAATCTATCTGTCAATGTAAGTTGTGGATAGCCTATCCGGCACTTTATCAGGAAGTGGTGAAACAGGCCCTAAATGACGTAGATCCATCATCTGCAGGAATCAATTTCTTAGATGGTACATACTCTATCGCCATTGAGATAACTCTCTATATACAGGTATTTAATCTGCTTACCCTGAGTATGAGATAACTTACAAACTGTCAAACTCCGTGGCAGTTTGTAAAGTTGGAGGGGTCAACCTAGCAAATGTAAAATGAAAACCAATAATGGCAACAGGGAGGTACAGTAAGATGCGGTAACTTGTCAGAGCATAATATACCTTATCGACAAGACGACAATCACAATGTTCTAAACTGTACCCCAATTAACTAAAGTTTAGAACAGTCGTTGAGTCACAATATTTAGTTGGCAGTAATTATAGGTGCCAACTTATAATAATAATAATAATAGCTCCCACACCGGTTTCGGTGACGGTGCCCGGGTCCATTGAAACCAGGCCAGCTACGCAGGAGTAATTTATAGTGCCCAAGTGTGTGCGCAGTACACAAGAGCACTCTCTATTTCTTTACTCTCATAACCCAGTGGGACGGACGACCGACACGACTGGCGAGAGCCGCGCTCTATACCACTAGACCACGGAGGAGGTGCCAACTTAAGTGAGTTCTTGTAGGGAAGTTCATTTTTGATGCACGTATATTTTCCTGCGTTCTATGGTGATTTCATGCAAAAATCCTTTGTGGATCTTTCGCAAAGGCTGACGAGGGGTCGTTATATCCAGCCGTTGTGAAAATTTTGAAATCTTTGACCCATTAATTTTTAAACTACACTGTAACTGCGTCATCGGTGAACTATTTTTTATACGCTTTTTATTAACTTCACCTGTATGTTTGTTAGTAACCGACTTCTTTGGGCGCGATTTTTTTATCATGAAATTCCAATTCTGTTTAGTTATGAATTTGTTAGTATTTCATGTAAATTTAATTTCATGTCAACTTATTTTTAGGAAAGTATTTACCTTGCATTTATAAGTTTTTAGAAATTAAATTAATATAGCAATAATTAAAAAAAAAAACCGATTTTCGCTGAACGGAAATTTAAATGGACGGAATTGTATAGACATGTTTATTATAGAAGTTATTGATACGCCATCTTGGTTGAAATAGTTATTATTAACCTAATTACTTTTATAAAAAAGGTTTGATGGAATTTAAGACTCGAAAAAAAAAATCAAAATTGGTTAAGCCGTTTAAGGCGAGGATAAACCCCAGTTTGTTATTCCGCGACTTCCGGTTTACCTAGTTCCAATATAATAACGAAGTTTTAAAAAATATGAGATACTAGATGTCCCGCGCGGCTTCGCCCGCGTAAATTAGAAATTTTACAGAATCCGTAGGTACATTTTCCCATAAAAAATATTTCCCCCGTTTTTCCCACATTTTCCTGAGTTTCTTCTGTCGTATTAGTCTTAGAGTAATAATATAATATAACCTTCTCGATAAATGATGAGTCTTACTCGATAAATGATCTATCTAACACTGAGATAAGTTTTTAAATCGGACCTGTAGTTTCTGAGATTGACGCGTTCAAGCAAACATACTCTGAATAAAATTAGGTAGATATAGATTTTTTTTAATTATCGCTTGACAAACTCGAGTCTCGATCCAAAAAAACTATGAAATGGTATAATATGGTAGTGATGATGATGATGATGATGATGAAGAATGTAATTTGCATAGTAGCATATGCTTTCTGTTCTTAAAACAACGCCGAAACTCCCAAACTTGTATCTATAAAGAATCAGGAATTCTCTCAGCACCTTCCGAACCACGGTATACCAGGTATATCTCGGTGCAAAATCTTACTTGTTGGTAGCATATGCTTAGAATACTTCTCACGAAACCGAAGTCACCATATGTTTCCCTATAAGTTTTGAGGAGTTCCCTCGATTACTTATGGATCCTTCATCAGATCACCACTTTTCTGAATATAATACCAAATTGGGATGATACCCTATATACCAAAAGAAAAATTTTGAAAATCGGTTAACAAACGGCGGAGTAATCGTTGAATATAAGAAAACGAACATAACACCTCCCCCATTTTGAAAGTCGGTTAAAATTGTAGCCTATGTGTTATTTATTTAATATTTTAATCAGCACATGAATTGAATAACAAAAATTTTTTCAAATTAATCGTAGCACCATCTGTCAGGACAAACTAAAATTGAAATAGAATAATATTGAATGCGATGATAGCGCCGTCCGCCGGATCTAATGTAAAACATTCCAAAATCAACAACTCCTTATAAATAAGAAATTAATTGAAAAAACATTTTCCAGTAGACCAAACTGTAAATCTAAACCATTCTCGAATCTCCACGAACGCACACAAAAAATTTCATCAAAATTGGTCCAGTCGTTTAGGAGGAGTTCAGTCACATACACACGCACACAAGAAATATATATATTAAGATAAAGCACAATATTTAAAATACCTTAAACCATAAACATTTTAATAGAACTTAATACTTTGGCTGTAATTAATTTACAAACTCACCTCCGATAAAAATCTATTTCACCGAAATATAAGTATTAACTAGGATTATCATACATTTTATTTCAATAAATTGTTAGTAAATCTATATTAAAAATTCTTTAACCGAACAATTTTGTTTCTTTATGTTTATTTCCAAAGATATTTAAAAAAAACATGAAAAATAGAGAAAATCCGCTGGAGTGACTTCAGTTTTATGCTAAGCTAAAATGAATCTAATTGCGATGAGTATACGCTTGGTCTTTGGTTGTGTGCAAAGTTATCGTTTTGGATTGAGATTAATCCCTGCCTTAAGCGGTTTTATGACAAGATATTTAGAGGTTACGAAAAAAATAGAGACACTGGTCGGATTTTTAATGTTAGTAAGGATGTAATGAGCTCTCGTGGCCTAGTGGGTTGAACTTTTAATTGCATTTGAGAAGATAGAGGACCCGTACCACCAAACCGTTTGAGACTCAAACAACCGAACGAGAATGCTGCGTTCTGCTCTAACAATGTCATTTAAAGTTTGTTAGAGTAGGACGCGGCATTTTCGTTCAATTGTTTGAGTCTCAAACGGTTTGGTGGTACGGGTCCTGATACCACGCGAACTATTGATACATCTTTTCAGATCTCAAGCCAAACGGATTAAATAAAAAAATAGGTAAGGAAACCTGCAAGATAATATATTTTTTTATGAAATAAAATAAAATTAAGAAATTTAAAAAAACCCCCGCCAAAATAACTTTAAAAAGTAATGAAATAATATTTACTGCCTTTAAGTTCAAATAATTCCTAACCTATGTAAAGTAATATTTTAGTCCATAATTGTTGTCACGGTGTGTCGGGGGACCGCCAAGTAAACTACAACCTACAACCGCCAAGTCGCTGATTACCTATCTCGATTCAGATCGCTGTGAATTGATCCTTAAACTTGTTATGCGAAATCAAACATCTACATTAGCGGTCCCCCGACACACCTTGACAACAATTATGGACTAAAATATTACTTTACATAGGTTAGGAATTATTTGAACTTAAAGGCAGTAAATATTATTTCATTACTTTTTAAAGTTGTTTTGGCGGGGTTTTTTTTTTAATTTCCTAATTTTATTTTATTTCATACTTTTTAAACTTGTATGTATGTTGTATGTTGGTTATAGTGCAGAATTATTCCTATCAACAGAATCATATTCTCATGATTACCATCTATCAATGTCCTATTCGATGAGGCCGTTAATATGAGCCCAAACATGAAACCTCCACTTTAGGTTCATAAGAAGCTCGGTTCCTATAGAATCCAGGTGATGATGCAGCAGTAGCATGTAAATATTTACTGTTTATACTTTATCTACTTCTTACTGGTTGTCGCAATTAAAATGAGCCCAAAAAGGAACCTCTGCTCTAAGTTGGCGAAGAGTTGGATATCCTATTGATTACCAGGTGATGCTGCAGCACCAGGTCAACTTTCCATTATTATGTGTATACGTATATACGTATATAATAATAAAACCCATCAAACGACTACAAGTTGCTAACGGCCTTTCATGAACCAGATAAACCCTGATTGTCCAGCACTGAGCAGGCTGATGATGATGAATTATAGCTAAGAACACTCTCGATCATGTCAGCTTTCAAATAAAAAAAACTAGATCAAAATCGGTCCATCCGTTTGGATGCTACGATGCCACGGACAGATACACACACAGACAAACAGACAGACAGACAGACAGACAGACAGACACGTCAAACTTATAACACCCCTCTTTTTTGTCGGGGGTTTTTTTTTTTTTATTATTATAAAATTGGGGCCGTCTATAGACTGTTCGTCCATATCCTTTTTTTGTTATTTTATTATTTAGATTTTTCGCACCAAGGATAATTGAAATAATATTATGAATTTTAATTAATTGTGGTCCATCACGCCATGGACACTTTTTTTTTTTTTTTTTTTTTTTTTTTTTTTTTATATATGTGTGTATATGTATATTTAATAGAATAGAGTATAATATGTTATACATATAATAAATAAATATATACATTTATTGTTTTATAAATTGCATAATAATAATATTAATGTTTTGAACGGTGAGGTCCCAGTCGGTGTGGCGGCCAGTAGATCCGACATTTTCCGATTTCCTTAGATTTTATGCTGCTCCACCCTTTGCCTTTAGATGTTGTGACATTGGCTTGGTGGAGAGGGGTCACTCAAGCTGGGTGGAGTTTCTAGGTTGTTAAAAAGACATCGTTCTGTGTCGAATCTACCCGCCATGTGGCTTAGGACTTTATCGTTCCTGTCTTTTATAGCCATTTTTTGTCGGGGGTTAATAAGGGGGCAAACGAGCAAACGGGTCACATGATGGAAAGCAATTTCCGTCGCCCATGGACACTCGCAGCATCAGAAGAGCTGCAGGTGAGTTGCCGGCCTTTTAAGAGGGTAATAGGGGAGGATAGGGATGGGAAGGGAAGGGAAGAGGGGAGGGTAGGGAAGGGAATAGGGTAGGGGATTGGGCCTCCGGTAAACTCACTCACTCGGCGAAACACAGCGCAAGCTCTGTTTCACGCCGGTTTTCTGTGAGAACGTGGTATTTCTGCGGTCGAGCTGAAGCATGGCTCTCCCACGTATAATACGAGTAATATTGTTCCTAGACGTATTGTCCAGTGCTTGGGCAAGCATACAGAAACTTATAATAACCTCCAATATTATAATAATCCAAAGCATTAAACTATTTAAAGTTTCTTCGCTCGGAAAACTTTGTGATAACTGATGTCTTTTGGGTCAACGATGGTATTAATAATATCTACAACGGATGCCAAGGCCTCAATTAAATAGATGTCATAGGTAGTTCAGTTGAACCATAGAGGAATTAAATATATAGTTGAACGTTTGCTTTCTATTGACTTATGATAATAAGTTAACCAAATAGTCTATAACTGTGCGGTGCCTCATAATGACATCAGACAATTATATACAATAGAACACTTGACATACATCTATATTATCGTAATAGCTCTCAGATTGTCTAATTAATTAATAATGATTCGATTTAATACTGCAATAATGATCAATATTATGAATATTTGTTGTACTGTTACTCGTTCTGCAGGTAGGCATGATAAGTATTTTTTTTTGTATGTCTGTCTATTATCTCTTAACCCGGCGTCATGGGGGCAGAAAAGTGTTACACGGACGTTGGAGTGGGTCTCACATACCCGTGTGTTAGATATCAAAATTAGTCCAACCTTTTATAATAATCAATTTATTTTATATGTTTATATTAAATTCAATGTGTATTTATATGACTTAATGAAACATAAATATATTATATAATTTTTAACCATATTTAATAGAGCTTTAAAAAAAGAACGACAAAAGTCAACAAAATATTTCTCCTCTACTTAAATGTTAGTCTATTACTAATTAACAATCAGTTTTAATTTTTTAATGGCACTTATTTAAAGAATACTAAAATATTTTTATAAAAAATTAACAAATAATCACATCTAATCATTATCTTTGGTGCAATCAGCACAGAAAGGTACAACATGTTCTAAGCAAATGTGTTTGGTGCAAGTTGCAACTTTCGCAAAAGAAATAATTCGTTTTACGGTCTTTTTTGGCTGAACAGTCTTGGCATCTTTTGCGAATATTCGGCTTCTTTGCCGGAGGTTCCCCTGAAGATTCACAAAGAAATTTTTCAATAGGCGTCTTGTACCAAATTGTACCGTTTTTGCCACGAACTAGCCGATTCAGATACAGTACAATGCTCTTCCGACAATCGATTTCTATCTGCACGCGAAGAGAGTGGAATGTCATCATCGCCAGAGATATCTTGCTCTGCGTCACTAGGATTACTACGTTTACTCAAGAGATCTTCTTCTTTGGATATTTCCTGGTCTGACGAGGTAGAATCAGAGTCCGAGTTCCGACTCTTGTAAAATTGAAAGAATGGGTTGTCGTTCTTCCTCTTCTCAATCCATTTTGAGATCCATAAGATCACCGGTGATCGCGACATCAATAGAATAACAATAGATTTCCAAGAATCCACGATCGAAAGATTAAAGTACTTCAAGTACTTACCTACAAAAAACGCAAAGTAATTAAGTAAGTACCGACAAAAAATAAAATACATTTTACTATAAATCATCTAATTTTATTGTAAAACACAACAAAAATACAAAAAGAAATGTTAAAAACACTGATAATCATTAAAATAATGTCTGTGTAAGATGTCCCGAAATTGTAACACTGACTGCGGGGATGGGTCTCACATACCTTATGCAACTTTGGGCACCTGTTACTACCGCTGCGGCCGTCGCAGGACTAACACGTTACCTGTAACTCATAGACCAACTCAACAGCTCCAGCTATTGAGAAATTTGGCAACGCTGAACGCATGGTAACTGAATTACAAGTGAAATAAAAAGAGATGGGTCTCACAGACCCAACCCCCATGACGCCGGGTTAATGTTTTTCAATTGCTAAGACTCGATACTCCTTTCTGTGATCTTAATAACTTTATGTTGCACATTTGAGAGTACATAATTGTAGCAAATTATGATAATCATATTTTTATTTTCAAACAAGTATAATAGTATAATTTTTTTTAATTAATTGGTAACAAAACTCGCGAATTTCGTTAACAAACAATAACTAAGTTAAATCTCTTTAATAAATAAAGAAAAAAAAAAAAAAAACTAAGTTAAATGATAACAATTATAAATCATTCCACCACCCTAATAGGTTTCGTGTTACGAAAAGGGTTTTGATAATAATTATCATATTTTTTATTTTTCCACGAACAACAAAAATATTAACTTTATTATGGTAGATGTTTCTTTTGTTTTTTAATGATGTTTGTCGATAAATATCTTGTAAAATAAAGAAAAATATCTGTTTTCTCTTTTGTTTTTAGTAACGTAATCTCTACATCTTGTTCAAGAGTCACTTTGTAAATTATGATTCGCGATGTTCTATACATAGAATAAGAAACCTTATGATTGCATTCGGCTAATACACAGAATGAAAAAAAAAATTAAATATGTGACTGGATTGTGAAAAAATGCAATATGAATGAAATATAATATTATGATACTCTTTTATTAGTAGCCATTAGAATGACGATTACGAAACAAATAGCATTTTTTGTGCAACTTCTGTATATTTCGTTACGTACTTTTTTGCAGCAAAAGTGTAATTTTGCAAGTATAATTATGCAAACATACCCACTTAGCAATCGTAAATTCAATTTGCCGACGTACAATTTGCATTTTAAAGTACCGCGGGCGACAATTTAGTCGCAGTTAGCTAATGATATTACTGAAACGTTGAATTTTATGTTATTTTATTACTTTTGTCGATTATCTGCTCTTCGCCTTTTAAATAATTGAATAGAATTTAAAGGAATAATCTGCACTTTTATGACTGTTAAAGAAACAGTAGATAATTAATGAATAAACTATAGTGTTTCTGAGGGATACTGTAATACAATTTTTGCCCGCGATAGAGCAGAAGGTGCAGTGTGAAAGCTAGAATACTGCAAACAGGCAGTCTAACTTAAATTCATTAAGCTAGCAATTTTACTGTTACTTATTTTATTCGGTATAATTAAATTAATTCGGTCGATTTTACTTGCTTTATATTTAGATTAAAAATAAATCAAAACTATTAAGGGCTGGCACACACGATGCGTGCGACACTATCGTGAGTTTCTACGACGCGATGTCGTGCCGTATATCGTGGCACGTCACGATGTCGCATCGTAGTTTTTTACGATGCTTGTCGTGGATTCTCACGACGCGACGTCGTATCGTATTTTTGTGTCCCGGCCCTAAGGCTCGATTTATATTCTTTCGCCCGAACGCGCGGTTTGGCGGCTACACTGCGATATTGCAAGCAATTATAGTCAAACTAGATAGACTAGATTGCACCGTACATTTTTTCGGGGTCAAAAGTATCCTATTTCCCGGGACTCAAAATATATCCATATCAGCAAAATCGGTTCAGCGTTTCGGCGTGAAAAGGTAACAGACATACACATTTTCGCATTTATAACATTAGCATGGAAATAACGACCGCGCCGCTATTTAAAAAAAAAAAAAAACGGCCAAGTGCGAGTCGGACCCGCGCACGAAGGGTTCCATACCGTTATAGAGCAAAAATAGGCCAAAAATTGTGTTTTTTGTATAGGATTTTCAATTTTTATTTTATTTTATTATTATTCTTAAATATTAAAGTAAACATTAATTTTATTTTGTTTTAAGTATTTTTTGTTACAGCAGCAACTAATATACACAATCTGTGGAAATTTCAGAAGTCTAGCTATAGCGGTTCTTGAGATACAGCCTGGAGACAGACAGACGGACAGACAACGAAGTCTCATGAATAGGGTCCCGTTTTCACCCTTTGGGTACGGAACCCTAAAAACGTTACATACTATTGAAACAGTGACAATAATAGAAACAGTAACGAAGTTAATTCGTAATAGTGCGGTGTTTAGAGACACCTTAATTTAGTTAGTAACTCTTGTGACGTTCGTAATTCAATTAAAACTTCCCCCACCGGATCACATTCACGTTAATTGCATTGAATATTTGCCATATAACTTGCAATAATGGCATTGGTTTGTACACTACATCTTGAAACGACACAATAATTATTGTTTCACCACAATCTCCTTACTAGTATTGGATCGAAGTTCCTTATGGCGCGTTGCGGAAGTGCTAGTCGGAAAAAATTCATACGAAAAGTTGTAACGACACTTTTTGCCACAGACATAGATCAAGATACCGCATGATCTATCTATCTTGATCTATGTCTGTGCTTTTTGCTATAATTGTAACTTGTAGCGCGTTTTGCTCTTTGTGTCTCTCTCTTTTTTTGTTTTTTTTTTAAATATATTTTTATTTATTTATTTACTTTTGAGTGTATACCGGTTTTTTGAGCATAAGAAATAACTTCTTTCCATTCGGTTGTCCCTTGACACCTCTCAAAATTTGTGAATGAGAAATGGTATGTTTGTTACCTGCTTGGAACTGATTGTGCTGAATATTTTTTCTATTGAAGTGTTCATTTTCTACATTAAAATTATTTTATCCACTTTCCCAAGGCATTGGTTCAGCGTAAGCCGTAAAGCCGCGGACAGACATGACATGCAAACATACAGACAGATAGAAAGCAAACAAACACACACACCTTTGCAAATAATATTCTTATGATTTCTATTTGCATTATTAATTCTTATTTAACAGACCAAGTACATAAAAAAAGACTTCATTATTTCATCTATATTCCAAACGTAATACATATTAAATGAAGTGTATTTTACAAAAAAATGTCGCAAAATAACTAATTTATACACTTAGGACTCCGAGTGTTGCCAGATGCTACGCTTCATTTCCCTTTTATTTCCTCTCCCATTTCCTCGTTTTCCATACTGAAGCCGTTGTTTACTAGTTATATAGATACTCTAGTGTTGAGACTTACTATAATATTCATTTTGCGGCTTAGAATATTTATTATAGCAACCTTGATTCTGCTATTATCCATCGTTAGCTTCTTACCATAATACAGCTTCTACATCCAGTCCGGATCATGACCAAAGGTAAGAGCATGTTGAGCAATCATGTAAGGCTGGCTGCATACACATTTTCCGTATTCGATTTCCTTATGTGTAATTTCGAATTGGAACTCCGTGAGACTAGCGCAATGGTTCGTTTTATTAGCGCTAACGTGCCTGCTTGCACTTGAAACGTACGTGCGGAATTCGTTCCGTTCGGAAAAAGCGAACGTGTGCGCCAGGTAATTTATTTTCTACTGATTCCATGCATTCAGATTTCCGAATACGGAAAACATGCTAAGCAGGATCCCTGCTCCCTGGTAATAACATTATTGTCATGAACTAACTTTTGCAAACTTATGCATTTAAACACTTTTGAAATATTATAATTATCAAAAGTTATCTCAATGATCGGGCTCAATGTGTAGAGATTGCTAAGATTGAAAAGGGTTCAAAAGTTATATATCGATCTCTATTCAAAATTAATAAATACGGAGTCCCTCAGGGAAGTATACTAGGACCTTTTATATTTCTGTTATATATTAACGACCTTCCAAACGTCACAATGTATAAAACTATATTATTCGTAGATGATACGACCCTAATAATTGAATGTAATGACCAAAAAACATACCAAAATGAAATTAATAAAAATCTTGACAAAATTCTAAAATGGCTGCATGATAATAATTTAAAAATAAACTTAAGTAAGACTAAAATGATACAATTTAAAAATCCTAGGCAGAAAACTATCGATCTTGACATTAATTATAATAATAATAAAATTGAAGAAGTAGACTCAATAAAATTCTTAGGTTTAATGGTAGACAAATATTGTGACTGGAAAGCGCACGTTGAATACATATGTAATAAACTTGACAGATTTGTATTTGCTATTAAAAAACTACGTCTGACGGTATCCACTGAAGCTGCATTAAATGCTTATCACGGGTATGTCGCTTCAACACTTTCATACGGTCTCATATTATGGGGTAACTCCGTGGATTTTATTAAAGCTTTTCGTGTTCAAAAAAAATGCGTGAGAGCGGTTTATGGTGCTTGGTCGTTGGATAGCTGTAAACCTTTATTCATAAAATCTAACATTCTACCGTTGGTTTGCATGTACATAAAAGACATCTGTACTTTCGTGAAACAAAACCCTGAATTTTTTCCACTAAATTGTAATATGATTAACAGAACCGTCACTCCACGGAATAAATTCAAACTTTTTCTACCTCAATGTAAAATGGACATTTTCAAGCGAAATGCTTACGTAAATGCTATAAAAATATATAATAAACTGCCTAATCGATTTAAGGAATTACCTATAACTGCCTTTAAAAGAGAGATATCCAAATGGTTGCTAAAACATTGTTTTTATTGTTTAAATGAATACATGTCTCATGCGTCAGAGCCAATGTAATGTACCAAAAATTTATTTATTATAATATTATATTACGCAATTTTACTAACACTAAATTATATTGAATTAATTAACCTTCTGACATTACCTTGACATTGTTACACTAATTTTGATAAAATAGTAAGTACTTAATTGAATCCTATCGTATTTTGTAATTACTTATTATAGTTCAATAGCTGATATTTTGATGTTCAATTGCACGCCATTTGTATGGCAGAATGTATAAGAACAATATACTAATTAATGTTAAGACCTATGTAACACTACATTCTTGCAATAAAAATATTCTATTCTATTCTATTCTATTCTAATGCTCAAGGCTAAGGATATTTGTTTACTCAAAAACTAAACATTTTTCATACTTTTTCTTACAATCTTATTATGTTTTTTGATATAACATAATATGTTTTTAATGTCTTAATTAAATATTTAAATTATTTGTAGGTAATGATCATAACTTTATAAATTCAAAGCTCAAGGATCAGCTGTAGTAAAATTAATTTAATCTTTTCAATCGGGCGCGCTAAAATAAATTTGACAATAATAAATCACGAAACTTATCTATAATTGTTGTGTGTGTGTGAAATGTGTGGGTATCAAATATCAATCAATCTTGTTTCCATAAGAATTATTAAATTTTGCATAATCTTCTACATAGGTATTTTAAAAGAATGAATTTTAAAATAAAGTCTAGCTAAAACTCGAGACTGGCTAAACTGATTCGGCTAATTTTAATCTTGAAATGTTCGTGGTAGTCCAGGATAGGTTTATATTAGGAGAGAAGTAATTAAAGCAAAATTTTTAAAGATTACAATTTATTTAATGCTGCGTTTCCATGCTTGCCAAGGCTTGACCAGCGCGGCGTCCACAAGTACAAGCTTATAAAGAGAGTGTCTGGCTTGACTTGCGTGAGCTTGTGGACGCTTGTATCCGATCCGGTGTAGTGTCAGTTTTCAGACACTAATCAAAGGCAGCAAGCGTTTGCTAGGTGCGACAGGTTGGGACGCGCTTAGTAGCCGCTGTGAAAGGTTAAACCAAACGTAATAGCCGACAGAAGCTCGGTGTCCGCGATGCTTGGATGTACGTAATACTTTGACGCATACACAAGCGTGTAAACGACTTCCAAATGTCAAGCGAGATATTTTGTGGACGCTTGTACCTTGTGGATGCTTGCCAAGCCTTGCAAGCATGGGAACGCAGCATAAGAGTATTTCAAGCCGAGTTAAAAAATATTACGGTCCAAGCCGGGAGGCTGTTCTCGTGTCCTACTAAAAATGGCTAATCCAAATAATCTCATCAAGATACCTGATCCGATCGAAAATTCTTAGGACGGAGGTAGAGTATACTACCACTCTTGACTGCGTTATGGGAGAGGAAGTTAATAATAAATACTCGGCCAAGTGCGAGTTAGACTCGCGCACAAAGGGTTCCGTACCATTATGATTAAATGAAATGAGTTTTTTGTATGGGATAACACGTTTCGTTACGGATTTTTTTTATCCGGTCGCCGCGCTCATAGCCCGCGACAAAAGCTATAATGCAATATTCCCCTCAAGTTTGGCTGCTCAGGAGCAAACTCATCATCATCTAAGCACGGTGCAGAAGAGGCATATTATATCCCACTCTCTTTTAGCGGCGAAAATAAATACCTGCTGTTGTTACGGTAGCTCTTTAACCGGCACTCCTGTAGTGCTACCCGTTGTCTTTAAATTAAAATGCTGGCGATGATCCAGCCATGTTAAACAAAATATTCGCGTGAAATGGTCTCCATTTACCACCACTCTTATCATTCCACTCACAGATAAAATGTTAATTTAATTATAAGCTTTCGTTATTACTTAGATAAAAGTTTATCTGTTAATTATCTAGATTGTAATGCTGATTGCTAGGCTCATACTCGGTCCTGCGAGTTTTTATTTAACTTTACCCTTATATTCTACGTTTTTTTCCAAATGTTACTGTAGTATGCTAGATATTGCTCCTTCGTTTGAAGTGGCAAGAGTCCTACATTTTTTAGAACACTAACTATCCTATATCCATTCTCGAGACTTAAATTATCTTCGTACCAAATTTCATCAATATCGGTTTAGCAGTTAAATCGTCAAAGGTAACATATAGACAGACACACTTTCAAATTTAAAAAAATAAGTATTCAGTATGGATTACTCTGAGTAGGAGGTAGGCTATTTTTTGTGAATGTAATATGATATTCTAAAACTTTTAATGATTAGAATTATTTAAAATCTTACATTTTAAACATATTATTTAATAATACTATCGCAGATCGCTGGTTCTGTTAGCTGTTGGTCCGGCTATCGTAAAGACCGCAGGCTTTAATGACCATAAAACACAGCTGTTAGCCATTAGCCAGACCAATAGCCACATAACATCGTGCTACTCAATTAGTAGCAGGTCAGGTAGACCAATAATGAGTGAGGTTTATAATATAATTTCTGAGGACAAAATACGTTGGTAGATTTTTGGGGTCTTTCGCTGGTTCACACCACAGATTTTCGAACCGCGGTTCGAAACAGCGAAGAATTGTTTTTGAATTGCCCGATTCATACCGCAGTTCAAAACAAAGAAGACCTTTTTTGAATTAGTGGATTCGAACCGCAATGTAGATATTTCTATTATTATATATTCCTTTAAGTACAGTTAAGCTCAACATAATTAAAATATCAAAAATATTAATTTTAAGTCTTAAGACCAAACTAAAGTAAAAATAATATATTTTGAGATGGGCGAAAAAAATTACCGACTTAAAAGAATAGGAAACATCATAAAAGAGTAATTATTATTAATTATTGCGGGTGAAATAACCACTATTTGAAAATAAAAGGATTAATTTATAGCAATAATAGGAATGCCAATATATTTTGTTTGTTTAAAATAACGTTCCTACATATATTTTTTTCTTATACTCTGTACTATTTTACAAGTTGCTATTAGCCAGCCATATTATGGCATTAACCTTCAAGAAGAGAGCGAATGCCCTCTTGAAAGGCCGGCAACGCACTTGCAACTCTTCATGAGAGTGTCTATGGGCGACGTCATTAGGTGACCTATTTGCTCGATTTCCCCCTATTTTTATATAAAAAATGTATGACATTAGGTATTTGAAATAATCATTAATACAAGAAAATTATCAAATTATTTTCATACGAATTTCCTATTTCATGATAACTTCATTCGCTGCGGCTCAGTAATTTAGACGGAATCGAAATAATATTTTTAATCTGACCCAGTTCCACATTACGAGCAAACCAGAAGGTGAGTGCAGTTTATTTTAGGCGAGCGACAGTTTAATTTGAATCAGGATCTATTTTAACTGCAAGAGCGATGCACTGTGAAAGCTGAGTCATGAGCCGTTAAAAATAAATCGCGGAAGCTTCAGTTACTAACCCGAGGGTTAGGGGTAAAGAAAAGTATGAGGGTAGACACTACATATAGAATGCCGTATCAGTCATGTTATCTGTCCGTTTATCTGCCTATCTGTCTGTCTGCCTCGTACCCCTTCACGCCCTAGCCGTTGAACCGATTTTGCTGAAATTTGGTATGGAGATACTATGTATCCCGGGAAAGGATATGTCCTTTCCTGGGACACGAAGAATCTCAAAACTCTATACATACATAAATTACATATCCTATGGGATACTTTGTATCCCGGTTATGTATCCGGTTATGTATAATTATGTTTCCCGCGCAATTAACGAAATTTGGGGCAACAACTGACTCTAGAGTCCTAACTCCTACCTATACCTATGTCCGATTGAAGTCGATCATGGCCAATCATTGGTAACTCTATTGTAATAATTTGTTTCTGTTCATCTTGGTCCAAAAGTCCACATAAGAAAACTTGATGACTAGATTCATATTTTCTCTTTCTCTCTCTCTGTTGAATAAAAATATAGGTGTAAGGGAATTTAGCGCTAAACAGCACAATGTAATAATCTCATCCTTCATATTAAACGCTTCATAATTTGCTGCTCACACATTACAAATCCCGGAAAAGCCAGCTGAGCGTATATTTTGCGAATTAATATTATGTGCGTGTATAACGCTTTGCTAAACAAATGGTAGAGATTTTAAATATTAAATAATATATTTTGGGTTCGATGACTTTTCTCAGTAGAAGGGAAGGCAATGTATTTTTAACCGACTTCCAAAAAACGAGTAGGTTATATATTCGGCTGTGGATATATTTTTTTTTTATAATAATTTTCATGGGTGACTTATGATCAGTCTGGTTGTTTTAAATACCTGAAGGGCTTGTGTTATATTAAGGGAACTGGACAACGGAAATACATTTAATACCTTCATACAAGAATATGTAATACCCAGGTGCATTGAACATTTCGTATTATAACGATTTGGTTACTGAAAGTGACCTTTCCCATTTAGCAAAGTCATTATGACTATTTCCACTGCTCAATGCTTTCCGATATTGTTACCAGAATAGAGGAATAATATTATGTAAAGTAGTTCATACTTATACCATCCTTATCTGCGTACGCACACATAATCATGTTTTAATATAGCATAAGATTTTTTTTTCTTTTATGAAATAAGGGGGCAAACGAGCAAACGGGTCACCTGATGGAAAGCATCTTCCGTCGCCCATGGACACTTGCAGCATCAGAAGAGCTGCAAGTGCGTTGCCGGCCTTTTTAGAGGGAATAGGGTAATAGGGGAGGATAGGGAAGGTAAGGGAATAGGGGAAGGTAGGGAAGGGAATAGGGTAGGGGATTGGGCTTCCGGTAAACTCACTCACTCGGCGAAACACAGCGCAAGCGCTGTTTAACGCCGGTTTTCTGTGAGAACGTGGTATTTCTCGGGTAGAGCCGGCCCATTGTGGCTCTCTCACGTACGTAGATAGCCAAATAATGCATTGCCACGTTTCAAAGTTTTATTTGGAGGATATAGAGTTACTCTAATATATTTTTTATTCATATTGTGCTATGTTTTTCGTTTACGTATTTAAACGTTTTCCGAATTCCACGGCTTTTCTTCTACCAGGCGAATATTTAATCCAGAAAATTTAAAATACTCCGAGCCACCGTACAGCCTGAACATACATTAGTCAGTCAGTAAATATTTTATAGGTACTTTTATTGCCAGCTTATGCTGCTTTTATTGCTTAAAAACTACCTGCCAGATCGAGCGTTGCTCGGAGATTGAAGAAAGAAATATTAAATAAAACCGGCCAAGTGCGAGTTGGACTCGCCCATGAAGGGTTCCGCAGCAGCAATAATGTATATTTTTATGAAATTAAGAGGTTCTTGATTTTTTTTAATGCTTTAGTTGATTTATTGAATTTTTTGTCGTTTTTAACAACTCTTATTAAAACAACAACTTAAATAGTAGAGCGATTAGATTTTTGAAGACGTTATAAGATTCGTCTTCATTGCGAAATACGATTTACCCCGTGGTACATCGTATTTTTACATTCATACTTTACTAATATTATAAATTCCAAAGTGTGTCTGTGTCTGTTACCTCTTTACGTCCAAGCCGCTGAACCGAATTTGCTGAAATTCGGTATGAAAATACTTTAGGTCCCGGAAAAGGACATAGGATACTTTTCATCCCCGAAAAATGTACGGCACGCAATAAACGAATTTTATGTTTAAATGTCATTTAGTGCTATATAAATTAACAAAACAAAACTCTTCTTTCTTTCATTGCTCGTAACAGTACGTTAGTTAAAGTAACTTTATAATACATTTAATTGGTCGATCGCGTGACCGTACTCGTCCATCAGGTACAAACATTGCCGACGTACATTATTATTAAATTATTCATATTGTTACGTGCTAGGGTTCGAGGATTTGGAGAGAAAGACCTGGTGACTCTCTTGAAGACTTTATTAACACTGCACTAAACACTAGGTCACAACACTTAGCACTAAGTCCAAACACTAATCACTAGGTCCAATCACTAAGCACTATCACTGTCCTAGGTCGTAGCCAAGTGGCAGGTTTCACTGGTTAACTCACTATTGATCACTTGTTGTCGCCTCGAAGATCGCTCAGATTGAACTGAACTCGCCGGGCCTGCCTGCGGCTTTTTATATGGCGAGACGAATTCCAGAAAGTTCCCGATTCACGTAAACAAGTAAACAACCGTGGGAACTTTCTAGGAAGCTCGAGCATGTACCACAATAAAACTGCCGTCCTTACGATAAGTGCAGTAAGTTGAATTTTTTGGCAAATTTAATTTAGACCTTATGGACTCAGTCATAAGGTCTAAATTAAAACCCGTAAACAAACATTGGACCTTTCTAGAAGGTTCGAGTATGTACTTGCGCACCTCATGCCATCTAGTATTGAGTAGAGGATTTATGTTGCCTGTGCTCCCTCGGTAAGCTTCGCTGGTTTGTCGCTAGATGGCACCACGTGTCCGTATACCATGTACCGTAACACTATTATTGACTGTTGCTCGATTGTTTGAAACTTTATGGTCTTACTATAAAGTTAGGTCCGGTGGACCAAAATTAAGCAAATAATATAGAAACATTATAGTTCTAATTGAATTAAAACTTACGGGTTACGTTTTGAAGTAGACATTACAAATGAAAATTTTTCATTTTGATTGTATGTTTATTACATCTTCACGTTTAAGAGGAGTCCACACCGCCGTTTTTCCATACAAACGTTGTCCCCTGTTTCCTCCCTGGATAATACCGGTAGAGTTATGAATTTTTTCCTGAATATCTATGGCCACTATTGGCATGTTCTTATGTTTTCATTTTTTTCATAATTTTATTATTAAAAAAGATAAGAACGTCCAAAAACCCAAAAAAATGGCCAGATTTTCCTGCGTGTGCAAACACCCAGAAAACAAAACTGGCTAAAATATACAAAAAAAATAAAACATAGGAACACAGCTCAAGCCTGACTTTAATTCTTAAGGGGGCGACTTACCCTAAAGTATCGATTTTATAATTCATTTTTATACTTGAAAATAAGCCCCGAATTGTTTCATTTTCTAAAATTAGATACTACATTATATTTACGAGAATTCGATCTAAGCAAAAACACGATATCTTAAAAAATTTTCGATAGAAAAAAATCACAAACTTGCTGAAATTCGGTATGAAAATACTTTAGGTCCCGGAAAAGGACATAGGATACTTTTCATCCCCGAAAAATGTACGGCACGCAATAAACGAATTTTATGTTTAAATGTCATTTAGTGCTATATAAATTAACAAAACAAAACTCTTCTTTCTTTCATTGCTCGTAACAGTACGTTAGTTAAAGTAACTTTATAATACATTTAATTGGTCGATCGCGTGACCGTACTCGTCCATCAGGTACAAACATTGCCGACGTACATTATTATTAAATTATTCATATTGTTACGTGCTAGGGTTCGAGGATTTGGAGAGAAAGACCTGGTGACTCTCTTGAAGACTTTATTAACACTGCACTAAACACTAGGTCACAACACTTAGCACTAAGTCCAAACACTAATCACTAGGTCCAATCACTAAGCACTATCACTGTCCTAGGTCGTAGCCAAGTGGCAGGTTTCACTGGTTAACTCACTATTGATCACTTGTTGTCGCCTCGAAGATCGCTCAGATTGAACTGAACTCGCCGGGCCTGCCTGCGGCTTTTTATATGGCGAGACGAATTCCAGAAAGTTCCCGATTCACGTAAACAAGTAAACAACCGTGGGAACTTTCTAGGAAGCTCGAGCATGTACCACAATAAAACTGCCGTCCTTACGATAAGTGCAGTAAGTTGAATTTTTTGGCAAATTTAATTTAGACCTTATGGACTCAGTCATAAGGTCTAAATTAAAACCCGTAAACAAACATTGGACCTTTCTAGAAGGTTCGAGTATGTACTTGCGCACCTCATGCCATCTAGTATTGAGTAGAGGATTTATGTTGCCTGTGCTCCCTCGGTAAGCTTCGCTGGTTTGTCGCTAGATGGCACCACGTGTCCGTATACCATGTACCGTAACACTATTATTGACTGTTGCTCGATTGTTTGAAACTTTATGGTCTTACTATAAAGTTAGGTCCGGTGGACCAAAATTAAGCAAATAATATAGAAACATTATAGTTCTAATTGAATTAAAACTTACGGGTTACGTTTTGAAGTAGACATTACAAATGAAAATTTTTCATTTTGATTGTATGTTTATTACATCTTCACGTTTAAGAGGAGTCCACACCGCCGTTTTTCCATACAAACGTTGTCCCCTGTTTCCTCCCTGGATAATACCGGTAGAGTTATGAATTTTTTCCTGAATATCTATGGCCACTATTGGCATGTTCTTATGTTTTCATTTTTTTCATAATTTTATTATTAAAAAAGATAAGAACGTCCAAAAACCCAAAAAAATGGCCAGATTTTCCTGCGTGTGCAAACACCCAGAAAACAAAACTGGCTAAAATATACAAAAAAAATAAAACATAGGAACACAGCTCAAGCCTGACTTTAATTCTTAAGGGGGCGACTTACCCTAAAGTATCGATTTTATAATTCATTTTTATACTTGAAAATAAGCCCCGAATTGTTTCATTTTCTAAAATTAGATACTACATTATATTTACGAGAATTCGATCTAAGCAAAAACACGATATCTTAAAAAATTTTCGATAGAAAAAAATCACAAAGATGCATCAAATTTTCACGAATTTTTCATTTATTGCCATAACCGTGCATTGAACTAAGTTAATATTTTAACACATTGTATAAAATTATATCATTGAGAGATCGACCTAGCGGATTTTTAAAATGTTGTATATTTATCGAGTTATTGAGAAAAAACTAATTTGGCGATGAATTCGCGTCGTTCTTTTTCACCTGGCATATGAAAGACGGGCGTGAGTGTGAAGAGAGAAGGACGATGTTTGATTTTTTGGGTTAGTCGCCCTCTTAATTAAAAAAAGTACTTAAATCGGTTAAGTTTTGGAGAAGGAATCAGCGGACAACGAATCGAAGATTTTCTGTTCTTTTATTAGAACTTTTGTCGTGTTGTCTCTATCGCGCTCTGCGGTGGGAGACTTGAGATTGGTGAGACAGCAATACATTTTCAAATACCTATTTTCAATTTCTCTCACCCCTCTTAAGTCGTAGAATCGATTTCGATGGTTCTGTTCATCAGTTTAAGTTTCCAGCAGTAACATACAGAAACTTACCCATTTATGATCGATGCCTGAGTGGCTTACTCTTTAAACATGCAGTATGTGCATTGCACAGCCATAACAGTGTACTTTTTAATTTAATTTTAAGTATGTCAATTCACTTGTGTTGTTATTAACTCTGGTTGTGTTCTGCGGGGCTAAAATGGTCACATTTACCAATTCCTCTCAATCAATTCAGCAAATGAATTGTCAAAACTGTCAAACTGACAAATGTCAAATTAGTACGAATTACTACAGTGCGACAAGGTTAAATATGAACGTGGGCGGTGGTGCTGCTCGTAAAGGAGACTTGTCAAAAATGACGTTTTTGTATGATGGCAGCGTTAGTTACTTTTTTCGACACGTTCATTTAAAGACTTATCGAGTTGTAGACATGAATTGCAAGCAGACTTGCATTTTGCGATTTAAAAAAAAAACTAATCATATTATGATTCTTAATGTGATTCTCCAAAGCGACCATTTTAGCCCCGCTGTCCCTTGTATGTAATAAAGTTGTTTTTATTTATATTTATTTATTTGTATTATGAAAGTACTATTAAAACTTAAAAATATTTTAACACTTCCAGCTTTTTACACTTCTCTGCTTCCTTTACCTACTCACCTTAACTAAAACCTGGATTCTCTCTTTACTTACTTTAGCTGCTTATTCAGACGGAAAGTAGGTAACGTTACATTCTCACACGGTGCTTGTAAAACTTCAAAAACTCCTGTTACAGAACATAACACTTAACTGCATAAACAGATGCGCCGAGACTGCGGAAATTCTTTGTTGCCAAGAAATAGGTTACACGAAATACGGAGTAAGTACTTTAAATTTTAAAGGTGTTTAAATGAAAAAAATGCAGTCGGAATTTTTAACGTGGGTTTTACCATAGCGATGAGTTAAGCTCTTAAAAAGATACATAAAAATATGAATGGCAAAAGCATACAATATCTATATATTATATAGAACTCTAAGGTGACTGACTGATTGACATAGTGATCTATCAACGCACAGCCCAAACCACTGGACGGATCAGGATGAAATTTGGCATGCAGGTAGCTGTTATGACGTAGACATCCGCTAAGAAAGGATTTTGTTAAATTCCAACCCCAAGAGGTTCAAATAGGGGAAGAAAGTTTGTATATAATAATACTTCTTAACGCGAGCGTTATCACAAAAGCTCGTCATCTAATATATAAAATCTCGTGTCACAATGTTAGATAGCGTACCTACTTTTCTGAAACGGCTTTACTGATTTTAACCAAATTTTATATGCATATTCAGTGGGTCTGAGAATCGGCTACTGCGTACTTTTTATATTGATAAGTGCATTTTTTTAATAAATAATAGTAAATGATTACAACTCGAGACTGACGGCGACCATTGTTTGTGCGACGGGATAGCGATGGACGTTGCCATGGTGACATACCTATTTAGTCACTTCAATAAAATAATATGAGTGAAAGAAACGTTAGCCGGGACAGCTAGTAATCTATACATATAAATAAAATTGGAGTGTCTGTTTGTAATATTAAAATAACTGTTTTTTACTACATGCATATGAATATTTAGACGGTACTTACACCAAAATAACAATTTTTAGAATTTTTGTCTGTCTGTATGTCTGTCTGTTTGTTCCGGCTAATCTCCGAAATGTCTGGACCGATTTTGACGGGACTTTTATTGGCAGATAGCTGATGTACTAAGGAGTAATTTAGGCTACTTTTTAACCGACTTCCAAAAAGGAGGAGGACATTTTTACTTTTTTATTTTTTACCTATGTATTTTACATTTTGTTGACGCGGACAAAGTCGCGGGTAACAGCTAGTTCATAAATATGACTACGAAGTTTTAGGTATTTTTGATTTTAAAATATTTTTAGCTTCTAATACAAAGACCAATAACATCATACATAGTACATAATTTTGTGTAGAATACACCTATATTTAGATTTCTGTCCTTTGTGCGAAAGCGCGACTAATTGCTTCTTGTGAAATTAATACTGTAAAATTAGAACCACCAACATACATGTTCTGCCTAGTTTGGGCCCATAGAGAAAATTAAATTGTCGAAGTTTTTTTTTATGAAATAAGGGGGCAAACGAGCAAACGGGTCACCTGATGGAAAGCAACTTCCGTCGCCCATGGACACTCGCAGCATCAGAAGAGCTGCAAGTAACGCACTTGCAGCTCTTCTGATGCTGCGAGTGTGCCGGCCTTTTAAGAGGGAATAGGGTAATAGGGGAGGGTAGGGAAGGGAAGGGAATAGTTGAGGGTAGAGAAGGGAATAGGGTAGGGGGTTAGGGGATTGGGCCTCCGGTAAACTCACTCACTCGGCGAAACACAGCGCAAGCGCTGTTTCACAATAAATTTACAATTAATTTCCTTGCAATTTACACTATACATTCCGACTATTGTGACTATTAAGCCATTATTTGTGTTTTCGGAAAAATCCAATTTATAATTATTAAGCAATAGGACATCTGTGGTATTAAAGGTAGATCTCCGACCAAGCGAGGTAGGTACCCATAATATAATACCCATAAATACCCATTACGAAGTTAAAAAACATCGATAGCACGATTTAGAAATGTTTCGCTAATTGGTCCGCCAATGTTATTTCTCTGTGAGATTTTCGCAAAAAACTACCAGAGTAGATTCGGCTTAATGAATTTTTAGACTCAGATAAAATTTTTAAAGATAGTTTGAGGACAATTGAAGTTCCGAAAATGGACTGTTACCGCAATAACCAAATTGCTACGCTAACGAATTTGTGGTCTAACACAAAATTTTAGTACTCGTTACTATAACCACAATAGACAGAACAAACCAGTAGGCCGACTTCAAACAAGCTAACAAATCGACGCGTTATACCACGTGGTACCGCTGCAAGCCAGCAGACATACTATGACCGGCTTAGCAACACAATGTACGCTTTTATAATTTTGAACGTGGCGGTAATATCGTGGACGTCCGTTTCGTCCGTCGATCGTGGACATTTTACTTCCCTATGTTATCGTTTTACCGCGGACGTTCACGATATTACAGCCATGTCCAAAATTATAAAAGCGCACATTGTCAAGGCGCGCGCCGGCCGATATAAGTATAATATACAAGTCAAACGTATACATTTTGAGAACACTAATTCTAAACTGGCCTACTGGTTCGTTCTGTCTATCGTGCTATTGCACTAGAAAATCAACTTACCTTAGCATTATAGACAAGAATCTCTTGAGAACGCGCAAGAGATTTTCCAAGTTTGCTCTAGAAGTGATTTATTCTAAGTGGCGGTTATCGTGCTTACACTAAGAATATGATAAAATATGAAATTGTATAGTGCTGTTGAGCTAGATAAACGATTTGACGAATTTAACAGTGCTATTGAATCGGACATTTACACACATTTCTACTTACATGTAAGGGTCAATTCAGACAGTAACGCGACGCGTAAATGCATTTCTAAGTTTGTAATGAGTTGACTGACAGTTTTCTTGAGCGTGAGATGTCTTGTAATTTTTTTTTTTATGAAAGAAGGGGGCAAACGAGCAAACGGGTCACCTGATGGAAAGCAACTTCCGTCGCCCATGGACACTCGCAGCATCAGAAGAGCTGCAGGTGCGTTGCCGGCCTTTTAAGAAGGAATAGGGTAATAGGGGAGGGTAGGTATAGAAAGGAAAGGGAATAGGGGAGGATAGAAAAGGGAATTGGGCTTCCGGTAAACTCACTCACTCGGCGAAACACAGCGCAAGCGCTGTTTCACGCCGTTTTTCTGTGAGAACGTGGTATTTCTCCGGTCGAGCCGGCCCATTCGTGGCGAAGCATGGCTCTCCCACGTATAAAATGCATGCATCTACGCGTCGCGTTGCGGTCTGAATTAACACTTAGCCCGGGCGCGCACTAGCGGCCAAGCCACGGCGGCCAGGCCGCGGCGGCCATCGAGACCTTAGTATGAAACCGCCATAGACCACGCGCACCTGGCCGCACGCTGTCAAGCGGCCACACCATACTTTCAATGGCCGCCGCGGCATGGCCGCTAGTGCGCGCCCGGGCTAAGTGCGTTAAACTACGTCAGCGGTCGATGCGGTCATTTTCACGAGGATGTCTCTTGTTAATGTTAAGTTTTGAAACCACAATTTCTAATACAAAATGATGATAAAAGAGTCCCCAGAAAGCTTGTTCAATACGAACCGTAATATTGGTAACTTTGATTAGCCTTTTATTCGCTTGAATGGACAAAATGTTATATGAAATAGGCAATGAAGTAGACATCTTTTCATTTCCAGGATAGAGTAACAAATACGTGATATTTCATTTAATAATATTACTGTGTATTGAAAGAGGTTTCTCAAAGAGGACACTGGTACCGAATATAGGTTAATGACTAGTAGATTGGACAGTACTAGTCATTGGAAAAAGCACAAAAACCAAGCACCATATTTATTAATGTTGCTTTAAAAACTGACTGTTTTTCTTTAATAACAGGCGTTCTTTTACTTTAAAAACAAGAAATTTTTAAAGCAACATTAATAAATATTGTGTTTTTGTGCTTTTTCCAATGACTTATACTGTCCAATCTACTAGTCATTTACCTTAATTAAAAATATTTTCTATTGTAAATTTGAACTAGACTCAATAAAATATAATTAAATGAATTTTACTACGTAATTAAAAAAACCGTTTACATAATATCTCGACGACCTCTGTGGCTCAATTGGTTGAGTGTGTGGCAGGTTAAGCCGGGGTCGCGGGTCCGATTCCCGCCGACGGAACAAAAAGTTTTCAAAGTTCCCGGGTCTAGATGTGTATATTTTAATGTGTATGATATATATTTTTTAAATAAAATAAATGTATAGTATAAAAGTACTTATACCTGTAACACAAGTCCATCAGGTACTTAGCACGGGGCCAAATTGACGTGGTGTGAAGCGTCCATAGATATTATTATTATTATTAAGACATTTTTTTCTGTGACACTGTACCAATTTCCGCAGTAAAATATATCCTAGTCACATAATACATTTACTATTCACTATTTTGTGGTTAAATTGTATAAGAATCGGTCAAGTATTTTTTAAATCTTGTCAGGGCTTGTTATATCTCTATACGTTCAGTGTAATACTTCGATCGTGGGAATCGCAGACACAATAGATTTTCACAATTGATTGGTTATTGGTTAATACTAATTGTTAATAATAAAAATTGATAACAAACCTACATTAATAATATATAAGTAATTTGTAGTAAGATTTTTCATTCTCTCAAGTGGCTCTAACTGAATGTTAATTAAGAAAAGTGTTGGTTATCATTAATGGTTATTTTCTTTAAAATTTCCTCACCAAGAGGCATTGAAGGAGAGAAATTTAATTAGACGAGAAATCTTTTGTAAGCCGAACTCAACATTTAAGCACTACAGAAATTACCTTTTTAATCTGCTAAGAAACTGATCATTAAATTAAGGACCGAAACCGAGATAAACTTTTCTTTAGAATATTATTAAGGAATAATATTAATATTGTAAAGAAAGGTTTCTGTCGGTATGTAACCTCGTCTTACTTAAGCTATTGAACCAATTTCGATAAAATTTCGTATGAATATATTTTCAATCCAAGAAAAGAGCAATCCGTCTGTGTGCGTGTCTTCAGACAGCCCTGCTAACCTTTTGATGAAACTCAGTGTAAGGTGGTGGTTCCTTATAACGATTAATATATTTTAATGATTTAGATTATATATTTATTAGCACTATATTTTTATTATTATTTATTTTATAATAATTATTATTTATTTATTTTTATTTTTCACTTTTTAACTTTTTATTTTATTTTTCACTTTATTAGCACTTTATTATTTTAATTATTAGTATTTAATTATTATTTATCTTCTACACTGTTTCCGAAGGCCCGTGACGCCGGAAAAAAGATCTTCGTGCTGCCGTGCGAGTAATCTCCTTCTCAATCCATTTTCTGTGGCATCTTCTGTACTGCTTATAGGCCGTAACCACAAGGCTCGCCAAGATAAACAGGATCACGACTGTTAGCAGGATATTAGTTGTAGAAATATGCCAACGAATTTGTTCGACCTGCGCATCGTTTTGTCCCCCTGCAGCATTCTGGACGATGACCGTTTCTTCTTTAGATTGTTGCTTTCCCATCTCGGAACGTTGGCACAGGCAAGTTCGAAGGAGGATTCCGACTAAGTAATTCCATTGTTATAACTTCTATCAGCAGAGCTATGAGGCACACGCGACGGATATGGAAAACGGTTTCAATTTCGCGGCGCGACGGCTCACATGCAGGCGCCTGGCGGGGTCGCCATGTAAGGTGGTGGTTCGGGAGAAATGAAACCACTCGATGCTTAATTAAGACTGCGTTTATTTAATATTAAATTCCCACTATATAGTCCAGCATAGTGCTGTGACATTACAATTAGTGTTGTACCTCTACATCAGTATGGACATAAATTCAGCCTCTTATAGGACATAGGTAGTTTTTACTTTTTATCCTGGAAAAATGTTCGGTTATTGCGCCATTAATAAATTTGAGTTGCGTGCAACGTCTCATAGATTTTCTTACAAAAAACGACACCTTTTATGCACTTTTAAAATTCTCTTCGAGTTTTATTTCAAGAGTATTTCTGCTCTCACCGCGTAACAAAATAAGTAAATTACAATATAAGACCGGTGCTGTTTTATGTTTCACGACAAGCATAATATCAAGTTATAAAAGCATATTATTATTTACGAATTTCATTACCTACTTACTCCGTAGACTCTACGTGGTAGGTATTCACGTTGTGTTATGATCTGTAAGAATTTAAGGGCCACTTCCACTTTTATGGGTAAAAATTAATAATATACTATTACTAGCTTTTCGTCTACTACTGCTGGGCAAAAGTTATAAGAGTTTTTATTGATTCAATACTAACTAGCTATATGACCGAGCTTTGCTCGGTATTCGATAAAACACGAATAAAATGACATTTTCTAAAAATGATTCCTAGCTAGATCGATTTATCGCCCCCGAAACCCCCTATATACAAAATTTCATGAAAATCGTTGGAGCCGATTCCGAGATTCCAATTATATATTTATATACAAGAATTGCTCGTTTAAAGATATAAGATAAGATACATATAATATTATTTGTTATACAGATACTCAGCTGCTTTCTTGAAATCAAATTTTAACACAGTAACTTGTAAACGACATTATATAATTTCAGCTACTTAATAAAGCTTTCCGAAAACACATTGCATATACGCCATTGTAAAATATGGTCTACTTATATACAGTTTATACTATGCCAAAATAGCACAAGTAGGACCAACTTGATCAATATAATTTGTAACAACTACACTATTAAATAATACGCAAACTTACGCAAACTTAGTCGGTAGTCTACCTGGCATCAAATTTTGATGGCATCAAAAAGAAGGAAAAAAGTTAATATTATGATATTTCGACAAAACATTAATAAAAACATAGACTGGCGCAAGTTGACTTTTATTTAATTACAAGCGAGAGTTAAACCTCTTTAAGGACCATCCATAAAGTATGTCACACCTAAAGAGGGGGGAGGGGGTCGACGAAGTGTGTCATGGTGTGACAAGGGGGGGGAGAATTTTTAGATGTAAAATTATTGCAAAGTGACGTCACACTAGAGGAGAGGGGAGGGGGGCTCATAATGTGAACACCTGTAAGAAGGGGGGAGGGGGTAAAAAAACCATGAAAATCGTTATACGTACTTTATGGATGGTCCCTTACAGGACGTGCAAGTTTATGATAAAATTCAATACAACTTGTTTTACCGAGATACCCTAGTTTCTTAATCGAATAATATCCGTGCCTGAAACTATCCGTAGCTTCGAAGTAATTAGAGCCTAAGAGCCAGCGATACCCTGAATTTCGTCTACACTGTCTTTGGCAACTGTCAAGAATGTTCGGCAGTGGCAGACGAGATTCCTACAGATATCACTAGGAAATGAGGTTAAAAATTGAGCTTAAGGGCCGCGCTACACCGGAATGGCAGCGGCGAGGCGATCACTTTCAGTGTCACATGATTTTAAACTTTACTTTCATTATTGTAATATATAAGTATCGCTTGAAAAGTTTACGGCCGCCCGAGGCCGCTCGTGGCCGCTCGTCGGCCGCGATTTCTCAAGCGATACTATTATTACAATAATGAAGATAAAGTTTAAAATCATGTGACACTGAAAGTGCTCGCCTCGCCGCTGCCATTCTGGTGTGACGCGGCCCTAAAAATCGAAGATCAGGTAGACCTTCAGAACTGGATACCTCCTAAAGTAACCGCGACCGAAACTCCATAGTTGCCGCTTGTTCCTACCTATATGGGGGTCATAACTCATAAACAAGTGAACTTTTAGCTTTTATAATACGAAAATCTGGCTGTAGCTGGCTCTTACTCTATTACCAAAAGGTATTTGAACGGTTTAGATAGCTTCAACGAAGTTAGGAATTAAAAATGCGTAGAATTTGACCCAAAGCATGCGCCATGTCTAATACCATACATTTTCGATATCCCTAGTCCCTATTTACGAGCGTCCGTGGCCTAATGGGTAGACGGTAGACCTTTAGTTCGCACTTGTAGATGGTGCAGGTTCGATCCCGGGTGGAGGCGCGTGAGACATTTTCTGATCTCAAGTACATGATACGGACGCTCGTACGGTGAAGGAAAACATCGTGAGAAAACCCGCACATAGTTGGTTTCAGACGTATTGACTAGGTTTTTCCCCCGGGACTAGGTCGACTATGATGCGAGAATGTCGTATGCGCTTGGGCAACCATACGGACATTTAAAAATATTCTTGTCCCAGGCACTACAGTATTTGAGGAGTAGTTAATTCGCTCTGAAAATACTGTATAAATCATCCACAACGGATGCAAAAACCTAGTTTTTTTAGTCCCTACTAATAATTAATACGAAAGTGTGTCTGTCAGTCTGTCTGTTACCTCTTCACGTCCAAACCGCAGAACCGACTTTACTGGGTATGGAATACTTTGAATCCCGAGAAAGGAAGATAAGATACATTTTATCCTGGAAAAATGTACGGTTTCCGCAGGATAAACAAATTTTGGCGCAACGGAGTTGCGGGATTCATCTAGATTCTAGCTAGTATTATAAATTTACTTCGATGTTGAAATAGTAATACCAAATATTTTTTTTCATATGCAGGACCTACGTAAATTTGTTGTTTTTTTATAACCCGACCAAATAACGTAGATCCGCCATAAGCTATGTCCACACTGTGCACTTTCATCTTCAATTTTCGTCATCAACTTTCATATTGGCGCATTCAATAATTGAATGCGTCAAGGAACGCAACGCCAATATTGTCATTTTCGAAGTTTTGGATACGGTCAGAGGGCATGCGTCAAAGCTATTATACAGGGTGTAACAAAAATAAGTGATGATACCTTAGGGTGTGTACGTGCTCCTTGTAGAGAGTTCACTGTGAAAGTATCAGCGCTGAAAGACCAAAATTTTTTTTGACTTTTGTATGGGGAAACTCGTGACGCTCGGGCCCTTGCCCATACAAAAGTGAAAAAAAATTTTCGTCTTTCAGCGCTGCTACTTTCACAGTGAACTCTCTGCAAGGAACACGTACACACACTAAAGTATTATCACTTGTTTTTGTTACACACTGTATAGGTCTGCCATATTCCTACAAATCAAAATATTCTTTGGCGATTAGTATAACGTATCTGAAATTGTATTCATAAGCCCTGGTGAAACAAAAAGGGTATTTGCCTAAAGAGGCAAATACCCTTTTTGTTTACATATGCCTGCATTACATATGCCTGCATTATTGGCTTTAAATTTTTTTTTTCTATGAAATAAGGGGGCAAACGAGCAAACGGGTCACCTGATGGAAAGCAACTTCTGTCGCCCATGGACACTCGCAGCATGATAAGAGCTGCAGGTGCGTTGCCAGCCTTTTGAGAGGGAATAGGGTCATAGGGGAGGGGATTGGGCCTCCGGTAAACTCACTCACTCGGCGAAACACAGCGCAAGCGCTGTTTCACGCCGGTTTTCTGTGAGAACGTGGTATTTCTCCGGTCAAGCCGGCCCATTCGTGCCGAAGCATCTCCCACGTATGATAAAATAAATCAAAAAGACTTTACGACTTTACGACTTAACAAGCCCAATTTACGATTCTTGGAGTTTCCGAATACGCTGCTTTCATGCTCCAAGTTTTGTATCAAAAGCGTACTAGGTGTGTAGTTTATTATATACTTATTCAAAGTTGGACGCATTTATAATTACTGATCACGAAATGATTTTCATTAAAATACAAGACACAAATAAAAGGACATAATACACAGGGTGTAACAAAACTTAGTGATTATTAGTATAATATTTTAGGGTATGCATGGGTATTGGGTCCCCTGTATCAAGTTCAATGTGAAAGTAGCAGCTCTGAAAGTGTAAATGTTTTTTTTTTTAACTTTAGTAATTGATGACGCTGAGGCGCTTGCTCATACAAATCACACAAAAATTGATTGCCTTTTTATCACTTTCACAGTGAACTCTTTATAAGGGACACATACACCTTAAAGTATTATAACTTACTTTTGTTACACATCGTAGACAAGATAGATTTTATATTCATAAAAAACTAGCTGTCCCGGCAAACATTGTTTTGCTATAAAATTATTTTACCTGTTTTCCTGCTTTTCTCTTAAAGTTTTTTCTGCTAATTTTTCTGTAGACCTCACGGAGCCCAAGACCTTTCCAACGAATGCAAAACCGTGGAAATCGGTTCGTGCGTTCTGGAGTTATAGCGTCAGGAAGGAAAACCCGACTTATTTTTATATATTATTAGATTACAGTATAAAGAGGTAATAGACAGATTCACTTCCGCATTTATAATATCGAGGTCTCCGTAAACGTGAACAAGGCTAAACATTACTGTATTTTCAGGACTTAAATAGCAGAAATAAATACACATAAAGCTTTCCTTTTCATATCCATAAAATAAATGTTTTAAGACTATGTTATTTTATAAGCGCACAATAAACAGAACGACATCAAGTTTTATGACGAGGCTGCCAGCTGCACTAGCACTTAATATTTTACGTCGGCTTTATGTTAATATTATTGTACGATATTTTATTTATGATCTTTTATAAAGCATAAAAGTACTAGGCTAGGTATAAGGCATTACGTGATTAAATACTAGGAGAAATAAAACGGTAACATTTTTATAGGCACGTATTGGTATCGTTTACAAAATATAGTAGGTATTAGTGACTAGTTGTTTCGTAATAATAATTTATGATGAATACCTTTTGCAGTTCAGTCTCTGTTACCGAATTACATTCATATAAATTATTACTTTTTTCAGCTACCTACCTATTACACAAGTTTTAGAACGGAAAAATCTAGTAGTTGACTCATTAATCATTCTGAAGAAAACAGGTCACAAAAATTAAAAAACAATACGTCGTAATATATAACAAAAATATTTTAAAAGTAAAATGTTAATTACGCGTCTCACGTTACTGAACTGGTATAGTGTGAAATTTCAATCGCCTCTGGGCCCGCCCGAGACGGTACATAAATATTAAATACACGGACGAACAGACAAATAATTTATTTACCCATCCATTTTTAATTGGAAGCCATCCGACGAGAAATCACAAGTCATTTAACTTTCCGCATCAATTATTAACAAACAACCGCGGATGAATATTGAATAGTAATGAGCCCTTTTGTTACAGATCAAGATGTCGGTGCCGACGACTGACAGCACCGAGGCCATAACCAACTCCGGGTACGGCAGCAGCGATGAAACCGCCAGCCTGCTCGTCTCCGGGCCGTCCGTCACCGTCATCGTGCCCACAGAGAACAGAACCGTCAAACCCGTACTACAAAGACAAGACTGCACCACCCATCTCCGACCGCAACTATCTGGCGGGCCGGGGAGCGAGGAGAGCGCCGCGTCCGTCCGAATCGAGGAAGGAACGACGCGGAGCGTGCCCGACATCGAGCTGCAATGTAGAGAGACCGCCGACAGGCCACAGTCGCTCATGTCCCCCATCGCCACCTGTTCGCACCGGGGGTCGGTCACGTGCCAGCTAGTTCCGCAGCCATACGCGAGATGTCGCGTCTGCGAGCGGCGGCAGTCCACGGCGCCGGTGTCCGCGATACAACTAGCGCGCTCTGTATCTCGCGAGAGCGTTCGCTCGGCCGTGCACTACCCCTGCGGGTGTAACTCGCTCCACGCGGTGAGCACGTGCCCTGCGATCCAACCCCCGGCGCTGCTGCTGCCGGCCACAAGTTCGAGGATTATCCGCCAGAGCTCGCAGCCGGAGTCGAGCGCATGCGCGGCTCACTGTCACCACGGCCACCATCACCCCAGCGCCTCGCTGCGTCAGCTCCGCGAACCAGGCGATGGCATCGCTGGAATCGCTGCCGACTCGCTCCGAATCAACGGCGGAATGCGACCCTTCAAACAGGTAAGTCGTACGATTGCTAGATGGCGTTGCTGTCAACTTTTTATAATGTTTGTAAAACGTTGAATGTGTACATACTTATGATACTCACAAGGATCTTAGGATTGGTAAAAGTGATGATACAGTACAAATAAAATTTATTCTGTTGTAACTGCAAAAAAGTAAAAAGTAAAATATGTAAGTAGATATTTAATATGTATGTAGGTAAATAATAGGATGATATTATTATTATATTACGATGTTAGAATTGTTCGCTAGGTTCCACTTAACTAACTTAAAGGTTCAACTTATTGGAAATGCATCGACGCTTTAAACTGAAGAACTTGTTACAAGAATTTTCGATAAAATGCACTGAGGAATTTCATTGGAACTCCGAACACGGAAAGCAAAAAGGCTTTCAGAAAAACTTAATTAGATCGCTAAGTGGATTGCCAAACTGAAACTGATGTATAATTGCCTAAACGGCTGTAACGAAGTCGTGGAGCACGAATCTAGCTGGTATTACCAAAATTTATTTGCACATAAAATATAATTTATTGTACCTTTGTATCATCAATTTAAAACTTATAGCTACGTTCTTAGATTTTGGGAGTTGTAAGATATGTCTTCATTTGCGTTACCTTCTGTAAATATTATGTATTATTTGGTGTTTAAATAAAAAAAACAACGTTTTTTATCAATACACAACAAGGGCTCCGGCAGCTCCCCGCCAAGACAAAATGGCATCCAAATATTGAATCGGAAATTTATATTATGTTCATAGTTAAGCTTAATTCGCTTACTCCATAACATTTAATGTTTACGTTTTACGTTTTATGTTTATTATAAACAGAATACCCCGTCTAAGTGATAATGTTATTTCGTAATGAAATGTATATAATTAATTGTTATTAGAAGTGAAGTTGTTTCGTGTCATTTTGTACTTAATTTGTAAATTTGAAGGCTAAAGGTAGATTACGTCAGTTGCTTCCGGTGTGTAAGTGCTGTGTAAATATTTGTATAGGCCATTCTGATGCTAGTTGAAGTAGGACCTAGTCTTACTAGTATTAATTATCATGCTCAAAGTGCAGCTTAACGTAGGTATATAAAACTGTCAATATATAACTAATTCATAACTTAAATTTATTCTTCTTCATAGATAATATATTTGTGTATAGCTTTAATTTATCTCTTTTAGGAAATTAGAAGTTTCACTTTATTTAACTTTACTAATACTAATTGGTAAAAAAGTTGTACATAATCTTAAATAGTAACTTTATGAATAAAAATAAACACCTCTGTGCCTCTGCAGTAACTATTCATTCTAACTGTTCACCTATTTTACCAACCAGTGTTAGTAAATATTTTTTCTCCATGGTATGACTAGGTCCTTTGAAGTGGGGCTCGAATCAAATCGTCTTTGATTTGAAATTTTTACCAACAGGGGCTGCTACTCTGCCCACAAACACTGTCGCAGACTCGCCGTGCTCGGCTGCGGCGTGCGTTTACTGAGGCAACCGGAGACACTGTCACCTACGTTAGAACGGTGGGCTAGTTTGACAATCCGCACCACCGCCACGCTTGACTGTACAATCTCAAAGACTTGGCGCTCTCGCAACCATGCCCCATACGTCGAAAGTAATAAAGATGAAAATAACAATAATTTAGAATATTATAAATTTTAATGTTACTTGTGAAAACGTGTTTCTTAAATGTTACGGTAACGTTTTTATAGAAACAGGTAAAACTAAATGAGTAGCATAAAATTTGATGATATCGAACGCCAAAGACGAGTCGTTTGCAAACGTTAAAGCTCTCAAACGGCTGATAAATAAATTTTAGAATTTGACGCATAGAATAAAGATTTTACAGTCAATAACGCGTGGTATAATAGTTGGCAATGTGAAGTCCCCATAGCCACATAAAATCCACGGCTGTTCCAAACATTCGCACTTGCTTTTCACGGTGCAAATTCTGCAATCCACGCCGGTGGTTTCACAGATTCATTTTTTCTCCTCATTCCTTTAGGCTGCTGATTGACGAGCGAGCTTGCTTTGACACAATTTTGAATTCCAGAGGGAATCGGATTCGAACACCAGCAGAAAAAGTCGGCGAAAGACGCAATTAGTCGATTCGTCTTGGATGACTGCCTTCTGAATTATGAATTCGATAATCGAATTACGTTTTCTGAAAGAGGAAACAGGGAATGTTTCCCACCAAAATTGCCTTTATTGCTTTGTGCAAAAGTCGATTGAATTTGGTTTAGATTGAATATTATCTTCAAGGGTCTCGATTATTATACCTCGAACGTCTCTGCAGTCGTTATCTCGCTCGCACACATGCACTGCACATTGCACACGTGAGTGAGACAGCCTGAGATCAATGTTCGAGGTATGAAAATTGGGCCCCGGAGTTGAGTTTCGATCGGCTGAACTAATTGGCGGATTTTCGGTTTTATGGCTTGCCCGTCGATCAATTTTCTGATAGGAGAAAACGCTTTGTCATGCTTTGGGAACCATTTGGGCGATACACAGCACGGACACGATCATTTAGCTGCTATACACGAATAGATTTAGTCGCTATGCACTTTAGCCCTAGTCTACAGATTAGTGGAATGCAATTTTGAATCTTAAAGCTATCTAAAATAGAGACTACTAAAATAATTGTTGGATAACCATAAACGTCCTATGACACCTGAAATAATGTCCAATATAATAGAGACAAAACGGGTAAATGGCAGAGTAAGTAACCGTGATATTGGGTATTATTCTGCGTCACAGACTCCATAATTTATCATCGGCTGAAAGACAAAGTGCTTCATATTAGTTACTTCTACGAAATTTTTGGGTATTCCACTTTATCGAAGTAAAGTTAAGACGCTCGTAACGCAAAGTTCGCTTTGAATTACGACATTATTTATTAAAAAACAAACGAAAATCTTAAATGTAAAAAATACATTGTAATTTACAAATAATGATTTCTTGGGTTAAAGTATTTCAAGTCGGAGCGCTTTTCTTACTGACGACTACGGTAACTGGAATGCAGCCGAAACGTTGAAATAAGAAAAGTCCTCCTCCTCGCGTCGTGTTCCTCATTGCTGAGGGTCGTGATTCCCCTTTTGGAGTTTCGTGAAGACCACATTACGTTATCTGTGGCAATCCTTGGCAGAATGGAGAGCATCATGGAGGCCGGTGTCTAGAGTTGTGCGCACTTGATCAGACCATCTAATAGGGCTTCGGCCTCTTGGGCGGCGACCGTCAACTTTGCCTGTAACCACAAGCTGTTCGAGGTTATGGCCATCCTTTCTTGCAATGTGACCAAAGAAATTCAAAACTCTACGTAGGCAGATTGACGACAGTCTTGTTTTTATCTTTAAGTCACTAAGGATGGAGACGTTGGTACGAAAGGCGGTCCATGGTATTTGGAGCATTTTTCGCCAACACCATATCTCGAAGGCGTCAATTCGATCGCGATCCGCTTTCTTTAGAGTCCATGCACGTCTCCGCTCCGTATTTTTGTCTTCCGTTAGATGTTACGATCTTTCCATTTTTTTAAATATGGAAAGTTAAGAAAAGTGCTCTCCAACAATTTCCGTGATTAAATTTAATATTTTAAATTAATTAATCTCACTTTATATACTACGTTAATTATTTTATTGGTACCGTTTAAAAATATTGTATACAACTTTAGAATTCCGTTTCAAGTTAAATGGAATTTCACAATAAAATACCGCCTATTTCTGCCGCTTTGCCAAACAAATGTCAACTTTAAGTAATCCAAAGGTGAACTTTGGCAATTCTGAATATAGCTTGCATATATAAATGAGCGCTCAGCATTCAATATTGATTTGGCTGTTAGCATCAGAATAAAATATGCTACAGCGGAGTCTTCCTGAATTCTCTCAAAATTGAATGGTTCAGCGAGCAATGAATTATTAAAATCGGAAATGACTTTAATACATCTTTAATCGTTTTAATTATAACGAGCTTTTGCCCGTGGCTTCGCTCGCGTTAAGAAGTATTATTAAATACAAACTTTCATCCCCTATTTTAACCTCTTGGAGGTAGAATCGATCAAAATCCTTTCTTAGCGGATGCCTACGTCATACATGCCAAATTTCAGCTCGATCGGTCCAGTGGTTTGGTCTGTGTGTTGATCACCATGTCAGTGTTTTATCGAATACCGAGCAAAGCTTGGTCAAATAGCTACTTTATTTTAATCTACCCAGTACCCTTACAATTCACCTGAACCTCACTGATCGATATCTAATTATTTGTGGTTTAAAGTTGAGCAGTAAAGTTGGTACGTTTCAAATAATGAAACGGCTGCGAAAGACACTTTGTAAATTGAGCACTGACCCATTTTAGGTTATAAGTGATGTCTCGTGTTCCACGTTGAAATGTATTTGAGTTTTCAGTAATTATAAAACGGTACATAAATCATAATACAGGCTTCATATAGTGGCTATTTTTGTAGCTGTGTAAAAAACTAGTTCTTTTTTAAATCCCCTGTAACGTACATTTAAATTATTTTATTTTATATACCCCCTTTAACTTATTTGTACAAAATTTAGAGTTAATTAATTAATTAATTAGTCTTTGTGTCAAAAAGGAAAAGAAACTAGAAAATATTTATCGATTCTATCATCTACAGTGCATTGATAATTTTTCGCTGCAATATAATAATTTTGTTTTCTTACTCTATGGCTTAAAATTGTTTAATTATAATACCAGTATGATTTAAATCAACCCTGAAAAGTTAACCTTCGTCAAATCGACGTGTCTGATTTCAAAAAGTTATTATAATATTTATTATAACACGTGGAATGTCTATCGGAGGCCACAAACATAATAATTATTATATCGTAATAATTACGTAGCACCTACGTAGCACGAGCGATACGTAGGTGCTACGTAGCGCGCTGTTAGAAGCCCGCTACGGAAGCGGCAGCACAGCTGGTTTCTATGTATTTCTATGAAAAGTGTCGCTAGCTTCGTGTCGCTAGCTGGGGAGGGTGTTTCATAGAAATATATAGAAACTAGTAGTGTCGCGACGACACGTCGTCTGCTGCCGCTTCATGTAGCCGGCTTCCAACTTGTAACTTTAAATTCAGACCGCTACGCGACACGTAGATGCATTTCTAAAGTACTGAATTGATAGACTTCAATTGCGTGAGGCGTCTTGAAAATCTATCAAATCCATACAAATTTAGAATTAATGCATCTACGCGTTGCGTTGCGGTCTGATTGACCCTAACTGCCACGTGATAGCTAAGTGAGTCTTTTCATGCAGTTACTTCTGCAGCATAGAGACACAATAGACATAACTACCAGTAGTTCGACTGCAAAGAAACGGACAGGTTTCAATATCTGTCAAATTCGTCGGGTTTCACTAGGATTATGAACGGGGTGTGCCTCGCGCTGGCTGATATAATTTATTTTTAAATATTTAAAATAAATATTTCAAAATTGGATTTTGACAATTTTAATCGCATGTGCCAAAACACAAACAACAATACGACCAAAGAGGAACACGTCCAGCGAATATGTCATAGTTTTAAATTCGTAGGTAACAATTTAACAACCCTAGCGACGATTTTCGTCATAATACGTCAAATTTAAAAATTTCAACATCAGTTCTAAGTCGGTATGCTCTATCATTCTGTCTACTATTTTATACGTGGGAGAGCCATGCTTCGGCACGAATGGGCCGGCTCGACCGGATAAATACCACGTTCTCACAGAAAACCGGCGTGAAACAGCGCTTGCGCTGTGTTTCGCCGAGTGAGTGAGTTTACCGGAGGCCCAATCCCCTAACCCCTACCCTATTCCCTTCCCTACCCTCAACTATTCCCTTCCCTTCCCTACCCTCCTCTATTACCCTATTCCCTCTTAAAAGGCCGGCAACGCACTTGCAACTCTTCTGATGCTGCGAGTGTCCATGGGCGACGGAATTTGCTTTCCATCAGGTGACCCGTTTGCTCGTTTGCCCCCTTATTTCATAAAAAAAAAAAGAAACTGACAGAGACGAATATTAATCGCATAACTGTAATAAAGATTTTGGCATAAGCCCCATGCATTGTCTGTCAAACTCGTCATTATATTTAATTTAAATCATCGTTAAGTGCGGCCGCTAGTTTATATGAGACTGCGTTGTTATAAATATGTAATTTTAAATATTATTTTGTATAGGTATTATCTACAAATATATTTTATAATGGTTAGTATAAACTTGTAAATGAAATTTAGAGCAATATTATTATATCATAACCAAAAATCAATTATTGTGATTGAATTAAAACTTTTTATGTTTATTAAAAATTCCACATTTTTGTAGTGTACGCTTAGGCTGAAAAAAACCCAGTCAGCAGACTCCGTATTAATTTGCCGTGGCGGGGCGGGCTGTTATCTGATTTATCTCTTACCGAACCCATTTCCAGCGGGAATTGTTTTTCCTGCATCTAGAAATTTAATTTTCATCAGATCTTTTTAATAATGTAGCTATCGGTTGGCGCCTGGAACTTTTAATATTTTGATGAAAAAAGTTTACTTCTTAGGTTGCAACTAATTGAGTCTAAAACATGTTTTATACTAGACGTTCCGCGCGGCTTCGCCCGCGTAAATTAGATATTTCACAGACAAATTAGTCCACGAAAATAGCCTATGATCCTTCACTTCACGTGGTCTACTTCGTATCTGTACCAAATAGCAGAAAACTTGCTACAGTAGTTCGTGTGATAAGCCCTTTCGAAATATTTCCACATTCCTCCGTTTTTTCACATTTTCCTCTATTTATTCGCTCCTATTAGTCTTATATATATAAAATATAGCTTATATCCTTCCTCGATAAATGGGATAGCTAACACTAAAAGACTTTTTCAAATCTGACCAGTAATTTTTGAGATATTTATAATATTAGTATAGATAGGCAAAGTAGTTCCGGGCGTCATCTAGTTGACCAAAAAGCAGCGGAGCATTTTTGTCACATGTTAGAAATAGAGAAGGTTCTTTCTCTCCTACGCCGCGCTGCTCTATTATCCCCTCGTCTTACGAATTTTATATTAGGTCACGTGTCCGGCGAATTTATTATATTTACATGATTATAGAGCTAACCATAATAATATGTAGAATTTATGTTAAAATTTCTTCTGCTGTTTTTAATATGTAAGTATAGCTGATGAAATTTTAACACGGATTTAATTATAATATACTTAATTGTTGTTCTTAATTCGCCATTTACAAGTCTGTAATAAAGCCAATACTTATGTACGGATGCGAGACCTGGACGCTTACACTCGATGAAGAGAATAAATTACTGGTAGCTGAAAGAAAAATCCTCCGCAAGATCTTGGGCCCGGTGAAGACAGAAGATGGAGGAACTAGAATCCGGACCAACGCCGAAGTTGAAGACCTGATGGCCGAGCCCAATATTATTGGCGTAACAAAAGCCCAGTGACTTCGATGGCTCGGTCACGTTGCAAGACCCATTCTTGCAACGTGACCGAGCCATCAAAGTCGCTGGGCTAAGAGGATCGCGCCACTAAAATGGCGTTTCTTGGACGTCCGATCGGGCGACGACCTGTCGGCCTTCCACGGTACCGGTGGCTAGATGTCGTGAAGTCGGACCTGCGCGATCTTCAAGTCACAGAGTGGCAAGAAACTGCGCAAGACCGCGGCAAGTGGCGCAAACTCGTGACCACTTTGGGTAGCTGAGCCATCGTAGTAAGTAAGTAAGTTGTTCTTAATGACTACCCAAGTTCAATGTAATTTTTGTTAGAAATACTTTAATTGGCTTAAAATATATTCGCCATATTTTAGCACAAACCGGCTGGTGGTTTACTCTTACTCAGTCTTACGAATTTTCGGCCAGTTCACATGTTCTGATGCGAGTTTTCATTTCAATAGTACTGAACACATCTCAACAACAATAAGCTTAATGTGCTATGACGAGCTGAAGGCAGTTTTATTCCAAGGTCTTTGCTCCCACTAGCTGTGCATTTCTGTAGTCCATTACGGTAATGGGTTTTCAGATCGGATTCACCCCGCTCGCTTTCACTTGACACTTAAATTGCGGCTAAAGAGTTTTCTTAATAAGTGGGTTTATTTAAAAAAAATATAGTTCAAGGATGTGTTATTAATTTTAATTGCCAAGATAAATGAAAGGTATAATCATGTTTTTTCTAACAATGGGTCTATGAATATCCATAATACCATACTTCCATACTATTTTTTTTTATTAAATAAGGGGGCAAACGAGCAAACGGGTCACCTGATGGTAAGCAACTACCGTCGCCCATGGACACTCGCAACATCAGAAGAGCTGCAGGTGCGTTGCCGGCCTTTTAAGAGGGTATACGCTCTTTTCTTGAAGGTTTGCAGGTCGTATCGGTCCGGAAATACTGCTGGTGACAGTTCATTCCAGAGTTTTACAGTGCGCGGCAGAAAATAGAATACTAATATTATAAATGCGAAAATGTATCTGTCTGTCAGTCTGTCCGTTACCTCTTTACGCCCAAGCCGCTGAATCGATTTTGCTGTTTGGCATGGAGATACATTGAGTCCCGGGAGAGGACATAGGATACTTTTTATCCTATAGAGTTTTGGCATAGACATAGAATTTTGGCGCAACGGAGTCGCGGGCATTATCTCCATAAAGCGGAACATTTTCGTCGGCTGCAGGTAGAAATAGAGAAGGTTCTTTCTCTCCTACGCCGCGCTGGTCTATTATCCCCTCGTCTTATGAATTTTCTATTAGGTCACGTGTCCGAAAACGGACATAAAGCTAATAATGAGGTCTTCGTAAATTGTGGGTGCGCAAATTCTGCGCCATGCTTAATTTTGCGATGGATATATGATACGTGGTCTGCAAAGCTCGCGCTGAAATTCACTGTTTGTCGGAATCAATGTAAGAATGCTATCAACTTTGGAATTACCATTTGTTTCAGTGAACAACATTTTTTATTCGAAATCTGAATAAGTAATAAGTATGTAACTACCTCACTAAAATTAACCGAGTAAGTTGCTACACGATCAGCAGCCGTATTCCCGAACTGATTTCAGATTTTTGACACTTAAACATCTAAAATATGAAGAAATAGAATTTAAAGTGTCGAAAATCTGATATCAGATTGATATCAGTTTCGGGAATAAGGCTGCAGCTGATGTATTATGTTGCAAAACATACGAATACATTTTTTATAGAGATATAGATGACAGGATTAGCTTTTTTTCGCATACAGTTGTAGGTGCTAAAGCACTCGCGATGAACTTTTATCACGATTCTACGTGCCGCGCCTTAATTAAAAAAACCGCAAAGCGGAACACCCTTATCTACAGTATAAATATAGACAGTAGACTATCTTTGTAAAACACGTGTGTGATCTAGACTAATGCGTGATTTTGTATAACTTTAAATCAGCCCCGGATCTAGGGGGGGGCAAGCCGGGGCCTATGCCCCGGGCGGCAAATTCAGGGGGCGGCCAAATTCACACTTCACGGACCAATGGACAACTCATCATTTATTTAACTTTGACCACGGAACAAATAATAGCACAAGTACAGTAATTTCATGGCCATATCAACTTGACCAATACCCTGAGCGCGGAGTGAGACGTGCTGCACGCACCTTTATTATTCGCGAGGCGCGTAGGCATAGTTCAAAATACGCGCCCGACTCTCGCTCTCTTTTAAATCCTACCCCCAGTGGCGGATTTACAGATTTGCCGCCTGTAGGCTATTCAATTTTTGCCGCCCCTATAACTGACCTTTGATATTCAATACGTTAGTTTAGTTCACAATCATATCCCACCGGCCACCAAGAAATTTTTTTGAAAATTTTTGCTGAGACGACCACACAAGGTTTCACCCTGTGCGGTAGCGAAACGGCGAAACCTTACATATTTATTGGTATGTAGAATTTGTTTAAGCTAACTTAAACAAATTCTCAGTAGAGTTAGGCCGTGTAGATTCAGAAGCTAATTGGCTCTACATGAGATCTCATATCTTTTTCACAGGGTAAACCTTATGTGGTCGTCTCGGCAATATTTTACAAGAAATGTTTTTGGTGGGATTTTTTTATTTCTATAAGATAAAAAAAATTGGGCTAAATTTGCCGCCCCTCTAAATCTGCCGCCCTATAGGCTCCTGCCTACTTAGCCTATTGGTAAATCCGCCACTGCCTACCCTGTTAAATATACATATTGATAGCTGAAATTATATGGATGATAAAGGTGAAAATAAACATAAGTAGGTAGGCGGGGCGGCATTTTTCAGTTTGGCCCCGCCTAAAAAAATTGAAGATCCGGGGCTGCTTTAAATGCGTATAATAAACTGAAAAAAAAATATTCAAAATCAAATGACCCGGTGAACTTTATAGCACTGTTTCAAATATTATAGGTAAACGTATACCTAAGTATACTTTGATAAGTGTTTCATATGGATGTATGCATGTACTTATGTATAATATTATGTATAAGATATATATATTGTATAGATTAGATATATATTATTATATCAATCGCCATAATAGTATTAGTATGTAAATAATATGTGACTTAATATAATGCAGTATATTTGTTACTATATTTATTTGTATTTATTGTATATATCTTATTATCTATTTCTTGAATGTTTGTTATTTTAAGTAAACAGAAAGCACCTGTGTTTTTTAGTTTTGTCTCTAATACCACCCAATGGTTGACTGGTAGAAAATGCCATATGGCATTAAGTCCGCCATTGTACATTGTGCAAAAAGTATAATAATAATAATACTACCACACCGATTTCGGTGACGGTGGCCAGTTTCATTGAAACCAGGCCAGATACGCAGGAGTAATTTTATAGTGACCAAGTGTGTGCGCAGTACACAAGAGCACTCTCTATTCCTTTACTCGCATAACCCAGTGTGACGGAAGACCGACACCACTGGCGAGAGATCAGGCGCAGGACCGACTTTTTACATGCCCATCCGACGCATGTATCATCTTACTTGTCAGACAATCAGGTGATCAGCCTGCATTGTCCTAACCAAACTTGGAAATAACATGTTTCCAACGCGGGAATCGAGCTCACGACCTCCGAGCGTTACAAAAAGTATAAAATAAATAAATAAATAATAAATAAACGTTTTCCGGACTTCCAAGAACATTTCAAGACTAAAATTTGCCAAATTGGTTCAGCCGTTCTCGAATAATGATTCTCATCATTACTCGAGAACGGCTAACGGCTAATAAAATCTAAAATTCATTTATACAGGTTGTAACAAAAATTTGTGATAATACTTTAGGGTGTGTACATGTTCCTTGTAGAGAGTTCACTGTGAAAGTAGCACCGCTGAAAGATCAAAAAAAATTTTCACTTTTGTATGGAGAAACTCGTGACGCTCGGGCCCCTGCCCATAGAAAAGTGAAAAAAAATGTTCGTCTTTCAGCGCTGCTACTTTCACAGTGAACTCTCTACAAGGAACACGTACACACCCTTAAGTATTATCACTTATTTTTGTTACATCCTGTATAGGTAAACATTATATAAAATAATTTTTGAACGTTTATATGATGCCAATCACTTATGTAACGTCGCGACGATCGTGTGTAAAACTGTAAAACTTGTGTCTGTATGCGAGTTTCATTTCAAGGTCACGTATTATGACTCTACTAATTGTTATTTATACTGTGTCTTATCTCCTGTAATTGCAGTCACGTACCTCTGTGTGGCGCGGATTTGCCTTATCTCATAATATACATCCTAAAGGGTCTATTTTTACCCGGAGTTTTAAGCCATAAAGCACCGTAAAGTAAATTTTATCAGCGCTTTGTTCTTTTCCAAACACGTACGTTCTGAAATAATTAAATTACTTCCGTTTTCCTACAGTACCTTACAGGTACAGTAGTAGCTTACAGGGTTAAGGCGCTGTGGTTGTTGCAACTACGTAAAATGGTTTTTTTTTTAATTTTTTTTTTGTAAAGGAAAAGTCATTATTTAAGTATAAAAAAAATACCGTTTTAAAAATGAGAAACTTTTCTATACGCAAAAATATATTTTTAACGCTGTTTTTCATAATTAAATCATTTTATGGCTAAATCACACACTTTATAGAAAAAACAAAAAATGTAGTACATTTGTCGTAACCTAACCTAAACGATTTGATATATTTGATTTGTGTAATACTAAAAACAAAAGGTTTTTTCTCCTATTTCCTATTATCAAGGCACGCGGCGAGCGCGTAACCGCCACTGTACAAGGCGCGCTGATATGAATGTTATTTTAATGTCGTTTACGTCGATATTCGTACTGACAGACATCGACCTGCTAATTTTAGGGACTACTGGGCCTTAAGGTGCCGGTTGGCAGCGGGCGACATGAAGCGGCGGCAGATGACGTGTCGTCGCGACACTACTGGTTTCTAAGTATTTCTATGAAAGTTGTCTCTAGCTTTGTGTCGCTAGCTGCGGAGGGTATTTCATAAAAATACATAGAAAACAGTAGTGTCGCGACGACACGTCGTCTGCTGCCGCTTCATGTAGCTAGCTTCCAATTACTTGTACCTTTATTCTGCTATTTTTATAATTTAATGCGACAATGCATTTTTAATTAGGCTGGCAAACGCGCGTTTTGGCGGCATGCAAGTCCAACCTAAATGTACAAATGGTCTTCAAGCTTTTTTGTGTAGCATCCCAAAAATAATGATTTGAAACTTTTTTTCCGGAATTAGAATAAATCTCCCAATAAAGGCATATTAGTCATACGACCATAAAAATGAGGAATAAAGAAGGGGATAAAATAATAAAAGGTTCTCCGTTCAATAAAAGCACGTATCTCAAAGTAATAAAATCTTTTTCCTGATGTCATATAATCAGATGGAATAAATAAAATTTATTTACATTTGTGAGCCTTCTCTGTATTGTTTCTACAAATGCTTAACAAGATCCCAATGCTATGCATAAGGATGTCAATTTACATATCGATATTTCTTGTGACCATTTTTAACCCCAATAAAAACAGTGTCTGTCGGTCTGTCCGTCTGTGATATTGCAGCATCCAAAGCAGTCTTTCCCAAATTGGGCGATAACGCCCCCATGTGGGCGCTGAAGGTCTACAGGGCGGTGTGGTCCCCGAAAAAAATGGGAGCGTTGTGTACAGGCTTGGGGGTGATTTATTTTATCTGGATGCATTTTAAATTGAAACAAGGGGGCGCTAAAACATAATTTGTTCTCAAAATGGGCGGTACACAAAATAAGTTTGGGAACCCCTGATCCAAAGGGGAGGACTGACTTATTAATTATAACATTTTACTAAAAAAAGAAAATTAAGTAGCAAATCAAAACTGTTCGTTAGCTGTCTATACAGGCTATACTGAACTCCAAATATACCTAAAGATTTTCTTTATCTCTAAAACTGTTATATAAGAACAGTAGAGTAAAGCAAGGATCAGAGTTGTCTCCTTCTGTGTTTAACGATGTAACAAGCCCATAGCTTCTATACTTAACGTTGAGGCATATTATGCAAAACAAACTACGTTAACTAGAAATTGCTTTATAAATCTTATATTAGAAAATCGATGTATTCTGTTTGCTCCATATTTGAAGTTGTGAAAGAAATTGTTGATTTATTTGCTTTGTGTATGTGAATATCTTTTCTGAAAGTATTAAGACTATTCCGAAAAACGTTTTGAATAGAAAATAATAAATGCCCAAATATTCTGGTATATTTTGAATCAAAAAGCTTTAACGTTCAGCGGGGCTAAAATGGTCGCTTTGTAAAATCATATTATGAATCATAATATGATTCATTTTTTTGAATCGCTAATTGCAAGTCTGCTTGCAATTCATTTCTAGTAATTTGTACTAATTCGACGTTTGTCAGTTTGACTGTTTTGAGAATTCATTTGCTGAATTGATTGAGAGGAATTGCTAAATGTGACCATTTTAGTCCCGCAGTACAAGTAGAAAAATATTTTATTTTAAATGCAAAATATTAGTTAGTAAAAGTAAGGTTGCTAACAAAAATATCGATTACTCCAGCAATACCGAAAATATACCGCCAGGAATCAAGATAAATACGCCATGGCTTGAATGGCGAGTGGTGGCAATTCAAACAGCTTGAGATAAAACCTCGCCCCAACTTAATACCCTTTTTTACCTTTTGTTATAGCCCACTTTCAGTGGGATTAAGATTTTTCTCTCATAACGATATCATTTTGGAGAATTCTTACTTGGGAAAATTGATATTGAAATGCGAATAATTTATCAATTCGTATTGTTTTTTTATTTCTAAGCCGCTGGTATATCCGGCTCGAAGGACCATGTTTTGATGTCAAGTTTGGTAAACTTAGAGAGACTAATAATAAATAAGCGGCCATATAACTTCATAAACGTATATAAGAATATTAACATAATAGTTTCAGTGTCTTGACATATCGCTAAAAAAATAAATCTTATATAAGAAAATCGATATAATCTCTGCCATCTGTCTATGAATTGATTTCAGTAATAGCAACATCGAATGTAGTTTAAACTGTATTTTTATGTAACTTTCAATGAGTTTCTAAAATACTAGAGTAGCAATGTCTTACAAAAGATTCTCAGAAATGCGTAACCACTTTTTTGTTCAAAAGACAATGTCAAGTCATATATTCGTTATGTCATTATGTATGTGAGATATGCCTGCAGGCATCTTCGAAGTGGCAACGCGTTGCTACCGTAAACTTCCAATCTAGTTACGTTAGTAACATAGAATATCATTGGTAACTTTGTCATAAAATAAATGGAAAATATCGACACCCGCTGGTACAACACCATTAAACTTTATAGTTGCAAGTTTCATGCATCGTATCGAAGACAGAAATGCAGTATTCTGCTTGAATTGGCATATTTTATTTGTTGCTCGGTCCCCAATGTTGCGTCTGTCAGATTCTAAGCCTGGTATTGTATTATATTGGAGTTCTTTTGCTCTAGCAAAAGAACTCCAATATAATAGAATTTCTAGATTCTAATAGTTATGCATTTATTATGCAATAAATATTTTTAAATATTATCATTATCATTGTACTTGTACACTGTAGTAACTTAAATCTCTATATTCTCCTTTGCATGATCTTGCGTTAATGAGTACCTAAGTTTGTTAATTAATTAGATTAGGATAAGTAAAATGTTTATTAGCATCAGATAAAAGAAAATTTGTTATTTCACATCGTTCGTTGGATATGATCTGGCTATAATTTGAATTTATAATCTACAACATAGATTAATTATTAATATTTATCGTAGAAATAGCTATTTAGCAGACAAAATATTACATTCACTCACTGTAAAATATACAAAGACAAAACCTAAATTCTATTCCAAATTCCATAATAGATTTCCCGCTAAAATAAATCCAACTCGACTTCCATCCCTCCGGAGGATGAAATCTGCATCAAAACTCTTCGCTGGCCGAATTAATGTGTTCGAAATAGTCAGATCTTTGGAGCTGCCCCCCGGGTGGTATAGAATTACGTAATTCCCCTGAAAACTTCGCTTTGCGAGGTATTTGTATGCATGAGTTAGGTAGGGTCCGCAAACGGTCATGCTGATAAGTGATATGTTTTTACAGCTTGTAAGGTACCTAGGTAAGTATTGTAATTGTTAATGTTATAAGTTAAGTATATCATAGTTTTGGAATTTGTCTTAGTTTTAGTAATAGTTCTAATTTTAGTAATAAAAGTTTTAGTAATAGTTTAGTTCCAATTTTCAATCGTATCTACAAAAGGTTGACTGGTAGAGATTGCTTGGTAGCAATAAGTTCGCCTTTTGAACATCAATAATTATTAGTACTATTAGTAATATTTATGTACTGTATTTTGGTGTGGAGTAAAGAGTTATATTATTATTATTATATATAATTATATTATACCATACGGTATATTTATAATTATATTATAAATGCGAAAGTGTGTGTGTGTGTTTGTTACTTCTTCACTTCCAAACCACTGAACCCGGAAAAATGTATGGCTTCTATAAAGGAATTTTGGCGCAAGGAAGATAAAAAACCAGAAAAGTTAAATAAAAATAAAAGAGGGTTTTGGCCTTTGCTGATGTTACAGGAAGTATCTAAAACAACAATTTTATCTAATTAGTCTTGATGTTACAAGACTTACTTCGCTAAACAAGGTTTGTATATTTTATACCGTACCTTTATTCCAATAATTTATACTCTTATACAAAAACCTAGAGTTCTATAATTATGGTCTATAATAAATTTAATAGTCTTGCGAATAATAACTATAATTTATAAGTAGACTAGCTATCCCGGTGAACTTCGTGTCACTTTAAAATATATATATATATATACAAGGTGTAACAAAAATAAGTGATAATACTTTAGGGTGAGTATGTGTTCCTTATAGAGAGTTCACTATGTAAGTATATATACATATATATATATATATATATATATATATATATATATATATATATATATATATATATATATATATATATATATTTCCACCCCGGAGTTGATATTGCGTCCTACATGGCGGTTTTTACCGATGATATTGCGTCCGACTGACTTGTTGCATCCTGTATACGGACGCAAGATTGACCATCTCTCAAATTCAGCCAGAAGTAGTGTTAAGGTTAGTACAATGGCTGGGTGAAATATTGGCATGGACGTTGTTTTGTCACCGGAGTGCTTTTCGGCGTATTTCTTAGTTCCGCTATTTGGCGCGCGAATTTTGGAGGTCGCTACTGTGCGCCGTATATCGTTGGCGTATATTCGATACTTTGTTTACGTATAACACGCCGATAATGTGGATTCCTGTATATAATAAAGTTTTTATCAATTCTAATGTGTGATTTAATTACGTCCCACAAAACGACATCGTCCCAGAGGAGACGCGGGGGTGACAGAGGCGAGGGGGCGGAGTTCGCACGCGACATGCAAGGGCATGTTTTTGTTTATATTTTTTGCCGGCCAGCGCGGACGTAATGACGCTTGTGGTATAAATATTATGTAGTGGGGCGAATATTTGAGAGAGACTAAATTCATGTCTTCAAAGTTGGGTTCACAATGCCTTCGTAAATTTGATGTAACATTACACATTTCAATGTCTAATTAACTTACAAAAATGCTGCTAAAACTATTTGAAAGTAGAGTTAATATTTCAAAAGTTATTATAAAAAAAAAGTACCAAATTATGAAATTTTTGAGTGTCGTTTCGATACTGCCGCTTACAATTTATTATTTATAAAAAAAATGAGCTAGAAAGGATTAAAAATTTAATGTTAATTTGAAGATAAAGAAGAGAAGAATCCGATACCAACAAATAACACATCAACTTACATTAAATAACTAAAAATTATATTTTTAAAATGTTCATAAAATTCGCATCATTGTCCTGCGCATTGTTTGTTTTGAATGCCTTGCCGATATACTCAACGTGACGGGGTTGAAACCTATTTTGCGATAAAATCTGCTGGCTCACTTTATTTGATCGCAGTGCTTTGGTGTGGATAGAGCTCTTCGTTTTATGCTCTCTCTCTCTCTTTGAAATACGTTCTACAAAAATTTCCAAATAAGACGTCATTTACATTTCTCGATGTGTGCCAACATTTGTCTGTTTTTCACTACTTTTTTATACCAAGTTATAAAGGCCCGCAACATTTCTAAGTTCTTAATAATTTTCTTTATATCAATACTTAATTATAAACGAATTTAGTGAATTCCTCATTTTCCTGAACGTCTTTTTCCTGAATAGCCCTAAAAACATAATGACGATCATTCAGAATAATGATCAAATCTGTAACTGTATTTCAGGAAAACAGGAACAAATATATCGAATCGATGCAATGTCGATATTACAATTAGGTAGTTATTTGACACATTTTCGAAAAATAGTAGTAGAATAGTAAGAAAAGTAGTAAAAATGTTATCTACACTTCAATATTATAAAGCAGGAGAGGTTGTTTGTTTGTTTGAACGCGTTAATCTCAGGAACTACTAGTCCGATTTGAAAATTTCTTTCAGTGTTAGATAGCCCATTTATCGAGGAAGGCTATAAGCAATATTTTATCACGCTAAGAATAATAGGAGCGAAGAAATAGAGGAAAATGTGGAAAAAACGGAGGGAAATTATTTGAAAGGGCTTATTTGAACGCGCTTATCTCAGGAACTACTGGTCCGATTTGAAAAATTCTTTCAGTGTTAGATTGTCATGTCAATGGTTGTCGTGATTGATGTAGACGATCTACATCAATCACGACAACCATTTTTTAAAAGAAGTGATTTTAAAAACTATTTTAAAGACAAAATAAAATGGCCTTGGCCGTCGACCCATTTTGTAATACAAAAAAAAATGTTTTAATTGTGGTGCAACGACCAAGAATAATATCAATATTATTACAAATAATTTTGTTCTACCTATGAAACGAAAGAACATAAAATCGCTTTATAAATCTTCATTTTTCTGGTGCAGCATTTGTAAATATGCAATTTACGATCATTATCCTGACGTCGAGTGTCCTGTTTGTTGTTGAACTGTTTATATACTTACCTGTCTAAAAGTATTTTGGATCGATTGTATTAACTACTATGTCCCTACCTACATACCTACGTATATGATTTTCTTTGATAAGTACTTACCTATTGTATATTTTAAACAAAAGCCCATCAGTGACTGAGTTTAGACTGCGAATTGGGTTGGGACTAATGTATTTTTAAATATCTATACTTACTAATATTGTAGAGACGAAATATTTAATCGTTTGCCTATTACTATTTAACTACTGAACCAATTTAAATAATTCTTTCGCTATTAGAAAGCCACGGTAATGAGAAAATAGCCCAAACAAGTGCATCGAAACTCAACGTCAAGTGGTTACCGGGTCATGGGCTAAGCTGTACACTGTACAGTGTTCTGAGATTTTTTTTAAATCTTGACTTGGTGACTTTCTTCATTCATAAATCGACACCCTTGACAAGATTTATAGTAACTGTGATGGCATACTTATATTAATAATAATGTACTTTTATTCAGCTCGATAACATAAAAACCTTAATCTAGACAATTACAACATGCAAACTATTTTATTTTCAATGGTTTTTTATATTAGAATTTTAAGATCGCAACCGGCAGCTTAGCTAGGTTACAGTATAACCTGTGTTAAAGCCACCGGACCCTTTCCCAACTACTGATCGCATATCGCTGATTTTACATTTCAGGCAATTAAAATTAGATTACAAATCAAATCAATGTTTAAAATTAATCAAATTTGATACAATAAACGGGGGCGGTGGTTACTCGCGTCCGTAGGAATTACCTTTTACTACCCTACACGTGTCCCCCGGGTGGTGCTAAACGAGTAACAACGCCGAGTCTCAGGCGGCGGATATGATAACCTGACTCCTAGGCAGTAGTGGCCTTGAGGACTAAATACCCTCAAAAAGTCTAGCGCGGAAAGCAACGGGAAACTACCGCGACTATAATCCCAAGAAAACCACCATGATTAAGAACGCCACCAGAGATAATATGATGTCATGCGACCCGACTAACGCTCGGCGCCAGCTTGGTTCCGGGCCGACTGGTGTGAAATTGGCTACCGGCTGCAGGTCAGTTAACCAGCAGGCTGCTTGCAGAAACTCTGCTACTGTTGGAAACATAACATCTTACTCTAGCAAACTAACACCCAAAAGAAGGGCAATAACAATAGGAACCTGGAATGTCCGTGGACTTTTAAGGCCAGGAAAAATCGAAGTTGTTGAAGCGGAGATGGAGCGCTATAATCTGGCTATACTAGGATTGAGTGAGACCCATGTCAAAGATAACGGATACCACATCACACCTGAAGGAAATATGGTAATCTACTCTGACAGGCAAGACAATAGTTTTAGTGGTGTGGGCTTCATAGTTGCTAGCTGGCTACGAGACAAGGTATTGGGGTATAATACCATCAACAATAGAATTTTATCCTTAAAAATTTCAGCCCATCCACACCCAATTAACTTTGTACAGGTCTATGCGCCAACCACTGCAGCCACCGAAGAAGAGATGGAGGAATTTTACCACGAGCTAGAATTAACCTGCAAAGCGTTACCAAAGAAGGAATGTACTATCATCCTGGGAGACTTTGGTGCTAAGATAGGGCACACTGATAATGATCAACACCTAAGGAATGTTATTGGGGAATACGGCTTAGGAGCCCGCAACAGTCGAGGTGATATGTTGTTAGAGTTTTGCATTGAAAAAGGACTATTCGTAACTAACACGGCATATAAACAACATCCAAGACGCTTATGGACATGGCGATCGCCAACATGTCATAAAAATCAGATTGACTTCATATTAATCAGCAGCAGATGGAAGTCGTGCATAACTCTCTCAAAGACTTTTCCGGGTGCAGATTGTGGCAGCGACCATCAGCTGTTAATAGCTCAATACAGAGTCCGCCTCAAAGTAGTTTCAAAGCCTCCACCATCCAAAAATATTCTTCTAACACAAGAAGCGAAAGCTTTTGAGGACACACTACAAACTCGACTGGACAGTGAAACGTATTGCCCATTTGACTCAGCCAATACATCATGGAATCAGCTTAAGGCCGCATTAGAAGAGACAACTAGAACAATCACAAATGGACGGAAAGTAAAACACCCTAGATCTGAGTGGATGACCACTTGGGAGGCAATCGCACAAAGAAAGGCTCTAAAGACTGGAGGAATTCGTTCAAAGGAAGAACAACAGCGATACTCTGAACTTGACTCACTAGTACAGCGTCTCTGTAGACATGACAAGAATGCATATATCAATTCCATATGTAGTGATATACAAACACACTCTGATACCCTACATCCAAGAGACATGTTCCAAAAGGTAAAAATTCTCACACGGGAACGAAAATCAAAATCTTGGAACATAGAAGATGAAAAGGGTAACCTGATTTTAGACAAGAACCAAGTGATGACAAGATGGAGGAACTACTGCCAAGACCTGTACAAATATGACGCTGATGAACCTGACACTAGATTAGATTTTATAGATAAAGAACCCGACATCGTTCTCCATGAAGTAGAAGCAGCTATAAATAAGCTCAAAACAAAAGCTTGCGGTGGAGATGCTATACAGGCACAAGTGCTTAAGAGCTTGGGTAAGTCTGGAATCAGAGTAATGCATTCAATATGTCTTAAAGCATGGAGAACAGGACAGTGGCCAGACGATTGGACAGAATCTCTCGTGATATCTTCTTCGTTCATCGTCTGGTCCAAAATGCTGGAGGTGATGAGAGAGTTGGGCGTCCCCGATCATCTCATATTTTTGGTACAAAACCTCTATCTGGAAGGTCGATCAAGGGTGCAATTAGACAATGATCTGTCAGAGCCGTTTGCTACAGAGCGTGGTGTCAGACAGGGTTGCATCCTCTCTCCACAGCTGTTCAACCTCGTAGGCGAAAAATGCGTCGAGTGTTGGAAGATTGGGAGGATGGTATTAAAATTAACGGATACCTTCTCAACAACCTAAGGTTCGCTGACGACACCACGCTTATAAGTACTTGCGAAGTGAAACTTGCTGAACTTCTAGCGCGGCTCGAAAAGATTAGTCGAGACTTTGGCCTCCAAATCAATCGCAATAAAACCAAACTGATGTACGTCGATAAGCTGAACCAAATACAAAAGACATCCTTACTACAAGATCTTCAACCCGTAGAGGAGTTTGTCTACCTGGGATCGTTGATTAGCAACAATGGTAACTGCGAGAGGGAGGTTGTCCGACGGGCTCAGATGGCTAAATCTGCGGTTGGGCGCTTAGAAAAGATATGGAAGAATAAGAACATCTATCGTAGCACAAAAATAACACTAATGCGTTCCCTAATCTTTTCAATATTTTTATATGCCTCCGAGACATGGACACTAAAAGCACGTACTCGAGCTAAGATTGACGCTTTTGAAATGTGGTGCTGGCGTAAAATGCTCGGCATCCCTTGGACCGCACACCGGACCAATACGTCTATACTTCAGCAACTCAAAATTACCACCCGCCTGTCCACGCTTTGTCTACAACGATCACTTGCCTTTTTTGGCCACATAAAGCCTAATAATCTTGAGAGTCTCATACTAGTTGGGCAATTAGAGGGGAAAAGAGGCAGAGGCAGAGTGGCTACACGATGGACAGACGCGATTGTCAAGGCTGCTGACTGCACGTTCCAGGAGGCATTTCATCAGGCCAAAAATAGAGACAAGTGGAGAGCCCTATCCCAGAAAGCAAATTTTGGTGGTCACGTCCCTCAGCCATGAGGATACGACTAGGAAGAAGAAGATACAATAAACAATACAAAAAACGATCGAAACGATCTACATCAATCACGACAACCATGATTGACTATGACTATCACAGCACAGAACGCAATGTCGCGTCGTGTTTGTTTACGCGCGCGCGTTAACCTACTACTTACGAAAAAATTTATTATTATTGTGAACTTGTATTATAATCAAATACCGTCCTCTTTTTGTACAAAACAAATAAACAGAAATAATAGGTACTATTATAGATAATAACCATAATTTAAATTTACAAACAAAGTATATATATTGTTGTGTAATTTTTGTGTAGTTGTGTAATTTTTTGAGATTTTGGACTGTTTGATCTTATTTTTGATAGGTACGTTAATAATTTTTTAAACGTTTTTATTTTTCTTTTCGACGCTTAAAGGGCCTTTTTTTGAGACTTTGTACTGATAGGTATGTCTGATATGTGATTCTTCAGGTTAATATTTTTCTAAGCATTTTTGTTTTATTTTTTTAACGCCTAAGCGGCTAATAACGAATTTCAATTTGTTAAATTTTATCAACTTGTCACGTGGGCAGAGCCACGATTGAAAACTAGTATTGCTTACATACACAAGTTAACTATAGTCAATGTCACAGTAAATTAGCCTCTCAACTGGTCGTTCTTAAAATTGTTAATTTCTTAAATTACTTTTATGTTCCTATTTCGGTGTATTTGATTTGTCCGACACTTTGATTATTATGACTATGGGTTTATTATTGTACCTACTTGAGTTTAAACAATAAAACTTAAAAATACCTACTACCGAAACAATTGTTTTATTTTGTGTTCATACTTAAGTTCAGAAGAAACACGCTCACATAATAAAATGATCATATCTATCATAATTATCCTTAATATTTTTTAGTTAGCCTAGCGGACTTACCTAATTATAATTTAAAATTTAATTAAACTATGTAATATAGGGATAACTTGTTTTTAATGTCTGTTATGTACTCCAAGTTATAGAAATAAGTATTTCATTTTAATCGGCTTCATAAAGAGGGATGATTCTCTATTTATACATACATATCGTCACTCCTGTCCCTCATTGGGGTAGACAGAGACCACATCACGCAATGAATTTATTGGGATCTATTATATAGGTACCTATGTATGTATCGATATAACATATAAGGTTAGGAGGAAGCAACAAACTCAACAGTTTATGGCGTACATACAAAAATAATATACGGTACCGATATAATCTCAAATATAGTAAGGAGTCATTTAATTAGTAGAATGCATGGAATTAATATAGTACAATATACGGTATCAATATAACCATACATTTAAATGGATGTAGGAAAAACGATTAAATGCATGGAACGAATACAAAAATATACAATGTGTCACATGATTTCCATCGAGAACGGAAGCAACAAACCAGCGAGAATTATTTCAAATTGAATATCTGATTTTCGTACGTAAACAAAATTTCTCGTCGACAATAGAATTCACATGACAGCAATGTAACTATATTCGCACGAATAACAATTAAAAAGTCATTGGAAATGGTAGACGCCATAGGGTTCGACTTTGAAAAGACGCAACAAGTCTTCGGCGATTTAAATATATATATATATATATATATATATATATATATATATATATATATATATATATATATATATATATATATATATATATATATATATATATATATATACAAGGTGTAACAAAAATAAGTGATAATACTTTAGGGTGAGTATGTGTTCCTTATAGAGAGTTCACTATGTAAGTAGCAGCGCTGAAAGACCAAAATTTTTTTTCACTTTTGTATGGGGAAACTCGTGACGTTCGGGCGCTTGCCCATACAAAAGTGAAAAAAAAATTTGGTCTTTGAGAGCTGCTACTTTCACACTGAACTCTCTACAAGGAACACATACATACCCTAAAGTATTATCACTTATTTTTATTACACCCTGTATGTGCATACCGAATTTCACCAAAATCGGTTTAGTGGTTTAGGCATGAAGAGGTAACAGACTGCTGACTGATAAATACATAGACATACAGAAAGACAGACATTTTTGTTTTTTGTTTATTTTATTAGTAGTATAGTATAGTTTTTACGCCTTATTTTGTGGTGAAGTCACTCATTGGCCCTTGCAGAATACCAGTGCATCGAGCTAGCTTTCTGCGTATAGCTGAGCTTGGGCCAATTTCGGCATCTCACAATGTATGTATTGTAGATAGAATATATGTAATGCTACGTACTTCTGTATTATTGTTTTAATTTACGTGTGTTGTGTGGTGACAAAATAAAAATATTCTTATTCTTATTCTTACACACCTATATTTGCATTTATACTTTTACTTGATTAAGTATAAATATGGATATGGATATCATTATGTCTTTTTTTAATGCTTTTTTTACTATAGAAGTATCTAGTTGGCAAGTGCCAAAAGACTATTAGGTACATATCCTCTCACCTCGCCAAATCGTATTTTTGGGCGCTTTCCACCAGAAACGACCATAAATTAGATCCAAGAGATAAATTCGAGTATTGGCAGGTTTCCTAGGTCTCTTTGGTTTATTATCTACGAAACTTCATATTAATTCCTATACATATATTTATGACCGAATTGTGGTCTCTTTTTCGATGTTTAGTTTTTTTTTTAATACGTAACTAGCTGATCTCGCAAACGCTGTTTTTCCATATAAATTATTTCTAGTATCCATAAAAAAGGAGATAAAAACCTATTCTCAGGCCTAACGAGTGTACATATGACGACCTCTGTGGTTCAGTTGGTGGGCTGTTGGTAGCTCAAGCCGGGACGCGGGTTCGAATCCCGCCGACAGAACAAAAAGTTTTTCTAAGTTCCTGGGTCATGGATGTGTATTAAGTATGTGTGTCATATAATAAAAATCCTCAATATGTGTATAGTATAAAAGTATTAAATATATTTCCGTTGTCTGGTACCCGTAACACAAGTCCTTCAGGTACTTACCACGAGGCCCACAACGGGGGTTCGCGCACAAACCCCGTGACACGCACAGAAATGGACTAGATCTATTTTCTGTGGTGACACGAGAAATTTATATACCAGATATTAAAAGCTTAATATTAAAATTATAATATTATTATGTCTGATATGTGACTATGCAAAAAATATACCAGATACTGACAAACAGACCTTGTCCTTGATCGGAACTCAAAGTATCTTCATAACAAATTTCAGAAAAATCGATTCAGCGGTTTGGGCGTGAAGAGGTAACAGACAGACACATATTTGCGTTTATAATAATAAGTATTGATATAGTTATAGTATATTGATATAATAAGTAATGGTCGGTGTATTTAAGAGTCTTAATGATAATGGCCGTATAAAGATATCGGCCTCGGTTATTTCCAGTTTTAATCTATTCATAAAATACCGGTCCAACCCTTAAATATTTTACAGCGACCATATCGATTTAAACGTATCATAAAAACGAAGTAGGCGTGAAGATTACTGTTATATAACGCGAATCGATTTTAAACTTACCATAATAAAAGTGTATCGGTAAATGTGCTGTTATGGTAGGCGCACATTACGACGGGGCGCAGCGAAATGCCGCATTTTCGATACATTTTTTTTAAACGGTATACACATGTACAGATAATGCGGTTCTCTCCGTCGCGGCTTGTTATAATGTGCGTATTATACGCATATATTTTCGATACAATTTTTGATACAGTATATTAAAAATGGAGAGATAATGCGGTTCTCCCCGTCGCGGCTCGTTATAACATTCGGCAATTATGGCATCGTTCCAGTTGGTGGAGCACATCACTATTGCCCGGTTCCAATATACACAAAACGAATCGTTTTGCTTACGGATGGTAGATTCGAGGACGAGGCGTAACCCGAAAGTGTTTCTATAAAAAACGTTTCGTAAGCAAAGTTACCGTATGCTTGGTACCTGCGGATGGTAGGCGGTAGGGAGGGCTTTTATAACGGACCGTTAGGTTATTGTATGGGCATGGAAGCATGTGGCGTTTCTATAAATTATTTTGTTACGTCCAAGTTTACTAGACGTTAGTTGTTTACATACCGCGCGAAATCAGGCGGTTGAACGTTGTTGTGTTCTTTAATATTGTGAGAAATACTCATTATGTCTCATTCAGACAGTGATCAGACTGATCTTAGTGATCTAGAAATTTTATCAGACTGGAATGGATCTGATTCCGACGAAAATAGTGGTAACAATCATAGGATCATTCAGATTTTTAGCTTAGATTTCGACTGGATAAACCGTGCGTTAAAAGCTTACTTGCTAAAAATATAATATACCCTTACTTAAAAGTGAAGGGAACCTGCAGGTATGTATGTAGTGACTGTTTTAATTTGTTGCTTAAAAATAGAATGATCAAAATTATTTTACTTTTGGTGCCTGGAAAGGAACCTACTTACGATGCACAGTGTGATAAAAACCTCAATTTTGTTCCACCTTGTTTTTCTTTCAAAATATTATAGTTGATAGCTATATAAACATTAGAGTAAAACTCCGAGATCGATATTCTTTGTAATTTTTTTTAAAGAGAGTCAAAGTTGGCCTTTATCCGGGTCATTTTGCAAAAAAATTTAATTTACAAAAAACTAATCAAGTAACCTTATTTTTGTTTATACCAATTGAATAAACACTTAATACTATACTTTTTTCCAAATTTGGTTAACCTACTGTGATCAAGTAGGGATATGTTAATTTATTTATTAATTTTAGATTTCATTATTTTAAGCATTTTAAATTTTAATTTTAAATATTATTTTAAATGTCAAATCAATGATCACAGTATATAATAGGTATTTTGCGTTTTGTTCTCTTCGGCAATAATTGGTAAAACTTACCAAGTTTTACCAATTATTGCCGAACTACATTTTCTACTAAAATGTTTTTTTTCTTCATCGTAACAAACCAAATTAAATAAAACGCGGATTATTTAAGTGATTATTAAAGTGATCAAGCCGTTAATAAACATTGGTTACCATAAATTTGAAATGAGTAGGTTTTTAATATCAAAACGAAGTATTACCGTCGGGAGGGCTTCGGTTAGCGCGTTACTAACGACTGTTCGTAGCAGGTAGAAGCTAAAATAACTTTGTGAAACGCCTTTAACGGTTCGTTACCCGTAAGTGTAAAACGTTTGGTAGCTGATGTACAGTGACGATTCGTTAGATATAGGAACCGGGCATATGTCAAGTAAATTATGGGATACAATATCGATACTCGACGCGATTGTTGTAATTATCGATACGGATATCGATAAAGTTATGTTGGACATCAATTTTGGAATATAATCGTGGTTTAATTATCGTAAAGTCGTGTATGATATCGAACAATTATTGAGGATAATCGTAACTAAATAAGAATGTTATTTATGATTGGTTTTGGACCTATGGTAAATAATGTTATTACTATTATATATATATATATATATATATATATATATATATATATATATATATATATATATATATATATATATATATATATATATATATATATATATATATATATATATATATATAGAGATATTCAGAGCTGCTACTTTCTAATGTACTCTGAAAAATGATTAAAATCGATAGCATCCTTCACGTGGTCTACTTCTTATCTGTGCCAAATAACATAAAATTTGTTTTGGGTATGGAACAAAAAGCAACTGTGTGTCTGTTACCTCTTCAGGTCCAAATCAGTTTAGCGGTATAAGCGTGAACATTGAAGAGGTAACAGACAGACAGACGGATAGACACACTTTCACATTTATAATATTACTTAGTATGGAATATGGATACAAAATTAAATCATAATATTAAGGCAAGTTAATTCATAGGGCACAAAAGGATTCCCGAGAATTTATATCCGCGAAAGGAAATCTTGCAGGGATACATTTTCCACAATATAAAGTAACATTATTATTATATCAATAAGCACACTAGCAGCTTATAAGCTGATGCGTGTGTATCATACGATTTAAAGTTTGTCCAATCTGTTCTTTAGAGAATTTACTGTAGGTGCCATAATTACATTTGCAGGCAGCTTGTTCCACTCAGAAACTACTCTATTAGGTAAGAAGTGTTTTAGGGGATTGTGTGGTATTATCCATAGCTTCAGTGGATGTCCCCGAAGATGATTGTTTTCATTTAAGACGAACAAATTTTCAATTCCATCGACATTGTAGTAACCAGTAAGTATTTTGAATGTTTCTATAAGGCTGCCTCTCATCCTACGCTCTTCCAATGTGGTAAGTCCGAGATACTTTAATCGTTCTTCATACTCTAGGTTTCTAATGCCTCTGACCAACTTTGTAGCTCTTCTCTGAACTTTTTCGAGTAGTTGAATATCTTTTTTAAAGTATGGATTCCAAACCACAAAACGCATACTCCAATAGAGGTTGAATGTAAGTTTTGAATAACAACAAGAATGTTTCGGGTGTGAGATGTTTGAAAGATTTACTGACCAAAAAGAGGAGCGAGTTGGTTTTTTTAGCAATTGCTGTAATATGTGTTTTTGTTCTGGGTCTCAACTGACGCTAGTCGTTGCTGTCCAAGAAAGTATGTCCTATGGAGATTTTTCCTTCCTATGTGTAATACATTACATTTTGAAACTAAGACTGAGTAACCATTGTTCTATCCATGACATTATAGAATTCAAATCATTTTGTAATGCTTGGTAGTGTGAATCGGGATTGGCAAAAATCTTCGTATCGTCAGCAAACATGGAGAAATACATTTTAACTGCACATCTTAGGTCTGCCACATAAAGTATAAAGAGAAGTGGTCCGAGTACGGAGCCTTGACGTACACCGCTCAGCACTAAGCGTGGTGCGGACAATTTATTTCCAATCCGTACTCTGAATTTTCTATTTGTTAAGAAGTCTTTGATCCACGACAACATTTTTCCTCTTATCCCAAAGTGTTTCAGTTTCTTTAAAAGGCGTTGCAGAGGGACACGGTCGAATGCTTTTTCAAAGTCAAGATAAATTACATCTGTTGGGCAGCCACTATCATAAGCCGTGACCCATTTATTAAAACAAATAAGAAGATTGGTGGTCACCGAGCGTCCAGACATAAAACCATGTTGTTCGTTAGGAATAGTACTCTCTTTGATTAAAAAGTCTCTCAGTTTTTGAGCTATTATTTTTTCCATACATTTACAAACAATACTTGTAAGACTTATGGGTCTATAGTTCGAAGCCATTAATTTATCACCTTTTTTATATGTAGGTACAACAGAAGCCAACTTCCAATCGTCAGGTACACACCCTTTTTCTAGAGACGAGTTCATAATATTTGCTAAGCAGTCAGATAAAACGTCCGAACATTTATTTAGCAATATACTTGGAATGTCATCTGGTCTAGATGCAGTTGAGATATCAAACGAGAGTAATGTTTTTTTGACCATATCATTAGTAATAAGAAAACCTTCGAATGAGTTTGTAGTTCTAGGAAGGTTAACATCAGGCAAGGGTCCTGGGGGTTCCAAAACAAAACAGCGCTCAAATTGGTCAGCAAATGTTTCGGCTATAAGTTCTGGATCATCTACGAGTCCACCGAAGTTATTTTTCCTTACTAAGGACTAAGGACAGAAGGAATTAGTAGGGGAGCCCAGGATGCTATTCGTGTAGTCACTCGAGCGTCATGGAGACCTAGTAGGTTTTTAACATTATGTAAAACTGATAAAAAATTATAAGAGCGTTTTTTATATTAGCGGCGAGTTCAGAAACTGCAGCCATTTTGAAGTTATGAAAAAGAAAATATTATTAACCTTTGAATCGTCAGTACTTTGTAATATTGAAGCTTCTTTGGGGTATACTAAACATACCCTGTATTAATCTGACAGATCCGATGACATTTTTTTAACCCACCACATGTCGATCGTGTAACATTAAGCTAGTATAAGCTTAACGTGACACGCTCGAGCATGTCGCGAAATCCCCTCTTAGGCTCCCTAACTACATGTTCCTGAGGTCTACTCCATTGCGTTGCTTATAGACAATTATTAATCTGTACGCACAGTAAGTTAGCAAACAAATAGGTAGAAAAATATTAAAAATATACCTCTTTTGTTAGTGTTGCTAAAACTAGTTTCGTAATTATACGTGGGAGAGCCATGCTTTGGCACGAATGGGCCGGCTCAACCGGAGAAATACCATGTTCTCACAGAAAACCTTCGTGAAACAGCGCTTGCGCTGTGTTTCGCCGAGTGAGTGAGTTTACCGGAGGCCCAATCCCCTTCTTTACCCTCCCCTATTCCCTTCCCTTCCCATCCCTACCCTCCTCTATTATCCTATTCCCTCTTAAAAGGCCGGCAACGCATCTGCAGCTCTTCTGATGCTGCGAGTGTCCATAGGCGACGGTAGTTGCTTTCCATCAGGTGACCCGTTAGCTCGTTTGAAACGGGGGGTTTCACAAAAAAGTTTTAGCGAACCGATTTGGCTAATTTTAGTCTGGAAATATTCGTGGAAGTCGAGGAAAGGTTTATGTTAGGAGGAAAGTCATATAAAGTTCACCGGGTCATCTAGTTATTAGAATAAACTGTCAGCTAAAAATATTTAACCTCTTATGATCCCTCGACATAATATTTTTTAGACATTAGTTTCGATAATGGAATACCATTTTTTTTATTCTTTTTTTATTATTTTCCAAACATTTAGGGAGGGCTGCACCAGAGGCGCAGTTATAGTTAAGGTCAAATATGGCGTCCATTATGGAGTTTTACTAGGGATTTGACAGTTCATTTGACATTTTGTTATGGTTAAAGTTAAAGTTTTAAGTTAAAGTAAGTTGGCGCAACCCACCCTTAAGGTTTTTTGTCATAAGATCAAAAGTTTCTTTATTAAGCTTCGTCTCACTGGATCAGCGGTTAGTTTCCTAACTGTAAGTTATTGCCTTCAGTGGCTTTACCTTCGAGCCAAGTAAAAATATAGTTTCCACTTTATTGGTTTCATCTCCAGTCACATTAGCGTTAAGACGCTCCACCTACGGAGATGTCGTAATTTACCGTTTTTAATTGCCTTATTATTTATTAACTCATAATTTGAAAGGTACAAAATTATAATACAAATACAGCAATAATCTTCAGTATATGAACATTCCTTTCATAGTTGATCGATCTCTTGCTACTCGCATCCAACATGGGCCTGCAACTAAGCGGAGATCGTCGTCCCACCTAGTTGGCGTTCATTGAGAGAGGCCTATGTCCAGCAGTGGACGTCTATAGGCTGATATGATGATGATGATGATACTCTTGATATCAGCTTCCAAAGTAATACCAATTTATTAAAATTCAAGCATACATTCAGCATCTCTCTAGTATTTACAAATTATATTTTATTTTGAAACAAACGCCAATAGATCGACAATTTTATTAACTACTTACTGGACGTTTGATTTTTTTAGGTCAATTTTGAACTAAGACAAGTAAAAAAGTTTTTATAGTAATGTACATCATATATTATTTTTAGACTTACATGCCCCTACTTTAGAAGTTAGAGGGGGAGGGGGGGGGGGGGGGGGGGGACACATTTTACCACTTTGGAAGAGTCTCTCTCGCAAACTATTCAGGTTACAAAAAAATGATAGAGAAAACCTCAATATGATTTTTAAAGACCTATCCATTGATACCACACACGTATAGGTTAGATGATTTTTTTTTTGTTTCAGTTGTGCCTATGGGGACCCCTAAAATTTTTTATATTTTTCCATTTTTGTATCAAATTCTTAATGCGGTTTACAGACTACATCAACTTGCCAATTTTCAATAGTATAGCTCTTTAGAAAAGTGGCTGTGACATACGGACGGACAGACAGACAGACAGACAAATATGACGAATCTATAAGGGTTCCGTTTTTTGCCATTTGGCTACGGAACCCTAAAAATAGAATTTTGTCGCGATCTCGGCAACGCGGCAAATGTATGGTCAAGGTAGTTTGCTCAGGGGATGGCCTTAACATACAGGGTGTAACAAAAATAAGTGATAATACTTTAGGGTGTGTACATGTTCCTTGTAGAGAGTTCACTGTGAAAGTAGCAGCGCTGAAAGACCAAAATTTTTTTTCACTTTTGTATGGGGAAACTCGTGACGCTCGGGCCTTTGCACCATAAAGTATTATGACTTTTTTTGTTACACACTGTATAACTAGATGACGTGTGCAACTTGTTGCGTTCAATATTGTTTATTACGCAGGAACATTACATTTTACCGCTAGGACTCATGGTATCTCCATACCAAATTTCAGCAGAATCGGTTGAGCGGTTTGGACGTGGGGGTATAATATACAGTTTATAAAAAATAATATGTGCATTTGTTGAATAAATAATAGTACATTATTACAACTCGAGACGGCGGCCATTGTTTGTGCGACGGGATAGCGATGGACGTTACCAAATAATATGGGCGAAATACTTTATATGGCAAAGAAACGTTTGCTGGGACAGCTAGTTATTTTATAAAAATATCTTTAATATATACACTATTAGAAAGGATTTGTTTGCGTTAAATAGGCTCTTACACTACTAGAGCATTGTTAAAATGTTTTACGTTTATTCTATGAGTTTTTAAACAGTAAACACTAGATACGCTTTTACATAAGTCTTATTTGTTAACACAATAATAAGAGATAATAAAGTTTAAAAGGTAACGAGATACGAAATGAAACAGTTTCAGAATTGAATAAATGAAATTCGACTGGAAATGAAAATGCAGACGCAATTTCAGCTGTCGTTAACTCGGAGCCGACTTATTTGAAACGTAGGCACTATTTGTTTACTTAAAAGGTATAATATTATGTACAACTTGTTAATTCATTGTTATATTAATAATATTATATAAGTAGGTCATTAAAATCAATAATAAAACATTAAACGCGCAAACTTGTTATTGTAATAACAGGACCCGATACATGACCCCTAAATAAGAGCTCCCACACCGGTTTCGGTGACGGTGGCCGGTTTCATTGAAACCAGGCTAGCTACGCAGGAGTAATTTAATAGTGCCCAAGTGTGTGCGCAGTAAACAAGAGCACTCTCTATTCTCATAACCCAGTGGGACGGACGACCGACACGACCGGCGCGTAGGACCGACTTTTTACATGCCCATCCGACTCATGGATCATTTTACTTGTCAGACAATCAGGTGATCAGCCTGCATTATCCTAACCAAACTTGGAAATAACATGTTGCCAACGCGGGAATCGAACCCACGACCTCCGAGTCAAGAGCCGCGCTCTTTACCACTAGACCACGGAGGTTCGGACCCATAAATATTCTTGTTACAAACAGTAGTAGATATCCTTTCCTATCATCTACTCTATATCTATGCCCAATTTCATCAAAACAGGTCCAGTGGTGGAGTATATTTGAAACAAAACATACAGCTGCTTTTTGTATTGACAATCCTAAAAGTATTACATTCAAAGCAAAACTAAAGCTTTGAAATAAACGAACTGCTTCTAACCTGATTTAAAGAATATTTAAAATTGGTTGCTAAGAAATAAATCAGGTAGTAAAAGCTTTACGAGATACGAGTAGAAGTTGTCTCTCGTTTTACTGCTGATTACCTCTGGCTTAAATTCAAACGTGAATGGTGTGAAACCAAATTTGTAAAATCGAAATGTACCTGAAATAAAGCACCAAACGATTTAGTATTAATAGAAGACGTGAGTGGATGAAGCAGGTAAGTAACAGTTGAAACATTGCCGTTTTTACATAAAGAGAGGCTGTAAGGTCGAAAAAAATATTTGAAATTAAAAAACTGTGGATATTAATATTATCTGTACCAGATGATGAAGCAGGTAAGTTAGAAGGTTTGTTCAAATTATAAAAAAAATGAGTAGGTATAGTACGGGAGGCCTAAAATTTTTTTTATTACTGTCAAGCTGATTTTTTGTGAGTAGCTTCATTTTGATAAGACGAAGAATATTTTTATTTGCGAAAAATCTTGAAAGTGGTAGCTAACAAAAATAGAAAGATTTTATTCTTTGACTTGATGGCCCTAAAATATGGATTGTTCTATTTGTAAGACAATGTTACTCTTATGTTTAAATTTATCTCTATTTAACTAACATGTTACTCTTAAATTATATAGGTAACTATTAACCTATCATTATACAAAAAATCAGCTCGTCAGGGTTCCGTTATAGGGTTCTGTAATCAACAAAACTTGGTTGACTACTGGTTGGTTGAAAAATGTTGTTCGTCTTATCAAAATGAAGCTACTCACAAAAATTTGCTTGTTAGTGATAAAAAATATTTTTCTAGGGCTCCCGTTCTAGTAATTGTCTTTATGTTACAAAAATGTTAGTTACCTGTTTCTTCTACTCAGGTCTTTGTTTGATTATTGTAAAAGTACAATATAATAATAATATGTGAAAATTACATTCGAAAATAGAGAGTGATTAAAGTTATCACTAAACATATAAAGAAATTATGTTTTATTTATTTGAATAATATATAAACAATGAATTCACAGGTTAGATATACATCATATTATACCTTTTAAGTAAACAAATAGTGCCTACGTTTCAAATAAGTCAGCTCCGAGTTAACGACAGCAGAAATTGCGCTGAAAGAATAAGTTTTATTTTTACTTTTCCCTTTTCACTGTTCGGGCCCTTAGCTGTCCTAACAAATCCCAAAAAATGCTCTTTTAGCTCTGCTACTTTCATAGAGAACTCCCTATCCCTTATCCGTGTCCCTTACACATACAAACCCTAAAGCATTATCACTTACTTTTGTTACACCTTATTTAAATAAATCCAGCCAAAACACTGCAGAAAATAAACCTAGCGTAAACGCGCATACAATAGGAATTATAAATGCAAGTAATATTGTACGGGATTGTGCTGTATAATCCCGGTTTTGGAGATAACGTCAGTACCAGTCCCTTTTGTATTCTACTTACTTCAGTTATGTTGAGAAGCTACTGTACGTAGGATTTGTCTATGAATGTTTCTGTTTGGTTAAATCCGAAAGTATGATGAAACTGCGTGACATGAAATACGCTAAAATGCTAAAGTAAGTACGCACATAATATTTAATACTTAGTATACCTCATGGAACTATGTACCGTCGAGGAAATTTATTCCTAGGCAGTTGACGGACTTACGTCATTTTTAAGCAAGGCATAATTATGTCAATACAATGTTAGCTGCGATCGGAAGGAAGGGTTTGACATATCACATAAAGGTGGCTTCTCACGGCGCGTGATATCACACGCCGCCGTGAGAAGCCAGCTAACGCGACCCAGTTACTTAGGTCATAATAAAAGGCAGTACTTCAGCGCTGCTACTTTCACAGTGAACTCTATAGTATGTATAGGGGACCCATACAGTATACACCTTGTACTAGTCTAGAAGTTAAACTTGAAGGTCTAGTCTACTATAAAATGTTTTTGTTAGTGTCCTAATTAAAAGAAGTTTAATTTTAATATGTTTATTTTATGACGCTTTTTAACTGCTAAAACGAAAGAAGTTTATTGTTGGTTTTATAATGACTAAGTCTTAAGAAAATAAAAGCAATCTTAAGAGGGAGGTAATGAGTCTGAAAGAAAATGCTTTATTTTAATGACCAAGAAAAACTAAAGTACCTAGTGTTTAAACTCATTTTATTTTTATGACTCATCTATGGAGAAAATAGTTCATCAGCTGAAAAAGACAATGGTTAATGAACTTTAAGTATAAGGCTGCGTTTCCACCAGAGATGTTGTAAAGCTTATGTCAATGAAGCGATTCTATTGGTTCTCAATAACACAATTCTCGCAACATATCTCTGGTGGAAACGCAGCCTAAGGACATGCGTCCGCGCGAACGAGCGGTTTGGCCGCTACACCGCGAGATCACAAACAATAGTATGGAATTACGAATAAAAACTAAGGAAGAGTAATTGTATCAAAAAATTTGTCCACGAGTCTACATAATGTGAACCGAATACATGTGCATACTTTATGCATGTATTCGGTACACAATTTTATGTAATGTATAGAAGTGACTATTTATGTCAACCGCTTTAAGCGTCTCCGAGACAGACGCGGCCTGCGGTGGCGGTGGCGGTGCAGTGGCGGTCAATTGGATAATTTGGCCGCGTGGCCGCGTGTGTCTGTGTCGTTCCTAGAACTCTCAAGTCATCCAACTGACTGCCACCGCCACCGCCACAGCAGGCCGCGTCTGTCTGGGAGACGCTTTATATTTCGTAAAATTGAGTGTTCGTGTTTCGTTGCTATTACCTTATTTTAGTGTGCGAAAAGGAACCAAATTCAAAACGATTGAAGTATGGGAGTTCCGTTTCCTTGGTTTTTATATAGGTATACTTAATGCAATGATTTATTTAAAAGCGGCAGTCGTGCTGTCATTTACATATTGGATCTCGCGGTGTAGCCGCCCATCCGAGCGTTCGGGCGGACGCATATAAATCGAGCCTTAGGGTCAATTCAGACCGCAGCCCGTAGATGAATTTCTAAATTTGTACTGAATTGACAGATTGGCATGTCTCTTAGTGCAATTGAAATCTATCAAATTCATACAAATTTATGCCACGCCGCGCCTCGCCTCACCTCGTCGCGTTGCGGTCTGAATTGACCTAAAGGCGACGCGTAGATTTTTTTTTTTAATGAAATAAGGGGGCAAACGAGCAAACGGGTCACCTGATGGAAAGCAACTTCCGTCGCCCATGGACACTCGCAGCATCAGAAGAGCTGCAGATGCGTTGCCGGCCTTCTAAGGGGTAATAGGGGAGGGTAGGGAAGGGAATTGGGGAGGGTACGGAAGGAAATAGGGGAGGGTAGGGAAAGGAAAAGGGTATTGGGCCTCCGGTAAACTCACTTACTCGGCGAAACACAGCGGAAGTGTTTCACGCCGGTTTCTAAATTTGTACTGAATTAACAGATTTCGTGAACGTGAGAGTTGAGACGTCTTGCAAATCTGTCAAATCCATACTTTAGAAATGCATCTACGCGTCGCGTTGCGGTCTGCATTGACCCTTAAAATGCTCTGCAGTAGTTTAGCGGAAAAATCTTCAAGATGGTTTAATCAGAAAGATGTTGCTCATAAAAATATACCAGTGCAGTAAAAGCATTTTGACCAAATCGCTCCCCTGAGTGTCAGAAAGTAAAAATCGCACATTTTCCTCCAAAGAAAATGTTCCTTTCATAAGTATTTTATTGGACAGAATATACGTTCAGTACACTTAAAAAAGTGCGAATGGGATTGTAGGGTTCCGTCATCTGTTATTTCGTTTTATTTATGTTACAAAAATAACTTTAAAATGATGTATTTGAAATTGTATGTATGTCTATGTATACGGTAGGTATTTCATTATATCTCTTTCGTAGGGCTCTATTAAGAATTTTCTTTGGGAATAAATAGTTACATTGTGCCGTTTTTCCATGTCAATTGAATTATAAAGTTATTTTAAGTACATTATAAAATAAATTAATGACTTTAAACTCCAATTACTGAAACATTTTTGTATTAATATTTTTTTTATTAATTGTTAACTTGTTTTTCACATACATAACACAGCGTATTGTAATAAAATCGCTAACATACAATAATTTGTAGAATAGCAAATATTTCCTCAATTTCCACTTAGCCTTGTTACTCCTAGGAGACGAGAAACCACCTAAGTCTAGGTATATTAGTAGGTCATTGAAACTAAAAGCACACAGAACTAAAGTTATTAACTAGCAAACTTTAGCTGCACAAATATACATGCTGAAAGCCTGCGAGCTTTTATTTGCCATGCCACTATTAACTTCTATGGCTTAACGCGTTCGAAGCTTATTTATAACGTAACATTTTAGCCAGCAATATCACACTTTGAGAGGTCTGCAGTTTAAAAACACTTAAAGGAAGGGTTCACTAAACTTTTATGAAATTCTGACGTTTTTGCTTTTTTCGACGAGTGAGTGAGTTTATCGGAGGCCCAATTCCCTACCCTTCCCTTCCCTACCTCCCCTACCCTGTAATCCCATTCCCTCTTAAAATGTGGGCAATGCACCTGCAGCTCTTCTGATATTGCGTGTGTCCATGAGCGACGGAAGTTGCTTTCCATCATGTGACCCGTTTGCTTATTTGCCTCCTTAATTCATAAAAAAATATATTTTGTAATAATTTCTTTTTGCAATAATAACAATTCTACATTGTATAGATAAGAAGAACGACGTCAACATTACTATCGCCTTTATTATCACAACCTCCTCACTGCTTTTGAGACAGGAAATTAACCTAAAGTTTAAAGATTGAATTCCGTTAAGAATCGAACCAGCTACCCTCAAATAACAATGTCAGATCGTTAAAATGAATTCGAATAATGTTTATTGTTGAAGAAAATATACGCCCCGAGCGACCGCTTGTTTCAAAACAGTTGAGCGTATATTTTTCGGGCTCTTGTACCTTCTTCAACTCTGAACAAATACTTGAAGGCACAAAAATATGACCTCGACCGGTCGTTCTTCTAATAAATGATATTGTAGCCACGTGTTACAGGGTACTTAAGTGTAACGTTACAATTTAACTTTGCGATTGGATTATTTTTATAAGTTATAACATTTATTGCTTCCTTGAATCATCGTTTTGTACTGTAACTATGTTAATATTGAAAGGTATTGAAATAAAATATATTATTTCAATGCCGTAGAATAGTATTTTGGAAAAGCATAATTTCCTAAAAAAACTGATAATATTAAGTATATTGTTTTTCACTCAATTATAAGCTATAAACCCCCCGAAATTGGATAAACAAACAGGTACACATATAATATTCTGACACTGACAGTTTTGACAACTTAACAGCGACCCAAAGGTCTTGAGACTTGTTATTAATATAGCGCGACGGTCGAGTCATGAAACTTGATGTTCTGGGTTTGAACTGACCGCCAGCGCCCAATCAATTTCAACTCACGCTTGACTTTGACAAAGTTCTTTGATGTCGCTTTAATCGCAGATGGTCTCGGCTGGATTGAACCAGAAGTGAGACAATATCAAGGGGCTGCAGCTGGTACAAATGAAATATTCCTTAGGGTCAATTCAGATGGCATGGCGACGCATAGATGCATTTCTAAAATATAGATTTGACAGATTTGCAAGACGTCTCACGCATTAATTGAAGTCTGTCAATACAGTACTTTTGAAATGCATCTACGCGTCGTCTTGCGGTTAGTAGCATAGATAGATACTTAATAAAACTCTTTAATGCTCACAAATTGGTTTAAACACAGACATAGAATATTTTATATTTATTGCACCTTAAGAAGTTCTGTAAGTTCCATTGCAATATTGCCAGATTTCTTTATATTTATTATGAGGAATATGTTTTTCAAATTTTATTCTATATTATGTTTACAGCTAGTTTAAAATAATTCAGTTGGGTCCATAAAATCACAACTAACGAACAGAGCAGAGGAAAATTAGAAATTAGAATACACCCCCAATAATTTTATGCACTAAGCTGTTGAGGACAAGTGGGCAGACGAAACGCGAATATACGATCCTGAGGTGCCAAGTTTCCATAACAAATGAACGCCATTCCCCGCCAGAGCATCTGACGTTGACCAATGATGGCTAGTTTTGAATATGAAATGGGATCCCCAATTCTCGTTAGGCCGATTTCTGAGGGTTTTTTGACAAGTATTTTACGTGGGAGAGCAATGCTTCGGCACGAATGGGCCGGCTCGATCGGATAAATACCACGTTCTCACAGAAAACTGGCGTGAAACAGCGCTTGCGCTGTGTTTCGCCGAGTGAGTGAGTTTACCGGAGGCCCAATACCCTACCCTATTCCCTTTCCTACCCTCCCCTATTCCCTTCCCTTCACTACCCTCCCCTATTACCCTATTCCCTCTTAAAAGGCCGGCAACGCACATGCAGCTCTTCTGATGCTGCGAGTGTCCATGGGCGACGGAAGTTGCTTTCCATCAGGTGACCCGTTTGCTCGTTTGCCCCCTTATTTCATAAAAAAAAAAGTATTTATTTTATTTGATATCGTTATTGATTGAATCGTTATTGGTCTAATAGGTTAAATCCAATCAATAAAGTTAGATTCTAAGCGCGTTGTTGCACTCTGAATTATATCATTTTACAAATTAAAAAAAATCTACATCAACATCTGCCACTGCGATACCACAGACACATAATATACAAATACAGAAAGAGACATTAAACTCAAATTATTAACCTTCTGTTTTATTTGGGGCTTATAGAATAGACTCCAAACTATTAAAAGTTTATTGTCACAGCTCAGTATTTGTCAAAACACAGCACCTAAATTAATATCGAGCACTTAGCTCAATGTGTGAAATTCTATTTTCAAGATGGCGCGTGAACCAATTGGCAAACGAAATTGCAAGTTTGCTTGGAAATTAGCGGTGCGCCACTCGCTACCCTTGATTGTGTTCGTTAAACGGAACAGTTTATTAGGTGCCGTGTTTAAGGTCGTGAGTTCAACCGTCTACTGTCTACGAGTATGACGTTTATGAAACGTTTTAAAAATATGTACCATCGGAGAAATTGATTCATTGCCAGTTGACATACCTAACTCCTTTCGTCAAGTTTGTTTGTTGTGATCTGTCGACTGGGTTTGGCAAAACGTGACCAAATAATGTAGGTCCGCCATCTAATTAAGAATCAACTCCTCAGATAGAACAAAATGTGGAGATTGTATTAATTGTGTTATACAGATATTTGCGAGTGTACTATAATGTGAGAATGAGTATTGTCTTGGGCAACCATACGGACGTTTAAAATCTCCCATCATTAATCCCATTCCATATACAATCTTTTAAATTTAAAATTCCCAGTAAATATTTGAAGAGTGGTTTCTTCATTTTACCACGTTACGCTTAAAAAAACTGAACCGATTTCCCTGAAATTCAGTTTGGAGATACTTCTAATCCCGGAAAAGAACATAGGATACTTTTTATCGAGAAAAAATGTGCCGTCCCCGCGCGATGATCGAATTTTGCGGGCATCAACTAGCTTACAATATTTACGTTAAAGCGAGTATCATATTTAAAGTGACGTCAAGTACAATGCGATAAGAATCCCTGCAAAGTGGTATAAGATTTACATACAGAGAGTTTCATGGGACCTCGCGCCAGTACTTTGTAGCCGCAACGACGGAGCTCAGACTTGGATATTACAGATTTATGCAAACGCCTTTAGAGAACCGCCATTGCATGTTTGCCGTGACTTTGTATGCAATGAAATTATGTAGTCTGAGTTAAAAAGGTTGGTGATATTGTAATAAGGCATTTAATTATTTTAACCGCTTTACTAATAAAAAGGTTTACACATCATACTAAGGGTGGGTTGCACCTACTTACTTTACTTTAACTGTAACTTTAACTATATCTTTAACTACAATGCAAAATGTCAAATCTTTCGTTAAAGTCAAAAATGGACGTCATATTTAATAGAGCTCAACAAGGCTTTAAATGCACGTGGCGAAAAAAGGAACTAACGCTGTCATCATACAAAAACGCAATTTTAGACAGTTGTCCTTCACCAGCAGCGCCCTCGCCCACGTTCATTTAAAGCCTTGACGGACCAGCAACGTTTTCTGTCAAATTCTGTGGTCAAAGATAAGGTTAAAGTTAAATTAGCCTTAACTATAACCATAGCTTTGACCATAACTTTAATTTAACCACGCCTCTGGTGCAACCCACCCTAAGTGCCTGTCCAGATGAGACGTTTTACGCGCGAAGTTTATACGCGCGTTTCAATTTCTATTGCATCCAGATACTGCGTTTTACGAGCGTTTTTACGCTACAAATATGGACTTGAAGTTATCACGCTCCAATAAATACGCCCATTCGTCACGGGACTCGCGCGTAGTACTGGACGCTGCAATGGCACCCAAGTATCTCGACTCGCGCGCCGCTCGCGATGTTAAACGGGCGAGCGGTGTCAACAGTCGCTTATTGCATGCGTTTTACGCGCGAGTAAGGAAACGCGTGTAGGCATCTGGACGGGATATATTATGTAGCTCTAGTATCTCGAGTACGCGCGTAAAACGCTTGAATCGCGCACTCGCGCGTAAAACGCCTCATCTGGACAAGCTCTTAATATTATAAATGCGAAAGTGTGTTACCCCTTTAAGCTCAAACCGCTGAACCGATCTAGATGAAACTTGGTATGTATCCTGGGACAGGGCATAGGGTAGTTTTTGTTGCGAAAAAAGGTATGGTTCCCGCGTGATTAAGGAATTTTGGCACAACCGAGTTTTCGGACGTCGTCTAGTTAACCTCTAAGGTATACTCTTTGCCTTTCTTTGACTGGCCTAAGTACCAGTCAAGTAAGGTCATAATAATATGAAAATATATGTATGAAGCGTTTTGTAGCGAGCAAGTACATACAGCCTTAAAAATTATAATCAACAAATATGCTTTTGGATAGAAAAAGTAAATATTTTAATTTAACCTAGAACTGGAAATTCTTTTTTGACATGGAAAGCCTCGAGTCTCGACCTACGTCTCGAGAATATTGCATTGTCGTTCCAATAAAACATATCATATAAGAGTTTAAGTCAAACTGGAAAATATGTTGAATTCAGTTTGTGGACTGAAAAATATTTAAAGTATGACACCCGCAACATCGTTGCGCCAAAACTATTTATCGCGAGGGAACCGTGTATTTTTCTGAAACGAAAAGTATCCTATGTCCTTTCCCGGGACTCAAAGTATCTCTATTCCAAATTTCAGCCAAATCGGTTTATCGGTTTGGATATGAAGAGGTAACAGACAGACACACTTTCGCATTTATAATATTAGTATGGAAGTATGGATATTATAGGTACGTAAGTGAATAAAAATTAAAATCCGACATGTTACACAGGTCACATCAGACTATTGACAAAACGTTGTCGAAAGTAAAACAAAACTTTTTGTTTACTGTCTATGCTGGTGGTGCCACTGGCTTGAAAACATTGCAGTAATATATTAGAATTAACTATTAAAATATTTCAAGATGGCGGCGTTAGTTCCGACTTTAATTGCGCCAAAAAAGCCTTGTAGAGTGTAGAGCCACAGCCAAGCCAAGCCAAGTGCCAACGGTCATTAAGAGCAAGTCCACGACTTCTTTTATTGCGTTTGGATTTCCTTTAAGCTTAAGTCGATTGTGAAAACGATAATTACATTGGTCTGGTCAGTTGCGCTGAAATGTATTCGTGCTTGACTAATTTGTTAACTTCAGTCTTTAGTTAAGAAATGTATTTTCACAAAAAACACAAAAATTAAGCTTGGCCATAAAGAGTTGACTAAAATGTGGGCGCTAGTTTCTTCATATTTAGAAAACTGGACATTCCTTTCTGTCCGTCTGTCTAGCCCCAGGTTGTATTGTGAACACATTTCCGCATAACAATCCTTACCTTACGAGGTATCTTACATTATTTTTTATTACAAGTTGGCACTATTTCATGAAAAAATATTAAAGTTATTCATAATGTTGAAAAAGAATGAAAATATATTAGGCGACCGCTTCGGGAATGTTCGAGAAAATTCTACTTTACATAAAGTAGCATCAATCATCTTTGATCTGTCACTTTGGGTCCTGGCAAGAAAGTTTTGATGTAATATTTGAGGTCACAGATGAGATATAAGCTCAGTCCATATCTGAATTACCCCTACCAATATGTAAGGTCCCTATCATCTCCGATATATTATATGCGATAAACTATCGGGTATCTGTTTTAACCGACATTGTCAGAAGGAGACGTTTTTATCCGAATTTAGCACAGTCCTTTGTCATTTCAGATTTCTTTTTACAAGAAATTATACGATTTTGATACTGTCAGTTCTTACTCCATAATATTTAACCGGCATTATCAGAAGGTGAGTCCCGTTTTAGTCTGACTTTAGAGTTGTCATGTCAGAGTTTATTTTAACAAGAAATTATGCAATTTTGATACCCTCAGCTCTTAGAAACTTCAATTTTAATTTAAATTTCGGCTTATTTATTACGGAGACTTTGTCAGAAGGTGAGTCACGTTTTTGTCTGACTTTAGCACAGTTTTTGTCATGTCTGAGGTTATTTTAACAAGAAATTATACAATATTGATACCCTCAGCTGTAAGAAACTTCTAATTTAAGTTAAATTTCGGCTTATTTAACCCATCAATCCCCCAGCGGCACCCGGCTGCCGCATAACAATTGAAAATCTGTTGTGTCTGCTATTCCCACGATTGAGGTATTAATACGTTGTACTTGTACAATGTACAACCTTAAGTTTTTTGCTGGGAAAACTTGATTGCCTAAGCAAAATATTAATATTATTATGTACATCCTTGTTGCAATGAAGATTTGAACCGTATGGTCATAACGTCCATAGCTGCGGTCGAATAAAAAATTCGCACAAAAAAACCTTTCTTACGTAATCAAGGCCTATCTAATAGTTAATACTTATAGTTTATGGTGCGTAACTTATCTATATATATAAAAATTGATTTTCTATTGTGTTAGTAACGCTAAAAGTCGAAAACGGCTGAACGGATTTGGCTAATTTTAATCTTAAAATATCCGTAGAAGTCCAGGGAAGGTTTTAAAGTGACACGAAGTTCACCGGGACACAGCTAGTTCATAATAATATCTTATTTAAAATAATCTAAGTAATTATTATGTGGGAGCCCCACACAAAAAATTATAATTTTTTGACTATTTTTGGTCTATAATGGACTTTCGTGCGTGAGTTTAACTGGCACTTGGCCGATTAATATTTTGCTTTACTTAATCTAAACAAAATATTATTTTTATTGGTCTGCTGTTAAAGATTAACTAATGATTCAGAGTTTTTAGACAATACTTTATCTATTCAACAGTGTTGTTGATTAGTTCACGAATTTATCTTTTTACGTTACATTGTCACGAGGAGAGTGGTTTTTATCCGACTTTAGCACAGTCTTTGTCATGACTCATGACGGAGGTTTATTAACCAACTTCAAAAAATGAGGTTATTATTTTGACCCATATTTTAGTAACCCGACCTATATATATTTTTATAATAGTTTTATATTCGATTATAATGCAGGAGCTGTTTTTTTATAACTTGAACAAAGTAACTTGTGTTTATTTCTGTGTAGTATGCGGTTTGTTTGTATGAAATTGGTTTATTTGCTATGTTTGTGTACTTTTTATCTTTTTTTGTATTTGAATGTCTTAAATTACCTTATTGAAATATTTCTTAGACTTTTTTAATTGGTCATATTTATCACATTATTAACGATTCTGTCACAGCGGTTAAGTCAGTACGTAGATATATGCGACGAAAAAATCTTGCGCGTGCATCACCGCTCGCTTGTAAGTCCCTTGTGATTTTCCCCCCAAGAAGGGTACTTACAGTTCGATACAGGCCTTTTTCTTTTAAACGGGCAAAAGGCCCACCACTCATTCCCACCACTGCAACTCATGTGTCGCCAGGATCAACAGTGGTAACCAACCACGAAAACCCTTTGATATGATCTCAGGGATGCCCGAGGGACAAGCTAAATCTGTCTTGGGACCCGCAACGAAATTAATCAGAAGAAATGTAGGAGGAGTAGGAGATATCCAATTTCCCTCCCCAAGCAAAGCGGGAGACAGCCAAATTTTTTTTTTCCCGTGGTGCTTCCCCCTTTGTACGGACATCAATGTCATTACAATTTGGCTGTCTCCCGCTTTGCTTGGGGAGGGAAATTCGATACAGGCCTGCCATATTATATTGTATGTAAGTAAATACGAGAAATTTCCTCTCTCTCTCTCTCTCTCCCCTATTCCCTTCCCTTCCCTACCCTCCCCTATTACCCTATTCCCTCTTAAAAGGCCGGCAACGCACCTGCAGCTCTTCTGATGCTGCGAGTGTCCATGGGCGACGGAAGTCGCTTTCCATCAGGTGACCCGTTTGCTCGTTTGCCCCCTTATTTCATAAAATAAAATGATAGGTACAACTTTGATACCTTTAGTTCTAAGCAATCTCAGGTTTAAGTTACACTTCAGTTTTATTATTCCGTTTTCGTGTCTCTGGTCCGCCAACTTTTTGAAACTCAACTGAATATATCATTGAAAACATGCCAAAATAAATGCAGACATCTTGTTCAGTAGCCAAAAAGACGGAAATTGTCCGCCATTTTAGAATAGTTTTCCCAGTAGTTCGTTGTATTAATGAGCTTCATACAAAACAAACCGAACTAAACAATCTAAATTCTAATGATGTGTATCAATAGAATAATTTGAAATGAATAATTCGTTAGTATGACAATTTACAACAATTATTATTGTTGATAATAAATCATGATATTATATTCATGTAACTGAATTTTACTATAAAATTCTCGTGTCACAATGTTAGGCCGCGTACTCCTACGAAACGGCTTTACTGATTTTAACCAAATTTTATATGCAAATTCAGTGGGTCTGAGAATCGGCTACAGCTGGGTACTTATTATATTGATAAGTGCATTTGTTGAATAAATAACAGTAAATTATTACAACTCGAGACTGACGGCGACCATTGTTTGTGCGACGGGATAGCGATAGACGTTGCCATGGTGACATACTTATTTAGTCACTTCAATAAAATAAAGGGGCGAAATACTTTATATGGCAAAGAAACGTTTGCCGGGACAGCTAGTTTACTATAACATCGTCTGGGAAGCTTATGAAAGGTAGGTATAACTAGTGTGATAGAACATTGTAAAGTTTAAGATACTTTTTTTCCTATTCAGGAACTGTCTTAACAACACTGGACGCGTAATTATATTATCTGGGGACAAGGCAGTGCCCCAGCCAAGCTTGAACTGAACTGAATTCAAAAATGTTAACAATATTACATTTCACAAAACATTTTTAAGGACCAAGACTTTTATTTACTTCTAAAAATAGTTTTACAGAAAACGAAACACGACACTATACGATTCCTACTTTACCAATAACGGGTTTCATTTATTTTTCCGTTCATAGTCGCTGCACGAGAACGAGATTTCAACAAAGGCTTAGTATAATACTGTAATACAAGTTCCCTCTATACAATTTCCAGTTAAATCGGAATGTTTCATAGTTATCAAAAATGTCATACATTTTTAACCCGGCTGCGGTGAAAAACTGACTTGATAGATTTCAGCTTGACGTAAATTGGTAGTTTTTAGGGTTCCATAGCAAAATGCAAAAAACGGAACCCTTATAGATTCGTCATGTCTGTCTGTCTGTCTGTCCGTCCGTATGTCACAGCCACTTTTCTCCGAAACTATAAGAGTATTATACTATTATATTATACTATTGAAACTTGGTAAGTAGATGTAGTTTGTGAACTGCTTTAAGATTTTGATACAAAAACGGAAAAATTATTAGAAATTTTAGCGGTCCCCATAGTCTCCATATCCAACTGAAACAAAAAAAATGTTTTTCATCTAACCTATGCGTGTGGGGTATCTATGGATAGGTCTTCAAAAATCATATTGAGGTTTCTAATATCATTTTTTTCTAACCAGAATAGTTTGCGAGAGAGACTCTTCCAAAGTGGTAAAATGTGTCCCCCCCCCCCCCCTCTAACAACTTCTAAAGTTTAAGTAGGGGCATGATAAGTCTAAAAAAATAAATGATGTACATTACTACAAAAACTACCAACGAAAATTGGTTCGAATGAGATCTAGCTAGTAGTTTTTTTATACGTCATAAATGGAAAACCTTAATTTAACTTACATTAATCAACTGAAATATGAAAATAAATCAAAAACCTCTTAATTTCATAAAAATAAACCTTATTGCTGCTGCGGAACCCTTCATGGGTGAGTCCAACTCGCACTTGGCCGGTTTTTTTATTTACAAGTTATAAAATATGCGAAAATTTGGAATTCTCCAAGCAATTAGCAAGAGCAAAGAGGATAGAGCATTATTATATAATTTGGTATAATTTAAACAAAACTCTCACATATTATTTGTAAAAAAAAAGGTAATTGCTTCCAGCAAAGAGGGACTAGCTTATTTCATTATATTATACTATATACTTTTTTTTTTTAATGAAATAAGGAGGCAAACGAGCTAACGGGTCACCTGATGGAAAGCAACTTACGTCGTCCATGGACACTCGCAGCATCAGAAGAGCTGCAAGTGCGTTGCTAACCTTTTAAGAGGGAATAGGGTAATAGGGGAGGGTAGGGAAGGGAAGGGATGGGAAGGGAATAGGGGAGAGAAGGGAAGGGCCTCCGGTAAACTCACTCACTCGGCGAAACACAGCGTAAGCGCTGTTTCACTCCGGTTTTCTGTGAGAACGTGGTATTTCTCCGGTCGAGCCGGCCCATTCGTGCCGAAGCATGGCTCTCCCACGTATACTTATATATAGTATATAATGAAATACAGCTTATTTCATTATATAATATTATATACTATGGTAAATGGTACTCGTAATAGGCAATCCGTACTTCCATACCAATATTATAAATTCGAAGGTAATATTATGTCTATTTGTCTGTTGCCTTTTCATGCCCAAACCACTGAACCGATTTTTATGAAATTTGGTATAATAATACTCCCCACACCGGTTTCGGTGACGGTGGCCAGTTTAATTGAAACCCTGTTACGCAGGAGTAATTTTATAGTGCCCAAGTGTGTGCGCAGTACACAAGAGCACTCTCTATTCCTTTCACTCTCATAACCCAGTGGGACGGAAGACCGACACGACTGGCGAGAGACCAGGCGCAGGACCAACTTTTGACATGCCCATCCGACGCATGGATCATCTTACTTGTCAAACAGTCAGGTGATCAGCCTGCACCGTCCTAAACAAACTTGGAAATAATATGTTACGCTGGAATCGAACCCACGACCTCCGAGTCAAGAGCCACGCTCTAAACCACTAGACCACGGAGGCGTTGGGTATGGAGACACTTTGAGTCCTGGAAAAGGATATAAGATAATTTATGTCCCGGAAAATTGTATGGACACCGCGAATTTCAGCGTTATCTAGTGGGAAATAAGTGAAACAAGAGAAAAAAGTTTATTTTCCATCTTTTGTCATATATGGCAAAAGATGGAAAATAAACTTGCAACATACGTGGGAGAGCCATGCTTCAGCACGAATGGGCTGGCTCGACGGAGAAATACCACGTTCTCACAGAAAACCGGCGTGAAACAGCGCTTGCGCTGTGTTTCGCCGAGTGAGTGAGTTTACCGGAGGCCTAATTCCCTGCCTTCCCCTATTCCCTTCCCTACTTTCCCCTATTCCCTTCCCTTCCCTACCCTCCCCTTTTACCCTATTCCCTCTTAAAAGGCTGGCAACGCACTTGCAGCTCTTCCGATGCTGTGAGTGTCCATGGGCGACGGATGTTGCTTTTCATCAGGTGACCCGTTTGCTCGTTTGCCCCCTTATTTCATAAAAAAAGGACATAAGATAATTTATGTCCTAGAAAAAATTATTAGTCATAATATATGGCAAAAAGTGGAAAATAAACTTGCAATATACGGAAAATTAGAAATGAAAACGCATATTGCGTTTCTAACCGCACGTGCGCGGTGCGAGTTATCCAAATATTTTATCGATGCTTGGCAGCGAGCCAGCGGCTGTAATAAAGTGCACTTATTGGTGGTCAATAAACAGTATTGCTTTAATATTGAAAATATTGTATTCCACGTGAATACTGTACTATTTTGGAATAAAAAAAATTGGCCAAGTGCGAGTCAGACTCGCGCATGAAGGGTTTCGTACCGTTATAGAGCGAAAGTAGGGAAACAATTGTGTTTTTCATATGGGACAGCCCTTAATTGTTTATTTTAATTTTACTATTAAATGTTAAAGTACCCATATAATTGAGGATTTAGTGAAAATTTCAAGTGTACATGTTGCCGTTATGGATTACGAGCCAAAAAGGCCAAAAAAATCACGTTTGTTGTATGGCCATGGGAGCCCCCTTAAAATATAAACTTTATTTTGTTTTTAGTATTTGTTGTTATAGCGGCACCAGAAATACGCAATCTGTAAAAAAATTTAAAAGAGAAAAAGTCTAGCTATAGCGGTTCTTGAGATACAGCCTGGAGACAGACAGACAGACGGACAGACGTCGAAGTCTCAGTAATAGGGTCCCGTTTTACCCTTTGGGTATGGAACCCTGAAAATACATCACATGTACAGAAGAATTCATAATAATTATTTTTGAAATTCTGATTTTAGAATTAAATTATAACGTAAGCCACAACTCTCTCAGAAATCTCCTCAAAAGTTTTTGCGTAAAGATGTACCAATAATAAATATTATACTTACAAACTCACCCATTTCATGTAAAGTACCTATGTAAGTAATTGTAGGCATTTATAGTTGGATGCTTTATTATTGAAGATTCGTGTTGAAACTTTGCTTCATTTTTTTTTAAACCATGATGTTTTGTTGTAGATATACAGGGTGTAACAAAAACAAGTGATAATACTTTAGGGTGTGTACGTGTTCCTTGTAGAGACTTCACTGTGAAAGTAGCAGCGCTGAAAGAACAACATTTTTTTTCACTTTTGTATGGGGAAACTCGTGACGCTCGGGCCCTTGCCCATACAAAAGTGAAAAAAAAAATCGTCTTTCAGAGCAGCTACTTTCACAGTGAATTCTCTACAAGGAACATGTACACACCCTAAAGTATTATCACTAGTTTTTGTTACACACTATATAGATAAAAGGCGAACGTTACTTGTCACAACTTCCGCAAGTGTTATCGATGGTCAAATTTTCACGGTTTGTTTTGGCAGGATGAAAAGTTTGAACGTATATTTTGCTTTTACACTCTAGAACAGGGGTTCCCAATTGCGCCGGTGGAAAGGCAAGAGGGGCGCCGCGGCCGTGAGTCGATCCTCCATCCTCATCCGAAACCACAAATATCAAAAAAATAAAATTTTAATATTAATTAGGTGAAGTAGGTAGATGATTAAATATGCATTTATTATTATTTATTATTTACCTGCATAATCTACTACTTAATCATTAGAGGTATTTATGTAGCTTTTTCTAATAGCTAGGTAGAGTTGAGCGCCGTGACAAAATATTGAAGTGCAACTACGCCGCAGACTGAAAAAGATTAGGAACCTCTGCTCTAGAAGATAATTTCAACCATTGACTACTCAACCGATATCCATTTCAGTCGACGGTCGTTCTCAACTAGAAAGAACATAAAATGCTTGTAAAATTTTTATGGCCTGAGCCCTAAGCCTAACCTATATATTTTACCTTCCTGTTAACTTTTTTTATACAAAGTCTTTTATCTTCAAATATTGATTATAATATAAGACTAGAATATGAGGTAGGTGTATAATTTTATATTTAGTTCATAGAAATAATACATGTTAAATGACTATAATTATTATTTCTACTTACATTAATTTTACAATGTAAAGCCCAGCCTCAGATTTAGTAGGTACGATGATGGTTTTTTAAATTCACATCCTTATTTCCCGGTTGAATCATACAATCTCCTTCTTGCTATGGAAAAATTATTTGAGCAATTATGTGTAATGTCTGAATTATTAACCAATAATAATTCTATTTATTTAATAGCCTCTTTATTTAGAATTAATATACAAATTTTGGTTACAATTAAAATTATTGGTACAAGTTACAAATTAAATTGTTGAAAAATTTTGTCTAAATCCCTCGTGGCGAAGGCCTCCATCAGTCTTTTCCATTCGTTTACGTCTAATGCTGCTCTATGCCAGGTCCTTCCAGTTGCTTGCCGAAAAACATTTGACCAACATTTAATTTTTCTGCTTCTTTTTCTTTTATTGCCTCTTGGGTACCAGTGAGTTACTGTTTTGCTCTACTCGTCTCTACCTCGTATAAGTTGTCCGGCCTATTTCTATTTTAACTTGTTAGACTGTACTGTAATATTTTTAGGGTTCCGTACCTCAAAAGGAAAAAACGGAACCCTTATAGGATCACTTTGTTGTCCGTCTGTCCGTCCGTCCGTCTGTCAAGACCCTTTTTCTCAGGAACGCGTGGAGGTATGAAGCTGAAATTTATATCAATTACTCAAGTCTACTGTCCCTTGAAGCTGTGAAAAAATCAAACTTCTAAGCCAACGCAATCAAAAGATACAGCCGTTTATGCCGCAAATTTTCGACACTTGCAAGGGAATCAAAACCTACAGGGTGCTTTCCGTGAACTCAGAATCTTGAAATTTGGTACGAAGCAACGTCTTATAGCATAGATAAAGGAAAAATTACGAAAACCATAAATTTTTAGTTACATCACATAATATATTTTTTTTTAATAATTTTAAACTTACTACCCATTTCCTCATAAACGCGTAGAGGTATTAAATTGAAATTCATACCAAATACTCAGGTCTATAATACCTTTAAGCTGTCGGAACCCTCGGTGCGCGAGTCCGACTCGCACTTGGCCGGTTTTTTTACCTTTGTTTTGTCTCATATCGTAGAGTATCCTATTTTATTTAATAGTTTAATGCTTAGCATGCTCCTTTCTATGGATCCTTGGCAATTTTCTAGCTTAGTTCTGTTCTGTTAGTTTTTTGTGAGACTCCAGGTTTGGTAGCCGTATGATGAGACTCGCAGGATGTGCATTGTAGAGTTTATATTTAAGTGAGTGTTCGTAATCTTTATGTTTCATGACCTTTTTGTGTAACCATAATAATTCTATACTATAATTAAGTAACGAGGCATAGGATTCTTTAAAAGTTTTGACATTTTATAATATGAAAGTTTGTGCCTTAATTTAGCGTATTCTGTATTTTACCTATTTATTTAGACATAGTCGAATAAACCAATAATTGAACAAAAACATAAACCTGTTATCCATTTTATTTGTGGTCAATTAAAAAAATTCCATTATTTCAGTTGTAAAATATATAAAACAGAAGAATATTTTTGACACATGCAATGGAGGATCACAATTTTACAATACAGAGATTTATTTTAGTTTAAAATTGACTTTTTTAAATTGTTGCATTTACAGTAATTATGCGTATCACGTCGAGTTTTTAAACGAACAATCAGTCAAAATAGTTGAAAAAAAAATAATACCGCAACATATTACTGTGTTTGCTGTTTGAATTTAAATAATTATGTTCGAATATATTTCCCCCATTTTAAAGTTTTTTCTTCTTTTACTACACATAAAAGTAAGTGACGATTTTTTTAGGGTTCCGTAGTTTTTTATTGTGACAATAACATTCTACAGAGTGTAACAAAACAAAGTGATAATACTATAGAATAAGTATTGTGTCCCTTAATTATAGTTGATTGCAGAGCAGAGCAGAGCTGGGGGGTGTGCCAAAATCTTTTCGTTTTCGCTTCGTTATAGAGTCGCCGAGGAAAATGTATGGAATTGACATAAGCGTTCGTTTATATGACGTTGATGTACGACTCGTCTGTCAATTCCATACATTTTGATCGGCGATTCTATAACGAAGCGAAAACGAAAAAGTTTCGGCTAAATGGCCTGATTACTTTTTAAGTTCTTGTATGGGTAATTTAAATACATTGGATCATTTCTCATAGAAACATAGAAGTCGAAAGTAACTATTTCAGCAGTGCTGTTATCACAGTGAACTCTAAACATATTATTATACATACAATTCTAAACATCTATACATATTATAAAACAGTCGCTTTTTCCCTCATGTCCCTTTGTTCCCTTTAATCTTTAAAACTACGTAACGGGTTTTGATGATTTTTTCAATGTTAGATAGCCCATTTATCGAGAAAGGCTATAGGCTATATTTTATCACGCTAAGACTAATAGGAGAATGTGGAAAAAACGGGGGTAATTATTAGAATGGGCTTATTTCGCGAACTACTAGAGTAATTTTTATGTTATTTGGCACAGATAAGAAGACCACGTGAAGGATCATAGGCTATCTATGATTTTAATCATTTTTTCAATGGCTATATATTTTATACCCGTGCGACGCCGGGGCGGGTCGCTAGTAATATTATAATATACTAGCTATCCCGGTGAACTTCGTGTCACTTCAAAACCTTCCCTGGACTTCTACGAATATTTTAAGACTAAAATCAGCCCAATCCATCCAGCCGTTTCCGAGTTTTAGCGCGACTAACACATTTGGAAATCCATTTTTATATATAAGAGAAGATAGATAGCTAACTGAAGTCTATCAAAGTACTCACGTACTCACTACACTGCAGTTTGCACACTTTGCTTCTCACTGCTTCATGGTCCGTGATATTTTTATATTTCAACACACCATCACTTGAATAGCACGTGTCAGAAAATTGCTGAGATATATTTTGGAAGTTATCTCCAAAGTTTATTAAGTTAAATAGTACTTTTGTAGTAATTAATTGGGGTAGCTATGGGTAAAATACTAACATTAGTTTTGAAATCAAAATATTATATATTTCTTTACCCAAATAAAAATTGCCCATCTTAAAAAATCTTAACGGTAACCATAGAAAATATTTACACTTCCATAAATGAATGCGCATGCTATTAAAATATAGTTCCTAAAATATATGACGGTAACATGTATTATGTAAAATGTGCATTGAAATTTGTTTTAGGCCTGCTCAGGACCACGGAATCATGTTCAGGTAATTAATATTAATTAGAATATTATTTTCAGGGGAGAATGTAAATTTTTGATGTCTTATACACTAATATGACATTTTGATCGGTCGGTATAATATTACAATGAGGATCAATTCAGACCGCAACGCGATGCGTAGATCAATCATTTCTAAATGTGTATGGATTTGACATGTTCAATTGCTTTCAAGACGTCTTGCTGTTAAGTCCGTAAAAATTAAGAAATGCATCTACTAGTCGCCTTGCGGTCTGAGTTGACCCTTAAATATATAGTTTTTTCTGCACGTTAAGTACACTTGCGGTACTGTAAGAAAATTTATAAACATTATAAAATCAAATGGCAACCGATAAATCTTGAAAACCAAAACACCCCAGCTTAAAAAGTTTTTTACTAAAATGAAAAGTGTTGGGTGTCTTAAGAACGAATAGCCACTAGAAGCTGAAAAAGTGAAGCTGTAAGTAAGTGAAAAATTCAAAAAGTTTTAACGCTAAAACTATTACGAAAAGTGAGCATTCAGACCTATTTTATGTCTCGTTTAAAGCTAAATTACACCCTCACGCCTTACCTTTTAGGGGAAGTATTATTTTTAACCGACTTCCAAAAAGGAGGAGGTTATAATATGTTCGGCTGTGGATATTTTTTTTGTATGTTCAACGATTACTCCACCGTTTGTGAACCGATTTTCAAAATTTTTGTTTTGTTATATTAGGTTTCTTATTTTTTTTAGTTAATATTATAAGAATGTTACTATTGTTTTTACCTTGGAAGACGGTTTTAATATTTTGTTAAAAATAATTCCGATCCGCGTTGACTGAAAATATCTATTATTTTCTGTACACAGAAAACTTATTTTTCTTATACTCGTATGGCTTCTGGCAACACATGTAGTGTTCTTAATATTACGTAAAGGAGATTATAAGATTTCCATTCTTAAGAACCGGGTGACCTGTGATTTTTAAGCCGTTTTAAATAGACAGTAATATTATAAATGTCCTGGCAAACTTAATGAGAAATAGATTTGTAATAACGGATTTATTTTCCTTTAATATATTATTATTTTATTATAAACAAAATGTACCTATTTCAATTTAATTTTAGATAAATACGTTTTTTTTTAAGAGGAGTCCACACCGCCCTTTTTTCCATACAAACGTTGTCCCCTGTTTCCTCCCTGGATAATGCTAGTAGAGTTATAATTTTTTTCCTGAATATCTACGGCCACTAATACAATGTCCCTATGTTTTCTTTTTTTTCATAATTTAATTATTAAATAAGATATAAACGTTCAAAAACCCAAGAAAATGGCTAGATTTTCCGCTGTGTTCAAACGTCCAGAAAACAGATTTGGCTAGATTATACAAAAAAAAGCAAAACATAGGAACACAGCTCAATCCTTTTTTTAATCTTTAATGAAAAAACTACTTAAATCGGTTAAGTTTTGGAGAAGGAATCAGGGGACAACGAATCGTTGATTTTCTGGATTTTCTGCAGTTGTCTCTATCGCGTTCTGCGGTATAGGCTTGAGGTAAGGGAGACAGCTACGAGTATATATATTACACGTACTTTTTTTTCATTTCTCTAGCCCCTGGTGTATCCTCTTAATACTCTTATCATTTATTTTATGTCGATTTTACTAAATTAATTTATGAAATAGAATCTCAACATTAAAACACTAGGTAATTAATAACTAAGGTGCATTTTATTTTAATGTACCCATACTATCTATCCTTATTCATATGCGTCTGTCTGTTACCTGTTCACACCTAAACCTAAACTAGTTAGAAAATGAATCTGATAAAGTGCCGAATAGGCTATTCGTAACTTTTTTGATTCGTAACTTCATACTTAGGGCCTGTTTCACCACTTTCTGATAAAGTGCCTAATAGGCTATTCCCAATTTTTTTGACAGATTTTCCATACTTGATCTGCAAAGTTAATTGGTGGATAGCCTTATCAGGAAGTGGTGAAATAGGCCCTTCATCTGTCAAGTTAATTGGTGGATTGGCCTATTCGTCACTTATGAGGAAGCGGTTTTTTAAAGGCTTAATTTGCGAGAATTCTCATGATATACTAGTTATATTGCAAGGGAAATAACTAAAGATAAAAAGGTCTAATTTCTAAAATGGGCGAAGGCCATTTGACCGATTAATTATTCGGTTCTTCCACCGAAGCGATGAAGCTAGTAACGTCGAGACTGAGGCACGCCAGGGGCATCGATTGCCGATACCGTTATGTAACTTCAGCTTAGTTTAGACTAGGCTAGTCTTTGGCCAGTAGTAGTCTATGTAATATTTATTTTATTTATATTTTATTATTTTTATTTATTTGGAAAACATACAGTGTTTATTCAATTTATTGAAGGCTGTATAAAATCTAGACACCATTTAAACATTTTCACATTTATTTTTATATTTAAAGTACCTATTATAGTGATTTTGTAGTTTTTTTTAAATGACAATAATTTTCCCATCGTTTTGGTAAAAGGTGCGAGTGAGTGTGTGCCAGTTTCTTACGCCGGTTCTTCACGGCGGATTAGTTCCCGAACCGGTGATAGGCCTCATGTAGACGTTCTAAAAGTGTTAATTTTTAACCGATTTAGAAAAATAAAAATTTTTTATTTTCATATTCATTTTCTTGTAAAAACTGTTAAAATTTCAGGTGATAAAATGTGACAATTCATTAAAATTACCAGTTACTATTTATAGGCATCCACCAAGCAAAATCTGCAAGTTGTATTTTTATTCTAATGCCGATACTATTATAATATTATAACTTCAGCTTAGTTTAGACTAGGCTATTACTATACTATGTAATGGATACCTGTATAATTCAGAGTCTAGACTCATGATACTGGGTTAAAAAAGGTAAAAAACTGTTTAAAATAATATGTATACTTACTTAAATATACGTTATCAGACGATAAATTGTGACTATCCATAAAAATTGCATGATACTTATTTTATTTCTGTATGCGTGAAGAATTTACAGACAGTTCTGTTAATTCTTCACGTCCAAGCCGCTGGACAAAGGATGTAAATTGATGTTATAGCCCGGGCGCGCACTAGCGGCCAGGCCGCAGCGGCCAGGTCGCGGCGGCCATCGAAAGTATGGTGTGGCCGCTGGTCGCGTTGCGGCCAGGTGCGCGTGGTCTATGGCGGTTTCATACTAAGGTGATTATTTCGATGGCCGTCGCGACCTGGCCGCTGCGGTTTGCCCGCTAGTGCGCGCCCGGGCTTATACTTTAAAGCTCCGGAATGTACATTAGGTTTTACGCATGATGTCCATTCATGTCATATTATTATAATGTGAATGGACATCATGCGTAAATTTTTTATACTTCATGTTTTTTTATTGTAAATTTTCGAAACTCATTAAATATACACTGGCACAGAAGATCATAGTGTAAACAAGGCTTAAGCTGTTCGCAGCTCTAGATAGCTGTGGTCATCTAAATTTCATATTGGTATTGGATTTGGCAGTTTTATACACTGTATTTGCATTTAATAGTTTCAAGCATTTTCTCCAAAATCTGGAGTCCTTAATTGAATTTACTAAAGCTAGGCTGTATTCTATTTGAGCACTAACAATAAATTGAATTTAACTGCAGTACCAGTTGAGAAAATACTAAACTCTGTTTGAGCATAATATTCGTATAAAGATAAAGTTTGTCGTATTTAGTGAAATTTTCATTTGAATATAAACACTAAACCAACTTAAAAACGTAAATCGCACAGTACCGAAATACAATAACGATTTGGTAGATGTTCAATTTATTTGTTTACATTCAAACTCAAACGCACTCAAACACATTCAATGATGAATTAATTTCAATTTAATGAAGAGTTTGACAAATAATGTATGGGGCTTATGTCAAAATCCTCATTTAATTACAGTTAAGTAATTAATTTTCGTCTCTAATTGCCGCAGATAATATAGTGTTTGTTTATAAGCAATATAAAAAGCTGGTAAAGAATTCGCACGTATATACGATTTCCAAATCCATATTCCGTGTTCGGAAATCCAAATGCATATTATAATCAGTAGAAAATACATTAACTGGCGCACACTTTTTTGTTAGCTTATTTCCAAACAGAGCGAATTCCGCACGTACCTACGTGTCAAATGAAAAAAAAAACCAACGTTTGTGCAAGTCTCACGGAAAACGAATTCGGAAAGCGAATAAAGAAAATGTGTGTATGCAGCCAGCATAAAAGGTATATTGTGAAAAGAAAGTATACCTTTTACCTAAATATAGAACACACGCTATTCTGTCCCCGTCAAAAGCTATTTTTGACTGACCCAATTTCATTATTTTAATATTTAATTAACCGAATTTAATAATGTCAATGTTTGTTAATTTTGATGCTAAGCGATTCATCTGATTGCTATAAATTATAAGCGTATATAAGCATGTTATCCACATAACTGATTTTATAAATATGAAACTATGTCTGTCTGTCACTCTTCACGCCCAAACAGCTGAACCGATTTTGCTGCGATTTGATATAGAGATACTTTGAGTCCTGGGAAGGGAAATAGGATACTTTTTTATCCCGGAAAATGTACGGTTCCCGCGTGATAAACGAATTTTGACGCAACTGTTGTAACAGGCAGACAGACACTTTCGTATTTATAATATTAGTATGGACTATGAATTATCATCCACGTAGTGAAACCTGGCAAAACATGTAGTGAATAACCTCTATAAATCATAATACTAAGCGACACAGAAGTTCAGTAATAACATTATCTATATCAATATTAATACCACAATATACTGTATAGTCAAACTGCGCAAGCAGTTTTGCAGGAAGTGTATATTTGTTAAGTCCATACTTCCATACTATACAGGGTGTAACAAAAATAAGTGATAATATTTTAGGGTGTGTACGTGTTCCTTGTAGACAGTTTTCTGTGAAAGTAGCAGCGCTGAAAGACCAACATTTTTTTTCACTTTTGTATGGGGAAACTCGTGAAGCTCGGTCGGTCAAGCCTTACCCATACAAAAGTGAAAAAAAAATTTCGTCTTTCAGCACTGCTACTTTCACAGTCAACTCTCTACAAGGAACACGTACACACCCTCAAGTATTATCACTTATTTTTGTTACACACTGTATACGAGGGCTGCTATTTATGTATCCGGAACTGGCCACTTACAAGAACAATATTTAAAAAGTAATTACAACATTTGAAAATAGAACTCTTTGGTTGAAGAATACATTTTGTTTCATGTGACTGTCAATTATTTTTCCATTGTGGCGTCATTTTGAAAATTGCGTGTCTTCATTTGCCATGGATTTAACGCGTGAACATTTTCGTGCAATGATTTACTATGATTTTCGGCGTGGGCTAAATCAACAACAGTGCTTTATTCAACTCACCGCAACTTTTGGAGATGAAGCACCATCAAAAACCACTGTTTATCACTGGTACAGTGAGTTTAATCGTGGGCGGTCTATGCTCACGGATGAAAATAAAGAAGGTCGCCCAAAAACAGCTGTTGTCCCACAAAATATAGATGCTGTGCGGGAACTAATAATGCGTGATCGTCATGTTACATATCGCGAGATAGAGGCGTCCTTAGGCATAAGTATGACGAGCATACATAAGATATTACACGAACATTTGGCTGTAAAAAAATATGTTCGCGTTGGATTCCGCACAACTTGACAATCGATCAAAAACGGGCTCGTGTCGATTGGTGCAAAAAAATGATAAAAAAATACAACCGTGGTACGTCAAAAGCCGTTTATAATATCTACACAGGTGATGAATCTTGGATCTATACATATGACCCCGAAACTAAACAACAGTCAACGGTGTGGGTGTTCCAAGATGAGCCGAAACCAACAAAAGTTACTCGTGCAAAAAGTACTTTGAAGCAAATGGTCGCCTGTTTTTTTGGAATTAATGGACATGTGGCTACAGTGCCATTAGAGAATCGTAAAACGGTTAATTCTGAATGGTATACGACCATTTGTTTACCAGAAGTCTTTGAAGAAATAAGAAAGGACAACCGACAACGCAGAATCATATTACATCACGACAATGCTAGCTGTCACACCTCAGCTGAAACAACTCAGTTTTTGGAGGGTCAAAAGATCGAATTGACTGGTCATCCGCCGTACAGCCCTGATTTGGCACCTAACGATTTCTTTTTATTTCCATACGCGAAGAACAAATTACGTGGTCAACGTTTTTCGAGCCGCGAAGAGGCTGTTGATGCGTTCAAAATGCACGTTTTGGAGATACCTCAATCAGAATGGAAAAAGTGCTATGAAAATTGGTTCCAGCATATGCAAAAGTGTGTCGATCATCGCGGCGAATATTTTGAAAAGCAATAAAACCATATTAAATGATATAATATGTTTGTTTCTTTTTTTAATTCCGGATACATAAATAGCAGCCCTCGTACTATATACTTATACTATATACTATATACTATACTATATACTATAATATTATAAATGCGAAAGTGTGTCTGTCTGTCTATCTGTCTGTCTGTCTGTTACCTTTTCACGCCCAAACCGCTGGAGCGATTTTGCTGAAATTTGGCATGGAAATACCTTGAGTCCCGGGAAAGGACATAGGATACTTCTTATCCCGGAAAAATATACCGCCGACGCCAGAATTTTGGCGAAACGGAGATGCGGGCGTCATCTAGTATACTATAAGATTAAAAATATAAATAAATATAAATCATACAGTAAACCATCATATTATTAGACCACACGAATTGGGGCCCATAATACAAAATAATAATATTTTTATTTACAGAGTACAGCATCTAGCCGACACATTTTATTTATAGTTTTTTTATAAAATCGCACATATAATATGAAATTGATGACATGATTTTCGAATCCTATTATTATCGAACGCATAAAGTCAATTCAATACAATATTTTAGATCGGAGATTTCATAAAGATATTATAGAAATAAAGAAAACGTGTTGTCAAGTTCAGTGTTCCGCAAAAAGTTTGCCGCGGCACAGGTGTGCTGTGCCACAAAAAAATTACATTTTACCTACATATTCCTAGTTAGTAAGAACTAAAAAAACGCAACTTCTCAGGATGATCGATGAAAGGAATAAGAATAGGGAACAGAGCACCCCCGTACATGCTGATTAATTTGTGGTGTAAGTACCTCCAAAAATTTTCATTTTTCCAGTTGTACCTTGAACACAAAAAGTTTGCGGAACACTGGTCTAGGGGCTCAGAACAATTTGTATGAACTTATGAAGTATCTCGTCAAGCGCGTAAAACTTGTCTCTTGCACGAACTTGGTTTCAATACGGCTGAGTTGCGCTACTGTATTCATTTATATTGTGGCAATACTACACTACACAGGCCTGCTTATAATTTATTTATGCCGGCGAACTGTGCGTACTCCTCTAATTGATGGATAATTCGATAAGAGTGAGGTTGTTAGTATGTGGGTAGGTTAATATTTAGTTAGGAAAATACTTGCTTTATTAGGTTAGTTAAATAACAAAACTTTCTTACTAAAGTATACGTAAAAAATTATGTTTACCTTCAGGAAACGCAGCCTTTTTTAGCTACATTTATACGCAAGGTTTGTCTTGACCAAATGAGATTTGTGTATAGCGTACTAAAATATTATGTTCCTTCTCCGTAGCGATATTGGCGTATTGTGCAATGTGCATTGCTCGTTAAAATTGCTTGTCTTATAAGACAGACGCCATAATACTTTTTAGTTCTAGCGCCATTTTGTTTTAAGTTAGTATCAACCATACAGTTAATATACCTAGAGGTATATTAACTATATGGTATAAACATAATATTTTGACAATAACTTATTGATTATTAATTTATCGTAAATAACGTTATTATACTGAACTAGATGACACTCGCAACTAAGTTGCGCCAAAATTCCTTTATCGCGCGGGAACCGTACATTTTTTTGGGATAAAAATTATCCCGGGACCCAAATTATCTCCATGCCAAATTTCAGCTAAATCGGTTCAGTGGTTGGGGCGTGAAGAGGTAAGAGACAGACAGACAGACAGACGGACAGACACACTTTATATAATACGCTTCACACCACGTCAGTCTGGCCTCGTGCTAAGTACCTGTAGGACTTGTGTTACAGGTACCAGACAACGGAAATATATTTAATACTTTCATATTATACATATATTTAAGATTTTTATTATTTCATACATATATTTAATATACACGTTTCGTCGGCGGGATTCGAACCCGCGACCCCCGGCTTGCGCTACCAACGCGCCACCAACTGAGCCACAGAGGTCGTTGTTTTATATCGCACTAGATGACGCCCGTAACTCCGTTGCGCCAAAACTCGTTTATCGCGCGGGAACCGTACATTTTTCCGGGATAAAAACTATCCTATGTCCTTTCTCGGGACTCAAAGTATCTCCATGCCAAATTTCAGCGAAATCGGTTCAGCGGTTCGCGCGTGAAGAGGTAACAGACAGACAGACAGACAGACGGACAGACAGACAGACAGACAGACACACTTTCGCATTTATAATATTAGTATTGAAGTATGGATATGGATGTAGGATTCACTTTTGCTTTTTGTAACAAAACGGCGGTTTTCGTGTCCGGACGTCGATACCAACGGATGCCGAAATGGTCCGCCATTGTGTTTTATTTTCCTGTTATTTTTGAACGCGTGTTGTGAAATTTTCTCCCATTTTCATACTTCGTGCCATAATTGAATGATTGCCATTGTTTATGAATTTCAAGTACTATTTGTAATTGTAAGTTTTTGCATTGTTAAATTAAATCACTGATTAAGCCGATTAAAATACTTATCAACAAGTTTAGCCCATTTTTTTCTAAAAACTAGCTGTCCCGGTGAACTTTGTGTTACTTTAAAACCTTCGCTGGACTTCTACGAATATTTTAAGACTAAAATTAGCCCAATCCGTTCAGCCGTTTTCGAGTTTTAGCGTTACTAACACAATTGAAAATTCATTTTTATATATATAAATACTGTAAAAGAGGTTGCCGCACTGGTGAGTAAGAATTGTTTTTAAAAAACTATTATTTTGACATTGGTTTATTGTCAGATTTTTTTCATTATTATTTCTGAGTCCAATGGCTTAACTGGTTTTTATTTTATTGCATTTTTATATCATTTATTGTCCAGTTCTAAATAAATATCCACAGTATATTGAAGCCATTATTTTAATTATTCCACTGCTCCAATCAAGACTTTTACAGATACTGTAGTACAAAAAAACTAGATCGATATTAGTCCACCCACTTGGATGGTACGATGCCACGGACAGACAAAAACACAAAAAATATATATAGTCAGAAACGTCAAAGAAATAACACTTATATCAGCGGCACAATAGACATTCAGGGGGCTATAAAAAGACAAACACTGAAAAGGAAAAAAAAAACACTGAAAAATCGGTCATTGAATTTAATTCGTGTAAGTACATTTATGTAACTTTTTGGGGTTGTAAAAAGAGTAAAACTTTTAACTCGCTGTAACAGTTTTAAACCAATTGCAATAAATTTTACAGTAGGAAGAAAAATTAAAGCTGTTTTTAGTTTACAACTTTAGAGTTTTACGCTTTTAAAATTTACTGTATTATATATTTTTCGGGTTTAAAATTTAAAGCGATATAATGGTAAATAGTTTTATTTCGAAAATATATTATGCATTCATAGAAGTTATTTGATCTAAAACTATTAAAATCAATTGAATACTAAAATATATACTAAATAATGCGTAAAAGAATAAAAACACAAAATCATATTTTAGATTGACCATAAAATTTTAATATCGGTTATAAAATATTATATCAAAACATCGTTCGTTGGATCTAGAATTTCATAAAATGTCAAACCTGACCTGATTTTTCCTTTAACCACACCGCTCATTTTCTACAGCTGCTGCTCTTTTTCAATATCCAAATTATTTACTTATTATAAACTATAAATTATAATCCAGAAAATTTAAAATGTGTAAGTAAGATACATCAGAGTATTAATATTTATAAAAAGTAATGAAATAATATTTATTGACTATAAGTTTAAATAATTCCCAAGTGTAAAGTAATATTTTAGTCCATAATTGTTGTCACGGTATGTCGGGGGACCGCCAAGTAAACTACGACAACAGCGACTTTTGCTTTTGTATCGCCAAGTCGCTGATTGTCTCGATTCGGTTCGCTGTGCACTGACCCTTAAACTATAATGATAAGTGAAATCAAACATGTACATTAGAGGTTTTTTGTTTGTTTGTTTGTTGTTGAAACCCGATTTAAAACTGATTGAAACCCGATTGTTGTTTAACATTACTTTTCAAATAAAAAATAAATGAACTTCTCAAGGTCAAATAAGGCATGTATTTTCACCATTATACTCTGGAACGTACCAAAGAACTAGGGTTGCTGAAGATTCCTCTTCCGATTCCTCATAATGAGGAAGTTCCGCAATATTTTGGGTTCCTCAACCGTTACCGCATCCTCATAAATAAAAATTAGAAAATCCTCTTCCGCTATCGCTTCCTCAAAATTTAAGAGGAATTTATGAGGAATATCACTGCGCATGCGCGTCGCTTACCCAATCATGGCAACGCACACGCCAGAGCCAGAGAATTCACTCATCTTTTTTTGTGTGCGTGTGTTGTGTATGTTACTGAACTCTTTCTTAATTGCTGGACTGATTTTAATGATTCTTTATTGTGTGTGTTTTGAGAATGGTTCAGATTCATAGTTTGGTCCACTGGAAAATGTCCTTTTAATAAATTTTTGTGTAATGTATGTACCTAGTTATGTACAGACAGGACAAAGACTTTTGGGTTGGATCCGCTAGTATTTATAATTTCCTATCATCCTCATCCGCTTCCTCAAAAAATATCCCCTTTCCTCATCCGCATCATCTAAATTTGCGCGTGAAAATTCCTCTTCCTCCTCCTCTTCCTCATAATCACTTCCTCAACAACCCTACAAAGAACTAATAAAGACATGAGTGGAAGATCCAGATAACTAACATTTTAAACATGAGGACAATAATTCATTTTTTCCCTTATAAATATCGAGTTATTTTCCGGACCTATACATAAAATCATCATTTTTTATTTCAAATCATTTTCCCGGCCCTAAAGCCTACATTTATGAAAATAACGTTACTTACCTGCTTTTTCTTCTAACGTCTTCAATATTTAAAAACATTACCTTCCTTCTGGTGCAGTCGAGTAAAATAGCCCTGCTCGAATTTCAGATTCATCCTCGGGTTCGAATTGGTTCCCTAGCAATTGGGTTTGCGGTGCGCTGGCAGACCACTGGCCTACAATTACTTTAACGTAGCCCAATAAAGCCAATTTCATCAGATTTACGTTTTTTTTTTTTAATTTGAGGGAAATCTGAAAGAAGGGTTTATTTTTTTAATTAAAGATAAAAAATTTATTCAATTCCTTTTGAACCTGGAGTTTACGTGATGCCGATTAGCGGTTCAAATAAGTCAACTGCTCGTTTAATCAATGATTGAATGAATAATAATATAAGACCAAATCTTATATTATTATTCATTCAATACATACCTAGTTGGTGCAACCCACCCTGGGTTGCACCAACTTACTATTAACTATAACTTTAACTTTAACCATAACAAAATGTCAAATGACTAATTGTCGTGTTGTGTCAAATATAAATAAATAAAGACGCCATATTTGACGATAACCTTAACCTTAACTATAACTACGCCTCTGGTGCACCCACCCTTAATATATATAATAGCTAAGGATTGTTCAAGAATTCAAGTTGTCCATACTGCTAAAACTATAATATAGTTCTAAGGTGCGCTTAAGAAATTTAAGCGCACCTTAATATTATAAAGGTGCACTCAAATATTATCTTGTTACAAACATACAATTTTATAAAAAAGACAAAAAGAATTATTACGCCTAAATTTTTATTTAGAAATTATGTATCTAATTTTACAGCAACAGTTTAAGAGTAAAAAAAGATTTGCGAATGTTGTTGACAGACTACAAAAATACTGTAGTTTTTTTTCAAATCCCATATAATTTTTTTAAAATTAAATAAGGGGGCAAACGAGCAAACGGGTCACCTGATGGAAAGCAACTTCCGTCGCCCATGGACACTCGCAGCATCAGAAGAGCTGCAGGTGCGTTGCCGGCCTTTTAAGAGGGAATAGGGTAATAGGGGAGGGTAGGGATGGGAAGGGAAGGGAATAGGGTAGGGGATTGAGCCTCCGGTAAACTCACTTATTCGGCGAAACACAGCGAAAGCGCTGTTTCACGCCGGTTTTCCGTGAGAACGTGGTATTTCTCCGGTCGAGCCGGCCCATTTGTGCCGAAGCATGGCTCTCCCACGTATAAATACGAGTCAGACAGCTTCGAAAACGACATTCGAGGCATGAAAATTTGACTCCTGTTCACAATGTATCGCCTGATAAGTGAATTTTCCAATGATGCTGTTCCCAGTGGAGAGATTTGTACGCGTCGGGGACTAATATCCACTATCACTCTAGTCCCTCGTAATTTCTAGTTTCACAATGATGGAAGCTGGCATTTACTTCCTCTACAATTTACGGTACCATACTTTCTTGTACGATATTAAAATCATGTAATAATGCTTGTTAATATATTTAATCTCAGGTCGTGGGATGTACAGGCTGTTATAAAACTAAGTTTACTTTAGGGTTCGTATGTGTCCCCTGTAGAGTTTACAGTAAAAATTGCAGCGCTGAAAGAGTTATTTGTTTGTGATTTGTATGGGCACATTCATGACATTCAATCACAAAAAATACTCTTCCCCAGCTTGCCCCAGCGTCACGAGTTTCCCCATACAAAAGTGAAAAAAAATTAGTCTTTCAGCGCTGCCACTTTCATAGTGAACTCTCTACAAGAAACACGTACATACCCTAAAGTATTATCACTAAGTTTTGTTACACCCTGTATATGACGTGATTGACATCTACAATATTTTCACAAGCGTAAAACATATCTGTGTGTTGAGAGACGAGACGAAGACGAAGACGAGAAGGGACGAGCCCTTTACTAGGTGTATTTGAATTCAAGGCTACAACAGAGTTGATTGTATGATATTCATACTATCAGTTACAAAGGTAATGGTTATTAGTTAGACATAAATGGAACAATGCTTTAATTATTCATCTCCATCGTCAGGGGAATACAGGCCTGTTGTCAAAGGCCAGTGTGTCACGTAATTGCGGCCAGAATTAACAAAACATAATTATAATGAGTTTGAATTTTTAAATTCTTTAACTTTACACCCATTTGATTAAAAACCTTTGTGGTTTATAATAACGGGTTACAATCATGAAGTGAAAACGAACCAGGCATACATTTTGGACGCGCGGTAGAAAGAGAGAAATATTATAATTCTGTACTACGGCGCGCGGTGGTCGATTCTCCTTTCGTCTTATGAAATTTCGATTAAGTCACGTGTCCTGACGTAAGTCAACATTTACACCGATCCAAAAAATATAATAATATAAACCTGTAATATTTACAGGAATACACTTAAAGCGAAGACGATATGATGACGATATGATGCCGTCAAGCCTAAATCCCACAAACCAATGAGGCCGTAAAGTTTTCCAAGGAAATATGAATTTGAAAGCACAATCCCCTTTGTGGCAGTCGGTTAAACAATTTATAGGGATTGAAAACTGCACACAATAAACGCTTAAAAATTGACGTGCAGCTTTATTTTTACAGGGAGAAAATGGTGCGAACAATTCCTTGCTTTTAAAGTACAAGGCTCGGGATAGGTTGCGCTATCAATATTGCATGAGAGTTAGCTGTCGCCGCTCACTGTCTGCGAACAGTTTTAAAATGTACTCGTGGAGAATCGGAAACTTATGCGGCCTCTCAACGCTGGTCGATCTATAGTATGCACTACACTGACCTCTATAATACACTGGACAGGCTAATGCCGTACAAAATGACAGCTATTTCTTCTGCCGATTTGTAGCGCCGCGGTGAGGTACTGTGAACTAATTACATAGAAAATGACAACCGCCATTTGCAAAATAGTAGTTCCAAGTACACTCACTACTGCTTTCACATAGGAATCAGCGCCAATATGGCGACTTTCAAATCGGAACATTTTATTGATAGCGATCGCCTGTCCAGTGTATTATAGAGGTCAGTGATGTACTATCAGGGAAAATGATTCATAGCCAGATGGCAGACCTAAGTCATTTGGTGGGATTTTGTAAATCCAATGTAATATAAGTCGTAAGAGAAGTTGATTCCTAGCCCTAGGCAGATGGGAGACCTACGTAGATTGGTCGAGTTATGTCAAACCCAGCCGACAGATTACAAAACATTGAATTGACATAAAATGAGTAAAGTAGGTCCGTCAATTTCCTATGAAACAATTTCATCGATGGCAGACAGACGTACATAGTTTACAACTTACAAAGCAGTTACGTACGTGTACGATGGTGGGAATTCATTTCAAAGCTGACTATAGCATACATAACATCATCGATGTTGATTATGTATGTTATAGACAGCTTTGCAATTATGGTAATCTATTAAGTTCCGACGTAGAGAGGCTTGGATAACTAGTATACAGACAATAATACAAAAGTCAAAAACTGTCTTTAAGCAGTGAAAAGAGATTGGACAGACGTAGGCGTAAGTTTAGGCCACTACCATAAAGTTAATATACCTAGCGGAATAGAGAAACAAAGGCCTGAGCAAGAGAGATGTCACTATCAGTACACTGCGTGGTAAAAAGAGACGTGGTAGAAATTATGTTCAATCATGCTTGTGTAAGTGTATACGTACACATATTTTTACACACAGATGAAATCAATTTCGGTTTCGTTTGACAGCTCGAGATTGTTGCTCTATTCCGCTCGGTATATTAACTTTATGGTAGTGGCCTAAACTTACGCCTATGTCTGTCCAATCTCTCTTCACTGCTTCAAGACAGTTTTTGACTTTTGTATTATTGTCTGTATACTAGCTATCCAAGCCTCTCTACGTCGGTTCTTAATAGATTACCATAATTGCAAAGCTGTCTATAACATACATAATCAACATCGATGATGTTATGTATGCTATAGTCAGCTTTGAAATGAATTCCCACCATCGTACACGTACGTAACTGCTTAGTAAGTTGTAAACTATGTACGTCTGACTGCCATCGATGAAATTGTTATATGGCCACTACTGTGCTTCATTTATTTACATCGTAACATTCTTGTGAGAGTGACGTCACGTTATACATGACGTTACAAAAGTCAATTTGTCATGAGCGACATGAAACATGCAAGTGTTGCGTGGAAATACTATTTCCCGGCCTTACCGCAAGAAATCTAGAACCGCTTAGGGTCAATTCAGACCGCAACGCGATGCGTAGATATGCATTTCTAAATCCGTACTGAATTGACAGATTTCGATTGCGTGTGGTGTTGCAAGACGTTGTCAATTCCATACTTTAGAAATGCATCTACGCGTCGCGTTGCAGTTTGAATCGACCCTTGCCAACAGTAAAAATCAGCGTTGCGAGTTACGACATTGCAATCGTTTTACGTCATAAAATGGCTAGAAAACCTTTCTCAACAAAACTGTCGACAATTTTGTTTTATAACTTGGACGTCGTCTTTCATAAGCTGTTGAGATGCGGCTTATTTCGGTCTGCTGGATCATTGACTCTACGTGCAACGACAGTTACAAAAAACTATGATCATAATAATTATAATTATATTTTTAACAACTAGCTGTTGCTCGCGACTTCGTCCGCGTCAGCAAAATGTGATTAAAAAAATTAAAAAGAGAGAAATTTTCTCCTTCCTTACCCAAATAGTAAAAAAGGAATCTTGACGATCTTGTTAAGTAGTTGATCTGGTCACTTTTCATGAACCTAAAGTTGTAGATAAAAACGCCAATACTGTACCTATAGAAAATCTTAAGGATAACGAATAAAAGTAAAATTATTATTTTTAAACAAAAATTGAAACCGACTTCCAAGGTTTAAAAGGTTAAAAGACATTAATAATTTTCTTAAATGAACTAAAATATTAATTAATAATTCATATTCTGTACTCAGTATTTCTGTTCTCAATCTTCTTAATTTGAAGTCGGCACCAGTCATATAAGTTGCAGTTATATTTTGTCATAGAACTGGCGATTAGGCTAGCTGGTAGTTGGTACCGACTTTAAAATAATGAAGACTGAGAACAGAAATACTTACTGAGTAAAGAACATGAATTATTTAATACTTTTTAGTTCATTTAATATAGATCTACAAAAAAACGATGAATTTCACATAGAAATTGCGCTAAAGTTAGCTGCTACGGAGTAAAAAATTATTATGAAGATTGAATACAGAAATAGTTGACGCGTCTATGTGTGTCCCAAAAAAATATCCAGGAGTTCCCTCTATGTCTCACGAATTTCAGTACCAAATCACTACTTTCGTAAGCATTGTACCAATTTCGGGTTATTGTACCTCCATAAACACTAAATAGCACGAAAAAAGTTTTGAAAATCAGTCAACAAACGGTGGAACAATAATATTATAATCAAAGGCAAGATTTTTGAAAATAATGTGATAATTCATGGCATAATTATAGTGATGATGATGATGATTAGTATTATTGACACATTGACATAATAATATGCTTTTAGTTGTTGAAACAACGCCAAAATTGCCGAACATTTATCTATAAGGATTCAAGAGTTCTGTACAGCACCTTCGGAACCAGGGTGTACTTCGGCGCAAATTCTTATTTTTTGGTAGTTTAAGCTTAAAATCCTTAAGAAAAACGTAAAATCACTAAATGTTTCCATATAAATTTTAAGGACTCCTGTCGATTTCTCATGGATTGCATCATCAGATCACCACTTTTGTGATCATGTTACCAAATTCGGGCTACATCGCATACAACAACAAAAGAATTTTGGAAATTGGTCTACAAATGACGGAGTTCTCCGCGAACCAATATAAAAAAAGGTGAAATATATCCTCCTCCTTTTCGGAAGTCGGTTAAAAAGTAGCCTAAGTTATGCCTTACTACATCAGGTATGTGCCAAAAAAAGTCCCGTCAAAATCGCTCCAGCCATTTCAGGGATTAGCCAGAACAAAAAGACAGACAGACAGACATACAGACAAATTTTTAAAAAAATGTTGTTTTGGTGTCTGTACCCTATATACATTCATATGTATGTAGTAAAAACGGTTCTTTCAATATTACAAACAGACACTCCAATTTTATTTATATGTATAGATGTATAGATAATACACCGAAAATCATTTACTGACAATATTATAATTTGTTGACTTACAAGTCCAATAATCAAGATAAAATATTTATTCTAAAAAAATAACGAAGAATAAAAAGAAAGGATATAATTTTATTATCCTTGATGTCCTCAGACACTGCGCTCGCATGAAATTATTTATAAAAAAACTGCAATATTTTATGCAACTCATTCGCACGGTCACGGTAATTACAGCTTAGCAGATCGATTTTTTGATGATCCATATTCCATACTAATAATATTAAAAAAGTAAAAGTGCTGTCTGTCTGTTACCTCTCCATGGCCAAACCGCTGAGCCAATTTTACTGAAATTTGGTATGGAGATACTTTGAGTGCCAGGAAACGACAAAGTATCCTATGTCGTTTCCGGGGAGTCGGGGCGGAGTTTGGCGCAACGGAGTTTCGGACGCTATCTAGTCATTAAATAAAATGAACTAAAACAAAGTGATTACATTTCTGACGATTTCCAGTTGATTCTGAAATTAAATTTTCTCTAAGTGTCTAAACACACTATGCGGAAGTTAGGCGCCGCAGCGGCAGCGTTTTCCGCCGCCGCGGCGCTATCATAGGTCCGACTAGTCTCGAATGTTTGTTTGTGCGGCGGCGCCGGTGAAAAGGGCCCACAGAAATACAAAGGTATGGAGCGGCGCCGCCGTAGTGGCGGTGCGAGGTACCGCTGCCGCTGCGGCGCATGTGTAAACACGCTTACGCGGCCAAAGTTCCGCCAGATTACGTCAGCAATGTCAAACGCTTAGAATACGCTACGGAATTTCGGCGGCAGTTACGCCTGCCTGCATGCGGAACTTCGAGCGCGTTTTTTCGGCCTAGTGTGTTTGAACACTGAAAGTTTTCACTAAAACTCGGCCTGTTAAGCTATCAAAATTAATAATTGAATTTTCACATTCTCGTGGTCAACATTAATTTAGCTACTGTGGCCCATGCAACATTATTCGTCATAGATGCTTTATTATAATATTGTATAGATAAACCACGCATCGCATATAATGAGGTAGGTAAAATTTATTAAAGGAGGTTGGCATAGTATATTATGTATAAGTGTTGTCCTAAAGAATATATTTATAAATAAAAAATCATCCAACTGCGAGTTGGACTCGAGCACGAAGCGTTCCGTACCATTAAAAAGCAAAATTAGGTAAAAAAATGTGTTTTTTTATATGGAAGCCCACCATAATTATTTATTTTATATGAATTTTATTATTAATTAATAAAGTATAAATACAATTGAGTATTTTGTGTACATTTTAAGTGCCTACCTATTGCCCCCCTTAAATATTTAATTTATTTTGTTTTTAGTATTTGTTGTTATAGCGGCAACAGATATACACAATCTGTGAAAATTTCTAAAATCTAGCTACAGTTCTTGAGATACAGCCTGCTGACAGACTGACGAACAGACAGACAGACAGACGGACAGACAGACATCGAAGTCTTAGTAATAGGGTCCCGTTTTTATCCTTTGGGTACGGAACCCTAAAAAAGTGTCACTACTTGTTATAATTCAAGAAACCTTTCTGACTTCCAACTTCTGCAACTCTCTGAATTTTACTTAAAAGCTTGCAAGTATTCAGAAACTAACTTAACTAACGAAGTTAAAATTTAAAAATTATAAAGTCTTTAAACGTTGGATTTAGTTTTTTTTTTAGTTTTGAAATGAATGTAAGCTATTCATGCTTACTAAGGGTGAAACCAAACGAGCGTAATTTTGTGAGTAGTGAGTCGCAGAATTTCTGTCGCGTAAATATATTTTCATACAAATCATGACTCACAAAATTACGCTCGTGTGAATCAAACAGGACTTTTGTATGAAACCGAATGCAGCAGAATTTCTGCCACTCACAAAGTACGATCGTTTGGCTTCACCTTAATAGGTGGTATTAATAAAACCTTAATGGTATCGTAGGAATGTCCGTAAATGAATGTCTATTGTTATGACGTGACGTAGTCATTCACGTGCTTGCTAGCCAGGCCGTAGCAGTGCTACGGCGTAGTTGCTACGCGCTACGAAATGCTACGAAACTTTATAGACAAAGATCCAAGTTAGCTTAGCTTGTTTTTTTTAAAGCAGGAAATAACTTTTTACTTATCTTATTGTTTTTAAAAATAGAATAAGAATTTACCTTTAAAAATACAATCAATTTTTTTGGTTTAATTTTAAGATCCGAGTTCGTTTGTACACGTCAATGTAATTAATTATACTAATTATTATTTATCTCATTAATAGTAATTGTTTTAATTATGAAAATTCAAGTACCTACTTACTAAGTTGATTCCTTGTTTGATAATTTAAGACATGACTGATTTGAAAAAAAAAACGTTATTATATAATTATTTACTGAATAGTTAACTCAATCATTTAATTAAATATTGATTTAACATCATTTGTAGATTAAAGTTATAACATTGTTTGTAAAACAATCTCACATAACAGTCTCAAATGGCATCGCAAACAATCGTTTTCTGAATGTTCCTTAAACGCTAGCACGCCTCCTATCACTTTATCGAAAGTGGCTATTTCATACATTGTGTAAGCATTCAACAATATAAGTATTTGATACGTATTCTGAGATCGTTGTTTTCCATGAGGTTACCGATATAAAATGTTATTATACTCATGTTATGTTTAGCTGGCTCTTGTGCTATAATTAAATTCTATGACGTAATTTAAAATTAATTTACTTACATACCTTACGGTAGATAAAATTTTGATTTAAATATATTATATTACCTATATAATTTTTATTTGTTTTATAAAATAGCATTACCTACACATGGCTACAGCATTTTAATTAGATAAGTTATAGTTACTTATATATTATATCGTTAATATTAATTAACAAATAAAAGCTTAGCAAAGAAATTTAATTTTTACAGGCACACACCTAAACATTAAAATTTTTAATAAGAATTTAACTTAACAATAATTAAATGTATACCACTAACCTGTCCTACCTTTCAAATAAAATTTTCGATTATAATTGCGTCAAAAATTTACAGTTGAATAAAACAAAATATATTAACAATAATTTATTGTTAAAATATCGTTAATTGTATACAAAGTATATTATTCAATTCAATTTTTGTGTCAACGTTAATCGCTGAATATGACATTTCCGTTGAAAACTCAATCAAATCTCGTATTATCCTTGAACTCAAATGTACAAGGAAACTATGCCTTATACATTATACACATTGAGCAATGTTGTGGACATGCGTATTAGCCGCTTTCGAGCGAACATCGTATCTTCCTCGCAGCGTGATATCAGCCACCGCAAATTAAACTTTTAGTTGAAGTGATAGGACTCAGTTTCCTTGGGCGGCGGTCGAGCAGGCGCTCTATGTGGGGCGGCGTCGAATAGGGGGTGATTCAGTTTGAAACGCCGCGCGACGGAGCTCAGTACTCCCCTCTCGTCAAAACCAATCGAAATGACACCATACATACTAATAAAATATTCTAAATATAAATATATTTGAGTATGAAATCGAAATAAACTCTTGAGTGTGAGTGAACATTAGTGTATGCCTTAGTAATGTGGTGACACCGATGGAGTGGATATTAGGCTGTGAAGGGAACTTGGTATTAATTATATTCACATTTTATTCACGTTTGACCTCGTAACTATGAAATTCACGCGATAAATTACAATAATTTCATATGAAAAGCCACGCACTAGACGTTCTTTATGATAAGCCGAATACATATTATGATTAGTAAACGTATTTAAAATGGAATCGTAAACGCGATGTAATTTAAACGTTTCAAAATTCAAAATATAAAACGTATTTACAATTAGGTAACTCTCTAATTATAGTATCGGTTGTATAGGTTATATATTTTTATAAACTGAATATAATCGTTTTATTCTTCAGCATTTTAAAATGAAAGAATGCTTAAGATGGGCTAAAGTTCGGATATATTTCCAGGGTCACTCGAAAATTATAATATACAAAAACACATCTTTTTGAGATACCTTATATTTCCATAGGAAACATCTTTTCGAAACTTGACACCCGACACAAGAAATAAAGACCAATAAAAAATATATAAATCAAATTAATTGTAATTAGGGACATAAGTAATTGAACGATACTTATTATTACTTATATTACGTTTTAATGTCAGTAATATACTTTATATCACTGCCATAGTATCAGTCTGGTGACCTGAAATCCTCGGTTGTAAATTATATTTTTGTATCACGTGACTACTAGGGTCGTTAGTATTTTACAGGTGTGTTCTCTGTAATGATCTAATCTATCTTTTTTTATTTAATTTGGGGTAAATATTTCGCCGGACGTATAAACTTGCTATAAATTGTGGATAATAATATTGTACCTATTTAAGGTTTAAAAAGAGCGTTTCAGCTAAAAAATGTTATGCCTAGAGCTAAAAAGTATCCTGTAATAATAATAATACCCCCCACACCAGTTATGGTGACGGTGGCCGGTTTCATTGAAACCAGGTATGCAGGAGCTATTTTATAGTGCCCAAGTGTGTGCGCAGTACACAAGAGAACTCTCTATTCCTTTACTTACATAACCGAGTGGGACGGAAGACCGACACGACCGGCGAGAGATTAGGCGCAGGACCGACTTTTTACATGCCCATCCGACGCATGGATCATCTTACTTGTCAGTCAATCAGGTGATCAGCCTGCATTGTCCTAACCAAACTTGGAAATAACATGTTTCCAACACGGGAATCGAAGCCACGCTCTTAACCACTGGACCACGGAGGCGTTATCCTATAAAGAAGCGATAAAAAGTAAAAATATCTGCAGTAATCGACTCGGTCATATTTTACTTAATTCAACAGAATAAAATCAGATTTGTCACGTAATCCAATAAGCATAGATTAATAATTATTGTGGGTATCACTATATTATTTAGTTTAAAATCATGATATTATTGGTACAGGTCGGAAATCTGCTTACTAAACACGGCATTAATTACTAATAGATGCTAACTAAACCCATACCTATAGACCTGCTTCAAAGGCTTGCAAGAAAGCTTTACACGTAAACAGGTTATAAACTAACAAATATCTTTATCTTTTAGATTTTAGGTTTTATCTCTACATAAAATTTTAACATACAGTAGGTACGGATTTTTAATATATTCTTTCATCTATCTTTGTTGTATAATTATTTGAATAAATTTACATCATTTTATACTTGACACTGGCAATAAAAATATATTTATGCTTTAATTGGTGTCCTTGTAATTATTTGTTATGTAATTTTAGCTCATTAATCATGATGAAAGAAAGTTGCAGTACTCTGATTGTAGGTTTACAAAAATAGCTTTTTTCTGCTACATAAATTAATCATAAGCTATCCAAAAATTGCTAATACAGGAATATCGACCAGTAACGTTTGGATTAATAATTAAAAGTGACGTCTATACAATTTTTTTATAATAAATGCTGAGTGTCACACCAATAATAAATGTCTGCATGTTTTTTATATCCTAAAATATTAAAGCCAGATGCGGTATACAGTTATAGAAAAAGGCCGGACAGTTTTTAATACGAAAAATTGATGATTTCCATGCTAAACGAAGTCGCGGACAATGTCTAGTTAAAAATAAAATAACTTGAATGTTCAGACCAAAAGTACAATATCACGCTATTAATATAGATAATGTCGTATATGAGATACAAGATAGTCATCCACTAAAGAAAATTGGCGACGTAAGAAAACCGTCTGCAATAAACCGAAGGACGGGAAATTTGGAATGGAGGTCGTGATCGACCGCTGCCATGGAAATAGGGATACTGATTCCAGGGAATTTGTTATCAAACTGACTTATATCCGTGGTCTTTCTCTATCTCTTCCTATTGATATTGTCCTTGTAAAATAACACAGATAATTTTTTAACACAGAACAGCTGATAAAGTGACAGATTGGCAAATAAATTAATTTTGTCACTAAAATCTATGAGCGTTTCTGTCCAGCATTTTGGTTTAGTGAATATTTTCACTAAGCCTGAAGAGAGGTAATTGTCAGGATTTTTAGACCATTTCGTTGGTGGGGAAGAGTTGACCGAGAAATAGATACCGGCTGATTTGTGTTTAAATTTGTTCAATTTTAAGCTGTTATACCACTTATAAAATGTTGCCTACACTATCGTTTTCTCGACTGATTTGAAATAATCGAGACAGGAACCTCTTGTCCATCATATTATTTCTCTTGACGAAGATGGTTGATTGAAGTTGTTTGTTGAATGAAGGTGTATATGTCGCAGCCGACTGGTTTAAATAGCCGTTCAATCAAACAGCTAGCCCTTTGACTGGACAACGCCATTCAATGACACGTCTAGCTTTTATATTGAATATTTTAGTCGCTCAAAACGTTCAACACTACAGCTGATTCAAAAACCGCCGTCTAATTGAAGTAGTTCAGCGCGCACCGCTGCGGCGCTAGGTGCGTTTTATTTACAATATGGCCTCAACTAGCAGGTGTTTGTTGGTGTTTGTGGTTTTTTTTCGGAAAGAAAGTAGTTAATAAAAGTTACAAGTGTTATTAAAGAGACAAAAATTGTGGAGGCACATACGAGTGAATTAAAATTTCACCAAATATTCGAGGAGAAATTACGGGATTATGAAATGGATGGACGCAGCCTCCCCCAAAAGGGGAAAACAAAAACAAACACAATCCAGAAAGTCCAAACAAAAGTTGGTTAGGTTAGGTTAGAACTTAGACCACAAATACAGAGGGAGCCGAGCGAGCGCAGCGAGCGTGCTGCGGCAGCAGCCGGCGACCGCCGTCAAATAAAAGGGGGGCTCGGGGGGCGCAGCCCCCCGCCAAAACAAAAAAAAAACCAGTTGGCTAAGCGTCGTCTAGCTGTAGTGTTGAACGTTGTAGTCAACAAGTCGGCTAAACGACGTATAGCCGTGTGATTGAATGGCGTTGTTCAGTCAATGGGCTAGCTGTTTGATTGAACGGCTATTTAAACCAGTCGGCTGCGACATATATAGCTCTTGGTACCGGTATCATAAAAAACGTCATGTTTCATGTATGATGTTTTACAAGTAGATAAGTATACACAACAGCATACGTACAAAGTTCATAATGACGCATTTATGTAAGTACTAGCTGTGCCCCGCGATGTTACCCGCGGTTTAAGTGATATAATATCATAAAAGACTATGAAAAGTACCAATAATAGGGTCAAAACGGAACGACACATGAAATGAAATGAAATATATTTATTTCTAAGTAGGTTAAGAAAGTTAACACTTTTAGAACGTCGTGTCTACATGAGGCCTACCACCGGTTCGGGAACTAACCCGGCGAGAAGAACCGGCGTAAGAAACTCGCACGGGGCCACCTTTTACGAAAAAGGTAGAAAATAACAATAATAGCTTAAAATGTATTACCATTAATTATATTATAGAAGCGACCTATGGTTTGTCAGCTTATTTTTCCCAAGGTGTGCTATCATTGAGAAAATCAGTTACCTTATAATAAGCCTTAGCACACAAACGTTCTTTAACAACTTTTTTAAATTTATTAATTGAAAGATTTTGGAAGTTTTCTGGGATTTTATTGTACAGGCGCATACATTGACCTTTGAAAGATTTGTTTACTTTGCTCAGCCTGGTTATTGGTATATCTAGCTTGTGCCATGCTTATTCCTAGTGTTCCTGCTGTGAATGTCACTTCATCTTCACTTCATCTTCATTTTAACAGTATTTACATCTTTTTTCACGTATAACACATGGTCCAAAGTGTATTGAGAGATTACGGTTAAAATTCTTATTTCTTTAAACTTTTCTCTGAGAGACTCAAAGGATGACATTTTATAAATAGATCGTATAGCTCGCTCCTACATGGTTCTATAACGGTTGATGGTAGTGATGATGATTAAGATGAAGGTAATTTGCATAGTAGCTTATTTGCTTTCCTTATAGGCCACCACTTTTATGAATATGGTACCAAATTGGAATGATAACCTACACACCAAAAGAAACATTTTGAAAATCGGTTCACTAACGGCGGAGTAATCGTTGAAGATAAAAAGAGGAACATAACACTTCCTCCATTTCGAAAGTCGGTTAAAATTTTTGCCTATATGTGATTCTGATGTATAAGCTATATTATTGTAAAGTTTCATTAAAATCCGTTCATCCACACATCCATACATCCAAACAAACAATCTTCACGTATTCACATATTGTTGATGTGTTAAAAATAAACACTCATATAATATTTGCAAGGAATTCAAGAACTATAGCGTCAGCATATTTGAGTGCTAATTAAAATATTAATTGTAATAAAACAACCTTCAGAACATGAAACTCAAGACATGCACATGGTATGATTTGCATTTCCCTACATATTCTTCATTCGCTATTAATTTTTTTGTTTAAAAAATATGTTGTTACAAAAACTGTTGTCATAGGTTAAACCAATATATAAAACTAAATGGTATGTGACTATAATTAATATACTTACAAAATATATTGTAAAATATATTTAGATCTGCTATTTCAAATATCTAGGTCTAATTAGCATACCTATTACCTAGACATAAAAATAGGTCTAGCCACGTATTTTCTAATTAACGCATAGCTAACTTTAAAAGAAAGAATTATTATACAAAACAATGCGCCTAACAATTTCTGAGGAAAAAACTAGCAAGTAAAGGAAAAATGAAGGTCATTCCATATTTCATCGCGTTCTTGACTCTTTCGACGAATTGTTTTTACTGAAATGAATACCATAAGTTCTTTTGTAAAAAAACATTATTCAAAGGCTTAATAAAAAGCCGCAAGGTATGTGTCAGTTTTGTGTGGAATTGTGTTTTTTTTTTATGAAATAAGGGGGCAAACGAGCAAACGGGTCACCTGATGGAAAGCAACATCCGTCGCCCATAGACACTCGCAGCATCAGAAGAGCTTCAAATGCGTTGCCGGCCTTTTAAGAGGGAATAGGGTAATAGGGGAGGATAGGGAAGGGCAGGGAATAGGGTAGGGGATTGGCCCTCCGGTAAACTCACTCACTCGGCGAAACACAGCGCAAGCGCTGTTTCATGCCGGTTTTCTGTGAGAACGTGGTATTTCTCCGGTCGAGCCGGCCCATTCGTGCCGAAGCATGGCTCTCCCACGTATACATGGCTCTCCACGTATTTTACATAAGCTTGTAGGTTTAATCGAAATATTCTACATTTTACATACATTATTGTAAAAAAGGGGAACAGTTTGTTGTTCATTTGTATGTTATTTTGTGCTTGAACGAGAAAGAGGAAGGAGAAGGTTATGATATGAAGTTGAAGATTTTAGAGTGGCCAAAATCTTGCTCGATTTGTTCAATTGAAGCCAAAGTATCTAAGAATTACTTTGGTGTTCCATTTACAAATAGAGACTAACGTACGGGGCAAAATGGACTCCTCCTTAATATTAATCAAAAGGCCCTCAAAGCAAATTGACAGAGGCATATGCCTCTCAGAGTTACCGAACCCTTAATATTCGGTACCTCTATCATAGACAATAAACGTCAGTTGCACTGATCAAAGACCTGTCAGAGGTAATAACAGGTATTGTTGGCCGTTGTGTTGGCATTGAAGTAGCAAAAACAGGCATTATTTAAGACACAAAACATTGCATCGCTACCTCAATCAATCACTTTTATTTAAATTTATATTATTTTTTAATGAAGACCTAAAAGCTTATTTGCCCCATTATCAAAAAATAGAAAAACTAATAGTATACTTTGAAATTATTATATTTTTTTATTTTTTTTTATGAAATAATAGGGCAAACGAGCAAACGGGTCATCTGATGGAAAGCAACATCCGTCGCCCATGGACACTCGCGGCATCAGAAGAGCTGCAGGTGCGTTGCCGGCCTTTTAAGAGGGAATAGGGTAATAGGGGAGGGTAGGGGATTGGGCCTCCGGTAAACTCACTCACTCAGCGAAACACAGCGCAAGCGCTGTTTCACGCCGGTTTTCTGTGAGAAAGTGGTATTTCTCCGGTCGATTCGGTCCATTCGTGCCAAAGCATGGCTCTCCTCGTTAACGTAATTATATTAAAGTTACCTCCTTTTATTTATTTCAACAGTTTGGAGGTAATAACCTTATCTCCAGAATTTAATTCATAAAGCCCCATACGGTCACCGGTGACAGAAACAGAATAGAAATTCTATTGTGTCTCGTTTTTCCATGATCGACGGGATAAACATTGTGACAGGAAAACAGAAAATGTAGTTTTCCTCAACACTAGTCTTGAGAATGTGCAACTGAATGAAGCTTAGCTCAAATGTAATTCCGCGTTGTTTCTTGGTGGTAGTTAACACAAATTATGCATTCCATTCTAATTTGTGCTGTCGAGACCGCTTTTCCCAGTCTATGCAAGAATTTAAGTTTGTAAATTACATGCTATGAAAACCTTATGAACTCTTTGATTCACAGTACCTAAATTTAAATATGAAAAATATAGATGTTATTATTAGTTGGCCCGGCTACGTGGTTTTGTAATTTAAAATTCGGTTATAAAAATAGATAACTCTCTCTCTCTCTCTCTCTCCTCAGGTACTTACCTACTTAGTACTTAGCACAGGGACACTGACGCGGCCTTGGTGTGAAGCTATAAATATTATTATTATTGTAGATTTTGGCCAATTCCCAGATCCCTGAGATTTAATATATATTTTTTAAGTTACTAAACCATAAAAATATCATTTACGGTATACTTATAAAGACAACCTGATTAATATAAATGATTAATATATTATGTTATAGTAAAGTAATTAACATAAATATAGGATTGAATCCGAAATAGAACTTACAAAAATTATGAGGCTTAAAAATACTATCGCTTGGAATACAGATAGACTTATTATGCGTGAATTTCTGACGATGCCTTACAAATCACAATGTTCGGTTAGTTCAATGAACAGTAAAGTTTTCAAATAAATCCACAATCTGCAATTCGTTACATGCGAGAACACTTATAAATGCATACGCGAAATAAATATTCTGGAATTTTGCTCGTGTCTGCACATTATATCTTCACGTTAAAATATGGTATTTAGATATATACCATGAAACATTACGAAAAGTGTACCCATTTCTTTCAATTTCTCGGCATATTTGAAGCTATGAAAAAAAATATATTTTGATGTTATTTTGTAAAAAAAATATTCTATACACGACTTAGATTTTAACAACCTCTCCGTCGCTAAAACTAGTATTGTTTTTCTTGTATGGTATAGATACCATAACATGGTAGGTACATTATTACCCACACATCGGATGGGCATGTAAGAAATCGGTCCTGCGCCTGATCTTTCGCCTGCAGGCGTGTCGGTCATCCGAGTGCTCAAGACTAGAGAGAGTGGTTAGCGCACACACTGGGGCAATATGAAGCCACTCCTACATATCTGGCCTAATTTTATAGCATAAATAAATCATATATCCGTAGGTTATGTCAACACGACTTTAAACGAAACCAAACACTATAATTGACTTGCATAACCATTAATGGTTGTAAAGGCTGAATTGATAATGATGTGTAGTCAAGGCATTAGGGACACTAGGTTGGAGCCTAATGTTGATCGAATGTCTACGGTGTGTCTACAGGCCATTTAGCTAAAACTTTATCGTTATGGAATCGCCAATCAAAATGTATAGAATTGACATGAGCGCTCGTTAATATTATGACAATTCCATACATTTTGATCGGTGATTCTATAAAGAAGCGACAAAGAAAAGATCTTGGCTCTGTAACAAAGCTAAGTGATAATAACAGGTGCTTTAGGATGTTCATGGGTACCCTATGTGGAGTTCACTGTGAACAGCGCTGAAAAAGCATTTTTTCGTTGGAGCCGATTATATATATATATATATATATATATATATATATATATATATATATATATATATATATATATATATATATATATATATATATATATATATATATATATATATATAATTGGAATCTCGAAATCGGCCCCATTTATTGTCTATGAAACCAGGCCATCTACGCAGGAGTAATTTTATAGTGCCCAAGTGTGTGCGTAGTATACAAGAGCACTCTCTATTCTTTTACTCTCATAACCCAGTGCAGTGGGACGGAAGACCGATACGACCGGCGAGAGATCAAGCGCAGGACCGACTTTTTACATGCCCATCGTCGCGCATGGATCATCTTACTTGTCAGACAATCAGGTGATCAGCCTGTATTGAAATAACATGTTTCCAACGTGGGAATCGAACCTAAGACCTCCGAGTCAATAGCCGCGCTATACCACTAGATCATGGAGGCGTTGTGATAATACTTATACACTTATACTCGTATAAAATTCTCGTGTCACAGCTTTCGTTGCCATACTCCTCCGAAACGGCTCGACCGATTCTCATGAAATTTTGTGAGCATATTGAGTAGGTCTGAGAATCGACCAACATCTATTTTTCATACCAAAAAAAATATACTGATCGAAAAAACCGTTACTATCCACCACATTAGGTATGATTTACAGCGGGGACAAGCGACAACGCGTCAAGTGTTTGTTTGGGCTAACCACATTTAAAATTAAATAATTATTTTAGCAATTATTGGTATCCAAGTAACAAAATTTATAGATAAAGCGGCAGGTAAAAGGTTACCAAGCGCCACGTATTATCTTAGTTTCGGCGAGTAAAATTTACTATATTAAATTTTTGATATTATTACGGTTTTTAAAAAAATACTTAACGACAAAAAAAATATCTAAAGGGTTTGTAAAAGAGTCCGAAATACTATAAATAAATAAATGTATTATAGGTTAACGTCCCAAGTACCTAATTGATACCATCAGTGGAAAGGCAGAAATTACTAACTGTAGTTTGAATTACCAAGTAAAAAAATAAACATATAGATATTACCAAATGCCTGCTTTTTAAAAAGGTGTCAAAAAGTTGTCGCTTGGTCGCCGAAAATAAGAAAAAAGTGCTCGTAGAGACATGGGACAAAGACCAATCGATAGAGAAAAATTCGCTGATTCCGAATATATAAATAACTCATTTTGACCCCTAGTGTCGCTTGGTAACTTTTGCCTTTCCACCGTCGATATGTTCATTTGTTTTTATGAATCGAATAGGCTTAAAAAGTATCAAACTCATTTTAATGAAGTTTGGTACAGCCATAGAGTTATACTCTGAAAAAGATAAACGCTACTTCTATGTAACGTTAACATTTGTGATTCCTTAGGGTTTTCATGTATTTACCATAAAAAATTAAATATCACATTATAATCACATGATTTGGGATAAATCTTCTAGTCTGCCATTTTCTGTAAGCGTAAATAACAAAATGTCCGCCCCATTTCCACTTCCAACTGACCATATTTCATTTTACAATTGAAAAGGATATTCGATTATGTGAGTGATAAATTGCTGTTTAGTTTAGATAGTGGTAAAAATGATGGTGCGCTCGGAAAACTAACGGCTGGTGGATTTTCTACAGATTTTATACCAATCTTTGTAGAGCACAAAATTTTGTAATAAGCAATAAGAATAAGCTAAGGTAACAGAAATAATTGAAGTTAAGATGCATTCAAAATTATTTCTTCTGAAAACAAAATCTTCAGAAGCAATAATTTTAACCAGTAAAATACAAATGATTTAAACTTTAAACCAAAATGTATTATTTAATATGAGAATAATATAACGTTTGAGCTAAAACCAAACGTATAAGACAATATTTTAAACCGGATGAAATACAAAACATGATTCTTCTAAAGATGTATTTTCACACACAAAATAAATCCTATTACCGACATTGTATATTCCATTTTGAACTGGATACATACAAGTCATTTAAATAAAGACATTTTACACACAAAAGCCTTTAAAGAACCAAACGTTGTATAAGCCATTTTAAACCGGATAAATAAGAGGTTGGGTGAGTGATCTCGTGCATCGACCGGCGCCGTCGCCAGCCAGTCTCCACCACTCGCAAATTGCCGCAATAAACCGAATATAAAAGAGGTGTTCAGATTATCGTGTTTGTTATGTCATTAGAACGAGTTTTCAGGACTTTTTTAAATCTTTGTACCTAACTCGATGAAATTTTTTAGACCCTTTTTCATTCTTTGTAGGTAGACGAAATCCATAGTTCCATTTTAATATTAGAAATGAAGTGTGTCTGTCTATCTGTCTGTCTGATACCTCTTCATGTTTAAACCGCTAGACCGATTTTGCTGAAATTTGGAGTGTGGATACAATACTTTGAGTTCCGTAAGGATATAGGATACTTCTATCCCGGATAGGAAAAATGTACGGCTCCCGCACTATAAACGAATATTGGCGCAACGGAGTTGCAAGTGTCATCTAGTTAAAAACTATATACTATAAATTGCGTAGAAATTTAGTTAGTTTCTAGCGCGGTATAAATTGGTTTGCGTACAGGCTCATTTATCGCACAGTTATTTTTAGTAAAAAAAAATATAAATGTTCTTTCTGAAGACACTAATCTCCAAGTGACATATTTTATGTAGACTGGGCGGTATCGTGAAGAGATAACAGATAGGCAGAATTCTGGCAGCTTTATTATATTTTGATGAAATTTTTGCTTATTACTTTATGCCTTTATCAAAATCTGGTTCACAAAAATAATATGTATTATCTGCACTACAATATCATTGTATCGACATCTGCAGTAATAAAATACTTCATCCAAAACACGTTTTAAAAAGCTCTAAATCAGCTTTTGGCTTGGTAGCTACTTTAAAATTTCACAAATACGTATGTTTGGTGGATCGTTAAGAAAAAGTTGGCGCCAATTCAGCCAAAGTAAGACGTAGACAAATTTCTTTGGCAGAGACGTGGACTCCGAATTTTACTGATAAGGTTCTTTCTTTGAATTCTTCATTTGTTTCCGTAAATGATAGTCACGTACGTAACTTATTGTCAAGACATGATAACGCGTTCGGTTTTACTCCAATACATTTTGAATGTCTTAAGCTATCATTTGCCAAGTTCGTGTGGATTACAGAATTTACCGGAGTTTAAGAGTTACATTGTGGCTTGTTATTCGACTTTTCCTCTAAAGCGTTTGAAATATTTTTTACGAAATCGTTATGGAATATAATACAGTGTGTAACGAAACAAAATGATAATACTTTAGGGTGTGTATGTGTCTCTTTTATAGAGTACATTGTGAAAGTTATTAGCATTATGAGGCAAATTTTACCTGTATACTCATAAAAGTTACAAGTCAAGTTCGAAATTCAATATGCTATTGACTTAAGTAAGAAAAAATTTAAATCAGATTAAAATAAATAAAAGAAAATCTATGATTCCAAATAAAAAAAATGTAGAGATTTACGAGGTATAGCAAAAATGTATTAAACTAATAGATTATTTTTCACCTAGGTTAAGCAGCTGATCTGCTATTTATGAACCAAGTCTTACAGATATTAATCATCGTTAGAACGTCATAAAATTAAGAGAAAACTTTAGACTAGCCCGGTAGACGCCGTCTGGAAATACGACGTGGTATTTGTACTATCAGTCATCAGAGAAGTTGTTTCATAGGCAGATGGCGGACCTATGTCATTTTGTCGTGTTATATCAAGCCCAGCCGACAGATCACGATTTACATTGAATTGACATAATGCGACCAAATAACGTAGGTCCGTCAACTGACTAGTTGCGGCAGATTCTATCGTACTTGCAACTCTGCCACTCTCCACTCACGATGAGTGGAGCACCATGGGGTTTTAGTGGGTAGACAGGAGTCCCACATACCCCGGCCGATATCCCCAATTTGCCGCGGATGCGTAAAGCATTTCCCCATGTTAAAAAAAAAGGTCCGTCAACTGCCTATGAATTGGTACTACTTATATATTCTGTGCAATGAACCAATTTTCTTCGATGGTGCTTTGCATCGTGTAAAGCAGTATTTTCTAGAAATTTCACTTCAATGGTTTAATAGTAGGCGCTAAATTATTATTTTAATTTTGCATTTTGGTTCATACTATACGTGGGAGAGCCATGCTTCGGCACGAATGGGCCTGCTCGACCGGAGAAATACCACGTTCTCACAGAAAACCGGCGTGAAACAGCGCTTGCGCTGTGTTTCGCCGAGTGAGTGAGTTTACCGGAGGCCCAATCCCCTACCCTATTCCCTTCCTTTCCCTTAACTCCCCTATTTCCCTAATCCCTCTTAAAAGGCCGGCAATGCACCTGCAGTTCTTCTGATGCTGCGAGTGTCCATGGGCGACGGAAGTTGCTTTCCATCAGGTGACCCGTTTGCTCGTTTGCCCCCTTATTTCATAAAATAAAGCCATTTTTGATATAGCATTGCGGCATACTGTTATGAGAATGTGACATTTGGGGTCTGTTTTACAACTTTCTGATAAAATGTCGAATAGGCTATTCACAACTTTTTTGACAGATTCTCCTCGACAGATACTTCATCTGTCAAGTTAAGTGGTGGATAGCCTAATCGGCACTTATCAGGAAGTGGTGAAACAAGCCATTAGTGTAAAATAAATACTTTTATAGAAACTAGATATTATACGCCCGCAACGCGGTTGCGTCAGTTTATTACGTAGTAACCGTACATTTTCCTAGATAATATCTATCCCGGGATTTAAATTATCACCATATCTTTCAGCAAAATCGGTTCAGCTGTTAGTGCGTGAAGAGATAACATACATACAGACGGACACACTTTTTACAATGTTAGTATGGATGAGAGTTATTCAGTATTAAGTATTAAAGGAGGCGTCTCCAGTGGACAGGATAATTGGTCCACCGGCCGTTATCTGAGGACGTGACGGACCCTTGTTTTAATATTCCACCTCTCGTTATTCGAAACAAGAGTTATATTATTTGAGCTGTATTTTTTGCTGATGATCTATTTATTTATAAAAGAGCGTACTTGATATTTGATGTACAGTGCGTCGGTATATATACCGACGCACTGTACATCATCGATTTCAGATGTTTTATATTATTTATAATATAAAACATCTGAAATCGATCACGTGAGCTCCGGCCTGACTGAGCATACCACCTCGCTCAGTCGGAAGATAACCCTTTGCGGCCTCCACGCATATCCCATATTTTTCAAAACAAACAAAACAGAAATACCCAATGTCACGCGCTGCTAGCAGAAAATTTAACATGGTTTCTTAGATTTTTCTATGTCATTAAGTAGTACTCCCAAATTAATAATGCGCATGCAAATCTTCGCTAATTATCGTAATCACGAAAACACCCGAATCTATGAAACGTAAGAGCCCCAAACAATGCACTTGCGTTTTGCACCTTGTTCAAAGGAAATAGAAATAAAATATATCATATAGCCGGTGGCTGTCCGCCGTCGCCGGTCCATCAAATAATGTGGGTTCTACACTCGCGGCACGATGCGAACAAAATATACGAAGCTGCGAAGCGCGAACGCGAAGCCGCGAATGGCGAAACCCTCCACACCCGCGGTTCGCGACCTTCGCGGGCATTTACGGAAAGCTATCGCGGCGTTACCATGGTAACGTCCAAGCAACGTCAGGCGCCTCTACATCGCTGCAAAGCGCTGTTTTTCTTAAAGTTTTTAAAACAGGTCTTGCAGCGACGTCTTCCGACGATCGGGAAATACGACCGTTGCCGAAAAATTACGAAAATTTCTATGCGCATTATCACTTTGGGAGCACTGTACTTACCTATAACTAACAAAACTTGGTAAAACACTCTACAACGTTGGCCTATGATAGACATGTAGAGGGGCATATTATTAGTTTATCACCTAAGATTGTTTATGCGTGACGTCAATTGTTTATGCTAAAGGTAGCTTCACAATCATGGTGGCAATTGTCATCAATCATGTCCTTACCGTGGACAGACGCAAGATTTTTTCTCTGCTTGCAATTCATTTCTGAATCCCAATGAATTTTCAATAAAAAACCATATCATCGCCCTACTTCCACTTCCGTTTAACCTTCCGGTCAAGGTCGGGTCGTTTACGCCCCCTGTACGCATTAATTCATAAAGAACATCACCTCAAGTCTCAAATGGTTGGCGTGTCGGCGGCAATTTTAACCCCCGAATATCCGCCACGCCACTGTTCCGTGTGCCATAACTGATTAACATTTTATGCTACACTAATAAATATTTACTATGCAATAAACTGCGCATTTTTTTTGTTGTCACATTTTTTGTTGTAGTTGAGGGTTACAAAGAGGGAGGATAAATATTTCTTAATTCGTTCATGATTTACATTTTAGATTTTTATACAAATGCATATTTTAATAAAATAAAATAAATAAAAATGCAAATTCGTAACCATGCAATTAAAAAAAATAACTTATTAACTTCAAAAATAGTAAGACGTGTCCCTGCCAATCTTATATGTATACAGGGTGTAACAAAAATAAGTAATAATACTTGAGGGTGTGTACGTGTTCCTTGTAGAGAACTGTGAAAGTAGCAGCGCTGAAAGGCCAAAAAAATTTTTCACTTTTGTATGGGGAAACTCGTGACGCTCGGGCCATTGCCCATACAAAAGTGAAAAAAAATTTTCGTCTTTCAGAGCTGCTACTTTAACAGTGAACTCTCTACAAGGAACACGTACACACCCTAAAGTATTATCACTTATTTTTGTTACACACTGTATAATAGTTGGGGAGGGGAAGAGAGGATTTCGAGATAAGCTCGAGCGTGTCAGATTAAGCTTGTATAATAGGCATCCGACATGTGTCTAGTTATCATGGTGGATTATATTTTTTTTGTTCAATATTGAAATGTCATCGGATCTATCAGATTAAGATAGGGGATATATAGTATACCCCAAAGAAGCTTCCATATAAAGCACTGACGATTCAAAGGTGAGGTAAGCCTTTAGGGACATTTCAAAATATATAAAAAATAAAGCTTCATATTTTCCTAACTAAGCTTCGCAGATATTTTATTTTGTACTAAACTAAATGAGATTTCTTTTTCAAAACTTTAATATGACTGCAGTTTCTGAACCCACAAAATAAAAAACAATCTTATCATTTTTTTATCAGTTTTACTTATTGTTAAAAAACCTACTAGGTCTCCATGACGCTCAAATGACTACACAATTGGCACCTTCCCCTCCCCTACTCACTTTATTTACTTCCGTACGTTAACGCTAACCTCCCAAAAATAACCCAAAAACTATGCTCCGTCACGTTTTCTTTAGAGTATGCTTTTCCACTCGGTGTGTGAAGCCTTTGCTGTATATATATATATATATATTTTTTAATTTAGCCTAAGTTTCTTTTATAAAAATTATAGTAAGTATACATATTAACAAAATCTAAATTTAATACTGTTTTCAGCTATGAATGAAAAACAAAATTATACTCAGTGTCATTCACAAGCTCAAAAGTTATGTTCATTATTTTACTAAGCACAAAATCAAAAAAGTCCCTGACCCATATAACATAACGAGCTTTTGCCCGCGGCTTCGCTCGCGTTAAGAAGTATTATTATATACAAACTTTCATCCCCTATTTGAACCCCTTGGGGTTGGAATTTATCAAAATCCTTTCTTAGCGGATGCCTACGTCATAACATCTACCTGCATGCCAAATTTCAGCCCGATCCGTCCAGTGGTTTGGGCTGTGCGTTGATAGATCACTATGTCAATCAGTCAGTCACCTTTGAGTTTTGTGTATATAGATATCATAATATTATTTTATTTAGAAGGACCCCTGGTATCTATTATCTTTGTTTGTTTAATGTAAGCGAATCTAGGGGAAAAGAGGGTTCGCAAGGATTGGATTTTGTGCATACAAAGTGCTCCTTATCTAAATAATATTAGAGCGAAGATTTTACAAAAAGGCACATGTTGCTGACAACTGCAAACAAAATATGTAGTACCCAACATTCTGTATTTAAATGTAGCTAGATTTGTTTTATGATAAAAGAATTACATTATATTTTCATACCAGAAATTAGAATTTTTGAGTTTTGTACTCAGAAGCTTAAAATATACTTTTTATATTTTTAGTATCTGTTTTTTTAACAAAAGCATACTTAATAATTTTTACGTAATAATAATAATTATTAATAATAATGATAATATGTTTATTTCTCCCAAAACTTACATATTATGCAATTTGTGGGAGACATGGAGCCCAAACTAAGCCATGGCCTGTATATTGGTACCCCAGGCCCCCCCTCACAAACAATGGAGTAACAAAGTAACAACTAATATAAATAATATTCTATAACAGTTTATTCCTACAACAGTGTGTGTGTGTGTGTGTGTGTGTGTGTGTGTGTGTGTGTGTGTGTGTGTGTGTGTGCGTGTGTGTGTGTGTGTGTGTGTAACGTGTGTGTGTGTGTATTAAACTGATGAAGCAATAAAAAACCTAAATAACCTAATAATTTTTTTTGTAACTCATAGTAAGTAAAATCTCGAAAGTGGTAGCTAAAAGAGATAGAAAGGACTAGAGAGAAAGGTTGGTCCTAAATTAATATGGATTGTTCTATTTGTAGGACAGTGTTAAATTGTAAAAATTTGTTCTACGGAACTAATAGTACGGACTAATAGTCTACGTCATGACCTACCTCGGTTCCTATACTTTAGTTACTTGGACAGAGCCACGTGAATCATCAATATTAAAAAGCTCGCTTTCATTTCCATTTGTGTCTAAAAACCGTACAATTATAAAACAAAAGCACCGCAAAATGAATTTCGCGATAAGTGCAGTTTATATGGAAGCGACGGTCGGAAAATCCATTTATATGTATTTATCGTTATTGGCATATTGGCTATATCAGATTATATTATCACATTCAATTTCCACATTGCTTATGACTGTAATTGTTAAATTGTTGCTATTCAAATAAAAAGCTATCAAAACTACATTTAATCAAAATTGTTTTCCTCATTGCTTATAATAATTATTGTTTAGTAGGTAGTTGCTTTTCAAATAAATAGCTATCAAAACAACGTTTAATCATTCCATGATATTCGTTAATAGAGTATGAAATATTTATTTTTCAATTCAGCGAATTTATAATGAACGTTATTATGATTTAAGTACTCAAATTTGTAGTTGCCACATCATAATAGCTTAAATTAATATTAACGTGTTAATATCATAAAGATACATTTACTAACGTTATGATTTTATCATAAGAATACTAGGTATATTCTTGTGATACTGTCACTTAATAAATCTATATAATATATAAAACTCAAAGGTGACTGACTGATATCGTGATCTATCAACGCACAGCCCAAACCACTGTACCGATCGGGGTGAAATTTGGCATGCAGGTAGATGATATGACGTAGGCATCCGCTAAGAAAGAATTTTGATAAATTCCAACCCCAAGGGGTTCAAATAGGGGATGAAAGTTTGTATATAATAATACTTCTTAACGCGAGCGAAACCGCGGGCAAAAGCTCGTAATGTATACAACTTATAAAGCTGACAGAACATAAAGCAAACGTTTTTGAAAATGGAGTTTATGTGGATTTACTCATATTACTTCTGGTATCACATATTATGTTTTGTTACTCTATAAACTTACTGTGTTACAACATTTCGTTTGTGGATAAATGTAGCAATGATAAAGTTCACTTAGAAAAAGTTTAATACTTAATATTATGTACTCAAGTCTATCTAGCGCGTTCGAAATTCGACCTTGTACGACATTGGTGCCGATGGTCGATTCGATAGATGGTCAGTCCGAATCGTCATGACCAAACTGGAATGCGACAATGGAACGAATGGAAAAAATGAATGGAACAGAACACACGACACACAGCCTAACAAAATTACTAGACCACTAAAGCTTTTTTTGAAGAGGTATGCTGATAATGACAGAGATAGTTACGTAATCTAACGTCTCCGTGGTCCAGTAGCTTAGAGCGTGAGTCTTGACTCGGAGGTCGTGGGTTCGATTCCCGCGTTGGAAACATGTTATTTCCACTTTTTTTTACGGCAATGCAGGCTGATCTCTTGATTTTCTGACAAGTATGATGATCCGTGCGTCGGATGGGCATGTAAAAAGTTGTTCTGTCGTCGTAGTCGTCTCTCGCCTGTCGTGTCGGTCGTCCGTCCCACTGGGTTATGAGGGGAATAGAGAGTGCTCTCGAATACGCGCACACTTGGGCACTGTAAAATTACTCCTGCGTAACTGGCCTGGTTTCAATGAAACCAGCCATCGTCACCGAAGCCGGTGTGGGAGGTATTATTATCAGTTAATATTGAAGTACTGATACATCAAACAGTCTCGTATCACAGGGAATGTTAGTACATTTATTACTCTCAGAATATTGGTTGGCATCTTGTGTGTCAATTTAATTACTGTCTGGAGCTATGTGGCTGTCCCCAGTGCTGTATCTCCCGGGAAATTACATGTCATATTAACTTATAGAATGACTCTTTTGGAGAAATCATAGCTATATATCATTTACTAGATGATGCCCGCAACTCCGTTGCGCCAAGACTCGTTTATCGCTTGGAAACTGTAATTTTTTCCGGGATAAAAGAATACTATGTCCTTTCCCAGGACTCAAAGTATTTCAATGCCAAATTTCAGCAAAATCGGTTCAGTGGTTTGGGCGTGAAGAGGTAACAGAAAATTGGTTGTCCAATTTAAATTTGAATAAACATTTGCTACAGTAAATTTCTACCAAGGTTTATCATTTGCGCCGGTTTCATTATATTTTTACATTTCCTTGCAGACGATCAATCTAGTCTTTACTTATTTGTTTATAATGCTAAGATCTAAATGAGTGTGCTTAAATAGTAATTTGGTACCTACTTATACCACAACATAATTATTAACTTAAGCCCGGGCGCGCACTAGCGGCCAAGCCGCGGCAGCCAGGCCGCGGCGGCCATCGAAAGTATGGTGTTTCCGCTGGTCGCGTTGCGGCCAGGTGCGCGTCGTCCATGGCGGTTTCATACTAAGGTATTGATCATGACGGCCGTCGCGGCCTGGCCACCACGGCTTGGCCGCTAGTGCGGGCCCGGCCTATAAGAAAATATTTCTATAGAACAAAATTAGTACAAGGTATAAAAAAGCAAACCTGAAACAGGCATAATTATTTGCATAATGAATACGCTATTTTCCCTTATAAATTAGCTAGCCGGTGTCAGCTAAATCCATGGTTAATTATTAACGCTTACAGCCATTATCTGAGGAAGATTGAGCACGGAGTAGCCACTCAGTTTTTATAACCTTCTTAATCTTCTGTATCTAATTACTCGTTACAGCTAAATAGCGTCGTTATGGCGTCGTATACTGATTTAGTAATAAAGTATTTTAAGCTGAATTTTGTTTATGCTTGATGTGATTAGCCACGCGGCTTCTATCACACAAAACTACATTTTTAATCGTATTTAAAACAGTCAATTCTGTTTATATTTTGCTGTGTGTAAACAGTCTTAGGGCCGGGATACATAAACTCGATTCGACGTCGTGTCGTACCACGATGCGGCGTCGTTTCACGATGCGATGTCGCGTCGTGGGAATCTACGACAAGCATCGTAAAAAACTACGTCGCGACACCGTAACGTGCCACGATACACGGCACGACGCCGTCGATAGAATGCAGGGTGAACTGTCGCAGTTAATTTCTTTGAATTTTGAATAACATGCATCGTGAGTTTCTACGACGCGATGTCGTGCCGTGTACCGTGGCACGTTAGGATGTTGCGACGTAGTTTTTACGATGCTCGTCGTAGATTCCCACGACGCGACTTTGCATCGTGAAACGATGCCGCATCGTGGTACGACACGACGTTGAATCGAGTTTATGTGTCCCGGCCCTTATGCGCGGATATTTTGACTTATAAAATGTAGTATTATTTTCAGTTTAAACCGAAACGAGATGAGAGGTGGAACTCAGAGGAGCATAAAAGGCGTATAAAATTGAAATGTCAGGTTGTGTCGTGGTATTTGAAATTTCAATCTGTGTTGCTTTTATGCATCGCCAAGTCGTGTCTGAACCTAATGCTTATAGTTAGGGAGGGGAAGAAGAGATTTCGCGACAAACTCGGGCGTGTCAGATTAAGCTTGTATAGGCTTCCGATATGTGTCTAGTTTATCATAGTATAGAAATCAGATTTCTCACGTGCTAGGTTAGAAAAAAGTTATTTTCGAATATTGAAATGTTATCGGATCTGTCAGATTAAGATAGGGAATGTTTAGTATACCCCAAAGAAGCTTCCATATAAAGCACTGACGAATTCAAAGGTTAGGTACATTTTAAAATATAAAAAAAATAAAGCTTTTCCTAACTAAGCTTCGCAGATATTTTATGTTGTACTAAACTAAATGTTTTTGTCCTTGTTGTCTAAAATCTTGTTTTAATTTACCTAAATAAGCAATTTTCTGAATATATTTTCTTTTTCATAAATTTTAAATGGCTGCACGCTCAAATAAAAAAATGCTCTTATTATTTTTTTATCAGTTTTACCTAATATGTAAAAAACATACTAAGTCTCCACGACGCTCGAGTGACTATACGAATAGCACCCTCCGCTCCCCTACATTTAAAATCTTAACTTAAATACTAATGATTACAAAGAGAATCATTTTTATCATCGAAATTACTAGGCTCTGAAATTACTAGGCCGATTATGATAATATTTTGCCCAGATATGAAACAGATAATATTGTGAGGAAGAACGTACAAAATTGTGCGGTTCCCGTAGGATAAAAATATTTAACGCCGTTGGAGCCGTACGTAACTTGTGGTCTACAAAATAAAAAGCAGTCATTTCCTACTTCTTTGTCCGTATAAATTGTGATCTAGTCACACACAACATTATATAGTCAACATTATAGCACATTACTGACATAATTTTACTGAACATTAGCTACATATTACATAACTCGCGTTCGTGCAGACAACTTGAGTGTAAAATTAAGAGGAAAAATCTTTCTGGAAAAATATCATGTGACCTGTTTAAGACATAAAAATGTGAGTAGCATTTTTATTAGTTATAATATGGAATAGGTAGGCCGTTACGTCTATTATATCATTTCGCATTTATTATCTACAGTAGTACGGTACATTTATTATATTATATTATTATACGTGGGAGAGCCATGCTTCGGCACGAATGGGCCGGCTCGACCGGAGAAATAGCACAGAAAACCGGCGTGAAGCAGCGCTTGCGCAGTGTTTCGCCGAGTGAGTGAGTTTACCGGAGGCCCAATCCCCTACCCTATTCCCTTCCCTATCCTCCCCTATTCCCTTCCCTTCCCATCCCTACCCTCCCCTATTACCCTATTCCCTCTTAAAAGGCCGGCAACGCACCTGCAGCTCTTCTGATGCTGCGAGTGTCCATGGGCGACGGAAGTTGCTTTCCATCAGGTGACCCGTTTGCTCCTTTGCCCCTTATTTCATTAAAAAAAAAACTAGATTCTAGAGAGATACGGTAGGAAACATTTAAATCTAAAACTATTTTATAGCAACCATTAACATTTTTATAACATATTACAAATCGATTTGTGATTTCATAATTCTTGGATTTAATTTTGACGTGATTTTCATTTGGAGTGAGTGGAATGCAGTATTCCAAATGAACAGCTCTTTTGTTTATTTATTTGTAATGTCTCCCTTAATAAATGTAATTTGTTACTTGTTACTTAATTACAAAAAGATAAAAACATATTTTTTTAAACGAAATAAGGCTTATTTAAACGAAATAATTAATTTATGAAAGAACGTTTATTGCCTGGCATTTGAGTTTTTTTTATAGCTTTCATTTTTTATTATTCGTAGGTTTTTAATACTTTCAAAATCATCGCTGATTGGTTTACATATTTTTGATGTAAGCCAGTCAGAGGCTAGACGTGAGTAAATAAACTCTAGTCGAAAAATCTTAGTAATAATGCTAATAGACTAGCTCTAAATATTATGTAACAAAATATGACTGTTACGTTTGTTTAATAAAGTAAAAAAAATGCCTATAACATTTACTTAGCTAGAGTTTAAGCTGTAACCACATTACTAAATCATACAACACTAAAACTAGCTGAAAAGCTGAGTGAAGTGACAATGGGACGACGCTAGAACATGTGGTGTCGACGACTCCGCCGACCGGTTTACACGTCCAGTTGATGCGAAACACTGTCCATGATAGTCTGTTTTGTTGCTGAACTCTCGTCATTTCAGGTCAGTATCGTAGTTGTAAGGCTGGACTTTATATACCGCCCGAACGGTTTGGTGGCTTTGTCGCAGTCATCTGGTTAAATCTGATATTTGATTGAATGACTAGCGAGTTCATCGAATCAAACCATTTAATTGACAGTAATAGCCTGTTATAGACTAGTTGACGAGTTGCGAGACGAGTTTTAGTTTTGACGTTAAAAGTTATAGTCAACGACTTGACGACTTGATCTTTAATCATTAAATAATAATTAAATTGTTTCATTAAATAAACGCACCAGTCAATCAAACTACAAATTGAACCAGATGACTGTGACATACATTATACAGTAAGTGTAGCCGTACTGCAAACGGTATACGGCATCGCGGTATGCCATATGGCATACCGTAGTACTTTAGTTTACGCTAAAGCATATTATACAAGTAAGTAAACCTAAGTAAGTTAGTAGTAAATCATCAGAAGTATCTAAAACGGTTTATCCTATACTTCAAACGTTGGTGTAGGACTAATTTCTAAAGGATATTTTGTGATGATAAAGAAATAAACATTATTACTATTTATTAGCTGGTGTAACAGAAACATAATTCGGTCTTACTATTTAAACACCCTGTTAAACAGTTGATTAGAGAAAAATGTAGTACAAAATGGACTCAAAACAACTGTTCAACAGATATTTAGTTTTTTGTGGTAAGACCGATTGTGTTTTGCCAGTTCCACTGTCCACTGATGATTTACAGCAAACTTACGTAATTATTGCACCATTGAAGAAATTGGTTCATAGGGAGTTTAAGGACCTACGTCAATTGGTCGGACTATATCAATTCCATGTTAGCCGTGATCTTTCGGATCGGTTGACTAAAGTGACCAAATTACGAAGGCCCGCCATCTGCATATGAACCAACTTCGCAGATAGTAATTTTTGATGGCTTAGGACAAAATATTAAAATATACAAAAATAAATTTGAAAAGGACCGACTAATGTTTTTTCTTGGAGTAGAAGTGAGAGGGAGCAATTCGACAAAGATGGATGTCTAGTCCTTGACCTGTCTATTAATTATAAATCCCGGGAACTTGTCCCTTCTCCCTTCCGATACCATTAAGGCTCCACTCTCTTTGATTGCGATAGGAGGGCTGTTGGTATTTACTCGAGTAAAATGAAGGGAAACGTTTACCTAAAATATGCTGTCATAAACACAAATCAAAGCAATTTTTGAGGCTTTTGAGGAGACGGCGGCGCGTGACAATGTATAGATTTAAATGGACAGACCCCGAAAGCAGCTCACTGCGCGGCGTGTTAGACGACTTATCCATATAAATCTATACATTGTAACGCGCCGCCGTCGCTCCCGCCCCGCTGCCCGAAGCCTAAGATTCTCCTTTCTGTTCACATAGCAACGTGACAAGGTGATGTAATGAATGATCCATTCAAAACAGATCTTTGTTTATTACACAAAAAGATACACGTTGAACTTACAGACTTGCCGCCCAAGGAGTTAAGATGTCTCCTTCAGTTGCTGGCGTATCTTCTTTATTGTTACAAGCGTCAAAAGACAGCATCTAGTGCCTACCATAATGCTTGCTCGTTTCCGGTTCATTTTATTATATAATAATAAAACTGTTTATCACCACACGTAGTAGTATAAATAATTCTTAATGTTATTCAATCTATATTTTTGCTTCTTGAATGTGCAAATATGATATTATATCAAACTAGGAACTGTAATTTGGTCTTATCTAAATTACTTTGGGGTATAAAATAAATATGAACGTCAAGGTCGTACTTACCTAAGGTTCAAAGTCCTTTAATTATTTCTTTGTTAGACGAAATAGCTTGAACGTTGGCCATTAATAGCAACAATGTTTTCTTTGTTAGAGAAATTCTTTATGAAAAAATATAAGTTACTGTATAAAGTACAATGATCTCTCACACTATTTGCTGACATAAAATGTGATACTATACTTAGATGTTTTATTGTATTTTTGTTGCTATTTGGTCTAAAGATATTTAATTTACAATAAGAGATATTTTGCCGAGTTGCGTATAGGTTTTTATTTTTAACTAGCTGGTGCCCGCGACTTCGTCTCCGTCAGCATAGTCGATCTCGTCCCAAGTATTATTTTTCAAAAATATTCAATGTACAGAATTACGATTGTCTCTTACGATTTTATTATAATTATGTATAGATGAATTAGTTTGTTCCTAAAAAGGAGAAATAAGACGCAATACAAACGCCACGACACCATTTCGTTATAAGTAACAGATCCATGGTGGGGGGCGGCGGGTTTGGGGGGGCGCAGCCCCCCCCCCCCCCCCCAAATCAAATGACACTCGAAAACCGTATGTTTTAACTTTGTTCTTAAAAAAGGAGAAATATGTCTGCATGACATCGTTTTGTTTAAAGAAAATTTTAAGGAGGGGGTATGGTTTAGGGGGGGCGCAGCCCCCCCAAGAAATGACCGGCGCCGAAGCTCACTGCATATAAATCGAACGACACTCGAAATCTGTATAGATAAGATAGATAAAAGCTCATAGCAAAGCAAGGAGTGGAGATAGATACAAAGTGTAAAGGAGAAATTTGTAGGAAATTTTATGAGCTTTCATAAAATTTCCTACAAATTTACTTTTTTCCTCTACAACGCACCGTTTTAGCGATATGAGCAAAAAACTAAAAATATTGAAACTTGAGCCCCTCCTCCCCACCCAAGGCGATATCATCTATACTAATATTATAAATGCGAAAGTATCTCTGTCTGTCTGTCTGTCTGTCTGTCTGTCTGTCTGTCTGTCTGTCTCGCTTTCACGCCAAAACTACTGAACCGATTGCAATGAAATTTTGTACACAGTTATTCTAGAGTCTGAGAAAGGACATAGGCTACATTTTGATGTGGGAAAATATCTTATTTCCATGAAAATATCGATGAAAATTACTTCGCATTGCGCGTGGCCAGCGCTCATCCCGGGGGTCCTGGGTTCGAGTCCCGCAGGCGGAACAAAAAGTTTTCAATGTTCCTGGGTCTTGGATGTGTATTAAAATAATATTTCAAAAATCTTAAATATATTTTATGTATAATATTATAAAAAATCCAGAAATATATCGACGCGATGCAATGAACATTTTAGTTCTAATACGATTCAACAGATGGCGCTTTTTTTTTACTTCGTTGTAACATAGAACTAATCATACTTATTAGTTATTATGTTTTTGTTTATAGTTTTTAATACGTTAGAATATTATGTTTAATAATATTATCACTTGCTATAATAATAATCAATCTATCTTATCTTATGGAACTCCTACTGCATTTCTAAGGAGTTCGAGTGTGTTGTGTTGGCCTATATTCCATCCAGAAAATATATCAATGCAATCAACATTTTAATTCTAATATATGAAAACAGATGGCGCTTTATTTTTTACTTCATTATTATAACAGAACTAATCATACCTACTTTATTATATATTATTGTTTTTATTCATAACTAGCTGTTGCCCGCGACTTATAAATACTGCGAAATATACTGCGAAAGTATCTCTGTCTGTCTGTCTGTCTGTCTGCCTGTCTGTCTCGCTTTCACGCCAAAACTACTGAATAGATTGCAATGAAATTTTGTACACAGTTATTCTAGAGTCTGAGAAAGGACATAGGCTACATTTTGATGTGGGAAAATATCTTATTTCCATGAAAATATCGATGAAAATTACTTCGCATTGCGCGTGGCCAGTAGGGTTGCTGAGGATTCCTCTTCCGCTTCCTCATAATGAGGAAGTTCCGCAATATTTTGGGTTCCTCAACCGCTACCGCATCCTCATAAATAAAAATAAAAAAATCCTCTTCCGCTATCGCTTCCTCAAAATTTAAGAGGAATTTATGAGGAATTCCACTGCGCATGCGCGTCGCGTATCCAATCATGGCAACGCACATGCCAGAGCCAGAGAATTGTATCATTCACTCATCTTTTTTTTATGTGCGTGTGTTGTGTATGTTTTTTTTCTATTGCTGAAGGCAGGTCATCTATTGTGACTCCTTCGCATTAGAGTACCGTCCCCAACCCAATGCTGCTCATAAATTGAACGATGTGGTTAGGGTTGGTGCCACGAATTTCCTCTGTGGATGAGTATTCGTAGCGACCAAGGTGCCTGTTTCTGCTCTGTAGTAGAGCAGGACAGTCAAGGAGAAGGTGTATAGGTGTCTCATCCTCCTCCTCGCAGAATCTGAAAGTCGTTAAGCTACTAAAACCTATTCTGTTAAGGTGCTTATTGAGCTTGCAGTGCCCAGTTAGGATTCTGGTAAGGATTCTTAATTGATTCCTACCCATGGTGAGCACTATTTCTGACAGTTTCTTGTTAAAGCCAGGAATTAGTGCCTTGGAGTGTTCAAGGCCAAAGGCTCAACCCATTGCTTTCTGCTTAGTTCGCGAACCCATTCCTCGAGCACTTGCTTTGTAGTACTGGGAGATATTCCGCAGACCGGTTCAGGGCCATATATGAGACTCTCGGCCCCAAGCCTAGCCAGTTCGTCTGCGGTTTCGTTGCCGGGGACGTTACTGTGGCCCGGGACCCATACTAGGTGTATTTTATTGTCCCTTCCTAGCATGTTCAACGTCTCAATGCATTCCAGAACCAATTTCGACGAAACTTCTGCAGCAGTCAGTACTTTGAGTGCAGCTTGACTATCAGAGAGATAAAAATATTTTTGTTAACTAGTGCCATCTCTAGGCTTTCTAGTAAGCAACCGATGATTGCGAAGACCTCAGCCTGAAACACGGTCGCAAACTCCCCCAAACTGGCATGTTTGCCTCTTGGTGGCTTGCCCCCGTAGAATCCAGCTCCCGCACGGTTCTTTCCTTGATCCATCCGTGAACCAAACTATATCGCTAGGGCGAATATCAATTAGGATATTTCCTTCCCAGTCCTCCCTGGCAGGTACAAGAACCTGATATTGCTTCGAAAATCTATGCACCTTGATCATGGCATCTGATGGCATGTCCATGATGGGTGATTCACGAAGAGACTGTTCCAGCTGTCTAAATGGGGTGGAGGCCTAATTCGTCCTGCCCGCCGTCCTGGCCCTGAGAGCCGCCTTTCTGGCCTCCATCTGAACAAGCAGAGGAAGCGGAGTTAGGTTGATCAGAGCCTCGAGGGAAGCGGTGGGTATTGACGAAAGCGCACCCGTGATTATTAGGCATGCCAGTGTCTGGACGCTGCTCAGATTCTTGCGACAGTTTACTTGTTCAGCCTTTTTTGCCACACTACGCAGCCATATGTGGTAATCGGTCTCACTACGGCTGTATAAAGCCATTGTATATGTTACTGAACTCCTCCTTAATTGCTGAACCAATTTTGACGATTTTTTTATTGTGTGTGTGAGAATGGCTTAGATTTATAGTTTGGTCCACTGGAAAATGCCCTTTTAATTAATTTTTGTGTAATGAATGTACCTAGTTATGTACAGACAGGACAAAGACTTTTGGGTTGGGTCCGCTAGTATTTATAATTTCCTATCATCCTCTTCCTCATCCGCTTCCTCTTCCGCTTCCTCATCCGCATCCTCTTCCTCAAAAAATATCCTCTTCCTCATCCGCATCCTCTAAATTTGCGCGTGAAAATTCCTCTTCCTCCTCCTCTTCCTCATAATCACTTCCTCAACAACCCTAGTGGCCAGCGCTCATCCCGGGGGTCCTGGGTTCGAGTCCCGCAGGCGGAACAAAAAGTTTTTAATGTTCCTGGGTCTTGGATGTGTATTAAAATAATATTTCAAAAATCTTAAATATATTTTATGTGTAATATTATAAAAAATCCAGAAATATATCGACGCGATGCAATGAACATTTTAGTTCTAATACGATTCAACAGATGGCGCTTTTTTTTTACTTCGTTGTAACATGGAACTAATCATACTTATTAGTTGTTATGTTTTTGTTTATAGTTTTTAATACTTGCTATAATAATAATCAATCTATCTTATCTTATAGAACTCCTACTGCATTTCTAAGGAGTTAGAGTGTGTTGTGTTGGCCTATATTCCATCCAGAAAATATATCAATGCAATCAGCAATCAACATTTCAATTCTAATATATGAAAACAGATGGCGCTTTATTTTTTTACTTCATTATTATAACAGAACTAATCATACCTACTTTATTATATATTATTGTTTTTATTCATAACTAGCTGTTGCCCGCGACTTCGTCCGCGTGGACTTTAGTTTATAGCGCGCGGTGTCAACAAAATTTGTGTCAAATTTAAAAACTTTTTAAAACCCTGGTAAGTGGTACCCCTCTTAGGGCCGCGCAGCGCGCTACACCGGAATGGCAGCGCTGAAAGTGCTCGCCTCGCCGCTGCCATTCCGGTGTAGCGCGGCCCTTAAGAGGATACAACAGCGGCTAGAGAAATGAAAAAAAAGTACGTGTAATATCTATAGCTGTCTCCCTTACCTCAAGCCTATACCGCAGAACGCGATAGAGACAACTGCAGAAAATCCAGAAAATCAACGATTCGTTGTCCCCTGATTCCTTCTCCAAAACTTAACCGATTTAAGTACTTTTTTCATTAAAGATTAAAAAAAGGCTTGAGCTGTGTTCCTATGTTTTGCTTTTTTTGTATAATCTAGCCAAATCTGTTTTCTGGACGTTTGAACACAGTGGAAAATCTGGCCATTTTTTTGGGTTTTTGAACGTTCATATCTTATTTAATAATTAAATTATGAAAAAATAAAATAAAACATAGGGACATTGTATTAGTGGCCGTAGATATTCAGGAAAAAAAATATAACTCTACTAGCATTATCCAGGGAGGAAACAGGGGACAACGTTTGTATGGAAAAAAGGGCGGTGTGGAATCCTCTTAATTAATCAAAATACCCAAAAACAGCTGTGCAGTGTGCACATAATCTGTACTAATATTATGAATGCGAAAGTATCTCTGTCTGTCAGTCTCGCTTTCACGCCAAACGCCAAAACTACCGAACCGATTGTAATGAAATTTTGTATACTGATAGTCTAAAGCCTGAGAAAGGACATAGGCTACTTTTTTACTGGAAAAAAGGGTTGTAAGGGTCGTAAATTTGTTCAAAAAATTCATAATAGATGGCGCCGTGCGTCTTCTACATCGCGCTGACGCTTGCTCAAAAGTCTTTCTATAAGAGGTGGTATCATCTTACATTTAAGTCTCGATTTTTTTCGATTGTTATATCTATTCTACGGTATTAAATAACTCAGTACTTTATCTGTGCAGGCAGTGACGTAACCTTAATACCAAATTTCACCAACGACTGTTAAAGTTAATGCTCGAATTAGTATCACGTTAGCTGTTTCGTTTTTCATATGAATGAAAGAGAAGACAGGATATTTTAACAAGCTGTTAACACTAACAGACGTTGGTGAAATTGGGGCTAAACCTATCAATGATAAATAGTTTATGGGTAAAGTTGTGTAATTGGGGGGGCTAAATAAGCTTTAAAATTTGGCATAATATATAAAGTTTAACATACAAAAATGAAGTACTTATTGTTTGCACACTGCACAGCTGTATTGATTTAATGGGTACCAGGGTTTTTTTATAAAAGCTTTTGACACCAATTTTGTTGACATCGCGCGCTATAAACTGAAGTCCACGCGGACGAAGTCGCGGGCAACAGCTAGTAATAATATATAGCCTATGTGTTGACCCGACCTCTAAGTAATATTCGTGCAAAATTTGAAGTAAATCCATCCAGTACTTTCGGAGTTTATCCCGGACAGACATACAGACAAACAGACAAAAATTCTAAAAAGTATATTTCTGGCTTCCATATCGATTGTAGATCACGTTAGAAGTATTATTTTTCAAAAATATTCAATGTACAGAATTGAGTCTCTCACGATTTTATTATATTATAGATATTATAGATTTCGATAGTTAATAGGGCCAATTCACACAAACGAGACGAAAGGAGGCGTGGCATATTATATAAATGTTAATTGTCGATGACAATATACATAAAAGTGTTTACAATGGACATTCGACTCTAGCTTTCTCAAAATATTGTCCAATTTACAACAAAACGTGAATCTTGCGTCCTTTCATAGTCAAGTTTTGGTAAAAATAGACTTGTAGGTACGAACCTACATTTTTTAGGATAAAAATATCCTTTGTAGGTACTTTTTCGGCACTAATCTTCTCACAAACTTTTATCACAAAACTTTATGTACGTATCAAATGTAAGCAGAATCGGTTCAGCTATTTGGGCGTGAAGAGGTAACAGGCAGACAGACACACTTTCGAATTTATAATGTTAGTATGGATGTTGGAACGTTGACAAACTCCGATCAAAAAACCTTAGACACTAGCAAGAGAGATATTTTGATGCCTTTATAATAAAGTTGGATCAACTTATAGTCTAAAGTTTGTTCACGTCAGAACAGGGTACTAAATAAGATGAAAGCTTAATCCACTTAAGTTTATTTTAACCAACGATTAAGTCATTAACGGTTAATTTAAGTTCGCAACGCTTGTCTAACTCAATTTACCTTTCATGGAGTGAAACTATTAAAGTATAAAGAAATAAACTTAACTCTACTAAAATCAATCTAAAATAAGTACTAGATGAAGCACGTAACTCCGTTTCGCGAAAATTCGTACGTGACGTGGGAACCGTACTTTTTTCCGGGATTAAAAGTATCCCATGTCCTTTCCCGGGACTTAAAGTATCTCCATAATAAATTTCACCAAAATCGATTCATCGGTTTGCGTATCTGTCCATCGGTTACCTCCAATTATAATTTTTTGACGCTATGTACGACTCATACACCAAACCAATGTCTTGTTTGCTATAACGTTACACTTATTTTATTTATTCTTATTTATTTAACATTTATTGTAGGTACATACACAATAAAGTTATCCTAAAACAATTGACATGGAAAGACGACACAAAGGAACTGCTAATTTCCAATTAAATTTCTTATAGCGGTCTTACTTATTGATAAGACCACAAAAAAGAACTTAATATCTGCGACATTTTCTATTGCGTTCGTCGTGCGATCATATAAAGTAAGTAAAGAAAAATCTATGCATATGAATCCTTTAACAACATATTCGTATTAAACTTCACCAAATTATGGGCGTATGCTGCTCCTACATAAAACAAAACACTGTTTAACTGCCCCGAAAAAGCTAGACATTTCCTTGTCTTTGTAAATTTTTCGGCGTTTTAATATTTCACTTCCACGCAATTCTCCACTCTTTGTTCTGTGTGAGAGTGGCGAACCTGCGAAGCCTTTTTTGTTTAATTATACAGCTGTTTCATAGTGTGTGTTATGAATATGCAATTTACATTATTTTCTCTAGATGTTGCAAAAAAACGTTTATGGGGATAAATACTGTATCATGTCCTATATCAAGACTCAAAGCATCTCTAGAGCTCGTTTTAATTGAACTAAGAGATAATACTTTTGGGTGTGTATGGGTCCCCGATATACAGTTCACTGTGAAAGTAGCAGCTCTGAAAGGCAAATTTTTTTGCGGTTTGTTTGGTCAAGCGCCTCGCGTCATGAGATTTCCCATACAAAAGTTAAATAAAAGTTAGTCTATACACTACTAATACACACCTTAAAGTATTATTACTTAGTTTTCTTACACCTTGTATGTTATAATAAAGACTTTTATCAGTCTTCAGAGCATATCTTCGGATATGCTCTGAAGACTGATAAAAGGTTCAATTAATTATATTTAAGATGAAAACTTAATCTAACAATTAAATTTTTGTGATAATTCATTTTATCTGGCAATAAAGTGCTCAGCAGCACAGCAAAGGAACGTATCCCACTATGTTGCCAGGTAACAAAATACTGATTTGGTAACTTTAAGGATTTACCCTATTTCCAAACTTACTCTGATTATCCCTATATTGTTGGTGTTTGTTGTATGTTATTCTCACACACTTACTTATTCATACATGCCCAGTATCTCGGACAATGCATGACCTGTATACATACAAGTTACGACTACGCCTTCGACCGTACAACACTTACATAATCTTTTGTAGACTGTCTGTATAGACTTACAGTTAGTCAACATATTTGTCATCATACTTATATTGATAATTAATTGTTTAACACTTACATTCTCTTCTGAAGAGCTATGTAAGATAGTCAATATAATATTTGTCAAAAAAGTACACGAAATAGTAGTAGTAGTATTTAAATTGATAATATTCAATTAACATTATTTTTCCTTAAAATATGTTCTTTAAATATTAAGCAATAGATTAAATGCCCTGGTGGTCGTAAATTAATTTTTCCTCGAAAATGATTAGAGCTAAAATAAAAGAAGCCTATGGTAAAACCATAGACTTCTTTTACCTGTAAACATTTTGGTGATGCGGCAACTTTGCCACAAAACATAGACATAATCTTTGATATACACTCGTACTTAAGATACAATGTTTTGACAAAACAGACAAAAAGAACAGCATCTTTGATGATTGATCACGATTTAGAAAAATCATTATTATCTAAATATTAAGACCAGGCCAGATCGTTCAGACTTACTTTACCACTCCAAAAATCAACCCTCATACTCGAGTTTCTAACAAGGTTCGCGAATGTATGACGGACATTAGTGTTGCTGAAAAACAAACTTGGCGGGGTCCAGTAAATTATTCAGGAGGGGTGCGCACGCATGTGTGTGGGCCACACGCGATGACAGTACGTTTAATGCGAGCCCATTAGGTATATTTTATGTTGACCTTCCCAAAATACATAATGGCAGTCGTGGAAAGTGGCAGTCTTCTCACAGTAGCGTTACACCCTTTACCGTTCCACCATAAAGTTAATATACCTAGCGGAATAGAGCAACAATCTTGAGCTGTCAAACGAAACCGAAATTGGTTTTCATCTGTGTGAAAAATATGTGTACGTATACGCTTACACAAGCATTGCGATTTTGAACATGAATTCTATGAGATTAAATTGTCAACGTGCGGCACGTGCTGACTGGACGTCAAAAAAAGAGTGCTGCTGTCATGTATCACACGCCTCTTTGTAACACGCAGTGTAACTGATAGTGACATCTCTCTTGCTCAGGCCTTTGTTTCTCTATTCCGCTAGGTACCTATATTAACTTTATGCTTTATACACTGCACTGCGTTGTCGGTGACTCACACGCAGTGGAATCTCGCGGAAACATTTGCCCGGAACATTAATGAAGCCTGGACTGGATTATTTTTAACAAAAAATTAAAACCGACTTCCAAGGTTAAAACAATAATAATATCCTTATAATATGAACTCAAAAGTATTAAATAATTTTTCCTATCTAATAGTGCCTTTTTCCGAATTCGGCTAAACCTCAACTATTTCTGTACTCAATCTTCATCATTTTGAAGTCGGTACCAGATAGCTGAATCTTTAATTCTCTGACAGAATATTTGAAACTTTTGGAAATGGCACCGACTTCAAAATTATGAAGATCTAAAAGGAATCCGGAGTTCTCTTAGTATCTTCGGAACCATAGTATAGCTTGGTGCAAAATCTTACGTTTTGGTAGCATATGCTTAGGTTGCTTCTCATAAAACCAAAATCACCATATGTTTCCATATAAATTTTGAGGAGTTTCCTCGATTACTCATGGATCCCATCATCAGATCACCACTTTTGTGAAAATGGGACCAAATTGGAATGAAACTTAATATAACAAAACAAAAATTTTGAAAATCGGTTCACAAACGGCGGAGTAGTGGTCGAACATACAAAAAAAATCCACAGCCGAATATATAACGTCCTCGTTTTTTGGAAGTCGGTTAAAAAGGAGCATATATAGTCCTTTACCATGGCCTACCCTATATTTGTTATAAATTTAATCGAAATCTGTATATTAGTTTGAAGACTGGGTAATTGGCTAGGGCCGTAAACGATAATATACTGATTGCTAATATAATAAAGAAATAAAGGAATGCCACAACATACAAACTATCGGGTATTTCATAAGTTAGATAACTCAATGATTCAATTTTCTCCGATACAGATAGATCAGTCATTTTGACAAGGACACAATAAGAAAAAGCTTCATCATATACAGAGCGTTCGGAAAGCCATCAAAAACGTATTATTTACTCGTTCGATTTTGTAGCAAAAACAAAACTGTGCGATCTATTTTGTTTTTCTGTGTCATTTTTATTCTCGTGGTATTTTTGTACCTTTCACAAAAGTCAAAGATGAATACTTCCTGATTTCGAGCGTTTCTTTTGATTATTTTCGTTGCGTGTCTCAAGACAGAATTAGCTCCCTCAGGCTACAACATCGGTATGATATTAGCTATACCTATGTAGTCGCCTCCGTGGTCTAGTGGTATAGAGCGCGGCTCTTGACTCGGAGGTCGGAGATCCCACTGGGTTATGAGAGTAAAGGAATAGGGAGTGCTCTTGTGTACTGCGCACTCACTTGGGCACTATATAATTACTCCTGCGTAGCTGGCCTAGTTTCAATGAAAACCGGCCACCGTCACCGAAACCGGTGTGGGAGCTATTATGATCGTAGCTGACACACTGCAGTGGTGGGAATCAGCCCCAAATTTATAAATAGGTCGTACTATAATAAAAATCTTAAATATATGCATAGTATAAAAGTATTAAATATATTTTCGTTGTCTGGTACCTGTAACACAAGTCCTTCAGGTACTTACCACAGGGCCAGACTGACGTGGTGTGAAGCGTTCATAGATAAATAGCGTAGCGTAGCGTTCATCTTAGTTTATCGATATCCTCGACAAGTATCAACCGAATGTCCCATCACTATAGACCGCCATGTTTAGTTCTTGGCAATATGGCGCCGGCCACACTTTTATGTAGTTATGTCACTTTTATATGTTTCCTTATTCATTGCACTGACACTAATTTTTAACTTTACGCATGCGCAATGTACATTGAAAAACGAAACGAAAACGACTAATGACGACTTATGCATTACAAACACAATATTTTATTTTATTTCCCGTTCCGTGGCAACCCCGGCATATCTGCTCGGTACCTACATCGGTGGCGGCATCGTGCGACATCAAAGGCGTTTCGTTACAATAGGGACTAATATTGCTATACTGTGGTACCTACTGTTTACTCTGGTTAAACCGTGACATAATATTTTAATATAGTTAATAATTTGCTCTTGTATGGAATTTACGCTAAAATTAAAGTCGCTTGACTGAACGACAAATAATAATTGAATAAATATTTGTATCCACAGTGATATTTTAAGATCTTTTCGTAGTAAAAGTTTAAGAGAGTTATTTTGAATAAGATACTACAAACTGTAATATTATTCAGAGCGAAGTTACTGAATATTTATTACAACTTCCGACATTTTTAGCAATATTGCACTGTCACAGATATCCTGAGATGTTTTAATTTCAGAATAATAAATCAAAAGTTTGAATATTAAATGAAGATCTTGCCATGACAGTTCTAAGATGATAAATAACTGAAGATTTTATCTTTGAGTTATTTTTGTGAAATCTTAGCCATCTCTGAAGGGTACAGTTTGGGAAATGTGTTGTTTATCTTGTATTAAAATATGATTATTAATAAACAATTTATAGTGAGATAGACCATAAGCAATGTCTATTTTAAAAAAACATAATTTAGTAAAGTTTTATATACAAATATCAATTTCTTTTTGCGTGTACAACATTTCGAAAAAGAAGAAAGAGTGGTAGAACCACTCTTTCTTCTTTTTCGAAAATGCTTGAAAATCTTTTATTTTATCTGTTAACGAAACTATTAATAATTTAGTGCAGTAAAATATCGAAATAGTTTTTATTTTAGCATCCTATCTAGTGCTCTCGACGTGAAGAGTCGCTTCATTAAAGTGAGTACTTTTGGAGGGCACTCATATGTTAAACAGAAGAGGGTTGACTGGAAGCGTTTTTAGCAGCATTTCAATATTGAAGTGTTCCAAAATAAACATCTCATTAGTACATTTTACTTAAAGATATTCAACAACTAGATGACGCCCGCAACTCCTTACCATGGGGGCAGCTGCCCCCCCTGGATCATGTTGACGTCCCTACTAAGTATATTATCTAGTACTTTTATCTTTTATTATTATATTTTCACAACTAAAAATTATTAATTTTTTATTCTTTGTAAACCCTAGCTTATCAAAAATTTGGTTTGCCTCCCCCTGGCCCAATATATGGGTGTTTTGCCCCCCCTAGAATATGGGTAATTTGCCCTCTCCCTGGCCCAGAACCTGGGTACGCCCATGCTCCGTACCGTACAATTTTCCGGGATCAAAAGTACCCATTGCCCTTTCCCGGGACTCAAAGTATCTCCATACCAAATTTCAGCAAAATGGACTAATTACAAAAAGATCTACATTAGCTACGTTATAGATAGAGTATTTATTTTGAATTAACTGTGTTTTTTATTTTTTTACAAATTTGTACGTAACATGTACCAAACCAACTTAAACTATTCTGTATGCCATATTTTACCGAATATGTTTTTACAAAGCTCGCATAAAAAACACAATGAAAACCAAAAATATTTTTTTACATCGTGAAAAAACATAATAGTTTTTACTGTTTGTTTTCAAGTTGTTGTGGTTGTAATCCTCTTCAAACTGCAGGGCCCTTACGCGCAGAGACCTTTTTTGCGAGCTCAGAGTACCTACCGTGATTATAAAGCCGGCCAAGCGAAAACAGAAGTTGCGAACTTCTTATTTCGGAATTAAGGGAAGGAAATTGGATTGAATAAAATATTGGCGTCATATTTTTAAGTGGATCTGTGATCGGTTTTGTTTGATACGAATCAGTACCATGGATTCATATAAAACCCGGCAACAATGATACAAATCATTACCATGTATTCATAAAACACCGGCAACAAAATATGTTTTTTTCCTTAAAAAAGGGCGTCTAGTAAGAGTTTTTAGGAATTACTAAACTTGCAACTCCAGAGGCGTCGTGTCTGAAGAGTAGCATATCCGTAGGACGCAGCCTAATAGCCACCGCTACCATTAGGTGATCATTCCGCTCGTTTCCTGGTAATTTTCATAAAATAGAAAAAGACGCACACGTAAATGGTGTTCAAACTATTTATTTTTGGTGCTATGACATGTTCCCAAACAAGAAAAGGACTTTCGTACCCGAAAGAACAAAATGTCTGTGGCTTCAAAACCATTTCCTTAAATATCTCACACTTTTAAAAATATTCACCCAAAAGCGTAAAGCTTTTAGGATTTATGTGTCGTGTAATACAACTGTAGGAGATTAACCTAATCTTGTATCCGCGTTTCCTTACTTTTTTCAATGCTTGCCTCTGTAAGGTCAGTTAATATCGTGACGCGACGCGACGCTACATTTTCAGAATACTTCGCTTAGGTTATAATAATAAATCCGATACCAAACCAGGCCAGATACGCAGGAGTAGTTTTATAGTTCCCGGGTGTGTGCGCATAATACTCTCTCTCTCTCTCTCTTTATAATTTTACTCTCATAAACCCAGTCGGACGGACGACTGACACGACTGGCGAGAGATCAGGCGCAGGACCGACTTTTACATGCCCATCCGACACATGGATCATCTTACTTGTCAGACAAACGACCTCTGTGGCTCAGTGGTGAGCGCATCGGTAGCTCAAGCCGGGGGTCGCGGGTTCGAATCCCGCCGACGGAACAAAAAGTTTTCAATGTTCCCGGGTCTGGATGTGTATTAAATATGTGTATGATATAATAAAAATCTTAAATATATGTATAGTATAAAAGTATTAAATACATTTCCGTTGTCTGGTACCTGTAACACAAGTCCTTTAGGTACTTAGCACGGGGCCAGACTGACGTGGTGTGAAGCGTCCATAGATATTATTATTATTATTATTATAAACGTAAACGTATTGGAAGTAACATGTTTCCAACGTGGGAATAACATGTTTCCAACACGGGAATTGAACCCACGACCTCTGAGTCAAGAGCGACGCTCTAAACCACTGGACCACGGACTTCATTTAGATTACTACTGTTGGAATTACATAAAACCAACAACCGAATTCGAATGTTTTGGCGATCTAAAAGGTTGTCATCATTATTATGAGCGTTGGTTGCTAAACGCAAAAATGTATGACGCCCACGCTACGAATAATAAAATCTATTATCATTCCTAGCTCCCACGCGATAAACCAATTGCGACCTTAGGGTTGATTCAGACCGCAACGCGACGCGTACATATTATGCATTTCTAAATTTATATGGATTTGACAGATTTGCAAGACGTCTCGCGCAATTGAAATCTGTCAAATCCATACAAATTTATGCCGCGCCGCACCTCGCCTCGCCTCGTCGCGTTGTGGTCTGAATCAACCCTTAGTTGCCGGCAACATTACAAGTTAACATTATTTTGTTTATTTAAACAGAGTGTAACACAACAAAGTGATAATACTTTAGGGAGTGTATGAGTCCCATATATAGAGTTCACTGTGAAAGTAGCAGCGCTGAAAGAACAATTTTTTTTCTTCACATTAGTATGGGAAATCTCGTGACACCGGGGCGGTTGCCCATACAAATCATGAAACAAAATGGTTTTTCAGCGCTGCTACTTTCATGGTGAACTCTACCTACAAGGAACACATGCACACTCTAAAGTCTAAACTATTATCACTTACTACTTAGTTTTGTTACACCCTGTATATTACATTTTATTTCAACCATTTTCTTCTCAGTGTATTATAGAGTAACCTTTTTATTGTGGCTCAAAAAGTTTGTCACACGAGTAGATTACGTAAGATTTTTAATTAATATTCTGTAATATATTTTCAGCCCTTGTGTCCATTAAAAAGATACATGGAGCTTACCCTCGCGGTTTTTGGGTATGCCTTTGTCGCTGAGGATTATTTTCTGTATATTATATTGTATATTACACTGGATAATCTCTCCTACCGGATCCTATAGGCTATAAATAATTTATTATTATCCCTTTTTAGGTTTCCAGACTGTTTAACAAGCGACTTTTTTATTGTAAACAGTTTTAACTCTTAGGTAGATTGTTTTGTGTCTTGTAAATAAGGTGTTTAGAGTTTAACTGATAGTTATTATTTACAGATCTTAATTTATTTATTTAAATAAAGTAAGGTCTGTTCTATAGCCTTCAAAATGATCAAAAGCTAAAATATATTCCACTCGACGCGACGGGTCGTTATAAAAAATCTATTGCAATTTAATTCAGATCAGTAACTTAGGCGCTACGGTAAAAGTTAAAATAAACAACCATACTCATACTGCTAAAAACACTTCTAGATTAAGTTTCAACGTAATCGGGTAACAAGAAATTATATAGAACTAGCTGTCCCGGCAAACGTTTCTTTGCCATATAAAGTATTTCGCCCATATTATTTTATTGAAGTGGCTAAATAAGTATGTCACCATGGCAACGTCTATCGCTATCCCGTCGCACAAACAATGGTCGCCGTCAGTCTCGAGTTGTAATAATTTACTATTATTTATTCAACAAATACACTTATCAATATAAAAAATACCCAGTGGCAGATTCTCCGACCCACTGAATATACATATAAAATTTGGTTAAAATCAGTATAGCCGTTTCGGAGTATGCAGCCTAACATTGTGACACGAGAATTTTATATACATATGAGATAAGACGAAATTCGAAATTCCCGATCTCAGTAACTATTGAACGGATTGTGATGAAACTTGCAGTATTCAGTAAGTTGAACAAAACCTGGTCAAACAAAAAAAGAATCACTTATATCGGACTGAGGTAGTGCCGGAGATATGCGAACACAAACATAAATACATAACCTCCTTCTTTTTAAGCCGGTTAAAAATGCCACGACGATTGTAAAAGTTACGACCGTTTTATTGGCATTTTCAAATTTCAATTATTTTTTATCACTTTCCTTATTAGTTATTACCCAAGACGAGCACGTAGTACAAAATGAATAAGGCGGTTTCGTAATACGGCTGATTGAAACTGGTTCATTCTAATCAAAGTTTTCTGTTTATTCTGTTGTACTGAATTGACAGTAATTAGCTATGTCCACATTGTGCCTTTTTCTGTTCATCAAGGGCATGCCTTATAGCGCTGTCAAAAGCGAACGTGAGGCATGCCTGTAACGCGCGTTGTAATCGTAGCGCGCGCTATGACACTTTTCTTTCAACGCGGGTGGATTTTGACGCGCGTCACGGGCATGCCACACCTTCGCTGCGACTGCGCTATAAGGCATGCCGTTGATGAACAGAAAAAGGCACAATGTGGACAAAGCTAATTACTGTCAATTCAGTACAACAGAAATGCATCGGCCCTAACACTACTTATTCACCTACTGTTTGTTTCATTTGTATATATCATGATTACGACAAACCCTTTGATTGATTAACAAAGTTTTTGGACAAACGGGCATTTCCGAAACACGTGTCTGAGCCCTGAGGGTCTATTAAGCCCTTTTCTGCCGTATAACCGTGACATTTGATAAGCTTCTTGTTGTTTTTGTTTCGCAAATTGTTTAATTATTATGTCAGAAGTTTTGACAATATGACGCTCCATAAGGTTTTTTTCTAAGTATGAGCGATTAGCTTTGTCCACACTGTGCCTTTTTCTGTTCGTCAATGGCATGCGTTATAGCGCAGTCAACAGCAAACGTGAGTCATGCCCGCGACGCATGCCCTCTGACCGTATCCAAAAAACAAAAATGACAATGTTGGCGTTGCGTTTGTTGACGCATTCAATTATTGAATGCGCCAAAACCAAGGTTGAATCAAAGAAGATGACGAAAATTGAAGACGAAAGCGCATAGTGTGGACATAGCTTTGATTGGGAGCGAGTATTCCATTGCAAAAGGAAATATATTGCGCAAATATCGGTGCAGAGGGCGCTATTAGAACATATAACAAAGAATCCCAAAATCCTATATCTTGCACACATCATAGTATCAATATTGACAGAAACGTTGTCAAACGTCGAATCAAACGCTTTGTTTACTGTCTATGCTGGTGGTGCCTCTGGCGTGAAAAAAAAATGTTTGCTTGGTGACACCCACAAAAAATTATGTATTGAGTTAAGAATGCAGTCGTTCTCTAGATCTTTAAGATCAATTTATAATTCAACAAAAAAAAGTTTGTGGGTTGCACACAAATGCTTAACAGCGACCATATTACATCCTATGATTTTTCTCAAAGTATTGTTTATTTAAACTCTTATTTACTAAACTTGGCAGAGAACAAGAACAACGATCACAGAATATAAATACTTACAAGCTACGATGGACGGTCACACTATTTGAAAGATACTCGTACGGAAAACTTGACTGTTGGAAATATATTTTCTGTTACATTCTATTCCTAACTCGTTTTCTATCGATTTAACATCAGCGAGTCTTGCAGTTAGATGCGTCGGTTCTGAAGGATTCTAAGCTGAATTCTGTTTGCTACACAAGAGTAGGTAGATATGCCACTCGCGGCATTGGGCACCCTGTTCCTTTGAATGGCTCATTTAAAAGTCATCTAAAAGCTACATGGCGCTGTAATTCACATTGCCCTTTTTATGTTAAGAGGAATTTTCTGAGTCCTATTCTTATACGCCACTACAAGGCAGCGGCGGCTTGGGTCGCGAAATCAATGTCAGTAGAAAATGAAACCTATATTATAATAGCCTAGTTCGTAAAGTGTCAAGTTATTTGAATTTCAAGTCACTTGAAGGGAGGATCGGGGGCTTACCCCTACAAATCCGGAACAAATCGACTATTTTCCTTTATGCAACCTTGCATAATTAAGTTTAGCACAAATACGTCTAGTTCGTACGGCCTCTCCTTGACACACATCTTACCACGCCTTCCCCTAATTTACAAACGTATAATGAACGCACGCCGTAACGTATACAATTCAAACTCCAGTTAGACAGTAAAACAATAAACTTTATTACATTACATTAAAGCCGAAAAATGTGGTGAATTTGTGAATTGAAGTAGAGTGTTTGTAAATTATGTTTGATCGAGAAAGTGACGACTCGTGCATGTTGTAAATATCGTCAACGGTTAAAAGATGCTTGATAACTGTAATAAGAAATTTAAAAAAAACCCCCGCCAAAACAACTTTAAAAAGTAATGAAATAATATTTACTGCCTTTAAGTTCAAATAATTCCTAACTTGTGTAAATTAATATTTTAGTCCATAATTGTTGTCACGGTGTTTCAGGGGACCGCCAAGTAAACTACAACCTACAACCGCCAAGTCGCTGATTACCTATCTCGATTCAGATCGCTGTGAATTGATCCTTAAACTTGTTTAAATGCAAAATCAAACCTCTATATTAGCGGTCCCCCGACACACCTTGACAACAATTATGGACTAAAATATTACTTTACACAAGTTAGGAATTATTTGAACTTAAAGGCAGTAAATATTATTTCATTACTTTTTAAAGTTGTTTTGGCGGGGGTTTTTTTAAATTCTTAATTTAATTTTATTTCATACTTTTTAAACTTGTGTTGGTTATAGTGCAGAATAATTCCTCATATTCTCATGATTACCATCTATCAATGTCCTTTTATATGAGGCCGTTAATATGAGCCCAAACATGAAACCTCCACTTTGGGTTCATACGAAGCTCGGTTCCTATAGAATCCAGGTGATGCTGCAGCATTTCCAGGTCAACTTTCCATTATTATGTGTATACGTATATTGTATATTCACAATGGTCACGAACTAGAATGAAATATAAAACCCATCAAACGACTACAAGTTGCTAACGGCCTTTCATGAACCAGATAAACCCTGATTGTCCAGCACTGAGCAAGGTGATGATGATGAATTATAGCTAAGAACACTCTCGATCATGGCAGCTTTCAAACAAAAAAAACTAGATCAAAATCGGTGCACCCGTTTGGATGCTACGATGCCACGGACAGATACACACACAGACAAACAGACAGACAGACAGACAAACAGACAGACACGTCAAACTTATAACACCCCTCTTTTTTGTCAGGGGTTAATAACACCCCTCTTTTTTGTCGGGGGTTAAAAATAGTTTGTAAGATTTTCTTTGACAAAAATAATTGGACGCTGATGCACAAATGCTTAAAATTTATGTATCATCCCATAAAAATTACGTATCGAGTTATGAATGTAGTCATGTCCTTTAGATCATATTTTATATAAGAACAAGAATGGATTCATAATTCAACAAAAAAATATATGGATTAATATACAAATACTTAACAGTGACCAATTATTGCCATACGTAGAGAAACACAAGCCTCTTGATTCAAGAGTTCTGGCTTCTTTTGAATATTTTATCAAAATTCTGTCTTCGAAAGAAAATAATCAGCAACATTCTTTCCTTTGAATAGGTGACAAAAACTTCAATCTCATACATTCAGGAGTCCTGACCTTACAAACGGCCTCAATATGTGAGTCAAGTGCACGCCTATATTTCGTAGTTTTATCACCAATCTCCTACAAATGTTTGTCCCGAATATGTTACTGGAGAATTATTACTTTGTTTTTTCTCCTGTCGCCAATGTTCGAATTGGGTATTGTCGTTTTACTGTGTGATAAAATTTTCATGTCGAAGTTTTTAAAGACACAAATGTATGTGATAAACGTGTCATAACTCATTATGTACGTACCATAACGCCTCCGTAGTCTAGTGGTATAGAGCGCGGCTTTTGACGCTGAGGTCGTGGGTTCGATTCCCGCGTTGGAAACATGCTATTTCCAAGTTTGGTTAGGACAATGCAGGCTGATCACCTGATTGTCTTACAAGAAAGATGATCCATGCGTCGGATGGGCATGTAAAAAGTCAGTCCTGCGCAAGCTTGGAAAAGTCCAAGCATGCGAAAATTTAGTTTACTTGCGTTACGCAATATACCATTTTTCACGTGCAATAAAGACAAGGAGCAATCAAGGAATTTTACTCTATCCGGCGACCGCACGTACATTCTATATCCTAAACGGTCCATTGTGTAACGGGCTGACGTCACAAAACGGGTGCTTCCCCGAAATAGATAGGCCGAAATCTATAAATACTGGATACTAAAATATCCGTAGGACGTGTCTACTCTTTGTGCCACCTACGTGATAATAACGATTTGATGACTATATTTCGCTAAATGTCATTCAAAAATAAATATAAATTAATGACGTGAATGAGGCCTAGTATGGCGAGAATATTTTGACAAAAATATTTAGGTATTATTTAAAAAAAACATGATTAAGATTTGAAGGATCCCAGTCATAATATTGCTTTTCTTTGCCATCATAGTGGATTCACATAAAGGGGCAGATATAACTAAAAAAAAAGGTTACAACTCTGTGCATTGCAATTTTGAGATTACAAAGGTAGTTTTTTTTTTTTAATGAAATAAGGGGGCAAACGAGCAAACGGGTCACCTGATGGAAAGCACCGTCGCCCATGGACACTCGCAGCATCAGAAGAGCTGCAAGTGCGTTGCCGGCCTTTTAAGAGGGAATAGGGTAATAGGGGAGGGTAGGGAAGGGAAGGGAAGGGAATAGTTGAGGGTAGGGAAGGGAATAGGGTAGGGGTTAGGGGATTGGGCCTCCGGTAAACTCACTCACTCAAGCGCTGTTTCACGCCGGTTTGCTGTGAGTGTGGTATTTATCCGGTCGAGCCGGCCCATTCGTGCCGAAGCATGGCTCTCCCACGTATAAATCGAATGAAATAAACTATTTGTAAGATAATGTACGGATGATCGTTAACTTACTGCGAACACATTGTATCCACACTTTGTGCCGTAATTGCGGGTAATAACATTTATTCGTCTTCCAATAAAATACCTTAGCGCACATATTGTTAGTTGATCATTATGTTGTAAACGTAAAGCGCTACACACATAAACTGCAGTCGTTATGGTTACATTGAAATGTTTATTTCTTTACATTATATTCATATTGTTTATGACCTTTATCTTACTTGTTTTTAGCGAGACAACGAGACAATATTTATTGAAAGTTTCCCTACATTTTTTAGGTGGCAGACGTTTTGACCCATATTAAATTATTATAATATTTCTACCAAGGCTGGAGAAGCTTAGGTAGGTCGACCTCCAACTAGGTGGGATGTCTCCGTTTAGTTGCGGGCTCATGTTGGATGCGAGTAGCAGGAGATCGGTCATCTTGGCGTTCATTGAGAGAGGCCTATGTCCAGCAGTGGATGAATGTAAGCTGATATGATGATGATGATGATGAATATATTTTCATTTCTTGGAAATTTATGAATTCCATTACATTCACGACGCGCCCATATTATGTAAAATTAAATTTCACATAACCAAGTCACTGAAAATGAAAACGTCTGAGTAGACAATTATTGTATTTACGGAAAATTTAAACATTAATTTTTGCCAAGCAATACTTCGGAAAGAAAATTCTCTCACATTTTGGTAGTCAATCGACGAATAATTGCAGGTTTTGTCTAGCACAAAGAGGCTTTCAGCGAAGATTGATTTTATCGTTGACAAGGGTACAGGAAAGCCAAGTAAACGGTTTCCCTCACATGCATTGTTCTCACGATGTAAATCGAAACGACTCACAATATTTCTTTTCTGATCGTCGATCTTAACTTGCTACTAGAAATATAAAAGGCTGTGATTTTTTACCGACTTCCAAAAAGGAGGAGGCTATACGTTTGGCTGTGGATATTTTTTAGAATTTCTGTACGTGGGAGAGCCATGCTTCGGCACGAATGGGCCGGCTCGACCGGAGAAATACCACGTCCTCACAGAAAACCGGCGTGAAACAGCGCTTGCGCTGTGTTTCGCCGAGTGAGTGAGTTTACCGGAGGCCCAATCCCCTAACCTATTCCCTTCTATACCCTCCCCTATTCCCTTCCCTTCCCTTCCCTTCCCTACCCTCTCATATTTCCCTATTCCCTATTAAAAGGCCGGCAACGCACCTGCAGCTCTTCTGATGCTGCGAGTGTCTATGGGCGACGGAAGTTGCTTTCCATCAGGTGACCCGTTTGCTCGTTTGCCCCCTTATATCATTAAAAAAAAAAATTGATATTTCATTGTTGCATGATTTATTTTGAGCATTTTCAAGATGTAAGCTTATACTTAAGCTTACATCTTAAAAATGCAGTAGTAGTAGGGTATTGGAAGCACAGAGCACAGTTATACAGAAACAATTTTTGCCACCTAAAATAGCAATAGGTGAGTTACGTCCTCCCACGCTGTGTCAACGCTAAACACCAAAATCAGTCCAGTTTCAAACTATACTAAGGCAAAGTGATTTAAATTATTTCTCTTTCTGAAATCAATTCGTAAACAATATTACATAGCTATTGCATAGCTCTTAGTGCGGGCTTTGAACGTGGCGACCGAATCAAGAAATTCCGTAACGAAAAAACCTAACACTCCCCTTACTCTGGCGGTGTTTGTGTGCGTGCGAGTAGAGGTATTCGAATTATAATTGCATAAGAGATAAGGGGGCAAACGAGTCACCTGATGAAGAGGGGTCACCTGATGGACTCGCAGCATCAGAAGAGCTGCAGGTGCGTTGCCGGCCTTATAAGAGGGAATAGGGTAATGGGGAGGGGTAGGGAAGGGAATAGGGGAGGGGATTGGGCCTCTGGTAAACTCACTCACTCGGCGAAACACAGCGCAAGCGCTCTTTCACGCCGGTTTTCTGTGAGCCCGTGGTATTTCTCCGGTCGAGCCGGCACATTCATGCCGAAGCATGGCTCTCGCACGGAAAAATTTATGTTCTAATAAATATTTAACTATAATAAACTACAAAGAATTTAACACTTCACCTTCATAAAAGGAGTATAAAATAAGCTTTGAGTGCAAGAGGGGATCCCATGGGAAATATCGGGAAAATACGCGAAAATCTATCCGAGCTGACTTTCAAGTTTCAGCTATGAATACATTCCAGTAGTGTACGTTACAGTAAGCTGTTAGAAAAACCACTATGCAGCGCATTTTTGTTTGAACACAATACATACAGTATGATTCGTACGTTTGAACTTTTAAGATGCATTGGAAATGTCGGAATACAATTTTGACCAGTTTTTATTGTTCTTTTTGAGTAAAATTCAAGATTTGTATTACGATTTCATAGCTGAAATATCCACATGTTGCTCTTAAAAAATTATCTGCACTGCCAAATACGTTTAAGGAACTGGAACTCCTATGTCCTTTCTCCTTAGCCAGTATTTTATATTAGGTTCTATCAAAATCGGTTTAGTGACTTAAGAGTTAAGGGGGCGACTAGCCCTAAAGTGTCGATTTTATAATTCATTTTTATACTTGAAAATAAGCCCCGAATTGTTTCATTTTCTAAAATTAGATACTACATTATATTTCCGAGAATCCGATCTGAACAAAAACATGATATCTTAAAATTTTCTCGATAGAAAAAAATCACAAAGATGCATCTAATTTTCACGAATTTTTCATTTATTGCCATAACCGTACATTGAACTAAGTTAATATTTTAACACATTGTATAACATCCTATCATTGAGATATCGACCTAGCAAATTTTCGAAATATTGTATATTTATCGAGCTATTGAGAAAAAACTAATTTGGCGATGAATCCGCGTCGTTCTTTTTCACCTGGCATATGAAAGACGGGCGTGAGTGTGAAGAGAGAAGGACGATGTTTGATTTTTGGGGTTAGTCGCCCTCTTAAGATAATAGGTAATATATAGACAATTAAATAGTCATACATAGGTACCGAGTACCAACACAATTTATGGAGCTGTCACAACTATCAAGTTTACAAATTGTTGTTAACTATTGTAGCATTTGTAGCTGTAGGTATTGACCTATATCCATAACAATAATTGTAATTTTATTTGCGTAATTTATTGTTTCCTACAAGGAAATAAGATATTCCATACATTAAGCTCAATATATTTTTATTGATTTCCCAACTTCCTTCCTTATTCCTAAATTCAAAAGTTGTTCACCCTCATACAAAATCGATATAAGATACGCCTTAAACTTTGAGAATTATATACAATCACTTTTTTAACATTATCAGTAATTTTAAATTAATAACAATATGACCATATCACAGACTTTTCATCGAATATTTTTAAGCCTTAAAAAAAAACTTCAAAGAAGAAAACGTTTCTTCGTCTAATATTTCCCAAAATGCTCCATCAACAACCCCATATAACACGCTTCTTGTTTCGTCATGCTATGTTAATGATAATAATTATTATGACGTCATAATATATTTACTCGTTTGTAAAAATGTATTCTAACTTAAATTGTTTCTTTATTCTCATGAACTAACATAACACATGACTTAAAATAACAACACAAAAGTTCCACAAAATAATATTATATAAAAATCTTCATTAAGGCAGCCCTAGCATGGCTACATTGTTATCATTTGATAAGGAAATTGGATTGCTTAATTAACTAAAATATTATAAGGCTTAATGAATCAGAAACAAAATGGACGCCAAGTTATCTAAATGCAGGATGTTTTACTGTTTTATTACCTTTATCCCTCTCACTTTCAAAGGATATCTTTGAGCTCGTAATGCTGAAACATAAATTAGAATTGATCATCATTAAGAATGATTCATAAATTTCTGGTTCCGTGGAAAATACTTCCTTAATCCTTCGATCGTGGATTCTTGGAAATCTATTGTTATTCTATTGTGTCTCACTCACCGATGATCTTATGGGGCGGGCTTAATGCAGGGTTAAAAATACTCACCATACGTTCCGTAGTCAACCAAGTTTTGTTGATTACAGAACCCTAAAACGGAACCCTAACCAGCTGATTTTATATTGGTAGGTTAATAGTTATATAATTTGAGAGTAACATTGTCCTACAAATAGAACAATCCATATTTTAGGACCATCAAATCAAAGTATGAAATCCTTTCTATGTCTGTTAGCTACCACTTTAAAGGTTTTTCGCAAATAAAAATGTTGTTTGTCTTATCAAAATGAAGCTACTCCCAAAAAAAAAACTTTATGGTTCTACCACAATCTTCTTTCTTATTGTGGTAAAATAATGAGTCAAGTTAAAATATATTAATTATTATAACAATTTTGACATTTCGTAATATAAATATTTTCCTCGTCTTGCCGTTTGGACCATAGCATAAAGTCAGATGCGTACACTCTTTTCTTCAAAAATACCTTTTTTGTTCAAGGTATTATCATGTGTCATGTGCGTTTACCCGACTAAGAACAGATGGTTTACGATCCAAGTTACCTTAATGGACGCCAGGCAACTTTTCTGATCCCTATGTAATGGCATATTTCAGTGATTTATGCACGGTATTGTTTCCGAAAGTAATATTATAAATCTTTAGTATTTTCACGCTATAATTACCCGCTGATCCGGCATATGCCATTTTCCCATATTTTAGTCGTCGTCATGGAGTGGTTTTGGGCTCAGAAAAGTAGGCACGAACGTAGTATAATTTTGAAATGAAATATGTTGATAGACTATTGTCAGACCCACAGGATAAGTACACAAACATATTACAATCGGTCCAGCCACACCGGAGAGTTTGGTAACAAACAACGCGACACGAAAATTTTGAAGATGACCCTGTGAACTTCGTATCACTCTCCTCCTAATATAAACATAACCTGAATTCCACGAATATTTTAAGACTAAAATAAACCAAATCGGCTTAGTCGTTTTCGAGTCACCTGACTCTAAAAATCCATCATCGTCCTTCTCTCTTCACACTCACGCCCGTCTTTCATATGCCAGGTGAAAAAGGACGGCGCGGAATCATCGCCGAGTTAGTTTTACTTGAATAAAAGACGAACTATAATGATTATGAAAAAAGTGTTTTGAGCAAATTTTGGTTTTATCAATACCTTTTTAGATATTAAATAAAATTAAATTAAGAAATTAAAAAAAACCCCCGCCAAACAACTTTAAAAAGTAATGAAATAATGTTTACTGCCTTTAAGTTCAAATAATTCCTAACCTATGTAAAGTAATATTTTAGTCCATAATTGTTATCACGGTGTGTCGGGGGACCGCCAAGTAAACTGCAACCTACAACCGCCAAGTCGCTGATTATCTCGATTCAGTTCGCTGTGAATTGTCAGCTTTCAAACAAAAAAAACTAGATCAAAATCAGTCCACCCGCTTGGATGCTACGATGCCACGGACAGATACACACACAGACAAACAGACAGACAGACAGACACGTCAAACTTATAACACCCCTCTTTTTTGTCGGGGGTTAAAGAGACAGCAAACTTCGAAGATCTAAGCAAAAATGTGTCTAAAACAAGGTTTATTGTAAAAAAGAAACTATCGAGCATTTTTTGAGTAATCGTGTTTTCGTCTTGAGCATTTAATCTTTATGAACTGAAGTTACTTGTGTCAAAAAATCAGTTTTCTAGACCTTACAGATTTTGAGATCTAGGTTAAAGTACGAGTATGTAGTCAAGATAGGGTCATATGCGCTCTTAAGAGACTAAGGCCCGTATTTTTGGTCAGTACTTAAGAAGCGCCTCGGCCCTCAAGGCGCGGTTCGCCTCTGTGATTGGTCCAAATTTTGACAGCCAACCAATCACAGAGCCTGAAACGTATCTTGAGGGCGAGGCGCTTCTTAAGTACTGACCAAAAATACGGGCCTAAGGGCCTGTTTTACCACTTCCTGATAAGTGCCGAATAGGCTACTTACCAGTCACCAATTAACTTGACAGGTAAAGTATGGAGAATCTGTCAAAAAAGCTGTGAATAGCCTATTCGGCACTTTATCAGAAAGTGGTGAAACAGGCCCTAACAAAATTTAAATTTAAAATTCATTTTTATTTTATAGATAAGATTTTACGAACGTTATACTTCCAGATGCTTACAGTTCTTTATCAGTTCTATTAATGGAAAATGTCTCGGTAGTTGTATATCACTCGCCTATCCCACCTCATTAATTTTATTACCTACAGGGGAGGTACTGTTGCGTTCTATAAGCGCGATTTCCATCAGTACAGTCGTAAACACAACGCCTGCCCGGTGTAATAAATGTCAGGTAACGCACTACGCAGAAAATCTCTCAGGAGAAAGCGAGGGAAAATTTGTAAAGATTTCTTAAGCCACTATAAAACAAGAATGTTGGTTTGATATTTTATTTTTATTATTCTGCATGACAAACGGCCGTTCTTAGAGATAGGACATTAATAAATAATAATAAACTTACTCGTAAAAATAAAGAGTTTGACACATAATAGACTTATGGCAAAATCTTCATTTAATTACAATTTATTTATTAATAATCGTCTCAGTTTTTTTTTTATGAAATAAGGGGGTAAACGAGCAAACGGGTCACCTGATGGAAAGCAACTTCCATCGCCCATGGACACTCGCAGCATCAGAAGAGCTGCAAGTGCGTTGCCGACCTTTTAAGAGGGAATAGGGTAATAGGGGAGGGTAGGGAAGGGAATAGTTGAGGGTAGGGAAGGGAATAGGGTAGGCGTTAGGGGATTGGGCCTCCGGTAAACTCACTCACTCGGCGAAACACAGCGCAAGCGCTGTTTCACGCCGGTTTTCTGTGAGAACGTGGTATTTATCCGGTCGAACCGGCCCATTCGTGCCGAAGCATGGCTCTCCCACGTATATAATATGGCAGTAAATCTTATATTTAGTAGGTATAAGAAAACCGAAAAAAAAATTACTGACACACACTAATTTTAAAGTAAAAGAGTAGAGCTACTACATTTCGCACTTCTAACATTGGAAATTACTACATCTCTGACGCTCAGTTCCTGAGCGTTTTCTTGACGTTACTTTATTTATCAGCATCGTTGATTGGTTGATCTTTTGACGTTACCTACAGCGCTAGTAAAAAAAACTTGAGAGGTGTCAAGTCAAGGGACACCCGAATGGAACGAAATTTCTTATTATATTCAAAAAACCTGTATACATAATATACACTCAAAAATTTATTAAAAAACGCCATCTATTGACGCACAGCTGGAATACTATCAACGCCCTCTGCCCCTAACATGCAGGAACTAATAAAAAAGTGTCGAGGTCAAATATCGTTCTGTCTAGCCTCCTTTATGCCGAACGCGCGATAAGGAACTTCGTTCCAATAATTTCAGTCTAAAAACCTTAAAGTTTGCTTCAAATCAAAAATATACGTGAGTAATTTGTTCTATTTACAATATTGGTAACTAGATAACACCTGCAACTCCGTTCCACCTAAATTCATTTATCGCGCGGATACCGTACATTTTTACGGGATAAAAAGTATTATAATATTATGTCCTTTCCCGGGACTCAAAGTAACTTCATACCAAATTTCACCAAAATTGGTTCAGCGGTTTGGGCGTGAAGAGGTGACAGATAGACAGACAGACAGACAAACTTTCGCATTAAAAAAAATGTACGGAAGTATGGATTGGCTTACATTACCTTACATATATATCATGTAACTTTTAAGTACGCATTTCTTGGAAGATTAAGCATAAAACTATGAAACAAACACAGAAAATGGTTTTATAAGCCCCAGAGTAAACTTCTGGCCATTACAAATAGCTACAATATCTTTTTCAATCCGGCTAGAGCGGAAAGAGAATAAGGCTGTTTATTCACCGCCGTCGTCGCCAGGACGTTATCAACAAAAATTCAAATAAAATTTCACTTTATGACTTAGGGCCAACCACACGTACCACAACCACACCACGTCGCAACGACAAAATACCGTCAAGCAGTGGTTACGTGTGAATGGTGTCGCTGCAGCTTTTTGTAGTTGCGTTGTGGTACTGACAAAATGTCAACATGGTTGCGTTGTCGCCAGTAGTGGCGATGTGGTTACTTACGAAAGTCAACGAAGCGGAGGGGAGAAGAGCACGGGCGGTGTGCGCTCGCTGTCATTGTATGACGCAACGTTGTGGTTGCGATGTGGTCGGCCACTAGTTCGCTTGTGGTTGCGATGTGGTCGGTATCACACAAGACGTGGTCGACGACGACTGCAAAATGCTATGGGTTACATTTTTACCGACATAGATCTAGCGACCCGTGCCGCCGATGTTTTAGTATGGTAGAGCACAATGAACCTATAGGGTCAATTCAGACCGCAACGCGCCGCGTAGAGCATTCTTATGGATTAGACAGATTTGCAAGACGTCTCACGCAATTGAAATATGGTCAATTCAGTACAAATTTAAAAATGCATCTATGGCATAGTAAAAGGAGGGGAAGTAAGTTATCTTCATACAAAGGCACCGCGCGCGGCTTGTATGTGTGCGCCATAGTATCAATGCGTCGCCACGAACGGCACACAACAAAATCTCGGCCAGTTTAGCTTCGTGGGTACCGCCGGCACGGTGTACGGCAAAGCGCGGTGCCTCTGTATGAAGATAACTTACTTCCCCTCCTTTTACAATGTCTACGGACTACGCGTCGCGTCCGTCGCGCCGGTGACGGCGGCAGTGGGCATTCGGCCTAAGAATTGTTTTAACGCGCTAAAGTTTTAATTTTCGCAACAGCACTCAGGGGAGGCGAGAGTTCGGATATACAGGGTCCGTTGAATTTTATATAATGCAGTTTGACCCACATTGTTTTGTAAGACGTTAATATTTGAACTGCATTTTGTATTGTATCATCAACGTGCAAAAATAGTGAATTATGGAAATTAAACGTTTTGTGCTAGTCTTAATTTTTAAGACTAGACACCATTCTATTAAAAACCTTCAAAGTTAAAACCGTTCAAAAATTAAAACAGTGTTTAACTATATTTAATAGTTAGGAGGATACCACAGCGGCTAGAGAAATGAAAAAAAAGTACGTGTAATATCTATAGCTGTCTCCCTTACCTCAAGCCTATACCGCAGAACGCGATAGAGACAACTGCAGAAAATCCAGAAAATCAACGATTCGTTGTCCCCTGATTCCTTCTCCAAAACTTAACCGATTTAAGTACTTTTTTCATTAAAGATTAAAAAAAGGCTTGAGCTGTGTTCCTATGTTTTGCTTTTTTTGTATAATCTATCCAAATCTGTTTTCTGGACGTTTGAACACAGTGGAAAATCTGGCCATTTTTTTGGGTTTTTGAACGTTCATATCTTATTTAATAATTAAATAATGAAAAAAAAGAAAACATAGGGACATTGTATTAGTGGCCGTAGATATTCAGGAAAAAAATTATAACTCTACTAGCATTATCCAGGGAGGAAACAGGGGACAGCGTTTGTATGGAAAAAATGGCGGTGTGGAATCCTCTTAAACACTGTTTTAACTTTTAACAAAATATAGTACATAAGTACTATATTTTGTTAAAAGTTAAAACACACTAACAACACTTTATATACTTCAACTAACTTATTGCTAAAGATCTGCCTTACATTAACCAATAATAATTAAAATTTTAATAAATAGTGTGGTGGACATTAACCTATCAATCCCCAAGCGGCACCCGGCTGCTAAATCTATTGTGTCTGCGATTCCCACGATCGAGGCATTAAAAAAATTATAACGTAGCTATTTAAATCTACATAAATGGTCGCAATTTTATGCTCAGTGAATAATATTATGACCTCAAAACCGCTAAAGATAATATACATAAAGAGATACTTTGGGATAACACTGTGGTTAGTGCTCAGAATGTTTTGCTTCATAGCAAAACGGGTACATTTCATGTTGAATTTGAACGTAATTGCAAGTGAACCTCATATTATAATACTCAAGATAATGTAAGTTTTGCAGATTGAAAGGCTTGCATTATTTTAATGAAAGCTGTATTTATTTTTTTTCTCAAGAAAAAGTTACAGCTATGCAATAAAGACTAATTAATAAAACGAATAAAATTAACTAGAAGCCATTAATAAGTTTTTAAATTATAAAAATATAATTATTAACTTAATCATACTTATAGTTCTTTTAATAGACATAATATTATTAAACATTAACTTTTGTTATATCAAAAGCTCCATGAAATAAAGATACGAAGTTCCTACATAATTCTTTGAAGGCATTCTCAAAAGAAACAAAAGAAACAAAGACTAAAGAAATGAGAGGAATTTTTGCACTGACATGCATGCTTTTCATCATTTTCATATCTTAGGCATATTTCTGTGTTTTGATAAGAATAAAGTCTCGAGACGTTTGTTTTTCCCGGCTACGAAAATATTTGAAAGGAATATTTGTATTGATGAATGTTACGTAGTTTTGTTGAAAGTAATGAATATGGTGTGACTTTAATTAATTTTATTTATGTAAATTTAAAATAAGGATACCCTACAAGTACAACTAGTTAAAAGCCGAGCTTTGATCGCGTCGTCTCACCTTGACTGACTGATGATAACACCTCCTCCTCCTCCTCCAGTCGTGTTCCTCATGTCTGAGGGTCGTGACCTCCCCCTTCCATGACCTTCCTTCTAATGGTCTTACGCCAGCTGTTCCTATCCTCGGCCACTCGAAGAGCGTCTACGACGCTGGAGTCAAGTGTGGTGCGGATTTGATCGGACCAACGCATGGGACTGCGACCTCGTGGTCTTTTTCCCTCAATCTTGCCAGTTACCATCAGTTTTTCAAGATTGTCTCCTTTTTTTCTGGCTATGTGTCCGAAATATTCTAAAATGCGTTTGAGGCAGATGGTAGAGAGCCTTGTTTTTATATTTAGTTGAGCCAGAATGGACGGGTTGGTTCTGAATGCAGTCCATGGAATTCGGAGCATTTTTCTCCAGCACCACATCTCGAAGGCGTCGATACGTCTGCGGTCTGCAGACTTCAGAGTCCTTGTCTCAGATCCATAAAGAAAGATGGAGAATATGAGCGTGTGCACAAGTTTCGTCTTGGTTCTTAGCGAAATCTTCCTGTCACGCCAGGTTTTATGCATTTGAGACATGGCACTCTTAGCCATCCCAATTCTCCTACGTATGTCTGGTTCACAGGAGCCGTTGTTCGTGATAGTGGACCCAAGGTATACGAATTCGCTAACCACTTCTAGTTTTAGAGCGCCAGTCAATGGTAGTGTGTTTCCTCTATCTATGATCATTATTTTGGTTTTCCTTTTGTTAATAGAGAGGCCTAGGATATTGCTGATTTGCTCCATTCTCTCCAACAGTTCTTGCATCTCGACTTCATTTGCAGCCAAGAGAGTAGTGTCATCAGCATGATAACACATCTACATATAAATTAAAAATTACTACGATAGCATAGGCGTGACAGTTTACCGTAAAGTGTACCACTTAATGTTCAGGTTGTGGCATAAACTAGGGCTCCCTTCGCTTGCCCCGATAAAGTAAAACCTTACTAATACGAGAAACTGTCTGTTTGTCTGTTTCCTCATCACTCAACAGTCTTTTTACACCCCAACCAACCTCTTTAACCGTACTTTGCGTCCTAAAAAGATAGTTTTTATTCGAAGACGTAAGTGGAAGAACAAAGTAAGTAGCAGTAAAAAATTGGCATTTTTTGGTTAAGGTGGAGGAGAAGGATAAATCCTTCGATCGTGGATTCTTGGAAATCTATTGTTATTCTATTGTGTCTCGCTCACCAGTGCGCTAATATGGGGCTTGATGGGTTAAAGCCGGAAAATGATTTGAAATCAAAAAACTGTAGACTTTATCCAGATGCGTTAATAGCCAGATGATTAAGTATATAAGTTACAGGATTTTTTTTTATTATAAGGGGCAAAATGAGTAATTATCCGTGTTACAAAATGTTACTTATGTGATTCTTTAATTCACGTCTTTATTTTTAAGTACACGAAGTTTTTATTCTGAAAAAAATGTGACGTTCTTCACTAAACGAAATTGCGAGTAAAATCTATATCCTCATGAATTTTTATACGGAGACCAGTTAAAATAACGAAGTTCGAGCTCTTTACATAACTAATTCTCGATTGGGTCAATACGGAGCCAGTAATCAAGTTATAATAAATGCATATTGCAGGCGGGAGGACTAAAATAAAGTCGGAGTTAAATATTCATCGAGATATAATTGGCCGTTTGACCTTACCCGGGTTAGATGAATTATTGATGAAGATATTCTTACTTTTATTATTGCTTCGGTTTTTATCGAAGAACTGTTCAATTCACCACGATCTTGAGTTTTTTTTTAATATGCCAACACACTTTGCCATTTTGAAAATTTTATATTTGTAAGGGTTTCTAAACTTTCGCCTTTACTTATAGACCCTTATAATTATTAATTAATAACTTTAAAATGAACCAAATTATCCATCATGGGATGGACAACCATGATTGTAACCATGATTGCGAGGCTGTTTGTACTATCAGAGAAGTTGATTCCTAAGCAGATATGGGGGAGCTACGTAGTTTGGTCGCGTAAGGGTCAATTCAGACCGCAACGCGACGAGGCGAGGCGAGGCGCTGCGCGGCATAAATTTGTATGGATTTGACAGACTTCAATTGCGCGAGGCGACATGCCAATCTGTCAAATCCATATAAATTTAGAAATGCATCAACGCGTCGGGTTGCGGTCTGAATTGACCCTTACGCGTTACACAGCCGACAGATCACAATTAACATTGAATTGACGTGATTCGACCAAAATATGACGTTGGTCTATCAACTGCCTAGGAATCAATTTGCTCGATGGTAGGTACTTACAATAAAATCCACAGTACATAAATACTTTGCGTCAAATAAATCAACACTGGAAGGATGCCACAGCCGGCAATAAACAGTGTTCTGTAATAATTTTGGCTTTTATTCTAACGAGCGCACTGACGAGCAAGTAAAATCGCATTACAGAAGCGCAATGTCATTATGAAATGGTCTCTTGGTCCACAAAATATTCGAAATGAAAATATTTCTATAAAATATTATAGTATTATTTATTAATGTTATTTAAATGCTATGTAGTTCTTTCTTTTTGATTTTATTGTAACCTATAATTTGCAATGCTTCATATTATTATCAAACATTTTTTTCTTTCATTCTTTCATTTTAAAATTCGAACTTCCATTAAAGAAAAACTGAAGAAATCATCTGTACCTACTTCTGAAGCCTGAAAATATTTTAATGTTTCGTAAAATATTTTATTCAAATAACTGTAATCAGTATAAGCTGCAATATTTTTAATCACTGACCAATCTTTCAACTCTGTCGCCTCAAATCATTCATTCAAAATGCACAGCTGAGTTCGTTTGCCAGTTCACGTATGAAATGTGCTGATCGAGCACAGTCGTATTAGCGTTTAGATTCGATTATGCCAATGCTACTGTGTATCGAATTGCCGAATTATCGGAAACGACACATTCGTCTACATTGTTACTGGCTTCACACTAAACTGCGTTTCGGCGCGCTGCGGCTGCGTTTTATCAAACGTGATTTATCAAGCGCACTTCGTAAGGTCAAAATGTTTTGTTTAGAATGTTTTGATAGTTCTAAACATATTCCATGGTACATTTTTTTGAAATATAACTTTACTAGATGTCGTCCGCAACTCCGTTGCACCAAAACACGTTTATCGCGCTGGAACCGTACATTTTTCCGGAACAAAAAGTATCCTATGCCCTTTCCTGAGACTCAAAGTATCTCTATGCCAAATTACAGCAAAATCGGTTCAGCGGTGTGGGCGTGAAGAGGTAACAGACAGACAGATAGACAGACACACTTTCGTATTTATGATATTAGTATGGATTACCATCCGGCCTAAGGAAAAGATGGCGCGACGAACTGGAGGATACCACCCAAGCTAGCCAACGGTGCCACCGTTGGCAGCTGACAAGATATGAGTGAAAATTGGTTAAAGCCTGTGCCCAACATAGGCTAGTAAAAAATCAATATTATCTAATTAATTTTCACTTATTTAATTTTATTGGTAAAAGTGAGAGAGAGTGAAATAATAAGCTTAAAATGTTAACTCAGTAGGAACATGAGTTGAGATGGGTTGTGAGAGTTTGTGTGTTTCTAACGTGACGTGCTGTATTGCAGTTTAGTGTGAAAGCCCGTCTCAATGTACAGCTGATTAAATCTAAACAGGAGTAATTACTCATTAAATCCCTAATAGCTATAGTTCAAAATTCAATTAGTGTTCAATTTATCATTAATAGATAATAATATTATATACGTCATATTGAATATAATTGGGGAAAATTTAATGCAATAACTTAACTGACATAGATCCTTTTTGCTCGTGACAATTTCGAGTATGTATATTGCATATGCAAAGTCTAAGATATTTTAAATTACGTAGACACAGGATTTACTCGAGAAACATCTTCTTAACATACCTCCCGCATAATATTGTTTACATTTCCATATAAATATACGGCCAAAACACACAAATCTTCACACAAAAACAAAAAACTCATTACGACTAAGTTACTTCACATAAATCTCAACAAACGTCAACACCAAAACATTCCTACGTCCAAAGTATACGCAATATAATTTTCATGGGTATCATTTACCGAACGCAACGAAAGCCCGGAGAGATTACATCGAATGAAAGTCCAAAATATTTAATACTACTGCATAAAATATCAGTTCCCTCCGACCATGTTCTTTTGAATAAGAAATAGTGCTATCTACAGACTCAATATTAAATTCGAAACCTATATTGTTTGGGAGTTTTAGCAATGAAAAACTTTAGAGAAGTACCATAGTATTTTAGAAACCAGTGGCAAATAATGCTTATTATATGGTCCGTTAAACGAGAGCCTATGATTTTCGCATTTGATAAGATTTAGAGTTTACTTTAAGTTGAGGGACTACGCTTAAAACACCTTTTCATTTCGTTAATAAATAAGCGTACCCTACATTTTGTCAATAATGGACGAGGTAAGGTAAAGTAACGAGGCATTTAGGGTTAAATATTAATGGACGCTTTAAATAATTTATGTACTCATTGTAATTTCATCTTGAGTGCCTACAATGGTGAATACGAAATTCTAAACCAAACTGGGACTACTTATTTTTCGTTTTTGGCGTATGACCCCCCCCCCCATTTTAAGAGTTGCCAGCGCCAATTGCCAGAGTGGAAACCAGGACTAGAAATTGAAGAATAACACGAATCTTAAGGTGTTTTTTTACCTCACTCCTCAAGGCTTAATAATTGCTTCTTTGCTTTACACTTTACAGTATCGATGATCAATATTTTAATTACTACTGTATGTATATTATATATTATACTTTTTTTTTGTTATTATGCTACATGCGTACAATAACGTGACTAAATCACGTTATTCCTCTTACTATGAAATAATTTCCCTTACAGTAACAATAATCAATTTTTAAATTTCATTTATATTTTATAGTGAAATCTGGTAATCCCAAATCGCTTGATTTTAACTGATACAAAATATGCATGGTCCGTACTCCGTGTAGCTTATTATCTGGTCCTTAGGGACTTGAAAAAACTCAGTGCTTTTTTCGTTTAATCGAATTACACTTGACCTAAAATTGAACAACGAACTAAAATGAAGTTACATTAATATTTATATATAAGTATGTGCTATGATTACTTTTTTGCTAAATTGATCCCAAGCGTGTTTCTGAGGGTGAAACCACACGAGCGTAATTCTGTGAGTCGTGACTCGTGAGTCGCAAAATTTCGGTTGGTAGGAATTCTGCTGCATTCGGTTTCATAGGAAATTAATTCTAATTCATTCAAACGAGTCTAATTATGTTGGTAGTTTTTATTTTTCATAGTTTGCAGTAGGTTATGAAAATTATCTACGAGTCCGAAATTCTGTAACTCATGAGTCTTGTATATATGAGTCTGTAAATCTTGACTCACAGAATAAAGATCGTTTGGCTTTACCCTTACAGCAGCTTACTAAATTCATGCTTTCTTCCTGCTAAAAATATAATTTTAAAAATATACTATTCACGTGCAATATTCTCCACATATTTGCGAGATTATTAATTAGCGCCAGCAAACAAGCCGCTAACTGAGATGCCCCGGAAACTCCAATCTTTGGAAGCATTAGCTTAGCTGTGTAACTCTGCTTTGTTTGCGTAACCATATAGGTACCATCAGGAAATTGATTCATAAGACTTACGCTATTTCGTCAGGTTGGCAAGTCAATGTTAGTTTGTTGCTAGACGTAGTACTGCCAAATTACGTAAAAAATATCTCTGATTGTAAGTGCGCTGTGAGTTTTCAATACAAAGAAACACCAGTTAGTTACCAGTTGTTAATTCAACGTGAATAAAACACTGGCCCCCTTTATAATAAACGCTGTATAAGCTTTGAATAGTTATACAGTGTTTTGTCTTCTTCAATCCAATTAAAATGTCACTTGTGTGACAGGAACAAAACACTGTATAACTATTCAAAGCTTATACAACGTTTATTAGTAAGGGGGTGGATGTTTTGTCACTCAAAACAAAAATACTGCAGTACTTATCTCCAACATGGTGATTGGTGATAAGACAATATTTTTGAATATTATTTTAGTACAGCACAGTAATAAATATTTAATTCGGTTGTATCAGACCGTTAAAACTTCATAAAAATCATGAAACGTACACACTTTATGTGCAATAGTTTCAAGAAAAATATTTTATAAAACTTTAAAGTTGACTAGAATGTAAGGGAAAATAAAAGTCGGGAAAGAAAACTCTTTTACCCACAAATAAACTACGCTGTTCTTTTAAATTCCCCGCACGTTGTAAAAAGATTAAAGATTTTTCACTTACGACAAAGTAGATTACGGCGGAGCTGTATCTCAGTGTTACTCCACATGGAAAACTTAAACTTTGCTAAATTAAAAGTGTTCTTCATAGTTTTTATTTTGGAACTGTTATTTTATGTGATATTTTATTGCACAGTTTTATTTTCAGTTTTAATGACGTAATGCTTTATCGCAAACAAAGCGAAGTTAATGCTGCTGATAAAAGCTTTTCACATAGAAATATTTACGAAATATGACGACCTTTATGGCTCAGTTGTTTGAGTGTGTGGCAGCTCAAGCCGGGGGTCGCTGGTTCGAATCCCGCCGACGCGCGAAGGAACAAAATAAGTTTTCAATGTTCCCGAGTCTGGATGTGTATTAAATATGTGTATGATATAGGTAATAAAAATCTTAAATATATGTATAGTATAAAAGTATTAAATATATTACCGTTGTCTGGTACCTGTAACAAAAGTCCTTTAGGTACTTAGCACGGGGCCAGACTGACATGGTGTAAAGCGTCCATAGATATTTGAGATTGTGTGTAGCTTCTATGCACTGCCATGCCGCATCTCGTTTCGTCTCGTTACGATGAAAAGTTTTTCTTTATGATATAAGGGGGCAAACGAGCAAACGGGTCACCTGATGGAAAGCAACTACCGTCGCCCATAGACACTCGCAACATCAGAAGAGCTGCAGGTGCGTTGACGACCTTTTAAGAGGGAATACGCTCTCTTCTTGAAGGTTTGCAGGTCGTACCTATAGGTCAGGAAATACTGCTGGTGACAGTTCGTTCCAGAGTTTTACAGTGCGCAGTTTTATAGTGTACTAGCTGTCCTGGCAAACATTGTTTTGCCATAAAATGATTTTCCCTGTTTTCCTGCTATCCTCTTGAAGTTTTTTCTGATTTTTTTTCTATAGACCTCACGGAGCCCGAGACCTTTCCAACGAATGCAAAACCGTGGAAATCGGTTCGTGCGTTCTGGAGCTATAGCGTCACGAAGGAAAACCCGACTTATTTTTATATAAAACGCAGAATATGCAATTTTTCACGACAATTTTTATGTTGAAAATTCGTATTCTTCGCAAAGGAAAAACTCAAATAAAAAGTTCGGGTAACATAACACCGAGAACTGTAAATTGAGACCTCCATTTGGATTGTGAAAATACAGCGCGTGATAGATACGTTTTTAAAAGCTTTCATTCCTCACTTATTGTAAACGCAAAAATGCCGGAAATATTTTCATTGTCATTTCGCTTCCATCGGTTATCGAATAATTTCCTTTGTGGATTGAAAAATTCATGTTCTTTCACTATTTTCATAGGAAAAGGGCGATGGTAAAAATAACTTATCTACCTCCTTTTTTAGGGTTCCGTAGCCAAATGGCAAAAAACGGAACCCTTATAGATTCGTCATATCTGTCTGTCTATCTGTCTGTCTGTCTGCCTGTCTGTCTGTCAGTCCCTCCGTCCGTATAGCACAGCCACTTTTCCCCAAAACCATTAGAGCTATACTATTGAAACTTGGTAAGTAGTTTCATTTAACCTATGCGTGTGGGTATTTCTAATATAATTTTTTTCTCTTCCAAAGTGGTAAAATAGTGTCCCCCCCCCTCTAACTTCTAAATGATAAGTCAAAAAAAAATATACGATGTACATTATTACAAAAACTACCAACGAAAATTGGTTCGAACGAGATCTAGCCAGTAGCTTTTTTATACGTCATAAATAGTAAACCTTAATTTAACTTTTATTAAATCTGAAACTGAAATATGAAAATAAATCAAAAACCTCTTAATTTCATAAAAATAAACCTTATTGCTGGTGCGGAACCCTTCATGGGTGAGTCCAACTCGCATTTGGCCGGTTTTTTAATCTCAAGGAAGCTAGAAATAAATTCCTAGGGCCCGTGTGTCGCTTTTCTTCCTTCCTAATGTCGCTTTAGGGGGAAGCCAAACGAGTGTAATTTGTTAGTTGTGAGACGCAGAATTTCGGTTCAGCAAAATTCTGCTGCATTCAGTTTCATACAAAAATCCTGTTTGATTCACACGAGCGTAATTTTGTGAGTCATGATTCGTATGAAAAAATATTTACGCGGCAGAAATTCTGCGACTCACAACTCAAATTTCACCCTTAGTCATCAGCTTTCTCACACACATATTAGACATATTATTACGTAAATAAACAGGACTATTCGTGTTACGAGAATCAGACCCCATCTCGTTCCTATAATCGAATCAATATTGAGAAAGGTTCCGTTAAGATTTTTGAAAATATCACCAAAGATAATAGAAAGGCATTATATGAATTACCTTTTGCGCCCATTCTCAACAAAGAACTATCATTATCATGGATCGAATTAACATATAAATGAGATCACAGGGTTCGATATTGGCACTCCTCACTTGAACTTTTATGACTTACACTTTTAAATCGATTTTATATTCTTTCTAACCGTGCATTATTGAAAAAGTCTATGACTTTCGTTTGTTTAAATTTTAGAATAGATTTAATGGAATTAACTATCTTAACCAAAGTTTTGTAAAATAAAACAGGAAACAAGATGGCTTACCAGATTAAAGCAATATTCAATCCCTGAAATAAAACCTTATCGTTTAGCTGACACTGCCAAAAACTCGAAAACTGCAAAATCCTTTACAAAAGCAAATCTTCTGGCTAATGTTGAAACAATGGCAAAGAGCAGCTACAAAAATGTTTTCATGTTGTTCTCTAGTGAGCCGCCGGTTTCTCAGTTTTAATCCCCCTCTGAATAGCGCTCGCCTTTTCCACCTTCATAATTGCTATCCCAGCTGCATCTACGGATGAACGAATTATGTTGACGTTTCGTAGCTGGAGTATGATTTCATTTCTCGTTCATTTTGCCGTATGAATTGAAGTGAAATATTATCATTACAATAACTGTGGATTAAAATATTAGATATTATTGCTCTTGTAATGATAAATTGTAAATAAAAAGCCTATACTATTACTGTCATTGCAAGATCGTTATTTTTTTACATTTTTCCAAAACTGAAATATTATGCTTTAAAAGGGGGTAAACAATTAAAAATACTTTATTTTACTATAACAAAATATAGAAAACTTACCTTACATTGTACAAGTTTTGTACGTCGTTTGTAACCTCATTTCAAAATAATTACATTTAAAAACAAAATACGATAGCACTAATCAAAATCACATACAAGCCCGACGCGTGCGTGTAATATTATAATTAAGCCATCATTTCTGCATGCATCATAAACGCGACCGTAAATTTTTACGCGCCATTTTATAGTTTTCCGATAGTTAAAGATCTGGAATACTTCTGCAGACCTCCGGATGTCAACGCTGTAAATAACACCTACTCAAGAAATTTTGCTTTTCAGGGTGTGCATTGACGGTACTTTTTAATGTAATGGCCGGTCAACACTGAACGTAGTCAACGTACGTTTTCGGGTTGAATCAAACCGCAACGCGACGCGTAGATACGCATTTCTAAATTTATATGGATTTGACAGACTCGGAAGACATCTCACGCAATTGAAATCTGTAAAATCCATAAAAATTTATCCGCGCTGCGCCTCGCCTCGTCTCGTTGCGGTCTGAATTGACCCTAACACCTTAGGGTCAATTCAGAGCCACCGCTTTCCGATCTTTGCCGCGAGCGACCGCGATCGATACTTATAGCCCAGGCCAGGGGTTCCCAAACTTATTTTGTCTACTCACTTTGAGAACAAATGTTTTAGCGCCTCCTTTGTTTCAATTTAAAATAAATCCAGATGAATTAAATCACCCCCAAGCCTCTACACAACGCCCCTTTTTTTCTGGGTCCGCCTACCTTTAGACCTTCAGCGCAAACATGGCGGCGTTATCGCTCACTTTGGGAAAGGCTGGTCTAGGTCCTAGGTCATAAAGTGGCTTTTTTTTGTATGTGGCATTTTTTTTGGGAGAAATGGAAAATCACCTTAAGCTCTACATACATCCGTTTGGGTAGAAATCGGCCATATACTTGGCAATGTGTTAATTAGGAAGTTTTCTGAACAGCTGTCTATCAATGCGAATTCAGAGTTTGTCAACCAGAATCCTATGCTAAGACTTCGCTATATTATTATGTTAATCTTTCTGCCTGTCCGTCTTTGTCTTTCAAAAATGATAACATTATTACGGACCACGCTATATTATTATGTCAGTCTGTCTGTCTTTTCGTCTTTGTCGTTTTAAAAATATTATAAATACATGTTCTAATAAATTTATTTATTTGTCAACAGGTAATAACACCAGGCTGCAGCACAAGTTATTATTAGTGTATGTCGCTGAAAGGTTTGTGTTTGTCAGAAAACGTTAACCTTTTAAAATTAAAATATTTTGACTTATCAATACAAGTCAAAATTATTTACAAACCCATGTAACTTACTTAAACTTATTACTTTTAAGTTATATACTTATTACTTATTTACTTATACTTAAGTATATACCTACTTATAATATATATAATAATATTATAAATGCGAAAGTGTGTCTGTCTGTCTGTCCGTCTGTCTGTAACCTCTTCACGCTCAAACCTCTGAACCGATTTTGCTGAAATTTGGCATGGACATACTTTGTGTTTTGGAAAAGGACTACGAAACTTTTTATTCCGGAAAAATGTACGGCTTCCACGCGATAACGAGTTTTGGCGCAACGAAGTTTCGGGCATCATCTAGTAATTTATAAAAAATATTTCAACTCGTCCAACGAAGCCCCAGCCCCCAAAGAAAGCACTTCAAAACATTAGCCACTAAATGACGCCTGCAACCAAGACCAGTCAGTCCGTTGCGTCAAAATTCGTATATCTCGGGAACCGTAGATTTTTTGGTATAAAAAGTATTCTATGTAAGGACATAATATCCTGGGACTCAAGGTATATCCATAGTCAACGCCTCCGTGGTCCAGTGGTTCAGAGCATGGCTCTTGCCTCGAAGGTCGTGGGTTCGATTCCCGCGTTGGAAACATGTTATTTCCAAGTTTGGTTAGGACAATGCAGGCTGATCACCTGATTGTCTGACAAGTAAGATGATCCATGCGTTGGATGGGCATGTAAAAAGTCGGTCCTTCGCTTGACGTGTCGGTCTTCCGTCCCACTGGGTTATGAGAGTAAAAGGAATAGAGTGTATTGCGCACACACTTGCGCACTATAAAATTACTCCTGCGTAACTGGCTTAGTTTCAATGAAACCGGCCATCGTCACCGAAACCGGTGTGGGAGTTATTATTATAGTCAGTACACAATTTTGTCAAAATCGGTTCAACGGTTTAAGCGTGAAGAGGTAACAGACAGACAGACAAACAGACATTTCGCATTCAAAATATTACTAGGATTTAAACCTCGTAATAGATTCAAACAAGCCCCAGATAAACCTAACACTTAGAAAATATTGTCCATTATCACTGCCGCAGTAATACCAAAAGTCATGGAAGGCTTTAGGGGCTTAGCAGATTAAAGGTTAATGTGGCCTGGTGATAACGAAGGCTTCTCAAGTTAGAAGGCCGTCTGATAATTCGGGATAGTTTATGGGCCCAATATATGGGTAGTATTCGTCTTACTCTGCAGTTTGGATTAAATGGGAATAGAATTAGTTGGGTATGGACCGGTATTTCTACATAATATTATAATTTACTAGCTGTTGCCCGCGAGTTCGTCCGCGTTAGTATAATAGATCACGTCCCAAGTATTATTAATTATTGTACAAAAATATTCAATGTACAGCATTGACTTTCCTACGATTTTATTATATATAGATGTTCCGCGCGGTTTCGCTTGCGTAATTTAGGAAATTCACGCGACTGTAAATTTTTCCGCAAAAAAATAGCCTATGTCCCTTAACGTGGTCTATTCTTCGTGTTTGCCAAATAACATAAAAATTGCTCCAGTAGTTTTTAAGAATCTTAAGATAATAAGCAATTTCATACAATTTCCCCCGTTTTTTCCACACTTTCCTCTATTTCTTCGCTCCTGTTAATCGTAGAATAATAAAATATAGCCTATGGCCTTCCTCGACAAATGAGCTATCTAACACTGAAAGATTTTTTTAAATCAGACCAGTAGTTCCTGAGATTAGCGCGTTCAAATAACTCCTTTCATATAATTTCCCCCGTTTTTTCCACATTTTCTGCTATTTCTTCGTTTTATTAGTCTTAGCGTAATAAAATATAGCCTATAGCCTTCCTCGATCAATGTGCTATCTAACACTGAAAGAATTTTTCAAATCGAACCAGTAGTTCCTGAGATTAGCGCGTTCAAATAAGCCCTTTCAAATAATTTTCCCCCGTTTTTTCCACATTTTCCTCTATTTCTTAGTTTTTATTAGTCTTAGCGTGATAAAATATAGCCTATAGCCTTCCTCGATAAATGAGCTATCTAACACTGAAATAATTTTTCAAATCGGATCAGTAGTTTCTGAGATTAGCGCGTTCAAACAAACAAACAAACTAACAAAATCTGCAGAATTATAATATTAGTATAGATATAACTTTTAAGGCTACCAAGCCTTGAAATTCACATAAGTACTTCATACGATATCAAATTACTTTTTGATTTTCAGAAAAGTGCACATCACTAAATATAATATTATTTTTATATTGCAAAAATTGTAATTTGCAATCACTGTTTCCATAGTTTTAATTACAAAACATAATTTAAACTTTTAGTAAAGATGTTTTATTATTTTGAGCATAAAATTAACATAAATAAGAGCTAATAAAATAACTATATAACTTAAACTATCCACCTAAACATTACTATAAACTAGTTAAGTACCTAATACTGTGAAAAGTGGAAAAGTTTAGAACCCATTAAGAGAGCTCATTCAACCAGACACAAGTCAGTAAGTCTTCGATCGCCTTCATCATTTCCCGATAGTGGCTTTGGAAACATGATGCAGGTAGTGATGTGAATATCAATCGATAGAATTAATTTATAAATATTTTTCACTATAAATTAAACCCAAAAAGTAGAAACCTACCTAAAAGTACTGTTAGTTTTTAGAAAATATTATCCCAATCTATATATATAAAACTCAAAGGTGACTGACTGACATAGTGATCTATCAACGCACAGCCCAAACCACTGGACGGATCGGGCTGAAATTTAGCATGCAGGTAGATGTTATGACGCACGCGTCCGCTAAGAAAGGATTTTGATAAATTCCAACCCCAAGGGGTTCAAATAGGGGATGAAAGTTTGTATATATTAACGCGAGCGAAGCCGCGGGCAAAAGCTCGTATAATATAAAATTTGAATTTTGGACTTTGTAATTAAAAGTAATAACAAAGATAAGCAAAATTTAAAAACTTTGATAGATCTTTAATATTTACTTTTGCTAGAAAAAACTTTTAATAAAAGATAATCTTTTAAAATAAGCAAAAATTTTAATCTTACAAATACTGTACTGTTAGTGGACTTGAATATAAACACAAATACTGTAAGCATAGTCAGAAAATAACATAAGAACTTCCATCAAAAGATAAATAAAGAAAATATCAGAAATCACATAAAAATGAAATATGTCGATAAACGGTAGCCTCTCCCTTGTGGTCCACATATTGGGTGGCTTTCGTGTGTTCCTGACGAGAATATTAAGCGAGACTACAAATAAATGTATACAGTAGATTAACTTTATGTGAAATCAAACTTGTGCAACACAGAAGCGAACTCGCATTGCTCTTTAAAGTTGTCTGAGGTCGTGCTAATATCTGCGTAAGTGACCATAAGCTATGTCCACACTGTGCCTTTTTTTGTTCATCAAAGGCATGCGTCATAGCGCAGTCAACAGCGCACGTGAGGCATGCCCGCGACGCATGCGCTCTGACCGTATCCAAAATTTCCCTTTGTTCTTTTTTTCTGGAATTTCTTATGACCAAATAAGCCGCTAATGTTCTACCCAATAAAATGTTCTCATCGCACATGTTACAATAAGCTGACAGACACTGCAACTGAACAAAAATTACTATTGAAAGCGCCAAACGATAGTTGAAACTTGAATGAAAGAAGATGACGAAAATTGAAGATGAAAGTGCACAGTGTGGACATAGGACATATAATACAAAAAATCGTGCAACAGGGAAACAAGCTCACATTGCTTAATAAAAGGCCGGCAACGCACCTGTGACCCTTCTGATGTTGCATGTGTCCATGGGCGAAGGTAGTCTCTTTCCATCAGGTGACGCGTTTCCCTGTTTGCCTCCTAATTTAAAAAAAAAAGTCGTCTGAGATGTCGCTAATGTGTGCGTGCGCTTAATTTTGATTATCTAGTATAGTACGATGAGATGTTACTGCATGTAAGTTATACTGTGGTGAGCCTTTGAGCTGATATCAAAACTAACCGCGCAATGTAATTAAATTGTTATATTATATCATGTATCTATATTTAACAAGATCTTGAAAATATAATACTAGATGTTGATTATGCCGAAATTAGTACATCAAGCGGGAACCGTACATTTTCCAGGACAAAAATTGCTTGTCCATTCTGGGGTATCAAAGTACATACCTTCATGTCCAATTTAACCGGACGGCGCGGCACATATAAAACTTGTATAAGCTTATATTGCGTAGTATTTAACATTGTTTTTGTAATTTTTATTGATAAATAGAGGTTAAAAAAACGAAATTGATTCAGTGGTTTAAGCCTCAAGAGTTAACACAGAACTAAGACAGAAAAATAGACTGTTTGTTTGTCTGTTTCGTAAGGATTCTTAACATCATAGGTCAGGAAGACTATTATTGTTTCTTGCACAATTCACTCACTTATTATGCTCTGGGAATAGAACTCTTATGTTAGTGTTACATTTGAAAGTACTAACAAACTTTGAATATTTCATTGGTATCAAATTGACTATCAATACTTACCTCTACATCATTATTAAACAGATTTTTTTTGTTTGAACGCGCTAATCTCACTAACTACTGCATCGATTTTAGTGTAATTTAGCACAGATAGAGAGTGAACCATGGGGGAGGATATATCAACTTTTTCTGAATGTACGGTTCCCGGGAATTTCTTTGATTACGCGGGCAGAGTCGTGCGGGTTGTGTAGTATAACATTAATTCTGATACAGCGTTGTCACCACTCCCACTTACCCCCTCTTATCGTGAGAACTGTGGAAGCGTGGTCACGCACGCTGTTATGGCTATTTATAATGAAACGCTATGACCTTCTTACGTATTGTTTACCTAAACAATTTCATTATTACACGGGACTGGAAGTTTTTATTTGTAGTGTCTATGGCAAGCTTAAAACTTTGAAAACACTTGTCAGTTATCAGAGTAGACAGGATGGTAGAGTATGCCGACTTAGAACTGATGTTGACATTTTTAAGTTTGACGTATTATGACGAAAATCGTCGCTAGGGTTGTTAACTTGTTAGTTGTTACCTACGAATTTAAAACTATGACATATTCGCTGGACGTGTTCCTCTTTGGTCGTATTGTTGTTTGTGTTTTGGCACATGCGATTAAAATTGTCAGAATCCAATTTTGAAATCTTTATTTTAAATATTTAAAAATAAATTATTATCAGCCAGCGCGAGGCACATTCCGTTCATAATCCTAGTGAAACCCGACGAATTTGACAGATATTGAAACCTGTCCGTTTCTTTGCAGTCGAACTACTGGTCGTTATGTCTATTGTGATATTATTATGAGCTTATAATTAAATTCACGTAACTTTCTGTCGCGCACTGTAAAATTCTGGAACGAACTAACTAGCAGTATTTCCGGGAGAGCATAACATTCCCTCTTAAAAGGCCGGCAACGCACCTGCAGCTCTTTTGATTTTGCGAGTGTCCATGTGCGATGGTAGTTGTTTTCCATCAGGTTACTCATTTTCTCTTTTGCCCCCTTTTTCATAAAATATTTTTTTTATAAAATAAATTACTTATTTAATTTTGTAAAAAAAAAAATTAAGCCATAAAAAAGCAACATCAATTTTTTGTCAATTTTTTTTTAAGTAATAATCAATAATTTTTATATGAATTGCTATTTTACTATCGTGGATTTTTGGGATGGGTAAAAGTTTTTATACTTTCGCCTAGGCACGTGTCATTTTAAAAAATTGACGGTGGGAGAGGGAAAAAATTAACTGCTGGTGCGGCAATGCGCGAAAGATTAAATAATGTCCCCCTCTTTTTCTTATGAAAAATAAATGCCAGGCGCTGCTGTTTGGTTTTATGTAATACTGACCAAAATTTTTTTAAACGTTTAAGCTTACAAAAAACGTTTCAACTTTTAAGCTTACAAAATTTTATCGAACCGATCTCAAAACTCACCCATCAACTTTAAGTGTAGATATGAAAAGGGTTTTCCATTTAGTCATTTTGAAATGAGAAAATGCATTCCTTATCTTTTTTAATCGTTTGAGTGAGTCTTGTGAAAGGATTTTAATCTCTAGTACTTTACGCTTGAGTATTCAAGTGGTTTTAGAATCGTACGGCGGGATTTTTTTGCTCCATTATTTCGACGTGTAAACCAAGGATCTTTATGAAGAAAAATCATTTTATATGTAAATATAATGCTTATATTGATGCTTAGTGTTAGTGATTCAGTCTTAAGGTAAGACTGTTTTATGAGAAAATAAAATTTATAGAATTATAATATAAACAAAATATAATATTTTAAATTTTGTTAGTCTCGCTAAAACTCAAGAACAGCTGAACTGATTTGGCTAATTTTAGTCTTGGAATATTCTTGGAAGTCCAGGGAAGGTTTATATTAGGACTTAGGAGCAAACTGATGCGAAGTTCACCGGGTCATCTAGCAGATAATATTTTTGGGTGAATTTCAACAAATGACTTTTTTAATCATATTTGTGAACTTTTTTATTTATACATATTTTATATACTTTTCAGGTTTTATGTATTCTTTAGGATTCAAAATGTTCCCAAATTTAATATCATTAACGTATCATTTAAGACTAAGGAGAAAATTCAGTTTGAATTCTGGTTTCCACCGATATGATAAACCGGCACCGATTTTTATTTCTGTGCACCGATATGATAAGCTTAACCACCGAAATGACATACTAATCCAGCGTTGTGATAATATTATTTTTATAATATTATATTTATGTATTTATTTCGATCAAGAATAGGGTGCTTAAAATATTTTTAAAATGTTTTACAATATTTGAGTGGATTTCAACAACTTGCATTTTATATAATTTTGGTGGAAATTTTTGTTTCCACCAAAATTGGAGATTAGGTGTTTACGAGAAACTGGTACGACAACCACCACCTAGATGAGTTAGCTTATGACAGAATGAAGTGAATGGCGTATTTTTTATGCTTCAAGAATCAATGGTATTTTGTAAAAATAATGTTTTACACACCCTCTTACCCACCAAAATTGGAATTTGCGAGAAAAATAATCATTAAAAGAAACTACGTGCACTAAAGTTACATCACATTAACTTAACTATAAACAAACCAAAACTCTACCGATATTCAAAATAACAACATGATATTATTGTAACAAGTAGGATAATTTAATTACACCAAAATTGCATATAATCGGGGTTTTTGTGATAAAACGGTTTTCTTTCATTTCTAGCTGGAAACTGGTACGACCCAGCCCACAGCCACCTCCTAAACGGGTTAGCGTGTGGCTGAATGAAGCAAATGGCGTATTTTTTATGCTTAAGGGATCAATGGTATTTTTTAGAAACAACGTTTCGTAAATCCCACCAAAATTTAAAAATTCTCCGCGACAGACCTAAACTGTGTCATAAAAACTCAACTACAGAAGTTAGCACATAAAAATTGATATAATATTATGAAGAGTCAACTATATAAAATGACTACATAAAAATAAAAATCTAATCCAGTATCAAGTTTTCTGTTAATCGGTCTAGATATTGAGTAAAATATTTCGGCGACAAGCCACCAAAATTGGAAATCGCCTATTTATGTTTGTTTTCTTGGAAAATAATAATTATTTTTAAAAAATAAAGATAGGCCCAAATTATAAGCGTTATGTTTTACTTTTAAAATCAAAAATGAAAACGATATCTTGAAAAAATAAGATAGTTTTCAGTCTTGCCGCGCAAAAAAGCGGTTTGGGAAATCCAGTTATTTGATGTAGGGATATAGAATAAAAATATAATAAAATTTATCATCGTTGTCTTTATTAAAATGAACTAGATGTGAAAAGAAAAACAAAGTAAAAACTTTAAATGACCCATACATCCTTACATCCATTCGTTTTTACCATCATGCGCATTTGTAATTTCTTTGTATACTTAACGAAATGGCACTAGATCAACCGATATGATAAAACAATTCACCGATATGGTAAAATTATCAACCGATATGATAAAGCAATCCACCGATGTGACAAAACTGTTCGTTGGTCATGATTCCAAACACCGATATTAGATTTAAGACACCGATTCGTTTTTTCTTATAATTTCGGTGTAAATCATCATATCAGTGGTTAAAGTGACCACCGTTTACACCGATATGAGAGCAGCGACGTGAGAAAAAAACGCACTTTTTAGGAAATTCCAAAAAATGCATTATATCTAAGATAAATTTGGTTACAGATAATGAAGCTTAATCACTTAATACATTCATTAGAACCAAACAACAATTTTAAAACTATTAATAACATTTAAAAAATTCAATCACCGATATTATAAAATAATTGCCCGAGAACATTATAATGGCATACTTATATTGTTGGCACGAATATGCAGCGGTTTGACGAAAAGCTGTCTTGACTGCGTGGAAGCACACACTAAGGAGTATATTAAAATTGGGGTGGGGAGACTGCCCGACTCGTCGATGAAAAGTAATGCTGAAATTTCTTTTATCCAGCGATATGAGGAAAATTCTCAGGACAAGTACATTTGTGCCTCTAAGTAACTATAGTCGTTAATTATGTTAAAATATGGTATAAAATATGGTATATAATAATAGATTAAGTAATATTCTACGAAATAATATAAGTTATACCCTTAAACTATTCATATTTTCTAGTATGTAAGCGTTTTTGTTTGTAAAAAAAGTAGAGGGACAGCACCGATTTCATAAAAATAGATCTTCAAGTTATTTATTTCTACCTTTGTAATAGTCCTAGGCATATTTTTTTTGCCACAATCCTATAGCAACCCATTGAATAGTAAAACAAATAATTGACAATAATATTCCCTTTTTTTAATAGTAATTTCAACGAAGACAAAAAAAAGCCGTTTCGGAAATTCACCCTTTTACAATTAATTTAAAAATTCAGTAAAGTACGGTCCAGATTCTTTTCAGAATAAACTGACTCTAAAACATTTGACGCACATACTATCATCTCGTACGTCGGATGTAAGTCTGCATTTTCCTAAGGGTCAATTCAGACCGCAACGCGACGAGGCGAGGCGAGGCGCGGCATACATTTGTACGGATTTGACAGATTTAAATTGCGTGAGACTTCTTGCGAATCAAATCCATATAAATTTAGAAACACATCTACGCCCGTTGCGGTCAGAATCAACCATTACAATACGACATTATTTTTGTTAGGACTCTGCAATTAAACCCACGAGTCACAATATGTCAAACCAAGCTTCACAGCACTGAACCCCAAGACGTTATCATCGCTTTAGTCAAAAATTTTGTAGCTAAAATTCCTTTTAATAAAGTCTCGAGCGGTAAAGCAAGGTCAATAAATTGTTCCTTTTTTCCGCCAGCATCTTGTCAGCAGTAATGAGGATGTAGGGGGACATTATGATCTAACTTTTATTCGGTGCCCGACGCCGCGGGCCGCAGGGATGCCGAATATCCTCTTAATTTACGATTTCTCTATTTCATAAGTCTTTTTCACCCATAAAGAAATTTGAACCCTCCCAAATCTTGACTCCGTATTTCATTAACGTGTTAAAACTTAGTTTAGAAGACTTTGTGATAACTTTTACGCTTTTAGGCTTTAAGACAGTATCTAGATTTTAGCAGAGGAGTTTGTCTTCTTTTAAATAAATTCTTGCGTAATTTTTCTACACGTGAAAATTAATTAGAAAAATTATACGTCGGAGAGCCATACTTTGGCACGAATGGGCCGGCTCGACCGGAGAAATACCACGTTCTCACAGAAAACCGGCGTGAAACAGCGCTTGCGCTGAGTGAGTGAGTTTACCGGAGGCCCAATTCCCTCCTCTATTCCCTTCCCCTCCCATCCCTACCCTCCCCTATTACCCTATTCCCTGTTAAAAGGTCGGCAACGCTCCTGCAGCTCTTCTGATCCTGCAAGTGTCCATGGGCGACCGAAGTTGCTTTCCATCAGGTGACCCGTTTGCTAGTTTGCCCCCTTATTTTATAAAAAAAAAAAACATTTCCAGTAGAAATATTTACTGCAAACCTTGCTTAATGGTGGCAGTTTGGAAGATCAAATGTACATTTACGTATTAAGTGCTATGTCCAAACGAATTTATTTAATTTCAAAGTCGAAATAAACATAAAGTGCTAACTTTATTCTCTACTACATTACTTGCGGATTCATTAATATTACAGTCGCATGAAAATCATTGAAAATACTTCATTTTAATGAGGAAATCGCAATTACGTGTATGTCCACCATTTCGAGCTCACCATACGTGTTCAAAAGATTTTCAATTAATTGTATAAACTACATTTACGGACATCAATTAAAACATAAAACAATGCAATCTGCCCGCCGATCGGAGGCATTGTTTCGATGCACAATAGATACAGATAAATCCACAAAATTAAACCGTGTTGCTAAATTGAAAAAAAAGCATTGAAAAATTCAGATTTATCAAAAGATTTAAAGTATTTTCAATAAGCCTTTATTGCGGCAAAATACCTGAAACTTCCGGTAAATACTACAAATTTCAATGTTTGTTGCAAATTTAAAAATTTGGGCGTAATATTTCTTTTAAATTCAGATTCAAATTCAACAGTTAAAAATGTAGATGACATTATTCACTGTTGAGTTTGAAAAGATTTTAAGATTAAAAACCATATTCAAAAATCGCTTAAATTTCTATTAGAGATAAGTAGTTTCTATTAGAGATAAGCATTTGTGTGTGCCACGAACAGTTAAATAAATAAATACCACTAAAAAATATGTTTATTGTATAACTTCCGCTCAGTTATAATATGACGTTAACTATTAATATCAGTACCTGGATGACCGAGCTTTGCTCGGTATAGCAAACACTCAATTGACTTCGTGTTACTTAATAACGCCATCTGCTGGTCGTTAAAACAATTAGTTGCTAAGAAAATAGTATTATTAGTCGTCAATAGATGTCAGGAAGAGTCATATTTTTCAGTTTATCGATTATCGATAAAACACGAATAAAAAGACATTTTCTGAAAATGATTCCTAGCTAGATCGATTTATCGCCCCCGAAACCCCCTATATACCAAATTTCATGAAAATAGTTGGAGCCGATTCCGAGATTCCAATTATATATATATACAAGAATTGCTCGTTTAAGGATATAAGATTCAACCATAAACCTAGATAGTATTACTGAAAATCCCGGGCAATCAGGCAGCCTCTTATACACTATATTATGGACACATTTTATAGCTCGAAGCGTATTTCCCTGACGTTCGAAGCTGTTGTAGCTAAACTACTGGGTACTTAAAGCTGGGGATAGCTTAACTCGAGCTATAATGAATGTAGTACTTAATATCTTAGGTAACATTCGTATTTTATCGCTTGGCGTTATGTAAATTTATAAGCTGTGAGACTAATAGTTGCTTAATTGCCCTAGATAAAATATGCTTGACTTTTACATGAGACACTAAATGTTCACTATTTCAGCAGCAAGGCTTATTGCATTTCCGTGTGAGCACGAATCCAAGCTAAATCTGCAAATATACTATTCGGTCGGTATGTAGTTGGTCCAACGGGTACTATAGGCATATTAAATTATATTTTACATACTTGGCTCAGTGACCCAAACTGGATCTCGCCTTCTGACACGAGTTTTCGTAAAATTGCTGCATCAGTGTGATAAATTACATTCTACATCAAGCGAAAACAAGAGGCACGCATGAATAACTGACGATAAACTGTTTTGGATGAGTTTTTAGGAGATATTTGGAATAAAATCGATTAGATATTTAGCTATTTTCACCTTAGACGGAGTAACATAGAACTTGTTATGTTAATGGTAAGCGGAAGGTAAAACTAAAGTCTTATTTAACACGAGCCTTTGCCCGCGGCTTCGCTCGCGTTAAGAAGTATTATTATATACAAACTTTCATCCCCTATTTTAACCCCTTGGGGTCGGTATTATCTAAATCCTTTCTTAGCGGATGCCTTCGTCATAACATCTACCTGCATGCAAAATTTCAGCTCGATCCGTCCAGTGGTTTGGGCTGTGCGTTGATAGATCACCATGTCAGTCAGTCACCTCTGAGTTTTATATATATAGATGACCTTTGCATCTGTTGTGGATGGTTTATGTTTACAGTATTTTCAGAGCGAGTAACCACTCTTCAAATACTGTAGAGTCTGGGACAGGATTTTATATGTCCGCAATATGGCCGGCCTAGTGCAGAGCCGGCCAATAGCTCAATATGTCAGCTGGGACTGACCATATGCGTGTTTCCTCACGATATTTTCCTTTATCGTACGAGCGTCCGTATTATGTACATAAGATCTGAAAATGTCTTATTGGTACACGCCTTCACACGGAATCGAATCTGCACCCTCACGAATGCGAACCAAAGGTACCCACTAGGCCACGGACGCTCCGTAAAGTATCATTATCAAACTAATAAGACTACACACGATATTATTATACATACTTCGTTGAACCCTTTACGAGTACAGAACTACAGGAATCTCGTTGACATTGTCATGGAGACAAGGATGCGAAACAACTGTTTCTCAAAAGGATAGTGACTTGACTTCTCACATTAGAATGTTAGTATGAAACCCAGCTTATAATTGGTGCTACAATTATTATTATGGTGAGGGATATTAATGAGGTAAAGAATTTTTACTATAGTTTATTTATTTTCTAACTGTGGAGCTGTGGGCAAAAAGTAATAATATGACACAAGTACTTGTCGATACGTAAATTGTCACCAAAATCCAGATCGACTAGAGTCTAGAGTCTAGAGTAAATATCTGTTGTATGTCGATCTAGTACTTACAAAATGAAACCATCCTTATCAGTGGTGCTAAAATGGTCGCTTTGAATAATCATGATATGATTCATTTTTATAAAATCGCAAAATGCAACTCTGCTTGCAATTCATTTCTGTATTTTTGTACTGATTTGACATTTGTCAGTATGACAGTTTTGACAATTCATTTGCTGAATTGATTGAGAGGAATTGCTAAATGTGACCATTTTAGCCCCGCAGGTTTTCTTTAGTGTTTCATATTGAACCTTAAGTACTAGGTATACGATCGTAGGTGATGAAATAATATGAATGGATTGTCGCAATAAAATGCTTCTGACTTGTCAGAAAATAAGCCCACATTTTGCAGGGTTTTCTTTTTAAAATTTAGTTTCAATTATAAAGTTATAATACCTAGCGGAATAGAGAAACAAGCGAAATGTCAACACCAGTAACACTGCCTGGTAATAAGAAACGTGTGTCATGTGACAGCAGAACCATGTTTTTTTCATCTGTTTGACGTCCATTCGGAACTTATCGGCACGTTGACAATTTAATCTCTTAGAAAAATGCTTGTGTAAGTGTATACGTAAACTTTTTACACAAAGGCGTAAATCAATTTCGGTTTTGTTTGGCAGCTCGTGATTGTTGCTCTCTGCCGCTAGGTGTAAGTATTAAATTTATGGTTTTAATCAAGCTTCACCAATAAACTATAAAGCGACCAGTTTAAGCGCGACCTTCTCGTAGCATACTAAATGTATGCTACGAGAGTCACGCTTTAAGTGGTCAGAGTGTAATTATATTAGGCTTGAAAGTAACAATATTAATTGTATCATTAACCAATCTATACATATAATAAAATCGTAGAGGTAAAATTTTTGTACATTGAAAATAAACTTGAAAAAACGAGTTAGGGGCATATTAGAAGAGTAGTAGAACACATTTTAACTGTTTTTGAAATTTTTGTTTCTCTGTCTGTTTGTCTGTTTGTCTGTTTGTCTGTTTGTACAGGCTAATCTCTGAATCCGCTGGACCGATTTCATTGAAATTTGGCATGATGATACCTTACATCCCTGGTCAACATCTTAGATACTTTTTTTTAACCGACATTAAAAAAAGGAGGAGTTAATGTTTACTTTGCTGTTTGTGGTCAGATTTTCAAAATTCTTTTTTTGTTGTATAGATTGCCCGAATTTGATACCATATTTACAATAAAATCGGCCAAGTGCGAGTCGGACTCGCACACGAAGGGTTCCGTACCGTTATAGAGAAAAAATAGGCCAAAAGTTGTATTTTTGTATGGAAGCCCCCCTAAAATTTTTATTATATTCTAATTTTATTATTAAATATTAAAGTACACATACAATTAAGGATTCTGTGAAAATTTCAACTGCCTGCCTGTTGTCATTATTGATATCGAGCAAAAAATGCCAAAAAATCATGTTTGTTGTATGAGAGCCCCCCTTAAATATTGATTTTATTTTGTTTTTAGTGTTTGTTGTTATAGCGGCAACAGATATACACAATCTGTAAAAAAATCAGAACTCTAGCTATAACGGTTCTTGAGATACAGCCTGGTGACAGACATACGGACAGACGGGCAGACAACGAAGTCTTCGTAATAGGGTCCCGTTTTTACCCTTTTTTTTAACGGGCTTTGGCCCACCACACATTCCCACCACTGTATCTCCTGTGTTGCCAGGATCGACAGCGGTATCCAACCACGAAAACCCTTTAATATGATCTCAGGGAGCCCGAGGGACATGCTAAAGCTGTCTTGGGACCCGCAACGAAATTAATCAGAAGAAGATAGGAGGAGTAGGAAGTTTACAGTTTTCCCTCCCCATAAAAAGCGGGAGAAAGCACAAAGTTGCAATGACCGAAAGTCAAGGAACTAAAGGGAAAGCACCACGGGAATAATTAATGTTAATTATGACTACTAAGCAAGATCTAAGTTAATGTTGGAATTTGTTGTGTTACACTGTTTCCAGTAATAATTATGACAAAAACGCTTAAAAGCACGGAAGTTCCTTGCGCTGTCTACGAGATCATCGTAATATGGGACTCCAGATTTACAAAGTATGTTATAAAGCATTATAGATCTTAAAGGTTTTTACCCTTTGGGTACGGAACCCTAAAAACAGTGACTTGATAAGTAATGGAATTGAAGGAACTCCTCGAAATTTACAACGACAACCAAAGTGATTACCAATTCTAGCAAAGGTCGATCTTAAAAACTTTTCCTAATAGGTATTCGTAAACGATTATCCAAACCCTGGATAGATATTGACCACTGCGTATCTCAATTCGTTACCGGCCATGGAAATTTTAAAGTAAAATTTTACGGATCTAAGTTACTAGCATCGGTCGAGCACATAGGTAGAAATGTTAGAGTATGTACGACCGAAGGCAGTATGTTTGAATAAACCTCTCATCATATTCTGGAAGAAAGGAGGTTTCTGCCAAGACGAAGGAACTGCAATGCTAGACAACCTACAGTGTAAATCTGATGTCGCATACTACGGTGATACCGTAGACAGCGCTATAGGAACTTAATCAGTGTCTTCAAGCGTTTTGGTCACAATTATTAATGGCAACAGTCTAACACAACAAATTTCAATATTAATTTAGCTATACCTAGCTCAGTTACAATTTTTACTATTTATTATTCTATTTATAATTCTAATTATTTTGGAAGTCGGCGTTCACGTTATCGTGGACGCCGACTTCCAAAATAAAACGTTGGGTACGTTAATTTATGCCCTTTTGATTATTATTTGATATTACCGCCACGTCCAAAATTATAAAAGCGCACATTTTCTTCTGATTAATTTCGTTGCGGGTCCCAAACCAGTTTGAGCCTCTGTCCCTCGAGTTCCTTGAGATCAAATCAAAGGGCTTTCGTGGTTAGATACCGATGTCGATCCTGGTGACACAGGAGATACAGTGGAGGGAATGTGTGGTGGCCGGTGGGTCAACGCCCATAAAGAAATTACATTGTGGGTAAGTAAGTAAACAACTTCAAGCGTTATTTTGTTCTGGTTTAATTGTAGGTTATGAATCTGAGAATCGGAGGCAACTTAAAGAGGGATTGATGCCTACAATAAATCCCGTCTTCTGAAGTCTATCCTCTATCTCCGTCACATGTTCCTTTCCCCTGTCCTGTGGCCCCCATCCCCTGTCCACGCCAAGCGGTCTTCAAAGAAATGATTTTTTAAAACGATAAGTACCGTATCTGAGATTCAAGTTTCCTGGGTCTTTGATGTAAATTAAAAATTTCGTATGTAATATAGATCTAAATAAAATAGTCATCGATCGGTGTTCAATTTTCTAAATCTCGATTTTAATAACATACATTCACGCGGACGAAGTTGCGGGCAACAGCTAGTTTAATTATAATTCTAAAATTAGCTTGACATATTTTTGTTCAAATAATTGATGCGGCCATATCCGTTGTATAATTGTTTATCAATTAATAAATCTGGGTAATAACTCAGTAATTAATATTGAATCACACAGAATATAGTATCATTATGATAAATTATGGAGTGAAATAATTTTACTTATGCTGTGTTCCATTATTGAACAATTAAAAAAAATTGTGGTTAAAGTAAGTAAGTAGCTAAAAATTTGAAAATGGAAGCTTCAGGACCTGAAAAACTATTTGAAATAACAAAATGTGTATTTCGTCTATAGCCAGATAATAATATATTATTAGCCAAATGATGAAGTATGAAATTTACAAGGTTTGTTGAAATTATAAAAGAAAAATGAGTAATTATTGTCCTTACTCCTTATGTTCTAAAATGTTAATTTTTGTCCATTTACGTCTATAATCATTATGCTTCATTGTGTTATTTCAAACAATATTTTTAGCTAAGCTATATTGCACTAAGCCGATTAAAGTTTAAAGCTCCGACGAGAGCTTACTCATGATATTATTAATGTAGGTATTAAGTTCTAAAGCTGTATCGAGATAAGCATTTAGGGAATTCAAAATAATGAATGAGCATAGAAATTCTAGATTCCAGCAAGCTGTTTAATAATTCATTCATATAGTATTATGCTTGTCAAAGTGCTTCCTACTAATATTTTAATAATATAAAAGTGAAATAAAAGTCGCTTATTTTTCCTCATAATACACCGTTAAATGTTTACTTCTTCTATTAGTTAAAAATATATATTTTCATTTTGCTATCAATCTCATAAAATTTTAATAAACTATATTGGCATGGCTCTCCCACGTATATAGTATATACGTGGGAGAGCCATGCTTCGGCACGAATGGGCCGGCTCGACCGGAGAAATACCACGTTCTCACAGAAAACCGGCCTGAAACAGCGCTTGCGCTGTGTTTCGCCGAGTGAGTGAGTTTACCGGAGGCCCAATCCCCTAACCCCTACCCTCTATTCCCTTCCCTACCCTCAACTATTCCCTTCCCTTCCCTACCCTCCTCTATTACCCTATTCCCCCTTTAAAAGGCCGGCAACGCACCTGCAGCTCTTCTGAAGCTGCGAGTGTCCATGGGCGACGGAAGTTGCTTTCCATCAGGTGACCCGTTTGCTCGTTTGCCCCCTTGTTTCATAAAAAAAAAAACTTTAAGGTTATTATCACAATCATGCGATTAGTGATGAAATATAAAGAATATTCTCATATAGTCACGACTTCACTATTTCTTTAATTATTATTGTAGCAAATGATGCTTCAAATATAAACAACTAGACGAAAATGTATAAATCGCATAGGAGCCGTGCAATGTACATTTTTTCACAACAAAAACTTTCCTACTGTACCATCTCGTCTCTCGTAGTACCTATCTGCATATTCAATTTCTCTAATCACTTCTACCGTTTAGTAACAAGGTTACATACAGATAGATTACAAATGTTTCTACCTACGGCGGGTCACAAAAGTTTAAACGAATTTGACCGTATCTACGATGGCACGCTTCAATCCCATAGTGGGCCGCTAAACCCTACAATTTACCATAAAAACTTGGGATTGGACACTTTGTCTCTGTAAGAAATAGGACGTATTTGTCATACTTAATAGATTACATTGAACGAATAAGTTTGAATGAAGGTACATTGTGGTGATCCGTGATACTTACCTAAATCTCAAGCTGTCTATAAGAAGAGAAAATAATTTTAGTTACGTTAACTATACTTAACTCGCATATTATTATTATTTTCATTACTGAAAAATTATAAGAATGTTGTTATTCTATACCTAAGTTGATTTAATATATTTAATCAATGTGATATTATGGACGCATTGCTTCAAGTTCAAAACATTTTAAACGTAGTAGCAATAAATAGATAATATAATTAACATATTTACTCAAAACTTTTCTTTTTAATGTAATATAATTTAAGATTACCTACTAAAAACAAAAATATTATGAAGATGACGTTACCAAAATTGTGATATACATTTCCATAATGTACGAAGTCATTAAGGGAGACAAATTTGATGTTGTTGCTAAGTGATAAAAATAATAAATTATTTTACTATTTGTATTTTACAAAAATTCAACTATTATATGCAATATTAGTACATATTCGTTCCTTCTTTGATTAATCCGTTCATTACCTATTTAACTACTAAATGTGTTTCATTAAAATGTACGTGTTACGAGAAAGGACGTAGGATACTTTTATACCGGAAAAATGTACGGTTCCCGCCCGATAAACTATCTTTGGAGCAACGGAGTTGCCAGCATCATCTTGTATATTATAATATTTTGCTATTATTGGGAAACCTTGAGCCTCATTACACCAAGAATCTACATTACAATGTTGTTGTCAGCCGTTTCACGAGAACACTGAAACTTCGCCTAACCTACAGACATAGATCATGATAGATACCGCATGTGTATGTACTATGTACTTCGCGTCCCATATGAAAACGACGAGCAATGCTCGTCTTTCGAAAGTCTGTTCTTTAGTCTGCTATCGGAATCGGACCTCAATCGGAATTTTAAAAATGCCTAAATGCCTAAAAGTGCCGTATTGAGGTGTAGAAATTGAAATAAAAACGTTGGCCTAGATCAGGGGTCACCAATTAGTTTTGCTCGGGGTCCGTTTTAAGACATGAAATTATCTTCGCGGTCCATACATTTTATATAAAAAAAATATTAAACAAAGATATTAATTTACGGAAATAACATAGGTATTTATTTAGATATCAATGAGAAAAGTAACCATTTTTGTCGCCAATAATCTCTCTGAAATTTGGAGTGAAATATTGGTGCAAGCTATAGATATTGACATTAAATCTTAGAGGTGTTGAAGGCCTAATTAAGATGAAAGAAGATCATCTTCGAACATGCTTGATCCGCACACAATGGGTCGGCGGTCCGGATGCGGACCGCGGTCCGCCATTTGGTGACCCCTGGCCTAGATAATAGGCACTTTTCTTATCATCGGTACGTCACAGTAGCTAAAATAAAATGGCACGCTCGTTTTCATACAAATGGAGTGACATACGGTATGTATCTTGATCTACGTCTGTGGCCTAACCACTCTATAGCCGGTTCACAGTCTCACTTCAAATGTGAACAAAACTATTCTACATTGTAAGACATAATAGAGACGGGAAACTTGCATTTATTCTTGTAATTTGTCTAGAGTTCTGGGAGGTTTTAGATTAAGTTGAGCCAAGAGTAATGTTGGTTCTCAACTTTGGCGTTAAATGCTTTCATGTACTTTGCATACAGATGACTTCATTTCAAGAACTAATTCTATTAGAATTAATGACTCACTAGTGATTGAATTATTTAATGATTCAGTATTAGTTTAATTGTCTGATAAAAGAATGATGCTTCACGGAAAAGGATGGGAGGACAGATTTTATAAATTATGCTGAAATTAAGAGTGCTGTCCTTTGGGTTATAATTTGTGATCATAAAGCGATGATGCACTGCGAAAAATACTTTCGTACACGAGTACGACAAAATATATTTCTGGTAGTATTAATTAGATTCTACTTTCTACATATTATTAAAGTATCATGAAAACACTTATACGTGGGAGAACCATGCTTCGGCACGAATGGGCCGGCTCGACCGGAGAAATACCACGTTCTCACAGAAAACCGGCGTGAAACAGCGCTAGCGCTGTGTTTCGCCGAGTGAGTGAGTTTACCGGAGGCCCAATCCCCTACCCTATTCACTTCCCTACCCTCCCAAATTCCCTTCCCATCCCTACCCTCCCCTATTACCCTATACCCTCTTAAAAGGCCGGCAACGCACCTGCAGCTCTTCTGATGCTGCGAGTGTCCATGGGCGACGGAAGTTGCTTTCCATCAGGTGACCCGTTTGCTCGTTTGCCCCCTTATTTCATTAAAAAAAAAAACAACAGTGCTCAAGCAGGCAGAATTTTTGTGTAATCAAAAACGACCAGTGACTTGCTGTCATCGTTATTATCAAGTTTATCAAAATGAGTCTGAAAATAAAACCTTGAAATTATTCAGCCAATATCTTATACTACCAACCTCATCCTAATACGCGTGGGAGAGCCATGCTTCGGCACGAATGGGTCGGCTCGACCGGAGAAATACCACGTTCTCACAGAAAACCGGCGTGAAACAGCGCTTGCGCTGTGTTTCGCCGAGTGAGTGAGTTTACCGGAGGCCCAATCCCCTACACTATTCACTTCCCTACCCTCCCCTATTCCCTTTCATTCCCATCCCTACCCTCCCCTATTACCCTATTCCCTCCTAAAAGGCCGGAAACGCACCTGCAGCTCTTCTGATGCTGCGAGTGTCCATGGGCGACGGAAGTTGCTTTCCATCAGGTGACCCGTTTGTTCGTTTGCCCCCTTATTTTATAAAAAATAATAATAATAATAACAAGGCTTTTCAACCAATAAAAGGCTTCACGGAAATTCTTGTTAACTTAAAATTATAATACTATGAAATTCTATTCCACTATTTCGAATTGGTATTCGATCGTGGTGGTCCACCTTGTTATCGAGGCGGATTATACTCTAAAGCGAACATGAATATTTATTAAACTTGATTGTATGTTGAACTGATAGTGTAATGATTATGCGAGCAGTAATATAGCTCACCCTATTGCTGTTTGCTATAATATATCTCAATATATGCCTATGTTATGACGGCACTCAAAGTACTAGAATCGAAGATCTATACGTAGGAGAGCCATGCTTCGGCACGAATGGGCCGGCTCGACCGGAGAAATACCACGTTCTCACAGAAAACCGGCGTGAAACAGCGCTTGCGCTGCCGAGTGAGTGAGTTTACCGGAGGCCCAATCCCCTACCCTATTCCCTTCCCTACCCTCCCCTATTACCCTATTCCCTCTTAAAAGCTCTTCTGATGCTGCGAGTGTCGATGGGCGGCGGAAGTGGCTTTCAATCAGGTGACCCGTTTGCTCGTTTGGCCCCTTATTTCATAAAAAAAATGTTTTAAATGATCTAGAGACTTACAGATTTTAAAACATTATGAACAATCGCTTAAAAAATCATTAAATTAGTTGTTTTTTCTTGTCCTGGATTGAAAAGTTTTTAGAGCGCAATATCAATTGGCAAAATAAATCTCACTAATTATATAAGTACAAGTATGTGTATTTGTTATTTCTTTATTCGAAAAGTACTGAAAAGATTCTGATAAGATTCGGTACAGTAGTTGATTAGCCTCTAGAAGACCACACTGGCCTATTTATATGCCTAAAAAGCCTAGTGCTCTCAAAGTCTATTTACATGGGCGGAGCCGGAGGCAAAAGCTTGTGATCAAATAAATCAAACCCTTTGAAAAAGTATTTGCCTTGAAGGTTCTGGACCTTAATGGACCTTCTCGAGAGGTTTTCGGATCAACCCTTTGGAAATAGTTGAGCTGTATATCAGAGAAAGTACACTTAAAGGAAGTAAGTGGTCCGTTACACTCCAGCTTACTGTCACTGCAGCTAATAAATTATTATTATTATTTTAGCATTTATACATAAGTGCCTTATCACACTGGCGATTGGCGAGCGATTTGAAAGCGACGCGACTGCGCAGCGCATACGCCGCGATTGCGCGGCGTGCACGTCGCGACACCGCAGCGTCGTCGCGGCGTGGCATGGACGCCATTTTGTACACTCGTCTTCACAGATTATTATTATATAAAGTAGACTCGTCTAGGGAGTGACGTCACAATTCATTTTGCTGCTGAGTGTCCAAAACGCCGTAGAAGGCAAGCTGCGTGCACGCCGCGCAATCGCGGCATCATCGCAGCGAGTGCGCTGCGCAGTCGCGTCGCTTTCAAATCGCTCGCTAATAGCCAGTGTGATAAGGCCCTAAAATGATACTATTATGAGGTGTAAAATAATAAATTTCAGACATTTAAATTGAGGTTTTATTTTTTTAGGTAAAAAATAAAGGCTAAAGAGAGTAGACTCAGGGCAGCTCCAACATAGTTTTACCTAAAACGTTGTTTCAGGTAGACGCATTTTTAACCGACTTCAAAAAAGGAGGTTATCAATTCGACCCAGTATGAAATATTTATAGAACTGCCCAGTTTTCGTATAATTATGTTAGTCTATATCAGCGTCTGAACAAATGTGCTGAATTTCTAAAATTGTATGTATGTGTCTTGAAGTCGGTTTTATCATAAATACTATTTAATTATATTTTGTAATGTCATGGTCTTAACATTGTCAATTGTCATGCTTCAAGAGAGCTTTCATCTTTATAATCACTTATACTAGAGATCGCCCATTGGTCGAAATTCGACCTTAGTTTCAACGACATTCATAGGACTCCTACCTATATTTTGTAAAAAAATATTGGCTTTATCATAATATATTTTTCAACTCTTGTCTCTGGGACTCAGCTGATCTCAGACTGGTCGTGTAAGCATTGTCTAATAGTATCTAAGATTCAATGAAAAAAAACTATAATCCATTTTCAATTTGTCACCTTGTTGTCAACAGACTTCAACCATAAATAAAAGAGTATAATTCGTATGTTTAGGCTTGTCACTCAAAAATCTGTCAATTTTCCTAGTGTGTGTGTTGTAGTATGTGTAATGTTTTATTTGTTAAAAAAATGTATAATTAAATCATAATTAGAAAATAATATTAGCTCGATGCACTCCTTCATCATATAATGAAATTTTGCACATAGTTAACTGTGCAAAATTTCATTCACCTACGTTTACCCATTTTTCGTCAAAAGGGATACAAAGTTTTTGGCTCACGTATTAATATATAGATAATATTATGCTTCTATCTAGCTATCAACAACTTCCGTCTCAAATGAGAATTAACAACCCGGCCAACCTTGTTAAAACTTTGTTTTCGTTAAATTTCATTAAATTACATCACATCTCGAAAAGCAATATTCGATATCGAAAACTTCCAAGACGAGGGCTTAAACTAATTTTACATAAAGAAATAAAAGTTCTTTGCCGAAGTTCGCCTTGCAGCCTCAGTACAAATATAACACTCGAAATATAGAGGCGCTACAAGAAGTTTTTTAATCAAAATTGTTATTATAGGTTCTTGTGAATGTTCGAGTATAGTCAAAATGAAATTAGGTGTCCCCAGCGGTCATTGACCCTTTTAGTCTAGAGCTATGTGAAAAATGCTGGCACTTTATTTAGTTAACTTAAAAAAATCTTATTATTACATACACTTATTATACATACTAATTAAAGATTTATCGGAAAGCCTCTTGGTAACTCGAAAGGTATACGGTGACGAACCCTTTCCGTAAGCTATAGCTTTGTCCACACTGTGCCTTTTTTTGTTCGTTAAGGGCATGTGTTATAGCGCAGTCAACAGCGAACGTGAGGCATGCCTGCGACGCATGCCCTCTGACCGCATCCAAAACTAATTAAATAATTATACACTTTCCTTGCACTTATTCCACTTTATTTGCGAAATAAAGTGGAATAAGTGCAAGGAAAGTGTATAATTATTTAATTGAAGATGAATTTCCACCAAGAAGTGACAGTACATTCAATATCATATACTGTTATCATATCGTATCCAAAACTTCAAAAATGACAATATTGGCGTTGCGTTCCTTGACACATTCAATTATAGAATGCGCCAATATGACAGTTGAAGACGAAAATTGAAGATGAAAGTGCACAGTGTGGACATAGCTTATCGCCTTTCGCCTCACCGTCAACCAGGCGTCAACCAGGCGTCAACCTAACATATGCACGTAACCAAAGCGTATCAGTAGCGCCTGCACGTCAACTCGGCTACGGCTAGGCGACGCCTCGCTTACGGCTCGGAGAAGGAGAAAGGGGCAAGGGTGGACGAAGAAACGTTAGCTTGAGTACGGAGAGAGAGAGTACGGAGCATGGGGATGATTAAATACACTTACTATTAAACATAATAAATACGCTTAATAATACATAATAATTGAGAATAAAAACGTCTGATGATAAATTTTATGCTCAAATCTGAAATTTACAGTATTGATAAGTCTGTTGATATTCTATACTTGTACGTCGCATCTTCATCTAAATTTTTTTGTATAACTGCTTAGTCGATATTTATTGTACTTATTATTGACATGTAATTTGTAGTTTAGCATAGAGTCAAGATGCTTCGACTTAACTTCCGAAAATAACGAAGAATTAATGGAAACAAGTTATTAATTCGGGTTGGCATTTAATTGATTTTTACTTCAACTTCAGGTATTCTTAATTAAATTTTGCTTGGAACTTAAAGTGGCCAGAAACAGCGTCGATTATTATTTAACGATGAATAAGAGACTCACGAATTTGCATGAAAATTGGTTCCTGTACGGTGATAAGCTATATTCATAATAATAGGTACTTACATCTACCAATGAAAACAAGCTTTAGATGTCTTCTGGAATTTATTTTTATACAACACAAACATTTTAGTGTAAAGACACTAAAATGTTTGTGTTGTTTTTTTTTTTTTTTTTTTTTTGTTAAAATTGGTCAAAAAAAGTTTTTGCGTGAAAGCGTCTAAGTTGGTAGTTGGTATACGGTTAGTATTACGCTTCAAAGTTCAAAGAATGTTTTGTGTTTGCGAGAGTCAATTTGTTACAATGTGAAACTATATTTGGTTGTGTGCAATTTACTTATTCAGCTATCAGTGTATATAAAGTATTTTAACTACGCTGAATAAATTATAAAATTTCGAAAGCATCTGTTTCTTCCCCTGTCGCTGTAGATGTACACTCTCAACGTGGATGACCTTGAAAAATCCACGTGACTAAAGAAGTTATTTGTGTCAGCTATGGAAGCCTTTTTAATAATAATAATAGTTTATTTTGCAGAAAGAAAGTACAAAAGTTGATAAATTAATAAACATGCCTTGGTAGCCCTAAAGTTTTACTTCAAAAATGCCCAGCTCTGGAGACCTAGACTGACTTACTCTCAATTGAACAACCTTGAAAAATCAACGACGTGTCTAAAAAAAGTCGTTTGTTTCAGCTGCGGAAGCCGGTGTCAATGCTGTCAATTCTCGGCGCGATAGGGTTCCGTTTCAAGGTTCAACAAAACTTGGTTTGACTACGGAACCCTAAAACGGAACCCTACTCAGCTGATTTTTTATACAGTGTGTAACAAAAATAAGTGATAATACTTTAGGGTGTGTACTTGTTCCTTGTAGAGAGTTCACTGTGATGACTGAAAGACGAACATTTTTCTTTCACTTTTGTATGGGCAAAGGCCCGAGCGTCACGGGTGGGAAACCCGTCATACAAAAGTGAAAAAAAATTTGGTCTTTCAGCGCTGCTACTTTCACAGTGAACTCTCTAGAAGGAACACGTACAGACCCTAAAGTATTATCACTTATTTTTGTAAATCATAATATATAATTTAAGAGTAACATTGTCCTACAAATAGAACAATCCGTATTTTAGGACCATCAAGTCAAAGTATGAAATCCTTTCTATCTCTGTTAGCTGCCACTTTCGAGATTTTTCGCAAATAAAAATGTTGTTCTGCTTATCAAAATGAAGCTACTCACACAAAAATTGCTTGATAGTAATAAAAAAATTGTTCTAGGGGACCCTATAACCTCATGCCACCTTAAAATATCAACTTGCCTCAAGAAGTTGTTCGTTTCAGCTGCGGAAGCCGGTGTCGACGCTGTCAATTCCCGGCGCGATGAAGTCGTACTCCGGGCGGGACGCGTCGACGGAGGAGGCGGGCGTCGCGCTCGTCGGCGTGCACAGCGAGTACCCGCGCTTTGGCGAGGAGCGCGCGCTCGGCGGCGGCACCTACAAGGGCGGGGGGGCGGCCAAACACAAACCCAATATAGGATATAGGTAAGAGCCTGGCATATCCAGTCCATCAGTCTGAGACTGACGCCAGAATGATGACAGAGTACAAAAAAAATTATCAGTCTGTCAATTAAACGGTTACACGATTCTTCCGTCAATCTGGATCAGACTGAACTGAACTGCTGCTGAACTGACTGACCGTTTAACCCTAGTCTAAGCGCTTAACAATTACGGTACAATCCGTAGGCCGTAAGGGTCGTAAATCGTAATCCGTAACTGCGCACCTCGTGCAGTGATATCGAACGGTATTGTTTGCCAAAAACACGCTTGTTTGTGGTGACTGATCCCTTGATAGATCGCCTTCCAGCGGAGTGCAAAGCTGATTTATACACATGGCAAATCGCGTTCACGAACAAGTTTTTTGTAGTAACTTGCGCGCATCATTAAAATAGGTGTTGAGCGCTAATCATCTGAACAATCTGGGCAATCCATACACACGGCCCAAGGGGGGCGGAACATAGCAGACAACCATGAAAGACGTGAACGTGAACCCTCTGTGATACAATAAGTCAATTTTTTTTGTGACGTATTAATGTCATCCACATTCAGAAACCTTGGCAATTAAGGGCACTCCATTTTAAGACATAATATGCTAATTACTCACATACGGTTTTGGTCGATAGTTTTACTCCGAATCGAAGAAATTATTGGACATATTGGACATAATATTTAATTCCATCGAGCCGGCTCGAAGTGGGCCTACGAGCTGTCAGTTTTGCGGTACACACGGTGGTTATTGCTCGATTTAGAGTAAAATTATCGAGCAAAACCGTATGTGAGTACTTAGCAATACAGAGACATAAGGAATTCGAGTCAATATGTTTTAATATGACGTAATGTGGATGGAACCTTAGGGACAAATCACAAAGACTAAGACATATAAAACCATTGTATGGGTGAGCTATAGAATAATGTCAAGTGATCTCAATATCAAAAGGTCACAATCTAAGGGTTGGCTCAGAAAAAGAGCAACTATGCCTTATCACACCACTTTGAGTTCTGAAGATGTTAGATTCTTTGATAAAATATCTTTGTCTTTTTAACTAGCTGATCTGAGGGCCTATATATCTACTAAAATAATAAAGCTTAGTATACAAAAGCCACTTAGATAATAACAAAATACAGAGGAGAGTATGAAGAAGTTGAAAAAAACTTTATAAGGCTAGAATAAAAATAAAGATTTTTTTATGTTTCAAAATGCAATTCAAAAACGGAATTTCCCATTATTTAATCATCTAATCTCCTTCATTGTGTGCAAGAAAAAAAGGTATTCATCCCAACAGCACTAAATGCTCGCAATCGGACTTCATTGTGTGACGAATGCTCCTTTGTCATACATGCAAATTGTAAAACAGGAAAATTGCGTGAAGTTGCAGCTTGCAAAGCCACAAATGCTGGCGTTAAAAATTTCAGAGCACCGATCACCATATTGTAAAACAAAAACTGAAAAGGCTGTCAGATTTTTGATATTGATAATGCGTGCCATAGCGCCAAACTTTTTTAAATACACATAGGCGAAGACAGTTTTTTACTTGATTTTGAACCAGGAAGTAACTATACAAAGACTGTACTTTGGCAGTCATATTGTGCAAAAGCTTTCAATATAATAACCGCATCTCACAGAAACATAAGATAAGCAACACAGTTGTTTTTGTAGACTTTGGGTCGGTTACTCTAAGAACCTAAGGCTTTCTCACTAAATCACAGATTATGGTTCATATGTTTTACTGTCCAGCAGTAAAGGAAACACCTAATTTATCACATCTATTAGAACCATTCCCCAAGGCACCAGATGTTAAGATTCATTGCCAATGATCCCACTTATTAGTTTTGGTGGATTCCAATGGCGGCCGTGGAAAAAGTAGTCAGAAATAAAGCAAAGAAAATTATAGGATTTTATTTTATTACTCTTTTTATTAATTTACCTTTTAACTTCTTGAAGTATTTTGGTTTTATTTATCACCACATTTTTTATCACTTAGTGATATTTTTTTAAAGTACAATTCATCCAAATGTACGTAGACGTGGGAGAGCCATGCTTCGGCACGAAAGGGTCGGCTCGACCGGAGAAATACCACGTTCTCAAAGAAAACCGGCGTGAAACAGCGCTTGCGCTGTGTTTCGCCGAGTGAGTGATTTTGCCGGAGGCCCAATCCCCTACCCTATTCCCTTCCCAACCCTCATCTATTCCCTTCCCTTCCCTACCCTCCCCTATTACCTCTTAAAAGGCCGGCAACGCACCTGCAGCTCTTCTGATGCTGCGAGTGTCCATGGGCGACGGATGTTACTTTCCACCAGGTGACCCGTTTGCTCGTTTGCCCCCTTATTTCATTTTAAAAATGTACATAGATATTTGATATTGAACTGAATTTTTTTCATAGCTTACATAGTTTTTTAGTCCAGCAATTTGCTTTGAGATGTTTTTCCAGCAAAAAGTTTGGAACAGCAATACATCATCCGCCGATCGTTCCAAACATTTTATACACCAGTTCACTCCATTGATAATTCAATTTCGACGCGACGCGCCAAACTTCGACGTGTCACTAAAATTATTACATTGTGTAGAAAAAAAGACACATTTTTTGTAAAAAAATTTTTGGGAGAATTACGTTCTGCAACAATAATTGACAAAGATTGATATTCGTTCAGCGTTAGTAACAGTTTTCTTTTTTCCTCGTAATCGTTTTCATCGGTTCACGGAAGGTGTGATAAAATTCATGAGGATCACGATCCCCGCCACAAATTACCTCAAGGATCTACAAAATTTTATGCAAAATAAAAGCTGACGGAACGATAAGGAAGTGGGCCAAGACACGGATCGAAATCTAATCGACCTTGCGCTCGAATAAGTTCCCGAACAGAGGGTGAACTCGCAGAAAACTCTCGTTGTTATACTTTGAATTATTCTTCTTGTTTGGAGTTATCAGCGGAAGGAACAAAAAGATGTAAACATTTTAAGAAAATGGAATTTGTGTTAGTTCCAAATACATCCGGAGAAAACTCCAAGATTGCAGACCTTAATTCACATCTAGGAGTTCCCAACATTTTTTTTATCAATTAATATCTGACTACATAGTTAACATAATAACTAACTTGCAGGAATTATAGGAGGCAGAACGTGTCAAATAAATAATTGTATACCTGTCGCGTATTAGAGACACCAGTTCGTAGCACGTAAAGACAAGTCCGGTTGTAGATTCCTAATTATTTCTACCGCACCAAGCCGCAACATTGAATTTTATACGGACATTTTCTTCTGTTCCCCTAACTACTCTACTATTACTAAACGGGTCACGTTCGAAGAAAACGTGATAAGTTAGATAAAGGCACGTAAAAGTGGAAACTGAGGCCATTTTTAATCTTGTCAATATAAAGGTACCGTTGGGAAAAAAGAAATAAGGAAGGTCATGTCCCAAAATTTGCATATTATTGTGTTTAGCGTTGAGCAACTTTTTTAGGGTTCTTTTGAGAAATACAGTTATCTATATATATATATATATATATATATATATATATATATATATATATATATATATATAAAACTCAAAGGTGATTGACTGATTGACATAGTGATCTATCAACGCACAGCTCAAACCACTGGACGGATCGGGCTGAAATTTGGCATGCAGGTAGATGCTATGACGTAGGCATCCGCTAAGAAAGGATTTTGATAAATTCCAACCCCAAGGGGTTCAAATAGGGAATGAAAGTTTGTATATATCTATATATATAAAACTCAAAAGTGACTGACTGATTGACATAGTGATCTATCAACGCACAGCTCAAACCACTGGACGGATCGGGCTGAAATTTGGCATGCAGGTAGATGTTATGACGTAGGCATCCGCTAAGAAAGGATTTTGATAAATTCCAACCCCAAGGGGTTCAAATAGGGGATGAAAGTTTGTATATAATATACTTCTTAACGCGAGCGAAGCCGCGGGAAAAAGCTCGTCTTTTATATAATTTATGGTAAGGATCTCTAAACGCAACACTGGAATCTGGATACAGGATACGCCATACTTTTTAATTTACCTTTGTCCTTACGGACTTTTCTTTACAGGAAAATACGAATATTTCATTGAAAATAAAAATATCCTTTATAATATGTCGAGGGTCTACACTGTACTCTCCAGTACTATATTTTTATTCTGAATATATTCTGAAAAAAATCTGAATATATTTAATATATTCAGATTTTTTTCGCATTGAATATAAATTCTTAAGTTATGCCTCAATGTAGAGTACAGTGTAAACCCTCGACATATTATAAAGGATATTTTTATTTTCAATGAAATATTCGTATTTTCCTGTAAAGAAAAGTCCGTAAGGATTTTTTTCCTGTTTAAAATACTAGCGAACATCGATACTAATATCTATATATTAATACGTGAGCCAAAAACTTTGTATCCCTTTTGACGAAAAATGGGTAAACGTAGGTGAATGAAATTTTGCACAGTTATAGTTTATATTATGGTGAAGGAGTGCATTGAGTCAATATTATTTTAAAATTATGCTTTTATCATACATTTTTTTAATAAATAAAACATTACACACACTACAATACGCACACTAGGAAAAATGACAGATTTTTGAGTGACAAGCATATACATACGAATTATACTCTTTTATTTATGGTTGAAGTCTGTTGACAACAAGTTGACAAATTGGAAATGGATGATAATTTTTTTTATTGAATCTTAGATACTATTACGGCCGTTCCCAATATTTGATCTATCTCTGGTTTTGCCCTACTAAAGATAGGAATAGCTCACAATTGATATAAAATATATGTCTCTAAGGAGGCCTATGTCCAGCAGTGGACGACTATAGGCTGATATGATGATGATGATGATGATGATGATGATGATGATGATGATGATGATATGTCTCTAATGTCTAATGTGAGTTATTCCTATCTCTAGTAGGGCAAAACCAGAGATAGATCAAATATTGGGAATGGCCGTTAGACAATGCTTACACGGCCAGTCTGAGATCAGCTGAGTCCCAGAGACAAGAGTTGAAGAAAATATGATAAAGTCAATATTTTTGGTAGTAGTCCAATGTCGTTGAAACTAAGGTCGAATTTCGACCATTGGGCGACCTCTAGTTATATATAAATGCGAAAGTGTGTCTGCCTATCTGTTTCCTCTTAACGCTTGTATTGAGGTAGCTTGAGTCCCGGGAATACATAGGATACTTTTATCCTTGAAAAATGTACGATTTTCGCTAGGAAACGTAACTCCCATACTATCACCGTTTTAAAGGCTGTCTACTCTGTTAAAGGTTTCTTTCGAACTGTCATGTAACGATCAGCCTAATACCGCTCAAGGGCACCTAAATATTGCAAATATATTGAAATGTGTGGTCACAGTAGGTACACATTTTAACAAGTATTGTAGCGAATGTTTTTTGACGGAGTTACTTTTCCTCAGTTTTTATTATTCGTAGGATTTTCGCGATAATCGAACTTCTGCGCAACGTACTTGTGGTAGTTATCTAATATTTTATATCTTTACCTAGTATAACCTAATACGTTAGAATATAAAACAAAGTTGTAACTAAGCATACAAGAAGAGTTACAGCAGGCCAGTATTTGAGTAGAATCCACTCGGGACTATAATAGTAAAAGTTTGGAAGCAATTAATGTTCTCGGTAAAGTAATATGTAGTAACTTTGCTCCCACAAACCCATACAAAAAGGTTAACCACGGATGAGTGTTTGAAAAAAGTGTAACACTTTCATCGTCTAATTACACTAGCCAGGCTATTTATGAATAGCTTATTAATTATGAATAGGCCATATAGGCTAGACTAGGACTGGCAGGGCCCTATGGGGTTGACAAACTTCGCACATGGGACGGCCGAAATAAAGTGGCTTACCGCCGTACTCAGAGACATTTAAATTACGATTAACCTCAATTTAATGAAGAGTTTGACAGATAATTTATGTGGCTTATGTCCAAATTTTGAATTAATTACAATTAAGTAAATAATGTTCCACTCTGAGTGCGGCAGTTACAATCATTTATTATTATTATTATTTATTTATTATTATCATTTATTATTATAATTATTATATTTTTTTATTTATTATTGGCCCACTGTGTCCCACTGCTGGGCCTCCCCTCTTTTCTTCCACAATTCGCGATCTTGTGCTGTTATTGGCCACTCTTTGTCGAACGCATCCAGTTCGTCGCGCCACCTTTTTTTGGGTCGGCCTCTATTACGCCGACCGGTCGGTAGGCACTCCGAAACTTACACTCATAAAAAATATTAATCCGGCACTGATACTAGCTGTTGTTCTTCATCATTATCTAAATTCTAATGCCATATACATAGCGAAGTTCGGCAGCAGGTTGGATTTTGTCCGGTCTTGGGCTAATTTCTTTAATTTGGGTAGAATAATAATAATTATTAGTACTTATCATTTTCAATTACTTGTCCGACCAGCCTTTTACGCTTAAGAGCACTTCAAATTGAGCGATTTAACAGTAAAAAAGAATTCATGATTTTACACAATAGGGCGCTGTCAGTCCTAGGCCGCGGCCTATACGGCCAATTATTCATAAATAAGCTAGCTATTCATTAATAGGCTGGCTAGTGTAATTAGACGATGAAAGTGTTACACTTTTGTCAAACATTCATCCGTGGTTAACCTTTTTGTATGGGTTTGTGGGACTAGATAAAAAAACTACAAGAAATCAGAAACATCACAATTGCAAGTACAAAAGACACGTAACTGTAACCGAGCTTTATATGTTCATCCGTGACTTCCGTTTCCGGTAACGCGCTGATTCCACAACATAATATAATATCCGTTCATTTTATAAAAGTAATGAAATTGACGCTTTGCATTTCAAAATGGTTCATCGTTTCATTCATTTAAAAGTATTTCGTATTGTTTTCGATATTATATGGCTTTAAGAATAACGTTCGAAATAAAAATAGAAATAATATATATTATACTAGCTGTCCCGGCAAACGTTTCTTTGCCATATAAAGTATTTCGCCCATATTATTTTATTGAATTAGTGACTAAATAAGTTTGTCACCATGGCAACGTCCGTCGCTATCCCGTCGCACAAACAATGGTCACCGTCAGTTTTGAGTTGTAATAATTTACTATTATTTATTCAACAAATACACTTATCAATATAAAAAGTACCCAGTAGCCGATTCTCAGACTCACTGAATATGCACATAAAATTTGGTCAAAATCAGTAAAGCCGTTTCGGAGGAGTACGCTACCTATCATTGTGAAACGAGAATTTTATATATTAGAAAGATTTGGTGTATAAATAGATAACTATGGCATCTCGGTATATTTATTTTTCTTAAAAAAATCGTCTGTTTGATACATAAGAAAAAAAAAGGAAAAAACGACGAAGAAGTATGCCATAGTACCTATAGTACTGGACTGTAGGTATTATGGCAATGTACTTATTTATATTATAAGGGTATCCTAGGCTCCTTTTAATACTGTTTACTTTATAATTATAGTGAAGCACGTTTAATATATATACATTTTTTATTTATTTATTTATTAAACAAACTTATCTACTATTACAGGATAACCCAATACAGAAGATATTTATAGGAACTTAAACATTACAACACAAATTTAATTACAACTTACCGCTAATAGCACAATAAGTATAATTAGGAACTCTATTTATAATTAATATAATATACATTTTACACTATGTCAGAAGACAAAATGCAGCTCTTGTGAATTCACTCAGTGAACAAGAAAATAAGTCTATTTTTAAATGAAAATACATAAATCAAATTGTATCAAAGAGAATAAACATATAATATATCTAGAAAGTTATTCCAATTCGTATAAAAAAGCATTCGAAATTTCATTTATCAAGCATTTCTGTGAGAATTATCTTTGTCGAAAAGGTTTCTTTTCTTGAGCACCCTTTGAGGTTTCATAAAGAAAACGATCTTTACTTTTGAGGGCACTTCAATTCGAAGTTAGGAAGTGCTGAAGAATTTAATTAGGTTCCAATATTTGCATATTTATTTAAAACGTTTCCTTTTTTGCCGTTGGGAAAATAATAGTACGGGAGCACTAGAACATTTTTTTTATTACTATTAAGCTAATTTTTTGGTAAACTGTATCATTTTGATAAGACGAAGAAAATTTTTATTTCCGTAAAATCCCGAAAGTGGTAGCTAACAGAGATAGAAAGGATTTCATACTTTAAATTGATGGTCTTATAAAAATATGGACTGTTTTATTTGTAGGACAATATCACTCTTAAAATATTATATGACTATTAATCTATCAATATACAAAAAATTTGCTCGTTAGAGTTCCGTTATAGGGTTCTGTAATCAACAAAACTTGGTTGACTACTGAGCCCTAAAAAGGTAGCATTGTAGCGTAGAAGTTATCTATAGTATAGAAAATACGTGGGAGAGCCATGCTTCGGCACGAATGGGCCGGCTCGACCGGAGAAATACCACGTTCTCACAGAAAACCGGCGTGAAACAGCGCTTGCGCTGTGTTTCGCCGAGTGTGTGAGTTTACCGGAGGCCCAATCCCCTACCATTTTCCCTTCCCTACCCTCTTCTATTCCTTCCCTACCCTCTCCTATTCCCTCTTAAAAGGTCGGCAACGCACCTGCAGCTCTTCTGATGCTGCGAGTGTCCATGGGTGACGGAAGTTGCTTTCCATCAGGTGAGCCGTTTGCTCGTTTGCCCCCCTTATTTCATAAAAAAAAAAAAATTTAGTATCATTGAATTTGCTTTAGAAATTTTCCTTTAGAATTCATGTAAATTCTTCTCAGTTATTTAACAAAATGTAAGCTCAATTGCTACAACCATTAGGAATGTCACATAAACTCTACTCGATCCCCATTTATTATTCATACACCATCAACAGAGTCAACGACGTTACTCAATATTTGTGTAACAAGTTATGCATGAGCGCATTCGGAAAAAAATATATGAAATGCCGTAATAAAATGTTTTAAATGTTATGTATACTTTAAATTCTATTTACAAACTGAATTATGTTTACTTAAAAATGTTTGGCTTATTAATAATAATTATTATTATAGCTGTGAAGTTTCATCGAAAAAATTGTGTAAAGTCCGTTCGGATACATTATTTTTTTTTGAGTTTCTGGCATCAATCTTTGATCCACGGGGGTTGCGGGCCTCATCTTGTTTACTATAAAGAATGAAAAGCCGATAGTAAAATTCATAAACATATTTTTTTCTTTTCTACAGTCGACTGCTTATTATAATGTGAATCAGTTCATTAATTATATAAAAAACTAATAAGTTTCATGGACAGCAGCCTTGGAGGCACGGAAATAGCTTGCATCGAACGATCGATTTCGTTTGTCTTCAGAATTCTTTATGCGTTTCTTCACTGTTACTGTGTACTAGTTATTAGTTATTGTTGTTCAACTATTAAATAGCTAAGCAAAATTTATCGATTTAACGTTCCATTTGTGTTGGCGAACTAGAGCTGAAATCATATTTTGAATCGTAAGCGATATCTAATATTTACCTGTACTTACATTTTTTCACTAGCCCTAGCACGGCCACCAGTAAGTAGAAATGCGAAAGTATAGACAAACTGTGGACATAAACTAAAGGTGCCGTTCCGATCTTTACCGCGGCCAATCGCGACCGACAAAAATTCAATTAAAATGCCACTTTATGACAGATACGTCATAGAGTAGTAAACAGATACGTCATAGAGTAGTATACACATATGTCATAGAGTAGGATATTATTTGAATTTTTGGGGCTATAGTCTGTCATAAAGTGGCATTTTAATTGATTTTTTCGGAACGAAAAAAGATCGGAACGCTGCCTTAAGTTTATCTCCACAGTTTGTCCATACTTTCGCATTTCTACTGGTTGCCGTGCTAGGGCTACTGTACTCATATCAGGCATATGGCCAAGTGATTTAAAAATAATTGAGGCCCAAATTGTACGGCAAAAAATAAAAATCAGACTTGTAAAATCTCTGACATAACAGTCTGGTTTTCGAAACACATACGTATGTAAATAATAGAAGCAAAAAATATAAAATACACTTCTTCATTTTTCGAGTCTGAATTTTTCAATATTTCGTTTCTGTTTGTCGACGAACCAAACGATTTCTATTTCAGATAAAAAGTGTTACATTTATTTTGGATGCTAAAAACATTGTCAGCTTGTATTGTTTTAGATTCCTGTGATTACTAACCAAACAATTTTCTTTTTCAGGTTAGGTAGAAGAAAGGCTTTATTTGAAAAAAGAAAAAGGATAAGTGACTACGCCTTAGTAATGGGAATGTTCGGTATTATAATCATGGTGATAGAAAATGAATTATCAAGTGCCGGTGTTTATACGAAGGTAATATTAATTAGCTGTTATTACAATTTTGAACCTTAATTTTAAAATTATAGAGATTAAAGTCCAAATAGCGTAGCTGATCATAGCAGGTACCCGTAACACAATCTGTTCAGTTTCTCAAGCAATTAAGTAATTTATTAAAAATGATTATTATAAACTAGGGTTCAAAATTGTGTGTATATTCGGGGTATAAATAATTTTTGACCACATTATCAATGTAGGTAAAAGATACTATAAATGACAATTTACACAACTCAAATACGTCATTTTGTAAATAAAAAAAAAAAGATTTTGATAATTAATAAGTAAGAAGGTATCTCAAATTAAAATTATAAGCAAAAATTTAGTTGCACATCACATAGTTTTTTACAAAAATGTATTTAAAATATTTATTAACGTGCTGTCTAACGACAGATAGACGAAAATAATTAAGTCACAAGTCAATTATTTTAATTACAACTGTGACCCATTTTTGTTCTTGAACCCAAATAACATATTTTATGGCAGGTTAAATATTTTTTGGCATAAGTGTTTTATCCGGTAGGCTAAAAGCCGACGGGTTGTTGAGAGAAGGGTTATGATTCTGGGCTCAAAGGCTTATCGGCGCCCAAACGCTTTTTGACAAAACGTCATCACCATTTTCAGTTACTTATCTAAATCTATTTTGACGTTTTTCCCCTTTTGTTTCATACATTTTATTCTTGCTCAAAATTAATTTTGAGCAAGATATAATATTAAACCTTTAGTTACATATCAATAATTATACTTTTTAGTACCATCTCTTTTTAAGATGTGAAACTTTTTAGTACCATCGAATAAATTGATTCATAGGCAGATGGATCTGCGAAATTTTGTCGGATTACGTCACTTTAATGTTAATCTATTGGCAGGTTTTGAAAAAACACTACCAAATTACTTCTCCATCTGCTTATGGGGCATATTAGATTATCATTTATATTGGATAATGTATTAAAGACATATGATGACATATGATTCATATTTTCTTCCTTGATTTATATTGGATCATATATTTATACATATAATAATCTATAAATGATGAATATAAATAATAATCTAATATGCCCCTATGAACCATCTTCTCTGTTAGTACATTATAATGCACCTTCATGTTTCGATTCGGTCCGTCTCCTATCAAACTACAAAATGGTGTTTCAGGAACTTTTGACCAATCAAAACATGACATTGATCAAAATATCAATGTCGTGTTTTGATTGGTCAAAACTTCAAGACACACGTTTCATATAATAAATTTAAGAGAAGATTATTTTGTTTTTGGATATACAATGTCCCCGAAGAAACAAAAATGTCATAACCTCATTTTAATTTGTTTCAGGCATCAATTTATTCACAAGCGTTAAAAACGCTAATATCAATGTCAACTGTGATTTTACTTGGCCTAATAGTGGCTTATCATGCTTTAGAAGTACAAGTAAGTATTACTTTATTTTTACTTAAATACCACCTCACTAATGGTAATTATTAACTACGTTCAAATAACAAATATTAGTTTACTATTTAATATTTTGTGCATAGCGCTTTAAAGATTTTTCACCGAATAATTGACTACATTATGTTCATTAAACTTGAGTAATTTTGATTACTTTGTAATAGATTAGAATACTTATCTTTCTCATTCAATTAATTATGTCTTCAATGCTGCAAGCTATCTTAGGAGTCAGTCTAAACACTAAATTAAATAATGAGCACCTCCTATTTGAAAGTCCTGAGGAAAAATTCCAAGAACAAGTTGGGCCAACGTGTAGAGTACGGAATATTGCTACCAGCTTACTGCTAAGAAGCCCTCTTTGGACTAATGCGCTGGCTAATTGTCTTGGCCCAATGTGCACGTATCGTCTCATTTCTACCATCACGAAACAATTTATCTCCCTCCATTCTACTTTACCAACGATTCTACTATATTTTTCCAGTTATTTATGATAGATAACTGCGCCGACGATTGGCGGATAGCGATGACGTGGCAGAGAATCGCGCAGATTGCTCTCGAGCTGGCGATATGTGCTGTCCACCCCATACCTGGTCAGTACACCTTCACGTGGACGACCAAGCTGGCCAACAAGGGAGGAGTAATAGGGGTTGAAGTTGTGAGTACCTATAATATTTAAAATTTTCATCGTCTTAGCGCCCTTAGGGTTGATTCCGACCGCAACGCGACGCGTAGATGCATTTCTCAATTAGTATGGATTTGACAGATTCGCAAGACGTCTGACGCAATTGAAATGTGTCAAATCCATACAAATTTGGAAATGCATCTACGCGTCGCGTTGCAGTCTGAATCAACCCTTACGGTACTTGTTGACGGCAGTCGATGGCAGTCGACGGCAGTACCAGTGACTGACGTCGACGCGTGCCGTCGACACGTGCCGTTCATCTGTCAAAAGCCTTACCCTACTTAAAAGAATTACAACGAATAATTTATTGACACTGTCTTTCGACTCTGATTTAGGTTTTAGAATTTGTATAAGATTTGGGAGAATACACGACTAAATTCTAGTTTACACATAATTATATAGAAGAGGTTGCTATAAATAATATTCCTTAAAAATTGCATTATTCAACGTTTTTTTAAATGTTTTGACCGCATTTTTGTTCCTAAAAACATTCGAGGGAAGAATGTTACACAAAGAGTTGCAATTTCTATGCAAATATTACTGGGTAGATGTTAAATGTTATTTTCGTGTCAAAGAGCTCATCTCATCAAGTTTATTTGCATTTTTCATAAACTAATAATGAAACAAGTCCTAGAAAATAACTCTATGTTAACAGAAAACTCTATAGTAGAATCATTTAGAAAATTTTGCTATTTTATGTTTGTTTGAGCTTTTTCAAGTTTATTTGCGAACTAATTTACGTTACGTTTTCTCCATAGGGCACAATGTATAAGCAAATTCAGGTCTGTATAATTTAGATTTTAAAATTGTGAGTGCCGTTTGAACATTTGTTTTAACCAGCATGCCACCGACGTGTTGTGTGATAACTATTTGTGATTCGTCACTCTATGAGAATGTGACTGCAATCTGTGTGTAACTCAATGTAATAGGAAGAAATTAATTTAATAGAAATGGATTACAATATTATTGTTAGTCTCGCTAAAACCCGAGAACGTCTGGACTGATTTGGCTGATTTATGCCTGAAATGTTCGTTGAAGTCCAAGGAAGGTTTATTGGGAGGAAAGTGATACGAAGTTCACTAGTTCATCTAGGTATAATTAAACTAGTTAATTAACTGACACAATTACAAATACAATCATCATGAGATAATTGTATTTGTAATTGTGTTAGCTGGTATCAACCAGCTAATAAAGTCTAAAACCTTTTCATTTATAAACTACTGGGAAGATAATTTTAAAAGTACGCGACTTTTCAAATGATTTCGTTACTTCGTTTTATGTAATCATGCAGGTTTCTATAACTAAATCCAAATATTTCTGGTGCTAGGCAATGAGCTTGTTACTGAAGGCAGTTGCTAATAATAATCTATGTTGCCACCGATTCAATAGTAATCTTACAACAGATTTATTATGCGTCCTTAATTTTTAAAAAGCTAGGGTTCTGTTTATTTCAAATTCAAACGCACTGCCATCCCTCTCCGCCTTTTGTCACCACATAGTATTTATTGCCCAACAATCACGGCTTCATCAGTAAATCTAGAAAGTAGTAATGAAAAAGCAAAACAATGGTTATTACATTTGTATTGTCTACTTTTTAATGGTGATCACTTTTAGATTGCTTCATTGACTTTTGATCGTTTCGTGATTTAAAGGTTATATGTGTGTAAAAGGATTGTTAAAAATGTTGAAAGCCTAGATTTCCTGATGGTTCCCTTTCTGCAATGACGCACTTTAATTGCATTTTAGTTGTGTCATTGTTTTGTTCCCTGGTTTATGTTCAGTTTTTCAGGTTCTTTGATATTGGTATACTTCTCAATAGCTTTCTTTATTCTTTTGTGCCTGAATTTAGCTGTCGAAACGCTAATTAATATAGACACTCCTGACAATACCTCAGAAACTGATCATGGATTATTGAAATTTCACATAATCAGTACCAGGATAATAATATGCACACCTTTTTATTTCAGGTGCCATATGACGTCACGTTGTCACTTCCAATGTTCTTTCGCCTTTATCTCATTTGCCGCGTGATGCTTCTTCATAGTAAACTATTCACAGACGCCTCTTCAAGAAGTATAGGAGCCTTAAACAGAATCAACTTTAACACTAGGTAATTCATTTTAATAATGTAAAAATGTGATTTATAAACACGGTAGTTTTATATTTATATCGACAAAAATATTGTTTACCTGTATTAATATTTATAAAAATATATCTGGAGCACTGAAATTGGCAAATTCAGAAGAATTATCTCAAGAAGTCGTGCAAACACTTTTGCAAAAATTAATATTATCATAAAACTTTACTGATCATCACTTATCCTTTTCAGGTTTGTTCTAAAAACCTTAATGACTATTTGCCCTGGTACCGTTTTGCTTGTTTTTATGGTATCTCTTTGGATAATCGCTAGCTGGACTCTCAGGCAGTGTGAAAGGTCAGTATTAAATTATAGATCTACAATAATATTATATTATCAAAATAATCAATATTACGATAAACTTGGCATTTAGTTTATGTGTATTTACGAGCTGTTCATCATTTGTTCATCATTTATTGCTTTCATATTAATTTAATTTTGATCACTTATGTATTTTGTTTTCGTGGTTACATATCGATGTACTTGCCTTCCGAGGCATGCTAACGCTTATTTTGTGGCATTATACGCCATACATGTAGCTTAAACGATCAAATTTTGATTTTGACCACTAACACGATCAGCCATCTGCGAGTGATCACAATGAAAATTTGATGAAAACGTAATTCTCGAGTTACGTTTGTGTTAGTGACCGTATCGTTTATGATTTGCAATATTTTCTTGTGTCTTTTCTTTAAATTTTATTTGATACTTTAAACCTGTTATCGTAGTAAACAATATCACAGTGATATCATAAGAGTTTGACTTTGAATACTTTTGTTATCGTAGTATTTGTAATTACCAAACACTACGCTGTATATACGTGGTTTAATGTTATTGACGTTTAGTACTAGATTGGAAGGCTTCTCGGTGTGCTATATGTGTTAGTAAAGGGTCATCTCGAGAAAAGTGCCGTGATGAAAGCCACGCTTGTCAAAGTTTGCACATTAATTAAGAAGTCTCCGCAAAACACGAGCCTCTAGTGTGAGGCGTGCACATTTGCAGTTTGTTTACGACATACGCTTACAAAGGTAACAGCTGTAAGGTCGGTTTCGCACTGAGCACTGCACTTTTGTCACAAAACTCCTTCAATTCTACTCTGTCTCTATGCTTTGAATCCTGTGTTTGAACTTATATTTTTTTAACCGATGTCGGTTATTTCGGAGCATGGCAAAGGTAAAGTTGATACTAAATTCAATTATGTGTTTAGTGTGCACGCATACTGGAAGTACGGTAATATTCATGTAGCTTGTTCAAAAGGCATGTTGATATATTATGTTGTATTTGTCGATATTATAATGTACTCATCATATTGAAGAGTTAGTTAAGATAATGAATTAGTGAAATTTTATAATTAATTGAATTTCGGTTATCGTTTCGTTGTTGTCGGGCGTTTTGGCTCCCAGGTTCCACGACGAAGATCATGCTAATTTGCTAAACTCAATGTGGCTGACCGCTATAACGTTCCTCTGTGTCGGCTACGGTGACATAGTTCCCAACACTTACTGCGGCCGCGGCATTACCCTCACCTGTGGTATGGTGGTATGTATGACGTACTAGGCTTATGGGTGTATGTCCATGTGTTGTCAATGTACAGACACAGCAAGAATTTTCTCGCTTTCACCGATCTTGCTTTGTCTCAATAATAGGCCGGGTAAAGGTGAGCCATTTTTTGTATCAGATACAAATATAACAACCTCACAATCAAAGTCAAACTCTTCAGATTCAATACGGTTTACATTTCCTTCTATTTTTATATCTATTTCGAATTTTATTTTTGCATCGACACTAGGATGGTACACACTAGGAAATCATAAGATGTAAAGAGTTGAAATTTATTTTCAAAAGGTTTCACGATGAAGAGCACGCAAATCTACTCAATGCGATGTGGCTTATTGCTATAACATTTCTCTCCGTTGGTTTTGGTGATATTGTACCAAACACGTATTGCGGCAGAGGTATCGCCGTTAGCACCGGTATTATGGTAAGTTCCTAACAAACGACACAAGTTTGTGTTGACTGACCGTAAAATAAAAGTATCAATATAACTTGTTCGATTTTCTGGTCAGGGAAAACATGATATTCACAAAAGCTTATTCAGTCAAAATAATTAATCGTTAGTAACTCGTTACAAACTTTAATTATTTTGAGTCCAGAGACTTTGTGTCAATGGAAATTTGTTTCTTGCACCAGGAAATCGAATACTGAAGAATTCAAGGGTCAATGTATTGATGTTTATTTGAATGTCAGTCAACACCGACACCTCAATGTGAACAAACGATTGACACAAAACACTGACTGTTACACTCAATGGAATTGATGTTGGATGTAATTTCTGTCGTTTCACTGACTGGCTCACGGTAATACTTTGTATATTACAATTTATGTGATCACAAGCCCACTCACACTCGATGTACAAACTAATTCTTCGATAGTAGTGACTAGGCTATCGATTATGTTTACCGTATATTATAATTATTGTTTTGAATAAACTATAACGTCCATTTCCCTGTTAAAGCCAGCTACTAGTCTTTACATTTTGTAGAATGGAATGCTTCATTTCTCCTTACTATCTCTAGTTCTGTCTCACTTAACTTCTTCACTGAATTGCACAATGAGTTTGTTTTTAAAATGGCTCACTTTTCCTCAAATTGTATTTTAATCTGATAACAATCGTATCAAAAAGCACTTCTCTAGCGTGTGCTACATCTAGAATGTGTGTATAGATTAAAATAATAAAAGAACGACTTGCACTATTAGAACAGTAAGCACTAAAAATAAAAGAACAAAATAATTAATCTAGTTATTAATTGCTATTTTAATGTATAAAATTATGTTAAAATCGTTGTGGTTTTCGAGAAGCGTAGGCAAACATTTCAAAAATTAGCAACGATTTTCTCATACTTTCTCAAAATACGTAAACATTGGCACAAATTAAATTGCTTTAAAAAATAAATGTTATAACGTTAAATAAATAATTATCGTTAAGAGCTTTAACTAAATATTATTTGTCGATGATATTTCGATCCTAGTATTCTTGATATTATATTTTGTTAAAGCTTAGGAGCTGTTAGCTTTAAATATAATGCCGAATTTTGTCTAATGCAAAATAAATGATTTCGCATAGCTAAAGATAGTTTGTTTTCTTTTAGCCTGAACATTTTTGTTTTCATAACGGAATGTGATGAATGCTTTTACACATTCGCTTGCATTTTACATTAAGATATTCACTTAACAGGGAGCTGGATGCACAGCGTTATTAGTCGCGGTTGTTTCAAGAAAGTTAGAATTAACTAGAGCCGAGAAGCACGTACATAACTTCATGATGGACACACAACTTACTAAAAGAGTAAGTATTTCATTAACATCATTTCACCACAATTGTTAATCTAATTAACAGGGCGCTGGGTGTACAGCATTATTAGTGACTGTTGCGTCGAGAAAATTAGAATTAACTAGAGCGGAGAAACATGTTCATAACTTCATGATGGAAACCCAGCTCACGAAAAAGGTAAGGTTGTTACAATAACAAGCGGGAGAAGGGAAGGTAAGGGTTCAAAGTTATAGCTCACAACGTAGCTAGGCCCTCAAACCTCTAACCTCTTCTTACTAATAGTCGTCATCGTTAGTCCTACTAGCTCTAAGTCATAGCAAATCTAATTTCTTCTTATGCAAATTTTAGTCATAATTTTTAAATAATATTGAATGTAAAGCATAACAGTCACTATTTAGCTGACACTACTATTGTTACTAATTAACATGAATTTATTGCATGAAACATTGTTATAAAAAAAAAACTGTGTTTGTGAGATTTCGTAATTCAACTCTAATTTTACTAACGCTAGCATGTACTTTTCAACACTTCTTTCAAGCTATGTTTGAATTTAGTTCATTTTCTGTATACATTTTGATTATATTTCATTAGATATATTGATATTTCAGTTGAAAAACGCAGCAGCTAATGTATTGAGGGAAACGTGGTTAATATACAAACACACTCGGCTCGTGAAAAGGGTACATCCTGGCCGGGTGAGGACACATCAAAGGAAATTCTTGTTGGCTATTTATGCGTGAGTATCCCCGGAGTGCTCAAAGTTGATAAATGATGCTTACCTCTGAAAACGATTTGTAAATTGTTGACCTTCCTAAGTGTCCATTTAATTTGCATGTGGATCGTGGATCCCTCGCAAGGCAGGTAGAATTCTCACAGGTCAGGTAAACAGCTCAGTTTGTTGTCATCTGAAGTTAATTTGGTGGGTCAGTATAAATAAAAGTCATCTACTATTCAAAAAAAAAAAACATTAAAATTAAAAAAAATCTTTTCTCACTTCATTACAGATTGCGAAAAGTGAAAATGGACCAACGAAAGCTAATGGACAATGCCAATACGATAACAGATATGGCAAAGGTAAGATTAACAGAACTCATATTGAATTTAATGCTACAACCATACAACACCCATTTAGTTTTAGAAAGCACTTAGTAAAACCAACCTTTGTATCGTTTAAACATGTGTATTCAAAAAAGATGTAGATATAGCTTGTTTTAAAGCCTTTTCAACAGGCATTATAAATGGAAGTGCAGCACAGGTAAATGAAAGAAATCTAGCTATCTAAAACACTGAGACGATTTAACCGCTAGATTGCATAAAACATGCTTTAGAAAAATAATATCAGCACACAATACTACTTACAATATAAAACATTTACCTGACGATTTAAAATACATTGTCCTTTTTCTAAAACCACGCAATAATTGATAAAATCACGAAAAATACAGTGTAATTATTATGCAGATTGATCAAAGATGAATAAATACAAGTAATTATAGTGACACATCAAAAGGGGATACCAGAAATAAAATCTGCACGAATGCAAAACTCGGAGACTCGCATTTTGATTCAGATATTATCAAAACACACACACTACACTTTACACAAACTTATGACTTTATTCGACAGTATTCATTGAGCTACAATGCCATTGATAGTAGGACCCGTTCCTTTTACAGACGCAGAATACGGTCTACGAGATCGTATCAGACATGAGTACCAGACAGGATACTATAGAAGAACGACTGACTAGCTTAGAAGAAAAATTAACTACATTACAAGTAAGTTACAATAAATTTTTAGTTAGAACTATTGTACTATCGAAGAAATTGATTCCTTGGCAGTTGACGGGCCAATGTCATGTGGTTGGTTATGTCAATTCAATATTAGTAGAGATCTGAAGGCTAAGTTTGACGAAACGCAACCAAATTATGTAGGTCCGCCGTCTGCCTAGGAATCAACTTCTCTAAATTATACAAATATAATAATTCGACACGTGATTTTCCACATGCTTTGTTAAATATTATAGATACAATTATTTAAGATGGCGAAGAATAATTAAAAAAATATAGTTATTAAATGTAAACTTCTAAAATTTCAGGAGCAGGTAAATAGTTTGCCTGACGTGATGGCGAGGTGTATGCAGCAATGCTGGGATCGATCGGAACAGCGGAGGAACTTCCTACATCCTGACACTGCAGCCGTGCCAACACCACCCGCCTCAAATATGTCTCCCTATACAAGGTATTTACCTGTATGATTAACCCGTTGATCGTGGAAAAACAAAACACAATAGAATTTCTATTGTGTATGGGGCTTGATGAATTAATTTGGGTGAGGTGATAGATAGTTGTTGCTATTAAAAACTACGTGCAGAGTTCACAAATACGATGGTGCTGACGACTGGCGTCGTCGTCAAGTCGAATCCTATTAATATACTTTACAAGTTTATGCAAGGAAAAATAGGATCAAATGTATCTACGCGTCGCGTTGCGGTCTGAATTGACCCTAAGACATCATTACAAATTAAATTATCTAGTTTTCTATCTCTTTAAATTAATCATCATCATTGATCATCATCTATTTATTTTATATAATCTTCATTCAATTTCACACATTTTTCATTTCCTGCTTTCAGAACGTTAGTATCAACGCATCCGTGGCCGTCAGCGCCGACCGCGCGGGCGCACTCCGCGCCTGAGAGTGCAGCCTCCCCCTCCCCCGCTCCGCCCGCGGCCCCCGCGAGCCCTGCACCCCCCCGGCCCCTACCCAGCTGAGTACCGCCCTCCAACTCCGAACTCCTGTGCTGAACTCGACGGAACTCGGCCCCGCCTCTGGTCCCCTAGGCCATCGGGGAAATTGTTTCACGTTTCTTTCCCACTTTTCTGTTTGGAGTGAAACCTTCTGTATTGTTGTGAGTTTTTGTCGTACGAAAACTGTCAGTATAGCTTTGTGGCTTTAAAATGGTTTGAAGCTTAATACCATCTAACCGTACCACATTGAATCAATTAAGTCAACAAGTCGCAACGCATTTTGAAGGTTTCACTCCTATTGCGTGTGATTTTCGCACATGCTGTTTCTTACATTGTGTTCAATTGACAATGGTGTTCAGATAAGAGTCGTGTCAGTGAAATAATTAACCCGATTCTATCGCGAAGAGAGAGTCGGTCAGCCGTAGTATACTTCGCTGTTCCCAAGTTTCGGATGTGACAGACTGTACCTAGTGTTATCGTAGATAGTGAAAGAATGCTGAAATGGACTCGCAGACGTGATTAAAATGCTTTATCGACAGACGCTTTAGCCAATACTTTAGACGATATTTTTAATACTTCGAGTACATCATTATACCTATCTTGTTCACGTTTTATCCGGTACGAGGAACCAAACGATATTTTATAACCTACCATGTTTTTACTAACGTTTATTGTAAATACCACTTTATTTTAACACATCAAGGAATTTAGGAAATGTTGTGTGTTTTTCATAGGTTCCTAGAATATGTAGATAGAAATAAACCATAATTAGAAATAGCAATACACTAGACACAGAGCATATGAACAGATATAGTTATAAAAGCATATTATATGAAGCATAGACACAAACTATTAAAAGTTACTACCGCCATATGGAATTTATCATTTGAAAAGTATTGACAACATTTATTTTGATTTCTCGATAAGCTATTGCATACAGATGTGGGCATAATGTAAGTTCAACTTATTCGTAATCCATGCATTTACCCATATTATACTTAAATAATCAGTTTTCTTACAATAAATATTGCTGACAATGTTTTTTTTGTAGCTCTTCCTTGATTTCATTATGAATAGATGTTTTTGATAATAATTGGAAACTCCTTTGATTAATCAGGTTTTATATAAATTCAATTTGTTATTTTTGGTCTACAGAAAACCCCGCTTCAATCATGTTTTGTATAATGGCAGCTTGGTAGCTTTCAGTTACACTATTTTCAACAACATTTCCTTCAGATTGTTAGAAGAAATTTTGTGATACCTACGTTCTTTGATTACCTATACCTAATTTACAAGCTGCGATTATTTAAACATGTTTTAATTGGTGCTAAATGGTAAAGGGGCTTAGACCAAAGTTGTTTATTTACTAAATTTCAGCGCGGTAAATGCATCGGAATCGTGCCCCTAGCTAGGTAAGAGACTGTTTTGTAAGAGGTTAGCACATATTCTGTATACACACTAGGATAATATATTGTTACTACCTGCCTATTGACACGTAGATTATAAACGTTTTTAAGACGTAGACTAAGTGAAGCTTCGTTGTAAGATTTAAGATTGATGGCTGTCTAAATAGTGCCTAAAACACTACGAAATTTCGATATTTCTGTTTTATTATCTTAAACTTAAATGTAAATAGATTTAGATAAGTACGTATTTATAGATTAGTTTGTTTTAGCTTTTACGCGTTAAGTAATGGGATCAATTAATTTCTTTTTCAATTCTTGAAACCCAACAGTAGCGTTTTGATAAGGCCCGTTTTAAATTTTACAGACAAAATTATTCACAGATGACGTAATGTTTGTTAGAAAAATAATCCTGCAATGATTTATTTACCTTCTGATATACAAAACCCATCTAATTTTTTAAAAAGTTAAATAACAAAGAATATTAAATTGTCTTAAATTTTGATGAAATTTTACAGGCATTACGTCTTCAAATAATAGTAACTGAAAACGACCAAAATTAAGTACTATAGCGAAAATTATAGTGCAAATCACAAAAATACAATGACACAATAATTAAATAAATTGCATACTTAAGGTAAAAGTAATAAAATCTCAATAAAAATCAATTGTAGACAAGGAATATTGTAAGAACACTGACATAGACAACACTTGCATTTTTGTTACCAATCTCGCTTACTTAATTTAAAATTTTATGATCAGTGATTTATAAATATTATTAGATTATACTGTTTTCCTATTAGTAGTTCTCTTTGAAACACCAATTAGTATAATTAGTTAATTAGGTAATATTAAAGTAATTTATGCCGTAGACTGTTTTTTTTGGGCAAGTAATTTTAGCAAGTTATGTTTAATTTTAAAAAATCTACGATTTACAGAAACTGTTACAATAGGAGTTACATGCAATAAATATAGAGAAAGTAACTATACTAAATGAGAAGCTAAATCTTTTGCTACTTATAAATATTTTTATATAATGATTATGTTTTCATATTTTATCAGAAGTTCGTGCACTCCTAGTACGTTGACTACTTGATGCATGTTATGTACAGCGATATTAAGGTATTATTTGTTATATATTGCAATACACAATGTATCCAAGGTAATATTATAATTAGTACAGAGCCATATTATTGTTTTTGTTGAATGAATAATATTCATGTTAAAATATTAATATATTTAGTTTAAAAAAATCTACTTTTGTTTAAAATAATATCATAATCATTTAGAAAATTTTAAACGCTAAATTCAAATTCTTCTTGCAAATATATTTCATATTTTGCTTTTGTATCGTGTGTCACATTCTTAACACTATTAAAACAAAATACTTTTAAATATAATATTTATTGTCACGAAGCCTAAGCCAACATCAACTTCCTAAATATTATTTGCACTTCATATTAGAAATGTTAGACGAAAACATAAATAATAAATACTATGCTACTTCTATTGATTTTCTCATTGCTACGTAGTCTTATTATGAATTTCATAATAAGAAATATTGAAATGAGAAGCAACGGCTGCTTATCATACTTATTATTACTTGCACATTATGTACAGTAGTTTTTCGTGTATATATTACACATATAACTTTTACTAGTCGATGATAATATTATATTTCTTTTCCTCCCTTTTGCATTATTTAAAAAATATTGTTTATGTATGTAGCACCATTAAAAAAAACCTGGACTATTTCTCCATCTCATTCACCAATCTTCAGATAAACTAAAAGGGTCCAGAAAGTGTCAAATAATTGTTAGGCTACTAAAAACTTAAAAATCCCAAATTAATAATAAAAGTTGAACGTCAAAAATACACCTAAGGCCGAGTAGATGTTCTTTTGTTATTTTCTGTTAATGGCATTATTTTGAATTTATATAGTTAATCAGGGTAAGTTCGGATACAGGGTAAGTCCGGATATTTCAAGTTAACGCTAAAATAAACTACAGTTACGGATACAGTTTGCGTTGCAGTGCAGTATGGCGTATATTATGCCCGTAGCACCAGGCAAAAAAAAAAACACTGACTAATTTAGTGATAAGTTGAATTATCCGGATTTACCCTATGTCCGAACTTACCCTGATTAACTTATAGATATTACTCGTATATTAAGTAACGAAACTTATGCTTGATTTGTCAGATTCTTTGTTTTATGTAGCCATGTTTTAGCTAGTCACTAAAATAGGTAATGAGTATATGACGACATTGATATATTATTGGCAACCATCATGCGAACTTAATTTATCAGAGCAACGTCTTTTGCAATAATTAATGTTATTTTCAAAATATTTTTGATGAATTCAATGTAGATAAACTAGATTTAGGTATTTTAATTTTTAATAAGAATTGACCAAATTTTATATAAATAAGATTGATGCGTTAAAAATGTAAATATGAAGCAAAATTGTAAAAAGCTAATGTAAAAAGTTGTATTTGCGGATTTTAATGTAAATATTATGTAGGTAAGCAAAATGTTTTCATAAATTATTTAAATATTATAATTTAATATTTTAGTTGTATGCGAATGATATATTCTATGCGGTGCGATAAATAAAATCATGTGATCATTGTTGAAATGAAAGTGTAACTTCGATTATATGAGCTGTAGTATTTTCTAATAAGATTTTCATTTTTCCCCTAACCGTTTGACACCACGTAATTTAACACTAAGGGTTGATTCAGACCGCAACGCGACGCGTAGATGCATTTCTAAATTTGTATGGATTTGACAGATTTCAATTGCGTCAGATGACTTGCGAATCTGTCAAATCCATACAAATTTAGAAATGCATCTACGCGTCGCGTTGTAGTTTGAATCAACCCTAACTGCAAAATTTGCGTAATGGCCGGCTTCAAATTACATTCCAGTGAATTCCAGTGCCCGTTAACATTATTCCAACAGTAAACCAGCAGTTATCCAGCGCTGATCCAACGATCACTAGATTGGAATTGGGATAATGTAAACCGGCCACAAAGCCGCCCCCTTAATTTTACAGGGAGGTCGATTGTTCTGGTCCAACTAATAGCAGGCCAAACTGCGAACTGATAGCAGTGATAACGATATAGAGTCACAAAACATTGGCTTGTGGTCTAAACAGCTGTTCTATATAAGTACATAATATTTTCACACAATCATTAGACAGACAAAATTAAGAAAACGGTAAAACATTTTCCGATTTTATATGGGTTATAATTTATCGTTTTAGTGTCTGTACGCAGCCGTAATAGATTTTAGATTTGACGACTAATTTATTACGTGACCCAGACTTGTGTGGAACTAGAAGGAGGGTTGTGACTTTAGCAACCTGGAGGAATATGCAAGTACTACCGTTCTTCAACAGATGGCGTTAGTAACACCATTCTACACTTATATTCTTTAGGGTCAATTCAGACCGCAACGCGTGTAGATGAATATCTAAATTTGTATGGATTCGACAGATTTGCAAGCTCGCGCTCACAAAATCTGTGAAATCAGTACAAATTTAGAAATGCATCCACGCGTCGCGTTTTGGTCTCATTTAAACTTAAAGGTGCCGGTTGGCAGCGGACGACATGAAGCAACCGCAGACGACGTATCGTCGCGACATTACCGCTTTGTATGTATTTCTATGAAATACCTTGCGCAGCTAGCGACACATTCATTGAGTACATAGAAATGGTACGTGTCGCGACGACACGTCGTCTGCTGAAACTTCATGTAGGCGGCTTCCAGCTTGTACCTTTACGCTTTAATAAAATTAATCTCGGTTCAGATTCTGATGTAGTTGTATCAAGTATTTATCTATGTTCTTAGGTCCGGTCAGTATAATTTGTGTACGATCCAAATCCATAAAAATGAAAAGCACTGAAACTATGTTTTTTAAAGCCTGAAGAGTAAAGATGGCTCCAATTGGAAAACCATTTTTTTGAAATATACTCGTAATTTACATCATTCTCATCATTACTCCCGACTCACGAGAGACCAGGGCTACTCACATGGGCGTACCCAGGTAGGAGTAGGGGGGCAGCTGCTTTTATTTCAACACATATAACCACAATTATTATACTTGAAACAGGTATGAGCTTATACTTTCGCTCTATAACGGTAGGAACCCTTCGTGCGCGAGTCCAACTCGCACTTGGCCGATTTTTTGTACATAAGAAATAACTTTGTTCCATTCGCGTGTCCCTTGACACCTCCCAAGTTTAAATTAATGGGGAAAGAACCTTATTGCCCTTATGTTATAAAATGTTAGTTATTCACTTACTATACATCTTTTTTAACCTATACAAGAAGCTTATCTACGTATAATTGCTGGTCCCGAAGCGACGCGACGGTAAAATTACTATGATCCTATGCAATTCTAGTACACTGTGCTCATTGTTCTCAATATTGTTCGGAAGGAAATGAACATTCTGCATGATCTGAGTGAAGTGCTGTATTAGGTAGGTAATCTTGGTATTGTGTTCTTGCTTATTAGAAATTATTTCGAGTAATAGTGTGTTATTGTATATATTTATTTATTTTTATAAAAAAAACACACATATTGTAACTTCCAATATTTACCCTCCCTCGGTTTTACCGGAGTGTAATACTAGTTTACAAATATTTTGTCTATTAGCCTTATAGAATACGGTCAGAGTGACAGCAATTCGCAGGCCCACTGCACAGTGCACTGGTCAAACTGTGCATTTCCAGACTCGTTTTGTGCCTTTCCGAGTACCCAAGTCCGTCGAGTTTAGCTTGCGATCATTCCGACCGTATTCAATCGGCCGCTCCTTATTCGATCGCCTTTGAATGTATTATGTAACTAAGTGATTTCGTCGCGATACGTCAAACTCATCCGACCGATTATACAGTTAATATTGAATTGACATACGTGACACCGACCAAATGACGTGGGTCTGGCAACTGCCTAGGAATCAAGTTCCTCGATGGTACATTCAAACACGTTGACACAGAATAATATTCGAGTCTTTTTATCAAACTAATTCGTCTGAACTTGTCTTAGTTTAGTAGAAAATGTCTTTAAGACGCGTGAGAAAGCAGCCTTCGACGAACAGTTTTTCATAGGCCGTAATCGCTTAAGTAAATTACTGTTGTAGGTATACTTTTTTCTTTTGGACAATAAAAATAGATAAGAACTAAGAAGGAAACACTGTAGGGTTTCGTAGAATTATTATACAGTATGTTTTTTTTTATATTTAAGTTAACTAACAGTATAATAATAAATTATATTATATGCTACATGAAAAAGGTAAATATGAATTGTATGAGACAAAAAGCCACGTTGATTGTCTGATAGAACAAAGCATAAGTCAAACCGTTGGAGCTAGAGACTTGAAATTTCACACACATATACATGAAATTATTTTTTATATTTTAATCTTTGAATACGCATTGTGGTACAAAGGGTCTTATGCCCCGTAGTATTTATTTAAGCCGAACTTTAATGTGATGAATAAATGTTTTTGTTTTGGAGATGGAAATGATATTTAATTCAATAGAACCTTTGTAATTCTACAGTACTTTAAAGGGTATAAGAGCAAGCCCAATTATGGGTTATTAAGCGTGAGCATTGTCAGTCCCGTATAATTTACGTCTAATTACATAATAAGGGGTACATTAATATTAAGAGTAATTGCACGGTTTGTAGGTTATTCCAACGGCATTTTTATTTCATTTTATTGCGTAGGTAAATTATATTTCCGTAACTTCAAGTCACTGAAAAAGACGTTTACAAAATGGGAGATAGTTCAAAGTAAGTGTATTTACAATTTAATAAAGAACAATTAATAAAACAACATAAAACTAATCGATAGAAATGAAGTAACTAGGAATGAAATCAGTTCTCTAATCTTATGGTGTTAAAATGCGATTTATTTATTGCTGGAAGTTGATGAGTGAATTTCATTAGGCAGATACGATGGGGTTGACATGTCTATTGACAAAAATCCCCATAAAAAATAGATAAAAAAATTGCGATTTTTAAAAAATATTTACAAGAAACCTGAACCAATTTGCCAAATCCATTCTTTTGTCTTGTTTTTATTTACACAATTTTAACTTTTGTAATATCGTCGAAGAGTTTCCTGTTTCGAGATCTCTTGAAACTACACTTGTTCTTTCGGACAAGACCTAAAAGTGTGATGTAAATTTATAAGAAACTAGTTACTACAAATATTGTCTGTGGTTTCTTTTGTCTGGCATCTTAATTTCAATAAAAAACAAAATATTTTGTTTGTTTCTTAGCTTCGAATTGCCGTTGAAACAGCTGGACTGATGTTGATGAAATTACGAATATTATAATATTACTAATTAATATAGTATATATAATTAATATTATAATATAATATTATGTTAGAAGTCATGAGTTTCCATCGACGAATAATAAAAACTAAGGAAGGAGGAAGGAGTAACTCCGTCAAAAAAATTGCACCAAGAGGCTACAAGAGGTTATGCATGTACTCGGTTAACAATTTTGTGACAATTATTGTCAACGGTTTTATTTCGTGAATTTGAGTGAGTGTTTCGTTGCTATTGTTATATTTTAGTGTGCGAAAAGGAACGAAATTTAAAACGTTTGAAGTTAGTTGAGTTTCCTTAGTTTTTATTATTCGTAGGTTTCCTTGGTATTTAATTTGTATCACAGATAAAATCATAGGGTATAATATAAACCGGATGTAGATCACAGTTTACGAAGCTAACATTTCGGTGCCAGTAATAATATTATTTCAGGAACGAGGGTATACTGGACTTGTCAGATATTAAGGTTTTTCGGATCCTCGTCGATAGCATCGGCTCATGGCCACACAAACACCTCAGCACAAAGAAAACTAAACCATATTTTCCAAGCAATACGACGCTGTTTATCATATCACTGATTAAATTAATAGCTGAAGTAATATATCTTAAGAAAAGCTTTGGGGTGAAGAGTTTTGAAGTGCTTGGACATATTTATGTAACTGTACTAGTGAATGTCACGGCTGTGGTAAGATTTTTGAATAGACTTAAGAATCAAGCTAAAATAAAACTAGATCAGAATAAATTTTTATTACTCGTTTACACTTTTACTACCATTTTGATGAATTAATGTAAATAGACTAAACTATTCTTACTTCTTACTCCTCTTACCCGATTGCACGAGCAGGGGTTATGTTTTCAAGCATCCCTTTTCTCGTGTGTACTCATAAGAGTACATACAAGTAAAAGTGTATGTAAACCCCAATGAATTTAGATTTCACAACGATTGATTAACAAAATATGTTTAATTATATATAGACTCGTATTAACCTACCATGGCGGAAGAAATATTGTGATCAATTCCGAGACTTTCTGATGGAATTTCATCTGTTTTACCACCGAGATAAGTCAGAATACGCCGAGAAGGTAACTTATTTTATTGTTATTAGAAGAGTTACAAAGAAGCTAGAAGGTTATCACAAGCTATAAGGTAAAAATAAATGAGCGGACTCTTATGAAAGCTATAAATTTTGCTCCAATTTTCTCTCGAGAGGTAAGCTAAAGGTTCAGTAGCTGTAAAAAATTTAAGGATTCTATGACTTTGTAAATGTAAAATAAAGTAGAAATTAAAATTTTCGAATGTAGGGGCACGATAGTGCCCCCGCCAAGACGAGCTAAACGAAGCGCAAGTGCACCTACCTTTTCTCGATGTGTTTCGTCGTTTTTCAGATTTACCAGAAAATAACCAAATACAGCACGATGTTCCTCAAATTTCTGCCAACAGAATGTTGTATCGGATTGATTACTTTCAACATGGCGCCCATCTTAAAAAACTATAGGTCTGGAATGTTCAGTGAGAATAAACCTGCAAATGAAACCTACGAATTATCAATATACTACGCGTTTCCTATCGACTGTACCAGAGATTTCACAGGTTACGTCATAGTGTCGTTTTTGAATTGGTTTCTATCGGCCATCAGTTCATTAATACTTTGCTACTACGACCTAATCTTGAGCCTAGCAGCGGTCCACATTTGGGGGCACATGAAGATTCTAGAGGACAGTCTCAAGAACTTTCCTAGACCAAAGACAAGTTTAACTGGTGTTCCATGGTATTCGGAAGAAGAATCGGCCATGGTGTCCAGATTGTTAAAGGAAAATATTGATCATCACAGGTTGATATCACGGTAAACTATCGTTTATTAATTTTATTCATATAGCACATCAACACTTATTCTCATTTAATTAATAGGAAATATTACGCAAATGTGGGACCAGAGAGGGCTACTAGCACATAAAGTGAATAATCCGACATGTTGCACACGTCAGAATATGGACAAAAACGTTGCCAAGCGTCTAACAGTACTTTTTGTTTACTGTCTATGCTGGTGCTAAAACGTTGTTGTTATAATATATTATTATTTATTATCCTATTTTTACGCGAAACATACATTTGGTAATTTCAGCGCTCATCATCGATACGTGACGAAGTGAAATTCTGCTTTGTAATAATATAATCCTGGATTTGACGGTATGAATAAAATTGGCGCACTTTTTAACAACACCGGGCAAACGATCTAGTTTTTTAAATAATGTGTGTTTTATAGAATAAAGTGCCTCTTTATTCTATAAAATTAGTCATAGTTAACATTTTATGAGATAGATGACATCCGTAAATCCGTTTCGCAAAAATCGTTAGTTAATTGGTCATTTATCGCGCGGGAAACGTACATTTTTTCGGCATAAAAAGTATCTTAAGCCCTTTTCCGGGACTGAAGTATCTCCATACCAATTTTCAGCAAAATCGGCTTAGCGTTTTGGGCGTGAAGAGGTAACAGACAGACAGATACTTACACTTTCGCATTAATTGTAACATTAGGTATAGAATAATGGATACAATGTGAAAATGACTGAAACTTTTTATTTTCAAAATTTAACGAAAGATGAAACCATCTAAAAGCTTTCCAAGAATACTATCAAAGTAAATGAAACTGCTTAAAGTTAGCAGTAGTTAATGAGTTTTGAAATAAACTTTTGATTGCCTTATCCTCTTGCCAACACGTTTTGTTTATCGCTTCTTTAAGAGTCCGGGTGCCATCGAAATTTTTATACAAACGTAATACCAAGATCATTTCCCATGCGAGAATATTTATCATTTATTTGAGTTATTATTCAGCTTAAAATAGTGATTACCTAGGTTCCTGTAAAAGATTCACAGCAAAATATTTGCATACCAGAAAATATGAACGATTACAATTTAGTATGTAAATATTACATACTAAAAAATTATATGATGAATATTCTCGTATGGGAAATGATCTTGGTATTACGTTTGTGTAAGAATTTCGATGGCACCCGGACTCTTAATGGAATCATGTGTCAAATTGTATGGAAATTGGAATTGACACGACATGAGTTGAATGTCGACTTTTATATCGAACATTCCATACATTTTTGATTCGCTTCTATAAAGAAGCGGTAAAGAAAACGTGTTGGCTAAGGGGCTTTTTAACTTTTCTTTAGGTAACGCCGAAGATTTTTCTTTTGCATATTTCTTTAAGATTCCTTGTGCATTCAGAACTCAACTTCAATTATTGTTAAACAAAGAGATTTGAAATAATCTTTTAATCCTTTCACTCGAGGTTTTCTTTTAAAAACTCAACTTGAAATATTAAAAAAGTTTTCATGAATACTGTAAAAGATTTTGTTTGCTTTGGATGTAAATTGTAAGTTGGTAAACACTTTTAATAATTTAGTTGCAATTTATAAGTTTCTTAGAAACGCCTTTGTGCGTAGTTCAATTAATTATATTTTACCTATTTGTATTTGAAATGTTATCACTATGTGCACAATAAAGTATATATTTTGTTTGCTTGTTTGTTTGTGTATTATTTATTATTATTATTATTATTAATAGCCGATGGTGTCCCACTGCTGGGCAAAGGCCTCCCCTCTCTCCTTCCACATGTCTTTATCCTTTGCTAAATTTTGCCACTCTTTATCAGCAGCGTCTAGTTCATCGCGCCACCTTTTCTTGGGTCTGCCCCTGTTTCGCCGACCGTTCGGTAGCCACTCCGTAACTAGACGTGCCCATCTGTCCGGGTGCATGCGAGCGACGTGCCCTGCCCAGCTCCACTTTAAACTAGCCGCTTTTCTGCCCACGTCCATTAGCTTCGTTTTGGAGCGCAGAGTAGCGTTTCGGATACGATCCGTTCTTTTGGCACCTATAATGCTGCGCTCCATGGCTCTTTGACAAACTCCGAGCCGGGACTTCTGTTGTTCGGTCAAAGACCAAGACTGAGCACCGTAGGTTAGGATGGGCAGGATGCTCATGTCGACAAGTTTACGTTTTAGGCAGAGTGGAAGGTCTCCTTTCATAAGTTCTTTCATCGACCAAAAACTTTTCCACGCCTTCTCGATTCTTTGGTCTACTTCCTTGTCCTGTCTATTATAAAAAGATGTTATTTGGCCTAAATAAACGTACTCGTCGACATAATGCATTTCATACCCATCTATCTCGACCCTGCGTTTCGTGCTGTTAGTCATGATCTTGGTCTTTGATCGATTCATCCGAAGTCCCGCCTCGAGGCTCGCCGTGCTAAGATCTTGTAGCATGGACTGTAAGTTTTGAGCTGACGTGGCAAGCAGAACGATGTCATCGGCGAAGCGGAGGTTTGTTAGCCTCTTCTTGTCAACAACAATACCCTTGTCTCCCCAACCTGTCGAGACTTTCTTGAAAACCTCTTCTAAGGCGCTCGTAAAGAGGCGTGGGGAGATAGGGTCACCCTGCTTGACACCCCGTTCAATTTTAAATTTTGGGCCTGTGGTTTCCAATTTAACGGCGGCTAAGCTATTTCGATTGTGTATTAGAAAAAATATATATTTATAACAATATTACTTTTGTAGGCATTATAATAATTATTAAGAATATAAAACGTCACTTAATAAAATTATAATATGTCTAAGGGTGGGTTGCACCAACTAACTTTAACTATAACTGTAGCTTTAACTATAAGTTTAGCTTTAACTACAGTGCAAAATGTCAAATCTTTGGTTAAAGTTAAAAATGGACGCCATATTTAAATTTTCCATATTTAAATGCACGTGGCGAAAAAAGAAACTAACGCTGTCATCATACAAATACGCCATTTTTGACAGTTCTCTTTTACCAGCAGCGCCCCCGCCCACGTTCCTATAAAGCCTTGTCGGATCAGCAACGTCTTCTGTCAAATTCTGTGGTCAAAGTTAATGTTAAAGTTAAATTATCCTTAACTATAAGCATAACTTTGACCATAACTTTAACTTTAACCACGCCTCTGGTGGAACCCAACTCAAGGGTTGTTATCGCCAAAAATAATCAAGTATAAGTTGAATAAAGCCAAAAATTGATAAAGCAAAATTAAAAAAAAAAATGTTTGACTTGCGTAAAGTTATAGACTAGATGACGCAAGCAACTCTGTTGCGCAAAAATTCGTTTATCGCGCAGAAACCGTACATTTTTCTGGGATAAAAACTAACCTATGTCCTTTCTCGAGACTCAAAGTATCTTCATGCCAAATTTCAGCAAAATTGGTTCAGCGGTTTGAGCGTGAAGAGGTAACAGACAGACAGACAGACAGACACACTTTCGCATTTATAATATTAGTATAGACTATAAAATTTTTACTATAACTTACGTTCACTCTACTTACGACTTAAAAACACATTTGTTTCAGCTTTTCGTCTAAAACGTCAAACGTGTTTGGACCAATGCTGTTTTTCTACTACGTCATACTGCAAGTCAGCGGGTGTATTGTACTATTCCAACTTTCTACATTGGTAATATTAACTTTAATGAGTCTGTTGAACAATCGTTTATGCACCAAGCAAATTTCACTTTTTTGTGAAGAACCCATGAAGAAAACTAACACGTGAAATGAACCAACGTGACAGACCAACGTCCAGAGCATCTCTGCTATGGAAAAATGTACGCAATAGTAAAATCCTTCTAAACGTCACGTTGGTTCATTGTAAAAATAAAAATCAAAAGCCATGGGTTGTAAACCTTATCACTTCACCCCGTACTCACCTGTACCTACCGATCAGAAATGACGACATAGATCATAATTATTAAATCATAATATTATAATACTGCTTATGCTTATGCAGAGTATCTGATATAGTAAACGCTTAGAAGCGTTATCCACGTTGGTTTATTTCACATATCAATGGCTTCATGGGCTTGAAGTCTAATGGTCACAGCACACATATCAACTCGAAAAGGGATCGGCACCGTATCGCCTCGAGCCGTTCAATATTGTTTGTATGAAACTCCCTGCTGCAACGCACACTAAGCGGAACCGTAACGTAATCGCCTCGCCTCGGAAGCTGCGAACGGCGAGCCGAAAGCGAGGCGTCGCCTAGCCGTAGCCGAGTTGAAGTACAGACGCTACTGATTCGCTTTGTTAATGCGTGCATACGTTAGGTTGACGCCTGGTAAAAGGCGAGGCGAAGGTGATATCCTGACGATAACTTTCCGAGTTGATATGTGTGCTGTGACCATAAGCCGGCCACTAGGCGATCAATTATTGTACCTACTCTCAATATCACCTTCAATTTTATTGAACAGTTTATTTGACCATTGGATTGAAGGAACGTGATGTTCTATATCAACCCTATACGGTCAATAATATTACGCAATACGCAATAAAATTGCTCGTCTAAGGTTTTAACTTTTAAAATTGCCCGCTCATAGTACAAAATATTATTATTTCAAACGTTGTCCCTGTCTATTTGCTACAGTCATCAAAGTCACTATTGGAGTGCTGGCAGAAATCAAATTATGAGTTATTATAGGTCTACCAGAATCTGATGGCAAAAAGTGACAAAAGAAAATATTGACTCTAGCAATATGAGGGTAATTGGAATAAGACATTTTGATCCTTTTTTTCCTAGCGGCTGATTCTGTGTGTGAAACATGTAAAATATATAAAATTTTATACGCGATCAAGGATATCTTTTGTAAATCTGCCATCCGCCATCAGATCCTGGTAGACCTATACTTACGCTCCTGCGAATGGCTGCCTACTCTCCCTCCGTTTTGCGACCCTTTCCATAAAAAGTGCTCTACAACACCGCGTAAATTTTCGCTGCAAAAAAAATACTTTACATTTTTGCAAACAATTTTTATATTGCACAGATGATCCTGTGAATTTCGTATCATTTCCATGCAAATATAAACCTTTTCCGGAATCTCACGAATAATTCAAGACTAAAATTAGCCCAATCAATTTAACCGTCCTCGAGTTTATTTTTTATTTTATTTTTTAGCGAAACTAAGAAAATTTTAAAATTAATTTTATAAAGATGTAGACGTATTAATTTGCCAAGAAACCTTTAAACATTGAGATGAAAGTAAATTTCAATTATCTTTAAATGACGTCATTTCGAAGAAAAATATTATCGAATCACTCAAATCTTTAACAATAATTAACTGGAGGGTTCTTAATTCGAATAACAAGTTAACGTAAAGCGTTAATTGGCGCACTGAGGCTCCGAACTCATCAAGATTTGAAGATTGACTCGTTTGATACCGGTGTGTTAGCTGTTGCCCCTAATTTCACTCCCATAATAACCCAACTAGCACATTAGTGATAAAAAACCAACCAAGTGCGTGTTGGGGCACGCGCAACATAGGGTTCCGTAGTACCGCTAGTTTTTGATGATTTTTGTATGGTCAATGAACATTCATTGACCATACAAAAATCCTTATATAAAACATGTTATAAACATTTATAACATGTTTTATAAAGGGTTTTCCAATAGGGATTTGTCAATTTTGAATTTAGTTTGTGGACGCACCCTTTCACTTAACATCGAACTGTTACTGTCATTTTACATAGTGTTTATACCATAAAGTTAATATACCTAGCGGAATAGAGAAACAAAGGCCTGAGCAAGAGAGATGTCACTATCAGTAACACTGAGTGGTAAAAAGAGACGTGTGATACATGACAGGAGCACTCTTTTTTTTGCCGGCGATCGATCGATCGATGACGAATTCATGTTCAATCATGCTTGTGTAAGTAATGTGTAAGTGTATAGGTACACATATTTTTTACACAGATGAAAACCAATTTTGGTTTCGTTTGACAGCTCAAGATTGTTGCTCTATTCCGCTAGGTATATTAATTTTATGGTTTGTACATAACATTTGTATCATGGTGAAGTACACGAACTAACAACGTCTGCAAATCTTAAAAATTTAGTACAGAAATTCGATCGTAATTTTCGCCCTAGCAGACAGACAGGTCGGCCATGATTATGGATTATTTTGGCCTGAATTAGAAGATAACATGGACTTGGACAGCATGAGGTTTCAATAGGACGGTACCACAAGCCACACATCACAAATTACAATCGATTTATTGAAGAGCAAGTTGGATGAGCGTGTTAGCTCAAAATATGGACCAGTCGATTAACCGCCATTTTCGTGCGATTTAACGCCTCTAGATTTTTTTCTTAGGGGCTGCGTCAAATCGTTGGATAAGCCGACGCCGTTGGAAGAGCTCAGAGCCCAAATTAAACGCGAAATACCTGAAATGTGTGGCAAAGTCATACAAAATTGGGTTCAAAGAATCATCGCTGCAAACGGGGCTGCGGTGACCATAGGACCGAAGTTGACTTCCATTAAAAATGTTTTATTGTACTACATTCGATACCGTACTAAAATTGTTGAAATATCTCAAACGGTTTTAATTTTATTGTGAAAAAAAAAAATAGGAAATTTAAAAAAACCTCCGCCAAACAACTTTAATAAGAAATGAAATAATATTTACTGCCTTAAGTTCAAATAATTCCTAACTTGTGTAAAGTAATATTTTTAACCGACTTCCAATAACGAGGAGGTTATACGTTCGGCTGTGGATATATTTTTTTATGTATGTTCGACGATTACTCCGTCGTTTGTGAACCGATTTTCAAAATTTTTGTTTTCCTATATTAGGTTTCACTCCAATTTGGTCCCATTTTTACAAAAATGGTGACTTGATGATGGGATTCATTAGTAATCGAGGGAACTCCTCAAAATTCAAATGGAAACATATGTTTTTTTTGGTTTCATATGAAGTATTTCAGGCATATGTTACCAAAAAGTAAGATTTTGCATCAGGATACACCATGGTTTTAAAGGTGGTGAACAGAACTCCGTACTCCTTATATAATATACATATTTGGGGGTTTCGGCGTTGTCTTAAGAACTGAAAGCATGTACTACTATGCAAATTTAATTAATCATCATCATCATCACCACTATTCCACCATACATCCATGAGTAATCGAGGGAACTCCTCAAAATTTATATGGAAACATAATATAGTGATTTTGATTATATGAGAAGTATCCTAAGCATATGCTACCAAAAAGCAAGATTTTGCAAATAGATAATATACCATGGTTCCGAAGGTGCTAAGAGAACTCCGGATTCCTTATAAATACACATTTGCGGCTTTCGGAGTTGGTTTAAGAACTGAAAGCATATGCTACTATGCAAGTTACATTCATATCATCATTATCATCATCATCATCACTACCACCAGTCACCAGACCATAAATTATCTAATTATAACACTATTATTGGTACTTTTAATCGTCTTTAAGATCGAAACCAGAATTTGTCGAACGATTTAAAAAATTATAATGTTAATTCAATGTAAATGATTCGACCGTGGTGTTTAGGTTACCAAGTTAGCAATTTGATCATGAGATCTTTGGGGTATGCTAATCTTATTAAAATTTATACGGACGATTATAGTTATATTTAAACATAATATTATATTATGTTGAGCTGATGAGTTTTCATTACTGTAATGATAGAAAGAAAGTCACTGAACAGAACTTAAGAGCCTATAAAGACAGGCGTATGAATATTAATTTGGGAAATAATAAAACGAGCGAATAAAAAATTACTTTGCGACTGATGATGAACATACTGTTTTAATAACATGAGCGGTATTAATTTGTCTAAGCGAAAAATAAACTAAACTAACGACTAATATTGATTTATAATAAAATCCAGAACGAGCTTACAAAATGTGGATTGCGATTATTCTATTTCAGATATTAAAATTCTATCCGAGCGACTGTATTACTAAGTGAGCGACTGGAAATACATAGCGGGCAACTTCAATATTAAATATAGATTACATTTTTCTAAGTGAGGTTATTTATTACGAGCTACTAAAAAGTTAATTTTGAGCAAACTTTTGTGAGCTGCTTTATTAATGATAATTGGTTACTGATATTCTATTTGAGGCTTTATATTTTATATTTTGATACGTGTTTTAATAAAAATTACTTTTTTTGTAAACCACCCAGAAGTTCCTACTGCCCCGTGTACACATTTTGGGATCATCAAATCAAAGTATGAAATCCTTTCTATCTCTGTTAGCTTCCACTTTTTTTCACATATAAAATTGTTGTTCCTCTTATCCAAATGGAGCTACTCACAAAAAATGTGCTTGATAGTAATAAAAAAAAATTGTTCTATCCCTGTCCGTAGTCCCTGAATAAAAGTGTTTCATCAAATAACTAGTTACTTCATATTCATTTTTTTTTGTTTTAATGTGTGCACATTATACTCTGCTCATTAGTGTATTTTTCAAAGTGGTTTTTGGTATTCGAAACACTTCGTTTAAGATAAAATGCCGCTCAGTACAAAATTACATTTGCCAAATATTGAAAAAAAATGCAGGACGTAACGTTGATACTCAGAAAGATATTAGGTCGCTCAATAATTATAAAGCTGCTCATTTTGTATTTTAAGTAACTCAAATAAATAATTTCTAAGTTGCTGTTCTGTTAATTTCTCGTCACTCACTCTCAGTCGCTCAAATAGTAATTCTATAACCCAAATTTAGTAATTTTGACACCTAAAACTGTAATTTACAGTCACTCGATTAAATACTACCCTATTAATTTTACCATTGCTTGATTAAAGTCAAGCATAGCAAGCATATTACACAGAGGTATATAATGCTTGGAGTTGCTTAAGCAATTCTGAAGTGGTAGTGATCTCAGACAATGAGTTACGGTCATGTACGACTTACGTGTAGACCATATTCGTCTTTAATTGCTTATAATCGTAGTCGATTGTGCGTTTGGTGTTTGCACAATCATGGTGGCAATCTTTTTCCATCATAAGCCAGCGTGAATATGCAACGTGAACAAGCCTTAATACCAATAAGGAAATAATACCGAATCTGTTTAACATCAATATTGATTTATCGAAAAGCAAACTTAATTTGTCGCCGATAAAAGAATTCCGATTTAAAATCGTCTAATTGCTATTGGGGACTTAAGAAGACATTTTATTAGCATTTAAACGAAATTTGAGGGTGGGGATAAAAAGTTTGCAATGCTTCGAAGAAACGCTTCGCTTTCGAACATTTCGTAATTTAAAAGTTCTTTTGGTAATTTTATATTTTTATATATTTTTATGTAGGTATACTAATTGAATAATTTAGTTTAAATAGGTAATATGTATGGTATTATCATAATGTAAATTTTGATTCCAGGTATAATATACCGGGAATCAAAATTTCATAATAATAATAATAATATCTTTTGCTCAATATCGTTGCTTGGAAGAAATTGCTGCATAGCAATAAAGCCGCCTTTTGTGTTTAAATAAACACAAAAGGCGGCTTTATTGCTATGTTATTAGTACTAAGTTTGAATTTCTATATATTATGTACCTATGTGTAAATGCAATAAATAATATTCATTCATTCATTCATTCATCTATGGACGCTTCACACCACGTCAGTCTGGCCCGGTGCTAAGTACCTGAAGGACTTGTGTTACAGGTACCAGACAACGGAAATATATTTAATACTTTTATAATATTCATATATTTAAGAGTTTTATTATATGATACACATATTTAATACACATCCAAGGCCCAAAAACTTTGAAAACTTTTTGTTCCGTCGGCGGGATTCGAACCGGCTTGAGCTACCAACAGCCCACCAACTGAGCCACAGAGGTCGTCGCATATTTTTTCTACTTTTCACCTATTCTTTCTAAATATTATTATATTTAGAAAGAATAAGTGACAGACGGACACACTTTTAGAATGATAATTTATGTATAAATTCGGCTTTCAGAACAGCGAAGCCGTTGCCAAATACGGGATGGTTGCGCTGGTGCTGTTTCAGGAACTAATACAGTTGTCTGTTGTATTCGAACTTATTAATTCAATGGTAAGTGTAGTTTATATTCGCTTCTCGTGAGATACATTTCGTTCTAAGTCCTAGCACTAATTTATTTCATGAAAAGGATTACATCCGATCAGAGATTGGAGTAGCAGTTTCTTATCGGCCCCGCAACCTATTGGTTGGATTTATATGCACTATGCAGCGGTGGGAATGCGTAGTTTGGCCGCTATAGTCCGTGCAATCCACGAAGACGCGCCCCCCTACTCCTAATCTTTTATAGTGTATGGGTGCAAGCTTTCGCCAATATTTGAGTGTAATCGGTACACACTAATTACCTATGAGTGCACGCGCACACTACAATAGACTAATTAATAAAAAGCGTCACGGTCAAAGGGAAAGATGCTCACCCAAAAAGTGGTGGGGCGCGTCTTTGTGGATTGCACGGACTATACTCCGTGATCACAAGCGAATGTATGTACGGTTTATTAAAATATTGGCACGGTCACATTTTGCTTGTCATCTCGGTGTTTTTTTTTTTTTTTTAATGAAATAAAGCTGAAGAAGAGCTGCAGGTGTGTTGCCGGCCTTTTAAGAGGGAATAGGATAATAGGGGAGGGTAGGGATGGGAAGGGAATAGGGTAGGGGATTGGGCCTCCGGTAAATTCAGTCACTCGGCGAAACACAGCGCAAGCGCTGCTTCACGCCGTTTTTCTGTGAGAACGTGGTATTTCTCCGGTCGAGCCGGCCTATTCGTGCCGAATTGCGTTCAACTTGCGTTTGTATCGATACAAACGCGCGTAAAAAAAAAACGTCGTGTGAAAGGTTATATCATATAAAAAGGATGCTTGCACAGTAGGTAAACATTATATAAGTCGAATCTTCACAACAATCCAGATGCCAAAATTTGTTCAAAGAGATTGAGATAACTTTTGCCGTGTCTGAAGATGCGGGCCTGACAATTTCAAGATTTGTTCTAGGTAGAAAGATGTTCTGCGATTTCAAGGTAAATATGTTTTTAAAACGCAGGATCGCGATAGATAAGACTCTATAAAAGGGGCAAATACAGCAAAGTACTAAAACTTGGCTTTGTTGCATGTACATCTGGTTCGTTCCGAATAAGTACTCGCGCTCTTCCAACTTTTTAGGTCCTTAGGGCCTGATTACACCAACCGAGTAGAGTTGAGAGACAGTGAGTAGAGTGCTCTCGGCTAACTTTATTAGCTGGGAGCACTCTACTCGCTGTCTCGCCACACGATCGGATTGGACGCTACACCGTGAGATCACAAGCAGTTCGCGTGGACGCATAGTTATAAATCCAGCCTTTTTGCACCTACCGAATAATGAGAGTTTTTACGTGGTAGAGCCATGCTTGCACTTGCATGCACGAATGGGCCGGCTCGCCCGGAGCTCACACGGCACAAAACGGTATGAAACAGCGCTTGCGCTGTGTTTCGCCGAGTGAGTGAGTTTACCGGAGGCCCAATCCCGTACCCTATTCCCTTTCCTACCTTCCCCTATTCTCTTCCTAACCCTTGCCTATCCTTTTCCCTCTTAAAAGGCCGGCAACGCACCTACAGCTCTTCTGTTGTTGCGAGTGTCCATTGGCGAAGGAAGTTGCTTTCCATCAGGTGCCCCGTTTGCTCGTTTGCCCCCTTATTTCATAAAAAAGGGACAGACAGGCCAATAAAATTGGCCAAGAGCACTCTACTATTGTCTCGCCTAGTCTGCATATGCTTTTGATCACGCGATGTAGCGGCGAAACCGATCGTTCGCGCGAACGCAAATCGAGCCGGGTTGATTCAGACCGCAACGCGACGCGTAGATGTATTTCTAAATTTATATGGATTTGACAGATTCTCAAGATGTCTCACGCAATAATTGAAATTTGTCAAATCCATAAAATTTACGGCCATTCCCAATATTTGATCTATCTCTGGTTTTGCCCTACTAGAGATAGGAATAGCTCACAATTGACATAAAAATGTCTAATGTGAGCTATTCCTATCTCTAGTAAGGCAAAACCAGAGATAGATCAAATATTGGGAACGGCCGTTAGAAATGCATCTACGCGTCGCGTTCGGTCTCAATTGACCCTCACTGATTCAATTGTGATATTAATTTGATTGAAATGGCGCATGCTCACTACTCTGCAAAATGAAATGTTGAAATAACTTTACATAACAAAACCACAATTATTTGTATAATTCAGTTCGCCAACACTTGTTAATTAAGTTAATATTGAACATGAATTTCAAACAGGATAAAAGCTTTTAAAATATTTTTCCCCAGGTTTCAACTCAAAATAATCCAATTTCATTAATGTAAAATCACAATCTATACAGGGTGTAACAAAAATAAGTGATAATACTTTAGGGTGTGTACGTGTTCCTTGTAAAGAGTTCACTGTGAAAGTAGCAGCGCTGAAAGACGATTTTTTTTTTAACTTTTGTATGGCCAAGTGCCCGAGCGTCACGAGTTTCCCCATACAAAAGTGAAAAAAATGTTTGGTCTTTCAGCGCTGCTACTTTCACAGTGAACTCTCTACAAGGAACACGTACACACCCTAAAGTATTATCACTTATTTTTGTTACACCCTATATAATACTATGGGGCCGGGTGCCATCGAAATTCTCATACATACGTAATACCAAAATCATTTTCTCATACGAAAATATTTAACATGTTTGAGTTATTTTAATTTTTGTGCAAGAACCTAGGTAATTACTGTTTTAAGCTGAAAAATAACTCAAACATGTAACATGTTAAATATTTTCTTATGAGAAAATGATTTTGGTATTACGTATGTATGAGAATTTTGATGGCACCCGGCCTCTTAATACATGAGCGAAAAACTTTGGATCCCTTTTGACGAAAAATACGGAAACGTAGGGTAGGTTGGTTGGACTGATTTTATTAAAATTGTATTCAACTTACATTTGGTTTTTTTTTTTATTATAAAATTGTAGCCGTCTATGGACTGTTCGTCCATATCCTTTTTTTGTTATTTAATTATTTAGATTTTTCGCACCAAGGATAATTGAAATAATAATATGAATTTTAATTAATTGTGGTCCATCACGCCATGGACACTTTTTTTTACATTTTTACATTTGGTATTATAGCCAGTATATTTTTTATCCCGGAACGTACGGTTCCTGCGCAATAAACCAATTCCAAGGCTAGGAAATTGCAGGCTACATCTAGTGAAGGAGTGCATCGAGCTAATATTGTTTTGAAATTATGCTTTTATCTATGATATTCTATTATAAAAAAGGTAGATATTGCACTAGCAAGTACAGTCTGATACGGCCAAATGAAGGTAAGTCCCTTCTTTTGAATTAGTTGCATGTTGGTAGCGATTGAGCGACGAGGTGTCACGTTAGAATATCATTGTGTCACGTTTTTGACTTAAAATGCCAAGCTGCGTTTTTAGGAAATACAAAAATTATAGTTATAAGGTCAAAAAGGATGAAAAAGTTACGTACCACAAGTAAGTACATGAAAAACTCTAGTAATTAATTTTTATTTGGATATTTTCCAACATTATCGACAAATAATTTAATGCAAAAATCATTGGCTTTTATCATACATTTTTTTAACTAATAAAACATTACAAACACTACAACAGACACACTAGGAGATTTGATTGACAAGCCTATAAGTACACACGAATTCTACTCTTTTATTTATGGTTGAAGTCTGTTATGAAATTGAAAATAGATTGAGTTTTTTTTATTGAATCTTAAATACTGTTAGACAATTACTACACGCCCACGGCCAGTTTGTCATCATTTGACTTTATTAATCTGAGACTCTATAGGAATTATGTCTAAAAATGTTGTAAATAAAGTGCATATTTTGACAATAGAATATCAATAGAAAAGCGTTGAAAATAATTTAATTTTTATTTGAATTTCGACAATTTGGCGAAATTCTTCTCTAGTAATTGATATACATTAATGAGTTTCTAAAATACTAGAGTAGCAATGTCTTACAAAAGATACTCAGAAATGCGTAACCACTTTTTTGTTCAAAAGACAATGTCAAGTCACATATTCGTTATGTCATTATGTATGTGAGATATGCCTGCAGGCATCTTCGAAGTGGCAACGCGTTGCTACCGTAAACTTCCAATCTAGTTACGTTAGTAACATAGAATATCATTGTTACTATAAGTATATATTGTATGTAATTAAAATATTAAATTATTTAAATTTTAATCGACATTTAAGTATTATTTCTTTGGCGTATAGGTTATCTAATATAGGGTTTAATAAAAGAACTAAATTATAAGCAGTTTGTGTCCTTCTTACCTACAAGTGATTACAAGCACATACAAAATATCATGTACATGATGTGCATTAAAATAACTAAGCTATATTATGTCGATATATAATTAAACACAAGGAAAAATGAAATTTTGTTATATTTTCAGAATGACTCCATAATAAATGCTGTGTATGGATTACCGTGGGAGTGTATGGATACAAAGAACAGAAAGATTGTCTTGTTCTTCTTCAGAAATGTTCAAGTACCTACCAATGTTAAGGCAATGGGTATGATACCGGTAGGAGTTGAAACTATGGCCTCGGTAAGCTTATAGAATATTATGAGTTCAAATATTGCCGAATCCTATCCGCAGCGGTCATTGACCAGGGGTTAAATTTTATATATTATATTATGGCAAGTTTTGTGGACAGGGGTCAAAAAACTTGTCATAATATTATATAAAAAATATTATGTCATCGTTCTATAAACAAACGTCGATTGACAATGAAGTGATAGAATATGTTTCTAGTCTTAGGGGATATCGTATTTTGCTTACTCGGTGAGATGAGATGAGATCACTTCGAAATCATCAAAAGTTGAAATCATTATTCTAAGAGTTACCGAGAGGTTTTCTAATTATTAATCTATTATTTAGTAGTCTGTCATCTATTATTTAGTAGCAGTCTGTCAAGATATAAAAGTTCATTTTTTTCTTTAAGTCAACTGAATACAGTGCCAACATTTTTCATATAGCTCCTTGACTAAAAAGGTCAATGACCGCTGGGGACACCTTATTTAATTTTGACTATACTCTAGCAAAGTACCCAATTGTAGCCACTACTCTAATTGCTACAACTTCTAGTTTATTAAAAAAAGGGCTCATTTTTTATACTTCTTTACTTTACAACCCAATAATAATAAGAATTATTGTAGTTTTCTCTCGCAATTTAAAATACTTGTAGGCCTGATGTTTTTATGGCGTCATTTTTGCATATTAAAAGAGTCTACAAAAAGTTGGAGCTAACTATATTCCCTACCCTGACTGGCTTTGTGCCAATCTTTTGTCATTGCTTTCATTAACAGACTTTCTGTAAAATATTCAATGGATCTTTGTAAGTAAATTATTGTCATTTCCACAAGCACTGAAGTATTGGTAAATAATAACGATCAAAATATGTTCATTGAGTCTGAAATTAAAATAATATTTTATTCATTGAATGAGGAATATTTTTCTTTGAAAAAATATTGTTATACATTTTGAAAAATTTTCAACTCGGAAAGTTGTATGGGCACTACCGATAAAGTTACTCTTAAATATTTTCTAGAGAACGAAGTTGAAAGTTGAAACTGAATTCACTTGACCTAAACTTTGTAAACTTTTCTACAAAATAGCGTCACTTTAAAAATGTTCATCTTTAAAGTTCTGTAGTCAACAAGAACCCTTATAGTTTCCGTCTGTCCGTCTGTCTGTCTGTCCGCGGTTTTGCTCAGAGACTATAGGACCTACAAAGCTGTCATTCGGCATGAATGCACATATTAATGGTGCCGACAAAATGGTTACATATTATAAAATCTTAAATTTTTTTTTTTTATGGGAACTCCCTTACACATCAAGCCGGCATTTTTTTTTTACTTCGCACCCACCCCACCGTGTGGGGTGTCGTTGGATAGTTTTTTTTTAATATTACGAGTATTCATATATCATTTTTCGATTTAGGTATCCATTTGTGAAATATGAAGTTTTAAAGTTCCCCTTCTTTAGCTGGTTTCTACCGTGTAGCTGGTAGAAACCAGCTGAACGGTTGCTTCTGGAAATGTGAAAAAAATCACGGGAGTAGGAAATATGCTTAATTTAAAAGGAAAACTATCACGGCTAAGAAGACTTCAAAGTTATTGAGTGAAAGTCGATTAACTAAAAAAATGCATTCGGCGAAGTATAAAGGAAGTTTTCGTTCAAATTCCTTTAAACATAACTGAGACGATGTTGTTAATAGTTTTAATCACCCCTAATTTAAGATTATTCGAGAGAAAATGTATTTTAAATTCAGACAACCATTAACGTGAAAATAATTTATGTTCACAGGTGTTAAAAACGTCTATATCATACTGCGTAATGCTTAGAACTTTCGCTTACGAGTAAGAACGGCTTATTCAAGGATTAAATCCAAGATATTATGGAGCATTAACATTATCTTAATAAAAACACGCTTATACCGAGAAGGATTATAACGTATTTTGGCTAAAAGCCCACTCAGCTTAAACAGAATATTAAAACTTGCACATTAAGAATATGTATTTTATTTACATTTCTTTTCATATTGTCGCTGTATGAGTAATTCTGTATCTTTATTTGTGTATCTTATGCCTGTCGGATGATACGAGTAAAAAATATATACATAATAAAATGCTTGTCCTTCTAATTGCAGCCTTAAAGGTAACAGTTAAGATACCCAAATAATTTTATATTGTAATATTTTTTAATGATTAAAAAGTTTTCGTAAGCACTTGGGACAAAATCTATATATCTTATATGTATACAAAAATGGCTTTTCAAATGTGTTAGTCGCGCTAAAACTCGAAAACGGCTGAACGGATTGGGCTGATTTTAGTCTTAAAATATTTGTAGAAGTCCAGGAAAGGTTTTAAAGTGACACGAAGTTCACCGGGACAGCTAGTATCTGATAAAAATATTAATACTAAATTTAAACATGGTTATGTTACTAAAGTGTACGTTAGCTTAAGTTTTGAAGACACTTGTCTAGAAAATTTACAGTAGGATTCATTGAAATTCATAAAACTTTCATTCCAGTTTTCTTTCATCTCCTACTTGTAGGTAAATTGTATTACCTTAATGTGAAGACTTAAGCAAGCTGGCTACCTAAGTTTCTATCAGTTTTAAATCTGGAACACTGCGCTGGTTTTTATGCACTGGAATTCCTCCTTCATTCAAGTAATTTGCATACGATTTCAGTTTGCAATTTAATTAAAATTAATCACTACATTTATGTTACAAAATTTTAATTTACCCTTTAACTATGTTTTATTTTTTTGATGTTCAAATGCTTGATCTTATTACAATGTGGCTTTTAATGTGAATGTCTTATTACAATGCAATGTGAGCAATAATCTTAAATTATTATTGTAAATTTTTTTTATCCTTATTACAATATTTTGGCGCATAGATTTTGTTCGTGCCGTCATTTCTATACGTAATAGGTATTATTACTACGTATACGTGATAGTTCAATGGTTATTCCAGTCATTCAATGGACTAACTCTGTAGCTAATTTTACATTTCACATAAATCGTTTCCGATTTTTTTTTCTTTGCGTAGGTACTAGCAAAATAATATTATTATGATATTTAACATTTATGATAATTGACAGGGATGACAATAAAAAGACAACCTCAGCTACATACAAAGCGAGGTAAAAGGTTAACGTAGTAATTGTATTCACAATGAGATACTATAATATTCTGTTCATTGCAATTGAAAAAGGTAATGGAGCGGATACATAATATTATGTATTCAGAGGATGATGCACCAAAACATAATTGTAGTATCAAAGAAAATTATTAGCAGACTCTACTTGGTCGTGTCGTATATTCACTAAGGACCTTGATAACGCCTCCGTGGTCCAGTGGTTCAGAGCTCGGCTCTTGACTCGGAGGTCGTGGGTTCGATTCCCGCGTTGGAAACATGTTATTTCCAAGTTTGGTTAGGATAATGCAGGCTGATCACCTGATTGTCTGACAAGTAAGATGATCCATGCGTCGGATGGGCATGTAAAAAGTCAGTCCTGCGCCTGATCTCTCGCCAGTCGTGTCGGTCTGCCGTCCCACTGGGTTATGAGAGTAAAGGAATAGAGAGTGCTCTTGTGTACTGCGCACACACCTGGGCACTATAAAAATGACTCCTGCGTAGCTGGCCTGGTTTCAATGAAACCGGTCACCGTCACCGAAACCGGTGTGGGAGCTATTATTTATTATAAGGACCTTGACACACTTACCGACTAGAATGGGAGACAGTGGTGGGACAGTGCTCTCATCCAATCAAATTGTCTGTTTGCACTGTCTCACTACTCTACTCGGAAGGTGTAATCAGGCCCTTAGAGCCAATCCACAAGGCGCGTTGCGTCAGCGTTGCAACGACGCAGCGCTAAATAACCAAGGTGTTCACACGGCGCGCTGCTTCGTCGCGGGAGGGGGTTTTGACGTTAAGGGTCAATTCAGACCGCTACGTGACGCGTAGATACATTTCTGTATGGATTTGGCAGATTTGTAAAACGCCTCACGCTCACGAAATCTGTCAATTCAGTACAAATTTTGAAATACCTAGACTACGTGTAGCGTTGCGGTCTAAATCAAGTATCGGCCCAGACTGCTTCGTAATAACGTGTGGCCGGCTATGCGTCAAACGTCAGCGCTGCGTCGACGCAACGCTGACGCAACGCGCCGGGTGGACTGGCTCTTTAGGCTGGATTTATATGCGTCCGCCCGAACGCGCGGTTTGGCGGCTACACCGCGAGATCACCAGCAAATGTATGTTACGATTTTTTTTTTACGCTCGCGCTGTCATTTACATACAATAATTACTATAAGTTGCTGTGATCTCGCGCCCTCGCGGTGTAGCCGCCCCACCGCGCGTCCGGGCGAACGCATATGAATCCAGCATTTTCATTAAGATTAGCCAACAGAATATCAATCTAACAATAATTACTGAACAACCAAACCAAATAAAGTAGTTCCACCTTTTACCTTAGAATCAATTTCTGTGATGTGACAGTATTTTAAGTTGTAGTACCAAAATATAACCAGATATTGAAACAGAACGACACATACATTTGGTTTTATTTGACATTCGTAATATTCCTTATCTACTTATTGGCATTTTAAACTAACAGCCCGCAATATTGTCGATATTTTATACGATCAGATTGCAACTTGAGAGCATTACTATATTAATGAGGGTTTTCGATATTACATTTGCCATCAAAGGGATGGTGAAGTCTTTCGCGTCGAATGTCTTTCCAAATAAACATAATATTACAAGTATATCATTAGTCTATTGAAATGTTACAATTTAAAGACCGAATATTGCATTTATTAGAGGACGCAGTTTTATTTTTGGAACATTTAATTTATCTGTGAGACTGTGAAAACGTATTGGAGGCAGCGATGATAAATTAAATGAATTTTTAGTCACGGTCTTGGCAAATCTTTTGTATCGCAAGACGTCTAGTGAGTCCTCTTTATCGCCGTATAAAGCTATGAAACAACGTTCAATCTACAGACATAGATCAAGATAGATACCGCATGTCCCTCCATTTGTATGAAAATGAGCGTGCCACCTTTTTCTTACCTACTGTGACGTACCGATGATAAGAAATGTGTCCATTATGTAGGCCAACGTTTTTATTCGAATTTCTACAGCTATATACGGCACAATTAGGCATTTTTTCCAGCTCATTGACGTGAAGCGCATACTAAAGAACAGACTTTTGTCTTTTGAAAGACGAGCAATGAGCAATGAGTATTGCTCGTCGTTTGGGAACGCGAAGCACATGCGGTATCTATCTTGATCTATGCCTGTGGTTTTTTAGTTTATTTAACTATTTTAGCGACATAATTATCATGGTAAGTTTAAATTTAGTTAATCTTTAGAATTTTTTATGAAATAGTTCTCCTATTCTCGTTTAAAAACGAAACACCGCTATAATTTGCAGGAGAGCTATCCATACTTCCATACTAATACTATAAAATATAAATGCGAAAGTGTGTCTGTCTGTCTGTCTGTTACCTCTTGACGCTCAAGCCGCTGAACCAATTATGCTGAAATTTGGCATGGAGATACTAATTTTAGTCGCGAAAAAGGACATAGAATAGTTTTTATCCTGGAAAAATGTACGGTTCCCGCGCAATTAACGAATTTTGGCGCAACGGGCGTCATTTAGTAGCCTGTAAGACTGGAAGGGTCAAAGGGTTTCCACTCGTAAAACTTTATTGCTGACCAAAATACCTATCTCTTAAATTACTTCAGGCACAGAATACATTTTAGTACAAGTACTTCAGGTTAGTATCATAATATTATATTCTGCATTTCCTAATCCTTCAGCTACCGCTATTTCCACATAAATTCTGCTCCAGTAGATAAAATTAGTGTGTCACATTTTTTCACAAATATCAGTGATTTTCAGGTACCATTTTAAAGAATTAGGAGTCGCACTGCAAGGATATTTTGGTTTCAAATGAAAGATAATAATATATTCATCTCCACGTCTACACTATAAAAAAATCACGTAAATACGTTTTTAACCATTACAATAATCGCAAAAATTAAAAAAATGGGGTTTGATTAGGTACCATTATAGCTAAATACACTGAACTAAGGAAAATAAATATACAAAAAAAATGTTGCTTATTTAGTCCCCTGGGCCTCTATCATGAGCTCTTAAGAGGATACACCAGGGGCTAGAGAAATGAAAAAAAAGTACGTGTAATATCTATAGCTGTCTCCCTTACCTCAAGCCTATACCGCAGAACGCGATAGAGACAACTGCAGAAAATCCAGAAAATCAACGATTCGTTGTCCCCTGATTCCTTCTCCAAAACTTAACCGATTTAAGTACTTTTTTCATTAAAGATTAAAAAAAAGCTTGAGCTGTGTTCCTATGTTTTGCTTTTTTTGTATAATCTAGCCAAATCTGTTTTCTGGACGTTTGAACACAGCGGAAAATCTGGCCATTTTTTTAGGTTTTTGAACGTTCATATCTTATTTAATAATTAAATTATGAAAAAAAAGAAAACATAGGGACATTGTATTAGTGGCCGTAGATATTCAGGAAAAAAATTATAACTCTACTAGCATTATCCAGGGAGGAAACAGGGGACAACGTTTGTATGGAAAAAATAGCGGTGTGGAATCCTCTTAAATCCATTCTCTTTACGTCCTTATACTGACTGTATAAGGACGTAAAGTGAATGGATTTAAGAGCTCATAATAGGCCCCCTGTACGACGATGTGAATATTTTATATAAAAATAAATAACATTTCCATTTTAAATAAGAAAAATAAGAAACGCTCTCAAATTTATTCATACATTTTCGCCCTATCAAGTATCAAGAACGCGGCGAGCGTCGTAACCGCCACTGTACAAGGCGCGCTGATATTGAATGTTATTTTAATGTTCTTTAGGTCGATATTCGTACTGACCTGCTTTTGTAATCATTTTTGTGATAGCGTCCATAATTGAGTAAATAATTGTCCCCTTGATCAATTTGCAAGTCTACATCATTTCGAGACACACATGAAAACAGCTTCAAAATCGGTCCAGCCATTTTGACAATACGAGAAAGAAGATTACAGATTAGACACATAATATAAAGATTGGCTCTCCAAGATACCACTTCAATTGTTTTTAGTATCATAAAAATGTTGGACTCTTTATTTTTACTATAATTTACAATTTAGAACTTCTAAAGCCGCGGCCGCACATGCGTCTATCGTCACGAAGCTTCGTGCTATGAGACGGTACCATTGGACGATACACGCAGATCGTCCAATGGTATCGTTTCAAGCACGAAGCACTACGCATGTGCGGGCGCAGCATAAGCTCTAGTCATCGCATGGCACCTAGTTCATTCATATAGCATACCTATTCTTGAACAAAGAACTCATTTCACGAGATCAATTCAGATCGCTAACTTTATTTTATATTGATGAGCATCTGTTAAACTTTATTTCGTTTCAGACGAATTCTATTATCGGTAATGACTTTGAAGACAATTCTCTCCCGAATATATTCTATTAAATTGTACCAATATACGTACTTTATATATATAACTTGATGTGGTTAATAGCTGCAGTGGTTAAATGTGCATAAGATGAAATAGCAAAATAGCCAAGATAGCTACACTCAGAAAACCTTTTGCTTAAGTGCCTGATAGACGTACGAACTTAAAGTACGCGGGTTTTAAGTTCGCGAAATTACTCGGCTCGCGACACGAGAATCGCTCACACTGGATTACCATGCCCCCAGGCTCGCGGCTTGCGGCTCGCGGCTCGCGGCCCGCGACTCGCGACTCGCGACTCTTTGCTGACACACAGGCGATTAAGATCGTCGAGCCATAAGGCTGCGTACTTACTATATACATTATACTTATCTATATTACATAATATCTGACAGGTCTATAGTACAAAAATCCAAAATAGATAAAGGTGATCCACTCGGATCATGCGGCAAACATTGTTCTGTTAAATAAATACTAAGGGCTCGGGATTAAACTACTGGGATTAAAGGCTAACAAAATCCATTTCTCCATAGATCGCGTGATCCATTTACAATTAACATACTATTGTTTTGTAGATTTAATTATAAAATTTTACTAAAATTAAAGACTTGAGTGGAAGAACCAGTATACTAACATTTTATAACATACGGGCAATTACTCATTTCTTCCCTTATAATTTAAACCAACCTTGTATTTTTGTACTTTATAATCTAGCTTATATATCTGGCTACACATAAAGTCCACAGTTTTTTGACTTCAAGGCATGATTCTGGCCCAAAGGCTGAAGCCTCGGTTAATGAAAAAAAAAACCGACAATTGTTTAACTGTTACTTACCTGCTTCTTTCAGTAACATCTTCAAATAAAAAGACGAAAAATGATGTTTGGACTAGAATTTAGTTGAGTAAACAGTGTGTAACAAAAATAAGTGATAATACTTTAGGGTGTGTACGTGTTCCTTGTAAAGAGTTCACTGTAGAAGTAGCAGCTCTGAAAGACGAACATTTTTTTTCACTTTTGTATGGGCAAGGGCCCGAGCGTCACGAGTTTCCCCATACAAAAGTGAAAAAAATATTTGGTCTTTCAGCGCTGCTACTTTCACAATGAACTCTCTACAAGGAACACGTACACGCCATAAAGTATTTAAATCACTTATTTTTGGTACACCCTGTGTAATTTTTATGTTTTTCTAGATTTTCAATGTGGAAGGAAATGACGGGAAAACTTATATTTTGCTACAAGAAAAACGTTTTATTTTTCACGGGTTATGTTTTTTAACTTATGTGATGTAATTTCACTGTCTTTATTGACAAGGGAAAAATATTCCATATCTAAAAATATAGAAGATTTTCTTATAGCTTCGAATTCAGTCCATATTAATGAATCAAGCTTTCCTCTTCTCATAATAGTCGCAGAAATTAATTTTTATCTACGACGTGAATAGAAATAGTAGAATCATTGTTATTTCATCATTCGTCGAATCTTCTCATTAATTAACTTGCAGATTGAAATAAAACATCGAACTAAAATATTCAGTTAGTATAAAATCTTATTACTTATAGTAATTATAATCTCATTGGCCAAATAAATTTTAAATTAATATATTTAAAGCCCTCTTCATAACAAAGAAAGCCAGGAAGTCCCTGGAGGGAACGGTGATACTTTTTATAATGAGATTTTTCATTCTATAAGTAGATAACGCCCACAGACAGGACCGGGCTTATATTTTTTAAGAGTATAGGCATTTGACAAAGTTCAAATTTTTTATTTATGAGTTATCAAAATCAAAATGACAATGTGCTGTAGAATTTTGATATTTTTAGTCTAGTCTAGAGAGTTTTTATCACAGAAATAAATCAAGATAGAACTGCGACGCGCGTGCGTTGCTAAGGAATCGATCGTGTCAATTTTTGCTTTGCTTTTAGTTAGAACAAGTAACTTACCCGTGGAAAGAAATACTTACCTCCTTTTGACCGATTCACTTTCGTACTTCTGTTTTTACAATTAGATACTGCACAATGAGGCATTTTTGCACAATCGCTCCGGTGTAATCAAGTCGAGACGTGCACGCTGACTGAATGAACGTTCAACGAATCTTGCAGTATACTGCAAGATTAAAACACGCATACTCCACACGCTCAGCCGTTCTATCTTGATTTATTTCTGTGGTTTTTATCGAAACCATTGGCCGATAACTTAACCAGATAATTGGTATTGCACTTTCATACAATATCTTCAAAGTTTATACTTACTAAGCCAGAGTTTGAATTTTGCTACACCGGGCTGTGTTGCGACGACACTTTGAAATTAATACCTTAAAAATACATAGAGATCAATTTTGAGTCGCTATGTCAAAAGTGCTAAGTAAAAAATCGGCCAAGTGCGAGTCGGACTCGCGCACGAAGGGTTCCGTATTATAGAGCAAAATTAGGCCAAAATTTGTATTTATTGTATGGGAGCCCCTCTTAATTTTTTATTTTATCTTAAAATTAAATATTAAAGTACACATATAATTAAGGACTATGAGAAAAATTCAAGTACCTACCTGTTGTCATTATTGATATAGAGCAAAAAAGGCCAAAAAATCATGTTTGTTGTATGGGAGCCCCCCTTCAATTTTAATTTTATTTTGATTTTAGTATTTGTTGTTATAGCGGCAACAGATATACAAAATCTGTGAAAAAATCAACTCTCTAGCTATTACCGTTCTTGCGTTACAGCCTGGAGACAGACGAACAAACAGACAGACAGACAAATGGACAGACGGAAAATAGGGTCATGTTTTTACCCTTTGGGTACTGAACCCTAAAAATAAACTACAAGATGGTAAAATTGCACGTAGTTCAAACGCCCTCAAGTAGTTGTTACTAAACCACTAAACAATGTCAAAGATCAGAGGAACCTCAGAGAAGTTGAGGGACTCGATTAGTTCCGTGGTTTCTGAGGTGGCGTATGGAAGTTAGTGATTTAAACTAATTCTAACAATAGAAGTTGTATATATTATCAGGAAAATAAAATTAGGTATCAGCTTAACAGCCAATTGTATACCGCTGTTAACAATAATTGTATTTTATTAAATGGACATAATAATAAAATTAATATGATTGACATAAACAATATTTTAAATCATAAATTATGCAAGTTGACATTAGATAGATATTATCTATCCTATTATTTTTGTAGACTTATAGCAAGTACGCTATCAACTTTTTTATTTTTGAACTCAGCCAAGTACTTGGCTAGTAAGACATCAGCTGCTTCTATTGAGCAGCTTAGTCATAATAGTATGACATTTAGGACCAACTTGGAAAATATTCCAAATAATGAAATTTTAACTTCGGCTGCTATTGAGCAGTGTACTATAAGTAACGAGTTGGAATATGTTCCAACAAATTATTTAAATTAAATCATAAGACAATAGAGAATGACTCTTGCACAAATAGTTTACTTGTACAAAATCCTACCAAAAGTAACACAAGGAAAATTAATAACAGTAATAAGCATGTATTTAACTTGGTGCATCAGAATTTACAAGGAATGGTAGGTAAAGAGCTTGAAATTGAGTTGTTTCTAAAAGAGTTTAATATTGGTTTAGGGACCATGAAATCATTTTCAATCTCCATGATCACCAAGTAGCAAGTTCGTTCAGTAGAAAAAATGCCATTAGAGGTGGGTCTTTGATATTAATTAGAAAAAATTTAAAATATAAGGAACGTAAAGATATTGTAAGTCTCTCTACTGAACGGATAATAGAAGTGGCCTGCATAGAGTTAAGTCAGCTTATTATTATTAGCGTATACAGGCCTCCATCAGGGTTATATGATTTGTTTGAACAAACTATGGAACAAATATTGTCAAAAATATGTGCATCTAACAAAAAGGTTATTATATGCGGAGATTTTAACATTAACATATTAAATTCAGACTCCAATACGGTTAGATTCACATCCTTGTTTAAATCGTATAACCTTTTTCATTTGTTTGATAAGCCGACTAGAGTGTGTGACACAACGGCTACTTGTATAGATAATATATTTACTAATCTCACACCCTGTATAAAAGACATGATTAATAAGCTTAGCTCTGATCACTATGGTCAGTTAATATCTTTTGACATTCATTGTGAAAGTAAACAAAAACAAAAGTCTGTGTTTATTCCTGTGAACACAAAACGTATTGAGAAATTTAGAAGCAATCTAAATTCAAATATTCCATTGTTGGGTGAATCTTATAGCTCCGATGAAGCTTATAATAAATTATTTAAAGAAATAAGAACCCAATTTAATTCTATATTTACTTCTTAGACGGTTAAAACTATAAACAAAAAAAGTGATTTTATTAAATGGGCTACTAAAGGAATTAAAATAAGCAGAAATAGGCTCTATGAATTATATGATGAAAAATCTGTAAATAACAATGAAACATTTAAAATATATATGTTTAAAACTATTCTAAAATTTTTAAGAAAGTATGTAATGCTGCCAAATCTCTTTATTTCAAAAATAAAATCAAGAATTCGAAAAATAAAGTAAAAGCAACATAGAAAGTTATAGCTAGTCAGTACGGAAACGTCACCTGTCGCAACTCGGATTTTGAACTTTATTTTGAAAATAAAAAAACGTAGAACGTACGTAGACGTAGAAGTTGCGGCCGTTTTTGAAATTTTTTTTACTGACATTCCGGTCTCAACAACAAAAAATTTAAATTCTTCGCCTGCAGAGGCTGAAAAATTACTCAGAGAGTATGTAAAGGAATGTTATGTCAATTTTAAGTTTAGAGAAATTGATTATAAAGACATTATTAACACCTTTAAATTATTGACCATCAAAAATACTACTGATCTTTGGGGTCTGTCTACTAAGATCATTGAATCAATAATTGACATCGTAGCTCCTTAGCTGGCCAACATATTTAATGACTGTGTAAAGAATGGTGTTTTTCCTGATTTAATGAAGCATAGCAAGGTGGTACCTTTATTCAAAGCCGGAATTAAATCTGATCCGGCAAATTATAGGCCTATATCTATTCTACCGACTTTTAGTAAAATATTTGAAAAAATAATTTTAAAACAATTGTTAGTACATTTTAACTCTAATAACTTATTGCATAATAATAAATCAATACGGTTTTACTAAGGGTCGTTCCACTACGGATGCTGGCATAGGTCTTCCTTGTAGTATATTTGAAGCCTGGGAGGAGTCGCAAGATGCATTAGGTGTATTTTGCGACCTCTCCAAGGCATTTGATTGTGTTGATCATGCCACATTGATCAGGAAATTGCACCACTATGGCGTTAGGGACTCGGCACTCAACCTTTTGACATCTTATTTGAGGAACAGGACTCAAAGGGTTGAAGTCAATAGTACAAGGTCCACTGGGACCAAAATAGAATTAGGTGTCCCACAGGGATCCATTTTGGGTCCGTTTCTTTTTCTCATCTATATAAATGACTTACCTTATCTAGTTAAGGGTAATAATAACGAGATTGTACTTTTTGCTGATGATTATTTTTAAGGTGAAGCGACAACAGTCGAATTATGACGAGGTAAATTGTGCTCTCTCAAAAATAGTAAATTGGTTTAATGTAAATAACTTACTTTTAAATTCTAATAAAACGAAATGTTTAAGATTTATCTTGCCAAATGTTAAGCAATTGCAAACCAATTCGCTATTAAATGATGAGAAAATGAATCTTGTTGACAATACTGTATTTTTGGGAGTAACACTAGATTACAAACTGCAGTGGGGTCCTCATATTGCCAAACTGGCTGATAAGCTCAGTTCCGCAGCATATGCAGTCAGAAAAATTAGAGAAATTTGTGATGAAGACGCGGCGAAATTAGTTTATTATAGGTATTTTCATAGTAGAATGTCTTACGGCATTCTATTATGGGGAAGTGCTGCTGATATTAACACAATATATTTTGTGCTGCAGAAGCGAGCTATACGATTCATTTATAAAATGTCATCCTTTGAGTCTCTCAGAGAAAAGTTTAAAGAAATAAGAATTTTAACCGTAATCTCTCAATACATTTTGGACAATGTGCTATACGTGAAAAAAAATGTAAATAATTTTAAAATGAAAAGTGACATTCACCGCAGGAACACTAGGAATAAGCACAAGCTAGATATACCAATAACCAGGCTGAGCATAGTAAACAAATCTTTCAAAGGTCAATGTATACGCCTATACAATAAAATCCCAGAAAACGTCCAAAATCTTTCAAATAATAAATTTAAAAAGTTGTTAAAGAACGTTTGTGTGCTAAGGCTTATTATAAGGTAACTGATTTTCTCAATGACAGCACACCTTGGGAAAAATAGGCTGACAAACCATAGGCCGCTTCTATAATATAATTAATGGTACTACATTTTTACATACTTGGTGTAATTTAGCTTAAGCTATTATTGTTATTTTCCAACTTTTTGGTAAAAGGTGGCCCCGTGCGAGTTTCTTACGCCGGTTCTTCTCGGCGGGGTAGTTCCCGAACCGGTGGTAGGCCTCATGTAGACACGACGTTCTATAAGTGTTAACTTTGTTAACCTACGTAGAAATAAAATAAATTTTTCATTTTCATTTTTATTTCATTTCATTTTCATTCTCCTCTATTGGTCCGCGAGCAGTCAATTTAAAATCCTCGTGCCGTGTATGTATTTTTTTTATGAAAATAGATAGAAACTATAGGAATTTGAAACGAAAGGTTTGCGAAAAATAAAAATAAAAACAATAAATGACTAATTGTTACAAGGATTAGGATAAGTAACGTCAATTTCATACAATATCGAAACTCCAGCAAAGAAACGCTACCTTAGGAAAATATTTACTAATGTCGCATGCACCATCCAGTATTTACGAGGAGAAAGTTGTTTTTATTTACAATGTAGCTTTGCACAGACCATACGGATTAAATGCGGGCAAAACTTAAGCTATTAAATGAAAGCGTGTCAAAGTTGACCCCACTGCGTTGTGACTTGTGACTTCAGCTGTATACTCTCAGTTAGCCATCATCATTATCAGCTCTTTCCATAACTCCCCACATCGGTTTCGTTGACGGTCGCCGGTTTTATTGAAACCAGGCCAGTTAATAATGTATCTTAGCATGAAATTAGAGTTGTGACTATATTGACCATGATCTGGTTAATACGTAAAATGAGATCCAATAAAACAATTCCAGCATGAGGCGTGGCCCAATATATTGGCTCATAAACCCTTAACCCGTAATTGGTATCGTGGGGTCTCAATCACCCCATTACAATTTACAGTGAACTCGGTTCAAAACTTTTGGCCGTAGGAGTGAGCACACTGAGACAGGCCGTGCCGGTGCTCAGCGTGCCGGGGCTCATCGCAAAAATCCGTCCTATCTGCTATCCTTATACAATCTCTCTCCGTAGGGCTGCTGGAAGAGATTTCTATTAGAAATAAGCAGATCCTTTGTGTCGTCTTACTGTGTAAATCATTGTTTTGTTAATATTTCTTGTGCACAATAAATCATTAAATAATAAATAGCATTTGACTGCTGCTGCTGTTATAAGCACGATTGGGCAACGAAAAGTGGAACGACCCAGTGTGACAACCAACTGAAACTACTGTTTAGTGACTGTCCGATCGTCGCGGTAAGCACCGACAAAAAGTCGCGGTCGCTTGCCTTGAGGATCGGAAAGACACCAAGTTGCATGTGAAAACATTTTTGATTCATTTACTCTTCCATAGCGTTTCGATGGCTATATAATAACAAGTAATAATTATTGTATAAGACGGAACTATATTTTATGGCCAATAATTCACTATTTACTACTTCAAACTACATTTTAATTTTATAATATCGTATAATTACGACTACTATGTACTACATAGTAGTTTTATGTGGCTACTTACAACATTATAACTTTATTATCTGATGTTTATAAAAACAAAAATATGCTTTTAACCGATAGCTTGTATGTTTTTCTAATAGTTTGAATTAAAATGTCTAAATTTTAACCGTTACTTACCTTTATTTAATTAATTTATTGTTACAACACGTCTTGTAATAGTGGGGTTAGTTATAATTGTCAGATATATAATGGCAGACTTTATAATATTCTAAGTTCGCGAGTTTGCTGTAGAAGGTTTTAACGACTTTTGCGTAGTATTTAAAATAAAAACTTAATCTGTGTTTACGTAATATTACTAAAATATAGCGTTACTTAGATTAGTGACATTTTTCTATATTATATTTTGTAATCTAATTATATATTACAAAATATACCTATTATAAAATATATACTTACCTTTATTATATAATAGAATTTTAAATTTTGAAATCAACTTATCTAATTTGACAGTATGCCATGTTGTGTTAACCTATTACTGATGGTAATATAGAAGCTTTTAGGCTATAAAGAAAATATTATACAGAAGGCCGCGCCGACATAACATCCGTATTCCGTAGGGAAAGATTACATTTCACTATGGGGATTTCTGTGTAACTTGTAATATCAGCCAGAATAATAATAATTATAAAAGACATGAGTACAGTAAAGTAAATGATGTGTGTATATCTAACTATTTGGAAACTGACGTTTTTTTGGTTGATGAAATGAATAATGAAAATAGTTTGAAATAAAAAAATGTAGATTGATTTTTGTTCAAATTATAAGGGAAAAAAATAGTAATTGCTCATAGGTTGTAAAATGTTAGTTACCCACTATATCCCCTCATGTCTTCAATGAATATTAGTGCACCCATATTATGATTCAAAGATAATACTAGATGACTGCAGTTTATGTAGGTGCTATAGATGAAAAAATGATGAATGAAAAAAGATATTTTACCAATTCGCAGATATAACCGATTATCGAAAAAATATTTTCTTTTAATCACACCACAAATAGATTAAATAGGTAACAGATCAAATAATACGTCATATTCCATGTACTTACAAAAGTAGTTGTTCGTCATCATTAAATCTCAATAGTGTACCTATGTATTGGAAATGTAAAACAAATATTATCCCGGGAAAGGAAAGGAAATAAAATACTTTTTAATTTTTAGCCTGGATTTTTTAATAATATTTTATGCAACTGTATAGTTGCCGCGCAAGAAACGATTTTTGACACAACAAGGCATAGTACGATTTATCGACCATCAAGGACTTTTATAGTGATCGTTGTCTTTTAAGGCTTCATACGAAATATTTATAATATTATATTTCGTATGAAGCCAAAAATTTTTTACTAAACAATTAATTTTGGGAAAAATTCATTATTCAAAGTTAGCGGTGATTACTCGTATATGCCCTATGCCCGTCGACAACTTAGTTTTGTCTTAATTTAAAAAAAATAATTAAGAAACAGTTCTTAAAAATATTTTAATGCCAGTGCAAATGGGGCCTGATTAAGGGTTAAACAAGAGTCAATAATAATAATATTTATTCTCAGTGCACGTGTAAGATAAGTATAAAGAGATACTTCCATTATAATTCACCTAATATTTAAGTTAAATTGAATTTGAGTAACTTGTATTGTTGTCTTAACAAAAGTAATAATATAATGCTATAAGTTTCCTTGAAACCCTTAACTTAAATTAACTCCCAAAATGTATGAATACAGTACTTAATTAAAAATAATTGTAACAGGATATGATTTTCAGTTCTTTTATGTGTGCAATAGGTTTTTTTACCAAAATGATTTAGCATTTAGGCTTAATTTTGATTTAAAAAAACTTGAGAGGTGTCAAGGGACACCCGAATGGAACGAAGTTATTTCTTATGTTCAAAAAACCTGTATACATAATATTATACAGTATACACTCAACAAAATTAAATTATAAAAAAAGCCATCTATTGACACTCATGAATACTTACTATCAAAGCCCTCTGCCCCTAACATGCAGGTACTAATAAAAAGTGTCGAGGTCAAATCAAGGTCAAATATCGTTCTGTTTAGCCTTTAGATTTACGCCGAACGCGCAATAACGAACTTCGTTCCAATGAGGAGTCCACACCGCCCTTTTTTCCATACAAACGTTGTCCCTTGTTTCCTCCCTGGATAATGCTAGTAGAGTAGTAATATTAAGATATTATGAACGTTCAAAAACAAAAAAAAGGCTAGATTTTCCGCTGTGTTCAAACATCCAGAAAACAGATTTGGCTAGATTATACAAAAAAAAAACATAGGAACACAGCTCAAGCCTTTCTTCAATCTTTAATGAAAAAAGTACTTAAATCGGTTAAGTTTTGGAGAAGCAATCAGGGGACAACGATTAATCGTTGATTTTCTGCAGTTGTCTCTATCGCGTTCTGCGGTATAGGCTTGAGGTAAGGGAGACAGCTATAGATATTACACGTACTTTTTTTCATTTCTCTAGCCCCTATTATATCCTCTTAAGAAAATTCGATTATGTATGTTGTCTACGCTGAGTAAATGTGAGAAAGCAATAATAATATGATTATTTGTTACTCATCAAAATTATAATGAAATGTGACATGATAATGTCACGTTTCGTCAAAGTTTCTACATCGCATTTAACAATGTGATGAAGCAAGATTCATGTTTAGCTCAAGACATAAAAGCTCCTGTTCACAAAACAATAAGAGCTATTATGCTCTGAACCTTAGGTTCTCCCTACCCCACATATTAATCCCACTCCAGTTGCGTCACTATTCCTAACAATGTAACTTAACAAAAATAGGCGTCATTAATTGGCAACATACAGAGTGCTTTTTTTAAAGTAATTATTCCATTATTTTACAACATTTTGTCCTTATCCTAAAAACCCCCAAACTGCATTTCAGTTTGTTGGCGATATTTGTAAATAAGCTAAAATGAGTAGCTGTGTGACCTATTTCATAATGTTTTGTTCCGTTTTTTTTTATTTTTTTCCGGTAAACTTCCGGTAGACTTCAATAAAATATATTTCAAGACTAGAATCAGTTCAGCCATTCTCGAGTTTCAGCGACAGTAACAAAAAAAACTAAGTTATTTGTTTAGATGGAGACAGTGAAATAAACCAAAAACCTAACTACACTGTTACTTGCCTAAGTTTAAGTTAAATATTCAAATTAAGTATTATATTTTGACATAATATTGTGATGTAATATGCGGCTATTTTAAAACGAATTCTAATATTAATATTATATTCAAAATTAATTACAGAAATTTTGAAGTTCCTAAGGGCATACTGGCTAGTTTACAAACATTAACTTCATCACAATGTTATTTATGTTCATAATCTATAAAATTGATCATAAATTACTAAATCGTTGAATATTAATTGAACAAAACTTTTTCCGGATTCCACCTTCACAAAACTTAACATAAGGTAATAATTCATTGTAATAGTATTGGGTGTGGTTAAAATAATAACTTTGTAATAATAATATCAAAATTAATCAAATGGTTTAAACAGTATTAAGTAATATAAATAAGTTGGAAAGCTAATCGTAGATTTCAAATTAAATTATTTCTTTTCTCAATTAACAAATTAGAAGTTATTTTAGCAAAATCACAACAAAGTCGCTTTTGCTGTCCCAATGTCCGTTTGTTCCCTTTAATCTTTAAAACTACGCAACGGATTTTGATACGGTTTTCTTTAATAAAGAGAGTGATTGAAGAGGAAGGTTTATAAGACGTTGTTCATACATTTCAACTGTCCCGCTCTAATTTCATAAAAAAATATCGCCATCTCACTCACACATGAAAAACTGATAAGCGTGGCCTACTAGATGTCATGACGTCATCCGCGACCAACTCGATTTTAAGGAAATTCTAGAAGGAAACAAGAGAACGCGTGGAACACGTATAGAACACGCATCAAGACGCTTCATATGACAATTATTATTCGACATCAATATTCGAACTAGACATGTATTTTTTCACTAATTGTAAAATCGAAGAATAAACGTTTTATTGCTGTAATCTGTAGCATTTTTTATTCGAGAAAACACTTAACAGACGTATAATAACATTCATTAAATAGTTTTTTTTTAAATGAAATAAGGGGGCAAACGAGCAAACTGGTCACCTGGTGGAAAGCAACTTCCGTCACCCATGGACACTCGCAGCATCAGAAAAGCTGCAGGCCGGCCTTTTAATAGGGAATAGGGTAATAAGGGAGGGTAGGGATGGAAGGCAAGGGAAAAGGGGAGGGTAGGGAAGGGAATAGGGTAGGGGATTGGGCCTCCGGTAAACTCACTCACTCGGCGAAACACAGCGCAAGCGCTGTTTCACGCCGGTTTTCTGTGAGAACGTGGTATTTCTCCGGTCGAATGAAAAAGTCTACAGAAAAATTCACGATGGTATATTGTGTCTATCTCTTATGGATAGCCCCCAATAACATATTTTGTTTGTCATTTACTTTTTACTACAAATAATGTAAATCCGGGGCGGGTCGCTAGTATAATGATAAACACAAAACGATACAGAGATAACATTTAACTAACAGAAACAAACTCAAGAATTCTGTTTACCGTAGAGTTTGTCGTTGAAACAATCTTATTTTCCGCAAATTTGTTAAGAGCCCGCTCATGTGGAAAGCTTAGACGTAATGTTTCGTTGGAAAACGGCTATATATAATAAGTTAAACATTTTATATAATATAACGGATATATATAAAATGTTTAACTTTAATTTTTAGCCATAAAATAGCAATCTTAGCAATCTTAAGAGTTAAACACGGCCGGTTTCGATCTTAAGAGTATTCTACAGTGTGTAACAAAAATAAATGATAATACTTTAGGGTGTTTGCGTGTTCCTTGTAGAGAGTTTACTGTGAAAGTAGCAGCTCTGAAAGACGAAAAATTTTTTTCACTTTTGAATGGGCAAGGGTCCGAGCGTCACGAGTTTCACCATGCAAAAGTGAAAAAAAAGTAGGTCTTTCAGCGCTGCTACTTTGACAGTGAACTCTATACATGGAACACGTACACACCCTAAACTATTATCACTTATTTTTGTTACACCCTGTATATCAAACACAAAACACAATATTACGTGTACTTTTTCCACTATATTCATTAATTACTACAAACTTAACTTAAACACTACCGGTTTCGATATAAATCATCATCAGGTGTACACCACTTAACGTCGGTAGTTTTAACTGGGAACGGTACATTTTTACGAGATAAAAGCCATCCGATGTTAAGGACATTAAGGGCATTGGATTCGGAACTCAATGTATCTTCATTTAAAATTTCAGCAAAATCGGTTCAAAGGTTTGGACGTGAAGATGTAACAGACAGACAAACACTTTTAGATATTTTATAATAAATAATCTAGTATGATTTTACATAATCGATACAATAATTATCATCCTCTCGATTCACGCTATCTTAAAACAGGTCATGCGTAGGTCATATACAGTACTAAACGTGTTAACCTAACCACAGAATTAGTTGCAATAAATTCGGCGGATGCGGTTATTTTGTTTATAGTGTTAGCTCGTAAATTCCTTGCGATATAGTTAGGGCTGCCTCCTACCAAACTTGCTATTAAATTTATGGCTGCATCCAGAAACATTTAATGATGATAAAACTTTAAATTAATGAAGAGTTTGACAGCATATAATAATAATATAATATAGGCCTTGTGTCAAAAAAGGTGACGACTTGATAATTTGGCTTCAGCCATATCGATTTTTCTCAACAATGACTAAAGCTAAGAATATTAAAGTTCATTGACATGTCTTTATCTTTGAATTACTCTTAGCATAACACGATTGGTCAACTTTAGCACAGAATAATGTTACGTGCTAGGGTTCGAGGATTTGGAGAGAAAGACAAGACTCTCTTGAAGACTTTATTAACACTGCACTAAACACTAGGTCTCAACACTTAGCACTAAGTCGAAACACTAATCACTAGGTCCAATCACTAAGCACTATCACTGTCCTAGGTCGTAGCGAAGTCGCAGGTTTCACTGGTTCACTCACTATTGATCACTTGTTGTCGCCTCGAAGATCGCTCAGATTGAACTGACTCGCCGGGCCTGCCTGCGGCTTTTTATATGGGAGACGAATTCCAGAAAGTTCCCGATTCACGTAAACAAGTATACAACCGTGGGAACTTTCTAGGAGGCTCGAGCATGTACCACAATAAAACTGCCGTCCTTACGATAAGTGCAGTAAGTTGAATTTAATTTAGACCTTATAGACTCAGTCATAAGGTCTAAATTAAAACACGTAAACACGCAAACAAATAAACGGTAAACACGTAAACAAACATTGGACCATATCTAGAAGGTTCGAGTATGTACTTGCGCACCTCATGCCATCTAGTATTGAGTAGGGGATTTATGTTGCCTGTGCTCCCTCGGTAAGCTTCGCTGGTTTGTCGCTAGATGGCACCACGTGTCCGTATACCATGTACCGTAACAATAATTAATCGAAAAGACCTCTATAAAAACGGGGATTCTAATTTTGCTAACAGAGGAGAGTGATTTAAGCTTCCAAAATTTGTACATAGATTAGTTCAAGCATACACTATAATTTACCCATAGCTTATATGAAATATATTTAGGGTTTTTAAATTCGCGACAAAAACCATTGTGTCGTTTACGCCCTTTCCATTTTTTGCTGCTATTCCATTGCTTGTTTTCTTTGAGGGGCCGGCCCAGCCTTTCATAGAAAACAAGCGATCTAAAACATATCCAAAACGACTTTTTTATAACGTGGCGTCCTTAAACTAAAATTTTGTTAAAAATTTCATTAATTATAGTAAATTGTTTTTCATAATCGCGAGTATGAACTGAAAAAGTTATAAACCGAAATATGTAAATAAACGAAACATCTTGCTAAGTGCAGAATTTGGTCGTTTAAAAAATGATCTTTACATGTAAAACATTGAGTATAATATTTGTACATGGATATCATTTCAATTTACTCAGCACGTGTACAGAATTGGAAATCGAAATAACATATTGTCTGCGCTTTGACAACTATGTAAACTCACAAGCTTTACGCCTGTATCAGCAAAGTTATTCATAAAAGCTGTTACTCGATTCTACTATGCAACAATTCCAAACCACTCTGCCTATCTGCAGGGCTAGCAAAACAACAGTAGACATGGGAAAGAATCGACATATTGACAGATTTTATCGACAAAATGACGGGTTTCCATTGTCCATGTAGCTATAAAAGATGTTACTCGATTCTACTATGCAACAATTCCAGACCACTCTGCCTAGCTGCAGGGCTAGCATAACAAAAGTAGACATGGGGAGGAATCGCCACTGACAGATTTTATCGACAAAATGGCGGATTTCCATTTGATTGTCCATGCATGTCCACGTGGGAGGGCCATGTTTCGGCACGAATGGGCCGGCTCGACCGGAGAAATACCACGGGCTCATAGAAAACCGGCGTAAAACAGCGCTTGCGCTGTGTTTCGCCGAGTGAGTAGTGAGTTTACCGGAGGCCCAATCCCCCACCCTTTTCCCTTCCCTACCCTCCGCTATTTCCTTCACTATTTCCTTCCCTAACCTCCCCTATTCCCTTCCCTCCCCTATTACCCTATTCCCTCTTAAAAGGCCGGCGACGCACATGCAGCTCTTTTAATGCTGCGAGTGTCTATAGGCGACGGAAGTTGCTTATCATCAGGTGACCCGCTTGCTCTTTTGCCCACTTATTACATTTTAAAAAACTGTCATTTTGTCTTGTCTAACTGTCACGTCGTCTATTCTTCCGTAGGAAGAAACCGTTTCTAAGATGACCATGCTACGACTGCTGGTAATAAAATTTTGTCATATTTATGATGATGTTTTAAACATTAATTTGTCATTTCATGAAAAAGAATCGTAGTTTCATAGCGTGGAATGGGTGGGTCCATTTGACTAAATTTATGTTGCATAATTCACTAGAATTGAGGTCTTGTTACCTCAGTCACAGAATTTTCAAGGAAACGGAATAGGTGTGGAATTTTCACAATTTCAAAGCCCGTGTTTTAATTAAAATAATTAAAAGTTTCACGTCATGACACTGCAATCTTTTTTAATTAAATAATCTAGATTGCGATGAAATATTATAAAGAACTACTGATGACACCCGCGTTGTAAAAATTTAGTTATCTGGCGGGAACCGTACATTTCCCATAATAAAACGTATCCAATGTCCTTTCCCGGGACTCAGAGTATCTCCATACTACATTTCAGCAAATTCGGTTCAGCGGTTTGGGCGTGAAGAGGTAACAAGACTGACAAATTGGCACCAAAAACTATGTTTTGAAGGTTTTTCCTGACCTTTCCATTGCTATTTTACCTCTACATCTGATGAGGGTGTACCATTTTGTTTTCTTTTTATACTCATTTTATTATTCTCATCTCCAGAAATGACGCCGTTTAGAAGGGTTAAGAGTTGACAAATGGCTTCTTTATTTCTACCGGTTATGATTTTGTAAGCTTACAGTTTTGTCCAAATATTTTCAGGCAGGAGAATGAAATATACATATTTAGAGGGTGTCTAAGTATTTTTAGGCAAGATGATTTTGCCAGTCATCCCAAATCTTATATTTTTAAACGAGCAATTCTTGTATAATATATATATCGACGGGTGCAAAGTAAAAAGAGTCATCTACAAAACAGCAACTTTTCAGGAGAGCGCATAATAGGAAAAAATGCTCCCATTTTGTCAATTTCCGATCAAATTTATTGAAATTTTCATCATTGTTTCATTATTTATTAATGAATCCACATGTATATTTAATTTCTTCTAATTATGTTTAATTTACGAGATATTGTAGTTGTCTGCATCTACATTGCGCTTGAAAATATGACAACTGAGTTAACTACCACTTGGTCGTTTCTACGTGGGAATTAAAAATTATATTTATTAAAGTATTTTTACCGATTACTAGTACGATTATCAGTAACTACGTAAAGTGTAACACTTTATATTATTAAAATTATTATTAAAAGTAAGTTATATTATTAAAATATGTAGTTAAACGTTTTACATCTTAAACACACCAAGTTCAGAACATAATTGCGTAGATATCTTTTTCTACGTTGTCGATTCGGTGTACAAGGTAACGATTAGGTACACGATTTAGAAGGAAGTTAAAATATGAAATACTAGCTTTTGCTCGCGGCTTCGCTCGCGTGGAATTTGAAAATCGCGTAAATTGCAAATATTCCCGTAAGCTCCCTTAGAAACATGTTGTTTTTCCAAGACCAAAAGTAGCCTATGTTACTTTTCATCCTTTCAATTAAGTTTATGCCAAAAAACAATACGATTTGTTTCTTCGTTAGAGCGTGAAGGAAGGACAAACAAACAAATAAATAAATAAACATATTTTCCCATTTATAATATTAGTATGGATATACTTAGGAATCATTCATTTACTTTCGTAAAAATCGTATTTTCTCACAACAAAAATGAAATTTTGTGTCAATACTTTAATTATTTTAAACTAATTTAAAAATTATTCAGTATCATTATCAGTACAGGAACTATGTCGTAAATGATTATAATTTAGGCAGAGGCTTATTAAGTCATTGTACTTGGCACTTGTAAGCATGATGGGTTCATTATAACATCATAAGCATCGCCGGACGTTTTACACCATCGGAGGGGTACATACGATTCTTCAGAACACAAAATGAAATTTTATTTCAACGATTTCTCAATTGCTTCTCGTGATCACAGAGATCCCAAAACCGGTCAAAGATAAGTTAATAGAAAAACTTCGCGAGAACTTGCAAATGCCGGGATATGATGTTACGCAGGTTGCAATTTACCATTTCTGGACTGATGTAATTGTTTACCTAAATTTTGTCGTAATTTACGTCGCGTATCAATACACGTGTCTTTATTTCTCAATCGCCTTTTCTTTAGATCAATATTTAACTGACGTCTTTTTCTACCGTTTAACGAGGAAGGCGTAGAACATTCACTTGATGCCTCCACTGCCGAAGAAACATCAATGGTGTTGTCTATAGAAGATTTAAAGTTTGAGAGGGACAATATACTCGATGGCCTGCTTGAGTTAATAAACTCAAGCAGGTCATAGATTATATGAGATCAAAGTATCTGTTTAATAAAAAAGAATATATAATATTTTGATCTAATACTGATAATGGACGCGGCGGACTTGAAGTGATGAACTGTATTCTGAGGGTGTTGGCGTATTTGTTAATTTGCTGAGATCGACAAATTTTCAAAATCATTTTATATTTCAGACTGAGAGTGAACTGGTGTGACTGGCCTAGAGTATTCAGATCATGGGGACTTATCTTACAAAGTTAACTTATATTCATTTGTCTTCATCGGTGACACATCAAGGTTTTCTATAAGATGTTCAATAATTTCATCGGGCAACACAGTATTTTGCTCGATAAATCTATCACTTATGTTCTGAAAACTTTCAACTTCTTTAAAAAGTCGTTTTGGACTTTCTGAACATGAAAAAACAGTAAAAAATAACAGTAACAAATTAGAAGTCAATTAATATAGCTAACAATAAGAATTAACATAAATAGGTACTCATAAACATAATAAACAATACTAATTTGCAAAAGTAAATTGAGACATCTAAATCACAATCGCAACGTAGAAAAAGCTATATGGCAGATAGCCGCTTATGCCGCATAACATGACCCCCGCGCGTCCCGCGTATAGACGACCAGCGGTAGTTATCCGCATCTACATCGTGCAATTTCACAAAACAAGAGTAGATGTCTTCTTTTACGTGACAAAAGTACCAAAAATAAGGTGATATTTGAATTTTTGTTTTTGGTATGTTGTAGAACATGATATTTTAAGCTAGTTTCTACAAAAAAACGAAAAACTCAAAATTGCAGATGACTTTTTTTACTTTGCACCCGTCGATATATATATATATATATATATATATATATATATATATATATATATATATATATATATATATATATATATATATATATATATATATATATATATATATATATATATATATATATATATATATATATATATATATAGGAAAAAAGTTTTTAGAAAATGTCATTTTATTCGTGTTTTATCGAATACCGAGCAAAGTTCGGTCGAATAACTAGTTATTATTATTAACAAGTGTTTCGTATACAGTACATAATTTAAATCTTTGGCATGCTCTACAATCATTTATATAGCTTGTTTCGAAAAAGTTTTAAAAGGTTTCGTAACTGTGAGCGGAAGACTGTTTTTAGGGTTCCGTACCCAAAAGGTAAAACGGGACCCTATTACTGAGACTTCGATGTCTGTCCGTCTGTCTGTCCGTCTGTCTGTCCGTCTGTCTGTCCGCCTGTCTGTCTGTCTCCAGGCTGTAACTCAATAACCGCTATAGCTAGAATTTTGAAATTTTCACAGATTGTGTGCTATTGCCGCTATAACAACAAATACTAAAAACAAAATAAAATTAATATTTAAGGGAGGCTCCCATACAACAAACGTTATCTTTTTGGTCTTTTTTGCTCGTAATCAATAATGGCAACAGCTAAGCACTTGAAATTTTCATAAAGGCCTTACTTATTGGTCTACTTTAATATTAATATTTAAATAAAATAAAAATTTAAAGGGGGCTCCCATACAAAAACACAATTTTTGGCCTATTTTTCGTCTAATTATTTAACGGTACGGGACCCTTCGTGCGCAAGTCTGACTCGCACTTGGCCGATTTTATTTTAATATAAATTAGGAAATACTTAATAATAATACTTAATATGTTGGCAGTTATACAAATTACAATCCATACTAATATTATAAATTCAAAAGTGTATCTGTCTGTCTGTTACCGCTGAACCGATTTTGCTGGAATTTAGTAAGGATATACTTTGAGTCCCGGGAAAGCACAATGACATGATAGAATTCTTTTTATCCCGGAAAAATGCACGGTTCTCGCGGGATAATCTAATTTTGGCACAAAAGAATTTTGGACGTCATCTAGTAAATATAGCAAATTATACATCATGTAAATATAGTAAACTGAAAAAAAAATATAACTGTAGCTCTACCATGAGTTGCTATAGTAATATATTTATCGATACGAATTTGTAGTATGGCGATTTTAGTTCCGCAAGTGACCGCTAGAGACGCTGTAGCCATACCAAAAATTTACGTAGTCGGTATCGAGTATCGATTAAAACTATAGCTTTAAGCTCATGGTAGAGCTACAGGTAGCTAAACAGTTTAGTGTCCAGTTTAACTAAACTGGGATTTATGATAATTTCAATAAACATCTTTGTGTACGCCTGTCTGTCCTTGGAAAAACGAAGTTATTATTTTTGGATTATATTTAGTATGTTTTCATCACTGTAAGCGGGCCCCTAGACGATCAATTATTGTATTGTGCAATATCACGCATTGACCGTCTAGGGTTGATATTGAACGCGCCCGCCTTTCAATCTTATTGTCGAATAAATAGGTCAATGATATTGCGCAATAAAATTGATAGTCTAGGGGCTCTCTAATATCACAATAATTTTGATTTACATTAGTGATAAGTACTTATTATTGTATGTAGGTACGGATAAAAATATTTCTAGCACATTGATATAGAATAATTGATTGCATGGGCGTACCGGGGGGGGGGGGGGGGGTTTATTTGCAGAAATGACTGTTAAAAACTGTGTCTATCCTGCTCAAACTTGCAAAACATACAGATGAGCCATATTGCATTTTTTTATGGACGGCGGAGGGGATAGATAACTAAAAGGATAGAAATTATTACTTTTTTACAAAATATTGAACCCGACGGATGTCCATGGTAAAAACGAAGTAACTAATATTCTTAAAAATAATCTAAAAAGGATCAAATAATTATTAAAATCGGCCAAGTGCTAGTAGAACTCGCGCACGAAGGGATGCGTACCACAATAGAGCAAAAATAGGCTGAAAATTGTGTTTTTGTATGGGATTATTTCATTTATTTAAATTTTATTATAAATTATTAAAGTTCAAATTAAATTGAGTATTTCGTGAATACTTCAAGTGCCTATGTATTGCCGTTATTGATATCGAGCAAAAAATAGCAAAAAACGTTTGTTGTGTCGTAGCCCCCCTTAAAATTTAATTGTTTTTTTTTAGTATTTGTTGTTATAGCGGCAACAGATAGGTATACACAATCTTTAAAAAAAAACAAAAGTCTAGCTATAGTGGTTTTTGAGTTTTTTTTTGTTTTTTTTTTAATGAAATAAGGGGGTAAACGAGCTAACGGGTCACCTGAGGGAAAGTAACTTCCGTTGCCCATGGACACTCGCAGCATCAGAAGAGCTGCAAGTGCGTTGAGGGCCTTTAAAGAGTGAACAGGGTAATAGGGGAAGGTAAGGATGGGAAGGGAAGGGAATAGGGGAGGGTAAACTCACTCACTCGGCGAAACACAGCGCAAGCGCTGTTTCACGCCGGTTTTCTGTGAGAACGTGGTATCTCTCCGGTCGAGCCGGCCCATTCGTGCCGAAGCATGGCTCTCCCACGTTACAGCCTGGAGACACACAGACAGACTTCTTCTTCAGACAGAGTCTTAGTAATAGGGTCCCGTTTATACCCTTTGGGTACGGAACCCTAAAAATGATGAATAGTGCCGTCTTCAGACTTCGAATAAACCTCAACTATTTCTGTACTCAATCTTCATTCTTTTGAGGTCGGTATCAGCCCGGAAAACTGAGATAAGTACTTAAGACATGGAAGCATGGAACTTACGCTTAAGTAAGGACCACGAGCACTTTAATATTTACCTCAATATATAATATCGGATAAGATAACAAGTAACAACTATTAAACACTACTTAAATCATAATCAAGAATCGTTAGTTAAAAGCCTCCTTAACCATTATTGACTCAGAACTTTACCTCGGGAAAAGTTTATGAAATCACATTTACAACTCATATTTAATTTCAGCCACAAAGTTACCTAATTAAATCGGTAAATGTCAGGTTTGGGGAAAGTTAAATATACGTTAAGTAATAATAATTATACGAAAATTTAAGCGAAAAAGCGTTTGCTCGTCACACATACATTTTTTTTAACATGGGGAAATGACACATGTCGGAGGCCTATACTTGTCCCAAAAATCCCCTATTTCCCTCCCCAACTATGCTATAACTCACCGGAAAGCCATCGCGGCGTTACCATGGTAACGTCCAAGCAACGTCAGGCGTCTCTACGTCGCTGCAAAGCGCTGTTTTTCTTAAAGTTTTAAGTTTAAAACAGCGCTTGCAGCGACGTCTTCCAACGCTCGGGAAATACGACAGTTGCCGAAAAATTACGAAAATTTATATGCGCACTATAACTTTCGTCCACCCATTCAGTATTGTTGGATAGTTTTACTCCAAACCGATATATAATTTGATTCCATCGAGCCGGCTCTATGCGAGCCTTCGAGCTGTGAGTTTTGCGGTCCACACAGTAATTAGGTATTAATTACTCGATTTATAGTAAAACTATCGCGCAAAACCGCATTAAATACTTAGCATAAAATGTTGTATGTTTATCGAGTTGTTAAGAAAATACTAACTAGGCACTGATTTCATTTCGCGTCGTTCATTTCACTTTTTCTTTTTTTTTTATAACTCCAAGAAATGCATTTACGCATTCCGCGGGGGATGAGGGAGATCCTGACGCGGATATGTGGGACTCGCTTGAAAAAAGCCCTACCCACTAAGGGTAGGGCTTTTTAACTTGGCGGTGCGCCCTCTCTCCGGCGACGGAGCCACGGGTACACCGCGACCGCAACTCCACCGGCGGTCGTCTGCCTGGTGGTCGGCAGACCCCTCTTCGGAGGGGCGATTACTCGCCCCCCAGGCCGAACAGAGGCCCCAGTGCGGGCTTGTCTAGGCCATTCCTCTCCTTTTGGTCGTTCATTTCACCTGGCAAATTCAGAAAGACGGGCAGCGTAAAGAGGGAAGGGCGATGTTTATTTTTTGCTTTATTCACCCTCTTGATTAAAGCGTTTATAGCTTACACTTTTACTCATGCACTCTAATACCAATTAGGTTTATGTATTTTAATAAGTGTTTTTTAATTTGTACTTACATTAAGTATAAACTAATTTATGTAAATTGCTTCAATTAGATTTAATTTAAATTAAATTGCTAGGACATTAAAAAATAAAAGCTTAATGCTTAAGATTAAAAGGAAATTGTATGAAAACTTAAGAGGATACACCAAGGGCGAGAGAAATTGAAAATGTATTGCTGTCTCACCAATCTCAAGTCTCCCACCGAAGAGCGCGATAGAGACAACACGACAAAAGTTCTAATAAAAGAACAGAAAATCTTCGATTCGTTGTCCACTGATTCCTTCTCCAAAACTTAACCGATTTAAGTATTTTTTTCATGAACTAAGGCAAGGCTTGAGCTCTGATCCTATGTTTTATTTTTTTGTATATTCTAGCCAGTTTTGTATTCTGGGTGTTTGAACACAGAGGAAAATCTGGCCATTTTTTGCGGTTTTTGGACGTCCTCATTTTTTTTAATAATAAAATTATGAAAAAAAGAAAACATGAGGACATGCTAATAGTGGCCATAGATATTCAGGAAAAAAATCATAACTCTATCGGCATTATCCAGGGAGGAAACAGGAGACAACGTTTGTATGAAAAAACGGCGGTGTGGACTCCTCTTAAGGTGAGGAGAGACAATGATAATGATTATTTATTCAAACACCTATTTATTATGACAAGTACTATGTCTGAATGAAAAGAATAAATTTTATTAATACAATACACGATGTTTTCATTTTTAAATATACCATAGTAATGTTTATAGATACTTTGCATTGTATAATAACATTTATCTCAACATGTATGAAGATAACACAAAAGTGTATATTTTCTTTTGTAATAATTTAAAAAATGATGTTGTTTATTATTTGTCTTGTTTATCGAATTCAATAAAGGTGTACCTATAACCGGTAGCCATTTTTTTCACCAAAAAGGTTTCACGATGATCTTTAATAATTGTAAAACACGTTCAAGGAATACCTAGTTTAAAAATAATATTAAACAGGCGAAAGCAATATTATCATAGTTATGTCTGTTCACGTTTAAACGCTGAACCGATTTAAATAAAATTGCGTATAAGATTAAGTCACGAAAAAGACGTATTGGGCTTTGTTTACGAAATATTTGAAGTATTTAGTAGGTTGACAGTTTTATTTTGTAGTGATTGACCCGGTGAACTTTGTATGACCTTCCCTCCTAATAAACACCTTCCTTGGACTTCCATGAACATTAATTTAAGGCTTAAATTAGCCAAATCAGTTCAGCTGATCTCGAGTTTTAGCGAGACTAACGAATTTGAAAATTTACTTTTAATAGATGATAATCATAGTCATAGTAGGTTCATAAAATATCTATATATATAAAACTCAAAGGTGACTGACTGATTGACATAGTGATCTATCAACGCACAGCCCAAACCACTGGACGGATCGGGCTGAAATTTGGCATGCAGGTAGATGTTATAACGTAGACATTCGCTAAGAAAGGATTTTGATAAATTCCAACCCCAAGGGGTTCAAATAGGGGATGAAAGTTTGTATGTAATAATTAATAATACTTCTTAACGTGAGCGAAGCCGCGGGCAAAAGCTCGTTATAATATATACAGTAATCAAACTTATAAACATACTTACTTTCATTTCAGCGGATATCTATACTTAACACTACAGTACACGCGCCCCTTTTTTACACGAGTAAGTACTCGCGTATGGTAAGGCCATTAAAAAATCTTAATCCTTTTCGTAAAACTTATTTTATTAAAACGACAAAAAACTCATTTACTTAGTTTTAAAAACAAAAACTATTCAATAAATTATTGAATTAAGTAAAATAATATTACTGGAAAATCAACAGACTTGTGAATTTACTATGAAAATTAGACAAAAATAGTAATGATAAAATCAAATATGTGTATTACTTTCGAGAAACTAAAATAAGTGAGAATTTTGTTTGTTTTATCAGCAGAATAAAACCAGAAAGCACAAATCTAGCACCACCTTTTCGGCGATCGAAATTGGGCTAACATGCAGCGTTGACATTGCTCCATACGTCTTATCGGTGGGGCTAAATCGTGTTGGATTTAAAAACTTGTAAGTTATTCAGTCTACTTAAAAACTCAATTATTTTTATATTTTGATTATTTTTTCTAAGCATAAACGACCCGAAACTTCAGGAGTAACCGGGTTAGCTCATTTTCATACAAAATTAAATGTGACTCCTAGACTAGGGTTTACAAAATTGTCAATATTTGTTATTTGTCTTACTCTTGATCGGTTATTTAATTACAGCAGCAGCAGTAAACTTATATCAGAATTTTCAATCTCAAAACTAACATCAAAAGCCTGACGAGGAAACTAGAAAACCGGCATTGATGGTGCTACAAAAAATTATCCATTGATTAACCAAATATAAGTATTTGGTTAATCAGGTAAATATGTAATATTTTATAATTTTTTTTATAATTTGTTGCAATTTATTGAGATTTCCTTTATTTCGGATTAGTCATAATAAAATGGTTACGACGTCAATCTATAATAATATTATCTTATTAAAAAATCCAATTTTATTACTTGTAATCAAATTATCATAAATGTGAAATATATAATCGTAAACTTTAGAAACGTTATAAATCAACAGTGAAAAAAAAAAAACTTACATGGTTGAATTTAGTACACCAATACTGGCGCGGACTACTTATGGTAGTCCAGCTTTTTGATGCTAAATAAAGTATTATTTCGATCGACTGTGCGGTCACAGGAGTTACTGAGGTTTTGTCAAATTTATTATCTTGAATAGCAAGTTTCCTGCGCGATTGACTCAAAAAATATTGCTGAAAAAGTGACCCTGGTCTAGGTAGCATGGTAGTCCACGCCACGCGTGTACTGTAGTGTTATATTACTATAAATGCGAAAGTGTGTCTGTCTGTTACCTCTTCGCCCAAACCACTGAACTGATTTTGCTGAAATTTGGTATGGACATACTTTGAGTCGGGGTCGGTAGGGACATAGGATACTTTTTATCCCGGAAAAATGTACGGTTCCCGCGCGATAAACTAATTTTAGCGCAACGGAGTTACGGGCGTCATCTTGTGCTAGCTATTCATGTGGATTGAGTAATAAGGATGAATTATAATAAGGGTCTAGACCACTAACCTTATAAGTTATAACCCTATATTCATCGAGGGTTATAACCCTCGATGAATATAGTAGGTCAAATTTGATATAGGTTTTCTATTCTAATGCTAAGTACCTACTCACATACGGTATTTTTTACTCCAAATCGCGTAAAAATTATCGTGTGGACCGCAAAACTCACAGCTCGAAGGCTCGTATCGATTTTCTTTCGTAGTAGTAGAATTAAGACGCTACTTATCTGAATTATGTACGGTCTATCTGAAATCAAAATAACCAGGATGTAACAGTTTGTTGATAACTTGTGAACAAAAATGCTATGCCAGTATTTGCTGTCGGCTTCCCGAGAATTTAATATAAAATTTAGGGTAGGCATCTAATTAAAAAGTTTTATTTCACCCCTAGCAACAACAATTAGGGCAAACAAAAGCACGGAGTGTAAGTATCGTAGATAGATTCATATGCATGTAGTAAAAAACGGTTCTTTCAATATTACAAACAGACACTCCAATTTTATTTATATGTATAGATATAGATGTTATACTTACTTGAAAATAAGCCCCGAATTGTCATTTTCATTCATTCCCTAAAATTAGATACTATATTATATTTCGATAAAACACGATATCTTAAAATTTTCTCAATAAAAAAAATCACAAATATTCATCTATTTTTCACGAATTTTTCATTTATTGCCATAACCGTGCATTGAACTAAGTTAATATTTTAACACATTGTATAAAATTCTATCATTGAGAGATCGACCTAGCGGATTTTTAAAATGTTGTATATTTATCGAGTTATTGAGGAAAAACCAATTTGGCGATGAATCCGCGTCGTCCTTTTTCACCTGGCATTTGAAAGTCGGCCGTGAGTGTGAAGAGAGAAAGAAGGACGATGTTTGATTTTTTGGGTTAGTCGTCCTCTTAAACGAAGTGGAAAAGGATTCATATGTGAGTCTGTTATATTTTCACCTAGGCCTATCTCTCAATCGTTTTTGATGTCCGTGTAAATGTTAGGTTTTCGACTTTCGTACAATAAACGAATTTCGGCGCAATGGAATTGCAGATTGTAGTACTAAAATAGAATATAATAGCTGACACATTGTATATTATTATTAAGTAAGTACTGTCTTCTCAAATATTCGACTTTTAATGTAACTTATTTACAAGGATCTTTTTCATAACGAGAATTGAAATATTGTTTTGAATCTAAATAACGCTTCATTGAAAACGTTATTGTTTTGGTTAAAAATAATTTCTAATTCGTGAACTCGCTGAAGCTTCATATCAACTTCCGGTATTTATTGAGCTGAAATATCATTCTATACAATGAACAAAAACAACAATAATCCTAAACATTTATTTTCAAAATAAGACTTTAAAATGTTTAACCTCAGAAAATCTTGTGTTGCGGCTTAAAATTGTACCGCTTCACCTGTCATCGCCGTCAAGCTTTTATGGAAAGCTTTCAGAAAAGGGTAAAACCACAGTATAAACGTAGTACATTATAAAAGTAGAGTAATTAAACTGTGTCCTTGAAATAAAACTCGACCTAAATACAAGATTTTCACTTTTTACACCCTATTGCTTTTTTTTTTTTTAATGAAATAAGGGGGCAAACGAGCAAACGGGTCACCTGATGGAAAGCAACCTTCGTCGCCCATGGACACTCGCAGCATCAGAAGAGCTGCAGGTGCGTTGCCGGCCTTTTAAGAGGGAATAGGGTAATAGGGGAGGGTAGGGATGGGAAGGGAAGGGAATAGGGGGTGGGTAGGGAAGGAAATAGGGTAGGGGATTGGGCCTCCGGTAAACTCACTCACTCGGCGAAACACAGCGCAAGCGCTGTTTCACGCCGGTTTTCTGTGAGAACGTGGTATTTTTCCGGTCGAGCCGGCCCATTCGTGCCGAAGCATGGCTCTCCCACGTATGAAGTCATAATATTCACGCTTATGTGTGCTTGCACCAGCGTTGCCAGACGTCCCAATTTTGGCGGGACGTCCCAATTTTTTCATCAAAATTAAATGTCCCGCGCGGGACAGGCTCAGTCCCGCTTTTCGGGGAAAGCCCGAACGTACGTGCAGCGTGCTGAGAAAGAAAGGTGCGTGATGAAGATGTAGATGTCCAGTGGTTTGGGCTGTGCGTTGATAGATCACCATGTCAGTCAGTCATCTTTGAGTTTTATATATAAAGATTTGATGTACTATCAGAGAAGTTGCTTCATAGGCAGATGGCGGACCAATTTAAATTGGTCGCGTTAAGTCAAACCTATCCGACAGATCACAGCTATCATTGAATTGACATAATCCGACCAATCGTGGTAGGTCCCATAAAGGTAATGTACCTTTTTAGGGTACTAAGACTTCGTTGTCTGTCCGTCTGTCTGTCTGTCTGTCTGTCTGTATGTCTGTATGTCTGTATGTCTGTATGTCTGTATGTCTGTATGTCTGTATGTCTGTATGTCTGTATGTCTGTATGTCTGTATGTCTGTATGTCTGTATGTCTGTATGTCTGTATGTCTGTATGTCTGTATGTCTGTTTGTCTGTATGTCTGTATGTCTGTATGTCTGTATGTCTGTTTGTCTGTATGTCTGTATGTCTATATGTCTGTATGTCTGTATGTCTGTTTGTCTGTTTGTCTGTATGTCTGTATGTCTGTATGTCTGTATGTCTGTATGTCTGTATGTCTGTATGTCTGTATGTCTGTATGTCTGTATGTCTGTATGTCTGTATGTCTGTATGTCTGTATGTCTGTATGTCTGTATGTCTGTATGTCTGTATGTCTGTATGTCTGTATGTCTGTATGTCTGTATGTCTGTATGTCTGTATGTCTTTATGTCTGTATGTCTGTATGTCTGTATGTCTGTATGTCTGTATGTCTGTATGTCTGTATGTCTGTATGTCTGTATGTCTGTATGTCTGTATGTCTGTATGTCTGTATATCTGTATGTCTGTATGTCTGTATGTCTGTATGTCTGTATGTCTGTATGTCTGTATGTCTGTATGTCTGTATGTCTGTATGTCTGTATGTCTGTATGTCTGTATGTCTGTATGTCTGTATGTCTGTATGAAACTTTTTAATCGGGACTTAACGCGACTTATTTAAGTAGTAATGCTACTACGAGTACATACTTTTTCTCGACGTTTCGGCCGTGTTGCAACGGCCGTGGTCACGAGGGGACTGCCGTTGCAACACGGCCGAAACGTCGAGAAAAAGTATGTACTCGTAGTAGCATTACTACTTAAATAAGTCGCGTTAAGTCCCGATTAAAAAGTTTCATTATAATGCAACGCGAAAGTTTAAAATGTATGTCTGTATGTCTGTATGTCTGTATGTCTGTATGTCTGTATGTCTGTATGTCTGTCTGTCTATCTGTCTCCAGGCTGTAACTAAAGAACGGCTATAGCTAGACTTCTGAAATTTTCACAGATTATGTATATCTGTTGCCACTATAACAACAAATACTAAAATAAAATAAATATTTAAGGGGGGCTCCCATACAAGAAACGTGTTTTTTTTTACCTTTTTAGCTTGGAAGGAATAATGGTAACAGCTAGGCACTAAAAATTTTCACAAAAAACTTAATAATATTCTTACTTTAATAAATATTAATAAAATTAAATAAAAATAAATATTTAAGGGGGGCTATCATCCAAAAACAATTTTTTTTGTCTACTTTCGCTCTATACCGGTACGGAACCTTTCGTGCGCGAGTCCGACTCGCACTTGGCTGATTTTTTTTAACATTCGGAAATGCTTTACGCATCCCCGGCAAATTGGGGACATCGGCCGGGGTATGTGGGACTCCTTAATCTACCCCATGGTGCTCCACTCATCGCTAAAGGCAGTTGCGGGCACGAATAGAACCTACCGCAAATATACCTAGTGGAATAGAGCAGCAATCACGAGCTGTCAAACGAAACCGAAATTGATTTACGTCTGTGTGTAAAAATTTGTTTACGTATACACATAATCTCTTAGAAAGATGTTTGTATAAGCATCTTTCTAAGAGATTAAATTGTCAACGTACCGATAAGTGCCGACTGGTTCTGCTGTCATGTACTTCTCTTTTTACCACGCAGTGTTACTGATAGTGACATCTCGCTTGCTCACACCGTTGTTTCTCTATTCCACTGAACTGCCTTTGAATCAATTTCTTCGATGGTACCTTTTTGTTTGTTACGCAATAAGCGTAGGTATATCATTTACTCTGACTTCGTGTATTTAATATAATGTTACCAGAACGTAAATTTTATTAAAAGAGCAACAGAAAAGTTGGCCTACACGAATAAATCATACGAGGTAAAGTGGAAACAAAATTTTCCGCGATAACACAATAAAACATTTTCTAAAAGCATTTTGTCGTAAGCGTGCATACAAGTTTCAGGGCAAAACCTGACATTATATTGTCGAATGCATTATTCTCAATTTCAAACGCATTTTATAGTATAAAAATAAAATAAAAATCCTTTTATTTGTAAAAGATTCACAAATGATAGTGTGCATTATAATAATATTTTTTTGAATTATATAATCGGACTGGTGAGGGATTAGGTGCAGGAAAAACTTTTTACATGCCCATCTGACTTCTTCAGAAGATCTTTCTTGACGAGCGATCAAGTGATCAGCCTGTATTGTTTCTCTGTGTGCGAACAGCATACTCTACTTAGGACTGGAAGTTTCTTTTAGAGTTAAACAGTACCTGTTGTGCCTTTTTACATGTGATATTATGTTACTTGTTTATTGTTTTTCTGTGCAATAAACTCAATAAAAATGTTTTTACCAAACTTATAACAGAATTTTTCCAACGTGGTACGTTGAAAGCCAAGCTCCAAGCCACTGGTCTACGAATGCGTTTCTAAATAAAAGACAAAGATGGCCTGCCAATTTAAACTAGTTTAGCAATAATCTTTAAAGATGGAAGTGGGTCCAAATACCTACAGTAGTAGTGTTTAGTTTAGTGTAGCGTGATTTGACGCTAATTTACGTGAGCTGCAACTGAATCAGAACTGACTGATTCTGAATGAATTCCCAATAATTACTGTGCCTGTTCGAATGTCTATATATTAGCTGACCCCAATAAGTATTACTCTCCTTGTATATATCGGATTTCCAAAAAAATTCTTGTATCTTTTGGGACTCCAATAAAATATAATAATTATATTACTTATAGTGTAAAGACAAAACTGTTTATGTCCGCGAATAATACCCTGAGGTTTTTTATCAGGAGTTTATCTTCTAAACGGCGTTATTGATTGATTAATATTTCAACAAAAAACGAGAAAACGCTAATTGTAAATAAATAAACTTTAGTCAAAAACTCCTCGGCAGCCAGGTATAAAACTTTAGTTCTGGAATAGTTCATTCAATAAATTAAAAGAGCATTATAATTGCTCATCCTTTAATAAGCACGTAAACCGTAGGCAAGAACTAATTGTTCAAAGTTCCTGTTACGTAAAACAGAGTTAATTTTTGTGGTGAAAGTTCTACTTAGCAACATTAACATTTTCCTCGTGTAGGGACTTACAATTGTACCTTTAATAATGTAAGCCGTAAAAGGAGACTAGAGTATTAAACCTACCGAGTAAACTGGCGAGACAGTGAACTCGGCTAAGCACTCGGTATGTTTATTATGGATATGCTCAGCCTAGAGTACTGTCTGTTAATCTACTCGGTAGTTTTAATCAAAGCACGACTCAGGTTAGGACCATCAATTCACGAAAATAAGAATAGGTATAATAATAAGTACCCTCTAAGATCACAACGAATGAGTATTCTATTGTATTTCCTTATTGCATGGAAAAATAAGTCATATCTAACTTATTGTTGCGAGCCTTTTTTTTCGTTGAGATCGAAATGAATTAAAGTGAAGTAAAATAATAATATGACATATTCTTATATTGTAACGCTGAAGTTTGTTTGAACGCGCTAATCTCGGGAACTACTGGTTCGAATTATTGTTAAACTAGCTGTTGCCCGCGACTTCGTCCGCGTGGACTTCAGTTTATAGCGCGTGATGTCAACAAAATTGGTGTCAAAGGCTTTTATAAAAAAAAACCCTGGTACCCCTTAAATCAATACAGCTGTGCAGTGTGCACACAATAAGTACTTCATTTTTTATATTAAACTTTATATTTTATGCCAAATTTTAAACCTTATTTAGCCCCCCAATTACACAACTTTACCCATAAACTATTTATCATTGATAGGGTTAGCTCCAATTTCACCAATGTCTGTTAGTGTTAACAGCTTGTTAAAATGTCCTGTCTTCTCTTTCATTCATATGAAAAACGAAACAGCTAACGTGATACTAATTCGAGCATTAACTTTAACAGTCGTTGGTGAAATTTGGTCTTAAGGTTACGTCACTGCCTGCACAGATAAAGTACTGAGTTATATACTTAATACCGTAGAATAGATATGACAATCGAAAAAAATCGAGACTTAAATGTAAGATGATACCACCTCTTATAGAAAGACTTTTGAGCAAGCGTCAGCGCGATGTAGAAGACGCACGGCGCCATCTATTATGAATTTTTTGAACAAATTTACGCATTTTCACCCCCTTACAACCCTTTTTTCCAGTAAAAAAGTAGCCTATGTCCTTTCTCAGGCTTTAGACTATCTGTATACAAAATTTCATTACAATCGGTTCGGTAGTTTTGGCGTTTGGCGTGAAAGCGAGACTGACAGACAGACAGAGATACTTTCGCATTTATAATATTAGTATAGATTATGTGCACACTGCACAGCTGTTTTTGGGTATTTTGATTAATTAAGGGCCGCGCTACACCGGAATGGCAGCGGCGAGGCGAGCACTTTCAGCGCTGCCATTCCAGTGTAGCGCGGCCCTAAGAGGGGTACCACTTACCAGGGTTTTAAAAAGTTTTTAAATTTGACACAAATTTTGTTGACACCGCGCGCTATAAACTAATGTCCACGCGGACGAAGTCGCGGGCAACAGCTAGTTATGAATAAAAACAATATTATATAGTAAAGTAGGTATGATTAGTACTGTTACAATAATAAAGTAGAAAATAAAACGCCATCTGTTTTCATATATTAGAATTAAAATATTGATTGCATTGATATATTTTCTGGATGGAATATAGGCCAACACGGTACACTCGAACTCCTTTATTTTAGAGTGCCTTCTGTTGTCAACTTGTCACATATATTAGAAATGCAGTAGGAGTTCTATAAGATAAGATAGATTGATTATTATTATTATACCAAGTGATTATATTATTAAACATAATATTCTAACGTATTAAAAACTATAAACAAAAACATACTAACTAATAAGTATGATTAGTTCTATGTTACAATAAAGTAAAAAATAAAACGCCATCTGTTGAATCGTATTAGAACTAAAATGTTCATTGCATCGACATATTTCTGGATTTTTTATAATATTATACATAAATAAGATTTTTGAAATATTATTTTAATACACAGAGATACTTTCGCATTTATAATATTAGTATGGATTATTTGTGTGTTGGAAAATCCATTTATCGAGGAAGGCTTACGTAACATAACATCACGTTGCGACCAATAGAAGCGAAAAACCAGAGGAATATGTGAAAAAGGGGGAACATTATTTGAACGCGCTAATCTCAAATCGACACTATACACGACCTATTTTTATGTTATTGAACTCAGACATAGAGTACACGACCAAGGGCGTGCCCAGCATTTCAGCTAGGGAGGGATATTGAAACCAAAAATGAAAAGAGGAAAACGTACCATACGAGTATCTGCTATATGTATATTTTGGTAATCAGATAAAATGCATGCAACTATTTGGAAGATAAGATAAAAGTATTTTCAGTTTCAGAGGTCGGATTTGTAGGATTTTCATTATTGTAAGTGCACACTTACGTACAAACTTCCATTTTTTTTTAAATAAATTCTTAAAATGTCTGCCTAACAACTTTAATAAACGAACTTTTTGTATGTCACACAGACATTGAAACTTTTTATTAGCTTTATAAAAAATAAAGCAATATTTTACGCAAAAATATTAATTAATATTACAAGGGTCTACGTCAAAGTAACGCAAATTAATTACGACCTAGGGAATAAATTTCAACAGAATGTATGGAATATATTAAATCAAGACGAGTTATAACAATTTCAATTATAAGTGACAACTACAGCAGAAGCCACTTTCGTGAATAATGAAACGGGGACATCAAAACATTTAATATTACGAAGATAGTCATAATACGGTCAAACTCAATTTTTAACCGACTTCCAAAAAGGAGGAGGTTATAATATGTTCGTCTGTATATTTTTTTTGTATGTTTTACGTAATTGCAGATTTCAGTCATAGATGAGTGAAATCTGCAATTACGTTGCCAGCCCAACACCATATTAAACTATAATTATTATAATATTATATTATACTTCAAATATTAAAACATTTCCCTTAAAATCCTTCGCAGATTTAGAAAGTTGCTGCGTTTGAATGTTTGTTTGTTACCTATTCCGTCACTTTTATAATCTTTCCGTTCCCAAGCGGCAAAGTTTGCGAAGGCCGGCACTAAAAGTCTCCTGAAGTTACTTCTTTCTAACAAAATGTTTGAAACGTAAACATGGAATCCCTTTTATTTTTGCCCCATTTCATATTAAAAACTTTATTATATTTGCATAATAATGTCCTTTAAATTACGATATACTTTTATAATATCTTGTGCTTGTTGGAATTCAGAAGTCAAGGATTTTGACTTGATAAAGTTTTTTTAATGTAATTTCTTATTACAAAAAATAATTTTTATTTTATGCTGCAGCCTCAGCTTGTATGTAAAATGAACTTAATATTTTCCTGTTAATACAATCATTTTGTAATATAACTTAAAAAAGTGATTAAGTGTATGTGACTTTGTAATGTCATAATATTATAATTATTAATAATAATAACTCGATACACTTTTACAATAATATTATATTCTAAGTAAAAACAAAAAATATAATGTTATATTTAACTTTAAAAAGAAAGAGTTTCAGTCATGAGTTGACTGTTTAGTGTTTAGTAAAAATAACAAGTTTTTAGGCGAATCCAACTAGAAAGCAACGTTATATTAAATTTTGCGTTTCATCCAATATAAAGCTCAATAGCATTTCTATGGCTAAGTTAACATAACATTGCATAATGAAAAATATGAGATTTTTGCATTTTTTTCATTTGTTTTGTAGGGATAATTTTTATGAAAGTGTAGACCAGTGGTCTACGTAGCATGTAGCAAAACCATTTTAATATTAAATGTAATATTAAATGCGTGTATTACAAAAAATATAATGATACAAGCTGATGACGCCAGCAACTCCGTTGCACTAAAAGCTTGTTTATCGCGCGGTAACCGTACATTTTCCCGGGACAAAAAGTATCCTTTGTCCTTTCTCGGGACTCAAAGTATTTCCATGTCATACATCAAAATCAGTTCAGAGGTTTGAGCGTGAAGAGGTAGCAGACAGACATACAGACGGACAGACGACACACTTTCGCATTTATAATATTAGTATGGAAGTATGGATTTACAATGTCAGCAAAGTAAATAGTATGTGTACTTATTATATTTGAAAAAGAAATTCACAAAACTACAACAAAATTTGTTGTCTGCGTTAGATAATAAATTGTTATTTCTTACTGTGTACTGCAGGGCTAAAATGGTCACATTTAGCAATTCCTCTCAATCAATTCAGCAAATGAATTGTCAAAACTGTCAAACTGACAAATGTCAAATCAGTACAAAAATACAGAAATGAATTGCAAGCAGAGTTGCATTTTACGATTTTAGAAAAATGAATCATATTATGATTCATATCATGATTCTTCAAAGCGACCATTTTAGCCCCACTGTGTAGCTTACAAAGCTCACGATATTTCTACTGCAGCGCAGTACTTAATTAAAGAAGCCCGCAAAATATCAACACAAAATTACATCAAAAGGTTTTTTGGTACACAAGGACGTTGAATATTTTGCCCGCATATTACCGTTTAATCGAAATATGCTGAGGTGATTATAATTCATGGCACAATATTTTTATAATATAAATGACTAGCTGTTGCCCGCGACTTCGTTCGCGTTAGCATAGTAGATCACGTCCCAAGTATTATTTTTCAAAAATATTCAATGTACATAATTGAATTTCCTACGATTTTATTATATTATATTGTATAGATTTATTATTTACACTCATTATGATGGGTGCAGCGGGGCGGGCTGCATTTTGATCCCACTCTTGTTAGTCTATTACGCACTTGGTCATAAAAATAATTGTGTGGAAAATCTCCCGCCTGTTATGTGCGACCTTTCCTTTTTAATAGTAGTTATTTTGAACTACAGATTTTATATTAAGTACTACACTAGCAACCTACAAAAATTGTGTTCATGTAGCGTGATTTAAATCCGCGACCTGCCTGCCTAGCATACGCCAACGAGATATCTCGAGATAATTAAAAACTATCTACCGTCTCATAATGTCAAAATATCGACATTATCTCGACAAAACTCTATGAACATGTGTTATTTCGATGATAGATCTACGCAATAAAAAATGTTTGTCATGCTAGGGTCAATAAAGGTGAAGAGACAAACCATCAAACATCGAGAAAACATGTAGAGTGAAATATGTCGTTGGCGTATGCTAGGCAGACAGGGCAGCTTGTGCACTGCAACCGAACCACTAAGCCAAAAAAGTCGTTTATGGCACTAATAACTAATATTAAGGCAAAGACAAAAATAAAGCAAAAAAAATATTCTAAATTGTTCGCAGATGAGATGCAAAACGATGACATCCTTGGAACGGAGTAACAGAGAACCGGAAACGACAACTCAATTCGTGTAACTACCGATTTGATAGTAACATAGTATTACTAATTTCAATTCTTATATTAACCATAGATTAAATTAAAATCGACATTCAAACTTAAACTCGCAACTTGTTCTGTCAACATGTCACCACTTCTGCTGGTATCATTTTAATTGTTCCTGATGATACTCAGTTAACTCGTCCAAATCGCTAGATCAGTTGGTCGACGAATCTAACGACACATCACAACTTATCAAAAACATAACCAAGGAGACAGCGATAACTGACAGAAATTGGTATACCTAATGAAGGACACGCAAGTAATTCAAAAGATATGTTTCTACAAAGCCCGCCATTGAGAAAATGATCAGGACGAGTAAAATCAACTTTTCTCAGACCCGACAAGGAACAAGCGGAGAGAGAAGAGCAAAAAGAGCGTTAATCTCCCCCAAAAACTGCCCCTTGAACAGACAGCGTCGCGGTTCACATTGTGTTTTGTTGGTACAGAATTAATTTTAAGGTATTGGTTAATGGCCGAAACCGTAAACTTTTCGACTTGTAGTTTGATAAGTCATTTTTAACACAATTTTATCAACGTTTATTTATGTAACAGAATCTTTGAGTACGATTTTTACCTATCTCCAGTTTTGCAATACGTATTAAGAGCCAATGACAATGCAATAATTTGTTAAAATTTTTGAATTTTTTTTAATAAAAAAAAAACGTGTTTTTTTAGTTTTTAAACCATTATTAATAGATGACGGATGGCTGACAAAATCCGCAGAGCGGTTTCAGTCTTTACCACTTTTATCGCACCAAGCCATTTTCGGATCAGAAGATGAAACTCTGCTCATACATCTTATCTGTCAAAAGATTTCGACGCAATCAATATATCATCTATATTAGGTCGCAAAATCCCTAAGGAGTTTTATGTGGCGGTTCATAGCCTTATATATTTGTATGACTTATGAGTTTCAGTTCCTTGCTTTGATAATTAACATGCTTTTAAAATACACTATTTGCTTGTAGCGCTCTTGTTTATTTATTACTTCGATGATATGACATAAAATTGATTAAAATGTATTCGAAAACGAATAGGTCCATATAATATTATTTTATCCTCTTACAAGGGTGGGTGTAATAACTATAATATTTTAGTAACGACATTATTCTCCCGAAAATATTATTATTAATGCAATATTTTACTACCGACGGTAAATTATATTATGACAACTTGTATGCTAGTTGTCATAATATAATTTACCGTCGCGCGTCGGTAAATTCTCTCATATTTATACACTCACTCATATTTATACAGCTGTAAATTATTATTAAGAAAATAATATTTTATGAGGGTTCAGTAGGCAACAAGGAACTCTTACAATCTTTCGGTCTGTCCGTCTGTCTGTCCACGGTTTTGCTCAGAGACTATAGAACCTATAAAGCTGTATTTTGGCATGAATGCACATATTAATGATGCCGACAAAATACAATTACAAATATACAAATAATTTATTTCCAGAAAAATACAATATTATACAACTTCAGATTAAGACGAATCCCCACACTAGGCATAGACTGTCCTGTGGGGGTATATTACTAATATATAAGATCTTTTAAAAAAAATGTAAGGTACCTATCCCATCAAGCAGGGGTGATTATTTTTTCGCATCCACTGCCCCGTGTGGGGTGTCGTTGGATAGGTTTTTAAAAAATATTATGAGTATTGGCTGAATCATTTACTGATTTAAAGATCCTTTGTAAAATATGAAGTTTTTAAGTGTAAAAAATCGTTAAGAGTCCAGTGTCCCTTCTACCAGCTAAATGGTTGATTTTTGAAATATGAAAAAATTCACGGAAGTAAAAAATATGCTGAATTTAAAAGGATAACTCTCAAGGCTAAGAAGACTTCATAAGGTATTGAGTAACAGTCGATCAACTAAAAAAATATTCGGAGAAGTATGTAGAAAGGAACTTTTCGTTCAAAAATACGTTATAAAAGTTTGTATATATTATACAGTCAATTATTTTTTAACAAAAAAATAAACCCGACTGTGCCCGACTTTCAAGGAAAAAACGATATTCTTAAAATGATTTTTTCTTCATTAGTGTCTTTTTCAAAATTCGACTAAATCTCAACGAATTCTGTACTCAATTTTCATTCGTTTGAAGTCGGTATTTGCCTAGAACTGAGATACTTGACATAGAACTTAGCCGAGAACAACACATAATGTGATGACCCATGGTATAATTATGGTTATGATGATCATGATCAATCAAATTGATGTGTTGGTCTTTGCTTTCAGTTGTTTAAACGAAATCCTTGAACCTGTATCTATGGATTCAAAAGTTCTGTTCGCTACCTTCGGATCCAGGATATAACCTGGTGCACAGTCTTACTTTTTGGTAAGATTTACCTCGAATGCTTCAGAAAAAAATTTAATCACTATATTATGTTTCCATACAAATTTCAAGGAGTCCCCTCGATTCCTCATGGATCCCATCATCCACCACCATCATCCACAACCACCATGTTCTTAAAAATGGTCAGATCACCACTTTTAAGAACATGGTACCAAACTCGGATTTCACCCTGCACAACAACAAAAGAATCATGAAAATCGGTCTAAATAATAATAATAGGACTGAAAAATGATACGCTACAGCTTATTCATTATAATATTATAGTCTTTTACTAACTATAGGTACTTAGTTATATTATATACCTACCTAATATTACTTTTGAGAACAAAATATTGTAGTTTCTTGATAAAAAAAACTACGAAACGTAAGTAATAAAACTTATACTATAAGATGCAACGTGTTTCGGAAAAGTTTTAATATAAAAGTTTCACACAACACACAGAGTGTTTTATTTAAAAATATATTGATAACGGAAATTTCAACTGTCGTGAAGGACATATTTTTAGCGAGAATCAGTTAAACTATACATAATATTATATGAATATACAAATATTTTATGTCCATCAAAATTATGTCCGCCAAAATGTCCTTTACGGCATTAGAAATTTCCGAAATTGATATTTCCGGTATAACCATTTACACTGTAGTAAGTTTACTTTTGGTTCCACGTCGATAACTTTCAGCAAATCGTCAATCGAATATGGTATACTTAAATGACTCAACATTTCCATTCTTATCACCTTTTTTCCGATTGGGCAATGGACGTATTGAAAAAGTGAAAGTGAAAAACCTTTTAAATAATTCATTTCATCTATCGCAAAATGCCGTTTAGTACGCTTGTTAATAAATAAGAATCAACGAATCAGTTAGAACTTGGGAGGTTCCGTATAAATAATAATATAGAATATTAATTTATATAATACTAGCTGTTGCCCGCGACTTCGTTCGCGTTAGCATATATATTCAAAAATATTCGATGTACAGAATTGAGTCTCTTACGATTTTATTATATGTATAGATGACTTAGTTTGTTTCTAAAAAGGAGAAATAAGATGGAATACAAACGCCATGACACCATTTCGTTTTAATAACAGATCCATGGTGGGGGGGCTAGTGAGCAAACGGGTCACCTGATGAAAAGCAACTTCCGTCGCCCATGGACACTCGCAGCATCAGAAGAGCTGCAAGTGCGTTGCCGGCCTTTTAAGAGGGAATAGGGTAATAGGGGAGAGTAGGGAAGAGAAGGGAAGATAATAGGGGAGGGTAGGGAAGGGAATAGGGTAGGGAAGGGAATAGGGCCTCCGGTAAACTCACTCACTCGGCGAAACACAGCGCAAGCGCTGTTTCACGCCGGTTTTCTTTGAGAACGTGGTATTTCTCCGGTCGAGCCGGCCCATTCGTGCCGAAGCATGGCTCTCCTACATATATCTCCCAAAAATGTACCATGCATTTCCTCGTTTGTGACGAGTACGCTTTACAATTTTCATAATAGTTTATGACGTAAACTTTGCAAACAGAAACGAATTTACAAGAGTTTCTACACACATTACACACTATATTATAATTTATACATAATACTTACATACAAAACGACTTGCAATTAATGTTTGTTAGTTTGTCATTTTCTCCAATCAAATCCTGTTAGCCGACGCGCCTGAAGCACTAAATGTTCCATGTTTGTCCAATTAAGTTGAGGCCTGGTAAGATGCGTCAAAGGCACATCTAATTTCCATCTTCGTCACCAGGAAATAAACATTCGAGTAGTATTACTTATTAACCTATCAATATACGAAAAAACAGCTCGTTAGGGTTCCGTTTTACGGTTCAGTAGTCAACCAAGTTTTGTTGATACAGGAGTCAGGACCCTATAACAGAACCCTAACGAGCTGATTTTTTGTACATTAATAGGTTATCAGTTAAGTATATATTTTAAAGAGTAACATTTCCCTGCAAATAAAACAGTCCATATTTTAGGACCATCAATTCAAAGTATGAAATCCTTTTAGGCTTTAGTATCTCTATTAGCTACCACTTTCGAGATTTTTCGCAAATAAAAATGTTGTTTGTCTTATCAAAATGAAGCTACTCACAAAAAATTTGCTTGATGGTAATTTAAAAAAAATAGGCATGATGACTATTTTTTTTTTCTCATCGGTAATTGAAAGACACTTAAAAAATAGAAACATCGTTGAAATAATGACTCTGATAGCTTAAAAATTCACCAAGATATGACAATTCAAATATCTCATAAAAAAAGACCTGCCCGGAACGCTCCATACAAAGTGCTACGAAAGTATGACGTCAGTCTTTCGTAGTTTGTATGCATCGGGAGACAACTTTGTTCGACAGGTATATTAAATATTGCGTTTATGAAAGTGGTTTCATAACAAAAGTTGCTTTTAATTGCATAAGTTATCGAATTGTATACAAATATTAAGAAATTTAATTGAAAAAAAATTCGACTTGAATATCAAACTTTGAAGGCGCATAGCAAAAAAAAAAATACAAATGCTATCAAGCTGAAATTTTGGGAACACTTATTTTTTACCGTGATTTCTTTATTTTATTAACAAAATTCGCTAATCTTTGACCTTGTCATCATCCCTATTGTTCTAGGGCTCCCGTACTATAGCAAAAACTATTTTTAAATGATTTTCAAAGATTTTTTTTCCGCAACCACCACACCACGGTATATATTTTATGACGCGGGAACCTTACATTTTGTTTTATAAATTATAAACTATTCTGAATCCATGCGTGGGACTCAGAATAACATCGTACCATATTTCATCAAATTTATTTTAAACTAGCTGTCCCGGTGAACTTCGTGTTCGTATTTTACATGCCTCGTTTAAGTTTGGAACGCCATTTTTCGGAAGTTTCACCCTGAATAGGGGCGCGCACCGTGTCAGGGTGGCGGCATCGTGTCGTGGCACGATGACGACGCCGCGCCAAGTTTGATGGAATTGCTCTGTAACCCCACGTATTTGACAGATGTCGCCATAGTAAAAAATCTCTATTCTAGAAGATCTTTCGAATGACACCTGTTTCTGCTCTGTTGGTTGGTGGGGACGTTTCTTCTCATAGTCCTTTGATTGGAAATTGACAAAATGGGAGCATTTTTTCCAAGTAAGTAGCTGTTTTGTAGATGACTCTTTTTACTTTGCACCCGTCGATTTATTAGTAATTATTTGCTCACTAAATCTTACTTGAATACTGACGTATTTGTTTCAAATCTTTATCCATATAAATCTATTAAATCCAAGCATTTACTTTGATAATGATTTCCTGTAATTTAATTTAATGATTCTGTTTGTTTCATATAAACAAGACACCGCCGTTAGACAATAATAGTAAATTTTAATTGGATTACCAGATAGAGACGTAATAAAATTATATTTTTCAACAAGTGCAACATTTTGATTATCATGCTCGTCAATAATACCTCCCACACCGGTTTCGATGACAGTGGCCGATTTCACAGAAACCAGGCGGTTTCATTGAAATCACTCATGCGTAGCTTACGCAGGAGTGATTTGTAATGCGGGAATCGAACCCACGATTGCCAAGTAAAGAGTCACGCCTTAAGCTATTGAACCAAGACAGCGTTTCTTCTCCGATATATTAGTTTTATAGCTCGACTTATACCATAGACCAGGGGTCACCAAATGGCGGACCGCGCCATTGTGTGCGGACCAAGCATGTTCGAAGATGATCTTCGTTCATCTTAGGACTTAAACATCTCCAGGATTTAATGTCAATATTTGTGTGCGGACCATGCATGTTCGAAGATGATCTTCGTTCATCTTAGGACTTAAACATCTCCAGGATTTAATGTCAATATTTGTGTGCGGACCATGCATGTTCGAAGATGATCTTCGTTCATCTTTGGACTTCAACATCTCCAGGATTTAGGTAATGTCAATATCTATAGCTTGCACCAATATTTTACTCCAAACTTCAGAGAGATAATTGGCTACAAAAATGGTTACTTTTCACATTAATATCTAAATAAATACCTACCTATGTAATTTCCGTAATTACCTTTGTTTAATAAAATTTTTAAATAAAATGTATGGACCGCGAAGGTCATTTCATGTCTTAAAACGGACCCCGAGCGAAACTAATTGGTGACCCCTGCCATAGACGTATTAAAAATACAAAGAACATTATAATGATGTGCTACTTACAACCTACAATACATTCAAAAAAATAACCTCCTGACACAGTCGGGTAATAAAAAGCTTATAGTTCACATAGTCGTAAATGTTGTACTGTTCAGATGACACTTCGGGTATAACAATGAATGAAAACCTTTTGTTAAAGTTATGACTTATGATATAATATTTTGCTCTGCGCTATTCATGATACTTTATTTGTCAGATATTTTTTTATCGCTGGTTACAATTTTTTGTTCGATCATCGTTAACCCTCGGTTGGTCGCGCTTTTAAAATAACGCCGTTGGTCACCTGGGGTCTTTGAAAGCCCGAAAATTAAATGACATAAAAATGGCATAAATTTATATATTTCTTAACTTTTTTCTGCAAATTATTGTTATATATTTTAATATTAATCAGAGTAAATCAAAAAATTAATTATATTTTGAATACTTATAACCAAAACTTACAATTTAAAAATAGAAGTCAAAAAGTTTCAAGTGGAAACCTTAAGATAGGAAAATTAAAAAAAATCAACATAGTTTTAAAACGCGTAGATAACTGAAATAATAGTTAAATTTCCTATAACTTAGATTGAAAATTAAAAAGCTAAGTCAAAATAACATATAAACTATTGAATGTTAAACGTTGACAAATTTTCAGCACCAAAACCTTGTATATTTTATACATTTTCCTGTTCTAATACTTTAAACGTATGGTAAATATACCAACAATTAGTTTCTAATCATCACCAAAAAATAATCATCATCATTTTGGTCTTCATAGCAAAATATGCATTTCTGGAAAAGTGCGTCTAAAACTTCTTGTAAGCGATATAAAACAATAAAAACCAACACACGTACATTTTAATTGATTTATTATTAAAATACAAGGAAAATCACAAAAGAAATCCATTTCGGTGTGAAAACTGTATGGAAATATCAAATTAAATTTAGTTACGCGGTTGATCACCTGGGGTCTTTAAAGACCCCAGCGTGAATAAACACATCTGTAACACACAATACATGCACGCGAGCTCAGATGAGTGGCAATTATATCGAAATATAATTCCTTTTAGGAAGCTACCTAAAGAGCGGAGTTGCTATGATTAATTTAAATATAGTTTTTTCTCGTTTTCGCAAACTCCGGGCTTTTAAAGACCCCACGCGACCAACCGAGGGTTAAATCAGATCAATACTGCTATTCAAAATACACTTTCATTTCACGTCAACCATGACGGCAGATGCGCTGTGATTGGTCAAAATCGAATTTTGTATTAAAGTTGATAGTTCTGAGAGGAATTGTCATTATAACGTCTGAATAAATACTTCCAGAGTAGGGCGACTCAGAAGAGATCTCGAAATTTATACGTTTTACGTAGTATGTACCATATCGGCCGGGGCGCGCCGTACTAATTAGTACGGGAGCCCTAGAACATTTTTTTTTATTACTATCAAGCAAATTTTTTGTGAGTAGCTTTATTTTGATTGTGAGTAGCTTACTTAATGCGTTTATAGGCATTGTGAAACATGTCGAAAGTGACAGTCGCGCCCAACTCGCGTATATTCGCCCGTTTGTCTGAAGTCGAGGTAGGTAAGTTCCTTATAGACCGTCATACTGGTACAAATGACCTTGTATTTTGTGTCACCATCCACCGGTCTATTAGTTCTGTCTACTCTGTTACTTCCATCTCGCTAGCTCTATCTGCTCTATCTATTCAGCTCATATCGTATGCTGCATTATTATAAAGACTACATTTTGAACTCCATACTCCAAGGTTGACCTTATAATATAAGGACTAACGACACAAAGAAAATACATCGTATTTAGACAACTGTTACGCGGAACAATGAAAATAATTTGCTACTATTGGTATAGCAAGAAAAATATTCTTTATTTTAGTGTTTAACATAAATAAACAATAAGAATATTAACATTTTTCTTTAACTAGGATGTTAGTCCGAAAGATAAAGAGAGAAACAAATCCGATACACTACCATGAATCTTATTGCTAGATCGTATTATCATCATTTAACTAGTTGAATAAAAAATTGTTTATCACGCGAGAACCGTGCATATTTTTTTCAGAAAATAAAGTATCCTAATTCCTATTGTCCTTCCACGGGACTCAAAGTATATATATAAAAAAAAAAAAAAAAAAACAAATTTCAACTTAATGGTTCGATCGGTTTGGGCGTGAAGAGGTAACAGACAGACAGACACACTCACGGGAGACTGGCATTAATACTATTAGTATGGATACTATTGTAATTAGTGTTTGCATATTTGCTTATGAAAAAGTAACTGGACACAGTTATTATGAAAATAATGTAAAAACGAACGTAAATCCTAATAATGACTGGCGTGTAATTCTGCCCTTTTAGTGCATATTTCTGGACTTAGTGCATAATTAATGCTCCAATGGTTGCTTTTTAGGGTTCCGTAGCCAAGTGACAAGATAACTTAAATTTTTAAGAAAAGTTAAAAGATTCGTCTTGTCTGTCCGTTCGTCCATATAATATCGCAGCCACTTTTCTCTGTAACTATAACGCTTATACTGTTAGAAGGTACGTAGGTCCATTCGATGAACCGCATTAAGATTTTTTACAAAAAAAAATTGGGCTCTTGACTTAAAATTGAAACTCTGGTTTTGTTTCCATCTAACACATAATATTATTACGTGTTTCTACAGGGTGTAACAAAAATAAGTGATAATACTTTAGGGTGTGTACGTGTTCCTTGTAGAGAGTTCACTGTGAGAAAAAATGTTCGTCTTTCAGAGCTGCTACTTTCACAGTGAACTCTATACAAGGAACACGTACACATCCTAAAGTATTATCACTTATTTTTGTTACACACTGTATATTATATAGACCTATAAATAATATTATTTTAAATTGAGGTTTCTCATATAAAAATAAATACAGACATACAATCGAGAAGATCAAGAATCAAGAGAATATACAATCTCATATAAAAAGAAAACATTTTGACCAATAAAAAACAAAAAAGAAATTATTGACCAATTGGCACGGAAATACGGAATCCTTTGTGCGAGAGTCCGACTTGCACCTGGCCAATTCATTACTTAGTTATACGATACGTATGAACAACAGAAGCCAACATTATCCAGTGCCTTCACGAAATCACTACTATAAAATGTATGCGGTGACGTCAGAAATATATTCTGACGGGATATTTTCAGGTGCACGCTTCTAAATATAGAAAACAAACAAGCAAACATTAAATGAACCAACGATGTTATTCGCAAATAAGTATTTTTACTTTTTAGTTTACGACTTAATCGCAAACTATAAGCTTAATATTATCATAGTTTATAGAATTATATGCTGATGAATGCTAAGCTGATTTGGATTATTATCTTATAACGAAGAGAATAGCAGTGAAGAAGCTGATTATTATCTACTGGACTTTAGGCACTCTATCTTACACTTTTGTCCCTTAATTTTTAGTTATTAGTTGTTTGTTTTAAACAAGACAAAACAAGTTTTAAACAAGTCGAAATTTGACTTGAAGATACTTTGAGTCCCGGGAAAGGACATAGAATAGTTTTTATCCCAGATAAATGTACGGTTCCCGCGCGATTAACGAGTTTTAACACAACGCAGTTGCGGGCATCATCTAGTTTATATCCTATATATAATATATATAATATATGGCGTATTAATATTATAATATTATTACGCCAGCAAAAAACTTTGGATCCCTTTTGACGAAAATTGCGGAAACTTAGGTGAATGAAATTTTGCACAGTTAAAGTTTATACGTATGGTATATATGTATGGTGAAGGAGTGCATCGAGCTTATATTATTTTGAAATTATGCTTTTATCATACATTTTTTTAACAAATAAAACATTACACACACTACTGTTGTCAAATTAAAAATGTTGTTTTTTTTAATCAATCTTAAATACTCAATACTTTAAACGGGGAGGCAAAAGAAGAAGATAATTAAATTTATGGTTGAATTTCGATCATTGTGCGATCTCTAAGTATTTATTATGTTGAGTAGCTGGGTCCTTTTTGTTAATCATCCCACATTTCATTTACAAAAGAAGTCTCAAATTCTGATTAAATTTTAGCTGAAAAAATACCAATACAACAAAGAGTTTAATCAAGGTTTATCTGAGAAAATAAAAAATTGTGCGTAGTCAAACATTTATTTTTTATAACAGAGGTTTTTTAGTAAGTATCTTATTTACATCCATTAAATATTTACATAATTCAGCTTAGCGTTCACATTTATAACATTCAGGCATGCTTTTACATTACAGATTGTAATAATACAATATGATCTTTGTTAAAATTATTAAAAAAAAATGAACATACCGTCTTCAAAAATCGCTAAAATATAGTCTGACTCTGTTCTATCGAAAACTGGATTCTGGAGTCTAGAGTGTACAAAATGCTATAAGAAACAAAACATGAATAACCCGTAAAAATAGGTAAATACTGGCAGCCACAGAATAGATAATAGTACCATCGAGGAAGTTGATTCCTATGCAATTGACAGACCAACGATATTTGGTCTAATATGTCAATTCAATGTTAAGGCGGGGATTAATCTCAATCCAAAACTATAACTTTGCACACAACCAAAGACCAAGCGTATACGCATCGCAATAAGATTCATTTTAACTTAGCATAAAACTGAAGTCATTTCATGTTTTTTTTAAATATCTTTGGAAATAAACATTAAGAAACAAAATTGTTCGGTTAAAGAATTTTTAATATAGATTTACTAACAATTTATTCAAATAAAATGTATAATTATCCTAGTTAATACTTATATTTCGATGAAATAGATTTTTATCGGAGGTGAGTTTGTAAATTAATTACAGCCTTGATATTAAGTTTTATTAAAATGTTTATGGTTTAAGGTATTTTAAATATTGTGCTTTTTACCTCATATTTTTTAAAACTTCGTTATTATATTGGAACTAGGTAAACCGGAAGTCGCGGAATAACAAATTGAGGTTTATCCTCGCCTTAATTGTGATCTGTCAGCTGGGTTTGACGTAACGCGACCAAACTACTTAGGTCCCCGATTTGCAGAGGAATCAACTTCTCTGATAGACCTGATAGTACAACAGCAGCTTTCACCTTTTTTTAATTTAAAGTCGGTAGGTTATTATTATTTTTTTACATAAAATGACGTCATGTTTATTTACCTTGTTTGGTATTAAAAAATACATAAATATATAGTTATTGGTATTTTGAGATCATCGTTTAAATTAATTATATATATTTACATTTGTCAGAGATTCTACTTTAATTTCTAACGGTACGTATATTGGACAGACAAATACAGGAAAAATTTAAGAATGTTACGCTACTGGAAATAACGTAGGGTATTATAATATAACGTTTTTGGCGAAAAGCAATAATTGGTTTTGTCTACTCGGCAAGAATACAAACGTTTATCCACATCAAACATTTTCTAGATACACAAAGATAAATAGGGGACGGTCAGGCAAAATGGGTACCTTCTGTCATTTTCCTGACACGAGCTACTACGAGCTATAATATACTCATGCTTTAGCCTTCGATGCCTGAATAACCCACCGTTTATTATAGACTTATTACTAAGATCATTGCATAACAGCTATCACTGAATTCTTGGACTACGTGCACTTAATTCGTTGTCTGAACTGTGCGATTATTATGATCAAAGCACAGTTTACTATTAGTGTCCCAGTTGCTATACGCTAGCAAAATATATGGTCACAGTCATAGTAAAAGGAGGGGAAGTAAGTTATCTTCATACAAAGGCACCGCGCACTGCTTGTATGTGTGCGCCACAGTATCAATGCATCGCCACGTACGGCACACAACAAAATCTCGGCGGTACCAGCTGCAGCCTCTAAAACTGGCCGAGATTTTGTTGTGTGCCGTACGTGGCGACACATTGATACTATGGCGCACACATACAAGCCGCGCGCGGTGCCATTGTATGAAGATAACTTACTTCCCCTCCTTTTACTATGTCACAGTTTTACCACGTCTTCACTGGTGTCTCATAACTATAACACGCTGGCGCAAGATTAGTTGCCATTGTACTTTAGATACAAAATAATGAGTCCCATTATGCTCATAATAGTGTTCCTGTCACTGTTATATAGAGGTATTTTGGTTAATTTAAGTTCCCTTAGTTTTATTATGCACTTCATAGGCAATCCGGCACTGTCCCAATAACTATAACGTCAATGACACAATAGGGAAGCACATGATACATGTGTAACACTGGCACTGGTGTCCTGACAACTATAATACGCTAACGCTGCTTTCGCCGTCATATATAAATTTGATCGTTGACTGGATAGTGGATATTCTCCTAGAACCTAGAACACACACTTTTTATGAGGCGCATCCTCAGTTGAACCCGGGCACTGAGTTGTCCTATCAACGACAACATGGTCCGATTTTAAATCTTTAGCATTATTGGTGTCCTAATCACTATAACACATTTAAACTTTTCAAGATAACAGTTTGTAACTTTGTCTGAAAACCTAAAACACTTTGCACTGGTTCAGTTATCGTTTTACACTTTACAGACAATGGGTCACTGGTGTCCCATTCACTATAACACTTTTCCGTTTTTCAAGCGTATTGTCACAGTTATAGCACTGGCATTGATGTCCCGTCAACTATAACACGCTCGCGCTAGTCCCGTTGCCGTTGGTGTACTTTAGAGACGAGCGGATGGAGCGTATGGTGGTGAGTCTCACGGACGCCGTCCGGTCGTTGCTGCGAAGAAGGGATGCCCGATTACCGCCGGACTCTCTGAAAAACATAACTGTTTTTAATTCCAAAAGGATATTATGACAAATAGGCGTTTTAATCCGATAATTAATTTCTCGATTGCGTTTGATTACACCTGCCAAGTAGAGTGGTGAGACAGTGGCGAGACAGTGCTCTTAGGCCGGTATAAATAGTCAGTGCTTAAGAATTAAGATGCGACCCGGTCTCAAGACGCGATTCGGCTCTATGATTGGTCCAAATTTTGACAGCCAACCAATCACAGTGCCTGAACCGTGACTATTTATACCGGCCTTAGCCAATTAAATTCTCCGAGAGCACCGAGTGCTCGGCCGAGAGCTGTGTCTCACCACCTCGGTGTACATGTCATATGATTTGTGCCATAATTTATGCCATAATCACACCTACTCAGTAGGTGTGATTATGGCATAAATCCTATCACTTACTAGCGAGACACATTTATGCCATAATCACACCTACTGAGTAGGTGTGATTATGGCATAAATCCTATTACTTACTAGCGAGACACATTTATGCCATAATCACATCTACTCAGTAGGTGTGATTATGGCATAAATGTGTCTCGCTAGTAAGTGATAGTGGGCAATTTTGTGGCAGTCTTACGATCAAACAAAGGTGAAATGTATAACATTTGGGTCCATGGCCAACAGTCAAAATATACGAGTATAAATTAGGCACAAACTTTATTCAAAATTTATTTTTTCACAATTTATTTAAAATTCAAAATTCTTTATTTAGACAAAACATGGTGAAATTTTTTTTTAATGATATAAGTGGGTCACCTGATGGAAAGCAACTTCCGTCGCCCATAGCGTCTCGCAGCATCAGAAGAGCTGCAGGTGCGTTGCCGGCCTCTTAATAGGGAATAGGGAATATGAGAGGGTAGGGATGGGAAGGGAAGGGAATAGGGGAGGGTATGGAAGGGAATAGGGTAGGGGATTGGGCCTCCGGTAAACTCACTCACTCAGTGAAACACAGCGCAAGCGCTGTTTCACGCCGGTTTTCTGTGAGGACGTGGTATTTCTCCGGTCGAGCCGGCCCATTCGTGCCGAAGCATGGCTCTCCCACGTACTAGATTGATAGAAATTAGATGTACAATTATAATATTATAATTATTATAATATTATAATTACTATTTTTTATAATATTATAATTACTATTTCGGCATTATGGCTGGAAAAAATTAGGGTAGAGAGTATTGAACTATTTTAATAAGTAACAAAGAAAACAATTTTATAAATATTTATGAACATTTTCACTACCTTCACCTAGTCTCGCTTAAGATCGTAAAAATTTGTGTTACGGTTCCGAGATAATGAAAATAAATATGTATACGAATACAACAATCTTCTGAATTACGTAGTCAGGTGAAGCGAGAGAGGAAACTGGAACAGTTTATGGGACCGTGTGGTAAATGGGGTAGCTAAGGTTTAAGGCACAATAACTTTTGTCGTCTTGTCCACAAGAGCCAATTTGCTATGAACCTTTGGTTATTATGCCAATAAGCTAAAAGAACGCTTAATAATATCGTAGCAACTGAGTCGTCAGATTGCAGGACAGTTTAGCACAGGAAATTACAAGCTGAAACTACAAGAGGTAAATATCAGTAAATCTAAAAAACTTAGGTATGACAATTTATTTGACAACTACTTTGCTACATATCCACCAATAGGAGGTGAATTTGTGTACGAATTCGGACATCTACCGGTCCCTAGCACTTGTAAGTTGTATGCCTCGAGCGATCTTTACACGAAATATTTCGAGTGTTTTGAGAATACACAAACTATTAGCAACAAATTACGTGCAGGAAACCGGTCTCGAATGCTTCAACTCCCAAGCGGCCACATGTGGTGTACGAATTCGGACATCTATAACCGGTCCCACACGTTCGACTCGAGCGATCTTTGCACGAAATATTTGAATGTGAAGTTTTGAGAATACACAAACTGTGTTACGCTCGTAAAAATCTCATAATTCGGTATTTTATTCGAAGATGAACTTTTCTCACATCCTGAGAATTATGCCCCAGGTATTCTGTGCCCCAGGTGCGTGTGGTCTATGGCGCGGGCGGTTGCATACTATCTATGACTATCTCGCCGCTAGTGCGCGCCCGGCCCCGCGCCGCTCGCTTGACAGATTAAAGCGAGACGGCAGACAGTTATTGTACTAATGAACGCTAAAAGCAATGCATAAGGTTGAAATTAGGTTGTTTTCCAGAATAGTAGGTAAATAATATCTCGGCAATTTCGCGCAGTTTGTATTAATTTATATGGAAGTGAGACATGCATGTTACTTTATCGAAGCAGCTTACTTCTCAGAAGTAATGTCAAATGTGTGCCTTACGCTCTGGAGTTAAGGCTGAATTTGGTATGTTTAATTTTGGTGACATTAGTGACCCTGACGTGATAATGATGATGATGAATGTAATTTGCATAGTAGCATATGCTTTCAGTTCTTAAAACAGCGCCTAAGCCCCTAATATTGTATTTATAAGGAATCCGGAGTTCTGTTAGTATCTTCGGAACCATAGTATACCTCGGTACAAAATCTTGCGTTTTAGTAGCATATGCTTAGGATGCTTCTTATAAAACCAAAATCACCATATGTTTCCATATAAATTTCGAGGAGTTCCCTCGATTACTCATGGATGCCATCATCAGGTCACCATTTTTGTGAACATGGTACCAAATTGGAGTGAAACCTAATGCAATAAAACAAAAATTTCGAAAATCGGTTCACAAACGGCGGAGTTATCGTTGAACATACACAAATAAAAAAAAAAAAAAAAAAATCCGCAGTCGAACATATAACTTCCTCCTTCTTGGAAGTCGGTTAAAAACTAGCCAGTGAATTTCAAAATTATTTAATTTATATTCCTAAAATACCCTATTTTAACGAAAAAAAAAATTAAAAAGTACATGTGATTTTTTTTTGACAATGCCCATTGGCTACTTGCCCTTCAGAAAACAATATCCGCACTTACTAATATAATATCCATACTTACTAACATAAAAGTATAAATGCGAAAGTGTGTCTGTCTGTCCGTCTGTCTGTCTGTTACCTCTTCACGCCCAAACCGCTCAACCGATTTTGCTGAAATTTGGCATGGAGGTACTTTGAGTCCCGGGAAAGGACATAGCATAGGATACTACTACTACTAATTTTGGCGCAAAGGAGTTACGAACATTATCTGGTTATATAATAATTAAAACAGCTTCAGTGTATTTTACACCACACTGTTACTAATATTAACGCTTAAACGATCGACGTAACTCGAAACAAACTTGACTTCCACGGCAAACATTGTGTGTTTATCGTACAACTTAAGAGGCTACACCAGGGGCGAGAGAAATTGAAAATTGGTATTTGAAAATGTATTGCTGTCTCACCAATCTCAAGTCTTCCACCGCAGAGCGCGATAGAGACAACACGACAAATGTTCTAATAAAAGAACAGAAAATCAACGATTCGTTGTCCGCTGATTCCTTATCAAAAACTTAACCGATTTAAGTATTCATTAAAAATTAAAGCAGGGCTTGAGCTGTAATCCCATGTTTTTTTTTTTTTTTGTATATTTTAGCCAGTTTTGTTTTCTGAGTGTTTGAACACAGAGGAAAATCTGGCTATTTTTTTGGGTTTTTGGACGTTCTTATCTTTTTTAATAATAACATTATGAAAAAAAAGAAAACATAGGGACATGCTAATAGTGTCCATAGATATTCAGAAAAAAAAATCATGACTCTACCGGCATTATCCAGGGAGGAAACAGGGGACAACATTTGTATGGAAAAACGGCGATGTGGACTCCTCTTAATTATATTACATCATGTCTGGATTTACTTGAAATTACTAAGTAGATATTATGCCAATATAATCAACTAAATGACGCCTGTAACTCCGTTGAGCCAAAATTGGTTAATGGCGTCGGAACGCGCGGGATAGCCATGCTTCGGCACGAATGGGCCGGCTCGACCGGTGAAATACCACGTTCTCACAGAAAACCGGCGTGAAACAGCGCTTGCGCTGTGTTTCGCCGAGTGAGTGAGTTTAAAGGAGGCCCAATCCCCTACCCTATTTCCTTCCCTACCCTCTCCTATTACCCTATTCCCTCTTAAAAGGCCGGCAACGCACCCGCAGCTCTTCTGATGCTGCGAGTGACCATGGGCGACGGAAGTTGCTTTGCATCAGGTGACCCGTTTGCTCGTTTGCCCCCTTATTTCATAAAATAAAAAAAATAAATTATAACGTTGAGGAAAAGAAAATGTTGCGTCCTAGGATTGATTGGTTAGATGAACGGAAGTTAAATGAAGATTGTTGCCAGATGACACGACCGGAAGACGTCTTGATTGCTTGTGTTTTTTGCCCGTTAAAAAAGTAATAACCGTGTATGGTTATTCTAAATCGCGGAATCGCGTACAAACATTTTGCTCCAATTTCTCCAGTATTGGTAGCGTCAATTTCCTTTTTACCTTTTTTGCCATCAGATTCTGGTAGACCTATAGAGGTATGTATTATATTTTCAACCTAATATGTCACTCAGCAAAGATGATAATAATGATGGTGATGACTAAATAATGGTACCTAGAGGTCTGATAAAGATAATGAAATGCTAATGTGCGAGGTCCTTTATTTGAACTATCGACCCTTTGCTATTGCGTAGTCAGATATTTTATTCCTTAGCCCACTTCCGACTTCCTTATTTAGATTGCTGGCACGTAATATAATGTTACGGTACATGGTATACGGACACGTGGTGCCATATAGCGACAAACCAGGGAAACTTACCGAGGGAGCACAGGCAACATAAATCCCCTACTCAATACTAGGACTCAATACAGCGCTGCTACTTTCACAGTGAACTTTATACAAGGGACACGGACAGATCCAATAGTATTATCACTTAGTTTTTTTGCACCTTGTATATGCTTCTCTACACATTTGTGATCAAATGTATTATTTCATCCTATACCAACGTGGAGATGCCACATGTAGCATGCACAATTGACAATCTTGGGCAATCATAAGCTATGTCCACACTGTGCACTTTCATCTTCAACTTTCGTCATCAAATTTCATATTGGCGCATTCAATAATTGAATGCGTCAAGGAATGCAACGCCAATATTGTAATTTTTATAAATAGTTTTGGATATGGTCAGAGGGCATGCGTCGCGGGCATGCCTCATGTTCGCTGTTGACTGCGCTATAACGCATGCCCTTGACGATCAGAAAAAGGCACAGTGTGGACACAGCTATACACGAATATCCCCTCTACATCTTTATAGTGAACTTTATATAAGGTTTGCTTCATCATGGGCCAATCTTAATGACAAGCCACAAGAAGCACCCCAAGAAATTTGTATGGAAATCGCGAGGTAATTTTCAGCAAATGAGAAATCTCTTCCGCTTGCTCTAATAAAGTCCTTTCTGACAACTCCTTTGATAAGCCCATTTTGTATTACGGAATTTCGTATAAATTCTTCATTAAAATTCACATTTTTTCCCTGAGCTCTCGACACATTCGTATGAGATCACGTATTAACAATCCTTGACGAAGATTTTATTACCTCTTTTACGCTTCAGGTAAGCACGTTTTAATATAAAATGAAAATCCTTTTATTTTCATATTATCTTAAACTTCGCTTATTGTATTACAAACCTACCAAATTCGGGTCACATTTTTCGTATAAAATGGCAAAATTGATGGCTTTTATATTATGTTGTGTAGTTTATCAAAGACCTTAAAAGTTATAACTTTTAAGGTCTTTGATAAACTACATTCTAAAGATTATGGGTTGTGAATGTGGTATATAATACCACATTCACAACCCATAATCTTTAGAATAGCTTAGGACAGAATTTTGATCTATATTTAATATTAAAGGAAGATCGTATTTCGGCCGCAATTTAGAAATAACTTATAATATTTAGACTCGAATTTACTGCCCAGAAATATGCAATATGAAATATGCAATTTAATATAGGTAGTTCCAAAATTAAAAAGTATTGTAGACCCCATTGACGATCAAATTTAATCTTTGATTGATAATAATTAAGGGTGAGGTGGCCAATTTTTGCTGTTAAGACGCAGAAAAATTTTGCGAAAGAAAGAAAATTGGCGAATATCTACGCTGCTTGTGACGTTGGAGCACCAAAATTGTAGCGAATTTATTCCTCTACGCTATCATAGCGTTGAGAAAATCAAACTTATCTCTGTAAATAATCCATAATGGTTTTTATTATAGCCCCAAACATGGCCCTTTTGACTACTTACATGATGTATTGTTAGTTTTATGTGAAACAGTAACACTTACATTTGTGTCCCAAAAAAACTTTCTTTGAAAAAACTGTGTACACAGCCCGACTGAGGTTCAAATCTGGGGCCTTACTCCCGAAACTGATATCGATTTCGATTTTCGATTTCAACGGTTTTTGACACTTTAGACTTGCTTTAGACATCTAAAATAGCGCACGACTCGTGCTGCGGATCGACTTTTTTCATATTTGTTAGCGGACTATCCATTTTTATTATTATACTATGTTGACGCGGACGAAGTCGCGGGCAACAGCCAGTATTTCATATTTTTCGTAACCTTCTAATAATTTTAAATAACAATACAACGTTGCCATAACGACGTTGACAAGACGCCATGGCAACATCTCGATTTTGATACGATTTTGTTCCGGAATTCCTACGCGTTACAATGACATCAAAAACGAAATCGAAATCAGACTCGTATCAAGTTGATATCAGTTTCGGGAGTAAGGCACCTGTCGAGAAATGGCGGATAATATTACGAGATTTTCCATAGAATACGTAAAACTCAGCGTTGCCATCTCCCAATTTTACCTTGCCTAACACCCAACGATAACAAGAAATCGGTATTATTGATGAGGTTAAAATGTGGGGTAGAATTGATGTTTCTAACGATTCATTTGAATTTAAAAAGTTTATAAAGAAATTTATCTTAAAATAGTATAAGAATTAGATGAGTCCATTTATATTTAAGTATTCATAATATATCCGATTTTTCTTCAAATCTGTCATACTTACTGCTACAGCGACAGTTAAAGTGCACCTCTTCAACGGCGGATTGTATATTTTAAGCTATTTTCCTACCTTTTTTATGTTTAATTGTAAATATATTTTTAGACTATTATTGGAACTCAAATATTTCTAATGCAAGCTTGAGTACTTTGTTTTCTTCGTTAGAATCATTTTTCTAAACACAATACTTTTTGAAATACAAAGGGCGGAGAAAAATAATTGTAAAATCAGCAAAAATTGGCGGTTTCGCCCTTAAAGATACAAGTTGGAAGCCGGCTACATGAAGCGGCGACAGATGACGTGTCGTCGCGACACTACTGGTTTCTATGTATTTCTATGAAAAGTGTCGCTAGCTTCGTGTTGATAGCTGTGGTAGGGTATATCAAAGAAATATATAGGGTATTTCAAAGAAATACATAGAAGATTTTGTTGAGGGAAAGAATTTTTTTTATTTTTTGATATTCAAAATTTTATTTATACGTGGGAGCCATGCCATACTTCGGCACGAATGGGCCGGCTCGACTGGAGAAATACCACGTTCTCACAGAAAAGTGAGTGAGTGAGTTTACCGGAGGACCAATCCCCTACCCTAGTCCCTTCCTTACCCTCCCCTATTCCCTTCCCTTCCCTACCCTCCCCTAATAGGGGGAATTTTTATTTGGAAAATAATGGTCCATCCGACGCACCTTACTTATTTATACGTGGGAGAGCCATGCTTCGGCACGAATGGGCCGGCTCGACCGGAGAGAGACCACGTTCTCATAGAAAACCGGCGTGAAACAGCGCTTGCGCTGTGTTTCGCCGAGTGAGTGAGTTTACCGGAGGCCCAATTCCCTTCCCTATCCTCCCCTATTCCCTTCCCTTCCCATCCCTCCCCTATTACCCTATTCCCTCTTAAAAGGCCGGCAACGCACCTGCAGCTCTTCTGATGCTGCGAGTGTCCATGGGTGACGGAAGTTGCTTTCCATCAGGTAACCCGTTTGCTCGTTTACCCCATTATTTCATAAAAAAATATTGAGTATCAAAACTTGTAAACCCTAGAAAAATCCTCGAGGGACGCGAGGCACCTTGGCGCGCGTACTCTCTGGCATTAGCACCACCCATAATTTAATTTTAAGAAAACTGCATCGCAATTATCTAGTGCTTATATTTTCTCTTGATCTTATATTTTCAAAGCGGATTTTCTAGAAATTGATTTAAATTGAGGGTGCTAGTGCCAGGTAGTACGTGCCCTTAAGAAATGAGTAGCAAACCCATAGATAAAGTATTATAGTATAGATGTAGTCTTAGCCCGTAATCGCCACGCCATTTTGTGCTTATTTTCACACAAGTAGTGTGCGTTTATTTTCTTGAATATTTTTATTTGTCGATCATTTCGAAGTACATTATGATACAGGAAAGAAAGTCAATTAGTTCATGATATCGATAAACTATAGTTCAAATGATGAGAATCCGTAAACACACACTATGCAATTTTTATAGCCAAATTCTTAATTGATGTGACATTATTAGCACTAATGCCTTAAATACCACGAATAAGGGGTTAATAAACCTATAAATTATCTTTTTATTTTACAAAAATACCGATTGCAAAGCCCAAAAAACGTTGTTCAAAACTTACGTAAGTACCTATTTAATGTTAAATCCACGTGTTTGAAGCATTCTTTGGCCATTCTTATGGTTTATTATTTAGCGGAACCACAAAACTCAACAATATCTAGCATTAAATATTTACTAAAAACCTTTATTAACACTTTTATTACATGAAATATGCCGACCGACTCCTCTGTTATGTCCTAGTAAGTAGGACATAACATTACACGCTTTTGACGCTTATACAGTATACACCGATATAAGGCTCTCTCCAGTCTATAGTACCTCAATGAACAAACCACTTTGAGATCTTTTTTTACATTTTTAAATAATGCAGGATCAACTTAAAACAGCACTCCCTTTTTTTTCCCCAACAAAAACATTTTTCAGAAATTGAAATGCAAGTCAAAGTGAACTTATCTTGCCTACACCGCGATTTAATTTCAGATATGATTTTCTCTTTTATATTCTGTGAACACGCTAATTTTATTGTAAGAGTTTACAGACCTTACGTAAATGTTCGCTAATCTCAAAGTAATTTTGCTGTTTTGTTATCTTTTTGACCTTTTATGTACACTGTGTCTCTTTAGAGAGAAATTAAAAATAGGTATTTGAAAATGTATTGCTGTCTCACCAACCTCAAATCTCCCGCCGCAGAGCGCGATAGAGAAAACACGACATAAGTTATAATAAAAGAACAGAAAATCTTCGATTCGTTGTCCGCTGATTCCTTCTCCAAAACTTAACCGATTAAAGTATTTTTTTTATTAAGAATTAAAAAAAGGCTTGAGCTGTGTTCCTATGTTTTTTTTTTTTGTATATATTAGCCAGTTTTGTTTTCTGGGTGTTTGAACACAGAGGAAAATCTGGCAATTTTTTGGGTTTTTGGACGTTCTTATCTTTTTTAATAATAAAATTATGAAAAAAAGAAAACATAGGGACATGCTAATAGTGGTCATAGATATTCAGGAACAAAATCATAACTCTACCGGCATTATCCAGGGAGGAAACAGGGGACAACGTTTGTATGGAAAAACGGCGGTGTGGACTCCTCGTTGTGGACATGTTTAAGTAATAAGATCAAGCATTATAATGAATTATAATTCATAACATTAATCCTTATCCCTACTAATAATAAAAACTTGAAAGTATGTCGTGCGTCTGTTTCGTCTTTTTCCTCTTCACAATTTAACCACTGAACTATTTTGGATATAACTAATTTGGTATGGACTTACAATTTCGGAATATCTAGGATAGTTTTTATCGTGGCAAAAAAGGTAAAGAATTTTCACAAGGAAAGGAAACATAAAACATTAGTCTAGTCATTTTCAACATAATTGAAGACGTTAGTGGATGAAGTAGCGGTCCGAATTGGCCGAAGTGGATAAGAAACAATTTGAAAATGTTCGTATAGCATAAATGGAGGCTTTAGGACCGTAAATATGATATTTGATGCAAAAAATGGGATTCTCTGTATAGCCAGATGATGAAGTATTTAATTTAGTATTTTTGTTTCAATTATAAGTGAAAAAAATTGTAATTGTCATTATGACGTTATAAAATGTTATACAGGGTGCAATAAAACCTTCATGCCAAATTTTTTCCATGTTGCAAAACGGTCACTCGCGGCGGTGGGTGTGAGCGGGGGTAACGCGGGCATGACGCGGGCATGACGCGGGGGTGACACTGGGGGAGCCGCGCGCGCGGGGGTGCGTCAGGCGCGGGCGATACGTCATGTCCATTAATTTTGGTATTTTTAGGATAACTTTCGGTAGCTATTTCTCATCATTTTAGTGCTGAGTGATTATAAAAGTAAAAATACGTGTATTTTTATTTTATACAAGGATCAATATATCAAAATTTGGCAGGAAGGTTTAATTGCACCCTGTATAACATTTTATAACTTAAGGACAATTACAATTTTTTTAACTTACAATTGAAACAAACATACTTACTTTTTCATCTGGCTATACAGAGAATCCCATTTTTTTGCATCAAATCATATATTTTCCGGTCCTCAAGCCTCCATTTATGCTAAATACGGCATAAGTGAATTAAGGGTCAATTCAGACCGCAAAGCGTCTGTCTTCAATTTATATTTTATTTCAATTGATTGCGCGTCCTATATTTTAGGATCCCGTCTATTTATAAACGGGAAACTCATTAGGGGAAAGTAATTATTGTTTTTAATGAGGCTAACGAGTAACATCCAATCATTCACGTCCAATCGATGTCCGATCGCCAATACATAAATCACGAAAGCTGGTAAGTGGGACTTACATTAATTAATTAAAACTTTGATTTAATTGGTTTAATTATAGAAGTGAGTGGAAGAACCAGATAACTTTCATTTTATAACATAAGGACAATATCTCATTTTTTCCCCTAAAATTTGAACAAACTTTGTAATTTATCTACTTCATCATCTGGCTAATGTATCTGACGTCAAAATCCACAGTTTTTTTTTTTATTTCAATTCATTTTTCCGGCCCTAAAGGCTCCATTTATGCAAAAAAATTCGTTTGCAAATTGCAACTCTTTTTCTTTTATCGCTCAGAAACCATTTTCCACGATAAAAACTATTCTTCTTCCTTTCTTTTGACTTAATATATGGCGTGGTAATTACCAACAAAACCTTCGTAACCCAACTTTGTGATGTAAAACACAAACTTTACTATTGATTTTCTATGAGACCGTGGTATTTCTTCAGGTAAACTCTCCTCTTACAGTTCATCATGATAAATTATTCAGCCACGTTTGCGTGCTAAACTCAGGGAAATGCGAAGATCGCTTCATGCATTTAGGTGACCCTGTTCAGCCGTACACGTGGTATTAGGTACACAAGGTTCAAAACTTAATAGAAGATAATAAATTTGTTTATTTATGTAATTTGGGGCCGTCTATGGGCTTTTCGCCCATATCCTTTGTATGGAGTTGTGCGAAAAACCTATATACAAAGATATACATCAGATTATCTTTGTATACAGTGTGTAACAAAAATAAGTGATAATACTTTAGGGTGTGTACGTGTTTCTTGTTGAGAGTTCACTGTGAAAGTAGCAGCGCTGAAAGACCAAAATTTTTTTTTCTCGTGACGCTTGGGCCCTTGCCCATACAAAAGTGAAAAAAAAAATTCGTCTTTCAGCGCAGCTACTTTCACAGTGAACTCTCTACAACGTACACACCCTAAAAAGTATTATCACTTATTTTTGTTACACATTGTATAGGTTCGCACTGATTGACATAGTGATCTATCAACGCACAGCCCAAACCACTGGACGGATTGGGCTGAAATTTGGCATTCAGGTAGATGTTATGACGTAGGCATCCGCTAAGAAAGGATTTTGATCAATTCCACCTCCAGAGGGTTAAAATAGGGGATGAAAGTTACAAACTAATACTTCTTAACGCGAGTGAAGCCGCGGGCAAAAGCTCGTTGAAATAATATAATTAATTGTAATAGAATATAATATATTATATCTTCTTCCTTTTAAAACTGATACAGTTTAAATTTAATAAAAAATAAATCTAACTTTTTCGATAAAATAAATTCAAATAACAAATAGCTGCATTTATATTGCATAAAATAATTGGAATGACGGCAAGTTCAAATATTAGCAGATTTTTAAAAATAAAATAAAGATACTACTTAAAAAAATATATGTTTCCGAAATTTTAGCTTGATAATTTTTGTATTTTTTTTCTTATGAGCTTTTAAAGTTACATAGAATAGTCGATTCTTTTAAACAAATTAACCTAATATTTATTTACCTCTAGCCTAAAGACGAGCTTTGTGAAGGTTCGCGTCGTCACACCTTGATTGACAGATAATAACACATCTACATAATAATTAATATAAATAAAAATTACTATGTTAAAGCACAAATTATCAGGTGTGATAGTTTTTCCGTAAATTGTTCCACAAAATATTCAGAGGGATATACTAGGACTTGCTTCGCTCGTCCAGACTAGATAACTTATGATTTATGAAGTTTAAAGCAACCTATGTTATGGAACCACTTCCAAAAACGCAGGAGAGCCATGCTTCGGCACGAATAGGCCGGCTCGACTGGAGAAATACCACGTACTCACAGAAAACTGGCGTGAAACAGCGCTTGCGCTGTGTTTCGCCAAGTGAGTGAGTTTACCGGAGGCCTAATCCCCTGACCCTATTCCCTTCCCTACCCTCCCCTATTCCCTTACCTTCCCTTCCCTACCCTCCCCTATTCCCTTACCTTCCCTTCCCTACCCTCCCCTATTCCCTTACATTCCCTTCCCTACCCTCCCCTATTCCCTTACCTTCCCTTCCCTACCCTCCCCTATTCCCTTACCTTCCCATCCCTACCCTCCCCTATTATCCTATTCCCTCATAAAAGGCCGGCAACGCACTTGCAGCTCTTCTGATGCTGCGAGTGTCCATGGGCGACGGAAGTTGCTTTCCATCAGGTGACCCGTTTGCTCGTTTGCCCCCTTATTTCATTAAAAAAACGTAATTTTTATTATAGCTATCGAACAAAGTTCTTCCGCGATGCATATAAAAACTTGTAAGGCAATATATCAATAATGTTGGGTAACCCTATATTTTCTATTAGAGTCAAGTGACAAGGATGTGGTATCTCCGTCAAGAGTTTCCGCACGGGTGGTCGAGATTAAAAGGAATCCAAGGATTGTGTGGGTAGGATCGACCAAATAAATAAATAAATCTATCCACCCATGAAAACGGATTGAGATCGCCGCGAGTCATCGCAGTTTTATGTTGTATTTGTTCATAGATTTTTATTGTTCCATTATGATATCTCATTATAAAAATCTAATGCCGTTATTACATAGACAAGTATAAGTTAAAATATCGAGTAAACAATATAAACGAAAAGTGTAGTAGAACCCTATTAAAAGCCCTAAAAATAATCGGCCAAGTGCGAGTCGTACTCGCGCACGAAGGGTTCCGTACCGTTATAGAGCAAAAATAGGCAAAAATAGTGTTTTTTGTATGGGGGCTCCTTTAAATGTTTATTTTATTTTAATTTTAGTATTAATTAGTAAATAACAAATATAATTAAGATTTTAAATTTTATTTAAATAGAGTCCCGTTTTTACCCTTTGGGTACGGAACCCTAATAAAACCAAATAAACTAAAACATTGACTTGAAATCCTGATCAAAGTTAAGATAAACCTTTTATAAAAAACGTTCGCAAAGAAAATAACAATACAAGAAAAGGGTCGAGATAAAATAAAATATATTTTATCAAAATAACATAACTTTATGGTTTCTAGTTACGAATCAAAGCAATTTCATAGAAAGAATTCTTAATAAAACATTCTTACTTCTTAGAATTCACGCTAGACTTAAAGCGCTCTGCGTTAACGACTAAGAGAAGGTAAAATTGTAGAAAATATGAAATTCGAAACATTATTCATGTTATTCTTGTTAACAGGTAGAGCTCCCGTGGCCAAGAAGGAAGACCTTTGGTTTGCAGGAGAGGGTGCAGGTTTCCAGGAGGTGTGTTACAATGAGACATTTTCTGATCGCAAGTACAAAACGCCCAAAAATGGAAAGAAAATGGTTTTCTTAAATTCTAAATAGGCATTTATATTATGAATGCGAGAGTAAAACACCCGAATGTTTTGATTCTACGAGTTACCAAAGCGTAGCATTTTTTGCGGCCCGGAAGCAAAAAATCCATATTCTGCTTAATTTTCATGTAAAAAATTGAATCTTACATTCAACATATAAGCCTATTTAATTAAAAAATGTATATTTCAAGCTTTTTTCTAATCCATCGTGTCAATATTTTACGTACAAAAATAATTTACATTGTTAAGTGAGTAAATGTATTTTTTTGGTGCGTATAGAATGCTTGGCCTATAATTAGACGTTTGACGAAGAAAATATAAAAAAAAATACATTATCCGTAAATATACTTCCAACGAAGTATAATTTCAAACGAATTAACATTACGCCAATTCACTGCATGAGAAAGGTTTTCGGCGATGATAATATAACCGTTTACTCAAATCCCTTACTATTATTGTAGTAGGTTCTCCATGATTATAATATCATATCTAGGGGTCAAAAGGGTAGTCCCATTAGGATAGTTCAAATTCACACGCCTCGGTGTATATTATTATGATGGTCTTTATACTTTAAAGTTAAATTGCTTTTGCACTTAGCGAATTTTAATGACAAAACAAACGTTAAATTATATTATTATTTCTAGGTAACGATTTTTAACTTCAGACTTTAGTTAGCACGACGCTAGTTAGTCTTGTAAAATATTTTTTCGTTATCTTTTTTGTGTTTCATAAATATCTTATTTAACTAATAAATATTACAAGAAGTTAAAATCACTTATTTATCTAAACTTATTTAAAACCGGTTAATTATACATTAAGATAAGGAAAGTTAAAGAGATGCCTTTGTCTCGCCCAATTCACTTTAAAAAATAATTTCACTGACGGGAGGAAAAAATTTACGCATACACTTTAGTTTTTACGCAACAAGAATTTCTTTGACATTTTAATGCCCTCAGTAAAACAATAATCTTTTACATCTGCTTACGTCCCTAATTCAAAAATATTACGACAGTCCAAACAATTTCTCAGACGGGATTTCTATTCGAGTTTTTTTAGGGAACAATAATTTAATTTAATATAATGTCAAACGCCTGTTGTATTGCTGTCGCTGGAAAAACTGCCGGACTTATCATTGGAAACCAACAATTTATTTTAAGATTTATACAAATGTGGTAGTTATATTTACCTTATGTTCTATTGAAAGTCTGCACGTCAGTCGTAGATTTGATGCGTATAAATGATTGTACAGTGTGTTCATCAAACAAGTTGCTTGTCACATGTTATGTAATATATAACACGTGTCTCACATATTAGGGCCAACCCACACGTACCACAACCACACGACATCGCAACGACAAAATGTCGTCGAGCAGTGGTTACGTGTGAATGGTGTCGCTGCAGCTTTTTGTAGTTGCGTTGTGGTACCGACAAAATGTTGACGTTGTTGCGTTGTCGCCAGTAGTTGCGATGTGGTTACGTAGAAACGGAGGGGGGAAGAGCGCGGGGGGCCGGGCGGTGTGTGCGCACTGTCATTGCATCGATGCAATTGCGATGTGGTTGCGATGTGGTTACGATGTATCGATTCACGATGCGCAATTAAACTTGGATTCGGAAAGTTCAACGCCCGACATCCCATCAACGCTCGCCGCGCTAAGCATTGACCAATGATACGTAAAGTTTCCGAATCGGAGTCGAATTCAAATCGTGAAGCAGCCCGTTCGCTCGGCAACTCTCTACGCAAAATTATATTGAACCTTAAACTACATCCAATAGAATCACTACGCTTAGTGAGATCAGGCAAATGAAACAATTCTATTAGTTCTTAGATTCCTCGCTACACAGCTCTGAAGTAAAAGCCTTACTCTTTTGTAATTTTGAGTTGTATTATTTTTTAGCATGACTATTCAACTGCCACAAGATTGTATGTATCAAAACCCTCACCTGTCGCTGTGTCGCGAGCGTTTCCGCTTCGGCCACAAGTGGAACGCGCCGTATATCACTGGGTTGACCAGACTGTTCGACATGCCGAAGAAGAAAATCCCAGAGAGCAGGTCTTCGGTGAGCTGCAACCAAAGCAAATCTGTTAATTTTCTGCACACGCTAACGAGGCCAGTTTGGCGCGTGGCCAAAAGGAAAACTAACACATTGGAAATTTCACTAGCTGGTATACAGGGTGTAACAAAACTAAGTGATAATACTTTAGGATGTGTATGCAGATGCCCTTTATAGAGATTGTTGTGAAATTAGGAGCTTGCCCACACAAGTCACAAAGAAATGTTCTTTCAGTGCTGCTATTTTTACAGTGAACTCTAGAGGTATAATATAAGGGACAGATAGGCTGTACGCACCCTAAAGTATTAATCATAGTTTTGGTACACCTAGTATAAGAGATAGCTCTTTCACACAAAGAAAATATATAATAAATATGAATAAATGAAATAGATGTTTGTCAATGTTTGGTTTGTAATTAGTATTAATTATTTATTATAATACTGACGGAATATAAATGAACGAAAGTTAAAATGCATTAAAAGCGTTGTTTTCATTATTATAATATGAGATAATTAAATTGCAAATTTGTCTACAGTTAATTTTAAGTAAAGCTAATTTTTCCTCGGTACGGTTCGCTAGTCAAGTTTATATTATTCTCAGCTTCATCAAGTCTCTACATGAACTCGCGTAAACTAGCTTGTCAGAATATTAAAACTAGAAAATTTTACACACCCGTCGTCTAAAATTGGATAGCTTGAATAAAACTGGTTACTTTTGTGCATATTAAATATAACGAAAGCCATGAAATAACGATGGATATAATACACGTTATATTACAGCATTTATTTCAAAGGATTCATGAAAGCCATGAAATAATGAAGGCTATTTATTTTGTTATTACGATGAAACATAATATGACGTCATCAACTCGGATTGTTCGCTTTTATAATTTTGGACGTGGCGGTAATATCGTGGACGTCCGCGGTAAAACATAACATAGGGAAGTAAAATGTATGAAGACGCTTTTAAATTTACATCAGCGATAACTTTTTAACGTGCACATTAGAGGACATCACGACGTCTACACTCTTCTGACCGCACAAAACGTCCACGGTGCGTAAAATCAAAAGGGCATTTAAGTTCATTTAACGTACCTACCCAACGTTTTATCTTGGAAGTCGGCTTCCGCCATAACGTGACGCCCAGATATCAGAATTATAAAAGCGCACATTGTAAGACCAGTCATATATATCATTATTATTAATATTTCCCGCTACTTTGAACACGCAAAATTAATTTTCACGGGAATTGGCATAATTTCCTGCAATATAATATTAAATATATCCTGGCAGTCGGGTAAAAAAAGGACTAAAAGTACATGCTTTTTTATTTATTTATTTATTTTCACAAAATTTTTAAACAATATTTGTCATTTTCATTGGCTCTTAATATATTGTATGCAACGTTTCGAATTAAATACACGACTGGAGATGGTGAAATCGTGTTCAATCAAAGATTCCGTTACATACATATAGCTCAAGCTAAGGCGTGTTAAAAAGTAGTATATACTATATGTCGTTCATCATCAACTACTATAAAGTACTGTTAAGTTCCATTAGTTCAGGAGCCTATACATTTCAAACAAATGACTCTAACCTATTTAAATAATCGGCCAAAGAGCGAAAGTAGATTTTTTATATTTTTTGTATGGGATTTAAATATTTATTTTATTTTATTATTAATTATTAAAATATAAATATGATTAATGATTTGGTAAAAATTTCAAGTGCCTAGCTGATTAGCCATTATTGATTACGAGCAAAAAAGGCCAAAAATATTACGTGTCTTGTATGGGAGCCCCCCTTAAATATTACCTTTATTTTATTTTTAGTATTTGTTGTTATAGTGGCAACAGATAATACACAATCTGTGAAAATTTCCGAAGTCTAGCTATAGCGGTTCTCGAGTTACAGCCTGGAGACAGACAGACAGACAGACAAACAAACAGACGGACAGACAACAAAGTCTAAGTAATAGGATCCCATTTTTACCCTTTGGGTACGGAACCCTAAAAAGGGGAAGGCCTATAAATATTCTGCTCATCTAATTAATTACGAGCTTAAGCTGGACGACTGGATTTATTTTCATGATTTTTTATTCTTTGTTCATGTAAATCTCAGAATGGTTTTAACAGTTTCATCAACAAGATAATTTTATCATGTCAACGTATTGTTAAATGGACGAGGTTGTAACAGTTTATTTCAAAGGAAATATTTTAATCATGTACATGTACGGGATAACCCTTGTTGAGAGAAGTATTCGTATAAAAGTATTGTTAGTTTGTGACAAGCTTTTTTCATTATAAAATGAACCAACATAAGGAATTGTTTGTATTAGCCCAATAACTTTTCTTCAGTAACGCACAACAGCATTTGCAGCGGTAGTAATCAACTTCAACCCCAGCTCCCAGCGGTGTATATCCACTCCTACATTGGACCAAATATTATTGAGTGTAATACTAAAGTTGGCAATTCACCATACAATGGCGTTTTAAGACTCCAAAACCATCTCTCGTCTCTGTGATTGGTTAAAACTTATACGCCACAAATAAAAAATCACTTGGAGGAAATAATAATAATAATAATAATAAATCGAAACATGGGCACAAAAATCACTACATGGCCGGCACCGTCTTGACCTTACCAATAACGCCGTTGACAAAATTGCGTCAAACGCATGGTTGAAGCAAAGGGATCTGTTCCCTGAGACGGAAGGTTTTATGCTGGCAATACAGGATCAAGTAATAGATACAAAGAACTACAGAAAGCATATTATTAGAGACCGTAACGTGAGTAGGGACCACTGCCGCCACTGCCATAAGCAACCAGAAACAATACAACATATCACAGGCGCCTGCTCATCCATCACACAAACAGACTACAAACACAGACACGACCAGGTAGCAGCAATCACACATCAGATACTCGCATACAAACATAACCTCATCACAGAAAAATTACCATACTACAAATACACACCACAAATAATACTAGAATCATCAGACTATAAACTTTACTGGGACAGGACAATACTGATAGACAAGACCGTACATCACAACAGACCTGACATTACTCTCCATGACAAACAGAATAAAATAGTTTACCTCATTGATATAGCCATACCAAACTCACACAATCTCACTAGCACACATACAAATAAACTCACAAAATATACAGACCTGTCCATAGAACTCAAAGCGCAGTGGAAAGTGAACACTGTCAAAACCATACCAATCATCATCTCAACCACAGGCATCATTCCTAAAACACTACACACATCACTCAAAACACTTAACATACATCCACTCACATTCATAACTTTACAGAAAGCAGTCATTCTAAATACATGCCGAATAGTCCGAAATTTTTTATCAATCACCTAATTTCACAATTACATGCAGTTGTTTGGCCACAAGCCCGCAACTGCCGTGGTCACCCCGCAAGGGAGAAAGTAAATTTAAAAAATACAAATAATAATAATAGTGTTTTCTTTTTCTAATTTTTTCTCTAATTTATAATTCCCTGTTTTGATTAAACATTTTCTCAACAAAGTAAAGATGAAGTGTTATAAAGTAGCCCTGAATTCAAGAAAATTATATCTATCCAGCTTAATAAATTCGGCCTTACATATTTTACGTAGGCGCTTCAGTCTAAAATATATCAACGGCGGCTAGCTATAATAAAGTGGAGCCAGACAATCGAATGGTCGGTCTGAATGTGCTTTTGGTCGATCAACGTCAGAATTCAGTCCAAATATAGGTAACCTTTGCCAAATTTATAGCAAATTACATCTGAATTGTGTCCAGCGCTCCGTCAAATTGGTCTGAATCATGTTTAACGAATATGCTGACAGCTGATTACTATCTTATCGTCATAATATTAATAAAATTAAAAAACAAAAGTCAGTTAAATTGTATCCAATCACATTGATTCCACAGAGTGGAAGTGAACATTTTCAATAGATAGTACCAAATCTGTTGTAGAGAAACTTGTAATTGGCACTGTCAGCACAAACCGTGGAGTAAACGATTTCTAAGCTGCTGCATCATTGCTAAAGTCACTTTAGCTAAATCCTGCTACACATTCAATACAATTTGCTGTGACATTTTTCAATTTACCGCGATGCGACAAAAATCTGATATCACATAAAGGAGTATGGGCAAAGGAGTATGGGCACATTTGGGCTATCGGCGGCCACTGATGAAATTAGTGTCAAATGAAAGAACTGATATTTAGGAACAACTTTTGCTTTGGTCGTGTTATTGTATTTCATTTAGTTTAGAAAATAATTAAATGCGGAATAATGTGATCGCATAGAACTATATTGCTTATTACTTATTTATTATTTATGTTTACCTAAATGCTAATGCATCATTCTAAACTTCCAAATCAATCAATACAATAAAACCAGTTTGTGCTGCTGCGCACACGTAATGTAGTCTGAAGTCTGATATCTCGGTTGGGTTAGGTTTAGGTTAGGTTAGGTTTAGGTTAGGTTGGATGCGCCGCAAGAAGAAACCCCTCACCTTCCACCTTGCGCAGGTGCTCACCGGGCACGGATGCTTCGGTGAGTACCTGTGTAAGGTCGCCAGGAGAGAGCCAACGCCAGCCTGCCATGAGTGCGGCGCAGCGGAGGACACGGCCCAGCATACCCTCGAGGTGTGCGATCATTGGGCCGTACAGCGCCACGATCTCGTGGCAGTGCTAGGCGGGGACCTCACGCTCCCGAGCATGGTGCGCTGCATGCTCGAGAGCGATGAGGCCTGGCAGGCGGCGGTCTCTTTCTGCGAAATTGTGATGTCGCAGAAAGAGACCACGGAGCGGGACAGAGAGGACGATCCCACCTCTCTGCCGCTCCGCCGGCGTAGGACGGGAATGCGGAGGCGTCGCTACGCGAACCTCCAATAGCTTTCGTCCCACGGGGCTTCGGATCAGGATGGGTACCTGCCCGGCTTAGCTAGTCCCGGCGCCGAGGGGAACGCTTTAGTTTGCTTAAGCGTTGCCTTACTTTTGGTGGAAGTCCGGTCCCTTTTGAGGTAGACCGGCCGGTCGTGGAGGGAGTCCTGTGTTAGAGAGATCCAGGACATCCCTCCGTATACGGCTGAAGGCAACCGCAGGTGGTTTTAGTGAGTAAGAGTCTCACATACCCCCCGGGTGCTTCAGCTTAACTGAGGCACATACCCGACCCGGGGGACCCATGATGGGTTTCCCCTGCGCATCGAAAAAAAAGGTTTAGGTTAGGTTACCAGCAGCGGAATTTTGTGCTATTATTAAACCACCTTACCTTCCCGCTTTTGCTCTAAACATAAGCTAATATACTTATTAAATTATGCATATCATCTTGAAAAATGAAAATGTGTTTTATTCACACCAATAATTTCGGCGATGAGATATAAATATATGTTAGAATTGTTCTTGGCCGCGGGTAGCCCACGCTCCATACAAAACTGAAATAATTTTGAGATTAACTAAGTCAAAAGCTCTGGTAATTTTGTACAGTATTCACGCTATTACAAATTACTTTTCATAATTTAGGGATTAAGTGAAAACGAAAATGGTTTGTTGGAAAAATGTTAATACCAAGATCGTAATAAGCAATTGAAATTAAGCTGCTTAAAATATTTTCAATGAAATTTTATATTTTGTCATAAAACTTTTAGATAATTCAGAGATGAATGAAGAAGGCCGTTTTTCAGCTCGAGTATCTTAATGTGACCTAAACCCTCCGTAAATGAGATGTATAATTGTTGACTATAATTCCTCAAGTGTTGTGGAGTTATATTAAATTTATCTGTAGCTCTACCATGGGTTTAAAGCTATTGTATTTTTCGATACTCGATACCGACTACCGTAAATATATATTTTTTTTTTATTTATTTAAATGCACAAAACACATTACAATCCCAACTAAACAAATTTAATATACATTTAAATGTAAGATCTAGATTGCAACGTAACAAATATGTGCACACATAAAAATATTAACATAAAACTAGCACAAATTTTGGTTTTTAACTTAACGCAGTACATTTGGACGTAACTTATTTCACTCATAAATTGCAGAGGTAAATATGCTATGGAGGATGTCTTTGACGATTTTAATATATTTATTACGGTTGTGTTCAAAAATGTCCAATTTTAAGCTGTCTTTAGCTAATTCATTATATTTTCTAGCCATGCGTGTTAAAGGGTTAAAGTAAGAAATATTATTCTTGTAGACCTGTAAAGCAAATAAATTTGTACGATGTGCTCTACGTGCACTAAACTTGGTATTTAAGCTAATTTCAGATAGTAATTCCGACGAATCAACAATATTATGCACAATTTTATAGAAGAACAATAAGTCAAAAAATATGCGTCTATTTTCAAGGGTCTCTATTTTGAAATGCATAAGTCTATCATGGTAATTTAAATTTAATCGACCGGGAAAATGACGATAGCAAATGATTTTAAGAAATTTTCTCTGGACACGTTCAATGTCCTCTATATGTATTTTGTAATTAGGGGACCATATAGGGCTTCCATATTCTAACGTAGTTCTTACAAGAGCGGAAAATAAGTATAAGGCACTACTAGGCCTTTTAAACTCCTTTGTATTCCTTAAGACAAATCCCTGGAGTTGGTTAGCCTTGCTAGTAATATATTCATAATGTGCCCTAAATGACAATTTATCATCAAAAAGGATTCCTAAGTCCTTAACCACAGTTACATGATTTAATGTTTGACCATTAATAGCGTAGCTCCAGGTAATTTTGTTCCATTTTAGGGTAAACGATATAACTGAACACTTATTAGTGTTTAAGTACATACGATTTTTAATGCACCAATTTGAAATGGCGTCGATATCTCTTTGAAGAGCTAAGCAGTCTTCTGTTTTCGATATTAAAGCGAAAATTTTCAAATCATCGGCGTACAAGAGGCAGTTACAGCATAACATTTTAATCAAGTCATTGATAAATATTACAAAAAGGAGAGGCCCAAGATGAGATCCCTGGGGCACTCCTGACGTTACAGTAGTAGGTGAAGAAGAAGTAAAACCCTTGAGTGCGACTAACTGACTCCTGTTAGTAAGGTATGAACATATCCATCTATATAAATTACCATGTATCCCATAAGACGCTAGTTTATCACAGAGCAGGTGATGGTTGACTTTGTCAAATGCCTTAGAAAAATCTGTGTAAATAGAGTCTACTTGACCTCCCACAGAGAACGCTCTACAAAGATAATTTTTGTATTCTAATAAATTAGTAACTGTCGAGCGACCCTTAACAAAACCATGCTGCTTGGGTGAAATAAGTAGTTTTATATGATTATAAATGTAATAATGAACTAAGGATTCAAATAATTTCGCAAAACATGAGAGAATACTTATGGGCCTGTAATTTTCGCAGTTTGACTTATCACCGTTTTTATATATGGGGATAACATGTGCGATTTTCCACCGGTCCGGAAAGATACCACTTTCTAGAGATTTATTATAAATTATGGATAAGGGAACTGATACCTCTTTTCCAATAAGCTTTATAAAAGAAGGAGGTAATAGATCAGGACCAGCTCCCTTACTAGAATCTAATTTTTTTATTTTCATTATTACATCTTTAAGGTCAATTGATAAATGGGACAACGTGTTTGGGAAACAATTGGTTTTCAAGGCTGGCTGATTAATATAGTTTTCATCTATTCTCGATCCAGATTCTATATCAAAGACAGAGGAAAAAAAATTGGAGAAGAGATCACATACCTCTTGACCATTCGATGACGTTTTCCCATCAAACTTCATCGTGTCTGGAATTGAAATTTGACCTCTCCTGCTATTGACAAAACGCCAAAATGTTTTTATATCAGTTTTGAGAGAGTCCTCAGTAACCGATATATACTTTTCATAACAGAGCTTAGTAAGAGTTTTACATCTGTGCCTCAGTAATGAAAAAGCATCATAATCTCTAGGATTGCCATATTTTTTAAAAAGCTTATGGAATTTGTTCTTTTCTTGGTTACATTTAATGAGAGCTCTACTGTACCAAATAGGATAAGACGAACATTTATGAGAGACTGACGGGGTGTGTTTTTTAATTATATTAAATAAGGTGTCATAAAAGGCATCTGTGCAAATGTTAATATCATTGGAACACAAAATGTCTTACCAATTAACTGATTTTAATTCTAATTTAATGTTTATGATATCACTTTGCTTAAAATTTAGTCGTTCTGCAAGACATCTACGAAGTTCTCTAGAGACTCCATCCAGATATGCATTTATTAACAGCGCGGGATGATGCTTGTCCTGTACGACTAATGCTGTTGTTTCACTGACACTCTTAATAAAATTATTCACATTAGATAAGGTTAAGTCGAGAAGACGACCATTAACATTTAGAACTTTGTTGTATTGCTTCAGGTTGCACAGTGATAAAAATTCATTAAGTAAAAGAAGTTTTTTATTACGTGTAAGCAATACTTTGGAAGCGTCTGTGTTATTTAAGCAAGCTGAGTAATAATCGGGCGTATTAAAATCACCAACAATAAGGAAGTTATCAGTAGGAAAGCAATTGAGTATTATATTTTGACAGTTACTATAAAAGTGCTCGAGCTGGTTGTGATTTAAATCAGGCGGTAAATAGCAAACGCATAAACTGAAGCGCGCGCTTTTATAAGATTGAGGCAAAAGTGTTACCCAGACATCCTCCATATCACTTTCCCATGATTTTGGACATATGACATGATATCTTTTGTGTACTGCTATCAAAACTCCCCCACCTTCAATTTTATTCGATGCAGTCTCATCTCTATCTCTCCTAAATACATTGTAGCGGGTGTCTATAATTTCACTATCGAATACATTTTTGTTCAAGTTCGTTTCCGTCAAACATATGATGTCATAATCACAATTTAAGAGGTTAAAGCGAAATTGAGACAGTTTGCTTCTTATCCGATTCACATTTTGATAATAAATATTGAACATGACAAAAAATACTTAAAATTAAATATTAAAACCGAATATTGCAAAGAAACAAATTTAGTTTAACTTGTTCAGTGTTTCAGAATTCTTAACAAAAATAGCCGGGCTCGTTTCATTTTTACGGATATAGATGTTACCAAAACGAACCCATACATACTTATAGTTATTATCTTTACAAAACTTTCGGGCTAGACTATGAATTTCTTTGGTCTCAGGTGACAAGTGCTCAGATAGAAATATCCTACGACTAGTACCTGACAGACCAATGTGCGAGGTGGACAACTTGTCATTAGGGTGGGTTTTATTAAAGCGAGTGGCCGCTGATATTAGGGTGTCACGTAGGCGCTGCGATGAGAGGGTGACCAGAATGTTACGAGGTCTCTTAGAACTAGGGTCCATCTTCGATACACGCCGACATATCTTGACATCACTTTCCGATACTACGACATCCAAACACTGGCAGAGGCCCTTAAAAAGTGCTATCAGATTCTCAGACTTATTTTCAGGTACCTCATGTATTTCGAGGTTAAGGTCGCGAGACAACTTTTCAATAGAAGATAGACGGTGTTGAAGCTTCGTCAGTGAGTTTTGGGTTTTAAATAATTCAGATTCCAACTCCTTGATGCGACCATTTTTGTCAGCTATATCCCTTTTCATATCATTTTGTTCCATGGTAATGAAATCCGTAGTTGTCGTGAAATCAGCTTTTACTGCCTGTATGGCATTTCCAACCTCCTCTGAAACCATATTCTTCATGTCTTTCAGGAGCACGGTTCGTAAGTTAGCCATAAAAGGCGAATCTAGGGAAAGCTTCTGATCCATAAGTTTGCTAATATTTTCTAAGGTGACTGGCTCATTACTTTTTACAGTGCCTGTTGAAAACTTCATAGCAACACTCGGTTCAGCTGAAACGTGACTAAACGATGCATCCCATGACGTCCCGCCACGATTGTGTTTTCGGTTTTGGCGCACTGGAGTGTCGTCGTCATTATTCTTACGCCTAGTCACGTTTTCACAAAATGGACATCTTATTGAAGCCAATTGTGCCTCATTTAGCTGTTTATTTGATTTCACAGTCACGTTTAGACACTCGTAGCAGTATTTATACTGACAACCATTGCATTTCAAAATTCTGTTTTTGATTAAAATATTTTCGCATCCGTGGCATTTCATGTCAGACGTAATCAATGTTTCGGTATGTTATGACAGTCCCAGTACGAATCAGAACGTAAAATTTGATGCAGCGGCTCACGTCTCCGTGGTTGAGTGGTACAAGCACACACTCAACGCGCAGATGCACCGGGTTCAAATCCAACCGGTAGGCCGATCTTGCAAAATTCACAAAACTGCAAACTAACACAACTCCAGACACACTCACATCCAAAGTCCACCTGAAGGGGCGAAGACTCTAGGAACAGGGCTCCACAGCTGGGGGCTCCAAAGTCTTGAGTATTCACAACTGGTACGACAGCTATCAGCTCAAGAAAAAAAAAAAACACCCGAAATTCGACACAGCACAGAGCTCGTCCGCTCTCTACGAAATCCAATGTGCAAAAAAAAAAATTTTTAGTATGGCAAATTTTACAGCGCCTCTAGAGGTTACTTACGGAACTAAAATCTCCATATTAAATATTTACGTAGTCGATATCGAGTATCGATAAGTATTATAGCTTTAAACTCATGGTAGAGCAGTTATAGCTCTACCATGAGTAATATTTTCTCTCCACTCCAGTAGGAGTGGAGAGAAAATATTTAAATAGACGTAGTAAGTAATATTGTACTGTTAGCTTCATTAATGAGAATATAGCCACTTAATTCTGCTTAAATATTTAATTTGTTCGTAATCATTGAGATCAAGATTAAAGTTTTAATTGATTAAACATATTGAGATTTGACCTAGATCATCCTAGACGCCTTTTGTACATAATGAAATTACTCTGTAAACTAATAACACTTCAAAAGGGACAAAGGATTACAATAATGGCCTACTGATACTAATAGAAAATTGTTTCAAATAATTATCTGAAGGCTGTTATTTATTTTGTATAGGCCTATTCTAATTTCTAAGATATCGAATTCGGATCTATGATAATTCATTTATTAAAAAAATTAAGTACAAACGTATCAGAAATAAAAATAAAAATTCACGGTCATAGCGCTCTGTAGCTCTACAATGAGTTTAAAGCTATAGTAACTAAAACTATAGTACGTAAATTTTTAGTATGGCAAATTTTACAGAGCCTCTAGCGGTTACTTGCAAAACTTAAGAGCTCACCTGACTCTAAAAATTAAACATCGTCCTTCTCTCTTCACACTCACGCCCGTCTTTCATATGCCAGGTGAAAAAGGACGGCGCGGAATTATCGCCGAGTTAGTTTTACTTGAATAAAAGATAAACTATAATGATTATGAAAAAAGTGTTTTGAGCAAATTTAGGTTTTATCAATACCTTTTTAGATATTAAAAAATATTAAAGAAAAGACAGCAAACTTCGAAGATCCAAGCAAAAATGTGTCTAAAACAAGATTTTTTGTAAAAAAGAAACTATCGAGCATTTTTTGAGTAATCGTGTTTTCGTCTTGAGCATTTAATCTTTATGAACTGAAGTTACTTGTGTCAAAAAATCTGTTTTCTAGACCTTACAGATTTTGAGATCTAGGTTAAAGTATGTAGTCAAGTTAGGGTCATATGGGCTCTTAAAGTCGGTATCGAGTATCGATAAATGCTATAGCTTTAAACTCTAGGTAGATCTACTGAGCTAGCCCCTCTACGCGACTCGTATCATTTAAAATGAGCTTCTCATATTATTATTGTTTGTTATCTATTTATGTTTTTATCTGCATTCAATTATGTCAGTATCCAGTAACATATAAACACCATCATAACGTAGTAAAGTCACATGAAAGCGGTCACAGTGACCAAGATCATTCGCGGCCTTGACACAGAATTTAAAATTTTAATGGATTAGATTACGAAAATGATAACTATGGCGTGTATTAGATAATGAAGGTCACTTTTACCACGACGTCCGCCTACTGATGAAAGCGGTAACAATCACCACAGACATCCACAGCGACTTCATTATCCCCATCACTACTAAAAGAATTCCTTCCACTGATAAAGATACTCAATTACTCACGTTTCTGTCCGGATTCAAGAAAGTAAGAATGATCATCATGACATAATACGGCGTCCACCAGATGATGAAGGCGGTTACGATCACCACTGACATCCTCAGCGACTTCATCTTCGCCCGGTCGATCAACCGTCGCCGGTTCACATCCGGTGTTATGTACTTCTCATTCTTTGTAACCTCCGGTTGAAATACTTTCTTGCTCTCTGTAACAATCATCTTCATTTATTTTTCTGCTAAAATAACTATAACAAAATATTCAATGCTCCACTGAAGAAAGGTAATGAAAATAGCCAAATGGTGTAGTCACTAGAATAAGTTTAAATAAAAATGCATGGTCTCAAATTAGGTAAGCACATAATAATACTTAATGAAAAATTCAATCTGAACAAGCTACGACAGAATAATGTCCAGGCAATATCAATTACCAGATTGAGAAACTTTGCCTCTGAACACAATAAAATAGAACTAACCTTTAACAATACGGATCTTGCCAAAAACAGTTAAACTAAAATACTTAAATCGGAACTCAATAGATTTTAAAGAGATGAGTCGTAGAAACTTGAAACTACTTTGTTTCCAGCGGTAGAAAGATAAAACGGTCAGAAAATTTACTGAGACACAATAAAAACTTGCAGCAGGATTAGTCTGAAGATCAAAGAAGACTTTAGAAGGGTTCAGCACGAATGGGAAAATCCTGAAGTTTAATTAAGATCGCCGAGTTTATAGCATAATTCAATTAGTTTAAAGTAAAAAGTTCTTATAATTATTGTGAGTGATCTACCTTTTCCATTACTTAAGCCTGAAGTTTTTCAAGTGCGTTTTTCAGGACACGTTTATTTCATTTTATTAAAAAAAGTTAAGGGATTACTTAAAAGTTAACACTTTAGGTTAATTTTACTCGTTAAACCGAATTAATAGATAGCAACCCGCTTACTAAATAAATTATACGACGCCAGTTTCTTGAAATCTAAAGTATAGAGTTGAGGTGACGCTGCGTTAAAGTAAAAAATCGTGTTGGATATGTTTTAGATTGCTTGTTTTCTATGATTAGAAATTACAATTAGAAATGGAACAGCAAGAAATGGAAAGGGCGTATGGCTTACAATGGTTTTTGTCGCGTAATTTAAAAACCATAAATATATTTCATATATGCTATGGGCAAATCAAAATGTATGTTTTAACCAATCTATGTACAAAATATGGAAGCTTAAATCACTCGCCTCTGTTGGCAAAATTAGAATTCTTTTTTACAGAGGTCTTTTTGAATTATTATTCTATATAATAAAAGTTGACCAATCGTGTTATGCTATGGGTAATTTAAAGACAAAGACATGATGAATACTGATAAGGAACTTTAAATACTTAGCTTTAGTCAGTGCTGAGAAAAATCGATATCGCTACAGCCAAATTATCAAGGCGTCGCCTTAAGGCATATTCCTTTTTTCGCAACTTATCAAATTAAGAGATCGTAAAGTAAATATAGCTAGGAGACAATAAATTTTTACAAATTACTATATCTGACTTTTTATATACAACACAAACCATATCTACAGTTATTAAATAAGTAAAAACCTATAAACAGTTTTATGAACTATAGTTATAGAACTCGTTTGATGAAAAAAAAAAAATCATATATTATAATAATAGCTTAGATTGTATAAGTAAGATTTTTTTCAATAAAAATATTCATCCCATAACAGTTTTGTTCTGTCGATAAAAATAATCATAAAAATATATTCCTTAGATAGCCTAGTGGCTGATATAAACCGAAATGTGCCCATTCAGGCTAATGAGTCTGATATCAAAATAAGCAAATGGTGTGTTTTGTGAGATACCTAGTGCCTGCTAGTGCCCTGTCTCCCTAGCATACGCCAACGAGATAATTAAAAACTACTCGTCTCATAATTTCAAAATCTCGACATTATCTCGACAAAACTCTATAAAATGTGTTATTTCGATGATAGATCTACGCGAGAAAACACCTTTGTCATGCAAGGGTCAATAGAGATGAAGAGACAAACCATCAGAAAACATGTAGAGTGGGATAGCTCGTTGGCGGGTGCTAGGCAGGCAGATAAACTTATCTGGTAGATGGCGCACTTGTCTTTGCCAAATTTTAGCAAAAGCGATTCAGTGTTTTGGGTGTAAAGAAGTAACAGACAAACACCATTTTGCTTATAATATTAGTAAGTGTGGATTACAAACAACCACTTTTTTTACGAGCCCATACTATCCCACTGCTGGGCAAAAGTCTCCCCCAAGGTCTTCCATCTGTCTCCAACGCCACCGCAGGCCAGCCTGGCTTGTAGGCATCCAGTTCATCTCGCCATCTTTTTCGAGGCCGTCCACGGTGACATCGTCCGTCCTCTGGTACGCACTCTATGGTGACATTTGCCCAACGGTCAGGATGCATGCGGCTGGTATGGTCATACCAGCCGCATGCATCCTTCATCACGCCCAGTCCCACTTCACTTGCAGCTTTCATGCCGACGTCTTTAAGAACCACTTACAAAAAAAAACGCAAAATGTATGGTAGATTAATACACAAGATAGAAATAATCGGCCAAGTGCGAGTCGGACTCGCGCACGAAGGGTTCCGTACCATCATAGTAATGGTAACATTAAAGGAGGCAAAATTAGGCCAAAAATTGTGTTTTTTGTATGGGAGCCCCCCATATTTTTTTAAATTATTTTAATATTATTATTAAATATTAAAGTACACATATAACTAAGGACTTTGAGAAAAATCAAGTACCTACCTGTTGCCATTATTGATATAGAGCAAAAAAGGCCAAAAAAAATCACGTTTGTTATATGGGAGCCCCCCTTAAATAATTATTTTATTTTATTTTTAGTATTTGTTGTTATAGCGGCAAAAGATATACATAATTTGTGAAAAATTCAACTCTCTAGCTATTGCCGTTCTTGAGCTACAGCCTGGAGACAGACAGACAGACGGACAGACAGACGGACAGAGAGACGGACCGACAGACGGACTGACATATGGACAGACATCGAAGTCTCAGTAATAGGGTCCCGTTTTTATCCTTTGGGTACGAAACCCTAAAACACTCTACTACTTATAATTGAGGCTTATGTTTTTAATTAAGACTGAAGCAAAATTAATTAATTTATGAAAAACAATATTCAATCCTTATTAAAACTTAATATACATTTATATTTTAAATTGAAATACAATATTCTGATTGGGTAATTTTAGGGTTATTCGGTTTATAAAAAAACAGAATTTGATTTGGATTACACAAAAAAGTTTTTAACAGGGAACGTGGAAACTTGGAAATAATTCAATTATTTACATGCAACGGGCCACCTATTAGTACGCTCAGCCCCCCCATGAGCTCTTATAGCAGTATTACTTTAATATTACTTTTGAATTTCGTATAAACAAACATGATCTCTATTTATATAAACAAAACGACATATTTTGTTAGTGCCAAATCTGAAAGTAATATTAAAGTATTTACTGCTTTATGAGCTCTTGATAGGGGTTACTGGTCCCTATAACAAGTAACAAAAGAGTTGACATCTTGCTAAAACTTGGTATGAATATACTTTGAGTCTCGAGAAAGGATATAGCATACTTTTGATTCCGGAAAACTTTTTTTTTTTAATGAATGAGCAAACGAGCAAACGGGTCACCTGATGGAAAGCAACTTCCGTCGCCCATGGACACTCGCAGCATAAGAAGAGCTACAAGTGCGTTGCCGGCCTTTTAAGAGGGAATAGGGTAATAGGGGAGGGTAGGGAAGGGAAGGGAAGGGAACAGTTGAGGGTAGGGAAGGGAATAGGGTAGGGGTTAGGGGATTGGGCCTCCGGTAAACTTACTCACTCGGCGAGAAACAGCGCTTGCGCTGTTTCATGCCGGTTTTCTGTGAGAAGGTGGTATTTCTCCGGTCGAGCCGGCCCATTCGTGCCGAAACATGGCTCTCCTACGTATGAAAACTGTTCGGTTTCCACACGTTACACGAATTTTAGTGCAACGGAGTTGCGGGCGTCATCTACTTGTAAATAGCTGTTACTATTTATTTTTATACGTGAGAGAGTCATGCTTCGGCACGTATGGGCCGCTCGACCGGAGAAATACCACGTTCTCACAGAAAACTGGCGTGAAACAGCGCCTGCGCTGTGTTTCGCCGAGTGAGTGAGTTTACCGGAGGCCCAATTCCCTTCCCTATCCTCCCCTATTCCCTTCCCTTCCCATCCCTACCCTCCCCTATTACCCTATTCCCTCTTAAAAGACCGGCAACGCACCTGCAGCTCTTCTGATGCTACGAGTGTCCATGGGCGACGGAAGTTGCTTTCCATCAGATGACCCGTTTGCTCGTTTGCCCCCTTCTTTCATAAAAAAAAAATAACTGACTTCCAAAAGAGGTTATAAGTTCGCCTACGGACATTTATTTTTATTCGAAAAATGTATTTTTAATTACCTGATATAGTCCTAACGGTGGAGACGTATGTGCAGACCAGCACTAGTAGCGGTAGAAGGAACATGAAGACCAGGGAGAGGCTGGTATAGGCCTGCTCCTGCCACTGCTCAGTATAGAACCCGTGGGTCACACATTGATAGAACTCCTCGTAGAACGGACCTCGAGCCACGCGAAAAACTATTGTCTGAAAGAGAATACAAAGGCAGAATAATGATATTATGCAATAACATTGCACTCAGAGATATTTAATGAATGCTAAATTTTAATTTAATCAAGGTTTTGAGATAATCTCCAAAGATTTTTTTATAAAATAAAAACAAGAAAACGGCGAGATGGAAAGCAACTTTCATCGCCCATGGACACTCGCGACATTAGAAGAGTTGCAAGTGCATTGCCGGCTTTTATTTCTTTTTTTTTTCTGATAAACTTTTCATTAAATTTAAGTTGTATAGTAATTAAATGTTCCAGAGTGGGTCCGTAAGACCCTGCTTATAATTCACAAAATGTAGCCACATTGCATCGTGACGATAAGGCACTATATTACTTTAAAATAAGTTATTCTAAACTAAACTTTATTAACAAGATGACACATTGATTTGACAGGCTTGCCCATGCGGTAGCTTCCTATTTTGATTTTTAAAAGTTCATTTAAAATGCGTCGCATAGCTTTTACATTGCAATGTGAATTGATTATTATTTTCGGTGTGAAATTAAATGTTAACAAGGAAGTCTACCTAAAAGCTTAGAATTCCGCAATGTAATGGCTGATTCTAATGATAATAAGAAGTAGGCTATCCACTATGAAATACTAAACTAATGATTCATAGCACAATAGAAAGAATAAAACAGTAGGCCGACTTAGAAGTGTTCTCAATACGTTTGACCAGAGACGTACATAATAAATAATTTATTTTTTATGTCTATGGTTTGACAGTAGTACAAGTTGTTAAACTAATATGTATTCTGTGGTAAAAGGTAGGACAGTTCGACAAGATTTGTTTGAACGTGAAAGGAGAACTGTCAAACACATGTCAAAAATGACGTTTTTCTATGATAGGAGCGTTTAGTTCATATAAAGCCTTGTCGAACTGTATGTTATGTCGTCCGGCGCGCGCCCTGTTAATTCGTTGCTGAGCTGTTTATAACATTATAGTATCAATTAGTACTATGCTTGTAGCGGTACCACTTCTTGGAACAACGCGCCGATTTGTCACCTTGTTTGAAGTCGGCCTACTGGTTCGTTATCTATTGTGGTAATTACACATTACATTTTTATGCACGAGTACTTCACTATTTAATATTCATGAATATTATCTAATTAAGGCAATACATTAATTATTGCTTATTACATTTTTATGCACAACTATTTCACGTCTTAAAATATGTGTGATATTCAATCAGGTCTTATTGAATTCTATGCATACTCATAATATTGTACAATTAAATGCACAAGTATTGCATATTACATCACTTTTTTTTTATGAAATAAGGGGGCAAACGAGCAAACGGGTCACCTGATGGAAAGCAACTTCCGTCGCCCATGGACACTCGCAGCATCAGAAGAGCTGCAGGTGCGTTGCCGGCCTTTTAAGAGGGAATAGGGTAATAGGGGAGGGTAGGGAAGGGAATAGGGGATGGTAGGAAGGGAACAGGGTAGGGGATTGGGCCCCCGGTAAACTCACTCACTCGGCGAAACACAGCGCAATCGTTGTTTCACGCCGGTTTTCTGTGAGAACGTGGTATTTCTCCGGTCGAGTCGGCCCATTCGTGCCGAAGCATGGCTCTCCCACGTAAACACTTGTGCATTGTACAATTAAATGCACAATTATTACATATTATGTCACTCCTTAACATAGAACCAATTCAGATTACTACTAACCTACTTTGAGTCCTGGAAAACGAAATTATTTATTACTGGACTAGCTGTTGCCCGCGACTTCGTCCACGTCAACATAGTATATAATAACAAAGATGGATAGTCCGCTAACAAATATGAAAAAAGTAAAATATAACCTCCTCCATTTTGGAATACGGTTAAAAAGTAGCCTAAGTTACATCTTACTACATCAGATATCTACCAAAAAAGTCCCGGCAAAATAGCTCCAGCCGTTTCATAGATTAGCCGGAACAAACAGACAGACAGACATACAGACAAAAATTGTAAAAAATGTTGTTTTGGTGTATGTAGCGTAAGTAGATTCATATGCATGTAGTAAAAAACGGTTCTTTCAATATTATAAACAGACACTCCAATTTTATTTATATGTATACTTAGATGTATAGATGAGTCCTGCAACTCCTTTGCGTCAAAATTCGTTTATCGTGCGGGAACCATACATTTTTCCGGGATAAAAAGTACCCAAAGTATCTCAGTATCAAACAGCAAAATTGGTTCAGCGGTTTGGGCGTAACGAGGTAGCAGACAGACGACCCTATCGAATTTATTATACTATTCGTATTCATATCGAAAAAAATACCCGATTTCTACTTGCTATTACGGGCAACATTTGCGGGGCTAAAATGGTCACATTTAGCAATTCCTCTCAATCAATTCAGCAAATGAATTTCCAAAGCTGTCAAACTGACGAATGTCAAATTAGTACGAATTACTAGACATGAATTGCATGCAGCACTCTGCATTTTGCGATTATAAAAAATGAATCATAATATTATAATTCTCCAAAGCGACCATTTTAGCCCCGCAGGTTATTAATAAATTTAATATTCATTAAAATTACTTATACTTCTGTAAAAGTCAAACACATTCATTATTACCCTAACACTAACCAAAAGTCGGGTAAGTCGAACGACGAAAAGTTTTAACACAATGAATTAAGGTTAAAATTGAGTTTAATAAAATATTAAGTATCCTTATAAATTATAGATGTAGCTTGCAATTTCGTTCGCGCAAAAATTTTAATCAGCGGTAACTGTTTATTTTGCCGAAATAAATTAACTATATTATAATCCTTTTCCAGGACTCAAAGCTAGACGTTTTAAAAATTTGATGAAAATATCTAGGTTGCAATAATTATAATACTATAATATTATATTCCTACTATAATATTATATTTCTTATAGTATAGCGGTTTCAAGTTCAACTAAATTAAATTGAAAGATGAGAACAGAGCGATTATTTCAAAACATTTAATTACTTGAAATTAACTCTGTTATTAATTCAAACGTTCGCGAGCATCCGCTATATTAATATTTTATTTCATTATCCGTCCAAGAAAACCACTGAGCGGGTTGAAATGAAATTTATATTAAGAAGTTAATATCAAACAAGCATAAATAATAGTTTAAGGTGTGTGTAAGAAGTAGCCAGTGAAGGTCAAAGTTAACTTAACCATAATAATTTAACGCGCACATCAGACTAATGGGGCATGAAAATATTTTCTAGAGTTTTCGGTGATAACAAAAGATGTGTAAAACAAATAGTCTTTAATATGGAAAACATCTGTGTTTGAAGTATGACAATATTTACCTATTTTGCAAGTTAAATGTACAAATGAATAATATAAATTGAGGTAACCGTAATGAATAAACGGATAAGTCTACTGTTCATTGTTATGCAGTCCAAATATTCTCGGTTTTACTGTGAATCAGAGGCTATAATTTTGGCGGATGGACTAACTGTCTTACGCCACTATCTTGCATCGCGCTATCGAAGTTTTCTATGTGCGATAGTTTTGACATCAATTTGAAATCAATTTTGAAATCAACACAACGTTTGAAATCAATTTTGTCCCTCCGTCCTCACCTATATCACTTCTCTCCGTCGGAAGATCTTCTTTTGCGGCTACCGCTCATTTTCCCAAAAAATGTAAAAAATGTATGTTGGTAGCATTTCATTTACGTCATGATGGGTGGATATTGTAGGACAAAACTAAGACGAGCTACAAGCGTTTTTCCAATTTTGTTATTAATTTTTGTTGGTAGCACCTCCATCATGGGTATTGCAGACACAATCGATTTTCAATTGTTATGCGGCAGCCAGCTGCCGCTTGGGGATTGATGCGTTATTCTAGTAGTTTTCGGACAACTTTCTGATTGATTTCGGTTGATAATTTCCTACCCATCTTGCCTAGTTTGGCCCGGGTTAAGTACTTGGTAAAGTATAAACACAATTTGCTGCTAAATGTTTATAGGAGATACGAAGTTAATATAGTTAAACCACTTTAATGTTTGCGTTTGCTCGAATAATTTTACATGTTCGGCGTTCCGATGAATCTCATCAACCAGCTATCTTAAGCTTTACAAAGTTAGTGTACTTGTAATATTATTAAAATAGTTAAATAAGTTATTTAGAAAGGCTTTTACGCTGAACCTTGCTGTCAAAAATTAAGTAAATTAAGTAATTGTGAGGTTGTGATAAAGATAATAATATTATGTCATTTTGACATAATTACCCAGCAGATTCTCTATTCGCTAGGGTAGCGTTTCCCAATCTGTGGTTCGTGAGTATAATATGTAAGGAGGTCCACGGCGTCACCTGTGGACCATACACAATCTGATTTTTTGCTGCTTTTTTTATAAAGGGGGTCTATGAAAACTGGTCTTGACTTCCTAGGCGTCCGTGGCTGAAAAAGGTTGGGAAACACTGCACTAGGCTAATGATAAATTCGTGAACTAATCAACAACACTGTTGAATAGATAAAGTATTGTCTAAAAACTATGAATCGATCATTAGTTAATTTTTAACAGCAGACCAATAAAAATAATATTTTGTTTAGATTAAGTAAAGTAATTAAATGTTAATCGGCCAAGTGCCAGTTAAACTCACTCACGAAAGTCCATTATAGAGCAAAAATAGTCAAAAAATTATAATTTTTGTGTGGGGCTCCCACATAAGAATTACTTAGATTATTTTAAATAAGATATTATTATGCACTAGCTGTCCCGGTGAACTTCGTGTCACTTTAAAACCTTCCCTGGACTTCTACGGATATTTTAAGATTAAAATTAGCCAAATTCGTTCAGCCGTTTTCGAGTTTTAGCGTTACTAACACAATAGAAAATCAATTTATATATATATATATATATATATATATATATATATATATATATATATATATATATATATATATATATATATATATATATATATATATATATATATAGATAAGTTACGCACCATAAACTATAAGTATTAACTATTAGATAGGCCTTGATTACGTAAGAAAGGTTTTTTTGTGCGAATTTTTTATTCGACCGCAGCTATGGACGTTATGACCATACGGTTCAAATCTTCATTGCAACAAGGATGTACATAATTATATTAATATTTTGCTTAGGCAATCAAGTTTTCCCAGCAAAAAACTTAAGGTTGTACATTGTACAAGTAATATTAGGTATTCTTAACTTAAAAGGAAAACTAATCATTTTAGTTATTTTAATTGTTTTTGTCTTTACTACATTAAACATACATTAAAATCAATGTTGCTTGTCCGTGCAATATTATGTTTTTTAACAATTTGGTAATTTACTGCAATTATAAATAATAGGTACGGTCCATAATTTCAAAGAAACAATTAATTTTGGAAGTCGTAATGGTAATTGAATTAAGTATAATAATTATATTATGTTCAAGACTAGAACTGTGAATAATAATTATTATGTAAAATCTAAATAGAACTAACTTAAAAAAAATAAGATTGCATTGCTTTATGGTTTATACAACGTTAAATCTTAACTCACCTGAGGCAAACTCAGCAGTAGACTGAGGATCCATGCGATAATGACCATTCTTCCATTCCTTGTCGCCGTCGCCATACTCTTCATTGGATATTTCACGGCCAGCCATCGGTCTACTCCGATGAGGACCAAGATAAACGTGCTCAAGTACAGAGAGAACATTTGAGCGAACTTGAACAGCTTGCAGGCAACGTTTCCCGCGTACCATTGCACTGTGAACGACCAAGCAGCTTCCCCGGCTAGGCAGAATATCGTCACCAGCAGATCAGCTATACTCAATTGGAATATCAAACTGTATATTGCCGTCCAAGATGGCCGCGCTCTTCGTCTACTTCTCTTCCCTCTGCGGACGCTTATCATCGTCGCGAAGTTCCCGATGAACGAAATTATGGCCATCAGGAAGAGTATGCTCGCTCTGAACACCGTACTCCTTGTCAGTACTGGCGCGTGCTCCAAGCATTGTATCTCTGTGCCGTTGGACACGATAGTTCGCGTTAGCAGGTCTTCCGAAGTGTCGTTTATCAGATTCGCTTGCAAACATCTCTCTACCGGCCATATTATTGTTCTTGTCAGCACTGCGTTGAAGTTGCTTTGAATCGCGGCCTCATCTATGCGGCCGATGTCATATAATGTGGTATTGTTGCCGGCGCTCCCCATGTTTCGTCATGCGGGTATGATTGATTTCGCCTTCTGAAAAAATTGAACAATGTTGAGTTTGAAAAATGTCGTCGAAAAACAGCTTCGTACCGGGTGAGCTATTTGTCTGGGTACAATTGCATACTACGACAAAAATACTGTAGAATACAGACATGAAATAAAGTTGCAAGTGATACTAAGGAGACAGATACACTATCTGTCAGATAAGTTATGGATAGCGTATCCGGCACTTATCAGGAAGTGGTGAAACAGGCCATAAGTTAACTAAAGTACAAGTCATTGTAAAATTAGTCAAGAAGTGTAGGTTTGCTGGATGCTTAATGAGACTAAAACCGCATTTGATCTGGTTCTGACACAAGAACATACAAACCACGTGAAATTACGTAATTGTTCTCAACCACGATACTTAAAGCGAAGCCACATTGCTCTGTTGCGTAGCGGTGCGTAGTCCCAACGGCGACGCTTCAACGTTTGACATAATAATATTATCATATTGCACTTATTTTATGATAAGTACTATACTCGCTTACCAGTTACCGCGACGCTTCAATGTTTGACATAATATTAGATTACACTTATTTTATGATACTTTACTCGTATACCAGTTACCTTATTGACCAATTGACCAATATGCGTTATCGGGAGCAATATTTTTGTCAAAACGTCAGAAGAAAATGTAGTAAGGGCTGTATGATGCGGTACGCAATTATCCCTACAGGGTGTAACAAGCGTTGAGAGAGCATTTTTTTGTGATTTGTATGGGCGGTCTCGCGTCATGAATATTTCCATACAAATCACAAAAAAAATCTTTCAGCGCTGCTACTATCACAGTGAACTCTATACTAAGGGTACAAGCACTTGCTCACTCTAAAGTATTATTACTATGTTTTGTTCCACCCTGTATAATTATTATTATACAGGGAGGAAACAAAACGCGCGCGTTGACTCAATGCAAGCAGCGTTACAACGAATGATTATTTTCGTCACCGCAACGCATTGGACCACTGTGGCCTCGCGCTTAATTGTGCTTAGGTAATGTACACTTACATTTCCATTGGCATGTGTGTTATTACGCTTAATTAGATCTAAATAAGGTAAGCTTCGATTGCTATTAATGAGTTTTTTCCTGGCGATATTTCATAGAAAATACAATCGCAAATACATTAACGTTAAACTCTTAATAACTACATTTTACAAAGTGTATTTGTATTGTTTTAAGTATATTATAATTATTATCCCATTTTTCTATTTAGATACATTTATATATTGTGTGTTTTCTCTTTTTATCCTACCCATATACACAACAATAATATTTTAACGTGTTGAAAAAAATATTATGTAAGTAAAGTTCACCCAGATATTTATTTCAATTCGTTTTTTGTAAAAAACATTTATTTCAATGTTAGTTTCCGAACTGTCAATACTCGTTTAGTAGTGCACGCTTTTCACCGGGTTTCCTCGAAGTGAGCTTGTATTTTCCACTGTTTGTTTTTAAATAAGATAAATGTGACAGGGCCCTGTTAAAATACATTTTTTTCGTTAATGCAATGAGGCAACGTTGCAAATATCAAAACAGATCAAGTGGCGATCCTTATTGAAATCCTTGATAAAAATCAACTCAGTTCGTATTAACTTTAAAATTGTAAAAATTAAATAGAGAAGTTAAACTAATTTATAATTTAAATAATAAATTTTATAATAAGAGCGAATTTCAAACTGTTTGAAGACTATGAAATTATTTTAGACGGTTTATTGTGTTTTTGAGCATTTATATTATTGTATACTTTTTACATTGGAATTCAGCTCACAGTGTAATTTAAAAAGATTCAGTTTGAGAATAAAGAATTGAGATTTAGTTTTTTTAGTTAACAAAAAAGTATACTGTATAATTTAGTATAAACGAAGGCAAAACAGTTACTAAAATTCCTAAAATGTTATTTAATGACGATCTTCCGCAAAAAATACAAAACGTTTTACAGTTCTGACCTCCTCGAGTAAATTAGGAGCACTAATTCATCAGAATAATAAATACATTCATAATAGATGATGATATTATTATGTAAACCTAGAGGTACCATCGAAGAAATTGATTCATAAGCAGTTGACCTACTTACGTCATTTGGTTGGATTATGTCAATTCAATTAACGTCGTGATCTGTCGGCTGGGTTTGAGATATTAAGGTGATGCCGCGTTAAAGTAAAAAACCGTGTTGGATATGTTTTAGATTCAAAGAGGATAGCAAAACATGGAAAGAGCGCAAGCGACAAATTTTTTTTTGTCGCGTAATTTGAAAACCATAAATACATTTCATATAAGCTGTAGGCAAATTGATGTGTATGCTCGAACGAATTTGTGTGCAAATTTTGGAAGCTTAAATCACTTTCCTCTGTTGGCAAAATAGGAATCCCTTTTTTAACAGAGGTCTTTTTGTTTGATTATTCTGTGTTATAAAAGTTGACCAATCGTGTTATGCTATGGGTAATTCAAAGACAAAGACATGATGAATACTGACAATGAACTTTAATTTCTTATATTTAGTCATTGCTGAGAAAAATCGATATCTCTACAGCCAAATTATCAAGGCGTCGCCTTAATTCGACCAACCTACGTAGGTCCGCCATCTGCCGGAATCAAACTGTTTGGAATCAAATATGAAGAAGAGATGGGTTAATAATTTTACTCTATATCTATCGCGCGTTGCGCGTTGCGCTAGGCAGCGCGTTGTGTGCACAGCGCCGCTGAAGAAGTTTTATATTATATACCTTAGGTATAATATAATTAATACGAAAGTTTATATGTCTGTCTATTACCTTTTCACGTCCACGCCGCTAAACCGAATTAGCTGAAATTTGGTATAGAGATATTTGAGTCCCCGGAAAGAACATAATATACTACTTTTTATCCGGGAAAATGTACGGTTCTCGCGTGATGAATCGGTTTTGACGCAACGGATTTGCGGGCGTAATCTGTCACATTCTTAGTCATATTATAACCATAAAGTTAATATACCTAGCGGAATAGAGCAACAATCTCGAGCTTTCAAACGAAACCAAAATTTGTTTTCATCTGTGTGAAAAATATTATGTGTACGTATACACTTACACAAGCATGATTGAATTTGAATTCTATGAGATTAAATTGTCAACGTGCGGCACGTGCCGACTGGACGTCAAAAAAAGAGTGCTGCTGTCATGTATCACACGTCTCTTTTTACCACGCAGTGTTACTGATAGTGACATCTCTCTTGCTCAGGCCTTTGTTTCTCTATTCCGCTAGGTATAATATTAACTTTATGATTATAACTCAGACAGTAGTTTCTTAACGCAGCGAAAAAGAGGAAAAAGTAACAGTATTATCAAAGTTTCTTAGCACTTTCCAGTTCGGATCAGGTATAGTATGATTAAGCAACAAGGTAGAACTACAAACTAAAGAATATATTTAAAGTTCAGGTCAATTCGGGTTTGATTTTTGCTATATTTATTTATGTATATATTTTTAAAAAAAATTAATAGTGTCTCAAACGTGGTAAAGATAGTATAATATTGTATCTTAAAAATATCTTTTTAATATTGTTTAATAATGATAATGTTGTATAGACAGCGATATTGGAACTAATAGTTATTATTATAGCAATTATATTGTGACGCACGTTATAAATAAAATTTTAGTAATATTGGCATACGAGTTTATTTTAATGAAATGAAAACAAATTTATGTATAGCTAGCAGCAATTTGATGAAAATATAAACTAAAATATTTTTTAACCGATAAGGTGAATCTACAGGGTGTAATGCTAAGTACTCACATACGGTTTTGCTCGATCGAGCAAAACCGATCGGCTCGGGATTTCGTCCACACATTCAGCATTGCTCGATAGTTTTATTCTAAATCGATATATTCAATTCCATCGACTCGATCGCTCGATGCGAGCCTTTGAGCTGTGAGTTTTGCGGTCCACACAGGAATTATTACTCGATTTGGAGTAAAACTATAGAGAAAAACCGCATGTGAGTACTTAGCATAACAAAACGAATTGCACTTTGGGGTGCGTACTGCGTATGTGTCTCTTATAACGAGCAATTTATATAGGCATCAGTGTTATCATTTTTTCCATACAAAAATTAATAAAAATAAATCCATACTAATATTATAAATGCGAAAGTGTGTCTGTCTGTCTGTCCGTCTATCTGTCTGTCTGTTATCTCTTCAGGCTCAAACCGCTGAACCGTTTTGGCTGAAATTTTGACATGAAGATACTTTGAGTCCCGGGAAAGGACATAGGATACTTTTAATCCCGGAAAAATGTACGGTTCCCGCGCGATAAACGCAACGGAGTTGTGGGCGTCATCTAGTAAAAAATAAAAATTGTTTTATTTCTGAGTAGAGTTGAATCAAATCTTTTCAGAATATCTACGTGATGATCCTACCACCTCTTTTTTTTTTTTATGAAATAAGGGGGCAAACGAGCAAACGGGTTACCTGATGGAAAGCAACTTCCGTCACCCATGGACACTTGCAGAATCAGAAGGCCTTCTAAGGGATAATAGGGGAGGGTAGGGAAGGGAATAGGGGAGGGTACGGAAGGGAATAGGGGTGGGTACGGAAGAGAATAGGGGAGGGTACAGAAGGAAATAGGGGAGGGTAGGGAAAGGAAAAGGGTAGGGGATTGGGCCTCCGGTAAACTCACTTACTCGGCGAAACACAGCGGAAGCGCTGTTTCACGCCGGTTTTCTATGAGGACGTGGTATCTCTCCGGTCGAGCCGGCCCATTCGTGCCGAAGCATGGCTCTCCCACGTCAAAAGTGACTCTTTCATCGTGGCTACTTTGACAGTGAATACTATCCAAGGTATGTATTCTACTTTAGGGTGTGTACCCTAAAGTATTATCACTTAGTTTTCTTACATTCTGTATAAAGGTATAGATTTAACTAGCTGTCCCGGCAAACGTTGTTTTGCCATATAAAGTATTTCGCCCATATTAATTTATTGAAGTGACTAAATATGTATGTCACCATGGCAACGTCCATCGCATGGCCGCCACACCGACTGGGACCTCACCGTTCAAAACATTAATATTATTATTATGCAATGTATAAAACAATAAATGTATATATTTATTTATTATATGTATAACATATTATACTCTATTCTATTAAATATACACATAAAAAAAAAAATGTCCATGGCGTGATGGACCACAATTAATTAAAATTCATAATATTATTTCAATTATCCTTGGTGCGAAAAATCTAAATAATAAAATAACAATAAAAGGATATGGACGAACAGTCTATAGACGGCCCCAATTTTATAATAAAAAAAAAAAAAAAAAAACGTCCATCGCTATCCAGTCGCGTGTCGCACGAACAATGGTCGCCGTCAGTCTCGAGTTGTAATAATTTACTATTATTTATTCAACAAATGCACTTATCATTATTATAAGTACCCAGTAGCCGATTCTCAGACCCACTGAATATGCATATAAAATTTGGTTAAAATCAGTAAAGCCGTTTCGGAGGAGTACGCGGCCAACATTGTGACACGAGAATTTTATATATAAGATTAAACTTATTCAATATTGTCTGTTAATGTTAAAAATTAAAAGAAAAGATTTACTTAATTTAATTTTTTGAATCACTAAATGTTGGAATTCAATTATACAAATTCGAACGATCAATCGTTTTATCACAATAAAGAATTTATTGCAAATTGAGTGAAGCATTCTTCGTGTTGTTTTAGGAACGTTCAAAAAGTCACTTCCTAGGAAGCTCCTCGAATTTTAAATTTACAACTGAGTTTATTCAGTTCAGTTTTATGAAGTAAAAAAATATTGCGCTTTATAGCCTTTTAAAGAATATGTAAAATTTTGTCAAAGGTTTGGTAGTCATTGAAACAAAGTTTTTCTTTTACCTAATACAAAATATTATGTAGATTGCAGATCATTATAAAATATTTTTCAGACGATTTTATGATTTTTTTTTCATTATGGTTTTTTAACAAATAAATTAATATATAATTTAAATATAAAATATATGTTATTTCTTATATTAATATTAGGTCATAATGATCATAATTTTACTATGCAAAGTTTCAAATTGATATATTGTGTAATCGATGTATATTATAAAACTAGCTGGTGCCCGCGACTTCGTCCGCGTCAGCATAGTAGATCACGACCCAAGTATTATTTTTTTATCAATGTACAGAATTGAGTCTCTTACGTTTTTTTAATATAAGGTAGATAAAAGGGATTATGGCTACAGGCAGCCAACTAAACAATTTACCTTCAATTCACCTATAATTTCACTTTAAATGACAATAATGGTACCCACCAGCGTGGAAGCTGAACGAATTTGTTTCAGCTGCTGGCTACCTTAATATGTCGAATATCAGGAGCGGTTTGGCAGACGACACAATTAATACCTTAACTTTTTACTTTTATAAGCTTTTGCTATATGGATGTAACGGAATCTTTTAGGACAATTTTCCATATTATATATTTCGAAAAAAAATATTTTTAATATAAGATAAAAATAATTATAAGCGTGTTTTTTTTACTATTATTACTAGGTAGCCATTTCCAAACAAAATGTTCAGTTTCTCTTTTATTTTTATATCTAAAGTCTGAAGTATTAATAAACCCTTGTAAAAGAGTGTCCGACAAACTTTATTTTATTTGAGTTTCTAAGAATAAAATCAATCTATCAAGTAAAGTCAATATAACGATTTATTTTAAAATTTTAATTTCACCCTGCGGGATCCCGCAAATACCGGGATCCAGCGGGATTGTGATGGTTCAGTCCCGCAAATACCGGGATTGAAATTATCTTGCGGGATTGATACATAGCCTATGTGTTGACCCGACCTCTGAGTAATATTCGTGCAAAATTTGAAGGAAATCCATCCAGTACTTTCTGAGTTTCTCCCGGACATACATACAGATAAACAGACAAACACACAAAAATTCTAAAAACTATATTTTTATCTTCCATATCGATTATAGATCACGTCCCAAGTATTATTTTTCAAAAATATTCAATGTACAGAATTGAGTCTCTTACGATTTTATTATATGTATAGATTACTAACTTAAAGTAAGTAGTTTTTACTATGAATTTAACTTAAAAACTAACAAATATTTTGAATTTTATTTAACACGTTGCGGACGATAACATTCTCGATAAATTGATTGTCCCTTTTCCGTTTGAATCGAGGAAAATCGTGCAACAAATACCGGTGTGGTCGTCATGCCTTTGATAACCCTAATTTATCATAAAATTTTAAATAAACATATCCTAATGCAGGAATCATGTCCACATATCGTCACACATTAAAGATTTTACTTTAATTTATTATATAGTTATTATGTGTGGGGCTTATATAAAAATCGACAGTTAATTTAAACACTTAAGTAATGTTTGTCTCTAAATGCGGCTATTGGTCACCGGTTTTCTCCGATCGTCCGAAATCTATTTTTCATATCCAAAAATAACATGCAAAACAACGCATGCTGGCTCTATTCTATGATTACTAGATCTACTATAATATCCCTCTGTATATCTATAGATTATTTATGTCTACTCTATCCTATAGTCTATTGAATTATATATTTATTATTTATACTTATTACCTACCTTAATACCTACTCGTCTTCTTATTTATCACAAGCCGTCGTTATTAAAGCCTGAACATTTTAAGGCGATGAAAATTTTAAATTACCATTTTCCCATGAATGATAATGGAAGAATTTTTGAAGCCTACTTGAAATACTTCTACTAAACTTCTACTCTTAAAGTATTATAACTTAGTTTTGTGACACACTGTTTACTGCTAGCGAAAGCTCGTTGCAGAATTTTGCTGTGCGTGGCAGACATAGTACATGATTAATACGATGAAGATACGATCTGCAAACCTTCAGGAAAAGAGCGTATTTCTTCTTAAAAGGCCGGCAATGCACCTGCAACTCTTCTGATGATGCAAGTGTCCATGGGCGATGGTAGTTGCTTTCCATCAGGTTCCCGTTTGCTCGTTTACCCTTTAATTTTATATAGAAATAGTTTTAATAGTAAAAAGTTTTAAAATTGCTGCCTATAGTAATGATAGATGAAAGTTGTAATGAGTTAACATAATTTTATACTATAAAATGATGTTAACTCATTGTAGTCAGACAAAAACCTAATGGCGGATTAAAGCCGTTTTAGCCATTACCACTTTTCGGAAAATACGTCAATTACCAACCTTTTTTGTATCTTAAACTGTTTTAGAGTTGTATAAAAGAAACCAGATTATCTGATATTATTATGACATCAAAAACGATTTAAGCTTAAATAAGTGTTGAACAAAATAGACTCACAATTATAATCTTATATTATTTTAGTCTCGTGCGTGTTACCAAACTCTTTATAAACCGATTGTGTTGAAATTTTGTATGATTATCCTATGGATCTAAGAATCGACTAACAACTGTTTTTCATTTCATCGTATATTATTTACATTTATATGCCCGGATAAATAAAGAATTCCCACCAGAAACGTATAGTTTACCGCACTATAACGTAACATTATTTTGTCCGGTAAAAGTTGGTCCAGTAGTTCGTAAGATTAAGTGTTCAAACAAATCTTCATAAAATTATGAAGTATGATTGATAAAAGAGTATAATTATAAAGGCCGGCATAGCACCTGCAGCTTTATTCTCCATTGACGAGGGTAGTTGCTTTCCATCAGGTGACCCGTTTGCTCGTTTGCCCCCCTTATTTTATATAAAAAAACGGATACCCATTTCTATGATAACTCTCTTAATCATAATACTAGCTATTTGACCGAGCTTTGCTCGGTATTCGATAAAACACGAATAAAATGACATTTTCTGAAAATTATTCCTAGCTAGATCGATTTATCGCCCCCGAAACCCCCTATATACTTAATTTCATGAAAATCGTTGGAGCCGATTCCAAGATTCCAATTATATATAACGAAGTCGCGGGCAACAGCTAGTTTCAAAATAATATTAGCTCGATGCACTCCTTCACCATATAAACTATAACTGTGCGAAACTTCATGCACCTACGTTTCCCCATTTTTCGTAAAAAAAGTTACAAAGTATTAATCTTATATCTTTGATCTATATATACACTATGTTCAACAATAGCGTAACCGGCAAAATTTATGTTAGAAGTTAATTAAATGAATCAAAATTTATTTTATATAATTGTTTATTTATTGCTTTAAAATGCTTTGTCACTAATAAGCGGTCCAGTCCCCTCTATTATCTATTATGGACAGACATCTCCGAGTCATACTTTTAATTAAATCTTCAGCGTAGTCACAGGACAATGATCTCCATATCGCTTTTATATTGCGACTTAGCTGTGCGACAGTTTTCGTATTACTCCTCCGTAGCTTTAACTTCATAAGCGCCCAAACATTTTCTATCGGGTTTGAGTCTGATGACTGTGATGGCCAGTCTAAAACATCAATACCGTGCTCAGTCTTCTAGGCGGTGTAGACACGGCTTCGATGTTTGGGATCATTGTCCTTCTGTAAAATCCATTTTACGTTTGGGTTTTTATACAACCTTTTGGCAGATGGTAATAAAGCTTTTTCATAAATTTTGTTCATTTTTGCTGCATCCAGTTTGCCCGTAAATACATACAAACTTCCAAAACCTTGTTTGACAGGCACCCCCAAACATGCACCTTTGCTGGGTGTTTCACAGTGCGTACCAATAATTTGTAGCTGGAGGTTGACCAAGCACGAGATGTTATATTCGATGCCCAAAAAGAAGCTTCATCTAAAAAGACTACGTGGTCCCAGTCGCGGTCAAGATTTTCCTGCGCCCACGCCATTCTTTTTTTAATGTGATTCTCGGAGAGAAGGGATTTTTTATAGTGCTCCTGTATTTCACTTCCGATTCCGACAGTAGATTTTTTATGGTGTTGAGAGACACATCAAGCCCAAGTTCTTACAGTTTTTCTTGAGCTGAACGTAGAGATAGCCGAGGATTTTTTTTAAACATTTGGACAATGCGTTTGTCTTCGGCGGGGGTCCTCTTTTCCAATTTCCCTCTTTTTGGCAGGTCATCAACGCTCCGGGTTTCAGAATATCGTTTCACCCACTTGCTCACGAATGCTCTTGACTTCTGCATGTATTTGGCAGCTTGAGAATGCGACATTTTTGGACCTTTTGGGTGCAAACAAAGAAACACCGCTTCATATCGTGACGCGACGGCGGTACTCATGGCGGGAAACGTGTCGTCAACTCGGCGCATGCACACAGACTGCTTAGTTTTGTGCTAAGCATTTTAGACAAAGAGCCACTGAACTTGATTAAGTGTTTTTTTTTAATGTTGGTTATGGTTTTCGATGTAAAATTCGATGTAAACAAAAATTGAAAACGACTTCCAAGGTAAAGACAATAGTAATTTTCTTAAATGAACTAAAAAGTATTAATTCATAATTCATATTCTGTAGGTACTTAGTACTTCTGTTCTCAATATTCATAATTTGAAGTCGGTACAAGTCATATAAGTTGCAGTTATATTTTGTCATGGAACTGGTGATTAGGTTAGCCGGTAGTTGGTACCGACTGCAAAATAATGAAGACTGAGAACAGAAATACTGAGTACCCAATATGAATTATTTAATACTTTTTGGTTCATTTAATCTAGATCTACAAAAAAAAGCAGTAAATTGCACATAGAAATTGCGCTAAAGTTAGCTGCTACGGAGTAAAAAATTATGAAGATTGAATACAGAAATAGTTGACGCGTCTATGTGTGTCCCAAAAAATATCCCTCTATATCTCACGAATTGCAGTATCAGATACAAATACAAAAACTTTCTCTTAGTATAGGAGTGATTTACAATCCAGGGGATACAAACCTAGGAAGCTTTCTTGAAGAATATGAGGCACAACTCCTAAAAAGAAATAGAGCCATTATCTTTGGAGATTTTAACTTAGATTTACTAACAAAAAGTAAGAAGCTTACTATGTACAAACAAACACTTAATGAAGCCGGGTATAGGATAATAAATAAAGTCAACAAAACATATTGCACGCGGGATTCTATTACAAAGAAATCAATATTGGATCATGTCAGTACAAACTTAAAAGAAAATAACTTTAATTTTACCATTATCAATTCTGCTATGTCGGACCATAAACAAATCTACGTACAGCTAAAAAAATTAAAGCCGCCACAAAAAACTCGTTTAAGCTATGAATCCATTGATTACGCCAAATTAAAGGAATCTGTAGAAACGGATGTACTCATAAAACATTGTGATAATTTTACCCTATTCGAAAATCAGCTGAAATTACATGTAAAAAGTAGCAAAGTGATAAAAACTAAAATAATGAACTCTCCAAAAGATGATTGGATAAATCAGGACATAATCAATGGAATCAGCCTCAGGAATCATTTATGGACACAGTTCAAGAACAATTCCGAGGATAAAACTTTAGAACAAAAATTTAAAAGACAAAGAGTCTTTGTTGCTAATCTGATCCAGGACACAAAAAATTCCTATTATTTAAATTTATTTAAAAATTGTGCATCTAAACCTAAAAAAATGTGGTCGCTTATTAATAGTTTAGCTCGTAATAAAGTAATGCATGGAAGTGAACCTTCAAAGCTCATTATAGATTCCAAATCATTTACGGATACTTATGAGATTTGTGAAATCTTTAATAATTATTTCTCGACAATAGGACTTGAATTGGCAAAAAAAATACCAAATACACATCATGATGCGGACAAGTACCTAAGATATACACTAAACACTCAACCTAACTCTGAATTATGCTCATTACAGCCCTGCGACGCAAGTGAAGTCAGCAAAATTATAGGTTCTCTTGACTCAAACTCGAGTTCTGGTTTAGACGGCATTAGCGTAAAAATTGTCAAAAGCCTACAGCCTCTTATATCTAATTCTTTGGCACAGACTTTTAACAAACTTATACTAGATGGAGAATTTCCAAACTCCCTAAAAATCGCCAAAGTTACACCTATCTTTAAATCTGGTGATAAAAGTGATCCTGGTAATTACCGGCCGATCTCAGTGTTGCCCACAATATCTAAGATCTTAGAAAAAATACTTCACGTTAGACTAACAAATTACTTAAATTCATTCGATTTCCTATCCAAACAGCAGTATGGTTTCAGAGCTAAAAGTAATACTACAGTTGCTGCAATAGATATTATAAATGAAATTAAAACTAACCTGGATAATAAACGCATTGCATTAGGGATTTTTATTGACCTAAGGAAGGCCTTTGATACCGTTAGCCACAAACTTCTGATCCATAAGCTAAAAAGCATAGGTATCAAAGGCAATGCCCTAAAAATGTTCAAGTCATATTTACAAAATCGTTTTCAGGTTGTTAAGATTGGAAACAAAGTGAGCTCCCCGGAGCCAATTTCATGTGGAGTCCCCCAGGGATCAGTTTTGGGGCCACTATTGTTTCTAATCTACATAAACAATATTACAAAACAAGGTCTTAAGGGTCACATAACCCTATACGCTGACGACACATGCTTATTCTATTTTGGATTAAATATAAACGACTTAATTGCGCAAGCACAAGCAGACTTGAACATACTAACAGAATGGTTCCAATGCAATTTACTAAGTATTAATATAGATAAAACCAGCTACATAATTTTCAAAGCAAAGAATAAAATAATCCATTCACATGCACCTTTAACCATCAACAATATAGCCATAGAACAAAAAGCAAAAGAAAAATATTTAGGCCTAAGATTAAAAAATAATTTAACATGGGATGACCAAATAGATCATATAAAAAATAAACTCTCGTCACTAGTTGGTTCTTTGCGAAATTTAAAAAGCTGTATTCCCCAACAGACACGTTATATGATATATAATTCCTTAGTAAAATCACACCTTTTATATTTAATAGAGATCTGGGGTAGTGCTACAAAAACAAAGCTAAATGAATTACAGCGAACACAAAATAAAATAATAAAACTTCTTTTCAACTTCCCATATATGACATCAACAAAAACAATTTACAATGAAACTAAAATCCTTAATATTAATCAACTATACATATATAACACATGTATAATTATAAGAAAAATTCTCGATAAAAAAGTAAATATTAACCTAAATTTTATAAAGAAATCACAAATCTCTAGTCGCAGTAATCGCCGACCAGGCTTACTTGTATTACCCAAGGTTCGTACTAATTATGGCAAGAAAACCATGAGTTTTGAGGGAGCACAACTGTACAACAAATTGCCTGTAGATGTTAAAAATGCTAGCTCATTTAACATATATAAGAAAAAACTATTACAACACATTCACTCAATTCTATAAAACTTTAACCATAGAGTGAATCTGCTAAACGTAATAATATTGTGTAAGAAAATGTAATATAATCAGCCTCAATATAATGGTACACCTGAACAGATTTTATTAATTCTATTTGTAAATAACACAATAGATCTGACGGGACGATGCCATCGCGTCGAGCCCGCTAGTTTAATGTTTTTATAAAATAATAGTAATTAAACTGACTTAAAGCAAATATGAAATATATTGTTGGCGGAACACAAAATATTATTAAAACAACTTATACTACTGCGTATCTGCATATTACTGTAATATGACCATTGTAAACAAAATGTAACTTTAGTTTTAAGTTCTCATATAAGTGACTGTATGTCTTCTGAGAATAAATTCTTTAAACCTAAACCTAGATCACCACTTTCGTAATCATTGTACCAAATTCGAGTTATTGTACCTCTATAAACAGTAAACACTAAATAGCAACAAAAGAGTTTTGAAAATCAGTTAACAAACGGCGGAACAATAATATAATCAGCGGCAAGATTTTTGATAATAATGTGATGATTCATGGCATAATTATTATAGTGATGATGCTGATTAGTATTATTGACACATTGACATAATAATAATTATGCTTGTAGTTGTTGAAACAACGCCAAAATTGCCGAACATCTATAAGGATTCAAGAGTTCTCTACAGCATCTTCGGAACCAGGGTGTACTTCGGCGCAAATTCTTATTTTTTGGTAGTTTAAGCTTAAAATCCTTCAGAAAAACGTAAAATCACTGTATGTTTCCATATAAATTTTAAGGAGTCCTGTCGATTTCTCATGGATTGCATCATCAGATCACCACTTTTGTGATCATGTTACTAAATTCGGGCCACATCTCATACAACAACAAAAGAATTTTGGAAATCGGTCTACAAACGACGGAGTTGTCCACGAACCAATATAAAAAAACTGAAATATATCCTCCTCCTTTTCGGAAGTCGGTTAAAAAGTAGCCTAAGTTATGCCTTACTACATCAGCTATGTGCCAAAAAAAGTCCCGTCAAAATCGCTCCAGCCAATTAAGAGATTAGCCGGAACAAACAGACAGACATACAGCCAAAAATATTAAAAAATATTGTTTTGGTGTATGTACCCTTTATACATACATATGCATTTAGTTAAAAACGGTTCTTTCAATATTACAAACAGACTCTCCAATTTTATTTATATGTATAGATGTATAGATTATGCTTTTATGCTAAGTACTCACATACGGTTTTGCTCGATAGTTTTAATCGAAATCCAGCAAAAACCACCGTGTGGACCGCAAAACTCACAGCTCGAAGGCTCGCATCGAGCCACTTTGAAAGCTCGAATCGAGCCGGCTTGACAAATTTTTTGACACAGTCTCTTCCTTAGTTTTTATTATTCATAGCTAATTTCCTCCGAACTGGAGTAAAACTATCGAGCAATGCTGAATGTGTGGACGAAAGCCCGAGCCGTGATTGCTCGATCGAGCAAAACCGTATGTGAGTACTTACACTTACAATATTTTTTTTTTACAAATAAAACATTACACACACTACAACACACACACTAGGGCAAGCCTATACATACGAATTGTACTCTTATATTTATGGCTAAAGTCTGTTGTCAAATTGAAAATAGATTTGCTTTTTTTTTATTGAGTCTTAAATAGTTAGACAATTACTACGCGGCCAGTCTGCCATCAATTGACTTTAATAATCTGAGATTAATAATCTGATAATGTAAAAAATAATAAAGTCAATTTTTTTACCATAAAATATCGAAAGTCGAATTTCGACCTTTGGGCAATCTCTATTTGAGTTAAAAGAGTATTTTGAACTCGACTTGGAGCAGTAAAGATGTCTGGCGGTTATGCAAACTTTATTAAACTTGTAACTCGTAGCAGTGCTTCGCCGTCGTAGCAGCGCTACGAGATTCGTAATTTAAGGCGCTCCTCCTATGGAGATGCTGTAAATGTAATTTACCGTTTTTAGAGCCTTATTAACTCATAATTTGAAAGATACAAAATTATAATAAAAATACAGCAATAATCTTCAGCACATGAAATGTTCATAATATGCTGAAGATTATTGCAGTATTTTTAATATAATTTTATTTAAATTCAAGCATATATTCAGTATCTACAAATGGGTAGTATTTAATCGAGTGACTGTAAATTACAGTTTTAAGTGTCAAAATTACTAAATTATTTAAGCCCCGTTTATATATAAAAATCATTAATAAATTACACAAATTATAATCCTTAACGGGACGTCAAAGAAATGGGTAAAAATTTTAATGGCGACCTTTAACAAAAAAAAACAACTGGCTTCAATTATGAGTCGACGGAGCTCCGTTACGCGGGGCTCCTCCTTCTGGGTGGTTCACAAAAAAATAACCACGATAGCTAAGGCGGGAGCTTCGCTGCGCTACGCTCCCGGCCACCTTAGCCATCTAACCTAACCCAAAAAAGTCGTATTGGTCCGCAGCCCAACTCACGGGCCTCACCTGACTGCAACGATTCGTCGCCCCGCCCCATTCGAATTCGCACGCATTTAACAATATGTAGTTTTCATTAAAACACGTATCAAAATATAAAATATAAAGCCTCAAATAGAATATCAGTAACCAATTATCATTAATAAAGCAGCTCACAAAAGTTTGCTCAAAGTAAACATTTTAGTAGCTCGTAATAAATAACCTCACTTAGAAAAATTGAATCTACATTTAATATTGAAGTTGCCCGCTATGTATTTCTAGTCGCTCACTTAGTAATACAGTCGCTCGGATAGATTTTTAATATCTGAAATAGATTAATCGCAATCCACATTTTGTAAGCTCGTTCTGGATTTTATTATAAATCAATATTAGTCGTTAGTTTAGTTTATTTTTCACTTAGTCAAATTAATACCACTCATGTTATTAAAACAGTATGTTCATCATCAGTCGCAAAGTAATTTTCTATTCGCTCGTTTTATTATTTCCCTTTACAAATTACGGTTATTTGAAACACACACCAATAGATCGACAATTTCGTTAACTACATATTCGCCGTTTGATTTTTTTTTATCAATATTGAACTAAGAAGATAAGTAGAACAATAGGATTTTAGTGCGATCTCGGCAACGCGTCCAATGTATGGTCAAGGTCGTTTGCTCAGGGGATGGCCTTAATTCTTCGTCTCGTTTTCATGTACCCGATTGCGACAGATTAGCAAAGACATGATAGCTACATAGTTTACAAACTAATTTTACAAAATCTTCGTGTAGTAGATACAGATAATGGGTAGTAGATATGCAAGTTCATGATAAGGTACGACTTGTGCATAAATTGTATTGTGTGCACAGTACAATTTATGCACAAGTAGTTATTCTTATTGACTCTATAATATTATAGAGTCTATAAGGCTTCAGTCATGAAATCAGCGGGCAGCGGGGCGGGAGCGTCCGTCTAGCGGCGAACGACGACTATACTGTACCTACTCGGCGAAATATGGCGGTAGCGCGGTCATTGACTCCCTGTCAAAAGCTTGTTATTTTCTGTATATAAACTAGGTATATTAACTTTATGGTATAAACCGTGATTGCAAATAACAAGTTTTTGACAGGGAGTACAGTATAGACGGCTTATGCATGATATAAATCTATACTTTGTCACACGCCGCCGTCGCTCCCGCCCCGCTGCCCGCTGTTTTCGACACAAAAGCCATAAATTACGATATAGTTTAGAGTCTATAATATGTTTTTCTGTATGTAAGTATTTTTTACTCTGTTTTATTGCTCAAATATCAAACAAAATCATTGAATTCTTTTACTACCGTTACAAGAATAGTATTTCTTTAGAAACAAATTAATAGACTAAACTGATATAAAATGATTGTTGTATTTTATTGCTCCTTCTTAGTTTTACATTTTATGTTTTAACTTAATAACTAGCTAAAAGCAGAGCTTTGCGAGGGCTAGCGTCCTCACATCTTGAATGACTGATGACACATCTACATATAATTAATAATTACTATTATAAAGCACAAATCAATAGACGTGACAGCTTTTCCGTAAAGTGTACCATATAATGTTCAGGTTGTAGGATATACTAGGGTTCGCTCGCCCTGATTATAACCTGCGCCTGATTTGACGTAAAAATATTTTAGCAATACTTCGTAATCTCAAATACAACTAGACATTTAAACACTTTTAAACATAAATATACTGGAAATAAATGACTCTTTTGTTTTAGCTCTAGAACGCCAGAGCGCAGCTAGGTTAAAACGAGGGGCTGAAAAGTTAACATTTTGTGTTTACGCGAGCAAAACCGCGAGTTAGATTTATTATAAGCAAGGCTAAAAATAGCTCGACCGCACCGGGAGAAGCAAGATAAAAAATAAATTAATACTCCCAACCGGGGCAGGGATCTAATGAAAAATGCATAAGTTCTTCACCGAACAGGTAGTGAATACATTTTCGAAATTACCAAAATCCATCAAGCGTCAAGCTAAGATGGAATTTACTAATTTGATGATGATTATTTACAGCCGTTTAGACGTTAAAAGAAGCTTCAATAAAAATAAATACGTTCTCCGTGAAACGACTGATAAATGACTAAAATTGACTCAGATGAGACATAAGAATTTATTTTTCTGTAAATAAGTGCGCGTCCTGTTTTGGTCCCAGCAATAATGTCTAAGAAAATATTCCAAACGTATGTGAATATTTACCTCATGAAACCTAAATATATATAACTCAAAGGTGACTGACTGACTGTCATAGTGACCTATCAACGCACAGTCCAAACCACTGGACGGATTGGGCTGATAAATTTAGCATTCAATTCCACGCCTGAGGAGATATAAAAGGGGATGAAAGATTGTATCTTATACTTAATACTTCTAAACGCGAGCGAAGCCGCGGGCAAAAGCTAGTTCAAAATATATTTAAAACCACCCACTAAAAAACTTAGATATATTCAGAAAAACTATCTCTGAGGTAAGAGCTTGTTTAGTCACAATAAAAACCGGGAATAAATATTGCAAAAATATGGTACAATTTTATTTACTTACAAAGAGATTATTTACACGTTGACATACACCAAGAAGCGACGCGACAAGACATTTTTAAGATGGCAGTTGAATATTAATCTTTATTTCCTACATGAGAGAATTTAAATTGCGACTGCACTCTCTTTCAGCGCAACCTTGCTCTAGCAATAAAGCGTGTATGTTATGTCGTAAATAAAGTTTAATTTTTAATATTATAAAGCTGACTGCATACGCACGTTTTCCACGTAGAATTTCCGAATTCCTTTTCCGTTTTCGGAAATCCGAATGCATAGAGTCAGTAGAAAATACATTAGTCAGTTAATGTATTTTCTACTGACTCTGACGCTCTACTGACGCACGTTCGTTTTTCTCGCGTTTCAAAACGAACGTTAACTGTGCGCTACTCTTCCGAAAATTGAAAATTAATTTGGAAATCGAACACGGATAACGTACGTATGCGGCCAGCCCACAGACATAATCAAGATAGATACCGCATGTCGCTCCATTTGTATGAAAACGAGCGTGCCACTTTTTTACTACCTACTGTGACGTACCGATGTTATGAAACGTGTCCATTATTAAGGCCAACGTTTCTATTTGAGTTTCTGCTCAATACGGCACAATTAGGCATTTAGGCATTTTTAAAATTGCTATTGACGTCCGATTCCGATAGCAGACTAAAGAAGACTTTTGAAAGACGAGCATTGCTCGTCGTTTGGGAGCGCGATATGGCACGCGAAGTACATACACATGCGGTATCTATCTTGGCCAGCCTAATATCATAATCATTCTGAGTCGTGTTTGTGTCGTAGTGTGCTGACTGTAGTTCTTCTTGTAGAGACCTACAAGGATTTTAATTAGCGGATGACATTGTAATGGGTTTGTAGATGTAACAACAGCTGTCACCCAAAATGATACCGGCGATAATAGCATACTTTGCTGCAATGTTTTCCCGCTAGACGGTGTACAGTATGTACAATGGCTGGGCGAGTGAATTAAACATAGATTACTGTATAACTGAACACTGTACTACTCTGGCGACGGCTGGTGAAGAAGTGATCATCAGACCAAAGTCGAGCGACCACTCCAAGCACCCCCACTACCTAGTGTAGGCGGGTCCATCTTTATTTATCAATACACTACAGACGGCATCACTAGCACAAACAGTAAACAAAAAGTTTTATTTGACGTTTGATAAAGTTTCTGTCAATATTCTGATACGACGTGTGCAACATGTCAGATTTTGGTCTGATTGTTATTTACGTATGTGCTAGTAGCGCCCTCTGCTGCGACCTTAGCGTAAAATTTTCTAAATATTTTTAAGCTGACCTCTAGCAAAATAATATTATGATGGCGTTAACAGGAGGGAGGGTAGGGGGGATGTGAAAAAACTGCTTCCTTGTGGCATATTTTTACAAGATGGCTACGTGCAAAAACTTATCCATAAAGATTGCATTAGATATATGCCATATTTTTCTAGTCATAGTTACGTAGACAATATTATATGCCATCTACATCATAATATTATGTTGTCTACGTCATAACATACCGTCGAATATGTTATTCTACCTATGAATTTGTATGAGACTGTACCGTATGTCGTAGCAATAAAGGTTAAATCAAAGGTAAGATAGCTCTGAATTATGGTTCGTAGAACATAATATCAAACACCTACTACCTACTAGGCTCTAGACTCTAGAGCAGCCTATCCCAAAGTGGGCGATAACGCCGCCTTGTGGGCGCTGAGGTTCTGAAGAGGGGCGGTGTGGGACCTATAAAAAAATGGGGGCGTTGTGTAGAGGCTTTGGGGTGATTTATTTCATCAGGATGCGTTGATAAATTATAATTTGTTCTTAAAGTGGGCGGTAGACAAAATAAGTTTGGGAACCTCTGCTCTAGAGCACGTTTTGTATGAAAAGAAACTACGACGCTGCTGACTGCGCTCTGATTGGCCGATCATCAGTATGCAGCTGTGCTACGATTGGTTCGTTTTAGTTTTAACGCCTCCATAGTCTAGATCAGAGGTCACCAATTAGTTTCGCTCGGGGTCCGTTTTAAGAAATAAAATTACCTTCGCGGTCCGCACATTAAAAAAAAAACAAATGTAATTACGGAAATTACAAAGGTATTTGTATCAGTGAGAAAAATGTCAATTTTTGTTGCTACATTTTCATCAGTATGTCGATACCGAAATTAATTTTTAACGAAGTTCATCTTCGAACACGCTTGTTCCGCACACAACACTTGGTCGGCGGTCCCGATGCGGACCGCGGTCTGCCATTTGGTGACCCCTGGTCTAGATTCTAGAAGTTTGTAGCTTGACCTCTAAATCGAAGGTCTTGGATTTGACTGCTACGTTAGTAAGTAGTAAGAGTAGTAAGAGATCCGTGTAAAAAGTTGGTTTTGTCGTCTATTCTACCAAATTAGACAAGAAAAAGAAACATAAAGTAAGATTGTGTATTGCGCGATTACTCATAAATTATACAGGATGGAACAAAACTAACTGATAATACTTAAGGGTACATCAAACTCACTACAAAGAAAAGGTACACCCTTTTCTTTGTAGTGAGTTTGATCGGGAAAGCAGCGCTAAATGATACATTTTTCACTTATGTATGGGAAAACTAGTGATGCTGAGGCGCTTGCATATACAAATCCCAAAAAAATTTTGGTCTTTCAGCGCTGCTACTTTCGCAGGAAATTCTTTACAATGTACACATACACACCCTAAACTATTATCACTTAGTTTTGTTACACCTTGTATATAGCACATTTTTCAACGCGCGCGCGAGTGACACATGTTTTGTTTTTAATGTAATTGTCTCGCTAATATCTTGTCATAAAGTTGCTTAACTAAGCTTATTGAAGTGAATACGTCAATTAAAAGTGAATAACAGTTTAAAAAATAGTGTAAAAACAATAAAAAAAGGATTATTGTGAAGTGAATGTAACAATTTTTATGTGGTGAACTGTAACTTCAATGTAACAAAAGCTAAAGTTGCATGACGCTTATTGCTCGATATCCGAATTACGCTGTTGCCGCTTGATGCGTCTAAGCACGGTGAGAAAAGCACCGCTTACCAACGCTTTACGGAGTAATCGGCGCTAGACACCTATTAAAAATTAAACGCTGCATGCGCTTTACGCGTTAAATCATATTTCTGACAATTTTTGAAGAGTATTTTTAGAAATCAAATAATACACCATGTCTAAATATAAATGTGCTAATTGTACCAATATTATTAAAGGTCGGGAATGCATGAAATGTTCTGTATGCATGAAATTGTTCGACTTAAAATGCGCAAATATAACTGAGACAATTTTTAAATCATTAAAAAAAGAATATTGAGGATATGAATTTATCTGGTCGATCAGTCCAAACTCCCACACGAAATATAAATCTGCGGGAGTAATAACACGCAAAATGACTCTACTAACTCCGAGTTATTCATACTTACTAATGAACACACTGCTGATGATCCGAATATTATGCTTCCCGCTTGGTATAATACACTAGAAGGGAAACTTAGTATTAAATTAATCGGCCTAATAAAATCTTCCATTGCATCAGAGTTGACAACACTAAAACACGATAATGCGGAAATATTAAAAAATTTGAAGTTCCTTAATGAAAAATAATTATAATGACATGCAAAATAAAATCTCAACTTACGAGGAAGATATTGCAAGCTTGAAGAAGGAGAATATGGCGCTGATAAATACTGTAAACGACCTGTCTTCCAGAGTAACTTTATTGGAACATCATACTCGGAAGTGCAATGTGGAAATTTCTGGAGTTCCTGAGAATAGGAGTGAAAACCTAAGAAACACTGTTGCACAAATTGGTTCAGTGATCTCTTGCCAAATTCAGGAAGCGGACATAATTACATGTAAAAGAGTGGCTAAGGTGGATACTTCCGGTTCTCTTTGGCTTTAATAAAAATGATAAAGGAGAACAACAGAATAAGATCAAAATTTATAAAGAATGGTAATCCACGCGACCGCATTGAATATGAACTTCTTCGTGATAGAGTCGATGTAAAAATTAAAAAAGTTTATAATAATTACATTACTTCAATTGAAAATCAGATAAATAAAAACTCTAACCAACTATGGTCTTACCTAAAGGATTTTAAAAACAAAAAATCTGTTTTTCCTCCATCGATGCATTTGGATAATAACTATGTAATTAGTCATACGGATATGTGTAATTTATTTGCAAAACATTTCTCCTCAACTTATTCAACCAGTACCAAAGACAATTTTTCCTCCGCTACATTTAAAAATAAATGTCCATCAAATGTTATGACAAAAATTACTGTCAATTCTAAGATGGTTCTTCAAAAACTTAAATCTCTTGACACTAACAAAAGCACAGGTCCCGACGGTATCCCACCGTGACTAATAAAAAAATGTTCAAAAACTCCTTGCTATTCCTTTAACTACCATATTTAACAATTCGCTTGAAACTTCGATATTTCCGACCGCGTGGAAGAAATCTCATGTAGTACCAATTTATAAAAAAGACGATAAAAGCTCCGTAAAAAATTATAGGCCGGTTTCCCTTTTAAGTGTTTTTTCTAAGGTGTTCGAGTCTCTTCTAAATCCTTTTATTGACTGGCACATAAAGGAACAGATTTCACCTGAACAGCATAGTTTTATTGCAGGTAAATCTACTAACACCAATTTATTGAATTATGTCACTGATATTGCTAATACTATAGACGAAGGGCTACAGACGGACGCAGTTTATACAGATTTTACGAGCGCTACTAAAACTACAAAATTTTATTATTTTAATTAGAGAATCATTTTGGATTTACAGGAAATATATTATCATGGTTTGAGTGTTACTTGACTGATAGAGTTCAGATTGTAGTAAAGGATGGCTTTTATTCCTCTCCGTACATAGCAGTATCAGGAGTTCCTCAGGGCTCCCACCTTGGTCCCAAATTATTTGTCATGTTCATTAACGATATCACTAAATATAATTCATTTCAAATTTTCGCTTTTTGCGGATGATCTCAAAATATACAAGATAGTAAAAAATTTACAGGACGTCATATAACTTCAAAAGGATCTCAATAATTTCAATCAATGGTGTCTTATTAATAATATGCAATTAAATCCAAACAAATGCTATCACATAAAATTCACAAAAAAGTCATTACCAATAAATTCAATATACAAAATATGTACCAGCTCACTAAGAGAAGTAAATACCATAAGGGATCTAGGAGTAGTAATAGACAAAAAATTAAGTTTCATTAGCCACATTGATCAAGTAATCAGAGACAGTCAAAAAATGCTTGGTTTCATTAAGCGGGTTAGCAAAAATTTAAAAAAAGTAAGAACAATTCAAACGCTTTATAATTCTCTGGTTTTAAGTCGTCTCGAATACTGCAGTCAAGTCTGGAGTCCCGGGTACCAAATACATATCGATCGTCTGGAACGGGTACAGAAATCTTTCACTAGATACCTGGTACACAAGAGGCTTCGCAACAATGAAGGCATCAACTGGAGGGCTAGATATAATGAGAGACTCAAACACTTTGGAATGCACAAATTACAAAAAAGGCGCACATTTTTAGATCTCAAGTATTTGCACAAAATCGTCAATGGAACCATACCAGAACCATCTTTGTTAATGCAAGTAAACTTTAATGTACCAATTTTAACTATTATTATATATATATATATATATATATATATATATATATATATATATATATATATATATATATATATATATATATATATATATATATATATATATATATATATAATAATAATAGTTAAAATTAGTTTCTGCGCAACGTAAATATAATAGCATATACACGGCGCGGTGTAAGTTGTAACAGAATAAAATTAAATTAAGAAATTTAAAAAAAACGGCTCCTATAGAATCTAGGTGATGCTGCAGCACCAGGTCAACTTTCATTAATGTGTAAATATTTATAAACATTACGAACTAGAATGCAATAAAGCCCACCAAACGACTGCAAGTTGCTAATCGGCCCTACACGAACCAGATGAACCGCGATTTTTCAGCAAGGAGCAGGCTGATGATGATGAACTATAGCTAAGAACACTCTCAATGAAGTCAGCTTTCAAACAAAAAAAACTAGATCAAAATCGGTCTACCCGTTTGGATGCTACGATGCCACAGACAGACAGACAGACAGACAGACAGACAGACCGACAGACAGACACGTCAAACTTATAACACCCCTCTTTTTTGTCGGGGGTTAACAAAGTGAGTAAACTTTAGGACAGCGGTAGGCAACAGGCGGACCGCGGTCCGTATGCGGACCGCGAAAGGACGAATCTCAGACCGCGAAATATTGTAATGCATTTTATACCAAGTATCAATTAATACATAAACAAGGTATACGTATACTTTTATTAATTAAAATAATATTTTTAAGCTACACAGGACAAATTTAGTGTGCTTTTCTGGACCTCGTAAAAATTTTCCCACAGTATCCGGACCCCACCAAAAATTACTTGCCGACCCCTGCTTTAGGGTGTGTATGAGTCAATGCAATATTTTTTTTCAACTTTCGTATGAGTACCTCCTGCCACCTATTTTGAAAGGCGTCCGGGAAATGGCTGGGTTTTTGAAAAGTGTACGGGTGAAATCCAGACACTTTTGTTGTGAGAAATTTATGTTTCAAGTCATGCGGCAATAATTGACGACCTCTGTGGCTCAGTGGTGAGCGCGTCGGTAGCTCAAGCCGGGGGTCGCGGGTTCGAATCCCGCCGACGGAACAAAACGTTTTCAATGTTCCCGGGTCTGGATGTGTATTAAATATGTGTATGATATAATAAAAATCTTAAATTTATGTATAGTATAAAAGTATTAAATATATTTCCGTTGTCTGGTACGCGTAACACAAGTCCATCAGGACTTAGCACGGGGCCAGACTGACGTGGTGTGAAGCGTCCATAGATAGATATTAATAGATATTAATATTAAAAACTCGCTAAGCATAGGTACACAGAACATACGGTTTTTGCACAGACTTGAGTTAGTCAGATTTTTACAAATTCTTGTGGAAAAGCAAAAATTGGCAAGACGTTATCGTAAATGCTGTTTAAGAGGTGTCCGGGGAAATAACCACATTTCGGCCAAATGTCCGCGAATTTTGTCGTGCCTGACCGGCGAAGGCAATTTGGGTGATGGCAGCCCTATGTATGAGCAAACTCATGACGATGAGGCACTTGTCCATACTAACTGCACCGGGAGGCGAGGACTCTATGAAAGGAACACATATACAATCTAAAGTATTATGATTTATCACTTATGTTACATACTGTATACAGGAAGGGATCAATAAGTAGGGTAAGCCCTAACCCAACTTCCCCCAAACGAATTCAAACCCAAGACCTCCGTGTTGAGACCACGTTCTAAACGTGGCCATGGCCACACATAATAAAGGCAAGTCCGCACTAGCGACATGACACGACGCGACACACGTTCCATAGAACTGACGTTTGTGAAACATGAGATTCACGTTTGTAAAACGTCAGATTCACGTTTATGAAACGTCAGATTCACGTTTGTAAAAAGGTCAATTCTATGGAACGTGAAGTGTCGCGTAGCGTTTGCTTCCGCGTAGTGTCGCGTAGTGCCGTCTCACCTTTCCGTGTTCGAAGTTAGATTAAATTCAGACCGCAACACGACGCGAAGATGCATTTCTAAATTTAAATGGATTTGACAGATTCGGAAGACGTCTCACGCAATTGAAATCTGTCAAATCCATACACAATTAGTGCGACGACGCTGCCCATACTATTTTTCACCACTTCCTGGTAAGAGCCGGATAGGCTACCACCACTTAACTTGACAGATAAAGTATGGAGAATCTGTCAAAAAAGTTGAGGATAGCCTATCCGGCACTTTATCAGGAAGTGAAACAGGCCCTTGGTGTCGCGACGTGCGGTCTCACCTTTCTTTTCTATGTTCGAAGTTAGAGTTAAACCGATACTACGGGACAGAATACGGAAATAACGTGTTTGTTGACACAATACTACCTCCGGTTTAACAGATAAATAAACAAACTTCAGCGATAGGAAAATCTAGTACAAAATCTATTTTAAAATTACTCGATTCGAGGGAATTTCCTCGAAATACGAGTAGCTTCATGAAATAACATATTACTAGTGCCTAAATAGTAGACACACTATGCCGAATTTCCGCGGCGGAAGTTCGGCTTGATTCCGCCTTCAATGTATTAATTACCGATGACACACCATGCCGAAATTCCGTCGCGTTATATTGTATGCGTTTGACATTGTTGACGTAATCGATAATCATGCGGAATTTCCGCCGCGGAACTTCAGCATGGTGTGTTTAGAGTTTAGACACTAAAACTCAGAGTTTTAGTGTACTGAACGGCCGGCAACGCACCTGCAGCTCTTCTGATGTTGCGAGTGTCCATGGGCGACGGTAGTTGCTTACCATCAGGTAACCCGTTTGCTCGTTTGCCCCCTTATTTAATAAAAAAAAACTTAATTCTTTTTTTTATTTGAAGCTTCAATTTCAAATATTTAAAATGAATTACCATAAATTAAAGACGAAAAACTATATAATGTAACTGCGTTTAACATAAACTCGAAATAATACTACTATTTATACTTGACCTTAACTATAAATTGAAGACGTGAGTTTCACTTATTTTGATGAAGAGGATGAACCCGATAAAATATAAAAGTAAAAAACTTGCCGTTTTTTTGCATAAATGGGTGCTTTAGGGCCGGAAAAATGATTTGAAATTAAAAAACTGTGCATATTATGTGTTGCCAGATATATGTTAGTCAGGTGATGAAGCAGATAAGTTACAACTTACAAGCTTAATTCAAATTATAAGGAAATAAAAATCGGGCAAGTGCGAGTCGGACTCGCGCACGAATGGTTTCCGTACCATTATAGAGCGAAAGTATGAAACAAATTGTGTTTTTTGTATGGAAGCCCCCTTAATTATCTTTTATTTTAATTTTATTATGAAATATTAAAGTGCACGTATAATTGAAGATTTTGTGAAAATTACAAGTGTCTACATGTTGCCTGTCTACATGGATTACAAGCCAAAAGGCCAAAAAACTACGTTTGTTGTATGGGAGCCCCCCTTAAATACAAACTTTATTTTGTTTTTAGTGCTTGCCGCTATAACACGGCACAATCTTTGAAAATTTCAGAAGTATAGCTATAGCAGTTCTTGAGATACAGCCTGGTGAAAGACAAACGGACAGACTCAGTAATAGGGTCCCGTTTTTACCCTTTGGGTACGGAACCCTAAAAAAGAGTAAATGTTCGTATGCATATTATGTTACAAAATGTTTGTTATCGTGTTCTTGCAGAAAACCGGCGTGAGAGAGCGCTAGCGCTGTGTTTCGCCGAGTGAGTGAGTTTACCGGAAGCCCAATCCCCTACCCTGTTTCCTTCCCTACCCTCCCCTATTCCCTTCCCTACCCTCCCCTATTACTCTATCCCCTCTTAAAAGGCCGGCAACGTAACTGCAACTCTTCTGATGCTGCGAGTGTCCATGGGCGACGGAAGTTAATTTCCATCAGGTGACCCGTTTTGCTCGTTTGCCCCCTTATTTCATAAAAAAAAGAACATTGAAGTAACTATTCAAAAAGATAGCTTAATATTGAAAAGATAAAATTTTCATTCGTGTGCATGGAATAGGCTAAATTGTAAATCGATTTTCGATAAGCTCAGAATACCAATATTATGCCCCGGATAGGAATAGATTACTTTTTATCACAGAAAATGTAGTTTAATTTTTAGGCGGGAGACATCTTGCTTATTAATAAACTTGAACACAAAATATTATACCTGGTGGATTTTAATAAAGATATAATTTTAATTAAATTATTTACTAAAGGTATGAGGCGGATATTACATTTTCAATCTAATGACAAGCTTCGGAGTCGTTTATTAATTAAGGCGACGCCTTGATAATCGATTTTTATCAGCAACGACTAAAGCAAAGAAATTAAAGTTCATTGTCAGTATTCATCATGTCTTTGTCTTTGAATTATCCATAGCATAACACAATTGGTAAACTTTTATAACACAGAATAATCAATCAAAAAGACCTCTGTAAAAAAAGGGATTCTAATTTTGTCAACAGAGGAGAGTGATTTAAGCTTCTAAAATTTGTACATAGATTGGTTCAAGCATACACTTTAATTTGCCCATAGCTTATATTATGAAATATTTTTATGGTTTTTAAATTACGCGACAAAAACCATTTTGTCGCTTACGCCCTTTCCATTTCTTGCTGTTCCATTTCTTGTTTTCTATGAGCGGCCGGGCCGGCCTCTCATAGAAAACAAGCAATCTAAAACATATCCAACACGGTTTTTTACTTTAACGCGGCGTCACCTTAAGGCGAGGATAAACCCCAATTTGTTATTCCGTGACTCCCGGTTTACCTAGTTCCAATATAATAACGAAGTGTTAAAAAATATGAGATATAAAGCACAATATTCAAAATACCCTAAACCATAAACATTTTAATAAAACGTAATACTTTGGCTGTAATTAATTTACAAACTTACCTCCGAAAAAACTCTATTTCATCGAAATATAAGTATTAACTAGGATAATTGTACATTTTATTTGAATAAATTGTTAGTAAATCTATATTAAAAATTCTTTAACCGAACAATTTTGTTTCTTAATATTTATTTCCAAAGATATTTAAAAAAAACATGAAAAATAGAGAAGATTCGCCCGAGAACCTATAGTTTTATGCTAAGCTAAAATGAATCTTATTACGATGCGTATACAAGCGTATACGCATCGTAATAAGATTCATTTTAGCTTAATATTTTAGCTTAAATAACCAAAGACCAAGCGGTCTTTGGTTGTGTGCAAGGTTATCGTTTTTGATTGAGATTAATCCCCGCCTTAAGCATTTTGTCCTGACTTCTGCACGTCTATCGGAATATAATATTCCCTGGAAGTTTCTACAAGGTGTAACAAAACTAATACTATGCTATGTATATGATCCTCATAAAGAGTTCAGTGTGATAGTAGCAGTTTTTTTTTTATTAAATAAGGGGGCAAACGAGCAAACGGGTCACCTGATGGTAAGCAACTACCGTCGCCCATGGACACTCGCAACACCAGAAGAGCTGCAGGTGCGTTGCCGGCCTTTTAAGAGGGAATACGCTCTTTTCTTGAAGGTTTGCAGGTCGTATAGGTCCGGAAATACTGCTGGTGACAGTTCCAGAGTTTTACAGTGCGCGGCAGAAAGTACAATTTTTTTTTGTGATTTGTATGGGCAAGCCGTGTCATGAATTATTCATACAATGGTGAAAAAAAAAACTCTTTCAGCGTTGCTACTTTCACAGCGAACTCTACAGGCTGTAACAAAAATAAGTGATAATACTTTAGGGTGTGTATGTGTTCCTTGTAGAGAGTTCACTGTGAAAGTAGCAGCGCTGAAAGACCAAACATTTTTTTCACTTTTGTATGGGGAAGCTCGTGACGCTCGGGCCCTTGCCCATACAAAAGTGAAAAAAATTTTTCGTCTTTCAGAGCTGCTACTTTCACAGTGAACTCTCTACAAGGAACCCGTACACACCCTAAAGGATTGTCACTTATTTTTGTTACATACTGTATATAGGAGGCCCATACACACCCTAAAGTATTATCACTTAGTTTTGTAACATCTCACCAGTCATGCTGTAAGTATATTAAAGTACCGAGTCAGACCAGATAACAAGGAAAATATATTTAGACTAGATGACGCCCGCAACTCCGTTTCGCCAATATTAAATTAAAAATATAATAAAAGTTTTTTTTTCCGGAACAAAAACCTTAATCATATTCAGGGTTACGTACCCAAAAGGTAAAAACGGGTACTTGCGCAATATACCGGGACCCGGTATGCTTGACAGACGAGACTTCGATGTCTGTCCGTCTGTCTGTCTGTCTCCAGGCTGTAGCTCAAGAACCGCTACAGCTAGACTCCTAAAATTTTCACAGATTGTGTATATCTGTTGCCGCTACAATAACAAATAATAAAAACATCATAATATTAATATTTAAGGGGGGCTCCCATTCAACAAACGTGATTTTTTTACCTTTTTTTGCTCGTAATCAATAATGACAATAGGTAGGCACTTGAAATACATACTCACAAAATACTTAGATAATTATGTTTTTACTTTAATAATAAATTATAAAATTAAAATAAAATGAATATTTAAGGGGGGCTCCCATAAAACAAACACAATTTTTTACCAACTTTCGCTCCATGATGGTACGGCCCCCGTGGTTCACGAGTCCGACTCGCACTTGGCCGATTTTTTATATCTTCCTAAGCTCTGGATATTGGATACTATAGTGTTGTTATGGAATGAAACAACACAAATGTGTTATTATTACATTTATTGTCTTAATAAACAATGTCATACATTAAGCATATATGTAGCCTATTAGTGGTTCGTGGAATGGACTGCGGGGCTATCGCATTCCGTAACCTCCTAGCTGGCTTGTCCTGAGGGCTGCGGGGCTACCGCTCAGGTAAGCAGAGGCAACAGAGAGGACTGCGGGGCTCCGTGCCGTCTAGCGAACGACTGACTTGATGTTGGCTGCGCCGCTCCTTTTATACTCGTTTGTGACGTATGTAGTGGCATCCATCACAATGTAAACATTGATGGGCATCGATGTGTGCGTGTAGGCGAAACTTGTATTGTGTTTATTTGTTACATTCTCCCCCTCTGGTACTCTAAAGTCGTCCCGACAGAGTACCAGCATTGGGTTGCTTTCTTGGCCTTCCTCTTCGACGTATTGGGTATACAGGTTTAGTAGAGTTATTTCCTCTTGTTTCAAATTTCGTAATTGCGGAAGAATGGTATTTTCCGATGGATTGATTTGGAGCGTCTGGTTGTGCAATTTCATATGTAGTGTTTCCAAGTTTCTTCAGAATAATATAAGGACCATCCCGTCGTGGAGCAAACTTAGCTGAGAATTGCTTATCAGTACTACTTATGTGGTGTGATTGTACCAATACTAAATCACCAATTTTGTAACCGGGATCCTTTCTTCGTTTATTGTTTGATCTTTGACGACTTGCATCTTTGTTGCATTCAATATTTTCCTTAGCCAATTTCAAATCTTGAGCTAGTTGTTTTAGTTTTGGTGTTATCTCTGCTACAAAGTTTTCAGATTCTACTATCTCACTTAAGTCATGAGACAATTCATAAGGAGTTCTTAATTCTCTGCCAAATGTTAGATACGCGGGCGAAAAACATGTAGTTTGGCAACGAGCTGTGTTCATTGCAAATCTTATAGCAGGTAAAGTTAATGGCCAATTGTGATGTTTATCCTTAACCATAATTGCGATTTGCGTTTTCATGTCTCTATTTTTCCTTTCTACAACATTAGGTTCCGGATGATAAACTGGCGTGAATATTTGTTGGATTTCCAAGCAATAGGTAAGTTTTTGCATTATAGCTGATATGAATTGTACTCCATTATCGCAAATAATTTTTCTTGGTAGGCCATAACGAAGAAATATCTCATTAAGTAAAATTAAAGCACAACTTTCTGCAGTAGCTTCCTTTAATGGAAAGACTTCTATCCATCTTGAAGCAGTATCTTCTATTATTAAGATCCATGTCTCTCCTAATGGTCCTTTGGGTAACGGACCGAATAGGTCTACAGATAATACTTCAAATCTTTGGGAATTTGGAGTTGATTGATATAACCCAGCTGGTTTTAGATTTGAAGGTTTGTATTTTTGACATTCAATACAAGTTTTTACATACTTTATTACGTCTTTACGTAATCCTTTCCAGTAAAATTTATTGGTAATGCGTTGCACAGTTCGTTCGACTCCCATGTGACCGGCAGTTGGTGAGTCATGGAAGGATTTAAGAATATTAGGTATTTCATGTCGTGGAATAACCAATTTTGCACTATCGTCTTCTTGATCTGGTACGTACAGATACAATACACCTTTATGTAGTATATAACCTTTTTTTACAAACTCTTCATAGGATTTAGAATCTATTCCACAATCCAGGCTCTCTATTATTTCCTTCAGTGTACTATCTTTCATTTGCTCTTCCCTTAATTGTTTTTCACTTAATTTTGGTAATTCTATGCCAACTTGACATATATTGCAATCTTCACTGTGATTTTCACATGGCGGTCTTGATAACGTATCTGCTACTATATTGGTTCGTCCAGGGCTGTACTGAATTTTGAATTCATAAGGTTGTAACTGTAGTGCCCAACGTGCCAAACGTCCAGTGGGTGTTTTGAGATTCATTAACCATTTTAGAGGTTGATGATCAGTTATCGTTATAAACTGTGTTCCTTCTATGTAGCCACGAAATTTTGATATAGCCCATACTATGGCTAGTGCTTCCTTCTCTGTTACAGTATAGTTGCATTCAGCAGGAGTTAAAAGTCTACTTGCGTATTCTACAGGATGTTCGTCCTTTCCCTCCCCCTGCACCAAAGCTGCCCCTATAGCGTACTGACTAGCATCAGTTTTTATTATATAGGGTAGGTCAGCGCTAGCTTGTCTCAAAACGGGTGAAGTTGTTAAAGCTTCTTTTAATTTTGTAAATGCTTCTTCTTGTTCCTGTCCCCATTTCCAGCTAGTCTTTTTCTTCGTTAAATTAGTTAAAGGTTGAGATATTTGCGCAAAGTTTTTAATAAATCTTCTGTACCATGAAGCTGTTTGTAGAAACGATATTAATTGTTTGAGGTTGTTAGGTGTTTGTAAATTCGCTATAGCAGATATTTTATCAGGATCTGCTTTGATTCCTTCTGGAACAATAAGATGCCCAAGGTATTTTACCGAAGAACATACGAAGTTGCATTTCTTCCTATTCGCACATAAGTTGTATTTTCTAAGTTTATTAAAAATTTCTCTTATATCTTCTGTGTGTTCATAAAAGTTATTTGATCTGATTATTAGATCATCTAGATATACCAATACACATTTCGCTTTTAATCCTTGTATGAATTTGTCCATTAATCTTTGAAATGTAGCGGGTGCATTTCGTAAACCAAATGGCATCCTTTTAAAACGAAAGGTCCCAAATGGTGATATGAAGCATGTTTTATCATAATCTTGTGGATCTATGGCAATTTGCCAGTAACCTGATTTTAAATCGATTGTAGACATAAAAGGCATGGCTTTTGCCTGATGTAATAAGTCATCAATACGTGGTAGTGGATATCTATCTGGTTTTGTTATATTATTCAGTTGTCTGTAATCTACACATACTCGAACATCGTTATCACCTTTTGGTACTAATATTACAGGTGCAGACCAAGCAGAATCACACTCTTCTATAATGTCATTAGCTATCATTTCATCAAGTTTCTCTCGTAATTGTTGTTGTCTGGCAGGAGAGAGTCTATAAGGTTTAATGCTAATAGGATAATGATTTCCTGTCTCTATTCTATGTTGAGTAAAAGGAGTTGGTTTTTTATTCTTTTGAAAAATATCAGAATATTCAGATAACAGATTATTAAAAATTATTCTTTCATCATGATTCAGTGAAGTACCTTCATTGGGACGTAAATAAATATCAACAGAATACAAAGATGTAGGATTTATTTTTAAATATTCTACACGAGGGTCAATAAATAAATTTTCTTCCGCTGGTTCACGTGGACGTATTGGTCGGGGTGGAGTGTCCAGCTTAACAATTTTCCACCTTGGTCGCTTCATATCTGGCGGAGAAGTTTCCGTGTCTTTTGTTGGCGTAATTGTCAGTGGAGACAACATATGATTCTTGTTGAACTCTTTTGCCCACTTAATAAATTCGGAAATGGGCTTGTTCCGCTCAATAATGTCACCATCATCTGTTTCCAGCGATAGACGCTTAGCGGCCTTTAACGGAATAGGCGTACTTGCTAATTGGAGGAAACTAAATAATTTATTTGGGTCGTCGATAAAACTCCAGTGACGTTGGGGTAAATTTAAGATGATTCCAGCAGCTTCCAGGAAATCAATTCCCAAGAGTGTGCGGTTGTCACTCGCTTCCGGGATTGCTGACAATTTTATGGGTAGTGAACGACCTCCAACAATAACATCTACAGTTGACACGAACAAATTTGTTTGTCGTGTGGTGCCATCTGCAAGACTTAAAAGTGCACTTTCTTTTGCAAATGATACACCACTCTGCACCAAGTTCTTATACAATTGGGCACTGGCAATACTGGTCCGTGCAGCCGTGTCCAAAAATGCATATCCTTTTTGACCTTTAATAGTTATTTCTATTGTGGGGATTTTCGATTGGCTTTTTACAGCCGATTGTAATGAATAAAAAGAGACAGCTTCCGGAGGGGTCTCCTTATTTTTACAATTTTCGCAGTTACTGCGGAATACTCCCGGGGCACCACATCCGTAGCAAGTGATGGTCGGTTTTGGCTGAACCTTTACATCCGCCATCCTCTTCCTGCAGACTTCAAACAGATGTCCTTTTTTCCCACAATATGTGCATCTTGTAAAACCCTTACGGACACTTCCATCTTTTGAAGCTTCTTCAACCTCCTTTGAAAGGCTTTCTAAATGTCTTCCGCGCTCCAGTAGATCTGCAAACGTTTTTATTTCGGACCTCGGAATTTCCTTCTTATAATTTATGGCCAATAGTCCGTATATAAAATCTAATTGTTCCTCCTCTTTGTGCCTTTTTGATGGAAGCTGTGACAGTAAAGCACGCTTCTCACAAAGGAAAGAATCGATTTTCTCATTTGTTTGCTTCTTCGAGAACAGCTCAAGATATACCTCGTGTGGTTGCATCTTAGGTGCAAATGAACTTTTTATTGCTTCAAGGGCTTGGTTCCACTTTTTGATGTCGCCTTTTACTCCGCTCCACCAAGTAGCAGCAGGTCCCGTAAGCAGTAATGTAAGTCCTTCGAGAGCGTCTTCGTCGGAAATCTTTTCAATTTTCTTATAAATAGAAATATTTGTTACAAATTCTTCAACTTTATTATAGCACCGTTCGCCGTGAAAACGTGATGAGCACTGAGCGAAGCTTTTGTTTGTCTCGGTCTTATCAGTAAGCTTGGTCATTAGTGCCGTAAATTGTTCTGTCGACATTATTATCATTTCAGATTTCTTTTCAGTCATTGTTTATTATTGTTTTTACGTTGGGCGCCAATATAGTGTTGTTATGGAATGAAACAACACAAATGTGTTATTATTACATTTATTGTCTTAATAAACAATGTCATACATTAAGCATATATGTAGCCTATTAGTGGTTCGTGGAATGGACTGCGGGGCTATCGCATTCCGTAACCTCCTAGCTGGCTTGTCCTGAGGGCTGCGGGGCTACCGCTCAGGTAAGCAGAGGCAACAGAGAGGACTGCGGGGCTCCGTGCCGTCTAGCGAACGACTGACTTGATGTTGGCTGCGCCGCTCCTTTTATACTCGTTTGTGACGTATGTAGTGGCATCCATCACAATGTAAACATTGATGGGCATCGATGTGTGCGTGTAGGCGAAACTTGTATTGTGTTTATTTGTTACAATACGTATTTTTTATCAAACCACAAGATAATACAATACACTGCTAAAATTACAAACAAACAAAATCCACATGGCTCGTACCCGCGGCGTCTGGTTTCGTAACATCATACTATGATAACCGTATCTAATGGACATGTTTGTTTACACCTCTAAAACTTTAAAAGATGAATAGGTTCTAATTTTAAGCGTAGCTTGGCATTAAAATAGTACGTTTTGAAACTAGACGGCTAAACGACTTGCCTTGAATTACTCGAAACAATTCGATTCCCGCGTTGGAAACATGTTATTTCCAAGTTTGGTTAGGACAATGCAGGCTGATCACTTGATTGTCTGACAAGTAAGATGATCCATGCATCGGATGGGCATGTAAAAAGTCGGTCCTGCGCCCGATGTCTCGCCGGTCGTGTCGGTCTTCCGTCCCACTGGGTTATGAGAGTAATTAGGAATAGAGAGTGCTCTTGTGTACTGCGCACACACTTAGGCACTATAAAATTACTCCTGCGTAGCTGGCCTGGTTTCAATGAAACCGGCCACCGTCACCGAAACCGGTGTGGGAGCTATTATTATTATTATTATGGCAATAAATGAAAAATTCGTGAAATTTAGATGCATCTTTGTGATTTTTTTCTATCGACAAAATTTTAAGATACTTATCGTGTTTTTGCTCAGATCGGATTCTCGGAAATATAATGTAGTATTTAATTTTAGAAAATGAAAGAATTCGGCGCTTATTTTCAAGTATAAAAATTAATTATAAAATCGACACTTTAGGGTTAGTCGCCCCCTTAAAGGTTCGCGCTCACTTTGTCGGCGCGTGCCGGGGCGGATAGCTCCAGTGTGACCACTCTTAAATCACTCGTGACTCGATATATCAAAAACGTTGCTATATTCTACTAAATTCTACTAGACCGTGTTTTAGATTCTACCGAAAATCTACCTTTATTAATTAATGTATTCTACGTGGTTGAAACTAAAATAAAACTAAAATGTTCATATGGACTGTCTTCATTGTGCATTTTAATTTTTTATATTATTTGTTATATAATATCGATCTTCTATTAAAATTTACAAAAAATTTTGGACTACTAAATCGTCATTCATTTGACCTCAAATCTACCAAAGAGTGGAAATCTATGTGAAGTGCGGTCACACTGTCGCCGGGGCGCAGCGGGTTTGTCGGGCCTTGCCTGGCCTTGTCGCATTGACCGAAATCCGCTGCGCCCCGACACAGTGTGCGTTACGCGCATCCGCTTCTATACAAATTGTATGGAGGCGGACTTTTGCGATGAGCCCCGGCACGCTGAGCCCCGGCACGGCTCGTCTCAATGGGCTCACTCCTTTAACGAGCAATAATTCTTGTACGAGTATGTCTATATATAATTGGAATCTCAGAATCGGCTCTAACAATTTTCATGAAGTTTTCTATATAGAGGGATTCGGGGGCGACCAATCGATCTAGCTAGGAATCATTTTTAGAAAATGTCATTTTATTCGTGTTTTATCAAATAGCTGTTTATTAATTAATTATAGAATAGTTACTATTGTTACTTGCAATATCTAATCTATACTTACATAATAATATTATAAAGCGGAAGAGTTTGTTTGTTTTTTGGTTTGAACGCACTAATCTCAGGAACTAAGTACTGGTCCGATTTGAAAAATATTTTAGTTTTAGATTTATCGAGCCCGTTTATCGAGGAAGGCTATAGGCTATATTTTATCATAGACTGAGGAGAGAGGAAAATGTGGAAAAAACGGGGAAAGTTATTTAAAAGGGCTCACGAACTACTGAAGAAATTTTTCTGTTATTTGGCACAGATAAGAAGTAGACCACGTGGAGGATCAAAGACTATTTTTTGTGGACTAATTTGTCATTGAAATATCTAATATACGCGGACGAAGCCGCGCGGAACGTCTTGTCTTGAATAATTATAAAAGACTAGATTTTGCTCTCAACTACAATGCCCGCGCTTTCGTTAAAAAGATTGCAACTTCAACTAACGTGTATCGGTTACCGTAAATTATTATCTGGAACAAAAATAATCGTATGTCCTCCGTTCCTCAATCCGTTACTCAATCATTCAAATCACTGTAAAAACTACACTACACAGTTCACACTACACTCAACTAGTAAAAGTGTTATACGTGGGAGAGCCATGCTTCGGCACGAATGGGCCGGCTCGACCGGAGAAATACCACGTTCTCACAGAAAACCGGCGCGAACAAGCGGCTTGCGCTGTGTTTCGCCGAGTGAGTGAGTTTACCGGAGGCCCAATCCCCTACCCTATTACCTTCCCTACCCTCCCCTATTCCCTTTCCTTCCCATCCCTAACCTCCCCTATCACCCTATTCCCTCTTAAAAGGCCGGCAACGCACCTGCAGCTCTTCTGATGCTGCGAGTGTCCATGGGCGACGGAAGTTGCTTTCCATCAGGTGACCCGTTTGCTCGTTTGCCCCCTTATTTCATAAAAAAAAGACAGGAAAGAGAGGATTTACACAACAAAAAACTTAACTTCAATTTTCAAGGATTTTAACGTTAAAATTGTATGATATAGAGGTACCGGGTAAGCTTTAACCTCTTGTAAAAATCAAATCAAAAGATAAATGGGTAACATATTGTTGCGGTTGCCTTGGGGAAAATTGCATTTTTTACGAGCCGATTGCTTTTGAGGGTAATAATTGTTTTTTGTCTTACATCCCTGGAAAACAATATCAAAGGATATTTGATGACATTTTTTATTATTTTCTGTTTTATGGGATTTGCTACAGCCAATGTAATATTACCTGTGAATCGTGATTGTATAGCTAGTAATTGAAAGCTTATTTATAAAAAGTATATTATTTGCTTACTCTTAACTTTTGCGTTTAAATAAAAAAATAAAATGTGTAAAATTGATTTTGTTTGAAAATCATTATTACATTGCAATAAATATTTTTTCTGTTATTGGTTTCCAGTCAAGCAATAATCCATCAAAGAATAATTACTATTGGTTGATCAAAGAGGATGTGGGAAATACTATGACCTATTTAACTTTGGGTAAAACTTTACCGGAGTTTTTGGTATTTGCTTCCTCCTTTATTAGTTTTCTCATACATAATCTATTGATACACGACGTAAATGCGCTTTAAATTATGTGGTACGGTACATAAATATTTTTTTTGTATCGCTAAAACTCGAGAAGGGCTGAACCGATTCGGCTAGTTGTAGTCTTTATATACCTTGAAGTCCAAGGAAGTTTTATATGGTAATTAAATATGAAAAATTGCAAGTAAAGTAGTAGTATAAAATCTGCCAAGTGCGAGTCGGACTCGCGCACGAAGGGTTCCGTACCGTTATAGAGCAAAAATAGGCCAAAAATTGTGTTTTCTAATGAGAATCCCTCCTTCCTTTGTTGTTACAGAGGCAACAGATAAACACAATCTGTGAAAGTCTAGCTATAGCAGCTCTTGAGATACAAACAGACAGACAGACGGACGGACAGAAAAAGAAGTCTTAGTAATAGGGCCCCGTTTTTACCCTTTGGGTACGGAACCCCAAAAACGACAATTTTGTTTTCCGAAGTGATATTTTTATGATTTTGTTTTATGAAGTTCACATGGTCATTAAGTTAAAAATAATTATTTAGCTGTGACTTGTCGGTTTCTGAGGGTTTATTTTTGCTGAGTGAGCGTTGTTAGTTGAGTGAAGCGCTACTTAATAAACTCCTAAGTATTTCCAGTCAAAAAGCCGGGCTAGCAATTTTACACTGTATTTTAGTAATATTTTTTCCAAAAATATGTTGTAAACTTTTAGTTTAATGTACAGAGAGTTGGAACGAAGCTAAGTAATGTTGGTGGAGGGTAAAAAACTGACTTTCTAACTAGCCTGGACAGCTTTAGTGTGACTATAATATTACTTTTTAATGCGTTAAAATAATTATTGTACCTTAACATATACCAATTAATTATAATTTGTGTATTTTCAGAAAAGTTTCCTCGTTTTTTTGCTTAGAACCAGTTTGACTTATAATATGTTAAACAATCATTTGTTATAGTGAAAAACAAGAATCCAACTAATTCCAATATTATTATTTATAGCATATTTTATTGAACCCATGATCGGTAACATAATCTTCATTCAGACATTTAAAACGCAGTTTATATCGATGACGTAATTTTTTTAATTGCTTTGTGGTTTTAATTTTCTCGCGTGATGGCTTATAGACACGTTTCAGATCAGTCACTAGCCAGTAAACAATAATATTTAATAACGTTATAGACGCACGTAATATCTTCATCTCCGTTGCCACAAAAGTTTATCGGGCGCGAATTTTTTTCGGGATCGAAAGTTTCCCATGTTCTTTCCCGGCATTCAAAGTCGCTGGATCCTTTGGCAGTATTTTAGTCCAGCCACAGAATACATATTAGTACAAGGTCTAGCTCCTCGGGATTTCGTCCACACATTCAGCATTTCATTATTATTATTATATTATTATTATTGCTCGATATTTTTATTCTAAATCGATATAATTATTGAATTCCATCAAGCCGGCTCGATGCGAGCCTTCGAGCAGTCAGTTTTGCGGTCCACAGAGTAATATGTAATTACTCTGTGGACCGCAATAATTCTTACTCGATTTGGAGTAAAACACACAACGTATTAATAATAGTCAGCGAGCCCTAGAGCAATTTTTTTTATTACTATCAAGCTAATTTTTGTGAGTAGCTTCATATTGGTAAGACAAACGACATTTTTATCTGTGAAAAATCTTGAAAGTGGTAGCTAACAGATATAGAAAGGATTTCATACTTTGATTTGATGGTCCTTAAATATGGATTGTTATATTTGTAGGACAATGCTACTCTTAAATTATATAACTATTGACCCACCAATATACAAAAAATCAGCTGGTTAGTGTTCCGTTTTAGGATTCCGTAATCAACAAAACTTGGTTGACATATAGGTATGTAGTAGGTTTTGTCTACTTGTTTTTTATACTCGGAATAATTTATATGATAATTTTTAAACAAAAAATTTAAACCGACTTCCATAGTAAACTGCCTCTAAAAAGTATGAAAAGATACTAGCTGTCCCAGCAAACGTTATTTTGCCATAAAATGATTTTCCCTGTTTTCCTGCTTTTGTCTTGAAGTCTTTTCTGTTTTTTTTTTTTCCATAGACCTCACAGAGCCCAAGACGTTTCCAAAGAATGCAAAACCGTGGAAATCGTTTCGTGCGTTTTGGAGTTACAGCGTAGAGAAGGAAAACCCGACTTATTTTTATATATTAGACTAGCTGTTGCCCGCAACTTCGTCCGCTGCGCCCCCCCAAGTACGGCCTGGGGCAAAGCGAAGTAATTAAATGACACTCAAAAAGTGAATGTTTAGTTTATGCTAGAATAAATTCACTTTTAATTTATAACTTACTTTGTTCCTAGTTCAGGCAAGTTTGGCCGGTATGTTTACAAACCTTTTTGGAAGTCGGTTAAAAAGGAGAATTAAAAGTCGACACTTAATAAAGGCCGCGGGCAAGGTCAACACTAACAACATGACAGCATTTACACGAGTTGGGGGCACCAGGCCAGCCTGGGACGAAGCGAAGTAATTAAATAATACTCAAAAAGTAAATGTTTAGTTTATTCTAGAATAAATTCACTTTTGATTTATTAACATATGTTTGTTCCTAAAAAAGAAGAATTAAAAGTTGACACTAAATAAAGGCCGGGGGCACTGTCCGCACTAACGACATGTCAGCATTTACAGAAGGTGGGGGGGTTTGGGGGGGCACAGCCCCCCAAAGTTTGGCCGGCATGTTTAGTTTAGGTTACAATAATTTCGTTATGATATTCACTTTTAATTAATAACTTAGTATAGTACTGTTGATGTTGAATAATGATGATGATGACGATGATGATGATGAACGTAATTTACATAGTAGTATATGCTTCCCGTTTTTTAAAAAACCTTCTCCTTTTTGGAAGTCGGTTAAAAAAAAACGACGTTTGCCGGGTCAGCTAGTAATAATATTATATCGGATTGTTTCGAAACACGATATCCGGATATTATGATGAGGTTGTACTAGATTACATTACCTCTTTCTAGGAACTATTGCAAATCCTGTGTTTACACGACGGAAAAGCACGTAACTCAGCAAATTAATTTATTTTTGATCGATTAGGATTTCCAAAATAATTCTTCAAAATACACGGTGCAATTTAACCTACCCGCCAATTTTTTAAGGGCTTAGGTATCATTAGGAGAGTCCATTTGCAGAACGGTCACTTCGCGGCGGTGGGTAGAGCGAGGGTGATGACGCGGGGGTTTGGCGCCTCCCGCATGCGTAGTGTCCATTAATTGTTGTGTCTTTAGGACAACTTTCGGAAGCTTTTTCTAAACATTTTAGCACTGCGTGATTATAAAAGAAAAATACGTGTATTTTTATTTTTAATAAGTCTCAATATATCAAAATTTGGTCGGAAGGTATAATTATTGCACCATGTATAATTTGTGATTTCATTACAAGTCATTTAAATTTTAAGTATTTACAATTGGTAGGTCAACAATAAGTATGGAATTTATGTTTACAATTTTTAATTTTAATATTAAATCTCAGCGATTTCAAGTCATTGCCCTTTTGATATTTGGATATAATTATTGTTTCCGACAAAAAATATATATTTTGTAACCACTCTTTTATAAGAATAATATTAGCATATTATATTATCATAAAAGCTCAGCTTAATATGTCAGATATTGGAAACATCACAAAATCACAGACAAACAATGCATTATATATTTTATTAACTAAGGGCGTTTTATATTGCAATGCAATTTTATAAATAGTTGTAAATTATTTATACTTAAGTAAGTATAAATAATTTACAACTATTTATAAAATTGCATTGCAATATAAAACGCCCTTCAGAAAATTTGTATTTAAATAGACGGATTTATATTACATTTTCTACTTAAGCGTTCAGAAGCAAAATTGTAAGATGCCACTAATGTAATAAAATAAATACGTAGTAAAATAAATAAATTAATGTAATCTTAATTCTAAGTAAATAAATTAAACAATTAACACCTTTTACATAAGACGAATAACTTATACTATTTAAACTACTTTCGTGTCGATAATAAACTAGATAAACACTCCATAAAATCAGGGACCAAGTCGTAAAAGTGACATTTTATTTCATGTTTGCTATGTTATTGGTTATTGCTTATTACCTATAACAGCTTACACGAAATCCGTTGGGAGAACTGAACTAGAGTTATTAATTAACAGTCTTATATCTATTTTTATATTAAAATATAATTCGCTTTTAACGATAATCACTGCGAAATTTATTATGTGGATTCAGGATGATGGAAGCATGACAAGGATATCTTTAACATTGTTTTTTTTATAAATATTTGCATGGGCGTACCGAGGGGGGGGGGCAGGGGGGAGGCAGCTGCCCCCCCTGGATCATGTTCACGTCCCTACTAAGTATATTATCTAGTACTTTATCTATAAAAATTAAAAATTAAGAAAACGAATTTTTGCCATTTGTTTGCAATAAGTACAATATTTTTACAGCAAAAATTATTATTTTTTTATTTTTTATAAACACCTAGCTTATAAAAAAACTGATTTGCCCCCACCTGGCCCAAAACCTGAGTAATTTTCCCCCCCCCTGGCCGAGAACCTGGGTACGCCCATGAATATTTGTATACATATTCAATATTAATAATTTTTATTTTAATGTCTTTGTTTTGGTTACTAAAGAGAGATATATAATATTATAAGCCATAGCGTACTGTAAGTATTTAGATAAAAAACTTACGTTATTATTATCGAAAGCTCGATAATATTTTATCACTATATCCAGGATAACACAAACATACAATTAAACTACATTTTTTCACCCACTAAAATTTAGTTAGGAGCACAAAAGCTGTGTTTTTTGAATTTATTACGTTTCGCACTCAAAGTTACGCACGTCAGAATGCGACGTGCCTCTCCGGCTACATTTGCAACACTGACGCCACTTCATTCACAAAGGAATATCAACTGGTTCTGATTACAATACCTTTTTATATTGATAAAAAAATGAGTTATAGATTGTAGTTGTAGTATTATATTATATATTGGTCTTTTTATGCAGGCTTTTCACCTGCCTTTTAAAACACTAATTTCGCATAATATTATATTATGTTATTTTTGTATTTAGCGCGCTCTGAGAAAATTTAAAAGTAACTACAGTAAAACAAGGGACGAATACCCGATGGCGTTTTTGTACTTAATTTAGAGAATTTGCTTGCAAAGTAGTAAGTATGATGGATATGCGCCACACCAATTCTGCGAAATGAACGCATAGGTTCATTTAATTCTCTTTGATGTTTTATAGGTTTCGTTTTTTTTTTTTTACGTATTTATTCAAGTATTTTACAAACTTGTTTCCTTATTCTAAAAACCGCCAAACTGCATATCAGTTTGTTGGCGATATTTGCAATATATATTTGATATATTCTTTCATAAGATATATTATAATATATCTTATTAAAGAAAACACATGTTATTAACAATATTAATAAAATAAAAATTAAATAACAAAATATTTTTCTTCTTTCATTTAAAACAAAACAAAACCTTATAATGTAACTTAATATAAGCTGAAAATTAATAATAAGAATCAATGAATATGGAATCGCATTGCATTTGTGGTAAATAAGCCAAACCTATGGCTTAATTTTTCTTATTTTCAAAAGACTAATATTATGATTAATATAAGTATACTATTAAAAGTATATGGACGACCGCGACAATCCGATAACTATTTATCGACACCAAAAACATTATTAATTTTTTTAAATAATAATTATAAAACGTGATCACTGGCTGACACTGTCATGACCCCAATTCATTACGCCCTTATTTTCAAGCTGAACAAACTACTGCACAATTTAATTTTAAGTAAAATTTAAGGGTTTAATTTTTTTTTTATTCAGTCTGAAACTTAAATCTAAACTAAACAATTTTATAAATCTGATGTAAATTAAACCTATGTTATGATGGCTCAAAATTCAACGACACGCGATACGTTCGATTTTAGAAAACAGCGGCCTTGTGCTTCGCTCGACTCGTTCTGGCTGAGGCACTTCCGTGCCCCCAGATGTTATTGACATTTGCAAATTTACATTTATTTATTTAACGATAAGTTCAATGTAGAGTTCAATAATAGTTTTACTTTTCAGCTACTCATATTTTTATTATAGGTAAATTAGACAGAAGAACCCCTTAGAATTACGCCGAGATGTAGCTTCACTCTGCATCCTCTATCGCTTGTATCACGGGGAGTGCTCTGAGGAATTGTTCGGTATTATACCACCTGCAATTTTTCGCCATCGTCCCACGCGAAAAATATACCATCCTCATCACCATGATGAGTTGCAGTCTTCCACCGTGCGTTTTTCGCGTAACTTTCTGCCGCGCACTGTAAAACTCTGGAACGAACTGTCACCAGCAGTATTTCCGGACCTATACGACCTGCAAACCTACAAGAAGAGAGCGTATCCCCTCTTAAAAGGCCGGCAACGCACCTGCAGCTCTTATGATGTTGCGAGTGTCCATGGGCGACGGTAGTTGCTTTCCATCAGGTGACCCGTTTGCTCGTTTGCCCTCTTATTTTATAAAAAAAAATAAGAAGAAACCAAATATTATTCAACTGTAAAGAATTCTGTTAAAACCATGTTAGAAATTCAACCTGTGTAACAAAATTTGTACAATATCAAATTATTGCATACATTTTAATACTTACAATATATTATCACATTGTACTTTGTAAAATGTAAATGTAGGAATAATAATGTATAATTTATTGCAGTAAGTCAAGAGGTCAAAAAATTACTTTGTATTTAATTAGTTTGTTAGAAACACTAATAATTCTACATTATAAATATCGAATGCGGAATAATTATTTAGAATATCTTATATATTGTAACAAAGAAATTACCTATTGAATATCATCAGCCTATCCACTGCTGAACGTGGGATTTTCCCCAGCAAGCGTCAACCGTCCAGATCTTGGGCAGTCCTCATCCATCCGTTTCTTGCAACCTTCGGCACAAATCGGCGGGCCATTATAATACTTCACCTAATATTCGATTCCTTCGTTGTAAACATGTTATTTCCAAGTTTGGTTAGAACAATGCAGGCCGATCGCCTAATTGTCTGACAAGTAAGATGATCCATGCGTCCGAGGGTAAAAAGTCGGTCCGCCTGATTTCTTTTTTTGGAACGAAGTTCCTTATCGCGCGTTCGGCGTAAATGAGGTTAGATATTACGATATTTGACCTCGATACTTTTTTATTAGTACCTACATTGTTGTTAGTATTCCTGGGCGTCAATAAATGGCATTTTTTTAAATATTTTTTGAGTGCATATTAATGTAATAACAGAGACCAGACATACACAGCTCTATGGTAATAATATGTATACTTACAGGTTTTTTGAACATAAGAATTAACGTTCCATTCGGGTGTCCCTTGACACCTCTCAAGTTTTTAAAATAAAATAAGGAGGGCAAACGAGAAAACGGGTCACCTGGTGGAAAGCAACTACCGTCGCCCGTGGACACTTGCAGCATCAGAAGGTTTAAGGTCTTCTTAAAGGTTTGCAGGTCGCATAGGTCCGGAAATACTCCTGGTGACAGTTCGTCCCAGAGTTTTACAGTGCACGTCAGTCGTGTCAGTCTTCATAGAAACAAAATAAAATGGCAATAGCTACCTATAATATTATCATTATTGGTATCGAGCAAAAAAGCCATAAAATAACATGTTCTGGGGCGCCCTTAAATATTAATTTTATTCTGTTTTTAGTATTTGATGTACCTAATAGCGGCAATAGAAATACACAATAATTTATGTGAAAATTTCAGAAGCCTAGCTAAAGCGGTTCTTGAGATACAGCCTGGAAACATTCACGTAGACGGACGGACAACGAAGTTTTAGTAATAGGGTCCCGTTTTTACCCTTTTAGGTACGGAGCCCTAAAAATATAATTCGTAAGATATACTTAGGTACTTAAATACAATGTTTTGTCATAATCTGTTATATTGATATTACCACAAGAACTTTTATCTAATGTGTAACTAATTTCATAAGTAGACTGTAGAGGGCTCCTATAGTAAATGCTTAAAAGATTTCATTTTGAAAAAGTGTCGAATAAGAAAATATTATCAGCAAGGCTTACAGGATAATATGTAATTGTTTTTCCTAGGTAAGTCATACTTTGTTCTTTCTTTCATCATATTCCATTAAGCTATGGACTTGCTCATTTGCCACTCATATAATTTAAGTATATTATAAACATAAAGGTTGCAATAGGAAGCCTACTATTAACCTATAATAATTAATCACATGAATATTACATTATAGTACTTTTAATATTAACAAACAGCTGCAATCTGCATACAATAATATTATGCTGAGAGCTGCTATTATATTGTAAAAAAACACTACATTTAAATAAAAAAAATATTACGTTTATTAATAAGAAAATTTTATATGTATGTAGAATTGTACGCTTTTTATTATGATACACTGCATTCTTATGGTACCCATATACGGTGGGGTCAATCCGGTCGCACTTATAATTATAGCAGGCCGACCTAACCAGACTCGTTTTGCGTATTCCCGACTACGAATATAAAAAACTAAGGAAACGTAACTCCCATACTTCAACCGTTTCGAATTTGGTTTCTTTTAGCATACTAAAATATTGCAATAGCAACAAACACTAATGGCTGGTTTACACGTATTAAGTAGATAAGTAGTAACTAAATCCTAATTCTCATCTAGTTTATTACTTACTAAATTTTAACTTGCTAATTGCTACTTTTTGCGTTTACATGTAATTAACAACTTAAAATTAAGTTAACTATTTATCAACTAAATACGTATAAACCAGCCATATAATCCTTCCTATTATAATATTATAAAGGCGAAAGTTTTTTTGGATGTATGGATGTTTGTTACTCTTTCACGCAAAAACTACTGACCGGATTTTAATGAAACTTTACAATAATATAGCTTATACATCAGAATAACACATAGGATACAATTTTAACTGACTTTCAAAATGGGGGAGGTGTTATGTTCGTTTTTTATGTTCAACGATTACTCCGCCGTTTGTTAACAAAACATTTTTTTTTGTTAATTTTTGATTTTCAAAATTTTTCTTTTGGTATATAGGGTATCATCATAATTTGGTATTATATTCACAAAAGGGGTGATCTGATTAAGGATCCATAAGTAATCCAGGGAACTCCTCAAAATTTATAGGAAAACATGTGGTGACTTCGGTTTCGTGAGAAGTATTCTAAGCATATGCTACCAACAAGTAAGATTTTGCACCGAGGTATACGTATACCGTGGTTCGGAAGGTGCTGAGAGAACTCCTGATTCTTTATAGATACAAGTTTTGGAGTTTCGGCGTTGTTTTAAGATCTGAAAGCATAATATGCTACTATGCAAATTACATTCATCATCATCATCATCACTACCATATTATACTATGCATCGTCCCATGATTATAAGCCTATTATGACTCTGTTATAGGTACTTTTCATAGTATTTTAGATCAAGACTCGAGTTTGTTAAGCGATAATAATAAAAAAATCTATACTTAATATTATAAACCTGAAGAGTATGTTTGCTTGAACGCGCTAATCTCAGGAACTACAGGTCCGATTTAAAAACTTATTTCAGTGTTAGATAGCTCATTTATCGAGTAAGGCCATAAGCTATATATTATCACGCTAAGACTAATACGACCGAAAAAACTCAGGAAAATGTGGGAAAAGCGGGGGAAATATTAGAAAGGATTTGTCTCACGAACTACTGGAGCAATTTTTATGGCAATATTTGGCACAGATATAGAGTAGATCACATGAAGGGAGTATAGCTATTTTTTATGGGAAAATGTACGGTTTCCGTAAAATTCCTAATTGTCGCGGGCGAAGCCGCGCGGGACATCTAGTTTATGAAACAAAGCCGTTGACAATAATTGAGTATTAAACACAATGCTTAAATTTTGGATGTATTCGGTACTCATTTTGTACTCGGGGAACAAATTTTTGACATCCTTTCTAAGTTTTTATTACTCGTAGATTCCCGTATATTATATGCACACGTAACTTTCTGCCTCGCACAGTAAAACTGTGGAACGAACTGTATAGTCAGCAGAATTTCCAGACCAATACGACCTGAAAACCTTCAAGAAAAGAGCGTAATCCCTCTTAAAATTTCGGCAACGCACCTGCAACCCTTCTGATGTTGCGAGTGTACCTGGGCAACGGTAATTGCTTTCCATCAGGTAGCCCGTTTGCTCGTTTGCCTCTTTATTTTACAAAAAAAAAAACACTGCACGAGTCTGGTCAATTCAGCCTGCTATCAGTCCGACCGAATCCATCAGCCTCTCAGTGTACAAGTCGAGCCTTAGCGAAAACATTTTAAGAATATAAAGCCCTGGTAAAAACGCGAAATATAAAAGAAAATCTTATAATATTGTTAATACCACACGTAGTTTATCGAATAACAAGATGAGAATTTCAATGTACAGGAAAGTATAGTTTATTTAACAACATAACGAAGTAGATATTTACTTTTATGTTGACGATCAAAGGATTTTCAGAGGTCTGTGAAAAGAATATATTTTATAAATATGGGATTCCCTTCTTCAAAGCCTCAATCGTAAACGTAAAACATTAAATAGGGACTTAACGTTCCAGGATCTAAGAGAACATTTGAGGGAAAAATGTCTGGAAGAGTAATCAATTTAGAACAATTTGTAAGCAACACAATGATGTAGGCATAAAAGCTCGAGCTGTCAAACAAAACCGAAATTGGTTTTCATCTGTGTGAAAAATAATATGTGTTCGTATACACTTACACAAGTGACAAGCATGATTGAACATGATTTCTATGAGATTAAATTGTCAAACTACGGCGTGCCGACTGGACGTCAAAAAAAGAGTGGTGCTGTCATGTATCACACGTCTCTTTTTAACACGCGAGTTACTGATAGTGACAATATCTCTCTTGCTGCATATGTATATTATTGACTTTATGGTTTTATTCTTATTTCATTTTAAAGTAGGTACTAATGTTATAAATGCGAAAGCTTCTTGGTCTGTCTGTAATCTCTTCACGCCTAAACCATTACAACACTACAATAAACGCCAGCCCCCCCCGTAAGGGCTACTGGCGTCTGTGTGCAAAAAAAGGATTTTGGCGCCACTTTAGGCAAATTTTTTGGGACCTTGGTTTTGACGCCCCTAAAGATTTTTGGCGTCCCTAGAGGATGGCGCCCGTGTGCATTGCACACATTGCACATATGGTAGCGGAGGCCCTGATAAACGCATTTCTGCACAGACCTAGTATATTTTACTCGTAGTGGTAAACTATTATTAGTTCTTATGATGAAAATAGAAGCTAAAATATACCAGACACTTTCCGGTTGTTGCTAAAATTGATCTTTACTCGAGTAACAGCTATTTTAATTTTATATGCAAATTATTCGATTTTTTAAAAGCTTTTTTAACTTGCTCTGTATGTATGTAAGTATGTATGTTCGGGTGAAATCTTGGAACTCAATTTTGGAGTAGATATATTTAATCGATGGAGCTGAAATTTTGCAGGCACGTTTAGTTTTGATGACAATACATGATATTGTATGTGACATTAAACTAAATCCAATATTGCCGACCATCCAAGATGGCGAAATAGTTATTTTCTATGCAGTTCTACAATATGGATATTAAATGAAAGGGCTTTTTGATAGTCACTCGAAAACGAATGTAATGTCATACTACATCCAATATGGCGGCTCGTCCAAGATAGAGGTATATTGATTTTTAATGCACTTCTGCAATATGGGTATCAAATTAAAGGGCTCATTCAGAGTAACTTGGAAACGAATGTAATGTCATTCTACATCCAATATTATGGCGTCTCATTCAAGGTAGGGGGATATAGTTATTTTTAATACACTTCTGCAATTCCGTCGAAACTTGTCGACGGCTGCAGTTGTATCTGACATTGGCAATTGCCGTTCGTCTGTAAAAAGCCTAAAGTAGAAAATATTCCACCTTTTATCACTATTTGGGATTTGTACAATGACGTCAGGTTTTTGTTTTGGAGCTTTCAATACCTAATGTTGATAAGATAGTAAACCTGTAGCGATCTGTTGATGACCAAATAAGAAACACATATTATCGAGAATAAATATTATATATCTATATAATATTTATTCTCGATATAACTCAAAGGTTTATATAAGTGACTGACTGACATGGTGATCTATCAACGCACAGCCCAAACCACTGGACCGCTCGGGCTGGGCATGCAGGTAGATATTATGACGTAGACATCCGCTAAGAAAGGATTTTGATCAATTCCACCTCCAAGGGGTTAAAATAGGGGATGGAACTTTGTATATTCTTCTTATCGCGAGCGAAGCCGCGGGCAAAAGCTCGTCACATAGCTATAATAACAAACATTGCATGATAGATGGCAGTCTTCCGGCGTGCGTTTTTATCGCTTTCTGCCGCGCTCTCTAAAACTCTGAAATGAACTGTCACCAGCAGTATTTCTGGACCAATACGACCTGCAAACCTTCAAGAAGAGAGCATAATTACATTCCATCAGGTGATCTATTTCCTCGTTTGTCGCCTAATTTTATATACATGGTGTAACAAAACAAAGTTGTTTACTTTATGGTTTCTAAGAGTCCCATAGAGTAAAGTGTTCACTGTAAAAGTTGCAGCACTGAAAAAGTATTTTTTTTTACTTTTGTATTTGCAAATAATTCATGGCACTGGGCTGGGGCGCTTGCCCATACGAATAAAAAAAAGTTTGGGCTGCTACTTTCACAGTGTACTCTGTTTAAGGGACACATACACATTAAGTATTTGCAGTTCACTATTTTATTTCTATTTGTTCATACAAAGCTTCATAGAACTCTCGTTAAATAGTGTTATCAGTCTGTATTGTAGTATGTATATTGCTTTCTAGAGTTGATGCAGAAAGTAGCAATCAGTAATACTTACAAATAGTTACTTACTGTTATCTATTCTAATATTATGGTGTTATATGTCTACTTTTGTGCTGTTTACATTAAGCCATCAATCCCCAAGCGGCACCCGGCTGCTGCATAACAATTGAAAATCTGTTGTGTCTGCGATTCCCACGATCGAGGTATTAAACCGATTTAGATTAAATTTTCCATAATACAAGGTGTGTTATGGAAATCTACTCTACTCAACTCCAACAAAAAGACATACTTTTTTTTAATAGCAGAAAAATGTAAGGTTTATACATGTTGCGGGTTTATATAATATGACATAGTAAACTAGTTTACTATGTCATATTATATAATCCCGCGGTTCTACATGACGCAACATGTAGAACCGAAAAAAGAAAAACATTTTCGCGTTCGAATTGTCTTGGGATTTTGAATTTAGGCGCGGCTTTCCTGAGGTCTAAAATAAAATGGTGTGATGATGATAAATTACTCCCTAAAACATAAAGCAAGTAATGGGTTTTTTTATCCCTTGGTAATATCTTATTTTGTGAAAAATTATTATAAAATAGATATTATTAAAATTATGTCTTTTACGGCTTTTGTCTATGTCTCTGTCCGCCTGAATATCGTGTAATATTCCAGTGGTTTTGGCACAAAAGTAGCCTATGTACTGATTCAAAACCTAAACTGCTACCAGTTAAAATTTGGTAGTCTTTCGCTAGTTGTACATTACAAGCTGAAATTCACACTAACTTTCGACTTTATAATATAAGTTTGAATATTTATAATATGATTAATGTGATAGAATAATAATTATTATGAAATGTACATTTAATATTACTCATAAATATATTAAAATTTATAGTATTACAGTATTAAGGGCCTGTTGAGGGTAATTGGGAAGTATAAATTGGCAATTTATAATAAAGAACGGTTTAAATTTGAATATGCAGCTGATAATATAATAATTTATTCATTACCTAATTTATACACTAGGTTATTCGATTAATATGCATATTATAAATGTATATTTTATAGCAGGAGCTAAAAAAGATTTTTTTTCAGTTGTTTGCTTTTTATTATTACCTCGATCGTGGGAATAGCAGACCCAATAGATTTTCAATTATTGTTATGCCGGGTGCCGCTTGGGGATTGATGGGTTAACATACTTTGTCTATGTAATAAATAATATGACGTGTACTGTGTTCATCTAAAACAGCTGGATCGGTTTTGTTCAAATTTTGTGTACTTACCTGATAAGTTTGAGAATCAGTCTACAACTATTATTTTTACATTAAAGCCAATCTTTATAGGCTCTCAAGAATATTAAAACTCCGTCACAGAATACATAATATTAATTGTATAATGGCAAAACAGTCTTTGATGAATCAGCTAGCCCTTGCTATAACTTTTGACATGTGTGTAATTTTAAAAGCTCTATCTTCTATACAGGTTGTAACAAAAATAAGTGATAATACTTTACGGTGTGTACGTGTTCCTTGTAGAGAGTTCACTGTGAAAGTAGCAGCGCTGAAAGACCTTTTTTTTCACTTTTGTATGGGGGAAAGTCATGACGCTCGGGCCCTTGCCCGTTCAAAAGTGAAAAAATTATTTCAGAGCCGCTACTTTCACAGTGAACTCTCTACAAGGAACACGTACACACCCTAAAGTATTATCACTTATTTTTGTTACACACTGTACATATAAAAATGAATTTTTAATTGTGTTAGTAACGCTATAACTCGATAACGGCTGGACCGATTCTGCTAATTTTAGTCTTAAAATAATCCTTGAAGTCCGAGCAAGGCTTTAAAGTGACACGAAGTTCGCCGGGATAGCTAGTTAGCAATAAATCAAACTAAAGCATACAGAGATATCATGCATAATAATACTTAGAGGTTAGGATTATTTAGCCTTATATTTTCTATGAATATGACACTTAAGTCGTTGCCACAGAGAATACGTCAGAGGTAAAATATTTCTAAGCGCAATAATATGATAAACGCCTAACCCGGCTCCTAAGAGCCGTCTTATCACTGTAATCAACCCCGTTCTTACTGTAATATAATTTATGTTTATTATTCCGAAAGACGTCTATAATGTCTCATCATTTATGTCTATAAAAACGCAATATTCTCTTAATTTACTTTTCCAAAGTTGATCATAAAAATGATTTCTAGTCATAGACTGCCTATATAGATCAGCAGCCCTAAATGTGCTAGAACTGAGTTATTGATTAGCAATTAGTCAGTTGCAACGCCTTAAGGGATTGGCAATCGTAAAAAGGTACGCCAACAACTTTAAAATTTACTGCATAGTCATAAATTTTAGAAAAAAATGAAAGAGATTATTACCTTTTCCCTTTACACTTTTAACTGGAATCCATACTTCCATACTAATATTATTATAAATTTCAAAAGTGTGCCTGTCTATCTGGCTGTTACCTTTTCACGCTCAAACTGCTGTTGAAATTTGGCATTTACTTTGAGTCCCGAGAAAGGACATAGGATAGTTTTTATTCCGGAAAAATGTACGGTTTCTGCGCGATAAACGAATTTTGGCGCAACGCAACGGAGCGGGCGTCATCTAGTCAGATATAATGGGTAAGAGATAGCTTTCGTTACTACACAAGTTATTACATAATCTAAGCCGTGGGAGAGCCATGCTTCGGCACGAATGGGCCGGCTCGACCGGAGAAATACCACGTTCTCACAGAAAACCGGCGTGAAACAGCGCTTGCGCTGTGTTTCGCCGAGAGAGTGAGTTTACCGGAGGCCCAATCCCCTACCCTATTCCCTTCCGTACCCTCCCCTATTCGCTTCCCTTCCCATCCCTACCCTCCCCTATTTTATTCCCTCTTAAAGGGCCGGCAACGCACCTGCAGCTCTTCTGATGCTGCGAGTGTCCATGGGCGACGGAAGTTGCTTTTGCTCGTTTGCCCCCTTATTTCATAAAAAAAAGCCTGATTACTGATTGATTCATGTCCTTGACTGGTTCCATTTTTATATCTTTATTTATGTACATTAATATACTTTTATAGGGATCAAATAGTTCATTATCTTTTTTATTATTTTCACATAATATTATACTAAACGAAAAATACTAAACAAATAGAAGAAACTATCAAAAGTACTATCAGAGGAGTTGATTCCTAGGCAGATGGCGGACCTATAAGTAATTTGGTCGCATAACGGCCGTTCCCAATATTCAATATCTATCTCTGGTTTGACATACAACCGATCGCAGCTAACATTGAATTGACATAAAATATATGTCTCTAATGTCTAATGTGAGCTAAAGTCTGGCTAGCGAAAGATGAGACTGGAAAAAGGCGGCAAATTCAAAAAATCTACGTATCGCAACCTTGTCTATAGTCGGAATTATAGTTTTTTTTTTTCTTTTTTTTTATTCTGTTTAATTTATGTATAGGACCTTTTGATACTTGATTATTTATGACAATATTATTATATTTTAGTTTGGATAACTCATTTCAAGAATGAGTTTATTGTTGTTGTATTAATAATTGTTTGGTTAAATTTTATTTTGCAATACGTTTCATTGTGTTTTGTTTTTGACGAAAACTCTTGCATGTTTTTGTCGGAGTGTTAAAACTTCTTCTTTAATTCTTACCGTACATCATGAAATATATTACAAAATATAATTTAACCAAACAATTATCTTCATTTTCTTAAACTAAATTGTCACTACTGTTTCTAAGTTTAAATATAATTTAATTTAAATGTTAAATATTTTCCTGTATTATATTATTACTCGCAAGCATCATAGATTGTATTAATTATACTCAAATATGTTTATTGTTTATTTAATACATACTTGTACATGCCTGAAACTAATAACCCTCCCTTGCAAGTTGATTAAAAACTTGCGGATTTTTTTTCGCATTTTATATAAACATTCGAAAGGTTGTTTTTATAAAGTTTATTTACAATTGACTAAAATATATAGGTGTCATTTTGTTTCACAACTTTTTGCCATCTTGTTGGTAGGGACACGATCCCATTGCTATAAAAATTTTGGGGCCTCTGATGAAAAAACTGCGACAAGTGGTTTTGGCAGTCCTCTTGTAATGTCAACCTGACACTGCCTAAGGAATCCTGCAGCGATTGAAACAGGTGGAAATCTGAAGGTGCAAAGTCAGGACTATACGGCGGATGCATTAACACCTTCCAGCCAAACTCCCGTAACCACACGCCTTTATTTATGTGGCCTTCTTTTTTAATCCTTTTTAGGGTACAAACACTGATATCTGAAAATGTTTAGGGTAGTTGACAATCGTCAAGTTAACAATTGCTCCCTGTATATTTTTTGAAAATTAAATAAATTAAGTTACAATGTCCACAAATAGTGATGCGAATAACGAAGTGGAGGTGCAAGGAATCTCGCCCGATGAAATTCAACGTCTATCGGAGTTGGAGACACATATTTTCAACACCAATGTTAACACTCGTTGAGGCAACCGCAGCGCGACGGATAACAACGACTAGTGGATCTCTCGGTCAGAATTTCGGGAGTTTACGTTGGAATTACTGAAACGTATAGATGCTCAAACCGAAAAAATTATACATCTTCAAGAAATATGTGTATCTACGAAGATGGAATTGTTGAAGCTACAATATAAGGCGATTATACCGCGACAGCAGCAGAACCAAGCATCAACATCAAATCGAGTTCTGGAGCATGCGGCGGTGGACAACACTAAACCACATCGAGGAACGAAATCTTTAAGTGGGAGCATTATTAACACCAAAAAACAGAATAATTCCACGATTTTTAGTAAAAAAAAAATAGCAAAGGATTTCATCATAATGAAAAAAAATCGTAAATACCCACCCGTCTCAATCTCGTGAGGCCACGAAATCAGCGTCATCAAGTAGTTCGATAGCAGCTCAGGCGCAAACTAAAACAACAACTGTAACATTGATTTCGGCCGGGGGCTATGGAGAAAAAGAGCAAGGGGAGGCTGACCCCATGATAATGAAGATCAATAGGACATCTCTAACCCAAGAAGTTAAACGAGGTGAGTATGGATTCAATGGAAATAAGGGCAGTGGAAAAGAAGAAAAACCTTCATGTCTGGAGACTAGAAGCTAGTACTTCAGTAGAAAAATTAACAGCTCATGTGAAGCAAATATGTGGACAAACAGTAGATTTGAAAATTATAAAAATCAGACACAAAAATGAGAAAAAGTATGCATCGTTCATCATAATGACGTCTGAATCTGTTTATAGAAAACTATGTCAACCAGATGTTTGGCCCGTTAATGCGGAATTTTCTGAATGGTTTTGGTTTCGGAAAACAAAAAGGCAAACATTTGAAGAAAGAAGCTAATTATATTACTATTTTTTATCAGAATGTCAGAGGTCTACGCACAAAATTTTTATTATTAGAACGTATTTTATAATAATTTGGAATCCTTGTGTGCGGACCTTATTGCAATAACTGAGTCTGGATGCAATGAATCTATTATGGATGCGGAGTTAATACCGCCAGGGTATCAAATCTTGCGTTGCGATCGAGCAGACGGACGAAAGCAGGGTGGCGCGCTTTTAGTGGCCACACATAACTTGCGCTTGCGACGAGTCGAGCCGAGTGATGTTAGTGTTGATCGGTGCTCGTTTGAACTAATTAGTGCAACAGTGTACGATAGGCATTGTAAATATCTGTTTTTGTGTTGCGTGGTTTACGTACCGCCAAATACTAAAGACCTTGAATACTTGTTGCTATTTAGGATTATCGAGGATTTGTGTGTAAAGTATAACAAAGTCATTGTCATTGGTGATTTTAATTTGCATTCGACAAGTGAATATGTTAAAAACTACATAGAGTATTTCATGTCGTTTTGTGAATTCCCTCAGATGAATGATGTACCTAACTGTAACGGTAGACAGTTGGATTTGGTGTTGTGCTCGGATTGTTTGTGCAATGGTATGTTCGTGAGCCGGGCGGACGAAGCCGTGGTGCCCGTCGATACCTACCACCCGCCGCTAACGATTGAACTGCGAACGGGGTATTCATCGGTTGTGCCAGATAAGTCGGACCAGCGAGTAAACGTAAGTAATAATTTTGAATGGAATTTTTACAAGGCGGATCTTAACCTATTGTATTCTTCGATAGCCAACGTAAACTGGCATCACTTATACGATATTTTAAGCCCTGAGGAGGCACTAGAATATTTTTATAAAAATATTTATGATAATTATATTTAGTATTAGTGTTCCCCCCAAACGCAAAAAGCTAAACTCGAAACGGAATTATCCCGAATGGTACACGAAAGATATTATCGAAGATATACAATTAAAGTCACGTTTACATAGGCAGTATAAAAGGTCGGGGTCTCAGGACGATTACCTAATATTTGCCTCTTGCAGAGCTAACATTAAAAAAACTATAAATATCGCCCTAAAAAATTATGAGAAACGTATACTGAATAATTTAGTTAAGGACCCAAAAATGTTCTGGAATTATATTAAATGTAAAAAACATTCTACTAATGTAGTAAAATTATAAAAAATGGGGAGGAGTTATCTAGTCAGCAAAGTGCGCATGAATTTGCTAATTACTTTTACTCGGTGTTTAATAAAACGAAGGCGAAACTAAGTGTGGACGAGGCCGTCGCGGCGGGAGGCGGTGGCAGCTCGCGCGTATACCTGCCGTCCCTCACAATAAAGGAGGTGAGCACAGCTCTCAAGCTTCTAAAACCGAAACAGTCGGCCGGCCCGGATGGCATCCCGGCTTTTCTAATAAGAGACTGCCGGACGGCATTAGCGAAGCCGATGACGCATATATTTAATTTATGTTTAGGTAGCTCGTACTTTCCGGATAGGTGGAAAAGGTCCCACGTTGTACCTATACACAAAGGAGGAGACGAAACCAGAGTCGAGTCTTACAGGCCGGTGGCGATCCTGTGGACGCCAGCCAAAGTATTTGAAGCCGCCATTCAAAGGGGCATCCAAGTGCAAATTGAATCGTCGCTGACGGATTGCCAACACGGTTTTCGTCCAAACAGGAGTACTAGCAGTAATTTACTAGAAGCGATGGGGTATATTACACCCCATGTAGATAGGGGGTTGCAGGTAGATGCGATTTATTTAGATTATCGAAAAGCATTCGATGTTGTCGATTGTGGCGGTACCCACAATTCGCCTAACATTCCTGCATCGCGCTATCGAAGTTTCGGAGAACGGCAAGATATATACAACGTCTGAGATGACGTCAGTGGGCTTCGGCCTGACCGAGCATGCTATCTCTCTCGGTCGGAAGATCTTCCTTTTCGGCCGCCACGAACAACGTTAAATTGGTGACCACCGACAAGAACACGCATCCTTCTGGACATCGATCATCATCAACACTCCCCGCCCCTCCGCACCACGTCAGCAGACATCAAGGATAACCGGGTCGCCTCGACCATAAGCCGCGTTAGGCTTCCGCACTGGTCGAACCCGTGTCTGGCTTGAACGGGGCAGCCATAGGCTACAACGGCCGGTCAACAAGCAGAGCACGGGGTCCCTCTCCTGGTCATTGCACGCGTAGCTTCGGCCCACACCTGACAATACAAGCGCATCGAAGAATACCACAGGTCTTCGGGGGGGAGTGATGTGGCGGTAACCACAATTCGCCTAACATTCCTGCATCGCGCTATCGAAGTTTCGGAGAACGGCAACAATGAGTTTCTAAAATACTAGAGTAGCAATGTCTTACAAAAGATTCTCAGAAATGCGTAACCACTTTTTTGTTCAAAAGACAATGTCAAGTCATATATTGGTTATGTCATTATGTATGTGAGATATGCCTGCAGACATCTTCGAAGTGGCAACGCGTTGCTACCGTAAACTTCCAATCTAGTTACGTTAGTAACATAGAATATCATTGAACGGCAAGATATATACAACGTCTGAGATGACGTCAGTGGGCTTCGGCCTGACCGAGCATGCTATCTCTCTCGGTCGGAAGATCTTCCTTTTCAGCCGCCACGAACAACGTTAAACGATCATGACATTCTGCTGGCAAAAATGGCTAAAATAGGTTTTACTCCTAAGCTACTGCTATTTTTCGTAAATTACTTGAGAGACAGGAGGCAGTACGTAGAATTTGCGGGCTGTCGATCAGCTCCGTATGCTACAGAATCTGAAGTGAGTCAGGGTAGTAATTTGGGGCCATTAAAATTTCTCATTATGATAAATGACTTACCGGTGATAATTATATATGTATGTAATATGCCTACTATTCGCGGATGATCTCAAGTTGTTGCTGGCGATCAAAGGCATCAATGATTGTGAGCGCCTCCAGCGGGACTTGGCGAGGGTAGTCGAGTGGAGTCGGAAGAATAAGCTGGAATTTAATGTCTCTAAATGTTCGGTCATTTCGTTTAGCCGAGCGAACACTCCCCTGATCCACGACTACAAGGTAAAGGAGGTTACTTTGTCCAAGGAAAAGTCGGTGCGGGATCTCGGGGTCCTGGTGGATGAGAAGCTGTTCTTTCGGGATCACGTTTCTAACGTCTGTAAGAAGGCATACCGGCGTTTAGGCTTCGTACTACGAAGGTCCGCGACGTTTCGGAATGTTAGGGCGATTACAACGTTATATGATGCGTTCGTGAGAAGTCAGCTGGAGTTCAACGCGGCTGTGTGGGCCCCGCATAAGAGCAAGTACAAGCTCATGCTGGTGCGCATTCAAAACAAGTATTTGCGTTTTCTCTATTTAAAACTATATTGAGTGTATCCTTTCTACCCGTTGATGTATCCGACGCTGTTTGTGTTAGGCTGTTTGGGTTAGGGTGGGATACAACAAGTTGGAGACCAGGAGGGACTTGAGTTTGGCGTGTTTTATGTTGAAAGTGTTGCGTGGCAAATTAATTTATCCGGATTTACTGCAATGGCTGGCATTGAATGTCCCCGATAGGTATGTGTGGCGGAGGCGGTCTCCCGAGCTGTTCGCGACGCCGCACTCTAGAACAAACTTATTAAAATACGCGCCCATTGTAGGAGCAATCCGAACACTTAACAAAGTCAACAGCAAGTTGGACTTATTCGTATGTCCTTTGAGTGAGTTCACAAAAGTGACACTATCGGTCATATGTTATACATGAATTAATTTAGGGAGGTGGAGTGTAGTCGATTAGTTCATGAATAACATAATATTGTTAAATAATATTATACAGTAAATTTAGGACATGTATTTATTGTTGTTGATGGCATTTTGTTTTTCTGATTTTCCTTTGACAGGAAACAACATCAAGAATCATCAAGACTATGGTGCCCGTTTCAGACTTTGCGGGAAAGGGGAAAAATTGTGTTATTCTGTAGAACGGAAGTAATAACTTTAATTGCGTCGGGGAACAAAAAGAGACAATACGTAAACATTTAAGGCCGTGGTCGTTTAAGAAATTTATTGTCTGGAAAGCTTCTTTTTGGGTACTTTTCTATTTTTAGCCCTCAATATCCGCTTTAAATGCAAATAGGACGACCTCCTTAAGTCTGCCAACAGCAGTAAGACGATTCTGAAACATAATTCCTTTATCTGCGAATTAGTTCTCGATAGTAAGATGCGAAAGTGTGTATGTGTGTCTGTATGTTACCTCTTTGCCTTTAAGGGCCACAACCACACCACATCGCAACGACAAAATGTCATCGAGCAATGGTTACGTGTGAATGGTGTCGCTGCAGCTTTTTGTAGTTGCGTTGTGGTACCGACAAAATGCCAACGTGGTTGCGTTGACCCCAGCAGTTGCGATGTGGTTACGTACGAAAGTCAATGAAACGGAGAGGGGAAGGGCGCGGGCGGTGTGCGCGCATTGTCATTGCATCGACGCAACGTTGTGGTTGCGATGTGGTCGGCCATGGTTGCGATGTGGTCGGTATCACACAAGTGGTCAACAACGACTGCAATATGTGGTACGTGTGAATGGTTCAATTCATTGTCAATACGAAATATACGCCCGACCACGTTGTGTGCTTGTGGTGTGGTTGTGGTTGTCGTGTGGTCGTGGTACGTGTGGGTTGGCCCTAAAACGCTGAACCTATTTTGATGGGTATGCAAATATACTTGAAGTCCCGGGAAAGGACATAGGATAGTTTTTGCTGGAAAAATCCCTTGCGAGGTACAAGGAATTTTTTCTTGCACCGAAATGCGTTTATCGCGCGACAAGCGTACAATTTTCCGGGGTAAAAAAAAATATCCTTTCCCGACGCCCAAAGTATGTGCATATCAAATTTCATCAAAATTGGTTCAGCGGTTTTAGTGTGAGGAGGTGACGGACCGACGCTTTCTCATTAGTATGGATTATGGTTTATAAACTATTATCTATATATTAATACGCAAGCGAAAAACTTTGTATCCTTTTTGACGAAAAATGGGGAAACGTAGGTGAATGAAATTTTGCACAGTTATAGTTTATATGGTGAAGGAGTGCATCGAGCTAATATTATTTTGAAATTATGCATTTATCATACATTAATTTAACAGATAAAACATTACACACACTACAACACACACACTAAAAAATTGACATATATTTGAGTGATACACAGGAATTATACTCTTTTATTTATGGTTGAAGTCTGTTGACAAAATTGGAAATAGATGATAGTTTTTTTTATTAAATCTGAGATACTATGAGACAATGCTTACACGGCCAGTATGAGATCAGCTGAGTCCCAGAGACAAGAGTTGAAAAAAAATATATGATAAAGTCAATATTTTTTTACAAAATATAGGTAGTAGTCCTAATGTCGTTGAACGTGAGGTCGAATTTCGACCATTGGGCGATCTCTAGTTATTATTCTTATTTATACATAATATTAAGATACAAACGTGTTAAAAATCAAATTAAAAGTTTATTTCATAGTTCATCAGCAAAATACAATGCTCAGTAAGTTTCAAATTGCGTTTGAAATAGTATTCTTGGAAGTAATGTTTGTAAGGTTTCTCTGGAGTTTGTGCAACTATAATTTCAAACTCTGAAGCAAAAAAACTCTTTGTTATGATTTGAGAATTATTATAAATCAAAGTTATAATTGTGCTATTCTAATAATCCATACTAATATTATAAATACAAAATTGTGTCTGTCTGTTACCTCTTCACGCCCAAACCACTGAACTGATTTGACTGAAATATGGAGATGCTTTGAGTCCCGGGGAAGGACATAGGATATATATCCCGGAAAAATGTACGGTTCCCGCGCGATAAACGAGTTTTGGCGCAACGGAGTTGCGGGCATCAGCTAGTAATAGTTTATCTGTTTATGACCCCTATTATAGAGGTAAGAACGACCAGCAACTATGGAGTTTCGGTCGCGGTTACTTTAGGAGTTATCCAGTTCTAAAGGTCTACCTGACCTTCGATACAATGTAAAGCTCATTTTCTTTCTTCGGGATAACTGTAGGAATTTCGTCTTACACTGCCGGATATTTTTGACTGTTGCTCCCCCCTGCCACAATAGACATAACGACCAGTAGTTCGACTGCAAAGAGACGGACAGGTTTCAATATCTGTCAAATTCGTCGGGTTTCACTAGGATTATGAACGGAATGTGCCTCGCGCTGGCTGATATAATTTATTTTTAAATATTTAAAATAAAGATTTCGAAATTGGATCCTGACAATTTTAATCGCATGTGCCAAAACACAAACAACAATACGACCAAAGAATAACACGTCCATCGAATATGTCATAGTTTTAAATTCGTAGGTAACAAGTTAACAACCCTAGCGACGATTCTCGTCATAATACGTCAAATTTAAAAATTTCAACATCAGTTCTACGTCGGCATACTCTATCATTCTGTCTACTCTGCCCCTGCCATAGAATCTCAAATTCTAATACTGGATGTCTGGCAGCTGTCAAAAATGTCCTATACAGCTATCCAAAAAAAACTTGAGAGGTGTCAAGGGACACCCAAATAGAACGAAATTATTTCTTATGTTCAAAAAACCTGTATACATATTATATTATACTTACACTCAAAAAAAAAATTTAATATAACGCCATCTATTGACGCCCAGGGCTACTGACAACGCGTCGCTGTTTATTTTTAAAAAACCCCATCTAGTTGACGCACAGGAATACTTACTATCAACGCCCTCCGCCCTAACATGCAGGTACTAATAAGTGTCGAGGTCAAATCAAGATCAAATATCGTTCTGTTTAGCCTTCGTTCCAATATTAAAAAATTGAACTTAACTCTTTATCTACGGCAACGCTATTCTACCTGTCCTATACCTGGTATGTGACCTAATCGTTTTCTCCTTATATTCAAAAGTTGCCAAGAAACTATAAATATATCTATACAACATTTCGGACCTATAAGTTTATTGCAGGTACCGATTACTGTGAAGTCGCTAAAAGGTTTCAAAAGTAAATCTGACTGTAATATTGAAGAAATTCAACGTTCAAATCCTGTTTCAATATAATATCGGCTGGGAAATCAAAGTCACATTCCCCTATAATGGAATATTCAAATGAGCCTCATTATATATACTATGTCACAATTCGGTGGCGTACATTTTATTTGAGATACACCCCATATTTTGATGCTTAATTTTTTTTTTTTTTTTTATGAAATAAGGAGGCAAACGAGCAAACGGGTCACCTGATGGAAAGCAACTTCCGTCGCCCATGGACACTCGCAGCATCAGAAGAGCTGCAGGTGCGTTGCCGGCCTTTTAAGGGGTAACAGGGGAGGGTAGGGAAGGGAATTACAGGGGAGGGTGAGGAAGGAAATAGGGGAGGGTAGGGAAGAGAAAAGGGTAGGGGATTGGGCCTCCGGTAAACTCACTCACTCGGCGAAACACAGCGCAAGCGCTGTTTCACGCCGGTTTTCTGTGAGGACGTGGTATTTCTCCGGTCGAGCCGGCCCATTCGTGTCGAAGCATGGCTCTCCCACGTCAAAATTTCATTTAGGTTTGTGTCAAGACAGGTTTACCAGCAAGAGGTTTACCAGCAAGAGTTACCCACAGTTTAACCTCAAGGAACAGTGTTATACAAGGTACCGAAAATTATGAAACCGATTTTATACTTAATTTCCGTAAGATTGACTAGAGCTTAAAAATTATTTTATACTTTTTGGTGGATGGTAATAATTATTTGATGGTAGTAATTTTGTTTTTTTTTTTTTTGCAAATCTCACACTTATGATGGTCACAAATTCATAATCTTACGTTGCCACTAAAATATACCTGAAACGTAGAGATAATATAATAATTAAATTTTATAATCCCTTACCTATACTCATTACGCAGAAAGGAAAAACTTTCAGCTAACAAAAAAACCGTGTTGGATATGTTTTCAGCAATAAATGGAAAGGGTGTAAGCGACAAAATGGTTTTTGTCGCGTAATTTAAAAACCATAAATACATTTCATTTAAGCTATAGGAAAATTAAAGTGTTTGCTTGAACCAATTTATGTACAAATTTTGGAAGCTTAAATCACTCTCCTCTGTTGGCAAAATAATAATTCCTTTTTGATTGATTATTCTGTGTTATAAAAGTTGACCAATCGTGTAATGCTATGGGTAATTCAAAGATATGATGAATACTGACATTGAACTTTAATTTCCTAGCTTTAGTCATCGCGGAGAAAAATCGATATCAATACAGCCAAATTATCAAGGCGTCGCCTTAAGGCCATCTTCCGAGCAAACGACCTCGACCATACATTTCCCGCGTTGCCGAGATCGCAGCAAAATCCTATTTTTTTACTTCTCTTAGTTCAAAATTGACCTAAAGAAATTCGATCGCGGGATACTTTTATGTACTACATAGTACATAAAATTGACGATCTACTGGCGTGTGTTTCAAATGAAAGTTAATTTGTAAATACTAGACTAGGGAGATACTGAAAGTATGCTTGAATTTTAATAAATTGGTATTACTTTGGAAGCTGGTGAGTATAATAAACAAAAATAGGAAATTAATAACTGGGAAAGGAATGTTGAGTTATAAGCCCCTTAAAAACGGTAAATTACGGCATCTCCGTAAACGGAGTGCCTTAAGAGGATACACCAGGGGCGAGAGAAATTGAAAATAGGTATTTGAAAATGTATTGCTGTCTCACCAATCTCAAGTCGCCCACCGCAGAGCGCGATAGAGACAACACGACAAAAGTTCTAATAAAAGAACAGAAAATCTTCGATTCGTTGTCCGCTGATTCCTTCTCCAAAACTTAACCGATTTAAGTACTTTTTTCATTAAGAATTAAAGGAAGGATTGAGCTGTGTTCCTATATTTTTTTTTTTTTGTATATTTTAGCCAGTTTTGTTTTCTGGGTGTTTGAACACAGAAGAAAATCTGGCCATTTTTTTGGGTTTTTGGACGTTCTTATCTTTTTTAATAATAAAATTATGAAAAAAAGGAAAACATAGGGACATGCTAATAGTGGCCATAGATATTCAGGAAAAAAATCATAACTCTACCGACATTATCCAGGGAGGAAACAGGGGACAACGTTTGTATGGAAAAACGGCGGTGTGGAATCCTCTTAAGACGCTGACAACTGCCAATGACCTTGAGGATTCGCATTTCTAAGCCACGCCCCCTAATTGTCCGATAAGACAGCGCCAACTTTGCTAGCGGCTAAACCCGGAAACTTCTAAAAGATAGGTTTGACTAATATTGAGCTGTCGCATAGAGATTTCAATAGATGGCGCGTAATAAATAAATACATGTACTTTATTTCCGTGAGCGAACTATAAGAGTGCGGAAGATTAGTGCAGAATGCAGATAGAACGGAGCACAGCGGAGAGGTAATATTAACGCACTTGAAAATAAACTTTATAATCATTAAACTAAAGTGCATAAATGCTTGAACCTTACAAAAAATGCACGTTTGTCCTCGAGGATACGCGGGAATCTTTAAAAGTTTGAAGTCGATATTATACTGATTCGTTATGTCTATTGTGGTAGTAATGTAAGCCATACACGTTACGCAGGTAGACCGGAATGTGTGTGGGAATATACCTGTGCAGTTTTTTGGACCTGCGCAGGCGACCAGGTCCCACACACATACCGGTATACCTGTGCAGGAATACCTGCGTGCTGTACAGGTGGATCTCTCCCGTCCCCGGTAGACCGTAGCGTGTAAGGCTTACTTATGGTAAATAAAACACAGTTATTCTTTTATAATATACCTATTATATTATAAAATAATGACAAAACCCAACTGCGTAAAAACATTCAATTTTTTTCATAAACATTTTTTCTGTTACATTACAATTTACATTAAAATTACAATTACATAAGTACAGCAAGAAATAAAACAAAATTCAGGAATCGTTTTTTACTGTCCCGGCAAACGTTGCTTTGCCATAATATTATATTTACGATAATATTATTATTTTAATTAAGTGACTAACGGCCGTTCCCAATATATGATCTATCTCTGGTTTTGCCCTACTAGAGATATGAATAGCTCACATTAGACATTAGAGACATATATTTTGTCAATTGTGAGCTATTCCTATCTCTAGTAGGGCAAAACCAGAGATAGATCAAATATTGGGAGCGGCCGTAAATAGGTAAGTATGTCACCATGGCAACGTTGATCGCTATCCCGTCGCACAAACTTAATGGTCGCCGTCAGTCTCAGGTTATAATAATTTACTATTATTTATTCAACAAATGCACTTTATATATATATATATATATATATATATATATATATATATATATATATATATATATATATATATATATATATATATATATATATATATATATATATATATATATATATATATATATATACATAGCTGGGCACCGTTAATCAAATAGTTAACTTCGTTAATCGTTAATCCGTTAAAAAAAATGTTAGCTTCGTTAAACGTTAAAGCGTTACACTGCGGACGAATTAGCGCAAGTTAACGTTAATCGTTAATCCGTTAATATGTGTAATATGGCCTTGTTGTAACTTATATCATTGCGTTAGTGTACATACAAAACCTGTTGGTTTAAGGTTTTGGAAGTTAACAGGTTAGGGACAAAACAAAATACTTCTATAATTATTGTATTCTAGGTAGAAATTACAATACAATAATTATTATAGATATAGTTTATTGTTATTATAAATCATTTGCATGTTGATAAAGAAGAGTGCAGTATAATTTAGTTAGGTAACTAAATTATACTGCACTCTTCTTTATCAACATAATGAAATGATAAAACGAAACAAATATCTTCTCACTCGCATGCGCCTGAAAATGTATATCTAGTATTATTTTTGTTTCGTCTGAACCTGTTTTCGCGCGGCGCCGCGGTGCCGTGCGGTAAATAGTAGGCATTGGATTAACGATTAACGGACTTCTGCATATTAACGGAAGTTAACCAGTCCGTTAATATTTTTAAAAGTTAATCCGTTAATCAAAATGTTAACTTCGTTAATTAACGATTAACGGAATAACGAGTTAATGCCCAGCTACGTATTACTTTAGGGTGTGTACGTGTTCCTTGTAGAGAGTTCACTGTGAAAGTAGCAGCTCTGAAAGACGATTTTTTTTTCTTTTGTATGAGCAATGGCAAGATTCACGAGTTTCCCCATACAAAAGAAAAAAAAATTAGGTCTTTCAGCGCTGCTACTTTTACAGTGAACTCTCAACAAGGAACACGTACAAACCCTGTGTCGAGAAAATTGAATGCCGAAATCACCTACTTCGGAACTTCTGTAATAGGCTAAAAATTTACAAACTGATACGAAATATCCCATCAAAGACACAAATTTGACCCAAAGCGTGATCATGATGAAGTTATTAGAAAATTATTAGAAAACTTTGGCCGGGTGATAAAAAGAAGACCCAACACTGCAAGTGCTAACCTAGTAAAAGACATTTTATATAAAAAAAAAATAAGCTTCGTTTCTTCTATCAAACATGGCCAAGAAAATTAAAAACAAGCAATAAGAGATTTAGAATTACAAGAAGGAATTAAAGTAAAGCCTTGCGGGCTATTTATAGATACAGACTTGCCATTTTTAGGAGCAACGCCCGATGGAATTTGCGATGAAAAAACTATTTTAGAAATTAAATGTCCCATCACAGCATATAACATTGGAGTAGACGCTGCTATAACACAACAAAAAGTTACATTTTGGAAAATAGATAAACAGGGCAAATTAAATATAGACAAAAATCACTCCTGGTTTTATAAGGTGCAAGGGCAGCTCCATATTTCAGGTTACGAATATTGCCTTATTATTATTGATAGGCATGTAATGGTCTTCATTTGAGTCACTATCAATTATCAATATTAGATTGCAAAGTATGCATAGAAATGTGAATTTTGAATTGAGGCCATCTTGCTTTTCACCTACTAGTTCTATGTCAGTTAAAGCACATCCAAAAGGACCATGATGAGAAATTTCTTGCAACCTCTTATAAAAATATGAAACACTTATAATTCTTCTTCCGACATCAGGTTTCTTCTGAGGAAGTGCAGTTTCAACAATAAGCTTTTCAGCATCACATTCAGCCTCCAAACTACATAGTCCAGTGTCATGGGTACTTTTTTCTTCCAGCCTGTAAGTAAGTTTATACTTTGAGACATCGACATTTAACAACAGTTTAAAAACTGGATCACCACAAAATTTCATAAATTAAAATGATTAACTTTTCGATTATTGGGAAATAGGAATTAGGATAAAATTATACAGAACTCAATATTTAAAAAAGCCTTTTGCTCGTTTGCCTTCTAATTTCATTAAAAAGGTATACTAAAAATTTTATTAGGCTAATACGCTGCACTCCGCAGTAGGGGTGGGTCGTTATGTGATTTTTAACCGACGAAACAAGTTACGACGCGGGCGCCCGGTAACGGTGTGACGTCATATCACAATTTCGCCGCGCGGGCCCCATACAATAAACGTGATTTTTTGCTCTATCTCAATAACTGCAACAGGTAGGCACTTGAAATTTTCATCAAGGCCTTAATTATATATGTACTTTAATAATTAATAATAATATTATATTATGTTACTAAACTTTTCGATTATTGGGAAATGGGAATTAGGATAAAATTATACAGAACTCAATATTTAAAAAAGCCTTTTGCTCGTTTGCCTTCTAATTTCATTAAAAAGGTATACTAAAAATTTATTACGTTAATACGCTGCACTCCGCAGTAGGGGTGGGTCGTTATGTGATTTTTAACCGACGAAACAAGTTGTAACTGTACGACGCGGGCGCCCGGTAACGGTGTGACGTCATATCACAATTTCGCCGCGCGGGCCCCATACAATAAACGTGATTTTTTTCTCTATCTCAATAACTGCAACAGGTAGGCACTTGAAATTTTCATCAAGGCCTTAATTATATATGTACTTTAATAATCAATAATAATATTATAATAAAATAAAAAATAAAATCACAAATTTTGGCCTATTTTGCACTATAACGGTATGTGTATTCATAAGGGAGTCCGATTAGTAACATAATATAATATTATTATTAATTATTAAAGTACACATATAATTAAGGCCTCGGTGAAAATTTCAAGTGCCTACCTGTTGCCGTTATTGAGATAGAGCAAAAAATCACGTTTATTGTATAGGACCCGCGCGGAAAAATTGTGATATGACGTCACAAGCGGTCGCGGGACTGTTAGCGGGAATCGATATTTTTCGAAACTTTGAATGCCTATAAAATCAAAACTACAAGGTATTTTTGACTGCAACAAAAACTAGTGTATTTGTATACATACAGGCTTTACTGTGACAAAATTTCAAGCAATTTGGCATACCTAGTAACATTCTCAATTAAACCTTCCTGCCCAATTATTCCAGCGGGGCTAAAATGGTCGCTTTGTTGAATCATGAGACGAATCATAATATGATTCATTTCTCTAATATCGCAAAATGCAACTCTGCTTGCAATTCATTTTTGTATTTTTGCACTGATTTGACATTTGTCAGTTTTGACAATTCATTTGCTGAATTGATTGAGAGGAATTGCTAAATATTACCATTTTAGCCCCGCAGGGCTTAGGTATCATTAGGAGAGCCCATTAAACCAAAAAAATGGGTGTTATTTTTTTTAAATGACAATATTTTATCCCATTTAAAATCGTTGCAGAAAGGTCACTCGCGGCGCGGGGGAATGAAAGGGGGTGACGCCGGGATGAGGCGCGCGCGCGGGCCTATAGCCTATAGCCTTTTTTCAAATCGGACCAGTAGTTCCTGAGATTAGCGCGTTCAAACAAACAAACAAACTCTTCCCAATTATAATATTAGTATTGATATAAACTAATTAATATTTTTGCTAGGTAATCTGCGCGGAACTAGTTGGCCGCGCCGCCGGTATGCTCACATACCGGCGGCGCGGCCAACTAGTTCCGCGCGGACTATAGCAAACTCGCTGTCGCTCGCTAGGTCGACCGGTGCAGTGGGCGGCGGGCGCTAGCTGCGACTCCAAACGAAACAACGCGACGATCGCTCGACGGTACTTCATACCACCCAATGCAATAAAAACGTTACAAAAATCACTACTCTACTATATAAATACGACTCGAAACTAGTTATTCGGTTACTGTATGTAGCTAGTTATTGTAACTATAGTGACGTGAAATAACGCTCACCCCTACTCCGCAGTGAAGCCGCACCCTATTAGGGCCGGGACACAAAAACACGGTCCGGCGCCGTACGACGTCGCGTCGTCGTGCCGTGATTTTGTGTCCCGGCCCTTACGGAGCATGTCCTTGAATAGAGCTGAAAGAATCGCGCAATCGCATCGCGCTCAACTAGTAATAAACTTATTATATCTATATTTACCTAGCCTATCGTAATTGTAAAAATATACTTGCCTTTTTAAAATACTACCCGTCGCTATATTGCGATCGGCATTTGCTACATTTTCCACTGTGTTATTATCTAATTCCATCGTTTTCGGTCGACTGGAAAAAAATTAAATCATAATAATATCATAAAAAGGCTAAAATAGCTTGTAATAGACAAACTGGATCATGAAAAATACAATGAATGAGCCATGCTTTGGCACGAATGGGCCGACTCGACCAGAGAAATACCACGGACTCACAGGAAAACCGGCGTGAAACAGCCCTTGCGCTGTGTTTCGTAGTCGTGAAGGACGTTTGGTTACAACTTATAATAAGTAGATAAATAAACTTATATTACCTTTCCAACATACTACCTGCCGCTGGATCTGAATTGGCATTTGGTGATTCGTTTGGGTTATCAATAATTGCACTATCCATGGTTTTCCGCCGCCTGAAATAAAAATTTAAATAATAAAGGCCTAAATAAAACTTCAGATTCAAAGCAAAATGAACTTATAGTACCTAATTATAGTACTTGTACTATTATTTATTCTGTGCTAATAGTGATAAAAAAAAACCATAAAAAGTATTACGAAAATTCTCTGAAACTCGATCCATAGACCGATTGAATATTGATTTATCAGAACGATCCCCGACGCGCGACGCTAAAACTTATTTAGGCGAACGAAATAATCAACTTTATGAGTGGTGATTTTTTAACTTTTTGAACATTTATTTTAACTCCGACATAAATGTTCAGATACAAAGCAAATTTATTATCAGTGATAAAATAAAACATAAAAAACTGTATTACGATTTACGAAAATCCTCTAAGATTCGAACCATAGGCCGATTGGAAATTGATATAATGTTATCACAACGATTGTGATAACATTATTATGTCAATTTCCAAGGTCTATGGTTCGAATCTTAGAGGATTTTCGTAAATCGTAATCATTCGTAATACAGTTTTTTTATGTTTTATTTGACACAACGATCCTGGCTATCCTAAAACACATTGAGAGTGACGAAATATTTTGATTCGGGGTCGTAATTCTTCGTTTTTTTTTTTTAATAAAGACGTACGCAACTAGAAAGTAGATAAAATTGAACTTACTTTTACTTCCATCATGTATTTGTGGCTTTCACGAAGCTGTCGCTTTTTTGCTGGACGTCTTTTCTTTTTCTAGTCACTCATTTTTACAGACGCGCAATATAATTTCAAATATTTACAGAAAAATATTTACAGAATAAACTTAATATACTATAAAACAATGAGAAATACCTATATACAAATTTTAAGAACTAAACGCTTCAATTACACTAAAATCACAATATCGGCAGAGCGAAATCCGTCACACGTCCACATAGCACCGCGCCTCAGCGAACACTGTCGGTTTTCATGCGAGAGAGAGAGATGTGAAATGTTCACTCAGAAGCGTGGATATATTTTTCGTTTGTTAGAGGAAAAATAAATATTGTGGGAAATCTAGATGTCAGAGCCGAAAATTAAATCGGGCAATCTTTGGATTTTTGTAAAAGGTATCAAATAAACAAATTTTTAAAGCATAGATTGTATTATTACTTTAGTTAGAACTGTTTAAAGTTCCCGAAAGATGTGACTTTGGTATTTTTTTTCATCCAGTAGGAGTACATTATTTTATTATTTAAATCGGACAAGCTTTTCCAAATATAATCAAAAATCACATATATTTTTTTTGTGCCAATCAATGAAATACATACGTCTAGAAAACTGCACAAAGATGTCAAATTGGCAGCTGTCTGCGCCTTAAGGCCGAAGATTGTTTGTAATATATTGCGAGAGGTCACATTATATTAAATTGTTTTCAAGTAACTTCAACTCCGACAGCCTTTTCCGTCATATCCAATTATTCTCAAAATATATTATTAATTAATATTGGTTAAAATATTTACACTGGAAATGTGAAACGTTATTACGTTATTATGAAAAAATATTAAGTACTTAATATTTTTTATAAGTTTGTGAGTGAGATCATGTTGCACAGTATACTGTAAGTTAAAAAAAATAATAAAATATTGTGTAAATTGGTACGAATTTAACAATTACAATTGTGACTTGCTTCGTGGTTTTCATGATATTTTTATTTAATGAAATTATTTCATAACACAGGCTAGATACCTAACTAATATACTTACTAACTAGCACACGAAACTTTTTGTTCCATCGGCGGGATTTGATCCCGCGACCCCTGGCTTTAGCGCTGATAATGCACTCGACCACTGAGCCACAGAGGTGATTAAATGACAATTTTGACATAAGCTCATACAATAACTAGTAAATTCTTCAGTTATGTACTAACTACTAGTTACCAGACCAGTTGACTCTGTAGACCTATGCAATTTGTTTGCGTTATGCAAACCCAGCCGACAGATCAAATTACATTGAATTGACATAATCAGACCAATTGAAGTAGGTCCGTCAAAAGTCTTTGAATCAATTTCTTCGATGGTACATTTAACTTAATATTCTTTTTTTATGAAATAAGGGGGCAAACGAGCAAACGGGTCACCTAATGGAAAGCAACTTCCGTCGCCCATGGACACTCGCAGCATCAGAAGAGCTGCAGGTGCTTTGCCGGCCTTTAAGGAGGGAATAGGGTAATAGGGGAGGGTAGGGAAGGGAATAGGGTATATAAGGGATTGGGCCTCAGGTAAACTCACATTCTCGGCGAAACACAGCGCAAGCGCTGTTTCTCGCCGGTTTTCTGTGAGAACGTGGTATTTATCCGGTCGAGCCGGCCCATTCGTGCCGAATCATGGCTCTCCCACGTCTAAAGTTCATCACTGAGTGCAGCAGTTAGATCAATTATTTAGCGACTTTGATTTACACTGATCCTGATCCCACATTTCACGTCAAAAAGCAGTGAGTACTTCGTTGTTACCTAATTAATAATCCCAATTTGGGTTGTACCCCAATTAATCAAAGTCACGTTGTAATAGGCTTATCTCTGACACCCGACTTCTTGTTCGGGTTGTATTCAACAGGACTTTCAGACAAGACGTTTTCTTTGTCGCTTTTTTATAGAATCGCTGATCAAAAGAGGAATAATTATTGACATTATACGTGTCGATAGTCAAATTCATATTATTATCGAACGCTCATGTCAAATCTATACAAACTCTTTTATCGGCGATTTTATAAAGAAGCGATAAAGAAAACGTTTTGGCTAAAAGGCTTGTTTCTGGACAGCCCTTAATAGGGCCAACCTACACGTACCACAAACACACCACGTCGTAACGACAAAATGCCGTCGCTGCAGCTTTTTGTAGTTGCGTTGTGGTATCGACAAAATGCCGACATGGTTGCGTTGTCGCCAGTGGTTGCGATGTGGTTACGTACGAAAGTCAATAAAAACGCGCACTGTCATTGCATCGACGCAACGCGTACCACATTTTGCAGTCGTTGTCGACCCCTAGTGTGATACCGACCACATCGCAACCACAACGTTGCGTCGATGCAATGACATTGAGCGCACACCGGCCGCGCTCTTCCCCTCCTCCGTTTTATTGACTTTCGTACAACAACAACAACATCGCAACCACTGGCGACAACGCAACCCTGTCGGCATTTTGTCGGTACCACAACGCAACTACAAAAATTTGCAGCGACACCATTCACACGTAACCACTGCTTGACAGCATTTTGTCGTTGCGAAGTGGTGTGGTTGTGGTACGTGTGGGTTGGCCCTTATTGTTACATTATTTGCACCCAAAGATGGATGAGAGTAACGGTTTCTAGGGTTCCGTACCAAAAAGGGTAAAAACGGGACCCTGTTACTAAGACTTCGCAGTCTGTCCGTCTGTCTGTCTCTAGGCTGTTCCTCAAGAACCGCTTGCTTGACTTCTGAAATTTTTACAGATTGTGTATATACACAATCTGTAAAAATTTCAGATAATATTATCTGTTGCCGCTGTAACAAAAATACAAAAATAAATAATTACTTACTACATACTTGCTACGGGGGCTTCTATACAACAAACGAGATTTTTTTGGCCTTTTAGGGTTCCGTAGCTAAATTGCAAAAAACGGAACCCCTATTTTTCTCGATATCAATAATAACAACAGGTAGGCAGTTGGAATTTTCAGAGAATTAATAAAATAAAATTTAAACACAGCCTACTTTTTCTTTATAACGGTACGGATCTCTTCATGCGCGAGTCGAACTCGCACTTGACCTTTTTATCACACTGTAGAAGCGCCACAGTAGTCCAATGTGAAGTGGTTTAAATAATTTCGACTCAGCTGTAGGTTCGGTTCCCGCGTTTTACGAGTAATAACCGAAATTGACAAGATTTTGAGAAAATTTAAAATTGAGTTTCATAATATTAATAAAGTATAAGTAAGTAGAATAGTGATTGTTCTCATCTCTGGACAGGGGCGCCAAAATACCAACTACTCCCTCTGGATTGTAATTCGTATCTAACCAAGTAAGCGACAAAATGGTTTTGTCGCGTAATTTAAAAACTATAAATAAATATTTTCATATAAGCTATGGACAAATTAAAGTGTTTGCTTGAACCAATCTATGTACTAATTTTGGAAGCTAAAATCACTCTCCTCTGTTGGCAAAATAGGAATCCCTTTTTTTACAAAGATCTTTTTGATTGATTATTCTGTGTTATAAAAGTTAACTAATCGTGTTATGCTATGGGTATATTCAAAGACAAATACATGATGAATACTGACAATGAACTTAAATTTCTTAGCTTTAGTCATTGTTCAGAAAAATCGATATTGCTGCAGCCAAATTATCAAGACGTCACCTTATAAGGCCGACAACGCACCTGCAGCTCTTCTGTTGCGAGTGTCCAAGGGCGACGGTAGTTGCTTTTCATCAGGTGATCCGTTTGCTCGTGTGCCCCCTTATTCCATTAAAAAAATCTAATAAACCTGTTTGTGTATATCTTTGTTTCTGATCTTTCACTGGTCGTATTGGTTTACACGTCTCATTGCGAAATATTGTATGAAAATTGTCCTCTACAATATGTTTTCAACTATTTAAGTATCTAAGACAGCTGATGATCATTAATAAGCTGAGTTATGACTTCTCCGAAAATTGAGTTCTCATTTCCCAGAAGATTCCAAACAATTTCAATATCGGATTAGTAACAATTTTCAACGGAAAAACTCCAAAAAATGCTTAGCATAAATAATTCAGGCTTTTTAATTTCCGCAATTTATAGTCTCATCGAGATTGAAAAATTCACAGCTTTTTGTCAAGGAAATTGTCAACACCCGCTAGGACCATCAATCTTTTTATCCTTATTTAATAAAACCCAAATACCTTAGATGCCTGAACTCTTAACTCCCTTTTATTGATTTTCAGCTTTGTTACAATCATCACCATCGTTTTTGCTGATTATTGTGACTGCTTTTATTATTAGCAGGATTCAAATGTCAGAATATTGTATTTAGATCCATACCCTTTTTTGTTACCTTTATTGATATAATGTTTTTCCACAATAAATTGTATTATTACCTTTGCGACCAACCGCCACTATATTATATTATTTTTGAAGTAATCACACAGTAGTCACACCAAAAAGACAACATTTTTATCGGAAGTCTTATAAATTCTAAGATAGATGTATCTTTTCAAAAGTATCTAAAGTAATAAAAATTTATGACACCGCTAAAGTATAATTTATGTCAAGTATTAACAGCCGCGTTACAAAGTTGGGAAACATTGAGATTCGAGGGTAGTTTGACACTCACAATGTCATTGAACCGGCATAATTTGCCCGAAATTCGAGCCTTTGACTTCATTATAGACCGTAATTATAGTTACCGCTAGTAATTATTGCTAATGGTAATAATCGTGAAGCTTCTTAGAGCAAGTAATTAATATTACACCTATATTAATTCATAGATCGTATAATATAGTATCTTATTACGTACTTACTATAAGATTATAATCACTATTTTGTGCAGAAATTCAATAATCTAGCGGAAAACATGTTCTTGTAACTTTCCGGGACTCGATGTCATGGTACAAAATGTTATCAAAATTGGTTCAATGGTTATTGCGTGTTAAAAAACAGACATGCACACTCTCACATTTAAACATTTACAAATTGGCTAGGGTTAGTCAGCGATCTCCGTGCACAGCGTGCGCCGCGGTGGAATCGCACCTTTAGTCAAATATACATATTACATGCTTATTAATGCATATTGTGTGCATTATATGGATCTTTTTCATTCGAGAGGTAAGTATACTAAAAATGCATCAAAATACAATTTTTTGATACTACAGCTAGGCTGTATAATAAATAATGATAAATTATCTAGTGTCAAGCGGGCTCCACACTCGCGGCGTGAATTGCGGCTGCGATTCTCGGGAGCTACGCGCCATGAACACGACGCTGATAAATACGGCCCTCTACACTCGCAATCTTCGCATTTACATTCACGCATTTGAGTAATACGGGCTCCACACTCGCGGCGCGAAAAACCGTGAAGGTCGCGAACCGCGAGTGTGAAGGGTTTCGCGGCTTCGCGTTCGCGCTTCGCGGCTTTCCCCGTCCGGAGTTGGTTTATTGGCCCGCGACAAAGGGCTCGCGAAGCGCGAACGCGAACATCATCTACACTCACTTTTATTCGGAGTTGAACACAATGTCAGAGCGGCAGCAACAGTGACTTCAACATCCGTTTTACTCAAATGCGCGAACGTAAATGCGAAGATTGCGAGTAAAGAGGGCCGTATTTGTTCGCGTCATGTTCAAGGCGCGTAGCGCCCGTGGATCGCGGCCGCAATTCGCACCGCGAGTGTGGAGAGGGCTTAAAATGAATGTTGAAGTCATTGTTGCTGCTGCTCTTACATAGTGTGCTTATCAAAATGTCGTGGACCAAAAAACTGACACCGGACGTGGAAAGCCGCGAAGCGCGAACGCAAAACCGCGAAACTATACACACTCGCGGCTCGCGGCCTTAGCGGGCTTTCGCGCAGTGAGTGTGGAGCCCACATTAGAAAAATTTGGTAACATAGGTGTTGTGAATGGTATTGGAACCTGGAAAAAAACTTAATACTTACTAAGTGACGCCCGCAACTCCGTTGCGTCAAAATTCGCTTATAGCGCGAGAACCATACATTTTTCCGGGATAAAAAATATCTTATGTCCTTTCCCGAGACTCAAAGTATCTCCATACCAAATTTCAGAAAAATCGGTTCAGCGTTTTGGCGTAAAAAGGTAACAGACAGACACACTTTCACATTTATAATATTAGTATGGATTATAATGACGTCATAATATTTGGTAGACATTTTTCCTTGACGTGAAACTTTTGTGAAGCGTAACGCCATCTATAGTTTAGTAACAGAACTAAAAGAAACTCATCTGGATTACTTAACAGCAATGATCGCCAGAGGCTTCATGGCATGGCTTTCACACATTTCAAGTGTTGAGATAAAGATGGCTCTGAATAAAATATCCGAGTTATGTAGGATTATAATATTTCTCCAATGTTTTCACGCTAAATGCAGCACCATCCAGTTAATAAAAAGTTTTGTTCGATGTTTGAAAAAGTTTTTGTCGATATTCTTATATTATGACGTGTGAAACATCAAACGTGTCGAATTTTGTCAGAATATTTACTTTATGTGCCGTAGCGTAGCGCCCTCTTCTCCGACCTAGTAATATTCCCTATTGGAACGAAGTTCTTTATCGCGTGTTTGGCGTAAAGAAGGCTAGACAGAACGATATTTGACCTCGACACTTTTTTATTAGTACCTGCATAGGGCGTTGATTCCTGTGCGTCAACTAGCCATCTAGTTGACGCACAGGAATACTAATAATACGTTTTTTGAGAATAAATAGTGACGCGTTGTTAGTATTCCTGGGCGTCAATATATGGCGTTTTTTATAATAATTTTTTGATTGTATAATATGTATACAGGTTTTTTGAATATAACAAATACTTAACTTCGTTCCATTCGGGTGTCCCTTGACACCTCTCAAGTTTTTTATATTATTATCGCACCGCGTATATTATGATAAAACACAGTTTGCTGGATCAGCAAGTTATAGGATGTAGATATGTTACGCTCAAGACCGAAAACGCTCAGTGAGCGAAAAAATGGCTCACAACGCGTTGTGGTGATAGTGAAACGGCCACGACGCGAAATTCGCGTCGTGGCCCTAGTGAAAACGGCCACGATGCGTTGTGGTAATCACAGAAATACCACAAAGCGAAATTCGTGTCGTGGCTGATGTGCTATTCGACCACAACGCGTTGTGGTAATCGAGTAAAACCATAACGCGTTCTGAGCATTTAAAAACAGCCACGACGCGAATTCATGTTGTGGCCCTAATGAAAACGGCCACGACGCGTTCTGAAACCAGGCCGTGTTACGCAGGAGTAATTTTATAGTGCCCAAGCGTGAGGTTATACGTGGGAGATCCATGCTTAGGCACGAATGGGCCGGCTCGACCGGAGAAATACCACGTTCTCACAAAAAACCGGCGTGAAACAGCGCTTGCGCTATGTTTCGCCGAGTAAGTGAGTTTACCGGAGGCCCAATTCCCTACCCTATTCCCTTCCCTACCCTCCCCTATTCCCTTCCCATCCCTACCCTCCCCTATTACCCTATTCCCTCTTAAAAGGCCGGTAACGCACCTGCAGCTCTTCTGATGCTGTGAGTGTCCATGGGCGATGGAAGTTGCTTTCCATCAGGTGACCCGTTTGCTCGTTTGCCCCTTTATTTCATTAAAAAAAATGTGTGCGCAATACACAAGAGCACTCTGGTTTCAATGAAACTAGGCCAGTTACGCAGGAGTAATTTTAAAGTGCACAAGTGTGTGCGCAATACACAAGAGCAGTCTGGTTTCAATGAAACCAGGTCAGTTGAGCAGAAGTTATTTCATAGTGCCCAAGTGTGTGCCCAAGTGTATCAGAACGCGTCGTGGCCGTTTTCATTAGGGCCACAACACGGATTCGCGTCGTGGCTGTTTTTAAATGCTCAGAACGCGTCATGGCTTTTCTCGATTACCACAACGCGTTGTGGTCGAATAGCACGTCAGCCACGACACGAATTTCGCTATGTGGTATTTCTGTGATTACCAGAACGCGTCGTGGCCGTTTTCACTAAGGCCACGACGCGAATTTCGCGAAGTGGCTGTTTCACTATGACCACAACGCGTTGTGAGCCATTTTTTCGCTCATTGAGCGTTTTCGGTCTTTGAGCGTAACAGATATAATAAAATATAATAATACGCTGAGTATTATATGAAGAAAAAGAAGACAAGTATAATGTCTTAGACATGACATTTCTTCCTTTGTGGTTGAGATAAAAAGGACATTCTAGAAAGCGTCATCTTCCGTCAGTACCGATGTTTTAAAAATTTGCTGGTCTTCGAATTGTTTGGTTTTAGAACCTGCTAGGTACAGTAGATATAATCGTACTATAAGGTTTTCATGCAAATCCAAGAGAGGGCGATATAAAAACATAAAAATATTTTGAATTATGTTGTTTTTGTTTTTAATTCGAAACATGTTGCTTGTGTGTCTTTTCCCAGGACTCAAAGTATCTTCTGACCAAATTTCAGCAAAATCAGTTCAGTGGCTTTGGCGTGAAGAGGTAACAGACAGACAAACTCACTCTTGCAAATATAGTACCTATATTAGTATGGATGTATTGTATTAGTAATCGATAAGAGTTTAATGAGATTAAATCGTCATTTCATCTTCCATCGAACATCTCAATTCAAATATTAGTCGTGACCATAAAGTTAATATACCTAGCGGAATAGAGAAACAAAGGCCTGAGCAAGTGATATGTCACTATCAGTAACACTGCGTGGTAAAAAGAGACGTGTGATACATGACAGCAGCACTCTTTTTTTGACGTCCAGTCGGCACGTGCCGCACGTTGACAATTTAATCTCATAGAATTCATGTTCAATCATGCTTGTGTAAGTGTATACGTACACATATTTTTCACACAGATGAAAACCAATTTCAGTTTCGTTTGACAGCTCGAGATTGTTGCTCTATTCCGCTAGGTATATTAACTTTATGGTCGTGACCTGTCGACTGCGTTTGATATAACAAATCCGCCATCTGCCTAAGCTTCACGAATCAGCTTCTGTGATACTACAAAAATCCTTCGACAAATAAATGAAAAAGTACAAGAAGTAAAACTTGTCTAAGGCCATTTAATCCCACCAAAGTTCGTCAAAGTGATTTCCCTGATATAGAATTATCTAATCGCGTTTGGTACTCGGATCACGGACGCGGGACGGACAACGTGACCGTGGCTTTGTAGATTCGAAGGTTCTTTTGAACCCTTCGACCTGATTATGTCTTAGAAATTATTCTTGAAAGGATAGTATGCATATTAATCTATTAGTAGCTGTGCGAAACTATAGGTCTACCAGAATCTGATGGCAAAACGTGAGAAAATAAATTGACTCTAGCAATACCGGGGTAATTATTGGAATAAAACATCGTCCGCCTTTTTTTCCTTATAGCGGCTTATTTTGTGTGTGAAATTTAAATTCAAATTTTTTATTAAGCATACAATAATATACAATAGTATAAAAGCTAGGTAGCGTACATCACGTTGTCTAATCCCATGCTAAGTAAAACTTGTGTTATGGCAATCAGACAACGGATGCACGCAGAACAATTGTATCCTAATATATTAATATATATTATTTACACATTCACACACACAATCACACTACACTTTATCACGTAAAGTCTCTTTCGGCGACGTGATGCGCGCTTCGTTCGGGAGCCTCCCCCGGAACCTCCGGTAAACTACACCGGCGGGCCAGAACTCCTCCACCTCGAAGATGGATAAAACTTGAGTCGGCACTCTCACCACAAAGGAACTGGAATATGCAAATATAAAAATGTATCCAATGATCAAGAATATTTTTTGAAAATCTGCCATCAAAATTTGCCATCAGATTCTGATAGACCTAGTAAGTAAGTATATCCTATTGTATTACACGAGGCCCAAAGTACTTATATCCATACCGAATTTAATTATAATTAGTTGTATGTTTTAAACGTGAAGAAGAATTAATAATAATAATAATATAATAATAAATTATATTTAAATATTACCTAAATCACAAATAAATTATTACCTTAGTCATACCTCAGAATTCAGATATTTCAAGATAGAGAATTTATACTAGACAATAATTACTAAAATTATTTGTGATTTTGACGAAAATGCAATTTATTCTCCGTGGCTACAAGATTTTAATTGGTAGCGAAATTTCCCACAAACCTTTGAAGACAACCATTGGATGTTCTTTTGATTAGTTTTGCGCTTTGTTTACTATATACAAAGGCTTACGGGGTCTCGTTAAAATTTCGCTAAAGTTTTAATTATTATAACTAAACGAAATTTCAGGTAGGGCGTAGTGTAAGCCCGAATAATATTGGCCTTTAATTTTAACATTAATTGTATATTTAACAAGTAAATGTTAGTCTAATTCAGTGTTTTTCAATCTGTGGGTCACGACCCCTAGGGTGACGTGAAGCCTTTCTCGGGGGGTCGCGACAGAGAGATAAAGTTGACGCATAATATATAAATGTACCAAACTAGAGAAATAATCATTACCTAACGTAGGTAACCTTTTAATAAAATTATTTCTTTGGTTTTCTATAATATAACACGAGGGGGTCGCCTGTTACCAGTAGGTATATTTCAATCTGTAAAGCAGTCACGAAATCAAAAAGATTGAAAAACACTGGTCTAATTTGTTACTAAAGCTGATCGCACATTTGTCAGCACGGTACGCGCTGTACACGTCAAACGCACCGCATAGTACACAAAATGCGGCGCGTACGGTGGGACGAATGTGCGAGGTTTTCATCATTAGCATTACATACAATGAATTCTACAATACGGTGCGTACGGTGGTCGGTGCGGACGAATGTGCGAGGTTTCACATCATTTCATACAATGAATTCTAAAATGCGAGTAGCCCGCACCGTACGCGCCGCATTTCGTGTACTATGCGGTGCGTTCGACGCGTACTGTGCGTACTGTTATGGGGTTCTTTCCAGACCCCTTTTTAAAAAAGGATTTATTTTACACACTAGAAAATATATGGAAATAGAAACACAGAATTAGTAATTTCGGCACACGACCGTCAATGAAATAGGATGGATGGAGACTGACTGGGAACTTGGGAGGATGTTTATATAAAGGGAGTAGGATTGCTGATGAGGATGGAAAGAATATGGATAGGGCTTAGGTAAGGAAAAAGGCTAACAAGGATAGGATATAACAGTACGGTGCTGACAAAATACATATGTGAGATCAGCTTTAATCCCGGAAAAATAAACGGTTTCCGCGCTATAAACTAATTTTGGCGCAACGGAATTGCGGGCGTCATCTAGTTGGAAAATATTTGTTGAATCGAAATCTTTTAACGCGTTAAAACATTTCCCCTCAGATCCTCGGGGATTCGAGATTTTCAGCAAAAAATATTTCTCTACAGTTTATTTATAAAGATACCTCGTTTCATTGTAGAGATACTGAATTATAGTTTGCAATCTCTTGGGAAGACTCCATAATTTTCTAGTATAAAACATCTCGCATTTTACTGAATTGGATGAAAAAAACTTATTTGCATTAAATATGCATTTAAATTCATGTCGATAGCAATCACTGTTAAGAATATTTTTATGTAACTACTTCAACATTTTATACTTCTATTTTATCGTCACTTCTTTAAATACTATATTTTTAAAATTTAAAATTACAAATATGTAAAGCCTAATTTTAGCCTAATTTTAAAAATAAAAAATATTTAAATTTTTTAAGTATGGGAACAAGAAGTTTAGATATAACTTGATAGCGTAGACCAGGATTCAAGTACACATACGAAACTTTTTGTAGCGAAAAATATAATGACTTCCGCGGGATAACATTGTTGTGAATTTGTAAAAATACACAAAACAGAATTTTGCCAAAAGAAAAAAGAATATCGAAACACAAAAGCCGAAACGACAAGACATTCGAAGGCTATCCCATCCCTATCTTATCGCTATCGGTCGCCCGCATGCGTCCCTTTTCAATCTCGGAAGTCAAAGCTAAAAGCCTAATTTTGAGAAAATAAGGTCTAAACTACCTAAAGCCGTATGCTAGGTCTTGGTATTAATAGCTATTGAACTACGAATAATCTAAATATATAAAACTCAAAGGTGACTGACTGACATGGTGATCTATCAATGATCACGGATAGATCCTGGCAGACCTATACTTTCTTATGACAACAGAAAGGCAGAAAAACTGGTCCATGAAGAATGGTGACTTACCAATCTCCCTGAAGCGCAGACTTGTTGATATGTGTATTTCACTCGTCATAACCAACGATGCGCAAACTCTATCATTGGCCGATTTACGATTTACAAAACTTCCAACTCGGGGTCTGCCAAAGGGCTGGTAAACGGTGACGCTGGAGCAAGATAAGTGAAAGATTCGGGCGGCGCCTTTGCCCAGCAGTTGGATAGCATATTTATATTTAGGCTATTGCACAGAATAATGACTTAAAATAATAATTTAAACTTTAATCAACATTTCGTTAAATTATAAACTTACTATTTTCCTTTATTTAATTAGATATAATCACAAATCAGCATTGTTTACGTAAACAATGATAATTTATATGTCCTTATTTCTTTTAAATAAAATGAAAAATGTAAAGAAATGTAATTACAACCACCAAATAACTACACAATGAAATATAAGACATACGAAATTCCGACTTTGGTACGTGTAGACAACGCAAAATTGTGATAGCGCCTTTAAACAAATGTGAATTTGTATGTCAGACATTACACGATACATTTAAATTAATCTTATATTAAGTAAAAGCTTCTATTTCATAATTTTATCTACTATTCGAAAAAACCGAAAATCCGGATTTTGAAATTTAAAAATCCGTATTTTTCGGATTTCGAAGTATCCGGATTGCAATCCCTAGCCGCATCGCTGTGCCGTTATTTTCATTACTAGAATATCTTGATTAATCACCGAGTGATAAAAGCTATGCAATAGGTTAAAAAGTATGGTTATGTATGAAAAGAAAACTTACTTAATTCATTTTTAATTACTTCAAAAAACTTGAAATAAATGATAACTCAGTTATATTATACATTTTCTAATACTCGCGAGAATTAGTGAGATGAGATTTAATCGAACTAAATGAAATAAAACACAATGTTACATTTATTTCACTGTTTCTTCTCAACTAGATCCTTTGATGTTATTTATTTACTAACTTTATGAATCTATTATATTATTATTAATAAATTGAAAGCACTTTAGCGACGTAAATTATTGCAATAAGTATTTTTATCTCGTTCTTGTTTTCTTCTACGTCTACTTCTTCATGCATAAACCGTTGAACTCATTATCCTCCTCAAAATGTAAGGATCCATTATAGGAGTTTAAACCGCTCATTACTCAGGAGTCAGGTAGCTTTCGGATCTTTGCCGCGAGCGACCGCGACGGATAAAAATTCAAATAAAATGCTACTCTATGATATACACTATAGGTATCATTTTCTACTGACATTGTGTCGCGACCCACGCTGCCGCCGGCGGCGACGTAAGAGCTAGTGGCGTAGTAAAATGAAACCTATAGCCTATGTCATAAAGTAGCATTTTGTTTGAATTTTTGTCGGTCGTGGTCGCTCGCGACAAAGATCCGAAAGCCACCTGAGTTTCGGCGCAGTGCAGCTGTGGGTAGAGTCCAATAGGCAGTAACATAAACTTCCTTCTACTTAAATCCGATAGAAGGATTCCAGGAAGCATATAAACATACATATCAATATCCATACTTAATATTATAAATCCGAAAGTGTATCTGTCAGTTACCTCTTCACGCCCAAACCACTGAACTAATTTTGCTAAAATTTGGTATGGAGATACTTTCAGTCCCGGGAAAGGACATAGCATACTTTTTATACCGAAAAAATGTGCGATTCTTTGCCATAAACGAACTTTGGCGCAACGGAGTTGCGGGCATCATTTAATATCCTACACGTTGGCCCGTTGTTTCGTTAAGGAGTGAGCACACTGAGACGGGCCGTGCTGAGGCGCATACAATTTGTATGGAAGCGGATGCGCGTATTGCACACTGTGTCGGGGCGCAGCTGATTTCCGCTTCCATACAAATTGTATGGAGGCGGATTTTTGCGATGCGCCCCGGCACGCTGAGCCCCGGCACGACCCATCTCAGTGTGCTCACTCCTTTACAAAACATTTATCATTCACGCTCCGCAGCATTTGTCTTCAACTTGCAGGTACATTTTAGCAACTCTCCTTTTTTCTACTTTTTTCACAAACATTTCGTTCAAATGTTTCCATGTTACGTTTGTCAGATAAGCGGCTTACGTTGTTTTGGCGCTGAAAATACAAGTGAAATATTTAAAAATCCTTTCCTTTTTTTAAAAGTCCTTTCGGAAATGTCATGCTTTGTGTAAGGTTTTCAAAATGGTTGCTTCATCGCTTCATTGTCGGTTGTACTTTAGAAATTAAGAAGAATGATCTCTCGTTACGTTTATAAAATACTATTATTAAAGACGGCGATGTAACGCAAATTAATATCGGGATTATCTTTTTAATAATAGCCGTTAAGGCCCTTTATACACGGAAGACGATTAAATCCGGTCGGACTAATCGCAGGAAAACCTCTACGTCAATACAAAAAACAAACAATATTTTTCTTAAAATCTGACTCTGTTCTTCTTAGCTTGCTTGCTGCTTACTTATGTACTTGGGAACCACAGAGCACTGCTTTTGGGAGTCTCTACCCACAAAACCTTTTACTAAACATGACATCAATTTGTTCAAAATGAGAACATTCTTAAAATGAAGCTTATAAAAACAATCGTAATGAAATCACTATTTCACAACATTAAAAAATAAATATTATGTTATATATATATATATATATATAGAGATTTATATATATATATATATATATATATATATATATATATATATATATATATATATATATATATATATATATATATAAATCTCTATATATATATATATATATATATATATATATATATATATATATATATATATATATATATATATATATATATATATATATATATATATATATATATATAACTTTGAAGTCAGGTCACTTTAAATTACAAAGGTAGTGTGATTAAATAACATGCAAAATGAGTGATTTAAAAGTGGGACAAGACTTTTTGGGGTGTCTATTCCAAATTGACTCGCGACGTGAAAGACTCACTACAATGTTACTAAATCCCTAAGGATACAAAGTAATAATTGCAAAGAATCAGAGCATTTTATATCTCATCTCTACGCAACTTTTATACAGCGCAACGCGAAGTCACAAGTGCGATGCATTTTTATCAGATCCGATTCCTCTTATACGACAAAAGGTGTCAAAGAGTACAGTGACAGGCTCTGCGGAAAGCCAACCGTAAATGTTTGCCTCTCATCCGTGTACCGCCGGGACGCATCAAGAGTAAGCTGTCACTTTGTTAGAATAGAGCTTTAACTGTATTTTTGCAACTTTCGTTGACGTCTCTACTTTTTAGGGTTCCGTAGTCAATAAGGAACCCATATAGTTTCGGTATGTCCGTCCGTCTGTCCGTCTGTCTGTCCGCGGTTTCGCTCAGAGACTATAGGACCTGCAAAGCTGTAATTTGGCATAAATACATATCCTAATGATGCTGACAAAAGGGTACATAAAATATTTAATTTTTTTTATGGTACCTGCCCTACACATCAAGCGGGGATGATTTTTTTTCGCGCCCGCTCCATCGTGTGGGGTGTCGTTGGATAGGTTTTTAAAAATATTATGAGTATTGATAGATCATTTTTCGATTTAGGAATCCATTTGCGAAATATTAAGTTTTAAAGTAGAAAAAATCGTTAAGAGTCCAGTGTTCCTTCCCTCCCCCTTCTATCAGATGAACGGTTGCTTCTGGAAATGTGAGAAAATTCACGGGAGCAGGAAATATGCTAAATTTAAAAGGAAAACTATCACGGCTAAGACGACTTCATAAGTATTGACAATGATGAAAAACTCAAAGCAGATATGTTACTACCGCGCGCGTTGTGAAGCTTCAAATACGGCCCAATTGGGCCGTCTGTTGTTTAGTCTGCATCGAGCGCAGTCACGAACGTGCCGCGTCTTGTCTTACCTAAATAAATTGAAAATGACGTCGTGCGTGTTTCGAAAATGTACCAATTATGACTCAAAAGAAAACAAAACACATGGAATCTCTTACCACATGTCTTGATTGCAATAAATACCTCGATTATTTACATTTTCAATTATTTTTTCGAACAATCTGGAAAAAATCGGATTTTCGTCATAGCTCAGGCGAAGAAAGAGACAGCGATACCATTCGACGTTTAAAAATAGAACTGTCTCTTTTATGTAAATGGTTTTTCATATCTTTTGTTTCACTTATCTGTCAAATTTTTCAATGTTTGCAACTTTGAATTTGAAAATTGTTCGGAAGAGATTTTAGCCGGAAATAGTATGGACGTAACAGATCTGTATAAGTACAATATCATTGAGTATTGAGTAATCGTCGATCAACTAAAAAAATGTATTCGGCGAAGTATAAAGGAACTATTCGTTCAAATTCTTTTGAAAGTAACTGAGATGATGTTGTTAGTAGTGTAAAACACGTTATAAATGTACGTTCATTGCCCATACAAAAAATTAAAAAAACTAGCGGTACTACCGTAGTACCGCTAGTTTTTTAATTTTTTGTACTACTACGGAACAAGCCCGACACGTACTTGGCCGGTTTTTTGTCAATGAAAATATTATAATGTAGCCTCCTAGACGATGCCTAAAACTATTCAATGTCCTTTTCCGTGTCTCAAAGTATCTTAAAAATCTAAATCAGCTTGATTCTAAAGCGGGTAATTGACTACCGGGCCGCCCGCTACGGGCCGCCCGTCACGGGCAGGTCTGAGGCATGTCTGCTTGTCAATTCGTAGGTACGGGCACAGACATGCCCGCCGGACCGTGCCCGCAGCATGCCCATGATCGCATTTTTCCCGCGCGAGCACGGGCAAGTCTGTACATGAATGGTCGCAACGAGCGGCCCGTCGTCATTTGCGCCTTGGACTCTCCAACTTGGACTGGAGTGCACTTAAAATATTATTGTAAGGTGCATTGGGGTAACTTCGGAAGAAAAAAAAAATGGGGATATTTCGAAAATGGCAAATAATTACCAAACAGAAAGTAATTTTGAGCTCTGGCTACATTAACCGAGACGCCAATTTAATCACCTCCCCCACTTCCTTTCCCTCGAGCCGTCAGCCGGCAGTGTATGTGCGCTAAGTTCATTTTTTCGCGCCAAGTGCAATTTTATGATTTTTTTGGGATTATCGAAATTACCCCGTATTGTTTTACACAGAAATTAGGTAAGTTACGAAATATTTTGTTTGTTTTAAAGAAGCTTTGACGTTTTTTGCTTTCCTAAGAATAGGTTACGTTGCTCTAGCTATGATTTTTAATAAACATTCGAAATAACCCCAGTGGGGTAAATTTGTTAACGAAATTTCCCCAAAAATTTTTTCATAGCCTTTTGCAGGGGTGCGCAACATAATATAATATTCCGATTTGATGGTCCTAAAATATGGATTGTTCTATTTGTAGGACAAGGTTACTCTTGAATTATATAACATTTAATAACCTATCATTATACAAAAAAACAGCTTATTAGGGTACCGTTTTAGTCGTTTTAGTTCACTAATCAACAAAACTTAGTTGACTACGGAACCCTAAAATGCACCCCTAACCAGCTGATTTTCTGTATATTGATAGGTTAATAGTTCTATCTCTGTTAGCTACCACTTTCGTTGGCTTTTTTATTGTTCTTATTCTATTTATTTCTTTGCTCCAAATGTTGAGGACATCTGCATCCCCGATGGGGTAATTTCGAAATTTTTTCGGTACAAAACTTAGTTTGGTGTCTTCTATGGCTTGTATGCACAATGTTTTTGTATGGGGTAAAATAGAATAAAAAAAAATATGTGCCTTAAATGTATTTTTACATTAGGTCGTGTTTCGGCTGTTATTCGAAATTACCCCTTGAGTATTCGAAATTACCCATGAAAAGTAAAAATAGGGTTATATTTTAAAGGGGTAGTTATATCAGAATCCGTAAATACTTTTGAACTAGAAAATATAAAAATTCACATGGAAATATGTTTATTATAACTAAAATGTTACAGTTATAGGTAACAACATATACAAATTCGTCTTCTAAACTTGGAACAATGACACTATATACTCACTCTTCCAAAAACTTTACGAGATTGCCCCAATGCACCTTAATTATTTTAAAACAATTATATTCAATTCAAATATTATTTATTGTGCACACAGTACATAGAGAATACAAACAATTTAAACAAGATTTTACATAGGTGTCACAATGGCGGCCTTATTACTAGGTAGCAATCTCTTCCAGACAACCACGAGCGAAGGTGATATTGTGGAAGAGATAAGTGTGCATGCGCAGACAAAATAATACAAATATTATTTTATTATAAATATATGAATAAATATGCACTTAGTGTTTGTACACTAAACTTAAGAAAAACCAACAAAAACAATTTTGAATTTTGACATTCGTTTATTTCTATTTACCGGTCGCAACCTTGTTTGTGGAAAGTTAAAACCAAGGATTACATGAATACCGATCTAGGTAAAGCCGCGTACAGCGAACTTATTGAAAAATCCAAAAAAATCAATGCCGATGCTGATCTATCATCTGTTTAAAAAGAATATCGAGTCCATGAGTCGACGACCGAGCTGCAGCTCTCCATCTATTCGATTGACTTGTCTGTTCTGTGTGTGTTGAATAGGGACAAGCGGCAGACTTGTGCCAGACCGGACGGCCCACAGGCAGCCCGGTGGTGAATTCCCCGCTTAAGCGTGAAGAAGTAACAGACGCACAGACGCACAGACAGTCAGACACACTTTTGCGTTTACAATTAATACAAGAATTAACGCCTCCGTGGTCTAGTGGTTAGAGCGTCGCTCTCGACTCCGGAGGTCGTGGGTTCGAATCCCGCGTTGGAAACATGTCATTTCCAAGTTTGGTTAGGACAATGCAGGCTGATCACCTGATTGTCTGACAAGTAAGATGATCCATACGTCGGATGGGCATGTAAAAAGTCGGTCCTGCGCCTGATCTCTCGCCAGTCGTGTCGGTCTTCCGTCCCACTGGGTTATGAGAGTAAAGGAATAGAGAGTGCTCTTGTGTACTGCGCACACACTTGGGCACTATAAAATCACTCCTGCGTACCTGGTCTGGTTTCAATGAAACCGGCCACCGTCACCGAAACCGGTATGGGGAGTATTAGTATTATATTACAAGGATGAAGATTATGATGATGCTGACAAAAAAGAGTGGCTTTCTATTGATAATGAATTTCAAAAACAGTTTCAGAGAGATCAGATTCAAAGATTAAGCCCTCGAACGTCACAAACTCACAAATTCACCAACTTTACCTCTTTATAAAATTAGTGTAGTTATCTGCGGTTTTAATTAAGTTCTGGTTCACAGAACAAATAAGTTCGGTCGGCCGCAATACGCTGCACGATACAATCAATGTTATAAACCTGTAATTTCACTGAAGATCTTATAAAGGATAGATGTGGTCAGAAATTAATATTATCTTACACACAGACACTCTATTAGTAGTCAGTTCGATATACTAATAAACGTATATATTTTATACCTTTAATCAAGTGTTATTAAAAATACAAAATACACTTATAAGGTGGTCATAATAATAATAATATTATAATAAGACGCTTTTTAAGTATCTACCACATAATATTATATAAAAATATTAAGTTTTAATAGAAACTTCTTATAAGAATAATTAAACTGGGATTTAATATTATAATATTTTACATTTTATATCCAACAAAATATATTTGACACATTTTCACAACATTATTTAGCTTCAAAGAGATAATTCTTCGAAAGATACTTTAACATGTGTCTTTTTGTCTTTGAAGCAGTGCCGTAAATAGGGCGGTGCCACCGGTGCCCAGGCACAGGGCGTAGACTCTGGGGGGGGGGGGGGGGGGGCGCAAGAATGGCCAGACCAGGCAGACTCTTATTTATATACTCTTTCGAATTGCTCCCAATAAGTACTTCCCGCTGCGCCCCAGAGATGTTTTCCAATGTAGTAAAAAAATATCTACAGCCGAACATATTATAACCTTCTGCTTTGTAGAAGCCAGTTAAAAAACAAGGGTGCAATTATAAGCTCGCGCAGGGCACAAAAAAGGCTATTTACGGCACTGCTTTGAAGCTAAATAATATTGTGAAAATGTAATTTTTGTTGTATAAAAGAATAAGTAAAGTACACATACATTATAACATAAGACTCATTTATATAAAGTAGCATTTAGAAATACCTATGTATAATATAAGGACCTCTTTAAAATTTTGCAGGGAATATAATAAAAATCCTACCCATTTCTAAACGTTTTTCACTCTACAGCATTGATGAACTTACCTTTTAATTTGAATATCATGATTGAAACTGAAATAATTGTAAGTCTGTTTTTATTGGTCAGTTTGAATTTGATTTAATTTGATTGAATGGTAAAACTGTAATATGGTGGTAACTCAATCCTACGAACTATATGCAATGTAACTTTTTTCGCTTCAGTTTAATTTAATCTTTAAAGTTTCATACGTTAAGTATTAAAATTGTAGCAAAAAGGTCAAATGAAACTAAGCTATCTATACTACTCGTAATATTATAAAGAGGTAAACTTTGTTTTTTTGTTTGTTTGTTTAATTGTAATGAATAGGCTCAAAAACTACTGGACCGATTTCAAAAATTCTTTCACCATTCGAAAGCTACATTATTTACGAGTAACATAGGCCACTTTTTATTTTGGAGAATATAGGGTTCCGTAAGATATTTCAGTTTTTCGGAAAAAACCAGAAAATTTATCTATTTTGCGTACGCTGCCTAAACTATAAAAGATAGAACTATACAATGTTCTAAGTAAATGTAGATCTTATAAATATCTACAAAAATGTCCGCGACACACTATACCTATCTATGTCAAGTGAGGCACAACAACCATTTTCTTATTTAAAAATGTAGATTTTTTTGGACTACATTTAAACGTATTTATTTTACTTATGCTAATGATCCTTATCAAAATAAATAATTTCATCACTTTATGTAGATGTAGATTATATATTTTTTCACAGTTTATGTAGATTATATTTGCTCATGATTGAAATTGGACGTTTGGTTTAGAAGTTATGGCGAAATTAAAATATTGCGATTTACGCCCGTTTCGAAGTGGGCGCTACCAATGCCACAGAATAGATAATAATAGTACGAGTACCAATGCAGTGGTGCGCATTGTAGACATTGAAAAGGTCTACAGAAAACTCCGCGATGGTATTTTTTTTATGAAATAAGGGGGCAAGCGAGCAAACGGGTCACCTGATGTAAAGCAACTTCCGTCGCCCATGGACACTCGCAGCATCAGAAGAGCTGCAATTGCGTTGCCGGCCTTTTAAAAGAGAATAGAGTAATAGGGGAGTGTAGGGATGGGAAGGGAATAGGGGAGGGTAGGGAAGGGAATAGGGTAGGGGATTGGGCCTCCGGTAAACTCACTCACTCAGCGAAACACAGCGTAAGCGCTGTTTCACGCCGGTTTTCTGTGAGAACGTGGTATTTCTCCGGTCGAGCCAGCCCACTCGTGCCGAAGCATGGCACTCCCACGTATAAGTATATCTCTTATGGATATATCCCACAATAACATATTTTTTTGTCATTTACTTTTAACTTCAAATAATGGCTAATTTTCGAAGCGATTTTAACCAATACGGCAATAATCCTTATTCAATTAAATACTTCAAATACATTATTGATTTTGGCCCTTTACAGCATAATTATTACGATTTTAATTTTAAATGAATATTTTCGAAGACATTACAGATTTAAAATTGCGGGACGTAAGTAGCTTTTGCGGCAGTACCGACCAACGCGGGCCACGGGTAGTAATGAATATAAATTATTTAAAATCAAACTACTGAATTGATTTTAATCATTTTTTCAGTGACTTAGGCCATAATATACCCGTGCGAGTATAAAAAATATACCCGTGCGAAGCCGGGGCGGGTCGCTAGTATACGTATAAATAGACCATTTTTATGGCTTTGTTTGTCATTTAACTGGTCATAAAAAATAGGCCAGTGTTATATTTTAAGTATAAAATCTAATTTGCGTGAAGCGATGCAATGCACAATTATTATTATGGCTGAATTTTTACGTTACCTCAATAATATTATATACTTACTTAATAATATCATTGCGTCACTTTTAAGCGTTGCGCCTTGGTGGGATATTTTTTAAAATAATAAATTAAGTATCTGCTATCGAGCTATGGACAAAAATATTTATTTTTCTTTATGCCTGGAAATATTACGCAACTACACAAATACGCGTTTTGTTCGGAGCCAACTTTTAACGCTTCGCACCGTTAACGTTACGTACCTCATAATTAACGTATTCAAAGTGCTCTCATAAAATATTATTCTGCAAAAATCGCTGTGGGCTATACGAATCGGGCTTTAACATTTTATGTATATTAGAAGCTTTTGGTTTTTATTACATCGCTAGATAATGTTCGACTATTTCAGGTTTTAAGGACATACTTTTTTAGTTTGTTTTCGGAGCGTAAGAAGACTTCTTTAAACCTATAATATATTCGTATAAGTCTGTTACTATTGAATAATTAAATTTTTAAATAATTGTAGCATGAAATTGACTAGAATAAATAACTTATACACTAAAAATGTTCATTGAAAACAAAAAGTATGTAAATATTCAACTAAATATTATTAAAATATTAACAAACAAAAAAAGAGTAAGAACGCTTCAGTAACTATACAAGTATACAATAACCAGCGCATAGTACAACCGCGACTAGTAGCCAGCTACAGTTTGTCGTTATGTTTTTTATTATTTTTAATCGACTTCCAAAAAGGAGGAGTTTTCTCAATTCCGTGTATATTATAATTTAATTTATCTGACGTTTTGATAAAATACCGTAATATTAAATTAGAAAGTATTTGTCTCGCAGAGACAGGCGTTAAAGGCCTGATAGACGTACGAACTTAAAGCACGCGAGTTTTAAGTTCGCGAAGTTACTCGGCGCGCGTTGCTCGGTGACACACGAGAATCGCTCACACTGGATTACCATGCCCCCAGGCTCGCGGCTCGCTGCTCTTTGCTGACACACAGGCGAGCCATAAATCCGCGTACTTACTCGCACGTCTGTCACCCATTTTAGGGGCTTATCAGATATTTTGTTATTGCTTTTTTTTTTTAATTTTTCTATTTTTGAGCCCTAATTTATACCGCCAGAACTTGTTGTAAGATTAAGGGACTTTTCACCACTTCACACAGGACAAACAGGCCCTTAGTGATTGATTATTGTGTTAGAACTTAGAATTATGTTCAAGTTGAAATTACGGTTGCAACCAGCGATCGGCGATTGTGGCCCGTCTGCACCGATCTCAAATTCGAACTGTTAAAAGAAATTGTTTGTTTAAAACCCATGTTTGATCTGAGAAATTGAAATAACTGAGCCAACATAATATAATCCAGGATATTGAACGGAAACGAATGCGTTTCTGAATATTCTCAGTTTTATTTTATTTTCAAAGCAAACACAGAGTTCGGAATTCTCGAATTCGTAACAATAACTGCCCAAATCGTTTAAAAATTTCACTGTATGCTTCCTGAATCAAAATAAGAAAAAATGGATGGAGCACTTAAGTGGATAAGCAAAATAAATCACCTCAAACCAGGATAATGTGTCAGATATATTAATATTTATTATAGTTTTTGTTTTGTAACCATTCTCGACCACGAATTTTTAAAAGGGACCCACGTCTGTAACATGAAACAATTTCTATTTCGATAAAATCTCAAATTCAGTACCAAAGCCGCTTTGGCGCCAAAGCCGAAATTCAAATTCGGCGCTAAATAAGCCGCAGTTCAAATTGAAATTCTAAACTTTTACATAGCTTAGGAGATTCCTTCGAAGCTGACTGAAAGAATTAGATATAAATACTCCTCCTCTTGCTTACAATATTACTACAAAGCTTGGGTGCATATTACTCCATTCCCATTGGCTTCTCTTACGACCGCACCCAGATACATAATTTAATGATGATTAAACTTCAATTCAATGAAGAGTTTGACAGATAATATAATTAGTGAGTCAAAATCTGTATTTATCTCTTACATAATGAAGAGCGTCATGTAAGAGATTACTTCACTCAGAGACGAATTACTACCATATATTATTATTAGGCTTGCATTTTACACAATGGATGAACTAGCCTTCTTCACAGCAACGTTCAGATATCAATGAATTGAGTATATAATATAAATTTATCAGTTGCACTTTGTTATTAAATTTTTCATTTTAAGGTGGTGCGTATAAAATCAAGTACTTAGCCTTTTTCTTTTTATTTTATTTCAAACTTTGTAAGTTTCTCCGCATATTATGACACTTTAGGGTTACTTAATTGTCCTCTAACAACAATTTGGACAGTGTAACCTCAGAAGGCTTTTAGCATCAAAATTAGGTTAATTTTCATGTTGTAAACTTATAACTTTTAACCTTCAAAGCTGTAGAAGGAAGCCTATACTTACCTAAAACATTATTATTTTTATCAGAAAATCAGTATATTAATTTAAGATTAAAATTATCCAAAGCGGTTCAGCCGTTTTTGAGTTGTAGTGAATTAATAAGCTTAAAAGAAAGTTTAACACTTTGAATTATCATTTTAAGGCCCACTTAGACACATCTGGGTTAAGTTAACACATTTTTTTTCTATAAGTTTTAATTAAGTAATTTAAATTAACATGTAAAGTAGTAATAATAAGTTTTAATAAATTTAAATTAACGTAAGTATTAAATTATCAAAATTATAAAATAAGAAAAGACATCAAAAATTCTAAGATCAATGGTGAAGTTAACAAATTATTATCCAAGGGTTTTTTCAACTGTAGGCAAGGTCTGCCCAAGAGGGTTTTTTGTCAGATATTCAAGACTATATTTTTTTATAACGTAACAAAAGTCAAAACTAAAGTTCCAAAATATTTAAACAAAGCAAGCACAGATGCAATTTAAAAATAGAAGTACGGGTACTAATTCTAAGATCCTTTAATCAATGATTTAAGGATCTCAAACTACATAATAATTGGTAGTTTATTAGTTACGGAAATATCAAGGGTGATTTCTGAGAATAAGCTTTTAATGAATAATTTTCAAACTAAACGTGAGAGGCATCTTAATGTTATTTTGGTCAAAAGCACTTTATGGTATTTGGAAAATTCCTCCGGTCTACCCTACATTCAAAGTTACCTTTATAAATGAAGAGATAATCGAATGAAGTGGGATAACTAACAATTAATAGCTCCCACAATAATTTCGATGTCATTATTGAAAATTCTCAGATCTCAAATATCTCAAAGAATATCCATCTATATATATAAAAATCAATTGCTGTTCGTTAGTCTCGCTAAAACTCGAGAACGGCTGAACGGATTTATCTTATCTTGGTCTTGAATTATTCGTGGAGGTCTAGGGAAGGTTTAAAAGGTGAGAAAAATTTTGGATGTGTGGCGGTACCCACAAATCGCCTAATATTCCTGCATCGCGCTATCGAAGTTTTCTGAGCGCGTCGGTATATATACGACAGCTGAAATGTATCACGTGGGCTTCGGCCTGACCGAGCATAACACCTCGCTCGGTCGGAAGATCTTCCTATAGCGTCGCCACGCATTATCCCACAGATGTATAGATGCATGGATGTATATGTAGATGTATGGATGTTTGTTACTCTTTCACGCAAAAACTACTGAACGGATTTTAATGAAACTTTACAATAATATAGCTTAAACATCATAATAACACATAGGCTACAATTTTAACCGACTTTCAAAATGGGGGAGGTGTTATGTTCGTTTTCTTATGTTCAACGATTACTCCGTCGTTTGTTAACCGATTTTCAAAATTTTTCTTTTGGGTAATATAGGGTATCATCCCAATTCGGTATTATATTCACAAAAGTGGTGATCTGATGAAGGATCCATAAGTAAACGAGGGAACTCCTCAAAAATTATAGGGAAATATGTGGTGACTTCGGTTTCGTGAGAAGTATTCTAAGCATATGCTACCAACAAGTAAGATTTTGAACCGAGGTATACCTGGTATACCGTGGTTCGGAAGGTGCTGAAAGAACTCCTGATTCTTTATAGATACAAGTTTGGGAGTTTCGGCGTTGTTTTAAGAACGGAAAGCATATGCTTCTATGCAAATTACATTCATCATCAACATCGTCATCATCATCACTACCATATTATACCATGTTATTGGTAAGTACTTTTCATAGTCTTTTAGATCGAGACTCGAGTTTGTCAAGCGATAATTTAAAAAAATCTATACCTACCTAATATTATAAACCTGAAGAGTATGTTTGCTTGAACGGAATCGGAGGAACTACAGATCCGATTTAAAAACTTATTTCAGTGTTAGATAGCTCATTTATCGAGTAAGAACTAAGACTATAGGCTAAGACTAATACGACCGAAGAAACTCAGGAAAATGTGGGAAAAACGGGGGAAATATTAGAAATTACGAACTACTGGAGCAATTTTTATGGCAATATTTGGCACAGATATAGAGTAGACCAAGTGAAGGGAGTAGGGACATAAGAGCTATTTTTATGGGAAAATGTACGGTTTCCGTAAAATTCCTAATTTACGCGGGCAAAGCCGCGCGGGACATCTAGTACTAAATATAATTTACACAATTATTCTAAAAGGTTTTCAAAAAATACAAAATTGAACTATATTTTATAAATAAACACAAATATATAATTATATAATGGCTTGGGGTTATTCCGAAAATAATTATAAATTTATCTACTACCAAGATTTGCAATATTTTTCGTTCTGGTAACATTGATTTCTCTTGAGACGAACAAAATGGCCACAAGATAAACTTTACCAGAGCGAAAATATTGCAAATCTAGGTAATTATGTAATATGTTCGGAATAACCCCTTTTTCGGAATTAACCCAATACACTACTAGATGACGCCCGCAACTCCGTTGCGCCAAAACTCGTTTATCGCGCGGGAACCGTACATTTTTCCGGGATAAAAAGTATCCTATGTCCTTTCCCGGGACTCAAAGTATCTCCATACAAAATTCACGTCCTCCAGTGGTTAAGAGTGTGGCTCTTGACTCGGAGGTCGTGGGTTCGATTCTCGCGTTGAAACATGTTATTTCTAAGTTTGGTTAGGACAATGCAGGCTGATCACCTGATTGTCTGACAAGTAAGATGATCCATGAGTCGGATGGGCATGTAAAAAGTCGGTCCTGCGCCTGATCTCTCGCCAGTCGTGTCGGTCTTCCGTCCCACTGTGCACTGTGTTATAAGAAGTAACAGGAATAGAGAGTGCTCTTGTGTACTGCGCACACACTTGGGCACTATAAAATTACTTCTGCGTAACTGGCCTGGTTTTAATGAAACCGGCCACCGTCACCGAAACCGGTGTGGGAGTTATTATTAGTACCAAATTTCAGCTAAATCGGTTCAGCGACTTGCGCGTGCAGAGGTAACAGACAGACAGACACACTTTCGCATTTATAACATTAAGTATGGAAGTATGGATAAGTTAAAAATGAAGTAGGTATAGGCCGGACTTCGGAGGCTGCGGGCAAAGTGCCAGTCACACTGGTAGCATTACCTCATTGTATGGGCAAACGAATACGCTGCCCGCTGGCCGAGGTAAGCGCTTGGTTTTATATCAAAATTGGTTCAGCAATTTAAACACTAAGAGGGAACGCGGAAGGAAGAGTGAGTCTATGCCTTTACGTGTCTATTTTTTTATATCTTTAGGAAGAGTGAGTCAAAAATCGCAAAAAATTAATGCCTCTACGTTTTTATTGTATCTTAAAGTTCTTTCTTTGTTTTATGGTTGGTGAATCGGCGGGGTACGAGGCATTCATTTTTTGCGATTTTTGAAGGGTCATATTTTTGATTTACTAGTAAATTTAAAATAAATCGCACGTAGAGGCATAGCTTTAACAGATCCCAATATTGTATAAAAATCATTTGTCTAGACGCATTGTCCAGGGAGTAAATAGGAGAATACGTTTGTATGGAAAAACATTGTTAGCGTTTCCTCAGAAACTATGACAGGCACACAATATCTCGAAGTATATTACCACAAAATTGCATAGGTACAACGGCTTACGTGATGCAATAATAGACACAGAGATTGATACACATTCGCATATTGTATTTATTATATTGATTTTATTAATGAATTCATGTTATGTATGAACAAGAACTCGTGTGTATGCGCACGATCCGAAGGCGCCTTGTCTATCGCGAGCAGCGCGGCGACTGAGTCATTGTAACCAGTACGCCTACCATGGAACCGCTTTGAGACTCAATTACAATCGAGTATGCCGCATCCTACTCTAACAATATCATTTCACGTTTGTTAGAGTAGTTGGACGCGGCATTCTCGTACGATTGTTTGAGTCTTACAGCAGTTTCGTGGTACGGCCCCTGGTTAATTGATATAAATTCGATTGCCTGTCATTCTGTGTGTCTATCGCTTACGTTATTCGTAGAACCTCCATCGTGGGTATCGCAATCATTATAATATATTTTCAATTTCCGTTATGCGGCAGCCGGCTGCCGCTTGGGGATTGATGGGATATACTATTACTAGGATCTAAATCGTTTTGTACACGATAATATACGCTTTTAACGTCAATTATTTACAAAAATATTAAACAAATCGCGTTCAAATAACATAAATAAAAACCAAATTTTCTCGTGTAAACTAGAAGTTATTACGATGTAAGTATTTCTTTCAAATGATTATCTAAAACTATTTATAAATTATAATTAATAAATTAAACTATTTTACTACTTACTTACATTCGTTAAATCCATCAATAATATCAAACAAACAACACAACATGGCAGAACACACACGAAAAATTCACGATTTTCAAATGACTGACAAATATTCGTCGACCACAGATTGTATAAGTAATATTTTGCATTGAGAATGTGGCAAATTTATCGTAGATCATAACTAACCAAACTTCTTCATACAAAAGTAGTCTCTAAGTCGACGAAATACGTAATTCAATCGAACGAAAGAGCGCGGCCACATCCGGCCGCTTGGGTGTAGACGGAATGGCTGCAGTATAATCTGTGGCGGCCGGATCCGGCCGCTTGGGGATTAAAAGGATATAATAGTATCGTTTTAGTAAAACAATCAAGATAAAAATTACCTATTTATAACGGCTTTTTGCCGGCCGCGGCCATTTTGAACTTTATTTGTATTGCACTAAGGACGAAGTTTGCTTGTGTATAATACCAAAACCGGTTTTTATTACTCTTATCTCTTATCTGTTTATTGATAACAAGTTAAGTTATTTCAAAGAATTGTTTACATAAACAGTTTGTATAGCTCTGTGTTATTGAGATTATAATAATGTATTAATATATTTGTTGCGAAATACCTAGTTAGAAACATAGATTTCAAAGTTTACAGTGGTGAGACGAATATCACATCTGACTAAATACTATATTATGATGGCTTGATAGATAGAAAATTTAACATAATATATTATAATATTTTTCACACAAACATAAAATATGGATTAGATATTGTAAGGTTATTACATTATTTGTACAAAGAGGGTAGACCGGGCGCCATTTTTTTTTGCACACCACGTACCCTACATTTTTGCAAAGATTTTGGCACTTACTGAAGAGTTAATTATGAAGCAAATTTATATTGATAGAGCACTTCACGTACGAACTTAAAGCACGTGGGCTTTAAATTCGCGAACTTACTCGGCTCGCGTCGGTGACAGACGTACGAACTTTAAGCACGCGGGTTTTAAGTTCGCTAACTTACTCGGCTCGAGGTCGGTGACACGACGAGAATGGCTCACACTGGATTACCATGTCCCCAGGCTCGCGGCTCGCAGTCTTGCCAGACGTACGAGCTGAGGCGAACTACGAGTAAAATTCCAAGACGGCGAACTTGCGCGGCAATCTTAAAGTACGCGGTTTAGGTGACACACAGGCGATTAAGATCGTCGAGCCATAAGTCCGCGTACTTACTCGCACGTCTGTCACCGCTTTAAAAGTACCAGTGTTACTAAGCAAAGACAGGCGGGTCGCTAGTTTACATTATAAATAGAAGTACTCGCGTTTCGACATCTTTATTATCCGTGATATATAGCAGTAATAATGCATTAACGTCTGCACTTCACATGCTTGTTAGATTGCTGTCGTGTGGCTTTTTAACAAATGCGGCTTCGTCCGCGTCGGTAGATTTAGCGCTTACGTAATACAAGTAAATTGAGGAAATTTAGTAGCAATTTGATAAATCATCTGCCTGCTAATGTGGCGTGAAACTATGCTATTATTTTTATAATGACACAAAAAAATCTCATTTATTATCATGAAGCCTGGATATTGTGATTGTGAGTGATTCACTTATATATAAGTACTTTTATCTTTACTTAATTTCATCTTCACCTTACTTCCCTCCTAATTATATGAATCTTTCCTGACATTCCACGAATATTTCAATATTAGCCAATTCAATTCAGCCATTCTTAAGTTTTAGTGGTACTAACAAAATTTTATAAACATTAATATTTATATAGATTATTTTATTTATAGTACTTATTTGATTTTTATTTTATTTAGCTAGAAAAATATTTCCCAACTTCAAATCAACTTAAAACGTTTTCTGATTGATCAAAACTTATTATCATTTATAAGGCGTTTGTTTTAGGTAGAGTATCATTATATTTGATAGGATTCGGACTAAATTCAAGTAGAATGATAAGTAAGCTTAATCAGGGTCCAGGATACGCAATAAAGTGATCAAAATTTGAAAACTTTGCTCGATCATCCATGACCAGAAACATTGAAATTTTTTTGGTCCGTCGGCGGGATTCAAACCCGCGACTCCCGGCTTGAGCTACCAACGCGCTCATCCACTGAGCCACAGAGGTCGTCTTAAGAATAATGTTATTATGTTTTCTAATATAATATTGGTTTACAGCTGTATTTAATATGAAATGGCAGAAGGCGGCAGATTTATTCCGCAGGATCAACACTAATAGTCGCGAAAAGTGGTGAAATTTTGACAACTTCCAAATTTCCTTGTACGATTGGACAAAGCTAGAGTTGCCGTTTAATCTGATTAGTGGTCGCTATTCGTAACGACCTGAATGGGCACATTGTCGAGATGGTAATTGGCTGTCAGGGGCATTCAGCAATATGTTTGCCTACGTTAAGCAAATATAGGTCGTGCATTATTAGATTCCAGGTACGAGATCCGATGGCAGATTGTATGCAAGAATATTCAGAGTTGTACTATGTACGATTTTCAAGTTGAGAGGGCAGTTTGATTGTGTAACGTGGTACCCCTGTTTGGGCACGGCAAATTACAATGGATTTTAGCGACCTCGTTATTTTTTCGTAATGATGACGTGGATTTTACTACTTTTCAATGAGTTTCTTTTTTATAAAAAAGTTTCCAACATCATATTAATATTTCTCAAACCCTTGCTCTGCGTCCGTAAGTTGTTTTTGTTGGTTGGTCAGTTCGTAATAACTAATAACAAAATGATATTGTGAAACTTTTAATAAACAAAAATATACAGGTTAGGTACCTGTATTTTTTATAGAGATTATAGATATACCGTTTTTCAAGATAATTTTCTTTGCTTTTCGTAACCAATTTAATTTCTCCACTCTAGTCCAAGCGACAATTCTTGATTATTTCTCATCGTTGCACATTATAAATATAAATAAAATCTATATCAATAAAAATAATTTTAAATTTTGATAGTCTCGCTTAACTCGAGAACGGCTGAACCGATTTGGCTAATTTTAGTCTTGAAATATTCGCGGAAGCCGAGGCAAGGCATTATGAAGAAAGCAATACAAAGCTTACCGGGTAAAGTTTGAAATAATTATATTACAATGTACAAATAGACCTCTTGATCGTCACTTAAAAAAATACTCAATTTCATAACTGAAGGAAATTTATTTTTGCAATTTTTTGCTATATACCAATAATGACAATTGACAACAGATAGGTACTTGAAATGTTCACAAAATACTCAATTGTTCTTAAACTTTAAAAATTGATGGTGAAATTAACTGACTTAATGATTAAGGGGGCTCCCATACAAAAAACATAATTTTTTGGTTATTTTTCTCTATTATAATGGTACGGAACCCTTCGTACGGGAGCCTAAAGCTACGTAGTTCCTGGAATATTCCAACGAATGGCAGTTCTTGGTTTCAAAGACGTGTTCTTAGTATTTCCACTCCGCGTTTACAGTATAATTCAGTTTGCTTAATTAGAATGTGCTCAACGTCTGTGAAGTGTGCTAATTGACTGTCATAGGCAAGCCACGAGATAATCACTGTAATCTCATGTAATTGACATGTGCTGATCAGCTATTGATGTGTTAACAATTTGTATCTGTAGCTTCCTCTGAAAGACGTAATAAGCAATCCGCAATTTTGAAAGTATCATCAGCTTGTGGCGGTACAATTACAGTACAGTTCGCGTAACAATCCTGCATCGCGCTATCGAAGTTTTGTAAGTGCTTAGGTATATATATATATATATATATATATATATATATATATATATATATATATATATATATATATATTTATATATATATATATATATATATATATATATATATATATATATATATATATATATATATATATATACCTAAGCACTTAGCACTTATATATACGACAGCTGAAATATATCACGTGGGCTCCGGCCTGACTGAGCATACTGCATCACACCTCGCTCGGTCGGAAGATCTTCCTTTGTGGCCTCCACTCATATTCCCACATTGGTGACCCCGACGTGGCAAATAGTGGGTACCGCCACAAGCTCATGTATAAAATTCTCGTGTCACAATGTTGATAAGTAAATTTGTTGAATAAAATATAGCAAATTATTTTAACTCGAGACTAACGGCGACCATTGTTTATGCGACGGGATAGCGATGGACGTTGCCATGGTGACATACTTATTTAGTCACTTCAATAAAATAATATGGGCGAAATACTTTATATGGCAAAACAATGCTTGCCGGGACAGCTAGTATATTATAAACTAGATGATGAACGCAACTCCGTTGCCCAAAATTCGTTTATCGTGCGAGAACCGGACATTTTTCCGAGATTAAAAATATCCTATGTCCTTTCCCGGGACTCGAAGTATCCCGATACGATATTTCAGCAAAATCGGTTTTGTGGTTTGGACGTGAAGAGGTAACAGACAGACACATGTTTGCATATTTATAATATCAGTATCTTCTGTATCTAAACCAAAGAACAAACAAATAATTTACCCAATGTAGTAAATTACGCTATTGACCCCTCGTTTTGGTTAAATATAGCAACGTGACGCATCGATGGGAGATTTTTAATTGGGATATTTAGTTCTAAACATTATAATATTTTACTGTTTTTATTATTCGTAGATTTTACTACACAAAAATACACATTTACGGCCGCTCGCGGTATTGGGCTGCGAGCAGTCACGAGGTTAAGCCCCAATTTCACCAACGACTGTTAAAGTTAACGTTCGAATTAGTATCACGTTACCTCTTTCGTTTTTCTTATGAATGAAAGAGAAGACATGACATTTTAACAAGCTGTTAACAGTAACAGACGTTGGTGAAATTGGGGCTAAGCGTTCCAGCGGTCAGTTTTGTGTTCTTTGTGTTGTTTTACGTTATACATAAAATAGATGTATCACACAGGGGGCGTCCTGACCGCGTCAGAATTCTTCCTGTGTAACTGAACGCTCGAAAGGAGAACGCTTGAACGCGTAACCTTACTGTCTGATAAGTCTCTAATTTCAATTTTTAATTACTTATTCAAAAATGTCACCGCCTTTCAATGCACAATGCAATGTGAACTAATCCTTAAGAGGAGTCCACACCGCCGTTTTTCCATACAAACGTTGTCCCCTGTTTCCTCCCTGGATAATGCCGGTAGAGTTATGATTTTTTTCTTGGATATCTATGGCCGCTATTATGATTTTTTTCCTGGATATCTATGGCCACTATTAGCATGTCCCTATGTTTTCTTTTTTTTTCATAATTGTATTATTAAAAAAGATAAGAACGTCCAAAAACTCAAAAAAATGGCCAGATTTTCCTCTGTGTTCAAACACCCAGAAAACAAAACTGGCTAAAATATAAAAAATAAATAAAACATAGGAACAGAGCTCAAGCCTTGTTTTAATTCTTAATGAAAAAAGTACTCAAATCGGTTAAGTTTTGGAGAAGGAATCAGCGGACAACGAATCGAAGATTTTCTGTTCTTTTATTAGAACTTTTGTCGTGTTGTCTCTATCGCGCTCTGCGCTGGGAGATTGGTGAGACAGCAATACATTTTCAAATACCTATTTTCAATTTCTCTCGCCCCTGCCTGCCTAGCATACGCCAACGAGATATCTCACTCTACATGTTTTCTCGATATTTGATGGTTTGTCTCTTTATCTCTATTGATCCTAGCATGACAAACATTTTTTCTCGCGTAGATCTATCATCGAAATAACCCATTTTTATAGAGTTTTGTCGAGATAATGTCGAGATTTTGACATTATGAGACGAGTAGTTTTTAATTATCTCGAGAGTGAGATATCTCGTTGGCGTATGCTAGGCAGGCAGGTGTATCCTCTTAAGCGTAAAACTATTTTAAGTCGTAATACCTTACAAAGGGAAATGCGGTGTGCGAATGAAGCAAGTTTTATTACTACAGGATAGTAAACTCGGATCGCAATTCCGTCACATGTTACTCAAAGTTATGCAACGAATGGTGCATCTACAGACATCTTAATTTCAACTTTATAAACATGCTATTTGCTTTTACTTAGACCAGAGACTTCGTAAAGTAACATTTTGTACTGAAGTGAATCTTATTTTATCTAGAAGTCGTAATCGTATAAAAATAACATTATGAACAACATTCCCAAAGGTACTATCGAGGAAATTGATCGGCTTATGTTAATTCAACTTTAGCTATGATCGGTCTGATAGGTTTGACTTAAGAGGGCAACTAACGCAAAAAATAAAACATCGTCCTTCTCTCTTTACACTAACGCCCGTCTTTTATATTATGCCGTGAAAAGGGACGACGCGGAATCATCGCCAAGTTAGTTTTTTCTTCATAACTCGATAAATATACAACATTTAAAAATTCCGCCCGGTCAGTGTCTCAATGATAGAATTTTATACAATGTGTTAAAATATTAACTTAGTTTAATGCACGGCTACGGCAATAATAAATGAAAAATTCGTGAAAATTAAACGCGATTAATTATAAAATCGACAATTTTGGGTTAGTCGCCCTCTTAACGCGACCAAATTACTTAGGTCCGCCATCTGCATAGGAATCAGCTTCTCTGATAGTACCTACATAATCTTGGGTAAGGTGTTCAAAGGGACACGGGGCTCCGGGTCAGGATGGGAACCTGCCCGGCTTAGCTAGTCCCGGCGCCGAGGGGAACGCTTTAGTTTGCCTTCCCTAACTTTGGTGGAAGTCCGGTCCCTTTTGAGGTAGACCGGCCGGTCGTGGAGGGAGTCCTGTGTTAGACCGATCCAGGATATCCCTCTTTATACGGCTGAAGGCAAACCGCAGGTGGTTTTAGTGGGATAACTGAGGCACATACCCAACCCGGGGCAACCATGATGGGTTTCCCCCCCCAAAAAAAATACAAGGCTTTAACAGAACATATTTGTGTATTTGCTCGGAAATATCAACCTTAATCTACATTAAGGCCATCCCCTGAGCAAACGACCTTGCCTATACATTTGCCGCATTGCCGAGATCGCGCCAAAATCCTTTTTTATCCTCCGACAAAAAAGAGGGGTGTTATAAGTTTGACTTGTCTGTCTGTCTGTCTGTCTGTCTGTCTGTTTGTTTGTCTGTGTGTGTATCTATCCGTGGCATCGTAGCATCCAAACGGGTGGACCGATTTTGATCTAGTTTTTTTTGTTAAAGCTGACATGATCGAGAGTGTTCTTAGCTGTAGTTCAGTTAAGTAGACGCATCATCATCGGCCTGGTCAGTGCTGGACAATCAGGGTTTATCTAGTTCATGAAAGGCCGTTAGCAACTTTTAGTCGTTTGATGGGTTTTATATTTCATTCTAGTTCGTGACATTTGTGAATATACAATATACGTATACACATATTAATGGAAAGTTGACTTAGTGCTGCAGCATCACGGTAATCAATAGGATATCCAACTCCTCGCCAACTTAGAGCAGAGGTTTCAGGTTTGGGCTCATTTTAATTGCGACAACCAGTAAGAAGTAGATGGACAGTAAATATATTTTACATGCTGCTGCTGCAGCATCACCTGGATTCTTTAGGAATCGAGATGCGTATGAACCTCAAAGTGCAGGTTTCATGTTTGGGCTTATATTAACGGCCTCATCGAAGAGGTAAATAGATGGTAATCATGAGAATATGATTCTGTTGATAATTCCTAACTTGTGTAAAGAAATATTTTAGTCCATAATTGCGGTCAAAGTGTGTCGGGGGACCGCTAATGTAGATGTTTGATTTCACATAACGTTATAGTTTAAGGATCATTTCACAGCGAACCGTATCGAGATTTGTAGTTTACTTGGTAGTCCCCCGACACACCGTGACAACAATTATGGGGACTAAAATATTACTTTACACAAGTTAGGAATTATTTGAACTTAAGGCAGTAAATATTATTTCATTACTTTTTAAAGTTGTTTGGCGGGTTTTTTTTTTTAATTTCTTAGTTTAATTTTTACTTGTCTTAGTTCAAAATTGACCTAAAAAAAATTCAAACTTCCAGATTGTCGATCTATTGGCGTGTGTTTCAAATAACCGTCATTTGTAAATACTAGGGAGATACTGAATGTATGCTTGAATTTAAATAAATTGGTATTGTTTTAGAAGCTGTATTTTATATTATAATTTTGTACCTTTCAAATTATGAGTTAATAAGGCTCTAAAAACGGTAAATTACGGCATCTCCGTAGGTGGAGCGCCTTAAGTACCATTTTCTATTTTCGTAACAAGCATCAGGCTTAATATACGACGTAATCATGTCTGAAAAAATAGAAACAAGCTTATATTATAGACTATGAATGTTTATCAAAACCCTGACAAAATATTCTATTGAAATTACCCTCGTTGGAATTTGCCGGGGGCGTAACTCATATTAAAAATCCCTATCGGACTTTTTCATTTTTATATCAAAGGCGATCAGAAACGTTCCTACTTATCATAAATTTAAATATATTAAGCAATTATGGGAACATCAAATTCCGATCCAGGCAAAAGCGATTAAAGTACGAAGAAGTTTTCATGATATTGATTAACTAGATCAAAGTTTATATTATTTTGACGTGGAATAAATAATAATATTATATTATGAAAAAAATGTAATGATACAAAAGTACATGGTAAAACAAAGTTTTCCGGACCAGCTAGGCTCATATAAATTATACCTACCTATTACACCTACCTAATATAATTTTTTTTTCGAGATGTTTGTTGATCTTGATCCTCTATTTCGTGCTCGGCTGGATCGATTCTGACGATTTATTGTGTTTTCATCGATCACATAATAATAGGATAACAATAATATATTTTTATAAATTTTATATTTTTCTAATAATTCAATATTGAAAAATAGAAATAATTTTTAATTTTCACCCTTATTACCGGCAAAACGTTTGCAATACGGTATTTTAATAACAAATTTTGATGATTTTTAATAACAAAAATACCGTATCGCATACGTTTTGCCGGGTCAGGTACTAATCTATAATATAATATTATCTAAGACTATCTATATCATTTAAGATATTATGTTATTACATCGTCATGATCCTGTAAAGAACTCAAAAATGTCCCCACAAATAGCACAATCCATCTCGTATTATAGTAGTGAAATTGTATATTTTCGCAGTCGAGGTTTTGCGTTATTAATTTTGGACCGCCACACGCCATATCAGCGCGTGATTTTAAACCACAGATAATGTGATTTATGCCTCTGTACAAATAAATCGAATTGTATAATATGTAACCGAATAATGTATCGTTTAGACTTTAGGCTACGTTAAATTATAGTATGAAGAATCATACAAATCATTCTAAATTTCTATCAAAACTAAAGTGTCTAAACACACTATGCCGAAGTTACGCGGCGTAATTTCCGCATGATTCCGCCTGCAATGTATTTTAAATTACCGATGATACACTATTACGTCGCGTTCCGTCCGTATATTGTACGCGTTTGACATTGCGGACATTACGCCGCGTAAATTCGGCCTAGTGTGTTTGGACACTTAGAGAATATTTTTTTGTTTTAGTGTTTTACTATTCTGTGGATTTCATGCGTAAAGCGTATGTTAAAATTAGTACTTTAGTAAAAGTTACATAATACTTATACCTAAATTTCCTAATATATCAAAACAAATACTTATTATTAGATGAAGCACAGGGTTCCCGGGAGATACCCGCTGTATCTAAGCGGATAGAACCACGGGTGTAAGCTCGTTTACTTATTATATTAAACTAGATGACGCCCACAACTCCGTTGCACCAAAATTCGTTTATCGCAAGGGAACCGTACATTATTCCAGCACAAAAAGGATCCTATGTTCTTTTCCGGGACTCAAAGCATCTCCATACCAAATTTCATCAAAATCGGTTTAGCGGTTTGGGTGTGAAAAGTTAACAAACAAACAGACTTTTGCGTTTATAATATTAAAGTTTGATAAGAGTATGATATATGGATAATGGATATATTGTATTGTGTATTCTGTTTTAGTTTTTTTTTTTTTTTTTATGAAATAAGGGGGCAAACGAGCAAACGGGTTACCTGATGAAAAGCAACTTCCATCGCCCATGGACACTCGCAGCATCAGAAGAGCTGCAAGTGCGTTGCCGACCTTTTAAGAGGGAATAGGGTAATAGGGGAGGGTAGAGAAGGGAAGGGAAGGGAATAGTTGAGGGTAGGGAAGGGAATAGGGTTAGGGGATTGGGCCTCCGGTAAACTCACTCACTCGGCGAAACACAGCGCAAGCGCTGTTTCATGCCGGTTTTCTGTGAGAACGTGGTATTTATCTGGTCGAGCCGGCCCATTCGTGCCGAAGCATGGCTCTCCCACGTATATAGTTATTTCTGAACTGAGTTCTTGGGGCTACACTACTCGTAATTTTAGTCCACGTTGCATAATCCGACTCCTAATGTGAGAATGATACAGGATTTCATACGTCTGCCTAATCCCCTTTGTTTTACTTGTATAGTTCTGACCATAGACCAAATAAGTCTCTAGATTTGGCATCGAGTCGAGTAACTACAATTGGATGTTTTGCAGTGACAAACTTTAATAATAATAATAATTTATTTATTTCCTCCCAAAAATTACAATGTAGTAATTTGTGGGAGACTTGGAGCCCAAACTAAGCCGAAGCCTGTATAATGTATATTGGTGCCCCAGGCCCCTGCCCCTCACAACTATTTTAATTTATTTTAACAATGTAATGTAGGCATTTTTAATTATTTAAAATGCCTACACTACATTATAATATAGATAATATATCTTCAAGCAAAAATATGAATCATCCAGAATGGATGCAAAATCTTTATTTTTTTCTATATTATATCTTTAGCGATGTTGTGCGTTTTTTTAACCGACTTCAAAAAAAGGAGATTATCAATTCAACGCGTACGTATATAATATTTCCGGAACTGCTCAGTTTTCGTATATTATGTTGGCCTATAATATCATCGTCTGAACAAATGTGCCAAATTTTAAAAGTGTATGTATGTAATATACCTATGTATGTTATTATGTTTGTGTTCGCATATTATGTCCGGAATTATTACAAGTCCGATTTAAGTTTTTTTTTTTTTGTTGTGATAGGTAATTTTCAACTTAGGGAATGTACTGCAAGTTTCATTAAAATCGGTTGAGTAGTTTTTGAGATAGGGAATTTTTATTCTCAATTACGTGCAATTTGGAAGTCGGCTTTATATTTATAATATGATAAAATGATATTATTTGGGTAGGTAAAAATATATTTTATCTCTCTATAGGATAAGTGGCCTTATCAAATATTTGTAAGACAGATTGAGATTATACCATCAGCACTGCAGAACAGGAATGGATGTTAATAATATTTGTTCCTCTCCTACTGCGCCCTGAAAATGTGTGCCAGCTTTGTTTTTCACTTTTGTCAGCACTCCCAGAGTACAACGCATTGTTTTTATTTTATAAAACAGATATTCAATTATCATTATTACAAAACAATTTTTATCATGATATCTTTGTCGCAGTCATCAGAGTTTTACAGTGCGCGGCAGAAAGTTACGCGAAAAACGCACTGTGGAAGACTGCCAGTCATCAAGGTGATTAGAATGGTATGTTTTTCGCGTGGGACGATAGCGAAAAGTTGCAGGTGGTATGATTCCGAACAATTCCTCAGAGCACGCCCCGTGATACAACCGATAGAGGATGCAGAGTGAAGCTACATCTCGGCGTAATTCCAAGGGGTCCAAGCTGTTTGAAACACTATGTGTATATGCAGTCAACAATTCGAGCGGCCTTTCGTTGGATAAGATTCAGAGGGAGCAGTTGGTATTTTGGTATTTTATTAAATGACTAGTGTGTATGTGTAATGTATTTTATTAAATTACATTATGGTATTTTATTAAATGACTAGTGAATTCATTCAATCAAACCATTTAATTTTGTGACTAAAGGCTAACTGGTCAAGTCGTTGATGTTTAGCGTCTAAACTACGAGCCAGCTCGTCCAGTTCGGCAATTATTCAATCAAATAGCAGATTCAACCAGATGACTGCGACATCTACACATCCCTAATGCTACGTATCTGACCTACCTAGGCATAAGCAAATACATCCATGTTTGTTCCCAAACAGAATCGCCCGACATGCCCTGTTACATACTCTATGTAAATACCAATGTTTGCAGATGCCCGCGGCTTTGTTCAGCGTCCAAACTACGTGCGTTTACAGATCATAGTTTTTCTAACTGTTAGCCAATTGCTTGATGGTAGCTCGCGTTGCCTGAAAAAATAGTATTTCTAAAAAAATGTGTGCAGGAATTTCGGAAAAAGGATTAATATGAGTGACGTTAAGCTTGTTTTAAAATTAAGCCTGAGCTCAATTTGTTATTTTTCTCAATTGTCATATTATTATTATATTAATAAAAGAAAAGGATATAATATTATCTATTTTAACACGTTAAAATCGTGTCACGTACTTTATGGATGGTCCCTAGCAGTTAAGGTCTGTCACAGTGGTTACGCTTAATTAAGACCGCTTTCTAATAATAAATTGCGGGGAAACCTTACGAGTGAAATTGTACATCAAAGCATTATTTAATATTATCCAACTTCCAAGCATACGTAACTGGCTGTGATCAAATATGTAGTACTAATTAATACTGAACATTTTAACACGTTAGAAACTGCTATATTTAGGTAATATTACAGTATAATATTATACCTGTCGATCTGTCCCTTTTCAAGTTCTGCCGACGTCACGTTGTATTGCTACTCATTTTGTGTCTGTCGATGCCAAAAACTTAAAAACCTCAAATTTTGAACTATGCCTTTTAAGGATGCGATATTATTACTATTCGCTTGCTTTAAACGTTAAACAAAATATTACCATGGTCCACTTTAGAAGTGGACAACTACTATATTTTCCATTGTCATACAATAATTGTCTTTTTGCATGCGGCCAAATTATTATAAAATCTATTGATGATGTGATTTTGAGTGGCAACTGTTGGGAGATCTCTGAATAATAACTTAATATAATACAATAAACAAAATGTCTACTATTAATCCTTCGATCGTGGATTCTTGGAAATCTATTGTTATTCTATTATGTTTTGCTCACCGGTGAGCTTTCGGAGCTTGATGGGTTAACCAGTAATTTGTGGGCAATTGTCATACAACGCGACGTAGTAAACAAAAACCGGAAGCTTTCGATCCGTTTGCACTTGTGGCTATTTACTCATTACATGTGTCCCAAAATACTCATGGCTCTTTAATCTCATGGCTCAGTATCGTTTAACTTCACAAAGATCTCTTGGCAGTACCCTCCTAATTTCAAAGGGCTTAACGTCATTTCAAGAAATGAAAATATCTCGTTTAAGGCTTTTAGGGTATAAAAAGCTTTTTAAATGAACACTTCAAATGCTAGGCCGTATCGTATATTTCCCGTACCGCAGTCCGCAGGACCTACCGACTATTAAAAATTAGGGTCTAAACCTCCCGACCTTTTATTGGTTGAAGTCAGCGGGGTTTTTTCTGTTTATTTGAAGTAAGTTTTGATTCAGTTGAAGAAAATAAACCAGTTCATTATTCAAATATATTATATATATAGTACCTAATATTATTATGTATTTGAATAGTTATGTTTTGTAGTCAAAAACAAGCAGTTTACAATGGCTGTTGCAGTGCATGGCAATGGCGATTTTTTTAACATCATTTGTTGATTAATGATCAGAAACCGAAAGTATAAGAAACCAAAAAAAATATATATTTCAAAGGACTATGCCCAAAAAAAACCCATAGTCGATTAAAGTAATTTATGTACAGCAAAGTAGAGCATAAATAGTAGATTGAAAATATGCAATTCATTTTTTTCTAAACCATAACCGAAACCGATAATTTGGAAAAATAAATCTGAGATACACAGTGTGGAATCTACTTCGGATCAACTAGTTATTTCCTTTGTTTTTGTGATCTTTCTCGTGAAAGCGATGTTGATAGACAATAATGTACAATTAAATACAAAAAAAATCGGCCAAGTGCGAGTCGGACTCGCGCACGAAGGGTTCCGTACCGTTATTGAGCGAAAGTAGGGAAAAATTGTATTTTGTATGTGAGCCCCCCTTAATTATTTATTTTATTTCCATTTTGCGATTAAATATTAAAGTACACACATAATTGAGGATTTCGTAAAAAAACAATGTGTCTACATAATATAGCCATTATAGATTAGGAGCTAAAAAGGGCAAAAATCACGTTTGTTGTATGGGAGCCTCCCTTGAATCTTAATTTTATTTAGTTTTTAGTATCTGTTGTTACAGCGGCATCAGATATTCACAATCTGTGAAGATTTCAGAAGTCTAGCTATAGCGGTTCTTGAGTAAGAGCCTGGAGACAGATAGACGGACAGACATCGAAGTCTCAGTAATAGCTGTGTCCCGTTTTTACCCTTTGGGTACGGAACCCTAAAAAAGTATGTCAAGTATAATATATTTTAAGAATAAACTAAATCACAAGTGGTTTCACTCTACATCTTCTATCGGTTGTATCACGGGGAGTGCTCTAAGAATTTGTTCGGAATCATACCACCTGCAACTTTTCACCATCGCTCCATGCAAAAAATATACCATCCTCATCACTTTGATGAGTGACAGTCTTCCACCGTGCGTTTTTTGCGTAACTTTCTGCTGCGCACTGTAAAACTCTGAAATAAACTGTCACTATATTTTCAATACGACCTGCAAACCTTCAAAGGCCGGCAACGTACTTGCAGCTCTTCTAATGTTGCGGGTGTCCATGGGCGACAGTATAGTTGCTTTCCATCAGGTGACCCGTTTGCTCGTTTGCCCCCTTATTTTATAAAAAAAACGATCATATAACCGATATCGTGTACTTAATAACTCTAAAAAAACAGTACATATTGTATACAGATTATTTTCTATACCAAAGTAACATTCTATACTGTCAGATATAAAAGTGATAAATATTTAAACATTAAATTCATAAATACATAATTACAACACTACATTTGTATTAAAAATGTTTTTACTACGTACTAATCGCCACACTATCGTTTGTAGCATCGCGTCGTCACGAATATCATATAGATTCCTATAAGAAAAGTCAATTAGTTACGATCGTTTTTAAAGTACTCGGTGATTGTTTAATCTAAGAAGGACATTGTATTTGGGATACCGTGTATGTAGTCTACTATGCCACATATACATGGTTTCAATCAATTACGGGTTTTTGGTCCATACATTTTTGGGCATTCACCTGTTTAAAATATACAAAATACATATTATTTTCTGAAAGCGTACACTGTTCATAGATACCTGGCTCCGATTTGTGAATAAGTGGCAAGAAGAATCGCCGTAAGAAACTATCGAGACCAATTATTTAAACGGAAATATATTAAGAAAGAAGCAAACGATAATAATTTTGTATTCATTTACCGTAATATTTCTTTGTCAATAATAGAATAAGTTATAAATAAATTGTTACATTGTTTATCATAGTGGGGTTGAGAAAATTATCACAAAAAACTAATACCATTTCATTTGATGGCACTGCCCAAGCCGAGGCAATATTATTAAGTGAACACTCATACGTTCACAGATGCTCTTATTATCTTATTTACTTTTATTTGAGCGCCAGATGGAGTATCGTATCTTTTTCTATTTATTTCCGTGCTATCCTCCATTACTTCTTATCTAGTTGACCAATAAAGATCCTTTAATTAATTACTAGATATTTATATGTTTTGCACTAAAGTTTCATCTCATTTAATATACACTTGGTTATGTAAATATAATATTCACGAAGTATATTGAATTTTTTTTTTGGTAAAATAAACCAGAAACAATTTCGTCCCCATCATTAAACGAATTGTGGCATACTTAAAAAGTGTTAAAGAGGTGCAAAAAAGAACAGCGGGCCTAAAATGGTCACATTTAGTAATTCCTCTCAATCAATTCAGCAAATGAATTGTCAAAACTGTCAAACTGACGAATTTCAAATTAGTATGAATGACTAGTATAGACATGAATTGCAAGCAGAGTGACTATTTTGCAATTAAAAAAAAATAGTCACATGATGTATAATAATAACCAATTTTTTTTTTCACTTTTGTATGGGGAAACTCGTGACGCTCGGGCTTTTGCCCATACAAAAGTGAAAAAAAAAATCGTCTTCAGCGCTGCTACTTTAATAGTAAACTCTCTACAGGGAACACGTACACACCCTAAAGCATTATCACTTATTTTTGTTACACACTGTAGACAACAAAAATAGACAACTACATTTAAGGTGTTTCTACTCGTAGATATCATATTTTCTGAACCCGAAAAAGCCTCATACGCAAGGTCTGAAAGTCCATAAAAATTGGCTTAGCAGTGAAAGTGTTAACCCACTAATCCCCAAGCGGCACCCGGCTGTCGCATAACAATTGAAAATCTATCGTGTCTGCGATTCCCATGATCGAGGTATAAATAAAAAATAATAATAAAGTATTATAAAATTTTATATTGCTTGGTTTGAAACAGCGTAATCGTGGTCTCAGCAATATTTTTAGTTGCAAAATGAGAGCATCCAGTATACCTCCAGCGTAGTTGGCTTAAAGACCGTATAAAAGCAATTCCTTTAAGAACGAAACGCGTCGCTTAATTACAGGTAAGCAGCTAAGTAGAAATTCCTTTTGTGTTTTTTTCACAAAGGGATTTCGAGGGAAAAATCAGCTTTTTGATGTTTACAAAAGCGAGGTCCTCATTTTGTCCTCAGCGTTTAAAAATAATTAATGTAACCGTTTCATTGATTTGAATTTTGTGTCTTTTAAACAAAATACATCTATATTAATATTATATAATATTATAAATGCGAAAGTGTGTCTGTCTGTTTTTTTTTCACGCCCAAACAGCTCAACTGATAATAAAGGATAAATGATACTTTTTACGGCGGAAAAATGTGCGGTTTCGCACGATAAACGAATTTTGACGAAACAAAGTTGCGTCGTCGTCTAGCTAATTAATAACATTTTATTCGTCACAATAAGTCATTCGCTATAAGATTATTTTTACATTGCCCGATTCAATTACGATCGTTGAGATATCGGAGCATGTTAATTTGTTATTATTAATGTAAGAAGTAATCCCACCAAAAACATATAATTATAATAATTATAAAATAAAGAAATCTATTGATACATTTACTGAATGTTGATTTAAATAACAAAATAAGTTGAAGGCTTGGCTTGAATGTGATCTGAAAACTTTTTACGACAGAAATATTAAAGCTATGCAATATTTTGCTTGGCTCCTTTTACATTTTATATTTTTGGTGGGATTTCATTTCTTTTTTTAAGGTTTTTTTTTTAATTCCAGGTCACGTTATAACTTTTCTGTACTTAGCTTCACTCATTTTCTATCTCCTTTATAATTTTTCATTGAGGCTTCGTTAGTTCTAAAGGTGGACAACGTAACGTAAATACTTCTGAGTTCTGAGTCGATTATTATATTCATATATAATTGACTCCTAAGCTTTAATACTTGAAGGTGGTCATTTTTAGCACTACCGTTGAATACATAACTGATGTAAGCGTCTCGACGTCGCGTTCCTCGCAGGAAGGGAACACACTTTATTTCATGTAATAACTTGAAACTCCCATAAGTATAGAGCGAGTAAGGAGTGTGTATCGCAGTACTGATTACATTTATATTTTAATAGAATTTAATTATTATGTCATTGTTAACGTTGTTAATACTATTTTTTATTTGATTAATACTATTTCATTGAGTATATAACTAACTTAAAGCGTTTTGTATGTAAAACAAATATGCAGTCGAAACTCATACTGTTCTTGCAGAGTTACAAACATAATAATCTTTTCTTGTATTTTATAAAGTATTATATTTTTCTATTATTATTCAATTTGTAAGTTTCCCTGCCCAAAGGATGAAAACGGGACCCTATTATTAATAAGTATTCGTATCCGTATGTCACCAGGCTAGATCTCGAAAACCGCAATAGCTACATAGTTGCAATTTTCACAAATTATGTATTTCTGGTGTCGTTATAAAAGCTAATGGTCCAAATAAAATGAATTATTAATAGGGGGCCTCATACAACAAACACGATTTTTCTCCCTTTTTTATCTATATCCATAATGGTAACAGTAAGGTTTTTGAAAATTTCAGGCAATATTCATTTGTATTTTAACTTTAATAATTAATAATAAAAATTAAATAAACTTATTATTTAAGGGGGGCTCCCATACAAATTTACGGCGCGGAACCCTATGTACGCCAGTCCGACTCGCACCTGGCCGGTTTCATAATTTTTCCTTTCATTGTGAATAAAGACCTATCCGGGTACCAAATTTTAAGGTTCTAAGTCTGCTAGAAGTACCTTAGAATTTTGATGATCTGTCAGTCAGTGAGTGACAAAATGTAGTAACTTTGACCATCCGTAACTATTAAACTATTTATCGAAATTTTATGTAATTTGGAGGTTAAGCTAGTTTTAATACTTGCTCCTAGTGACCGAAATTCTAAATCCCTAGCTTTATTAACATTGAAAATAAAAGGGGTGTGAAATAGCCGCGAACCGCTTCGAGAAAAGTATGGTACGGCCGTGCCTTTGCTAAAAAGCTAGGCGGTGGCACTGCCGTGCCACCAGATACTATGTTCCTTTGCGTTAATATTATTATCCGTTTGAATGTTTTGTGACATACCTTTCTAGTTTCTAATATTTTATTCGTACGATATCGTATCTGCAACTGATATCGAATCGGACATTGTAAGAACGCTGCCACACTTACTCTTAAACAAAGTTTATTTTAATTTCCATATTCGGCTTGTAGCAAATACAAATTATGGCAATTATAAATTTTCTTATACAGGTTATAATTAATCATAACTTTGGAACATGTTCGGAAGTTAACAGCTGTTTTCGTACACTTTTTGATGAGGTTTCCTAGCTTTGTTTTATATTATGAACGCTCCTTTGCGGTCAAAGTCCTAAGCAAGAACACAACATTTAAAGTTCCATACAACTGACGTTTTACAATCGCTAATCTGACGTTTAAAAACATCAGTTCTATTGAAAGTGAAGTGTCGCATAAGGACGTGTCGCTTTAAATGCGGTATCTCCTTTATTATTTTATTTTTAAGCATTATGATATTACTATCATTGAGATGGCGTACGACGTACGTATTTTTTTCTTTGCGCCCTAGTATTGTGGAATAAGATAGCAGTGACAAAAATAAGATTGTGATAATGGTACTTACTGTGTAAAATATTATTGCTTTAGGTGATAATAACTAAGTACTATTTATGTGCTCACTCTGTTTTGGTAAAAAGTTGAAGTTCAATAAAAGCGTGAAATAGTGACTTAATTTTACCATAAAGGAGTGAGCCCATTGAGACGGGCCGTGCCGTGGCTCAGCGTGCTCATCGCAAAAATCCGCCTCCATACAATTAGTATAGAAACGGATGCGCGTATCGCACTGTGTCGGGGCGCAGCGGATTTCCGTCAATGCGACAAGGCCCGGCAAGGCCTGGCAAACCCGCTGCGCCCCGGCAACAGTGTGACCACACTTCACGTAGATTTCCACTTTTTGGTAGATTTGAGGTCAAATGAATGACGATTTAGTAGTCCAAAATTTTTTGAAAGTTTTAATAGAAGATCGATATTATATAACAAATAAAATAAAAAATTTAAATGCATAATGAAGACAGTCCATATTATAAACATTTTAGTTTTATTTTAGTTTCAACCACGTAGAATACATTGATTAATAAAGGTAGATTTTTGGTAGAATCTAAAACACGTTCTAGTAGATTTTAGTAGAATACAGCAACTTTTTTGATATATCGAGTCACGAGTTGTTTAAGAGTGGTCACACTAGAGCTATCCAAAGTACTAAAAATCCGTCAATGCGATGCGGCCCGGCCCGGCAATAGTGTGCTATAGCGCATTTTGCGCTGCGCTGAGCCCCGATCCGCCCCGGCAAGCCCCGGCACGCGCCGACAAAGTGAGCGCGAACCTTAATGGTACAAGTTGGAAACCGCCTACATAAGGTTGTTTCACGTCATCGGCTGCCAACCGGCACCTTAATTTTTTGTCGTTATATTTTAAATGCATATTATTTATAATAGTTGTATAATAATTTATGACAGCTTTAAACAATATAATATGTTAGGATAATATAGGTTACCATTGATATAATAATTCAGTACCTACAACGTTATCGGACGACACAAATCATATCTTAGAATATCTGAATTCCCAGAAACAATTCCTTGAATTCCAGTGATACATGGACGTAGCTATGCGTAGATATATACGAACTAGCCAAAATGTCTGTATCTAGATTCTAGACCTGATTTGATGACGTCATTATCGAGTTACACCAGCCTAATCTAGTGGCTGTAACAAAACAAAGTGATATAACTTTAGGGTGTGTATTGTGTCATTGTGTCCTTCATATTATATAATACTAGCTTTTGCCCGCGGCTTCGCTCGCGTTAAGAAGTATTATTAACAATCTTTCATCCCCTTTTTTATCCCCTTAGGGGTGGAATTTATCAAAATCCTTTCTTAGCCTACGTAATAACATCTACCTGTATGCCAAATTTCAGCCCGATCCGTCCAGTGGTTTGGGCTGTGCGTTGATAGATCAGCTGTTATATCAGTGGTATCAGTCAGTCAGTCACCTTTGAGTTATATATATTTAGACTTATTATAGGTTTCATTTTCTACTGACATTGGTCTAGCGACCAATTTTTTCTTATAGTGGCGTAGAGAGAAATTAAACCAAAATTAGTCATCAAGTGGCATTTTATTTGAATTTTTGTCGGTCGCGGTCGCTTATCACATTGATCGGAAAGAAACCTTCAGATTCTTGAAATTTTTCAGTTAGAATTGCGGCACAAGTCCGATAGTCATGTTTAAGAAACTAATAAACAGTGGGTGTTTTAGCAATCATTATATAAAATACAGCTGCTATTTAAATAACATGATTTTGATACCCGCTTTGTACAAAACGAAATTAGATTTAGTTGTTTAAATTTAATTTGGTTCATAACTTAATTAACTGTTTTGTTTTGATATCTGGTTTAACAAAGGTAAACAAAATCGGATTTCAATTTAGGCATGGTCAGTGGATACTAAATTATAAGCCCAGAAGGCAAAGAGTTGGACAAAATAACACACACGATAATAGCTTTTGTATTATGTAAAAAAAATCGATTGTTGGAACTTTGATGTCATTTATTACATGGAATAAATAGGAACTAACGATGCTGTTTCTTAAAAAATCATTATCCAAACCAAGAAATATTTTTTTACAACTGTAAAAGGCATTGGTGGCTGCGCTGTAGTTTTACACGTGGGAGAGCCATGCTTCGGCACGAATGGGCCAGCTTAACCGGAAGAATAGCACGTTCTCACAGAAAACAGGCGTGAAACAGCGCTTGCGCTGTCTTTCGCGAAGTGAGTGAGTTTACCGGAGTCCGGAGGCCCAATCCCCTACCCTATTCCCTTCCCTACCCTCCCATATTCCCTTCCCTTCCCTACCCTCCCCTATCCGGCAACGCACCTGCAGCTCTTCTGATGCTGCGAGCGTCCATGGGCGACGGAAGTTGCTTTCCATCAGGTGACCCGTTTGCTCGTTATTTCATAAAAAAAAAACTTTAGTAGCTACCGGTTACTTATTGTAATTATTATATTTTATTTAAGTCATACTTATAGTGCATGTAATTTTGTAATGTAAATTTGTTTTGTTTTAGTAAAGAAATAAACCATTAAACTTAAAATGTATAAATTATTTTAAAAAAACAACCGAAATCTCTGAACCATAAAAAGTATAATCGCAGGCACTTACAACTATTCTAACTTTTTATCTTCTCAGCATTTGAAATATTTCACTGATTGTGCCACAAGTTAAATTAGTATTAAAACGTGTTCGGGTTTTAGTGCACCGGAGAATACGTGTTTAAAATGTAATGTTGTATTACTTTGTACTTAGTTTATGACACTTTGAATATAAAATACATTATAGTTTACGAGTTTTCTATGTCATATTTATAATAGTGATAAATATTGTTCTACACGTACCAGGGGCGTAGCGTACCTTGGCGGGGCCCCATATAAAATTTGTTTGGGGGCCTTAGGAAGGGTAAAGATTTCTCAAAAAAGAAAAAAATGTTTGCTTAAAATTATAAGAAATATTTACTTATTCATCATAATTATCTATCTGTCACTTTTTAAAAACAATTCAAATTAAATATTATTAACTCTCCTTGCCTTTTTTCTCCAAACTGATTAATTAAATCATTCATAGGTGATGATTGATGACTTTAGTTTTTCTAAAGTTTCTGCCTCTATGGACAATAGTGACAGGTGTGACAGGCGTTTCTGTTCCATAAAAGTTCTATAATTTTTTATCAGTTTTAATACGCACAATATATTACGCACCTTGGGGGCCCCCATAGGCGGGGGGCCCCGTATAATTGATACGGCTGATACGGCGATAGCTACGCCCCTGACACGTACCCTCTTACTAATAAAGGTTTTCACTTAGCGCGGCGTTCTATACGCTGAGTGAAAAATTTCAAGATTCATTCTCTCAATTATTATAATACGAGCGGCTTCGCTCGCGTTAAAAAGTATTATTATATACAAACTTTCATCCCCTATTTGAACCCCTTGGGGTTGGAATTTATCAAAATCCTGTCTTAGCGGATGCCTACGTCATAACATCTACCTGCATGCCAAATTTCAGCCCGATCCGTCCAGTGGTTTGGGCTGTGCGTTGATAGATCACTATGTCAATTTTTTGAGTTTTTTAACCCCCGACAAAAAAGAGGGGTGTTATAAGTTTGACGTGTCTGTCTGTCTGTCTATCTGTCTGTGTGTGTATCTGTCCGTGGCATCGTAGCATCCAAACGGATGGACCAATTTTGATCTAGTTTTTTTTATTTGAAAGCTGACATGATCGAGAGTGTTCTTAGCTATAATTCATCATCATCAGCCTGCTCAGTGCTGGACAATCAGGGTTTATCTGGTTCATGAAAGGCCGTTAGCAACTTGTATTCGTTTGATGGGTTTTATATTTCATTCTAGGTCGTGACATTTGTGAATATGCAATATACGTATACACATATTAATGGAAAGTTGACCAGGTGCTGCAGTATCACCTGGTTATCAATAGGATATCCAACTCCTCGCCAACTTAGAGCAGAGGTTTCGTGTTTGGGCTCATTTTAATCGCGACAACCAGTAAGAAGTAGATAGACACTAGACAGTAAATATTTACATGCTGCTGCTGCAGCATCACCTGGATTCTATAGGAACCGATCTTCGTATGAACCCAAAGTGGAGGTTTCATGTTTGGGCTCATATTGACGGCCTCATCGAAAAGGACATTGATAGATGGTAAATACGTTGATAGGAATTATTTTGCACTATAACCAATACAATTTTAAAAAGTATGAAATAAAATAAAATTAAGAAATTTAAAAAAACCCCGCCAAAACAACTTTAAAAAGTAATGAAATAATATTTACTGCCTTTTAAGTTCAAATAATTCCTAACTTGTGTAAAGTAATATTTTAGTCCATAATTATTGTTGTCAAGGTGTGTCGGGGGACCGCTAATGTAGATGTTTGATTTGAGATTTCTCATAACATTATAGTTTAAGGATCAATTCACAGCGAACCGAATGGAGATAATCAGCGACTTGGCGGTTGTTGGTTGTAGTTTACTTGGCGGTCCCCCGACACACCGTGACAACAATAATTATGGACTAAAATATTACTTCACACAAGTTAGGAATTATTTGAACTCAAAAGGCAGTAAATATTATTTCATTACTTTTTAAAGTTGTTTGGCGGGGTTTTTTATATATATATATATATATATATATATATATATATATATATATATATATATATATATATATATATATATATATATATATATATATATATATATATATATATATATATATACAGATTATTGTCTATCACGCGAATTTTCCAAGGGGGGGCCTCCACAAATTACGTGCGGTGATTTTGTCTTATTTTTTGACCCCCCCTCCCCCCTGGTGAGATTTCGTAAGAGTTTATTCAACCCCCCTCACAAATCGTGAGATTTGGGGGGAGATTTTTCAAAATATGGGTTTCTTACGTAAAGTTTGGTTTGACAGTCAGTAGATTTTCTTTCGAACGAATTTGTGAATGATCTTAATCGTATAACGATTTCGCATACGATTAAATCTTAAGCATACGTACAATCTGGATGAAATGGGCCATGGAAATTCGTATTATTTTGTTGAAAAAAAAATTACGTGAGATTTGCCGAGATTCCTCCTCTCCCCAACGTGAGATTAGATGAGATTTGACTCGACCCCCTCCCCCCTTAAACACCTCACGTAATTTGTGGACGCCCCCCAATGTGCCAGGCAAAAATAAGCAGATCTTATAAATTATTGTTATAATTCGTGAGTAAGGATGCTAGAGAATTATCAATTTTAAATTAAAATGATGTGATAGAGACGCATCGAAAGGAGATCTGTCGTAGTGTACGGGACTAATAATAGGTAATATTGTAGTAGACGCACCCTACCCACTAAAAACTTGACGGCACTTCACTAAACGCCATAGGCGAATTAATACGATCCTGGCATACATACTCTTTCTACGATTCAATTAGTGTAAAATATGTGTGTAGAATAAAATGATTCGGTGTGCATTGTCTGATTGCCATAACAAAAGTATAGCTTAGCATGGAATTAGACGAGATGTATGCTGCCTGTTTTGTTCTGTTTTATATTATTATGTGTCTTAATAAAGAATTGAATTATACATAAGCTTTTAGCTGTTGTATTGTTTATTCTTTAAGGCAATTTGCATACAGAAAACTACGATACATTATGTTATCTTATCGAACGTGTGAAATAGCGCAGATTTACACACACATGAATGAAAAACCGACCTCACTTTGTAGTTCATACAACTCTGTCTATACCTCAATTTGGTCTCAGGTAAGCAATTGAAATTTTATGTAAGCATCCCACTTCTACATGCAACATTTCATTCCTCTCAGCTCTGCAACTCTGAAACTTGCAGTAAGTTTCAAAGTACTATAACTCAAACTTTAAAGTTCGAACCTTTGTTGTTAGACTATTAATATCCAATTGAATATGGATGGAGATGATTAATAATAATGTTTACATATTGAATAGATTTTATACGTGGGAGAGCCATGCTTCGGCACGAATGGGCCGGCTCGACCGGAGAAATACCGCGTTCTCACAGAAAACTGGCGTGAAACAGCGCTAGCGCTGTGTTTCGCCGAGTGAGTGAGTTTACCGGAGGCCCAATCTCCTACCCTATTCCCTTCCCTACCCTCCCCAATTCCCTTCCCTACCCTCCCCAATTCCCTTCCCATCCCTACCCTCCCCTATTACCCTATTCCCTCTTAAAAGGCCGGCAACGCACCTGCAGCTCTTCTGATGCTGCGAGTGTCCATGGGCGACGGAAGTTGCTTTCCATCAGGTGACCCGTTTGCTCGTTTGCCCCTTTATTTCATAAAAAAAAACAGTAAGATAAGAATACAGCATTATGTCGCATCATTTTTCAACCAGTAAAGTATGTACCATCAGGAAAATTGATTCACAGGCTTACTATACCTACTTCATTTGCTCGGGTTATTTCAAAAGCCTCTACTGTCGCGCAGCTGTCTGTTAACTGTCTAAATATGCCCTTTTCCGGGACGCAAAGTAATTCTAGAATCTAGACCCGCTATCCCCAATCCGAGGACCGCGGGCCGCGTGCGGTCCGCCGGAACTTTATTTGTGGCCCGCGTGATGTTAAAAAAATTGAAATTCACGCCCACCGATAAAATAACGTAAAGTCTACGTGATAGTAGTTAAATTTTCTCCACTTTTAAATCGTTAATTTTGAAGAATGTTATTTTTTAACCCAAATTTTTTTGGGGCCGACCGACACCAAGACCAAAACATGTTTGTGGCCCGCATGAAAAAAAAAGTTGGGGGCCACTAGACTCTAGAGTCTAGTGGTCCCCAACATTTTTTTTTTCATTCTACCTATCACTCCAATTGGCTTAGGTTCCAGTATAGAAAATTGTCAGACATACACACTTTTAATATTAATACGGAGAATATTATGATGAAATTAAAATTACAACACAATTGAAGAATTGTAAAGGGAGATCTTTAACGTAATTATAGACAACTTTTTTTTTCTTTCAAAAAATCTAATATTAAACCGTTATTTTGGAGTGCAAATTAAAAACAAAAGGGCAATTCAATTACGTCAATCGAGTTAAAAAGTTTCAAGTTCGTCTAACTTCGATTTAATTAAATTTTCTGCTAACATTATATTATTTTTTGCCTGCAAAATTAGGAGGTAAAAAGATTTTTTTATGAAGTGGCACTACCGTAAGGATTTTTTTTAATAAACCTGTAGGTATTTGTTAGGATTAAATATGAATTTGAAGTGTTTTAGAATTAATGGCTGCTAAAATATTATTATACTTACCTGGCTGCCCGTTCGACGATGGAATTATTCGATATGTGACGAAGTACAGTGTACTACAGAATACAACAGTGGTTCTCAAACTTTTTTGTGACATTTTTAACTGACACCCAAAAAATAATCAATAGTCTCCTCGTGTCTAATATTATTTTTAAAAATAATGTATGTATTACTCGCGGCCTTTGCGGGTCCAGGGGCCAGGGCTCCTCGGAGCACACTTTGAGAGTGTTTGGTGTAAGTATATGTTACGCTCAAAGACCGAAAACGCTCAGTGTGCGAAAAAATGGCTCACAACGCGTTGTGGTCATTATAGTGAAATGGCGAAATTCGCATCGTGGCCCTAATGAAAACGGCCACGACGCGTTCTGGTAATCACAGAAATACCACAAAGCGAAAGTCGTGTCGTGGCTGACGTGCTATTCGACCACAACGCGTTGTGGTAATTGAGTAAAACCATGACGCGTTCTGAGCACTTAAAAAACAGCCACGACGCGAATAATTTAGTGTATGGGCCCTAATGAAAACGGCCACGACGCGTTCTGAAACCAGGCCAGTTACAATGGAGTTATTTTTATAGTGCCCAAGTGTGCGCGCAATACACAAAAGCACTCTGGTTTCAATGAAACTAGGCCAGTTACGCAGGAGTTATTTTATAGTGCCCAAGTGTGCGCGCAATACACAAGAGCACTCTGTTTTCTATGAAATCAGGCCAGCTGTTAAGCAGGAGTAATTTTAAAAAAGCCAAAAAAATCACGTTTGTTGTAAGGCCCCTTAGAATTTTTTTTTATTTTGTTTTTAGTTTAGTTGTTATAGCGGCAACAGACATACACAATCTGTAAAAATTTCAGACGTCTAGCTATAGCGGTTCTTAAGATACAGCCTGGAGACATACAGACGGACGGACGGACTGACGGACAGACGCACAGACAACGAAGTTTTAGTAATCTGCCCTCGTAAATGTAAATGCAGTATTTGCAATATGGCGGTTTGGAGAAAAACGCGGTTAAAGGTTTTTTTACGATCTCTACAATTACTGAAATCATATTATATGTTTTATTTTTGACTGAGTGTGTACATAATTTTATACGTGGGAGAGCCATGCTTCGGCACGAATGGGCCGGCTCGACCGGAGAAATACCACGTTCTCACAGAAAACCGGCGTGAAACAGCGCTTGCGCTGTGTTTCGCCGAGTGAGTGAGTTTACCGGAGGCCCAATCCTATTCCCTTCCCTATCCTCCCCTATTCCCTTCCCTTCCCATCCTTACCCTCTCCTATTACCCTGTTCCCTCTTAAAAGGCCGGCAACGCACTTGCAGCTCTTCTGATGCTGCGAGTGTCCATGGGCGATGGAAGTTGCTTTCCATCAGGTGACCCGTTTGCTCGTTTACCCCCTTATTTCATAAAAAAAAAAAATAATAAGTCAATTTACTATTTACTTTAACATTAATGACAATTTTATCGATTAGTTAGTTTATAATGTTGAATACTCGTACTGCATTTTATCTTAGTATTTATATTTGATATTTTCATTTATTTTCAAGTGATATGCAGTATTTGTGCTTTGAACTGCGTTTATGTCTAGGAAACAATTCAAACTGCGTTTATTTCTAGTACATCGACATTCTATAAATGCAGTAAATTATCATTTCATCGACACATAAAATAATAGGAATGTAGATAAAATTACAAATAAAGTCATAATTTATAGAAATAATAAGTACTTTATTAAAGTAAAGCTCTCATTAAACAATTCAATGTTAATTAAATTGAGAAATTTAAAAAAAACCCTGCCAAACAACTTTAAAAATGAAATAATATTTACTGACTTTAAGTTTAAATAATTCTTAAGTGTAAAGTTATATTTTGTCTCGGTGTGTCGGGGGACCGCGAACAGCGATTTTTGCATTTTGTATCGAAAAGTCACTGATTGTCTCGATTCGGTTGAACTGACCAACATCTACATTAGCGGTCCCCCGACACACCTTGACAACAATAAATAGGGTCCAGTTTTCACCCTTGGGGTACGGAACCCTAAAACGTCGGATTGTCTTCTCTACGGTAACGCGCTAAAAAGTAACACAACAATGTAGCTTGGCCCTATTTCATTACATCGTGTCGGTAAATATTTTAAAGCACTTTATTGTGTGAAAATAAATATGATTAAATTTTAACGTGTTAAAACAATCGTTTTCATTATTTATTTTCGCGTGATTGATTTAAACGTTTGTGTGAATGCCGAACCTCAACGTTAATCGTCATTTAAATTGACTTTGACGGTTTATCACCTCATTCGGTGATAATATGTTTCCCTGTATGTTTTATGGGTGTTTTAACGTGAGAATCCTGTAAAAGAATAACTTTCTATCGCATATGTAATTTAAAATAATTAATAGTATCTTACAATAATTATAGTAGATGGGCCCGCTGGTAGTTTCGGTTGTATTTAATACTAGCTGGTGCCCGCGACTTCGTCCGCGTCAGCATAGTAGATCACGTCCCAAGTATTATTTTTCAAAAATATTTAATGTACAGAATTGAGTCTCTTACGATTTTATTATAATATGTAGATAGATGACTTAGTTTGTTCCTAAAAAGGAGAAATAAAACGCAATACAAACGCCATGACACCATTTCGTTATAAGTAACAGATCCATGGTGGGGGGGGGGGGGGGGGGGGTTTGGGTGGGCGCAGCCCCCCCAAATCAAATGACACTCGAAAACCGTATGTTTAGTGTAGTTTTTAACTTTGTTCTTCAAAATGGAGAAACATGTCTACGTGACATCGTTTTGTTGAAAGAAAATTTTTAGGAGGGGGGGGGGGGGGGGGTTAGGTTAGGTTCCTTGGGCGTTTGTTCTTAAAAATGGAGAAACATGTCTACGTGACATCGTTTTGTTGAAAGAAAATTTTAAGGAGGGGGGGGGGGGGGGGGTTTAAATTTTAAGGAATGACCGGCGCCGAAGTTTTGAGTTTTGTCGATGTTACTATGAAACCAAAGTTTTCATGCTAATATACAGGTTTACGTAATAATAATGATTATCATTTTCGTTTATTTACAAGGTCCGTAACTATTTTTTTTATAAGATATGGGGGTAAACGAGCAAATGGGTCACATTATGAAACGCAACTACCGTCCGCTACTGCTGGTGCGTTGCCGGCCTTGAGGGAATACGCTCTTTTCTTGGAGGTTTGCAGGTCGTAATGGTCCGGAATACTGCTGGTACTTAATCGATACCTCGAGGATCCCGAAAAAATCACAGATTTTGTAAACATGGTATCAAATTCGGGTTAACAATTAATTATGCAACAAACAAAAGAATTTTGAAAATCTGACCGCAAACAGTAAAGTAAACATTAACTCCTTCTTTTTTGGAAGTCGTTTAAAAAGTATCTAAGATGTTGACCGGGGATGTAAGGTGTTACCATATCAAATGCCATGCCAAATTTAATTGAAATTGGTCCAGCGGATTCAGAAATTAGCCTGTACAAACAGACAAACAGACAGAGAAACAAAAAATTCTAAAAGAGTTAAGATAATTATTGTGTTCTAATATATTATATTATATACTTCTAACATGCTCCTAACTCGTATTTTCAAGTTTATTTTCAATGTACAAAAATTTTACCTCTACGATTTTATTATAATATATTGTATAGATGACCCGGTCAACTCTGTATCATTTTTCTCCTAACGTAAACCTTCCCTTGTCTTCCACGAATATTTCAAGACTAAAATTAGCGAAATCGGTTCAGCTTTTCTCAAGTTTTATCGAGACTAAAAAAAATTTTAATAAATATTCATAGTACTAGCTGTCCCGGCAAACGTTTCTTTGCCATATAAAGTATTTCGCCCGTATTATTTTGGCCGTGTTCGTCGGCGTATTTTTGGACAATCCTTTTATTGCGCATGTCCAAAAGATGTCATGGCGACGCCATAATAAGTTGCTGGTCAAGTCGTAAACAACGTCTTAATTGTTTATACATGATTAAAATAATAAAAGCTAAACCAAAGAGAATATAATCACTACGTAAACATAAATACATAGGTAAGCCTAAATTGTCTAACAGCCGCACAAATAATTTATTTAACACTATGATAGTGTTTAATTATTTTATTTTGGAAAATATGGATATTGATCACTTGGAAAAATTTAAAAATTTAATTGTTTTTTTTATATTATGAAATAAGAGGGCAAACGAGCAAACGGGTCACCTGATGGAAAGCAACTTCCGTCACCCATGGACACTCGTAGCATCAGAAGAGATGCAGGTGCGTTGCCGGCCTTTTAAGAGGGAATAGGGTAACAGGGGAGGGTAGGGATGGGAAGGGAAGGGAATAGGGGAAGATAGGGAAGGGAATAGGGTAGGGGATTGGGCCTCCGGTAAACTCACTCACTCGGTGAAACACAGCGCAAGCGCTGTTTCACGCAGGTTTTCTGTGAGAGCGTGGTATTTCTCCGGTCGAGCCGGCCCATTCGTGCCGAAGCATGGCTCTCCCATTGGTTTGTTCATTGCAACGCCACCAACAAATTGCAATTGGGTTAAATGTCAAGTCGTAAACAGTTGTCGTTGCCATGACATGACATGATTTGGACATGCGCAATAACTAGGTTTTGCAGCGAATGCGCTAAAAATTACGCCGACGAACACGGCCTTTATTGAAGTGACTAAATAAGTATGTCACCATGGCAACGTCCATCGCTATCCCGTCGCACAAACAATGGTCGCCGTCAGTCTCGAGTTGTAATAATTTACTATTATTTATTCAACAAATGCACTTATCAACAATATAATAAGTACCCAGTAGCCGATTCTCAGACCCACTGAATATGCATATAAAATTTGGTTAAAATAAGTAAAGCCGTTTCGGAGGAGTACGCGGCCTAACATTGTGACACGAGAATTTTATTTTAAATAAGATATACATAAATATCTTATAACTTATAAGATTACTAATTTATGGGTTTCGTTACACTAAAATACCCCAGCCCAGGCTTACGTAAGTGTCGAATGAGAGTACCGGTAATTTATTTTCAGGTAAAAGTTCGCATTAATGTCAGGGGCAATTTATCTTTGCCGTAATTCGTGTTAAGCGCTTATTGGATGTCGTAGCCAAATATTACAAGCCATTTGCGATTTCAATTAATTGATATAGACTTACGGGGACTTGTAATGGACTTGTTGCGTCGATATATCCACATTTTCTCGGCAGAGTGTTGTTGCCAGTTTTCTCTGAGGCCGTCGTATCGATCCTCAGCAATGCGAGTGTCCGTGGGTGACGGCTTTCCATCAGGTGACCCGTTTGCTCGTTTGCCCCTCTATCTTATAAAAAAAATTACCGGTTCTTTCTGAGGTATTAATCGGTTCAGCCAGCTCTTACGGGTTGGTCTGGCTCTCTAATGCAATATTATTATGAAGAATCTTGCGGTTTTTTTAAGTCTTGCATGACGTGAAAGTTAATACATGTAAGTACGAGAAAACAGAAGAAGGCACGTGTTCTTATTTAGGATACGTTTCCGTATTTTATAGAGCTATTTCTCAACATGTAAATAACACCATAATTATCCTTGTAGACATGCAAAGTCAGCCAATATAGATTCTCTGCTACAAAATATGCTCATTCTAAACCCGATAAAACTGCCTCAGTTGCAGAATGCCTTTTATCAATTCGATTAAAGCATAATGACAGCCACTGAGTAGCGGAGAAGTTTTAACTCAGCACAGATCCGCGATAACTGGCTTATATTGGAGAATTTATTGAGCGAGTTCTATTCCTTTGTCGTTAGATAATCGGGCATCAGCTTTTTACCTAACGCTAGAGACTTATAAAGTAAAGGCTGGTTCTTCTGAGATAAGCTCAAGGCCGTAAAATATTTAAAAAATACGAGTGGTACTCGTGGACTGCCACGGTAAAGCATTTTTAGGGTCCCGTAGCCAAATGGCAAAAAACGGAACCCTTATAGATTCGTCATGTCTGTCTGTCTGTCTGTCTGTCCGTCCGTCCGTATGTCACAGCCACTTTTCTCCGAAACTATAAGAGCTATACTATTGAAACTTGGTAAGTAGATGTAGTCTATAAACCACTTTAAGATTTTGATACAAAAATCGAAAAATTATTAAAAATTTTAGGGGTCCCCATAGATACAACTGAAACAAAAAAAAAATCATCCATCCTACATTGTGTGTGTTATTTATGGATAGGTCTTTAAAAATCATATTAAGGTTTCTAATATCATTTTTTTCTAACCTGAATAGTTTGCGAGAGACACTCTTCCAAAGTGGTAAAATGTGTGTCCCCCCCTCTAACTTCTAAAGTGATAAGTCTAAAAAAATATGATACATTACTACAAAAACTACCAACGAAAATTGGTTCGAACGAGATCTAGCCAGTAGTTTTTTTTTATACGTCATGAATGGTAAACCTTAATTTAACTTTCATAAAAATTAACTGAAATATGAAAATAAATCAAAAACCTCTTAATTTCATAAAAATAAACCTTATTGCTGCTGCGGAACCCTTCATGGGCGAGTCCAACTCGCACTTGGCTGGTTTTTTTATCAATTAAAATCATGATTCGCATACGTCTAGCTAGTCGCACGCAAACAAACACTGTGCTGAACCGTCTGGCAACGCCGCACCGCGAATGTCGGTGCTGCAAGCACACAGCCCGAGCCACACCGATGACCGAGCCGAAGTCTGCCGAACTGAAACGACGTTAGACGAATGTTACGTCGTTTGCGTTACGGAATTTCTTGATTCGGTCAAAGCCTGCGATAAATGCGATGCAATAGCTTTGTCCTTGCTTCTCGGGAACTTTTCGTTAACTAGTTTTGAGGGCCTTATTATACATAACTAGCTGGCCCGGCAAACGTTTCTTCGCCATATAAAGTATTTTGCCCGTATTATTTTACTGAAGTGACTCAATAAGTATGTCACCATGGCAACGTCCATCGCCATCCCGTCGCACAAACAATGGTCGCCTTCAGTCTCGAGTTGTAATAATTTACTATTATTTATTCAACAAATGCACTTATCATCATAAAAAGTACCCAGTAGCCGATTCTCAGACCCACTGAATATGCATATAAAATTTGGTTAAAATCAGTAAAGCCGTTTCGGAGGAGTACGCGGCCTAACATTGTGACACGACAATTTTATATATAAGAAGATTATACCTTCAGAACTATATATAGTAATATAATTTTACTTCAATAATATAGGTACTTTTTTTTGTTTTAGGTACCTAAGTATTAATTATGAAAATAAGTAAAGCCAAATAATATAACTAAACAATAACATTGATTATTATTAATTTAAACGTACTATAATATTTTAAACGTATGTTTGTATATTTTATTATTTAATTTATTCGAAAGGATAAACAAAGACGACGGACATGCATGTTATAAATATTATGTCTTAAGACATAAATTGTCTACGTTTATTTCAAAGATAAATTCAGTTGCTGTTTGCCCAATTTATATTTCACGACAAACCAAAGCAAATTTATGAGCGAGCTATGATATAATCCGGAATATCATTCTGTATTCACTTCTAATACTATTAAAAGCTTATTGGGTTGGGCAGAATTTATGTTCGTAGGAGGATACCTATAAGCTTCGTGGTATTTACAGGAACATTGTAGTATTTACAGGGAAGTCGTCTCGAAATATTGACTATCAGCTTACTATTAAAAAGTTACAAGATACAATATTAAAGTATATAAATTTCGTCTTTGTCTATAGATTCACTTTTGCAAATACGTTTGGCACTCGAGGACCGCGGCGGAAAAGATATTTTTTATCATATTATAGCATAGTATTTTTTATCAACTTATGCAATTATAATAATTCCTATACGTCCAGTCGCACGCACACAAACACCGTGAAGTAGTCTGCCGATCTAAAACGACGACGACGCACCGCTGTGCCGGTCAGAGTGGGGTTAGGTTTATTTTCGTTACGGAATTTCTTGATTCGTCGCACTAAAGCACACGACAATAGCTATGTAATAACTTAATAAATATTTACATAAATAAGAGGGTAGATGTATCCCGTGTCTTTTTACGTAATTTACTATCAAATTATTCGTCTTTGTCGTAATAATAAAGTAAATAATATTATACCTAGCGGAATAGAAACAAAGGCCTGAGCAAGCGAGATGTCACTATCAGTAACACTGCGTGGTAAAAAGAGACTTGTGATACATGACAGCAGAACCAATTTTTTCATCTGTTTGACGTCCAGTCGGCACTTATCAGCACATTGACAATTCTGAGCCCCTCAATCAGAGGCTTAAGACGGCTTCTCGGCATTTGTGAGACCTATGGCTAGAAACCATGGTCTCAAATACAATGTTGCTAAGACGCAGATGATGGTGTTTAAGGCTGACAAGGGTCCGGAGAGGGTCCCGCCGGTTTATTTAGATGGAGAAGTAGTGCAGCGAGTCGAGCGTTTCCGATACCTGGAACACATTTTGACCGAGAATATGTCTGACAATGAAGACATTGTTCGTGAGAGACGGGCAATGACTGTTCGGTGTAACATGCTCGCGCGCCGTTTTGCACGTTGCAGCATTGAAGCAAGGCTGACACTATTTAGGGCATATTGTCAATGCTTTTATACATGTCAGCTTTGGGTCAACTGCTCTAAAACTGTAAGGAGCAGCATCAGGGTGCAGTATAATAACGCATACCGCATTCTTATGAGACTGCCAAAATATTACAGCGCTTCGAGCATGTTTGCCGACGCCAGAGTTCCCGATTACTTCGCCATTATTAGAGCACGAGTTTTCTGGGCCCGCGTGCGTTCTTCTAAGGCCGCCTCCCCATATAGGCGAACGCGTTGGCCAACGCGTTCGCAGACGCGTTGGCAGTGCGCTTGCAACGGCGTTTGTGAGTAATCCACACATAGGAAGGTCGCTCAGTATGCTTTGGATCGCGCCAATGTGCGGACGGATTCAAAATGGATGTTGAGTCGCTAACAGCTGTAGCTGTATATTTATTCACATCATATAATTACTTTGTAAATGTGGACAAGAAAAAGTTTTTAAAGGGTATTCTCGAAATAAATAAATAAAAGGCGAGAAAACGTAACAAACAAAGAAATAAACTCACTTTTACATAATATTTTATAATATTAAAATAATATAAGTAATTATTTTATTACCTACTTATTATTTATTAAATTATTACATATAAAAATTATTACATATTATTATAATTATCATAACTATAACTCCGGGCGAACTGATCGCGCGGCCTATGAGTGGATGGAGCGCGAAGCTTGCGACAAATGTCCTTTGATCTTTTGCCGACATTTCCGACCCGCGCGGCAAGCTCGCAGACGCGTCGGCCAACGTCTAAATACCTACGGCCAACGCGCGAACGCCCGTTCTACACATTGGGCCAACGCGTCTGCAGACGCGTTGGCCAACGCGTTCGCCTATATCAAGAGCCGGCATAAGAATGAAATTCTCGTTGTGTGTGCCGGGTGTCCGGAGAATTCATTTCCAGCCTACTGGCTATCGGTGCATCGCGACAGAAACCAGAAATGATAAACGCATTTTTGTAACATTTTTTTTTATTTTTACCTATTGCTTATATTTTTTATTTTATTCACAATGTATACTTTTATGTAAAATTTAATTTAATTTAATTTTAACTCAATTTTATTTATATAAAACATAAATAATTATTGTTGTATGGGTTTATTGCTTGAATAAAAATGATTATTATTATTATTATATTATTATAATTCAATCTCTTTGAAAGATGCTTGTGTAAGTGTATAAGTAAACAATTTTTTACACACAGACGTAAATCAATTTCGGTTTCGTTTGACAGCTCGATATTGTTGCTCTATTCCGCTAAGTATATTAACTTTATGGTCGTAATGTAAAAGGTAGCTTATATCCTTAATCCTTACATTAATGTCAGTCACCTACATCTAATATTGAGGATACTTTACGTAACGTTTCTATTTTATGTATCAGAACAAGAACCAGCACTCATTTCTCAGAATCATAATGTATTTAGGGGTTAAATTGAGATATTCCATTATAATATGGGACAAACGACTCAGATACTAATGGCCGTGTCGCCGCTTGCTTTCAACAATAATTATGTTCTCGCAGCCGCAATGCAGTCAGTGTTTAGTGAGCTAGGGGCTTTATTTAATTTAATTTTTACTAGCATTTACCAATGATTTTGCCCGCGTTTAAATATTTCTGGGATATTTTTACTTTATTAAAAACTAGATGACGCCCGCAACTCCGTTGCACCAAAACTCGTTTATCGCGCGGGAACCGTACATTTTTCCGGGATTAAAAGTATCCTATGTCCTTTCCCGGGACTCAAAGTATCTCCATGCCAAATTTCAGCAAATCGGTTCAGCGGTTTGGGCGTGAAGAGGTAACAGATAGACAGACAGACGGACGGACAGACAGTCAGACACACTTTCGCATTTATAATATTAGTATGGATTATTCGCCCCCGTTTTACCCCTTGCGGGCGGAGTTTTGCAAAATCCGTTCCTAGCGTGAGTATATCTTAGAGGGTACTTATTTGCCGAAATTCAAGTACGTAGAATTTGCTTTACATAGTTTCTGGGATTTCGTGATTATCAGCGAATAATATTCATATTGTCTTAGGAAGAAAAATTACGTCTGTGCAAATAGTTGGGTTCTTGTAAATCTGGTTTAGATTAGTTTAGTTTAGATCGTTTAGTGACATGACGAAAAAGAGATTCCCAAAATATTATATATCTCCGATTCCTAATCTTATATATAAAAATGGATTTTCAGATGTGTTAGTCGCGCTAAAACTCGAAAACACCTGAACGGATTGTGCTGATTTTAGTCTTAAAATATTCGTAGAAGTCCAGGGAAGGTTTTAAAGTGACCTGTGACACGAAGTTCACCGGGACAGCTATTCTTCTCTTATATATAAAAATGGATTTGCAAATGTGTTAGTCGCGCTAAAACTCGAAAACGGCTGAACGGATTGGGCTGATTTTAGTCTTAAAATATTCCTAGAAGTCTAGGGTGATTCACTAAGCGTTTCCGCGCGGAATTTTTCCGATGTAGGAATCTATTTCACTTTCAAGCAAATGACAAGTGAATACTTTCCGATTTTGCTGTCATTTTGACAGTAGTGACATTTCTTTTGTATGAGTGAAATAGTTTCCGCCACGGATTCGATAAGATCTCACCGCGGATGGGAGTTTGACAACCGACGTCGGAAAATTATCCGAGGATTAGAGCCGTTTTTACGGAATCTTCCCGGCACCTCCGAGACTCGTGAAATCTTTTCACTTCGAGAACCGTGTCATGGGCCATGGCGGATATTGTTAGATGGAATTATTTAAGTAATGATAAGAATAAAACAAAGCAATTATTAATACTTAGTCGTGTCTTTTATACCTTTTTACCATTTTGAATAAATGTCGTACTGTAATAATTATTATGTGTTAAATCTTTAGGAAGTGTTCATTGAACAATAAATATTTTTTATTTATAAATGCAGTATTTGTGTTAACTTAAAGGTTTAGAAATATAATATTTTTTAAATTTTGTATTAATACTTGTGTAATATGTATATTATGTTAAAACATTATTGTGCTTTTACAATAATTTTAAATAGTTATTTATGTAAATATTATCATTATAATTCCAAGTTCATACTCACCACCTGGGAGCTTCCATAGTATCTAATATAAACTTATATTAAATGAAAAATAAATTTAAAACAAATATAAAATAGTAATAAGTTTGTTTTACACATAAATAAAAAGTATTCTCACACAACAAGATTTACCGATATAATATAATTATTGTAATATAATTATGTATTACCTATAGGGACCGTGCAGAAATTATAAAGGGTGTCGTAATTCGACAGCAGCGACATGTTGCGAGTAAAAGAAGTAACTTGTGAGACCCCGGCTAGTTTATAACTACATGTTTTTTTATGTTTTAGACTATAAAATGATTAAAATTATTAAAGATGGATTTATACCCGTAAACAAAGTTCGAAAGCGTGAATAAAAATGTAAAAAATGTATAAAGCGTTAACTAAGAAAATATCTGAAAAAGTAATTAGTAGCTATAGAAATTGATGGATATCAGCATAGAAAGTAAAAACTTGATAAATATTGCAATAAAATAGTGAAGATGCAAAAAATACTTCTAATTACTGAAAATACTTGTGGAAAATAAAACAAGTTCACTAAAATAAATGCTTTTATTTCATCAACCTTCTGCGATTCGGTCGATTCCATCTTCACAACTTTTGTCTGTCACTATTTTTAACTAATTTCAGTCTGGATCTCATCAGTGCAAACACCATTTATGTATTCTTTAAACAACACACAAAGACTGCACTATTAATCTTTTTTTTTTCCTACTTGAAGAATCATCCTTTTGAGAACCAACACTTTGACAAGATGGTTCAAGTTCAACACTATCCTCAGTGTTGAATTCCTGGCAGGACTCCTCCAAATTATCCTTACTTTTGATGCAACTTGTTGCATTCTAGTTGATGTCTTTGAATGTTTACTGAAATTGGATGTTTACTGAAAGAAGCAACGGTTATAGGTTAGGTTCTTATTGTGTTCATCAAAAATTAATTTATGGTTATAATCAACAAAATTCAGTGTTTTTACGAGTCTACACATAACATTCATGGAACTTTTTAAATAGGTACTTACGTATATGTTTTTACCGGCTTTTATACATTTCTTTCGTTTTTCAATAACCTATGGCATGTGAATACTTTTGGCAGGAAAATAGTATAATTTTACATCGTTCGATTTGCCTTTATTTTTCTTGTATGTATTAGAACATCCGGGAATACAACAATTTCTTAAAAATACTCAAATTTCTCAAGATATATAGGTAATTTTCCGTAGCTCGACTTGAGCTTGACAATAATAATTAATATCTTTGACAACACACAAGTCACAACTTACAGATTTGACAGATTGTCATTGTCGGCACATAGACAATATTTTTTGTATGGTAAGACTAGTCTTAGTCTTAAAAATTTTGTTCATTAAATTAAGAGGTGCAGGAAAATTTGGAAACAATAATTATTTTCCCATCTTTGATCTTGATACTGACAGCGATGAAATAACCAAGGCTATGTAATGTTATACCGTAGCACTTATTGCTAAAAAAAAAAAACTAGTGTCAATTATTCTCTTTGGTTTCGGATTCATTTCGGCGACGGAAAGTTTGTGAATCGCTGTGATACTGACAGATGAAATCTTTTCACGTGAGATCTTTCCGACGATCGTGCATCGGGGGAAGGTTTTAAAGTGACACGAAGTTCACCGAGACAGCTAGTGAAGAAAATAATTTTCTGTTTAAGCGAAGTTGCGCGCGAACTTTAGTACCTTTAATACTGATATACAGTGCTCCCAAAGTGATAATGCGCATAGACATTTTCGTAATTTTTCGGCAACGGTCGTATTTCCAGAGCGACGGTAGACGATATTGCATTTTATAATTGCATTGCGTTTAAGATACCTACATGTATTAGTAAAAGTTCATCGTGATATTTCTGTAGCTTTTGTAACACGGTCATTATTCACGGGTACACGCGCATTATTAATTTTGGAGTACTGTACCTAATATTGTAATGTTAAATTACAAAAAATCGATAAAAGATTATCGATTCCAAGAGTAAATTTCGTCTTGCCAAATATTTTGTTTCCGTAGAATTAATTTTGTAGTCTTAAACAAAAGCTGTTGGTAGTATGTGCAGAAAATTGAACTTTAATACTGGACTAAGCTATGTTAACTGCTGCATATTTTATCAGATTAGCAGCATTTTGTACGTTACGTAATTGTGAATATAATGTGTGAAAAATCCTAAATTTAATTACAAAATCAGATTTCTTTCTTTGTTAAACTACTAGATTATCCGCATCGAACCAGAAGTTCATGAGATTAGTGCGTTCAAACAAACAAACAAACAAACTTTTCCGCTTTATTATATTAAGTAAGTATAGAATTAGTATAAGTAGATTAAATTTCTTAAGGAACCTTTTTTAAATTTTTTAATGTATAGCTTTAGCTTTAAGAGGAGTCCACACCGCCGTTTTTCCATACAAACGCTGTCCCCTGTTTCCTCCCTGGATAATGCCGGTAGAGTTATAATTTTTTTCTGAATATCTATGGCCACTATTAGCATGTACCTATGTCTGTTTTTTCATAATTTTATTATTAAAAAAGATAAGAACGTCCAAAAACCTAAAAAAATGGCAAGATTTTCCTCTGTGTTCAAACACCCAGAAAAGAAAACTGGCAAAAATATACAAAAAAAAATGAAACATAGGATCACAGCTCAAGCCTTGTTTTAATTCTTAATGAAAAAAGTACTTAAATCGGTTAAGTTTTGGAGAAGGAATCAGCGGACAACGAATCGAAAATTTTCTATTCTTTTATTACAACTTTTGTCGTGTTGTCTCTATCGCGCTCTGCGGTGGGAGACTTGAGATTGGTGAGACAGCAATACATTTTCAAATACCTATTTTCAATTTCTCTCTCCCCTGGTGTATTCTCTTAAGTTTGTGTATGTAATGCTTTTAAATACTTCACGAAAAAACTACAGACCTAACTTAATAGACGTTTTGTAGAAGCTTACAAATACCCTTACATGACTACTTTCATAGCCAATGGCTATGTAAAAAGCGTGCTCACAGCGTTTATATACCCACTAGCAGATGGACCCCAAATACTGTCTACTACAGAGAACCCTCTGATATATGAAATAATATTGTTGAGTAAGCAGTACGCAGCGAGTACCAGTTGTGTGACCTTTGCCGGGTGCGTTATATTCTACTGTACACTTACTATCCCAATAAGAGCTGCAATAAACTATAGTGATAACTACAGGTCAAGTTAAGTCAACAAATCTTTTAGATTTGTTGACTACTTCCTTCTTAACTATTTCTATAATAGTTTACTAAATTGAGCTTCGAATCCAGAGAGACCTCTTCTCTCAGACATCCGCAAATCGGACGTTGTGTGATAAAGAAATATTATGACACAAGAAAATCGCCTTGTTCTTAAAATCAAATTTAAATAAAATAGGCGTTGAAAAGGTTACCGTAGGTAGTTGTCACTTAATTGTCATTCATCGCGTTGCATCCATTTTTACTCCTCTATAGAAAAACTAGCAAAGGAAAATAATTACATCAAAGCAAATGAATATTGTGAATATCTACGATACAATTATATTGAAGCCAATTACGACTCTGGTGATAAGAATTCTCGATTCATCTCTTCGTATGCGTTTATTTATTTCATTTTTAATTCTTTTTCGCTCTGATTCATGTTTGAGCTCCTTAAAAGCCTTTGAGAATTTCTTTGAAGTGGTAATTAACTCAAATTTTGCTGCTGAAGAAATATTTTATTGTTGACGATGCGATGCTAGAGGTTCGTCAGTGTTATAATATTATTTTCTTTGTCGTTCTTGAATCTAATTTAAAATCTCAGTGACACCAGACAAATTTTTTGCAGAAAATAACATCTATTGATAATTTTGTTAACCAAAGCTTATTTGGGTAAAAAATATTCTTCGCTCTTAAAACTACTGTGGATTTTCTTTTCTTACTTTTAGATATTATTTTGTTGTATTGGTGATACATTTTGTTGTAGCGGCAACCATAGCTCAAGGCTACACAATATACTGTAAGAGATAAAACTACAAAAAAACTATGTTGGAGACACCTCCCATTTTTTGACAATACCCTACTAGCAAACATAAAAGCAATTTAAAGACGTATTTACATCAAAAAATCCCCGAGGTTAAATAATTCTCGAATTTAAAGCGATCTCATTTACAAGTAGAGCGTTTCCGATTGTACGTTATACCACAATCGACAGAATAAACCGGTAGGCTGACTTCAAACAAACTGACGAATCGTTGCGGGTACTGCTGCTGTCCGATGTAAGGCTTCAGTTCCCGGCGTATTAGATGGCTTTCCGCGCTCCCGCCCCGCTGCCCGCTGATTTCGAGACTGAAACTTGGGTCAATTCAGACCCCAACGCGACGAGTAGATGCATTTCTAAATTTGTATAGATTTGCAAGACGTCTCACGCAATCTGTCAATTCAGTACAAATTTAGAAATGCATCTATGCGTCGCGTTGCGGTCTGAATTGACCCTAAGGGTGAAGTCAAACGAGCGTAATTTTGTGAGTAGTGAGTCGCAGAATTTCGGTCGCGTAAATATCTTTTCACACAAATCATGACTCACAAAATTACGCTCGTGTGAATCAAACAGGACTTTTGTATGAAACTGAATGCAGCAGAATTTCTGCCAGCCAAAATTCTGCTACTCACAACTCACAAATTACGCTCAAAATATTGGCTTCACCCTAAATGTGCTACGAAAGGCTGACCAACGTTCTGTCAAGGTGTGTGCCAGTCGATATGATATACCACGTCAAACGTATACATTTTGAGAACTCTTCTAAGTCGGGCTACTGGTTCGTTCTGCCTATTGTGATTGTAGGAAGCTCTAACAAGCCGCAGACGGAGCAATTAACTTTTCAGACGGATCTATTACTGTATTGCAATTATTTATTTTGTTATTCAATTCCAATAAGCGTTGGATTATTGAATTGACTAATAAATAATTATTTGATGTGGCAAAAAGTTGTATCAGTATTTTAAATTTTTATATTTTCATGCTCAAGAAAAATAATATTATTTTCAACACATATTTTGCATTTTTAAGCTGGTTGCATGTAACATGTAAAAACTAAAGTTATATAAAAGTTTTCCTTTTCTATACTAACTTATCGAATTTCAAAATCAAAGATAAGATCGGATTGTGGGAGTGTGGCAGAACAGAAAAAAATCGGCCAAGTTCGAGTCGGACTCGCGCGCGAAAGTTTCCGTAGCAAAATCAGACCAAAATATTAAAGTATTATTACTGTTGCCATTATTGATATAGACCAAAAAAAAAAACAAAAAAACACGTTTATTGCATGGGAGCCCCCCTTAAATATTTATTTTATTTTGTTTTTAGTATTGGTTGTTATAAAAAAAAAAAATACGTTTATTTCAGGTAAAATATAACCCATAGGAAAATTAGCAGCAACAGGTATACATAATCTATGAAAATTTCAACTCTCTAGCTATTACCGTTCTTGAGTTATAACCTGGAGACAGACATACAGACAGACAGACGGACAGACGAACAGATGGACAGACAACGAAGTCTTAGTAATAGGGTCCCGTTTTTACCCTTTGGGTACGGAACCCTAAAAAAGACAAGAGTTTTGCATTTTACATTTTTTTCCTTGTCCCAAAATAAGTATTTTCTTCGAAAAACAGAATAATCTGTGAAGATCAGTAGAAAAAAACAAGCACGGCAAGTCTATTCAAATCATTTTATATCTCCGAACTATTCCAATACGTTTGTGGCTGTATTTTTGTAGCCTAAATAAAATTCGTACATGATAAGTAGTTTGCGTTATGTTCCATAAAATATTCCTTTGGGTTTATTACTGTGGGAATTGATATCGGGACACGACGGTTTGAGGAAGAATGGAAAATGGAATACACATTAAAATACCTCGTACATTTTTATATTTTCGGCATTTGAAACATACCGAAAGTACATGTCGCTCGCAACTCCGTTGCGCCAAAATTCGTTTATCGCGATTAAGATTACCAAATTTTAACAAAATCAGTTCAGCGGTTTGGGCGTGAAGAGTTAACAGACTGTCAGATACACTTTCGCATTTATAATAATGTTAGTATAGTTGTTGTCTTCGTTCACGCATAAAAAAAAACATATATTTATATTCAAAACAGCTAATATGAATACACTTTTTGAACGTAGAGGCTATGCCTACCACCGGTTTAGGAACGAGCCCAGTGAGAAGAACCTATGTGAAGTTAGCAACCGAGTTCAAGGTAAATGATTTTTATGTATGTCATTCGATTGTACCCGGAGTGTACCCGATTGTACCGCAATTAAAATCGTTTGTACCTCAATAGGGTAGAAATGGGGGGGTGGTAAAATTTGCTTAGCAACCGACATAAAGATACCGGAATTTCAATGATGCCATCTGGAAGAGTATCGTTTGTACCGGATTGTACCCGTTTTTAAAGTTAATTTTTTTTTTATTTTACGAAAAAAAAAAACAAAAAAAATTTTCCCTAAAAATAAGGCTTTGTATGGAGTAGAAGGAAAGAAAGTATATAAAGCAGTTCAAATGTGTAAAAGAAGTTATTTTTTGAGGTAGATTCGTTCGGTCTTGACGAATTTTCCAATATCTTACTATAAAAGTCGGAGTTATATTTTGCAGTTTTTTTGTCGTTTGTACCTCGCCAAAACAGAAAGATTATAAAAGAAGATACTATTCTCTTTAAATTCACACAAAATTTTTTGAGGTACAAACGATTTTTCATATAGTAACAACGTCAGAAATTCGATCGGTCTTGACGAATTTTCCTATAACTTACTATAAAACTTGGAGTAAAATTTTGCAACTTTTATCGTCTGTACCTCGCCAAAACAGAAAGATTATAAAAGAAGATACTATTCACTTCATATTTCCAAAAAAAAATTTGAGGTACAAACGATTTTTCATATAGTAACAACGTCAGATATTCTATCGGTCTTGACGACATTTCGAATATCTTACTATAAAACTCGGAGTCAAATTTTGCAACTTTTGTCGTTTGTACCTCGCCAAAACAGAAAAATTATTAAAGAAGATACTATTCACTTCATATTCACTCAAAATTTTTTGAGGAACAAACGATTTTTCATATAGTAACAACGTCAGAGATTCGATCGGTCTTGACGAATTTTCCAATATCTTACTATAAAACTCGGAGTCAAATTTTGCAACTTTTGTCGTTTGTACCTCGCCAAAACAGAAAAATTATTAAAGAAGATACTATTAAGTTCATTTTTCACAAAAAATTTTGAGGTACAAACGATTTTTCATATAGTAACAACGTCAGAGATTCGATCGGTCTTGACGAATTTTCGAATATCTTACTATAAAACTCGGAGTCAAATTTTGCAACTTTTGTCGTTTGTACCTCGCCAAAACAGAAAGATTATAAAAGAAGATACTATTCACTTCATATTTCCAAAAAAAAATTTGAGGTACAAACGACAAAAGTATAGTGATAACGTCAGAGATTCGATCGGTCTTGACGAATTTTCGAATATCTTACTATAAAACTCGGAGTCAAATTTTGCAACTTTTATCGTTTGTACCTCGCCAAAACCGATAGATTATAAAAGAAGATACTATTCAGTTCATTTTTACACAAAAAATTTTGAGGTACAAACGATTTTTCATATAGTAACAACGTCAGAGATTCGATCGGTCTTGACGAATTTTCGAATATCTTACTATAAAACTCGGAGTCAAATTTTGCAACTTTTGTCGTTTGTACCTCGCCAAAACAGAAAGATTATAAAAGAAGATACTATTCACTTCATATTTCCAAAAAAAAATTTGAGGTACAAACGATTTTTCATATAGTGATAACGTCAGAGATTCGATCGGTCTTGACGAATTTTCGAATATCTTACTATAAAACTCGGAGTCAAATTTTGCAACTTTTATCGTTTGTACCTCGCCAAAACCGATAGATTATAAAAGAAGATACTATTCAGTTCATTTTTACACAAAAAATTTTGAGGTACAAACGATTTTTCATATAGTAACAACGTCAGATATTCTATCGGTCTTGACGAATTTTCGAATATCTTACTATAAAACTCGGAGTCAAATTTTGCAACTTTTGTCGTTTGTACCTCGCCAAAACAGAAAAATTATTAAAGAAGATACTATTCACTTCATATTCACTCAAAATTTTTTGAGGTACAAACGATTTTTCATATAGTAACAACGTCAGAGATTCGATCGGTCTTGACGAATTTTCCAATATCTTACTATAAAACTTGGAGTAAAATTTTGCAACTTTTATCGTTTGTACCTCGCCAAAACATAAAGATTATAAAAGAAGATACTATTCACTTCATATTTCAAAAAAAAAAATTTGAGGTACAAACAATTTTTCATATAGTGATAACGTCAGAGATTCGATCGGTCTTGACGAATTTTCGAATATCTTACTATAAAACTCGGAGTCAAATTTTGCAATTTTTATCGTTTGTACCTCGCCAAAACCGAAAGATTATAAAACAAGATACTATTTAGTTCATTTTTACACAAAAAATTTTGAGGTACAAACGATTTTTCATATAGTAACAACGTCAGATATTCTATTGGTCTTGACGACATTTCGAATATCTTACTATAAAACTCGGAGTCAAATTTTGCAACTTTTGTCGTTTGTACCTCGCCAAAACAGAAAAATTATTAAAGAAGATACTATTCACTTCATATTCACTCAAAATTTTTTGAGGTACAAACGATTTTTCATATAGTAACAACGTCAGAGATTCGATCGGTCTTGACGAATTTTCCAATATCTTACTATAAAACTCGGAGTCATATTTTGCAACTTTTATCGTTTGTACCTCGCCAAAACCGAAAGACTATAAAAGAAGATACTATTCACTTCATATTCACTCAAAATTTTTTGAGGTACAAACGATTTTTCATATAGTAACAACGTCAGAGATTCGATCGGTCTTGACGACATTTCGAATATCTTACTATAAAACTCGGAGTCAAATTTTGCAACTTTTATCGTTTGTACCTCGCCAAAACCGAAAGATTATAAAAGAAGATACTATTAAGTTCATTTTTCACAAAAAATTTTGAGGAACAAACGATTTTTCATATAGTAACAACGTAAGAGATTCGATCGGTCTTGACGAATTTTCGAATATCTTACTATAAAACTCGGAGTCAAATTTTGCAACTTTTGTCGTTTGTACCTCGCCAAAAAAGAAAGATTATAAAAGAAGATACTATTCACTTCATATTTCCAAAAAAAAATTTGAGGTACAAACGATTTTTCATATAGTGATAACGTCAGAGATTCGATCGGTCTTGACGAATTTTCGAATATCTTACTATAAAACTCGGAGTCAAATTTTGCAACTTTTATCGTTTGTACCTCGCCAAAACCGAAAGATTATAAAAGAAGATACTAATCAGTTCATTTTTACATAAAAATTTTTGAGGTACAAACGATTTTTCATATAGTAACAACGTCAGAGATTCGATCGGTATTGACGAATTTTCGAATATCTTACTATAAAACTCGGAGTCAAATTTTGCAACTTTTGTCGTTTGTACTTCGACAAAACAGAAAGATTATTAAAGAAGATACTATTCACTTCATACTCACTCAAAATTTTTTGAGGTACAAACGATTTTTCATATAGTAACAACGTCAGAGATTCGATCGGTCTTGACGAATTTTCCAATATCTTACTATAAAACTTGGAGTAAAATTTTGCAACTTTTATCGTTTGTACCTCGCCAAAACTGAAAGATTATAAAAGAAGATTCTATTCACTTCATATTAACAAAAAAAAATTATAAGTTAAAACGATTTTTCATATAGTAACAACGTCAGATATTCTATCGGTCTTGACGAATTTTCGAATATCTTACTATAAAACTCGGAGTCAAATTTTGCAACTTTTATCGTTTGTACCTCGCCAAAACTGAAAGATTATAAAAGAAGATACTATTCAGTTCATTTTTACATAAAAATTTTTGAGGTACAAACGATTTTTCATATAGTAACAACGTCAGAGATTCGATCGGTATTGACGAATTTTCGAATATCTTACTATAAAACTCGGAGTCAAATTTTGCAACTTTTGTCGTTTGAACTTCGACAAAACAGAAAGATTATTAAAAAAAATACTATCAACTTTATAATCACACAATTTGTTTTTTAAAACAATTGATTTTTCACATAGTAACAACGTCAGAGATTCGATCGGTCTTGACGAATTTTCCTGTATCTTACTATAAAACTCGGAGTCAAATTTTGCAACTTTTATCGTTTGTACCTCGCCAAAACCGAAAGATAATAAAAGAAAATACTATTCAGTTCATTTTTACACAAAAAATTTTGAGGTACAAACGATTTTTCATATAGTAACAACGTCAGAGATTCGATCGGTATTGACGAATTTTCGAATATCTTACTATAAAACTCGGAGTCAAATTTTGCAACTTTTGTCGTTTGTACTTCGACAAAACAGAAAGATTATTAAAGAAAATACTATCCACTTTATAATCACACAATTTGTTTTTTAAAACAATTGATTTTTCACATAGTAACAACGTCAGAGATTCGATCGGTCTTGACGAATTTTCCTGTATCTTACTATGAAACTCGGAGTTGAATTTTGTAACTTTTATCGTTTGTACCTCGACAAAACAGAAAGATTATTAAAGAAGATACTATCCACCTTATATTCAAATATTTTTTTTTTAAATAAACGATTTTTCACATAGTAACAACGTCAGAGATTCGATCGGTCTTGACGAATTTTCCTATATCTTACTATAAACTCGGAGTTAAATTTTGTAACTTTTATCGTTTGTACCTCGCCAAAACCGAAAGATTATAAAAGAAGATACTATTCAGTTCATTTTTACACAAAAAATTGAGTTACAAACGATTTTTCATATAGTAACAACGTCAGAGATTCGATCGGTCTTGACGAATTTTCCTGTATCTTACTATGAAACTCGGAGTTAAATTTTGTAACTTTTATCGTTTGTACTTCGACAAAACAGAAAGATTATTAAAGAAAATACTATCCATTTTATAATTACTCAATTTGTTTTTTAAAACAATTGATTTTTCACATAGTAACAACGTCAGAGATTCGATCGGTCTTGACGAATTTTCCTGTATCTTACTATGAAACTCGGAGTTAAATTTTGTAACTTTTATCGTTTGTACCTCGCCAAAACAGAAAGATTATTAAAGAACATACTATCCACCTTATATTCACATAATTGTTTTTTTAATTAAACGATTTTTCACATAGTAACAACGTCAGAGATTCGATCGGTCTTGACGAATTTTCCTGTATCTTACTATGAAACTCGGAGTTACATTTTGTAACTTTTATCGTTTGTACCTCGACAAAACAGAAAGATTATTAAAGAAAATACTATCCACTTTAAATTCACACAATATTTTTTTAAAACAAACGATTTTTCATTTAGTAACAACGTTAGAGATTCGATCGGTCTTGACGAATTTTCCTATATCTTACTATGAAACTCGGAGTTAAATTTTGTAACTTTTATCGTTTGTACCTCGACAAAACAGAAAGATTATTAAAGAAAATACTATCCATTTTACACTCACACAATTCGTTTTTTAAAACAATTGATTTTTCACATAGTAACAACGTCAGAGATTCGATCGGTTTTGACGAATTTTCCTGTATCTTACTATGAAACTCGGAGTTAAATTTTGTAACTATTATCGTTTGTATCTCGCCAAAACAGAAAGATTATTAAGGAAAATACTATCCACCATATATTCACTTAATTTGTTTTTTAAAACATTTTATTTTTCACATAGTAACAACGTCAGAGATTCTTTTTTTTCGTCAGGTTTTGACGAATTTTCCTGTATCTTACTATGAAACCTGTATGTTACTATATGAAAAATCGTTTGTACCTCAAAAAATTTTGATTGAATATGAAGTAAATAGTATCTTCTTTAATAATTTTTCTGTTTTGGCGAGGTACAAACGACAAAAGTTGCAAAATTTGACTCCGAGTTTTATAGTAAGTTATAGGAAATTTCGTCAAGACCGATCGAATCTCTGACGTTGTTACTATATGAAAAATCGTTTGTACCTCAAATTTTTTTGTGTTCATATGAAATGAATAGTATCTTCTTTAATAATTTTTCAGTTTTGGCGAGGTACAAACGATAAAAGTTGCAAAATTTGACTCCGAGTTTTATAGTAAGATATTCAAAAATTCGTCAAGACCGATCGAATCTCTGACGTTGTTACTATATGAAAAATCGTTTGTACCTCAAAAAATTTTGATTGAATATGAAGTGAATAGTATCTTCTTTAATAATTTTTCTGTTTTGGCGAGGTACAAACGACAAAAGTTGCAAAATTTGACTCCGAGTTTTATAGTAAGATATTGGAAAATTCGTCAAGACCGATCGAATCTCTGACGTTGTTACTATATGAAAAATCGTTTGTACTTCAAAAATTTTTTTGTGAAAATAAAGTGAATAGTATCTTCTTTAATAATTTTTCTGTTTTGGCGAGGTACAAACGACAAAAATTGCAAAATTTGACTCCGAGTTTTATAGTAAGATATTCGAAAATTCGTCAAGACCGATCGAATCTCTGACGTTGTTACTATATTAAAAAATCGTTTGTACCTCAATTTTTTTTGTGTTCATATGAAATGAATAGTATCTTCTTTAATAATTTTTCGGTTTTGGCGAGGTACAAACGATAAAAGTTGCAAAATTTGACTCCGAGTTTTATAGTAAGATATTCAAAAATTCGTCAAGACCGATCGAATCTCTGACGTTGTTACTATATGAAAAATCGTTTGTACCTCAAAAAATTTTGATTGAATATGAAGTGAATAGTATCTTCTTTAATAATTTTTCTGTTTTGGCGAGGTACAAAGGACAAAAGTTGCAAAATTTGACTCCGAGTTTTATAGTAAGATATTGGAAAATTCGTCAAGACCGATCGAATCTCTGACGTTGTTACTATATGAAAAATCGTTTGTACCTCAAATTTTTTTGTGTAAATATGAAGTGAATAGTATCTTATTTTATAATCTTTCGGTTTTGGCGAGGTACAGACGATAAAAGTTACAAAATTTAACTCCGAGTTTCATAGTTAGATATAGGAAAATTTGTCAAGACCGATCGAATCTCTGACGTTGTTACTATATGAAAAATCGTTTGTACTTCAAAAATTTTTTTGTGAAAATAAAGTGAATAGTATCTTCTTTAATAATTTTTCTGTTTTGGCGAGGTACAAACGACAAAAATTGCAAAATTTGACTCCGAGTTTTATAGTAAGATATTTGAAAATTCGTCAAGACCGATCGAATCTCTGACGTTGTTACTATATTAAAAAATCGTTTGTACCTCAATTTTTTTTGTGTTCATATGAAATGAATAGTATCTTCTTTAATAATTTTCCGGTTTTGGCGAGGTACAAACGATAAAATTTGCAAAATTTGACTCCGAGTTTTATAGTAAGATATTCGAAAATTCGTCAAGACCGATCGAATCTCTGACGTTGTTACTATATGAAAAATCTTTTGTACCTCAAATGTTTTTGTGTAAATATGAAATGAATAGTATCTTCTTTAATAATTTTTCGGTTTTGGCGAGGTACAAACGATAAAAGTTGCAAAATTTGACTCCGAGTTTTATAGTAAGATATTCGAAAATTCGTCAAGACCGATAGAATCTCTGACGTTGTTACTATATGAAAAATCGTTTGTACCTCAAAAAATTTTGAGTGGGTATAAAGTGAATAGTATCTCCTTTAATAATTTTTCTGTTTTGGCGAGGCACAAACGACAAAAATTGCAAAATTTGACTCCGAGTTTTATAGTAAGATATTCGAAAATTCGTCAAGACCGATCGAATCTCTGACGTTGTTACTATATGAAAAATCGTTTGTACCTCAAATTTTTTTGTGTTAGTATGAAGTGATTAGTATTTTCTTTAATAATTTTTCGATTTTGGCGAGGTACAAACGATAAAAGTTGCAAAATATTGACTCCGAGTTTTATAGTAAGATATTCGAAAATTCGTCAAGACCGATCGAATCTCTAACGTTGTTACTATATGAAAAATCGTTTGTACCTCAAAATTTTTTATATAAATATGAAGTGAATAATATCTTCTTTTATAATCTTTTGGTTTTAGCGAGGTACAAGCGATAAAAGTTGCAAAATTTGACTCCAAGTTTTATAGTAAGATATTCGAAAATTCGTCAAGACCGATCGAATCTCTGACGTTGTTACTATATGAAAAATCGTTTGTACTTCAAAAATTTTTTTGTGAAAATAAAGTGAATAGTATTTTCTTTAATAATTTTTCTGTTTTGGCGAGGTATAAACGACAAAAATTGCAAAATTTGACTCCGAGTTTTATAGTAAGATATTCGAAAATTCGTCAAGACCAATCGAATCTCTGACGTTGTTACTATATGAAAAATCGTTTGTACCTCAAAATTTTTTATATAATTATGAAGTGAATAATATCTTCTTTTATAATCTTTCGGTTTTAGCGAGGTACAAGCGATAAAATTGCAAAATTTGACTCCGAGTTTTATAGTAAGATATTCGAAAATTCGTCAAGACCGATCGAATCTCTGACGTTGTTACTATATGAAAAATCATTTGTACTTCAAAAATTTTTTTGTGAAAATAAAGTGAATAGTATCTTCTTTAATAATCTTTCTGTTTTGGCGAGGTACAAACGATAAAAGTTGCAAAATTTAACTCTGACTTTTATAGTAAGATATTGGAAAATTCGGCAAGACCGATCGAATTTCTGACGTTGTTACTATATGAAAAATCGTTTGTACCTTAAAAAATTTTATGTTAAAATAAAGTGAATAGTATCTTCTTTAATAATCTTTCTGTTTTGGCGAGGTACAAACGATAAAAGTTGCAAAATTTAACTCAAAGTTTTATAGTAAGTTATAGGAAAATTCGTCAAGACCGATCGAATTTCTGACGTTGTTACTATATGAAAAATCGTTTGTACCTCAAAAAATTTTGTGTGAATTTAAAGTGAATAGTATCTTCTTTTATAATCTTTCTGTTTTGGCGAGGTACAAACGACAAAAAAACTGCAAAATATAACTCCGACTTTTATAGTAAGATATTGGAAAATTCGTCAAGACCGAACGAATCTACCTCAAAAAATAACTTCTTTTACACATTTGAACTGCTTTATATACTTTCTTTCCTTCTACTCCATACAAAGCCTTATTTTTAGGGAAAATTTTTTTTTTTTTTTTTTGCGTAAAATAAAAAAAAAATTAACTTTAAAAACGGGTACAATCCGGTACAAACGATACTCTTCCAGATGGCATCATTGAAATTCCGGTATCTTTATGTCGGTTGCTAAGCAAATTTTACCACCCCCCCATTTCTACCCTATTGAGGTACAAACGATTTTAATTGCGGTACAATCGGGTACACTCCGGGTACAATCGAATGACATACATAAAAATCATTTACCTTGAACTCGGTTGCTAACTTCACATAGGTGTGAGAAGACACTCGCACGGGGCCATCCTTTACCAAATATGTAAGATGGAAAATTATTGGTAATTACTTTGAGGCTGGAACTTTTATCCAAGAAACTATAGTTATTTCTTCTATATGGAGATCGAAAACAAATATTAATCGCCATGCTAAGGAGGCTGCAGGATAGGACAAATGGTAGACTAATAAAGTCAAAGCTAAGAATTTCATACTACTCGTATTAATGGCCGAATCACACCGGAATGGTAGCGCAGCGGCGAGCATTTTGAGTGTCATATGATTTTAAACTTTATCTTCAATATAATACATAGTATCGCTTGAGAAGTCGCCGGCGGCCGCGAGACTTTCCAAGTTTCTCAAGCGATACTGCAACAATGAAGATAAAGTTTAAAATCATAATATTATTATTAAGACACTGAAAATGCTTGCCGCTGCGCTGCCATTCCGGTGTGAATCGGCCCTAACGTAAAGCGTTTTTACGTGGGAGAGCCATGCTTCAGCACGAATGGGCTGGCTCGACCGGAGAAATACCACGTTCTCGCAGAAAACCGGCGTGAAACAGCGTTGTGTTTCGCCGAGTGAGTGAGTTTACCGGAGGCCCTATCCCCTACCCTATTCCCTTCCCTACCCTCCCCTATTCACTTCCCTTCCCATCCCTACCCTCCCGTATTTTCCTATTCCCTCTTAAAAGGCCGCAACGCACCTGCAGCTCTTCTGATGCTGCAAGTGTCAATGGGCGACGGAAGTTGCTTTCCATCAGGTGACCCGTTTGCTCGTTTGCCCCCTTATTTCATAAAAAAAATTGTAATACATAGTATCGCTTGAGATATGGAAAGTCGCTGGCGGCCGCGAGACTTTCCAAGTTTCTCAAGCGATACTGTATTGTATTACAATAATGAAGATAAAGTTTAAAATCATAATATTGTGACACTGAAAATGCTTGCCGCTGCGCTGCCATTCCGGTGTGAATAGCTTTGTCCACACTATGCCTTTTTCTGTTCGTCAAGGGCATGCGTTATAGCGCAGTCAACAGTGAACGTGAGGCATGCCCGCGATGCATGCCCTCTGACCGTATCCAAAAAACAAAAATGACAATGTTGGCGTTGCGTTTGTTGACGCATTCAATTATTGAATGCGCCAAAAAGTTGAATGAAAGAAGATGACGAAAATTGAAGATGAAAGCGCATAATGTGGACATAGCTAATCGGCCCTAATGTAAAGCGTTTTTCTGTGAGGATTATTTTGCGAACTACTATTATTTTTGTTTTTTCAGCTTGTTGGCCTACGAATAATAAAAACTATTGTTGGCACTATAAACGACAGTAAATTAACTAAATGTTCAAATTGAAGCTAAACATGCTTTAACATTAATTTATGGTGTTGATGAAGTGCAAGCATAAATTGGCAGTTATTTAGTGTAATGTTTTGATTGCAATTTAGTTCGCGTGCACCAAACCGCGAGCATGGATCCATCATTTATTAACGGCATTTTGTTCCACACTGGAGGGCTGTAGCGTACATTGAACTATGAAATATCATCACACTTCTATACTAATAATAGTAGTTGAATTTAAAAGCTTTCTTTCACTCTGTGCATTCCCTCTCGGCTCTCTCTATATCGTCTTTAAGAGGAGTCCACACCGCCGTTTTTCCATACAAACGTTGTCCCCTGTTTCCTCCCTGGATAATGCCGGTAGAGTTATGATTTTTTTCCTTAATATCTATGGCCACTATTAGCATGTCCCTATGTTTTCTTTTTTCTTCATAATTTTATTATTAAAAAAGATAAGAACGTCCAAAAACCAAAAAAATGGCCAATTTTCCTCTGTGTTCAGACACCCAGAAAACAAAACTGGCTAAAATATACAAAAAAAAATAAAACATAGGAACACAGCTCAAGCCTTGCTTTAATTCGTAAAGAAAAAAGTACTTAAATCGGTTAAGTTTTGGAGAAGGAATCAGCGGACAACGAATCGAAGATTTTCTGTTCTTTTATTAGAACTTTTGTCGTGTTGTCTCTATCGCGCTCTGCGTTGGGAGACTTGAGATTGGTGAGACAGCAATAAATTTTTAAATACCTATTTTTAATTTCTCTCGCCCCTGGTGTATCCTCTTAACGTATAGTCCGTGCAATCCACGAAGACGCGCCCCACCAATTTTTGGGTGAGCATCTTTCCCTTTGACCGTGACGCTATCTCTTAATTGGTCTATTTATTGTAGTGTGCGCGTGAACTCATAGGTAATTAGTGTGTACCGATAACACTCAAACATTGGCAAAAGCTTGCACACATATACTATAGACTAGGGGTCACCAATTAGTTTCGCTCGGGGTCCGTTTTAACTTTTAAAACATGAAATGACCTTCGCGGTCCACACATTTTATATTAAAAAAAAAATTATTAAACAAAGGTAATTACGAAAATTACAAAGGTATTTTTAGATATCAATGAGAAAAGTAATCATTTTTTGTTGCTAATGATCTCTCTGAAGTTTGGAGTGAAATATTAGTGCAAGCTATAGATATTGACATTAAATCCTAGAGATGTTGAAGTCCTAAGATGAACGAAGATCATCTTCGAACATGCTTGGTCCGCACACAATGGGTCGGCAGTCCGGATGCGGACCGCGGTCCGCCATTTGGTGACCCCTGCTATAGACGATTAGGAGGAACAGTGGGGCGCGTCTTCGTGGATCGCACGGACTATAACTAAATTAGTAGCTTTGAAGAGAATCATTTCCTAACCAAAAAATTTGATCGTTTCAACAATTTATCTTTAACCAAAATTATTGGATATAAATTAAAATTTTGCGTAGATATTAGTTCAGATTTCATACTAAATAAAACTATTTTGATACTTAAAACAAAACTAATTGAAAACTTTGTGGTTTAGGCTACCTTTATTGAGTACCAATAGAAATGTTTCGTGTTCTACAACTTTCGAACAATTTTAGCCCAGTAGGTACCTAAATATGTAAAGTTATTATTATTGTAGGGAACATTGATGAAAATTGTTTAAAAATTTTCTACTTGATGCCTATCACTAGGCATTCTATTGCCAGGACTACTATTTAAGCCCGAAAGGTACCTAAATATGTAAAGTTATTATTATTGTAGGGAACATTGATGAAAATTGTTTAAAATGATCTACTTGTTGTTCTTGCGAGTAATTTCGTATTTTGCAGCAATAAAAAAAAAGTATCGTTGATCGTTTCTCGGGCATGATAAACAACCGAAATAGCTGTAGTTTATGTATTTTTACAGTGATAAGTTGACAAAAAAAATACGTGTGGCATTCGGGGATTGCCGCGGTAAAGCTAAAAATTACGCATACGTCTAGTCGCACGCACACAAACACCTCGCCAAAGTCTGCCGAACCGAAACGACATTAGACAATGCACGGCTTTCAATGGGTCACCGCTGTGCCAGTTGGGGGTATTAGGTTTATTTTCGTTACGGAATTTCTTGATTCGGTCGCCGCGCTCAAAGCCCTCGATAATCGGTGACGAGGAAAGTCGTTGATGATGATGATTGAATTTTCTCATGAAAATATTAAGTGGAGCGTAATGAAGCAGCTTAAAGGAAAAACAGTCTCGGTTTAGTGAAATAAAATTTTATTGAGTAAATCCTGAAAAAGTTATAATCACTCATTTAAAACTTTCCTAGTCAGAATTCAGTTTTAAATGGTTTTTAAATTATGTAATATATTAACAACGAATCTATATATAAAAATTAGGGATATTATAACTTTTTGTGTAATCCGGAAAATGAGCAGAAAGATCGCCTGAGCGAATGTCATCGCGGACGGCACTGAATCCACGCTGCACCTGTTTAGATTTTTGCTGATCGGTTTTCAGGTTTTGCCTTTTCTTTTTTAAATACGAAGAACGATAGAGAGGCATCAATATTATCCATTATCAACTGTGAGTTCTGTGACCCACTGGCGCATGTGAGTCTAATAAAGATAAGAATAAGAATGGATTTATTTTTAGCATCACACAATACATCACAATATAAGTATACAGTTCGACTATAATATTATAAAATTAACTACTACAATGCTGCGTGACACCAAAAATTGGCCCCAGCTCAGCAAACGCAGCAAGCAAGCCCGCTGCACTGATTTTCTGGAGAGGCCAATAAGTGGCTTCACAACGCTACTAAACTAAACACAAAATTATTTACTGAAAAAAAAACAAGTAATAATAGCGACAAGAAGTCAAGAGGTACTAGGGACTGTTAAGTTAGCAAGATTATGGTTATGTCGCTTTTTGATCAGCATTAAAATCTACCAGACTATTCAATAAAAGCATACATTTTCGAATTTATAATAATACTTAAATATTATTTATTATATTGTATTTATGAAGAAGAATTGCATGTTATGTATGGTTTATGCATAGTAAGCATGTTTAGTAAAGTAATTAATATAATTATTGTCAAAATAATTAAATAAAGTCGATTTAAAAACCTGTTAATCCCAAACATTGATATCATGATTTATAAGGCGAGAATCGTGTTTGTTAGTGATTTATTTGGGAGAAAAAGTGTGAATTATTGTTTACAGGCGCGTCCCGGTCGTAACTCGGAATTCGATTTAGTGGAGTTAATAATTCCGGGCACGTAGGAGCCAGATCGAATAGACACTCACGCGGTTCGTTACTATGTGTCAACAAAAAATTACGCTTATTTGAAAAAAGAATTGGACAAACAAAAATAATACTAGATGACGCCCGCAACTCCGTTGCGTCAAAATTCGTTTATCGCGCGGGAACCGTACGGGACGAAAATTTTATGTTAGGACATATTCAGCTGTTATAGGCCTACTACAAAACCGTTTTGAGACTCAAACAATTGAACGAGAATGCCGCGTCCTGCTCTAACAACGTCATTTCACGTTTGTTAGAGTAGGACGCGGCATTTTCGTACGGTTTGTGGCGGTACCCACAATTCGCCTAACATTCCTGCATCGCGCTATCGAAGTTTTCTGAGCGCGTCGGTATATACAGTGTGTAACAAAAATAAGTGATAATAATTTTGGGTGTGTACGTGTTCCCTGTAGAGAGTTCACTGTGAAAGTAGCAGCTCTGAAAGATGAAAATTTTTTTTCACTTTTGTATGGGCAAGGGCCCGAGCGTCACGAGTTTCCCCATACAAAAGTGGAAAAAAATTTTGGTCTTTCAGCCCTGCTACTTTCACAGTGAACTCTCTACAAGGAACATGTACACACCCTAAAGTATTATCACTTATTTTTGTTACACCCTGTATACGACAGCCGAGATGTATCACGTGGGCTCTGGCCTGACCGAGCATGACACCTCGCTCGGTCGGAAGATCTTCCTTTGGCCTCCACGCACATATTCCCACAGATTGTTTGAGCCTCAAAACAGTTTCGTGGTACGACCTCTGGACCCGGGACTCAACGTATCTCCATACAAATTTTAGCAAAATCGTTTCAGCGGTTTGGACGTGGACAGGTAATAGACAGACAGACACGTTTTCGCATTTATAATATTAGTATGGATTTCATAATATTATGTACAGTAAGAAGTCGATTAACAGCTGACTAATTGTTACGACTTCGTAATATTGATTCGTATGTTTGGAAATTCGACAAAGCCATAGAGCTAAGTACGGGGAAAAAATTAAGCAAATTTTTTCTAAAGGAAAACTCATGGGTCACACGAAAATTTTCTTTACTTAAATATTTTAATTATATATTATTTTGTGTTTTATCTGTGAATTGTAAATTTTGTGACTATAACATAAGATGAGATTGTAACATTAACTTCTAAGCTCGCTCGATGTAAAATGTAATATTTACTACATTGTTTACTTTCTTTATCATGTAAGTGAATTTATGTAAAACTCTTATAATAATTAGTCTTGTCATTAAATCTCGAGAGAAAATAATTCATCAACTCGACAGAAATAGTTCGCTTTCCTTTCTTACTACATTATAATTCACTATTTACGTAAATCATGATCAATACTCAACAAAATTATAATACGTCCTATTACGTAGGTTACGGGCAGAATCTTAAGTCATGTAATATATTATATAAGGCGCTTAGTCTGATCACAGCTTTAGGGTCACCACGCACGAGCTACCGACCACAATCACAAAACGTTGCTACCGGCGTATTTAAAACTATTGTTAGATGTCGCCCGCAACTCCATTGCGCCAAAATTAGTTTATCGCGCTGGAACCGTACATTTATATATCTATGCCAAAGAGCAAGGAACCTAATTGGTGTACCTAAAGTCAAAATACAAATAGGAAATACTCTTTTTTAAAATGTCGTAATTGATACGGTTTTGGAATAAATAAGAATTAAAAAAAATACAAATTAGAAGGTTTATAATATACTTTGTCTTAACGTTTAAGAAGTACTTAACAAATAATTAAAAAAAACTGAAAAAAATAACTCTTATTTATTCTGAAACCGTATCAGTTAAGACATTTTACCGAAGAGTATTTCCTATTTATATTTTGATGTACTATTGATTGGCACATGTTTTATCTCTTGGCGCCAAAATGACTTTTTTATCGCAAAATAAAATGTCCCATGGTCTTTTAGCAAAATTGGTTCAGCTGTTTGGGCGTGAAGAGATAACAAACAAACAGACAGACAGACAGACGGACGGACAGACAGACACACTATCGCATTTTTAATATTAAGTATGGATAGTTTGCATATTTTCCTCTGTCCTCTAAAATATTTTTTTGGACTCGCCGCACATTGTTGACGTCGTTGGCCGCCAGTCGCTACACGCTAATCGTCACTGTTTGCTTCTTGTTGCCTGCATCGGCCGCTAAAGGCCTAATTATGTGATTATCCCTACGAACTCCTAACGAGAAGGGTGGCGAGACAGTGCCCTCCGAGCACATACTTAAATATACATCCCTTATAATATCTTATCTATTATATTCTATTATATTCCGGTTCGGCTTCTGTCAAGTAACATCGTGTCGTAACTTCAGTGCGGGATTTAAACTAATTTCTGTGAAAATACCGCTGTAAACCACAAGGACTATAAACAAAAGTGCAGTGCAAGAACCCGTGAAAAGGATAAGCCATAAGTTTTAACTATTCTCGTGTGATTTCGAGCATAAAACAGTGAAATAAGGACGAAAGCATATATACGTATACATATATAGCTACCTACAAAGCGCCAACGTTTTCATACGTCAAATTGACAACTTATAAACGTCAAGTCAACCGACGTTTTCTGGTACAGTGACAGTTGACAGACAGAGCGGCAACCTAAAGGTACCAACCAAGGTTCCATGGTTACCAACAAGTAAACATGGAAAAACAAATGGAAGATTTTATAAAAGATATCGGCATAAAGATGAACGAAACGATAAAGGAAGTTAAGAACGAGTTTAAACGGCAAACAACAATTCTGACGGAAAATTTTGCTAAATCTATGGCACTTACGATTGATGAGAAATTGAAACCTTTCTTCGAAGAAAAAAGAAACTCCAAGAAGAAGTGAATATGTTAAAACAGAAAGTTTGACACCTAGAGAAAAGGAATAGAAAGAATAATATCATACTTCACGGGATCGAAGAGAAAGAACAAAAAATAACAGACTTACTGGACTTAGTCTTAGAAGTCTTAAATACAATGGCAGAACAAGCAGACATCACCAGCTTTGACAAATGGGAAATCAGCGAAGTCCATAGACTGGGCAATAAGAACATCAACAAAACTAGACCTATCCTAATAAGACTTACCCTGGAATGGAGAAAATACGACATTCTACAAAATAAATAGCAAAATTTATTTTGTAAAGCGACAGCCACTACACTGTTGCTAGAAGTGTTTACAAAATAAATTTTGAACTATTAAACCAAAAAACTTGTAAAGAAAACTTGTAAACACAGAATAAAGGACTATTTTATTTATTTATTTAATATCTTATCTACTATAATCTTGCACACTCAAGCTCATATTATTATTATAATATCAATAATATACTGTCCTTTGCCAGTGGTTGCCTGGAAGGTGAAATTAGTAATAAGGCCGCCATTATGGTACACTGTATTAGTAATTAATAAATGTTGTAATTTTACTTCTTAGCGTGTGCACAATAAATAATATTTATTATTATTATTATCCCGAGTGAGCAGCCAAGGGCACTGTCTCGACATGTCTCGCCACTCTACTCGGTAGGTATAATAAGTCCTTTACTACCTAGCCACAAATGGGTGTCGCGCTGTGTGGCTGCTTCTAGCAACAGTGTAGTGGCTGTCGCGTGTGGCCCGTATGCGGCGACCCTTAGCGTTTATTTTTGACGAGTCATTCTGCTTGTGACATTACCGTAATAGGATCGACTGTACATGATACGCAAAAAAACTCCAACGCTGAAGGTTTCTGGTTAGAAAATGACTGTCTTTTCTCGAGAGAGAATCAATAAAATTGAACATGCGAAGCGTGACTCGTAAACATTTCTTGTATTTACAATTCCTTGTTTATTTTACGTCTCAGTATTTCCATACATTTTGAGATTACTCGTTATTATTAACAAGAGCCTGCAGGCACTTATGAATGTCATGTATGTGGCTTCATTCAATGAAACTGAATTTTAAGGAACTTTATTGAGACAAGACGTGGTTTTTACGCCACAGCGGGTAGCACAAGGATCTACGCGCGTAGCTCAGGTGCTACGTCCGTAGCTTTACTACTTTGTAGCCCAAAGGTAAGCGTTTGTTCACAGCGAAAGGAACGCGACATACATAGCAAAAAAAAACAATATTTCTCAGGTTTCCGTACGCGTATAAAAAGTATTCAGTATAAAATTAATGTTAGTCTTTGCTGTTACGCCTACTAATCACGATAACTTATGATAATTATCAATATACTAGCTTTTTTTTTTTTTTTTTAATATACTAGCTGTCCCAGTGAACTTCGTGTCACTTTAAAACCTGCCCTGGACTTCTACGAATATTTTAAGACTAAAATTAGCTGTTTTCGAGTTTTAGCGTTACTAACACAATTGAAGATCCATTTATATATATAAATAGATTAAAGAATCATTGCTTTTCGCCGAGATGAAGGCATCCATCCTAAAGCTATCAGGCCTATTTCTCTGTTCAAATAACATGCTTTCTAACAACTGTTTATACAGAAACGTATACGGAATTTGACGTCACTAATAGCTGAACAAATAAACGGGATAAATGCTATACGTCGACGTATTTTAATATAGTCGAAGACGAGTCGTTAAACGTACCGAATGAAAAATAAATGCGCGTCATTGAAAGCATTGTGCAATGCCGAGATGGAAATAGGAGTTTATATCGCCAATATCCTGCGATCAATATATTATACAATATATACCGTATTAGTGTTATAAAATGGAAGATATGGTTTATGCTATTTGAATTCCAAACTTGGATTTAAAAATATCGGTGCGATATTCTTTGTGTGTTCGGTCTTTCTTCGGTCTACCGCCAAAACGATTCCAAAGTTGTAGGCAACACACTCTATTTTTTCGGGAGTAAAATTATTCATTATCTTTTTCCGGCACTAAGAGAAACTTTCTGACGACCTCTGTGGCTCAGTTGGTGGCGCGTTGGCAGCGCAAGCCGGGGGTCGCGGGTTCGAATCCTGCCGACTGAACAAAAGTTTTCAATGTTCCTGGGTCTTGGATATGTATTAAATATATGTATGATATAATAAAAATGTTAAATATATAATATAAAAGTATTAAATATGTTTCCGTTGTCTGGTACCCAATTCCTTCAGGTACTTACCACGGGGCCAGACTGACGTGGTGTGAAGCGTCCATATATATTATTATTAAATATTATTTAAAAAATCTGCATACCGTACAATGTACATATACATTTAATCAAACATACACATTCAATCAAAGTTGGTTCAGTGGTTTAAGCGTGCAGAGGTAACAAAATATTATATTCTCGCTTTTCTAATAATACTAGATGACGCCCGCGACTCTGTTGCACCAACATTCGTTTATCACGCGGGAACCCTACATTTTTCCGGGATAAAATGTATCCTGTGTCCCTTTCCGGGACTCAAGTATCTCCATACCAAATTTCAGTAAAATCGGTTCAGCTTGGGCATGAAATGTGACAGGACAAACAGACACACTTAAAATATTAGAATGGATTGGTTTGGATAGCTTATAATCGTAATATAATTCGTTTGGATAATTTTTAATTTGATTTAGAATTTGAATAATAACTTGAGAAATCATATTACGTGGTATATCATGCTCCATTGATAGGCAGTTCGATATGGAAATCACGTATTGCCCTTAGCTCAATAGCTAGCTGGAGCAAATGTATTGTATCGTACAATGCAATCATCAATGTTCATAATTATATTGTGAGCGAATTAAATCACAGACGTATATTATACTGCGTAGGCTCTGCTTGTTTGGCTTCGTCAATATAATATAATGTAACAGTAAATACTATATTATAATAGCTACTACTTGAATGTAATAATCTTATATTTAAATTCTCCTGTCACAATGTTAGGCCGCGTACTCCTCCGGCTAACGGCTTTATTGATTGTAATCAAATTTTATATGCATATTCAGTAGGTCTGAGAATCGGCTACTGAGTACTTTTTATATTGATAATAATTGCATTTGTTGAATAAATAATAGTAAATTATTACAACTCGAGACTGACGGCGACCATTGTTTGTGCGACGGGATAGCGATGGACGTTGCTATGGTGACATACTTATTTAGTCAAATCAATAAAATAATACGGACGAAATACTTTAAATGGCAAAGAAACGTTTGCCGGGACAGCTGGTAACTTTATATAAACTTAGGGGGCAAACGAGCAAATGGAACACGTCGACGATCAGTAGAGTTGCGTGTGCGTGTGATGCGTTACTTTTCTTGAAGATTTGCAGGTCTTAATGGTCCGGAAATACCGCGGGCGATGGTTCATTCCAGAGTTATAATAATAAATGGCTGAGCATACGTTGTAAATATACTTTGTTGAATCTATACTAATATTATAAAGCGAAAGGGTTAGTTAGTTTGTTTGTTTGTTTGAACGCGCTAATCTCAGGAACTACTGGTCCGATTTGAAAAATTCTTTCAGTGTTAGATAGCCCAGTTCTCGAGAAAGGAAATAAGCTGAATTTTATAACGCCAAGACAAATAGGAGCGAAGAAATAGAGGAAAATGTAAAAAAAAACGGGGAAAATTATTTGAAAGGGCTTATTTGAACGCACTAATCTCAGGAACTATTGGTCTGATTTGACAAATTCTTTCAGTGTTAGATAGCCCAGTTACCAAAAAAGGCTATAGGCTATATTTTGTTATGCTAAGACTTATAGAAGCGAAGAAATAGAGGAAAATGTGGAAAAAACGGGGAAATTATTAGAAAGGGCTTATTTGAACACGCTAATCTCAGGAACTACTGGTCCGATTTAAAAAATTCTTTCAGTGTTAGAAAGCTCACGAACTACTAGAGCATTTTTTCTGTTATTTGGATCAGATAAGAAATATACCACGTGAAGGATCATAGGCTTTTTTTGTGAATTAATTTTACTGTGAAATATCTAATTTACGCGGGCGAAGCCGCGCGGAACGTCTAGTAAAAAATAATATGCTTAGCTTCAAAGAAAGCTTTTCCGAAGCAGGTGTTTTCGGTCGAGTCAAAACCCACTGTCGTCATTTCAGACGTTACTTAAGTCGTGCCAGTCTCAGAAAGATTTAACGCTGATCGATCGGTTAGAAGGTTCTGATTCTAACACCGACCCTATAATCGCACAAAATTCCATGAAAATCGGTTGAACCGTTTCGGAGGAGATGGGAAACAACGCGACACAAGAATTTTATATATCAGAAGGTATCTTCTGCAAATTTTTCTCGTTTAAAGTCTAAGTTATTCAATTTATAAAGGTAGTCCAAACTTGCAACTAAAATGTTGTAAGTAACCTAGTTTTCGTCTCGCAAAATTCTAAATTTCACATCGAAAGTATCTATGCCAAATTACCGAGTTTTCTACGTTGACGACGAGTTTGAACGAGCTAGTTGGGTTTCTATAAATTCGTAACTATGTTAGAAATTAGACAGCTAATAAGACTTATTTATTTTAGATCACTTCTGTTATCTATTTTGGTGGTTCAATGAATATACTAGGCGGCCATTTGTAAATTCAAAATCAGACTCAAAGATACGACAATTATAGCTAGTAACACTACGAATAATAAGAACTAAGGAAAAGTAACTCCGTCCAAGACATGTTCTACAATACGTGTCAAAAATGTGTACCAGGTACACATTTTCAATACATTTGCAATATTTAGGTGGCCTTCAGCGGTATCAGGCTGACGTTACAATTCATGACAGTTCATAAGGAACCTTTAAAGGAGTGAGCACATTGAGACGGGCCGTGCCGGGGCTCATCGCAAAAATCCGCCTCCATACAATTTGTATGGAAGCGGAAATCCGCTGCGCCCCGACACAGTGTGCGATACGCGCATTCGCTTCCATACAAATTGTATGGAGGCGGATTTTTGCGATGAGCCCCGGCACGCTGAGCCCCGGCACGGCCCGTCTCAGTGTGCTCACTCCTTGAAACGGTAATAGTATGGGAGTTATGTTTTCTTCGTTTTTATGATTCGTACTTAGTAACACAATATAATTTTTACTATATAACTAGAAAGAAAATGTATTACTTACTTAGTTTTATGTTTTACTAGATTTTAGTTTATAATCGTATAATTTCTCTGGATAAAATGTATCTTGTCTTTTCATGGGACAGAGAATCTTCATACCACATCAAAATTGGTTCAGCGTTTGGGTGTTAAGAGGTAACAGACAGCCAGACATACTTTCGCATTTTGGATATTAGAATTTAGATTAGAATAGATTGTAATTTTGCTTCGTGTAAACTCTTGATGGACAATATGATTGCCACCGTAATTCAAAGCTGTCTTTAGCATTCAAAATCGACGTCTATTATGAGCAATTATAGACGAACTACTCGTATTAACACCTACATTGGGGTTCCCAATCTTTTTCAGCCTGCGGCGCACTTATAAGTCAATATTTTGTCACGCGCGGCGCCCTTCTCTACCTATAGCTATTTAAAAAAAAAACACCTTTATGCTAAGCACTCGAATGCGGTTTTGCTCGATAGTTTTACTCTAAATCGAGTAATAATTACTGTGTGGACCGCGAAACTGATAGCTCGAAGGCTCGCATCGAGCCGGCTTGATTTGATTAAATATATCGATTTAGAATAAAACTATCGAGCAATGCTGAATGTGTGTGTGTTTTGCTCGACGTTGTTGCTCGATCGAGCAAAACCGTATGACTTGTGAGTACTTAGCATTAGTTAGGTTAACCCTAGATAGCTAACCTCCGTCGAATCGACGGGCGGCGCAAACTAATATCGCCATATCTTTTTATTGTCGCGTCCGAATATTTTGTTTCGCCTATTTAACTCATTTGCCGGTGAGGTCGTTACAGTGGCACACTCGTCGTACAGGTAAGTGCCATACTTTTCGGTTTAAGCAGACTTTGCCCGTCGTTTCGACGGGTGGTTAGCTTTACCGTTAGTTTTTCTACTGAAATGCGTGTATTTATTTTTGACGTAAACTGTGTTTTTTTTAGATTTTTACCATGTTTCCGTTTATTTAAAATGCTATAAATAATCTATTAAACCAAGAGCTTAGTAAAATAAATATTTAGAAGCGTTTTTTCTGAACAGCCATCGAATATAGTGCGCAGAGCAGTTGCCGTCGGGCCAAGCTTCTTTGAAGGGAATAGAGAACGAAGAAGAGTATTTTACAAATTTTCCAAGAGAAAAACGGAAAAGAAAAACACGTGGGAAATGCTACGACTAGAAAAGCGCATGACCAAAAGTATATTTTGTTATAATTGTAAGGTATCAATATGAGGTGAACATACAATAAATCTTTGTATCACGTCATGTTCTAAAAAAAGTAGTTTATTTTATTTCTTACTAGCTGACCCGGCGAACTTCGTACCGCCTAACAGTCAATGAATGTCGTGTTACTTTTTAGCTGAACTAATTTAGGCTTTGATGAACGTAAAACAATGATACAAAATAATATATTTATATAGATAGAAACAAAAAAGTATTTTATTATGATGAATGATGATGAAAACATACCTACAGAATGAGAATAAAAATAAAAAATAATAATTAAGTACTTCAAACTCATGTCAGAAAAAAATGATTGAAAACTATGTTGTGCAGATTGGGGAAAAAAAACTCGGATTAATTCATTAATAGGATTTTCATTCAAGCACTTTGTGGTAAGCGACATTCTTTGTTTTTTGGTCAGGCGCAAGAACAAATAAAGCGGATGGTTTGCCGACACGTGAGCATGCCACGTACAATTGTCCATGAGAAAAGCATGCATTTTCTAGATTGAGGCCACAAATAGTCAAGGATTGGCTCTGTGATTTGTTGATCGTCATGGCGAAGGCAAGACGAATCGGGAATTGAATTCGTTTAAACTCAAAGGGCAAAATGTCCGAAATATAATAACAATGCCTGAACTTTCGAGACATAGACAATAGCTCAAAGAGTATATAACCACTACGTATGAATAGCTTATCAAGAAAAATCATACAACTTATAAAAAGACATTTACACTTTTGTTAACCTGTAGATTTTTTTTCCTTAATCTTATAACCTTTACCAACAGATTTTTTATTTCCTAAATTCCGTTCCTTTCCGATGATTTTATGTTTGTAGACCTGAACTTTGTAGACATTATACAACTTTATACAACTTTGTAGACTTTCTTTTATATATATAGATAGAAATAGATTAAGTTTTATATTTCTATGTGCCATATAATGACAAAAAAACTGAGTGTTCTGTTTTGAATATTATTTTATTTTGTTTAAGAAAAGTTTGATTGAAAATGTTCCTATTTTTTAGTTTCAAAAGTAAATAAAAAATGTAAATATGCAAAGTGTTATTTTATTGCTAAGCTCATCATATGTCTGTAACAAAAAATCCAGGTCCAGAAAGTGGTAAAATCTCAATAAAAATACTCATTTTTAATACCCGTCGTTTCGATGGATGGTTAGCTTAAACAGGGTCTCCCAAAAGGGTAGCTAAGGGTTAAGCAAGTAAATAATAATAAACAAATATTTAATTTTAATCATCTGCCTGATTTCTATTATTCATAATATTATTATTTTATTTTACAATATTTTTGGTTATAAATAATGATGAAGGATCGACTCACGGCGCCCCTCTTGCCTTTTTTTTATGAAATAAGGGTGCAAACGAGCAAACGGGTCACCTGATGGAAATCAACTTCCGTCGCCCATGGACACTCGCAGCATCAGAAGAGCTGCAAGTTCGTTGCCGACCTTTTAAGAGGGAATAGGGTAATAGGGGAGGGTAGGGAAGGGAAGGGAAGGGAATAGTTGAGGGTAGGGAAGGGAATAGGGTAGGGGTTAGGGGATTGGGCCTCCGGTAAACTCACTCACCCGGGGAAACACAGCGCAAGCGCTGTTTCACGCCGGTTGTCTGTGAGAACGTGGTATTTATCCGGTCGAGCCGGCCCATTCGTGCCGAAGCATGGCTCTCCCACGTATAAATCGTAAATTGTTTTTCATATTTAACATAACGAGCTTAACAAATGCTTAAGTTCAATGGAATTATGCTAGTATCATATTACCCCCAAAGAAGACAATAGAGTCGGACAGATAGAGAAAACAAAATAAATGCTTTTTCATTTAGAAATCTTTTGTGCTGGGTTAAAAGCGGACGGCGATATATGGGAACATTAGGAAAAACAATACCCATTGTACATGCTTTGTAGATAATGCACGAGGTTTTCGAAGGCAATTTTAACAGCCTAATACACAAATCAATACTCTTATCGGTACAGTTTTACTCTTGCTGTTCCGCGCGACTTTCTATTCGTGAGATTAAATGTCGTAGTGACCATTATCACGTGACAAAAAGCTGCCTTTGTTGTTTCCCGAGATCTACACTCACTCTTTACTATTATTTGCGCCTATTTCATAAAAAACTGTATGTTATAAAAATATCATAATATATTATGTGTTAATACCAATTAATATCCTGTATTAAACATTCATATGCGCAGTTTATATGACTAAATTTTTAAGGGTATAATAACTCCAAATTACCCAGAACCTATTTAAAGCACTACGAGTAACGACTGCTTAGTGTATTCCAACTATATCTAATCTACTAATTACGACCTCAAATAATTCCAAATAGATATCGATCCAACCTTATCACGGTTCCAATAACGACTGAACAACTTTTTTTCAAAATAAAATTAAAACTATTTGAGATATTTCAAAAATTTTGGTATCAGGTAGTAGTACAATGAAAACATTTTTGAATGGAACTAATAAGTCATATGGCCACCGCAAGCACGTTTTTTATTTTTTTCGAAAGGGTCTAAGCTACTGGTCTAGTTAAGACCATGGTAGTTTAATGGTGGCTATAACTAGTCTGTTGTTAGTTGGTTTGGAGATAAACAAATGGGCCTGGGCTCGCTCATATGGCCACCGCAAGCACGTTTACAGCGGTGATTCGTTGAGCCCAATTTTCTATGGCTCGTCCACACATTTCAAGTATTTCGCGTTAAATTTTGGCTCTGAGCTCTTCCAATCTCGTCGGCTTATCCAACGACTTGACGCATCCCCAAACTTATTGTTTGGGGGGAGATAATCAAGAGGCGTTAAATCGCACGAAAGAGGCGGTTAATCGACTGGTCCATTTTTTGAGATAACACGCTCATCTAACTTGCTCTTCAATAAATCGATTGTAACGTATGCTGTGCGGCTTGTGGCGCCGTTCTATTGAAACCTCATGCTGTCCAAGTCCATATCTTTCAATCTGGGCCAAAAATAACCCACAACCATAACCAATCTGCCTGTCTACAAGGGCGAGAATTACGATCGAAAATCGGAGTTAACGCTCTTAAAGTAGCGACCACTGACTCCGAATTTCTGAAGTAAATTTTTAAGATTAGCAGACGTTGTTCGTTCGTGTACGTCACCATGATACAAGTGTTATGTCTACTGAATAAACTGATAGTGACAGTTCGATGTTAAATGAAAGGGTGCGTCCACAAACTAAATTCAAAATTGTCAAGTCCCTGTTGGAAAACCCTTTACTATGAGTCTTTCACATCTTTATAAATATTATACAAGATGACGCCTGCAAACTCCGTTGCATCAAAATTCGTTTGTCACAGAGAAAGCGTAGATTTTTCTAGAATAAAAAGTATCCTATGTCCTTTACCGGGACTCTAAGTAGTTCTATATAAAATTTCTGAAAAATCGGTTGGTGGTTTGGGCGTGAAGAGGTAACAGCCAGACAAAAACACTTTCGCATTTATAATATTAGTATTATATTAGTATGGAGATAGTTCAATCTCTCAATCTGATCAATACAAGAAAACGACAAAAAATAACCGACTATGTAACCCTTCTACAGAAATATGCCGTCTATATCTCAGCTAACCCTTGGGAAATGTCTTGTCGCCGTAAAATATGTACTTGATGACAGTCTGCTCAATACTTTATGTAACTGTACACTGTACAGTCAGAAAACGAAAGTTTGGTTCAATCGTGGTCATATCACAAATGATTTTCTAGTATTTACAAAGACTAGATATCGCCCAATGGTCGAAATTCTACCTTAAATTTAATTATCTTCTTCTTTTGGCTCCCCTTTTAAAGAATTGACTATGTCAGATTTAATAAAAAAACAACAATGCATTTTTAATTTGACAACAGACTTCAACCATAAACAAAAGATTATAATATTTCCTATGTATAGGTCTGTCATTCAAAAATATGGTATTGTGTAAATTGTAGTACCTATGTGTAATGTTTTATTTGTTAATAAAATATAGTATTATGATTTTAAAATAATATTAGCTCGATGCACGCCTTCACCATAATATTATAAACTATAACTGTGCAAAATTTCATTCACCTACGTTTCCTCATTTTTCGTCAAAAGGGATCCAAAGTTTTTCGCTCGCGTATAATAATCGCGTATAAGAGATTAATCAACTTTTTCTAAACCGATGGAGATATTTTCCTAAAATTTAGTATGAAGATACTTTAAGTTCCGAGAAAGGACATAGGATCTTTTTGTCCCGGAAAAAAGTACGGTCCCCGCACGATAAACGAATTTTCGCGCAACGGAGTTCCTGGCATAAACTAGTACTTCATGCGAGTGACTGTCAGTCTGTCCGCCTTAGCCCATTTTGATGAAATCTGATATGGTGATATAAGTACAGGAAGACGTTAAATATTTTTGATACCTGAAAAAGTTACAGTTTCATCATCTCAACATCATCAACATCTAGCAAGCAAAATAATCTAAGTATACACAATAATAATCTGGTATTTTGTTTGTTAATTTGAATACTGGGTGTGCTGTGGACTATCCATCAGTGATTACGGCTGCTGGAAAGGAGACGAAACGTCTAAAAAGAGGTTAAAATGTCAGTGACAAATAAACATTAGAAAATAGTATTATAAAGAAGAGCATAATATTACATATTATATTTTGAAGACATATTCCTAGGGTGTGGAATCTTAAATAGATGGACTTTACCCAGAGCACGTTTCTGTATCGATATTTCGGCAATATTTTACAGTTACCACCTATTGCTTGTCTAGTTTTCTTTTATTCTTTTACTATTATTTCTATAACCCAGTACATTGTAAAATGTGTGTCCATCCATCTGTCACCTCTTCACGCCGATGAATTAATTTAAATGGAAGGCATGGAGATATTTTTTAAATGACTTAGATATTCATGTTCAAAATTGAGATACGACGGACACAGAAAAGTTTTAATTACCCCAAAATATTTTTACCTCCGTTATTCGTTTGATATACTGAGTTTAGCTCAAGCGAAGTGGTTGGCAACATGGTGAGTCAGTTGTAAAAATAAACTAAAAAAGTTCTTCTAATGCATTCAAAATTGCGAATACACTCAAATACTATAATTTTCTCCAGTCCACTTATGTCATCGCTTAAAATAAAATGTGACCTCAACCACTGGTATCATACCAGTCTTTAACCTTCATTTAATGTCTACGAAAGCGTAAAATTTCAATTTCAAATATTATAAGCGTTCTTCAGCAAACACAAATCTTCAATCTTCGAATGTACTAAGCAAACGACAAACGAACGAAATATTTTGATTTCCCATGTCATTTATTTCGCGGAGTGTGTTATTTTGGGAACACTCAACGTTTTGTAAGGTTGAGAATAAATGAACTTCGGGCCCGTCTTTTAATTTGTTTGACATAAAGGTTTGACTTCACTGAAAATACTTTTTAAATTTAGTTCGTACGCGATTCTTCCGATACTTTTAACATTATTCGCTATTAAATTTTACCTAATACCATGCGAATTAAGGTATACAATACCTTTGGCATCGTTAGGATCATCTCAATATTTTTTGCTCATAGTCAGTGACAGTAGGTTACCTTCGTACAACTATTATAATACAAAAATGTATCTCTCTGTTACCGTGTCTGTTACCTCTTCATTCGTTAACCAATTTTGGCTGAGAAAGGATATACGCTAGTATTAAAACCCAGAAAATGTATATTTCTCACGCACTGATGCTTTGATGAGTGAAGATGCGGCGACATCTAGTTTTATATTACTTTAAAGCCTTATATTTCTTGTATTGCAACCAAAGCAATAAATTTAGAAAGACCGAACACTGAAGTTATAACTATTGTACAATTCTGGCTGGTTGGGTTTAAAAATCTATACTTCATAAGAATAGTTAACTATGTAACATAATATCCGATATCCATATATCATCCAATTTGTACAAAAATAATATTTTATCTATGTAAAACCTTCAAACTAGATGTATGCTTTTTTCGATATTTCTATTGAGTTCGCCGAACAGTATTTCACCTTGATATAACGAAAACTTTTTCGTGGAGGGACGTTTTTAGAAAAAGTACAATTTATTAGTCCGGTCCCAGTGCTTCGTGCATTCCGGTATTTTTTTATTTTTTACACATCGCCACCTGGAACACAAGTTTTTCTCATAAAACCTGACAATGTTTAGATTTTTCCGAAATCTAAAAATGGTCGTACATGTTTTTGTCGTATATATTTTTTGGTGATTATCTTTCTAACGTAATAGATAAGAAATTTGCTAGCCGGCCCCTAAACGAGCAATTTGCTAGCCGGCCTCTAGACGTCAATATAACGCTTCAATCTTATTGAACAGTTTATTTGACAATTAGATTGAAGGCGCGCGATATTTAACATCAACATTAAATGGTCAATAATATTACGCAATACGTGATATTAACAATAAAACTGCTCGTCTAGGGGCCGGCGCGGCGTAGATAAAAATATGTGTCAATACATATTATAGGTAAATTAGTATTATGTATGCATTATCATTAAAGGTCCACAGTGTGTAAATATTAATGTGCTACTCTGATGCAACTCGTCTTTTTTCTACTTTTTAGGGTTCCGTACCCAAAGGGTAAAAACGGGAGCCTATTACTAAGACTTTCCGTCTGTCTGTTGTCTGTCCGTCTGTCTGTCCGTCTGTCTCCAGGCTGTATCTCAAGAACCGCTATAGCTAGACTTCTGAAATTTTCTGAGTTTGTGTATAATATCTATTGCCGCTTTAACAACCAATACTGGAAACAAAATAAAACTAACATTTAAGGGAGGCTCCAATACAACAAACGTGATTTTTTCGGCCTTTTTCACTCTATATCAATAATGGCATGAGATAGGTAATTGAATTTTTCACACATTCTTTTTTATATGTGTACTTTAATATTTAGTAATAATATTAAAACAAAATAAAAATTTAAGGGGGGCTCCCATACAAAAACACATTTTTTTGTAAGGAACCCCTCGTGCACGAATTCGACTCGGACTTGGCCGTTTTTTATTTAATAAAATCATGCATTTTGGTCTACAAGATATGAAAATTGATGTTTCTAAATAAAATTGTAAAAGGTCTGTTACACCGATCAAATACAAATCGACGTATTTAATAAACGTATTTAAACCCCATTGGGTACAATCTCGGTGAGCGGAGCGGAATACAGAATATTTTTCAACAGTAGAAGAATGTAACATGTTCTATACAAGCAAACTTCGGTGGATTCAAGCGAAGTAAACGCTACGAAACTTTGGTATATTGCATGTATAATGACGTAGACTGTAGAGTATTACATACATGGCAAGCGATGTCTATTACCAGGCGTATATACTTTAAATATAGAAAAGGAACAGGTTTTAAAGTGGAACGAAAGCAGCAGCAGCCTTATCCCGAAACTGATATCAGATTTTTGACACTATAACATCTAAAATATGAAGAAATAGAATGTCTAAAGTGTAAAAAATCTGATATCAGATTGATATCAGTTTCGGGAATAAGGCTGCAGGTTAACGTTTTGGTCGTTATGTAGAAAAGAGAGGCATATTATGTTTTCTCTTCTTCTTCGGCAGTAGTCTTATCCCCCTTGGTGTTACAAAAATTTTGTATTCGATAAGAGCACGGTATAATATAACGTGTCGTGACGTAACTCAATAATATGTTAAACTCACTTTAACTTAAGACTTTCCCCCGATAAAACGACCTTGACCATCATACATTTTGACGTGGGAGAGCATGCTTCAGCATGAATGGGCCGGCTCGACCGGAGAAATACCACGGGCTCATAGAATACCGACGTGAAACAGCGCTTGCGCTGTGTTTCGCCGAGTTTACCGGAGGCCCAATCCCCTACCCTTTTCCCTTCCCTACCCTCTCATATTTCCTTCCCTACCCTTCCCTATTCCCTTTCTTACCCTCCCCTATAATCCTATTCCCTCTTAAAAAAGGCGGCAACGCACCTGCAGCTCTTCTGATGCTGCGAGTGTCCATGGACGACGGAAGTTGCTTTCCACCAGGTGACCCGTTTACTCGTTTGCCCCTTTAATTCATAAAAAAAAACATTTGACGCGTTGCCGACATCGCACAAAAATCCTATTTTTTACTGATCTTAGTTCAAAATTGATCTAAAAAAAATTTAAAACGGGGAATATGTAGTTAAGTAGCTGGTGCCCGCGACTTCGTCCGCGTCAGCATAGTAGATCACGTCCCAAGTAGTATTTTTCAAAAATAGTCAGAATTGAGTCTCTTTCGATTTTATTATATGTATAGATAGATGACTTAGTTTGTTCCTAAAAAAGAGAAATAAGACGCAATACAAACGCCCTGACACCATTTCGTTATAAGTAACAGATCCATGGTGGGGACATCCCCGGGTTTGAAATAACACTCAAAAATGTCAAATGACACTCGAAAACCGTATGTTTAGTGTAGTTTTTAACTTTGTTCTTAAAAATGGAGAAATATGTCTACGTGACATCGTTTTGTTGAAAGAAAATTTTTAGGAGGGAGGGTTGGGGGCAGGGCGCAAATCGAAATCTGTATAGATAAGGTAGATAAAAGCTCATAGCAAGGCAAGGAGTGGAGATAGATACAAAGTCCATCCAGTACTTTCTGAGTTTATCCCGGACATACATACAGACAAACAGACAAACAGACAAAAATTCTAAAAACTATGTTTTTGGCTTCCATATCGATTGTAGATCACGTCCCAAGTATTATTTTTTAAAAATATTCAATGTACAGAATTACGATTTTATTATGTGTATAGATGAAATTGTCGATCGATCGGCGTGTGTTTCAAATAAAAGTAATTTGTAAATACTAAGGAGATGCTGAAAGTATGCTCGAATTTCGATAAATTGGCTTTACTTTGGAAGCTAATATCATAAGTTTATTAAACAAAAATAGAAAATTAAAAACAGGGAAAGGAATGTTGATATACTGAATTTTATTGCTGTATTTTTGTAATAACTTTTTAGCCTTCAAATTATGAGTTTATAAGCCTTTAAATATGGTAAATTACGGAATCTCCGTAGGGGAAGGCCCTTAACCCAAAGTGCACAATGCCGCTAAAGAAGTTGTCACTTCATAATTAGTCATTAGTCATTACTAAAGTTTTTGTAACTAGCTGTGACTAATTTTACTTATCAGTCTTACTGCCTAATATTATACTATGCTTAAAGTAACTCTAGCAATTCAATTTAAATTTTCATCTTGATAACAATCAGATACATATAAGTGGACCCTACGTTTTGAGTATTGAGCAATCAATAACATTGAATCGCTCGACTCGGCTCTCCACAAGTAATAAAGGTTTTTTATTCAACAGAAACGATAAGAGCCTATTCACCTTTGATCGGCAATAATGACGACTTGACGAACATAATATGTTACGATTCTGTCGGGGTTGCAGAATTTGTGACGCGACCTGACTATTGTCTAAAGTTTATGACACAATAATAATACGGATATACATTATACAATCTATCTTTTCTGGGATTTACTGAATTCTGCAAAGGTTACAAAAAATAAAAATTCTTACGAAGCATGTGACTATAATTCTTGTAGTTCACTATCTCATCTATCACGTAACATCTATACTAATATTATAAAGCGGAAGAGTTTGTTAGTTTGTTTGTTTGTTTGAACGCGCTAATCTCAGGAAGTACTGGTCCGATTTAAAAAATTCTTTCAGTGTTAGATAGCCCAGTTATTGAGGAAAGCTATATGCTATATTTTATTACGATAAGACTAATAAGAGCGAAGAAATAGAGAAAAATTATTGAGAGGGCTTATTTAAACGCGCTAATCTTAGGAAAACCTGGTCCGATTTAAAAAAATATTTCAGTATTAGATATCCCAGTTATCGAGGAAGGCTATAGGTTATATTTTATTACGCTCAGACTAATAGGAGCGAAGAAATAGAGAAAAATGTGGAAAAATCGGGGGAAATTATTTGAAAGGGCTTATCTCACGAACTACTAGAGCATTTTTTCTGTTAATTGGATCAGATAAGAAGTAGACCACGTGAAGGATCATAGGCTTTTTTGTGGACTAATTTTTCTGTGAAATATCTCATTTACGCGGGCGAAGCCGCGCGGAACGTCTAGTTTCTAATAATTATGCTTAACAAAGATAAGATGATTGAAGAAGACGAAAAAAAAAAGTCGTCGTATAATAAAATTATTGTCACCGTGTCAATATTTTTTTTTAATTACGATCCATGGGCCTTAGATGTCTATGTATAATATATTTTCTACCACCAGTCTATAATCCTAATATGTTGTTGCACAAAGCGATTAGAACTGAAAAGTGGCAAACTTCGTTAAAATAAAAGAGAAAAGTTGGTTGGTATTAACGTAGTAGCCTCGGGCTAAATAGTTTTACACTCGTAACAACAAAAACATCATTCTTTCATTACTTACTCCTATGTAGAGGATAAAAACAGTTTGGTTTTATGATTATTTTGTCTGCACTCTAAATAATAACAACAAAGATTTGGTGGTTATTTCATATTTTGTACTCAAAACTGCGCACTTTTTAATTCGGGATGTGTAAAAATTGTTAACTCGCGTCAGGAAATTCGTAAGACAGAAGAAGAGTCACAGTCGTGTAAGAGAGGAAATAACATGAATTTCTTTCCACTATGCAACGAAAATGTTTGAAGAGATTCATACACTTTCGTGTTAATTTATCATATTTTGTCTCATGGAAATATTTTTCCGGCACTCTTTAGGGAGTGCAGCCCTAATTTTCCCACGCTGTTTATTTTTAATTATTATTAAGAGTCTAAGACCAAGAAAATTGGAATGAAGTCTCCTACTCATCGAACTAGAACTTTAATACGAAAGAAATAAGCTTCGATTTAATTTAAAGGAATCTATTCAAATTAACTAGCTGGCGGTTTAGTAGAGAATCTGAGCTGCGCCTTAATGCGCGTAAATGTAGGTCTATTAGAAATCGATGCAGTCTATATTAGAGCTAAGATATAATTATTACTTAGAAATTATTACGAGATATAAATGGTAGATTACTACATACATCAGGGGTTCCCAAACTTATTTTGTCTACTGCCCACTTTGAGAAAAAATATTTTTTTACCGCCCCCATTGTTTCACCTACTTTTTTATCTCTATTTAAATAAAGGGGCTTTTGCCGCAAATTTTATGAAAATAAATACAAAATGCTAAATTAGTTCGTTTTCGAACCATATTTTTTTACCATTACCACCGACTTAATTTGCATTTCCGAATTTTATCCAATTCCGGAATTCCGAGATTTTTGTTTAACAAAATATTGAAGTCGTCTCCAACATTTGCTAGCCAAAAATTTAAACTAATGTGAGGGAATAAATGCATTTAATTGCAAATGCTGGATGCATGAAATGAAATTATAAATCACCCCCCAAGCCTCGGCACAACGCTCCCAATTTTTTACGGGTTCCCTTTAGGCTTTCAGCGCTCACAAGGAAAGGTTGCTTTGGAAAACGCTTTGGGAAAGGCTGACCTACTTTATTATAAAGTGTAGAATTATAGTTCGGTTATAACAGCTTTACATTCTCAATTAAACTACAATCGAGATATTAATATTATAATATCAAAATATAAAAATTAATACTTTGGGGCAATAAATAGGGATCATATTAAAAAAAATGGTAAAGTAGTTTCCAATATTATCTAAAAATCTCAAAACATTCAAAGCCTAATTTAAAAACCCGCCTTTAGATTAAATAAGTTTTAGAGATTGACCATATTAAAATAACATAGAAATATTATATTGCATAATACTTTAGTTTTTGCATCGTAAGATAAATTGTAAGTGCGATGCGCATTTACATATTTTATCTTATATAATTAATCTCTAGCATTTACGAATAAATTTATAAGTGCTAGAGAATAAACAATGGGTAGTAATTATAGTGAAGAACAAAAAATTAGGAATTTAAATGAATTCACTAATGAATGAACGCGTAAAGCAAAAATGTAGGGCTTTTTACAGATTTACTATTTTAATATTAAAAAACATAGAAATATAATATTGCATACCTAAGTATGCAATAGTTTTTTAGTTTTAAAAAGTATTTAAGTTTCTAAAAAGTATTTTAGTTTTTACATTGTAAGAATTGTAAGATAAATGTAAATGCGCATCTAAATAAATTAATTATGTATAAGTGCCAGACAATTAACAATGGGAAGTAATAGTAGAGCACAAAAAAATTGGAATTTAAATGAATTCACTAATGAATGAACGCGTAAAGCAAAAATCTTAAGCTGCAGCTTGGAATGAGATTCGTAATAATGTAGTGAAATTCTCCAAAAATGCTCATCTTATCCACGAGCCATGACCGCAACTGGGTCATTCCTCTTCTCAAATGGGCCAGTGACTTGAAAGCGACCTAATTAAAAACCGAGAACCTTAATCTTAAGGTCAGCTCTAAAAGTTGGTGTTAAATTCGTAGTTTCAAATGCAGTTACAATTTATACTTGCTTTTTATTTTGCTTTCCTTTTTGACGACATTAATTTAAAATCATTTTGTTTCTCGCTCCTCGTAAAATCCTCGTAAAAGTCCGTATCGACACCTTTTATTATTTTGTTTTTCATTCTTAGTGAAATAATTACTAAGGGTCAATTCAGACCGCAACGCGACGAGTAGATGCATATTTTCTTGTATGGATTTAAGGACGCTATCACAAAAATTACGACAAAAATTAGCAGGTCAGTACGAATATCGACGTTAAGAACATTAAAATAACATTCAATATCAGCGCGCCTTGTACAGTGGCGGTTACGACGCTCTCCGCTTTGTTGATAGGGCGAAAATGTATGAAGAAATTTGAGAGCGTTTCTTATTTTACTTATAAATGGAAATGTTACTTATCTATATATATATATATATATATTGTTGAGGACAGCGGCCTCGCACCCGATAAACTCGTAGTGAGTGTATACAAACTCGTTAACAGTGAAATATGATAATAAACTCAGTGCAAAATAAGTGTTTTTAAAAATAAACTTTAGAAGTGAACTGTGATAAATCTGTGGCTCCCTAAGAGGCAAAAAGTTGTTATTTTAATAAAATAGAACGTTAACTAATAATTATCAGAAAATTAGTGTCTGAAATATAAATAGTTTGGAAAATATTAGGAAAAATGTGCTAAAAAACTATGTAAATTGTATTAACTTTTATCTTCGCCTAGCTATAACTATGTTAAATATAAGTGTTATTATTTAGAATAAGTTGATTATTGTGGAACGATAAATAAAGAATTTCCCGAAATGCGTTTCAATTACCTTGGCTCATGGCAAAATAGGGAAAATAGGGAAAATAGCCGCTTCCGATAGTGAAAATAAGACTGAAGAGACGTACGAATCGGAGCGGCTCTCTATACGGCATTGCCGCGGTCGGGTACCTCAGAGGGGCTTTCTATATGGCATTGCCTTGAGCCGGGTAAGCGAGACGGATTTCGGGGTCGATGTTCTCCTCGACGACTCGTGTGTTTTATTTACGCCCCCGCTCAGCAAGATATACCGGTGTAGCCTTGGAATCTTCGAGTCCGATCCGAGCCAGCGACGAAGCCAGCGACGAAACCTATGGGCGAATACTGTCCCAAACAGTGAAGTGGTCCTTTGCGATCCGGATTTGAAGACAGTGAAGCGGTCCTTTGCGCGCCTGACTTGAAGACGACACTTAGAAGAATTTCAACAGTCAACTGGAAGAAAAAATTTTGGAAGACCGGACTTGAAGAAGATTGGACTCGGAGATACAAGACAACACCGCTGGAGGGGAAGCAAGGATTCGTAGATTTTTCGTCACAAAAACCTACTGAAGATCCTTGAAAATAGAAGATTCAACATAGAAGATTCAATATAGAAGATTCAAAATAGAAGATTCAACATAGAAGATTCAACTTAGAAGATTAAACATAGAAGATTTAACTTAATTTCAAGATGGTCGTCACGAGGAGTCAGAGCGGGGCGGAGGAGAACCAGCCACCGAAAGTATTTTCGGATCCGCCCAGGTCGCCGTCTGCAGCCGCAACCAGCCAGCCACCGACCGGGGGAAGGGCGGATCCGCCTCAAACTGCGTCGAAACCGAAGCCGGGCGCCAGCAAGACACCCGCGCCATCGGGAGTACCTGTAGCCAGGAAGAAGGCTATTTCAATAAGGTCGCGTCGATCGACAGCAAGTGTCGTCGCGCGCATCCGATATGAGGCGGAAGAGAAACTTGCCGCACTCCGTAAGAAGGAACTGCAGATCGAAGCAGAACTTATCAAGAAGAAGCTCATCGCTGATGTCGCCACTGCCGAGGAAACCAGCGATCCAGACGATGATGAGCCTTCAGAGCAGGTGGAGCAACGGGTCCGAGCCTGGCTAAGCGAACAAGGTCCTGACAACGAAGAGACGGCCAAGGAACGGGTCGTGCCAGAGGAAGAAGGGGACGCGCCGAAGCCAGAAGACATACCACCTGCGGGAGAGAGACGCGAGCCGCAGAGATTGAGGTTCGAGCGGCCGATACAAAGCCGCATTCGCTCACCTACACCTCCTGCAGCCGGGATCAACGGGGTGGAACAGCTTGCCGACACTCTAGACAAGCTGTTGAACCAACGACAGCCGCGCCATCAGACGGAGTTGCCCATATTCACGGGCTCTCCTTCGGAATGGCTGCCGTTCAAAGCAGCCATGGAAGATACCACCACATTCTACAAGCTCAAGCCGATCGAGAACCTGGCGCGCCTGAGAAGCTGTCTCCGGGGGGAAGCTCGAGAAGCAGTGGCGCCGTTGCTGAGCATCGCAACACCACCCGAACAGATCATGAAGACTTTGGAGCAATGCTTCGGCCGGCCCGAGGTGATGGTCGACCGCATGATGGAAGATTTGAAGAAGCTTCCGAGGCTCGGAGGCTCGGCAGCAGAGCTCAACCACTTCGCGGTGAAGATTCAGAACATGGTGGCCATCCTGAGGAAGTTAAAGCACGGGTACCTCTTCAATCCGTTGCTTGTGAGAGACATCCTGGAGAAGCTCAGCCCGTACGAGAAGAGCAAATGGTACGACTACGCAGAAGAGACATCGCACTACCGGAACGAGCCCGATGTCGTCCTTCTCTCTGAATTCCTAATGAGAGAAGCGGACAGAGCACTGCGCTACGGATTCACCACGGCTCCGGCTTCGAGAAAAGAAACATCGCGTCCACCTCCCAACAAGAACGAAGTTAGACCGAGAAGACCAGTCTTCGCGATATCAGAAGAGGGCCGAGGCAAGCCGAGCCACGGCCAGCCAGAGAGAATGCGCGAAGAACAAACGAAGTGTCCGATATGCACCGACCGCCACGCTCTGTTTCGCTGCGCTGCTTTCAAGAAACTGAGTGTGCAAAAGAGATGGGACACAGTCAAGCAAGAGGGGCTGTGTTTCCTGTGCCTATCGAGCCGACACAGAAGATACAACTGCAAAGCGAAGCAGTGCGGTATGCAGGGATGCAAGCGGCCTCACCACCCACTACTACACGAGGAGAGGTCCGGCGGCGCTCCACCGATCGAGGACGCCGTAATCACCGCGTCGGTTGCCTCCGACCGCGCGGTGAAGCTGAAGATGAGAAGAATTCAAGTCGTTGGGCCACGGGGCGAAGCCGACATCTTCGCGCTGTTCGACGAGGGCTCGACGGTGACTCTGCTGGATGAAGACGTCGCTGAGGCTATCGGCGCGGACGGTCCACCGAAGATGCTGCGCATGCACGGGATCAACGCCGAGAGAAGGGAAGAGAGAAGCCGCCTCGTACAACTGGGCGTACGAGGTCGCGACGGTACCAGACACGACATCACCGCGAGGACTGTGAACGGGTTGAACCTCTTAACTCAATCCGTTCCGGAATCCCTTTTGCAACTCGCTCACCTGCGCGATCTCAAGAACGAAGAGATTTGCTACGAGAACAAGAAACCCCAACTTCTCATCGGCACGGACAATTGGCAGCTCATCGTGTCTCGGGAGCTGAGAATCGGGAAGAGGAACCAGCCTGCAGCCTCTAAGACGAAGCTTGGATGGGTGATACATGGCAGCATCCCCAAGCGCATCATAAGGCAGGACGAGAACGAAGACATCCTGCATATATCCACGGTGGAAACCAGAAACGATCGTCTGGAAGAAATGGTGAAGAAACACTTCGACATAGACGCTTTGGGAATAGCGGCTAAGGCGAAACTGAGCAACGAGGAACAGCGAGCCATCGACCTGTTTGGCAGAACGGCCAAGAGAACGGAAGACGGTCGATTCGAAGTGGGACTCTTGTGGCGCAAGGATGGCGTCAAACTGCCCCTCAGCTACAACAACGCGCTGAGGAGGCTCAAGAACTTAGAACGCAAGCTCGACAGAAACCCCCAAGATGCGGTGCAGTATCATGGGCAGATGGTGAACCTCATACGAAAAGGATATGCGGAGAAATGCGACGGGACGGAGGCCGGAAGCGAGAACACATGGTACCTACCGCACTTCCCGGTCAAGAACCCAAACAAGCCGGGCAAGCTGCGCTTGGTCTTCGACGCGGCGGCCAAAACGAACGGCGTGAGCCTCAACGATAATTTATTGGAGGGGCCCGATCTACTGACATCCCTACCGAGGATACTGTTCCGGTTCAGGGAGGAAGCCGTGGCCGTGAAAGCAGACATAGAAGAGATGTTCCTTCGCGTGAAGATCAGGAGGGAGGACCAACCGGCGCAGATGTTCCTGTGGAGGGAGGGCCGAGAGGAGCCGCCCTCCAAGTACAAGATGGTGGTCATGATATTTGGGGCATCGTGTTCACCGTACCTGGCACACTCAGTACGGAATCGAAATGCAGAGGAACACGCGGTATCGTGCCCAGAAGCCTATCGCGCCATCACCGAGGCTCACTACATGGACGATTATGTGGACAGCTATCCAGACTATGAGAAGGCCAAGCAAGTCGTGGAACAAGTGGACCGGGTGCACAAGATGGGCGGATTCCACTTGCGGGGATGGACGAGCAACGATCGACGAGCGCTGACGGGGCTACCGGTGGACCGCCTAGCTGATGATGTGGCGCAGCCTGTCACTAAGGGTGAACAGAAGACCCTGGGGATACTGTGGGATTCTCGAGGGGACACGTTGAAATTCAACACATCTCTATCAAGAGTCCCTAAAGAGGTCCGAGAGCTACAGCGCGCACCTACCAAGAGAGAGGCCCTTAGCACGGTGATGAGCATCTACGATCCGCTGGGGCTACTGAGCTGCTACACCATCACCGCCAAAGTTATCCTGCAAGGTCTGTGGCGTCAGAAGCTGGATTGGGACGAGCCGCTGCCGGCGGAGTCAGCCGAAGACTTCACTCGATGGCTGAGAGACATGGAGCACATCAGCCACCTCGAGCTACCCCGGAGCTACAACGGGGGGAGCCCCACAAGAAACCGGCAGCTGCACGTGTTCTGTGACGCGAGCAAAGACGCGTACGCGGCGGCCGTCTACTGGAGACTGGAGCAAGAAGATGGAGAAATTCGAGTAATGCTAGCCGCAGCCAAGGCTAAGGTGGCGCCACTGAAGACACAGACGATACCCCGACTAGAGCTACAAGCCGCTCTGGTCGGAGCGAGGCTCGGGAACGCCGTCACAGCGGAACACAGATGGAAGACAGATGCGATTTTCTACTGGACCGACGCTCAGGTAGTTCTGTGGTGGATACAGAACGGAAGCAGGAAATATACGCCATACGTCGCACACCGATTGGGAGAGATCGCCGAGCTGACATCCGTACACCAGTGGAGGTGGGTGAGCACCAAGAATAATATCGCTGACATGGCCACCCGAACGGGCTATGTCACCAAAAGCGAAGAGGATCCGTGGTTCAATGGACCAGACTTCCTGCGTAGGCCTGTGAACGAGTGGCCCACGGAGAGTCCCGTTCAAGCCGAGGACCTAGAGGAGCACGTCGCCTTCCAGACCACGGAGGCGAGCGAAGTAGACTGTCTGCCAGACGTGAGCCGCTTTTCAAAGTACGAGCGCCTCGTGAGATGTACGGCGATGGTTCTACTATTCATTGAGAAGTGTCGTGATCGCCGGGCCAGTCTCGACGTGCGGCACCTGGAGAAGGCGGAGGTATTATGGTACCGAAAATCACAACACGATAGCTTCGCACGGGAAATAGAGAAGATGAAAAACGGAGGGACGGCGCCGAGATGGAGCTCCTTGTGCCGGCTCAACCCGGTGTACAGAGACGGCTTGCTTACGCTGGACGGGAGGATCAGAGCAGCGCAGGTGCCGGATGAAATGAAGAACCCAGTTATCCTGGACGGAAGACACCCGTTCACGAGGCTGCTGGTGGCCAGGGAGCATGCCAGAGCCGGACATGGGAGCCGCGAGAGAGTAGTGAACGATCTAAGACAGAAATTCTGGATCCTGAAGCTACGGCCGACGGTGCGGAGCATCATACACAACTGCGCCTTCTGTAGGATGAGGAGGGCGCGCCCGAAAATCCCGCAACCTGGAGACCTGCCACCAGAGCGCCTGGGGGCGTTCCAGAGACCATTTTCCTACTGCGGTCTCGATTGTTTCGGCCCAATGATCGTTACCATCGGCCGGCGTCATGAGAAGAGATGGGGAGCGCTGTTTACCTGTTTGACGACGCGAGCGGTCCACCTGGAACTTGTGGCCACGCTGTCGACCGATTCAGCATTGATGGCAATGAGAAGAATGGCCGCACGGCGGGGATGGCCGGCGGTCATGTACAGCGATAATGGGACGAACTTCAGAGGCGCGAACGTCGAGCTGCAACGAGCGTACGCCGAGTGGGTGCCGGCTATGACCGAGCTGGGCCTCACACACCGCATGAAATGGAAGTTCACTCCGCCAGGGGCGCCGAACCAAGGGGGCGCCTGGGAGAGACTGGTGAGGTCGGTAAAAACCGCCCTACTCACCACACTGAACGAGAAATCACCGAAGGAGGAGGTGCTCCAGACCCTGATGACCGAGGCGGAATACTCCGTGAACGCTCGACCGCTCGTTCACGTTTCCGTGGACCCCGACGATCCAGAGGCGATCACACCTAACCATTTCCTCATAGGGTCATCTACTGGTCAACCATACGTCGGGCCGTGCGAGCTGGCCGACAAGAAGACGTGGAGGGTCGCGCAGGCCTTGGCGGACGAGTTCTGGAGGCGATGGGTGAGGGAGTATCTCCCGACGCTCACGCCCCGTGGCGGGGCCCCGAGGAGCGGCCGCAACCTGGCCCCGGGGGACTTGGTGATCGTCGTCGACCCCGCGCTGCCGCGTAATACGTGGCCGCGAGGAGTCGTACACCGTGTCTACCCGGGCCCGGACGGACGAGTGCGTTGCGCGGACGTGCGCACGCGTAGTGGAGTGTTCCGCAGACCAACATCAAAGCTGGCGGTGATAGAAGAGTCGCCGCCGGAGGAGCCGACGGCGCCGGGAGAGGAGCCGGCGGGCTCGTGCTCAGCCGGGCAGTCAGCGGCGGGCCTAGTCAGCCCGCAGTCGCCAGAACGAGTCGCGACGGGCTTAACCAGCTCGTGCTCAGCCGGGCAGTCAGCGGCGGGCCTAGTCAGCCCGCAGTCGCCAGAACGAGTCGCGACGGGCTTAACCAGCTCGTGCTCAGCCGGGCAGTCAGCGGCGGGCCTAGTCAGCCCGCAGTCACCAGATCGAGACGTGACGAGCTCAACCAGCTCGTGCTCAGCCGGGCAGCCACCAGCGAGGCCAGCCAGCCTGCAGTCAACCATGGATTCGGCGAGCCCGCAGTCACCGGAGAAGGCTGCGTAGACCCTGGCTACTGCGCCGGGGGGAGGATGTTGAGGACAGCGGCCTCGCACCCGATAAACTCGTAGTGAGTGTATACAAACTCGTTAACAGTGAAATATGATAATAAACTCAGTGCAAAATAAGTGTTTTTAAAAATAAACTTTAGAAGTGAACTGTGATAAATCTGTGGCTCCCTAAGAGGCAAAAAGTTGTTATTTTAATAAAATAGAACGTTAACTAATAATTATCAGAAAATTAGTGTCTGAAATATAAATAGTTTGGAAAATATTAGGAAAAATGTGCTAAAAAACTATGTAAATTGTATTAACTTTTATCTTCGCCTAGCTATAACTATGTTAAATATAAGTGTTATTATTTAGAATAAGTTGATTATTGTGGAACGATAAATAAAGAATTTCCCGAAATGCGTTTCAATTACCTTGGCTCATGGCAAAATAGGGAAAATAGGGAAAATAGCCGCTTCCGATAGTGAAAATAAGACTGAAGAGACGTACGAATCGGAGCGGCTCTCTATACGGCATTGCCGCGGTCGGGTACCTCAGAGGGGCTTTCTATATGGCATTGCCTTGAGCCGGGTAAGCGAGACGGATTTCGGGGTCGATGTTCTCCTCGACGACTCGTGTGTTTTATTTACGCCCCCGCTCAGCAAGATATACCGGTGTAGCCTTGGAATCTTCGAGTCCGATCCGAGCCAGCGACGAAGCCAGCGACGAAACCTATGGGCGAATACTGTCCCAAACATATATAAAAAATTCAAAGGTGACTGACTGACATGGTGAAGGATTTTGATCAATTCCACTTCCAAGGGGTTAAAATAGGGGATGATACCTTTGAATTTTATATATATATATATATATATATATATATATATATATATATATATATATATATATATATATATATATATATATATATATATATATATATATATATATATATATATAAAATTCAAAGGTGACTGACTGACATGGTGATCTATCAACGCACAGCCCAAACCACTGGACCGATCGGGCTGAAATTTGGCATGCAGGTAGATGTTATAACGAAGGCATCCGCTAAGAAAGGATTTTGATCAATTCCACTTCCAAGGGGTTAAAATAGGGGATGAAAGTTTGTATATAATAATACTTCTTAACGCGAGCGAAGCTGCGGGCAAAAGCTCTTTTTTATATAAAATATTTAGCTATTCGTATAGGGGTCTAAATAAGCATCATTTTTTTGTATATTTATTTTCCTTAGTTCAGTGTATTTAGCTATAATGGTACCTAATCAGACCTCATTTTTTATATTTTGCGATTATTGTGATGATGGTTAAATCGTATTTGATATGAAAATTTTGTATGCGGCTATAACATTTTTATGGTATAGACTAGTGGAGATGAATAAATTATTTTTCATTTAAAACCAAAATATCTTCGCAGTGTGACTCCTAATTCTTTAAAATGGTACCTGAAAATCACTGATAGTTGTGAAAAAATGTGATAGCGTCCTTATTTGCAAGACGTCTCGCGCAATTGACGACCTCTGTGGCTCAGTGGTGAGCGCGTTGGCAGCTCAAGCCGGGGGTCGCGGGTTCGAATCCCGCCGACGGAACAAAAAGATTTCAAAAAATTCCTGGGTCATGGACGTGTATTAAATATGTGTATCATATAATAAAAATCTGCAATATATGTATAGTATAAAAATTAAAAGTATTAATTATATTTCCGTTGTCTGGTACCTGTAACACAAGTCCTTCAGGTACTTACCACGGGGCCAGACTGATGTGGTGTGAAGCGTCCATAAAAAAAAATCGAAGTCTGTCAAATCCATGACACATTTTTAAATGCATCTACGGACTACGCGTCGCGTTGCGATCTGAATTGACCGTCGGAATCTACTAAGACTAATCTATTGTGACAATAGAATACAATTATAGCATTTCCAAGAATCCGCGATCGAAGTATTAATATCTAATATTATTTATTATTTTTGTAATCTAATCGATGTAAGTAATAATTTTTATTATTGTATTCATAAGATGATTTAATCACGCCAACTATTATTAACAGATAGAAGACAACAACATATATTATGAGAAGATGCTGAAGTATGCCCTGGATACGCCAGGGATCTACTTCTCATACTCATATGATCTCACACACTTCGAATTGGATAGAAATTAAGACCTACTGCTTGCTCGAGAGTGATAATTAGAAAAATCCAAAATTTAGATTAGTAAATTCAAAAGTATAATATTATAAGGTCTACGTACCTAGAATGAAAAGTTTCCTTATTGTAAACAGCAGCACTCAGCACAAGTTGGGTTAGTAAAAAAGTGATAATGAATATCGAAGTAAACATTAGGAATTGAGTTACCAAAACCCAAGTAGGCATACATTTCAGCGAAAAACTCAAGAAAAATACTCGTTTTATATTACTTTATTTGTGGGTCTTTCAGACCCTAAGATGTTTTGAGTAATTCATAATAGGAATGAGATTTTTTGAGATTCATAAGAATTTGTTTTAGATTTGTACCAGAAACTTTTTTGTGATGCGTAAAGCGGCGTCGGGAATGACGTTCGTCGCTCGCTCGCTCCCGACCTCAGTACTACACAGCCTCTGGCCGAGGAAACTCGATCGGTTCAAGAGTGGAGTGCAGTGTTTGTTCGTAGTGCTAACACAAATATTACAAAAAAAGTGCGCTTAAAATGTGAGTACGCTTTTGTATTTTTTTTTTTTAGAAAACGAAAAATATTTTTTGAAGAATACGATTTTTGTGAAATAAGTTTTAAAGTAAATAGAGGTGTACTTTTATAAATATCAAAAGCAAAACTTTTGCGGGGTTAATTGAAATTCGTACACAATAATTAACATGGAATAGTAACTTTGTCAAATAATTTAAAAGTTATCTAGTTAAGTGTTATTTTTTTGTGGATTTAAAAATTCAATCCCATAAATATTAATTACACGCAAAAGGTTTTTTTTTGCAATGTATTTAAATCCCGTGTCCAATTTAAATAATTATTGCAAAGGCTTTTAATTTCGCTGCGGCACCGCGGCGCTATAGCGCCTAATTACGGCCAATTAGAATTACGCTTTTTGGTGATTCGTTTGAAGTTTCGTATTAATATTAGATACCATTTTCTTTTTTTGCCAATTATACTTTAGAAAGCAAGGTAAGAATTTTTCATGCAAATCCACAAAGATTTATTTGAATAAAATAAGGTAAATATTAAATCGTCTAGTATATTGCGCCGGTCCCGAATATTTTGTAATATTCACGTTATAAATGGAATTAATGATTGAGTAACCAGAGCCTTTAAATATTAATTTTGTTACATTAATAATTTTCATAGCACTGATGGATTTATTTTTAGACTGTGCGAGGTTGTGGCATTAAAATTTCATAAAAATTATTTAACCCCTAATTAGGCGCATCAAATCTCGAATCACAAAGTCTCGAAATCTCATAAATTTCACTATGGTTGAGATCGAGATCTAAAAAAATCTATTATTCACATCGATGACCAGATTTTTTTTTGCAGTACCGAAGGAAGCAGGCCCTGTGATAATATGACTGACGAACATATTTTCCTTATTTGTATAATTTGTTACTCACTTGTGTTTATTACCCCCTCATCATCATCATCACCAAACAATGGTCTGGGATTATTTTAGTCATCTCTGGGTTTTAAAATCTTGTCTACCGATCCATGCCCGTCAAAAATCGGTGCATAGTTTTGTAGTTCATAGGCTAGACTCGCAAAATCTCTTTTATCTTCAGAAACCTTCCAGCTGCCAGCGTATTTTACTTTCTTGATCTATACTGACATTTTTACAGAGCAATTATTATTGAGTATATAAAAAATGATCTCAAGAAAAGATACTCATATATTTTTAAATCATCCTAAAGTATATCAAAAATAATTTAACTTTTAAACTTTCTTCTATTAGACGACTTGCAACATTGGATTACTTTCACTCCAATAATGGATAGTTTTAATTCAACTATACTAGTATATTTTGTTCCAGCGGTTCGCGAATGTGAATGTTATGTTAAGTATTATTATTATTTTCAGTACTTAGTATATTTTTTTTTCATTGCCCATTTTTAACCCTGTTTTTAATTTTCATATTTTAGTGTTAGTAAACAATAGAATATTCTATTGTTTTTTTGTAAGCACTCTTCTTACTACACAAGTCAATGTATTGTGTTGAATATTTAGGTAATTTTTAGTTTATAAAAACTTATTAACGGCTCATAGTTAATATTATTAGTTTTAATTGTTTTTATTGCATGGCTGTAAGTTTTTCTGGAGAAATACTTGTGACAAAAAAAAAAAACGTAAGTGGTCACATGGGGTCAGCTCTCAAGAGTACCGACGCATGCACCAGCGCTAGCTGATCGGCTACCACTTATTAGGATACCTCAATAGGAAACCATAATTTAAGCGTCGTGGCATTCCTGGAACTCTAGCACATTTTTTTTCGGTTTGAAAGTGATTTGACCCGTGCGACCAATTAAGGGTTAATAATTTTAGTGTCAAATTAACATACACATTTTGCGTTTTTGGATTTTTTTACTATAATTTCACTTTTTAATATTCCCTTAACTTACTGTAAGTTTAACTTTTTGGATCGAATTTCAAATCGTTTTTTTTCATATTATATTTTACAATGAAATATTTTTTCCTTTTTAATTTACTAAAATCTATTTTGCCTTTGTAATAAAAATATTTTTGTTACATTATGAATAATATTTTTAAAGTATGTAATTAATGTTTAATCTTTCTTAAATTTTAATTTATTTAAACTTATAATAACTCTAAACATCCTAGGTAAAAAAAGTTTAATAACAATCTTAATACAAAATAGATGATGACAATTTTATGGGATGAATAAAAAAATCGACCAAGTGCGAGTTAAACTCGCGCCTGAAGGTACCTCAATCGAGCAAAAATAGGCTGAAAATTGTGTTTTTTTGTATGGGAGCCCCCCTTAATTATTACATTTATTTAAATGTTATAATTGATTATTAAAGTACAAATATAACTGAGTATTTCGTGAATATTTCAAGTGCCTATGTGTTGCAGTTATTGACATCGAGCAAAAAATAGCAAAAAAATCACGTTTGTTGTATGGGAGCCCCCTTAATTAATATTGATTTTATTTTGTTTTTAGTATCTGTGAAAATTTTAGAAATCTAGCTATAGCGGTTCTTGAGTTACAGCCTGAAGACACACAGACAGACAGACGGACAGACATTGAAGTCTTAGTAATAGGGTCCCGTTTTACCCTTTGGGTACGGAACCCTAAAAAGCAGGTTGATATACATCATACACGTATTTGGACCTATGGCCTCTTTTATTAGGGCTACGGTCTACGGAACTACAAAATCAAATTGTGATATTTTCTGGAACATTTTGCTGTATACCGATTACCGCCTCACAAATTTGTAATTTATTCAAATACTAGTTTATAATCTCAATTTATCTACAAATTGAAACTAGTGCGTAATCCCTGAATTATTCCAGCGAATTTTCGCGAACTATCTGCCCAAATAATTTTCATCACCATCATCAACCACGTTAATACTAATAGAATAATGGTATACTAAATAATTCAAAATTAGCTTTCCGAAGATTTTCATTATGGAACCAAAAAAATATCTATACTAATATTATAAAGCTGATGAGTTTGTTTGTTTGAACGCGCTAATCTTAGGAACTACTGTTGTTGTCCGAATTGAAAAATCTTATCGTGTTGGATAGTTCATTGATGGACTATGGAGGAAGGCATTAATAGGGCGACTAACCCAAAAAATCAGACATCGTCCTTCTCTTTTCACACTCACGCCCGTATTTCATATGCCAGGTGAAAAAGGACGACGCGGGATCATCGCCAAGTTAGTATTTTCTTAATAACTCAATAAATATACAAAATTAAAAAAAAAAAGCCAAGTCAGATTCTCAGTGATAGAATTTTATACAATGTGTTAAAATATTAACTTAGTTTAATGCACGGTTATGGCAATATACGAAAAATTTGTGAAAATTATATGCAACTTTTTGTTTTTTTCTGTCGAGAAAATAATATAAGTATTGTGATTTTTTTTATATTTTTTTATGACTATTTATTGTGTTTTCGTTTAGATAAAATTCTTGGAAATATAATGTAGTATCTATGTATAGAAAATGAAACAATTCGGGGCTTATTTTCAAGTTTAAAAATGAATTATAAAATCGTCAATTTTTGGAATAGTCGCCCCCTTAAGCTATGTACAACGTCACACGGCGACCAAAAAGAACAAATATTAAACGAAAAATATGGAATTATCGGATAATGTTATTCATCTCTGTAACGCGGACGAAGTCGCGGGCAGCAGCCAGTTTATAATAATATGTTTGTAGTGTCTTTTTTTTTCAGAAAACAGTAGGTTATTCATTACGTAGAATATAGTATTTATAATTATCAACATTAAATTAAATAGCGTTTCAATGAAAACATTTAAATTAAAACAAAAACTCTTTATAAGTATCGTCTATCTTGTAGCAAAAGCTCACCGGATTTGTAATTTGAAAACGTATTAATTGAGAAATTCCTGCTGTAATTAAATGTGAGATTTATCGGAAATGGAGGTGAAAAGTTAGTTCATGCGTTGTGCATTTCTGAATAAGCCGTGCATGAACTGAGGCAAACTAAAGGTAAGACCGCACTACGCGACACGACGAGAAACTATACGTTCCCTAGAACTGAGTGCTGATGTTTGTACTAATGTCAGATTAACGTTTATAAAAGTACGTCAGTTCTATGGAATTTTTATACGTGGGAGAGCCATGCTTCGGCACGAATGGGCCGGCTCGACCGGAGAAATACCACGTTCTCACAGAAAACCGGCGTGAAACAGCGCTTGCGCTGTGTTTCGCTGAGTGAGTGAGTTTACCGGAGGGCCAATTTCCTTTCCTATCCTCCCCTATTCCTTTCCCTTCTCATCCCTACCCTCCCCTATTCCCTCTTAAAAGGCCGGCAACGCACCTGCAGCTCTTCTGATGCTGCGAGTGTCCATGGGCGACGGAAGTTGTTTCCATCAGGTGACCCGTTTGCTCGTTTGCCCCCTTCTTTCATAAAAAAAAAATGAAGTGTCGCGTCGTGTCGTGTCGCGTAGTGCGGTCTCGCCTCAATGGTTAAAGTTTACCGAGCAAGTGGAGTAATGTTCTATAGATCATTTAGAACAAGACTGTATTCAAAATTCAACAATATACCTTTTTTTGGGTTAGAACACAAATGCTTAAAAGCGACCAATTATAATGTATCGATTTATACATTACTACCCCTGATTTCGCCCATTTCGGATCGAATTTCGATCGGCGCTTGTTAGCCACGGGGTATAATTATTCCATATTCAACCATAATAACAGGGCACATCCATAGCTTATCGTAAATTCTGGTATATAGGACGCTGGCTGTCATTTCTCCACTTTATGGTTTACATCCCTTTTGTTTACGTCTCTGTAATCGCAAGTGGAAATAACGTAGACTCTAGATCAAATTCTCCGATGAAAAATTGGGCTGCCGCTAGATTTATCGAGTTTTGGCCGATATACCGCGAGATCACAAGATTCTTTTTAGCAACTTCAATTTGTATGGTAACATAAAAATAAGTTACACCTCTAGCGCTGCTACTTTTACAGTCAACTATATACAGGTCAACTTCGTTTCACTACCCTCCTAATATTAAACTTTTCTGGACTTCAACGAATATTTCAAACTAAAATTATCCAAATCTGTTAAGCCGTTCTCGAGCTTTAGCGAAACTAACAAAATTAAAAATTCATTTTTCTTGATAAGAAGAATATAGATTATTTATACATTATTTCGGAATATTAAATGTAATGTCATCTTATTGACCTACAAAAGTTGTGTCGGAACAGGTGTAAATATAGACGGACACTGAAAAAACATCTATTAAGAAAAGGCACTTTAATTAATGATGCGACCTCATCTTGTCCAGATAAACTTATTGTGGTTTTTGCGGCAAGATTTATTACTCCTACTTTTGTAATATTATTGAAATGTATTGAACAAAATAAATAAATAAAATTAATATTCATAATATGAATATTTATTTTATTTAATTATATTGTAGGCTATATTATAGCCTCTGTTCACTAAATACTAACATGCGAGTTACTGCATTACATTTATTAAGTTTAACGGGTAACTCAGTGAGGTGTATCCCCAGCTTTATAGTTGTGAGAATTTCTTAACTTCAGCGGTTTCATAGCCACAAATAGGCTTTGTCGTCTTAATATACAAAGTTAAGGCAACTCGGAATAAGTTGTAAGTCTCATGTCTCACTTTGCAATGTCACAGCTATTGTCTACCTGTTTTATTGTTATTTTGCTTGAAGGTATTTAAAGAAATGATTAAATAAGATATACTAGTACTAGAGCTGGCGCACACTACGACTTTAAGTCGCGCGATTATTTTATCGACCTACACAAATTCAAATAAAATGCCACTTTATGACATAAGCTATAGATTTCATTTTGCTCTTCCTTTCACATGGTCTACTTCTCATCTGTGCCAAATAACATAAAAATTGCTCCAGTACGTTCAAATAAGCCCTTTCAAATAATTTCCCTCGTTTTTTCCACACTTTCCTCTATTTCTTCGCTCCTATTAGTCTTAGCGCGATAAAATATAGCCTATAACCTTCCTCGATAAATGAGCTATCTAACACTGAAAGAATTTTTCAAATCGGACCAGTAGTTCTTGAGATTAGTGCGTTCAAACAAACACACAAACTCTTCCCAATTATAATAATACTACTAGCTGTTGCCCGCGACTTCGTCCGCATGGACTTTAGTTTATAGTTGTTCCCGTTTTTTCCACATTTTCCTCTATTTTTTCGTTTTTATTAATCTTAGCGTGATAAAATATAGCCTTTCTCGATAAGTGGGCTATCTAACACTGAAAGAATTTTTCAAATCGGACCAGTACTTCCTGAGATTAGCGCGTTCAAATAAGCCATGTAAAATATTTCTTTCCGTTTTTTACACTTTCCTCTATTTCTTCGCTCCTATTAATTTTAGCGCAATAAAATATAACCTATAGCCTTTTTCGATAAGTAGGCTATCTAACACCGAAAGAATTTTTCAAATCGGACCAGTACTTCCTGAGATTAGCGCGTTCAAATAAGCCATGTAAAATATTTCTTCCCGTTTTTTACACTTTCCTCTATTTCTTCGCTCCTATTAATTTTAGCGCAATGAAGCAGGAAGAAATATTTTACATGGCTTATTTGAACGCGCTAATCTCAGGAAGTACTGGTCCGATTTGAAAAATTCTTTCGGTGTTAGATAGCCCACTTATCGAAAAAGGCTATAGGTTATATTTTATTGCGCTAAAATTAATAGGAGCGAAGAAATAGAGGAAAGTGTAAAAAACGGGAAGAAATATTTTACATGGCTTATTTGAACGCGCTAATCTCAGGAAGTACTGGTCTGATTTGAAAACTATATCCTTCCTCGATAAAGAAGCTATCTAACACTGAATTTTTTTTTCAAATCGAACCAGTAGTTCCTGAGATTGGCGCGTTCATATAAGCCCTTTCAAATAATTTCCCCCCGTTTTTTCCACACTTTCCTCTATTTCTTCGCTCTTATTAGTAATAGCGTGATAAAATATAGCCTATAGCCTTCCTCGATAAATGAGCTATCTAATGCTGAAAGAATTTTTCAAATCGGACCAGTAGTTCCTGAGATTAGCGCGTTCACACAAACAAACAAACAAACAAACTCTTCCCAATCATAATATTAGTATAGATTAGCATAGATTACTATAGATAAGACCTTAATTTTTAATGCCGTAATTAGTTCGCCATGTCATCATTGTGAGATAATTTAAGTCTTAAGACTTAAATTATCTCCATGTGACATGTTAAAGTTAAACAAATTAAGTTCATTGGTTTTGTCGCAATAATTATAATTTTTTGCCGTTATATTAGTATTACCATGGGTTTCATAATTTAAAGTACAAGTTAAGTTGGATATTTATCCCAAAAACCACATAATATAGCGCTGATGAAAATCGCTTGTTGTATTTTACAAATATAAATTCGAATATTAAAATCGCTATCAAACTAGAGCAAGAAAGACTTTATCCAAAAATATATTGCATCCTTAATTGTATCACAGTAACAGATACTAAAAAAGGCATTTATTTTAAACACGAAATGGTGAAAATAAATTTTTGTTGTTGCCAAAAATCGAATGAGCCTATTCGGCCTGTTTCCAATTCGAACACAAAATTGCGTCGAAAAAGTGACTATATTTCCGCCTATCGTCTAACAATAGGATTTTATATACAAGTTACTATGATTTGTACCGGGCACTTATATGTTTTTTACACCGACTACGATAATAAAGTAACCTTTTTTCGCCTGGTAAATATTTTTCTCACATGCTACATGGGATTTCTTTTGTTCGGTGGCCTACATCCGAGATTGATTTGTGTCGAATGAGTAGTGTAAAAATATTATGTTTTATTCATAAAGTGGCTAAATACCCTTATCATTTGTCTAGGACTGTGTAAATATGGTTTTGCTTCATCTCCATAATAGAATATTTAAATGTATTTAAACTATGACTGCTACCGTGATTGAGAAGCTATCTGCATGCAGAATCGAAGTCGATCCAAGATATTATTATGTAATCAATCTATATTCTACTAGAGATCGCCCAATGGTCGAAATTCGACCTTAGTTTCAACGACATTAGGACTACTACCTATATTTTGTAAAAAATATTAACTTTATCATTTTTTTTTCAACTCTTGTCTATGGGACTTAGCTGATCTCAGACTGGCCGTGTTAGCATTGTCTAGTATCTTAGATTCAATAAAAAAAAACTATAATCCATTTTCAATTTGTCAACTTGTCAACAGACTTCAAACATAAATAAAAGAGTATAATTCGTATGTAGAGGCTTGTCTCTCAAAAATCTGTCATTTCTCATGTGTGTGTGTTGTAGTGTGTGTAATGTTTTATTTGTTAAAAAAATGTATGATAAAAGCATAATTTCAAAATAATATTAGTTCGATGCACTCCTTTACCATATAAACTATAACTGTGCAAAATTTCATGCACCTACGTTTCCCCATTTTTTGTAAAAAGGGTTACAAAGTTTTTCGTTCGCGTATTAATATTATGATAAGTACTAATGTTATAAAGCGAAAGAGTTTGTTTGTTTCTTTGTTTGTTTGAGCGCGCTAATCTCAGGAACTACTGGCCCGGTTTGAAAAATTATTTCAGTTTTAGATAGCCCATTTATCGAGGAAGACTATAGGCTATATTTTATCACGCTAAGACTAATAGGAGCGAAGAAATAGAGGAAAATGTGGAAAAAACGGGGGGAAATTATTTGAAAGGGCTTATTTGAACGTGCCAATCTCAGGAACTAATGGTCCGATTTGAATAATTATTTCAGTCTTAGATAGCCCATTAATCGAGAAAGTATATAGGCTATTCTTTATTGCGCTATGACTAATAGAAGCGAAGAAATTGAGGAAAATGTGTAAAAAACGGGTAAAATTATTTGAAAGGGCTTATCTCACGAATATACTGGAGAAATTTTTGTGTTATAAATTGGCACAATAAAGAAGTACAACACGTAAAGGATCATAGAATATTTTTTTGTGGACTAATTTTTGTGCGAAATATCTAATTATACGCGGGCGAAGCCGCGCGGAACGTCTAGTAAATAATTATCGTAGACGAATATGCGAATTCAGACTCATACTGTACAGCCTAAGGGCGCTTTTCCTGTGATGCGTGTCGTCGCCCGCATGCGGATCTGGTCAGCATGAAAGTTGCCCGCTTCCTTATATTATATTATCGTCTTAACATTTTTTTAGATCATTTTACTGTCAACACAAGTGCGGTCAGGCGCATGTTGTCACCCGCATGCGGACCAGATCTGCGAGCGGGTGACAATACGCTTGACGGGAAAAGTGCCCTAAGAGTAAAACTTCATTTTCTCCATAAAGTATTTCACTTCCGGACCTTTAAATGTCATATTTAAGTCTAAGAGCGTAAAATATGGGGTCGAACGCACGTGGGTCACGTATACCTCATTTTTCACGTTTAGAAGATGAGCAATAAAACTGAGCAAATCTGAATACCTCTTAGACCAAATAAAAAACCAAGATTTTGTCATAACTCATACCTAAAGCTAAAACTATTTTATTTATTCACATGTCGCACTTGCTTACTAATACAGTGTTCGTTTTATCATTACGCAATGAGCGTTTTCAATATTTAATTTGTCATAAGAGGGATCTTAGGGAATTTTTGGTAAATTAAATATCGAAATCCGTCAAGGTTTCAACCACAAAAAAAGCTTTCAATTACTCACTAAAACCACCTGCGGCCTTCGCCTTCAGCCGTGTAAAGGAGGGATGTCCCGGATCTAACAAACACAGGACTCCCTCCACGACCGGCCGGTCTACCTCAGAAGGGACCGGACTTCCACCAAAGTTAGGGAACGCTTCGGCAAACTGAAGCGTTCCCCTCGGCGCCGGGACTGGCTAAGCCGGGGAGGTAGCTTTCAATTCGATTTAGTACACAAGAACACATCATAATTATTTTTAGGCAAAACATTTCACTATAATAATAACACACACTACAAGCGTGACCACGTACAGTGTACACTAGTAGTACAATCACATTGACAGACATCATAGAAATTCCTTTGTACATAAAAATATGTTTTTACTATGTGCTAGGGCTTGATTAGTGAACAGAGTGGTATAAAGCCATAAAGTTAATACACCTAGCGGAATAGAGAAACAAAGGCCTGAGCAAGCGAGATGTCACTATCAGTAACACTGCGTGGTAAAAAGAGACGTGTGATCCATGACAGCAGAACCTATTTTTTTCATCTGTTTGACGTCCAGTTGGCACTTATCGTTGACAATTTAATCTCTTAGAATGTTGCTTGTGTAAGTCTATACGTAACCAAATTTTTACACACAAACTTAAATCAATTTCGGTTACGTTTAAAGATCGTTGCTCTATTCCGCTAGGTTTATTAACTGTGCAACTTATGGTACGGGACTTCAAAAATGTTAACACTTCCGTCTACTGTTTTTACTGAACTTAATTCGATTTCTTGTTAGTAAATGTTCCTAATTTAAACCTGAAATCTCAATCTACGAAGCTATTCTTTCTTCGTCTCGAGCATTATCTGTATCCATTTTCTAGATTGAATCCAACATTCCAGCTAAATCGATCTTTAACAGCTTACTTAAAGACAATGCTTCCATTTATAAACCAGCACTGCCCGTCTCTGGTGATAATGATTTTATAGCAATTGTTGAAGTCAATTTTTTTGTTAATTAAAAAAAATGGCTCTCGTTATTTTCAATTTGATGGCGTTGATTTTGATTAAAACTATATTTGATAAATAAGTATTTTATGGCAGGATATATAGAGTTTTAAATAAAAATTTAACAGTATTATCTGCCATTGCAATTTGATATCATACTTCAACATAGCATGGCACTGGCCTGTAGGCCATTTTATACCTAAAGGCTAAAAAATAATATAATACATTTTTATGATGTAACTAGCAAAATGGTTGTTGTTACAATGCCATGATTTATAACAGCAATTGATTTTGTTTTTGTTTTTTATTAATTTATTTCAGGTCGCTTTAACATCAGGGTCATTAGCGACCACAACAAAGAATACATTACAGAAGACTTAAATACATTTGTATACATTTATCATTTTCAAAAAATTTAGGGTTTTAATACATCCATTTTCATCATTTAAAAATATTTTATTATTTTTGAGTAGTTATCTATACTCCACTCGGGCTAACTTGTCGCTAGCGGTCGTTGACTCCCTGTTAAAAACTTCTCATTTTCCATATAAACCGCGATTGACAATGAAGTGTCAGATATTGTCAATCGTGGTTTTATATGGAAAATGACAAGTTTTTGACAATCAATGACCGCTAGCGACAAGTTAGCCCGAGTGGAGTATAGTCATGGAAATTTACATAAAATAAGTAGATGTAATTCTTTGAGAGAAACAAAATATATAACTTACTTCTATTGACTCGTCTTCAACAAAGAGATATGATTGTCACCGGAAATAAGAGGAAGTGAAATAATAAAACCTTTTTTGTTATTCGAATTTACCCAATTTGGGTTTGTTTATAGTGATAAAACTCGCGATAAGCCCGCAAGGTATGGGATTGAATTTAGACAACTATTCGTATGATAATGTTGAATTCAGGATGATCAATATCTTTAAATATAAAAAAAATCACAAATATCGTACACCTAACTCATTTTTTCGGAAACGGAGCCGCGCGCAACTTTAATGTACTTAATTATTGAAATTATAATAAAAATAAATAAAATAAAATAAAATAAAACGTTTTTATTTCGGTCTGTGGACCATATAGTGTTAGTAAACATTTAACTTAAAAACTATGTTAGCAACTATGTTAAAATATGTATTATATTTTCCTAAAGGATATTTTATTTTAGTAACATAATGTTAAATGTCATTAGTACGTAATTTAAATGTAACAATACATAAAACGACACACAAAAACTATTATTTTTACAAATTAAAAACGCATTAAGCTTATCAAAAAATCTAATGTCTGATATTTTCAAGGCTTTGACGTAATGGTAATCAGGCTTATACATTACACGTGAACCTATAATATTATCATTGGTTTTTAATTTAGTCCGTCTATTGTTATTTTTTTCAACTTCATACCTTGGCCGCTATAATAAACTTAATAGTTATTATCAGTTCGAAAAAAATCTAATAAATAATCTCCGTCAGTTTATAATCGGGGGCTGTGTTGCGATCATAAAGTTAATATACCTAGCGGAATAGAGACACGAAGGCCTGAGCAAGAGAGATGTCACTATCAGTAACACTGCGTGGTAAAAAGAGACGTGTGATACATGACAGCAGCACTCTTTTTTTGACGTCCAGTCGGCACGTGCCGCAAGTTGACAATTTAATCTCATAGAAATCATGCTTGTGTAAGTGTATACGTACACATATTTTTACACACAGATGAAACCAATTCCGGTTTCGTTTGACAGCTCGAGATTGTTGCTCTATTCCGCTAGGTATATTAACTTTATGGTTGCGATACGTGTCACACTTGTGTTGTGAATGGACAGGCAAGACCTTGACATTTCTCTCAACATGCCTAAAGAAGTTTCATTTAAAATGTTTAAATTTAACAGCCTTTTCACATGAAAAATTGCTTTACGTAAGGCGTATTGGAGATATCGTTAAGTGTGTGGGACTCTCCTGGCGTCAGTATACCCACTAAAACCATGGTGCTCCACTCCTCGCTTAAGGCAGAGTTGCAGGTACGATAGAACCACCCTACCAGCGATCGTCCACATCGTGCAGATCCTTTACCACTACACAGGAGGGCAAAATTTAACAGCCCCTAGACTACTTAAGGGGACTCCTTAATTGTGATTAAAGCATGTTCAAACTTTATCTCGTAACCAAAAACATTACCACACGTGACACGGCGGCACCGACGTAAAATTTAACTTTATGTTTATGTACAGAGAGTCCCATTTGCCTTGTGTTAAATTTTTATTATTGTCATGTAGAAGTAAATAAAAGTTTCAAGCCCGGTGGGAGCGCGGCAATATACTCGTCAAAGGGGCGACGACAAAGCTTCATTTTAGGTCAAAGTTTGTATTAGAGTGTCAAGCTGATATTGTGGCTTAGCTGCGTTTTAATAGGTTCCACAGACCTTAAGACATTAAGCAGCGATATTTTTTGAATATTTGACATACTTCATACTTCATAAAACGCATGATCGTTATCACTACTGGAGCAATTTTCATGTTATTTGGCAGAGAGTTCACTGTGAAAGTAGCAGCGCTGAAAGACCAAAATATTTTTTCACTTTTGTATGGGGAAACTCATGATGCTCAGGCCCTTGCCCGTACAAAAGTGAAAAAAAAAATTTCGTCTTTCAGCACTGCTACTTTCACAGTGAACTCTGTACAAGGAACACGTACAAACCCTAAAGTATTATCACTTATTTTTGTTACACACTGTAGAGTAGATCACATGAAGGGACATAAGCTATTTTTGCGGGAAAATGTAGGGTTTCCGTAAAATTCCTAATTTACGCGGGCGAAGCCGCGCGGAACATCTTGTACTTCATAAAACGCATGATCGTTACCAGTTATGGTGACGCCTTGATAATTTGGCTGCAGCGATATTGATTTTTCTCAACAATGACTAATGCTAAGAAATTAAAGTTCATTGTCAGTATTCATCATGTCTTTATTTTTGAATTACCCATAGCATAACACGATTGGTCAACTTTTATAACACAGAATAATTTATTCAAAAAGACCTCTATAAAAACAGGGATTCTAATTTTGCCAACAGAGGAGAGTGAGTAATGCTTTCAAAATTTGTACATAGATTAGTTCAAGCATACACTATAATTTGCCAATCGCTTATAATATGAAATATATTTATGGTTTTTAAATGACGCGACAAAAACCATTTTGTCGCTTACGCCCTTTCTATTTCTTGTTGTTCCATTTAGAAAACAAGCGATCTAAAACATATCCAAAACGATTTTTTTACTTTAACGCGGCGTCACCTTAATGACGTGTACGCCATGCACGCTACGGTTTACCGGAGAGGCCGCCTGCGCAGGTATCAGTCGAAAGAATTGATTTTCGATTTTCCTCTGGTTGTAGGCCTAAAAAACTGGTCTATTCCCATTTCCCACACACGTTCGGTTCTTCCTGTGCAGGCATACCTCTCCGGAAAACCATAGCGTGGATGGCGTACATTAGATGTACTTACATATAAATTATTATAGCAGCTAGATATAATGTACAAATCACAACATCAAACTAATTCTGAATTTGTAATCTACGCGTATACAATTATGTACAGCTATAAAAATTGTATGCTGATTATTGTTTTTTGTATGAAATAGGCTTTGTAGATTTCATAATTAAAATATTCTACATATTTCTTTAAAATTCGAGATCTACAATGTCATTGAAACTTCACTAGATGTCGCCCGCAACTCTGTTGCGCCAAAATTCATTTATCGCGCGGGCACCGTACATTTTTCCGGGATAAAAAGTATCCTAGGTATATCCTTTTCCGGGACTTAATATATGTCCACAAAAAATTTCAGCCAAATCGGTTCAGCGGTTTGGGCGTGAAGAGGTAACAGACAGACATAAGCGTATACCGATAGCGCTGATCAATTAGACAGACAGACAGACATACAGACAGACACACTTTCGCATTTATAACATTAAGTATGGGAAGTATGGATAATATTATATCACAAGTAACTTTGTCGCGACTAAAAGTGCTGGTAAAGTACAGTATTTAATAAAACTTTAATTTATACTGCACCTTAATGAGAGCAAAATTATATTGCTCCTTAGATTTTAGTTTCACGTGTGCAGACGCTTTCACTTATATAACACTTATAAGCAGCTGCTAACAAGCCATAAAAAGCAAGCAGCAGGAATAATAAAGTCCGTTGACTACTTTAATATTATTTTTAAAATGTTAGTTAGTAAAACAATTAAGTCTATTGTTTTGATATTTACGGTTAACGGTACAAAGCACTTTCATAAAAAGTGTTAAAGCAATTTAACATTATATTATTATTATTGCCTTTTTGTCTAGAGTTAGACCTTAGTAAGTACTAAAGTAACTAAAGTAACTAATTAGTAAATAAACATCCAGCATCGTGGTCCGTGGGCCGTGTTTCGAATAGAAATTCACTGAGACTAAGATCATACTGAAAACTAGTCATAACCATTTTTAGGACGGTAGTTTATTATATTTGGCCTTATCTAATTAACTCGTTAATCAAATTGGACGCGGTCCTTCAGTAATGCCCTAAACATTTCCGATAAGATTCTGAAAAAAGTAATAATAATATGTTTTGCTAAGCTTAAGATTTTTTTTTTACGAAATAAGGGGGCAAACGAGCAAACGGGTCACCTGATGGAAATCAACTTCCGCCGACCATGGACACTCGCAGCATCAGAAGAGCTGCAGGTGCGTTGCCAGCCTTTTAAGGGGTAACAGGGGAGGGTAGGGAAGGGAATTAAAGGGGAGGGTGAGGAAGGAAATAGGGGAGGGTAGGGAAGGGAAAAGGGTAGGGGATTGGGCCTCCGGTAAACTCACTCACTCGGCGAAACACAGCGCAAGCGCTGTTTCACGCCGGTTTTCTGTGAGGACGTGGTATTTCTCCGGTCGAGCCGGCCCATTCGTGCCGAAGCATGGCTCTCCCACGTCAGATGTAGGATTACCTATTATATCTATATAATACGTGGGAGAGCCATGCTTCGGCACGAATGGGCCGGCTCGACCGGATAAATACCACGTTCTCACAGAAAACCGGCGTGAAACAGCGCTTGCGCTGTGTTTCGCCGAGTGAGTGAGTTTACCGGAGGCCCAATCCCCTAACCCCTACCCTATTCCCTTCCCTACCCTCAACTATTCCCTTCCCTTCCCTACCCTCCCCTATTACCCTATTCCCTCTTAAATGGCCGGCAACGCACTTGCAGCTCTTCTGATGCTGCGAGTGTCCATGGGCGACGGAAGTTGCTTTCCATCAGGTGACCCGTTTGCTCGTTTGCCCCCTTATTTCATAAAAAAAAAAAAATATCTTTTATTTTAATTACTCAATCATTATAATATTTATCAGAATATGTCAGAAGAAAGGTTAATTGATAAGTCATGATCTTTAACTTGGCCTGACTAAATAAGGCCACCGGCCTACGAATATTTTTTTCTGATGGCCCTTTATATACTCAATATTTTTATTTCCAAAAGCTAATACGACTGTCACTGACAATAACTTTCAATTAATCCTAAAAAAATATCTTATTCACAAATAAATAAAATATGAAATGGAAACAGGATAATCTTGGAAGAGAAATATCAGAAAATGAAATAAAGTTTTGGTTTCTACGCGAAATGAAAATTCGAATATATCGGATTATTATGCAAAGTGAAATACGGCATTCCCGATATTCTTTTAAACAAATAGGCCTTGATTCTGCGGTCAAGGCGAGTCCAGCCGTATGAATATTTTATGAACATGTTTAAGTCACTCGATGCGACACTCATATATTTTCAACATTCATCGGATTGCTTATTTACTCTTTAAAATTTATTATTTATTTCGTATTCAAATAATGCATTTATTTGTTGCGTTTCTGTATACTTAATAAACCTATTTATAATCGTTTTAAGTAAGGTCCTAGTCAGATTTATATTTTAGGTAAGAAAAGTGGGTTTTCCAACAAATTGTTTAATATCTTTGAATCCGCAAACCGTTATAAAAAGTATAGATAACGTAACTATAAAGATTTAGCTTCATTTTTTTTATGAAAGAAAAAGCAAACGAGCAAACGGGTTACCTGATGGAAAGTAACTTCCGTCGCCCATGAACACTCGCAGCATCAGAAGAGCTGCTGGTGTGTTGCCGGTCTTTTAAGAGGGAATAGGGTAATAGGGGAGGGTAAGGATGGGAAGGGAAGGGAAAAGGGGAGGACAGGGAAGGGAATTGGGCGCCCGGTAAACTCACTCACTCGGCGAAAAACAGCGCAATCGCTGTATCACGCTGGTTTTCTGTGAGAACGTGGTATTTCTCCGGTCAATCCGGCCCGTTCGTGCCGAAGCATGGCTCTCCCACGTATAAAGTACAATGATAGTGTGCTACAATGAGGTGATGACAAATCATTTTTTTTGTCAATACATAATGTGTAACGAAAGAAATAAAACAAAAATACATTTTACAGTTCTCATACGTATAATTAATGGTTTACAGGTTAAATCCTAAAGACGACAAACAAAGTTCAAACACAAGTCGGTCAAACAGCTCTGATTAAAGAGCTTTTCACGTGTGAGCTTTCCCGAACTTTCGCGTAATTTACGCAAAGCTCCTACAACTTCGGTCCGATTCCGAAAAGTTGTCAAAGAAATATCAGTGCATCTGATGTAATAAAGCCGACGATTTATAACACCAATCAAAGCTTTAAACTTGGTGTAGGATAAGTTGGAGCCAGAAATTATTTTCTGGTTTAGGTGAAACGTATTTTTGAATGCCCGTATGAGTTAGGGCGGGTTTTACCCATAGAGAGTTTTGTGCTATGTGACACAGAACAAGAGTGCTATGTCGTGGCTATGTCAGTTATTTATTAACACAATAAAGATAACTAGAAATCGGCCAATGATCGAAATTCAACCTTAGTTTCAACGACATTAGGACTACTACCTATATTTTCTAAAAAAATATTGACTTTATCATTTTTTTCAACTCTTGTCTCTGGGACTTAGCTGATCTCAGACTGGCCGTGTAAGCATTGTCTAATAGTATCTTAGATTCAACAAAAAAAACTATAATCCATTTTCAATTTGTCAACTTGTTGTCAATTATAGACTTCAACCATAAATAAAAGAGTATAATTCGTATGTATAGGCTTGTCACTCAAAAATCTGTCATTTCTCATGTGTGTGTGTTTTAGTGTGTGTAATGTTTTATTTGTTAAAAAAATATATGATAAAAGCATAATTTCAAAATAATATTAGCTCGATGCACTCCTTCACCATATAAACTATAACTGTGCAAAATTTCATGCACCTACGTTTCCCCATTTTTTCGTAAAAAGGGTTACAAATTTTTTCGTTCACGTATTAATATTATGATGATATTACATTTAACACAAGAGCAATAGCTGAGTAGACAGAGTAGTTATGTCTATTGTGACAATAGTGTTATTTAACCAAAATATGTTCCTCGTTTTCACCTTTCTAACTCAATTTCAGGCGAAAACACTAAAACGATTTTAATGTTTCAAAATGCAGATCTCTGCAGGCCTACTATCTAGTAGGCCTGGGAAAGTGTCTACCTACATAATATTATTTTAGTCGACATCAGCTACTACGAGTAAATATTATAAAGTTAGACAGCGTCAGTAAATGGGAAATTAATTGCGAAAATTTAATTTCCTGCATTATACTGGTACCTTCTCTTATCATAGTAGTATACATAATATTATGTCGCAGCCAACTGGTCAAAATAGCCGTTCAATCAAATAGCTAGCCCTTTGACTGAATAGCGCCATTCAATCACACGTCTAGCTTTTTAATTGAATATTTCAGTCGCTCAAAACGTTCAACACTACAGTTGATTCAAAAGCAGCCGTTTGATTGAACTAGTTCAGCGCTCACCACTGCGGCGCTATGTGCGTTTTGTTTACAATATGGCGTCAACTATTTTGTGATTGTAAGATATTTTTCGTAAATATACGTAACAAGTGTTATTAAAGTGACAGAAATTATTGGAGCACATACGAGTCAATAAAAATTTAAACAAATATTCGAGGAGAAATTATGGGATTATGAAAAGCATCACAAAGGTATTTATTGCAATTGCGTTCAAAATGAGTTAGAATACAATTTATTCTACTTGTTATCATTACGCTTGTGTAATAATAACACTAAACTAATGGTCACCTTAGTTATTTTGCCATTTAACCAGTAAACTAAGCGTCGTCTAGTTGTAGTGTTGAACGTTGTAGTCAACAAGTCGGCTAAACGACGTATAGCCGTGTGATTGAATGGCGTTGTACAGTAAAAGGGCTAGTTCTTTGATTGAACGGCTATTTTAACCAGTGAACTGCGACACATACACAACGTGGGCTCGCTTTTAAAATGAACGCAAACAGTTCTAAAAAGCCTCGTCAAAACATAAAAACTTCGAAATCCTGAAAATACTCGAACATTAATAATTATTGAAATTATTATTACGATAACAAAAGAATAGACAAGGAACGTATTCAAAAAATAAATCAGTGAATAAAATAAATAAATGAACAAACAGATATCAATGTTAAGATAATCAAAACGTCTCCCAAAGGCTCAGGAAAATATATTATTTTCGTATCTTGATTTGAAAAAATATAAAAATAAATCTACAACTTTTATTTTTCCGTCGTCGGGACATCGCCTGAAAAACTTCGAAATCCTGAAAATACTCGAACATTAATAATTATTGAAATTATTATTACGATAACAAAAGAATAGACAAGGAACGTATTCAAAAAATAAATCAGTGAATAAAATAAATAAATGAACAAACAGATATCAATGTTAAGATAATCAAAACGTCTCCCAAAGGCTCAGGAAAATATATTATTTTCGTATCTTGATTTGAAAAAATATAAAAATAAATCTACAACTTTTATTTTTCCGTCGTCGGGACATCGCCTGGAGGGTATTATGTATATTTTGTGGATAAAAACAAACTTTTATTGTAGGCTAATAATACTTCGGAGTCTTGAAATATTGGAGTAGACGTTGGTTTACTGAAATGTATTCTTAATGACACCGTTGCGCCAAAAGTATATTTTGCCGGGATTAGATGCCTATGTCCTTTTCCAGGACTTAAGAGGCCTACTAACCCAAAAAATCATACATCGTCCTTCTTTCTTCACACTCATGCCCATCTTTCATATGCCAGGTGAAAAAGGACGACGTGGAATCATCGCCAAGTTAGTTTTCTAAGAATAAAAGACGAACTATAATGATTATAAAAAATATTTTGAGCAAGTTTAGGTTTTATCAATGCCTTTTTAGATATTAAAAAATATTAAAGAGAAGACAGCAAACTTCGAAGATCCAAGGAAAAAGGTGTCTAAAACAAGGTTCTTTGTAAAAATAAAACTATCGAGCATTTTTTCAGTAATCGTGTTTTATCTCTTGAGCATTTTATCTACAATCTACATAAACTGAAGCACAGAATATATATTAGTAGTAACTGAAGTTACTTGTGTAAAAAAATCAGTTTTCTACACCTTACAAATTTTGAGATCTAGGTTTAAGTTTATAGTCAAGTTTAGGTCGGGTGCATTCTTAAAGTATCTCCATGTCAAATTTCAGCATAATCAGACATAGTAGAGACAAACTCTTTTGCGTTTGTAATATTAGTATTATATGGATGTCTGTGCCCACGATAGCACATTAAAGGTCACTGCACATCACACGTGATGAGGTGGTGCGTTTTTAAATGAGCCATTGCAATTTGGAACAAGTACAGTCAATACATTGTGAACTGTGAACGATAAGACGCAGTAAATATACCTCATATTATTATAAACTTTTAATTTTGATGGTTTATAATATAAGGTATACATTTTACTACCTTTTTAGGGTTCCGTACTCAAAGGGTAAAAACGGGACCCTATTACTGAAACTTTGATGTCTGTCCGTGTGTCTGTCTGTCTCCAGGCTGTAAATTAAGAACCTCTATAGCTAGATTTCTGAAATTTTCACAGATTATGTATTTCTGATGCAACTATGACAACAAATACTAAATACAAAACAAAGTTAATACCGTATTTAAGGAGGGCTCCCATACATCAAACGTTATTTTTTGGTCTTTTTGGCTCGTTATCCATAATGGCAACTTAATATAGACACTTGAAATTTTCACACAATTCTCAATTATATGTGTACTTTAATATTAAATAATAAAATAAGAATAAAATAAATAATTAGGGGGCTCCCGTACAAAAAACACAATTTTTTCCTTATTTTCGCTCTATAACGGTATGGAACCCTTCGTGCGCGAGTCCGACTCGCACTTCGCCGATTTTATAATTGAAATGTTTTCAAGAACTACATCGCCCGTGGATTCTTTTATTTTTCAGAACAAGCACTCGAGAAAAGTTTTCAGATCACGTAAATTAATCTAGCCACTCGTTCTGTTGCTACCCAATGGAACCGACTGAAGTTTTCATAATTTACTCATGTTCATTCTAAGATATTACTGAAAAATTAAATAAAAACACTAAGAACATTTTATTCATAAAATTTATTGAAAAGTTATGGAATACAATATTTGTAGAGATGAAAATTAAAAAAGTGACTATAATGATTAGGCTGGCCGCATACACAAGTTTTCCGAATTCGTTTTCCTAAAACGGAATTACCATTTGGAATTCTGTGAGGCTAGCACACATTGTTAAAGTGACGCCGCGTTAAAGTAAAAAAATCGTTTGGATATGTTTTAAATCGCTTGTTTTTTATCAGAGGCCGGGCCGCGCGGGCCGGCCTCTCATAAAAAACAAGAAATGGAAAGCGACAAAATGGTTTTTGTCGCTTAATTTAAAAACCATAAATATATTTTATATAAGCTATGGGAAAATTATAGTATATGCTTGAACTAATCTATGTACAATTTTTGGAAGCTTAAATCACTCTCCTCTGTTGGCAAAATTAGAATTAGATTTTTTATAGGTATTTTTGATTGATATTAAAATATTAAAGAAAAGACAGCAAACTTCGAAGATCCAAGGAAAAATGTGTCTAAAACAAGGTTCTTTGTAAAAATAAAACTATCGAGCATTTTTTTTCAGTACTTAATCGTGTTTTATCTCTTGAGCATTTTATCTACATGAACTGAAGTTACTTGTGTAAAAAAATTTGTTTTCTAGACCTTACAAATTTTGAGATCTAGGTTTAAGTTTAAAGTCAAGTTAAGGTCAGGTGCATTCTTAAAGTATCTCCATGCCAAATTTCAGCATAATCAGACATAGTATAAGAGACAGACTCTTTCGCGCTTGTAATATTAGTATTATATGGATGTCTGTGCCCACGATAGCACATTAAAGGTCACTGCACATCACACGTGATGAGGTGGTGCATTTTTAAAAGAGCCGTTCCAATTTGGAACAAGTACAGTCAATGCATTGTGAACTGTGAACGAAAAGACGCAGTAAATATACCTAATATTTATTATAAACTTTTAATTTTGATGGTTTATATTTTACTATTTTTCTTATTACGACAAAATGGTTTTTGTCGCTTAATTTAAAAACCATAAATATATTTTATATAAGCTATGGGAAAATTATAGTGTATGCTTGAACTAATCTATGTGCAATTTTTGGAAGCTTAAATCACTCTCCTCTGTTGGCAAAATTAGAATCCCTGTTTTTATAGAGGTCCTTTTGATTAATTATTCTGTGTTATAAAAGTTGACCAATCGTGTTATGCTATGGGTAATTCAAAGATAAAGACATGGTGAATACTGACAATGAACTTTAATTTCTTAGCTTTAGTCATTGTTGAGAAAAATCGATATCGCTGCAGCCAAATTATCAAGGCATCACCTTAATGTCTAAGCACACTATGCCGAATTATCGCAGCGGAAGTTCAGCTTGATTTCGTCTGCAATGTATTTCAAATTACCGATGACACACCATGCTGAAATTCGTCGCGTTATATTGTATGCGTTTGACATTACTGACGTAATCATGCTGAATTTCCGCTGCGAAAATTCGGCATAGTGTGTTTAGACACTAATTAGTTTATTTCACGCATGAAACGCGCTGGCTTGCTTTTGAAAAGTTCCTGCGGAATTCGTTCCGTTCGGAAAAAAGCGAACGTGTGCGCCACTTAATGCATTGTCTAGATTCCATGCATATTTCCGAATACGGAAAACTAATGCGAAAATTGAGTATAGTAAATTAAATAATATGGAAATTGTATACGGAAAACGTACCTATGTTAATATAAGTTTTATGTAAGGCCAAAGTAATATCTCGGTCATGCCTAAGCGTATTTCGTCACCGGGTAGTAAATAATTTTAGTAATAATATTCTGACACGTGTAGCTGAAGCGTCTTAAGTTACGAATCATTAAAAACTTACCAAGTTTTCCCCTTGATCTCACAACTTTAAAGTTTAGGATTGATTACATGCATTCATTATATAGAAAATTAAGTTTACCTCACTAGGAAAGCCCCTAATTTAGCTTAAAAAAATAACTTGTACTATAAACTTAACATTTATTTTTGGAACGTAGTTCCTTAAGGCACGTTGCGCCTTGCTAGACCGAAAAAGTTGTAACGACACTTTTTTATTAGTACCTGCATAGTAGGGATAGAGGGCGTTGATAGTTTAGTTTTTTTATATTGAATCTTAAATACTGTTAGACTAATAATACACGGCCAGTCTGTCATCATTTGACTTAATTTATCTGGGACTGTCGCAGGAATTCTGTCAAAAAAATAATAAACGCAATATTTTGACAATAGAATATCAATAGAAAAGCGTTGAAATTTGAAACTTATAATTTAATATTTTATTTGAGGACGAATTTTGACCATCGGACGATCTCTAGTTATGAGAAATGGGCACCTGTAGCTCTACCATGAGTTTAAAGCTATAGTATTTTTCGATACTCGATACCGACTACCGTAAATTTTTAGTATGGCAAATTTTACAGCGCCTCTAGCGGTTACTTGTGGAACTAAAATCGCCATAATAAATATTTACGTAGTCGGTATCGAGTATCGATAAATACTATAGCTTTAAACTCATGGTAGAGCTACTGTATTTTATAACTTCGTTCCATCCGGGTGTCCCTTGACACCTCTCAAGTTTCCTTTTATCTTAAAATTTTGTTATTCTCGCTAAAACTGGAGAACGGCTGATCCGATATGGGTAATTTTAGTTTTGAAATATTTGTAGAAGTCCAGGGAAGGTTTATATCAGAAGAAAAGTGATACGAAGTTCACCAGGTTCTAGTAAAAAATATATGATAATTATTATCAATTCCCATCCGTTGAAGTAAACAAGCATAAAATTAATGCTCATAAGGTTACTTCCTAAATTAACATTTGCCCCGATTACTCTCTTGAAATGTACGCAAATTGATTTCAGCTAAACTACGCGGGTTTCACCACTAAACCTCTCTTAAACTACACGAGCTAATGAAGTTATAACATGTTTCTTTCTAATTAGAACTAATAAGCGTTCGCCGTATTTACTGAAAACGGCTTCAAACGCTATGTTAAAATATATTCTCAGTTCATTTCAGGAAAAGTGGTATTAAGAAAATTACAGTGGCCGTTTTCTTACGTTTATTAAGTTTTATATGCGGTTTTAGTTTGCGGCTACGTTCTAATAGGAAAGTAACAGCGTTGTTTAAGGGGGCGACTAACCCTAAAGTGTCGATTTTATAATTCATTTTTATACTTGAAAATAAGCCCCGAATTGTTTCAGTTTCTAAAATTAGATACTACATTATATTTCCGAGAATTAGATTTGAGCAAAAACACGATATCTTATAATTTTCTACATAGAAAAAAATCACAAATATGCATCTGATTTTCACGAAATTTTCATTTATTGCCATAATCGTGCATTGAACTAAGTTAATATTTTAACACATCGTATAAAATTCTATCATTGAGAGATCGACCTAGCGGATTTTTAGAATGTTGTATATTGATCGAGTTTTTGAGAAAAAACCAATTTGGCGATGAATCCGCGTCGTCCTTTTTCACCTGGCATATGAAAGACGGGCGTGAGTGTGAAGAGAGAAGGACGATGTTTGATTTTTTGGGTTAGTCGCCCTCTTAACGTAATCGCCTATTCGACCCGTAATCGTATTACCTCGTGTTCAGATGGCATTATTCTTGCTAATCCTTTGTAGGCTTTTAGTGTTATTATATTCAATTTGCACAATTACTTGTTAGCCTTTTACTGGTATAGCGTAAAGGACACGGCTCTATGCGCCCCTTTTGCTGAAAAGAGGTTGTATATTTTTTATATATTCGACGATAATTTGGGCGGTTTTTAAACCAATTTTCAAGAATATTTAATCGTTTGCGACAAACGACGCATAAGCTCTATGCTTCATTTTTTTTCTAAAAAGGAGGTTGTATAAATTTATATTTTTTCAGCGATAATTTGAACGTATATAATCCAAGTTTCAAATCTGGTTTTTGCAGTATTGACTAGTTCCAAATTAGTCCCACATTTAAAACAGTGATGATAAGTACTTACCACGGGGCCAGACTGACGTAGTGTGAAGCGTCCACAGATAAGTGTAAAAGTTTTCATATTTCATGGTATTTTTGTATGTCATAACACTATTTTCCGCAAATGTTTAATATTTATTACCACGAATTATCGCGAACTTAGCCAGTATTTCATCATTCGAAATCAATCTCAAGCATAAATGAAAAATCAATACGTAAAAGCTTTATAGATCGCTTCCAATTCTTTATTCCTCAAACGCTCCCATTACGCATAAATTGATTTAAAAGATGTCATAATTCAACGAAATTTCGGGCTCAAATCCAGAAGTATTGACATCAGTACAAATCGAAAAAGTCGTAAGCCGTCTCTTATTGCGTTATATAAGTTTGTTGAGTCAACGAAACAATTTTACTGAAACTCATTTTGTATTCTGACTTTTAAAAAGTCTTTCTTCTTTTCGCTTTAATTGGAATATTTATGTAAGGTATTCCATTTGACGCGTTGACTAATAGAATGGACAAAATATCTGTCCATTCTACATCCATATCATGTCATAATACGTGGGAGAGCAATGCTTCGGCGCGAATGGGCCGGCTCGACCGGAGAAATACCACGTTCTCACAGAAAACCGGCGTGAAACAGCGCTTGCGCTGTGTTTCGCCGAGTGAGTGAGTTTACCGGAGGCCCAATCCCCTACCCTATTCCCTTCCCTACCCTTCCCTATTCCCTTCCCTTCCCTACCCTCCCCTATTCCATTCCATTCCCTACCCTCCCCTATTACCCTATTCCCTCTCAAAAAGGCCAGCAACGCACCTGCAGCTCTTCTGATGCTGCGAGTGTCCATGGGCGACGGAAGTTGCTTTCCATCAGGTGACCCGTTTGCTCGTTTGCCTCCTAATTTCATTTAAAAAAAAATGAAGAGGATGAATACGATAAATAACAGTAAAAAAATTGCCGCTTTTTTGCATAAATGGGTACTTTAGGGCCGGAAAAATGATTTGAAATTAAAAACGAAAAAATCTTAATGTTAACAAGAGCGTGTCCTGACTCAGGACATCTTTATTACATCTACCAAGTAGAATGGCAAACAGTGGCAAGACGCCACTTTCTCACCACTGACTCGTCACCCTATTCGGTAGGTGTAGTAAGGCCCATAGGATTCACGTCGAATAGCTTCTTCAAAAAAGACTAAACCACCGAACCGACTTTAATAAATAATTTATTCAAGTCGCTTACGTTTAATTTGATATTGAGTTGAAAATAAACTTTAATAAATTTTGATATATAGTTACTTTACAACCCGGACAAAGAGGAATTATTATATTTTTATATAATGAAAGGAGCAAATACCTCTAAAACAGTTGCATACGCCTGTAATTAGCTATTGTGTTAGTTTAAAACAAAAATGTATTAGTTTTTAAGTTATTAATTTTGTCACAATATGTTGTTGGTGTATCTTTAAATAAATAAATAAATAAATCATCGAAAACTATACGGTTACAGTGTGGTACACAAACTTCACGAACCAAGTTGCGTACCACGTGTAGTATTATAAGTGACAAGTTTTAGTTCAATTTATGCAGTGATTTACGCTGTTTGATAGATCATGATAGCAATTCACTATTGTCAAGCATCTAGCATCTAGAGTAAAATAAATCCTGATGGATTCCCCCGTGAAATCCGTTACGGGACTAGGGCCCGTAGTCAAAATTATTCGCCAGTTTTGATAGCGAAGTTAAGATGTCAAAAAAATGTGGGATTTGACATACGCATAGCAAGTGCTTACACTTTGCGATGCTAGAGTAAGAGCCTGCGATGGCCAGACCTTCCTCAGTTTAGGAAAGCTGAAAGCATGCTTCGGCACTAATGTTGTCCATACGTTTATGTCAAATCCCATGCGAATTTGACATCTTTCTTTTAATCGTAACTGGCGAAGGCATTTTGACTAAGCACTCTGGTTTTATAACGCTGAGCCACGCTTAAGTTTTGGATTATTCGCTGTCGGGAACGTTTCGGCCTTGCCGGGCTTAAGGGAGCTTAAGGTTACCGATAAGGTCAGGGTATTCATATTTGCTTAACAAAATTTACTTTACGAGAATCATCTTTATCCGTTTAAACTTTGTATCTGCATTCTGCACACACATATTGTGTGCTTGTGTAACTTAGAAATTGTTTATTGTATCTTAAAATTATTACATAATATTATCTTCCGTGTTGGAAGACTAACTCGGCTATTCTCAAAGCGAGCTCCTCGGAGCCTTGGAGTTTCGCAAAGCCTTTGTAGGGGCTCCACCAGATTCTCGTGGAGCCTATACAAAGTGACAAGAATACTAGTAACTAGCTAAAAGCCGAGCTTTGTGAGGGCTCGCGTCGTTTTTCTGTGTGGTAATATCTTTGATAATGAGAAAAATACACCTCTGCTAATAAGCTGTTTATGCATTTAATGCCATAAAAGCTTCTTAGATATTTTATGTCAAATTAATTTAATATTAATATGTTTTAAGAGAGGCCTATGTCTTGCTAGACTTAAGGGTGATATGATGATGATGATGTTTTAAAATTGCACATAATTAAGTATTTACTTTTTTTTAGGGTTCCGTCCAAAATTTTGTCCTCTAAAAGAGTTCCTCCCACAGAAAGTTTAACCATCGTAACTAAAGCCATGCTACAGAGTGAAGTACCTATACAGAAAAACAGTAGCTTTTAAGTTGCCATGATTTTTGCAAGAATTCCGCAAAGTAGTATTTTTCTGAGATTGAATTAGAGTATTTAGAAGTTTCCAGGATATTATATTTTGTAGCAAATTTTATCACAATCGGTCTATTTTTTATTTAATTACTTATATTGAATAGACAATAAAACTATTATTTTCCATTCAATATAATTAAATAAAACTTTCCTCCAATTATATCCTAAAATATACTACTATTCTATACTATGTTAAAGAACTTAAAGATTACGGGATAAAAACTGCACTTACCTTAATTGCATATTAAACACGCTTTGTATACCTGAGTGGTGTTTGTGGTTGCATGTTTTGATTAACAATGTTAATAAAAGCGTCGAGTTGTTACCTAATCCGGTGGATTTTGCATGATTTACGGATCCTGCTATTATAAAATTAGGAGGCAAACGAGCTTAGGTACAGGGTGATAGAAAGCAATTCCAAAAAATTTTGGTAAACCCGAAAAGTGCTTTTGTATTATCAGATAAATTGAGTCACAAGCAGACCTACTTTTTTTTTATGAAATAAGGGGGCAAACGAGCAAACGGGTCACCTGATGGAAAGCAACTTCCGTCGCCCATGGACACTCGCAGCATCAGAAGAGCTGCAAGTGCGTTGCCGGCCTTTTAAGAGGGAATAGGGTAATAGGGGAGGGTAGGGAAGGGAAGGGAAGGGAATAGTTGAGGGTAGGGAAGGGAATAGGGTAGGGGTTAGGGGATTGGGCCTCCGGTAAACTCACTCACTCGGCGAAACACAGCGCAAGCGCTGTTTCACGTCGGTTTTCTGTGAGAACGTGGTATTTATCCGGTCGAGCCGGCCCATTCGTGCCGAAGCATGGCTCTCCCACGTATAGCATGGCTCTCCCTACTTTATTTGGTGGGGTTATGTCAGTGTTAGCTCAATAAACAGAACGAACCAGTAACTTCGGCTCAGTAACCTGTAACAGTCATGCCACACGACGCGGTGCGGTGCCGCACCGGAGGTCATCCCGGCGGACTACCGGCCACATGGCGATTGCGGTGCCGCAACGTTTTACAGTGGGTACTGACTACTGTAGCAGCGACGGACTCGAGCTCCACCAGTGCATACACCTCTCCCCGTATATTACGTACTATAATACTACGTCGTATATTATGTAGGTACTTATACTACGTCAAACGTATAAACGAGAATACTTCTAAGTCGGCCTACTGGTTCGTTCTGTTTTTTGTTGTTAGTCGTGGTCAGAAAAGCTTGACATAACCCGACCAAATTACATAAGTTCTCTAATAGTAATTAATAATTTCTCTTACGGTCAATACTTTATGTTTTTAAATTAATACAGTCCGCTTTAAGCCATCCGTTTACCATGTTATACAAATATTTTATTCTCTACTGTTTTAATATCCAACTTGATAATTTGACTGGCATAGTTAAGTCCCCAGATGTTGCTTCTCAAATTAAATATAAATTCCTCAAGGATATTGTAAATACAATTGACCTGAATTAGGTGAAACTAATGGACTATCACACCTTTCATTATACCAATAAGCTATATAATTACTTACTAGCTTTGGCTGAATATTTGTATAAAAAAAAACTTTATTTGAAATAAGGACGCTATCACAAAAATTATGACAAATTTTGGAAGGTCAGTACGAATATCGACGTTAATTACATTAAAATAACATTCAATATCAGCGCGCCTTGTACAGTGGCGGTTACGACGCTCGCCGCTTTCTCGATAGGGCGAAAATGTATGAAGAAATTTGAGAGCGTTTCTTATTTTTCTTATAAATGGAAATGTTATTTATTTTTATACAAAATATTTAGCTATTCGTATAGGGGACTAAATAAGCAAAAATTTTTTTGTATATTTATTTTCCTTAGTTTAGTGTATTTAGTTATAATGGTACCTAATCAAACCCCATTCTTTTTTAAATATTTTGCGATTTTCACATAAATACGTTTTAACCATCGTTAAAACGTATTTATGTGAAAATTTTGTATGCGGCTGTAAAAATTTTATAGTATAGACGTGGAGATGAATATATTATCTTTCATTTGAAACCAAAATATCCTTGCAGTGTGGCTCCTAATTCTATGGTACCTGAAAATCGCTGATATTTGTGAAAAAATGTGATAGCGTCCTTAAGCACGTAAGAACGAAGCCACGTATTGATTTGAGATTTACGAGAACGAAACCACATTTATGCAAGGCGATGCGTCGCGCCTCGCCACTGGACTGGCGGTTTTTAGGGTTCCATACCCAATTGGTAAAAACGGGATCATATTGCTAAGACTTCGTTGTCTGTCCGTCTGTCTGTCTGTCAATCGCCAGGCTGTGTCTCAAAAACCGCTAGACTTCTGAAATAAGCATAGATTGTGTATATCTTTTGCCGCTATAACAACAAATGCTAAAAACAAAATAATATTAATATTTAAGGAGGGCTCCCATACAAAAATTTAATTTTTTTGGCCTTTTTTGCTCGATATCAATAATAGCAACAGGTAGGCACTTGAAATTTTCACAAAGACCTTAAATATATTATGTGTACTTTAATAATTAATAAAAATATTTGAATAAAATAAAAGTTTAAGGGTAAGTTTAAGTTTAAGGCTCCCATACAAAAACACAATTTTTGGCTCTGTCGAAGTTCCTGAGATCGGAGTGCCAGCGTTTCCATGACATTTAATACCAACTACTATACCACAATATAATATTGTTATACTGTGACTGTATGATCTACGACTAAGATAACTGTGGACTCAACCGTATATTCCCCATATTATATTCCCACAACTTCTGGTATTATAATAAATAATTCATAATTATCATCCTTATCGCGTTGTCTTTCTAAATAAAATAAACATTATACACTTTTATAATTAAACGTCCTTTACTTCCGTTTATCCTATAAAATATGAGTGTACTGGCACCGTTTTAAGAACAAAACAAAGCCACACTTTTATGAGGTCATCTATTTACTTGACGGCTCTCAGAGTATAAAATACGGTTATAAATTGTGTTAACAAGCCCGTTTTCCTTTTGTTAGTTATTTCGGCAAATATCTGTCGCAGGTCGTGACTGTCAGCTTTTATTATTCTTATTTGAAGTAGAAGAGGTCATCTCGAAACGAGTTGAAATTATGCACGACATGATGATACATGCGATGAGATTAATAAATAGGCTATAATAATGCCTCCCGCACTGATTTTGGTGACGGTGACCAGGTTACATTGAACAGGCCAGTTACGCAGGAGTAATTTTATAGTGGCCAAGTATGTGCGCAACACACATTAAGTGCACTCTCTATTTCTTTAACTCTCATAACCCAGTAGGACACGACTGGCGAGAGATCAGGCGCAGGACCGACTTTTTACATGCCCATTGCCAATCCTACGCACGGATCATCTTACTCGTCAGAGAGTGATCAGCCTTCAATGTCCTAAGCAAACTTGGAAATACTAATGAACCGGAAATGCTAATAGTTTCAGACATCTGCATAGAAATGAATTTTGTAAAGTACGTTTTGCAAAAGTTCTGTACCATATCGACGGTGGAAAAGCAAAAGTTACCAAGCGACATACAGCTATTTTTACAAGAGAGCCGTTTAAAGATTCATTTTTTCTTTAAAAAATCGTAGAAAATTAGCTATTAGAGATATTTTAAAAAATCCAACGGATTTTTAAAGTATTTTAATGCCTTTATTAATTGGTTTATTTAAAAAAAGGTATATCTGTATACTTAGCGTAGAAGTGGCGTTTGGTTACAATTTACCTAAATTTAGAAGCAGGTAAAAGTTACCAACCGACAAAAACGTTTTATCTTTCAATCTAGTAAATATATCTAAATATATATTTTTTTCCAAATGGTTCGAAGCAAAAAGGGTTAAGTAGAGATTTTTTTTATTGATTGAACAAGCAAAGGGGTCTAAATTTCATAGTATTCCATTATTATAACAAGCAATGTTTACTATACGACAAATAAAATTCTGTTAGTGTAAGTAATTATTTACCTGCCGCCAAATAAATTTTAGCTAGAACTCAAAAAAATTTACTTTTTAGACTCAGTGAGGAAATTTGCTCAGCATAGTTATGCTGCAATCGAAAATAACTGAAGTCAAACTGTTGAAAAAAAAAACCTATCAAGTATACAATATTTGAAATATGCCTTTCAATAAATTAATTTCAAAAAAAAATAATTGAAGCCGAGTTCCTCGGTAAAAACAAAATTCAGTATTCCAATGAACCGTAACTTACTTACCGACTTCTAAAATGTATGAAGATTGAGTACTTAGAGATAATATAGTTTAGGCTTAGGCCAAGTACGGAACCCTAAAAAGGCACTAATATAAAATAAGAATTACGTAACACTTTTAAGTTTATTCATAAGAATATTAATTTTGCTTTTGCCGAGGTAGTCAGTTCCAATTTTTTGATTGAAAATAATTTATTGTTCTCTTTTTTACGGCTAGTCAACTAGGAACCCTTATAGTTTCGGTCTATCCGTCTGTCTGTCCGCGGTTTTTCTCAGAGACTATAAGGCTTACAAAGCTGTAATTGCGCATAAATGTACTTCTTAATCACGCCGACAAAATGGTATATAAAATCTTTAATTTTTTTTTGTGGTACCTCCGATACACATCAAGCGGGGGTGATTTATTTTTTCCGCGTCCACCCCACCGTATAGAGTGTCGTTGGATAGTATTTTTAAAAATATAATGAGTATTCAAAGACCATTTTCCGATTTAGGGATCCATTTGTGAAATATGAAGTTTTAAAGTGGAACAAATCGTTAGAGTCTAGTGTCCCCTAGTCCCCTTCTACCAGCTAAACGGTTGCTTCTGGAAATGTGAAAAAATACACAAGGGTAAGAAATATGTTGAATTTAAAACGAAAACTATCACGGCTAAGACATTCATGAGTTATTGAGTAATAGTCAATCAACTAAAAAATTTTATTCGTAGAAGTACAAAGGAAATTATAGTTCAAATTCCTTTGAACGTTACTGACATGATGTTGTTAGTAATGTAAAACACGTTTAATAAATGTACATTCATTAACCATACAAAAATATACCCTATATTGCGCGTGGCCCAACACGCACTTGGCGGGTTATTTTATTCGTGTCCATCCCAAAACATTTTCATTTCAAAAATCATTTTCTGATTTCGGGGTCCATATTTTGTGAAATATGAAGTTCTAAAGTGGAAAAATATGTTATTTTGCTACGGAATCAGTAAAATATTTGGTATGAGTTTATTATAAAATTAATATACTTTATAACTTACCAAAAACAGAAAACTCAAAAAAAAAACAAATTAGCTTGAAAATAATAATTTTAATAGATACCAAGTATCGTATCGCACAAAACAGTAGTAAAGAAATGCGCGAGAGCGCGCACGCTGGTTGCCTAAGCGACAGTGGAACTACGACTGATCGAAAAAACTGTTACTATCCACCATATTAGGTATAATTTACAGCGGGGACAAGCGACAATGCGTCAAGTGTTTGTTTGGGCTAACCACATTTAAAATTAAATAATTATTTCAGCAATTGGTATCCAACTAACAAAATTTATAAAAAAAACGGCAGGTAAAAGGTTACCAAGCGCCACCTATTATCTTAGTTTCGGCGAGTAAAATTTACTATATTGAATTTTTGATATGATTACGGTTTGTTAAAAAATACTTAACGACAGAAAAAATATCTCAAGGGTTTGAAAAAGAGTCCGAAATACCATAAATAAATAAATGTATTTTAGGTAAAACGTCCCAAGTACCTAATTGATACCATCAGTGGAAAGGCACAAATTACTAACTGTAGTTTGAATTAAAAACGTGTAAAGCAAAAAATTACCAAATAAAAAAAGAAACATGTAGATATTACCAAATGCCTACTTTTTTAAAAGGTATCAAAAAGTTGTCGCTTGGTCGCCGAAAATCAGAAAAATACCCGTTTCCACGGAGTTCCTAAGCGACATCAAAAGTGCTCGTAGAGACATGGGACTAAGACCAATCGATAGAGAAAAATTTGCTGATTTCGAATATATAAATAACTCATTTTGACCCCTAGTGTCGCTTGGTAACTTTTGCCTTTCCACCGTCGATATTATTATGTTAGGAATAATAATGTATACTTCCTTAGTGCTCTTTTTCGTGAAAAGTTATGTACCATGTTACAAATAAAAATGTACACTTCCTTTGTGTTCTGTTTCGTGTTTTCGAATAATTGCTAATTACAAGGAAAGTCGGGGATAGATCTGAAACAAAACACGTCTACACACCAATTTCTACCACAATAAGGACTACATTTTTATAACATGCAAAAAAATTAGTAACTTTAGAATTTTTAAACCAAAACCTTAGCGCTATCGGTTTATTTCTGAAGTTTTGTAATTGGAATTTATCTTTTCGCCACCGCTTGTGATTGGCTGACGTCAAACGTTAACCAATTAAAAATTGAAAATTTGGGTGAGTATTATATTTAAGTAGCATATAAATTAGGTTTTCCCTGCAATTAATCACCGTGTAGAGCAGGTTACTACAGCCTCATTAATAAAGCCTGTACTGGAGTAGCTATACCCTGGAGACCGGCCCGGTATGTGTAATGATATTACTAACAAGATATTTTATACTAAACCAGCGGTTTTTAAACTTTTTTGTGGTCAACTTTTAAGAAGTGTTATTTTTGACGGATCCCAAAAAAAAGATTAGTCTTTGAATGAATTATTATCTCCATGCTGGTGACTGGTCTCTGATGTTATTTCTAAGAACTTTTAATGTATAATTGCTCCCGGTGGCCTTTACTGAGTCTCATGGCTCCGAGAATTGAAAATTTGCGAGGCTGTACTAGATTAACTGACTATACAGAATGTCACAAAACAAAGTGATAAAACTTTTGTGTTTGTATATTGTGTCCCTTGTTTTACTTTAGATTCTACAACCGTCGGCCATTATCGTTATGCAGTTCCAGGTATATTTCGTTATGTATGAACCTTAGGTCAAGGCCCTTTGCGGCTCGCCTTATTAACTTTAACAGCATATTAATTATTCTCACTAAAACTATAGTTAGTATTTTCCGCTTGTATTTCATTTTCTTTGAAGTATCTTATAAGAGCTTCCCAAAGGTCTTAAAAGACGTCTAATGCCGTACTCAAAAGATACAACTTTTTAAGTTTAAGTAGGTTTAAGCACATAACATCGAACTCTAGCATTAATATAGTCATAACGTAGGTCATAACTCACAAAATTACCACTATATAATTTACTTATAATTATATTAATTTCAGTATAATGAAAGATCTTTGGCATGTAAGATGATATTGAACACTTTGAAAACGTTTTCAGCCCGAGAATCACCAAATAAGACATATTTCCATGAAGAAAATCAGTTTTCCTGTTTGTCAATAACATAATATTGAAAAACTCCGACATTACCCCGAATTAAGGGCCAATGACTCTCAAATATGAAATACTTCCAATCAATATTATTGTGTGACTGTAAATATTATTATGATCATTATCAACAATTGTTGTTGATGAATGATATTGACTTTTAGACAGGTAAATAACAGTGAATATTTTTTTATTCCTACTACCTGTAGCCCTAGCACGGCCACCAGTAGAAATGCGAAAGTATAGTATAACTGTGGACATAAACTAAAGGTTCCGTTCCGATCTTTACCGCGGCTAATCACGACTGACAAATTTTCAATTAAATGCCACTTTATGACAGACTATAGTATATGTCATAGAGTAGGATATTATTTGAATTTTTAGGAATAGTCTGTCATAAAGTGGCATTTTAATTGAATTTTTGGGAACGAAAAAAGATTAGAACGCTACGTTAAATTTATCTCCACAGTTTGTCCATACTTTCGCATTTCTACTGGTGGCCTTGCTAGGGCGGTCAATATATTTGTAGAATCGGTGGTTCTGATGCTGGCGTATATATAATATTTAACCTTTTTCCAAGCGAACTGTCTGCCTGTTGTTCAACGCTCAAACCGCTGAACCGATTTTTCTGAAATTTGGTATGGAGATACTTTGATTCTCGGGAAAGCAGCCACAATGCAGTCAGTTTTTTTTTAGTTTTTAGGGTTCCGTACCCAAAGTGTAAAAACGAGACCCTATTTCTGAGACTTCGATGTCTGTCCGTCTGTCTCCAGGCTCTAACTCAAGAACCGCTATATCTAGAATTCTGAAATTTTCACAGATTGTGTAGATTTGTTACCAATATTACAACAAATACTAAAAACAAAATAAAATTAATATTTTAGTGGGGCTCCCATACAACAAACGTGATTTTTTTTTTGCTTTTTTTGCTCTATATCAATAATGACAATAGGTAGGTACTTGAATTTTTCTCAAAGTCCTTAATTATATATGTACCTACTTTCATATTTAATAATAATATTAAAATAAAATAAAAAATCAAAGAGGGCTCCCATACAAAAATCACAATTTTTGTTTGGCCTAAATTTTGGTCTATAATGGTACGGAACCCTATATGTGCGAGTCCGACTCGCACTTGGCCGATTATTTAAATTACTATTATACATTTCAACTAGGGTTTTTGTAGTAATAAAAAACAATCTGAATTGTTGCAGGTAATCGGCGTGATGCTTGAGCGGGTGTTATGTGCCGTGTAATATGCCGTGGGGCGGCTTCTTCCTGGTCTGTCTAGCGTTATGCTGTATACAAACTGCATCAGGTATTTCATTTTGTATTATTAGCCTCATAACTATTATTAGGGCGCTTTTCTGTTGTCACCTAAGCGCGGATCTGGTCCGCTCATGGCCGCGCGCATGTTGCCCGCATGACAGGAAATCATCTATCAAGATGCGGATAACTTTCATGCGGACTAGATCCACACGCGGACGACGATACGCATGACAGGAATAGCACCCTTAGGGCCTTATTACACCAACCGAGTAGAGTGGTGAGACAGCGGCGAGACAGTGAGTGCGTGTGAAAATACACTGCAAATGGTTCAGAGCCAGTGCTCTCGGCAAATTGGCCGATAACCACAGACATAGATCAAGATAGATACCGCATGTGTATGTACTATCAGAGAAGTTGATTCCTATGCAAATCGGGGACCTAAGTCAGAGTAGACAGAATGATAGAGTATACCGACTTAGAACTGATGTTGAAATTTTTAAATTTGACGTATTATGACGAAAATCATCGCTAGGGTTGTTTAATTGTTACCTACGAATTTAAAACTATGACTTATTCGCTGGACGTGTTCCTATTTGGTCGTATTGTTGTTTGTGTTTTGGCACATGCGATTAAAATTGACAGAATCCAATTTTGAAATCTTTATTTTAAATATTTAAAAATAAATTATATCAGCCAGCGCGAGGCACATTCCGTTCATAATCCTAGTGAAACCCGACGAATTTGACAGATATTGAAACCTGTCCGTTTCTTTGCAGTCGAACTACTGGTAGTTATGTCTACTGTGCCTAAGTAGTTTGGTTGTGTTACGTCAAACCCAGCTGAACATTGAATTGACATATTTGTCCAAATAACGTTGGTCTGTCAATTGCATAGGAATCAACTTCCTCGATGGTACTTCACGTGCCATATCGCGTTCCCAAACGACGAGCAATGCTCGTCTTTCGAAAGTCTGTTCTTTAGTTTGCTATCGGAATCGGATGTCAATCGGAATTTTAAAAATGCCTAAATGCCTAATTGTGCCGTATTGAGCTGTAGACATTCAAATAGAAACGTTAGCCTAGATAATGGACATGTTTCTTATCATCGGTACATCACAGCTGTAGGAAGAAAAAAAAGGTGCACGCTCGTTTTTATACAAATGGAGCGACATGCGGTATCTATCTTGATCTATGTCTGTGGTCACAACTCACATCACCTTATTTTGGAAAAAAAATTCGTCATTCAAATCATAAAAAAAAAGAAATATTATGTATTCTTAATGGTAAAATAAATGTTTATAGCCTCAAAATTAAAAAAAAATACGCACAGTCTAAAACATCATTGCGCACAGCACTTACGACGCCATTCAGCTGAAAGAAAATACGTGGGAAAAACATTAATCTTATACTATTCAGAAATCCGTCTCGTACAAAAATAAAAGACACACATATTTTTGGCACACATAATATATTTTGTAGTCTGTCTGTGCATAATATAATAAAATTGGATACGTTTTTCTTTGAGGATTATGGATTAGTAAATTAGTTATGTCTCTTACTTTGACGTCAAGATAAAAGTGAAAGCTTTCATTACGAAAGTCGTGTTTTGTTCGTAAAAATATATATTTAGGTATTATCGTGCACTCCCATTAATTATATTGCAGAAAGACAGCTTAATTCAAGATAAAAATGTAGATTTTCGGACGTTAATATCTTAATAACCGTTTGAGATGTGTTTACGAAATTAAGGTCATATAATTATTTTGCAAGTCTCATTATATGAGCCAAATTTGAAACGTTTATGTGAAATAGTTTCTGAATGATGAGTGCTGCTCGCCAGTTCTGTTATGCTGGAAATTGGCATGACACGCTACCGCGTCTCTAGATGTTACTAATGTATGTTTAATCATTTACCTACAAAAACGAAATTAAGATACAAAAATACAATCTGTATTATTTTAATACATCGATCCATATAGGTTGGAGAAGATAATTTCAAGATGAACATTTACGAAAAAATATTTTTTTCACTAGAAAAGCTAAAAAAGTTGTACATGGCTATAATTTCTTTTTGCTTCTATTATCTTCTCTTAATAGGAAACGCTAACACTGTTTTTCCATACAAACGTGTTCCACAATTTACTCCCTGGACAATGCATCTAGACAAATTTTTTTAACAATATTGGGATCTGTTAAAGCTTTGTCTCTACGTTCACTTTTTTTTAATTTATTAAAAAATAAAAAAATATGACCCTGCAAAAATCGCAAAAAATGAATGCCCCGTACCCCGCCAATCCCCTGACCATAAAATAAATTTGAAAGATCTTTAAGATAAAATAAAAACGTAGAGGCATACTCACTCCTCTTGAATATATTTATATAAAAAAATTAATTAAATAGGCTCTATTTTGAAGGAGGAATAAGAGGACTACGTTACGAGGTAACGTAGTCCTCTTATTCCTCCTTATTACTATATATACATTTACTGTATCTGTCTCTATCACAATACACGTGTCGACCCAGGGTGAAGCGTGATGGCAATAGTTTCTTCGTTTAACTTACTCTTAACATACTCACTCCAATGTTACTTAACTGTAAAAACTTATAAATGGCTATTTCGTTTTGATCTTTGTCATTATTTAGACTGGTTTAGCTGTAAGTTTTTCAGTACAAATGAAATTAAATAAAATAAAAAAAAAGATGTGTGTCGTAGAATTAATATTGAAATTTAAAATCCCATTTTCCCAAGGCCAACTCGATTTTAATAACATGTTTTATAACGAAACAAAAGAACGCAAAGAACATGCATTAAGATGCTTCATAAGAAAATTATTCGACATCATTATTGATGTCGAATAATTTTCTTATGAAGCATCTTACGTGAACTCAACTAAAAACGTGTTGTTTTGTTTGTTTATACAAACAAAACAACACGTTTTTATACATTGTTAAACTCGAAGAATATACTTAATATATTGCTGCCATCTGCATTTTATATTAAGAGAAAACTTAACACATAGAACTGTAATACTTAATTACTTATATTTTTTTGTGATTTTTGTTTGTTATCCTTTTCAAGCAAAATCATCTAAACTGATTTCAATTAATTCGGAAACGCTATCCTGGCTTGACATTTGCTATTTTGGTGCGATAGCCACGGGCAAAAGCTTCTTGTGTGATAGACCAATACACACTGTAATCACTTGTTAATGTGTAAAGGAGCACTCATCTATAAATGCCTATTACTTTGATTGAGAAATGAGCATGCTACACTCACACAGTCGCAATCATAATTACTAGAGATCGCCCAATGGTCTAAATTCGACCTTAGTTTCAACGACATTAGGACTACTACCTATATTTTGAAAAAAATATTGACTTTATCATATTTTTTTCAACTCTTGTCTCTGGAATTCAGCTAACCTCAGACTGGCCGTGTAAGCATTGTCTAATAGTATCGTTTCAATAAAAAAAACTATAATCCATTATCAATTTGTCACTTTGTTGTCAACAGACTTCAACCCTAAATAAATGAATATAATTCGTATGTTTAGGTTTGTCACTCAAAAATCTGTCATTTTTCCTAGTGTGTGTGTTGTAGTGTGTGTAATTTTTTATTTGTTAAAAAAATGTATGATAAAAGCATAATTTCAAAATAATATTAGCTCGATGCACTCCTTCACCATATAAACAATAACTGTGCAAAATTTCATTCACCTACGTTTCCCCATTTTTCGTCAAAAGGGATACAAAGTTTTTGGCTCACGTATTATTAATATAAAAAATCTGTCATTTTTCCTAGCGTTTGTGTGTAATGTTTTATTTGTTAAAAAAATGTATGATAAAAGCATAATTTCAAAATAATATTAGCTCGATGCACTCCTTCACCTTAAAAACAATAACTGTGCAAAATTTCATTCACCTACGTTTCCCCATTTTTCGTCAAAAGGGATACAAAGTTTTTGGCTCACGTATTAATATATAGATTAATTAATTATAAACTCTCGAACGTGGAAATGGGCCTTAAAAATCGCGTGAAATAAAATGCATTGCCTACCTAAAGTAAGAACACACCTTCGAGTGAATGAATGCGAGAGGTCAGCGAGTATTATCATAGAATGCGGCTCAAAGCCACGCTTCATACAAAAGTATTAGATATTCTCTCAGCATTCTCCGGGTTCAGCTCACCTTATAAATATTTCATCTTGATGCTTCTGTGAGGAACTGTATTTTTTATTATGCTTTAGTAATTTCCAATTAAAATGCAGCTCTGCTATGCAGTCCAAAATATAATCAGATATAGGCGTAAGTTTATAATCGTATGGTACTTTTATTTGTTACTTATGAGATAAAATCTGTTTTTTAAACTATGCAAATAGAAAACAAACTTAATGCTTCTTCTGGAGAGAATATCTGAAAAATTAAACATAAAATAATCTAATATGCTAACATAAAACATAATAATATCATGTTATCAATTTACATCAAAAGTTAACTCACATTTGGTATATTTTTTCACAAGATCATCAAAACCCAAATTAAAATATAAAAAGGGCAATCATTAATAACCCTTATCTACTGTTAATGGGGTAAATTCTGTTGATTCATGAGTTAGGGACCACGTCATTAGCAGTCAATTTTGTAACGAAGTCTTAAAATTACATTACTTCCCTCAATTTTAGCTTTTTATGGAATAAAACGGGAACGGGAGCAGGGTGACTATGTGATGGTAAACGATTTGGGCGCTTTTCTGATAAGGTGCACAAGAAAATTACCCGCATTTAAAACGGGTAATTAGCCCACCACTCATTCCCACCAATGCAACTCCTGTGTCACTAGGATCAACAGTGGTAACCAACCACGAAAACCCTTTGATATGATCTCAGGGGTGATGAAAATTGTCCGCATCCTATCATTTCATAGCTGTTTTACCTGTCATGCAGGCAACACGCGTGTGGCCAGGAGCATGTTATCATCGGCATGCGGACCAGATCCGCGTGCGGGTCACAATACGCATTACAGGAGAAGCACCCTTATTGCCCATGATATTGGTTGGTTATCTGTGTAAGAAAGGGACAGCAAACTTCTACGCCTTTTTGATAGCGTTGCTTAGTAAAAAATATTACTATTTGCCGTCACGTCAATGTAAAGATTAGTATCGTCTTCTCATTTTTGGGTGATTTTAAAATTGTACCTAGCTTTGTAGCTTTTGAACATGGTACTGTTCACCGGTAACCCATAAAAACCCAAAGTGTAGGTTTTTTGCCTCGGTCCTAATGATTTTCAAAAATTGTTACACAATACGACTACACCAATAATAAATACTTGATTGAACTAATCAATCATAACTTTACCTTATTTGATATTCGCTCTGATACAAATCAGAACAAAAACCATTTACCCGTAAAGTAATGCATGCTATATCTATCCAGTCGAGTAAGTCTGAATGTGAACTTTTGGCCACATTTCTAACCGGTATCTGTCTTACACAGAACTCCAAATACCGGAAGAGGAAGTGTTACGGAGGCGTCGGAGCGATGAGAAAGATGGCCTGGCCTTGTCCAGGGAGATATTCAGGAACATTACCAAGAAACTTCGAGAAAATATTAAGTTCGAGGGACCAACTGAAGGGAGCAATTTGTTCAGTAAGTATTGATTCTGTACAGACAGCAAATAACACATGACATTGCTGAGGTTTTCTTTTAGTTTCATTCAGTTAGATTCGATTCGGTTCGATTCGGTTTATAATAATAATAATATCTAAGGACGCTTCACACCACGTCAGTCTGGCCCCGTGCTAAGTACCTAAAGGACTTGTTACAGGTACCAGACAACGGAAATATATTTAATACTTTTATACTATACATATATTTAAGATTTTTATTATATCATACACATATTTAATACACATCCAGACCCAGGAACATTGAAAACTTTTTGTTCCGTCGGCGGGATTCGAACCCGCGACCTCCGGCTTGAGCTACCGACGCGCTCACCACTGAGCCACAGAGGTCGGTTTGTTTAAAATATTGAGATTTACTTCCGCTGTTTGATTCAGTTATTATAGGTCGCTTGCAAATTTGTTGCCCAGAAATTTGCTTAACGCGTGGGAACTACACACTTTGTTAAAAAACTATATTGTTACGTGCTAGGGTTCGAGGATTTGGAGAGAAAGACCTGGTGACTCTCTTGAAGACTTTATTAACACTGCACTAAACACTAGGTCACAACACTTAGCACTAAGTCCAAACACTAATCACTAGGTCCAATCACTAAGCACTATCACTGTCCTAGGTCGTAGCCAAGTCGCAGGTTTCACTGGTTCACTCACTATTGATCACTTGTTGTCGCCTCGAAGATCGCTCAGATTGAACTGACTCACCGGGCCTGCCTGCGGCTTTTTATATAGCGAGACGAATTCCAGAAAGTTCCCGATTCACGTAAACAAGTAAACAGCCGTGGGAACTTTCTAGGAGGCTCGAGCATGTACCACAATAAAACTGCCATCCTTACGATAAGTGCAATAAGTTGAATTTAATTTAGACCTTATGTACTCAGTCATAAGGTCTAAATTAAAACACTTAAACACGCAAACAAATAAACGGTAAACACGTAAACAAACATTGGACCTTTCTAGAAGGTTCGAGTATGTACTTGCGCACCTCATGCCATCTAGTATTGAGTAGGGGATTTATGTTGCCTGTGCTCCCTCGTGTGTGGTTTGCCGCTAGATGGCACCACGTGTCCGTATACCATGTACCGTAACAATATTATTAAGGTGCTCCCCTTACGGAGATGCCGTAATTTACCGTATTTAGAGCCTTATTAACTCGTAATTTGAAAGATACAAAGTTATAACAAAAAATCGACAATAATCTTAATCAGTATATCAGCAATCCTTTCCCCGTTATTAATTTCCTATTTTTGTTTATTATACTCATTATATCAGCATCCAAAGTAATACAAACTTATTAAAATTCAAGAATACTTTCAGCATCTCCTCAGTATTTACAGATTACGTTTTTAAAAACACACGACAATAGATAGACAATTTCATTGACTCACTAAGTACATATTCACCGTTTGAATTTTTTTAAAATCAATATTGAACTAAAAAATAGGATTTTTGTGCGATTTCGGCAACGCATCAAATGTATGGTCAAGGTCGTTTGCGTAGGGGATTGCCTTAAACTCGAAGAAGAAATTTAATATAGATCTTATAATAATTATCTGTTCTTGATTGTTAGTAACCTGCTTGAGGTTACAGAAAGTTACACTTTCATATTTAACATATTAGTATCCAAGGACTTAACGCCTCCGTGGTCTAGTTCGCGCGCGGTTCTTGATTCGGAGGTCGTGGGTTCGATTCCCGCGTTGGAAACATGTTATTTCCAAGTTTGGTTAGGACAATGCAGGCTGATCACCTGATTGTCTGACAAGTAAGATGCTCCATGCGTCGGATGGACATGTAAAAAGTCGGTCCTGCGCCTGATCTCTCGCCAGTCGTGTCGGTCGTCCGTCCCACTGGGTTATGAGAGTAAAGGAATAGAAAGTGCTCTTGTGTACTGCGCACACACTAGGGCACTATAAAATTACTCCTGCGCAGCTGGCCTGGTTTCAATGAAACCGGCCACCGTCACCGAAACCGGTGTTGGGAGCTATTATTATTATCCAAGGACTTATTATTATAATTGTTATAAACTAAACTCATTTTTACCAGTTTTCAACAGTCGAATTTCGAGAATATAATTTTAATACAAACTACACAGTTATATTCGCGACCTCATTTCATTTCAATCGCGTAGAATTTTTAATTACATGACATATTTTTAATTATTTTAGTACTTGAACTGAGGTGACTTATTTAAATTATGAAGTGGACACTAGTTGCGAACACGAGCAACTAAAAACTGTTGATATTTTATTTTTAGTATACCTATGATATTATGATACTTATAACTATGTATGGAACAAAGATTTAAAACTCAAGATAGGCTGCGTTCTAACGTATCCTCTCTTGTATATTAAAACATAAGTTAGGCAAATGAAATTTCAAAAACCACAATACCTCGAATTCGGCCCCAAATAGTCTTATGGTGCCACACATATTTTGACTACGTTTTTGTCAAAATTCACACAACAAAAAGTAACACCATCCAATGTTATAACTAGAATCATAATAAGGCTCCAAACAACTACCCCAAAATGGCAGTTTTGGCTAGACCTTGACTATTATATTAAGCTGTCCTACTGATAGTAAAATTCTTAGAGCTCATTTCTTACTACTGATAAATATGCGAATGTTGCTAATGTCCATGGGCGACGGTAGTTTTCCATCAGATGACCTTCTTGCTCGTTTGATCCCTAATTTTATTTAAAACAAACGTGTGGTACTCGGGGACTGCCGCGGTAAAGCTATTTCATATCATTTTTTATCAAGTTGTGCAATTATAATTCGCATACGTGTAGTCGCAAATACCGTGCCGAGGTTGCAGAACTAAAATGACGTCAAATAATGCACCGTCACAGCGGTGCGGTGCTGTCGTACAGAGTGAGGTGTGTTAGGTTTTTCCCTTACGGAACTTCTGCGATAAAAATAGAATTCTGAAGCCTAGGTGGTTAGGACTTATTTTGCCAACCGTACATTTACGTATTCAAGGATCCTCATTTGAGAATACATTATGACTGGCGAGTAGCGGCCCAGATACGTCAGCGGATTGTTCCAGAACAGATCTTTAGAATATGTTCCCATATTATATTAGTGTCTAATATTCAATACCACTTAAATTAAGGTTAGAACATAAAGTTAATATACCTAGCGGAATAGAGCAACAATCTCGAGCTGTCAAACGAAACCGAAATTGGTTTTCATCTGTTTGAAAAATATGTGTACGTATACTCATACACAAGCATGATTGAACATGATTTCTATGAGAAAATAATTGTCTGGACTGGACGTCAAAAAAATAGTGCTGCTGTCATGTATCACACGTCTCTTTTTACCACGCAGTGTTACTGATAGTGACATCTCTCTTGCTCAGGCCTTTGTTTCTCTATTCCGCTAGGTATATCAACTTTATGGGTAAGAATAAGGAACGTACTATCAGAGAACTTGAGTCATAAGTAGATAGTGGACCAAGCACTTGCCCATACAAAGCACAAAAAATAGTCTTTCAGCGCTGCGACTTTCACAGTAAACTCTATTATAAGGGACACACTATATATATTTAAATGAAATAAGGGGGCAAATGAGCAAAGACGATCACCTGATGGAAAGCAACTTCCTTCGCCCATGGAGACTCGCAGCATCAGAAGAGTTGCAGGTGTGTTGCCGGCCTATTTAAGAGGGAATAGGGTAATAGGGTAATAGGGGAGGGTAGGGAAGGGAATAGGGGAGGGTAGGGAAGGGAATATGGGAGGGTAGGGAAGGAAATAGAAGAGGTAGGGAAGGGAAAAGGGTAGGGAAGGGAAAAGGGTAGGGGATTGGGCCTCCGGTAAACTCACTCACTCTCGGCGGAACACAGTGCAAGCGCTGTTTAACGTCGGTTTTCTGTGAGCCCGTGGCTTCGTGCCGAAGCATGGCTCGCCCACGTCAAAACATACACACCCTAAAGTAATAATTACTTTATTTTGCACGTTTATTCGTTGGGGCCATCGGTATCGTCACTTAGTTTTATTACACCCTGTATTTAAAATAAACATAATAATATTGTATTAAGCCATTCACATTGAAATTACGAAATTAGTTGGGTGAAATTATTCACACGTTGATAAGCTTAATGGGAAAATTAATATTTTTGTTTTCGTTTCAATTTATATTAATAAGCATAAGCAGGTTAAATACTAAATTGAACAGGAATAATAAAACATTGTATTAAAATTACTTTTATCATAATCTTAAATATAAAATTCTCGTGTCACAATGTTAGGCCGCGTACTCCTCCGAAACGGCTTTACTGATTTTAACCAAATTTTATATGCATATTCAGTGGGTCTGAGAATCGGCTACATGGGTACTTTTTATATTAATAAGTGCATTTGTTGAATAAATAATAGTAAATTATTACAACTCGAGACTGACGGCGACCATTGTTTGTGCGACGGGATAGCGATGGACGTTGCCATGGTGATATACTTATTTAGTCACTTCAATAAAATAATATGGGCGAAATACTTTATGTAGTCTAGTATGTTATAATATTATGCTGACTTTTTTCTAGTTAACTTTTAAGCTATTGCATTGCTTTTATCGTGGGCCTTAAGAACAACCCCCTAATTTCAGTAGGTACTCTAATAAGTGTTAGGATGGAAATTATTGAACCAATCAAATCACTGGCAGTTGATTAGAGGTATAACCTTTTAAGAAGACTCTCCATCATCCCAGCTTACAAACAAAAAACTATATCAAAATCGGCTCAGCCGTTTGGATATTCCGATGTCATAGATTGTCTGAGTGTATGACACTGACAAACAGACAGACTGACACGTCATACTAATAAAACCCTTTTTTAAAGGGGGTAAAAAGTGAATAGCTATGCCTTGCGATGTTTGTCGCAGATATATTTTCAGCAATAACTAGTTAATTTCAAAATAATATTTTGTTGTTACTCCCACATACGCTCAATTCATCTCCATAATGTATCGAACATGTTTTGGCAGAGAGCACACGCCTACGGAGGTATTCAATAGATTGTTATATTTTCAAGGTCTTATTCCGAAATAAAAATAGCTATACAAAAGTTTGTAATGCAGTTATTGAAATAATTCAAGCAGATGCAAGCAGATACAGCTGACCCGATAAACGTTGTTTTGCGTATGCTCGAGAGTCCCAAGGAAAATCTTCTGACAGAGCCAGGAGTAAACATTTCAGACATTGTAATGACAATTAAAATATCAGAGCCTCCTTGGAAACATTCAGACAAACTTTGATAGTGCGATTCAATAGGCATGACGATAATTTTTTTCTGGTTGGTAAGTAAAGGACCATTCAAAAATAGAAACATTGGTGAAAAAATGACTCTGATATCACAATTCAAAACTCACATAAAATAGACCTTCCCAAACAAAATGTTAGCTAACTATGACGTCACGCCTAGCTAGATTGTACGCATCGCGGGAAGATTTTGTATGTTAAAGTTGTTTCATAAGAAAATTGATATAAGTAAATTGCTTAACTTGGGTACACAAAAATTAAGAATATTATTAAAAGAAACTTGAGAGGTGTCAAGGGACACCAGGATGGAATGAAGTTCCAATTTATTATTTTTGATATTCAAAAAACCTGTACTCAAAAAAAGAGAGAAAGAGAGGCAGAGAGAGAAACACATTTTTTTTTGCTATACTTAGTTGTAAGCCGTGCGGTGGTACAGACACTTTTGTGTCTGTACAACTTTTCGTCTTAATTTTTTCTGTCTAGCCCCCTTTCGCAACGCGCGATAAGGAACTTCGTTCCAAAAATCGATTTGACCATCCAACCTTGAAGGCTCATAACAAACAAAATAATTACATAAATAATGAAGCTGAAATTTTGGAAATACTTCTTTTTTATCGTTGTGTCTTTATTTTATTACAAAAATTAGTTAATCTTTGACCTTGTCGTCATCCCTATTGTCTACTAGAATATTATTTCAGTTAAATTAGAAATAGAGTTGGCCTATTATTAGCAGACCCACAGGATGAGTACATAATGTCAACAAAATCGATGTCGTTTCAGAGAAGCTTGACATTCTATACCTGCCGGCCTAAGATGCGCAAACGCGAAAATTTTGTCTACATGTTTTTTTTTAATGTTTGATGGTTTGTCTCTTCATCTCTACTGACCCTAACATGGCATACATTTTTTTTTCGTGTAGATCTGTCGACAAAATCTATCGAAATAATGTCAAAAATGATTTTGAGATTATGTCCATATCGACAACATAACTACACACTAGCGTGAGATATCTCGTTGTAATAATAATAGCTCCCACACCGATTTCGGTTACGATGGCCGGTTTCATTGATACCAGGCCAGCTACGCATGAGTAATTTTATAGTGCCCAAGAGTGTGCGCAGTCCACAAGAGCACTCTCTATTCCTTTTACTCCTAATAACCCAGTGGGACGGTAGACCGACACGAATGGAAGAGATCAGGCGCAGGACCGACTTTTTTCTTGTCCTAACCAAACTTGGAAATAACATGTTTCCAACGCGGGAATCGAACCCACGATCTCCGAGCCGCACTCTGTACCACTACATCACGGAGGCGTTATCTCGTTGTACGCGCATGCTAGACGCACATGACATAAGAATTTTACATAACATACCATATTACTGTGTGTGTCTATCTGGTACATCTTCACCCGTTCACTGCTTAACCGATTCTGATGAAATTTGGTATAGAGATGCATTTAGTCCCGGGGAAGGACATATGATACTTTTTATCCCATAAAAAATTACGGGTCCAGTGCAATAAACGAATTTGGCGCAACGGAGTTGCGGGCGTCATATGGTATAAGATAATTAATACTGAGCAACATGTAAATAGCGTTGTCTATACTCGATTGGGTCCCCAATGGTAGATCAATCTCTCTACGTTCTACAATAACAAACATTATTCACAACTTCTAACATCACAACTTGTTTGGGTACCATTTGTCGCTTATAATATATTATATTATAAAGAGAGCAACATTTATAATGTGTAGAAAAAATAGAACGAGTGTTTACGAGGATCCATAATCCATTGCCTTTATATCTTCCTTGTATTATTCTTAGATTTGGCTTACTAACGTAAATAAACAGAAAGCTTATAGGATATTCGTCAATTGTTATCAAACCTTATTCAGTTACTCGCTTCTATAGTAATTATAATCTAACACGATAGTCAGAAAGCTTCATATTAAATGGGGATTTTTTTAAGTGCACTGTTAGAGATATTTATAATATTTTATTAGAAGACGGCGGACTTAAGTAGTTTGGCCGAGTTCATCACAATCTAAGGCTGGCCGCATACATACGTTTTTGGTATTCGTTTTCCGTATTCGGAATTCCTTGAGACGTTTTTTTTATGCGCAAACTCGCGCTTGTACTTGAAACATACGTGTGGAATTTTTTCCGTACTGGGAAAAACGAACGTGTGCGCCTACTTTCTACTGATTCTATGAATTCGGATTTCAGAATACGGACAAATAATTTGGAAATCACAAACGGAAAACGTATCTATGCGGCCAGCCTAAATTTTAAACCTTACGTAAGCCGATCAAATAACAAATCCGCTATCTGCACACATTTTTTTTTTAATTGTACCTCAATTTTAATAATATTGTTGACATCATGACACAGGTTATCCTAGTGTGAGGTCTACAACTAATCATTTTAAGGAGACTTCGTAGGACGAGGAAGGGAAGCCAGTCACGCCAAGCTGGTCTAATTTGGCGCCATTAAGATGTTTCTAAAATAATGGAGGAACTTAGTAATCATTTTAAGTAAATTAGATAGCGATTAAAATTGTCACCGTCATATTTATTTTCTGGAAGCACTGTACAGTTTTGCTAAAATAAAGTATATAATATATAATGTTTAAAAGGGTTTGTATACTAATTAAAACTACACATGGAGGCCATGAAACATATTCAGGAATGTCATAACTAAACCTAAATCAACAATCATAACACGTTTTATTACATAGCACTCATCCTATGAAAATACTACGTGCTGCGAATTATATACAAAGGATCGCGGTATTGCAACTTTTATCATCGCACAATTTGGAGTAATTGCTAGCGATGTATATCAACATGTTGGTACGCTTACCCTTAAAATGGGGAATATAATCACAAATATTTTACTATGAGTCAAGAAAACAATTCGTTTGATTTGACTGGAGTTTATTGTATTACTTTAATAAAACCATTACAATAAAGAAAACTATATAGCATAGATTTGTCTCTCTCAAATATCTCACCTTCCTGACTATAAGTATTTATACGTGGAAAAGCCATGCTTCGGCACGAATGGGCCGGCTCGACCGGAGAAATACCACGTTCTCACAGAAAACCGGCGTGAAACAGCGCTTGCGCTGTGTTTCGCCGAGTGAGTGAGTTTACCGGAGGCCCAATCCCCTACCCTATTCCCTTCCCTACCCTCCCCTATTCCCTTCCCTTCCCATCCCTACTCTCCCCTATTACCCTATTCCCTTTTAAAAGGCCGGCAACGCCCCTGCAGCTCTTCTGATGCTGCGAGTGTCCACGGGCGACGGAAGTTGCTTTTCATCAGGTGACCCGTTTGCTCGTTTGCCTCCTTATTTCATAAAAAAAAAGTAGCTAGAAAAATGACTGACCCCAGTTTAAAAACCAAGGGAAAGTACATATTATTACGTTGAAGTCTGGAAATATAGTGATGTGTGTTGGGAAACCCTATGTTCAACTCAGTAACTCTTCCCGTGTAGTATTTATTATTCGTAAAATAAAAAAACTAAAAAACAATGAAAGTACATCCATTTTTTATTCGTGGGAGAGCCACGAATGGGCCGGCTCGACCGGAGAAATACCACGTTCTCACAGAAAACGGTGTTTCGCCGAGTGAGTGAGTTTACCGGAGGTCCAATTCCCTTCTCTATCCTCCCCTAATCCCTTCCCTTCCCATCCCTACCCTCCCCTATCACCCTATTCCTTCTTAAAAGGCCGGCAACGCCCCTGCAGCTCTTCTGATGCTGCGAGTATCCATGGGCGACGGAAGTTGCTTTCCATCAGGTGACCCGTTTGCTCGTTAGCCTCCTTCTTTCATAAAAAAAAATTCTAGACATTTTACGTACTTCATTAGGAAACGTGTGATTTTTAATCCCGTAGCATCTCAATCGTGGGTATCACAGGTACAATAGATTTTCAATTGTTATGCGGCAGCCGGCTGCCGCTTGGGGATTGATGGGTCTAATGTAAATTATGACTTGCCAAGCTTTTGTTGCGAAACTGCTGTGCACGAAAAACTTAATTTATTATTGAAAGTACAAAGTTAAACGTAAAATTACGGAAGCGTAGCACTGCTACGAACGTGCTACGGTTCGTAATGAGTGCTACGCCGTAGACACCGCGTAGCACTCTGTCGAGTGACGGAAAACGAGATCTCAACATTGTTATTTTAAGCGTACATAACATTAAATTTGGGGATTTCTGCTTTTTACTCTCAGTTCTTTCGTGAATTGCTTGCAATGTTTTATTCCACTTTGACAAAGCGAAATGAAGTGGCAACATTTTAGTATAAATTGTATTTCACTAACGAATGAATGAACCAGAAAACAAGCAGATAAATCACATAATGATAGCGCTGGTCAGCGGCCATGTTTACTTGACACACCAGAAGTTTAGTAACACTTTTTGTAGGTGTGTGTGTTTTCGCTCATTGCTCGAAATTTTTGTTTTTTTAATACTATACTTATCCTCTGAAGCCACAACAATGATTGAATCAAACCAGCGTGGTGTAGCAAAGCTACCTCAGCTATTTTTTATATCGATCATTTAGTATCAAAATTACATTTCTTACTTATTTGTCCGACAGATAAGATAGAAGAGCGTCAGTTCGCGCCATACCAGGAGTACCATCACTACGAGAGGCACTGGGGCCCGTACTTCGAGGAGAAGAATGTGACGAGGCTTAGCGCGCACGTCGGCTCCGAGGCGCTCCTCAACTGCCGCGTCGTCATGCTCAAGGACAAGACTGTAAGTGTTAGCCGTCGTTAGCCAAGTGACATTGAGGCCCGTACTTCGAGGAGAAGAATGTGACGAGGCTTAGCGCGCACGTCGGCTCCGAGGCGCTCCTCAACTGCCGCGTCGTCATACTCAAGGACAAGACTGTAAGTGTAAGTCATCGTTAGCCAAGGGACACTGAGGCCGGAAAAAACCGAAGCCCTGCTCTTCCGCGGGCCCGGGAGGAAAGGACCCCCACCGAGTGCACGACTCCTGATCGGAGAGACCGAGGTCAGGGTGAGCCCGACACTTAAATGTCTTGGGCTCATCCTGGACGGGAGGTGGACCTTCGGCCCACACTTCCAACAGCTGGGACCGAAGGTCGTGAGGGCGGCGTCAGCGCTGGGCCGGCTTCTGCCGAACATAGGGGGCCCAGCGAAGCCTGCAGGCGGCTATACTCTGGGGTCTGCCGGAGTATAGCCCTGTACGGTGCTCCAATTTGGGCGGATTCCCTCACCGTCCATAATAGGGCCCAGCTGCGAAGAGCGCAGCGGGTCATATCGGTAAGGGTTATCAGGGGGTACCGTTCGGTCTCCTGGGCGGCAGCCACTGCTCTGGCTGGAGATCCCCCGTGGGAGCTCGTGGCTTTGGTGCTCGCCGAGGTGCGCCTATTTGTTTCGCAGAGGAAGTCACTTTTCAGTGAGTCACCGAATTGGGAGGAGCTCTCGCGGGTGCGAAAGCTGGGGCAAGAGTGGTTGCTACGAAGGTGGGTCGAGGATCTGGCGCAGACCCGGTACGGAAAACGTACCGCCGAGGCTCTGCATCCAGTTTTTGCGGCGTGGATGCGCCACAAGAAGAAACCCCTCACCTTCCGCCTTACACAGGTTCTCACCGGGCATGGGTGCTTCGGTGAGTACCTGTGTAGGGTTGCTAGGAGAGAGCCAACGCCAGCCTGCCATGAATGTGGCACTGCGGAGGACACGGCCCAGCATACCCTTGAGGTGTGCGATCGTTGGGCCGTGCAGCGCCACGATCTCGTGGCAGTGATAGGTGGAGACCTCTCGCTCCCGAGCATGGTACGCTGCATGCTCGAGAGCGATGAGGCCTGGCAGGCGGCGGTTTCTTTCTGTGAAACTGTCCTTTCGCAGAGGCCGCGGAGCGGAACAGAGAGGATGATCCATCCTCCGTTCCGCTCTGCCATCGTAGGACGGGAGTGCGGAGGCGTCGCTATGCGAACCTCCAATAACTTCCGTCCCACGGGGCTCCGGGTCAGGATAGGAACCTGCCCGGCTTAGCTAGTCCCGGCGTCGAGGGGAACGCTTTAGTTTGCCTAAGCGTTCCCTAACTTTGGTGGAAGTCCGGTCCCTTTTGAGGTAGACCGGCCGGTCGTGGAGGGAGTCCTGTGTTAGACAGATCCAGGATATCCCTCCGTATACGGCTGAAGGCAAACCGCAGGTGGTTTTAGTGGGTAAGAGTCCCACATAACCCCGGGGTGCTTCAGCTAACTGAGGCACATACCCAACCCGGGGCACCCATGATGGGTTTCCCCTGCGCAAAAAAAAAAAAAAAGGGACACTGAGGCCCGCACGTCGAGGAGGAGAATGTGATGGCACTCATCGACTGCCACGTCGTCATACTCAAGGACAAGACTGTAAGTATTAGCCGTCGTTAGCCAAGTGACATTGAGGCCCGTACATCGAGGAAAAGAAGCAACGAGGCTGAGCGCGCACGTCGGCTCCGAGGCGCTTCTCAACAGCCATAGTCATTAGCCAATTAGAACATAGTCGAAGTCGTTAGCTAAGTGGAATTAAAGCCAAGAGGAAAATAATGTGATGAGGCTCTGCTCAACTACCGCGTCGTCATGTTAAATGACAAAACTGTACGTGATAGCCAAAGTCACTTGGCTGGAGCCTCTATCAAAGTGTACCTATAGCAGTCTATAAAAGACTAAAAACGAATCTTAATATGCCAAAAAAAATTATAAGCTCTAAGCATTCTCCAATATCTTAATATTAAATAGTAATTTATATAAATTAACTATGTTACAACATGGCTGAAAAAAAACGGAGTAAACGAAAATAAATAATAATTATAATTGAGTACGTAACACAGTAAAAATCTTTCTATATTATGTGTTAATTATTGCATCGTATTTTGTCATGGATTATCAAGGATAAATAGACTTACTGCCGCACTCAGAGTGGAACATTATTAACTTAATTGTAATTAATTCAAAATTATGACATAAGCCCCATACATTATCTGTCAAACTCTTCATTAAATTCAAGGTTAATCGTAATTAAACGTCTCTGAGTAAGGCGGTTAGTTATGTATAAATCGTTTGTAACTACAAACCTCAGTCGGTAATTAATTCTTCAGGCTGCACCGTGCGGCGGGTCAGGTTGCAGGTTAATTGTTACAGTAACATTATTGTTATTGTTCAACCCGCCACCGGAACCTAAGCAAAACAGTTACTCAAGTCTGTTACGTAAGATGGCCGCAAAGATACAGAATAGCTTGGAATATTTGCCTATTAGTAATAAGTATGCAAGAATTTATGTAATGTAAACAAATGAGTTCCAGAATATGAGTTCCACGTAACATCTGAAGTCATAAGTTTCAAGTATGTTACATAAAGTAAAACATTTTTGGTTGCATAAAATGCGGCCTATGTTCTAATTAGGTAGTTTACCACCTAAATATACTTTAGGGTCTGTTTCACCATTCCTGATAAGTGCCGGATAGGCTAAAAAAACAAGAACATCTAAAGCGACTTACGTAGCTTTTATATGACGAGGACCAGGTCGTTGCTTCAAAACTCCTATCGCACGATAATCATACACTATACAGTTTGTCGTTACAAAAATTGAATTTTTCCGAGCTACATCGCCATGCTAATGCATGTAAATGAGCTTAGTAACTTCAACGCAAGGAGGTAAAAGACAGAAATCGTATATCTTTAAACGAGCAATTCTTGTATATGTATAATTGGAATCTCGGAATTGGCTCCAACGATTTTCATGAAATGTAGTATATAGGGGGTTTCGGGGGCGATAAGTCGATCTATCTAGAAATCATTTTTAGAAAATGTCATTCTATTCGTGTTGTATCGAATACCGAGCAAAGCTCGGTCAAATAGCTAGTTAGTCATAATGTTTAAAGCATTCAACAATTTTATTTTTCGTTTTCAAATATTATTAAAAATGAGAAAATACACAAAAAGAGAACGTTGTTCGCAGCCATTCAGGATTCTGTAATTAATGTGGCGATTGTCATAATTTTTCATTTATATGGCCCGGCATAAACATCTTAATGTATTTTGGCGCCGAGACTATTTTATTTTCGCTGGCTTAAATTTTTATTTAGACATAAGCACTGCTTTAACCTAATCTTTTTTAACTTATAGCTTTAAAGTCGGCCAATTCGAATAGAAAATCTGTTTTATAATTCGTAATAGGGTCGAGAGTTTTTTGCCAAACAGTTTATATTAGAATTTTATTTTTCTCGCGCCACTTTTTTGCGGAGGATTTTTTTTTCTTACCTCAATAACTTACAGTGTTTTTCAAACTGTGGGTCACGAGCCCCGTGAGAGTTGCGAAGTCTTACCCGAGCGAAATAAAAAGATACCTGTATTTAGGTTTTAAAGTTCCATTCCGAGTTTCCAAGGTCTAAACTAATATTATGAAGGTGAAAATTTGTAAGTATCTTCAAATTAGGCTTTGCATTAACACAAAAACTACCTTTAATGGCAAAATATGCTAAATACTGCTAAATAAGTATTTTTGAGCGTATGCTTGTTCATTATAATCATATCTGAAGTCTCAACTATCGGTAAAATATTAATACCACTACTTTCCAGCTACAGATTAAAGTTTTGTAAATATTTAGTTCTTCAAATAAAAAAAAATATATTCTGTTTCTTTCTCGATATTCTCGATATTGTCCCCTGATAAGTGAATACTGTTTGTAGTTCGTTTATTCATTCGTTATAATTATTAGTTATTTAATGGACTATGGCTAGACATTAAGAATTCATTCAAAACTAATTTAGACCAAACTAATCTTTATCCAGGGCAACAAATGGCCACAGACGCAGGCGAGAGCTAGTCAATATTAATTATCGGGAATCAATTTCTCACTATAGAGTTCGTAAACTCAATAACGAGTGAATTGATAGAGCTACCGAATTGCGAGTGCCATTTAACAGATATAATGGCATGTACAGTGTACGCTGTTTTGCCAAACCCTTTGGCCAATAACGATTATTGCTTTACAAATCTCTTGTTTATTAATATACTATTTAAGTACGTTTGTTTGTGTCTGTACTTATTGGTTAGTAGATGTTGAGATGACATTGTGCAAATTTTTCGGGTTTTCTCTGCGATGTAAATTAAGCAGTTGTCTACATGATTTTCCCTTAGTCGCTTCTATGCCCGTATATTTCGTCAAAGTCTGCCATGTTACTTTAAAACACACAGTGTGCAAAGAAACAAGCTATTTTTATAAATTTTATTAATAGTACGTTACTCCACATTATGTTGCTTATCCTGCCATTATAAAGGGGTAGAGTCTGTTTGTTTGTTTGGTCCGATTCGAAAAATTATTTCAGCGTTAGATAATAGATAGCCAATTTAGCGAGGAAGGCTATAGGCTATACTTTATCATGCTAAGACTAATAGGAGCGAAGAAATAGAGGAAAATATGGAAAAACCGGGGGAAATTATTTGAAAGGGCTTATTTCACGAACAACTGGAGAAATTTTTATATTATTTGGCACAGGTAAGAAGTAAACCACGTGAAGGATCATAGTCTATTTTTTGTGGACTAATTTGTCTGTGAAATATTTAATTCACGCGGGCGAAGCCGCGCGGAACGTCTAGTCAATGATATTATTATGCGTTATATCAGTGAACATTCATCTGTTTAGGACTGTATAATATTATCTTTACGACTTTTTTCAATTTGTACACCGATTTGTACCCGAAAAAGAAATAAAGCTTTATTTCTTTTTATATTCAATAAAACACGAATAAAATGACATTTTCTAAAAATGATTCCTAGCTAGATCGATTTATCGCCCCGAAACCCCCTATATACTAAATTTCATGAAAATCGTTGGAGCCGATTCCGAGATTCCAATTATATCTTATATACAAGAATTTCTCGTTTAAAGACTACGAATAATAAATAGTTTTTATTATTCGTATTAGTTTAAAGATATAAGATTCATCATTAATTCATCATTGGAACGAGACTAAAGATGAAAGTACAAATTGAAGAAACACTCTTCTATTCCGATATTCGTTATCATGAGATTTGTGCCTTAATTTTCTTTTGAGCCCATGATTTTGTCATCAGCTCCGAGATTTACGTCATCGCTGCAGCTCAGTCAACAAATCTGCTACGATTCACAATTTCAAAGCACACCGCTCATTTATTCATAGCTCGGAGTGACGGCCAGCCTACACCGTGCGTGATATTTCCTTCCTCAAATGTCGCAAAAGTATATCCGAGGCTGAAATTAATAGTATTTGTGAATTTCGAGGATTTCCACTAAGAACTTGTTGGGGTATATCTGACAAAAACCCTAACATTATTCACAATTTTTTTCCGCAACATTGTTTCCTTTATCCTTTTCCGTCTCTCAAAATATCGATCTTTATACCAAATAACATCTAAATCGGTTCAGCTGGTTAAGTGTTAAGTGGTTACAGACAGACAGACCATATTTCGCATCCATAATAATAATTTTGTGTCAATCCAAATCTGAAAAATTTAAATTACACGTAATGTTTTATTGTATTAAAATTTGATTAGCAATTCCCTCATCTCTTCAAACTTGTCTCATTCAAAATAAACATCCCTATATCGTATCTTTAGATACTTTCGTATATCTAGTAGTATGAAAACAAACGATTTTTAGGTCAAATTCAGTAAGTATAGAAATTACACAAAAAATTATACCCGATGGAAATTATTGAGTACAAACAATACCGTTTACAAATTCCGTCGACCGAATTATAATTTCATGCTTTATTTGTATCCCAAACTAATTTTAACTGCATCGTCCCAAACTTGATTGCATATTAATATTATCGATTGTTTAATACCCGGGATACCTGTATTTAAACTACTATATTATGTTGTTGCTCGTGATTTTGTTGGGCAGCAGTTTGCTTGACGCAAAAACTATTTTTTCGCGATAGATCCTAACCTACATGCCTTGAATGAATTGAATGTATCTCCATTACAAATCTATTCTAAAGCGGTTCAATGGGAGAGCGATCGAATCGGTTTGGGCTTTCCCGTGTGCACGAATCCGGTCGATTCGACTTGCGATCAGTCCGGTCGGATTCGATCGAGGTTCACATATATCCGGTAGGATTAGATTGGGCTTCAGGGTGAGGCCAAATGAGCGTAATGGCCGATTTACACGGGTGACTAAAGCCGCACGATTTACGCCGCACGGCGAAAATCGACCGTCTAAATGGCAATTTGACTACGCCGCATGCGGCTAAAGCCGCAGGCCCCAAAGTCGTGCGACCAGTGGCCGCATGCGGCTGGTGACTAAAATCGACCGTGCAAACGCTCAGTCGCAAGCGAACGCTTGCTGCGAATACTACTGTCGACTGCTGACTTGCCGGGTGACTAAAATCGACCCGTTAGTCACCCGTGTAAATGGGATGGCGATTCGACTTGGACAGGCGATTCGACTGGTGACTTGCCGGGTAACTAAAATCGACCCGTTAGTCACCCGTGTAAATCGACCATAATTTTGTGAGTCGTGAGTCACAGAATTTCGGTCGCAGTCATTCTATTCAGGTGTAACTGTAGAACGTTTGTAACAAAATATGTCACGCTTTCCTCGGCCCGCGTCGCCCCCGCGCCCCCCGCAAACTTAATTCGGTTCGCATAATGCATGGTCGACAGACAACTCATTTCGCGTCGCCGTGTGAATGAAACAGGACTTTTGTATGAAACCGAATGCAACAGAAATTACGCGATCGAAATTCTGCGAATCACGACTCACAAAATTACGCTCGCTTGGCCTCACCCTGTGTCTAAACACACTAGGCCGAAGGTACGCGGCGTAAATTCCGCATGATTACGTCCGCAAATTCAAACGCATACAAAATACGGACGGAACGCGACGGAATAGTGTGTCATCGGTAATTTAAAATACATTGCGGGCGTAATCATGCGGAATTTACGCTGCGTAATTTTGATCTAGTGTGTTTAGACACTTATGCGAGATTGATAACAAACGGATTGATTAAGATTTTCTATTTTACCAGGTGATGTGGCTCCGCAACACGACGGACACGGCCCAACTGCTGACGGTCGGCCCGGCGCCCTACGCGGGCGACAGTCGCGTCGCCGTGAAGTTCCAATACCCCAACAACTGGAGGCTCAGCATCAACCCCGTGAAGAGAGGCGATGCCGGCCTCTACATGTGCCAAATATCGACCCACCCCCCGCGGACGATATACGCAAACCTGACTGTACTACGTAAGTTTTTTTAAATGAAATAAGCCGTCACCCATGGATACTCGCAACATCAGAAGAGCTGCAAGTGCGTTGCCGGCCTTTTAAGAGGGAATACGCTCTCTTCTTGAGGTTTGCAGGTCGTATAGGTTATGGCATAGTATGTTGAATGATACAGTGTGTAACAAAACTAAGTGATGATACTTTAGGGTGTGTACGTATTCCTTGTAGGGAGTGTACTATGAAAATAGCAGCGATGAATGTCTATTTGAATGTCTACAGCTCAATACGGCACTTTTAGGCATTTTGGCATTTTTAAAATTCCGATTGACTTCTGATTCCGGTATCAGACTAAGGACTTTCAAAAGACGAGCATTGCTCATCCTTTGGGAACGCGAAATGGCACGCTAAGTACTGGCCAGTATCTCGTTACTTTACTCGGTAGGTGCAACCAGGCCCTATTTAGTAGCCAAATTAAGGCTTATACAAAAAGCACATACAATACACGATCTGATACGTACCTATTTATCACCTACATTACTTAGTACATAAATTAAATTGCAAAAAAGATAAAGAAGTTTGAGTTCAGTCAATTTGGTTGCGCTCCGCTTTTATACAATTCGTTATTAGCGGCGACAAACAACACACAGCCCTTAAACTTACCTTTCAACATAAAATTTGCTAAGCACAATTTACCCACATCAATTTGTTCCGCAAAACAGAATTATCACCCCTTCGAAGTTCTAGCGAAGATTCTGTAAGATCTACGCTTGAACTTCGAAAGGGTGATAAAATTTTCTAATATTACAACAATTGTGCGTCATAGAGGCTTAATATAATAATATTATTACGTACAATAGGCCTATTATAATGATATTATAATATTTATTCTACGTTAAATCTTTTATGTTGGCCGACGTTATCTTACGTACTCGAAATATTTAAGCATTTTACGAGTACATAAAACAAAGCGTAATTTAGAATCTTATTTGATACTTAGAATGTCAGTATAGTAGTCTAGACATCGCTTGGATCGATACTCAACACAATGCTTGGACAATATTGAGTGGTTCAGTTTAATCTTTTATTACAAACATTGCATCCTCTTCGTATCTGGCCAGTAATTTGTATGAAAAGAGTGGATTCTCAATAGATTTTATTTCATCAGTGGTTTAACCGGGTCAAGGAATATTTAAAAATTCGACAATCTTCTAACGTTGTCTTTTTTGTTCATTCACACGTGATAATACATATTATAGAAAAGGGTCTATAAGGAAAGCTATTAGCTAAATCTTCTTGTATGAGGGGAAAAAATAAGTAGCGGTACGTCAATGGCCAAATTTCGATTTGTTTAATGAAGTTTGCTATTTAAATTGTTTACAAAATATACTACATTTGCTACCTTGCAAAATTCTTGGTTCTGAATACGACTTCACATTATCACGTGACGAGGCGAAGCAATGGCATTAACCATTCAAATTAAAATAGGCATTGCAACATCTCTGTCCTTTAAATTATTTCTTCTGGTGTAGTAAAAAGTTCGGTTTATAGCTGTTTATAAAGACTGGGTCAATTCAGACCGCAACACGACGCATCACGCGTAGATGCATATTTCTTCTTCTTCTTTTAAAAATGGCCGCCTCGGTGAGTTGCCAATGTCAGAGTGGCTTAAAGGACTTTACTCTATGTAGCGAAGGTCTGGTGAAGTAACAAGAATTTCTCAATTTGTACTGAATTGACAGATTTCTTGAGCGTGAGACGTCTTGCAAATCTGTCAAATCCATACAAATTTAGAAATGCAACGCGTTGCGTAATCTTAAGGGTTGATTCAGACCGCAACGCGACGCGTAGATGCATTTCTAAATTAGTATGGATTTGACAGATTCGCAAGACGTCTGACGCAATTGAAATCTGTCAAATCCATACAAATTTAAAAATGCACCTACGCGTCGCGTTGCGGTCTGAACTGACCGTAAGTGTCTAGAAACACACTAGGCCGCAGTTACGCGGCGTAAATTCCGCATGATTCCGCCTGCAATTTATTTTAAATTACCGATGACACACTAGTCCGTCGCGGTCCGTCCGTATTTTATATGCGTTTGACATTGCGGACGTAACGTGTTTAGACACTTAGGGTCAATTCAGACCGCAATGCGACGCGTAGATGCATTTCTAAATTAGTATGGATTTGACAGATTCGCAAGACGTCTTACGCAATTGAAATCTGTCAAATACATACAAATTTAGAAATGCATCTACGCGTCACGTTGCGGTCTGAATCAACCCTTAGGGTCGCTATGACGTTGGCATAAAACACGGTCAGAAGCAACTTTTAACAGATATTAATTATTATATGACACATACAAGAAAGTAGAAACATAATATACCCCTGTACTACTAGACAAACTGTGGACATAAACTAAAGGTGCCGTTCCGATCTATACTGCGGCCCATCGCGACCGAAAAAAATTTAATTAAAATGCCACTTTATGACAGACTATAGTATATTATCTCATAGAGTAGGATATTATTTGAATTTTTAGGACTATAGTCTGTCATAAAGTGGCATTTTAATTGAATTTTTGGGAGCGAAAAAAGATCGGAACGCTAACTTACTTATCTCCACAGTTAGTCCATACTTTCGCATTTCTACTGGTGGCCGTGCTAGGGCTACAGATAACGCTCAGCGAGCGTTTCCCCAAACGCTACAGCAGAACACGCGCAGGTCTAAACGCGCGCGTAGAAACGCAAACATGTGGGTTATATTATAGCCATACATTTGCTCAGGCTCATTGGAGTACAAAACGTTTATCGATACCTACTTTACATACAATAATATCGAATGATTCATCAAAATGTATTTTGCTTCGACGAAATGATTTCCCCTAATGTTATGCCTTGCTCGCTCGTGTTCGAAATGAACGCACTTATTCATTATTCTCCTGTTTGAATAATTTTCTTCAAAAAAATTAGATAATGGTAAAGAATAAAAAAAACTGATTGAAAGAAGATGTAAACTGCCTTCCTATAGAAAAGAATTCAGATTAAAATGTTACTATATTATTTATATAGTTTATATTATAGTAAAATTTTAATGAAGAACTTTTTAATAGTTTTATTTCTATTTTTAATTTCATTTCATTCAGAAAATTTTCAAGTTAGAAACAAATCATTCATAATTATTAACAGAGGACTAAAAAAAGACTAAGATATTTTTTAGACAATTAATCAACTACATATTCACTTATATTATCATGCTAAACGATTAGCTCAGAATATACTTTATATTATATACATTTTTTAATAAACAAACACACATTCAGCTCAAGAACTTCAATTCAGTTTTAATTTTCTGAAAACTTCCACCTACATTGAATGCATATGCAAGTATGTAATTTGGCAGGCGGTTTGACCTTATTTTTATTCAAATTATGCGAGAGCACGTCAATGGAGCTCGCAATTAGCCAGCATTTATGGAAGACATGACATCAGGGCAACTGGGCTCGCTAAAAAGCCTCCTTACTTTTTATGTTAGCTTGTTTACTAAATTCGCGTAAAATAATTCAAACACACTTTAAGTAAATACCTAAAGTGTTTCCAAATATCATAAAGGAAAGGTTCCCTTCAATATATCACTACGAGTAAAATTATCCTTATTTGGCATTTAAACAAACATTAAGCTATGTTTTGTTGATAAATGTCCCAAAAAGTTATTGCATGTTTTTTTTATGCGCAGGGGAAACCCGTTACGGGTGCCCCGGGTTGGGGATGTGCCTCAGTTAACAAACACAGGACTTCCTCCACGACCGGCTGGTCTACCTCAGAAGGGACCGGACTTCCATCAAAGTTAGGGAACGCTTCGGCAAAAGTTACTGCATGTTGGCTATCCATGGATAATATACCATCGAGGAAATTGATTCCTAGACAGTTGTAGGGCCTACGTCATTTGGTCGGATCATGTCAATTCAATGTAAGCTCTGATTGGTGGGTTGTGTTTGACTTAACGCGATCAAATTACTTAGGTCCGCCATTTGCCTAGGAATCAACTTTTCTGACAGTACATTGTTATGCATTGTGTCAAAATTAAAAATAAAATATAAAACACAAGTATTTTTTTCCTTACTTTACAGGTATCTGGCGGCCTACCACAACCTTTCCTAAAACTATCATGTTTCCAGAACACTTTGTTGTAAGATTACAATAACCTTACTTTGATTCGTACCATGAACTTTTTAAGGTGTATGAAAACAATCTTGTTTTATTCCTGCTAAGTGATGGGAAAGAACGAACGATATCAAATTATTTGTTTACATTTATCAATGGGTGGAAGCGAGATAAGCAACTATGAAGCGCTTTGTTCCTCTCACACGATTGTGTAAACAAATGAATTGTCATGGGTGGAAGCGAGATAGCAGCTATAAAGCGTTTTGTCACTCTCACACGATTGTGTAAACAAATGAAGTGTCTAATTAGTCTAAACAAATGTAGAAAAAACTTATTAGTGACTGTAGAGAATTTGAATGGTACTAAACATAAATATTTCAATAAATTAAACCGATTCAGCGCTAAATTGTTAACAATAGGAATTAAATCAAATAGTGAAATTGTTGAAAAACTAATGCTGAAACCCAATTAAGACTTGAAGTGTTGTTGTGGTACGCTAAAACAAAAAAGTTTTAAGTGGTGTGTGAGTTGCGCGACTTTGAAGACTGTTTCGATATTTTCTATTATAAGGTAAATAGAAGGTACGTAAATATTTAATTCATTGGTTATCTCAAAACAAAAGCCGTTTTTTATGTACATGGTTAACTTTAAATACAAATAAAGTTAAGACTTTTCTTGTTAATACATAATATGCGTAATTTAAAGTCGTACCGTACTCAATTTTCAAATATAATTTTACTAAAAAACAGTAAAAAATGCAAAACAATCTTAAAAAAGTTGATATTTCACAGCGGATTTAAGATCGCTAGTTTGACGTTAAAGTAATCTTGCTCATCTGTCAAACGGTGTTAAAATGGAGCTCATGGTACGCTGAGAGCGAATGATATTGGGACAAAACGTTTTGACGGAACAATCTTAAAGTAAGTAATCTTATTTTTCAGAGGTGATGGTACGAAATCATAAAGTAATATTAAAATAATACTGCTATAAGAGGTTGTAGTAGGCCCCCTGATACCTGTAAAGTAAGGAAAAAATAATTACTCAAATTACACAATATTATACACAATCGTAAATTATCAAAAAGTACCTGACCGTTACGGCAGTTGCTTTTACTGAATGCATTGTAATTTTTATAAGAATTTATGGATTTAATACATAATATATCATAACCAGCTGTGATATTTATAGTTTAGCTCTCGAGCTTACTTTCTGGGTCATAAAATAACCCCTTATGATATAAACTTCTTAAATTTTAAAACTTTTATAGCAGCTGTTTTTCTCATGATTATAACTTTTACTAGCAATTGAATTGTCGTTTTCGATATCTTATTAGAAATTAGAAATTAACGCACTATCAGAACATTTAATTTATAGACAGATGGCGGACCATCGTGATTTAGTTGGGTTATGTCAATTACGAACTAAGTAGATACGCCATCCGCCTAAAAATCGATTTCCCTGATGGTACACGTGCCTTATATTGTAACAAAAAAGAAAGTGTCTGTTCGTGCGAAAGCCAAAAATGTATACAATATAATATTTTAAAAAGATTTTCCACGCTTTTAGTATTTCACCAGGACGGTCGTAAAACAATTTGTTATAATGAAATTTTGGTTCGTTACTCAGAAAAACGTTTTTTGAAATTCTTGCATCAGGTGTCACAGAGTAATTGGCAATTTCATCACTTTTATGTGTTTAATGGCCGGCTGTTTTCCTTTCAGCATAATGAAATATAATAAAGGAGCCGAAAATGATTATTTCTGTAACTTAATTATTTTAATTAACCTATTTCAGGCAGCGCTTATCTAAAAGATCTTTTCATTTCCAGCGCCCGTTTTGACAATAAACGGTGATAAAACCCACGATCTAAAGGACAGATTCTACAAAGCTGGCAGCTCTATAAAGTTGTCGTGCGTTATATCAGACGAGTACGTCGACACTTTGACGACGAAATCACCGACAGTCACCCAAACAACAGTCACCACACCGTTGACGACGACGACAGAGATGACGACGAAGATGAGCACGGTGTACAATAGGATAGATTTAATGTTGAATAAGAGTTGGAGCGTCGAAACGACGACCATAACGTCAACTGTTAGTGTAAGTGCTACGACGAAGAGTGCGACCGTCAAGAGTACAGAAATGACGACGCCGCCGCCTCGGATACTCAATAACGTGTTCGGACTCGCCTGGAGGAAGCAGGGGAAGGAATTCGCAGATTCTGTCACGTGGCGCAATATGAGGTAACTATTCTTCCTTTTTAACCCCCGACAAAAAAGAGGGGTGTTATAAGTTTGACGTGTCTGTCTGTCTGTCTGTCTGTTTGTCTGTGTGTGTATCTGTCCGTGGCATCGTAGCATCCAAACGGGTGGACCGATTTTGATCTAGTTTTTTTTGTTTGAAAGCTGACATGATCGAGAGTGTTCTTAGCTACAATTCATCATTATCAGCCTGCTCAGTGCTGAACAATCAGGGTTTATCTGGTTCATGAAAGGCCGTTAGCAACTTGTAGTCGTTTGATGGGTTTTATATTTCATTCTAGTTCGTGACATTTGTGAATATACAATATACGTATACATTAATAATGGAAAGTTGACCTGGTGCTGCAGCATCACCTGGTAATCAATAGGATATCCAACTCCTCGCCAACTTAGAGCAGAGGTTTCGTGTTTGGGCTCATTTTAATTGCGACAACCAGTATGAAGTAGATAAAGTATAAACAGTGAATATTTACATGCTGCTGCTGCAACATCACCTGGATTCTATAGGAATCGAGCTTCGTATGAACCCAAAGTGGAGGTTTCATGTTTGGGCTCATCGAAAAGGACATTGATAGATCATGAAAATATGATTCTGATAGGAATTATTCTGCACTATAACCAACACAAGTTTAAAAAGTATGAAATAAAATTAAATTAAGAAATTTAAAAAACCCCCGCCAAAACAACTTTAAAAAGTAATGAAATAATATTTACTGACTTTAAGTTCAAATAATTCCTAACTTGTGTAAAGTAATATTTTAGTCCATAATTATTGTTGTCAATGTGTGTCAGGGGACCGCCAAGTAAACTACAACCTACAACCGCCAAGTCATTTATATATTATAAATGACTTGGCGGTTGTAGGTTGTACAAAGAAACGTTTGCCGGGACAGCTAGTAATATCTAGCTGTCCCGGCAAACGTTTCTTTGCCATATAAAGTATTTCGCCCGTATTATTTTACTGAAGTGACTAAATAAGTATGTCACCATGGCAACGTCCAACGCTATCCCGTCGCACAAACAATGGTCGCCGACAGTCTCGAGTTGTAATAATTTACTACTATTTATGCACTTATCAATATAAAGTACCTAGTAGCCGATTCTCAGACCCACTGAATATGCATATAAAATTTGGTTAAAATCACTAAAGCCGTTTCGGAAGAGTACGCGGCCACAATGTTTTGTGACACTAGAATTTTTTTATATTAGAAGATGAATCTGGAAACGCATTACAACGGTAATGCGTTTCCATTTTTTTCCAATACGCTTGCAATGGCAAGCCGAGCCTTTGGATATCCATAAAATCACAGTCATCACTCTTTGTTTTTTTTTTTTTTTACTTTCTGTTGGGTCTCCGGTAACTTGTGAAAATAACATTCACTTTTGTGTATGATCGTAACAAGTATATACCAGATAAAAAATACGAACCCTTTGTTCTCCTTTTATAACTTTTTCGTTAAATTAAAAACAAAAATATAATCATTACGTCACTACACACAAAGAACAGACTACCTTTTGTCAATAATAATTATATTATAAACATCAAATATAAAACAATACTCAACGAAAATAATACCTTATAATAATTGGAAAACTGCATTATTTCTGATTAAGTTTCGGGAGGCCATTGTTTAACATAATATTCAGAAGAGCACAATCAGAATATCAAATCATACAATAAATTGTAAAACAAGTTTTGTTAAATAATTGGAGATTTTATTTTTGTAAAATTTTAAAATATACTATAAAAACCACAATATCTATACTGTGAACAGAAAATAAAGTGTAAAACTTATGGATATATTTTAATAATCTTTAAACATTTTTTATGAGTGTGCCTATCTGCTACTTTTTCTCGCTTAAACCGCTAAAATTATGGTAAAGTTATGTATTATTATATACGGTCTTACTACAAAAGATTTGAACACCTATTGAACAGCTGTTGATTAGAAAAAAAATCAGTACATAATATAATGGTCTCAAAACAACTGTTGAATAGATGTTTAAAATACTTTGTGGTAAGACCGATAGTATTTAAAATATGAAAATGTGCAGCTACGGCGAAATACACTGATTTCTGCGCAGCAAAGTCAGTTCCAACATGTTTATAATAAACAGAGAAACTAGTACCTACATTATAAACTTACAGCATTTTTGCTTGGAAAAATATACGCAATTATGTTTTAAACTAGGTGCAACAAGCTTTTAAACCATAAGTAGTTTTTGTTCTCTTTCGTTTAAACCGCGTTTAAACAATGTAACTTTATAATAGATCCTCAACAGCTCAGAAACAACCATTAACCTAATTGCATTAAATTTTTATAATTATATTTTAAACTTTGGCTAGCTAGTTGGCTTTAGCGACGTTGTTACTAAACTAACTGTGTTGCATCCATTAGTTGAATAAAAAATAACACATTCAAAAGCATAATATCAATTATGTATTTTTCTTTGTAATGGCTTTAAAATACAAGGTGGCGTCTCCAATTGCCTTTAAAAGGGCGAATAAAGCAAAAAATTAAACAAAGTCCTTCTCTCTTCACACTTACACACGATTTTCATTTGCCAGGTGAAAAAGAACGACGCGGAATCAGCGCCAAGTTAGTTTTTCTCTTAATAAACAAATAATATCGATGCATATAAAATTTGGTTAAAATCAGTAAAGCCGTTTTGGAGGAGTACGCGGCCTAACATTGTGACACGAGAATTTTATACATATTAAGAGAATGTTTACACGATTTATGGTACGTTTTCATGATTTTGTCGTCACTAACAGCGTGATTGTTGTTCACATCTAAAACTGTTACAGTTACTGGAACAGTTTAGATCATGTGGTATTATTCCGTCGTATATTTAACCTGGGGAGGGGTTTATGTAAAACACATCCACCTAACGGTTTAATTAGGAAACCGCACATGTTATTTGAAACTAGATTTTCCGTTGAACCCGTTATATAAATCCCTTGCTGGTTTGTTCTGTGGTGGTGACTAACCGCACCATGAAAATGATATATTAAGCGTAATTAAGCTTAATTTTAGCTATTTTTAGATATAAAATGAGTGATTGCTTTATATTTGTAACCTTTATAACAAAAATGTTATAATAATTGTATAACAAAATGTTTTGAAAACTATTCTAATAAAAGATCATGCCTGTAATTTCGATGTGCTTATGTAATTTTTTGGATGATGATGATTTTGGACAAAGTATTTTTACACCAAATTGTATTAAAATCGATTCAGCGGATAAATCACGAAGAACATACAACACGTCATAATAATTTTACATTAAAATGAGTTACTAAAACAGGATTTACAATAATTTACGTATCAATTTAAGTAACAATAATACATTTCTACATTACTCATTGTAAGAAATTAGAATTACAATTCGAGTATTGTGATTCCTCGGAGAAATATCGTAACTTAGAAACTTGTCAAAGACACGTAAACGAAGACGAATGGTTTTACGTATATTTATTTGCAGCGCCACAATCAGTGTCGGCTCGGCGTCACAAAATGACAGCGGGACGTACACCTGTCTCCTGCTAAACCACTCTCAAGTGACTGTCAATGTACACGTCTTGATCGGTAAGTTGACGTAAACAGGATAAAAGATAATCTCGTTTGTGAGAAAAGTGAATTCTTGGGTTACGCGCGTATTCTGGGGGAAATTATTGTTTTTGTTACTAAGGTGTACTCGGGGAATTGGGACAGTAGCGGTCATTGACTCCCTGTCAAAAAAATTGTCATTTTCTATATAAACTGCGATTGACAATGAAGTGTCAGATGTTTCTAGTCTAAGGGCGATATCGTATTTTGCATACTCGATGTGAACCGAATATGAATCATATCACTTCGAACTCATAAAAAGTTGGAGATTATTATTATTCTAAGCGTTACCAAGAGGTTTTCCTATAAATGAGTAATAATCTGTATCTTTATAAGAGGTCAATTTTATTCTTAAATATTTTAAATACATTATGCGAGCATTTTTCATTTAGCGCCTAGACTATACAGGCCAATGACCGCTACCGCCATGTTTCGCCGAGTACAGTTATTTATAATGCAATGTAACACTGATCATACTGAACATCAAGATAATATATTGAGAGTAATTAGCGCTAAATAGTCACAAGTAATAATGACAGTATTTGGAAGTTTTATGACAAGGGTTTATTTATTTGCGAACCGCGAACCAAATGCCAAACTGTTTGCGAGCACCAAACAGCTACCCAACTAACATCGCTATAGCATAGGATCTTATCCTATAGTACTCTATCTAATATTATGTAAAAATATATTCTTTTTTATTTAAATACATATTGGAATTATTTTCGAAAATAAAATATGAGAAATTTCAACACGCTTCGCGCTGCTAAGAAGAATCTATGTGACAAATTTATTTAATTTTTTTGTTTTTACAGGCGAAAATCAAGCAGCAGTTCACCACGATACCTGGAACAAGGGATCCCTGTACTGGCAAGCACAGAACCTTTGTTTGTTCACTTTAGTACTACTCATTTCATTTTGTACTTGAAAATAACATTCGAATAAGTTAACGACATAAATGACGAAAGCGTCAAAATATTCATTCAATTTCATAGTCTGTATCGAAACCGTAACGTATTTCATTTTATGGAAGTTTCAAAAATAAAATATCGTATGAAAGCTAACGCCTTTTTAATTATTTTTATGCTCGTGAAAAATAAAACTAAAATGTTTATTCACGTATAGGTTTGGACGTCACATTCAAAATTGTTGAATTTTTGTCATTTAAAGGAGTGAGCACACTGAGACGGGCCGTGCCGGGGCTCAGCGTGCCGGGGCTCATCGCAAAAATCCGCCTCCAAACAATTTGTATGGAAGCGGATGCGCGTATCGCACACTGTGTCGGGGCGCAGCAGATTTCCGCTTCCATACAAATTGTATGGAGGCGGATTTTTGCGATGAGCCCCGGCACGGCCCGTCTCAGTGTGCTCACTCCTTTAAGTGTCGGTCAGTCGGGCAAATATTTATGTATTTTATCACTCACAATGATATATAGCTATTAATGTCATTTGTTGTTTCAGGCCCAAGAATTATGGACCAAATATTTTCCGTGATCGTTTACTTTTAGTATTTAAAATAAGAAATAAATTTTACTAAGGTGTGAATGAAAATGATGTACAACTTTACAAATCATCTCACGTGGGAGAGCCATGCTTCGGCCGTCTCGACCGGAGAAATACCACGTTCCCACAGAAAACCGGCGTGAAACAGCGCTTGCGCTGTGTTTCGCCGAGTGAGTGAGATTACCGGAGGCCCAATTCCCTTCCCTATTCCCTTCCCTTCCCATCTCTACCCTCCCCTATTACCCTATTCCCTCTTAAAAGGCCGGCAACGCACCTGCGGCTCTTCTGATGCTGCGAGTGTCCATGGGCGACGGAAGTTGCTTTCCATCAGGTGACCCGTTTGCTCGTTTGCCCCCTTCTTTCATAAAAAAAAAAACGTTGTATTTTACATTGTTAAAGCTAGTAGGAAAAACGCCAAGTTGGTGCCGGCTTATTACAGTAACACTTCAGAAGTATTCATTACTATCATTATAATATCAAGGAAATAAAATTATTTTAAAATCTTAATACGACCTCTAAGAGATGTTTCAGTATTAACTTTAATAAACTAAAGAGTTTGATATAGATGTACGGACAGTATTTCAAAATCTTCGTTAAATTAAAGTTAAGAAAACATAAGTGTCTTTTAGGTCATCAGTCTTTTAAGTTTTAGGTCAGTTCAGTCCTAATCCTTCATTTACGAACGTAGAACGGCTCTAATTTATCTCCATTCAGTGTTGTATGAGCGACGAAGTGAAGAGAAAAAGTAATATTTTCGATGAATGGCGTGTAAGATTACACTTAATTGATGTTACTGAGCATCGAACATAATATATCTGTCGCAGTCATCTGGTTGAATCTGCTATTTGATTGAATGACTAGCGATATTATTGAATGAAACCATTTAATTTACAGTTAAAGACTAGATGAGTTGGTCTTGAGTTTAGACGTAATTCGTTACAATCAACGGATAAACGAGTTGGGCTTTAGTCATTAAATTAAATAGTTTTATTCAGTAAATTCGCTAGTCATTCAATCGAATAGCAGATTCAACCAGATGACTGCGACATACCTACTACCATGTATTTTCAGCGCACTGAATTTTGGAGTGTTATTCGAGTTTGAATAGGTAGGATGCAACCGAAAAAATGTTGTTTATAATATTATAGTAAAAAGTCGGCTGAAGCGAATGGAAAACGCTATAAAATAATATATTAATCGAAAAATGCGCACAATATTTTGTGTAATAAAATTGTCGATTGTATGTTTAATCTCTGAGTATTAAGTCTAAGATGAAATAATAACATATACGGTCAGTGTTTTAAAGGCATAATGTAATTATTTGCTCTAATTTTTTTATTTTTAAATGATGTTATTATTCAAAGATTTGTTTAGAATTGATATTAAATAACAACAAAATTAAATAATAAACAACCTACATTAATAATATTCATTGCGCTGACTTTACTTTGTACAAATTAATTATGGAATATTATTATTAAACCTTAGTAATAAATACTAAATTGTAAGTGATATTCGTATAATAATAGTGTAATATTAATTCACGTATCTCAAAACTAAATTGTACAGTTTATTAATTTTAAGCGCAGAGTTTCTTTAGAACCGTTTTGTAATATAATGCTAGGTACCGGCCAAGCCCTTTCTTTAAATTTGTTGTTCCCTTTTTGTTATATAATATTTGATCTGTAAAGGGAAATTATTATTGTAATGATATATTACATTAATATATTATAAATATAATCAAAATTGTGTTTTATTTTCAATCACATAAGAGAAGTACCTAATCATAGTTTTGCTAATGTATCTAAAGTTGTAAGTTCACCATAATATTATGAGCTCTTATCTTCCCACTCCCGGATCTTCCACATTCAATTAATATTCACGACATCTCGCGTGCCCCCGCCCGCTAGCCAATCACAGCGCGGGCGCATATAAGAAGCAATATGTCCGCCTGACTCGTCGCGCGTACATTCGTCTCCGAAAGAATAATCCCACCAAAAACATTTCTTGTAAAATGTCGCCGAGACAACCACATAAGGCTTAACCTGTGAAAAAGATTATATGAGATCTCATGTAGAGTCAGGTTCTACATACCAGTAAATATGTATGGCTTCGCCGTTCCCCTACCGTCACGGAAGTGATGCGAATATATTTTAGTTTCTGATCTGAAGTTAGTAACGAAACAGCCGAACCATACATAATATTTACTGGTATGTAGAATTTGTTCAAATAAGGATCGGTAGAGCTGTTAGGCCGTGAAGATTCAGAAGCTTGAAGCATCTTTTTCACAGGTTAAACCTTATGTGGTTGTCTCGGCGACATTTTACAAGAAATGTTTTTGGTAGGATTTCACTTCTTTTTGTAAGTTGGTTCTTGTAAGTTGTAATTATTTAAAGGTTTTTTAGTTACTGTCTACAGTCCCGTGTGAACTCTTAATGTGCCTTAATTTATAAATTTAATGAACATCTCATATAAACCTCCACCCGTTTTAGGGGATGGGGGGCGAAAGTCATAAGTTTTTGATTTTTTTTTGTTGGTTGTATACTAAACTTAGATTACATACCAAATTTCAGCTTTCTAGCACTCCAGGAAGTAGTCAAACATTTTGATGATCATCAGTGTGTCAGTGAGTCAGTACGCCAGTGGCAAAATCGATGTATTTTAGATATCAATAAAATCTAAAGTATAAGAGCTTTCCATAGCTACACAGCAATTTGTATGTTTAATAAACAAGTCTATTACATTACATCATATCCTGATCATATAAACTATCTGGTACATCGGAACCAACTTTATAAGGATTCAAAAAACGACGAAACACTTCGAGAAAATGTAGGTAGTGCCCATGCGCATCGCTTGGCTCGTCTCACTTGCTAGATAATTAAAATTGAAAACTATAAAAATAATAACCCTGAAAGAGGTTTACTGACTTCAGTAAACCTCTATCAGGGTTATTATTTTTGTGTGTGTGTGTGCTTGTGTACTTCGAAGATTTTTGCCAGCCGGCCGGCGAAGCCGCGACGTTGGTGATATTTCTTCAGTTCCTACTTTTCCAGGTGAGTGCTTGTACTTTTTACCACTATAGAGACCTGAGACACAGTATATTGAAGCGCAATTATAAGGGAAATGCAATTGCCTCTCTAGCGAGGATCATACACCTTTTAAATTTAAAAAAGCAGAAAATGTAATAGGAATTTTCCTGAAATATAATCGGAATACTTCAACCAATATGAAATAAGTTTTAACAGTTGAATAGTCCAACTTCTACAGCCAATATTATGGAGTACCATCTTCCTCGAAGTATAAAAGCTTTAAGTTTAAAATAAGATGAGAACGGAAAAATGAAATCTTATAAATCCACTAAAAAATAAATAAAATAAAAATTCTTTTATTTCTGAATTGATTTTAAGAAAATACTTTCAGAACGTTGATATACTACGGTGCCTACCACCGGTTCGGGAACTAACCTAACTAACTAATAATCTAAATGTTTTTAGGGAATGTTATCAACTAATATAATAATTTAATGGTTCAACAACATTTATAATTTAAAAAAGAAGTTGTTCGTAAGAATATTTTTGTATTATAAGTTAGATTACTCAAACACATAACTTGAAATATAATAATCATATCTTTGTATTACTTGATGAATATTATTAGTTGGTCCCTTGATCACATTTTAGTCGTCACTGGAAGAGACAGCATAATATGACGATACCCTGATATTTGTAGTATGGAAAACTTATCCACATCTCGCTGCTGGGTCTCCTACTCCTCCTTTTAACTTCACTGTTTAATGCTTGGGTTACACGGTGCGAGCTGACATGCAAGCTGGCCTAATCAGTTACTGAGGTGCAGCTACTTGCGCCATGTGATCGCACCATACGAGTTACTTTCATGTGCGAGTAGGTCAGTAGCTTGCGTTCGAGTTACTACAACATTTTTTGTTTTCACTCGCAACTCGCCTTTCCCTACCACAGCTGATACAACTCGACTAGGCGAATTCACCGTGGCATGACCTGTCTACTTGCGACGTCAGCAGCTTTTATGGTGTGACCCAGAGAGACGAGTCGAGCTGCTTGCTCTACACAGTACACAGGCACAGTAACTACCTACTCTCACCTCAGCTACTCGCAAAACCTATCCATAAGCCGTCGGCTAGCCTGACTATAAAAGTAAGGTGCTTTACAGACGACGGGGCGGGGCGGGCCGGTCAATTTCACCGCGATCGCACAAAGGGAATCCTATATATTACCAACGCACACGGCGGGCAAAAAGACCGCGCCGCTGGTTCCCGGCGGGCACTGGCGGCGCATGTCCGCGGCTGCCCGCCGTGGATCACACAAACCAGTTTACATGCAGTAACGCAGACGGCGTGTGCTTTGTGTACGCGGCGCGGGCAGCCGCAGACATCGACGGGCGTACGCGGCGAAATGGACCGGCCCGCCCCGCCCCGTCGTCTGCAATGCGCCTTAAGATAAAAACAAGCTTTTCTAATTTACCAAGGAAACGGTTACAATAACGGATCATTTAAGTAGAAACGTTGGAAGCAGTAAGGTTGGAGTAATTAATATAGCTTAGGGCCAGCGTTCGTCAGATTAAGATGTCATATTTCCAACAGAGTGTTTAATAGAGTGAAGAGCTGGGAATCTCACATAAATGAACGCTCAAATAGCTTTTCTTGGACATTTTTTAAAAAGTTTCATTAAAATACGAATAAAATAGTAATAAGAATGTTATAAATGCGGTTTTTAAATAGCATCTGACCGCAAACATTATCTCGCAACGCAACCTCTTCGCAACGAAATCTCTTTCTTCGAAAAACGATGCATTGCAAAATTTCAAATTTTGAAAAGGTTCTGCGCTGCAGAGTACCAACTTTAGCAATTGTATATTTTCTTTCAAGTAATTCTTGTATTCGCCTTACAACTCAATGCACTCCTTTGGGAGCTACCCTTATCTACATGGTAAAGAAGAACACAAAACATACTATATCGAAAGTGTAAAACATGAGCAAAATATTTTTCACAAAGATCAAGGAAACACGGTGTTATTTGATAAAAAGCCTACGTATTACTTGCTATTCTCTCAGAAAATGGGATAGGTGTGCGGTGAAGTTGAAAATCAATTACCAAGTTCTGGTAACACGAAAATATTATCTTACTTCGGCTTGGCGCAAACGGACTGCTGTGGGCTTTGTACACGAGTAATATGACGCACCGAGTTACAGCGGGGCTAAAATGGTCACATTTAGCAATTCCTCTCAATCAATTCAACAAATGAATCAAAATCTTATATATAACCAGACCAGTAGCTTAGACCCTTTCGAAAAAAAAAAAAAAAAATTGTCTCGGCGAAATTTTACAAGAAATGTTTTTGGTGGGATTTCACTTCTTTTTGTAAGTTGGTTCTTGTAAGTTGTAATTATTTAAAGGTTTTTTAGTTACTGTCTACAGTCCCGTGTGAACTCTTAATGTGCCTTAATTTATAAATTTAATGAACATCTCATATAAACCTCCACCCGTTTTAGGGGATGGGGGGCGAAAGTCATAAGTTTTTGATTTTTTTTGTTGGTTGTATACTAAACTTAGATTACATACCAAATTTCAGCTTTGTAGCACTCCAGGAAGTAGTCAAACATTTTGATGATCATCAGTGTGTCAGTGAGTCAGTACGCCAGTGGCAAAATCGATGTATTTTACATATCAATAAAATCTAAAGTATTAGAGCTTTCCATAGCTACACAGCAATTTGTATGTTTAATAAACAAGTCTATTACATTACATCATATCCTGATCATATAAACTATCTGGTACATCGGAACCAACTTTATAAGGATTCAAAAAACGACGAAACACTTCGAGAAAATGTAGGTAGTGCCCATGCGCATCGCTTGGCTCGTCTCACTTGCTAGATAATTAAAATTGAAAACTATAAAAATAATAACCCTGAAAGAGGTTTACTGACTTCAGTAAACCTCTATCAGGGTTTTTATATATTATTTTTGTGTGTGTGTGTGCTTGTGTACTTCGAAGATTTTTGCCAGCCGGCCGGCGAAGCCGCGACGTTGGTGATATTTCTTCAGTTCCTACTTTTCCAGGTGAGTGCTTGTACTTTTTACCACTATAGAGACCTGAGACACAGTATATTGAAGCGCAATTATAAGGGAAATGCAATTGCCTCTCTAGCGAGGATCATACACCTTTTAAATTTAAAAAAGCAGAAAATGTAATAGGAATTTTCCTGAAATATAATCGGAATACTTCAACCAATATGAAATAAGTTTTAACAGTTGAATAGTCCAACTTCTACAGCCAATATTATGTAGTACCATCTTCCTCGAAGTATAAAAGCTTTAAGTTTAAAATAAGATGAGAACGGAAAAATGAAATCTTATAAATCCACTAAAAAATAAATAAAATAAAAATTCTTTTATTTCTGAATTGATTTTAAGAAAATACTTTCAGAACGTTGATATACTACGGTGCCTACCACCGGTTCGGGAACTAACCTAACTAACTAATAATCTAAATGTTTTTAGGGAATGTTATCAACTAATATAATAATTTAATGGTTCAACAACATTTATAATTTAAAAAAGAAGTTGTTCGTAAGAATATTTTTGTATTATAAGTTAGATTACTCAAACACATAACTTGAAATATAATAATCATATCTTTGTATTACTTGATGAATATTATTAGTTGGTCCCTTGATCACATTTTAGTCGTCACTGGAAGAGACAGCATAATATGACGATACCCTGATATTTGTAGTATGGAAAACTTATCCACATCTCGCTGCTGGGTCTCCTACTCCTCCTTTTAACTTCACTGTTTAATGCTTGGGTTACACGGTGCGAGCTGACATGCAAGCTGGCCTAATCAGTTACTGAGGTGCAGCTACTTGCGCCATGTGATCGCACCATACGAGTTACTTTCATGTGCGAGTAGGTCAGTAGCTTGCGTTCGAGTTACTACAACATTTTTTGTTTTCACTCGCTACTCGCCTTTCCCTACCACAGCTGATACAACTCGACTAGGCGAATTCACTGTGGCATGACCTGTCTACTTGCGACGTCAGCAGCTTTTATGGTGTGACCCAGAGAGACGAGTCGAGCTGCTTGCTCTACACAGTACACAGGCACAGTAACAACCTACTCTCACCTCAGCTACTCGCAAAACCTATCCATAAACCGTCGGCTAGCCTGACTATAAAAGTAAGGTGCTTTACAGACGACGGGGCGGGGCGGGCCGGTCAATTTCACCGCGATCGCACAAAGGGAATTCTATATATTACCAACGCACACGGCGGGCAAAAAGTCCGCGGCTACCCGCCGTGGATCACACAAACCAGTTTACATGCAGTAACGTAGACGGCGTATGCTTTGTGTACGCGGCACGGGCAGCCGCAGACATCGACGGGCGTACGCAGCGAAATTGACCGGCCCGCCCCGCCCCGTCGTCTGCAATGCGCCTTAAGATAAAAACAAGCTTTTCTAATTTACCAAGGAAACGGTTACAATAACGGATCATTTAAGTAGAAACGTTGGAAGCAGTAAGGTTGGAGTAATTAATATAGCTTAGGGCCAGCGTTCGTCAGATTAAGATGTCATATTTCCAACAGAGTGTTTAATAGAGTGAAGCGCTGGGAATTTCACATAAATGAACGCTTAAATAGCTTTTCTTGGACTGTTTTTTAAAAAGTTTCATTAAAATATGAATAAAATAGTAATAAGAATGTTATAAATTGCGGTTTTTGGGTTCCGTACCCAAAGAGTAAAAACGGGACCATATTACTAAGACTTCGTTGTCTGTTGTTCTGTCTGTCTGTCGCCAGGCTGTATCTCAAGAACCGCTATAGCTAGATTTCTTTCACAGATTGTGTATATCTATTGCCGCTATAACAACAAATACTAAAAAACAAAATAATGTTAATATTTTAAGGGGGGCTTCCATACAACAAACGTGATTTTTTTTGGCCTTTTTTGCTCGTAATCAATAATGATAAGAGGTAGGCACTTGAAATTTTCATAAAGGCCTTAAATATATGTGTACTTTAATAATTAATAATAATATTTAAATAAAATAAATAATTAAGGGGGGCTCCCATACAAAAAACACAATGTTTGGCCTATTTTTTCTCTATAACGGTACGGAACCCTTAGTGCGCGAGTCCAACTCGCACTTGGCCGATTTTTATTAAATAGGATCTGACCGCAAACATTTTCCCGCAACGCAACCTCTTCGCAACGAAATCTTTTTCTTCGAAAAACGACGCATTGCAAAATTTCAAATTTCGAAAAGGTGCTACATTGCACAGTATCAACTTTAGCAACTGTGTATTTTCTTTCAAGTAATTCTTGTATTCGCCTTACAACTCAATGCACTCCTTTGGGAGCTACCCTTATCTACATGGTAAAGAAGAACACAAAACATACTATACCGAAAATGTAAAACATGAGCAAAATATTTTTCACAAAGATCAAGGAAACACGGTGTATTATATTTGATAAAAAGCCTACGTATTACTTGCTATTCTCTCAGAAAATGGGATAGGTGTGCGGTGAGGTAGAAAATCAATTACCAAGTTCTGGTAACACGAAAATATTATCTTACTTCTGCTCGGCGCAAACGGACTGCTGTGGGCTTTGTACACGAATAATATAGCGCACCGAGTTACTGATTTCATAGTAGGTGCCCAAGTGTGTTCGCAGTACAAGAACACTCTCAATGTCTTGGTTACTCTCATATCATTTTAGTTAAATATCGAGGCATATAATCTGACACGACTGGCAAGGGATTAGACGCAAGACCGACTTTTTGATACGTCATCACTCATCAGTCGTTAGTCTATTTGCATCTTTACTCTGGTAACAGAGATATAAGAACATTATTACTAGATTACGCCTGCAATTCCGTTGCGTCAAAATTAGCTTATAGCGTGGGAACCGTACATTTTTCCGAGATAAAAAGTATCCTATGTCCTTTTTCGGGACTCAAAGTCTCTCCATACTAAATTTCAGCAAAATTGGTTCAGCGATTTGGGCGTGAAGAAGTAACAGACAGACAGACACACTTTCGCATTTATAATATTATAAGTATGGATAACATATACAAAGTTAATTAAGACGGTAACTATACCAGAACATACTGGATATAGGTTGCGAAATTGTGAAACGGTAATGTTTCTAGCATTTTGGAACTAGCTTTTAAAAGTCTGTCAGTCACGAGTCCAATTTCGTTTAAGGCTTTCACTCTTTTCAATTGTGCTCTCTTTATAAAAGCTTCCGACGAGGTAAGGTAAGTAAGTAATTTCATCATATACTATTACATGCAATTTTTGTTTCAGAGCGAATTGGCTGCGCTAGAATTATTTTTAAATTGAATGTAAAGAACATATAAAAGTTTTTTTTTAAATATCTTTTTATCTAGGGATTTAAGCATACACAGTGGTTATGTCAATCCCATCTTGCTAGTAAAGAAAACTTAAACTAATTATTATTATTATTATTATTATTATTATTATTATTATTATTATTATTATTAATTTCTTTTAAAAGATAAATCTTGCTTTGCTAATTTTTTAAATTCTCAGCGCTATTCAAAGTAGTAAATTACATTTATTAGAAAACAATGAGGCGATATTATAGCAAAATAATTATGCTAACATACTCTTTACATTGTAAATAAACTACAGAACTACTAAACATAAACTTTTTTATCCTTGATTTTCTATTTAATATTGCGTAGAAACGTTTTTTATTGTTTGATTTTCAACAGTCAATATTTAATATTAACTGTCTTTATTAACAAAACCATAATAGACCATTCCCTATAAAAAAGTAAATAGAGCGAGAATTGTTTTCTCTTCTTCTAGCGAATGATTAAATTCATACGGGTAAATTCTTTAAGTCTACCAATAAAACTCAATTACCGTTTATTTATTTAAATTGATACACCAACAACTTATTGCTACAAGATTACATTATTTCTATACAGGTATACTTATTCTAAAACAAAAGTTAATTACAGGTGTACACAGCATTCACAATAATTAATATATTCTCCGTGCAGTTATCAGAAATACCTATTATATATAATAGCAAGACACAATTTTAATGATTCACATTTACATTAAATACAAAATTACAATAATATCATTTACAATTACTTAATTAATTATAGTTTATTAAAAGTATTATTTTAACATGTCAACATAACAAAATTTATTAAATGTCAATAGAATTCAGTTACTGCATAAAGTTATTAAATAATAAATATACTTACATTAAAAATGTCCTTAAATTAACTTATTTAATAAGATAGATACCGACGCCCGATATATCGTACCGAATAATCAGACAATCGTAAAAATGAAAATGTTCAGGAGAGCCGAAAAACTGATTTTTGTTAGTAGCTCCGTCAAAAAAGAAGCATCAAAGACTTTTTATATCTCAAATCAAAGCTAATTTTTTTGCCTATCTTGCTATCTTAACAATATTTAATTACCACCGAAGGTTTTTATTTAATAAAGCAAAACGCAACTTATCGTTCTAAAGTAGGTCAAGCTCTGAACATTATTGTCTATTGCATGATTATTCGGGTAATTTTGCGTTTCAACTTCAATAAAATGCACATATAACATCTCATTGCAATATTATTCGGGGAAATTGTTTGGGATAAGAATATTGGTAAACACCTATTACTTTAATATACGGTAATTAAAAAATATTGTACACTTTATAATTATTATAGTCATTGTCGTTTATTCCAATAATTTTCTACTATAGGTAAAATAAAAATAATATGTATTTTTATTTTAATACATTCATTATTTGATGACATAAATGACATTCTTGCAATCGAAACAGCTCTTGGTTAAAAAAAACACTCTAGAGACTGGCTCTATCGTTTTAGTAGTACTTATAATCATTGCAGTTAATTAAAAATTAAAATATTAATCATAACCCTCATCGCCACCGGAGTATCAGAGTTGGTGTCACAATAATCAATATCATATTATGTTCTAATAAAATGAATGATAATGGAAGGAAATTGCTTTAGACAGTCTTCCGAGAGCCTTGTGGGATAAGTGTGTGGTGGCCAAAGGAAGATCTTCCGACCGAGCGAGGTGTTATGCTCGGTCAGGCCGGAGCCCCCGTGATACGTTTCAGCTGTCGTATATATACCGACGCGCTTAGAAAACTTCGATAGCGCGATGCAGGAATGTTAGGCGAATTATGGGTACCGCCACATCACTTTCCCCCGAAGACCGGAGGTCGAATTGTGAAGTCTTGTCGCTTGAGTCGCCAGTGCCAGTGAGTTCCAGTGAGTCGGAACTGTTGCAGTGAGTCCCAGTGAGTCGGAACTGTGAAGCTGCTGCACGGGATCCAGTGAGTCGGATAGCTGCCGTGCGGGGCCGATGCTACGTGCTGACCAGGAGAGATGTGCTCTGCTTGCTGACCGGTCGGTGTAGTGAGAAAGCCCGATGATGCCGATGCGGAGTCGCCCAGGCCGCGGTACATTGCGGCTAGTGGACGATGTACCCGATGAGGCGATGCTGGCTGGCGCGGTGTGGAGGGCCGGGAGTGATGATGATGAAGGAGGCGTGTTCTGTCGAGGATCACCAATGTGGACTTTCATGACGGACATCCGAAGGTTGCGTGTTCAAATCACGTCGGGGTCACCAATGTGGGATAAGTGTGTGGTGGTCAAAGGAAGATCTTCCGACCGAGCGAGGTGTTATGCTCGGTCAGGCCGGAGCCCCCGTGATACGTTTCAGCTGTCATATATATACCGACGCGCTTAGAAAACTTCGATAGCGCGATGCAGGAATGATAGGCGAATTATGGGTACCGCCACATCCTCATAGGCCTTTCTTTTATGACGGTGCTTTAATCGTAATACAGTTCAATGTAATCAGGATCAAAACTATGTCAAAAACTTCTCAAGTTACAATACAATATTCACACAACACACTATAACAACACATCTTATAGTAGCTAGCAATCGCATTCCTAATTAAATACTGAATTGGGTCCCATTAGGACCTGCAGGACAACTTCCACGAATAATTTTTGACTGTCTGACAGCTGTTTGCAGGCGTAAAACTGTAAAAAGTGCTGTCGTGACAGTTTTAAGCACTTAGGAGACTTTGCGAAAGAAGAAGATATCTAAATACGTTCTCGTTAATTTGTAACAGATCTCGCTGCTTATCGGCCACGATTAGTTTATTTTGTAGCAAGTATTGCCCATACATCCTTGTTTGTAAGAAAACCCGCATGTGAATTACAAAAATCGAAACAGATTATGATTATACCTCCTGAAAACTGAAGAAGACGGATTCCTTTAATAGCCGTAAAGTATAAAATAAAAATATGACCAATGGACCTAATTTAACGAATATTAGGAAGGACTTTACCACTTGATGTCTTCCAAAACGACGATGTTCTTACGTCTATGACGACTTAAGACATGCAAAAAATCTAGCCAGGGACAGTCAGACATTCTTATTTTTTTAATGAAGAAAGTCTGTCAGACTTTCTTCTTTCTTCCTGACTCTTGGGTCCTGTCTTCTGCGATTACTGATCTGATGCTTGTCTGAGACTGGAGGCTGGAGGTGAGTGGACTGAGATGATCACCGCGATATGATGGTCGTCCGACTCAGATTCTACAAGTTGTCCAAAATAAAACCCAACCAATATGCCTTTATGCCCCAAAGGTGCACCGAAGACGCCCTCTATAGGTTATTGAACCACATCAGAAAGAAGAGAGAAGGAGAAAATTTCTGATGTGGTATCGCTGGATACAGAGGGGGCCTTCGACAATGCTCGGTGGCCAGCTGTAAAGTTTCGGTTAGCTGAAGTTAGGTGTCTGGGGAACCTAAGGCGGGTAATCAGCTACTACTACGGGTAATCTACCTTAGTGGAAGGAGTGTGAAAGTGAGATGCGCAGGAGTGGAAGTGTGCAGTAGGCAGCAATTTATTTACCCGAATAGTCATGCAATAGTCGTTTATCGTTAATTCGTTTTGACATATTTTTTAGCAATAGCCTATTGCCCAGTTTTTGGTGTAAAATACAATTTTAAGTATTGTTATGGAATAAACACATAATTTTTTATATCTTTGTAAATATCCATAGAAACATTCTGAAAAAAATTCACATGATGTATTTTGACTTCTAGATGCCAAATATCGCATAACAGCAAAAACCCCACAATAGCACATTGTCTGATTATTCGGTGGGGGCGTCGATACGCACAAATAATTTAGGGGAAATGTCAAAAATTGAGAATTAAAATGCAATGTGAACTAACTGAAACTAAATTAAACTTAAACAAAAGACGATAAATTAAATTAATATTAAATATAACCACATCAATATGTCAATTACTCATAATATCATTATCCTTCCACCTATCTATATCTTATTTGTTAGTTGCATTTAATTAATTAAAATTGCCACTCAATCATAGGTTGCTAGAGGATATAATATTTTGATATAATACTCAAATTCTGAATTCGTACATTGGATAGAGTAGAAAATACACCTTCAGCCATTGATTAAATCAACATCCAGCATCGCAGACGTCAGATCTGTGAAATCAATTCCGTGGAAATAGCCTTTCGATCTCGGATCTAAGTAAGATGATTAATATTGTACCTACATCTCCGTAGAATGTAATAGACTACGAGTAAGAAATCGTATTCGATAATATTATGCTTATTTTAGGTACTTGTAGTAGTTAGTTAGTTCTTTATATCTCAATATTATATTTAAAGATTCAATTCAATTCATATATTTTAATCAAAACAAAAAACAATTCAAATTAATAACGTGTAGATTTGTTTTTTAAGGTTTTTAAAATTAATAAAAGTCGAGAATTATTTTTTTAAAACTAGACATTCTTATTTACAAACTCCATTAATTATTTGAAATAATAAGACTGAAACCTAAGAACTCTCAACGTTTAATTTAAATATTTAAGGATTTCTACAAAAATTGTGAAGGACCAAATTAACGTTTGACATTGACAAAGCTTCTACTTAATAATAAATATCTACAAATCTACATATTTTCTACTAATAAATTTTACTGTTGCTTTACAACAATAAAATATTATGTTTTGAAGATATAAAATGTTATAATTATTATTATTGTAAAATTTAGTAAAAAATACAAATTCGGCGCCGCGTCTCGGTAAGTAAACCAAAAGTAAAAAAATACCCTCAAACTACATACTAGCCTCTGCTCCCGACTCCTCCCGCTAAGCACCGCTTCCCAAGGTACTTCCCACACTGCTATTTTTGTGCATAAAAGGTAGTTTATTCCTAGACTCGAACTAGCACTTTCTAATGTTTTTGGAAATTATTTATGTAAGAAGATGTACACATACGCCACACAAACAAACACATAAAAGTAGCTAGTGCTAATAATTCCTGAGCCTAATCCTGGTGTTACTAAACCAAATCGGCTAAAATTCCGTACACAAACGTTTCGTTCATAATAATAGTACGATTAAGAAAATCTTTCCCCACCTTCAAACTAATGGAGACAGTAGTCGGTAATCTACTGGTGATTCAGCGATGGGCTGCAATAAAATTTACCCGATAACTTCGCCCTTATTGGGCCCAGCTATGTGGTAAATGATCTGCAAAATATTAATGGCATATAAATACTCTTACAGTAAATTAAACAAAAAATATTTTAGGGATTACAGTAAATCTGTGGTCAGCAAGTTGTGTTATAGAAATTCTATCGTCAGCTTGATATTATTTCAATTCTAGTTGATCCGGCAAACTTTTTTAGATCGTTTGTCAAATTGAAAGAACTATATTTTTTCGCATTTATTATCTAAGCATAATATGATAAAATTTCTACAAAATCCTTCAAACCGTTTCGGAAGAGAACAATTAACACTGCGACAACAGAATTTTCTTTGTATTTAAAGATAGATCTGTGTTTCTAAATATCAATAGTCTCAAAGATAAAACATTCAAATGAAACATTTTTAACCTAAAAATGATAATAAATCCTCTACTTCTAAATGGAATTCGAAAATTCCCAAATTTTTCGGCCAACTGCTATCGAAAGTCGACATAGACAATCACAGAATCATTTGACCGGAAGTAAACTGTACAGGCTTTTATGATTCAAGTCAGGAACTAGAATTCCACTGCAGTAGTTTTAAAAGAAATATGAAATCGTGCATGTTGGGTTCTTGATTTGTAGTTTCGGAGATACAGAAAAAATCGTTAAAGGAAGATAACATTTTTGAACATAAAGATATCCGTACTGTACGGTAATAAATCATGATTCATAAGGGTCAATTAACATTGCAACGTGACGGGATTATTGTTTTAGGGAAGTATTGTTTTAGTTCTTTACTTACGTGTCACATACTAAAAAATAAATTTTTACATTTACATACAGAGAAACAGTAAAAAGTAACCCTTAATGCATTATTACAAGCATTATGTGCACACTGTATCCTTCTAGCGGTGAAATCACATAACTTACTTCATCGCTACTCCTCTACTTATCTTTGCTTACAGCTATGAGGACATGTCATATCCGTCCTGTGTCACATCCGTTGTCATCTCTCAGAATTCTACCATTTCGTGTCAGTTCTCAAAAGAACGCATGATCTATGCTCACTGAATTACAGTAGATCAGGCATGTCGCCGCATAGAATGACTAGCTTTGGCCGAACTGCGTATTACAGGAGATTACTACGATCCAAATTGTGGGTTAACCCACAAAACCAACATCTACAAGGTATAACAAAACTAAGTGATATTATTACTTAGTTTTGTTATACCTTGTAGATGTTGGTTTTGTATGAGTTTCCTGTATTGAGTTCACTGTTAAAGTAGCAGCGCTGATAAAGCTATTTTTATTTGTTTCACATCCTAATCCACTTAGTTTTGTTACACACTGTATAATGTAAATTATTATACATAAAAAATATGAATTTTCAATTTTAATAGTCTCGCTAAAACTCGAATACAGCAGAACCGATTTGACTAATTGTGCTCTTGAAATATTTGTGAAAGTCCTGGGAAGGTTTGTATGGTCAGAAAATATGCGAGTAAAATAAGTGATACGAAGTTCACCTGGTCGTCTAGTAAATAGTAATATCATGGTTTTTTGTGGTTTGGACCACGAAAAATTACAAGCAATTAGTAATCTGAGGAAAAACATAATCGCAGCAATTGCTTTAAGTTTAAGATGGGTTCGAAAATTAAAATATATTGTTAAGGTTATTCCAAGACCAGCATTACGTTAACATGATATTACCCGCCCAAATAACGTAGATCTGCTCTGCTCATTACTCAGATGGTACATCAATTCTGACTGACAAATTAAATGACAATAAAAACTAGAAACGCGTTAACTTAATTGCATAATTAAAAATTATATTTGAAAACCTTTTAAAATATCGAGTCCTTAAAACTTTTCAAAGACTTCGCTACCGTACGGATCGATAACTAATCAATTTGCTAAGTCCTTTGATCAGACGGAAACTGGGAAATTAAATAAGTCTTTTGGACATCGAGTTTTTCGCCGAAGTGACAAACTTTTCCTAGTCCGTATAAGTTACACGTAAAGTTATAAATTGGGGACTGAAAAGGACAAGAAATAGAAAGTTGGTAATGTAAAATGACATTTTTATGTTAACAATCCATATTTTAATATTATAAATGCGAGTGTATTTATCTGTCTGTATTGCCAAAATGTGCATTAAACTGAGTGAATATTGTAACACATTGTATAAAATTCTATCACCGAGGAACTAGCCTGACAGATTTTTAAAATGTTATTGCTATTGAGAAATAATCGGCCAAGTGCGAGTTGGACTCGCGCACGAAGGGTTCCGTACCATTATAGAAACTTGTGTTTTTTGTAATAATTTTTTATTTTATTTGAATATTATTATTAATTACTAGCTGGTGCCCGCGACTTCGTCCGCGTCAGCATAGTAGATCACGTCCCAAGTATTATTTTTCAAAAATATTCAGAATTGAGTCTCTTACGATTTTATTATATGTATAGATAGATGACTTAGTTTGTTCCTAAAAAGGAGAAATAAGACGCAATACCCTGACACCATTTCGTTATAAGTAACAGATCCATGGTGGGGAGGGGGGAGGGGGGGGGTTTGAAATGACACTCAAAAATGTCAAATGTCAAGGAGTGGAGATAGATAAAAAGTGTAAAGGAAAAATTTGTAGGAAATTTTATGAGCTTTCATTATGTACCGAACTTTTTTCTCTGCAACGCACCGTTTTAAGCGATATGAGCAAAAAACTAAAAATATTCAAGCTTGAGCCCCTCCCCCACCCTAGGCGATATCGTAATAATATGTAGCCTATGCGTTGACCCGACCTCTGAGTAATATTCGTGCAAAATTTGAAGGAAAACCATCCAGTACTTTCTAAGTTTATCCCGGACATACATACAGACAAACAGACAAACAGACAAAAATTCTAAAAATATATTTTTGGCTTCCATATCGATTGTAGATCACGTCCCAAGTATTATTTTTCAAAAATATTCAATGTACAGAATTGAGTCTCTTACGATTTTATTATAATATGTATAGATTAAATTACACATATTATAATTAATTCCTTTGTGAAAATTTCAAGTGCCTACCTATTGCCATTATTGATATCGGGCATAAAATAGCAAAAAAATACGTTTACAACAAACGTATTTTTTGCTATTTTATGGGAGCCCCCCTTAAATATTTAAATTATTTTGTTTTTAGTATTTATATAATATTTTTATAGCGGCAATATAATATATACACAATCTGTGAAAATTTCAGAAATCTTCTGGTTCTGGAGATACAGCCTGGAGACAAACAGACGGACAGACAGACATCGAAGTCTTAGTAATAGGGTGCTGTTTTTACCCTTTGGGTACGGAACCCTAAAAACTAACTTAGCGATGATTGCACGTTGTCCTTTTTCACCTGGCATATGAAAAAGGGGCGTGAGTGCGAAGAAAGAAGGACGCGGTTTGATTTTTTGCTTTATTCAACCTCTTCATGGTATAGCACTAATTATGAGGGTCTCCATCTCCACGTTGGGTTATGAATCATGATAGAACAGAGCTGTAATGAAAAATATGATAAATTAAAAAAAAAAAACATTATTTATAATATTATTATATATTTTGTCGGGGATAGCTAATTAAATGATAAATTGAAATCTTTCGATAAAAGAAATTTTAATAGAAATAAAGGGTTGTTAAAATGTTTTGTACCAACACTTTCAAAGTGTATCAACGAAATTAAACATCAAATGATTATTTTTCAAGTTGAATTTTTCCTGCTTCTTTAATTACCATCTAATTGAGAACGTTTATTAGCCAAAACGTTTTACCCCTTCACTTTCTTTTTTGCTTTCACACCAAAAATATAATTTCATGGAAACTCTTTATAAATCCTGTTCGTACAAAATTATGTTTTCTCGGAAGAGTGAGATTTCGTGTTTGTTCGCTGGTAATGAACATGACTTAATTTGTTTTTGGAAATTGAATGCGTCAGAATTCGCTCGTCAGGCGAGAACCGTACATTTACCCGTGATGAAAAGTATCCTATATCTTTTCCCGGGACTCAAAAAATATCCATACTAAGTATCATTAAACTCGGTTCAGTGGTTTAAGCGTGAAGAGGTCACAAACAAACACAGTTTCGTATGTATAACATTAATTTGGATAGACGTGTAACTCAGAGAATCAAGGTGAACACCTGCCGAACCGTTAGTGAACGGTCAATCCACTTAGTATTGGTCACTAAGCAAGTATTGACGTGTGCAGTCGGGCGTCAAATGGTAGATCAAGATAAGGATGTACAACGCCTTGTAATCCTCGTTTATAATTGTGTTACTAGAACTGATATCGGCATGGTATTATAAGTTCAAATGCCTCCGTGGTCCATTAGTTTAGAAACTCTTCACTCGGAAGTTGTAGGTTGGATTCTCACGTTGGAAAAATGCTCCTGATCGTCTGAAAAAAAAAACCTGATTGAGACTGCGTGTCGGTCATCCATCACACTGATAGTACAGGAAAATATTGTGCTAATAATTATTGTATACTGTGTACTGCGGTCTGCGCACATATCTTCCACTCCTCCTATTTTTCTTCCGATCAATTTTGTTGCAGGTCCCAAGATATATTTGGCTTGACCCTCGGGCACCCCTGAGATCATACCAATGGGTTTTTCTGGTCAGTGACCACTGCTGACACAGGAATTGTAGTGATGGCATAGCGGCCAATTGCCCGTTTAAAAAAATACTGCGCACATATTTGAGCGCCATCAAATCACTCCTGCAGAGCCTGGGATGGTTTAAAACAGAATCTTCCATCACTGGAACAGATGGAAGAGGCATTATTATTAATATTTAAAATCTAATACTAAATTACACTTACATAGGTACCAAATTAACAATTAAAATTACACTATACACTTGTACAGAGCACTGAATGAAAAATGATTTTGTTACTGAACAAAAGTAACTGGAATCACAATTTTAAATCATATAAACAATTAATTTCGAGCAGTAAATTATTGGAATAATCCTGTCGTAATAAACTGTTGTTAATAAGCTATAAAGATGTTGTTCCCGTAATTATATTTAGCCAAAACAATTTTGGCTCCTTGTGCTGTGAACGTTGTTGAGAAGGACTAAATAGTTATGAGTAGGAATTCAGCCAAGTTTAGTTTCGGGATGCCAAAGTTAGAGCATGTTTCGTTGTAATTGAATACACGAGTTTAATGTTCGAAAAGTAGCACCACTCTATAAATGTCAGATTTATTTATCGTTTGGGAACTTTTTACACTATCCGATATGGGATATCGGGTTCGATAAAGTGTTTATGACCATAGGATCCGATTGACTTTCGATCAGTACTACAAATTATGTGGTTGCACTGTTGGTGTATTATACAGGTGTGTGGGATATGCGTGGCCGCCACAAAGGAAGATCTTCCGACCGAGCGAGGTGTTATGCTCGGTCAGGCCGAAGCCCACGTGATGCATTTCAGCTGTCGTATATATACTGACGCGCTCAGAAAACTTCGATAGCGCGATGCAGAAATGTTAGGCAAATTGTGGGTACCGCCACATCACTCCCCCCCGAAGACCGGAGGTCGAATCTTGAAGTCTTGTCGCTTGAGTCGCCAATGCCAGTGAGTTCCAGTGCCGATGCGGAGTCGCCCAGGCCGCGGTACATTGCGGCTAGTGGACGATGTACCCGATGAGGCGATGCTGGCTGGCGCGGTGCGGAGGGGCGGGGAGTGATGATGATGAAGGAGGCGTGTTCTGTCGAGGGTCACCAATGTGGGATATGCGTGGCCGCCACAAAGGAAGATCTTCCGACCGAGCGAGGTGTTATGCTCGGTCAGGCCGAAGCCCACGTGATGCATTTCAGCTGTCGTATATATACTGACGCGCTCAGAAAACTTCGATAGCGCGATGCAGAAATGTTAGGCAAATTGTGGGTACCGCCACATCTGTAATATTATCTAGCGATCAATTTAGTACAAACGATCCTTTATAGCAGCGGTCGGCAACACCCGTTCGGCCCGTGAATGTGTTATGAATAAGTTATATGACGTATCAAAAACAGTGTTTTCTAATATTGCCCGTAGTTATTGCCTCTTAAGAACGTAGCTGTTTGTGTCATTTTATAACAAACACTAAATGTGTAGGTATACTGAGCTTCTAGGGTTAATACGAGTATGAGACTTGTGGGCCTTTAGTTTGTTTTGCCACCTTGTGGCCCTTGCCTGCCAAAAGGTTGCCGACCGCTGCTTTATAGGATCGCGATCGTCATCGTAGAAACGTCGTTAAGTACTATTGATCGAGTGATCATTTCATACAAAAACGAGACTTGACAAAACAGCGCATGCTGCGCCGCCGCCAGGTGAATATTGGTGTGAGCTGACCTTTCTTGTCTTCTGGAATGAGAAAGCTTACATTTTTAAATTATCTGAATTTTGAAGTCTCTTTTTTGACGACAAAAGTAACAAGTAACAAATACTCTGAATTAACGAAAACTCGTGTCAATTTTAAAGGGCTAGGTTTAATAAAGGTATTACTTAAAAATGTTTTATCCAAGCTTACATCAAAATAAACCTTATCCCAGCGACTTAAAGATGAATATCGTGTACGTAAACTTTCGTTTCCATTTGTACACTTTACTTAATGATGCCTATTCGCAACGTGGAACATGAAATACAGCCTAAACATTCAAGGAAGGCGAAACATCAAAAAGATTGATTAAATAGGTTAAGGAGTTGTATACGTCCCATATTTCAGAGTTGAACAAACAATGAGTATAATATGCAACGAGTTGTATTATTCAACCACTCGTTCACGTGAAACAAAACGAGACATTTCACCTGATTGTACGTCTCAAGAGGTGCTTCCAGATGAGCCATGACTATTGGTCTGTTTTTGGGCTTTCAGCAGCACTTCTGAGTGCGTCGATATCCAATGAACAACGCTGAAGAATTATTGTACTAAGCAAGCCTGCGATATCCAGACCTCCTCAGTTTAGAAAAGCTGAAAGTTTGCCTGTTTGTGACCATCACAGAGGTAAGAACGACCAGCAACTATGGACCGCGACAGAAACTCCATAGGTGCTCGTCTAAACTTTCAGCTTTCCTAAGCTGAAGAAGGTCTGGCCGTCACAGGCTCTTACTCTAAATGGCAAACACATGTCAATAGGTAAAACGTTCTTTCATGTTATCGCCCACGCGCGGTTCTGGGGCCGTACCACGAAATCGTTAAACAATCGTACGAGAATACTGCGTCCTGCTCTAACAACGTAATTTCTCGTTTGTTACAGTAGGACGCGGCATTCTCATTCGATTGTTTCAGTCTCAAAACAGTTTCGTAATAGGCCTACTGGTTCACATGGGGAACTTGCATCCATTTCATAGATGTTTTTCCTGTCATCGCGGGCAACACGCGTGCGACCAGGGCCTGTAGACAAGTTGCAAAGCGCTAACGCTAGCGCTACAAAATGTATGCTATTTGACATAAGTCATCGCTTCGCTAGCGAATACTAATGTCAAATCCATACATTTTGTAGCGCTAGCGTTGGCGTTAGCGTTAGCGTTTTGCCACTTGTCTACGGGGGCAGGTGCATGTTTTCAACCGCATGCGGACCACATCCACGCGCGGGCGATAATACGTATGACAGGAAAAGGACACTGAATTGCAGGAACTTCTACATCAACCAGTAGCTTCTCCAGGTTTTTTTTTTAATGATATAAGGGGACATACGAGCAAACGGGTCACCTGATGGAAAGCAACTTCCGTCGCCCATGGACACTCGCAGCATCAGAAGAGCTGCAGGTGCGTTGCCGGCCTTTTAATAGGCCTTTCCCTTCCCTACCCTCCCCTATTACCCTATTGTAATAGGGGAGGGTAGGGAAGGGAAGGGAATAGGGTAGGGGATTGGGCCTCCGGTAAACTCACTCACTCGGCGAAACACAGCGCAAGCGCTGTTTCACGCCGGTTTTCTGTGAGGACGTGGTATTTCTCCGGTCGAGCCGGCCCATTCGTGCCAAAGCATGGCTCTTCCACGTACAAAAGGATTACACGTACAGGATGTTAAAATACTATGACAAGCTGGTTTATTTGTTTGTTTAAAAAACACTCTAAAGAGGGGGTAGAATGTTTATACTTTGAAATCACACAATTTTCTGCATCACGTGATAAATCATTCAAATTCGCAGATTAATATAAATAATAATATCTATGGACGCTCCACACCACGTCAGTCTGGCCCCGTGCTAAGTACCTGAAGGACTTGCGTTACAGGTACCAGACAACGGAAATATATTTAATACTTTTATGCTATACATATATTTAAGATTTTTATTATATCATACACATATTTAATACACATCCATGTCCCAGGAACATTGAAAAACTCTTTTTTTGTTCCGTCGGCGGGATTCGAACCCGCGGCTTGAGTTGCCACACACTCTAACCCTTGAGCCACGGAGGTCGTCAATAAATGTTGATTTTCTCATTTTCTAGGCCCACGCTCTATGCAAAATCTGATTATTTTCCGCCAATTTTACATTTGTTTATTAAATTTTTTTCCGACTCAGTGAATTGTTGAGCAATCCGTGTAGAATATCTTTTAGGGGCCATAATAGAGAATCGAGTGTAAAGAAAATGGTATACCCTTTTTCCTTACACTTACCGAGCGAATCCTGAGCACGCGAGCCCGAAATAAAACAAAGATTTTTGTGAGAGCCGAACTAATGTCTGCGTTGTATTTAGGGTAATCTAAGTACTTCAGGATAAAACTTTTGTTTCATAAAGAAATTCTATGTAATTGGATGGAATTATTATTTCGTAAATACAAATAAAGAAACAGTGTACGTATACTAAACGTATACTAAGTATAAACTATAAAGTAACGTTTTTTAAAATATAAAATAAGGGGGCAAACGAGCAAATGGGTCACCTGATGGTAAGCAACTACCGTCGCTCATGGACTCTCGCAGCATCAGAAGAGCTGCAGGTGCGTTGCCGGCCTTTTAAGAGAGAAAACGCTCTCTTCTTGAAGGTTTGCAGGTCGTATAGGTCCGGAAATACTGCTGGTGACAGTTCGTTCCAGAGTTTTACGGTGTTGTATGTTTTTCGGGTGGGACGATGGCGAAATTGTACAATAGGAGTTTCTAAAATCCACATACGAGTAAGTTTTTAGGAGCGTTCGTAAGCCTTTTAAGAGCCCGAATTAGAAGATAGAAATATTTTGACGATTATTTTATAATTGTAGTATAACAGGTACTACGTGAGTTGTATTGTAATTTTAAAAATACTTAAGTATATTATGCGAACCCTTAAAAAACTTTCAAATTAAATAAAATTTCAAAAATTTCTAAGGCTAAAGTTTACTTATACATAGAAGAATTTAATAATACTAAACACATTTAAGATAACATTGGACCAAAAAAGTAAGTATTAAAACTCAAAAAGTATCCAATAAAAATGACGTAAAATATACTACTGTAATAATATTATGTCTGATAATATCTATCTTATTACTTTTCGTGTCATGATAAGGTGAATCTTTATCTTGAAATTTACTACCATAGTTGGCTCTTAACATCTTGATACTTTAGTTAGACATAAATTACAAAGTAGCAATCGGAGAACGGTGGCTTTATGATGATATACGGGCAAGTTAGAGGATACTTAAATCATAATAAATATCAAAATTATTTGTGATTTTAGATTTCATACTTGAGATTCAATAAAATTAAGGAAACAACGTCTCTTCTAGTGCCAAACGAAGTTATTTTCATTCATTTTCCTTGTGTTGGGAATTTTTGATTTAGTCATGTGTCCTGGGGGGTGAGCCAAAATCTTTTCGTTTTCGCTTCGTTATAGAGTCGCCGATGAAAATGTATGGAATTGACATAAGCGTTCGTTAATATGACGTTGACGTTCGACTCGTCTTATGTCAATTCCATACATTTTCATCGGCGATTCTATAACGGAGCGAAAACGAAAAAGTTTCGGCTAAATGGCCTAGAGTAAGTTTTCCTATATATTTTGTTTTATAATTAGACAGACTCACTTCTGACATATGACAAATTTTATGAGTATATATATACATTATGTACAACAAAAAAACTTGAGAGGTGTCAAGGGACACCTGAATGGAACGAAGTTATTCCTTATGTTCAAAAAACCTGTATACATAATATACACTCAAAAACATTATTTAAAATGCCGTCTATTGACGCCCAGGAATACTAATAACGAGTCGCTGTTTATTCTCAAAAAACACCATCTAGTTGACGCACAGGAATACTTACTATGAACGCCCTCAGGCAGGTACTAATAAAAAAGTGTCAAGGTCAAATATCGTTCTGTCCAGCCTCCTTTACGCCGAACGCGCGATAAGGAACTTCGTTCTAAAACTCGCTCTCCTGCAAAATTGTGTTTTTGTTGTTACGACCTTATGCGTATAGTACATGTCGACATGTGACAAAGTACTAAAACATAAACAGTAAACACGTAAACATCCGATCAGGACCGGTAGCTATAAAATGAATGATTGACTTTATTGTGATAGATTTATGTTTGCTGTGAAACGAAAATCCTTCAAAATTATATCTAGAAATCCATAAACTGTACCTATAAATAAAAATAAATTTTCAATTTTGTTGGTCTCGCTACAACTTGAGAACGGCTGAACCAGTTTGTCTTAGTTTAGTCTTAAAAAATTCGTGCAAGCCCAAGAATTAGTAGTCATCTAGTAATATTTATAATATCTTTATTTACATCGCTTTTTACAATTGTTGCGAAAAACTAATTTTAGTATCGGTTAAAAATTCGGAACTAACTGCAGTTCGAGTTTTGTAACAGAGTTTATTTATATAGCTTGCTTTTAGCTGCTGGTGAATATATTGAGCCATTTGATGGATAGCAATTAAAAGTTCTTGCGCACTAGACTGATACGGTATAAAACAACGTTCGTCCGATTTCCCAATTGGCCTAGATATCTTGGTCAAACTATTGAAATAGTAAAAACATGTGCGCCACTCTGCTGTGTAAATCTAAATTTATTTATAGAGAGTACATGCATAAATTGTATGAGATAGTTTGCATGAATTAAGCTATGATTAAGATTAGTTTACCTATTATATATATATATATATATATATATATATATATATATATATATATATATATATATATATATATATATATATATATATATATATGGAGAAAAATATTTATAGCAGTATTCTGAATTATCATTGCAATGTAAGTTTACACACGCATAATTTTTCCCTTGTAACAGTTTTGGATTTTTAATGAGGAAAGTGGAGTCGCCCAACTGTGAGGAATGTGGTGTGCGGGATCAGGGATGATATCTACCACCGCTTGATGGAGTGTTCCCGGAACGCAAACTAAAGGAAAAGGTGATTTTTGATTTTAAATTAATTAAATGTAATATTGGCATATTTCATAGCATTTTAGCAGAGCCTTCTTCTGATGCTGCTAATTTTAACTATATTTCGGAATAATTATAGATTGTTATGTTTAGCATAAGGTACGATGGGATTGACATCGTCTTTCTGTACAAGAATCCCTTTAAAAATAAAGAAAAAAATATAACTTTTCCATTAATTTATTAACAGTTTCATGCTTAGAAATCCTTCCAATATACTTTAATTACAGATAAACAGCCACTATAATAATATTATGATTAGGGTATAGGTTATTTTTTTTCTTGTTGCTCGGCCAAAAATTCTGAATGTCTTTTATATTAAAAGTAAAAATTTCCTTACTGTCTAATGTCTATCTAATATAATAAAAAAACTTGAGAGTAACACAAAATATCTCGTAATTATTTAACAGATGTAAAGGGCACTAGAGACTTAAGTCTTCCATTTTACTTTGCGTTGACATTTCAGCCTCATAAATATTAATATATTTTTATTAAAACACCTGTTACACCTTTCTGAATTCAGCTTAAATGATGAGTCTGAAAATTTTTTGTTTGTTGCTCCGACAAATATTATTTGTAACTTTGTAAAGAAAGTGTCAAATTATAACAAAATTGCTACGTCTTTTTTTTTTTTTATTAAATAAGGGGGCAAACGAGCAAACGGGTCACCTGATGGTAAGCAACTACCGTCGCCCATGGACACTCGCAACATCAGAAGAGCTGCAGGTGCGTTGCCGGCCTTTTAAGAGGGTATACGCTCTTTTCTTGAAGGTTTGCAGGTCGTATCGGTCCGGAAATACTGCTGGTGACAGCCCATTCCAGAGTTTTACAGTGCGCGGCAGAAAGCTTTACGAATATTTCGTGTCTTTCTCTCAATAAATGGACGTTTTAATGTATTTTGTAACCCATTTTAATTAATTTTGATATAAGTGTAAGAATGCTACCTCAAGAATCTATTAACCGTGCATGAAATAAAAAACTTGAAACATAGTAAGTAAAATTAATTTGGGAAAAGTAATACAAATTATTATATTACGCCGCAGTAAAGTGTGTGAGAGCCTTAACCAGTCTAATTTTACGGAACATATAATTTTAGTCCCAAACACAAATTATTTGGTCAAGCAATAAGCGAAATGCCATAAAAGCGCGCGTTCTGTCCGGGTCTAATCCGGATAATGAATAAATGGCAAATTTTTGTCACTCACCCGCCCGGTTGAGGGCAACTCCGCTCGTAAAAGACCAAATAAAAACGTACACGGATTAAAAAAGGCATAACTACCGAAATACCATGTTCTGGAAGAGTAAATTAAGTCAAAAAATGGTTTCAAGGAAATGGTTGTCAATGACAAAAATTGTATAACCGACCCGCGTATGACAACTTGGCATCCTCGGGTCGGACAATGTTTCTTGCCCTAGTGTTTACTTTTACAGTAGCTTAGATAAAAAATAGGCCTTTGTCAATACATCTGAGACTAACCATGTGCGGGTTTCCTCACGATGTTTTCCTTCAATATACGAGCGTTCGTGTAAAGTACCTACTTGTTATCTGAAAATATCCTATTGATACACGCCTCCACCCAGGACAAAATAAATAATAATATGATTATAAGTTAAAAGTGGTCATAAAAGTGGGTCCAATCGCTAGATGAAAATATGTTAAAAATTCGTATCTAGTCATTGGACCCAATGGATCCAATTTTTTTGGGTCCAATAGCCCGATTACTCGAATGAACCTGCATTCTCTCGAGTGCGAACCAAAGGTCTACCGTAGTGTCCGTAGTGCGTGGCCTAGCGTCCACGAATGCTTTTTAGATGTCAAATATTATATAAGAATTGTCGTTCTATACAGCTGTATTTCGATGGCCCTAATAACATACACGGATTAAAAAGGACATCATCCATGTACATAATTCCGTATAATTTTTTAAATATGCCCGTTCGTTGTGGTTTATTTGTGTTCGGTAGGGAAAAGTCCGTTTCATATTTAATTACCCTCTGTTTGTGGGTTAGGAGTAATTATTAATTAACCCTTTGACTGCAACACATCCGTATTAATATAAAAGATAATTATTGCGGGTACGCCATAAAATAAATGTACGATATGGTATGGGTTAGGTTAATACTTGAGAAGAAAATTTCAGTAAAATATAAGTAAATAAAAAGGGACAAAAGTCGAATCTCTCGTATAAATTTCTTTAACATAAATTGATTTATAGGCAGATAGATGGTGGACATACCATTACTAATTGTTCGGCAGGGTGATTTTGTATTTTGCTATGCAACAGGCATAAATTGAACTAAAATATTATATGCTATCAATCACAAATATACCAGTATGACATTTTTAGTTGACTGCTGGTTAATGGTTATGCCAAGTCAATGATAGTAATTATTGTGATCCGTCGGCTTGACATAACCCGATCTGAATCTCTATCTGAAATCTCCTTTGGATGAATTTCTTTGAGTATTTATTAAAGTAACCTTTACTTAGCTATTCATCGAAAGAAATTTTAATTTACGCTTACAAAACCTGGCTTAATAAATAATGCGTCTAGCAGGAGGTCGATCACGTACTGAAACGTGGATCAATTGTGAATATGGGCTCTCTGTGAATTAATTTTAACAAAATTACCTTACAGAGTTTATAAGGCGTGGCAAATATTCAAGCAATACTAATAATACAGTACTCGTTTAGTTTATATGATTCGATTTATATACTTAATTCAAAATTGATTTTAAATTTTCTTAGTCTCGCTAAAACTCGAGAATAGCTGAACCGATTTGGCTAATTTTAGTATTGAAATATTCTTGGAAATCCAGGGAGATTTATTGAAAGAGGGAAATTATACGAATTTCGCAGAATCATCTACTTTTGAATAATTATCATGATCTTGTGTGTTTTAGTCTGAACTCTGAAATAACTTTTAATTTTTAAGAGATAATACTTGTATTATGTTGAAACATACCTACTGTAAAATTTGCTGAACCAGGAAACGTTTTTTTAACACGCTTTTTTATCTTGAGCTGTATGTGTGTAATCGAATATTTGAGCACGATTTGTACCTATTTCCAGTAGTCTAATTAATTCGAAACTTTGCATAATATGGATTAGTGTCTAAGCACACCATGCCGAAGTTCCGCGGCGGAAATTCGGCATGATTATGTCAGCAATTTCAAACGCATCCATACTAATATTATAAATGCGAAAGTGTGTCTGTCTGTCTGTCTGTCTGTTACCTCTTCACGCTCGAACCGATGAATCGATTTTGCTGAAATTTGGTATGGAGATACTTTGAGTCCTGAGAAAGGACATAGGATAGTTTTTATCCCGGTAAAATGTACGGTTCCCGCTCGATAAACGAATTTTGGCGCAACGGAGTTGCCGGTGTCATCTAGTACAATATAATGCGACAGAATTTCGGCATGGTGTGTGATGTGTCATTGGTAATTTAAAATACATTGCAGGCGGAATCATGCCGAACTTCCGCCGCGGAACTTCGGCATGGCGTGTTTAGACATTAAGAGCCAATGACAATGCAATAATTTGTTAAAATTTTTTGAAAAAAATTAAAAGCATGTTTTTTAGTTTTTTAAACTATTATTATTTATTTTTGTTCTAGATTTTGCCGATATAAAAAAATTTATGTTTCTAGGACCTACGCCATAATCGATCAAACGATCCAGCTGGTTTGGTGGAGCATGACAATGCACGACACAAGAATGACAACACTACGACACAAGATTTTTATATATTATGATATTTTCCACCTCGTCTTGTAGGTTCACACGGCACAATCCTGCACGTTTTTTACATACGTCTTAACATCCATACGCCGATTGTACTACAACAAATCATGCAGTACAATCGGCGTGTGGTTGGTTTGTGGTTTTAGATTATACGAGCTTTTGCCCGCGGCTTCGCCCGCGTTAGGAAGTATTATATACAAACTTTCATCCCCTATTTTAACCCCTTGGGGGTAGAATTGATCAAAATCCTTTCTTAGCGGATGCCTACGTCATAACATCTTCCTGCATGCCAAATTGAACCCGATCCGTCCAGTGGCTTGGGCTGTGCGTTGATAGATCACTATGTCAATCAGTCAGTCACCTTTGAGTTATATATATATATATATATATATATATATATATATATATATATATATATATATATATATATATATATATATATATATATATATATATATACTCAAAGGTGACTGGTGAACATGCTTTTAATTTTTTTCAAAAAATGTTAACAAATTATTGCATTGTCATTGGCTCTTAGCTTCCTTTGAGTTATATATATATATATATATATATATATATATATATATATATATATATATATAACTCAAAGATTGAATGACTAGTGCATTCATTGAATGACACCATTCAATTAAATGACTAAAGGACAACTCGTCAAGACGTTGACTGTGACGTTTAACGTTTTGACTAAATGTCATAATATAGCGAAGTCGTTAAATGGCATGCTCTAATTTTTTTTATGTAGCCGTTAACGGGGTAGTAATTATACGTAAATCGACGCTGTTTATTACAAATAAAGTACATTAAATTAAATTTAATCGACAAAATATCAACACAATGCTATCAGCTGTGCGAGCTGTTTGACGCCATATTTGTTTTAGTGACTACTAGCGCCAAAGTGGGAAAAAAGTGAAATACCTGACTAATTTCATGTCCACTATCTTCAACGGGCTATGGGACAAATCGCTAACTAGTTGGACGTTGAGTGACGATCGTTCAATCAACGTTCGGCCGAGTCGTTCAATTGAATGGTGTCATTCAATGAATGCGCAAATCATTCAATCGAATCGCAGATTGAACCAGATGACTGAGACATATACATTGTATGCGCCGCTGTTTATTCGATTAGATATATAATATACTGCAAAAAAAAACGTGCAGGAAGCGTGCAGGATTGTGCCTTAAACAATATTCCAACATTTTTATCACAAGCAAATATAGTATACAATCGAGAAATAATTGTGTTTGCTCACTTCTTTACAGTTGAAATTCTGCGCCTTATGTTCCAATTCACATGAGTGGGGCGAAGAGGCTTTGTTAAATGTAATGACTGGATGTAAGAGCTCTCATACGTGTAGATACTTGAAGCTCTGAAAACATCACAAAAATGTACTTATATTTTTTATTATAAACAGTAACATACTATGGAATCGAAGTGCCGATGCAATTATTGTTATAAAAACTCTAATAATTTGTCGTGGATGTCGCGGTTGTCATGAGTTTGTATTAAAAAAGGAGAATAAAATAATCGGCCCAGTGCGAGTCGGACTCGCGCACGAAGGGTTCCGTACCGTTATAGAGCAAAATAAGGCCTAAAATTGTATTTTTTGTATGGAAGAGAAATTGGGAACCCCTGCTCTAGTTATTACCGTTCTTGAGTTACAACCTGGAGACACACAGACGGACAGACAACGAAGTCTTGGTAATGGGGTCCCGTTTTTACCCTTTGGGTACGGAACCCTAAAAAGCAAAATAAAAAAAATTAAAAGGCACTCTTTGGACCCTGATATTTTTTGTGTCTGCCTGCGAGTTTGTTCGTGGCATCGTATCCAAATGGATGGACCGATTTTTTTTAAAACTGACAAGATTGACAGTTTTCTTACAAATAATTCATCACCATCAGCTCGCCAAGTGTTAGAAAATTTCATCAGCATTATGAAACATGACTGTTTAGTTACCAGAATTTTGAATCAGGAATATAGTTTTTAAATTTCTTAATGTAACATTATTTGAAAGTGTTCGACGTGTGGATTTTTCTTTTGTTTCATGTGTTTTTAGAGAACGCTTTTGTTTTAACTTTCAAAGCAGTCCTTTGTAGTTCACAACTTATTTGCTAAATGCAGCAAATTGTAATTTCATTACCAGATTTGGAATGTAAAACAGACGGTAAACTGAAAGTTTTGGACCATAATCAACAGAAATTACAAAGGTAAATACAATCCCTAAAAGTGGAGTAGTTTTAATGTTTGTCTTTAGTAGATTCGGTACAAAAATCACTGGGTTCAATCCATACCTCCATATCAATATTATAAATGCGAAAGTGTGTCTGTCTGTTTGTTACCTCTTCACGCCCAAACCGCTGAATCGATTTTGGTAAAATTTGGTATGGGGATACTTTGACTCCCGGGGATGGACATAGGATATTTTAATTCCGGAAAAATTTACGATTCCCACGCGTTAGTCGAATTTTGGAGCAACGGAGTTGCGGGCGTTGTCGTTTATAGTAGGTAATAAATAAATTACATAATATCTACTGCTGAAAGACGAGTGGGCCGAGGTTAATGACCATACCTCGATTGGTCAGAGTTTTCCATATTCTCATTAAAAAAATTCATATGCAAAACAACGTCTACCAGGTCCAGATCAAATAAAATATTTCTAAGCTGATCCCCTCACGACGCGTGCCCGGAGAGTCGCAGAGATGTAGCTGTTAAGGTGATGCCTTGATAATTTGGCTGCAGCGATATCGATTTTTCTCAACAATGACTAAAGCTAAGGAATTAAATTTCATTGTCAGTATTTATCATGTCTTTATCTTTGAATTACCCATAGCATAACACAATTGGTCAACTTTTATAACATTAAACTAGACTTCTAGATTCTAGGGATAGGGGTTCTAATTTTGCTAATAGAGGAGAGTGATTTAAGCTTCTAAAATTTGTACATAGATTAGTTCAAGCATACACTTTAATTTGCCCATAGCGTATATGAAATATATTTATGGTTTTTAAATTACGCGACAAAAACCATTTTGTCGCTCGCGCCCTTTCCATTTCTTGCTGTTCCATATCTTGTTTTCTATGAGAGGCCGGCCCGGCCTCTCATAGAAAACAAGCGATCTAGAACATATCCAAAACGATTTTTTACGCGGCGTCACCTTAAACTCCGTTTCTACTTTTAACAAGTAAACTTTTCTTATACGGACTCACGGAAACGTGCGGATTTTATTTGCTGAAGGTATGTTCGCGTTCCACAAAAAAGTACACGAGTGAGTGTTCAGTCATTTTACATTTGAAATATCTTTATGACAAGGAAATAAAGATCACAACTGAAAATTCTAGTAAAAATATTATTTATTGTAAAAGGAAGAAATGTGTGCCTTTTCCGATGCATAGAAATGTATCGGATACGGTTTGTGGTATAGAATATAGATAGATGATGCATATTGGTAAAGGTATGTGACTTCTACAAACATTTCAAGACTAAAATTTGTCAAAACAGTTCAGCCGATCCTGAGTTTTAGCGAGATTAACAAAATTTAAAGTACGTTTTTAGGGTACCCGAAGGGTTAAAACGGGACCTTTACTGACTTCGATGTCTATCAGCTGTCCGTCTATCTGTCCGTCTGTCTGTCTCCAGGCTGTATCTCAAGAAACGCTATAGCTAGATTTCTGAAATTTTCACAGATTGTGTATATCTGTTGCCGATACAACAACAAATACTAAAAACAAAATAAATTAAATATTTAAGGGGGGCTGCCATACAACAAACGTAAATATTTTGCTCGATATAAATAATGGCAGTTGAAATGTTCACAACATACTCAGTAATTGTATATTATGTACTTTAATAATAAATATTAAATAAAATAAAATAAAATAAAATAATAAATAAAATAAAATAAATAATTAAAATAAATAATCCCATACAAAAAAAAACACATTTTTACCTACTTTTGATCTATAATGGTACGGAATCCGTCGTGCGCGATACCAACTCGCATTGGGCGTTTTTTTTATATGGCTTAAAAACATAAAATGAATGAATGTGCACAATATACTTTTTTGTGGATTTCATCTTTATAAATTGCCATTGCCAAAACTTGTTTTCTTTTCAAAGGATCCAGTGTCCCAGTTTTAACAAAACACGCGGTCAGCTGCAACGTTCCAAATCCAAAGCGAATCACCTATAGTCCATTTTCTGATATTTTCCCTCCGTTTCTACGACAACAACCCTTATGCCTTCGATATAAGGAACTATCAAAAGTAAAATAAATCCGAACGGTCTATAGCTTAGCTATAAAAACATTGACCCTTTCAACACTGAGTATATTATTTTAACGGAATTAAACTAAAACTAATTTGAAATAATAAATCATACGGTTTTTGCGCCTTTGGGTTTTGAATTATTTATTGTTTAACCTACATGTGATGACCTATTTTGGCCCGCTTGCTCCAGTCTGGGTTAAATTAACCCCGGATTAAATGAGTCATTTAACACGTTCCTCGTATTTATGAAAAAACGTATGATGTTTTAACACAGGGTTAAATTAAATTAGGATTGGCTATAAAGTTATTTAAGCTTAACCAAATAAAGCATGACCTTGATTAGTGGCATAGTGCGTTTTGCGCGGAACTTTCTGCCACTTAAGGTCAATTATTTATACTAATTATTAAAACTGAACATAACAAATTCAACCTTAACTCCGAAGTGTTAACGCACTTTATAACTTCTGAGAATTTTAAAAGGCGTGCGCTTTCGCGCGAATTCGCGTGAATGCACCTGACTAATGCTGATTGTCCTCTCAGAAGTAATGTATGCGGTACGCTCTGGAGTTAAGGTTGAATTTTCTGTGTTCGTTGTTTGGGAATTCGCTTCGCTATGACTCTGTGCTATTATAAATTGACCCTTACTGTAAAACTCTGGAATGAACTGTCACCAGCGGTCCAATAAGAAGATCAAGAATAGAGCATTTTCCCGCATAAAAGGGCGAGATGGTGCGAGCGCCCATGAACGACGGAAGTTGCTTTCCATCAGGTAACCCGTTTGCTCGTGTGCTCCCTTATTTTATAAAAAAAATATTAAAATTTTTTTAGAGAGTTATGTGAACACGTTCGGTGCATACGAGCGACTTATAGTCGCGTGATACTGCTACAAAACAGTCACCTTGACCGGCACTAAGGTTCACCGCAGATATACAATTTCAAGATAACCGACGTATACCTAAATTGCCTAGTTTCACAATTTAATTGGACAACTTTTTAATTTGTAGGTAATCGAAAAGGAATCGCGGTTCTTATACGATCGGTGTCCAATTATTTAGTTGAACAATTTAGTTGGAAAAATGTACGAGCTCTCATATTAAGTAGCTATATAGCTATTTGTATACTATGCGATTTAGTTGGCCAACTTGAAATAATTGTATGTCTGCGGTCGCTCTAAGTGGCCCATTTGCGCCTAATATAAAATCGATTCTAATTATTTATTGACGGCCATTATATTTATGTATAAAAGCTATTTACATTGATTTGTAGATAGCAACCATTTTTTCCTTAATGTGTTTAGTTTTTACTTTTTAAGTACTTTCTTGTCACTATTAACATTGAGTGCTATATATTATATTATAATTAAATATATTTATACGCATGTAAAGGTTAAATTATTTTGAATGCGAGTTTAAGAGCATTCAATTAACGTATAGTTAAATATGATATAGGATTATTATACTTAAATCACCCTGTAAATATAACAAACTGGTGTATTTTAAACAAGTATTGAAAATAAATAGTATATCGTACTCCATAATTCAACTAACTTAAAGTTTTTTAAGGATAACGTATTAAAAATAAGTATGAGTAAAAAACTTTTGCACAATCCACAACACAACCAACACTTACTCGTATGTAGTAAAGTATTCGTATCCGAGTAGTGAATGTTGGGAAAAATTCTGTCCACTAGTTTCAGATGCTCAACATTTCACAGTATCTTTGTTGAATCTTTTCTTATCAACTGTTTCGTTCAATTTCATTTCCTTTCAAGTGTGAAAATACGTTGTTCTCGTAGTTATTTCAATGAAACAACGAGAACGAATTCTCGGTAGTATATTAACAGCTTTCTTTTATTAAGTTTGTTGGAAGATAAAAAGTAAGCGGGTACTCAGCGAATTGAAGATTATTTTAGTTTTAGAGGCAAACACTGCAGTGGTAACCCATTGTCTAATTTTATTATTTTAAGCTGCATTATTATTGCACTAAATAGTCAAATCTGGATGCATATAATAATCTTTGTGAATATTAACGAAAAATGCAATATTTTTAGATCAGAGCATGTAAAAACCGGTGATGTTGCGAATATTCGCATCCGCATTTGCGGAACTTCCGCACGGATTTAGACATCCGTATCAGCTCCACATTGATTTATACGGATACTCAATTACGTTTAGAGAAACAGCTTCATAATTTGTATTATTGCACTGGGCAATACTAGAAGTACACAATATGTGCATTACTATGTGCTCAATGCTCATATTGATATTACATGATATTTCATCACTTATCATAGATGATACCCGCAACTCCGTTGCGCCAAAATTCATTTATCCAGCGGGAACCATGCATTTTTCCAGAATAAAAAGTATCTAACTCAAAGTATCCACATACCTAATTTCACCGAATTTCAAATCAGTTTAGCGATTTGGGTTTGAAAAGGTAACAGACAGACAAATAGACATATTTTCGAATTTATAATATTAGTATGGATGTGCCTATTGCTTTGATGATAATAATATTATATTATATACGCTGCAGCCTGTATATGCTTCTAGAAGAGAAATCAATAGCGTGCTATTTACAGCTTATCTTTTTCTTTTTACTGTGATATCTGTGACTGGTAAGGCCTTATTAGGCTATGCCTATAATTATAATTACCGAAGTGTGACAATCATGGACAGTCGACTTTGTCTCTCTACACATATTGAATCGGCCATCATTGTCCAAAGTGGAGGAGCGTGATACCATCTTAAGAAACAGTTTGTATTCTAGTAGCCATCAATAACCTATACGTTTCCGACAGCGGGCCCTCGATATCGCCTTATAGCCTCTTACCGGACCTTAAATCAAATAATAAAGTCATAGATAGCTTAGTTTATTGCTGAACTCAGAAGGTTCTGATTTACGTTACTGTTCATACGCAGTATATATCTCATATAGTAGAATAACAACCACTGGCTGTTGTATCATATTATTTTATGTGTCCAGTATTTTTGCCTGACTACGGCAAAGCCAAACAATTATTATAGATAAGTAATGCTGCCGCAGGTGACATGGGCAATTTTTTTCGTAGTCAGGATTCTTTTACTACTTTTAACCTTTTTTAAATAATGTGAGCAATAAAGTTACAAAGCAATATAGTTATAAAGTGAGCAATAAACCTATCGGCCTTAAAATTGATATAAAACTGGCTAAACACAAAGACAAGAAATAAAAGAGAATGAGACATAATGCTACTTAAAGTTACGTTGAATCGCACTACTATGTGTGCGCGTAATTAAAGCGGATTCATGCTATGAATTGTCTACTATTATAATATTTATATTGTGGTTCAAGTGTCAAGCGGGCAGATAGCATTCAGAATTAGTTATAGTGTACAGTGTGGCCACTCGGGGGCTGCGCCTGACGCATACATTAATTATTCTGTCGTCCACATTCACACATATCGAAATAATAGAGTTTAAGGTCATAAAAATACTAAAAAAATGTGGTTTTTAATGAAAATGTATGTCTAAATAAAGCGTAAATGCAACTCAAAGTTATTATGTAAGTACTAGAAACAATATGTGCTAATATAATAAATACAAATGTGTGTCTGACTTATTCACGCTTAAATCATTAAATCTTAAATCGATTTTTATGAAGTTTTATACAGGCTGTAATAAAACTAAGTGATAATACTTTATGGCGTGTACGTGTTCCTCGTAGAGAGTTCACTGTGAAAGTAGCAGCGCTAAAAGACCAACTTTTTTTTCACTTTTGTATGGGAAAACTCGTGACGCCGCGCCGCGCCGGGGCGCTTGCCCATACAAAAGTGAAAAAAAATTGGTCTTTCAGCGCTGCTTCTTTCACAGTAAACTCTGTACAAGGAACACATACACACCCTAAAGTATTATCACTTAGTTTTGTTACACTCTGTATAAAGATACTTTGAGTCCCGAACAAGAAAACGGGATGGTTAATTTTCCGGAAAAACAAACGAATTCTAAGTCTTGATAAACAAAATAATATATTTGCACAATTAAGTTTCGGGAAAGATCTAAACTAAAAAAAATGCAAATAAATATTGACTTTACTTATAATATTCAGATAGTTTGATTCCGAAACTACTGGATCGTATGTGATGAAAATCACAGGGAAGGACATAGGCTAATTCTTTTCAAATGTGTACGTAGATTTTATCTGAATTTTTTTAAAGGAATACTTCACTTAGTGATTAAATGTTAATAAAAAAGTATTAAATGCACAGTTTTTGCATACTACATCTATTTACATTTTACGCGTACCTACTTATTTGTGAGTAATGTTAGTAAATTTTCCTTTGTAGGACATAGTTTGTCTTTCATTGACATTCCCGTGGCCGTAAAGGGGTTCCAAATTATGGGCAATTGATTACTTAAGTCATTGACAACTTAATGAGCATCTCTTGATAGTTACAGTACAGTTCGATAATAGTGTACTATTTATTAGTAGTAAAGTTATTATAGTAAAGTAGATGATGCCCGTATCTCCGTTGCATCAAAATTCGTTTATCGAGCGGTAATTTTTTTCGGGATAAAAAGTATCCAATGACTTAAACTTATCTCCATACCAAATTCCAGCTAAATCGGTCCAGCGGTTCGGGTTTGAAAAGGTACAGACAGACAAATAGATAGACACAAACATTTTCGCATTTATAAAATTAGTATAGATATAGGAAGTATAGAGGCGCTTACTGAAAATCAGCGTTGCGACTATACGGTCGTCGCAACACATGCTGAGTAAGCACCTATTTGGTAAATACAGTTTTGATATAAATTTTTATTTCTTTGTATTAATTAATAATGTATTAATAAATAATTAATAATTTCTTTGTAATCTATTATATAAAACTCAAAGGTGACTGATATGGTGATCTATCAACGCACAGCCCAAACCACTGGACCGATCGGGCTGAAATTTGGCATGCAGGTAGATGTTATGACGTAGGCATCCGCTAAGAAAGGATTTTAATCAATTCTACCTCCAAGTGGTTAAAATAGGGGATGAAAGTTTGTATGTAATAATACTGCTTAACGCGAGCGAAGCCGCGGGCAAAAGCTCGTATTTGATATATCGTTTTACCAAATACAGTTTCTTTCTTTCTTTCTTTCAATATAAGAAGGGATGCTGACTGCTGTGATCCCGAAAAGATCTTTCAATTCTTAGTACGACCCATATAGAGTTCTTGCAAGTTTATTTCCATGAAATATTGGCTAATTTGAAATACTCGGTTGGAATGGTAGAATATATGTTGAGCTGCAACGCAAGAGTGCCCACGATATTATAAATCATACTTCAATTGCATTCGTTTCGATGTAAGGAGCCGGAAATAAAGGAATCACGTCTACGAACGAAAATCGACGTAATTCTTGGTACTTTTCTTAATATTTTATGTTTTCGTGCATATTATGTTTTGCACAAAATTTTATGCTTTTATAACTAGCTTAATCATAATTCATTCGTCAGTTCCAATAGCGAATTTAAGTATCAAAAATATGTGGGTGTGCGACGTTGGTGGGGTTAGTTTTACATCCCCCAACGCGCGGCTTGGCCGCTACACCGTGAGATCATAATATTGTTACGGCACATGGTATACGGACACGTGGTGCCATCTAGCGACAAACCAGCGAAGCTTACCGAGGGAGCACAGGCAACATGAATCCCCTACTCAATACTAGATGGCATGAGGTGCGCAAGTACATACTCGAACCATCTAGAAAGGTCCAATGTTTGTTTACGTGTTTACCGTTTATTTGTTTGCGTGTTTACGTGTTTTAATTTAGACCTTATGACTGAGTCCATAAGGTCTAAATTAAATTCAACTTATTGCACTTATCGTAAGGACGGCAGTTTTATTGTGGTACATGCTCGAGCCTCCTAGAAAGTTCCCACGGCTGTTTACTTGTTTACGTGAATCGGGAACTTTCTGGAATTCGTCTCGGTATATAAAAAGCCGCAGGCAGGCCCGGCGAGTCAGTTCAATCTGAGCGATCTTCGAGGCGACAACAAGTGATCAATAGTGAGTGAACCAGTGAAACCTGCGACTTGGCTACGACCTAGGACAGTGATAGTGCTTAGTGATTGGACCTAGTGATTAGTGTTTGGACTTAGTGCTAAGTGTTGTGACCTAGTGTTAAGTGCAGTGTTAATAAAGTCTTCAAGAGAGTCACCAGGTCTTTCTCTCCAAATCCTCGAACCCTAGCACGTAACAATATACAATAGTATGTAAACGATAGTGCGACCGTGCTGCTTTTTAAATAATGCATGCTTGTTAATTCGTGAGGTACCGGTCAAGACTCAAACCTTTCATTCGCGCGGACACAATATTATATAAATTGAGCTTTATAATAATTACGTAAAAATAAGCGCAAATATCACAATCTTTTGTTTTGTGTTTAGTGTTCACGTGGTAGCTACGTCACGTAGCTACATGTCCCACAATGGGCTATTGTTGTTACACTATCATAATTATAAAGGCTAGCCCCAAAGAACGTAATTGCTGCTCTACAAGTTTTTGTTTTAGGGAAATTGGGCCAGCGTCATTGTGTCCGAAATTACGTAGCGTATTGTTAGATTTAATAGCACGTGTTTTGTACATAATGACACTAACATCGCTTACATAGTTTTGAAGGTCTGATAATAATTTTAAATCCTTTACAAAGCACAATCGTGTGTGTGTGTGAAATTGCTTTTTACTTCTACACGCAAAAAGAACTGAACATATTTTGATAAAAACTAGGTATGCTTGTAATTGAAGCTTTTATGATTAGACGAGCTAATTTTTAATTGAAACGTAAATAATCTTTTAATATTATGCTAGTAACAATTAATATGTAATATATTATTATGATTCATTTTTATTCTAATATCTATATAATTTTTAAATTGTTTCGCGGACAACTCCGCCATGTGTGGACCGATTTCCAAAATTATTTTGTTGTTGTATGAAATGTAGCCCGAATTTGGTAACACGATTACAAAAGTGGTGATCTGATGATGCAATCCATGAGAAATCGATGGGACTCCTTGAAATTTATATGGAAACATATAGTGATTTTACGTTTTTCGGAAGGATTTTAAGCTTGAACTAGCAAAAAATAAGAATTTGCGCCGAAGTATACCCTGGTTTCGAAGGTACCGTACCTCTTGAATCCTTATAGATAAATGTTAGGGAATTTTGGCGTTGTTTCAACAACTAAAAGCATATTATGTCAATGTGTCAATAATACTAATCATCATCATCTGAATAATTATGCCACGAATCATTCCCATTATTATCAAAAATCTTGCCTTTGATAATATTATTATTTTTCCACCGTTTGTTAACTGATTTTTAAAACTCTTTTGTTGCTGTTTAGTGTTTATATACTATAGAGGTACAATAACCCGAATTTGGTACAATGCATACGAAAGTGGTGATCTAGGATACTGAAATTCGTGTAATATAGAGGGAACTCCTGGATATTTTTTCTGTATTCAATCTTCATAATTTTTTACTCGGTAGCAGCTAACTTTAGCGTAATTTCTATGTACAATTTACCGTTTTTTTTGTAGGTCTAGAAAAGGAGAATATTTCCGCCTTACTTTGATCCCAGATGGCTTAATTTTGCCCACACCTCTTAGAAATGTTAATACCTATATTTTACTCAATTGCACATAGAAACTAAACAAATTAAATATGCCTAAACCTCCCGAAGAATAATTATTTCGATTGGTGAAAAGCGCATGAAAATCTGTACAGTGGTTTTTGTGTTTACCACGATCAGACATACAGACAGACAGAACTGAGAACTTTGTTTTATACCAAAGTCCTTAGTTATTTTATGAATCACTACAACATATTATATTTTAAAAGCTTTTATTTTATATGTTGAAGTGACTAATAAAATTTAAATGTAATTGAGTATTTTGTGGTCATATTGTCAAGTGCCTACAGCCTGCCTATTTAAAATATAATAGTTATTGGCGGAAAAGGCCAAATTAACGCATATTTTGTTGTATGGGAGCCTCCTTCAAATACTTTCTTTATTTAGTTTTTAGTATTTGTTGCTATAGCGGCAATAGACAGGCTTCAAATTCTTTATAATAAGTTTCTATTTTTACTATTTGGGTAAGGAACCCTAAAAAGGCGAAAATTTCTCTCTTTTTCATTATCTTTACGCGGACGAAGTCGCGGGCAACAGCTAGTATTCAATATAAAAGCTAGACGTGTGATTGAATGGTGTTGTTCAGTCAAAGGGCTAGCTGTTTGATTGAACGGCTATTTAAACCAGTCGGCTGCGACAAGAATGGCTCGTTTAAAGATATAAGATATAAATTAAATACTAAAATACAATTATGATACTTAAATACTTCAATGTGCATACAATTTCACTTTACCACCTTTAGTCAAATACAATCGTATTTCATTGTTTCGCAACAATCGCTTGAAATACAAAACTAGAAGTGTCGTTAAAATAATATCGTCGAGCACACGCGTGCTTTATCGTACAATTTTCTCGAAATATTTCGAGATTTACCGTCTATTTATCAATATTCAAGAAGTTTGCATAGCGGCTAATGAAGAAACTTAGCCAGTGAAAGGGCGTGAACTGGAAAAGTCGCGAGTTTATGAACAAAATTGGTAATTCATTTTCAAGATTGGATTCAGTTCAGGGTAATAAGTACCAATCCAAGAATAGGAAAAGTTTCACCTGTGTTGTTTTTTCATTTAGCTTGTTTTTACAATGAATTGTGTTTTTTTTTTAATGAGATAAGAGGACAAACGAACAAACGGGTTACCTGATGGAAAGCAACTTCCGTCGCCCATGGACACTCGCAGAATCAGAAGAGCTGCAGGTGCGTTGCCGGCCTTTTAAAAGGGAATAGGGTAATAGGGGAGGGTAGGGATGGGAAGGGAATAGGGGAGGGTAGGGAAGGTAATAGGGTAGGGGATTGGGCCTCCGGTAAACTCACTCACTCGGCAAAACACAGCGCAAGCGCTGTTTCACGCCGGTTTTCTGTGAGAACGTGGTATTTATCCGGTCGATCCGGCCCATTCGTGCCGAAGCATGGCTCTCCCACGTCTAACGTGTTGAATGAATGAATGAATATATGTTACAATGACTGAATATTATAAAGCATAATGGTTATTTAGATTTGAACGGTAAAATACGATCGTTTTTTCGTGACCGTGCCAGATATGAATGTATGTTTATTTCTTTGACAGGCCATGGATTGTTGAATTAGGACTTTATAGTCCAGATTTTATCATCTTGACTCATTTGAGTGATACTGGTTTCATCAAAGTAGTCATGTTATGTTATTTGTATTTCTAGTAAATAAGTTGGTCATAACTGGTGCAATTATTACTGTATAGTAAAATTAAAGAAAATTATCAATTAACAAACTTAAAAGTAAAATTAAAATATCTCGGAATAGTTATAAAGCAGTGCAAAAAGTTTAAAGTTGCAAGTTTTTATAAATCTCAGAAGCATTTCAAATTAACTAGTCTACATTAAACATTAATTTCAAGTGTCCCAAAGTTTAATCTCCTATTAAAACTTTCAGATTTAGCGTCGCAGTATTCTTTTTGGTCAGTCTTTAAATGGGTGTGACCTGATTTTATATATCCATACTCCATCCATACTAATATTATAAATGCGAAAGTGTGTCTGTCTGTCTGTCTGTTACCTCTTCACGCTCAAACCGCTGAACCACTTTTGTTTTAATTTGGCATGGAGATACTTTGAGTCCCGGGAAAGGACATAGGATTCTTTTTATCCCGGAAAAATGTACGGTTCCCACGAGATAAACTAATTTTGGCGCAACGGAGTTGTGGGTATCATCTAGTATTCCATACGTGAAACCTAACCTAGTTTCGGGCTCACAAATATAATATTATGTTGTTTGAGAAATGTGTTGTGTATGGCGAGGATAATAAAACAAGAGACGCAATAACGATTTGATTGATAGAAGAACATAAAAATATTTGACGATATAAATTATTTCATTTCTTGTTTCTGTTATTGCATGTTATACTTATCTGACTCTTTGTGCGTCGTTATGTAGGTATATCGGTTTGTCAGTTTATCTGACTGTATGTTAATCTGCCTGCTACCTCTTAGAATTAAAATTTTCTTAGAGTTACCAAAATTAACATTTGAAAGGGCTTATCTCGCGAACTACTAGAGCAATTTTTATGTTATTTGGCACATATAAGAAGTAGACCACGTGAAGGATCGATAAAATGAATAAAACACTGAAAAAATGGTTAAAATATCGATTTTAACCATTTTTTCAGTGGCTATATATTTTATACCCGTGCGACGCCGGGGAGGGTCGCTAGTTTATTATAATTAAAGTATTTTTAAAGTAGTAAAAATGTACGGTTTCAATGCGAACATGCAATAACCACGCGCTACTTGGAACTATTTTTTACCTCTTCCCTCAATAGCCCTCTACATAAATATAGCCTATACTGTATAATTATAAATAGGCTAATAACGTTACATAAAATACATAAAACAAAAATAACTTTGCAACATTTATTTTAAGTAACGCTTCCAAGCTAATATTTCGTAACACGGCATTATTCATGCTAATCCACTTAAAGAAGATAATGCTTTGACCTGAGATTACCATAAATGACAAAGGAAGGAAATACCTTTTACGATTAATGTGTGAATGTAAAAAGATTTTTACATTTGTATACATCTTGTGTTCTCTTTATTTGCGAACATGTTTGATGTCTTTTTTAAGACACACTTTGTGTAATAGCTGATGTTTTGTTGAATTCAAGTACAAAATTACGTGTGTTTCTTTTCTTTACGGCCCCACCGCGGTATTGCCTGTTGTTGTAAACCATGGAAACATATTTCGGGACAAAGTTAGCCGAAGTGTTAATTTAGAGTAATTTATGATGACTTTTAAAATTCATAAAGTACTTTTTTGTGTAAACAACAAAAATACACAGAACCATTGTCAACATGGGACGCAAACAATATTTAATGTGTTTAGTTATTAGTAGAATATAATCATGATGTGATGATGATAACATGTCACGAAGGTTCAAGGCTGAAGTAATCGTTTCATCTTTGTTTGCCTCCGTCGAAAGTAATGTTATGTAGGTCTTCGTAAAGATAACAATCTTAAGGCTCCCATAAACGGGGAGGACTATCGATCTACTCGGATCGCAGACCGAACCTGATTGACCTGACTGCACGCGTGACAGAGGAACAGGAGTCAAAACCTACACGATCAGGTAGGCCTGATACCAGTCAAACCCAGATTCACACCCGGTTTCTGAAAGGCAGATCAACACTAAAATTAACTAATCGCCTGTTAAATCTCTTGTCAAGTAACAATTGGGTTGCTAGAAGCACGGTTAGTTAGTTTAATTTGATCAGCGCGTCAGTTGACGGTAGATGTTTAATTTGACTCGAGAATGATATGTCAACAGCCATTTTGGGTTTCCGAAACGTTTGTCAAGCCGTGATTATAGATTAAAGGTTTGTCAAAAGCTGTGTCAACTAATCGGTAATTGTGGGTGAATTAATTTATGAATTCAATTGATTTTTTATGTGAATCTACATTTTCTCTTTGAACCTACGTTACTATAAGGTTCGTAAACACATTTATTATGAAGTTTTTATAAAAATTCGTAAGAAATACGTCGATTATGCAAATAAACCGTTTTATTTACAATACTCGTTTTAATTTCAAAAAATGTATATTATAATCAATTTCATTTCTATAATGAAGAAGAATTTAGGATTCGATATCGTCTGAAAAATTGAAATTCGGAATTCTGACAAATGAACAAAAATAAACAAAACGCATGTCGAATCAAAATGATCACAGATTAGTTAATTTTCGTCTGATCAATGTTTCAAAAAGTATCAGATTTGAAATTCCCAGAACATTTTTGAAAGCAATGATAGTCTGCAATTCCTTCTTTTGACATTTAATTTGCATTTTTGATAGTTAATAGTGAAGCAATGAATGAAAACAAACAAATCGCTATTCAAATTAAAAATGATCATAGATTAGTTAATTTTCGGCTGATCAATGTATCAGAAACTCAAACTGATTTGACATCCATGCTAAATTAACAGCAGTGTTAGTTGATCAGTGATTTGACAGGCCTTTCAGAAACCGGGTGTCAATCCAGGACTGATCTGACTGGACGCGTGACAAAACAATGCGAGTCAAAACAAATCCGGTCAGGTAATGCTGTCAGTCCAACCCAACTGGACTCGTGTCAAGCACAAAACTATTTGGTTCAAATCGGCCTGCAAACAGTCTAATCGGCGAGGTGATTTAGCATCTCGTGACAGCATATAGTATACAACTTTGACCTAAGCCTGTAGCTACATTTTTTTATCGCTTCTTTATACAATCACTAATAAAAATGTCCATACATTTTCAATTTCATTTTTTCATAATTCCATAATTGGCATTAGACGAGTCGAACGTCAACTTCATATTATTATCGAACGCTTATCAATTCCATTTTCATCAGCGGTTCAATAAAGAAGCGATAAAGGTCATGACTAAAAGGCCTGTTGCTTTTAAAATATAATAATTAATCATATCAAAGGGTTTTCGTGGTTGGTATCGATAATATACAACTGTCGAGCTCGATTATATACGAGACTAGACGTACCGCGCGGTTCGCCCGCGTAAATCAGATATTTCCCAGACAAATTAGTCCACCAAAATAGCCTATAATCCTTCACGTGGTCTACATCTTATCAGTACCAAATAACAGAAAAATTGCACCGTTCGTGATTAAGTAAGCCCTTTTAAATAATTTCCCCCGCTTTTTCTACATTTTCCTATATTTCTTCGCACCTATAGTCTTAGCGTGATAAAATATAGCCTATAGCCTTCCTTGATAAATGACATATCTAACACTGAAAGAATTTTTCAAATCGGACCAGGAGTTCCTGAGATTAGCTCGTTCAAACAAACAAAGAAACTCTTCCGCTTTATAATATTAGTATAGATACAGTAGTGGGAAAGCCCTGCTGTCGCAAGACACATTTATAACACACCGTATAGGCTGATCGGCCTCTCCGTATATGGAGGCCTTAAGGGTAAGTTTTAATAGACTTCATAAACGAGGTGGTCATCAGTTCCATTATCAACGTTGACTATCAGACTTACTTAATCGGAATTGGTGATATCTTTATGACAAAGGTGATCAAGAAGTAATTCCTGACTCCCTTCTTATGGGTTTTATTGGAATTTACTTTTTGATGACTTGTCCTATCGGTGAGAGATCAAAAGTGCTATTATCATGCTCATAATATTTCTTATTTAACAACGGTGTGACAAGCTCGCATTGCTCTAACAAAACTAACGTTTGAACTAAAAAAACATCCAAAATTTTTTTCGCGGTCATCGAACCCCTTAGGTTGTGGATCAAGGGCCTAGCTCATAGTCACAGAACCACGGAGGCGATCAAGATATGGTACTACAAAGCAATTTTGTTTTAATATTAATGGCTGATTCGTTCTCCGTGAAGTTATTCGTTATGAGGTCAACAAGGAGTTTATGAACAATGTACATACAAGACTTGTTTCGCTCTTGCAGCTATGAGCTAAGCGACAAAGCTTGTGCTTGTTTTCTATTAAGCTTCCATTGGCAAACTCTGCCGATCACGAAGTTTGGCGACTAATTAAAAGTTTAGATTATAGTGGGCAAACATCGATTTTCTCTAATTTCTCCACATATTGTTAGTTTCTAGCAAGTTTTCGCTATGGTCATCTAGATATGGAGATTCCTTATACGTCAGAAACCCTTTTTTTATACCTCGACTTTCAGTTTAATTTTGCTCGAATTGCAGTTCGATTTAAATGAATTCGTTAAATAATCAAAATAGGTATTATGATTATACACTTTTTGAACGTCGAGACTACAATGCCTACCACCGGTTCGGGAACTATTCGTTTGTTACCTATTCAGGGGCCAAGCCAAAAAAAAATTTGGGGTAAAATTTGTAAATTTTATCGATGCATATTTTATGCACTCGAAATTCAATTTGAGTTTACCTAACATGTATTATAATATATTATGTTTAAAAAAAAGTCCATGGCGTAATTGACTACAATTATTACAATTAAATGTGCGAATAACCTATATAAAAAGATATAAAAAAAGGATATGGGCGAATAGCCCATAGATGCCCCAAATTACATAGATAAAAAAAAACATCTAACATCTGTTTTTCATACTTCAAAGCCAGCATAAAACACTATTTTTCCCTAACATAAATGTTGAGCACAATAAACTTGTATATGACTACGCAATCTTCATATTTAAATGTATTATTAATCTGAGCACAATAAGGCCCTAAAACTGCAGGAGCCTTAATATATGGCCCCGTCGTAAACTCTCCCACGGTGACTCTTATCCTACAATATGAAGAATCTGTAGACGATTCTATCTCACTCGCCGTTAGGCTGCAAACAGACTATGCGACTGATATGCTATGTAAATCCGAATCTACTAATGTGTAGAAAGTCTGTCTGTCTGTTACCTCTTCACGCCCAAACCGCTGGACCGATTTTGTTGAAATTTAGTATGGGGATATTTTGAGTCACGGGAAAGTATATAGGATACGGATCCCGGAAAAATGTGCGGTTCCCGCACGATTTCGATCTCAAAATAATTTCGGTGCAAGCATAATAATGCGCATAGCATATTAATATAGTCACGAATCTTTAATTACAAATGGTGAGTATAGTTAAAGAAATTCATATGCAGTAGGACCTACGTAAAATGTTCTGGTTATGTCAATTTAATGTAAGTTGTGACCTGTCAGTAGATTTTGACTGACTAAATTACCTAAACAGGAAAATCGCCGGCGGAGTCTTGGTGTAGGCTCACGCGATTTCCCCGGCCCGCCCAAGGTGCATAGTGGAGTACCACCAAGCTTTAAGTGGGTAGGGGCTGCGTCCACCACTATCTTAGGACGCAGCACAGATCCACATAATATTATGTCAATAGAGTTATGTATAAGAAAACTAAAAGAAATTGGACGGTCGGTGCTGCGCTGCATAGTAATTATTTAGTTCATTGTGTATCTTTTAATTACCTACCCTGATACTGTGGTTAACAAGTGCCATTTTCGTCAAAACCTGATCTCATGCACCGAAAATTATGATTTTGGTCTCATTCGATCATAATTTTCGGTGCATGAGATCAGGTTTTGATGAAAATGGCACTTGTTAACCAGAGAGTCTCCCATCCCCCACAAGATTCTTAGGCCCGATTCGACCAAACAGGATTAAAATTTTACTCGAGTATAACTGTTTCCTGATCTAAGAGTAAGCTGGTTTTGCGTTTTTCCAACTTCTAATCCAAGAATGAGGTAATTACACGGGAGTAAATATTTACACGGGCTATTTTGGTGGAGTAAATATTAAACTGGGAATAGTTGCACAACAGGGTTCAACTGTCACGGTCGGTGTCATTGTGAACTATAATTGACATTTTATTTCATACTCTTTGAGTAACTTGGTAAAATGCAAACGATAATATTATCCTAGAGTAAATTTAAGGAGTAAAATTATTCTCATGATAGTTATACTCGTGTAACTTCAAGTTTGGCCGAATCGGGCCTTAGAGGCATTTTCTCGGCGCAAAAAAAGGCAGACAGCACAAAGAAAATGTATCATTATAAGGATCTAACATAATTATTATTATATATAGCCAATATTATTTTATTACTGACATGATTGTATACATTAATATGGACAACCAGGATAATTTGAACCTTCGTAGCATACAAGCACTGTGCTACGATGGTCACGCTTATAATGGTCGTCTGTACTTTGGTTATTTTATTTCAGTTAAATCGTGGGGATAAAACGCGACAATTTAAATATCCATACTTCCATATCTACTTAATATTATAAATGCGAAAGTGTGTCTGTATGTCCTTCTGTCTGTCTGTCTATCTGTCTATCTGCTTACTAATTCTTCACGCCCAAACCGCTGAACAGATTTTGCTGAAATTTGGCATGGAGATATTTTGAGTCCCAGGAAAGGACATAGGATACTTTTTATCTCGGAAAAATTAACGGTTCCCGCGCGATAATCAAATTTTGGCGCAACGAATTCCGTTGCAACAAAATTCGTTTATCGCGCGGGAACCGTACATTTTTCCGCGGGCGTCATCTGGTAAAATATTATGTAAGTATTCCAAAACAAATTTGATCATGCGATTTCCGTTTCGATTATGATCCAAAAGCAAAGTTCAATACATTTTGAATTAAAAAATAAAACTTATTGTCGCTTCATGTAAAAAGCCCCTAACGGCTATGGGAGTCTATGTCTATGAATAATTCATTTATGGATTGTCATTCGTATATAGACTTGACGAATGGTTCCCTAGAATCAATAGAAACTCCTGAGCGTACAACAGAGGCATTCATATTGCGAATAGGCTTTTTTGTTTGTTAAAATTTAATGATGAAAACGTTTCTGGAAATATTATCTCTTAATATATTTAAGAGATAATATTTCCAGAAATTCTCGTGTCACAATGTTAGGCCGCGTACTCCTCCAAACGGCTTTACTGATTTTAACCAAATTTAATATGCATATTCCGTGGGTCTGAGAATCGGCTACTGGGTACTTTTTATATTGATAAGTGCATTTGTTGAATAAATAATAGTAAATGATTACAACCCGAGACTGACGGCGACCATTGTTTGTGCGACAGGATAGCGATGAACGTTGCCATGGTGACATACTTATTTAGTCACTTCAATAAAATAATACGGGCGAAATACTGTATATGACAAAGAAACGTTTGCCGGGACATCTAGTTTTATGTATAAGAATTAAAGTAATTTTGATACGCTACAATTATGGATAACTATAATATGTATTTTAAGTTTCTTTACGACGACTGCGACACAATAGAGTTTATTATGAATGTGTCAAATCTATATCCTCAAGAAATAAATCCAAAGAAAAACAAATTGATTCTTAACAACTAAACGATACCACTTCCAAACTTACACCATAACAATAAACACTTAGGGTGCCAACTGCGCAAACTTTCTCAAAAGTAAATTATTGTACTTAATTTAAATGGATCCTTGAAAATATTAGATGGAGTATACTTCAAAGTTCCCGGTTTCCGTCAAACCTCCTTGTTCTTGAGAGGCGTTAACCACTTTGCAGATTTATTGAAGTATCTTTAAGTACTTTGGGGTAAGAAATCTGTTCGGTCTTAATTGGTTTTAATTTATGCACCTTTGTTACCCCGCAGCCAGATTGTTTTCTTTAAGTGGCTTGTTGCACCTTATTTCAGTTAATAATAGGGAACATGCAAATACAATATTTATGAAAATTTTGCTATTAAAACGTTAAAAAAATATAAAAGAAGGCCCACGGCAAGGTTAAAATTTAGTAAAATATTGTCTTTTTTACAAAAATTACGAATTAAAAGTAACTTGAAACGGAACTGATTTCAAAACACCAATCAGCGTTCAGTGACGTCACACATGCTATCCCCGCTTTCCATTTGGCGTTAAAAACGATCAAAATGCCTCCATTTTGAGCGTTTTGATCGTTTTTAACGCTAAATGGAACGCGGGGTATGACAACTTTTTGAGAGGTACGATCAGGTGGGGCCATTGTCAATAATAATTATAGTCAAACTGTAGTGACGTCATACAGACTAAGGATCCGTTTTGGCTCCAAAATTCAAATTGACAATTTTAAATCGCATTTTTTGCAGTAAATTCCAGTGTCTTATTTCTTTAATATACTTGTGGTCTATTCTACATGGACTTCTTTAATATAAACATAAAAATAAAAATATCGCATCTTCCCTATTGAAACAAATCATTAACATTTAGTTTAATTAGTTAATAACTATTGTGCACGTCTTTTACACTTTATCTCACTGTAGGGCTGCTGTAAGAGATTTCTTTTAGAAATAAGCAGTTCCTTTGTGTCGTCTTTCCATGTTAATTGTATGTTTATGTTTTTTCTTGTGTGCAATAAAGAGTTAAATAAAAATAAAAATAAATCAACGGATTACACTCCGGAGTGCCGGCAGAAGACGTGAAAACGAAACAGCTGATGCATGCATATTTTTTTGCCATGCTGTAAAAAGTGAAGGATGTTACTTCTTCACCTACCCTACGTCTATTCTCCTTAATCCTTATGAAAAAACCTTATCAAAATTGATAAGACAATCTTTGATCAGGCCATTTAGCCGAAACTTTTTCGTTTTCTTTTCGTTATAGAATCGCCGGTCAAAATGTATGGAATTGACATAAGACGAGTCGAACGTCAACGTCATACTAACGAACGCTTATGTCAATTCCATATATTTTCATCGGGGATTCTATAACGAAGCGAAAACGAAAAGATTTTGGCTCACCCCCTAAACTCAACTCAAATAGGTACTACATTAAAATATTTTTGAACATTTTACGGCCTCTGGTGCTTTTTTTAGTCTTTTTAATCCGGTTTAACCAACATTGATAAAACGAAACGAAAAAACATTTACTTACCATAATCTATAAGCAATAATCCAAAGCCAAAGATTAAACAATTTCTTCTTAGCGTTTATAGCTGATAAGAAGCAAAGCTGGCTTAACGAGATGTCCTGTTAAGCAGCTATAAAAACTTCCTTGAGAAATAATAACTAGCCTTTTATTACACGAAAATATTCCACTAAACTCTGTAGTATATTAAGCGCGGACGACCGTATATTTAGCTTAAAAAGGAAATAAAGGAGTGTGGGTTCTTACAGGATCTCGCCAACAAAGTCTGTGAAAAATTGGCTCCTATCAATCCGACGTTGAGGTATATGGGTGATCTTTGGCGGTGCGTACAGACTATGGGCCGTGGCCCGTGATACACTATAATTGTTATATTCACAGAGAGACAGAAAAACTTTGCCGGGCATTTTGGTTTTAGATCTAAAACGACGTGAAGCAACACTTACGTTTTGTAAAGTGAATCAGCAGAATCCTAAAAGGATCAAGAATTTTCCGTTTGTTTTTTTTTTCTTTCAACTTTCAAGTATGTGAAAACTTAGCTACTTAGTGTTCTTTTTTTAGGGTTCCGTACCCAAAGGGTACAATCGGGACCCTATTAGTAAGACTTCGATGTCTGCCCGTCTGTCCATCTGTCCGTCTGTCTGTCTGTATGTGTGTCTCCAGGCTGTAACTCAAGAACCGCTATAGCTGGACTTCTAAAATTTTCACAGATTGTGTATATCTGTTGCCGCTATAACAACAAATACTAAAAAGGAAATAAAATTAATATTTATGGGGGCCTCCCATACAACAAACGTGAATTTTTGCTATTTTTGCTCGATATCAATAATGCTCACTTGAATTTTTTACAAAATCTTTAATTATATATTTTGTACTTTTATAATTGATAATTAAAATAAAATAAATATTTAAGGGGGGCTCCCATACAAAAAACACATTTTTTGGGCTATTTTTGCTCTATAACGGTACGGAACCCTTCGTGTGCGAGTTCGACTCGCACTTGGCCAATTTTTAATACTTACAAAGTTTTATAGTGACTTCGGTCTCGTCCTTTCGCTTAGTGTGTACATTAAGTCGAGCAATTTTAGGTTTTACCTCCAGTTTGTAAATCCACTTTAGAGGAAACTGCCATATCCACGCATCCATTGCTTTATCTTATTAAATACTAACCTATTTTATAAATTATATTTTATAAATTAATATAAAATAGAATAAAATGATAGATCAAAGCACAAGCCCAATTCTTAAAATTTCACTTACGCATTCCTCTTAGAATATGTATGCCATTGACAAGCCCTGAAGGGAAGACCGAAGACACATTCAGGCTTCACCGCTCGGGCAGGCCAAAGCTTGCAGTATCTATCTATTCATTTTAGATGCATATAATATATCACCGATTTCAGAATTTAGATGCATAAATCACCGATTTCAGAAACTTTAATAGCGCGATTCAGGGTCAGATACAGTCCCGCTGGAAAATTAATTTAGCTCTAGCGTAGTAGTTACTATTATTATTAACACTTATTCCCGTCGTGCTTCCTCTTCAGTTCTTTGACTTTCAGTCACTGCAACTTTGTGCTGTCTCCCGCTTTATATGGGGAGGTTATATGGAATTCTCACTACTCCTCCTATTTTCTTCTGATTAATTTCGTTGCGGGTCCCAAGACAGCTTTAGCATATTCCTCGGGCTCCCTGAGATCATATCAAAAGGTTTTCGTGGTTGGATACCGCTGTCGATCCTGGCGACACAGGAGATACAATGGTGGGAATGTGTGGTGGGCCAGAGCCCGATAAAAAAAATAAGTCCCGCTGGCCGAGTTGCGGCAAAAAGCTTGTATTAAAACATGCTAAAATATTAATTTAAAATTATCTATATTCCCCTTTGATTATTTAATATATTTCAGACGGTATAACCCTCGCATAATGCTTGACCTAGCACAGTTTTCCGGGTACATACGCTTTTCACTGAATGAAACTGTTATGAAATTCATCTTTTGCATTTTTAATTAAATGGAAATTACTTTGATAAGTGACCATGTCAGATAAGTTGTGCTCGTCTAGGCGGAAATGCGCATGTATTATTGTGTAAACTTGAAAACACTGTGTATTAAAATGTCCCCTCTATTTTTGACGTTGGTAAAATTATTGACCATGTAAAATTGGAATAAAGATTTTATTTATTTATTCATTCGTAACACAAATATTAGGAAGTAAAATAAGTGCGTATACAATATGTCCTAGAAAAAATATGATGATTGTAGAGTTATCATATTTTTGCATATCCTGCATATTTATGTATATCCTGGATAAAAATGCAAAAACAAAAATATTTTTTTGTTCTTTGCGATTAATCTTATTTTTTGGGTATTTTATGAAAATATTTATAATCTTAACGTAATATATTATTATAACGTGAATTGTGGGATCAATTAAAATCAATATTTCACCAAAACTTAGTTTAGAAAGTTTCCGTTACTAAGTTTTTACTTATAGCCAATAAGGTATGTTCAGAATGTTAATGGCAGATCGATGTCTTCGATTAATGACACAGAGTAAATACACAGTATGTTAGATCAATAAATATAGTTTTTCCAAAAATTATTGTACATTCAAAGAGAAAATTGTAGATTCTAAGTTTATTTCATAACGAGTTTAAAAAAATGATTATATAATTCTGATTTATTGAAACTTAAAAACAAAACTTTATTTAACTTACCGAGGAACTATTTTGTAATAAAATAACTACTTGAATACCTTGTGTGCATTGACGAAAAGGTCGTGAAGTATTTACAAGAAAATTAAAAAATAATTTAGTCATTTGGAATGTTGTCGGCCATATTTTGGTTGAACGTATCATAAATACATACCTTAAGGGTTAATTCAGACCGAAACACGACGCGTAGATGCATTTTTAAATTTGTATTGAATTGACAGACTTCAATCGAGCGAGACGTCATTCAAGTAACATCGAAGACTGTCAAATCCATATAATTTTTAGAAATGTATTTCATGGCAGCTACGCGTCGCGTTGCCGTCGGAATTGACCCTCAGGAGTTGACGTACTGTAGTTTTGTCCTACTATGTCATCACCATGTCATCAAATAATCATTATCCTAAATGATATATAATCGATTTTGATTTGATTGATTTCTACAGGCACAGAGGTTCGCCTACGTGATTCCCTGATATTAATCATCATAATTATTGTACACTGTTACATGAATAGGGAACATTAGCCAGACCCTAGACGAGCAATTTTATTGTCAACTTTTTTGACAAATTCTCCATACTCTATCTGTAAAGTTAAGTGGTGGATAGGCTATCCAGTACTTATCAGGAAGTGGTGAAACAGACCCTAAATGTCTTATATTGAGTCCCTGAAAGGTCAGATCATATTATTGCAACGTGACGCATTGACGGACTTTAAATGAGTCATTCAAAATTGTTACAGAAATTATTATCTACTCACCCGATAGCTTACACAAACTTTTGTTTTTGTTTGGTACGGAAGAGTAATTTAGTAGACAAAGACAGAACATTGCATTTAATATTTTGAATAGTAAGGGAGTTAACTATTTGGCTATTTAGATTTTAAAATACAATAATCGGCCAACTGCGAGTCGGACTCGCACACGAAGGGTTAAATAGGTTAAATAGAGCAAAAATAGGCCAAAAATTGTGTTTTTTGTATGGGAGCTCCCCTTAAATTTTCAATTGATTTTCATATTTTTATGAAATATTAAAGTAAACATAATTATAACAAAAGAATGTGTGAAATATTCAAGTGCCTACCTATTGCCATTATTGATATAGAGCGAAAAAGGTCGAAAAAATCACGTTTGTTGTAGAACAAACGTGAAAAAGATCGGAAAAATCACGTTTGTTGTATAACAAACGTGTTTTTTTTTACCTTTTTCGCTATACTTACATCAATAATGGCAAGAGGTAGGCACTTGAATATTTCACACATTCTTTTATTATAGTTATGTTTACTTTAATACGGGAGCCCCCTTAAATATTAATTTTATTTTGTTTTCAGTATTTGTTGTTATAGCGGCAACAGATATACATAATCTGTGAAAATTTCAACTCTCTAGCTATTACCGTTCTTGAGTTACTGCCTGGAGACAGACAGACAGACAGACAGACAGACGGACGGACAGACAACGAAGTCTTAGTAATATAGGGTCCCGTTTTTACCCTTTGGGTACGTAACCCTAAAAAGTGTATCAATTTAACTTCAACGCTGTAAATCGTTAGAAATGAGAACCTAAAAGTGCTGCTTTTCTGTAAAAAGAAAGTTCATTTGATAAAAGAATTTTATAAAATTCTTTTATCAACCAAAGCTATCAAATGACGCTCCTGTAAAATATAATGAATGCAAATTTCCCTAACGAGCCAAGTAAAACGTCTTAAAAGCATGCTTTGAATATTAAAGAAGAAATTATCTTTAAAAACAACTATTAAAAGTTTGAAGCTGTTTATGGTTACTTCTTGAATATTTCTGCTATCCTAGTGCTTCTGCTGCTGAGATTGTTATATCTTTGTTGAAGGTTGCATTACTAGCTCTTAGGAAACTAAGGTTGGGTTGCACCAACTAACTTTGACTATAACTGTAACTTTAACTATAACTTTAACTACAATGCAAAAAGTCAAATCTTTGGTTAAAGTTAAAAATGGACGCCATCAAGACGCCATATTTAATCATAACCATAGAACTCGACAAGGTTTTAAATGCACGTGGCGAAAAAAGGAACTAACGCTGTCATCGTACAAAAACGCAATTTTAAACAGTTCTCCTTTACCAGCAGCGCCTCCGCACGTTCATTTATAACCTTGTTGGACCAGCAGCTGTCATCTGTCAATTTCTCCGGTCAAAGCTAAGGTTAAAGTTAAAGCTTAATTTAGCCTTAGCTATAACCATTTTTTTTAATGAAATAAGGGGGCAAACGAGCAAACGGGTAACCTGATGGAAAGCAACTTCCGTCGCCCATGGACACTCGCAGCATCAGAAGAGCTGCAGGTGCGTTGCCGGCCTTTTAGAGGGAATAGGGTAATAGGGGAGGGTAGGGATGAGAAGGGAAGGGAATAGGGGAGGGTAGGAAAGGGAATAGGGTAGGGGATTGGGCCTCCGGTAAACTCACTCACTCGGCGAAACACGCTTTCACGCCGGTTTTCTGTGAGAACGTGGTATTTCTCCGGTCGAGCCGGCCCATTTCAGCCGAAGCATGGCTCTCCCACGTATCTCTCACCATAACTTTAACCTTAACTTTAACTTTAACTACGCCTCTGGTGCAACCCACCCTAAGGGTAGTATAGATACATCTAAGGTTACTTTTACAGACTTTTTGTTACGCGTCGTATTAGTAGTTGTCTTACTCGTATAATAATATGACAAGTGACATTTGTAAGAAATATCACTTGTCATATAAGGACGAAATATTGTGCAGCTTATTTATTGTTTTTAAATTATTTTATTTGCAAGAGAAATGTGACAACGACAAGCTTATGAGCGTATGTTTTAAATTTAGACGCCAATTTAAGTTTCATATATTAATAATAAATTTAGCAACATGAGAAATAAATATTGTTCTCACTTTCCGCCACCCTTAATTCATCAACAAAGTTAATATTTATTCAATTCATAATGGTTGTTTCCAGTTATTTCCGGTTTCAGAGTGAAGCTGTTGACGCGTAGCAACATGAGTAATTATAGCCATAATGATGTATGCGAACAATACATTAAGTTGATTATAGTCCGGGAGCCCTAGAACAATTTTTTTTTTATTACTATCAAGCTAATTTTTAACCCCCGACAAAAAAGAGGGGTGCTGTCTGTCTGTCTGTCTGTCTGTCTGTCTGTGGCATCGTAGCATCCAAACGGGTGGACCGATTTTGATCTAGTTTTTTTTGTTTGAAAGTTGACTTAATTGAGAGTGTTCTTAGCTATAGTTCATCATGATCAGCCTGCTCCGTGCTGAAAAATCGCGGTTCATCTGGTTCGTGAAGGGCCGATTGGCAACTTGCAGTCGTTTGGTGGGCTTTATTGCATTCTAGTTCGTGACATTTATGAATATTTACACATTTATGGAAAGTTGACCTGGTGTTGCAGCATCGCCTGGTAATCAATAGGATACCCAACTCCTCACCAAGTTAGAGCAATGGTTTCGTGTTTTGGCTTATTTTAATTGCGACAACTAGTAAGACGTAGATAACCAATAAATTTTTGCATGATGCTGCTGCAGCATCACCTGGATTCTATAGGAGCTAAGTGGAGGTTTCATGTTTGGACTCATATTGATGGCCTCATCCAAAAGGAAATTCCTAGATGGTATTCATTGGGACATAATATGATCCTGTTGATAAGAATTATTCTGCACTATAACCAACACAAGCTTAAAAAGCATGAAATAAAATTAAATTAAGAAATTTAAAAAAAAAACCCTCCAAACAACTTTAAAAAGTAATGAAATAATATATTTTACTGGCTTTAAGTTTCAATAATTCCTAAGTGTTAAGTGATATTTTAGTCCATAATAATTGTTGTCAAGGTGTGTCGGGGGACCGCTAATGTAGATGTTTGATTTCACATAACATTATAGTTTAAGGGTCAGTTTTCAGCAAACCAAATCGAGACAATCAGTGACATGGCGATACAAAATGCAAAAGACACTGTTGGCGGTCCCCCGAGACACCGTGACAACAATTATGGACTAAAATATCACTTTACACTTAGGAATTATTTAAACTTAAAGCCAGTAAAATATAATATTATTTCATTACTTTTTAAAGTTGTTTGGCGGGAGTTTTTTTAAATTTCTTAATTTATTTGTGAGTAGCTTCATGTTGATAAATCGAACAACATTTTTATTTGAAAAAAATCTCGAAAGTCGTAGCTAACAGAGATAGAAAGGATTTCATACTTTGATTTGATGGTTCTAAAATATGGATTGTTTTATTTGTAGGAAAATGTAACTATCAAATTATATAATTATTAACCTACCAATATACAAAAAAATCATCAGAATAGGATTCCGTTTTAGGGTTCTGTGATTAACAAAACTTGGATGACTACGGAGCCCTAAAACGGAACCCTTACTTATACCGATATAATACAGAATAACCGATTTTGGAAAAAAAAAATAGTATGCAAATACTTTGAGTCCCGGGAAAGGACCTAGGATACTTTTTATGTGTCATACCTGTGTCATAAACGATTTTCGACGCAACGGAATAGCGGGATTCATCTAGTAAAAAAAATAAGCAATAGTAAACAGTTTTATTTACTTTTATTAGTTGCTTGCTCCATAATCCCCCGGTAAACTAGGAAACAGGAAAGGAAATGGGGTGAAAGAGGGAAAATTGACACATAAGGAAATGAAACGGAAAATTGTCGAAGCTAAGGCTTTATGGGTCAAGTAATTGTTGACACGACTTATTAAGGCATTTGTGGTGGTAATTAGGTACAATCCATACTTCCATATCCGTACTTGTATTATAAATCCTAAAGTGTGTCTGTCTGTTACCTCTTCACGCTTAAACCGCTGAACCGCTTTTGCTGAAATTTAGCATGGAGGTAATTTAAGTCTCGGGAAAGGAGATAGGATAATTTTTATCCCGGAAAATGTACGGTACCCGTGCGATAAACGTTTTTTTTTTGTGTTCAAAGTAAAACATTTTGTGAATTTTTAACCTTCAAAGAAACTTTTTATTAATAATTTAACGCTATTCCATAAAATTATATTATTATTATGGAATAGCGTTCAAATCCATGCTGATACATCATATCAAGCTCAATAATATAAATGTGAAAGTGCCTGTATGTATTTTAACTCTAAAGAGTTACGCCTTAACCATTTAACTTTGAAAACTGGGAAAAAACATACGATAATTTTTATTCTAAAACGTATAAGATTACTAAGCAATAAACGAAAGTAAGCTAAACAAAGCAGCGGGAATCATCTATATTTTATAGTTTAAAATAACAGTAAAGTTTATTCTTCACAGCAAAGCTGAATTCTGATTTGCTTCAAAATGAAACAGCGGCAGAAATCACAAAAAACATTTCCAAGTGTAACGGAATTAAAAACATCCATTGTGTTATTTTAATTAAAAACATTTTCTTGAAATCACAACTGTATTCGCGTTCTTATGAAGTCTGGAAAACTTAGAATTCTTAAAATGGATGCTGATGTAATTACCTCAATATAAAATTCGGGGTGGAGAAAATTCGTGAATTTATATTCTGAACTCATAGTAAAGTCATTTATATACAAATGCGACAAGACCCAAGCCAATGTTTTCGTGCAATACTCAATAATTTTGTGAAGTTTCACCATGTAACACGTTCTTATAATAAAAATAATTCACTCTTTTTTACGAAGTCAACGACTTATTTTTGCTTTGAAGTCTCTTTAAGAGGATTCCACACCGCCCTTTTTTCCATACAAACGCTGTCCCCTGTTTCCTCCCTGGATAATGTTAGTAGAGTTATAATTTTTTTCCTGAATATCTACGGCCACTAATACAATGTCCCTATGTTTTCTTTTTTTTCATAATTTAATTATTAAATAAGATATGAACGTTCAAAAACCCAAAAAAATGGCCAGATTTTCCACTGTGTTCAAACGTCCAGAAAACAGATTTGGCTAGATTATACAAAAAAAGCAAAACATAGGAACACAGCTCAAGCCTTTTTTAAATCTTTAATGAAAAAAGTACTTAAATCGGTTAAGTTTTGGAGAAGGAATCAGGGGACAACGAATCGTTGATTTTCTGGATTTTCTGCAGTTGTCTCTATCGCGTTCTGCGGTATAGGCTTGAGGTAAGGGAGACAGCTATAGATATTACACGTACTTTTTTTTCATTTCTCTACCCCCTGTTGTATCCTCTTAATTCGGACTCATAATTATTTTTCCCACGCGTTATTCAAAACTCATTCATTTTGTCCTAGAAAATGTGACTACGCATCAATAATATTAAGAAGCAATTTACATTAACTATTTATTATGTTTATTTAAATAAAAATGTTTTTTTGTGTGTCTAAAATTCGAGCTTGAAACAATTTGGCTCATTTTAGTCTTCTCAGTTAATAGCCTAGTAAGTAGCCTGTATCCGCCCCCGCGTCTACTCATTGCGTAAAAATCGATCTAGTTCGTGAGATAAGAGCGTTTAAATAAATAAACAAATTTTTCAGCTTTATAATATTAAAACCTTCCCTTCTCTTCCCATCCCTACCCTCCCCTATTACCCTATTCCCTCTTAAAAGGCCGGAAACGCACTTGCAGCTCTTCTGATGCTGCGAGTGTCCATGGGCGACGGAAGATTCTTTCCATCAGGTGACCCGTTTGCTCGTTTGTCCGCTTATTTCATTTTAAAAAAAACTAGAATGACGTCCTAAATTCCCTTGTGCCAAAATTCGTTTACAGGAAACTTACATTATTCCAGGATTAAAATTATCCTATGTCCTTTCTCGATACTCAAAGTGTATCTACCTTTCAGGAATATCAGTTCAGTGGTTTTGACGTGAAGTGGTAACAGACAGACAGACACACTATAGATTCGTACGGATGCGTAGATTTAAACTTAGTTCAAATTCTTTCAAATTCTTTATTAAGCATACAATAATATACAATAGTATTTAAAAGCTAGGTAGCGTACATCATGTCGTCTAATCCCATGCTAAGTAAAAACTTGTGTTATGGCAATCAGACAACAGATGCACGCCGAACAATTTTATCCTAATATATATTCACACACACACAATCACACTACACTTTATCACGTAAAGTCTCTTTCGGCGACGTGATGCGCGCTTCGTTCGGGAGCCTCCCCCGGAACCTCCGGTAAACTATACCGGCGGGCCAGAACTCCTCCACCTCGAAGATGAATAAAACTTGAGTTGGCATTCTCACCACAAAGGAACTGAAATTCACTTTGTGGCGAGAGTGCAGACGCTCCACCCTCAAGGTGTAGGTGGTCTTCTCGCGGATGTAGTTTACGACGTCTTCGACCGTCATGGACCAGTGCAGGCGCGACACGTAGAGCGGCGTCGCGGGCACCTCGCTCCGCAGGCGCAGCTTGGGCACATAAGGTGCGGTGCCGCGGTGGTTGCGGACGGTGGGCTTCCTCTTGTTCCTCCTCTCCACCAGAAAAAAACCCTTCTCGTCGCACGTCCTGCTCTCGTCCCTGTCGAGTCGAAGATTTTCAGCCTTGCGGCCCTCCTTTGCACCCCTCGCCTTTGCCCGCGGGGGCGGTGCGGGGCAAGCAGCGACGCTTGCATAATTTTTCGATTGAGTCGATGGCCACAATTTCGTGTCGACGTCACGCGGTGACGCGGACGGCGAGCTGACGGCGGCGGCTGTTGCTGATCCACTCGATTTCGCTGACGTGCAAAACGGCGAGTCACGCTGAGCTCCGTGACGCATATTTATCGAGTCGATCGGATGCTCGGGTGACCTACATAATGAATTATTACATTTTAATTGTAATAATTCACTACGTAACTCACTGATGGTGGATTCCGAGGCATCCAATCTACCTCGCATCTCGTCCAGCTCTGCCCTCATGATATTGAACTTCTGGAGCAGGCTGGAGACGTTGACGTGGTCCGTCGATACCGCCGGCAGTTTGTGGAGCTGCTTGGCCACAAACACCGGCAATTCCGCAGGATTAGTCTGCTTGAGCAGGGAGATGATGTCCTGCAAGCTTCGCTCGCTTCCGTCTCTCCTCCGGGACGTCATCTGCGCTGTCTTGCCGAGCGCTTCGTACAGCACGAGCCTGCCCTTGCAGATCTCCTCGTTGGTGTAGGTGGACCTGCACAGCTGCACGATGCCATCTTCGTCCATGGTGTTGACGACGTGTTGTACGAACGCCAGCAGCTCGTTGGATACGAGCGCCATGGTGTCGGTGCAGCGGCTGTGAACGTGCGACTGGCGAAATATTAATTAATTTTATTAATATTTGCTACGTGTGTTGCTGAGCGGTGCGCGACCGTTCGCTACCGCGATCAAAACAACACTCCTACACAAATAAAATATAGCAGGAACTCGTTACATATTTAATTCATAAATGGCGAAGTAGAACTTTTACGGCAACGCGCCGACGAAACTAGAAACGATTTAAAATTTCAGAATCTCTTCGGTTCCGTCAATTTATTTTCGTATAAAATTCGTGGATGCAATTTCGACGCTATATCGCTACAAAATGGAGGTTTCCTGCAGTCTTTTATTTAGTGCCAGAAATCATTTTACATACTAAGGGCCTGTTTCACCACTTTCTGATAAAGTGGCAAATAGGCTATTCGCAACTTTTTTGACAGATTCTCCATACTTGATCTGTCAAGTTAATTGGTGGCCTATAAAAAATAGCCTTAAATCTTTGTTTTCAAACAGGTATTTTTCCTGATTTACTAAAAAGGTCTATTATAACACCTGTTTTTAAAGGTGGAGACAAAAATGATATTAGCAATTATCGTCCAATATCCGTTTTGCCGGCAATTTCCAAGATTTTAGAAAAGCTTCTGAATACAAGAATTCTAAATTACCTCAACAAATATAATCTTATATCCCCTTCACAATTTGGGTTTAGGCGCGGGATGTCTACAGAGGACGCAGTAACGACATTAAGTCAAAAAGTTACTCAACTGGTGGATAAGGGACATAAGTGTTTAGCTGTTTTCCTAGATCTTAAGAAAGCATTTGACACTGTTTCTATCCCTATTCTGTTACAAAAGTTAGAAAATGTCGGAATCAGGGGAGTTGCTTATTCCTTACTAACAAGCTATCTGAATAGAAGAATGCAAAGGGTAAAGGTCAACGACCATAATATCAGTGACGATATGGTGGCAACCTACGGTGTACCTCAGGGCAGTGTGCTAGGACCGACATTATTTCTAGTATATATTAACGATCTATGTAAACTTACCCTAAAAAATGCCAATATTTTATCATACGCTGACGACACAGCTATTATATTTAGTGAAAAAAAATGGTTCCAATTAAAACAATGCGTAGAGCACGGTATGAAGCAAGTAGCGGACTGGTTAACAAACAACCTTTTGACCCTGAACACATCTAAAACGAAATATATATGCTTTAGTACACAGAACCAAAGGCAACCTTACTCTGACTTCAGTATAAAAATTCATAATTGCAAAATAGACAATATAATAACATCTTCCTGCAACTGTCCTGTAATTGAAAAAACTGATAAAATTAAATACTTAGGGGTGATGATTGACCAGCGATTATCATGGCAGCCGCATCTTGAACAAGTTGCTAGTAGATTAAGAAAATTAAATTGGATTTTTAAAATCCTAAGACAAGTTACGCCTGTAACAATTACAAATAATACTAATTCACCGCGAAATATTCTAAAAGACATTTACACAGCTTTAGCAGAATCAATTTTGGTCTACTGCATTCCTGTTTGGGGAGGTGCATGCAAAACAAAAATACTAGAAGTAGAAAGGGCGCAACGTTGTTTGTTAAAAATTATAAATTTTAAGAGCAAAATAACTCCAACAGATGAACTGTATCGAATAAGCAAAGTATTAACCGTTAGGAAATTATATATTTTACTTACAATTCTAAAAAGGCATAAAACTATTAACGGCAGCCAAAATCTTATACTTGGGCGCAGAAATAGGATAAAAATCGAACTCCCTAAAGTAAGAACCGAATTTGCGATGAAACAATACGTTTATAAGTCTATTATAATTTACAACAAAATAAACAATGTGTTAAATATTACTGACAAAAATAACAGAGAGTTAAAAAAAATGGTTAGAGATTATCTAAGCCCCTTAAATTACAATGATACTGAAAAACTGATTGAATCATTAAAGTTGTAGATTAATCGTACTTACACATATAAAATCACATTCATAAACACACACTCTCGCACACACACACACACACACACAAACACACACACACACACACACACACACACACACACACACACACACACACACACACACACACATACACACACAAACACATACACACACCACATACTTACAAATATATTATATCTAAGGATTCTTTGCTATAATACATAACTGCACAATCAAGCATGAGTTTATTAGTTTTGAGCTAAAATTGTGTATTATAATTGTTAACTGTTTAGTATTTTCCTTCTTGTGTACTTAAAGTAGTTTTAATAATAACTTAAATAGTCTGTTTATAATATATAATAAGTGATTTCTGCGGTTTTTTAGGTATGGAAGAGCGTTGTTACCTGACACAGGCTAAGGCCTACTAGGTGACTTCAATCTTGTATCTTAGTAATGTAACTGTTTATAAGAAATAAAGATTATTATTATTATTATTATTATTATAAAAAATAGCCTATTTGTCACTTATCGGAAAGTGGTGAAATAGGCCCTTAGAGTTTTTTTCTCTTACACGAATGCAGAAGAAGGGTTACGAGTATGTTTTTCGAAAGAATATTTTACAAATGCGATACACAGTGTCACCAGACATCGCCATTCGCCACTAAATGACAGTCGTTTATCTATATACGTGGGAGAGCCATGCTTCGGCACGAATGGGCCGGCTCGACCGGAGAAATACCACGTTCCCACTGAAAACCGGCGTGAAACAGCGCTTGCGCTGTGTTTCGCCGAGTGAGTGACTTTACCGGAGGCCCAATCCCCTACCCTATTCCCTTTCCTACCCTCTACTATTACCCTATTCCGGCAACGCACCTGCAGCCATTTTGATGCTGCGAGTGTCCATAGGCGACGGAAGTTGCTTTCCATCAGGTGACCCGTTTGCTCGTTTGCCCCCTTATTTCATTAAAAAAAATACTTTAAATAATTTCACAAACTTAGAATTTATTATCTTACTCGACTACAAAAACGGGGTTATGTTTTCCAAAAAAAAATAAGAGAAGCGAAACACAATCATCAGACACCACTTACTCCAGACTTTAATAATTTATTTCATGTTGTCCCAGACTTTCTCCAAGAAAAAAATATTTAATCCTGAGGAGTAAGCACTTAATTAATACGGCACACTCGTGGTTACCTCAAGTCTTGTCTTAGCCCTTATATTTTCCTAGCCTACTTTTGAAGTATTCATATTTTAATATAATTAAAAAATGTTTTTCTTAAGCGTTTTGCTTAGCCAGGTTTTAAGAGGTATTTTAAAGTTTCATCATTTACTGGCGATGAAAAAAAAAGTAATTTGTGTAATTATTTATTTGCTTTCATTTTCTTCGTTTTATGATAACGCATGGTTATCTGAATTAGGGTATTCATATTCAGGGTAGCCTGCGGAGAACTGAATTGGGACACTATACGATCGAGAAATCAAAACATGGAGTTTTGATTTCTGTATTTGAATTGCGAAATGAAATGAGAATTTCCACGTTTGGATGCGTAAAGTGTCAGATCGTAATAAAACAAACATTAAATAGCTACTCATAGTAATTGAATATTCTTCATACCAAAAAATATAAGGAACAAAAATTTTGAACAAATGTTAGTCAGGATATTTTGATGACTTTATTTTAAGGTAAGTCTATAAATGTTTATTACTCGGTCCGCAATAAAAAGGTCCCGACATCAGCTGCTCTGCTCGTTTATTACGGATAAATGAGTAAATATTATACGGCACTTTGTAACGAGTCGTGTAGTTTTATTTACTTTTCGTTAAACTGCAGTTAGTCTAGATAAATTGAGACAGACTAAGACCGGCAAAACTTAGATCTGAGTTTGCGAATTAACCAATATTTTTCTCGTGGTATTTTCTAGGATTCCTTGTTTTGTTTGTTTCTTTAGTACCACAATTTTATTACACACTCAAGTTGTTGAGATGTAAGCTTACAAAATACAATGAATTGGAACTAAATGAAACGCTGCAATGGATTTTGTAATTAGCTACAGTGCTCCCAAAGTGATAAATCTTCGTAATTTTTTGGAAACTGTCGTATTTCCCGAGCGTCGGAAGAAGTCGCTGCAAGCGCTGTTTTAAACTTAACTTTAAGAAAAACAGCGCTTTGCAGCGACGTAGAGGTGCCTGACGTTGCTTGGACGTTACCACGGTAACGCCGCGATAGCTTCCCGGTGAGTTATATAGCACTCATTGACGGACCGGCAATAGCGGACAGCCACCGGCTATAATATGATATTTACTTATATTTCCTTTGAACAAGGTGCAAAATGCAAGTGCATTGTTTGGGGCATTTACGTTTCATAGATTCGGGTGTTGTCGTGATTACGACAGTTAGCGAAGATTTCCATGCGCATTATTAATTTGGGAATACTGTACTCAAAATTGATATTTTTTGACAGAATACTTGCGTTGTAAGTTACAGCGTGGTGCGATGAACTATGTTACAACTTGTAACATAGTTCATCGCACCACGTAACACTGGTGCTCAAGAAACCTGGAAGAGCGAGACATCGAGGATCCTAACAATTGTTTTGTCAAAGATATTATTTACACGAGATTATACTCACAACACCGTTGCGCCGAAATCCATTCATCGCGCGGGAAACCTTATTTTTTCCGGGATATATTTTATCCTTAGTCCTTTCCTGGGACTCAAAGATTCCCAAACTTCAGTAAAATTGGTTCAGCGGTTTGGGTGTGAAGAGGTTACCGACAGACGGACACACTTTCGCATTTATAATAACTCCCACACCGGTTTCGGTGACGGTGGCCGGTTTCATTGAAACCAGGCCAGTTACGCAGGAGTAATTTTATAGTGCCCAAGTGTGTGCGCGGTACACAAGAGAACTCTCTATTCCTTTAGTCTCATAACCTAGTGGGACAGAAGACCGACACGACCGGCGAGAGACCAGGCGCAGGACCGACTTTTTACATGATGGATCATCTTACTTGTCAGACAATTAGGCGATCAGCCTGCATTGTCCTAACCAAACTTGGAAATAACATGTTTACAACGCGGGAATCGAACCCACGACCTCCGAGTCAAGAGCCACGCTCTTAACCACTGGACCACGGAGGCGTTCGCATTTATGATATTAGTATGGATATTATACGTCATGCGGCGACCAGCGATGCAAGAGCCGTTAGTTTTTTTATTGCGTATCGTCACGTTACGTCATTTCAGTGTGAACTGACCCTTCCTAGTGTCTAAATCATAATTGTGACGACGGCAAGTGATATATTAGAATACTAGCTGTCACCCGCGACTTCGTCCGCGTCAACAAAATGTGATAAGACAGAAAATTTTCTACTCTATTACAAAGACAGCAGCAGCCTGTCTGTATGTCCGTTTCTAGGCTGTATCTCAAGAGCCGCGCTAGCTAGACAGTTGGCACTTTCATAAATTACGTTTTTCTATTGCCACAAAAACTTCATAAAAACAAAGTAACGTAAATATTTGAAGGTTTCCATACAATCTAAGGTTTATACGTGGGAGAGCCATGCTTCGGCACGAATGGGCCGGCTCGACCGGAGAAATACCACGTTCTGACAGAAAACCGGCGTGAAACAGCGCTTGCGCTGTGTTTCGCCGAGTGAGTGAGTTTACCGGAGGCCCAATTCCCTTCCTTATCCTCCCCTATTCCCTTCCCTTCCCATCCCTACTCTCCCCTATTACCCTATTCCGTCTTAAAAGGCCGGCAACGCACCTGCAGCTCTTCTGATGCTGCGAGTGTCCATGGGCGACGGAAGTTGCTTTCCATCAGGTGACCCGTTTGCTCGAAAAAAAAAACAATCAATGCCTGTATGCACGGATTTTTATGCACTTTTCACCAATCGATAAAATGATTCCTCGGGAGGTTCAGGCACAGTGTGAACTGACCCTTCCTAGTGTCTAAATCAGAATTGTGACGACGGCAAGTGATATATTAGAATATGAGTAATGGTAGACCGATGATATGTGGCAGCTGTGAGTGGCGTCTAATATTCGCCTCGTCAACATTATAAATGAAAGTTACATTATATGATGTCACGCGTGAACTGACATATAAAGCCTTAGATGTATATAAAGGATTGAGATCGTCACAAAAAGTGTCAGGAGAGGCACCCACGATGACTCCATCTCAACGGAATTCGATGTCAAGTATTTTATATGCCTCTAGCCTTATTAACTTTGAAAACTACTTTATAATGAAAATACAGCAATAATCTACAGTATATGAACGTTCCTTTCATAGTTGTTAATTTCCTATTTTTGTTTTTTATACTCATGATATCATCTTCCAAAGTAATACCAATTTATTTAAATTCAAGCATACATTCAGTATCTCCCTAGTATTTACAAATTACGGTTATTTGAAACATACGCCAATAGATGGACAATTTCATTAACTACATACTGGACGTTTGAATTTTTTAGGTCAATTTTGAACTAAGATAAGTAAAAAAAACCGACCAAGTGCGAGTTGGACTCGCGCACGAAGGGTTCCGTACCGTTATAAGAGCAAAAATAGGCCAAAAATTGTGGTTTTTGTATGGGATTACATTAATTTTTTATTTTATTTTAATATTATTAATAATTATTGAAGTACACATACAATAAAGGCCTTCGTGAAAATAACATGTGCCTACCTGCCTGCCTGTTGCCATATAGAGCAAAAAAGCCCGAAAAATCACGTTTGTAAAATTTTAATTTTATTTTGTTTTTAGTATTTGTTGTTATGGCGGCAACCGAAATACACAAAGTCTGAAAATTTCAGAAGTCTAACTATAGCGGTTCTTGAGTTACAGCCTGGAGAGTGGAGACAGACAGACGGACAGACGGACAGACATCGAAGTTTTAGTAATAGGTTGCCGGTTTTACCCTTTGGGTACGGAACTATAAAAATAAGATTTTGGCGCGATCTCGGCAACGCGGCAAATGTATGGTCAAGGTCGTTTGCTTAGGGGATGGCCTTAAGGAAGCTCATAATGTCCGGTCACAGTCACGACTAACGTCACGGACCTAAGCATTACTGACGTATTTCAAGGAATGAGTTGAAAAAACAAAACTGTTTCTATTCCATAAATTCGACCAATTACCGTAACTCAGAAGGACCATTTGTCACGGGACAAAAAACGACCCGGCACATGTCCGTCAGACCAGGGACCTATATCAAAACCCTGGTTGACAGGCTATATATAAGGACTTGCGGGTAATACGAAAACGTTCAACGCTTTAGTCCTTAGGATAGTTTTTGCAAGCAGCGATTCGGACACCTGTTTCTTTGCCATTTGCAAGCAAGCATTTTAGTTTTGCCTGTGTAGCATATCGCTACATACCACAGATATCAGAAACAATTAATATCTCTATGCTACATACAATAATAATATTATTTCTAGTACTTATATGCTAGCTGACCGGGTAGATTTTATGGCTGCCATCTTTATTTCGATATGATAAAATTAATAGCTAACTAAATTTTCTGAAAATCAGCCGTTTAGAAAGTTTGGTGAATTTTGAGAATTTAATTTATATTGATGTGACTTTACTTAATTTATTGTTTCACTGATTTAAGGACTGGTAAATCACATGCAAATTATCTGGTGTTACATTTAACTCTTAAGAAGCGCTTACACGGGCAACAATTGCGGCAATAATTGCCCGGCGACACAAATGGACCGATCTGGAGCAATAAGTGGAGCAATATGGAGCAATTTCAATAAATTGCGGAAATTATTTCGGCGATATTGCTCCAGATATTTCATATCGCTCAATGTCGCCGATACGAATTGACGAATATCCGGGCTCGTGTATGACAGTATTGCCACAATAGACATAACGACCAGTAGTTCGACTGCAAAGAAACGGACAGGTTTCAATATCTGTCAAATTCGTCGGGTTTCACTAGGATTATAAACGAAATGTGCCTCGCGCTGGCTGATATAATTCATTTTTAAATATTTAAAATAAAGATGTCAAAATTGAATTCTGCCAATTTTAATCGCATGTGCCAAAACACAAACAACAATACGACCAAAGAGGAACACGTCCAGCGAATATGTCATAGTTTTAAATTCGTAGGTAACAATTTAACAACCCTAGCGACGATTTTCGTCATAATACGTCAATTTCAACATCAGTTCTAAGTCGGCATACTTTATCATTCTGTCTACTCTGGTGCGCCATATCGCTCAACTGTATTGCGATGTATTGCGCAATATTGTTGCTTGTTGCCAAATTTTTTTGATGTAGTCGTGACGTCAAAGTTGACGAGAATTGACTGTAGTAGAGCAATTTTAGTTGCCCGTATAAGCGTACCTACCTTTATATTATACACTGCTAATAGTATCGTGAGTGTGTGTGTTTACTTGTAAGTAGTAGCGGAGTTTTGCGGCTTCTGTAACAAAGGATGTTAGCTTATAGGATGTTAGTTATATTACGTTACTAGATGACCACGGCAACTCCGTTGCGCCAAATTCGATTATCCCTATGTCCTGTCCCGGGACTCAAAGTATCTCCATACCAAATTTCAAAACGACAAACAGATAGACACACTTTCGCTTTTATGATAATAAAGTATACAGTGTGTAACAAAAATAAGAGATAATACTTTAGGGTGTGTACGTGTTCCTTGTAGAGAGTTCACTGTGAAAGTAGCAGCGCTGAAAGACCAATTTTTTTTTCACTTTTGTATGGGGAAACTCGTGACGCTCGGGCCCTTACCCATACAAAAGTGAAAAAAAAATTCGTCTTTCAGAGCTGCTACTTTCACAGTGAACTCTCTACAAGGAACACGTACACACCCTAAAGTATTATCACTTATTTTTGTTACACACTGTATTATATTAAGTGACGTACCTTTCCTCGTTTGATCCACGCGAAAAGTTTTAGGTATCAGTGCGTAAAAAATCGGATTCTTTTTCAGAGTAATAATTTCGATGCCTCAACGACAGAGGTTCCATCAAAAACATATAACCGAAATTCTATTATAAAGTTTTCGCATAATCCTGAGCTTGAAGGTTAACGAACTTTAAATTGGCCTTAAGGTTTTTATAATTGAAATATCCTTGAAAATCATGTCAAATTAATATTTTTATCCGATAATATAAAAACAATATTATGCAGCGCAGAATTATTGTCAGTAAAACGTGACCTTTTAAATTTACTTCTACCACAGAATAGATAATAGCTTGTACGATCTACAAAATATCTATAAAAGTTAACTATTTACGTGATGTTGTATTACAGGTAAAGATTATAGTGGTTTTTTTAAGCTATTGCAGAGCTTTTCCTAAATCAAAAAATTTCGTAACGAAAAAACCTAACACCCCTCTCGGTGCGACGTTGCCAGGAGTTTTCACGGAGTTAATATGCGTGCGAAGTATGCGAATAATAATTGAATAAGTTGATAACAAAATGCTATGCAACAGCTTTACCGCGGCAGTCCCCGAGTGTCACATGTATTTTTTTCATATTGAAAGAAAATAGCAACATTCTTTAAGGCCCAGTAATCCCTAAAATAAGCAGGTCGATGTCTGTCAGTACGAATATCGACGTAAACGACATTAAAATAACATTCATATCAGCGCGCCTTGTACAGTGGCGGTTACGCGCTCGCCGCGTGCCTTGATAATAGGAAATAGGAGAAAAAAACCTTTTGTTTTTAGTATTACACAATCGTTTAGGTTAGGTTACGACACATGTACTACATTTTTTGTTTTTACTAGAAAGTGTGTAATTTAGCCATAAAATGATTTAATTATGAAAAACAGCGTTATAACAGTCATCTTTGAGATTTTTTTCTATCGAGCAGAATTTTACAAATTGTATACTGTTATACCTTTGCGTATAGGACATTTTCTAAATTTTAAAATGGTACTTACTTTATACTTAAATAATTACATTTTCTTTACAAAAAAACATGATTTAAAAAACTCATTTTACGTAGTTGCAACAACCACAGCGCCTTAAGACTGAAATTTATTTGGGAAGTTACACCAGTCCCTTATGTATTCTGGTCGGGTTAAAACAACACGACAGACTAGCCCGACTATCAACAATCCCTTTGGGCATTTTCATTCAAACACTAAGTACACAAACAGAGCCTAAGGGCTTAAAGTTTGATAGAAATTTTTCAAGCGAGTTTCGCCCAACAAAAACTCATGCATATTATTTGAATAAATTCTGGTTAACTATGCTGAAACCGGAATTAAGTGAAAAACGACGTGCAGGAAACGTTAATGATGGTTGGAACTTTGTAGTGAAAACTTCTTTAGGGGATTTTGGGATGGGAAAAAACTGTACTAAGCACCCGTGACCTGTAGCTCTTCCATGAGTTTAAAGCTATAGTATTTATCGATACTCGATATCGACTACGTAAATATTTAGTATGGCGGTTGTAGTTCCGCAAGTAACCGCTAGAGGCGTTGTAAAATTTGCCATACTAAAAATTTACGTAGTCGGTATCGAGTATCGAAAAACACTATAGCTTTAAACTCATGGTTGAGAGCCTGATCGAAAATTCGTAAGGAATGCAGGAGATTACGCTGCTGGGGTGGCGTAGAAGAGGAAGTAATATTCCAATTTCCAAGGCGCGTCGAAAATGTGCTCCTGGATCCTGGATCCAATCTGTTTTTTTTTATTTGCAACAGGTTTTAGGGTGATTTAAGCTGACAACGATGTTCATATATATATATTTTTTTTATAAATCACAAATTGCAAAGTCATCATGGGCTTCACCCAGACCTTTATTTATTTACTGTTTTTAAGGGATATGGTACCTTTAAGGAGTAAGCACACTGAGACGGGCCGTGCCGGGGCTCAGCGTGCCGGGGTTCATCGCAAAAATCCGCCTCCATACAATTTGTATGGAAGCGGAAATCCGCTGCGCCCCGACACAGTGTGCGATACGCGCATCCGCTTCCATACAAATTGTATGGAAGCGGATTTTTGCGATGAGCCCCGGCACGGCCCGTCTCAGTGTGCTCACTCCTTTAATGAACCCTTTAATTAACGTTCAAAATATAAAGACAGTTTGATTTCCGGTTCTACAAATATAATAATTATTTCAAATTTTGGAAGCGTTATTTTACGTTATTTGATCATGAAATAAAGGCAGCAATTTTTATTAGCACCCTCAACATTTTTTCGGAAAATTTTTTCGTCATTATTTTGAAGGGTATGCCTTGATGAAAAAGATAATATTATACTTTAATCAATTTAATAAGGCAGCCAATATTCTCATTTTACTTTTTAATAAATAAGGCTTAACTTTAACATTTTCTTTTTTGAAATTTGACACTTGTCACCTTTCAGACTAATTGGGTTTGAATAACGAAATTATACCAAAGTTAAATATAAAAAATACGTGTGGCACTCGGGGACTGCCGCGGTAAAGCCAATTTAAATCATTTTTATCAACTTATGCAATTATCATTCGCATACGCACACAAACACCGTGCCTAAGTCTGCCGATCTGAAACGACGTTGGACGACATAGGATCCACGGCAACACCGCACCGATCGGCACAGTGGTGGAGTAGATTTATTTTCGTTACGGAATTTCCTGATTCGGTCACCACGCTCAAGTCCTGAGAGAAAAGCTATGCTATAGCTTAAAAATATAATTTAGAAGAGTGTGATTCCAAATTATTGTTTTGCCTAACAAATATTTTTTTTGTACGAATATGGGTGGCGCCCCATATGGTTGCAAATCAACCCTAGGGTCCGATAATATAATACAAAAAATATTAAAGACCTTTTTATGACAATCGAAATTTTAATAAAAATTAAGGTGATTTAGACAAAAGACTTAACAGAGTTTTGAATCGACCCTTAATAATGTCTGACATTATTAAAAGTCGATTCAATTTTAATTCAACACTTAAGGCTACGGCGAAGATTATCAAATTTCAAGTCATTCATTGTACTGTGTAAATGTTTTTTTACAAAAGAAAAAGTATAAAATATAGATGGTGAATATTAGATTTTTGGGGTTAAAACTTCTTCAGCGTTGTTCACTTTTTTGGGTTTATTAAAAAAAGTCGAAGTCGGATTTGGACACGTGACGTTGCAAAACGGAGAGAAATTATCAGAGGAAGTAATACCCTTGTACGGTGTACCATTTGACAGAAACGTGTTTCGTTTTTACTTCTGCTGGCACTCTGGGTGTGCAACTCGTTGTTTTTAACGTAACATTTGTGGAAAAAAACTTGAGAGGTGTCAAGGGTCACCCGAATGGAACGAAGTTATTTCTTATGTTCAAAAAACCTGTAAGTATACATAATATTATACACTCAAAGAAAATATTTAAAAAAAAACGCCATCTAGTTGACGCACATGAATATTTACTATCAACGCCCTCTGCCCCTAACATGCAGGTACTAATAAAAAAGTGTCGAGGTCAAATCAAGGTCAAATATCGTTCTGTCTAGCCTTCAGATTTACGCCGAACGCGCGAGAAGGAACTTCGTTTCAAAAAACTATATTATTTATATAAATTTTGATGAGTTTAAAACGTTTATTATTCTACTCAAACCTAATGAATAATGATTATATATTTTCTTACCCACATTTATGCCCTTATTTTCTTTCCATAGTAACATAATACAACGTAAAAGGACCTTATATGTTTTATATTTGAAAACAATACCTTCGGACCCAAACCTAGGCTCAATGTAGCGTATAGTTACTTTATCGAGTGTACAACATTTCGTCCCTGCAATGAAGGTTCGATAGTATTGCAAGTAAGTACGAGGAGTTTCATTTTGGCGAAAGGATCTTTTATGTTTCAAGGAACAAATGTATGGACTGGTATTAATGGGAGTTTTGTTGTATTTTTCCTGTTTTCGTGAGTTCAGTTTACCGGAAACTGAAGACTCTTGTGATTTTCAAACTTTATTTATACTTTTTGGATAGAATTTTGCTTTCTTTCTCGTAACATCATACAGTTTGAAACTAGATTTTTGATTCCAATATTTTCTTATTGACTGAATACTTTATTGATGCCAAACCGATTCAGGAATCTTCAAACTTTTTCCATATACATTTTTAATAATACGAATACAGTATATTTTCCTAAAGAAGGCAGTTTTAATTACATCTTGTTAAGTGACTATGATTTTGTTACCATAATAAGCGAATCCCGTAGTAGGAAAATAAGTGACATATTAAGGAAACCGATTTCAATTGAAACAAAATAATCTCACACGTAGAACACGGTCATATAACGAATATTTGAATAATTTATCTGAGTTTCCGACGTGAGCATAAAATATATCACTAGCACGATAAGTACGACAGATATGACGAAGTTCCGCGAATCAGTTTTATTTTAGCCTAAATCAAAAGTTCAAAAATGTACCTTTTTATTGTAGTTTATTCATTTGAATATAATATTTATTTCAAATAAATTTTTGTCGTCGTTTGTCTGTTTCACCACTTCCTGATAAAGTACCGGATAGACTATCCACCACTTAACTTTACAGATAGAGTATGGAGAATTTGTCAAAAAAGTTGACAATAAAATTGCTCGTCTAGGGTCTCTGTCAAGTTAAGTAGTGGATACCTAACCGGCACTTATCAGGAAGTTATGAAACGTACCCATAAAGAAGGTAAACATAAACGGTCTTACTACAAAAGATTTAAAAATACCAGCTGTTGAACAGTTGATGAGAAAAAAAATCCGTACATAATGGTGTCAAAACAACTGTTCAATAGATGTTTAGATCTTTTGTGGTAAGACCATAAAGTTAATATACCTGGCGGAATAGAGCAACAATCTCGAGCTGTCAAACGAAACCGAAATTGGTTTCATCTGTGTGTAAAAATAGGTGTACGTATGTATACACTTATACAAGCATGACTGAACATGATTTCTATGAGATTAAATTGTCAACGTGCGGCACGTGCCGACTGAACGTCAAAAAAAAGAGTGCTGCTGTCATGTATCACACGTCTCATTTTACCACGCAGCGTTACTGATAGTGACATCTCTCTTGCTCAGGCCTTTGTTTCTCTATTCCGCTAGGTATATTAACTTTATGGGTAAGACCGACAATGTCTCTGACAGTAAACACAAAAACTACGCTTATAAGCTAATATTCCTGCAGATTGCAGAGTGCTGCAAAACAATATACATACAAACATGCACATTGCTTACTCTCGAAAAGCACAGCCTTCTTTTTGGAGAATTCGGCTAGAAGTAAAAAAAATAATATAATGTTGTATAATTATTAATGGTTTTATGTAATACATTAATTAAAACAACACTTCTTAGCTTGCACGATTCTGATAAAAAAACATATTTTCGGGTACTTTTTGATACCTATAAACTCCTTGGCTTGATAACGAATAATCAGGTAATAGCTATCAAAGTTTATATGCCAAGATAATCCCATGAACCCTCGTTCCCAATCGTTTGCATCAAACAATGGAGAGCCCAAGATATTTACCTAACATTAGGTTATTTGTATGCTCATGTAGCCCTGCCCCTACAAATTGAAAAAGATTTATCTGAAGCATTGTTTCAAGAGGGTTGCAGATGCTATCTTAAGATTCCATTATAAAGAATTGGGGCAAACTATAACGAACACTTTCTTTTTTTTTTAACTTGAAAACCGTTCCTTTTGGAAGTGACCGGTATCCGTATGTCACAAGGAAACTAAACATTTTGCAGTATAAGATAGTATGGATTATTACTTCGATCGCGGATTCCAGGAAATGCTATTGTATTCTAATGTTGTCGCGATCACCGGTGCTCTTATGGGGCTTGAACGGGGGTCCTTTTCCAGAGCATGAAATATCGCGAAATTTTTTATGAATACGTAACAGTTAATTGTTTACAAATGTTTAAGCTACATTAATGTAATATCACAGTAAAAACATTTTAATGGAGTATTAAAATGAAAAGTTTTGACTTTTAACAAGTAGTGTCTGGCATTAAAAACCCTCACACATCTTACTGTCCTAATTTCTTTTCTGAAATTACACTCTCCACAAAAATACGAATTTATATTCTACACAGCCATTATAAAATGTTGCCATCTCCCTAATTAAAATTCTAAATAGACTTAGTCATATATTTCAGTACATTTGAAAAATGTTTCGGTGTATTTTCGCTGAAATATTTGCGCTTCGCTCGCAACATGTTTTAGCCATCAGACATTCGAATTAATATCAATGATATAATATTTTTTTGTATACGCAATCCGTGCTTATATCAAGCTTTTCATTGAAATTATGAACATTTTCATTACTCTAATTATTTTTTATTGAGTCCGATGGGATTACTGTTTGGCCCGTATTGGGGACGACTTTTGAGTTTTTTCCAATATTGAACTCGGTATTATGTACAATTTTACAGTGCCAACATAATGACAGTTCAAAGTTCTGCATAAATAAAATGTGTGTTTATTTTTATACAGATTTGTTTATTCTTAGGAAGCGTGATTTATGTAGAAATACTAATTTGCACACAAAACCAGTCTACAAGTAAATTTACAACTTTTATTCATATGTTAATATGTAAGATTTACACTTATTGAAAAATATCTTCTTGAGGTTCGATTCATTGACAAGATGGCGGCGCGGAGGCGGAAACGCAAGCGTTGGGATCGACGCGCTAGTGATGGGATGGTCGCGCTAGTGATGTCTCGCGTTGGGCGTAGACATACTCCGGGCCGGGTTAAAGTGACGAGGCAGCTGGTGAGTTTCTTTCCAGGTGCTGCGGGGTCACCTCCAAGTAGGTGTAGGTGTAGTCATCGTTAAAGGTAAGTTTGCAGCTAGATATCTTGTAGAAAGTAGTTGTAGAATATAGTTTGCTGTAGTTAAGTAGTAGAGTTTATTGCAGGTTTCCAGTGAGCTTCTTGATGCTGTCAGGTTAGTATTTAGTTTTCATTTGGTAGTGGGCAGAGACGAGTGAGAGCTCTGCGTATTGTTCCTCTCGCTGTCCTTATATCAGCGACACGCGAGATTCCGTCCTTTCCAGGAATAAGTTTCTCAATGCGTCCGAGGCGCCAACTGAGGGGCTGGACGTTGTCCTCTTGTATCAAGACCATGTCATTTACTTGTAGCGTATTCATGTTTCGCTTCCATTTTGTACGCTGTTGCAGCTCGCTGATGTATTCGTGTTGCCAGCGTTGCCAGAATTGTTGGCGCATCCTCTCGATCGTTTCATAGCGGGACCGGCTGATTGTAATTTAGGCGGGAGATTGAAATACCTTTTATCGATAAATTGTTTAGGTACATTATCGGTGAGCTCAGGTAGTACGCCGCAGGCTTGCGTTACATTGTAGTCAGTGCAGAGAGAGTTCAGGCGAACTACACTTCGTTCTGAAATGGAGCCGCATGGGATGTTTGCAACACCCATAATTTTAATAGGCACTGTGGGGATAGAATTTAGTTCTAGTTTTTGTTGTAACGCCTTAGTTAAGAATGTGCCTTGGCTGCCTGAGTCTAAGAGGCATCGCACCGTAGATTTTTTGTTATTGTGAGGATTGGTTACCTTGATTATAGCCGTGGACAGTAAAACTTGATAGGCAGTCTGCGAGGCTGAAAAATTGACAGAAACACCCTGCGCTGGTGCATCATTGTCGTCAGCGGTGAGAGCTGACTGCGCAGAGATGCTCGAGCCTCCAGGCTGCGAAAGTGGAATGTGAAGCAGTGAGTTGTGTCGTTTACGACATTCACGACATGGACCTCGACGACATTCTCTGAGTGAATGACCCTTTTTTAAACAATTTAGGCACAGCTTTAACTTCATCACCTCCATCTTTCGTCGTTCTACTGATAGGGATAGAAATTTTGAACAATTGTAAATACTATGGTCACCCGAACAATAATTGCATACCCAGGGTGTTTGAATTTTCGCGCCATTATCATCATTGTTTTGTGTGGTACACGAAAATGATTTATAAGATCGCTCGTTTTGTTTGTATTGTTTATAGCATGATAGTTTGTATTATAAGATTGTTTTTTAGTATGGCAGGATTCTAACACATCGGCTCGGTCATGTAAGAACTTAGTCAACAGGCTGAGAGAAGGCATATCATTGATAGTATTGCGGTGCTCTTCCCAATCGCGTTTTGTATGATAGTCCAGTTTATTTGTGATAATATGGATAATCAGAGTGTCCCACTGCTGAGTAGGATGGCCTAAACTGGACAGCGCTCTGAGGTCCTTATTAACTTGATCGACTAAAGATCTCAATGACTTGTCTGATTCCCGCTGCACTTGTTCTATATTGAATAAAGAATTGAGATGGTTATTAGTCAGATAGCGTTTATTATCATAACGTTGGCATAGCAGGTCCCAAGCTTCCTGATAGCGCGCATTGGAGACCTCAAGATTAGATAGGACTCTGGCCGCTTCACCATCCAAATATGAATTGAGATAATGAAATTTGTGGACAGGCAACAAGCTGTCGTTCTCATGAATTAAAGATACATAAGTGTCCCGGAAATCAAGCCACTTGGAATAGTTTCCGTTGAATTTACCAATTTGTATTTGCGGAAGTTTAAAATTTGGTTGATGATGTGGCCGATGAACACTAGGAAATGAGCCAGAGCCAGACTCTGATTGATTTTGTATAGTTTTGTATTTGTCAGAAATAGTTCCCGCTAAAGCAATCACCTTTATGAAATGTGAGTCTGTCTTGTCCCTTTCATCAACTTCATCATCAATATTTTAAAAATTTATTTGGTCGATTTGATCTTGCAGCAAACTGAATTCTGTTTTTAAATCATGAAATGTTTGCAATTTTAATGATAGCTCATTCACTTGCAACTCACTTAAAGTTGGCATTTTTTGTAATAAATCAAGATAGTTTTCAAACTTAGTTAATCTGCCTCTTATACTAACTAGCGCGCTTTGTAATTAATGTTGTGAGTTCCGCAGACATTGTGAAATTCAAATTATGAAATAAACACTTGAATTAGAGTATATTGAATATGAAATAATAATTGTAACTATAGAGTTATAGGCAGACAATAAATATATAATAGGCAGACAATAAATTAAAAGATCTCACGCTCCTCTGGTCTGCAGTTACCGTCACTCCATCGGCGTCAGCGAAGCACGGGGGCAGCAAGCGGCGTGCGACGTGAAGCGTCGGGTGTGGGAAGCACGCTCGGGACTCGTGGGCAGGCACAGTACTCCTTTCTGGGCACTGGCCACAAAGATGGGCACGGGCACCTCTTGCGCTGAAATAGTCGGCCCAAACCGGGGTATATAACATGCAAAACAAGGCAGTGCAAAGGCAGAACATTCGGAGGCGCAAACAAAATGCAAGACTTGAAACAAATCCAAAGAAATGTCAAAATTTCAAAATGCAAGAATGTATTGTAAAACGGCGTGCATTGTTTTAAGAGCTAAATTATTCGATGAAATAATATTTAATGCAGACAAATATTTATTTACCAAACGGAATTATATGAAATAGGTCATGTAATAGGCAAAAACAAGGCTAAGTTATGATAGGCCACGAGGTGGTGGTGTAGAAGTAGGACATTTGGATATTTTTATAGGATAGGACTTAGCTTTTTATCGGCCGGGCAGCATACACGCAGGCTCCTTCCACAATATAGGTTGATATTCATCAACGAAAAGCCAATAGTAGACGTGCAGCGTCAGGTAGAGTTCCCGGGATTGCAGATTCGTGATCCAAACGGTCGCCAAATGTTTATTCTTAGGAAGCGTGATTTATGTAGAAATACTAATTTGCACACAAAACCAGTCTACAAGTAAATTTACAACTTTTATTCATATGTTAATATGTAAGATTTACACTTATTGAAAAATATCTTCTTGAGGTTCGATTCATTGACAAGATGGCGGCGCGGAGGCGGAAACGCAAGCGTTGGGATCGACGCGCTAGTGATGGGATGGTCGCGCTAGTGATGTCTCGCGTTGGGCGTAGACAGATTTATTAAAATTAGATTTCGTAGATGTGTGAATATTTAGATAAATTGTTTGTTTTATATAAACTGATCATTTCGATCACATGCAAAATGATGCTTGAATTTAATTTATATAGAAAAACGTGAGTGTTTAGTTGTCTATCAAGTGACACTTTACAAGATGGCTACTCTTTTCAGCCTCCAACTTTTATGCTAAGTACTCATATATACGATTTTGCTCGATCGAGCAATCACGTAGAATAAAAACCACGGCTCGGTCCACACATCTCAATACTCTATAGTTTTACTCCAAATCGAAGGAAATTAGATATATTTAATTCCATCGAACCGGCTCGATGCGAGCTTTCGAGCTGGCTCGATGCAAGTCTTCGAGCTGTAAGTTTTGCGGTCCACGCGGTGGTTTTTGCTTGACTTGGAGTAAAACTATCGAGTAAAAGCTTATGTGAGTTCTTAGCATTAGACAAACTTTGTTCGTGTTATTCTGATTTTGTGTGGATTGTTTGATACGCCACTGTACTTTTTCGAGCATGAGAATTCGATGTTAGCTGATTCTCAGACTTGTCGGATAAGCCCACAATTTTTTATCAAAATCGGAGTTTTGCAACAAACGTGGGAGAGCCATACTTCGGCACGAATGGGCCAGCTCGACCGGATAAATACCACGTTCTCACAGAAAACCGGCGTGAAACAGCGCTTGCGCTGTGTTTCGCCGAGTGAGTGAGTTTACCGGAGGCCCAATCCCCTAACCCCTACCCTATTCCCTTCCCTACCCTCAACTATTCCCTTCCCTTCCCTTCCCTACCCTCCCCTATTACCCTATCCCCTCTTAAAAGGCCGGCAACGCACTTGCAGCTCTTCTGATGCTGCGAGTGTCCATGGGCCACGGAAGTTGCTTTCCATCAGGTGACCCGTTTGCTCGTTTGCCCCCTTATTTCATAAAAAAAAAAAAAAACACAAGAGTTTCAGTTTCATAGGAAGTATACATTTTCAAGTTTGTTCACGTTTCGAGGAAACTTTCATTGTAATAATATTCCTCTTTCTGAATAACTTCTATAAATAACTGTTACTATTATCTTTCTATTGATTCTTGATTAACAACTTTTTATATAAAAGTTTTTGAAATATTCTCAAATAAAAATGTTCCAACAAATAGTTCTAAAGTGCTACAATATTAGTAACGTTCCTTGTAGCAATTTATATGGCACTTAATATTATTTCTTTGCTCGTTCGTACAGGTGATGGGATCGTAGCAGAAAATTGATAAAAGAGATAAAAGCAAGATTGTTGCAGGCTATCGTACACTCCGTTTATTATCCAATCGCGTTTGATATAGAAAGCACTTGAGAAATTTTATACTCGTTATATTTTTGAACGTAAAAATAGACGCCTTTTTTCTTCGTTAAAAAAGGAAAATATCGTTAGGACTTCTGTATTTTTCATTCTATAGCTCAGGCTACGAGACGTGGCGTAAAACTTTAGTTGACATTATAAGACTTCTAACATAGTACATAGTTCATATCTGAATAACTTACCTCTATTAACAATCTTTACTAGTGTCGCTTGTCTAAGCTAACAAGAATTTTAAATAAATTAATCGAAAATGAGACTCTAAATTAATCATTGACTGAAAAAGTAAAGTCTGTTCTATTGAAAAATAGTGTAGACTCTAAATGAAGATTTTAACAAAAGACTATCTATCAAACTATTCATTTAATTACTCAATTTAAAAAACTTAACCCATAGAATATTAAACATGGAATATAATATCCAAACCGCTGCTTTGTATTCAATAGCCAGTATCGATAGCACATCGATTTTGAGCTTATATTCGCTGTATAGTGGCCGCTATCCCAAATATCCTACTTTAAAGCCGAACATAAATCTTTTACTTAAGCCATTTGCTGCACGTGAAAATACACCAAACGACTAGTGGCTAAACTGTTACTTAAATATAGTTTACGTTTTACCAAATGAAATCTTTGTTACCACGTTTTTACAGCGGTGTGTTTTTTTCTCGTAGAATGTGAGTAAAGTGAAAATTTATTTTGTGTAGATGTTGGGTGAATATTTAGTTGATAATATTATAATAACTTATAAATCACAACAAATGCTTGTAGATGCAGTTAAATTCAAAGTAACGTCCTATATTAAAACTTATATATAATAGCTATGTCTACACTGTGCCTTTTTCTGTTCGTCAAGGGCATGCGTTATAGCGCAGTCAACACCGAACGTGAGGCATGCCCGTGACGCATGCCCTCTGACCGTATCCAAAATTTCAAAAATGACAATATTGGCGTTGCGTTCCTTGACGCATTCAATTATTGAATGCGCCAATATGAAAGTTGATGACGAAAATTGAAGATAAAAGTGCACAGTGTGGACATAGCTATTAGGTAACACGCTTTTAAATGTTTGTGCTACCCACAATTTTAAGCGTTTTTATTATTTTTCAGCGCGTACATGTGTACGATGAACTATGTAGTTGTGTTGTTTTGTTACGTTTTATTTTCTACAGAATGTTAACAAAAAGAAAAACCAGAACTAAAGAACCATTGTTATATTTTAGTTAACAAAGAAAATGGTAAATGCAGACAAAAATAACGTTACTGTTAATAGTGTAGTCAATAAAACGCAGATTTTGTTTGTCTTTCTGTACTACATTTTCGTAGCTAGGAGTAAAAATTGTGTGCAACATGTCCCAGCCACTAAAGTAAATAAAATCGGCCAAGCTCGAGTTGGTTACGTGCACGCAGGGTTCCGTACCATTATAGAGCAAAATTAGAGACCAAAAATTGTGTTTTTTGTATGGGAGCCCCGCTTGATTTTTAATTTTATTTAAATATGTAGCGAGAGTAGGCAACACAGTCGGGTGACGGTTGCTAGGCGACGGACTGTGAGGGATCGGAACTTGGTTCTTGGCGATATTGTATGTTTTGTAACCATTTCTAATTTACACTTTGTGGATTCTGTGGTAATAAACGATTGCACTGCATTACACTGGCGCCCAACCCGTGGCTATATTTTTTTTCAAAGAAATAACAGACCCAATCCCAGTGCTCCGTGAACTGTTTAGCTAGCCGCTAGCCGAACTGGTATCGAAAATGCCACGAAACACACGCCGACATCCCCGTTACGAGAGTGAAGAGGAGACACAGCAAGCAAGCGACGACGGAGAGCCCGGGAACGAGACGATGGTTTTCGCCGACCCGCGGCCCACCCCGTCTACATCCACCGCGGCTGCTGGAGCATCTACCACCACCTCGACAGAACGAGTGATGACGGCGATGTTAGAAATGATGATGCAATCGCAGCGTACGCAGGAGGAGACCAACAGAGCCCTCCTGGAAACACTCCGAGCCCTCCCACGGTATGACCCATCCGGCAATTTCGGAGCTTTCACCCCTAACACGGCGACCTCAATGCAGAGAAGCTCGACTGCCCCTGCTGCAGTCGCCGCCCCGCCGGGCAATTTCACTAAATGCACCGCGCGGTTCAACGGGAAATCACGCGACGCCGAGAAACTGGAGGCCTTCTTGGACGCCGTGGAGGTATATAAGGAATGCGCAGACGTCAGTGAACAGCACGCGCTACGCGGCCTGAGCATGCTGCTGGAGGACGATGCGGCTCTCTTCTGGCGCGGCGTCAAGGACAACGTCTCAACATGGGCGGACGCCGTCGTGCGGCTGCGAGGCATGTACGGCACCCAGCTGCCACCATACAAGATTTTCAGAGAAGTTTTCCGAACTGAACAGTGTGAGACTGAACGTGCCGACGTATTCGTGTCGAGACTGCGTGCCCTAGTAGTGAAGCTACCCTATAAGGTTCCGGATGCGATGCAGATCGATATGGTTTACGGGTTATTGCATAGGCGTATTCGTAAAAGACTGTCGCGAGACGATGTAACTTCTATGGACAACTTCATAGAGAAATTGCGAGCCGTAGAGGACGCGATCGCGGAAACCAATGGGTTATCTATTGTAATCCCTTCCCTCTCACCCGTACCCACAACCCCGGCTAAAATCGTAGATTTACCCGCGCACGAAAGAGGCCCTACTACACGTTCGGCCCCTACTACGAATTCGGTTCTCACGCCAAACTCGAATCAATTATTGAAACGTAAACGGATACGTTGCGCGTATTGTAAATTGTATGGCCATATTATTGACAATTGCCGCAACCTGCAAGGTAAAAGCGAGAACATCGGTAAGTCAGAGTCTAATGATATTTCTAGTACTTTAAGGTGTTATGGATGTGGCCAGCAAGGAGTAGTAAAGTCGAAATGTAAAGTCTGTTCGAACACACAGAGAGCTGGTTCGAAACCAGCTGATTTCAACACTTTTTCTTGCGATATCGATTTGTCAAATACTTCTTTAAGTACGGTCCCGAGCGAGAATAGTGTGAGTTCAAACTCACAAAATCTGGGGGCACGGCAGTGCCTCCGCCAAGTCGAGCACGATATATTTTTGAATCATAATAATCGCCCTTGCAATTTACTTTCGAGTAATGTTTATTGCGACGGCGATGACAAAGCAGCTTTTATAATAAATAATTCCAATGTAAAGGAATCCGAGGCTTATGATATTGATGCGACATCACTTCCCACCGTATGTATTAATGTTGCAAATCGCGAAGGAGTGGCTATTATTGATACCGGCGCAACTCATTCTATAGCTAGTACTAAACTGTACTCCGTGTTAGTTGAACAGGGTGTTCGATTTAAGGAGACAGAGCGCACAATAGGATTGGCTGATGGAACGCATAGTAAAAGAAGAGTACTTACCGCTGATGTAAAAGTCACTATTGGAAGTCGCGATGCAATTATTGAGGACCTGCTTGTCTTACCAGGAGCCTCAACTAGGACGTTGTTAGGACGTAAATTTGTTAAAGAGGCTAATATTATCCTCGACATTCCGCACGATGTATGGTATTTTAGGGATAAACCGGATCAGACTTTTGATTTTGTTAAGTCTTATTTCCTTATCAGTCCCGAGCCGATCGCGGACAGCAGTGGATACGGTTTGAGAGCGGCTTTAATGCAGGGGGAGAATCAGGTAAAAGATCCGCATATTAGGAAAATATTTGAAGACATTAAATCCGAAGATCCAATCCGTCGTAGACTATGGACGGATAAAGGTCAAACTTATTTTGTGCCAAAGAGGAATAGCCCTTATAAAATAAACAAGATAATAAATACCTATGAGTTGGGTAGTTTCAGTAATGGCACCTCCATAGGCGAATATCACGCGTCACTTCTCATCCCATTTGTTGGTCCCATCCAAGCTCCTCTAAGGGACAAGCGTAAACGTGGGCGGCCACGAAAGGATCCTATCCCAAACGCGGGGACGTCAGGTTCGGGATAGAGGGGGAGGATGTAGCGAGAGTAGGCAACACAGTCGGGTGACGGTTGCTAGGCGACGGACTGTGAGGGATCGGAACTTGGTTCTTGGCGATATTGTATGTTTTGTAACCATTTCTAATTTACACTTTGTGGATTCTGTGGTAATAAACGATTGCACTGCATTACAAATATTATTTGTGCACGACAGACAGTAAATAGTGTATGGACTATGGACATTTCAGTGAAAAATAGTGCCATTCAATGGGATGGGTTTAGAGCCAGTGTGGTAGTGCCGATTTCTGTAACCGAAAAGTGAGGGAGATAGTATACATCTCGAGCGGGCTATCCTTGTCCCAGACAAGGAAGTCCCGTGCGAAAGGGACAGCCAGAGGCGACCGTTATGTCGGGGGGCGACGAGGTAGTATAAATATAGGAAAAATAGATTTTTTTAATTATTTCGGTTACGGAGGTCGGCACGAACATGTTTATTATGTAAAATTATAGCTAAGAGAATTGTACAAATAAAACCAATGTATATTTTGTAAATTAATGTAATTTTCGTGGAAACTCAATAAATTTTCCTTCCAAGGGGGTGAGGCATGGAATGTTCTAGAAGCTGGGTACCGGGGCCGATATAAATATGGGTCGGCCGCCATAATACGACACTCGCTCTCCAACGTTGCCCAGCTTCGGAACTACTGTGTGCTTGCTACCTGGAACAAGACTGAAAAAGTGTTTAAATTCATCTCCTCATCAAATAGTCATCATCATCATCCTCATTACTACAAGAAACGCTGACCTAGGCGATCTACGGGGAATTAGCGCAAGCTGTCCCCCACATTGTATGGTCCTTCGCAAAGCCGGATTCTACGGCCGGATTCTCTCCGAGGAAAAAAGAAAATCAAGAAGCCAGTGCGGTCAGTGAAGAAAGATGTCCAAATCGAAGGCTTCAAGCATCGCCGATGGGGCCGAACGAGCGAGTCAAACCGGAGTCCAGACGAGAAGCGGAGCATCAACGCGCCCCGCGGCTCCACCGGTCGAAGAACAGGAGGAAAACTCCAGGGAAACCGCCGAAACGTCCGAAACAGAACAAACCTCGACGGAACGAACCTCTACCACCGCCAGCGAGAAAACAGCAGTAGAAGAGGACTCACGACGGAAGAAGCGTGCGCCTCAGGGAAAGGAAAGCAGGAGGAAAATTTTGGAAGCTGAGGAAAAGCTGGCGGAATTGAAACTGGCAGAGGCACGTGCATCGCTCGCCCTCGCAGAAGCCAAGCTGGCCAGGGAAAAGGCCATGCTGGCCTGCGGAGACGAGGAGGGAAACGAGGTAGCAGAAAAGGAAACGGACAAGGTGGAAGAGTGGCTGCAAGGGCAAACCATTAACCCTGCGGCCGAGGAAAAAGAAAAGCAGAACGAAAATGAAGAAAAGAAAAATGAAAATTCGGAAAATGAACCGGAGCACAGAAAAGCTGAAGAAAAACAGAAGAGCAGCGACATCACTTCGCTGGCGGCGGCGCTCACACAGGCCGTCCGCATGTCAAGAGACGCCCCCAGGTTTCTCCAAGAGCTTCCCCCGTTCGCCGGACATTCGACGGGGTGGCTCGGCTACAGGGCGGCGTACTACGAAACTGAAGAAATGTTCTCGCACACCGAGAATACTATGAGGCTAAGAAGAAGCCTCAAGGGAGCAGCCCTCGAAGCGGTCGAGAGTCTACTCATCAGCCAACCGGAGCCGCGAGCAGTCATCCAGGCGCTGGAAAGAAGATTCGGCCGTCCAGACACACTGGCGATGGGTGAAATACAGAAAATCAAGGCGTTGGGCAGGCTGAGTGACAGCCCGCGCGAACTCTGCATATTTGCTAACAAAATAGCGAATGTGGTGGCCACGCTGGAGACACTTAAAAAGGTACACTATATGTTTAATCCTGAATTAGTGAAAAGTATTGTAGAAAAGCTGCCGCCCATTCTGCGCAACAAGTGGTACGATTTTGCCGCAAGAAGAAAAGAAGATACGTCGGACTTGAAGAAGATGACCCTGTTCCTCAATGAAGAAGCCGACAAATGCAGTGCGTATGCGCTGCCCGAGGAGACCGAACCTCACCCGGAGAGGCCCCAGAGAAGAAGACTGGAACGGGCTTTCGCTACAGAGGTAAGTGGCAGGAAAAGGTGCCCGATGTGCCAGAACGAACACCACTTGACGGAGTGCAAGCAGTTCCTCGGGACCCCTGTGAACGAGCGCTGGAACATAGCGAAAAAGAACCGCATCTGTTTTCAATGTTTGCGGAGCAACCACCGCCGAGGGGGCTGCGGGGCAAAGAGGTGTAGTGTCAACGGGTGCGGCATGGCGCACCACCGCCTGCTGCATCACTCCAGACCACCGGCAGACCAGCAACAGCCGACGGCGCCGCCACAGGCCATGGAAGCAGGGGAGGCAGCGACCGTGGAAATAGTGAGCAGCACCAACTGCCTTCAGGAACGACAAGCCTTCCTAAAGGTCGCTCCGGTCACGGTCTTCGGCAAGAACAGCACCAGAATAGACACCTACGCACTCATGGACGACGGCAGCACAGTGACACTCATCGATGAAGACCTGGCGGAGCTCCTCCACCTGGACGGGCCTCGCCACGACATGTGGGTGCAGGGCCTCAGTGATACAAAGAAGTACGAAAACAGCAAAAAGGTAAGCTTCAAGATAAGGGGGCGCCACTGTGAAGAAGAGTACGGCGTGGGGAGTGCAAGAACAGTAAAGAAGCTGCTATTCACGCCGCAGAAAATTCGCAAGGAAGACCTGCACGACTGCGCGCACCTGAGGGGCCTTGAAGACCACCTGATGTACGAAAATGCGCGCCCGAGAATCCTGCTGGGTCAAGACAACTGGGAGTTGCTGCTGGCCCTCGAGACGAAAACGGGAAGGAGAAACCAGCCGGTCGCATCCCACACACGACTCGGTTGGGTGCTGCACGGATACAGGTCGTCACATACGCAAACTATAGCCTTCTGTGGCCACACAGTAGCCAAAAAGGAGGAGAAGACAGATGACAATATGGAAAACATGACGAAGAGGTTTTTCGACCTGGAATCACTTGGGATCGAAGCCAGAAAACAGAAAAATGACCCAGAAGAGCGTGCGCTGGAGATACTTAAGAAAAACAGTCGAAGACTTCCTGATGGGCGCTTCGAAACCGCGCTGCTCTGGAAGGACGAGAAGGAAGTCATTCCCAACAACTACAACGATGCCTGGAAGCGTCTCAGGTCCCTGGAAAAGAAGCTGGATCGAGACCCGGGCCTGAAAGAAAAATACGAAGAAAGAATAAACAACCTGCTGGAATCCGGATACGCAGTGCCAGCACAGGAGCCACCGGCAGCAGGGAGAACATGGTACTTACCTCACTTCGCCGTGTGCAACCCAGCGAAACCAAAAATCAGGTTAGTACACGACGCCGCGGCCAGATCCCATGGCCGCAGCCTCAATGACATGCTGCTCTCCGGCCCCGACCTTCTTCAGTCGCTGCCAGGAGTCATCATGAGGTTCCGCCGACACTCTGTGGCGGTAACCGCGGACATCAAGGAGATGTTCATGCGCATCCGCGTCCGGAAAGAAGACCGGGACGCACTCCGCTTCCTGTGGAGAGGTAACGAACGAGAAGAAAAGCCGCAAGAGTACCAGATGGCGTCCCTTATCTTTGGGGCCACGTCATCGCCATGCACGGCTCTGTACGTAAAAAACAAGAATGCAGAAGAGTTCCAGGAAAAATATCCGCGTGCTGTAGCGGAAATCAAGAAGAACCACTACATGGACGACTTCATATCTAGCTTCCCGAGTGAAGAAGAAGCACTGGAGACATCGCAGGAAGTCGACATGGTCCACCGGCACGCCGGGTTCGAGCTGCGAGGCTGGACATCGAATAGCGAAGCCATACGCCGACGTCTCGGGAACGACCGAGACTCCAAGGAGGTCCCTGTGGGAGAAGACTGCGCGGACAAGACGCTGGGAATATGGTGGGAGGCGCATGAAGACCTGCTGCGCTTCAACCTGAACGAGGCGAAGATACCTCGCACCATCATGAGCGAGGAGCGGGCCCCCACGAAGCGTGAAGCCCTCAGTGTCGTGATGTCATTGTTCGATCCGCTCGGACTACTGTCACCGCTCACCATGCCCGCCAAGAAGTTCATGCAGGAGACCTGGAGGTACGGCACCGGATGGGACGAGCCCATACCGGAGCAGCTCGTCCCCAAGTGGACGGCGTGGACAAGAGATCTACAACAAGTAAGAAAAATAAAGATTCCCCGCTGCTACAACCTGCAGCCTGAAATGGTAAGTGAAATGCATACCTTTGTCGACGCGAGTGAAGAGGCATACGCCGCAGCTGTCTACATTCGTATGGTGCGCGAGGACGGAGCAGTACACACGGCGCTCGTGGCAGCCAAAAGCCGCGTAGCCCCGCTGAAGCCGACGTCCATCCCGCGCCTGGAGCTGCAAGCTGCTCTACTGGGTACCCGCCTCGCGAAGACTGTGGAGAAAGAACTAGAAGTCGAGCTGGTAAGAAAAACATACTGGAGCGATTCCCGCACAGTGCTGGCGTGGATACGCGCCGAGCCGCGGGCCTACAAAGCGTTCGTCGCGCACCGCCTCGCCGAAATAGAGGAAACAACGAAAGTCAGCGAGTGGCGATGGGTGCCGACGAAAGAAAACGTGGCCGACGACGCGACGCGCGCCACACCCACGGACTTCGGAGCCGCCCACCGATGGTTCAGCGGGCCCGAATTCCTGAAAAAAGAAGAAAAATTCTGGCCGAAAGAAGGAAAACCGGCGGAGAAAACGGACACGGGTGAAGAAAAGTGTTTTGTCGCACGATACATCGCGCTACAAGACAGTTTACCCGACATCGAACGCATAGGAAGATGGAAGACGTTGATACGAGCTACAGGTCGTGTACTACAGTTCATTGACCTCTGTCGTTCCCCGCGAGAAACCGTGGCAGCTGTGCGACAACGCACAAAGAAGAATAAAGAAAAGGATGCGGCCTGGGACTCGCGGCGATCGAAGAAAGGAAAATCCGCGACACGAATGGATCCAGTTACGCGAAGAAAATACGTCGCACTCGACGCACGGTACCTCACTCGTGCCGAGGCACTCTGGCTACGCCGAATGCAAGAAGAATCCTATAGCAAAGAAAGAAAACGAATAGAAGAAAACCGTTCTCCAGCGGCGGGAGACCGCCTCGCCTCGCTGAGTGTCCACCTGGAGGAGGGCCTCATCAAGCTACGGGGTCGAGTAGCAGCCGCAGAAGACATCAGCCGGGAAACCAACAACCCGGTTATCATGGATGGCAGCCACAGGTACACGAAATTATATATCCAACAGATACACGAAGAAATGCATCACGGCGGAGTAGAAGCAACCGTGAACGAGATCCGGCAGAGGTTCTGGGTGACCCGGATGCGCCCCACAGTCAAGGGTGTGATCCGGGCCTGCCTGGCCTGCCGCATACGCCGAGCCAAGCCGACGCGTCCGGCCACGGGCGACCTGCCCGTCGCCCGGCTGGCGCACCACGCGCGGCCATACACCTTCACAGGGCTTGACTATTTCGGCCCTGTGGAGGTCACCGTGGGCAGACATCGAGAGAAGAGATGGGTGGCCCTCTTCACATGTCTCACCATGAGGGCCGTCCACCTGGAGGTGGTGACGTCTCTCAGCGCCGACTCCGCCATCGCAGCACTGCGGAGGTTCGTCGCCCGACGAGGACAACCGACTGAACTATGGTCGGACAACGCGACCTGCTTCAAGGCCGCCGAGAAGGAGCTACAACAAGAATGGGAAAAGTATAAGAGCGAAGTCAACGCCCGCCGCATCAACTGGCGGTACATCCCTCTGTCCGCCCCCTTCATGGGCGGTGCGTGGGAGCGGCTGGTGCGGAGCGTAAAGGAGTCCCTGCGAGTCACTCTACACGAGCAGCATCCGAGCGACGAGACCCTCTACACACTCCTTGTAGAGGCGGAAAACATCATCAACTCGAGACCACTTACCTATGTCTCGGTTGACCCCGAGGAGCCCGAGGCCTTGACCCCCAACCACATACTGCTGGGGTCGGGCTGCCATGTACCTGCTCCAGGAAGATTCGAAGAAGAAAAGACATCGGCGCGGCAGCTGTGGAAGCGCGCGCAGCACCTGGCGGACGTGTTCTGGCGGAGGTGGGGGAGGGAGTACCTCCCACTCCTCCAGCACCGCCGGGAGCCACATACCCGAGGCTCCGATCCCGCGGTGGGTGACGTCGTTATCATATGCGACTCGAACCTACCGCGCAACATCTGGCCACGCGGGAAGATCAAGAGGACATATCCAGGCAAGGACGGCGTGGTACGGGTCGTGGACGTGGAGACCGCGAACGGCCACGTTCTCCGGCGGCCCACCAAGAAGATCGTCGTGCTACCGGGGGTGTCGCCTGCGCGACCGGCGGGAGAAATGTGCACGACAGACAGTAAATAGTGTATGGACTATGGACATTTCAGTGAAAAATAGTGCCATTCAATGGGATGGGTTTAGAGCCAGTGTGGTAGTGCCGATTTCTGTAACCGAAAAGTGAGGGAGATAGTATACATCTCGAGCGGGCTATCCTTGTCCCAGACAAGGAAGTCCCGTGCGAAAGGGACAGCCAGAGGCGACCGTTATGTCGGGGGGCGACGAGGTAGTATAAATATAGGAAAAATAGATTTTTTTAATTATTTCGGTTACGGAGGTCGGCACGAACATGTTTATTATGTAAAATTATAGCTAAGAGAATTGTACAAATAAAACCAATGTATATTTTGTAAATTAATGTAATTTTCGTGGAAACTCAATAAATTTTCCTTCCAAGGGGGTGAGGCATGGAATGTTCTAGAAGCTGGGTACCGGGGCCGATATAAATATGGGTCGGCCGCCATAATACGACACTCGCTCTCCAACGTTGCCCAGCTTCGGAACTACTGTGTGCTTGCTACCTGGAACAAGACTGAAAAAGTGTTTAAATTCATCTCCTCATCAAATAGTCATCATCATCATCCTCATTACTACAAGAAACGCTGACCTAGGCGATCTACGGGGAATTAGCGCAAGCTGTCCCCCACATTATTATTAAATATTAAATAACACATGTAAGTAAGGACTTTGAAAAAAATTCAAGGACCTAACTATTGCCATTATTGACATAGAGCAAACAAAGCCAAAAAATCACATTTGTTGTATGGGAGCCCCCCTTAAATATTTATTTTATTTTGTTTTTAGTATTTGTTGTTATAGCGGCAACAGGTATACATAATCTGGGAAATTTCAACTCTCCAGATATTACCGTTCTTGAGTTACAGCCTGGAGACAGACGGACAGACAGACAGACGGACAGACGGACAGACAATGAAGTCTTAGTAATAGGGTCCCGTTTTTACCCTTTGGGTACGGAACCCTAAAAATTGTTTTGAAAGCAGAAATATTATGTATTTACGGTTCCCATTGGATGAATAAAATTGTTACGTACTATGTTGTGTGTAACGACAAGATGTGTTTTATCTTCTTTATAAATAAAAAAATATTTTTTAATTGTATTAGTCTCGCTAAGACTCGAGAACAGCTGAACCGATTTAACTCATTTTAGTCTTGAAATATGCGTAGAACTCCAGAAAGAGTTTATATTAGGAGGGAAATGATACGAAGATCACCAGGCAATCTAGAAAAATATAATGTTCCAAAGACTTAAAAACTTCACTATTAAATAAAAACTCGCGCCATTGATCAGATGTTGTCAACCATCAAACGCCTTTTCTCACTGAAAGTTTGCAATTAAACACTGTTTAACCACAGTTAGCGCTGTTCATTTCCGCAAAGTATTCAAGAAAAGTAACGGCTAACTATGGCAAACTGCAAACAGTTTGTTTCTTAGTCCCTTTTGTGTTCCTTAAATATTTAAATACGCTGCTTAAACGAAGCAATATTCTTTCAAGAGACAATTATTCGCGGGGAAAAATACAACAAAAGAACATCGGTATACTTTTCGTAAGTATTTGGGGCAAAGTAAGACAATAACGTACAGTCGCTCTTTTCAGCAAGACGAAGCCTGATTCTTTGTATTTTATCGCTCTGAAAACATAGCATTACCTTTAAGCTTAAGTAATAAAATAATACACTTGTGTTTACAGGCGTTTTTTTTATATAGTGTTACAATGTTTTGTCTTTGTCTGATACGTTGGAAAAGTAGCTTAACAGAAAATATGTTTTATTGTAAGTGTAACTTTTTTGAAGCATTTGCACTCTTAGCGCTGATGTTAAACAAGTCTAACTTTAAACACTGTTTTAACTATTCGAAACAAAATATAATTGCAACATGATATTGTATTACGACGTTGAAATAAAAGCGTAATTTATTATTTAATACTTGAAGTAAAAGAAATCAAATATTAAAATTTTCATTATGAAAAACTTGGTAGATTGCCTTAGGCACCTTAAACCTTTAAACTATATTGGATCTTGTATAATATTATGTCTCGTCTATATTTATTTGAAATCACAATGATCAATAGTAATTCAATAGTAAATTCAGCTCGATTACTCAGACGTATTACAATAATATTGTAGCAAACATATAGCGATCGGATAGCAAACCGCATTGTCCATTCCAGGATTCGAATGTCTTGGACGTGAATTTTAGTCCCCGTATTGATGGCAGGTTGGGAATTGCTGCAATTCTAGTAGACGGCAGCAATTCTTCGTTGCAGTCCAATACGAACGTAACATGTGGGCTTAGGATACAAATACCTGTCTAGTGTCTACCCTTGAATGTTTGTTGGGAAAACAGGAATAAAACGTTAGAGCGTTTACGAATATTAAATTTTTGTGCAGAAATTTTGAAATTTGACGCATAGATTTGAGTACGTGGCGTAGGAAGAATGGTAAATCAAATGACCCCCGCAACTCCGTTGTGCCAAAATTGAGTGATCGCGTGGGAACCGCTTGAACGCGCTAATCTCAGGAACTACTGGTCCGATTTGAAAAATTATTTCAGTGTTAGATAGCCCATTTATCAAGGAAGGCTATAAGGCTATATTTTATCACGCTAATACTAATAGGAGCGAAGAAATAGAGGAAAGTGAAGAAAAACGGGGGGAAATTATTTGGAAGGGCTTATTTGAACGCGCTTATCTCAGGAAGTACTGGTCCGATTTGAAAAATTATTTCAGTGTTAGATAGCCTATTTATTGAGGAAGGCTATAGGCTATATTTTATAGCGCTAAGACTAATAGGAGCGAATAAATAGAGGAAAGTGTTGAAAAAACGGAAGAAATTATTTGAAATGGCTTATTTAAACGCGATAATCTCAAGAACTACTGGTCCGATTTAAAAAATTCTTGCAGTGTTAGATAGCCCATTTATCGATAAAGCCTAGAAGGCTATAGGCTATATTTTATCACGCTAAGACTAATAGGAGCGAAGAAATAGAGGAAAGTGTTGAAAATCGGAAGAAATTATTTGAAATGGCTTATTTATTCGTATTTACGAATTACGAGAATATACCGAAGAAAATGAATCCGAAAAGGTAGAAAGAATTCACGCTTCATTTGTGTACTAATAATATTATTATTTCAAGAATGTACCAGTATCTTGTTGTAGTTTTTTTTAAATCATATTATAAAACATCATATTTTATCATATTTTTAATGATAATTATTCCAAAGATAAAATATACTTTATGGAATTATAATAAAATAATTGTAATAAATGATTTACACAATTCCTTTCCCGTAAGTATAGTAAAGATACGATTGGGTGAAAAGTTGCAGTCTCCTAGCTCAACTCGGAAACAAATTTTCAACCTAGGAACCCACGACTTCCGACTCAAGATATGCTCTATTCGACTACCATGAAGCCTAAATACGCCTATGCAAGACCTATAGACAATATAAGAGCCACAATACGGCTCGTATTGTGGCTCTTATATTATCGGTATTTAATAAGGCTATTGTCATGCGAAGGAGTGTAGTAATGGGGTGTTACATGTAAAACGAAAGGAAATCTTGTAAATGAGGCTATTTGTGTTACTGTCGCGAAGTGATAAGAGGCCATCCACGGTTATTTTAGCTCTAAGTTTCTTTGCAAATTATATTTGTCATCAATATAAGGATATTTCCCTTGTTTATGTTAATATACTTAATATTTCTTCTAGCTTTCAAAATATATTATTTTTAAAAGATGACGCCCGCAACTTTGTTGCGCCAATATTCGTTTATTGCACGGAAACCGTAAATGTTCGTGTCTCAATGTTAGTTACTGCACTCCTCCGAAACGGCTTTACTGATTTTTACCAAAATTTATATGCATATTCAGTAGGTCTGAGAATCGGTTACTGGCTACTTTTTATATTGATAAGCGCATTTGTTGAATAAATAATAGTAAATTATTACAACTCAAGACTGACGGCGACCATTGTATGTGAGACGGGATAGCGATGGACGTTACCATGGTGACATACATATTTACTCACTTCAATAAAATAATATGGGCGAAATATATGGCAAAACAACGTTTGCCGGAACAGCTGGTATTAGTGTAGATTTAAAAACTATTGTAAATATTAAAATAACGGATTATTGGCGTGGGCAAAACCATTTTATGTTATACTCCACGTTACAGAAAATACGGATCGTCCCACCACCACAGTATGTGCTCGCCTTTATTCTCCGTTCCGTATTTTCCCTTACGTTTCTATCATATTAGTCCTTATGTCCTTCGTATAAGAGCCTTATTAGAGATGGAATGGTGAGTAGCTATAAGCCCCTGGGACAAATTTCCAACATTACCAAAAGACGTGCATGACGCTTATGCAACAGCATAAATGATATGTCAACGCACTGCTCCAGGGATTTCAATTTCTGCTCGAAATTTCGTGTTAAAACGTGAGGGATTATTTTTAGAAATTACACTATTATTTTCATTCTCAGCCAACTAAGATATTATTGGAACGGAGTTCCTTATCGCGCGTTCGGCGTAAAGGAGGCTAGGCTTATGATTCACTAGTAGCTCATTAGTTGCTAGCTGTTGTATAACAATAGGAATTTCGAAACAATAGGAACGAGATTTTCGAAATTTTCTATGTTTATTCCTGGAACTCAAACTTTATGTTCTAGGAAAATGCGTAGAAAATTTCATCAGCTTAGAGGTTATAAACGTGAAGAGACTACAAACAGACAAACCAAACCAGACGCACCAATGATGATCTGGACTTGGGACTCGGAACATAAACTTCAACCACTTCAAAATCGGTCTATCGGTTTATGCTTATAAATATAACATACAGACAAACAGACTTATTTTGGTACTAAAATTAAGATAGATGATATCCGTGGAAACAATCGAATGCCAGTCATAATTATTATACCACAAAGTTATAAACTCTACAGTGTTAAACACTTATTAAGGTTAAGCACCCTGTACCAGGTACCTTTGTGTAAAGTTTGACTTAATCCTAGACATAAAATTAAATCGGCTAGACATCTTAACAGTATTATGTAGTTGGCTTACTAAATCAAAGGCCTTGAAGGACTCAAGGGAATAGTCTGATGAATACTTAAATTATTATTGTGCTGCACGAATTGTTTCTCACGACTTCAAAAATGTGGCCCTTTATAAAACGTACATTTTGCTTTGACGATCATAATTGTAGGTGCATGTAAGCTATGATTAGTAATGTAGCATCAAATGTAATAAAAATGTTACTAGTAGTAGTAGCGTAGTGTACACAAAATGGCAGAGTTCGAAAATTACCTAGTAATAATTACAAAAATCGGCCAAGTACGAGTTGCACTCGCCCATGAAGGGTTCAGCAGCAGCAATAAGGTTAATTTTTATGAAATTAAAAGGTTCTTGATTAATTATGATGATTAATAATGGTTTTATATTTCAGTTGATTTAATGACAGTTAAATTAAGGTTTACCATTTATGACTTATAAAAAAAACTACTTGCTAGATCTCGTTCAAACCAATTTTCATTGGTAGTTTGTTATAGTAATGTACATCATATTTTTATTTCACTTATCATGCCACTACTTCTGAAGTTAGTTGGGGGCACACATATTTTACCGCTTTGGAAGAGGAAGATGATTTTTTTTTATTTAAGTTATACCCATGGGGACCCCTATTTTTAATAATTTTTCCATTTTTGTATCAAAATCTTAATGCGGTTCACAGACTACATGCACTTACCAAGTTTCAATAGTATAACTCTTATAGTTTCAGAGAAAAGTGGCTGTGACATACGGACGGACAGACGGACAGACGGACAGACAGACAGACATGACGAATCTATGAGTGTTCCGTTGTTTGCCATTTGGCTACGGAACCCTAAAAAGGGTACTCAAAAGTTGTGAAGACGTAAGAACGTGCAGAAAATCGCTGGAATTTTTTATTGTCTTCTCCATTCTCTTTTGCATCACGCCTTTTCTATCACTGCATGGCAGGTAATACATGCCAAAATAATGTATCCAGATGTACCCGTGACGGGTATATCTGGATATATATTATATTCTACGCGAAAAACATTCCATCGCCTTATCATGAATGATTGGCAGTCCACCGTGCGTTTTTCGCGTCATTTTTTGCCACGCACAGTAAAACTCTGCAATGAACAATCCGCACCAATAATGATCTGCAAACCTACCAAAAGAGAGTGCAACTTGCGTAAAAAAAGTATCCTATGCCTTTTCCCGGGGCTCAAAGTATCTATCCGTACCCATAGTAAATTTCAGCGAAATTTGAACAACGATTTGGGCATGAAGAGGTAATAGACAAACAGACACACCTTCGCATTCATAATATTAGTATGGATATACCCACATCAAAAGGACAAAATGGCTACCTTTTGACACGGTCCCAAATGAGATGCAAATACCTTGAACCGTCTTCACACGATGTTACGTTTAACTTGATTGTTAATCTTCGTATGTAAAGTTTGTAACTCCTTTGAGGAGCAGGATGGGCGAGGAGTTAGTGTAATAACATCCTTTCATTATAATTCACTTCAGTTACACAGTACACTTGATTACTTTTAAGCGGGTTCCTAAACTAACATTGTGGTTATGCTTATTACGTTTGCATGAAAATAAAAATAAAACTGTTGCCCACTCTTAAAGAAATTAACGGATTCGATACGTTTATGTACTTGATGCAACAAATAAAAAAGATATACAGAGAGACAAACCAAAAAGTAGACCACACTTTCGACGCTTTTGTAATATTATACACAAATTAGCTGTCCCGGCAAACGTTTCTTTGCCATTTAAAGTATTTCACCCGTATTATTTTATTGAAGTGACTAAATAAGTATGTCACCATGGCAACGTCCATCGCTATCCCGTCGCACAAACAATGGTCGCCGTCAGTCTCTAGTTGTAATAATTTACTATTATTTATTCAACAAATAAAAAGTACACTGTAGCCGATTCTATGCATATAAAAATATTTGGTTAAAATCAGTAAAGCCGTTTCGGAGTACGCCTAACATTGTGACATGAGAATTTTATTATACACAAATAATGTTGCTTATGTTCTTACGGAATCTGCTACATTATTCTACAAACGTTTCCATTTCAGAAGCTAAACGCTGTAAAAGATTGAGAGTTGTTCAATTAATTTCCTGTGGCAACTCTTTTAACGCATACACCAGATTAATGTGGGGTAGTCGTGCAACGAATCGCCGATTTAACAGCCGATAAACTTGGGAATTCGTTTTTCCTTCCATTGCTGAAACATTTTCCCAGTTTGCTGATGTTTAAGAGAAACAAGATAAATTCAATCGCTAATCTTTGACCGAGTTGGCATAGCACTTGGGTCGTACGAGTAAAAATTTATGACTTCACTATCTTGTGCCATAAATAAGTCTACGGTGAAAAGGCTTTCAGTAAATATCGATTTATTAAGTTACAATGACGGCTTTAAAGTTATTGATAGATAGATATTGTTCGTTTGAAACGTATTTTTTTACAAAAATTATCCTGTATCCATGCCTTTGATCTAAAGCATTTCCACACTAAATTAGGTTCAAAATCAGTAGCGACAGTATCTTCGTCTCTTTGCATAGAGAGACCCACTATCACGTTTAAATTTAAGTATACAGATTTGTCATGAAATTCATCAAATAATCTAAATATATAAAACTCAAAGGTGACTGACTGACATGGTGATCTATCAATGCACAGCCCAAACCACTGGACGGATCGGACTAAAATTTGGCATGCAGTTAGATGTTACGACGTAGGCATCCGCTAAGAAAGGATTTTGATTAATTCTACCCCGAAGGGGTTAAAAAAGGGGATGAAAGTTTGTATATAATAATACTTGTTAACGCGAGCGAAGCCGTGGGCAAAAGCTCGTCAAATATACTTTCAATAGTATTAATTCTTATTTAATTCCATCATAGCTGACGTAATATTTATTATCTTGTATGTTTTCATAAATAAATAAAGGTATGTTCTGAACATTAGCTCCTGTTATTCTTACATTCTTTCACCATCTTTATATTCTTAAAATTACACAAAGTTTAATCTAGTCTGACGTCGAAATACGTATGAAGCTAACTTTTAAAATAGTGTAGCTTTTAGTATTTTTATCTCCGAGTAGGAAGCGATGCAAACGACTTCCCGCAAAGAGGTCTTATCTGAGTCAGACGTTTCGCCGAATTGGTCGGCCATTTTTGTTGCGTTGGATTGTAAAATATTTGCTTTGTTTTTGGAAAACTAAAATAAGACTTATTTTGATGCGATATTTGTTGTGCAGAGACATAAGATATCTTAATAGGTTAATAGTCTATATTTTATATATAAAAATGGATTTTCAAATGTGTTAGTCGCGCTAAAACTCAAAAACGGCTGAACGGATTGGGTTTTAGTCTTAAAATATTCGTAGAAATCCAGCGAAGGTTTTAAAGTAACACGAAGTTCACCGGGACAGCTAGTATTAAATAATTAGTATAGTGAAGCACCGAAAAAGTACAGGTACAGTGTTTTTCGCACTTTTACCGAGTATATGTTGTAAAAGTTGTCTTCTGTTGTTGATTTATCAAGTTTATAGCAGTAAAAGTCAGACCTTGTATATTTGAAAGAATCTTAGTTGTCAACAGAAACCTGAGGGAAGTTGTTTCCTTCACAAAAAGTGTAAAGAATCCTAACAATAAGTGTACAAATACACAAATAATTACAAATTTCCTCTGTGTACATTCTTTGTTTCGTACAATACATGGCACCAGATGAACTCGCAATTAAATTACAATTTCCAACGCACAAGAAAGATTGTTAATTATCATTTATGTATTTCCCCAATGGAAAATTTAATCACACAAGAAAGCAGCGCCGTTTCGCCGCCGCGATATTTGGTTTACAATTTAGTATGTAAATTGTGAACTTCGCATTCGTAAGTATTCGAAAGCGGATTAAAGGCTTGCTCCATAAAATCTTTTGAGTTGGCGTATATTACAATGAAAATTAAAGTACGCGCGTTGAATTAGCGTCAGAAATCAAATCAACTGGATATGCAAATCGGTTCTGTACTCTTCTACTTACCATATAACTTTGTGAACGAACGTGTGACTTAATTACAGGGAACTCTAACGAGCACCCTCTATAAATAATAACAATGTGTCGTGCTTAAATTAAATCTAATGCGAAACTTTAGATGTTTCACTTGAATTATTGTAAGTCTCACGTGGCTGGAGGTGTTAATTTTGATGTTTTCCAAGAATCATATTTTGACTAACACTATTTTCGTAGCCTCTGAATATCGTTTCTTATGAATTAGTCATTGTATCCATACTATTATACTTACGAATATTATATATTATCTAATATTATAAATGCGAAAGTGTGTCTGTCTGTCACTTCTTCATGCCCAAACCGCTGAACCAGCTTTGCTGAAATTTGGTATGAAGATACTTTGAGTCCCGAGCAAGGATATAGGATACGTTTTTCCTGGAAAAAAATACGGTTCGTTCGCGATAAACCAATTTTGGCGCAACGGATTTGCTGGCATTAGGTATCTAGTTCCAAATATCGTGAAGTAAAAAGGTTTAAAAGGCCGGCAACGCACCTGCAGCTCTTCTGATGTTGCGAGTGTCCATGGGCGACGGTAGTTGCTTACCATCAGGTGACCCGTTTTCTCGTTTGCCCCCTTATTTAATAAATAAAAAAATAAAAAAAAGTATGACGGGACGGGAAATCAAAACTTGAACGCCACGAGTACTATTGCAATATTAAAGTCGGGATAAAGCTATGTTAATCAATAAAGTTCAAATGTGCAATCACCCTTAATAATTTAAGGTCATTGGACATTTCAGCTGAAACTTACGTGGATACACATTCAAATGAGATTAAGGTAAACTGCTAAGGTAAACATTTGCTTTAGTTCCAGAGTTCATAATATTATGGCGAACGTCTTAGCCAGGTAGGAGAATTGAAATAGTCACATTCAGCCAAGTAGATTACGTTTGTGTAAAGATTCTAATTTTGTACTTGGAATTCTCGGAGAAAGTTCACATCATGTAATAAAAAGTTACACAGTAAGGTATCTGTAACTTTTAATGTAACTACAAAATGTTTTGAATGATATACTAATTTATTTTCTCTTTACTTGAAAAAAAATTAAGACCGTCTTATGAAATGATAATATCATTGCAATGACTCCACTTAAATATGTATTAATGATTAAACTTTGATTTAATGTAGAGTTTATCAGAAGATATTATAAAGAGTGTACTTATAATAAAATCTTCATATTATTATACGTTAAGTAATAATTAAGTATATCATATTAAATAAAATCTTAATAGTTTTATTTTCACTACGACAAAGATAAGCTAACAATATTATTATGTCGTGCGGGAAAAATGTCTGTATAGGTACTTAAGCGGGGAATTCACTACCGGGCTGTCCGCGGGCCGCCCGGTCTGGCACAAGTCTGCCGCTTGCCCCTATTGAACACACACAGAACAGGCAACTCAGTCGAATAGATAGAGGGCTGCAGCTCGGTCGTGGACTCATGGACTCAATCTTCTTTGTAACAAATGATAGATCAGCATCGGCATTGATTTCTTTGGATTTTTCAATAAGTTCGCTGTATTAGCGGCATTAGGTAGATCGGTGTTCATGCAATTCTTGCTTTTAACTTTCTACAAACAAGGATACGATAGACAGGTAAATGGAAATAGACGAATGTCAAAATTGTTTTTGTTCTTTCATTTCTAAGTTTAGTGTTTGTATTTTTTACAATAATATTTTAAGTGCACTCCAGTAGTCCAGTCGTTCCAAGTGGAAGACGCAAAACGGCGGCGACCATTCATGTACAGACTTGCCCGTGCCCGCGCGGGAAAAATGCGATCTCGCGGGCAGGCTGCGGGCACGGGCCAACGGGCATGTCTGTGCCCGTACCTAGGAATTGACGAGCAGACATGCGACAGACCTGCCCGTGACGGGCGGCCCGTAGCGGGCGGCCCGGTAGTCAATTCCCCGCTTTAGTGTTGTTGAACAAGAAAATACATTTTCATTTTTATAACAAAACTTTTCATTTTCTTTCAAAGACAGGTACGGATATTTATGTCATTAATCTTAGCAAGAACGAAGAAAATTATATTCTTGCTTGCTCGGTACATACTCTACGACCGTGTTTCCCAACCTGTGGGTCCGCGAATATACGTATGGGGGCCGCGAGTATACGTATGGGGGTCCGCGGTGTCGTCTCTGGACCATACATATTCAGATTTTTTGGCTGTTTATTTTATTAAGGGGGTCCCTAAATACTGTACATGATTTCCTAGGGGTCCATGACAGAAAATGGTTAGGAAACACTGCTCTACGATGACGAACTCTGTGACTCAGTTGGTGGGCTGTTCGTAGCTCAAGCCGGGGATCACGGGTTCAAATCCAGCCGACGGAACAAAAAGGTTTCAAGGTTCCCTGGGTCATGGATGAGTATTAAACATGTATCATAATATAACAGAAATCTTAAATAAGTATAATATGTATCGTATAAAAGTATTTAATACTAGCTGTTGCCCGCAACTTCCTCCGCGTGAATGTATGTTATTAAAATAGATATAGATAGAAGAAGATATTTCCATTGTGTGGTACCCGTAACACAAGTCCTTCAGGAAATTAGCACGGGGCAGACTGACGTGGTGTGAATCGTCCATAGATATTATTCTTTTACCAGAAAATAAATGACTTTTTATGGGAAATCAAATTATAACCAAATTACGTTGGAAAGGTATCCTAAAGGGAACATGTTCCGCCACCAAAAAAGTTTCAGCACTGCTGTTCTACGCGAACACGTGTAACATTCGACTTGACATCAAAAGTAACAAACTTATCTGGGGTTTTTATTTGATCTAAGTCTTGAAAATAAAATGTATTTAAAATATAAAAATGTGTAATCAAGGCTACGTAAACCGATTGTAATGTAGTTAGGTAGTATTCTATATATGGATAATAATGTATAATTTAAAAGGTCCAAGGCGTGATGGACTTACAGTACATTAAGAGAAAATGTAATCTTGGTACGTGACAAAATTATGTAAAAGAGACAAACAAAGGATATCGGCGACTGGCCCATAGACGACCCTAATTATTGTTAAAAAAACCGATTGTATTTATTTTAGTTCAACTTCAATATAGCTTTATTCCTTGTTCGATCCTTTTAACAGTAAAATATAAGGTTGCATGCGTCGCCCGAACGCGCGGTTTGGCGGCTACACCGCGACGTAAGATTACAAGCAAATATAAATAAAGCCTTATTCTCTATGCAAAATTTAAAACCACAACTGAATAATACAACTTGTATAAAGTCAAAAATAATTAAAACATAAAAAAAACCTAGATACTGTACAGAGATGAAAAAATATTACAACTTTATATTATTTCATTTATGTCTAATCGTATGATCCTTTTTTATCCGAATTTGATGGTTTCCTTTGCGTTTGGTCCAGTTTAGCACCAGGGACATAAATTTTTTATGATGATGAGACTGACGACCCATCGGATCTCTATAAATATCTCTGCCCTCCTAAATCAGTAATGGGTCAATTTTCGATTTTTTGTTTTGGCTTGGTATATTTGTGTCTCTCAAGTCTAAACAAAAAATGGGGACAAGATTTTGGACGCAGTCTTACAAAATAATAAATATTCACCCCCTTTTCATGGGGAAATTGAAATAGATAAAAATAATTGTGCATAATTTATAGCTAAAAATTTCGTCAAATTATACCCGAATTAATAAGGAAGGACAGAGCCAAGGTTTTTATAGTTACCAGTTACAATGGAACCCTAAAAAAAGAGACAAAAGAATACATCGTCCGATAAATTATGTATACTTTCTAGTAAACCCACACTCATAACTGTATGTTAATAAGGCTTTTATTTATGCATAGTGAATCATATTACCCCACATCGCATTAATTGGATAAACATAACACGCTTTATATGAAATTGGGTAAACATTCAATATATATTTTTAATGAGCAGTAAATTTTCAGTTACGTCGATACTGTAATATCTACGGAGCTTATGAAATATTGGTTGTGGATGGCTTAAAGTGAGAAATAATGTAAAAAATCCATAGTTTTATTATAAATGCGAAAGTGTGTCTGTCTCTCTCTCTTACGCCCAAATTGCTGAACGGATTTTGCTATGGTATGGTATGTAGATACTTTAAGTCCTCGGAAAGGACATAGGATACTTTTTATCCCGAAAAAATGTGCGGTTCCCGCGAGATAATCAAATATCGGCACAACGGAGTTGCGGGCGTCATTTAGTACGTTTAAGAAATAGATGCTGGTGTAAAAAATCATAAATCAAATAAATACAATCTATACCTGTTGGTAAAGGACGTATGGTATAAATAAAGTAAGAATCACAGAGGGTAGGAATATAAATTAAAAGAAACCTGGACAAAAGAGTAATGATTTACGACCTGAACTCGCAAATAAAATATACTGGTTAGTGAAAGAAATGCCCACAGTGCTAATACGTAGATAGGAATTGGTATCTTTCAAATGTCAAGCATTTTATGAGATATTTTCCGCAAACGTCGGAGCAGGGAGGGGGGGGTTGCACTTACAGTTTATAATCCGACCGAAATTCGACCGAATCCGATCTTGCACACTTTTTTTTTGGATTACATACTAACTGATCTCGCGTCAGAAAAAAAGCCAACACAGCTGAACCCACATGAAAATAATAATAATTTTCCTACTAAATTAACGCTGGCAACCCCTTGCCACCACCCGATTGCTTAAAAAAAATGGGTGCACAGGATATACAGAGCAACTGTTTGGAAAAAAAATAATTAAGTCGCTGAACCTACATTTTTTTTTCATTTATTCCTCCTCCCCATTACACCCACACCCACCGCCTACTGCCTGCCAACACGTAGATTATCAGAAAAGGTTGATCAGGGAAGTAGCTTACGGAGTTTTAATACAGCTGAAGCCACATGACCAATTTGGTCGTCAGCTCTTAGTCGACTAGTAAATTAGTAACACGTGAAATGTCAAATTGTGCAAAGCCTCGTCATTTCAATTATTCTAGTGATTGCCATCTGTTTACGTAATAGTTCTTGTCTCTTAGGCGATACCTTTGAATCGGGCCCGAGCATTATTTACGGGTCAATACAATACTACAAATAAAACTTCTTTTTAGGAATTGTGTGCTTGAAACTGAATGGGGAATTTCAAACGCCATAATACGCTTTCGAGGGACAGGAAAAGTGATGGGTTAGTTGTTCCATGAAAATCCATAAACGGTCAACACATCAAAGGTTTTCTTCGAAATAGAGGGAATATGTAATCTGTTGAGTCCCATTATTCTAAGTAGTGAAAACTGAAACGCCAACGATTTTATTGCTTTTTTATGTTAGCTAGTACGTTCTTCTTTATACAGCAAAAAAGGCCATGGAAAACCAGTATAGCATTGTGTCTTTCATATTTTTTTAAACATCCTCCAGCCTTCCTACTTATAAAGAAGAAGGATCTTCAAGGTTTTCTGTCGTGTCTGAATGTGATGAATTTTAACTTTTGTTAGTCTCACTAAAACTGGAGGGCTAAACCGATCTGGAAAATTTTAGGGACGGTTAAGAGCTTCCTTTTTACCCTTTCTTAGTCTTATATGATACGAAGTTTATGTCATCTAGTGCTAGATAAATTCATGGTCAATCGATGGAATTCTCTCAGCCTACTCTACAGTCTCCACCCAACGTGGGGAACACGATTTTATTAGAAGATCCTATTTCCTTGTCCCTTCCGTTATCATTTTACCTTTTTGTGAATAGCTTTTTGGCTAATTTGGCATCTAAATGATCGGTTTATACCCGGTTTGTAATGTTTGTGGCTAGAGTTGTTGTTCTTTTGATTTGCTTACGTGAAAATGTAAACCAATTAATATGGTGAGGAATATTATAGGTATACTCATGTCAAAAAAACTCAGAAACCATAGTAAAAGGGCATAAGTCATCCATACTAATAATATAAATGCAAAAATGCGTCTGTCTGTCTGTTACCTCTTCACGCCCTATCCGCCGAACCGATTTTGCGAATTTTTGGTATTGAGATTCTTTGAGTCCCGGGAAAGGACATAGGAGTATTTTTATCCCGGAAAAGTGTACAGTTCCCGCGCGATAAACGGATTATGGCGCAACGGAGTTGCGGGCGTCATCTAGTTGGTTTTTCATACTTCCTTTTCCATCAAATGTAGGTTGTAGTGGAATTTCTTGCCTTCCTTTTTCTTTTAATTGCTGCTCGATTGGACATAATATATAGCCTACTATACCCTGAACAATATATAGTTCCTCTGTACACTTTATTACCACAGGTAGAGCAAATGGCATAAGCTACCGTACCATTAGTCTTAAAAACATTTCTCACTCTCAAAGCAAGCAAGGAAAGCTTCTTGAAGTAAAAACTTATTTAGCGGTCTTGTTAATTTTTTTTTAATTTCATCAATGGGGTGAGTCAAGATCTTTTCGTTTTCGCTTCGCAATAGAATCGCCGATCAAAATGTAGTGAATTGACCTAAGACGAGTCGAACGTTAACGTCATATTCGAATTTCGAACGCTCATGTCAATTCCATACGTTTTGATCGACGTTTCTGTAACGAATCAAAAACGAAAAGACCCGTAGGACACATGACCTGATCGAAAATACGTAAGACAGAGAAAAGAGTACATTGCTGAAGTGGTGTAGGATAGGTGGTATTTCCCTTCCCTCCCCTTCCTTTCAACGAAAATGTATGCCTGATTCTCTGTTTCCATTTCAACCCGTTGTTTTTATTTTATAAGTGGTGTTCCTCGTATTAACCTTCAAGTAGGTTAGTGTGTCACGTATGACCGTACACAGTTCTGCTCTCAGTTCTAACAGCTTTAAATGGCTCAATTAGTGTTGACTTATGTGTTTTGTTTACTAATTAATACTGATTGTATGAAAATGTTTTGCTACGTTCACTGCCAAATTTACAAGAGCACTTCTAGGTCCTAGTAGTAACCCCAAGTGCCTTAAATAGTAAATGCTATAATGAAATTGTATTTTGTAGTCTTATTTTATTCATGCAGCTAATGTTAAAAAAAATAGGCGTATGGCACTCGGGCACTGCCGCGGTAAAGATGTATAGCATTCTTTATCAATTTATGCAGTTATAATCCACGCACGCAAACACCGCGCCGTAGTATGCCGAACTAAAACGCGATAAAAGATGTACAGCAATGCTGCACCGCTGCGCGCTGTGCCGGTTGGAACTTGGAGTGGGGGGTGTTTTTCGTTTCGGAACTACTTGATACAGTCGCCACGCTCAAGGCACGCGATAAAATCTAAAAAGGGTCTATTTATTAAATTTCTAAATTAACAGTTCCAAATTTGAATGGCTTGCAACAGCGCGTCGTAAGCCAGAACCACAGTACAGCAATATGACATATCCAATAATGCTATACTGTGGCCAGAACCACAGTATAGCAATACGACATAAATACTGTGGCCAGAACTGTTAGCCCAACACTGCAAGTTGTTCCGTCCAAAATAGTGTCTATTTTCTTATGTAGTAAATAAAGTTAATTTTTAATGGCTCGTTTAAAATCCAACGCATTGCGTCGATATATCGATATCAAAACAGGAGAAAAATTTTGCGAACCTTACAATATTTTATGATTGCAGATTCAGACAATCTAAGAAACACTTTGTAACCCTTTTTACGAAAAATGGGGAAACGTAGGTGCTTGAAATTTCGCACAGTTATAGTTTATATGGTGAAGGAGTGCATCGAGCTAATATTATTTTAAAATGATGCTTTTATCATATATATTTTTAACAAATAAAACGTTACACACACTACGACACTACTACTAGGAAAAATTACAGATTTTTGAGTGACAAGCCTATACATACGAATTATACTCTTTTATTTATGGTTGTTATTCTGTTGACAACAAGTTGACAAATTGAAAATGGATTATTGATTTTTTTTTTTATTTAATTTTAGATACTATTACACAATGCTTAAACCACATATTATGTCATATTGCTATACTGTGGCTTAAACGGCCAGTCTAAGATCAGCTGAGTCCCAGAGACAAGTCAATATTTTTTACAAAATATAGGTAGTAGTCCTAATGTCGTTGCAAGTAAGGTCGAATTTCGACCATTGGACGATCTCTAGTATTTTTAATACGTTGTACGTCTTTGATACTTAAAATACGAGTTTCTGATAATTACACACTTATGTATTTTTTTTTTTAATAAGGGGAAAAACGAACAAACGGGTCACCTGATGGAAAGCAACTACCGTTGCCCATGGACACTCGCAACATTAGAAGAGATGCAGGTGCGGTGCCGGCCTTTTAAGATGGTTTTGAAAGCCTGCAATAAGAGAATACGAGCTCTATTCTTGAAGGTTTTCAAAAATTTTCCTTATAAGGAAGTGTGACATTTTTGTTCACTTCGATCTACAATGTTTTATCCAATTTGTCGCGTAACACGATTTTTCGAATTTCAGTAGTACGTGATACGGGGGCGAGTATTTATTTTTCTTGGGCCATTTATGGCTGACGTAATAATTGGCCCATGCTTTTACCGCGCAAATCGAGCGTGCGCCCCGCTGTACGTGACGGGGACCTTTCGATAATCTGTTTTGTTTCTCTAAATGTACTTCGCACAAGGATCAACTTACAGCAATATGTTGATGCATTTTGCAATGAGATAAATGAGTAATTTAGAACTGAACTCTATTTACTACAAATAAAAATACACGTATATTTGACGGTCTGTAAAAGTCTGGATTAAACTGTCACCAGTAGTGTTTCCGGACCAATACGACCTTTAAGAAGAGAGCGTATTCCCTCTTTAAAGGCCGGCAACACACCTGCAGCTCTTCTGTTGTTGCTAGTGTTCTTGGGTGACGGTAGTTGCTTTCCATCAGTTCACCCGTTTTCTCGTTTGCCCCCTTATTTAAAAAAAACCTTGCCTTATTTTATAAAAAAAAAATTAAATGGCCCAATTAAAAAAGTGAAAAATTTTCAGAGCAAGTAAACTTTTTTGGGCGAAATTAACTTCTTTATTTATTTAAACAAACTATTACCATTTAACCTTGCAACTTAACTTCTTCAACATCTGGCTAATTTATCTGGCTGTAAAATCCACATTTTTTTATATTAAATTTATTTTCCTGGCCCTAAAGCCTAAATTTATGCAATAATAGTATTTTTTTTTATTGTTACTTACCTGCCTCATCCACTAACGTCTACAATAATTATATCAGAATATTATGTAGGCGCCCCTACGTGTTTCCTCACAACTCCATTCCAGAATTCGTCACGTGTTATCGATGAGGTTGTATTGTGGGTTGTAATGGATAATTTGATCGACGAAGGTTGGGCACACCTGACGTTAATTACTCAGGAAAATGGAGGATTTCTTCCCACAAAGGTAAATGGGCTAAGTGGTTTAGCTATTACATGTTACTATAGAATAATTCATAATTCATTCATTTTATTTTTACAATATCATACAAGATCTACTTAGGTCCTGCATTAGGCGCACGCAACCTGTCCGGCAGTCCCCAATAATTTAATCAATACATAATAATCTCTGTACATAAAAATCAATGCATTTTTTCATTGTAATTTTAGAACTCAAGAACGGGGTCTCCCATCCAAACCAAATGTTTAGGCTTTGTTGGGACTATTTAGTTGATGATATTTTATGTGAAGTTTGCACAAAAACGGTCGAGCGGTTCTTCATTTAACAATAAACGGCAGTTAAGCTTTTTGTTTAATATTTTGTTGGGGAGTGTGCTTTCAAATTTAAACTTTTTTCAGTGTTGATAGTACAGGCAGGTTCCATTTTTTTTATTATTTCACTTCATACGTTGTTATTTGTGTTTAATACCATTGGTCTCTACTTTTGTAATCTTGAGATATTTCCAACATAATTTATCCCGAAAAAAAAAGTATGTGAAACAAACAAATAAATAAATAAAGTCCGGTCATTCGGGAATTTCAGAAACTATTTTTCTCCAACAAATTATATCGGAACAAGTCGATCAATCTCGTATACTCGATGTCAGAGTTAGTACGTTTAGCTTTATTTTACCTGGAGCTTCAATTATAATAGTCCTTACGTCTTTGACATAGAGGTCCTGCCTCCTGGAAACAGGTATGTACTGTACCTGTGACTTAAGTGATAAAACGGTTTCGAGGGTGCTCTACGAACTTACTTAGGATTGGAGTCAAGTGGGAGTCGATATTTCGATGTTATTGTGTTAGAGCATTCACCGTTTCTGATAAATAATTATTAATTACATTATATTAACAAAACAATCTTATAATATATCTACAGGGTGTATAAAAAATAAAGTGATAATACTTATAATATGTGTGCCTTACATAGAGTTTACTGTAAAAGTCAATAATGGTTGGGTGCTGTACGTATGCAATATTATATTATATTGCTTTGTTTCTTAACAAATAAGTGGCGTTTTATATTGAAAACGATATTGTGTAGGTATTTTATTTTTTATTTACATTAAAGTTATATCAAATCATCAAAAATCAAGTCCTTCTCGCCGGGTTAGTTCCCGGCGGTAGGCAACACATAGGGGTTTCCGAAAGCATTTTTTTTACCATAAATGTAAGCTTTGACTTAGTAGAATATAGTAACAACTAGCTGTTGCCCGCAACTTCGTCCGCGTGAATGTATGTTATTAAAATCGAGATTTAGAAAATTTAACACCCATCCACGGCTATTTTAGTTGAATCTATATTACACACGAAATTTTTAATTTACATCAACGACCCAGGAAACTTGAACCTCAGATACTTATCGTTTTGAAAAATCCTTTCTTCGAAGACCGCTTGTGATGGAGGCCACAGGATAGGGGAAAGGAACATATTGTGACGGAGATAGAGGATAGACTATAGAAGACGGGATTTCATGCAGCATCTCTCTCTTTAACCTACCTCTTATTCTCAGATTCATAATCTACAATTAAATCACAATTTTGAGGAGTTTCTTCAATTCCATTACTTATCAAGTCACCGTTTTTGGGTTCCGTACCCAGAGGGTAAAAACGACCGGGACCCTATTATACTAAGACTTCTTTGTCTGTCCGTCTGTCTGTCTCCAGGCTGAATCTCAAGAACCGTTATAGCTATAGTTCTGATTTTTTTACAGATTATGTACATCTGTTGCCGCTATAACAACAAATGCTGAAAAAAAAAATCAATATTTAAGGGGGGCTCCCATACAACAAACATGATTTTTTTGGCCTTTTTTGCTCGATATCAATAATGACAACAGGCAGGCAGTGTGAAATTTTCACATAATCCTTAATTATATGCGTACTTTAATAATTATTAATAAAATTAGAATAGAAATAAAAATGTTTGGGTTCCCATACAAAAACACAACTTTTGGCCTATTTTTTCTCTATAACGGTATGGAACATGGTATCAAATTTGGGCAATCTATACAACAAAAAAAGAATTTAAAAAATCTGACCACAAACAGCAAAGTAAACATTAACTGATCCTTTTTTGAAAGTCGGTTATAAAAAAGTATCTAAGATGTTGACCAGGGATGTAAGGTATCATCATGCCAAATTTCATTGAAATCAGTCCAGCGGATTCAGAGATTAGCCTGTACAAACAGACAAACAGACAGAGAAACAAAAATTTCAAAAACAGTTAAAATGTATTCTACTACTCTTCTAATATGCCCCTGACTCGTTTTTTCAAGTTTATTTTCAATGTACAAAAATTTTACCTCTACGATTTTATTATAAGTATAGATAGATATAGATAAACCAATTTTACCATTCTATTAAATAATTTTACAGCAATTACTGTTACATTTTAATTTAAATAATTTATTACACAATAACCAATACGGTTTTACTAAGGGTCGTTCCACAACGGATGCTGGTATAGGTCTTCTTTGTAGCATATTTGAAGCTTGGGAGGAGTCACAGGATGCCTTAGGTATTTTTTGTGACCTCTCTAAGGCATTTGACTGTGTCGAGCATGCTACTTTAGTCAAAAAATTGCACCACTATGGCATAAGGGACTCAGCACTCAGCCTTTTGACTTCTTACCTCAAAAATAGGACTCAAAGGGTTGAAGTTAATAGTAAAAGATCCAATGGGACCAAAATAGAATTAGGTGTACCACAGGGATCCATTTTAGGACCATTTCTTTTTCTCATCTACATTAATGACTTACCTTATCTAGTTAAGGATAATGAGATAGTACTTTTTGCTGATGACACTTCACTTATTTTTAAAGTGAAGCGACGGCAGTCAAATTACGACGAGGTAAATAGTGCTCTCTCAAAAATAGTACATTGGTTTAATGTTAATAACTTACTTTTAAACTCTAAGAAAACCAAATGTTTAAAATTTACTTTGCCCAATGTTAGGCAAGTTCAAACCAATTTACTATTAAATGATGAGAAAATGAATTTGGTGGACTCCACTGTATTCTTAAGCATTACATTAGATAGTAAATTACAGTGGGGTCCTCATATTGCTAATCTTGCAGGTAAGCTCAGTTCTGCAGCATATGCAGTCAGAAAAATTAGGGAAATTTCTGATGAAGACACGACAAGACTAGTTTATTTTAGTTATTTTCACAGTAGAATGTCTTATGGTATCCTTTTATGGGGAAACGCTGCCGACATCAATACAATTTTTGTGCTGCAGAAGCGAGCTATACGCTCAATTTATAAAATGTCAGCTTTTGAATCTCTGAGAGAAAAGTTTAAAGAAATTGGTATTCTAACTGTTGCTTCTCAATACATTTTGGATAATGTATTGTATGTTAGAAAGAATTTAACTAAATTTAAAACTAAAAGTGATAGTCACGGTAGAAACACTAGAAATAGGCACAAGCTGGAAATACCAGTGATCAGACTTAGCAAAATAAGTAAATCTTTTAAAGGTCAATGTATACGCCTTTACAATAAAATCCCGGAAAACGTTCAAAATCTATCAATTAATAAATTTAAAAAAGTAATTAAAGAACGTTTGTGTGCCAAAGCCTACTATACGGTCAAAGATTTCCTAAACGATAGCACATCTTGGGAGTAGGATGGCTGCTTGCAAGGCTGCTTCTACATTTATTATATGTGACTTACAATTGTGTATTCATATTGTATAGATTAAGTTATTTACATTGTAAATTTTATTTTTTTAAAAGACAAATTTTCCACTTTTTTACTAAAAAGTGGCCCCGTGCGAGTTTCTTACGCCGGTTCTTCTCGCCGGGTTAGTTCCCGAACCGGTGGTAGGCAACATGTAGTTCAACATTCTGAAAATATTTGATTCAAATTTATTCAGAAATAAAACATTTATTTATTTATTTATTTATTCAAATAAATTGAGATCATACGTGATAAAAACAGGAAAATGAATAACAAATTATCTCTGTATATGGAACAAGCAAATCTGAAATTAATGTGTTTTGTCAGTTCAAAGACTCGCACTGGCTAGGTAATTACTTTTTCACTTTCCTGTTCTCTTTGTGATTCCATTCACGACCAATTACTGAATTGCAAAGCTTTTATAAACAGCCATTGCATTTGATCTCTATTTTCGGAGGCAAAAATGTTCCTGTTTTGAAAAAAACATTCTCTTTCATTCGCTTTGATTCTGTTCTGTGTGTTGTACGAATCTTGTTACTGACTGACAAAATGTCGTCGAGCAGTGGTTAGGTGTGAATGGTGTCGTTGCAGCTTTTGTAGTTGCGTTGTGGTACCGACAAAATGCCGACGTGGTTGCGTTGTCGCCAGTGGTTGCGATGTGGTTACGTACGAAAGTCAATGAAACGGAGGGGCGGAAGAGCGCGGGCGGTGTGCGCGCACTGTCATTGCATCGATGTAACGTTGTGGTTGCGGTGTGGTCGGTATCACACAAGCGGTCGACAACGACTGCAAAATGTGGTACGTGTGAATGGTCCAGTTCATTTACAATACGAAATATATGCCCGACCACGTGGTGTGGTTGTGGTACCTGTGGGTTGGCTCTAAGTCGCCAATTAACCGGGCAAAATAAATTGATACTAATATTATAATCACAAATTGTGTCTATTTGTATATCTGTCTGTTATATCTTCACGCACAAACCGCTAAACCGATTTTGCTGAAATTTTTATTATAGATGCTAATTTAATAGAAAGTACATTGGTTACTACTTACTATTTTCCCAGAGAAATGTATGGTTCACGTGAGACAATCTGATTTGGTGCAATGGAGTTGCGGGCGTCATCAAGTTATTAATTATGATGTCTTAGCGCCATTGAATAGGGCACATGTACACACACATAATATACTTGAATACATAGACACTTCTACTGTTGATGCAGCCATTTTCATTGTCTTACCGTCTTTAATATACATTAATATTGGCGATTGGTGGAAATATGTTATTTCGGAACTTATAAATGAAGACGTAAATAATTCATGAAGTGGATTGTATTACTAACATGTTTTAACATAAAGAGCAATTACTCTTTTTTAGGGTTCCGTACCCAAAGGGTAAAGACGGGACCCTAATACTAAGACTTTGATGTCTGTCTGTCCGTCTGTCTGTCTCCAGGCTGTAACTCAAGAACAGTAATAGCTAGAGAGATGAAATTTTCACAGAATATGCATTTCTGTTGCCGCTATAACAACAAATACACAAAAACAAAATAAATTAAATATTTAGGGGGGCTCCCCTACAACAAACGTAATTTTTTTGCCATTTTTTGCTCGATATAAATGATAGCAATAGAGGCACCTGAAATATTTACAAAATACTCAATTGTGTTTATACTTTAATATTTAATAATAAAAAAATAAAATAAATAATTAAGGGGGCTCCCATACAAAAATCACATTTTTTCCTATTTATGTTCTACTAGATGTTGCCCGCAACTCTGTTGCGCCAAAATTCGTTTATCGCGCAGGAACCGTACATTTTCCGGGATAAAAAGTATCCTATGTCCTTTCCCGGGACTCAAAGTATCTCCATGCCAAATTTCAGCAAAATCGGTTCAGCTGTTTGAGCGTGAAGAGGTAACAGACAAACAGACACAGACAGACGTCTGTCTAGACAGACAGACAGACAGACAGACAGACGGACAGACAGACAGATCCACTTTCGCATTTATAATGTTAAGTACGGATAATGGTACGGTACCCTTCTTGTGCGAGTTCAACTCGCACTTGGCCGATTATTATTTTCTTAATATGACGTATTTGAACAAACGCTTACACCTTCAAATATTAGGAACTAAAATTTGAAGGTGTAAGCGTTTGTTTAAAACATAATTCGAACACAGTCGCTAAAGAGAAGTGGAATATAAATAAAGAAATGTGTAAATCTACTTATTCTCACTCCAGTGAGTTCGCGAGATGCTACTACAAAAAATAAAATCATAAGACTGAATTTAGCGCGGCGAAAATTGGAGCGAGCGACTCTCTACTTGGAAAATGTAGATGGTAAAGTAAGCAATTTCCACGGAGGCCACTCTCAGCTTCTTAAGAACGTATGTCGATTCTTGACTTGCTTGATCTTATATTGAAGTCTTATTTTCTTTGTAACATATGAGTTGTAAATGTCGAATGTAATTAAGAACATATTTTTAATAGTGTAGGAAATAGTGCTTGGAATAATATTAAATGCTAAAGGGTAAGGGCCAGGCCCCAACACTGAGTTACGGCGTCGCATCGCAAAAGAACTACATTGCTTTACAAAGGTTGTTTTTGCGATGCGACGCCGCAACGCAGTGGCCTAAAGGCATCAATTTTAATAATTGCAAATCATACGCATTAAAAATATTTTTTTTTTCGCTTTTATATAAAATCCGGAATATTATATTTATTCCTAACTGGCATAACAGCTGGGCCCTGTTGTACTAATATTATTATATAACTATACGCAATGAGAACAGTCAACAGAGTACAACTAACATTGTCTCGAAATTTTCCGGCTAAATAAAGTCAGTTAATAGTAATACAAACAATAAACAATAAACAACTCTTTATTTCGCTTAAAGAAACTTACACGCTAATCTTACACATACTCTGATCTCCACACTAGGATTCCCTGTGTCGTGGAGACCAGTCTCTTCCATCATGCTCATAAATACTAGGAAACAATATTCAATTAAGTACATATTTTAACCAGCTAATGACATATTTGATATTACTACAGACAGACTACTACAAATATGTTCCAAGTCTTTTTAACAAAACAATGTAAGTATTTATAAGTAAAAAAAAGTAATTGAAGGCTATCTTTGATAAAATTACGTGATGTTTACAAAAATACCTAATAACGAAAATTGTCTAATCTAAAATAATAATATTATGTACTAGCTGTCCCGGTGAACTTCGTGTCACTTTAAAACCTTCTCTGGACGTCTACGAATATTTTAAGACTAAAATTAGCCCAACCCGTTCAGCCGTTTTCGAGTTTTAGCGTTACTAACATAATTGAAAATTCATTTTTATATATTTGACTTTTAAGTATTATCACAAATCTTTTGTATGGGAGTATAGAAAAGTGTTGTTTTTAGACTTTTTCAGGAAATTTATTTTTTTTTAGATTTTTTTCTCTCCGTAAGAACCATCCTCGTACTTCAAGGAATATTTAAAAAAAAAGAATTAGCGAAATCGGTCCAACCGTTCTCGAGTTTTGCGCTTAGCAACACATTCAGCGACTCATTTTTATATTATATTGCGTTTTCGCTTAAATGACGCCAAGCGAGTACAATTTCGTTACAAAAACAAATCATTATTGACAAATGTCCATTCTAAATACTTGTGAATGTTTTTTGGAAATATCAGGAGCATTTTTCAGCGGCAAAAATGTATCGTTAAACAATTTATTCTGCCGTTTCTCGCTCCAGGAGTCACGGACGCGTCAACGATCAGTAATTTTGATATTTATTGACTGGCCCTAGCCAGGAGTAGATGGTGCGTGTCGACTGTGGACACGGTGATATATGATTTAAACCGCTTTTATTTGAAAAATCTCAGTTTTACGAACACAGTAAAGCGAAAAGATAATAATAATAATATCTATGGACGCTTCACACCACGTTAGTGTGGCCCCGTGCTGAAGGACTGGTGTTACGGTTACCAGACAACGGAAATATATTTAATACTATACATAATATGTTTAAGATTTTTATTATATCATACACATATTTAATATACATCTATAACCCAGGAACTTTTTAAACTTTTTGTTCCGTCGGCGGGATTCGGACTCGCGACCCCTGGCTTGAGCCCACCAACTGAGCCACAGAGGTCGTCATAACCGGCTTGGTTTTGGCCACACATTTCCACCACTGCATCTCTTGTATCGCCAGGCTCGAAAGCGGTATCTAACTACAAAAACCCTTCGATATGATCTCAGAGAGCCCGAGGGATAGGCTAGAGCTAGCATGGCTGGCCGGCATTATTGGATGGCACCATCTTGTATGTGCGTATTGTTGTTGTTCAGTGTTATCTAATAATGCTTGGTTTTATCTTAAGAGGGCGACCTATGACAGAAAAAAATCGGTTTTCACCCGCGCACTTCATACCCCCCGCACTCGCCCAACGCATTCAAAATGTCACCGCGACTATTATGTGTAATTATTCTCGTAATCACTTTTTGTACGAACGTAGTATAACTAAATATATCAGATAACATTTTGAGAAGTTCGAGTCACATTTTCTATCTGTACTTTGAGAATCAAATTAATACTTTTTGCCATAAACACTAGTAATACTTTATGATATGTTTCTTTATCGAAATCGAAGAGGCTCTGACACTACTGGATCGATTCTGCTGTAGTTGTTACAAAAATATTATAACTTTATTTAATATAATCTACTAGCCACGTCTTCGTCCACGTCCGAATTTGGTTAGTTTTTGTGTGTATATGCGTAAAATATATTAACATTTGTCAGATTAAAATACACAAAATTCTCATGTCACAATGTTTGTAAGTGAACTGGTCAACCGATTCAATGAAATTTTGCATACATACATTCGTTAGGCTTGAGTATAATTTTTTATCTGCTTTTTGATATAATATATTATTGATACTAGAAATAATTTATGTGGCAAACTGACGCTTGCCCGATCATCTGGTCAAATATGTATAGAAAATTCTCGGGTCACAGAGTTTGTGCGCGAACTCATCCAAAACGGTTCAACCGATTATAATGCTAATTGCTATGTACATTTGTTAGGCCTGACAATAGGTTTTTATTTACTTTTTATATTGATACTATAAAAAAATAATAATTGGCAAAACATTGTTTTCCGGGTCAGCTGGTTTCCTCCTTTTAGCTCCCCTCGATTTCTCATGAATTGCACCATCGATCACCACTTTTGTTAACATGTTACGAAATTCGGACTACATCTTATACAATAACATAAGAATTTTGCAAATCCGTCAACTAACGGCGGAGTTACCCACCATGGTATCACTAAAATCGTCTCTGATGCTGGCGCTGATAAAAACCCAGCTCAAATTTCATCTCGATATACTAGTAAAATCACGTGTTCGGGAATGTCAAAGATTTTGTGTAGTCTGCCGTCCAGCTGATATTTTCAAGAAGAGCATCCATACACTGCCACTGCGTTGGCAAAGGTGCATTGATTGCACGAGTGATTACTTTGAATAATAGAAATAAGTAAGTTCGAAATAATCAGCCAAGTGTGAGTCAGACTCGCGTACGAAGGGTTCCGTACCGTTATAGAGCTAAAAATAGCCCAAAAATTTTAATTTTTGAATGGGCTCCCTTAAATATTAATTTAACTATCCATTATTAAAGTACAAATAAAATTAAGGATTTTGTAAAAATTTCAAGTGCCTATAGCTATAGCAATTATTGATATCAAACAAAAAATCAGATTTGTTGTACGTTAAATATTTATTTTATTTTGTTTTTAATATTTTTTGTTATAGCGGCAACAGATGTATACATTCTGTGAAAATTACAGAAGTCTAGCTGTAGCCGTTCTTGAGATACAACCTGGAGACAGACAGACGGACAGACAGACATTGAAGTCTTAGTAATAGGGTCCCGTTTTTACCCTTTGGGTACGGAACCCTCAAAAGAACATTTTTCAAACAAAACGGCAATATCATAGGTATAAAAGACCTCATAATATATTATGTAGTAAGTATATTATGTACTCTTCTAAATCCTTACATAAATGTTCCGTCAACTTTGTTCATACTCTTATTATTTTTTATTATCAAGTGAATGGTCGAAGTAGTGAATTTAGCATAATATAATATTATAATGTTATCACTATTTGACAATTTAATCTTATCATTTCAAGACCGTAGCGTTGTTCCGAAGAAATTTATTCGATATTTCCATAGTATCGAGTACGACATTCATTGAAACCAAATCGATTTTCAAATCGCTGTCATACACTAGTTTTTGTCAAAACAATATCGATTTAAAGCCGATTTATTTTTTCAATCTCTATTGCGCGGCCGCTGATTCGTCTATCGTCACGAAGCTTCGTGCTATGAGACGATACCATTGGACGATACACGCAGATCGTCCAATGGTATCATCTCAAGCACGAAGCACTACGTATTTTTGTAATTGTTTTCTATCGAGAAAATTTTACGATATCGTGTTTTCGCTCAGATCGAATTCTCGGAAATATAATGTAGTGTATCTGTGTTTAGAAAATTAAACAATTCGGGGCTTATTATCAAGTACAAAAATGATTTATAAAATCGACAATTTTGGATTAGTCGCCTTCTTAATGAGCTGTTAATAATAGCCCTGATATCATAAAACGAATTAGGATCAACGAATCATTAGTATTTACTTTTTAACCCACCAATCAAGCGGCACCCGGCTGTCGTATAACAATTGAAAATCTATTGTATCTGCGATTACCACGATCGAGATATTACGATGCTGCTCTTACATTTTATTATCATAACTTTAACTGGTATTTATGCAATTATAAATTGTAAATGCGAAAGGGTATCTGTCTGTCTATCACGGCCAAACCCCTGAACCGATTTAGCTGAAATTTGGTATGGAAATACTTTTAGTCCTGGGAAAGGACATATCATATTTTTTATCCCAAAAAATGTACGGTTCCTGTGAAATTATTGAATTGTGCCGTAACGGAGATGCGGGCGTCATCTATTCTTATACACTACTCATTCATAGGCAATCACAGTAAGTAAGTAAGTAAGTAATTTAAATATTTCAACAATTAAGTAACTCATATTTGGCTACAGAAAGAAATTATTTGCTGGAGTGTGCTTATTAAGCCGCAAAGTGTTCAAAGAGCTTAGCGTAATTTGTACTACTTGCGGTCGGCAAATTTATTTTATCACCTGCAAATACACTTTACCTGCGAAGCCATTATCAAGTGATTTAATTACGAAAATACTTTGAAATACTGACTTTAAAGTGTGTTTTTGCTTTGGCTTATAATTTATAAAGTTAAAGTTCAGAGACCTATGTTTTGATTATGTTATAAATTTAGATGGTACTTATTACTTTATTGATCATTTTTATAAAATACAAAATCACTTTTATACTTTAGCATTTCGTATGAAATTATGTCTTTTTTTATTAAAATCTGTTTTACCTAAATGGAAATAACTTCAAACTAAATATAGTTCAAATTAAAGAACAAAGTCTACTCAAAATTTTAATATTCATTTCTCAAGAAAACAATTCCATTGACGTACATTGCAAATCGTTTTTTACGTAAATTAAAATTTTAAACTGTCTATTCTTTATTAGAAAAACAGTTTTATTTTTTATAACAATAATTATTAAAGTATACAGATGTTCAAGAGATAAATAAAAGTAAATAAATATACTGATATCCACACATATTACGCAAATAAGGTATACTTAAAGATGCAATTAGCATAAGTTATGTAACGTACATCTTAAATGTTTGCTCTTAATTCTATATTAAAACCACGCGTATTTACTCCAAGAGCGAGATGGCTAGCAGCCAACAATAGCAAACAGAGCATTTGGTTTTCAAATGAAGGTTGCCACATTTTCGTTTTGTTACGGTAAAAAGTTGTTCTATAAAAGTAACAAAGTCGAATGCGAAGTTTTAAAATAATGCGTTTGCGTGGAAAGTTGGAATCATAAATAAAGTGTCGTATAGACAGTAACTAGCTGTATTTTGTATGAAATTATGTGCGCGCATAAAAAATACTAAGCGCGCAAAACAAAGGTTTGCACTCTAGGAGTGCCGCCGGAAGTGCAAACGAAACAGCATGCGAAGCATAGACATAGATCAAGATAGATACCGCATGTGTATGTACTTCGCGTGCCATTTCGCGTTCCCAAACGACGAGCAATGCTCGTCTTTCGAAAGTCCGTTCTTTAGTCTGCTATCGAAATCGGAGGTCAATCGGAATTTTAAAAGTGCCGTATTGAGCTGTAGAAATTCAAATAGAAACGTTGGCCTAGGTAACAGATACGTTTTTTTTATCATCGGTACGTCACAGTAGGTAGGAAAAAAACGGAATGGAGCGACATGCGGTATCTATCTTGATCTATATCTGTGATGCGAAGGCATTTTCGTCGTACCGTAAAACGAGAAGGAGATAATATATTTTCTACTTTCAAGCCATTCCAGTCTCCTCTTCCTCTTTCTTTCGAATATTCGATTAGACCACGTCATGTCCTAATACAAGCTTAACATATTTTTTACCTATTAATAACTTGAATAGTAAAAATTTTTCAAATTAGATTTATTCGATTTCAATACATTTTTTTTTTAAATTATTTATTCAGAGTAAATTAACATTTTACAATATACACTAAAATTTGCCAAACTGCCCAGCACACAAGTGTACGGAGGAGACGAAAAATCGGAAATTTTCTTTTTTCTTCAATTTTGAATGGGCATTATTATTATAAATGCGAGAGTAGAACAGCCGCGTGTCAATTCGCAATAGTTTTTATTCTACGAGTGACTAAAGTTTAGCGATTTTTTGCGGCCCGGAAGCGAAAAATCCATATATTTCCAAAATTTTTACGTAATAAATTAAATTTTTTATTCCACCTGAAAGCCTATTAAAAAAAAGGTATATTTCAAGCTTTTTTCCTGATCCGCAGTGTCGATATTTTACCTACAATGAAATAGTTTTCATTTTTAGGTTTTTATTTTTTTAATCCAAAACCAAACAAAAGATGCAATCGAAAATATCGACAAATTAAAGGTATACAAGCATTCTATACGCGCAAAAATCACCTGTAAGATCCGTTTACAACTGGAGATTTGATCGTGAAATCCTACGCTAGGGCTGCCACCATACGTCTTTCAATGGATGGCTGTCAATAATGCAATTGAAATAGTCACATAATATATTGATATTTATAGTATGAAAGTTATATACGCTTTTAATGATTATATTTAAAATTATCAAAAATAAGTCTTAGAAAAAATATAAAACCTCCTCTTTTTTTGGAATTCGGTAAAAAAATCGGTTGTCAGTTGGTAATACTTCAAACAATTAATATTATTTCTAGTATTTATTTAAAAAATCAAAGTAAGTGATGGTCACGCGAAAACGAAAAGACTACAAATAATACAGCGTTGCGTCGTTTGATAACCCTGTTGACAATTAAGTTTGTGAATTAAATAAATTGATTTAGCAGTGGTAGTAAACGGATCTCACGAGTGATTTTCTTTATGCGTATATAATGCTTGTATACCTTTAATTTGTCGATATTTTCGATTGCATCTTTTGTTTAGTTTTGGATAAAAAAAATAAAAAGCTAAAAATGAAAATTATTTTATTGTTTGTAAAATATTGATACGGCGAATCAGGAAAAAAGCTTGAAATATGCTTTATTTAATAGGATTTCAGGTGGTACACAACATTTTATTTATTACGTAAAAGTTTTGGAGAAATAAGGATTTTTCCTTTCCGGGCCGCAAAAAAACGCTAAACTTTGGTAGCTCGTAGCATCAAAACTATTTCGAGTTGACACGCGGGTGTTCTACTCCTGCATTCATTATATTAATGCCTATTCAAAATGGAAGAAAATAGAAAATTTCCGATTTTTCGTCTCCTCCGTACACTGTGCAGCAGTTTTTTGGCGACAAATTACAAATTCGCTAAACATGAAAAAAACGCAACATAAAAACTTAAAAAAGTAAAACAAAAAAAAACTTAAACTACACAATTTTTCTATCTGATTCTATGAAACATAATTCCAACTTCTAATGTCAAGTAGGAAATCATCCTACTAATATTATAAAGGCGAAAGTTTGTTTGGATGTATGGATGTATGGATGTATGGATGTATGGATGTATGGATGTGTGGATGTGTGGATGTATGGATGTTTGTTACTCTTTCACGCAAAAACTACTGAACGGATTTTAATGAAACTTTACAATTATATAGCTCATACATCAAAATAACACATAGCCTACAATTTTAGCCAATTTTCAAAATGGGGGAGGTGCCATTCTATAACGAAGCGAAAACGATAAGATTTTGGCTTACCCTCCTGATTCTTTATAGATACAAGTTTGGGAGTTTCGGAGTTGTTTTAAGAACAGAAAGCTTAAGCTACTATGCAAATTACATTCATCATCATCACTATATTATACCATTTCATAGTCTTTTAAATCGAGTTTGTCAAGCGATAATTAAAAAAAATCTATACCTACCTAATATTATAAACCTGAAGAATATGTTTGCTTGAACGCGTCAATCTCAGGAACTACAGGTCCAATTTAAAAACTTCTTAGTGTTAGATAGATCATTTATCGAGTAAGACTATAAGCTATATTATATTATCACGCTAAGACTAATACGACCGAAGAAACTCAGGAAAATTTGGGAATAACGGGTGAAATATTTTTTATGGGAAAATGTACGGTTTCTGTAAAATTCTTAATTTACGCGGGCGTAGCCGCGCGGGACAGTCTTAGATAATTCCATAACACAGTAAAATGTAACAAAGATAGGTTCCTAACTTTTTTTTATAATAAGCCTCGCGGTCATTATTATAACATTATGAATATTATCTGTAAGTATCATTTTTAAGTATCATTTTTAAATATTATACAACTGCTAATACAATGTCCATTATTATTTTTCAAAAAATATTTTCTAAGTCTTTTTTTAAAGTTAACTTACTTGTTTTATTGTCATCATCTCTTATAAAGTCTATTTTGTTAAATAAAGTAGGAGTCAGGTATTTTCTGGTTCTTTTACCATAGTAATTTTTTACCGATTTTTTGATTCCATCTTTGTTGAAAAGATTAAAGACGTCTAACTTTCATTTTATTTACTTGTGTTAATATTTCCACACCATTTTTTAGATATTTGAGGCTTAGTATCAAAGAAAACACCATTCTCGTTATTTCTACGTGGCATTTGACATCTCAATTTCCAAACACAGGTTTACTACAAAAAGGTCTGTTGTTGCCATAATTCTTATCCTATGTAGGCGTAGCCTGACATTTCAGCACGATGGGTATGATAGAAAACAAGTTAAAACCACACTACACCGGCTTGTACCGGATTTTACCGAAATGCCTTTGTGGAATAAAAGCCAGTGTGAGATGGTTGATGCTCAATTTTTAGGCATGCTATTTTGGAAAAAGTATTAGAAATTAGAAATTAGAAACCATTTATTTGCAGAAATAAGGTACAATTATAATATTTTTTATACGAGATAGTCTGTCAAAAAAGTGAAGAAATTAAAAAGTGGCAACATCGTAGTGTCATCCCTTTTTAGGGTTCCGTAGCCAAATGGCAAAAAAACGGAACCCTTATAGATTCGTCATGTCTGTCTGTCTGTCTATATGTCTGTCTATCTGTCTGTCCGTATATCACAGCCACTTTCCTCCGAAACTACAAGAGCTATACTATTGAAAATTAGTAAATAGATGTAGTCTATAAACCGCATTAAGATTTTGATACAAAAATGGAAAAATTATTAAAAATTTTAGGGGTCCCCCATAGGTACAACTGAAACAAAAAAAAAATTTTTTCATCTAACCTATACATGTGGGGTATCTACGAATAGGTCTTCAAAAATCATATTGAAGTTTCTCATGTCATTTTTTTCTAACCTGAATAGTTTGCGAGAGAGACTCTTCCAAAGTGCTATAATGTGTGTCCCCCCTCCCTCTAACTTCTTAAGTAGGGGCATGATAAGTCTAAAGATAATATATGATGTACATTACTATAAAAAATACCAACGGAAATTGGTTTGAACGATATCTAGCAGGTAGTTTTTTTTAAACGTCATAAATGGTAAACCTTAAACTAATAAAAATTTGTTTAAGGTATATTTATTTTTGCGCCTTATGTTCACAAAATCAATAGTAATTAACGTTACTTTATGAAGCTATCCTTAACAAACAGGTATAAAAAGGGTATATTAATCTGTTGGATATATATTTCTTACTAGCTATTGCCCACGACTTCGTCCGCGTCAAATATATGAATAATTTTTCAAACATATTTTCACACTCGGTTAAACTGTTGTCCGACTAAAATATAGCCAGACTTGAGACTATATTTCACTAGACAGTGGTTTTCAAAGGGCCGGATGCAATATTAGGCAATTATAATTATTATTGTTCTTGTGTAATAATGTGTTAAAGGTAAAATGACTCTAGGGTATTGTTCCCATAATATAATGTCGATTATTTCCACTATTTAGTGAATTTTGGCCCTAGTTCAGTCATAAACGCCGGACTAGCTTTTAATCTACTTCCCGGCTCATACACGTGGAGCTGCAGGAATGTTTTATTGAATACTAGCGACCAGTACTACCAGACCAGCGACTCCAGTAGTTCGCGAGATAAGCCCTTTCAAATAATTTCCCCCGTTTTTTCCACATTCTCCTATTAGTCTTAGCGTGATAAAATATAGCTATTAGCCTTCCTTAATAAATGTGCTATCTGAACATTACATAATATAACACTGAAAGAATTTTTCAAATCGGACCAGTAGTTCCTGAGATTAGCGCGTTCAAGTTAGCCCTTTCAAATAATTTTGCCCGTTTTTTTTTCACATTTTCCTCTATTTCTTCGCTCCTATTAGTCTTAACGTGATAAAATATAGCCTATAGCCTTTTTCAATAAATGGGCTATCTAACACTTAGTTTTAAATATTAAAAGGAACAAAGGGACATGAGGGAAAAAGCGATTTTTTTTTAATAATATGTATAGAAATAACTATTTACTTACACAAACGATATAATAAAATCAAAACGGCCCTCTTTAAGAAATACGAGAAAAATGGATTTGCATTTTTTGCAAAACGAAAAAAAAATAAGTAGTTAAAAAACTCATTAAATGATGGTGCGTAGTTGTACAGGTTGTAACAAAACTAAGTGATAATGCTATTACGTGCTAGGGTTCGAAGGATTTGGATAGAAAGACCTGCTGACTCTCTTGAAGACTTATTCACGAGCACTAGGTCTACACAAAGCACTATGTCCAATACACTAAGCACTATCACTGTCCAAGGTGGTTCACTCACTATTGATCACTTGTTTTCACTCCAAAGTCGCCTTGGCCCTTGATGACATCTCGTATCGAACTGAATTTCGGCCCGTCCTCCTGTGACAATTTATATGGGTCGAGGCGAGCCCTAGACTGTACAAGAACATTTCTTCCCGAATGTACGCAATTCGCGTAAACAAGTAAACAAGTGTGGAATGTTTCTACAAAGTTCGAGCATGTTCTCGCACACCTAACGTCATCTAGTATCGAGTAGGGGATTTATGTTGTCTGTATAGTGTGTCCCCTCGATAAGGATCACTGACTCTGTGTGTTCGTAACAATACTTTAGTTAGAGTATATAAATATTATGTGTCCCTTGTATAGAGTTCACTGTGAAAGAAGCAGCGCTGAAAGACATTTTTTTGTGATTTGCATGGGCAAGCGCCCTGGCATTAAGAGTTTCCCCATACAAAAGTGAAGAAAAATATATTCTCTTTCAGCGCTGCTACTTTTACACTAAATTCTATACACGAGACTCATACACAGTGCACACCCTAAAGTATTATCACTTAGTTTTGTTATAACCTGTATACTAATATTATGAAGCTAAAGTGTTTGTGTGTTTGAAAGTGCTAATCTCAGGAACTGCTTGTTCGATTTGAAAAATGATTTTTGTGTTGGATAGCCCATATATCGAGGAAGGCTTTAAGCTAATAAATAATGCCGTTTTTTTTTTTATTTCCTGAGTATTCATGTTATGATTGAATTTACTTTTAGTTGAAAATACGAAATTAAAATGCCTAATATCTCGGCTCCGATATAGTTTAGCTATATGTCCCCCATAATAAAGTTTACTCCCCTTAATATGTTCTTTCATAATATGCTGGTTTGGTGAGTGGCCGCGAAATTTGAAAATGACGCCAATATTACCCAAACCCCTTTACCGATAATATGGCTATTTGTCAAACTATTTGTGTCGTTAAATATACTACTTAATACTTTATCTATAATTATATTATCTATAAAATCATACTACTCTGTGTCTATAATAATTATGTACTTTCTGTCCTATGATATTATTTTGTGAGAAATAAATAAATTATTATTATTCTATATTTTTGCAAAATCGGTTCAGCGGCTTGAGAGTGAAGAGGTAACAGACAGACACATTTCGCGTTTATAATATTAGTATGGATTAGTTTTTTTTTTCATCTTCATAATATTATAGTTGAATGAATAATATTGAAGACACAGAAGTGTTGGTGGCAAAATATATCCATAAATATAAAAGTATTTTAATTTCATTGTATAGCCTCTTCTTTTGAAATGATAGTTAAAGTGTTTATCTTCTTAGTTCTTCTACACCACAATTATTTTTTTTATGAAATAAGGGGGCAAACGAGAAAACGGGTCACCTTATGGAAAGCAACTTCCGTCGCCCATGGTCTCTCGCAGCATCAGAAGAGCTGCAGGTGCGTTGGCGGCCTTTTAAGAGGGAATAGGGTAATAGGGGAGGGTAGGGAATTCGTGCCGAAGCATGGCTCTCCCACGTATAAAAATGCCAACCCTATCACAAAATGCTTTAGAAATAAATATAAAAATAAATGTAAGCTACACAAAATCGAGGGAGCTCGCAATGCACGAGCTCACGTGGACAGACGATATAACTCATACAAGGAAATGCCTTCGAGACGGAGAAATACATTTTCCGACAGATGTACTAAATTATACTCTATTGGAAAATAAATTTGAATAGTACATTGTCTTTTAGCGAAATCTTCGTATTATTTAAAATACGAATACTTCATATTCTACAAGAACGTTTTTAATACGTGGGAGAGCCATGCTTCGGCACGAATGGGCCGGCTCGACCGGATAAATACCACGTTCTCACAGAAAACCGGCGTGAAACAGCGCTTGCGCTGTATTTCGCCGAGTGAGTGAGATTACCGGAGGCCCAATCCCCTAACCCCTACCCTATTCCCTTCCCTACCCTCAACTATTCCCTTCCCTTCCCTTCCCTACTACCCTATTCCCTCTTAAAAGGTCGGCAACGCACTTGCAGCTCTTCTGATGCTGCTGAGTGTCCTGTCATTCTGAGTGTCCATGGGCGACGGAAGTTGCTTTCCATCAGGTGACCCGTTTGCTCCTTTGCCCCCTTATTTCATTAAAAAAAAAAAAAAGAACAGAATATTACTTTTTGGTACCACACTGCCCATTACAAAACAATCAAGACGTGTTTTTCTTTTTGTTAACACAACACTTTTTAATACGTAAAAAATTATTGTATGTAAAATAGCAAGAGAACAAAAATTCCTAAATCTATCACTAGTGTCAAATCTGATATTTTTTTCATCCTCAATAATTGACAACTGTCGGTAAAAAGAGGTTCTTAAGTAAAAGTTTCTATAGGGATGAAGGTTACCAGATTTTAAGATCCTTTAATAATCCCTTAAATTCTAGGTATATGTCTTCAGTTGTCTCCTATAGACTTTCGGCATCAAACTGTAATTGCTCCAGTTCAGTTTTCTTAACCGTTGAGCCAATCATCTCAAATTGAGTTTGATACTTAGACCAATAACTTTCTAATGTTTCTAATCGTGTTTGTAGATAGCCAAGTGTGTATTTTGATTTAGACGTCTTTTTAGTATTAACTAGATATTTGACCGAGCTTTGCTCGGTAAAAACACGAATAAAATTACATTGTCTAAAAAGGATTTCTAGCCAGATCGATTTATAGCCCCCGAAACCCCCTATATACTAAATTTCATGAAAATCGTTGGAGCCGATTCCGAGATCCCAATTATATATATATATATATATATATATATATATATATATATATATATATATATATATATATATATATACAAGAATTGCTCGTTTAAAGATATAAGATTTGCAACTTAGAAATACGTTCCAATAACGATTGTAGTGATTCACAAAGTTGAACCATTGTTTACGTTTATAAATTCAGTTTAATCACTATAATGTTCACGTAAAGAAATTGTATCAGTCCAAATCACTTTCTAAATATTACTTGTGATCACTATAGTGTAAGTAACATTAGTCCAAAATTAATTACACACTGTCTAAATGTCCAAGTTTGTAAAATAGTTCACATAGGTTGATGAGCTCACCGACACACGAAATCAATGTTAATATTTACAGTCTAATCTTACCAACTCGCAGAAATTAGCACTTAGCCTTTTACACTATTAGTTTTTAGCACTTATTACACTTTCATTATCCAGTTTTCAGAGAAGGACCAAAACATGTTAAAACAACACTTTTTAATACGTAAAAATTTATTGTATGTAAAATAGCAAGAGAAAAAAAAAATCCTAAATCTATCACTAGTGTCAAATCTGATATTTTTTTCATCCTCAATAATTGACAACTATTGGTAAAAGAGGTTCTTAAGTAAAAGTTTCTATAGGGATGAAGGTTACCAGATTTTAAGATCTTTTTGTTAAACACTTTTAATAGCATTAATTTACACTAATTAATACTAGATGATTTCGCCCGCAATTCCGTTGAGCGAAAATTCGTCTATCGTGAAGGAATCGTAAGTTTTGTTGGAATAAAAAATATTATGTCCTTACCCGGGACTCATACCAAATCCTCATATCTTCATACCGAATTTCAGAAAAATCGGTTTGGGCGGGAAGATGTAACAGACAGACAGAAAGGCAGACACATTGCATTTTTAATATTAGTATGGAAGTATGAATATTCTTCTTAAATGAGGAAAAACATAATTATAGTGTAAGCAGACATTATTGTGAAACAAACAAAAAAAAACCTCTGTGGCTCAGTTGGTGGGCTGTTGGTAGCTCAAGCCGGGGGGTTCGAATCCCGCCGACGGAACAGAAAGTTTTCAAAGTTCCTGGGTCATGGATGTGTAATTAATATGTGTATCATATAATAATAATCTCAAATATATGTATAATATAAAAGTATTAAATATATTTCCGTTGTCTGGTACCCGTAACACAAGTCCTTCAGGTACTTACCACGGGGACAGAATGACGTGGTGTGAAGCGTCTATAGACATTAATAGATATATATATATATATATATATATATATATATATATATATATATATATATATATATATATATATATATATATATATATTATTAATCCTAAATCTTTTTCAATAAGCCGCATTGTCATAAACTTTAGAAAAACCGTACAATGGAGTTTGCGATAGTAAAAAATCAAAAACGCGATCAAAGGTTTTCGAACCCTTTTAGAGGGTCCCATTAGTCACAAAGCTTTTAAACTCTGTCTGCGACGGACATGATTTATTTCGTGGACATTCGATCTCTCTTCCCGATGTTGGTAAATGTGTTATTTTTGGTGTAAATTACTTTTGGGGTACAGCAACAATTTGTAGTTGGTAATGTTAAAAATGTTTGGGAATTACGCAGATTAATACGTTTGTTAATGGTGAAATAGAAACCTTCGTGGCTAAAATGGTCGCTTTAGAGAATCATATTATGAATTATTACAAATTAGTACAAAAATATGATTCATATTTTTGTACTAATTTAACATTCGTCAGTTTGACAGTTTTGACAATTCATTTGCTGAATTGATTGAGAGAAATTGCTAAATGTGACAATTTTGGCCCCGCTGTACTTCAAGTTAAAATAGTATTATCTGTCTCACCTTTCCCAAAAGTGAATGAGGTGTATCTTAGCAACGCACACAAGCGACAAAAATAAAAATATATATATTAGGACTAGGTGACCGTCCATCGCGAGAGTACCGTACATTTTGCCAGGATAAAAGTATCAGTCTTTTTCCGCGACTCAAAGTCCAAATACCAAATTTTAGCAAAATCCTTTCATGTTTGGGCGTGAAGAGGTAACATACATACAGACAGACACACTTAAACGTTTATAATATGAAGTTATTAGTATGGATATGGAAGTATTAATGTAACAGATTGTATGATCCCGCTTGCATTTCTTATTCTTTTTCAATGAGGTCTAAGCTAAGACTGATCTGGACTGGTCTGGTTCAGACCGAGTTATAAAAGGGCTTATATATATTATATATAAGCCCTTTTTATTCCGAAATATATGTTTTACATTTTGGTTAGATTAGTAACTTTCTTAAGTTAGATTATGTCTCGCATTTCGGTGTGCCTCTTGGCATAGGCCTCCTCCAGCTCCCTCCAATGAGCTCGGTCATCCGCTGCTCTGGTCCAGTATGGTCCTGGAGTTAAGCGGATATCGTCGCTCCATCTTAAGGGACGTCTTAAGACATAAGACGTCCCTGTCTTCTGGTGTCTCCTCTTGGATACCATAAAGTTATTCGCTTACTCCACTTAAATAATTTGCATCGCAACATGTGCCCGGCCCAACTCCATTTTAAATTATCTATGCGTGGTATTATGTCTGTTACTTTTGTCTTTTTTTTTATTTCTGAACTTTGGATTCTATCGCTATGCCTGATACCCAACATGCTTATTTTCATTGCTCTTTCAGTTTTGGCTAGTAACTCTCTGTGTTTGTTCGTTAGTGCCCATGTCTCACACCCGTATGTCATACAGGGGAGAATACACGTGTTGAAAGTGTTCAGACCGAGTTAGTTTAATCAAACTATCTGTATGCTGTATGCACCGCCGTGTTTTTACACTTTCGTTTTGCTATTATAGCTGCATAAAACAGTGGTTAATTGAATTCGAAATATCTAAGCTACCTTTTAACCATGGTTTAAGCTAGTACATAATCGACCAGTTTTTAATGTAACGCCTTCGTGGTCCGTCGGTTTAGAGCGCGACTCTTGACTGGGAGGGCGTGGGTCGGGAATCGATCCCGCGTTGGAGACATGTTATTTCCAAGTTCCAAGATGATCCATGCTTCGGATGAGCATGTAAAATGTCGGTCCTGCGCCTGATCTCTCGCCAGTCGTGTCGGTCTTCCGTCCCACTGGGTTATGGGAGCAAAAGAATAAAGAGTGTTCTTGCGTACTGCGCATACACTTGGGCACTATAAAATTACATCTGCGTAACTGGCCTGGTTTCAAATAAAACTGGCCACCATTACCGAAACCGGTGTGGGAGTTATTATTATTAATCGATCAGTTAAATATTATATTATAATATTTCATAAGCCTCAGGCTTAACATAATATGTAGGTATTTTCCTACATAGGTTGAGTATTAAAGCATGTTCACACGCTCCCTCGAGTACTAATGGATGTTGCTGAAATGACGCGCGCGATGTTTTAATTAAAAATTTACGCTACATTTAATATTTTGGTGGGTTTTTAGTATTAAAATTTTATTATAATATTAAATTACCTTTATTTAAGGCATGGGGTCAATTGTGTTAAAAATAATTTAAGGTTGTAGACCAAAAGCCTTAAAGAAACATTAATTCTTAAACTCAAAACTTAATAAACTACAAAAACAAATGCTAGCCACACTGTAAATCAAAATAAAAAGCGTACATAAAATTTTTAATTTATACAATAAAAGTTGCACCCGAAACCAACAATAAACTTTCGGTGATACGTGTCCAAATTGAACGCAAAGAATATTTCACTTAAAAGGTATTGCAACACGCAATAACGAATACCTGAAATTCATATATTGGCACGACCGCCACTTATTAATCTGGCATTTTTTGCGTCAATACAAACGGCACGAAAAATATTGATAGTGATTGGTGCGTCAAACCTGATGTGTTTTCATGTGTACGTTTACACGTTCCAGTTACTCGTACCACCACTCATCTTGTCTCGTCCCATTGTAATGTGCCATTGTTTGTGAAAACAACAGAATTTAAAGGTTGAGAGTTGAAGGAGCTGGCTGTTTAGGTATTAGTGATATTGTTATTAATAGTTGAAATGAAATATATTATATAACTATATATTTTCCTATTAGTGTTCTCTATTATTGCGCCTTTGATTATAATTTAGATACTTTGAAGCCTATTCGCTGCAGACAAACGGAACAACATTATTTTCTTCTTAATCCGTCCGCTTGAACGCGCGTTTTTATGACTACACTGCGAGAATAAAAGCAATTAATATAATGTAAATTATGTTAATGACAGTGTAACCGGGCTGCTATTAAAAAAATCGTTAACTTGCGTGTGATCCCGCTGTATTGCGGCCAAACCGCGCGTTTACGCCACCGCATATAAATCCAACCTAATATGATAGTTATAATAAAGATATTTTATACATTATTCGCCGTGTTTTTTATTCGTTTGTAATTTAAAAAAACGCGAGTTACTGGACCATGTTGTTGGTAAACTAAAGTCTCAATAGGATTGAGTGTTATTTTAGCTTGCGTTTCACTTCGGTTGGCTTTCCGCGCTTTCAATGTCTAACCAATTCATGTCAATTTTAATATGGGGCTCTCATGTTATAGTGCAGCGTGTAAAATAATCTAAATAATCGAAAAACATAACTCGAGATGGTACTTCCTCTTATACAAACACGTAAGAGCAAGCGATAGCGCGATGTAGACGACTCTTAGCGCCATCTGTAATGAATTTTTGGAACTAACTTAATTTGAACTAATTTACTCATTTTCACCCCCTAACAACCCCTTTTTCCAGTTAAAAAGTGGCCTATGTCCTTTCTTAGGCTTTAGACTATCTGTGTACAAAATTTAATTACAATCGGTTTAGCAGTTTTGGCGTGAAAGCGAGACAGACAGACAGACACACTGAGACACTTTCGCATTTATAACATTAAGTATAGATTTATTTTTTCACTTTAATTTAAAACTTAGAATAAATTATTGTTAAAAGTAATAATTATTAAAAACACTGTAAAATAATACGACAGTAAAACTTACTAAAATTCGTAGGCGCCTACGCGCGCTACGTAAGCTCTACGAAATAAATATTTCGTAGCACTCGTAGCGGTCGTAGCACTCTCGCTGTTGTGTGCTACGAATCTCTGATTTCATTTTTTCCTTTGTTCCAATCCATACTAATATTATAAATGCGAAAGTGTGTCTATCTGTCTGTCTGTTTGTCTGTCTGTCTATTACCTCTTCACGCCTAAACCGCTGAACCGATTTTGCTGAAATTTGGCATGGAGATACTTTGAGAACTGGGAAAGGACATAGGATATTTTTATCACGAAAAATGTATGGTTCCCGCGCGATAAACAAATTTTGGCGCAACGAAGTCGCGGGCGTCATCTAGTCTTAAATAAAAATGAATTTTCAATTTTGTTTGCCTAGCTAAAACTCGGGAACGGTTGAACAAAATTGGCAAATTTTGGTCTTAAAATATTCGTGGTCCAGTCCAAGTATTTATATTATGAAGAAAGTGATAAGAGTTCACCGAGTTATTTAGTTGTTAATATTATTAAAATTAAGTGAATAATTGAAAAGACTTATTCCACATTATATAATTTCTTCTTTTCTTACGCGTTTCCAAAGAAATACGTACCTAATATTAATAAAAAATATAAGTATAAAAAGTCTTTATAAAATATATAAATACAATAGATAAAATCATCTTAGAATATCGATGAAACTTAACTCCAAGATAAAACGTGCATAGATAAAGAAAACTTAAAATTTATGATCAGAAACTGTCACTGGTTAAACATTGCCTCTTTAACTTAAACGTTCGAGACTTTGTACAAGCTAAACTTGGGAACTGGCTTCATAAATTCCCAACCAATTTCGCTGCTGACTGAATAAGTAATCAAGGTGCATAAGAGCAAGCTGCATAAGCTTAGAACATGAATTTAATTCAATTTAGATATTAAATCCTTAATCATCTCTGTCCTTCTAGTCTTGGCGTATGTTTGTTGTTGATTAGATGTTGCTACAGATAAGATAGAACGTTTTTGTGTATTCTGTTTTTAACGTTGTTCGTCAAAGTGTTTAAATTTTAAAATATAAAGATACTAACCTGAATATAAAATTTATTTTTATAAAGAATACATAAAAAGACAATAATATTATGTGATCATTACTTTATTATGGTTAACAAAATATAATATTGTCATCAACTAGCCCTGCCTACCTAGCATACGCCAACGAGATATCTCACTCTACATGTTTTCTCGATGTTTGATGGTTTGTATCTTCATCTCAATTTTTTCTCGCGTAGATCTATCATCGAAATAATACATTTTTATAGAGTTTGGTCGAGATAATGTCGAGATTTTGACATTATGAGACGAGTAACTACTCGTCTCATAATGTCAAAATTTAATTATCTCGAGAGTGAGATATCTCGTTGGCGTATGCTAGGTAGGCTGTTCATACATTTCAATAATGTCCCGCTCTAATTTTATGAAAAACTAGCTGTTGCCCGCGACTTCGTCCGCGTCAACATAGTATAATAACAAAGATGGATAGTCCGCTAAAAAATATGAAAAAAGTAAAATATAACCTCCTCCTTTTTGGAAGTCGATTAAAAAGTAGACTAAGTTACACCTCACTACATCAGCAGCATCTACAAAAAAAATCCCGGCAAAATAGCTCCAGCCGTTGCAGAGATTAGCCGGAACAAACAGACAGACAGACATACAGACAAAAATTGTAAAAAATGTTGTTTTGGTGTATGTATCGTTTATAGATTCATATGCATGTAGTAAAAAACGGTTCTTTCAATATTACAAACTGACACTCCAATTTTATTTATATGTATAGATGTATAGATATAGTCATCTCACTCACACTTATGAAAAGTGACGCCATCCGCGACCTACTAGATTATATGAAAATTCTAGAAGTAAACAAAAGAACGCGTGGAACACGAATGGAACACGATTGAGAAGAAAATTATTCAACATCAATATTCGAACTAGACGACACGTATTTTTTCACAAATTGTAAAATCGAAGAATAAACGTTTTATTTCTGTAATCTGAAGCATTTTTTTTTTATGAAATAAAGGGGCAAACGAGCAAACGGGTCACCTGATGGAAAGCAACTTCCGTCGCCAATGGACACTCGCAGCATCACAAGAGCTGCAAGTACGTTCCCGGCCTTTTAAGAGGAAATAGGGTAATAGGGGAGGGTAGGGAAGGGAATAGTTGAGGGTAGGGAATGGAATAGGGTAGGGGTTAGGGGATTGGGCCTCCGGTAAACTAACTCACTCGGCGAAACACAGCGCAAGCGCTGTTTTACACCGGTTTTCTGTGAGAACGTGGTATGTATCCGGTCGAGCCAGCCCATTCGTGCCGAAGCATGGCTCTCCCACGTATAAAACACTTAACAAGCCCCATAAAACAGCTAAAACAAAACTACACAGTACTCTAACCGCCACACTCGAAGACGACAAATTTCTTGGTGGAATCAAACGAAAAGTTTGACAGTTCTTCATTAAATTCCAAATACTATTTATCCGTCTTTGATGGGACAGTATGGCTTGGTTCACACGGCACATTCCTGCACGTTTTTTGCAGTATACGTCTTAACGAATAAACGGTGGCGCTTACAATGTATTATAGAATCATTCACACGTCGATTTTACTGCAACAAATCGTGTACCAACAAATACCCTACAAGCCATCGCCAAACGAATACAAAAAACGTGCAGGACAATGCCGTGTGAACGTGGCCTAGGCGTTTCAAAGATTAATCTTAAAAATATTAAATTCATCCCATAAAATATATAACATCGTACTAATTTTCAAGTTGTAACTTTATCTAAGTAAGAACTTAGATAATGTTACAACTTGAACAATGAACAGTTCACCTAAACAGATAGAAGTATCTAAGATGTCTATCTTCTATGTGTTTAATGATATTGTCGAAACCGGTAGTGTAAAATAATAACTTTGTGATAAACATAAAATAAAAAAGGTGCAAGAAATGTGTATAATTATTGAATTATTTATCGGTCTAAGTCAAACGTATCTAATAATAATAATATCTAACGACTCCGTGGTCTAGTCGTTAAGAGCGTGGCTCTTGACTCGGAGGTCGTGGGATTCCCGCGTTGGAAACATGTTATTTCCAATTTTGGTTAGGACAATGCAGACTGATCACCTGATTGTCTGACAAGTAAGATGATCCATGCGTCGGATGGGTATTGTAAAAAGTCGGTCCTGCGCCTGATCTTTTGCCAGTCGTGTTGGTCTTCCGTCCCACTGAGTTATGAGAGTAAAGGAATAGAGAGCGCTCTTGTGTACTGCGCATACACTTGGGCACTATAAAATTACTCCTGCGTACCTGGCCTGGTTTCCATGAAACCGGCCACCGTCGCCGAAACCGGCGTGGGGCTATTATTAGGTATTTATTACAAACGTATCTACACGATCGTTGTAAATGTCACAAGAACACACGTAAATTGCGTACTTAAGTACCATTCTTATAATGAAATTCCCCATAATAGGCATCGGAATTGAGACAGAGTGAAACGGCGGAATCTCCGCTAATGGCGCGAAACCACGTAACCTAATGTGGCACCGTGAGCAAAAACGTCAACGTTAGATCGAAAATGGCTTGGCACAAAAGCTGGATATAATACTTAAGTAATATTAAATAAATATTATCATAAAATTAATTATAAAATAAAATTTATATATTCACACTGCCACGTATAAACATTATTTTATAATATTATTATAAAAAAAAAATTATACGTGGGAGAGCCAGAAGGCATGAATGGGCCGGCTTGTCTGGAGAAATACCACGTTCTCTCAGAAAACCGGCGTGAAACAGCGCTTGCGCTGTGTTTCGCCGAGTGGGTGAGTTTACCGGAGGCCCAATTCCCTACCCTATTCCCTTCCTAATCCTCCCCTATTCCCATCCCTACGCTCCCCTATTCCCTTCCCTTCCTTTCCCATCCCTACCCTCCCCTACCCTATTCCCTCTTAAAAGGCCGGCAACGCACCTACAGCTCTTCTGATGCTGCGAGTGTCCATGGGCGACGGAAGTTGCTTTCAATCAGGTGACCCGTTTGCTCGTTTGCCCCCTTATTTCATAAAAAAATTAAACGTTAATTCAGTAATCTGGACATTACATAAAGTTCTGTACATTTAAAATTAAAAATACCACACAATACAAGTAACATGATAGTAAACAGAAGCACAAAAAAACAACAATGCAAGAAAAAAAATCATAATGAAAACAAAACGTAATAAACAATAATGCATTAAACATTAAACAAGGCGCCAGATATAAATTGGTAGGTGGTGTAATGCCCAAACTATTGAAATGGAATCCACTCAGGTTCATGACTGTGGGGCGTGGGCTCCACAGTCCCTGATAAATTTGTGGACCTAATAATGATCCCATTTTCTTTTTTTTTCTAGGTCAAATCAACAAAATCCAGGGTCCAATCAACAAAAATAATACCTCATAGAAATGTGTTTTAATAATTTAATATGGTACCGTACCCTAAAATGGGTGACACGTTTTTGCTGCCCCTACTTGACCGTAACCTCGGTACAGACAGCGATTTCATCGACTAAAGCGCGAGCGTTCAGAATATTTATGATTTGGCCATTAGTTTGATTAATGTTTTTATTTATCAATTGGTTGTTAATGTTTTATTAAGGATTCCTAGTGGCGTGATTAGCTTATAAAGTAGATTACTAAAACGAAGTAAACGCTATAATATTGATTAATTTTTATCTAAATTGAATCATGAACTTAAAAGTGAATCAAAATATAAATAATATTGTGCGGTGACTAAATAATATTGAATTTAGTACTTACCATTCAATATTATTTAATTAAGCTGTGGTTCAAAACTTTTACTTTTATACTATCATCAGAAAAATAATATTATTATAAAATCATCATAGACTTAGCGTCTAGACGATCAATTTTATTGCGCAATATCACGTATTGTGTTATTGTCTATTGACCGTCTAGGGTTGATATTGAACGCGCCCGACTTTCAATCTTGTCAAATAAGTTGTCCGATTTAAAAACTTACTAGCTGTTTGACTTTGCTTGGTATCCGATGGAAATAACATTTTCTGGAAATGATTCGATAGCGATATGAGCAAAAAACTAAAAATATTGAAACTTGAGCCCCTCCCCCCCCACCCTAGGCGATATCGTAATAATATATAGCCTATGTGTTGACCCGACCTCTGAGTAATATTCGTGCAAAAATTGAAGGAAATCCATCCAGCACTTTCTGAGTTTATCCCAGACATACAAACAGACAAACAGACAATCAGACAAACAGACAAAAATTCTAAAAACTATATATTCGGCTTCCATATCGATTGTAGATCACGTCCCAAGTATTATTTTTCAAAAATATTCAATGTACAGAATTGAGCCTCTTACGATTTTATTATATGTATAGATTTCTTATCTATTAGAGCTTCTACATGTATTTTAATAAATATCTAGCCACCACATAAGGTAATTTTGTCTCTAATGAGACTCGTGTGGGAAAAGCATTTCCTCTTTTATGACGTGGCCTCTATAAAGCTTGGCTACTTCGCAGTTTGACCCTCTTGCTTATTAATTAATCTTTGGCCCTTGCTGTTTTAATTCTCATTTATTATTAAATGGCCTCTGGAAGTGGTTATACTATGATGGGCTGTAAACCCGCAGGATAAATATTTTAAACGCCGTAAAACGTCTCATTTGATGCATGGTTAGTTAAATGAATACTTTTATAGTCGGGTTGTCGGATAAAAAACAACATTATAATCAGTTTCAATAATTCTATTTGATTTTTTCTCTGATTTACAAAAAAACACTATAGTGAGATCACGTGTATTGACGCTTTTTTAACATTCTATAAAAAGTGAAAAAGGCCACTAAATAAGTATAAATTACTTTTTTGCCTATTAACTTAAAGCTTCTTGTCTTATTATTTATTAAATAGTCTTAAAAAAACTACATCCTGTAATGCCCATTAGCTTTGTGTGCTGTGCCTTTTTCTGTCCGTCAAGGGCATGCGTTATAGCGCAGTCAACAGCGAACGTGAGGCATACCCGCGACGCATGCCCTCTGACCGTATTCAAAACTTCAAAAATGACAATATTGGCGTGGCGTTCTTTGACGCATTCAATTATTGAATGCGCCAATATGAAAGTTGATGACGAAAATTGAAGATAAAAGTGCACAGTGTGGACATAGCTAATAATATCGGACGAGTTTCTTCTGTGCCTATTTTGTCTAGAATCTAGATATTATATCGCACCCTACGCCTTTTACTTAGTCATAATATTAAGGTGTCGACTCGCTCATACTTTGACCCAACCCTTATGCACATAAAAGAATAAATTTCCCGTAAAAACGTGCAAATTGCTTGATCCAAGCAATTGTGATAAAAGCTATAAAGATATTGGAAGAAGTTTTCCTTTAAGATATAGTTGTGTGCAAAGGGTTGAGAAGGCAAGCTATGATTATGACATTTTGTCGTATCTTTTGATCGTTACGACATAAAATAAAGGTGATACAAGTTTTGTCCAAAATAATATTCATCGATACGTTTTACGTGCCAATGCTGGAAATGCCTTTGAATTAATAAAATAATAAGAATTAATAATTATGTTTATGTGAAATAAAATAATAAGAATTAATTATGTAAATGTACTTATATGTGAAAATAATAGTTTTTGAATTCGTACACCGTTAGTAAACAGAGCCTACAATTATTATTATCATGTTTATGTTTTTTATGTATAATATACATATATCTATATCCGCATGCAATAGGGGTTTTCCAAAAAGAACTTGAACAATTGTTTTTTTATAAAATTAAAAGCATTTGAGATATTCCAAAAAATTTTGTATCGGATTGAAGTACAATGAAAACAGTTTTAAATGGAACTCGACTTCGCTTATATTATGGCCAGCTCAGGCACGTTTGCAGGTGATTCGTTGAACCCAATTTTCTATGACTCGGCTGTTTCGCGTTTAATTTTGACTCTAAGCTCTTCCAACGTCGTCGGCTTATCCAACGACTTGACGCAGCCCCTAAGAAAAAAATCTAGAGGCGTTAAATCGCACGAAAGAGGCGGTTAATCGACTGGTCCTGGACTTATTAAAACCTCATGCTGGCCAAGACAACATCTTCCAATCCGGGCCAAAAATAATCCATAATCCTGGCCAATCTGCCTGTCTACAAGGGCGAGAATTACGATCGAAAATCGGAGTTAACGCTTTTAAAGTAGCGGCCACCGACTCCGATTTTCTGTAGTAAATTTTCAAGATTTGCAGACGTTGTTCGTTCGTGTACTTCACTGTGATGAAAATGTTATGTCTACTGAATAAACTGACAGTGGCAGTTCGATGTTAAGTGAAAGAGTGCATGCACAAACTAAATTCAAAATTGTCAAGTCCCTATTGGAAAACCTTTTATAAAACGCAAAAATGATGGCGTAATAATTAATTACCTCGTTTTCACATAATATAATTTATTCTTATAACATAATATTATGTGAAATCGAAATAGACGAATGGCTCTCGCCGGAGACTTATGTTTTCGTGCGAGTGCGAAAAAGACGAGCAACGCTTGGTCAATTACCGAATTCCTATCAGCGGGGCTAAAATGGTCGTTTTGGAAAATCATATTATGAAACATAATATGATTTTTTTTAAATCGCAAAATGCAAGTCTGCTTGCAATTCATGTATAGTAATTCGTACTAATTTGACATTTGTCAGTTTGACAGTTTTGACAATTCTTTTGCTGAATTGATCCATGAATCCAGAAATCCATCAATTCATTGATTGAGAGGAATTGGTAAACGTGACCATTTTAGCCCCGCTGCACTTTAACTGTTATCACCTTTTCATAATATTATATCGTTTTTGTCTTACACAAAAAGTCAGTACGATAATTTCTTGTCTGAAAATATAAGACCCATAATTTCAGAAGTTCATCGTATTTAAACCATTCACGATTTCTAACGTGGTGATGGATGTGTGTGGTATTCCCTGAGCACATGTAATGGAGCCGTGAGTCCGTGACACGTACGTGTCACGATATGCACGTACTGAACGTGCTCAGTATCTTCCGTAAAAAGTTCCATGCGTAGAAGAAATAATATTGTGGAGCTTAAAATGTTTTACCAGTAAGTGTCTTTACACATAGGGTCAATTCACACCGAAACGCGACGCGTAGATGCGTTTTTAAATTTGTATGGATTTGACAGATTTGCAAGACATCTCACGGTCACGAAATCTGTGAATTCTGTACAAAAGAAATGCATCAAAGAACGCGTCGCATTGCGGTCTGAATTGACCCTTAGATGTTATTAGATTTCCTATTATGACTTTTGGTGAATCTCAATTGGTAACATTGACGGAAGCCATTTTTTCCTCATACACTTCCTATGAACATTTTAAATTACGATGTCGAATATTCAAATAATTCCGTACTTTTAAAAATCGGCCAAGTGCGAGTTGGACTCGCTCACGATGGGTTCCGTACTGTTATAGAGTAAACATAGACCAAAAATTGTGTTTTTGTATGGGAGCCCCCCTTATTTTTTATTTTATTTTAATATTATTCTCAAATATTGAAGTAGACATATGATTAAGGCCTTTGTGACAATATCAAGTTGCCATTATTGATATCGAGCAAAAAAGGCCAAAAAAATCACGTTTGTTGTATGGGAGCCCCCTTTAAATATTAATTTTATTTTGTTTTTAGTATTTTTTGTTATAGCGACAACAGATATACACAATCTGTGAAAACTTCAGAAGTCTAGCTATAGCGGTTCAGACAGACAGACATCGAAGTCTCGTGAATAAGGTCCCGTTTTTACGGAACTCTTAAAATGAATCGTATGAAAGAATTTATTAAAAATAATAAAATAAGTATAAGAAATTTTAATTTTGCAAACTTCAGTCTCAAATTCCAAAACCAACGTTGGTTTCAATTTTATTGGTCAAACTCTAAATTGTGGTATTAAGCAGATTGGGGTGAAAAGGTAACAGACAGACTGATACACTTTCACGTTTATAATTTTTAATTGGTATGGATTTTTCAATAGATAAACCCCTTAAAAACCTCAGACATACCATACCGTACCGTTACAATACCATACCGTTACTCTGTTCGAAATTTCCTGGTGACTCGGTGACGGATGCAAATGTCCCGGTGCTCTCAGTATATGTAATGGAGCCGTGACACGTACGTGACGGTGAGCACGTAAACGTGTTAGTGTAGCTTTCAACCGTAACTAGGTTTGCCTAATGTTTTATTATAGCTATTTTAAGGTACATAAAAATGTGTATTGAAATATTGTTATTAGGTTTCATTAGATTCGTCTTAGCCGTTCAAGTACTATCAGAGAAGTTGATTCCTATGCAAATGAGGCACCTACGTAGTTTGGTCGCGTTACGTCAAACTCATTTTTTTATGCGCATGGGAAACCCTTTATGGGTTCCCCGGGTTGGGGATGTGCCTCAGTTAAGCTGAAGAACCGCGGGGGAATTGTGGAGGATGAATCATCCTCTCGGTCGACTCGGAACAGAGAGGATGGTGAAGCCGCGGAGCGGACTCCGCGGCCTCTTTCTGCGAAAGGACGTTACCTCAAACCCAGCCGACAGATACAATCATAAAGTTAATATACCTAGCGGAATAGAGCAACAATCTCGAGCTGTCAAACGAAACCGAAATTGGTTTCATCATTGTGGTTCACTTACACAAGCATGATTGAACATGATTTCTATGAGATTAAATTGTCAACGTGCAGTACGTGCCGACTGGACGTCAAAAAAAGAGTGCTGCTGTCATGTCTCATACGTCTCTTTTTACCACGCAGTGTTACTGATAGTGACATCTCTCTTGCTCAGGCCTTTGTTTCTCTATTCCGCTAGGATATGATCCGACCAAATGACGTTGGTCTGTCGACTGTATAGGAATCAATTTCCTTGATAGTACTTAAATAAATTAGTGACAATGACTATGGATTAAGTATTGTAATACTATTTAATAATACAGTAGATAATATACAAATATTTTTTAACGATTTGTGTTCGCAGAAAATTGGTTGTTTGCTTTGCTTGCTTGTTTGCTTGCTTTGTTATTTTTATTACAACTTTAGTACATGGTTTATGGTTATACTATTATTACTGTACAGCATCAAACTATTTTAATGTACAATAGGGGGGTGTTAGGTTTATTTTACGTTACAGATTTTTTCATTCAGTCGCCGCGCTCAAATCCGGCAATAAAAGCTATGCAATAGCTTCAAAACTTATCTATAAATTAATACGTAAGCCAAAAACTTTGTATCCCTTTTGACCAAAATGGGGAAACGTTATAAGTGAATGAAATTTTGCACAGTTATAGTTTATATGGTGAAGGAATGCATCGAGCTAATTTTATTTTGAAATTATGCTTTTATCATACATTTTTTTAACAAATAAAACATTACACACACTACAATACGCACACTCAAGAAGATGGCAGATTTTTGAGTGACAAGCCTTTACATACGAATTATACTCTTTTATTTATGGTTGAAGTCTGTTGACAACAAGTTTACAAATTGAAAATGGATTATTGTTTTTTTTTATAGAATCTTAGATACTATTAGACAATGCTTACACGGCCAGTCTGAGATCAGCTGACTCAAATTGGACCTATTTATGCATACAAGTCCAACCCACACGATGACAATTCTGAGAAAAAGCTGTTTTTATTAAAATTGTGTACTCTTTAAAACTGATTGTTATTTTAAGTAAATTTAATTTACAATAGTATATTTAGTAATTTATTCTATGCGTACAAACATAAATATGGTAAAAATTACTACTATATTTTCTAACAAAAATTAAACAAAAACAGAATGGCTTCTTTTGGAAAAACTATCTTAGTGTGGGATACATATAATCCAAACAGAACCCCTCTTTGGATTTATTACACAAGTCAACAGAATTTTTGTGCATGAGTTCTGTGCACCCGATTTGGATGTCTAACATCTAATTAGTCATAGAAATAATGATTTTAACTTATAAAATTTTCTTAAATTATATAAACTGAACTCATTGTACTGATAAAAATGAGCCCTCAGGACTAAAGATGACCGAGTTATGAGCCGAGGGTTTTTCTTCCAGGAAGAAGGGGAAGGTTTCGTGGCTCATAACGTGGGAGTTCCACGAGAGTGATGTTGGTGAAGTCTCGAAAGTTAGCTTGCCCAAAGGTACTTGTGCCTTAGGCGATGGGATCCCTCGCTGGGTATGTCTCTTTTGTGTCGGGCCATGATCACCCGTCGCCCTTATAATATTATCAACAAAAAAACAGCCACGTGAGTCTTTGTAAAATATTAAGAACTGAGCCTTTTTTTAATATGCAATCAGCAACCAAGTCGCATGATTCTACTTGCCTAATTAAAAAAGAAAATCGAGAGACCATTTAGTTTGGATCTATATAAAAAAAACAATACTCATTAATTTGTTACTTGGTAAATTTGTTGTGAAAATGTTTTGTTCTGAAAAAAATGTTAGATTATTACGATCTTCATAGGGTCGATAAAAGGGCAATTTTGGAATACTTCGGCATTATTAACTCAATTTTGGCAATGGTGTGGATTGGACTCATTTTGCATAAATAGGGTCAAATATAGCTAGTAGTCCTTATGTCGTTGAAACGGTTGAATTTCGACCATTGGGCGATCTCTAGTTATTCTAATTGTACACTGTACAGTTACATTGACGTATATTCTAACATGAAATAGCAGATCTTCCGAACATCGAGATTACATTGAACCTGGTGATAAATCAACAGAGCCATAATTATCGCATTACTAGGCTCGCTAATGTCATTCCGATGACAGTTCGTAGTTATGAATGTACCTAATCACCTAAGGACCAATCAAATATGATTAAAGGCATTGTTGGCATGGGTGGCTAATTACCACGATTTGATTTGTCTGCTCATTTGAAGTAATGGTTTCCTTTAAAGTTTAATAATCAAAATATGTTTAATAGGTTTTTTAGCACAATGTGAAACAAGATTTTAACGAACTAAGTAAGTAGCCATTATAAAAAGCTGTTTCTGTGTCTTACAACTTACAAGTTACAGCCCTAAAATTAAAAAAAAATGGATTTTTTAAAAAGATTTACACAGATCACTCTCGAAAAGTCATAGAGATTTACATTTCAAATATACTTTCGATTCACGTAGGCAAATCGTGTACATAGCATGAGTTCTGAAACGAGAGTAGTAAAGAACTGTAGGGCTGTCAATTTTATAAAAATATAAATAACGTTCCGAACTATTTATACCTATAAAAAAATAAGAAAAAAATTGTTTTATTAAGTTTTATTACTTGTACTGCCCATTATTTTGTAAGCATAACAAAGCTATATAATAATAATTTGCCTTTTTTTTCTTCTATAAAATTCTCAGCACGCTATTTTTTAATATTTCCTCCTTTTTATATTTTTAATTTTAAGCTGGAGTGATTTGAAATAACTAAAATCAATAGTATCATTTCATCAAACATTTTACTACTTCTTAAAGTTTATTATTAAAATGCTCCATGTTTTTTGTATAAAACGCAAATAAAAATCCATACTAATATTAAAAATGCGACAGTGTGTCTGTCTGTCACTTACCTCTTCACGCCCAAACCGCTGAACCGATTTTACTGAAATTTGGCTTGTACATACGTTTAGTCCCGGGAAAAGATATAGGATACTTTTTATCCCGGAAAAAATTACGGTTCTCGCGCGATAAACAAGTCTTGACGCAACGGAGTTTCATAAAAAATTGTTACATAAAATTTTCGCTTGTGCCAACCCTGGGCACGTTGCCAATTACGGTGTTGACTTCAACTAGCAATAATAAAAAGGTATATTACAGGAAACGTTTTGCAGCCATTTTACTTTTTTTGTTAAACAGCGGGGAAAACCTCATCATCATCATCAATGCATTTTTTATACACCTCAATCTTTTATCTGTGAGAGACTTGGTTTGTGCTCACATGCGTAATTATTGTTCATGTAATAATAATTTTCGTGCTCTTTGAATGTTGCACCAGTTATAGACTCGCAGGTAATTCTTTACTACCTTACTTCATACAATTTTTTTTGTCTGTCTGTTACCTCTTCACGCCCAAACCGCTGAACCGATTTTGCTGTAATTTGCTATTGAGATACTTTGAGTCCCGGGAAAGGACAAGAAAAAATACCACACGATAAACGAATTTTGGCACAATGTAGTTGTGAGCGTCATTTAGTGTTGTATAAAAAAGTAATAATTTGGCCACCAAAGGTAAATAAAAATTTATATGCTTAGTCATAAATCAATAGGCGTGATAGTTTTCCGTAAAATGTACCACAAAATGTTCAGGTTGTGGGATATACTAGGGCTCGCTTCGCTCGCACTAATAAAAAAACATTATGTACTAGCTAAAAGCCGAGCTTTGTGAGAGCTTGCGTCGTCACACCTTGGCTGACTGGTGATAACACAATATATTCTACATATACTTAAATAAAAATTACGATGTTAAAGCACAAATCAATAGGAGTCATAGTTTTTCCGTAAAATGTACCACAAAATGTACAGGTTGTGGGATATACTAGGGCTCGCTTCACCCGCCCTGATAATGATTATGGGCCTCATAAATTTATTGCCTCGGTACATTGAATCCATTATAAAGCTTTTAAAAAACTTGAAAGATCTCTTTTAATGTAATTATTCTTTGAATGTGAATTTTATGGCTGATTACGTAGACTTTGGCCTTAAAAGATTACTATTTAAGTATACTTCGGTAGGAGTTCAATTATTTTAAGTAGTTCTTGTAAGATTTACTTCTTATCTGACATTTAAACCGAATTAAAAAAAGAATGAGGTTTCTCAATTCGTCCATACATAATATTATGTTTTTTTTTTGTTCGCGGATAACTTCACCATTTCTGAACCGATTTTGATTATTCTTTCTTTGTTGAAAAGAAGATATCTTACAAGTGGTCCCATGATAAGGAAATACTGTTTGAAGTCGGTTTTTTGTTAAAATTATAAACAAGATATTCTTGAGTATACTAAATCAGGAATTAGCTTCCAGTACTTCTATTCATTAAATAGTCTAACAGTAAATAATAGTAATGAAATAGTCCTAGCCCAAGATAGGCGATAAAATAGTTCATGGGTAGGAAACCAGGCATTTTTTGGTATTTTTGTTTTACGTGAGAATTCTAGTGTGTTACTTGTGCGTAGAAAGTAATGCATCCATAAACCATACGTACTAATATTATAAAGTTAAAGTGTGTCTGTCTTTTACCTCTTCAAGCCCAAACCGATGAACCAATATTGCTGTATGGAGATATTTTGAATCCCAGGAAAGGACATAGGATACTTTTTATTGCGGAAAATGTACGGTTCCCGCGCGATAAACGAATTTTAGCGCAACGGAGTTGTGGGCGTCACGTCATCATGTGATTAATAGATATACTAGAGATCGCCCAAAAGTCGAAATTCGACCACAAACAAAAAAAAAATATATATGTTTCAAATTTCAATGCTTTCTTCTATTGTCAAAAAATTTACTTTATATTTTTTTAGACATAATTCCTGCGACAGCCTCAGATTAATCAAGTCAAATGATGACAGACTGGCCGTGTAATAATTGTATAATAGTATTGAAGATTCAATAAAAAAACTAATTCTATTTTCAATTTGGCAACAGACTTCAACCATAAATATAAGAGTACAATTCGTATGTATAGGCTTGTCTTTAGTGTGTGTGTTGTAGTGTGTGAAATGTTTTTTTGATTTACTAAAAAAATATATGATAAAAGCATAATTATTTCAAAACAATATTAGCTCGATGCACTCCTTCCCCATATAAACTACCACTGTCCGAAATTTCATGCACCTAAGACGTTTCCCCATTTTTCGTAAAAAGGGTTACAAAGTGTTTCGCTCGCGTATTAATATTATCATTACACCCACGTGATCAATATAAATTAAATGTAAACAAAAACACATCCCTTAATGGACCCTGTCCTGTGAAAACAAATATTATGAGTCTACCGGGTACAAGAATTTCGTCATACGTTATTCCATACTTAATATTATAAATGCGAAAGTGTGTCTGTTTGTTTGTTATCTTTTTACGCCCGAATCGCTGAACCGATTTTGCTGAAATTTGGTATGAAGATACTTTGAGTCCCGGGAAAGGACATAGGATTCTTTTTGTTCCGGAAAATGTACGGTTTCCGCGTGGTAAACGAGTTTGGGCGCAACGGAGTTGCGGGCGTCATCTAGTAATATCTAAAATTTAATACCATATAATGTTATTATTATGCATAAATTAAAGAAATAACTTTGTTTTATTACACACACAAGAAAATGTTTACTCACCACGCATTGATTGTATCATTGAAAATGATTATTTTAATAGCGTTTTTGAAATAAATCATAGGTAGTATAAGTATATAATCTAAATGAGCTTATACTCATCTCATCTAAATTATAAAATTATACGAATATAAGTCTCTCTAAACTTCCCAAAATACAAAATTCGATTGCCCTATTAAAAGCCAGTTTTGGGTGTAAACAAGAAACCCGTATCACTCAGTACCTTTTCCCTTCAACTCCGTGCATACACGAGATTAGCGAAGGGCCAGCTCACTTCACCATAAAAACACGTAATCAGCAACGAAGCGAAATAATTAATTATGTTGGCACAACCCTAACGAGCCTCGCAAATTCCCAAACGAGAAAAATCTCCACCTACGTCTTTTAAGAAACTAATCAAATTAAAAGTTCCCGCCCTCAGTTATCATTACTCGAGGCTAAGCGGATAAAAGTTGGAACTAGAATCAGGATTTCTTTGCATTGTTTAGTTTAATTTGGATTTGTTTCGTTGGGAGCTTTGAAAGTTTTTCTTGTACAACACTTGTTAAGGTGACGCCGCGTCAAAGTAAAAAAACCGTGTTGGATATGTTTTAGATTGCATGTTTATGGAACAGCAAAAAATGGAAAGGGCGTTGTCACGTAATTTAAAAACCATAAATACATTTCATATAAGCTATGGGCGAATTAAAGTGTATGCTTGAACCAATCTATGTACAAATTTTGGAAGCTTAAATCACTCTCCTCTGTTGGCAAAATAGAAATCTCTTTTTTACAGAGGTATTTTTGATTGATTATTCTGTGTTGTAAAAGTTGACCAATCGTGTCATGCTATGGGTAATTCAAAGACAAAGACATGATGAATACTGACAATGAACTTTTAATTTCTTAGCTTTAGTCATTGCTGAGAAATATCACTACAGCCAAATTATCAAGGCGTCGCCTTAAGCATTATATTTTGTTTTCTGTAAACTTCTTTCAAATAATTAACAAAAACACAATATGTATTGTACATAGGGCGTACCCATTTTTCATTCCAAAGCAAAATCTTAATATTTTAATGATATTATGTACTTACCTCAAAAGTTAGATATGACATGTTTTTACATGGTTCATATACCTACCTTTTATCAGATATTTTATAATTGAACACATAATAATATATTAAGCCAGGGGTTCCCAAACTGTGCGCCGCGCCTGCGTGGAAAGGCAAAAGGGGCGCCGTGAGTCAATCCTCCATCCCTATCCTAAACCACAAATAGTTTTAAAAAATAAAATTATAATATTAATTATGTAAGACAGATAGATGATTAAATATTTGTTTTTTTTTAATTATTTACCTCATTTACATACTTAACCTAACTATAATCACTTAAGATGTTTTCTAATGTATCTTTTTCTAATACTTAAGTAAATAGGACGCAGTGACAAAGTATTGTGGCGTGTAACTGCGCCGCAGGCTGAAAAAGATTGGGAACCTTTGTATTAAGCCATTCTCATTTTTAATCCCGAAGCAAAATCATATTAAACGTAAAAAGTTTTATCTCTTTTGTGTACACTTTATTGAAGATGTGTACTGTAATAATATTCCCTTAACGTACATAATAATATCCCAAACTCGAGGGCAAAAACCTTATAAAATATTATGATACTAAAGTTATAATATGTTATGAAGGAACATTATTACTTTTTCTTCACTTATTTCATTAAAAGTAAATACAACTAAAACAGAAAGAAGTTTTCCCACATGGGAAATCAAAAGGAAGCGTCTAGGCTTGGCAGCATATCCGTGTTTGTAGTTTATCTCTTAGTTATCTATGAGATAATACAGATAACATTGCCGAGCTTTGTGAGGGCTCGCGTCGTTTTTCTGCGTAGTAATAATGTTAAGGCAGTTTTTTTATATATTTTAATAGTAACTAGACCTTGACTGACTTAATAAAAATTACTATGTTAAAGCACAAATCAATAGACATGATAGTTTTTCCATAAAATGTACCACAAAAGTGCTTAGGTTGTGGCCTCGCTTCGCTCGCCATGATGAGCTAGGCAATATTTAAAAAAAAATGTATATTGTATGGGATATAATAATATTATATCACCGGGATGTCAAGTCGGTGCAGCCAGCTGCTTTGGCAACGTGCAAACTGCTTATATTTTGTTGGTAGCCACCAATAAAGTGAATTATATTAGTTGTAACAAAAATTAAGTGTTAAATGATAATATTTTAGGGTGTGTATTGACTTCCGTCTGAAAGTAGCAGCGCTCAAAAAGTAACTTTTTTTCACCTTTCTGTGGAAAAATTCATGACGCGGGGCGCTGACCCATACAAATCACAAAAAAAAATCTCTTTCAGCGGTGCAACTTTCACAGTGAACTCTATACAGGCTATGAAAACTAAGTGATAATACTTAAGGGTATGTATGTGTCCCTTGTAGAGAGTTTGTTGTGAAAGTAGCAGCGCTGAAATACCATTTTTTTACTTTTGTATGGGGAAGCTCGACGTGACACTGGGGCGTTGCCCATACAAAAGTGAAAAAAATATTGCTCTTTCAGCGCTGCTACTTTCACAGTGAACTCTCTATAAGGAACACATACACAATCTAAAGTATTATCAATTAGTTTGTTTCACCTCGTATAGCAACTTTATAAAGATTTATATCTTGACTGATTTACCAGCCCCCCTAGTCCCTACCATGAGCTCCTATAGCAGTATAACTTTAATATTACTTTTGAAATTCGCATAAACAAAAATGATCTCTATTTATATAAGCATAGCTTTGTTTTTTGTTTGTGCGAAATCTGAAAGTAATATTAAAGTAATACTGCTATTGAGAGCTCATGGTAGGGGCGCTGGTGTCTTTCTGGTTGCGCTCTACTTTTATAAATTCCGTAACTAGCGGCAACTCGTTACTTCGCAACGATGTCTTGGTAAAATATAGCCCTAAAATAATAACACCTATCTATGGGCGCTTCACACCTCGTCAGTCTGGCCCCGTGCTAAGTACCTCTGGACTTGTGTTTCGGGTACCAGACAACGGAAATATATTTAATACTTTTGTACTATTCATATATTTAAGATTTTTATTATATGATACATCCGTGACCCAGGAACTTTTGAAAACTTTTTGTTCCGACGGCGGGATTCGAACCGGCTTGAGCTACCAACACGCCCACCAACTGAGCCACAGAGGTTAAAAATCGGTGTACAAAATAATAGAGTACAGATTAGATGTTGACTACCTGTATAACTTTGCAACTCTCGGCGACTAGAAATACTATCGTAATGTTATCAAAATCTTTCTAGTTAGCCCATCAATCCCTAAAAATCTATTGTGTCTGCGATACCCACCATGGAGGTGTTAATCATTTCAACAGAAGTGATAACATCAATGTCAAACGCATACAATCTGACGCGATGGAATTTCGACATAGTGTGCCATCGGTAATTTAAAATACGTTGCAGGCGGAATCATGCGGAAATTCTGCCGCGGAACTTCGGCCTAGTATCTTTAGATCATAAAGTTAATATACCTGCCGGAATAGAGAAACAAAGGCCTGAGCAAGAGAGATGTCACTATCAGTAACGCTGCATGGTAAAAAGAGACGTGTGATACATGACAGCAGCACTCTTTTTTTGACGTCCAGTCGGCACGTGCCGCACGTTGACAATTTAATTTCATAGAAATCATGTTCAATCATGCTTGTGTAAGTGTAAGGACCTGGAGAGATGTCACTATCAGTAACACTGCATGGTAAAAAGAGACGTGTGATACATGACAGCAGCACTCTTTTTTGACGTCCAGGACGATTTAATCTCATAGAAATCACGTTCAATCATGCTTGTGTAAGTGAATACTTACACATATTTTTAACACAGATGAAAACCAATTTTGGTTTCATTTGACTGCTCTAGATTGTTGCTCTATTCCGCTAGACATTTCTTACGTATGGCCATTCTTCTTGTATGGCTATTTCTTACGATGTTGTCCTTCACTGTACAAAACTACTAATATTGTAAACGAATTCCACCTGACATCTTTATAACAGCTTTTGTTTTATTGAATCATAAACTTTTGCACCGCTGATATCACTAACTTGCTTAAACAGTAAACCTAAATATTGGCAATAAGCGAAACGGTATAAACATATAATTTCCCCCCTAAAACAAACTCCCAATTATTAATTTCCCAGAAATCCTATTAGGACCCCTAAAAGGTTGAAAACAAATTAATAAAGTTACCCTTAACGATAGTGTACATTCGGTGAAGTCAGTAAATACTCAGCATTTCTCAGGGAAATTGCTGTCCCTCAGATTTCGTTTGGGTCAATATTGTATTTCGATATTCCAAAAGTGATATAAAGTAACAGGGAAGGGAATTGACATTCGCCAGTCGGGAATAATAGATTTTATTTCGATAAAATACTACTTTGTGTTTTATGAAGGTTTTTGCAAATAGGATATTTGATTTACCCGCAATTCCGCTGAAGCGGATGACACTCCCACGGAAGGTTTCCAAAATAAGTATTTGTTGGATTTTATCTACGTCATGTCTGTTTGTATGTATCTGCCTGCCTTTTTTATGAAATAAGGGGGCAAATGAGCAAACGGGTCACATGATGGAAAGCAGCTACCGTCGCGTCGCCCATGGATACTCGCAACATCAGAAGAGCGCAGGTGCGTTGTAGGCCTTTTAAGAGGGAATACACTCTCTTCTTGGAGATTTGCAGGTCGTATAGGTCCGGAAATACTGCTGGTGACAGTTCGTTCCAGAGTTGAAAAACGCACGGTGGAACACTAGGCCACTCTTCGATCGAGGATGGTACATTTTTCGCGTGGGGCGATGGCGAAAAGCCTATCTGGTACTAACCTCTTTACACCCAAACTATTGAACCGATTATGCTGAAATTTAGTACGGGGATACTTTGAGTCCCGGGAAAGGACTTAATATGATACTTCCTCCGCGATAAATGTATTTTGGTGCAACGGAGTTCCGGACTTTATCTGGAATATTATATTATTACAATTTTAATTCTTTTTACAACCACCATTGTATTCTTAGTGTGCAAGACTGAAGAGCACAATCTATCAGTCTGTAAGATGCAAAACTTTACAATTATCATAAAATTAAAACTTTAGACGTTGAAAATCACAAAAACATTAATATCTGCCACAATTTTTTACAATTTATTTAGGGCCTGTTTCACCACTTTCTGATAAAGTGCTTAATAGGCTATTCACAACATTTTTGAGAGATTCTCCATACTTGATCTGTCAAGTTAATTGGTAGATAACCTTATCAGGAAGTGGTGAAACAGGCCCTTAATCTTTTATAATCTTTTTGTTTCCTAAAAATAACTTAAATATATTATTCAACATCATTATTCTCAAATACTTTTCGTCAAGATGCGTCCTGAAAATAATAATAGCTCCCACACCGGTTTCGGTGACGGTGGCCGGTTTCATTGAAACCAGGCCAGCTACGCAGGAGTAATTTATAGTGTCCAAGTGTGTGCGCAGTACACAAGAGCACTCTCTATTCCCTTACTCTCATAACCCAGTGGGACGGACGACCGACACGACTGGCGAGAGATCAGGCGCAGGACCGACTTTTTACATGCCCATCCGACGCATGGATCATCTTACTTGTCAGACAATCAGGTGATCAGCCTGCATTGTCCTAACCAAACTTGGAAATAACATGTTTCCAACGCGGGAATCGAACCCACGACCTCCGAGTCAAGAGCCGCGCTCTATACCACTAGACCACGGAGGCGTCCTGAAAATATACTACATATAAACATACAAAAGAGATTGACGTGCATTGTGCATGAGGAAATACAACCTATTTTTAAATTCCAACTTCATTCATTGTTTGAAATGCATAGATTCGATTGATCTTTTTACCAGAAATGTTAGACTTTCATTTCAGCTCCAACGAGCTATATGATGTTATTAAATACCTTCAATATGGCGGAAACTTCCAGAATATCTGGAATATTCGCTTAATTAAAAATACTATTTTCGCAGCCTTTTTACTTTGAACGCTTGAGTGCAGTATTGCTTCCGTTATGACTTCACAGAAGGAAATAAGTTTTACTATAGAGTAGTTAACTCTTTATTTTTATTTTATTTTAATAACTAATTAACAACAGTATAAGGAATCCAGCATACAAATCTTTTATCTTTAAACGATCAATTCTTGTATATATATAACTGGAATCTCGGAATCGGCTCCAACGATTTTCATGAAATTTAGTATATAGGGGGTTTCGGGGGCGATAAATCGATCTAGCTAGGAATCATTTTTATAAAATGTCATTTCATTCGTGTTTTATCGAATACCAAGCAAAGCCCGGTCAAATAACTAGTTAAACTTAAGGCGAGGACAAACCCCATTTTGTTATTTATTGACTCCCGGTTTACCTAGTTCCAATATAATAACGAAATGTAAAAAATATGAGATATAAAGCACAATATTTAAAAGGGTTTAAATCATAAATATTTTGATAAAACGTAATACTTTGGCTGTAATTAATTTACAAACTCACCTCCGACAAAAATCTTTATCATCGAAATAAAAGTATTAACTAGGATAACATACATTTTATTTGAATAAATAGTTAGTGAATCTATATTCAAAAGTCCTGAACCGAACAATTTTTTTTCTTAATATTTATTAAGGCCCAGTAGTCCCTAAAATAAGCTGGTCGATGTCTGTCAGTACGAATATCGACGTTAAGGATATTAAAATAACATTCATATCAGCGCGCCTTGTACAGTGGCTGTTACGCGCTCGCCGCGTGCCATGATAATAGAAAATAGGAGTAAAAACCTTTTGTTTTTAGTATGACCACAGAATATATATTAGTAGTGTATGACACAAATCAAACATATCAAATCGTTTACGTTAGGTTACGACACATATACTACATTTTTTGTTTTTCAAGAAAGTGTGTAATTTAGCCATAAAATGATTTAATTATGAAAAACAGCGTTATAAGTATAACAGTCATCTTTGAGATTTTTTTCTATCGAGCAGAATTTTTCAAATCGTGTATTGATATACCTTTGCGTGTAGGAAATTTTCTCAATTTTAAAACGGTACTTATTTTAATAATGACATTTCCTTTAGTAAAAACGTTTTTTAAAAAACTCATTTTACATAGTTGCAACAACCACAGCGCGTTAAGGCGAGGATAAACACCAATTTGTTATTCCGTGACTCCCGGTTTACCTAGTTCCAATATTATAATAACGAAGTGTTAAAAATATGAGATATAAAACACAATATTCAAAATACCTTAAACCATAAACATTTTAATAAAACGCAATACTTTGGCTGTAATTAATTTACAAACTTACCTCCGAAAAAACTCTATTTCATCGAAATATAAGTATTAACTAGGATAATTGTACATTTTATTTGAATAAATTGTTAGTAAATCTACATTAAAAATTCTTTAACCGAACAATTTTGTTTCTTAATATTTATTTCCAAAGATATTTAAAAAAAAACATGAAAAATAGAGAAGATCCGCCCGAGAACCTGTAGTTTTATGCTAAGCTAAAATAAATCTTATTGCGATGCGTATACGCTTGGTCTTTGGTTGTGTGCAAGGTTATCGTTTTTGATTGAGATTAATCCCCGCCTTAACAAAGCACATGAAAAATAACAGAGAAGATCCGCCCCTCGAAACTATAATTTTATGCTAAGCTAAAATGAATCTTATTGCGATGTTCACACGACTTCGATTGTGTGCAAGGTTATCGTTTTTGAATTGATAAGTGTTCGCCTTAACAGAATATATTTTGTACGGCCAACAACATTAGTCTCAGTTTAATTAAGTACAATTATTTCTACAAGAGTTATTTAGGTGAGGACATAATATATTTTATTTCCACTTTGTTCTAAATCCAAAGGTCTACTAAAGGGCTGAGCTGAAAACCAAAAAGGCGATTTGACAACAGACATTTTTAAGTATAAGCGGGAACGCACCTTTTTTTTATGAAATAAGGGGGCAAACGAGCAAACGGGTCACCTGATGGAAAGCAACTTCCGTCGCCCATGGACACTTGCAGCATCAGAAGAGCTGCAGGTGCGTTGCCGGCCTTTTAAGAGGGATTAGGGTAATGGGGAGGGTAGGGATGGGAAGGGAAGGGAATAGGGGAGGGGATTGGGCGTCCGGTAAATCATGCACCCTGCGTTTCTTTCATTAGCTTTCTGTTTTGTAGTGATAAGTAATAACTCTACAAAGAGACATCCACAAAGTTCCTTCATGATCAGTTTGGGACGCCGCAAAATAATTACAAAAACACAAAGAAAATTAATCCATGACAATAAAACATGCTGTGTGAACGTGGTTGGGCAACGGTTCAACGGTGTTGCATCGTATGGTCGAGTGACAACTTTGCCGATACATCCGCGTGTAGCACGTAGCACAAGGAAATAATACCAAAATCGATTCAATCGACGACCAGACATGATCATGATCTTGAAACAAAAGGCTTTCAATATATTGTTCCTGTTTAATGTTTCAGAGATTTCCAATCTAAGATTACGCCAGACTTTGAGCTGTCACCGTTTCTTCGGTTTAAGAGCGTATTAATCTTCGAAATTTGAATTCAATTATGGAATAATTCAGGCGAGTATTTATGCTCCTCTTGACAGCAAAATATGGTTTCGTAATAAATTGTTATTAATTTTAAGAATCGATTTATATCTTACTAGATGACTGTGAAAATTAGTTTGTCGGGTGGGAGCCACAGATTTTTCGGGATAAATAAGAATCTATGCCCTTTCCCGGGAATCACAGCATCTTTATATTATCAAATTACAGAAAATGGTTCCGCGGCTAGGGCGTTCAGAGATAACATACAGACAGACACACTTTCGCATTTACAATATTAGTTTGGAGGGATTTTTATTAAGATTCTCTATATTAATATAGTGCAGGGCGCAGGTTCTTTAGTGAGTTTTTTTCTAATATTATGAACTTGAAAATTATAGTTCAAAATTCTTACATTTGCAACTTAAATGATGTACCTGTTTGCTAATTTTACCAAAATTATATTTTTAAGTACCTACACCAAAAATGAAATTGTACCAAATATTCACACAAAAAGCGTGGATAAGATAAAGGTGAAGTTGTATAAAACAAAACGAGTCTATTACTGTGATACGAGATAAAATGTTTTGTGCGCTTGTGATCATAATCACTTTGAACTCGTTAGAGAATTCGTGATTTTATATTTTTATTTATGCTATATTTTGTTACTATTTATTTATATTTTTCTGCTTTTTATGTAGTTTACAAGTCAGGAAAAGATCTCATTATAAACCATACCTTATATAAATTACATATAAGCAGTATTTAAGAGCTCACCTGACTCTAAAAATCAAACATCGTCCTCCTCTCTTCACACTCACGCCCGTCTTTCATATGCCAGGTGAAAAAGGACGGCGCGGAATCATCGCCGAGTTAGTTTTACTTGAATAAAAGACGAACTATAATGATTATGAAAAAAGTGTTTTGAGTAAATTTAGGTTTTATCAATACCTTTTTAGATATTAAAAAATATTAAAGAAAAGACAGCAAACTTCGAAGATCCAAGCAAAAATGTGTCTAAAACAAGGTTTTTTGTAAAAAAGAAACTATCGAGCATTTTTGAGTAATCGTGTTTTTGTCTTGAGCATTTAATCTTTATGAACTGAAGTTACTTCTAGACCTTACAGATTTTGAGATCTAGGTTAAAGTATGTAGTCAAGTTAGGGTCATATGGTCTCTTAATATATTTTATAAGGTCTAATCAAAAAATTGTAGAAGTAGGTAGTCATAACTTTTCAATGCATAAATAATTTTGTATTAAACTAGATGGCCCGGTGAACTTTGTATCATTTACCTCCTAATATAAATCTTCCCTAGACTTCCTCGAACAATGCAACACTAAAATTAACCAAATCGATTCAGCCGTCTTCAAGTTAAACAAAGAAAATTGGAAATTCATTTCTATTTATGTAGCTGATAGATACAAGCGCCATTTTCTTTGTCTTAAATATCTATGGACGATCAATGGTGGCAACATACCAAGACGTCAGTCTAGCCCCATGCTCAACTTTTTCTTTTTTATATAAACAATAAGAAATCTTAAACAAAAATCCTTTTGTCCCCAACCTAAGCACTAAGCAGCTCAGCCTGGTTAATTCGTCAAGCTGTTGGGACATCAATTTATCACGCGGACAGGGGACGAGGAACGCCACTTGTAATTGGCCGTCTTACGAAGTTACGAAATAAGCAAATAATAATATCAATATGGGCTGGCTTGCTTGTAACATACGCAGTTTTAATTTAATTATTTTATACGTGGGAGTGCCATGCTTCGGCACGAATGGGCCGGCTCGACCGGAGAAATACCACGTTCTCACAGAAAACCGGCGTGAAGCAGCGCTTGCGCTGTGTTTCGCCGAGTGAGTGAGTTTACCGGAGGCCCAATCCCCTACCCTATTCCCTTCCTACCCTCCCCTATTCCCTTCCCTTCCCTCCCCTATTACCCTATTCCCTCTTAAAAGGCCGGCAACGCACCTGCAGCTCTTCTGATGCTGCGAGTGTCCATGGGCGACGGAAGTTGCTTTCCATCAGGTGACCCGTTTGCTCGTTTGCCCCCTTATTTCATAAAAAAAAAAAATTAAATGAAACTTTGAACAATCACTGAAGAAGTTTCTCCTTTTGGTTTATTTTTGGATCAAAAAGTGGCCAAACCTTTTCGGTGCAGGAAGCAAGGAAAGGCTTCTTTATTGTTTAGCACAGTTAAGGAGTATGGTAATTATAATATTTATTACACCAATACTTATAACAAAGAATTTTTAGAACGAATTTAATGAACACACTAACTAAAGAATAAGCTTAAAGTTATTTTAACTTCCTATGTTTAAGTAATCCTCACCTTTATATTTTCATCTTATGACTCACGAGCTTTTGCCCGCGGCTTCGCTCGCTTTAAGAAGCATTATTATATACAAATTTTCATCCCCTATTTGAACCCTTTGGGGTTGAAGTTTATCAAAATCCTTTCTTAGCGGATGCCTACGTTATAACATCTACCTGCATGCCAAATTTCAGTCCAATCCGTCCAGTGGTTTGGGCGGTGCGTTGATAGATCACTATGTCAATCAGTCAGTCACCTTTGAGTTTTATATATATAGACTATTCTTACAATAACAAGTTGGTCGGCGCGCCGAAGCGAAAACCGGTGCGTCAGGCGGGTGGTGCGAGACGAGGGAAGGAGGTGCGAGGAGAGGGGAACGGAGCGGGCTGGCCCTCCCTTCACTTCGCTTCATCGCTTAGATCGGGACGGACGTTTAAATTTGATTGTTAACGATTCGTAATAAATTATTTGCTGTAGATTCGGGCTTGTATTTTTTTGAGTTAGGCATGATCCCTTAGATCAGACGTGGGATTTTAGGCGCGCTATTTCGTTCGCCATCTTGTTTTAAAGTTTCTTAGTGTAAAAGTGATCGTTATTTTCTTTACAACAAAATTATTTGTTTTTGCTATTACCGTCAAAATTTTAACGAGCGTTGCAATTTAATAACGGTTGTGTGTTTTTCTTGTAGTCGAAATAAGTTGATCGATATTTAAAAGTTGTAGATTTAAACATATTGTTTTAAATTTCGTAAATCGAATCAAATTAATTGTAAATTCCGTAAATCGCAAAAAGGTTGATTTTTACATTTAACTCGAAATCTTTTTAATATTATGTCGGGTCGTGATTCTCGTTCTAAAAGTCGTGACAATCGTCGTAGGTACCGTGATAAAAGACATGATTCTGGAAGGGCTAGTTCTAGGCAACGTGACCGTTTTGACGACTCCTATAGTTCGTCTCGTCATCGTTATAAGTCTCGTTTGCGTGATTGCTCAAGCACCTCCCGTGATTCCCAGCGCGACCCATTAGCGATTATTATGAAAAGGTTAGACGCATTAGAAGAGCGGATTCCTGCACGGAAAGCATCGTCTAGTGCCGCACGTAGTTATACGCCTCCGTTAGTGTCAGCGGCGTCGGCGTCGATACAGGTCGAAACAATTAATAACGGCGGTACGGGAAATAGTTCTGTCGGTAGACAAGCCGAAAGTAGCAATAGTACGGACACTGCGGATAGAATTGTTAGTGCACTTTCATCGTTAGTGGAAGTGAAATCTAGACATTACTTTATATCTAATTTTGATCCAAAGGTGCACGATTTTGATCAGTGGTGTGCTGAAGTTGATCGCGGCCGTGAATTAAATAATTGGGATGATGGGGAATGCTTAGGACGTATAGGTAGTTGCTTACGTGGGGACGCTAGAACTTGGCTCAATGAATGGGTCACTACTGATCGCACCTGGTCAAATTTTAAAAGCGATTTTCGTTCATTGTGTCCGCGTGAACTTGACGTTGCGTCCATATTATATGACGTTATGAGTACTAGCTCGAATAAGTTTACCACTTACGCAGAATATGCAAGGAAATCCCTTTTAAGGTTAAATATCGTTAGAGGGCTTTCGGATGAGCTCAAAGTCGCAATTGTTGTTCGTGGTATTATGGATCCCCAAGTAAAAGCTGCTGCTACTAATGCTAAGCTACGTTCAAACGATCTCGTAGAATTCTTGTCGGTATACGTAAAGCCCAAAAATATGTTATTTACTCCTAACAATTCTTCTCGTTCGTCGGCTAGTATTCCACCGAGACCAGGCAAACGCGAGGCTGTTAAATATGACCACTTAACTTGTTTTACTTGTGGAGCTGTTGGTCACAAGCAAATACATTGTTCTAAAAGACCTAAGCTTGAATTAAATTTGCAAGACGTTAATTTAAAAAAATCTTTAAATGGCGGATCGCAGTCGCAGTCAGTGAAAAGTAATCAGCCGGTAAAAACGTGTTCATTTTGTAAAAAGAATGGGCACCTTGTGGATTCTTGTTTTGCCAAAGAGAGATTAGAATCTAAATCCAAAAATATACCTAAAAATGTAAATTTTTGCTCGGAGACGATACCAAAAGAAACAACGTAATTCCTGCCGTTATTCAAAACTTACCCGTAGATGTTTTGATAGATTCTGGCTCCGATATTTCACTCATTGCTGAAAACATTTTGAAGCATTTTACTTTTAATAAATTCCCTACATATCGACGAATGCGTGGTATTGGAAGTCAAGATTTAGAGTCCACATCTTACATTAATACAATTATTGAGTTTCCTGAATTATCTTTGGAAGTTGATTTATATGTAGTGCCGTCTAATTGTATGCAGGCTCCAATTTTAATCGGTACTGATATTTTAAATCGTAGTGGTGTTACTTATATTCGTACGAAAAATAGCCAGCGGTTAGTAAGAGTTGATACTGTAACCGTAAATACTATAGAAGTCGACAAAATTAAAACACCTCTAATCGGCAAAGAGCGCGACCAGTTGCTTAAAATAATTAAAGAATTTTCTGACATATTAATATTAGGAACAGCGACTTCTACTGTAAATACCGGGTTCATGGAAATTAGGCTTAATAGCGATGCACCAATACATTATCGGCCATATAAACTATCGGTTGATGAAAAACACCGAGTTCGCAACATAATTAAAGACCTTTTAGATAAGGGAATAATACGCGAGTCCCAATCGGATTACGCGAGCCCTATTATCCTCGTCAAGAAAAAGAATGGCGATGACAGGATGTGCGTAGACTATAGGGCTTTAAATGCTGTTACTATTAAAGAACGATTTCCACTGCCATTGATCGATGATCATATCGATAGATTAGGCCGTTTTAATTACTTCTCTAGCCTCGATATGGCTACGGGATTTCATCAAGTGCCAATGAAAGATGATGATTCTATTAAAAAAACGGCTTTCGTAACACCTGAAGGGCATTACGAATACTTAAAAATGCCATATGGGCTTGCTAATGCTCCAATTACGTACCAAAGGATCATCTCAAAAACGCTTAAGCACTTGATAGAAGCCGGTAAAGTTCTGTCATATATTGATGACGTCTTGATTATGTCTAATACGGTGCAGGAGGGATTTGACACGTTACGTGAAGTATTAAAAACACTTAAAAATGCAGGATTTTCAGTTAATTTAAAGAAATGTACGTTTTTGGATAAGGAGCTCGAGTATTTAGGTAGACTGATTGGTCATGGTCAGGTTCGGCCGAGCCCTAGTAAAACAGACGCATTGATAAAATCACCAAAGCCCACTAACGTTAGAGAAGTGCGTCAATTTTTGGGTCTAGCGGGCTATTTTCGCCGATACATAGCCGGTTATGCTTCTAAAACGGCTCCTCTCACAAAATTATTAAGAAAAGGTCAATCTTTTATATGGACTGCAGAACAGGACGCTGCTCGTGATTACATCATTAAGTGTCTTACTGAAGAGCCAGTTTTAGCAATTTTTGATTCTGCACGTCCTACAGAGCTTCACACTGATGCCAGTGCAATAGGATATGGTGCAATATTATTACAGGATCATAATGGGCGGAAACGTGTGGTCGGTTATTTCAGTAAATCCACCCAAGGTGCAGAATCTCGTTATCACAGTTACGAACTGGAAACTCTCGCGATAGTTCGTGCTTTACAGCATTTCAGGCATTATTTGATAGGCATTAAATTTAAAATTGTAACCGACTGTAATTCGTTAAAATTAACTGAACGTAAAAAAGACCTTATACCGCGTGTCGCACGATGGTGGGTTTACCTTCAAGATTTTCAATTCACATTAGAATATAGAAAGGGGTGTTTTATGCAACATGCAGACTTTTTGAGCCGTCAGCCTGCTGATGTTCTTCATATTCAAAATCCACGGAATTGGGCAAAAATTGCTCAAACGGCCGACACAGAGACCCAGAACCTTATGCAAAAGTTAAACGAAGGTCAGCTAGATGCTACTAGATTCGTTATTAAAAACGAGTTGTTGTACTATAAGTTTTCACCAACCGGCGAAGAATCGCGTTTTCTCTGTTTCGTGCCCAAAGGCCATAGGCTCAGTCTCTTGAGAGTTTTTCATGATGATCACGATCACATCGGCATTGACAAGACTACCGATTTAATACTCCGTCATTTTTGGTTCCCGGGTTTGAGAGGATTTGTAAAAAAATACATAGGACACTGTATAGTTTGTTTGGCTCATAAAAAAATACCTCGAGCTCCTAGTCTCCCAATTGAGTCTTGGACTAAGCCTGATGTTCCATTTGCTGTAGTTCATGTTGACGTTTTAGGCCCATTAACTGAGTCAAACGGTTTTAAGTACATCCTCATAGTTGTAGACTCATTTTCAAAATACTGCTTACTTTATGCCATATATAGACAAGACGCAGAGGAATTGAAACGAGTATTTTCTAACGCAATTTCATTGTTTGGCACACCTTCTACCATAGTCTGCGATCGAGGCAGAATGTTTGAAAGTATGTCGTTTCAAAACTGGATTTCTGAGTTGGGCTGTTCAATTCACTATGTAACGCCAGAAATGCACCGAGAAAATGGACAAGTTGAAAGGTATTGTAGGACAGTTCTCAACATGCTGCGCGTAGAAGTTAATCATAAAGGTGCCAACTGGTGTGAAGCATTGTGGAAGATTCAGCTCACTCTTAATATTACTAAACAGGCCACGACGCAATCATCTTCACTTCAAATATTAACTGGCATTGACGGGACCACACCAGTTTTAAGGGCCTTAGTAAGAGATGTTGCTTTAAGTAATAGTAATCCTAATCGTGAAGGCCTAATGACGCTGAGAAGACAAAGAGCTTCGGAGCTTCTTGCTGCTAATCAACAGCGTCAGGATGCTTATGTAAACAAAGGACGTCGTCAACCTCGTAATTTTGCTGTTGGTAGCTTTGTTTTTGTAATTAAGGGATCACAGAGCAAAGGCAAATTGGATTCCGGCATGCGAGGTCCTTACAAGATCTTGCGTGAGCTTCCACATCACCGATATGAACTGGAGCTGGTGGCTGGCTCATATGGGAAGAAAACTCAAACCGCTGCAGAGCATATGGTGCAGTGGCGCGGCGAGTGGACACCAGATGTGTGTGAAGCCTTTTTCGCGAGTGGTGAGTGCTGTGCCCCGACCAGTGGCAACCTCTTTACCCTGCCCCGACCAGTGGCAACCTCTATACCCTGCCCCGACCTGTGGCAACCTCTATACCCTGCCCCGACCAGTGGCAATCTCTGTACCATGCCCCGACCAGTGGCAATCTCTGTACCATGCCCCGACCAGTGGCAACATTGTGTTGTGCCCCGACCAGCGGCAATTCCTTCTAAAATTCTGCATTCATCTTATTAGTGAGTGTGGAGTTGGAGATGCCATTGTTGATGGATGAGGTCCGGAACTGTTCATCACAATTGACATTTTCTTCACTGCAATAAGCGCCTGTTTTGACTCTATCGTTCAGTATCGTCGATTTTGTCAATATAGGCAGCTTCTTTGCTAATACGTAAATGAAATAATGATCATTTTGCTCATCAAATATTTTGTGTTTTAGGTGATGACGAAGACACTGATGTAACAAGTAATGCCGAAGATCAGGACCTAGGGACGAGGAAAGATCAGGCTGACGGGGACGTTCAGCCGTCAGGAACGGCCGTCTTACAATAACAAGTTGGTCGGCGCGCCGAAGCGAAAACCGGTGCGTCAGGCGGGTGGTGCGAGACGAGGGAAGGAGGTGCGAGGAGAGGGGAACGGAGCGGGCTGGCCCTCCCTTCACTTCGCTTCATCGCTTAGATCGGGACGGACGTTTAAATTTGATTGTTAACGATTCGTAATAAATTATTTGCTGTAGATTCGGGCTTGTATTTTTTTGAGTTAGGCATGATCCCTTAGACTATATATACACTTTACATAATATTATCTAATTTTGATTTCTTTGAGTACCAATCTGGGTGCACGGTAGTGCCCTCGCCAAGGCGAGCCAAGCGAAACTTTGGTTTGGATAATTCCAGACTCACCGATCATCAAAATTGTTAGGGTACTTCCTGAAGTCTGAGAAAGCTGAAATTTGGTATGTAACATAATATAAGTACAGAAATAACAAAAAACTTATCAAACCCAACCTAACCTATCCCATCTCCTTGATACAGAGGGTGAATGTTAGTATGAGATACCCCCGTTTCTTGTGCTAGATACAAAATAAAAAATAGTCTAAAATACTTCTTGTAACAAATAAAAAATACGTGTTAATGACCACAGACTCATAGAAAACCGGCATGAAACAGCGCTGGCGCTGTGTTTTGTCTAGTGAGTGAGTTTAGAGGAGGCTCAACTGCACCCTACACCTTATTTCCTACCTCTATGCTCTTCTGCTTATTCCCTTAGCCCATTTTTTCATAAAAAAGCCGGAAACGCACTTGCAACTCTTCTGATGTTACAGTATCCATGGACGATGGCAGTTGCTTTCCGTCAGGTGATCCGTCTGCTTGTTTGCCCCCTAATTTCATAAAAAAGGAAAGAGAACCGGGAAATAGGGATAAACCTTTTCCCTATTCCCTCAATTAAACCTTTTCTCTCTAAAAAGCTGGCAACTCGGTGATGGTATGTAGTTACTTTCCATCAGGCTGACCTAATTGCAACTTTGCTGCTTAGGTGACTATAGGCTGCAGTAGTGACTAAAGGCTGCAGTGGTGACTAAAGGCTGCAGTGTAGACTAAATGGCGACTAAAGGCTGTATCGGTGATTAAAGGTTACAGTGGTGACTAAAGGCTGCAGTGTAGGCTAAATGGTGACTAAAGGCTGTATAGGTGATTAAATGTTGCAGTGGTGACTAAAGGTATTTTATTATGCAGCGTATCTCGTGCTTTGCACGCTTTGGCGTGCATTGCTGCCCAAAATGATAAAGGCAGTTACACACATTACTTTAAAAACAAAATTCCACCCGCATTCCACAGCAATCGCTCACGGCATTCTTGCGAATTTCGCCGAACAAAAGAGATGATAAGCTTCCCAATTTACATTGTACATTCTGACTATCCCTTTGTTGTTAAATCGTATATCCAATAACACGTACTCCGTGTCATAATAATTTGTTGGAATTTTTGTTCCGCGCAGCGAAATTTAATTATCGTGCGCAAAAAAGGCTAAAGTACAGTGTACAGTGTGTGAAATATTAAATTAGTGGTGGCCATTCGATAAGCTTAGTTAATGTACGTTGTGGACAATTGAATAACCTTTTTAATATAGTCCGGTAGCAGAATAAATTATTGTATATTTTATATACGAGTATACTACTATATTATAATATATTGTATAGTACAGTACAGTAGTAGAAAGGTAACTAAGCCGCGTCATCCAAATAAACAACAAGTTAATATATAAGCAGTAAGCACATTATGCTCGTATCTGTTCGGAATGATCACAGGCTGACCTAATCAGACTCGTGCACACAAGTGTGGCTGTATAAGTGTGGCCCAAAGGTAGGTGACCAATGTTACGAGGTGTGATGTAACGTGTTACAGGGTGTTACTATGATTGGGGTGGGGCGGGCTTTTTGTTCGCGAACATGCCACACCGCCAGTGCCAGCCGGGCACCTGCAGCGCGGTCATTTTGCCCTTTGTATGCGTTGGTAATATAGGATTCCCTTTGTTCTGTCGTTCGCTGCGAAATTGACCGGCCCGCCCCGCTCCGTCGTCTGCAAAGCGCCTTACTGTGTAGTGTGTAAGCTCCTTTATATTACTGCTGACTGTATTGTGTAATATTAGCAATAGTAAGTTATAATTATAATTGATGGCATTCAATAAATGGCATTCGCACGGACAACACATTTTTGATTGGACTCCCAAGCCTCGCACATCTCAACTGTACCGGTCGCGAACTGGTGGGAACTCAATTTACAAGTACCCTCTCATGTAGGCATACATTTTTACAACGCGTAAGAAAGACATGGGCATTAGGCATATCCTGTCTAAAAATTATAACATTTGTTTAGTACTCATATTATCGCAAACTCAAGCAATGGGTTTATTGCGATAAACGTTTCTGTTAACGCGCTATTAGTTCCTTCGTGTACTAATGTATCCTTTAATATATTACCATTACATAACATAGCTTGGCACACGCTCAAGGCTGACTAATCTTCAGGACAAGGCCGTGAACAAACACCAAATAATGTTGCTTTATTGTCTACTAATATACAAAGTAATAGGTATTAACACAATTACTATAGTAGATGACGTTTTTATACAAGGTGTAACAAAACTAAGTGATGATACTTTAGGGTATGTATGTGACAACTGACATGACGTGTCCCTTACATACCTGCCTAGCATACGCCAACGAGATATCTCACTCTACATGTTTTCTCGATGTTTGATGGTTTGTCTCTGCATCTCTATTGACCCTAGCATGACAAACATTTTTTCTCGCATAGATCTATCATCAAAATAACACATTATGAGACGAGCAGTTTTTAATTATCTCGAGAGTGAGATATCTCACTGGCGTATGCTAGGCAGGCTGGAGTTTACTGTGAAAGTAGCAGCGCTGAAAGGACATTTTTTGTGACATTTTCCATACAAGGGTAAAAAAAACATGCAAGAGAGCCTCTGTATAGAGCCATAATCTTAACCGCTAAGATCACGTCATTGTAAGTTTGGTTAGGTTAGCCGCTACCCAACTTAAGGAACTCTTGCCCCAATTTTAGACTGATTGTGTCAATTATCGTTTACCGTTATTCTATTATACTTTGTTAGGGTTAAATCCACACAAATAAATCAAGATAGAACGGCTAAGTGGGTGGAGTACGCGTGTTTCAATCTTGCACAAGTGAGCAAGATTTGTTGAACGTTCATTTAGTCAGCGCGCACGTCTCGACTTGATTACACCGGAGCGGTTGTGCAAAAATGCCTCATTGTGCAGTGTCTAATTGTAAAAACAGAAGTACGAAAGTGAATCGGTCAAAAGGAGCTATTTCTTTCCACGGGTAAGTTATATGTTCTAACTAAATGCAAAGCAAAAATTGACACGATCGATTCCTTAGCAATGCACGGGCGACTAAATGTCAGCGCGCACGTCTCGACTTGATTACACCGGAGCGGTTGTGCAAAAATGCCTCATTGTGCAGTGTCTAATTATAAAAACAGAAGTATGAAAGTGAATCGGTCAAAAGGAGCTATTTCTTTCCACGGGTAAGTTATATGTTCTAGCTAAATGCAAAGCAAAAATTGACACGATCGATTCCTTAGCAATGCACGGGCGTCGCCGTTCTATCTTGATTTATTTCTAAGGTTAAATCAGACCGCAACGCAACGCGTAGATGCACAGCATTTACGCTCTTACACGGTAGGCTATCTATCAGTTACAATCAGTTACAGCCATGACTATGTGGTAAAACTGACAGCAAAACCTACCGTGTAATGGATGCCTAAATTTGTATAGATTTGACAGATTTTCAAGACGTCTCACGCAATTGAGGTATGTCAAATCGGTACAAATTTAGGAATGCATCTGCGCGTCGTGTTGCGTTCCGAATTATTGACCCTTACTCGTAATTGTATACAGTGCCGTCGAGAAATTGATTCAAAGTCAGATGGGCTAAAATGGTCGCTTAATCATAATATGATTCATTTTTCTAAAATCGCAAACTGCATCTCTGCTTGCAATTCATTACTGTATTTTTGTACTGATTTGACATACTTTGTCAGTTTGACAGTTTTGACAATTCATTTGCTGAATTGATTGAGAGTTTGAGAGGAATTGCTAAATGTGACCATTTTAGCCCCGCAGATGGGCCCAAGCTACTATGACCAAGTTATGGTAAGACAACATTAATTGTAATAGCTAGCTAGGTTCGAATAACCATAAAGTTAATATACCTAGCGGAATAGAGCAACAATCTCGAGCTGTCAAACGAAACCGAAATTGGCAGCACACTTACACAAGCATGATTCAACGTGAAGATATACAGTGTGTAACAAAAACTAGTGATAATACTTTAGGGTTTGTACATGTTCCTTGTAGAGAGTTCACTGTGAAAGTAGCAGCTCTGAAAGACGAACATTTTTTTTCACTTTTGTATGGGCAAGGGCCCGAGCGTCACGAGTTTCCCCATACAAAAGTGAAAAAAAATTTTGGTCTTTCAGCGCTGCTACTTTCACAGTGAACTCTCTACAAGGAACACGTACACACCCTAGAGTATTATCACTTGTTTTTGTTACAACCTGTATATCTATGAGATTAAATTGCCAACGTGCGGCACGTGCCGACTGGACGTCAAAAAAAGAGTGCTGCTGTCATGTATTACACGTCTCTTTTCACCACGCACTGATAATATGACATCTCGCTTGCTCAGGCCTATGTTTCTCTATTCCCCTAGGTATATTAACTTTATGCGAATAACTCAACTAAATAACATAGATCCAACATCTTTAATTGGGCTGTGAATCAAAAAAATTTAAAGTACAAGTGATCTAACTTATTTAATTCATTTCGAAGAACTTAATATTATATTTAAATAGAATAGTGTGGTAGTTTCAACATAGTATTATAGGGTAACCAGTTAATAAGCTCTCGTGGGTCCGTCTTACCTTGCTCCATACATCAGGCTTACTTGTATGTCGACAGTGATTGATGGTTGAGGCAAATCATTTGTTAAGAGATCACAATATTGTGTTCATCTAATTGAATACAATCAAACCTTATAGGCTTAAAAATAAAAAAGGCCGGCAACGTACCTTCAGTTCTTTTAATGTTGCGAGTGTCCATGGGCGACGGTAGTTGCTTTCCATCAGGTGATCTGTTTGCTTGATTGCCCCCTTATTTAATTTCCCTTTTAAGAGGAAATAGGGTAATAGGGGAGGGTAGGGAAGGGAAGGAAAGGGGATAGAATAGGGGATTGGGCCCCCGGTAAACTCACTCACTTGGCAAAACACAGCGCAAGCGCTGTTTCACGCCGGTTTTCTGTGAGAACGTGTATTTCTTCGGTCGAGCCGGCCCATTCGTGCCGAAGCTTGGCTCTCCCACGTATATAATATAATAATGAAATGTTTGAAATATATTTGTATGTTTAATACTAACCATTTTATATATTTCAAACATTTCATTCATCATAATCAATCAGTGAGAAATATAAATGTTTTATTTAAACACTTATGTTTCCTATCTACAAAACTGTCTGAGTCTAATACAGAGAGTCCTAATTTTAGATGCATTTCCCCCGCGGCTGCTGGCATTGCCCGAAACAATCGCAATTTTAAATATAAATTACATGACTGCATATTATAAACTGAATCTGCTTCATCATTATCAGGCAGTCACCGTCCACTGTCGAACTGTGTCCAGTAGTTAAGAGTGTGTCTCTTGACTCGGAGGTCGTGGGTTCGATTCCCGCGTTGGAAACATGTTATTTCCAAGTTTGGTTAGGACAATGCAGGCTGATCACTTGATTGTCTGACAAGTAAGATAATCCATGCGTCCGATGGGCATGTAAAAAGTCGGTCCTGCGCCTGATCTCTCACCAGTCGTGTCAGTCTTCCGTCCCACTGGGTTATGAGAGTGAAGGAATAGAGAGTGCTCTTGTGTACTGCGCACACACTTGGGCACAATAAAATTACTCCTGCGTACCTGGCCTGGTTTCTATGAAACCGGCCACCCGCACCGAAACCGGTGTGGGGGGTATTATTCCCAGGTAGCACAAAATTGCTGAGTAGCGTCTGTGGGCACGTTTTTTACATCGCCATTTGCTATGAAAAATTGATATATAAGCTTCTACTCAAGCTCTATATGACCAAATTGGGCACACTTTATATAGCAAATTATTCCTATATAGAAAGGATGCAAGTAGCTTTGCTATGAAGTTTTTGTCATTTAGGTCGCTTTCACGTTACCAAAAAATATAGATAATAAAAATCTGAAATATCACACGACTATAAATATAATATGGCGACTACAGAATTAAATGATTTTTAAAACATTGACGTATTACATATATTTTATGAAAATTGTTACTCGCCATAATATGAGCCTAATTTTATATGCAAATTAAGTTTTACTGTTAATGTATATATGAATTATAAGTAATTTTTTAATGCGCTTCTAATATTAATAATTATTAAAACATATTTTTTAAATATTTTATTTTTTATTTGTCACTAAAAGCTGAAATTAAGTTTCCTAAAAGTCTAAATACCTATTCGGTTAACAAAAACCACTGTTAAAAACAACTTATTATTAGGCGTAACCGAAATTAAACGTTAAAATCGATAATTCATAAAATTAGCAAAAATTTTGACAGATTGCACTCCATCAAAACCAGTTAAAGGTCTCACACTAGCACATAATTCACCTTTCATGACTGTTTTTCTTATGAATGCTGAGTAATTTGCTTTGAAGCAAATTACTCAGCATTCATAAGAAAATCAGTCAAGCCTGGCACGGTCCGTCTCACTCCTTTAACGAGCGCCAGCACTGCATTTTAAACATGAAAATTGTATTTTACCATACGTACATTTAAAGTGATGAGAAAGCCATAATATTATATTTTGCAAAAGTGTCCTCTTACTATTCCAAAATTATCGTTTACTAGATGACGCCCGCAACTCCGTTGCGCCAAAATTCGTTTATCACGCTCGAGCTTTATCACAGGATAAAAAGTAGCCTATGTCCTTTTGTGGGACTCAAAGTGTCTATATGCCAAATTTCAGTAAAATCAGTTCAGCGGTTTGGGCGTGAAGAGGTAATAGACAGACAGGCGCACTTTCACATTTATAATTTTAGTATGGAATTAGTATGGATGCTACTTAGTTTTTAGTTTTTTTTACCTAAAACGCCCACTCTGAAATAATGTTCTCATGTTAGAAATTCTCTTTTCTGGATTAGCTGGGAACAGTAAACACTCCTTAAGTACAAAATCGTATCTAAAATGTTCGCATCTGAACTCTAAGCTAAGAGATTTTATAATCAAAGCCTTTAAGTAAAAATTGCTGAGTTTCCAGCGAATTTTCAGCGACGATTGTCTAATCAGATGAGAATTAAATTTTGCACTTTTATCTTTGCATTTGTTAAATTAAATTTGTAAATTTATTTCATACATAGAGATTTTTAAATGGTACAAAATTTATAAGACAACGCCTTTAAAAACCTCCGTGGTCCAATAGTTTAGAGCGTGGCTCTTGACTTCGATTCCAGCGTTGGAAACATGTTGTTTCGAAGTTTGTTTAGGACAGTGTAGGCTGACCATCTTATTGTCGGACAAGTAAGATGATCTATGCGTCGGATTGGCATGTAAGAAGTCGGTCCTGCGCCTGATCTCTCGCCAGTCGACAGTTGTGTCGGTGGTCCGTCATATTGTGTGTACTCTCATAAGTAAAGGAATAGAGAGTGCTCATTTGTACTGCACACACACTTGGGCACTATAAAATTACTCCTGCGTAACTTCTTTATATATATTTATATATAATTGGAATCTCGGAATCGGCTCCAACGATTTTCATGAAATTTAGTATATAGGAGGTTTCGGGGGCGATAAATCGATCTAGCTAGGAATCATTTTTAGAAAATGTAATTTTATTCGTGTTTTATCGAATACCGAGCAAAACTCGGTCAAATAGCTAGTTACTATAATGGATGGAGTGGATTCAACTGCAAATTGCAGTTCAAGTGCAGTTTGAATGCAGTTGACACGACTGCAATAGAACTGCAAACCAAACGCGCAGTCTGATTGCAGTTCAGTTGCAGTCGGCGTGCAGTCGTGTGAACTGTTTGGTTTGCAGTTCTATTGCAGTCGTATTGCAGTCATGTCAACTGCATTCAAACTGCACTTGAACTGCAATTTGCGGTTGGATTGCAGTTAAAATGCGGTCCGTCTGTGTAGACCCTATTTCGCGGCAGGGGCATGGGTCGCTACTCACTAGACTTTTGAGATTATTGTCGTTAACGGCTGCAGTGGACAAACGTCACTACGAGGCTATATTAAGACGTGGCTGAAGAAAAAGGTAAAAAACATCCGGCTCTTTACGGTTAACGTGTTCACTCATGCTAGAAAATGGTAAGCCTTGGCTTCTCATTTTCTTTTTCTCCTCTTGTGTTCTATTTAAATAGCCTATTTTATGACACTAGCTGACCTGACTTATACGTGGGAGAGCCACGCTTCGGCACGAATGGGCCGGCTCGACCGGAGAAATACCACGTTCTCACAGAAAACCGACGTGAAACAGCGCTTGCGCTGTATTTCGCCGAGTGAGTGAGTTTACCGGAGGCCCAATCCCCTACCCTACCCTTTTCCCTTCCCTACCTTCCCCTATTTCCTTCCCTACCCTCCCCTATTACCCTATTCCCTTTTAAAAGGCCGGCAACGCACCTGCAGCTCTTCTGATGCTGCGAGTGTCCATGGGCGACGGAAGTTGCTTTCCATCAGGTGACCCGTTTGCTCGTTTGCCCCTTTATTTCATAAAAAAAAAAAAAAACCTGGCAAACGTTGTTATTTGACATAATATACTATACATATTATATGAAATAATATTAGTATATATAATATTATTATGTCATGCGGAGTTGCGCGCGTCATATTTTATACTTCTGCAAGTTGTTTGCTCTTTCAATTACTAAAACATAATATTATAATATGCTACTAGCTGTCCCGGTGAACTCCGTGTCACTTAAAAACCTTCCCTGGACTTCAAGGATAATTTTAAGATTAAAATTAGCAGAATCGGTTCAGCCGTTATCGAGTTATAGCGTTTCTAACACATTTGGAAATGTATTTTTATATATGTATATAGACTAGCGACTTACCCCGGCTTCGCACGGTTATAAAATATATTATAGCCTATGTCACTCACTGAAGAAAATATGATTAAAATCTATTCAGTAGTTTTTAATTATTATATATAAGTATTCATTACTACCCGTGGCCCGCATCGGTCGGTACCGCCGCAAAAGCTACGACCCGCAATTTTTAAATCTGTAATATTATCTTCGAAAATTTAAAATTTCGAAATTTCTAAAATAAAATTTAATTTAAATATTATGCTGTTAAGGGCCATATAGATCTATATTAAATCAATAATGTATTTAAACTATTTAATTGAATAAGGATTATTCGTATTGGTTAAAATCGCTTAGAAAATTAGCCATTATTTGAAGTTAAAAGTATATGACAAAAAATGTTATTGTGGGATATCCATAAGAGATAGACATAGGTATACCATCGCGGAGTTTTCTGCAGACCTTTTCATAGTGAATAGTACTTGGAACATTATTTTGATAAATCTCGTAGGGTTCAGCCTGCGTTTGCAATGTAAGCGGAAAAAATGTAATTATTTACGACATCACATTAGAAACCCCAAAATTAACAGTATTTCTCCACTACATACTTAATGAATGTATGAATTATACTTAGAAATCTTCCTCTTTAATCACTATCTGTCAAAGAAAACCGTATCAACATCCGTTGCGTAGTTTTAAAGATTAAAGGGAACAAAGGGACATGAGGGAAAAAAGCGACTTTGTTTTATAATATTATTATGTAGTGATTTAAGCAAAGTAAATAATATTATACAGTTAATAAACTGTTCAAAATATTATGTAATAATGACAATATTGATGTATATAATTAATTCTAATGTGTTATTGTGAAATTGAAATATTGGTTTGTTTCTATGTTTGTGTATTGGCTTTGAAGCCACCGAATAAATTTTGATAATGTTCGTCTTTAAGGCTGGCCGCATAATGTGAAATTGCGATTTGGAATTCCGTGAGACTAGCGCAAACGTTCGTTTTTTCACGTAACAGAATAATTCCGCACGTACGGTTCGTATTATTCCGTTCGGAAAAAATCGAACGTGAGTGCCAGTTGTATTTTCTACTGATTCCATGCATTCAGATTTCCAAATACGGTAAACGAATAATAATTTGAAAACCGTATACGGAAAACGTGTGTATGCGGTCAGCTTAATCTGTATAGGTACCGATATTGTGAACGCCAGTTACTGATTTTGGGACACACATTCTGTTCTATTGAAAAATTGTATTGTAATTTAATACTTAAACTGTGCTAAGTACTCGCCTCATGTTCACGAATCAAAGAAATTGATTCGTGAACATGAGGCAGTAGGTCTTATTCAAGCTGGCCGCACTCGTACGTTTTCCATATTCAATTTCCAAATTATTTTTCCGTTTGTATTTTTCACGAGCGAACGCGTCAGCTTGCACTTGAAACGTACGTGCAGAATTCGTTCCGTACGGACTACGGAGACAAACGAACGTGTGCGCCAGTTAATGTATTTTCTACTGATTCCATGCATTCGGATTTCTGAATACGGAAAAGAATTCGGAAATCGCATACGGAAAACGTGTGTATGCGGGCCGGTCATCGGGCTATGTCAAGTCAACATTAGTCATGATCTGTCAGCTGGGCTTGACATAAACCGACGAAACTACATTCGTCCGCCATTTGCCTATAAATCAATTTGTGTGTACATCCACGAGATTTCAACATTTAAAGCAATCAAAATCGCACGAAGTAAATTCATGCAACATCAAAAGCCCAACATTAATTCAGCAATAACCATTTAATTAAACGACTAATTTCAAACTCGCATAATCAGATTTCGGGAAATCATTACACCAGTATTATCCATTTGTCTTTTCCCGTAAAGATATAAAATATACCCCCACACCGGTTTCGGTGACGGTGGCCGGTTGGCGGTTTCATTGACACCAGGCCAGTTAGGCAGGAGTAATTTAATAGTGCTCAAGTGTGTGCGCAGTGTCCAAGAGCAAGTGCTCTTGGACACTGCGCACACACTTGAATGCAATGCAAAGTTGCATTATTTTACTCTCATACCCCAGTGGGACGCCGCACTATGGAAAATGGTCGAACTAGAGCATATCATAAATGGTTTTTAAAAATATCACAATTTGAATGAAATATTCATTGAATTCGATACCCTAATAACCAAATAATCCTAATCAGATATTTTTTTGTACTAAAACTTCATAAATATTTTTATTTATGAATAAATAAAAATATTTATATGAATTATCATAGGTTGAAGTAAGTTGTATGAATTATCATAGGTTGAAGTAAGTTGAAGTAGCGGATGGCTCATTCAAATGTTTGCATACACATAATTCAAATGAATATTGTGAAAAAAGTATTTAGCACATGCATGCGGTTTTATACATTTTTAAAAAGGATATTTTATGTTCTTAATAATGAGCTATTAACTTTTTTAATATGCTTTTTATTTTTGAGTAAGTACTTAAAAATTGACATGCCCTATTTTTCACTTCTTTTTTTTTCGTCGAAGGTTTTCACATTTACCCACGTCTCCCCACGTGCAACTTTATGTGTTATTTGATAGCCTAACTATTCATAAATGAAAAATTAAAAAAATCAGTAGCGGAAGTTTGCGGTCCTGGAAGTTATGGGTAAAAATGTGATAGAGGTCGGAGTAGATAGTTCGGTATCTTTTGCGGTTACTGCTAAAGTTTACAAAAACAATATTAACCACAATATTTTGCTAGCAATAGCTTATCATCTATTTTGCACTCGTCCTGCGTGAGTAAATATGCCATAACATTGATATTAGTACGTATTTCATATCTAAAAAACCAGTATATACGGTGAAGCAAATATCTTCAAATTGCACACTTCAGCGTGTATTTCATATTAAGTGACACTTATTTAAATTGGTTATTTCCATTAAAATGTCAACTTTCAACTGTACTAAGGGCGATTTGATCATTCCCTATATCGAGCGTGGCAGAACCTTGGAATCGTTGTCCATAGTTCTACAGCAAACATTAAATGTTTCTGAGAAACAACTTGTGTTTTGTAATTGGTGACATTCAAAGACATATTCTGCCTTCTTTCAATAAGCGCTGGGCTCAAGCATCACGGAAAAAGGACAAATTTACTCGGAACTAGCTGTCCCGGTGAACTTCGTGTCACTTTAAAACCTTCCCTGGACATCTACGAATATTTTAAGACTAAAATTAGCCCAATCCGTTCAGCCGTTTTCGAGTTTTAGCGTTACTAACACAATTGAAAATCCATTTTATATATAAAAGTGTTGTTTTTAGACTTTTTCAGGAAATTTAATTATTTTTTTTTAGAATTTTTCTCTCCATAAGAACCATCCTCGTACTTCAAGGAATATTTAAAAAAAAGAATTAGCGAAATCGGTCCAACCGTTCTCGAGTTTTGCGCTTAGCAACACATTCAGCGACTCATTTTTATATTATAGATAATCCAAGCTGGCTGGAGTCAGGATATGAATGACCTATCAAAAGTGACCTGAAAATGAATGTGCTTACCAATATGGATTATCCACATTACATGCCTGGATCCGCAGCATGGAAATGGTATTAAACATTTGCTAAAATCTTGACATTAAGACTTGGTCTGCTACAACAGAAGAAAAAAAGAAATTGAAGAATGAAAAGAAGGAATTTGTTCAAAAACGTTTCAGGGAAGAGCTAGGATTAATTATCGACAAACCTCGTCAATTAAGTGGAAACTCAAGTGATGGAAATACAGTACGAAGGTTATTTTACAATTACACTTGCTCAGCGAACATAACAGGTATTGATGAAACATTAATTAAACGCTTGTATATTATTTTACAAGCTCTATCTTCTGGAATGATGATCGATCCCGAAAAATTTGGAGTTTATGCCGTAGAAACTGCGCGAATTTATGTTAGTAACTATGATTGGTACTACATGTCATCCTCCGTGCACGAATTACTTATACACGGAGAAAACGTGATCAAACATTTTTCTGTTCTTCCTATTGGACAACTGTCGGAAGATGCATGTGCAATAAAGACTACAGAAATATGCGCCCGCACCATGCCAGAAAAGGTTCCCATATGAACAAATGAAGACGTATTTAAAACGCTTCTATATACTTCAGATCCATACATTTCAAGTTTAAGAAAACCTTATGTGAGAAATGTGAAGGACTCTTCATCAAGAGATGAAGAGGCACTAAGTCTTTTGAAGGTGGTACCTGAAGGTGATCCTACATTTACACCTGAAGTAATTTTAGTTAGAAATAGCGAGGATAATAATAATTAGATATAACATTAAGTAACTAAACCTAGTTATATAAAACCAATAATATTAAAAGATTTGTCTAATCTGAGATCAATTAGTTTGGTGTGAGGTATAGATAGGTACTATACGATTTTATAATTTTATGTATTTTATTATGCTTGTGTGATAAGTAATTGTTTAAGTTTTCTTAATTTTACTCATATTAGTACTTATTTATAAAAAATAAACATATAAATACTACTCGTATTACTTTTTTCTCTTTTCTTTTTTTTAACCTAAAATAAATATGTAATACATTGAAAAAAATACAAAAATTGATTATTTTTAAAATCTTTGTATATCATTGTATACATGTGCCAAATCTCAATACAATACGATGAAAAACCTTGAAGTTACAGATTTTTGATCCGATAAGGACCCAAATTTTCCACTGTGCGCCAGACGGACGATCGACACGACTGGCGAGAGATCAGGCGCAGGTAGGGTTGCCAACTTTTTTCACAAGAAATAGAGTATATTCAGATCACTGAAATATTTTAAACAGTATTTTAGAAAAATGAACAGTATATTATTTATTTATTCGTTTAAATACGTACATTATTAGAGCTTCTTGCCAAACTTACTAAAAATAAAAATAAAATGTCTAAGCGTCTAAGTTTAATATGGCATAATAAAGTGTTCTCACTTTGATGCTAAAAACAGTATTTTGTATACTTTATTTTTGTTCAACAGTAAAAAGTATAATATAGTGAATAACAGTATAATACTGTTCAAAACAGTATAGTTGGCAACCCTAGGCGCAGGACAGTCATGTTTTTACAAGCCCATCCAACGCATGGATCATCTTACTTCTCCATGCATGCTACGGGTGCAGGTGCTTCTTTTTCACTTCTCGAGCACACCCGAAGTGTCGTTGTTTTTTTTGATGGCACAATGGCGCAATCACTTCAAAACGGTGTCAATGTCTACAACGTAAAAATTCACAATTAAAGATGGGAGTGGAAGAAAAGACATATTAACATTTAATAACATCAGGACAATTACTATTTTTTCCTAATAATATAAACAAACCATGTAACTTATCTACTTCATCATCGGCTAATATAAAATCCACGTTTATTTAATTCAAATCCATTTCCAGGCCCTAGAGCCTCTATTTATGCAAAAAACGGCAATTTTTTAACTGTTACTTGCCTGCTTTCTACTCATGTCTTCCATTGCTCGAATTGAATGCAACATAATTTAATTAAACAGTAACCAATTACACGGTGTATTGATTAGCTAATTAATTAGCAGATAATGACACACTTCATTCGTGTAATTATTATTATTGAACTAGCTTTTGGTCGCGGCTCCGCTCCCATAAATAGATACAGTATTTATGGGAGCGGAGCGGGCGGCATTTTTTATTCTTAAATTAAAAAAAAATGCCGTCCTCATCACCTTGATGAGAGGTAGTATTCCAGTGCGTTTTTCGCGTAACTTTCTGCACAGCAAAACTCTGGAACGAACCAGTTGTATCATAGAACTCAGTAGAATTTTGAAGAAGAGAGCTTATTCTCACTTAAAAAGATGTTGACCTACTAAAGCAAACTACCGTGGCCCATCCATGCCCCTTATTTTTATAAAAAAATACAGGGTGTAACAAAAATAAGTGATAATACTTTAGGGTGTGTACGTGTTCCTTGTAGAGAGTTCACTGTGAAAGTAGCAGCTCTGAAAAACGAATTTTTTTTTTCACTTTTGTATGGGCAAGGACCCGAGCGTCACGAGTTTCCCCATACAAAAGTAAAAAAAAAAATTGGTCTTTCAGCGCTGCTACTTTCACAGTGAACTCTCTACAAGGAATACGTACACATCCTAAAGTATTATCACTTGTTTTTGTTACAGCCTGTATAATTTTAGAATTCTATAAAATATACTTTTATTGCCAGAGGAAAATGACCCATATTGGATGTGTTATTTTATGTAATGATAGCCGCCTAGCTTTAAACTACGAGTATAAGGGCCTGTTTCACAACGTCGATAAGTTCCGTATAGGCTATCCACCACTTAGAATCTGTCAATTAAGTTGTGGATAGTCTATTCGGCACTTTATCAGGAAGTGAAACAGGAGCTTAGGCTCTTTTGCTTTCGATAAATAAAATATTATGTCAAAATAATATGTTACAAGCTATTACAAGCTATTTTTATTTTAATTAATAATTCAATGCATTATTTAACAATCTTCACTCCTATTTATCCTTGGCAAATTTCACATGACTCAGTTATATTATGATCACGTTCAATAGTTTTGTACACAACATAGTTAAATTTACAATAACTAGCTAAAAGCCACGGAGCTGATGACACATCTTCATATTAATATTATAAAAACCTTGGCTGACTGATGACAACACATCTACATTCTACATATAAATCAGAGACCAGTATATTTATTACTCTATGATATAAATAAAAATTACTATGTTAAAGCACAAATCAATAGGCGTAATCGTTTTTCCGTAAAGTGTACCACAAAATATTATAATGATTGTAGGACATACTAGGGCTCCCTCCGATCGCCCTGATTATTTTAACATTTTCATTTTCAAAAGAATTTTACATTTTACAAGTATTACGTGGAATGTTATTAAAGAAAGACTCTACGGGGTCATATTTCAATTTTAAGTATACATTAGTATGAAAACAAGCGGTAGCTTCTTTGCAGTTATTTTAATAAAGACCGCGTGGCTTCAGGGTTCCACAGCCAAAGAGTAAAACGACTTATTGGTCTAGTGGTGGAGTAAAACATCTTTTAATGATTCTCGACTCGGAGATTCTGGTCACAGCACACATATAAACTCGGAAAGGGATCGTCACCGTATCGCCTTTCGCCTCGCCGTCTACCAGGCGTCAACTTAACGTATGCACGTAACCAAAGCGTATCAGTAGCGCCTGCACGTCAACTCGACTACGGCTAGGCGACGCCTCGCTTACGGCTCGGGGAAGGGGAAAGGGACAAGGGTGGACGAAGAAACGTAAGCTTGAGTACGGAGAGCCGTTGGCGGGTGGACGACGAGCCGTAGGCGTGTGGACGACGAGCCGTAAGCGGGGGGACTGCTAGTTGACCACGCGTCGCATCCCGGTTCGGAGCCTGTTCCGAGGCAAGGCGATTACGTTACGGTTCCGCTTAGCGTGCGTTGCAGTAGGGAGTTTCATACAAACAATATTAAACGGGGTTATTCGGGGTGTAAGTCAACCTCCAACTAGGTGGGACAACGATCTCAGTTAAGTTGTAGGCCCATGTTGGATGCGAGTAGCAGGAGATCAGTCATCTTGGCGTTCATTGAGAGAGGCCTATGTCCAGCAGTGGACGACTATAGGCTGATATGATGATGATGAATATTGAACGGCTCGAGGCGATACGGTCCCGATCCCTTTCCGAGTGTGTGCTGTGAGTTTTGATCTATACTGGGACAACGCAGATTGTTCAAGCAGACAGATGATTCCTGCAACGGCCATGTAAAGGTGGTACGAGAATTAAAAAGAAAATAATTCTACTGACTCTTGTCCTGTGTAGCTGACCTGGGTTCAAATATGGCCATGCGTTCGGTAACGTCGCCTCCACGGAATATTTCACCATCACTTTTGTATTGTAGTCCAGTACCACTCTAGTTCATTCGCAGTTTTTTTTTTATTAGCCTATGCTGTCAAACTGCAGGGCAAAGACCATTCACAGTTGCTTTCCCTTATAATACTTTCGACTTTTGTTACAGAACCCTTCGTGTGTACGGATCGCACTTAACCGTTTTCTTATCTGCTTAGTGTTAGGAACCTAAGGTTAAGACTTAGTAATTTCATAACATTTCGTATATTCAGTAGATTTTACAGTAAATTTGAGAGGTAATTTATTAGCTTATTGCATTTAAAATTACACAAAATCATTGAAATGAACTGGCTATATATTTTGCATATTATAGTATAAGGTAGGACTAAACATCTATACTTAATATACTTAATAATATTATAATTGGGAAGTTTGTTTGTTTGTTTGTTTGAACGCGCTAATCTCAAGAACTACTGATCCGATTTGAAAAATTATTCCAGTGTTAGATAGGCCATTTATCAAGAAAGGCTATAGGCTATTTTTTATTGCGCTAAGACTAATAGGAGCGAAGAAATAGAGTAAAATGTGGAAAAAACGGGAGAAATTATTTGAAATGGCTTATTTGAACACGCTAATCTCAAGAACTACTGGTCAGATTTGAAAAATTCTTTCAGTGTTAGATAGCTCGTTTATCGAGAAAGGCTATAGGCTATATTTAATCACGCTAATACTAATGAGAGCGAAGAAATAGAGGAAAATGTAGAAAAAATGGGGGAAATTATTTGAAAGGGCTTATTTGAACGCACTAATCTCAGGAAGCATGGTCCGATTTGAAAAATTCTTTCAGTGTTAGATAGACCATTTATCGAGGAAGGCTATAAGCTATATTTTATTACGTTAAGACTAATAGGAGCGAAGAAATAGAGAAAATTTGGAAAAAAACAGGGGAAATTATTTGAAAGGGCTTATCTCACGAACTACTGGAGCAAATTTTCTTTTATTTGGCACAGATAAGAAGTAGGCCACGTGAAGGATCATAGGCTACTTTTTTGTGGACTAATTTGTCTGTGAAATATCTAATTTACGCGGGCGAAGCTGCGCGGAACGTTATATTTCGCGTGGTCACAACATCACGCGTAAACGGCTGGACCCATTTTGCTGAAATTTGGTATTTAAAGATACTTTGAGTCCCGAAAAAGAACATAGGATACATTTTGTCCCGGAAAAATTTACGGTTACTGCACTATATACTTTTATGATTTGCGCGTAAACTATTCAATCTATTTTAATGGAATTTGGTATGGAGATATTTTGAGTCTCGGAAAAGGACAAGGAATACTAATATTGTCACGGAAAATGTACGGTTACCGCACAATATTATTTTACGATTCTCGCCTAAACTATTTAATCTATTTTGATGAAATTTGGCATGGAGATTGGAGATACTAATTTGAATCTGGAACAAGGAATGTTTTTTGTCCCGGGAAAATGTGCGGTTCCCACACAATATACTTTTCTGATTTGCGCGTAAACGACTCAATCGATGTACGGGAACAACTATAAACTAAAGTCCACGCGGACGAAGTCGCGGGAAACAACTAGTAATTTCGTAATAAGCAACTAACATAAAGTGGCAAAATTTTAAACACCGCTAATTAAGTTTAGTCTAAAATGCGAACATAATTAACTAGATTTTGCGAGTTTTGAATTCATTGAATACCCTCAAAGAGATTAAATTAATCGAGAATTTACGTTTGAAATGTTGTAACATTTACACTAACCAAATCATGTAACTGTGATTTACCTTACTATCAACTACATAATATTATTGTTAATGAAGGTCGATGTTTGTTTTTTACGCTCAAATAACTGAAACAATTAGCACTTAACAGTTAAAATCCTGGATTACCATAAGTTTTATTTACACGTTTTATTTAATGTCTTGTTCTGATATGTTAGAAATTTAGCTATAAAGAGGAAATAACTGAAAGAAAAACGTAACTTTTGTGTATTAATTTTAAGTTATTGCATAGTTTTTATAGCGGCTTTGAGCGCGGCGACTGAATCAAGAAATGTCGTAACGCAAATAAACCTAACACCCCCGACTCGTGCGGCATTGCCGTGCATCTTTTAACGTCGTTTCAGTTCGGCAGAACTCAGCACGGTGTTTGTGTGCGTGCGATTAGACGTATGCTAATTTGAATTGAATTAGTTGATAAAAAGTGCTGTGCAATTGCTTTACCGCGGCAATCCCCGAGTGCCACACGTATTTTTTATATTATTATCTTCGTAACAGCCCATCTTTATGTCTGAAATTGTACTAAGATTGACCTACATGAGCTTAATTAGTGATCATCTGACCGCTACCCCAAACCCGGCAAGATATAGATAAGACGCGTCGTATTTTACGCCTTAAATATAATTAATGTCCGCAATCAAATTCATTATAGTTATTGGCTAACTCAAACATAATATGATTACAACGGCCATCGTGATAAATCAAAGATTATTATGGAGGATAACTACAGATTTACTATCTGTGATAGCGTTTAATTTAAATAATGTAACTATAATTTTTTTTATGAAAAAGGGGGCAAACGAGCAAACGGGTCACCTGATGGAAAGCAACTACCGTTGTCCATGAACACTCGCAGCATTAGAAGAGCTGCAGGTGCGTTGCCAGCCTTTTAAGAGGGAATAGGGTAATAGGGGAGGGTAGGGAAGGGAATAGGGGAGGGTAGGGAAGGGAATAGGGGAGGGTAGGGAAGGAAATAAGGGAGGGTAGGGAAGGGAAAAGGGTAGGGGATTGGGCCTCCGGTAAACTCACTCACTCGGCGAAACACAGCGCAAGCGCTGTTTTTCTGTGAGCCCGTGGTATTTCTCCGGTCGAGCCGGCCTAATCGTGCCGAAGCATGGCAATATAGTTTACTAGACATTCCGCGAGGCTTCACCCGCATTTCCTTCTGTTTCTTCGCTCCTATTAGTCTTAGCGGGACAAAATATAGCCTTCCTCGATAAATGAGCTATCTAACACTGAAATATTTTTTCAAATTGGACCAGTAGTTTCTGAGATTAGCGCATTCAAACAAACAAACTCTTCAGCTTTATAATATTAAGTATAGATTAGTATAGACTATGCGATAGTGTTTGTAATTACAAACACTATCGATATAATTCGATAAATTTTAGCAATTTGTATGTCGGGCGATACACGTACCTTTTTCATTGAAATCGGTTTATATAATTAGTGTAGGTATTAGTGGTAATATTCAAAAGTTTTAAATGGCAGTGTATATATTTCAGCCAAATTCAAAGTGTGCTACCGAAGTGGAGCCCTGGGGCTATGCAAAGGCCCGGTAGGCCATCCACGAACGATGGAGACGATTCCTTCAACGTCAAACTATTAATTTTTTTTGGAATACGTCAAAAATATCACTTCTTAAAGGCTTCCGTCACCAAAAAGTTTTGAGAACCGTTGGTCTATTTACGCTAGTAAATAAAAGCGCTATCTTTTTATTGGCTAAATCATTCGCCCGCTAATAGATAAACTCCAGTTAAAACCCTCATATAGACCAGGCATAGTGTTGCAATCAGACCAAAAAAGTTTATTAACAGAGCGATTTCATAAAATATTAGTACACACTCAGTCGCAAGCAAGGCCAAGGACTGCAGAAACTTTTGTAATATTGCCCAGCTCTTATTTTCAAAAAAGCTTCCCATAAAATAATTAAAACATAATTTGCATTTTATAAATAATTCTTTCAAAGAAAGTTTGTAGCAGTTTCACTCGGTTCGCTAAAAAAGAGTTTTATTTAATTTCGTCTCACGATCCGGAGAAAAACATCACAGTTAAATTTTTCATAAACTGCGAAGAAATTTTAAGAAAATATTTAAGTAAAGCGATTGGCTCTCTTTTAATGCGCTATAAGTGCATCAAACAGCTGATGTAACTCAATATTGTACGCTGTTAGTAGTTTTATGTGAAGTATGGAATTCGTTTGTGTACTTTGAAGAAATATTGCTCTGAATGTTATCAATTTATTATGATAGAAAGAAGATTTTTTATCAGACACGACAAATAGGAAAAAATATCACTGATTTGATTTTGGAAAAAAGTTGTCTTCATAACATTTATTCATACTTACAAATATAAATGTAAACGTTTGTCCGTCTGTCTGTGTATCTGTCTTTTACCATTTCACGCTTAAACCGCTGAAATGATTTTGATCAAATTTAGTACGCAGATACTTTGACTTCTGAAAAAGGACTTATATGTGTTTACACCATAAAGCTAATATATTACCTAGCGGAACAGAGCAACAATCTTCAGCTGTCAAACGAAACCGAAATTGGTTTCATCTGTGTGAAAAATATGTGTACGTATACACTTGCACAAGCATGATTGAACATGATTTCTATGAGATTAAATTGTCAACGTGCGGCACGTGCCGACTGGACGTCAAAAAAAGAGTGCTGTTGTCATGTATCACACGTCCCTTTTTACCACGCAGTGTTACTGATAGTGACAGCTCTCTTGCTCAGGCCTTTGTGTCTCTATTCCGCTAGGTATATTAACTTTATGGTTTACACAGAGTTGCCGTGTAAAGTCCAAGTTACTTTATAGCAGTGTTTTACAACATTTTTAAAAATGCGACCCCCTCTGTATGAAAAAATGTATCGCGAAAGTAAAGGGGTTACTTTTTCATCATGATTCAATTCTATTTATATTTTTGATCTTTATTGTTTTCTTACTGAAGTTTTCTAAATATCTGGCGACCGACCGTAATCTGTATTGAAGCGACCCACACGTTGAAAAACACTGATTAATGCTTTATATTTATTGCTTTATAGACGTGTGGACGCTATCACGTTTTGATACTGTCTCCATGGACTAATGACATTTACTTTAGAGAACGAATTCGTAAGTTCAATCCCAGACAGTTAACGTATAAGCGGTTAATGGTTAACACGAAACTGCACTGTAATGGCTCCATCTATTACCGTCTATCGTATCCGCTATAGCTCCTAGAAAACTCGACGTAAATACGACTTAATGCTTTAAAGCAGACATTCTTAAAGCGTGCTCGATGAAGGCCTGAGGCTCTACAAAACCTTCATAGGAGCTCTGCAATACATAATTTTTTTATAAATATCATCTGATACGTCTCGCATGGAGATTATCCGTTCAAACACAAAACATTATCTTTCTTGCGGGTCCGTCAAATTGTCACTTCTTAAAAGGGTTCCGCCACCAATAAAGTTTGAGAACAGTTGCACTATAGCTTCTAGAAAACTGATCGTAAATACGACTAATAGCTTTAAAGCAGCCATTCTCAAACCGTGCTCCGCAAAGGCCTTGTATCCACGAGTGATACATAAACTGTTTTTAGCAACATCATCAGACGCCTGCATGGAGATAGTCCATTCAAACACAAAACATGTCTGTCTGTTTTTTCCGTCAAAAATTTCACTTCTTAAATGGGTTCCGCCACCAAAAAAGTTTAAGAACCGCTACGCTTCTAGAAAACTTTAGTAAATGCGACTAAATACTTAAAAGGTTTGTCGTCAAATGAAACTTCTTAACAGAAGACTGTGTCGGACTAGTAAATGAATTGTCTAGACTCTGGAACTTTTGATTAAGCAAAATATAAATGGATGAATTTATAGTCTGTCTATTAACAAATTAATGGATGATATCCTCTAATAACCCCTTTTTATTCATTTAGATATGAATATAAACTTGTTTGCTGCTTTAATGCTACCAATTTTAATTGTTATAATACAAGCATTTAAAATAATAACTGCACAGACCTTCGACGCATGAAATATGTAAAATAGTGTAGTTAGGTGAATGTGTGTGTAAGCAAGTAAAAATGGCTGCACACATCAACAGCTGTGCCGTGTGCGCTATCTAGATTATTTGTAACTGATACCGCCAGAAACTCCGTTGCGACAAAAACTCCGGGATAGAAAGTATCCTATGTCCTTTACCGGGACTCCAAGTATCTCCATACCAAAATTTCAGCTAAATCGAGTCAGCGGTTTCAGCGTGAAGAGGTAACAGACACACTTTCGCATTTATACTATTTGTGGACGCTGTCACGTGATATGGTTTGAGTAGTAAACTTATTGTATTCATAGCGACTTATAATAAAATCAGTCTTTGAAAAGCCGCAAAAGACTTACAAAACAGGGATTTGAAAGTTGATAAACGCTCTACTTAACGATTTAGCACCTGGAATTTTGAGACATAAATTAAATGAAAATAAGTATTGGAACGAAGTTCTTTATCGCGCGTTTGGCGTAAATCTGAAGGCTAGACAGAACGATATTTGACCTTGATTTGACTTCGACACTTTTTTATTAGTACCTGCATGTTAGGGGCAGAGGGCGTTGATAGTAAGTATTCCTGTGCGTCAACTAGATGGCGTTATTGGAACGAAGTTTTTTAAAATAAACAGCGACGCGTTGTTAGTATTCCTGGGCGTCAATATAAATGGCGTTTTGTTAATAATTTTTGAGTGTATAATTAAATTGTATACAGGTTTTTTGAGACCTCTCAAGTTCTTTTGTTTATACGGAAATACTTACATAACAATTTTGCTTTATTTCATGCAGCTAAACTAAATACCTACGCAGTATAAGAAACAGATACCAGAAGATGTTTTTAAGGATGATTTAAATAAGCGTGAAGATCTCCGCATACATAATTCCGCATTTATAATTATTATAATATAGGGTGCAATTAAACCTACTGGAACGAAGTTCCTTATCACGCATTGCGAAAGAGAGCGAGACGGAAAAAGTTGTAACGAAACTTTCGGATGCTATTCTCAAAATGTTAGTACTGAGTGATTATAAAAGAAAAAATGTGTGTATTTTTATTTTATCAAGGATCAATATATTGAAATTTAGCCGGAAAGTTTAATTGCACCCTGTATAGTATCAATGGTTGATTACTTTACCTAGACTTTCTTCCCTTTTACGAAACTTACACGCAAGCTTACTCTTTTTTTTTTTCTTAAAAACATCTTCTGGTATATTTTATTTCTTTTTTAATGTTTGGTATAGTCATACTTTGAATCCAGTAAAAGGAATTCTAATAAAACGTTGTTGCCATCTAGCCCACCTCTTGGTTATTTTGATGTCGATGATGATTTATTATACTAGCTAAAAGCCGAGCTTTGTGAGGGTTTGCGTCATTAGACCTTGACTGACTGATCATAACACAACATAATATAAATAAAAATTACTTTGTTAAAGCACAATATATCAATAGGCGTGATAGTTTTCCGTAAAATGTTCAGCGGGGCTAAAATGGTCGCTTTGAAGAATCATGATATGAATCATAATATGATTCATTTTTCTAAAATCGCAAAATGCAACTCTGCTTGCAATTCATTTCTGTATTTTTGTACTGATTTGACATTTGTCAGTTTGACAGTTTTGTCAATTCATTTGCTGAATCCATTGAGAGGAATTGCTAAATGTGACCATTTTAGCCCCGCAGGTTGTGGGATATACCATATCAAAAATTGCGAATGAAAAGAAGTGTATAAACTGCCTTATGTCCCAGTGCGCCCATAATGAGCGGATCTAAAAGATTCTCAAAGAATCCCATGACGATGCCAAATATGTTGGAGATAAAAAGTCTCATTGTCAGCCCTAGGTCAAGCGCTCTGCTCATTCCACTCCCGGGGATAAAGTTTTGGCTCTTATTAATGGCCTCTTAATTTTTATGGCCCGTTTTTTCGCAGATATTTTTTTCTTTGTGACATTATAACGGTTATGGAAATACTTGAAGCCAAGTTGCAGTTATAAAGTGTGTCAGATTTTAAGGTTTGTTCTATTGAGGATTTGTTTATTTTTTTTTTATTAGATTTTAAGTTACAAAATACAAGAAAAATAAGAAACAATATTATGTTAAAATTGTAATAATCAGATATTATTCGATATTATTTTAGATTTAACTTTTTTATTCCCGACACTCAATTGTAGAGTTTGAACACAAAATGTAACTAACTTATTTTTTTTTATAATATGTAAACCATTGCTCTTTACCATTTGAATACACAGTAAATATTTGATCCTCCGTCTCAATTGATCCTCCGATCAACGCCTCCGTGGTCTAGTGGTATAGAGCGCGGCTCTTGACTCGGAGGTCGTGGGTTCGATTCCCGCGTTGGAAACATGTTATTTCCAAGTTTGGTTAGGACAATGCAGGCTGATCACCTGATTGTCTGACAAGTAAGATGATCCATGCGTCGGATGGGCATGTAAAAAGTCGGTCCTGCGCCTGATCTCTCGCCAGTCGTGTCGGTCTTCCGTCCCACTGGGTTATGACAGTAAAGGAATAGAGAGTGCTCTTGTGTACTGCGCACACACTTGGGCACTATAAAATTACTCCTGCGTAGCTGGCCTGGTTTCAATGAAACCGGCCACCGTCACCGAAACCGGTGTGGGAGCTATTATTATTATAAATATTTGATTAAATAAGTATGGGTCATTTTACTATCAACACCAAACTATCTAACATTTAAACGTCAATCTACTTAACCCAACATTTACAGAATTTACAAGAGTCTAATTTAATAGAAAATTTTTCACCTAATAAATAGAAAGTAACACATAATGGTCCGGAACTTCTTCTGACCTATATACTTTTGAATTTCTTAACAAGCGCGCTCGTTTCTAGCGTGTTTTCATTTCGCGTCGCCGACTCCAACCATCTGCATAATTAGTGCAACGTTTAATCGCTGGGAGAGTGTTTTCGAGACATATATTAAGAAAGCATTGCAAAGACAGCTTCTGTTTGTACAGTTGGTTTGTCTTGAGAAGTGTGGGTGTCTATAGCATATTTGGCTAGAGGCTAATTCTGGGTGTATTTAAAGATAATCGGTCTTACTACAAAAGATTTAAATACTACAAATTGGTCTCAAAACAACTGTTCGACAGATGTTTAGTTTTTTGTAGTAAGCCGTAAGACCGAATATTTTTAAATAAGAATAGATGATTATAATGTCTAATTAACCCTCGGTTGGTCGCGCTTTTAAAATAACGTCGTTGGTCACCTGGGGTCTTTGAAAGCCCGAAAATTAAATGACATAAAAATGGCATAAATTTATATATTTCTTAACTTTTTTCTGTAAATTATTGTAATTTAATTCAATGTTAATCCGATTTTATCAAAAGATTAATTATATTTTTAATACTTATAACCAAAACTTACAAATTAAAACTATAAGTCAAAAAATTTCAAGTGGAAACCGTGAGTTGGGAATATTTAAAAAAAAATCAACATCATTTTAAAATTGTGGTAAAACGTGTAGGTAACTAAAATAATAGTTAAATTTTCTATAACTTAGATTGACATTTAAAAATCTAAGTCCAAATAACATATAAACTATTGAATGTTAAACATTCACAAATTTTCAGCAACAAAACCTAATATATTTTATACATTTTCCTATTCTAATACTTAAAACGTATGGTAAATATACCAACAATTAGTTTCTAATCATCACCAAAAATATAATCATCATCATTTTGGTCTACATAGCAAAATATGCATTTCTGGAAAAGTTCGTCTAAAACTTCTTGTATGCAATATAAAACAATAAGAATTAACACACGAATATTTTAATTGGTTTATTTTTAAAATACAAGGAAAATCACAAAGAAACCCATTTCGGTGTGAAAACTGTATGAAAATATCAAATCAAATTTAGCTACGCGGTTGGTCACCTGGGGTCTTTAAAGACCCCAGCGTGAATAAACACATCTGTAACACATAATACATGCACGCTAGCTCAGATTAATGACAATTATATCGAAATATAATTCCTTTTAGGAAGCTACCTAAAGAGCGGAGTTGCTACGATTAATTTAAATATAGTTTTTTCTCGATTTCGCAAGCTCCGGGCTTTTAAAGACCCCACGCGACCAACCGAGGGTTAAAAAGAGGTAGACAGCTCAAGTTGCGTTAAATGTTATTTTAAAAGATTTCACAGAAAAATAGATTTTGGTGATCAGACACCCAAATTTTATTTACTTTTGCATCTATAATAGTATGAGTTCAGGTTTCCTCATTTTGTTGTAATAAAAATGATGTCGAGGCTATATTTGCGTTTAGCATACCTAAGTTTTTTGTGTTTTGTTGGCTTCTCAATTTAATATTAAAAATAAAGACGGGTTGCACTCCGGGAGTGCCGGCAGAAGTGAAAACTTGATTATTAACGTTGTGCATTATTTTTTTTTTTTGGCCCATTTTTAATAAAAAACTATTTTTAATTAATCGAAACCCTTACAATCGATTAAATTTTTAACACATTTTTTATGAAAATCGATTTCTTTTATTAATCGAAACCCTTACAATCGATAAAATTTTTAGCCCATTTTTTATGAAAATCGATTTTTACAAAATCGATTTTTTAATTTACGAAACCCTTACAATCGATTAAAAAATATTGACAATCGAAAAAAAAACAATCGATTATTCGATTAATCGATATCAATGTTAAAACACTACTCTCCAACCGTCTTACGGTTTTTCGATCAGCACGAGAATCTGACGCGAGTTTCACAGTTTTTACCCATCCCACAAAAGTGCTCAACTCAAAAAAACAATAAAACTACTGCCATTTACTCACTAAAACAAAATTTTGTAATCACTAAAAGAAAATATGTAATAAAAAATACACGAGTAGAAAATGAAGAAATGCGAGTTTCTTACGCCGGTGCGAGTTTCTTACGCCGGTTCTTCTCGCCGGGTTAGTTCCCGAACCGCTGGTAGGCATCATGTAGGACATTCTGAAAATCTTTATTTTTTTATTCAGAAATAAAACAATTTTAATTTTGATTTTTGATTTTGAAAAGAGAAGAAGCAATGAGTAAATGACAAATTTCTACGTACATTTCTAATTATCTACCCGTAGTCAGTGTTTACTTATATAAAGTAAGTAAACTGACTACGGGTAGGTACGCGTACCTATTCATTTCTTACCGAATTAAATTATAAGTAAAGTTTGTCTCATCACTCGAGTATTTTCTGTGGACTCCTTTATCCTTTTGAATATTTCAGTAAGTATAAAGTTCTCAAACTTTTGCCTTCCACTCAGATCCAAATAACTACGCAAGTATTTTTGGTACATTACTTTAATTTTAAGGTTTCTCTACTAATTACAGCACGACTATCATATAACCTTGTAATCTATTCGGAAAAGAACGTTTGACTATATTCATTTTTACATACTTAATATGAAAAAAAACACTTGCCGAGGATGCCCTACAGTTTTTATCACGATTTTTTAAATAAAATAAGGGGGCAAACGAGCAAACGGGTCATGAAGGCGCCGTTTGTTATATTTCTATGAATTGTTGCCGCATATAATTTATAACGCCATCTGTTGTTGTGTTTGTGCACTGTTATGACATTGGACGAGGTCTTATCGATCCTGTCCTAATAATCCTCTCTTTCCCTCGATATCCGCTACGCGAGTTTGGCGCCACTTGCGCCAATAGTGAAGTTCGTCGCAAATCGTGGCCGCAGGACTGAAAGAGTGAAGTTCTTCTGTTCCGCTTGAGCCGCGCTCCGCGCTACGCTAAAAGCCGCGAATTTTCTATAACCGCTAAAAAAGGGGGCCCCCCTATACAAGTGACGCTGGAAATCCGCTGTTCCCATCCAAGGTAAGATCTCTAATTTGTTATATTGGTGTATTCATGCAGCAGCAGATGTTAACTTGTGGTGTGGTAACGATTCATAGTTTATAAATTTTTAAACCTAATACAGTCCACTAAATTCGCATACAAACCATTTGGTCCATACGAGCCGGATAATATTCTTAATTTGTGCGTTATTTACCGCGTTTTTTTAGTTAAATTTATCCGCAAACTCGCTTTTTCTCGTATAATTTGTGTAAAACAAAATGGCGACGACACGAAGCCATGAGCACGCTGACGCTTCAGCAAAAATGGCAGGCGAACGGAACTTAAAACTCGCTGAAATTAAAGCCGCTGCGTATTTTCAACGTATGCAATCTGTTTTTGATTCGATTCCAATATCGACCGCGCCCACTAGAAGTTCGCAAGATTTTTTAACCAATTGCGTAACTATAGATAGTATCCGCGCCGAATTTATTTCCGCAATTAATAATAAAAATGAGTTAACTTTAATTCTTGATCCTAACGCATCGCCTGATTTTCAGCAAATTTTCGCATTTGATGACTTGTATAATCGAGTCAAAATTGAAGTAGCAAACCGCTCCACCATAGAATCAAAAGAAAGCGTTGTAAAATCGAATTGTAATCATGATAACGACAATAATTCTAAAATTAGATTGCCGCGATTAGAATTACCTTCTTTTAACGGGGACATTCAAAATTGGTCTATTTTTTATGAAAATTTCCACAACATAATACATAGTAATAATACTTTATCCAACTCAGAGAAAATGCAATATTTGCTTGGTAGATTAACGGGGCACGCGCTCGACTTAAGTAAAGGAATTTTACCTACGGGCGACAATTATTCATTATTATGGTCCGCACTTTGTGACAAATATAACGATAAACGTTCACTTGCAGTGTCTTATTTTAACCAACTTCTTAAATTACCAGTAATAAATACCGCAACTCCGGCCGCTTTGGAGGGTTTTGTAGATAAATACTCGACGCTTGTGTCCGCTTTAAAACAAATCGATATAACAAATTTAGCTGAGTTCATGTTTGTTCACTTAGGATTGAGATCGTTAGATTTAGAAACTGTTAAGTGTTTTGAAATGCATATTAGAGAAAACAAAGAATTCCCAACATCATCTGAATTAATTAAATTTATCAGAGACCAGTATCGCGTTCTAAGTCGCACCAATGTTAATAATATTGTAAAGTTTTCGAGCTCACAAAACAATAATAATACTAATTCTTACAAAACTCGCGCCGCGACACAGAATAAAACGTTTAAAACATTTGTCAACATTCAAAGTAGGTATGATTCACCGTCTCCATACGCATTTAATGAAACTAAATCATTAAAATGTAATTGTTGCAATGTTGATAAACACCAGTTGTATCAATGTCCTAAATTTACATCATTAAATCCCTTTGAACGTTATACGTACGCGAAAATTAATAAATTATGTTTTAATTGCCTTAGCCACCGTCATTCAATAGTAGATTGTAATTCTATTAAACGTTGTCGTTTTTGTTCGCGTAATCATCACTCGCTTATACATTTTTCGGATTCTACAAAACAAGCTTTCGCTAATACAATGACTCACGCTGAAGGTCATAACAATAATTTAAATACTCCCGCAAAACCTAATCATAACCGCAATGATAAACATATCGCATTGTTTTCCCGCTCGCCCGCAGCCGCAGCTCGCTATAATAGTTCGCTTCCGCGCGCCAGCGCTGGTGCCTACTCGCACGCTCCCCGAATAGAAGCACGCAACTCTCCCTCTTATTCTCCCGCATATGAGAATTCCGCTCCCCGCATAAATACATGCAACAACGCTCCCTCTTATTCTCCCGCATATGAGAATTCCGCTCCCCGCATAAATACATGCAACAACGCTCCCTCTTATTCTCCCGCATATGAGAATTCCGCTCCCCGCATAAATACATGCAACAACGCTCCCTCTTATTCTCCCGCATATGAGAATTCCCCTCCCCGCGTAAGTACACGCAGCAACTCTCTCTCTTTAGGGCTTCGCCCTCCCGCATACCCTCCCGCTCCCGCTTCTTATGAAGAACACGCTCCCCACGCATACGCACAAACCGCGCATATTGCGGACGCACCCGCGCATTTCCCGCCCGCACGCACTTCTAAGTCAGAGGATGTGCAACAAATTAATTTCGCTTCCGCACGAGACAATCAAAATATTTCGCTTTGTGTTACGAATACGCACTCGGAGGTCATTGACCCTTCGCGTAACATTTACAATAATTGTCAAACTGTACTTTTAGGTACAGCGGTATGCTACGCCCAACAGTTTGATACGAAAAAATTAATACCTATTCGTGTTTTAATAGATTCTGGTTCTATGAAAGATATAATTACGCGTGAATGTTGTGATCGCTTAAATTTACCGCTATTTTCCGCTCAAAACGCTCAAGTTTCTGGTTTAGGTGATGTTGTGAATAACCCCTGCGGGTTAACAAATTTAAAATTAATTTCTCGCTTAAATGATAAGGTTCGGTTTGATTTACAGCCTTACGTGGTTGATAGAATTACTAGTGAATTGCCCTCATGTAAAGTTGACATTTCTTCGCTATCTTATTTAAAGGATTTGCCGCTCGCAGATAATTATTATTACCAGCCCGGTACGATTGATATGATACTCGGTTGTGAAGTATTCGCTCGCATATTGTTACAACGTAAGTTTTCTCGCGGTTCAAACGAACCTATCGCTATAGAAACTACACTCGGTTTTTTGATTTTAGGCAAAGCTCAGACCGCGTCAACTGACGATCGCGCTCAAACTTTCTTTTGTAATTTTAATTGTACGTTTGAAAATTGTATTTCCCGTTTCTTTGATACGGAAGAATTACCTAGTGATAATTATTTAACTCCCGCTGAACAAGAATGTGAAAATATTTTCGAACAGACTACGTCGCGAGATAGTAATGGTAGGTACTCGGTCGCGCTACCATTTAAGGCTGACCCCGCGTCGCTAGGAGAGTCTAGGCATATCGCCGAGCGCCGCTTTTTATCTCTCGAACGCCGTTTGTCAGTAAATCCGCTAGTTAAACGTGAGTACGATAAAATAATAAATGAGTATATAGAAAAGGGTTATATTACAATTGTAAATAACAACACGCTTAATTCGAATCAATATTATGTAATTCCGCATCACGCTGTAGTCAGAGGAGATAAATTAACAACAAAGGTTCGAATGGTTTTAAATGCTAGTATGAAAACATCCTCAGGTATTTCGTTAAATGATATTTTACACACAGGAAGAAATTTACAATCGGATTTGTTTCGAATTATTTTAAATTTCCGACTGTTTCCGGTCGCGGTAAGCGCTGATATTCGACAAATGTTTTTACAAGTGACAGTTAAAGAGTCCTTTCGACAATATCAAAGAATTTTGTATAGATTTAACTCGAATGAGCCTATTCAATTGTATCAGTTTAATAGAGTAACTTTTGGTATGACATGTAGTCCGTACTTAGCCATGCGCGTAATACGTCAACTTATGAACGATGAACGTTCACGATTTCCTGTTGCGGTTGCAGCCTTAGAAAAGGACGCAATATATACAGATGATGTTGCCCTGAGTTTTAGAAATACCGCTGAAGCTATAACCGCGTCAAAACAGCTGATTGATTTGTTCGCCGCCGGCGGATTTGACTTAGTCAAATTCGCTAGTAATTCATCAAATTTTCTTGGTGCTATGCCTTCTGAGGCTAGAGTGACCGATTTAATTGATATAGGTTCAGACGGAAACCTTAAAATATTAGGCCTACAGTGGTCGCCCGCTTCAGATAATTTCTGTTTTCGCGTTACAGAGGATGACCGTAAGTGTACTAAACGTAACATCCTTTCATTTGTGGCTAGGATTTGGGATTTGATGGGATTCGTAGCTCCTGTCACGCTTTTAGCAAAATTAATTATTAAATCGCTATGGGAAAGTCATATAGAATGGGATGACCCACCGCCCGCAAATATAATTTCTTTATGGAACACTTTCGTAAATGAGTTGCCTTGTTTACAGCAAATTATAATTCCGCGATTTGTAGGTATTCAACCGCATGTAACTCTCACCATTTTCGGTTGCGCCGACGCAAGCGAGCGCGCATACGGTGGAGTAGTTTATCTTCATGTTTATTGTAAAGAAACTCGCCGGTCTATGGTTAGCTTACTGTGTGCTAAGTCACGAGTAGCGCCGTCTAAAACAAAAATCACGCTCGCTAGATTAGAATTAAATGCCGCTTTAATGTTATCTAAATTAATAAGTACTGTTCAAGATACATATCGCAGTCGTTGTAACGTACACAATACATTCGCTTTTTCTGATAGTATGGTCACGTTAGCATGGATTAATTCAACTCCCGCACGCTGGCAAACTTATGTAGCAAACAGAGTGGCACAGCTTCAAGAAAATGTAAACCCGCAAATTTTTTACCATATTAAAGGTACCGAGAACTCTGCTGACTGTCTGAGCAGAGGCTTGACTCCAAATCAGTTAGTCAGACATCCGTTATACTATAATGGCCCGCATTTTGCTCATTTACCTGTTACGGAATGGCCGCTTAAAAAATTCGATACTAGCAGCTGTGTCGACCCGCCTGAAATTAAAATTAACGTATTAAATACTAATGTAGTTGAACGTGTATACCCGCCTTTATATGAGTTGGCTAGACGCGTTTCCTCATGGCCAAAACTTCTTCGCATAGTCATTCTAGTTTTTCGCTTTATAAAGAAGCTTCCTCGTAAATTTGAAATTCAACATTTAAATTATGCAGAATTAGCAATTTTACGCGATGTACAAAGTGTTCATTTTTCCGAAGAATTTAAACTTAATTTGTCAAATAGTAATTTGCCTAAATCTTTCGCTAAGTTAAACGCATATGTTGACGAAGGCCTGTTTCGTGTAGGCGGAAGGCTTGCGAACTCAAATCTCGATTACGATAGCAAACATCCAATATTATTGCCAGGAAAGGATCATGTTGTTGATCTAATTATCGATTACGAACATAAGCGCAATCTACATACCGGACCTGGTCTTTTACTTTCAATAATGAGACAGAAATACTGGATTTTTGGTGCTCGCAACGTTATAAGAAGGCGACTTAGTAAATGTAACCTATGTTTTAAATCTAATCCGCGACCACAATTTCCGCTAATGGGCGATTTGCCTGCTTGTCGTGTTCGCGAATCTAAACCATATTCCCATTGTGGCACGGACTTTGCGGGACCTATTCAAATTATCCCTTATCGCAAGCGTGGAATACGCTCCTGTAAGGCATATATCTGTTTGTTTATATGCTTAGTAACGCGCGCTATTCACATTGAACTTGTATCCGATTTATCAACGGCATCGTTTTTAAACGCTTTAAAACGGTTTTTATCCCGCCGAGGACCAGTCAGTGTTATCTATTCTGACTGTGGTACTAACTTTATCGGTGCTAGATCTCATCTTAACGCTCTATATGATTTAATTAACTCGCCGGAATACAATAAGGAATATTCCACAGTTTTAGTTGAAAACCGTATAAATTGGAAATTTAACCCGCCGCAATCGCCGCATCACGGTGGTATTTGGGAAAGTAATATAAAATGTATCAAATCACACTTAAATAAAATTATAGGCAATCAATTATTAACTTATGAAGAGATGTCAACCGTACTTACTCAGATTGAAGCTTTACTCAATTCGCGTCCGCTTTCATTACTCAGTTCGGATCCAAATGATCCGCAACCCTTAACTCCCGCTCATTTTTTAACTTTAACGCCGCTTAAATCATTGCAACATACTGATTATAATAATGACCGCGAACACTTGCTACAAAAGTATCAGCTGATAGATAAAATTGTTCAATCCTTCTGGAATAGATGGCGAGTAGAATACCTAAACACGTTACAGAGTAGACAAAAGTGGATACAGAAATCCAAGTCAATATGTACTGGTACAATTGTCTTGATTAATACAAATAATATTCCGCCATTACAGTGGCCAATCGGTATTATCGTCAAGACTTATCCCGGCGCTGACGGAGTTGTACGTGTGGTAGATGTTAAAACAAAAACCGGTGTTTTTCGTCGCTCCGTTACTAAGCTTTGTCCATTACCTACCCAGTAAATGTAACATTTTCTCTATTCGTAGTCTATAAGTATTATTTAAGTTATTTTGTTAACTATTTCACTCGGGTGAACTCGCGTTAATTTAATTTGTTTCTCGTATAATAACCGCTTAATTATAACGCATTTAAACATTAGCTAATTTATATTTTGAAAGTGGATAAGACTATCCCTTTCAAGGGGGGGAGGATGAAGGCGCCGTTTGTTATATTTCTATGAATTGTTGCCGCATATAATTTATAACGCCATCTGTTGTTGTGTTTGTGCACTGTTATGACATTGGACGAGGTCTTATCGATCCTGTCCTAATAATCCTCTCTTTCCCTCGATATCCGCTACGCGAGTTTGGCGCCACTTGCGCCAATAGTGAAGTTCGTCGCAAATCGTGGCCGCAGGACTGAAAGAGTGAAGTTCTTCTGTTCCGCTTGAGCCGCGCTCCGCGCTACGCTAAAAGCCGCGAATTTTCTATAACCGCTAAAAAAGGGGGCCCCCCTATACAAGTGACGCTGGAAATCCGCTGTTCCCATCCAAGGTAAGATCTCTAATTTGTTATATTGGTGTATTCATGCAGCAGCAGATGTTAACTTGTGGTGTGGTAACGATTCATAGTTTATAAATTTTTAAACCTAATACAGTCCACTAAATTCGCATACAAACCAGGTCACTTGATGGAAAGCAACTACCGTCGCCCATGGACACTCGCAACATCAGAAGAGCTGCAGGTGCGTTGTCGGCCTTTTAAGAGGGAATACGCTCTCTTCTTGAAGGTTTGCAGGTCGTATAGGTCCGGAAATACTGCTGGTGACAGTTCGTTCCAGAGTTTCACAGTGCGCGGCAGAACGTTGAAAACACGGGAAACGCACGGTGGAAGACTGCTTCTCATGAAGGTGATGAGGATGGTATATTTTTCGTATGGGACGATGGCGAAAAGTTGCAGGTGGTATGATTCCGAACAATTCCTCAGAGCACTTCCCGTGATACAACCGATAGCGGATGCAGGGTGAAGCTACATCTAGGCGCAATTCCAAGGGGTCCAAACTGTTTGAAAAAAAATTCTTTGATTTATTTCTTTAAGTGTTACTTTACAAACAAAGATCGATTTACCTATTTTGACATTCACACCTTAAGGTGCCCATACACGTGACAATTTGTCGTTTCGATCGATCGTCAAGAAAATCGTCCAATCGATCTTTTGAACGTAAAATCGTTTGCAATATTGCTACACACGTACATTTGTCGTTCGATTTTAACATCGAGGAGAGAAAATCGTTACGATAATTGTCCCGTATATGGCCACTTTTACCCACAAAAACATTTACACGTAGTACACAGTCATTGTCAAAATAACTTCGATTATTTTTCCGACCCAAATATCGACCAATAGAATTGCACCATTCGACGTCACGTGGTACAACCTACATGGTATTATACTGATAATTTTTTGAAAATTTTCTCTGGTAGTTGCTACTTGCTATATATAAAAAACAAATTCTAATTCTATTGGCCGACATTTGGGACGGAAAAATAATCCCCCGAATACCACAAGAGCTTCAAAATTATCTGGCATTTCCCTCAAGGTTCCCTGCAAACAAATAAAGTTGTCAAGTTTTTCAGGAAAAATCACTCGCGCTTCGCGCTCGTGTTTTTTTAACCTGAAAAACTTGACTCCTTCATTTGTTTGCAACGAACCTATCGGGAAATACCCGATAATTTTGAAGCTCTTGTGGTATTATAAGTGATAATCCCATTATCAGACATGTTCATTTTTAGGACAGTTTTATAGCCAATATTATCATCATTACTACGATGATGGTGATAGGCTATAAACAGTGTTAGTACTAATTAAGTAACAAATAGCTGCCTCTCATTTTGGCGCCATTGCCAGACAATAATTTGGAGATGATCCAACGTCTGTCCAATATGTACCGATTGAGCAAGGATGAAGGTATTAATGGTACAGCCATTTCAGATTTTCTTATTTCAAATAGCTAAACAAAAAATGATGAACATGGAATGATTTACGTGAATAAATGTGGGTGGGTGGTGGTGGGAGAATTAAAGTAATAACTAATAAAGTAAGTACATTTTTTATTCAGTGTATAACATAACTAAGTGATAATACTTTAGGGTGTGTATGTGTTCCTTGTCGAGAGTTCACTGTGAAAGTAGCAACGCCGAAAGACCTAATTTTTTTTTCACTTCTGTATGGGGAAACTAGTAACTATGGGGCTCTTGCCCAAAAGTGAAAAAAATTGGTCTTTCAGCGATGCTATTTTTACAGCGAACTCTAAACAAGGAATACATATACACCCTCAAGTATTATCACTTAATTTTGTTACACCCTGTATCAAATCTTCTTGAGGTAGCCATTTTGATAGCTTGATATTTTTAACTTTTTCCGGAAGAGTGACCTGCCTCCTGCGGGGCTAAAATGGTCGCTTTGGAGAATCATTTTATTATGAATCATAACATGATTCAATTTATTTAATCGCAAAATGGTCACTCTGCTTCTGGTCAATTCATGTCTTGTAATTCGTACTAATTTGACATTCGTCAGTTTGACAGTTTTGACAATTCATTTGCTGAATTGATTGAGAGGAATTGCTAATGTGACCATTTTAGCCCCGCAGATCCGCGTCGCTCTTGCCTTGGCTGTGGGTTCGATTCCCGTGTCCATTGTCCATTGGAAACATGTTATTTCCAAGTTTAGTTGGGACAATGCAGGCTGATCACCTGATTGTCTGACAAATAAGATGATCCATTTGTCGGAGGGCATGTAAAAAGTCGGTCCTGCTTCTGATCTCTCGCCAGTCGTGTCTTCCGTTCCAATGGTTTATGAGAGTAAGAATAGAGAGTGCTCTTGTGTACTGCGCACACACTTGGTCACTATAAAATCACTCCTGCGTAGCCAGCCTGGTTTCAATTAAACCGGCCACTGTCACCGAAACCGGTGTAGGAGTTATTATAATTATCATCTATATTTTGTCGGACTGCAGCATAAAGCGTTTTGTACCAAAGCTTACGTAGATGTGACCATGTTTGGATGCCTCAAGATGCGCTTGTGGATATTGTTATCATTTAAAATATTATAATTTCATAATATAATATTTTAAATTTTGCCTGCAAATCTTTGCTTTAGAGAATATTACGAAAATATAAATTCGAAGAAGCCATATTTTTATTCGTTACATGCCCTGATATGTAAATTGTTGGACTACCTAGAGGGTACTGTTTTAAAAAGATATAAAATACACCTTGGTTCATTGTGATAGAGTTTAATTTCGCTTGTATATATCTGCTCGAAAGAAAACAATGTCTGGCAAAAGGTAAGGGTCAGCTCGAAGTTGTTTGTTACGAAGACACATGTACACTATTAATATATACAGTAGTGTAACTTTGTCGTATTCTATCAAATATTATTTTACGAACGTGTAATGTAATACTGCAGCATTGTTTTGCTCACCTAACAAGGGTCTAAAAATGGCGACATTGAGAGAATCAAACATTTTTTAACTGTCCAAAATAACGACTAACAATTTTATTTTTATTTTTGTAGCAGTACCTTAATATTATGAATCTTCTTTTATTAAAACTTAGTTGGTATTGAAAATTGACAAAGTTTTCATAATTCATATTCAAATCTGATCACGCACTCAAAGTAAATATTGGGACCTCCCTAAATCAATCTTCTGTACTGTGTATCCGATGTGGATCTAGATAGATTACTGAATATCATTTATACTGTGACGTGTGTTTGCTACGACTGCTACGACGCTCCGTCGGAAAGGAGGTATTTACTTTGAAACTGCAAAAGGAGTTCTAATGCAAAAGATAATCGTTTGAGAATAAAATTGTGAATTTCAAAAATGTTGAGGATAAAGAAACACGTATTTTATATTTATTTTAACAGACACGTTGTTATCTTATTTTATAAAATGTTGTAACATCTTTTTAGATAACGTTAAAATTATCAATGTAATTATATTTAGTTATACTTACTTAGTTTTTATAATTTGTAGGTAATTTATAATAATAGATAATAATAATTACTAGCTGTCCCAGCAAACGTTATTTTGCCATAAAATGATTTTCCCTGTTTTCCTGCTATCCTCTTGAAGTTTCTTCTGATTTTTTTTCTATAGACGTCACGAAGCCCGAGACCTTTCCAACGAATGCAAAACCGTAGAAATCGGTTCATGCGTTCTGGAGTTATAGCGTCAGGAAGGAAAACCCGACCTATTTTTATATATTAGACGAGCTTTTGCCCGCGGCTTCGCTCGCGTTAAGAAGTATTATTATATACAAACTTTCATCCCCTATTTGAACCCCTTGGGGTTGGAATTTATCAAAATCCTTTCTTAGCGGATGCCTACGTCATAACATCTACCTGCATGCCAAATTTCAGCCCGATCCGTCCAGTAGTTTGGGCTGTGCGTTGATAGATCACTATGTCAGTCAGTCAGTCAGTCACCTTTGAGTTTTATATATATAGATTACTAAGAAGTAAGAACATTTCAATACACAAATACATGTACACTCGTTTTGCCCATCCGCATTCAGACAGAATTTTATAAAATTGCGGGTTATCTATTTAGCTGTTTCTAATATTCTACCATCTTTCTAAAATATAAAATTCTCGTGACACAGTGTTTGTGCGCGAACTCCTCTAAAACGGCTCAACCGATTTGAATGAAATTTTGTAGTACATTCGTTAGGCCTGAGAATAGGTTTTTATCTAATTTTTATATTGATGCTATAAATAATTTATATGGCAAAAGAACGTTTACCGAGTCACCTAGTAATATCTAAGACGATTAAAAAATTTAATATATCTTGAGAATTCCAACAACAGGCGAAGTATTCTGCACACGTTCGAACGTCGTGGAGGTGCTGTAGACATGGATTGTCCTTTATGACTCCATGACGAATATTTTACTGCCCCGCTTACGAGTATTGAGGACCACGTTTCCTTTGTCTACTATCGACAAAGTTCGATCAGCCCTTACTCTCGAACGGGAATCGAATCATCTCGATCTTAGTACGATTTACTATGCTGACAGGTACTAAGCAATTTTTTTTATTATAACCTAAATCTAAAGAGGCCAAGGTGGGAGCTACGTGGGAGAACCATGCTTCGGCACGAATGGGCCGGCTCGATCGGAGAAATACCACGTTCTCACAGAAAACCGGCGTGAAACAGCGCTTGCGTTGTGTTTCGCCGAGTGAGTGAGTTTACCGGAGGCCAAATCCCCTACCCCATTCCCTTCGCTACCCTCCCCTATTCCCTTCCCATCCCTACCCTCTCCTATTCCCTCTTAAAAGGCCGGCAACGCACCTGCAGCTCTTCTGATGCTGCGAGTGTCCATGGGTGACCGAAGTTGCTTTCCATCAGGTGACCCGTTTGCTCGTTTGCCTCCTTATTTCATAAAAAAAAGGTGCGATTTCACCAACGAATTTAAACTCGCTTAGTGCTCACTAAACCGGTTCTAAGCGTATAAACGAATTTATAACACCGAATTGCATTTCACCAACATAAAGTGTTTCTATTAAATGTAGTATTAATGTTCATAGTTTCAGGCTTACAGATCTTTTTGCTTAGAAAATTCCTAAATTATTACCAAAGAATATCGGAAGGTACAATTTAAAATTTAAATATTTCAAACCAGCGCTGGGTACGTGACTGAAATAAAATCTTACAACGGAAAGGATTTAGTGGTCAGCGTATACAGTATTGTTGGATTTCCGTAATAGATTTTCTCCGCCATTTTCGAGCAATGCCGGCAGAGAGGAAAATAAAGATTACATATTGATTTAGCACTTCGACATGGCTTAGGTTTTAGAGAGCCATATTTTAAACCAGTATTTTCCAAAGTGCAGGAGATAGGTCATCTTGGCGTTCATTGAGAGAGGCCTATGTCCAGCAGTGGACGACTATAGGCTGATATGATGATGATGATGATTTTCCAAAGTGGGCGATGACGCCCCCTTGTGGGCGCTGAAGGTCTGAAGGGGGGCGGCGATCTTGAAAAGATGCATACTTAAATTTAATCGCAAATATTTATTTCATTCTACTTGATGCCCTTTTAACTCCACTGCGATTTTTTTTTTACCACGCGGGAATCGTATTTTTTTTCGGATTATATAAGTTTATCAAATTATATTTGAATCATATTTTTCATGATAAAAAGTTCCTTTCCCGGGACTCAAAGTAGCCTCATAACAAATTTCACCAAAATCGGCTTAGTGCACAGATGTGCTGAGATGAAAATAATATCACATAATTCCATGAAAAGTGCTATCACATTATGAAATAATTTCCAGTATTGTGTATTTGTACCTCGTTAAGAGTGGACATAATGGCGAAACTGACAATAAAAACTCATCACCAAGTGTTACATTACATGACACGAGCCATATAAGTTTTACAGCCATAACTTTTGTTACGACAAGTGCGAATTTATGACTCTCATTCAAAGGTCCCTGAAGAAGCGGAGGCGTATCATCGAAAACCGTGATCTAATTATTCTCTACGCCACGTGACGCCCGTAAATCCGTTGCAAATCCGTTGCAAATCCGTTGCGCCAAAATTCGCTTGTCGGCATGGAAGCACTGCTGCCGTCATAAGACAAAAGGCCGCTAAGTGATTTTCGCGATTTTCAGAAACTAAGTCCACTGAACTAAGTTCAGTGGACTCAAAACCCCAAAATCGCGAAAATCACTTAGCGACCTTTTTTCTTATGACGGAAGACTGAATGCCGAAATTTTTAAAGTACCATCATTCTTAATCTAGACATTACAAAAATATTTGGCACACGTTCTAATAACACGTACAGGTATAATAACATAATAAAATACTAACAAAATCGGAGACATCTACTTTTTTTCCTGTCCGCTTGGCGTGGAATCGTATATTTAAAATTTAAAATTAATATATCAATTTGAATGGGGAAACAATGCTTTACGCATCCCCGGCGGATTGGGGATATCGTTGGGGTATGTGGAACTCGCCTGGCTAGGTTCTATCCACTAAAAACCCATGTTGCTACTCGGGCAGAGTTGCGAGTACGATAGAACCTACTTAGGTAGGCACTAAAAATTTTCACAAAGACCTTAAATATATTAAGTGCACTTTAACACTTAATAATAATATTTATTATGGAACCCTTCGTGCGCGAGTCTCTCGCACTTGGCTGATTATTTTATTTAAAATCATTTTTCCGGCCCCAAAGCCTCCATTTATGCAACAAACGGCAATTTTTTAACTGTTATCAACCTGCTTCTACCACTTACATCTTCAATTGTTATCAGTTATCACTCTCATAACAGAAATCTCTTAGCATCGTGCTATTCGTTTGCTCGTTTCCCTGTCCATACAAAAATATTGCCCGGCTATTTTTCACATTATCGAGGGCGCTAATATCGGGATAAAGGTATCTGTGAGTCCCGACTTAAGACTCGTGAAAAATGCTCTTAATTTAGTTTTCGTTGAAACTTTTTGGGGCGGGTAATTTTTTAGACCTTTTCAGATAAAGGCTATTTTACTGGGCTCCAAAATCAGACAGCGGATAGTATGTTAAATACTTATGTAGTAAAGTTTTGTCTCTAAGCAGGGTATTCCTACGCTACGTAGATATAAAATAATAGAAAAACACAACATATTTCGTTTTAACGATTAAAGGGTGTATTAATAATAATTTTAGTATATTAATACAATATAATATATAATAATATTATATTAACCAAACAAGTTTACAATGTATGGAAAACGTTTTATATAAAATTTTGTATAAATTAATGTATGCTTCGAAATATGGATTTTGAAAAGATTTAATATTAGATGACAGAAAAGGTTATAAATTTATAAAATGTACAGTGTCCTCATAAATAAAAAATAAGTGTGACACTCGGGGACTGCCGCGGTAAAGCAATTGCATAGCATTTTTATCAACTTAAGCAATTATAATTCGCATTAGTCTAGATGCACGCACACAAACACCGTGCCGAAGTCTGGCAACGCCGCACCGTGTCCCGGTCGAAGTGAGGGATGTTAGGTTATTTTCGCCGCACTGAAAGCCCGTGATAAAAGCTATGCAATAGCTTAGTAATAAAATTTTACCCAGCGTTTATCATCCTTTGGGTCGTGACCTCCTGCCGGGCCAGCGCGGCAGTAGAAATGCGAAAGTATAAACAAACTGTGGAGATAAACTTAAGGTGAATTTCCGATCTTTTTTCGTTCCGAAAAATTCAATTTAAATGCTATTTTATGACAGACTATAGTCCTAAAAATTCAAGTAATACCTATATTCTACTTTATGACAAATATTATAGTCTGTCATAAAGTGGCATTTTAATTAAATTTTTGTCGGTCGCGATTAGCCACGGTAAAGATCGGAACTTCACCTTAAGTTTATATCCACAGTTGTCCATACTTTCGCATTTCTACTGGTGGCCGTGCTAGCCCGGCTGGGGGGTCGCGAAGCTTCTATAGGGGGTCGCCAGCTGGTCGATAAAACTATTGCAGTAAAAGAAATACAATAAATATATAAAATATTGATTATTCTACATAATATACGTCATATTATGATATAAAAAAACCAAATGGGGGTCGCGCAATATTTCTTCTTTCCATACGTCACATCTTGAAAAGCACTAAGCTAGCAGTTAACTTTGTTAATCAACGATGGTTTAAATAAATGACCACTAACAACAATGTAACGAAGTTAAATAAGCGTTCTATTTAGGGAGATAGAATCAAAGGTCCTTATCTAATTAAATCAATTCGACAACGTATTGTATCAACAAACAATTGAATTGAAAATATAGATTTAGTATTCACTAGATGTGACGTAGAAGTAAATATTAATACCCGGGCCTGTAGACAAGTGGCAAAGCGCTAACGCTAACGCTAACTCTAGCGCTACAAAATTTATGCGATTTGACATATTAAGTCATCGCTTCGCTAGCGAATACTAATGTCAAATCCATACATTTTGTAGCGCTAGCGTTAGCGTTAACGTTAGCGTTTTGCCACTTGTCTACGGGGGCTGGTTTTTCAGATTTTTTGAACGGAGCTTATATTTTCAACTGTCTTAGGGAAATTGAATTCACGATTTTTTCGTTAGCCAATCAAAAGCGTAAGTGTTTAGAACTCAAAACAAAAAAAAAAACCTGTTAAAAATCTCAGAAACCAAGCAATTATGACCACATAGTTAAATACATTTTAGGCAAAACGTTATAATAATATTATTAATACTCATTCTGTACAATAAGCATGGCCACCAAAGAAATATGGTAACTTTCTAGAGTAGAATAACCTAGGTGATATATTGACAAAGGAAATCCGTCATTTTGTCCCTAAAATCCGTCAGAGTTTAGGTTCTTTCACATATATCGGTATAAAATTTGGTCCCAAGATTACGAACATAATGGATTATTATTATTGTACCCCATAACAAGGTTCTATCGTGATTCATGACAAATGGGACAATATTCTAATATTATTAAATGCAACATTTACCTATCTAATATTTCTTACATCTATGATTGAAACAATGTCTTCTGTACTTAAAAATGGCACACAATAGCGACCGAATCAAATCTTGTTATCATGAGTAAAATATTGGGTCAGCCGCTTAGGGTCAATTTATAAACGCGCTGAGTCGAAGCAAATCGCAGCGCGTCGAAGCGTCAAATTCGCAACAAGTCGAACGAGTGCGCGCGAATTCGCCAGAATGCCTACAGTGATGAAACATGGATGCGCGAGAATGCGCGCGCATCAAAAAGCGTTGGTCAAGCGAAATCGCGCGAGTCCGCGCCAATGCGCGCGACCTTTTAAATTCTCAGAAGTAATAATATTATGTGCATTAACAGTTTAGAGTTAAGGTTGAATTTGGTATGTTCAGTTTTGATAATTCTCTTCGATGCGCTTCGACTCTGCGCTAGTATAAATTGACCCTTAGTGTCATTCATTAATGTGTGAAAAGAGAAGGTGAATGAAACATTTTTAATTAACTTTTAACCGTATAATTAACACATTAGATCATCTTCATACGACCCCAAATTAAGCACACGTGGTTTCAAGTCACTTTAGAAAGCAGAATAATTATTTTGCTGTATATCTACGGCATTCCGTAGCCCGTCACTAGCTACATTTCTTAGGTAACGTCGAATTGATGACAATCAAAAAGAAAAGTTGAAAAAACTACATTTCTGCAAAATTTAATTGAGTGAAACGCATTTTTACACTCTAGACGATTTTTGTCTCCTCACTCCTTCTCTGTTATTTTGACTGTAACAAATGGTAAAGAGACTCAATAAACGTAACAATATATATTTTTTGCACAAACAGAGCATCTGCTATAAAAAGCCGATAGATATTTAGGCGTCATGTACATAATCAATCTCGCTGCCCTCAAATGACCTTTCTGTTATTGTAACGGTTTTTCGTGAACCGTAATAAAACGATTCACATGTCGGTCGCAGGCCGGTGCGGTCGGAACCCGAATTGATGGTTCACTCGGCGAAACGGTCCTTCAAAAACCTCCGGTCACTAAGTGAAATTTACGTTTGATTAACTTTTACTCCCAGTTTACTGCTAGAGATTGCAGACATTTTTGCAACTCGAGTGTTAGCGAGGGAGAGTTCATTTATGGGTAAACGTCACTATTATATACCAAATTTAAAAGTTTTAGCATCTATTTTAATAGGAATAGCGTTACTTATTTTTGTATGAAGATTTTTTTCTTTCGAATAGTTTGATCAAATCCAGAGTTTATTTGAGAAATTGTTTTTTTTTGACACGATCACAAGAATGAGGATAAATGTCTTAAGACCTCTACACTCCGAGTCTACGTCGGACTGTGGCAGGCCGACCTGGCTAGACTCGTGCCTCGTGAATATACAGTCAAGCCGCATTTTCTCGGCCTTCCTGTACATAAGAGCATTTGAAATTGGATTATGGAGATCGGCCGGGGTATGTGGGACTTCCCCGGCGTACGGTCTACCCACTAAACCCCATGGTGCACTTCCCGCTTCATGCAGAGTTGCGGGTACAATAGAACCTTTTTTTTCAGTGGGAAATGCATTACGCATTCCCGGCAACCCGGGGGAAAGGCCGCCGGGATATGTGGGACTCCCCAGGTGCTGCGGTAAGGAGGAACACCCGGGGTTACCCACTAAAATCCCACCGTTCCTCCGCTACGCTACTGGGCCACCGGACCCGCCTACAAGAGCGGCAGCCCAGAGCGGTGTCTGCTTGTGCTGACTCCTCCGCTGCGAGCTATTAGCTGCTGAAACCTCCGGAAAGCAGCCCGAGGCACCGGGCGCTCTTCTACCGAGAAGGGCTCATGCAATGGGCAGCGGATTCCCCAATCCACCACCCAAGCCCCGTTAAGAGGATAAACCAGGGGCCAGAGAAATTGAAAATAGGTATTTGAAAATGTATTGCTGTCTCTCTAATCTCAAGTCTCCCACCGCAGAGCGCGAAAGAGACAACACGACAAAAGTTCTAATAAAAGAACAGAAAATCTTCAATTCCTTGTCCGCTGATTCCTTCTCCAAAACTAAACCGATTTAAGTACTTTTTTTCATTTACAATTAAAGCAAGACTTGAGCTGTGTTCCTATGTTTTATTTTTTTTGTATATTTTAGGCAGTTTTGTTTTCTAGGTGTTTGAACACAGAGGAAAATCTGGCCATTTTTTTGGGTTTTTGGACGTTCTTATCTTTTTTAATAATAAAATTATGAAAAAAAGAAAACGGACATGCTAATAGTGGCCATAGACATTCAGGAAAAAAATCATAACTCTACGGGCATTATCCAGGGAGGAAACAGTGGACAACGTTTGTATGGAAAAACGGCGGTGTGAACTCCTCTTAAGGTACGATAGAACCTACTGCAACTCTGCCCGCCTTTGAAATAGGCCTACACAGTGAATCGCCAGCTGTCCATTTAAACATTTCATTATCTAATTAAGGTTTATCCGAAAACATCGAAGTTGCAAACTTGCGGCCGGCTTTGTGCGCGTGTTTGATTCACAAACTTGGATGAGTCGCGGTCAGTCATACAATGGACAACTTTGACAAAGTTGGAAAAGGCCAAGTTTGCTAAGGGACAGGAATTCTTCTTTGATGTAATGAACAAATACGAAGTCTTTTTGACGTATGTCGTGTTGTTAAGGTACAAATCAAAGGACGACTCTCAGAAAATAATATTAAGGGCCTGTTTCACCACTTCCTGATAAAGTGCCTGATAGGCTATCCACAACTTTTTTGACAGATTCTCCATACTCTGTCTGTCAAGTTAAATGGTGAATACTTTATCAGGCACTAATCAGAAAGTGGTGAAACAGGCCCTAAATGTCAAGTGTTAAGTTATGAAAGGTAAGGCTGTTGTTACTTCTGAAATGTTAAATTTTCATATTCACATCTAAACTACGGAAAGTCCGATCGATCCGGTCGAACTGATCGCAGGCCAATCTGTCGGACTCAGTGTGTACACTGGTCAGATCGACCTTTAAAAAGAAAATTACTCTCAAATTCAAAGCGATCATCAAAACTGGCGCGTGCAAACAGTTAACAATATAATAACTTTTTATGAATTTTCTATGTTATTGGACGATAAAAAGCCGTTGCGTATCCAATAATACTATAATGGCCTTCTTTGTGTCCTACGGAGTCCTAATAACGCTTGTTTACAGCCCGTACCGCATTTACGTCCGCCATAATTGTTTTCCTCCGCGTTAAACTGCTCTGATAGTCTCTATCTAAAGATATTGAATATAAACAAGTACGTAGATCGAAGACAATATAAAAGAGAAAGATGTTATTTGCTGCCTCACTTTTTAGTATTGTCCCGGACTCCAACGGTAAAATTTACCAACACAAACACTCAGACATATAATGTCTGAGTGTTTGTGTTGCAGTCCAATTTTGTGACATTGAAATTAGGTACGTCTTTATTGCGTTAAAAATGCATCACGGATCTTTAATACTAGATTAAAGTTTTAAGTCGGTAGAATCAACTTCTACCGACTTAAAACTTTAACCTAGTCTACCAAAAGTGCATTGTGTTAAAATTTATCTTTTATACAAATTTGAACTTCTAACAGTATTTAAAATTTTAATCGACTAGAGACACACACACACAAAAATGTAACATAACAAGTAGACAACATCTCTTTCTTTTCTTCCGTTTTTCCTTCTCCTAATATAATATCTTTGTTTGTATTTAATCTGAGCCTGTATTTCCCTGCCTCTTATTAAATTACCGCGTCTGGACAATGCATTAGCCGAAATTATCCAGGTTGCTTTAAACGAGAATTATTGCTGTTGTTATAGTTGAGAACAATAATATTTTAGAACAATTTAATATTTTATTTCTAAATAATGAGTATTCATATTTTTTTACCAGTTGAGTCATCTACAGCAACCATCCTATAAAATGTGCTCCGCAATATTATTTTGTCGAAGATTTTTCAAATATTTTATTTTTACAAACAAAAGACTGTGCCAACAGTGTTCTTTGAGCAGTGGGGCTAAAATGGTCACATTTAGCGATTCCTCTTGAGAGGAATCGCTACACTCTCAAGAGGAATCGCTAAAAGTTTTGACAATTCATTTGCTGAATTGATTGAATCAATTCAGCAAATGAATTGTCAAAACTGTCAAACTGACAAATGTCAAATCAGTACAAAAATACAGAAATGAATTGCAAGCAGAGTTGCATTTTGCGATTTTAGAAAAATGAATCATATTGTTATGATTCATATCATGATTCTTCAAAGCGACCATTTTAGCCCCGCAGGACTAAAATATTACGTACCTACTTTTGAAAAATTTCATGGGTGAAAAAGTAAAATCAGAATTCTTATCCATAATTATACCTACATAATATAACTTAGGAAATATTACTTACAGTACTATAATGAGACTCCATACTAATATGACATGTTACAGACCAACGGCATTTATTGCTATGCGGATGATAGTACAGATGCTGTATATACCGGCTCCCCCATATTCTCGGCTAAATATTATTGAGAGTCGAAACGGACTTGTGTCTAAGGTGGAGAATTCATTGGAGAAGGTCTCTGAATGGGGTAGACGTAACTTAGTCTAATTTAACCCCGCCAAGACATTGTGTCTGCGCGTTCACCACTAAAAAGTCACCAATGGTCGTATATTATCCATGTTTTGAGGGCACATCTTTAACCATCTCCCCTAGCATTGAAATACTACATATCAAACGAAGTCCAGCTTCTATAATATCATCTTGAGGGTAAGGCCAAGTTAGCCTCGAAGAAGCTTGGTGTTCTGAACAGAGCGAGACAGTAAGTACTTCAGTCCGTACCAACGCCTACAACTCTACAAGGCGCAAGTTCGGCCTTATATGGAATATTGTTCTCATCTCTGCGGGGCTAAAATGGTCGCTTTGAAGAATCATGATATGAATCATAATATGATTCATTTTCTATAATCGCAAAATGCAACTCTGCTTCCAATTCATTTCTGTTTTTTGTACTGATTAGACATTTGTCAGTTTGACAGTTTTGACAATTCATTTGCTGAATTGATTGAGAGCAATTGCTAAATCTGACCATTTTAGCCCCGCTGGGCAGGGGCGCTAACATACCAACTGCTCCCTTTGGATCGTATCCAACGAAGGGCCGCTCGAATTGTTGACTGCCATAGTGTTTCAAACAGCTTGGACCCCCTGGAATTACGCCGAGATGTAGCTTCACTCTGCATCCTCTATCGGTTGTATCACGGGGAGTGCTCTGAGGAATTGTTCGGAATCATACCACCTGTAACTTTTTGCCATCGTCCCACGCGAAAAACATACCATCCTCATCATCTTAATGAGTGGCAGTCTTCCACCGTGCGTTTCTCGCGTAACTTTCTGCCGCGCACTGTAAAACTCTGGAACAAACTGTCACCAGAACGAACTATCACATTTCCGGACCTAAACGACCTGCAAATCTTCAAGAAGAGAGCGTATTCCCTTTTAAAAGGCTGGCAACGCACCTGCAGCTCTTCTGATGTTGCGAGTGTCCATGGGCGACGGTAGTTGCTTTCCATCAGGTGATCCGTTTGCTCGTTTGCTCCCTTATTTCATTAAAAAAATATATTATAAATGCGAAAGTGTGTCTGTGTTTCTGTTTGTCTGTACGTCTATAACCTCTTCACGCCTAAACCGCTCTGACCGATTTAGATGAAATTTGATATGGAGATACTCTGAGTCCCGGGAAAGCACACAGATACGGTTTTGTTACCGCAACGGAGTGGCGGGCGTCATCTTGTTGAAAATAATTAATATTATTTAATTCTTAAAGGTAAAATAATCGATACCTAATTCTCATCACTCATCTTAAATAGTCCAAATTCGTAGAATATAAAATCATGATAAACAATATTTCGAAGTAAAACTTCCTTCGTTTCCTACCAAAAACAATAATTGAAAACAAACATTTCCGTTTAACGATAATTTACAAACATCTTCGTTTAAATCCTATTAGTGTTTCATGACAAAACACGACGGGATCCATACATAATGTAATTTACACTAATTGCCAATTTAGTTATCGGATCATATTTACACTACGGATGTTGTAATCCCTCGTTTCGGATCTCGGAGTATTGAAATTTTCGTATCATAATAATATTATTTTACACAATAAATGTTACATTTAAAAATCCTATGAGGTAGTAAATTACATTTAAAGATTCTTCCTAATTTAATTAAAATTCCTAAATTCCTAATTCTTCATAATATCTATTTTAAAATAATATCTAAGGTTTCCTACAATCACTACCATACGAATTAATAACAATCGGTTTCTGGGATTGCAATTCATAACATTTTATAAATACTTTTAAGATGAAGAAGAGAAGAATAAAAAAAGTGAACTTATTTTCCTTTTGCAAGGCTGAACGTTCAATATTTATTTTGCTATTGTATTTGCATTATGTTAGTAATATATTTACATGTTTAATATAATAAAAAAAAATGTGACAACCTTACTTTACCAGAGTAGACAGAATTACAGAGTTGACAGAGCAGACTTTACTACATTTATCGTACTGAGTGCCACTTTTTTTTTTCACTTTGAAAATCTAGGACTACCATGATGGGTTGATAATTTGTCTCTATCAACAGGACATATTATAAACATCGTTTTCTAAAAAGGAGCGCTAAATGCTGAAAAATAAATGCAAAAGTATTTTGTGACTGCAGCAGTAAGCCGAGTTTGTGGATGTGAAATGAGCAAAGTTTCACAAGTTTTTCCGACGGATTCCTTCTAAAAAGAATGCTAATTACAAGCGATGCTCTTGTTCCGGCTTTAGAGGGTTCTTATTATAAAGGATAAAGGAAAAATTGTTCAGCTTCAGCTGCCGTCTTCAAAATCCGTATAGTGCTATCTTAGATTAGATTTATGTACCTACGTCCGCGCGAACGCGCGTTTTGGTCGCTACACCGCGAGATTATGTTCTTATATGTAGCGATTTATTTAAATAGTGGCACGGTAGTGCTGACATATTACATACAATAATTGCTTGTGATCTCGCGGAATAGCGGCCAAACCGCTCGTTCACGCGGGCGCTAATACATCTAGACTTAGCCCGGGCGGGCACTAGCGGCCAGGCCGCGGCAGCCATCGAAAGTATGGTGTGGCCGCTGGTCGCGTTGCGGCCAGGTGCGCGTCGTCTATGGCGGTTTCATACTCGTAAGGTATCTATCTCGATGGCCGCTACTACGCACCCGAGCTTAGATTGGCACATTGTATGTATTAACTACTATCAGAGATTCCTAGGCAGATGGGGGACCTACGTTGTTTGGTCGCGTTACGATTTGTGATCACAATTAACATAATTGAATTGATATGATCCGACCAAATGACGTTGGTCTGTCAACTGCCTAGGAATCAATTTCCTGATAGAACACACGAGCAATTATGAATGTGTCTTGGTCTATGATTGCGTATGATTGTCAAAAATAATTATGCATGTTGTAGATATCATAGCTTCGCAAGCATGGTGGCAATGGCCTAATATGAGCTGATACATTTTAAAAGACGTGACCTAAAATTTTAATTACCTCAAATAAATGCGTATTTCAAAAACTAAGGTTATTAATATTATTACTTGAATAGTAATGGATTTTTTTTTATAAGTATTTTTGTTAATAAGTCTACGATGTGTACAAACTCGTATAGGTGCCTATAGGTGTGTCAATGAAACTCGGGTTTGAGTACGGATCAAGTTTTTTATTCAAATGAATGAGGATACTTATATTAATATGAAAGTAACTTCTATAGTGCGATCTACAACGACTCGCCTGCCATCTAGTGGTAGATGGCAAAACTAAAGTGTCTAATAATACACTAACACACAGCGGATATTGTATGACGCTAGATGGCAGCACTAAGATAAATATTATACATGCCGCCCACCAAGGCCAAAGTTTTAAGTAAGACCTTTGGACTTATAAATTTTGAAATAAAAATTACAAGTCTATTTTAAAAATACACTTTAGATTGTCATAGTGTTACATATCAAACAAGTAAATGGACTGTATAAAAGTAGGTATCTACATTTTCTTATTTTAAACCATGAGAACAATTTTATGGGTACATAATATTTATTCCGCAATGGGAAGTATACAAAGTTTTGAAGTAGGTCTCTTAAGATAACCTGACTTCGTTCGAAGAGTAACTACACGTACTATATTGTCTTTGCCAGGATGAGTGACAGTCACTCTGCCATAAAGCCAGCGACAGGGAGGCATGTTATCTTCCTTAATGATAACAGTGTCACCAACTTTGAATTGGTGAATGGACGCTGAATTCGCTTTATATCGCACTAAAAATTTGGTGAGGTATTCTTGCGACCATTGTCGCCAAAAAGCCTGAAGCATACGTTGAGCGTGTTGCCACCTCCTTAATGAACTTACATTTAATGTCTCTAGGTTCTGATTAGGAACTGTTACCAGTGGTTCTCCGATGAGAAAATGTCCGGGTGTCAAAATGGTGTCTGGATCGTCTTTGATCACCGACAACGGACGAGAGTTCAGACATGCTTCCACTTGAGCAAGGACCGTTGCCATCTCCTCGTAGGTTAGGGTGGAGTTGCCAACGATTCTTTTCAAGTGGTACTTTACCGATTTTACACCTGCCTCCCACAAACCTCCAAAGTTGGGGGAATGGGGGGGTATAAAATGCCATTCACAATTAGTGACTGCTAATGCTTCGGCAACTTCTGTGAGCAGCTGCTTCTGCTCAGCTATATAATGTTTTTTGAGCTCAGTTGATGCTCCAATAAAATTCGTGCCATTGTCGCTCCAAAGATTTGAACAATGGCCACGTCTGGCTACAAATCTCTTGAAAGCCTGTAAGAAGCCTTCTGATGTTAGGTCACTTACAACTTCTAAATGAATGGTCCTTGTTGCCATACAAATAAACAAAGCGATATATCCTTTGTACGATCGATTGCCTCTGCCTTTGCTCATTCTTATTTGGATTGGGCCTGCGTAGTCCAGTCCACTGTGGCTGAACGGTCGAGATGGAGTGATCCTAGCTGTAGGTAGTTGACCCATCAAAGGTGTTTTTGAGATGGCGGCGTTTTTGACACATATGACACATGAACGGTAATGAGATTTTGCCATCTGTTTGCCACCAATGATCCAATATCTCGTCTGAACGAGACATAAAGTGGCTTGCGGTCCTCCATGAAGAGAGTTTTTGTGGGCATCAGTCACAATGAGTTGAGCAAGGCGACAGTTTTTAGGTATAATGATGGGATGTTTTCGCGTGAATGTTAACAAATCTGATTGATGTAATCGTCCTCCTACTCTCAAAATACCGTGTTCATCCAAATATGGCGTAAGTGATTTTATATTGGAGCTTTTGGGTAAGTCTTGTTTTAATTTAATTTTCTTTATTTCTTCACTAAAGTAGCTTAATTGACAGTTTTTAATGTAAATGTTTAAGGCTTCATTTAATTCTGTAGTTGTAAGGTAAGTAGTAGCGTTTTTAGTAGTAGTTTTCTTAGTGTTATTGATGAACCGCATGCAATAGGCTAGTACTCTTTTTGCCTTTGTTAAAGTAGAGAATCTATTTAGTAAAGCATTATCGTCTAACGTAGTACAGTGAGCTTGAACAATCTCTAAATCAGTTTCTAATTTGTTAGGTTTATTGTAGGCAATGGTTGGTTTAGCTAAAAATTCTGGTCCGCTGTACCATATTGGCCAATTGTTAATCAATTCAGCTGGGCTTAGACCGCGAGAGGCGCAGTCAGCTGGGTTATGTTTAGAGCTAACGTGCGACCAATTGGGCGGGTCTAAGTTTGTTAAAATTTCTGATACCCTATTTGCTACAAACACACTCCACTTGCTGGGATGTTTATTTAACCATGCCAGAACGACATTTGAGTCCGTCCAGGCGTGCAAGTTGGGTTTTGCAATATTTAGTATGGTTGCTACTTCGATTAACAATCTAGTTACCATGACTGCACCGCATAATTCAAGTCTCGGTATTGAGACTTGCTTCACAGGTGCGACTCTCGATTTTGCTGTAACTAATGAGACGTTAACCTTGCCTTCAGGATCCAAAGTTCGAATGTACACCACTGCTGCGTACGCTGATTTAGATGCGTCGCAAAAACCATGCAGCTCAACTTCGCGATCAGCTTTAGATGTCCCCAACCATCTTGGTACACGTATTTTAGTCAATTTAATTTGTTCACTACGGTAAGTTAACCATTCTTTTAGTAAATTGTCTGGGGCGACTTCGTCCCAGTCAATACCTGCGAGCCACAGCTTTTGTATCATTATCTTGGCTAATAATATGTTAGGTCCAACCCACCCTAGCGGGTCATAAAAACGTGCTATGTCCGATATAATTTTTCTTTTTGTTACAGGTTCCTGCAGCGTCGGGAGGTTTACTACGAAACGGAACGCGTCTTCGCTTCGGTCAAAGGTAAGTCCCATTATTTTTACTAGTTCATCTTCTTTTATTTCCTTATCCTTTCCCTTTCCTGTAGTCCCATCCTTTCCTTCCATTAGTTCATTAAGTTTTTCATTGTTGCTTATCCATTTTTGTAGTTTGAAACCCGCCTTACCTAGTAACTCATTCATTTCCTTAAACAGCTTAATACCTTCGTTCACATTTTCAACTCCACTCATAAAATCATCTACGTAGAAATCATTTAATGTTTTCTGAGCTGCTATAGGATATTCTTCTTCGTGGTCACGCGCTACTTGCTGGAGTGCCTTTACAGCCAGGTAAGGTGCAGAAGCTGTACCGAAAGTAACTCTGGTAAGTCTATAATGGTTTATTTTCTCATAAGGATTTTTTCTCCATAGGATTCTTTGATAATTATTGTCCCGTTCATCCATCTTCACTTGCCTAAACATCTTAATAATGTCAGCTGAAAGACATATGGGTGCCGTGCGCCACTTCATGATGATATGTCTAAGTTCTGGTTGGATTGTCGGTCCTACTAGGAGGTGATCATTCAGTGATTTGTTATTTTTTCCTTTGCAGGACGCGTCGAAAACAACTCTCACCTTTGTAGTCGTTTTATCATCTCTCACGACCGCGTGATGTGGTAAGTAAACGGCATTTTCATTGTTGATTTCTGTTTCAGGTATAAGTTCCATATGATTAAGAATGAGATATTCATTTATTACTTCATTATATTTGGTTTGTAATGTTTTATCTTTATTTAATCTGTGTTCTAGTGATTTCAGCCTTTTCTCTGCAATTTCCAGTGAAGATGTTACTTGAGGATTCTGGTTCTTGAACGGAAGACGAACGACATAGCGACCATCTGGATCTCTATGTGTTGTCTTCGCAAAGTATTCTTCACATCGTTGTTCATCGTGAGTAAATAAACGTTCCTTTGGCATTTGAATATCTGATTCAATTTCCCAAAATTTCTTTAAGAGATTGTTGTTATCGTCCGAGCGAGTACAACAATGTAGTGATGTAAATTGACCACTCGGTTTAGCATTACCGTTGACTACACCTGATAAGATCCATCCCAAGCTTGTTGCTTGAGCCAAAGGTGTGCCAAGTGGTCCCTTTTTGAGGCCGTCTTTAATTATCTGCGCATGCACTTCTGCGCCCAAAAGGATGTCGATCTTGTTCGGAATATTATACTCCGGATCAGCTAAATTAAGGGAATGTAGTTCATCCCACTGTATAGTGTCTACCTTTTTGCTGGGTAGAAAGGACGTGATACATTTGTTAATCACGTATGCCCGTACTGTTATTGTAAAATAGGGGTCATAATATAGAGACTGGAGCTGAATATTAACTGTTGCTTTGGAGACGATGGTTGCACTGCCACCCAAGCATGATATTTGTCCCTCAGCTGATATCTTCTTCAGTCCTAGGAATTGTACAGCCGATTCGGTTATGAATGAAGACTGCGATCCTTGATCGATTAAGGCTCGTAATATAAAGTTTTCTCCGCTTCGGGAAGATGCTTTAACTAAAGCTGTTGCAAGTAATACTTGCTGATAAGTACGTTTGCTAGATGAAACAGATGAGACTAATTGCGTGGAAGTATCATTAGACGCGGCAACACTCTCACTTGCTTCATTGTTTCCGTTGTTGTCACCCTTAGGGTGTAAAAGAGAGTTATGTGCTCGTTTACACACCCGACATTTCACCTTGCTGCGGCATTCTTTGACAGAGTGACCACTACCCAAGCAATTAAAGCACAAGTTATTGTCAGTGACGATTTTGCGGCGTGTGTCAACTGACGCTTTATGGAACTGCGTACATTGGTTAATTCTGTGGTAGTCTTTACAGAGGACACAAGTTACAGTATTAGAAATATGTAAAGACTTTATTTTAGTAGTAATATTAGAAGGTTTATTACTTGATTGTGACAATCGGTTAATAGCTGAAAACCGTTCTTTGAGGAAACCTTCAAAAAGTTTATAAGTGGGCAATTCGTCAGAAGTAGTTTTTGCGGTACAGTAAAACTCCCACTGACGTCGCGTTTCTGGGTCTAACTTCAGATTGATAAGATGTATTACAATTACATCCCACGTGTCAACTTTAATACCTAAACTTGCCAGAGAAGCCATACATTCATTTGTAGTGTCTACAAGTTCCTTAAGCCCACTACTGGACTCGGTGGTGAGGTTTCCTTGACTCAAAAGTCTTTTTAGAACGTGATGACATATCCACTTTTTATCGTTGTATCGTTCATTCACCATTAGCCAACAACGCTCAAAGCTTCCCTCTTCAATAGCTACATGTTTAATTAATTGTTCAGCTTCTCCTTTGAGGTAACATTTGAGGTAGTGAAGCTTTTGAATCTCATCAAAACATTCGTTGTTTATAACAAGAGACTTGAAGAGAGATTTGAACGATGTCCACTCTTGGTAATTTCCAGAAAAATAAGGTATGTTTATTTGTGGATAGTTTGCATGCGTTTTATTTGAAGATATCGATTCATTACCCTTAACTGTTACCTTTGATTCAAATTTTTTGCATAAAGTTTTGAGATCACACTTATACTCTAAATAAAATTCTTCAGCCTTATCATAAAAATCATTGGTAACATAAATTGAGCTTTTGACATCTTTGGCTGGATAATTTCTTATTAAGTCTTTGTGACCAGACAAAAATTCAAACCACAACTGTTCAAGAATTTCTAATCTACCATCTACATATTCTTTGGTAATGCGCTCTTTGGGTGATTTCTTAAAATTTGTTTTTGCCTTTACCATGCGTTGGTACAAGTCTTCTTGAAAGCTAATAATGTTTTCCATGTTTAAAAATTAAAAGGTAAGTGAAAATTAACTTTAAATCTTTTATCAAGAGTATTAAAAATTTTTACAAAAATATTCTAAGTGTTTTTATCTTGTTGTACAAATTTTCACAAAATTTTTCTAAGTAATTTTATTGTTTTAAAAATCGGGCATAGGTTCCCCGTACCTCGGTTTTATTGAAAATTATTCTAAGTCTAAATACTACGTGAAAGTTAAGTACCTAAGTTAAAATTAACACAAATTTTTAAAGTCCGAAATTCACAAAATATTCTAAGTCCACGATATTAAAGTTTTTATAAGTTTCTTATTTTGCTTGAAATTCTTCTAAGTTATTTTCCTTTAAGTTATAAGGTTGAAAGTACTTACAGTTGTCCAGATACGGGATCAATCCAATTATAGCGAACACACACTATCACTCACTAATCACACGCACTTGGTGATGTACCGAGGGAGGGAAGCCCTAAATTCCCTCGGAACTCAGTACCCGCTGATCCGCTCCTGCAGCAGTTGTTCTGAGGCACCTCCGCGGGTCACTTCCCGCGCCAGAAGCTTGTGTTGATGATGGGCAGGCTCCGCCCACCGTGACCTGACCAGCGCCTTCCACCCGAAGACACGGTCTGAAGCTCGCCGATGCTGCACTTAGCCTCGGCTGGCTCCTGTTACTTGCGTTTGCGACAGCGATCCACTGCCCGCAAGTAGTTTTCTCAAAAAACAATTACGCGGCACTTCGCGATTGACATCCGGCTCCGATAGGACCATGTACAAACTCGTATAGGTGCCTATAGGTGTGTCAATGAAACTCGGGTTTGAGTACGGATCAAGTTTTTTATTCAAATGAATGAGGATACTTATATTAATATGAAAGTAACTTCTATAGTGCGATCTACAACGACTCGCCTGCCATCTAGTGGTAGATGGCAAAACTAAAGTGTCTAATAATACACTAACACACAGCGGATATTGTATGACGCTAGATGGCAGCACTAAGATAAATATTATACACGATGTGATACAAGTGTTTCAGTAGTTTAAAGCTATAGTATTTATCGATACTCGATACCGACTACGTAAATATTTAGTATGACGATTTTAGTTCCACAAGTAACCGCTAGAGGCGCTGTAAAATTTGCCATACTAAAAATTGACGTAGTCGGTATCAAGTATCGAAAAATACTATAGCTTTAAACTGGTAGAGCTACTGAATATAGAATACTAACAACTGTAACTATATTTAATTTCAATTCCCAACAACATCTAACAATTTCAAAATTTCACCCCGGCTTTTACGACACAAATGTCAGCTCCAATGGAGCAAAAATACAGACCAAAATCCCAGAAATAATAAACAATATTGTAAAACACAGCCAACATTGGACGTCAAAGCCTTTTTTCTTTGCCGCAACGAACTAGTTTTGCCCTTTATGACCCGTGATTTTTGCCTTTTCGTTGTGGAAATACAGAAGTGTTTAAAAATGTTCAGCCATGAGCTTTTATTTTTAAACTGGTTGATTTGAACTTTGTAATCAACTTTATAAGCTTTTGGAACTGAAAATGTGCTTGAAACTTTTATGTAATTTAGTAGTTTTGACGTAGATTTTAATTAGCTATCCATTAATCGGTTAATGATTTAGCTATTGTGTTAAACGATACATTTGTAGCTTTAATTATTTAGCTTTAACTCTTAAGATGACCTGATTACCCGTTCACGATTAAAATATAAATATTGACACAGATTTTAAGATCTAGCTAATTATGTGTATATATATTTAAAATGTGCTACTTGTTTATAAGAGAAAAACATAGAAACATTCGATAGCTTGTGTGTAAATAAATAATAATATTAATGATCTTACATCCATTGTGAATAACTTATAGCAGTATAATAATAGCTCCCACACCGGTTTCGGTGACGGTGGCCGGTTTCATTGACCCAGGCCAGCTACTCAGGAGTAATTTTCTAGTGCCCAAGTGTATGCGCAGTGCACAAGAACACTCTCTTTTCCTTTACTCTCATAACCCAGTGGGACGGAAGACCGACACGCCCGGCGAAAGATCAGGCGCAGGACCGACATTTTACATGCCCATCCGACGCATGGATCATCTTACTTGTCAGACAATCAGGTGATCAGCCTGCATTTTTATAGCAGTATAACAGTATTCTAAAATAGCATCTCTTCAAATAGTAGTGCCCAAAACAGTTGTTTTAAATATACCAAAAATTGGCCAATACTCCTACGACCAACGCTATTGAGATGAACCCTTTCACCCAAAGATGTATCACTAGGCCATGCACTTAATTAGAACGCATATAGCTGCTGAACACAATCACCTAATAGGGAACTAGACTGACACGTAAATCGAGCATGCGGGTGCAAAGTCTCGCAAAGCACCTCCTGAAGCAAACATGCTTGGTTCCGATAAACACGTCGGAACTCGGAACCAATCAAGGTATTTACCGATACATGTTGTGCATCTACATTGTATCCTAGAGCAGGGGTGACCATTGACCGATTCGTTTCACTCGGGGTCCATATTTTTAAGAAATGAAAATATGACCTTCGAGCACACATTTTGTAAAAAATAATATATTTTATTTACCAATGAGAAAAGTGACAATTTCTATTGCTTGTTTGGACTACAATTATTGGTGCAAGCTATTGACATTAAATCCTGGAAATGTTCATGAGTAAGTCGAGAGTCGAGACCAAAATTTATTTACGAAGTTCATCTTCGAAATTACTGGTCCGCACACAATGGGTCGGCGGTCCGGATGCGGACCGCGGTCTCTTTCCCTTTTAATTTGAAAAAATCTTGGAACTTACCTACTTCATCATCTGACTTATATATCTGGCTATACATAAAATCCACGTTTTTATTTGAAATCTTTTTATCGGCCTTAGGGCCGGGAAAATGCAAAATGTCTTCAATTTTGTATTGTGCGATATTTCCGGTGTCGATATGTGTACTTTAGTATTTAATAATAATATTAAAATAAAATAAAAAATTAAGAGGGGTTCCCACACAAAAATGGCCGATTTATTGAATAAACCGCTACTTTTGCTCGTGGTCTCACGGTGCGGCGGCCAAACCGCTCGTTCTCGCGGACGCATATAAATCAAGCCTAAGTAAAATATGTCGGACGTAGGATTCAGTAACATTGCTTAATAGCTTGGTACTCCGTGAATATTTCAAGTACCTACCTGTTGTTATTGATATCGAGCAAAAAAGAGCAAAAAAATCACGTTTGTTGTATGAGGGCCCTTAGACATTTTATTTTGTTTTTAGTATTTTTTGTTACAGCCGACCGCATACTTTTTCCGTATGCGATTTCGAATTTCGTTTTCCGTATTCGGAATTCCGTGAGGTCCTGAGGCGCTGCATTGTTAAATAGATAACTGCCTATTTCTAATTTCGAAACCGTAGACGTTCGTATAATTCAAAGGCACATTTGAACTAGGCATCAAATTGTCTGGCGATTCAACTAGATGGCTGCGACATAATATGTCCCATAACTTGGGACAATATATTCCTGTTCTTATCAGTTTACTGAGGAGGAAACCTGGTCTGTTAGTTATGGACAGGGTAAAGGTGGTCAAGCGTACTGATAATATAGTATGTTCAGAATTCAGATATAATGTGATTGTGATATTTGTGTCTTTGGTATAAAGATATATTATAATACATACCAACAATATATTATGTATGTAAAATGATTTGCGAAATGCGATGCAATGACGCGATGCGAGGAAAAGATATATATAGAAAGATAAGAAAAGAAAAGATCTATACGTGGGAGAGCCATGCTTCGGCACGAATGGGCCGGCTCGACCGGATAAATACCACGTTCTCACAGAAAACCGGCGTGAAACAGCGCTTGCGCTGTGTTTCGCCGAGTGAGTGAGTTTACCGGAGGCCCAAACCCCTAACCCCTACCCTATTCCCTTCCCTACCCTCAACTATTCCCTTCCCTTCCCTTCCCTACCCTCCCCTATTACCCTATTCCCTCTTAAAAGGTCGGCAACGCACTTGCAGCTCTTCTGATGCTGCGAGTGTCCATGGGCGATGGAAGTTGCTTTCCATCAGGTGACCCGTTTGCTCGTTTGCCCCCTTATTTCATAAAAATAAAAAATAAAAATAAATTTTGAGTCCCGGGAAAGGACATAAGATACTTTCATCCCGGAAAAATGTACGGTTGAAACGCGTTAATCGAATTTTTGCGCAACGGAGTTGCTGGCGTCATCTAGGGTAAAATATAATATATCTGAACGGTTCGTTTTTTGGGTTCCGTACTCAAAAGGTAAAAACGGGACCCTAATACTAAGACTTCGTTGTCTGTCCATCTGTCCGTCTGTCCGTTTGTCCTTCCTTCCGTCTGTATGTATCTAGGCTGTAACTCGAGAACCGCTAAAGCCAGACTTCTAAAATTTTCACAGATTGTGTATATCTGGTGCCACTATAAAAAAAAAAACTAAAAATAAAATAAAATAAATATTTAATGGGGGTTCCCATACAACAAACTTCCTTTTTTGGTTTTTGTTTGCTCGTTATCAATAATGAACTTCAAAAGTTCCTTTGTTACATTTGTGCTTTAATAATTAATCATAATAGCTCGTCTCTGTCAAGCGCCCAAAATGGGCGTCTTTTTTAAATAAAATAAAAATTTAAGGGACGCCATGCAAAAAACACAATTTTGGACTATTTTTGCTCTATAACAGTAAGGAACCCTTCATGCGACTCGCACTTGGCCGATTTTTATTTGACTGGGCAAGCGCTATAGTGAAATGAATTTGCCCATATAAAACTTTAAAAAATTTGCCTTTCAGCGATGCAATTTTCACTGTAAACCCTATTACAGGGGATTCATACACAATATAATATTACTAGCTGTTGCCCGCAACTTCGTCCGCGTGGACTTTAGTTTTTTTAGAATCATAAAAAGTTATTATATTTTCCGGGATAAAAAGTATCCCTTGTCCTGAGAGTCGAGACTGAAAGTATTGCCATACCCAATTTCATCAAAATAGATTGAATAGTTTAGGCGATAATCATAAAAGTTTATTGTGTGGGAACCGTACATTTTCCGGGACAAAATTAGTATTCCTTGTCGTTTTTCGGGACTCAAAGTATCTTTATACCAAATTTCAGCAAAATGGGTCCAGCCGTTTACGCGTGATGTCGTGACCACGCGAAATATAACGTTCCGCGCAGCTTCGCCCGCGTAAATTAGATATCTTACAGAAAAAATTGTCCACAAAAATTAGCCTATGATCCTTCACGTGGTCTACTTCTTATCTGTGCCAAATAACAGAAAAATTGCTCCAGTAGTTCGTGAGATAAGCCCTTTTAAATAATTTCCCCGGTTTTTTTCCACATTTTCCTATATTCCTTTGCTTCTATTAATCTTAGCGTGATAAAATATAGCTTATAGCCTTTCTCGATAAATGGACTATCTAACACTGAAATAATTTTTCAAATCAGACCAGTAGTTCTTGAGATTAGCGCGTTCAAATAAGCCATTTCAAATAATTTCTCCCGTTTTTTCCACACTTTCCTCTATTTCTTCGTTTCTATTAGCTTAGCGCGATAAAATATAGCTTAAAGCCTTTCTCGATAAATATTCTATCTAACACTGAAAGAATTTTTCAAATCGGATCAGTAGTTCCTGAGATTAGCGGGTTCAAATAAGCCCTTTCAAATAATTTCCCCCGTTTTTTCCACACTTTCATCTATTTCTTTGCTCCTATTAGTATTAGCGTGATAAAATATAGCCTATAGCCTTCCTCGATAAATGGGCTATCTAACACTGAAAAAATTTTTCAAATCGTACCAGTAGTTCCTGAGATTAGCGCGTTCAAACAAACAAACAAACAAACAAACTCTTCCGCTTTATAATATTAGTATAGATAACTTTGTTTTGTTGTTATTCATTTACTAACAAATTTCTTTCATCCCCACTTCAATTACGTGATTCCACAAAATAACATAATTAATTAGGGAAAAATCAACGTAAGATTTCCCCGGCGGCACCCTCATACGTAAATTTATTAAAAGATTAATTATATCTTGGCTATCCTTGTATTCCCTAGCCAATTATTTACACCAGTTTATTATTTTTATAACGTTGTTACTCCCGTTCCTCTTGGATTTCGGTTGCTGACGAGAATACAAAAATTGTTCAAGATATTTTCTTCCTGACAAGAATAAAAAACTGTTCAAGATTTCATTGCTTTACAGCTACAATATAACTCGAAACATTTAATAAAATTTAATTATTTTGTATTTAATTAGACCGTTGGGCAAAGGTCACCACAGAGTGGGTACCAGTGGACGGACGACGCCGCCGTGGACGGCCTCCAAAAAGATGGCGAGATGAACTGGATGCCTACAAGCCAGGCTGGCCTGCGGTGGCGTCGGAACGAGACAGATGGAAGATCTTGGGGGAGGCCTTTGCCCAGCAGTGGGATAGCCTCACGTGATTATTTGGGAGTGAAAGTGAATTCGAGGCAATATCAAGATGATAATATTATTATTATCTAGCTCAAGCCCTAGGAGAGGGGGGGGGGGGGGGGGGAAATCTTCAAAACTTCTTACAAAATTATAGACGTAAGTGGATGCATTGAATAAGTAACATATTATAACATAAGGGCCATTTAACATACGGAAAAACCACAAATAATCCCTAATTGGCTTATTTGTGGTTTTTCCGTTACCCACTTAATTCACTTACGTCGTTAATTTTTGGATAGCCCCCTATACTTCATACTTCGTGTATGCACCAAGATGCCTGTATGACGTATGTTCCTATGTTCATTCGTAATATTCACGATAAAGGAACCCTAGACAAATCGAGGCTTACGACGTCTCCGAGTGTATAGAACCGTGTCCCGTTTTATAATAACGTCTAGAACTAGGTTAGTCTTGGAATTCCATAAGCCGGTTTTCAATACCTAGGCTATATTGTACCGCAAGACTCAGGTTTATCTTAGGTATTTTGCGCATACAGCCATCGAAATTGGCGTTTCGTTGGACACATTTTAAAATATAGAATTCAATATTAGTTTGCGCGACCCATTGAGAGAGAACTTTTTCAATTTGTTGCCTGCACTCGTGAAAAGATGAGACTATTTTCCATTTTAAGAACCTTTGTAAAAAGTTTAAGTGGTGCTTCAGAGTTGAAATTCCTACCTTTTAAATTCGATACGCTTTTTCTTTGCGGGCAAGGAGAGCAACAATATGAAAATCAACATTAATGGATTAACATAATTATTACAAAATGTTCGCCGGTCAGCTACTAAATCTAAATAACAATTCATTAAGAACATGTATGTAGCTGACATCAAATACCAATTCAATTTTAAATACATTCCAAACACGTTTAGATGAAACGTATCAAAGAAACCAACCTGCAGTCAATAAAAGTAACGTTTGTTTGATAATATTAAACCGTCTACATATTTGCATTCGCCGATTCCGTATTTGCTCTTTGCGGCCCGATTCAATTTCCTACTTTGACCCAAATACTATACAGATGGAATGAACCATTTCACCGCCTGCTACGTTCCAAATAATAAAACAGGACTGGAGGAAATCACACGTTGTAAGGGCTCCCGTTATTTACTTTACTTGTTCTTTATGATCGTATACCTACTCCTTACTCAAGTTTTTGTCGTTTACTTGGCTGTGGAAAAAATATTGAATATTGTTTTTTTTTTCCACAAATTCTAATAACCTCATCATATACATTCAAAGGCCGGCAGCGCACCTGCAACTCTTCTGATGTAGCATCCATGTGCGACGTTAGTTAATTTCCATCAGGTAACCTGTTTGCTCGTTTGCCCCCTAATTTTATATTTAAAAAAACATGACAGCATTGAGCAAAACTTGTAGCCAAAACTTCTTCCTTTTGCGAGTACCTCCCTGTTTTAAGAGATGATGAAGAGACGATAGCAAAACTTTGTCTATATTTTTCAGTTAATATGCGGAAAACAGAGGCAGACCCAAGAAAATGTGGCGCGACGGACTAGACGCTGTTGATAGAGAGTGGCCAAACACAGTAAAGGATAGAGACGTATGGAAGGAAAGATGGGAGACCTTTGTCTAGCAATGGGACACAAACGGACATTTGAATAGATTAGACGCGGTAAATGCGGTTGACATAGAAACAATAGATTTGCATGTGTTCTTATCAAAATATGTCTCACAGAAATACTTCCGAGGCAATTCTGCAAATCGTTCTGAAACTCAATTTTTACGCAATTAAATTAAGGGGCGGAATCGTTGGAAATTCTCACAATAAGGGACAATTGATTATCCAAACATTCAGCCATCAATTGTACAGCGATAAACGTCAGGCCGACAGAAATGACAAATGTTCGCTAATGACCAACCAAATCGAGTTTCAAAATATTTTCCCCATTGTGTTATTCTAATTCTATTACCTAAATATTAATGTTTATTGCGTTGGTAATATAATATTGTATTTTAAAATTACTACAGATATTTTGAGCTTATGAACTACTGTTTAGGACTTATAGACTTTTAGGAAAAATAATTGTCACGCTCTAGGAAAAAATCCATTGTTTAGGCAAGTTTGCGTAAAGCGGAGAGCGACCCACTCTGCGCTGCGTTGATTAATTAATAAAATAATTAATAACTCTTAAAAGATTTACAAAAAACACTTTTAGATCAAGTAGTCAATCATTTATACGTGGGAGAGTCATGCTTCGGCACGAATGGGCCGGCTCGACTGGAGAAATACCACGCTCTCACAGAAAACCGGCGTGAAACAGCGCTTGCGCTGTGTTTCGCCGAGTGAGTGAGTTTACCGGAGGCTCAATCCCCTACCCATCCCTACCCTCCCCTATAACCATATTCCCTATTAAAAGGCTAGCAACACACCTGCAGCTCTTCTGATGCTGCGAGTGTCAGGTGACTCGTTTGCTCGTTTGCCCCCTTATTTCATTTAAAAAAATCAAGTACAATACATTTAGGTTTTAAAACACAATTACGTTAACAGATTGCACATTATGAGGACGAGATAAATATTAAAACAATATAAACAATATAACAATATAAACAATATATAATAGGACAACCAGCGTATCTTTTTCATAATATAACATACAATACAACGATATTGCAAAAGGTATATTTGAATGTGAAATCTAATATTTTGCTTCGGACGTATAGTCCCTTAAGAATTGCTTCACAATGGCCCCCGTACGTACCCTTAGTAAACAAATTTCAAAACATCATTACGGACCGTTTGAGAAAGGCAAACACAATTTATCTGCTGTTGTTCTAAATAGGCTATTCCCATAGCATAGTAGACCCCTGAGCTAGAGCCCAGGGGTCACCAATTAGTTTCTCTCGCGGTCCATTTTCAGAATTTAAATGACGGTCCACACATTTTATAAAAAAAATATTTTAAACAGATAACGGAAATTACAAACAATGAGAAAAGTGTAAATTTTAGTTGCTAATTATCTGTCTGAAGTTTGAAGTGAAATTGGTGCAAGCTATTGACATTAAACGAAGTTCATCTTCGAAAATGCTTGGTCGGTGGTCCGCTCACAATGGGTCGGCGGTCCGGATGCGGATCCCGGTCCTCCATTTGGTGACCCCTGGTCTAGCCTATGCTATCCATACTAATATTATAAATGCCAAAGTCTCTCTGTTACCTCTTCACGCCTAAACCGCTAGACCGATTTTGCTGGGTATGGAGATACTTTAAGTCCGGGGAAGTACGGGAGTCTCACGCGATAAACGAATTTTATCGCAACGGAGTTGCGGGCGTTATCTACTGGGTTTATATTAAAATGCTAGGTGTTGCCCGCACGCCGGTAGGTTCTATTGTACCCGCAACTGGAGCACCATGGGGTTTTAGTGGGTAGACTATGGAGTCCCACATACCCCGGCCGATATCCCCAATTTGCCGGGGATGCGTAAAGCATTTCCCCATGTTAAAAAAAAAGGTGTTGCCCGCAACAAAACATTTTTCCAGGTAAAAAGTAGCTTAATATGTTGTTTTGCAGGACTCAAAGTATGTCCATATCTCAGCAAAATCGGTGCGGTTTGGGCGTGAAGAGGTGACAGACAGACAGATAGACAAACAGACACACTTTCGAAATTATAATATTAGCTGCAGAAATGCCCAAATGTTTGTATGAAAAACTAAAAACCTCTTCCTTAGTTAAGCCGTTACAAAATCGATGTGAGTAAAAACGAAACAGCAGGGGCAAGCATTTCTTAACTGACTGAATTATTATAAAAGAAAAAATACGTGTATTTTTTTTTACAAGGACAAAATATAATATATCGAAATTTGTCCGGAACTCGGAAGGTTTATTTGCACCCTGTATAGAATACCAAAAACACAACCCTTTCCTATGCCTCCGCTGTAGTTAGGTACAAAAAAGGACTATAAGTCTTAAGTACGTTAAAACGAGTTATAGTAGTCACAACGCCTATAAATAAGCTTTTCAATCAGTTTCAAACGAACAATAGAATCAGTGTTTGTTTAATAAATGTCCCCAGTTTAAATTAGGACCGATTCACATGAGAAGGAGACGCGCTCATTTAGCGATCTGGTAAAGCCAGAAAATACGCCTATAGGGTGACCAGTTTAAGCGCGACCCTCGTAGCATACGGTAAGTATGCTACGAGGGTCGCTCGGTGCGGCGTTGGGTTCTAAGTTACACCATAATATTTTGTTAAGTATACGACATAATATAATAAAAGTACAGCTAGGCATTTCACGTAACACAAAAATTAAAGAAGATGGGTAATTAATATATCGATTTAGACATATTGTCAAATTAGATAATTGCATTCTTGATTATTATGTTATTTCAATGCAAAATAGAGAATTTAATTTAAATTTACAATGTGAAATATAAATAATTTGGAAGGCTGTAAGTTTGGGAGGATATTTTTTATTTTATTTCCAAATAAGGTGATTACTTTAATTTGCAAATAAGACATCACCTATCTATAAATGAGAGTTGTTTCAGTATTCAAATGTGCAAAGGAACTGAAATGTCAGTCAAGTTATACAGAATATATAAATATCAAGTTTCCTCTACCCCTCAACCGTTTAGCTTTTGCCCGTTTTCGAGCTCTCAAGCGCATTTCAACCACATGCCTGCGGGCGATATTTCCGCACCGCAGCCGCTCAGTATGAATCGGGCCTAGGAGTTAACAGATGGCTGTGCTCTGTGAATAATATTGCCCGCAGTAGCCCGTTGATATTACGATTTGTTACAACAATACAATGAAAGAATGACGACGAAAATTTCGTGCCATTAAAAATATATTGTTACACGCTAAATATATTTAAATATTATTTAATGTTTTGTTGTACTGTAAAGTGAATGACATCATATCAAAATTTAAGTACAGCCTGCGACAAAAGTAAAACTTTAAAAAATAAGTGCTATTATTTAAAAGTTATGATGTTGCTCGCATAATTACAAGTACAAGTAAAAACAGTATGATTTTATGATTCCAATTTTCCCACAATTTTCCACGTTATTTCCCGTGACAAAATTATCTACAATAAAAAAAAATACAAACGTAAGGGTGGAAATAAAATGTTAAGAATACAGGTGTAAGTATAGACGGCAACTTAAAAAACACTTATTAAGAAAACTAGATTATCTATAATGGCATTATCTTGTCTAGATAACTCTATGTAGTTTTTGCGGCAAGATTTTTTATAATTTTGTACTGATATTGTATATGAATAATAAATCCCTATTAATATTTTAAATGTGAAAGCGTGGATGTTTGTTACGCTTTCACGCAAAAACTACTTGACGAATTATCATTAAACTTTGTACACATACTTTTGAAGGTATCAGCTAAGTAATATAGGATACCTAATACGTATATAAAAAATTACAAAAAAAAATTTTTGACGTGGACGCGGACCAAGCCGCGGGCAACTGCTAGTAAAAAAATAAATAAGGGAATGACGACGCTACAGTCTAGTTTCCACTTTCTGATAAACTATTTCCCTAACAAATCACGTGCCAATTCCCAGGGGATGGAAATGGTTACCAAAATATATACAAACAATACACAGTTATCAGATATCACTATCAGTATAGAATTACTAAATGAGGATAAAATATTTTGCATGAACCATCCTTGTCTAAAGCTTAAGAAACTTAAAAAACAGCTATTTTTTTTATTGAAAAAAAAAGATATTCCATTGTCAATTTTTTTTTAAATAATATCTATGTACGCTTCACACCACGTCAGTCTGGCCCCGTGCTAGTTACCTGAAGGACTTGTGTTACTGGTACCAGACAACGGAAATATAACATTTAATACTTTTATACTATGTAACATATATTTAAGATACTTTTATACTATCTATACATATATTTAAGATTTTTATTATATTATACACATATTTATTACACATCCATGACCAACTTCGAAAACTTTTTGTTTCGCCGGCGGGATTCGAACCCGCGACCCCCGGCTTGAGCTACCAATAGCCCACCAAATGAGCCACAGAGGTCGTCCAATTAGCAAAAAAAGGTTCGAATTAATTAGACTACTGGAGATAGGTAAAAATCGTGTTCCAAGATTCTGTTTCATACATACAGGCTATATTTGGCGTATTTTTACACGCTTTTATAAGCTTGGGCTATAAGCCCAAACTTATAAAAGCGTGTAAAAATACGCGCACATTTTGAAGAGGCGCAGCGTGGCGGGCCTCACTTTCCATACAATATTTTACATTACCGCATCCACGATAAATTAAAATGTATGTAAAATGCGACCCGCCCCGTCGTAATGTGCATTATGCGTGATGTATGTACGGGGTATAACGGTTCGGACAAAGTACGTGCGATCATCTTAAAAGTAAACAAAGTGATAATATTACTTTAGGGTGTATGTGTTTTTTGTAGAGAGTTCACTGTGAAAGTGGCAGCGCTGAAAGACCAATTTTTTTTTTCACTTTTGTATGGGCAAGCGCCCCGGCGTCACGAGTTACCCCATAGTCCATACAAAAGTGAAAAAAAAAACCTTTTTACACCCAAAAGCCCCTGAACTGAGTTTCTGTAAGTTTATATGGAGACACATTGAATCCCGGGAAAGGACATAGTATATTTTTTACCCCAGAAAAATAATTATTATCTTATATATAAGATTCTCGTGTCACAATGTTAGGCCGCGTACTCCTTTGAAACGGCTTTACTGATTGTAACCTTTTATATGCATATTCTGTTGGTCTGAGAATCGGCTACTGGGTAAGTACTTATTATATTGATAAGTGCATTTGTTGAATAAATAATAGTAAATTATTACAACTCGAGACTGACGGTGACCATTGTTTGTGCGACGGGATAGCGATGGACGTTGCCATGGTGATGTACTTATTTAGTCACTTCAATAAAATAATACGACGGAAATACTTTATAAGGCAAAGAAACGTTTGCCGGGACAGCTAGTTAATTTATAAATCGGAAAGTAATGAATAAATGAAGAAAATGTTGGTCCGAATATAATAGCAATATTATTGAGTCCAATAATTATTAAAACAAAAATAATTAAGTACATTGACTGCACTTTTGGTTCTTGGTGGAAATTCATGCTCAACGTTAATGAAATACAATAAAAATATAAATAGAAAAGTTTCTTGCACTATTTCTACTATATAATAAATATTATAGAAGTTATAATTTTCTATAAATATAAATTAACATAGTGGAAACAGTTCAAGAAAACTTGTGTTTTATTAATGTTGAAAAATATAATTACAAGCTCTTACAAATCTGTTGACAATTTTCCTAACTTTTTACGTATTTTTACGTGAAATAGGACTGAGGTGACCCTTGGTTGGTGTGCGCCTGACAGGTAATTGGCTTAAGCATTAAATTTTATTCCTCAAGGATTGCTGCAATTTAACGCTAAGATGTAAGCAGAAAACTGAAATATTTCTTATAGAAAAATAAAAAATATGTGTGGCACTCGGGAACACTAGGGAACTGCCGCGGTAAAGATATTGAAGCTAGCTAGTATATTGAAGTTAGCTATACGCATACGTCCAGTCGCTCGCACACAAACACCGCGCCGTAGTCTGCTAAACTGAAACGACGACGTTAGACGAGTGTTAGGTTTTTTTCGTTACGGAATTTCTTGATTCGGTCACCACGCTCAAAGCCCGAGATAAAAGCTATAAAAAAATTAAAATTGGCCCGTACTAATTTAACCCATCAATCCACAAGCGGCACCCGGCTGTCGCATAACAATTGAAAATCTATTGTGTCTGCGACTCACACGATATTTATGCTATCGGAATTTAGCTAGAGTCCAGTGTTTCCCAACCTGTGGTCCGCGGACCCCTGGTAGAGTATATTATGTTTGGGAGTCCGCGGTGTCATCTCTGGACCATACGGAATCCGATTTTTTTTGCTGTTTATTTTATTAAGGGGATCCGTGAAAACTGTTCTTTACTTCCTGGGGGTTCGTGGCTGAAAAAGGTTGGGAAACACTGAGCTAGATCATTCTTACATACAAATTATTATGACTTCAGTGTAAATAAAATTATCAAGAGCCGCGAGTGGTACAAGTGAAACGGTGAACGGAAGGGGAATGCAAAGTGCTCGATTTAAGGTAATATTCAAAGAATTCTATTTAAGTTTAAATAGAAGTCTTTGGTAATATTATGTTCGCTGGTGCGAAGAGAGAGCGCTCTCCTTATTAGTAGATCAGTTTTTTTCCATCACACTGATCTACTAATAAGTAGGACGGTACGTTATTGGGATATTGTATACATACGCCAATTGCCCTTCACAGTTTGACGAGTAATCTTCAAGTCGCACTGGTAAGGCTTCTTACCCGAACGGCACTTGTCGACGGCACGCGTCGATGGCTGGCGTCGACAAGTTCCGTTCGTCTGTTAAAAGCCTAAAATGTACACTATAATCTCAGGCTGGACACTTACACTGGGGCAGAGTGCAGAAGCGTAGTGCAGAAATATTTTTTGGCAAAACTATATTCATCTCTATAATTATTGTTCTAATATCAAAGATCACGGAGTGCGCGGCCAAGTTCCAGCAGGTCGCGCGCATGCCGTGCTTTAAATACTTTCTATTTAACTAAATATGAAAGCGCGTCAACGCACCTTTTCACGCGCATTCGCTGTTCGGCGTTTCGATATTTTTTTAACGAAAATTTGTAGCTAAAATGGAACAATAAAGATTATACTTGGGAAAAAAAGCGTTGCTCCAACTTCTTTAAAATATTCAACAAAAACTTTTATTCTAGGACGAGATGAGATAGTTAAAAACGTGGTATCTTATTTTATAACGTAACTGACACCGCTTAAAAAACGTTATCTTGTTTAATTTTCTTTGCGTTGATCGCGGAGGCAAGCGCAATTTTAACTTACAACAATTTATTTTAAATGACCGAGATTGTGGCTATCCGAGATGTCTCGAGAAAATAAAACTCGTGGAAACATTTCATTAATCTCTCACCGAGATATTGTTCTCATTGTTTCTCTCAGCCCGCGGTGGTTAGGAGCGCTTCACAATACATTGTTTCGATGTACGAAGGTAAAATTATGCACAGGTAATCTATAAATTCGTATGACTGTCTGTTACCTCTTCACACTGGAATCACCGGAAAAGAAAATTCATCCCAAAAAAATTTATTTTTTCGTCGCAATAAAGTTATGGGGAAAAAGTATATTTTCGAGTAACGCCCACTTAATAACACGCCTCTTCATCTTTTTATTTTTTAATTTGACATCTCTTTTGTTGTTCATAAAAATAAAGTTGTGAATATAAAAGCTTAATATGTACTGTTACTTAAATTATATTTGTGAAAAATATTCCATGATGTAAAAGAAGCGTTAATCTTTTAAATTTTTTAATTTTACCCCAGGTTTTAAAAAATTCGCTCGAAAAACCTGCAATTGGGCTTTAAACGAGCGAAATTATTCTTAAAACTTCCCCCGTGTATAAATTAAGGGGATTTTCACAAAGTTTCATACGTCACATGCGGCGTTAACACCTGCAACTGTCGCGCTCAGCTGTGTATAAACCGCCTAACTTTCCTTTAAAAACGGAACTCTATTTTCACTTCAACATTCATCACTGTCACCGACTAAACAGATAACTAGTGATAGAGTGAATCCAGTGAAACTGGACGCGGTCGTCGGGCTTAAAAAGATTTTTGTCCCTCGCAATTCTCGTCTATATGTAAAAAAAATCAATTCAGATGTCGTGAGTACCATTTCTGAGTAATCTATATTGTTCCCAAGTTAGCTAAGACTAGCGCTTGCCCGCGACTTGGCATGCGCAAACGGAGTATCCGAAGGGGAGTATAAATTAATCTTCTTTCCCATTTCTTTCGTTCTTCCAATTTCATAAAAATCAGTCCAACAGTTTCGGAGTCCCAGAGACCAACTTCTTGTTGGCACGAGTTTAAAAGCGAGGCATTAAAAAATGGTGACAAGGTTTGATTACTATGAGAAAGTCGCTTCCATCTTATTCGATCTCTCTTGCGCTTGAGAGCATCAGAATCAGAATCAGAAACACCACTGAAGCGATATTCGATGTATAAGAATCGAGCCCCCGGTGGCAATTTAATTTTCTGAAAGCAAATACGATTGATACAATCTAAAAACAAACAAAGCGAAATCAGCAAGTCAAAGAAATCAAAGCTTTGTGTTTGTTATTTGAAACTCAAAGGGATATTAAAATGTTTTTCCTTAATAAACACATTTTTTCGTCCTATGTCCTGTCATGTTCTCATGTTTTAACATCATAATATTAAACGTGGAAATTCCACGGGAAAAATGAAACATATTTTTCATAAAAACGCCAATTATGTTATACAACATTTCACAATTTGGAGGAGCAGGTACAATTTTGCTTTTTATTTTTTTGCAGAATTCTAAGATGTGATTTAAGAGGGCGACTAAACCAAAAAATCATATATCGGCCTTCTCTCTTCACATTCACGCCCGTCTTTCATAATAATATTATTATGCCAGGTGAAAAAGGACTTATCGCCAAGTTAGTTTTACTATGAATAAAAGACTTACTATAATGATTATGAAAAAAGTGTTATACAAGTCTTACCCTCATAGCCCAGTGGGAGGGACGACCGACACGACTGGCGAGAGATCAGGCGCAGGACCGACTTTTGACATGCCCATACGACGCATGAATCATCTTACTCGTCAGACATTTTTTTTTATAATATCTATGGACGCTTCACACCACGTCAGTCTGGCCCCGTGCTAAGTACCTAAAGGACTTGTGTTACAGGTACCAGACAACGGAAATATATTTAATACTTTTATACTATACATATATTTAAGATTTTTATTATATCATACACATATTTAATACACATCCAGACCCGGGAACATTGAAAAATTTTGTTCCGTCGGCGGGATTCGAACCCGCGACCCCCAGCTTGAGCTACCGACGCGCTCACCACTGAGCCACAGAGGTCGTCAAATTATGTGATCAGCCTGCATTGTCCTAACCAAACTTGGAAATAACATATTCCCAATGCGGAAATCGAATCCACGACCTTCGAGTCAAGAGCCACGCTCTGAACCTGGACCTGGAGGCGTTGATTACATAACATGATCGATGTCAATAATTGTACATATGCTAAAGACAGCTTCGCATTCACGGTCATCCATGCAAAACGAGCGAGGCTTTAGTGCTTTTTCTTGTCCCAATATCAATTCACTAGACGTTCCGTGCGGCTCCGTCCGCGTAAATTAGATATTTCACAGACAAATAATTATTCCACAAAAATATCCTATATCTATTACTTATTTGTGCCAAATAACAAAAAATTGCTCCAGTAGTTCCTGAGATAAACGCTTTCAAATAACTTCCCCCATTTTTTTCACACTTTCCTCTATTTCTTCGCTCCTATTAGTCTTAGCGTGATAAAAGGATATAGGATAGGATAGGATGGATTATAAGGATAAGGAAAGGATATAGCCTTTATCCTTTCTAAATAAAAGGGCTATCTACCACTGAAATAATTTTTCAAATCGGACCAGTAGTTCCTGTGATTAGCGCATTCAAATAAGCCCTTTCAAATAATTTCCTCCTGTTTTTTCCATATTTTCCTCTATTTATTCGCTCCTATTAGTCTTAGCGTAATAAAATATAGCCTAAAGCCTTCCTCGATAAATGGGCTATCTAACATTGAAATAATTTTTTAAATCGGACCAGTAGTTCCTAAGATTAGCGTGTTCAAATAAGCACTTTCAAATATATTTCCTCCCGTTTTTTCCACATTTTCCTCTATTTCTTCGCTCCTATTAGTCTTAGCGTGATAAAATATTATATCCTCGATAAATGGGATATCTAACACTAAAAGATTTTTTTTAATTCGGACCAGTAGTTCCTGAGATTAGCGCGTTCAAACAAACAAACAAACTAAGTAACAAATTATTCCGCTTTATAATATTAGTATAGATGCTTGCCTAGGAATTTTAATATTTAAAAACTTAGTAATTTGCTGAAGGGAATTTCAAGGTAACCCCCAGATACTGTCAGAAGTGTAATAATTTCCGTGAATCATTTCACACAAAATCTGTCTAGCATGAATAAAGTAATGATTTGAAGGTTAAAATATGTCGAGCATTTTTTCCATTATTCCAAATTTGGGAATTTATATTTTGGCAAAGAGAAAGAGATTCTTGGTTGACGTGGGGAACAAATAAGGTAAGGAATGTCTGTTGTAAGTCGTAATCCGTATTTTGCGTGGATCCGATTGTAAAAGCTCAAAGAACGTAAAATTCTATGGCCGTCATCGAGTTATTCCGGAATTTCGGAAACCACCGAGCCTCGAGTATTTTATCGACTATTTTTATTATTTGTTCATATTGTGCATTTTTGTGGTGTTTTATGAATCACGAAATAGGTAAATAGTAAGAAAATAACATTCAAATGTTTATTATCGGACAATCTATGATCAATTAAAAATATTATATTAGTAATAAAGTGGAATAAGTGCAAGGAAAGTGTATAATTATTTAATTGAACATGAATTTCCACCAAGAAGTGACAGTACACTTAATATAATATATAAATATATGATCCTCAACAGTTAGTAAGTATTAAAGATAGATGTTCTTATTAATTTACAACTTGTAGGTGTTATAGTGTTACTATAATACCTATATTATGTCGTAAGCAATAGCAATACTATAATGATATTATTATACTATGATCTTATTGCTATACCAGATTTTGTAAAACGGTCATCATTAAGAGCCCATATGACCCTAACTTGGCTACATACTTTAACCTAGATCTCAAAATCTGTAAGGTCTAGAAAACTGATTTTTTGACACAAGTAACTTCAGTTCATAAAGATTAAATGCTCAAGACGAAAACACGATTACTCAAAAAATGCTCGATAGTTTCTTTTTTACAAAAAACCTTGTTTTAGACACATTTTTGCTTGGATCTTCGAAGTTTGCTGTCTTTTCTTTAATATTTTTTAATATCTAAAAGGGTATTGATAAAACCTAAATTTGCTCAAAACACTTTTTTCATAATCATTATAGTTCGTCTTTTATTCAAGTAAAACTAACTCGGCGATGATTCCGCGCCGTCCTTTTTCACCTGGCATATGAAAGACGGGCGTGAGTGTGAAGAGAGAAGGACGATGTTTGATTTTTAGAGTCAGGTGAGCTCTTAATAATTCGTCTTATTAACGAATTTTCTACGTCACAATACAGTAGCCTAAAAGTAGTTCAGCGAATGTTTCGGCGACCTTACATTCCTTTAATTTGCATAAATAGTTTTCACATTCTCTTTTCTCAAAATAAAATTATTATAATATAATTATGTAATATTTTTATACGTGGGAGATCCGTGCTTCGGCACGAATGGGCCGGCTCGACCGGAGAAATACCACGTTCTCACAGAAAACCGGCGTGAAACAACGCTTGCGCTGTGTTTCGCCGAGTGAGTGAGTTTACCGGAGGCCCAATCCCCTACCCTATTCCCTTCCCTACCCTCCCCTATACCCTTCCCTTCCCATCCCTACCCTCCCCTATTACCCTATTCCCTCTTAAAAGGCTGGGAGTGTCCATGGGCGACGGAAGTTGCTTTCCATCAGGTGACCAGTTTGCTCGTTTGCCCCCTTATTTCATAAAAAAAATTTGTTAAAAATATTTTTCTTGTTAAAAAAAAGAGTCATGATTTCATATCGATTTCACTTTTAGACAAATTTTCTAGTTCCGTTTTGTAAAATTCAATGGAAAGTCGCGACATTTCGAGACTTCAAAGACTCGGCTCGTGTGACGTGAATTTTATTTCACGCATCCGTTTCCAGGGAATTGAAAACGGGACATACACACTTTAGATATCTTACAGTAGAGTAACTCTGTCGTGTTCTTGAAATCAAACTCGCGCAATATAGAGCAGTTATGCTCAACCTGCTGCCCGCCGGGACTTTATCAGTGTCCCGCGTGAAGTTAAAAATAATAGTGAAGATGTATGTGCAATTGAATATTTTTAATATAACATTTTTAGTTTAATTGTAACTACTTTGTTTTTTACCAGTATTTACCAGTATTATAATCGCTAATTAATAATTATAATAATAATAATATCTATGGACGCTTCACACCACGTCAGTCTGGCCCCGTGCTAAGTAACTGAAGGACTTATGTTACGGGTACCAGACAACGGAAACATATTTAATACTTTTATACTATACATACATTTAAGAGTTTTATTATATTATACACATATTTAATACACATCCATGACGCAAGAACTTCGAAAACTTTTTGTTCCGTCGGCGGGATTCGAACCCGCGAACCGGCTTGAGCTACCAATAACCCACCAACTGAGCCACAGAGGTCGTCAGCAATTTTGAGCAACGTTATTTCTTACTCCACAAATAATAATTTTGGTTGTGGCCCGCGACACCAATTAGACTGTAACCTATTTGTGGGCCGTATGAAAAGGTTGAGTACCACTGACATAGAGTCAAGCTTTACGCTCGACCGATGTACGAATCTTTATGCTATATAAAGTTATCTGATATCACACTTATGTTTAAGGGTGCGTTTCCAAAGAAGCTGCGTTGCTAGGAATGTGTTTTTGAGAACCAATAAAATCGTTTTTCGCTTCTTTTGCCTGACCTTGCTAAGAGCAGTGATTCTATTGGTTCTCTCTCTCAATTTTAACGTTATAAAACGTTATTTCTTTACTGAACTAAGGGTTCTGAAAAGTTCTAGCTTTTATGCCGCTTTTACTAATAACGTGTTGGAGATAAAAAGGTCACTAATATTTTTTATTACTCAACTAAATGACCTAAACAACTTTTTATCACTTTTCTCCTAATATAAACCTTTCGTGAACTTCCACGAATATTTCAAGACTAAAATTATCCAAATCAGTCCAGCCGTTCCCGAGTTTTAGCGGGACTAACAATATTTAAAATTATTTTTAATTTAATTTTTTACATTTTAATAGACTTCAAGACGTTTTTGACTCGCTCACCGATTAAAACAATGAAATTAATTAATCAGTAATAGTTCTTGTACTGACAAGTTGTCGCTTCTCTTAGGGCCTGTTTCACCACTTTCTGATAAAGTGCCGAATAGGCTATTCACAGCTTTTTTGACAGATAATCCATACTTCATCTGTCAAGTTAAGTGGTAGATAGCCTATTCGGCACTTATCAGGAAGTGGTAAAACAGGCCCTTAAGGTTTTATACTGTCGATATTATACAGTGTTACTCAGTGATTAATTTCATTATTTTCCTAAATACGATATTATATCTTATGAGAACTTACCACTTAATATATATCTTTTACAATGTGCTTCAGTGCAAAATGTCTTCGATTTCTATCTCCAAGTGTACTACTGTGTTTAGTGTGTTGTGAACATAGTAAGTAACTACGTTTGACAATAAATGAAAAACTCATATCATCTTTTGTTTCACATTGAGTATTATTCTGATTATTTTTCCGACCCAAATATCGACCAATAGAATTGCACCATTCGACGTCACGTGGTACAACCTACATGGTATTATACTGATAATTTTTTGAAAATTTTCTCTGGTAGTTGCTACGAGTATATATAAAAGACAAACACGTCAAACTGACAGGTTGAATTCAATTGTGTCTCATGGTGCAATTATATTGGCCGACATTTGGGACGGAAAAATAATCCCCCGAATACCACACGAGCTTCAAAATTATCTGGCATTTCCCTCAAGGTTCCCTGCAAACAAATAAAGTCGTCAAGTTTTTCAGGAAAAATCACTCGCGCTTCGCGCTCGTGATTTTTTAACCTGAAAAACTTGAATCCTTCATTTGTTTGCAACGAACCTATCGGGAAATATCCGATAATTTTGAAGCTCTTGTGGTATTATAAGTGAATATTTTACTGCAAGTAAAGACTTGTAGTAAAATATTCAGAATAATACTCTTCGAGGCAACTTTTATTAAGTATAGTTTTTTTGAAGTGAAACTTCTTTACGCGCGTTGGGAGTAAAATTTCAAGGTCGCGTCATGGCGACACCGTCACAGAGTAAGGCCAGAGTAGACAGAATTATAAGGCGACGATTTTGTCTAAGTTTCACTTCTGACTTCTGAGTCGGTGCGGTCGGTGCTCAGCACATACGCTCTTTTTTTATAAAATAAGGGGCTAAGGAGCAAACGGGAGCACCTGATGGAAAGCAACTACGCCCATGGACACTCGCAAGTCGCAACATCAGAAGAGTTGGAAGTGCATTGCCGGCCTTTTAAAAGAGAATACGCCTTAATATGTATTTGCTGAGCATTCAAAAATATTAAAGTTAAAAGTTTGTGTTGCAAAAAATTCCAATGTTAAAATGAAACGAGAAAACTGGCACAAAATAATCCAAAACTAGTTCTAAAATAGGTTTAGTCTATTTTGTTAGAGGCGTTTTGCCAAGGAAGTCAGTTTTAACACCTTAATGGCCGAAGTTTGTAGTGCTGCGGTACTGTTGGCATTTTAGTACCCGGATTCAATTATTTCATACAATATTTATGCAGCTTCGTTTCTTCGATCCAGTTCCTATCAAAATTCAAAATGTGTTCTCGTGAATGAATGCCAACGTCATTTACACTTGAGATTACCATTATGTAGTTTAATAGGAACAGGATTGAATCGATAAAAAAACTCAGCTACATCAACTTAGAGTAAAATAAAAAAAACTTCATTTTTAAAAACTTAAAACTAATACATTACAATAAACACAAGAGAAGAAACAGATTAGTTGTCTTACTGCTTACAGCGGCCTCTTCTTGACAACTTAAAACAAAAACAATAACATACTTAAAATAGTTACGCCTCCGTGGGCGTGACTATTGACTCGGAGGTCGTGGGTTCGATAGAATATAAAGTGTTCTTGTGTACTGCGCACACACTTTGGCACTATAAAATTACTTCTGCGTAACTGGCCTGGTTTCAATGAAACCGGCCACCGTCCCCGAAACCGGTGTGGGTGTTATTTTTATACTACACTAGCGACCCGCCCTGGCGTCGCACGGGTATAAAAGATATAGCCACTGAAAAAACGATTAAAATCGATAGCCTATGATCCTTCACGTACTTCTTATCTGTGCCAAATAACATAAAAAATTCTCCAGTAGTTCGCGAGATAAGCCCTTTCAAATAATTTCCTCATTTTTTTTCACATTCTCTTATTAGTCTTTGCGTGATAAAATATAACCTATAGCCATCCTCAACAAAATATGGCCTATTTAACACTGAAAGTTTTTTTTTAAATCGGACCAGTAGTTCCTGAGATTAGCGCTTTCAAGTTAGTCCTTTCAAATCATTTGCCCCGTTTTTCCACAAGTTCCTCTATTTCTTCGCTCCTATTAGTATTAGCGTGATAAAATATAGCCTATAGCCTTTTTCGATAAATGGGCTATCTAACACTGAAAGAATCATCAAAATCCGTTGCGTAGTTATAAAGATTAAAGGGAATAAATGGACATGAGTGAAAAAACGGCACGGGGAGTGGTCTGAGGAATTGTTCGGAATCATACCACCTGCAACTTTTCACCATCGTCCCACGGGAAAAACATACCATCCTCATCACCATGATGAGTTGCAGTCTTCCACAGTGCGTTTTTCCCGTAACTTTCTGCCGCGCACTGTAAAACTCTGGAACAAACTGTCACCAGCAGTATTTACGGACCCATACGACCTGAAAACCTTCAAGAAAAGAGCGTATTCCCTCTTAAAAGGGCAACGCACCTGCAGCTCTTCTGATGTTGCGAGTGTCCATGGGCGACAGCAGTTGCTTACCATCAGGTGACCCGTTTGCTCGTTTGCCCCCTTATTTAATAAAAAAAAGCTATTTTGTTTTATAATAAGTATAGATACTGCAATCGTACTTTTAGTAGAATTGGGTTACTGAACTACTCTTAATAAATAAATTCTGTTGCGCGACTGTTTTAATGTGTGTAGTTTTGATTTAATTAGTGAAGTTTTAATCATATTACCACAATAGACATAACTACATTACTTTAGGAAATACTTGTGTTCTGTTTCAGTCACAAACGATATGCAATCTGACCATAGTATTGTGAGAATAACAAAATTCCGAAAATCTTTAACTACTGCTTGGTAGGTATGTGTGTATATTATACTATGCCATAATTAAAAAGGACCTTGGTTATTCTTAATTATGACTATGTAATAATTAAGAATACCCTATCCTCTACCCTCTACCCTCCCCTATTACCCTATTTCCTCTTAAAAGGCCGGCAACGCACCTGCAGCTCTTCTGATGCTGCGAGTGTCCATTCCATGGGCGACGGAAGTTGCTTTCCATCAGGTGACCCGTTTGCTCGTTTGCCCCCTTATTTTATTAAAAAAAACATTTTCCACCAGAGGGACGGTAGGGTCTTTCGTGTCAAATATCGTATCAGACAGACATATGACAGCTATATCGTGACATTTGGAAATTGGAAGCTATCTCGTGATATATGACAGCTGTTTGACACGACAATTGACACTATGGACCTTACGGCTACATAGCGCCAAACATCCCTCATTATTTTGTATTTATCCGTAAGGTCCACCTAAACTAAACCAAGTCGAAAACTTACCTATGCTAAAGTACTTTTTATGAGCATATGCAGTCCCACTGTTGGTCAAAGGCCTGCGGTACCAGCGCTGCCGTAGGCCAGCCTAGCTTGCATGCAGCTCATCTGCAGGCGTAGCATGGTCACCATAGAAACGGTTTTTTTCTACGGAAGAATCGACATACTGACAGACTTTATCGACAAAATGGCAGATTTCCATTGTCTAACTGTCACTTTGTCTATTCTTCCGTAGAAAGAAACCGTTTCTATGGTGACCATGCTACACCTGCAGCTTGTCATCTTTTCCGAGGCCAGCATAGGCATTCTTCGCCTTCTGTTATACATTTGGTAATCTTTGGTACTTTGAACGTAAACCATCTGTCCGTCCGTCTTTCCGTCTTTCCGTCTGTCTGCCTGTCTGTCTATCTGTCTGTCTGTTATACATTGTAGTAATCTTTGGTACTTTAAACGTAAGCCATCAATACTAATAATATAAATGCGAAAGTGTGTCTGTCTGTCTATCCGTCCGTCCATCTGTCCGTCTTTCCGTCTTTCCGTCTTTCCGTCTTACCGTGTTTCCGTCGTACCGTCTTTCCGTCTTTCCGTCTGTCTGTTACCTCTTTTTTGCTGAAATTTGGTATGGAGATACTTTGAGTCCCGGGATAGGACATAGGATACTTTTTATCCTGGAAAATGTACAGTTCCTGCGCGATGAACGTATTTTGGCGCAACGGTGTTGCGGTCGTCATCTTGTATTTAATATTCATAAAAAATATGCATACAAAAGGCCCTATAATAAAGAAAATGTGCTTTTATTTTCACATGAAAATAATGATACGAAATATGAACCAAAATAATAATGATCTGGAAATCGCGTTTTAGTATTTCAGGGTTCAGGTACAAAGAGCTGACGTAATGATTGCGTAAGAGCCATCAATAACATCAATCCCGCATCGCGTCCCGCGTTACTGACGCGCAGATTTGGCCGAAGCTTTATTCTGTAAGTTTTACAGCGGCGACCAAAACTCGCATTCAGCCCTGATAAACGGAATTGCCATTATTTCAACACTCAAAATTGACAAGTTTGGCCACCTCGAAAGTTCAGGCTTAGCGCGTCTTTGTTAGATTTAATTTGAAGATGAATGAGGACGGTGGTCTGTACAAAATTAACTCGTCTAAAGACCTCATCCTAGCCGCAAGCCGTCTTGAATATTAAACAGTATCGTGGCACGTTTCATTTAATTCATATTCGAGGTTGAGATATTCGAGGTTGAGATAGTTTGAACTCCTTCCTGGTCCAGTGGTTCAGAGCATGGCTCTTGCCTCGGAGATCGTGCAGGGTTCGATTCCCGCGTTGGAAACATTTATTTCCAAGTTTGGTTAGGTCAATGCAGGCTGATCACCTGATTGTCTGACAAGTAAGATTATCCATGTGTCGGATGGACGTGTAAAAAGTCGGTCCTGCGCCTAACGTCTCACCAGTGGTGTCGGTCTTCCATCCCACTGGTAACCCACTGTAACGGAAGTCCCAGGTAATCCCGGTCCCGCTGTTATAGCTAGACTCATGAAATTTTCAGAGAGTATGTATATCTGTTACCGCTATAACAACAAATACTAAAAAATAAAATTAATATTTAAGGGGGGCTCCCATACCAAAAAAGGTAATTTTTTAAACTTTTTTGCACATTATCAATAATAGCAACAGGTAGACACTTGAGATTTTCCCGAAGGCCTAAATTATATTCTGTGTACTTTAATATTTAACAATAATTTTAAAATAAGAAAAAACATTTAAGGGGGGCTTCCATACAAAAAACACAGTTCTTGGCCTATTTTTGCTCTATAACAGTACGGAACCCTTCGTGCGCGAGTCCGACTCGCACTTGGCCGATTATTTTTTAATGTTTGAATAAGAACCAATTTTAATGATTTTGCTTAACACATTAGTAATTGTCCCATGATAAGAAAAAAGTACTGTGTGAAGTCGGTTTTTTTTTGTTTAAATGATCTCTCTTAAAATATTTTTTATTGTTGTTACAGAAAATAACATGATGTTTAAAGTATCCTGACTGGGCAGTGAAGTTTAGAAAGTAGGAGCTGCAGTATTAGGTAGTATTGCTTACAGGGAACTTTTTCCGCAAAGTAAGTGGTATATTCGAAAATGTAGGATCCAGAATATAAGACTCGAAACAGTAAATTTTCCGACGTTTGCCATCCGCTAAAGCTGCTACTTTCCAGAAATCTTACATCTTTAAACGAGCAATTCTTGTATATATATATATATATATATAATTGGAATCTCGGAATCGGCTCCAACGATTTTCATGAAATTTAGTATATAGGGGGTTTCGGGGGCGATAAATCGATCTAGCTAGGAATCATTCTCAGAAAATGTCTTTTTATTCGTGTTTTATCGATAATCGATAAACTGAAAAATATGACTCTTCCTGACATCTATTGGCGAATAATAGTACTATTATGTGAGCAACCAATTGTTTTAACGACCAGCAGATGGCGTTATTAAGTAATACGAAGTCAATGAGTGTTTGCTATACCGAGCAAAACTCGGTCATCCAGGTGCTTGTTTCTTACAAGCAACTCTATCAAATGGTTTCCTTTATTATAATTTTATCATATTATAATGCCTCATGTTCAAAATTTTTATCTTCTCAGCTGATTATGTTTATAGGGGTTAAATAAAAAGGCTCTTCCGCATTTTATAATTATTATAATCAAATCCCTATTCCCAAATATAATAATATAAAAATATCTATGGACGCTTCCCACCACGTCAGTCTGGCCCCATGGTAAGTACCTGAAGGACTTGTGTTACGGGTACCAGACAACGGAAATATATTTAATACTTTTTATACTAAACATATATTTAAGATTTTTATTATACAGTGTGTAACAAAAATAAGTGATAATACTTTAGGGTGTGTACGTGTTCCTTGTAGAAAGTTCACTGTGGAAGTAGCAGCTCTGAGAGACGAAAATTTTTTTTCACTTTTGTATGGGCAAGGGCCCGAGCGTCACGAGTTTTCCCATACAAAAGTGAAAAAAATGTTTGGTCTTTCAGCATCAGCGCTGCTACTTTCACAGTGAACTCTCTACAAGGAACACGTACACACCCTAAAGTATTATCACTTATTTTTGTTAATCCCTGTATACACATATTTAAGACACATCCATGACCCAGGAACTTTCGAAAACTTTTTGTTCCGTCGGCGGGATTCGAACCCGCGATCCCCGGCTTGAGTTACCAACAGCCCGCCAACTAAGCCACAGAGATCGCTCAGTTAATCTTTGTAACTAGTAACCAAAAAAAAATCCAAATGAAACTATCAAAAATGGCCCAGTAGTCCCTAAAATTAGCAGGTCGATGTCTGTCAGTACGAATATCGACGTAAAGGACATTGAAATAACATAGTGCCTTGATAATAGGAAATAAGAGAAAAAACCTTTTGTTTTTAGTATTACACAAATCAAATATATCAAATCAAATCGTTTAGGTTAGGTTACGACAAATGTACTACATTTTTTGTTTTTTCTATAAAGTGTGTAATTTAGCCATTTTCATATTTAATTATGAAAAACAGCGTTATAACAGTCATCTTTGAGAGTTTTTTCTATCGAGCAGAATTTTTCAAATTGTGACTGATATACCTTTGCGTATAGGAAATTTTCTCAATTTTAAAACGGTACTTATTTTATACTTAAATAATTACATTTCCTTTACTAAAAACATTATTTTAAAAAACCCATTTTACGTAGTTGCAACAACCACAGCGCCTTAAGTTTTGGATAGTTACCAAGTGCCAGCGTCAACGTGCACTTTTAATTTGCGAAGAACCGAAGCAATTATCGAGCTGATATAATTAATTGAACTTTGAAGCAGGACTCGAGTTAAATCGAGCGACGAATGTCGCTACAATTATGCTTTTAATTTAAAGTGTTTGACCGGTAAAATGTTTCTTGATAACTTTTCTTTGAAGACAAATTAAAGTCTGAGTCTATATTGGTTGTTTGATTGAAGTTTTAAGACTTGTTTCTATTTCGGTTTAGCAGTTGTACGTAATAACTATTTTGTAATCTGTAGTTTAAGTATAATAATAGCTCCCACACCGGTTTCGGTGACGGTGGCCGGTTCCTTTGAAACCAGGCCAGCTACGCAGGAGTAATTTTAATGCCCAAGTGTGTGCGCAGTACACAAGAGAACTCTCTATTCCTTTACTCTCATGACCCAGTGGGACGGAAGACCGACACGACCGGCGAGAGATCAGGCGCAGGACCGACTTTTTACATGCCCATCCGACGCATGGATCATCTTACTTGTCAGACAATCAGGTGATCAGCCTGCATCGTCCTAACCAAACTTGGAAATAACATGTTTCCAATTCGGGAATCGACCTCCGAGTCATAAATCCGAGTCAAGAGCCGCGCTCTACCACTAGACCACGTAGGCGTTAGTTTAAGTATAACATAATGTACATACCGGCCACCAAACACATAAAATTCAGTCATTGAATAAATCTTTCGTTATTTGTCCCTTCTACTTCCGCAAATATATATTTATTCGAACATATATGACGCTGCGGAGGTTCCTGTCTGATTGGGACTCTTTATTTTATGATTAGAAAAATTATTATAATGTGATTATATTCATGAATTATTGTTAAAATGTGTAATACGTCGTTATTAGAACGAATATATGCGTTTTATGATTTATTGTAAGCCCGGAAGATATTTTAACTTCCGGGGTATTTATTAAAATTATTATTTAATTATAATTTCATAGTTTGCCAATATAGGATTATTCTAATGTATTTAAAACTAGTTTTCCATGCCAATCAAACTTTTTAATAATTTCTTTAAACATTGTCACTAAAATTACGACGTATTTTGGTTGTGAATTAATTACTTCCGGTTTTTTTTTATGAAATAAGGGGGCAAACGAGCAAACAGGTCACCTGATGGAAAGCAACTTCCGTCGCCCATGGACACTCGCAGCATCAGAAGAGCTGCAGGTGCGTTGCCGGCCTTTTAAGAGGGAATAGGGTAATAGGGGAGGGAAGGGAATAGGGGAGGGAAGGAAATAGGGTAGGGGATTGGGCCTCCGGTAAACTCACTCACTCGGCGAAACACAGCGCAAGCGCTGTTTCACGCCGGTTTTCAATTTGATTGAAAACCGGTGATTATTTACTTCGTAATAATTTAATGTGAATTTTGGTAAATTACAAAATAAATAAGCTAATTAATTATAACGTTATTTAATAATTTTACAATTATTTAATGTTCTGATAACATGATTTTCAAGAGTGACGTAATTACTTGTGGTAGGGCAAACAAGTAGGGATGATGCTTATAAAAAGACGTGTTCTGAGCGTGGAGCTCATTCTTCTGTGAATTTGCGGTGAATAAACATTGTAAGTACAATATATGTCAGTTTAAATAAATGAAAATGATTTCATCACTTTGTTTCCTTTTCACTTTTAAGTTTTAATTTATTTTGCTCTTTAAGTTTTAGTATTTTTAATGATTTGAAATTGTTTTGTTGTTTATAAATGAAATTTATTGCTTTTAGTGAGAAATCAATAGCTTTGATGAAATTAAACATTCAGATCTCATAATAAGTGAATTAATTATTATTATTATTTTTGTAACGCCCTCTCTGATTTTCGATAAATACTATGAATTACATTCTTTTCGTTGACATATTTTATACACGGAAAAATTATTTATCCCTAATAAAACATAACCTCGATAAAGTGAAAATGTTTTTTTTTCATTTGTTTGTCAAAATTAGTATTTTTTAATATATTGCATAGCTTTTATAGCGGGCTTTAAGAGGAATCCACACCGCCGTTTTTCCATACAAACGCTGTCCCCTATTTCCTCCCTGGATAATGCCGGTAGAGTTATGACTTTTTTCCTGAATATCTATGGCCGCTATTAGCATGTCCCTATGTTTTCTTTTTTTTCATATTTTTATTATTAAAAAAGATAAGAACGTCCAAAAACCCAAAAAAATGGCAAGATTTTCCTCTGTGTTCAAACACCCAGAAAACAAAACTGGCTAAAATATACAAAAAAAATAAAACATAGGAACACAGCTCAAGCCTTGCTTTAATTCTTAATGAAAAAAGTACTTAAATCGGTTAAGTTTTGGAGGAGGAATCAGCGGACAACGAATCGAAGATTTTCTGTTCTTTTTTTAGAACTTTTGTCGTATTGTCTCTATCGCGCTCTGCGGTGGGAGACTTCAGATTGGTGAGACAGCAATACATTTTCAAATACCTATTTTCAATTTCTCTCGCCCCTGGTGTATCCTCTTAATCGCGGCGACCGAACATCGTCTGTCGTTTCTGTTTGGCAGGCTTCGACACGGTGTTTGTGTGCGTGTGACTAGACGTATGCCTGAAGACTAGCTATTATCTTTACCGCGGCAGTCTCCGAGTGCCACACGTATTTTTTTTTTTCTACAAAGTCGCGGCAACGTCTATTTTTAAATATTTTCATTAAATAAGATTCTACTCTGAATAGGAAATTCTGGCGCCAACACGTGCTCATACGGAAATCGTGAGGAACCGCGCTTAATTCAGTACAAGAGGCGAAATTAAAACCCGCGGTTACATTCACTACGTAAAGCCGCATGCATTTTACGGGAAAAATCTTATTTTCGCTAAAGATTTGTTCACATGGAAACGCTTAATTGTAGCCGGGAATTATGTAGGTAGATTCGTATGTTTGTCCGTCTTTTAGTCCGTCTGTCTGTACACGTAAATCACTGAACCAATTTTAACGAAATTTGGTAAAGTAAGTGTTAATTATAAAAGACAACTTAGAATTAATTTTACCGAAAATGTTTCGTTCCCACGGATCACGAATTTATTAAATCATTATATTTTTCGCATGCTTTTTAGGGTTCCGTAGCCAAATGGCAAAAAACGGAACCCTTATAGATTCGTCATGACTGTCTGTCTGTCTGTCCGTCCGTATGTCACAGCCACTTTTCTCCGAAACTATAAGAGCTATACTATTGAAACTTGGTAAGTAGATGTAGTCTGTGAACCGCATTAAGATTTTGATACAAAAATGGAAAAAATATTAAAAATTTTAGGGGTCCCCATAGGTACAACTGAAACAAAAAAAAATTTTTTTCATCTAAGCTATGCGTGTGGGGTATCTATGGATAGGTCTTCAAAAATCATATTGAAGTTTCACATGTAATTTTTTTCTAACCTGAATAGTTTGCGAGAGAGACTCTTAGTAGGGGCATGATAAGTCTAGAAAAAATATATGATGTACATTACTATTAAAACTACCAACGAAAATTGGTTTGAACGAAATCTAGCAAGTAGTTTTTTTATACGTCATAAATGGTAAACCTTAAATTAACTTTCATTAAATCAACTGAAACATGAAAATAAATCAAAAACCTTTTAATTTCATAAAACACAAACCTTATTGTTACTGCGGAACCCTTCATGGGCGAGTCCAACTCGCACTTGGCCGGTTTTATTTAGCTTTTTAAGCCGTTGCTTAGGTTAAAAAAGCTAGATATTTTTTTCTAATGTAAAGCTTCGATGAAAAGAATCTTGATGATAAACATTTACTTAATTTTGAAAGTGTGTTCTCTTCAAGCTTTCAAAGCTTCTTTAAAAGTGTTTTCACGCTTAAACAATTAACTAACGTTGGTTATTAAGGGGTAAAGATAGTGGAAGTTCTCTTAACGCCAATGCAATGTTGCGTTTAGGGTTACCGTCAATGTTGAAAAACTTGGAGTTTCGGAGGTATAACGATATATAGAGTTAAGATTTTACGTGATAGAGCACGAATGGGCCGGCTCGACCGGAGAAATACCACGGGCTCACAGAAGACTGGCGTGAAACAGCGCTTGCGCTGTGTTTCGCCGAGTGAGTGAGTTCACCCGAGGCCCAATCGCCTACCCTATTCCCTTCCCTACCCTCCCCTATTCCCTTCCCATTCCTACCATCCCCAATAGGGGAGGGTACAAATGGGAATAGGGTAATAACCCTATTCCCTCATAAAAGGCCGGCAACGCACCTTCAGCTCTTCTGATGTTGGGAGTGTCCATGGGCGGAAGTTGCTTTCCATCAGGTGACTCGTTTGCTCGTTTGCCTCCTTATTTCATTAAAAAAAATAAGAGCATACCGACGGTGGCGTAGGAGAGGGGGTGATTTTTTTAAACTATTTTGTTACCGCAAAGACTTTAGGACCAGGATTTTTTTTGTGATGAAAAATGTGAATTTTATGAATAGCCAGATATATAACAACTGAGAAACGGAAAATAATGGACATACCGTCAAATTTTAGTGCCAAAATGGCGGATTTCCTTTGTCAATCTGTCAAGTTATATTATCAGCCATTATTTGATGATGTCTGTGGCTCAGTTGGTGGGCTGTTGGTAGCTCAAGCCGGGGGTTTCGCATAACGCCGACGTAACAAAAAGTTTTCAGGTTTCCTCGGTCATGGATGACGTATATTAAATATGTGTATCATATTGTAATAAAAATCTTAAATATATGTATAGTATAAAAGAATTAAATATATTTCCGTTGTCTGGTACCCGTAACACAAGTCCTTTAGGTACTTACTACCTAGCACGGGGCCGTCTTGACGTGGTGTAAAGCGTCCATAAATATTTATTCTTCCGTAGAATGAAACCATTTCTTATCTTGACGATGGTCAGCCTGCAGATGATGAAGTAGGTAAGTTATAAGGTTTGTTCAAATATCAAGAATAGAAACATATAAAATTATAGCTATCCACTTTTTTTTATGAAATAACGTGCAAAATTGCAAACGAGCAAACGGGTCACCTGATGGAAAGCAACTTCCGTCGCCCATGGACACTCGCAGCATCAGAAGAGCTGCAAGTGCGTTGCCGGCCTTTTAAGAGGGAATAGGGTAATAGGGGAGGGTAGGGAAGGGAATAGGGTAGGGGTTAGGGGATTGGGCCTCCGGTAAACTCACTCACTCGGCGTGAAACAGCGCAAGTGCTGTTTCACGCCGGTTTTCTGTGAGAACGTGGTATTGATCCGGTCGAGCCGGCCCATTCGTGCCGAAGCATGGCTCTCCCACGTATAAGTGGGAGAGCCACTTACTATATTTATACCATATTTTTATTTTACCACAAGTTTATGAAAGGGCATCCTTCAGCCCTGGCAAGACTCGTGTACTCTAAATAGCCATCTCTTACTTTCCAAGCGATTGAGTTTGCATTTAACGCGTTATTGCATCCTTTGTGGGACATACTAACCGTGCACTTTTTAATCCCCCTTCAAGGCAGGTGTGTACCGTATAGACTGGTTATGAGTTCATCATGATCAGTCTGCCAACATCCCAGGTAGTATAAGAGTCCGGTATCTATACATATAATAAAATCGTAGGAAAGTCAATTCTGCACATTGAATATTTTTGAAAAATAATACTTGCGACGTGATCTACAATCGATATGGAACCCAAAAATATAGTTTTTAGAATTTTTGTCTGTTTGTCTGTATGTATGTCCGGGATAAACTCAGAAAGAACTGGATGGATTTACTTCAAATTTTGCACGGATATTACTTAGAGGTCGGGTCAACACATAGGCTATATATTATGACGATATCACCTATGGTGGGGGGGAGGGGCTCAAGTTTCATTATTTTTAGTTTTTTGCTCATATCGCTAAAACGGTGTGTTGTAGAAAAAAAAGTGCTGTACTCAATGAAGCTCATAAAATTTCCTACAAATTTCTCCTTTACACTTTGTATCTATCTCCACTCCTGGCCTTGCTATGAGTATCGTTTGATTTATATGCAGCGAGCTTCGGCACCAGTCGTTTCTTGGGGCGCAACCAACCAACCCCCTTCCCCCCTCCTTAAAATTTTCCTCTAAACAAAACGATGTCACGGAGTTATATTTCTCCTTTTTTAAGAACTACACTAAACATGCGGTTTTCGAGTGTCATTTGATTTGGGGGAGCGCAGCCCCCATAAACCCTCCACCAAGGATCTGTTACTTACAACGAAATGGTGGCGTTTGTATTGCGTCTTATTTCTCCTTTGTAGGAACAAACTAAGTCATCTATAGATACATATAATAAAATCGTAGGAAAGTCAATTCTGTACATTGAATATTTTTGAAAAATAATACTTGCGACGTGATCTACTATGCTGACGCGGATGAAGTCGCGGGCACCAGCTAGTACTCAATATGAAGAGACAGGGCACATAATTTCATACAAAGATTATCAAGTTTTCTGCCGCGGTTTGTCTTTTGAAAAACAAACGCAGTACTAAATATTTTCATATACTTTTATATCCACTGCTTATAACGATATGTTTAGCCAGAAAAAATATCGTCACACGAAAATCCAGCTAACGTTGAGCGGAAAGTTATAAGATAACATTTCGACGGGTGCAAAGTAAAAAAAGTCATCTGCAATTTTGAGTTTTTCGTTTTTTTGTAGAAACTAGCTTAAAATATCATGTTCTACAACATAACAAAAACAAAAATTCAAATATCACCTTATTTCTGGTACTTTTGTCACGTAAAAGAAGACATCTACTCCTGTTTTGTGAAATTGCACGACGTAGATGCGGATAACTACCGCTGATCGTCTATACGCGGGACGCGCGGGGTTAATGTTATGCGGCATAAGCGGCTATCTGCCATATAGCTTTTTCTACGTTGCGATTGTGATTTAGATGTCTCAATTTACTTTTGTAAATTAGTATTGTTTGTTATGTTTATGAGTACCTTTCTATGTTAATTCTTATTGTTATTATATTAATTGACTTCTAATTTCTTTCTGTTATTTTTTACTGTTGTTTCATGTTCAGAAAGTCCAAAACAACTTTTTAAAGAAGTTGAAAGTTTCCAGAACATAAACGATAGATTTATCGAGCAAAATACTGTGTTGCCCGATGAAGAATTATTGAACTTCTATAGAAAACCTTGATGTATCAGCGATGAATACAAATGAATATAAGTTAACTTCGTAAGATAAGTCCCCATGATCTGAATACTCTGGGCCAGTCACACCAGTTCACTCTCAGTCTAAAATATAAAATGATTTTGAAAATTTGGATGTCGATCTAAGCAAATTATTAAATACGCCAACGCCCTCAGAATACAATTCATCACTTCAAGTCCGCCGCGACCATTATCAGTATTAGATCAAAATATTATGTCTTTTTTATTAAACAGATAGTTTGATCTCATATAATCTATGACCTGCTTGAGTTTATTAACTCATATATCGAGCCATCGAGTATATTATCCCTCTCAAACTGTGAATCTTCTAAAGACAACACCATTGATACTTCTTCGGCAGTGGAGGCATCAAGTGAATATTCTACGCCTTCCTCGTTAAACGGTAGAAAAAGACGTCAGTTCAGTATTGATCTAAAGAAAAGGCGATTGAGAAATAAAGACACGTGTATTGACACATGACGTAAATTACGACAAAATTTAGGTAAACAAAATATGCAAAACATCATATTCCGGCATTTGCAAGTTTAACTGTAGCGCAAAAATATCTCGCGAAGTTTTCCTTTTAACTTATCTTTGACCGGTTTTAGGATCTCTGTGATCATGAAAAGCAATTGAGAAACCGTTGAAATAAAATTTCATTTTGTGTTCTGAAGAATCGTATACATCCCTCCGATGGTGTAAAACGTCCGGCGATGCTTATGATGTTATAATGAACACATCATGATCACAATTCACAAGTGCCAAGTACAAAGACTTACTCGTAATAAGCCTCTGCCTAAATTATAATAATTTACAACATAGTTCCATTACTGATAATGATACTGAATACTTTTTAAATTAGTTTTAAAGTAATTAAAGTATTGACACAGAATTTCATTTTTGTTGTGAGAAATTACGATTTATACGAAAGTAAATGAATGATTCCTAAGTATATCCAAACTAATATTAAAATGGGAAAGTATGTTTGTTTATTTATTTATTTGTTTGTTTGTCCTTTCACGCTCTAACTAAGAAACTAATCGTATTGTTTTTTGGCATAAACTTATTTGAAAAGATGAAACCGCCTATGTTACTAGGCTACTTTTGGTCTTGGAATAACATCATGTTTCTAAGGGAGCTTACAGGAATATTTGCATTTTACGTGATTTTCAAATTCCACGCGAGCGAAGCCGCGAGCAAAAGCTAGTATTTCATATTTTAACTTCCTTCTAAATCGTGCACCTTGCACCGAATCGACAACGTAGAAAAAGATATCTATGCAATTATGTTCTGAACTTGGTGTTTTTAAGGTGTAAAACGGGCATTAACTACATATTTTAATAAAATAAAGTGTTACACTTTACGTAGGTACTGATAATCGCACTAGTAATCGGTAAAAATACTTTAATAAATATAATTTTTAATTCCCACGTAGAAACGACCAAGTGGTAGTTAACTCAGTTGTCATATTTTCAAGCGCAATGTAGATGCAGACAACTACAATATCTCGTAAATTAAACATAAATAGAAGAAATTAAATATACATGTGGATTAATTTATAAATAATGAAACAACGATGAAAATTTCAATAAATTTGATTGGAAATTGACAAAATGGGAGCATTTTTTCCTATTATGCGCTCTCCTGAAAAGTAGCTGTTTTGTAGATGACTCTTTTTACTTTGCACCCGTCGATTTGTTAGCGACCACCAGCCGCCCACAGGCTCGCCAGTGATGCTACTTCCGGATCCACATTGTTATTTTCTACTTGATTTACTAATTGCTATTATTCGATTATTATTTATTTTATTTGATCATACTTTTAATTAATTATATCGTTACTATAATTGTAGTTATTTTAAAGTGCTAGTGATTAAATTACCAATTACGTCACATCCATATCTATACTCATATAATTTAATAATTGGGAATATAATGTAATAGTTATATTTAGACACATGATAATTTATTGAATTTCATATTAATATAATAATTAAGTTCATTTGAATTTATACTGCTGATTTGTACTTGGTTGTAATTCCGGATGTTATTGTGATATTTTAAATTAACAGTTTGTTATTGTTTTCAGTTGTATAAAATGGCAGGACTTTCTGTAAACCGACACAGTTGTTACTGAATAATCTTGTAAGGCGGAAGCTCTGCCAGTCTGAATAAATTTATAATAGTGCGACTAAGTGAATTTTATTCCATTCTTCACATCTCAGAAGTGGTATTATAGACAAGATGTCGGGACCCTACGCAGCCGGACTTGGAAAAAGGAAACGAGAAAGGTCAGCAAGTGATGAAATTTTTTTTTCTGATGAATCCACGCAAAGCTCTGCACCTATAATAAAAAGGAAAACAACCCGAGTGACTCATGCTGATGCTGAAATTATTCCTAAATTTCGGCCAGAAGATGGCACAGCCAATGTCACCAGCTGGCTACATAAAATTGACCAACTTGGTGATGTCTACGGTTGGGATTCGGTGCAGAGACAATTCGTTATGCAGCTTCGTCTACGAGGTTCAGCCAGACGATGGTACGATGAGCTCGACGATTACAATCTTGAATGGGATGCATGGAAACGAGCTCTAGAGATTGCATTTCCACGTTCAGTTGACTTTGTGGATAAATTAAGCACTATGTTGGCTAGAAATAAGGAGGAGTCTGAAACGATGACCCGTTATTATCACGACAAGCTATCACTGCTACGAAAATGCAACATCAGTGGCGAAGATGCAATTTCTTGCATAATAAGAGGGCTTCCGGTAGAATTGCGTGCTAATGCTAAAGCGTATAAGTGCGAGACACCAGAAATGTTGTATTTTGGATACCTATCCTCTCTAGAAAATTATAAGAGAGATAATATCTCATCTTTAACTTCTCGGAAATCATCGTGGCGGAGGGGTGCCGCGGAAGAAAACTCTACGACTGCTCATCGCTCTGGAGTGAAACGGTGCTACATTTGTCGGCGCATCGGACACGAGTTTCGTGATTGTCGAGCACAACAACGGTGTGACATCTGCCAGCGGAACGGTCACACTTCGGCAAGCTGCTGGCTGGCCGCCACGCCGGGACCATCGCGACAACAGGTGCAGCCGACTCCGGTGAGTTTACTGATGCTTAATTTAAATGACAAGTTCTGGAGCATTTACAAGCGCCTAGCATTTGTTGGTACCTCGAGTTTAGTTGTTTATATTGATACAGGCAGCAAATTAAATGTGTTAAGCTTAAAGAAAGCGAAAGAACTGGAGCTTCAAATATTACCGTCTAATATAGTAATGAAAGGTTTTGGAGGAGCTCATACTCAATCATTAGGCAGGTCACACATTAAAATATACATAGATAATTTGTACTTGAAAGGAGACGTCGAGGTAACTAACTGTAATATGTGTAATATAGATTTAATAATTGGGCAATCCATGATTAATCAAATAGGTGTTAGTCTTGTTACTACATCAAACTCTGCCAAATTTATAGCGACTTATGAATCTTACGATACACTTCGTGATATTAAATTAAATAGTGATGATTTTGATTCTAAATATAACGTGTTCTTAAAGTGCGATGTAACTGTACCACCTCAGAGTCTAAAATTGTTAAACGTTTTTGTAGATTATGAATCAAATGAAAATGTGTACTTTTTAACAAACTCTGTGTACGTAGAAATAGGTAAAACAAGTTACGCTATACCTGGAGGAGTTATCTGCATCGAAGGATATTTAAAATTCTTTAATTTTGGTGAAGAGCCTGTAAGCTTTTCGGCTCACAGACTTATTGCACGTGCAGTCCCGATAACCACTATATCCAATCAAATAACTCAAAACGTTATGACAGTTGACTTTTCTGCTAAGACTAATAGCACTCATTTAACTGACTTAGGCGAAATAGATGTAGGTGATTTAGAAAAAGAGGATCTTGATAAATTAATTTCATTGTTAAATAAATACGACTACCTTTTTGCAAGAGATTCTAAAGATTTAGGTTGTACCGATCTTATGGAAATGCATATTCGGACAACAACTGATAGACCAGTACATTTTAAACCATACAGGCTATCCCATAAAGAAAATCAAATTGTTATGTCTAAGGTGCAGGATCTAATTGACGCGGGCATAGTCCGCGAGTCAATGTCAGAATATGCAAGTCCAGTGGTGTTAGTGAGGAAAAAAGATGGAGACTACAGACTTTGCATAGATTACAGGGCACTAAATTCCCAGACCATTAAAGATCGTTATCCCTTGCCACACATAGATGATCAAGTTGCTAAATTAGCAGGGAAACGCTATTTTACGACCTTGGATTTGGCCCAAGGTTACTACCAAGTAAAAATTTCAGAAGATTCTGTTCATAAAACTGCTTTTGTAACTCCTTCTGGTCAGTATGAGTTTCTTAAAATGCCTTTTGGTTTAGCTAATGCCCCTGCGGTTTTCTCTCGTCTAATAAAACTTTCCCTTAATGATGTCATAAACGATGTAAGTACATATTTAGACGATGTCATGCTTCCAACAGTCAGTGTAGAGGCTGGAATAGCCTTATTAGGTCGCGTTTTAGGACTTTTAGAAAAAGCTAATTTAAAACTAAATTTTAAAAAATGTTCTTTTCTTAAGACAAGCGTTAATTATTTAGGTCACGAAATCGCGGCTGGTACAATCCGGCCTGGTCAAAATAAAATTAACTGCGTTACAGAATATCCACGACCTAAGAACGTACATGAGATAAGACAGTTTATTGGATTGACTTCTTATTTTCGGAAATTTATTCGTGGTTTCGCCGAAATAGCCTTTCCCTTAACTAAACTCACAAAGAAAGAAGTAGAATGGTGCTGGGTACCTGAACAAGAAAGCGCATTTCAAACATTAAAAATTAGATTAACCGAGAGACCTGTCCTTGCTATTTATGATAGTAAAGCAAATACAGAGTTGCACACCGACGCGAGTAAGTTAGGCTTAGGTGGCATACTAATGCAGTATCAGACAGATGGGTTTATTAAGCCAGTTGCATATTTTAGTAGGGTAACGTCGAAAGAAGAACAATTCTACCATAGTTATGAACTCGAAACTCTGGCCGTGGTAGAATCGTTAAAACGTTTCAGAATTTATTTGACTGGAATACAAGTAAAAGTTGTGACTGATTGTGCCGCTTTACGTACTACATTAGTAAAGAAAGATCTCGTTCCGCGCATAGCTAGATGGTGGCTTACTATTCAGGACTTTGATTTACAAATAGAATACAGACCAGGAGAAAAAATGAAACACGTAGATGCGCTTAGTAGAAACCCTCTTGCAGAATCTATATTTCAAATCGATGAATCCGATTGGTTAGTTACACTTCAGTTGCAAGATGATAATATCCAGCATATATTGAGGCAATTACATAATTGTAGTCCCAATCCTGATTTAAGAAACAATTTTGTCGTCAAAGATAACAAACTGTATAGAAAGACTGTACATGGTGATAGATTCGTAATCCCAAAGCTAGCTAAATATGGGCTTTTACTAAAATACCATGATCAAATAGGGCATCCGGGTTTTGACAGATGTGAAAAAATTATAAAAACTCAATTCTGGTTTCCAAATATGACTCGTTTTATTAGAAAATATATTAAATCGTGCTTACAGTGTGCCTACGGCAAATCTGAGTACGGTAAAAAACAAGGAGAATTATTCCCGATCGACAAAATAAATATACCTATGCATACTTTACACGCTGACCACTTGGGTCCGTTTGTTAGAACAAGAAAGGGCAATACTTACGTGCTCATTATTATAGACTCTTTTACAAAATTCGTTTTCGCAAGAGCTGTTAAAAATTGTAGTTCCGTGGAAACAATAAAACATTTAAAAGATATCTTTAATATTTTTGGTCGCCCTCATAGAGTAATTACTGACCAAGGTAAAGCATTCACTAGTCGTTATTTTAAAGAGTTTGCCCAAGAATTTCAGTTTAAGCATATACTTAACGCTATAGCAAGTCCTAGATCCAATGGTCAGGTAGAACGAATAAATAGAACTATTTTAGATGGACTTAATACAATGTCTGATAGTGAAAACACTTGGGATGATAAAGTTACAGATATTGTGTGGGGGATAAATAATACTCCAAATTCTAGTACCACATTCTGCCCATTCAAATTAATGTTCGGTCACGAAAACTCTCGGTTACCAGCTTATCCTTTAGATCAATTAAATGACGAAGCATCTCGAGATGACGGCTTGCTTAGTAGACGGCAGACTGCTAAATTACACATCGATCGAAACATGACAATTATGAAGAAACAGTTCGACAAATCTCGAAAAAAATGTAATAAGTACTCGATAGGACAATTAGTATTATGGAAGGGAGGAGCTACAAAGGATGTACATTCGAAAGTTTCACAAAAATTAAAAAGTCCGTACACCGGTCCGTATAAGATTATTAAAGCAGAACCTAACATTGATCGTTATACAATTTGTAGTGTAAAAGGAATTAAGGGTTATAAGAAGTTTGATGCAGTAGTTCGGGGCGAAGCACTAAGACCTTACAAATCCGTTATTTCTGATGCTGATAGCTCTTCCAGTAGTGACAGAGAAGTAGATAGAGACGATCTAATAGATTTACTCGAAAGTTAAAGAGTCTATGTGACATCAGTCACATAGACATCAGTCACATAGACATCAGTCACATAGACATCAGTCACATAGACATCAGTCACATAGACATCAGTCACATAGACATCAGTCAAGACATCAGTCACATAGACATCAGTCACATAGACATCAGTCACATAGACATCAGTCACATAGACATCAGTCACATAGACATCAGTCACATAGACATCAGTCACAGACTAGTCACACAGACCTAGGAATCACAATGTAACCTGGCTCAGACGGAAATTCTAGTAATTAATAGCCTACTGTCACACAGACTAAAAAAAAAATGTTCATACTGTCACACAGACGAAATTTTTATATTTAAAATACAGGATTTAATAACTTGATTTCAGCAGCAATTGAAAATATTTATTTTAATCACTGAATAATAGCTATCAATTAATAATTAATATACAATCTTAGACAATTTAACTTTCGAGTAAATCTATTAGATCGTCTCTATCTACTTCTCTGTCACTACTGGAAGAGCTATCAGCATCAGAAATAACGGATTTGTAAGGTCTTAGTGCTTCGCCCCGAACTACTGCATCAAACTTCTTATAACCCTTAATTCCTTTTACACTACAAATTGTATAACGATCAATGTTAGGTTCTGCTTTAATAATCTTATACGGACCGGTGTACGGACTTTTTAATTTTTGTGAAACTTTCGAATGTACATCCTTTGTAGCTCCTCCCTTCCATAATACTAATTGTCCTATCGAGTACTTATTACATTTTTTTCGAGATTTGTCGAACTGTTTCTTCATAATTGTCATGTTTCGATCGATGTGTAATTTAGCAGTCTGCCGTCTACTAAGCAAGCCGTCATCTCGAGATGCTTCGTCATTTAATTGATCTAAAGGATAAGCTGGTAACCGAGAGTTTTCGTGACCGAACATTAATTTGAATGGGCAGAATGTGGTACTAGAATTTGGAGTATTATTTATCCCCCACACAATATCTGTAACTTTATCATCCCAAGTGTTTTCACTATCAGACATTGTATTAAGTCCATCTAAAATAGTTCTATTTATTCGTTCTACCTGACCATTGGATCTAGGACTTGCTATAGCGTTAAGTATATGCTTAAACTGAAATTCTTGGGCAAACTCTTTAAAATAACGACTAGTGAATGCTTTACCTTGGTCAGTAATTACTCTATGAGGGCGACCAAAAATATTAAAGATATCTTTTAAATGTTTTATTGTTTCCACGGAACTACAATTTTTAACAGCTCTTGCGAAAACGAATTTTGTAAAAGAGTCTATAATAATGAGCACGTAAGTATTGCCCTTTCTTGTTCTAACAAACGGACCCAAGTGGTCAGCGTGTAAAGTATGCATAGGTATATTTATTTTGTCGATCGGGAATAATTCTCCTTGTTTTTTACCGTACTCAGATTTGCCGTAGGCACACTGTAAGCACGATTTAATATATTTTCTAATAAAACGAGTCATATTTGGAAACCAGAATTGAGTTTTTATAATTTTTTCACATCTGTCAAAACCCGGATGCCCTATTTGATCATGGTATTTTAGTAAAAGCCCATATTTAGCTAGCTTTGGGATTACGAATCTATCACCATGTACAGTCTTTCTATACAGTTTGTTATCTTTGACGACAAAATTGTTTCTTAAATCAGGATTGGGACTACAATTATGTAATTGCCTCAATATATGCTGGATATTATCATCTTGCAACTGAAGTGTAACTAACCAATCGGATTCATCGATTTGAAATATAGATTCTGCAAGAGGGTTTCTACTAAGCGCATCTACGTGTTTCATTTTTTCTCCTGGTCTGTATTCTATTTGTAAATCAAAGTCCTGAATAGTAAGCCACCATCTAGCTATGCGCGGAACGAGATCTTTCTTTACTAATGTAGTACGTAAAGCGGCACAATCAGTCACAACTTTTACTTGTATTCCAGTCAAATAAATTCTGAAACGTTTTAACGATTCTACCACGGCCAGAGTTTCGAGTTCATAACTATGGTAGAATTGTTCTTCTTTCGACGTTACCCTACTAAAATATGCAACTGGCTTAATAAACCCATCTGTCTGATACTGCATTAGTATGCCACCTAAGCCTAACTTACTCGCGTCGGTGTGCAACTCTGTATTTGCTTTACTATCATAAATAGCAAGGACAGGTCTCTCGGTTAATCTAATTTTTAATGTTTGAAATGCGCTTTCTTGTTCAGGTACCCAGCACCATTCTACTTCTTTCTTTGTGAGTTTAGTTAAGGGAAAGGCTATTTCGGCGAAACCACGAATAAATTTCCGAAAATAAGAAGTCAATCCAATAAACTGTCTTATCTCATGTACGTTCTTAGGTCGTGGATATTCTGTAACGCAGTTAATTTTATTTTGACCAGGCCGGATTGTACCAGCCGCGATTTCGTGACCTAAATAATTAACGCTTGTCTTAAGAAAAGAACATTTTTTAAAATTTAGTTTTAAATTAGCTTTTTCTAAAAGTCCTAAAACGCGACCTAATAAGGCTATTCCAGCCTCTACACTGACTGTTGGAAGCATGACATCGTCTAAATATGTACTTACATCGTTTATGACATCATTAAGGGAAAGTTTTATTAGACGAGAGAAAACCGCAGGGGCATTAGCTAAACCAAAAGGCATTTTAAGAAACTCATACTGACCAGAAGGAGTTACAAAAGCAGTTTTATGAACAGAATCTTCTGAAATTTTTACTTGGTAGTAACCTTGGGCCAAATCCAAGGTCGTAAAATAGCGTTTCCCTGCTAATTTAGCAACTTGATCATCTATGTGTGGCAAGGGATAACGAGGTGAAGGGAGAAAATATCATGCACACCGTCACCGTCCTGGCTACGCAGCTGGGAGTGCCTCTGGAGTCACGTGACGTTGTGTTCACTGAGCGTATTGGAGCACCGCCGGCAGAGGGCGGCCGCCCGCGCCGCGTCGTGGTGCGGCTGGCGCGTCGAGACCTTCGGGACGAGCTGCTGAAGGCAGCCCGCGTGCGCCGCGGTCGTACCGCAGACTACGGGCAGGTTTTTGTCAACGAACGGCTCACCTGGCACAACCGCCTCCTATACCGCAAGGTGCGGGAGGAGTGTAGCTCGAAGAAATGGCGCTACTCGTGGACAAGGCGTGGGCGTATATATGCCCGACAGGCTGATGGAAGCCCCGTTCACCTCTTTCGCAATGAAGCTGACATCATACGTGTCTTCGGCACCTCACAATCCTAAAATTTTGTTTTTTATTAGTTACAATCAATGTTTTAATTTACTTGTATTTTATTATCTCATAAGGGAACTGTCACTAACACTTACTATTAGTTCTGTCAGATCTGGTTTGGGAAAATGCACATTTTTTATAGTTGATACCACTTTAGTTCTCATAATCTTAATAATATTTGTCTTATTTGAAATATGGTATGTCACTATAATTAATATTACACAAGGTACACTTACAATATTTCTTCATACTATTTTAACTAAGTATTCTAATATACTATTTTATACAACATCATATTATATAAAATCTGTTATATTTTCTGTTACAAACAATTATGACTATATTATATTCATTTTATTATTACACTATATTATCTTATCATTATTCACTTTACAAATTATTATTTTAATATATTATGAACCACAGCAATGAATAACAAAGATAACAAATTATTTACGGTAGGGCTCTTTAATGCGGGTTCATTGGGAACCAGACACGACGAGTTTACTGCCATGATGGAACGCTTATCAGTGGATGTAATGGCTATTAACGAAACCTGGCTCAGGCAGGGTGAAGATGGCAAAGCTCCTAAAGTGTCGGGGTACAAACTTCGCCATATGCCACGGCCCAGTAATATCCGAGGTGGTCGTGGAGGCGGAGTTGGGTTCTATGTTAGGCAAGGTGTTAGTTCGCGCCTGATACCTATAGCCGAGACGCAATCTGTTGAGCAAATCTGGCTCGATCTAAAACTGAACGGATTAAAAATAGCCGTGGGAACCGCATACAGGCCTCCCTGGATGGATGTAAATCTATTCATTGATGCTCTGACTCAGACGTGGTGCTCACTTGCATCACATGATTATATTATCTTAGTAGGTGATTTTAATATAAATATACTTCAGCAGTCAGATAATAAGACAAAACTACTCTCACAGTTTTTTGAATCATTGCAAATTAAGCAAATCGTTACTTCTCCCACACATTTTACAGAGCATTCTGAAACCCTCATAGATGTTATATGCACTAATGCAGTTGCACGCTCAGTGTTGGTAAACCACATTCCTGATCTGGGGAACCATGCTGTAGTGACGGCACAGTTCAATTTCAAGAAGCCCAAATTCACCCCATTCCAATGTTCTATCAGACCACTTAACGATATTGTGTTAGAATTATTTAATCACGACTTGGAGCAAATTAACTGGGGACAACTGGAGAGCATTACCGACTTAAATGAAATGGTCTTAGAATTTAACAGGCTTATACTGCTCCTCTTCGATCTGCATGCGCCCATTAAAAATGTTTACATTAAAAAACAATCTCCTCCCTGGCTGACAGATACAGTGAAGCAAATTATGAAACTACGTGATGATAGTTTCTCCAAATGGAAGGCTACGAGGAACCTAACCTACAAAAAATTATATAAAGACCTTAAGTCTATTGTTGTATCTGCTATACACTCAGAAAAACGTGCCTATTTTAGTAAAAATATAAATTGTAATATTAATAAGCCTAAAACTCTTTGGAACAACATGAAAAAACAACTTAACTTCGGTAAAAATAAAGAACCCTGTCTCCCTGATTTTTGTAATGACCCCAATGAAATAAATAAACATTTTGTAAATATCCCTGATCAATCACGCAGCCCATTAAACTCCAACTCATTACATACATATTTTGAATCACATACAATTGGTCCATCTCGATTTAATTTCTCACCAGTATCAGAAAACGAAATTATGACTATCATTAAAAGTCTTAAATCGAACGCTATCGGGGTTGATAATATCTCTTTACAAATGTTAAATCTTACACTGCCTAACACTCTAGAAGTTATTACTAACATTGTAAATAAATCCCTACGAACCTCTACATTTCCCTCAGTCTGGAAGACAGCTCTGATCAAGCCTATTCCTAAAAACCCTAATCCTTCCTCCCTCCAAGACCTCCGCCCTATTAGCATTCTTCCCTGCCTCTCTAAAATAGTCGAAAAAGTGGTGCACAAACAAATAATGAACTACCTTGAAGCTAATAAAATTTTGCCTAAGTACCAGTCTGGATTTAGGAGAAAACATAGCACTGTTACTGCTCTATTAGACGTCTTAGACAACATTCTATCTGCTCAGGATAATGGAAAGGGTACTATTCTGGTCTTATTAGACTATTCGAGGGCATTTGAAACAATTAATATTCCCCTTCTTATTAGCAAGCTTAAATATTATGGTTTTGAACCTTCTGTAATACAGTGGCTTTCTAGCTACCTGAAACATAGATTACAGAAGGTGGAAATCATAAATCGTAATGGCAGTAAATCCTACTCTTCGGATGCTAGTGTGGATCAAGGCGTTCCTCAGGGATCAATCCTTGGCCCCCTACTGTACATCCTATTTAGTGCGGATATTTGTCAACATATAATTCACAGCAGGTACCACATGTACGCAGATGACACCCAGGTCTACCTAAGTTTTTGCCCTAAAGATTTCGATGAGGCTGTTTCTAAAATAAATGGAGACCTTCTACGAATAGCTGACTGGTCCAACTCTTGTGGTCTAGTTCTGAATGCCAGCAAAACAAAATACATTGTACTGGGCTCCAGAAAACAAGTTGCTGATATTATTGAAAAAAAACCAAAGATCATGATATCAGGACAAGAGATTGAGCAAGTAAATATCGCACGTAACTTAGGTGTTCTTTTTGACTCTAACTTAAAGTTTGAACAACACATGCTCGAGGTAGTAAGAAGCTGCTTTTATCGACTAAAAACTCTTTACAATTATCGCACCTACCTGAGCGAAGATATTAGAATCAGGGTCTGTGATACTCTCATACTCTCGAAATTGAACTACGCCGACACAGTTATTGGTCATGCTATACTTGCCAGAACAGAGAGGCTTGTACAGAGGGTCCAGAATGCCTGTATGCGTTTTTGTTATACTATCCCCCCACGAACACATGTCACACCATTTATTAACAAGGCCAACATACTTAAGATGAAAGAACGTAGAAAGCTCCACTTTGCTGCTCTTCTATTTGATTTAATCCTCACACAATGTCCATCCTACTTATATGAGAAGCTGGCCTGGGCAAGTGATATCAACAACCGTACTCGTGCCTCCCAATACCGGATCCTGACACCAGTTCATAAGACTGTAGCTTTTCGTGGATCATTCAGGTACGCTGCTTCCCGATGTTGGAACAACCTTCCACCTCCCCTCAGGATGCTGAAAACAAAAAAAACCTTTAGCAAACATTATAAAACACATTTGCTTCAGTTACAACATCTTTTTGCGTAATATGTACCTTTCGATGGATGCACCTCTGGCTGCGGTGTAGGGTTGGTCCATGGTCGGAATGCGGGACAGCCATGAGCAATCTTAGCCTATTTGTTCCACGATCTCCGTACTCTGGAGGTGTATAGTTATACGCCTGTTCTCACTCCACAGGTTTAAATTTTATTGTAATAACATCATATTTGAATAGGTTATGCCACGTATGAAACCACGTTACAGTTTTATTTTCACAGAATAAGGTAGGTATGCATAAAAATCTTGTTTTTCTTCTTCTTCTTTTAAAAATGGCCGCCTCGGTGAGTTGCCAATGTCAGAGTGTTTTAACCCATCATTGTTCCAGACGTCAAATGTCATAGACAAATGAAAATTGACAGCTTTTTCTTTTCTTTTTTTTTTTTTTTTTCTCCCAATGTTAAGCACGCCGCACGTCATGTTATAATAATTTTTATCTTGTAGCTCTTATTTTCTTTATTAATTTATTTAGTATTTAAGTATTTTTAATTTAATATTAAATATGTTTCTAGTTCCTAATGATATTGTCCACACTTTATTATTGTGAGGTCACTCATTGGTCCCAGCAGAAAATCAGTGCAGCAACTTGCTGCTTATGCTGAGCTGGGGTCCATTTTTGTGAGATCACACAATATAATGTAAATTAAGTACTGTACTGTGTCCTGGTTTTCTCGTCCTTTGTAAATGTTGTGTTGTGTGATGTACAAAATAAACTTTTCTTATTCTTATTATTCTTATTCTTATGTCTATGTGACTGATGTCTATGTGACTGATGTCTATGTGACTGATGTCTATGTGACGGATGTCTATGTGACTGATGTCTATGTGACTGATGTCTATGTGACTGATGTCTATGTGACTGATGTCTATGTGACTGATGTCTATGTGACTGATGTTACGTGACTGATGTTACGTGACTGATGTTACGTGACTGATGTCTATGTGACTGATGTTATGTGACTGATGTTATGTGACTGATGTTATGTGACTGATGTTATGTGACTGATGTTATGTGACTGATGTTATGTGACTGATGTTATGTGACTGATGTTATGTGACTGATGTCTATGTGACTGATGTCTATGTGACTGATGTCTATGTGACGGATGTCTATGTGACGGATGTCTATGTGACGGATGTCTATGTGACGGATGTCTATGTGACCGATGTCTATGTGACCGATGTCTATGTGACCGATTGTCTATGTGACCGATGTCTATGTGACCGATGTCTACGTGACCGATGTCTACGTGACCGATGTCTATGTGACCGATGTCTATGTGACCGATGTCTATGTGACCGATGTCTATGTGACCCCTGTCTATGTGACCCCTGTCTATGATGATCGCTGTCTATGTGACCCCTCTCTATGTGACTACTAGATGATGAAAACCTTTCAATGGGTGTTCCAAATTTCCAATAAACATAATGTCTGTGTGACTTGGTTGTGAAACTACATAATATAATTCTTTACTATACTCATTAGAATAGATATACTGTGCAGTCTTTCTTTTTTTTTTTTCTCAGGTAACTAATGGAGGAGAGAGCCGTGGGACACGGCTGCAGCAGGATGGCCGAATGTTAGCGACCACCAGCCGCCCACAGGCTCGCCAGTGATGCTACTTCCGGATCCACATTGTTATTTTCTACTTGATTTACTAATTGCTATTATTCGATTATTATTTATTTTATTTGATCATACTTTTAATTAATTATATCGTTACTATAATTGTAGTTATTTTAAAGTGCTAGTGATTAAATTACCAATTACGTCACATCCATATCTATACTCATATAATTTAATAATTGGGAATATAATGTAATAGTTATATTTAGACACATGATAATTTATTGAATTTCATATTAATATAATAATTAAGTTCATTTGAATTTATACTGCTGATTTGTACTTGGTTGTAATTCCGAATGTTATTGTGATATTTTAAATTAACAGTTTGTTATTGTTTTCAGTTGTATAAAATGGCAGGACTTTCTGTAAACCGACACAGTTGTTACTGAATAATCTTGTAAGGCGGAAGCTCTGCCAGTCTGAATAAATTTATAATAGTGCGACTAAGTGAATTTTATTCCATTCTTCACACATTTTTTCTTTGAGCATCAATATTTTTTGCCTAAGCAACAAAATATCTATAGTTGAGTTTATCATACATTGTATAACAAATCTAACATTATGTATCATTGGACCCAAAATTGTGAAACTGCCCGCACTTTATTTGACAAAAAATCTTATATTTACCGCACAAACAAAACATTTATAACCGCCGCCAGTCGTTGAAAACCTCAAAAACACACGCTTATTAGCTGTAAATCTCTCCTAAGTAGTGTCTGAATTTGTTACGGTCCTTATATTAAACGCTTGAAATGAATCAAAAGGCTTTTAGGTCGGTAAAAATTACTTTGGCTATAAATTTCACCTTCGACCATCGAAAAAGAATACGGTATGGAATGGTAACTCTCATACATTTTGAATCTAATGTTATAAAAAAACACATCCGAGTTTTCTTTTAATAAAATTAGGAGCCAACGAGCAAACAGGTCACCTGATGGATAGTAACTACCGTCGCCGTTGGACACTTGCAACATCAGAAGAGTTGTAAAAGTGGGTATGTGCTCTCTATGTATCAATGTGCATATTGCAATAATATGTCAAAGGGCCAAGCCACAATACTGCGTTGAGCCATCGTATTGCAAAAACAACATCGCACAAAAATGCGATGCGTTCTTACAACGCAAAAATTTCATCAGGAATGTCGCTGACGCATCGCAAATTTCCACGATGCGTTCTGCGACGTCGTAGATTTTTACGATGCGGGGCGCATTGTTGTTGCCCTAAATGCAAAAGGAGGTTTGAATTTCGTGGAATCATTTTTCAACTTAGATACTCTTCCATAATATTTATAATTCGTTGACTTCGACTAAGCCCTCGCCCACTTCAGTACAGCCTCATCTCATAGCGTTGTATTTCTTTGGCAAATTACATTTAAATCCGTTTTCAATTTCTAAATTAACTTGAAAGTCTTGAAACAGTGTGGGAGGTACACCACTTAGGCTTCAGTCTTGAAACCAGCGGGCAGCGGGGAGGGGGCAGCGGCGGTGCGTTCCAATGTATAGATTTATAATACGGATAAGCGCGGCGCAATTCGTAAAACGGCGTAAATCTATACATTGGCACGTGCCACCGCCGCTGCCGCCTTTGCCCGCTGATTTCGAGACTGAAGCCTTATAGCTATCTAGTACCTGCACTGCAAGACAGAAGAATGATTGTTCTATGTTAATGATCTTTGTTATTTTGGACATTCAAACTAACATGATCATAGTTGTTGCAATTGCCCTGAATTACTGATTTTAAAATGAATGATTATCATCTTATAACATACACTGCTGAGTGCTGTGACTAGCATCCATGTCCTTACTAATATTATAAATGCGAAATTGTGATTGTTTATATGTTTCCTCTATACACCCAAACCGCTGAACCGATTTCGCTGAAATTTGGTATGGAGATTCATTAAGTTCTAGGAAAGGACATAGGTTAGTATCCTGGAAAATGTACCGTTCCCGCGCGATAAAGGAATTTCCTCACAACGGAGCCGTAGGCATCTACTGGTAGATATAAAATCAAAGGGTGAGAATACCTTTAAAGCACAAACGTTTTCGTGTGTATCTACCTATATTATATAAATACATTCTGTAAAACATAACGAATCTCAGTTTTCCGTAACATATAACTTTTCCGCGAAACCGACGTGCGAGTATGAAAAAAACGTTATGGGGAAACTTTTCTTGTTGAAGGGATCGTGACCTAGTTGCTTTTGTCAATAAATAATTTTTACGTGTATGGGTATACCTTTGTCTATAGTATTAGCGGCCTCATTCCAGATATTTGGTTCTTTTATGATCTTGATGAGGAATTCTGAGGGCGGAAAATGGAAATAAGCTTTTTCTTTGCCTTCTTAGTGATGTGAAAATTGAAGTTTTTTTTTCGAGGTCACAGGTTAAGGGTGTAACCACAGAAATAAATCAAGATAGAACGGCTAAGCGGGTGGAGTACGCGTGTTTTAATCTTGCACAAGTGAGCAAGATTCGTTGAACGTTCATTTAGTCAGCGCGCACGTCTCGACTTGATTACACCGGAGCGGTTATGCAAAAATGCCTCATTGTGCAATGTCTAATTGTAAAAACAGAATACGAAAGTGAATCGGTCAAAAGGAGGTATTTCTTGCCACGGGTAAGTTATTTGTTCTAACTAAATGCAAAGCAAAATTGACACGATTGATTCCTTAGCAACGCACGCGCGTCGCCATTCTATCTTGATTTATTTCTGTGGGTGTAACAAACACACGTGACCCTTAAGTAGAGTTCACCGTGAAAGTAAGCTGAAAGGGTTACTTTTTATTTCTTGGGATCTTAAGAAATGCCCAAGTATTATTAATTTGCAAAACAATAATAAAAAGACATTTAACTTTATGTTTCATCACCTGTAATCGCTATGAAGTAAATAATCAGTTCAATATTATTAAATTATTAATCCATACTAAAATTATTACAAATGTGTGTATCTGTATGTTACCTCTTAACGCCCAAACCACTGAACAGATTTCGCTGTTTCGTATGGAGATACTTTAAGTCCCTGGAAAGACATAGGGTACTTTTTACCCCGAAAAATGTACATTTCCCGCGCAATAATTTTGCCGCAGCGGAGTTGCGGGCGTCATCTAGCTAATAATATTAATAAAAATATAGCACGATTGAAACATAGTTACAGGAACAATTTCGTATCAAGATTCAAGACAAGCGACGCTACTAATTGCTAATATTTAGAGTTTATCTTACTAATCTTGGTTTAGCAACTAAACGATTCCATAAATCATAAACAGTTCGTTAGCATCGGTTTACAGATGGCAGTCCATAGATCATAGTTCGGCGAACTATACGTTATAATTAAGTAAATTGTCTTAAGGCGGTATTACACTTATCGAAGATTTTCGACCAATATGAATTAGATTAAAGAAATTGGACAACATTAAAATATGAGCAATGAAATACAGACACAAGCGAAAGAGAACGGAACCAAAAAGATTTGCAAGAGATTATGCAAATATCTTTGATCAAATCTTTTATCATTTTCTGATCTTTTCCCTTTTTATCTGTATCTCTACTCGTTCACGTGATAATTGTTTTATAAAACAAATTATGTACTTTGTACAGTCAATGGCAGTATATCTGCAGCTCTATTATTGTCATGGTTACAAAGCCACTGTCACTTATAATTATACCCAGCAGCTTTGCCATTTCGAACGGCTATTTGGATGTTACCAGGCGTCAATGAGTTTCTAAAATACTAGAGTAGCAATGTCTTACAAAAGATTCTCAGAAATGCGTAACCACTTTTTTGTTCAAAAGACAATGTCAAGTCATATATTCGTTATGTCATTATGTATGTGAGATATGCCTGCAGGCATCTTCGAAGTGGCAACGCGTTGCTACCGTAAACTTCCAATCTAGTTACGTTAGTAACATAGAATATCATTGCCAGGCGTCCTGTGAAACAGCTGTCACTCAAGTGACATTTTGCAAAAATGAGGACGTTCTGATTTTGAAAAAAAAAGCGTATAGAGCTATTTGACTTTTTAACCTGCCAAGTTATGTTCCAAAAGTGGCACGCCGCACGCTGTATTTTCGACTGAACATTAGACAAAGATCCTTGGAAAGTGTATTACCGCCTTTAGCAAGTTAGCTCGTTGTTAATTCATGGCAATTACCCTCCGTCTACAACGTAGCTCCGTTGTTTGTAGTAGTAATGATAACAACCGCTTAAAAGCCAAGCAAAAAGTTTGAAAGGATTTAATAAGGGGTTATAATTGTCTTGCATTCTTTGCGAGTCTTGGTAATTACGAAAACTTAGCAGACGAATTTTTTTTTATGCAGGGGTAAAGGAAATTAGCATTTTTGTGAGTCGTGAGTCGAAATTTATGTTGAGTGAAAAAATTCGTCGAAATTTATGTTGAGTGCAAAAATTCAATAAAAAAATTTAAGTCTCACAAAACTATGCTCGCTTTTATGTTTTTTTTAGAAAATTTCTGCCAAACAAAACTTTCGTTCTTCGTCTTCAAAATAAAAGAAACATTTTTTTTTAAATTCTTCTTTAAAATCGAAAGAATTTTTTTCGAGTTGCATATTATTGTTCTTTACATATCAATTACTCGGAACCACTCTTATTACACGGCTCGTGCAACAATTTAATTTCTTTTCTTTATTCTATTCCCTCATATTTTCTTTTCATACTGTTACCGCGTATTCGTATTATTTTTCCCGATGAATGTTTTTTGAATTAACAAATATATCTATTGTTAAGGAAGTGGGGAAAAGAATCCATAAAATTATGTTTTTATTCACATGTGTATATCTAAAACGCAAAGGTGACTGACTGATATGGTGATCTATCAACGCACAGCCCAAACCACTGGACGGATCGGGCTGAAATTTTGCATGCAGGTAGATGTTATGACGTAGGCATCCGCTAAGAAAGGATTTTGATAAATTCCAACCCCAAGGGGTTAAAATAGGGGATGAAAGTTTGTATATAATAATACTTCTTAACGCGAGTGAAGCCGTGGGAAAAAGCTCATTCTGTATATTATTGCTAATAAGGAAGTGTGTCTCATGCAGTCTGTCTATTTCCTCTTGATGCCTAAGGTAAACTTTGGAAGTAATTATCTATGTACTCGTAACATATACAGCGTATAACAAAACTAAGTGATAATAATATATAGGATGAAAATATTTGTTCCTTGTAAAGAATTCTTTGTGAAAGTAGCAGCGCTGAAAGACTTTTTTTTGCTTTTGTATGGGCAAGCGCCCCAGCGTCACGAGTATCCCCATAGAAAAGTGAAAAAAAATTTTGGTCTTTCTAGCAGCGCTGAAAGACCAATTTTTTTTCTTAAACTTTCACAGTGAGCTCTCTACGATAAGCACGTACAATGTACATACTCTAAAGTATTATTACTTAGTTTTGTTACACCATGTATACAATATTATTGTTGTGCATTGTGCATATTGTAAGCCTGATGTAGGCTACATAAGGGTTACATACACAGAAATAAATCAAGATAGAATGGCGACGCGCGTGCGTTGCTAAGGAATCGATCGTGTCAATTTTAGCTTTGCATTTAGTTAGAACAAATAACTTACCCGTGGAAAGAAATACCTCCTTTTGACCGATTCAGTTTCGTACTTCTGTTTTTACAATACAACACAACCAATAAATAAATAAAATACAATACAACCGCTCCGCGGTGTAATCAAGTCGAGACGTGCACGCTGACTGAATGAACGTTCTTAACAAATCTTGCTCAATTGTGCAAGATTGAAACACGCGTACTCCACCCGCTTAGCCGTTCTATCTTAATTTTTTTCTGTGGTTACATACTATAACATGCACACGTCACACCGATACAAAACGGAATGTCATAATACAAAATTGTATATTAACAATATTTAATCAGTAGCATTACTCCGCTAGACATTTAAATTTTGTATTCATATACCTATCCTCGCGTCATGTTACTTTCTCATTCCGTGTGAACTCACCTTTGAGTTTCTTTTTTTTTCAAACCAGTTAATTTCTCATACTCAGTATGAATAGTATGATACTTCGCCTTCAGGAATGAGAAACTAAATGCTTTTGCTTTGTATAGGTATCCTAGACTTTGGAAACTCTAATCTTACATTTTGAGAATGTCACTGCAAAGTTTGTTTCGTGTCTGTGGCCATATTTCTTCGTTGCGTTGCGATATGCTACCGCAGCGTGGCTTCAACGTTTTGCGTGTATATTTTTGGTATAACTGATGCGTTGAACGACGATCCAATGCATCAGTCATCATCATCGTGGTTTCTTAACAGAATTAACAGTTCTAACCACAGACATAGATCAAGATAGATACCGCATGTGTATGTACTTCGCGTGCCATATCGCGATCCCAAACGACGTGCAATGCTCGTCTTTCAAAAGTCTGATCTTTAGTCTGCTATCGGAATCGGACGTCAATCGGAATTTAAAAAATGCCTAAGTGCCTATGTGTGCCGTATTGAGCTATAGAAATTCGAATAGAAACGTTGGCCTGTATAATGGACACGTTTCTTATCATCGATACGTCACAGTAGGATGGAAAAAAGTGGCACGCTTGTTTTCATACAAATGGAGGGACATGCGGTATCTATCTTGATCTATGTCTGTGGTTCTAATGAAATTCGGAACTATATACAAGAGATGAAGAAGAAACGTGCTGCGTTGTAACGCAGATGCGAGATAAAATGCTCTTTTCAAACGCCGCAACGCACAGAGCAAATGCCTACTCACTGGCATGAATATAAGATTGGGCCGGACTCTCATCGAAAACAAGCAATGGAACAGCAAAAAATGGAAAGGGCGTAAGGTAAGGTAAGCGACAAAATGGTTTTTGTCGCGTAATTGAAAAATCATAAATACATTTCATATAAACTATGGGCAAATTAAAGTGTATGCTTCAACCAATTTATGTACAAATTTTGGAAGCTTATATCACTCTCCTCTGTTGGCAAAATAGCAATTCCTTTTTCACAGAGGTCTTTTTCATTGATTATTCTGTGTTATAAAAGTTGACCAATCGTGTTATGCTATGGTTAATTCAAAACAAAGACATGATGAATACTGACAATGAACTTTAATTACTTAGCTTTAGTCATTGCTGACAAAAATCGATATCGCTACAGCCAAATTATCAAGACGTCGCCTAAAAACTTTGTTACTATATTTATATGTGTTGGGATTTTTTTATGAATATTAACCAATATAATATCAGTCTAAAATTTTAGAAACTATTGTCTGTACATGCGTAAGATAAAATATATTATAAGTAAAAATTATCCGCGTCAAAATATTATAATAAAAAAATGTTATCAAAGTGCGATCATTCAAAAAAATATTTTGCATATTACACAGGAAAAAGGATACAAAATGATTTATGCATATGATTTCAATATAGATGATTTATATGATAAAAAATCCGTAGAATTGTCGCCAACTGAAAAGAAACCGCTGACTCAGACATTCGGAAACATTTTATCTGGAAAAGCCATCTCAGCTGAAATCTATAACGTGAAGAATCGAAAATGTTTAGTTTTAAGTTTTAATGTTAAGACATAATATTATATGTTAAAAAATACAAACATTACTTACATACGTTTAGGGAAGACTTAAGCTTAGAGTATTTAACCTATTTACAATAATATTATGTGGTTGTATCTTGTAAAAATTTACCCACTTTTTGATTTTGCAATCTCGTGGTCAGGTTATTATATTGTTTTACTTCTATTCAATTTCTTAAACGATTTTGGTCCCCTAGCTGTGGTGGTCCCAATAACATAGACTACCTCCTACTCCGAAAGCTATACTGAACGTAAACGGTGTGTGTTCGTAGCACTCTTTACAGTTTTCGTAGACAACTGTACAGTTTTCGTAAACACCTCTACAGTTATCGTAGACATCTGCACAGTTTTCGTAGACACCTGTACATTAATTATTGTAAACATCTGCACAGTTTTCGTAGACACCTCTACAGTTATCGTAGACATCTGCACAGTTTTCATAGACCCATAAACAGTGTTCGTAGCAACCTTTACAGTTTTTGTATTTAAATGTAACGTTTTCATAGACAACAGTACAGTTAGGCTGCGTTTCCACTGAAGCGGAGCGAAGCTTAGCGGTGCCGAATTGACCAATCACCATGCTCGAAATCTTCGCTCCGCTTCGCTGTCATTCCGCTGGAATAGCACGATTGGGCAACGCAGCCTTATAGTAGACAACTGTGCAGTTTCGTAGACAAATGCACAGTAATTGTCGTAACAAACTGTAGAGTTTCCGTAGACATAATATGTACAGTTTTCGTAGACAACTGCACAGTTGTCGTAGCAAACCGTAGAGTTTTCGTAGACATAATAATATGTACTGTTTTCGTAGACAGTTGTATAGTTTTGAAAACAACTGTAGAGTTTTCCACTGCTGCACACTTGCAACTTGCACATTTTTTGTAGACAATTACTGCACAATTTTTATAGACATCTTCGTAGACACAATATAAACATTGAACAGTTTTCGTAAACGTTTGTACAGTTGTCGTATTTTTTGGTTGGCCTTGCATAGCAGTAAAGATTTATATTTTAGCATTTTAAGTTTTAGTAAGTCAGGTACACTCAAAATAAGAGTTTATAGTTATTTTGTAAGTTATGTTGTTCCAAACTACCTATCTAAGCTTTTTTTCTGATTTGTTGTGATAAGCGCGAGAAAATCAGCGGGTAGGAAAACTCAACTAAAGTTAAGCCTCAGGAAATAAAATATTACTATACAGAAAAGATACTCCGTTGTATCTTTGAAATAAGCTCGCTCAACACAGAGATAAGTTTACCTGTTAAGATGATCCATACTAATATTATAAGTGCGAAAGTGTGTCTGTCTGTCTGTTGCCTCAGCTCGCCCAAATCACTGAACCGATTTTGCTGAAATTTTGGTATAGAGATACTTTGAGTTCCGGGAAAGGACAAATTACTATTTATCCCTGAAAAATGTGCAGTTCCCGCGCGATTATCGATTTCTTAACCTAGTAATATGATGCATTGTTCTGCTAGATAATGTTAAAAAGTTGTCTAAAATCAGGCAAATACACGCCTTGTCTGAAGAATTTGTAAGAATATTCGCTATTGTATAATAATTGCTACACTATGATCCAGCTATAATTAAAGGCGTAAGTGTATGAAGTGGATAACTAACATTTTATAGCTATAGGGCAATTACTCATTTTTACCTTATTTTAACAAATCTTGTAACTTACCTACTTCATCAATCATCATCTGACTAATATTATATGTGGCTATACATAAAATCCACATTTTTTTATTTAAAATCATTTTCCTGGTCCTAAAACCTCCATTTACACAAAAAAAAAGCATTTTAAAATTGTTACTTACCCTAAGTGGGTCCACTTACGTCTTCACTTATCACAAAACAACAATAGGGTAATTTATACGCTGTCAACTATACAGCCCAAATAATTCAACCTTAGAAATGAAATTAAAAACTTTTATTACCACGCTAATAGCACGAACCCAAATACTTGGTGAGATTTAATGAAAAAAGTTCCGTAATCTCCGTAAAAAATTGCACCCCTTTGGATTGCGAAGTTTGATAAATTCTATTCCTGCAATAATTTAAGACATGAGTGGATGAAGTGGGTAAGTAACATTTTAAAACAGAGAAGTAATTACTATTTTTTCCAATACAATTTGAAAAACCTTTTTTTTCTGTCCACAGGCCTAGATGGCCCGTGCTCTTGTTAAGTTTATATTTTATTTTGTTTTTCATTGTACGCGTCAAACATTCAGTATTTTATCCTGAAGGGGTTCTAAGTGTCGTACCCTCTGATGTTGTTGAGGGTCTTTAGTATGTTGGTCACCTGGTTAGTGGCTGCTGTCATCTTCCCGGAAGTCATCTTCTTGACTAGGATGTCTTCGATCTTGATCTTCCGGGGTGATGTCCCCCCGGGGCGCTGAAGGTCTAAAGTGGGGCATTGTGGGACCCAGAAAATAAATGGAGGCGTTGTGAAGAGGCTTGGGGGTGATTTATTTCATCTGGATGCATTAAAATGAAACAAGGGGGGCGCTAAAACATAATTAGTTTTCAAAGTGGTCAGTAGACAAAACAAGTTTGGGAACCCCTGATCTAGCTAATATATCTAGTTACCATTTGTACATTTTTATCATTTCAAATCATTTTCCCGGTCCTAAAGCCTCAATTTATGCAAAATGACAGTTTTCAAATTCTTAGTTACCTACTTCATCCACTCGTGTCCCAAATTAAAGAAAGCGTCTTCCGTTTGAAACCGAACCGATATTGGGCATCGGGGTCCGCTCTTAAAAAGTTCAGGTTACTTTAATGGTGAAAGTCAATTAAAAGAATTAGAATACAGACGACCGTTAATACTTTTTTGCTTTGACATTTTTCCTGGATTTGTATTTATTTGAATTTTGTAAAGAAATACCAAAGAGGTTTCTTTTTCAAGATCCTAAGGGGCATATTTTTATTATAACTAATTGTTGCCCGCGACTTCGTCTGCGTCGATACATCTATACATATTATAAAACAAAGTCGCTTTTTTTCACTCATGTCCCTTTGTTCCCTTTAATCTTTAAAACTACGCAACTGATTTTGATGATTCTTTCAGTGTTAGATAGCCCATTTATCGAGAAAGGCTATAGGCTATATTTTATTACGTTAAAACTAATAAGAGCGAAGAAATAGAGGAAAATGTGGAAAAAACGGGGAAAATTATTTGAAAGGGCTAACTTGAACGCGCTAATCTCAGGAACTACTGGTTCGATTTGAAAAATTATTTCAGTGTTAGATAGCCTATTTATTGAGGAAGGCTATAGGCAAAATTTTATCACGCTATAAATAATAGGAGAATGTGGAAAAAACGAGGGAAATTATTTGAAAGGGCTTATCTCACGAACTATTGGAGCAATTTTTATGTTATTTGGCACAGATAAGAAGAAGACCACGTGAAGGATCATAGGCTATCGATTTTAATAATTTTTTCAGTGGCTATATTTTATACCCGTGCGACGCCGGGGCGGGTCGCTAGTAATATAAATAAAAAGCGAATATTTTTTCTTTACATTTCCGGTTTAAGGTTATTTTACATAATATATTTTGTCGCAGCAAAATGTTGTAAGTAGTCTAAAACTTTCTTTGATAAATGGACTGACAAACACAATAATTCTTCAAATCGAACCAGATGTTCCTGAGATTAGCGCTTACAAACAGTCACACGAACACACTTCTATGATTATAATATTAATTTAAGTATGCCGTTAAAATCAGTTTACCTGAAACTCTTTTTGGTTGATACATTTTTTTTTTCGTTTGTTGCGAGTTCGCTTTTAAATAATGCATAAGGCTCACCTTTCCACCGGAGCTGAGCTGCAGGGCTAAAATGGTCGCTTTGAAGAATCATGATATGAATCATAATATGATTCATTTTTCTAAAATCGCTAAATGCAACTCTGCTTGCAATTCATTTCTGTATTTTTGTACTGATTTGACATTTGTGAGTTTGACAGTTTCGACAATTAATTTGTTGAATTGATCCAGAGGAATTGCTAAACGTGACCATTTTAGCCCCGCAGAGCTGTGTTGCGAGGAGTGTGTTTTTGAGAACCAATAGCATCGCCGCGCTGAGCATGTCATGGCAAGTTCATGTCAATGAAACGATTCTATTGGTTTTCAAAAACACATTCCTCGCAACATAGCTCCGCTCAGCTTTGGTGGACACGTAGCCTAAAGCGATTGCTTCTATCGATCGAATCCAATTTCATAGGTGAAATCCAGCCTGATTCAACAACTAAATTGCTAAGCCTATTGGTACAGTTACAAGCATAACCCTTATGTCGCAGTGAGTAAATACCCTCTAACCTTCTCAAAGGGAATCAGTGCAACAATAGGAACTACCTCAGTAGCCAGTTGCGAGTTTAGGGTTGTCAGGTCGCTAAACCGAAACCGGACAAAGCACTGCCTGCTTAAATTGTCCGGTTTCGGTTAGATGAAATTTGTATAGAAGGCCGGAAACTTTCGATATAATAATATCTAAATTTTCAGTACCTATAGCATTACTTTTGATAGCGCTTTTATAATTTTTCTGTAGTAATTAAACAATTTATTATTGCTTTCATTCCGAACAAGAAAACAATTAAATAAAATAAAATTTAATAGAAAAAAATTCGCAGCTCATTAGGTGTTAGGGTCCATTCAGACCGCAACGCGACGCGTAGATACATTTATAAACTTGTACTAAATTGACACATTTCAATCGCATGAGAGACGTCTCATGCGATTGAAATCTGTCAATTCGGATTTGACAGATTTGCAAGACGTTGCAAATCTGTCAAATCCAAACTTTAGAAATGCATCTACGCGTCGCGTTGCGGTCTGAATTGACCCTAAAACCATCTAAAATTAGTAGGATTTTCAAAAAACTTATAGATTTAAAACTCTACAAAAGCCGGACTTCCTTCAATTTTGGTCGGACACGCAACCAAAAAGTCTGAGTCCGGCTTTGTCCGGACGCCTGGCAACCCTATGCGAGTTGATAGTTAATTCATACAATGTGGCGTTCGGCCTGAATGTTGGTGCAATTAATAAAGTTATTTATGTCGGAAGTTTCAGGTATCAAATGCTTTGTCTTCATTGTAATGGTGAGATTATGTACCTATTTAGTTGTACAGCTAGGGCCCAATTCTTGAATCGCTTCGAGTAAGCTCGAATGAAATATCATGCGCTCTAGAATCGAGCCCTAAATTGGATTGAGTACACTATAGCTACGAACATGGGGGTTCGGACCACCCCCATTACTATTCATCTTGTCAAAATCGACAATATAATATGTACCGCGATGATTTTAATCGGCGAAGTACATGTTTTTTTTCTATTCACGTTATAATAATATTATTATTCTTCTGTGATAATATTATCACAGAAGAATAATAATATTATTATTATTATACTGTGGAGCCTGTCCGCAGGCAGCACAGAATATGTAGGCAGAGTAGGTTCCGCGATGCGTTTGTAGTTCATCACAGGGATGCGGGGAAATGTTCAGATATTTAAAAAAATATTGGAAAATTAAAATTAATTTTTAAATATTTTGATTTCCTAAACACGTTATCTATTTGCTGCTGCGGAACCCGTCATGGGCGAGTTCCAACTCACACTTGGCCGCTTTTTTACGTTAGGGACTAAAATTTTAAAATGTCGTACTCCATAAACGCTAACAAGATTCAGACCGTTTTTGAGTTAGTGGTTAATTCCAGTTTCTCCCATCCAGATAATGTACCATCCAAGAAATTGTTTGACAGGCAGATGGTCTTCGTGATCGGTTGGGTCTGGGTCTGGGTCTGACGTAAAGCGACAAACTTACGTAGGCCTACCAGATGGTAGGCCTGTCTAGGATGATTCATAGGCAACTTATCGGATAATACATTAGCAGTGTACGATAGACTTTTATTCATTTTCAACCACATTTTAATGACAACTGTAATGCAACTGTTGAAATTGTCGCATAAAACACTGTTGTAAAACACTTAAAAGTAATTAGTACAGCTCGCAGTAAACTGTATGAGCGTGAATTGCACTAATTATGTTCACTCACCAACGTTTCACGGAAAGTTATCTTTATTTGACGAATAAACTATTTCCGCGCCCGAACCTCAGTTCAGTTTGGAATTTTAAACACTAAATGTATCTGAGTATGGAAATGTACTAAACGTTTTGCCTAAATATACAAGTGATACAGAACACTGTACTTTCTTTTTTTGGACACGCGTCTTCCGTGGAATTCTCGAGAATTCCCCAGTTTTTGGCTCTTATTTAAAGTTGTGTGACAAAGATTATTATGCTATCTACAGCTTCGTTGCAAAAAGTCACTTCCGTTCCACTCCGCGACGGTATAAATTGAGCCTAACATTGCAAGTTTCATCAAACGTTACTTTTACATTAAAAATTAACAAACACAATCCATAAACATTTATCCTTTAACAGGTAACGTCGCTTTCTATTGGCGAAAGAATTTATGGAAAGGCCTAGAATATTTCCTATTGCGCTCAAACCCCGAACTAACTCGCAAACTTTGCGTCCTTATAATAAGTATGGATTAATCATTAGATACATTAACATACATAACTAAAAAAATACTAAACTTGGACTTGGAGTTCCAGTGATGTGATGAGAACATAAACATAAAAAATATACTATTATACATAAATGGGTGAATAAACTATTCTTTGCACGCGACCAAGTTTTTTTTCAAAAAATTCAAGCATGCTTTTTTTACTGATCACTATAGAGAATCATCTTAATTATACATCAGTAGTTTCAGCACCGATTTTCGTTGACTTTTTGAGCGTATTTTTGGGAAAAATACTATGAATAAAGTATTTTGATCTATCAATATCTTCTATTATATTTAAGTTAAATCCAACTAATTAAACGTGACGTATTTTTCCCAAAAATACGTCACGTTTAATTAGTTGGATTATGACATAATGGAAATATAATAGAAGATATTGATAGATCAAAATACTTTATTCATAGACAAAGTCATTACGACTTTGTCTATGAATAAAGTATTTTGATGAATCAGAAAAGGTATACCAAAAAAGCAAAAAGGTATGAAAAGTGAGATCAATATATTTTTCATGCTTCTCTTTATTTAGTTTCAACTTTTCCTTGTACCGTTTTTGCTTCTCTTGTAATAACACAATATATTTTTTTGTTTGAACACAAACACAAAAAATATTGTTTTTTTTTTTCTTTTTTTTTTTGACGTTGTGTAATGTTCAAATATTGGAATACAGATTTTATCTATTTATTTTACTTATTTATTTTATTTATTTATTTTATTTATTTATTTATTTAAAGGCATGGTAGCTGAACACGGACGTAAATAACGTTAGTAAACCAAACGGTCAGCAAATTTAGTTAGAAGGTAAGCATCTTAGTTAGTAACAATTGTCTCCTGGGTAACATTTACATTTACACATATTTTATTTTTTGTCGATGAATATAAGAAATCTAAAAATTTCAACAATACCCAGGAAAACAAAGACATAATATCCATATATAACCACAAAAAAATATTGAAATTCTTAATATATTTACCTTAATTTCGATGCTACCCCGCAGCTCGACAATAAAACACGCTGCCTCACTCAGAGTCTCAGATGAAATTGCCGATCAATTAGTGAAAATAAAGTGGCGTGACGAGTATCAGGGGAAACCCAAAAAGGTTTCCTACTGGTCCAGCTATTTAAATGCTGTGTCTGTCGCACTTACCCCACCTTATGTGTCGTATGACAGCGGACCAGCGTATTTTAGTTTTGGTGGGGACAAATTTGTTAAAGTCAAATTATCAAATAAAAAAGAACTTAGTAGCTTATAATTAAAGATTAATGAAGCGTTGCACATTCAAATACGTAATCGAAATATTAAAACAGCCTTCGCTTTGGAACTTTTCGTCATAATATTAAATTCAATACATCGATTTGTCAAAAGGACAACAGAAATTTGTATGAAAGTGAATTTTCGTCGGTGGGGACATGTAAGTTATTATATTTTTCAACAGAAAATGTCTATTAATCCCTACGTTAATGTGATGGCAGTAATTTGGATATACATATAAAAGCAGTTAATTATTATTATTGCCAATAGTTTTGTGACCAGAGCATTCTAATTGTGAGGGACAGGTTTTGGCAAAAAAAAGTTGATCCACCCAAATACACTTTTGAAAGGCATATTTGTTGAGACGCTGATAAAGATACTATTAATATTATTAGTATACGAAAAACTGGTCAGTTCTGGGTATATTACGTACTGTATACGGGTCGAATTGATTACCTTTTTTTAGGTCGGTTACTAAACCATAATCCTCCTTCTGACGGCGGCTAAAAGCGATTCATCCCATCGAAACTTCTTTCCATATTCAACAAAAAAGTCCACAACTGATGAGCTCACAAAGTTTCGGATATGTAACATATCTGTTCGATATCTGTTCGATAAGTGATTTTATTTTCTACACGTACAAAAGTTCTGAGCTGGCAACTTTGGAGTTGGAATTATAGATGGAATAAATCAAGAAGCAAGGTGTCTGAGAATTTATCGCTTGAGGACCGAAAAACATTCGTTTTTGGTGTTACGACGATCAACGTTCATTGTGTGTGTACAGTGTATCATCGAGGAAATTGATTCCTAGGCAGTTGATAGACCAACGTCATTTGGTCGGATCATGTCAATTCAATGTCCAATGTGATCTGTCGGCTGGGTTTGACGTAACGCTACCATAAACATACACTACGTAGGTCCCCCGTTTGCCTAGTAATCAACTTCTCTGATAGTACATATTTTGTCTGGGGTAAAAAGTATCTTATGTCCTTTCCCGGGACTCAAAGTATCTTCATACCAAATTTCAACAAAATCGGCTCAGCGGTTTGGAAGTGAAGACAGACACAAGACAGACAGATAATAATAATACTCCCCACACCGGTTTCGGTGACGGTGGCCAGTTTCATTGAAACCAGGCCTGTTACGCAGGAGTAATTTTATAGTGCCCAAGTGTGTGCGCAGTACACAAGATCACTCTCTATTCCTTTCACTCTCATAACTCAGTGGGACGGAAGACCGACACGACCGGCGAGAGATCAGGCGCGGGACCGTCTTTTTAACCGACTTCCAAAAAGGAGGAGGTTATATGTTCGGCTGTGGAGATTTTTATTTTTTTTATTTTTGTATGTTCAACGATTACTCCGCCGTTTGTGAACCGATTTTCAAAATTTTTATTTTGTTGTATTAGGTTCAACTCCAATTTGGTACCATGTTCACAAAAATGGTGACCTGATGATGGGATCCAGGAGTAATCGAGGGAACTCCACAAAATTTATAAGAAAACATATGGTGATTTTGATTTTATGAGAAGTATCCTAAGCATATGCTACCAAAACGCAAGATTTGGCACCAAGGTATACTATGGTTCCGAAGATACTAAGAGAACTCCAGATTCCTAATAGATACAAGTTTGGTGGTTTCGGCGTTGTTTTAAGAACTGAAAGCATATGCTACTATGCAAATTACATTCATCATCATCATCATCATTACCACGTAAGGGTCACTATCACCAATGTCACCAAAATTGAACGTAGCAAATTCAACCTTAACTCCAGAGCGTAAGGCACACATTTGACATTTCTTCAGAGAAGTGAGTTGCTTCGATAATACACTAATTGCACTAGTATAAATTGAAAGGAAACTGAAAAACAATCTACATTATAATAGGAATAAGAAACACAATCGCATTTATGAGTAAAAAAAAAATTCGTAATTGTATTTTTATTTATATTTACACGATTTTGCACATTATTACCATACATATACAGATCGAATTCCTACGTAAGTTTAATGTTTATACAATTTTAATCTGTTAGTGTCTAAACACACTAGGCTGAATTAAGCCGGCGTAAATTCCGCCGCGTTTACGCCGCGTTTCAAACGCATACAAAATACGGACGGAACGCGATGGTAGATACACTATGCCGAAATTCCGTCGAGAGCCGAACTTCCGTCGAGCCGAGTCGAGCGTAAAGTTTGGCAGCGATTCGTCAGTAATGTTTTGCTAAAGTTTGGATGTATGTATGGATGTATATATATATATATATATATATGGATGTTCGTTACTCTTTCACGCAAAAACTACTGAACGGATTTTAATAAAACAATACAATAATATAGATTCGATTCGACTTTCGAAATGGGGGAGGTGTTATGTTCGTTTTTTTTATGTTCTACGATTACGGGTCAATTTATATTAGCCCAGAAGCGAAGTATCAAAACCGAACATAGCAAATCCAACCTTAACTCTAAAGCGTACTAAAAAGAGTGAAATTATTATTTTTAACAAAAAAATTAAAACCGACTTCCAAGGTAAAAACAATAATAACATCCTTATAATATGAACTAAAAAGTATTAAATAATGTTTCCTATCTAATAGTGCCTTTTTTCGAATTCGGCTAAAACTCTATTATTTCTGTACTCAATCTTCATAATTTTGAAGTCGGTGCCAGTTCCAAAAGTTTTAAATATTCTGGCAGACTGAAGATTCAGCTATCTGGTACCGACTTCAAAATTATGAAGATTGAGTACAGAAATAGTTAGCCGAATTCGGAAAAAGGCACTATTAGATAGGAAACATTATTTAATACTTTTTAGTTCATATTATAAGGATGTTATTATTGTTTTTACCTTGGAAGTCGGTTTTAATTTTTTTGTTAAAAATAATAATTACATACCCATCCGACGCATGGATCATCTTACTTGTGAGACAATTAGGTAATCAGCCTGTATCGTCCTAACCAAACTTGGAAATAATATGTTTCCAACGCGGGAATCGAACGCACGACTTTCGAGTCAAGAGCCACGCTCTAAGCCACTAGACCATGGAGGCGACAGACAGACATACTTTCGACAGACATAATATTAGCAGATTAGTATGGATTCAAGAGTCTCAGGTCACACTTGTACATATTTTATTGAAATTGAGTTTGAGACATCTTCCATTTGACGGCTGTCGATCTTGAGACTTGATTAGATAAGCAATTTTGATGGTTGTGACACTTGGCATAATCGTGAAATGATTTAATTTCCTTTGAAGCTTTCGGAAACAATGGAGTAATATATTTTATACCAATTATATTGTTGCTCATAATACATATTGTTAATAATTATTGTGACCCGGTGAACTTCATATCATTTTCATCCTGACACAAACCTTCCCAGCGGGGCTAAAATGGTCACATTTAGCAATTCCTCTCAATCAAATCAGCAAATGAATTGTCAAAACTGTCAAACTGACACATCAATACAAAAATACAGAAATGAATTGCAAGCAGAGTTGCATTTTGCGATTTTAGAAAAATGAATCATATTATGATTCATATCATGATTCTTCGAAACGACCATTTTAGCCCCGCTGAACTTCCAAGAACATGTCAAGACTAAAATTAGCCAAATCGGTTTAGCCATTCTCGAATTTAAGCGATACTAACAAATTTTAAAATTCATTTTTATTTATGTAGACTTAGGTCAAATAAAACGCTTTTTTGTTTTTATAATTTGGTTGACGAATGACTTTGACAGTAAATGGACCGATATTTTAGTGGCCAAATGTATAACAGCTACCCTTCTATATCGTTTTTTATTTCGATGATCGTAGTTTAAAAGACTTATTCGAAAGTACATAACAGTTTATAACTACGTAATACGTACATAAAACAACTTCACACCATTCCCCCATTGACTCCAACTTTATGAACTGAAATATAAAATTGTAATGACCAGAATTGGCCATTTGCGGCGGCTATAAAAAGTTTATGGACGAACTTTACAATTGTTATACACTATCTGCGGAACCTAAAGCTGGACTGATTCTCATAGCTCGAACGCGACGAGGACGGACGAGGCAAGACTAGATAATAATATTATGTTGAGTTTATAACAATCATCAATGAGGGTTTTTGATATTCCATTTGCCACCAGGTAGCCTTAGCCCTTAGGGTCTATCGTGTCAAATAAACATAATATTATCGTGACATATGACAGCAGTTTGACACGATAAATCCTAAGGCTATATACCTGGTGGCAAATAGAATATCAAAAACCCTCATTTAATGTCTATTATCTATAAGACTCTATTTATATGCGTCCGCGAGAACGAGCGGTTTGGCCGCTACACAAAGAGATCACAAGCAATTGTATTCAACGATTTTTTTAACTTGCGGCGCGGTTGCGTTTAATGTTGCAATTTTCTCGGTGAACTCTATACACACCCTAAAGTATTATCATTTTGTTTAGCGCCTCCGTGGTCTAGTGGTATAGAGCGCGGCTCTTGACTCGGAGGTCGTGGGTTCGATTCCCGCGTTAGAAACACGTATTTCCAAGTTTGGTTAGGACATTGCAGGCTGATCACCTGATTGTCTGACAAGTAAGATGATCCATGCGTCGGATGGGCATGTAAAAAGTCAGTCCAGGCCTGATCTCTCATCAGTCGTGTCGGTCTTCCGTCCCACTGGGTTAAGAGAGTAAAGGAATAGAGAGTGCTCTTGTGTACTGTACACACACTTGGGCACTATAAAATTACTCCTGCGTAGCTGGCCTGGTTTTAATGAAACCGGCCACCGTCACCGAAACCGGTGTGGGAGCTACTATTATTATTATTTTGTTTTGTTACACCGTATGGATCCTAAAACGACAGTAATGGCCCGTAGCATATAGAGTCGTGGGCAGAAGCATTTTTTAAATTTTAGGCTGCATAGGCCATATAAAAGGCCATTGTAGACCTTCAGGTGCTTATAGAATTCCGTACCAAGAATATCACGCATCTTAATTACCTCATCAATCAGGGCTGAGAACCCGACACAAAGACTCGACAACTTTTTATTAGATATTTTTCTCCCATCTGAAGATTTATTAGCAGCTGTAATTGATTATCGATACTCGTTCAGTATTATTTTTGCATAGTATTACCAGATAACAGTGTATACTTTCGTTAGTGTCGTCAGACCTCTGTGGTTCAATTGGTTGAGTGTGTGGCAGCTCAAGCCGGGGGTCGCGGGTTCGAAGCCCGCCGATGGAACAAAAAGTTTTCAATGTTCCCGGGTTTGGATATATTGTGTATGATTTAATAAAAATCTTATTTATGTATATTATAAAATTTTATTTATTTATTTATTTATTTATTTATTCAAAAAGGACACCTGCGGTACATGTATTAGACTATTACTTCTACAAATTATAACTATACAATCCTGATACATGCACTTTTATAGGTGACACAACACTGACAAACAATACAAGTTAATCATAATATTAATTAAGCTAAGGTAAGTACATAATAAAATTAATCAAATTAATGTAACTACTGCCAAAACAATAATAATAGAAAATAACATTTCATTGATTATTAATATTATACAAAAAATAAAAATAAAATAGGAAACAAAATATAAATAACAACATTAAATCAATCATAATAATTAATAAATAATGACAATGGATAACAAAGTGCAATAGATAAACCTAATGTGTGTTTTAAGTATCTAAAATAATTTTATAAAATCCCATTAGTTTGTTTCTGAACTGAGTATAGGTCATACCGAATATGTCTATATTGTCGTCGACATTAGAGCAAACATAACTATACAGTTTGCAAATTCGAGGCACTGGAGCTTGCAAGCCTAAATTGGTTTTAGAAGTTGGGCCGCACAGAATCTTAGTCATTGGCTTCCGAGGGAGGTTGTATGGTACTACAAGTGAGAAGAGATTTAGTAAGTCGCAGCAAGAGGTAAGGCCATTCACTATTTTGTACAGTAGAAGCAGGTCATGTATCGTTCGTCTTGTTCTTAAATTTGGCATTTTAAAAAAGTCTAGTCGTTGTTCATATGGAGACCTGTGAGAAATTCCCGAACTGCAAAATGCGAGGCGTCTGGTGAAGGACCTTTGGATAGATTCGATTCTCTGTGAATGAGTCACATATGTTGGGTTCCATATTGAGCTGGCATATTCGAGATGGCTGCGAACAAGGTGATTAAATAATAGAATTTTGGTTTTGTAATGAAAGCCGGATGAATTCCGGTTAATAAAGCCCATCATTCGAGCCGACTTTACAACAACGGACTCAATATGAGAAGTGTACTTTAATTTTGAATCCAAAATCACGCCCAGGTCACGCATCTCTTTCACCTCCGTGAGAATGGAGTTGTGAAGGGTGTAACTTGATGGAAGTGGACATTTTTTCCTAGTGAATTTAATGTGGTAGCATTTATTTGGATTTAGTATCATTTTGTTAGTTACACACCATTCATGGAGACTCTTAAGATCGTCTTGCAGGAGTGAAATGTCGAAGTAGGATCGCACTGTTTTGTATATCTTAAGGTCATCTGCAAATAGAGAATATTTGCTGTGCTTAATGAAGTGACAGATATCGTTTATGAAATGAGAAAAAAGAATTGGACCCAGGTGGGTTCCTTGAGGTACACCAGATTCCGCTTCATAAAGGTATGATTCATAACCTCCAACACAAACAAGCTGCGTCCTTCTCTCAAGATATGAGGAAAGCCAAGTGAGCAAGGAACCATGAATTCCGCAAGCCTCAAGTTTTTTCACCAAGCGCGTGTGGCTAACTTTGTCAAATGCGCTGGTAAAGTCAGTATAGACTGCATCGACTTGTTGGCCCTTATCAACCTCGTGCGACAGATACGATGTAAAAGTTAGAAGGTTTGTTTCGGTAGATCGCCTTTTTCGAAAACCATGTTGGGAGTCACTTAAGCTGGAATCTATATGAAGAGTGATGTAAGGACATACAACCGATTCAAAAATCTTAGAAAAACAAGACAGAATTGATATCGGTCTGTAATTCGTGACGCTGCTTTCATCGCCTTTTTTGTGTATGGGGGTGATCCGAGCTCTCTTCCAAGCTGTAGGGAATTTTCCGGTTGATAAGGAACAGTTGAAAATTATAGTAAGGGGAAGGGCAAGGTTTCTGCAACACTTTTTAATTAAAATTGGAGGGAATCCGTCTGGTCCTGCGGATTTATTTGTGTCCAGACATTGAATCTTCCTGTGGACCTCAGAAACTGTGATAGTTATACTGCCGAGAAATTTTGTGGCATTTAAGGGGAGAGGATCAGGATCGTAAGTTATCCTTGGTATACACAGACGAGAAATGGGCGGCGAAGAGATTTGCGATTTCCGGCCCGGTACTGGCACAAGTCTGGTTAAGAAACATCTGAGATGGTATTGGTGAACGACCTTTTCTCTTATCTTTGATGAAACGCCAAAAATACTTGGGATTACAATGAATGCTTTGCTCTAATTTATGTTTGTAATCATTATAGCATTTCTTGTGCAGCTTTTGAAAGCGATTCCTAATTATGTCGTACTCTATTTTATCCCTTGGATTTCTATATTTTGCGTAGTTCCGTCTAAGTTTGTTTTGTTCTGACTTGAGTCTAAGTAAGGACTTGTTAAACCAAGGAGGGTGGTGGGTGCTTACATATTTACATTTGGGCACGCAAGTATTAATTGCGAGTCGTAATGTGCTATTGAGAACATCTACCATAACATCGACATCACTAATTTGAGACAGTTTTTGTGGCAAGAAACTATTGTGAAGTTGGTCATTAAGTTGATCGTAATCTGCTTTGTAAAAGTTGGGGACGTCGTTTCTGGTTTTAGGTTTAAGGCCACCTTTAGTATTTACAAGTGGTAACGTGACTAGCAAATTGGGGTGCTTAGGGTCTAATCTACTGATGAGATGCAAGGGCTGAGACACCTTCGACTCTATAATCGTACTAAAGATTAGGTCTAGTAATTTATTATCGCTGTTAAGAATGTTATTGAATTGAAACAAATTATTTTCGAAAGTAAAATTTGATAGGGTGTTTTCAAGGGCGTTAGTGCAGCCGTTAGGTAGCAGATAATTATAACCATCTAACTCCGTCCATGATATAGAGCCTAGGTTAAAATCGCCTATTAAAACCATATCATCAACAAGACTCGCTACGTAACTAACATTGTTTAAAAATTTACACAAAGTAGCCATCTGGACGGGCGGAGGGAGATAAATTGCGCAGAGAGCAATTTTTTTAATTTTGTTATTGAAATTTATACTTATAATTATCCAGAGGTTTTTTCGGAATTTTGAGGAGTTCCCTCGATTACTCATGGATCCCATCATCAGATCACCACTTTTGTGAACATGGTACCAAATTGGAGTGAAACCTAATAAAACAAAATAAAAATTTTGAAAATCGGTTCACAAACGGCGGAGTAGTGGTCGAACATACAAAAAAAATATCCACAGCCGAACATGTAACCTCCTCGTTTTTTGGAAGTCGGATAAAAGGTATTAAATATATTTCCGTTGCCCGGTACCTGTAACACAAGTCCTTCAGGTACTTAGCACGGGGCCAGACTGACGTGGTGTGAAGCATCCAAAGATATTATTACTAGTATACACTGATACCTGCAAAGGTGTGGGATGCAACTAATGCCTGGGTTACACGGTGCGAGCTGACAATATGCGAGCTGGCCTAGTCAGTTACTGAGGTACAGCTACTTGCACCGTGTGTCCGCATCATTCGAGTTACTGACACGTGCGAGTGAGTCAGTTACTAGCGTGCGAGTTCAACAAGATTTTTTGTTTTCACTCGTCACTCGCCTTCCCCCACCACAGATATAACTCGAATAGGCGAATACCTGTATACTGTGACGTCAGCAGCTTTCATGGTGTCAGGCACACCTGACACCATGAAAGTTGCTGACGCTCGCCTCGCTGTGTCACAACACAGGGAGGCGAGTCGAGCTTCTCTCTTGCTAGTATACAGGCGCAGTAGCTACCTACTGTGTAATCCTTACCTGCACTTCCAAAGTGTCGGCTGAAAATACATTTTTTCCGCACTGTAGAAAAGATATTTCTTGTATCGACATATTATAGAGTAACATCTCTAGAATTTCTTCCTCTACTACGCCGACCGGTTGTCTACACCCGTCCAGCTTACGAATTTTCGATCACGTCACGAGTCCTAAACTCCTGACGCGAGTTTTTTATCAAAAATAAGGGTACAACGCCGCTAACGAAATGTTTACTTTTTTTTATGAAATAAGGGGGCAACGAGCAAACGGGTCACCTGATGGATAGCATCTTTCGTCGCCCATGGACACTCGCAGCATCAGAAGAGCTGCAGGTGCGTTGCCGGCCTTTTAAGAGGGAATAGGGGAGGGTAAGAAAGGGAATAGCGAAGGGTAGGGAAGGGAATAGGGTAGGGGATTGGGCCTCCGGTAAACTCACTCACTCGGCGAAACACAGTGCAAGCGCTGTTTCACGCCGGTTTTCTGTGAGTCCGTGGTCGAGCCGGCACATTCGTGCCGAAGCATGGCTCTACCACTGCTTTAGTAATAGTCATTACTATGACTAAATCATTTCGTATTTAAATTTTAAAGTATTAGAAGCAAGTATTGTTGTGTTCTTTTCTCAAAATAATAATATTATGTCACTTTGGAAAGATTAATTTTATCTTTTCTAACACTCGTGTAATTTCAAAGAATTCCGTAGCAATTATTTTAATCCTCTTGTAAAAAAAACTGTATCTTTTTATTCTATTCTAAATTCAAATAGTTTAAAACAGATATTCCGTTTCAATTAAGCCCTGTACTTCCACTCAAGTGCAAGAGACACCTCTCAAGGCAAATGAGCGATCCTCTGAAAAGCCTTTTTACTCGGCATACTAATGACTGGACCGGTTTAAAGGACCGTATTAAAATGACTAATAGTTTTATACAGGAATATTATATTACACGAGCTTTTGCCTGCGGCTTCGCTCGCGTTAAGAAGTATTATTATGTACAAACTTTCATCCCCTATTTTAACCCTTTGGAGGTGGAATTGATCAAAATCCTTTCTTAGCGGATGCGTACGTCATAATATACCTGCATGCCAAATTTCAGCCCGATCGGTCCAGTGGTTTGGGCTGTGCTTTGATAGATCACCATGTCAGTCAGTCACCTTTGAGTTTTATATACCTATATAGATATTATTGCAATTAAAGATTTTGTTTTAACTTTCTGTCGCGCACTGTAAGACTCTGAAACAAACTGTCACCAGCAGTATTTCCGGATCAATACCACCAGCAAACCTTCAAGAAGAGAGCGTATTCCCTCTTAAAAAGCCGGCAACGCAACTGCAGCTCTTCTGATGTTGCGAGTATCCATGGGCGACGGACGACGGTAGTTGCTTTCCATCAGGTGACCCGTTTGCTCGTTTGCCCTTTATTTTATTAAAAAAAATGTAAAATGATTTTGAATTTTTTTTTTGTTAAGAGGATACAACAGGGGCTAGAGAAATGAAAAAAAAGTACGTGTAATATCTATAGCTGTCTCCCTTACCTCAAGCCTATACCGCAGAACGCGATAGAGACAACTGCAGAAAATCCAGAAAATCAACGATTCGTTGTCCCCTGATTCCTTCTCCAAAACTTAACCGATTTAAGTAGTTTTTTCATTAAAGATTAAAAAAAGGCTTGAGCTGTGTTCCTATGTTTTGCTTTTTTTGTATAATCTAGCCAAATCTGTTTTCTGGACGTTTGAACACAGTGGAAAATCTGGCCATTTTTTTGGGTTTTTGAACGTTCATATCTTATTTAATAATTAAATTATGAAAAAAAAGAAAACATAGGGACATTGTATTAGTGGCCGTAGATATTCAGGAAAAAATTATAACTCTACTAGAAATATCCAGGGAGGAAACAGGGGACAACGTTTGTATGGAAAAAAGGGCGGTGTGGAATCCTCTTAATATGGTAATTAAATGAAAGAAACAATGTTAAATGAAAGGGCTGGCACACCTAAGGGTCAATTTATAATAGCGTAGAGTCGAAGCGAAGCGAAGCGAATTTCCAATAACTGAACACAGAAAATTCAACCTTAACTAAAGAGCATAACGCATACATTACTCCTACGAGGCCAATCAGCGTTGGTCGTGCGCATCCACGCGAATTCGCGCGGATGCGAGCGCCTTTTTAAATTTTCAGAAGTAATAAAGTGCGTTAACGCTTTGGAGTTAAGGTTGTATTTATTATGTTCAGTTTAATAATTTGCTTCCATGCGCTTCGACTCTGCGCTAGTATAAATTGACCCTTAAATAATCCATATACTATCAGAGAAGCTGTTGATTCCTAGGCAGATGGCAGACCTAAATAATTTGGTCGCGTTAACTCAAACCCCTCCGAGCGATCACAGCTAACATTGAATTGACATAAGCCGACCTAATGACGTAGGTCACTGTCAACTGCCTATGAATCAATTTATTTGATGGTTCATCCATACAGTTAGTATATCTATGTAGTTTCCCGTACCCGTACTGTTCCTTAATTATTGTTGCACAACTTACCGAAGACGTTGCAACCAAACAATCAACAGACATGAAGTTTAAATAGCTAAAACAACGCAGCAACACATACAACAAATTGGTTCCATACCCTCAACAACGCCTGCAAACTCTGACTTGCGACTTGCAAGTCGTGGCACCGAAGATTTTGAAAGTAAGGATAGGATATTACGTAAGAGTTGAAAGTAAGGATATGCTATAGCGTATTAACGTAGAAAAAGTTATGTCATTCATGTCAATCTTAAATGACAGTCTGATTACGAAAGCCTTCATGCTTCCATGAAGACTATGCTTTTTACCGCAACATTCTTAAATTATGATTCGGGATTACGAACTTCTAGAAAAAAATCAGATAATCTTAAATAGGACTCTAAAGAACTACAAAAATCGGCCAAGTGCGAGTCGGACGAAGAACGGAGAAGACAAAGGGTTCCGTACTGTTATAGAACGTTTCTTGTATAGCACCCCTAAAATATTAATTTTATTTTGTTTTCAGTATTTGTTGTTATAGCGGCAAGTGGCAAAATTTGTACATATTCAATGAAAATTTCAGAAGTCTAGCTATAGCAGTTCTCGAGATACAGCCTGGAGACAGACAGACGGACAGACAGACATCGACGTCTTAGTAATAGGGTCCCGTTTTTACCCTTTGGGTAGGGAACCCTAGAAAAGTTTTTATTTTTGCAATTTTCAACCTCCATAATATAATATAGAGTTTAAATTTTAAGGCGACGCCTTGATAATTTGGCTGTAGCGATATCGATTTTTCCTAGCAATGACTAAAGCTAAGAAATTAAAGTTCATTGTCAGTACTCATCATGTCTTTGTCTTTGAATTACCCATAGCATTACACGATTGGTCAACTTTTATAACACAGAATAATCAATCAAAAAGACCTCTGTAAAAAAAGGGATTTTGCCAACAGAGGAGAGTGATATAAGTTACCAGTACATAAATTGGTTCAAGCATACACTTTAATTTGCCCATAGCTTATATAAAATGTATTTATGGTTTTTAAATTACGCGACAAAAACCATTTTGTCGCTTACGCCCTTTCCATTTTTTTGCTGTTCCATTGCTTGTTTTCTATGAGAGGCTTGGCCGGCCTCTCGTAGAAAACAAGCAATCTTCCACACGGTTTTTTACTTTAACGCGGCGTCACCTTAATGTGACATTTGGGATTCCGGATCTTATAGACTCAGCCCTATGAAAGTCAGCACGAAGCGTATTTAGGTGAGATTACTTATGCAACGTTTCAACTTCGCGCTAAATGTCTGCCGATTTAAGTTAGATGTATGAATGTGAATTGTAATTAAAGTTTTAATGAATTTTGAAGATCAAATAACGCATGAATTGTATGGAGTTGGTAGACAATATTCTGATACTTTTTATACTTCCGAGAGATATATAGGGTGTAACAAAAATAAGTGATAATACTTTAGGGTGTGTATGTGTTCCTTGTAGAGAGTTCACTGTGAAAGTAGCAGCGCTGAAAGACGAAAAAAATTTTCACTTTTGTATGGGCAACGGCCCGAGCGTAACGAGTTTCCCCATACAAAAGTGAAAAAAATTTTTGGTCTTTCAGCGCTGCTACTTTCACAGTGAACTCTCTACAAGAAACACGTACACACCCTAAAGTATTATCACTTATTTTTGTTACACCCTGTATAGACTTTTGCAAACAATTAACGAGTTCCTTCTCTGTGCTTCAATATTTCATATTATGTATTGCAAGTTTAAATCACATAATAAGAGGTAAGGTTAATTTTAAGCCTGAATGGTATAGGCTCCGAAACTCCGGTGTAGAGTATACGATATTCATAATACAAACTCGTCGTATTGTCGTAGCAAACAAAAACAATTATTACTCTCTAACATTACTACTCCCAAATTTATCCTATAACAAGCACTAACGCATCGTGTAATATACTGGAGTCTATAATTGCAGCGAATATTTTATCTTATTAAAATATCTAGCTTATACAAAACATGCTTTGTGTCCTAGAGTTAACGTTGAAAATTCTGTAGCAGATATAAGCACAAAGGTCGTTAACGACTTGTAGTGCAATGCCGTAAATAGTGCGTAGACTTATTTAGTGAGAGAATATTATTATGATAAATATAACGACAATCGTAAATTTGGATACAAAATCTAAATCCAATGACAATGGATTGTGATTGAATTCGAATTTTGGATTTCAATGCTTTTGAATGTGAATTGGTATATTCTGCAACGTTTAGTTGGAATATAGTTCTACAAGGATACCAGAATTAAACGTCATATCTTGTAAAATGTCATACTATGAGAGACAGCTGTTTCTGACCCAGATAGGCTGCCACTGACACCATGATGTAAAGTGTCATTTCAATGGGACGTCTATTAAATACGTGGTCTGTCAATGTCATTCACCCAATAATCCTTGTAGGTATGTAACGTACAAATTATCGCTAGTACCAACTTAAATCAATTCAAGCACTTGCCTACATACCATCTAGTAAAGAATACTAGAGATCGGCCAATGGTCGAAATTTGACCTTAAATAATATAATTATCTTCTTCTTTTGGCTCCCGTTTAAAGTATTGACTATTTCAGATTTAATAAAAAAACAACAATCCATTTTTATTTGACAACAGACCAAATTCAACCAAAGTAAAAGAGTATAATTCGTATGTATAGGCTTGTCATTCAAAAAGATGGTAGTGTGCACATCGTAGTGTGTGTGTGTTTAATAGTTAAATAATTGCAATTATCTACCTAACACACTTACGCAGACTTGAGACAGACAGACAGACAGGTAAGTCTCAGTAACAGGGAACCTTTGAGTACGGAAATGTTAAAAGGAAAGCAGAGGAAGAACAATTTTATTTGCAATTCGGCAAAGTTCGCTGGCAGGGTTACCTGTCGTTATCGAGTTCCTACATTCGGGGATTCCCCTGGATTTGTATAATAATGTCAACACGGAACCGATTATCCGACATTTTACCTTAAGAGGGTGTTAAGTGTATTTTTCGCTGCCGGTTTGAATTCAAGACGTGAGTGGAAGAATAGGGTAAGTAATATGAAAAAACTTCCCGTTTTTTTGCTTAAATGGAGGCTTTAGGGCCGGAAAAATTATTTGAAATAGAAAAACTGTGGATTATATGTGTAGCCAGATATACAGTGTGTAACAAAAATAAGTGATAATACTTTAGGGTGTGTACGTGTTCCTTGTAGAGAGTTCACTGTGAAAGTAACAGCTCTGAAAGACGATTTTTTTTTTCACTTTTGTATGGGCAATGGCCCGAGCGTCACGAGTTTCCCCATACAAAAGTGAAAAAAATTTTTGGTATTTCAGCGCTGTTACTTTCACAGTGAACTCGCTACAAGGAACACGTACACACCCTAAAGTATTATCACTTATTTTTGTTACACCCTGTATTAGCTAGGTTATGAAGTAGACAACTTACGAGTTTTATTAAAATAATTAGGGAAAAAATGAGTTATTGTCCGTATGTTACGAAATGTTACTTGTTCGATTCTTCCACTCACGTCTTTAATTTAGAAATTGATCTTTAACATTATTACGTGTATGTTTTCGTTATGTACTTTTATTTATACATATTTTAAGTTTGTTTAGCAATTATTTTTGTAATTATTACCACTTATACATTATTGTGTGTGTTTATTGCCTGAATAACACGATTATTATTATTATTTATTGTTTGTTGTCTTTCTCCGAACCGGTTGGAACGATTTGGTTAAAATTGTTGTGTGAATTGTTAAAATTGCTTAGCAGACAACAGTAATAATTATTTTATAAAATACTTTGCATAATATTTAAGATTTTTATTAAAATATAAAAGCACATATTTTTATAGCGTACTAGCTATTGCCCGCGACTTCGTCCGCGTTAGCATAGTAGATCACGTCCCAAGTATTATTTTTCAAAAATATTCAATGTACAGAATTGACTTTCCTACGATTTTATTATATGTATAGATTAATCTCTCACAAACACTAAAATACCTTCGTCTCTTCAGCGGGATTCGAACTTGCGACTTTTTTACCTAACCATTGTTACAGACATCACTTTTTCGAATCAAAATCAATCAATTCAAATATTTTCACGCATTTACAAAAATAAAATAATCCTCAGTGATATTGAAGCTCAGAGATTCATTTTCCTAAGGTATTTATTAACAAAATTGTTTGCAAATATAGCTGAAATGTTTTTCTCATCTATTTTGTGGCAACGTAAGTTTTACGCTCGAGACAAAATCCTTATCAAAAGAAATTCTTGTAAAAGAAAATACCTCCAAGAATAGACGATGTGGCCTTTTTACATAATAATTATTTTAACATAAATATTGCCGGTGACTTTGCCATAAAATCAGGTGCTGTACATTTTCTACAGTAAAAAGTAGCCTCTATCAGAACTTGTAGGTTGCTGTCGTAGAAAAAGCATACTTATGTTCAAGAGCGTATTACAAATTAATATTCAATTATTCACCACGTAAAGAAAAAAGGCCCGTGGTAAATCCATACCCATGTTATAAATGCGAAAGTGTTCTGTCTGTCTGTCTGTTGGCTCTTCACGTACAAACCGCTAAATCGATTTCGCTGAAATTTGATATGGAGATACTTTGAGTCCCGGGAAAGGACACAGGATTACTATACGGTTCCCGCGCGATAAACGAATTTTGGCGCAACGGAGTTGAGGGATCATCTAGTTTTATAATATTTCCATCAAAATCGGCCAAGGAATTTATTTAATATAAACAAATTGCCGATTTCAATTAATAATTAAAAATTTCTCGCCTCGTATTTCCTCGTTTTCTTTAGGCCGCGATATTATTAAAAACCAGTTAGCCCATTTAATGCATGGCACATTATAATTCATACTTAACTACCCAAAAAATCCGCCAAGTTTCCATTTGTCCGTAAACCTAAGGCTTATCTGAGGCGAATATAAAATGGAGATGGAACGTCGGATAGTCGCGTAAGCTTTGAAATATGGCCCCAAATCCTTTCAGAAGCCAAGTCGTAGAACAACCGCCGGTCAGCGTATCCATTTTAACTGATTTGTTGCTTGAAACAAGATTTTATTTACTGGATACGATGAATCTATTGTTATTTTGGTCTATGATAAAAAGGCGATCAGAAAAGTGTTCACTAAATCATATTATATTATTACGAGATTTTGCCCGCGGCTTTGCTCGCGTTAAGAAGTATTATTATATACAAACTTTCATCCCCTATTTGGACCTCTTGGGGTTGGAATTTATCAAAATCCTTTCTTAGCGGATGCCTACGTCATAACATCTACCTGCATGCCAAATTTCAGCCCGATCCGTCCAGTAGTTTGGGCTGGGGCCCTATTATGAGCTCTTAAATCCATTCACTTTACGTCCTTATACAGTCAGATAAGGACGTAAAAAGAATGGATTTAAGAGCTCATGATAGAGGCCCTGTGCGTTGATAGATCACTATGTCAATCAGTCAGTCACCTTTGAGTTTATATATATAGATTATCTTAAATTATTGTGCAACTAGATGACACTCGTATCTTCCGTCCAAAACTCGTTTCTCGCGCGGGAACCGTACATTTTTCCGGGAAAAAAGTAAAAATTATGGAAGTAAAAAAAGTACTTAATCATAATTAAGGACATATCTCTTACCGGGACTCAAAGCATCTCCATGCATTTCAGCAAAATCGGTTCAGCGGTTTGGGCGTAAAGAGGTAACAGACAGACAGACGGACAGACCGACAGACACACTTTCGCATTTATAATACTAGTATAGTATGGATATTGGATGTCCATGCATGTGCACTTTATTCATTGACTTACTTGCTAGTCGCTAGTTAAGAACTTGGCGCTATCAATATATGACGAATCGAGTAAACCATGGCTCAAGATTCACATTACTTAGAAATATTTTAAAGACAGCACGCTCACTGTGTATTTAAGCGAAAAAAACTGTATATTATAGTGGAAAACAGAAAAGGTTATTAAAATAATGTTTTAAGGTGTATAATATTATAATGTGTCCTTATAATATTAAGTACTATTCCCGCGTTCCACTTGACGTTAAAAACGATCAAAACGCTAAAAATGCCTCCTATTTTGAGCGTTTTGATCGTTTTTAACGTCAAGTGGAACGCGGGTATGTATACAGGCTGTAACAAAAATAAGTGATAATACTTTAGGGTGTGTACGTGTTCCTTGTAGAGAGTTCACTGTGAAAGTAGCAGCGCTGAAAGTCCAAATATTTTTTTCACTTTTGTATTTTTTTTTTATGAAATAAGGGGGCAAACGAGCAAACGGGTCACCTGATGGAAAGCAACATCCGTCGCCCATGGACACTCGCAGCATCAGCCGGCCTTTTAAGAGGGAATAGGGTAATAGGGGAGGGTAAGGAAGGGAAGGGAATAGGGGAGGGTAGGAAAGGGAATAGGGTAGGGGATTGGGCCTCCGGTAAACTCACTCACTCGGCGAAACACAGCGCAAGCGCTGTTTCACGCCGGTTTTCTGTGAGAACGTGGTATTTATCCGGTCGAGCCGGCCCATTCGTGCCGAAGCATGGCTCTCCCACGTATCGTATGGGGAAACTCGTGACGCTCGGGCTCTTGCCCATACAAAAGTGGAAAAAAAATCGTCTTTCAGAGCTGCTACTTTCACAGTGAAGTCTCTACAAGGAACACGTACACACCCTAAAGTATTATCACTTATTTTTGTTACACACTGTATAGTTTAGTGTGAATTCTATAGAAAGGAAGCAAACACGACACCGCGTATCTTAAATATCACTCATAAACGTTATTTTGAGTCGATATTATTATAGTAACTCAAGTATACTCTCAGGCAATGATGAATATTATCTAAAAAGCGGCCTAAGCGCGTACTTAAAGAATCTTCCGTCAAGCTTTACGTTATCAGGCGGCAAATGAGCGAGCTAACCGCCATCATATTTTACACCGTTACGCGCAAATGCCCAGTTTTTCCCTATGCCACTGAACTTCTTGTGAAGAAATTCTGATTAAAATACTTGAATCGAATTGCATTGATAACTTATTTTAAGGGAGATTGCAGACGGCACACTTTTTGTGTGATCGAGTCTGCGGTGCACATACAGTCTGCACTAGCCCGACCCGCGCCATGCCGACTGTATGTGCGCCGCAGACTCGATCACACAAAAAGTGTGCCGTCTGCGATTTCCCTTACTCAATCTACTTTGAAAATTGCTATGTTGTATGTATCGTATTGAGCAACAGTTAGTCTGATCGTCAAATTGAGAAGAAAGCTTCCATTGAATTCATATATCTATGCTTATAATCAAAAACGTATCTCATTTGAACGCACACTTTGTATAAGTAACAGTATTCTTTGGAAGAATCCCTTTCTCTGCTCCTACCAAATTATGACAAATATGTCTGCTTCATCAAATATGTATCGTTCATAAAGTTAATATACCTAGCGGAATAGAGCAACAATCTCGAGCTGTCAAACAAAACCGAAATTGATTTAAGTACCTCTGTATGTGAAAAATTGTTTTCGTATACACGTACACAAGCATCTTTTCGATAAGTGCCGACTGGACGTCAAACAGATAAAAAAAAATGGTTCTGTTGTCATGTCTCACACGTCTCTTTTTACCACGCAGTGTTACTGATAGTGACATCTTTCTTGCTCAGGCTTTTGTTTCCCTATTCCGCTTTTATGGTATGGTTGCGTGCTGACGTTTTTTGACAGGAGCTTTTAAAGGTGATCGCATATCTGTCATTCTAATATGCGGCGCGTACGGAGCGGAAAAATGTGCGATCGGCTTAAATTCAACATCGCTCACAATTGCTTATTCTTTTGGTGCTAGTCAATCACCCCTAATGAATAGATAAACTCCTGTCAAAAAATCTAGAAACACCATTAAATATTCGATAAACTCGAATTTTTTCTTGAATTTTTTCTTTCAAGTTTCAGATTTAATATCCAACCAGATTTCTCCTTGATGATGCTTCTAAATATTTTAATAAAGATCCTCGAAAGCCCTAGTTGTAAATATCGCAAGGACCATAAAACTGTGGGGAGATTCCGACCCGGTATTTGCGTCCGCATTAAATTTTATGTTTTGCCGATATTTTTTTTCTCATCTGGGATTTACTATCTACTTTATCCGGGACGGTTTTCAGTGATTAAAATTTGTATTACGATAATTAATTCATCAAGCCCCATACGGTCACCGGTGACCGAGACACAATAGTAATGCTATTGTGTCTCGTTTTTCCGCGATCGACGGGTTAAACCTTTGTGCTAACTATATAGGAACTGAAAGGTGTACAAAACTAAACATGGGCTACAAGCCATATACGGGGAGACCGATCGGCCTGATATCAGGACGACCTGATCTCATACACATAAACAGGAATATACAATACAAGTCCCGAGAAAGGACATACGGTAATTTTTATCACGAAAAGAAAAGATATTAAATGTCAGCTACCCAATTTAGCCACTTATGTCAAATAGCATTGACATTCGTATTCCGTGCAGTAGTTTTAAGTTTAAAGAGGAAAAATCTGTCCATCCATCCATTTGTAAAAGCGACATAAACTCTGTTTCTGTCACATAATAACGTTTTCGTAATACGAAACGTTAAAGCAAAGTGCTTGCCAAATCGTATATTGTCACAATTTTAAATAGAAGTTATCTCAGGAATTGAAGCCAAGTAAATATTTTTTGCGGTAATAAAATGTTACTTGACCAGATTTAGTGTATGTTTGGACTAATTCTATTATGCTACAACTATTTTGTGTCAAGAGTAAGACTTATTATAAACTCTTAAACATGTATATTATGTTGCAGCCAACTGGTTTAAATAGCCGTTCAATGAAACAGCTACCCCTTTGACTGAACAACGCCATTCCGTTGTTCAGTCAAAGGGCTGAATGACTTTTTGAAATATATAACAGAGACAGAGTAGACAGAATGATAGAGTATGTCGTCTTAGAACTAATGTTGAAATTTTTAAATTTGACGTATTATGACGAAAATCGTCGCGGTTGTTAACTTGTTACCTACGAATTTAAAAATATGACATATTCGATGGACGTGTTCCTCTTTGGTCGTATTGTTGTTTGTGTTTTGGCACTTGCGATTAAAATTGTCAGAATCCAATTTTGATATCTTTATTTTAAATATTTAAAAATAAATTATATCAGCCAGCGCGAGGCACAATCCGTTCATAATCCTAGTGAAACCCGACGAATATGACAGATATTGAAACCTGTCCGTTTCTTTGCAGTCGAACTACTGGTAGTTATGTCTATTGTGACAGAGAGATATGACAGAAGTCAATTCGTGATGGAAAACCTAGGTAAAGCAGGCATAGGTATAAGTTATAACTTATAAACTAGATGACGTCTGCAACTCTATCGCGCCAAAATTCGTCTATCGCGCAGGAATTGACAATGTTTCCGGGTTTTTTTAATGTAATAAGGGGGCAAACGAGCAAACGGGTCACCTGATGGAAAGCAACTTCCGCCGCCCATGGGTGTCCATGGGCGGCGGAAGTTGCAACATCAAAAGAGCTGCAGGTGCATTGCCGGCCTTTTAAGAGGGAATAGGGGAGGGTAAGAAAGGGAACAGGGAAGGGTAGGGAAGGGAATAGGGTAGGGGATTGGACCTCCGGTAAACTCACTCACTCGGCGAAACACAGCGCAAGCGCTGTTTCACGCCGGTTTTCTGTGAGCCCGTGGTATTTCTCCAGTCGAGCCGGCCCATTCGTGCCAAAGCACGGCTCTACCACTTTAAATATCCTTCCCCGGATCTCCAAGTATACCCATACCGAATTTCAGCAAAATCAGTTTTGGGCGTGAAGATTTAACATTCACACACACTTTCGCATTTTCAATATTATTATGAATAAACATTATGTTCCACCTACATTCCCTTTTCTAGCTAGGCAAATGTTTCAAGTAGGTGAGCCTATACAGGCGGCCTAAAACGCGAAAATTCCGCGACAAAAATAGAGCTCTCGACTAGGCTCGAACAAAAGAACTGCGCTCGTGTGCCCCACGCCTAATTAGTGCTGTGAATACCATCTTACCTGAATGACTCTAGTTCAGTTCTGCTAATAGCGGCATTAAGCTGTTTGTATGCTGAGTATTTTATTCTCGCTGTTACGCTTATATTAAAACCTCTTTCTCTGTTATCTTTGATATTACCACCGTAACATACATACTTACATACATACAGAGCAAGTTAAATAAAAGCTTTTAAAAAGTATACACTTACCAAAATAATTTTCTTTTTGCTTTCTAAGTATTTTATATACTTACAGGTACCTGTATAGTAAGGCGTGTACGAGTACCTCGTAGAGATTTCACTATAAAAGTAGCAACCCTGAAAGACCAATTATATTTCACTTTGGTATGGGCAAGGGCAGCATCTCGAGTTTTCCTATACAAATCTGAAAAACAAATTTTTTAGCGCTGCTACTTTCATAGTAGCAGCGCACCCTAAAGTTAAATTATCACTTAGTTTTGTTACACACTGTATATAAAATAATTATAATGCAAAAAGAAAAGTATTTCGGTAAGTGTAAACTTTTCTGTTGAGACTGCTGCTAACAGGGAAAATTAATATTAACTTAGGGCAGTTACACAGGAGTAATTTTATAGTGCCCAAGTGTGTGCGCAGTACACAAGAGCACTCTCTATTCCTTTGCTCTCATAACCCAGTGCAGGGACGGAAGACCGACACGACCGGCGAGAGATCAGGCGTAGGACCGACTTTTTACATGCCCATCCGTCGCATGGATCATCTTACTTGTCAGACAATCAGGTGATCAGCCTGCATTTGCTTGGAAACAACATGTTTCTAATGCGGGAATCGAACCCACGACCTCCGAGTCAAGAGCCGCGCTCTAAATCACTGGACCACGGTGGCGTCAAATAGCGAATATTACGCAAAGGTCGGAGCAGAGGGCACTACTAGCACATACAGTAAAAAGCCGCCATGTTGCATTCACCTATGACGTGTTCAACATGTCGGATTATTTATGCCAGGCGCGCACAAGCGGCCAGCTCGCGGCGGCCATCGAATGTATGGCGGCCAGGTGCGCGTCGTCTATGGCGGTTTCATAGTAAGGTAATCTATCTCGATTCTCGATGGCCGCCGCGGCCTGCCCCCTAGCATACGCCAACGAGATATCTCGTGGATATCTTACTCTCGAGCATAGTGATATTGTCGATATCGATATATATCTCTTTTTCGCTAACATGCGATCGAGACTCGAGAGATAAATTTCTCTTTCGTATATAGTTCGTTAGTATATAGACAAAAATAGCACATATAAAAAAAAACAAAATTATCTCTAATTTTGACGACAGACGTACGAAAAAAATGTATGTCATGTTAGGGTCAATAGAGATGAAGAGATAAACCAGTTAACATCGAGAAAACGTGTAGAGTGAGATATATCTCGTTGGCGTATGCTAGCACGGCTGGCCGCTGCGGCTTGGTCGCCAGTGCAAGCCCGGCCTTACTGTAATAATAATATACCAAATATTCCTTATCTATCTCCATACCGTGTTTACTTCCCAAATTAATTATTATAGAAGAAAACTTTACTTAAAAGGGGGTCTCAAACACTGTTATTATAATATTGAATTTTAAGTTTATGAATAAAGATTTTTGTATTTTGTATACCAAATATTATATAAATCAATTTACTATTTTTCATTTAATTTCAAACGAAATATAAACAGAAGTTAAAACTCAACCAAATTAATATGCCTTATTTCGTAACTAAGTAGAAACGAAGCCTATATTAATTCTGTTACGACAATTATAAAGGTTAATCGAGTTATTAATATGGTAACACCGTAAGATATGAATGTAAAATGTCGTTAGTTAATGCTAAACGACTAAAATTTCTCCCTAAATTAAGGCTTTATAACATGTTATGAGCAATTAGAATTGGAGTGCTCCATATATTCGACCTTATCGTATTAATTAATGGCTGTAAAGTAGCATGAAGACTGTATAAATTAGTTAAATCGTTTATTATTATTAGTCTCTAGGAGCCTAGCTCGTGCGAATGAAAGAAAATAACTAATAAATAAAAGATTTTAAAAAGTTCTAAGCCCTGGACTGACAGATTTTTGAAAACCATACATAATTGGGCTGGCAACACACGTTTTCCGTATTCGATTTCTTTATGAGGAATTTTGATTTCGAATTCCGTGAGACTAGCGCAAACGTTCGGTTTCTTCCACTCGCGAACGCGCAGGCTTGCACTCGAAACAAAAGGTACGTGCGGAATTTGTCCCGTTCGGAAACAAGTGAACGTGTCCGTCATTTGATGTATTTTCTACTAATTCCCTACATTCAGATTTCCGAATACAGAAAACGAATTTGGAAATCGAATACGGTAAACGAGTGTACGCCGCCAGCCTTTAAATTCAAGTTTAGTCGTCAAAAGTCCATAATCTTCTTATATATAAAATCTCGTGTCACAATGTTAGTAACCGTACTCCTCCGAAACGGCTTTAATGATTTTTATCAAATTTTATACGCATATTCAGCAGGTCTGAGAATCAGCTACTGGCTACTTTTTATATTGATGAGTGCATTTGTTAAATAAATAATAGTAAATTATTACAACTCGGGACTGACGGCGACCATTGTTTGTGCGATGGGATAGCGATGGATGTTGCCATGGTGCCATATACTTGTCTAGTCACTTCAATAAAATAATATGGGTGAAATATTTGGCTTTATATGGCAAAATAACGTTCACCGGGACAGCTAGTATTTCTATGTACTGAAACTCCTCCAAAACGGCTGGAGTGACCTGGACCGATTTTATTGAAATTTTTTGTGTAACGTTACATGAAATTGATTGTAAATTAGCGGTGTGACGGCCAAGCCCCTTGTTCGCACGGATGCATAAATAAATCGAACCTTATAGATTACTAGCTGTCCCGGCAAACGTTTCTTTGTCATATAAAGTATTTCGCCCATATTATTTTATTGAAGTGACTAAATAAGTATGTCACCATGGCAACATCCATCGCTATCCCGTCGCACAAACAATGGTCGCCGTCAGTCTCGAGTTGTAACAATTTACTATTATTTATTCAACAAATGCACTGACCAATATAAAAAGTACCCAGTAGCCGATTCTCAGACCCAATGAATATGCATATTATAAAATTTGGTTAAAATCAGTAAAGCCGTTTCGGAGGTGTACGCAGCATAACATTGTGACATGAGAATTTTATATATAAGATGAAAATGTTCTGAGATTTCCCAACTTATCACGTGATTACCGGCGAGCTGTCGTATAATCAGAGCGGAAACTCACATCTCATTAATGCTAATTAGTTAGATTGTTCCGCGATCCACGAATATAGTTATAACCTAGATAGTTGATGTCATATATCTACTTAGTAGATGCGTCCACCATAAAGTTAATATACCTAGCGGAATAGAGCAACAATCTCGAGCTGTCAAACGAAACCGAAATTGGTTTCATCTGTGTGTAAAAATATGTGTACGTGTATACACTTACACAAGCATGATTGAACATGATTTCTATGAGATTAAATTGTCAACGTGCGGCACGTGCCGACTGGACGTCAAAAAAAGAGTGCTGCTGTCATGTATCACACGTCCCTTTTTGCCACGCAGTGTTACTGATAGTGACATCTCTCTTGCTCAGGCCTTTGTTTCTCTATTCCGCTAGGTATATTGACTTTATGGTGTCCACAAGTTACAGTTATTCGGGAGGAGGGGAGGGGAGGGGACTGAGATTCGGTGCGTTGGTAACTGAAAACTTTAAAGTTAACAATTTCTAATATAAAGTGTATGATAACAATTTGAGTATTTGGTGTATAATCGAAATGTCAGAAAACAAAACGAACGACCTGTTGTAACGCCTAAGAATAATAATTGGTAATGCCATTTTTTTCATACTATATTTTTCTGCAAAATCTCATGTTACTATAGTTGAGATTGGGGGGAGTCTGAGCGATTCTCATGATATTACCGGGAGGGGGTTTCAAAATCGTCAAAATAAAATTAAACGTTTCACCCTATTTATTACCTAATGGACGTCCCCTCATAACAAAATTCAGGTAACAACACCGTATAAATCAGTTCTGGGAATCTCAGCTAGGATTTCATGTAACTACCTCCTATTTTATGACAAAGTCTATATCTTAAACTAGGATTTTATTTGAATTTTTAGCATTATATTTGATTTTTTGTCGGTCGCGGTTAGCCACGGTAAAGATCGGAAAGGTACCTTCAGTTTATCTCCACAGTTTTTCTATACTTTCGCATTTTTACTGCGGCCATGCTAGCTGTAGTTTTATGTGCCACACTGGTAGAGCACTTCTAAGACAATTTTAAAGTACTTACATAAGTACACTAAAATAGTATTTATAGTAACGTGTGACACTGGGGGACTGCCGCGGTAAAGATATTGGCAATTTTTTTATCAACTTATGCAATTATAATTCGCATACGTCTAGAGTCGCTCGCACACAAACACCGTGCCGAAGTCTGCCGAACTAAAACGACGTTAGACGATGCACGGCCTTCAACGCCGCACCGCTGTGCCACTCGGAGGGGGGGGGGGGGGGGGGGGGGTTCATTAGGTATATTTTTAAAGCTATGCTTAAAGCACTTCTACTTTCAATCTATAGAACTGACATACATATTATATACAAACCCCTAAAGTATTATTACTTAGTTTTGGTACACCCTGTATAATATTATGTGACCCAATTCATTTTTTTCGTCGCACACTTGTATCTATGTAAGATTGCAGTTATTGTTCCAAGAGACAATTCTTTCCAGCTTGGCCAAATATAAGTTTAAAATTTTGTCGCAGCATGTTGAATTTTGTTTCCGAGTTCCTGTCCCCTGGAAGCTGCGCCGAATGGAAATTCTATATTCTAATCTTTTCCCTTTTTGTTCTAAATCGAAGCACATATTTTCTGTTCAGACATTTTTCACAAATTACGTTTTCATTTTGCGGTGTGTGAGAAAAATATACAGATTCAGAAAAAGTTGTAATAAAAATATCATGGTTACTGACTGAAATGCTTGAACGTTCGAAAAACCTTTAAGGCGACACGCACTCTGACACGGCGCGACACTACACGTTCCATAGAACTGACGTTTAATAAGCGTGAAACTGACGTTTTAAGGAGTGAGCACACTGAGACGGGCCGTGCCGGGGCTCATCGCAAAAATCCGCCTCCATACAATTTGTATGGAAGCGGGAATCCGCTGCGCCCCGACACAGTGTGCGATACGCGCATCCGCTTCCATACAAATTGTATGGAGGCGGATTTTTGCGATGAGCCCCGGCACGGCCCGTCTCAGTGTGCTCACTCCTTTAGGGTCAATTCAGACCGCAACGCTACGACTGAGGTGAGGCCAGACGCAGTGCGGCATTTTGTATGGATTTGACAGATTTCAATTGCGTGAGACGTCTTGCGAATCTGTCAAATCCATAGAAATTTAGAAATGCATCTACGCGTCGCGTTGCGGTCTGAATCAACGCTTACAAAGTTCTATGGAACCTAAAATGTCGTGTCAAGTGCAGCGGTCACACCGTAAAACTATATTTCTTGGCTTTTAATGATTTCTGATGGTTGTTTGCATTATGAATGAATGAATGAATGAATAATGATTTATTTGCAGCTATTACTTACTATTACACTAAGATACAATAAAAAATAACTTAAATTATGATAATATTAAAACAAAATAATGACAATAAAATTCCTAAACAAATCAGCCGCAAATTGGACCAAGCTCGGCAGTGTTGGCACACCTAGCAGGTATTCAACGCCGGTCTTCCGCTTGACCCATTCCGTGACCTCACAGCCATTAGAGTTATTTTTTTTTTAATTTCACCACTTCTTTCACTAAAGACAGTATATATAAGAATTTAAAATTTATATTCTATTAGCTATGTCCACACTGTTTACTTTCATCTTCAATTTTCGTCATCAACTTTCATATTGGCGCATTCAATAATTATTGAATTCGTCAAGGAACGCAACGTCAATTTTGTCATTTTTGAAGTTTTGGATACGGTCAGAGGGCATGCGTCGCGGGCATGCCTCGCGTTCGCTGTTGACTGCGCTATTACGCATGCCCTTGACAAACAGAAAAAGGCACAGTGTGGACAAAGCTATTAGATGACGCCCGCAACTCCGTTGCACAGAAATTTGTATTTCGCGGAGGAACCGTATTTTTTTCCAGGATAAAAAGTAGCCTACCATTCCCGGTACTCAACCTATCTCCATACCAAATTTCATCGAAATCGGTTCAGAATCTTACACCTGAAGAGGTAACAGACGGACTGACTTACTTTCGCGTTTATTAAAATATAAGTATAGATTTAACGGAAATGCACTGAAAAAAGATAGTAGTTTAATATAAGTTTACAATGTTATGATACATTCAATACGAGTTTATATGAGCTCTTATGCGTCAGAATGCAACTTTACTGTAAGTCATAAAGTGCTTTGAGATCAAACCGTATAGCGGTCAGGGCCTTGATTCTGCCGTTTTAGTTCAACATTAGTGTAGCTTCGATTGAGTCCGGATCTTAAAAAAATTATGAAATGGTACTCTCATATTCAAACGTCTGATCTGGCCCAAGACTACAAGCCATACGCGAGCCATAGTAATCTTTACGCGAGTACTGCCAAAGAGCCAGCGACAGCCAAATTTTCGTCATTTTACAAATTCTAACTTTAGAAAGTATCCAGTTCTGGCCAAAGACTGGAGTAACCAAGAGTAACCGCGACCGAAACTCCATAGTTGCTAGTAGTTCTTACCTCCATGTGGGTCATAAACAGGAGAACTTTCAATTATTACAAAATTACGAATGTCTGGCTATCGCAGGATTTCACTCTATGACAATAATTGGAGACTGCATCGCAACCATATCGAAGCTGTATTTTAAATTAAAACAGAATCGGAGCTCTAATCGCACTCATAACTTCACTAGACTTGACGTCTTTACAAAGTTGAGATTCATGATAATGTAAGATAAGATAAGATGAGGTTAGCCATCTTTGTTAATAATTTGCTACTTCGCTATTCAATGCAAAAGGTCATTGACAATGTACATTGTACAACCGATTTTGGTTAATTTCATGAATATTCAATTCTAGGTATGTAATATTATTATTATACTCTGACCACTTAAAGCGTTACTCTCGTAGCATACATTTAGTATGCTACGAAGGTCGCGCTTAAACTGGTCGCACTGTAGTTGAATGTTTTTCCCAGGTTCGGTTAGGACAATGCAGGCTGATCACCTAATTGACAAGTAAGATCGCCCATAACTATTAACAATGTCGGATGTGAAAAACGGCAACTTTACAGGAGAGCGATTCACAGTCTAAATTGTGCATAACTTTCTACTTCTTTCAAGTAGGATCATGAAATTTCAGGGTAGTATTATAAAAGTTATTTAATTAGTATAAAGGTCGCACTGTAGTTGAATGTTTTTCCCAGGTTTGGTTAGGACAATGCAGGCTGATCACCAGCTGATTGACAATCCATGCGTCGGATGGGCCTGTGAAAAGTTGGGTGATCATCTGATTGACAAGTAAGATGATCCATGCGTCGGATGGGCGTGTAAAAAGTTGGACCTCTCACCCGTCGTGTTGGTCTTTGGTCCTACTTGGTTATAAGACTAACGGAATAGAGAGTGCTTTACTTCGCCCTTTGCCTAATATTCCTAATTTTTGCTTTGTTGGAATTTGTGTTATTTTAAATTTCTAAAACAATCCAGGTATTAAGATATGCATAGTTCAGGGGTTGGTGGAAATTCAAGAGGGACGCCGTGAGTCGATCCTTTTTTTTTTAATTTTTTTTTAATGAAATAAGGGGCAAACGATCAAATGGATCACCTGATGGAATGCAACTTCCGTCGCCCATGGACACTCGCAGTATCAGAAGAGCTGCGAGTGCGTTGCCGGCCTTTTAAGAGGGAGGGTAGGGAAGGGAAGGGAAAAGGGGAGGGTTGGGAAGGGAAAGGGTAAGGGATTGGGCTTCCGGTAAACTCACTCACTCGGCGAAACACAGCGCAAGCGCTGTTTCACGACGGTTTTCTGTGAGAACGTGGTATTTCTCCGGTCGAGCCGGCCCATTCGTGCCGAAGCATGGCTCTCCCACGTATAAATCCTCCATCATTATTCAAAACCAAGTATTGTAATTAATTATCAAAAGCCAGTAGATAATTATATGTTTATTTATATCTACAGGGTGTAACAAAAATAAGTAATAATACTTTAGGGTGTGTACGTGTTCCTTGTAGAGAGTTTACTGTGAAAGTAGCAGCGCTGAAAGACGAAAAATTTTTTTTACTTTTGTATGGGGAAACTCGTGACGCTCGGACCCTTGCCCATACAAAAGTGAAAAATTTTTTTCGTCTTTCAGAGCTGCTGCTTTCACAGTGAACTCTCTACAAGGAACACGTACACACCCTAAAGTATTATCACTTATTTTTGTTACACCTGTATATACGTGCTTAACTTGCTTTGAAGTATGTGTTTATTTATGTATCTTTTTGCTAGGTAGAATAGGGCGCCGTGTTAAAATATTGTGACATGTAACTGCGCCGCAGGCTGAAATAGATTGGGAACCGCTGGTATAGTGTATGATTTTAGTATTAGTCTATAATAATCTATATTCACATCGCACTTTCATACTTTTGCTGACAAGATTAGATGTGAAAATATTTTTCATAAAATAACAATATTTTTATTAAAAAGCCCTCTGAACGAATAAAGGCCGATTACACTATTCCCCCAAAGCTTTCCGATAAGCTTCAAAAGGCTCCCAAGATTTATATCCGTAAAAATAGCAAATAATTATACTTCCTCATACTTCCCAGATATTTGCCCACAATTTTCCTTTTAAGAGTTTCCACAATATCTCAGCTTAAGCTTCCCGACCTCAGAGACAAAAAGCTCGACGTAAAAAGCCATTTTTCCCGGTTTATCAACAGCTTATGTTGAGATAGTTTCATTATTAGAATAATATTGTCTGATGGCGTAATAAAAAGGAGTTGTTTTTAATGATTACTTAAGTGGTAGCTTAATTAAGACTTTTTTAAATCCTTCTCTTCGGTTCAATTCACTGCATTGCGTGACGAGGTGATGTGATGCAATTCGATACCCTGTTACGACAAAACTATGCAACCCATCGTTTTGTAATAATATAGTCTTTTATCTACTTGATGTAAGCTTTGTATTGAGTGAACCCAAAAAATTGAGGACAAGTTTTTAACTGAAATATTCCATATAATATCATTTAGATGTAACCAATGATGTATTTAACCGAAATATTCCATGTATCATTTAGAATCTAAATGTGCTGTGTGATACTGTTATGGGTTACATCTAAATTTTAGATGTAACCCATAACAGTACTACGGCACTACGGGCCTGCATCAATAGCATGGAGCGCAACAGACTAAACAATCTAATAATATAATAATTATGTATTTAAATTGTAAGATACATTGTGTTTTCATGCGATGTCCAAGTCGATATATTTATTTAAAACGTAAAAGATTTTTAATATTGATATGATAATAACTTACTTACTAACTTGAGACAGAAGGTCCCCTAGGTAGGGACTGAATAAATTAACCGACTTGGTATTGCATGGATCTCATAAATTTTTACGGTATAAAAACTGAGTTGCGAGACTTGGTTTTTTTACAGGATGTTTTTGATGGGATCTCACTTCTTTTTGTAGAGTCCTACTTTTCTCCTTTTTGGTACCTTTTACTACTATAAATATCAATAACGATATTTATAAGAAACAAAATATATAAAACTTACAACTAATAATAATATAATCATTATGTATACTTACAGTATTACTTACGCCAGTATTATAGTACTCTGTAGTATTGCTATACTACTTGCCTTTCATGACTATCTAATATCCATACTAATACTTATTATTATAAATGCAAAAGTGTGTTTGTTTGTTTGTCCTTCCTTCACGGCTTAGCGAAGCAACCAATCGACTTGATTTTTGACGTAGACTTAGTTGAAAGGATGAAGAGTAACATAGGCTACTTTTGGTTTTGGAAAAACGTCAGGTTTCCAAAGGAGGTTTACAAGAATATTCGTATTTCACGCGATTCTTGAATTCCACTCGAGCGAAGCCTCGGGCAAAAGCTAGTGGTTCATATATATAAATACCTATGTGCAACTATTACTCCTTCGAAAATATGTACGGAAATATCGATAGTACCGGTAGAATGATTCATAAATTGCAATTAATGTAACTTTGTAATCTTATACATGTATACCTATATGGGATTTACAAAGTTATTCACGAAGTTAGAGAAAGAAGAAGAAAACTGGACAGTAATTATGAAATGTTTATTAGGTTTTCCCTTAATTAAGACACGAAACACTAGCTAGATATCTCCCTACCGACGATAAACCGGAGATATTGATGTTACGGGTACAATGATTTATAAAACGCAAATGTAACTTTGTAATCCTATACATTTATATGGGATTACAAAGTTATTTACGAAGTTAGTGTATCTAGAAAACTGGACATAAATTTTGAAATATTTGATTTTTTCCTTAATTTAGACACTAAACACTAATTATATTCTAAGTTTGAAGGTTCTATGTCTGCTAGAAGTGCCTTAGACTTTTGGTGATGGGTCAGTCAGTCAGTCAGTCAGTCAGTGACAAAATTAAGAAACTTTAACAAGTTACAGCTCTTAAACTACTCGTTCAAATTGAATAAAATTTTAAATATGCCGTGTTTATACAATGCTTGCTTAGCAACTGAAAATTCAGGCTTGTTGGTTTATCCACAATGAAGTTATAGGGGGTCAAAAAGAGCCTGAATTGGTTCGAGAAAAGGATGGTACGGCCGTGCCGCTTTTTTGCTCGACTTGGCGCGGGCACTGCCGTGCCCCCAGACATTATTTACCGTTTTAAATTTGGTTCCTTTCGAACTGTAATGTAACGTCAGCCTGATACCGCTCAAGGCCACCTAAATATTGCAAATGTATTAAAACTGTGTACACTTTTCGTAGTGTAAAATACGTATTGTAGAACACGTCAATAACGTACTTTTCCTTAGTTTTTATTATTCGTAGCATTAATGTAATTAATGTTCCACTCTGATTGCGGCAGTCACTTAATTTATTTTTCTTAATGTACAGGGTGTTAATTAAACCAAGTGAAAATACTTTGTTTTTGATATTGTAAAGACTTCACTGTGAAAGAAGCAGCTCTTAAAAAGTTACTTTTGACTGCTACGTTTCTATCAGAAATAACGTCGTGGAATTTGCCAATATATATTTTTTAAAGCAACTCTTTTTGAGCTGCTACTTTCACAGTGAACTCTATAGGAATGCTTACCAACAATAAAGAATTATCACACAGTTTTGGTGTATGGTTGCATTAATTTTAATAAACATACTTAAGAGGATTCCACACCGCCATTTTTTCCATACAAACGTTGTCCCCTGTTTCCTCCCTGGATAATGCTAGTAGAGTTATAATTTTTTTCCTGAATATCTACGGCCACTAATACAATGTCCCTATGTTTTCTTTTTTTTCATAATTTAATTATTAAATAAGATATGAACGTTCAAAAACCCAAAAAAATGGCCAGATTTTCCACTGTGTTCAAACGTCCAGAAAACAGATTTGGATGCATTATACAAAAAAAGCAAAACATAGGAACACAGCTCAAGCCTTTTTTTAATCTTTAATGAAAAAAGTACTTAAATCGGTTAAGTTTTGGAGAAGGAATCAGGGGACAACGAATCGTTGATTTTCTGGATTTTCTGCAGTTGTCTCTATCGCGTTCTGCGGTATAGGCTTGAGGTAAGGGAGACAGCTATAGATATTACACGTACTTTTTTTTCATTTCTCTAGCCGCTGTGGTATCCTCTTAATAATAACTAGATGACGCCCGCAACTCCACTACGCCAAAATTCATTTAACGTGCGGGAACCGTACATTTTTTCGGGATAAAAACTTACTTATGTCCTTGCCCAGGATTTGAGGTATCTTCATACCGAATTTCACCAAAATCGCTTCAGCGGGTTAACCGTGAAAAGGTAATAGACAGACAGAAAAACTTTCGCATTAATAATAATAAAGTATGGATGTTATGACGATGACCTATTCATTTTCCTGTACTATAGAGGTTTCCATTTGTTTCTCATTCCGGAGAAAACAATTTATATTGACAATAGTTAAATCGCAATTTACACTGCTATACCGATGATAATAAATGGGCAAATAGTCTGCTTACAATGATTTCTGAAGCAAGGAGGAGTCTCTGACACCATCTTTCTGAGATGAAATAATTATTGTTAGTTTTTATTGTTTGCAAAAGTTTCTATTAACATAAACTTACAAAATTACATTTAATGTAAATTATATCAATTCTTAGAAGTAATCAACAACAGTTAAGTACTATTAATTGGCTGATACAAAATCTTTTTCAAGTTCGTGGCACTGAAGTTAAGAACTGTACACGATAAATCATTAATTTACAAAACAAAAAAAAACATAAATGTCGTTTACTAACAACAAAATTACATAAAAATCATTGATAGTATTTTAACAATTACAAAGCGCAATATGTCACGAAGCATTACGTACATTTTGTATTAATTATACACGTCACTCAACGTTACAATATAACTTAATGTATTTTGTTTCATATAGGTCCTTTGTTTTATAACATGTAAAATAATAATGATAATATGAGAGGATGAAGTGGTTAACTAAAAATTTGAAAATTATATATATATATTTTTTTTGCATAAATGAAGGCTTTGGGCCGGGAATGATTTGAAATGTTGATTCCATGCGAAGATAGATATACTAGCTAGATAATGAAGTAGACAAGCTACAAAGTTTGTTCAAATTATAAGGCGAAAAATGAGTATTTGCTACAGCTATAACCTACTTCATCCACTCATGTATTCAATTTTGAAATATGTATAAGGACATCTTGTTTTCGACACAAGACATTAGGGCAAGACGTATAACGGAGTTGCTTGTCCAATGGGGCACCAACCTTGAAGACATTTCAGTGCTTAGACAGGATCTGTCCTTACGATAGTACAGTAAACGATTGCATCGCTTATTTACGATAGACTTAGCAAACGGGAGTGCTGGCATCCAGTAATAAGTGCTAAAGGAGTACCCGGATACGAATATTTCGATTCGCTTTGAATTTATTTTTCATCTATTGCAAACATTTCTCGAAATTTCATGAGTAGCATTAAAGTTTCTCAAATATATTACAATACTATATAAACTGTTACTGTTATAATTAGGTGTAAATAAAGGTTTGCATTACAAAAAACATAAACCTTTTCCTTTTGGGAAGTCGGTAAAAAAAACGACTTGATTAATGTATTCTTGAGCCACCTTGTTTAATAAAACCAATAAAACCTCTGCCACCATCACCAAAACTGGCGTCGGAGAAAAGGAAAATATCCATACTAATAATATTATAAATGTGAAAGTGTGTCTATCTGTCCGTCTGTTACCTCTGCAGGCTCAAACCGCTGAACCAATTTTAATTAAATTTAGTAAAGAGATACTTTGAGTCCCGGAAAAGAACGTTTATTAATATGATACTTTTTTTCGGACAAATGTGCGATAAATTAATTTTCGCGCACTAGTCTTCTATATAAATAAAAATAAATTTACAATCTTTTTAGTCTCGCCGCTCGAGAATGGCTGAACTGATTTGGCTAATATTAGTCCTGAAATATAAAATAATAAGTAGAAGTACCTACAGGGAATGTTAAAAATATGTTAGAAAGGAAGTGATGCAAAGTTCACCGAGCCAATAGATAGAGAGCTTTCAATATTGAATTTGTCCTAACGTCTTAAGCCACAGATTATAAATAAGATATCGGATGTTTTCTCAGACAAAATCCGCTAACCCTTTTAAGGGTCAATGGAAACACTACTTAGGATTGAACAGTAACAAAACCCTAGCGATAACATCGTAAAGAAAATATACGCGGAATTACAAAATATTTATGTTTTATCGCATATTGCGTAAATGGACATTTTTTTTTGCTTTTTACAAATATTTTCAGATGAAAATAGTAATTTGTTTGCTTTTTATAAATATTAATTTTAAACCAGTAATTTTCTAATATCCATATAGTATATTATACGAATATTAAAAATTCGAAAGTGTGTCTGTCTGTCTCTCTGTGACCTCTTCGCGCCCAAACCGCTGAACAGATTTTTCTGAAAGTATGGGGATACTTTGAATCCCGGGCGACTTGTCTATGGATGCAATATCCATGTAAGTCCCCCTTAAGGGCTAACCCACACCACGTGGTCGGGCGTATATTTCGTATTGTAAATGAATTGCCCTGGTAGACAAGTGGCAAGCGATTATCGTAAACGCTAACAAAATGTATGCGATTTGACATAAGTCATCGCTTCGATGGCGAATACTAATGTCAAATTCCATACATTTTGTGGCGTTGGCGGTTACGATAATCGCTTGCCGCTTGTCTAGGCCCTCTGGACTATTCACATGTACCACATTTTGCAGTCGTTATCGACCACTTGTGTAATACCGACCACATCGCAACCACAAGCGAACAAGTGGCCAACCAAATCGCAACCACAACGTTGCGTGGATGCAATGACAGTGCGCCACACCACCCGCGCTCTCCCCCCACCTCTCCGTTTCATTGACTTTCGTACGTAACCACATCGCAGCTACTGGCGACAACGCAACCACGTCGACATTTTGTCGGTACCACAACGCAACTAAAAAAGCTGCAGCGACACCATTCACGCGTAACCACTGCTCAACGACATTTTTGTCGTTGCGACATGGTGTGGTTGTGGTACGTGTGGGTTGGCCCTAACAGGTGAAAGATACGTAATAGCGTATAGCGTTGCCGACCTGCATGCACCTTTACTCAATATAGAATGATAATGTGGAGTAGATTGACGCTGTTAAGTGTAGATAATGAAGCGGTGTGAAATCTGTGTAAAGCGCCGTTCACACTGTACTTAGAAATCTTAGAATATTTGCAGTGATATTTAGTGCAGTGATAGCTTATTGCAGTGATATGTGGGGTCGATCCGGCTGCGTTTCCTTTACTTTACCAAATATGTTCATAGTACTCGTATCAACCACCACCTACGCCGATACTACATATAAATTAATGGTTATCTTAAAATAGACGAACATATACTCTGACAGTTTAATTAGTTTTGCCAATGTCACTAAAGGCAAACTTCACCTGAGTATAGAAAATGTGAATGTGGCGGTACCCACAATTAGCGCAACATTCCTGCATCGCGCTATCAAAGTTTTCTAAGTGTGTCGGTATATATACGACAGCTGAAATCAATCACGTGGGCTTCAGCCTGACAATTATTATAGATACATTATAGTTTACAGTTTGGGTTAATTAGATTATTAAATTTGACTTGAAAACTACGTAAACATAGAGAAGTACAGAATATGTTTAAGTATGTATGCATAGAACGAACAATAACATTATTGTTGTATTCAATCCTAAAAGCCAATGTTCCGATTCAAATGAACTCGTTTCGTTTTTATTAACAAAATAAAATTGTTCCCGTTAATACTCGTTTTATAGCAATTTTCATTGCTTCATAATTTAATATTTCGTATAATGCCTGAATACCCAGCCGGGCAGTAAAAATGTATTTGCTATAGAGGATATTGACTACACAGTTGCTAAGACGGACTATTTATATTCCAAGTTAAAAGTATTAACTTCAATTGGATTTCGTTTTACAAAAGTTTACTTAATTATAAATTGCAAACGAAGATTTGAGGTTATTTCATTTTTAATTTCGTTGTCTACAGATTAAAAGTTCAGGTATTCAGTGAAATAAAAAAACAATCAAAATAAATTAATCCGCGTAAAATCTATCTGGAATAATCCGGCTTAAAAAGTCGTGGAAATTATCGATCGGCTTCAATTATGGAATCTCTTTTATATCTGAAGAGTTCCTCTGACGTAGTAGATAATCTAACGTTAAAGCTTAGCTGTTTGGATGTTTGAATTATAAAGTGGATCTTAGTTACTTTGTAATAAAAAAAAAGTCTTAGACTTAGACTTTGAAGTGTATGTGCAGGGTCCTTTAGCCACGCTTCGATACATAATTTAGGGCGTACGGTGTCTTCACACGCTGTCATGGACACAGCCCCCCTCATTTGTCACCCACGTCATAGCAGGTTCATCTCGCGCCGCCACTCGCTTCATAAACATACTTCATCATCATCATGTCCTGTTGCAGGGATCGAACCTTTTCGTATCAACGTGCCCTTTCTGAAGAATTCATAAACGTACGTCCATTCAGTGAAAACTGTAAAATGGTAATTAATTATTTCGATTCAAGTTTTATGGCCAGAAGCGTACTCCAAATTTTGTATCACGTGCCATTGGTTCGACATCCCTGTCCTATTGGGTCAAATAAATATATATTTATTTATCATGTTGTAACGCCGGTATGCCTACGAACATAATTTTAACAGTCTTATGAATAATTTCTATCCATATTTTTTTTCTTGTTGGGAAATGCTTGATGCATTCCGGACAGCCTGGGGGGCCGCCTGGATATGTGGGACTTGTCGGGTGCTGCGGTAAGGAGGAGCACCCACAAAAAATGAGCTGGTTTGGGTTCCGTTTTAGGGTTTCGTAGTCAACCAAGTTTTGTTGATTACAGAACCCTAAAACGGAACCTTAACGGGCTGATTTTTTGTATATTGCTATCAATATATTTTATATAATTTAAGAGTAACATTGACCTACAAATAGAAGAATCCGTATTTTAGGACCATCAAATCAAAATATTAAATCCATTCTATCTCTATTAACTAGTACTTTCGAGAATATTCGCAGAGGAAATTGTTGTTCGTCTTATCAAAATGAAGCTATTCACGAAAAATTTGCTTGATAGCAGCTGTAATCAAAATAAATTTTGTTCTAGGAAACCGGCTGGGGTATCACGTAAAAATAGCGATTAACAATAATCGTGCGAGTGATTTCTGGGTGTCATGAATGTCACAAACAGTATGTCACATGTATAATGATTAGTGATCGATTGCAATCGTATTGTTTTGGCTGATACGTGATACGAAATTGCGATTTTGGAGCAATTATCGCGCAATAATTGCTATTGCTCTTGCAAGATATGTGATAGGTACGGGGGCCGGACTATACAACCTTACAAGAATAATTATAATTATTTTCAAGCTCAGTAAAATACACAATTCTTCAGCTTGACAATTTACAGAATACAAACGCAGCTCAATTTCTTGTTCGTGAATGAAACAATGGAAGTATTAAAGCAACTGCTTTAATACTTCCATACAGGATAACTATCCTGCTGTGAAAAACCTCCTTAACTATCCACTTAGTGAACTTATTGTATGCATTTGTTTGTTAACTTCTTTTCTTGACGCAAGTAATTTATGAGGTGTATTTATTTAATTTAAAAGTAGTTTGTACATAACATTACGAAGGATTTAGCACAGTATCCCACAGTAACAGTGTACTTTTTCAAAAAAATAAAGGCAGTGTTGCCGTGGCTCAAAATTTAGTATAAAGTATAATACCGCTGTTTTTAATTTTTAACCGACTTCCAAAAAACGAGGAGGTTACTTATATATTCGGCTGTGGATACTTTTTTTTTTTGTATGTTCGACCACTACTCCGCCGTTTGTGAACCGATTTTCAAAATTTTTCTTGTGTTATATTTGGTTTCACTTCAATTTGGTCCCATTTTCACAAAAGTGGTGATCTGATGATGGCATCCATGAGTAATCGAGGGAACTCCTCAAAATTTATATGGAAACATATTATGGTGATTTTGGTTTAATGAGAAGCATCCTAAGCATATGCTACCAAAACGCAAGATTTTGCACCAAGGTATACTATGGTTTCGAAGATACTAAGAGAACTCTGGATTCCTTATAGATACAAGTTTGGGGGTTTAGGCGTTGTTTTGAGAACTGAAAGCATATGCTACTATCAAATTACATTCATCATCATCATCATCACTACCATGTCAGGGTCACCAATGTCACGATTTGACAGATTTCAATTGCGTGAGACGGCTTGCAAATCTGTCAAATCCATATAAATTTAGAAATGAACCTACGCGTCGCGTTGTGGTCTGAAATCTGAATTGAAACTTAGGGTCAATTCAGCCCGCAATGCTACGTGTAGCTGCGTAAGATCCATTTCTAAATTTAAATGGAATAACACGCGTGACATTTTACGCAATTGAAGTCTATCAATCCAGTTCAAATTTGGGATGCATCTCACGGCAGTAGCTACGCATCGCGTTGCGGTCTGAATTGACCATTAGTGTACAATTCATGGATCATGGAACCATTTTTTTGATCAATTACTCTTCTATAGTATAGTATTTCAATGTATTTATAGGTGCGATTTTTCGAGGACCATGAATAAAATATCACCAAGAGGGCCCGCGATATAAATCATATTCTATTAATAAAACCGTTTTTGTGATTCATAACCCCATTCAATTTTATTCAATAAAAATATGGTTACAAAAAATTTTGTTTTTAGGGTTCCGTACCTTATTACTAAGACTTCGATGTCTGTCTGTCCGTCTGTCTATCTGTCTCCAGGCTGTAACTTAGGAATGGTAATAGCTAGAGAGTTGAAATTTTCACAGATTTATTCTGTTGCCGCTATAACAACAAATCAAAATAAATAAAATATTTAAGGGGGGCTACCAAACAACAAACGTGATTTTTCAAACATTTTTTGCGCGGTATCAATTGATGCCAACAGGTAGGCACTTGAAATTTTCACAAAAGCCTTAATTATATTATGTGTACCTACTTTAATAAATATTATTAATATTAAAATCGAAATTAATTTCGATCCTGGCGACACAGGAGATACAGTGGTGGGCCAAAGCCCGTTTTATAAAATATTAAAATAAATCAAAATTTTAAGGGGGGCTCCCATACAAAAAACACAATTTTTGGCCTACTTTTGCTCTATAGCGGTACGGAAACCTTCGTGCGCGAGTCCGACTAGCACTTGGCCGATTATTTCACTTGTTTGAATACACGGTATGAATTTTATATCTTTTTAGGTCAACCAATTTAATAGATAGATGTTTAATGACTAATAAGTGTTTAAAAAGTGATTTTATATTTAATCCATACTAATAATATAAATGCGAAAGTGAGTCTGTTTATCTGTTACCCACCTCTGTATGCTTAACCGATTTAGATAAAATTTGGCATACTTTAGGTCCCTGGAAAGGATATAGGATAGTTTTTGTTGCCGTAAAATCTACGGTTCCCGAGCAATAAACGAATTTTAGCGCAATGGAGTTCCGGAAGTCATCTATCAACATCTTAAAGTACACAAGACAGCATCATAACTATATTAATAGTTTAAAATAGTGGAATAGTGGCACGGTTGTACAAACACTGATAAACTCGAAAAAGTAGGTTAACCTATTCTACCAATAGCTCTAATTTAAAACTAACTTTGTAGTAATCGACCGATCGATTAGCATAATCGTATTAATTTATTCATTATTTTAATGTTGAACCATCGAAATACAATATTATAGAACGAGCTACTCCTATTATATTATTATTTAATCGCTCCAATGTGGCCCTAGCTTTACTATCATAAACACGATGAAGCAACGAAAATTGTGTAACCTACGAGAGCACTAATTTGAAGTGCGCCATGGCGTGTGTTTTACATCACATCCTTACCCAGAGGGTAAAAATATTACTTAAACTTCGATGTCTGTCCGTCTATCCGTCTGTCTGTCTCCAGGCTGTATTTCGAGAACTGTTAGTTAGAGAGTGGACATTTTCACAGATTATATTGTATTTCTGTTCCTTGTATAACAACAATGGAAACTCCCGTTTTTCTATAAAAAACAAAATTTTTACCTATTTTCGCTCTATCATACTTTCCCTTCGTGCACGAGTCCAACTCACACTTGTCAGATTTTGTAGAACCATTTTTAGCTCAGTTACATATCTCTAGTATAAATGAATCGTGGGCGAAATCTTATAAATTTATTCATTATTTTAATGTTAAATCAAGTTCAAAGGTTTAATTTATACATCGAATAATCGATTGTAAGGGATCGTATTGTCCATATCAGACAGGTCAATGCGGGTTGTGTAATTTGGGACGCTTTGTACCCGTGCTCTAACTTAGTTTACATTTAAATATAATAGCACTGACGGGTTAGGCTTACACAATACCGAAAGACTGGCTCGTCTTAACTTGATTAGTCTATTTCGGAGAAGTGTGACCATCCATACTGATGTTACAAATGTCAAAGTGTGGCTGTCTGTCTGTTACCTCTTGACGCCCAAATCGCTGAACTCTGATCATGATCTGATCATGAATTTTAACGAAAAAAGATCGGAACGCTACCTTAAGTTTATCTCCAAAGTTTGTCCATACTTTCGCATTTCTACTGGTGGCTGTGCTAGGGCTACAGGTGGGCCGCGATTACAATTGAATAGCATTGTGTCTGGCTTTCCCACGATCGAGGTATTAAAAGTATATTTTGTCCCTTTCGGTACTCTTTGAGTATCTGTACATAATATTATCTAATATATCATACTCCTCCGAAACGGCTTGACCGATTCTCATGAAATTTTGTGAGCATGTTGAGTAGGTCTGAGAATCGGCCAACATCTATTTTTCATACAAAAAAAAAAAAAAAAAAAAAAAATATATATATATATATATATATATATATATATATATATATATATATATATATATATATGGCAAAACAACATTTGCCGGGACAGCTAGTTATTTATATAGTTTCAGCAAAATCGGTTCTCACGCACAAACCAGATAGACAAACAGACAGACAAACAGACATACTTTCGCATTTGTAATATTAGTATGGACGTATAAATATAATGAAAAAACTCCACTGGTTCTGTGTTGTTATTTTGTATGTAAAGTACACACCGACGCGTGTTTGCATTCTATTACTAGGTGATAATGTTTAACCTATTTCACAGGGGTATACCGTATAATGCCCAACGAAAATTTCAGCAAACTTTATTTTAAAACGAGTTTTTGCTCGTGGCTTCGCTCGCGTTAAGAAGTATTATTATATACAAACTTTCATCCCCTATTTTAACCCCTTGGGATTGGAATTTATCAAAATCCTTTCTTAGCGGATGCCTACGTCATAATATCTACCCGCATGCCAAATTTCAGCCCGATCCGTCCAGTGGTTTGGGCTGTGCGTTGATAGATCACTATGTCAATCAGTCAGTCACCTTTGAGTTTTATATATAAAAAAGTGGCGCAAAAATAGCCAGACCAGGCAGGTATATTATTTTATACAGGATAGGTTCCCACTGCGCCCCTAGTGCTGCACAGTGTGGGTGGTATCATAACAGGCGAAATGCCTACTTGATATCAGACGGCTCGGCTGCTTGTTTTCCCATATCAGTTCTTAAAAAAAAAGTTTGTCTTCCAAAATTTTAGTACCTATTATAATTGGTCTACCAACTGCAGTCAACACCATGTTTTATTTTATCACCCTGAATGAAATAAAATAGGCCTATACATAGAATTGCCCCTATAATATCTAAAAAAAAACAAGGGCGCACTCGCACAGGGCGCAAAAAAGGCTATTTACGGCACTGAGTGTCCCATAGGTAATACACTTTTATTATAACTCCAGCTAACTTATGGCTCCAACAAAGTTATTAATCAAGTTTATTTGTTCACTTAACTTGCCTAAACTTACTTAAGTGATGCGTGGCGTACTTAGAAGTATTAGAAATAAATGTAGGGGAAAAAACAATAATGCACAGCAATAAAACACTTTTTTTTTTTTACTTTTGTGCGTTTGTAAAAATCTACGAATTCAATGTAGACAACGTGTGCACGGAATAATAAAACACTACTTGGGGTATTAATTAATTTTTGTTATACTTATTTTTTATTAAAATTATTAATTCTCTTGTCTCCCTCTCTATCTCTTTTCTTTCCAAATAATATAATAATTCAAGAAGTTTTTTTTTATGAATGTCGCTCCAAGTAAAAAGAGACATAAATATATTTTTTCAATTAAAAGGCAAGCTGCGATGTAGCAGATGCCCTACGTTATTTTTGCAAGCCACTCCGCCTATTGAATTTACATGCACCAGCCTGCCTCATGTATATGGATGGCTTTATGCAAACGGCGACTTTGCCTTTCATTGAATGAAAATATTTGAAATGTCACGCTTTGTCGCATAGTTTTTGTATCCGTATCCTATTTCCCATCCGGTGTCATACATTCACAAAACTGTAGAAACGTATTGTGAAATATTCAAAGAAACTAAATATTATATTGATGCATATATTGCGTTGAATATTAAACTGAAGTCATGGGGGTTGGGTCTGTGAGACCCGTCACATTTTATTTTTTTTCTATTATGTTTCTGTTATGTCAACCGCCATTTTGGGTTTCCGAAACGCTTGTCAAGCCGTGATCATAGATTAAAGGTTTGTCAAAAGCTGTGTCAACTAATCGGTAATTGTGGGTGAATTAACTTATGAATTCAATTGATTTTTTATGTGAATCTACATAGGGTTCGTAAACACATTAATTATGAAGTTTTTATAAAAATTCGTAAGAAACACGTCGATTATGCAAATAAACTGTTTTATTTGCAATACTCGTTTTATTTGCAAAAATGTATATTATCATCAATTTCATTTCTATAATGAAGAAGAATTTAGGATTCGATAAGTATCGTCTGAAAAATTGAAATTCGGAATTCTGACAAATGAACGAAAATAAACAAATCGCATGTCAAATCAAAATGATCACAGATTAGTTAATTTTCGTCTGATCAATGTTTCAAAAAGTACCAGATTTGAAATTCCCAGAACATTTTTGAAAGCAATGACAGTCTGCAATTCCTTCTTTTGACATTTAATTTGTATTTTTGATAGTTAATAGTGAAGCAATGAACGAAAACAAACAAATCACTAGTCAAATTAAAAATGATCATAGATTAGTTAATTTTCGGCTGATCAATGTATCAGAAACTCAAACTGATTTGATATCCATGCTAAATTAACAGCAGTGTTAGTTGATCAGTGATTTGACAGGCCTTTCAGAAACCGGGGGTCAGTCTTACGAATTTTTGAATGGATCACAAAATATTATGTACTAACGCGAGTTTATAATTTTTTACAAAAAATATTTTTTTTTGGTAAAGCCATTGTTTTTTATATAATTACATAACATGTGAGAACGGTACGAAAAGCACTATTTATAAAGATTTACATGTACGGCTATCTTTAAGGAAAACAGGTCAACGAAACCAAGACGTAGTGGACGGATTTCAGACAAAATAAATTATAGTTTCGCGCTCAGAGACTAAAGTCAGAGTACAGAGTTTGTAGATGGAGATTACAGATGGAGCAGACAAGTTAAGCCCGCCGTACCCATGGTCCAAAGCATTGAGCCAGCGCATTGGGCCAACGTGTAGATGCCTACTTGGCCATAAGGTTACACGGTCAGTCTGGCATCATTTAAGTCCATGAGTCTGAGACTGATGCTCAATGACCGGAAAGTACTAAAAATGATCAGCTCGTCAATCAAACGGCTACCTGATCATTTTCCCGTCAGTCTGGATCAGACTAATGGGCTAAACTGATGCCAGAGTGACCGTGTCACATATTTCTGAGTTGGAAGTACCATTCCAAACTCTACACGCTGGCCCAAAGGGCTAAATGCGTCGGTCTAGTCTAATATATAAAATTCTCGTGTCAAAATGTTAGATAGCGTACTCCTCCGAAACGGCTTTACTGATTTTAACCAAATTTTATATGCATATTCAGAGGGTCTGAGAATCGGCTACTGGGTACTTTTTATATTGTTAAGTGCATTTGTTGAATAAATAATAGTAAATTATTACAACTCGTTGTGCGACGGGATAGCGATGGACGTTGCCATGGTGACATACTTATTTAGTCACTTCAATAAAATAATACGGGCGAAATACTTTATATGGCAAAGAAACGTTTGCCGGGACAGCTACTATTATATACAGTAGGCCAACCTGCAGCTCGCTAGTCGATGGACTGATGATTTGAAGAAGGTGGCGGGCAGCGGATGGATGAGGGATGTCCAAGATCGGGATGGTTGGCGCTCGTAGGGAGAGGCCTACATTGAACTGTGCACGGCGAGATTATACTGATGATGATGATTACAGTATTTTTTCAAACAACTTGAGACCATTTTTATGTGTTATCACTAGATACTATGACTGCTTTAATTACAAGATGAAGTTTTAGTTTTGACCGTGTGTAGGTAACAAAATCTGTCTTTATATACGAGTATATTATACTACTTATATTACCATATTATTATGGTCTGAAGTCTAATATAAGATTAAAGTCATATTCGTATTTTATTATTCAAGATACCTCGCCTTAAGGCACAGATTACCAAATAGTTACTACGTTACTATTAGTATATACCATTGAAATACCGTCATAAAGAACAACTAGATGTCCCGCGCGGCTTCGCCCGCGTTAATTAGGAATTTTACAGAAACGGTACATTTTCCCATAAAAAATAGCTTATGTCCCTACTCCCTTCACTTGGTCTACTCTATATCTGTGCTTAATATTGCCATAAAAATTGCTCCAGTAGTTGGTAATTTCTTATATTTCTTCTGTTTTCCCCACAATTTCCTGAGTTTCTTCGGTCGTATTAGTCTTAGCGTGATAATATTTAGCCTATAGTCTTACTCGATAAATGAGCTACCTAACACTAAAATAAGTTTGTAAATCGGACCTGAGATTAACGCGTTCAAGTAAACATACTCTTCAGGTTTATAATATTAGGTAGGTATAGATTTTTTTTTAATTATCGCTTGACAAACTCGAGTCTCAATCTAAAAAACTATGAAAAGTACCAATAACAGGGTCATTATAGGCTCATAAGTTATAACCATGGGACGATGCATGGTATAATATGGTAGTGATGATGATGATGATGATGAATGTAATTTGCATAGTAGCATATGCTTTCCGTTCTTAAAACAACGCCGAAACTTCCAAACTTGTATCTATAAAGAATCAGGAGTTCTCTCAGCACCTTCAGAACCACGGTATACCAGGTATACATCGGTGCAAAATCTTACTTGTTGGTAGCATATGCTTAGAATACTTTTCACGAAACCGAAGTCACCACATGTTTCCCTATAAATTTTGAGGAGCTCCCTCGATTACTTATGAATCCTTCATCAGATCACCACTTTTGTAAATATAATACCAAATTGGAATGATACCCTATATACCAAAAGAAAAATTTTGAAAATCGGTTAACAAACGGCGGAGTAATCGTTGAACATAAGAAAACGAACATAACACCTCCCCCATTTTGAAAGTCGGTTAAAATTGTAGCCTATGTGTTATTCTGATGTATAAGCTATATTATTGTAAAGTTTCATTAAAATCCGTTCAGTAGTTTTTGCGTGAAAGAGTAACAAACATCCATACATCCACACATCCATACATACACACATCCATACATCCGAACAAACTTTCGCCTTTATAATATTAGTAGGACTAGTAGGATAACTCCCATATTTTGGACCGCTCAAACACGGCTCCAGTTACTATTATAAACCGAGTAAGACAATCAACTAAAAGTAAGCTAAAAGTAAGTTTATACGTGGGAGAGCCATGCTTCGGCACGAATGGGCCGGCTCGACCGGATACCACGTTCTCACAGAAAACCGGCGTGAAACAGCGCTTGCGCTGTGTTTCGCCGAGTGAGTGAGTTTACCGGAGGCCCAATCCCCTAACCCCTACCCTATTCCCTTCCCTACCCTCAACTATTCCTTTCCCTTCCCTACCCTCCCCTATTACCCTATTCCCTCTTAAAAGGTCGGCAACGCACTTGCAGCTCTTCTGATGCTGCGAGTGTCCATGGGCGATGGAAGTTGCTTTCCATCAGGTGACCCGTTTGCTCGTTTGCCCCCTTATTTCATAAAAAAAAAAAAAGCTTTCGTGTGCATTTCGTACAACCATTTTTGGACGCAATTACTCTTCTAGAGTATGGCATTTCGACAGTAGAAACGATCTAAAATTAAATCTATTTATAAATTCACCTGTATGTATTTTAAATGTTTCAAGTAACATTACTCCGTAGTGGAATGGTTAATCCGTTTAGATCAGAAGCTTAGCACGTGTCTGTTGAAACCCGATCGATACTCCCTGCCCAAAATCCCGGCTTTTATTCCGATACGTGCGTAAACAGCCTAAGAATTAGGCACCGGCCTTAATCCTCAAATAGGGTTGCCAAATACAAAAAAAAATTACAAACTGCAATCTACAGAGTGATGCGGTAAAATCAGTAACTTTTTAAATGAATAAATGTGTGTCGGACGGACTAACGTACCACACTCCTAAACTCCGCGCTATCGAAGTTCTATGAGAACAAAAAATATAGGGGGCTCCGGCTTATCCAAGCAAACAACCTCGCACCACTAAAAAAAAGGAAATCGAGAGGTGTCAAGGGACGAAATTATTTCTCATGTTCAAAAAACCTGTAATATTATACATAATATTATACACTCAAAAAAAATTTAAAAAACGCCATCTATTGCCACCCAGGAATTATACTAACAACGCGTCACTGTTTATTCTTAAAAAAATGCCATCTAGTTGACACACAGGAATACTATCAACGCCCTCTGCCCCTACCCTATAGGTCAAAATCGTTCTGTCTAGCCTTCTTTACGCCGGACGTGCGATAAGGAATTTCGTTCCGATATTCTATGTTAATGTCCTAACATGATCACTACAAAATATAACACACAGCTTTTAATTTTCCTAAAGGTACAACCAAACTTCTGGCAACCCTAAAATAGGTACATATTGAAACTAATATCTCCGATTACATGGCGCAGGTTGGCAAATTAGAATTAAAATTCAGGAAATTAAAGCGAAATATCATCGACTGTTGTCATGGTGTCGTGACAATGTCATTTGATGATAAAAATATTACAGTGCTACAAGGATGCTGTGAAATTGGATGACATATTTGTCAAGCTGCCACTAACAACAACTGGCACAAGCTGCATGAACCTTTATTTTGGTCACGCAATGCTTTTTTTCTTCTTCTTGGATGACATTGACAATGGAAACAGTTGTCACGTAAATAATACTTCTTGACATGGCTGTGATTGATCTAAATCCGACTTCCCGTTAGAAGAAGCTCGAGCGGTGTATTTTAAACTTTAACATTTAAGTCTTCTGGGAAAACCTGGGAATCGAATCTGGACCACATGTGTACGATTCAACGGTCTATAGGCCACGGAACTTAGCATAGAAATTACTGAATTTAGTACGAAATAGTAAGATTCCAGTGGGACGCCCGGACACCATTAGTCGCCTGTCGAGAAACTCGATCGAACTGTCACGCCGCAAATCTGGAAACGTGTGGAAGGGGTATAAGTTATGTAAACATTTTATTATCTACAGTTCCTTCTTCTAATTTTTGGGTTTAATAAAAACTGGTCACATCATTACTGGTCGTTTCAGTGACAAAGGCGAAGAATTATCCAAAATAATGTATAGAAGAAAAAAATATATACATACCTACAGCCGAATATGGAACCTCCTCCTTTTTGGAGTCGGTTAAAAAACTTTAAGAGGGGTTAAAAAACCGCTTACAAGGTGGCTGAATCGTAAACTTCCCACAAATAAAGTGCGACGGAAAATTTGCTCAAGATAAAACTTCCCCCGTATTTCTTTCATATCCTTCGTTCGTCACAACGTTTTAATGCAAAACTTTACGCGAACTGTACAAGTGCACATAAAAAATTGTGTTTTTATGAAAGTTTTATTCGCTGCCAAAACTGACCAAGCACCAGTTGGGCTTGCATACGCAGGGTTCTATCGTCTGATTTTATGTTGAATATCCATAATTATCCATACTTAATATTATAAATGCGAAAGTGTGTATGTCTGTCTGTTACTACTTCACCTTCTGAACCGATTTTGCTGAAATTTGGCATGGAGATACTTTGAGTCCCGGAAAAGGACACAGGATACTTTTATCCCGGAAAAATGAATTTTGGCGGAGTTGCGGGTGTCATCTGCGTCAAATGTATACAAAATTTGATGTATTTTAATGGTCGACATTTAAAATACATAAAATTTTGTACACATTAATTGATATTATGTTACAATGTTATATTACCACTGTCTTACGTTTACTGTCATGGCATCTGAAATACAACAGCTGGTAAAAATTCAGTCTAGCTTTAACTAGCTACACCACAATCAATGATATAGGCAAATTTTCAGTTAGCAAAGTTTCAGTAAAGGCCTCCATAGCCTCCACGGGGGAACTCGGTCAGACTGACTCAGGCCGATCGGACCAGAGTCATTTTGGACTTTCGTGTGTGTATGTATGTATGTGTGTGTGTGTGTGTGTGTGTGTGTGTGTGTGTGTGTGTGTGTGTGTGTGTGTGTGTGTGTGTGTGTGTGTGTGTGTGTGTGTGTGTGTGTGTGTGTGTGTGTGTGTGTGTGTGTGTGTGTGTGTGTGTGTGTGTCCAGCCATCCGGCCTGCGATAATTCTGACCAGATTCGATTACGAGCCTATAGGTGTATTGGTGTAAATAGAGTTCCAATTAGGGTTAGCATTGCAAGCAGTTGAGATGCTTCTAATGTCTATTTTAATCATCATTTCCACGATCCATCTACAGATTTTTTTCAGTAATAAGTGTTCATTCTTGTTGCTAAAAAATTTTAGCAACAAGAATGAAGGTAAGATAGTATTTTCATGTCTTTAACTTTTTTGTAGTGAAACAAACTATCGTAATTCAGATCTCAACTGAAAATGTCTCATTGGTACACGCCTCCACCCGGGATCGAATCTGCGAACTAAAGACTCCCCATTAAGCCACGGACGCTCTCATCCCAATAAAACTATCTTTTTTTTTTAAATTTAATTTCTCGAAATTCCTTTTCTATTGGCATTCTAATATTATCTAGTTATATCGTGTACAGCAATAGGTAACCCCAGGGACAAAGTTTGTCGCTAATTCTCCCTTGTCTAGTTAATAATTTCCGATAGGCCGAATTGTTGGACAAACTGGAGTTCGGCAAAGGACCCGGCTAATTCGATTCCACTGTTCCCTAACCGCAAGGGACTAGCGTATGACAACGCCATGGACATGTTAAGGTGGACGCGACCGACGGATTGGACACTAGATGAATTTCAACATTAATCTCACTGAGCTCAGGAACTGCTGGAGCGATTTTCATGTTATTTGGCACACAATATATAATTATAAACTACGGCAAAGAATATAGACAAAAATTTTGGCCGTAAAATGTAAAGTTCCCGTAAAATTCCTTTTGTACGCGAGCGCCGCCGCATAGACGTCTAGTTTTCATTACAATTTGGCACATTCTTGTGGAAGAAAAATGAGACGTGAAAGAAAGAAAATGTGTATGCACTTAAATAAATAAAAAAATCATGACACTTCAAATCGGGTTCTCGTTTTTTTTTTCATTTGTAACGCAGTAGGAGCTACAAAGAAAACGTGTTGGCTAGGGGCACTGTGATGAAACAGTTTATGAAACATTCAACGTGGCCATTTTAGACCTTCTGATCCATGAAACAGTTTATGAAACATTCAACGTGGCCATTTTAGACCTTCTGATCCATCTTCTTACACATAATATTATATCCCTATCTGTCTAATACTCTGTGTATTATGACGTGTCTCTAATCGAATTATCGACATTGACTGTGACTACAGATTCATATTAATCTGATTGTGACAGGTAGTATTTATGTTTACCTTTCAATTTAAGTGTAACGTTGTCTGAGCTTATATTAAAATTGGATTATTACTGTCACACCCAAAAATATAAATAAAAACTTAAGAGAGGTGTCAAGGGACTCCCGAATGGAACGAAGTTATTTCTTATTTTCAAAAAATCTGTATACTTAATAATATACACTCAAAACACTATTTAAAAACGCCATCTATTGACACCCAGGAATACTAACCACGCGTCGGTTTATTCTCAAAAAACGCCATCTAGTTGACGCACCTGAATACTATCAACGCCCTCTGCCCCTACCATGCAGATACTAATAAAAAAGTGTCGAGATCAATATATTATCGTTCTGTCTAGCCTATCTAGCATTTTCGCCGAACGCGCGATAAGGAACTACGTTCGAAAAATACTAGTTGAAGCACGCAACTCCGTTACGTAGAAATTAGTTTATCGCGCAGGAATTATTCATTTTACCGGGATAAAAACTATCCTATGTCCTTTCCCGGGATTTAGGATATCTCCATGCTAAATTTCATTAAAATCGGTTCAGCAGTTTAAGCATGAAGAGGTATCAGATAGATACACTTTCGCATTTATAATATTTATATGATCAGGCTAGTAGTGGTATAAATTGTGATAATACTATTACCACTACTAGCCTGAGTAGTGGTAATAGTATTATTACAATTTATACTAGATGACGCCCGCAACTCAGTTGCGCCAACATTCCTTTATCGCGCGGGAACCGTGTATTTTTTCGGGATAAAAAGTATCCTATGTCCTTTCCCGGGACTCGAGGTATCTCCATACGAAATTTCAGCAAAATCGTTCCAGCGGCTTGGCCGTGAAGTGGAAACAAACAGACAGACAGATAGACGGACAGACAGACAGACACACTTTCGCATTTATAATATTAGTATGGAAGTATGGAAGTATGGATTATTTTTTATTACAGCTAAAAAATTTGTTACTTACATTTGCTTCAGAACGAACCATGATCGAAAATTCTTAAGACGGCGGAAATGGTTTCCCCTTGCTTTCTAAATTTTAAAAGCGAAAATGTATGCCTGGCCAGCTCTTTCGTTACCATTTCTGCTAGCACTCACTTTAATATTATAATTTATCTTTCTAACTACATTAACTTTAAGTAATAATTAGTGTCCACATATTCAGAGACGAAATAACGTCCATGCAATGACATAACATAATTAAAATCATACGCTATTTTTGATGATGTTATAAAAGGCAATCAGTAGACCTATTACAGTATGCAAATATAGTTAGATGTTTATTAAAATGTACCTAGATTGGCTATTCCAAATTTAAATAATAACACTGAAAACTCGACCATTGTTATTCTCATTCCGAGCAAATTTATTAGCACCAAAAACCCCCTACCAATAAAAAGCAATGTTTAGATCCACACCAGTTTCGGTGACGGTAGCCAGTTTTCAATGTAAACAGGCCAGTTACGAGAGAGTTATTTTATAGTGCCTAAGTATATGCGCAGTTCATGAGAGCACTCTCCATTCCTTTACTCTCATAACCCAGTAGGACAGACGATGGACACGACACGCGAGAGATCAGCCCCCCTAGACAAGTGGCAAAACGCTTACGCTAACGCTAGCGCTAACGCTACAAAATGTATGCGATTTGACATAAGTCATCGCTTCGCTAGCGAATACTAATGTCAAATCCATATATTTTGTAGCGTTAGCGCTATCGTTAGCGTTTTGCCACTTGTCTAGAGGGCAGGACCGACTTTTTACATGCCCATCCGGCGCATGAATCATCTTACCTGACAATCAGCGGGGCTAAACTGATTGCTTTCGAGAATATATTATGAATCATAATAATATGATTCATTATTTAAAGTCGCAAAATGCAAGTCTGCTTGCAATTCATGTCTAGTAATTCGTACTAATTTGGCATTCGTCAGTTTGACAGTTTGGACAATTCATTTGCTAAATTTATTGAGAGGAATTACTAAATGTGACCATTTTAGCCCCGCTGTTACTTGTCAGGCAATCAGATAGTCAGCCTGCATTGTCCTAACTAAGCTTGGAAATAACATGTTTCCAACGCGGAAATCGAACACACGACCTCCGAGTCAAGAGCCGCGCTTAAAACCACTGAACACGGAGGCGTCGGCACTCCTTCTCGCACAAAAATAATACAATCACAAAATCTTATTTCCGTTTAAATCATTTTCTTATTTAAATATTCGTAATTTTATCACGGAAACATGTTTCCCATTTACGTGCAGGAATAAAATATGCAGGCCGGATTTAAATTGAGACTATATTTAAAGTTGACTGAAAATTTAAAAGTCAGGCCGGGAATCATGTCAACGAGTCCATTACGTTTAGAGCTGAAACTCTTTTAGTTTTAATGTTCTAGTATAAATGTGTGATGACTATCTACTTTTAAATGTGCAACTATTTTTACCGAAGCTCCGGCAGTCATGAACAAGGCTTGAGTATAGTTTATTGGTGTTGGGAAAAGAAATTATTGACAGTTCTCATATAATATATACGCCTAACACTTATATAATTAAATTAAGAAATTAAAAAAAACCCGCCAAACAACTTAAAAAAGTAATGAAATAACTGTCTTTAAGTTCAAATAATTCCTAACTTGTGTAAAGTAATATTTTAGTCCATAATTGTTGTCACGGTGTGTCGGGGGACCGGCAAGTAAACTACAACCTACAACCGCCAAGTCGCTGATTATCTCGATTCAGTTCGCTGTGAATTGATCCTTAAACTTGTTATGTGAAATCAAACATCTACATTAGCGGTCCCCCGACACACCTTGCAACAATTATGGACTAAAATATTACTTTACACAAGTTAGGAATTATTTGAACTTAAAGGCAGTTATTTCATTACTTTTTAAAGTTGTTTGGCGGGGGTTTTTTAAATTTCTTAATTTTATTTTATTTCATACTTTTTAAACTTGTGTTGCTTTAAATAGTGCAGAATAATTCCTATCAACAGAATCATAATATTCTCATGACTAGGTACCATCTATCAATGTCCTTTTTGATGAGGCCGTTAATAATAGCGGCCGTGATGCTGCAGCACCAGGTCAACTTTCCATTATTATGTGTATACGTATATTGTATATTCACAAATGTCACAAACTAGAATGAAATATAAAACCCATCAAACGACTACAAGTTGCTAACGGCTTTTCATGAACCAGATAAACCCTGATTGTTCAGCACTGAACAGGCTGATGATGATGAATTATAGCTAAGAACACTCTCGATCATGTCAGCTTTCAATAAAAAAAAACTAGATCAAAATCGGTCCACCCATTTGGATGCTACGATGCCACGGACAGATACACACACAGACAAACAGACAGACAGACAGACAGACAGACAGACAGACAGACAGACAGACAGACAGACAGACAGACAGACAGACAGACAGACAGACAGACAGACAGACAGACAGACAGACAGACAGACAGACAGACAGACAGACAGACAGACAGACAGACAGACAGACAGACAGACAGACAGACAGACAGACAGACAGACAGACAGACAGACAGACAGACAGACAGACAGACAGACAGACAGACAGACAGACAGACAGACAGACAGACAGACAGACAGACAGACAGACAGACAGACAGACAGACAGACAGACAGACAGACAGACAGACAGACAGACAGACAGACAGACAGACAGACAGACAGACAGACAGACAGACAGACAGACAGACAGACAGACAGACAGACAGACAGACAGACAGACAGACAGACAGACAGACAGACAGACAGACAGACAGACAGACAGACAGACAGACAGACAGACAGACAGACAGACAGACAGACAGACAGACAGACAGACAGACAGACAGACAGACAGACAGACAGACAGACAGACAGACAGACAGACAGACAGACAGACAGACAGACAGACAGACAGACAGACAGACAGACAGACAGACAGACAGACAGACAGACAGACAGACAGACAGACAGACAGACAGACAGACAGACAGACAGACAGACAGACAGACAGACAGACAGACAGACAGACAGACAGACAGACAGACAGACAGACAGACAGACAGACAGACAGACAGACAGACAGACAGACAGACAGACAGACAGACAGACAGACAGACAGACAGACAGACAGACAGACAGACAGACAGACAGACAGACAGACAGACAGACAGACAGACAGACAGACAGACAGACAGACAGACAGACAGACAGACAGACAGACAGACAGACAGACAGACAGACAGACAGACAGACAGACAGACAGACAGACAGACAGACAGACAGACAGACAGACAGACAGACAGACAGACAGACAGACAGACAGACAGACAGACAGACAGACAGACAGACAGACAGACAGACAGACAGACAGACAGACAGACAGACAGACAGACAGACAGACAGACAGACAGACAGACAGACAGACAGACAGACAGACAGACAGACAGACAGACAGACAGACAGACAGACAGACAGACAGACAGACAGACAGACAGACAGACAGACAGACAGACAGACAGACAGACAGACAGACAGACAGACAGACAGACAGACAGACAGACAGACAGACAGACAGACAGACAGACAGACAGACAGACAGACAGACAGACAGACAGACAGACAGACAGACAGACAGACAGACAGACAGACAGACAGACAGACAGACAGACAGACAGACAGACAGACAGACAGACAGACAGACAGACAGACAGACAGACAGACAGACAGACAGACAGACAGACAGACAGACAGACAGACAGACAGACAGACAGACAGACAGACAGACAGACAGACAGACAGACAGACAGACAGACAGACAGACAGACACGTCAAACTTATTATAACATCCCTCTTTTTTGTCGGGGGTTAAAAACACTCTTACTGCGATCATTTAAAATCAGTTCTACAAATCTCTTCTTCGCGGCTGAAATTATAATTAACTAGCTTTTACCCGCAGCTTCGCTCGCGTTAAAACGTATTATTATAATATTATAGCTGTTGCCCGCGACTTCGTCCGCATTAACATAGTATAATAACGGAAATGGATAATTTTTTGCCGACGGAAAAGTCCCCTGCATATTGATCAAAGGTCACTCGTAAACTGTATGTTTAGTTTAGGTTGGAATAAATTGACTTTTAAATAATAACTATATTCCTACAGAGGAGAATAAAACTTAACACTATTGACGCTACACCATTTTGATGTAAGCAACAATCCCAGGAGGTTGAGTTTGGGGGGGCGCAGCCCCATGTTCCTAAAAGGGAAAATTAAAAGTCAACACTAACGACGTGACACCATACTGATGTCAGCAGCAATCCTAAGTTGTGGGGGGGGGGTTTGGTGGGGCGCAGCCCCCCAAGTACGGACCGACGTCAAAGTCCTCCGCATATTAATCAAATGACAGCCGAAAAGTATTTGTTTAGTTTTGGTTGTATTGACAATGACAACCGAAAAGTGTATTTTTTAGTTTTGGTTGTATTAATAACTTTGTTCTTAAAAGGGAAAATTAAAAGTCAACACTAACGACGCGACACCATTTTGATATAAGCAACATTTCCAGGAGGTGGGGGGCATTGGGGGGGGCGCAGCCCCTAAAGTATGGGCTGAGGGCAAAGTCCCACATATTAATGAAATGAAATGAAACGAAAACACTCGAAAACTTTGTTTAGTTAAGGTTGGAAAAATTCACTTTTAATTAATAACTTTTTTCCTAAAAAAGAAAATTAAAACTTAGCACTAACGACGCGATACCACTTTGATGTAAGCAACAATCACAGGGGGGGTTTGGGGAGGCAGCAGATAATATGGCCGAGAGCAATGTCCCCTGCAAAGTAACCCGGGCGCTCGTTTAAGATAGAAACTTATAGCAACAGGCAACGATTCGAGATTGATACTAAGTGTGAAAGACAATTTTGCTGTAAATTTTATGGGCTTTCATTATGTTGAAGACACTTTTTCGATACGAAATGAGCAAAAAACTAATAAAAATTGAACTTGCCCTGCCCTAGGTGATAGCGTTTTATTAATATGGAGCCTATGTGCTGACCCGACCCCTTAGTAATATTAAAATTTGATCTCGGACAAATATACAGACAAAAAGACGAAAATTATGAAAACTACATTTTTGGCTTCCATTATATCGATTGTAGATCAGGTCCTAAGTATTTTTTTTTAATATTCTATGTGCAGAATTGACTCTCGTATGTTTTTATAATTATGTCACGTATAGTTGAAATTTGGTATGGAGATACTTTGAGTACCTTAAGACTTATGGTTTGGTTTGCGCGAAAACTATACAATCGATTGTAATATAAAATCTTACAATCAAATACAATCGATTGTATAGTTTTCGCGCAAACCATAAGTCTTAAGGTACTCAAAGTGTCTCCATACCAAATTTCATCAAAATCGATTGAATAGTTTACGCGCTAATCATAAAAGTTTATTGTGCGGGAACAGTATAATTTTTCCGGGGCAAAAAGTATCCCTTGACCTTTCTTATGTCCAAAGTATCTCCATACCAAATTTCATCAAAATCGATAGAATACTTTACGCGAAAATCATAAAAGTTTATTGTGCGGAAACCGTACATTTTTCTGGGACAAAAAGTATTTTATGTCCTTTCTCGGGACTCAAAGTATCTACAAACCCATCAAATCGATTGAATAGTTGACCCGCAAATCATAAAAGTTTATTGTGCGGAAACCGTACATTTTTTCGGGACAAAAGTACTCTACGTCCTTTCTCGGTACTCAAAGTATCTCCATTCCAAATTTCAGCAAAATCGGTTCAGCGGGTTAGGCGCAAATCATAAAAGTATATTGAGCGGAAACCGTACATTTTTTCAGGATGAAAAGTATCCTATATCCTTTCTCGGTATTCAAAGTATCTCCATACTAAATTTCGTCCAAATCGATTGAATAGTTTACGTGCAAATCATAAAAGTTTTTTGTGCGAGAACCGTACATTTTTCCGGGACAAAAAGTATCCCTTGTCCTTTCTTATGTCTTAAAGTATCTCCATACCAAATTTCATCAAAATCGATCGAATAGTTTACGCGCAAATCATAAAAGTTTATGTGCGGAAACCGTATATTTTTCCGGGACAAAAAGTATCCTATATCCTTTCTCGGGACTCAAAGTATCTCCATACCAAATTTCAGCGAAATCGGTTCAGCGGTTTGGGCGTGAAGAGGTAACAGACAGACAGACAGACAGACACACAGACAGACAGACACACTTTCGCATTTATAATATTAGTATGGATAAATTCACTTTTATAATAAATTACTTAATTTGTTTGTAAAAAGGATAATTAAAACTCAGCATTATCGACGCGATACCATTTCGTTAAAAGCAACAGTTCCAGGAGGGGTGGGGGGGGGTTTGGGGGGGCGCAGCCCCTCCAAGCAGGAGACAGGGCAATAGCCTATTAATCAATTAAAAAAAAAAAATAACACCTCCTCTATTCCGGAAGTCGGTTAAAAATGTGAACCATTTGTTAATCCAGGACAGTAGCTAACAGCTTGTAAATTTTTGTCGAAATCGGCTCACAAACAGCGGAGAAATCGTTGAACAAAAAAAATCTAATGAAAACGAACATAACATCTCCTCCACTTTGAAAGTCGGTTAAAAACTGTAGCCTATGTGTTAATCCAGGATGTCAGCTACCTCCTTGTAAAATTTTGTCGAAATCGGTCCAGCCGTTTAAGCGTGAAGAAGTAACAAACATACAAACTCACAAACTCACATACTTTCGGCTTTATAATATTAGTAGGATTACGACAACATAATATTGTAAAGCGTCTCTTGAGAGACAGCTGTTTCACTCACTCGTATCACTAGCTAAAAGCCGAGCTTTGTGAGGGCTCGCGTCGTCACACCTCGACTGACTGATGATAACACATCTACATATAAATAAAAATTACTATGTTAAAGACAAAATCAATAGGCGTGATAGTTTTTCCGTAAAGTGTACCACAAAATATACAGGTTGTGGGATATACTAGCGTTTTCGGCATATCTAGAACTGCCACGGGGCTAGGCAGGCCGAATGGATACGAAAATAGGCGGAATTTAAGTTACTAGACATAAAACTACATAATATTACTAGTACAGTAACTATTTATTTATCCTAGTACGAAGTCTTTCGTGGATCACCGGTTTTGTTTAACTATTTCCGAATCCATTCGGCCAGCCCTGCCTGCCCTGCCCCGGGGAAGTTCTAGGTGCCGAAAACTCTATAAAGGGGTATTTTGGCATTTTGATGCCACGAGTCGATTCAACAGAGTCAATCTCTATTGACAAAAGTTCCGTTTCATGCATCTGACATTTTTCAAATGTTTTCGTAACAATAATTTTAGACTCCTATTTCACAGTTAATATTTATAATTTTATATTAATACGTTAGCATTTAGCAACTTTTCATTTTTATTCATTTACAATTATAGGAAACATTTGTTTTGTAGATGGAATATAATTTATTACATTTTGATTTTTTTTGTTTTCTTGTAAAAAAAAACCCGTAGCAAGGAACATGAAAACTGTCACCCATATCATCTTAAAACGCACAAACTATAGTAATAACTGGATTGCCGGGAAGTTTTCATTCTATTTTTATTCCGTCTCTTTGAAACGCTTACTGTCTTAAGGGGTCACGGCATGAATAAACCATACAGCGAATGTGGATACCGTGTCAAGTGCGAGAGCTGCGTAACTAATCATTAGTATACTGTAGAATGTAGGCGATAGTATTCTCTCTGACGACCTCTGTGGCTCAGTGGTGAGCGCGTTGGTAGCTCAAGCCGGGGGTTGCGGGTTCGAATCCCGCTGACGGAACAAAAAGTTTTCAATGTTCCTGGGTCTGGATGTGTATTAAATATTTGTATGATATAATAAAAATCTTAAATATAATATGTATAGTATAAAAGTATTAAATATAATATTTCCGTTGTCTGGTACCTGTAAGTTGTAACACATGTCCTTTAGGTACTTAGCACGGGGCCAGACTGACGTGGTGTAGTACAGTGACTATAAAACGGCAGCACAAACAATTTTTGACAAACATTGAGCATATAGTCTCAGGATTTTTAGGGTTCCGTACCCAAAGGTTAAAAACGGGACCCCAGAGAAAACAGAACTAACAAGTAGGCCGACTCAGAAGAGATCTCGAAATTTATACGTTTGCCGTATTGTGTCATATCGGCCAGCGCGCGCAGTAATTACCCAGCATTGTGAAACATGTTATATAGTGACACTTGCGCCCAACTTATTAATTCGCCCGTTTGTTTGAAAAATTGTAGTAGGTACCTACTCGATATAAGGATTTTTACCAGTTTAAAAAGAATCTAATGTATAAAATTCTCGTGTCTGTACGCGAACTCCTCCAAAACGACTCAACCGATTTTAATAAAATTTTAATGTATAAAATTCTCGTGTTTGTACACGAACTCCTCCAAAACGACTCAACCGATTTTAATGAAATTTTGTATGTACCTACATTCGTTAGGCCCGAGAATAGGTTTTATCCAAAAACTTATATTGTTTAAATAGATGTATTTGGTTTTATCTACTTTTAATGTTGATACTAGAAACAATTTATAATATTATGGCAAAACATAGTTTACCGGGTCAGCTAGTACATAATATGACTGTTATAATAATGATAATTGTTGAAAAAGTTTTAACCCATCAATTCCCAAGCGGCACCCGGCTGTCGCATAACAATTGAAAATCTATTGTGTCTGCGATTCCCACGATCGAGGTATTAATATCCATCTTTACTTCTTATCTTATATCTTTAAACGAGCAATTTTTGTATATAAATATATAATTGGAATCTCGAAATCGGCTCCAACGATTTTCATGAAATTTAGTATATGGGGGTTTCGGGGGCGATAAATCGATCTAGCTAGGAATCACTTTTAGAAAATGTCATTTTATTCGTGTTTTATCGAATAACGAGCAAAGCTCGGTCAAATAGCTAGTTATTATTGTAAGAGCAATACGAGTAAACTTGTACATTATAATATTATTGGAATAATTTTTGTATAATCCCCACAAAAGCCAAACTTTATTCCCACGTAAACTTATGAAAGCCTCAGAAAGCTTTCAAAGTATTTAATTTTATACAAAGTGTCAACTTCCATTAATCTCTTCTTATTATTTTATAACTTTCTCATCTTCATTTATTTTGAAAAAACATTTATCAAGCTTTAGATAAGTGTCTAAACACACTAGGATGAAAAAACGCGACCGAAGTTTGGCATGATTATGTCTGCAATATATTTTAAACTAGCATTTACCCGCAGCTTCGCTCGCGTTAAAACGTATCCCAAAGTACGGACCGACGTCAAAGGCAAATGAAATAACACTCGAAAACTGTATGTTTAGTGCAGGTTGGAATAAATTGAGTTTTAATTAAGATCTTTGATCATTAAAAGGAGATTTAAAACTCAAAACTAACGACGCGACATCATTTTGATGTAAGCAGACATCCCAGGACAGGACATTTGGGGGCGCAGCCCCCCCAAGTACGGGCCGAGGGCAAAGTCCCCCGCATATTATTCAAATGACAGCCGAAAATTGTATGTTTAGTTTTGGTTGTATTAATAATTTTGTTGCTAAAAAGGAAAATTAAAAGTCAACACTAACGACGCGACACCATTCTGATGTCAGCAGCAATCCCAAGTTGTGGGGGGGGGGAGTTTGGAAGGGCACAGCACCCCCAAGTACGGGCCGAGGGCAAAGTCCTCCGCATATTATTCAAATGACAGCCGAAAAGTGTATGTTTAGTTTTGGTTGTATTAATAACTTTGTTCTTAACAGGGAAAATTAAAACTCAAAACTAATGACGTGACATCATTTTGATGTAAGCAAACATCCCAGGAGGGGGGATGGGTTTGGGGGGGCGCAGCCCCCCCTAGTACGGGTCGAGGGCAAAGTCCCCCGCATATTATTCAAATGACAGTCTAAACTAACGACGTGATATCATTTTGAAGTAAGCAGACATCCCAGGAAGGGGGAGTTTGGGGGGGGGCGCAGCCCCCAAAGTATGGGCCGAGGGCAAAGTCCTCCGCATATTATTCAAATGACAGCCGCAAAGTGTATGTTTAGTTTTGGTTGTATTAATAACATTGTTCTTAAAAGGGAAAATTAAAACTCAAAACTAATGACGTGACATCATTTTGATGTAAGCAGACATCCCAGGATGGGGGGGGTTTGGGGGGTGCAGCCCCCCCAAGTACGGGCCGAGGGCAAAGTCCCCCGCATATTATTCAAATGACAGCCGATAAGCGTATGTTTAGTTTTGTTTGTATTAATAACTTTGTTCTTAAAAGGGAAAATGAAAACTTAACACTAACGACGCGACACCATTTTGATATGAGTAGACATCCAAGGAGGGGGGGGGGGGGGGTTTGGGGGGGCGCATCTCCATACCAAATTTCAGGAAAATCGGTTTAGCGGTTTGGGCGCAAATCATAAAAGTTTATTGAGCGGAAACCGTACATTTTTTGGGATGAAAAGTATCCTTTGTCCTTTCTCCGTACTCAAAGTATCTCCATACCAAATTTCATTAAAATCGATTGAATAGTTTATGCGCAAATCATAAAAGTTTATTGTGCAGAAACCGTACATTTTTTCGGGACAAAAAATATCCTATGTGCTTTCTCGGTACTCAATGTATCTCTATACTAAATTTCATCCAAATCGATTGAATAAATTTCATCCAAATCGATTGAATAGTTAACGTGTAAATCATAAAAGTTTTTTGTGCGGGAACCGTACATTTTTCCGGGGCAAAAAGTATCCCTTGTCGTTTCTTATGTCTTAAAATATCTCCGTACCAAATTTCATCGAAATCGATCGAATAGTTTACGCGCAAATCATAAAAGTTTACCGTGCGGAAACCGTACATTTTTCCGGGACAAAAAGTATCCTATGTCCTTTCTCGGGACTCAAAGTATCTCCATACCAAATTTCAGCGAAATCGGTTCAGCGGTTTGGGCGTGAAGAGGTAACAGACAGACAGACAGACACACTTTCGCATTTATAATATTAGTATGGATTGCTGATGAGTGATGACGCACCATGCCGAAATTACGTCGCGTTATATTGTATGCACTATGCGTAGCGTATTGCAAGCGTAATCATGTCGAACTTCGGCGGCGTATTTTCGGTCTGTTTTTTTAACTGCAAACTGGGGATATCGGCCGGGGTATGTGGGACTCCTGTTAGTAGTCTACCTACTAAAACCCCATGGTGCTCCACGGCAGAGTTGCGAGTACGATGGAACCTTCCGCAACTCTACCAGCGATCATCTACATTTTTCAGACCCGACACTAGCGTATTTTCGGCCTAGTGTGTTTTGACACTTAGACATGGTTCTTTGATGTAGCTACTACATTTTTGGCACGAATGGGCCAACTTGTACGGAGCTAATGGCCTTACGGAAAATCGGTGAGCACTATTTTAAAAGCTTTTATAAAGATAGGGAAATATAGTTATTTTTAAAGCACTTCTGCAATATGCGTGTCGTGTCGTGTCGTGTCGTGTCGTGTCGTGTCGTGTCGTGTCGTGTCGTGTCGTGTCGTGTCTTGTTATGTCAAGTCAAAACCAGTCGGGCATTAGAAAATGCCGGTCATTTTTGTTAAGTGATATTTAATTTTTTAGTCGTAAAATTAAGTACGATTTCTTAAAGACTTAAATTAAGTTTATCAGATTTTAACAAATTCTTGAAACGAATCAAACTACAATCAAGCAGACTTAAAAAATCTAGTCAGAGATTTAACTAAAAAACAAAAAATAAATTATAAGCAAAAAACTTTTTGAAAAAAAGCTTTTATTTAAATGCTCTGAAAAGAAGAAAATAAATTTACCCTTAAAAATTCTAACTATTAAGTTATAACCTCAATATATTATACAATTTGCTTGATAATAAAAGCTTGTCGCGTGATTTGTAAATACATAATAAACTAGTAAACTTAACTCATAAAAGTAAGTGCCAATTTAACTGAGTAAACTAATATTTTATTTTATTAAAGTAAGTAACTAAATTGTTAAGACTTGCGACAAGCTTTTATTCTCATGCAAATTGTATAATATAGGTATTGAGGTTATAACTTAATAGTTATAATTTTTAAGGGTAAATTTATTTTCTTCTTTTCAGAGCATTTAAATAAAAGCTTTTTTTCAAAAAGTTTTTTGCTTATAATTTTTTATAGACTAGCAAATAGTGCTGCGGGTTACGAAAAGTTTTGCTTGTGCAGGAAAATAATATTATTATATTATGATCACTTTATTTCAACGTTGGTTTAATATAAAGGCGATATAGATTTAAATACATATCTAAATCATGGAAAATAAATAGTTATATCTGCCAGGCAATTTCCATTAACACCTCAATCGTTGGTATCACAGAGACAATAGATTTTCAATTGTTATGCGGCAGCTGGCTGCCGCTTGAGGATTGATCACTCATCAGCCATAATATTTTTCTCATAGGCATCGGTACCCAGAATAAAAATTAAAATTAGAAACGTCCAACGTTTTTAATTCTAATTTGATTCTGGGTGCAATTAAACCTTCCGGCCAAATTTCGGTATATTGACTCTTTTTTTTATAATCACTCAGTACTAAAATTTTGAGAAAATAGCATCCAAAAGTTATCCTAAAAAACACCAAAATGAATGGACACTATACGTCGGCGGCGGGTGACGTGCCCCCCGCGCGCGCGTCTCCCCGGCACCACTCCCCGCGTCACCGCCGCTCTACCCACCGCCGCGAAGTGATCGTTCCGCAACGATTTTAAGTGGGATAAAATATGTTATTGTAAAAAAAATTACACACTATTTTTTGGTTAAATGGACTCTCTTAATAATACCCAAGCCCTAAAAAAAATTGGCTTCCGACATGTTTTTAGTTATCATGGTATAGAAATCAGATTTCTCACGTGGTGGGATATTTTAGAATATTGAAATGTCATCGGATCTGTCAGGTTAAGATAGGGGATGTTTAGTATACCCCAAAGAAGCTTCCATATAAAGCACTGACGATTCAAAGGTTAGGTAAGCCTGTAGGTACAAAGATTAGGTAAGCATGTCTTACTGATCAGAGAAAGAAGCATGACTTATCAGAGAAGTTTATTCATAGGCAGATAGCGGACCTGTGTATAATTTGTTCGTGTTGTGTCAAATCCAGCCGAAAGATTCATCGATTTGACATAATTTGACCAAATGCTACGGCAATAATTTTTTAAACGGGCTTTGGCCCACCACACATTCCCACCACTGTATCTCCTGTGTCGCCAGGATCGACAGCGGCATCCAACCACGAAAACCCTTTGATATGATCTCAGGGAGCCCGAGGGACATGCTAAAGCTACGGCAATAATTGCCTATGGATAAGTTTCTTCGATGGTACAGAGCATGGATATTTTAAGTAAGAGTTTTGACTGTACCCATCATTCTAAATGATATCCTGAAATTGTCTCAGGTTTCAAAGTCTTGAGAATCAATTTCCACTCTCAATACGGTATCATTTCAGTCTGTGGGTAGTTTTAAATCCAATTCGCTACGACCGCGGGCGATTGGTTTATAATTAAAGTACCGGCTTCCTTCAATCAAACGAAGAATTCCATTAATCTTCGATGCAATATTTATATTTCACTTCAATTCACTTCCTTTTTGCTTAGTTCAATTATTTAGTTCATTTAGAGATAGCTTCGTTTCGGAAATAGTGAGAGAATGAGATCGTGCTTGTTTTTTAACTGTGAAATAAATTCTAAAACAAAATAATCTTCTTCGGTATGCAAGGAATTAGAGCCATAGTAGTAGAATTCATAAAAAATTTTGAAGATGCGTGATGCATTCTAACTTTTAAAATATTAATACACAAAAAATACACATTGTTGTTTACTTGTACTTTGACAATTTGTGGTTATATTGATTATTTTTCCGACCCAAATATCGACCAATAGAATTGCACCATTCGACGTCACGTGGTACAACCTACATGGTATTATACTGATAATTTTTTGAAAATTTTCTCTGGTAGTTGCTATATATAAAAGACAAACACGTCAAACTGACAGGTTGAATTCAATTGTGTCTCATGGTGCAATTATATTGGCCGACATTTGGGACGGAAAAATAATCCCCCGAATACCACACGAGCTTCAAAATTATCTGGCATTTCCCTCAAGGTTCCCTGCAAACAAATAAAGTCGTCAAGTTTTTCAGGTTAAAAAATCACGAGCGTGAAGCGCGAGTGATTTTTTAACCTGAAAAACTTGAATCCTTCATTTGTTTGCAACGAACCTATCGGGAAATATCCGATAATTTTGAAGCTCTTGTGGTATTATAAGTGAAAACTTCACTCGATCAAAATTAACTCCAAAGAGGAGGCTAAATTCGAATATTTTATGATATTTTTCTTATTTTTCATGGAGCTTGTAGTTTTACTTTCAAAAATCATATTGACGAAAAGCATTATGAATAGAAATAGAAGAGCAATATGTGGTTACATTTTGCATGTTGGTCTTTATCATCTAAGTAAAAAGTATAATTTTCGCCCTATCAAGAAAGCGGCGAGCGTCGTAACCGCCACTGTACAAGGCGCGCTGATATGAATGTTATTTTAATGCCTTTACGTCGATATTCGAACTGACAGACATCGACCTGCTTATTTTAGGGACTACCTGGCCTTAAGAAACATCCTCTAAAGTACAGTTTGATGGACGATATTTGATAATATTATGGGCAAATAAGTACAGTACTACCACACTCATGCCGTAGTACCTACCATATATCGAGTTTTGCAATTATCTCCAACGTGCGCCTGCCACCAGGCGACTCGTCCGCTCATTTTTCGATATTTCGGTACTAAATTAATTTAGGACTCATCCGTCAGCTTGCGATAAAGTTCATAATGTCGGCCCGAAAACGATTTATTAATTCGCTCCATCGGTTATAACAGATAATAATAAACTCTTTGATCAAATTTCCAATAACTGAGTAAAAAATATTACTCGCAGAACCATATTTTTTATATTTTTTTTCTAATAAAATTAGCCATTAATTCTCTTTGAGCGTCGGAATTGTCGCTCTAAGATTTACAAAGTGGCAGAATAATTTATTTTAAAACATTTAATTTTCTTGCTCTCGAAAATAAAAACCTTATTTTCCACTCGGTTGAATGTCTTTGACGCTCTGAATCAACTACAGACAAATTTTTCTAGAAATCAGACATATAAAATTATGTTTTCAATTTAGAATTTGAAAGGTCACATAATTCGTAACCTTTAACCTAAAGGCATCTCTTCACGTTATGCCATGTTGGATAACCAAGATTGCCACACGATGCGAAACGGAAATCAAGTATTGGCCATGATAGTAGAATATGCACCACCACAGGTTTCAAACTTGCTACGAAATGACAAGTTTGCTACGAAGTCTCAAACTTGCTACGTTAAGTATCAGCGCCAATATTTATTTATTTATTTATTTATTTATTCGGTATAGTAACAGACAGCAAAGTAAGTAATACAGTTAACAATAATAAACAAAAGAAGTAACATTTTACCATGCAGTCCAATAAATACTATACACAACATTCAAAAAAAAAATCAATAATAATAATAGCAAATGTCAAGTACATACTCTAATAATTACACTAAAATATTTAAATAAGTAATTTAACAACTATTAGAATTGCGACTGTCACAGACACACATGTTTTTAATACAAAGGTAGGTACTCAATATCATTAACTACAAAACACAAATAATAATAAAAATAAATTCATTGCGACCAAGAAGCATAACATATTGCGACATAGATAAAAATATAATAAAACAAAAAAAAACTCATACATATGGCGACTTTCAAACGTCATTTTTACGTCAGATTTGGTTCTCTTCCCCCGCATTGGGGGCGCTGATTCCGCTTCAAATAGGCACAAAAAGCAGGTGGGTATCATAAGTCCAGCGTACTTGTATAATGGAAATCAGTGATCAAAACCCAAAGAACCGTACATTTTCCCGCGATAACAAGTCGATATTTACTAATTACTCATCGACATAAATCTTTCTATCTGTTACCTCTTCACGCCCAAACCACTGAACCGATTTTGCTGTTTGGTAGGGAAATACTTTGAGTCCTGGAAAAGGATATAGAATACTTTTATCCCGCAAAAATGTACGGTTCTTTTTAAAGTTTAGGCGCAACGGAATTGCGGGCGTTATCTAGTTGGAATATAATATTTACTAGTGAGCCTTATATTTCGTTAAAACGCTACATGGATTAATAATCTTCTCATTATGATTAAAAGCCAAGCGAGATTATGTGCGTGATTAGGGAATTAAGCGATGGAGCTTTATAAATTGACGTTGCAAATTAGCCACCTTGAACTCCTGTTAAAAGCAGCCAAGTTCACTTAAAAGGTATAAAGCGTTTAACGAGATTCGTTAAGGGTCGAATTTTCCTTTTGCGCCAGTAAAAATTAAATGCAATTTTTCAATTTTTACACGTTACAATAATGCGTTTGTAATTTAAATAAAATATGTAAAAAATACAATTGGAAATAATAAAGATTATGGGACCTGTCAGTGAGAGAGCGGTCACGCGTTCAAGCGTTCTGCGTTCGCATTCTACGTTCGAGCGGTCAGTCACAACTCACACAGGAGCAATCCTGATGCGATCAGAAAGCGCATGTATGTAACGCAATACAACACAAAGAACTCAAAACTGACGGCTTGAGAGCTCGACCGCGTGAACGCTCTCTATCTGATAGTTCCCTTAGGTGGCTTTAAAAATTAATAATAATAATTGCTATAAATTTTTAAAACAGTTATGTTTTAATAATCTATACACGTAATAAAATCGTAAGAGACTCAATTCTGTACATTGAATATTTTTGAAAAATAATACTTGGGACGTGATCTACAATCGATATGGAAGCCAAAAATATAGTTTTTAGAATTTTTGTCTGTTTGTCTGATTGTCTGTTTGTCTGTTTGTCTGTATGTATGTCCGGGATAAACTCAGAAAGTACTGGATGGATTTCCTTCAAATTTTGCACGAATATTACTTAGAGGTCGGGTCAACACATAGGCTATATTTTATTACGATATCGCCTAGGGGGGGGGGGGGGGGGGGTTCCTCAAGTTTCAATATTTTTAGTTTTTTGCACATATCGCTAAAACGGTGCGTTGTAGAGAAATAAAGTTCCGTACATAATGAAAGCTCATAAAATTTCCTACAAATTTCTCCTTTACACTTTGTATCTATCTCCACTCCTTGCCTTGCTATGAGCTTTTATCTATCTTATCTATACAGATTTCAAATGTCGTTTGATTTACATGCAGCGAGCTTCGGCGCCGGTCGTTTGAGGGGGGTGGGGGGGGGGGGGGGCAGCTTGTCGCGCGAGACTTAACAATCAATTTGCTCAGTCATATTGGTACTACATAGACTTCTTAGTCTGTTTGATAGTAAGTACATAATTTGTTTTGTTTCAAGAATTTGTTAAAATCTGATCAACTTAAGTCCTTAAGAAATCGTACTTGCTAAATATAGATTTTTCACTAGTCAAAACTAGTGAAAAATCTATATTTAGCGAGTTGTTCTATTCCGTTTATTTCTGCATGACTAAAAAGTTAAATTTCGTTTAACAAAAGTGACTGGCTTCAACCGGGCATTTTCTGAAACCCGGCTGGATTTGACTTGAAGTCACGTCACGTTATTTCACGTCACGTCGCGACTCACGTGACGTCACGTAAAATTACGACACATACCTTCACGTCACGACACGACACGACACGACACGTTACGACACGACACGTCACGATACGACACGACACGACACGACACTACACGACACGACACTACACGACACGACACGACACGACACGACACGACTTGACTATTACATTTCAATTTACTCTCAATGAGCCCTTTTATTTGATACCCATATTGCAGAAGTGCTTTAAAATAACTATTCCCCTATCTTGGCTAAGCTGCCATATTTGATATAGAATAACATTACATTTGTTTCCGAGTTACTCTCAATAAGCCCTTTAATTTGATACCCATAATATTACAGAATAACAACTGTTCCCGTATTTTGGATGAGCCGCCATATTGGATGTGGAATGACATTATAATATTCGTTTTCGAGTTACTTTCAATGAGCCCTTTCATTTGATACCCATATTGCAGAAGTGCATTAAAAATAACTATTCCCCTATCTTGGATGAGCCGCCATGTTGGATGTAAAATGACATTACATTCGTTTTCAAGTTACTCTCAAAAAGCCCTTTCATTTAATATCCATATTGTAGAACTGCATTGAAAATAACTATTTCGCCATCTTGGATTGTCGGCCATATTGGATTTAGAGTGATGCCACATACCATATCGTGTATTGTCATCCAAACTAAACGTGTATGCAAAATTTCAGCTCAATCGGTTAAATATATCTGCTTCAAAATTGAGTTCCAAGATTTCACCCGAACATACATACTTACATACATACAGAGCAAGTTAAATAAAAGCTTTTAAAAATCGTTTTAATGCCGAACATTTTTGTAAGAGCCAAATAAAATTATCTGTATGAGAATACAGCAATTTAAATACAGATATTGTTGTCGCAAATTGCAATACAACTGAATAATTTGACGGCATTCAACGAGTTAAACGTCGTGTTTAAAACACCAAGTGACGCGAAATAAACGATATGTTCGGAGCAGAGGACGCTACCAGCACTTATAGTAAATAATCCTAACAAAATCCAACATCAAACTTCATATGAGAATATTATTGACAGAAACGTTGTCAAACGTCAAACAAAACTTTTTGTTTACTGTTTAAAGCAGGTGTTCCCAAACTGTGCGCCGCGGCGCGGCGCCCTGGTGCGCCATGGAAAGGCAAGAGGGGCGCCGTGAGTCGATCCTCCATCCTTATCCGAAACCACAAATATCAAAAAAATATATAATTTTAATTAGGTGAAGCAGATCGATGATTAAATATTTGTTTATTATTATTTACCTGCGTAACCATATGCATAAGTATTATCATTTTATGTAGCTTTTTCTAATAGCTAGGTAGAGAAGGGCGCCATGAAAAAATATTGACGAGCAACTGCGCCTCAGACTGAAAAAGATTGGGAATGGGAACCCCTCACCTATTAATGTATTTTAACTGTCACGTGGCGTGACGAGGCGATGCAATGAATTTCTAAATGAGCCAATCAAAACTGAACTCTATTACACAAAAACATACACATTACAATGAAAGACTTATACTCCCCGCAGTGTCGGGCTTCGTTTATGATAAAAAAATCTATTAGATTTATTTCTTGAAACATCCTGAACAAGGCTATCAAACTTTTCCGAAAGTTGGAAATTCGGGGATGTTATACAACGTCTGACATGACAACTTCTCACTCGGTTGGAAGATTCCTTGGAGTCTCTTAAGCTCCTACTATAACAAAACAACATTTGCCTCGTCAGCTAGTAATAATATACAAATTGTGCTCGTTTATTCCAAGCTAAGCCTTAGTAAAAGGCCCCAAAAGCATCTACAATTAGTAGTGTAAAATACGAGCTATGTAAATAAGATACGATCTTAATACTCGCGTTTCCGCGGTTTGCTACTTAGTTTAGTGCCAAATCTTAACGGCTGATTTAAGTGCTATTAGTTAAAACAAGAATGTAGTGGTGGTAGTTTAACTCTGGATTAACATACAAGCTGCTGAAAGTTCATCAGAAATAATGTATCACACAAAAACTGTAGAGGTATAGAGTACTATAGTTTACGCGGTGATTCGAAGTGACAATGGTCATTGGCCTGCGTCTAAAAACTTGGAGTATTTCTGCGTTTTCTCTACGAACCGTGGTCACTATAGGTCTACCAGAATCTGATGGCAAATTTTCAAAAAATATCCTTCATCATTGGATAAATTTTTATGTTCGCATGTTTCACACACAGAATAAGCCGCTATAAGGAAAAAAAGGGATCAAAAATGTTTTATTCCAATTACCCCGGTATTGCTAGACTCAATTTATTTTCTCACTTTTTGCCATCAGATTCTAGTAGACCTGTACTTATATGTATTCTGTGCCGTGATTGATAATAATCAAGTGGCAATTGCTCCTACTCTAGGGGCGATGTCGTATTTTTCCCACTTGGAAAAAGAATGGAGTTAATAACTTTAAATTCATTGAAAGTTGCTGTTTAATATCCTAAATATTTTTGACAGACATTACGAAAAAAAATATCGGAATACCTGTTAAAAATAATTTTAATTAATTTACAAATTAATAAATTTTGCACATCACTCCTAAACTTGGAATGTCAATGACCGCTGGTGGCTTGTCTCGACATTTTGACCATAGATCCCTATGCTAAAAATCTTTCCATCCCAAAAAAAATATTTCACTATGATACGGTATTTGTACTGGTTAAGCTTCATGCTAGGTTATCGATATTTTTCACCGTGAAATATATAACAAAATTGTTTTTCATTTCGTAACATCCATTTTATTAATGACTTTATATTTTGTGGCAACTGTTATTGGCCTAATATTTTTTAATTCTGTCGAATAACGCTTTGTTCCTAAAACCTTTTACCCAAATATTATAATTCAAATATGTGTAGATCAAAATGAAATTTACTGGCTTATTGAACTGACAGGTTAATATTAGCTAGAGAATTGTTTTTAAAGACTTATGCGTAAAAATACTCCATGAATTATTAAAAGAAGGCAGTTTTGTTGAAGTCTGTTTTTATTGAAGCCTCATCCATACTATTATTAAAAATGCGAAAGTGTGTCTGTCTGTCTGTCCTTCTGTCTGTTCGTTACCTCTTCACGACTAATCCGCTGAACCTTAGCTTAGATTTCTAACTGTTCTGAGGATTTCAGGTATAGAGATAATTATAATATCCATATCTTATAATATTACTAAGGCGGATGACGTGGGAGAGCCATGCTTCGGCACGAATGGGCCGGCTCGACCGGAGAGATACCACGTCCTCACAGAAAACCGGCGTGAAACAGCGCTTCCGCTGTCTTTCGCCGAGTAAGTCAGTTTACCGGAGGCCCAATCCCCTACCCTTTTCCTTTCCCTACCCTCCCCTATTTCCTTCCGTACCCTCCCCTATTCCCTTCCGTACCCACCCCTATTCCCTTCCGTACCCTCCCCTATTCCCTTCCCTACCCTCCCCTATTACCCCTTAGAAGGCCGGCAACGCACCTGCAGCTCTTCTGATGCTGCGAGTGTCCATGGGCGACGTAAGTTGCTTACCATCAGGTGACCCGTTTGCTCGTTTGCCCCCTTATTTCATAAAAAAAAGGATATTAATATGGTTAAGTAGTAATTTATTTATATGGACGAAAAATCGCCCAATGGTCGAAATTCGACCTTAGTTTCAAAGACATTAGGACTATGTACTACCTATATTTTGTAAAAAAATATTGACTTTATCATATTTTTTCAACTCTTGTCTCTGGGACTCAGCTGATCTCAGACTGACCATCTAAGCATTGTCTAATAATATCTAAGTTTCAATAAAAAAAACTTTAATCCATTTTCAATTTGTCAACTTGTTGTCAACAGGCTTCAACCATAAATAAAAGAGTATAATTCGTATGTATAGGCATTGTCACTCAAAAATCTGTCATCTTCTTGAGTGTGCGTATTGTAGTGTGTGTAATGTTTTACTTGTTAAAAAAATGTATGATAAAAGCATAATTTCAAAATAATATTAGCTCGATGCACTCCTTCACCATATAAACTATAACTATGCAAAATTTCATTCACCTACGTTTCCCCATTTTTCGTCAAAAGGGATACAAAGTTTTTGGCTCACGTATTAATATATAGATTACTAGCTGTGCCCTGCGGTGCTACCCACGGTATACAGGGTGTAACAAAACTAAGAGATAATACTTTAGGGTGTGTATGTGTTTCTCGTAGAGAGTTCACCTTTTTTTTCACTTTTTTATGGGGAAACTCGTGACGCCGGGGCACTTGACCATACAAAAGTGAAAAAATGCTCTTTCAGCGCTGCTAATTTCACAGTGAATTTTCTACGAGAAACACGTACAGGCCCTAAAGTTATATCACTTGGTTTTGTAGCATTCTGTATAAGGGAAAACAAATTCTAATGTTTTCCTAGAGTAAAAGTAACATATTATATGTGTTAATCCAGGGTATCAACAAATTTCATGCCAATTTTTAATTATAATCGCACCAGCCGTTCGACGTAAATAAGTAACAAACTTACAAACTTTCGCCTTTATAATAATTATTAGTGTGGTATTGATAGAGGGCTAAATATTTGTATTGACCGATTGAAACCGCAACGGTGTAGGTTGGCAGCCAATGGCCAAACATTTGTGGGGGACAAACATCGTCCACGTCCTGCCTATTCCGTGTATCTCAACTATTTGATGGCTGCACGTCGACGTACCATCGAAGGACATCGCACAAACTCTGACAAAATTGACGAAGCTCACTGGGATGCATATTATGACAGTAGAAATTAGGTTTTACACGATATGAGTACTAAAACGTACAATTTATGAAAATATTGAAAAATACTTTGACGAAGTGGGTGGTGCTTTGACAAACATAATATAAGTTTTGCAAAAGTGTATACTGTATACAAAGACTTCTATTTAAACTTAAATAGAATGCTTTGTCTGTATATGTATAAGATGTCTGACTTAAATAAATAAAATATAAAAACAATATTTTATATTCCTTTTAAAATAATTTTATGTTCGATAAAAAATAATAAAGAGAAAAATAATTTAAATCGAATAAATATTTTTTGTTTTGGCTTACCTTATGCTATTTTTGTCGTTTGCCTCATTTTTGCTGTAGTGACATCCTGTCAAAAATGAGGCAAAAAGGCATTTTTGAAAAAACTTTCATAAATCTTTTATAAATATTTGATAGCCATTGAAAGAGTACTGTAATTATTTTAATAATATTTATTAATATCAGGATTTACAGATAAAAATAATTATTATCATACGGTGACGTTCAATAAATATGTTCATAGGTAAGGATGTCGGTGTAGCTAATGGCTATGTGAATGCTTTGAATGTATTGTCAGCCGAGAGTGAATCAAATATCCAAATATTCTGAATACCTTTCTGTCATATAGAACATAAATAACTTATTTTATTTTAAATATTAATGACTAGCTGACCCGGCTAACGTTGTTTTGTCATATAAATTATTTCTAGCATCAATTTAAAAAGTAGATAAAAATATATTCTCAGGCCTAACGAATGTACATACAAAATTTCAATAAAATCGGTTGAGCCGTTTTGGAGGAGTTCCCGCACAAACACTGTGATACGAAAATTTTAAATATACTTACTTCATTTCACTGGACCTACTGCAACAGTTTTTTAAATATGAAATTAAATAACATTAAGGTACTATCATTTTCAAATTGTCATTCCTGAGAAACGAACAAAGGCTTAGTCGACAATTTTTGGACCGAATGTCGTCAAAACTAAATCCGAAAGTTAATCACTATCAAACAAAACCAAAAAAATATGTTAATTCTAAACTTCGGCACGAATGGGCCAGCTCGATTGGAGCAATACCACGTTCTCACACAGAAAACTGGCGTGAAACAGCGCTTGCGCTGTGTTTCGCCGAGTGAGTGAGTTTACCGGAGGCCCAATACCCTACCCTATTCCCTTCCCTACCCTCCCCTATTACCCTATTCCCTCTTTAAAGGCCGGCAATGCACATGCAGCTTTCTTTTTATTTTTTATTTTATGAAATAAGGGGGCAAACGAGCAAACGGGTCAACTGATGGAAATCAACTTCCGTCGCCCATGGACACTCGCAGCATCAGAAGAGCTGCAAGTGCGTTGCCGGCCTTTTAAGAGGGAATAGGGTAATACGGGAGGGAAGGTAAGGGAAGGGAAGGGAATAGTTGAGGGTAGGGAAGGGAATAGGGTTTGGGCCTCCGGTAAATTCACTCACTCGGCGAAACACAGCGCAAGCGCTGTTTCACGCCGGTTTTCTGTGAGAACGTGGTATTTATCCGGTCGAGCCGGCCCATTCGTGCCGAAGCATGGCTCTCCCACGTCTGAATACTGAAACTTCTAATGCTGCGAGTGTCCATGGGCGACGGTTGCTTTCTATCAATTTGCCCCCTTATTTCATTAAAAAAAAAACATACCATCAAAAAGTCTTTAATGAATAAAAAAGAGTCGAACGTTATTCTTACCATTGTAATTAGAATTTCCTTATAAAGTACAGTCGTTCAGAACTTTCCGCTTCGGAGTCGCTTCGGCCAGCTTCAAACTGTAATTATGAATACCCCCAGGATTTTAAACTTCCGAACTCGCAGTCCACAGTAACAATTAGAATTACATATCGCTATTACATATTGTTTTAATTTAATTGTATAAAGTTTATTGTTGTTTTAAATTATTTTACATGTCGTCTATATTTTTAATGATGGCACTTAAACTAAACAATACAAATAATATTTGCTAGTTTTATTCTAAATTACTTAAAATACTCAACATCAAGTTTTCGCTTTTGCCAGCACAGCCAAAGTGAAATGCGTTATTTTGATTTCTATTTTATAATATTAAAGTTACTTATCGTCTTAATCAAAAAAGAAAGTGAGGAAAATATATTATTTACAAATCCATAAAAATATCTGTCAGTAAGGCCAACTTAAAATAATAAAACAGTGTTGCCAACACAAAGTCAATATAACATCGATATTTAAGTTTCCCGCTCCAGTGACGCGGTTCCGCTGAGACCAACTTACATGAACATAAGTTTCGACGCCGGGGAACCTTGTTAATAAGACCACGTACACAGAAACGGTTAGCGTTTTCATCATTTTCGCTATAATATACAGACTAGACCAGATTTTTGAACGAAGTTCCTTATCGCGCGTTGCAAAACGGTGCTTGACGGAAAAAGTTGTAACGATACGACACTTTTTGACCGACACTTATTGCCACAGACATGGATCAAGATAGAAACCGCATGTACTTCGCGGGCCATGCGGTATGGTATGTATCTCGATCTATATCTGTGCTTTTTGCTATAGCTGTAAGCCGTGGCCCGTGAGGCGTGCGCGTGTTTCTCTGTCTGTCTGTATCTCTCTCTCTCTCATAGAAAGCAAGCCAGTTATGTTTTTTTTTAAACTGTGTTCCATCCGAGTGTCCCTTAACACCTCCAAAGTTTTTTTTTTGTGATTTATAATATGGGCATGCGCCCATGTCACGATTTTTTCCATACAAAAGTGAAAAAAGTTGCTCTTTCAGCGCTGCCACTTTTACAGTGAACTCTATACACGGGACTCACTTAGTTTTTTAACAACCTGTATAATACTGCAGCCAATGGCTACGTCTATAAACTGCAGTATTATATTCGTACATAGCTTCATAGATATGGCGAGGAAAAAGCATAGTAGAAGAACTAATAGCGATAGACTAGTACGATATTTCAAGTTATCGATGAAAATAACGTTATTTCTTGTGCAAAAATCTCTCCGAGTAAGTAAGAGGTTTAAAAAAACTAATATGTAAACCAACTACGTAAACATAGAAAATTAAAATAAAAAAATTATTTCACATCTAGTTTTTATTACTAGAGATCGCCCAATGGTCGAAATTCGACCCTAGTTTCAACGACATTAGGACTACTACCTATATTTTGTAAAAAAAATATTTACTTTATCATAGTTTTTTTCAACTCTTGTCTCTGGGACTCAGCTGATCTTTTACTGGCCGTGTAAGCATTGTCTAATTATTAGTATCAAGGCCCGTATTCACGTAGATTCAATAAAAAAACTATAATCCATTTTCAATTTGTCAACTTGTCGTCAACAGACTTCAAGTATAATTCGTATGTATAGGTTTGTAACTCAAAAATCTGTCATTTTTTAGTGTGTGTGTTGTAGTGTGTGTAATGTTTTATTTGTTAAGAAAATGTATGATAAAAGCATAATTTAAAAATAATATTAGCTCGATGCACTCCTTCACCATATAAACTATAACTGTGCAAAATTTCATTCACCTACGTTTCCCCATTTTTCGTCAAAAGGGATACAAAGTTTTTGGCTCACGTATTAATATATAGATTCGTAGGACACATCACATACGGCATCCTTACTATTTACCAATACGTCGTAAACTATTCAGTTTTGAAATCTCGATGCAAGTAAAGAAACACAAGTAAAATTAAATAACACAGGAACCGGACATGTTTTCGCGATGAAAGTAGCCTAAGCCTTGTCATAGTAAAAGGAGGGGAAGTAAGTTATCTTCATACAAAGGCACCGCGCGCGGCATGTATTTTGTTGTGTACCGTACGTGGCGACGCATTGATACTATGGGCTATGGCGCACACATACAAGCCGCGCGCAGTGTCTTTGTATGAAGATAACTTACTTCCCCTCCTTTTACTATGGCCTTGTGCTGTGCTACATTCAAAATTTGTAATAAGTAGATGGCGCCCGCAAGTCCGTTACGCCAAAATTATTTTATTTCGCGGGAACCGTACCATTTTCCGGGATAAAAATTATTATGTCCTTTCCCGGGATTCAAAGAGTCTCCATACCAAACTTCAACAAAATCGGTTTAGCGGTTTTGGCGCGTAAACGTAACATACACGCATTAATAATATTAGTATGGATAGGGATAATAGTTGTATTTTTAATCGGTTGTATCACGGGGAATTGTTCGGAATCATACCACCTGCAACTTTTCGCCATCGTCCCACGCAAAAAATATACCATCCTCATCACCATGATGAGTGGCAGTCTTCCACCGTGCGTTTCTCGCGTAACTTTCTGTCGCGCACTGTAAAACTCTGGAACGAATTGTCACCAGCAGTATTTCCGGACCAATACGACCTGCAAACCTTCAAGAAGAGAGCGTATTCCCTCTTAAAAGGGCGGCAACGCACCTGCAGCTCTTCTGATGTTGCGAGTGTCCATGGGCGACGGTAGTTGCTTTCCATCAGGTGACCCGTTTGCTCGCTTGCCCCCTCATTTCATTAAAAAAAACCGCGTATGTTATGAAAAATCTATTCAACAGAATTCCGAAGTGTCATTAGTGCAACCGCGGGCAAAACAAACGAAATTAAACAAGCATTATAGCCAAAAGTTGCAGCGAATGCATGGGTTTAAAGTTTGCAAACTGCGGGTGTCATACTAATGCAACATTTGCTTCCAAATTGATACTAACCGTATCGCTTCGTAGACAGCGCGGCGACGTTGCAAGTTTGTAAGTTTTACAAAAAATAGACGTTGTAAAACTCTAAAAACTGTATTAGTACTTTTACCTACAATCTATCTTAGTTACTTTGAGTATAATGCAAGCAACCGTAACATCAGTTCGATAATAATTCTCAATGCTGTTGTTATAAAAAATTCTAAAATATTTTTTGCATCAAGATTTTTAATAACTTACGGATTTGGTGTTTAGTAGTTTTTGACTTTTGTTTAGCTAGTTTAAGTAGACAGAACGGGGGGGGGGGGGGGGGGGCTGGGGGTTTACACTTCTTTCTATTTCCTTAAGTCTTACGAACTATCTATCGGGTCAAGAATCTTAATACCATTTTAACATTTTTTATCTATCTCAAAACTCAATACTTAAAAAAGATTTTGCTGGGCGCTCTTAAAAGTCCTAATTAAGTCTTACATTGAAACAGTTGAGAGTGAAGGTTAATAAGGACCCGTTTAGTATTCACGGCGGAAACGTCAAACAGGAACGTTAAAGCCATCACGTTAATTTACGATGTAAACAGATTTGTTGAGTAGCGTTAATGTGCAGCGTTGAAAGCAGTAGAATGGATCTATGTCTTAATTCTTGAGTAACTCTCCTGAGAGACGCTGGAGGAGAATTATTGGAACGAAGTTGCTTATGGCGCGTTGCTAAAGGGGGCTAGACGGAAAAAGTTGTAACAACATGACACAAAAGTGTCGGTTTATTACAACTTGAGCAAAAATGTTATAGTTGTAAGTAAGGTAGTGCGTGTTTCTCTCTATATCTTTTTGTTTTTTTTTTGTGTTTTTTTTAATAATGTCGTTCCGTCCGTCCCTTGACACCTCTCAAGCTATTATAGATGAATAGATGACAACACTGTTCCGCCGAAAGTCGTCCGTCGTGCAAATATTGTGCAATTTTCCGCAACAAAATCTATACTATACTTCCAGACTCTCAAAATATCTCCATACACCCTAATTCGATTCAGACGTTTAAGCGTGAAAAGGCATAAACATATAGACACACTTTCACATATTTTACAATATGAGCCAGAGCTTTGCCCCGTCTATTTAGTTTTATTTTAAAAATAAAGTACTTTATACGTGGGAGAGCCATGCTTCGGCACGAACGAACGGGCCGGCTCGACCGGAGAAATACCACGTTCTCACAGAAAACCGGCGTGAAACAGCGCTTGCGCTGTGTTTCGCCGAGTGAGTGAGTTTACCGGAGGCCGAATCCCCTACCCTATTCCCTTCCCTACCCTCCCCTTCCCTAACCTCCCCTATTACCCTATTCCCTCTTAAAAGGCCGGCAACGCACCTGCAGCTGATGCTGCGAGTGTCCGTGGGCGACGGAAGTTGCTTTCCATCAGGTGACCCGTTTGCTCGTTTGCCCGCTTATTTCATAAAAAAAAAAAAAAAAAAACTTAATAACTCCCACACCGGTTCCGATGACGATGGCCGGTTTCATTGAAATCAGGCCAGTTACGCAGGAGTAATGTTATAATAATAATAAAACTCCCCACACCGGTTTCGGTGACGGTGGCCGGTTTCATTGAAACCAGACTAGGTACTTTATAGTGCCCAAGCGTGTGCGCAGTACACAAGAGCACTCTCCATTCCTTTACTCTCATAACACAGTGGGACGGAAGACCGACACGACTGGCGAGAGATGAGGCGCAGGACCGACTTTTTATATGCCCATCCGACGCATGGATCATCTTACTTGTCAGACAATCAGGTGATCAGCCTGCATTGTCCTAACCAAACTTGGAAATAACATGTTTCCAACGCGGGAATCGAACCCACGACCTCCGAGTCAAGAGCCGCGCCACTGGACCACGGAGGCGATGATAATAAAATAAAGCTTATCAAAATATGTTTACGTTTCACCTAGGATATGGGTGTGAAGAGAGTAGCACGAAGGTTTTCTCTACCTTTGTACGACCTCTTAAGCGTTGCCGTAGCTTTTCCAGGACTAGACTTGAGACTTGTTGGATAACCCTCGACGCAATAATTTCCATTATTTTTAGAGTTCCGTAGCCAAATGACAAAAATACAAAACCTTTATAGATTCGTCATGTCTGTCTGTCTGTCCATCCGTATGTCACAGCCATTTTTCCCCGAAACTATATGAGCAAATAAAAAGATACAAAATTGGAAAAATTATTAAAAAATGTAGAGTTCCCAATAGGTACAACTGAAACAAAAAAAAATTTTCACCTAACCTATGCGTGTGGAGTATTTAGATTCCATTGCTTTTAGGGTTCCGAAGCCAAATGACAAAAAACAAAACCTTTATAGATTCGTCATGTCTGTCTGTCTGTCTGTCCATCCGTATGTCACAGCCATTTTTCCACGAAATTATATAAGCAAATAAAAAGATACAAAATTGGAAAAATTATTTAAAAAATTAGGGGTCCCTATAGGTACAACTGAAACAAAAAAAAAATTTCACCTAACCTATGCGTGTGGAGTATCTAAGAATAGGTCTTCAAAAATCATAATATTGAGGTTTCTGATATCATTTTTTTCTAACCTGAATAGTTTGCGAGAGAGACTCTTCCAAAGTGGTAAAATGTGTGTCCCCCCCTCTTACTTCTAAAGTAGGGACATGATAAGTCTAAAAAAATATATAATGTACATTACTATAAAAACTACCAACGTAAATTGGTTTAAACGAGATCTAGCAAAGTAGTTTTTTATACGTCTCTAATGGTACCTTTTAACTTTCATTAAATCAAATTAAATGTAAAAATAAATCAAAAACCTTTTCATGTCATAAAATAAAATTTATTGCTGCTGCAGAACCCTTCATGGGCGAGTCCAACTCGCACTTGGCCGTTTTTTATAATTCGTGAAAAGTGATTTTAAGAAAAGTAATTTTATTGTGCATCGAAATACCATCCTATAGAATGATAACTCTAAGACATCATCGACCCGCTTTATGTTTTTTGACGCAGTTACTCTTCTATATTATGGTAGTTCAATGTTTATGAAATTAAATATTGAAATGTATTGAAAAAAAAACCATTATAGGTAAACGAAATCTTAGCTAGTAAAACATTTCAAATAGAACAACTTTTTGCCTAAATTTAATTTCCAGAGTTCTGAGAATTTCGTCTGAAATTTAGTTCTCAAAATATACTCAATCTCATATTAATATATCCAAGCTCTCAAAATATAACCCAATTCCTAAAATAAAAACAAATGCTATCCTCTTCTAGGACGCACGAAAACTAGCTCCCCGAAATAATAAAAGTTAGGAGGAAATTTTCGTGCATTCAGCTACGGTTCAAGCTGGACGTGCTAAAATTACCCACTTACAACTTTTACCTACTGTTCGTATAGTACAGAGAGCATTATAAAACTATTTAAAACTAAAAAATAGGCACATGGGTAAATAAAATAGAGGTATGACTACAGGCAAGATTCTGAATCAAAATCAACTTGATATTGTTAAACCCTATTCACAAAATGCCACTCATAATATTAAGCTTTTTTTTTTTAATGAAATAAGGGGGCAAACGAGCAAACGGGTCACCTGATGGAAAGCAACTTCCGTCGCCCATGGACACTCGCAGCATCAGGAGAGCTGCAGGTGCGTTGCCAACCTTTTAAGAGGGAATAGGGTAGTGAAGGGAAGATAATAGGGGAGGGTAGGGAAGGGAATAGGGTAGGGGATTGGGCCTCCGGTAAACTCACTCACTCGGCGAAACACAGCGGAAGCACTGTTTCACGCCGGTTTTCTGCGAGAACGTGGTATTTCTCCGGTCGAGCCAGCCCATTCGTGCCAAAGTATGGCTCTCCCACGTTATTATTGCATACTCAACTCCAGCGCCTGCTCTAAAAGGTTATCACTTATCTATAGAGTAACAACTGAATCTTAGACCACTCAATAAAGTTCGAATATGGTCGAACTGACGCGCGATTTGACCGTCCTGCCGGGCGATTTCGACCGTCGAAGTTGGGTGAATAATATGTGTCCTTTATTATAAGCTTCACTGTGAAAATAGCCGAAAGAGTCACTTTTGAATTCCTTGTTGTATGAGAAATGTCCCAAAGTAAAGAATTTGTGAAAATGAAAAAATATTAAAAAAAAAACGCATTTTATAGGCACCTTGTAAAAGATTCTTGATAGTTAAGAGACGCAACACGTTTTACTTTGGTGTGCCTTGTGATAGATCCTTATGTGTTAACTGCTTCAAGGACTGCGCTTTAAACCCCCACTTTAGTTTAAATAATATCTTTACCCACTTCGTTCCAAAATTATTATAGCAACAGTCATGCCCGGAATAAATTAAAAACTTTATTATTTGTTATTCCATGTAGCAACTATCCCTGTTTAATATTCCGAATAATACAGTCGGTACATTACAGTAAGCATTTATTTGTTTATTTTGTGTAAAGTTTGCCGGAATTTCAGTAAGACCACACTGCCTCGTGATCAAAATTACAGTCCATTTATACAAGACTAGCTGTCCCAGCAAACTTTGTTTTGCCATAAAATTATTTGCCCCGTTTTCCTGCTTTTCTCTTGAAGATTTTTCTGATTTTTTAGGGTTCCGTAGCCAAATGGCAAAAAACGGAACCCTTATAGATTCGTCATGTCTGTCTGTCTGTCTGTCTGTCTGTCCGTCCGTACGTCACAGCCACTTTTCTCCGAAACTATAAGAGCTATACTTTTGAAACTTGGTAAGTAGATGTAGTCTGTAAACCGCTTTAAGATTTTGATACAAAAATGGAAAAAATATTAAAAATTTTAGGGGTCCTCATAGACAACTGAAACAAAAAAAAAATTTTTTCATCTTACCTATGCGTGTGGGGTATCTATGGATAGGTCTTCAAAAATCATATTAATATTTCTAATATCATTTTTTTCTAACCTGAATAGTTTGCGAGAGAGACTCTTCAAAGTGGTAAAACGTGTGTCCCCCTCCCCCCTCTAACTTCTAAAGTAGGGGCATGATAAGTCTAAAAAAAATATATGATGTACATTACTACAAAAACTACCAACGAAAATGGTTTGAACGAGATCTAGCCAGTAGTTTTTTTTATACGTCATAAATGGTAAACCTTAATTTAACTTTCATTAAATCAACTGAAATATGAAAATAAATCAATAATTTCGTAATTTCATAAAAATAAACCTTATTGCTGCTACGGAACCCTTCATGGGCGAGTCCAACTCGCACTTGGCCGGTTTTTTTCTATAGACCTCACGGACCCCGAGACCTTTCCAACGAATGCAAACCGTGGAAATCAGTTCGTGCGTTCTAGAGTTATAGCGTCAGGAAGGAAACCCCGACTTATTTTTATACATTAGACTAGATGATGCCCGCAACTCCGTCGCTCCGAAATTCGATTTTTACGCGGAAACTGCACATTTTTCTAGAATAAAAACTAGTACGTACTTTCCAACTTAGACAATAGACTCATACATACTAAATTTCGTCAAAAGTTTTTTCTTTTATGAAATAAAGGGGGCAAACGAGCAAAACGGGTCACCTGATGGAAAGCAACTTCCGTCGCCCATGGACACTCGCAGCATCAGAAGAGCTGCAGGTGCATTGCCGGCCTTTTAAGAGGGAATAGGGTAATAGGGGAGGGTAGGGAAGGGAAGAGGGTAGGGGATTGGGCCTCCGGTAAACTCACTCACTCGGCGTTTTTCTGTGAGCCCCAGTGCCGTAAATAGGACGGTGCCACCGGTGCCCAGGCACAGGGCGTAGACTCTGGGGGGGGCGCAAAAATGGCCAAACCAGGCAGGAGTATTATTTTTTCGGTTTGCTCCAGATAATAGTTCCCGCTGCGCCCCTAGAGCACGATTCCAACAGTAAAATAGACCTATACATTGCTTTGGGTAATATTAATACCTAAAAAAGCTAGGGCGTAGTTGTAGGAGCTCGCACAGGGCGCAAAAAAGACTGTTTACAGCACTGGTGAGCCCGTGGTATTTCTCCGATCGAGAGCCGGCCCGTTCGTGCCGAAGCATGGCTCTCCCACGTCACATTATGTAGTTTAAGCATAGGACAGACAGACTGAAAACATTTCGCATTGATAATATGAAATGAATTTAAACCTTCCAGGATCTCTCAAGACATAAGGATCATTGTCATAGAAGCTCGAAGGTTACTGCGACTGGAACGTAAGTACGTGATTCGCTTTCATAAATGTTTCGTCTACTGAGTATAATAAATTAATAATAATAATATAATAATACTCCCCACACCGGTTTCGGTGACTTGGCCGGTTTCATTAAAACCAGGCCAGGTACGCAGAAGTAATTTTATAATGCCCAAGTGTGTGCGCAGTACACAAGAGCACTCTCTATTCCTTTTACTCTCATAACCCAGTGGGACGGAAGACCGACACGACTGGCGAGAGATCAGGCGCAGGACCGACTTTTTTACATGCCCATCCGACGCATGGATCATCTTACTTGTCAGACAATCAGGTGATCAGCCTGCATTGTCCTAACCAAACTTGGAAATAACATGTTTCCAACGCGGGATTCGAACCCACGACCTCCGGAGTCGAGAGCGACGCTCTAACCACTAGACCACGGAGGCGTTCAATAATAAATTAATAATATATACACTGTCACTTTAAATAATGACCTGCTTTGTCAGTCCGATCAGGTCCGGCTACAGAGGAATTGCAGTGGTGGGAATGTGTGGTGGGCCGTCGGTCAGTCCGATACATCGGTCTCCCCATACACCATGATTATATTATGACGCCTTTAGGCCGACCGCATACATACGTTTTCCGTATGCGACTTACGAATTCGGTTTCCGTATTCGGAAATCCGAATGTATGAAATCAGTACAAAATACATTAACTGCCGCACACGTTCGTCTTTCTTCGCACGCAACGAATTCCGTACTGTGCATGTCGGCATGTCGGCATCGTGCATGCCGGCGCAAAAAAAGAACGTTTGTGCCAGTCTCACGGGATTCAAAAAAAAAACTAATTTGGAAATCTATTACGAAAAACGTGCGTTTGCTTTGCGGTCAGCTTTAATACTAAGTAGTGTAAGGGTCAATTCAGATCGCAACGTGACGCGTGAATTTGTATGGATATCACAGATTTGTAAGACGTCTCGCGCAATTGAAATCTGTCAATTCAGTACAAATTTAGAAATGCATCTACGCGTCGCGTTGTGGTCTGAATTATTGACCCTAAAACTCTTTCAGACGTAAAATAATTTAACGGACTGTAGTTCTGTCATTGCATTATGGCAAGTAAAATTTTATGTCAATCGCAGATATTTATGGACGGATAGACTGGTCAATGGTGTCAATTGGCCATTTCCACATTAAATGCTCCATAAAACTCCAGCATGTCCTGAATATAAACGTCTGGGGAGTATCGTAAAATATATCTTCTAGCTGACTCGGAACTCGGAAGACACACCGGTACGTGATCTTTGTCAGTGGTTCTTGTAATTAAACTATTTTATTGGCGTTACATATTTATGTGTGTTCGTGACTTTGCAGCCATGCTAGGGTGTTGGCGCGTGATGTTGAAATGGAGGTGTGGATGCGAAATAATTGTCACTCAAGAGACATCAGTCTTAATTCGTTAATGATATTGACAAGATACTGTTTAGCTATCTCTCAAGGGAATGTGAAACATTTAGAACAAACGCCGCCATCTTATAAAGTCATCTTGTTGTTAACAAAAGCCTAAATTAAATCCTCCACCTCATCTATGTCAATGCATCTGTTAATGGTCCTGTACTCAAAGTATATCTGTGCCAAATGTCATCAAAATTGATCCTACCTTTTGACATGGCCTTCTTATAATCGCGAAAAATGTTCAATATTCACAATATTGCCGTTCTCACAGAATAATAATAATAGCTTCCACACCGATTTCGGTGACGGTGGCCGGTTTCATTGAAACCAGGCCAGCTACGCAGGAATAATTTTATCATGCCCAAGTGTGTGCGCAGTACACAAGAGCACTCTCTATTCGTTTACTCTCATAACCCAGTGGGACGGAAGACCGACACGACTGGCGAGAGATCAGGCGCAGGACCGACTTTTTACACGCCCATCCGACGCATGGATCATCTTACTTGTCAGACAATCAGGTGATCAGCCTGCATTGTCCTAACCAAACTTGGAAATAACATGTTTCCAACGCGGGAATCGAACCCACGACCTCCGAGTCAAGAGCCGCGCTCTGTACCACTAGACCACGGAGGCGTTCTCACAGAAGTAAGAAGAGTAAGTGTTTATTTTATTTAGTCTGTGCTTTTAGAATTGTTTGAAAATCCATTGAAATATGATACGAACGAAAATCGTCGAACACGATACGTTGTTTTGAATCACGGTACATAGACTAAGAGCCAGCGAACAACATACGCTACGTTTAACGCATTCTTTACTTTTTTTGTTTTCTTGACACTTGGTGAAATCGTGTTATTAGATACATGACTCTAAAGTGCTAAAACTCTGGCTATTGGAAAAATTGGCGTCGATAACTACGATAACGAATATCTGGAGGCATTAGCCTACAGATATTTAGTAATTCTTATTAAGACAAAACGGTGACAGGAGATGGTAATTGTATAATATGATCCTCTGTATCTGAATCTTTAACTTGATAATAATAATATCTAACCTTCTGGTATCCTTCTGGTATGCATTGATTATACCTCCTATCAATTTGACATTATCTCTTGGCAGTTGTTAAAATTTAACTGAAATACTTATAACCTACATTGGATGGTGAAAATATTATATTATGCTCATTACAGCAGTGTGCGTATAGTGTGTGTATGTTCAACAGTTAAAATGTCAAAATAGGTATATGTAGCGTGAACTCTATTAAGCTGATCGCAAGTTTATTGTCAGCTCCGTACACGCCGTACGCGTCGAACGCACCGCATAGTACACGAAATACGGCGCGTACGGTGCGGACGAATATGTGAAGTTTCACGTCATTTCATACAACTATATCTAAAAAGCGTTCGGGCGTCCATGCTAATAAATGTGCGATCACCTTTACAGACATACTACGTATTGTACGCTAGCTCCTAGAGTACGGAGGAACGCATTGAATATTCGAAACTCGTTAGGCAATCGGCTTTTGTGAATAATATCGTTGGGAAAAAGCTTACAAAACGATACCACATATTGTAAGACTTGGTTCACAAATCACACGGCACAATACTGCAAGTTTTTTTGCAGTATTAGTCTTAACATTTACACTTCGATTGTACTGCAACAAATCGTGCAGTACAATCGACGTGTGAATGGCTCTATGTAACACATTTTTTTATTACAATTATTAGCCGTCTATGGGCCAGTCGCTCTATCCATTGTTTGTCTCATTTACATAATTTTGTCGCGTATCTAGATTACATTTGCTCTACTGTAAGTTCTATACACATTGTATGCACCACTATTTATTCGTTAAGACGTATACTTCCAAAAAACGTGCAGGAAACGTGCAGGGTTGTGCCGTGTGAGCCTAACCTTATTTTACTATAAACGATTTTTAACCTATTTCGATAGTATCTCGTCAAACATTCCTATTTAGATTAATGGTATTGATTTGGATAACTTTAAACATCACTAACTGCCGCAATCAGAGTATTTCATTAAAGTTTAATGATGATTTAACTTTAATTTAATAAACAGTTGAACCATTTTGAAGGCTGGTCCCTCCCTAAAATTAGCAGGTCGATGTCTGTCTGTACGAATATCGACGTAAAGGACATTAAAAATAAAATAACATTCATATCAGCGCGCCTTGTACAGTGGCGGTTACGGCGCTCGCCGCGTCCTTGATAGGGTGAAATATGAAAAAATTATACTTTTCACATGGACGTGACTATTCGATTAAAAATTCCTCGTGAGGAACTGTACTAGTGTAACTGATAAACGCTCTAAGCCTGCAGATTACGAAGTTAATAGAATATATTTTGCAGAACAATCGATGACCACGGTTCTTTTTTTTTTCTGAAACCTATTGGGTAATGGGTTTGGAAAAAATCCTCGTGAGCAATTGAAGAGTAAAGACCAGTCTTCAATATATATTTTTTTCGGTATTGTGATTTAGTTCTACCAGACTTTATAGAGGTTGAACCTAGTCGAAATTGCCAGGTAGGGTAATGAAATTTGGTATGGAGATATTTTGAGTCCCGGGAAAGGACATAGGATACTTTTATCTGCTCCCGCGCGATAAACGCTATTCTGCGCAGCGGAGTTACAAGCATCAACTAGTAAGTGTCTAAACACACCATGCCGAAGTCTGCGGCGGAAGTTCGGCATGATTCCGCCTGCCATGTATTTTAAATTACCGATGACACACCATGCAGAAATTACGTCGCGTTATATTGTATGCGTTTGACATTGCTGACGTAATCATGCGGAATTTCCGCCGCGGAACTTCGGCATGGTATGTTTAGACACTAAGGTTGGATTGCACCAACTAACTTTAACTATAACTGTAACTTTAACTATAACTTTAACTACAATGCAAAATGTAAAATCTTTTGTTAAAGTTAAAAATGGACGCCATCAAGACGCCATATTTAACCATAACCATAGAGATCGAGAAGGTTTTAAATGCACGTAACGAAAAAAGGAACTAACGCTGTCATCATACAAAAACGCCATTTTTGACAGTTCTCCTTTACCAGCAGCGCCCCCGCCCACGTTCATTTATAACCTTGTTGGACCGGCTGTCATCTGTCAATTTCTCCGGTCAAAGTTAAGGTTAAAGTTAAAGCTAAATTTAGCCTCAACTATAACCATAACTTTAACCACGCCTCTGGTGCAACCCACCCTAAAAGACTGTGGTTTCATGCCATAATAAAATTCTGCGTATTCCTATCGTAGGTAATAAAGCTTTTAGTGGAAATTTTACACGAGCTGGTGCACTCGAACTCTACGATTGAGTTTCCAATATTGTATGAGAGAATACGGGCCGTGGTGTATTTTTCGAAGAACTCAATTTTGTTTTGTTATTTTTTGAGATTCTAGTTTGGGTTGGGTGTAACATGTAATACTCGAATTTTATCTTTGTTATATGTTGCGGTTGTTTTGATTTTTTATGAAAACAAGAAGCAAAAAAATCGTTGAATATTGTAGCTTGAAACTGGAAATTTTTTCAACATCTGGGAGTAATATTATATCGACCTTTTAATATATTAAATCTAAGGGCCTGTTTCACTACTTTCTGATAAAGTGCCTAATAGGCTATTCACAACTTTTTTGACAGATTCTCCATACTTGATCTGGCAAGTTAATTTGTGGATAGCCTTATCAGGAAGTGGTGAAACTGGCCCTTGATAAATAATAATATTTACTGCCAAATATTGTGCAAAAATTCATTGCATTGAAATTGTTATAATTTTATTAATTTCGTACTTGAGAAAAATTTATACATTTTTCTAGATAAAATATGTAGGGCATAGAGAAAAATGTGATTAAGGTGGTACGGAAAATACTTCGGGTCTTGACAAAGTATATTCGTATCTCATCAAAATAACTTCAGTGCTATAAACGTAAAGAGGTTAGGTTTGTAATAAACTTAGATTTAGTATGGATTAAATTCGTTATAGTTATGTAAACTGTAAAAAAAATTTCAAAGTTCTTTTTAATGAAATGGCCGACAGCTTGGCTTTAATAACAAATTAAGCGGGGATTAAGCACGTAGGTAATTGAAACAAAAAAATGTCATGACGACTCGGACGTGTTGGCTGAGGCCCAGAACATATTGGAGTCAGCCCAACTCACCGATTGTCGAACATACAGAACTCATTCAGTGTTTATTTGCCCCTGAGAGATCCTTATTTAGTGAATCTAAGGGTTAGATTTGTATATCTCTCAGGTAAAACAGCTCTGAATGGTCGTACCTGTGTTATTAGTGTATGCTCATTGAATTATCGCTATTCATATTGGCACTATTGGTGATTTCGTTACGTATAGTGAGTCAATTTATAGTAATAAAGAAGGTTGGTATTTCAGTGATAACCTACGAATAATAAAAACTGAGGAAAAGTAACTCCGTCAAAAAATATGCTCCACAATACTTGTAATATCACAAGCCGCGCCGCGCCGAGCCAGCTATTACGAGCGAGCACGAGCCACAGGCGAGCACGAGCCACCCCTTCTCACGGCGCGTTATATCACAAGCCGCGCCACACTGACAAACATTCAAGTAAAATTAAACTTTATTAACACGATAATAGATATCATTTTGCTCTAAGTCACTACGTTAAATAAGTACATTTTAATGAAATGCAACTTTATTTACTAGGCAACTAGGTTGCATTTCAATCTATGCCGCTAATTTTATTATATTAAGTTTAATTCCTTTATTTTGATAACAGATGCCGCTGCTTGGCGGCTACATCGCGCTATAGCTAGCACGAAGATATTTGTTATAGGTATAAGGTGATTAACTAGCATGAAGTTATTTCCTTTCACACTCAATCTTGGCGTTGTAGAATTATCATGCCAGAGCGATTTTAGTCCCAGGGTAGCCGTACAGACGGATTTCGTGATATTGTGCTCGAACAGAAGCGTCATTCTTCCACCAGTACGAGTGGAAACATAATAATTATTATTATTGTGAATTATAAAAGTAGTATAGCATCACGGGGAACTGGGAAGGTTTTGAGCAATTATTATTGTTCGGAATCGTATATCCTGCAAGCTTTCGTCATCATTCAAAAACATACCATCATCAATCCTCATCACCTTGGTGAGTGGCAGTCTTCCACCGTGCATTTTTGCGTAACATCCTGCCATGCACTGTAAAACTCAGGAATGAACTGCCACCAGTATTTGAGGACCAGTACACGCCATAGGAATTTAGTCCCAGCCCCCAGGGTATCCCACCCGGGGACTTAAATCCCTCTGGCCTGATAATTCTACAACACCAAGAATGAGTGTAAGTGAAAAGAGTTTCTTAGTTAATCACCTATAATACAAATCTTCGTGCTAGCTACTCGTATAGCGCGATGTAGCCGCCAAGCAGCGGTGCGGCGTCTGTTATGAAATAAATGAATTACACTTAATTTAATAAAATTAGTTTAATAAAAGTTGCATTTCATTAAAATTTACTTATTTAACGTAGTGACTTAGAGCAAAATGATATCTATTATCGTGTTAACAAAGTTTTATTTTACTTGAATGTTTGTCAGTGTGGCGCGGCTTGTGATATAACGCGCCTTGAGAAGGGGTGGCTCGTGCTCGCCTGTTTGCTCAAGCCGCGCCTTTGAAGTTACCGATTTTAATCGGATCGGTTCGCGCCTGCACGAGCCGCGCCGCGCCACCCCTTCACACGGCGCGTGGCTCGAGCGGGCGCGGCGCGGCTTGCGATATCACACGCCGTGAGAAGCCAGCCTTAGGGGCATGTGTCAAAAAATAAACAACAAGAGTTTGTTTATTTTGTAAATATTAAAGCAAATAAAATATATATAGAACAATAATTAATGGTATTTGGGTTATTTTTAGTTAAAAACTACTTGTGGAAAATGAATATAATCATAAAAAATGGTTTTGAGACTGTAAAACACTCAATAAATTTCAAGGCCCAATCTATGCTAAAAGGAAATAAATTGGTATTAGCAGGACATGTAAGTCATGTAGAACTGCTAAGAACTAATGGCAATGTTATTCAATACGAGCCAATATAATTTACCGAACATCGGTGACTGTAGCACCCTATAAAATAAGTTCAAACTTAAGTACTCAACCAACCAAAAAACGTAACTAAACATTTGAATAAAGCAAGTCTAAACATTTTTATTCATTCTTACATGTAGATAATAATGATCGGGTTGTTGCTGGAGTAAAATGCAGCTGCGTTTACAACCAGAGCAGCAAGTGCAAACATATTGCTACTTTAATCAGTAACAAAAATACGAGCAATACTTTATACTTGAAAAAAATAAATGTAATGTTTTTAAAAATCTTGTTTTTATTTATTTTTTGCAATATTAATACTCTTGAAGAAAATCGGAGTCTATAAATTTACTAAAACACTGCAAACATTCTTCATGTTTCAATCAATGAGTTTCTAAAATAGTAACATAGAATATCATTGATTTCACTATGGATTCTAACTCGAGCAATATCATAAGTCCTTTCGGTTTCCTCTTGAGAGTACTCGTTTTATTTTGCTCAAAATGGGGGCATAATAATTTTAACTTTTTTACCTCTTTTTATCTAAAACTTGCTTACTTGAAAAACCTTTTTCATTCAAAACTATCTCCAGCTTCTAAAAGATCAGTTAAACCAGATGTAGTATCTTGTTTATCGTCATTTGTGAGTCACTATTTCTTCCACCTGATAGGTACTTTGGATTTAAATAAAATATTCTATGAAACTATCACTGCAAGTTTTGTCCAGAGAGAGAGACCATGGTGATCCATCATTCATCAACACTAAAATAATAGTTAGGTACTCAATTATTATCTTTATAAAATGCAACTCAAATAAAATTGACTTGACTCATAATGCAATTTTAGGCTATACCGAATCACACATTTTTCATTTTTACAGCAGCTATCCATTCATATCTGATCCAATTTCCTAGTGGATTTAGGAAAAACATAAAATTTGTATACTGACTACCTATTTCTGCTGTTATTTTCGCAGTCTGCGACTGCATTCTGCAAAAATAATTAAGACCAATTTCTAAAAATTTCAAAACAAGATTGACAAGTTTGATTGACTATTAGCTGAGAGCCCTTTTAGTTGTATATTTTTGCCGCGGCAAGCGTGACAATCGCTTTCTTTACCCCCTCCACCCACTTCGCACGCTCCGTTACATGACACCATTTTTTGTAACATTCATGACACAAATGTGTATTTTGTGTATAGCCAGATGATTAAGTACCTAAGTAAGTTACAAGATTTGTTCAAATTATAAAGGAAAAATGTCCTTATGTTATAAAATGTAAATACTTACATCTTCGATAATATTAATTGCGACAGAGTAGAATTCCCATACCTACCTAATAGGAGGGCTGCCTTTTAAGTTTTGTCGTTTGTAATAAATACAGGCAATCTAGTAGATTATTACCATTTATTGGTCTGTTTAAGAATAGGGATGATGACAAGGTCAAAGATTAGCGAATTTTGTTAATAAAATAAAGAAATTACGGTAAAAAATAAGTGTTCCCAAAATTTCAGCTTGATAGCATTTGTATTTTTTTTGTTATGCGCCTTTAAAGTTGGATATTCAAGTCGATTTTTTTTTCAATTAAATTTCTTAATATTTGTATACAATTCGATAACTTATGCAATTAAAAGCAACTTTTTTTAAGAAACCACTTTCATAAACGCAATATTTTATATACCTGTCGAACAAAGTTGTCTGCGGATGCGTACAAACTACGAAAGACTGACGTCAGTCTTTCGTAGCACTTTGTATGGAGCGTTTCGGGCAGGTCTTTTTTATGAGATATTTGAATTGTCATATCTTGGTGAATTTTTAAGCTATCAGAATCATTCTTTCAACGATGTTTCTATTTTTTAAGTGTCCTTCAATTACCGATAAGAAAAAAAAATAGTCATCATGCCTATTCTTCGCGATATTTAAAATGCTTTTTCATGCGTTCAAACCAGTTTTACCGGCGATGTGCGAACATGCGTTGTCATGGCCAGGAACATACGACGTCTTGAATCGTTTTTTTTTCGAAATTCGGTGATGACTTGTGGCAAACAAACTGTGGTATACTAGTCAGTGGTAACCGTTTTGCAATCTTCGGGTACAATAGTGGCGATGTGACCACCCTTTGTCACAATGGAGGCAAATATATATTTTTAAATATTTTTCTGTGAGTCCATGACTTTGGTCGATTTTGGCTCATTCTAGAAGACCCAGAGAGTAGACTGCTGCTTAGAATTTGGATTATAAGCATATATCCAAAACTCGTCACCATTGAGCAAATTATAAACGTGCTTTGACTCTCCTCGGTTGAATCGCTGCAGAGTTTTGCGACAAAAACTACCACGGGCTGTTTTTGGTCGACGCTAAACAAACAAGGTATCTAACGAGATATCACCATTTTTACTCCAAGTTTTTCGTGCAAGATTTTTGGACAGTGGTCCCTGAAATGCCCATGGATGCCTCTATTTTGCGATATATCACATGACGGTCTTCGAGGATTAGCTGCTGCACCGCTTCAATATTCTCTTGCGTTACGACGGTTTTTGGATGACCATCACGTGGCTGGTCACTGAGGCTAGGGTGTCCAGTTTAAACTTCTAAATACCAGCGTTCTATAATCCTAAGACATCACTAAGTACAGAAGTGATCTCCTCAAAACGTCGACTTCGTTAGTTGTAAAAAATTATCGCACGGAAATTTTCCTTTAACATTTCCATTTTTACAACCGACTTGTCACCTTTGAATAGACTATATATTCGACCAATCTTTTATTTTTTAAATCCAAATATAAGGAAATTAAAATCCCATATGGTTTTTTTTCAATGATCGCGGGAAGTTTACAAACGACAGAACTTAAAAGGCAGCCCTCGTACCTATATACCATATAAATATAATATAGCTGTTGCTTAGCAACACGGGTATATGGGAGTTCTGAAGCGTAAGTATGCTTTGACTTGATTGTTGTAATCAATGAATGCGATTCCGACATACCAACATCTATTGACTTAATGTATACTTAATGAATAGATATTCCGGACACCACTCCAGTAATTGGACAAATCATCAACATACATCCCTTCTATGATGCCAGTCTCTTCTTTGAAGAGTTAAGTCTTATTAACATTCGCAGAGACATTATACTGTTATAATGCGGCGTACAGACAATTAAATAATTATTATAATATTGTGTATTAAATATTATTATTAATAATTATATTTTATTACAAAAGATAATTAAGAACCTGTAGAGTGCATTATTGTCGTCTATTATTGTTCATGTTTGAGTCGGCTGACCAGAACACGGTCAAGTCAACTAGACGCACGGTTTGATGACGTCATTATGGAGCTCGCATGTTATATATATATTTCGATGCGTCAAGTTAATGTGACCGTGTTGTATGTTGCGAGAATGCTTGTACTCAATCTTCATTCATTTTCAAATTCAAAAAGTTTCAAATATTCTGTCAGAGAACTAAAGATTCAGCTATCTGGTACCGACTTCAAAATGATGAAGATTGAGTACAGAAATAGTTGAGGTTTAGCCGAATTCGGAAAAAGGCACTATTAGATAGGGAAAATTATTTAATACTTTTTAGTTCATATTATAAGGATGTTATTATTGTTTTTACCTTGAAAGTCGGTTTTAATTTTTTGTTAAAAATAATAATTACGTCGGCTGATCAGGTGTGTAATCATGATGACAATCGTGGTTACTTAGTAGTAGGAACCTTAACAAAGCACGTGCGAATTTACCATCTATATAAGTTTGTGATAAAATATTAATCCCTGGAGTCAACGACTTGAACGATCCACGTGTCGTCACAGATAAGGTATTCCGTACGCGAAAGAGTCGAATTAAAATAATCTTATATTTATATTCTCGTGTCACAATGTTAGGCCGCGTACTCCTCTGAAACGGCTTTACTGATTTTAACCAAATTTTATATGCATATTCAGTGGGTCATAGAATCGGCTACTGGGTACTTTTTATGTTGATAAGTGCATTTGTTGAATATAAAATAATAGTAAATTATATGAAATAATAGTAAATTATTTCAACTCGAGACTGACGGCAACCATTGTTTGTGCGACGGGATAGCGATCGACGTTTCTATGGTAACATACTTATTTAGTCACTTCAATAACATAATATGGGCGAAATAGGTACCTTATATTATGGCAAAGAAACGTTTGCCGGGACAGCTAGTATAAGTATAGTTTTATGCAGATTATAAAGAAAAAATATTTTAAATACTAATATTATAAGGAGTATTATTGTAGGGTAAAGTTATGGATGGACTGAACCGATAAAAAAATATTTTACTAATTAGAGAGCCACGTTATCCAGGAATGTCATAATAAGCTGTAAAAATTAAAAAGTTTTTTTTTTAAATTCCACCGGAGTGTTCAATAGGGGATCATAATTTGTGGGCCAAGAATGGCGAGATTTAAAATGTATGAATATTATGTAGAATAAATAAATTAAAAAAAGCTAACTCACGCGAGCTAGACCGCGCGCAAAAGCTATAAGCATCAAAATATATTTATTTATTAGCGACCAGCCTCGGCTTCGCATGGGACGGCACGGGTATAAAATATAATATAGCCACTGAAAAAATTATTAAAATCGATTCAGCAGTTTTGATTTATATTCATATTACAGACATACAGACAAAAATTGTAAAAAAATGTTGTATTTTATTTATATGTATAGATGTATAGATATAGCTTGCAAGGAAAAACAGTTACTTATATTTGTGGGGGACAGCTTGCGCTAATTCCCCGTAGATCGCCTAGGTCAGCGTTTCTTGAAGAGATGTGGGTGATGATGATGATGATTACTTGATGAGGAGATGAATTTAAACACTTTTTCAGTCTTGTTCCAGGTAGCAAGCACACAGTAGTTCCGAAGCTGGGCAACGTTGGAGAACGAGTGTCGTACTATGGCGGCCGACCCATATTTATATCGGCCCCGGTACCCAGCTTCTAGAACATTCCATGCCTCACCCCCTTGGTAGGAAAATTTATTGAATTTCCATGAAAATTACATTATTTTACAAAATATTCATTGGTTTTATTTGTACAATTCTCTTAGCTATAATTTTACATAATAAACATGTTCGTGCCGACCTCCGTAACCGAAATAATTGCAAAAATCTATTTTTCCTATATTTATACTACCTCGCCGCCCTCCGATATAACGGTCGTCTCTGGTTGTCCCTCTCGCACGGGACTTCCTTGTCTGGGACAAGGATAGCCCGCTCGAGATGTATACTATCTCCCTTACTTTTCGGTTACAGAAATCGGCACTACCACACTGGCTCGAAACCCATCCCATTGAATGGCACTATTTTTCACTATACACTGATTTCTCACTAAAGTGTCCATAGTCCATACACTATTTACTAAAAATAAAAATAAATAAAAAATGTTTTATTTCTGAGTAGATTTTAAGAAAATACTTTCAGAATGTTAATATTAGCTACGGTGCCTACCACCGGTTCGGTACCACTGTCTGTCGTGCTCAATATTTATGTTTATATTTTCGTGAATGATGGTCTAAAATCTAAAATAAATAATTTGAGTTTGAATCAGTCAATCTTTAGGCGTTACAAAAACAAAATCGCATAGATGCTAATAAAAAAATCGTACTAAAGAGCTCTTTTACTCTCTACAAGTCACACGAAACCCAAAAAGTCGGTGTCAAAAGGTCACATTACCGATACATGTAAATTCGGTCGCTTAACATGACACCGAAATTCGGCGACTTACTCCGACCGTAGAATTCGTAAGGATTATCCTGATTAACATTCATTCGATGAAAGCCTTATTTGAAATGCAATAAAAATGTGTGAATATCGGTTTCGCAGCTGTTGGGTTTCATTAATAATTTTAATTAAGCTGTTGCATAGCTTTTATTGCGAGCATTGAGCGCGGTGACCGAATCAAAAAATTACGTAACGAATAAAACTAACTTCGGCACGGTGTTTGAGGATGTGCGACTAGCCGTATGCGAATTATAATTTGCAGTTGATTAGTCTTAAAATGTTTGTGCAAGTCCAGGGTAGGTTTATATTAGGAGAAAAGTGATACGATTAAGTTCATCGGATCATCTAGTAAAAATAAATGCATAATATGTTGGTCTGGTGCCTCTAAGCCACACACGTTTTGATTCAAGGATTTTATTACGCAAAAATATACTTTCTTTGTTCTTTTTTTTGGAACGAAGTTCCTTATCGCGCGTTCGGCATAAAGGAGGCTTTACAGAACGATATTTGACTTCTACACTTTTTTATTAGTACTTGTATGGTAGGGGCAGAGGGCGTTGATAGTATTCCTGTGCGTCAACTAGATAGCATTTTTTGAATATAAACAGCGACGCGTTGTTAGTAATCCTGGGCGTCAATAGATGGCATTTTTTTAAATATATTTTTTAGTGTATATTATGTATACAGGTTTTTTGAACATAAGAAATAACTTCATTCTATTCGGGTGTCCCTTGACACCTCTCAAGTTTTTTTATTATCTTATTATTTTTTTCTTTATATAAACTATTATATGGCACCGGTACACCCTATTCAAAAGCCTATGTTTACAGGCAAGAATTAACAAAGAATGCTTGAAAAGACATCAAAGACTCTAACAACAGAAAGATTAGCTAGCTCAGTGCTAAGATAAATCAAGCATATCTTGTTATTATCATCTTCTCAATAATACAAATTGACAATGATATAACAAAGAAACTTATTAATTTCACCTTCGAGACGCGAAGGCAAATAGAATATAGTATTAATTAGTAACCTTATATTATTTCGGCCTCGTATTAATTTGTGCCTTCACAAGGGAGTAATAATCAAAATTGTTCGAGTTTCGGGATCCCTTCATATAAATTGTATTGAATTATTGTGTGCACATTTACGTAGGTATCGCTTTCAGAAAAAGCCTCTGATAGCTTACGAATTTAAGGGCCTGTTTCACCACTTTCTGATAAGGTGCTGCCTGCCGGATAGGCTATCCACGGCCTTAGCTAGAGGGGGGCATTGGGGGGCAATACCCTACCTTAAAATCACAATGCCCTACCTTAAAAATACCAAAACCCTAGAAAATCAATCAATGATGATATTTTTATTACTTCTGCGGTACCTGTAACCAATGCTGCGCTACCACAAATCTAACTTTAGCTACAGCCCTGAGGCTACCTACAACAAATTTGACAGATTCTCCATATTTGATCTGTCAACTTAATTGGTGGCTAGCCTATTCGTCACTTATGAAGTGGTGAAACAGGCCCTTACATTAGTAAGTTATCAGAGACCTAAAAGAGAAAACACAGAGAAAATTCGGTTCATCTAGTAATATTATAATATTTATGTTTTTTTTTCTGTATTATACGCATACTTACTGTGCGTCTATGACGCAGGAAATTTGAAACTCACTAACCATTAAGCCATCATTTCTCGTAATGATTTATGCTTTATAACACTCACAAAACTAGAAATTAGAAATGAGTATTCGCCTTAAATCTCCATACCCAATTGTCGCATTTGCATAACCTAAACCTCCTACGACTAAGAGTATTTTCGTTTTATTTTACATTCTTAAGTATTCCCGCCGAGGCTGGCAATACACGTAAATCAGGGGAACAACTCAGGGTGTGTCCTGTAAGTGCACTCTATTGGATTGCACCGAAGGCTGATCGTTTGTTCTCCAAGTTTACTGTGAGCACTAAAGCGCCCAATTTCAAAGAATTGGTTATAAAAAGTAAATTTAAAAGTGTGTCTGTCTGTCTATTACCTCTTCACGCTAAAACCGCTGAACCGATTTTGCTGAAATTTGGTACAGTGATACCTTGAGTCTCGGGAAATGACATAAGCTTTTGGAGAGAAGTTAGCAGAGGTGTGAGTTGTCTCTGGTCACTCCAAATAAAACTTCTAGATCACTAAACACACAGAGTATATTCTGGTAACATGTTATTAATACACTTCACACACGGGTTTACACATACAGGAAAAAACAGTTTTATAACTAAAACGTAGTGATAATAAATTATTCTCTTTTCTATAGCGTCTGACTTCAGAACCGCGAAAAGCGAGAAGCGCGAGGGAAAGCCGGCTGTCACTTATGACAGGCCGTCTTCTTCTCCTTCTTTCTTTGTCGTGCATAGCACGCCACAAGCTGATACTTTTTAACCCGAAAAGTGTACGGTCCCCACGCGATAAACGAATTTAGACGCAATGGAGTTGATGCGTCATGTAATAATATAATGTAGGCAGCATAAGCATTTATACAGCTTACTTATGGAATCAGGCCGCTCGAGCCTGACAAATCTTAAACTAGTTTTATTAAGTCACGTAGGGATGACAGAGATCTACATCTCCCGGGACGCAAAAGGGTTCTCTACGTCCATTATAAATGTAAGAATCACTTGTACGACCTTGTTATACAAAATGCGCAATGTATACAAAACGATTTAAAACAACCTAAAAAAACGGCTATAAAGGGTAAGTTTTAAAGTGAAAAATAGTTTAGGGAAGTTGCGCACTTTTTGGGATGGCTAAAAAATGCTTAACTTGAGTCAAGCCACGGCCCACGTGCCACGAAAATGCGTGAGACTTAGGAAGAGTCGGCAACCGGCGCCGAGCAAGTATGAAGCCTTTAAGTAATAGCAGTATTGAATAAAAAGGCATAAATAATAATCTTATATCTTTAAACGAGCAATTCTTGTATATATAAATTGGAATCTCGGAATCGGCTCCAACGATTTTCATGAAATTTAGTATATAGGGGGTTTCGGGGGCGATAAATCGATCTAGCTAGGAATAGTTTTTAGAAAATGTAATTTTATTCGTGTTTTATCGAATACCAAGCAAAGCTTTTCATTTCATAATTTAGTATATAGGGGGTTTCGGGGGCGATAAATCGATCTAGCTAGGAATCGTTTTTAGAAAATGTAATTTTATTCGTGTTTTATCGAATACCAAGCAAAGCTCGGTCAAATAGCTAGTATATATAATATATAATTGGAATCTCGGAATCAGCTCCAACGATTTTCATGAAATTTAGTATATAGGGGGTTTCGGGGGCGATAAATCGATCTAGCTAGGAATCGTTTTTAGAAAATGTAATTTTATTCGTGTTTTATCGAATACCAAGCAAAGCTCGGTAAAATAGCTAGTTATTATATAACCTAAAAGGTGCTAGCCTAAAATATGAGCTTAGAGGTTGCATAATATACTATCGCATTACAATTTTTATCAAACACGGTTACGTTTTTACAACTTACATTTTCTTACTCCACTCACAAAAAGCATTTTAATCCTTAAAATGTGTAGAAAATTATATACATAACCTTCAAATTTCAAGATCAGTTTATTTACTTAGCAACTTTATAGACTGACCACTGGGACATGAAGAAATAAAGTTTAAATGTTTTTATAAATGTGTCAATCCCTAAAGGTAACAAGAATTTTCCATTCTTCAAACGAAGACATGAATGGTTGAAGTGGGTAACTAATATTTTACATCATAAGAGAAATTACTCATTTTCTCCCTTACAATTTGAACTGTAACTTACTTCATGATCTAGATAATATATCTAGCTATATGCTAAGTACTCACATTCGGTTTTGCTCAATCGAGCACTAACCCGCAAAACCCCGCGGCTCGGGCTTTCGTCCATACTTTCAGCATTGCTCGATAGTTTTATTGTAAATCGATATATTTCATTCCATCAATCCGGCTCGATCCGGTTCCGTCAATCCTTCGAGCGGCTCGATGCGAGCCTTTTTTTTATGAGCTTTTTTTTATGAAATAAGGGGGCAAACGAGCAAACGGGTCACCTGATGGAAAGCAACTTCCGTCGCCCATGGACACTCGCAGCATCAGAAGAGCTGCCTGCCTTTTAAGAGGGAATAGGGTAACAGGGGAGGGTAGGGAAGGGTAGGGAAGGAAATATGGGAGGGTAGGGGATTGGGCCTCCGGTAAACTCACTCACTCGGCGAAACACAGTGCAAGCGCTATTTCACGCCGGTTTTCTGTGAGTACGTGGTATTTAAGCTGTGGAGCTGTGAGTTTTGCGGTCCACACTGTAATTATTACTCGATTTGGAGTAAAACTGTCGAGCAAAAACGTGTGTGAGTACTTAGCAATACATATAGAATCCGCATTTTTTTATTTCAAATAATTTTCTTGATTCCGAAGTCTTTAGTAATGTAAATAAAAATCAGCCAAGAGCGAGTCGGACTTGCGCACGAAGGTTTCCGTAGAACAAAAATAGGCTAAAATTGTGTTTTTTGTATGGGAGCCCTTAAATTTTTATTTTGTTTTGATGTTGTTATTAAATATTAAAATACACATATAAAAAAAGTGTGTGAAAAATTCAAGTCCCTGCCTCTTGCCATTACTGATATAGAGCGAAAAAGGCCGAAAAAAAAATCACGTTTGTTATATGGGAGCCTCCCTTCAATATTAATTTTATTTTGCTTTCAGTATTTTTTGTTATAGCGGCAACAGATATACATAATCTATGAAAATTTCAGTCTAGCTATAGCGGTTGTTAAGATATAACCTGGAGACAGACAGATAAACGGACGGACGGACAGATGGACAGACATCGAAGTCTCAGTAATAGGGTCCCGTTTTTACCCTTGTGATACGGAACCCTAAAAATATCTATACTGTGTTATGTCTTGTCCTTATCTAAAAAGCTATTTTCCTACTTACGTAAGGAGGAAAGTGATAAAACCTTGTAATTATTTTCGTCTGTGGATATTTTTTATGTTTTATTTATAAGCAATGTTTTTTTTTCATTGTGTATCGCATCATGTTTTTCTTCCTTTGCTTTCGTAGCATGCGTTGTCCTTGCAAAACTTGATAGTTTTTATTTATCCTGGTAATCGAGCCCACAATCAAAGTCAAAGCCAAGTTTAAACCACTTGATTAAGGGGAAGGAAGAGGGCATGCAGGTAGGTTGCTACCTCATTTATCACCTTAGTGACAAACGGAACTTCTTGTAAGCGGGCCCTTAGACGATCAATTTCATTGCGCAATATCACGTATTGTGCAATATTATTGACCGTATGCCTAGGGTTAATATTGAACGCGCACGCCTTTCAATCTTATTGACAAATAAGTTGTTCTATAATTCTATATTATACACACTACACGCGTACACTTTCTTATATCAGAAGATTAAAAAGAAAATAAGGAGAAAAATATAGGAGGATTTTGTTGAAATAAGTGACTATAAAATCACAGTACGTACACGAGCAAAATTGGTATCGCGGTGTGGCGCTGATAAGAAAATGTTATGGCTACATCAGATGGTCCTCTCGGGCATACATGAGACTTAATCTGCCGAGTTTATTACAAAAAAGCCCGTTGAGTTACATGACTTTATGGTTTTGGGGTTAAATAAATAAGCATTTATTTGGAATAAGGTCACATAAAGTAACTTAGTTAACGCGTACAAAAATGAATAAAAACGTCCTCATTTTTTAAACTCAAAAATTTGTTTGGTAGTTTTGTTGCAGCAGCAATGTATATTTTCTAGGTTGTGGATGGATTTAAGTATTTGCTACTACGTTAACTTACTAGAGCTGTTATTCAGCATACTAATGCTTGAAATATTAATATTCTAAATCGGAAGTGAAGCATTACTATGTCCCCAATTCAAATTACACAAATTAAAATCAAAATTGACCAATAACTACCAATGCACAAACCGTGTTCGTATTAACCAATCCAAATTTAGTTAATTGTAAAATCATAATGTTGATGTAGAAAAAGTGTGTTTCACTATATAAATCTCATTTATACTTGACGTTTGCTTTCCGGAAAATAAACCTTCGGTAAATGCCATAGCGTTATTTAAGAAACCGAAGATTGCGCCGACTCATTATGTTGGCCAAAAGCAGCCGAAACCAGAACCAATATTAAGTAAAATAAAGTAAACAACGGTTCATATTATTACAAAATTAAAGAAAATGTTTCTTATTTCCAAATTTTAATTTTTTTTTTTCATTATTTTCCTACTTACGACTGATGAATAAAAAAAATAGACTCTCACGTAACCGAACCTACTACTGATTCGTTAAGATGAATAGACTACAGGGTGTAACAAAACTCATAAGTAATAATACTTTAGAATATGCATGTGTCCCGTGTATAATTTCCACTGTGAAAGTATCAGCGTATAACTCTTTCAAGAGTAGCTTTTTTAAAACTTTTGTGAAGCCAAAAAAAAACGGTGGGGCGCTTGCCCATACAATCACAAAAAAAATACTTTTTCAGCGCTGCTACTTTCACAGTCAACTCTATATTCGGAACCCATAAACATTACACACCTTATTATCAATTAGTCTTGTCGCACCCTATATATCAATTAAGATCTATAAAATTCAACAAAATCCGTCTCCAGCTCTGCCACAGTAAACAGCCACAGCAAACACATTTGCAGATAAGACGCGGGCAAACATCAGACGCCATTTCCGTGTTTTGCATTATCTTATATTTACTCGCATGAAGGTTTACTCATAATATAAAAATATACAGTAGACTCAAAGTGTAACAATAAACAGTACATCAATTATTTGAATTTATTGCACCAAAACAAACAGAATACACAGAACATAAAAACTAAGTATAAAATATACATGAGGCGGTCTTATAAATTATAGCTACAAGCAATTTCTACCAGATTGTCTTTACAATGAAATGTTACTTATATTATGTTATGTTCTTATGAATTGAAAATTATCCAGGCATATTGTGTATTTTGTATATTGTGGCATATTGTGAATTTTGTTTGCCTATGTGTATACATAGGCAAACAAAATACATAATATTAAGTACGATTTCAAATAACTTTGACCAAATATTATAATGGTTAAGTTACTGTTACGTATGATAAACGGTGTCGTTAGTTTAAATACAACAATTGCAGCTGTCAGTAGAATTTATTTAATGAAAGACGTAGTAAAAGAAAACAGTAACAAGAAACGTTCCCAAAAAATTGTTATTGTTCTTCAGGGGGTATTTTCGTTTCTTTCTGAGACGTATTCAAAGATTTTATCGTGCGGCCGGTAAGCACATAAACTTGAATTATTTTCTTTACTTTCATTGTATTTTTTTCGAAACCTTGACTTAAGAGGGTGTATTAAGCTGAATCGTCAGTTTAATTTTATACTTTGTACTCTGCGAGGTACGTATTGTTTTATATATTTAATACTACGAATAACAAAAACTAAGGAAACGTAACTCCCATACTATTACCGTTTTAAATTTGTTTCCTTTCGAACTTTCGAACTGTCATGTAACGTCAGCCTAATACCGCTCAAGGCCACCTAATATTTAGGTGGCCTGAGCGGTATTTGGCTGTATTGAAATGTGTACCCAAGGTACAAATTTTTGACAAGTATTGTAGAGCATGTTTTTTGACGGAGTTACTTTTCCTTAGTTTTATTATTCGTAGCTTTAATATATTTATCACTAGCTAGCCCGGTACTCGGTAGACTGCGTATCGCTTTCTTCCTAATATAAACCTTCCCTGGACTTTTACGAATATTTCAATATTAAAATTAACCAAATCGGTTTAACCGTTCCCAATTTTCAGCGAGACTAAGAAAATCTAAAATTAGTTTTAATTATTATAGATTATGCAATATGCATTTTACCGACTCAATAATGAAGTACCTCTTTCTTACAAATACTAGCTATTTGACCGAGTATACCTTTGCTCGGTATTCGAATATCGATAAAACACGAATTAAATGACATGTTCTAAAAATGAATCCTAGCTAGATCGATTTATCGCCCCCGAAACCCCCTATATACTAATTTTATATATATATAGGGGCGATAAATCTATCTAGCTAGGAATATTTTTTAGAAAATGTCATTTTATTCGTGTTTTATAGAATACCTAGTATACATATATACAAGAATTGCTTATAGATATAAGATATTATTTACGCAGAACTTTGCTAGGATCGATTGATGTCTTTGTTTGTCATATGACTTTTCTATACTTCAAAATATTTGCCTTAGTAAAATTTAAAAAAAGTCCGTGCAACACTTGACTGACTTGTTAAAATAAAACTAGTTTTGAACAAAATCAATGTGGCAAGTTTTCGTTCTATTTCATCAGACATACGAGTATTATGGCTGAAAGACATGAAGGCCTCACAGAATACCAGGGATCGCGGTGTAGGTACCATGCCGCGGTTATCACCTGAGTGGGGTCCTTTCCAGCAGCACTCGCATTACACTACATTGATAATAATTATTGTACATAATATAGATTAATAGTTTCAAGTACTTATAAACTCAAATTCAAACTCATTTTTTTTTATTCAGAATAAATTGCAAATCTTCTCTACATGATGCCTACCACTGGTTCGGGAACTAACCCGGCGAGAAGAACCGGCGTAAGAAACTCGCACGGGGTCCACTTTTTTACCAAAAAAAGTTGAGAAAAAAATTAATCTTTGAAAATGAGGTTTACAATGTTGTAACTTAAAATTATACAATGTCAACATACATAATACGAGTAGCACTTTTAAAAATATAAGATAACATGTTATAGCACTTTATATTAATGATGTTTCTAAATTACTCGGGCGCTTATTGTGCTTTTTTTCTCATTGTTTTGTTAAATCCGTTTTTCTGTGCGCGATTATTTGTTGCAATGGGGTGTATTGTATATGTATGTGTTGAATAAATGTTTATTATTATTATATGTGTGAAGAAAAAACTATCATTATGTTTGAGATTAACAGCGCTGCTACTTTCACAGTGAACTCTCTACGAGGAACACGTACACACCCTAAGTATTATCACTTAGTTTGGTTACAACCTGTATACGCCCTCTTAATGTAAGATCGAGTTTAATTCACGATAAACCCGAAGCAATTTTCTCTCACCTTCAATATAAATTCGTTTACAAAACGCTGCGTAAAGTCTTCAAATTATTTTTGTACAAAGTTTTTATAATCTTTTAAATTAAAATGATGTATAATTTTATCACGCCTATTTTATAGTCCATTTGCTATTAAAATAACTTATCTCAAATCTTAATTCTGAATTTATATATCTTTAACCGTTTTTTAAATTATTTTTACAGATACAACGTAAAAGTCTTTTATCAGAAATTTTATTATATATCTACTCTTTTCTATTAAAAGGTGATAGTGTGTATTTTATTTCGCTATGCATTATGCATTTTCATATCGCCTCTAGTCCACCGACGCATTCGCATGCGGCAGCGAAAACTGTCAGTAGTATGCATATTGCATATCTATATTATAAAACTTATTCTGTGGTAGTATGGCAGATTTTCGCAAACGCTTTGTTTCGCTCTAACGCTCGCGTCTGTGTAACGACGGTTTCACAGTTCCTTGCGAAACAATACCGACAAGGACGCAACCAATTAATTTAAGAACATGTTAGAGCGAGACAAAGCGTATGCGAAATTCTGTCATACTACTGACAGTTTTCGCTGCCGCATGCGAATGCGTCGGTGGACTAGAGGCATAAATCGTAAGACGGATTCCAAAAAATGTCAAGACGTATCAGGGCCCGTACCACGAAACTGTTTTGAGACTCAAACAATCGTACGAGAATGTTGCATCCTACTTTAACAAACGTGAAATTTGTTAGAGCAGGACGTGGCATTCTCGTCCGATTGAGTCTCAAAACCGTTTCGTGGTACGGGCCCAGGGTTCATACTTTAAACAAACTAAAGCCAATTTTATCAACTTTGCATTCTCAGACACTATTAAGTACTTTCATTTACCCATCAAGCCCCATAAGCTCACCGGTGAGCGAGACACAATAGAATAACAATATATTTCCAAGAATCCACGATCGAACGATTAATACATAAACTTGAAAAATCTAACGCGACGGTGCAGTCGGGTATAAACATAGACCATCTATTCTAAGCCTCACAGGGACCATAAAAAAGTTGCCAAAAATATTGCAAAGCCTTTGCTTGTATCTTTAAATTAAATAGTAAATAACACGGTGTCGCCTAACAAAAGGCTTTTGGTACACGATACACGGCGCAATTTGAGTTCGCTTGTAAAATAACTGTTATTTCGCAAAACGAAAACATACACAATACACCTAAACCGAAAACATGGGGTTTTCCTAAAATGATTTTAATGTTAACGACGAATTTGTGAAACCATAAGACCTTTGTGTTTTTACTTTGATGAAAATGAAACACCCATTCTTGTGTTATAAAACAAAAAACGCTGCTTACACATTGATGTCATTCTTACAACTAAACCAAAAGTAACAACACTTTATAAGCATCTGAAGAATTATTATCTGCGGGTTATCAGAATTAGATATGTAGCTTTGTAATTATTCAATACATACTAAACACATACCCTTGCGCCAAAATTTGTTTATTGCGCGGGGACCGTACACCTTTTTTCAATGAAAACCATCCTATTACTCAAAGTATCTCCTAACCAAATTTTAGCAAAATCGGTTCGGCGGTTTGGGCGTGAAGAGCTAACGAAAAGAAAGTCACTTTCACATTTATAATATTAGAATGGAAGTACCTACGTTTATTATTCTAAGGGAAGTACCCAAATTACTGATAATAAACAGAAACAATCCCCGCCTAACAGGAAAGCTGATACTCCACTATTAATGTTGTTTTCTAATTGGCGCGGCCATCTAACATACGTCAAACGCATTTGGCCACTTGTCAACTTGTCAAGCTTCGATGTTGCCGCCAAATTTATTTGTTCGGCCCAGGGCGGTGTCATTAGCAAACGTCAATATTGAAATACGCCGTAGTGGTTGGTCTGTTTTAATTAAATGATACACTCCTTTTTATGAATGCCTGGTAATCCTGGTTCACAGCTGTCGTAGCCTAACCTCCTAAATATAAATATTTACAGGTTTCAATAAAGTCGGCTTGTCTGGCAAAATCCCGACCATCGGGTAATTAATTAGTGTATAATTATTCTTCTACTACGACGTGGCTACGCAGCTGCTACGACGCGACGTGGCTATGCGGCTGCTACGACGTGCCTACGCGGTTTCTATGACGTAGCTACGCAGCTCCTATGACGCGACGTGGCTATGTGGTTTCTATGACGTAGCTACGCAGCTTCTACGACGCGACGTGGCTATGCGGCTTCTATGACGTAGCTACGCAGCTGCTACTGCTACGTCGTGGCTACGTGGCTTCTATGACGTAGCTACGCAGCTGCTACGATGAGGCTACGCGGCTGCTACGATGAGGCTACGCAGCTGCTACGATGAGGCTACGCCGCTGCTACGACTTGGCTACGTGGATTCTACGATGCGATGTAGCGACGCTGCTGCTACAACGTGGCTACGCGGCTGCTACGACTTGGCTACGCTGATTCTACGACGTGATGTAGCTATGGTGATGCTACAACGTGGCTACGCGGTTGCTACAACGTGGTCACGCGGTTGCTACGATGAGGCTACGCGGCTGCCACGACTTGGCTACGCTGATTCTACGTCGCGATGTAGCTATGCTACTGCTACAACGTGGCTACGCGACTGCTACGAAATTTATACACAGCTGCTGTTATGCCTTAAGGCATCTAATCTGTATTTTTTATGGTAAAAACAAGAGCATAACGCTTGATTGGGAATTATTATGATAAGGCGTTACAAGCAGAAAATTGTATAAAAATTAAGTAATATACACAAGGGTAAGCAATAACTTATTAGTGAGTTGTAAGACAACATAATTTTTGTTTGTGATTATGACAATAAGTGGAGACGCAGAGTGCGCCAATGTTTAAGAGTTATCTTTCTATAGTATGGTATTTCAATGGTAACAACATAAACAAAATCGCTTTGGACACATCCGTACAACACATTGCCTTCATTCCTATGGTCCCCCGGTACATTTCGGTACAACACCCCCGCGACTTTTTGTGCCATTTATATTCAAGAGTGTACCCACTTTTATAGTGAATCTAGGTAATGACGAAAGAAAGATTTATGTACTCGAAAATATCTGCAATAAAATACTCGAAACGTGAGCTGTTTGCGAACAAAATGTAACCTGCATGCTGTATTTACAATAGAACTATTACAGAATATTGTATGTTAATATTTATGTATGTTTGTTTGTTTGCTATGGTCTTATGTTAGAATTTTAATCTGTTAATTTGCATTGCTTTGCAACTTATTTCTTGAGAAATAACGCATTCAGTGACTTGATAATTACGAAAAATAAACACAAATATATCATAGACTTTACGGTCTTTCACACATAACTTACTACACATACCTAACTTAGTTTTCAAACAATACAAAAGCTCATTAAATAAATACAAGAGCTTATTTTAATGGGTAATGTCTCCTAAAAAAGGGTAAATAGGAGGTACAGTGATCGCTTTTAACGTATTTTGACGAGAAAAACCGCGACAAATATCTAGTGAAGAATGCTCACCTGTACCATTAGGCACTATTGTTTTATTCCGTTCCCTAACCTGGAAAACGTATGTGATAAAAATACAATGCTTTTAGCCTTCAGTTTTATTGCCGTTGAAATATATTGTTACTTAAACTCCATCATACGCCTTCGACCGAATAGATTTTTCTAAAGAAACTACGTTGTTACACGTGACAAAACTGTTTTTTGTGTCTCTCGCTGTGTTGTACACTTATGATAAACGTGTTATGACACGTGACCTGATCGAATTGATCGCAGGATTTTGTAGCACTTGTATGTGATAATCATTCGGTCACATGCAAAATGATATTTAGATAACATCACAACACAATTATTTAATTTTAAGATCAACATCACAAACAGACACTTCAAAATCTTAAGGCTCTAACGAGTGGTTTTTGAGGTTTTTATAATAATAAAAATTACACAGTTAGTGAATAGGATTCCAGGAAAAAAAATTAAAACAAGGTTACATCTTGTACAAATAAGTACTCACAAATTGCATATATGCTACCAAATTATTATTTTTAACAAAAATTTAAAACCGACTTCCAAGGTAAAAACAATAATAACATCCTTATAATATGAACTAAAAAGTATTAAATAATTTTTCCTATCTAATAGTGCCTTTTTCCGAATTCGGCTAAACCTCAACTATTTCTGTACTCAATCTTCATCATTTTGAAGTCGGTACCAGATAGCTGAATCTTTAGTTCTCTGACAGAATATTTGAAACTTTTGGAACTGGCACTGTTCTTAAAACAACGCCTTAACCCCCAAACTTGTATCTATAAGGAATCCGGAGTTCTCTTAGTATCTTCGGAACCATAGTATACCTTGGTGCAAAATCTTGCGTTTTGGTAGCATATACTTAGGATGTTTCTCATAAAACCAAAATCACTATATGTTTCCATATAAATTTTGAGGAGTTCCCTCGATTACTCATGGATCCCATCATCAGATCACCACTTTTGTGAAAATAGGACCAAACTGGAGTGAAACCTAATATAACGAAATAAAAATTTTGAAAATCGGTTCACAAACGGCGGAGTAGTGGTCGAACATACAAAAAAAAATATCCACAGCCGAATATATAACCTCCTCGTTTTTTGGAAGTCGGTTAAAAATATATTCCTCTTTCCGGTACAGTCGTGTAAGAATGAGTTAAAATTTTAATAAAAGTCTGCACTGAGAGTCAATGTAAATGACAGCAAATGAAGCCCTACATAATACAGCTTGTAGCCACGCTTCGTGGTCGAAACTTCGAGATAATTTAAAAAACTCTCGTAGATGTGATCTGACCCTATATCACTTATATCAGGTGTTCAAATACTGACGAAACCCATGTTAGGCACAAGTATCCTACAATATCAGATTTAAGTTGTGTAACAACGGGAATCGGGCGACATGTGTTGACCACTTACGTTTCATCCGGGCTTCAGCGACCCACGCCGACTTTCTCCATAGTTGTAAATTTGTGTATTGAATCAATGTGTCTAAATATTGTAATTTGTAAAGTTTAAGTTGAATAAAGAAGTCGACAACTTTATAGTTGTCTTTTACATACACAACGTTCATATTAGGCAGTCATATAGACGGAGACGGCCCATCGCATGCAAAAGTGGAGAGGGCGCATAATTGCTTTATGACAGTTACATTAAAAATAGTATAACACTAACATACTAAAGGTCAATTCAGACCGCAACGCGGCACGTAGATGCATTTCTAAATTTTTATTGAATTGATAGACTTTAATTATTGCGTGAGACGTCATGCAAGTCTGTCAATTCAATACAGAAATGCATCTACGCGTAGCGTTGTGGTCTGAATTGACCCTAAAGCATAAATAAGAAGTAAATGTTTTTAAGCTACGTTTATTTTACGAGATATTCCCCAAAGAATTTACTAGAGAAATTATAAAACGTCTCCGCAAGCCTAAAAATAATTACGCTGCGTAAATTTATCTTGTAAGTAATCACTGTTTGTTTTAGGTTGAGGGGCGCTTTATATTTGACGTTCGCGTATGATGAGCAAATAATTCCCTTTAAAATGGATTCCAATTTATTATGAAAATAATGTTTGATACAAAACGTGTACATATGACTTTCAAACTCTTTTTTGGACGTTAAAAAAAATTTAAACGCAAAATGAAAAAAAAACTCGCCCATATTAGTTATTTCAAAAGTATTTCTACTTCCTCTTTAAGCCGCCATTCCACCATGGCGCACACCGTGCACGGCAACGAGGCGCACGGATTTATTAGTTTGACTACGTGGGTATACGCTATGCACACGGCCACGACGCCCACGACTATATTATGTACAACTGGTAGCGCAGCACAGTTCTGAATACTATGTACACGCTTCCGTGTATCCCGTTTCAGAATGCGTAGCGTGGCCAGCGTTGAGCTACTTGTGCACCATATTCGAGCAAGCTACGTGAGTCAATTCGTGCGTACCGTGTCCGTGGGTTGCAGTGGACACAGTCACATATATTTTCTTACAAAGCGAAGCTTGACGCACGTGCGTAGTCTCTCCGTGCGCTGCGGTGGATTGGCGGCTTTACGCTTTTATGGCTGTACCTTCATGTCATATAGAATACTTACTTTGAGTCTAGTGTGTGTGTACCATCGAAGAAATTGATTCAGAGACAGAGACGAATCTACGTCATTTAGTCGGATTATTTCAATTTAATTAAAGTTGTGGGCAATATTTTTATTTACGTAGCTAAAAAAACATTTACTTGATTTTAGAGGCATTGAATAGCTTAATTCTTACCGTCATCAGTCATCACAGTATCTCTCACATTTTGAGGACCTTTCAAATAATTAAAAAAATATATTATTTCTAAATAAACAGCATACAATTAACATTACTTTAAAACATTTAGGGAAAATATAGATCCCACCAAAACATTAAATGTAAAAAGGAGCCAAGCAAAATATTGCATAATCCAATCAGTCGCTGATTATTTCTCTAGTGCTCATTGCCAAGCCACTAAGTATAATAATTATAAAATAAAGAAAACTATTGATAAATTCACTGAATGTTGATTTAAATTACAAAATAAGTTGAAGGCTTGGCTTGAATGTGATCTGAAAACTTTTTACGATAGATATATTGCATGGCTATGCAATATTTTGCTTGGCTCCTTGGCTTGGTTTTGGTGGGATTTCATTTTTTTTTTAAGGTTTCTTTTCTTTTCAGGTCACGTTAAAACTTTTCTGTACTTAGCTTAGCACCCATTCTCTATCTCTAGGTATATATTCTAGGTCGTTAAATTAATTGATAATAACAGGTAGGTACTTCTACAAATTACAAATTCTATGACGATAGCCAAATAACTTTTGAACTTTCAGGGGGTTATTCGTGCACCGATGCTACTTTCGATTGAGTATATATATTGAGAGCTATATTGAGAGTAAAAACCTATCCCGGATTTTTTTAAACCATAATAATTATACTCCGCAAACAAGCGATACCACGATATAAAGGGAGTGCTACACCATCTATCGAGCGAGTATGGAGTGTACATCGTAATTCACAGTTCTGATTTCGTTTATATTTTAATCGAATTTAATTATCATAGTTTCATTGTTAACTTTGTTAACACTATTTTTCCTTTTGTACGTAAAATAATTATTATTATGAAGTCGAAACTCATTTTTAATGTTCTTGCAAAGCCACAAACATAAAAATCTTTTCTTTTATTTAATAAAGTTATATTATACTTTTCAGTTTTTAGATTTCCTTGCCCAAAGGATGAAAACGGGAGCCTATTCCTAATGAGTCTAGACTTCGCTGTCTGTCTGTCATCCGTCCGTGTGTCACGAGGCTAGATCTCGAGAACCGCAATAGATAGATATTTTAATTTTACACAAATTATGTACTTTTGTTGTCGCTATTAAAAGCTAATAGTCCAACTAAAATAAAATAAATGATTAATGGGGGGTCTCATACAACAAACACGTTTTTTTGCCCTTTTTTGCTCTATATCCATAATGGTAAAAGTAAGGTTTTTGAAAATTTCAAAAAATACTTAATTGTATTTCAACTTTAATAATAAGTAATAAAAAGTACATAAACTTGTGATTTAAAGAGGGCTCCCATACAAATTTACGGTACGGAAGTCCGACTCGCACTTGGCCAGTTTCATAATTTTTCCTTTCATTGTGGATAACGACCTACCTTGTTACCAAATTTCAAGGTTCTAAGTCTGCTAGAAGTACCTTAGAATTTTGATGATCTGTCAGTCAGTGAGTGACAAAATGTAGTAACTTTGATCATCCGTAACTATTAAACTATTTATCGAAATGTTATGTAATTTGGAGGTTAAGCTAGTTTTAATATTTGCTCCTAGTCACCGAAATTCTAAATCCCTAGCTTTGTTAACATCGAAGATAAAGGGGGTGTGGAAAATTGTTACGGCCGTGCCTTTGCTAAAAAGCTTGGCTGGAGCACTGCCGTGCTCCCAGATACTTTAGTACTTATTTATAAAAGCTTAACAATATGAAATATTTTAATGTGACAACAATTTATGGAAAATTTGGTGTCATAATTAAGAGAAATTATACAAAAGCCTGTAATATTTACAAAGTTTATGATAATTTGAACTTTAAACTTCGTTAATTAGTACATTTAAATTTGTGAGCGTCTAATTATGAAAATATTTAAGATCAACAAAACAACAACTTGGGTCCAAAGCTAGAAGGGTAATTGCAAGTTGTGGGCGAACCGAAATTGTGAAATAAATAAACTTTTAACTATATCATAGCTTATACAGAGTGTAATTAAATTAAGTAATAATATTTTAAGGTGTGTATGGGCCATAGAGTTAATATGCCTAGCGGAATAGAGATACAAAGGTCTGAGCAAGCGAGATGTCACTATCAGTAACACTGCGTGGTAAAAAGAGACGTGTGACACATGACAGCAGAACCAATTTTTTTCATCTGTTTGACGTCCAGTTGGCACTTATCGGCACGTTGGCAATTAATCTCTTAGAAAGATGCTTGTGTAAGTGTATACGTAAACAAATTTTTACACACAGACGTAAATCAATTTCGATTTCGTTTGACAGCTCGAGATTGTTGCTCTATCTGTCACATTATTTTCACCTTTGTATGGGAAAATGCATGACGCTCGGGCGCTAACCCGCACAAATCACAAAAATATTATCAATATAATATATTATCACTCAGTTTTGTTACATCCTGTTTAACAGAGGTGGGATGTCATGTCGAAAAGCGTGGCGAAAAGATGGTTGGTTTCGTTGGTATGACACATACTGTGATGTCGTGTTAATAATCGTGTTGTCATGTTACTTACAATAATGTGTCGTCTCAAACTAATTTTTATCAAGAAATTATATTTTACTATGTTCTTTCTAATGCCTACTACTATGCAGACCTACTAAATATGCAAATATGCATATTTAGTAGGTCTGAAAATCGGCTACTGGCTATTTTTTATATTGATAAGTGCATTTGTTGAATAAATAATAGTAAATTATTACAACTCGAGACTGACGGCGATCATTGTTTGTGCGACGGGATAGCGATGGACGTTGTCATGGTGCCATACTTTATATGGCAAAAGAACGTTGCCGGCACAGCTAGTAGAACTCGAAAAACGTCAATGAAATAAAACCGGAAGTGAAACCTTCTAATAAATAATTGTCCGTGACATACTTTACTTTCTGCCGCGCACAGCAAAGAACTGGAATGAACTGTCGCCAGTAGTATTTTCAGGTCATTACGACAAGGAAACCTTCAAGAAGATAGGGTTTTCCCTCTGGAAAGGCTGGCAACGCTCTTGCAACTCTTCTGATGTTACGAGTGTCCATGGGCGACGGTAGTTGCTTTCCTTCAGGTGACCCGTTAGCTCATTTGTCCCCTATTTTTTTAATCATTACCTATTATCCCCATCATCATCATAACCAAGCTGTTTGCCAAGCGTGAGCCGTAACTCCTGGAAACTGCCGATTTTGACAATGCCCCAGGGTTCGCCGCTATTACGACCGTTATATTGACTTAACTTTGTACATTTGCTTTAACTTTGTTTCCATACTCAGCCTCGTTTGTACGAAATTCATTACAGTTCAAAGTTATTTTACCTCGGAGTTATTAAAGTGGTCCCTATTTTGACGGCGTAAAGGTCAAAAGAAGAAATGATTGTGAATAGCCTGTAACTACGTCGAAGTTAAAAGCGTTGCAAATGAATAATTTTGACGTTACAAATGGTCGTTGTAATGCTCAATGAAAATAACATAATTTTTAAAATAAAATTAAGTAAGTATATCATAATTTAATAGTACTGATATGAATAAAATTTATACGTGGGAGAGCCATGCTTAGGCACGAATGGGCCGGCTCGACCGGAAAAATACTGCGTTCTCACAGAAAACCGGCGTGAAACAGCGCTAGCGCTGTGTTTCGCCGAGTGAGTGAGTTTACCGGAGGCCCAATCCCCTACCCTAATCCCTTCCCTACCCTCCCCTATTCCCTTCCCATCCCTACCCTCCCCTATTACCCTATTCCCTCATAAAATGCCGGCAACGCACCTGCAGCTCTTCTGATGCTGCGAGTGTCCATGTGCGACAGAAGTTGCTTTCCATCAGGTGACCCGTTTGCTCGTTCGCCCCCTTATTTCATTTAAAAAATGAAATTAAACTTTATGCATATTATGAGATCTCGTAACTCGTAAGTAACATGTTATTTTTTTTAGGGTAGGGGATTGGGCCTCCGGTAAACTCACTCACTCGGCGAAACACAGCAAAAGCGCTGTTTCACGCCGGTTTTCTGTGAGAACGTGGTATTTCTCCGGTCGAGCCGGCCCATTCGTGCCGAAGCATGGCTCTCCCACTTATATTCGGCAACGGCTCTACTACAGGAAGCATGTACCATCGAAGAAATTGACTCATAGACAGATGACGGACCTACGTCATTTGGTCGGGTTCTGTCGATACTATGTCAGTGGCGATCCTTCCGCTGGGGACACGACCTAATTACGTAGGTCCGCTATATGCCCTTGGATCAACTTCTCTGATATGATAGGTCGTATCTAGTGATAGTAAATCCCACCAAAAACATAAATGTAAAAAAGGAGAGCCAAGTTCAATACAAACATTATGCTTGTCTATGGACTTCGCCGCAGAAAGAATGGAGATCTAAATTAGTGACAAGTTCTATGGAAAATCGAAAAATGTATTTATAGGAACCAAATAACATTGCTGTTATTTAAATAATGTGAGATCTTAAAGTAGATTAGATTTAACTTGGCCAGTTTTCAGTGATAAAAATGTCGATTTTCGGACGCGTTTATAAATTTAACCGTTTGAAATACAATCTTACGATCGTATTTTATTAATTACTATTTGTTCTTACTTATGTTTTTTTTTTTATCCAAGCAAATTACCCAATTTATACGCTGTTAGAGACTGTACACAATAAAAGGGTGGGATTCTTCCTGTACTTTCCGTAGAAATAATATCTAATGGTTGTTTTGAATACAATTTTTCTTTTATTACCATAATAAATGTTACCCTACCATGACTCTGAAATTCAATATTTTTGGAAGCTTTAATCCAATAAAAATATTATTACTGCCTGTCACTTTTGAAATACGCAGCCGAAAACGAATTTCTTCGTTTATTTAAAGGCAATTCTCAAAAGGAAATTGGAAACAAAGCTCGATTACCATGACTAATGCTATGGACATCAACTCATTGTTGTCGTAAGTACAGATACTATTTCACGTTGAAATGTCTCCAACTTGGATGCCCCAGTGAGAGCCGCGACTTATGATCTATATAAAAGTATATAGATGATGAAAGTACATCTATATAAGCATGATATTATGACAAGGTCAAAATGGATGTTTTGGAACAAAGTTCCTTATGGCGCATTCGGCGTTGCGAAAGGAGGCTAGACAGAACACCTTGACACTTTTTTATTAGTACCTGCAGAGGGCGTTGATAGTAATTCTGTGCGTCAACTAGATGGCGTTTTTGAGAATAAACAGTGATGCGTTGTTAGTATTCCTCGGCGTCAAAAGATGGCGTTTTTCATATATATTTTTGAGTGAAATTCGTATACAGGTTTTTTTGAACATAAGAAATAACTGTTCAAAGTTGTATCAAACTTTTAGAATTACACGTTTTTTAACGTGGCTAAAGTCAATACTAATACGTGGGAGAGCCATGCTTCGGCACGAATGGGCCGGCTCGACCGGAGAAATACCACGTTCTCACAGAAAACCGGAGTGAAACAGCACTTGCGCTGTGTTTCGCCGAGTGAGTGAGTTTACCGGAGGCCCTTCCCTACTCTCCCCTATTCCCTTCCCATCCCTTCCCTTCCCTACCTTCCCCTATTACCCTATTCCCTCTTAAAAGGCTAGCAACGCACTTGCAGCTCTTCTGATGCTGCGAGTGTCCATGGGCGACGGAAGTTGCTTTCCATCATGTGACCCGTTAGCTCGTTTGCCTCCTTATTTCATTAAAAAAAGATGCCACCATTAAACGGTTGCTTTCTATACAATATTACAGTTGTTACTAACAAATTATGGACTTATTAATAAAACATTATTATTTTATATTTTTATACATGTCCTCATGACACACTATCGATGCGCCAAAACATCCTATAGTCCTTATAAAAAAAATGCAACGAAATGTTAGAGACTCATCCTTACTTTCAAATCATGTAGGTACTAAGGATATAACATCTAATGAAATCAATAAACATAAATCTACATTGACTTAGTCGTGGGATTTGCGGAAATTTTTGAAATAATCATCGAAGAATATTTTTTATATTTTCTTTGTGATAAATATACAATATTAGGGGCATCAAATAATTATAATAGTAAATAATTACTATTCATGGTAACATCTAGTAAAAATAAGAGCAAGGGGACTTTTAGTATATTTTGTTATGGCGACAACAGAAATACCCAATCTGTGAAAATTTTAAGAGTCTAACTATAGCGGTTTTTGTGATACAGCCTGGAGACAGACGGACAGACATCGAAGTGTCACTTAGGGTTAAGTTTTTACTCTTTGGATACGGAACCCTAAAAAGCATCGCCTCGTTACATCATGATGACAAACGTCTCCAAGAAAATTCACTATAATTTCGATAGGCGCCTTTTACAAGTGACAGTAAAGTGTAATCTGGATCCTAGACCATAAATTATTGGCACTAAAAATGACTGCTTGCTGCTCTAAATGATAACAAAATTAACGATTGCAGCGGCCATAATATGAAACGTGATAATTTTGCACATAAAACGAATGTTTATCTGCCTAATAAATTAATAAACACGGGTTTTATTACCAAATATTACAAAACCTTATTCATTTTGTTAATTGCGGGCTTATGTTAACTAAATATACATTTGTCATCTAATTTTGGATTAAATATTTAGATTTATCATGTTATGCATTGTGTATTTGGTATAAATTGTGGTTTTTAATAAACTTTTTGATCACCTGATGATAGATGTTTCCCAGGATAAGCCAGTTTTTAATAAACTTTTTGATCACCTGATGATAGATGTTTCCCAGGATAAGCCAAAGTGGCTTAATTATGGGGAGTACGACTTAAACATTGCGACTTAAAAAAATATAGTCTCTGATCTTGAATACAATAATATGGTTGCGTTCCTGGTTCTTAAAAAGCTTTATGCTAACACCAGCAACTCCGTCGCAGCTAAATTCGCTTTTCGCACCGGGAACCGTGCATTTTTTTTTTGGGATGAAAAAGTGTCCTATGGCTTCTTCCGGAACTCAGAGTATCTCCATATAAAATTGCAGAAAAATCACTTTAGCGGTTTAGGCGTGATAGGTAAAAAACAAACAGATCGACACTTTCGCAATTTATAATATTAGTATGGATAAGATAATTAATGGCTCAGTCAAACACGACATGAGCGTTTTGCGCGGTTTTTTGTGAAGCATTCGTGTCGAAGCATCTCTCACATTTACATAAATATAACTAAAACCAATCTTCCCTAAATAATTTTATAATAACAGCACTAGTGACACTATATCTGATACGTTGGAACTAGAACTATGAGCACCAATAGAACTTAACAAAGGTGACAATCCAGAAACTATGCACATGACACTGTTTGGACAATGCATTAACTATCGTAGTTCTAAACACTGGCCTTAACTTCGGAGTTACGTATCTCTTGCTGGCATTTTGCCATCCAAGTTGGACGTCTCAAACCCCTGACCTCTATTCCCCCAACATAAGGATCACATTAAAAACTCCGAGGTAAAATAATTCCGGACGGAAAGTTGTCTCAACTGTTTTTACTGGAATTACTTTTCCACGTCACATCTTCGTCTTAATTTTAAAGAAAACTTTGAGCGCTGAGCAGAATCGAGATAGTTCGATTTTAACTTCTTTACGTAATGGTTTTATTTAAAATCTAGATTGCTTACAATCTTTTATAAAAGAAGAATCCCGCAGGACTATGCTTATACTCTTTTTCGCTTGGCTGTATATTTCTCAGAAACTTTATCAAAGTCAAAGTAGTACATAGTTTCAGAGCCTTTTTATTGCATAATTTAAGCGTAGCTGGTTTATCTTATCTTCTTCTTCTTATATATAAAATTCTCGTGTCACAATGTTAGGCCGCGTACTCCTCCGAAACAGCTTTACTGATTTTAGCCAAATTTTATATGCATATTCAGTGGGTCTGAGAATCGGCTACTGGGTACTTTTTATATTGATAAGTGCATTTGTTGAATAAATAATAGTAAATTATTACAACTCGAGACTGACGGCGACCATTGTTTGTGCGACAGGATAGCGATGGACGTTGCCATGGTAACATATTTATTAGTCACTTCAATAAAATAATATGGGCGAAATACTTTATATGGCAAAGAAACGTTTGCCGGGACAGCTAGTTTAATATAATAATTTGTAAAAATTAAACATAATATCTTGCATTTTTTTTCTAACTAACCATAATCATACAAGAACTTTAAAATAAAATAAACACATGTATCTTTTAAATCTCTGACTTGACTTCCTTATAAACAATTTCGTTCTAGCTTCCAAGATTTTATTACCATAAATTCAAGAGAAAATACGCTACACTTCAATAAATTAATAAACATCTTACGGAGGAGCAAAATACGTTTGAGTGAATTTTAGTCACATTTTCAATAGATCCTATTTACACCAATAAGCGAATTCCAAGGAACTGACTTCATAACATTTCTAGATAATTCAAAACGAGTATTTATTCTAAGCATAACTTCAATAAGACGAAATCGTTCCAGATTTTAATAGATCTGCTTGGGAAATAATGGTGGATGAATATTAATATCGGGACTCAATGGTAGCGCCCTCTTTGCATTGCAAAGATATTCTGTACCTTCGAAATTGAGCTGAAGAATTATGCTTTTTGGACGACCAATAATTCTGTTCGGTAAAGGAAATTAATTCATTAACTTTATAAGTACTTCAGTTCCATTGAGAACAAAGAGCTGATGTAAAGTCAAGCTTATAGCATAATCTTAAATAGAGGTAAATTAGCGAAAGGTTTCCAAAGTGGTGACTCATCTCCCCGTTTTCCAAAGTGGTGACTATAGTAAAAAATTCCCTACTCATTCCGATAGAAGTGATTAAAATGTTTCAAATAAGTGTATCACTTCTATTTATATTCTACGAAGTTAATAAAATGATTCAATTTTTTTAATGAAATATGTGGAAAAACGAGCAAACGGGTCACCTGATGGAAAGCAACTTCCGTCGCCCATGGAAACACGCAACATCAGAAGAGCTGCAGGTGCGTTGCCGGCTTTTTAAGAGGGAATAGGATTACAGGGTAGGGGAGGTAAGGAAGAGAATAGAGAAGGGTAGGGAATTGGGCCTACGGTAAACTCACTCACTCGGCGAAACACAGCGCAAGCGCTGTTTCACGCCGGTTTTCTGTGAGCCCGTGGTATTTCTCCGGTTGAGCCGGCCCATTCGTGCCGAAGCATGGCTCTACCACGTAAAAGTGATTGATTAAAATGCACAAAAATTAATCCAAAAATAAAATAAAGATAGTCCAGTGCCCCCCCCCCCCTTCTACCAGCTAAATGGTTGCTTCTGGAAATGTGAAAAAATTTACAGCGGTAGGAAATATACTGAATTTAAAAGGAAAACTATCACGGCGGAAGTCTTCATAAGTTATTGAGTAATAGTCGATCAACTAAAAAAATTGCATTCGGAGAAGCACGGACGTAAAAAAAATACGGACACCCTTAATAAGCCCAGGCGATCATACGTACACATCTTGCACACGCACTCGCACTGTAATAAGCCGATCGTACCGCCATTACGCAATTAGACTGCATCGCGGTGACACGTCTTTGTCATTCATAAATAAAAATAAATATGCCATCTTGTGTTATAAAATGGTGCAAAAACAATACAACCTTACACAAAAAACATCAATGAATAACCTTTCATAGGTAAGATAACATATTTTTAAAGTATTTTGATAAAATAATGTAAATATTAATTCAACTTCAACAGGTCAGTAATGTCCATAACAAAGTGGGGAAATTTTCCCCAAACCGGGGAAAATTTAAAATTATTTTTAAATAATCAAATAATTAATTTTATTGTCTTTTATTAGTGTCATGTCAGTATTTAGCATAGTATTGACCAGTAATTAGGCAGGAATACAATAATAGGGGTGTAGACAGTAAACGAAATCTAATACAAATTATTGTTTTTTTGAGAGTTTGTATTATAGAATTACCGAAAATGGACATATTTTACTTAATAACTTTTTAATATTTTTTATATTTAATAAGTGATTTTTTTAATTGAAATAAGAGTGTATTTATTTTTTATACATATTTTTAGGTGTAACAAAATACTTATGTACTATCAGAGAAGTTGATTCCTATGCAAATCGGGGACATAAGTAGTTTGGTTGCGTTACGTCAAACCCAGCCGACAGATCACAATTAACATTGAATTGACATAAGTATTCGACCAAACAACGTTGGTCTGTCAATTGCATAGCAATCAACTTCCTTGATGGTACATCTGTAAAATAAATATATTTCCTAAAAATAGTCTACACCCCTATTAATTTCTTAATTTACAAAAGTGGATATAATTGTTGTTTGACGACCTCTGTGGCTCAGTGGGTGGGCTGTCGGTAGCTCAAGCCGGGGGTCGCGGGTTCGAATCCTGCCGACGGAACAAAAAGTTTCAAAGTTCCTGGGTCATGGGTGTGTATTAAATATGTGTATTATATAATAAAAATCTTAAATATATGTATAGTATAACAGTATTAAATATATTTCCGTTGTCTGGTACCCGTAACACAAGTCCTTCAGGTACTTAGCACGGGGTTAGACTGACGTGGCGTAAGCGTCCATAGATAAAATTGTTGTCTTAGATTTCCTTCAGTAGTAGGGGAGGAAAGGTGCTATTGGTGTAGTCACCCGAGCGTCATTGAGACCTAGTAGGAATGAAAATATTGCATGGACCTCTAGACCAGGAATAAATTTAACACCATGTTAGGTGATTTGATTTGACGTTAGCGCATGGTAGAACTCTCGATAGCTCTAACAGGCCGTTAACTGATTTAACAAGCCATTATTTATTTAACATTACTTGATTGTTTGATGAAACAGGTTACGGGACTTAAGTATCTTATATCTTTTCGTATACAGGTTTCGTATATAGGTTTCGGGGGCGATAAATCTATCTAGCTAGGAATTATTTTTAGAAAATGTCATTTTATTCGTGTTTTATCGAATACCGAGCAAAGCTCGGTCAAATAGCTAGTAATAATTTTATTATTGTAAATGTTTGTACATAATCATTATTACTAAGAATGTTATGTAAATAATATACTTCTCTGTACGTAAAATGTGTTTTTTTTCTATCTATAGTGTCATAAAAATAATATTTTCATTATGACATCTTTAACAACCGCTTACATTTCTGAAGCGAAAAAAACATAAAAATATGTTTAAGTATAAAAAATACATTTAACTTGTCTGAGTTTACAAAATTTAAAAAGTAGGGAAATTTATGATTTATATGGCAACCCTCATATCACGCACACGTCCTACACGGGCGGCCATAACTAGGCTTCACTCGTGATTATAAGAAGTTATAATTTACATTATTCGTTTCTGTTTTTGCACGCCCTATCTGTTGTTTGTGTTCAAATTTCTCTTCTTAGGGCTGCTGGAAGAAATTTCTTTAGAGATAAGCAGTACCTTTTGTGTCGTTTTTCTTCATCTGTATAATTTGTTAAATGTTTTTGTGTGCAATAAACTGTTAAATAAATAAATAAATAAGGTTATGTCCGTATTTTTTTTACGTCCGTGCGGAAAAGTATAAAGGAACTTTTCGTTTAAATTCATTTGAACGTAAGTGAGATGATGTTGTTAACATAAAAACACGTTATAAATGTACATTCATTAACAATACAAAAAATATCAAAAACTAGCGGTACTACGGAACCCTATATTGCGCGTGGCCCGACACGCACTTGGCCGGTTTTTATCACTTCTATCGGAATGAGTATGCATTTTTTTTCTATAGTGACAATGGTCTCTGTCGCCTCGAATCATCCTGTAAGGCCATCATAGTGTCCAAGCCATGACATTTAAATTAAGCTATTTAAATTTAAAAATATTTTAAATTAAGCTATAAGTTTGCAATTACCTGTGCATACATTTCAACTATCCCGCTCTAATTTTATGAAAAATATAGCCATCTCAATCACACTTATGAAAAGCGTGGCTAACTAGATGTGTGACGTCATCCGCGACCAACTCGATTATTATGAAAAATCTAGAAGAAAACAAAAGAACGCGTGGAACACGAATGGAACGCTTGAGAAGAAAAATATTGGACATCAATATTCGAACTAGACGACACGTATTTTTTCACAAATTGTAAATTGAAGAATAAACGTTTTATTGCTGTAATACTCGTATGTAGCATTTTTATTCGGTAAAACACTTAACATTACCCTTGTATAGTCTACGGCTTGGACGGAGCAAGGGTAATAAACTGCAAACATATAGCTTAAGCTATTTAAATGTCAAATTCGATCTTTAAACTAAAAAAAATAAACATGCAACGTATGTAGTCGAGTAAACTATAATGCGGCCACTGTCAACAACGCCGAAGTTTATCGATCAAAACTTTATCAATACTGCACGCTCGGGTTTAAACTACCTTATCAATTTTTATATTCACTTACTAGTTTTGAGATTGTGTTTTCAATTTCAACTATCATAAGTTTGTAAGGATTTATGAACGTACTTTACGCGACCACGGTGTTAAATGAAACTAATTCATTTGTATCATTTTAAATTTCGAAATTAACACCCTTATCTAATTAAATTGGTTCATTTGCTGAGGAGTTACGATGTACGTATGTCTGTTTGTCGCCGCTTAAGCCGCCGAATTTAGACTTTGTTCGACCCCTTGGAATTACGTCGAGAAGTGGCTTCGCTCTGCATTGTATTGCATTCGTCGGTTGTATCACGGGGAGTGCTCCGAGGAATTGTTCGGAATCATATTTCCTGCAACTTTCCGCCATCGTTCCACGAGATAAATGTACTATTCTCATCACCTTGATGAGTGGCAGTCTTCCACCGTGCGTTTTTCGCGTAACTTTCTGCCACCCACAGTAAAACTCTGGAACGAACTGTCACCAGCAGTTTTACCGGACTGCAACAAAAGGACGTATTCCCACGGCTTAAAAGGCCGGCAACACACCTGCAACTCTTCTGATGTTGCGAGTGTCCATGGGCGACGGTAGTTGCTTTCCGTCAAGTGACCCGTGTGCTCGTTTTGCCCATAATAAAAGAACGAATTCGAGCCCCGGGATATGAAATTTAGGTAATTGCCAAAAAAATTTTCGGTAGTATTAGATTTTGCCCACAAAATCTGTACATATTTTAATAATATAGACCAGGGTCACCAAATGGCAGACAGTGGTCCGCATTCGAACCGCCGACCCATTGTGGCGGACCAATCATTTTCGAAGATAAAATTCGTTAAAAATTTTCGGTCTCGACTTACTGATGAACATCTCCAGAATCTTGTACCAAATTCACTCCAATCTTTAGACAGATCATAATATAATAATTATTAGCAACACCGTGGTCTCCGTGGTCTAGTGGTATAGAGCGGAGCTCTTGACTCGGAGGTCGTGGGTTTGATTCGTGGGTGGGTTGGAAACATGTTATTTCCAAGTTTGGTTAGGACAATGCAGGCTGATCACCTGATTGTCTGACAAGTAAGATGATCCATGCGTCGGATGGGCATGTAAAAAGTCGGTCCTGCGCACAGAAATGGATCTGTCCTGCGCCTGATCTCTCGCCGGTCGTGTCGGTCTTCTGTCTCACTGGGTTATGAGAGTAAAGGAATAGAGAGTGCTCTTGTGTACTGCGCACACACTTGGGCACTATAAAATTACTCCTGCGTAGCTGGCCTGGTTTCAATGAAACCGGCCACCGTCACCGAAACCGGTGTGGGAGCTATTATTATTATTAGCAACAAAAATTATCACTTTTCTCATTGATTTGTAATTAAATACCTTTTCTTTTTTCATTTCATTTCTTAAAACGGACCCCGAGCGAAACTAATTGGTGACCCCTGATATAGACTAACAAACTCATTAGCCTGCCTTTATTAACAAGCTATTTTATCCGATTACTTAAGATTACTACCTTAAATGAGTTTAATTGAACCTCAAAGTCCAAACTCTTTCATTAAATAGAAGTAATAAATTAGCCGTGTGGTAAAATATTAGGTATTTAAGGGCTATTTCAACTATTAAGTTGAACGTGATCTATACGCAAATCCTGGTTTACGCATTGAAAGATGCTTTTTAATCCGAATTGTATTTTACCCATAACAAAACTCGTTTCAAGTTAATTTGAGTTAAAGTTTCTGAACGTATTTAGATGATTCAAAATTCGTTTAATTGTACAATCTTAAAGTATAAGCATATTATATTTTAAGATTGTAGTTTTCAGAAATTTTGTGTTATTTTGTTTATAATTCATCAAATGACAAAACTCACAGAATTTGAAAATTTAGATACATAAATAGAAAAAAATAGACTCACCATTGTAACTGATTTTTTTTGCATTTGGCGAAGACGCACCGCGGTTCAATTTAATTGACATCGACCCTTAAGGGGCATCCACACAGCAGTTATATTATAACGTTATAAAATATTATAACAGCGTGTAACATGCGCTACAACATGTCAAGAAATAAACTTTTTTTTGTTATAATTTGTAAAAAAAAAGTTGGACAACAAATGTTAAGCTACAGTATCTCACATTATTTAACTGCTGTGTGGGAACACATATGAACTCGTTTAGCGAAAACGAAGTTTTGTAAAATGTAATCGTAAATTGTAAAGTCGGCCCTTAGTTGTTAACTCCGTGTTTAACTTTAGGGACTGCGTGGTAATCAATTTGCGGCTATTTGCTAATATTATTACTTACGAACTTGGGATATTAATTTTGGAATGTAGTTCAGTTGGAAAATAGCTACTGGAACCTTCATAGTTATTTGACCTTTAGGTCATCATCATCGTTCTCTGCCATGCCTTGAATACTAACTTAAATTCTTTAAGAAAATTAAAGAATATCTTGCATAAGCTCTAAAGGGGTTCCGAGATGTTCAAGCAGCTTGGCGACAAGCAAGTAGACTTGTGTAGGTTGCTCAAGAAGTTTGATACGTCCATCAAGCAGCTTGATCCAGCACAGGGAAAGGCGTTTATCTTAAAAAGGCTTGTTTGTTTTTTGTTTTAACAGATTTTCTTTTTAATTTTCACATTTTCACCGCCGCTTGCTGAAAGCTAGGATCGACCAAACACCCTTTAATATGATCTCAATGAAGAAGACAAGTTAGACCTATCTTGGGACCCGCAACAAAATTATCCATAAGACAGATGGAAGGAATCTTTTTCTGTCTAGCAATGATAAGTTGTTTTTCAATATATTAAAAATTGTCATTAAGCTTAGGCCAAACCTACGCGACCAGGCGACTGCGAAGCGGAGCGTCAAGTCGTCAAATGTGTTTTTTCTAATGTGTGTTTTGTATACAAAAAAACACATTTAACAACTTGACGCTCCGCTTCGCAGTCGCCTGGTCGCGTAGATTTGGCCTAAGTTTTATAGTCAGATGACACTATACTACTATTCTGATAAAATACAGTTAGCAATTCGTCAAAATATATTTTTCGTAACATAAAAGGATGCTGAAAAATTGACATTCAAATTGTTTCGTACTAGAAAACCTATGATAAAAAATGTTTTAAAACCACGCCATATTTCGTAGCAAAATTTATTTCGATTAATAAAAATATATCTATCAAAGTTGTGACCGAAAATTTAGCTACCTTTTTTTTAAACAAAATATTTTTATGCCGCATAATTCCGCTAAAAAGGCATTCCAGTTTCCATGGGCGTCCGATCGGGCGACGACCTGTCGGCCGTCCACGGTACCGGTAGCTAGATGTCGTAGAGTCTGATCTGCGCGATCTTCAAGTCACAGAGTGGCAAGAAACTGCGCAAGAACGCGACAAGTGGCGCAAACTCGTGTCGGAAGCTAAGATCCACTTTGGGTCGCCGAGCCATCGTAGTAAGTACAGATCGACAAGGCTTTAAAATTCCAATGAACGTGGGCGGTGGCGCTGCCGGTAAAGGAGAACTGTCAAAAACATGTCAAAATTGGGTTTATTCCATAAATTTAATATAACTAGCGGAATAGAGCAACAATCTCGAGCTGTCAAACGAAACCAAAATTGGTTTTCATCTGTGTGAAAAATATGTGTACGTATACACTCACACAAGCATGATTGAACATGATTTCTATGAGATTAAATTGTCAACGTGCGGCACGTGACGACTGGACGTCAAAATAAGAGTGCTGCTGTCATGTATCACACGTCTCTTTTTACCACGCAGTGTTACTGATAGTGAGATCTCTCTTGCTCAGGCCTTTGTTTCTCTAATCCGCTAGGTATATTAACTTTATGGTTTATTCTGAGGGTTTATTGTATAACGGCGGCGTTAGTTCCTTTTTTCGCCACGTTCATATAAAGGCTTGTCGGTCTATAAGTATAATTCCGCAGTAAATAATTTGAACTATTTTACGGAATATTACGCAAAGTTCCGAGCAGAGGGCGTTACTAGCATACAGTAAATAATCCGACCAAATGTTGCACACGTCAAAACATTGCAGTAATACATCGCAAACTCTTTTGCGCCAAAATTCGTGTATCCGTACTTTTTGCCGGCATAAAAAGTATCCTATGTCCTTTCCCGGGACTCAAAGTATCTTCATACGAAATTTTAGCCAAATTGGTTTACCGGTCAGGGCGTGAAGAGGTAATAGACAGACAGAGAGCAAGATACTCAGACAGACAGCCAGATAGACAGACAGACACACTTTCGCATTTATAATATTAGTATGGATGGTAATGAAAAAAAAAGTTATGGGAAATCTATAATAATCCTGTTGATAGGATTTACTCTGCACTACGACCAACATAAGTTTAAATCTTCTGGGTTTCTATATTATATCTAATACTTTTACCTATATCGTAAATTTCTCCGTATCAAGTAGGTGTTTTTATTTATCGTAATAAAAGCAACGTGACGGCTTCCCTACTTGTAGGATTGCATATATTTCGACAACATGTGCCGTTTTACGAGTTCAGTGCTAGAAATGTTTTATTTCCAGAGAACACAATCTTATAGTAGCCATAAACAGTTTTGCATTGAGAATGCATAAGAAATTTTGTGCTTGTGTAATTTTGTTTAGATTTTAAAACTATACAGCATTTTTTCCAGTTAAATTTAGTCTAAGTGTTACTTAAATGTGTAACATATTTAAGTAACACGACTACTAGTTACTACCCAATATGTGTTGTTCTACGATGTAAAGGTTCGGTAGTATGCGTTTGCCCTAAAAGCACGGTTTGGCAGCTACATCGTGAGATCACAAGTAATTGTAAGTATGTAAATGACGTCGGGGCCGCGGTGTCTAAAAACACTAGGCCGAAAATACGCGGCCGAAGTTTGGCATGATTACGCCAGCAATGCTCTACGCATACAATATGACGCGACGTAGTTTCGGCATGGTGTGTCATCGGTAATCTAAAATCGTGATCATGCCGATCTTTGGTTGCGTTTTTTCGGCATAGTGTGTTTAGACACCTGCTGAGCCGCTCGTTCGTGCGGACGCATATAAATCGGGCCAAATATGTAATTACTAATTAGGTCTCTACATATTTTCAAATTAAATTTAAAAAAAGATCTTATCGTCCACAAAGCGAATATATTATAGGTGATATTTATCATATTTATCACAGAAAATTTTAATATATTAAATATTTTGACTCACTGAATTTTATATTGAAGTATCACAACCAAATTGCATGTAAATAAAACAACAATAATTGGGTCGTGTATAATTACTGTTTTTTGTTGTGATATAAACAATAATAACGTCATGTTGATGCCATTCAACTGAATGTCTTAACCACTTTTCTTACTTTATTGACTACAATAGATATGATAATGTGACCTATATTCATTTTACAAAAGTGGGTTCTGCTTATTTTAAGAAATACAAATAAATAATCATAATATTAAAGAAGAATAAATTGCCACACCATAAATGCATTTAGATTTTTCATTTTCATAAATAAATTATTATTATTTTAGCAAACATTTAAGCCCCGAACTCCGTTGCGCAGAAATTCATTTATCACGTAGGAACCGTACATTTATCCGGGATAAAATGTATCAAAGTATCTTCATAACATCAAAATCGGTTCAGCGCTTCAGGGTCAATTCAAACGGCAACGTGACGCGTAGATGCATTTCTAAAATACTGAATTGACAGATTTAAATTGCGTGAGACATCTAGCGAATCTGTCAAATCTATACAAATCTAGAAATGCATCTACGTTTCACGTTGCGGTCTGAATTGACCCTTAGAACCTGTCCACACAACGCGTTGCGTCAGCTTTACGTCGACGCAGCGGTGCCGTTGCGTTGTTTTTTATACAAATAACCAAGGTGTTCCGCGCTGCATCGTCGCAACGCACACATGAGGGACAGCAGCCCCCGAGACGAAGCGGGAGGGGGTGTTGACGTTAACACTGCTTCGCAATAACGCTACGATGGCGCAGAGCCCGTGTGGCTGGCTATGTGTCAAACGGCAGCGCTGCGTCGACGCAACTAGCTCTTGGAGTGCGTTAAGACGTGCGAGTGCAGTGTTTTGCGCGTGTTCAGCTGTAGCGTTTGGAAAAACACGCTGATTCAGCGCGAATTCAGAGCGTACCGCGCACGTGTTTTCCCAAACTAGTGCGGTTTGACCTAAATAGGGGATTTAAAAAAAAGCAATAATAAAATTGGCAATATTTAAAAATTGATGATCGGTTCCGTGGAACAAGCAATTTTAAAATGAGAACACCATTCAGCTACACTCGCATCATCTATCAAAGTTATACGCTCAAATGACGGCAGAATGACATACGGTTTTGAACTTTAATGCTTTAATAATAAGATTTATATCCAGTACACTTTTAAAGGTGTAACCTCACCTTACCAAAGATTAGCACTTTGGAAAATTGAGAAGGCATTATATTATATCCTTCTTGGTATTACATCTTAATAATTATAGGAGGTATGATAATAGTCTTCTGATTGATTAATATAACTAGATACTTAAGATCTTATTATCTTATATCTTTAAACGAGCAATTCTTGTATATAATTGGAATCTCGGAATCGGCTCCAACGATTTTCATGAAATTTAGTATAATACATATATGGGTTTCGGGGGCGATAAATCGATTCGTGTTTAATCGAATACCGAGCAAAGCTTGGTCAAATAGCTAATTATTATTATAAATGATAGTCTACCATGAGTCTACCTAATCTAAATACTTAGGTACTATACTTTGCTTGAAGCTGGGAGAAAAATTCAATAGAATGGAGTAGAATTTATGGGTAGATTTATGGCATACTTTTACTTCATACGTATTCCACGATGTCGAATGCCTTCAGTTTTGCATATCGATCTTATAGATTTGCGCGACACAAATATTTACAGATTTGTGTCGCGCAAATCTATCTAGTGGTACCCTAAAATTTCCTAACTTACGAAACTAGACATTTAAAACCGACGCGCCCATTGTTTCTCTAGTCATAATGACTGAGATCACACCGATCACGATACTGAACGAGGCGATTCGATTATTCGAAAAGTCACTCGGATTCAAGAATGAGGTGAAATGGACAAGCGCGATCGCTATAATAGTGTATCATATAGTCGGTGTATATTGGTGTCTAAACTATACTTTCCCGGTGAAATGGCAGACTGTTGTGTTCGGTAAATATTTAAAGTTTTTTTAATGTGAAATTGTGCAAATTGAGAAAGCGGTTTTCGTGTATCATGCGTGCGGAGAAATGTGAAATTCAGTAAAGATTATAGTTGATGGGTAAAAGGATGATGTGACTTTCGACATAGATTGGGTGGAAGGATTATGAATTAATACTTACATATAAATACCATGCATATACACTATACAGTACAGTTTATTTGGTACTATATCATAAAATATCATAATTCATAACTTGACCCATCAATCCCCAAGCGGCAGCCGGCTGTCTCATAGCAATTGAAAATCTATTGTGTCTGCGATTCCCACGATGGAAGTGTTAAAATTCCAATAGAAGCAAAAACTAAATTGAAAAGTAAAAAAAATGTATTATGATTTAAAATTATTGGTAATTTTTAGTATTCATCCTGTTTTGTGTCATAATATTATTATAAAAACTCGACTTCAATAAAGAATTACGATGTCATGTTTTTTAATATTAAAAATTGCAATTTTTATTTTTTTAAGTCGCTTTTCAACAGCCAAGGTCATTAGCGACTACAATAATGATAACATTTATATATAATATCCTAAATTTTGTTAAGTATTTCAATTGCAAATTATTTTAATTAATCATAATACATTTTTCTACTTTTCAATTTAGTTTTTGCTGCTATATGCTCTAGTAGGAACTAGAGGCAGAGGTAACAATCATTATAACTAGGTATAAAAAAACTAGGCATTTACATCCGTTGTGATTGATGATTTATACGTGGGAGAGCCATGCTTCGGCACGAATGGGCCGGCTCGACCGGATAAATACCACGTTCTCACAGAAAACCGGCGTGAAACAGCGCTTGCGCTGTGTTTCGCCGAGTGAGTGAGTTTACCGGAGGCCCAATCCCCTAACCCCTACCCTATTTTCTTCCCTACCCTCAGCTTTTCCCTTCCCTTCCCTACCCTCCCCTATTACCCTATTCCCTCTTAAAAGGCCGGCAACGCACTTGCAGCTCTTCTGATGCTGTGAGTGTCCATGGGCGACGGAAGTTGCTTTCCATCAGGTGACCCGTTTGCTCGTTTGCCCCCTTATTTCATAAAAAAAAATGATGATTTATACAGTATTTTTCAGAGCGAAGTAACCACTCCTCAAATACTGTAGTGCCTGGGACAAGATTTTAAAATGTCCGTATGGTTGCCCAAGCGCATACGGCATTCTCGTAACATAGTCGGCCTAGTCCAGAGGAAAGAACTAGTCAATACGTCTGGGACCAACTATGTGCGGGTTTCCTCACGATGTTTTCCTTCACCGTACGAGCGTCCGTATTATGTACTTGAGATCAAAAAATGTCTCATAGGTACACGCCTCCACCCGGGTTCGAACCTGCACCCTCTAGTAGTGCGAACCGTTAGGCCACGGACGCTCTAACTAGGTATATAATATTTTTAATAATCGCATTAAAAAATATAGTGGGTAGAGAAACATCATGGCTCTAATGACTCATGAGTCACGACTCAAGAGTCGTGACGGAAATCAAAGTCAGTCTAATTTCCATTACTGAGATACGGACATTTTTCGCAATAATATTAACGAAGTAGAGCATAGAATAATTTTGTTACGAAGTTTTCCCAAAAGAACATCAGAACAAGAGGGAGGGAAAAAATCAAACAAATCCATTAACAGGACAAGTTTATGAAGCACATTGGGAAACGAAAAAGTTATGTTCCTGGTACTGCGCACTGAGATTTTTTACTGAAATTAATTTTCAGCGACATTTTAGAAAGGTTGTTACACTGTAACTAGAGTTAGACTAATGCACATATTATGTAATATTCTTTTACGAGTATACTTTATTTGTTTCAAAAAATACACTTTTTTATAATCTTAACCCTAGAACCGTACCCATCTTAAACTTTATCTAACTGTACCCTGGGGTACTAGTGCACCCCAACAATAGAAACACATTTTTAAAAAGATGTTAAAGATTTTTTTATTAAATCAACTTACATAGACTTTTTAACAATAACCTCAGTCTTTCTAAACATAATTAAATCGCATTAATTAAATACTATAAAACAATTTTTGCATATTTTGTTCTGGTGAACAGTACAAATAAAAGTTTTGCACGTCTCACATTGCGTACGTGATTTGCGGTCTTTGGACCTCGGGAAGAAAAAACACCTTCCAGTAGTGCTAGCACGGCGACCATCGGAAATGCGAAAGTATGGACAAACTGTGGAAATAAACCTAAGGTGCCGTTCCGATCTTTTTTAGTTCCGAATAATTCAATTAAAAAGCCACTTTATGACAGACTATAGTTCTAAAAATTCAAATAATATCCTACATTATGACATATACTATAGTGTGTCATAAAGTGGCATTTTAATTAAATTTTTCGGAACGAAAAAAGATCGGAACGCCACCTTAGGTTTATTTCCACAGTTTGTCCATACTTTCGCATTTCCGCTGGTCGCCGTGCTAGCACTACAGATTTGAAATTAGGAGAAGCTATAGAAGGCGTTGGTCGTTTTTTCCCCAGTATATCACCAATACTTATTTGTAGGGACGTTGGCAAAGTTCGGTATTAAAATCTGTCTTCTAGGTGCGGTTTTATGAGATCAAAGCGAGAGTCTTCAGGCAAGTGCGCCTATTCCTGAAAAATTGCTTATTAGCAGCATCTGAATAGAATGTAACAGTATCATAGAATTGATCCCCACAATATTTAGTATTCCATAGAACACACAGAGGCTCCAGCGGCGAGTTTTGCGCGACACACTGTAAGTATGACAAAGCTATCCATGCCATACACATTTTTCGCCGCTTTTCTGTTTTTTTTACCTCTACCACGTAAAATATCTGGAACGCTGAGGACAGTGACTGGTTACGCATTAGAACTGAACTGCAAAGATACTTATCTTCTATTTCTTCGTCTGAATCAGGAGGTGACTCTACTTCTAAAGAGTGAGGACTCTGAGAAAAAATTATGTCATCGTGAAAATCTTGGATAACTTTATCCAGCTCTTCATCAGATGCCTCACCTAAAAACAGATCTTCACCATCTTCCGATTCCAGAAGAATATTCTCTATTTAATTTTCACTCAAATTACTTCTAGACGCTATCTGGAAAAAAGGAAATAAGTTAGGTGTGTGCAAACAATCCTATAATTCCATCAAAAATAAATAAACTCACAATAGAAAAACCAATTGACCGATCTCGATAAATTTTATGTCGGTTTCATCAAATTCATGCCCACAAATAACAAAAAAAAAACAGCAAAACGATGAAAATGTTCAAACAATAACACTTACGTTTAAAGTACCCTGGGGTACTGCAGTACCCAACAAGCAATGTACCGCTTCCACTTGCAAGCAAGAACTTCGCCCGACTGAGGTATCAGCGCATCACCCCGTAAATACACGGACGCGCGAAACAAACCGTCGAACAGTAAAAAAAATATAAAATTTTTGTTAATTTTTTAATTTGTACCCCAGGGTACGGTTCTAGGGCTAATCTTACTTATTTACATAATTATTAACATTTTATATAAGATTTACAGAAGTTTAGTCGCGTTACAAGCGTATTTTATTACTTTACAACATCCACCACAGGTTATTTACTTTATTATATACTAGCTGTCCCGGTGAACTTCGTGTCACTTTAAAACCTTCCCTGGACTTCTACGAATATTTTAAGACTATAAAATAAGCCCAATCCGTTCAGCCGTTTTCTAATTTCAGCGTTACTAACATAATTGAAAATCCTTTTTTAACCGACTTCCAAAAAACGAGGAGGTTATATATTCGGCTGTGGATATTTTTTTATATATACGAAGATAATATCCTATATTATATAAAACATACGTTTTTTTTTTTATTTTGAGTTCATTATTATTTATTTAGAACATAATATCTAGGAGCATTCTCTGAACAAATTTCGAACATTTCATTTTGTCTCTATGCCACACCCCTTTTTTGAACTGAAATATTTTCTTCAAGTACACCTACACACCTAACAATTTAACCCTAAAACTGCAGCTCCGTTTTAACCCCTAACTTTAACCCCTAACCCCTAATTTCAGCTGTAATAATGTACGTGGCGACGGGGTTCGGAATAACGGGTGGGGCACACCGGCTGTGGACACATAGAGCTTATAAAGCGAAAACCCCCCTCAAGCTGTTCCTGCTTATGTGCTACGCCAGCGCTGGACAGGTTAGTGAATTGTTAAATTGTGAATAACGTTAGATTATAATGTAGCTAGTGTCGTCCATACTACGAATAATAAAAACTAAGGAAGAGTACCTGTGTCAAAAAATTTGTCCACGAGTCTCCAAAATGTGACCCGAATACATGCATACTTTATGCATAATATGTATTCGGTACACAATTTCGTGTAAATATAGAAGTGACAATTAATGTCAACGGCTTTATTTCGCGAGTGTTAGTGTTTCGTTGCTATTGTCATATTTAGTGTGCGAAAAGGAACCAAATTCAAAACGGTTTAAGTATGGGAGTTACGTTTCCTTAGTTTTTATTATTCGTAGCGTCCATACTAATACTATAAATGCGAAAGTGTGTCTGTCTGTCTGTTACCTCTTTACCGATTTTTCATGGAAATACTTCAGTCAGTACTAGTCCAGGGAAAGGCTTTATACCGGAAAATACTTTTATACCGGAAAAATGTACGATTCCCGCGCGGTAAACGAATTTTGGCGCGGTGGAGTTGCGGGAGTTATCTAGTTTACTGTTTATAATATTATGGATAATAATAATAATTTATCTAACCAGCATTAATATTTTTGAACCAATTTAATGCACATTGCACAGTTGCGTCTCTAATTAAGAAAAATATGTCCGAATTTCTCTACAAATGTGTGAAACGAATTCATATCCAGACTAATATTATAAATGCGAAAGTGTGTCTGTCTGTCTATCTGTCTGTTACCTCTTCATGCCAAAACCGCTGAACCGATTTCGCAAAAATTTGGTATGGAAATACTTTGAGTCCCGAGAAAGGACATAGAATACTTTTTGTCCCGAAAAAATGTACGGTTTCCGCACAGTAAACTTTTATGATTTGCAAGTAAACTATTCAATCGATTTCGATGAAATTTGGTATGGAGATATTTTAAGACATAAAAAACGACAAGGGATACTTTTTGCCCCGGAAAAATGTACGGTTCCCGCACAAAAAACTTTTATGATTTACACGTTAACTATTCAATTGATTTGGATGAAATTTAGTATAGAGATACATTGAGTACCGAGAAAGCACATAGGATATTTTTTGTCCCGAAAAAATGTACGGTTTCCGCACAATAAACTTTTATGATTTGCGCGTAAACTATTCAATCGATTTTAATGAAATTTGGTATGGAAATACTTTGAGTACCGAGAAAGGACATAGCATACTTTTCGCCCGAAAAAATTTTGTATGAAATTTGGTATGAAGATACTTTGAGTTCCGAGAAAGGACGTAGGATACTTTTGTCCCGCAAAAATGTACGGTTTCCATACAATAAACTTTTATGATTTGCGCGTCAACTATTCAATGGATTTGATGAGTTTGTAGATACTTTGAATCCCGAGAAAGGACATAAAATACTTTTTGTCCCAGAAAAATGTACGGTTTCCGCACAATAAACTTTTATGATTTTCGCGTTAACTATTCAATTGATTTTGATGAAATTTGGTATGGAGATACTTTGAAACATAAGAAAGGTCAAGGGATACTTTTTGCCCCGGAAAATGATACGTTTCCCGCACAATAAACTTTTGTGATTAGCGCGTAAACTATTCAATCGATTTTAATGAAATTTGGTATGGAGACACTTTGAGTACCTTAAGTCCTTGAAACCTTATGGTTTGCGCGAAAACTATACAATCGATTGTATTCGATTGTAAGATTTTATATTACAATCGATTGTATAGATTTCGCGCAAACCATAAGTTTTAAGGTACTCAAAATATCTCCAAACCAAATTTCATATATACGTGACATAATTATAAAAACATACGAGAGTCAATTCTGCACATAGAATATTAAAAAAAAAAATACTTGGGACCTGATCTACAATCGATATAATGGAAGCCAAAAATGTAGTTTTCATAATTTTCGTCTTTTTGTCTGTATATATTATGTCCGAGATAAACTCAAAAAGATTTACTTCAAATTTTGAATATTACTAAGGGGTCGGGTCAGCACATAGGCTCCATATTATTAAAACGCTATCACCTAGTGCAGGGCAAGTTCCATTTTTTTTAGTTTTTTACTCATTTCGTATTGAAAAAGTGTCTTCAACATAATGAAAGTCCATAAAATTTACAGCAAAATTGTCTTTTACACTTTGTATAAATCTCCAATCGCTGCCTCTTGCTATAAGCTTCTATCTTAAACGCGCGCCCGGGTGACTTTGCAGGGGACTTTGCCCTCGGCCATATTTGGGGGGCTGCGCCCCAAACTCCCCCTGTGATTGTTGCTTACACCAAAGTGGTTTCGCGACGTTAGTGTTGAGTTTTAATTTTCCTTTTTAGGAAAAAAGTTATTAATTAAAAGTGAATTTATTCCAACCTTAACTAAACAAAGTTTTCGAGTGTCATTTTATTAATATGTGGGACTTTGCCCTCGGCCCGTAATTGGGGGGGCTGCGCCCCCTACCTCCTGGAAATGTTGCTTACATCAAAATGCTGTCGCGTCGTTAGTGTTAAGTTTTAATTTTCCCTTTTAAGAACAAAGCTGTTATTATACAACCAAAACTAAACATACACTTTTCGGCTGTCAATTGAATAATATGCGGGGGACTTTGGGCACAGTTCATACTTGGGGGGGCTGCGCCTCCTGGGATATCTGCTTACAGCATAATGATGTCGCGTCGTAAGTGTTGAGTTTTAATTTACCCTTTTAAGAACAAAGTTATTAAGCCAACCAAAACTTAACAAATACTTTTCGGCTGTCATTTGATTAATATGCGGAGGACTTTGACGTCGGTCCGTACTTAGGCGGGCTGCGCCCCCGGGAACCCCCCCCCCCCCACAACTTGGGATTTCTGCTGACATCAGAATGGTGTCACGTCGTTAGTGTTGACTTTTAATTTTCCCTATTAAGAACAAAGTTATCAATACAACCAAAACTAAACATACACTTGTCGGCTGTCATTTGATTAATATGCGGAGAGCTTTGACGTCAGTCCGTACTTGGGGGGGGGGGGGGGGGCGCAGCCCCCCCAAACCCCCCCCCCCCACAACTTGGAATTTCTGCTGACATCAGAATGGTGTCACGTCGTTAGTGTTGACTTTTAATTTTCCCTTTTAAGAACAAAGTTATTAATACAACCAAAACTAAACATACACTTTTCGGCTTTCATTTGAATAATATGTGGGGACTTAAGCCACAGTTTGTACTTGGGGGGCGGAGCCCCCCCAAACCCCCCCCCCTGCTGGGATGTCTGCTTACACCAAAATGATGTCGCGTCGTTAGTTTTGAGTTTTAATTCTCCTTTTTAGAATCAAAGATCTTAATCAAAACTCAATAATTTATTCCAACCTTCACTTAACATACAATTATCGAGTGTCATTTCATTAATATGCGGGGATTTTAGCCTCAGTCCGTACTAAACATACAGTTTACGAGTGACCTTTGATCAATATGCAGGGGACTTTTCCGTCGCCAAAAAATTATCCGTGTTAATGCGGACGAAGTCGCGGGCAACAGCTATAATATTATAATAATACGTTTTAACGCGAGCGAAGCCGCGGGTAAAAGCTATTTGTAAATAAACGGAAAAATGCAATAAATGCTGCCGTGGCTGGCGAAGATACAATGACATGCAGAGATTAATTATACAATTGACATGGAAAAATCATCAGCCATTATTTTACACTCGAACGTAACAGCTGTCGGCTGAAAAACGTTTTATTTTGTATCGCTTTTTAAGTAGGAGTCCTACTTATGCTGAATAAGATACTATATATATTTTGTTTTTTTTTTTGATGTAGTAAGGGGGCAAACGAGCAAGCGGGTCACCTGATGGAAAGCAACTTCCGTCGCCCATGGACACTCGCAGCATCAGAAGAGCTGCAGGTGCGTTGCCGGCCTTTTAAGAGGAAATAGGGTAATAGGGGAGGGAAGGGAATATGGGAGAGTAGGGAAGAAATATGGCAGGGTAGGGAATGGAAAAGGGTAGGGGATTGTTATAGAGTCATTGTAGTCGACGTTTAGAATTGAATGTTTAATTTTTAATAATAAAATATATCAATAAATTACTAACAATAATAATTCCCTCCTCTGGAATTATCTGTGGTCAATGTCTGACAAATGCAATTCGAGTTATGAAACATACTTGTAATAATTAAAAGTTTAGGATTTAGGAGGAAATTTTTAAATTACATTATTAATTTTAAGTGAAACTTTTCTGAGTTACTACTTTTTAAATATGAAATACCAGCGGCTATTTTACTAGTCAACGCTGCCATATTTCTGGCATTAGTGTGGCAAAGTGCGCCACCCCTATATGTGCGCCATATAATGTAGCTATAAATTCATACTGCTGTTTAGAAATCTCCAATCATCTCCAATCAGGACTCACTATGATCCCGCATTTTCTTCGCAAATACCATAGAGTCCCTAGGTCTTGTCATAATGCTAAGCTAAGTCGTAATTTTTCCAGAACTCTCTAGAACAATGGGTGCGAGACCACCGCGTACACCACAAGTACAGCGACACAGATGCGGACCCACACAACGCTAATCGAGGGCTGTTCTTCTCACACATAGGTACTCATTACTCATATTATCACTCATAGTTATAAGTTACAACATTTCCGATTTTGTCTATAATACAGAGTGTAACAGAACTAGGGGCAGGACAATTTTAGGTGGCACCAGCGGTCATTGACATTTCTAGTCTAGGAGCTATGTGAAAAATACGAGCTATGTTAAAAATACTAGCTGCTTTGTGCTAGCTTCAGACTCCAAGGAATTCAGGGCCGGCTCTACCATAATATGGCTATTTGTTCTTAAGCCCAGGGCCCCATGAGTTCAAGGGCCTCCGCCCCCCAGCTAAGTCAAGTCAAAAATAGACTATAATGCGAATGAATTCATAATTGTATACAATTTTTGTTGGTATGAGAATCCTACGATCAATGTTTTTTATACAATTTAGGTGTTGGTACTACGAATTGACAGTTAAAATGTTGTGGCCCTAAGTAGTTTCAGTCCAGGGCCTCGTAAGCTCACGGTTCGGCCCTGCCAAGGATTATGCCAAATGAGAACTGTGTAACTGAGATTAATATAATATTATGATTTTGTTTCAGGCTGGCTGATGCTGAAGAAAAATGAGCAGGTACTGTTTCGGGGTAAACAGATGGACATGAGCGATATTAAAGAGGATCCCATATTGAGATTTTATAACAAGTAAGCTATTCTTTTACTTTCGAGACATCCTAATTCCCATGTGCCATCGAAGAAATTAAATCATAGGTAGTTGACGGACGCACGTCATTAAGTCGGATTATGTCAATACAATGTAAGTCGCATAAAGTTAATGTACCTAGCAGAATAGAGCAACAATTTCGAGCTGTCAAACGAAACCGAAATTGGTTTTTATCTGTGTGAAAAATATGTGTACGTATATACTTCCCCAAGCATGATTGAACATGATTTCAATGAGATTAAATTGTCAACGTGCGGCACGTGCCGACTGGACGTCAAAAAAAGAGTGCTGCGGTCATGTATCATACGTCTCTTTTTACCACGCAGTGTTACTGATAGTGACATCTCTCTTGCTCAGGCCTTTCTTTCTCTATTCCGCTAAGTATATTAACTTTATGGGCGCTACCCAACGACTCGAGTTTCAGTGGACAAAGACAAGAACCATAGCAACCAATATATCAATGGTAATCCTACCACAGATTCTAATATTTTCAGATGTCAAAGAAGCTAGAGTCTAGCTAGCGAAAGATGAGACTTGAAAAAGGCGGCAAATTACAAAATCGACTATACATCGATTTTTTTCATTTGCCGTCATTTACTCGACACTGGCCAGCCGAAGTGCAGACAAGACAGCTCACGACTTACCATAAAGTTAATATACCTATATTAACTTTATGGTAAGTCGTGAGCTGTCGCCTGTCGGCTGGGTTTGACCATGTTTGACATAACTCGACCAAGCATTGTAGGTCCGCCATTTGCCTATGAGTCAACTTCTAAGATAGTACCGTCAAAGGAAAAATCATAAGTAGATGGCAGACCTACGTTATTTTGTGGGGTTATTTTAAACAGACTTTATCTGCACCTGTTAATTTAAAAAAGACGCATCAGCAGGCTTGTCGACCACAGTGAAAAGGCGGATCATGATGATGATGCTTAAAAAGCTAAAATCAAGTTGTCCAAATATACAGTTTAATTTATTTTTCAAACGCTTTTTCAATTCAACTCTTTCAAAATTGAAACATACATCAAGTCCGTCACAATGTGCCCAGCATTCCAGCCTGTGTCGAGCTTATGGAATATTTATTAGATGTATAAACCCACTATAAATTCTCTTAAATTTGACACTTGAGAAATGAACCGTAGAGAATATTTTTGATAGTCAATATGTGATGGTCTTGCATTGATTTACTAGACGATGTTTATATATTCGACATTAGTTAAATTGATTATATATTTGAACTAGCACACGGATAGTTGGATAACAGTTGTAAACATTCAGAAGACATTAGACAGTATGACAGTACATAACTTGCTCTACATAAAGCAAGCTAAAACACATGATTTTTTGACCTCGCCCCAAAATGTTAATCAAGATGTTAGAAGGAAGCTCCATTTTTCTATTTTTATATGTGCTATTAGGTATATGATATCTCTCTGGTCGATACGTAGTACTGTAGCACGTAATCAAATGTACCGATTTTGACTAAGGTTTTCTTATAACTAACGTGATAAGAACTTAATGAGGGGAAATTACCAAATACTTTCAGTTTTGTTTAACACGTCTACTATTTCTTCTTGCAGGTATTTCACATACTTCAAGCTACTTTTCTGCTATATCCTGCCTCTAACCATCAGTGTGTGCTGCTGGGGCGAAGACTGGAGGTGCGCTATAGCCTGGCAATGGTTCCTACGGTTCCTGAGCATGTTCCATAGCGAGCTGACTGTTAATAGCTTAGCTCATGCGTATGGAAACAGGCCTTATAATAAGTAAGTGATCAGCGCTATGATTAAGACTTAGCATCAATGTAATAATTTTAGAGTAAAATACTACTAACTAGATGACGCCCGCAGCTCCGTTGCGCCAAAATTCGTTAATCGTACGGGAACCGTACATTTTTTCAGGATAAAAGTATCCTATGTCCTTTCTCGGGACTTAAAGTATCGACCATACCAAATTTCAGCAAAATCGGTTCTAGGGTTTGGGAGTGAAGAGGTAACAGACAGACAGACAGACAGACAGATATACACACTTTCGCATTTATAATATCAGTATGAATGAGCTTAGAAGTAGAGATGGTTGTATTTAAAGCCAAAACATAAAGTAGAGCATCAAAGTTTCTTTTAAATGATAAAAGTGCTTAACTCTTTCTCAAATAAATTCATTTTTCCTGTGAAATTCATTTTCCTTAAATGAATTCAATGTCCAACTATTTTGTGTTATGTTTGGGGCTTACGTCACACTGCCGTTCGACTCGGATTCGAAAATTTAACGCTCGTTTGGTCAAAACTTTATTGCAAATCAACACTAACTAATAACCAGGGTTTTTACGCACGCACCGTGATTATATTATGTTCTTTGTCGGCCTCGTTACATTCACACAATCATTTTCAGGGACATAATACCAGCTGAAAACCGCTTCGTCGCAACCTGCACGTTGGGGGAGGGCTGGCATAACTACCACCACGTGTTCCCCTTCGACTACAAAGCGGCGGAACACTTCGACACGTTCAATTTCGGCACCAAATTCATAGATATGTTCCACAAAATCGGCTGGGCGTACGACTTGAGGAAGGCAACACCGGAAATGATTAGCTCCGTAGCGGGGAGACTCGGAGACGGTACGCCTATACACTTTCCAGCTGAATACTGATGTAGCTCTGACTATAGTATTATAGGCAGAGGCATGAGACGTGAATATATCACAATGAAGTTTTGTTTCAACTCCCGGTTTTGACTATACAGTGTGTGGTATAGAAAATTAAATTCTATGATCCTATATATAAAAAATAAAAAAAATATAATAAAATGTTTTTCCAGAGAATGTATGATGTATAATTCTAAAATAGTGATGAATGATAAATGTAATGTTTGTTTTTCAGAAAATGTATGATGTATAATTTTGAAATAATGATGAATGATAAAATTTGTAATGTTTGTTTTCCAGAGAATGTATGATGTATAATCTTGAAATAGTGATGATAAATGTAATGTTTTGTGAGAACATGTAAAGACAAAAAATGTAATTGTCTATACTTAGGAAGTGTTTGCCAATTGTTTCACTCAATTTATTTTTGTAACACGTGTTTCTCGCCGTGTATAATAATTTGTAAATTATTTTGTGAGAAATAAAGTCTTAAACCGTAAATATGTCTTTAAAATGAACTGATTAATAATATAATTAAGATATTTAATGTAATACTTGGCTTGGCCGTAAAGAGTTGAACTTGAGGGCGTGAGTTTCTTCGTAAGATTTTTGACGTAAAATGCTTAGATATGGCAACAATTTTATGTATCGAAATTGTTTAGTTTAGTTTCAATTAACGTCTTATAGTCAAGATGTATAATGAATGTGATTATAATATCCACGATAGTGAGTTATCTGCATTTAAATTTTAATTTATTTTAAGAAAATAAAATAAGTATTTTTACAATAACAGTTTAATTTAAAACATTTATGTATATCTATTATCTATATTATTTACTACTTACCCCTTTTTAATTAAAAAAAATAGTCTAGTAATAGTACTTTACTTATTATTCTACACAAATAAAGAGTGAGATAACTATATTCTTATCAGGCTGACATTGAACATGACTGTTTATAAAATATTAGGGTCACTAGTCAACTCGTCCTAAGGGCTTCATTGTATTGCATACATACAGAATTTCCCACCGGACTGCCGAACCCTTTACATCATAGCTTAAAAGGGCAAATATAATTTTTGTCGCATTTTGTAGGGACACATAAGAGAGCTAAATGTTGCTGAGAAATGCTTTACTCTATTGCAGTGGTTCTTAACCGGTGGCCCCTGAAAGCATTCCAAGTGGTCCGCGAAGCCATCCTAATAATACGAGTATGTGAGAATTCAGAAGCTCGTAAAGAGTATGCAGTCACAAAAATCACATTAAAGTAAAATCTGTAACATTTACATTTTTGGCAAATGAAAAAATTACTGCTAATTATAAAGTTGTGGTTGTTTTCTTTATCAAACAGCCCTTAATTTAGGTAAACCAACTGGGTGGTCCCCGGCAAGACAAACATTAGGTAAAACGGTGATTCATGACTAAAAGGTTAAGAACCACTGCTCTATTGGATGATGCTTGCAACACCGTGGCGCCTAAATTATTTTACAGCGTCGGAACCGTACATATTGCAGCAACAAAAATTATCATTATATGTCCTTTTTTTATTAAATAAGGGAGCAAACGAGCAAACGGGTCACCTGATGGAAAGCAACTACTGTCGCCCATGGACATTCGCAACATTAAAAGAGCTGCAGGTGCATTGCGGCCTTTTCCGTGTCTTAAAGTATCTCCACAACAAATTTCGTCTAAATCGGTTCGGCCGATTTTAACGTGAAGAGGTGACAGACAGACAGACGCTCTAACATTTAAATCTCGTGATAAAATCTCATGTCACAATGTTAGTTACCGTACTACTCTTACGGCCGTTCCCAATATTTGATCTATCTCTGGTTTTGCCCTACTAGAGATAGGACTATAGCTCTCATTGAGACATATATTTTATGTCAATTCAATGTTAGCTGCGATCGGTCGCGGTCGTATGTCAAACCAGAGATAGATTGAATATTGGGAAGGGCCGTGAAACAGCTTTACTGATTTTTACAAAATTTTATATGCATATTCAGTAGGTCTGAGAATCGGCTACTGGCTACTTTTTATATTGATAACTGCATTTTTTTAATAAATAATAGTAAATTATAACAACTCAAGATTGACTGCGACCATTGTTTGTGCGACGAGATGGCGATGACAATGCTTTGTCAGAGTAGACAGAATTATAGAGTATGCCGACTTACGGCCATTCCCAATATTTGATCTATCTCTGGTTTTGCCCTACTAGAGATAGGAATAGCTCACATTAGACATTAGAGACATATATTTTATGTCAATTTTGAGCTATTCCTATCTCTAGTAGGGCAAAACCAGAGATAGATCAAATATTGGGAACGGCCGTTAGAACTGATGTTGAAATTTTTAGATTTGACGCATTATGACGAAAATCGTCGCTAGGGTTGTTAACTTGTTACCTACGAATTTAAAACTATGACATATTCGCTGGACGTGTTCCTCTTTGGTCGTATTGTTGTTTGTGTTTTGGCACATTCGATTAAAATTGTCAGAATCCAATTTTGAAGCTTTATTTTAAATATTTATAAAAATAAATTGTATCAGCCAGCGCGAGGCACATTCCGTTCATAAGCCTAGTGAAACCCGACGAATTTGACAGATATTGAAACCTGTCCGTCTCTTTGCAGTCGAACTACTGGTTGTTATGTCTATTGTGGCTTTGTTCTTTCTAACTGAGGTTCAAACCTACGCGACCAAGCGACTGCAAAGCGGGAGCGTCAAGTTGCGTCAAGTTGTCAAATATGTGTTTTGAAGTGTACATAACTAGACTTCTTTTTTAAAACCATTTGACAACTTGACGCTCCCGCTTCGCAGTCGCTTGGTCGCGTACCTAGGTTTGAACAAAGGGCGAAATACTTTATATGACAAAATAACTTTCAGCGTTTTACTTCCATTTCTTGGTATTGTCAACAGATATAGGGAATGTAAGCTACAACTAATAAGCTACGGAACTACAATAGACAAGTTTGAGACGATTTCTCGCTACGATGGCCGAAGACCGAGACGATTACTTACATTGTGCTGGTATAGAAATCCGATAATACACGTCATACCTATACAATATATTTTATTTTGTATAACGTTGTTGTAATATAATGTGAGTATAATACTAATCCATACTAATATTATAAATGCGAAAGTGTGCCTGTATGTCTGTTTGTTGCCTCTTCATGCCCAATCCGCTTAACCGATTTTCCTGAATTTTGGTATGGAGATACTTTCAGTCCCGGGAACGGACATAGGATACCTTTTATCCCGGGAAATGTACGGTACCCGCGCGATTAGTATTTTGGCGCAACGGAGTTGCGGGCGTCATTTTTTTTTTTTATGAAATAAGGGGGCAAACGAGCAAACGGGTCACCTGATGGAAAGCAACTTCCGTCGCCCATGGACACTCGCAGCATCAGGAGAGCTGCAGGTGCGTTGCCGACCTTTTAAGAGGGAATAGGGTAACAGGGGAGGGTAGGGATGGGAAGGGAAGAGAATAGGGGAGGATAGGGAAGGGATAGGGTATTTGGCCTCCGGTAAACTCACTCACTCGGCGAAACACAGCGCAAGCGCTGTTTCACGCCGGTTTTCTGTGAGAACGTGGTTTTTCTCCGCTCGAGCCGGCCCATTCGTGCCGAAGCATGGCTCTCCCACGTATATCATCTAGTATTTAAATTTTTAGATAAAGTTATTTCTGTCTTTCTGCCTGTCTACTATTTTAAGCTCAATCTACCGAACCGATTTTATTTAAATTCGATAAGTATGTAGATACCTACTGATGTCTTAGGAAAGAACATAAGGCCAAGAAAAATATAGCGCTTTATAAGCAAATTTTGGGTTTAACTAGAGGTTAAAACATGCACGTTTTACGACGGTTAGTAGTTTTTTACTACCTTGTAGTGTATCTTGTGTATTTTCCCGAAAACATGCACTATACGGAATTTCATTAAAATCTGTTCAGCGGTTTATGTGGACAGAAGACAACCAGACATAGAGACGGCCGCATTCATTGTAAGTATTAATCGAGGAAATTGATTCCTAGGCAGTTGACAGACCAACGTCATTTTGGTCGGATCATGTCAATTCAATGTTAATTGTGATCTGTCGGCTAGCTTTGACGTAATGCGACCAAACTACGTAGGTCCCCCATCTGCTTAGGAATCAACTTCTCTGATAGTGCATAAAATCATAATATAGGTACGTATTTCAAATTAAAATTATTATTTTTCAACATTATTCTAATTGGATTGTTATTACGAATGCCGCTGTTGACCTCAGACCTGACCCTTAAAGTTATTCTGTTTTTTTCGACTTTAAGGGTCGCCTAAGGTTACAAAGTGACATTATTGTTTCTACTCTCTAAACAACGAATTGATGAAGTGAACGTGTCTCAAAGATTAATCGCGCCATGTCAAAACTCAAGACAAACTTTTTCAAAGTCTAGACAGGCTTTTGAACCTGAGGGTGGGTTGCACCAGAGGCGTGGTTAAAGTTAAAGTTATGGTTATAGTTAAGGCTAACTTTAACTTTAACCTTAACTTTGACCACAGAATTTGATAGATGACGCTGCTGGTATAGGAGAACTGTCAAAAATAGCGTTTTGTATGATGTCAGCGTTGGTTCCTTATTTCGCCACGTTCATTTAAAGCCTTGTCGAGCTCAAGGTTATGGTTAAATATGGCGTCCATTTTTGACTTTAACCAAAGATTTGACATTTTGTTTTGTAGTTATAGTTAAAGTTATAGTTAAAGTCACAGTTATAGCTAAAGTAAGTTGGTGCAACCCACCCTTAGGGTTCAATTTAAAAGGCCTCTGATAAAAGTTGCTGAACAAGAATATTTATTCGATCGTTTATTTAGCTAAATGTATGAAAAGAATCTTATAAATTAAGTATAATAAAATAATTGTAATCCTTAAGTATACCTAGTAATTTTTTTTTTTTACTGACCCAACATGTGTAAAGAATTTTGGGTAAAAAAAAAGTTTTGATATACAGCTCCGCATAGATATTATAGATGTAACAAAACTAAGTGATAACAGATCTTTAGGGTGGGTAGCCTATTACATACCTATGTACCTACTGTACGTCCTTTATATTGAGTTCACGGTAAAAGTAGCACTTAGTGCTGAAAGAGCAAAATTTTTTATTGTTATTTGTATGGGCAAACGCCTCCGTGTCATGAATTTTGCCGTACAAAGGCAAAAAAGTTACTCTTTCAGCGCTGCTACTTTCACAGCGAACTCTATATATGGGGCCAATACACACCCTAAAGTATTATTGCACTTAGTTTTCTTTAACAACAATAAAACTCCAAAACAACACTGTAGACGATTGTACTCAATACCATTTTCATATTGCGAAAAGTTCACACATTAGTACATTTGTGTGGAAAAGTGCCAACTCTAAATTACCGTAATAAAGCAAGCTTCCCTTATTCAAGCCAGGCTAGCCAGCATTACGCGACGACCACAGGGGGCCTCCAACTTTTATTATCTTCGAACAACTTCGTGGCTTTTAAAACTTGTCGCTTAACCGTATTGGCCACACGAGAAAAAAGTGTGTATGTCATTGTGTGAATTTAACAGCACTTGTTAAAGTTTATTAGACTGTTACCTCCAGACAGTTTTATTTTTACAGCTAATCCTTTAAAGTAATTGGATACTCAGCTGAACCGAGTTATTCTGCAGTACCCAAAGAACACTATACTCACGGCCCTACCCTTTCAACATACTAATATAGCTGTAGTCTATACTTATATGAAATATCTGACGCCTCCGTTGTCCAGTGGCTTGGAGCGTGGTCGTGGGTTCGATTCCCGCGTTGGAAACATGTTATTTCGAAGTTTGATTAGGACAGAGCAGGCTGATGAATCTGACAAGTAAGATGATCCATGTGTCGGATGGACATGTAAAAAGTCGGTCCTGCGCCTGATCTCTCGCCAGTCGTGTCGGTCGTCCGTCCCACTGGGTTATGAGAGTAAAGAAATAGAGAGTGCTCTTGTGTACTGCGCACACACTTGGGCACTATAAAAGTTAGGCCTGGTACAACCAGCCACTGTCACCGAAACCGGTGTGGGAGTTATTATTATTACTAATCTACAATATTACATGGTATAACAATATGATAGCCAGGTATTCGTTGTAAAATTGGTCTGAAGTGGCCCATTGACTATCCTGCATTGCAGTCCGCCGTGCAGTCCGCCGGCTTATGCAAGATTGTGAATGGAGTCGCAGGCCGGCCGCCATACAGGCCTGCGACTTTTATTTTATTTATTTAGAAAAACTTACAGCTAGATGAACAAATGGTTTTAAAATAACACAGGAAGGCCAAATAACACAAGTTTTCACAGACATAAAATACACTAGAAAAGTTAAACAAAGAAACAAACAGCAAACAAAGAATAGACTACTACTATCCTGCATAAGCCGGCGGACTGCCGTGAATGGACCCTTTAACTGATAATTTTGGGACTTAGCATGCCAGTCCTTAGCATGCTAAGTCCCAAAAGTAGGTATCCAAGTTCAAGCTAGTTTATTCTAGAAAAGCTTGGTTCCATTCGCTATGGTATTGGAACCTGAATGGCAAGTTTGTAGGCCAAAATACGTGGACAAAGGCGATCGGCATTAGCTATGCGAATATGAAATGCCTCCGCCCGCGCCGCCCGCCATATGAATAATGTACAAACGAAGCACAATATATTGCAATGAAATTCATACCGGTATAGTGAATACTAGGAAGACCCTGAAATCTTGCATGATAACGAGAACCGAGACACGCTCAAAAGGGACACACAAGTTAGCACTCTCCGCTTTCAAAAATCTTGTCCCTTACTAGGTGATTTTTTTTAATGAAATAAGGGGGCAAACGAGCAAACGGGTCACCTGATGGAAAGCAACTTCCGTCGCCCATGGGCACTCGCAGCATCAGAAGAGCTGCAAGTGCGTTGCTGGCCTTTTAAGAAGGAATAGGGTAACAGGGAAGGGAATGGGGATTGGGCCTCCGGTAAACTCACTCACTCGGCGAAACACAGCGCAAGCGCTGTTTCACGCCGGTTTTCTGTGAGAACGTAGTATTTCTCCGAGCCGGCCCATTCGTGCCGAAGCATGGCTCTACCATGTATAGGTGATTCATTTATTTCGACACTAGACGTTCCGCACGGCTTCGCTAGCGTATATTAGATATTTCGCAGATAAATTAGTCCACGAAAAATAGACTATGATCCTTCACATCTGTGCCAAATAACATAAACATTGCTCAAGTAGTTCGTGAGATAAGGTCTTTCAAATAATTTCCCTCTATTTTTCCACATTTTCCTATATTTCTTCGCTCTTATTAGTCTTAGCGTGATAAAATAAAGCCTATAGCCTTCCTCGATGGGCTATCTTACACTGAAATAATTTTTCAAATCGGACCAGTAATTCCTGAGATTAGCGCGTTCAAACAAACAAACAAAAAAACTCTTCCGCTTTATAATAATTATTAATTATTAATTAGTATAGAAGTATTGATTAGTATAGATTTATTACTAACTACCGCACTCAGAGACATTTAATTATGATTAACCTTCAATTTAATACAGAGTTTCACAGATAATGTATGAATCAGTCAAAATTTTAAATTAATTACATGTCAGTAATTAATATTCCACTCTGAGTGCGCCATCATACGCAAGACTCAGCAGGGACGGGACTATCTTCGTTAATTTTCATACGTCAAGTTCGTCATTAATCTTTCTCAACTTCAATAGCTAATAAAGTTTATGAAAATGCAATAATCCCATATTAAACGTAAGATATTCATATCTCTCGCCCGTATATCAGTGCTGAGCCGATATCATAAAACTTAAAACTCCCGACGATAAAACTTGTTCTTAAAACCTTATAGATCGTGATCTATTTAGCTTCGGGCCGTAGATCGCGATAGAGCACAGAATTGGATTTTAAAAATGTTTTTTTTTTTCATTGCTAAAGTAGCATTAAATGAATAGGCAGAGAACGTTATTTGGTAGGATAATGTCATGTTAATGTAAGTCGTGAATCGTGAACATAATAATTCTTGGTACAGTTCGACCAAATTAGGTAGAATGTAGATCCGTAGATTCTTTTTAAATGGCCCCGTGGTAAGTACCTGATGGACTTGTGTTACGGGTACCAGACAACGGAAATATATTTAACTAGCTGGTGCCCGCGACTTCGTCCGCGTCAGCATAGTAGATCACGTCCCAAGTATTATACGTGGGAGAGCCATGTTTCGGCACGAATGGGCCGGCTCGACCGGAGAAATACCACGTTCTCACAGAAAACCGGCGTGAAACAGCGCTTGCGCTGTGTTTCGACGAGTGAGTGAGTTTACCGGAGGCCCAATCCCCTACCCTATTCCCTTTCCTACCCTCCCCTATTCCCTTCCCTTCCCATCCCTACCCTATTCCCTCTTAAAAGGCCGGCAACGCACCTGCAGCTCTTCTGATGCTGCGAGTGTCCATGGGCGACGGAAGTTGCTTTCCATCAGGTGACCCGTTTGCTCGTTTGCCCCCTTATTTCATAAAAAAGAAAAGTATTATTTTTCAAAAATATTCAATGTACAGAATTGAGTCTCTTACGATTTTATTAAGTATATGTATAGATGACTTAGTTTGTTCCTAAAAAGGAGAAATAAGACGCAATACAAACGCCTTGACACCATTTCGTTATTTAAAGTAACAGATCCATGGTGGGGCGCTAGGGGTTGGGGGGGCGCAGCCCCCCTAATCAAATGACACTCGAAAACCGTATGTTCAGTGTAGTTTTTAACTTTGTTCTTAAAAATGGAGAAATATGTCTACGTGACATCGTTTTGTTGAAAGAAAATTTTTAGGAGGGGGGGGGGGGGGGGGGGGGCAAACGACACTCGAAATCTGTATAATAAGATAGATAAAAGCTCATAGCAAGGCAAGGAGTGGAGATAGATACAAAGTGTAAAGGAGAAATTTGTAGGAAATTTTATGAGCTTTCATTATGTATGGAACTTTTTTTCTCTACAACGCACCGTTTTAGCGATATGAGCAAAAAACTAAAAATATTGAAACTTGAGCCCCTCCCCCCTAGGCGATATCGTAATAAAATATAGCCTATGTGTTGACCCGACCTCTAAGTAATATTCGTGCAAAATTTGAAGGAAATCCATCCAGTACTTTCTGAGTTTATCCCGGACATACATACAGACTGACAAACAGACAATCAGACAAACAGACAAAAATTCTAAAAACTATATTTTTGGCTTCCATATCGATTGTAGATCACGTCCCAAGTATTATTTTTTAAAAAAATTCAATGTACAGAATTCAGTCTCTTACGATTTTGAAAGAAAGAAAGAAAGAAAAATAAATTTATTTGGTATTTAGCATCTTACAAAAATAATTCTTAACTACTAATACTATCCTATGTAATACCAAATTGATTTTATTATATGTATAGATACTTTTATACTATACATATATTTAAGATTTTTATTAAGTATATGATACACATATTTAATACACATCCAAGACCCAGGAACTTTGACAACTTTTTATTCCGTCGGTGGGATTCGAACCCGCGACCCCCAGCTTGAGCTACCAACAGCCCACCAACTGAGCCACAGAGGTCGCCAATGAATGAATTTCAACCCAGTAGGAACCTACAGACCTAAATACATTTATTAACATTTTCTTGTAATTTCTTCATTACATAATAATTAATATGTACCTAATGCTCTTTACCACAAATAACTTGCCCTGGAATAAATGAAAGTAACGACAAATAAATGAAATAAATAAGAAACGACAACAACACGAAAGCAGGCAGAAATAAGATGAACTTCTTTGCAGTGGCACTTCTAAGTATTTCTTTGCTATCTATGGTTTAAACTCACTTAAATCTAGTTTGCATAATATAATAAATCCGCGTGGTTGATGTAATAGTCAGGGAGCCCTAGAACATTTTTTTTTTATTACTATCAAGCTAATTTTTTGTAAGTAGCTTCATTTTGATAACACAAACAACAGGATACCGTTATAGTCAATCAAGTTTTGTTGATTACATCAGAACCCTAAAACGGAAACCTAACCATCTGATTTTTTGTATATTGGTAGGTTAATAATTATATAATTTAAGAGTAACATTGATCATCCTACAAATAGAACAATCCATATTTTAGGACGATCAAATCAAAGTATGAAATCCTTTCTATCTCTGTTAGCTACCACTTTCAAGATTTTTCGCAGACAAAAATGTTGTTTATCTTATCAGAATGAAGCTACTCACAAAAAATTAGCTTGATACTTAATAAAAAAAATTGTTTTAGGGCTCCCTGACTATAAGGCCCAATTCACACCGGATCGGCAGCGGCCGGCAGCGGCGCGAAGAGCACTTTTAGTGTGAAATAATTTTAAACTTTATTTACATACTTATAACTACTAGTATCGCTTGAAAACTTCAAAAGTGCTCGAGGCGCCGCGCGACCGTCGGCGGAAAGTGCTCGCGGCTTCCCGCGACCGCGCGCGTCGTTGCGAGGCGCCTCGAGGCGTCGCGAGGTGCCGCGAGCACTTTCCGCCGACGGACGCGCGGTGCACAGTGGATCGAAGACATAAGAACTTGAATTTCCAGATGTCATTTTTTGGGCTGAAATATGGTCTCCTCATAGACTTAATATATGGTCTCCTAGTTGTTATTACATAATAAAATGTAAAAAGACGCAGCTAAGGGAGTTACAATTTTTTTATGAAAGTAAAGAACACGGATCATTTAACAAAAAAACAATAGAATATGTCAAGTAGTTCCAGACAATTTAATTTAATTCAGTTGGAACTTGGAAGTTTTAAATTGTTACTGGGGACACTGGAAAAAGAGAGGGTTGATACATTATATAAGCATCACTAGATGACGCTCTTGCAGAATATATTTTATTTTCTTTCTGCAGTATATTTTTATTAAAAGCCTGGATAGTTTGATAAGGAAAAAATACGTAGAAACTTTAATATTTTAATATTTACTTAATAATACAGTACCACAAAATTTATTCAAATTTTAAGTAGTTTTTATACATAAGTTTAAGTTTAAGTAGTACATTTATATTTATTAAAAAAATACATTTTATAATGAGCAACTCTAAACCTCTTCAACACTTTCTACAGAGGCGGTTGAAACGAAACGCTCAAACTTTTCCGCTTTGAAGGCCTTGAAATGAGTAAATTGGTGAAGTTTAAACTCATTTTTGCATAAAAACATGATTCGGGCTTTTGCGGCTTATCAAGCGTAGTTTTGAGTTGTATATCTTTGTTCACTGCTCACTGAGCGCGATCTTCAACATCCCCAATAAATATTCAACGTTTATATTAACCGGTTCATTTCGTTGTACAATTTTGCGGTGCACTTTACGGAGGATAAAATGTGGTAGGTATTTGGTAATTTTTTTAAAACAAACTTTCGTTTTATTATTTGAGCAAATCCTGTATTAGTGATTTTTCTAAATATATTATAAGTAAAACTCACTGACTGACATAGTGATCTATCAACTCACAGCCCAAACCACTGGACGGATCGGGCTGGGCATGCAGGCAATACTTCTTAACGCGAGCGAAGCCGCGGGCAAAAGCTAGTCTTCTAATAAAACATTACTATTTTAACGATACTAACCAGTACAGTAAAAAATGTTAGTGACAAAAATTTAAGATATTTGATTTGTCTTAGAGGTAATCGTTGTAGCTCGAAGCATCTATCATTAGCCGCGTACTGACCAAGCGAGCAGCCTCGCGAGGTAGCCTGGGACATTTGCCGCAGTACGCTTGCCGCGCGAGGCGGCCTCGGTCTTTAATTTTTTTTTATCCGAGGCTGCCTCGCGCGGCATGGCCGAGCAACCGTAAGGCTTATCCAGCGTTTACGCTCATTTTAACTTGAAACGCACAACGAATAAGCAAGGCGAAACACTACCGTCTTGAGTGAGCACGGCAAACGTACCGAGGCGAGTTAGCGCATCGACAAAAACAACACTCGGCTCGGGCCGAGGCACGTCTTGACCGACCGAGGAGCAGCCTCGCGTGGCTGCTCGCTCAGTCAGTACGCGGCTATTAGACTTTAAAAGAATCCTGAATAGTAATCATCGACGACGTGTATACTATACAGTAGACTTACTTCCAATCTTTGTTCCAGTTTCATTTACGTCTTAGGCCTCTTAGGGGCTTGTTACACCTACCGAGTAGTGGCGAGACAGTGCAGAGACAATTTTAATTGGCCGAGAGCACTGTCTCACTGTGGCAATTGTAATCAGGAGCCTAAGCAATATCCCTTACTTTCGACACAATGACTCTTAAGACGGATTATTGCTATTACACATGAAGATGCGCACACAAAATTATTGTGATAGTCTTAAGACCATTGGGTCTCAAGTAAGATTTCTCTGTATTAAAACCGTTTCTATAATAATAGGATTCCGAGGATTATTGCGATTTAGACACGTTCTCCGGTCAAAATTGAACCAACATACGATCAACTTTATCTAATAAAACACTTACAAAGACTATAAACTTATATTATTATCTACACCAGTCTTAACACTATTCACACGTTATGCGAGCGCCTAGCCGACGGTCTGTCGAAGACTTGTTTCATGCCTCCCCTGAAGTTGTTGAGTCTGGCCGCGGCACCTTCGTTACTCCAGGCGGAATCGAACTCTGTAGTATCTTGGTCGACCAGGTGAGTGTATTTCGTACGACCTGATCTACCGAACTTCTTGACTTGCATCACCTGGAATGATTCAATTAAATTAAAATAATAATAAAATGAGAGGTGCCACGGGACACCTAGATGGAACGAAGTTATTAAAAAAACAAAAAAAAAAGAGAGAGAGAAACACGCGCTACCACACGGCTTACAACTATAGCATTTTGCTCTAGTTGTAATATACCGACACTTTTGTGTCGTTACAACTTTTTCCGTCTAGCCCCCTTTCGCAACGCGCGATAAGGAACTTCGTTCCAATAACCGATATTGTAGTGTAAAAAATATATTGTTGAAAATAAAATAATCCATAAATGTTATGTTATGTTTTGTAACTTTTTTTTATTTCAATTATAATAATTCTAAAGATCCAGACTAGCAAAGCTAGTGATTGGCCGATAATGTTGTGGCCGTCCAGCCATTGGTGCAGTGCGGTTTCAAAATAAGCGTGATTTGTTGTCGGATTGAATGATGTGACAATGATTTTGCGTGAAAATACGTTTATTACATATTTTGTATTGATAATATGCATCATGGAAAATATACACATACCTTTGGTAGAACAGTCTTATCAAAGTGATCATCCAGTGTGGCTCCAGAGAAGTCCTGTTTAAACACCTCATCCTCTTTGTCCAAGTAAAAGGCACCTCTGAAAACAACGAATATTATTCTGTAAATCACACTTTTATAACTTTTATGAAGAACATACTAAATGCGGAAGTGATATTTTAGCTGATATTAAAAAGATAACAGTATTTAATTAATCTTTCTTTTAAATCTTTCTTAACAATGCATTTAAGCAAATTTTTTTTGTCCTTGTTTGATAAAAAAGTCACTTGACACATATAAGACTAAATTAATTACTAATTTTTACAAGATGTTTATTAGCTAGGTATGATGTAGATTAGCTACTAGGTAGTAGGTAGTAAAAATATCGCAAGATCAAAGATAAATGGAGTAAATAGTAAAACAAAAATTGCAGGGTTTCAAAACATTATTGTGTTCTTTATAACATACTTTATACCACGAATTTTCTCTTTGGTAAAGATGATAATATGCTGAGTTATACAGGTTGTAACAAAACTAAGTGATAATACTTTAGGGTGTGTATGGGTCCTCTATAAAGAGTTCGCTGTGAAAGTAGCAATGCTGAAAGAGTAACATTTTTTTTCATCTTTGAATGGAAAAATTGCTGACGCGCTAGCCCAAACAAATCACCAAAAAAATTGCTCTTTCAGTGCTGCTACTTTCACAGTTAACTCTATATACGTAACACATCCACACCCTAAAGTATTATCACTTAGTTTTGTTACACCTTGTATAGTTATCTTACCTGTGATAATACTTCTGTAGGAACTTGTATTTGCCCTTGACGGATTTGTTCGTGACCACCTTGGGGTTGAGTCGCGCCTCCACCCTGCGTTCCTCCTCCGTCATATTCCTCAGACGCTCTATGGCCAGCAACTCCTTTTCAGCACTGAAAATATGAAAAAAACACCTGTAGCACTGCCGCGGTAAAGCTATTGCATAGCAAATTATCAACTTGTGAAATTATAATTCGCATACGTCTAGCCGCACAAACACCGTGACGAAGATTGGCAACGCCGCATCGCGGCTGTGCCGGTGGGAGTGGAGGGTGGGGCCTGGGGGGTGCTAAGTATTTTCGTTACGGAATTTCTAGATTCGGTCGCCGCGCTCAAAGCCGCGATATAAGCTATGCAATAGTTTAAAAAATAAAAATTCAATGTCTTGCTAATTCTCTGAGTTAAGAGACACGCTCTACTGGACCACGGAGGCGGCTCATAGGAAGAATAAGTGACGTGGCGCGTCGCTCTGCGTGGCTAGCACGGCGTTGCCCAGTCGATTCTTCGAAAGAAAGTAATGACAGTTTCTTTCCCATGTCTACATATCTTTTTCCCGAGCATGGTGCTACCCATCGACTCGAGTTTCAGTGGACAAAGACAAGAAACTCTTTCCATAGCAACCAATATAGCAACGGTAATCCTACCACAGATTCTAATATTTTCAGATGTCAAAGAAGCTAGAGTCTAGCTAGCGAAAGATGAGACTTGAAAAAGGCGGCAAATTAACAAAATCGACTATACATCGAGTTTTTTAATTTGCCGCCATTTACTCGACACTGGCCAAGGTTTTATAAACGAAGTGCCACAATTAAAAAAAAGAATCAAGAAAGTAAATGTCAAAAGCGGATAAAAATGGTTGTCATGCTTGACATATAGATTTTCAAAAGCGAAAGAAATCGAGATACGAACTTTTTCTCCAATGTTTTTCTGGTAAAACTGTCAAAATTTAGACTCTTTCGTTTGTCTACTGACGGTGTGCTAGGATAGCTGGTGCATTGTAGCTACGCCTAGGCCGGCATAAATAGTCAGTACTTAAGATGCGACACGGTCTCAAGATTCGGCTCTGTGTTTGGTTCAAATTTTGACAGCTAGCCAATCACAGAGCCTGAACCGTGTCTTGAGACCGAGATGCATCTTGGGTACTAACTATTTATACCGGCCTTATTGTGGTCAGACATTAATCAAGTATACTCACGCCTCTCTCTCCTCCTTGTCACGTTTGATCCGCTTCATCTCCCTGAGTTTCCACGCCTCGTACTCCAACTCGTCATTCTCATCATCAGTGCACACGTCGTTTATATTCGCCTCTTTTTGGTCCGACTGGAATTGATGAAAATTTGATAGTGAGTGAGTTTAGTAGGACAGACGCGATAGGAGCAGTGACTTTAAAAAATACTTTAATATTTTATTTTTATTTTATTTCGTCTGGAAGTCCAACAGCTTACAATAAAAAACAGTAATTAACTTAAACTAGAAACTAGGAAGCCAATTACAATTTACAGGTCCTCACAAATAAATACAAGATAAGTTAACTAGAGTCCAGAAGTTCAAACATGACAGGCGCTACATACTACGCATTTAAAGTGAGACTAACGAATCACAAATATGATGGTTATTGCTATTGATATGTGTATATCAATAGCAATAACAATCACTTAATTGTGATATTATACTATCTGGAAGTAGTTGAAAATACCGAATACCGTAAAAACCGAGTTCTATGGCGCCATTTAAATTTTCGTAATTTTTTTTTTCTTATTTAACAAAATTTCACCAAACAGGAACAAATTTAGTGCATACTTCTTGTAGCCAACTTCATACTCTTAAAAATAATGCATCGAACAAACGAAATTAAATCTTATACTCATGGCTCGATATGGAGTCAAGACGTTAAGCACAACACAATTTAATGCTTATTGACTAAAAAGTAAAATTCCATACCTGTGTACTCCTCTGTTCCGATCTGATAGTCTCCTCGACTAGTTTCAAAGCTTCTCTCCTTCTCTCCTCCTTCTCTTTCCTAGCTTCAGACTCTTCTTTCTTCTGTTGCTTCATCTTGCGTTCCCTCTCTGCAACTGTCATTCTTTCTGACGCCCGCACGAAAACTGGCTTCACCCGAGGACCTGAAATAATATAAATGTAAAATATAATTCTCGTGTCACAATGTTAGTTACCGTACTCCTCTGAAACGGCTTTACCGATTTTTACCAAATTTTATATGCATATTCAGTAGGTCTGAGAATCGGCTACTGACTACTTTTTATATTGATAAGTGCATTTGTTGAATAAATAATAGTAAATTATTACAACTCGAGACTGACGGCGAACATTGTTTCTGCAACGGGATAGCGATGGACGTTGCCATGGTGCCATACTTATTTAGTCACTTTATATATATAATATCTATGGACGCTTCACACCACGTCAGTCTGGCCCCGTGCTAAGTACCTGAAGGACTTGTGTTACAGGTACCAGACAACGGAAATATATTTAATACTTTTATACTATACATAATATATTTATTATATCATACACATATTTAATACACATCCAGACCCGGGAACATTGAAAACTTTTTGTTCCGTCGGCGGGATTCGAACCCGCGACCCCCGGCTTGAGCTACCGACGCGCTCACCACTGAGCCACAATACTTTATATTTATGGCAAAACAACGTTTGCAGGGACAGCTAGTATAAATTTAAAATATAAAAAATGTCCTTTTACTTTTTAGTATGAAATCACAAAATATATTTTAACACTAGATGACACCTGCAAATCCGTAGCGCCAAAATTCATTCATCGCGCGGAAACCAAACAGTTTTTCGGGATAACAAGTGAGTGCCTCCGCTGCCATCGCCGGCTGAGATATATAACGCTGGCACTTAAATGGGAACCGGTGAAAATGCGTAAAACGCTAGGTTCCAGTGCCGATAGACAAATTTTAAAAAGAAATAATCATAATCTCAAATATTCGACTTCTTAACCGACTTCCAAAGGTGGAGGTTATTTGTTCAGCTGTGGATATTTTAGTTTATTGTGATGCATTTTCATCTACCTTTTTTTTTTTTAATTATAAAATTGGGGCCGTCTATGGACTGTTCGCCAATATCCTTTTTTTGTTATTTTCTTATTTAGATTTTTCGCACCAAGGATAATTGAAATAATACTATTTTTAATTAATTGTAGTCCATCACGCCATTGACTTTTTTTTTTATATATACTTAATAGAATAGATTATAATATATAATGTATATTTCATCTACCTTAGCTTTACTACATTTTTTCAGCTACCAAAAAGTAAGATTTTGCACCACAGTATTATACCCCATGGTATAAGTCGCTAGTTGACACGATTCACGTCAGCTCCGCGAAAAAAATTGCTAAAAAATATAAATAAAAACTTTTTAACAACAAGTGCATTAAAAAACAACATATCTAGTGACAATACATAAGTGGAAACGTTATCTTTGTGAAAAATTAAGTGCATCTGTGTTTTTTACTTAATGAACACCAACCAAAATAAACTTGACAAAATAACAAAAACAATAATTAATTATTAGAACCAAATCTGTGTCAGTGCCTAAAAAAGTGTCTTCAATGAAAATATTAACATTCCAGTGCCAAAAGTGAATTACAAACATTTTTTAATAAAAGTAAAAAGAACAAAGAACTATCCTAATTAAATTCTACCCTAAAGACTAAATTATTGTTAACAAATAAATTAAGCAGAAACAGACTGTAAAAGTTGCACGTCTACGTAACACACTGGTTGGCGTAATGCTCCAGTAGTTTATTTTAACGTAGGAAACCAGGTTCGATCCCAGCTATCCGGCAAGTGAAACTTTTTCAAACAAAACACTACTAAAACGAATTGATGCATAATATGTCGTAAAAAGGAAAGGAAGATTTTATACTGTATTCACACTTCTGTTTAGTATTCGACATAAAACATAATATTAGTACTCCTATCAGCCAACAGAGGGCGCTATAACAAGATTACAATCGTCAACTAAAACAGAACTTCAATATTAGTAAAATGGATAGTCCGAATTATGTGACGATCAGACCAAAAAAATTATTCCATTCTAAATCATTTGAATCACTTAATCAGAACAATAATGAGTACCTCAGTTTGTCAAGTTGTTCATCTAACTCTGAGCTATTACACAAAAGTTTTGATCTGTCTACGTTAGAACCTGAGAACATGACAAGCATGCAAAAGAAAGTAAAAAATCTAACGTCTTTATTAGAGAGCACACAGAACGAATTAGATAATATTATTATTGAGAATAACAGCCTCAAGAAAGAAATAATACACTTAAACCAACAAGTAGAGTCACTAAAATTACTATGTGCTAGTCCGTGCTCTTCAAAACCAAGTAGAAATAGCAGTATTCGGTCTTCTAAAAAGAATAAAGCAGCGGAAAAATTGACAAGAGAGCCTACTAATAAAATAATAACACCTTTCAAGATCAGCGTTAAAACAAAAGAATGTAATCATAAAGAGGTCCAGACAGAGACATATTCAAACTCTCTATTGCAACAAGTAAAGTCTAAAAATACTATTTACATATTTGGAGGACGTCAATGCAGGGGTTTAGCTAATACGCTGAGGAAAACAAGACAGAACAATAATTATGAAAAGCTTGAAATTGTATCGTTTTTGAAAATTGGAGCGTCTACGGAAGAAATTATAAAGACTGTAAATTTATATAACATTACAAGTAACGATAAAATAGTGTTATGTATAGGTGAACATGATTGTAATCCAATGAAAATTATGTCAGAGCTATGTTGTTTCCTTAAAACTTTGAAATTAAATGTTCCAATATTTATTCTTAGTGTTATCCGTAACATACATCTTAATGAATGGAAATTGAATAATATGATTCAGATGACATGTAATAGTTTTAAGAATTGCGAATTTATAAATCTGTCTAACTTATATAAAATTAATAATTTGAACATATGTAAATTAATTAGTTCTTCTATTGATAATAAGTATTATGAGTCTAATTTCTTACATTTTAAGCCAAAAAGAACAATATACAGCATGCAAAATAAAATAAAATTAAACTTTTCAAAATTCCGTAAAAATATACAGTTAAATAGTAGGAACTCTCATACTTACAAAAATAACATTTCAGATAAAAACTTAAATATAATAAATAATAAAATTACTACAAACCCTGACAATAAATTACAGAAAAAAATTACAGACTACTTCAAGACTACTACAAGTTTTTTTCGAGACAAATCAAAAACAACAAATTAAATTGTTACACCAAAATATAGCTAGTTTTCACAGCAAAAGATGTTTACTGGAGACTGCTCTTGCACAACTCCATGATTCTAATAAACAACCTGATATTGTTTGTTTAAGTGAAACTTTTATTAAAAAGGGATCTGAATGTAACTTGCATCTAAATAATTTCAAATTAGCAGCACATTATAGTAGAGAAAATAAACAAAAAAGGGGAGGTGTATGTATACTTGTTAGTAAAGGCTGGTCATTTGAATATAACAATCTTCATTTAGATATGTCTATCGATCATGTGTTTGAGTGTTGTGGAATTGAAATATTAGGACTTAATATTGTCGTACTTTGTTTATATAGAACTCCAAATTCAAACAGTATTGTATTCTTCCAAAAATTAGATCTGCTACTTCATAAGCTAACCAAAAATAAACACAAACGTATTATAATAGCTGGGGACTTAAATATAAATTTATTAAAACATGATAAAGAAGCAAATTTCTTACGTGATATATCTAAAAATTATAATATGACTATACACTTTAGTGACCCTACTAGACATTTAACCTGTATCGATAATATCATAAGCAACTTACCAGATGTAACAGCTGAACTATTGCATTTAGGTCTTTCAGACCACAATACGGCACAACAAATATCATTCCCGATAGATATAAAAAAACGCTCTATAACTGAAATTCATTACACATTTAAACGGGACTATAGTAACATGAATATTGAAAAATTTAAAAAATATTTAGCTAGCCTCACATTTTCGGAATGTCTGAATAAAAATAATTACAATGACGCTTTTAATAACTTTTATGACCTCTTTTTATTATTATACTTACTTTGCTTTCCTGTCATTCGCTTTAAAACATCTATTAATAAGAAAACCGTGCCTAATTGGATTACCAAAGGCCTTAAAATTAGCAGCAAAACGAAAAGAAAGTTACAAGTAACATATTATAAGAGTAAATCTGAAATAGCAAAAAATAGATATAAAAAATATTCAAAAATACTAAGAACATGTTTTAGGCACGCCGAAAAAAATTACCACAGCAAGTATATTGAAAATTCGAAAAATAAATGTAAAGCCTCATGGAACATTATCAAAAAGTGTTCTAATCAGTGCAATGACAAAACATTTATTAAAGAAATTAATATTAACAAGAATATAATAGATACTCCGCAAGAAATAGCAAATGCTTTTAATAATTATTTTATTGATACATCAAATCTGGACATAAATTCTAATTCTATTAATAACCGAAAATTTGACATGCCTAATCATAATAATAAAAGTATTTTCTTATATCCGTGTACATGTAAAGAAACTCTTCAGATAATTGACTCTCTAAAAAATACAAATGCTGTTGGTCATGATGAGATATCCACAAAAATAATAAAAAAGTGTAAACACGTGTTGGCCCCAATCCTAACATATCTAATAAATCAATCATTTTGTGAAGGAACTTTTCCAGATAAATTAAAATTGTCAGTTATCAAGCCTCTACACAAAAAGGGTGATAAAAAACAACTAAATAATTATAGACCTATTACGCTTGTTCCTATATTTTCAAAAATATTTGAAAAAGCTATGCATAGAAGGATCACTAGCTTTATAAAAAAATATGATATCATAAAAAACGAACAGTTCGGTTTTCAAAAAAATAAATCAACGCTACAAGCTTGTTACAATCTAACGAACCAGATCATAAATGCCATGGATAATCGAGAATATGCTACTGTAATATTTATTGACATGACCAAGGCGTTCGACTTTGTATCACATGAAATACTCCTCAACAAACTAGAACGACTAGGAATCAGAGGGCCTGCCTTAGCTTGGATAAAATCGTTTATCTCCGATAGAACACAATATACTGAAATAGAATATATAAATATATACAAAGAATTAAATAAATGTAAATCTAGAAGTAAGTTTAATCGTTATGGAGTGCCTCAAGGCTCAGTATTAGGTCCACTGTTATTTCTTTTTTATATAAATGACATTCCCTATTTGACTAAGCTTTATAAATTGACATTATTCGCAGATGACATTTCTATTTTATTTACACATAAGAAAATTGACATAGCGAAAATTGAATCTGACATTAATAAAACACTAAAGACCATCATTGATTGGCTGACATTAAATAATTTACAAATAAATATAAGTAAAACGAAATACATACAATTCATAAATTACAATAAAAAACCACTAAGACTACAACTATCTTACGAAAATCAACAAATTACGGAGGTTCATGATAACTTATTCTTGGGGATTCAGATAGACAGATATTGTAATTGGCAGGCTCACATAGATAGAGTATGTAACAAAATTAATAGATTTGTGTTTGTTCTAAGTAGTCTTACGAGAACAGTGAACGAACATGCAGCGTTAATGGCTTATCACGGCTATGTGTCAACTGTTCTTAGCTATGGACTTATTATTTGGGGAAATTCCTCACATATAGACAAGGCATTTATAGCTCAAAAGAAATGCCTTAGAGCAATAGCTAAAAAACCGCCGTATGAATCTTGTAAGCCAGTGTTTAAAAAATTTAACATTCTGCCTTTACCGTGCATATACATTCTAGAGGTATTTAAATTTGTCATCAAAAATAAGAATTCTTTTACACAATTGATAGATAAATACCCCACGAAATATTTTCGTAATCAACACAGATTAATTATAGACAGAAAACCCAAAACAACTATTTTCCTTAAAAATAGCCACTCCATGTGTGTTAAAATTTACAATAAGGTGCCGGCACATTTAAAAGGTTTAACATACAATAGATCTGTAAGAGAACTGAAAAAAATGCTAATGAATAAGTGTTATTACAGTGTAAAAGAATTCTTAGAGTCGTAAACTTACCTGTGATATATTATCTTTTATTATTATTATTTTAAGGATGGTAAAATGACATATGGAATGAGATTAATTTCTAATTTGTTGTATTTGTTATATTTAATTTTAGTATTTTAAATTGACATGCTATGTATAAAATTAGTGGTTCATTATTTATTAAGTATAATTTATTTTAGGAGTATTGATTGAATTGTAATTTTTTATTTTTTATTTTATAATATAGTATTATTTTAGGAATTTAAAATGAATTGTTATAAATGACTATTATGTACTTAGATTTAAAACTATATTGCACACCATGTATGTGGTATAAATTACAATACTTGACATAGATACTCAATGAAATATTTTTACCAGTAGCTTAGTAATATAATATATAATAATGTAATTGAACTTTGACAATAATAATAATTTGCATGCCTCATATAGGTTAGAATAAGTTGCACCTCCTGTATTATAAATCTGTAACATCTTTTCACCTACTTATTCTGCAAATAAATGATTTGATTGATTTGATTTGATATACTTCCGAAGGTACTGAACAAAACTTCGAACTCCTTATACATGTTAGAGAGTTTTAGCGTTGTTTAAAGAAGCAAAGGTACATATTATATTATGCTACTATGCAGATAACATTTATCATCAAAATCATCACTACCATTAAAATATGCATCCTCACATTATGACCTTATTATTTGTACTTTTCATAGTCCTTTAGCTCAAGACTGATGTTTTTGATCATTATTCTGTCATTTGACAAGCGATGTTTGCCGAATAGGCGCCGGCAGCCTATTCGGCAAACATCGCGTGACTTCGGCAAACTTCGGAAAACGGCGCCGGCAGGCACTCCCGGATAAAAATAATCCTATGTCCTTTCCCGGGACTCAACATATTTTTACACCTAATTTTAGCAAAATCGCCTCAGTAGTTTAAGCTTGAAGAGATAAGGGACAGACAAAGACACTTTCGCATCAATTATAATATAAGTATGGATTATTGTAAAGTACATAATATGGGGACATGCTAGTTATTATGTTATCTGTAAAAAAGCAAGCTGCTTATAAGGTCTAATAGCTATGCATGCTAATAGCTAGCATGATCTAATAGCTAATTTTTCAGCAAATACAAGACATTTTAAAAAGTATAATGTAACAACTGCAACATGGTTTGGTGGAATATTAATTCCATAATAACTACATTATTTACCTGTATCTTCTTCACTGTCAGTATACTCTGTGTCTGACGATCCACTCTCCTCCTTATCTCCATCCAGCATCTCTTCATCATCAACTCTGCCAAGCACTTCTTTTTCAGCCTCCCTGTAAACCAGTCATAAGATCATGTTTTCTGTTAAACTTGTCAAACAAATACCATATTTTAAAACAATTGATTATTTTGTAAAACTGTCCAACCTAGCCCTGTAAAAAAATTTTAATTATCATCTACAAAATATGTTAAACCACAGATATGGATCAAGATAGATACTGCATGTCGCTCAATTTGTATGAAAACATGCGTGCCACTTTTTAATTAAAAAGTTTAGGCATTTAGGCATATTTAAAATTCCAATTGACGTCCGATTCTGATAGCAGACTAAAGAACTGACTTTCGAAAGACGAGCATTGCTTGTCGTTTTAGGAGCGCGATATGGCACGCGAAGTACATACACATGCGGTATCTATCACGATCTATGTCTGTGGTTAAAACAATGAAAACTACACATGATACACATACAATAATATAGCCAAGACTTTTTAGAATAGATAGACGTAGGTTGCACGATCAGATCTGATCCATCAATCTGGTAAATATTGACGGAAAACTGATCATCTAACCCACGGATTGATGGACTGATATTTTTTTTATTATGTACTTTCATAGCTGGGCACCGTTAATCAAATAGTTAACTTCGTTAATCGTTAATCCGTTAAAGAAATAGTTAGCTTCGTAAAACGTTAAAGTGTTGCATTTTGGACAAATTAAACGCAAGTTAACGTTAATCGTTAATCCGTTAATATGTGTAATATGGTCTTGTTATAACTTATATTATTGCGTTAGTGTACATGTTACGCACAAAGACTGAAAACGATTTCTGCTGCTGCTGCTGACTATGAAATGACTTCTGCTCAACTGGCCTGGTTTCATTGAAACCAGAGTGCTCTTGTGTATTGCGTACACACTTGGGCACTTTAAAATTACTCCTGCGTAACGTGCTCTTGTGTATTGCGCACACACTTGGGCACTATAAAATTACTCCTGCGTAACTGGCCTAGTTTCATTGAAACCAGAGTGCTCTTGTGTATTGCGCACACACTTGGGCGCTATTAAAATACTCCTGAGTAACTAACCTGGTTTCAGAACGCATCGTGGCCGTTTTCATTAGGGCCCCAACACGGATTCGCGTCGTGGCTGTTTTTAAATGCTCAGAACGCGTCATGGCTTTTCTCGATTACCACAACGCGTTGTGGTCGAATAGCACGTCAGCCACGACACGAATTTCGCTATGTGGTATTTCTGTGATTACTAGAACGTGTCGTGGCCGTTTCACTATGACCACAACGCATTATGAGCCATTTTTTCACTCACTGAGCGTTTTCGATCTTTGAGTGTAACATACATACAAAACCTGTTGGTTTAGGTTCTTGAAGTTAACAGGTTAGGGACATAACAAAATACTTCTATAATTACTGTATTCTACCTAACTAAATTACACTGCACTCTTCTTTATCAACATGCAAATAATCGCTGGCAGTAAATAATAACAATAAACAAATCACTGTTCACTCTATTTTTCGCGCCGCACCGCGGTGCCGTGCGGTAAATAGTAGGCATTGGATTAACGATTAACAGATTTTTGCGTATTAACGGAAATTAACCAGTCCGTTAATATTTTCAAAAGTTAACTTAAAAGTTAATCCGTTAATCAAAATGTTAGCTTTGTTAATTAACGATTAACGGATTAACGAGTTAATGCCCAGCTATGTGTACTTTTTATAACCATCAGTATTCTGTCAATCAGATTGATTGATCAAAAATTGATCACCGTGCAGCTAATTTGGCTTTAACAGCCTGTCTCCTTCTCTCAATTTCTTCCTCGTCCAATTCATCCTCACTCTCGGAGCTGTGCCGTGCCTCCTCTGCGCTGGACTCTGATTCCACCTCGGGCTCCGCATCAATAATCTCCGGCTTGTGTTCCGATCTGCGCGGCGGTGAATGTGCAGCCACACGTAACCGACGTAGACGAGGATCATCCACCTGAAATATTCAATTTTCTTCATTATAGAATGTAATGTTCACAAAATGAATGATGATAATAATTAATCACAAATAGCTTGTTTTGTTTTTTTTTTATGAAATAAGGGGGCAAAAGAGCAAACGGGTCACCTGCTGGAAAACAACTACCGTCGTCCATGGACACTCTCAACATCACAAGAGCTGCAGGTGCATTGCCGGCCTTTTAAGAGGTATGGGGAAGCTGATGATTATGTTACAATATAAAATTAGAACTCACTTCATTTTCTGATTCACTCTGTTGCTCCTCTTTTCTTCCTATAACTGGAGCAATTTGATGCCTTCTTTCTGGCCTCTGCTGTTCTATGAAATCTTCAGTGTCAGATTCCTCAGATGATGATACTCCTTGGGCATAATCTGGTTTCTTCCCCGATATATACCTTTGGACTTTCACTTTTTTCATAGAAATTTCACCTGAAAATCACAAATTGAAGCCTGTATGCATTTTAGAAACAAGCCATTATCAGAGTAGGATAACACATTGATTAAATTGATAGATCAGTGTGCACAGTGCAACTTGTTTTGGAGGTTAGTATTATAAATAATGGATTTGTATTTATATTTTACCTTTTTCATTTCTTACTGGTACCGCTCCTGCTGTACTTTGTATACCAGTGGGCTGTGCTGGTAAAACATTCACATTAAAATTTTGTCTGAACTCCATTATGTTGTCTTTATTTTTGTACTCGTAAACATTCAATCGCAAAATATAAAAGGATTTAAATATTCAATTCAAACTGTACAAAAACTAGTATATTAATTGAGTTTTATATAAATTTCTTGTGTAAAAACAAAATAATATTTTATTTTGTAAACTCTAGTTTACAAACGTCAAGGCAGTCGTATTCGCCATTACACTTTTGAGTTTTGACATCTTTGATCACCTCTCGTCTGTTGACTGTCTAATGCCGCGGCCGCACATGCGTTTAAAGTGGCCCATTCACGGCAGGCCGCCGCGGCCGCCCACCGGCCTTGCCGTCCGCCGGCTTATATGCAGGATACTGAATGATATCGCAGCCTGCATGGCCGGTCGGCAACACCGAGCAGGATGCATCATGCAATAGTAATGGGAATTAATGCTATTTTCTATTAATTTCATTAACATGCTAATTTTGATGTCACAGCATGCTAAGTATTATTGCTTTGCTATTTGCTAAAAACGCGGTATCGTGAATTATCAGTTTGCATCACGCCGCTCGCGTTGTGTATTATTTCGCATCGAGTGAAAAATACCAATTCATTAACAGTGAGCACCGCGGTGCAAAACAGCGCGCACGTGATTTTTATCATGATCGCAGACTGTTGCTGCGCACGATATTATTAGCAATCGTATTTTTTAGCAAGTACGATTAATTTAATTATTATTCCTAATAGGCATTTAACAATTAATTATTATTGCTAATGCTATTTTCACCAACACTAGGATGCGACCTGAGTCCTGCACAAAGAGTGCAAGCTCCGCCCACCGCTTGGCGCTTGCAGTCCGCCGCGAAGGACAGTGAGTGCCAGCAACTAGCAACACTCAATATTCCAACCAACCAAGTTCAACAGCTGTCAACATTCAACACTTGAATGGCCGGCTTGGGCCGGCTTAAATTTGGGCGTATGCATAAACCTAAAATGCTACGACAGTATATATTAAGTCTATGGGCGTATGCAATGATATTCTACTTATACAGATCTGTTATATCCATACATAGACTTATAATATATACTGTAGCATTATAGGTTTATGTATCCATACTATTTTCCGGCTTAAATCTCTTCCGAACAATTTTCAAATTCAATATTGCAAACATTGACAAATTTGACAGATAAGTGAAACAAAAGATACGAAAAACCATTTGCATAAAAGAGACAGTTCTATTTTTAAACGTCGAATCGTATCGCTGTCTCTTTCTTCGCCTGAGCTATGACGAAAATTCGATTTTTTCCAGTTTGTTCGAAAAAATAATTGAAAATGTAAATGATCGAGGTATTTAAGGCAATCAAGACATGTTGCAAGAGATTCCATGTGTTTTGTTTACTTTCGAGTCATAATTGGTACATTTTCGATACACGCACGACGTCATTTTCAATTTATTTAGGTAAGACAAGACGCGGCACGTTCGTGACTGCGCTCGATGCAGAATAAACAACAGACGGCCCAATTGGGCCGTATTTGAATCTTCACAACGCGCGCGGTAGTAACATGTCTGCTTTGAGTATTTCATCATTGGGCGTATGTATCACGTAATAAAGTGAAACATCGATCTTATTTTTATTATAAATAAGATTCATAATTCCTTATAAAATCTAAAATTAAGGTACTTCTTACTTCTAGTTTTTCCAAGTTTTCCAGTTGCCTTTTTCATTTTACTGCATCCAAAGATCAGATAGGTAAGTAGGTATTAGTTACTACATTAGTGAGTTCATAAATTCTTTTATAAAATTCGCAGTTAGTGTTTTTATTAAGTACATAGGTAACTACTTACTTAGTTAAAATTTCTAATTAATATCGCAATTCCAGTAGAAACCAGTTAAGTATTTAGTGCAAGGAAAGTGTATAATTATTTAATAGTTAAGTATTTATCAGTTTCATAATAAAGCTATATCTACAGTAGGTAGGGCAGATGACCCGGTTTTGGCCATTTTAAGAGATACGTCGACTTTGATCCCTTCATAATCTATAGTTTTAGTTGTAAAGAGCATGATTGTTTAAAAAAAGTATTTAAAAATATGTTGTTCTTGCTTTGCAAAACATGTTTTTTAAGAAATTCAAATACGTAAAGAAAAATTTGAAAAAGAAAAAAAAATGTCACTTTGTGCCACTTGTGGCCAGATTTACTCCATTTATGGCCACATTCCGTGCCAGTTTTGGCCACCAAAAAATAAAACACAAATATATGCATATTAATCTAGATTTATTTATTATTCATCTTAAAAATTAAAGAGATCAACATTGAGGTAAGTGCCTATCAATCTTTGATATTGGTTTTATATAATTGCAAACTTATTATATATTTCAGTTGGTATATATTTTTAATTAAGAGGAACTTTGGTTGTAGTTATTATAGTACCGACTCAGTCTTGATTAAAATTCTAAATAAAAAGATTTTAAGTGTAAATGTTTGGCAAAAACTTTTCCATTTCAATAACTTTGAAGAAACCTCTGTTATTATGCTTGATAGGTGGATTTATAGTTTCAACAATATCGTTAATTGTATACCAAATTTTAAAGAAAAGGGTCGTTATATTATCTTTGTCGCTATTTTTTGACGTGTCATAAACATGTTGTCCTTTTTCAGCTAAGACAAGATATTCAGCATGTTTTTGGCTAAGGTCAGGATGCCTTGTCATAAACCCGTCGAACCAAGACCTGGAAGGTCTATTATTAATAAAAGGTGTCTTAAGTTGTCCTTTTATGACTACTTTTTTGACCGAATCTAATAGACCTTCCTTATTGATTGGAAATCCAGCACGAGCACAATCTTTAATCCATAAGACAATTTCTCTTTCTATGTCACTTCCAAGAACGGCCTGGGGTCCCACATGTCCAGATGTTTCTGGGGCTTTTCCAGAAAGTTTATGCCGCAAAGTAGTTCGAGGTACATTAAAGTCTCTACTAGCAGTGGCAACCGGCATCCCCTTTCTGATTGCATTCAATGCTTGTGTCACTTTGTGCGGAGAATATTGAAATAATTTTCTTTTCACATCATCTACTTTATTTTTCTTCGGAAGCCTCGACATTTTGTTTTTCTGAAAATAGCGAAAACTATCAGAACACATATTAAAAAGTCAATAACAAAAACATGTGGCCAGAATTGGGTTTCCTATGGGCACCATCTTTGGCCAGCTGTGTGGCCAAAGATGGTGAATCTTATAATTTAGGTACCATTAGTGGCCACCTACGAATTACCTCACTTCTTAAAAGTGTGGCGGTAAAATAACTTTATTTCTACTGAGACAGTATGTTTCTTATGTAATATTAACATATACGTCCAAAAAATAAACAAAGATTCCGAAAATTACAACTGATTACTCACCCGCTCGCCTTATTGTTTTTGCTAAGAATAACCACATTTCACGACCGTCTACAAAAAATGGTGAATTACGTCAAAGTGAAATTTGACATATCACCACTGTCATCGGTAAAAGTGTTGCCATATTTCAATATTTTAAAAACCGTACATCATAAAGTAACGTTATTGTCTATGCCTTAATAACACCGCTCGGAAGTCCAAAATGGCCAAAAAGGGGTCAGTGGCCAAAACCGGAGCATCTGCCCTACACAACGTTATCATTACTTTGTTATTTATTATTTAACATTTTATCTTAAATTATATTTTCTGCTCTAGTTCAATTTCATCAATCGAGAGACGCACAATATTGAAATGGCAGCTGAAAAAAAATCCAACTCTGAATTATGGAGCTTAGAGAAACTTTTGGAAAATTCCCTCTCTGGAGCTGACTTGCAAGAATTTAACAGAATATACTATGGGCGAAAGGATCACCATGAAATTGAAATTAAGAAGTCTACTCAAGGTTTTGCACTCAAAAATAATTTTGAAGTAGCAGCTTATGATTTTCCAGCTCAGAAAGAAGAAACCAGAAGCCCTAGAATAGTGAAGGTGGGTGCAATTCAACATTCAATAGCAGTCCCAACAACTAAACCAATCACAGAACAGAGGGATGCAATTTTTAAGAAAATTGAAAAAGTAATCAGTGCAGCCGGTGACGAGGGTGTTAATGTTGTATGCTTACAAGAGGCATGGAGTATGCCATTTGCTTTTTGTACAAGGGAGAAGCAGCCATGGTGTGAATTTGCAGAATGTGCTCAAACTGGACCCAGTACTGTGTTTCTTAAGGAATTAGCGAAGAAACACAACATGGTGATCATTTCACCAATTCTGGAGAGAGATGAAAACCATGGTGACACAATTTGGAACACCGCTGTTGTTATTGATGAAAATGGTAATTATTTGGGAAAACATAGAAAGAATCACATACCACGAGTTGGTGATTTTAACGAATCCACATACTATTATGAAGGAAACACTGGTCACCCTGTCTTCCAAACTAAGTTTGGTAAAATAGCTATCAATATTTGTTACGGCCGCCACCACCCACAAAATTGGTTGATGTTTGGGGTGAACCAGGCAGAAATTGTGTTTAACCCATCTGCGACTGTTTCTGGACTTAGTGAACATCTGTGGAGTGTTGAGGCCCGTAATGCAGCCATTGCGAATAGTTACTTTACTGTTGCCATCAACAGGGTGGGAACAGAAGAGTTTCCTAATGAATTTACTTCGGGGGATGGCAGGCCAGCCCATAAAGACTTTGGGCACTTCTATGGCTCCAGTTATGTTACAGCGCCTGATGGTAGCAGGACCCCAGGCTTGTCTAGAGTAAAAGATGGCCTACTGATAACTCAACTAGACTTAAATATGTGCAGGCAAATTAAGGACAAGTGGGGCTTTACTATGACACAACGTTTGGATCTGTATGCTGACTCATTAAATAAGGCTATTAAGCCTGATTACAAGCCTCAAATAATAAAAAAGTAATTTTCATCTGAAGAGCTTAAAGATACTCAAGAAATGATTTTGACATAAAGCTATGTAATATGAATCATTAATGTGCAAAGTGTAAATGATACACAATCTTCCAAATCTATGTCACTTGTTCAATGCATTTTATGGTGATGAAATAAAACAACAAATTTAAAAACATTGCATATCAATGAGAATAATACAGATGTGAGCTATACATAAATATAAAGTTTGTATTGGGGCACATCCAGTAATTTTATATCTTTGTTAGAGGAACTTATATTTTTTTAGGATTTTGTTACTTGTACACAAATAAATGTTATTAAAAATACACAAGTTTTATTATGTCCTGCATATTGTGTTTGACATAAAAATTGCTGCATACACCCCAGATCTTGTAAAATTGAATATCACTAAGCACTATTTTTCTATGCAGTCTTTGCACGCATCGCAGCACGTTTCCCGGTCACAGCTTGGAAACCAGACTTAATACTGGCCACAGAGCACCGAGAGCCACAGGTTTCACATTGCAAGAAGAATAAACGTGTATCTTTCTGTAAAATTGTGTCGGGCGAGCGACATGTATGACATGTAACATACTCTTTGATATACCGACGCAAGACATTCTCTATTTGTTTCTGCTGGAACCGACCCTTAATGATTAGTTGACTGTTACCGTCAACTGACCCACTTGTACCCAACTCCGCTAGTAAGAAGTCGAGTAAATGTTTGGGTTGTCGGTGGAGCGTTTTGCATATTTCTGTGAAATTTGCAAATGATGTTTTCTTTGTACCGATTCTAACTACTTGTGGGGGTCTCATGATGAACTTTTGCTTTTTGCCGGACACCATGCTCGGGTTCTTTTCACGCATGATGTCGAATACTCGCTCCAGTAGCTCATCATATGTGTAATCTCGGTCACTTCCTACCCAATCTCCGTGCACATCTTCTTCTCTCTCCTGATCTTCGCCTTTCGCGTCATCATCTATTACTAGCTCATCGAATTTCTTCTTTTTCTTCTTCTTTGTCTTTGAGAAGTCTATGTCTAAGTCTAAATCGTCAATTGGCTCCTCTTCTTGGGCCTCCGGCTCCTCAGCGATCGGCTTGTCATCTTTTGTCTCGGGCAAAGCACTTTCTAATTCATCTAAGTTAAAGAAGGTCTTCTTTTTCTTTTTCTTCTTTTTGCCGAAGTTGTCTAAGTCGATGCTGTCGTCCTCGGGCAAGTCTACGTCACCGGACTCGACAGGCGCTTCTACGTTAGTAGTCTCACCTTGCTCACCCGCTAGAGCGGCATCCATATCGAAACCAGTCTTCTTTTTCTTTTTCTTCTTTAAAGAAGGATCAAAGATCATATCGTCATCCATGGTTTATTGAATATGTAGCAGATTTTCACTAATAAAATTAAATTACAGTAAAACTTGGTTAGAATTCGATGATGGAAATTGGCAGGTGGTTTAGCAAATGTCAAAACGTTGCATCAGCCCGGCACAGATTAAAAAAGTTACGGGTCTTTAAAAAAATTTAAATTTTGTAATAAAAATAGAATGTACCTGTTGTTTAGTGCCCAGATTAAATAAAAGCGTATTTTCATTCACAATTTCTGTAAAGTTATACGGGAAAATGTAAAATGTTTATATCTTCATTGTATTTTTTTGTTATAAAAAGAAGAGGAAGAAGAAATAGTTTTTGTAGAAGTTTTATAAATATACTGTGGTTAACTTTTTTTTAAGTTCAGATAAGCATTAGAAATGAAAACTCTATGCCTGTATTTTATCTAAAATATAAATTCACTGTTTTCCTAAACTCATTAGTAGAATCTTGCACATGAAGCTTTGGTCATTAAATAGTCATAAATTATATTATGAATAGGTAAGTAATTTGTTTTTCTCTAATACCAAGCTCCAACTCCTAAGAGGGCAACTTGCTTAAAGTTAGATAAGTAGGTAAAGCAAATTTTCCCTTTTTAATATTTTATATTTAGGCGTGAGATAAATATTGATCTTTGCTAAATAATATTCTATTAAGTCATCATCATCAGCCTGTTGTAGTAGTTAGTAGTAAGTTAGTAACTGAGCATTCCTAAGCTTGGGCCCCCCCAACCTATGGCCCAACCATACCTAAGCTTCATACTATGGGGCTTTATTATACCAAAAGGAAACAACTTAAGTATATCAAAAATGAATTCAAATCTATGTATACAAAAATGCAATACCATTTGAAACACGGGTATGTTTATGTAATAATTTTATTTAAAAATTTAAACATCAATAATAATTTCTTTCTGGGCTTTTGTTGATGGAGCCATGTTGTCACTGAATTCTATAGTTTCCACATTTGAGCCGATTTGCGCACCGGCAAATAATAAACTCAATGCACCTTCCAACTCACTCACACTTATACAAACTTCAATTTCATCTTTTATTTCCTGCTGTAATGATGTGTATAAATATAGATTTTTCTCTGAGAATTGCTTGATTTGATTGTCAAAAACATCAACAAATACATTGGCTGTATCAATAATTGTCCTTGTGAATCTAGTCTCACCCAGATTCTTCTTTAAGAATTTGAGTAAAGAGCCGATATCTTTCTCTGTTAGACCATGTACTGCTAGATGTAGAACTTTCCTTCTTATCATTTCTTGTAACAGGGCTATCGTTTTTTCTGGATACTTTGTGGCTACATACGTTTTTAGAACCATAGACAATGCTTTAGTGAATTCCATTTTTCTAAGGTACTTTTCAAATTCTGCACTTTTAATTGTCTTTTTAGCAACAACCATATCTGCTGCTGCTACGTTTGTACCTAAAGTTGTTTCAACATGATCAGGGGCAAATTTGAACAATCCTTTCTTGCCTTGAGATTTAAAACTAGGTTGTTCTCTCTTCCTTATAGATATTACACCGTCGATCATACCAACCGCTAATATTTCATCATTCTGAGATATATCCATACTGAGCACTGCATTGGGAAAATCAATATTGTGTACCACTTTGAAAGTAGATATGTCGTAAATTTTCACATGCCTATCCAAAGAAGCAGACATGAGTCTACTATTATTGCTGGCGAGTCTCAAAGTTGTCACGGTTTTATGATGTTGGGATATATTCGCTAGAAGTTTTCCACCATTGAATATATCCCATACTTTGATTTCGGTGCCACCGGCACTAAGGAATATACCTCCTGAAGGCAAAAAGAGTGTAGATTCAACTGGACTTCCATGGTCTACTGTGAGGACTGTTTCATTTGACCTGCAGTCATACAATTTGACTGCATGGTCATATCCACCTGATAATATTATATCTGGAGATATAGGACTTGCAGTTCCAGTTCTTATGTAGTCGTTATGTTCAGCAAAACTAGCCACTTTAGCTTCGGTGGCTATATCCCACATACACACAGATTTGTCATCGGAGAAACTGACTACTTTCACTTGATCTTTTGTAAAACATACTCTATGTACCTGGAAATTAACAATTGTTAGAGTATTGATTTTAAACGCGATTCACAGAAATATTTGGTTTACTTACAGGTGCTGTATGGCCAGTAAAAACTCTCAATACATTTTTTGATTGTACATCAAACAATTTTACTGCTGCTTCTTCGCTACCAGCAACAATAAGTCTTCCATCATTTCTAAATGTCGCCCCATAAGCAGCCTCAACGAACTTAGATATATTTTTGGCAACAACTTTAGTTATAGGATCGTATACCTGAAAACACAAATAAAAACAGGAGGTAACTTATTGTTTTCTGGGTTGGTTAGTTAATCGGAAAGTGAAATAAAGTTTGAATAAGTGACAAACCTGAACTCTAACAGAGCTCGTAGCTGCAAAATAATATGGCTCGACTGGACTAAAATCGATGTAGTCTATAGCCCCAAATTCTTTTACCAGAACTGGTAACTGAAAAATAAAGTTTTGTTATATGATAATACGTCTTAATTCATGTCTTTTCGATCTTTTTCATCTTAACTTACCCCTAATTTCTTCCAATATACTACATCTTCTGTAACCACTGAAGCTGGCTTTTTATAAACTGCTTTATTTGTTTTCTTAAAAGGATATGATATATGAGCCATGTCGGTACTCAATTATTAACAAAACTGCTCAGAATTTGTACTTATTTGTGTAATATTAATAGAAATATAGCAATTAAAGCATTGTTGACAAATTCAATGTGCATGCATCACAAGGTTTTGACAGCTGACATTGACGTCTGGTGGTTATTAGTTGACGTACACATTTTTTTATCGTAGTGTCGCCTTGAAGCTTAAAACAAAGTCTGTTCCTAGAAATGAAGGAATCTATTATGATTTATGCCGCGACATTATACGCTTTTACCTTCTATCGTCATTCGTCACGAAGCCGTGCTATGACTTAAGATGAGTTATATAATAATATGACTTAAAACTTTTAATGAGACGATAACATTGGACGAGAGTCTAGACGTGTGAGTTGTGACGACGCAAGCTCTCACAAACAAGTCACAAAGCTCGGCTTTTAGCTAGTTTATTTTTGATTTATAGGTGATTACAAATAAAAATTAATCCTTAATTCCCTTGGTCACGACTCACGAGACACGACATTACGCATTTAAAAACGGCTGGAGCCGCTGGACCGATTTTGCTTTTTTGGTATAGAGATACTTTTTACATTTTGTCCCGGAAAAATGTACAGTTACCGTACAATATGCTTTTATGTTTTGCGCGTAAACTATTCAATCGATTTTGATGAATTTCGGTATGGAGATAATTTGAGTCTCGGGAAAGGATAAGGGATACTTTTTATCCCAAAAAATGTACGGTTCCTACTTCCCGTACAATAAACTTTTATGATTTTCGCCTATATTATTACTTTATATTGCAAAACAACATCTGCCGGGACAACAGTAATTAGTAAATAAATTACAAAGCCCTTTATTCTGCGTATTTACAATTTTTTTGTGGTTTAAGTTATTTTATATTAGATCTCTTAACACAGTGTGCCTCTCGGCATCGGCATAGGGCTCCCCCAACGACTTCCACTGTTTTCTGTCTTTTCTGTTAAAAATTGATAAACAAACCGTGTAAAGTACGCTTATGATATTGCCTATCAGATATATCAGCTATTCGGCAAAAATCTAAATAAAAAACAAAGTGCCAACTGCCAGACTCCCAATGCCCAGGCCCCAGGCCCCAGCTGTCAAACAGTGTTGCCAACTATGGGGATTTCCCATTAAATTTAGTGGGAAAAAGTAAATTTAGTGGGGTTTTTAGGGGGTAAAATATTTTGGGGATATTTTTGGGGATAAAAATTTTGAAGAATGGAATATTTTTTTAATAACAACCTTAAAGTGGCTCGGAACTTTTCCGCGAGCGACCGCGACAGACGAAAATTCAAACGAAATGCCACTTTATGACATAGGTCATAGGCTATCATTTTACTCAACCACTAGCTTTTATGCCGCCGCAGGCGGCAGCATGGGTCACCTAGCAAATGATGGTGTCATAAAGTAGCATTTTATTTGAATTTTTGCCGGTCGCGGTCGCTCGCGGGTCACGGCATAATATATCTGAAAGCCACCTTTAAGATGGAACTGCCGCACAAAGCACATGTCGCTATAGACTTTTGAGTCGTAACAGCTGACAGTAGGCTGACAGATTACTATATTTGTTGTCGTTGTTTGTAATGAAAAAAAAAGATTGAAGTATGTATTTAAAAACTGCTGGCCTGTTTGTTTGTTTGGCCTGTTGAAGGTGTATTTCAGCGTTTTGAGCGCTTAGTAGAACGTACTCCAAGAAATTTTAAATATTTTGATTTTCTGGGGAGTTTTGGTTGAAATTTAGTGGGTTTTGTAGTTGCTTTAGGGGGAAAACGTTTTGAATAGTTGGCATTTGGCAACACTGCTGTCAAAAGATTTTATGTCAAAATAATGTGTCAGACACCGAAATTTTAGAAATTGTTTTGCAATTTAATTTATGTTTTATAAGTACGGTACATAATAAAATTGATACTTTAAAGAAAAATGTTTAAACTAATTAACGGACGACATGGCCTGCGGAGTGGAGTTGTGAGAATGTTGATTGGAAAGAATGTTGAGGTTAGGAATACAAGACAAAACATTTTACTCTTTTCGGCTCCGGCATCAGTTCGCTTTGCTTCCACTGAAGCTGAAATCGGCAAGGCGACGATACTCGACAAAATACCGGAACCGCCTCCGCTTCCGGACACGAAAACACTTGCAGATCTGTCAGAAACAGTGCAGTCTTTAGCGGCTAATGGAGAACCTACATTCGCTAGCTTAGGACTCGGAGGATGGGGCCCTGTCGGTATAATACAGAACTGTTTCGAATACCTGCACGTGACGATGGACATACCTTGGTGGGGTACAATTCTTATCGGAACAGTAGTCGTAAGAGTGCTCATGTTCCCCTTAGTTGTTCTATCACAGAAAAACGCAGCTAATATGAACAACAATTTACCTGAAATGCAGATGCTTCAGATGAAAATGACACAAGCCAGACAAACTGGAAACCAGTTGGAATCAGCCCGTTACGCACAGGAGATGATGTTTTTCATGAAGGAAAAGGGATTGAATCCTTTGAAAAACATGATTGTGCCTTTGGCTCAGGCACCCCTGTTCATCTCTTTCTTCATAGGATTAAGAGGCATGGCAAATTGTCCAGTCGAGAGTATGGCAACTGGAGGACTATGGTGGTTTACCGACCTGACAGTTCCTGACCAGTACTTCTTGTTACCCATCCTAACTAGTATTACAATGTGGGCTACGATTGAACTAGGAGTTGATAGTGGACGTCTGAACGCAGGAAATATGCAGATGATGAGATACTTCTTACGGGCAATTCCCCTAATCATGTTACCATTCACAATCAACTTCCCAGGAGCCATCCTTGTGTACTGGTGCTCAACAAACTTCATATCATTGTGCCAGGTCGGAGTTCTAAAGATACCTGCGGTGAGAGATGCACTGAAAATTCCAAAGCTGGTAACTCACAATCCGGAGAATTTACCAATGAAAAAGAAGGGATTTGTAGAAGGAGCAAAGGAGTCATGGACTAACATGAAGTTGTCAAGAGATTTAGCGGACAGACAAAGGATAGATGAAATGATATTCACAAAAGCGGGCAAGGGACCCATACAGAAGACGTTCAAATATGATCCAACAAAACTGAGAAACATAGAAGCAAAATCAAAATAGTTTATGATAGTTAAGGCTTAGTTTAGTAATTGTTAATTATGTAATAAAATTGTGAATATTTAATTTGGTATTATTTTATTTCATACTGGAACATACACATAGCAAGACCTTATTGCGGATTCCAGGAAACACTATTGTATTCTATTGTTGTCGCGATCACCGGTGCTTTTATGGGGCTTGAAGAATTAATATTATTATTATAATGTAGAACTATATTCCATAGATAAGAATCTTAACAAAATTATGCAAAATTGCACCCAGTAATAACTTTTATTTATACCTTTTTTCTCTAAATGTAAATTGCAGTTATAATCTAAGTATAATGTGATTATTGTTAGGTTTTATGTATCCTGGATGGTTTAGGCATTGATGTAGTAAAAAAGTTATGTAACAGTAAATAAATTTGTCGTAAGAGATATAAAACACGAACTTATTTTTTTGTGACTAAAAACCCGGAAGGTAATTATTATTAAAGTGGGCTGGAACCTTAGAGTATACATTAGCAAGCTATAGAGCGCGCGCATCGCTCGTTCCCCGTTGTGCCGATCGTAAGCAGAAGTTCTATAGATACTCAAACGTATAACGCAAGTCTAGTGATGTTCCATGCGCCATCGTTTGACGCTTATAGGAAAATATGTTCACACTCGTGCTTACAGTAACGTATAACGCAAGTCTAGTGATGTTCCATGCGCCATCGTTTGACGCTTATAGGAAAATATGTTCACACTCGTGCTTACAGTTCATACCTTGTTAGAAGCACTCTATAGCTTGCTATAATGTATACTCTATGGCTGGAACCATCAACGAACCAACATAGTTCTCTTTATAAAATACAGATGGCGTTGTACAATAAATTACTAAAAACTGAAAAGCAATTAATTAATTTTAACCCTTTTTTTTTCACGCAGAGAAATGCATTAACGCATTCGACGCAGGGGATGGGGACTCCCGCTGCGGATATGTGGGGCTCATCGCGGCGAAGATGGTATGTGCCGCGACCCTACCCACTAAAACTCTGCGACGCCCCTCTCGCCACCCAAGAGGAAGCCACGGGCACGACACACCCACCGCAACTCCGTCAGTGGCCGTCCAACCTTTGTCAGACCACACTCATTTTCGGGGCGCTTCTCGCCCCGCAGGCCGACAGAGGCCCCACTTGGGGCTTGCTTGGACCCGACTACCGACCCCTCTCTGGTGTCACGATGCACGGAGCGTTTTGTGCATCGTGACCCACTCTGGGACTCGAATTTGATGACGGCGTCCCCACGCCGCCACCACGACTAATTTAACCCTAGCCGATATGCTCGCTAAGATTCACGAAAGTCGGTCAGAGGAGTTCAACCACGCACCCGCCACCCCATGACACGAGAATTTTATATACTTAATATTATAAGTACTAGCTGTCGCGGCAAATGTTGTTTTGCCATATAAAATCTGACAAAAAAGTTGTGAATAGCCTATTAGGTAGGCACTTTATCAGAAAGTGGTGAAACAGGCCCTAAGTATGATAAATAAAACATAAAACAATAATCACATTGTATTCCGTCGAAGCGACTGTTTGCCAGGGCCCAGGAATAAAAATGAGGGAAATAATTTCCTTTGAAATAAAGCGTTCGCAAAAGACGAGGATGTAACAATATCGGAAGTACCATCGTTAATGTGTTTAGAGATGACTGTATTTGAATTATAAAATGTATCCATGTCGCGATATATGTTTAGAAGAGAATTCTTGTAATTAAATTGTAGTATTTCTTCAATTAACTCACTTTTATTACTTTTTATGATTTTACAAAAGTCAAAACTTTAAATACATAATATATGTCATGACTGCGAAATATACATTAGACCGTACAGTTCGACAAGGCTTTATATGAACGTGGCGAGAAAAGGAACTAAATGCTTCTATGATACCAAAACGTCATTTTTGACATGTGTTTGATAGTTCTCCTTTACCAGCAGCGCTCCCGTCAATGTCACCCACGTTCATATTATAAAGCCTTGTCGAGCTGCATGCCTGTATGCACCATAAAGTTAATATACCTAGCGGCATAGTACCTACCTAGAGCAACAATCTCGAGCTGTCAAACGAAACCGAAATTGATTTACATCTGTGTGTAAAAAATTGTTCACGTATACACTTACACAAGCATCTTTCTAAGAGATTAAATTGTCAACGTGCCGATAAGTGCCGACTGGACGTCAAACAGATGAGAAAAATTGGTTCTGCTGTTATGTATCACATTTCTCTTTTTACCACGCAGTGTTACTGATAGTGACATCTCTCTTGCTCAGGCCTTTGTTTCTCTATTCCGCTAGGTATATTAACTTTATGGTATGCACTGAGAGCACTGACCTCCATTATACAAATGGAGGTCACAATTTGGTCTTTCAGCGCTGCTATTTTCACAGCGGACACTATCATACATAGGGGACAATACACCCTAAAGTCACTATTAGTTTTCTTAACTCATTTGACTCTCAATCATTCATTGACGCTATCCTTATTTCCGAATCTTGGTTCAAACCCTGTCTACCTTCCACTTCTTACTCTTTACCCGGTTACCATCTCATTAGAAATGACCGTATAGGTAGACCAGGTGGTGGGGTTGCAATCTACCTTAAATCTAATATTAAATATAAAATTTTGAGATCATCAGCACAACCTCCTTCAGCCGATGATACTGAACACCTTATTTTAGAAATAGCAAATGGCGTGTCTAAAATATTGCTTGGGGTATTCTACAGTCCTAATCTCTCCGTCAATTATTTTACTGCCTTCGAAAAATTGCTCGATGAATTTATTCCTTCTTATGAGCACATTATTTTGATGGGAGATTTTAACACTTGTCTCCTAAAAGACGATTATCGTTCTAAAAAACTTATCTCTATCATTAACTCATTTAATCTAAATACTCTTCCTCTGCAAGCCACGCATCACTATCCTCATTCCACACCATCACTTCTTGATCTTATGTTTGTTTCTTCACTTCACCTTGTAGACTCTTACGGCCAATGTCCAGCGCAAGGATTTTCTTACCATGACTGCATATTCCTCTCATACAAATTTCGTCTAGCTAAAACCAAGCCCAAAGTTGTCTTGCATCGGTCCTTTAAAAATATCGACATAGACAGTCTCCGCGAGGATGCTGAAAATGTGGACTGGGAAGAGATAACCAATGCTGATTCGATTGACGAAAAAACTTTTATATTTGAGAGTAGAATCATCGAACTCTTTGATAAACATGCACCGTTACGCCCTGTTAAAATAAAGCACCTTCCAGCGCCATGGCTAACAGACGATATTAAATCCTTAATAAATAAAAAAAATCGTGCAAAAGCTAAATTACGCCAAACACATTCTGATGTCGACAAATTAGCCTATAATAAACTCCGCAATCGCTGCAACACAATGTGCAGAGATGCGCAAAAACGTCACATTCAATCGTGTGTCGAAAATGGTGACCAAGCTAAAGTATGGAGGTTTTTAAAGTCACTTGGAGTTGGCAAAGATCCTAAAACCTCAATTTCGTCCAGCATTGATTTAGATCTCTTAAATAGTCATTTTGCTAACCCCGCACATGTCTACGATACTCACAAAAAAGCTCACACAAGTCATACTATATCTAACTTACCTATACCAGATTACCCCCCATTTTCATTTAAGGATTTATCTATCAGTGATGTTAAAAAGGCTGTTCTGTCAATTTCATCTAAGGCTGTGGGTAGTGACAACATTGGGCGTAACATGATAGTTCCATTGCTTGACACATTATCACCAGTCCTCGTCCATATCCTTAATTTTTCCCTCAAAACCTCTGCTTTTCCTAGCTCTTGGAAAGATTCTTATATAATTCCTCTGCCCAAGAAATCTAGTCCCCTATCTTTCTCTGATTACCGCCCAATTTCAATACTTCCTTTCCTCTCGAAAATCCTTGAACGTTTAGTACAGCAACAACTATGCTCTTTCCTTAATTTAAATAATATATTAAATCCTCTGCAATCAGGTTTTCGCCCCGGCCATAGTACTTCTACAGCCTTAGTTAAAATTACTGATGACATTCGTCATGGCATGGATAACCAAAATCTAACTATTCTCATCCTTTTGGACTTTAGCAATGCTTTCAATACAGTAGACCATGACATTTTATTACTCCTTCTTAGATCGCTCAATCTATCTCCTGAGGCCGTCAACTGGTTCCGCAGCTTCCTACAAGGACGCCGGCAGCGTGTTAAAATTGACAATAAAATTTCCTCATGGTGTGATGTATTTGCAGGCGTGCCCCAAGGTAGCGTGTTATCTCCTCTTCTATTTTCCATTTTCATAAACTCTGTTTCACAAATAATTTCTTCTTTCTACCATATGTATGCAGACGACTTACAAATCTATAGACAGGCCTTACTTTCCTCACTTTCTAACGTGATTGCTCAACTTAATACTGACTTGTCAGAAATACTAAAGTGGAGCAATTATTACGGTCTTAATCTCAACCCGAAAAAAACCCAGTGCATCATCATTGGTAGCAGGCAGCTGATTGCTAAAGTCGACTGGGCTAACTTACCAGAAATAATTCTTGACGGGGCTATCATCCCCTATAGCTCCTCCGTTCGCAACCTCGGTATATACTTTGACCGCAGTCTTTCATGGAACACCCAAACTCAAGAACTCCGCAAGAAGCTCCTCGCTGCCACTGCTTCTCTCAGACGCCTCAGTTACTTCCTTCCTGTATCAACCAAAATCTCATTAGTTCACGCTCTACTCTTTCCCATCCTAGATTACGCAGATGTCTGCTACAGTGATCTAAATGATCAACTTCTTTCTTCCCTTGAACGCCTGCAAAATCTTTGCATCCGATTCATCTTTGGTCTGAGAAAATACGATCACATATCTAACTACCGGACAGAGCTAAAGTGGCTACCTGTTAAGTTGCGTCGGAATACACATATTCTTCATCTTCTTTTTAATATTCTATTTAATCCCAAAACTCCTGCTTACCTCAAACAAAACTTTACCTTTCTTGGACACAAGCATCCTACACTTCGCTCAGCCAATAAATTAACTCTTGCCTTCCCTTCCCACAACACTAACTTCTATGACTCTTCCTTCACCGTCTCTGCTATTCGTCTGTGGAATTCTTTACCCGAAAGCATACATAAGTCCAAATCTATTGATAATTTTAAAAAAAGACTCAAACAATATTACTTAGATTTAGCTGCAAACTCTTAAACCCTTACGATTTATCCTCTTCTTCGATTCATATTATTATATTACTTATATGTATTTATTTTATTCGGTATAAAGTATCTATTATATTTATTTGTGTATTATATTTATTTATTTATATACTAATAGTATCTTATCTTATTTTTATTTTAAATATTTTTAGTTATATTTTATGGTTGCCTGGTAGAGACTGCTTCCAGCAGTAAGGCCGCCAATTCAAACTATTTCTGTTTTTGTAACGTGTGTAAATTGATCTGTTTTGTTTGTTTGAATAAAGAGTTTTTTATTTATTTATTTATTTATTTATTTATTAGTTTTGTTACACGATGTAGGTATACGTGCGAACTGAATAAAGTAAAGTATAGGTCTACCAGGATCTGATGGCAAAAAGTGAGAAAATAAATTGACTCTAGCAATACCGGGGTAATCGGAATAAAACATTTTGATCCTTTTTTCTTATAGCGGCTGATTCTGTGTGTTAAACATGCAAATATAAAAATTTATCCAATGATCAAGGATATTTTTTGAAAATCTGCTGTCAAAAATTGCCATCAGATCCTGGTAGACCTATAGTTATTTTAGGTACCTGTAGTATCGGGAAATGACAAAGGACAGTTTTTATTACGGAAAAATGTACTTTTGCTACCGCAATATCGAATTACTGTGCAAGCGAAATCCAAAATCTAGTAAATTTTAAGCGTAGTACTTTTAGATTTTTTTGTTTTAACCTCGTACTGCGTATAATATAACCACGTGTAAAATGCTAATTTTACACGATGTATTGTGCAGCATTTTAATATTCAACAAATAATAAATATTCATATTACAGGGGTAGGTTGCAGGGAAATTGGGAGGTTTTTCACACGCGCCGTTGGACTTTCATCATTGGCCGAAACTATCATTCAAAAATATGGGCGCACCGATCTGTAATGTCGAATTGTTCTATGTGTACTACGCGTTTTGTACAGTCAACTGCGAGAAAACTGTTGTTTTGGCCTGTACGTAAAGTGACATCATAGACGGTTGGATTTAGTTAGTTTAGATTTAGTAGACCTAACTACTCAAAACTTTTTGGCAACGTTCGTTAGGACTTAGGAGTGCTTATTATTCATGAAAAATTAAAATTCCGGAAATCTACCGTTGCTTACTGGTCATAATAATATTATGTAGTGGAATAAAACTCCTTGCATGCAGTGCCGTAAATAGCCTTTTTTGCGCCCTGTGCGAGCTTCTATATAACTGTCCTTTCTTTTCGGACTTCCAAAAAGGAGGAGGTTATATGTTTGGCTGTGGATATTTTTTTACTACAGAGCAATTCGAAAAATAAGGATCTGTCTGGTCTCGCCACTCTTGCGCCCCCCAGAGTCTACGCCCTGTGCCTGGGCCCTGGGCCCTGGGCACCGGTGGCACCGCCCTATTTACGGCAGTGCTTGCATGGGTGCAATTTTCAAATGGCTGTGTCTTTTTTAATGAGCAATGATACCTACTACTTACTTAGCTAAAAGCCGAGATTTGTGAGGGCTCTCGTCGTCACAGACTGACTAACACATCTACATAATATAAATAAAAGCACAAATCAATATGCGTGATAGTTTTTCCGTAAAGTGTATTATAAAATGTAAACATTGTGGGATATACTAGGGCTCGCTTCGCTCGCCCTGATAATTCTAGACTCCTAGAGGTATGTTGTAGAATATCTATAGTCCGTCAAGAAAGTGAAAAAATTAAAAAGTGGCAACATCGTAGTGTCATCCCTTTTTTCTTAGATTAATTTGAAAGGGATGACACTACGATGTTGCCACTTTTTAATTTCTTCACTTTCTTGACAGACTATAAGAGTAAGGGCCAGGACACAACACTACGTTGCGGCGTCGCAACGTAAAAATCTACATTGCTGTGCAACGATTGTTTATATGCGATACGACACCGCAACCACAGAATACATAATATTAGTACACGTATCGCAAAGCAGCGATTGAGCCTGGGCGGCCTGGCCCTAATAGCGAGGCCATGTTTCATTGAGTTGCGGTTTGTCCAGTCAAGGCGTGTTTCCACTTTCCTCTATGAAAGCCGGAGTCGCACTATGTCTACACACGACGCAACCACGTCTCAGCGACAACTTCCACATCAACATTTTGGGGTAACCACAACGCAACCGCAAGAAGACGCAGCGACTCTATTCACAACAGCTTGACCACATTTTGTCGCGACGGTGTGGTGTGGTTGTGGTACGTGTGGAACAGCCCTAAGATACAGTGGGTAATGTTAAGGCTTATTAATGTCATCGCTGAGATCCCTGCAGAGTTCGTATTGTAAGAACTCGATTACATGAAGTCTAGACAGATTTAAAATTGGTTTTTTTCATCTAGATTCTAGGTAAAGCCTAGAGTGTAATGATGTACCTAATGATGTAAACGTATAACGTTATGTCTGAATTTTGTACCTTTCTGAATTATTATAATCCAAACGAGTCCATTCTATACAGACGTAAAATATAGTCTGTAAAACAATAAGATTCAATGTATCAATAAATTGAATCTTGTTGTTGTCAGATAGAATGAAGGACGTACAGACAGCAAAGCCTTATCGTTTTAGAGCTTGTTTCACCACTTACTGATAAGTGCCGGATAGCCTGTCCACAATTTATTTGAAGATAGAATACTCTATACAGATAAGTTGTGAATAGCCTATCCGGCACTTATCTGACAGATAGAGTAAGGAGTAGACTTATCGGTAAGTGGTGAAACAGGCCCTTAATCTTGGTAGTTACCAACAATTTATGCTTAAATATTTAAATAATAATTATATGTTGCTTTTTCTCTCATTTATCTTAACATCTCAAGTAAAATCGAGCACCAGTTTTCGGCGGCGACTGTCAATTACGTCGGGCGGATTGGCGGCAATTTGCGCGGTAATTAAATTCGGATATGGTAATATTCCGGTAATTACCAGCCGGGCACAAAGGTTTTTTGGCCGTGCTTATTACGTGCGGTATGCGGCTCAATCTGGGAGGAGGCACGGCCAGAAAAGTCTGTGTGCCAGGATTATTGAACTTCAAAGCATATTGTGTCTAAAACAGGATCAAAGTACTTACTATAAATGCACCCGCGGTTTTGATAAAGTCATCATCAGTCATCACACCTGATGATGTTTTTATCGAAACCGTCGTGTGAAACATAATTGTAATTAAATAAATTAATAAAAGTGGAATAAGTGCATGAAAAGTGTATATTTTTTACTGTAATTTTAGTTTTGACATATTCGTGGAATTCGGAAGGAAGTCAATGTTGTGTAGTAAACTCTAGTAGTACAATTATTAAGTAATATAATAATATCGACTTTAAACTACCTATATTTACTTTTATATCTAGAAAGGAATCTGCAATGTTGTAGTCTGTAATCTGTATAATTAAAATCTGTTACACCAAGAGGTATGTCGTTATTTTAGGTCAGTCTTTCATAATTTATTGTCTCCGGAATCGCAATGTTTTAATTTTCCTCCATGAATTCGTAAATCATAAAATAGTTTTGCTCCTGTTTGCGAGAACAATTCATAATTCTTTGCGTGCCTCGGGTTGAAGTAGTGTAAAATAGAGTTTAAACTTGTATGTAAAAATCTAAAAATATTTTTGGCATCACGTATCTTCTATAAAATGGATTTTTAACCGCGGCGTGCTTTTGTGGGTCAGTTATATACGTAGTTATTTGCGTTTAGGGGTAACTTTGATGATGCCATGATACTATTGCTACTATTATACGACCGGTGAAAATGCTTTGAATTTTCAGCGGACTTTAAATTGGTTTTAATATTTAAAAAAAAATTAAGTTATAGTTAACTCTTACGGCCGCACTCAAAGATATTTAATGATAATTAAACTTGAATTTAATGAAGAATTTGAAAGATAATATAAGGGGCTTAGGTATGTTAAAATCTTTAATTAATTACAGTGTTCCTTTCAGTGCGGCAGTAAAAATATAAGACCTATGTTTGTGACTGATTATATCCTTAAGGGCTAGACTTCCGTTCCGACTAGATAATGTTGATAATGTTTTCTAATGTGGACCGCATTCTAGTCCAAATTATGACAATTTATTTTCAAAAGTTTTATTAAAGACAACGTCTGTCGTGTCTGTTAGTTTACAAGTAAGGAAAGACTTGTTGGAGAACTACAACATATTATGTAGGTATATTTATATTTATAGTTAAACTACATACAAACAGGTACGAAAGGGTTAACCTTGACAGCTAAAAGGGAGCATCCACAATAGAAATATTAATTTCAACTTTACAATTCTGCGTAACAGATTTATTTATGTACAGTTTAATCTATTCATCTATACATAAAATAAAATTGGAGTGTCTGTTTGTAATATTGAAAGAACCGTTTTTTACTAGATGCATATCTAATATCTATATATATAAAACTCAAAGGTGACTGACTGATTGACATAGTGATCTATCAACGCACAGCCCAAACCACTGGACGGATCGGGCTGAAATTTGGCATGCAGGTAGATGTTATGACGTAGGCATCCGTTAAGAAAGGATTTTGATAAATTCCAACCCCAAGGGGTTCAAATAGGGGATGAAAGTTTGTATATCGACGGTCCCTACGTATAAAGCGACATGTCAAAAGTAGTGGTTTTCAGGACAGCGTTTTTAAGATTCAAACTGTTACTGTAGATTACCATAAAACATAAACACAATTATTTTTATTGATCTGTAAAGCTTAATGTAGGCTGTTTGTCATTATATAACACAATTTTAAATATTTACAATATTTTTGCCAAAATTGCAAGGTGACCGTTTTTACGGTAACAATTCAAGACTGCCCATAACGGTTAAGTCGTCATGTCCGTTTTTACTTTGGAAGAATTAAAATATTATATTAGGTCCTAAATTCATGAAGCACTATATAAAATGGTTCGTATTGTCATAATTTATAAGTTTATCATGTATAATAATATAAATTCTGCCTCTTCAGTAAGAAAAACTAAAAAACACAGACATATCTTTTTATACGCTGCTAGTTTAAGAAGTTTTTTCTATGTTATAATGAACGAATAAAAGGACATGTCATCAATGGTCTACTATAGGTCCATAATGAAAAATTCTAATAAAATGTGAATAATTGATAAGTTAAACTGTTTAATTTTCAAAAGTCTACAAATTTAAGTATAAATATATTAACTAATTCTGTTTTCACTAAACAAAAGCATCATAATGTTGAAGATGAAGATGATGAGAATGATGAACTGATTTTATTTACAAAATGCATCGGTGCTATGATTTAGATTTTTTTATATAATATTTTTGCAAATTTGTCAATGATACCTACTGTAAAAAAAAAATTAACATATTTACATCTTGAAGATAACAAATGCCCAGATCATTTGCCTTTTTCTTCTTCTTGGTCTTTTCGTATACTTGAGCAAGGTCAATACCTTTTCCAATTTTGAGACTTAGGTGACTAATATTGACGACCTCAGACTTTTATTGCATCTTAATATGAATAAATTCTTTGAGGCTTCATTATAACTTCTACGGTGGACAAGTCTGGACGGTTAAATATAATTCTGATTCTATTATTATATTCAGCTTTTTCTTGAGAATTTATGAAGGTCGTAATTTTCAGCATTACTATTGAATACAGAGCTGCAGCATGATGAATCTTACATGTTTCTCGCAGGAACAAAATAGTATTTCATCCCAATTTGCGACTACCAAATTGACAGAACACCTTATCTTATTAAGCTGAAGAGTTTGTTTGTTTGAACGCCCTAATCTCAGGAACTGCTGGTCCGATTTAGAAAATTCTTTTAGTGTTTGATAGCTCATTTATCGAGAAAGGTTATAGGCTATAAATTATTACGCTAAGATAAATAGGAGCAAGGAAACAGGAAAATGGAAAAAACGGGGAAGATTATTTGAAAGGGCTTCTTTTCCCGTCGTAAGTCCATCTATCGAGCAAATAAGGAGTGTTCTTTATAGTTTTTAATTAATGTTATATTATTTATTAACTGTGTTATATAAAATAAATAGCAGTTCATTAAATACATAGCCAATTGAACGCCTTTTGTTCGCAAAACAAATATGTAGTCGAAACTCATACTCAATGTTCTTACAAAGCCGCAAACATAAAAATATTTTATTTTCTTTCTTTAAATAAAATAATATAATAGTATATTTTCAAGCATTTAGGTTTCCGTGCTTAATAATTGAAAACGGAAACCTATCAGACTTCGCTTTCTATATATCGTCCGCCCGTCTATCACCAAGCTTCATCTCAAGAACCGCAATAGTAGAAATTTACACAAATGACGTTTTTTTGTTGGAGCTATAATAAATTAATTAGAATAAAAATAAAATTTATTGATTATTGTGGACCTCAAACAACAAACGCGATTTTTTTGCTCTATATCCATAACAGTAAGGCACTGATGGTTGTTCATGATGAAAAGAGCCTTAGCCTCCGTTGCAGCAATTATTTCACATCGCTGATTATTTATAACACTTAAATACTCATATTGGTTTGAATTTGATTGAATGTGTGGCACTAGACCCAATAAAAACGAACAAAAATCTCATAATAGCTGAACGTAAATTATAACAAGTCTAAAAATAATTCACTACCTTAAAGGTAGAAACGGCGTGTCCGTTTCTACCTCTAAGGTACGACATGACGCGGGACAGCGCGTAATTTTCAACGCGGTACAAGACGGTAAGTATAGATGTCCGCATTTACCACACTAAAATCTAATACAACCTCCGACTTGTCGTCATTTACGTCTTTTTATCTTTGGAATTACTTGTGATAGAAAAATAATAATAATGTAGGAATATGCGTCTCATTATATGGAAGGGCATGATGCAATAAAAAAAAGTTGCTATTTTGGACATGACCTTTTATACGTAGGGACCGTCAATATATAATAATACTTCTTAACGCGAGCGAAGCCGCGGGCAAAAGCTCGTGAATGTATATAGGGTACAGACACCAAGACAACATTTTTTAAAATTTTTGTCTGTATGTCTGTCTGTCTGTCTGTTTGTTCCGGCTAATCTCTGAAATGGCTGGATCGATTTTGACGGGACTTTTTTAGGGACATAGCTGATGTAGTAAAGAATAACTTAGGCTACTTTTTAACCGACTTCCGAAATGGAGGAGGATATATTTTACTTTCTTTATAAAGGAACCTTAAAAAGAGGACTTTTTTCTCTTTTTTATTATCTTTGCTCTCACATTTTGCTGACGCGGACGAAGTCGCGGGCAATAGCTAGTATGTTAATATTATTGTCCATTTTGCGTAATGGACGGTAATTGAAAATGACAGCCCTCCTCTCGTTTTATAAATGGCGCGTGTTTTTGTTGTATGGTTATGAATCATACAACTTTGCCCATTACAGTCCATACGTTGTAAAAGCGTTAATGTATTATCATAATATTTAACATACGTATTTAACATGACTTTATATCGCTGGCCCCGGGCAATAAAGGCGTAATATCAAAAATAGTTTTGTTCAGGAGAGACAAAATAAGCTATTTTGTTTATAGTGCAGCGTGTGCATATCCAAAACAAATGTGTGATGTCTTATATGAAAGTTAATTTTTTTACCTATTTAACCATATCAAAATAATTGTAATAGTTTACAAAATTATTGAAATAATTGAAAAAAGTATAATACAACTAATAAACGATATTGTTTCAATTGTAACATTGTTTATTGACTTTATAAAAACACAAAACCGCTTGAGGTTTACGGCTGTAAGAACATAATACGACGTATTTTTCGCTTTAGATTTCGAGATACCAGATTCTGGGGAATCTTACAGCGAAAACTTAGCTGTATCGTATCTTCACCGGTTTTTTTTAGTTATGTTTCATAGAGTAATGCAAGAATACAGTTTTAGTCGTAAGAGAATTTTCGATTCAATAAAGCTTTTGTCATTTATTATACCCAAAATATTATTTTAAAAATATGAAATAAATAGGGGTGATAGATTAATACTCAGAGAAGCCAAAAATCAAATAACATTAAAAAGGGCGTAACCGGCGTTTACCGCTTTGTTGCCCGGGGCCAGCGATATGTGTATTGTTACACGTTCCTTCTTGGCTCGAGCGTCTGTGGCTTAGTGGGTAGACCTTTGGTTCGCACTCGAGAGGGTGCAAGTTGATCCCGGCGTTTGGCCCGATTGAGGCGTGCACCAGTGAGACATTTTTAGATCTCGAGTGTATGTTTTTTTCGTGGTAGAGCCATGCTTCGGCACGAATAAGCCGGCTCGACCGGAGAAATACCACGGGCTCACAGAAAACCGGCGTAAAACAGCGCTTGCGCTGTGTTTCGCCGAGTGAGTGAGTTTACCGGAGGCCCAAATCCCTACCCTATTCCCTTCCCTACCCTTGCTTACCCTCCCCTATTCCCTCTTAAAAGGCCGGCAACGCACCTACAGCTCTTCTGATGTTGTGAGTGTCAATGGGCGACGGAAGTTGCTTTCCATTAGGTAACCCGTTTGCTCGTTCGCCCCTTATTTCATAAAAAAAAGTATTCTTCATAAAGAAAGAAATACACTTAAGTACTACTGAAGGAAAACATCGTGAGGAAACCCGCACGGCGCACATGGTTCGTCTCAAACGTATTGACCTGCTATTATAATATAGTCATAAATAACTGGGGCAATAATAGAGGTCCACTTTTTCCAATACTAGAAGATCCGGTGAACGCCGTACTTCTTCCCTCCTAATCTAAACCTTCCCTGGTTTTCCACGAATATTTAAATACTAAAATTAGCTATATCGGTTCAGCCTTTCTCGAGTTTTAGCGGGACGAACAAAATTGAAAATTTATTTTCATTTGTATAGACTGTAATATCAATATTCCATCAACGTGTGCTCTTTTTTCGATACGCAGCCTAAGCCAGCTTTTTTTCAAATCTCCATTAAAATAAATAGTAAAAAGCACTCCCGAAACCTGAAATAAATAACCAGAATAAAACAAAGTTTATTAGTCGATCGACAGGGTTGCCACCTGAGGCACCAGCCCTAGTGAACAAGTGGCTAGCGATTATCGTAAACGCTAACAAAATGTATGCGATTTGACATAAATCATCGCTTCGCTAGCAAAAACTAGTGTCAAAGCCCATACATTTTGTGGCGTTGGCGTTTACGATAATCGCTTGCCGCTTGTCTAGGCCCTCTATAAAATAAATAAAAATATTCAGAAATGATAACTTCTTAAGCGCTACCAAAGAAGTATCCACTTCTAAAACATTTTGTGCAGTTTTTAGGAATTATTTAAAGAAAGCCCTGTCAGCATACGTTACCTGATTGAAAATTCGTAAGAAGGTGCAGGGAGAATAGACGCGCGGCAAATAATATGTTGTTTGCTACTCTCAAGCTTACACAACATTATGAGAGATTTTAAGATAATTTATAGAGATGTGCCGATCATGACTTTGGCCAACCAGCCGACTAGCCGATTAGTCATCTGTGAAGAAGCCGACTAATCGGCCGACTAGTCGGCCAAGCCGATCATGGTTTCGGAACTTTCCGTAACGCTTTTTTACTGCTGTTTCGCGGGTATAAGTCGCACACGCCGCCTGTAAACGTGTCGAATCGTGTTATGTTTATGTACTTCGCGTACGTTACTTTATTTTGTTTCTATGATACAGTTGATGATTTTCATTAAATACCTATTTCATGTACATGAAATCTCGATTTAATAATACATACTTAATTTGTTGTTAAGATTATATTTACAAAAATAATTTCTTTACTAGCAACTAGCAAGTAATTTCAGAAAAACTTCATTTAATTTTAAAATGTGTAACACTGATCGAGTGTGATATTATATTTTTAAACACATTATAAACAATAATCAAGGTTTTTCTTTAATGCAATTTCAATATTAGCAAAAAAAGTAAAAAGCCGATTAGTCGGCGCTTTTTACCGACTATTCGCCAACTACAAAAGTGGCCGAATAGTCGGCTTTACCGACTTGTCGGCACATCTCTAATAATTTACAATATCACTAAAAACTATTATTTAAAAGTTGGCACAAATATTTTATTTTTTGTCTTAAAATAATAAATGGTTTCAAAGGATTTCTATTATGCTCATTTCTTCACTTTTGGAAAATAGAAGTTTCTGTGACATCTGTGTTATAATCTTACTACATTATAGGATATCTTTCTATCTAACCAAATATCTCTGTAGAGGCAGCCCTAACCCAAACTATCGCGGTCAGGCTCACGTACTATAATTTGTAGCTGACCCAGCAATAACGAAGATAATATCTATGTTCTATGGTATATTAGATTATAACACTAATTACCATTATGAGAACGCTAGGCCCATATAAATGTCTGACTTTGTGAAGGCTGCTTGTGCAAGATGATTGGAGATACAAAAAGTAATGTGTTGGAATAATTTTACTCATGCTTACGCCCATCTAATAGAACTCTAGAATTCAAGAAGTAGTTATGGTATTCAGCGGGCCACAGTAGAGATGCGAAAGAAACGCTGACAGTTTATGCGGACAATCTGACAGGTTTTCTTTGTTAATCCATCACTTTGTCTACTTTACCGTAAGAATAAACCTTCCTATGGTGTCCATGCTAAGCCTGCTGGTAAGACGATACTTTCAAAGGCTAGAAGGGGTAAATTATATTTTTAAAAGTTTTTTTAAAGTCTATTGCTGGCTAATGCGTTATGCCGTGGAGGCGTTCTTATTTAATTATGAATTTGTCTACAAAAAGTAAATCCTGTCAGTTACTTCCTCATGCTTGGAAGTCTATACTAGTCTTTGTGGGAAAAAATTAAACTACATAAGTTCATGATAGATGTTTATCAATTATCATCATGATAATTAAAGACAGAAGAGGAAGAAGCAGGTAAGTAAGAGTTAAACAAATGCTGTTTTTAAGGCCGAATGATTGAAATGATTTGAACAAAAAAATGTGGATAGCCAGACATATAAGCCAATATGGCTTATATGTCTGGCTATTCATAAAATCCACATTTTGTGATGACGAAGTAGTTAAGTTGCAAGGTTTGTTTCAATAATGAGGGGAAAAGTGAGGGGATGAGGGAAAAGTGCATTGTCCTTAAGGACGCTATCACATAAAAATTTCGGTCGATGTCCGTCAGTACGAATATTGACGTTAAGTACATTAAAATAACATTCATATCAGCGAGCCTTGTACAGTGGCGGTTACGACGCTCGCCGCGTTCTTGATAGGGCGAAAATGTATGAAGAAATTTGAGAGCGTTTCTTATTTTTCTTATATAAATAGAAATGTTGTTTATCTATATATATAAAACTAAAAGGTTGACTGACTGATTGACATAGTGATCTATAAACGCACAGCCCAAACCACTGGATGGATCGGGCTGAAATTTGGCATGCAGGTAGATGTTATAACGTAGGCATCCGCTAAGAAAGGATTTTGATAAATTCTAACCCCAAGGGGTTCAAATAGGGGATGAAAGTTTGTATAATAATACTTCTTAACGCAAGCGAAGCCGCTCGCAAAAGCTCGTTTTTATATAAAATATTTAACACTTCGTACAGGGGACTAAATAACAATTTTTTTGTAAGTATATATATTTTCCTTAGTTCAGTGCATTTAGCAATACTGGTACATATTTAGACCCCGTTTTTTAAAATATTTTGCGATTATTGTGATGGTTAAAACGTATTTATGTGAAAAGTTTGTATGCGGCTATAAAATTTGTATGGTGTAGACGTGGAGATGAATATATTATCTTTCATTTGAAATCAAAATATCCTCGTAGTGTGACTCCTAATTCTTTAAAATGGTACCTGAAAATAGTTCATATTTGTAAAAAAAATATGATAGCCAAATATGATAGCGTCCTTAATGTTTTAAAATAATAGTTATCTGGTTCTTCGGCTTAAGTCTTTAATTATTACTTTTGAAATGCAAGATAATTATTGTTTTTTACCGACCACGGGCGTATATATAGCTTTGGTAAGACCCCTAACGTAAAAAGGCGGCCAAGTGCGAGTTGGACTCGCCTATGAAGACTCGCCGCAGCAGCAAAAAGGTAACGTGTTTAGGAAATAAAAAAAAAACACGTATCTCGCCGATTAAATTTGTGCGGTACATAATATACTGTCGATTGGACAAGTAACATGGATAGTAATGGGGGTCCAGACCCCCAGGCCCCCCCATTATATACGCCCATGTTACCGACTAAAAGCCTCCTTGAGCGTTCTTTTGTGTAAAGCGATTGAAGTTTTTGTTTGGAGGTGATAAAACTTCGTATTTAGTGAAAATTCTGAGTGGAAACTCTCCATTCAAAGTAATTTTACCTGTGAGATGACCTTAGTGGTAACTAAATAAGGACTATTTTTCTTGAAAAAGGAGGTTAAATAATTTTGAATGGACAGGGCGACCCAATCTCCCAGCAATTGACGGACTCGCGTTTCAAACGGTTCGTGGATTTTGTTGATGTTTTGTGTTTTATAGCTGTTTCTAATGGTTTGTGACTTTTGATGACCAAAAATGGTTTAAAACGCTACTAAAAGTACAATGGAATAGAGTTATTTTAGAGCTTTAAACATGCAAATAAATGTTACGTATACAAAGTGCTCTGCTTTTAGTGGTAAATTATCAAAGATTGTATTTTGTTTCATGGAAAAATTTTAAAAACTAATTTATGAAAATTCAAATGATGTATTTGAAATTATTAATTCTTTGATTGAGTTTTGACATGATCGCTGTTCCACAGTCAAATAAAAAATTGTGAATAAAAAAAATTTATATCGTTTGAAATTCAAAATTTTGTAACAAGAACTGCGCCCGAAATATTCAAAAGCGACTTCAATCTTCGCGTCTAACGCCGTAGTTTTAAAATGTAATTCTATTTTCTATTTCAACTCCTGCGATACAAATAGGGTCACCATGTGTTTCCGCCGGACACTTTCATTGTTTATTTGTTCGTAAACTGTTCCAGCTTTTAAACTATAACGCTACGGATTTACTCAATTCGTGCAATCTGAATTTGTGGGAAATGTTTTTTGTCGGCAGGTAAAATAACTAGTAAGTTCTATGTCTTTGTATAGGTAATAAGTCTAAGACTAGCTGTTTGACATCCGATGAAAATGACGTTCGTCGTTTAAAGATATAAGATATCTCGGAAAAATGAAAGGGAATGCGCAGTGTTTTTTTAGGTCTCTTTGGTGGAACATAGAGTGAAAATGGAGGCGCGGGACCACCATTGGTAGTGGTCAAAGAGGTGTAATTGGTAGATCGTGATCAGATAGTGACACCTTACTAGTAGATAGATATTGTATGTGTGCGACGTGCGTCTATTGACCCCTCCTGTTTCACAGAGTTATCTTTAAATTGCGCCTCCCATACATACAGTTTTGATAGTAAAAGGTGTCCTAGCCAAACATTTGGTTTCCACAGATACAAATAAGAAATACGCCATTTACCTTTGTCATAATGGATATTACGATACTTTTCTTGAACTAGTATGACAGTAAAGTTTTGAAATGGTATTTTTAGAATAAATTCGCTTTGAATATGCAATGCGACAGACGTGTTGAAAGTACTGGACTTAACTTTCAAAGAGCAGATCGGGTGGCAATATGGTGGCAAAATTACAAGCGCCATTTTGAAATATCAGCTGTCAGTTCGGTCTTCGTCCGGAAAACGTTCGAATTTTGAAATGTTCCGCGTAAAAAACTTTTTTATTGCACGTGTAAACATTTCAATTATAACTGTAATACTAACAAGCTATTGAAAAAATTAAATATAGAATTTAATTTACAATCAAGTCAATGTACAAACATGTATTGAAATTCCATCGGTACAAATAAAGGTTAAATTTAGCATTGGGGTTTCCCAATAATTAATTTTGGTGGTCTCAAACGAAAGGGTTGTAATTAATATACGCGGTTGTCTTGGATTGCTGTTCAAACTACATATTGCGTAATACTATTGCTTCAATATACTATTATGGCGTTATAGTTTAGACTTTTGACCTAAGAGTAGGGACTTGTATAGTGCGTCAAGAAAGTGAAGAAATTAAAAAGTGGCAACATCGTAGTGTCATTCCTTGTTCTTAGATTGATTTAAAAGGTTGCCACTTTTTAATTTCTTCACTTTCTTGACGCACTATAGCGTGGGGAGAACTTAGCGTATGAAAAAAATATAACTTTTTTTTTATTACAGTTTAAACTTCAGTTTATTGAAGAGTTTGACAGATACTAAAATTTAATGTATGGGACTACGAATAATAAAAACTAAGGAACAGTAATTGTGTCAAAAAAAATTGTTCCGATTCTACAAAATGTGACCCGAATACATGCATACTTTATGCAAAAGGAGATACGAATACATGCAAGAATTTTGTGTAATTACTAATTATAGAAGTGACATTAAGTCAACGGCTTAATTTTGTCAATTTAAATGTTAGTGTTTCGTTCCTATTGTCATATATTTTAGTGTACGAAAAGGAACCAAATTCAAAACGGTTTAAGTATGGGAGTTACGTTTCCTTAGATTTTATTATTCGTAGGACAGTGAGTAGTTAATGCTGGTGTAAATGGAGTGTTAAACTTCTACATTTTGTCAGACCTATTACAAACAAACACGAAATAATAACAATCCACTTGCCAACTTGAGAGTCGTTAAAAATATATTATGTCTTTAAAAATGGGCTCTCGTAGAGATACGGGATAAATCAATTCTTTGGCACGGGAGCCAAACACCTGTTTGTGCCCAGGAATTGGGAATTAATTAACTTTGAGTGTGTATACATCCTATGAGAAGTTTTTATGGAAGATAATAATTATATGATATAATATTATAATGATATGATATAATATGATATATCCATATAAATGTGAAAGTGTGTCTGTCCGTCTGTCTGTCTGTCCTCTTCACGCCTGAACTGCTGAACCCATATTGCTAAATTTGGCATGGAGAAACTTTGAGTCCCGGGAAAGGACATAGGATACTTTTTATCCCGGAAAATGTACGGTTCCCGCGCGATAAACGAATTTTGGCGCAACGGAGTTGCGGGCGTCATCTAGTTACTAATAAAAGACGCTCGCAACTCCACTGCGCCAAAATTAGTTCGCGCGGCAACCGTACATTTTTCCGCAAGGAAAATTATCCGTCTCTGAAAGTAAACTTAATTCTGACTCTGAAAGTAAAATAAAAAAAACAGAATTTTATTTTAATCGGATCAGCATTATATTAAGCGTTAAGGTAACGGATAGAAAAACAGACACACTTCGCATTTGCAAATATATGATTAGTACGGATAAGGATTATTATTTATTACTAAGGGCCGGGACATAAAAACATGATACGACGTCGTGTCGTGGAAACTCACGACAGTTGTAATTCAAAATTCAAAGAAGACGCATCGTGAGTTTCTACGACGCGACGTCGTACCGTGTACCGTGGCTCGCTACGATGTCGTGTCGTAGTTTTTTACGACGCTCGTCACAGATTCCCACGACACGACGTCGCATCGTGAAACGACCCCGCATCGTGGTACGACACGACGTCGTATCGTGTTTTTGTGTGACGGCCCTAATGAACATAGCTTGTACTTGTATTGCGTAGTGGCGTAATAACGTATGCTACGACGCTCGTAACCCTCTACGTAGTTCTACGAAGCGTAGCGCTACGACGCTCGTAACCCTCTACGTAGTTCTACGAAGCGTAGCGCTACGACGCTCGTAACCCTCTACGTAGTTCTACGAAGCGTAGCGCTACGACGCTCGTAACCCTCTACGTAGTTCTACGAAGCGTAGCGCTACGACGCTCGTAACCCTCTACGTAGTTCTACGAAGCGTAGCGCTACGACGCTCGTAACCCTCTACGTAGTTCTACGACGCGTAGCACTACGACGCTCGTAACCCTCTACGTAGTTCTACGACGCGTAGCGCTACGACGCTCGTAACCCTCTACGTAGTTCTACGAAGCATAGCGCTACGACGTTCGTAACCCTCTACGTAGTTCTACGAAGCGTAGCGCTACGACACTCGTAACCCTCTACGTAGTTCTACGAAGCGTAGCGCTACGACGCTCGTAACCCTCTACGTAGTTCTACGACGCGTAGCACTACGACGCTCGTAACCCTCTACGTAGTTCTACGACGCGTAGCGCTACGACGCTCGTAACCCTCTACGTAGTTCTACGAAGCATAGCGCTACGACGTTCGTAACCCTCTACGTAGTTCTACGAAGCGTAGCGCTACGACACTCGTAACCCTCTACGTAGTTCTACGAAGCGTAGCACTACGACGCTCGTAACCCTCTACGTAGTTCTACGACGCGTAGCGCTACGACGCTCGTAACCCTCTACGTAGTTCTACGAAGCGTAGCGCTACGACGCTCGTAACCCTCTACGTAGTTCTACGAAGCGTAGCGCTACGAAATCAGGGCCTACGTTTTGTGCTACGGTTGTACCATATTAAGATTTTATTATTATGTAAATTCTAAATTATAATTTATAAGCTATAATAAGAGTTTATCACTACATAGAAACTAAATAGAGAACATAGTCTTAAACCTAAAAAATAGAGAACATTATAAAAAAATACTATTTGTTGTAATGTTCTCTTCTATAAATACAAAATATTTAGGCTTCAATGGCCCAAACATCTTACAGACTAACATAATGTTTATAATTATGCCTAAAACTAAACGATGTATGTAGTCACTTTTTAATAATTAAATAGATGGTGTAGTATTTTAAGGACCTAAATTGCTTAGGGCCATTGCTCATTATAATACATTTCATAATTAGAATTAAATTGTAATTATGATAAGGAGAGAATGCCTACGGAATAATTTTCTCTTCCAAGTAGAAACTGTATATCACAGAACACGAAAATAATTCAATTAGAGAACAACATCTGTCTGAACCGGCCAAGCATGAGCCGATCGTGACAGGTTCCGTATTAGCCGGATAAAAATAGTTTGCTTTATAAGTTCTTGGGTTGTTAAGTACTGTGGTTCTAACAGCAGTGGCGGGGCAAGGCCTTTTGATGTGGGCAAGATATAATATATAAAGCGACGACCTCTGTGGCTCAATTGGTTGAATGTCTCAGCTCAAGCCGGGGGTCGCGGGTTCGAATCCCGCCGACGGACCAAAAAATTTTCAATGTTCCCGGGTCTGGATGTGTATTGAATATGTGTATAAGATAATAAAATCTTAAATATATGTATAGTATAAAAGTATTAAATATATTTCCGTTGTCTGCTACCTGTAACACAAGTCCTTTAGGTTCTTAGCACGGGGCCAGACTGACGTGGTGTGAAGCGTCCATAGATATTATTATTATATATTTTGGGAGGTCCCCTGATGGATGATGCAAGGAGATGGATTTTGTTGAGAGAAGGAATTTTTTGATGCTCAAACTTTTATTTCTAAACATTTTTATTTATAAAAATTTGAGTACCAAAACTAGTAAATTCTTAAAATATTCACGGCGATGGCCAACGTTGCCCACGCCTTACGCCACCTTAACACTTAACAGCTACAAAATACATCTTTTATTTTATCCATATCAATCATACCTGATGGCTAAACAGAAAGAGGGACATCAGAGTCCTAAAATAGCTTATTATAAAATATATTCTATAGTACTATTCAAATGAAACTTGACCAACATAGATACAAGAGCGATACTGAATTGTTTTGCTACTTAACTACTTAAAGTTATATGGGCTATTTAACACTTATTTATGCATGCGCCAGATTCACGCGGTCTACTTCATATGGTCTTCAAATTTTAGAACGTCGAGTCTAGAGTTTTACGTATCACGGCACGGGACCCCAAAAGGTGTAATGAATTCAAACAGTTTTTCATTTGCATATCTAAATATATCAGGACACCCTGTACAATGAGACTTGTACAAGAAAAATAAAGCAAAGCAACGAACGGCACAATTATTTAATGAATTCGCAATTCGCATGCCGACGATGTTTGAAAAAAAATGTATTTATATGGAGCTGATAAAACGAAATAAATATTTCAAACGGACAATTTTACACTGTGCATAAACGGTTGTGACGATGTTCTTTGTGTAATGATATAATAAATAAACCGGCCAAGTGCGAGTTGGACTCACCCATGAAGGGTTCCGCAGCAGAAATAAGGTTTATTTTTATGAAATTAAAAGGTTTTTGATTAATTTTTATGTTTCAGTTGATTTAATGAAAGTTAAATTAACCTTTTATGACGTATAAGAAAAACTACTTGGTACTTGGTAGATCTCGTTCAAACCAATTTTTGTTGGTAGTTTTTATAGTAATGTACATCTGAATATATATTTTTTTAGACTTATCATGCCCCTACTTTAGAAGTTAGAGGGAGGGATAGGACACACATTTTACCACTTTGGAAGAGTCAATCTCGCAAACTATTTAGGTTAGAAAAAAATGATATTAGAAACCTCAATATGATTTCTGAAGACAGACAGACATGACGAATCTATAAGGGTCCGTTTTTTGCCATTTGGCTACGGAACCCTAAAAAGGATATTGTCGATATTTAATCGGGTCAATTTTATGTATTAGTGGAAAATTAAATTATGATTTTTCACTAACATCACTTGTCAGTAAGTCGCTATATCTAGAGGTATATTATTATTACTACCCGTTTGTGTCCCACTGCTGGGCAAAGGCCTCCCCTTTCTTCCTTCCACACGTTTCTATCCTTTGCTGTGTTAGGCTAAATTCCAATATTTTGTGATATTTTTCTTATTTTTCATGAAGCTTATATGATAGTTTTACTTTCAAAAATCATATCTACGAAAAGCTCATAACTTAATAAGAATAATATTATGTGGTTACATTTTGCATTTTGGTCTATATTTAAGTGAAAAGTATAATTTTCTGCTATTTCGCACTAACAAGGACGCGGCCAGCGTCATAACCGCCAATATACAAGGCGCACTGATATAAATGTTATTTTAATGTCCTAAAGGACAGGTCGATTTACTGACAGACATCAACCTGCTAATTTTAGGGACTACCTGGCCTTAAATGCTATTGCTTGTGATCTCACGGTGCAGCGGTCAAATCGCTCGTTCGCGCGGACGCATAATATAAGTCCAGCCTTATGCACTTTTGTAACATGAGCTAGAAACTATTAAAGCTATAAACATATGTTTTTTGCAAAGTCTCCTGACTAAAAATCACCTATAATGTCAGCTCTATAAATTAAGGGTGGACAGGGTCGTTTAGTAATCGCATTCCTGTCTCTCATTATTGGTGTCCGCCGACCCTTACCTTCGTCCAGTCTCCTTTATTTGTACAGGGTGATTGCAAACTTTGTCCAATCTAAAAGGTATTAAGTTAAATACTTTAAAACAAGTAAAACTACTTAAAAAGGGACGGGCTCAAACAAAAATTGAAGTGTATTTAAACTGAGAAGTAGTCTACAATTTTATTGAAATGATGTACTTAATAAAAAAGTACAAAATCATTTGTGCATTTTTAAATGAGAAATGTCTGGTAGATTTATCAATTAATGTACCAAATTTTTTTGTTTGTTTGTTTTGTTACGTTCAAAATACTATTTTGTATTTTTTTTATTTTAAAACATTGCTTTTCTTAAATTTACCTACCTATTATAACACATTGGACATATCTGTTAGTATTGTGGTAAAGTTAGGTTATTCAGAAATTGAAATTAAATGTAGTAATAGAACACGAACTTTTTAAACTCACATAAACGGCAGGGAACTAGCCATGTAAAATGCAACGAAAACGCGATTGCACTTTTTCCATTAAAGTAAGTAGCTATCTTGCGGTAATAACATAAAAATATTGCACTCCCACTGCCGCCGAAAAGAGCGCAAAATTCCACTTCCAATTCCACTTTAATAAAGTCAGAATTAGTCCGCTTTTTTCAATCCCAAACGGGCCTCATTGGGAGTTTTTCGGCATGAAGAGTCAGTTCGTGGTCAAAAGGAATGATTTCATTTTGCCATCCCTCACTCTGATAGGGTTGCCGCCAAAAACCTCTGCCGTGAAGAGTACTTGTGGTCGAATATAAATAAACTGTATCTTTTACCTTTCTGATTGCTTGTAAATCAGCATAACGTGTCCTACGGTCTTAATACAAAATATTTAAACACCCGTTGAACAGTTGATTAGAGGAAAATGCAGTAGAAAATGGTCTCAAAACAACTGTTCAACAGATGTTTAATCTTTTGTCGTAAGACTGGTGTCTAAACACACTAGGCCGAAGTTACGCGGCGTAAATTCCGCATGATTACGCCCGCAGTGTCAAACGCACACAATATACGGACGAAACGCGACGGAATAGTGTATCATCGGTAATTTAAAATACATTGCGGGCGTAATCATGCGGAATTTACGCCACGTAACTTCGGCCTAGTGTGTTTAGACACTTTTATTGCAACAACACGACGCACTGAAGCTCCGCTGGCCTCTAAACAAGGCCTTTGCATCCTTTGTGGATGATTTATACATTATTTTCAGCGCGAAGTAACCACTCATCAAATACTGTAGAGCCTGGGCCAACATTTTTAAAATCCGTACGGTTCCTCAAGCGCATATTCTCGCAATGTAGTCAGTCCAGAGGAATGAGCAGTATCTCCACCATGAGTTTAAAGCTATAATATTTATCGATACTCGATAAATACTCGATACCGACTACGTAAATATTTAGTATGGCGATTTTGGTTCCGCAAGTAACCGCTAGAGGCGCTGTATAATTTGCCATACTAAAAATTTACGGTAGTCGGTATCGAGTATCGAAAAATACTATGGCTTTAAACTCATGGTCCAGCTACAGGTCAATACGTCTGGGACCTTTCCTTCACCGTACGAGCGTCCGTACTTGACATCTAAAAATGTTGCATTGGTACACGCCTCCACCCTGGATCGAACCTGGACCCTATCTAGTGCGAACCAAAGGTCCGCTAAGCCACTCTCGCTGGCCTCTACTATCATTTTACCCGTGTTTTTGGCAACCTTAGCACTCTCAGCACTTGGTATTAATTAAATGCAAGCCCCTGAGTCCATTTTACGAGACCGAGAATGAAACTCGTTTCGTTTATCCGCTTCCACTCATAAGCAATTACTTGGCTCGCAGTACGGGCAAAGAAATTTGCCTCGGGACTACCAAGCGATATGTTTGGAGTAATATGAGGCTATTTAAGGGTTGCCACTGAAAAATCAGGGCTACCATAATTGTTTTTTTGAAGAGGCAGGAAGATAAATATTTTTTTCCATTTATATTTTTGAGCAGGTTTTGTTGAATTTTTTTGTTCCATTCGTACTCATTTTATAAATTTCAATGAGTGTCTGTTTATTTGTTACCGCATAACGTTAATTAAAACACGGAATCAATAATTGCCATGAAAGTTATGGAAATATATACTTGTCCCATGGATAACCAGTAGTTAACAGCAAAATGTAGGGTTTCCATTTCCATCTTTTAAAGGTCAATGTATACGCCTTTACAATAAAATCCCGAAAAACGTTCAAAATCTATCAATTAATAAATTTAAAAAAGTAATTAAAGAACGTTTGTGTGCCAAAGCCTACTATACGGTCAAAGATTTCCTAAACGATAGCACATCTTGGGAGTAGGATGGCTGCTTGTAAGGCTGCTTCTACATTTATTATATGTGACTTACAATTGTGTATTCATATTGTATAGATTAAGTTATTTACATTGTAAATTTTATTTTTTTAAAAGACAAATTTTCCACTTTTTTACTAAAAAGTGGCCCCGTGCGAGTTTCTTACGCCGGTTCTTCTCGCCGGGTTAGTTCCCGAACCGGTGGTAGGCAACACGTAGTTCAACATTCTGAAAATATTTGATTCAAATTTATTCAGAAATAAAACAATTTTTATTTATTTTATTTTATGTACAAATTTTGAAATAACGACGCGTCGATAGTTCAAAACTCGTACGTCTAAACTAGGTACCCAAACCTACGTTAAAATATTTTTTGATAGGACTTTGAATATTAAACCTCGGTAAGATATTTATATTACTTTTTGTCACATAAATTTGGGTCACAATATTTGTTGCTATATCGCAAAATAGAAGCCACAAAAAGCAAAACTGTGTGATACATTTTAATCAACGTTAGTCTAGACTCTAGACCACGGGTTCCCAAACTGTGCGCCGTGGAAAGGCAGAAAGGCGCCGTGAGTTAATCCTTCAACATTATCTGAAACGCCTCCGTGGTCCAGTGATTAAGAGCGTGGCTCTTGATTCGGAGGTCGTGGGTTCAGTTCCCGCGTTAGAAACATGTTATTTCCAAGTTTGGTTAGGACAATGCAGGCTGATTGTCTGACAAGTAAGATGATCCTGCGTCGGATGGGCATGTAAAAAGTCTGTCCTGCGCCTGATCTCTCCCAGTCGTGTCGGTCTTCCGTCCCACTGGGTTATGAGAGTAAAGGAATAGAGAGTGCTCTTGTGTACCGCGCACACACTTGGACACTATAAAATTACTCCTGCGTAACTGGCTTGGTTTCAATGAATCCGGCCACGATCACCGAAACCGGTGTGGGAGTTATTATTTTTTATTATTATTATCTGAAACCACAAAATATACTTATTATAAAATAAAATTATAATATGAATACTTCATCATTATTATTTCATCATTATCGCTTATTATTACTAGCTATTTGACCGAACTTTGCTCGGTATTCGATAAAACATAAATAAAATGACGTTTTCTAAAAATGATTCCTAGCTAGATCGATTTATCGCCCCCGAAACCCTCTATATACTAAATTTCATGAAAATAGTTGGAGCCGATTCCGAGATTCCAATTATATCTTATATCTTTAAACGAGCAATTCTTGTATATATAATATATAATTGAAATCTCGGAATCGGCTCCAACGATTTTCATGAAATTTAGTATATAGGGGGTTTCGGGGGTGATAAATCGATCTAGCTAGGAATTATTTCTAGAAAATGTCATTTTCATTGGATACCGAGCAAAGCTTGGTCAAACAGCTAGTATATATATATACAAGAATTGCTCGTTTAAAGATATAAGATTTCGCCTGCTTAAGCTAACTATAATCATTAAAGGTGTTTATTTATGTATCCTTTTGTGTAATAGCTAGGTAAAGTAGGGTGCCGTCAAAATATGGAGACGTGTAAGTGCGCCGCCGCCGGAGGCAGAAAAAGGTTGGGAACCCCTGCTCTAGACTGTAATCATGTGTTTTTCAACATTTCTAGCCTTTTGTGTGAAAAGACGTCGTTTTTATGCTAACTTATCTTATAACTATAAGTTATTTTTATGTATTTTTTTTATAAAGTATTATTTTTACGCTAGTGCATAGTTTCTAAATTGCGAGCTTTGAGCGTGGCGAACGAATCAAGGCATTCCGTCACAAAAAACCTAACACACCCAACGACCAGCGTGACGTTGTGGGAATTCGGCACGGTGTTTTGTGCGTTTTGTGCGTGCGACTAGACGTATGGGAATTATAATTGCATAATGCATATGTAGATAAAAAAATATATGCAATATCTTTACCGCGGCAGTCCAAGAGTGCCACACGTATTTATTTTTATTACAATTAGGAAGATCGCAGACGGCACATACAGTCAGCATGGCCGCGCCATGCTGACTGTATGTGCGCCGCAGACTCGATCGCACAAAAAGTGTGCTGTCTGCGATCTCCCTAATATGAGTTGTCCCTCCATCCTTTTGTTACATTTCGTTCATACCAATGTCAATCACGCCTTAGGACTTTTAAAAATAAATAAATTAAGTTTCTTATAACACACTTCGTTACTCAGAATAAAATAAACCAGTATTATAATTTTTATGTTGTTCGAACTTTCAAAGATAGAACATTATGTAAGTAGTTTCTTTCAGACAATTATCTAGATTCTAGAAAGTAAAGTTTTAACAATAGGCGATCAAAATAGAGAAGTAAGAATAATGGTCAGAAGTTTTCCACAGCTGTACAATAATTAAGAATAGTAGGAATCGGAATATAGTAGATATACATACTTATAGTTGCAATACTAGAGTCTATAGTCAAAATAATTTAAGATGGCACCAGCGGACATTGACCTGTCAAGTCAAGTTAGTTAGTTAAGAAAACAATTGTACTTTCATAAAGCCACAGACTATTACAGATTCACCAGAAAACCTCTTGGTAAAAAAAAGTATGATAATCTCCAAATTAAATATTTATGAGTTCGAAGCGATATACTTCATACTCAGTTCACGTCAAGTTTGCAAAATACGATATCGCCATGATTGTCAATCGTGGTTTCTATAGAAAAAGATGAAATATTATGGCAAGTTTTTGACAGCTTTTTGACAGTTCACTTCAAGTTTGCAAAATACGATATCGCCATTGTCAATCGCGGTTTCAATAGAAAAAGATGAAATATTTTTGGCAAGTTTTTGACTGGGTGTCAATAACTGCTACGGACAGAATTCGGCAATTTAAGAATAGAATGTTAGAAAGTACAGAAACTACACCAAAGATCCATATAACCACTAACCATACTAATATTAATTAACGAAAGTGTATCTGTCTGTCTCTGTCTTCTTCACGCCCAAACCGCTGAATCGATTTTGTTGCAATTTTGGTATGTAGATACTCTGAGTCCCGGGAAAGGACATAGCAAGTATGCTATATCCTTTCCTATATTTTACCGGGATAAAATGTATTTTATCCCGGTAAAATATATGATTCCCGCGCCATTAAAGAATTTTGGTATTTTTTAGCAAAAACATAAAAGGAAGTCCCGCAGAAATGGTATTCTGTCACGACAAAATTAAATATGACTTCCAAAATTTATTTAACATTGATTACTTTAGAGCCTATTCAATGCTACTAAAGCAAATACATAAGATTAATAATTATTCATATTTAAATAGTTATCCGCATTCTTCACAATATATCCTGTCTACTGCAGTTTACTATATTGTAATTTTATAATACTGCTTCCGTCTTCTTGTCCTCTGCCCGAAAATAAGGGGTCCACGGAAGATCAGGGACGACCTGAATGTCGTCTTAACCTGAGTGGCCTCCTTTTCTGTTCACTTGGGTGTTACACTGCCGTGCTGATGTGTTAATGTGCTAATACAATAGGTTTTTCAGTGTTTATCTTCATTAGTCTTTAGTACACTAAAGACTATTAAAAACATACAGTTTTAGCTGTAGCGTCAAATAGATTTTTTTTTCCATTATTGATATATTAAGTTGTGTAATGTGTGTGTGTAACATTTGAAGGTGGTAGAATAAAGTTTATTTTATTTATTTAAATATACACATAAGTGACGACACTGTGATACGGGGGCTAGAGGATGGAAGAAATTCTTGCATTTAAGCAAGAATACTTCAACAAAGTTCAATAAATTCTCTATTCCTCAGATGAGCGTCATAATAAAATGTTTGACTCGTTTCTATATTTGTTTAGACTCTTTGCGACATCGCACTAAACTTTGGTGTCGAAACTTGGTGCATTTTAGAAAAGAAACCGAGTGAGCACTTCGCCAGAATTGAGTTTCCCGGATACAATTTCCTAAGAGTGAGATTCACCAACTTACTTTGACTATAACAAAATGTCAAATCAACTGTCAAATCTCTGGTTTAGTCATGGATTGCTCCATTTTAACAATCGTTAAAATGACACCATATTTATTATTTAGCGATAACCGTAACTGCTCAATTTTGGTCGGTTATCGTTATTGTCAAAATTGACATATTATGGCTCCCAGTGTTGTCGTAACAAATATTTTTTCTCGCCTATTTTTACGGATAAGTAATTTATTTTTTTATACTATTAACGAATGGGGTTACTTTAAGTGATAACAAAAATCTTTGTGCAAGTGACATATTTTGTCAATTTCTGTGGTCATTGTTAAGGTTATTGCTAAAATTAATCTTAACTGTAGCTATAACAACGCCTGTGGTGCAACCCGCTCTAAGAATCGCGTGTAAAAGCATTCGTTTCGCATGCGGGCATCACTTTAGTATTATTCCACAATCGTGGAAATAGTCGCAGGCAGTTCTAACCCGTAATGTGGTAGTTTACTGGCTAGTTTCGCATCACATAAAATAAGGATCGATGAACGCTACCGACTGTTTTGGTCACGAGCTCAGGGATTGTAGACAAGTGAACTTGTAGTGCAAGAAATCTTGTTAAATTTATTTCAAAGTTACACGTAAGATTTAGTAAAGAAACTTAGGAAGTTGGAAGTACAGCAAATGCAATAAAGTGCCTCTTGTTAGGACTGCGGAGGATTGATATTTTTTAAGTTATTTTTTCTTGTTGGAAAAATATATTTAGTTGGAAAAAAAACTTGAGAAGTGTCAAGGAACACCGAATGGAATGAAGTTATTTCTTGTGTTCAAAATACCTGTATAACTACATAAGTATATCATACACTCAAAAAAAATATTTAAAAAAATCTATTGACGCCCAGAAATACTTATTAACAACGCGTCGCTGTTTATACTTAATAACGCCATCTAGTTGACGCACAGAAATACTATCAACGCCCTCTGCCCCCAATAAAAAAGTGTCGAGGGCAAATATCGTTCTGTCTAGCCTCCTTCGCAACGCCGAACGCGCCATAAGGAACTTCTGTCCAAAATATGTAACTGTCGTTTACCTTACAATTATTATTGCCTACTAGATGTAGCCCACAACTTCATTGCGCAGCACTTATTTTATCGTAGGAACCGTCCTTTTGCGGAAAAAAAAACTATCCTATGTCCTTTTTCAGTGTTTTACGAGCTGTCAATCAGTACAAAAAAAAAGTAATCCGAACAATTTTAAAAGTATCTACAAGTAAAAACACAAAGCTACAAACAAAACATCTGTAACGATGGGGCGGTATCTAAAAGTGATTTAGACACGACAACACGGGCGTTTGTTTCACCACAATACCAATGGCTGGACTCGCTATAAATTACACTACTACTGCCCCTACAACTCACTGTTGCTATCAAAAACGAATGGTGTGCGTTGTAACGTGCTAGTTGCTTGCATAGAAAAACAAGGATTTTTATTGAGATTAGTAGAGTGTCGCACGTCTTTTTATCAACAATGGTTAAAAATTTCAAACTCGTTTAATATTAAGTGAATCCGTTTGAATGCTCAGGTTGATATTTATTTTAATGTATGCAGAAATATGTCCATCGAAAAAATGTCTACAAAGCATTTGTCTGTGTGTAAAATTGTCATGGTTGTAGCAACTCCATTGTGGTTATCGCAGACACAATAGATTTTCAATTGTTATGCGGCAGCCGGCTGCCGTTTGGGGATTGATGGGTTAAATAAATCATAATATTTGTATTGAAAAAGCTACTAAAAGCTCATAATAAAATTTTCTTGTTATACCAGTCTTTATCAATTTTCCTAATTATAAAATTAAAAATGACTTAAATTAAAATAAGACTTACAGCGTGATGTTTTGCTATGCACTAAAATAATATGATATAAATTAAAACATTAAATTGACTATAACAAATAAATCAGCAATTTAATAATAACGTAAGAGCAATCAACAATATTAAGATTATTATTTATTACTAAACTAGCAAGTTACATGACTGTTCAAACGATCAATAAATAATATACAAGATTACAAAAATCTCATTATTTTTTACTACAGTTGAAACGAATTACTACTCTAACTATGTTAGTTAAATCAATTAATTATAATATATTATTAACATTAATGAAAACAAACTAAGGTTAACAAACATTGTCATCGTCATCTGAAATCGATAGGGGATAATAACGTAAAATTAATTTTATTCCCTAACCATTTTACTATAAAAAACTGTACTCGGCGAAACATGGCGGTAGCGGTCATTGACTCCCTGTCAAAAACTTGTCATTTTCTATACAAAGCCGCGATTGGCAACATCTGACACTTCACTGTCAATCGCGGTTTATATGGAAAAGGACAAGTTTTTGACAGGGAGTCAATGACCGCTATCGCCATGTTTCGCCGAGTACAATATAGTAATGATATTTACTATTACTTTTTGAAGTTTGCTGTCATTTTATTATATTTATCTATGTATATTTATCATAAAAATTGCAGCATCATTTAATTGAAAAATTATATGGTTTTATTTTATTGCAATATGAGTGTATTTTCATGATTTTACAAATAATAAGAGTCTGTCAGGAAAGTGTAGTAAAAGATGCTATTATCTGATAACCATTCTTTTGAAGTTGGTTGAAAATACCTATTTAAATGGAAGTCCTGTAGCGGTAGCACGGCGACCAGCGGAAATGCGAAAGTATGGACAAACTGTGGAAATAAACCTAAGGTGCCGTTCCGATCTTTTTTCGTTCCGAAAAATTCAATTAAAATGCCACTTTATGACACACTATAGTATATGTCATAATGTAGGATATTATTTGAATTTTTAGAACTATAGTCTGTCATAAAGTGGCTTTTTAATTGAATTATTCGGAACTAAAAATGATCGGAACGGCACCTTAAGTTTATCTCCACAGTTTGTGACTATAGTCTGTCATAAAGTGGCATTTTAATTGAATTTTTCGGAACGAAAAAAGATCGGAACGGCACCTTAGGTTTATGTCCACAGTTTGTCCATACTTTCGCATTTCCGCTGGTCGCCGTGCTAGCACTACAGGTGTCTATTCTACGTAATAGTATCTCTAACGATGGAGACTAATAAATTGTGTCCTGTGACACTATCTAGTGCGATTATACGACCACCCATGGCTGAGTATTTATGTTCGTAGGTAACGTACGCCGTGCTTGTTACGAGTGCTACAGAGTACATACGCCATTTAGTCCGTTTCTGTTTAGTCATTTATGTAGATTCTTATTCAATTATTTAGTTTTTTTGTAGTATAATTATTAACATGAGTTATCGTGTGAACAATAGTTATTATTCGTTAGTTAAAAAGCGCATATGGATATGATGGGTTGCTAGTAGGTATGCGATGAGGTCCGTATATAATGAAAATCTAGACTTACTGATACAGCAGGTTATATTGTCCAAGCACATACACTAGGTTCATATCTATATAATAGTTCGAAAGAAGGTGCAGAACAGGAGATGAAAAAGCACAGTATGATATAGCACGAAATGATATTAAGAGTTCAAGCACAGGATAGTGATTTAGCGAAATATTTAAGCTGCGGCGAACAAGCGAGTGACATGCGCTCCGCGTCAGTATCGGGGAGTGACTAGGGAGGTTCTAGAAAACATGCGCGCGCGCCGCTCCGGCGGGACCGGTTATATCGATAGTGCGAGGCACTGCTCGATAAACCGGTATCGATAATTTGTCGTATCGATATCGACCATCTGGTATACATTTAGTTTAATTAATAAATAAAATATATAGTTGTAAATATGTAAAATATGTATACGTAAAATTGTAAATATAGATAAGAAAGTGTATATTATGTGCTTGTAAATATTGTAAATATAAAATCTAAAAATGTAAATAAAGAAATATAAAATGAATAAAGGTAGGCCACACCACCCCCCACCAGAGTCCCTCAGGGACGATAATAGTCAGGGAACTTAATAACTCGCCCTGAACGAGTTGTTTTAGGCAGTGGAGGACTTTCAGGTGCGAGAGTGTCTTTGACGTTGTCCAGTGTGAAAGCTGGTTTAAGCCGGTCAATAGACACTGACACCTCCTTATTGTTGAGGAGAATTTTAAAAACTTTGTCCCCTCTGGAAAGCACTTTGTGTGGACCGGAGTAAGCAGGAGTAAGTGAACCACGAGTAGTGTCATCGCGAAGGAAGACTTGACTACAGGTGTCCAATTCCTTATAAATAAATACTCTCGGGCTACAATGGCGTGAAGCAGGGATGGGCCGTAGCTTATTAATGACGCCCTTAAGTCTTGCGGAGAAATCTGAGATATCAGACGTTGTGGTTGTACTGGACTCCCAAAACTCACCAGGAAGTCTCAGTGGCTCTCCGTAGACAAGCTCGGCTGACGAGCTTTCTAAGTCCTCTTTAAATGAGCTGCGTATTCCCAACAGGACCAACGGCAACGACTCAGTCCATCTGTCATTTGCATGACAGACGATAGCCGCTTTTAGTTGACGATGAAACCGTTCAACTAATCCGTTGCAGGCCGGATGGTATGCTGTCGTCCTCTTATGCTCAAATCCTGCTATCCTAGATAAGCACTGAAATAGGGCCGACTCAAACTGACGGCCCCGGTCAGTAGTAATGCTTGTAGGACAGCCGAACCGAGCAATCCAGGTAGACAGCAGGGCTTTTGCAACGGTTTCTGCCGTGATGTCTTCTATCGGTACTGCTTCTGGCCAGCGAGTAAAGCGATCTACTGCGGTGAGGCAATACCGATAGCTGTTGGAAACAGGCAGAGGACCAATCAGATCTATATGGATCTGTTTAAATCTTGCTCGCGGTAAGTTAAATGTGCCCAACGATGAAGTCACGTGTCGATTGACTTTAGATCGTTGGCACGACAAACATGTACGAGCCCATGCCATGCAATCTTTTTTAATGCCCGGCCAGACGAACCGGTCTGAAACAAGTTTTGCAGAGGCTTTGCAACCTGGGTGGCTTAAAGAATGCAAACTATCAAAAATCTGCTTACGCAGAAGCTTGGGTACGAAAGGCCTGGCAGCCAGTGTACTGACATCGCAGTACAAAAGATCTTGGCTTCCAGGGACATGTAGTTTCTGCAGTATTAAGGAGGTACTGCCATTTAACAGCTGTTGAAGCTCCTGGTCGGAGGCTTGATGCTGGGCTATAGTCTCGAGGCTGACTGGTGCTTCTAGTTCCTCAATTCGCGACAATGTATCCGCCACAACATTGTCCTTGCCACTAATATGACGGATATCTGTCGTGAATTGAGAAATAAAGTCCAGGTGCCTATACTGACGGGGCGAACAGTTAGTCTTCCTTTCATGAAAGGCAAAACTTATCGGTTTGTGGTCAGTATAGACAGTAAAGTGACGGGCCTCGAGCATATGACGGAAGTACTTAATAGCCTCGTATATGGCCAACAACTCCCTATCATAAGGAGAGTACTTGGCTTGAGAGGGGTTAAGCTTCCTAGAAAAGAAAGCCAGGGGCTCCCAGTTATCATTACAAAACTGCTGGAGCACTGCCCCGATTGCTTTGTCTGACGCATCCGTGACGACTGCCAGTTTTGCAGAGCAATCCGGATGAGCCAGCATGGTTGCGTTAGACAAGCTCTCCTTACAAGCCTGGAAGGCAATTAAAGCGTCACCAGTAAGGTGAATTGTCTGCGATCCTTTCACAGCTCCTGTCAATAAAGCATGCAGAGGCGCTTGAATTTGGGCTGCTCGGGGAATAAACCTCCTATAGAAATTGAGCATGCCCAAAAATCCTCGCAGTTGCTTGACAGTTGTCGGTGGCGGGAAGTCGATGATTACCTGCACCTTAGATTCCAGGGGTCTGCATCCATCAGCTGAAATTTGGTGCCCTAGAAACGTTACCTTTGAAGCGCCTAAGACACACTTGGCCGTGTTGACAAGCATGCCGTACTGCTTAAGCCTGGTGAAGACTGCTCGTAGGTGCTCCTCGTGCTCTGCTTCACTCTTGGAGTAGATAATGAAGTCATCTAAGTATGCGTAAACAAAGTCGAGTCCTCTGGTGAGTTCGTCTACAAACCTTTGAAACGTTTGGCCTGCATTACGTAGACCAAACGTCATGTAGGGAAACTCAAAAAGACCGAAAGGGGTAGTGATGGCGGTCTTGGGAATGTCGTCGGGACTGACAGGTATCTGATTATAAGCTTTTTCAAGGTCAAGAGTGCTAAACACCTTACATCCGGCAATATCATAAGCAAAATCTTGAATATGCTTAATCGGATACCTGTCAGGCACTGTACGGGCATTCAGGCTGCGATAGTCCCCGCAGGGACGCCATCCATTGCCCTTTTTCGGTGCCAAATGAAGTGGTGAAGACCACGGACTCTCCGACGGTCTAGCTGTACCATTAGCTACCATGATCCGGAACTCTTCCTGGGCTATTTTTAATTTATCCGGCGCTAAACGACGGGGCGGTAGAGATACTGGAGGGCCTGGTGTCGTTCTAATATGGTGGACAGTGTTATGTTGTGTAATATTGTGCCTACCAGCTGGTCGAGTAATTTCGGGAAATTCATTGAGGATCCTATGATACCGAGACTCACCAGTTACTACCTTTACGGAGTGCACGTCATTACAAACAGCTACAGCAGCTAATGAAGTAATAGAAGTTAAATTATCAATTAAGCGTCTATTACGACAATCAACAACAAGGTTATAAAAATTTAAAAAATCTACACCAATAATTGGTTTAGTTACATCGGCAACTACAAAACGCCATACAAAATATCTACGTAAACCAAAATCTAAATTTAAATTTACAAAACCATATGTAGCTATATTGGTACCGTTTGCAGCACATAAACTATATCCAGTCCGAGAACGACGATCGCAAAGCTTCGACCGTGGGTAAACGCAGAGGTCGCTTCCAGTATCGACCAGAAACTGCGTCTTCGTAGCGCGGTCGGTTACGAACAGGCGACCAGTGGACGTTGATGGGCAATCGTCAGTCGCCATTATCGACTGCCCATCGCGTTTTCCGCCGACTTGTAGTCACATGGCCGGATACACCTACTGGCCTTGTCTCCAAACTTGCCATGGTACCAGCAGAGGGGGTATTTCCGGTAGTTCGACTGGGATCGTTGCCTCGAAGAGCTCCTCTGCCTGCCTTGATGTCCACGCGTTCTGGATCTGCTCCTACCAGATGACGCCTGGAACTGCTGGAACTGCTTCCGGAGTTCTGCGATTTCCCTCGCAAGATCGCTGAGGACTGAACCCGGGGCTTCTCGACTCACTGCAGCTACACTTGGCGAAGAACAGGCCAAGTCGTTGACGCGGTCAGCTAAGTCGCAGAGGTCTTCGAGTGAAGTCGATGCTGGCTGACCAGCAAGCACCATCTGCACGCCACGAGGAAGGCGGCTGGTCCAAATAGACTTGATGAACTCATCTGGTACTCCGTGGCCTGCCAAATCCTTGAGGTGCCGGAAGAAATGAGACGGCTTGCGGTCACCGAGCTCTTCATGCATCAGCAGTTTCTTAATTTTCGTCTCGTTGGAAATGCCCAATCTACTAATAAGTTCCGATTTTAGCTTTTCGTACTTCTTAGTTGCAGGTGGGTTAATTATGATGTCCTTAACCTCTCGCGAATATTGGTTGTCGAGCTGGGCGATGACATAATGGAATTTCGTGGAGTCGTTCGTAATTCCAGAAATATTAAATTGTCCCTCGACTTGAGCGAACCAAATTTCCGGTTCGTCAGCCCAGAATGGTGGCACTCTTACGCCGACCTTAAAAACATTTGTCGATAATGTTGGTTCTATCGACACTGTCCCCGCACTATTCTCTAATGACGCGCCTGCGCTAGGCTCGAGTGCATCTTCAAACTCCGATGTCTTGCTCATGTTTAGGGGTCACCAGTATGGATATGATGGGTTGCTAGTAGGTATGCGATGAGGTCCGTATATAATGAAAATCTAGACTTACTGATACAGCAGGTTATATTGTCCAAGCACATACACTAGGTTCATATCTATATAATAGTTCGAAAGAAGGTGCAGAACAGGAGATGAAAAAGCACAGTATGATATAGCACGAAATGATATTAAGAGTTCAAGCACAGGATAGTGATTTAGCGAAATATTTAAGCTGCGGCGAACAAGCGAGTGACATGCGCTCCGCGTCAGTATCGGGGAGTGACTAGGGAGGTTCTAGAAAACATGCGCGCGCGCCGCTCCGGCGGGACCGGTTATATCGATAGTGCGAGGCACTGCTCGATAAACCGGTATCGATAATTTGTCGTATCGATATCGACCATCTGGTATACATTTAGTTTAATTAATAAATAAAATATATAGTTGTAAATATGTAAAATATGTATACGTAAAATTGTAAATATAGATAAGAAAGTGTATATTATGTGCTTGTAAATATTGTAAATATAAAATCTAAAAATGTAAATAAAGAAATATAAAATGAATAAAGGTAGGCCACACGCATTACAGTACTAAGACTACAGGCCCATGTCGAAAATGAATGGGTCATATGAACCACCTGCGTAGCTAGCACGGGGTTTCCCAGTCGATTCTTCGGAAGAAAGTAATGGCAGTTTCTTTCCCATGTCTACATATCTTATTCCCGAGCATGGCACCACCCATCGACTTGAGTTTCAGGGGACAAAGACAAGAAACTCTTTCCATAGCAACCAGTAAAGCAACGGCAATTTTTTTTTTTGACATTTAGTTTCTTGGTTCTTTTTTTTAAATTATGGCACCTCGGCTATAAAACCATAGCCAGTGTCGAGTAAATGGCGGCAAATTCAAAAAATCGACGTGTAGCAACCTTGTCTATAGCCGGAATTATAGTTTTGATCTACGAAATACGAATAATAAAAACTAAGGAACTTTATTATTCGTAGTTTGTAGATCAAAACTATAATTCCGGCTATAGACAGGGTTGCTATTCATCGATTTTTTTAATTTGCCGCCATTTACTCGACACTGGCCATGGTTTTATAGCCAAGTGCCATAATAAAAATAAAAACAGAATCAAGAAACTAAATGTCAAAAACGGATCGTCATGCTTGACATATAGATTTTCAAAAGCGAAAGATATCGAGATACGAAAGAAACTTTTACTCCAATGTTTTTCCGGTAAAACTGTCAAAATTTAGTTTCTTTCGTTTGTCTACGTGCTTGTGCTAGCTATGCTGGTGACGTATATAGGACGATATTAGAGCATAAAATAATAAGATTTAGCACTATCCCGTCACTTGTAAGCTGTCCAACTGAGTGCTGGTGAGAATTCAAAAGTGCATGTAGGGTAAGTACATTTTGGTCATAATTGTTTCTGTACGGTATTTTTACCATCGATAGATACATGAAAAATAATAAGAAAGCCCGCAGTGCCGTACAAAAATGATGATGAATGATGATACGAGTAAGTCGGTATTTTTGTTTAATTTTCTGACAATTTCCATAGTAAATTTGATCATTTGATTCTATACGGCATAAGTTTCATACTCTTTCAATACAGCTTCGAATCAATTATTCCGCAACGCCGTACAAAAATAATGCGATAATGGAAAAAAAATCAAGGGTTACAACCCCCTCTTTTGCAGTGGTCCGGGGGGGGGGGGGTGATTTGAAACAACAATAAAATTAATTTATTTTGAAATTATCTTATGCGTAGACAATATTTTTTTACATACCGTACATTTTCGTTGGTCCAAAGGTTTGTAGGGGAAAAAAAACTCAAGCAAAAATCCATAGAAAGAAATGTAAGAAAAATCCATATAACTAGGTTCTCATGTATGAGCACTCATACATGAGAACATTCATACGCGTGCTTTTGTGATTGTCACAAGTTTTAAGAGTAACTTTTTCGTTTCCTTGACATCCAATGCAATTTTAAAATTCAATATCATTCGTAAAATAAATCTATTATCCGTTTAGAATATAGATTCTGTAGGGTATTTGAAATTCTGTCGGCGTTCTGGCGCTCGGATTGGGCCGTGTGACATGTGCTTTATTGTATTTCCACTCTTCGCTAGGAGGCGATGTAGGCGTTTTAAAATAGATAAAGAAAAATATTGCGGCAACTGTATCTTTTACTCAGGGCAATCGCGTTATTTTTAAACGTTTCAATTCAGGTTCACATTTTCTTTGGTTGTGGTTCAGTTACGGTTTGGTTCCGCTGCGTCTGAACAAATTTCAGTATCGTGCTAACGTTCCAACCGTAACTCAACCTTAGATGGAACTCGAACGAAGCACAACGTTTGACCTTTAGACAGACATTGCAGCGAACCAATCAGCGCCCTTATGATTTAATTTTGATTGGCTTAAATATGGACAAATTTTTTCCGATGCGTTAATTGGTCAATTGACAAATTGTTGATTTACGGATGAATATGATACGAGTGAAGTTGTTTTGGTACTAGTTATGAATGTTACTTGGAGTTTTTAGTTTATTATTTACGTAGGTGAATTCTTATTGTTTTACTATATTTTACAAACGCCATACTAGTAATTGTAGTGACTTGTGTTGTGAGATGTGACTTGTGACAAGTGTTTTTGGCGCGGAAAACATTTACGTAAAGAAGTAATGTCAAAATTCAATTCACGTTTTAACAAACTCAAATAGTCCGTAGTGTTATTTTACAGCTTTGGAGTAAAACATAAGCTTATATTATAATTTGATTAAAGCTTATGTTATATTTTTCCATTGATTTTCGCCAATTTAACACACCAAAATAAGAAACGTTCCATAAACGTGCGAGTAGAAGTAGCATTGTATCAACTTTTTGTTTTGCCAGCGTTTGCGCTTGGGCTGAGGTTCGGTAACGTCTCAACTGGCTGTCACAACGTTAGCGCGATACCGAATCATACCAAAAGTCTATCAACGTCCGAGTTTCATTTGCGCTTCAGTTGAAAAAATTTAGCGCGATTGCCCTGCCTTCAAGAGTCGAAGAAGTTTAACTTTTAAAATCTAGAAATGCATGATCTAGACACATTTTGTCCCTATAAAGTTTAACAGTCCTTTCCAATTAGTAGTCATATTGTGTAGGCCAAATTTGATCATAGACCTAATATTATAGTGTAGTTTCACTGCCTAGTCGATGTAAACAAAAATCTTATCGTTTTGTTTGCGTTAAAAAGCAAAGTATAATAAATAGTCAAAATATTTAGTACTAGATGTCCCGCGCGGCTTCGCCCGCGTAAATTAGGAATTTTACAGAAACCGTACATTTTCCCATAAAAAATATTTCCCCCGTTTTTCCCACATTTTCCTGAGTTTCTTCGGTCATATTATACTTAGCGTGATAATATAATATAGCTTATAGTCTTACTCGGTAAATGATCTATCTAACACTGAGATAAGTTTTTAAATCGGACCTGTAGTGCCTGAGATTGACGCGTTCAAGCAAACATACTCTTCAGGTTTATAATATTAGGTAGGTATAGATTTTTTTTAAATTATCGCTTGATAAACTCGAGTCTCGATCTAAAAGACTATGAAATGGTATAATATGGTAATGATGATGATGATGATGATGAATGTAATTTGCATAGTAGCATATGCTTTCTGTTCTTAAAACAACGCCGAAACTCCCAAACTTGTATCTATAAAGAATCAGGAGTTCTCTCAGCACCTTCTGAACCACGGTATACCAGGTATATCTCGGTGCAAAATCTTACTTGTTGGTAGCATATGCTTGGAATACTTCTCACGAAACCGAAGTCACCACATGTCTCCCCATAAGTTTTGAGGAGTTCCCTCGATTACTATTCCTTCATCAGATCACCACTTTTGTGAATATAATACCAAATTGGGATGATACCCTACATACAAAAAAAAAAAATATTTGAAAATCGGTTAACAAACGGCGGAGTAATCGTTGAATATAAGAAAACGAACATAACACCTCCCCCATTTTGAAAGTCGGTTAAAATTGTAGCCTATGTGTTATTCTGCTGTATAAGCTATATTATTGTAAAGTTTCATTAAAATCCGTTCAGTAGTTTTTGCGTGAAAGAGTAACAAACATCCATACATCCACACATCCATACATCCATACATCCAAACATCCAAACAAACTTTCGCCTTTATAATATTAGTAGGATTTACATACATAATTCCACTATCAATAAAACTAGAAACGCATTTTTACATTTGAAACAATTCAAATGAAAAAATATCGAAAGTGCGTTTCTTTAAAACAATTGAAAATCAATGGTCACCTCCGCACTATGTAGATCAACGCCAATGGGATTTAAGTTCGGAGGAAGTGTGACACGGAGAGTCAGTGAAGTTCACTACCCCACAAGGGCGGATACAGTCAAGCCCGAGCCTCATGAATTAAAAAACACAAAAGTAAAAAAAAGTTACTCTTTAGTCTCTCAGCGCTGTTTTTTTCACCGAAAACTTTTTTTTTTATGAAATAAGGGGGCAAACGAGCAAACGGGTCACCTGATGGAAAGCAACTTCCGTCGCCCATGGACACTCGCAGCATCAGAAGAGCTGCAGGTGCGTTGCCGGCCTTTAAGAGACAATAGGGTAATAGGGGAGGGTAGGGAACGGAAAAGGGTAGGGGATTGGGCCTCCGGTAAACTCACTCACTCGGCGAAACACAGCGCAAGCGCTGTTTCACGCCGGTTTTCTGTGAGCCCGTGGTATGTTCCAGTCGAGCCGGCCCATTCATGCCGAAGCATGGCTCTCCCACGTCAAGTATGTATAAGGAACCTATTTACACCCTGAAATATTATCACGTATTTTTTTTAATATTGTAAGGGCCTGTTTCACCACTTTCTGATAAAGTGGCTATTCACAACTTTTTTGACAGATTCTCCATACTTGATCTGTCAAGTTAATTGGTAGATAGCCTTATCAGGAAGTGGTGAAACAGGCCCTTAATGTTATTAACTCAGCAAACTTCGCGATTCACTCCTATCAGCTTTGTCCACACTGTGCGTTATAGCGCAGTCAACAGCGGACGTGAGGCATGCCCGCGACGCATGCCCTCTGACCGTATCCAAAAAACAAAAATGACAATATTGGCGTTGCGTTCCTTGACGCATTCAATGTTGAATGCGCCAATATGAAAGTTGATGACGAAAATTGAAGATGAAAGTGCACAGTGTGGACATAGCTTTTACGACAGATGTTGAAACTTTTTAAAACGTGAGGAATGGGGTAACCCAACTCCCGTGTCATCGAACATCCCGGGGCTGACACATACGGATGTGACATCATTTGTCTGGTTTAGGGCGCAGGTGGTACCTTCATAACAGATATCACTTGAGAAGTCTCGCGATTTATCCCTTGTTCTAGGGTTATGTATGTCATTATGCTAACGGCTCTTCGCTTGTGGTATCTTTATAAAAAAATCTTTGACAAGCATACTATGGTATGTTTTAAAAGTCGTAAAAACAAGTCATACATATTTTTTTACACTCATAATGAACTGTGACTTCGCTCGTGGTTGGACCTAAACAGGATGTAACAAAAATAAGTGATAATACTTTAGGGTATACGTTCCTTGTAGAGAGTTCACTGTGAAAGTAGCAGCGCTGGAAGGGCAAGGACCCCAGCGTCACGAGTTTCCCCATACAAAAGTGGGAAAAAAAATTGGACTTTCAGCGCTGCTACTTTCACAGTGAACTCTCTACAAGGAACACGTACACACCCTAAAGTATTATCACTTATTTTGTTACACCCTGTATCTATAGGTAATGTCGAAAACGCGACCCGGCTTTCATTGTTCATAATATGCGCATCAGCTGATAACTACAGAATAGCGATTTCCGCCAGATATAACATTTAATGATAAAGGCAAAGTTATCATTAAATGTTATGAAAATTCATTATGCTGTTAATTTTTAGGGTTTCGTACCCAAAGTGTAAAAACGGGACCCTATTACTAAGACTTCGATGTCTGTCCGTCCGTCTGTCTGTCTCCAGGCTGTATCTCAAGAACGGTGATAGCTAGAGAGTTGAAATTTTCACAGATTACGTATTTCTATTGCCGCTATAATAACAAGTAATAAAAACAAAATAAATCAAATATTTAAGGGGGGGCTCCCATACAACAAACTTGATTTTGTTTTTAATTTTTTGCTCTATACCAATATTGGCAGCAGATAGGCACTTGATATTTTCACAAAGATCTTAAATATATTATGTCTACTTCAATAATTATTATTAATAATAATGAAATAAAATAAAAAATTTAAGGGGGGCTCCCAATTCCCATACAAAAATCACAATTTTTGGCCTATTTTTGTTCTATGACGGTACGGAACCCTTCGTGCGCGAGTCCGACTCGCACTTGGCCGATTATTTCATAAAAGTCTGCACAAGTAAATCGTACAAAATATGTCAATCGTTCATTTCATTATTGGAATTTCTCTTTCAATAACGAGAGTCACAAAATGATTGATGAATGCTCATCATAACACTGAAAACATGATGTTCCTTTTATGGTTCATTTGAAGTTAAAATGTATGTCCTTGATGCACTTACACAGCTTCATACGGTCCCGATTCGGTACAGATCGATACGATATTAAATCGAATATTAAACAAATCGAATCAGGTCAACTCGAGCAATTTCCTTATATTCAAATCTCTTTTCCCAAACGTACTTCATGTATGGAAAATTTAATAAAATCCTGGGCATCTTGCTCCGTTCTCCCTGCCTCTTTATTTTACAATCACCAGTGGCTACATTTTATTTTAAAATGTAATATTTTATTCTTGATGTAAAGTTGATACATTTGTGAGTTTTCGTTATTTTGCTGTTACTGAAAGTAAGAATGTGCCTTTAGTGTTAAATAATTGTTGAAGTATTTTTTTATTTGAATAACCTTAGAAAGTTTTTCCATTTTACTGGATACTGTAGATTAAACTACATATTTAATTCTTCGCTTCCAGGATTTTAAAGCGACTAATTCATAAGTTTTTTTATGTTACAGACTCACTTTCAGTATCTATACGTGGCTACAAGAATACCTGTTTTTACTAGAAATAATCTAGCAATGTTTCATTTGCATGTAAAACTAGCTGTCCCGGCGAACTTTGTGTCACTTTACAACCTTCCCTGGACTTTTTACGAATATTTTAAGACTAAAATCAGCCCAATCCGTTCAGCCGTTTTCGAGTTTTAGCGCGACTAACACATTTGAAAATCCATTTTTATATATGTCGTAGGATGATTTGATAAATCCGTGTTTTCGCGAAATCCCTAGAATTTTCGCGAAAATTCTAGGGATTTCGAGAAAACACGGATTTATCAAATCATCCTACGACATATATAAGATGTGTAAAGGCAAATGTTATTTATTGAAAACCTTGAAAATGTACGGAATTTGAAAGCAAATTTTCAGTAAGTAATTACGATTTACGGGAGGGTTGCACCAACTTACTTTAACTGTAACATTAACTTTAACCATTAAAAAATGTCAAATGAACTGTCAAATCCCTAGTAGAAGTCCATAATGGACGCCATATTTGACGATAACCTTAACTATAACAACGCATCTGGTGCAACCCACCCTTAAGTAATTTATCATTGGTATGTAATACAATTTCAGTTGGTGTAAAATTAGTTTTGTTTCCAGAATGTTCCAGTTTTTGTTTGCTTTGAATCACAAAGAACGTAAACAGCCTATTTACATTTCATATAATTAAAATCACCTCCAAGTATCATTGTAACTGTGGAGGGACGTCGAGGGTCGTTTTGGCCGACTTCTGAAGAAAATGGAGCACTTGAAAATTTTCAAGACGATGCCTCTTGTCTCTTTGAATTATTGTAAACTTATTATTTTATTCTTTGAATTTGTTTGTTATTAGCGAAAACATGTCGAAACCGGAAATTTCAATTCTCGTACAGGACATTTTGGCGAAAATGAGTTGCTAGATATAAATATAACTAGCTCTTTTACCGATCTTTGCTCGGTATTCGATAAAACACGAATAAAATGATTTCTAAAAATGATTCCCAGCTAGATCGATTTATCGCCCCCAAAAACCCCTATCCATACTAATATTATAAATGCCAAAGTATCTCTGTCTGTCTGTCTGTCTGTCTTGCTTTCACGCCAAAACCACTGAACCGATTGCAATGAAATTTTGTACACAGTTATTCTAGAGTCTGAGAAAGGACATAGGCTACATTTTGATGTGGGAAAATATCTTATTTCCATGAAAATATCGATGAAAATGAATTCGCATTGCGCGTGGCCAGCGCTCATCCCGGCGGTCCTGGGTTCGAGTCCCGCAGGCGGAACAAAAAGTTTTCAATGTTCCTGGGTCTTGGATGTGTATTAAAATAAAATTTCAAAAATCTTAAACATATTTTATGTATAATATTATAAAAAATCCAGAAATATATCGATGCAATGAACATTTTAGTTCTAATACGATTCAACAGATGGCGTTTTATTTTTTACTTTATTGTAACATAGAACTAATCATACTTATTAGTTAGTATGTTTTTGTTTATAGTTTTAAATACGTTAGAATATTATGTTTAATAATATAATCACTTGGTATAATAATAATCAATCTATCTTATCTTATAGAACTCCTACTGCATTTCTAATATATGTGACAAGTTGACAACAGAAGGCGCTCTAAAATAAAGGAGTTCGAGTGTACCGTGTTGGCCTATATTCCATCCAGAAAATATATCAATGCAATCAACATTTTAATTCTAATATATGAAAACAGATGGCGTTTTATTTTTTACTTTATTATTGTAACAGAACTAATCATACCTACTTTACTATATAATATTGTTTTTATTCATAACTAGCTGTTGCCCGCGACATCGTCTGCGTGGACTTTAGTTTATAGCGCGCGGTGTCAACAAAATTTGTGTCAAATTTAAAAACTTTTTAAAACCCTGGTAAGTGGTACCCCTCTTAGGGCCGCGCTACACCGGAATGGTAGCGCTGAAAGTGCTCGCCTCGCATGGCAGCGCCATTCCGGTATAGCGCGGCCCTTAATTAATCAAAATACCCAAAAACAGCTGTGCAGTGTGCACATAATCTATACTAATATTATAAATGCGAAAGTATCTCTGTCTGTCTGTCTGTCTGTCAGTCTCGCTTTCACACCAAACGCCAAAAGTATCTCTGTCTGTCTGTCTGTCAGTCTCGCTTTCACGCCAAACGCCAAAACTTCCGAACCGATTGTAATGAAATTTTGTATACAGATAGTCTAAAGCCTGAGAAAGGACATAGGCTACTTTTTTACTGGAAAAAAGGGTTGTAAGGGGGTGAAAATGCGTAAATTTGTTCAAATTAAGTTAGTTCCAACAATTCATAATAGATGGCGCCGTGCGTCTTCTACATCGCGCTGACGCTTGCTCAAAAGTCTTTCTATAAGACGTGGTATCATCTTACATTTAAGTTTCGATTTTTATATCTATTCTACGGTATTAAATAACTCAGTACTTTATCTGTGCAGTGACGTAACCTTAAATCTATCAGTGATAAATAGTTTATGGGTAAAGTTGTGTAATTGGAGGGCTAAATAAGCTTTAAAATTTGGCATAAAATATAAAGTTTAATATAAAAAAATGAAATACTTATTGTGTGCACACTGCACAGCTGTATTGATTTAAGGGGTACCAGGGTTTTTTTTTAAAAGCTTTTGACACCAATTTTGTTGACATCGCGCGCTATAAACTGAAGTCCACGCGGACGAAGTCGCGGGCAACAGCTAGTAATAACTAAATATCGACGGTCTCTACGTATAAAAGGTCAAGTACAAAATAGCAATTTATTTTATTGCATCATGCACTTCCATGTAATTCCATGAATTTCATATTATACAATGAACACATATTATATACACAATCTGTGAAAATTTCAGAACTCTAGCTATAGCGGTTCTTAAGATACAGCCTGGAGACAGACAGACGGACAGACAGACATCGAAGTCTCATGAACAGCTGCAGCCCTCTAGACGAAGCGGAAGGGGGTGTTGACGTTAAGCTCGGACGCACTAGCGGCCAAACCGCAGCGGCCAGGTCACGACGGCCATCGAGATAATCACCTTAGTATGAAACCGCCATAGACCACGCGCACCTGGCCGCTTGGCAGCCAGCGGCCACACCATACTTTCGATGGCCGCCGCGACCTGGCCGCTGCGGCCTGGCCGCTAGTGCGCGCCCGGCCTAAGACCGCTTCGTAATAAACGCTGCGATGGCCGTGCCCGTGTGGCCGGCTATGCGTTAAAATATTTGCGTTGCACCGACGCAACGCGACGCAACGCAACGCTCCGTGTGGAATGGCTCTAAATGATGATAGATTCGGTAGGCGTCAAGAAGTTCTGTAATACCAAGTCGTTAAGGGTTAGTTGCGGTTTACACTTTAAGTGCGGTTGGATCATTGTTACCAATAAATTAAACTTGGCTAACTTGGACAAATGATAGTCATTTGTGGGTTATATTACAATCAATTTGTGGGATGAGGATGATCGAAAACAGTGACTTAAGGTTTCTATTACAATGTTGGGTAAATTCAATTTAGCAGATAGTTTACCCACTACATATACACATTTAAAGCATATTCTAATTATATCAGTATCAATATGCGAATATTATGTCTGTTTGTTTGTTACCTGTTAGCGATTTTACACTGAAGTGTGTAATTTGGTATGGAGAATGGAGATACCTAAGTCCCGAGACAGTAGGATCCATACTAATATTATAAATGCGAAAGTATCTCTGTCTGTCTGTCTGTCTGTCTGTCTGTCTGTCTTGCTTTCACGCCAAAACCACTGAACCGATTGCAATGAAATTTTGTACACAGTTATTCTAGAGTCTGAGAAAGGACATAGGCTACATTTTGATGTGGGAAAATATCTTATTTCCATGAAAATATCGATGAAAATGAATTCGCATTGCGCGTGGCCAGCGCTCATCCCGGCGGTCCTGGGTTCGAGTCCCGCAGGCGGAACAAAAAGTTTTCAATGTTCCTGGGTCTTGGATGTGTATTAAAATAAAATTTCAAAAATCTTAAACATATTTTATGTACTAGCTGTTGCCCGCGACATCGTCTGCGTGGACTTTAGTTTATAGCGCGCGGTGTCAACAAAATTTGTTTCAAATTTAAAAACTTTTTAAAACCCTGGTAAGTGGTACCCCTCTTAGGGCCGCGCTACACTGGAATGGCAGCGTTGAAAGTGCTCGCCTCGCATGGCAGCGCCATTCCGGTGTAGCGCGGCCCTTAATTAATCAAAATACCCAAAAACAGCTGTGCAGTGTGCACATAATCTATACTAATATTATAAATGCGAAAGTATCTCTGTCTGTCTGTCTGTCTGTCAGTCTCGCTTTCACGCCAAACGCCAAAAGTATCTCTGTCTGTCTGTCTGTCTCGCTTTCACGCCAAACGCCAAAACTTCCGAACCGATTGTAATGAAATTTTGTATACAGATAGTCTAAAGCCTGAGAAAGGACACAGGCTACTTTTTTACTGGAAAAAAGGGTTGTAAGGGGGTGAAAATGCGTAAATTTGTTCAAATTAAGTTAGTTCCAACAATTCATAATAGATGGCGCCGTGCGTCTTCTACATCGCGCTGACGCTTGCTCAAAAGTCTTTCTATAAGACGTGGTATCATCTTACATTTAAGTTTCGATTTTTTTCGATTGTTATATCTATTCTACGGTATTAAATAACTCAGTACTTTATCTGTGCAGTGACGTAACCTTAAATCTATCAATGATAAATAGTTTATGGGTAAAGTTGTGTAATTGGAGGGCTAAATAAGCTTTAAAATTTGGCATAAAATATAAAGTTTAATATAAAAAAATGAAATACTTATTGTGTGCACACTGCACAGCTGTATTGATTTAAGGGGTACCAGGGTTTTTTTATAAAAGCTTTTGACACCAATTTTGTTGACATCGCGCGCTATAAACTGAAGTCCACGCGGACGAAGTCGCGGGCAACAGCTAGTAGTATATAAACGTATCTCGGTGTAGCTTTATGAAAAATTGGTTTACAACATTTTCAGTACAGGAATGGTAGTTTACGACGTGTATGACGCGTCTGTCTTTGTATATGAACTCTCAAACGGACGAACCAATTTTGATCAAGTTTTTTGTATTTCTTTATGTTATGAATTAGCCAATTTCACTTCCAAAAGTGGCTATTAAAACATTTTTAGTGCGTACAATCTCGTGGATAAGTGGCTGAGTAAAAATGTTCTAATAAAAGTGTTTCGTTTCTGTGGCTCGGTAATGCGAAAAGTTTTATCATAACATCCTTATGTTATGAGAAATTGCGAACGTTATGTGACCTCGTTACTTCATCGTCATCCGTTCGGTGGTTTAGTCTGGCTTTTGACTTACGTTTTTTATGAAATAAGGGGGCAAACGAGTAAACGGGTCACCTGATGGAAAGCAACTTCCGTCGCCCATGGACACTCGCAACATCAGAAGAGCTACAGGTTGGTTTCCGGCCTTTTAAGAGGGAATAGGGTAAAGGGGAAGGGAATAGGTGAGGGTAGGGAAGGGGAAAAGGGTATGGGATTGGGCCCCACGGTAAACTCACTCAGTCGGCGAAACACAGCGCAAGCGCTGTTTCACGCCGGTTTTCTGTGAGCCCGTGGTATTTATCCGGTGGAGCCGGCCCATTCGTGCCGAAGCATGGCTCTCCCACGTCAAACGTAGGTTCTTTTCTGTATAATCTGTATTGAAACAACAAATATAATACGAAAATGCCTAGCTTGGTTCATGACTTCCTAGGTTCCACGTTGAAACAACAAAATTAAATATATTAAAGATGCGAGTGTATCTGTCTGTTACTTCTCCTGGCTTAGAGAGCCAGGAGAAGTCTCCTGGCTTAACACTCAACTGATTCATACGAAATTTCGTATGAAGATACTTTAAGGTCTGGGAAAGGACATAGGTTAGTTCAATTTAGATGAAAAGTATGAAGTTGAAGGAATGTAGGTTATTTTTATCGCGGAAAAATTTAAGGTTTCCACGCGATTAGTACATTTCTGCGCCACAGTGTTGCGGGCATATTATAACATCTAGGTAGTCTAAAACAGAGGTTTCCAAACTTATTTTGTCTACCGCCCACTTTAAGAACAAATTATATTTTAGCGCCCCCATTGTTTCAATTCAAAATGCATCCAGATGAAGTGAATCACCCCCCAAACCTCTACACAACGCCCCCATTTTTTTCTGGGTCCCACACCCCTTCAGACCTTCAGTGCCCACAAAGGGGCGTTATCGCCCACTTTGGGAAATGCTGGTCTAAAATATAATACGAGTATACAAAAAAATATAACTTTATAGCGAAAAAAAACCTTAGAATAATATCTGGGAAAGTTGTTCTATTACAGAAGAGTTCATTTCTTTAAACGAAGTCCACAGCTGCACTTATTAAAATAGAACTTTAGACTTGCAGATGTAGTCAGTCGGACTTTGGACCGGTGTCTTTTGACTTGGCATCGGAAAACTTCTTAAATAAATTAACTTATTGTATATTTTATGATATTTCTTCTTTATGAACTTTGTCGTTGCGATGATTAAGTTTATTTGTATTCTTCGGCTGAAAGTTGCCGAGTTTTATGATATTTCAATACACGGCTTCTTTTATATTTTTATTTTTAATGCTAAAGACTTAAAAATGTCAGACTACTTGCCTATTATTTTTTACTCACAATTATTTCTGATGCACAAATTGTTTTTTTAGGTTTTTCTTCTTTCACCTTTTTCCCTTGTTTTATAAATATTTTATTTATTTGCAAGTTTATATTTAAAATAACAAAATGAGAATTTAATCTCGTTCATAAAATAATAAAATGTTGATAATTAATATGCGCCCACTAAAATAACTCCCATTTATACGTGGGAGAGCCATGCTTCGGCACGAATGGGCCGGCTCGACCGGAGAAATACCACGTTCTCACAGAAAACCGTCGTGAAACAGCGCTTGCGCTGTGTTTCGCCGAGTGAGTTAGTTTACCGGAGACCCAATTCCCTTCCCTATCATCCCCAATTCCCTTCCCTTCCTATCCCTACCCTCCCCTATTACCCTATTCGCTCTTAAAAGGCCGGCAACGCACCTGCAGCTCTTCTGATGCTGCGAGTGTCCATGGGCGACGGATGTTGCTTTCCATCAGGTGACCCGTTTGCTCGTTTGCCCCCTTATTTCATTAAAAAAAAAAACTCCCGCACTGGTTTTGGTGACGGTGGCCGCGGTTTCATTGAAACCAGGCCAGTTACGCAGGAGTAATTTTAGTGCCCAATTGCGTATGTACTCTCTTTTCCCTCACTCTCATGAGTCATGACTACACATCGGATTATAATATGCACGATCAAACTGCCGAAATATGCATGCAAATATGCACGATAAATGGCCGAAATATGCACAATCAAAAGTCAGTCATCTTAATAAAATATATTTTTTAAGAGTTTTTTGGTGTGTGCCCATAATGAATGCTCCAATTCTCATCATTCATTAAAGTAGAATACCAAGTTCTACCAATAATCTTCTACCAACATTTTCCAATAATTGTAATCTTAGTGCCCATGGAAGTTCATTACTTTATTTATTTAATTTTTTTTGTAATGTTGTCAGTCACAAAGAAAAATTTTGTTTCTAGAAATTTCTAGTCTTTAAATAGGGATGGGCCACATATTTGGAGTATTTTGATCTATCGTATCTCTATTTTGTGGCCTCGGTGTGTATTATGATAGCTAATTTGGAGACTATGAGAGCATAATGTGACCAAAATATGCACTATCAATGAAAAATTGCCAAATATGCACTACCGCCTAAAAATTGTCATTATATATGCATTTGCATATGCAAATATGCAAATGCATAAACTTAATCCGATGTCTAGTCATGACCCAGTGGGATAGACGACACGTCTGACGAGAGATCAAAACGCTATTTGTACTACAATCTTCTAAATCTCTTAGATGAGAGTATTGAAGATCGATTACAACCAAGAATAAATTCAATTAACAACCGTTTAAAGTTGTGGGAAGTTTTTTGAACGCAAGGCGGCGCGCGGCGGGGGGTGAGTCTGAAGCAAAACCCTGCGGCGGATTGTAATTAGCCGATAACTTTGACTCGTGGGGTCTTTTGTACTGCCAGAGTGTACAAGTGCACCTGCTTCTACTTGTGAAGTAAAGGTTGTTTGACGTACATGTTGCAGCCGGTTCGTATAATCCATGTTACGCCTAGTTTAAAAATAGAGCTGGTATGAAATGTGGTGGTTCAATTAATTTGAAGCATATAATAAGGTGTTCTTTTTTTATGAAATAAGGGTGCATTGCCGGCCTTTAAGAGGGAATAGGGTAATAGGGGAGGGTAGGGATGGGAAGGGAAGGGAAAAGGGGAGGGTAGGGAAGGAATTAGGGTAGAGGATTGGGCCTCCGGTAAACTACTAGGCCTTAATTGTAATTTTGAAATATAAACTAAATAAAGATTTATTTATTTATTTTTATACGGGACACATGCACACCCTAAGGAGAATTATCACTATATTTTGTTACACCTTGTATATAGCTTGGGTTTAATTATAATCCAGCAATGTAATCCATAAAAAGAAGGCTACTGTTTTTCTAGAATACAGTCTACCCGTGGAATTGCTACCCTGTAATAGGTTTTGTCTATTGGTAAAACCTAGCTTTTTGTAAGTTTCACCATTGTAATGTTTGGCATATTTCTGAGAGCCCAAAGCCTCTCCAAATAAACGATTCCATACACGATAAGCATACATTAAAATAGGTAAGCCGATAGAAAATAGGTTACCAATACTAGGATAAAGTAATATAGGTGATCGCTCCGTCGAGAGCCGTACGTTAGCGTAAGTACGTGCTGAAGATCGAAATTATCATATTGTAAATCGCACTTCCAATGTATAAGAATTGAATTTATATTTGCGGATACTTTGTACCAGATGCCGGTGAAGTGTTATTACTGGTCTGGTTTTGAGTGTGATGAACTTAAATTATCTAGACAGTAGGTTTAATAAAGTTGAGTAGAGTTTGAGGTTTGTTGTTGTATTATAGCAATGTTCAATCGGCTAAGTTTTTCTATTCAGGATTATAGTCTGTCAAAAAAGTGAAGAAATTAAAAAGTGGCTACATCGTAGTGTCATCCCTTTCAAATCAATCTAAGAAAAGGGTAGGGGATTGGGCCTTCGGTAAACTCAATCACTCGGCGAAACACAGCGCAAGCGCTGTTTCACGCCGGTTTTCTGTGAGAACGTGGTATGTCTCCGGTCGAGCCGGCCCATTCATGCTGAAGCATGGCTCTCCCACGTATAATACTACACATAGAACGTGACTACACATAGAACTTTAAAATTAACCTAACACTATATAATTAATTTTAAATTATCAAAAATAATGAACTTATGGTCCGAGAGCTGTCAATCTCAAAAGTGCCCTCATAGTGTGCATTGATTTTTTTGATGAAAATAGGTAGTTTAGAAAATACAAATAAAAAAACCGGCCAAGTGCGTGTCGGGCCACGCGCAATATAGGTAGGGTTCCGTAGTACCGCTAGTTTTTTTAAATTTTTGTATGGTTGTGACGTGGGAGAGCCATGTTTCGGCACGAATGGACGGACTCGATCGGAGAAATACCACGGGCTCACAGAAAACCGGCGTGAAAGAGCGCTTGTGCTGTGTTTCGCCGAGTGAGTAAGTTTATCGGAGGCCCACCGCCCAATCCCCTATCCTATTCTCTTTCCTACTCTCCCCTGCCCTATTACCCTATTCCCTCTTAAAAGGATGGCAACGCAACTGCAGCTCTTCTGATGTTGCGAGTGTCCATGGGCGACGGAAGTTGCTTTCCATCTGGTGACCCGTTTGCTCGTTTCATATTCTTTGATTTATTTCAATTGAATGTGTTGATCTTTTTGAATTTTTTACATCATCAGGTTTTTTTAATAAAGCACAATAATACTTAGAGTCATTTCGTATACCATCGATAAATTGCCCAATATGTATTTGGTTTCTCTGAGATTTTTTTAAATATTAATAATAATATCTATGGACGCTTCACTATCTATGGACGTCAGTCTGGCCCCGTGCTAAGTACCTAAAGGACTTGTATTACAGGTACCAGACAACGGAAATATATTTAATACTTTTATACTAAACATACATTTTAGATTTTTATTATATCATACACATAATTAATTAATATAGACATCCAGACACAACATTGAAAACTTTTTGCTCCGTCGGCGAGATTCGAACCCGCTTGAGCTACCAACGCGCTCAACACTGAGCCACAGAAGTCGTCAAGTCTATGCGATTGACATCAGACTGCCCCCGTCCTAAGTACCGAAGAAATAGATTCATATTATGCAGTCGATGGACCATAACATCATTCGGTCGGGAATCGGTATATGTGGGGTATAATATGTCAATCCAACGTTAGTTGTGATCTGCTGGGCTTGATATAACGCTACCAAATGTTCTAAGTCCGCCATCTACATAATATTATGAATCAACTTCTCGGATAGTACATGTAGAACTTGTGTTACAGTTATTATTTGTAACATAATAAATGCTCATAAATGCCCAATATGTCAAGTAAATCGCTACCAATCTGCCTAATGCTTTGTACAAAATAAACACGCATCCACTGCCAAAAACATTGGCCTTCTATCAGTATTCGGTAGTAACTAGTATCTGCTGAAATATTCATAACATTACCACTTTTACCCATCTGCAATTATTATAGTGTCAGCTGTCGAGCTAACATTGGTCAGAACATGCATACGTAATATCCAATATCCAAATGTTACAATACTGATACGCGGATACACTATGATCTCACAGTTTTTAGCCTTTGAAACGTAATCCTATTAAATGTGTATGATACAGGAAAAACAAATGTGATGAAGAAAATAAAGGCTGTGAAAAACTTATTTTTTTTTTATTTTTATTTTTTTATGAAAGAAGGGGGCAAACGAGCAAACGGGTCACCTGATGGAAAGCAACTTCCGTCGCCCATGGACACTAGCAGCATCAGAAGAGCTGCAGGTGCGTTGCCGGCCGTTTAAGAGGGAATAGGGTAATAGGGGTAGGGATGGGAAGGGAAGGGAATAGGGGAGGATAGGGAAGGGAATTGGGCCTCCGGTAAACTCACTCACTCGGCGAAACACAGCGCAAGCGCTGTTTCACGCCGGTCTTCTGTGAGAATGTGGTATTTCTCCGGTCGAGCCGGCCCATTCGTGCCGAAGCATGGCTCTCCCACTTATCTATACCTATAATATAATATATTACTTTTTTTACATGACGAAACTGTAATTAAATCATGATTTTGAGGCAAGCCCATACAATCATCTTAATACGCGACGTGACGATACTACATTTAATGAGCTATTTAAAATTATACTTTTTTTCCGTGTAAAAACATGCGACAGCATCTGCTAGCGGTAGACAGCAGATTTCACAATTTTCGCCTGTCGTATTGCTGTCGTCATATATAAAGTTCACAAACCGGTGGTGGCCAATAAAGTTTACTTACAAAGAAAATATCAAATTTTCAAAATTTTTCGCCATGACGTCAAATGAGAACTCATTTAAAATGATACTCAAAACGCTCCTAAACGAATGCAAATCGTTATCGGCTGGTCGCCTCGCCGATGAGAAGCTCAAGCCACACGGAATGGTTTCATCGCATGCATGATCGCATGCACGCACATGCATGCAATGGTGGTGCATGCATTCGACTATTTTCACTGATTTAACACTCACTGGTTTTATGTTGACGAGTTTGACTTTATAACCGTGTGCTGCGGCTCTTTGGTTTCTCTATCACAATTCACAGTGGTGTAGCATAATTTCTATCTTTGAAAGGCTTAAATATTAGGTCGGGGAAAAAGTTTCTTCGCATTTTATATCAAAAGGTTTTTTATAAAGTTTATTTACAATTGAATAAAGATTATAGGTGCTATTTTGTTCGATAACTTTTTGCTATCTTGTTGGTAGGGACATGATCCCATTGCTATAAAAATTTTGGGGCTTCTGATGAAAAATCTGCGACAAGTGGTTTTGGTAGTCCTCTTGTGATGTCAACCTGACACTGCCTAAAGGTGCAAGGTCAGGACTATACGGCGGATGCATTAATACCTCCTAGCCAAATTCCCGTAATTTTTGCTGCGTGGCTAAAGATGTGTGAGGTCTAGCGTTATCATGGTGAAAAACCACACCCCTTTTGTTGATTAATTCCAGCCGCACTCTCTCAACTTCTTGCTTATTCTCATCAGTTGTTCGCAGTACAGTTCAGAATCGATGGTCCTGCCTGGCGGTAACAGCTCATAACGAATAATGCCCTTCCAATCCCACCACACACATAGCATCATCTTGTTGCGAGTTAACCCGGGTTTCGCCACAGTCTGTGAAGACTGACCGGCCTTTGACCACGATCTTTTTCGCACGTTCTTATCGTACGTGATCCACTTTTCATCACCAGTTATCAGCTTCTTCAAAAATGGTTCGGTTTCATTACGTCGTAATAAAGAATCACAAATGAGTACACGCCACACGGTTCATTAGGTTTCTTTTAGTGAGCTCATGAGGCACCTAAATATCGAGCTTTTTTGTGTAGCCTGCTTTTTTAAAATGCGCCAAAACCATTTTGTGGTCAATCCTCAGTTCTTCAGATACATCGTAACTACTAATATGCCGATCTTGCTCCACTTTTTCAAAAATGGTATCAGTTTTGTCCGTAAGAGGGCGACCAGAGCGATGTGCATCTTTGATACCAAAATTTCCGGATTGAAAGCGCTTAAACCAAATAAGAGCTACTCTCACAGATACTGCATTAGGTCCATAAGCATCACAATTTTTTTTCGCGGCTTGCGTTGCATTTTAATTTTTTATCTTTTTTGTAATAAAATTTTAAAATATATCAACTTTATTCACTAGAATCACTCATTTTAACAATAAGAAAAACAACTGAAAATCTCACATTTACCTAATTAAAATTTGGAATTGTTATCTGTAAATTAAAACTTTTTTAATGATATTAAAATCAGCCAGATACAATTATTGGTATAGCCCTAGAGATTTTATGACAAGTTCATACATACTATAATGCGAAGAGACTTTTTTCCCAACCTATTATAAATCAGTTATTTAACTAAGGAAATTGTCATGCGAAGTATATGGTATCGCATATATTTTAAGAAAATTCAGTAAGATCAGGCGCAAAACCGACTTTTTATCGCCTCTAGTACAGCGACGACGCTGCGAATCGCGAAACAGCGGCGAACCGATTTACTGTCTCATCCGCCACACGACAATTGCGTTATATTGCATCTCGCTCTATTCTTCGCAGAGATTTCGTGTTTCGCAGCGCCGCGTCAGTGTACTAAAGGCGTAAATACCCTGACTAATGGATAATTTTTTCTTGCAAAACAATCTGGTAAGAAACTATAAGTATACATAAGGGCAATGCAAGACATCCCTTATAGTCTATAGACATAATATAACATGGAAATCCTCAGAGTCAAAAGCTCTTAGCCACAGGACCATAGCGTAATCAGTAATGAACTTATTACGTTCTAGACTCTATTATTACCACTAGAATGTATAGTAAATGATCCGAGACCAACTCGAAAGTAATAACGAACTTCGGTATTATCAGTGAGGAGTTCTATTTGCTCGTCAATGCCTTTGATTAAGCGCTGGTGTTTGCCGAGGAACAGAATATTGCTGTGTTCACTTGTCTTGGATTTGTGAGATTCATTCAGTACTAGATGGCGTCCGCAATTCCGTTGCGCCAAAATTCGTTTGTCGTGCTGGAACATTTTTCCGGGATAAAAAGTATCCTATGTCCTTTTATTTTAAGATGAACTGAGGATAATTCTTCACCGTGTGATGTTTCATAAATCATAAAAAATATATTATAAGTACCTAGCGATATTTTATCTAAAACGACGTTTGCTGGCGCTTTCAAACTCAAACTTTTTTATTCAGAATCCATTTTTGCAAATGTTTTCTGAACGTCTACATGATGCCTACCACGGGTTCAGGAACTAACCCTAACTAACTAAACTTTCATACATACTATATTATAGTTTGAGGTATCTCACACAACTCAAACTATAATATACTACCTGAATAATCTTAAAGCAATCTATCTCAAACTATACTATACCTCCACCTCATAGCGCGTATCACTCTAATGAGAACACAACAAAGGCGTATTTCATTAGTCGGCGCGAGTTTGGATTATACAAACACTCTTGTTCGATGCCATGTAACAGGATATTTGGATCTGGGGCCCAATTTTCAAGCCCCGATTTTTTTTTTATGAAATAAGGGGGCAAACGAGCAAACGGGTCACCTGATGGAAAGCAACTTCCGTCGCCCATGGACACTCGCAGCATCAGAAGAGCTGCATGTACGTTGCCGGCCTTTTAAGATGGAATAGGGTAATAGGGGAGGGTAGGAAAGGGAATAGGGTAGGGGATTGGGCCTCCGGTAAACTCACTCACTCGGCGAAACACAGCGCAAGCGCTGTTTCACGCCGGTTTTCTGTGAGAACGTGGTATTTATCCGGTCGAGCCGGCCCATTCGTGCCGAAGCATGGCTCTCCCACGTATAAAATTATATACTATATATTCTGTGCCCCGAGTGCTGTTACGTAGGGGCATTACACCTACCGAGTAGAGTGGTGACTTGGTGAGATTGTGCCCCCGGCTGAGCACACCCATACAAAAAACAAAACTTGAGAGGTGTCAAGGGACACCCGAATGGAACGAAGCTATTTCTTATGTTCAAAAACCTGTGTACATATTATACACTCAAAAAATATTAAAAAAAAAACGCCATCTATTAACGCACAGGAATACTATCAACGCCCTCTGCCCCTACCATACAGGTACTAATAAACAGTGTCGAGGTCAAATCATTCTGTCTAGCCTCCTTTACGCCGAATGCACGATAAGGAACTTCGTTCCAACAACGATCGCTTGGCCGAGAGCTCTGTGTCGCCACTCTACTCAGCAGCTGGTGTGATCAAGTTATCAGATGCACGTGAGATAGCATGATCGTGCAAGTGAGCGTTCGAAGACTGAGAATCGGCCCCCTTTACATGGCTGCTCATAGATATATAACCCTCTTACTGAAAATAGTTAATTATAATTCTGCATTATCGAGTTTAACGTAATACATACGGTCTTACTACAAAAGCTTTAAACATCCGTTGAACAGTTGATTAGAGAAAAATTCTGTACAAAACAACTGTTCAACAGATGTTTAATTAATCTTTTGTGGTAAGAATAGTCGAAATTTGACCTCAAATAAAAAATTAAATTGTAAGTTTCTAATGCTTTTCTCACGCTTTTCTATTGATATTCTTTCTATTGTCAAAATATTGACTCTATTATTTTTTTGACATAATTCCTGCGACACTCTCAGATTAATAAAGTCAAAAGATTGAAATATTGGACGTGTAATAAAATTTAAACCAATAAAAAAAAAAACTAAATCTATTTTCAATTTAACAACAGACTTCAACCATAAAATATAAAAGAGTAAGTATCTACAATTTGTGTGTATAGGCTTATCAATCAAAATTTCCTAGTGTGTGTGTTGTAGTGTGTGTAATGTTTTAGTTGTAAAAAAAGTGTATGATAAAAGCATAATTTCAAAATAATATTAGCTCAATGTACTCCTTCACCATATAAACTATAAGTGTGCAAAATTTCATTCACCTACGTTTCCCCTTTTTTCGTCAAAGGGGATCCAAAGTTTTTTCGCTCGCGTATTATTAATATATAAATATGCTAAATGACCCGGTGAACTAAGGTAAGACTTTCTTCATGATGCAAACCTTGTCTGAACTTCCACAAATTTATCAAGACTAAAATTAGCAAAATCGGTTTAGCCATTCTCGAGTTTTTCTCTTTTCTCGATTCTCGAGACTAACCAAAATAAAAATTCATTTTCTTTTATTTACATTCTAAAATGACGCATTGATATGAAATAATATGGTAAGTTATCTTAAGGTATAATATTATCAATACTACCTGACCCGGCTAATGTTGTTGTGCCATATAAATTATTTCTAGTATCAATATAAAAGGTAGATAAAAATCTAGATAAAGGCCTAACGAATGGAAATTTATTCCTAAACAGACCCACGTCATTTGTTTTGTTCAATCTATCGGCTAGGTTTCACGTAACGCGACCAAACTACGTAGGTCCCCCATCTGTCTAGGAATCAACTTCTCTGATAGTACATACAAAATTTAGTTCGTGCACAAACACTGTGACACGAGAATTTTATATATCGCCGTGTAAGACGTTCTTCATTAGTAGTAGAATAACACAGGTATAATATGATGATCAAATAAGCTCTGTTTCAATATAGTGACTAATGTTGCTTCATACTACTTTGGGGAATCCCCGAAGTATACCACGGAACAGTTCAAAATGCAAACAGAACTTGTGGCTATATAAATGGCATATGTTAATTAGGAGCTCCCTAAGCAGCTGAAATTTAGACTTCACGAACAAATATCTCTTGCCTTTCATTATTGCAGCTGTTTGTTAACACAGCGCGAACGTATTTGTATCTCCTAAGTTAAGCCTGGCTTACATTCGGCGAAAAAATACAAACTTTTTTAGCAAGTGGCGTCGAAAACATAGCGGTGTCAGCACGGTGTGAGTTGGGACAATGTTTCTGCAGTTTTTTACTGGAGAATGATGTATTACTGTTAGAAATTTCTTATTATATTGATACTTATATTTTAGTGAATACGCAAATCAAAAGGTTTATGTTTGAGGAATGGGAGTAAAACTTATGTTACAATTTTGATATCAAGGCAATGAAGGAACTATGCTAGTATCGACGAAATGAAAATTTTGCACTATAAAATAAAATCTTCATTTTTAATAACATAATTTGGCTATAGTACATTATTCTTTAAATTTAACTTTTTCCTTTATAAAAATTTTCACGCAATATTGTATATTATAATCTTGTATAGCAAAATTCAACTTTCGCTTTAAATCGAGGTTCGTTCGTGTATGTTCGTGTTCGACGGTGTAAAGCTTGTCTTATAGAATTGTAAATCAATTGTTTGGAGCGTTCGCCTGTCGTGTGAGCTTTTATTGAGCTTGTATAGAGGAAGTGTTGGGTTTATTTGGCATCGAAGTGTTATTAGCGGAGCTAAATTTACTCTAACTACGAGTCGAATCCTCTCTAATTCAGAACTTCTAGTAGTTTGATGCTGGTTCAGTAATTATTCGTTATTGCTAACTAACTGTTCAGTTTAAAATAGTTAGAATATAATATGTTTTGTTTTTACTTACTGGGATAAGTAAGAACAAAACATAATATTATTTCTTAATAGCAGATTCAGCTATGATTTTTTTTAACAAGTAAATTAATATTTTTTACATGTAAGTTTCTATTTGCCTCTACAAGGTATGAGAGAAATATTTGAAATAGAAAAGAAATCAGTAGGTAGTTATAATAACTATTAAAAACTACCAAGACGATTTCGATAAAAGCGCAGACTTACAGTAGACCAAAGACATAGATCATAATAGATACCTATCGCATGTGTATGTACTTCGCGTGTCATATCGCGCTTCCAAACGACGAGCAACGCTCGTCTTTCGAAAGTCTGTTCTTTAGTCTGCTATCGGAATCGGACGTCAATCGGAATTAAAAATATGCCTAAATGCCTAAAAGTGCCGTATTAAGCTATAGAAATTCAAATAGAAACGATGGCCTAGATAATGGGCACTTTTATTATCATCGGTAGGTCACGGTAGCTATAAAAAGTGGCACGCTCGTTTTCATACAAATGGAGCGACATGCGGTATCTATCTTGATCTATGTCTGTGCAGTAGACCATCAAAAAGGACATACACTACTTTTCGCTCCATAAAATATTACCACGGTACGAAAAGTCGCGAGCACATCTACTGTTGAATAAATTTTGAAATTCAGAGGCTGTCTATTGAATTTCGACTTTCAATTGGTCGGCTGACACGTTCGCGGGATAATGAAATGCTTGTTCAACACATCGGAACGCTACACTAAATTATTCCTATTCATGCCTATATGTCAGCCTCTTGAACAATGGATCAAAAATATAATATCAAAAAACTATACCCCAGCGATGAATATAGGCTTCATTGACTTCGGAAGGCTAAAATCACAATTTATACCGCTTGAGTCAAAGTCAAAATCAAAGACAAAGCATTTTTATTAGGGTTTTCAAATTGGTATTGTACAATACTCTATAGTCTATGTGAACGTCAAGTGATGATAACTATCACCGGTTCGGGACAATTATTTTTTTAAAATGAAATAAGGGGGCAAACGAGCAAACGGGTCACCTTAAGGAAAGCAACTTTCGTCGCCCATGGACACTCGCAGCATCAGAAGAGCTGCAGGTGCGTTGCCGGCCTTTTAAGAGGGAATAGGGGAGGGTAGGGAAGGGAACAGGGAAGGGGATTGGGCCTCCGGTAAACTCACTCACTAGGCGAAACACAAGCGCTGTTTCACGCCGGTTTTCTGTGAGAACGTGGTATTTCTCCGGTCGAGCCGGACCATTCGGTACGAACCGTGGCTATCCCACGTGTAAAAACAATGGAGGAACTTAACTCGACGAGCAAATAAAAATTGTAAAAAAATTCTTTCAGCGCTGCTACTTTTACCGCCCTATACAAGGGACACAAACTCACCCCTATGTAATATCGCTTTGTTTTGTTACACCCTGTATACAGGCTCCCCTTTTTTGGAAGTCGGTTGAAAACAAATCCTTGTTACATCATTAATAAGCCGTGTTCACACTTTACAGGAACCACAAAAAGATACCGCAAAAAAGAAAGTAAAAAGAAAATGGCTGCGGTGGATAAGCGGAATGAGTTCCCGGGCTCGTGGCATCATAAATGTCAACACATGCATTAATTTCGGAGTTATTCCGTGAAAAACTCCACTTTTCCTACGAAAATCTTTTCCTTATTATGTTCCTAGTTAATAAATGATAGGTTAAGGTGTTTTAAATTGTGCCGTTTAATTCTTTTTAAGTGTGAGAAAAAATAATAAAGTTCCGTGGCCAAATGACAAAAAACGGAACCCTCATATCCGTATTAGTCCGTATGTCGCAGCGACTTTTCTCCGAAACTATAAGGAGCTATACTATTGAAACTTGTTAAGTACATGTAGACTGTGAAACGCATTAAGATTTTTATTTAAAATTTTAGGAGTCCCTAAAGGTACTACTGAAACAAAAAAAAATTCATCTAACCTATGCGCGTGGAGTATCTATGGATAGGTCTTCAAAAACCTCAATATGGTTACTAATAACAATTTTTTCTAACCTGGATAGTTTGCGAGAGAGACTTTCCAAAGTGGTAAAGTGTGTGTTTCCTTCACATCTCACTTGTAAAGTATGCAGTATGCAGCGGCATGATAAGTAAAAAAAATATTATGATGTACTTTACTATAAAAACTACCAACGAAAATTATTAGTTTGAACGAGATCTAGGAAGTAGTTTATTTTATACGTCATAAAATATGGTAAACCTTAATACTTTAACTTTCATTAATTCAACTGAAATATAAAATTAAATCAAAAATCTTTTAATTTCATAAAAATAAACCTTATTGCTGCTGCGGAACCCTTCATGGGCAAGTCCAACTCGCACTTTGCCGATTTTTCATTAATTAATTTTACTATTTGTATTTATTTATTTTCGTAGTTGATTGCATTGATATTTTATCTATCAAACAACGCGCTAATCTCAGGAACTACTGGTCCGATTTGAAAAATTCTTTCAGTGTTAGATAGCCCATTTATTGAGGAAGGCATTAGGCTATATTTTATTACGCTAAGACTAATAGGAGCGAAGAAATAGAGGAAAATGCGAAAAAACAGGGGAAATTATTTAAAAGAGCATATCTTACGAACTACTGGAGCAATTTTTATGTTATTTGGCACAGATAAGAAGTAGACCACGTAAAGGATCATAGGCTATTTTTTGTGGACTAATTTGTCTGTGAAATATCTAATTTACGCCGTGCACGGGCGAAGCCGCGTGGAACGTCTAGTAATATTATAGTAAGTATAGATACTGGTACTATTATCTATTCTGTGGTATAGATAAGATAGTTTATGACAATGTTATCTCTTATACAATTTCCGGTCGAGGTACAGCAACGCATTAGATTTTAAAGATAAAATATAATTTGGTTATATTATAAAACTTTATTGATAATTTAATATAAATATATTCGTCCAAAAAACCTAACTAAATCAGATGAATTCTTCAGTATGGGTATCTCCAACCAGTGTTTACTCTGTATAGTCCAGATCTGAAAAAAATATTATAAGAAGATACTTTAGCTACATATAAAAAATAGAAGGAAAAGGCGTTTATAAACGATTAGTTAGGTTGTCTATAATTTAATTCCACATCCCCACTGAAATAACTTTCTGTTGTTAACAGTGGAATAATGCTTGCACTCCGTTGCTTTGACTCTGTGAGGCTACCGAAGACTGGGGGAAAGATTATAATGAGCTGAGTCTTCTAATGTGATATATTTTAATTAACAATTTTTCGATTCCGAAACGAATAGCAATTATGAGTATCCCTGCTGATAATCGCTTACTATCATCTAAGCCAAATGCTCTTATCCTAGTCCATTAAAAGAGGAATCTTACCCTCGCTTATTAATATCGTCGTTGCCCATATGCAATATATCTCCATTGCACATGTCTAAAAGCAGCTGTATCAGAGATGAGCATCTTCTGCCTACGAGATGGTTATGCTCCACGGTTGCGGCATACAGCTGAAAGGAGCGGTAGTGACTGCAGACCGGCGTGAGGCAACCGGGTTGCGATTCCCCTCCGTTGGGGAAGAAGTCAGCATGACCGATTACGAAATTTATGCCGAATTCCTTGCTGGTGTGTATGCCTTCTACGTATTGGGCATCAGATGAGCTTAAACGTTCTGGATGGACCTGCCACAGTCTACCGGCAGGATCCAAACCTAGAGAAAAAAAAACCATCAGGCACTTCTTCACAATCTTTGGCAGAATCTAAGAGAAGAGCTAGTGTTTAAAGGTGTGCATTGACCGTAGGTACGTTCATTCAACCAAATGGCATATTAACACTCCAAAATCGTACAACGTATGTATAGTTCGCTTAGATGAAAGCTAAGTTATGTTTATTTACTATAACGTTGGGACGAGTTTTCTCGGTCTTTTTGTCAATGCCCACCATATAAGATCTTGGTCTACCCTGTCTATCATACTAGACATTCGTACTAACCAGTTATTCTGGCTATCTTTCCATCTAATTCCCTTCCAGCGCTTCCAACTAAATGAGCTCCTAAGCTGAAGCCAATAAGGTGCATTTTGTCGTAGCTAGCTCCAGAAACCTCGCTCAGGAATTTCAGAAACTGTCCCAAGCGGCGACCGACTGCGGGAGTATTCAGTATTGCGGAGTCTTCATCATCACCGCCAATCCTATTCCAGTTGAGGATGATGACGTTGGTGTCAGCTTTGTTGAGGTGGACTAAAACATTAATCATGGTTAAAATTAGAGAAGTGACGTTGTATCGTCAGAGAAATTGATTCATGGGTAGATGGCTGACCTACTTAGCAAAGTAAAAGGAAGGGAAGTAAGTTATCTTCATACAAAGGTACCGCGCGCGGCTTGTATAAAATAAATAAAATAAAATAAGTTTTAGAGGTTGGTACCGCCGAGATTTTGTTGTGTGCCGTACGTACTTGCCCATACAAAAGTGAAAAAAAATATTCGTCTTTCAGAGCTGCTACTTTCACAGTGAACTCTCTACAAGGAACCCTAAAGTATTATCACTTATTTTTGTTACACACTGTAGATTACCGATGACACACTATTCCGTCGCGTTACGTCCGTATATTGTATGCGTTTGACATTGCGGAATTTCCGCCGCGTAACTTCGGCCCAGTGTGTTTAAACCTACGAATAATAAAAACTAAGGAAATGTAACTTCGTCAAAAAACATGCTCCACAATACTTGTCAAAAAAGTGTACCCTAGGTACACATTTCAATACATTTGCAATATTTAGGTGACCTTGAGCCGTACTAGGCTGACGTTACATGACAGATCAAAAGGAACCAAATTTAAAACGGTAATAGTATGGGAGTTACGATTCCTTAGTTTTTATTATTCGTAGGTTTAAACCACAGTTTAAACACTTAAAGTTACACGCTGCCTATATTTGATGGAGTTTGAGAGTTATTTATAATATTAACTATAAGTTTTGTAAACTACGAGTTTTCCAAATCAATAGTTGGAAGTAGTTTAGATTGCTAGAATAGAAGCATAGTATATCCAGTATCCACACGAGCTATCAAAGTTATAAGGATTCGTTGTTCTATTGTTGGCGCAGTGCCGGTTTTAGCACTACCAGTGCCCCGGGCGAGATTTAGTGCCCAGGGTGCTGGTAGTGTGTGGAAGCTTGCGGCGCCCCTTTTTGTTTGTTATCGGCGCGCCTTTTCATCCGGCGACGCTGGGCGGTCTGGGCGGTCGCCCAGCGTCGCCGCCGCCTAACGCCGCTACTGTGTTGGCGTTATACGAGTATCAAAGCTATTAGAAAAGTTAAATGCTGTACGATCGACTTTCATCAGTCAGTTTATATTCTGATCTCTACATTTATTCTACGTTTTGAATGAATGTATGTAGCCCATAGATTATATTTTATACACGTTTATTCAAATACTTAGCAGTTCATTTTAGACGCAAACACCAATGTGGAATGTGCAATGCGCTTTGTAAGCTATTCTTAAATACTCTATATTATTATGTAAAAATATTATAATATAGAAACGCCAAAGTTAAACAAAAAGTTTTTTCCTTTATGCTATTTTGATTATTTCTCTCTTGTTATATATTATATTCTCTTATGCTATTTGATAAGGCAGCAAAGTGGACAATCATAGAACACTAATAAAACACAATATTTCACCTGATGATGATATTGTATTTCAAACCGGTCGTGATATTTGTTAAAATCTATTGTTTAATATCTTAATATAGTGGAAAAGTCCACGAAAAATTGTGTTTTATTAGTGTTCAACATGAATTTCCACCAAGAACCAACAGTACAATCAATCACAGTATACAATCATAGAAGTTAATACGTATCATAGTAATGATATTATACACCTTTCATGCACCTATTCCACAATATTAATTTTTCTTATCGCAAATTTAATGTTTTGCACGACCAGTTTCGATAAAATCATTATCACCTGATAATAGATAAAGTGGAATAAGTGCATGTGAAACATGAATTTCCACCAAAAAGTTACAATACATTCAATATCATAATAAATAATTCGTATCGGTTTAATATGAAGTCAATTTCTTTGTCTTGTTATAACCGGACCAAGTAACATCGATTTGCATAATATGAATTAATTTCCTTGATAGTACCATGTCATGCCACCGATTACTAAATAATAACTACGTAAGTCATGCTGTATGGACTATGGTGCCATCTTACCGTCTCTAATAGCTGGGTTGAGCGCGGAATTATGGCTGCCGAGGAAACCGTGTACCACCACCACGGTGGGGTGTTCAGGGTTGAAAGACGAAGACTTGATGGATTCCTCATTCATGTAGAGACGCTGCGCCGTTGTGGGGTTGGATCTGAGGAGGAATTGATATTTCCCGTAAATATCATTTGTTCAATAATTGCCAATATAAAAATTTTGAAAAGAAATTTGGTAACCCTGAATTTATTGAGTGAACAATATAAAATAATATAGTAGAGTAACACAGCCGGGTCCTTGAAATTTAAGGGTCAGTGTACCGTAATAATATTTTGATGCAATGGCAAACAAGCAGCTTTGAATACATTGAATTGTTTCCTTGTACCAAATTTGAACAAACCTCCAAAAACCGTACGGAAAACGAATTCGGAAATCGAATACGGAAAACGTACGTTGCAGCCAGTGTTGGAAAAAAAAGCATTAGCAATAATTATAATTAACTGTTAAATGCACATTAGCAATAATAATTAAATTAATTATTGTACTTGGTAAAAATACGATTGCCAATTAATACGTTATCGTGCGCACTAATAGTCTGCGATTATGATTTGTTTTGGAATTTCAGCAAATAGCAAAACAATAGCACATAGCATGCAACATAGCATTACATGAAAATAAGCACCTTAATGAAATCAATAGAAAATAGCATTAATGCCCATTACTAATGCGTATTGACCCTAACTCAATAGAGACTATAAATAGAGACAAAGAAAAAAATATTCCCATTTCCTATAAGTTTCTTATGGGAATTATTTTTTTCTTTGGAAACCTTTACATAACTGTATTAAGTATGCATTGTAACGCCTCCGTGGTCCAGTGGCTAAGAGCGTGGCTCTTGACTCTTGGTCGTGGGTTCGATTCCCGCGTTGGAAACATGTTATTTCCAAGTTTGGTTATGACAGTGCAGGCTGATCACCTGATTGTCTGACAAGTAAGATGATCCATGCGTCGGAAGGGCATGTAAAAACTAAAAAGTCGGTCCTGCACCCGATCTCTCGCCAATTGTGTCGGTCGTCCGTCGCACTGGGTTATGAGAGTAAAAGGAATAGAGAGTGCTATTGTATACTGCGCACATACTTGGGCACTATAAAATTACTCCTGCGTAGCTGGCCTGGTTTCAATGAAATCGGCCACCGTTATCGAAATCGGTGTGGGAGTTATTATTATGCATTGTTATTGTACTCGTAATGTTATCATGGATTAAGTCATTCTATCTTATCAACTTCAAAACATTTAGTAGGAAATCGCAGCTGCATTGATTAGATATTAATGATATTATATGACTTAAAATAATTGAGGAAAATTTAATTAATGAACGACGTTAAAATTTTTAACCGACTTCCAAAAAGGAGGAGGTTATAATATTATGTTCGGCTGTGGATATTTTTCTTAAACGTCAGTTTAAAAGAAATTTGGTCTACTAATCGCTTGAAACTCCGCGTGATTAATTTATTTTTTTATTTATTTATTTAGATCAGGCATCTTGGTCCATATTATATATACCTTATAGACTAACATACATAACATTTATACTAAAACTAACACTAAGCACTAAACACGTATTGTCTGCGACGTGGGGCGCGACGTGTTCGGAAGTCATCCTCGGAACCTCCTGTAGACGACACCAATCGGCCAGAACTCCTCCTTCTCGAAGGTCGGTAGATGATGCGTCGGGACCCTCACCACAAAGGATTTAGCTCCTTGATTGATTTTGTGGCGGGACTCCAAACGCTCGACCCTCAATACGAAGTGGGTCTTGCTCCTGATGTAGTCCACGACCTGCTCGACCGTCGTGGACCAGTGCAGCCTGGACACGTACAGCTGCGTCGCGGGAGTCTCACGATTGAAATTGACGCATACCTACTACGTCTTCGTATATTATTGTATTCGTTGTTAGAGCTGGTACACATTGGGAGTTTTGAAGCACGCGCTTTGCTAACGAGCGTTTCGAGAACCCCGGATTCTATTGAGGCGTACACATGCAAACACGCGTTAGCAAAGCGCGCGCTTCAAAACGCCCAATGTGTACCGGGCCTTAGTCTTCAGAAACAATATTCATGTACTCGAAAAGGAGACAAAATTGACCATTAGTAAAGTATTTTAGAGAAGTATTGGGGAGCAAAGAAGTCCAGCATAATCGAAATGCAAATGACGGATGACAAAGACAATTTTGTTTTTCGTGTCCATGGTATCTATGCCTAACACAGCAATACCTTATGTGCTGATTTTGAGCTAATCCGCACAATTCATAATAAATACAGAATAACAGCAAAGAATTTTCACACGTTAGACATTGGAACGAAGTTCCTTATCGCGCGTTGCGAAAGTGGCCTAGCTGGTAAAAGTTTTTTTTCGGTCAAAAACGACACTTTTTGACCGATACTCATTTTAGTACCTCTGCGAAGTAGACGGAATGCAGAGGGCGTTGATGTGGCGATGACGTCTACTGGCGGGAAATTTAAAACTTCGTTCCATCCGGGTGTACCTTGATACTTCTCAAGTTTAAAAAAACTCACCTCGTAAACAAATAGTAATCGATCGAGGATTGTCCGGAGTCATCATTCTGCAGCAAAGATAGTGGGTTTCCTCCTTCTACTACATGTACCACAGTGGGGCTGTCTTCTACTGGTATAGCCGTTGCAGTCACTGCTGAAAAAAAAGGACAATTGTCAAAAATGTATTGAGCTTGATGCAACTATCAGCAATAAATCATTATTTGGCAGTATCTTTCCTATAAGTTTGAATCTAACCTCAACCTTACTTAAATTTGAAGGAGCAAACTATAATACGAAATAACTCCCTTATTATAATTATTTAGCTAGCCATCGTTAGCCTGCTTTGTCTGTTTCATTACCGACTTTAAGCGGGAAAAACTTTCAGTTAAAAAATCACGTTTCAGAAAGTTATTTAGTTCTATTTTAAAACGACTATCAAAACGGAGGTAGTTGTATGTTCGGCTGTGGAAATTTTTATATCTCAGTAATACATCTTATATTTAAATTCTCGTGTCACAATGTTAGGCCGCGTACTCCTCCGAAACGGCTTTACTGATCTTAACCAAATTTTATATGCATATTCGGTGGGTCTGAGAATCGGCTACTGGGTACCTATTGATAAGTGCATTTGTTGAATAAATAATGGTAAATTATTACAACTCGCGACTGACGGCGACCATTGTTTGTGCGACGGGACGGGACGTTTCCATGGTAACATAAAATAATAATATGCTCGAAATACTTTATATTATTATGGCAAAGCAACGTTTGCCGGGACAGCTAGACATTTTATAAATATAGAAAGTTAGTCATACGACCAAAAAAGCCTTGTCATAGAATATTCCGTAATCTATTTGGCTCTTATCTTTAAACAAATAAAAATAGACAATTAAATAATCTAATAAGGATAATATTAGTAATCATCAAAAGTGTATAACATAAATTTTCCTCGTCATTCTACAAATATAAATAGGTAGAATTAGAAAGGATGGTAGCTTCAGGCAGCTTCATACGAGGCTATGATCATAGTTTCACATCACAGTTCGACCTCTGTGGCTCAATTAGTGGGGTGTTGGTAGCTCAAGATGGGGGTCGCGAGTTCGAATCTGCCGACGGAACAAAAAGTTAAAAAAAAGTTCCTGGGTCATGACTCATGGATGTGTATTAAATATGTGTATCATATAATAAGTATTATATGTATAGCATAAAAGTAATATATTTCCGTTGTTTGGTACCCGTAACACAAGTCCTTCAGGTACGCACGGGGCCAGACTGACGTGGTGTGAAGCGTCCATAGATATTATTATATTAATATTATTAGAGTGTTTCTGAACAAAAAAAATATCTCTATACGGTAGTAAAAAAACAAAATTAAGATTTTTACGCTTTAGAGTCTAAATCATTAAATTCAGGGTTTCGGTTTTTTTACTACCGTATTTATACTTTACTAGCTGTTGCCCGCAACTTCGTCCGCGTGAATGTATGTTATTAAAATCGAGATTTAGAAAATTGAACACCCATCTACGACTATTTTATTTAGATCTATATTACACACAATATTTTTAATTTACATCAAAAACTTGAACCTCAGATACTTATTGTTTTGAAAAATCCTTTCTTCGAAGACGCGCGCTTGGCGTGGACAGGGGAAAGGAACATGTGACGGAGATAGAGAATAGACTTCAGAAGACGGGATTTAATGATCTATCCCTCTTTAACCTACCTTTTATTCTCAGATTCATAATCTACAATTAAACCACAATTTCAAGGAGTTTCTTCAATTCCATTACTTATCAAGTCACCGTTTTTAGGGTTTCGTACCAAAAGGGTAAAAACGGCCGGGACCCTATTACTAAGACTTCGTTGTCTGTCCGTCTGTCCGTCTCCAGGCTAAATCTCAAGAACCGTTATAACTAGAGTTCTGAAATTTTCACAGACTATGTATATCTGTTGCCGCTATAACAACAATTACTGAAAACAAAATAAAATCAATATTTAAGGGGGGCTCCCATACAACAAACATGATTTTTTGGCCTTTTTTGCTTGATATCAATAATGACAACAGGCAGGCAGTTGAAATTTTCACAGAATCCTTAATTATATGTGTACTTTAATAATTAATAATAAAATTAGAATATAATTAAAATTTAAGGGGGGCTCCCATACAAAAACACAACTTTTGGCCTATTTTTTCTCTATAACGGTACGGGACCCTTCGTGCGCGAGTCCGACTCGCGCTTGGCCGATTTTATTGTAAAGATGGTATCAAATTCGGGCAATCTATACAACAAAAAAATAATTTTGAAAATCTGACCACAAACAGCAAAGTAAACACTAACTCCTGCTTTTTTTAAAGTCGTAAAAAAAAGTATCTAAGATGTTGACCAGGGATCTAAGGTATCATCATGCCAAATTTCATTGAAATCGGTCCAGCGGATTCAGAGATTAGCCTGTACAAACAGACAAACAGACAAACAGACAGAGAAACAAAAATTTCAAAAACAGTTAAAATGTGTTCTATTACTCTTCTACTATGCCCCTGACTCGTTTTTTCAAGTTTATTTTCAATGTACAAAAATTTTACCTCAACGATTTTATTATAAGTATAGATAGATATACTTTTGACATTTAAAATTTAATTTTGTGTCTCAATTCGCTGTTGGGACTTTAGTCACAGAAGACCACCAGAAAATGAAGATAATACGGAAGATCAGTCGTGTCTTTGTCAAAATCTGTTGATATTGTTCTGCCTATCGTTACTGAGAACTCGACCAAAAACTCATAACAAAAATATTGATTACAAAATATACAAGCGTTACATAATTAAATATCAATTTAATTTAAAGAAAGCAAAGAGTTTTTATTTAAGTAATTTAATTTACACTATCAAAAGTTAGCAATGAATTAGCAATAAATACAACTACAAATACAATAATAATCATTTATTTCGGACACTATACATCCAAAATCAAAAATCAAAATTATTTATTTCCAAATAGGTTAACAAACTTTTAGAACGTCGCGTCTACATGAGGCCTACCACCGGTTCGGGAACTACCATCCATAAATATTAGTTATTTAGTTAGTAACAATTTTTTCTTAAACTAAGTAAGTAGTGATAGTAATGATAGTGTTAGTTAAATATAATAAACATGTAAACTTACCAAGACCGACTAAAACAATCGCCAGCCATTTAACAACACTATTAAAAAACGGCCGGTGCATTTTTGCTTTTTTTCTTCAAACTGTTTTTTCTTTTTTAATTCCTTTCAGCTAAACACCTAGGCAGCTTCTTTGATATAAGTTCTTTTTGGTCGCGGATTCTCTTAAATATGTCTTTTTATCAGCTTGTTGCTTCAAATTAATCGGAATACTGTTGTGGAAAAGGTGTGTCAATCAATTACGTATTAAAATCATCAGTAGGAGTAGAGCCGTTGATCGATATGAAAAATAAATAAATAATGAATATTAATAAATTTTTGTTTAAATATTTTATCATTTTTAGCAATATTCCGCAAAATATATACAGCGTAAACATAATATAAGTTATAATTTATAACTATATAAACTAAAGATCGCCCAATAGTCGAAATTCGACCTCAAATATGTGCCCGTGAATTTTTCATATTTCCAGAAGCAACGGTTTAGCTGGTAGAAAAGGGGGACACTGGACTCTTACGATTTTTTCCACTTTAAAACTTAATATTTCACAAACGAATCCCTAAATTGGAAAATGATTTATGAATACTCATAATATATTCTAAAAAAACCCATCCAACGACACCCCACACGATGGGGTGGACGCGAAAAAAAAATTCATCCCCGCTTGATTTGTAGGGAAGGTACCATAAAAAAAGATATTTTTTTAAGTTTTCATGTACTATTGTATCGGCATCATTAATATGCACATTTTTTTTTAAATGAAATAAGGGGGCAAACGAGCAAACGGGTCACCTGATCGAAAGCAACTTCCGTTGCCCATGGACACTCGCAGCATCAGCAGAGCTGCAGGTGCGTTGCCGGCCTTTTAAGGGGGAATTGGGATGGGAAGGGAAGGGAATAGGGGAGAGTAGGGAAGGGAATAGGGTAGGGGATTGGGCCTCCGGTAAACTCACTCACTCGGCGAAACACAGCGCAAGCGCTGTTTCACGCCGGTTTTCTGTGAGAACGTGGTATTTCTCCGGTCGAGCCAGCCCATTCGTGCCGAAGCATGGCTCTCCCACGTATGAAATTCATGCCAAATTACAGCTTTGTAGGTCCTTTAGTCTTTGAGCAAAACCGCGGACAGACAGACGGACGGACGGACAGACCAAAACTATAAGGGTTCCTTGCTGACACGGAACCCTATTTTTTATTTTATTTTATAACGGGCTTTGGCCCACCACACATTCCCACCACTGTATCTCCTGTGTCGCCAGGATCGACAGCGGTATCCAACCACGAAAACCCTTTGATATGATCTCAGGGAGCCCGAGGGACATGCTAAAGCTGTCTTGGGACCCGCAACGAAATTAATCAGAAGAAAATAGGAGGAGTAGGAAGAATTCCAAATTCCCTCCCCAATATAAAGCGGGAGACAGCACAAAGTTGCAGTGACCGAAAGTCAAAGAACTGCAGGGGAGAAGCATCACGGGAATAAACGTTAATAATAATAGTGACTACTACGATAGAGCTAAATTAATTTATTGTGTTAGACTGTTGCCAATAGTAATTGTGACAAAAACGCTTGAAGGCTCGGAAGATCCTAGCGCTGTCCACGAGATCACCGTAGTATGCGACACCAGATGTGCAGAGTAGGTTGTTTAGCATTGTAGTTCTTTCGTCCTGCCAGAGACTGCACTCCCAGAGAACATGATGAGCTGTTTGTTCAAACATGTTGCCTTCGGTCGAGCACTCGCACATGGGTGATGCTACCAGATTAAATCCGTAGAGTTTAGCCTTAAAATTTCCATGACCGGTCAGGAATTGAGAAACGCAGTGATCAATATCCATCCAATGTTTGGATAGCCGTTCACGAATATTAGGGAAAAAATTATAAAGATGTCGCCCTTTGGTGGAACAGTCCCAACGCGTCTGCCATTCGGAGATTAGGCTTTGCAAAGAGTTTTCTAAAGGTTCAAACAAACTTGCTATTTTATTTCTATTGCGAGCGCTTAAAAAGAACGGGTTGCCAATGTTTTGTTATGATAGTACCTTGTCGCACGACGCTGAATCTCAAGGTCAACGGGTAAAACTCCGGCTATCCACTCCTATTTCAGCGCTTACCACAACGGCGCTAGGTGCGTTTTGTTTACAATATGGCGTTAACCGGTGTTTTGTGGTTGTATTAAGATATTTTTCGTAAATATACGTTACAAGTATTATTAAAGAGACAGAAATTATGGGGGCAGATACGAGTGAATCAAAATTTAAACTAATATTCGAGGAGAAATTACGGGATTAAGAAATGCATCACCAAGGTATTTATTACAATAATTGTGTTCAATATGAGTTAGAATACAATTAATCTGCTTGTTATGATTAAGCTTGTGTAATAATAGCACTAAACTAATGGTCACCTTACTTAATTTACCATTTAACCAGTTGGCTAAGCGTCATCTAGCTGTAGTGTTGAACGTTGCAGCCAACAAGTCGGCTAAACGACGTACAGCCGTGTGATTGAATGGTGTTGTTCACTGTTCAGTCAAAGGGCTAGTTGTTTAATTGCACGGCTTTTTTAACCAGTCGACTGCGACATATTATGTACATTCGATAATATTAAAGTCGACATTCTACTCCTGTTATGACAATTCCATACATTTTGATGATTTTGATTCTACAAGGTGTAACAAAACTAAGTAATAAAACATTAAGGTTTGTATGTGTCCCTCATATAGAGTTCACTGTGAAAGTGGCAGCACTAAGAATACATTTCATTGTGATTTGTATGGGTAAGCGCCCGAGTTTCAGGAGTTTACCCATACAAAAGTAAAAAAAAGGATTCTCTTTCAGCGCTGATGATACTGTCATCCAAGTACCACAGGATTCTTAAAACATTGTAATTTATTCATGTAGGATTGTCTTATATATCTACTAGCTGTTGCCCGCGACTTCGTCCGCGTGGACTTCAGTTTATAGCGCGCGATGTCAACAAAATTGGTGTCAAAAGCTTTTATAAAAAAACCCTGGTACCCCTTAAATCAATACAGCTGTGCAGTGTGCACACAATAAGTATTTCATTTTTTTATATTAAACTTTATATTTTATGCCAAATTTTAAAGCTTATTTAGCCCTCCAATTACACAACTTTACCCATAAACTATTTATCATTGATAGATTTAAGGTTACGTCACTGCACAGATAAAGTACTGAGTTATTTAATACCGTAGAATAGATATAACAATCGCAAAAAATCGAAACTTAAAAAGATGATACCACGTCTTATAGAAAGACTTTTGAGCAAGCGTCAGCGCGATGTAGAAGACGCACGGCGCCATCTATTATGAATTGTTGGAACTAACTTAATTTGAACAAATTTACGCATTTTCACCCCCTTACAACCCTTTTTTCCAGTAAAAAAGTAGCCTATGTCCTTTCTCAGGCTTTAGACTATCTGTATACAAAATTTCATTACAATCGGTTCGGAAGTTTTGGCGTTTGGCGTGAAAGCGAGACTGACAGACAGACTGACAGACAGACAGACAGAGATACTTTTGGCGTTTGGCGTGAAAGCGAGACTGACAGACAGACAGACAGACAGAGATACTTTCGCATTTATAATATTAGTATAGATTATGTGCACACTGCATAGCTGTTTTTGGGTATTTTGATTAAATAAGGGCCGCGCTACACCGGAAGCACTTACCAGGGTTTTAAAAAGTTTTTAAATTTGACACAAATTTTGTTGACACCGCGCGCTATAAACTAAAGTCCACGCGGACGAAGTCGCGGGCAACAGCTAGTATTATACATAAAATATGTTTAAGATTTTTGAAATTTTATTTTAATACACATCCAAGACTCAGGAACATTGAAAACTTTTTGTTCCGCCTGCGGGACTCGAACCCAGGACCCCCGGGATGAGCGCTGGCCACGCGCAATGCGAATTCATTTTCATCGATATTTTCATGGAAATAAGATATTTTCCCACATCAAAATGTAGCCTATGTCCTTTCTCAGACTCTAGAATAACTGTATACAAAATTTCATTGCAATCGTTTCAGTAGTTTTGGCGTGAAAGCAAGACAGACAGACAGACAGACAGAGATACTTTCGCATTTATAATATTAGTATGGATAGTATGGATAGTATGGATTAGAAATGCAGTAGGAGTTCTACATAAGATAAGATAGATTGATTATTATTATACCAAGTGATAATATTATTAAACATAATATTCTAACGTATTAAAAACTATAAACAAAAACATACTAACTAATAAGTATGATTAGTTCTATGTTACAATAAAGTAAAAAATAAAACGCCATCTGTTGAATCGTATTAGAACTAAAATGTTCATTCTATCGATATATTTCTGGATTTTTTATAATATTATACATAAAATATGTTTAAGATTTTTGAAATTTTATTTTAATACACATCCAAGACCCAGGAACATTGAAAACTTTTTGTTCCGCCTGCGGGACTCGAACCCAGGACCCCCGGGATGAGCGCTGGCCACGCGCAATGCGAATTCATTTTCATCGAAATTTTCATGGAAATAAGATATTTTCCCACATCAAAATGTAGCCTATGTCCTTTCTCAGACTCTAGAATAACTGTATACAAAATTTCATTGCAATCGGTTCAGTAGTTTTGGCGTGAAAGCAAGACAGACAGACAGACAGACAGACAGACAGACAGACAGACAGACAGAGATACTTTCGCATTTATAATATTAGTATGGATGTATCTGTGACAACCCTATACTATTAAGTTTAGGCCTACCTATTTTCATACCATTACTATTAAGGGGTTCCCTCACCGAGAGCATTCGCTTGTGATGTAACGTCACAGAGTCGAGCATTACATCTAACATCAGTGAGGGAGGAGAACCGAGCATTACAATGCGCACCTTGTAATGAATTAATGATACAATGCGTAGTATCTTGATACAACTTGTAACATCAATGCTACCTGTTAGTGAAGTCAACTTACTATGTAATGCTCAAAGTCGAATCTATAATGTTACATTACACGCAATGCTCGTTAGTTAGGAAGGTAGTATTGCAACGTAGTAATGCTCAAAGTCGAATCTATAATCTGGGGGCATGGCAGTGCCCCAGCCAAGCTTTTTAGCAAAGGCACGGCCGTACCATACTTTTCTCGAAGCGGTTCGCGGCTATTTCACACCACCTTTATCTTCGATGTTAACAAAGCTAGGGATTTAGAAATTCGGTCACTAGGAGCAAGTATTAAAACTAGCTTAACCTCCAAATTACATGAAATTTCGATAAATAGTTTAATAGTTACAGATGGTCAAAATTACTACATTTTGTCACTCTGACTGGCAGATCATCAAAATTCTAAGGTACTTCTAGCAGACTTAGAACCTTGAAATTTAGTTCTCGAATAGGTCTTTATTCACAATGAAAGGAAAAAATATGAAAACGGCCAAGTGCGAGTCGGACTGGCGTACATCCCTATGTACGCCGTATTCTGTACCGTAAATTTGTATGGGAGCCCCCTTGAATAATATGTTTATGTAATTTTTATTATTAATTATTAAAGTTGAAACACAGTTGAGTATTTTCTGATATTTTCAAAAACCTTACTGTCACCATTATGGATATAGAGCAAAAAACGGGAAAAAATCGTGTTTGTTGTATGAAGCCCCTATTAATAATTTATTTTATTTTAATTAGACTATTAGCTTTTATAACGACACCAGAAATACATAATTTGTGAAAATTGCAACTTTCTAACTATTGCGGTTCTTGAGATCCAGCCTGGTGACATACGGATGGACGACGGTCAGACAGCGAAGACTTATTAACCCTTAATTCGACGGAGTTTTTTTCCGCGATTTTTAATTTTTTTTGTTCATAAACCTTTCCTTTAGTGTCTAAATATGTACAGAAAAATATAAAAAAAAAATCTCTATTTGACAATTTTCGAGAAAATGATAGTATAGTATATTATACATTGCCGGGTTGCTACAAAACTGTTTTGTAATTTAAATCAACATTCAGTAAATGTATCAATAGATTTCTTTATTTTATAATTATTATAGTGGCTTAACAATGAGCACAAGTGAAACAAATATAAAACTGCATATTTGGAGGATTTCATACTTACACAGACGGCAAGCGTAAAGTGTCTAGTATGTAGCGACGCATGTGGCCGATTGCAGCAGTCGCTGATTATTTCTCTAGTGATCATTGCCATGTCACTATAATAATTATAAAATAAAGAAATCTATTGATACATAAAATACAAAATAAGTTGAAGGCTTGGTTTGAATGTGATCTGAAAACTTTTTACGACAGAAGTATTAAAGCTACGCAATATTTTGCTTGGCTCCTTTTATATTTTACGTTTTGGTGGGATGTTACATTACACGCGAATGCTCCCCGTGAGGGAGTACCTTAACTAAACATATTTTCGGCACTCATCGTTTTATCTACACATTGAATCACGTTTGCAGCTCTTAATGATTTGTAGATAGTATTATTGTAAACACGTTTATCTGCTTTTTATTGGATTACCTTGTGACGCTATATGGGCTGATATATAACAGATAACAATATAGTTTAACTCAGGGGTTCCCAATCTTTTTCAGCCTGCGGCGCAGTTACACGTCACAATATTTTGTCACGGCGCCTAGCTATTAGAAAAATATACATAACATCTTTAATGATTATAGTTAGGTTAAACAGGTAAATAAAAACAACATTTAATCATCTACCTGCTATATTTAATAATATTATAATTTTATTTTATAATGTTTGCGGTTTCGGATAGGGATGATGGATAGACTCACGGCGCCTCTCTTGCTTTTCCACGGCGCACCAGGGCGCCGCGGCGCACAGTTTGGGAACCCCTGTTTAACTGATTATAGATTATTATATTTTTCAACCCAATGGGGTTGAAAAATATAATAATTTCGTTGTTCACAGCGGTTATTGAACCGCTGTGAACAACGAAAATAAAATACAATATGAAGGCCGCCCCCCGAGCAAACGACCTTGACCATACATTTGCCGCGTTGCCAAGATCGCACCAAAACCCTATTTTTATACTTATCTTAGTTAAAAATTGACCAAAAAAAATTAAAACGTGGAATATGTATAGTCCATACATATTCCACGTTTTAATTTTTTAGGACAATTTTTATCGTAATGTCAAAATTTTTTAACCGACTTCCAAAAAACGAGGAGGTTATATGTTCGGCTGTAGATATTTTTCGATTGATTTGAAACGGATGACACTACGATGTTGCCACTTTTTAATTTCTTCACTTTCTTGACAGACAGTTTATGATATTGTCGATCTATTGGCGTGTGTTTCAAATAAAAGTAATTTGTAAATATTATGCTATATAATATAGTCCTCCTTATCGATTTAGATAACGGCGACCCCAGAAATTAAGGATTGTTTCTATTATGAGCCCTAATATGACTTGTTAGACCGAACTTGGTTTTGATTGTCCTATCACATGTGCTACGGTAGAATTGGCCGACAGACGTCTCTCTTTACGCAATTGGCGCTTTACTTCAAGCGTCTGCAGACGGTCTTTCTCAAAATTTTTGATTTTGGTATTAATCGTAGAGCGCCAGGATATCCGCTCAGTAGCAAGCTTTTCCCAGCATGCAGGGTCAATAACACAGGCATTCAAGTGTCTTTTTAGAACATCCTTATATCGCAGATGTTGTCCACTTTGCTTACGTTTGCCCTCTGCCAACTCCGAAAAGAAGACGGCTTTAGGCAAGCGGCGATCATCCATGCGAAGGACGTGCCCGCACCATTTAAGTTGTCGTTGCATCAGTAGAGCTTCCATGCCATACGTCTCGACTCTCGGCGCGGCGCAGGACTTCAGAATTAGGTACATGGTCCTACCACTTTATTTTCAGAATTGATCTTAGACATCGTAGGTGAAAGGTGTCTAGTTTCTTTATGTCTGGCTTATAGAGACACCATGTCTCAGCTCCATATAAGAGAATAGGTATTATAAGTGCTTTATAAACATTAATCTTTGTCTCTAGCTTGAGATTATGGTACTTCCACACACGGTTATTCAGTCGCCCAAAATTAGCAGCAGCACTAGCAATACGTGATGGTATCTCCAAGGCAAGGGTGTTGTCGTTGCGGATGAGACTTCCAAGATACTTAAAGTGTGAAACCTCTTCTAGTATTTGTCCATTCAGATACAACGCAGAAGGGTCAGCAGCGGTTTCACCTCTAGGCATTTGCTTAAGAATTTGTGTCTTAGAGGCGCTTATAACCAGTCCGAACTGATGACAAGACCCTTGTGATGTGTCAACGTAGCTCTGGAGTTGCCCTATGCAATCGGACATGAGACATAATATCAGCATAAAGTATTTCCAATACAGACATTCTCCGAGTTTTTTTTTGCCCTAAATCTTGCGATATCAAATAATCCTCTATCAGTCTGAACATTCAGTTATTTTCATGAGGGGGGGTAGGGATTTGGGGGGGGGGGGCGCATCCCGCCCAAATCAAATGACACTCGAAAACCGTATGCTTAGTTTAGTTTTTAACTTTGTTCTTAAAAAAGGAGAAATATAACGCCGCCCCGCGAACCCCTCTGAAACTCATACTTATAACGAAATGGTGTCGTGGCGTTAGTATCCCGTCTTATTTCTCCTTTTTAGGACCAAACTAAGTCATCTATAGATAAAATAATATCGTAGGAAATTCAATTCTTTACATTGAATATTTTTGAGCAATAATACTTGGGACGTGATCTAACCTAACGCAGATGAAGTCGCGAGCAACAGCTAGTAATATTATATAGCCTATGTGTTGACCCGAACTCTTGGTAATATTCGTGCAAAATTTGAAGTAAATCCATTCAGCACTTTTTGAGTTTATTTTGGACATACAAACAGACAAACAGATTGTGGGAATAGGCGTGGCCGCCACAAAGGAAGATCTTCCAACCGAGCGAGGTGTTATGCTCGGTCAGGCCGGAGCCCACGTGATACATTTCAGCTGCCGTATATATGTTACGCTCAAAGACCGAAAACCGACAACAAACTAAAAACTATATTTTTGGCTTCCATATCGATTGTAGATCACGTCCCAAGTATTATTTCTTAAAAAATATTCTATGTGGGTGAATTTCAACATGTCGATATTTTATTCATTTCGGTGAACTTTTTTGTTTCCTTGTTTTTTTGAGTTTTTATGGAAGTTTCCTCTCAATTAAGTATAATGTTATATGACTACAAAAATAATGACAAAAATTAAACAGTAAACAAACGAAGTATACACATTTCTATTTTTGCTGTTACCGAGATGAAAAAGTCAGTCACCGAGATGAAAAAAAAATCACCGAAATGTAAATTCACTGAAATAGCAGCATGATTGCAAAACAAGCATCCCGGAATAAAAAAATTGAACAATCGGTAATTTTATAAATTCGTATCAAAATATAATTAACTAGCTGACCCCCAGAACTTCGTTTCGCTATTCTAAAATCCAATAAAAGAATCCGTTTGTTTGTACCACTAATATTTTTTCCTCGGCTGACGAAATTAGGACTAAAAAGGTCGTTGGGACAGTCACCGAGGGGCCTAATTTCCACCTTTAGAATTTTTTATTTTTATCTTCTAGTTATCGAATTAAAAATGTGTCTGTTGCCTCATATGGATAATCACTCAAACTATGCGATGAAATTTTATTTATCCCTAAAAAGCCATTTCACACCCCCAATTTCACAGTAGCCGCGAAAAAAAAGCGGTTGGGAAATTCACCCATGTACAGAATTGACTTTCCTACGATTTTATTATATGTAAGTATAGATAGCTACTTATCAAGGAAAATACCTATCAGACATATCAAATGATATTATTATTGTATTCGATAGTTTGTGACTATAATTATAATATTATTATGTTATCTTTTATGCAATTTCCGGTCGGTGTACAGCAATACATTAGATTTTGAAAGATAAAATATAATCTGGTGATATAAAACTTTATTGATAATGTAATATAAATAATAAATATATTCGCCCAAAAACCTAACTAAATCAGATGAATTATTCAGTACGGGTATCTCCAACCAGTGTTTACTCTGTAAAGTCCAGATCTGAAAAAAAAAAAGATTAGAATATACTTTAAAACTGCAAATAAAAAAAGAAGGGAAAAGGCGCTTCTAAACGATTAGTTATTTTTGGTACTACTAATTCTGTGGTTAGGTTGTCTATAATCTATACTAATATTATAAAGCGGAAGAGTTTGTTAGTTTGTTTGTTTGAACGCGCTAATCTCAGGAACTACTGGTCCAATTTGAAAAATCCTTTGAGTGTTAGATAGTGCATTTATCGGAAATAGCTATAGGCTATATTTTATCGCGATAAGACAAATAGAAGCGAAGAAATAGAGGAAAGTGTGGAAAAAACGGGGGAAATTATTTGAATGGGCTTATTTGAACGCGCTGATCTCAAGAACTACTGGCCCAATTTGAAAAATTCTTTCAGTGTTAGATAGCCCATTTATTGAGGAAGGCTATAGGCTATATTTTATTACGCTAAGACTAATAAGAGCGAAGAAATAGAGAAAAGTGTGGAAAAAACGGGGGAAATTATTTGAAAGGGCTTATCTCACGAATTAATGGAGCAATGTTTATGTTATTTGGCACAGATAAGAAGTAAACCACGTGAAGAATCATAGGCTATTTTTTGTGGACTAATTTGTCTGTGGAATATCTCATTTACGCGAGCGAAGCCGCTTTTGGTATAAAGATACTTTGAGTCCCGAAAAAGAACATAGGATACATTTTGTCCCGGAAAAATGTACGGTTACTGCACAATATACTTTTATGATTTGCGCGTAAACTATTGAATCTATTTTGGTGAAATTTGGCATGGAGATTAGAGATACTAATTTGAATCTGGGACAAGGAATGTCTTTGTCCCGGAAAAATGTGTGGTTCCCACACAATATACTTTTCTGATTTGCGCGTAAACGATTCAAGCGATGTGCGGGAACAACTATAAACTAAAGTCCACGCGGACGAAGTCGCGGGCAACAGCTAGTTAGTATAATACATCTCCACTGTCCACTGAGAGTAACTTTCTGTTGTTAACAGTGAAATAATGCTTGCATTGTATGCTCTGTGAGGCTACCGAAGACTGGGAGAAGGATTTAAGAACTGAGTCTTCTAATGTGATATCTTTAAATTAGCATAAAATTCACTGTTTTGGAAAAATATGAAATAATATTTTAAATCTAAATCCTGATTAACAATGTTCGTCTCAGATTCGACAAATTCCCTAAAACTGAAACGATTCGACAAATTTCAACAGCCAATGAAAGAGCGCTTTGCTGAATACTGACCAATAAGCGCGTTGCAAATTTTTCGATTCTGAAGAGAACAGGAATTGTGAGTATCCCTGCTGATACTTGCTTACTTTTAGCCAAAAGCTTTTATTCTAGTCCATTAAAAGAGGAATCTTACCCTCGCTTATTAAAATCGTTGTTGCCCATATACAACATATCTCCATTGCACATGTCGAAAAGCAGCTGCATCAGACCTGAGCATCTTCTGCCTTCGAGATGGTTATACTCCACGGTTGCGACATACAGCTGCCAGGCGCGGTAGTGACTGCAGATCGGCGTGAGGCAACCAGGTTGCGATTCCCCCCCATTGGCGAAGAAGTCAGCATGACCGATTTCGGAATTTATGCCGAATTCTTTGCTAGTGTGTATGCCTTCGACGTATTGGGCATCAGATGAGCTTAAACGTTCTGGATGGACCTGCCACAGTCTACCGGCAGGATCCAAACCTAGAGAAAAAAAAACCATCAGGCACTTCTTCACAATCTTTGGCAGAATCTAAGAGAAGAGCTTGTGTTTAAAGGTGTGCAATGACCGTAGGTACGTTCATTCAACCAAATGGCATATTAACACTCCAAAATCGTACAACGTATGTATAGTTCGCTTAGATGAAAGCTAAGCTATGTTTGTTTACTATAACGTTGGGACGAGTTTTCTCGGTCTTTTTGTCAATGCCCACCATATAAGATCTTGGTCTAGCCTACCCTGTCTATCGTACTAGACATTCGTACTTACCAGTTATTCTGGCTATCTTTCCATCTAATTCCTTTCCAGCGCTTCCAACTAAATGAGCTCCTAAGCTGAAGCCAATAAGGTGCATTTTGTCGTAGCTAGCTCCAGAAACCTGGCTCAGGAATTTCAGAAACTGTCCCAAGCGGCGACCGACTACGGGAGTACTCAGTAGTGCGGAGTCGTCATCCTCGCCGCCAATCCTATTCCAGTTGAGGATGATGACGTTGGTGTCAGCTTTGCCGAGGTGGGCTAAAACATTAATCATGGTTAGAATTAGAGAAGCGATACTTATTGTATCGTCAGAGAAATTGGTTCATGGGTGGATGGCAGACCTACTTAGTGGGGTTGTTTTATGTCAATCCCCTAAAACCCCTCTCCAGCTTTAGCGAAAGGTCTTAAAGTTACACGCTACCTGGTGGAGTTCGAGAGTCATAATTATTAACTATAAGTTTTATAAACTACGAGTTTTCTAAATCAATAGTTGGAAGTAGTTTAGATTGCTAGAATGGAAGCATAGTATATCCAATATCCACTCGAGCTATCAAAGGTATAAGGATTTGTTGTATTGAGCTATTGTTGGCGCAGTGCCGGTTTTACCACAACCAGGGAGCTCCCTGTGCGAGATTTCTTCGACGTCCAGGGTGCTGTAGCCCTAGCACGGTAACCAGTGGAAATGCGAAAGTATAGACAAACTGTGGAGATATGGTGGAGATAAACTTAAGGTGTCGTTCCAAACTTTTCTTGTTACGAAAAATTCAATTAAAATGCCACTTTATGACAGACTATAGTCACAAACTGTGGAGATAATAAAAAATCTTTTTTCGTTCTGAAAAATTCAATTCAAATGCCACTTTATTACAGAATATAGTCCTAAAAATTCAAATAACATCTTATTTTATGACATATACTATAGTCTGTCATAAAGTGGCATTTTAATTGAATTTTGTCGGTCGCGATTAGTCGCGGTAAAGATCGGAACGGCACCTTAAGTTTATGTCCACAGTTTGTCTATACTTTCGCATTTCTACTTTTCGCCGTGCTAGCACTACTGGTAGTGTGTGGAGGCTTGCGGCGACCCCTTCTGTTAATTTTCGGCGCCCCATTTCATCCGGGGCACTGGGCGATCGCCTAGCGTCGCAGTCCCCTAACGCCGATACTGTGTTGGCGTCATATTGAAGCTATTAGAAAAGTTAAATGCAATATAGCTATTGCATTTAACTTTTCTAATAGCTTCGTGCTTGTCCACACTATGCACTTTCATCATCAATTTTCGTCATATAACCGGACCAAATAACAGCGATCTGTATAATATGAATTAATTTCCTTGATAGTACCATGTCATGCCACCAATTACAAAATAATTATTAGTAAGTCATGCTGTATGGACTATGGTGCAATCTTACCGTCTCTAATAGCCGGGTTGAGCGCGGAGTTGTGGCTGCCGAGGAAACCGTGTGCCACCACCACGGTGGGGTGTTCAGGGTTGAAAGACGAAGACTTGATGGATTCCTCATTCATGTAGAGACGCTGCGCCGTTGTGGGGTTGGATCTGAGGAGGAATTGATATTTCCCGTAAATATTATTTGTTAAATAATTGCCAATATAAAAATTTTGAAAAGAAATTTGGTAACCCTGAATTTATTGAGTGAACAATATAAAATAATATAGTAGAGTAACACAGCCGTGCAATTGTGGGGTTAGATCTAAGGTGGAATTTCCATTGCCAGTTTAAAAAATATAAAAAGACGGCTAGCCTAAATATTATATTGAGTGAACAATTTAAAATTATACAGTAGAGTATCACAGCCGCGTTTTTGAAGTCTAAGCGGTCAGGCCGCGGCGGCCATCGAGAGAGCTACCTCAGTATAAAACCGCCATAGACCACGCGCACATGGCCGCAACGCGATCAGCGGCCACACCATACTTTTGATGGCCGCTGCGACCTAGCCGCCGCGGCCTGGCCGCTAGTGCGCACCGCGGGCTAAGGATCAGTCTAGCGTGATAATATTTTGATGTAATGGCAAACCAGCAGGTGTAAATACATTGATTGTTTCCTTGTACTAAATTTGAATAAACCTCCAAAGAAACGTACGGAAAACGAATTCGTAAATCGAATACGGAAAACGTACGTTTGCGGCCAGTGTGAGTGTTGGAAAAAATAGCGTAACCAATAATAATTAACAGTTAAATGCTCATTAGCAATAATAATTAAATTAAATGTACTTGCTACAATACCGATTGCTCACATTATCGTGGGCAGAAATAGTCTGCGATCATGATTTGATTGTCTTTTTTTTGGGATTTTAACAAACCTTTGACGACCTCTGTGGCTCAGTTGGTGGGCTATCGGTGGCTCAAGCCGCGGGTTCGAATCCCGCCGACGGAACAAAAATTTTTCAAAGTTCCTGGGTCGTGGATGTGTATTAAATATGTGTATAATATAATAAAAATCTGAAATATATGTACAGTATAAAAGTATTAAATATATTTCCGTTGTCTGGTACCTGTAACACAAGTTCTTCAGGTACTTAGCACGGGGCCAGACTGACGTGGTGTGAAGTGTCCATAGATAAAAAAAAAAGTAAAACAATAGAAAATTAGCAGGTTACTAAAATATAATAGAAAAAAGCATTTGTTCCCATTACTAATGTGTATTGACCCTAATTCAATAGAGATTTATAAATGGGAACTTAAAAATTTTAAGTTCCCATTTAAAAGTCTCTATTTAATAGCATAGGTATTTTTTTTCTTTGGAAACTTTTACATAACCATAATATTATGCATTGTTATTGTAATTAATTGTAGTATTATCATGGATTCGGTAATCTTTATTATTTCAAATGATCACAGCATTGATTAGATGTTAATGTTAATTGATAAGTGATAAACACACTTTAAAAATTGAGGAAATTTGAATGAATGATATTATGAATGAACGACTATTCTATTTTTAATCGACTTCCAAAAAGGAGGAGGTTATATTATGTTCGGCTGTGGATATTTTTTTTAAACGTCGTCAGTTTAAAAAAAAATTGGGCTGTCGCTTGAAAGTCCGGAATGAGATTTAAATTGAGGAAAAAGGATTTAAATTGACGCATACCTACTTCGTCTTCATAACACAACCATAACAGAATGTACTCGAACAGGCGACAAAACTGACCATTAGTAAAGTATTTCAGAGAAAGAGCAAAGAAGCATAATCGAAATGCAAATGGCGGATGACAAAGACAATTTTGTTTTTCGTCTCCATTAGGTATGTGTAGTGTAGTAGCACGAGACCGTGTTATAATAGTTATAACACGATCTCGTGCTCATGGTGCGGATGTGTGCCGGAGACGTGCTAGGGGCCGTACCACGAAACCATTTTGAGACTCAAACAATCGTATGAGAATGCCGCCTCCTACTCTAACAAACGAGAAATGACGTTGTTAGAGCAGGATGCGGCATTCTCAGCCGATTGTTTGAGTCTCAAAACGGTTTCGTAGTAGACCTACTGTATCGTGTGTTGCCGAGCCTGTGTAGTTATGGGAGATAAGTAAATAATCCAGTACATTTTGTACTAATCCGCTCAATTTATACTAACTGCAGAATAAAATCACAGAATTATCAAACTAGAATTTAAAAAAAAACTTACTTCGTGTACAAATAGTATTCGATTGATCCTGAGTCATCAGTTATCTCGGAGCTCCAGCCATTTTGCAGCAACGGTTGCAGGTTTCCTCCTGCTACATTTACCACAGTGGGGCTGTCTTCTACTGGTATAGCCGTTGCAGTCACTGCTGAGGAACAGGACAATGGTCAAAAATGTATTGAGCTTGATACAACTATCAGCAATAAATTATTATTTGGCAGTATCTTTCCTATAATTTTGAATCTAACCTCAACTTTACTTAATTTTGAGGAAGCAAATTAATACGAAATAACTCCCTTATTATAATAATTATTATTCAGCTAGCAATCGTCAGCCTGCTTTGTCTGTTTCATCAGCGACAAAAAATATAAAACTTTCAGTTCAGTTGCAGGCGCAAAGGTTTGGCTGGTATGCTTTCAGTCAAACACTTTGTGCCTGTAATTTTATAGTTTTTTGATCGTCGTTTTTTTATACATCAATTGAGGAGTGACTTTTCAAAACGGCTTATTTCGGGTTCCCAAGTTTTTTTTTTTAATGACAAACAAATCTTTGTGTACACTCACATCGTATGACGTGAAGTATCCGGTTCTAAAGTACTTAGATCTCGAAGAAAACTGGCCATAAAAAAAGGCTTTCCGCAACAAAATAGCTTAATTCACGTTAATTCTCGGCCCTACTAATTATGTTATGAGTTTTTTTTCAAAATGGCTTATTTCTAGAACATTTTTAGGGAAATTTTGTTAATACGTATCAAAAAGGCTTCTTTCTAATCTGGTATCACAGGTTATTTTGGAGGGTTGAAACTTGCAAGATTGCTTTATATTTTTAAACATTGGCAACACTTTACATTTGACTACGGCCAATAAAAAAAATATTAAACGTCTTGTGTCTGAATTTAACTCCTCCACGGTCTTATCTGCCATTATGCACCGTTATTTACTCTGAATTAATCTAATTAGCAACAAAAACACCAACGAGCAACGACAGACAATATTTTAATTTATTGTCAAGGTTGAGTGTCAATGAAGATGAAAAATATTGTCTGTCGTTGCTCGTTGGTGTTTTTGTTGCTAATTAGATTAATTCAGAGTAAATAACGGTGCATAATGGCAGATAAGACCGTGGAGGAGTTAAATTCAGGCACGAAAAAAAGGAAATCAGGTCAAAACAGCGGAACAAGAAAATCGTAAGTAGTTTTCAGCAAAGATGTAATAAATTTGCTTGATTATTTTTCCGACCCAAATATCGACCAATAGAATTGCACCATTCGACGTCACGTAGTACAACCTACATGGTATTATACTGATAATTTTTTGAAAATTTTCTCTGGTAGTTGCTATATATAAAAAACAAATTCTAATTCTATTGGCCGACATTTGGGACGGAAAAATAATCCCCCGAATACCACACGAGCTTCAAAATTATCTGGCATTTCCCTCAAGGTTCGTTGCAAACAAATGAAGGAGTCAAGTTTTTCAGGTTAAAAAATCACGAGCGCGAAGCGCGAGTGATTTTTCCTGAAAAACTTGACGAACGGAACGGAACCGACGAACGGAAGCGTAATGGAATATAAATTCCACTGTGTTAGATCCTTAACTAACACATATATTTTTTTCAGTATTTACATTACTATATTTTTATGTCTCCTGTCACTTTTAAATCCGTTTCTGGGAATACAGGGCCTTAAGTGATTTGATTTACACTATCAAAAGTTAGCAATAAATATAATAAACATGTAAACTTACCAAAACCGACTAAAACAATCGCTAGCCATTTATCAACACTATTAAAAATCGGCCGGTGCATTTTTGCTTTTTTTTTTCTTCAAACTGTTTTTTCTTTTTAATTACTTTCAGCCAAACACCTAGGCGGCTTCTTTGATATAAATAGTTTTTGTCGCGGAATCACTTAAATATGTCTTTTTATCAGCTTGTTGTTTCATATTAATCGGAATAATCTAGAAAAGTGTGTAAAATGTGTGTCAGTTACGAATTAAAAACATTAGACGTAAAGCCGTTGATCAACATGAAAAATAAATAAATAAATAAAAAATGAATACGAATTAATTTTTGTTTAAGTATAATTATTATTATCTATACAAACCCCCCTCTATAAAATTTTCCTTTAAACAAAACGATGTCGCGGAATTATATTTCTCCTTTTTTTAAAACAAAGTTAAAAACGACACTGAGCATAGTACGGTTTTCGAGTGTCATTTGATAACCCCCCCACCATGGATCTGTTACTTATAACGAAATGGTTTCGTGGCGTTTGCATTGCGTCTTATTTCTCCTTTTTAGGAAGAAACTAAGTCATCTATACAAATAATAAAATCGTAGGAAAGTCAATTCTGTACATTGAATATTTTTGAAAAATAATACTTGCGACGTGATCGACAATCGACTGAATCGAATCGAATCGAATAATAGAATTTATAGGGAAACATGTCGTGACTTCGGTTTAGTGAGAAGTATTCGCAGCATATGCTACCAACAAGTAAGATTTTGCACCGAGGTATACCTGGTATACCGTGGTTCGGAAGGTGCTGAGAGAACTCCTGATTCTTTATAAATATAAGTTTGGGAGTTTCAGCGTTGTTTTAAGAACGGAAAGCATATGCTACTATGCAAATTACATTTATCATCATCAACAACATCATCACTATGGTAGTGATGATGATGATGATTATATACCATGCATCGTCCCATGTTTATGTGCCTATAATGACCCTGTTATTGGTACTTTTCATTGTTATTTAGATCGAGACTCGAGTTCGTCAAGCGATAATAAAAAAAATCTATACTTATAAATCTGAAAGTATGTTTGCTTGATCGCGCTAATCTCAGGAACAACAGGTCCAATTTAAAAACTTATTTCAGTGTTTAATATTATAAAGGCGAAAGTTTGTTTGGATGTATGGATGTTTGTTACTCTTTCACGCAAAAACTACTAAACGGATTTTAATGAAACTTTACAATACTAAAGCTTATACATCAGAATAACACATAGCCTACAATTTTAACCGACTTTCAAAATGGGGGAGGTGTTATGTTCGTTTTTATATGTTCAACGATTACTCCGCCGTTTGTGAACCCATTTTCAAAATTTTTCTTTTGATATGTAGGGTATTCCAATTTGGTATTATATTCACAAAAGTGGTAATCTGATGAAGGATCCATAAGTAATCGAGGGAACTCCTCAAAATTTATAGGGAAACATGTGGTGACTTCGGTTTCGTATCGTATGTATTCTAAGCATATGCTACCAACAATTAAGATTTTGCACCGAGGTATACCTGGTATACCGTGGTTCAGAAGGTACTGAGAGGACTCCTGATTCTTTATAGATACAAGTTTGGGAGTTTCGACGTTGTTTTAAGAACGGAAAGCATATGCTACTATGCAAATTATATTCATCATCATCACTACCATATTATATCATGCATTGTCCTATGATTATGAGCCTATTATGACCCTGTTATTGGTGCTTTTCGTAGTCTTTTAGATCGAGAATCGAGTTTGTCAAGCGATAATTTAAAAAAAATCTATACTTAATATTATAAACCTGAAGAGTATGTTTGCTTGAACGCGCTAATCTCAGGAACTACAGGTTCGATTTAAAAACTTATTTCAGTGTTAATTAGCTCGTTTATCGAGTAAGGCTATAAGCTATATATTATCACGCTAAGACTAATACGACCGAAGAAACTCAGGAAAATGTGGGAAAAACGGGGAAAATATTAGAAAGGGTTTATCTGACGAACAATTTTCATGGCAATATTTGGCACAGATATAGAATAGACCACGTGAAGGGAGTAAAGCTATTTTTATGAGAAAATGTATGGTTTCTGTAAAATTCCTAATTTACGCTGGCGAAGCCGCGCGGGACATCTATCATCATCATATCTTAATATATATATTTCTTGTGTGCGTGTGTATGTGACTGAACTCCTCCTAAACGACTGGACCAATTTTGATGAAATTTTTTGTGTGTGTTCGTGGAGATTCGAGAATGGTTTAGATTTACAGTTTGGTCTACTGGAAAATGTTTTTTCAATTAATTTCTTATTTATAAGGAGTTGTTGATTTTGGAATGTTTTACATTAGATCCGGCGGACGGCGCTATCATCGCATTCAATATTATTCTATTTCAATTTTAGTTTGTCCTGACAGATGGTGCTACGATTAATTTGAAAAAAATTTTGTTATTCAATTCATGTGCTGATTAAAATATTAAATAAATAACACATAGGCTACAATTTTAACCGACTTTCAAAATGGGGGAGGTGTTATGTTCGTTTTCTTATATTCAACGATTACTCCGCCGTTTGTTAACCGATTTTCAAAATTTTTCTTTTGGTATATAGGGTATCATCCCAATTTGGTATTATATTCAGAAAAGTGGTGATCTGATGAAGGATCCATAAGTAATCGAGGGAACTCCTCAAACTTATACTGAAACTGAAACATATGGTGACTTCGGTTTCGTGAGAAGTATTCTAAGCATATGCTACCAACAAGTAAGATTTTGCACCGAGATATACCTGGTATACCGTGGTTCGGAAGGTGCTGAGAGAATTCCTGATTTTTTATAGATACAAGTTTGGGAGTTTCGGCGTTGTTTTAAGAACAGAAAGCATATGCTACTATGCAAATTACATTCTTCATCATCATCATCATCTAGTGATCTAAAAGACTATGAAATGGTATAATATGGTAGTCCATATTATACCATTTCATAGTCTTTTAGATCGAGACTCGAGTTTGTCAAGCGATAATTAAAAAAAATCTATATCTACCTAATATTATAAACCTGAAGAGTATGTTTGCTTGAACGCGTCAATCTCAGAAACTACAGGTCCGATTTAAAAACTTATCTCAGTGTTAGATAGATCATTTATCGAGTAAGACTCATCATTTATCGAGAAGGTTATATTATATTATTACTCTAAGACTAATACGACAGAAGAAACTCAGGAAAATGTGGGAAAAACGGGGGAAATATTTTTTATGGGAAAATGTACCTACGGATTCTGTAAAATTTCTAATTTACGCGGGCGAAGCCGCGCGGGACATCTAGTATCTTTATAAAAATGTTGATACAGAAGATGAGTAGTACAGAAAAAACCGGCCAAGTGCGAGTTGGACTCGCCCATGAAGGGTTCCGCAGCAACAATAAGGCTTATTTTTTATGAAATTAAAGGGTTTTTGATTTATTTTTATGTTTCAGTTGATTTAATGAAAGTTAATTTAAGATTTACCATTTATGACGTATAAAAAAAAACTACTAGCTAGATCTCGTTCAAACCAATTTTCGTTGGTAGTTTTTTTAGTATTGTATATCATATATTTTTTTTAGACTTATTACTTTAGAAGTTAGAGGGGGGGACACACATTTTACCACTTTGGAAGAGTCTCTCTCGCAAACTATTCAGGTTAGAAAAAAATTATACTTGAAACTTCAATATGATTTTTGAAGACCTATCCAAAGATACCCCCCACGTATAGGTTAGATGAAAAAATTTTTTTTTCTTGGTTTAAGGTTTACCATTTTCATGACGTATAAAAAAAACTACTTGCTAGATTTCGTTGAAACCAATTTTCGTTGGTAGTTTTTATAGTAATGTACATCATATATTTTTTTTAGACATATCATGCCCCTAGTTTAGAAATTAGAGGGGGGGACACACATTTTACCACTTTGGAAGAGTCTCTCTCCCAAACTATTCAGGTTAGAAAAAAATGATATCCGAAACCACAATATAATTTTTTAAGACCTATCCATAGATACCCCACACGCATAGCTTAGATGAAAATATATTTTTTTGTTTCAGTTGTACCTAAAATTTTTACAAATTTTTCCATTTTTGTATCAAAATCTTAATGCGGTTCACAGAATACATATACTTACCAAGTTTCAATAGTATAGCTCTTATAGTTTCGGAGAAAAACGTGGCTGTGACATACGGACGGACAGATAGACATGACGAATCTATAAGCGTTCCGTTTTTTGCCATTTGGCTACGGAACCCTAAAAATACGATTTATAGAGTATTTGTACATTATCTCGATACCTCAACAGAGGTTTTCATCAAAGAATTCTATTTAAGTCTTTGGTTTTCATAAATTCCGTTTTAGTTTCAGTTTCGACTTTCGAAACTTAAAATTTACGAAACCAGCGACAGATCTAATAAGAAAAAAATAAAAACCTATTGACGAACGTTACAGAGTCGAGCATTACATCAGTGAGGGAGGAGAACCGAGCATTACAATGCACACCTTGTAATGATACAATGCGTAATATCTTGATACAACTTGTAACATCAATGCTGCGTGTTAGTGAAGTCAACTTACTATGTAATGCTCAAAGTCGAATCTTTAATGTTACATTACACGTGAATGCTCATCGGTCAGGGAGGAAGTATTGTAATCATAAAGTTATTATACCTAGCGGAATAGAGAAACAAAGGCATGAGCAAGGGAGATGTCACTATCAGTAACACTGCGTGGTAAAAAGAGACGTGATACATGACAGCAGCACTCTTTTTTTGACGTCCAGTCGGCACGTGCCGCACGTTGACAATTTAATCTCATAGAAATCATGTTCAATCATGCTTGTGTAAGTGTATACGTATTACGTACACATATTTTTATACACAGATGAAACCAATTGCGGTTTCGTTTGACAGCTCGAGATTGTTGCTCTATTCCGCTAGGTATATCAACTTTATGATTATAATGGAATGCTCAAAGTCGAATCTATAATGTTACATCACTCGTGAATGCTCATCGGTCAGGGAGGAAGTATTGTAATGTAATTCTCAAAGTCGAATCTATAATGTGTACATCACTCGTGAATGCTCATCGGTCAGGGAGGAAGTATTGTAATGGAATGCTCAAAGTCGAATCTATAATGTGTACATCACTCGTGAATGCTCATCGGTCAGGGAGGAAGTATTGTAATGGAATGCTCAAAGTCGAATCTATAATGTTACATCACTCGTGAATGCTCATCGGTCAGGGAGGAAGTATTGTAATGGAATGCTCAAAGTCGAATCTATAATGTTACATCACTCGTGAATGCTCATCGGTCAGGGAGGAAGTATTGTAATGGAATGCTCAAAGTCGGATCTATAATGTTACATCACTCGTGAATGCTCATCGGTCAGGGAGGAAGTATTGTAATGGAATGCTCAAAGTCGAATCTATAATGTTACATCACTCATGAATGCTCATCGGTTAGGGAGGAAGTATTGTAATGGAATGCTCAAAGTCGAATCTATAATGTTACATCACTCGTGAATGCTCATCGGTCAGGGAGGAAGTATTGTAATGGAATGCTCAAAGTCCAATCTATAATGTTACATCGATCGTGAATGCTCGTCGGTCAGGGAGGAAGTATTGTAATGTAATGCTCAAAGTCGGCTCTATAATGTTACATTACACGCGAATGCTTCCGGTGAGGGAGCACCTTTAAACTAAACAAATTTTCGGTACTCATCGTTTTATCTTCAGAGTGATTCATAAAATCACGATTGCAGCGCTTAATAATTTATAGATAGTATTATCCCACCAAAAACATTGTCATGTAAAAATGTTGCCAAGATGAGAACATAATAATATTATAGTTCGCCGTGTCAAAAAGTAGTGAGATCTCATGTAGAGCCAAGTTTCTAACCTCACATACTCAGCCCTAAATCTAAAAACCTTAATTTTACACTAAAGCGCGGCAAAATATTTGATAATAATATTATAATGTGTCAGCCGCACGATAAGAATCTAAAAACTCTAAACATTAGTCAAAATCGGTGGCCTGGCCATTTATCATTAGTTACGGCACTCCCGTGCCCCCAGATTGTAAACACGTTTACCTGCTTTTTTATTGGATTACCCGGTGACGCTATATAGGCTGATATAACAGATAAGATAGTTTAACTGATTATAGATTATTATATTTTTCAACCCCTTTAACTGTGAACAAATAAAAAAACTTGAGAGGTATCAAGAGACACCCGAATGGAACGAAGTTATTTCGTATGTTAAAAAAACCTGTATACATATTATGTATACATATTGATGCACAGGAATACTAACAACGCCCTCTGCCCCTAGCATGCAGGTACTAATAAAAAACTCTTTACGCCGAATGCGCGATAAGGAACTTCGTTCCAATACTAAGTATATTAAGTAAGTTACTTCGTAACGAGAGTCGTGAATTAGGACAAAAAGGCAGACATCTGTTTTTTTAATCAAGAATTAAGTTAATTTAATAAAAAAAATGTTAAATGAATTGTAAATGTGATAATATAAAATATAAATACTTATATAAAAAAATATGAAAAAAATAAAATAACTAAGTAGGACGCTTTGTTTTAGAGAAATCCACACGGTTTCTTTTCTTTTATATTTTAGTTAATAGTAAAAAAACAAAATATATTAAATTCAAATTGCCCAATGTAAGGCAAACGGAAACCAATGTGCTTTTAAATGGTGATGTTATGGTGCTAGTGGATACAGCTGTATTTTTAGGTATTACACTAGACTCCAAGCTTCAGTGGGGCCCTCATATTGCTGGGTTGGCCGACAGACTCAGTTCAGCAGCATATGCAGTAAGTAAGATTAGACAATTTTCAGATGAAACAACAGCACGTCTAGTGTATTTTAGTTACTTTCATAGTATTATGTCCTACGGCATTTTGCTGTGGGGCAATGCTGCAGATATAAATACAATTTTTGTGCTGCAGAAGCGAGCTGTGCGGGCAATCTACAAGTTGGCCCGTAATACTTCACTTAGAGAAAAATTTAAGGAAACTGGAATCTTAACTGTTGCTTCTCAATATGTCCTATCAAATGTATTATATGTTAAAAAGAATATATATCAATTCACGAAAAAGTGTGATACCCATGGGAGAAATACTCGTAATAAACATAAGCTTGAAATTCCGGTGACTAGACTTACTAAAGTCAAAAATTATTTTAAAGGTCAATGTATACGCCTTTATAATAAGATCCCAGAAATCGTTCAAAATCTCTCAATTAATAGATTTTTAAAAAAGTTGTTAAAGAACGTTTGTGTACCAAAGCGTACTATAAAGTTACTGATTTCATGAATGATAGTACACCATGGGAATAAGGTCGCCCCCTGCAGAGCTGTTTCATTATAATATGTATAATAATTGTACACTCGTTGTATTTTATTTAGTCATAATGACACTGTTATTTTATAATATATTTTTTGTAATTTTCCATCTTTTTAGAAAAAGATGGCCCCGTGCGAGTTTCTTACGCCGGTTCTTCTCGTCGGGTTAGTTCCCGAACCGGTGGTAGGCATCTGTGTAGCCCCGACGTTCAGAGAATATTTGAAAAAATTTATTCTGAATAAAAATTTTTGAGTTTGAGTTTGAGTTTGATAAAAATCAAGTACGATTTCAAGGATTTGAGTTAATCATTTTTCCGGCTTCTGGAGGTTTCCGGGGAAATAATCAAATTTCGGCCCAAATGAAATTTAGGTGATGGCAGCCCTATTAATTGGGAATTTTTGCAAAGGACGAAGCAAAGGGCGCTACTGGCACATACAGTAAATAATCCGACCACAATCGGACATGTCGCACACGTTATAATTAACAGTAACACAGTATAATTAACAGTAACACAGTATAATTAACAGTAACACAGTAATTAACAGTAACGTTGTTAATCGTCAAACAAAACATTTTGTTTACAGTCAACGCCACCACATTGCTTTCCATCAGGTGACCGTTTGCTCGCTTGCCCCCTTATCTTATATATTCAAACGAGCAATTCTTTAAGTATACTAGATGTCCCACGCGGCTTCGCCCGCTTAAATTAGGAACTTTACAGAAACCGTACATTTTCCCATAAAAATAGCTATGTATACTCCCTTCACGTGGTCTACTCTATATTATAAAATTGCTCCAGTAGTTCGTGAGATAAACCCTTTCTAATATTTCTCCCGATTTTCCCACATTTTCCTGAGTTTCTTCTGTCGTATTAGTCTTAGCGTGATAATATAAAGCCTATAGCCTTAATCGCCTCGATAAATATCGCTATAAATCGCTATCTAACACTGAAATAAGTATTAAATAAGTTTTTAAATCGGACCTGTAGTTCCTGAGATTAGCGCGTTCGAGCAAACATACTCTTCAGGTTTATAATATTAAGAGGAGTCCACACCGCCGTTTTTCCATACAAACGTTGTCCCCTGTTTCCTCCCTGGATAATGCCGGTAGAGTTATGATTTTTTTCCTAAATATCTATGGCCACTATTAGCATGTCCCTATGTTTTCTTTTTTTCATAATTTTATTATTAAAAAAGATGAGAACGTCCAAAAACCCAAATAAATGGCCAGATTTTCCTCTGTGTTCAAACACCCAGAAAACAAAACTGGCTAAAATATACAAAAAAATAAAACATAGGAACACACCTCAAGCCTTGCTTTAATTCTTAATGAAAAAGTACTTAAATCGGTTAAGTTTTGGAGAAGGAATCAGCGGACAACGAATCGAAGATTTTCTGTTCTTTTATTAGAACTTTTGTCGTGTTGTCTCTATCGCGCTCTGCGGTGGGAGACTTGAGATTGGTGAGACAGCAATACATTTTCAAATACCTATTTTCAATTTCTCTCGCCCCTGGTGTATCCTCTTAAGTATAGATTTTTTTCAATTATCGCTTGACGAACTCGAGTCTCGATCTAAAAGACTATGAAAAGTACCAATAACAGGGTCATCTCATAATCATGGGACGATGCATGGTATAATATGGTAGTGGTGATGATGATGATGATGAATGTAATTTGCAACGCCGAAATTCCCAAACTTGTATTTATAAAGAATCAGGAGATATATACGTGGGAAAGCCATGCTTCGGCACGAATGGGCCGGCTCGACCGGAGAAATACCACGTTCTCACAGAAAACCGGCGTGAAACAGCGCTTGCGCTGTGTTTCGCCGAGTGAGTGAGTTTACCGGAGGCCCAATTCCCTTCCCTATCCTCCCCTATTCCCTTCCTTTCAAATCCCTACCCTCCCCAATAGGTAATAACCCTATTCCCTCTTAAAAGGCCGGCAACGCACCTGCAGCTCTTCTGGTGCTGCGAGTGTCCATGGGCGACGGAAGTTGCTTTCCATCAGGTGACCCGTTTGCTCGTTTGCCCCCTTATTTCATAAAAAAAAGGAGTTCTCTCAGCACCTTCCGAACCGCGATATACCTGGTATACCTCGGTGCTTATTGGTAGCATAATATATGCTTAGAATACTTCTCACGAAACCGAAGTCACCACATGTTTCCCTATAAATTTTGAGGAGTTCCATCGATTACTTATGGATCAGATCACCACTTTAGTGAATATAATACCAAATTGGGATGATACCCTATATACCAAAAGAAATTTTGAAAATCGGTTAACAAACGGCGGAGTAATCGTTGAACTTCAAAAATCGAACATAACACCTCCCCCATTTTGAAAGTCGGTTAAAATTGTAGCCTATGTGTTATTCTGATGTAGAACCTGTATTATTGTAAAGTTTTTAAATTTTGATCGGCGATTCCATAAAGAAGCGATACAGAAAACATGTTGGCTCAGGTTAAAGCATGTCGGTATTCCAGGTTTAAAATAGGCTTTAAAATTAAATAAAGAGCAATGGGTGTGCCATTAAACTGAAATCATCGCCGGAGATTTATCCAGGCGATATCGATGGGATACGTGCACTGACTTGCGCGATGTACTAGTCGTTCACACTAAGGGTCAATTCAGACCGCAACGCGACGCCTAGATGCATTTCTTTTGTATGGATTTGACAGATTTGTAAGACTTCTCACGCTATGCTTTCGTCCCACGGTGATAATTTAACAGTCCATTAATCAATGTTGATTGTGTCCTTTCCCGGGAATCAAAGTATGCCCATACCAAATTTTAACAAAATCGGTCCAGAGGTTTGGGCGTGAAGAACTAATAGACAGACACACTTTCGCATTTATAATATTAGTATGTATATATAACAATAATAATAATATCTATGGACGCTTCACATCACGTCATTGTGGCCCCATGCTAAGTACCTGAAGGACTTGTGTTACGGGTACCGGACAACGGAAATATCTATACTATAATATTATAATTCTGCAGAGTTTGTTAGTTTGTTTGTTTGTTTGTTTGAACGCGCTAATCTCAGGAACTACTGGTCCGATTTAAAAAATTCTTTCAGTGTTAGATAGCCCATTTATCGAGGAAGGCTATAGGCTATATTTTATCACGCTAAGACTAATAGAAACCAAGAAATAGAGGAAAATGTGGAGAAAACGGGGGGAATTTATGTATGTTAGTCATTAAGGTATATATTGTATGGGCCTACGTAGCCTGATTTAAATAAATAAATAAAAAATAAAATAAAAATAATAAGATCCTAGGAAAGTCAATGCCGTACATTGAATATTTTTGTACAATAAATAATACTTGAGACGTGAACTTCTATACTAATGCGGACGAAGTCGCGGGCAACAGCTAGTATTTAATACTTTTATGCTATACATATATTTAAGATTTTTATTATAATAATATAATGATACACATATTTAATACACATCCATGACACAGGAACTTTTGAAAACTTTTTGTTCCCTCTAACGATTCGAACCCGCGACTCCCGGCTTGAGCTAACAACAGCCCACCAACTGAGCCACAGAGGTCGTCGAATTAAAAGCTTAGTGTTGAAATATAAAATCTGTAGGAATGATAAAGCAGACAGAAATGAAATATGCGATTGGAGAATAATGGTACGCCAAAATCCCAGCTCAGAAGCTTATCGGAGAATAAATTCGGTGAGACGTGCCAAGTGCAAGATCATAAAATGTCATTAGCATTTGCTCCTTTTGTGAAGGTGGGGTTATTATAGGAGGGTTTAGTTTTGAGTTGTTTTTGCTACAGTGCTAGTAAAATTCCTTCTTTTAGGGTAAGATCCCAGAGTGATCAGACATAACTTATTTTCACATGGTATTCTAAGTACATGAGGCGCTGATGAACATTAGGTTTCATCCATGTGAAAATAAATTAATCTGATCGCTCTAGGATCTGGGACCAAATAGTTATTTTTGAAAAAGACTAAATATTGTTATCTTATATATAAAATTCTCGTGTCACAATGTTAGATACTCCTCCGAAACGGCTTTACTGATTTTAACCATATTTTATGTGCATATTCAGTGGGTCTGAGAATCGGCTACTGGGTACTTAGTATATTAATAAGTGCATTTGTTGAATAAATAATAGTAAATTATTACAACTCGAGATTGACGGCGACCATTGTTTATGCGACGGGATAGCGATCGACGTTGCCATGGTGACATACTTATTTGGTCACTTCAATAAAATAATACGGGCGAAATACTTTATATTATGGTAAAAGCAACGTTTGCCGGGACAGCTAGTTATATTCTAAAGTTTAAACTAGTGTGATTTAAATACACCAGTCACCACGTCTTCATTTGTATCATTATTATTTGCTATTCAGATTATATTAAATGATATTTATTTTTTGGTCACCAACTACAATTTTTTTTTTAATTGAAGTCTTGGTTTCTTTATTTCTTTATAATATTAATTTATAAATGTAAAAGTAATTTTAACGTTTACGGATATAGTAAAAATAGAGTATTAAGTACTGAAGAATCCATGAAATTATTATTGTAGGATGGGTTGCACCAAAAGCGTAGTTAAAGTTAAAGTTAAGGTTAAAGTTATGGTTATAGTTAAGGATAAATTTAGCTTTAACTTTAACCTTAACTCTGACCGGAGAAATTGACAGATTTCTGTTGCGTTTATTTTTTTATTCAAGCTACAGGTAACGGGATTGAGACTATAAAAAATTTATTATCCGTAAAAATTGACAGGAAAAATATTTCTTATAACAACATCTAAGAGTAAATTTTCACGAAAAAAATGACGATTTAAGTAGGTATGAGCGGTTATAGTTTTAGTTAAATATGGCGTCCTTAAACAGAGATTTGACATTTCGCACTGTAGTTATAGTTAAACTTACAGTTATAGTTAAAGTAAGTTTGTGCAACCCACCCTAAGAAGAATGTTAATATCGCACTGTAGACCACAGGTGCACACAGATGAAAAACGAATACATGGACGAATTAAAATGATAATAATTTTAAATTAGGTATTCTATGTGCCTTAGCTTATTTCTATAGCAATAAACTATTTTTGTAATTAATTTTTCAAAAATAAGAGCAATAGCAAAGGCGAGAAATATATTTTTTTAAGGTGCGTATTTTTTAACATGACTAATTATGCCACCAGTCACGAGAAGAAAATGCGGCCCACTATGATGCGGCTACACATAATGTGTAGCACTAAAGTTACGCGGAATTTTGTTAGGGCACAGCTGCGGGCGGGCTGCATTTTTCTGCATTATAACTTGTATGAAAAATGCGGACCACCCCGCTGCGGCCACACATAATGTGTGTGCACCCTAAAGAGCGTAAACCCTGCTGAATTCTGTACTTGAATCAGTAAGGCCGGAGTTTCTAAATCCGATTTGAGGCTTACAGTGTTTCAGAATACGATGTAGCTTAGCTGGTAATTGATTGGTGAATTTATAACGAACAAGGAAGTAATGCTGATACGGATTAAGACGGTATAATATCATCGCAAATGGCGCAATTACCGTATCGCTTACGAATTTTGTCGCGGAACACTTTTCATTCGTACACGATTTAAGAAAATGAACGTTTGCGCTAGTCTTACGGAATTTCACATCAAACTTCCCCATCAGGAAATCCTAATGTCGTCTCACGCAATTGAATTCTGTCAAATCCATACACAATTAAAAAATGCATCTACGCGTCGCGTTGCGTACTGAATAGTCCACCCTTGACCACGGCCGCTGGAAAGCAGTCGAAACGTCGGGAATAAGGCTTGTCGCATACACATTTGACATTACACACGTTTTCCCAATGAGTTTCTAAAATACCAGAGTAGCAATGTCTTACAAAAGATTCTCAGAAATGCGTAACCACTTTTTTGTTCAAAAGACAATGTCAAGTCATATATTCGTTATGTCATTATGTATGTGAGATATGCCTGCAGGCATCTTCGAAGTGGCAACGCGTTGCTACCGTAAACTTCCAATCTAGTTACGTTAGTAACATAGAATATCATTGCGTTTTCCTTTATGTTTCATGATGCATCGAATACAAAGCAAATAATTCAATTCCGTGAGACGACATGCCAATCTGGCAATTCAATACAAAATTATAAATGCATCTACGCGTCGCGTTATGGTCTGAATTGATCCGGGTTGATTCAGACGCGACGCGTAGATGCATTTCTAAATTTATATGGATTTGACAGATTCTTAAGACGTCTCACGCAATTGAAATCTGTCAAATCCATACAAATTTATGGCACGCCGCGCCTCGCCTTGTCTCGTCGCGTTGCAGTCTGAATTGGCCCTTAGGGTTCATTCAGACCGCAATGCGACGCGTAGATGCATTTCTAAATTTATATGGATTTGACAGATTCTCAAGACGTCTCACGCAATATAAATCTGTCAAATCCATACAAATATATGGCGCGCCGCGCCTCGCCTTGTCTCGTCGCGTTGCAGTCTGAATTGACCCTTAGGGTTGATTCAGACCGCAACGCGACGCGTATTTGCATTTCTAAATTTATATGGATTTGACAGATTCTCAAGACGTCTCACGCAATATAAATCTGTCAAATCCATACAAATTTATGGCGCGCCGCGCCTCGCCTTGTCTCGTCGCGTTGCAGTCTGAATTGACCCTTAGGGTTGATTCAGACCGCAACGCGACGCGTATTTGCATTTCTAAATTTATATGGATTTGACACATTCGCAAGATGTCTCACGCAATTGAAATATGTATCCATACAATTTATGCTGCGCCACGCCTCGCCTCGCCTAGTCTCGTTGCGGTCTGAATTGACCCTAACGGTCACTTCTGACCTTTAGGGTCAATGCAGGCCGCAACGACGAGGCGTCTTGCAAATCTGTCAAATCCATATACATTTAGGAATGCATCTACGCCTCGCGTTGCGGCCTGAAATCTGAATCAACCCTTAGACATCCGCCACTGAATTTGTTCAAATAATCGAAGATTCATCAGTTATTATTTGTATTCCGATCTACGCACACCACGCCGCACCCGCTCGAGCTACGCGCCGTGTGAAGGGGCTGGCTCGTGCAGCCGCGTCCTATCCTATTGAAGTTGCTAACTTCAAAGGCGCTGCTCGGCGCGACTTGGGCGGTTCGTGATTGTTGTAACTTGTAGTGTTGTTGGCTTGTGCTCGCTGATCGCTCGTACAAGTCGGCTCGGCGCGCCGCAGCTCGTGGTATCACGTGCCGTGAGAAGCCAGCATAATACTCAAGCCATTTTGATACAACAAAATCGAATAATCATAATTTTTGATATTATAATTTGTATATAATATCTCTTAGAAATTATTTATCTAGCTCAAGATACATTCTTCTGATGATAAGAAAATAAAGAGATATAAATATTGTATGTTTTTCTGGTTTTAATAAATGTTTAGCTTTATAATCTTTGTGACTCCAAAAGTCAATATTTGATCATTGGGTCATAACGAATATTAGGCTTTGTAAATAAAGGACATTATTTAAATATCAACATTTTATTAATAATATTTTTCGTTCTTATAATTTTTATTATAATTAGTATGGATATGTTCTTGCAGTGTCCATTCGGTACATTCCGGATCTGAAATAAATATGAAACAATACAATATTATTGGAAAAATACATTATTTGGAAAAAAATTAAAAACACAGCGTACTCCTTATTGCAAGTCTGAATGCACAGGTATACGTTTTGTCCATTTACTTTTAATTTTAACGTGAGAGAGCCATGCTTCGGCACGAATGGGCCGGCTTGCGCTGTGTTTCGCCGAATGAGTGAGATTACCGGAGGCCCAATCCCCTACCCTATTCCCTTTCCTACCCTCCCCTATTCCCTTCCCTTCTCTTCCCTACCCTCCCCTGTTACCCTATTCCCTCTTAAAAGGCCGGCAACACACCTGCAGCTCTTCTGATGCTGCGAGTGTCCATGGGCGACGGAAGTTGCTTTCCATCAGGTGACCCGTCTGCTCGTCTGCTTATTTCATAAAAAAAAAACCTTTGACCCATGATATTATACCACAAGCAAAAATAAACGTATCACAATATTCATCTATGATTGCCCATATGCGACGTTGATAATGCAATAATAAGCAATATGCATGCCAAAGACTTTTTTAACCATAGCCACAAGTTGCATCTATCGAGACCACTGACCTCCATTATACAAGTATGTATAATGGAGATCAGTGATCGAGACCCAACGTGTTGTGAAAATCTTTAGTTATTTTTGTCATCAGCTGCGGGGCTAAAATGGTCGCTTTTAAGAATCATGATAATATGAATCATAATATTATTCATTTTTCTAAAATCGCAAAATGCAACTCCGCAAAATTCATTTCTGTATTTTTGTACTGATTTGACATTTGTCAGTTTGACAGTTTTGACAATTCATTTGCTGAATTGATTGAAATGAATTGCTAAATGTGACCATTTTAGCCCCGCTGTACTATATATAATTATATTATTAATACGCGAACGAAAAACTTTGTATCCCGTTTAACGAAAAATGCGTAAACATAGGTGAATGAAATTTTGCACAGTTATAGTTTATATGGTGAAGGAGTGCATCGAGCTAATATTATTTTGAAATTATGCTTTTATCATATATATTCTAACAAATAAAACGTTACACACACTACGACACTACTACTAGGAAAAATGACAGATTTTTGAGTGACAAGCCTATACATACGAATTATACTCTTTTATTTATGGTTGAAGTCTGCTGACAACAAGTTGACAAATTGAAAATGGATTATTGTTTTTTTTTTTTATATAATTTTAGATACTATTAGACAATGCTTAAACGGCCAGTCTGAGATCAGCTGAGTCCCAGAGACAAGAATTGAAAAAAACTGTGATGAAGTCAATATTTTTTACAAAATATAGGTAGTAGTATTAATGTCGTTGCAAGTATGGTCGAATTTCGACCATTGGGCGATCTCTAGTAAATATAAAAGAAGGGCACTGCAAGGTTAATCTATACTCATATTATAAAGCGGAAGAGTTTGTTTGTTTGTTTGAACGCGCTAATCTCAGGAACTACTGGTCCGATTTAAAATATTCTTTCAGTATTAGATAGCTTATTTGTCGAGGAAGGCTATAGGATATATTTTATTACACTAAGGGCCTGTTTCACCGCTTCCTGTTATCAGGAATAGCCTTATGGCTATCCACCACTTACTCGACGCTTTACTCCACACATGGTGTACGGAAAATCTGTCAAATAACCCTATCGGGCACCTTATCAGGAACCGGTGAAACAGGCCATAACACTAATAGGAGCGAAGAAATGAGGAAAATGTGTAAAAAACGGTGGGAAATTATTTGAAAGTGCTTATTTGAACGCGATAATCTCAGGAACTACTGGTCCGATTTGAAAAATTATTTCAATGTGAGATAGTCCATTTATCGAGAAAGGCCATATGCTATATTTTTTCACGCTAAGATTTAAGACTAATAGGAGCTAAGAAATAGATGAAAATTTGGAAAAAACGTGGGAAATTATGTGAAATTGCTTATTATCTTAAGAGCTACTGTAGCAATTTTTATGTTATTTGGCAAATATGAAGAATAGACCACGTGAAGGTACATAGGCAATTTTTTGCGGAAAAATGTACGGTTCCGTGAAATTCCTAAATTACGCGGGCGAAGCCGCGTGGAACATCTAGTATTTTATAAAAATACTTATATTGCTTTTTTTACAAAAAATATGAATCAAAAGTAACTTGAAACGGAACGGATTTTAAAACACCAATCAGCGTTCAGTGAGATCACACATGCAATCCCTACGTTCCATTTCGCGTTAAAAACGATCAAAATGTCTCCATTTTGAGCGTTTTGATCGTTTTTAACGCTAAATGGAATGCGGGGCATGACAACTTTTTGAGAGGTACGATCAGGTAGGGCCATTGTCAATAATTGTCAAACAGTAGTGACGTCATACAGACTATATATCCGTTTTGGCGCCAAAAATTGAATTGACGATTTTAGACCGCATTTTTGCAGCAAATTCCAGTGCTTTAATTTTTTTAATATAGAAAGAAAGAAGAAAGAAAGAAACTTTATTTGGTAAAACAGTAAAATATATACAATACAAATAATCAATAACATTTCAAATACAAGTCTTACCAAATCGGCGCCTACTCAGCATATGTTGCGAAACACAGTTCGCAACGCTGGTTTTCAGTAAGCACCAAAGATAATATTAAATAACAATATTCAACATTATGCCTAAGCATTTGACTAAGTCTATAAAGCAAAACTGTAACATAAAACTATTTCAAAAATAAATAGAGTACATTTCAGAGTGTAGCTCATACGCAGATGCCAGATAGCTACTTATTGTATGCCTATACTCTACCCGCTTTTGTAATAACAAACAAACAACAACATTTGTATTAAAAGACTAAAATAAAAAAAATCTGTTAAATTTTATGAGAAGAATATTATATTTTGTTACATATGACATTAGGTACATTATAATGTGGAATATTTTTGTTCGTTTAAGAGGTAATCGCGCAGTTTGCGTTTGAACGTGATAATTGACAAGCAGCTTCTGATAGGGGGAGGAATATTGTTCCAGCATTTCGTAGCCATATATTTGAAACTACCGCGGAAAGAAGACTTAGTGAACGACGGGTATATAAGAAGGTCGGAAAATCGTACATCTCGCTTAGAAAAGTTTAATTTTTCGTATAAATATTTAGGTTTATGAGATTTGATAACACCAAATAGTAGAGAGGCAAAGTGAAGTGTTCGTCGGTTTTCCATTTTTAGAATATTGGCTTTGTTGATGAAAGGGGTGACGTGAGCTCGGCGAGGAACTGAGAAACAGAAGCGGGTGCATGCATTTTGGACACGTTGAAGAATACTTTTGCTTCTGGAGAGAATACAGCCACTAATTACAGTATCAGCATAATTTAATTTGGATAATATCAGGGTTTCACAAATTTTAATTCTAAGGTCTTCGGTGAGATATTGACGGATAGGGTAAATTACTTTTAGACGATAGAAACAGTTTTTGACAACCTGTAGAATGTGTTTTTCGAAGTTTAGCTGACTATCCATGAGAAGGCCCAAATTACGAGTAACTGCAATGTTTTCTAAAGGTTGGTTGTCGATTTTGATGATAGGATTAAATTTTTTTATATTATTAATTTGGTTCTTAGTTCCCAATATCTGAAATTTTCATTTGAGTGGATTTAAAATCAAGCCATTATCTTTCGAAATATTCACTAAATTTTTCAAATCTTCATTTACGGACTCTACAGCTTTTAAGGTGTTTTGAGGTTTGAAATGGGTTAACAATTGGAGATCGTCCGCATACATATGATGTTTACAATTTTGGATACATTTGATCATGTCTGCTGAATATAAAAGGTATAGTTTTGGTGCTAATATAGCACCTTGTGGTACTCCATAGTCAAGAGTCACACATTCAGAGTAATTCGTCGAGCCATCAACATTTTGTGTAATAACTTGTTGAGATCTACCAACTAAAAAACTTTCAAACCATTTAATTGTGTTATAGTCAAATCCATAATAGGCTAGTTTTGATAGAAGGACGTCTTTATTTATTGTGTCAAATGCACGAGAGTAATCTAGAAGGATAAGTAAAGTACCATCTCCTTCATCCGAAGCTGTAATGATGTCATCAACTACGTCAAGTAGGGCAGTTGATGTGCTGTGTAGTCTACGAAATCCTGATTGTCTCTGAGGTAATATGTCGTTACATTCTAAATAGTCAGTCATTTGTTTACACACAACCTTTTCTAGTACTTTTGATAAAAACGGAAGAATAGTAATAGGTCTTAGGTCAGCAAGTGAGGTTGGTTCAGATTTTTTTGGAATGGGTCGAACTAGAGCCTTTTTCCATAGGTCTGGGAAGACAGAAGTTTTGATAGACTTATTGATAATATGAGTTATGAGTTTGAGAGTTCTAGGGAGAGTTAAATATATCATTTCCATACTTATGTCATCTACTCCTTTTGCATTACTTTTTATTGAGTGAATTGTATCAAGAACCACATTTTCATTTACGGTATTTAAAGAGAATATTATGCTACTGTTAAAGCGATGAAACTCATAATATGTTAGTTTGGATAGACTTGAGTTTTCTACACGTGGGATGTTAGCAAAATGATTATTAATAGAATTAGGATCACTAAAATTGCTTGGTAGCGAATTACTTTTATTATTAAAATCGACAATATTTTCTTTAATGTGCTTCCAGAGGGTCTGCGGATTATCAGTATTGCTATTGATATACTGGTTAAAGTAGGCCTTTTTTTCATTGTATAGAGCTGTCGATACAACAGATTTCATTTCTTTATAGTATGTTTTGTGGGATTCGTTCTTTGTTTTTCTACATGGAATTCTCTAAAATAAACACAAAAATAAAAATATCGCATCTTCCCTATTACTTGTAATTAAATAAAGATTTTGACATAAGCCATACATTATGTCTGTTACACCCATAAAGTTAATATACCTAGCGGAATAGAGCAACAATCTCGAGCTGTCAAACAAAAACGAAATGTGTTTCATATGTGTGTAAAAATATGTGTGCGTATACACTTACACAAGCATGATTGAACATGATTTCTATGAGATTAAATTGTCAACGTGCGGCACGTGCCGACTGGACGTCAAAAAAAGATTGCTGCTGTCATGTGTCACACGTCTCTTTTTACCACGCAGTGTTACTGATAGTGACATCTCTCTTGCTCAGGCTTTGTTTCTCCATTCCGCTAGGTATATTAACTTTATTGTTAAACGTATGTTAAACCCTTTATTAAATTGAAGAATGGAAAACTGTAACGCAACCTTGTAGGTCTGTACTCTGTACTCACCCTCGCTTATTCAAATCGTCGTTGCCCATAGGGAAGGAATCACCACGGCACGTATTCCACGTGATCTGAGTGGTGGTGGTACACTGCCGTCCCACGAGGTGGTTGTACGTCACAGTCGCAGCGAACAGCCGCCAAGCTCGGTTGTGGTTGCACATGTTGGTGACACAACCTGGTTGAGAGTTCATTAAGTTAGAGCTGAACTTAAAACGAACAAAATATGACAAAAGAGAAAGAAGGATATGGTGGAAAAGTCCACAGATGACTTAATATAAACATCCTTTTCCTGTCATGAGCGTTATCGCCCGTGCGCGGGTCTGCGGACTTAAAATGGTCACATTTTGCAATACCTCTCAAATCAATTCAGAAAATGAATTGTCAAAACTGTCAAACTGACGAATGTCAAGTAAGTAGGAATTGTGCGAATTACTAGACATATGAATTGCAAGCAGAGTATGATCGCTTCATCATATTATGATTCATAATATGATTCTCCAAAGCGACCATTTTAGCCTCGCTGGTCCACGTGAAAGTTGCCCGCAACCTATAATTTTAAAGATGTTTTATTCCTGTGCGCGGTTACATGTATGCAAAAGCATGTTGGTGACCTCATGCGGATCGAATCCGCACGCGCGCATTACAAGAAAAGGGCCCTTATTATTTAAAAAGAAACCTGGTTGCGAATTGCCGCCGTTAGGGAAGAAGTCGACGTCCGTAATGGCGCTGCCGATGCCGAGGCCGCCGACGCTGCCGCCGTCGGTGTGGATGGATTCCGTGTAGATGCCGTCGGATGCTTGCAGACGGTTGGAGTTGTACGACCACAGAGGGCCGGCGGGGTCCAGACCTTGAAACGGGTACTACATTTTAGTAAGTACGTCTATTTACAGTGCTGGCGGGCCAAACGGCTGCATCATAGTAAAAGGAGGGGAAGTAAGTTATCTTCATACAAAGGCGCCGCGTGCGGCTTGTATGTGTGCGCCATAGTATCAATGCGTCGCCACGTACCGCACAGTGCACACAACAAAATCTCGGCGGTACCCACGAAGCTAAACTGGCCGTTTGTTTGGTATTTGCTAGTTTTTGGCACATTGCTATTTGGTGAAGTAGTTTCATAAACGAAGACACCGAACAACGAAAACTACCTTGATACCGGTGAAGGACCATAATTCAGATCTTTCGGTCACTGTGTGTCGTGCAACCATAATATGGTATTTTTTTGTTATTTATCTCTTATGCCATATTACCTCATTCGAGACTTTAAAGTAAATGTTATAAGCGACAAAAACCACTTTAAATAGCGCCAAACTAACAATACCGGTAAGAGGCCCATTTTTTATCATTTTATAACTGTTTAAATTTTCACGATACGTCAATAAATAACCTCTGTTAGTACGTCAAAAGAACGTAAGTTTTTCTTAAGCTCAAAACTTTAAACGACTCTCCTGAACATTTCATTTTTGGCGCTTATACCCTATTTCCTTTTAACCGTCGATATTAAATAGTAAATGCAACATAATATTACAGTTCAAGAACAAAGCCAGGCTAATATTGCTCGAACTGCACGCCAAGTCTGCTTTAAAGAGATAATGAGTTTAATTGTATGAAGCGATCCCGTAAGTGATTTATTTCACTGGAATATGTATTGGATTATACTGACATTGTAATGCTCTTCAAAACTTTATGCTTCTGTTACGCTGATTCAGGTAGTATATTATATACGTGTGTCTTCTTTTTTTTGATATTACGGAGAGCGAAAGAGATGATATTATACATATTGCAACTGTCTCAGATTGAGGCAATTGGTCCTTACAGAAAGTTAAAGAATAGTCTAGACTTTGTAGTGGAATCCTTCTGGGTACTGTATTTCTCGAAACAGGCCTTTGATTCTCTTTTGCTGTCTAGCACGTAGTGATTATGTTCTCTTTGCTGTCTTGTTTCGTCGGCATTAAATTGCTAATTGTTATAATAAGCAGTATAGAGTTAAGGCATCATTTCGTTGCCCAATAACGTGGTAAATCAATAATATCATCCATAATATATTTGTGTCCAACTTCGTTATCGTTTCTGTATCGTATATTACCTACTCAGTACTCACCGGTTACTCTAGCAGCGCGTCCGCCGATCTCTCTCCCCGCGTTGCCAACAACATGGGCGCCCAAACTGAACCCGATCAGATGCATCCTGTTGAACGGAGCTCCGGTCACCTGAAATCACGTTATACGTTCTTTAAATATGAATTAATAGATAAGAAATGATCACCTGAGTACTGGTTCTTGTGAACCCATAGTGGTGATAAAGTGTAAGTCATACAAGGTCATGATGTTTTTGTTCCTTGTTTGATTGTGTGATGAGAAGTGATTCGCAGAGTTTGTTTAATGATGGATAACATTTGATGTCTTGCCCGCTTTCGGAGGTCTTTTGCAACCGTTTATCTATTCAACGAAGTTGGTGATTGACTTACACGGTTGATTTCCTTATTTTCTTCATAATACGAGCAATTAATTATAATCACCTGGTTGAGGAAAGTCAAGAACTGTCCCACACCGCGTCCCACCGCTGGGACACCCAGGACGGCCGTCGTGTAGCCAGACGATGCCAGACTGCGCCAATCCACGGTGATTATGTTAACGTCGCTCTTGCTGAGGTAAGCTGGAATTTACAATATAATATCTTTATAAACAACTAGCCGGTGCCCGCGACTTCGTCCGCGTTAGCATAGTATTATTTTTCAAATATATTCTATGTACAGAATTGAGTTTCTTACGATTTTATTATATGTATAGATGACTTAGTTTGTTCCTAAAAAGGAGAAATAAGACGCGATTAAAACGCCACGACACCATTTCGTTTTGTTTAGTTTTTAATTTTGTTTTTAAAAAGCGCTGCTACTTTCACAGCAAACTACATAATATAAGGAACGCATACACACCCTAAATTATTATCAAATAGTTTTGTTACATCGTGCATAGTTTATAATTTGCACTGGAATCTACAACATACCAGCTCTAATAGTGGGGTTGGGTTCGGTGTTCTGGTTGCTCAGCCAGCCGTGGGCGATGACCACTGTGGGCACGGCGGGATTGAAGTTGGAGGAGGTGATCGACTGAGCGTTGTTCATCACCAGCGTCTGACCGGAGATGGGGTTGCGGCTAAAATTAAGAATAGGGACTATGTTACTGTTGATACGCTAAACTTTTTTACACAATGACATAGAGAATGAACTGCCAGGGCCCTTTCTATTCCTAGTACTAATAAATCACAATATTTCGTGCAGTTTTTCCACTATAATATTATTAAGAAATTATTATTTTATATACAAATCACGACCGGTTTCGAAATAATTCATCATCATCAGCTGAGCCTGTAGCCTTTATTATCGAACGCTTTAAATGTCAATTCCATACATTTTGCTCTTCGTCTTTGTTTGTTGTACCTACTAGGTATTGTTCAACTTAATAATAATAACTCCCACAACGGTTTCGGTGACGGTGGCCGGTTTCATTGAAACCAGGCCAGTTACGCAGGAGTAATTTTATAGTGCCCAAGCGTGTGCGCAATACACGAGCACTCTCTATTCCTTTTACTCTCATAACCCAGTGGGACGGAAGACCGACACGACTGGCGAGAGGTCAGGCGCAGGAACGACTTTTTACATGCCCATCCGACGCATGGATTATCTTAATTGTCAGACAATCATGTGATCGGCCTGGATTGTCCTAACCAAACTTAGAAATAACATGTTTCCAATGCGGAAATCGAACCCACGATCTCAAGAGCCATGCTCTGAACCATTGGACCACGGAGGCGTTATTGTTCAACTTAGGGAATACTGCAAGTTTCATCAAAATCAATGAAGTAGTCTTTTAGATAGGGAATTTCGAGGTACAATTTTGGGGTTTTTTTTTTTTATGAAATAAGGGGGCAAACGAGCAAACGGGTCACCTGATGGAAAGCAACTTCCGTCGCCCATGGACACTCGCAGCATCAGAAGAGCTGCAGGTGCGTTGCCGGCCTTTGAAGAGGGAATAGGGGAGGGTAGGGATGGGAAGGGAAGGGAATAGGGGAGGGTAGGAAAGGGAATAGGGTAGGGGATTGGGCCTCCGGTAAACTCACTCACTCGGCGAAACACAGCGCAAGCGCTGTTTCACGCCGGTTTTCTGTGAGAATGTGGTATTTCTCCGGTCGAGCCAGCCCATTCGTGCCGAAGCATGGCTCTCCCACGTATAAAAGGTCAGTTTTATCTTTATAATTTAAATACTGTATAAAGGTTCAGTCGCATTGCTTTTGGTAATAGGGAATTTAAGCAAATAAAAATAAAAAGTAATAATATAAGTACGAATAGAGAAAATAATTTTGATATTTTAATAATTATGAAGTGGATGGGCCTATGTGGTGCTAATTATCCATTACGTATAATTATATCCGATTACACTCGACATTTCCGATTACTCGATAATCAGAAATTCTAATAATACAATGATAACAAATATGTTATGGCAATTAATTATGCATAGTGGCGTCGTTTCTCATAACAAACTTTATTTTACAAAAACTAGGTAAGTACTTAGATTACAGATAATACGTATAATGAAAGTAAAAATTAAAATATTACTAATTCATAATATGACACTAAGAGCAAACGTAGATTGAAATAGCATAATCAGAGAGCGACAAATTCGTTAATTTCTAGATAGCGAAGTAAGATATATAAAATAGTATTTAAATAAAAAAAATACTAAGACCGTCTTAAAAATGTTACGTAATTGACAGTAATTTTAAAATTCCCTATCTCAAAAACTACTGAACTGATTTTGATGAAACTTGTTACTTGAAGTATTCCCTAAGTTGAACAATACCTATTACAACAAGAAAAGAATTACTTATATTAGACTTGTAGTTCCGAAGATATGAGAACACAAACATAAAACTTACGTATACAATATACGTACAGTGCTCCCAAAGTGATAATGCGCATAGAAATTTTCGCCGCTCGGAAAAATCGATCGTTGCCGAACGCAACGATCGTTTTTTTCCGAGCGTCGGAAGACGATGCCACAAAACCTTTTATTGCGCATGTCCAAATCATGTCATGCCATGGCAACGCCAACTGTTTACGACTTGACCGTAACCAAATTTATGCAACTTGTTGGTGGCGTTGCCATGGCATGACATGATTTGGACATGCGCAACAAAAGGTTTTGTGGCGCATGCGCCAAAAATAGAGGATAATGAAGGACCGACGACAGCCACCGAGTACCGACTACCGACTATAATATTTACTTCTATTTCTTTCGATCAAGGTGCAAAATACATAAGCATTGTTTGGGGCTCATACGTTTCACAGATTCGGGTGTTTCCGTGATAACGATAATTAGTGAAGATTTTCATGCGCATTATTAATTTGGAGTACCTACTGTACTCTTTTGAAATTTGATATAGACTAACATATTATATGAAAAGTAGGGACACTAATAAAACACAATTTTTCGTGCACTTTTTCCACTATATTAAGATATTATTCAACCTTTTAACAAATTACACGACCGGTTTCGAAATAAATCATCATCAGGAAAAGTAGGAAGTTTTGGAAATATTACATACGAATTGATAAATTCCTTTTTTGGAGTCGGTTAAAAATATTGCAAGTGTCGGCCCACGACCCGCGATATGTATATTTTCATATACTTAGCTCTGTATCTCAAGATAAGAAGATGAAAAAATATACATTATAGCTGTTGTGTGTGGTCTCCTGACGATTTCTATAGAAAGATGTACGAGATATTGTATCGTGTATAATATTATAGCATCTTTACATTACCAGCTCTGTGTGTGAAACCCTATATGTCAAATTCCATACATTTGACATCTAAATTCGTTATCTAAACTAGCGAATTGCACTTTGACAGCACTCAGATTACTGATTGCTGAGATTGCTGAGATTACAGCGCTCGTTAACTCGTACGGTATACAGCATACGGGGAGTCTATTAACAACTAATGGCGGATTTTCATTGTAGTAGGGGAGGGGAAGGTGCTAATTTTGTAGTCACTCGAGCGTCATGGAGACCTAGTAGGTTTTTTACATTAGATAAAACTGATACAAAAATAATAAGAGCGTTTTTTATTTTAGCGGTGGGTTCAGAAACTGCGGCCATTTTAAAGTTTTGAAAAAGAAAATATATTCAGAAAATTGCTTATTTCGGTCAGTTATTATTATATTTTAGACAACAAGGACTAAAATATCATTTAGTTTAGTGCATAATAAAATATCTGCAAAGCTTAGTTAGGAAATATGAAGCTTTATATTTTTATATTTTAAAATGTCCCTACAGGCTTACCTAACCTTTGAATCGTCAGTGCTAAGTTTACCCCGAAGAAGCTTCCATATAAGCTTCTTCGGGGTAAACTTAACATCTTCTATCTTAATCTGACAAATCCGATGACATTTCAATATTCAAAAAAAATTTTTTTAACCCACCACGTAAGAAATCTGATTTCTATACCATGATGACTAGACACATGTCGGAAGCCTATACAAGCTTAATCTGACACGCTCGAGCTAGTCCCGAAATCCCCTCTTCCCCTCCCCAACTATTGGTCGTGGCAAGCGTTTCAGAAATCTCCCGCACCCCGCATATCGACCGGTGAAAATGCGCCATAAGGTACACTTTTTTGACAAGGATTGTAGAGCATGTTATTAATAATTCAAAGAGCAAATATAATCTACATAAACTCTACTTAGTGATGAAATAATTTATTTTGATAAGGATTATTAGCATGAGTAAAATAAATGCGTTTAAATGTAGTCCAAATCAAGATTTTTAAATAAAAAAATCGTTATAACTTCTAAACTATCTGACTTAGAGCATTCAAGTAAATAATTTATTTAAGATAAAAACCTCCTCTATCTTTTTAAAACAAAAAAAGAACCAGTTTAATGTGCTAGATTTTTCACAAAAAAGCCATTAATTAAAAAAATACACAATTTTTTTCTTAATTTTTTTTTTTTATGAAATAAGGGGGCAAACGAGCAAACGGATCACCTGATGGAAAGCAACTTCCGTCGCCCATGGACACTCGCAGCATCAGAAGAGCTGCATGTGCGTTGCCGGCCTTTATATTAGAGGGAATAGGGGAGGGTAGGGAAGGGAAGGGAATAGGGGAGGGTAGGAAAGGGAATAGGGTAGGGGATTGGGCCTCCGGTAAACTCACTCACTCGGCGAAACACAGCGCAAGCGCTGTTTCACGCCGGTTTTCTGTGAGAACGTGGTATTTTTCCGGTCGAGCCGGCCCATTCGTGCCGAAACATGGCTCTCCCACGTATAAATTTGGTTTTTCTATATTTAATTCCACGAAATTTATAACATATTGCCTGTTTAAGCATAGTCCACAAGTTTAGCTATCAAATGAGATCTTTTTTTATCTTCATAGGATATTTACATGAGAAGTAATGGTCAGATTAGTGTGAAAGCCCGAGAAAAACTAAAATGGCTGCCATTTTACAACCGTGAGAGAGAGAAAAAATTTGAGGGCCAATTTGTGGATAAAATATGCCATAGATCATGACATTAAGGGATCGGACACGGGTGTCGGGACACATTGTATATATATAAAAATTAAGTTAAAATTAAATTGTATTATATTATAGTACATAAAATTAAAGTAAATTAAGGGACCTAATTGTGCTATATTTTTATCTCTTTCGTCTCAGCTTACCGTGTGAACAGAATGTACTGGTTGTTTTCCGGGTTTCTGGTGACTTCCTCCAGGAGTGCCATGTCGGGTTCGGCCTCCAGGTCGATGGTGTGGACACCATCATCATCGGTATACTGGACGTAGCGGGAGTACTTGCGCTCTTCCAGAGGGACGGCTAAGGCCGCTGAAAATGATAATTTTTATGTTAGGTTAGGTTTAAGTTTAGTTAGTTTTACTTTTAGGTTAGTTGTTAGTCCAGTTTTGTAGTCAAATAAGATGTTAGTCTCTTTGGTATGGGTATTTATATACACTATACAGGGACCAATTCAACCTTCCGGCCAAATTTCGATATATTGATCCTTTAGGCCTACTACGAAACCGTTTTGAGACTCAAACAATCGGACGAGAATGCCGCGTCCTGCTCTAACAACATCATTTCACGTTAGTTAGAGTAGGACGCAACATTCTCGTACGATTGATTAAGTCTCAAAACCGTTTCGTATTACGGGCCCTTGTTGGAAATAAAAATTACACGTATTTTTTCTTTTATAATTACTCAGTACTAAAATGTTGAGAGCGTAAGTTGTCCTAAAAATCACCACGCAGGTAAGATATTTTAACGTTGAAACACTTCAACTGACGCATTTAGGTTTACCCTTGATGTACCATCATCAAACAGCTGTCTTTCTAGTGACAATGTTTAAGAGAAGAAGAAGAAAATGTTCAAGATGGCGGCGTCTACGCGCCATAGGATCCCTGTACACCTCAGAACAGGAAAATAAGCTGTACACACTACACACCCGTCAAAGATAGCAAAAATAGTAGTGCCGTCTTCATGTCTTCGATATAATATGTAAGTACTTCAAGGAACCCCGTGACGCCTTGTATTTTATACTCAAAATATTATCTTCTTATCGCAAAATCGATTAAAAGATACGCCTGGATAATAAACAATTATATTCGATAAAAAATTACAACAATACTAGTAATTATAAAAACAAGATAAACGGTCATTAGTGTTATAAATATTACTGAAAACAAAAGTTAGCAAAGAAAAACTTTTTCTTTTCTCTTCAACTTGCTTATTGTTTTTTTTTTTGTTAAAGAAGGCAGGTTGCAGCTGTAGCTCTGACGTCACTGCGACCCATAAGAATCTATTGTGACTCCTTCGCACTAAAGTATCATCCCCACGAAGCCCCAACCCAATACTGCTTATCAATTGAACGATATGGTTTGGGTTGGTGCCGCGAATTTCCTCTGTGGATGAGTATTCGTGGCAACCAAGGTGCCTGTTCCTGCTCTGTAGTAGAGCAGAACAGTCGAGAGAAGGTGAATAGGTGTCTCATCCTCCTCCTCACAGAATCTGCAAGTCATTATGCTACAAATACCCATTCTGTTTAGGTGTTTTTTGAGCTTGCAGTGCCCAGTTAGGCTTCTGGTAAGGATTCTTAATTGGTTCCTACCCAAGGTAAGTACTAGGGAATGCAATCCCGCAAGATAATTTCAATCCCGGTATTTGCGGGATTAAACCATCACAATCCCGCTGGATCCCGGTATTTGCGGGATCCCGCAGGTTGATTTTAAACTTTTAAAATAAATCGTTATAATGATTCTTGATATACCCCGTTTTATGCTCAGAAAGTCAAAGAAAACAAACTTTGTGGAACACTTTTTTACAGGGGTTTATTAATAAAAATAAAAGAAAACTATTTTTTTATATGTCTAGTGTCTAATCGTAATAATAATAGTTAAAAAAAACTTAAAAAAACTCACTTATTTATTGTCATCTTATAATTAAGTTTTTTTTTTCGAAATATAGATATAAAATTGAAATCAAAGAGTCCGCTTATAAAAGTATGTTAAAAAAGTTAAGGTATTAATTTTGTATCGTCTGCCAAATGGCTCCTGATATTCCACACTAGGTAGGCAGCAGCTGAAAAAGTTAGCTCAGCTTCCACGCTGGTTGGTACAATTGTCATTAAAAGTGAATTGAAGGTAAATAATTGTTTAGTGGGCTGCTAGTATCCAGTTCACGCACCTCCGCCTGCAGAGTTACACGTATGAATCACGCTTCTTTGTAATCCCGCCAGTCCCGCGGGATCCCGGTAAATTTTCGACCGGGATTAGTCCCGCAAAATGCACGCGGGATCCCGGTATTTCGGGATCCCGGTATCCCGGTATTGAATTCCCTAGTGAGCACTAATTCTGATAGTTTCTTGTTGAAGCCAGGAATTAGTGCCTTAAAGTGTTCAAGGCCAGGGGTCTCAGCCCATTGCTTCCTGCTTAGTCTGTGATCCCTAAATAGCTCATCCATTACCAGGGACCATTCCAGGGGTGACATCAAACCTCATTGTGGGCAACCTTGTGTCAGCCTGATTTTGAGTGTCAGGTCCATAATAGTCGATATGGCTACCCTGTTGTCGAGCGTGGTTTTGATCCATTTTCTGAGAGCTGGTTGAATTCCTCGGCATACTCAGGATACTCACTGATTGGTTTCTGACAAAGGGTCTTCGCCTCTTCGAGGCTCTGACCCCTCGCGATCCGCCTCAGCCTCTTGGCTGCCCCACTGAGTTGTCTTCTTCTTCTCTTAGGGGCGTTAGCGGTAGCGCCAGCCTCAACTTCAGAAAAAGAAGGTGCAGAAGCGCTTAATAGAGAGGGAGGTCCTCTGCCCCGACAGACATAGACAATAAGTGGTCCTCGGCTACGTCGAATTCCATCACCTCCGTGGAGCATAAGCCTTCCAGTTCGGCCACAAGACTTTCCTGGTCCTATTCAAACTCCATTCAAATCTCATGAGTAGCTAGGGAAATAAAAGGTCCACCCTCACGGAGCCCCGCTTGCAAGGGAACCTGGCTGTTTACACAACCAAGCCCCGACAAGTTGAGCTGAGCGCGCCCCCTCCCCTAAACGGCAACGGCAACGCTGCAGTCAGGTCCGGGGTCAGCTGGTCCGACGGTCGATCAGCCGCCCGCTTGCTACATCCGCTAGATGTTTCAACTTTCAAGCGAGCGTTGCCCAGGGACACCGTCACGATTACTTTACCAAATCCAGAGAACCGTCGACATACAGATTTAATCCGTTAGTCGGCGGTACCGAAAGATTGGAGAAGTATTCGTGCACATTTGCAGGTATAACCGAAAATCGGCCCTTGCTTATGTATTGTAAGGTTCAATATTTTAATATAATTTATGCATTTTTTTATTCGAGACAAACACGTTCTGTTTTTTAATGTAGTCAATGTTCAAGTTATTGCTATACTGTACTCGGAGAAACGAGGCGGTAGCAGTCATTGACCTTTTTAGTCTAGGCCTAAATGAAAAATGCTCGCACTGTATTTATAATATTTAAGAATAAAATTGACCACTTATAAAGACACAGATTATTACAGATTTATCGGAAAACCTCTTGGTAACTCTTATAATGATAATCTCCTACTTTTTATGAGTTCAAAGTGATAATATGCTTGATATTCAATGCAAAATACGATATCGCCCTTATAGTCCATTGAAATGTTACAATTTTAGGACCGAATATTGCATTTATTAGATGACGCAATTTTATTTTTGGAATTTGGGGGGGGGGGATCCCCCAATCCGAGGGGGATTGGGGATATCTCATGAAATTAATTTTCTGCAGATGCAAAGGAAACTGTGGAAGCATGTGTGGCTGCAGAAAAGCAGGCCTGAAATGCAGAGCATGCCTACTATTTTGTAAAGCATTTCAGGCCTGCTTTTCTGCAGCCACAGTCTACAGTATGCCTACTACAATACATAAATATATGCAAACTATATTATAGTATGCCTACTATACTAGTCTGCACATGCCTAAACTATACTATAAAGCGTTTCAGGACTGCTTTTCTACAGCCACACATGGTTCCACAGTTTCCTTTGTATCTGCAGAAAATTAATTTTATGGGATCGGGGGGTCTTTTTCTCAAAAGATCTTCTACAAGGTTGGTCTGAAATATTTTTTTTATAAAATGTACTAAACAAAGTTGAAGAGTAATAATAAACCTTTTCAAAAATTTTCTCCCTTTTTTGCTTATAACTTTTTAAATTTTAAATTTTGGGTAAAAAGTTATATAAATATATTTCTAGCTAAAGTAATTTGCAACAAATTATGTTCTTACAATTTTTTTGTAAAACGTACAGTTTCCGAGATATCACGAAAATAGTGTTGTCACCCCTTTTTTCAAGATGGCGGCCGGGGGACAAGAGTGGCGACCCCACAAACTTGAGGTTAAGCTTCTATTGACCCCCCCCCCCCCGAACATATTCCAAAAATAAAATTGCGTCCTCTAATAAATGCAAAGCAAATGTAACATTTCAATGGCACCTATCCTATCTGGGGACCCCGAATCCAGCATGGACTGGGATATATTCGCGAAACCTATCAACTACTCGTGGGTCAATGGGGTTCCTGGATGTGGGAAGACAACTTGGATCATTAATAACTTCAATGAGGAAACAGACGTTATAATAACAACGACAATCGAAGCAGCCGAGGATCTAAAGCAAAGGCTATCGCTACGAACTGGCAACAAAGTTAAAGATAAAGTTCGTACCATGGCCTCTTTGCTGGTAAATGGGACAAAAGAAACCTACAAAAGGTTGATAGTTGACCCTCCGTAGGCCCTCATGAACCATTTCGGCTCAATCGTCATGGCGAATCAGTTAACAGGCGCCAACGATGTTATCCTCATTGGAGATATTAACCAACTCCCGTTTATAGAGCGTGAAAACCTCTTTAAACTTAATTACACTCGTCCAAACCTGGTAACCAGCATCACCCAGGAGTTGTCTTGCACACACAGGAGCCCTATGGATGTGGCATACGCCTTAAGCATGGTCTATAATAACATCTATTCATCGAAGGAAATAGTGCGGTCCCTAAAGCTAATGAAGTATTCAGGAGCGAGAATACCTAAAACCAATCTTAATACCCTGTATCTTGTCCACACACAAGAGGAGAAAGCAGCCCTCACTAATACAGGCTATGGATCGGGAACGGACTCTCGCGTCCTCACAATCCATGAAGCTCAGGGATTAACGAGTCCCTCGGTGATCATCATACAGACCAAGTCCCGAAAGCTGGCAATCCATGACAGCGTTCCTCATGCAGTTGTAGCCATATCCCGGCACACTAACACCTGTGTCTATTACACTGACACTGATGGAGACGCTGTGGCAAGCTTCATAAAAAGAGCCACGGAGGTGTCAACCGAACACATAAGAGATTATGATATAAAAATGGCTATAAAAGACAGGAACGATAAAGTCCTAAGCCACATGGCGGGTAGATTCGACACAGAACGATGTCTTTTTAACAACCTAGAAACTCCACCCAGCTTGAGTGACCCCTCTCCACCAAGCCAATGTCACAACATCTAAAGGCAAAGGGTGGAGCAGCATAAAATCTAAGGAAATCGGAAAATGTCGGATCTACTGGCCGCCACACCGACTGGGACCTCACCGTTCAAAACATTAATATTATTATTATGCAATTTATAAAACAATAAATGTATATATTTATTTATTATATGTATAACATATTATACTCTATTCTATTAAATATTCATATACACATATATATATAAAAAAAAAAAAAAAAAAAAAGTGTCCATGGCGTGATGGACCACAATTAATTAAAATTCATAATATTATTTCAATTATCCTTGGTGCGAAAAATCTAAATAATAAAATAACAAAAAAAGGATATGGACGAACAGTCTATAGACGGCCCCAATTTTATAATAAAAAAAAATAAAAAAAAAAATGTAACATTTCAATGGATATTCCATAGTCTAGGAACATCTGACACTTCATTGTCAATCGCGCTTTATACAAGGTCTAATAAAACTGACGGCGGTTCCCAATATTTGATCTATCTCTGGTTGGCCCTACTAGAGATAGGAATAGCTCACATTAGATATTAGAGACATATATTTTATGTTCAATTGTGAGCTATAGTAGGGCAAAACCAGAGATAGATCAAATATTGTATAAGGTGTGTCGAGGTTCTTGTAGCGAGTTCACTGAAAAAATAGCAGCGCTGAAAGACCAATTTTTTTTTCACTTTTGTTTGGGGGGAGCGGGGGGGCTGAGGCACTTGGTCATTATAAAAGTGAAAAATAATTAAATTGGTCTTTCAGCGCTACTACTTTCAAAGTGAATCTCTACAAGAAAGGCGTACACACCCTAAATTATTATCACTTAGTTTTGTTACTACCTGTATTCGGAGCGTGCGAAGTGGGTGGAGGGGGTAAAGAAAGCGATTGCCACGCTTGCCGCGGCAAAAATATGCAATCAAAGGGGCTCAGCTAATAGTCAATCAAACATGTCAATCTTGTTTTGAAATTTTTAGAAATTGGTCTTAATTATTTTTGTATCGTAGACTGCAAAAATAAAAGCAGAAATAGGTAGTCAGTATACAAATTTAATGTTTTTCCTAAATCCACTAGGAAATTAGATCAGATATAAATGGATAGCTGCTGTAAAAATGAAAAAGTGTGTGATTCGATATAACCTAAAATTACATTATCAGTCAAGTCAATTTTATTTGAGTTTAATTTTATAAAGATACTAGCTGGTGCCCGCGACTTCATCCGCGTCAGCAGTAGTAGATCACGTCGCAAGTATTATTTTAAAAAAATATTCAATGTCCAGAATTGAGTCATTATCAGTCAAGTCAATTTTATTTGAGTTTAATTTTATAAAGATACTAGCTGGTGCCCGCGACTTCATCCGCGTCAGCAGTAGTAGATCACGTCGCAAGTATTATTTAAAAAAAATATTCAATGTCCAGAATTGAGTCTCTTACGATTTTATTATATGTGAAGATGACTTAGTTTGTTCCTAAATAGGAGAAATAAGACGTAATACAAACGCCATGACACCATTTCGTTATAAGTAACAGATCCATGGTTGGGGGGGCGGGGGGGGGGGGGTGGGGTTGTGGGGCTGCCCCCCAAAATCAAATGTCACTCGAAAGCCGTATGTTTAGTGTAGTTTTTAGCTTTGTTCTTAAAAATGGAGAAATATGTCTACGTGACATCGTGTTGTCGAAAGAAAAATTTTAGGAGGGGTGGGAGGGGTTTGGGGGGGCGCGCAGAACATGAAAAATAATACGTCCCAAGTATTATTTTTCAAAAATATTCAATGTACAGATAACAGAATTGAGTCTCTGACGATTTTATTATATGTATAGATTAATTGAGTACTTAACTATTATTTTAGTGTTGATGAATGATGGATCACCATGGTCTCTCTCTCTGGACAGTGATAGTTTCATAGAATATTTCATTTAAATCCAAAGTACCTATCAGGTGGAAGAAATAGTGACTCACAAATGACGATAAACCAGATACTACTTCTGGTTTAACTGATCTTTTAGAAGCTGGAGATAGAGTATTGAATGAAAAAGGTTTTTCAAGTTAGCAAGTTTTAGATAAAAGGAGTAAAAAAGTTTAAATTATTATGCCCCCATTTTGAGCAAAATAAAACGAGTACTCTCAAGAGGAAACCGAAAAGACTTATGATATTGCTCGTGTAAGAATCCATAGTGAAAGCAATGATTATTCTATGTTACTATTTTAGAAACTCATTGATTGAAAATGTACCTAACCAGAAACATGAATAATGTTTGCAGTGTTTTAGTAAATTTATGGACTCCGATTTTCTTCAAGAGTATTAATGTTGTAAAAAATTAATAAAAACAAGATTTTTAAAAACAACATTTATTTCCAAGTATTGCTCGTATTTTTGTTACTGATTAAAGCAGGAGCTGGTTATAAACGCAGCTGCATTTTACTCTAGCAACAACCCGATGGCCAATCATTATTATCTATCTGTAAGAATGAATAAAAATTTTTAGACTTGTTTTATCCAAATGTTTAGTTACGTTTTTTGGTTGGTTGAGTACTTGCGTTTGAACTTGTTTCATAGGGTGCTAAAGTCACCGATGTTCGGCGAATTATATTGGCTCGTATTAAATAACATTGCCATTAGTTTTTAGCTCTTCTACATCCCTTACATGTCCTGCTAACTCCAATTTCTTTCCTTTTAGCATAGATTGGGCCTTGAAACTTATTGGGTGTTTTACTTTTTTATATTCATTTTCCACAAGTAGTTTTTAACTAAATATAACCCAAATACCATTAATTATTGTTCTACATATATTTTATTTGCTTTAATATTTACAAAATAAACAAACTCTTGTTGTTTATTTTTTGACACATGCCCCTAAAACTTCTTTTAAAATATGTCACTACTGACGTGCACGTTCCGAATAGAAAATGACAAGTTTTTTGACAGGGAGTCAATGACCGCTTCTGTCTCGATTCCCCGAGTACAAAATATAATTTTCTCACCTCCGGGCGGAAAACGTCAACTTTCTTCCCGCTGCGCTTACCGATGTTGCCGTTTTCCGCCTCCGTCGATGAGAAAAATAGTATGTAACGCACCATGGGCAGTAAATAAGAAAGCCTCAGATCTTATTTTCCTGCCCTAGGTGCGTAGTGCGTAAATAATCTTGTCTCGGAGCCGAGAGATTCAGGAAAATTTGACCCAAGCGTCCAACGGTCCCATGGTGTAATGGTGAGCACTCTGGACTCTGAATCCAGCGATCCGAGTTCAAATCTCGGTGGGACCTCGCATTTTGCTTTTTTAGTTTCCCTTGTTACAATTACATTTTCAAAATTATTATTATTTATCCACAAAAAATGGCCAAATGTAAATCCGACTCGCACAAAAAAGAATTTTGTATTTCTAGGATTTCTAGGTCAACGAGAAGTAAGTATACGAATATTTTAATTTCCTTGGATTCTTGGAAATCTATTGTAATCGCGGCCCACTTGGGCCGTTTGGGAGTTGATAGGTTAAAAACAAATTACGAGCGAGCAAACGAACACAACGAATAGGTATGAAACTCACGAGTAGACATCGGATTATATGCATTTGCATACTTGCATATGCAAATGCATTTATAATGGCACTTTTTAGGCGTTAGTGCATATTTTGGCAATTTTTCGTTGATAGTGCATATTTCGGTACTTTTATGCCCTCGTAGTCTCCAAACTAGCTATCATTACACACACCGAGGCCACAAAACAGAGGTACGATAGATCAAAACACTACAAATATGTGTCGCCATCTCAATTTAAAGAATGCAATACACCCAATAGGTACAATAATATCTTTCTAGAAACATTTTTTTTTGTAGTTGGAAAAATTAGTAATGAATAATTAACGATTTCATAAACTTCCATGGGCATTAAGATTGCAATCGGAAAATGTTGGTAGAAAATTATTATTAGTGCTGTATAAGAAATGAAAAATCCTGGATTAGATGAAATTACATATAAAAATTGCCAATTTTTTAACGGCACCACCGGAAAACTCTTCAAAAAAAAAATAAATTTTAATATAAAGTGACTTTTGATTGTGCATATTTTGTGCATATTTCAGCCATTTTTTCCTGCATATTGCATATGTGCAGAGGAGGGGGGGGGGGGGGGGCGGTGCCCGTACCTCGCTACGCCCATGCAGTTGCAGCTGCCCCTTCCAGAGTCGTAGGGAGCTTAACCAACACACTTTCTTTATCGCTCTTTCACAAAGCGATAAACAAAGCGTGTTGACTTACGGCCATTCCCAATATTTGATCTATCTCTGGTTTTGCCCTACTAGAGATAGGAATAGCTCAAAATAGACATTAGAAACATATAAGAATATTGGGAACGGCCGTTAGATTACCTTGATGGCGTTGGATTGCATACATTTTGATCGGCGATTTTTGAAGAAATGATTTTTTAAATACCTGACCAACAGACAAGAAAGTGATCTAAGGTTTTTCCATTTGTACGGGTTACAGAACCCTAGAAGGGTGTACACCTAGTTCGTCAGTTGTCACTGAATAATGTGGTTGATTTAATCAACGCCAGCTTTTATGCACAACACCGCATTTTTATTACGAGTGAAATTTGTATGGGACGTGTTTGGTCGGCAGCTACAAATGTTATACGTGACTCTATCCCCGCTTCGCCACATTAATTGTGTTCCCAGCTCATCCTTGTTCATTTTAAAACACACAACAGGAAATAAATTTTCAACCTTTCTGTGTTATAATGCTCTTATAAGTGTATCTAGCTTAGTAGCGTCCGTTTCCTAGTGGTTCACACTCGTGCAGGTTCGATCCCGGGTGGAGGCGTGTACCAATGAGATTTTCTGATCTCAAGTATATTATAATACGGACGTTCGTACGATAAAGGAAAACATCATGAGGAAACCCGCACGCAGTTGGTCCCAGACGTATTGACCTGCTCATTCCTCTGGACTAGCCCGACTATAAGAATGCCGTATGTGCTTGGGCAAACGGACATTCAAAATATAATTTACTGTCCCAGGCACTACAGTATTTGAGGAGTATAAAATCATCCACAACGAATGCAAAGGCCTTGGGTTTTCAAGGCTAGTATATCAAAGAGTTGAACGCGGAATTGCGGGTATATGACCTATTTGGGTCAGTTTACACCAAAACCATGTTAGGAGACGCTACGACATACATGCAATTCTTTAAATGTTAAGCGTTGTTCATGCTGGGTCACACTTTTTGACATTTGGATAATTTTCTGCTGATTGGCTCCTAAACGACGCCGATTGAGAACGCTGTAAACAACTTCGACTGTCGTTATCATGGTTACAATACATCATCATCACAAAACTAATTTTTTTTATGAAATAAGGGGGCAAACGAGCAAACGGGTCACCTGATGGAAAGCAACTTCCGTCGCCCATGAACACTCGCCACATCAGAAGAGCTGCAGGTGCGTTTCCGGCCTTTTAAGAGGGAATAGGGAAGGATAAGGAAGGGAATAGGGAAGGGTATGGAAGGGAATAGGGAAGGAGATTGGGCCTCCGGTAAACTCACTCACTCGGCGAAACACAGCGCAAGCGCCGTTTCACGTCGGTTTTCTGTGAGCCCGTGGTATTTCTCCGGTCGAGCCTGCCTATTCGTGCCGAAACATGGCTCTACTACGTTAAAACAAGAAATCAATTTATATCATCAAATCCCTTTAACTGATTATTATTATTTAACAACGATACAAAATAAATTAATACTATATTATCTTATTATTTACCATTATATTTATTTACTATCTTACAATATATTTAAGAGTTCCTTCCTACGGTGTCCATAATAACATTTTATGCTGTTGGTACAAAATTGTAAAACCAAAACCCAGAATACGACGTCTTCACATCCGTAAACTATTTCCTTGATATGACACATTTCACACTAGAACAACTTGGCTTATCTCTGCCAAATCTTGTCCCGATCGTTTGTGGCCAACGTTTCAGACTTAAACCTTCAACATTTCCAACGATATTGGGATGCAAAGTTGATTTGGATGAAATATATTGGTTTGACATAGATATAATATTCTATTTTATTCAATTATTACTCAAAACATTAAAAACTATACGTGGGAGAGCCATGCTTCGGCACGAATGTGCCGGCTCGACCGGAGAAATACCACGTTCGCACAGAAAACCGGCGTGAAACAGCGCTTGCGCTGTGTTTCGCCGAGTGAGTGAGTTTACCGGAGGCTGAATCCCCTACCCTATTCCCTTCCCTATCCTCCCCTATTACCCTATTCCCTAAGGACGGCAACGCACCTGCAGCTCTGCTGATGCTGCGGGTGTCCATGGGCGACGGAAGTTGCTTTCCATCAGGTGACCCGTTTGCTCGTTTGCCCCCTTATTTCATTAAAAAAAAAGATGTGTATCTATTATGCATAATATTAGTCCTGGTTCCTACAATAAGACCAGACGGATATAGCGCTTACAAGTTTATCCATAGACAATAATAATATAATTATATCGTAATGTCTATAAGCACAGATTTATATCAAATCTCAAAAACAGAAGCCGGGAACTAATCCCAAAGACATAAAACCTTCTCAGTGACTCTCATAAAATGGGACATTAATTTTGATTTAACACTCAAGTCCACTACAAAAACTATAATGGCCGGATAAAACTCAAATTACAACCGTCTCAGGTCGTCGGTCCATCGCTGCCCTCGCCGGGACGTCACCGAAAAGAATTCAAATAAAATGCCAATTTATGACCTAGGCTATACGTTTCATTTTGCTCTACTGTAAAGCTGTCGCTAGACCACCGTCGGTAGAAAATGAAACCTATAGGTCAGAGATGGCGAAACAGTGGCACACGACATAAAGTTTAGAGAAGTATACTGGTCCCAAAACTAGCATGAAAATTATTTTAAACAACATTGAAGGCGCCCACTATGCAGATGAGGATCTATATTATATAGATCCTCCTCTGCATAGTAGGCACCAAATTGGAATTATTTCAGTTGGCACAAATTCTGCTGCATTAAGTTTCATAGAAAATTCAGTAATTTTGTGAGTTATGATTAGTATGAAAAATAATTTACGCGGCCGAAATTCTGCGACTCACGACTCACAAAATTATGATCGTTTGGATTTATCCTGACTAACTGAAGATTTCTTTAGAAAAAGGGCATATTAATACGAAAAGGTCGCCATCCCTGGCCTAGGTCATAAATTGGCATTTTATTTGAATTTTTGTCGGTGACGTTACGGTGACGTCCCGGTGAAGTCCCGGTGGACAAACGGCCGTCCTTCGAGTCGGTTTTTGTCCGACACCCGGCGAAAACTGTTGTTACAGCAATTTGTCCCAACTTTTCTAATCTAAACTGGTCTGCTTGGAATCTTCGAGAACTACGAACGAGACGAAGTCGATACTTGATATGTTTTTTGTGGAGTCGATAAAAATGAGTTTTTACAGGTTTTGCTGGCCAATCACTTAATTAACATTGTTTACGACGCTGACGTAATTGTATGCTACAATACACAATAGATATAGGTCGGACATAATTCTAAAATTCCTTGGTTAACTTTGTTCACGATAATAATTACTAAAGGTCAAGCGGTGAATCGAGGGTCACTTTTCATACAAAATGTCGAAATTACTACCAATAAACCTCCGTCTTTACGTTAATCTGCTTATAGCGTGTCTGTATTACACCTACCTATTCACTATACTATTTTTTCGAGATGTACGAGGCTTAGAACAAGGAATTGTATAAGGCTGAAGATGAAACTGTTTTTAAATCTTTTGTGAACACTAAAAACTAAAAAGTTGTCTTTTGATTTTGGTAGAGCCATGCGAAGCACGATTATGCCGGATACCTCTTCAAAAACCCACGTTATACCCATGTTCCCTGGTTCCTAAAAACCCTGTTTAAGAACCAGGAGCCGCATATTTCTCAGTACCAAATGCAAATATCTTTTGTCGCCGGCTATCATCCATCTATCAGCTCTTTCGAGCAAGTGCGAGTTTCTTACGCCGGTTCTTCTCGCCGGGTTAGTTCCTGAACCGATGATAGCCTACATAAAAGTATTGATTGATTCAAAAGAGAGTGGACTAAAGTGGTCCAAATGTCCAGGACTAACGAGACCCATATTGACTTATTAAACATTAGGTGTAGAGTAACTTTATGACCATAATATTATGAAAAAATATTTTAAGTGAAAATATTGATATTCATCTACTTCAGTGAAAACCAAAAAAGGAACGCCAAGCGGCATGGCATACCATAGATTAAAGTTGTCTTTTGATTTCGGTAGAGCCATGCGAAGCACGATTATGCCCGATACATAATACCTCTTCAAAAACCCACGTTATACCCATGTTCTCTGGTTCCTAAAAACCCTGTTTAAGAACCAGGAGCCGTATGTTTCCCAGTACCAAATGCAAACATCCTTTGTCACAGGCTATCCTTTACTGTCATCCATCCATCAGCTCTTTCGAGCAAGTGCGAGTTTCTTACGCCGGTTCTTCTCGCCGGGTTAGTTCCTGAACCGATGATAGCCTACATAAAAGTATTGATGGATTCAAAGGAGAGTGGACTAAAGTGGTCCAAGTGTCCTCGACTAACGAGACCCATATTGACTTATTAAACATTAGGTGTAGAGTAACTTTATGACCATAACTATTATGAAAAATATTTTAAGTGAAAATATTGATATTCACCTACTTCAGTGAAAACCTAAAAAGGAACGCCAAGTGGCATGGCATAACATAGAATAAGTAGTTAAAAATGCAAAAATCTCAATACATTTTTACATTTACATCAACAATAATCATTAATTAATAATATAAATGCGAAAGTGTGTCTGTCTGTCTGTCTGTCTGACTGTTACCTCTTCACGCCCAAACCACTGAACCGATTTTGCTGAAATTTGGTACGGAGATACCTTGAGTCCCGGGAAAGGACATGGGATACTTTTCATCCCGGAAAAATGTACGGTTCCCGCGCGATAAACTAATTTTGGCGCAACGGACGTCATCTAGTCAACAATATTTTTCATACAAAATTGTAAAAAACATGACTTTTCATTAAGTCATTCCTTTTCACTGACAGGATATTTTTGATTACGGTCTGGTTATAATCATTCACTATTTGGTAGACAATTTTACTATAAGTGTAGGTCTCGTTAATGGTGGATATATTTTGGACCAGGCTCCATACAATTTATGTCATACTCCTTTATTCAGAAATAAATCATCTTTTTCCTTTTTCAAGTAGTTCAGAGTTCAAAATGATTCCATCACGCACATCAACAATTTTGCTATCGACGCCATAAAGCAAAAACTATATCCCAAATATATTTTCACCGGCGCAGCATAAATTAAATTAAAGTTCGCTGAAAGCCTTCGTTATGAATTCCCCACTAAAACTTATAAATGGTTTATCGCCTCTGGAAATTGAGCAGTTGAAGTATTGAAAATTGAAATTATTTTTTTCTCGTACAACACAGAATCGCGTAAAAGTTGTACAAGCGCGCTATTAGCGTTTAAATATTTAACTAGCTTCCCTGTGAGTTTGTTGAGTGGTTATATTTTTGTTGTTACTTATTAGTAAGTATTATTATTTTCTAAGGAAGCTGTTGTAGCATAAATTAGGACCGTTACTTGCCTGATATTGCGGCCAGACCAGAAGGGTCACTCGAGTACATACACTATTTTTTTTTTTTTTAAAGGAGGCAGGTCACTGTAGCCCTGACGTCACTGCGACCCATGAGGATCTATTGTGACTGACATACACTATACCTGCATATTCAGATTTTAGTAACATCAATGTCTGAAACACACAAAATTAGACACAAAATAGAGACCCGAAGGTTTTCCTGGCGCTTCACTGATCCCAAAAAGTGCACCTTAAGAAGTTCATACTTCAAAATAATATTATTACTTTAATTAAAAATACGATAGTGCATATCAAAGATATTGCAATATTATCTCATCACTCTTATATAACTCTGTTTACGCTAGATTTTTTTCAATAATCTCTTGGTTATCAATACCGGTGGTCCTAAGCCGATTATTGCATACGGATCATACCACTTTGGGACCAAAATCTTTCTTATCAAGTCCAAAGGTGATGCTACAATTGAAAGTGAGACTGCAAACTGGCATTGTAATAAATGTTATACATATCTACTTGCGAGAAGGTCTACTCTGTTTGTCTGTTACCTCTTCACGCCCAAATCACTGAACCGATTTGGGTGAAATTTTGAATAGGGATACTTTGAATCTCGGAAAAGATCATAGGATACTTTTTATCGCGGAAAAAGGTACGATTCTCGCGCGATTAACGAACTTTGGCGCAATGGAATTGCGGGCGTCATCTATTCATTCTTATTCTTATTTTTATTCCTATTTAGGAAAGGAGACAACAACACTAACAACACAATATAGTAAACCTTTTTTTATATGCGCAAGGGAAACCCATCATGGGTGCCCCGGTTTGTGAATGTGCTTCTTTTAGCTGAAGCACCCCGGGGGTATGTGGGACTCTTACCCACTAAAACCACCTGCGATTTGCCTTCAGCCGTACGGAGATGTCCTGGATCTGTCTAACACAGAACTACCTCCACGACCTGCCGGTCTACTTCACAAGGGTCTACTTCCACCAAAGTTAGGGAACGCCTAGGCAAACTGAAGCGTTCCCCTCGGCGCCGGGACTAGCTAAGCCGGGCAGGTTCCCATCCTGACCTGGAACCCCGTGGGACGGAAGTTATTGGAGATACGCATAGCGACGCCTCCGCACTCCCGTCCTTCGTCGGCGGAGCGGAACGGAGGATGGGTCATCCTCTCTATTCCGACAATATAGTAAACCTAACTAAACCTACTATTTGGCATGATTGAACATAGTCGGCCTAGTGTAGAGGATTAAAATAGACTGGTCAATACATCTGGGGACTGGGCCTAAGTATGTCAGGATTTCCTCACGATGTTCTTCTCCGGACGGACGTCTGTATGATGGTACCTACTCTTCAGAAAAAAGTCTTATTAATAGCACCATTAATACCACGCAACCGGTACCGAACCAGCTACCTATCTCACGCGTCCAAATAAAATGTCTGGCTTTATAGCCACCAAAACTTCTTATTATTAATATAATAATAAATGATACTATAATTCACATACTTATTAAATCATGAAAAATAGCAAAACACTAAAAAGTTTATTATATAAAGGATATAGCAACCAAATATTGTCATAACCAACTTAGATTTTATGGACGAAAAAATAAAATCACTCGATATCGTAAAAGAAACGTTTCCTGCGAGGGGCGAGAAGTTCTTTCCTTGATTGATGATATAAATGTTGCAGTCAAGCACCGATGTTGACAGTAGTGGTAAATGTCCAGCTAAAGCACTTTAAACTACCTTTGTGACCACGTTTGATCATTAATGACATGTCTATAGACATGATTCCTATCGGCTTCCCTTAAGAATACATAACTAGCTGACTCGGCAAACCGGTTGTTTTGCCATATAAATTATTTGTTTCCAGTATCATTATAAAAATTAGATAAAAGTTTTTTTTTTATTTAGATAAGAGCCGATTTGGTTTTATTGTTTAAAGTATTATATAAGTTATTTTTCTTGAATTTCTATCATTGTACGAAAAAAATATACTTTTTCCATGAGATAGAAATTGCACTTAAGAGTGAGTTAATTTGTTGCACCATAAACCATTCATCAAAAAAATGGAATAAACATTTTAAACATAATTATTATTGTGTCCAAAACTTATATCTAGCAAGAGAATGTTAATAATATGCATGTGGGTGAGGAATTCTAAGCTGGGCAGAAAAACCATTAAGCGAGTGCGTGGTGTGACTGTAACATATAACATATCTATGAGACTGTGGTATTTTACTGTATTTTTATGATATAGTTATTCACACTGGTTCCGATTTACATAGGAGCTTTTCGAGTTTATGAAGATACAGTAGTTTTTCTGATGGACCAGTCCATCTCACATAAATACCGTAGTCAAAAATAATATGAGATTTGTTTAAATTATATGGTGTGGTTCAATAAATTACTGATTTTTAGGCATTTGAAGCAATAACTATTACAGGGACCGTGCAGGAACTAAAGGTGGCAGCATAATTACTAAAAGTTTCGGATTAACACTAGTTTGCAGCACCTTCGTTACAGTGGATAACGAAAGTGCTCACGTTCCCTGAAAAAGACGATTAGGCGAAAAAAATTGTTATACTCAATGTAACAATAGGCCTCAACAAATTGTGACCTTCCACTCGCCCATTAGGAAGTTTTTTCGACAATGGCAACAATTTTGAATTAAACATCTTTATGTAAGCTTAAGTGTCTAAACACACTAGGCCGAAAAAACGCGACCGAAGTGATTACGCCTGCAATGTATTTTAAATTAACCATGCCGAAATTACGTCGCGTTATATTTTATGTGTAAGCGTAGAGTAATCACGCTGAACTTCGGCCGCGTATTTTCGGCCTAGTGTGTTTAGACACTTGGGTATACCCTTATTTCGAAATATCCGTACTTGCTTGATATCCGTACTAACATTGTAAATTTGAAATTGTGTCTTTATGCCTGTCTGTTATGTTGTGCTTACTTTGAGTAAGCTTAACTTTGAGTTCATATTTTATTGTGGAAAAAATTACAGTTTCCGGGCGATATACGAATTTTTGCGTACTGGAGTTGCGGGAGTCATCTAGTTACCTTATATTAGTGTCTGCACTCTCTCTTTCTCTCTCAACTCTGCAGCTAAACTATTGTCCCTATAATTTCAGGAGTGACTTCTATTAATAAAGCCCGTTCCCGTGACATTACCGTTCAAAGTAACTTTTGATTAACCTTTAACCGGGTCCTTTGCCACAAGTAGGGTACCATTATCTCCACTAGATGTCCCTGTTGGACGAAAGTTAAAATCCGTTGAGATTTTTCATTAGTTTACATTTTAAGTTGTTTTATAATTAGAAGCATTATATTTAGTTTTTATTATTAGTTTTTTACCATTTAATAATATGCTTCTATTTTTTAAAAAAGTATTTCATTAAGTGTCCTAAGTCCTTCGCCCTGGTCTAATCTATGTCTATGCTCAATTCCCCTTAGTTTTAAAGCCGATTCGATGCAAACAAATTAACAATGAAACTTTTCTTTTTAACTAATTTCCTTCTATTTGGAGAAAACTATCGAGCAATGCTGAATGTGTGGACGGAAGCCCGAGCCGTGGGTTTTACTCTACGTGATTGCTCGATCGAGCAAAACCGTATGTGAGTACTTAGCATTACACCCTGTAGATACACTGAAAACCTCGACCAACCTACCAACACTTAATTGCTCAATACGAGGATAGAACCAGAATCAATTACGGGATTAATTTGAGGAAACTTGTTAAAAGAGTTCGCGGCCATGACTGGAGGAGGAAACTCGTTAAAGAGTCTTTATCCAAAAAAACTTTCGACAGAATGTGGGTAACTAAAATGTTGATAAGGTAAAACTTGATGGTACGTGATCCTTTTGAGACAAGTTTTTCATTGTGCTCCTAACAGTCTTTTTCACTTCGTCCATTTTATCGAATTGAAACGTCTTTTGTTTTCGCTTAGTACTCATATCGTTAATATATTATCCTTATTATCTTGAACAATAAGATTTTTACAAAATAAAGTACAAAAGAAAGATTGGCCTTTGTTAAATGTAGATATAATTGCAAATCTTATTATCTATCTCTGACAATAAAAGTAATGTAATTGCTGCTGAAATGTTCATAATATTTTCTAAAGATCAAGCAAAATTATGTACAATTTTGTCTAAACTCTAAAGCATCACAGGTGTTTTAAAAACATACACATTTTGTCATTTTGTTCTAAATATCCGGTGTATGTATTTCTCTATGGTTCTGAGCATAAAATATAAAAATATTGAAATAGAAAATTTCTAAAATATCCAGTAATTACAATTTTGTTTTGTTTACATTTTGTTCGCGCACATAGATTTTTTCCTTATTTTTATTTTTCATATGTATCTTCGGCCTCTTTAATATTAAATTCGCTTTCGTCGTGTTACACGGGTAGAAATACTCCACTTTATACACATCACACTGAGACCCGTCTGTTTTATAACTATCTGTATTTTCCTTTACTTTCAGAGCGTACAGCTTGCCATGAGCGTAATATTTTGCCACACTCATAACTGCATCAGTTTTAGCTTTCTTGATAATTTTAGTGCCTGTTCCACGTTTCTGGCGATGTGATTCATCGTTGAGATGATTCAGAACATCTGTGTTCTTCATTTGCATAACATTATTGGTTATTTTGTGCGCCGTGATCGCTCGTTCCATACATTTGATGCATTTATTACATGAAATATCAGAAAACACCGATTGTAAATCACTTGCTTTAAATTTTTGTTCAGTATTTGTTATTAGATCGTTTTGGCTCGAATTACTTTTACTGATATCGGAATTATTACATCCAATTTTATTACCTGAAAAAAAAAGTTAAATTATTATCTTTCTAAAAATATTGTTCTGAAAATGCCATGCAAAGGTAAAAAATGCTGCTATAATGGTGCATTATTTCCATATTCTAATACAAACAATGTTTAAGTAAGTAACAATGTTTTTGCATTTAGAAAACTAATTTCAGTCATTTTCATACAGGTAAAAATATCGTAATATAACTAAATTAAACTTATGTTTATAGTTTCGGAATCACGTTTGAGACCTATAATATATTAAGTAAAGTTTTATTTAAACGCATGCCACTATATTATACTAGTTGATATAACAGACCTTTTTCTTCAGAACTAACCAATAATAATAGATAATCTATATCTATATTTATTATATAAAACTCAAAGGTGACTGACTGAAATGGTGATTTATCAACGCACAGCCCAAACCACTGGACTGATCGGGCTGAAATTTGGCATGCAGGTAGATATTATGAAGTAGGCATCCGCTAAGAAAGGATTTTGATCAATTCCACCACCAAGAAGTTAAAATAGGGGATGAAAGTTTGTATATATTAATACTTCTTAACGCGAGCGAAGCCGCGTGCAAAAGCTCGTCTAAGTATATATTGCATGCAATATCAGATCAACGAACGATTGACGTCAAATGCGACGGGAGTAGGAATAAAAATTCCTATGTAGATTTAGAAGAAATAAAGCTCTTACATAGCATCTGCGGCACAAGTGCGAATAACAATAGTCCTATTAGTTCCATTTGTGAAGGTGGTGCGCGTCTTACAGCCTCACAATTGCTCTAACAAGCTTCGTTATAGAGCGGCGTCTTGCCGCGTTTCGTCAGACTAAACGCTCAAGCACTTTTACAGAATATTTTAATATGTCAAGATGTGGCACGTGGAGGCTATATCCGCCTTTGATGATGTTTTTGTCTGAAATAAAAACATTATCAGATTAAACCCACGCTCGAAAGTTTGGTTACGTCCAGGCTCCAGCCCACATAAGAAAAATAATTCAAAAGATTTATTTTCACTTTTCCTTTTTGTATAAGTAAATTCAATATTAAACTCAAAGATATAAAATATTATTATCAAAAATTTAAACAAAACAAGGGCGAATATACAAATCGGCACAGATTAAGTAAGTAGATGGGTGAAAGGATAGGAATATTAGCCATTATTTTGCAAATAAACCGTAGAAATTCATAGCTTAGCTAATAAAATAATAACGCATACTATTGCAAACTCACTCACCATCCGATGCCTTTTATACAATTTATTTGTCACTCTGTAAGAACTTTTAACAACTTTTTTAAATTAAGAACCAGAAACTACTGTAACGTTTAAAATGAACAGGTAATGTATACTATTAAGGTGGAATTGTGACCATGCGTGAATGTTAAAGGATAACCTCAGGCTAACACTTCCGAAGTCACAGATTAACAATGCCCCGTATTTATATGAGCATATATTATAGCTTGTTTGAGTAATTTACCAGCGTTGTTTACACAGGGCAGTCACTCAATAATCGATGTTTGGTTTCCTGCAATAGTCAGGCTATTGTTTAGTGTTAACGTGTTTACGCTAGTATTACATACCTTACAACAATATTTAATGTTTAGTAGACAAGTCACTTACATCTTACTGCTGTCAAGGGGCTATCACACGGTTAGTTTTTGTTCATTTCCATATAAGAAATTTCGAAAGTCAATCTCAAAATATACAAGAAGGTTCTGGAACTGACGTCTTTTATTGTTTTCTGTCTGTTCCTTGAATATACCTATAATTAAACTTTTAAGGTACCTAAAATGAATTGTTTTAAAACAATCATATTATCCCCTAACCTACTTATTCCTTTTGTCTTAAAAATAAGCAACAGACAACGAGAAAATTAATTTCGAAAGAAAACATGCGTAAAAACATTTCCGTCGTTTTATCTAATTTTTAGATAAACGATCATGTTTGATATAATAAAATTACCGTAAAGCATCGCGGCGACTGGGAAAAAACCTCGAAAAAGTTATTTTTACCAACTTATCTCATTACTCAAAAAGATGCGACTTTTATGACAGAATCGGTCTTTTAAGAAATTTGTTGGTAATATTGCGACGGAGAGCGGTGGGAACATTACTTAGAGCAATAATGTAAACATTTTATCACAATTATTGTTCAGAGAAATATTTATTTCTATTATTCTGTGGAATTGCCAATAATTTCGAAAGTATGTCCGTCTGTCACCTCTTCGCGCTTGTACCTTGAACCGATGAAATTTTGTATAAAGATACTTACTTTGAGTACCGGAAAAGGACTTAGGATACTTTTTCTCTCGGAAAAATGTTCGGTTCCCGCGCGATGAACGTGTTTTGGTGCAACGGAGTTCCGGGCCTTATCTAGATATCAATTGTATCAATTTTTTATCCTTTTTTTTCTAAAATTATTCGAATGCTTTCATCCTCAACTATTGAAATTTTGACCCAAAAACCCAACAAAAAGATACTTCAGAATTGATTAATCCGGGTTATTGATTCCCGGTGAAATAGGATAAGAGGCGGGAAATAGGTTGATTAGATTACCTCAGTCCTACGGCTAGAATCTCACCTTAGGCGTCTCGTTTTGTTATACGTGTATTTTTACTTTTATCAACTTATGTGTTTTATTTTTTCACGGAATTCTGGGAAGTGTTTTGGGAATCGGGTGACATGTCATCTGAAAAGGTTTGCTAGATTAGAAACAAAAGGATATTAGGCATATTTTATAACGAAAATATATGGCTGCTGTTTAGCTTTCGTATACTATTGGGTTTAGGTTAGGTTAGGTAACCAGCAGCGAACCGTAATTTTTTTTTGAATAAAAAGGATCCTATGTCCTTTCCCGGGACTCGCAGTAGCGAGATAGGATCCTTTTCCGAGCCTTACCATTCAGAAAATTCAGTTTAGCGACGTGGGCGTGAGGAGGTAATTTTAAATCATTTTCTTAATAAGCGCTTAAAGTATTGAAAGATCAAATCAGAATTTCGCATCAATGTGTCATAGGATTATTAATTATGCTTAATTTAATAATACCTACAGCAATTTAGCATTTACCATTTTTATACTTTTTCTCTTACAACTGAATGCAAAATTAAAATATTTTTTCATAATTATAATCTACGCATTTCAACAAAAAAAAAAGAAAAGATACCGCACAACAACAGTTTTTGCTTAAAATAAGCAGAAAATAAAGATTATTCCAAAAAAAACTTAAATCGCCGATTACTCAAAAAAAGTTCGATGTGAGACAGTACACCAATGCTTAACAGTATCCATATAATATGATAGCTGTTTTTGTGATTACTGAGTTGTACTATCAGTAAAAAAAAATATATGCAATGGTTATACCTCGAAAATGCAAGCGAAATCGCGCGTAAAAGCTAGTATATAACGATTTCACGTTATTACTTGTGCTCGTAATATTTTACGAATTGTTGGAAAATTGGAAATTGCACATGTAAATTCAAGTAGACGGGGCGGCATGAGTTATGACGGAGTTTAGAAGTTTCAACAAATACATGGCGAAATTTTACATCGGCGGCTGCAATTCTCCGAATAAATGGCACTGAAGCCACGTACTTCAATATAAGGCAAATAAATGACTTCATTCCCGCGATAAAATGGGAAAATAATTTATAGGTATCTAGGAACACGCTCTGAAGAAAGCGTTTTGTTTGCAAAATCATTTAATGTCTTTTGAAAAAGTTGAGAATCTTTAACAAAGAGCTGACGACGGGAAAGCCAAGGGTTTTTGTGAGATGAATGGGCTAACGAGTGCTCTGGACGCCTAATGAGACAACAACATTATCTAAAATTTCCATCGAAAGGTACACATTTTGTTCATAAATTGCCGTTTGAAAATAATAATTAACGTGAAAAACCATTTATGTTGATGGATACAATAATTAAATATTAATTTTATACACTGGTTTCATTGTTTTAATATTGATATAATGTAATTAAACTCTTTAATAATTATAGTAACAATAATTAGATATAATTTAGTTGTAAACTTTTTAAAATTTCGTACAACTTCATATTTTGTTATTACCATAAATCTTGAATCATTTATGTTTAAATACTCGGTTTTCAGGTTTCAAATTGCAACTACACCAAATTAATGTGCAATTTTTGTTTTTAAATTTAACAAATACTTTAAAAGTATTTTTGCGTTCAAATAATAATTCAAACGGGTGTAAAGAGTAATTATTTACGACCGTCATAGAAGTAGAAAGGTTTACCGAAAAGTATAAGTAAACTTTAGAGTTAATACATTTCAAATTACTTTTTTTTTATATAGACTTTTATTAGTGCCAAAAAACACTTTCGGATATTCTGTAAATTAAATAAACATATTTTACTGGCAACAGTTGAAAAGTCAGGCTTAATATTATAAAAACTTGTTCCGCGGCTTGGCAGGGATCAGCCGCGTGGTTTTGTGGTTTGTACAATAATTATGGGATTAAAAGGTTGATTTTATTATTTACCCGACTGCGACAGAAGTAGGTAATGTTTTTGAGGGAATTTTTAATTTGATTGGCTTTTGCAGCCTGGACCGCTTAACAGTTTTTAGGTTGAGAGATGTCGTTAGATTCGTATTATACAGCATGACTTCTGAGACAATATTATGTTCAATACTCGAGGACGTGATATTTGGCTATTATATTAGTTGAAAAAATTACATAGAAAAAAATATACAAAAATTATATCAATTGATAACTGAGTAAATGTAGCTTAAAGTTGAATAATTATTTAGCCATGGACACCGCGCGCGGGAGGTCTAGCACGCGGCGCGGGGCGTACACCGCCGCGCCAGCTGCATAGTAGTTTACTAAGTGTCCATGATTCATGTATTTAAAGGGAAATTTGGTCAAAAATTAAGTAAGTACCTAATTTTATTACAATATATTATTACGACTAGATGACGTCCGCAACTCCGTTTACATACACACTTTCGCATTTATAATATTAGTATGGATTATAAGAAGGGTATGTTCTTTACGTGGAATGGGGTCTAAAGACCCTTTATGTTATAGCCTGTATTTATACGTTCATGTCCGCAAAATGTAATTACAACTAAAAACCAGTATACCAGCTAGCATTAATATAACTTACATCAAGATTTGGGGCGAGCGGCGGACAGGGCAATTACAACAATACATCACACGTATCACTCCCATCTGTACCAGATAAGCCGGAATTAATATTCATATGTACGTGAATCATTTCTTATATCCTTATATTATGAAGATCGGTCTATGGGTAAGAGGTCGCTTATACAGGGTGTAACAAAAATAAGTGATAATACTTTAGGGTGTGTACGTGTTCCTTGTAGAGAGTTCACTGTAAAAGTAGCAGCGCTGAAAGACCAAAAAAATTTTTCACTTTTGTATGGGGAAACTCGTGACCCTTGCCCATACAAAAGTGAAAAAAATGTTTCGTCTTTCATAGCTGCTACTTTCACAGTGAACTCTCTACAAGGAACACATACACATCCTAAAGTATTATCACTTATCTTTGTTACACACTGTATTTACCGCAGTAAAAAGTGACCTATGTGTTAGTCAACTCCATAGCTACGAAGTCGAAGTTGTTTCATTTTGTTGCAGTTCTTTCGTAAATCGTATATGAAAAAGAAGATTTCAGAAATCTAGCTCGCTTTGACCATTGAAAACGAATTCTATGTGCATATTATAAAAAAAAAAAACAGCCAACAAGGTTGTTTTGCCATATTTAATCTGTACAACCTCAATATAATCGGTACGTCTTGAAACGTTTAGTAACATACATCGCGTCAATTTCATATCCACATTAACAACCCAATCATATCCATCCAAGCTCTGAAAAACGTATTTTTATATTTTTATCGTCTTCGATATAAAATAAGGTAACTCTGGAAGTATTTTAACGTCTGGCCGATATTGATATGGGCAGCGCGATCCATATTAACCACATGCTGCCGAACATTTTCATATAAAAGGCACTTACTTTATCTTTAGCAATATTTGAGGTCACTTCCGATATTTTGAGACGCTTTCAGATAATTCCCCTTTTATAATAAATTGTTAAATGATAATGGTGAATTAACTGTGTGTAGTAATAATGGTGAAAATATAAACTAAGCGACAAACTGAATAATGTACTTACTGCTGATAATAATCGAAGGGTTCCGTACCATGAAAGGGCAAAGTTAGGCCAAAACTTGTGTTTTTGTATGGGAGCGCCCCCCTTAGTTTTTTATTTTATTTCAATATTATTATTAAATATTAAAGTACACATTTAACTAAGGATTTTGTGGAAAATTCAAGTACTTAACTTACCATTACCATTATTGTATAGAGCAAAAAAGGGCAAAAAAAATCACGTTTGTTGTATGGGAGCCCCATAAATAATAATTTTGTTTTGCTTTTTAGTATTTGTTGTTATAGCCGCAACAGATATACACGATCCATGAAAATTCCAACACTCTAGCTATTACTGTTCTTGAGTTACAGCCTGGAGACATACAGACGGACAGACAACGAAGTCTTAGTAATAGAGTCCCGTTTTACCCTTTGGGTACGGAACTGCGAAAATACGAAACCGTGTCTGTAATTATCATACAGATACAACGGCTGAATCGATTTAGATGATATTTGGAAGTCCTTCAAACAGTGACGGATTAACCCTTAATCAAATTAAGCAATTGCCTAGGGCATCACGTCTGAGGGGGCCAGAGGGACCAGAAGAAAGACAAAAAACATCCGTCCTTAAGGCATCACGTCTGACCAACTGGGGGTGCCCCAGAAGAAGGACAAAAAACATTCGTCCTTAGGGCATCACGTCTCACGTCTCCTAAAACCTGTAACCTGTTTTTAGGTGGTAAGAGTTTAGAGACCGATTCTAGTTTACATACGGATATGGGGGGGGGGGGGGGGGGGTACACAGGCATAGATTGCTTAGGGCATCAAGTAGTCTTAATCCGTCACTGCCTTCAAAGGCGTAGGAGTAAGACTGGGTTTTACCGGGAAAATGTACAGTTACTACGTAATGAACGCATTTAATCACATCGAGGGACCTACCTGATTATGATAATAATATTTCCTATTTGCCGCGTGAAAAAAAATCCAAGCACACGGTTATGTTACTGTTTGTCTCTATGATATTCATGCCATTTCGCCATGGAGTGAATGATGCTGATAGATGACTCAGGTTACTCCGGTCATTTCGTCTCTGTCAGTCCCGAACACGATGCCCTCTCTCCCGGCGATCTGATATTTTTTATCGCGACTCGTATACGGCCTCATTTTAATAAAATATGTCACCGGAAAAATTGCGGAAAAGCAAGAAAAAAGGCAAACGACGTGGATTATAGGAGTCATTTTATAGTGCCCTTGTATGTGCGCAATACACAAGAACGCTGATTCTTTTGTCCTCGTGGTCTAGTAAGGCAGATAAACTATCATGATCAGGGAGAGATCAGGTGTATCGACTTTTTACGTGGTCATCCGACGCATTGTTCATCTTACTTATTGATTATCCTGCATTCTTTTAACCAAAGATTCATTCCTTAATAAGGATCCGCACCTTCGCATAGGGCCGCATGTGGCACGCGAGCCGCATTTTTGCCATAATACAGCGGTTCTCAAACTTTTTTGGTTTTGTCTCTGAATGAATTGTCTCCAAGCTGGTGTCTGATGATATCTCTAAAACAAGTTTTGTTCCGCTCGCGGATCCCCTACAGGCATATGCCTGTAGGGGTTCCGCGAGCGGTACCTTTCTCAAAGTATGCTTATGCTTTCTCAAAGTCTGCATATGCAGAGCTCTGAAAAGCACACTTTGAGAAAGGCTGCTATAGTATCTATACATACTATAAAACAAAGTCGCTTTTTTCCCTCATGTCCCTTTTTTCCCTTTAATCTTTAAAACTACGCAACGGATTTTGATGATTCTTTCAGTGTTAGATAGCCCATTTATCGAGAAAGGCTATAGGCTACATTTTATTACGCTAAAACTAATAGGAGCGAAGAAATAGAGGAAAATATGGAAAAAACTGGGAAAATTATTTGAAAGGGCTTATCTCGCGAACTACTCGAGCAATTTTTATGTTATTTGGCACAGATAAGAAGTAGACCACGTGAAGGATCATAGGCTATCGATTTTAATCATTTTTCCAGTGGCTATATATTTTAGACCCGTGCGACGCCGGGGCGGGTCGCTAGTAAGCTATAAGCTGAAGCGAAAGCAATAAATAATTCAAGCATTTCTTTTCAACGTGGAACATAATTCCATTATACGAAATGAAGGATATAACAATAATACTTAGCTTTTAATATCTGGAGGAATTGAACGTATTTTACAAGGAGTTCTCGTGGTCTGCGTCTTACGTAACCTTTATATCAAGGAAATAGAGAATACTTTTTTGAAATAAAATGTAAAATAAGTTTGAACGGTCCATAATCGTCGGCTGATGCTAATACGATAGCCCATCCCGCTACCTTAACTACTTTTTATTGCTATCAACTTTGACGTATCGGCCAACTTAAAAAACATAATGTTATTAGTAACAGGAATTTGCATTTAACCCGCCTATTGTAATAGACAATTAAAATTGGCAATTAGTATTTGTTAGTATGAGATTGAAAGAGTTATGAAACAAAAGACACAAGTCTGACAAATATAAGAGTTGTTTTGAACATACCAGATACTTTAAAAAACGAGATATCCAACGTTTTTTGTATATTTATGTTTTCAATAAGTATAGGAAATTACAAAGAAATCGGAAAATGCTGCATTTACGTATTACAGAAACAGAAAAAACTTCTGCATACTGCTTTATTATGTTGGTAGCAAATAACTAAAAAATGGTTGAAAAAGAGTAACATCGTTCTATCACTAGGCAGTTCCTAAAATAAAAACAGATAAAGTATTTTTTTTCAAACGCTCGTTTGCCCCCTTATTTCATAAAAAAAAAACCGGTCACCTGATGGAAAGCAACTTCCGTCGCCCATGGACACTCGCAGCATCAGAAGAGCTGCATGTGCGTTACCGGCCTTTTAAGAGGGAATAGGGTAATAGGGGAGGGTAGGGAAGGGAAGGGAATAGGGGAGGGTAGGAAAGGGAATAGGGTAGGGGATTGGGCCTCCGGTAAACTCACTCACTCGGCGAAACACAGCGCAAGCGCTGTTTCACGCCGGTTTTCTGTGAGAACGTGGTATTTATCCGGTCGAGCCGGCCCATTCGTGCCGAAGCATGGCTCTCCCACGTATAAAAAGATTCAAGTTTTTTTGTTAATTTATAGAAAATTAACAAAAAAACTTGCAAGTTCAACATGCCACGCAAACCCGTGTAACCATTTTTCTGTCCAATATATTTTAAAATTTATTTTCTTATTTATAGAGTTTTTAAATAAAAACTTTTTTTTCAAAAAGTTTTTTGCTTATAATTTATTTATAATAAAATTATTTTGCATAACACCTCTTTAGTTTATATAACTCTAAAGTATAGGGTGTAACAAATAAAGTTTAATATCACGAGGGCCACAAATAAAGTTCCGGCGGGCCGCATGCGGCCTCTACGCCTAGCTGTATATTATGTACTTATATAAAATCAAACACAAAAATATAATATACACTACTGAACCTATTTTTAATTAACATATATTAAATAGGTTTAAATACTCGCGCGTAATCTAGAGATACCTGAAATCATGCTTATGTGTGCGTCCTGTTTGTGGCGGTTTTGTATGAAGATGTAAGTATTTTATACTGTGCTATAGTTTTAATACTGTAGATCACACTTAGGTCTGAAGCGGTGTCGGCTTCGTATAATAAACTTAGCAACTTCACCCCATATAATTGAGTTACGCTTTGAAGCAAATGTAATTACTTAAGGGATATGCGAGAACGTTTAATATCAGATATCGATGAAATTGTTCTAAACCTCGCTAAATATATGAATACCTATATAGCTTTTACCTATGGAAGAAATTGATAGGCGAAGTCGTGAACGTAACTCCTAAGTTGTTTTAGTCGGATTATACCTCTTCAATGTCAGTCATCATCAGCCGGCTGGGTTTTACATAACGCGAACAAATTACGAAGAGCTGCCATAGAGTGGGATACTTACAAGGATCTTGGGTTGATACCCAAGTCCTAGTCATGGGACCGTGAGTTTCTTTGTATAAAATAGCTGGTGTCTATCAAGTAACATTGTACAAGGCAGCTTCTCGAAATACATACGTACTTTGATACGTGGGAGAGTCATGCCTCGGCACGAATGGGCCGGCTCGACCGGGGAAATACCACGCCAATGACATAATATGGATCTTAAAATACGTATCACGTATGCAAAGTTTCGAATTAATTAGACTACTGGAGATAGGTAAAAATCGTGTTAGAAAATATTCCGTTACATACATGCAGCTCAAGCTTATGAATGCGTGTTAAAAATCTGAATATTCTGGCGAGTCATCGCCTGATTGGGTAAGTTATTACATTTGGGTGCAGTACACCATAATTTCCCCGGTACGGGTTAACCCTTTGACCCTTTTACCCGATATTTAAATTATGTGGTTTTCTTTTGAGGTTATGATACATCATGAATCAGCATATTTGAATCATATTATCAGTCAACATATTTTATACCTGACTATGGCGAAGTTAAATGCTTAAATCACTTCCTTTTTCTTGTAAAATAGTAATAAGTATAAGAGCTTACGGCACAGACTCGCAGACAACCAGCATAGCTGAGTGATTAAGGGCCTGTTTCACCATCCTGATAAAGTGCCGGATAGGCTATCCACAACTTTTTTGACAGATTCTCCATACTTTATCTTTCAAGTTAAGTGCTGGATCCGGAACTTATCAGGAAGTAGTGAAACAGGCCCTTAGTATCTTGTGATATCAATAGAACAGACAAAAATTGCTATCAGCAGGATTACTGCAAAGTGCAATGTTTTCACGCTAGAGGGAGTACCAGCATAATAATATACAGCAAAGAAAAAGTTTTGTTCGACGTTTGACGTTTCTGTCAATATCCTCGTAATTATAATGTAGATGTCGCAGCCAACTGGTTTAAATAGCCATTCAATCAAACAGCTAGCCCTTTGACTGAACAACGCCATTCAATCACACGTCTAGCTTTTTAATTGAACTGCAGCTGATTCAAAAGCCGCCGTTTGATTGAATTAGTTCAGTGCTCACCACCGCGGCGCTAGGTGCGTTTTGTTTACAATATGGCGTCAACTAACCGGTGTTGTGGTTGTATTAAGAATATATTTTTTATATATTTATTAAATATACGTTACAAGTATTATTAAAGAGACAGAAATTATGTAAGCACATACGAGTGAATCAAAATTTAAACTAATATTTGAATAGAAATTACGGGATTATGAAATGCATCAAACAAGGTAATTTATTGCAATTGTGTTCAAAATGAGTTAGAATACAATTAATCTGCTTGTTATCTTTACGCTTGTGTAATAATAACACTAATGACTATGCTAATGGTCGCCATAGTTAATTAACCATTTAACCAGTAGGCCAAGCGTCATCTAGCTGTAGTGTTGAACGTTGCAGTCAACAAGTCGGCGAAACGACGTATAGCCGTGTGACTGAATGGCGTTGTTCAGTCAAAGGGCTATTATAGTTAAGATGCTGGTAGCGGCAGCTTTCCGCAAAAAATAGCCTATGTCCCTTCACGTGATCTATTCTTCATGTGTGCCAAAAAACATAAAAATTGCTCCAGTAGTTCTTAAGATAATTTAAAGCAATTTCAATATTCCCCGTTTTTTCCACATTTTCCTCTGTTTCTACGCTCCAATTATAATATTATAGTACCTCTATAGATTAAAAAAGTCTCATGATTATGAAATTTTAGATTGCCAGCCGATGACTAACATCGAATAAATTGGTTCATAGGCAGATGAAGGCCGTCGTTTGGTTGGGTTATGTCAATTCAATGTTAGGCGCGATCTGTCGGCTAGGTTTGACATAACGCGCGTTGGTCCGGCTATGAATCAACTTCTCTGATAGTACAACATATTTGCTGTCAAGCGCCTGTAGCACAGCATTGTCGTAAGACACATTAATTAATCACTCTTATCTTTTCTCGTTTTAAATCCGAGGCACGGACGATCGAATAAAGGTTGATTCATATGGATTTGACAGATTCGCAAGACGTCTCACGAAATTGAAATCTGTCAAATCCATACAAATTTATGCCGCGCCGCGCCTCGCCTCGTCGTCGTCGTCGTCTGAATTGACCCTAAGCGTGAAATGCGGTGACACCGCGGCCACACGAAAACAGGAAACACTAAATTTCATCGTCTATTTGTTCGCCGACCACGGACCAACTATTCCACTCCACGGGTTACGAATGACGGTTGCGTAAATTATTACGCTATTTACAAAAGACGCTTTGTTTCGCGTTGATATTCGGACATTCAAATTTATGTTCATTCTTTTAAACCCACTTCAATAAACGTGGAGGTTCTATGACAAACTTTATATTTTTACGCAAAAAAAATAATGACCGAGTTCTCAAACATGGTTTAAAGTTCCAATGGAGCGTTGATTGGACTTATAAGTTCCAGTGCCGAATTTCTATTTTTTATGAGAGTAGGCCACTTTATTTCAGCCTGTACGCGTAATCTGTAGGGCCTCTATGGACGCTGCCGTGGCCTATAATGGCCTATTTATAAATCCGGAGCTGCCAAGTTCTATTTGAATTAAAAACTTGAAAACCAACCAAGCGAGCTGGTGTGCCGTTTAGGCTAAGTACACCGTAGTTGTTAGCTGAGGCAAAATCTATACATGTAATAAAATCGTAGGAAAGTCAATTTTGTACATTGAATATTAAAAAAAAATAATACTTAGGATATGGAAGCCAAAAATATAGTTTTTTTTAGAATTTTTGTCTGTTTGTCGTTTATCTGTTTGTCTGTATGTATGCCCCCCAACTCCCCCCCCCCCCCATGAATCTGTTGCTTATAAAATATTATATGTTATATATTATTTTAATCCAGTTATCGAAGCAAGCGTTACCATTGCTAATTATTTCTATATTTGCATTCCAAGGCATTCCAGTGACTTACTGCTTTGCTTTGAAATAATGTAACCCGTGCAATATATAATACTAGCGACCAGCGCCGGTGTAGCACGGGTATAAAATATATAGCCACTGAAAAAATGATTAAAACCGATAGCCTATGATCCTTCACGTGGTCTACTTCTTATCTGTGCCAAATAACATGAAAATTGCTCCAGTAGTTCGCGAGATAAGCACTTTCAAATAATTTCCCAAGTTTTTCCACATTTTCCTATTAGTCTCAGCGTGATACGCCTTCCTCAATAAATGGGCTATCTAACACTGAAAGAATTTTTCAAATCGGTCCAGTAGTTCCTGAGATTAGCGCGTTCAAGTTAGCCCTTTCAAATAATTTTCCCCGTTTTTATCCACATTTTCCTCTATTTCTTCGCTCCTATTAGTCTTAGCGTGATAAAATATAGCCTAGTCTTCGTCGATAAATTTGCTATCTAACACTGACAGAATCATCAAAATCCGTTGCGTAGTTTTAAAGATTAAAGGGAACAAAGGGACATAATGCAAAAAAAGCGACTTTTTTATAATATGTAATAGATGTCGTAGTCATCTGGTTTAATCTGCGATTCGATTGAATGAATAGCCCATTCATTGAATGACACTATTCAATTGAATGACTAAAGGACAATTCGTCATAACGTTGACTGTGACGTTTTGACTAAATATCATATTATAGTGAAGTCGTTAAATGAGATGCTATATTGTTTAAAGTAGCTGTTAACGGGGTAGCAATAGGTGTTATCGAAGCTGTCTAATGATATTATTTTATTACAAATGAAGCACAATATAAAAGTAAACATAATAGACAAATATCACCAGTGCTGTCAGCTGTGCGAGCTGTTTGACGCCATTTTGTTTTAGTGACTATTAGCGCCGCCGCGCCGTAGGAAAAAAGTGAAATACGTTCAATTACCTGACTGATTTCATGTCCGCTATCTTCAAAGGGCTATATGTATAATATTACAAATCGCCAACTAGTTGGACGTTGAGTGATAATTGTTCAATCGACGTTCGGCCGAGTCATTCAATTGAATGGTGTCATTCAATGAATGCGCTATTCATTCAATCGAATCGTAGATTGAACCAGATGACTGCGACATATACAATTTTAATATTATAGTTACTCGTCAGAAAATTTTGATAGCATTGTGGAGATTATTATTTATTGGTCTTCTACACCACTATTAGTAGGTACACTGAAATATCTAAGTAAATACCCTCATGAATCACTGCATAATATTCAACATTAGTTTTACAACTTCTTTATTACTGTGTATGAACGTTTCACAAACAACTATTAATTTCGCATTGAACGAGAACCGCTGTATTCCGTTCAAAATTATTTTGCCGCTGCGTAATATGATAAAAGACCTTATGTCCATAACATAAAGGTTATATAGTTAAATAACTTTGAACTGGCTGTAGAACTTGGACACGGAACTCGCAACTTTGATACACGACTTTGCGCCTTCACATCTTGAGATTTTCAAAGTTTGTGAACGCTTTTATAATTTTTTAAAAATGCTGACGCCCGGCTTAGAAATGATGTCCTAAGTTCTAGAATATTTTAAAAGTACCCGATGCTTTTATACTTATGATAATTTTATGATACTCTGAATTTATTATGAACCTTTTTAAAGTCAGAGCCACTCACTTGGCTTCGGAATAAATACGTAGGTACATGTACTATCAGCGTAGTTGATTCCTAGGCGGATGGGGGACCTATGTAGTTTGGTCGCGACTCGCGGTACGTCAAACCCAGCCGACAGATCACAATTAACATTGAATTGACATGATCAAATGACGTTGGTCTGTCAACTGCCTAGGAATCAATTTCCTCGATGGTACTTGAAGTCAAGTGTACTTGACATTTCTAAAAAGACCTTATTAACCGTTGTTTTACAAAATAGTTCCTATACTTATCTAATTTTATTTTATAAAAATCAATATTTCCATTGAAAAGCTCTCTTATTTTAGTGTAGCTGGATATAAACTTTGATTATCTTTCACAGTTGAGATGCGCACAGAGACTGAAAGCATAGATGCTGAAAGTCTCCCGTATAAAAACTCTTAGACCGGGAGATGGTGACACAAAATTCTTGGTCATTTGTACCAGTATGGCGGTTCTTCAGGGGTCTAATTTTACGTAAAGGCAAAAAGGAAAATTATGGTCATAGGGCTCGCACTGGCGGCCCAAACGCGTGGGCGTTTATAGAACGCGTCTGATAAATAACGAGTGTCCAACGATTTGTTTTACAAAAATGCTTGTATTTTTAGATAGTCGAACAAAAAGAAGTAGGCGGTATGTTCGCGCCAAACTTTAGCGCGACGAATGTGGCAGTTGGCAACACTGCGCATGAGTCGCTGTCAGATGTCATACGTCAATCCCTTTGACAAGTGACACAGTACGACACAATCCATTACCGGCGCGCGATCGTTAAATACGAAAATCTTTGGCTAGCCGTCCCCGTGAATCGTGATTATCAGCCCAGTGAATTCAGTGATTATTATAGACTAAAGACAAAGGTGACAGTGTCGTGTGACCACATCAGCGCATCTCAGCCCATCTACTTAGCTCAGCTACCTCAACCACCAGGTAACCCCAATTTCCTTTCTGCCCACCGTTGTAGGGGTCCTCGACCCTACACGTTAGTTTAATGCGATACTTCTCGGGTGTGACCTACAGCCCGCCATACGGAAGCGAATACAAAAATAATTCAACCATTTGTACCAGGCTAATTTTTGCATAGCTAATCATCGTCGAGTAGCCATTCACGAAAATCACCTTGCCATACTTTTCCGACAGTTCCCAATGGCCGCCATACCACTGCAAAGAGTGTTTTTTTTTTCGCCAAACGATTTGTAACAGTATTGCATTTGAATTTTTGGAAAGTACCTACTTGACATTATTATTTTTAACAAAAATTTTTTTTTTTTTTAATTTTATTAAGGACTTAAAACCGACTTCCAAGGTAAAAACAATAATAACATCCTTATAATATGAACTAAAAAGTATTAAATAGTTTTTCTTATGTAATAGTGCCTTTTTTCCGAATTCGGCTAAACCTCAACTATTTCTGTACTCAATCTTCATCATTTTGAAGTCGGTACCAGATAGCTGATTACTCTAGCCCCTGGTGTATCCTCTTAATGTATTTTCTACTCATTGCATGCAATCGTATTTCCAAATACGGAAAACAAATTCGGAAAACGTGCCAATCCTAATCACGCCCCTATTTTTGTTATGACTTATGACTCATGTGCTATGGAAATCTGACGTGTGAATGTTTTTCTTAACGCTCACGCTTCATATCAAATTCGTTTTGCAAATATTCGATAAAAAGATGTATTTCGTTCGTCGCGAGCCCAAAAGGCGTGCCCTTTTTAATCGGCTTCATAAAGGGAGGAGATTATATTATGTTCAGATTCTTGGTCAGTATGGTGATTCGCGGTTCTTCAGGGGTCTAATTACGTAAAGGCAAAAAGTCACATTTTTAACCGACTTCCAAAAAATGAGGAGGTTATATATTCGGCTGTGGATATTTTTTTTTGTATGTTCGACCACTACTCCGCCGTTTGTGAACCGATTTTCAAAATTTTTGTTTTGTTATATTAGGTTTTACTCCAATTTGGTCCCATTTTCACAAAAGTGGTGATCTGATGATGGGATCCATGAGTAATCGAGGGAAGTCCTCAAAATTTATATGAAAAAATATGGTGATTTTGGTTTTATGAGAAGCATCTAAAGCATATTATGCTACCAAAACGCAAGATTTTGCACCAAGGTATAAATAAAAAACAAATAACGAATGAATGAAAATGAACTGTCAAATCCCTAGTAAAAGTCGATAATAGACGCCATATTTGACGATAACCTTAACCTTAACTACGTTTGGTGCAACCCACCCTTAGTAACTTAGAGTGAGTTGCACGGTGCACCACAGGCATCGTTGCAGTTACTTTTAGCAATAACTATAACAATAATAACAAAACAAATGTCCAAGTGACATTGAAGTTAAAGTTAATGGGGATGGGAGAAATCCAATGGGACTGATGACCGATAGTGACTGGCGAGAGATCAGCGGGGCTAAAATGGTCACATTTAGCAATTCCTCTCAATCAATTCAGCAAATGCATTGTCAAAACTGTCAAACTGACAAATGTCAAATCAATACAAAAATACAGAAATGAATTGCAAGCAGAGTTGCATTTTGCGATTTTAGAAAAATGAATCATATTATGATTCATATCATGATTCTTCAAAGCGACCATTTTAGCCCCGCAGATGCAGCATCTACTTTTTACATGCCCATCCGGCGCTTGGACCATCTTTCTTATCAGACTGTTAGGTGATCAGCCAAAATTGTAGGACAATTTTGGCCAAACGTGAAAAAGAAAAAAAATATTAAGTATGTACCAAACTAAATCGAAATCGGTCTACGAGACGGTTAACTCGTGTAAAAAATGTGAATATTAGTAAAGTAATATTGGTACAATATTTACCTACACAATGATTCTGCTTTTGCTTACCTACATATTATTGTAATAAAACGCTCATCACTTACATAAGATGTAAGCTCAATAAATACCTCGTCGTACCTCTAAATATTGTGCTATTTGTTTTTTATATATTTTCCTTTTCATAACAATTTATTTATTTATTTAGTTATTAGATAGTCAACTGAATAAATAGTCAACTGAATAATAAAATTATTTATAACCAGAATATTTCCAAACTATTTTTGTGATGGTTACTAGCAAAAAAAACCTTTGACTCATTCAAAGTTTCTGACTTCTGTACTCCCGACTCGATTGGAGCAGTGGAAAATTTAAAAATGGAATTTTTCCAATTTTTCTGCAACGCTGCCCGCGCGAATAAAGAAAAAACACTGCAAACACGAGAACGGTTTTAAAAATCCAAATCGACCGGAAAATCTTCGTAAATGCGCCATTCAATTATTTTCAACAACGTATGCTCACGTCAAAGGTGTTCGAAATTCAAAGCGCTGATATATGAAACGTCATTTGCCGAAACTCGTGACGCAGATGCGATTCGTCACAGGCCGGTGCATAGCGAAAATGAAAACGTCAAAAAGCGACACATAGTCGTGTTTTCTGCGAAAGGCTGTCGCAGGAAATTTCGGCATTTTGTTGGATTTTACATTGCATGAACTCCTGTAGACCGCAGTAAACAAATTCAGGTAACGTAATCGAATGTTAACGAATACCAAAATACTATGTGAAAATGTAACTTGTAATAAATTCTTAAAACAAAATGAAACAAATGGTCGCATTGAGTAATAACTTAACTTTAATTTAATGAGGAGTTTAAAACTGAACTGACTATGGCGTCTATTATCGACTTTTACTAGGGATTTGATAGTTCATTTGACATCTTATTAAGGTTAAAGTTATTATAGTCAAATTAAGTTGGTGCAACCCACCCTTAGGAACTGTACGTCACCGGTCAAAATATAGCCCAATATCAATATAACAAAGATACGTAAGATATTATGATAATAAAAGTGTGTTTTTACAGGATTAGAACCCTCCGTCACCATGGTGATCACAAGTGGACAAACACGCAGGTGTGAACTTGACGTATTTTCGCAGTAAAAATGTCGGAGATTATCCGGGCTGAATACGGAGGTTGTTCGGAGAGATTACGTTCCAACAATCCGTCAGCGTTTGGAACAGGATACACCGGGTTGATTGCGCCAGTTTTGAGACAGATTTTTGCTGTATGATGTGTATATTGAAACTACGTTTTTATTAAATAACTAGCTGTTTATTCCGCGTGACAAATAAAAAAAGTAAAATATATCCACCGCCTTTTTGGGAGTCGGTTAAAAAGTAGCCTAAGTTACTCCTTACAACATCACCTATGTGCCAAAAAAAAATCCGTCGAAATCACTCCAGCCATTTCAGAGATTAGCTGGAACAAACAGACAGACAGACAGACATAAGTACAGACAAAAATTAAAAAAAAAATGATATTTTGGCGTATGTATCGTAAATAATTTATTCATAAGCATGTAGTAAAAAACGGTTTATTTGGGAAATCAACACCTTTATTTTAAATTATTACTAGGGGCTTCAAAATATTATATAATATTTCGACACAATTGATATACTTATGTATTCCGGTGGCCCAATCTACATTATTTGTATCAAGTTATATGTAGATCTAGCACTTTCCAATCACTAAGAAATAGATTAATTGCTGCAATTAGAGTGGTTTGCACCAGAAGGCATTGTAATAGTTAAGGTTAAGGTTATCGTCAAATATTATGGCGTCCATTATGGACTTTTACTAGGGATTTGACAGTTCATTTGACATTTTGTTATGGTTAAAGTTATAGTTATAGTTAAAGTAAGTTGGTGCAACCCACCCTTAGAGACAAACATTAATTACTTAACTGTAATTAAATGAAGATAGGTAAGCCATACATTATCTGTCAAGTTCTTCGTTAAATTGAAGTTTTATCCTTATTATGTCTCTATGTACGACCGTAACACAAAATAGATATTATCCAATGCTTAAAAAGTTTTGTTAAATGAAAAGACAGTATTAAGACAGAGTAATTTTCATTCTATCTTAAGGCCATCCCCCGAGCAAACGACTTTGACCATACATAATATTTTGACGCGTTGCCGAGATCGTACAAAAATCCTTTTTTTTTTACTTATCTTAGTTCAAAATTGACCTAAAAAATTCAAACGTCCAATATGTAGATAATGAAATTGTCGATCTATTAGGGAGATACTGATTAATGTATGCTTGAATTTAAATAAATTGGTATTACTTTGGAGGCTGATATCATGAGTATAATAAACAAAAATAGGAAATTAATAACTATGAAATGAACGTTCATAATATACTGAAGATTATTGCTGTATTTTTATTATAATTTTGTAGCTTTCAAATTATGAGTTAATAAGGCTCTAAAAACGGTAAGTATATTACGGCATCTCCGTAGGGGAGGGTCGACTGTCGTTTTCATGTGAGCGCCTACCCTCAACACGTTATGTTTGGTACATTCGTTTAATTGTTTACCTGGCAAACAATCGGCAGCTTTTTGAGGAGTTCATCATTGTTACAGTACAATACTGTTATTTTAGGAAATTTTTGGCTAAAGGAAGTGTTTGGTCAACCTTGTTTGTAGAATCTGTTTCAATTTGCTGAATTGTTTATTTTCCTTAAGTATTCTGGAGATGATGCCACTTTATTGATGTGATTTTTACTTTATTGATTAACCTAAAAAAATGCTCGTAGGTTTAATCTTAGTGTAAAATACAAGAAGAACTATCCTTTACTTCAAAACCTCATTGATGAAAAGCAAAATTTTTTATGAATTATGTGCCTTGTTATTTTGACTTTCAGTGAAATTACAAAGGTATTTTTAGATATCAATGAGAAAAGTAACCATTTTTTAAGCTAATTATCTCTCTGAAGTTTGTAGTAAACTATTGGTGCCAGCTAAAGACATCAAATCCTTCAATCAAACATTAAATCTTGGAGATGTTGACGTCCTAAGATGAACGAAGATCATCTTCGAACATGCTTGGTCCGCACACAATGGGTCGGCGGTCCGGATGCGGACCGCAGTCCACCATTTGGTGACCCCTGCATTAGAATATTTACGCAGAATAACCTCAACTTGCATTTATTAGGCTACTTTGCATTCCTTGCAGACTTTCGACTCCATAGAGCTCATTTCTGAATCTCTTTCTTTCTCTATTTCTATCTCTCTCTGTTCCTTTAGTTAGAGTGAAATATCCCATGTAATGCAATAAGATAGTGGAACAACTCGTTAGCGAAAAAGTCTCGAAACTTCGTTGTCACGTGCCGGCTTATTGATCACGCAGTTGGAGAATTTTCAGAAAATATAGTGTGGGATCGAGAAAATATAAAAGAGGTGTAAGGATTTTCCTTGGCGACATCTGGTGGAAAATAAAATTGAGTTGTGTACCATCGATTAGAAATATCCGATAAAGACTATATAATTAGGCCCTGTTTCACTACTTTCTGATAAAGTGTCTAATAGGCTATAATTCACAACTTTTTTGACAGATTCTCCATAATTGATCTGTCAAATTAATTGGTGGATAGTCTTATCAGGAAGTGGTGAAACAGGCCCTTATTATTCTAATTTTTACGTACTAAGCTCATACTATCTCTATATTTGTGTAAGTAAAATTGTAATGGCAATTCCAGTGATGTAATAATAACCCACACCGGTTTCGGTGACGGTGGCCGGTTTCATTGAAACCAGGCCAGTTGGACAGGAGTAGTTTTATAATGCCCAAGTGTGTGCGCAGTACACAAGAGCACTCTCTATTTTTTTACTATCATAACCCAGTGGGACGGAATATCGACACGACTGGCGAGTGATCAGGCGCAGGACCGACTTTTACATGCCCATCCGATGCATGGATCATCTTGTCAGACAATCAGGTGAACAGCCTGTATTGTCCTAACCAAACTTGGAAATAACATGTTTCCAACGCGGGAATCGAACCCACGACCTCCGAGTCAAGAGCCACGCTCTAAGCCACTGGACCATGGAGGGGTCTAGCGAATGAGCGGTTTGGACTCTACACCGCGAAATCAAAAGCTATTGTACGTAACGACTTACTTAAATAGTGGCGCTGTCGCGTTTCATTTAAGTCTTAATAATAATAATGAAGATCTATATTATTGTCAGTCAAATTTTTTTTTTTTAAATACCACGTCATTGAGTGCGGCAGTAACATTCAACTATAGTCGGCTGGTTTTATCGCTCAAGCGCTGAGCAGCGTGCTCGACTATAAAACGCTACTACTACCCCCATAAGCTATGTTCACACTATGCGCTTTCATCTTCAATTTTCGTCATCTTCTTTCATTCAACTTTCATTTTGGCGCATTCAATAATTGAATGCTTCAACCACAGCTTCAACGAATGCAACGCCAACTGTCATTTTTAATAACAAAGCGAAGGTTTTGGATACGGTCAGAGGGCAGGCGTCGCGGGCATGCCTCACGTTCGCTGTTGACTGCGCTAAAACGCATGGCCTTGACTAACAGAAAAAGGCACAGCGTGGACAAAGCTTATACATCTCCGAACACGCGCGCTCCAGCAGCGCTGCCGAAACGCTTAGCGATAAAACCAGCCTAAATAGCTATAGGTCTACCAGAATCTGATGACAAATTTTGATGGCAGAGTTTCAAAAAATATCCTTGATCATTGGATTGTTTATCACCTTCGTGCGGGACTAAAAGAGACGGTTTTTTATATGGTGCGTTAACGGGCCGATTAGCCTTATACTTAAACTCTCCGCCGCTGCGGTATAAGGCTTATTGGCCTGGTAAGGTATCGACTAATATAAATGACTGTAACTATGCGAAAACTTAAAAATTTAGAAATCCACCAATCAATATCGATCGTAGAAGAGTTAGTGTTCATGGTGCTGGCTTCGCCCTGGATTCCTACTATTCACTTGAGAGATACATGCAAAAATATATGTAAGGTCTTATAACCCGATACCGCACTGAATTATAGGTTTATTTAAGGGAGATTTAGTGATGGGAAATAATGTTATCGACATATTATTTTTAATATCATTTATAAGAAGAAAAAATAAGATATTTTTTGTTTTGAAAAAATAATAGGCCAGTAAGGATTTGGCTGTGACTTATTATTTTTTATGTAATTTTTCGAATAATTTATATCAGAACGTTCACTTTCATGATTTCATCCTTGCCGAAACGATTATTTAAGCATTTTTCTACAGTGTTTATTTGGCCTAGGCATTATTAATGATTTAACACCAATAACAAAATCTCAAAACGTAAACAAACGACTATGTAAATGCACTATCGTACCGCTCCCGCTAATTACGTCACAACACTAATATAAAGTAAGCAATCCAATTACCTACACCAGTGCGGGAAGGGGTGTAATGACCCTGTGATCTCTGACGGGCCTTTCGGCCCGTTACCCGCAAGGAATGGAAAAAAATGTCAATCAGTGCGTTATCGGGTCGAAAGACCTTAGCACGATTTTAATGCTTTATCGAGTAGCCCTTAAACTCCTAAACTCAAACCTATACTTGTCTCCTTTTAACATACAAAAATACTCATTATACAGCCCCCGCATCAGGGGACGTTCGCCGTTTCTCGCCTCCGCACAGAGCGGAGTACATGCATCGGGCGTTTAAGCCTTATAACGCAGCGAACGTGTTATACTTGTATATTTCACACACAGAATAATCCGCTATAAGGAAAAAAAGGATCAAAATGATTTATTCCAATTACCCCGGTATTGCTAGATTCAATTTATTTTCTCACTTTTTGTCATCAGATTCTGGTAGACCTACAGTCCAAATAGCTACCTTCAGTACTCGTAGGTTATCCGATAAATCAGTATTTCACAATGATGCAACCAAACTCGGCCGATTTGCATAAAGCTTCGTGGACAACGTTTCGGCGTAGGACTCATTAGCATAACTGCTCAATTATTTTGTGCGGAATAGTCGCTTACATACACATTTTAGTCGGAGTATTGACTCTGCGGTTCACAATGTCGGCTTATTATTTTATGTAGAGGATTTTACATCAGTTTTTCAGAATTTAAGATGTTAATTTAAGATGTTTTGAAGGCGGGTTCAAACAGTTTCTTAGTTCTAATTCAATCGAATCAATTAAAATAGAATCAGTGACTTTGCAATTACCTAATTACTAATTAGTATCTATGCCAGGGGTCACCAAATGGCGGACCGCGGTCCGTATCCGGACCGCCGACCCATTGTGTGCGGACCACCGACCAAGCATTTTCGAAGATGAACTTCGTTTAAGGGGGCGACTAAGCCTAAAGTGTCGATTTTATAATTCATTTTTATACTTGAAAATAAGCCCCGAATTGTTTCATTTTCTAAAATTAGATACTACATTATATTTCCGAGAATTCGATCTGAGCAAAAACACGATATCTTAAAATTTTCTCGATAGAAAAATCACAAAGATGCATCAAATTTTCACGAATTTTTCATTTTTTGCCATAACCGTGCATTGAACTAAGTTAATATTTTAACACATTGTATAAAATTCTATCATTGAGAGATCGACCTAGCGGATTTTTGAAATGTTGTATATTTATCGAGTTATTGAGAAAAAACTAATTTGGTGATGATTCCGCGCCGTCCTTTTTCACCTGGCATATGAAAGACGGACGTGAGTGTGAAGAGAGAAGGACGATGTTTGATTTTTTGGGTTAGTCGCCCTCTTAAGTGGAGTTTGGAGTGAAATTGGTGCAAGCTATTGACAAGCTTGCATCAATTTTACCTCAAACTTCTAACAGATAATTAGCAACAAAAATAGTCACTTCATATGTAAACACACACAATGATATGTAAATAAATACCTTTGTAATTTTCGTAATTAACTTTTGTTTAAAAAATATTTTTTTATAAAACGTGTGGACTGTGGACCAACGAAACTAATTGGTGACATCTAACGCTACTAACTATTACTATTATAGATATAGTTTACTGCATATTGCCTTCAACTAAAAACTTCGTAGCTGAAATTCCGGTATCGCGCAATTTCATTCCGTAAAAAAAACTATAAAAAATTCAATATTCATCAAAATTGATCCAGTGGTTCGAGCAAGGAGAGGAAATAAACAGCTGATGGACTTTCGGATATTTTGTGATTAAAAAGTAATAATAATTATAGCTCCCACACCGGTTTCGGTGACGGTAGCCGGTTTCATTGAAACCAGGCCAGCTACGCAGGAGTAATTTTATAGTGCCCAAGTGTGTGCGCAGTACACAAGAGTACTCTGTATTCCTTTACTCTCATAACCCAGTGGAACGAAAGGCCGATACGACCGGCGAGAGATCAGGCGCAGGACCGACTTTTTATATGCCCATCCGACGCATGGATCATCTTACTTGTCAGACAATCAGGTGATCAGCCTTCATTGTCATAACCAAACTTGGAAATAACATGTTTCCAACGCGGGAATCGAACCCACGACCTCCTAGTCAAGAGCCGCGCTCTATACCACTAGACCACGGAGGCGTTGCTTTTTTAAATAAATTATTTAAAAAATTTAGATTCAAATAAAGAAAAGCTAGTTCATCCAACTCACATAGCACAAAGTAACTAGTACATAATGACTATAGTTTGTTAAGTGCTACTTAGATCTATCTCAGTATAAAGTTACGTTAATTATACTCTAATAAGTTACGTTTCATTGTTACTCTACAAGTGCCACGGTATCACATACAACAGTAAGTGTCTGTCCTTTGAAATTGCTGATACGAAGCTTCCTAGCATAAATTGAGATGTTCCCAAAACGTTTTACCGAAGACATGTTAAGTAGACGAGGCGTAACTAGGCTAAAAGTGTCCGCATTTTCAGTGCCCTAATAAAACTCGAGTTTTCTATTTGATAGTGTCTTGCACACTAAAATGTGACATGAACACTAGACATGAATACACGTGGGAGAGCCATGCTTCGGCACAAATGGGCCGGCTCGACCGGAGAAATACCACGTTCTCACAGAAAACCGGCGTGAAACAACGCTAGCGCTGTGTTTCGCCGAGTAAGTGAGTTTACCGGAGGCCCAATCACCTACCCTATCCCCTTCCCTACCCTCCCCTATTCCCTTCCCATCCCTACCCTCCCCTATTACCCTATTCCCTCTTAAAAGGCCGGCAACGCACCTGCAGCTCTTCTGATGCTGCGAGTGTCCATGGGCGACGGAAGTTTCTTTCCATCAGGTGACCCGTTTGCTCGTTTGCCCACTTATGTCATAAAAAAAAAAAAAAAAGATGTATTTAGCATCCTTGTTTCGCAGTAATTTGCTGCACTAGAAACGGCACCCGGGTGCCGCATAACAATTTAATATATATTGTGTCTGCGATTCCCACGATCGAGGTATTAAGGACGGTGAAGAGGACTTTCAAAATAAAAGCGCTTAGAGTTGCTTGAATAATTGATTTTATACAGAATGTAACAAAACTTAGTGATAATACTTTAGAGTTTAGGGTGTGTATGTGTTCTTCGTAGAGAGTTCACTGTGAAAGTAGCAGCGCTGAAATACCATTTTTTCACTTTTGTATGGGAAAACTCGTGACGCTGGGTGACGCTTGCCCTTTTTGTAGTAGTTAATTTTATAATATTATAGTCGAACTGTATACTTATATTATGATGTATTGTGTGATGCTAAAAATAAATCCATTCTTATTCTTATTATTCTAATTCTTATTTTAAGTGATAAAAAAATTTGGTGTTTCATCGCTGCTGCTTTCACAAGCAACTCACTACAAGGAACACATATACACCACAGTTTTATTACATAGTCTTGTTAAACCTTTTATAGAGGTTTTTCAGTGATTTAGGGCCTGTTTCACCACTTCCTGATAAGTGACTAATAGGCTATCCACCAATTAACTTGACAGATCAAGGACAGAGAAACTGTCAAAAAAGTTGTGAATAGCCTATTCGGACCTTTATCAGAAAGTGGTGGAACAGACCCTAAGTTTAATTAATTACTTATGTGAAGTAAAATTTTGGCCCCAACGACAAATCCTTGCGTATAATATGTCTCTGGGTGTTCCCGTGTTTGCTAAGAAAACACCTACAGTAACTGTTTACGGTGGAAGGCAATTTTCATAATGCCCCAACACCGCTTCGTGTAAGTCTTACGAGCCATTTTTGCTTGAATTTAAATTCTCACGCTCTTGGAACTTGCTACGTGAAATCTATTTTACGTAAATATAAAATTAAATCTTATTACTTTAAAGGGCAAAGTGTGGATTGTCTCTATGATGATTATTATATCTCAGTCACTTTTCAAGACTACGGCGAAGCCAAAATGAAAGGATTTTTGCTGTCTGTATGTATGTTTGCATGTGTCTTTGTAGCAGTCCGATTTTAACAAATCAAGTGTCGATAGATTATTATTATTATTAGCAATGATGCTGGTGACATAGGCAATAATAAATAAAAAAAATAATTTAGGTACTATATAAAATATAAACCATTTAGTCTCAGCTATGTAATTTTACCAATTTGGTGACTACATGTTACCGATCAGTTACCGATTTTTCTACTTCTTATGAGATTGCAGTTCATGTTTATTCTAGGAAAGTGATCCTTATGTTATCGGCTTAAAGGTTATGTAAAGGTAAAACAATTTGGAACATATGAAATAAGATGGAGGTAAATTTTTACAGGGTTTGAATGCCGCCAGCAAAATGTTTCGTACCCCATGCTTGTCTTTCTGTCTTTTGATTATTAAATTAATATTTCTTAACATTCCAATTAGAGTCAACTTCCAAACGGAGTTTATTGATAAGGCCTTCCTACGCTTAGTTATGGTTAACCCTGAGTCAAAGTTGAAGTTGTTTCTCTCATGTCATTTATCACTTATGCATGACAGGAAATGCATGACATTTCAACTTTTTAATTTCCTGTACAAGTTAAGCAGGTCCATAATAAAAAATGTACGTAGCATACACAACGTGTTTATCACTAGATATATCCTTCTAGACAGCTTTATACCATAGGTACGAAATTCATAAAAATATTTTCAGTGTGAAATGTATCTTGCATCGCGCACGTACTCACATGAGGCCACCTGATTTTTATCCTAACGCCTCCAGCTCTGGGGAAATCAGGCGTTTCATACGTTTTTCAATTTAAGATCGAGAGGAAAACGAGGTGAAAAAATAGTATGACGCTATGAATGTTAATTAAGATGAGCTTCCGTATGGGGTGACGAAATTTTTCGGATTTAAGTCACATTTTTTTAATTAAAATGTAATGTTATACATATAATATGACTTAAGGCCTACTTGGAAATTACACATATTATGACTTTTTTTGTTAGTCTGGGTTAAAATTAATCTTTTATTAAAAAGCATGCCGTCTTATTCGTTCTTCATTTTACAATATATTTAAGATTTATTAGCAACATCATATTACTATAATACTAAAACGAGTAAAAACTAGATACGCATAAGAAGACCAAAAAATATAATTTTTTAAATTGCTTTTATAATACTGACTACAATTCATAATTTATGTGAGACTAAATTTTAAGTTTCTTAAAATGTAAATAAATTCAAAAACAGCTTGCCGTTTCAATTAATTTATTATTAAATTGATTAATTCAAAGCTATAATGCATCGCAACATAACGTTACATTTTGTTTTAAACTGACTTTACCTCAAATAAACTACCAAATACCCTGCAAGTGAGACACTACTTAACCACTTGACAGTTAAAATTTACCGTAGAAAGTTCGGCGATATAACACAAAGCATTACGGGAATTCAAGAGTTGCTACATTTACACAAGCTGGGGTCTTCCGCTCTACATAATATTCATTATTTTATCTAACCACTAAAAAGCTTACAACCAACTTTAAACTTACGAGCATAAGTATTAAGTCTGTATTAAGTACAATAATTTAGAAATGAATCTATGGTCAAAAGAACGAGTACCAACGTTCATGGTAAATGGCAAATTTAAATATGGCTAGCTCGTAGTTTGGCTAAAATAATTGTGTGATTATAACGTGTGAATTCTTCGACGCTAAATAAATATACAAGAATAATACTACCAAATTATAAAGTTTTCTCAAAAGAATTGAAACGAGATAGACACAGAAATATACTCAGATTATAGCGCTGCCACTTTCATAGTTAACTCTATGTCAGGAACACATACACCCCTTAAAGTATATTTTTATACGTGGAAGAGCCATGCTTCGGCACGAATGGGCCGGCTCGACCGGAGAAATACCACGTTCTCACAGAAAACCGGCGTGAAACAGCGCTTGAGCTGTGTTTTGCCGAGTGAGTGAGTTTACCGGAGGCCCAATCCCCTACCCTATTCCCTTTCCTACCCCTTCCCTATTCCCTTCCCTTCCCTACTCTCCTCTATTACCCTATTCCCTCTTAAAAGACCGGCAACGCACTTGCAGCTCTTCTGATGCTGCGAGTGTCCATGGGCGACGAAATTTGCTTTCCATCAGGTGACCCGTTTGCTCGTTTGTCCCCTTCTTTCATAAAAAAAAGTATTATCACTTACTTAGTTTTAATACACTACATCCTGTATACATACAAATAATATCCAAAGACCGCTATACAAAGAACGTTCAACCGTAATTTCATTATATCATTCGCACAGAAACAATTAAGCAGCTAATAGGATAATATTCAAAAATATAATTAATTCGTTTACCCTGGGTCTGTTTCATTCTCAAAGAGACGTGATGTGGGTCCTTTATCCAACAAAGGACGAATTACTATGAGACTAATTAGTTAAAAAGAATTAGCTTAAGAGATTTTCTTTGTACAATGGTAGGATCCACGTAATAATGTTTTATGAAAGTTTTTGGAGACCATTTTTATTTGTGTTCATGATCATCATAATATTATCCTCTTTGTCTCTTTACGTGGAAATTTCAGATCAAAATGACGATGTTTTATTTCCAAATCTGTTAAAAATGTACACTTTTACAACGTCTACATGAGGAAATATACAGCGGCGAGAAGGACCGGCGTAAGGAACTCGCACGGGGCCACCTTTTATCAATAAGATGGGAAAATTATTCTTATTATAATAGAAATATCTTATCTTATATCTTTAAACGAGCAATTCTTGTATATATATAATTGGAATCTCGGAATCGTCTCCAATGATTTTCATGAAATTTAGTATTTAGGGGGTTTAGGGGGCGATAAATCAATCTAGCTAGGAATCATTTTTAGAAAATGTCATTTTATTCGTGTTTTAACGAATACCGAGCAAAGCTCGGTCAAATAGCTAGTTTAGTATTTACGAAGTGTAATCAAGGTCAGAGTAGACAGAATGATAGAGTATGCCGACTTAGAACTGATGTTGAAATTGTTAAATTTGACGTATTATGACGAAAATCGTCGCTAGGGTTGTTAACTTGTTACCTACGAATTTAAAACTATGACATATTCGCTGGACGTGTTCCTCTTTGGTCGTATTGTTGTTTGTGTTTTGGCACATGCGATTAAAATTGTCAGAATCCAATTTTGAAATCTTTATTTTAAATATTTAAAAATAAATTATATCAGCCAGCGCGAGGCACATTCCGCTTATAATCCTAGTGAAACCCGACGAATTTGACAGATATTGAAACCTGTCCGTCTTTTTGCAGTCGAACTACTGGTCCTTATGTCTATTGTGTCAAGGTCTACTTTTACCTGTCATGTCACTTTTCTAGAAGAGGAATATGCCAGATAAAAACAAGCAGCCCTCAAAAGTTGAAGTTGAAAGTATGAGTCCTACTATACGCTCGCTTGTAGTAACTAAAGATAAAAAACACGAAATATAAAGAAATAACACAGCCGAGAGAGTCAGGATTTTCGTTTCTGTATTCCAACCAGAAAACACACCAATTAATTCCTCACAAAACGTGGAGCAGGTATTGCAAAAAATCCCCAGTTTATGTTCTGTGGCACTCAACGAAACTTTCCTGCAACTAGCTCCCGTAGTTTTTCGCACAACGTTACAGGGGCCAAAGTTTCGAATTCAAAACGGGCCCTAAGTTAGCCAATGGGCTATGGCTAACAAAGTTCCGATTTTTCATTTTTTTACTGAATGAAAGTGGAAAGCATCAACGATATTTTTGGTTCTTTGAATTCTTTTAGGGTACTCAAAGAGATTTTAATAGCAAGAGAAAAGCGATTTTCAATTTAAGAAACTCCATGTTATGATAACATTGCATTTGAAACTGTTTTTGGCTGATATCTGAGGTAATTTGACAGTTGTTTATCTTTTCAATAGTATTGTTAATTGGTTAAATGTTTAACTCTAGCCAATAATCGCTAGTAAATAGACAAACTCCTGTCAAAAACCCTCAGGAACATGGTATTAGTTACTCAACAACATTTGAAGATATGAGTAGATGAAGTGGGTAGGTAAAAATTTGTAAATTGCCGTTTTTTTTTGCATAAATAGTGGCTTTAAGACCGGAGAAACGATTTGTTATAAAAAAATGTGAATTTTATTTATAGTCAGATACAATTGATAAAGTAGGTGATTAAGTTACAAGGTTTGTTCAAATTATAAGGGAATAAAATAGTATTTTAAAAAGATTAAACAGACTTCTCTTCTCAAAATCGACTGCACCGATTTTGATGAAACTTGCACTATTCCTTAAGTTGAACAATACCTAGTAAGTACAACAAAAACAGAATCACTTAAATCGGACTTGTAGTTCTAGAGATATGCGAACACAAAAATAAAAACATACATACACTTTTCAAATTTGGCGCATTTGCTCAGATGCTGATTCTATATCAGCATCTGAGCAAATGTTAGTCTACTAACATATACGAAAACTGGGCAGTTCTGGGAATATTGTAATACGCGTCGAATTGATAACCTCCTTTTTTTGAAGTCGGTTAAAAATGTATGCTTTACTAATAATTGTCCTTATGTTATAAAATATGTTAGTTATTTGGTTCATCCACTCATGTCTTCAAATATGGGTCCATTAGACATAGCCAATATTGTTAGTAATTTCCACGAAAGGGCAGAATTTAATTAACTTCAAACCGTCGAGGGTCCAGTTAGTTCCGGGGGAACTCCCGTTCGCAAAAAGGGTATGGTCTTAAAAGTCATTTCTGAGCGTTCACAGATTTTATGGCGGCGTTCCACTCCGGATTATCATATTAAAATACTTACGTATTCGACACAACGCTCCATAGAAAATGGAATTGTGTCATTATATCTTTAATGCTTTTAACACACAGACGGAATACGAGTACTATGTCTGATTATAATATACTAGAAGGCGGTCGCAACTCGGTTGCGCCAAAATTTGTTTATCGCGCGATAACCGTACTTTTTTTTCTGGATAAAAAGCCTTATGTCCTTTTCTGGGACTCGACGTATCTACCTACAAAATTTTAACAAAATCGGTTCAGCAGATTGGGCATGAAGAGATAACAGACAGACAGAAACACTTTCGCAATTATAATATTAGTAAGTATGGATATTAAAGTACGTGCGTACGTATTTATTACACCTACAACGTGTAATAAAACTAAGATATTCTTTTGTAATGCGGGAGAAGACCACAAAAATTGATTTTTTGTATGAAAATGTGTATTATTTTATGCGTTTAGTCTACCGTTTAGTGTAAAAATCTAAATAAAACGTAAGCGATATCTCTAGTCAAAATAATATTATATTCATATCCTTCTGACTAATGTACGTATGTGAGGTCCCTTCAAACTTGTAACCGTAATGGGATCACTTGGCTAAAGTTAGTAATATACCCGTGATAGGAGATGACACAAAAAATATTTTAGATGAAAAAGTTAAAGGTCAACGGATGAAAATAATATCTACTTTCCTTTTGAAACAACCTTCTAAAATCTGGGGAAACAACAATGGGAGATTCTTCGAGATAATCAAATCAAAAATAAATAAATAAATAAAGATTTCTTTGACCCAATAGAATATTACACTACAATAATTTTCATCAACGATTAGAAATACTTAAACATTAAAACATAACAATACAATACGAATAAAACAGAACACAATAACATAACAATGAGAATTAACAATACACAGTACGTTTTTTTTTGTTTCTGTAAGCAAACTCCTACACTGACCTTTTAAACGTCGTGTTTTTACGAGCAATTATTGATCCAAAAAGTCAACATGAGCTGATGAAAATCCTGGTACCGTGAAAAATAAACTCATTTTATCAAAGTTAATATTTGCTCTTTTATTACTCGTGTAAATAAAAGCTGTGACTGGAGTACGGGGAACAAATTGGCTATATACAAACTGAGCTCCTTTAATAGCTTACTGCGATAAATTATTTAAAAACAAGCTTCTTAAAGATTCGATTTAATAATACTTAGGTATACAAGCAAGATTTAGTTTGGTTTTGAAAAAAAAACCTTAATATTTTAATAAAAGAGAAAAGCTGTACACTTAAATACTTATTTGACAAACAAAAAAGTCACACAAAAATCGGTTTATAATTATTCTATCTGTAGGATATAGGCACTTAGATTCTAAAGTCAAAATGTTTAAGAAATACATATTATAATATGTACTATTTCCAAAATGGCCAGGCTAATCAAAAAGCTGCAAAAATTGTTTTCAAGTACACACTTGAAAATAATTTCTGCAGCTTCTTGCAGCAACGAAGACGTCTGCCTGTTGCCAATATACTCAATACGAGGATGTCGTACACAAAATACAATAAAGCATACATATTTTCGGCCAGAAATCTTATAAACTGCCTCGGCTTTTATACCGTCTCAGCTTACGTCTTTAACCTTTTAGATGAAATATCATAAGGATTCTTTTCTTCTGGCCTGGATATTATGTAAAGTACCATGGCGACGAAACCTACCCATAGCTCGACTTTCGTTTCCATTCATATGCAAATAGGGACAGGAACCTTTTTATGGTTAGCTAACGATGACGTATTAGAGCTAGATAAAGATGAGGGCGAATAAATTAAGATGCAATGCATATTAATACGATTGTTTATAAGAAAGTGCTAATTTCACCAAGGCCGGTTAATCTTAATCGTTGATGGAAATATGATATCTATCTCGTTCGTTGTTAATTTTTTTTAGAAAATTTAATTAGCGATTGTTTGCTACAGCTCAAAAGGTGAAATTGGGCATTTCACCAACAACGGTTAATGCTAATCGTTGATTATTATCACTCTCGTTTCTTGTTTTAAATGTCTATTCAAAGATTAGGTGCACATGCACAAACGGTAATACAAATTGATAATAGTAAATTACACATTTTTTTGACATCAGTAAAACTAAATGCTTAGTTGAATAATAACTTAAACCAACATGTTTCAGGTTTAAGCGTTTTCTATTTCACAATCTTATAGATAACATTTGAAGTAGTTTATTCGGATAACTGTGTTATACTAACTAACCTAAAAAGGTCACTGTCAAAAGAGAAATGACAGTTACATCTAGAAGCCAACATCGACGTGACATGACATAATGGAAATAAGTAGGATAATGTGGGCAGATCGTATCACACAGTTTTGTCGAACTCCACCATGTTACATACCCAGGGCCGGACAGTGAGTTAGGGGACCCTGGGCTACTACTACTTTTTGTTTCTGGCTCATTTCTGAGTCGTCGATGTTAGAATGTGTGGGCATAGAGACTGCCTTATAAGTTTGTTTTGTGAACAAACAAGAGTACACTGAATTGATTATATAATACTACTTAACGCTATATTTTAACTGTAAGTTAAAATATAGCGTTAAGTAGTATTACATAGTAAATTCACTGTACTCTTGATTATAGACCATAGACTTGTATTATATAAATGAAATTTGTTTGATTAGCATTATTGTTAGTAGGATTCGTTAGGCTGCAGACCACACGATTTGTTTGAAAAAAAAATAGACTCGAAAGAACAAGAAATCGTTATCATCTGTGTTTGACTTTGACTTGGCCTCTTAAATTTACAGGGCCCTAGGCGAAGGCCAAAAGGCCAAATGTGGTAGATCCGGCCCTGTAAATTTCGCTACGTTAGTCTCATAATATATGTTCTTGTATTGTTGGGGGTTTTATTAAACTTTGACACATCTTTTTTCCTTCGACCTTTGTGTATGAATAGCAAAAAAGGTAATCAGAGTTTATACGGTTTGGTGGGACTGGCTTTTGTTTGCATAAGTTTTCCTCAAATACAGAATTTGCTTACAAGATCACGACAATAGAAACGGCTCTGGCAAATTCACGCCCGCTTGCATTAGTTTAGGTTAAAGTTTATAGGTGTATGAAGTATGTTGTCTCTCATTCTTTGTATTTAAGGCTGAAGACATATTATTATTTTGACAAACGATTGGCTTACACAGACTAATGTAGGTGGACTTCAGGTTTTATTTGAAAATAGCTGAACCGAGAAACGCTGTTTCGCCAATAAGTTATAGTAAATTTTGCGTGTACATGATATAAAACTTTCTCTTCAACCACTAGATAAAGAAACAGAAGAAATAGAGACAAGCAGCGGGAAGCGACTTCGTTTCGAAAAGCGATATTATGTAGAACTTCTAACGTTTTTAACATCATGTCTAATAGAATTTGGCGATGGCGACTGTTTCGTTGCAGTCAAAGGGCAACAGTAAAATTCTTTGTGAAGCCTTGCAGATTCAGGTTTTTTAAATAATACGAGCTTTTGCCCGCGGCTTCGCTCGCGTCAACAAGTGTTATATATGTCGTAGGATGATTTGATAAATCGAATTTTCGCGAAAATTCTAGGGTTTGCGCGAAAACACGGATAATGTTGATTACATTTTTCAATATTACTGACAAAAATTAGTGTTTTCGCGAAAATGCGAGTCGCCTTAGTACGATTGCGAAACGAATCGTTAGTTATTATCGAAAAAAAATCACTGATTGGTCGGTTTAAGCGCCTCACAACAACATCTCTGATTGGTTGAAGACTTGACGTTTTAAATGTCAATTCATTGTCACGCGTTGTTTTGTTTGTGGTTATTTTTGTAAGCGAGCTAGCAGTTTTTGATATTTAATGTGTTTAAAATTGCAGTTGGACTTGAAATTAGTGCGAAAAGTTATCTAAAAGTGTGTCTGTAAATACAAAATGACTGATACATGTGAAATTAGTGCTGAAAGTTTAACAGAGCCAGAAACTAATTCTGAGGTTATGTCCTTTATAATTCTATGGTGTATTACCTCAAAGATACATAGGAAAAGATAGTAACCAATCAGAATAAGAGTTGGCCAGTAAGCAAAAATCAAGCCAATCAGCGTTAAGAATATGCAATGTTACTAAGGCAACTCGCGTTTTCCCAAAAAACCTAATTTTTTTAAGGATAATTGAAAAATATTATCACCATTATCTAATTATCCGTGTTTTCGAAAAATCCCTAGAATTTTCGCGAAAATTCGATTTATCAATCCCCTATTTTTACCCCTTGGGGATAGAATTGATCAAAATCCTTTCTAAGCGGATGCCTACGTCATAACATCTACCTGCATGCCCAGCCCGATCCGTCCAGTAGACAGTAGTTTGAGTTGTGCGTTGATAGATCCCTATGTTAGTCATTCACCTTTGAGTTTCATATATTTAGATAGAAGTAATTTTATTTCACACACAGTGGCATGGAAATGGGATGCTTAGGTCCTTTATAAAAGTCCGGAGAAGCCTCGCTCGTCGAACCTTTTCAAGAAAAGACTGCATTAGCTCACTCGCTCATGGTTTCATATTCCGCTTTCAAATTACTATAAAATGTATTCGTGATACGAAGGCAAATTCTTTGTCGACGTAAAAGAATTGCTAATATTTTATGCTTGTGAGAGTAAGTTTGAATGTATATTTATCTATGTGTATAACTTGTTTACTTTTTATTCTCCTACTTTTATCTTTCTACTTTGACGACCTCTGTGGCTCAGTGGTGAGCGCGTTGGTAGCTCAAGCCGGGGGTCGCGGGTTCGAATCCCGCCGACGAAACAAAAAGTTTTCAATGTTCCCGGGTCTGGATGTGTATTAAATATGTGTATGATATAATAAAAATCTTAAATATATGTATAGTATAAAAAGTATTAAATATATTTCCTTTGTTTGGTCCTTTAGGTACTTAGCATGGGGCCAGACTGACGGGGTGTGAAGCGTCCATAGATATTATATTATTATATTATATATTATACTGCTGTTTTTTTACTCTTAAACTAAAGTACTTAACTATTTTTTAAACTATTTTTTTTTACGGTATAAAAATGTCTGTAATAATGTAGGGACATTATTATTGTAGACGTGTACCTTGGTTGGTACAAAATACTTTCTTTAGTAACTTGGTTCATGTCCTTTGGGATAAAGGGTTAAAACTTTATAGAATAAAATAGTGTACCCAGGATCCTAGACATTCAAAATTATCTTTACGAAATAAAATAGTATAGCATTATGTGGTTGCGATCATATTTTTACAATAATATACTTTTAAAGTTTAAGGAAAATCAATTATAATTATAGTTTAAGTGCGTTTTATGATGATATGCGTGACACATTATAATTGACAATAGTAGGGAAGTTACTTAACAAAAATTAATCAATAATTTAAAAATATCGAATCACATCGTAAAGGAATTGCAATCGAAATTATCGATTTCGTACTGACATTTCAGTGGTGCCGGCGATTTAAGATGGCCGCCCTTTTTTATCGATTTGATTTCGATTCAACAGAGTCAATCTCTATTGTCATAAGTTCCATTTCATGCATATAACATTTTTCAAATGTTTTCGTAACAATAATTTTATACTCCTACTCGTATTTCACAGTTAATATTTATAATTTTTATTAATAAGTTAGCATTTAGCATGTTTTCATTTTTATTCATTTACAATTGTAGGAAACATTTGTTTTTGTAGATGGAATATAATTTATTTAAACATTTTGATTTTTTTTGTTTTCTTATAAAAAAAAACCCGTAGCAAGGAACATGAAAACTGTCACCCATATCATCTTAGAACGCACAAACTATATATTATATTATCAAGTATGAAAAAATGCACGTACTACAAGTACATGATTCGTCAAAAATTCGATATCAAATCGAAAGATAATTGTATCACCAGCGAACATTCGATACAATAACAAGTTATCTTAAGCACTTTTTTTTTATTTCCTTGCATTAAATGCACATATTATTATGAAAATACCTTCTAGAAATATGAAGAATAGAAGTTTCTAGAATAAAACAATTGTATATTCCTAGCTTAATCTCGATGCCTTCTAAAATTAATTTGAATATTAATAAACATTTTAGCCGAAAAGTTTTAATAAATATGTATATTTTGACCTGATTTTCTGAAATAGTAAAAATGCTGTTCTGACGTAATTTTCACTATTTAAGGCGGATTCGATCTAACTAAAGTAGGTACTATAGTTTACTCGAGGATAACTGTTTTCTAATCTGAAAGTAAGCTGGTTTTGCATTTTACCAACTTTTCTATCTGAGGGTCAATTCAGACCGCAACGCGAAGCGAAAAATTTTGAAATGAAATTTAGAAACCCTAAGAGTAATTATAACATAGTAGTAAATATTTACACGAGTGATTTTGACGGAGTAAAAATTAAACTGAGAATAGTGTCAACTGTCACAGTTATTGTGAGCTGGAAATAACATAATTTTCATTTTATACTATTCGAGTAACTTGGTAAAACGCAAATGTAGATAATCTAGGGTAAATACAAAGGATAAAATAATTCCCATGATAGTCACACTCGTGCAATTTCTAGCTTGGTCGAATCGGGCCTTAATATTATAGTATTATAATAGAATAATGTATATGATTATTATAGTGCGTTTATTAATAATCTGACATAATCTGCTCTTCACCAGATCGGAATAAGATAAGTGGACAATGAACATATTTAATGATAAGTTAGTGTCAAAATTTAATCACAATACTCTTAATTAAGACTTTAACTTGTTATTGACAAAGCTAATTATCGCGTAATCTTATCACATTATTTTTTAATTCTTGATAAGTAAAATTATTTATATATCTATCGTAAGCAATACATACATACTGTTGCCCAACTGTGTCGAAAAATGAGGATATTGTTGCTAATATTTGCAGCGGGTAAGTTGAAAATTTTTAACCACTCAGACGTAGAACGTCCTATAACAGAACACATTAATTGGTCGCTGTTAAGCATTAGTGTCCTAAACCACATTTTTTGTTGTTAATTTGTGAATGCAGTCTTGTTCTACATCATCTAAATTCTAAAGAACATAACTGCATTCATAACTCAATACGTAATTTTTGTGGGTTAGTACACGAATGATTAACAGCGTCCATTATTATCTTTGGCGTTATATTGTAGAGTTGTTCTTAGTACTTGGTTGCCAAGTTTTTGGTTGAATATAATATAATATCGCTGTGATACATCTTCAAAATACATAACATTTTCCCCAATATCACAGGTATTGAATTACAAAATACATTCGAATGCGATTCGAAGTTAGCATCAAAATATTATATTATCTTCCATTCGAATTCATCAAACAAAAGATACCTGAACTTCTGGTTGGTAAATAGGTCAGACCATAACGACGTCACAAACTATATTTACTGAATAATATGACGATTTTTACTTGATACAACATAGTTATAATATAAAATGTGATTTGTGATTGAAGAATAAGGTCATATAATTACAGTTTAGAATTAAGTAAATGTAAATTATGTAAATTTCAAACTTTCTGGGGACTAATTATGGATGGGCAGTTAAGCAATTGTGTATTATCCCACAAAAAATACTGAGGAATGCAATCATGTTCTTTAGATCATTTAGAACAAGACTGCATTCATAATTCAACAAAAAAAAAATGTGTGGGTTAGAACACAAATGCTTAACAGCGACCAATTATCCTGTACTTGTTTGTATAGTAAGTGAATCATTAAACGGTTTCTCTTATTTTACTCAAAAATGTTACAATGAAAACGGCAGAATGGTAGTGGTAATATTATACAAGATCTTAGTGTAAACACCGTTATCCTTGAAACCATCAAATGAGCCCGTCAAAATGAACATCTTTTTCTATGAGGACAATGCTCGGAACTAAAAAAAATCGTCTTCATACGCATACAAATTGCCGATCCGGGCATCTGTATGGGTATGAAGACGGCATTTTTTTTGAGTTCCCAGCATTTTTCTCATAGAAAAAGATGTTCATTTTGACGGGCTCATTTGATGGTTTCAAGGATAACGGTGTTTACACTAATACTCTGTAGTGTGACACGATGTGCCAAGCTTAATCATGACTTTGTTATTGCTATTAAGAGGGAAAAAGAAGCAGCAAGATTACGTGAATATTTGCGCTGCACGGTCAACATAGTGGGGGGCATAATATTATTTCCGTTCCTACACTTTTCCAACCGTCTACTCCTAGCTCCTTACGAATCTACGATCAATTTACGACCCCGTTCATTTTCAAAAAAATATATTTACACTATATTTATTTAGTCAACACGACATTTGGTCGGCTTATGTCAATTCAATGTTAGCTGTGATCGGTCTGATAGGTTTGAGTTTTGACTTAACGCGACCAAACTACTACAATCTCTCAACTTCTCTGATAGTACAAATAAAGTTTTTTACTTCTATTACAGTTTACGCTGTAAGTGCGATCCCTGCCGTCGAATTTGGCAAGAAAGAGCCTCAGTTTGTGGATATCCAAGGTCACGATGAGCAGGTCCACAGGATCGACCTGCAAGCGGAACCCGACATGAGCGTTCTCGATGACGTCACTAGGAATCCAGCTAACAACAGATACTTGTTGTACACCAGGTATGATGATGATGATGATTTGCAGGCCGATTTCGACCAGTGCGACCATAAAGTTTCGGCAAAATAAACGGTACGTTTTGCTGTAGTAAGAAATATATTATTTTATTTCCTTTCTCGGGGCTAAAAATAACTCCATACCGAACATTCGAATAAGTTGTGAGGCTTCAGTGTGATTGACTAACAGACTAAATACTTTCGAATTGCTTTAATAGAATGGATACAGTAATAATAATTTGAAAAATATGAACAACCTGTGTTTTACCAGTATTATGATTTCAACAGTTCTGAAACTTAAAAGTTAAAATCGAATCTGAAATGTTGCAACTTGGTTGTATCGAGGTAGCACCGCATTATGGTCTCGTTGTTTCAGAATGTAATGTTCAGTTGCATCGAAATACAGGTAGTTTTCATACATTGGATTATTCCTGATTTAAAACGACAAGACAGAGTTAGAAAAATAATCACAAAATAAAGTCACTATGACTTACTCGTATCTAATAAATAAAATTGTTGTATTATATCTAAAATTAAATTGTATAATATTAACTTTGTCGGCTACCGAAACTAATGTATAGTATAAAAGTATTAAATATATTTCCGTTGTCTGATACCTGTAACACAAGTCCTTCAGGTACTTAGCACGGGGCCAGACTGACGTGGTGTGAAGCGTCCATACATATATTATAACACAGTAAGCGTTATGTCGTCGTCCGCCTAAACTTTTCTATCGAAATCATCGATCGCAATTTCAGTAACTCAGACTTAAGTTCCTTGAAGACCAGACCTGTTTGGTAGATTTTTAAACAATAATGTCCTCTTTTCAGACGCAACTCCTGGTACTCCCAGGAGCTGACGATGAACAACGCCAACTCCATCACGAGCTCCAACTTCAACGCCAACAACCCCACCGTGATAGTCTCCCATGGCTGGCTGGGCAGCATGTACAACGACATCAACCCCACCATCAGGAATGGTATTTATACTAATACTAGCTAAAAGCCTGTCCTATTTTGGCAAATATAAAAATAAATGTTTCGAAAAATGGAAAACTTATTTTGATGAAAGATCCAAAATTAAAGGAATATGGTATATAAGACTTTACAATCTGAGCCTCCTCGTATACCGTGGTTTTTAGATTTCTGTATAAATAGATTAAGATTGATTACTAGTTTAAGAATGCGTTCAGGACACCTTCCATTGAATTTCTTTGGGTATTTAATGCGTAAGACAGATTCTCCAAATTGCGGAATATGTAACAAAGTTGAAGACTTACATCACAAACTAATGGAATGTGTGATACGCCACTGAAATAAACATACTTGTATCAAAATTTGGCTTGAATTTACAAGTTATGGGTGCTTTTCACGGTTTATTGTCCGAGCTAAAATCAGTTGCTGCAAGTATGTTGTTTGCATTGAACGTAGATAGTAAGTATCTAATGTATATTGTATAGGTTACGATGGGACTGAGATATTCACACTGTGAAAAAAGTCCCCTAAATAAAATAGAAAAAAGAAGCCTGTCCACATGGGCGTTGCGTCAGCGTTACGTCGACGCAGCGCTGCCATTTGACGCATAGTCAGCCACGCGGGCGCTGCGTCATCACAGCGTTATTACGAAGTCTACGTCAACACCCCCTCCCGCTTCGTCTCGGGGACTGCTGTCCGTCACGTGTGCGTTGCGCGCTGCTGTCACGATGCGGCGCACCGTGTGAACACCTTGGTTATTTGTATATAAAACAATTCGCAACGGTAGCGGTGCGTCGACGCAACGCTGACGCAACGCACCGTGTGGACTGGCTCTGAAAGCCGAGCTTTGTGAGGGCTCGCGTCGTTTTTCTACGTGCAATATTTTAACAACATATTATTATTTTATTCATATCATTTTAACCCTTTAGCATACCTGGGTAAGAGCGACGTGAACGTGATCGTCCTGGACTGGAGACGTCTGGCGTTGTCCGACTACGTCACCGCCGCCGCCGGCGTCCCCGCCGTGGGCAGAGGCCTGGGACAGTTCCTTAACTTCCTCAACCAGGTTTCCTCAACTTTTCAAATTTCCATAATATACTAATAGCTTATGGATTTCATGCTATCTACATTTTCCTTTTAATACTGTGCATTTATAAAAATTATTCCAGTAGTTATGGAATCAACAACAATTTAACCTTTGCTCTTTACAAAATTTTACCCTAGAATTATATTATTACTAGCTGCTCTGGTGAACTTCGTGTCACTTTAAAACCTTCCCTGGACTTCTACAAATATTTTAACTAAAACTAAAATCAGCCCAATCGGTTCAGCCGTTTTCGAGTTTTAGCGCGACTAACACATTTGAAAATCCATTTTTATATATAAGAAGATATAGCTGAAGAAATTCCAAATATTAACTAAAGCTAAATTGAAGAGATGAGACACCAGCGTATTTTTTTATTTTTCAAACTCCAATATCTTTTAATAGGCGTCGGAATACTCAGCAACATATTATTATTTTGAAGAGAATAATATGATGAAATACATAATATTGTATTGTTCAGGTAACAGGAGCCCCCTTCACCAGGATGCACCTAGTTGGCTTCAGTCTGGGCGCCCATTTGGTCGGTAACGCGGGCAGGGAGCTCGGCGGACGAGTTGCTAGGATCACTGGTGAGTTTATGTCATTGGATAATTATGGTATTGCTATTAAAATTTGAATTAATTTAACCTATGGTGAACTAACGCTGCATCGTGCTATCGACATTTTCTAGTAAATTTCTATAAAAATACTACTAAATATTATAACTTTCTTACTGATCATAAGATAATATAATATTTGTACTTTTAAGAGGAGTTGGCGAACAAAACCGGACAAGTCCACCAGTGTGCAAAAGTATATTTGTTTTCGAATCCTCTTTTCTTCAATCAAAACCGGTTAGTAAGGATTTAAAATTCCATTTTCAAACAAAAACGGATTAGTTCAGTAACCACTGTGTAAAATTTTTTTTCGCGGACTAATCCGGTTTTGTTTGCCAGTTCTTCTATTGTAAATACGAGAGCTAGTAATGTGCTGTGTTCTACGATGTCCGTAGCATTCGCTACGAATGCTCTACGAGTGCTACGCCCGTAGCAGGTTCTACAAACCTGTTCTACAAACGTGTCTACGCTACCACAGAATATATATTAGTTGACGCTACATCGTTCAAAATTCTTGGCCTTCTAAAATCTTGTCTATGTTCACTATTTGGCTCTCCCACTTTGCTTGGAAATCAGAATATCATTTATAATAACTCATACCTTTCTTCAGAATAATAGTTCGTTCTTTAGACACCTTGTTAACCCAGCCAGCACAGCTGTTAAAGTGGTGGGTTTAATTCGTCTAATAACCCATTAAAAATCTTTTAAACTCTTCCTTAACAGGTCTCGACCCGGCCGGGCCTCTATGGACCTACAGCACCAACCGTCTCCGTGCCTCCGACGCCGTCTATGTCGAGTGCATCCACACCGACGGCAGCGCCATCGGTCTCGGCATCGGGACGGCTCTTGGAGACGTCGACTTCTTCCCCAACGGCGGCAACTCGCAACCCGGTTGCTTAACCAACCTGTGCAACCACGAGCGCGCCTGGGAGCTGTTCGCCGCGACGGTTTCGTACAACCACCTCGTGGGGCAGCAGTGCTCCAACAACCTGCAGATCACTTGGGACAACTGCCGAGGATCTTCGCTGCCGATGGGCAACGATGACTTGAATAAGAGAGGGTAAGTTTTTTATTTTGTGGGGATTTTCATTCAAAAATTCTTGAGGGAGAGGATAAAACAACTTGTAAAAGCTGTTGAGTGGAACCCCATAATATTTTGTCTATGGAATACAATATGGTATAAGATTTAGTAATTAAAGGCTTAATTTTTACTACATTCAATAATGGAAACTGATTATAATCTTATTACTAGGTGGTGCCCACGACTTCGTCCGCGTCAGCATAGTAGATCACGTGATCTACTATGCTGACGCGGACGAAGTCGTATTTTTTTTCAAAAATATTCAATGTACAGAATTGAGTCTCTTACGATTTTATTATATGTATAGATCATATTCTCATATTTAATCTTTTTCATTATCTGTTCTTTGTATGTTCCGAATTACGTAAAATAGATCTAGTAGTTTACATAACCGTTTCAATGCAATTTAGATATTATTAACTTCCTTCTTCATCATTATAATATTAGCTGTTATAGAATAGAGTTGTTATAGAAAACAAAATTTAATTTTGTTTCAGATCCGGTATGTACAGAGTCAACACCGCTAGAAGATATCCATTTTAAACTGTAATTCTGAGAACTGGACTGTAAATAAAAATGATATCCAACGAATTGCTTTATTTAATTTATTTTAACAACTTTTAATTTTAATGAAAACAAAGTGATTTGACGAAATTATGTTTTATTCCATTTTAATGCCAATAAATTTCGGTTATTTCTTTTTTGAAATACTTTTAAAACCTTTCCGATGAGTAAACAGTCTTCAGCAATGTGAAGTAAGACCAGGATGTGCTTATTATCTGGAAAAAATATAATAACTATATAAGTGCCTAAGGCATTCATTACACGCTCATGCAAGCGACAGTCAATTCCGTCAATCATGAATTATGTTTGACTGATGGACTGACGAATGGTATTAGACGATCACTCAATTCTCTTCAGTTTTATGTCAGTCAAAGCCATAATTTTCAAAGGAATTATATGTTTTTTTTTACTATTTTGTCAGATGTGACTACACTCACTCAAAATTCGTGACTGATGAAGCAAAAATCAAGATATCCATAATATTTTCGTCAATCAACTTCATGCAACCGTCTGTCACGCTCTTACACGGTAGGTTATCCATCAGTCACAGCCATGACTGTGGTAAAACTGACAGTAAAACCTACCGTGTAATGGATGCCTTAGACTGTTTTAAAAATATATTTTATGATGATATTGTTATTTTACCCAAATATAAAATAAAGTTTGATATGGCATCTCCATTCTCCATGTTGGCCTATGATGGAACAATATTGTAAGCGACTGGATAAAGCCCGTTGCGTCAAAATTAGTTCATCGCGCGGTAACCGTGCATTTATCCGAGATTAATAGTATCCTATGTCCTTTCCCGGAACACAAAATAATATATCCATATCAAATTTCAGCAAAATCGGTCTGGACGTGAAGAAGCGACAGACAGACAGACACGCACACTTTTATAATATTAAGTATGGATTATAAAGGTGTATAGGGCATAAAGTTATTACACCTAGCGGAATAGAGAAACAAAGGCCTGAGCAAGAGAGATGTCACTATCGGTAAAAGTAAAAGAGACGTGACGGCACGCGTGCCGCACGTTGACAATTTAATCTCATAGAATTCATGTTCAATCATGCTTGTCTAAATGTATACGTCACATATTTTTCACACAGATGAAAACCAATTTTAGTTTCGTTTGACAGCTCGAGATCGTTGCTCCATTCCGCTAGGTATATTAACTTTATGGTATAGGGTAATATTTGTCTATGTTTGCCCAAAACTGACGTTGATAATATAGACAGCTGCCACCATTATAATTATCCATCATGTCCCATGTGGAGCCTTTAAACCACACAAGCCGCAGTCATAAATAGCAGTTATTTGTACATCAGCCTAAAATAACTCGTAACCCTAAACTTTACACATAAATAAAAAGCAAAGTAATTATTGTACGTTTAACGGAAATCGTTTATTCGTGACCAGAAAGGTACTAGTTCATGGGCGTATATAAGGAGGGGTCCTGGGGGTCCGGACCACCCGCATTATTATCCATCTTACTTGTGAAAATAATTAAGTATTATTATATTTATATACGAGCTTTTGCCCACGGCTTCGCTCGCGTTAAGAAGTATTATTATATACAAACTCTCATCCCCTATTTAAGCCCCAAGGGGTTGGAATTTATCAAAATCCTTTCTTAGCGGATGCCTACGTCATAACATCTATCTGCATGCCAAATTTCAGCCCGATCCGTCCAGTGGTTTGGGCTGTGCGTTGATAGATCACTATGTCAATCAGTCAGTCACCTTTGAGTTTTATTTAAAAAAGATAATAATTTGATAAATAACTAAACCTTTCAAGGGCGAGTCCAACTCATTATGAATCCACATAATATCCATACTTATATTATAAATGCGATACTGTCCGTCTGTCAGTTCAGTATCCTTATTAAGTATTCTTCACGGCTTAAGTATTCTTCACGCTCAAACCGCTGAACCGATTTTGCTGAAATTTGGTACGAAGATACTTTAGGTCCCTGGAAAGGACCGATATGATACTTTTTATCTCGGAAAAATGTACGGTTGCCGCGCGTTTAACGAATTTTAGCGCAACATGATTGCGGGCGTTATCTAATATGATAGATCACCAAATGGCGGACCGCAGTCCGCAACCGGACCGCTGACCCTTTGTGTGCGGACCAAGCATGTTCGAAGATGAACTTCACTAAAAATTTAATTTCGGTCTAGACATACTGAACATGTAGCAACAAAAATTGTAACTTTTCACATTGATACAAATACCTTTGTAATTTTCGTAATTACATTTGTTTAATCTTGTATCTTTAAACGAGCAATTCTTGTATATATATATAATTGGAATCTCGGAATCGGCTCCAACGATTTTCATGAAATTTAGTATATAGGGGGTTTTGGGGGCGATAAATCGATCTAGCTAGGAATCATTTCTGGAAAATGTCATTTTCATCGGATACCGAGCAAAGCTCGGTCAAACAGCTAGTTTTTTTAATGTGTGGACCGCGAAGGTCTCTTAAAACGGACACCGAGCGAAACTAATTGGTGACCCCTGTGATAGATGTTTAAATAAGCCATTCAGAAGAAAGAGGAACAAGCAACCCAACACCGCATTTGGTAACTTTTTAATTATTGTTAGTACTTACCTTAGTAAAGCTTTGGTACGAGATGACGCAATAATTGTAAGCAGTCAACACGCATGGACGTTGAGCTCTGAAACAATAATTACAGTCCTGAATGTTAAAAAGCCTAAAATGAGACTACTGTCCTACAGAGATACTGTAGCGTCACATCGCGTCGTCGTGATATTGAAATGAAAATGAAAATATTTATTTTTCTAAACAGGTTCACAAAACTAACACTTTTAGGCCCGTATTTTTGGTCAGTACTTAAGATGCGACCCGGTATCAAGACGCGGTTCGGCTGTGTGATTGGACCAAATTTTGACAGGCAACCAATCACAGAGCCTTTTTTTTACTTAACCGTGTCTTGAGACCGAGATGCATCTTGAGTGCTGACCAAAAATACGGGCCTTAGAACGTCTTCATGAGGCCTACCACCAGTTCGGGAACTAGCCCAGCGAGAAGGTAACTCGCACGGGGCTACCTTTTACGAAAAAATGGGAGAATCCTTCTTTAACAAAAAATGTTTTTTTACACTCATTTCCAAACAGGTTGCTTGCACTTTATTTAAACTATATTAGCATCATGAAGTTTTAATATTATGTTTGTTTTTAATATACAGGTTGTTCGGGTAAATACCATTATCCTAAAGACCATCAAATGAGCCCGTCAAAATGAACAACTTTTTCCAAGAGAACAATACTGGGAACTCAAAAAAATCCGTCAAGCCCATACGAAATTCCGATCCGGGCAATTTGTATGGGTGTGAAGACGGCTTTTTTTTTGAGTTCCCAGAATTGTTCTGATAGAAAAAGTTGTTCATTTTGACGGGCTCATTTGATGGTTTTAAGGATAACGGTGTTCACCCGAACAACCTGTTGATGCCCGCAACTCCGTTGCACAAAATCGTTAATCGCGTGATAACCGTACATTCTTTCGGGATAAAAAGAATCCTATATGTCTTTTCTCCGGACTCAATGTATTTCAAAATCAAATTTCAGCAAAATCTATATATATATAAAACTCAAAGGTGACGCACAGCCCAAACCACTGGACGGATCAGGCTGAAATTTGGCATGCAGGTAGATGTTATAACGTAGGCATCCGCTAAGAAAGGATTTTGATAAATTCCAACCCCAAGGGGTTCAAATAGGGGGTGAAAGTTTGTATATAATAATACTTCTTAACGCGAGTGAAGCCGCGGGTAAAAGCTCGTATTATAATAAATCAATTGTGTGCAATACTAACATACCTGACAATCAGAAGTAAAATAGTTCTTCTAGATCTACGGTCCATCTTGTACCATTGGGAAAGAAACGCGGCGTCACCAATTTTCATACTCTGTTTTAAAAAAATCTTTTAAATTTTGATACCTTACTGGCCCCACACACACGTTTTTCGTATTTGATTTCCGAATTCATTTTCCTTATTTGAAAATCCGAATGCTAAATCAGTAGAAAATACATTAATTGCCGCAAACGTTCGTTTTTCTCCGTACAAAACGAATTCCGCGAGTACATTTCAAGTACAAGCTTTCCCGCGTGAAAAAACCGAACATGTGTGCTAGTCTCACGGAATTCCGAATACGAAAAACGAATTCAGAAATCGAATACGCCAAACGTTTGGCGTATTCGATTTCTGAATACAATGTGATTTCTCTTTCTTCTGTGATAGAGATACAATGTGATGTACAATGTGATAGAGATACAATGTGATACGAAATACAATGTGATTTCAATTTCTGAATCGTTTCTGAATACAATATGAATACATGATTTCTGAATACAGTGTGGTGTAGTATCGGCTTAAATAATTTGCTTCCTGATTGTCGATTTGAAAAATAATTTTTACCTCCTGCATAAGTTTTTCTCCAAATACACTGATCATCAAAATTTGAACTAGGACAGAGGACAGAAATAACATAACTCCAGGTAACTGCGCCCAATCACCCATCTGAAACACTTGGCTTATTTAAGGTAGCTATCACATTTTTTCACAAATATCAGCGATTTTCAGGAACCATTTTAAAGAATTAGGAGCCACACTGCGAGGATATTTTGGTTTCAAATGAAAGATAATATATTCATCTCCACGTATATACTATAAAAATGTTATAGCCGCACACAACATTTTCACATAAATACGTTTTAACCATCACAATAATCGCAAAAGATAAAAAATGGGGTTTGATTAGGTACTATTATAGCTAAATACACTGAACTAAGGAAAATATGTATGAATAGCTAAATATTTTATATAAAAATAAATAATATTTCCATTTATAATAAAAATAAGAAACCGCCCGGAACCGCACATTTCTCAGGGATAAAAAGTATCCTATGTCCCGGGACTCAAAGTATCCCCATGCCAAAAATCAGTCAAATCGTTTCAGCGGTTTAGGCGTGCAGAGGTAACAGACAGACAGACACAATTTCACATATTTTATAATATAATATTTAGTATGGAAAAGTATGAATACGAGTTTAAAGTAACGGTGTAGTAGGCATCTGTGTAGCCCCGACGTTCAGAGAATATTTGAAAAAAATTATTCTGAATAAAAAATTTTGAAATTGAGTTTGAGTTTAAAGGGCGGCTGCACATATACGAACGTTAGTTTCAATTTTTCGCAAAGAGATTGTTTTCTTATCGGCGTTTCTTATAATATTGGCATTGTAACTATACTGTACTCGGCGAAACATGGCGGTAGCGGTCATTGACTCCCTGTCAAAAACCTGTCATTTTCAATGTAAGCCGCGATTGACAATTAAGTGTCATCTGCCGTTGTAAATCGCGGCTTTGTATAGAAAATGACAAGTTTTTCACAGGGAGCCAATGACCGCTACCGCCATATTGTTTCGCCGAGTACAGCGGGGCTAAAATGGTCGCTTTGGATAATCACACTAAGAGTCATAATATGATTCATTTTTTTAAAATTGCAAAATGCAAGTCTGCTTGCAATTCATGTCTACAACTCGACAAGTCCTTTTAATGAACGTGTCGAAAAAAGGAACTAACGCTGCAATTATACAAATCGTCATTTTTGACAGTTCTCATTTACGAGCAGCGCCACCTTCATATTTAACCTTGTCGCACTGTAGTAATTCGTACTAATTTGACATTTGTCAGTTTGACAGTTTCGACAATTAATTTGCTGAATTGATTGAGAGGAATTGCTAAATGTGACCATTTTAGCCCCGCAATAGAGTTCTTATAACTTGCGATGAATCGCTCCAATCAAATTGCTCATTGACAGCTATTGCTAGCTACATGGAATTGCTATTATACAGTCGCAATTTTTGTTTTCAACAAAAGTAAGTTACAATCTCTTAGAATTTAGGATTTATGTTATTAATACATTTTTTAATTAACTTACAACAACATTAAATCCCAGGGCGCATATTTCCAGCGATCCAATTAAGACATTAAATAAATTAGGACCTTCAAATATTTTTTCCAATTTCTTAGCTAGACTGAAATGAAGAAAAAAGACTAAAATGTACTTAATATTTATAATAAAATGTTTCGCAGCATTGTACAATATTATAATTATTTTTTGTTAAATACAGACAGTTATAGGACACAACTTTATTGAAATCCGTCAGCTTTTTTTTTGGCTACCTCTTATTTTAAGTATGAAGTACTTCAGTTATGAATTTGAATGATAAATTTTAAGGTGACGCCGCGTTAAAGTAAAATCGTTTTGGATAATATCTGTACCTCAGAGGTATACAACATTAACTGCCAAAACAAAAATTTTACAGGACAGGCAAAAATGCGCGGAGCGAAACTTTGAATGCAATTTTGACATAGTAGCTTTAAAAAAATTGCAATAAACTGTACATTATGTTTTATTATTATTTGTTGAAATTATATTGTAATACACAATATTATATTAAAGTTAATTCTTGTCTGATTTTGTGGACTTGATGTTATTTACCTTGCAACATAAATGAACTAAGGTGTTTTAAGAAAGCATTAATATGTTATCATACTTCTGTTTACCTCTAAATAAACCTCGTGGATGTTATTGGAATTTGGCATTTAGAAACATTATGTCTCTAGTCAGTATGTAGCGTGATGGAATTATTATAGAATTTCTGAGAGGTTTACTAGCAAAATGAAAACAAAAGTTACTTTACAAAGTTAAAACCAAAATACAATTTATTTTAAACAAGATGGCCCCCGCAAGTCCGTTGAACCAAATCTCGTTTAACACGCGGGAACTGTACATGTTTCCGGGATAAGAATCAAATCAAATCAAATCAAATCAAATCAAAATTGTTTTATTTCTGAATAAATTTAAAATAAATGTTTTCAGAAAGTCCTACATGATGCCTACCACCGGTTCGGGAACTAACCCGGCGAGAAGAACCGGCGTAAGAAACTCGCACGGGGCCCACTTTTTTACCAAAAAAAGTGAGAAAAAAATTAATCTTTTAAAATAAAGTTTACAATTTTGTAACTAAATATTATATACAATATCCACATACATAATTGTAAGTCCTATAATAATGAAGAAGTAGCCTTGCAAGAAGCCATCCTACTCCCAAGGTGTGCCATCGTTTATGAAATCATTGACCTTATAATAGGCTTTGGCACACAAACGTTCTTTAACTACTTTTTTAAATTTATTAATGGAAAGATTTTGAACGTTTTCTGGGATTTTGTTGTAAAGGCGTATACATTGACCTTTAAAAGATTTACTGACTTTACTAAGTCTGATCACCGGTATATCTAGCTTGTGCTTATTTCTAGTATTCCTAGAGTGAATGTCACTTTTAACTTTAAATTTACTTATATTTTTTCTAACATATATTACATTATCGAAAATGTATTGAGAAGCAACAGTTAGAATACCAATTTCTTTAAATTTATCTCTCAGAGATTCTAAAGCAGACATTTTATAAATAGAACGTATGGCTCGCTTCTGCAGCACAAATATTGTATTAATGTCGGCAGCGTTTCCCCATAAAAGGATTCCATATGACATCCTACTATGAAAATAACTAAAATATACTAATCGTGCCGTATCTTCGTCAGAAATTTCCCTAATTTTTCTGACTGCATATGCTGCAGAACTGAGCCTACCTGCAAGATTAACAATGTGAGGACCCCACTGTAATTTACTATCAAGTGTAATACCTAAGAATACAGTGTTGTCTACCAAATTCATCTTCTCATCATTTAATACTACATTGGTTTGGACTTGCCTAACATTGGGCAAAGTAAACTTTATACATTTTGTTTTACTAGAATTTAAAAGTAAGTTATTAACATTAAACCAATGTACTATTTTTGAGAGAGCACTGTTTACCTCGTCGTAGTTCGACTGTTGTCGCTTCACTTTAAAAATAAGTGAAGTGTCATCAGCAAAAAGCACTATCTCATTATTATTATCCTTAACTAGATAAGGTAAGTCATTTATATAGATGAGAAAAAGAAATGGGCCTAATATAGATCCCTGTGGGACACCTAATTCTATTTTGGTTCCTTTGGACCTTTTACTATTAACCTCAACCCTTTGAGTCCTATTTTTAAGGTAAGAAGTCAAAAGGCTGAGAGCAGAGTCTTTAATTCCGTAGTGGCGCAATTTCCTGATCAATGTAGCATGCTCAACACAATCGAAGGCTTTGGAGAGATCGCAAAAAACACCTAAGGCATCCTGCGACTCCTCCCAAGCCTCAAAAATACTGCAAAGGAGTCCTATACCAGCATCCGTTGTGGATCGACCCTTAGTAAATCCGTATTGATTATCATGTAATAAATTATTAGAATTAAAATGTACTAGTAATTGTTTTAAAATAATTTTTTCAAATATTTTACTAAAGGTCGGTAGAATTGATATAGGCCTGAAATTCGTGGGATCCGATTTAGTTCCGGCTTTGAATAAAGGAACAATCTTGCTATGCTTCATTAAGTCAGGAAAAACACCATTTTTTATACAGTCATTGAAAATCATTGCTAAATGAGGAGCTACGATGTCAATTATTGATTTAATAATTTTTGTGGACATGCCCCAGAGCAGAGAATATGCAGAGAAGCATCCCATGTCCTTTCTCGGGACTCAAAGTATCTTCATACCAAATTTCAGCAAAAACAGTTCACCAGTTTGGGCGTGAAGAGGTAATAAACAGACAGACAGACACACTTTTGCATTTAAAATATTAGTTTCAGCAAAATCGGTTCAGCGGTTTGGGCATGAAGAGGTAACAGACGGACAGACAGACACATTTTTGGATTTATAATATTAGTAAGAATATGGATATGGTCTATGGATATGGAAGTATGGATAACCAACAACAACTCGCACGCTTTAGGTTAGTCAAGGGACATATAAGATTCCTATAATAGTCGTGGACATAGCTGGTATCTATTTTGTAAGTTATTATGTTTGAGTCTCGAAAGAGGCTTTTGTGTTTCTCGAATAGGTTTCTGCGTGGATACAGAAAATCCTCTCCGTTTATAATATATTTAAACTAACTTTTTGAATGTTTCCTGGTCAAAAGAAGTTTTGGAGAACATTGAACCAATCTCATTTTTTCTGAATTGCATACATACAATAGCAGAATATTCTCCCCCGAAATGGATTTTTTTCAGCTCATACCCTGTCTATATATAAACAGGGTAATACATAATATTATAAATTCATCAAAATCCGTTTAGTTTCAGCGTGATTGACGGACAGTTATCCAAACAAAGAAATTTTGACATATTTTATAATATTAGTGTGATTTCAGCGCTTGCAACAGCGCTGAAATATCTGAAGCTCAAAACAAAGTAATAAGGGTGATTGTTTTTATTTCACCACTCCCTGACAAGTGCCGGATAGGCTATCCACTACTTGACTTGACAGATTATGGAGAATCTGTCAAATAAGTTGTGGATAGCCTATCCGGCACTTTATCAGGACGCGGCGAAACAGGCCCTGAACACGGTAAATAGTCATCCCGTTTTTAAATCCTAGTGTTAGCTTAATAGAAACCTAATATGATAGTATATAAACGAGAATGATCGTTGTAATAATATTTTGTTAGGTAATTACTATGAGTTAAAACTACCACAAGAATCATGTGGACTAAACTACTAACAATTTTTGGCATTGTAAAAAGTATCTTAACACCAAGAAATAAAGATCAATAGCATAAGACGTTTAAAGGAGATACTATTGTTTACCTCTCATTTTGTCCAATGAAAGTTTAATGAATAATATTATGTACGCGCGAAGCGTAGAGGTAAATAATCTTATGGTCATTTGAGGTCCTTTACTAGTTAGACTTTAGTGGATTTAATGTTATATACGATTGGATATTTCTTTTTCTAGATGTAATAGGATTTAATGTCGTATACCATTAAGTAGAACTGGTTCTTGCGATTTTAATGGTGCAAAAAACTCATTTTCAAAAAAAGTGGAGTTACTATTGTATACCTCTGAGGTACAGATATGTTTTATGGAACAGCAAGAAATGGAAAGGAAACAGAAGGGAATATTCAATTCTGTCTTGTCTTAAATGCCATAATGGATGACAGCTATATTTGAATTGAATTTGACAATTCCAGAATTCTATACATTTCTATATCTTTGAATTCAATATAAACACAGTGAAGTATATTTAATTCAAGCAACGGTGTTTCATTCTTTTTCTCAACTAAAAATTAAAAACTCGCGCTACTACAAAAGTCTCTGAAAACTTCATAAAAATCATGTAACAAAATTAAAACTTTTCATACTAACTTTTTTCAGACGTGGGAGAGCCATGCTTCGGCACAAATGGGCCGGCTCGACCGGAGAAATACCACGTCCTCACAGAAAACCGACGTGAAACAGCGCTTGCGCTGTGTTTCGCCGAGTGAGTGAGCTTACCGGAGGCCCAATCCCCTACCCAATTCCCTTCCCTACCCTCCCTTATTCCGTTCCCTTTCTATCCCTACCTTCCCCTATTACCCTATTCCCTCTTAAAAGGCCGGCAATGCACCTGCAGCTCTTCTGATGCTGCGAGTGTCCATGGGCGACAGAAGTTGCTTTCCATCAGGTGACCCGTTTGCTCGTTTGCCCCCTTATTTCATAAAAACTACACGATTGCTTAGATTTCGCTACGTGTCAACCTACTGTAAAATATGCTGATGTTTCTTCACAATGTTGTTGAGTAGGTAAGAGTTTTCTTCATTAAGTTGTGTGATTTCGGCACTCAGAAGAGAGAACTGGCAGTACGTGTGGGTGGTGAGGATAAAATATAAGGCGTCGACAGTCGTGAAGTACAATACTACTATGAAACCTGAAAAAGACTTATAAATGTAGGTAAGCTAGAACAAAAGAACAATGTAAAAATTGAACATATAAAGTTTTACAAAAAATCACGGCTGATAATATACAAGTTATATATATTTAAATCTGATGAGATCACTCCTCTACCGCGCGAGAAGCGTGCGTTTTTCCGTAATGTGTTATTTTCCGAAAGTCAAAGTATCCCAATACCATAAACCTGAATCCGCTCAGGGGCTTAAGCGTCAAGAGAAGTCCACACCGCCGTTTTTCCATACAAACGTTGTCCCCTGTTTCCTCCCTGGATAATGCCGGTAGAGTAATGATTTTTTTTCTGAATATATATGGCATCTATTAGCATGTCCCCATGTTTTCTTTTTGTTTATAATTTTATTATTAAAAAAGACAAGAACGTCCAAAAACCCAAAGAAAATGGCCAGATTTTCCTCTGTGTTCAAACACCCAGCAAACAAAACTGGCTAGAATATACAAAGAAAATAAAACATAGGAACATAGCTCAAGCCTTGTTTTAATTCTTAATAAAAAAAATACTTAAATCGGTTAAGTTTTGGAGAAGGAATCAGCGGACAACGAATCGAAGATTTTCTGTTCTTTTATTAGAACTTTTGTCGTGTTGTCTCTATCGCGCTCTGCGGTGGGAGACTTGAGATTGGTGAAACAGCAATACATTTTCAATTTCTCTCGCCCTTGGTGTATCCTCTTAAGGGGTAACAGACAAACACACTTTCCAATTTATAACATTGAATGGGCCGGCTCCTTTATCATTCCCACAGGGCTGAAGCTTTATAAAAATAGTACCAAATGCAGACTTACGTAAAATAAACATTACAACTTACCACTAGTAGTCGAATGGAAATACGCGTAAAGCCATCCATACCACGACTCCGTGGATACACCCACAATCACGGCATACGGCAATCTCCATACTTGCTCATGCTTGCAAAAATAATAATATGCAAATATAAAGAATGGCGAAAAATTATATACGCATATGAGAATAGCGTTCAACATGAAGAAATACTTCACGAGGTATCTCAAAAAGATCATCTCTTCGCGTAAAATTTGATTCTTCCCCTCGTTGTTTGTTGCGTCATTGTATAGTGTTTTTAGCGAATTCGCTAGCTCTAATATGTTGTTTCCCTTATTGGCTATGAGCACAATTTTGATCGTAGCTAATATTCCGATGCTTAAACATGGCGCTAACTGGGTGAGCTCCAAAAAGTTCTCTCGACTAAACTTCGAGAAGAAAAATAAAGATTCGTGAACGATCGTCATAAAGACGATCATAACTGAAATATAATATCTGAAGCGCGGTTTCTTGCCGAGAGGTATTCCCAACAAATAAAAGTTCCTTTTTATTTGGCTGAAAATTTCGTCAAAAGATAGACTTTCCATTTTGCTGGACGAAGGTTTGAAAAGAAATGGCGACAGTTATGCTGGTCTCGATATAAGACACTCATTTAATAAGTATAAAGTCATAGGGTTGGCACACAAGTTCAAATTATATTTATTTTAATGTTAATTATTATTGCTGCTTTATATCTATGTTTTTTTTTAAATCTTCCATTTATAAAATAAAAATTCAGTTGAGTTTTCGTTTAGTTTTAGCGTAAAACGCAAAACTTTGATGTAAAAATGTAGAAAAAGCATTTTGTAACCAACATTTCTGTTTTAATCAAAATATGAAAAACGGATTTAGAGAGAAAGCTAAAACACATATTTTCTATATTTACATTTATTCTGTACGATTTGTATGTTTTGGCAGCCCTGCACTATAATAACAGTCTTATTTGAATTTTGACAGGTGACAAAGTATCAAATGCAACGAAAACTTAATCAAAGAGGGTGAAATCTACAAACTGTTACTTTGAACACACCTCTGCTTTGTGATTGTGTTTAATTTTGCGATAAATAATTATATTTGTTACTAATGAATAGATTTGCATTGTGTTGAAACACATTATTGTTAAACAGTGTTTTGCCCTTGTCTGTAAAACGACTCTTTAACGCATCGAACAAGAGCAAAATGTTGTTAAAGTTGTATAACTGTAATCCATACTAACATTATAAACGCGAAAGAGTTTAACATGGGAGAGCCATGCTTCGGCACGAATGGGCCGGCTCGACCTGAGAAATACCACCTTCTCACAGAAAACCGGCGTGAAACAGCGCTTGCGCTGTGTTTCGCCGAGTGAGTGAGTTTACCCGAGGCCCAATTCCCTTCCCTACCCTCCCCTATTTACTTCCGTTCCCTACCCTCCCCTATTACCCTTTTCCCTCTTAAAAGGCCGGCAACGCACCTGCAGCTCTTCTGATGCTGCGAGTGTCCATGGGCGACGGAAGTTGCTTTCCATGCAAATGTATGGTTCCCGAGTGATAAATTAATTTTGGCGCAATGTAGTAACCCTTGTATTAGTACGGGGTTGATATTACAATATTGGTTTACAGGCTTTGCATTCAATTAAGTATTATGGGATAATCTGTTACCTTAGTGCTTAGGTTAAGTACATGTCCCGTGAAAAGATCGGTTAGTGAAGTTAAATCCACAAATGTGTTTAATCAACATAACTGCTGCTTATATAATCTTAATCTACGAAGAATCCTCTTCTAAATGAAATAATAAAATGCTGAAAAAGAAGCAAAAAAAAAATAGCAGAAAATTATGATCGGGACCTTTAAAAATTGATTGACCCACATAGCATACTACTTAGTAAAGTAATATTTTAGGAAAGTTTTTTACCGATTCACAATATAATTCAATCAGAATAAATTAAAAAGGAATCACCAAATTTGATAGTGATACTTTTATATGATTGGCGATTTTTATACAATCTCCATCTATACATCTAGTCATCTATACATATATACATCTATACATATAAATAAAATTGGAGTGCTGTTTGTAATATTGAAAGAACCGTTTTTTACTAAATGCATAATATGAATGTATATAGGGTACAGACACCAAAACAACATTGTATACAATTTTTGTCTGTATGTCTGTCTGTCTGTCTGTTTGTTCCGGCTAATCTCTGAAATGGCTGGAGCGATTTTGACGGGACTTTTTTAGGCACATAGCTGATGTAGTAAGGAATAACTTAGGCTACTTTTTAACCGACTTCCGAAAAGGAGGAGGATATATTATTTCACTTTTTTTATAAATGAACCTTAAGAAGGGGATTTTTTTCTCTTTTTTATTAACTTTGTTATCACATTTTGCTGACGCGGAGGAAGTCGCGGGCAACAGCTAGTTATAAATAAAAATACGCATTAGTAAATGAAATACAGTTCTACAACTTTTTTTGGTGCATTGATGTTATAGTTTGCCTGTGTCTTTTGACAAATTTATTACTTTCTAGACAATATGGTTTTGCACTTTCATTAGTGATTAGACCATACTAAGATGTCAATGCATCCTTTGGTCGTAACTCAAGTTATTTGGCACGTCTCAACAAAAAGTGCTTAACTTTAATGTGTCTAGCTGCGAGGGCCGACATCTAAATAGATTAATAAAAACCTTCTTAGTAAACCCTTCGTAATATAGCAGCGATCATTTTGGAAGTAAGGAAGAGCTCCTACAAACATTTATATTTTAACTAGATAACACCAGCAACTTACTTGCGCCAAAATTCGTTTATCTCACGAAAAACGTTTTTTTTTTTGAGACATAAACTATCCTATGTCCTTTTCCGGGATTCAAAGCATCTACATACCAGACTTTTTTATTAACTTTGGGTCCTAAGAACGTTTTTGTCTTGAGAGATATACATGACCAAAAAATACCGTTACGAAAAACACCGTTAAGGGGCGGTTAGTAAAAGCTAAAAACAGACACTATACAATGTTGACCAAATGACATTTAGCGTTCTTAAGCCCGTAAAAGTCAAGTAATGTTGGCCCAAATACGGCACTCATTTTGGTGACGTTTTAACGTAAACACATGACTCGTTCTTACGGCATTATGACATGTCAATCCTTCGCTGTAATATGCCGTTTAAAAGAGCGATAAAATCATAATGGCTTCTACAACGTTGTTATTTATTTGCTAATAGACCATTTAAAAATCGATTTAATCGCGTAAAGTTATATAGTTGTTATATGGTTTGACACATAGAAGTGTCAATTATTAAAAAGTTGTTTATTGGATAAACTTAATGTTAATAACCTCCTGATATTATGTCGGATAGACTATTCACAATAATTGATGTCTCCCTTTAATATTTTTTGAGAAAGTTTTGAAATATTTTTTTGGCAACCCTGATAACAGTGATTAGCTAAAACAGATAATAACTATCCTAGAAATATCATTTATAAGTGTGAAATCATTTTTTCATTAATTATATAAAGTATCAAATTAAATATTAGGTGCGACGTTCCTCACGAATATCAAAAATGATAGTATACTTATTATTTTTAATTATACATTTTAAAACCCCAATTTTGTTTCGATAAAGTTGGGTGTAACAAAAAAATGGTTTTATTTACAAAATTTGATTGGGAGCTGATTTATCAATTAAATATATTTCGAACAGTATGTATTTGCGATATTACAATACCTAGATTTAAGGCTGTCTTTCCAGTTCCCACCAGAGCTGAGCGGAGCTGTGTTACGAGGAATGTGTTTTTGAAAACCAATAGAATCGCTTCATTGACATGACTTTGCCATGACATCGCTCAGCGCGGCGATGCTATTGGTTCTCAAAACACATTCCTCGCAACACAGCACCGCTCAGGTCCGGTGGAAAATCCGGTCTAACTCTGGTTTTTCACATTATGTTACTTCCCTGTTTGCTGAGCACCCCTTGCAGTTAGCGCCTAGCGGTCAAAATATCTTGTTTGGTTTTTAATCTGTCCTATTATATAGCTCACATTCGAATATGTGAGAATTAAATAAATACTTATCTCATGTCTTTGTAGGGTGATTGACGATGAAAAAATGCATTAAATCGAGCCCCCGAATTCTTTGGTCCATCCTTACTAATATTACATACGAAAGTGTCTGCCAGTCTGTCGGTTACCTCTTCACGCCCAAACCGCTGAACCGATTTTGCCAAAATTTAGTACGGAGATACTTTGAGTCCCGGGAAAGGTTATGGGATAATTTTTATCGCAAAAAAAGTTAGGTTCCCGCGCGAATTTTGGTGCAACGGTATTGTGGACGTCATGTAGTAGGTACAGTGCTCCCAAAGTGATAATGCGCCTAGAAATTTTCGTAGTTTTTCGGCAACGGTCGTATTTCCCGCGACGTCGCTGCAAGCGCTGCTTTAACTTAACTTTAAAAAAACATCGTAGAGGTGCCCGACGTTGCTTGGACGTTACCATGGTAACGCCGCGATGGATTCCCGGTGAGTTATAGCACTTATTGACGGACCGGCGACAGCGGACAGCCACCGGCTATATGATATTTACTTCTATTTCCTTTGAACAAGGTGCAAAATGCAAGTGCATTGGGGCTCTTACGTTTCATAGATTCGGCTGTTTTCGTGATTACGACAATTAGCGAAGATTTCCATGTGCATTATTAATTTGGGAGTACTGTACATATTTGGCACTTGATTGAAATGATATTTACAAATGTTGAACAATCTGCAATGCGGGCGTCCCAGGTGGCACACCTCCGCTGACTAATGGGATCTATAACGGCAAGTCGGATCCATCTGTTTTGTCTTTGTTTTACGTCCATCGTTAAATATTCGGATGACGGACCTGCTTATCGGAAAACCATTTTGTGGATTGTGAATGTTTTTGGCGTGCCGCGATTTGGGTATTCACAGAGATATTATTTTCAAATGCTCCATTATCGTAAATACGATAAACATTAAATTGATTTTTTAAATAGCTCACCTTTAATATTTTTATTGGTGTATCTAATGTTAGGAATTATTTAAGGCCAGGGCCGGACCGTGAGCTTAGGGGTACTGGGCTACAACATTTTAATGATGTCAGTTCGTAGTACAATAATAATTCGTATATGGTAGTACCAACACCTAAATTGCATAATTTTTTTGCAGGGATACAAAGTACAAACCACAAGATTTGTTTTATTTAATAAAATTATGAATTCCTTCGCATTATCATCTATTTTTGACTTTGACTTGACATATCTGGGGGCCCTTGAACTCATGGGGCCCTTGGCTTAAGCCCAAATAGCCATATGGTAGATCCGGCCCAGTTCTAGGTGCAGTGTTATGCCTCACATTACAATTTTAAAATCGTATCTACACGATTCTTGCCGCTTTTATTTTATCATTCTTGTCCGGTCTTCATCTGGTATGTTCAAAGAAGCACGTTGTTTTTCATCACTGTACGCACCCTTAAATGTATCTAACATTTAAGACCTAATCTGCATTAATTCCACGCCCATAAAGGGCTTTTCACACGTTTAATAGGCATCTTTAATGAAAGTTGCTGTAAGAGTTTGCTTTTAATTTTGAATAACGCTGGAGAACCTTATCAATTTACATAATACACGGCAGGCTGGATATTGCAGATTATCTCATAAGCCCAGCTTCAATAAGGCTCCATATTATAGCTTGCTTTGAAAAATAGCATAAGAAATAAGCTGAGGTATTTTTGGGGTGTAAATGAATGAATATCAAAGAACCTGGCTACCTTATACTAGCTCCCTTACTAATAAAACTATACACTGTCATTGACCGTACAAGATCTGCCTGACTTGGTCTGATACATTGGAAAATCAAACATGACAGACAAAGTCCGCAGACAACGGAGGTACAAAAAACTAAAATGCTAAAAAATAGAAATAAAAAAAGAAAAAAAAAAAAATAGTTTGTTATTATTTTCAGCAACATTCCGCGAATGTTGTTTTCGCGGAATGTTGCTGAAAATAATAACAAACTAAATTTAAACTATGGATTTCCGCAAAGTAACGCCTGATTCCATTAACTATAGAAATAAAATATATTATTGTCTCATTTTTGCAATGCATTTTTACTCTTATTTATAAACACTATGTTCGATCCTTTGAATAGAGATAAAAAGAATAAAAGGTACATAACGACAAAGTCCACTTGTTTTCCCTCGGGAAATTCTCGCATAATTGAGGATATCGTAAATGGAGAAAAATGCATGATTTAGGTACGCCAGGATAATACGAGTTAAATCGCTCGTACGAACATACGGCCCGCCTCACTTGATATATTATAGTTGCACTGAGTATGCATAATGTGGAATTTTATAACTAGTTTTTGCCCGCAAACTATTATATTATGTTCTTTTACGAGAATCAAAGTGTTGCCATGCTAAATTTCATCTGAATAAATTCGATGGTTAAAACTTAAAGAGTCCAAAGGTGCCCATACACGGGGTAATTTGTCGTTTCGATCGATCGTCAAGAAAATCGTCCAATCGATCGATATTGCTACACACGTACAATTTGTCGTTCGATTTTAACATCGAGGAGATAAATCGTTACGATAATTGTCCCGTGTATGGCCACCTTTAAAGGAAATACATTAAGCTTTCGCATTTGTATTATTATTATGTAGTATAGTAATTATCATATTTTATTATACTAGATCACCCATGCAACCCCGTCGCGACAAATTTCGTTCATTTGCGAGAACCGTAAGTTTTTCCGGGATAAAAAGTATCCTATGTCCTTTCCCGGGACTTAAAGTATCCCCATACCCAGCAAATATCATTTCAGCGGCCTATGCGTGAAGATGTAATAGACAGACAGACAGACACACTTTCGCATTTATAATATTAATTAATATTAGTATGGATATGAGAAAGTAAGTATAAATGAGCGGACGAAGCACCTGATAACATGTGATAGTTCTCAATCGATTCTGAAAACTTCGACTTTGATAGCCATAAAATAAAAAATAATGTGCTAAATCGTAGCATCGACACTACTGATCTGATTATAAGGTCATATGTAAAAGTAGTCCTTATTTCGTTATCGTAAAGGTCATGTCAGAGGTAGAATAACTTTGAAATGCTGGAGATAAATCAATAACTGTGTTTCAGTGCATCTGATAGTGAAAGCTTATTCGAAACATCCTGTAACGGTCCCATGGTGTAATGGTTAGCACTCTGGACTCTGAATCCAGCGATCCGAGTTCAAATCTCGGTGGGACCTTGTGTTTTTTATGAAATATTTTCTGCTGTTGCAAATTAAGCTAATAAAGATAAAAATATGCTGCACTGCCGCGTGTCTTATTGAGAACTGATGATTAGATTTTCCTATCTATATTTCTATACTAATACTAGCTGTCCCGGCAAACGTTTCTTTGCCATATAAAGTATTTTGCCCATATTATTTTATTGAAGTGACTAAATAAGTATGTTACCGTGGCAACGTCCATCGCTATCCCGTCACACAAACAATGGTCGCCGTTAGTTTCGAGTTGTAATAATTTACTATTATTTATTCAACAAATGCACTAATCATCAATATAAAAAGTACCCAGTAGCCGATTCTCAGACCCACTGAATATGCATATTATAAAATTTGGTTAAAATCAGTAAAGCCGTTTCGGAGGAGTACGCGGCCTAACATTGTGACACGAGAATTATATATATAAGAAGATATTTTATATAAATGCGAAAGTGTGTCTGTCTGTTACTTCTTCACGCCCAAACCGCTGAACTGATTTTGCTGGGTATGAAGATACTTTGAGTCACGGGAAAGGACATAGGGTACTTTTTATCTCGAAAAAATGTACGGATCCCGCGCGATAAACTTATTTTGGCGCAACTTAGTTGCGGGCGTTATCTAGTTTATAATAAACGTTTTTATTAATATAAGTAATAAAAATATATCACATTTATAAAATTATCAAAAGCAACGCGCGTATTTTCTTCTAAACGTGCGTTACTATCGAAAAGGTGTAGTGAGATGACGAAGGTCCGGTTGTCGCTGGCTCTAACTCTAATGCGGGCTTAACACTCGCGGCGCAAAGCCCGCGAAGGCCGCGAGCTGCCAGTGTGGAGGGTTTCACGGGTTCGCATTCGCGCTTCGCGGCTTTCCCCGTCCAGTGTCTGTTTTTTGGCCCGCGACATTGTGATAAGCACACTATGTAAGAGCAGCGGCAACAGTGACTTCAACGTCAATTTTACTCAAATGCGCGAATGTAAATGCTAAGATTGGAAGTGTAGATGGCCGTATTTATCTGCGTCGTGTACATGGCGCGTAGCGCCCGTGAATCGCGCCCGTAATTCGCGCCGCGAGTGTGGAGCCCGTTTATACTCTTTAGTAAAAAAGATTATGTCAAATTGCCACTAGGCTGTGACTGACGGATGAGTCATAGAGATATCTCTACTTTTCTGAAAACACAGTCATTTAAAGTGGGTAGAACTAAAATAGTTTACACTTCTAGAGATAATAAATAAGGCAATATAGCCCAGAGAGCTTAACCTACAACTTAAAGTATCAATATTATTAAGGTGCCTCTCACAGACATAATTATTTCTTGTAGTACAGGAGGCAATGGAAATTTTCATCATGTTATTGTAAAAGCTTATTATTTTTGTAACGTGAAATGTTTTGAGATCAAAGTGTTTTTGTTTGTAGTGAAATTAAATTTGGCCAATTCATTGATTGTTTTTATTATTTCAACATACAAACCTTTTTGGAAACAATTTTATCTCTTCATGGGGAGTGCAGATGATAAGCAAACAAATACAATTAATGTAAACAAAGTATTTTTATCTGATTGTTTTCTGACAATGAAAGTCACGAAAATTTAAAAATTTTTAAACTGAGTTAAGGCAACAGTTAATAGTCGTTAAAATCGAGTAGTTTTTCTCCAAAAATTATAATGTGTATTAGTCATTTCTCCTTTAAACTATGTACAAAGTATAATTTACTGCATAATATTAAGAAACTAGATAGCCCGGTAAACTTCGTATCACTTTGGTAAGCAAAACTTGTTTTAAGTATTTTACTAGCATTTTTTTCATATTTTCTCATCGTACGACCCTTCTCTGGACTTCTACAAACATTTCAAGCCTTAAAATAAGCCGAAGCGGCTCAGCCATCATCGATTTTTAGCAAAACTAACAAAATCAAAATTTCCTTTTTATTTATAAATGTATAGATAGATTTAAATAATAATTAATTAATTGTATCTTGATATAGATACATAAAAGAGGATTCCACACCGCCGTTTTTCCATACAAACGCTCTCCCCTGTTTCCTCCCTGGATAATGCCGGTAGAGTTATGATTTTTTTCCTGAATATCTATGGCCACTATTAGCATGTCCCTATGTTTTCTTTTTTTTCATAATTTTATTAATAAAGAAGATAAGGACGTCCAAAAACCCAAAAAAATGGCCCGATTTTCCTCTGTGTTCAAACACCCAGAAAACAAAACTGGCTAAAATATACAAAAAAAATAAAACATAGGAACACAGCTCAAGCCTTGCTTTAATTCTTAATGAAAAAAGTACTTAAATCGGTTAAGTTTTGGAGAAGGAATCAGCGGACAACGAATCGAAGATTTTCTGTTCTTTTATTGGAACTTTTGTCGTGTTGTCTTTATCGCGCTCTGCGGTGGGAGACTTGAGATTGGTGAGACAGCAATACATTTTCAAATACCTATTTTCAATTTCTCTCGCCCCTGGTGTATCCTCTTAAGATAACTTATCGTTACGGACGTCCCCTAGACTATAAAGTTAATTTGACAGTTCTAGTTAGGCCGAGTAGTTTGATTACAATTAGCCTAGCCCTGTCCAACTGTCAAGTCGCAGTCAAAATACAAAACTCATTGCCCAAATTATTTGCCGTTTAAATACAATTTTCGAAATAATATTTGTAGAGACTGCTTAGGGTTGATTCAGACCGCAACGCGACGCGTAGATGCATTTCTAAATTTATATGGATTTGACAGATTCGCAAGACGTCTCACGCAATTGAAATCTGTCAAATCTGCCTCGCCTCGCCTCATCGCGTTGCGGTCTCAATTAACCCTTAGCTGCTTGTTAAAAATTACATACGGCATAATATTTCCTTTCTCTACTAGACGAAGTAAAAAGCTCAGTTACTGTATTTCTGAACTAGATGACACCCGCTCCATTGCGCCAAAATTCGTTTTTGGCGCGGGAAACGTACATTTTTCTGGAATTAAAAGTACCATATCTATATATATAAAACTCAAAGGTGACTGACTGACATGGTGATCTATCAACGCACAGCCCAAACCACTGGACCGATCGGGCTGAAACTTGGCATACAGGTAGATATTATGACGTAGGCATCCGCTAAGAAAGGATTTTGATCAATTCCACCTCCAAGGGGTTAAAATAGGGGATGAAAGTTTGTATATAATAATACTTCTTAACGCGAGCGAAGCCGCGGGCAAAAGCTCGTTATAATCAAAATCCTTTCTTGGCGGATGCCTACGTCATATCATCTACCTGCATGCCAAATTTCAGCCCGATCGGTCCAGTGGTTTGGGCTGTGCGTTGATAGATCACCATGTCAGTCAGTCACCTTTGAATTTTATATATATATATATATATATATATATAGATAAAATAAAAATTGTTTTAATTCTGAATAAATTTGAACCAAATGTTCTCAGAAAGTCTACATGGTGCCTACCACCGGTTCGGGAACTAACCCCGGCGAGAAGAACCGGCGTAAGAAACTCGCACGGGGCCACTTTTTACCAAAAAAGTGGAAATATATTATTATGTCCTTTCCCGGAAGTCAAAGTTTCTCAAAACAAAATCAAATTGTCAAACAGCAAAATCAGCCCAGCGGTTTGCGCGTGATGAGGTATCAAGACAGACACACCTAAATATATTTATAATAATTACTAGATGACGCCCGTAACTCCGTTGCGCCAAAACTCGTTTATCGCGCGGGAATCGTGCATTTTTGTAGGACAAAAAGTATCCTATGTCCTTTCCCGGGACTCAAAGTATCTCCATGCCAAATTTCAGCCAAATCGGTTTAGCGGTTTGGGCGTGAAGAGGTAAGACAGACAGACAGACGGACAGACAGACAGACACACTTTTGCATTTATAATATTAGTATGGATTAGTACGGATTTGTTGTCTTACTTGTGCCAACCCGATTAAGTTATCACAATATTAATACGCGAACGAAAAACTTTGTAACCCTTTTTACGAAAAATGGGGAAACGTAGGTGCATGAAACTTTGCACAGTTATAGTTTATATCGTGAAGGAGTGCATCGAACTAATATTATTTTGAAATTATGCTTTTATCATACATTTTTTTAACAAATAAAACATTACACACACTACAACACCCACACATGAGAAATGACAGATTTTTGAGTGACAAGCCTATACATACGAATACTCTTTTATTTATGGTTGAAGTCTGTTGACAACAAGTTGACAAATTGAAAATGGATTATAGTTTTTTTTAGACAATGCTTACACGAACAGTCTGAGATCAGCTAAGTCCCAGAGACAAGAGTTGAAAAAAAAATGATAGTCAATATTTTTTACAAAATATAGGTAGTAGTCCTAATGTCGTTGAAACTAAGGTCGAATTTCGACTATTGGGCGATCTCTAGTACTAGTAGTAGTTATAAATACGCGAGCGAAAAACTTTGGATCCCTTTTGACGATAAATGCGGAAACGTAGGTACTTAAATGAAATTTTGCACAATTATAGTTTATAAGGTGAATAAGTGCATCGAGCTAATATTGTTTTGAAATTATGCTTTTATCATACATTTTTTTAACAATTAATAAAACATTACACACACTTCAACGTGCACACTACCATCTTTTTGAATGACAAGCCTATCTTTTGTTTATGGTTGAAGTCTGTTGTCAAATTAAAAATGGATTGTCGTTTTTTTATTAAATCTAAAATAGTCAATACTTCATTAAACAGGGAGCCAAAAGAAGAAGATAATTAAATTTAAAGTCGAATTTCGACCATTGGGCGATCTCTAGTTGTGTTAAAATGTCGTGAATATTATGTTACACAGGGTATATTAGACAATATTTAACGCGAGGCTTTTTGATTTAGCAATAGCATATATTAACCTGGGAGAGCCATGCTTCGGCACGAATGGGCCGGCTCGACCGGAGAAATACCACGTTCTCACAGAAAACCGGCGTGAAACAGCGCTTACGCTGTGTTTCGCCGAGTGAGTGAGTTTACCGGAGGCCCAATCCCTATTCCCTTCCCTTCCCTACCCTCCCCTATTACCCTATTCCCTCCCCTATTACCCTATTCCCTTCTGATGCTGCGAGTGTCCATGGGCGACGGAAGTTGCTTTCCATCCCGTTTTCTCGTTTGCCCCCTTATTTCATAAAAAAAATTAGCAATTTTGAACTCAATCATTACCCAAGTTAAAGGTCACTTATCATTATAACTCCTGTAGTCACTTAACGTAATCTGGCTCCGTACAAACAATGTAAGGTCTAACTACCACTGTCGGACCGCAAACTTACTAATTACCGAAGTTGGTATACAGCTATTTTATCGCTTACATGACCTTTATTTTAACCACATTAGGTTTTCTTTCGTATAAATTGAAGGTAAAATATCTGTGAACAGACTACGTGCTACGTTATGTCCGGTTTAGGAGATATATTCTTTGTACGTTGCGGTTACGAAGTTCCTAATCGAAATAGTATTGGACGCGTAATTGCTGTTGTATGTTTAACGTTAAATATCTGGACGTCGAATCTGCTAAATTAACAGTTTTGATATACGAGTAGCTTCGATGCAGTCTTGAACCTTGGTATAATAACATATCGTGAGTTCCGAAATTTAACCCAGTATACTGGCCAACGCTCATGACGTCTTGAACCCGACGTCATATTATTGTAAAGGTGTGCCACTATTAAGATAAGTGTAACATTTTGATAACATGAAATCGCAAACACATCATACACGTCACTGTACTGGTATTTTCTGGATTGGATCAATAGTATGGCATTGATTCTAGACGTCATAAAGAATGGCCAGTATGCTGGGTTAAATTTCGGAACAAACCCAATTGTATTATTTTTATTATACTGTCATTAACCAACGTCTGTCTGAGAATCGGCTACTGGGTACTTTTTATATTGATAAGTGCATTTGTTGAATAAATAATAGTAAATTATTACAACACGAGTCTGATGGCGACCATTATTTGTGGGACGGGATAGCGATGGACGTTGTCATGGTGACATACTTATTTAGTCACTTCAATAAAATAATATGGGCGAAATACTTGGTTTATATTATGGCAAAGCAACGTTTGCCAGGACAGCTAGTAATACTATATACACATTTCCCTTTGAGTTACTGCTCATGTAACTTACGTGCAAACGTCGAGAGTATTAGTGGGGAAGTATTTATCATACCTTACCTTTAGCATTAGTCAATTTGCTAGTTGAAAGTTATGGCTCGGACAAGCTCATTCGATTTTCAGTAAGACTAGATTTATATGCGCCCGCCCGAACGAGTTACGAGTGGTTTGGCCGCTACACCGCGAGATCACAAGCAAATGTATGTAACGGTTTATTTAAAAGAGGCGCGATGCGCTGTCATTTGTCATACATATTTTGCTTGTCATCTTGAAAAACCGCGCGTTCACGCCGCCGCAAACAGCCTATATTATAATAAACTTTGTTATCAAAAGTAATACGCTTGATACATATTACTTATATTTGTATGATTGGGATAAGATCATTGTTTTTTTAAACTACTACTAACATTTTTTTATTTTATTTGTGTAACTCTATTCAACAACAATTCTAAAATTTAATTCGCCACACGCCCGTTATATTTTACTTCACTATATTTAAACCTAACTGCATTACCAACTTAACTGATGAGTATAACTGTTGTTTTCGGGTCACCATTGAAGTACATACAATACCAGATACCTCTAATCTAACAAAATTACGTTGCAAAGTTGTCGCGTGGAAGTTGGAACTGTATGTTTTTTTGGGACGAAAACTAATCATGTCCTTTACCTGGAGTCTAAGTATATATTTTACACCTTTCGAGAGAATTGCCTCAGTGGTTTATGCATGCAGACAGACAGATATGCTTTCGCATTTATAATAGTAGTACTTATAAAAAATAATAAATAATCAGTTGGGTTTCTTATCAAGTAAATAATATACTCTAAGAGTCTACACGAAGTTTTGTTATTAGCTTTTTGAGTATAACTATACACTTACAGTATATTCGTTACTCGGAAACGGTAGAAAAGATACGTGTAATAATTATTATTGTTTAGAAACGAGAGTGTTTTAGCTCATTGACATCAGCTTTGACTTTACTTTCATATTATATTCGGATTTTCATAAATTTTTATGACTGTTTCATTATGAGTGTACGTATGCGTCGTCCCTACATATTGCACGTCAACGACATCATAAACAATTATTATGCGGTGCGGTTGTATGTACGGGAATGTCGAAATTCAATTTTACAACCATCATAACTTCAGCGATGGCTACGTGAGCGAACGGAACTAAAGTATTTGTTCCGAAATGTTACGAAATATTACGGAATACGAGAAACGTAATATCTTTGTGAATATTTGATTATTTAAAAATTATATAAAAGTTTTCTAATGGAAAATTAACTTTGTGAATGAAAAACATCTGCTGTGTTTAATAATTACACGTGTCGCTTAAATGTTTGCTTTATAAATATCTAAACCAAATGCGGTTACTTTTGTTATTCTGTATTCATATTATTATATGGAAGAAAAAAATGTTTCTATGTAATAATTACATAGAAACAACAATACTATTTATATTGGAAAAGCTCCGCAAGTGCTACATCGATATTGATGAAATTCTGTGCAGAAGACCAGAGATTTTATTTATGCATGCAGACTGCAGAGTCGCAGGCAACATCTTGTTATCTTGTAATATCAATTAAAGCCTTACCTACTCTTGGCACGAAGTTCCTTATCGCGCATTCGGCGTAAAGGAGGCTAGACAGAACGATATTTGACCTCGACATTTTTTTATTAGTATCAGCATGGTAGGGAGTTAGGGACTAGGGGCAGAGAGCGTTGATATTATTCCTGTGCGTCAACTAGATGGCGTTTTTTGAAAATAAACAGCGACGCCTTGTTAGTATTCCTGGGCGTCAATAGACTGCGTTTTTAAACATTTTTTGAGTGTATAATATATATGTATACAGGTTTTTTGAACATGAGAAATAACTTCGTTCCATTCGGATGTCCCTTGACACCTCGCAAATTTTTATCTTTACAAGATATAGGATTCCCGCGGCACCGAACATAATATAATATTTGTACCTTTATATAGTGTATATAGTATAATATTATATCACATTAGAGTCAATCAGTCAACTTTGATTACTTCTTGATTGAGGATCAAGAAGTAATCAAAGGCTCTAGACTCGACCCTCTAACGGACATACGTAATTAAAGCTGGTCGTGTTATCCTTTTTGGTTCGATATATTAATTGGTTATAATAGTAGCTATAATTAATTATTGCTATAAAATAAGTTGAGTGATGTCCTGTTTTGGTTTTGGTTAAGGGCTACCAACTTAACACTATTGCCAGTCATAATTTCATTCCATTTATAGAAAAACCAGACCAAAAACTTTAAAACATCAGAACAGCTGATATGCACTAGAGTATTAGTACTTTTGTTGTAATGGTTCTAGTGTTAGGTAGTTAGGCCCCTAAATTTTTTAAATTACCCCTTAAACAGGTTTGTTTGTTAGGCAGACATTTATTTTTTTATTTATTATATCGCACTAAAATAAAAGGCGAAAGTTACTTCATATTATTATGTTGATATGAACAGAATTCTCTACATTTTTCCGAAAAATTGCAGTGTTCCTAAGGACTACAAGGAACCAGTCCCCCGATGCACGATCGTCGGAAAGTTCTCACGTGAAAAGATCTCATATTTCATAAAATTTAGTAACAATTTCTTTATTAACCGACTCCAAAAAAGATATCATGACTATACAATCATATCTTTTTTTGGAGTTCAGACTTTTTAGACTTTAATACAAAAGTCAATTACGGAAGCTTTCAAAAGCTTTGTCCACACTGTGCCTTTTTCTGTTCGTCAAGGGCATGCGTTATAGCGCAGTCAACAGTGACCGTGAGGCATGCCCGCGACGCATGCCCTCTGACCGTATCCAAAACTTTCGCTTTGTTGTTAAAAATGACAGTTGGCGTTGCGTTCGTTGACGCATTCAAATTATTGAATGCGCCAAAACCAAAGTTGAATGAAAGAAGATGACGAAAATTCAAGACGAAAGCGCATAGTGTGGAGATAGCTAAAGGACATCAGGCAATTTCCATACAATGTTAGTATAAAAAAAAAGATGCACAGCCAGACCTAGGATTACTTATATAAAATAGCTAGGCCATATTAAGAACTTAAAAAATATATGGACTTAACCCTGTAACTGCATTTTTTTATATTAGGTAAGTATTTATTATTATTATGAGTTACCCACGTATGAAAACTTAAATAACTACCAAAAACGTATAGTAACAGTGTTAAATTCATAAAATTAGTTTAAGGTGTAAATAACCTAGCTATTGGAAATATGTATTCTTAGTTCTCGCTGCGCATTTATTTATTTTTAGACCAGAATACCTGATGTCCTTTGAATAAATCATTTATCTCATTTTCACAAATTATTTGATGTTATCATTATGTTGACACACTTTGTGCACACACACATGCGGATTTTCTAGAGAGGGCCATAACTCAGACGGAATTTGCAAGAATTTTTCCGCCATATTGAAACTCAAACTTGAAATCCCGAAAGTAAATACTCAGTACAAAAACTTGGATCGTTCTGTGGACATAGCTCATGTGGAGCCGCGTTTAATAAGGGTAATAAATAATAATGGCTCTCATGCCGGTTTCGGTGACGGTAGCCAGTTTCAACCAGGCCAGCTACGCAGGATTTTATAATGCCCAAGTATGTGCGTAGAACACCAGAGTACTTTCGTAATCCAGTGGGATAGATATTTAGATATCAGATAATCCGACAAGACCGGCGAGAGATCAGACATAATCCGACACGACCGGCGAGAGATCAGATATAATCCGACACGACCGGCGAGAGATCAGACATAATCCGACACGACCGGCGAGAGATCAGACGCAAGACTGACTTTTTACAAGATTTTTGCGCGCAGTCCGATGGATGTCCTAACCAAACTTATTTTTAATCTCATTTTATTTAGGGATTTTATCACACACAGTGGCTATGTGAATCCCATCTTGCTAGAAATTAACTTAAAACTAACTTTTTTTAATAAAGGAACATTAAAGATACCCACATTCATTAGAGGCACTTTAATCAAATTAAATAACTGATTTCTTTTATGAGTTATCGGACACATTCCATCAAAACGTGTTGCACATCTTCTGATTCTAACCAAACTTGAAAATACAATTTTTTAACGCGGGAATCCACGAACCTACGAGCTACGCTCTAAACCACTGGGACCATTGAGGCGTTGAAAGAATTTCTGTTAATAGTTTCTGGGAATCTTGGCTATAAATGACAGGACATGGAAAAATCAAAATTAGCTTTGACGCATGGTCGTGCTGTGAATGGAAAATAACGACTCTCGAAATACATAGTATTATTAACGGTACTTTACTTCAGTGTAATCTTCACGTAAAAACTAAATTAACTATAGCACTATATTAGTAACATAGCTTTATACATGGAAATGCTTAGTGTGAATTTTGCGAACATTCAATTATTTATCGCATTCAAATATTAGACCGTAATAACAATATACAGTAAAGTATCATTACAATACATTAATGTGTGTGTTACAATAATTATAAAGAAAAATTTAATAGTTAATGATATGAAGAATTGAAAAGCTGTAAAAATTTTTGCTCCAAGTATTAAAAATCGATTTCAATAATTGCGTGCATGTGAAAACGACTTACGAGACTATTATATATATTGTACATAATGCATGATGTCACGTCGAATCCCTACATTTTATAATATTGGAACTATAATAATGTAAAATTCGTTAATCATGCAAGGACTGTACACTTTTCCGGGATGAGAAGTATCTTATATCCTTTCCTGGGACTCATTAAAGTATCTCCATTGCAAATTTCAGCAAAATCGATTAAGCGATTTGGCTTGAAGAGGTAAGAAATATACATACAAACGGACACACTTCTTAATTTATAATATTAGTATAAATATACTCTCCATGGCTTCTTCTGTTCCAAACAAGAGATTATTTCCCCGCCTAAAGGAAAAAAGTGTGAGAACTTTAATTAAACAAGTTTGCGAGCATTGACAGGACTTTTGTAAACGGGTAATCGAAATCGAGGGATTTACCTGAAATTCACATTGACATCTACCCGAAATTCACGGGATTTTGACAGTGCCTGAACCGTGAGGCTGATACTGACGTTTTCAGAAACTCCGAAAATCTCGAGACTTCAATAGAATTTTTATGACGGAGTGCTGGGAAGTTGTGAAATTCGAACAGTTTAGAACTCCTGATCCGCATAGGTAATCGAATTTTATTTTGCTCTGATAAATATTGCGAGAACTGAACTTATATGAAAAAAGTTCTGAGAACCAGCAGCGCTGAGAACTCCAGACAAGACAAGTTCAAAAAGAGAAATACTCCAGTTTTGATTATTTCCACTTATTGCAATTTAATTTTAACTTGCTTCTAACTTGTTTATGCTGATAAAGTGTTTTGTAACAAGTGTTTTGAAAAAAATGTGATATAGTACAGTACCTAATAATATAATATAATAAAAGTAAATAAATATAATAATAGATGAAATAAACAAAAACATATCGAAAGATATTCATATTCCTGTCGAATAATTTCAATTATTTTTATTAGATTTTTCTTATTTTTTTTTAATTTAGACTGATCTTCATAAATACTAATATTAAGAACTTTGGAGTACTATATCTGTAATAATAAATCAACGAGCTTAAAAATTCTCATGAATAGTGTAGTTTACCCAAATAAACATAATATTGTTATAGGGAAAGAAAGAGACGATAACCGTACCCCTGAACCCTCTCGTGTTGTGATCAATAAAAACATTGACCTTATCTGTATTTGATCGAAAAAAATGAGTAAACATTTGTATCCGTGGTTCCAGATAACGAACCCCATTTCGTGCACGCTTCATACATCATACAAATCAATACAACGAGTGATTGCGATCTTTTGTTGCTTTTTTTTTATGCGCGTGTACATTAGATGAGTGTTTGGATGCATGGTTGGATGGCTTTAAAGTACTCTGGGGAAATATTTGGAATTTTACACTCGTGTGCGACGGTACCAGCGCTTGACTTGCAGCAAGACTTTTTACTGCCTACTCGCCGGAAAAAAGTTTTTCAATGTAGGACATCAAAAGCTAAGCGTCCAAAGGTCCGCATCGCACAAATCGAACACATACCAGGTCATTTAGCCGAAATTTTAGGTTTTCGCTTCGTTATAGAATCGCTGATCAAAATGTATGGAATTGACATAAGACGAGTCGGACGTCAACGTCATATTAAAGAACGCTTATGTCAATTCCATACATTTTTATCGGTGATTCTATAACGAAGCGAAAACGAAAAGATTTTGGCTCACCCCCCAGAGGGCCTAGACAAGCGGCAAGCGAAATGTATGGGATTTGACATAAGTCATCGCTTCGGTAGCGACTACTAATGTCAAATCCCATACGTTTTGTTAGCGTTTACGATAATCGCTTGCCACTTGTCTACTAGGACAGAGTTTGTCTTGACATTGGTTTAAAAAATGAGAATACCGATAATGTCGTAGTATACCAATACTGCAATGAAACTAGTTAATTCTAAGATTTATTACTAGAATTAATCTTCCTTCAACTATTTGTGCACAATTCTGCACGTTTTTTTGCAGTATACGTTTTAGCGAATAAATAGTGGTGCATAATATAATGTATATAGAACCATTCACACTTCGATTATACTGCACGATTTGTTGCAGTACAATAGACGTATAGTGCACAAGACGTATACTGCAAAAAACTTACAGGAAACGTGCAGGACAATGCCATGTGAACCTACTCTTAGACTATTCGTATACTAAGCGCAGAAATTGCTAAATCTTTACAAGCAGTTGTGTACTTAAACATTAACCTCACTTCCTTCAAAGAAAAGTTAGAACCTAGAACATAGTATAAGGAATTAATGAATTAGTTTGGAACTTTTAATTAGATATGAACCGTAGCGCGTGTTAGCTGAGGTAATTAGGAAAATAATAAGCTGATTTATTCTTGTACTGGCTTGTAAAGTTAGTTCTAGAGTTTGTAAGATTAATACAGTTAGGTAAGATACGAACATTTTGCTGCATCGTGGAAAAGAAGAATTTCTCACAAGTCCATTTCTTCTGACTCTCTGTTCTCTCTTTTTTTGGGAGGTTGTGAGTCCTTAAATTGTGTCCTTTTAGTGTGTCCTTAAGTTTCTGTATTCCAATACTGTATACTAACTGTGTTCCAAGTTTGATTAGGACAAAGCAGGCTGACTGTCTAATAAGCAAGTTGATCCATGCATCCAATTTATGTAATAATAGGTCCTTTGCCACGTCATCCCTCACTCATTAATAATGATCCCAGCAGGTAACGACAGTAAAATTAAAGACTGTTCTTGTGTTCTATACATTCACTTGAGCACTATAAAATTGCTCCGTTAAAACTATAAACCGCGGTTAGGCAAACGCAATGTAGGGCGCCCTGCAGGCTGCAGATCGATGGACTGACGATTTGAAGATGGTGGCGGGCAGCAGATGAGGGCTGCAAAAGATCGGGATGGTTGGCGCTCGTTGGGGAAGACTTACGTTCTGAAGACGCTTCAGAAGTACACGGCGAATTGGCTGATTATATAAACCTGACCGCCTTGAAATCAGATACCGTCATCGAAAACCAGCGTTTGGCGGGCTTCGTGTTCAAGGTGGAACGAGCGGCGATGATGATAGATTTGCCAAATTTCTCACAAATTTCAAAATAAAGATCCTCCAAAGTTCGCAATCTGTTTATGCCTAAAGAGGTTTATTTTGAAGAGTGTCGCCTTAAGTTCTTTTACCCCGTATCCAAGGGAAACCAAACCTTAATAAGATTGTCCGTCTTCTTACCGTATTTTTCTCAAAATATAATATGAGGTTGAAATATGAGAGTCGACAACATCGGGTCACATAGCAACGATACCGACGTTGAATAAAAGAAAATTTTTACACAATCCAAGGATGAAACCTTACACCGATACACGGGATGTATGCCCGAATTAGGCTTAGGCCGTTCAGTTGAAATTGTTGCGGACTTCTAGATGCTATAAAATTACAAGACAAGATTTATAACACTGGAAAGTTTTTTATGAAATTATGGGGCAAACAAGCAAACTAGTTTAGGAAAGCAACTACCGTGGCTCATAAACACTCACAACACCAGGAGAGTTGCAGGTGTGTTGCCGCAACACTCCTGATGTTGTGCTTATAATCTTGCAGATGGAATCCGTTCTCTTCTTGAAGGGTTGCCAGTCGTATTAGTTCAGAAATACTGCTGGCTAAATACTTTGTTTTAGTTTTACTGCCCTTATAAAAGGCTTACCATCATACTTTGTGCATTGTGCAATGGAATGAACATAGATAATGCTATCCGCTTTATCAACGGGTTAAATATTACTGAGAAGAGCTATCAATTACCTCTACCTCTAAAGTTACCACATTCGATAGTATAAAAATACTTTAATTAGAAAAAAAAGTCAAATTCCTCCTTAACGAGCTCAGTATGTTATGGACCTGATCTTTGACATATTGCCATAGCACCTGGTCTGAAGCAAGTTTAAAATAAATTAAGAAATCGGACTCTTATTAATTTCTAGTATTTAAATTAATTGGGTGGTGATTTTTGTGCAGTTATGAGTTTATTTTTAGGGCTTTTAGGGTTCCTTCTTAGAAGAAACAAATGTCTCACAAAAATCTGAAAATAAACAATGACGTACGGACTACGGACAGACACCGTCGTCCGTTATTGCTTACCTTCTGATTTTTACCTCGCATTTAAGGCCCAGTAGTCCCTAAAATTAACTGGTCGATGTCTGTCAGTACGAATATCGACGTTAAGGACATTCAAATAACATTCATATCAGCGCGCCTTGTACAGTGGCGGTTACGCGCTCGCCGCGTGCTTTGATAATAGGAAATAGTAGAAAAACCTTTTGTTTTTAGTATTACACAAATCAAATATATTAAATCATTTACGTTAGGTTACGACACCATATACTTACTACATTTTTTGTTTTTTTCTAGGAAGTGTGTAATTTAGCCATAAAATGATTTAATTATTAAAAACAGCGTTATAACAGTCATCTTTGAGATTTTTTCCTATCGAGCAGAATTTTTCAAATGATATACCTTTGCGTATAGGAAATTTTCTCAATTTTAAAACGGTACTTATTTTATACTTAAGTTATGATATTTCCTTTACTAAAAACGTAGTTTAAAAAACCCATTTTACGTAGTTGCAAATACCACAGCGCCTTAAAAATATTATTATGATTTGTAACTTCGGATTGGTACAACTAATATATATTCTGTGCTTCGGATTAAAAAAAATATTACGTACATAGTAAAGATGGTAATTAAATATACTGGGAGGGTTTATTTACTAATACGACGCTTAATTTGTTCAAACAAGGATAACGAAAAATACAAACAAAACTTTTAAATCACAACACAAACTGAAAATAATGTCATGAGAGTTGACATATCTAATTAGGGTTAAACAACGAACAGTTAGAAAGTTTATCTTGTAAACATAACACTACCTAACACTGCGACCGTAACTATTCGCCTCAGGGGAAGATGGGGACACTTATTCCCAACAATAGTGTCCACCAACTCAAACAATACACACCAACAAACAAACTTGTGTGCGTCGCGCGAATCGCATGCGCGCAGCATCTGTGCTCCCCGTTCTACTCCCGAAGTAGAAGGACGGAATGTACAACGGGAATTCGAACTCTAGGATTCCAACAATAGGATTTAAAATCCATTGTCGTGTTTCTCAGCTTAATACGAAACGGCATGGCAATAAGCTTCCAGGATTCAGATTTTTTAGATGACTCCGGATCGCGTCGCCGTTAGACGTGCACAGAACACAGATTATATTACGCGAACGCAGAAACTGTTCGAAATCGTGACTATTAGTTGGCGCGAGTGTTTTGTTCTGTGGTTGGTGAATTGTTTTTGAAAATAGGAATTTCGAAATTCGAAAGTAAGTTTTGAAAGTTTCATGCAGTATTTTTTTGAAGTTTTTTTTTTTTATTTACTACTTATGTAATAAAAATATTATGACGTAGTACAACTTTTATGTTGTGTTTAACTGTTATTTTAATAAGTATCATTAGGTAAGTAAAATTCGAAAACTATTCATTGTTTAAAAGTTAACTTAAGAATGATAATATAATATTATTATTAATCACATATTACTATAAGAAAATAAGAAAAAAGTTCTCAAAGTTTAGTTAGTATTTAGTATAGTGTTTCCTGGTAAGTACACTGTACAGTGTACACCAATTTTTTCAATTTAAGGGCCGTACATAAAATAGAGTACTCGTACTAGGTACTATAGTATTATTTAAATATGAAGTGAAAATTACTTTATTATATAATAATATAATATCTATGGACGCTTCACACCACGTCAGTCTGGCCCCGTGCTAAGTACCTAAAGGACTTGTGTTACGGGTACCAGACAACGGAAATATATTTAATACTTTTATACTATACATATATTTAAGATTTTTATTATATCATACACATATTTAATACACATCCAGACCAGGGGGAACATTGAAAACTTTTTGTTCCGTCGGCGGGATTCGAACCCGCGACCCCCGGCTTGAGCTACCAACGCGCTCACCACTGAGCCACAGAGGTCGTCAAAAAACTTTGGCGGCGCTGTACAATTTTTAGGGGTAAAAATTTGAAGCCCGCAGCAGGACATGACGTGATGATGAAATATTCGTGGGACGGATGGATATAATATGAAATAATAATAATATTATTATTATTATATGGAATGAAATGAAATTGATTTCCAAATCGGTTAATAAAATTAACACTGTCTTCATGAACCCCATCACCGGTTCGGAAAATAGCCCGCAGAGAAAAACCGGCACGGGCACCATTAACAAAAAAAAATAGTCATAGTTAAAACATGAGTAGTAATAATTTTATGCAACATAAGTTCAGAATTTCACTTTTACCAGGGTTTCCAGAGCAACCCATCGTTATTTCAACCCATCAATCCAATTAGCCGGCTGCCGCATATCAATTGAAAATCACAATAGATTTCTGTCTGCGATATCCACGATGGAGGTGTTAAACTATGATCCAAACTACAAGACAGTTTTGACATTTCATAAAAATAATTAAGTGTGAAGTTTTGTGACTCATTTCGTATTTGGACCATAGCACTTAAAAGCTCGAGACTATTATTGGACAAAAAAGAGGAGAAAAGCTCATCAAAAGCTTAGCTCATAACGTTAAACTTTATTAGTTTTCACAAGAAAACGTTCACTATAAAATATATGAGTTTACAGCGCGTAAAATATTTACTTGCTGCACAGCATAAAACATGTCGGACGCATATTGCATGAAAAATCAACCAACAGATTTTAAAATTGGAAAATGTTTTAAAAACCCGTCACAAATTTTAGGGTCTAAACCAGTGGTCCCCAACCTTTTTTCCCACGGGCTACAAACATGTTTTGATCTTGGTGTCGCGGGCCGCAACAAAAATTTTTTTTGGGTTAAAAACTAATGTTCTTCAAAATTAACGATTTAAAAGTGAAAAAAAAATCACGACTTTAACGACGACAAGCGACTTTAAAATTTTAATGGTGGGCGTGAATTTCCATGTGGGCCACAGAATATAAAGTCCCAGTGGGCCCCTTGGGTAGGGAAAGGAATAGGGGAGGGTAGGGAAGGAAATAGAAGAGGGTAGGGAAGGGGATTGGGGCTCCGGCAGACTCACTCACTCGGCGAAACACAGCGCAAGCGCTGTTTTATGCCGGTTTTCTGTGAGCCCGTGGTATTTCTCCGGCCGAGCCGGCCCATTCGTGCCGAAGCATGGCTCGCCCACGTCCAATTTTTAACATGTTAACATGTTGATGTAAAAGGTTCAGATTTTACAGCACAATAATACTCGTAAAATAAGCGTCGACACTTGATACTTTTAAATCATAAGCGAAGACTCTTATTACTTTTTAATAACTCCATCACTTGTTTCGGTGACTCAGAAGTTATTTTATAATGCCCAAGTGTGTGCGCAATACATAAAAGTACTTTTCTATTTCTTTACTCTCATAACCCAGTGGGACGGACAACCGACAAGACTGGTGAGAGATCTGGGGGTGAGCCAAAATCTTTTCGTTTTCGCTTCGTTATAGTTTAGAACGAGTCGAACGTCAACGTCATATTAACGAACCAACTAATGTCAATTCCATATATTTTCATCAGCGACTCTATAACGAAGCGAAAACAAAAAGATTTTGGCTCACCCCCCCAGGTGCAGAATCGACTTTTTACATGCCCATCCGACGCGTTATACCTACTTATACTCTAAATACTGATAGAGATTTAGAGTTATCTGAATCACTATTCAACTATACTGATAGAGATTTAGAGTTATCTGAATCAATATTCAACTATACTGATAGAGATTTAGAGTTATCTGAATCACTATTCAACTACACTGATAGAGATTTAGAGTTATCTGAATCACTATTCAACTATACTGATAGAGATTTAGAGTTATCTGAATCACTATTCAACTACCTTCAAGAAAATAGCGTATTCCCTCTTAAAAGGCCGGCAACGCATCTGCAGCTCTTCTGATGTTGCGAGTGTCCATGGGCGACGGTAGTTGCTTTTCATCAGGCCACCCGCTTGCTCGTTTGGCCCCTTATTTTATAAAAAAAAAAACTAGATGACAACAACGTTTTAATAGTGCTAGAGAGATTCATGTCGGCATTATTTTTTTGTTTTCATGATATTTTAAACAGCTATCAACGTTAATAGGTATTGTGGTGTAAAATTTCTATTAGTATTTTGAGTTATCGGAATTAGTATTCAATATTAGTTCGTGAGCGACGCTGCGTGTAACATTATTAAGGTAAATTCATACAAACTGACATAATAGGTAGTCGGAATCGATTCAGTCCTAATTATACGAGTGAGGGGCTTCATTTGTGTTTTCGACAAACAATTCGTCATAACCAATTTTGGTGGCACAAATCGGAATTGCGTCAGGTAAATTAGTTCTCATTGCTGGGTTAGATAAGGTGACGCCGCGTGAAAGTAAAAACCATGTTGGATATGTTTTAGCCCGGCCACTCATAGCAAACAAGCAATGGAAGCAATGGAAGAGCAAAAAATGGAAAGGGCGTAAGCGACAAAATGGTTTTTGTCGAGTAATTTAAAAACCATTAATACATTTCATATAAACTATGGGCAAATTAAAGTGTATGTTTGAAACAATCTATGTACAAATTTTGGTAGTTTAAATTACTCTCCACTGTCGGCAAAATAGGAATCCCTTTTTTACAGAAGTCTTTTTGATTGACTATTTTGTGTTATAAAAGTTGACCAATCGTGTTATGCTATGGGTGATTCAAAGAAAAAGACATGATGAATACTGACAATGAACTTTAATTTCTTAGCTTTAGTCATTGCTGAGAAAAATCGATATCGCTACAGCCAAATTAACAAGGCGTCGCCACATCAAACCTTTATTTTGTCGTGTTTCGTTTACCTTTTTAAGGCTGAAACTAAATTTTGTTCATATGAATAATAAGACGAAAAAAATACTAAAATTAGATGGAACGTTTAAGCAGAACAAGCCAGTGCAGTTGCTGATGAGGAATCTTATTATCAACCAAATGCAAGACTTAAAGCCAGCTCCGGGGAGACTTGCGGATACAGCTTAGCCTTATCCAGACTGAGAATTTACTGAGTACTTACTGCCGAGTTGGACGATTTAAAAATGTTCTTTATAAGGTTTTATTGTAAGTTAAACCACTGTTGTTGGCGTGTTAAAAATGGGTTTAGTTAATGTTGCCATTGCTTTGTTGGTTGATTTTTTTCATTCTACTCATGTTTTAAGCATATTATTGTATTAAACTTAAGTTAAATACAATATAATATATAGGGTGTAACAAAACTAAGTGATAACACTTTAGGATGTGTATTGAGTTCGCTGTGATAGTAGTAGCGCTGATAGACTGAATAAATATTTTTTTGTGATTTATATGGGCTAACGTCCGAGCGCGATTAATTTTCCCATACAAAATTTAAAAAGTTGCTAATTTTAGCGCTACAGCTAATTAAGCTCTCAAGGGTGGATCTATTTTTTCGGTCCCATTTGGCTATTTTTGTAGAATCATTTTTTTTAAGATATTACGACAAAATTTTGTATTTAGGCTTGTGTATGTATACTTACTCTGATCCCTGCATTGCCTTAGTCTGCTATTTATATTTACGATATAAATAGATGGATGGTAATGATGCAACAGACGGAAATGAAAATCGATAAGATGAAAATTTAAAAAAGACCTTTTTCATATTCATTTTGGTGATCAAAATGCTTTGGATGCTGCCATATGAGATCCCTGTGTCCTCAGCTAAATGTCTGACAGTTACTTTTCGATCTGCTGGTACGATTTCTTCAACTTTTTTATGTTTTCCTCAGTGAGGGACGAGGTTGGGCGTCCCTCGCTATGTTCATCTTCTGTGGATGTTCTACCCAGCTTAAACTCTTTGCACCACCGTACCACCGTAGAATATGGAGGAGCAGAGTCCCCTAGTGTCTCCACCAAATCAGCGTGTATCTCTTTGGTAGACATTTTTTTCAAACAGAGGTGCTTGTGACGATGACGCATCTCCCTTCGTGTTTCTCCATTTTCGGGTTGTCGCTCCGATTGTTGGTAGTTCAAATGAATGTAGCTCCTACAAATGACGTCCAATTTGTACAATTTTTTTTTGCTGGGAAGTCGTGAGGGACTAAGAGGTGAAAAACATTTTTTTTTGATTTTTATCTTCTTTAGAAATACCCGCTTATCATTACTTTTTGATCGACCCTAGTACAATCAACATTCCATGTACTTTATCCAACTATTAACTTACTAGAGTTTTTAAGGAAAACACTATTTTAAGAAATAGTTTCACAAATTGCAGTTCTATGCAATTTAGTGCCGACTAGCTTATTAAACTTTAGTAAACTCTTGAAAATAATAGTTTATTATGTATAAAAAACGTGTGTTACAACTAATTATAAAGTAAAACATTTTTAAAGCGTTTTATTTTGTAAACAGTAAGATAATATTACGTTGAAAATTAATTATTCTTTTCAATTAATTATTTCCTTTTTCAATTTATATTCGTTGGAATTAATTAAGCATTGTAAGTGGCGAAATTAAGAGAATTGCGAGTGCTCGAAGCAAGTTTCCATATTAAAGAGTTTGGGTGGATTTTTCCGGTTTTTTCGGAAGTAGGGCGAAAATTCACTGAACGAATAATTTACTTGCCGGTAATAAATTATAAAATTAATCCTTCGCTCGTCGTTAAAGTATGACTCGAAATTTCGATCACAAATTGATTCGAAGTGTTAAAAGTTTATTGGAAATAATATAAGGAAGCCCGTGATAGAATGTGGCGCTCGTAAATTTTGAACACTTACTATGTAATTTTGTAACTTGATACATTACTTTCAATAATATTTTGATATTTTGTTTTTAACTTACTCATAAAGTTTATAATAAAATATTTAATAAATTATTAAAATACTAGATGACGCCCGCAACTCTGTTCCTTAAAAATTCGTTTGTCGTGCCAGAACCGTACCTTGTTTTGGGATGAAAAGCCTCCTATATTCTTTCCCGGGACTCAGTAATTCCATAATTTCAGCAAAATCGATTTAGCGGTTTAGGTGTATAATACCACCCTTACCGGTTTCGGTGACGGTGGCCGGTTTCATTGAAACCAGGATAGTTACGCAGGAGTAATATAGTGACCAAGTGTGCGCGCAGTACACAAGAGCGCTCTCTATTCCTTTTTCCTAACCAAACTTTCCTTTTTCCTAACATGCTTACAACGCGGGAATCGTACCCACGAACTCTGAGTCAAGAGCCACGCTCTTAACCACTGGACCACGGAGGCGTTAGGTGTGAAGAGGTAACGACAGACAGACATACTTTCGCATTTATAATATTAGTATGGATCTAAAGTCTAAACTCAACCTCATTTTGGCTGTAATAAGCGACAAATGTACCAATTTGCAAATCAAATCGGTCCATCTATCATTTGTAACGTTACAGATCGTAACTTCGGAAATTTCGTCGAATCACAAACTCGATACAACTCGATACAGAAATCTTCAATATCAAAGGGGACTCAACATTACAAAATACGAGTGCTTCGTACCATTATTATTGGTGCTTCTTAAGTACCATTCGGTTTTCCTCGAATTCGGGGAAATTCGGTGAAGCTCTGTGCACAATGTACCTTATGATTATCGTGATAAGTTTGAAACTGCAACCGCAGATGCTCTTGTGTTTTGTATAATTTTGTTCGTTATAATAAGGTACACACTACACATGCATACCCTTAGTATTATCACAGTATGTACTATTACTTTGTGTTGTGACACCCTTTATATAAGACGAGCTTTTGCCCGCGGCTTCGCTCGCGTTAAGAAGTATTATTATATACAAACTTTCATCCCCTATTTGAACCCCTTGGGGTTGGAATTTATCAAAATCCTTTCTTAGCGGATGCCTACGTCATAACATCTACCTGTATGCCAAATTTCAGCCCGATCCGTCCAGTGGTTTGGGCTGTGCGTTGATAGATCACTATGTCAATCAGTCAGTCACCTTTGAGTTTTATATATATATATATATATATATATATATATATATATATATATATATATATATATATATATATATATATATATATATATATATATATATATATATAGATTTTAGTGTAAACACCGTTATCCTTGAAACCATCAAATGAGCCCGTCAAAATTAACAACTTTTTCTACGAGAACAATGCTCTCAAAATCAAAATACAACTCAAAAAATCCGTCTTCATACCCATACAAATTGCCGATCCAGGCATCAGTATGGGTATGAAGACGGCTTTTTTTTTTGAGTTCCCAGCATTGTTCTCGTAGAAAAAATTTGTTCATTTTGACGTGCTCATTTAATGGTTTCAAGGATAAAGGTGTTTACACTAACACACTGTATTTAAAGACGCTGTAAGACGCATTTACGATGAAATCTAATATTTAAGACAGATATTTTATAAGACTCATTAATAAAGATTTTATAAGATAGATTTACAAAAGTCGTGTCCCTAATTTTAAGTACTTTAATGTAATTTTAGTACCACTCTGACCCTTTGATTTATCCTTTTCGTGGGGACGAAATGTTTATTTAGTTTGTAGTTCTCGAAAACGTTCACTTCAAAGTTTGGAAGTCCCTGCGGAGTTGTTTTGTGATTGTAATCTTAGTAAATTTTGACAAATGGCTGCTTCTCTGACGTATAGGTTTCATATCGAGTTGTGATTTGTGTAGTTTCCTAGAACCATGGGCGTACCGAGGGGGGGGCAGGGGGAGCAGCTGCCCCCCCCCCCTGGATCATGTTGACGTCCCTACTAAGTTTAATATCCAGTACTTTTATCTATAAAAATTAAGAACGAATTTTTGCCATTTGTTTGCAATACAATATTTTTACAACTAAAAATTATTAATTTTTTATTCTTTATAAACACCTAGGTTATGAAAAATCTGATTTGCCCCCCCCTGGCACCAGAACCTGGGTAATTTGCCCCCCCCCCCCCCCCTGGCCCAGAACCTGGGTACGCCCATGCCTAGAACTGTTCATTACAATTAAGTTGCAGTCTAATTACCAGTGAAGCCTCACCGGTTTCAGTGACAGTGACCAGTTTTATTGAAAGCAAGATGGCAGGATTGATTTTGCGCAGCAAAAATAGTGCCAACATCTTCATTGTTTCTGTTGCTTTGCCATTGTCCAAGCTACAAATCTATGGCACGATTTTATAATTTGGTACAGACATAGGATAGATCAAGGAGATGGATCAATGTTACTTTTTAATAAAACTAAAACATTATAGTTTCATGTGTGTACAAGAGTTAAATAAATAAAAAATAATATAAATTTCAAATTAACACTTAATTACTTGCTACTTAATCAACTCCGATAAAAAAAGGCTATTTTTAGTTTGGTAAGTTTGACTTTATCTGTTTGTCTGTGTGTCTATCCGTGACACCGTAGCTTTATAAGAGGTACGCAGATTATGATCTAGTTTTTTTTTGTTTGGAAGCTGACATGATCGAGCGTGTTCTTACCTAAAGTTCATCATCTTCAGCTCTCACAGTGCTGAAAAATATGAGTTAGATCTACTTCTCAATTTAGCGTTAATAATACTGAAGTTCTGCTTGATCTCCCAAATGGCCAAATATCTTCAACCGTAGATCTTCTAAAAGTCTCCATTTTGAAAAGCCATACAAAACTTGAAAACATATTCATAACTCGGGTGCCTGGCTTTTCTTATTTGGCCAACAATGGGACAACGGCAAGGCGAGGTCTATTGAAGTCTTTGATTGATCGTGTGCAAGGTGATGGGACTATTACGTGCCAGAGATTGCTATGCTGTTGGCGATTTGAACTTCTGTGGCAAGTGTGGCGGTACAAATGGGCCTGCTCGATCGGAGAAATACCACGGGCTCACAGAAATCGAGCGTGAAACAGCGCTTGCGCCGAGTAAGTGAGTTTACCGGAAGCCCAATCCTCCTATTAAACTATTCCCTCTTAAAAGGCCGGCAACGCACCTGCAGCTCGTCTGATGTTGCGAGTGTCCATGGGCGATGGAAGTTGCTTTCCATCATGTGACCCATTTGCTCGTTTGCCCCCTTTTTTTATAAAAAAAAAGTTGTGCATCGCGTTATCGAAGTTTTTTAAGTGCGTCGGTATTTAGAAGACAGTTGAAACTGATAACGTGGGGTGGGTTGGTGGGTTGAGTTAGGTACTTTTGACTACTGTAATAATACTGAAGTTCTGCTTGATTTACACGAAAATATTTGGTACACAACATAAACTTGTTACGTGCTTATTATAAAGTTCACCCCTCACTAAATCAGCTGAAGCTAAGATAAATGAAACTTGCGAACTTCAAGATATAGATATGTGCCTCGCCTAATTGAAAAACTTCTGACAAGGGTTAAATAGCGGCCACATACTCCGGTAAATTATTGTTATTAACAAGTATGAGACCTTTATCAATCTAGTCTTGTTAAGGCCTCAGAAATTATGGAACTATTAATTATAGAGATTGGTTGCTGAGGGGCAGTTCTCACTAGGCGCGGTCGCAGATTAAAATGGGTTTACGAGATTTTAGGCACTGGACCGTTGCTCAGAAATTTGCTTATCCCGGAGAAACCGTAGGTACATTTTGCCACAATAAAAACTATCAGGTGTCCTTTCCCGGGCCCAACGGCTTAGGGTTGATTCAGACCGCAACGCGACGCGTAGATGCCTTTCTAAAATATGGATTTGACAGATTCGCAAGACGTCTCAAGCAATTGAAATCTGTCAATTCAGTACAAAGGGGTATGAAGATTTAGGCCGACCTACTTTCGCTAAATGTGTTTTTTTTGCGTTCACGAATATTTTTTTCAAAAATGGATTGCTAACATCAATACGAACAAAAAATAATCTTAGACAAAACCACGTAAAGAGTCACATTCCGAAGATATGATCTGCTAAAGTTTCACCAATTTGTGATATTGCAACTTCGGCAGCTCAAATCTTCGAATTGTGACACCTTCGCGGTTTTGGCCAAGATTTTTTTTGTTTGTATTGATGTTATCTATCCATTTTTGAAAAAAATATTCGTGAACGCGAAAAAACACATTAAACGGGCAGTAGTACGGCCAGGCTCCATACAAAAATCTTTATAGCCCTTTATGCCGCGCCTCGCCTCGCCTCGTCGCGTTGCGGTTTGAATTGACCCTTAGGAGTGAAGAGATAACAGACGTCATACAGACACACTTTTTCATTTATAACTTCTGTAAGCATTACCTAGTACCTACATTGAGGGGGGTGTCGGTCATGTACAGTACTCCCCTGCCCCCAGTTCGGTCGTGAAACTGATTTGAAATTCGAACAGAGTGCCCGCAAACTTCAAGAGAACCGACGGAAAATTAACGCTTTCGATGCAAAAATTTTCCGCATTAAAAACATTAAAAGTGATCCGTTGAATTTTATAGATGAGTGATGGAAACTGCAAGATTATTATGGTACCAACTTTGTGGTTGTTTCAATGACTAGGCTCGCCATAGAACCAGCAAGTCAATATAGTCATAGATGTGATTCATGTCAAAAGTTTACATTTTTGACATTACTTTCGTCAAAGATTTTGTATAATAAGGGCCTTTTTCACCACTTTCTGGTAAAGTGCCGAATAGGCTATTCACAACTTTTTTTACAGATTTTCCATACTTTATCTGTCAAGTTAATTGTTTGATAGCCTATTCGTCACTTATCAGGTAGAGGTGAAACAAGCCCTAAGTATAATATAAAATATAAATGTTTGACTTTCATGGTTTGAATCATAGGGAATACAAGCTAATATTACACCTTACTAGTATTTTGTAGACATATTATTGTTGTATATTAAGTAATTGTGATTCCGTGGTCCTCGATATGTTGATCACCTGAATTGGCATAACCCAACTGAATGCGAAAAGGCGCCATTCGAAACTAATGCCATTTAGAAAATTTTATTCAGTGTCTAGTCTTCCTTTACAGACTAAAGGTCTGTTTCACCTCTTCCTGATAAAGTGCCGAATAGGCTATCCACAACTTTTTTGACAGATTCTCCATACTCTATCTGTCAAGTTAAGTGGTAGCTTATCAGAAAGTGGTGAAACAGGCCCTTAATATTATTTTAAACTAGATGACATATAAACTTCGTATCACCTAACTCTTAAATTTTCTCACCTCATAAACCTTCTCTAAACTTCCAGGAATATTTAAAGATGAAAATTTCACAAATCATTTCAGCCGATCTCGAGTTTTAACGAGACAAACAAAATTAAAAATCATTTTTATTAACATAGATAATCCAACAAAATAAAATCACGAGATCTCTGTCAACAGCTGTTGAACCCAGTAAAACGTTATATTTAATTCTGAATTCTCATTTCCTATTTACATTATCCTGATGTAAATATTTAAATGGAGTTTTCATACGGAAGCGCCATCTGTTCTAGTGATATAATTTTTATCAGGCTCGGAGGAAATAAAGTAATATGATTAGATCTCACAACGGGCATCTAGACGCAGGAAATTGCGATTCCAGTGTCCGTTTATTTCGCTCCATTGCTGTTTCAAATTAAAAAAATATAACGTCAGTATTTTGTATGCAAGATGGATGTTCAGTTTATTTTGTGAGTTCTACGAGCTTCATACAGGATGTAACAAAACTAAGTGACAATACTTTAGGGTGGGTACGTGTTTCTTGTTAAGAGTTCACAGTGAAAGTAGCAGCGTTGAAAGACCAATTTTTTTACTTTTGTATGAAAAATCAAAAATATATTTATTTCATACATATAAAATAGGTTTACAAAGTTAACACTTTTAGAACGTCTACATGAGGCCTACCACCGGTTCGGGAACTAGGTATGGTTAGACTCGTGACGTTTGAGCGCTTGCCCATACAAAAATGAAAAAAAAATCCTTTCAGCGCTGCTACATTCACAGTGAACTCTCTACAAGGAACACGTACATTTCCTAAAGTATTTTCACTTAGTTCTGTTACACTCTTTATACTGCATCTTCATTCCTATATTCCAGTGGTGTTAAGAAATGGAAGATAAGATTTAGAAGAGAGAGTATTTCAAAATAAAATATTATAATGAATATCTGCAAATGTGCCTGTCTTTCAGCCCCTGTAGACAAGTGGCAAAACGCTAACGCTAACGCTAGCGCTAGCGCTACAAAATGTATGGATTTGACATTAGTATTCGCTAGCGAAGCGATGACTTATGTCAAATCGCATACATTTTGTAGCGCTAGCGTTAGCGTCAGCGTAAGCGCTTTGCCACTTGTCTACAGGCCCTGTTAGCTAATATATTTTCATACTTAAACCGCTGAACTGATTTCGATAAAATTTGCCATGAAAATAACTTTAGTCGCTGGGAAAAATACATTGGTTAGCTGTTTTAATATAGGAAACATGCACTGGAACCGTGTTGTTCCAGTGCATGTTTCCTAGAATATTGCATTGGTGATATTCATACACAAATAGTTAGTAGAACCAGGCGTTACTTTACGGAAATCCATAGCTTAAAATTTTGTATGTTATTATTTCACTAATATTATTTTTAGCAATATTCCGCGAAATAAACCTCAACCTGTAAGTAAATGAGTGAGTACAGAGTACGTACTGTCCCCCCTGTCTACGCCCATGTCTATATTTATTTTGATAAAGTTTGAAATGGAATAAAGCTAATTTAATTGAAAATCATTTGTACCGGTCAAATATTCCAAATATCCCTTACAGCAATTAAGCAAGCGTATCAAATTCGCCTTGATTACGATATTACAGAAATGTTCAATTAGAATAATTTGAATTAATTCCGAAATTTACTTTAATTTGAATTCATTAGGAATTTATTGCTAAACACGAGTAGGAAATTTCTTTGTTTTGTTTTAATGATATTTAACAATGATATTACTAACGTAACTAGATTGGAAGTTTACGGTAGCAACGCGTTGCCACTTCGAAGATGCCTGCAGGCATATCTCACATACATAATGACATAACGAATATATGACTTGACATTGTCTTTTGAACAAAAAAGTGGTTACGCATTTCTGAGAATCTTTTGTAAGACATTGCTACTCTAGTATTTTAGAAACTCATTGCTATTTAATGTTTAAATATTTCATGTAGATAATAAAATATATATTTACATTGCGTAGCATTTTAAGACGGCGAATAAAGCAAAAAAGACGCCGTTCTTCTCTATTTACACTTGCACACGTCTTTCATATACCTGCAGGCATAGCATGGTCACCAAGAAACGGTTTCTTCCTACGGAAGAATCGACATGCTGACAGATTTTATCGACAAAATGGCGGATTTCTATTGTCTAACTGTCACTTTGTCTATTATCCGCAGAAAGAATCCGTTTCTGTGGTGACCATGCTACGCCTGCAGGTAAAAAAGAATGACGCAGAATCAGCTCGACCAAGTTAGTTTTTTTCTTAATAGCTCGATTAATATACAACATTTTAATAATCCGCTAGTACAGTCCCCCGGTTATATCATTTTATATTATATTTTAAAATATTGGCTGAGATTAATACTATCTAATATAATATTTTGAAAAGAAATGAATTCGTGAAAGTTTTAGTGATTTTTTTGATCATGTTTGTGGTTTTTTTTCAGCGAGAAAATTTTACATACTTACAATATTCGCAAAATATTAATATTTTATTCTGAGATAAAAAATATAATTTTTTTACTTGCTGTTTATACTATAAACAACACAAAATTGCTGAAATAAAGCTTGTCTTATAAATTGAGAAACTTCTACGTTTAGTAAAATACTGTAGTACAAAATATATACAAAAGGTTGTCTCTAACTATACAATTAACCTCTTAGAGACCATTAACTAAATGACATCGCACGATCTGATAGTAATGGGTTCTGCAGGGTTTTGCAGATAATGGAACCCAAAAGATCTTGACTTGCAGGGTGCGAATTATCTTCAGATTTATTTCTATGTGGATAATTAAGATATAATAAACTTGGATAGTGGGTCCTGAATCCTGAATGGGGTCGTGTAGATTCATTTTGTTATACCCTTATTGAATAATAGTGTTTATTCAGGGCTTATCAAAGCTAAGTGATATTATTTAAGGGTGCGTATGTGTCCCATATACAGGGTGTAACAAAAATAAGTGATAATACTTTAGGGTGTGTACGTGTACACACCCTAAAGTATTATCACTTATTTTTGTTACACACTGTATAGGTACAAGGTGTAACAAAACTAAGTAATAATACTTTAGCGTGTGAATGCAGGGTCTTACTTACTTTTCAGCGCTGCTAAAGTACTTACACACTGAACTCTATGCAAGCATATACGACCTAAATTATTATTATCACTTTGTTGTATTACACCTTGTATAGTTTGTTCATCTTTAGCTACATACAAGTTTAACATAGAATATGTTCTGCTGCGTGCACTGTGTATTTGCAACATTTTTTTTTTTAATGAAATAAGGGGGCAAACGAGCAAACGGGTCACTTGATGGAAAGCAACTTCCGTCGCCCATGGACACTCGCAGCATCAGAAGAGCTGCAAGTGCGTTGCCGGCCTTTTAAGAGGGAATAGGGTAATAGGGGAGGGTAGGGAAGGGAAGGGAAGGGAATAGTTGAGGGTAGGGAAGGGAATAGGGTAGGGGTTAGGGGATTGGGCCTCCGGTAAACTCACTCACTCGGCGAAACACAGCGCAAGCGCTGTTTCACGCCGGTTTTCTGTGAGAACGTGGTATTTATCCGGTCGAGCCGGCCCATTCGTGCCGAAGCATGGCTCTCCCACGTATATATAAAATTATCTCTTCTTCAATATCTTTGCCTAAAAATTTTGAATGTTGGCAACACTGTATCTTATTCCTTTTTTTTAATTTAACGATTAAAAACGTAATTATAGCGGAGTTTTCCATCCACCTGTTTGAGCAAACGTTAGTGGTAAGTTTTAGTGCATTTTTAACGTGCGTCGATGAAATTTCTACGTTAATTAGGACTTTAGGCACTCTAGACTGAGCTTAGTGCTCTAATGCAATTCCCTGGCGTAATGTACGAGCTTTATGTGCTATTAAGCCAACTTCACACATAAACTCCGAGAGATATAGTCTTAAAAATGTCGTTACGTTTAATTTTATATTCGAAAAAATATTTATGTGTTCTTATATGCACGAAGGATATTTCTTTTAGGTAATAAGACTGGTCATAATTATATAGTTGGACTTACGCTAATTAGATTTTGTACTTCTGGGTATTAAATCATATTCAATCCGATAGTTTCCAATAGTAAAGTTGGATAATGACTTTTTTTTTTTATGAAATAAGGGGGCAAACGAGCAAACGGGTCACCTGATGGAAAGCAACTTCCGTCGCCCATGGACACTCGCAGCATCAGAAGAGTTGCATGTGCGTTGCCGGCCTTTTAAGAGGGAATAGGGTAATAGGGGAGGGTAGGGAAGGGAAGGGAATAGGGGAGGGTAGGAAAGGGAATAGGTTAGGGGATTGGGCCTCCGGTAAACTCACTCACTCGGCGAAACACAGCGCAAGCGCTGTTTCACGCCGGTTTTCTGTGAGAACGTGGTATTTATCCGGTCGAGCCGGACCATTCGTGCCGAAGCATGGCTCTCCCACGTATAAAACTTACCTATAAGACGATGCCTAATATTAATTCTATCCATACCTTTTTAATATCTGACTGCACGATAAAAATTACTGTGCATAATTTACCCATACATGTGCCTTCTTAAACTACTATAATGCAACAACAACAGCTGTTCATCTTTCTATACATCACCCAAATGGCCAAATATCTTCAACCGTAGATCTTCTAAAAGTCTCCATTTTGAAAAGCCATACAAAACTTGAAAACATATTCATAACTCGGGTGCCTGGCTTTTCTTATTTGGCCAACAATGGGACAACGGCAAGGCGAGGTCTATTGAAGTCTGTGATTGATCGTGTGCAAGGTGATGGGACTATTACGTGCCAGAGATTGCTATGCTGTTGGCGATTTGAACTTCTTTGCAAGTGTGGCGGTACAAATGGGCCTGCTCGATCGGAGAAATACCACGGGCTCACAGAAATCGAGCGTGAAACAGCGCTTGCGCCGAGTAAGTGAGTTTACCGGAAGCCCAATCCTTCTATTAACCTATTCCCTCTTAAAAGGCCGGCAACGCACCTGTAGCTCGTCTGATGTTGCGAGTGTTCATGGGCGATGGAAGTTGCTTTCCATCATGTGACCCGTTTGCTCGTTTGCCCCCTTTTTTTATAAAAAAAAAGTTGTGCATCGCGTTATCGAAGTTTTTTAAGTGCGTCGGTATTTAGAAGACAGTTGAAACTGATAACGTGGGGTGGGTTGGTGGGTTGAGTTAGGTACTTTTGACTTTTTTTAAAGTGCAAAAAGCAGAATTCCAATCCTAAACTTTGAAAATATATCGAAACTAATACGTATTATAAAATGTTTATTTTATCAAATTTAAAATAATAAATTGATAATACGTAATAATACCGCTTCCACGTTCATTGTTATAAAAGAGTCGGTCAAACTTTTATTGTAAAGTTTTCAAAAATATTATTATTATTATTATTATTATTATTATCAACCTACAGTGTCCTACTGCTGGGCAAAGGCCTCCCCTCTCTCTTTCCAAAGTTCACGATCCTGTGAAGTTGTTGGCCACTCTTTATCAAACGCATCTAGTTCGTCGCGCCACCTTTTCTTGGGTCGGCCTCTGTTACGCCGACCATTCGGTAGCCACTCCGAAACTAGACGCGCCCACCTGTCCGGGTGCATACGGGAAACGTGCCCTGCCCAGCTCCACAAAATAACAAAAATATAACAATCAATATTAGAAAATAATTTCCAATCTCTCAATTCTGAGCATCTATATCTACGGATTAAAAAAAACTTTGATCTACCGAATTATAATTTTAAAAGATTTTCGAAATTCGAAAAGAAATTCTAAGCGACAGATTCGTTTGATATGCCTAAATCACCACAAAAACTGGAACATAAACCATTCTTCTTTGATGTTGCGTTAGTCTAATGACGCGAAAAATAGATACGGAAGAACATGATAAAATTTATTATGCGGGGATAGTGGAATGTATTGTACTAAAAGGTTTGTTAGATATTGATGAATGTGTCGCTAAGTGGGCTTTTCCGGTGATCTGATAGGTGAAAATTATTCTAATATATAAAAATAAGTTGGGTTTTCCTTTCTGACTCTATAACACCAGAAAGCACTAACCGATTTCCACGGTTTTGCATTCGTTGGAAAGGTCTCGGGCTCCGTGAGGTCTAGAGAAAAAAAGACAGAAAAAACTTCAAGAGAAAAGCAGGAAAACAGGGAAAATAATTTTATGGCAAAACAATGTTGCCGGGACAGCTAGTAAAATATAAATATGCGGTTTGCTAACTTTATAATTCACAGTAATAATTATTCACATCTCATAGCATTTCATGCGGTTATTCTACTTTATCAATTTATTTTATTACAATTTTAATTATTTACACGTCCAGTTTCGATAAATAGTTCATCAGCTGTTATGTTAACTTTATACTTATTAATTTCTGTCAAAGCCCTAGCACGGCCACCAGTAGAAATGCGGAAGTATAGACAAACTGTGGAGATAAACATAAGGTGGCGTTCCGAAAAATTCAATTAAAATGCCACTTTATAACAGACTCTAGTCCTAAACATTCAAATAATATCCTACTCTATGACATATACTATAGTCTGTCATAAAGTGGCATTTTAATCGAATTTTTGTCGGTCGCGATTGGCCGCGGTAAAGATCGGAACGGCACCTTTAGTTTATGTCCACAGTTTGTCTATACTTTCGCATTTCTACTGGTGGCCCTGCTAGGGCTAGGGGTCTTAATTTGCGCTGCTTATACTTAGTAGGGGATTAATTAAATTATACTTAGTAATATAGACTAATTATATTATTTTGGATACTTAATACAGCAAGGAATTCAAGAGAAATACACCAGGAGCACCTACGTAATTTGATCGGAGTATGTCAAGCTCAGCCAATATACCGCAGAGGTCGTTACGAAACAAAAATTTAATTAATTAGGGATCCTCGTATCCTCGTTTATATAATGATCTTCTTCAGCCCTACTTCAGTAGTCCAATAACAAATTCAAAAAAACATTTCTCATCTTGTTACATTTGTTCAAACATCTCTCATCTTGTTTACTTTCAGGAAATCCGCTGATTATAAGATTTTAACAATTTAAAAAATATAAAGTATAACCCGAAGTATTTAATTTCTTCCGAAAACCAGCCATGTTGTTTTGACAGTGCTAAATTACCGTAAAAAATAATGGTAATAGGAGAAAACGTAGCGTTGTTTGAATGATTACGGACGGACTGAAGGCTATTGGTTTTACAGGATTTATTGGCTTTCCTGGAATTCGGAGCATCCTTGAAGAAGATTCAATTTAAAACTTCATAATCACGAGCTGGGGATAAGGCTTTATAAAATATGTAGTGTCTTATGTTATTGATGTATGGAGGTGCAATGTTAACTAAATAGTTAAATAATCCTAGCTAACTCCTCCATTATAACACTATCTGCCGCACTCAAAAAATATTAAGTAGTTTAGTGTATCAGAGTGCCCATACACATTTTCTTTGACTTAGTCTTGGTTCACACGGCACAATCCTGCACGTTCTTTTGCAGTATACGTCTTAACATTCACACTTCGATTGTACTGCAACAAATCGTGCAGTACAATCGACGTGTGAATGGTTTTATACACATTGTATGCGCCACTATTTATTTGTTAAGACGTATATTGTACCTACTGCAAAGAAAACGTGCAGTATTGTGCAGTGTGAACCTGACCTTAGACTTAAGAGTGAAAACACGTTGAGGGAAAAGCGCGGTCAAACAAATGGCACTACTGTGAGGGCAATTTTAACATTTTATGTATTCATTGATGTAAATGGCGTTTTTGTTATACATAAAAATGTTTTATGTCAAATCTCTCTGCGAACTTGCAGAAAACGTAATAGCATGGAATTCAAGAGCAGATTTGCAGAAACCGTAATAAGTAACTTTATGTCATAGATCGGGTAGCTACGAGTTTCGGAATGGCAAGGCTAGTTTTCAGCACCATAAAATATAATTATATGATCCTCTATTAGGGCCGCGCCACACCGTAATGGCAGCGGCGAGGCAAGCACTTTCAGTGTCATATAACACTGAAAGTGCTCACCTCGCCGCTGCCATTTCGGTTTGTCGCGGCCCTTAGGGTTTTGTCTCGAAATCATATGGATAAGCTGTCTAGTATGTCGCGCGCCGCTAGCCGCGCCGTCGATGTTTTCGAGCCTTGTCCATATAAGTCTATCAATAAGAATGCGCCGCCACCGCTCCCGTCCCGCTGCCCGCTGATTTCAAGACTGAAGCCTTAAAAAAACGTTGACACTTATAACAAGCGAATAGCCGAAGACAGGTAACTCCTGCGCCCACAAATAGAAAGTATCTTATTACTCGAATGTCTCTCAAGACGAGAACTACTGACTGCTCAGTGACGTTGAAATCTGAGATGGGTCTTTGTAGTGATACTGGGAATAGACAGATGATTATATTTGCTCTTTCTTTTGAAGTTACTTTGCATTGCTACATCAGTCGCAGTTGAGTTAATCTGTTAATTAAATATAGTAGAACTAGATGACGTCCGCAACGCTGTTGCGTAAAAAATCGTTTATTGCGCGGAAACCTTACATTTTTAGGGATAAAATATAGTTTTTTTAATGAAATAAGAGGGCAAACGAGCAAACGGGTCACCTGATGGAAACAACTTCCGTCGCCCATGGACACTCAGAGCATTAGAAGAGCTGCAGGTTCGTTGCCGGCCTTTTAAGAGGGAATAGGGTAATCGGGGAGATTCGAGAAGGTAATAAGGGAGGGTAGGGAAGGAATAGGAGAGGGTAGGGAAGGGATAAGGGTAGCGGATTGGGTCTCCGGTAAACTCACTCACTCGGCGAAATACAGCGCAAGCGCTGTTTCACGACGGTTTTCTGTGAGCCCGTGGTACTTTTCCGGTCGAGCCGGCCCATTCGTGCCAAAGCATGGCTCTCCCACGGAAGCGGCCAAAACACTCATTCACGCGGATGAATATATAAATCCAGCCTAAGAAACTCGAACGTTTTAGCAAAAATCTTGTTCTCTTAAAAATTGAGGTACGGAACTCTAAAACGGAACGGAACCCTTTTCCAGTCGGCTCTCAGCGTAGATAAGACAAGACAACGAATTGAGTGCGGTCGGTGAAATATGTTAGGTCTCAGGGTTTACTGTGTTCGTTACGTTTTTGTTTCGCCAGTAAATTGTTACGAAGTGAACCTACATTTCTCATTGACGTGACAGCCCTGAATTCTAGCCAAAGTGATTTTGGATGGTTGTCTGGTTGTACTGTTTTCTGCTACTTTGACCTGACAACGTTTTAAGGTCGAGAATTTTCGATTGCAATCGCTTACTATTTTTGTTTAGAGTGTACGCGTTAATATCATGACGTAATTAAATTCTTACTAATATAATTTAATACTTAACAGACGGACAGACACACTTTCACATTTATAATAAATGTGAAAGTGTGTCTGTCCGTCTGTTACATCTTTACGCCCAAACCACTGAATCGATTTTTGCTAAACTTTGGCAAGATACTTTGAGCCCGGGAATCGATTAAAGATGAGTATTGGGTACTTTATAGTCTGGAAAAATGAACGGGGTTGCAGGCGTCATCTGAAGGCAGTACCGTATATAATATGGAAGCTGTCAAATCTTTTACAAGTCATACTTTCCTGAGTTATTTATAAGAACTTTTAAGAAAATGATATTTTGTTTTGTAATTTATCAAGGAAGTCAATTATAATTATTATGATGGAATTCAAAATATTATGCAGTGTGTAACAAAAATAATGTAAGAACACGTACACATCCTAAAGTATTATCACTTATTTTTGTTACACCCTGTATAATAACTAACTGTCCCGGCAAAAATTGTTTTGCCATATAATATAAAGTATTTCGCCCGTTTTATTTTATTGAAGTGACTAAATAAGTATGGCACCATGGCAACGTCCATCGCTATCCCGTCGCACAAACAATGGTCGCGCAAACAGTCTCGAGTTGTAATAATTTACTATTATTTATTCAACAAATGCACTTATCAATATAAAAAGTAGCCAGTAGCCGATTCTTAGACCTACTGAATATGCATATAAAATTTGGTAAAAATCGGTAAAGCCGTTTCGGAGGGGTACTAACATTGTGACACGAGAATTTTATATATAAGAAAGATTTCATTTCAAAATTAAAGAAAATACCAAGTGCTAATGTCAAAATGGCATTTTAAATTCAATTCATTAATATTGTATTGCTTCCATTTAATTATATTCTTAAGCGCTATTTTAAGCTGCAGCTTACCGTAACTTCAAAGCCCGCTTAGTCTTTTGAAAACGTAAAACCGTCTGCAGACCGTATACAATTTCGTTTACGTTTATTTACGTGTGAATTGTACGTTATCACTTTAATTTGCTAATAAATGAGATTTTACATTTGAGTCAGCTTGCAGCGACGTTCTAAATTTTTTGGTTGTTTTTAAAAAATCCTCTTATCTTTTTAGAGTTCCGTACCCAAAGGGTAAAAACGGAACCCTATTACAGAGACTTTCATGTCTGTCCGTCTGTCTGGAGCTGTGTCTCAAGAACCGCTATAGCTAGACTTCTGAAATTTTCACAAATTCTGTGTTTCTTGTGTCGCTAGAACAATAAATACTAAAAACAAAATACTTAAAGTTCATATTTAAGGGGGGCTCTCATACAACAAACGTGAAGAGGGGCTCCCATACAAAAACCACATTTTTTCCCTACTTTCGCTCCTATAACGGTACGGAACCCTTCGTGCGCGAGTTAGACTCGAACTTGGCCGATTTTTTGCTTATTTAAATAATATCACAATTTAAATTTGGATTTTTTTCTAAATTTAAAGTTTGATGCTTACATCATTTTTTTTCTCTGCACGAACTCTCTTCGAAGCTGTATTACTGTTAGATTAAAATAGCAGAATCAGGGGTACTAGATAAAATATAAGTAAAGTTAACGAAGCACGTACTTTTATTTATAGTTCAATTTTAGTTCAACCTCTGTTTCTGTTAAAGTGGCTAATAGGCTATTCACAGTTTTCCTGACAGATTCTCCATACATCTGTCAAGTTAAGTGGTGGATACCATATTCGGCACTTATCAGGAAATGATGAAACAGGCCCTTAATAAAGTATTTTATTGGTGACTTAGCAATATATTATGTATCTACTCTACTTTTATAATAAGTAGGTAATTACGAACATTGAATTCCGTCTGTTCATTCATTTAAGATAAATTCGTCAACGGTTCGGGTGAACTCGGGGCTACAATGTAAACAGATGTCTCTAACATAAAGAGTTAATTACCTTTCTGAGAACGTGCGACGGGAATAGCTCCCCTGGGAATCGCCCTTTATTTTTGTTTGGAACTCCACTATAAATATGATTGCAGCAACGATTGATGTAATATTTAATTGCATTTATTGTTCATAAGTTTTTCAGTAGGTGACAATTTATGTTGATATATTTTAAGGCATGTAATTTTTCTATTTCATCATTGAAACGTCGCGAATAAGTAAAGTGGTCCAAGGCAAAATCCGTAGGTGCTTAAAATTACGTCCGTAGAGCCTTTATAGCGCCGTTATGCGGCTAAATGATTATTCGTTTAAGTATTAAAAAAATGTCAAGTAAAACCTAAATGTAATATTACACACGGTGCTCCTCGCCAGTTCTGTTTATGCTGAAACTTGGCTTGACACGCAACCGCTTGTCTAGATCATAAAAATGTACAAAATTAATTTTTTATATAATTTGAATCTATTGTGGGTTAAGACTATTATTGAATCTATTTTTGTGGGCGTTTCGACTCAAAATTAGAATCTTGGAAGTAAGAATAATTATTATTATTATTAGCCCGCCAGAAATAAAATGTAATTCATTTTAATATTACTTTTAGGTACTCTTTGAAGTGGAAATATTTTGTAAACAGCGGATTATTTCCTAATCTTGGAAGTGACAATAAAGATCTATTCTTATCCGTAACAAATTTTAAAACATTTGAAAAGGTGGATAACGAAAATAGAAATAATTAACAAACAATATTTCAGATGACTTACACCATAAAAGTAGGTTAGTTTTTAAATGCACATACATTATAGTGCATGACCACTTAACGGCCCCGTTGCGACAAAACAATGCAACCCGGGTTACATCGTTTTGTAATAATATCTACTTGATGCTTGCTTTGTATTGATTGAACCACAGATGTATATACTGAACCTACAAAATTCAGGACAAGTTTTCGTCACATTTCGCTATCCCCTAAGACGTGCTTTGAGCTAAAAAGTTTAAAACTCTTTTTTCAAGTTGACGTGTTACAGGTTACAGCGTTTTGTCCTAAGAAGGCCGCTAAAGCATGTACCTGAGTTTTGAAATTTCTATAACTAATAAAACCGAAAACGTAGATTTTCAAATACCAGTAGGCACTAGCAAGTTACTCAGGTATGTCTTTCTATCTTTATAATAAGCGAGAGCCTTTAGCGAAGACATCTATATACGAGCGAAAAACTTCGAAACCCTTTTTACGAAAAATGTGGAAACGTAGGAGTATGAAATTTCACACAGCTGTTGTAGTTTATATGGAGAAGGAGTGCATCGAGCTAATATTATATTGAAATTATGCTTTTATCATAAATTTTTCAACAAATAAAGCATTACACACACTACAATGTGCACACTGCACACTACCATATTTTTGAATGACAATTGACAAGCCTATACATACGAATTATACTCTTTGGTTTGAAGTCTCTTGTCCAATTAAAATGGATTGTTTTTTTTTTATCTGAAATAGTCAATACTTTAAACGGGGAGCCAAAAGAAGAAGAAAATTAAATTTAAGGTTGAATTTCGACCATTGGGCGATCTCTAGTTTTCTATGATTGCTTGTTTATAGAATCGCCAATCAAAATTTATAGAATTGACATAAGCGTTCAATATAATGTAAAGTTGACGTTTGTCTCGTGTAATGTCAATTCCATACATTTTCATCAGCAATTCTATAAACAAGCGACTAACGGTCTTACCACAAAAGATCTAAACATCTATTGAACAGTTGTTTTGACACGATTATGTACTGATTTTTTTTCTAATCAACTGTTTAACTGGTGTTTAAATTTTTTGTAGTAAGACTTTGGACTCCTAGTAAACTATACAAATTTATTTTAAAAAGCAATTATATAAGATCATTAAGAGAGGAACAAAGTTAATGGCCGTTGTTGACGATTCAATGCGCGGTGTAGACAATTATTTCCAAGTTTTATAGCGAGCGCAAGGCGCGCCGAAAGACGCCGCATAAAAACTTTACTATTATCTTAATTTCTACTTTCATGACAATTATTTTCTCTTAACTATTAAGTTATACTTGTTCTTTTCTAACAAGCGTCGATATAATGAGACGAAGAAATAGAAAAGTTATCAATTTTACATTTTCATACAAAATCTTATATAAAATTATCGTGTCACAATGTTAGGCTGCGTACTCCTCCGAAACGGCTTCACTGATTTTAACCAAATTTTATATGCATATTCAGTGGGTCTGAGAATCGGCTACTGGGTACTTTTTATGTTGATAAGTGCATTTGTTGAATAAATAATAGTAAATTATTACAACTCGAGACTGACGGCGACCATTGTTTGTGCGACGGGATAGCGACGGACGTTGCCATGGTGACATTGGTGACATACTTATTTAGTCACTTCAATAAAATAATACGTGCGAAATACTATTTATGGCAAAGAAACGTTTGCCGGGACAGCTAGTAATATTATAATATTATGTGAAAGTGATAAAATTAAAAAAGTATCATCAATGATAAGAAATTATTACATTAGGGTAGGCTTTATCGTACCCGCGGTAGGTTATATCGTACCCGCAACTCTGTCTTAAGCGATGAGTAGAGCACCATGGGGTTTTAGTGGGCAGACAGGAGTCCCACATACCCCGGCCGATATCCTCAATTTGCCGGGGATGCGTAAAGCATTTCCCCATGTTACAAAAAAATAAATAAATAAAAGGGTATTAGGTACCTATATAAAAGTAGTATGGCATACATACTACTTTTATGTACCTATTTTATTCTAAACTCGGCGGTATGCATATTGCATAATGCAATTGCACAGAGTACTTTATTCAGTATTAAAATACTGCCTCAACTTTTAGTAGATAGCATAAATATCTAGAAGAAACATTTGTACTTTCCCGAACACAAAGGAGCCATAGATTACAGCAAGGTAAGATACGCTTTACGTTGTAGATCAGGGTTTCCCAACCTATATTTCATTGCGGCCACTTGCAATTCACACCCCCTTTTCCCTCTAATGCCCGGGCATGCGTAACGCTAACGATCTATGACTATTACGCATAAATAAATAATAATACTAATCTTAATACTTGCATGCTACGTACCAGCTAGTCGATGCAATTATTACTGTGCTTGATAAAGTAAGTGCGACCTCAAGATTTTTTTTGATGAAGAAAAATAATATAGGTACTTACTTAACATTTTTCGCTCACCTACATACCATGGTACCTAATTAAGAAGGTGCTATATAAAATCTATTACTACAAATTTAATTAATTGATAACTACATATTTTATTGACTGACAACAATAATTACGATCCTTGAAATTTCATTATCTCCTTGGTGGCCCTGCTACACAGGTTGGGAATCTCTGATCTAGATTAAGCTAGTAAATAAGACCTGTGAACGTACAACGGTTTACTAGCTGGTTCACGTGGCTTGCGTTAAATTGAAAAGATAAGAAAGCGAGCGAATTGTCCGATGGCAGAGATCTAAGCGATTCAGCCGATTACCACATCCCGAAGCCTTAATATAGGGTGCATATTTGATATTTATTCCCTTTCGGCAGAATGAATAGAATCCTAAGAATAAGCAACTTTTCAACTGAATAAAAGAAATCTGCTGTTCATTCTTAACAGTCCAGACTCCAGCCTTTTAAACTTAAAAATTTGTTACGGATACAAAATTCAACAAAAAATTGTAAACCAACCTCCAAATCACAAAAAAGTGTTTAATAATTATTGTTATTATTTAAATAGTAGCTTTTTCAAAACTCTTCTATAATAATTCAACGTTTTCTCAACTCAACCTTCACAGTTCAGTTTTGACATGAATGAGAGTATATTCAGTTGGTCGTAATCTATAGTTAAACTCTTTACAACAATCGAACGAATGTTCGTTTAGACTTTAGGTGTATATACATTATGCTGTACAGTATGTTGAAAAACAACGAAAAATTCCTGCTATTTATTAAACGATGACCCTGCGCTGTAGTCTGTATTACTCCGATGAACTCGTGAAATTGAAAGATGTACTCATAGATAGAGAATGCAATAATCTTATTGTCTAACATTTCACATCAAAACATTGTCTCCGCATATCACTATCCGCATATAAGGGTGGGTCTATACGCACCAGAATTCGGAAGTTGTGGGAAACAATATTACACTCAATATTTCCCAAATTGAATGTAGACTCAAATTTAAATATTAAAAACAATTCGACATATTTTTAATGTTCGTATTTCTGCTCCTATTTTAGTTTCGGGAGTTCAAATTTTAGGCCCTTGTACAAATCGGAGCTAATATTGGCCTATGATGCCCGAGATAAATAAATACATAAAGCTAAAGCTAGCTAGGCTGGGAGATTATTACGCTTTTTTCAGAAATATGAGATGAGAAGAGCGTGAAAAAAATCATAATAAGCCTCAGGGTTAAATTTGACCTTTTGTAAATGGTTCTTAGTGCTAAAGTTTCCCAAAATTATGGAATTTCGGCTCGTGTAGTCCCAGCCTTATATAAGTGTTTTCGTCGTATCAACAACTCCTTACAGCCTTAACCCTTTTATTCGAGGCATTCCGCAATCTCATGTTTATTCTCTTTTAAACAATGCCAAATTGTGTCGTAATATTTTGTTGGCTACAAATTGAAAATTGTGTGTTAGAATTTTTCGTTTGTGATAAAAGTGATTTTAATTTTGCCTTAGCGTGTTATGTGTGATTTTTTAGAGTTTCTCACTGGCACAGGCTAACAAAAAAACAATCACACGGCCAAGGGAACACTATAATTTTTCGATATAAAATAGCAGTTTTAATTCACAACCTAAACTAAGTTCTACGCACATAATTTTTTTTATGAAATAAGGGGGCAAACGTGCAAACGGGTCACCTGATGGAAAGCAACTTCCGTCGCCCATGGACACTCGCAGGAGGGAATAGGGAAGGGTAAGGATGGGAAGGGAAAAGGGGAGGGTAAGGAAGGGAATAGGGTAGGGGATTGGGCCTCCGGTAAACTTACACACAGTTATTTTATATATTTAAACGAGCAATTCTTGTATATATTTATTATATATACTCTTTTAAACAATCTGGGAATCGGCTCCAACGATTTTCATGAAATTAAGTTTATAGGGGGTTACGGGGGCGACAAATCGATCTAGCTAGGAATGATTTCTAGAAAATGTCATTTTCATCGGATACCGAGCGAAGCTCGGTCAAACAGCAAGTATATATATAATTTGTGAGAATTGTTTAGACTTTGGAGTATTTTCGCCGGTGCCCCTTGGAGGTTCCGGGATCAACAGGAATATTTGAAATAAAAAGCATTTTGTAACCCTATTATCATGCCGTACAAGGATAGTTCGTAATGTTTCGGCACTAAATGTTTTATGTTGACGACTGACGTAAATATACAGTCAATCAATAACACACCTTGGAAATTATTTCTGCCGGCGCCCTTGCTTGTGTATGGACGAAGTCCTTTTCCCTTGTATCGGTTTGGAGTTCGGACTGATACGATGCGGTAAGAAGATAAAGATTATTTGGAAAAAAATATATACTTATTAAATTCAATAATCAAACAGCTTGGTTAAATATCCGAAAATGTTACATAGCAATTTTATCATTCCATTAATATTTTGTGAATATTGCATGTGTAAATCCGATTATCAATAACAGGTTTACAAAAATACATTGGCCCAATTACTTGCGACCGATATAAAATCAACTGCTAAACGATTTCACACTGGGTAAGTTCGGAAATGTAAGCCAGTTTAATGGTCAGTGCTCATGACGTCTACAGGGTCTAACAAATCTAAGTGATGATACTTTTGGGCGTGTATGTGTTCCTTGTAGAAACTGTGAAAGTAGCAGCGCTGAAAGACCAATTTCTTTTGCAGATAAAAGCCCCAGCGCAACGAGTTTTCCCCATGCAAAAGTGACAAAATATATTTTCAGACAAGACATTTAATAAGTCTTTCAGCGCTGCAACTTTCACAGTGAATTCTCTACGAGGAACATGTACACACCCTAAAGTTTTATCAGTTAGTTTTCTTACACCCTGTAGAATCGACGCCATACCGATTATTATTTTGAAATATAGTGCATTGAAGTAGGTATATATTATGTGATCGTTGGGATTAAGTATATCATATTTCTCTCACTACCTGAACAATTAGACGTGGGACTTAATACGTCATTAGGACAGGCCAGTACACTGGGTTATATATCGGAACTCACCCAGTAAACATGGCTGCGAAATTGACAGTGATCTCACACAGAATCATAAATGGGTATGTATTTATTTTAAAAGCAATTCGTTCTTGTTTATATAAGACGATCAACCCGGGTCGTAGTTGATGCGAGCTTATAGTTCCAAAGTTGTAATGTTTATCCATGATATCCATGATATGTTTGATGGATGTTTCGTAAAGGCTTACGTACTTGGGCCCATAAAGTTAATATACGTAGCGGAATAGAGCAACAATCTCGAGCTGTCAAACGTAACCAAAATTGGTTTTCATCTGTGTGAAAAATATGTGTACGTATACACTTACACAAGCATGATTGAACATGAAATCTATGAGATTAAATTGTCAACGTGCGGCACGTGCCGACTGGACGTCAAAAAAGAGTGCTGCTGTCATGTATCACACGTCTCTTTTTACCACGCAGTGTTACTGATAGTGACATCTCTCTTGCTCAGGCCTTTGTTTCTCTATTCCGCTAGGTATATTAACTTTATGGTTGGGCCTTGATGGACAACCTGCAACCATGATTGCGAAGCTGTCTATATATGTAATGAAGCTGTATAAATATATTTAGTTTAAGTAAACACTAGCTGTGCCCCGCGGTGTTACCCGCGATTTATAAGGTAAACTAAATTGTGTTTTTATAGGTAAATAGTTATTGGTACTTAGAGACAAAATAAATTGTGTTTGATCATCGGAAACATCAATTTTTGGTCAGTTAAAAATGTAGCTTATGTGTTAATCCAGGATGTCAGCTACCTCCTTGTAAAATTTTGTCGAAATCGGTCCAGCCGTTTAAGCGTGAAGAAGTAACAAACATACAAACTCACAAACTCACATACTTTCGGCTTTATAATATTATTAGTAGGATTACTTCATTTATTTTTAAAAAGGATAACTAATACTCAGCACTAATGACGCGATACTATTCCGTTAAAAGAAATAGCTCCAGGAGGGGAGAGAGGGGGGGGGGGGTTGAGGAAAGCCTATTAATCAAATGACACTCGAAATCCGTGTGTTAGTTTAGATAAATTAACTTTTATAATAAATTACTTCATTTGTTTGTAAAGAAAATAATCAAAACTCAGCACTAACGACGCGATACTATTCCGTTAAAAGCAATAGCTCCAGGAGGGGGGGGGGGTTTTGGGGGCGCAGCCCCCCCAAGCAGGAGACGCAGCGAAAGCCCATTAATAAATTTAAAAAAATTAGCATAACACCTCCTCCATTCCGGAAGTCGGTTAAAAATGTACACCATGTGTTAATCCAGTATGTCAGCTAACGGATTGTAAATTTTTGTCGAAATCGGCTCACAAACAGCGGAGGAATCGTTGAACAAAAAAAATCAAATTAAATTGAACATAACATCTCCTCCATTTTGAAAATCGGTTAAAAATGTAGCCTATGTGTTAATCCAGGATGTCAGCTACCCCCTTGTAAAATTTTGTCAAAATCGGTCCAGCCGTTTAAGTGCCGTGAAGAAGTAATAAACATACTAACTCACAAACTCATTTACTTTCGACTTTATAATATTAGTAGGATAAAATTACAGAGAAAAACTTAAAAGATACAATATAATTATATTTAAAGTACAGTACATACATACACGACAAAATCATAACCCTACTTTTTGCTTCGACATAGTCGGGTAAATAATAACTTATTGCAATTGGAATATTTTCAACAGGATCTGAATCCTGAATGCAGTAAAATTTTGATAATTATAAGTAAGTGACTGAAAATTATGGTACGTTTAACCCAAATTGTCACAAATTACCCCCAAAAGAAGTATCAAATCAGTCTAACACAAGTGATAAGTTTAAAACCTATAACCCGAATACATAAAACATACACAATTAAAAAAAATATACCTTTCCATTTGTCCCAGCCGGGCAATGATATTGACTCCCGCGACCCCGCTGTACGTGTCCAGGCTGCACTGGTCCACGACGGTCGAGCAGGTCGTGGACTACATCAGGAGCAAGACCCACTTCGTCTTGAGGGTCGAGCGTTTGGAGTCCCGCCACAAAGTCAATTTTAGCTCCTTTGTGGTGAGGGTCCCGACGCATCATCTACCGACCTTCGAGAAGGAGGAGTTCTGGCCGATTGGAGTCGTCTACAGGAGGTTCCGAGGACGACTTCCAAGCACGTCGCGCCCCACGTCGCAGACAATACGTGTTTAGTGCTTATTGTTAGATTTAGTTTATATGTTATGTATGTTAGTTTATAAGGTATATATAATATGGGCCAAGATGCCTGATTTAAATAAATAAATAAAATAAAATATATTATTTTAGTAAAACATCATTGCAGCCGGGTCATAAAATAACAATTATTTACAGCTTAAGACTACGACTACTAATAATAGCAAACAGTTTAGTCCAGACCTAATTCTATGGATACAGTGAGAGCTCATAAGCCCTTACAAGTTTATGCTTCTGAATGTGCCTGAAAATTGAAATTCCATTCCGTGTTTACGTTAAACTGAAACTATTTGTGCACCCAAGGGCGAGAGAAATTGAAAATAGGTGTTTGAAAATATATTGCTGTCTCACCAATCTCAAGTCTCCTACCGCAGAGTGCGATAGAGACAATACGACAAAAGTTCTAATAAAAAAAAGAACAGAAAATCTTCGATTCGTTGTCCGCTGATTCCTTATCCAAAACTTAACCGATTTAAGTACTTTTTTCATTAAAAATTAAAGCAAGGCTTGAGCTGAGTTCCTATGTTTTATTTTTTTTGTACACAGGTCGTGTCAGTCTTGCGTCCCACTGGGTTATGAGAGTAAAGAAATAGAGAGTGCTCTTGTGCACTGCGCACACACTTGGACACTATGAAATTACTCCTGCGTAGCTGGCCTGGTTTCAATGAAACCGGCCACCGTCACCGAGACCGGTGTGGGAGCTATTATATTATTATTCGCTCGTGCTATATCAAGACAACATTGTGTTAGCAAGGTTTGAGCACAGCGTAGCTCGAAAGACTTGTGCAAGTCCGTCTTCGTCCTAGACCAGAGACCAGACATACTATATATTTTATTACTCTATGGTCCTACGAATCAATTTCTCCGGCAGTACGTTAATAGCTGCTGTATAGGGCAGTACGTTTATAAAAAAAAAAACTTGAGAGGTATCAAGGGACACCCAAACGGAACTAAGTTATTTCAAACCTGTATACATATTATACACTCAAAAAAATATTTAAAAAACTATACAAAAAAACTAGGAATACTAACAACGCGTCGCTGTTTATTCTCAAAAAACGCCATCTAGTTGACGCACAGGAATACTATCAACGCCCTCTGCTCCTACCATGCAGTAATAAAAAAGTGTCGAGGTCGAATATCGTTCTGTCTAGCCTCCTTTACGCCGACCGCGCGATAAGGAACTTCATTCCAAACTAACTAACACGGTTCTAACCATTCATATTATGATGTTTATAGTTCGTATACCTAATATGTTTTTTATGATAATATAAGACCCCGGAAAATGATAATAAGTTTCCTTTCCGCCAAGGACTGGAAACTTGTTATCAAATATAAATAGAATATTTAATTGATAACAAGTTCGCAGTGCTAATTTTTTTTCTCGGTATTAAGACCGACTTTACTGTGCGTATGTGCCTACATTTTTTATTGCGACTTGATTGTTAATGTTAAATTTTGCATATTTCAAGGTAGCAAGTGCAAAATTAATTAAAGCCTGCAGTCATGCGCACAGTCTCGTTTGCCACCCTTAAAATCCCATGTAGTTTCCCCTAATTAAAAAATATATTTTGTTTCAGGTGGTGTCGAGTCGGGGAGTGAACATTTTTAATTTTATTTTTAAAAATATAAACATAAAATATAATAATGATACATTACACTTTAAAATGATACGTAAACATAAATTCTTGATATAAATTAGATAAGAAACATACTATCAAACTCAATGAAACTGATGAAACATCAAGTTTTTGTTGTGTAAATCGCTCTAATGTTCCGAAACTCATTTGCCAAGGGCATTAGTGCCAAAATCGGTAGTTATGTTGTGTTACCATAAGTGTTTCCCCTATAAAAACAAAATGCTTCTAACTGTGTACGTATCTTTTCTACTCTGGCGGATGGACTATGCTGTGGAGAGCACAAAAGGTAAGAACTTTTATGTATTTTTTTATAAAAAAAAAAGATTTGAATACATATAATCTTCTTGCTAATTCGAAGTATATACTCACATACGGTTTTGTTCGATAGTTTTACTCCAAATCGAAGGAAATGACATATTTCCTTCGATTTAATTTCGTCGAGCCGGCTCAAAGCGAGCCTTCGAGCTGTTAGTTTTGCGGTCCACACGGTGGTTTGTGCTCGAATTGGAGAAAAACTATCGAGCAAAATCGTATGTGAGTACTTAGCTTAAGAGAAGTATATGATGGTAAAGAACAAATCGTATAAACAAGGTTTCTCTTTCAAACAATACAACGCGAAAATTCAGAAAAATAAATGTAAAAAATCTCACGGTTGTTCTGTAGTTTTAAAATTTCCATACAATCTGAAATATACTTTTTGCATTCGTTGAAATACATTTTGATTTTTCAAATATATGTTAAGCAAATACGTTCGTTCTTACACTCGTTATTTTCAACATCCCCCGTGTTTATTTCACTGAAATATTTTTGTGAGTTTATCGAAGTAACATCAACATTTAACTGCAGTTATCCTTTTATTTTTCTCTCTACATTTTTATGCCGTATCCTTGCCGGTTGTTCCTTTTTAACCTGATATTTAATAGTAACATTATTTTAATCATTACAAACAGTAAATCTTAAAGGAATAATACTAAAAACACAGACTATTCGAATCATGTCCCACGTGCTACCTTTTAGAATAAATTCCTATCGTACAATATTTACAAAAATAGATACGAATTCAACCAGAACAAAACGCTGAGTACTAACAAATCAGTACAGTCGCTAAAACATTCATGTTTAGTAGCATCCTACGAGGTGTTCCCCCGAGACCCACAAAACGTAACGAACCTCGGAGCGCCATTCCGCGTTACATTTTTTGCGACGACAAAATGGCGGCTTGTCTTGGGGGCAGATTATTTATGTGTCACGGCTAAGGTAAGATATGCTGATTGCTATTGGCGACCCTTGTCAGCCGATAAAAAATTGGAATCACAATGAATTCGGGGACTCCTATTATGGATTACTTTTCGCGTCCGGAATTAATATTTTGAACTTCCCTTTTCGCTGTGATTACAGGTGGCTTTTGTATCCTTTAAGATTTCGAGCGAGAAAAATGTTAAAAAATAAAATCTCTACATTGTATTAAAAAATTCACGCTTCAAAATTGCCAAGGATTAATCTGAACAAAAAATTCTTACTTGGCTTTAAAATTGCAAAGTTTCGAACAGTGTCAAAGTGCACGCTTTAAAGCCTACTTGAAATATGAAGGGCTTAAAACTGTTTTAAATCGATGCTTTCAATGACTCAATATTATCAAAGTTTCTGTATATCACTGCCAGAGTAGACAGAATTATAGAGTACCTATGCCGACTTAGAACTGATGATTTTTAATTTTGACGTATTATGACGAAAATCGTCGCTAGGGTTGTTAAATTGTTACCTACGAATTTAAAACTATGACATATTCGCTGGACGTGGTCCTCTTTGGTCGTATTGTTGTTTGTGTTTTGGTACATTCGATTAAAATTGTCAGAATCCAATTTTGAAATCTTTATTTTAAATATTTAAAAATAAATTATATCAGCCAGCACGAGGCACATTCCGTTCATAATCCTAGTGAAACCCGACGTATTTGACAGATATTGAAACCTGTCCGTCTCTTTGCAGTCGAACTACTGGTAGTTATGTCTATTGTGTCACTGCCAAGCTAGGTCCACGACTTTAGCTGTATATAAATATGTACAAATGGCACTCCAACATATTAATGACCAAAATCATGTCAGAGGTGTCCTATTGGACATGACAAAAGCTTACGATAAAGTCCAATATGATATTCTCCTTAAAAAATTACAAGGCTCTGGGATAAGGGGACCGGCATATTCCTGGTTTAAGTCATACCTCGAAAATAGAGTTCAAATAGTACAAATAGAGCATTACAACGACAAAACTAACGAAATCACAATAATAAGATCGCGAAAACAGAAAATAAACTGTTCCATCCCACAGGGCAGTGTGCTAGGATGCATATTATTTCTACTATATATAAATGACCTACCTAAAATTTTGAACAGAATAATAGCTTTACCAATTTTATTTGCAGACGACATATCCATACTTATGACATACGAAAATAACAGTAAATTGAGAACTATACTTCAAGATACGCTAAAAAAAATTAATGATTGGCTTCAGGACCACAACTTAGAAATAAACTATAGCAAAACTAAAACTATTGAATTTAGATCATACAAAAAACCCCCTCTCAATATAAATACCACCTTCCAAAATACAAACCTAGAAACAGTAGAAACTTTTACTTTACTCGGAATAAACATTGATACACACATAAACTGGAAATTTCACATAGAAAAAACTAAAATAAAACTATCAAAATTTACCTACGCACTCTATCATTTAAAACACAGTACGGACACAAAAACAGCTCTTTCAGCATATTATGCATGATAATATGCATATTCTTGGTTGAGATACGGAGTTATTTTGTGGGGCAATAGAGTCAATAGCAACGAACTATTTATATTACAAAAAACAATGCATCCGAATAATAGCCCAAATAAAAAATCGAGACAGCTGCAGACCATATTTTATAAAATATAACCTTCTAACACTCCCTTCCATATACATCCAGGATATTTGTTTAATTGTTTTTAAAAATAAAGACTATTTCACAAAAATAGAAGAGACTCACAACATCAATACTAGACACAAAAACAAATTACACCTACCTTACTCTAGAATAAAAATGCTTAACGAAAGTCCCTATTATATTATGTCCGTCAAAATTTACAATAAATTACCAGATTTCCTAAAAAAGAAAATAAATTACCCTCGTTTAAAAGAAAACTTAACACATATCTAATAAAACACTGCTTCTACTCATTAGAAGAATATTTTAGTATTGATTGTTCATAAAATATATTAAGTAGGTAGGTATTATTAATATTTTATGATAATATAATACCGCTGTGATAATACTAATGTACAAGATAATTTAGTTTAATAATTTAGAATACCATAAAAATAAGAATATACTTACTTGAATAATAATTATTAAAATGATAATTTTGTAATTGTTTTGCAAACGCCCGAACAAGGCATAAGTTGTACATTTCGTCAATGTATGTTGATTTATATATGTACTTGTTTGCAAATAAAAATTTTGAATTTGAATTTGAATTTGAATCTAAGTGGTAGTTCTTTATGCATTCAAATGTTTTTGTATCCCCTCCTCTTATCAAAGCCATATATATATACGCCCGTGTAGAGCTATTTTGTGTTTTTGGAATTATTTCTTTTTTAGAAATTTGTGAAAACATAATATTCAGAATATTAAAAGATATCCTTTGATAAAAACCCTATAGTACCAATAGGTCCAATAAAGTTATTTATTCAAATAAAGTTCTGAAAATAATTACTGGAAACTAGGGCGAAAACAAAGGTATGCTGAAAAACAACTTTTTTGCATGGCAAATTGCAGGAAACTTCAATCATTGTATTTAGGGTTCCGTACCCGAAGGGTAAAAACGGAACCCTATTACTGAGACTTCGATGTCCGTCCGTCCGTCTGTCTGTCTGTCTCCAGGCTGTATCTCAAAAACCGCTATGGCAAGACTTTTGAAATTTTCACAGATTACCTATGTATATCTGCTGCCGGTATAACAAAAAATACTAAAAACAAAATAAAACTAATATTAATTAAAGGGGGCTCCCATACAACAAACGTGTTTTTTTGGCCTTTTTTGCTTGGTATCAATAATGGCTACATGTAGGCACTTGATATTTCCACAAAGGCTTTAATTACATGTTCACTTCAATAATTAATAATAATAATAAAATAAAATTAAAAATTAAAGGGGGCTCCCATAGAAGAAACACAATTTTAGGTCTATTTTTGCTATATAACGGTACGGAACCCTTCGTGCGCGAGTTCGACTCGCACTTGGCCGATTATTTAAATGAAATTTCAAAATATAAAATAATTTACGTCTAATCCAGCTATATTTAAAAAGCAATCACCTGTACCCCTTTAAAAGGGATTAAAATCCAATCATCTTTATAGTATTTTTTTTTCGACAGAACTGATGACCTAACGAAGGCTATTTAATCAATCACGTTTTCAATGGAAGAGGTATTAAGGAGAATTTAAAAGAGCTCCCCGTACCTTAGAAAAAATCGGTTGCGGCCAAGCTTTTCACTAATTCTAAATTTAAATGCATGAGATCGAATACGTAGCTTCTTCCTAGCGCTTATGTTTAAATGAAAAATAAAACTTGAATTCGTTATAAGACGTTACGCATTTCTGTTGAATCAGTTACAGATTTTTATTAAGAAGGAAAAAAGTTAACTGGAATACTCGTCTCTCAACATTTTTAATAATGTTGCTACATTATAACGTTCGTGTAATATTTGAGAAGTTCCTTATATATAATAATACTTTGGTTTTCCCCTAATAGATAATATTCATTTAATACGCATTTTAGATTTCGATGTATCAGAAAATATAATTTTAGTAAGTAAAGTTCTACATTTTTTAATAAACATAAATTTAAAATTATTAATAATAGCATTTAAAAAACCAACTTCAAAATCGTACGTAATTAAAAAATAAAAAAATTACGATATCTCAAAAACTACTGGACCGATTTTAATGAAACTTGCAGTATTCCTTAAGGTAAATATTACCTAGTACAACAAAATAAGAATTACTTAAATCAGATTTGCAGTTTCGAAGATATGCGAACACAAACATAAAAAAATACATACATACATTTTTTTGAAGTTGAACAAACAAAAACAAAACAAGCAAGTGCTTTCGCTAAAAATATATATTTAGTTAGTTTCGATGATATCAAATATTTGTTAAAATTTACAATGCTTGTTTATTTTATAAATAAATAAATTTGCTGATTACTTACTTCTGGTAAAATTGTAAAAAGTAACGTAATAAGTTGTGGATAGCTGTTATTGGCCTTATGTACTCATTGTATTCTTCTATAATATTGAATACTGTAAAATTGATGGCCGTTGTTATCCCAAATAAATAAATAAATAAATAAAATATACATTATTACGCAATGGGCGCAGATGCGCGACTGGTGCATACAGTAAAATATTAACCGTCCAAAGTCTGACCATGCTGCACACGTCATATCAGAATATTGACAGAAACGTTTTCAAACGTTTAACAAAACTGTTTGTCTACACTCTAGGCTGGTGCTTCGGTGTTTCCACTAGCGTGAAAACATTGTAATTTTTTTTTATGAAATAAGGGGGCAAAGCAAACGAGCAAACGAGTCACCTGATGGAAAGCAACATCCGTCGCCCATGGACACTCGCAGCATCAGAAGAGCTGCAGGTGCGTTGCCGGCCTTTTAAGAGGGAATAGGGTAATAGCGGAGGGTAGGGATGGGAAGGAAAGGGAATAGGGTAGGAGATTGGGCCTCCGGTAAACTCACTCACTCGGCGAAACACAGCGCAAGCGCTGTTTCACGCCGGTTTTCTGTGAGAACGTGGTATTACTCCGGTCGAGCCGGCCCATTCGTGCCGAAGCATGGCTCTCCCACGTCTAATAATTATATTATTATCCTATCAGCTGTAGAAAAATTTTATGCTAATGCCTAATACTGTAACGAATTTTAATAGCCTTGTTAAAATCTTAGTAAATTACAACAACAAAGTTTGAAGGAAGAATTCTTTAGTACTTCGTATAATCCAATTAGAAAAACCCGTTGTGTTTTCCCCGAAACTCTATTGTTTGATGTGAACATTAATCCGATTGAAAAATATTGTTTTCAAATATTATTTAGAACAATATTAAACAATAAGTCGAGGGAAAGTATTTTAAATTACCACTAGGCCAGGATCCTAAAGCATTTGAAGCTTAACTCGTTCGCTGCGTTATAAGGCTTAAACGCCCGATGCATGTACGCGAGCTCTGTGCGGAGGCGAGAAACGGCGAACTTCCCCTGGTGCGGGGGCTGTATAATGAGTATTTTTGTATGTTAAAAGAAGACAAGTATAGGTTTGAGTTTAGGACTTTAAGGGCTACTTGATAAAGCATTAAAATCATGCTAAGGTCTTTCGACCTGATTGATATTTTTTTCCATTCCTTGCGGGTAACGGGTCGAAAGACCCGTTATAGATCACAGGGTCGATCCACCCCTTTCCGCACTGGTATAGGTAATTGGGATTTTGAAAAAAAAAAAAGTATTGATTTTTTTATGTATTTTAAAACTTTATTATTAATTATATTGATTTTTAATGCAAAAAACTTGAAAAAATAATTTTTTTAATTAATTATAAACAATTAAAAATTGATAAAATTCAAATAAAAATCACGTGACTGTAAACGCGCCATGATTGGTCGCCATACTTGTGACGTCATAATGTTAAAGCAATTTCATGATAGTACAGTGTTTATGGCTATTATCTTTGACTTGATAAAAATATCTCAAATTTATTAGTGAAAAACGATTTGAAAAGTTTATTTCGACTAACTATGTGTGATAAAGGATTTATAAAAGCAAAATCGGATAATATTCCTGATGTTGATATATTTATGATCACTAATTTTTTTAAAAATGACGTTCGGTTTAATTCTGCTGAAGTTCGAGGTGCTAAGGCATCAAGGTAAGTCTGTTAAAAAATACTATTCTAAATGAAAATAAGTATTTATTCTCTATTAAATATAATTAATAATTATTTCATTAATTGTAGAGCATCACGTGAGAGTTACGGTGATAAAGCTATAGGTTATGTTCAACTTAATCGTAAGAATGGTATTTGTGTTTTAAAAGGACGTGTGTGTCCAGAACACCGAGTTCGGAGTAAAGCTTACTCAGTTACTCTAACTATCAATGAAAAATTAAGAAAAGTTATAATATTATGTAATAATATTATTAAGTAATATTATTATGAATACTTACATCGAAATGATCTTCACAACAAAAAAAATTTGATTTTGTTTTTGAATAATCTCGGTGCACTGCTTGAAACCATTTCTTTCGACGTTTTTCGTCTTGTGGAACATTTAAAAACATTTTTTCAGGAGTTGTTTTTGTAGTATTTGTACATAATGGTACAAAACAAGAGCGATAACTTTTGAGTTTTGACATTTTTGATTATTTAACAATGCCAACAGAATTTACTAGATAAAAACTCAAAACACTGTACTAATTATTATATCTCTGTATGCTACAATGAGCAAAAACTAACATTGTGACGTCACACGCGCTCGGGTTTATTCGGGAGCTGTCGGCGGATCTTCGGTACTGAATTTAAAATTTAATTTTTATTTTGAAATAACTTTTTAATTATTGCAAAAAAAAAAAAATAGTTTTGTTATAAAACTTATATATGATCTTTCCATTTATCACAAAAAAAAAAATTCAAAAACCCAATTGAATTGTTTACTTCATATTAGTGTTGTGACGTAATTATCGGGAGTGGTACGGTAGTGCATTTACGCAGTCATTTGTTTACATTTTGAGATATTTTATTGGTCTTAAATCATTAATAATAATACCTCGGCCAAATAAACAATGTAGAAAAATGCTTGAATAATTGTTTCAGCAAGGAAGAAATCGTGAAAGTGAACGTTCTGATATAGATTATTTGAAAATTGACAAAAAAAAAATAAGTCACAGCAAAATCCTTACTGACCTGTTATTTTTTCAAAATAACAGGCCAGATATTTTTGTTTCTTCAATAAATTATATTAAAAATAATATGTCGATAACTCATTTCCCATCACTAAAACTCCCTTAAATAAACCTACAATTCAGTGCGGTATCGGGTTACAAGACCTTATATATATTTTTGCATGTATCTCTCAAGTAAATAGTAGAAATCCAGGGCGAAGCCAGCACCATAACCACTAACTCTTCTACGATCGATATTGATTGGTGGATTTCCAAATTTTTAAGTTTTCGCATAGTTACAGTCATTTATATCGGTTGATACCTTACTGGATCAATAAGCCCTATACCGCAGTGGCGGAGAGTTTAAGTATAAGGCGAATCGGCCTGATAACGCACCATATAAAAAACCGTCTCTTTTAGTCCCGCAGCGAAGGTGTTAATAAAGATGATTGTTTGTTTTTACAAGATTTTAGAATCCTTAAAAATATTTCCAATGTGACTGAAACTGACATTTGTTTCTGCAATAAGTAAATATGTTTTGGCAAACTTAAAGTATCTATAGTGTATACAATTTCATGAAAACCAGTTCAACTGTTTTAGCGTGACGAGGTTAGCAGACAGACAGACACTCTTTCGCATTTATAATATTAGTAAGCATGTACGCATGTATGCATGTAAAGTACTCCAATTTGATTTTGAAATAGAGTAGATGAACTCTGAAACAACAATTTGCGTAAAAAAATGTCATTGACGTCCCAAACGAGTCCATTGATATCTCATATCGGTCGTTTGTGGCGAACATTAGGTCGAACGAAATCGAAAAACTTGTTTGGAAACTAAAATTGACACGGTGCGAATGTAGCAGATGTAGAGTGCGGCGCATAATAGGCCGGTGCATTTTTAAAATGGGAGCGAACTGTCGTCACCGTAAAGTGCCATTGTGGGTGCCCTATGAGCACAAAAACCTCATACTAATTGTTTGCACATTTTGCGTCCCTACTCTCGTTCCCCTTTGATATCGGAGATGGAAAATGCGCGCCATTTTTTGTGCCGCGATACCTATTAGTGTATTTGAATGTCAAATATTTACATTGTTACGTGTTTTTCGAATGTTTTTATTTAAAATAGTAATACTTTAATTTACTTTTACCATTTTATGATCATTAAAATTATAACAAAAAAGTTTTAAAGTGCGACATTAAATTAAAACTGCATATATTCCAAACCGTGCGAGTGGTTGGTAAAAAATAAAATTCATTGAAAAAATGTTTCAAATAAATAAATAAAAAGCTTGAGAGGTGTCAAGGGGCACCCGAATGGAACAAAGTTTTTTTTATGTTCAAAAAACCTGTATACATCTACACTAAAAAAAGCCATACAATACTAACAACGCGTCGCTGTTTATTCTCAAAAAACGCCATCTAGTTGACGCACAGGAATACTATCAATGCCCTCTGCCCCTACCATGCAGATACTAATAAAAAAGTGTCGTTACAACTTTTTCAGACTAACCCGAGGCGCAACGCACGAGGAATTACGTTTCAATTATTATTAACAATCGTTGCGATTTAAAGTTATTCTCAATGAAAATCTAATTAATGTTAACGATGATGACAATGACGATGAGCACGAAAATGATGACAACGATTATTAGAAACATAGAAACAATAATTATTGTCACAGGTGTCCGCAAAGTGACAGCTCATCGTGACGAAGGGGAAGGGTTACGTGTCACGTGGGTTAAGCTTGTTTATAAAAAAGTAATCATCGTCCCCCATAAATCAATGTCTGCGTTGACACGTCTGTTTGTTTGTCATTGTATCAACGCCCCATTGTTGCTATTGCTGGCGCTCATTTTTTATCAAAACCCTTCATCTCCCCAAAGAATAAGTTGTGCGAAATAGCTCTCCCCCTAGAAAAAGGGTCTCCCCCTCCTTAAATTATAAATGACTATTCCCGGAAAGGTTTGAAGTTTACGTTTTTTTTTTTCGGATTTACTTCTTATTCACCCCCGCGTCGTTAGCGACTCCCAGATTTTTTCAAACTTCGAACAAACTTCGGGAAGTAATAACGAAGCTGAAATTCGGATCTATGTGTTTGCTAATTAGTTGTGTAATTCATTATTCTTTATATTTTATAACTTTAACTCAAATATATTTTTCAAATGTATTGTGTAACGGCAAACATTACACGGTAGGTTTTGCTGTCAGTTTTACCACAGTCATGACTGTGACTGATGCATAACCTATCGTGTAATGCAGTGACTGATGGTTGCATATGAAGTTGATTGACGAAAATCTGGATATGTTGATTTTTGCTTCATGCAACCATCAGTCACGTATTTTGAGTGAGTGTTTTCACATCTGACAAAATTGGAAAAAAATTAGAAACGTATACTTAATTAATACCTTTGAAAATTTTGGCTTTGACTGACATAAAACTGAAGAGAATTAAGTGACCGTCTAATTATACCATTCATCAGTCTATCAGTCACCATCAGTCAAACATAGTTCATGATTGACGGAATTGACTGTCGCTTGGATCGTATAATGGATGCCGTCTCGGTACATTTTGTTTTTGGTTGTAAAAAGTAAACTATAAAAACATAAGCTCTATAATTTACCCGTGAGAATACTAAATTCTTTGCCTGTCATAATAATTAATTATTAAAATTGTTACTTCAAGCAACAAGAACAATTTTATACTTGTTCTTTTACATCAAAATATTATGTCTATATTAAGAGCTTTAAATCAAAAGCATAACATAATTTAGTATTATAATGATGCCCATTAAACCCTTGTGAGCCTGTTTTTTTTTTCGTAATTTTTTGTCAATCACTAATGTGATTAACAAAAAATGCCTCCTAATCACTAATGTGACTGTTGATGTAAAAGGTCTTGGTTATCAGGTTTCCGAACAGTTGTCGGAACTCACACGGTATCATATTCCAAACATACTTTTTTCAAAATCAATGTATTTAGTTAAAAGGTCACGCTGACTTTCTGTAATGGGTTTGCAAACATATAAATAAATAATCTAAGATCAAATAAAGATTATAAAAAGTTTAATTACTCGTTATTTCAATTAACACTTTTATACTCATCATAATACAACATGAATACTATATAATATAATAGACATGATATTGATCATGAATCGAGAGAATCGAGTACCGAGTACTCTCCTTAAGACGTATTGACTTAGAGAGAGTACTCGGTACTCCATTCTCATTATAATTATGTAATAAAATTAGGTACTTAATTTTTGACCAAATTTCCCTTTAAATAAATGACTCATGGACACTTAGTAAATTACTATGCGGCTGGCGCGGCGGCGTGCGCCCCCCGCCGCGCGCTACCCCTCCCGCGCGCGGTGTCCATGCGTTGGTATAAATAATTATTTAACTTTAAGCTACATTTACTCAGTGATCAATTGATTTTTTTTTTAACCAAAATAATAGCCAAATATCACGTCCTCGAGTATTGAACATGTCTCACCACATACTATGTTTTCAAAAAAGTTACAAAAAAAAATTCAAGCAAAACTGTCCTCTGAATATAAAAATTACCTGCATAAAGTAGCTTCAAATACTCTTAGAATTTAATATAGAAAACGCGAAAGAATCTTACTTTCTGTAATATAAGGAGACGAAAACACGCAACCGCACGATTCTAGCCACATTTCTAAGGAAGCATTCTTTTAAGACAAATGAGAAAGGGAAAAGAAAAGAAATACTTTTCTAGAAACGTAAGAAAACGTTTTAAAATTAAAAGACTGAGCTTTCATATATGGAGACACTCCGTATGAGATTTAGTTATGATATTATCATGTCCATTTATACTATCTATACTAATATTATAAAGCGGAAGTGTTTGTTTGTTTGAACGCCCTAATCTCAGGAACTACTGATCCGATTTGAAAAATGATTTCAGTGTTAGAAAGCCCATTTATCGTGGAAGGCTATAGGCTATATTTTATTACGCTAAGACTAATAGGAGAGAATAAATAGAGGAAAGTATGGAAATAACGGGGGAAATTATTTGAAAGGGCTTATCTCACGAACTACTGGAACAATTTTTGACGTGAAGGATCATAGGCTATTTTTTTGGTGACTAATAATTATTTGTCTGTGAAGTATCTAATTTATGCGGGCGAAGCCGCGCGGAACGTCTATAGTATGTTATAATTTTAATAACATCCATACTATTTTGCGAAAGTATGTTTGTCTGTTAGCTCTTCACGCCCAAACCGCTGAACCAATTTTGCTAAAATTTGGTATGGAGATACTTTAAGTTACGGGAAAGGACATAGGATACTTTTCATCCCAAAAATGTACGGTTGCAGTGCGTTAAACATGCGCAACGGAGTTACTAAACTCCACTCGGGCTAACTTGTCGCTAGTGAGTATAGTCTTTCATATTTTTTGTTTAATGCTTCCTATCTTGAGACGATTATTATGATCATATCTAATAATGTCTTTAATATTTCAAAAAAAGAGGATTACACTGAATTTAACATTGGATTCGTTCAAAGGAATGTTAAGCCCGACGTTGAAGTATTTTTTTCCGGAGAGATTTTCGTACTTAGTCAAGAGAATCTAACTTCGAAAATCTTAACACGACTTTGACGCGAAGTCAAAGATATGCAACTATGTAAAGCGAGGATTAAGTCAGGTGGCCAGGAGCGAAGTAAACGATTTATGAGGACAGGCGAGCGCAGATGCGATTTCTTTAAATCTTTCCGTACATTTTCGTTCGAGTCTCGTAAAGCTGGTAAAGTGGCGACTAGACGGCGATATTCTGGAATATTTAAAATATAATTTAGTGGCCAAGTTTTATAACTAAAATGTTTGCAGAGATTTACTACGCTTTGAATTTTATCGTACTTTTACAGATAATAATAATTATTGTTTCTAATTCAATTTCGTTTCTAATAGATCATGAGTTTTGATGAGTAAGAAGTACTTATAACAATACTTTCATTAAAGTGACGCCGCGTTAAAGTAAAAAACCGTGTTGGATATGTTTTAGATTGCTTGTTTTTTATGAGATGCCATAGAAAACAAGAAATGGAACAGCGAGAAATGGAAAATGCGTAAGCGACAAAATGGTTTTTGTCGCGTAATTTAAAAACCATAAATACATTTCATATAAGCTATGGGTAAATTAAAGTGTATGCTTGAACCAATCTATGTAAAAATTTTGGAGGCTTAAATCACTCTCTTCTGTTGGCAAAATTAGAATCCCTTTTTTACAGAGGTCTTTTTGAGCGATTATTCTGTGTTATACTTTAATTTCTTAGCTTTAGTCATTGCTGAGAAAAATCGATATCGCTGTAGCCAAATTATTAAGGCATCGCCTTAACTTACCAAAAGAACTAACTTTAGTTGCACTAAATACTAATTAAAACCAATACTTGCTTGACTTCCGTTTCTCGTTCTTCATTTAAAAAGAAAAATGTAATATTTTGTGTCTTCTGTACTGTACCTATGTCTTAATAAATATTATCATTTTTATACTAAGCGCTTTGTGTTAACCACACATTTTATATGCAAGGATTTTATGCTTAAAAGATTATCTTTATTCATATTTTAGCGCTAGGCCACATTGCTATGCGTCACGACGCGACGTCGAGATTCTGACGTATTTTATAATATTATGCTACATCCATATATAATAGGACACAAAACCACGTTGTAAATTGTATGCCAAATAGCTCGACAACACTATATTAAACTTATATTACTATAATTGTGTTCGTTACCTGGCACCCTAACTGTAACAAATAATAATAATAATAATAGCTCCCACACCGGTTTCAATGACGGTGGCCAATTTCATTGAAACCAGGCCAGCTACGCAAGAGTAATCATTTAGTGCCCAAGACTGTGCGCAGTACACAAGAGCACTCTCTATTTCTTTACTCTCATAACCCAGTGGGGCTGACGACGGTGAGAGATCAGGCGCAGGACCGACTTTTTACATGCCCATCCGACGCATGGATCATCTTACTTGTCAGACTATCAGGTGATCAGCCTGGCTTTGTCCTAACCAAACTTGGAAATAACATGAACCAACGCGGGAATCGAACCCACGGGCCACGACTCACGACGAGTCAAGAGCCACGCTCTATACCACGGAGGCGTTTTGTAACACTGCAACGCAGTGGCGTAACGTGGCTGTACGCAGATGTTGTATAATAATTTAAATATAATTTTCCCGTTACATCGCACCGTAACTCTACCTATGCCGTATATCACGACGCCACACAACGCTGCAGCGCAACGTGTCTCTAAAAACGCTCGCATGCGATTGCATGAAACACGCCTCCCGCGTACAATGTAGTATTATGCAATCTATTTACCGCATAATAAATTACCTTCTTGTATAGAATTTACTCAGTTACTCTTCTATAGAATTTATTATTCGTGGTAGTGGTAAAATAATATGCCATATTGCAAGTTGCAATGCTGTGGTGCATCGTGGCTTCACTCTAAGAACTACTCTCGCACGTGATTGCACTCTGTTACGTCGCATCTTAACTGTATGCCACACATCGCAACGCCACACAACGCCGCAGCGCAACGGCTCTAAGAACTACTCTTGATTGTATGGAACAGGGAGGCACGTCACTATCTAGTACAAGCAATCCATGTACCGTATAAATCACCTTCCTATATCGGACTTATTATCAGGGGCATCCGTTACATAGAACGGAATAGTTTGTGTTTCATACCGTAATGACACGCGTCATACGCTTACATGGCATACGATTCACCCGCGTTACTCGTACATCGCAAGTAACTGTATGCCACACTTTGCAACGCCGCGGCGTAACGTGGCTCTAAGAACGCTCGCATGCGATTGCATGATACAGGGAGGCACACTATATTCCTGTACAAGCAATCCATTTACCGTGTAATAAATCACCTCCCTGTATCGGACCTATTATCAGGGGTATCCGTGCGTATTGTCTCTCCCCCTGGCAACGCAGATGCGCGATAGACAATTTGATTATGTCATTACCCTGGCCTCGGGCCTGCCATTGTTGGCCGTTTGTGCTTTGTCATAATAACACGTCGTAACAATATTTTAATATGCAATTTTAATGCTCCGTCCCTTAGTAGTTTTGCATAAATGGTATTAATATTCAATAATGATATTATCATTATTGAATATTAATACCATTTATTATTAAAACGGCATAAACACGTCACAGTTATTATTAAAACGGCATAAATTTGTATTTGTGTGTCTAAAAAAAATGTTCACGCAACTGTCAACTACTGAACGGATTTTGCCTCAAACAATTTTATATACGTGGGACACACAAATTTATACGTGGGAGAGCCATGCTTCAGCACGAATGGGCCGGCTTGACCGGAGAAATACCACGTTCTCACAGAAAACCGGCGTGAAACAGCGCTAGCGCTGTGTTTCGCCGTGTGAGTGAGTTTACCGGAGGCCCAATCCCCTACCCTATTCCCTTCCCTACCCTCCCCAATTCCCTTCCCATCCCTACCCTCCCCTATTACCCTATTCCCTCTTAAAAGGCCGGCAACGCACCTGCAGCTCTTCAAATGCTGAGAGTGTCCATGGGCGACGGAAGTTGCTTTCCATCAGGTGACCCGTTTGCTCGTTTGCCCCCTTATTTCATAAAAAAAAAACAAACGATTGTGTTTCATAAAGTTTGGGATGGTATATTAGGCTCTATAAATTTCCAGTTTTATAGGAATAATAAATGTATTTGATGTTGTTTATTAATTAAATACTTGGTTGTATTTGTTTCCTTTTATTTCCTTAATCTTTAGTTAAGGAAAACCATATTATTCGTATATCGTAGCCGAAACAAGGAAACGATACAGTAACGAAGTGGTTGGGATCTCGTAAGAATGACTGACGTTTTGGTAATCTCGGTCATGTTTTGCCGAAATTGGATATAGTAGAATTGGTTGATAATTGTAGGGTTACCATAATTGTTACGAAAATACGGATTTGTTACCTAAAGATAATAAATATTTTGGTTTTTATCATAGTTTTTTCTATCTTGATGAATCGTAATGCGAAAAATTAAAAGTTTATTACCATTTGTAAAAGAAATTAAAATATTACATTAAATAATATACGAGAATTAAGAAATACAAAAAAATATCCAAATCTATTAACTTTCTACCCTTCCACAATTTTTTTAGGTATTGTGGAAGCGTAGTAAGTACTACACTACAGAGTAAAATTGCATTCAATTATAGTTTTAAAAGCGGAGCTAAATTAAAAAAAATACTTAATTTGACACTTAAGATTGGCGCTTTCGTTGCCTTCATCGCAAGTATTTATAGCTCTCCCGCGTATATTTCTATACGTGGGAGAGCCATGTTTCGGCACGAATGGGCCGGCTTGACCGGAGTAATACCACGTTCTCACAGAAAACCGGCGTGAAACAGCGCTTGCGCTGTGTTTGGCCGAGTGAGTGAGTTTACCGGAGGCCCAATCCCCTACCCTATTCCCTTCCCTACCCTCTCCTATTCCCTTCCATTTCCTACCCTCCCTTATTACCATATTCCCTCAGCCATCTTAAAAGGCCGGCAACGCACTTGCAGCTCTTCTGATGCTGCGAGTGTCCATGGGCGACGGAAGTTGCTTTCCATCAGGTGAACCGTTTGCTCGTTTGCCCCCTTATTTCATAAATAATAAAAAAGTGCTTTTCCCACTGTAAAGTAATCCGTTTTTTAGTACAACTGTATTTTGTATAAACTTTGCTGTCAAAATTATCGAATCGATCGATGAAGAACCAATGTTCGGTTCATTAAACGACCAGATAACCAACTTATAAAGAACAATAATCAGTAACAGAATACAGAGTTTATGCTTTCAAGTATGAAAATGAAATTCAGCCATCTGGCGTCGGAAAACAATCGGTATATCGCGAACAATCGAGCGAAACAACGCATAAAAGACATAAAAGATACGCTGATGATATTTCATCGAACCCCGTTACTATTATGTTGATGACGCCATTATCGTACACAGTGGCGGCTTTACCCATTGCGAGGCCCCGGGCGGCAGGTTTTTACGAGCCCCGGTCAGCAGGTCTTTACCAGGCCCTTTGGCCGTCTATCCACCGCCGCCGCCAACACCGGGACCTCACCGCCAAAAATTCAATTAAAATGCTACTTTATTAACCGACTTTATAAAAAGGAGGTTATCAATTCGACGCGTATATATATTATGTAATATTTTCATGAATTGCCCAGTTTTTGTATATGTTAGTCTATTTTAGTATCTAAAAAAATGTTCCAAATTTCAAAAGTGTATGTAAGTATGTATGTATGTTTTTATATTTGTGTTCGCATATCTCCGGAACTACAAGTCCGATTTAAGTAAGTAATTCTTTTGTGGTATTGTTCAACTTACGGAACACCACATTAAGTTTCATCAAAATCGGTTTGAAGTTGGTTTTATCTTTTTAATTAAAATACTATTATTATGACATTTTGCTTGACGCGAGGCTCTTACAAGAGCGAGGCCCTGAGCGTTTGCCCTGTTCGCCACCCTCTAAGGCCGCCACTGTCCTACAACATTCCTTTTGTCGCAGGAGCGCTGTAGTGGCCATAATTTCCGGCTTTTATGGGACATCTCCATACGAAAGATGCTTGCAGTTTTGCAATATAGTATGACGGCAAATTAAACATACAATCTTGAAATTATTGAGACTATTATATGATATTATTAAGACTTGCAGTCGCACTGCATTTACGATATAAATATTACGACAGCAGATTATTTATGAAGAAAAATCTTGAAATGGTTTGCATCTTCAAAGTAGGTTTTCCTACGTCTTTGCGTTCTATGTTATAAAACAGATTGTGATTAAGTATTAAAATGGTGCATATTATATAATTTATGACTATCATAATAATTTGTGAATATATTATATTCCAGATGAATCATAAAGCATTGTTAAAATTATTATAGCCAAGAAATAAGTTCTAATGTGTTGCTTAGGTGCACAGGGTTGACACAATACTATTTTCGATTTAACTTAAGCTTTTATTTTGTTGTCAGATTATGTTTTATTACTTAGAAAACGATAAATATATGTGGGCTGGGAATGGGCCGGCACGACCGGAGAAATACCACGTTCTCACAGAAAACCGGCGTGAAACAGCGCTTGCGCTGTGTTTCGCCGATTGAGTGAGTTTACCGGAGGCCCAATCCCCTACCCAATTCCCTTCCCTACCCTCCCCTATTCCCTTCCCTTCCCTTCCCTACCCTCCCCTATTACCATATTCCCTCTCAAAAGGCCGGCAACACACCTGCAGCTCTTCTGATGCTGCGAGTGTCCATGGGCGACGGAAGTTGCTTTCCATCAGGTTTGCTCGTTTGCTCGTTTGCCCCCTTATTTTTATAAAAAAAAATATGAAAAAAATATAATTTTAATAAAGTACAAACTTTATTAATCCATTTCTGCATTAGTAATTCTGTAAGAACGTTTGTACAATCATAAAGATCACGAATAAAATAATAAATTTCGTTCTTTAAACATATTTTTAGAAGAAATCTTCAATCATGTTTTTAAATAATAATAATATTTTTATATTAAGCCTTTTTGACAACGCAATATTAAAAATTAATATTTAGGCATTAACTATTATTGTTAAGAGGCGTTTTAACGATTCAGAGCATAATATTTTCCACCTTTTTAGTAAATGCGAGTGTTTTTAGTAAACCCCGTGCGAGTTTCTTACGTCGGTTCTTCTCGCCGGGTTAGTTCCCGAACCGGTGGTAGGCCTCATGTAGACGTTCTAAAAGTGTTAACTTTGTTAACCTATTTAGAAATAAATATTTTGATTTTTTACGTTTATAAATTACAACGCAAGAATCAGTCGGTGTCTGGCGTATAAGAAAATTAGTCACATGAGAAACTTTGAAAAATATGCTGAGTAAGGGCTTGTTTCACCACTTTCTGATAAAGTGCTGGATAGGTTACCTTATTTGACAGATTCTCCACACCATATCTGTCAAGTTAAACGGTGGATAGCCTATCCGGCACTTATCAAAAAGTGGTGAAAGAGGCCCCAAATATTATGTTTATTATCAATAGGGTAAAACAAAGTATTATATTAGTGTCAGTTCCGTTGTTTGATAATTTTATTATGACACGAGTTCCTTGTGTCACTTAGTTATGACAGTGAGACGCTCGGTGTCATGCCGTGACACAATTTGTCACTTAATTAAGCGGATTAATTGCCAAAAACACTAAAACATAATATTAGTTAATACGGATGTTTAGTTTCAATATTGTGTTTAGGCTAATTGACAATTTAAACAAGTACTTAATTAACTAATGTTGCTTGATTATAATAATAATATATTGTGTTCTAAATTGAATTCATTAACTCATTGAATTTAGAAAACTTGTTACCTACCTACCTACCTTAAAATTAAAATATGGCTCTATATTTTAATTTAATGTAAGAAACTCATCAACAAAAATATATAAAATTCTATCAAAATTTTACTGTTGTACGAGTACAGTAAACAGAATTCCAAGATTTTGTTGATGCATGATATTATGTTAAAATATTTCTTATCGTTACAGCTTCTACCGCTCGGAGACATATTTTAAAGATAACCTAACTTTATTAAAGATTATGATATAAGCTCTATATAATATTTTCTGTCAAGCTCAACATTAATTAACATTATATTTAAGTTTAGTAACCTCTAAACGTCCCTCTTCTTTCGGCCGTTAGACCACTCAACTTAACAATCCAACATTAAAAAAAAATTCGTCAGTGACAGCCCTAGGACTCCCGCAGGCTGATATATCGCTCTCATTGTCGCGAACTAACAACAGTCCATTCCGGCTAACAGCCCGCTTTAGTGACCCTACGTCCGGACCCCGCGCCGCTATCTTACGCCACAGTATAATGCAGAACTAGCTGATTTGGCAAACGATGTTTTACTAAAAATATTATACCATATCTATCCATACTAATATTATAAATGAGAAAGTGTGTCTGTCTGTTTGCCTTTTTGTCTGCCTGTCCGTTTGGGCGATTTTGTTGAAATTTGGTATGGGAATGCTTTGAGCCCCGGTAAAGGACACATGTTAGGTACTTTTTATTCCAGCAGTAAACTAATTTTGGCGCAAGAGAGTTGCGGGCATCGTCTATTTATTCATTATATAAACCTTTTTGAATAACTTTTTTTATCTAAAATAAATTTATCGAGAACCTGACATTTCTTAGTGTTACCAACTATTGTGTGTCCTTTTTTCATACCCATACCTAGACATCGGATTATATGCACATTCAAAGTGCTGAAATATGCATGCAAGTATGCACGATAAAATGGCCGAAATATGCACAAAATATGAACAATCAAAAGTCTCTTATTATTAAAATTTATTATTTTTTTGAAGAGCTTTCCGGCGGTGCCGTTAATAAAAGCGTCAATTTTTTTATAATTTCATCAAATCCAGGATTTTTCGTTTATTATACAGCACCAATAATAATTTTCTACCAACAATTTCCAATTGCAATCCTATTACTAGCCCATGGAAGTTTAATAAATCGGTAACTATTTTATTAAAATTTTTTACTAATGTATACGTAATAATTAAACTACAAAGAAAAATGTTGTTGTATGAGCCACATATTTTAAGTGTTTTGATCAATCGTACCTCTGTTTTGTGGCCTTACTGTATGTCATGATAGCTAGTTTGGAGACTACGAGGGCATAAAGCTACCGAAATATGCACTATCACCGAAAAAATTCCAAAATATGCATTATCGCCTAAAAAGTGCCATAATATGCATATTTTGCATATGCAAGTATGCAAATGCATAATATAATCCGATGTCTACGGCCATACCCATCAAAATCAGATGTGCGGTGTGAGCGTGAATGGGTAAACGTGAAGAAGTAATAGACACAAACATTTATAGAGTGCATGCACGCGCGTAATTTTGGATTTTGATCGACCCATCTGAATTACAATACTGTATGGTGTTTATACTGTGTGATGCTTACAGCGCTTACTGATACAATGCCTGCGCTTGTTTGCGATATGCTTGTGTGTTACAAACGTGTACTAAAAGCCTTATATTTTCTTCCGCATTTTCAATTTTAAGCTTTTTCAATAACACGAGTGAGTTTCACTACTATATAATTTACACGAAAATACTTAGTTTGCTAGGTTAGGTTAGATTTTGCTTAAATGGTTTTTCTTCCTCAAAACCTAAATGAGAAATTTAACAGAAATAATACAGAAAAAGGACACATCATACATTACTAAATGTAGCTGTAAGTTTTCTTAAGAAAATAAAATAATAAAATAAATAAACAAGACAATCTCCTTTAGAGTAAATAAAACTCGCTTTTGCAAACCCATTTCCTACTTAAATTATCGGACAGAGTTTGAACGCCTCCGTGGTCTAGTAATATAGAGTGCGGCTCTTGACTCCTTGACTCGGAGGTCGTGGGTTCGATTCCCGCGTTGGAAATATGTTATTTCCAAGTCTGGTTAGGACAATGCAGGCTGATCACCTGATTGTCTGACAAGTAAGATGATCCATGCGTCGGATGGGCATGTAAAAAGTCGGTCCTGCGCCTGACCTGTCGCCAGTCGTGTCGGTCTTCCGTCCCACTGGGTTATGAGAGTTAAGGAATAGAGAGTGCTCTTGTGTACTGCGCACACACTTGGGCACTATAAAATTACTCCTGCGTAGCTAGCCTGGTTTCAATGAAACCGGCCACCGTCACCGAAACCGGTGTGGGAGCTATTATTATTATTATTATCATGGGACAAAGGTCGCATATTCGAATCCTTTGTTAACTAAAACTTCCGAGAGTATTTTTAGTCTTTTAATACCCCGTTTGTATCACAAAAGATATGGAATACCTATTTAACCTAGTACAAAAATTTTGCTTGGCATGTTTAGACAAGAATTTTACCTTCGATGAATAAAATATTAAAATACAACACAGGGGATTAGGGTAAGAATATTGTAACCCTGCGACCTAATATAAAGTTTGTCTTAAGAATATTTACCATGTAAGAAGTTGATTTTAGCTAGGTAGATACTATGTTTTATTTAAAAAATATTACTTTTAATAGAACAATAGAGAAAACTATAAACGTTTTGCGGGTAAAGATAAATCCTGAGTTAGATTAATACAAAATAAAGATAGAGTATTTAAAAAAATCGGCCAAATGCGAGTCGAACCCGCGCACGAAGAGTTGCGTACCGTACAGCTATAGCCGTTCTTGAGGTATACCCTGGAGACAGACGGACAGACTTAAATCCTACTCGCTTCCAACTCGAGGCGAAATGTCTGCTATTTCGTTTTCAAATCTGCGGATACACCCGTAGCGCAATTCTTAGTTTGTTCTCGGTAATTTGCAAATGATACATTCATTATCAGGATTCAGGAGGGCCTGCATGTTAAACTTCAAATAACTCTTTACTAAGCGCTACTTTTGATGTCCACCCTTCTAGAACTAATCACTAACAAAATGAGCCCCAAAACGCTTCCAATAAATCCATCTAGTGTTCATGTTCTCACATATATTACACCAACAAATGAGGGAAGTAATGCTTAGTAAATAATATACTAAGTTAAACGCGTCATTATTCTTGGTGCGAGGGCTATCTATCACGGGCTTTCAGCGAACGTACGCCCGAAAGGGATACGTAAATATTACTTAGGTATTATTGTATGTACTGTGTAACAAATTAAAAGATTAGGTATAGTTGAAGTGTCTATTCGTATTTTACTGCAAACGTAAATAAATAAATAAATAAATGTTTTATTTCTGAATAAATTTGAATCAAATATTTTCAGAACGTTGAACTACTCATCATAATATCATCTACCATCTACCATCCACCATAATATCATCTATCATCTACTAGATCTCCATTTATGTGATCTACCATCAATAAAATCAGTTGTTTACCAAGACAAAATGATTGAAGTATATTTATTCGTATATTTATATTAGAAATTTAATATTTCTGCCATATTGATCACTTAAAACTTCTCAATAAAATTATAATATTATGGTTTTGATCTCCTAAAACTCTATGAATATTGAATTCATTTTTTGATCAGCAGAAAGCTAGAATCTTAATTTTCTCACCAAAATTGTAGGTACAGGAATCGGCTGCTTTAGGAACAATCTACATCCATAGTCCATACTAATGTGTCTCTTCAAACATACGTGGGAGAGCCATGCTTCGGCACGAATGGGCAGGCTCGACCGGATAAATACCACGTTCTCACAGAAAACCGGCGTGAAACAGCGCTTGCGCTGTGTTTCGCCGAGTGAGTGAGTTTACCGGAGGCCCGATCCCCTAACCCCTACCCTATTCCCTTCCCTACCCTCAACTATTCCCTTCCCTTCCCTACCTTCCTCTATTACCCTATTCCCTCTTAAAAGGCCGGCAACGCACTTGCAGCTCTTCTGATGCTGCGAGTGTCCATGGGCGACGGAAGTTGCTTTCCATCAGGTGACCCGTTTGCTCGTTTGCCCCCTAATTTAAAAAAAAAAAAAAAAAAAAAACAAATCACTAAACCATTTTTTCTGAAATTTGCTATGGACATAGGATACTTTTGAACCCAAAAGAATGCACGGTTCCCGCGCGATAAACGAATTTTGACGCAACGGAGTTGCGGGCGACATTTTACTCAGTAGTATTTTTATAATACTAGCATTATTAGTAAGGCCATAACTATATCAAGCGAGTTCATGAGCTGAGTTCACCTGTGATATAAATAAACTCTGAAGTCATTCTAGTTTCATAACACCCTATTTATAGGATACTAGATAACCGTAACTAAGTTTCGACGCATTTTGTTAATGGTGCGGAAACCATACATTTTTTCGCAATAAAAAGTATTGTATATCCTTTCCCGGGACTCCATACCAAGTTTCAGCAAAATCGGTTCAGCGGTTTAGGCGTGAAGAGGTAACAGACAGACAGACACACTTTCGCATTTATAATATTAGTATGTATGGACTTCGTTTGACGCATTTTGTTTATGGTTCGGCAACTATATATTTTTACGTGACCAAAACTATCCTTCGACCTTTGTAGAACTTTTTCGGTAAGTATGTTTTAGTAATTTTTTCGGGGCCTAATCAAAATCATACAATGTATCAACAAAATTCTTCCAAACCCATTCAGTATTTTGAAAATATAACAGAAAGTCAGACAGACATAATAATATTACTTTCGCATTATAATATTCGCAAGCAAGTATGGCGACAATGTAAACTGTATGATAGTTAAATTAAGTGCTAAGCTGGACGTACGGTAAAGTTAATTATTGTTACCTCTTTCTTTTTTATTATAAACGAAAGAGAAGGAATGATAAGTAAATTTTCCTCCAACCCCTCCCCCAAAAATTAGAGAAGTCCGTTTTTGATTAAGTTTATTTCAGTGACACTCAAAAAGTATTCTCCGTTATGATTAATCTACGTTCATTACCAACAAAGGAGAGGGGGAGGCGGGTTTATTGAATAAAAGTGTTAAAAGTACTCTGATTGATGGTTCCACCCTGAAACAGATATTTCGCGATGTCTCCCACAATATTCCATAAGATAAATTTAGACGCTCCCCCTCATTTATCGAAAATGATTTATAATAGTTCGAAGCGATGGAGACTCAATAATATTGATTTCGTAATCAAAATATTTTCTGTATTGTATGTACTATCAGAAAAGTAGATGTCGGAATGATTGACTTAACCCGACCAAATGACGTAGGTCCATCAACTGCCTATGATTTATGAGTCAATTTCTTCGATGGTTTAAAGCGCATCATCAATAATACATAGCGTTTTTTATACAGCGCTTCATGTTTCCTGTCTTTATCTGTCATGTGACTTTTTCAATGAGCTAGACAAAGACTGGTTATTTTTATGGTACCATAAACTGATTTTGATTGGGACTTCTTCAATTACCTTCTACATTTTTTTCTGTGGTGAGAAATTGGAGTAGATGCAGTAGACTATTTGGGTTGATTTTTTTTTAGTTTCGACCAATCATAAGTTCTAATTTGTAAGTTTATCGTATCAATATTTGCAGACTTCACCTATATTATGTCAACACTGAGTCTTATATGACTGCGCGTTATGGCGGACGCCATAACGCGCAGTTTGGCGGCTAGACAGCGATAAATCGTCATACATTTGCTTGTGACCTCGCGACGTAGCAGCCAAACCGTGCGTTGGTGTTTACATAATACACATGTAAGTTCAGCCTAATAACAAGCACTAACTCACGAATATTAATCTATACTGTCAATCGCATATGTAACGGTAATTTTAATTTTATTGAGCTGAATAAAGTTTAATTTAATGAGTGTTATACGAGTAGTAATTACGATATACACTTGTTTGGCAGCGGCCGTATTGGCGCGGGGCCAGGCGTTTTACGTACAATATCACTAAACACATATTATATCACCTTATGTGTGTATTGGTAACTTGAAATACACTTTATGTTAAGTCCTCACATACGGTTTTACTCTATAGTTTTACTCCAAATCGAGCAAAACCACCGTGTGGACCTCAAAACTGACAGCTCGAAGGCACTCATCGAGCCGGCTCGATATAAATAAATATATATCTAATACATCCTTCGATTTGGAGCAAAACATATTATCGAGCAAAGCTGGATGTGTGGACGGAAACCCGAGCCGTAATTTTTACTCTACGTGATTGCTCGATCGAGCAAAACCGTATGTGAGTACTTAGCATTAGGTTGCACTCAGGAAGTGCCATCAGAAATAAATACGTGTAGCACTCGGGGACTGCCCCGGTAAAGTTGTTGCGTAGAATATTTTATCAACTTATGCAATTATAATTATTCGTAGGTACACACACAAACGCCGTGTCGAAGTCTGCGAAGTGCGAACTGAAACGATGTTAGACGATGCACGGCAACGCCGCGCCGCTGTGCCAGTCGGAGTGGGGTTGTTAGGTTTTTTCGTTACGGAATTTCTTGATTCGGTAGCCGCGCTTAAAGCCAGCGACAAAAGCTATGCAATAGCTTAAGAATGAAGCAGTAGCGGCAGTAGTAAGAGAGGGGAATATTACTGCCTCTCCTACGCTATGCCGGCAATTTAGGCGGGCCCTTAGACGATCAATTTTGCAATATCACGTATTGTGCAATATTATTGACCGTCTAGACTTTAGGGTTAATAATATTGAACGCGCCCGCCTTACAATCTTATTAGCTAACGAGCTTTTGCCCGCGGGTTCGCCCGCGTTAAAGAAGTATTATTAAATACAAACTTTCATCCCCTATTTTAACCCCTTGGAGGTAGAATTGATCAAAATCTTTTCTTAGCGGCTGCTTACGTCATAACATCTACCTGCATGCCAAATTTCAGCCCGATCCGTCCAGTGGTTTGGGCTGTGCGTTGATAGATCACTATGTCAATCAGTCAGCCAGTCACCTTTGAGTTTTATATAATATATATAAATATAGATGTCACGTATTGTATCAAAAAACTATCGTCGAAACTCCTATGTTTTAGATCCCGTAGAGCGTACAATGAGATTACTCGGAGCACAGAACTAGACTTATTCTGTACCAGTATTGGTAAACTAAAGAAGAACCTAAGCGACCCCTTTTTTAAATAAATTAATCAATAATATTATGCACTTGTAAATCTGAATTCTTTGTTTGCTGTTTAACTTTTCTAGTGTATTTTATGTCTGTGAAAACTTGTAATTGGCCTTCCTGTGTTATTTTAAAACCATTTGTTAATCTAGCTGTAAGTTTTCCTAAATAAATAAATAAAAAAAAAAATATTATAGACCGTCTAGACTCTAGGATTAATAATATTGAACGCGCCCACCCTACAATCTTATGAGCTAGGTTCACACTATGCGCTTTCGTTATCAATTTTCGTCATCTTCTTTGTATTCAACTCTTGTTTGGCGCTTTCAATAATTGAATACTTTAACGAACGCAATGCCAACATTGTCATTTTTGAGAAAAAAAAAAGAATAAAGCGAAAGTTTTGGATATGGTCAGGGCGCATGCGTCGCAGACATGCCTCACGTGCGCTGTTGACTGCGCTATGACGCATGCCTTTGACGAACAAAAAAAAGGCACAGTGTGGACATAGCTATTCTCAAGTTGTTCAATAAAATATTTTTCAATATTATTATTGTAGGTCTAAGGACTTGCTCTGGGTTCCTGTTGGAAGCTTGTCAGCTCTAAATGGGGTATTCGGCCGAAGGCAATGCTATGGCTATATACAGCCGTAGTGTGACCGATTACCACATATGGCTGCGCAGTGTGGCATAAAAAGGCTGAACAAGTAAACTGTCACAAAAGACTAAACAGCGTACAGAGACTGGCATGTCTAATAATCACGGGTGCACTCTCGTCAACACCCACCGCTTCCCTCGAGGCCCTGATCAACTTAACTCCGCTTCCTCTGCTTGTTCAGATGGAGGCCAAAAAGGTGGCTCTCAGGGCCAGGACGACGGGTAGGACGAATTGGGTCTCCACCCCATTTCGACAGCTGGAACAGTCTCTCAGTGAATCACCTATCATGGCCATGCCATCAGATGCCATGATCAAGGTGTATAGCTTTTCGAAGCAGTACCAGGTTTTTATACCTTTCAGGGAGGACTGGGAAAGGAAAAATCCAATCGATGTCCGCCCTAGCGACATAGTTTGGTTCACGGATGGATCAAGGAAAGACAACCGTGCGGGAGTCGGAATCTACGGAGGCAGGCCACCAAAAGGCAAATACGCCTGTTTGGGGGAGTTTGCGACCGTGTTTCAGGCTGAAGTCTTCGCTATCCTCGGTTGTTCACTAGAAAGCCTGGAGATGGCCCTAGTTAATAAAAACGTTTTTATCTTCTCCGATAGTCAAGCTGCACTTAAAGCACTGACTGCCGCAGAAGTCTCGTCCAAATTAGTTCTGGAATGCATTGAGACGTTAAACATGCTGGGAAGGAACAACAACATCTGCCTAGTATGGGTCCCGGGCCACAGCAACGTCCCCGGCAATGAAACCGCTGACGAGCTGGCTAGGCTTGGGGCCGAGAGTCTCATATATGGTCCAGAACCAGTCTGTGGTATAACTCCCAGTACCACAAAGCAAGTGCTCAAGGAATGGGGTCACAGACTATGCAGGAAGCAATGGGCTGAGACCCCTGGCCTTGAACACTCCAAGGCACTAATTCCTGACTTCAACAAGAAACAATCAGAATTAGTGCTCACCTTGGGTAGGAACCAATTAAAAATCCTTACCAGAAGCCTAACTGGGCACTGCAAGCTCAACAAACACCTAAACAGAATGGGTATTTGTAGCATAATGACTTGCAGATTCTGTGAGGAGGAGGATGAAACACCTATTCACCTTCTCCTCGACTGCCCTGCTCTACTACAGAGCAGGAACAGGCACCTTGGTCGCCACGAATACTCGTCCACAGAGGAAATTCGTGGCACCAGCCCCAACCATATCGTTCAATTTATGAGCAGTATAGGGTTGGGGATGATACTTTAGTGCGAAGGAGTCACAATAGATCCTCATGGGTCGCAGTGACGTCAGGGCTACAGTGCCTTCTTTAAAAAAAAAAAAATAAGGTCTAGGGACCGGCTAAACTCTTTTTGTGTACTTACTTATATTCGATCCGGTCACGTGTCGTAACTTAAATTTTTATATTTCTTTTACGAAACCCAAAAAGTGGACAACGTGACTATAGAAGTTTTTTGTTTAAAACGTGTGCAAAAAAAATCGATTATTATATATTTTAAAACGTTACAAGTGCCTTTCGTGTCCAGTACATTTTTTTATCGCGTATGTTTATGTACCTACCTACATAGATCAAAACTTAAGTCATATTACACTTTTTTTACTACTGCCAGCATAATCATACTCATAGCGCCAACGTGATATGAGATGGTAATGTATCCTTGTAGCAGTGATATAAATTGCACTTTGTAGCTTTCTCTCTATACCTACTTTAGTTTTTTCTCTGTGACTAAAATATAGCTCTACTGTCGGTATAAAATATGTTCCTCCTATGTTTTCTTCGATTGCAGACATCGCCAAACCGTAATGGCGTCGTAAAACCTTGAAAAACGTTCCGAGGTGAGATTAGAAGCCGACATCGAGCCGACAATCTCACGGCTTCCAGAAATTTCCCGATAAAAAGGGTCAACAATTTATCAGAACGATTGACGATTCTTTCCCCCACATTAAATAGGTTATGACATCCAGGATTTAGACTGGGGAAGATAAAAGTCCTCCATTTTGAATAGCTTTATGTGCGGTCTTAAAATTTTGAGCGCCGTGATTCGACCGAGGATACATAAATAAAGTGCTTATGTAGAGTATTCTTTATAAATTTTGCATAAACACCGTACTTTTGTTCCAATAACCACTTGAATTTATAGTCGAAGTGAATCAAGTGAAAAAATATACATATGAGCAGGTTAGATATTATTTTTGCGATTTTGGTTCCATATTAAAACAGGTATCATATTTTTTTCTACATAAATGTTATACTTTAACATATTGGAACGAAGTTCCTTTTCGCGCGTTCGGCGTAAACCTGAAGGCTAGACAGAACGATATTTGACCTTGATTTGACCTCGAAACTTTTTTATATAGTGCATGTTAGAGGCAGAGAGCGTTGATAGTAAGTATTCATGTGCGTCAACTAGATGGCGTTTTTTATAAATATTTTTTTGAGTGTACATGTATACAGGTTTTTTGAACATAAGAAATAACTTCGTTTCATTCAGGTGTCCCTTGACACCTCTCAAGTTTTTTATTATATAGATATGATGGGTTCCGTTGTAATTCTAATCAGTATACCGACGTAAAATGTTCGATAATAATCGATATTTCTGTTACCTCACAAATCTACCTTCGATATTTAAGATGGCTCTAAGTTTCAGTTACGAGTAATTCTTAGGTACATATTATGTAATTCTCTCGCTCTTCATTTACAAGATTTCATGGTTAATAAAGCAGTAGATCTGGATTAAAAAACCTGAATTAAAAATTTTGATATTATATGTCTCATTCTTTTTATTTAATAAGAGAACTGGCCAACGAGCTAAAACCAAAGCCAAGACTCGGTCGTTTCTTTATAGAGTAAAATGTATAGAATTGACTTATTATATAAGCGTTCAATATTACGACTCGTTTTATGTCAATTCCATACATTTTGAACGGCGATTCTATAAAAATCGATACTGAAAAGTCTTGGCTAAAGGCTCTTGTTAACTGCTCAAGCTAGAAACAAATTATTGGGTCGCGGCTGACGGATGCGGCTTAATAATGTGCACGATTCATCCGCGGACGTCCGCGGATGCAAAACATCCGGCTAGCCAGATTCTGTTCGGACTTCAGGTGCTCAAGGTCGCGTCCGCGACTTACGTCAGACAATGTGCACAGTTTAGTGTATTTACTATTTTGTATTAATCAGATAGAAACAAGCCGCATCCATCAGCCGCGACTTACGGACGCGTCAGATAATCTGTTGCCAGCTTAACCCAGATCTGGCTCAAATTGTCATTACGCTATCAACTAATGTCTTAACTTAATTGACTTTGACCAACTTTTTATTGCTTTCCAGTGGTAAAGAGCAGCATGCGGTACACCACGACGTCGCTCGTCAGGGTCGGACCTACGGCCTCAATGCGCGACGGGGAGCCCACTTTTGTGGGCCCCATCGAGAACGTCACGGTCGCACTTGGCCGAGAGGCGGTACTCACCTGCTCGGTGTCAGACATAGGAGATTATAAGGTAAATAACTATTTTTAATGTTCTGTGGTAAATAATATTATAATACTAGCTGTCCCGGTGATCTTCGTGTCACTTTAAAACCTTCCCTGGACTTCTACGAATATTTTAAGACTAAAATTAGCCCAATCCATTCAGCCGTTTTCGAAACGTTTATTTGCCATATAAAGTATTTCGCCCGTATTATTTTATTGAAGTGACTAAATAAGTATGTCACCATGGCAAGTCCATCGCTATCCCGTCGCACAAACAATGGTCGCCGTCAGTCTCGATTTGGAATAATTTACTACCATTTATTTAACAATTAATGCACATAAGTAACTGAGAATCGGCTACTGGGTACTTTTTATATTGATAACAATATAAAAAGTACCCAGTAGCCGATTCTCAGACCCACTGCATATGCATATAAAATTTGGTTAAAATCAGTAAAGCCGTTTCGGAGGAGTACGCGGCCTAACATTGTGACACGAGAATTTTATATAATTAACTGCCGCACTCAGAGTGGAACATTATTTGCTTAATTGTAATTAATTCAAAATTTTGACATAAGCCCCATAGTCCATACATTATCTGTCAAACTCTTCATTAAATTCAAGGTTAATCGTAATTAAATGTCTCTGAGTACGGCGGATAGATATAGATAACTTTTGTAAGGCCAAATTAATGACACTCGGGTGCTTGCCCATACAAATCACAAAAAATTGCTCTTCCGGCGCTACTACTTTCACCGTGAACTATATACAGGGTGTAACAAAACAAAGAGTTAGTTGTTACATACTTTAGGGTGTGTATGTGTTCCGTATAATAATATATTGAGTTCGTCTTGTATAGGGAACAGATAAATGCTCCAAAAGATTATCACTATACAATTATATCAGCTATAATATCTATAATATCTATGGACGCTTCATACCACGTGTCTGGCCCCCTGCTAAGTGCCTGAAGGACGTGTGTTACAGGTACCAGACAACGGAAATATATTTAAAACTTTTATAAGTACTATGCATATTATTTAAGATTTTTATTATATCATACACATATTTAATACACATACAGACCCGGCAACAATTAAAACTTTTTGTTTCGTCGGCGGTATTCGAACTCAACTCAACCCAATGGTTGAGTTGAGTTCGAAGTTTTGACGACCTCTGTGGCTCAATAGCCACAGAGGTGTTTGGTAACTGCCTGTACCTTTAATATATTTTAATTAGCTAGCCAAGATTAAAGCCGTTTATCAAACACTTTAAAATTATATTTACTTAGAAATTAAACGCTGTCTGGGTATTTGTTGATCGTTATTGGAAAGCGTAGGTTGCTTAAAATATCTTCATTAATTCTATGTAGTCTACAATCTACATTAAATATAAATTTAGACTTGTTAAAATTAAATATTCTAGGCCAGAGGTTCCCAATCTTTTTCAGCCTGCGGCGCAATTACACGTCAAATATTTTGTCACGGCAGCGCCCTACTCTACGTAGCAATTAGAAAAAGATACATAAACTAGATAAAAGCCGAGCTTTGTGAGGGCTCGCGTTGTGATACCTTGACTGACTGATGATCTAAGTACATAATATAAGTCTACATAATATACAGGGTGTAATAAAAATAAGTGATAATACTTTAGGGTGTGTACGTGTTCCTTGTAGAGAGTTCACTATGAAAGTAGCAGCACTGAAAGACCAATTTTTTTTTCACTTTTGTATGGGGAAACTCGTGACGCTCGGGCCCTTGCCCATACAAAAGTGAAAAAAAAAATCGTCTTTCAGCGCTGCTACTTTCACAGTGAACTCTCTACAAGGAACACGTACACACCCTAAAGTATTATCACTTATTTTTGTTACACACTGTATAAAAAACCTTGGCTGGCTGATGATAACACATCTACATATAAATAAAATTATTACTATGTTAAAGCACAAATCAATAGGCGTTATAGTTTTTTCGTAAGGTGTACCACAAAATGTACAGGTTGTTGGATATAGTCAAAGGCCGCGCTTCGCTCGCCCTGATAAATTACCTAATAGGTACCTTTAATGATAATAGTGAGGTTAAGCAGGTAAATAATAAAAAACAAATAATAAATCATCTACCTGCTTTACATAATAATTATTAAAATTTGATTTTATAATATTTGTGGTTTCGGATAATGATGAAGGATCGACTCACGGCGTCCCTCTTGCCTTTCCACGGCATACCAGGGCGCTGCGGCGCACATTTTGGGAACCCCTGGTCTAGGCATCTAATTATAGCAACATTTCTGCAGCATTCGTACTTCCATACTAATATTATAAATGTGAAAGTCTGTCTGACTATCTGTTATCTCTTCACGCCCAAAGCACTGAACCGATTGTGATGAAATTTGGTATGGAGATACTCTGAGTCCCGGGAAAGGCTATAGGATAATATTTTTTTTTTCAGAAAAATGTACGGTTCTACGCAATAAACGAATTTTGGCGCAACGGAGTTGCGTGCGTCATCTAGTATTTAATTATAGTAACGTTGTTGTACAAAAGTAAACAAAACAAAAATTCAATATTATCATAACGTAATTTACCGAAGTTGATCAGAAATAGGTAAATAGAAGTACCATAAGTCCATAACAATACAGGGCCGTATTTCCCTCCCCTTTTGTTTGGTTGTGATTGATGTTGGGTTTTTTTCAGCACTCGGGGTTATTTTATCTATGGCAACAATATTTATTAACCGTCAAGAGATATAAACTTTGTTATTAGCAATTTTCCACTAACAGACTTTGTTAATATTTACAGCGCTATAGAAAATAAAAATAATATTGGCTATACAGTTTGTAACAAAATTATGTAATAATACTTTAGGGTGTGTACGTGTTCCTTGTAGAGACTTCGCTGTAAAAGTAGCGCTAACAGACGAATTTTTTTTTTTCACTTTTGTATGGGGAAACTTGTGACGCTCGGGTCCTTGCCTTCAAAGTCAAGTCGATTTTTTTTATAAAATTCCTTAATTTTTGTATAGGCATACGATAAGTTATGCAATTTTTTTTTTTCTTATGAGACCACTTTCATAAACGCAATTAACATAGCTATCGACCAAAATCTTTCCGCGATGCGTACAAACTAGCTATGTGTGACGTCACAGTTAGGGAGATCGCAGACGGCACACTTTTTGTGTGATCGAGTCTGCGGCGCACATACAGTCGGCATGGCGCGGCCATGCAAACTGTATGTGCGCCGCAGACTTAGTTGACATTTTGTATGGAGCGTTTTGGGAAGGCATATTTAATGTGAGTTTTGAATTGTGATATGTTGGAGAGTTTTTAAGCTAAAAGAGTAATTTTTAATAAGGAAATTCTGCGATTCGCGATTCACGACTCTCAAAATTACGCTCATTTGGCTTCACGTCCTATAGTTTCAGATTTCGCCTTCCTTTTTAAAAAATTAGTCCGTATACTTTTTTATGGCCTGTAATATTTTTTATTAAACTTTTACAAATAAATTCAAACGACAAAATGAAATTAAAGGATTTTTTCACTCAACGAAGAGATTAATTACCAATTAAAATATAAAGTTTCTGAACTTCTCAAACATTTTCCACTCTGTTAGAAGGGGTTTAATTTAATTTGGCTGTTATTTGGATGCCGTATATTTTCACCCTTGACCAAAACCAGTTCCAATTTGTCAAATTCTCTTTAACATTCTAATATTTCGTTAATCGTTAACTGTAAACTAAATAATTAAACTAAAATGTATATTTGATACAAAATAATATCATAGAGAACTTAATTTTATGTTGTGGGCATGTGAATTGTGATGGATCACATAGATTGCCACCATGGTAAGGCAGCTGCCTACTGTACGCACAATAATTGATGCCGATCATAACAGTAGGGAAAGCCAGCATGTTATTCGTTTAGTTAGAGCAAGCTATTTATTTTTATCTAGCTGTGCCCGTGTATTCGTTTTTTTTTTTTTATGAAAGAAGGGGGCAAACGAGCAAACGGGTCACCTGATGGAAAGCAACTTCCGTCGCCCATGGACACTCACAGCATCAGAAGAGCTGCAGTTGCGTTGCCGGCCTTCTAAGAGGGAATAGGGTAATAGGGGAGGGTAGGGATGGGAAGGGAAGGGAATAGGGGAGAATACGGAAGGGAATTGGGCCTACGGTAAACTCACTCACTCGGCGAAACACAGCGCAAGCACTGTTTCACCCCGGTTTTCTGTGAGGACGTAGTATTTTTCCGTTCGAGCCGGCCCATTCGTGCCGAAGCATGGCTCTCCCACGTATTATTACGTCGTTCACGTTTAATAGTTTGGCCTCAAAGATGAATAATTTTCCCCGCTTTTTTCCCACATTTTCCAATGTTTCTACGCTCCTATTGATCACAGCGTGATTTTATATAGCCTAGAGCCTTCCTCGATAAATGGTTTATCTAACACAAACATAATTTTTCAATTCGAGCCACTATTTTCTGAGATGAGCGCGTTCAAAGAAACTCTTCAGTTTTATAATATTAGTATACATAATCCTTTTTCAAACAAATCTCCAGCCACAAGCGTTTTTCATCTAAGCCAAAATCTCATAAGATCAGCAGATTCTTTATTCAAATTTAATGCGATAATAAGGTAACATTATAATACATTGACGGCCGAGCGTCGACTCGGGTCCTTTGCTCCATTATTATAATGACTGCGAACTGGCTTAGCGTTGGAGGGCCGCAATAATCAGAGTTGACAGACTGTTCCCTAATCCCTTATACCTTCATCCAATCTGCATAATTCTCCTTGAGGTTCATTTTGTATGGAAAAACCGGCAAAAAGGCCAAGCTTTATTATACTGTGTATATGGATATAACACTCTTTCCTAGGCTTATATTGGTAGAATTTTGGTTTGTTTCCTCTTCAAGCTTATTACGCTGGACCCAAGCCAAGGATTTTTCTTTGACGCTTCGGCGGCATTCGAACCCGCGACTCCCGGCTTGAGCTACCAACAGCCCACCAACTGGCCACAGAGGTCGTCGATGATGATGATGTTTTGTTGGCACGTCTTGTTAAATTTAACGGTGTTAGTATGCCACTGACGAATAACAATGTAATGATCACGTCCGTACAATGTGATACGCATAAAATTATACTATGATTATAGTTATTACCTCATACAACATGTTTTCGTTGCCCGATAATTTCTACAATAGAATTTGTCATTTGTTTAAGCAATAATGCTGTGATAAAATCTAAATTATGCTAGTTGTATACCCCGATTTACGACACACCCTTTAGTACTAAGTAGACATTTAGTACTTAAGGTGACGCCGCGTTAAAGTAAAAAACCGTGTTGGATATGTTTTAGATTGCTTGTTTTCTATGAGAAGCCGACCCGGCCTGGCCCGGCCAAAATAAGCAATGGAACAGCAAAAAATAGAAAGGGTGTGAGCGAAAAAATGGTTTTTGTCGCGTAATTTAAAAACCATAAATACATTTCATATAAGATATGGGCAAATTAAAGTGTATACTTGAATCAATCTATGTACAAATATTGGAAGCTTAAATCACTCTCCTCTGTTGGCAAAATAGGAATCCCTTTTTCACAGATGTCTTTTTGATTGATTATTCTGTGTTGACCAATCGTGTTATGCTATAATGGGTAATTCAAAGACAAAGACATGATGAATACTGACAATTAACTTTAATTTCTTAGCTTTAGTCATTGCTAAAAAAATCGACATCGCTACAGCCAAATTATCAAGGCGTCGTCTTAAAAGAAAAGGATCGGATCGAACAAGGAATAGAATCAAGATACAGTTCTGCGTGATGTGTCTTATTAAAAGAAATTATTAAAAGTCAGGCATTTAAGATTTTTGTTTTAAATATTTTGGAAATCTTAGGTATTAAATTTATTTTTATACTCTTTGACTTATCTTATATATAACATTCTCGTGTCACAATTTTAGGCCGCGTACTCCTCCGAAACGGCTTTACTGATTTTAACCAAATTTTATATGCATATTCAGTGGGTCTGAGAATCGGCTACTGGGTACTTAGTTGTTGAATAAATAATAGTAAATTATTACAACACGAGTCTGACGGCGACTATGGTTTGTGTGACGGGATAGCGATGGACGTTGCCATGGTGACATACTTATTTAGTCACTTCAATAAAATAATATGGGCGAAATACTTGATTTATATTATGGCAAAGCAACGTTTGCCGGGACAGCTAGTTATTATTTAAAATTTATTACTTTGATTATAATTATTCTTAGCAATATAAAATTACTTTACTAACCGTAATTTACCAGCCTAGAAAATAAAACATCTAACCTGTAAGTGAATTCGTGACGAATCCACCTTCGTTTTTTACTTGGTATTTATTACCCCATAAAAGTGACCGAAGCTTGAGGGTTACGTCACCCGCCCTTTTATTGTACGCCCAGAGCTGCCCAGAGGTTTGAGACATTTACAGGATGGGTAATGGATGTTCACAATTCTATTACATTAGTCTTATAAAATAAAAATAAATAAAATAAAATGTCTTTATTTCAGGTATCAAAAACTCATAACATGTAAAAATTTTATTAATTTAGCATCAGATAAAAATTCAAAAATCCACAATTAAAATTAGCAATAATCTAGTTCATGCATTATAATTATGATAAAATGAACTTAAATGAAATTAAATTGATTAAAGGTCATAAATAAAATTCAACTGAATAAATTAAACCAAATTAATAAATAGATTAAATTAAATTAATAAATAATAATTCATTGTTTATAAAATTAAAATCAGTAGTTATTTGTATAAAATTAAAATAACATTCAAAAAATACCCTGGATTTCTTATATCTAAAAAGAAACTTATATTCCGTTTCAATTCATATTCATCAAAATGGAAACAAAAAAATTCAATCCATACTAAAATTATGAATGCGAAAGTGTGTCTGTCTGTCTGTTACATCTTCACGCCCAAACCGCTGAACTGATTTTGCTGAAATTTGGCATGGAGATACTTTGAGTCCCGGGAAGGGACATAGGATACTTTTGAACCCGGGAAAATGTACGGTTCCCGCGCGATAATCGAATTTTAATGCAACGGGTTGCGGGCGTCATCTATTACAATCATAAAAATTTACGGCCTGTTTCACCACTTCCTGATAAGTGACGAATAGGCTATCCACCAATTAACTTGACAGATCAAGTATGCTATTCTCCATACTTGATCTGTCAAGTTATATAGTGGTGGTGGATAGCCTAGTGGTAAAACAGGCCCTAAGTCTTGTATTTGTTAATTATTTATTGGCATGTTTCACCACTTTCTGATAAAGTGCCTAATTGCCTAAATAAAGTGATAAAGTAGCCTATACTCACAACTTTTTTGACAGATTCTCTATACTTGATCTGTCAAGTTAATTGGTGGATAGCCTTATCAGGAAGTGGTGAAACAGGCCCTAAGAGTACTAAAAATACTTATACTCGAGAGATCCATGCTAATGTTCATGCGTATACAGCTAATATAGGGGTATAAAGGAGTGAGCACACTGAGACGAGCCGTGCCGGCGCTCAGCGTGCCGGGGCTCATCGCAAAAATCCGCCTCCATACAAGTTGTATGGAAGCGGATGCGCGTATCGCGCACTGTGTCAGGGCGCAGCGGATTTCCGCTTCCATACAAATTGCATGGAGGCGGATTTTTGCGATGAGCCCCGGCACGCTGAGTCCCGGCACGGCCCGTCTCACTCACACCTTAAGAAGGACCTATCACTCGGAATAAAATATGATGCGTGGATGTAAAATAACTTTTATAGTGACACTATATTAATATAAGATGGCTCAGTTTTTGGATTATCTAACTAACGATTATTATATTGAAAGTTGAAACAATCGACTTTACAATAATATTTATAAATTGGAACTGATCAGCAGCTTAGACTTTTCGGTGGAAATCATTAACCATCAAAACCGGTTTTGTCTATCTTATAATAAGACGATTAGTAATATTCACAAAATCCAAAAATATAATACTCATTAGGCACGTAGCAAAGTTTCATTATGAATAATTATTTCTGGGGTTTATGTTAATTTAAGTTTGAGTAACCGAATAGTTTCTAGGGGCTTAATTTGCAAATGAAAATGTAGTATAACTTTGAGAATTTCATTAGCAAGAAGTTTCACTAATAACTTGTTATTTTTGTTCTTGCTTTAGGCCCAAAGGATGATTTCGCCTCAACAAACGAACTCGGTCAAGCAAAATTAGACTGTAGTTTCAATGGTTGTACCATCAAAGATTTTGCTTCATAGGCGGATCTATGTAATTTAGTCGGGTTATGTCAATTCAAAGTTATCGGTTTAGTGTTCAATGTTATCGTGATAAGATAACACCGTTGTAAAAGTACTGCATTCTGTGAATAAACGATTTGATTGATTGATCTGTCGGCCTTGATATCACCCAACCAAATTACGTAGGCCTGCCATATTCTGCTGATGATGCATTGAAGATCCAAGTTCTATATCACGATTTAGAAAATATTATATTGTGCTCGAGTTGACTTACCACATTTTTCTTGTGGTTCTTCTTGAAAGCTAGAATAAAGGCGTAAAATGCGTAAGTAAGTGAGAATGACTTTGAGCCGAAATTTGTAGTACAAGAATCATTTAGTCATAGCTAAAGACAAATAATTCAATTTATTGTAGACATTTCTGAGTCTAATACCTAACCATATAATATTATTATTATGTTTTGGGAAATCACTATTATTATAGATACCAAATAACAACTAATAAAGTACGGAATCACTTCCGATACTATTCTTTCCAATTTCCACTATTACATCGGCAGTAAATAGCGAGGGACATTTATTTACAAAAACATCCGCAATGAGCCACCGGAGCTGAGCAACAAAATTAATGATCCACCAATGCTTAAGTTTACGAAAATATTTTATTCCGTCCGACTTAAATAGACTGCCTCCTATTTTGACTTTAAATTACACCGTAAGGGTCAGGTCACACAGCAAACAAAATGAGATGCAAGACAGTTCTTTTGATATTATCTATTTTATTATGCAGTGTCACCAAAGTGTCAAGCAAATTTTTACTTTATTATTTTACTAGCTGTCCCGGCAAACGTTTCTCTGCCATATAAAGTATTTCGCCCGTATTATTTTATTGAAGTGACTAAATGAGTATGTCACCATGGCAACGTCCATCGCTATCCCGTCGCACAAACAATGGTCGCCGTCAGTCTCGAGTTGTAATAATTTACTATTATTTATTCAACAAATGCACTTCAAATCAATCAATCCATTATCCAAAGTATCCATTAGCCGATTCTCAGACCTACTGAATATGCATATAAAATTTGGTTAAAATCAGTAAAGCCGTTTCGGAGGAGTACGCGGCCTAACATTGTGACACGAGAATTTTATATATAAGATTTACGAGTATATTGCTTCGATGCATACTTATGCATAATATATTATAATAAAATGCTTACTTAAGCAGTTATCTTGATGCCATAGTCACTTAATTAGCGATCAACCATTTCGATCCATCTCAAAAATACATGATTTTTATGACAGTTTCATATTTTTAGAACGAAATATGTTTGTTCGCGATGCATCGCAACGATCGCAAAGTAGTGGTGGCCTAAAAGAGTTTAATAGCTCTTACGTAATATTATGACAAGTCGGTGATCCATTATATTATGTGACATGGTCGAGGGCATAGTGAGTTGCGATACTTCAACTAACTTCCTCTATTATAACCGAATAGCTTCTAGAGTCCAACATAGCTAATAGGCAATTCCGCATTTTATCTAAACTTCTTAATATTAAATTCGAAAGTATACACAGTCTGTCTGTTAAGAGTTAAGCGTAAAGAGTTACGCCCAAACTACTAAACCGATTTTTCTGAAACTTGGTATGGAGATTAGTAAGGTGGATATTGGTATAATGGAGATTGGTGGTACTTGTTATCCCGGAAAAATGGACGGTTCACACGCGATCAACGAACTTTGAAGCAATAGTGCTGTGGACGACTAGTTTATATTATTCCAAAGAAACACCGTGCTTTATCTACATAAGATAAAGTCAATGTTATAATAGAGAAAACATGTTCCATATTCAAACTCAGTTTTTGCGTGAAATATCTCTAAAGCTCTAATATAATATACCAGGTGTAACAAAAATAAGTGATAATACTTTAGGGTGTGTACGTGTTCCTTGTAGAGAGTTAACTGTGAAAGTGGCAGCTCTGAAAGACCAAAATTTTTTTTCACATTTGTATGGGGAAACTGGTGACTCTCGGGCCCTGTCCCATACAAAAGTGAAAAAAAAAATTCGTCTTTCAGAGCTCCCATTTTAGTAGTATGTATTTGGTTGGCTTGTATTTCAGGGTTACTCTTTAAATAACAATTTGAATTATGCAGTTGAATGAGCCTATGACTCGGTATACGTGATAAACTGATAACTGATAACATATTATATACATCTAAGATATTTTAGATTTAAATAAACGTAGATTCGAAGTAAATATAACGATTACTTATTTTGAACGTGTTAATCAAGCGGGAAACACATTTAACAGTAAACAAAGGGAGACTAAAAACAAACACGTTGCGAGTCACTCACTTATAAAGACGATTAATAACATCTAAACGATATTATTTCATACGTATAATATGTGTTTCTAGACTGTTCATATAAATAATTCACATCTCAAATATATTATGTTCATACCCAGTCTGAGTAAACAACTTTAAGGATCAAGACGCATGATGTATGGTCGCTGTAAAGGAATTTTATTTCTCCTTTCATACGTCTGATACCTGTATACAAAAACTATATTTTGTCGGCGACTGATAAAATATTATCGGGGACATAGAAAATGATAAATTATTAAATGTTACTGATATATTGACGGTGAACTTGTTAGTTCACCGTCACAAGATCAAAACTACCAAAAGCCTATTTTTTGGCTTTTGGTAGTTTTGATCTTGTTTTTGCTTGCTGCTGTAATTGTTTTAAAACAACATCCGAAGACTTCTTCCATTTTTCAGAAAAAATTCTGACTATAAAATATGACTGAACACTTATATCGAATCGGCAAAAAATTAATTTAAATTATTTATTTATAATATTTTTTTATTACCGATAAGAACTACCTAATCAAGACCTTATACGTCATAAGTAAACTTAAATATTAATAGTGCACGTTCTATCTGCTGTCTTAATCCTATCTCTCTCCGTAGGGCTGCTGGAAGAGATTTCTATTAGAAATAAGCAGATCCTTTGTGTCGTTTTACTGTGTATATTGTCTTATTGTAATTGTTTCTTGTGCACAATAAATTGTTAAATAAATAAATATTCTAACCGTATTACAACCAACCCTATTACACTCAGAACCTACACGCTCTCAAATTTGAGCACTAACACAAAAGTCAGTTGAAAAAACAATAAAAACTCTGGCAGTACTGAAACATAAAATGAAAAGATATAAAGCCAAGTTTATAGGGATAGTTGGTAACTTGCGCGAGTCGAAAAAGCACAATTTCAGTTCTTTTATTCCTCGAAATTAGCTCGGCTGTAATATTTTTTGTTGCTCTTTGAGACTTAACTCGGTTATAAAAGATAAAAACCTCTTTGAAGAGCATTAGCCTTAATTATTATCCGTCGCTCCATAATATTTACAAACCATCAAAAATGCATTAAATTTTCGAGGAAAATTTTCAATGTTAAAAAAAAAGGGGTGGCTTTGAATGCCGTATGGGTTTTGTTTATCTAAACATAGTATTTTGATATTCCTAAATCGATTTTAATCATACTATTCTATAGCTACTGCTAAATGATTCAGTTACAAAACGGATTCCACGCTGATTTCTTAGTCCGCGGCTGGTTTCATTAAATATATACATCTAATTTATAAAAATAAGTCAGGTTTTCCTTCCTGACGCTATAACTCCAGAACGCACGAACCGATTTTCACGGTTTTGCATTCGTTGGAAAGGTCTCGGGCTCCGTGAGGTCTATAGAAAAAATTTTTTTGAAAAAACTTCAAGAGAAAAGCAGGAAAACAGGGAAAATAATTTTATGGCAAAACAATATTTGCCGGGACGGCTAGTTAAATATATTAGGTACTTTTATAGCACAGTGGGATTGAATTAACCGACACGACCGGAGTGAGATCGGCATTTTAACATGTCCATCGGATACATAAAACATCTTGACAGACAACCAAATTTTAAATATTTTTTGTCCAATGTTATAGTCGAATCCATGGACTCCGAGTCAAGAGCCCAGACCACTAGATCACGGTGACATTAATTAAATATATTAAAATTCTCGTGTCACAATGTTAGATAGCGTACTCCTCCGAAACGGCTTTACTGATTTTAAACAAATTTTATATGCATATTCAGTGGGTCTGAGAATCGGCTACTGGGTACTTTTTATATTGATAAGTGACAGTGAGAGATAACTCGAGACTGACGGCGACCATTGTTTGTGCGACGGGATAGCGATGGACGTTGCCATGGTGACATACTTATTTAGTCACTTCAATAAAATAATACGGGCGAAATACTTTATATTATGGCAAAGAAACATTTGCCGGGACAGCTAGTAATTTATTTATATAACAAGCAAAAAATAAATAAATATTAAATTCTCAATGCTACAGACATTTAGCTTAGTACACAATTAAAACTTTTTGCTCCCGTTATAATGCTGTTTGTACGAGTTGGTATAAAGTTGTATGTTGTTGTATGTAGTTTGTATGTAGCAATTAATTCAACAAAAACATTCACGATAAGCTCCAGTGCTTGAAATGGGTTTAGGCCAGTGCTTTTCAACCTGTGGGTTGTGACCCCCTGGGGGTCGCGAAGTTTTTGCAAGGGTGTCTCCAGTGGTTGAGAAATTTACATATTACTATACTTATATCAATAAAAATAAAGTTTTAGAACATTAATATAATATTAAGTAGAACAAGTTTTACAAAAAGTATATTTTCATAAACATATATACTGTATGTTGGAGGGCGCTAGTGTGCAACAGCTGATTTACGTCTCTCAGTTTTCTTCGGTCTTAAAAATATAAAAAGTGTTTATTTAATTGTGAAAAACGTTATATTGGGATTATAGTGAAGTGCTAACCAACATATATTGTGGACTTTGCCTAAATAAAGCGATTAACTCTAATAACAAGTGTAAAAACTATTCAAGTAAACAACGGTTAAAACTGAACTAATAGCAATTTTCTTCAAAAAGTGAACTGTGGAAGAATTTAATATAAAAGTGTCAGTGATATAGTGCAACTACTTACAAACAACTGCAACAAATAAAGAAAGTCACCAAAAATATAACGATGAAATTGCAAAATTGACTGCAACAGCAGCGCCATCTAGTAGAAATTGTCGAAACTAAAATATCAACTAGCAAACTAGTGATCAATTATTGTACCGATCAAGTTCGTAAAAAATTACGCGAGAGGGCACTACAATACCAAAATTAAGATGGAAGAAGTCATGAAAGCACTTAACAAATTAAACGAATTAGACACGCAGAAAAATACAATTATAGAAAGCGCTAAAAATGTAACAGAAACAGTAACACAAAATGTAAACATTATTCTGGAAGAAAAACTTCATGTTTTAAATGAAAAATACGAGGACCTCAAAGAAAAAGTGGAAAATCAGGAAAAACGAATTTATTTTTTAGAAAAACAGGCTTGAAAAAATAATGTTATTATCTTCGGCCTCGAAGAAACCGAAAAATCATACCAAATGCTCGAAAATACCATTATTAATTTTGTAATGAAATATTTTTCTCTAGAATTGGACCAACGAGACATTCGTGAAGTTAGTAGGATTGGAAAAAAAGGGGAAAAGCCTCGCCCAATTATGACTTCATTCTCCACACTCGGTACAAAAATAAAAATACTGAAACAAAAAAGAGAAGCCCTCAAAGGAACCCCATTCTATATAACGGAAGACTACCCAAAACAAATACTAGAAAAAAGAAAAGAGCTGCAAGAGCAGGTTGTTGCTGAAAAAAACAAGGGTAATCGAGCATTTATCAAGTACGATAAGCTTATTATACAAGGTACGAGGAAACCCATTGGCAGCAACAAGAGACTACTTACCCAATCTCCCGAATCACCTTCAGACTCTGCAATACATACACAGGCCAATAAGAAAAATAAACAACAGACCCAAACGCATAAAAAATTAAGCCAGTGTGAAGGAATTGGAAAGCCAAGCATGCTCAACTTCTTAGTCAACAAAGATCTGAACAACTCTCCCAGCTCTTCAGACAACAACAAGTCAGCCAAAACGTTCTAGCAACTATCGCCCCCCTCTGCAACAAATAATATTATAAATTTAAGTATAGAAAATAAACAACATCTTCCAAGACGGCTGGTCACCCTGGAAGATTACGACCACAACCCTCCAGAGAACAGTAGCACAAAAAATAAATTCTTTATACTTACATACAATGTTAGATCGCTTTCGTCCGAAGCACGTCTTATAGAACTAGCGGAATCGCTAAAAAATATAAATTATGATATAATAGGTTTATCAGAAATACGTCGCTTGGGCACAAAAATATTAGAGTACGAGAACTATATACTATGCCACACAGGACTCACTCAAGGACAGTATGGAGTTGGTTTTCTTATAAGAAAATGTCACAAAAATATAATAGAGAGCTTCACAGGGATCTCAGATAGAGTTGCATTACTAAACATAGCCGTAAATGGTAAAAAAATGACACTTATCCAGGTGTATACTCCAACTGAAACAGCAAGTGATAGCGACATTGAACTATTTTATGAGAACTTGTACAGAGCTATGGAAATCTCATATAACACTTTAATAATCATGGGCGACTTTAACGCAAAAATAGGTAAACCTAGAGTCGACGAATATTTAATAATGAAGCCAAATGGTTACGGAGAAAGAAATCCAAGAGGCCAAAGACTGGTAAACTTTGCTCTCGAGAACAAAATGGCAATTATCAATACATATTTTATAAAAAAACCAAAACAGAGGTGGACATGGCGCTCACCAGACGGAAAATATAAAAACGAAATCGATTATATTCTGACAAACAAACCTAGCATCGTTCAAAACTCTGAAGTACTAAACCTAAATTATTCATCGGATCACAGGCCTGTTAGAGCAACAATAATTCTATCTCAACAAAAAAAGAGCCGCTCTAGTTTTAATAACACTCAGAACTCTACATTAAATACCTTGCAGGGGATAACAGAATACAAAGAGTGTATTAAAACCTACTTAAAAAACTCACTAGATCGACAAGAAAATATCCCTATTCAAACGTGTTATGACCTCATACAAAATGCTATCACTCAAAGCCTCCGGTCCGCTCGGCCACCGGAAGAAAATAAACATAAAAGACACAAAATACTATCAGATAATACTCTAGCGCTCATGGAAAGAAGGCACATACTTCAAAATACTAAACATAAGACAAGATCAATGAAAAATGAGCTTACAGCACTATACAAACTATAATATACGACTACACAAAGTACAGATTGGAAAATATCAAGAAACACCTCTCCCAGACAGGAAGCTCTAGGAAAGCCTTTAAAGAGCTGAAAACTAGTAAAAATTGGATAGATGGACTGAAAAGCGGGGGTAGAGTGCTAAACAGTCGCAGAGATGTTATTAAAATTGCAACAGACTTCTACAAAGAACTCTACAGCGCCCAAGAACGCGTTATCTACGATGCGGACGACATTGACTGGTCTAGCGCGTATTCTAAAGAAATCACACCATTTCATATAACAGAGACTGTTCAAGCGTTAGAGAAATTAAAATCGGACAAATGCCCAGGCTCGGATAATATAACCAACATAGCAATAAAAACGGCCAAATCGGTACTTGCTCTACCCCTCACTAACCTTTTCAACAGAATTTTGGAGAGTTCTCAAATCCCATCACAATGGTCGGTATCAAATATAATTCTTATCTATAAAAAAGGAGACCCATACGACATAGCAAACTATCGACCTATAAGCCTACTCCCTTGCTTATACAAGCTGTTCTCTTCTCTACTCAACCAAAGAATAAGCGCTACCCTTGAAAGTGAACAACCGGTGGAACAGGCAGGTTTTAGAAAGAGTTTTTCTACTATCGACCACATACACACCCTGGAGCAAATAATTGAAAAATACCAAGAGAGACAGAGAACTCTATATGTAGCTTTTATTGACTACAAAAAAGCTTTTGACACAGTTTCACATAGAAGTATCTGGAAAGCGCTGATAGAGCAAGGAGTAGAGGTAGGCTACATAAATGTTATAAAAAGTTTATATGACAACAACATTGGCAGAGTAAAACTGGACAGAGTCGGTCAGAACTTCCCCATAAAGCGCGGCGTAAGACAAGGCGATCCGATCTCTCCCAAATTGTTCATATCCATCCTAGAATCGATCATAAGAAAATTGGATTGGAAAACTACAGGACTCTATATAGACGGAAAATACCTAAGCCACCTTCGCTTTGCCGACGACTTGGCTCTTCTATCTGAGTCAGTATCTGAACTACAAGGCATGATAGAATCTCTTAATGTAGTGGGTAGAGAGGTGGGCTTAGAGATGAATTTATCCAAAACAATGATCATGACTAATAGCTTGGAGAAAATAATAAAAATAGACAACGAAGCACTCAAGTACACAAATAAATATGTTTCCTTAGGAAAACAGATCAGTTTCGGAAAAGACAGCAACTATTCAGAAGTAGAGCGACGTATTCAACTGACCTGGAATAAATACTGGAGTCTCAAAGAGATTTTCAAAAGTAACTTACCAGTTAGCATAAAAACAAAAACCATGCCAGACATGGAAATACACAGCTAAAGTAAAGAGAAAAATTATTACATGCCAACGAGGCATGGAAAGAAGCATGTTAAAGATAAGAAGAATTGAAAAAATTAGACATACAAAAATAAGAGAGGAAACAAAAGCAACGGATGCTTTGTGCTACGCTCATAAATTAAAATGGAAGTGGGCCGGCCATGTAGCCAGATTGTCGGATGAACGTTGGACCATAAGAGTGACACGATGGAATGGCCCGCTCGGTAAGCGTAACAGAGGCAGACCGCTTAAAAGATGGGCAGACGATATTAAATCTATAGCCGGGCCACGATGGACAAACATAGCCCAAGATAGAGAAAAGTGGGCATCTCTGGAGGAGGCCTTCACCCGCGGAGGGGTTCTGGATGATTAATAATTAGTTTAATTCCTACATATTTAGTTTTTTTTTAATTCTTAGTGTATTAATCGTCTACGAAATAAAGGCTTTTTTATTTATTTTTTTATTTATATACTGTATGTTAAAAAAAGCATAATGGTCGCGAAATTTATCTTCATATCGGTCGCATTACAAAAAAGGTTGAAAAACACTGGTTTAAGCTAAAAGATAGGTACGCTGAAAACCACAGCGCATATTGTTTTTCGGTGAAGCAATTTAACAAAAAACATTTTTGTTTCACGTGTAAAAGTGTTATTAGTGTGGGGGAAAATGTGTAATGCTTTGACATGAATGGGTCGGCTTGACTGGATTAAAATCATGAAGTAACAACTCACAGAAAATCGTATAACTCTCAACTCTGGTGTTGCAATTAACTATAGTTGGCAAACGCTTACTATCAGGTTGCTCAAATCCAGATAGAATTATTTTAGTATAAACAACTTTAACTAATATAAAACGAAAAGAGCGTCAAAATATGATCATTAAGAAAGGTTATGACAATCATATTTTCTTATAATATGGAATCTATATTGTATAAGCTGATAATAAGTATAAAAAGCAACAACTTTAACTCTTAAAATTAATGTTCGAATTAGAATCACGTTACTTTTTTCGTTTTTCATATGAATGAAAGAGAAGACATGACATTTTAATAAGCTATTAACACCGTAGGACGTTGGTGAAATTGGGCCTAAAGCATCGTAGATTTACACACAAATTGCACCTAAGAAATATTTGTTCTTTTATTTGCTAAGAATAAAGTCTGAACTATTTTACTAATAGGCTAATAACCTACACCGTAGAAAGATGTAGGTTACTTTAAATCGCGTTAAAATAGCTGAGGTTTTTGCTCGTATTGTCTTGACAAATCCAGAAACACACTTAAAACTTTCCAAAGGCGAAAAGTAGCACCTACTTGTACAAGAAGACTTGTCTCTTACTTGAGAAGTGTTTGTCTTTACTAAAAAGAACAAGTTACTTTTTTCTCTTAAGGATTTAATGAAATGTATTTTTATTTAAGACATAAATATAAGCCAACCAGCACCCGTAGCATGGCTACAGTAGAAATACGGAAGTATACACAAACAGCGGAGATAAACTGAAGGTGCCGTTCCGATATTTACCGCAGCTAGCCGCGATCGACAATAAATCAAATATAATGCCACTTTATGATATAGACCTAAAAATTCAAATAAAATCCTACTTTATGACGTAGACTATAGTCTATGAGATAAAGTGGCATTTTATTTGAATTTTTGTCGATCGCGGCTAGCCGCGGTAAAGATCGGGGTGGCACCTTCAGTTTATCTCCGCTGTTTGTCTATACTTTCGTATATTTCCACTGTAGCCATGCCACGGGAGCTGAGTGCTGGCGTTGCTAGCGACTCCGTGCACGTCTGGAATCGGAGAAAGAGTGCATTTAGTTACAAGAAACTGTAGCCTACGCTGTTTTACGACACTTTACAATTACGCTTTAATACATATTATAAATATGTAGTTATTTTTAAGCAACTATATAAGTAGGTACTCATGTATAATTAATTGTAAAATTCTGTAAAAATAGCCAGCTAATTGAGCAAAAAAAATTTTTAGTTTATTTTAAAATTATAGAAAAAAACACTCAAACTTTAAAAAAGACAGTGAGTTAGAAAAAATAGCGAGGAACAAACTTGTCCTGGATCTGGAAAAATAAATGTAAACGGAACGTGCTTGCGAGGGAAGTATAAATTTCACCGTCTAAAAGTGATTCGTAAATGAAAACCTTAAAAAATTAATTAAGACCATTTTCACGAAATATAAAAGTGTGATGATTTGTTATTGTTGCAGAATTAGTAATATTAATTATGGTTTTCGATAATTTATATTAAGTACTAGATCACCCCGTGATTTTCTTTTTTTTATTTTTTTAATGAAATAATGAGCAAACGGGTCACCTGATGGAAAGCAACTTCCATCGCCCATGGACACTCGCAGCATCAGAAGAGCTGCATGTGCGTTACCGGCCTTTTAAGAGGGAATAGGGTAATAGGGGAGGGTAGGGAAGGGAAGGGATAGGGGAGGGTAGGAAAGGGAATAGGGCATCCGGTAAACTCACTCACTCGGCGAAACACAGCACAAGCGCTGTTTCACGCCGGTTTTCTGTGAAAACGTGGTATTTATCCGGTCGAGCCGGCCCATTCGTGCCGAAGCATGGCTCGCCCACGTATAATTTCGTATCACTTTCCTTCTAATGTAAACCTTCTCTGGACTTCTACGAATGTTTCAAGGCTAAAATTAGCCAAATCGGTTCAGCTGTTCCCGAGATAGGAGACTAACAAAATTTAAAATTTATTTTAACTATCACAGTAAGTTCATTTGTTTATCGATCTGTCCGATGATTATCTTTTACCTCATCACGCTTCAAGCACGGAACCGATATTGATGATGACGTGTACTATCAGAGAAGTTGATTCCTATGCAAATCGGGGACCTAAGTAGCTTGGTTGCGTTACGTCAAACCCAGCTGACATATCACAATTAACATTGAATTGACATATTCGACCAAATAACGTTGGTCTGTCAATTGCATAGGAATCAACTTCCTCGATGGTACATTTGAATCCCGAGAGAAGACGAAGGCTAATTTTAATGCTACAAAACGTATGATAATATTGACAACAAAACTGTGGGTAGCAATCTGGTATATAATATTCAATAGACTGAAGGATAATTTGATATAATATTATGACTTGACGCTAGCAACTCCGTTGTGGTAAAAATCGTTTATCGCGCTAGAACCGTACATTTTTAGGGATAAAAGTCCCCTATATCCTTTCTTGGGACTCAGAATATCTCCGTACCAACTTTCAGCAAAATCGGTTCAGCGGCTTAGCCAAACAGACAGACGATTTTGCATTTAGAATATTACAAGTTGAACCGGTAAACGTTGTTTTGCCATGAAAAAATATTTCTAGTTTCAATGTAAAAAGTAAAAAAACTATTCTCAGGCCTAACGAATGTACTTACACTTTAAAGTCGGTTGAGCCATTTTGGAGGAGTTCGAGCACAAACACTGTGACACGAGATTTTTATAAAGTATGCATATAGATTGATGTATTCAATTTACCAAATTAATTTTAAACTGTGTTTAAGTGCCCTAGAAAAGATTTATAGCCTTAATGCAGACGTAAACAAGTTTATTGAAACTAAAATGTGTTATGCTAAAACTACTTAAGGGTTTTTAATATTATAAACATGAGTCGTAATTTATATATTCATGACCATACTTAAAATTTAATGTCGTTATTTGAATATTTGAGTCTTCTCGAAAAAAATGATTTTGATGTCATACTAAAATAGATGAAAATACCCAATGATATTCTATGTTACTAACGTAACTAGATTGGAAGTTTACGGTAGCAACGCGTTGCCACTTCGAAGATGCCTGCAGGCATATCTCACATACATAATGACATAACGAATATATGACTTGACATTGTCTTTTGAACAAAAAAGTGGTTACGCATTTCTGAGAATCTTTTGTAAGACATTGCTACTCTAGTATTTTAGAAACTCATTGAAAATACCAGGATTATTATAGACCGAAGTAACTAACGATGCCACGTTTTAAAGTTCTTGCTGTCGTTTTAAATTTGAGAGGTAGCTGCATGATAACATTCAATGCTCTGTACGTTTATTATTTTAAATTTAACCAATAAGACAGCTCGCTAACTTAAATTTCTGGGATAGCTGCTGCATAAGCTATGATACGAATGCTACGAAGTCTTCTTAAGGAGCTCCCCTTACGGAGATGCCGTAATTTACCTTTTAAGAGTATTATTAACTCTAAACAGCTCATAATTTGAAAGCTAAATTATAAGCAAATTATAATAAAAACACAGAAATAATTTTCAGCATATGAACATTCCTTTCTCCGTTATTAATAATTTCCTATTTTTGTTTATTATATTAGCTTCCAAAGTAATACAGTCATACAATCAGTATTTACAAATTACGCCTATTTGAAACACACGCCAATAGATCGACAATTTCAATAGCTACATATTCGCAGTTTGTACTTTTTTAAGTCAATTTTGAACTAAGATAAGTAAAAACATGGATTTTGGTGCGATCTCTGCAACGCGGCAAATGTAAGTGTGGTCAAACTCAGGGGAATGCCTTAATAACGTGAACAAGTCGATTAAGATTAAATTAATTCTCTAGTCGCTACTTAAAATACATAATATTTTTATGTAACCTCTATATTTCAAGAGGTTACAATTCTAGTTATAAATCAACTACCACTACAAAAATCGATAGGATTAGCGACTATTGTGAACCGTTTTGTAACGCTTATCCACTGACAGTTATGGATAGGCACGATTAAATCATACCGAGTGATAAACAGCAATGGATCATCGCTGATTGAGCGCTGAGCGGACCCTCGTTAAATCCTTGATTAGTGATAGATGAAAGCCGCCCATCGCTGGTATATTGAATTGATGCAAATCATCATTATCACACTATTGATAGCCTATTAATATGATTCATCATTATTCATTACCATCTTGTAGAGTGGAGATGATGCGTTATCACTCTCATTTAGCGTCATGAATTCTTTTGGCAGTTGAAATTGTATGGATGCGTTACAAATTTTTAACATACAAAAATATTTATTTATATTATTATTGTATTTTTAACATACAATTGATACAAAAATCCATATTAATATAATTCATGCACGAGTGCGTTCTGCCTGTTACCACTTACCACCTATTAATATCACTAGCTATTTGACCGAGCTTTGCTCGGTATTCGATGAAAATGACATTTTCTAAAAATGATTCCTACCTAGATCGATTTATCGCCCCCGAAACCCCCTATATACTAAATTTCATGAAAATCGTTGGAGCCGATTCCGAGATTTCAATTATATATATATATACAAGAATTGCTCGTTTAAAGATATAAGATTTATGTTATCATGCATAAGTGCGTTCTGTCTGTTACCACCTTAAGCTTAAACAGCTAGAGTGTAGAAATAATTTGAATCCTAGGAAAGTACAATGTTTACCATGTAATTAATAAATTGAAAAGGAAGATGCGGACATCATTTAGTAAACAGTAATAAATTCTAAAGTAGCTTAAAAATTCCAAGATTGTTAAAAGTAGTCAAGTCAGCGTATTTAAATTTAGAATTCGTTTTTCAATTGATCGGCAAGACAGGTCGCGAGTCGGCAATTTATCGGGTGTTCGAAGTCGAATAATTTATTCCGAGCGTCGGCCGGCGCGAGCTCGTGACCGATCAGGCGGCAAACTTCGCATTTCGTCGCGCTTACTTATTATGTCTGCTGTATTTAAGCATCGGAATACAATGCAATATAGAAGAAAATCTATCGAATTAGACCATTCAAATGTGGCTCCAGTTTCTGAGTAGCTAGGGCACCGAAAATTGACTTTCAAAATATAATTACCAAAGTATGGATGCATCTGTACGCCTATGTGTGCATTCTACGAATAAATATTATTATATAGTATTTCTATATACATTATAAAACTTAAAGGTGACTGACTGACTGATTGACATAGTGATCTATCAACGCACAGCTCAAACCACTGGACGGATCGGGCTGAAATTTGGCATGCAGGTAGATGTTATGATGTAGGCATCCGCTAAGAATGAATTTTGATAAATTCCAACCCCAAAGGGTTCAAATAGGGGATGAAAATTTGTATATAATAATACTTCTTAACTCGAGCGAAGCCGCGGGCAAAAGCTCGTATTATTATTAAATACAAGACAATGGCTCCAATACTACGCCTTTACCCTTCTACCTCACATCTCTGGTCCGTGGTTCCATCAAAACATCCAACCACGCATCATAACCCGGTATATTATCAATATTTAAAATGACAGGATCACCGTTTTTTTATATCTATAGACGCTTCACACCACGTCAGTCTGACCCCGTGCTAAGTACTTGAAGGACTTGTGTTACGGGTACCGGACAACGGAAATATATTAATACTTTTATATTATTATACATATATTTAAGATTTTTATTATATATTATACTTATATTTAATACACATCCAAGACCCAAGAACATTGAAAACTTTTTTTTTTTGTTCCGTCGGCGGGATTCGAACCTTGCGTTACCAACGCGCCACCAACTGAGCCACAGAGGTCGTCACCGTTGCGGCGACGCAAGTAAACTAATTTATTTAGCAAAACCACTACAACCACCACTGGAGGTGTTTATGTGAAACAGTGACCTAATATTAAATTATTCTGCAATTTGTGAACACTATATCAACGTCGCCATTACAACAAATACGACAAGCGCGAGTGCTGGAAAATCTACGAATGTTTTGGCTTTATAAATTAAAAGTATACAAAAAACCAAGAAAAGTAAATAATATATATTTACAATTCGGAGTTAAGAGGAGTCCACACCGCCCTTTTTTCCATACAAACGTTGTCCCCTGTTTCCTCCCTGGATAATGCTAGTAGAGTTATAATTTTTTTCCTGAATATCTACGGCCACTAATACGATGTCCCTATGTTTTCTTTTTTTTTCATAATTTAATTATTAAATAAGATATGAACGTTCAAAAACCCAAAAAAATGGCCAGATTTTCCGCTGTGTTCAAACGTCCAGAAAACAGATTTGGCTAGATAATACAAAAAAAGCAAAACATAGGAACACAGATCAAACCTTTTTTTAATCTTTAATGAAAAAAGTACTTAAATCGGTTAAGTTTTGGAGAAGGAATCAGGGGACTACGAATCGTTGATTTTCTGGATTTTCTGCAGTTGTCTCTACCGCGTTCTGCGGATAGGCTTGAGGTAAATGGTACGTGCTTTTTTTCATTTCTCTAGCCCCTGGTGTATCCTCTTAATAAGAAAAATTAGTTTCATAAAATATTATGTCAATCAAATTAATTCAATAACACGAAAGTCTGTCGCCTAAACTTAGTAAATATTTTAATACAAGCACTATTTTAGCTCCAAACGCTGGCTAAAAATAAGTATAGACTTATCAGCGTATTTCAGCGCCAGTGGAAATATAATATTACTTATTTCATACTCCCATCATCGAAGTTTCCTGTAATACTTTTTTCGCGGCGTGATTAATAATAAATTGAGTAATACGGAGGTTTTAGAATTCATTTAATAAAATATACATCCTTTTAACGATAAAATGAGGGAATCTATGCCGGCTCGATTCGATGAAAATATAAAGAACAAAATTTGGGATTAAAAATCTGACTGAAACACGAATTCGCTACAAGCTGTTCATTTTCATAAAGAATTGAACATTTTCTCTTTTGTTATTTGCTACAAGCTTTTGCCTGTGGCGTTGCTCGCTTTTATTTTGTTTCATACCGACAATCGCAAAAACAGGCTTGCCTAATTTTGTGTGTTTGTGTTTCTATACCAATTCTATACAATCAATTCATTGTATTTAATAGTTTCTAAAAAAGTTGCAAACGTTCATCTATTGATCCCAGAAAATCTTTCAACCGTATTAATATTACAGATATAAAGGTGTAGTGGTCTGTTTATTTCCTCTTTGCGCATAGAACAGTTCAATGTATCAGAGAAGTTAATTCCTAGGCAGATGGTGATTAATTTGGTCGCGTTAGGTTAGGTTCACACGGCATTGTCCTGCACGTTTCTTGCACGTTTTTTGCAGTATAAGTCTTAACGAATAAACAGTGGCGCATACAATGTATATAAAACCATTCACACGTAGTCGACGTGCAGTGGAATCGACGTGACGTCGTTTGTACTGCACGATTCGTTGTGTTGCCATTAATGCCATTATAATATATTGTATGCACCACTATGACGAATACTGCAAAAAACGTGCAGGATTGTTCCGTGTGAACTTAATCTTAAGTCAAACCCATCCGTTTGTTTCTGATATCTATGCTATATGCATCCGACCGATCACAGCTAACATTGAATTGACATAAGCCGACCACATGACGTAGGTTCGTCAACTGCTTAGGAATTAATTTTCTCGATGGTACGTCAAATTCCGCGAGAGGAAGAAAATTCCTAAATAGCGAATAATATAAACGTGTTTCTGCACAAACGGACTTGCAAGAAACCTTTTATTTAAAACATTACTAGTATGTTGTCTTGTACTTCTTGAATCACAAAAGAAAAAATATCCACAGCCGAACATATACCCTCCTTTTTTTCGATAGTCGGTTAAAAAATGTTGAACATTAGCCCACTTGAAGCTGTCAGATAAACCGTTTCTGTAAGTTAAACATTATTTTTCCTCGAAGAACTCAAGTTGTGTTGATATAAGGATATCGTCAGCCCAAGGCGATATGGCCCTATTCAAACAAAATACACAATAAACTTGAACCTATTAGGGTGTCGAATCATCGGGGAACGGGCCCTTTGAGAAGACCCTTACCTCAGAAACTTATGCTTACGAAGTTAACACGTCCAAACAAACTCCTATATAGGTATTTCGAAAACTTTACGAAGCGGAAATAATGTATCTTCAACCTTTTTACAAGTACTCCTAAATTTAGGTATTTTATGTTGAGGCAAGACGTTTTCATTAAGAAAATATGCTTTCCAACCCTGCCTTAGTAACATATTATTATGAATATTTTAATATTAAACGAATATTTTTACTATCATCACCAAAGAATATATTTTTACTATGTAACGTAATATGATTTAGGGAGATTGATAATTAAAAATATTCTGTAGATTATCTTTTCGGTCTCAGGACAATTTGAAGAGAAATTCATGGTGTTGGGGCTACGAATAATAAAAACTTAGGACACATAACTCCCATACTATTACTGTTTTAAATTTCGTTCCTTTCGAACTGTCATGTAACGTCAGCCTAGTACCGCTCAAGCAGATCAAGGCCACCTAAATAATATATTGCAAATGTACTGAAATGTTTATCCACATTTTTTTGACAAGTATTGTGGAGCATGTTATTGACGGAGTTACTTTTCCTTAGTTTTTATTATTCGTAGTATTGGGGCATATTTTGTCATAGAACCATAGAAGTCAAAAATAACTCCTTCAACACTGCTTCTTTCACAGTAAACTTTATATAAGGGACACACACCCTTACTTATTTTGATAGATCTATCAATATCTAAATACCTTTTTTCACTGCCCACATCCAAAAATCCATACAAAAACATAATCTCTACCCTATTTCTATTCAGATCATATTCAGGAACCACCGTCACGGGGGACGCAGTGTATCACTCCCCCGGGAATAAAACTCCTCTTTATTTAACGTAGATAATATTCAGGGAACGACGCGGATCAGTGCACTTCATTTGAGTTTTATTTTACAAAGCTCCTTGCTCTTGCAATTTTCTACTAGTGTGCTGTCAACGGTCTTGACATAGTTTAAGCGTTGAATATTAAAATGGACTATTATATTATGAGCTATACCGTTTTATAAATGCATTTTTTAAATTACGTAACAGTCTTTTATGAAATGAGGAAGCCGTGTCCGGCGTGGCTTGTGAGAGTGATATTATTATGTTCCTTTCAGGTTGTTTTATTTAGTCCTTTAATGGAGTTTAGATAGTAAATTCTCTTAGATATTTTCTTATACAATGTTATTAATTTTAATAGATAATTTTCGATACTTAGGGCCTGTTTCACCACTTCCTGATAAGTGACGAACAAGCTATCCACCGATTAACTTGACAGATCAAGTATGGAGAATCTGTCAAAAAAGTTGTGAATAGCCTATTCGGCACATTATCAGAGAGTGGTGAAACGGGACCTATGGCTTATTCGGAAAAATGTTTATGAAGAACAAAAATAGTAAGGATTGAATAGAATATATTTTGTAGAGAATGCTACGAAAATCATAGCAAAAATTGTAGAGCGCTACGAAAATTGTAGAGAACTACGAAAATCCTAAAGTGGTTACGAATACCGTAGAGCGCCTACGAAAACCGTAGATCAGCTCCGAAAAGCGTAGATGCTTCAAAAACCATAGCGTAGCCGCAACAAAAATTTTAGGCTGAATTTGTAATATGTGGCGGCTTGGTCGCTACAACGCGACGTAATGTAACGATTTATTAAGGTTCCGTACCCAAAGGGTGAAAACGGGACCCTATTGATGAGACTTCGTTGTCTGTCCGTTTGTCTGTCTCCAGGCTGTATCTCAAGAACCGCTATAGCTAGAGTTCTGAAATTTTCACAATACTAAAAACAAAATAACATTAATATTTAAAGGGGGCGTCCATACAACAAACGTGATTTTTTTTGGCCTTTTTTGCTCGATGTCAATAATAGTAATAGGTAGAAACTTGATATTTTTACGAAGGCCTTAATTATATGCCTACTTTAATATTTAATAATAATAATAAAAAAACATAATTTTTAGCCTATTTTTGCTCTGAAACCATCGTGCGCGAGTCCGACTCGCACTTGGCCGATTTTTTAAATTAGCGGCGTTTAGATTTGCTTAAATTACTTGTCTGCTCGCGGTGTAGCCGCCAAACCGCACATTCGGGCGGACGCATATAAATTCTTAGGTTTTGAAAATTGTAGAGTAACTACAAAAACCGTCGAGTGTTTACGAAAATAGTACAATATGGTCTACGAAAAATGCTACGAATTATGCATTGAACCTGAAAAACATGACCGGCAGTCATTTAAATCGACAATAATGGGTTTCGTTTTGGTATAAAATCGTCCCATTTTAGTTCATGCCACAGCATTGATTGGGTCGGTTTATATGCGCTTTGCCGGTAACTGCCGTGAATCAGGATGTTGATTTCTGTGGTTGATTCGTACAATGAAACTTCCGATGAACGATTTAACAAAATCGTTGGAGTTTATATTCTGTATCGTTTTTATTTTTTAACAAATATAAGTGATATTTCAGTCTTTTTATATGACAGGCATGTAAAATATGTAATTTGAATCAAAGGAAAAATAAATGCAAAAAATATCGTGTTTTGTGAATTTTTATGAAGTATTATTGAACAACAATATAATGTTACAATCCATTGAGTTTGCAACCAAATGTATTTTTTTTGTAAAAAGAGACTTTTATATTATATATAAACGAGCAAACGGGTTACCTGATGTCAAGCATCTACCGTCGCCCATGGACACTCGCAACATTGTAAAAGCTACAGGGTAATTTTCAAATCAAAATCAAAATATGTATTTCTAAATAGGTTAACAAAATTAACACTTTTAGAACGTACGTAACGTATTATAATTATGAGGCCCACCACCGGTTCAGGAACTAACTCTGCGAGAACTAATATTAGTACTTTGGCATTTATAATATTAGTGTGGATGCTTAACAAAACTTAACCCCCCAGGTGGCGTGGATCAGAGCGGACGACCAGACCATCCTGACTCTCCACACGCGGCTCGTGACGCACAGCTCGCGGTATGCCGTCACCAATGACTCCCCTGGCTCCTGGCAGCTTCATATCCGACCGCTCAAGGTGGAGGACCGGGGCTGCTATATGTGCCAGATCAACACCAGCACCATGAAGAAGCAGATCGGCTGTGTGGATGTGCTAGGTAAGTGTATTTTACTGATTACCCTTAGGGTCTATTAGATAGGATCTTACTTTTTTGACAGATTCTCTATGCTTCATCTGTCAAGTTAAGTGGTGGATAGCCTATCCGGCACTTATCAAGAAGTGGTGAAACAGGCCCTTACAATTTAATATCTCCAAACCAGTGTCCTGATTTTGTTGATTAGGTAGTTATTTTTACATCTATGTAATCGAAATTTTACTTGCAATATTATAATATCGATTTAATTAATAATATTTGGAGTTAAAGAAAAACAATGGAAACAGGAACAAAAAACTTACATACGTTAATGGAGGCTGCCAAAATCTTTCCTTGTGCACTACAGGCGAGTTCAAAGTATTTTTTTCTTCTTACTTTCTTACGCAAAAAAGTCAACGATAACTTAGTAAAAACAAGGAGGGGAAATATATACAAAAGTTTGACATTACATTCTTCATAACATTAAGATGTCACAAACACACTAGACACAAAAATATTACGCACACTGTAGACGTAACTTTACTTGCGCATAATGCACGATACGTATCGAGAAATCGTAGAAATACGTAAACTTACAGTTTTTTACAGTTTGCGTATCAAGGAATCGCAGAAATGCTTTCAAAATATTAATATTGAGATGTCATAAAATATTCTTATAAACACGTCCCGTCCGCATATGAGAGGGGAAAACTTAGTGTCTACGTGCCCCGGCACGAATTGGCAAATATCCTATTCAGTTTAACTTCTGATCTCTTCAAGCATGAAGCAGGTGTCTTTTATCGCAAACGAAACAATAAAGACAGCGCGGGGAATGGGAAAAAATATGAAAATGTTCGAAAGTTTCATGCATCTGCCAACTTAAATGGCATTTGAGTTTTTACTTTTGATTGTCATTTGTTTTGTTTAAACGTTATCTTAATTTGATACTCCCCACACCGATTTCGGTGACGGTGGCCAGTTTCATTGGAACCAGTACAAAAGAGCTGATCTCTCGCTCTTCTGTACTGCGCACATACTTGAGCACTATAATATTACTCCTACGTACCTAGCCTGGCTTCAATGAAACTGGCCACCGTCACCGAAACCGGTGTGGGGGGTATTATTATCTTAATTTACTTTATAATGAAACTAGGTGCTGCCCGTTTAGATATTGTAATTCATTTATAGCGTCACAATCGTATATTTAGCGATATACTCGTAATATTATCATTTTTTGTGCTTCAATGTATTTTTCTACCAAAAGTAATTAATATTTTATTTTATTAGGGTTCCGTACCCAAAGGTTAAAAACTGTACCCTATTACTGAGACTTCGATGTATGTTCGTCTGTCTGTCGGTCTGTCTGTCTGTCTCCAGGCTGTATCTCAAGAACCGCTATAGCTATACTTTTGAAATTTTCACAGATTATGTACAGCCGTTGCCGCTATGACAACAAAATATACTAAAAACCAAATTAAAATTTAAGAGGGGCTCCCTGCATACAACAAACGAGATTTTTTTGGCTTTTTTTGCTCCTAATTCATAATGGCAGTAGGTAGGCACCTAAAATATTCACAAAATCTTTATTTTTAATTATTATTAATAAGAGGAGCTCCCATACAAAAAACACTATTTTTAGCTCTGTAACGGTACGGAACCCTTCGTGCTCGAGTCCAACTCGCACTGAGCCGATTATTTATATTCATTAATATATTTTTGCTAACCATGCTAATATTACAAAAATGCGAAAGTAATAATATTATCTTCACGCGTAAACGATAGATATTGAGTGAGATATTTCTTCTCTACGAATACTAGAAACAAATCAAGGCCATGCTAAGCGGGCCGAACAGTAAATATTATAACGATACTGTTTAAATCCCAAATCTTAACCCTATTATGACAGCGCAATATTATTTATTACTACCAAGATAATGATAATAATCCGCCTTTGATCAGCCCGTGATTAACCCGACCCTTTTGTTTCCCTCAACTAGATTTATAATTAGAATATTATATTTGAATAATTTACCAGTTTAGAGTGGAACTTTTAATATGGCGTCTTGTTAATTGTTGGTTTTATACTATTTTAATAGTCCATGTGTATGTTTCAATCCATAGTATTGCCTAATTTCTTAAACCAATTTGTCTTTTATATAAAAACTAGCTGTCCCGGCAAACGTTGTTTTGCCATATAAATAATTTTTGGTATGAAAAATAGATGTTGGCCGATTCTCAGACCTACTCAATATGCTCACAAAATTTCATGAGAATCGGTCAAGCCGTTTCGGAGGAGTATGGCAACGAAAACTGTGACACGAGAATTTTATATATTAGACAACTGAACCTGTGGCTAAGCGAAAAAGGTCAACCGATTTCGCTACTTATTTTTAGTTGTGTTTGTTAATATCGTAGGAAGATTCTTATGAATTAAAAATAAATCGAATTACGTTGAAAATAAATTAATTACTTGGAATATTCATGAATACTGAACGCCGTACCGTACCGCTACCGCCGTATAATAAACCAGATATGTCGAGACAATGCCCGTCGGGCCCGCTAGTTGTCAATAAGCTTTGATAATACTACGGGTAAAATCTATACTATACTAATATCGGTCTATCTGTCTGTCTGTTACCTCTTTACGCCCAAAATGCTGAACCGATTTTGATAAAATTTGGTATGGAAATACCTTGGGTCCCGGGAAAGGATATACGACACTTTTTATCCCGGAAAAATGTACGATTCCTGCGCGATATACGAATTTTGGCGCAAGCGAGTTATCTAGTTAGCTATATTTGCATTGTCTGATCATAATTTTTGATGATGAAAACCAAATTTAGATGGTTTTTCTCCCACAAGCGATTCTTGACTGCAATTCCGATCAAAGCTTTGACGAACTTTGAGAACGGACGGCAGAGCGGAATAAACAAACATAAGCTACTTGCCAAAATGAAGCACTTCTTTGGTAAACTGTTTCGAAATTCGAATATCAACGCTAGCAACTTGACAGTTGAATGTTGGAAAACGCAAAATCATATCTTGCATATTCGCGTATTTAAAGCAATTTTGAGAAGTGAAATATTCCAATTTTCGAGACAAATTTATTAGCATTTAGTATTTAGAGATGTATAGAGTCCTCAGACCTACCTACCAGGCCAGATGAGCATGCAAAGTTTTATTAAAATCGGTCCAGTCCTTTCCTACGAGTTTTCCAAAGACCACTAAAACACGAAATATGATTGGAAAGCAAAGCTTGTTCTACTGTGACTAGGTAAATATTATAATTATTATTTATTATGTTTCAATAGACTTTGTACTAGGTGATCAACTTAGGGAATACAACAAGTTTCCTCAAAATAGGTTCAGTTTTTGAGATAGGGAATTTTTAATTTTTCAATTTTGTAAAATTATGAAGTCGGTTTTTTTATATTCTTCTCCAAACTTTGTGATGCTCGTCAGAATTCGACAGACTAATTTGAGGATATAAGCTATTATCATCAAACTCTTTGAACATTCGCAAAATGAACTCCTAATTAAAGTAAGAATTTGGCCCCCGGGTTGTTTGCTGAGGCCAAAGTGAGGCCGTGGGATATTAACAAGTTAATTAATGAAGCTAAATAAGTTACAGGTTAAAATATATTTTTAATGTAGAATTGTTTTCGAAAGGTTCACAAATAATAAATTTTATTACGACGACTTTATGCGTCTCGTGAGATTTTTATCAAACATTGCGCATTATTTTATTACTATATATTTTAATTACTTTACTAAGTGAACAAATAATTCAAAACATTACTATTATCTCATAATCTATAATTAATAAGTACCCAAAGGGAGTTATTTTTTACAGTCAAAATTTTGCATTTACTTTTTCAACTTTGTACATTGCTTAGGTATGCAAGAAACATTATGGCTGATATGTATGTCCAGTGGTCTTTGCAACATATCAGACAGAGGCAGCACGTTATGAGGACTTAAGGCGAGGTGAAAGCCCATTTTGTTATTTCTTGACACCCGATTTTACCTAGTCCCAATATAAGTAATAACGAAATGAAAAAAATATGAGATATATAGCACAATATTTAAAAGAATTTAAGCCATAAACATTTTAATAAAAAATTATACTTTCACTGTAATAAATTTACAAACTAACCTCCGACAAAATTCTTTGTCATCGAAATATAAGTATTAAGTAGTAACAAGAATAACTTACATTTTATTTTAATAAATTGTTAATTAATCTATTTTAAAAAGGTCTGAACCGAACAATCTTTTTTCTTAATATTTATTTAGAAAGTAATTTAGAAAGTACTTAATATTTATTTAGGAACTACCAAAAGGGATGCGCCACTGCCGGTAGGCAGAAAATGAGAACTCAGGGTGTGGTTTCAGGACTTTACTAACTAAGCAAAGTTGTGGATCAGTGGTCCAGTTTGTTACAGTATTTACACTTTACAGTATATAGTTACTACGATAAAGATTAACACAACGGAAAGACGATGTTGCTTGCGGTGCGAACGTCGTGTGTATTGCGCGGGAGACTGAAAGGTACGTACGCGCAGTCTCACGGCTTGAAATCCACTGAAAACAAAATGGCGGGCGGCGGGTGCCGTCTGTTTTCAAAAAGGGGCGCGGCAGGCGAAAGGGGAGGTGCCGCGTTTACAGCGCATTACACTGGCACCACACTCACACTCGCAGCATATCTAGCTGGCATGCGTCGTCGGGAGGCCCTCTTGGGCAAGACGCGGTTATTTGTATTAACATGATTTGCTATAAAAGATATTTAAAAATCATGAAAAATAGAGAAGATCCGCCCTTAGGAACTACAATTTTATGCTAAGCTAAAATAAATCTTATTGCGATGCATACACGCTTGCTCTTTGGTTGTGTCCAAGGTTATCGTTTTGGATTGAGATAATACCTCGCCTTAAGTGTAAACGTGTAGTAAAATATATTTTTATTAAAACAAATTACCATAACATTGATATTATTATTAAAAAAACTGAATAAAAATATCCAGCAAAACGTTATGATGTTAAAAAAGTTACATATTTTTAAACGAAACCACTTTTTTTATTGTAAAAAATTCAATTTCTATTTCAAAACGGAAATACGTTTTACAGTTTTCAATCGGTGTGTATCAGTCGGTTGAATCTGTCACTCGATCGTAACACTCGTTTCAAGTGACGGGGGTTCCCCTATCTGATGACGGAGCAAAGTGGTGTTTTTTGTTTGTGGATTTCTTAATACAGATTAGGTTTATGCTGATCTTTATCTCGGGATAAGCTGTTTGAATAAAGTGTTTGTATTTTGTCACTTTGAGCTAAGATGTACAAAAATGAAATCATTACAAAATAAATCATGACTAAGTAATAAGTATACATACTTAGGATTTATATATAATCAGCACGATTAACTTTATTAGGCAGCCCCATTCACTTTGACAGGTAGAACTATTAACTCTTATATCAGTTAGCACGACTTACTTTATCTAGCAGCACGATCATCTTTTTTAGTCAGCACGATTAACTTCATAGGGCAGTATGATAATTTTTTTATTAGCCTATAGTGTCCCACTGCTGGGCAAAGGCCTCCCCCAGGATCTTCCACTGTTCTCGCTCCTGCGCCACCGATAGCCAGCCTGGCTGGTATGCCTCCAGCTCGTCACGCCACCTTCTTCTAGGCCGGCCTCGGCGGCGGCGTCCATCTTCGGGTTTCCACTCTGTTGAGACCCTTGTTCAGCGGTCAGGATGCATGCGGCTAACGTGACCCGCCTATTCCCACTTCAGCTTGGCCGCCTTGACACCTACGTCCTTGATGCCCGTTTGGGAGCGCAGTATGGTGTTTCTTATTTTAACGAGAAGCGTTACTCCTAACATGCTGCGCTCCATTGCTCTTTGGCATACCCCGAGTTGAGACCTTTGCGAATCGGTCAATGACCATGTTTGCGCACCGTAGGTTAGGACGGGCAGAATGCACATCTCGACGAGTCGTGGCTTCAGGGTAAATCCCCCTTCATCAGTATGATAAACATTCACTTTAAAACGGAGCATGAATCAATTTAAAACTTTATCGGGTATGGCAGCACGATTAATTTTAATTTAGCGTCAGTAGAATTGTCACTTCATCATCGCTCTGAAACAATGGAACAAGTGGACATTGAGTGCATTGCAGTTTCCTCACGCGTACTTTTCCTAGTTGTGCTCTCTCGTCACGACTCGCCTTACAAATGCATTCTATTCTAATGGTAAATAGTCGAACACACTGACTCGTCGACTTGTGCGCAGTGTAGGAATACAATTAGAACTACATGTTCCGAGTCAATGTTTCCTAAACTATATAATACTGTGATCCAAACAGTGAGAACTCAAAGCAATACATATCTTTGTAATTTTTTTACTGTTTTACTCTGATCAGGTGTCTAATTATTATTGTAGCTTGAACTGAGATCAGGATAGGAACAGCCGAAAAAAGGGTTAGAATTATTAAAAGTGAAACAAAATAAATGTGTTATTTCTTATTATCTACAGTATCAAATCTAATAATGAGAAATAACATGTTTTAATTAAGATAATTACAAACAACACTGACGGACGCCATATTTTTCATGCCTGCTGTACTTGTGAATGATAGGTCTATTTTGTAAACTAATATTAATATTTGAGGCTGATACCGTCCTGAAATTAGCAGGTCGATGTCTGTCAGTACGAATATCGACGTAAAGGACATTAAAATAACATTCATATCAGCGCGCCTTGTACAGTAGCGGTTACGACGCTCGCTGCGTCCTTGATAGGGCAAAAGTCAAAGTCAAAGTCAAAAAAAATTATTCAGAATAGGTCTTTTTTAAAACACTTTCCGAACGTTGATGCTACTGGGGCCTACCACCGTCACGTTCATGTGAAAAGTATAAAATAGGAGAAAGTTATACTTTTCACATTAACGTGATTGTTAGATTAAAAATTCCTCGTGAGGAACTGTAGTGTAACTGATAATTATTAAATATAAAATTTTTCGATGCTCTAAGCCAACAGCTTAGAAAGTTTATAGAATATTTGCAGAAAAATCGATGACCACGGTACATTTTTTTTATGAAAACCTATTGAGTTTGGAAAAAAATACTCGTAAGCAATTGAAGATTAAAGACCAGTCTACAACATTTTTTTTTTCGGTATTGTGCTTTTAAGTTGTACCCATAAAGTTAATATACCTAGCGGAATAGAGCAACAATCTCAAAGCTGTCAAACGAAACCGAAATTGGTTTTCATCTGTGTGAAAAATAATAAGTGTACGTATACACTGACACAAGCATGATTGAACATGAATTCTATGAGATTAAATTGTCAACGTGCGGCACGTGCCGACTGGACGTCAAAAAAAGAGTGCTGCTGTCAAGTATCACACGTCTCTTTTTACCACGCAGTATTACTGATAGTGACATCTCTATTGCTCAGGCCTTTGTTTCTCTATTCCGCTAGGTATATTAACTTTATGGTTGCACCAGACTTTATAGAGGTTGAACTTAGACGAAATTGCCAGGTAGCCCCTTAAAAGTGAATTAATCACTAAAGTACGAAAATCTACAAATACAAAAGTAAGATAAAGCTTACTCTACTTTTATACTATTTCTGGATATTTGATAAGGTTAGGGTGCGTAATTTTGTAAGTCGCGAGTCGCAGAATTTTGGTCGCGTAAATTATTTTTTATACTAAATCGCATCACAAAACGCTCGTGTGAATCAAGTAGGAATTTTGTATGAAACTGAATGCAGCAGAATTTCTGCCAACCGAAATTCTGCGACTCACGACTCACAAGATTACGCTAATTTGGCTTCACTCTTATTCGGTACAATTCGATACTGGCTTGGTACTGCAGTAGGTGCTAAGATCGTACGTAACCCATCCCTGGTGACCACACGTGACATTTCAGGCTGCGGTTTTGTAATCCGGTGTACGTACTCCAAACACAGGCTAGTCAATATTACGGTATATTTACACAATACCGGGATAAGTTCAGAGCATTGAAAATAGAACTTTGAGTTTAAATCATTAGAGTTGAACATCGAAGAGCTAAATTTTATGTCTCAATCTAAAATTCAATACTCAAAATATGTTTGATTTTCCAATTATAATATCATTTTTCATAATACATATTAACTTAAATAAGATAAAGACGTTTAAAACCTTGATACTTTTTCAATCGTTTTTAACTTTTTAATTAATTTTAAAGATTTATTATGTCTTACAAGTTATAAGTAAATAGCCACCTAGTAGTAAGTAATAATGTTGGCTCAGATTAACGAATTATTGACAATATATTGCGCGTAACAGCAATTAACACCTTGAACACACACTTTATTATAGGCCAGGCGTCCACGGACTTTATGTTGTCGCTGCGATTTTTTTTCAAAAGGTCGCTATAAAACAACGTTGATTAATAATAATTATTAAACCATCACCGTTTTAAATTGTGTAAGTACTGTTACTTAGACGTTTCATAAACAAAAAAGTTAACGTATACGCAATTTTGTCACTATGAAATTGGTCACACACTCCTAAAGTTAGACTTGTCTGGCAGTGAAAGACGAGATACTCGTAATATTAGAGTTATCCCGAAGGAAATAAGTTATCTTATAAATTAATATAATTTAATGAAAGTAATAACCTTAGCACTTGATACCACCTGTAACTGCGACTCGAACTCTATAGTTGCTAATCGTTCTTACCTCTAAATGAGAATTTATTTACTTTGTACAACTGTACTGGCTGTCACTGCCTCTTAGACTTACTTACTACACATGATGTCTCTCCTTACTTAACATGGTGGCCTTGCGCTATTTTAAATCAAGAAAAGAAAATCGCAGCGACATGAGTTGCACGTATGCGGCTAGCCTTATACATAAATCACATGAAGTTAGCCCGCGTCTCGGGGGTGTGCGATAATTCGAGCGTGTAATATTGCTGATGTTGGCGGTGTTAAACCATCTCCGGAGACTTTTGTACACGATTAGGTACTTGTATTGACGTTAGTATTGCAATGTTGCATATTATTGGTACCTGATGTAGGAAGCAGTACCTTTATTAAGGTACATTAATTTCCGCTACATATTGAACAACAGATAGTCGTAATTATTTCAAAAACGTTAAGAGATCAGTAGTTTCCGCTTATACATTTAGGATCAATTCAGACCGCAACGCGACGAGGCGAGGTGAGGCGCGGCGCGGCATAAATTTGTATGGATTTGACAGATTTCAAATGCGCGAGACGTCTTGCGAATCTGTCAAATCCATAATATAGAAATGCATCTAGGCGTCGCGTTGCGGTCTGAATCCATCTTTACATTTCACCGTTTTCATCACTTTGTTATAACAAAAATCGGTCTTGTAATAAAGATGTAATATTATCTTTTTAAATCTTTATGTTATTGTAACGTCAGTTTTTTTTTTATGAAATAAGGGGGCAAGCGAGCAAACGGGTCACCCGATGGAAAGCAACTTCCGTCGCCCATGGACACTCGCAGCATCAGAAGAGCTGCAGGTGCGTTGCCGGCCTTTTAAGAGGGAATAGGGTAATAGGGGAGGGTAGAGATGGGAAGGGAAGGGAAGGAAATAGGGGAGGGTAGGGAAGGGAATAGGGTAGGGGATTGGGCCTCCGGTAAACTCACTCACTCGGCGAAACACAGCGTAAGCGCTGTTTCACGCCGGTTTTCTGTGAGAACGTGGTATTTCTCCGGTCGAGCCGGCCCATTCGTGCCGAAGCATGGCTCTCCCACGTATAAAGTATGCTTGCAGTTAAATATTATAAAATTAAACTTAATATAATTATTTGTTTATCTATGTTTTATTATTTAAGCTAAAGTCTGCCTGTCGGTTGCGCCGTTTAAATAGAAAGGCGGTATGAGAGGACATTACATTAGAATGATTTTTCCAGAAAAATATAAGTTTTCTGTGCCTTAAACGAGGTTAAGAGGAGCAACATATTATACTTTTATTCGGATTCCTTATTTAACGTAGCTATTAAACGACTTAAATAATATCTTCTAAGCGTTACACCTAATTAATTTATTTACAAGCACAGCCTTTCACATCCACAGCAGTAGAACCTCTAACCATCGCTAACACCAAGGTTAATTTCAGTTACAATTGAAATCAATTAAATTCGCCATTAATTATGTATTAACTCGAATAATGTGTACTCACTAAATGTAAAGAGTGAATCGCGACTCGTCAAATATGTGAGCTAATAAAATTTTCAGTAGATATTGATGGAGTATTGATTGGGTTTTAACTGCAGATTGACTGGCTGAATTATATATTTACAGCTGCTGCAGTGTTTAAACCAGACTGAAACTTAGTTTAGTGGTGGATTCAGTGATAGTTAAATTAACGGGAAAATGCTATAAAAATATAACGTTAAAACTTATCCCGTTAGATATTCATAGCGAGTTTCTCGATTGGCGGAATTCGAATTAAATAAGTGTAAATTAAGGATTTTATCATGGAAGTCTTCTGGCAGTCAGCAAGCTGCAAATGTTGAATTATGGCTAAGAACACTATAGAGTCTCGATTTTATCAGTTTCAAAACAAAAAAGCTAGATTAAAATAATACACATAGACCTACACATAGACAGACAGATACGTCAAAATATATATATTAATACTAGCTGTCCCGGTGAACTTCGTGTCACTTTAAAACCTTCCCTGGACTTCTACGAATATTTTAAGACTAAAATCAGCCCAATCCGTTCAGCCGTTTTCGAGTTTTAGCGCGACTAACACATTTGAAAATCCATTTTTATATATAAGAAGATTATAAAGCGGAAGAGTTTGTTTGTGTTTGAACGCGCTAATCTCAGGAACTACTGGACCCATTTAAAAAATTCTTTCAGTGTTAGATAGCCCATTTATCGAGGAAGGCTATATTTTATTACGCTAAAACTACTAGGAGCGAAGAAATAGAGGAAAATTATATGAAATTGCTTATTATCTTAAGAACTACTGAAGCAATTTTTATGTTATTTGGCACACTTGAAGAATAGACCACGTGAAAGGTAGGCTATTTTTGCGGAAATATGTACCTTGAAATTCCTAAATTACGCGGGCGAAGCCGCGCGGAACATCTAGTATATAATAATATTCCTCTATTTACATGAGTGATAAGGGTAAAATATAAAGTTGAAGAAAACCATTAGCGAAATTAACAATGATGTGATCGGTTTTGTTGTCGCGTTTGTGTGTAATTTAACGGTGCTTCAGTTCAGCTTCATTTAAAAGATACATAAGTATCTTTTAACTGAAGCACTTTGTATAAACACAAAAATGGCTCACAGAACACCAGGGATCGCGGTATGGGTATTATACCGTGATCATCACCTGAGTGGGGTCCTTTTTGGTGGAATTCGCATTACACTGCATTGTATTAATTACCCAAATAGACACTAATATATACTATGTCCGTCTGTTTATTAATTTTATTTTATTTTTATGTTATTTTTGTTTCTGTGTTATTTCTATATACTTATTGTTTTTTTTTTCTTTTTGCTTGTGTAATTTTTTTTTTTATGAAATAAGGGGGCAAACGAGCAAACGGGTCACCTGATGGAAAGCAACTTCCGTCGCCCATGGACACTCGCAGCGTCAGAAGAGCTGCAGGTGCGTTGCCCGCCTTTTAAGAGGGAATAGGGTAATAGGGGCGGGTAGGGATAGGAAGGGAATAGGGGAGGGTAGGGAAGAGAATAGGGTAGGGGATTGGGCCTCCGGTAAACTCACTCACTCGGCGAAATACAGCGTAAGCGCTGTTTCACGCCGGTTTTCTGTGAGAAAATGGTATTTCTCCGGTGGAGCCGGCCCATTCGTGTCGAAGCATGGCTCTCCCACGTATAAACTGCATTTAACAATAACTTCTAATGAGAAGTTTTTCTTACTCTACTTATTAAGTCAAGTAGTATTTTCAACAGTATTTAACATAATTAAATTAGTAGAAACATTTCTAGTTGGTACATTTTTCTCAAAGGGAAAGTGCATTCGATAAAGTAGTTACTCTGAACAAAGCGATTGGTTCTGTAGTCGCTTTTTTGTTCTAGAACTAATGGATATGCCGTGGTTCGCTAGCGGTTGAAGGGGAAACCGATACTTAGAATTAAAATGCCTTTTATGCCACAAAGTACAGTTGGCAAAAGTTACAGGAAAAATAATATTTGAAGAAAATTTACTTGAAACACTTTGCCGTCTCAGCTTGCTCTTATAGCTTGATTTACATGGAAATTTTTGTTATATTTATTTGATAACAAATGTGCTAAATCAATTGCGTGTATCGTTGCAATTTATTGCTAACAAGACTTACTTACACATAATAAGCACTTATTATTTAGCAAATTTATTTGAAACTAGATGAAGCCCGTAAATCAGTTGCGCCAAAATTGGTTTGTCGCTCGGGAACCATATATTTTTCCGCCTAACGCCTCCGTGGTCTAGTGGTATAGAGCGCGACTCTTGACTCGGAGGTCGTGGGTTCGATTCCCGCGTTGAAAACATGTTATTTCCAAGTTTGGTTAGGACAATGCAGGCTGATCACCTGATTGTCCGACAAGTAAGATGATCCATGCGTCGGATGGGCATGTAAAAAGTCGGTCCTGCGCCTGATCTCTTGCTGGTCGTGTCGGTCTTCCGTCCCACTGGGTTATGAGAGTAAAGGAATAGAGAGTGCTCTTGTGTACTGCGCACACACTTGGGCACTATAAAATTACTCATGCGTAGGTGGCCTGGTTTCAATGAAACCGGCCACCGTCACCGAAACCGGTGTGGAATATTATTATATATTTTTCCGGAAAAAAAGTATCCTACGTCCTTTCCCGTCACTCAAAGTATCTCCATACCAAATTTTAGCAAAATCGGTTTGAGCATGAAGGTAACATGACAAGTGACAACGGAGTTACGGGCGTCATCTAGTATTCCAAATTCCAATAAATCGATATCTCAGAGAGCGTAGTTACGATAAACTAGTTTCATAATCAAATATTTCTCTCACTCTTCGGCTTCACATTTTTGCTCTGAGGCAAATAAAGTAATTGATTTGATTGAGAATGGAATGGAACAGACAAATCCCTCGATTGGGCTGACGGGATCGGACATTTTACTACTTTTATATCAGCAAATTGAATTTTGAATTTCTTTTGATGGATTTAATGAATCGGGAAGCTTTTGACTTTATGCCTTTGTTTATGCTATTTTTATATATTGTTGATTCTTCTTGCGTTTAAACATTGTATGGGTCTAAAAATACTTCAACAAAATAATACGAGAAAGAAAGTGCGCTTTTATAATTTTGGACGTGGTGGTAATATCGTGGACGTCCGTGGTAAAACGATAACATAGGGAAGTAAAATGTATGGGAATATATTATGAAGACGCTTGTAAATTTTCGTCGACGATAACTTTTTAACGTACACAGAGGACATCACAACGTCTATACTCTTCTGAACCGCACAAAACGTCCGCGGTGCTTAAATCAAAAGGGCATTTAACGTACCCAAGTTTTATCGTGGAAGTCGGCTACCACGATAACGTGATGCCCAGAATTATAAAAGCGCACATTATATTATGTTGATTACAACTTCGCTTATCGTATGGGAACCATATATTTTTCGGTATATCTGGGGCAAGTGAGTGCCCCTGCCAAGATGAGCCAAGCGAATCGCGCAAGGGCACTTGCGCACACACCTACCTTTTCTCGAAACGTTTTGTCGTATTTTTGAACCCTCGTAACTTTGGTTTGAATAATACCAGATAGTTGAAATTTTTAAGATATAATGACATGGGTATAGTTATTAAATGCGCAAATTTTGAATATCGTAGCTATTATACTTTAGATTTTATAGGTGTCCAAAAATCCACAATTTGGTCACTGACTCACCGATCATCAAAACTGTTAGGGTACTTCCTGAAGTCTTAAATTTGGTATGTAACATAATATTAGTACTGAAACAACATAAAAATTATCAAACTCAACTTTCGCCAGGGCTTTGAACTTAATACTAAACTAAACTAAAATATACAGTAATGATAAATGGCCAGGCCACCGATTTTGACTAATGTGTAGAGTTTATAGATTCTCCTTGTGCGGCTGACACATTATAATATTATTATCAAATATTTTGCCGTGCTTTAGGTTTTTAGATTTAGGGTTGAGTATGTAAGGTTAGAAACTTGGCTCTACATGAGATCTCACTACTTTTTGACACGACGAACTATAATATTATGTTCTCATCTTGGCAACATTTTTACATGAAAATGTTTTTGGTGGGATAAACTATTCTAATTATGAAAAATACATATCCGTAATAGTTCAGTAGACAGTCTCACATTTTTCTACTTCAAATACATTAACATTTTATACTACAACCGTACTTCACTCTCTCTGTCTGTTAACTCTTCACGCCCAAACCGCTGAACCGATTTTCCTGTTTGATATAAAGATACTTTAGGGCTTAGGAAAGGGATACTTACTAAAAATCATATTGATTATTAAATAATAGTTTTCATCACTGAAAATTGCATGGTTTTTCGGGATAAGCATAATATTATCAGTGCGTGCAATGAAGTTGCAGGCTTTATCTAGTTTTCATGTAAATAAAAAAGTTTATATAATAAGACGTATATTTCAATATCTTGATAAAGTAAAATTGATCGAAAAATTATAATAATAATAATAAGTTAATCTGAAGTTGCTTGGTCACAAGCCCGCAGCTTTAGTAAAACACCCCTAGTGGAGAAGTAAAAAACAAAATAATAATAATAAATAATAATCTTTATTTCTCCTCACAATACAAGTTCAGATAATAATATTAACAGAATTTTTGACAGTCACGTGAAATTGTAAGGAGCTGGTGTCCATTATAGGTCATGCCTGTATTACAGATCACCAGGTCCTCACTCCAAGGAACATTTTTTTTTTAAATATTTAGGTAAGATTCTAATTTACAATCATGTTACAACATGATGAGAAGATAAAATCTTATAAAATATATCTGTTTTTAACAAAAGTCAAGTAAAGCAGTGCAATAATAAATGCCCTTTAAAATATCATTTCAAAGTAATCATCAAAAGGATTAGTTAATTAGGCTGATCTCTGATAAAATGATGAATATTATTCTTAATAATTTTATGCCAAACGAAAGTACGAATTAATATGATTTATATTAATTAAAATGAATCCACTTAGTTATTTAGAGCGAATTTTTATGAATAATTTTCACAGACCTTATTAATTATGGTTATTATTAACGTTAGGTATTGAAAGTATAATAGTGTTATAACTTGTACTCGTTCTCCAAGTTGGCCTATGATGATACGAGTATACAAGCTATTTCAGATGTATTGAGTAACACATTCGTTTATGTTTGCCCATGATCGACATCGATTGTGAAGACAACAACGCAATCACAATGGCAATCATGTTAGCTATCATGGCCCAACGTGAGGCGAGTTGAAATAAAATAACAGTGGCTCAGAAATATTCAAAAACTTTTTTCGAAACCATCTATCATACACACAAAAAACTCTTATCGCTGCAGAAATATGACAGAAAAACATCCTGTTCAAATGAAAGCAAAATTTAAATATTGTCCGCCGTTGAATTAAATTTTCCCGAAAATAGTATTACAAAGATTATAATCTCTTGATTTATGTGAAAATTCAGCCATTTACCAGAAACGCGGACAAAAGTAAATTATTCCAGGAAAAACACTTCGAGTGGGAAAAGAATGTATTCGCTTTGTGGCCGAAATACTGTTATATTAAAACATCATGTATTCATGGTTACAATGTATTTTACTGCGAGAAATAAAATATTATAAATTTTATTGTATAATGTATCTTCTTGTTATATATAAAATTCTCGTGTCACAATGTTAGGCCGCGTACTCCTCCGAAACGGCTTTACTGATTTTATATCCATATTCAGTGGGTCTGAGAATCGGCTACTGGCTACATATTATATTGATTAAATAAATAATAGTAAATTATTACAACTCGAGACTGACGGCGGCCATTGTTTGTGTGACGGGATAGCGATGGAAGTTGTCATGGTAACATACTTATTTAATTACTTCAATAAAATAATATGGGCGAAATACTTGATTTATATTGTGGCAAAGCAACGTTTACCGGGACAGCTAGTATTGTTTTTTTTTTTTTTTTTTATGAAATAAGGGGGCAAACGAGCAAACGGGTCACCTGATGGAAAGCAACTTCCGTCGCCCATGGACACTCGCAGCATCAGAAGAACTGCAGGTGCGTTGCCGGCCTTTTAAGAGGGAATAGGGTAATAGGGGAAGGTAGGGATGGAAAGGAAACGGAATAAGGGAGGGTAGGGAAGGGAATAGGGTAGGGGATTGGGCCTCCGGTAAACTCACTCACTCGGCGAAACACAGCGCAAGCGCTGTTTCACGCCGGTTTTCTGTGAGGACGTGGTATTTCTCCGGTCGAGCCGGCCCATTCGTGCCGAAGCATGGCTCTCCCACGTCAAATATATTGTAACTAGGTGATGCCCGCGGCTCCTTTGCGCGTTTGGTTCATCGCGCTGGACAAAGCTGGCTGGCTGAAAATGTACGGGTATTTTTCCGGGATGAAAACTGAAAAGTATTCTATGTCCTTTCCCGGGACTCAAAGCATCTCCATACCAAAGGAGAATGAACTGAAGTGGTCCAAATAAAAATAAGTCCAAATAAAAATAATCAGTAAAAAGTTATTTTGTCATAATCCTATTGTCAACAGTTTAAGAAAAGTACAGAAATAAACCAAACATAAACACATAATTTCGCATAATAATTAGTATTAATTGAAGACATAAGTGGATGAACCACATAACTATCAATTTGAGGACTGCCGTTTTTTTACATAAATGAAGGCTTTAGGGCTGAGAAAATGATTTGCAATCAAAAAAATGTGGATTCAGTGCTGGCTAGCTATAATACCTATGAAGTAGGAAAGTTACAAGGCTTGTTCAAATTGTAAGCAAAAAATGAGTTGTTCTTATATTGTAAAATTTTAGTTACCGGCTTTTCCACTCGTGTCTTTAATGTTTACAACAAAGTTAATTTTACTAATATCTTGTCAACAGTCCCTCCGAACATCGTGGACGAAGGCACCAGCGGGGATTTGACGGCCAAAGAGGGGAGTGACGTCACAATCTCCTGCAAGGCCGACGGCAGACCACACCCCAGAATACTGTGGAGGAGGGAGGACGGTACCAACATACAGCTGAGGAACGAGGCCGGGGAACTACATAAAGGTTATTTTTTTTATAAAATAAGGGGGCAAACGAGCAAACGGTCACCTGATGGAAAGCAACTTCCGTCGCCCATAGACACTCGCAACATAAGAGCTGTAGGTGCGTTGCCTTTTACGCTCTCTTCTTGAAGGTTTTTTAATGAAATAAGGGGGGAAAACGAGCAAACTGGTCACCTGATGGAAAGCAACTTCCGTCGCCCATGAACACTCGCAGCATCAGAAGAGCAGTGGGTGCGTTGCCGGCCTTTTAAGAGGGAATAGGGTGGGGGTTGGGAAGGGAAGGGAATAGGGGGTCGCCGTGCATTTCTTGTACGCATTAGACAACTTTGTCTATGAGACGTTTTGTTTCAAATGTGCGCGTCTAGTACTTTTTATTATATTGCGATAGTCTGTCTTAAAACTCTCGTGTCTCCAATGTGCGGTCGCCCTTATGCTTACTATATTTTTTTTTAATTGGCCAATACTTATCCAACTCAAACAATTAAATCAATTTAGATATTTATAATGATGATACTGCAAAAATTCCATTTTATATTATATTGTAGTGTTTCAGTTGTATCAAATACACGCAATTTTCGACTGCAAGGTGGGAAAACCATTTTCCTTCTGTGAAACCATCAAAATGGTTTTCCAAAATACGTTAAGCAAATTCTGTTCCCTATTAATGTACCATTTGGCTGATCCCTTCGGATTTGGCCATCGAAATAGAATTTCACTAAAACATTTACTTCAAAAGTACGGCTTTCGATTCTGCTTTTGAATATTAAATTTTTGTTCCTAAAAGTTCTTTTGTAAAAAAACATTTTTAATATTAAATTATGTTTTGTTTACTTCAGATATTGAATACCTATCTATACAAAAAATAAGATTATGAATTTTGTCATTTTAGTACCTAGATTAAAAATTTAGATTTAGTTCTGAAAGTAAAAAACTATTCCAAAATGCGTTTCTATTACATTTTAAAAATGTTATACAAGAAGTCTCAACTAATCTATTAATAATTCTAAGAATATTATGATTCATAAAATGAAATGCAATACTAACTGTACTCAAATAAATATTAGATACGCCGACCCTACTAAATCAAACATCAAAGAACAAAATAACGTCCAATATAGTGAATGAAATGTCTGCCTCGGTCCCCATAATATATTTGATTATTTGAATGTTTGTTAGTAAATAACTTATGTTATACGCTTATTTATAATGAATGTAATATATTTTTGTTTATTAGATGCAACGCGATGATGCATTATATCTAAACAAAAATGAAATGTTGATGATTCTTTGACGTTTTAATTTTGTGTTGCTTTTATGCGTCACTAAAAGAGATGAAATAAGGTGCTTGTTTCATATCGTTTTGGTATAAAGTGACCCTAATGATGAGCATTTCACTAGCTAATATGAAACAATGCAATTATTAATTCATTAATTAAAAATGCTTTCGGGCATCTTAATACGAATATTAAAATAATATAACATTATATTATAATAATACACAATCGATCTGAGAAACATAAAACTGCTATTGAAATCTAAGTATAATAGGCAACCTTAATAAAAGCTCCAAGTCCCAACTAATGTTCCAGCAATATTTATTAAACTAATAACAGTAAAAACTGCTCATTGAGGCATCATAATGAAGTCATTGTAATTGCAGGCGACTACAGACTTCCTTTATACCGTTACACTTAAAAATAAAAGTCCCGTAATAGAAGGTCATAATAAAATCGTAATAAAGTCATAAAAAGGCCCTATTATAGCGAACAAGGGAGTAAAGGAGCATTGCGTGTCCTTAGCAATAATTACTGAAATTAAGAAACCCTCAGAAAAACTTAAGTGGCCCCGTCAGGTATGAGAGTGGTCGGAGATTTATAGACGACCTGATTTATTTTCGCTTCTAAAATCTTTCTTTTATTGCCAGCAATAAAAATACTTGCACGTATATAGGCTTATTTAATTTTTCCGGGACGGCGTAAAATGGTCCATCCATCCAATATAAATGCATTGAATATAACGTTAAATTTCTATTTTTGCTCTTTTGGCGTAAAAATCTATACTATTCTGATGTTATAGAGCTAAGTATTAGGGTTTTGTGTTTAAACGGACCAATTTTACAAACTTTCACGACCGATTTTTGTGTAATTTGGCTCAAGTATAGAGTAGACAGGTTTAAGACAAGGGTTCCATTTTGCGGAAAAAGTTACGGTTTCTGTAGATTTTTTTAATTACATGGGCGGAGCCGCACTGAACCTCCAGTTAAACTGTAGTGAAGTAAAATCTTGAAATAAAAAATATATTTGTATTGGGCTATAATAGAATATTATAATGTTATAAAGCAATAATTGCTTATAATTGCTTATTTTTAATAATTGCTTCAGTAACAAGTGCAACAGTATGTCAAACTTACTGGCACAAATAAAGTTGGGATAGCTTTTTTAACCAAAATAGTATTTATTCTACTTTTTCTTTAAAAAAATTCAATCAAATGTTTGCTACATATTGTTGAATTTTTCTTGGGATTCCAACCAGCACGCCCAATTAATTTCAGCCATTTTCCTCTTATTAGAGGATCTTGAGGGAATCTGTAAAACAAATGATTATGATATATAAAAATAAACCTTCCTCTAGTTTTAAAGTCACTCTATATTATAGTAGTTATATTATATTAGCTATAATATAATATACTATTAGTTAAAATAAGATAATATGTCCTTTTTAGTCCGGCCGCACATTATCCGAATTTCTGATCACAAAAATTCGGACGCCCCGCCCCGCTCATACAAATTCTTTTAGTATTATGGGTCTACAACAAAATGTATGAACAGAGTGCGTTCCGCCGGTCGTCCGAATTTTTCTGATCAGAAATTTCGGATAATGTGCGACCGGGCTTAATTAAGGTGATAAATATAAAGGTAAATGATTTTTATTTTAGTTTTATGTTATTGTAAAATATCGATAAGCATATCGATAAATTTGATTCAAGCACTAGCGTATATGTAAAAAAATTTGATGAAAAATTATTTTTCAAAATTTGTGTAATATAAGAACAATAGTACCTTTAGTTACGCAAAATATGAAAGTAAAAGGGAGGATTCACAATATTTTATTTGAAATAGAGAACTAAAGACAGAATAGAGCGAAAATAAACACATCGTAGCAATTAGAACATGAAGATTAATTACGGGTGAAATGTATATTTTTCAGGATTATTCCTATGATTTACACTGCAATCACTCACAGCACAAGTTATTATTGTTATATATAATAGTATTTGTTGAAAATAACATACGATATTAATAATACATTGCAAATACCGAAAGGGCATAAAAACAATTGACGAATTTTGTCGACCTGTCAAATAAAAGTTGTTACAATTTTCATTAGACTGCCTCTCTCTTTTCATCTTGTTCTAATTCCATAAAGGATTTTCTTCTCTCTCGCACTCTTTGTTGGTCTTTAGCATTATATGTTTATGGATGGTGTAGCACTCCCTTTAAATCGCGGTATCGCTTGTTTGCGGAGTATAATTAGTATGGTTTAAAAAAATCCGGGATAGGTCGTAATACTCAATCGAAAGTAACATCGGTGAACGAATAACCTCCTGAAAGTTCAGTTGTTGGGCTATCGTCATAGAATTTGTACTTTGTAGAAGTATCTACATGTTATTATCAATTAATTTTACGACCTAGAATATATACCTAAAGATAGAGAATGGGTGCTAAGCTAAGTACAGAAAAGTTTTAACGTGACCAGAAAAGAAAAGAAACCTTAAAAAAAGAAATGGAATCCCACCAAATCATTAAATGTAAAAAGGAGCCAAGCAAAATATTGCATAGCCATGGAATATATCTATCGTAAAAAGTTTTCAGATCACATTCAAGCCAAGCCTTCAACTTATTTTGTAATTTAAATCAACATTCAGTGAATTTATTAATAGTTTTTTTTATTTTATAATTATTATAGTGGCTTGGCAATGAGCACTAGAGAAATAATCAGCGACTGATAGGATTTATTGGGTACCATCGTCCACATACGTCGTTACATACTAAAAAACATTTTACGCTTGCAGTTTGTGTGAGTATGAACTACCCCAAATATGAAGTTTTATACTTATTTGTTTTTCTTGTGCTCATTGCCGAGCCACTATAATAATTATAAAATAAAGAAAACTATTGAAAAATTCACTGAATGTTGATTTAAATTACAAAATAAGTTGAAGGCTTGGCTTAAATGTGATCTGAAAACTTTTTACGATTGATATATTCCATGGCTATGCAATATTTTGCTTGGCTCCTTTTTACATTTAATGTTTTGGTGGGATTATTATATCAAGATTGCATCGAAACCATAATCGAAAGTGTATTATGATAACTGAATTCAGTAGAATTTACATTTTTTCTGCTAAGCTGTTTAATGTTTGTGCATACGCTTTACATCAATAAGGTAAATTATAGAATTTGTATAATTAAATATCGACTATATAATAACGAGATTAAAGTCTGTTAAGTGAATTATAATATTATGTCACTTATCAGACTTCCATCTCTTTCCTCTTCAGTTCCAGTCTATTCAATCCAGAAAAAATCCGCTTACAATTTTTGCGAAAGTAATAGTTAAGGAAGGATATTACACCACAGGGGATGTAATTATTTCCATTCTCTTCGAGTCTGGAGCCTTCAAAGAGTTGTAAGCTTTTAATCAGACAGTAATTAGGCAACAAAGGCGACTAATCCGAGATAATAGTATTGGACGGTACTCGGTACTCCTGGCACAGCATAAATACTAAACAGTAGACCACATTCATACTAACCACCCGAATCGAGCACGCGTACAAGTTAAAGTGATTTAAGGCTGAGGCAACAGGAGATCAGAAATGCTAAAATTTAAAGTAAAGAATGGCAGAATTCCTTTGTCAATCTGTCACTTGCTGCCGTAGGAAAAAAATTTTTTTGGAAGTCAAGTTAACCAATATGAATACTGTTTAATTATTTATACCACTTCTCGCTACGAACATGTGAATTAAAATTTTTAGGGCTTCAAATAATTTACCTATTTTGTTACAAAAAGCATTTTCGATGTAATTTAAAATCGAATTAACGTTTTTACGGTAAAATTTAAAATAACTTACACTCAGCACTAAGATTTAAGAACCATGCATAGCGTCAAACTTATCTGTGTGTGCATCTAATTTTAGGACACAGCAGAGTTGCGCTACTGAATGTATTTGTATATTGTGTTCGTACCTTAGCTGTATCCTAATGTGTAGACTGAAGTTAGTACAGGTGAGGAAATGCTTTGTACGTTGACATACTCCTGAAATTAGCCAAGAACAAACGGTAACAATACAACACAGTACACTGTTTTCATTTCAGTTGACTGACTACGTACGTAATAATATGAGTTTATCAATGATCAAAGAATGAACATATTATCATTATGTTCTTTTAAAATATTTGATCGTCTTAAAAGCATTATAAAAATAAAAATTGAAGAAACATTTTGTAAAATAAGAGACATTACAGCTATATTAAGTTTAAGTATTTTAAATGTTTTAGATTTCTATAAATGTGTAGATTGCAAACAAACACATTTTTTTGGGTTATAATAATTCATGCGTCTGCACTCAAACGCTTTTGAGAATTACTTAATTTTATTTTAATGAAGAGTTTCACAGCAAATGTATGGAGTATAATAATTAATAAAACTGCGTTTTAAGTACGTGATTAATAACAAACTCTTCATTATATGAAATTTGAGTAATTATAAAATGTCTCTGAGCTTGGCCGTTATAATTTTAGCAACACATGAAATGGTGTAGAATTACGGGCGTGAAAAATATTCAAATGACTAAACTGAATTTAAGGTGCATCAAATTATATAAGTCCAATAATTTGAAAGTGGGTCGCTCGCTGCGGCGGCGAAGGAATATTTTTTATCCGAGGGAATTCAATACGAAATGGAAGCAAAAAAAGAACCCATTCATTAGAGATGCTTACTTCTCAATCGAATTTAAAATCCAACTTGTATCAGGTTTTCGCTACTTTATTTAATCGTTGTAGAAAGAACGTGTAATTATACCTTAGCTGAAGCAACGTAGGATAGGAAATTGATTTTAAAAGAACAGGGTCTTAACCAAGATGTATTTTTATTTTCAACCGACTTCCAAAAATGAGGAGGTTGCACTTTAAAAGTTTGGCTTAAAAACATTAAAGGATGTTTTGTCATCATACATTGCAAAATAATTAAGGTAATTTAAAGCAAAACTATTGTCAAACTGACTAGGTCATTCGTTCTGCACGTTGAGTAATATTTAATACTAGCTGTTACCCGCGACTTCGTCCGCGTTAGTAAAGTAGATCACGTCCCAAGTATTATTTATTGTACAAAAATATTCAATGTACAGCCATTGACTTTCCTACGATTTTATTATATATAGATGTTACGCGCGGCTTCGTTTGCGTAATTTAGGAATTTTACGCAACCGTACATTTTTCCACAAAGAAATAGCCTATGTCCCTTCACGTGGTCTATTCTTCATGTTTGCCAAATAACATAAAAATTGCTCCAGTAGTTCTTAAGAATCTTAAGATAATAAGCAATTTCATATAATTTCCTCTGTTTTTTTGCACATTTTCCTCTATTTCTTCGCTCCTATTAGTCGTAGAATAATAAAATATAGTTTATGGTCTTTCTCGATAAATAGGCTATCTAACACTGAAAGAATTTTTCGAATCGGACCAGTAATTTCAGAGATTAGCGCGTTCAAATAAGGCCTTTCAATTTCCCCTCGTTTTTTCCATACATTCCTCTATTTCTTCGCTCTTATTAGTCTTAGCGTAATAAAATATAGCCTTTAACCTTCCTCAACAAATGGGCTATCTAACACTGAAATATTTTTTTTTAATCGAACCAGTAGTTCCTGAGATTAGCGCGTTCAAATAAGCCCTTTCATATAATTTCCCCCGTTTTTCCACATTTTCCACTATTTCTTAGCTCCTATTAGTCTTAGCGTGATAAAATATAACCTGTAGCCTTCCTCGATTAACGGGCTATCTAACACTGAAAGAATTTTTCAAATCGGACCAGTGTATCCAGAGATTAGCGCGTTCAAACAAACAAACAAACAAACAAACTGCAGAATTATAATATTAGTATAGATAAATATTTAAATCGAATGTCAAATGATATTTAACTTACCATCTGCACAAAGTTTCCTTTCGTCTTCCTAGTTAGTAAAAACAACTATTGTTATAAATTAAAAAATATATATTTTGCAGTTAATAAAAGTAATATTCAATTCATATTACAAATACTTTTCGTATAGTTTTCTCTTTTCAATGACAGTAGAGCCCACTCAAGAAGCAAATAATCTGATGGATTACAAAGTTTAAGACAATCTTACTTGAATTCTCCGCACATTTTAATTTGGCTTATTTAATGTTACTTAAATAACCATGAATACTTAGTTGAATTAAGCCCAACCCTTAAGTAATTAACATTTAACGTAAAATAAAAATGAAACCGTAAAGCGCAGTTTTTATGTTTTATTTTACCTCTAAGTTATTACTCCTCGTAATAATAGACAATGATGGCTGAGATGTATAAATAAGTTAATTGTCGTTGATTGAATTGCACTAAGGGTCAGTTCATTCTGATCGTAGCTTATTTAAATCATTTCTCTGCAGTAAAACGCTGTGTGCGGTTCTATGTTACTGTGCCTTTTTAAATATATATCTTGGTAGTTTTGGAATCAATTCGGTAAAAAACAAATTTGATAGCTATCTAGTCTTATAGGGTAACCATAAGAGTGGAGAGTAAGATAACTTTCAAATGAACAATCGAATAGCGTACATTGTCATTTGTCAGCTTTTAGTTATGTCCACACTTTGCATCTTCAATTTTCGTCATCTTCTGTCATTCACCTTTAAGCGTTTTGGCGCATTTAATAATGCGTCAACGAACGCAAAGCTAACATTGTCTTTTTTGCTCAGTTATAGTGTCTGTCAGATTATTGTAACAGGTGCGACCAGAACATTTTACTGGGTGGAATATGTGCGGCTTTTTTGGTCATAAGAATGTCCAGAAAAAAGAACAAAACGAAATTTTTGGATACTGTCAGACCGTAAGCGTCGCGGGCATGCCTCCCGTGCGCTGTTGACTGCGCTATAACGCATCCCCTTGATGAACAAAAAAGGCACAGTGTGGACATAGCTTTTAGATAATATAAGCAACCATAGCAAAAGCTCAAAAAGTACTCAAACTCCCAACATTAGGCCGACAGGTATCTTCTTTAAATAAATAAATAAATAAACGTTTATTCTGCCACCATTAAATGTTACACATATGACATAATATAGGTATTATATACAGAACTGATATAAACAAGAACAAAATTAAAAATTAACCTATTTTACCTATAATCTACAGCTACAGCTAATTCATACATAAAAAACTATCACAGGTAAACAAAAAAGAAAAGAAAAAACAATTAATGTATTGATAGCACAATTATAGCACGCCAGTGTAACACCCAAGTGTGCAGAAACGGAGACCACTCAGGTTAACCGAACAGTCGTCCCTGATCTTCCGTGGACCCCTTATTTTCGGGCAGAGGACAAGCAGACGGAAGCTATATTTTAAAATTATAATATAATATTATATAAAAGACGTAGACATAATAGAGTGTTGAAAAATATAATGATACAATCTAATACAACATTAGACCAATGAAAGAATACATATACAGATACTAGATAGAATATAATATTGTTACTTGTTACATTTTTATAGATATACCATAATATTGCATGTGTTGTGTATTTTTAAGTATGCCGGTAATATAGACGTAATATAATAATATATTCTATAGTATGTATGAAAAAGGACTAACATTTTTCTATTTCTCATTCTCATTGACTAACAAGGCATTGTCTTCGGACCACTTGGATATTTTTGCTAAGTCTTCGTTTAAGTTAGTTAATGCCTCCTGCAGATGATAGAAGCTCGCCTATACGTGCTGAAGCCTACGATAAGAATGTCATATTGGCATCGGAATCCCGCACAGAATTTGGGTCAATTCCAAGATGTACTGCACAGAATCAATATGCAATGGTACGACTTACGACGAGCACTGTAATGCAGTGCTTTAAAGCGTAGCTCTTGACTCGGAGGTCGTGGGTGCGATCCCCGAGTTCTTTCCGAGTTTGGTTAGGACAATGCAGGCTGATCACTGAATGTCTGACGAGTATGTAAAAAATCGATCCTGCGCCTAATCTCTCGTCAATGGTATCGGTCGTTCCATTGGGTTATGAGAATAAAAGAAGAAAGCTTCCAATCTCTCTCTTGTTTACTGCGCACATACTTGGGCACTTTAAAATTACTCATATTTATAACGTGGGAGAGTCATGCTTGGGCAAGAATGGGCCGGCTCGACCGGAGAAATACCACGGGCTCACAGAAAACCGGTGAGAAACAGCGCTTGCGCTGTGTTTCGCCAAATGAGTGAGTTTACCGGAGTCCCGATCCCCTACCCTATTCCCTTCCCTACCCTCCTCTATTCCCTTCCCTACCCTCCTCTATTCCCTTCCCTACCCTCCTCTATTCCCTTCCCTCCCCTATTTCCTTCCCTTCCCTTCCCTACCCTCCCCTATTACCCAATCCCCTTAACGCACCTACAGCTCTTCTGATGCTGCGAGTGGCCATGGACGACGGAAGTTGCTTTCCATCAGGTGACCCGTTTGCTCGTTTGCCCCTTTTTTCATTAAAAAAAACTCCTGCGTAACTGGCCTGGTTTCAATGAAAACCAACCACAGTCACCGGAAGTTATTAAAATACTCATATAATAACTCCCACACCGGTTTCGGTGACGGTGGCTGGTTTCATTGAAACCAGGCCAAGCTACGCAGGAGTAATTTTATAGTGCCCAAGTATGTGCGCAGTACAGTGTATAATATAACCCAGTGGGACGGAAGACCGACACGACTGGCGAGAGATCAGGCGCAGGACCGACTTTGTACATGCCCATCCGACGCATGGATCATCTTACTTGTCAGACAATCAGGTGATCAGCCCGCATTGTCCTAACCAAACTTGGAAATAACATTTTTCCAACGCGGGACTCGAACCCACGACCTCCGAGTCAAGAGCCGCGCTCTTTACCACTAGACTACGGAGGCGTTAAAAATTTGCAAAATACTCATACTGAATTCACGAATAATGTCTACGAAATCTGCACTACCTGACTCAAGAATTTGTGGAACTATTAGTAGGAGACTCAAAGGGAGATTTCAAGTTGTGGTATGCTCGGTCAGGCAGAAGCCCTAATCTTAGATGTCAGCTGAGGTATATAAATATAGTCTACGAACGTAGAAAACATCGGTAGAGCGATTCGATTGCGAATTTACAAAACTGATTTAGAATTGTCATTTTTGGCAACATTTATTTTACCACCAAAGAAAATTGTATGATGTAAAAATTATTAAGCTTATTAATGCAAGACCTAAGCTATCATCATAAGTATTTTTATCAAATTCTGATCAGTAGTTTTTGCGTAAAAAGTTTAGAAAGGTACCCTATACTATAACATACTACATTAATATTATACCTAGTTACCTTCTAAGAACGAATACGGAAACTCGGATGCATATTATTACCGGTTAAGCTAACGAACAACAGCTTTGAAATAAAATTGGTAGCTTCTTGTTAAACCTCGTTTGGCAACGTTATACAAGTTTTAAATTACTTCCAATGACTGGAGTTATAACGTCGAAGCTTACTGTTCAAGACAGACTCGGTTTGATACAACTTTATTATATTATGCCTTATTACCAAAGATTAAGATCGAAAATTCGTGAGACTCTACACTTCCGTAATTACAAGTTCTTTGTTTAATCCGATATAACTGAAATTAATAATTAACAACGTTGTATCTCAATATGTAAATATGTGGCTTGCGTTCAAATATTAAGTTTGTTTGGTAGGTTTATAATATTATGAAACTTTCATTATCTTGTACATGGAGCGATTTACAATCTACATTATATTATAACGAGAAAAATATCTTGCTCTCAATCTTATGAGTTCAGAGTTCACACGACCGTATTTTTTTTAAATCGCTGTATAATATTATGATGATGCCAATTTTGTCTTCGCTTACTAATCAATTAAGAATCAACCCACAACTTTTGCATACATAATTAAGCCGGCACACCACATATCCATCTAGCTAGGACACCTTTGTCAAATCTGAGACCTAGGTCGATGCAAATCCCAAGTTTGTCGCGTGAGTGCGTCCTTTCCCACAGATATTAACATGCTCACTCAATACAGCCGGGATATAACACAATTATATATCCCTATGTTTACATTTACATATAATATCGGAATATTAATTTAGGTATGGTAATCCTTATGTAAACAGCCCTTTACTACCGACGTGTCATGAGAATATCAAATCAATCTTTAATAGTTTTTGATACGATATCTGTTTGTTAAACTCCAGTAGCCCTAGCACGGCCACAAGTAAGAATGCGAAAGTATAGAGAAACTGTGGACATAAACTAAAGGTACCGTGCCGATCTTTACCGCGGCCAATCGCGACCGACAAAAATTCAATTAAATTTGCCAGACTATAGTATATGTCATAGAGTAGGATATTTTTTGTCATAAAGTGTCATTTTAAGAGGATACACAAGGGGCTAGATAAATGAAAAAAAAGTACGTGTAATGTCTATAGCTGTCTCCTTCACCTCAAGCCTATACAGCAGAACGCGACAGAGACAACTGCCGAAAATCAACGATTCGTTGTCCCCTGATTACTTCTCTAAACTTAACCGATTTAAGTACTTTTTTCATTAAAGATTAAAGAAAGGCCTGAGCTGTGTTCCTATGTTTTTTTTTGTATAATCTAGCCAAATCTGTTTTCTTGAACAACTTGAACACAGCGGAAAATCTGGCCATTTTTTTGGGTATTGCGAACGTTCATATCTTATTTAATAATTAAATTATGAAAAAAAAAAGAAAACATAGGGACATCGTATTAGTAGCCTTAGATATTCAGGAAAAAATTATAACTCTACTAGCATTATCTAGGTAGGAAACAACAACGTTTGTATGGAAAAAAGAGCGGTGTGGACTCCTGTTAATTGAATTTTTGGGAACGAAAAAAGATCGAAACGCTACCTTAAGTCTATCTCAGTTTGTCCATACTTTCGCATTTCTACTGGTGGCCGTGCTAGGGCTACAGCTGATCACATGAGATACAAAATATTTTATTGTAAACACAAATTTTGTACAATAAATTAGCAGCAATAATAATATGCATAATACATAATTTTATCAGACGTAAACGTATTATATTTAAACATTAAAACAATTACAAAAATTTAATTGCTTCTTTTTCATTTTAACTTTTAAAAGAATATTTATACGTGTGTTAATCTAGATTTTTTACCATATGCAATAAAATTTGTTAAAATTTAAAAAAAAGCGTAATTTTTTTAATCGTTTTATCGTCAAGCCTAACCTCTACTACTTTTGTTTCAGTGGACATAACCACGGGTCCCTCTCTGAACCTGACGAGGGTGAGTCGGCGTCAGATGGGCGCGTACCTGTGCATCGCGTCCAACGACGTCCCACCTTCAGTCAGCAAGCGGATCATGCTTAGTGTTAATTGTAAGTATTGACTTCTCTTTCATAAATACGGAGAACGAGAGAGATAACAATATTTCTCTACGGATAAACGGCGCAATGCCTGGGACGCCGAACAAATTCGGTAGTACTGATTTCAGGTCTGCCTGTGCGTTCCTGTTTCTGTTGCATATACACAGTACACGGGATGTGTCCGGTCAAGTCGATTTGCGATCAGTCCGATCACAACGGTCGGCCTCGTCGTATATAGGGGCCTTTAGGATATTTAGTCTTTCGTTAGATTAGAGGGAAAGCGTGTAAAGTAATAGCGTTTAAAGCAGTCACTATAAGCAGCTACAAATTAGAATACAAATTAGAAGACAGCAGCATCAGAACGTGGGAGAGCCATTTTTTGGCACGAATGGGCCGGCTTAACCGGAGAAATACCATGTTCTCACAGAAAACCGGAGTGAGACAGCGCTTGCGCTGTGTTTCGCCGAGTGAGTAAGTTTACCGGAGGCCCAATCCCCTACCCTATTCCCTTCCCTACCCTCTCCTATTTCCTTCCTTACCCTCCCCTATTCCCTTCTCTACCCTCCCCTATTACCCTATTCCCTCTTAAAAGGCCGGCAACGCACCTGCAGCTCTTCTGATGCTGCTACATGCTACAATTATGTTACATGGTAGAAATGAAAGTCAACGTAGAGTTCCAATCCCCTACCCTATTCCCTTCCCTAACCCCCCCCCCCCCCCCCCCCCTCCCTAGAGCTATTACCCTATTCCCTCTTAAAAGGCCGGCAACGCACATGCAGCTCTTCTGATGCTGCGAGTGTCCATGGGCGACGGAAGTTGCTTTCCCGTTTGGTCGTTTGCCCCCTTATTTCATTAAAAAAAACTGTAAAAGCGTTCAGACCAAGCACCAAGCAGTGTTAAAATAAAATAAATGCAAAGAGGGTAGTGCTATGTAAATATCATCTATCACCATCTAGTTAACAAGCCCTATTTCCAAATATCATATCTATTTGTAGCACATTTAATATGAAATACGAAAAATCGAAAGCTTCCCACGCGTTCCTACGCACGCAAATAAGACTGCCAGTTAAATGATGTCCATAACAATTAATTTGTCGGTCCGTTTGCGATACAGACGTCTCCAGGATTAGCAGAATATGCGCCTTTGAGCGACATGGTCGAGCAGTCGTGTCCAGTCGCCTGACTAATCGATCAGTTTCAATCATTCGTTCATTAGTAACAATTAACTGATCATAAAGACAATTCACTCGGGTAGGCCTATTGATAAATTAATTAGAGCTAGCTTCACTTCGTTTATATCTTTGTTGAATTATATTATGATTAGATGCCGGCCGCATCTCCACTGTGCCGTCGTTTATTGTGCAGGAACCGCACACTTTTCTCGAATAAGAAGTATTCTAAGTTCTTTCTTGGGACTCAAATTATCGCTATACCAAATTAGAGCAAAACAGGTCCAGCGGTTTGGGCGTAAAGACTCAAAATAATTTTAAACCTTATGCAGAATCATTTTGCAAAATCTAATAAGAATTTAGCAAAATAAATATCTATTCCTTCAAAACATTTCTACGAATTTTTGGATAAAATACGCTTACCCAGCGTTGGCAATACCTAAGTTTCCCGATTGTGTCGCACAAAAAGTAAACAAACTTTATTCCAAAGCGCATTCCGCATCGAAGTTTACAGTTTACAAAGAAAATTTCGCTGCGCTACGAATCTAATATTGGAACGCTCATATCAGTAAACAATGTATGGACAGAAACTACTTCTTGCGAATTGTGCATACGGGAAATAAAATGTTGATGTACTAGAAATCCAGATGGTACCTTTACTTTAACCCGTCATGGGGGTTCGGTTAGGTTAGTAAAAGGATTCTCTTTACAAGAAAATTATTGTAAAGAAAAATTTTAACACTTTTGCCTATGTACTTTGTTTAGTGCCTTCTTTGCTCTTATTGACTTAATTTACTGAATTGAATTTGCAAGTTACTGGATATTCATGCTTGCTTCTAAATATAGATTTACAGTTTGACGGCACCTGAATGTGGGTCCAGATTACACGTGACTGGCCAGACAAGGGATATTAGCCTCTGATGGATGAACTGTTTCTTATGACATAATATTAATATTACTGTTCTGAACACTACTGGACTACAAAGGGTCAGTTAATATTGATATGTGACGTGGCGATGCTATGCATTTCAAAGAAGCCATTCAAAATTTAAATAAATGAACAATCAGCCGAAAAATTAAGGAGGAAAGTTTCTGAATTCAAAGTTATTAATTAATATTCGGTTATATTATGTACTAGATGATGTCCGCAACTCCGTTGCGTCAAAATTAGTTTATCGCGTGGGAACCGTACATTTATCCGGGATAAAAAGTATCCTACCTTTCCCGGGACTCAAAGTATCTCCATGTCAAATTTCAGCAAAATCGGTTCAGCGGTTTGAGCGTGAACAGGTAACAGACAGACAGACAGACAGACACACTTTCGCATATCAAACGGGCAAAAGGCCCACCACACATTCCCACCACTGCAACTCCTGTGTCGCCAGGATCAACAGTGGTAACCAACCACGAAAACCCTTTGATATGATCTCAGGGATGCCCGAGGGACAAGCTAAATCTGTCTTGGGATCCGCAACGAAATTAATCAGAAGAAATGTAGGAGGAGTAGGAGATATCCAATTTCCCTCCCCAAGCAAAGCCAAATTGTAATGACATTGATGTCCGAACAAAGGGGGAAGCACCACGGGAAAAAAAAATTGTTATACACTTTCGCATGTAAAATATTAGTATGGAAGTATGGATTTAAAATGAATCATTTGAGAATGCATTGTTCCGTCTCGTCACGTTGCACTGTAAACTCACCCTAATTGTTACGGCTCTATCAAAGTAATAATTATTGCATCCTTATCTACCATTTTCAGATACAACAAACGCATCAAATTATCAAGATTCCTTAATCCTTATTCCTGCAATTCAATAGCACGAACTCATCATAGAAACAAGAATCAAGATTCCCCGCAGACCTTATTTACTCAATTCAATAGCCCTATTATTTTTCAGTCGGTCCGTCTATTGTGATATCGACAAAGGTAATGGGAGTGCCAACGGGTGCGGCGACACGGCTCGAGTGTCTGGTCGAGGCTTACCCGCTTGCCGTCAACTACTGGCTGAAGAGCGGAGAGAAGATGATATTGTCCGGGTAAGTTATATTATGATATATTATATACTGCATGACTGGTGACACATGTTCAATACTCGAGGACATGATAATTGGCTATTATATTAGATGAAAATATATAATAATAATATCAATTGATCACGGAGTAAATGTAGCTTAAAGTTAAATAATTATTTACCCAACGCATGGACATTGGACATCGCGCGCGGGAAGGGTAGCGGCGCAGTGTTTCTTTGATGGCGCACGCCGCCGCACCGGCCGCATAGTATGACTACTTGCCTAGCCTAGCCGCGTAATTTACTTAGTGTCCATGGACCTCCGTGGTCTAGTGGTATAGAGCGCGGATTCGATTCCCGCGTTGAAAACATGTTATTTCCATATTTGGTTAGAACAATGCAGGCTGATCACCTGATTGTCTGACAAGTAAGATGATCCATGCGTCGGATGGGCATGTAAAATGTCGGTCCTGCGCCTGATCTCTCGCCAGTCCGGTCGGTCTTCCGTCCCACTGGGTTATGAGGGTTAAGGAATAGAGAGTGCTCTTGTGTACTCGGGCACTATAATATTACTCCTGCGTAACTGGCCTGGTCTCAATGAAATCGGCCACCGTCATTGAAACCGGCGTGGGAGCTATTATTAGTGTCCATGTTTCATTTATTTAAAGGGAAATTCGGTCAAAAATGCAGTACCTAATTTGATAACATAATTATAATGAGAATCGAGTACAGACTATTTAAGTATTGAACATGTCTCACCATATTGTGTGTGAAAGTGTGTCTGTCGGTCTGTTTGCATGTCTGTCTGTTACCTCTTCACGCCCAAATGGCTGAACTGATTTTGCTGTTTGGTATGGAGATAATTTGAGTCTTAGCAGGATAATTTTATACCGAAAAAATGTAAGGTTCACGAGCGACAAATTAATTTTTGTGCAATGGAGTTGCGGGCGTTATCTAGTGTTCTTTAATATTATTACTTGCAACTTTTCTGCGCCAACATTCGTGTTAAGTATACAGCAGGCGTATCATGGCCACCATAGAAACGGTTTCTTTCTACGGAAGAATAGACAAAGTGACAGTTAGACAATGGAAATCCACAATTTTGTCGATAAAGTCTGTCAGTATGTCGATTCTTTCCAATTTCTACTGTTGTTATGCTAGGCCTGCATGAATAGAAACTATAATTATATGATTATATCCCTTATGGAGACGACTAGAGACATACTTATCAATACTAAATATTAGATACTAAAATCAGTTCTTTTTCTTTCCAATTCATCTGAGCTATACTCAGTAGAAACTAAACGCTTATAATATGCTACCTTCCTTCAAATCCAAAAACAGATTTAGTAAAATATTATTCGAAGGACTCCAGCATATTCAGGAATTCTATTCCAAAGCTGGTAAAGCGATATCTACATCGAGTATCGTCTATCAAAATTTTAATCGACTTTTTATCGACTTTTCATCGACTTTCCCATCGATATCGACATTTTTCAATCTGCGGCTTCACAAACTGTTTACACTGTTAGACTGGGTTAGCCAATATAGACTATCTTGATTTAGGTTTGTTTTGAAATTCGTTAGTGCATTTCTAAAATACAACGCTGAAACCACAGTATAAAATATGTATGCAGTAGATGAAAAGTGTATACAGGGTGTAACAAAACTAAGTGATAATACTTTAGGGTGTGTATGTGTTCCTTGTAGAGACTTTACTGTGAAAGTAGCAGCGCTGAAATACCAATTTTTTTGTGATTCGTATGGGCAAGCGGCCTAGCGTCACGGGTGTTCTAATACGAGTACAAAAGTGAAAAAATAGCTTTTTCAGCGCTGCGACTTTTACAGTAAACTCTATACACGGGATTCATACACACCCAAAAGTATTATCACTTAGTTTTGTTACACTCTGTATACACTTTTCATCTACTGCATATATATTTTACACTGTGGTTTCAGCGTCGTATTTTAGAAATACACTAACGAATTTGAAAACAAACCTAAATCAAGACAGTCTATATTACTACTTTTGTTACAACCTGTATTTGTTACTATCATTCCTTATTTATGTCGTAGTAAAACTATCTGCAGACTGCAACGATGGGCACGACATATTGATTTACTAATTTATTCTGTGGTGGAATTTATTTATCGAAATTGGCCGTGTTACGATGTCGATGTATGCCGGTCCCTATTTACATATCGATTCCCGTGATTAACATGTGCGATACTGTATTTTGTGCCAACCCGTATTAGGATAGCGCGGTGGACTAGTTTGAAGGCTTCTGTCCTATAGCATAATATTATATTTGAAGCCTCCTGGCTTTGCTTGGGGAGGGAAATTGGATATCTCCTACTCCTAAATTTCTTCTGATTAATTTCGTTGCGGGTCCCAAGACAGATTTAGCTTGTCCCTCGGGCATCCCTGAGATCATATCAAAGGGTTTTCGTGGTTAGTTACCACTGTTGATCCTGGCGACACAGGAGTTGCAGTGGTGGGAATGTGTGGTGGGTGGGTTTGCCCGTAAGAAAAAAAAAGCCTCCTGGCTTCTAAAATACATTATATTAAACCCCTTACTAATCTATGTAATTGATTGTACTGTCGGTTCTTGGTGGAAATTCATGTTGTACACTAATAAAACACACTTTTCTTGCACTTTTTCCACTATATTTAGATATTATTATAACTTTTAACAAATAACACGACCGGTTTCGAAATTATTCATCATCAGGTGTAAGTTTAACGTCGGTACTTTTAAAAAATTAAATATTATCAAAACAAACATTAGGGTTGTCAGCATCGTGGTACTTTTTACAATTTGGTAGAATTTTTATTCCAAATAAGACTATTTTCTACTAATGTTAAATTAATATTTAGTTGGATTTACCCATTTTTTATATTGATAAATTAATAACGTTGTGCTGGTAATGTCACATATACAGATTTCAGAGCCTAAAATTAAGTAATAATTGTTACATTTCTAAAATTATTAAAATTAAAATAATTATGTCACAAAATTTCTCTAAAAATTATTAAATGTCAAATAAATTAATATAAACAATGTCAAACTAACAATAATAAAACTTAATAAGACGATACAATTGTCTAATTACATCACCAATAATTTAATTGAATTGTCCATAATATTAAAATTATAAAAATTAATATCTATATGAATGTCAAATAAATTAAACTAAATTAAATCATGTCAATAAATAAAATATAATGTCCATAAAATTATATAAAAATAAATATCATGTCAATAAATTAAATTAGCGGTGAAATGTAAATTGAAATTAATGTATAAGTAATAATAGTTTAAATATCCTGTAATAAAATTGAATTTGAAAGGCATGTTTGGTCGTTTAACAAGTTCCCATATTTTTTGTGTCTGTTGACTTCGAGTGCTTCCAGTGCGTCCATTTTCTTGCTTTTGGGTAAAACATGTAGGTATTTAATATTCCTGTCAGGTTCAAAATTATGGTCATTATTATTTAAATGCTCAGCAAATGTAGATCTTTCTGTTTTCCTTTTCCAAGCTGTGATATGTTCTTTTATCCTGGTTACACATTTGTAGAAACATTAGTAGAAAATAGTCTTATTTGGAATAAAAATTCTACCAAATTGTAAAAAGTACCACGATGCTGACAACCCTAATGTTTGTTTTGATAATATTTAATTTTTTAAAAGTACCGACGTTAAACTTACACCTGATGATGAATAATTTCGAAACCGGTCGTGTTATTTGTTAAAAGTTATAATAATATCTAAATATAGTGGAAAAAGTGCAAGAAAAGTGTGTTTTATTAGTGTACCTTACTAATCTGTATAAACAAAAATGAATCCTCAATTTTGCTAGTCTCGCTAAAACACTAAAATGACGGAACCTATTTGGCTTACTGTAGTTTTGAAATATTTGTGGTAGTCCAAGGGTATGGTCCATAGTAGAAGGGAAGTGCAAGTATGAGCTATTATTATATAATAATAGGTATTTCTAGTATATCCTACTATCCTACTTCTTACTAATATTATAAAGGCGAAATTTAGTTTGGATGTATAGATGTATGGATGTATGGATGTTTGTTACTCTTTCACGCAAAAACTAGTGAACGGATTTTAATGAAGCTTTACAATAATATTGCTTATATATCAGAATAACACATAGGTTACAATTTTAACCGACTTTCAAAATGGGGGAGGTGTTATGTTCGTTTTCTTATGTTCAACGATTACTCCGCCGTTTGTTAACCGATTTTCAAAATTTTTCTTTTGGTATATAGGGTATCATCCCAATTTGGTATTATATTCACAAAAGTGGTGATCTGATGAAGGATCCATAGGTAATCGAGGGAAGTCCTCAAAATTTATAGGGAAACATGTGGTGACTTTGGTTTCGTGAAAAGTATTCTAAGCATATGCTACCAACAAGTAAGATTTTGCACCGAGGTATACCTGGTATACCATGGTTCGGAAGGTGCTGAGAGAACTCCTGATTCTTTATAGATACAAGTTTGGGAGTTTCGGCATTGTTTTAAGAACGGAAAGCATATGCTACTATGCAAATTACACTCATCATCATCATCACTACCATATTATACCATGCATCGTCCCATGGTTATGACTTATGAGCCTATGATGACACTGTTATTCGTACTTTTCATAGGCTTTTAGATCGAGACTCGAGTTTGTCAAGCGATAATTGAAAAAAAACTATACCTACGTATATTATAAACCTGAAGAGGGTGTTTGCTTGAACGCGTTAATCTCAGGAACTACAGGTCCAATTTAAAAACTTATTTCAGTGTTAGATAGCCCATTTATCGAGTAAGACTATAGGCTAAATATTATCACGCTAAGACTAATACGACCGAAGAAACTCAGGAAAATGTGGGAAAAACGGTGGAAATATAAGAAATTGCCAACTACTTGAGCAATTATTATGGCAATATTAAGCACAGATATAGAGTAGACCAAGTGAAGGGAGTAGGGACACAAGCTATTTATTTTTTTTGGAAAATGTACGGTTTCTGTAAAATTCCTAATTTACGCCGGCGAAGCCGCGCGGGACATCTAGTATAATAATAAATCTAACGTATACGTTTTCGGTGAAAGTAGCAGGTTTTATTTAGACCAGGCCAGTAACGCTAAAGTGATTTTTATAGTGCCCGAATGTGCGCGCAGTACACAAGAGCACTCTCTGTTCCTTTACTTTTATCTATAGATATATTTTATGAAGACATCTGCTTAGTATTTGTTATGGAAAAGTGTATGAACTGCGGTCAACCTATTCCTGTGTAAACACAATTGCAGGCAGGAATAATATTTTCAATTTTTACACGGCTTATTTTTCTACTTTAAGAATAAAATAAGAAGTCGGTCAGCTTTTATGATGATTATGATGATAAAAGCTGACCGACCTGGTATGCAGATATGAGTATATTTGAGCTATGTAGGTCAGCCATGCAATAAGGCTTAACCGATTCATATTAGGAGTTTAAAATCGAGAGAGATGACAAGATATTTGTATCGCAAACATGTCGAAAATAAGGTCGTTAATTTTTCGTGAGGATTATACGACATAAAAATACGACTGTTGATGAAGAGTGGCCAAACACAGCAAAGGATAGAGACGTGTGGAAGGAAAGAGGGGAGGCCTTTGCCCAGCAGTGGGACACAAACGGCTAATTAGAATAGAATATAATTATTCGACATACGTGTATTAATAGGATATCTCCATATTAGCCCACCAATCACGATGAACCAATACGAGTTATAACGAACACGTATAATGTAAGTTCGTCACATTCGTCTATGATTGTATGTAGAGATCAATGCAAACTATGAACATATTTGTCATCATGGCGACTATTACTTTTATGTTATAACCACATATTATGATTAGCGTGACATGGCTGTGATCAGTAGGAATAGTAATTAAAGAATCCTAGGAGAATCTTAGAAAAATGCGAAGAGGCAAAGATTTTCTGGTGAATCTTGATGATTTTTTTTAAGGAAGGCAGGTCGCTGTAGCCCTGACGTCACTGCGACCCATGAGGATCTATTGTGACTCCTTCGCACTAGAGTATCATCCCCAACCCAATACTGCTCATAAATTGAACGATATTGTTGGGGTTGGTGCCACAAATTTCCTCTGTGGACGAGTATTCGTGGCGACCAAGGTGCCTGTTCCTGCTCTGTAGTAGAGCAGGGCAGTCGAGGAGAAGGTGAATAGGTGTTTCATCCTCCTCCTCACAGAATCTGCAAGTCGTTATGCTACAAATACCCATTCTGTTTAAGTGTTTGTTGAGCTTGCAGTGCCCAGTTAGGCTTCTGGTAAGGATTCTTAATTGGTTTCTAACTTTCTACCCAAGGTGAGCACTAATTCTGATTGTTTCTTGTTGAATTCAGGAATTAGTGCCTTGGAGTGTTCAAGGCCAGGGATCTCAGCCCATTGCTTCCTGCATAGTCTGTGACCCCATTCCTTGAGCACTTGCTTTGTGGTACTGGGAGTTATACCACAGACTGATTATGGACCATATATGAGACTCTCGGCCCCAAGCCTAGCCAGTTCGTCAGCGGTTTCATTGACGGGAACGTTGCTGTGGCCCGGGACCCATACTAGGCGGATGTTGTTGTTCCTTCCTAGCATGTTTAACATCTCAACGCATTCCAGAACTAATTTGGACGAGACTTCTGCGGCAGTCAGTGCTTTAAATGCAATCTTGATGATTGGTAAAACAGATACTCTGCATACGGTTTTTTTTTTTTTTAATTTTAACTTCCATGCCTTATCCTTCTTCGATGATCACATTAAAGATTCATATTAAAGATTTCATATAAGGGGTTTAACCCCTCTCGATCTGTTTACATTGTCAATTTGGGCCACATATACGAAAAATCAGTAAAATCATATCACCGTCGAAATGAGACCTGTCAATTATATTGAGGGCCCGCTGAGTGGAATACGAAATACTGATATTGGATTCTCAAGTTGATTAATTATTGATTAATCTTAATATATTGTATGTTTTACTATAATAGTCTTATAATCTTACGGTCGTATGAATAAAAACTTAGCGAAGGTTTACAACAGCTTTATAAGCCTGTTGTAAAATTTAATATGAATAAAGGTTCTCTAACAGTGCTCTAACACCTTTTTAAGGTGACAGCTGTCAAAAAATAGCGCGCCTGTTTTAAACCTATTTTAAGAACATTTTAAGCATAATCGATATGAATAAACGTTTGCTAACAGTTGTTTAGGCGCGAAACGTCAAATAGGAGTTCGCAAACTTTAGTGAAGCCTCGACCCTACTTTAAGACCATTTTAAGAGACTGAAAATGGACGCAATATCGAGTATTATCGCGATTTCTGACATTATTGCAATTTCAAGAATCAGTAAGGGTCTCTACAGACGGACCGCATTTCAACTGCAATCCAACCGCAAATTGCAGTTCAAGTGCAGTTTAAATCCAGTTGACACGATTACGGATCTACACAGACGGATCGCGTTTCAACTGCAATCCAACCGCAAATTGCAGTTCAAGTGCAGTTTGAATGCAGTTGACACGATTGCAATTCGACTGCAATAGAACTGCAAACCATACAGTTTACACGACTGCACGCCAACTGCAACTGAACTGCAATCCGACTGCGCGTTTAGTTTGCAGTTCTATTGCAGTCGTATTGCAGTCGTGTCAACTGCATTCAAACTGCACTTGAACTGCAATTTGCGGTTGGATTGCAGTTGAAATGCGGTCCATCTGTGTAGACCTTACAATAGAACTGCAAACCAAATGCGCAGTCGGATTGCAGTTCAGTTGCAGACTTGCAGTTGACGTGCAGTCGTGTGAACTGCATACTGACTGCATCTAAACTGCACCATCCTACCCGCCCGCACGGTCCGCTCTCCAGCAGTGCAGTTTGGATGCAGTCGGTATGCAGTTCACACGACTGCACGCCAACTGCAAATGAACTGCAATCCAACTGCGCGTTTGGTTTGCAGTTCTGCGGTCCGTTTTCAGAAATGCGGTCCGTCTGTATAGACCCTTAGATGCATTGTGTCAAATGCACTAATTGTAGGCCTCAAAAGTAAAACAGAATAAAATAGTATTTTTAGTTATCTTCTCCTTCTTTTCATTATTCTTCTTCTTCTTTTATTATGGCGGCCTTAGTGAGTTGCCAATGTCAAAGTCTACTTTGCTCTATGATTTATAAAATCCATAAAGTACATTTATTTTTTCTTTACTCTTTATTTTTGACACATTGAATACAATTTTTAATCTGTGGAATACAATAAATTGACACACTGCCAACATTACCAAAAAAAATTCTTATAAAACGTCATCTAAAGGTATTTTACCTAGCGAAGGCTTAGCAAGCGTTTATTCATATAGAGTGTTATAAGACGGTTTTTAACTTTAGTGAACATTTTAGTTAGAAAGCTGTTAAAACGTTCACTAAGATTTTTTTATTCATACCACCGTTACTATTTTGTATGACTTAGGGCCTGTTTCACCACTTCCTGGTAAAGTTCCGGATAGGCTACCACAACTTTTTTGACAGCTCCTCCATACTCTTACAGCACTTATCAGGAAGTGATTAAACAGGCCCTTACTAATAGTATATCAACAGTAATAATACTCCCCACACCGGTTTCGGTGACGGTGGCCGGTTTCATTGAAACCAGGCCAGGTACGCAGGAGTAATTTTTATAGTGCCCAAGTGTGTGCGCAGTACACAAGAGCACTCTCTATTCCTTTTACTCTCATAACCCAGTGGGACGGAAGACCGACACGACTGGCGAGAGATCAGGCGCAGGACCGACTTTTTACATGCCCATCCGACGCATGGATCATCTTACTTGTCAGACAATCAGGTGATCAGCCTGCATTGTCCTAACCAAACTTGGAAATAACATGTTTCCAACGCGGGATTCGAACCCACGACCTCCGGAGTCGAGAGCGACGCTCTAACCACTAGACCACGGAGGCATCAACAGTAACTACGCATAAGTCGGTGTGTTTCTTTGCATTTAACAGACTCTTAATAGCTCCGATTTGGATAAAATTGTTGTAATAATAATTTATACCACAAATTATTATAATAATCACATTGTATAAAGCTTTTTATCACAACACAAACTGATGTATTTGCGCGCACAGTCGCGATAAAAAATGTCGATTAATATCCTCATATTATTGAAATTTAATTTCACGATAATATTATACCTATGACAATACCAATGAAAAACTGTACTCATTTTGTGATACCCTCTTAAATGTACTATCAGAGAAGTTGATTCCTAGTCAACTGGGGGACCTACGTTGTTTGGTCGCGTTAGGTACGTCAAACCCAGCCGACTGATCACAATATTGAATTGACATGATCCGACCAAACGACGTTGGTCTGTCATCTGCCTAGGAATCAATTTCCTCGATGGTACTTTACTAAAAGTAGATCATAAGGCAAAATCAACTAAACTTGTTATTTTTTCAGGGGCAAACATGAAATCAGTGAAGTCAGAATGTCGGCCTATCAAGTGAAGACGATTCTATCTATAACCGACTTCGAAACCGAAGACATGGGCGCCTATACCTGCGTGTCTACAAATACTATGGGGAAAACTGAAGGAATCATTAGGCTATATGGTAAGCTAAAACTTATGTTGCTGTCCTTATCATAGATAAGGATATGCCTATTAGACTGGCTACAGACGTTTGTTTTTAAACAAATGAACATTGAACGTGTGAGTGTTTAGCATCGAGTCTTAGGCCCTTTTCACATGCATACGGTTGCGGCACGGTCGCCGCTTTCACATGGCACGGCTTAGTAGCGCAAATCTACATTTCTACTTTGTATGGTACGGCGACCGTGCCGCAACCGTATGCATGTGAAAAGGGCCTTATAGGCTTTAACCTGGCACTCCAGCTACAGTAATGACTTCGGTTTCCAGGTTTTTTATTATTTTTTCGAAGTAATGAATTTTAGCTAAGAACAATTTCTATCACTCGTTTAAACCAAGAGAACTAGATGAAAGTCATATCAACAACACTTTGTATTTGTGGCAAAAAATATGGTTAGTTAAATTACATTCAGACTAATTTAAAAAAAAAAAGTATAAAGTGTAAATAACGTAAAATATATAATGGAGCGCCAGAACAAAGAGAAGACATTATTCTAACTTTTTGTGTTATGCTAAGTACTCACATGCGGTTTTGCTCGATAGTTTTACTCCAAATCGAGTAATAAATACTGTATGGACCGCAAAACTCACAGCTCGAAGGCTCGCATCGAGCCGGGTCGATGGAATTAAAATTATCGAGAAATGCTGAATGTGTGGACGAAATTCCCGAGCCGCGGGTTTTGCTCGACGTTATATTGCTCGATCGAGCAAAACTGTATGTGAGTACTTAGCATTATAGTTACTTTTAACCTATTTCTAACTCGGAATTATTCGAATGAACAATTAACAAAGATTAAGTTTTCCATTTCATAAACAGCTAGAAACTTCTACACCAAAGGGTTTCTTTGTTTACGACTACTTAAGACTTATAAACTTATTTTGGTTGAAAAACAAAAAGCTGGTATTACGCAGAATTCATTTTTACCCGACTACGGCGAAGCAAAAGGAGGGTTATGATTTTGGCCTGTATGTATGTATGTATGTATGTATGTGGGTATGGATGTTCATCTGTTCCCTCGTAACTTTAAAACTACTAAACGCATTTGGACAAATGAGGTGTCGTTAGAAGCCTCTTGACTGTCCGCTGGTTATAGGCTACATGACATCACGTTAAATTGACTGTAGCACCATCTAGGGGACTGAGAGTAAAGAACAAAAAAGAATATTTTTCCTGACAATGTCGTGTGGGGTATCAAAATAAAGAGCTTTATTAGCACATTTCAAATATGTAAACATTGTTAGCAATTTCTCACGGGTTTACGAGCAATCACCCCCCCCCCCCCCCCCCTCCTGGAAGTGTTATCGCGTCGTTATTGTTGAGTTTTAATTCCCTTTTTTTAGGAACAAAGTTATAAATTATTAAAAGTGAAATAACTGTACCCTCAACTAAACATACACTTTTTTTGGAAAATAATTATCCATCTCCTTTAAAATTATTATACTATGCTAACGCGGACTAAGTCGCGGGCTACAGGTAGTGAATCAGAACCAAATAAATTGTAAAACATCCTCATGATTCGATCATTTGAGGTGTTGGATAGTTTAAGATCGAGTGAATCTTAGCCCCAAAATAATCGAAAAAAAAATAAAGTTTAAAAAACTAAAACCCGACTACTAAAACACGCTCTAAAAAGTACGAAACAAGAAAACAGTTTATAGGAATATGGAAAAGTTTAAAGGATAGCCGTGCAGTGGTCGTATGCCACCTACTAGAGCAAAACAGATTCATTATATTATATTATACAAGATGTCCCGCGCGGCTTCGCCCGCGTAAATTAGGAATTTTACAGAAACCGTACATTTTCCCATAAAAAATATTTCCCCCGTTATTCCCACATTTTACTGAGTTTCTTCGGTCGTATTAGTCTTAGCGTGATAATATAATAATATCTAGCCTATAGTCTTACTCGATAAATGATCTATCTAACACTGAGATAAGTTTTTAAATCGGACCTGTAGTTCCTGAGATTGACGCGTTCAAGCAAACATACTCTTCAGGTTTATAATATTAGGTAGATATAGATCTTTTTTAATTATCGCTTGACAAACTCGAGTCTCGGTCTAAAAGACTATGAAATGGTATAATATGGTAGTGGTGATGATGATGATGAATGTAATTTACATAGTAGCATATGTTTCTGTTCTTAAAACAACGCCGAAACTCCCAAACTTGTATCTATAAAGAATCAGAAGTTCTCTCAGCACCTTCCGAACCACGGTATACCAGTAGTGCTAGCACGGCGACCAGCGGAAATGCGAAAGTATGGACAAACTGTGGAAATAAACCTAAGGTGCCGTTCTGATCTTTTTTCGTTCCGAAAAATTCAATTAAAATGCCACTTTATGGTATATCTCGGTGCAAAATCTTACTTGTTGGTAGCATATGCTTAGAATACTTCTCACGAAACCGAAGTCACCACATGTTTCCCTATAAGTTTTGAGGAGTTTCCTCGATTACTTATGGATCCTTCATCAGATCACCACTTTTGTAAATATAATACCAAATTGGAATGATACCCTATATACCAAAAGAAAAATTTTGAAAATCGGTTAACAAACGGCGGAGTAATCGTTGAACATAAGAAAACGAACATAACACCTCCCCCATTTTGAAAGTCGGTTAAAATTGTAGCCTATGTGTTATTCTGATGTATAAGCTATATTATTATTGTAAAGTTTCATTAAAATCCGTTCAGTAGTTTTTGCGTGAAAGAGTAACAAACATCCATACATCGACACATCCATACATCCAAACAAACTTTCGCCTTTATAATATTAGTAGGATTAATATAATAAAGGGCATACATACGACCACGGCTATCCTTTAAACTTTTCCATATCCCTATAAACTGTTTTCTTGTTTCGTACTTTTTAGAGTGTGTTTTAGTAGTCGGGTTTTAGTTGTTAAACTTTATTTTTTGTAATAACGTTCAATTTAGTTCAGTACTAGAACTCATCTAGGTTTTAAGACTCTTCATTTAGATCGTATTCAATTAATTTATTTTCAAGTTGTGCTCTGGTAAGTGGGGGAAATAGTAGCTTTGACTTCTATCGGAAACAACGGAGGTTTTTAATGTCTTTAATGGAAAAAGCTCTCTTAACATAACCCTTCTGCATTCAATTATGATCGAATTAATGTTTATTATGATAGCATTCTCTAATGTTACTAATTTAAATATTACTAATTATAGTACGGTCACCTTGTTGGCTTTTTTGGTAGAAAAATACAAACGTGAATATGAATAAGTCTAGAGGAACATATTTGCAGATGATCTTTTTCGAATATGAATACTATCTACAGTGTATATAACTGCGCAATCAAGAGGTCAATCATGGTCAAAATTTTACGCAATAACATGCAAGGCCCCACTTTTGGTCAAAATATCTTCTTTTATCTGTATACATTAGATTTGAATAAACTTTACTTAGTCTCAGCCCTATTTAATTTAAAATATTCTTCTAGAAATAAAAATCACAACAACCACAACAACGACGACGACAACAACAACAACGACGACGACCACGACAACAACCACCCCCGCGCCGACGACCACAGAGCTGACAACCATGCCACGTAAGTATAAGTGTAAGGCATCCATTACTACACGGTAGGTTTTGCTGGCAGTTTTACCACAGTCATGGCTGTAACTGATGGATAACCTACCGAGAAAAAGCATGACAGACGGTTGCATGAAGTTTATTGACGAAAATCTGGATATCTTGATTTTTGCTTCATGCAACCATCAATCACGAATTTTGAGTGAGTGTTGTCACATCTGAGAAAATGGGAAAAAAATTAGAAACGTTTACCTTTGAAAATTTTGGCTTTGACGGACATAAAACTGAAGAGAATTGAGTGACCGTCTAATGCCATTCGTCAGTCTTCTTCTTCTTCTTTTGGCGTAAGCCTCCCCACATTCGTCAGTCCATCAGTCACCATCAGTCAAACATAATTCATGATTGACGGAATAGACTGTCGCTTGTATGATCGTGTAATGGATGCCTAACTCACAAGATCAACTTGTATTTTAACACGCTTTTATTATCTTGGGTTGTATGTATGTAACGGAATCTTTGAGCATGATTTTTACCTATCTAAAGTAGTCTAATTAATTCGAAACTTTACTTAGTTGTTAAAATTTTTGAAAAAAATTTTAGAAAAAGCATGTTTTTTTAGTTTTTTTTTAAACTGTTATAAGGAGAGGTTTGGAATTTTGATGGCTGAATGCAACTCCATCAATTCAGTATGTATAAAGGTTTTAGGAGGAGAATTAGTAACAATTTTGAAACGCTTAGAGCGTCCGTGGACTAATGGGCAGACCTTCGGTTTGCACTCCTAGAGGGTGCAGGTTCGAACCCGGGTGGAGGCGTGTACCTATGAGACATTTTCTGATCTCAAGTACATAATACGGACGCTCGTACGGTGAAGGAAAACATCGTAAGGAAACCCGCATATAGTTGGTCCCAGACGTCTTGACTAGTTCCTTCCTCTGGACTAGGCCGACTATGATGCGAGAATGCCGTATGCGCTTGGGCAACCATACGGACATTTAAAAATCTTGTCCCAGGCACTACAGTATTTGAGGAGTGGTTACTTCGCTCTGAAAAATACTGTATAAATCATCCACAACGGATGTAAAGGCCTAGTTTTTTTTTAAACGCTTATAAGCAAGCTACGAAAGCCGCGTCCATTTACAGGTTAGCTTCTAATATAAACTACTTGTCTTGTTCTACGGTCGACCAACTTGCATTACGATATTGCATGACGCTATCGAATTTTAAGTCGCAGAATATACGTCAGCTGAAATCGATATAAAGGCCGTACCGCCGCGTTTTATCGGAAGATCTTCCTTTAAGGCCTCTACACACCTACATACCTATAGTTCAAATAATTTCATAATCATTTCAATGCTTTCCTCAAAACAATTATTATAACGCGTCTATGAAAATTTAATCGCATAATAAAACAATTTCTGGTACACACTAACGACAGAGGCGGCGCGTTCGATACGGAAATCTCTTTCCAATTAAATTCTTTATTAACTTTTTGCAATTTTGCATTTTAATTAACTTCGCTAAAAAATGTCTTTGATATTTGATATTAATTATTACATCCATACTAATATTATAAATGCGAAAGTGTGTCAGTCTGTCTGTATCTTACCTCTTCACGCCCAAACCGCTGAACCGATTTTGATGAAATTTGATATGGGGATACTTTGAAACCCGAGAAAGGAGATAGGATACTTTTTATCCCGGAAAAATGTATGGTTTCGCCGCAGTATAAAAAAACGAAATATAAGTTAACAAGTCAATAGCGTGATGCCTCTCAACATTTTGGTATCGCCATTTTGCAACGTCGCATCGTGCATTGCCTCATCTTACTACATCTTACCAATTAAATAGAACCAGTTACTAACTTCACTCAGCAGCTTAAACAGTTTGAACTAGCAAAAGTGACGTTTTCTTTGGTTTTTAGATTACGTGGTCGCTCTGCAGCCAGCCGAGCAGAAGTTTTACACCCCAGATGTTACCACGTACGGTAAGTATGGTAAGTACAGTTTCGTTTTTCTCGCTCATCTTAATTTGTAATAGCATTTTTTTTTCAATATGATTTTAAACTTGATGAGGAAATGCGATGCCTTTTAAATTAGTCATTTAGCCAAAATTGTCATAAGCTGCTCAACACCGTGGACAGCATCGGTCAATTCAATGTATACTTTTTTTGGTAGTAAATAAAATCCAGTTTTCCTCGTCATGTTGCAATCTGAAACTAGCTCTAAGGCTTCAGTCTCGAAGTCCACGGGGCGGGAGCGGTAGTGGTGGCGCGGGAAGCCGTCTACGACGCCGCACGCCGCTGCTTTCAAGGCTAGCGGGGCTAAAATGGTCACATTTAGCAATTCCTCTCAATCAATTCAGCAAATGAATTGTCAAAACTGTCAAACTGATAAATGTCAAATTAGTACGAATTACTAGACATGAATTGCAAGCAGACTTGCATTTTGCGATTTAAAAAAAATGCATCATATTATGTTTTTTTTTTTTTTTTATGAAATAAGGGGGAAAACGAGCAAACGGGTCATCTAATGGAAAGCAACTTCCGTCGCCCATGGACACTCGCAGCATCAGAAGAGCTGCAGGTGCGTTGCCGGCCTTTTAAGAGGGAATAGGGTAATAGGGGAAGGTAGGGATGGAAAGGGAACGGAATAAGGGAGGGTAGGGAAGGGAATAGGGTAGGGGATTGGGCCTCCGGTTAACTCACTCACTCGGCGAAACACAGCGCAAGCGCTGTTTCACGCCGGTTTTCTGTGAGGACGTGGTATTTGTCCGGTCGAGCCGGCCCATTCATGCCGAAGCATGGCTCTCCCACATCATTCATAATAATATGTTTCTCCAAAGCGACCATTTTAGCCCGGCTGTTCCATATAAATCTATACATTGGAACGCGCCACTCCCACGCCGCCGCCGCTTCCGCCCCGCGGCTGCTGATTTCGAGACTGAAGCCTAACTCTACAGTCAAACTCTATAAGTAAAACAACGATTTCAAGCATCGTCTCTTCGCGTCGTGCAAACTAAACCTAATATTTTGTCAACAGATACAATGCAGAACGTCATAGAACAATCAGTGTTGGATAACAACTGGCTGCCAACCGCGGAGTCAACTGCAAGTACAATCTCTATCTCCCTTCTCACTCTAACACTGCTCTCTCTCGCACCACAGATCATCCTCAACTTTAGTTATGCCACATACGAAACCAATGTAAAATACACCGCAAGATGATAAGCTCAAGGTTCAGAATTGACTGTCAATTTAATTTTAGACTATAGATCATTATGATTTTGTAATGTATCGCTTTAGTAGTAAGTTATTTATTTAGAACTCAGGATATATTGGTTTTCCCTTACAAACTTTTCTATAAATTATGGTTAGTCCACAGACATAGATCAAGATAGATACCGCATGTCGCTCCATTTGTATGAAAACGAGCGTGTCACTTTTTTCCGACCTACTGTGACGTACCGATGATAAGAAACGTGTCCATTATGTAGGCCAACGTTTCTATTTGAATTTCTACAGCTCAATACTGCACTTTTAGGCATTTAGGCATTTTCAATTCCGACAGCAGACTAAAGAAAAGACTTTCGAAAGACGAGCATTGCTCGTCGTTTGGGAACGCGAAGTACATACACATGCGGTATCTATCTTGATCTATGTCTGTGGGCTAGTCTAACAAAGTTTATGTTTAAAACACCTTTGCAAAGAAAATTTACATCAGCTCAATTAAACAATTCAACAATGTTTGCCATTATGTCACATAATTTTAGTTGCCTGAAAGAAACTGCTTCCAGCAATAAGTCTGTAAGTAAATTGTTATTTTTTTAGAATTAAGTTTTTTATTTATTTATAACTAGATGACGCCCGCAACTCAGTTGCGCTAAATTTTGTTTATCGAGCGGGAACCGTACATTTTTCCGATATAAAAAGTATCCTATGTCCTTTCCCGGGACTCTAAGTATCTCCATACCAAATTTAAGCCAAATCGGTTCAACGGTTTTGGCGTGAAGAGGTATCAGACAGACAGACACACTTTCGCATTAAAATATTAAGGGCCTGTTTCACCACTTTCTGATAAAGTGCCGAATAGGCTATCCACCAATTAACTTGACAGGTCAAGTATGGAGAATCTGTCAAAAAAGTTGTGAATAACCTATTCGGCACTTTATCAGAACTACAGACTAGTCATGAAACAGGCCCTAAGTATGGATATAAAAGATATCGAGCAATTAAATAGAATATTTTAACTAATGAATTGTCGTTTATTCTGCTGACATAAATATTATACTGCTACGCTTTTCGTAGCACGCTCGACGAGACTGCTACGCAAAAATATACTGACTTTTCTTTCCAAACATTTTCGTAATTTAGGGCCCATTTTCCACGAAACGTGATTTTTATGGTTAATTGTTATGGAAAAGTATATTTTCTTTCTTGTGTTCTCGAGTCTTTACTCAAAAATATGCAAGCTGGGGCGACAGGGATATTATTGAAGAACCCACTAATTACCAGTTTTAGAGTTTTTTCACAAGATCTATTCAGTATTCAACATTAATAAAAAAAAATGTTTTATTTCTGAGTAAATTTGAATCAAATTTTTTCAGAATGTCTACCTGATGCCTACCACTGGTTCGGGAACTACCCCGGCGAGAAGAACCGGCGTAAGAAACTCGCACGTGTCCCCCTTTTTCCCAAAAAAGTGAGAGAAAAATTGTTCTTCATTGTTCATTGTTTTGGAAATTGGCCAAAATGAAAACATTTTTATCTTATCATAAACGCAATTGAATAGATTAGCCTGTCAGAAAATCTTAGCAACAGGGCATCAGTCGTTAATGCCTAATCCAGAAGGCCTCAGAACATCAAAGCCATAATAATTTTGTGTAATTGTATTTATCTCATTGTTTTGTTTAAACAATTTTCGTTCGAACTAAACAATTGGATTATAGTTCGCTCGTTGGTGCGTGTGGCCTAACTATTAGCAATTTACTCCGAATTCGGATTAGCTCTGTTTAACTTACTGTTGTTTCAGTAAATACCGAAATTAACATGAAATAGATTAAAATAAAGCATTGGCCTGATCTATTTAATATTATGGGAAGTTCTGTCGTGTTTTTTGCCTCCTCCGAATTGACTGTATCTATTTTGTAACTTTTTGAGCCTTTCGGATCCTTTTTTTCATATATCATATCCATATATCCATACTTCCATACTAATATTATAAATGTAAGAGTGTGTACGTCTGTTACATCTTCACGACCAAAGCGCTGAACCGATTTTTTCGAAATTTGTTAGGAAGATACTTCGAGTCCCGGGACAAGACATATTATAATATTATGATCCTTTTTATCCCGGAAAAATGTACGGTTCTCGCACGATAATCGAATTTTGGCGCAAAGTAGTTATGTCATCTAGTAAAGTATTTAAATATTTAGCAAATCAATATAAAAGTTTTATGTTTTCAGAGTGACTGATTAATTTTTGCTAATTTTGTTCATTGAATAGAAGATGAAAGTTTTGATTAAGTTATGCCGTATCACTTTAGTCAGAGAAAATCAAAGGAATTGAAAATAGAACCCTGCCCTTTGTACTATAAAGTCGAAAATTGAATAGATGTAAAAATACTTAATGAATATTATCTATATTAATTCGATATAGTGAAAGATCGTATTATTTATGTTATTGTGTATTTTCTAACTTTGATTGCCTTTTTTATGAATATCTAATCATTACTTTTATTTGAGTAAGCAGTTATTTACAGGCTCGTCTTGGCGGGGGCACTACTGTGCCTCCAGATACTTATAAAAATCGAATAATGTACAAAATAAAAAAATGTATTAACCAAGCATATCAATAATTTGTATAAACGTTACTTATTAGTTATTGTAAATATTAGACAATAGACATATTTTGGTTAAAGTAACATAGTTAGGGTTAGTTTTAAGCGAGTATTTTCGCTATAATAGTTTCGATTTAACTTTAACCGTATCAAAATAATCCTCAGTTATTATAAAGGTGTGTTGACGTAAGTGTTTCAAAACGACAGTATTTTTTTATATTTATGTGAATAAAATTTATTTCAAATCAGGAATAAAATGAAGTTACTATTTAAAGCAGCGAACTGACTATTTATAAAAAAAAACTCGATGATATTTTATGTAAAATACCTTTTATGTAAAATTCTTCCGTTTTCGTTGTTTCAACGTACGCAGACAACGTAGTCAATACCGTTTTTTGCGCTTGATACAATATTTTATGTCGAGACATCAAATTTTTAGCACAACTTTATACAGTGAAAGATATATCGTAATAAAAGTTTGATTGCACATTTTATATTTTAGGAGAACACAGTACATACACATAATATTGTGTATTGTTGTGAAAACTAAACTTATAATAAAATAATATTATTATTCTATTAGTAAAGTTTTCGTTATCAACGGTTAGTTATTATAATCGTTAATAATAATTATGACAACGTTTATAATATTATAAAAATTATTTTTGACGTATTATTTTTTCTTTCAGAAATAAATAAATTATTAATATTACTGTATTTACTACAAATCTCACTATTGTGAACACATCTTTACAATGCTTGGTTTCATTTTTGCCTATTCCTTTAATGTAAGCGTTATTTAGTTCTAGGATGTTGTGTACATATAACTTAATAATACGAATAACCTGTTCTCTGTAGACTATATAATAATATTATCAATGTAAATATTATGTATCTATTAAATAACAATAAAATGTTTAATAATGATGTTGTTTTATTTGAAGAGACTATTTTTATGGCGTCCTCAGTGGTATTATTAACAAAATACGAGTATAAACATAAGTTTTATTCCCGCCTGTATCTGATTAAAAATATTAACATTATAGTCCTGTTGATAGACCGATATTATGGTATAACTGAAACAAATTACAAAACGTAGAACTACTACGTGTTGTCATCAAGTTGCATAGTCCTATTGTCTATTATACAATAACTAGCTGACCCGGCAAATGTTGTTTTGTCATATTAATTATTTCTAGTATCAAAATAAAAAGTAGATAAAATCCTATTCTCAGGTCTAACGAATCAGAGAAGTTTATTTCTAGGCGGATGGCAGACCTAAGTAATCTGGTCGCCTTAAGTTAAACCTTTCCGACCGATCACAGCTAACATTGAATTGACATAATCCGACCACATGACGTAGGTCCGTCAACTGCCTAAGAATCAATTTCCTCGATGGTACATACAAAATTTCATTAAAATCGATTGAGCCGTTTTGGAGGAAAACATTGGGACACCAGAATTTTATACATTAGATATGGGACAATACTATATTATACTCATCATAATATTAAAGTCGATTCGCTCCGCGAGCCATAAATGAATCGTTCTGTGAAATATCATTAGACACCAGCATGAAAAAAATCATCCTAGAACAAAAAAAAATCTTTTTTTTTTTGTGGTCTGTCAAATATCCGCCACCAAAAAGTTTGAAAATCGTAGCTCTATTAACAAATTAAAATATACAAACACCAGCAACTCAAAGATAATAACAATACCAATTACATTAAGTTTTTATACCAACTGCTTGATACAAAAGGAATCTCAAGTTTTTACTTCTTCAATTATTATACACGGCACTTAAAGTTTTATTTTCTCGGTGCCCTAGTTTTATGAGCTAGTTTTTATCTTTATTCCACTCAGTAGACAGCTCTTACGTAATACTAAACACTCCTAGGTGAAACGCCTCCGAGCTAGATAAGTTTTTGGCAAAGGAGTTTCTACGGCTTCAATCGCTTATTACATTTTTAACTCTTTAAAAGCCTGTGGGTATTTCCAAATAAATAAACAGAATGTGGCTACTAATGACTAGAATGGTAATATATTTATACATGTAATACAAATGAGTTAAAGCACAGATATATATCAAGATAGATACCGCATGTAGCTCCATTTTTATGAAAACGAACGTGCCACTTTTTTAAAGCTACTGTGACGTACCGATGATAAGAAAAGTGCCCATTATGTAGGCAAACGTTTCTATTTCAATTTCTACAGCACAATACGGCACTTTTAGGCATTAAGGCATTTTTAAAATTTCGATTGACATCTGATTCCGATAGCAGACTAAAAAAACATGCTCGTTGTTTGGGCGCGCGATATGGCACGCGAAGTACATACACATGCGGTATCTATCATGATCTATATCTGTGGTTATAAGTGATAATACTTTAGATTTGTATGTTATGTCTCATGTATAGAGTTTACTGTGAAAAAACTATAAAGGAAACGTAACTCCCATTAATTACCGTTTTAAATTTAGTTTCTTTCGAACTATCATGTAACGTCAGCCTGATACCTCTCAAGGCCACATAATCATTGCAAATGTATTGAAAATGTGTACCTAGTTACACTTTTTTGGCAAATATTGTAGAACATGTTTTTTGTTACTTTTCCTTAGTTTTTATCATTCGTAGAACACAACCTAAAATATTATGATTTATGTTTCATTCATGTTATACGTTGTAAAAACAGAACTGTCTGGTTTCAAAGATAAAGTTTTCTCTGAAACTCATGAATTTAATCTAATAATTGTTTGGAATACATTTGGTGAGTTAAATAAATATAACCACAATAAACAAATGAACATATTAAGCGGACTCGGGGGTTTTAAGCAAATAAAGTTGTATGATAAACTAAATAGAAGCCCTTTAGGGAGTTATAAAATTTATTTAAGCTATCAGAGGTATTAAAATGATATTATGCATTTTGACGACCTCTGTGGCTCAGTTGGTGAGAGAGTTGGTAGCTCAAGCCGGGGGTCGCGGGTTCGAATCCCGCCGACGGAACAAAAAGTTTTCAATGTTCCTGGGTCTTGGATGTGTATTAAATAATTATAATATTATGTATAATATAATAAAAATCTTAAATGTATGTATAGTATAAAAGTATTTAATATTATTTCCGTTGTTCGGTACCCGTAACACAAGTCCTTCAGGTACTTACCACGGGGCCAGACTGACGTGGTGTGAAGCGTCCATAGATATTATTATTATGTTTTTATTCTGAATTTCTTGGTTTTCACCGGCAAATTACTATGTACGGGCCGAAGCCAAGTACATACCAGGTAAGTACTTAAATATTTAAATTGTTCGTATCAATGGACGGAGTGTACGTATTATTATTTATATTTTTAAGTTTTTTACTTCTCCACTAGGGGTGTTTCACTAAAGGTGCGGGCTTGTGAGCAAGCAGTTTCAGCTTAAGTTGATAATCAAGTAATCAACAGGAATTTTCTGATGATTCGGCATGTATTAAGAATTACAGCCTTTTGAAGGATATAAGTGAGTGGATGAATGTTGATTGTTGAGTGTTTTGAGACTACTGTGTAATGTTTTTGGGATAATTCCAGCACTTGATATAACTATTGATATGGTTTTAACTACATTTATATCATTATTACTATTATTATTTTAAAAGTTTCGTAGAGATCGTAGAGATGATGCTATTTATTATTTTGTTGTACGACCGAAAAGTGGATTGATAGACATCAATATACTTAATAAAATATGTTTAAATGCATCCATGTAACAAAACAAAGAGATAATACTTTAAGAGCTCACCTGACTCTAAAAATCAAACATCGTTCTTCTCTCTTCACACTCACGCCCGTCTTTCATATGCCAGGTGAAAAAAGGACGGCGCGGAATCATCGCCGAGTTAGTTTTACTTGAATAAAAGACGAACTATAATGATTATGAAAAAAGTGTTTTGAGCAAATTTAGGTTTTATCAATACTTTTTAGATATTAAAAAATATTAAAGAAAAGACAGCAAACTTCGAAGATCCAAGCAAAAATGTGTCTAAAACAAGGTTTTTTGTAAAAAAGAAACTATCGAGCATTTTTTGAGTAATCGTGTTTTCGTCTTGAGCATTTAATCTTTATGAACTGAAGTTACTTGTGTCAAAAAATCTGTTTTCTAGACCTTACAGATTTTGAGATCTAGGTTAAAGTATGTAGTCAAGTTAGAGTCATATGGGCTCTTAATGTGTGCTTGCATGGACGTACGCAGGTAAGGGCAGCTGCCCCAGAAGATAAAATAAACGTCAATTTTTCTGGCAAGTGGGAATCGAAAACGTGTTACCTACTCTGCGCAAAATGAAGTGTCGGACACAAAATATCTTTTCAGGCAGATTAATAAAATTCAATTATCATGATTTTTTTAAATAATAATTTTAAGAAAGTAGTCAAAGAGCGTTTGTGTGCCAAAGCCTATTATAAGGTCAATGATTTCATAAACGATGGTACATCTTGGGAGTAGGATGGCTGCTTACAAGGCTACTTCTACTTTATTGTATGACTTACAATATGTATGTATGTAATTGGCATTGGTTAATTTTAAGTTACAGCATTGTATATTTTATTTTAAAAGATTAATTTTTTATCTTGCTTTTTTTTTGGTAAAAAAGTGGGCCCCATGCGAGTTTCTTACGCCGGTTTTTCTCGCAGGGTTAGTTCCCGAACCGGTGGTAGGCACCGTAGTACATCAACGTCCTGAAAGTATTTTCTTAAAATCTATTCAGAAATAAAACAATTTTTATTTTATTTTATTTTAAATATACCAGACCGACCATCTTCTCGAAACAGGTATGCTGCCCCCCCCCCCCCCCCCCCCCTAGCTGAAATCCTGGGTACGCCCTTGCGGGCCTTATATAGTTGACTGTGACCACGGATTGTGTTGCTCACGAAGCGCTGGACGCTTTTCACGGCATCACAGCCTGAATGACCTCATTCGTCGGGCTCTTGTCACTGCCGGTGTGCCAGCGATACTGCAGCCCTCCGGTTTGGCGCGCGACGATGGCAAGAGACCCGATGGTATGACCCTGGTCCCCTGGAATGTGGGACGGGCCCTTGTGTATGGGACGCTACAGCTTGTGTCGACATACTCGCCTTATCCCATGTGCAGGACACCTCGAGCTGTGCGGGCGCAACCGCCAACCAAGCAGAGAACCCAAAGCGGCGCAAATATGAGAACCTCAGCGGATATCAGCTCATATTTGAACCATTAGGGGTAGAAACCCTAGGCAGTAGGCACGTGGGGTCCGGGAGCACATGAACTTTTAACGTTGTTAGTGGCGGCCGAAAAGGAAGATCTTCCGACCGAGCGAGATAGCATGCTCGGTCAGGCCGAAGCCCACTGACGTCATTTCAGACGTTGTAAATATCTTGCCGTTCTCCGAAACTTCGATAGCGCGATGCAGGAATGTTAGGCGAATTGTGGGTACCGCCACATCACTCCCCCCCGAAGACCTGTGGTATTCTTCGATGCGCTTGTGTTGTCAGGTGTGGGCCGAAGCTACGCGTGCAATGACCAGGAGAGGGACCCCGTGCTCTGCTTGCTGACCGGTCGTTGTAGCCTATGGCTGCCCCGTTCAAGCCAGACGCGGGTTCGACCGGCGCGGACCTCCAACGCGGCTTATGGTCGAGGCGACCCGGTTATGCTTGATGTCTGCTGACGTGGTGCGGAGGGGCGGGGAGTGTTGATGATGATTGATGTCCAGAAGGATGCGTGTTCTTGTCGGTGGTCACCAATTTAACGTTGTTAGTGGCGGCCGAAAAGGAAGATCTTCCGACCGAGCGAGATAGCATGCTCGGTCAGGCCGAAGCCCCACTGACGTCATTTCAGACGTTGTATATATCTTGCCGTTCTCCGAAACTTCGATAGCGCGATGCAGGAATGTTAGGCGAATTGTGGGTACCGCCACAAACTTTTTAGAGAAATATCTAAGAAGTTTATTGAAGCCACCCGAGACCCCAGAGCTGGCACAGCGGATAGCAATTGCCATCCAACCTGGCAATGCTGTCAGCTTGCTAGGCACTCTGCCAGATGGAGACGTCCTGGGGAAGTTTTTCTTTTTGTAGTTTTCTATTTTAAGTTTGTAAATATCTGTATATTTTGAAACATAATTAGACGTCTACATAGCGTGATTTCTGAACTTGAAGTAACAAAACAATATAGTATGAAAAAGCAAGCACGTAAAACTTGTATCTTTGTTGATCGAGTTTGATTTTAAGTACAGGGTGAACTACTTATTATTTATTTACAAAAGTTCTCAAACGAGAAGCCATTAGATTATTATGATTCCCAGTAATGCTGAACCAGATGGCAGCAATTATACACAAATCAATTGTATGGCGCGTGATAAGCAGATATTAGTAATGATTTTAGGCGGTGCATATTGTAATTATTACTAATCCACGTGTTTATAATTAATATAATTAATTATGGCATCCAATTGTTGTATAAGGAGTAATTGCGATCTTAATTCTAAGCTGAATGCTTCAGATTATCTCATTGATTATATTAACATATCAATTTGTTACTACATTCTTTGAAATAAAAATTATGATTTATGGATTAATATTTACATATTTTTTATTAAATAAACAAATTAAAAAGTTTGTAAGTGTTAAGTTTTGGGATGGTACTACCATGCCAAAAGTCTATTATTAAAAACTTATTTTAACTTTAAAAGTCTATGAAAAAGTGTTTACGTTGAATAATATTATTTATTGTGTATTAATTCATCAAGCCCCATACGCTCACCGATGAACGAGACACAATAGAATATCTATTGTGTCTCGTTTTCCCATGATCGACGATAATAATAATAATCGTTTCGATTAAATCGAGTACCTACCTAATGCTCATTTCCATGTCATGACCAGTCTTAAAAATAATGATACTTTTAGGTTATCTGAAAGAATTCAAAAGTTCAGCAGCAGAACCTAGGTGAAACAGCGTTAAAAAACTGGTACTAATAAATCTAGTATTATAGCCTTTTTATGTAAGTCTTCGGAAACTTTATAAAATCAGTACTCCGGCAAAGTGCATCCATCTAAACTTAAAATACTGTAGTTTAAGACTCCCTTTACACAATAATGCAGCCTTCCTTTATGAGCTCGATCGATATAGTCTATTGACGTTAAAACAATTAGTTAGGGTTACTTTACATTGCGACGTTTTCCCTGCTGTTTCGTTCGCACTTCTGTAGAATTTTCGTTGTTTCCGTACCCAAAGGGTAAAAACGGGACCCTATTACTGAGACTTCGATGTCTGTCCTTCTGTCTGTCCGTCTATCCATCTGTCCGTCTGTCTCCTGCTGTAACTCAAGAACCGCTATAGCTAGACTTTTGAAATTTTCACAAATTGTGTATTTCTGTTGCCGCTATAACAAAAATTTTTCGCTCATAATCAATAATGGTAACAGCTAGGTATTTGAAATTTTCACAAAATCCTTATTTATATTTGTACAATAATAATTAATAATAAAATTTAATTAGGTAAATATTTAAGAGGTGCCCCCATACAAAAAATACAATTTTTTGCCTACTTTCACTCTATACCGGTACGGAACCCTTCGTGCGCGAGTCCGACTCGTACTTGGCCGATTTTTTTGACGTATGGGACATCATTGGTAACGGATCTTAGGGACAGATTACACCTACCGAGTAGAGTGGCGAGACGGTGCCCTCGGCCGAGTACTACATCCATAATAGACATACCGAGTACAGGCCGAGTGCACTCTCGCTACTCTTTCGGTAGGTGTAATCAAGCCATGAGCTATCCAATAAGTAGAATCCTGGAGTTCTTTATCCTAAACTTTATCCTCCAAGCGTAGTGTCAAAAGAGTCCTTCAACATTAATCGTATTAAAGCCCGTCGCATTATACAAATAGGCCATTCAAATGTAAGAGAACTCCAAGACCCTGCCCATTGTCCGCGCCTACCGACCTTTGTGATGGTAATGCCCAAGTAAAACAATTTAAATGTTAATTTATTAATCACAGCATTAAATTGCTTTTTGTTTATGGCCGATACGGCCCCACTCCGATTCTCGTTCATTAGGATGATTACGTTTCGAAGGCAATTTTCGGCGATTACATATTAATACGAATGTTACGGCTTTTTAATAATTAGGTAACAGGGATCAATATTCCTTGAATATTTTTCTTAACTTTTCAGTCGCACGTGAGTCAGGCGTTCGAAGCAACATTCGAGGATTGAAAATGGACCTTATTGCCTAATCCGATCATTGTAATAATAATATTAATATTAACCGACAACCAAAAAGGAGGAAGTTATATTATTATGCTTGGTAAATGCCAAATAATTTACCTCAATTTAAGTGGATATACTTTTCTATACAATTAATACAATAACCACTTATAGAAAGAAAACAAACAACTGAAAAGTTGCCGGATTAAATAATAGATATTGTGATAATCTAATAACTTTAAACGAGCGATTCTTGTATATATCTATATATATAATTAGAATCTCGGAATCGGCTCCAATGATTATCATTAAATTTAGTATAAAGGGGGTTTCGGGGGCGATAAATCGATCTAGCTAGGAATCATTCTTAGAAAATGTCATTTTATTCGTGTGTTATCGAATACCGAGCAGAGCTCGGTCAAATAGCTAGTAATCATAAAATAAATAAATTTTCTAATTGTGAGCCGGTTCTCGGAATCTCTTCATTAGGAAACGCACTTTTGTTTTACAAGGAAATGAGAATTCGTCAATTGTTGTCTTTGATTTTTTGTCGCCATTTTATATTGACAGGCAATTAATGTCAATTTCGATGCCCTTTATCGAAGCGTTTTTATTCGATTGATTGAAAATTAATTATTGTACCTATTGAACGTCAAGTATTTTTGACCGATTTCGTTTTGGTATCAATAGTTAATTGTTTTTTTTTAGTGACGCCTTAACAATCGCAGACACAATAGATTTCCAATTTTTTTTTTAATAAGAGGGCAAACGAGCAAACGGGTCACCTGATGGAAAGCAACTTCCGTCGCCCATGGACACTTGCAGCACCAGAAGAGCTACAGGTGCGTTGCCGGCCTTTTAAGAGAGAATAGGGTAATAGGGGAGGGTAGGGATGGGATGGGAAGAGAATAGGGGAGGATGGGGAAGGGAATTGGGCCTCCGGTAAACTCACTCACTCGGCGAAACACAGCGCAAGCGCTGTTTCACGCCGGTTTTCTGTGAGAACGTGGTATTTCTCCGGTCGAGCCGGCCCATTCGTGCCGAAGCATGGCTCTCCCACCAGTGTTGCCAGAGCTGTATGTTCGAAAGTTACATATTGTCATGCGAAAAGTAACATATTGAGGGGAAAAGTAACATTTCGTATTACTTATATATAATAAAATGCCGGGGGGGGGGGGGGGGGGGGAGATCCAGAATGCACGAAAACATACTATAAATAATATAGAGATGAACTGAAACAAGATCATTAAACAAAACTTAAAACTAAGGTGCGACAAGGCTTTAATTAAATAAACGTGGAGGGGGGGCGCTGCTGATAAAGGAGAACTGTCAAAAATTGCGTTTTTGTATGATGGCAGCGTTAGTTCCTTTTTTGCCACGTTCATTTAAAGCCTTGTCAGCTGTAACGACAAAACTCAATAAAACTTACTGCGTTTCGTTTTCGCATTATTGGTTTCAAACATCTTTTTTTTTCAATTAAGTACCAAAAGGAACGTAAAAGTAACATCTTTAGTCATGTCACATGAATGTAACATGCAAGGGTCAAAAGTAACGTAAAATGTTACAAAAGTAACATTCTGGCAACACTGTCTCCCACGTATAAGATTCGTGTCTAAAATAGAAACAATTTTATTAACTTTATAAATAAATGCCAACCTCCCGAAGATAAAAATAAAAATGTTTTTAAGACATGAAATACTTTTATTATTTCAATCCATGTAAAAGTTCAAGAGATATAAGATTGAACTTCGATTAAAGGTTAGCGGAGTGAATAGTGAGTATTCTATAAATAAATGTTTGAATGAAGGTAGCATGTAGTTTATATTAAAAAACTGGCATCATTATAAGCAAACGTCTGTCTTATCAATTATCGTAAACTATACCTGCAAGGGATGTTAAAATATAACTAGAAGTAGTTTGGTAACGTTTGGTAAAAAGCACGTAGCGAGATCAGCTTAAAAGAGATGGTTTGTAGTTATGAAGATCATTTGTAATTCTACTTAAGAAAAAATAATTACGGATATGCTTAGCCTACAATTTATTGATTTAATAAAGATATTCTCTCCGAAAATTAGTTGAACTCGAAAATATATACAACATTATTATTTATTCTTCACATAATTCTTAGACAATGTACTCTTTGAAACATTGATTTGCAGGCAGAAGGTAGATCTTCATATTTTGGTCGTGCTAACATTGACTAGGCATACCGACCAAATAACGTAGGCCCGCTAATTTGAACAATAAATCATTTTAAATGGGTAAAAGTACATGGTCTGTGTAATACATCAATTATATAAAACTTACTTTATGTCTTAGGGCTAGACCATAAAGTTAATAACCTAGCGAAATAGAACAGCAATCTCGACCTGTCAAACGAAACCGAAATTGGCTTCATGTGTGTGTAAAAATATGTGTACGTATACACTTACCCAAGCATGATTGAACATGATTTCTATAATATTAAATTGTCAACGTGCGGCACGTGCCGACTGGACGTCAAAAAAGAGTGCTGCTGACATGTATCACACGTCTCTATTTACCACGCAGTGTTACTGATAGTGACATCTCTCTTGCTCAGGCCTTTGTTTCTCTATTCCGCTTGGTATATTAACTTTATGGGCTAGACATAATATTATACTAATAATTAATTTTCTCACAACTGAAATCATTGACACGGTCACTCAGGAGTTACGTCCAGAAACATTTCTTCTATAGGTCAATGGTGCTTTTATGTCCTTTCATAACCTGAAATAATTAAGTCTACTATTTCGTAAGAAACACGTACATGAAGATGAAATATCTTAGCTTTGTTGATGCTACACATTATTCGGGACACGGACAAATCTGAGAAGATCGTGATTCGACTTTATATCATTTACCTACTCGTATTCCCTCTCACAATTAGGGATTGTAAATAACGTGTTTATTTCGACTTTGGCACTTCTCTTGATTTGTCTTACGTAGAGTTAAGTTGGTAGAAAGTTTGTAGAGTGTAAAGACAACGTGTAACAAGAGCCGAAACCGTTGGACCTATCATGGAACCATGGACATAAAAGAAAAGACGGACGGAGTCTTATTATACACAGCACTGTGTCTTCAGGGCATAGGTACTCGTATATTAACTTTATGCTTCAGAGTCGGCCACGCACACATTCAACTGTCAAATGGCCGTACTAGCGTAAGAATGTGTGCGTGCTCACCGTGTAAGTACATGCAGTCAGCCTGGCCGACTCTAAAGATACAGTGTATTGTGTATAATAAGACTCCGTCCACCTTTTTTTCTACGTCCAATGTCCATGCATGGAACTTTAAAGTAATTATAATCTCGTCACGCGGATTTCCCTTTGGTAGGTGTTCTAAGAGCAGCCAAACATAAAATATAATAGACTACATGCTTACATCATGAAGGTTACCACAGAAAAGGCTGCTGTTGGTTCTCGACTTTTCTTACCTGCAAGGTTAAGTTCACACGGAACAATCCTGCACGTTTTTTGCAGTATACGTCTTAACAAATAAATAGTGGCGCATGTACAATGTATATAGAACCATACAAACGTCGATTGTACTGCACGATTTGTTGCAGTACAATAGGCGTATGAATGTTGAGACGTATACTGCAAAAAAACGTGCAGGACCATGCCGTGTGTACCTAGTCTAACAATCACAACATACTGTTATTTTAAAAGCAAAAGTTTGCACTTACAAAGCGCGTTCGCTGTATAATAAGAGATAGAACTTAGGCTATGGAAAACATGTGTATACTTATTTACTTCACGGCTCACGCAAAAACAAAAACTAACTAGTATAACAATTGGTAGTATTTTAGGCTCTGGATCAGCACATTTGTCTTAAAATTATATCTACCGTATTTAAAATTATATCATGGCAGAGTAGCAAATCTAGTATAACTAACTAAAAGTCGAGCTTTGTGAGGGCTCGCGTCGTCACACCTTAACTGACTGGAGGTAACACATCTACATATAAAAAACCTTGACTGACTAATGATAAGACATATAAATAAAAATTACTATGTAGCTCAAATCAATAGGCTTGATAGTTTTTGTATAAAGTATATTAAAAATGTAAGCATTGTGGGATATACTAGGGCTCGCTTTGCTCGTCCTGATTAAGCTCAAATTATTAGTAAGACCAATAATTTACAAAATCAAAGGCTGAAAATTTTATTTTATCGTTTTATATCTAGATTTAGGAAACCTTAATTAAGCCCTATAATCCATTACGCTTGCGTGTCAGAATTTTAAATTCCAATTTGACATAAATTAGTCAGTCAGTGGAATCGCGATCGACCCTACTCAACCCGAATTACACACGAATAGAGCGATCACCCTTGCGGTGGCCGGACACGTATTTATTATTGACGCGAAAAGGTGAGCGTATTGGTCAGCTCAGAGTGCCGTATTTAAAACCAAACTGTCACTCATGGAGGGTTATTACGTACAGAGATTGGGCTTAAAGTGAATATTGTAGGGCAGTGATGGCGAACCTTTTCATAGTAATGTGCCCCTTTTCGTGAAGATTTCTTCAGTGCCATTCAATACAACGTGAAATTTTAGTGGTTATTTTCCCGCAGCAGAACGATTTACCTATAGTAATAAAAAATATTTTGTATGTCGTACTATGGCAACTTTATGCCGATAGGCGCGAGCGGCTATGCTCCGGCCGATTTTTTTTATGTTAAAATTTCACGCAGTACATTTTTTTGTGATCCCATGCGTATTTAGAAAGCCAAATTTGGTCCCCATCATGCAGAGCAGCATCTATAACCTAAATTGGTTAAAATAATTTCGACCAGTGGCGTGCTCTACATTTTCTAGCGCGTGCCACCAGTGGTGGTGGTAAAATTAAGGCAACTTTTAAGCTCTAGTCTATAGGAATAAAAGTAACATGCAAAAATTAATAACGGTAAGGCATTGTAATAATTATAATTTTTAAAAGTTCCTTAGTTGTTGCTGTTGTAAGTTATAACAACAGTTTTATAGCACTTTTTTTTAGTTTTGAAGTAATAAATTGAAGACGTGAGTGGAAGAATCGAACAAGTAACATTTCGCAACATACGGACAATAACTCATTTTTTTCCTAATTATTTTAATAAAACTTATGACTTATTTACTTCATAACCAAGCTAATATATTATCACACATATTATCCATACTTTTTCTATTTCAAATATTTTTTCCGGCCCTAAGGCCTCCATTAAAACAAAAAACGAGACGTTTTTTCATGTTACTTACCCTATTCGTCCACTCACGTCTTGAATCCTACTATCCTACTATCCTACTATCCTACTAATATTATAAAGGCGAAAGTTTGTTTGGATGTATAGATGTATGGATGTGTGGATGTGTGGATGTATGGATGTTTGTTACATTTTCACGCAATAACTACTGAACGGATTGTAATTAAACTTTACAATAATATAGCTTATGGCGGCTCTTGATATAGGCGAACGCGTTGGCCAACGCGTCTGCAGACGCGTTGGCAGTGCGCTTGCAACGGCGTTTGTGAGTAATCCACACATAGGAAGGTCGTTCAGTATGCTTTGGATCGCGCCAATGTGCGGACGGATTCAAAATGGATGTTTAGTCGCTAACAGCTGCAGCTGTTTATTTATTCACAGCTTATAATTACTTTGTAAATGTGGACAAGAAAAAGTTTTTAAAGAGTATTCTGGAAATAAATAAATAAAAGGCGAGAAAACGTAACAAACAAAGAAATAAACTCACTTTTACATAATATTTTATAATATTAAAATAATATAAGTAATTATTTTATTACCTACTTATTATTTATTAAATTATTACATACAAAAATTATTACATATTATAATAATTATCATAATTATAACTCCGGGCAAACTGATCGCGCGGCCTATGTGTGGATGGAGCGCGAAGCTTGCGACAAATGTCCTTTGATCTTTTGCCGACATTTCCGACCCGCGCGGCAAGCTCGCAGATGCGTCGGCCAACGTCTAAATACCTACGGCCAACGCGCGAACGCCCGTTCTACACATTGGGCCAACGCGTCTGCAGACGCGTTGGCCAACGCGTTCGCCTATATCAAGAGCCGGCATTATACATCAGAATAACACATAGGCTACAATTTTAACCAACTTTCAAAATGGGGGAGGTGTTACGAGTATGTTCGTTTTCTTATGTTCAACGATTACTTCGCCGTTTGTAAACCGATTTTCAAAATTTTTCTTTTGGTATATAGGGTATCATCCCAATTTGGTATTATATTCACAAAAGTGGTGATCTGATGAGGGATCCATAAGTAATCGAGGGAACTCCTCAAAATTTATAGGGAAACATGTGGTGACTTCGGTTTCGGGAAAAGTATTCTAAGCATATGCTACCAACAAGTAAGATTTTGCACCGAGATATACCTGGTATACCGTGGTTCGGAAGGTGCTGAGAGAACTCCTGATTCTTTATAGATACAAGTTTGGGAGTTTCGGCGTTGTTTTAAGAACAGAAAGCATATGCTACTATGCAAATTACATTAATCATCATCATCATCATCACTACCATATTATACCATGCATCGTCCCATGGTTATGACTTAGGAGCCTATAATGACCCTGTTATTGGTACTTTTCATAGTCTTTTAGATCGAGACTTAGGAAAATGTGGGAAAAACGGAGGAAATATAAGAAATTACCAACTACTGGAGCAATTTTTATGGCAATATTAAGCACAGATATAGAGTAGACCAAGTGAAGGGAGTAGGGGCATAAGCTATTTTTTATTGCAAAATGTACGGTTTCTGTAAAATTCCTAATTAACGCTGGCGAAGACATTTTTTTTTTTTTTTTTTTAAAGAAGGCAGGTCACTGTAGCCACTGCGACCCATGAGGATCTATTGTGACTCCTTCGCACTAGAGTGTCCCGCGCGGTATATAACTAGATAGTTATATGATACTATTCACACACGACGTCGTAGCAATTGATTTTACCCCTGTGTCTATGGAATAGCCCCACACGTCGCTCACTTCACGAGGTCACACTTCTGAATACTTGATTTATTTTGATTTTTTTTTGTGACCTCGACCCTGGTATGACTGATTTTTTAATCCACTTTCATTAGTCTAGAAGACTTTATTTTTAAATCCGTTGTAAAGCATCTCACGTACTCATAAAAATAATTGGATACTTTTGAAATAAAGTAAGACCTTTTTCCTTAAAGTTAGACTCAACATTCGACTCAACACTAAACACTCCTTCGATTAAATTTTTTCAACAAAATCACGGAATATGAAGCGGGAATTCTCGATCAATTATAAAAACCTCGTTCGGAATGAATACAATCTACCTCGCAATGATTTACCTTTATAATTACTTTATTTATATTTCGCCAGGAAAGCCATTGAAAAGTGTGCCGAGTGCTTTATTGAGTTCATTGTTGGCTGACTCAATATTTGACGGCAAATAAAGGAGAAAGATATTTTGATACGTAATTTTACTACCTGTGTACACAGCTCGCGAAAAAATCTTGAACGAGGAGTCCATAGATCGAATTTTAAATCGGTGAATTTTTCGAGTGGGTCGGAGTGAGATCCGAAATCTAAATAAAAGAAAAATATACCGAAAGGAATTATTGCGAGCCAGATTTTTATAAAAACTAAAACAGCGTGATCAAATTTTCTACTCTTTACATCGTGTTAAGAGTATAATAATTATTAGTGACTTATAATAATAATTATTTAACTTGTGTAATAATAGCTATTTGACCGAGCAAAGCTCGGCATTCGATAAAATACGAATATAATGACATTTTCTAAAAATGATTCCTAGCTAGATCGATGTATCGCCCCCGAAACCCCTATATACTAAATTTCATGAAAATCGTTGGAGCCGAATCCGAGATTCCAATTACATATTATATTATATATACAAGAATTGCTCGTTTAAAGATATAAGATTATGTAACGCCTCCGTGGTCTAGTGGTATAGAGCGCGGCTCTTGACTCGGAGGTCGTGGGTTCGATTCCCGCGTTGGAAACTGATCTGTTTCCAACTGTTGGGAACTGATCACCTGATTGTCTGACAAATAAGATGATCCATGCGTCGGATGGGCATGTAAAAAGTCGGTCCTGGTCCTGATCTCTCGCCGGTCGTGTCGGTTTTCCGTCCCACTGGGTTATGAGAGTAAAGGAACAGAGAGTGCTCTTGTGTACTGCGCACACACTTGGGCGCTATAAAATTACTCCAGCGTAGCTGGCCTGGTTTCAATGAAATCGGCCACCGTCACCGAAACCGGTGTGGGAGCTATTATTAGTATTTTTTTTATTTTTAAAGTTTATTTTCTCCCTTGTAGGGTGACTACTGCAGTTGCGGGCTTGTGGCCAAACAACTGCATGTAATTGTGAAATTAGGTGATTGATAAAAATTTCCGGACTATTCGGCATGTATTTAGAGTGACTGATTTCTGTAGTTATGAATGTGAGTGGATGTATGTTAAGTGTTTTGAGTGATGTGTGTAGTGTTTTAGGAATTATGCCTGTGGTTGAGATGATGATTGGTATGGTTTTGACAGTGTTCACTTTCCACTGCGCTTTATTATTGTTATTATTATTTAGCTTGTTCCATGTAGCTCACGCTTGCGCCTCGTTTTTAAAGGCTAGCAATACAGTCCATAAGTTAGGGCTTAGGACGTCTCTAGCTGCACTAATGGTCCCGACTGGTGGCAGTGAGTAATCGTGTCTACAGACGCTACACAAAATAAATTGCATGACATATTGAATGTAAGGCTCTACAAACTTTAAAATTGTAAGAAAAATAAAGTTATAAGATCAGTTTCACACGCGACTGTGCGTTCAAGAGGTAGATAGATTAAAAGTGCTTTTATTAAAAACAATAAAACCGAAGTCATCGAAAAGCTATTGAAGAAAAGCGTTGAAAATATGATTTTAAACACCAAGGCGTACTTTTAGTTGATTTTTACCCAAAGGTTAAAAACGGGACCCTATTACTGAGACTTTGATGTCTGTCTGTCTATCTGTCTGTCTCCAGGCTGTAACTCAAGATCGGTAATAGCTAGAGAGTTGAAATTTTCACAGATTATGTATATCTGTTGCCACTTGCCGCTATAACAACATAATATACTAACAACAAAATAAAATTAATATTTAAGGGGGCTCCCATACAAAACACACAAATTTTGGCTTAATTTTGCTCTATAATGGTAGGGAACCCTTCGTGTGTGAGTCCGACTCGCACTTGGCCGATTATTATATACTCAGTTTGTCATTTACATTATACACCATACAGTTTTCGTTATCAAAGCTTGGTGTTAATGACCGATTATAAACCTTAAAATGTAATATTAAAAAAACAAGTAATATTGTTTCAAACAAATAAAAATAAACTGAAAATATACGACACAAAACATTCGATACCTCTTATATTCAACTCCAAGTCGTTATAGATATTCAATAACATAAGGCAGATCACATGTAGTGATATCGCAATATCATAAAGTCGCCAGGAGTTTTTCTCGGCACAGATGCATTTGATAAACGGCTACAGCATGAGAAATGTATATTTGATTCTCTATATTATTAACTGTAATATTTTTATTCGAGATCCTTCAAGATCCGAGACATTATTTCACTGTAAATACGACAGAAGCCTGGGTATGTTTGTGCCCAATTCGATTATTTTAATGCTTTAGTATTTTTTTTCTTGTTTAATCCTTTCGTTTCATACCTTCAAATGGTATTCACAATAGTGTCAAACTATCGTTGTTTTGCCAATGTCGGCATTGACCAAAATGTCGAAAATTAATGTATCTTTAAAGAAGAAGAATAATGACGGTACCGTTTTTTCTCAGGGCGGGCGAAGCGAGCCCTAGTATATCCCACAACCTGAACATTTTGTGGTACACTTTACGGAAAAACTACTCGTATCACGCCTATTGATTGGTGCTTTGACATAGTAATTTTTATTTATATGTAGACGTGTTATCATCAGTCAGTCAAGGTGTGACGACGCAAGCCCTCACAAAGCTTGGCTTTTAGCTAGTATAATACAACAATGATTTAGGGATTTACTCGAGAGCTCGTATTATACTCCTGCGTCCTCCAGGCCACCTGGTTTGAATCTATCCGACCGCCAACACCGAAACATGCCGAAACCAATGTGTACAGCGTTATTATTATTCAATATTCATGATAATGATTGAAAACGTGAGTGGAAGAACCAGATAACTAACATTTCATAACATAAAGACAATTACTCAAACAAAATTATAAGGAAAAAATAATAAAGATTTAAAACTAAAAATACTAATAAGATAACTTCATCAATACATAATACACAGTTGCATTTGAATCACTTCGGTATACAACTCCTTAATGGCATTCGGAAAACGTGACTGGACTTAGATAAACAAGATGCAGCTAAATATTTAACGAACCGGGTTTTTTTGCAAGGATTTTCTTATATAATATTAACAGAAGCTTTTTGTTTCTTATCCCCCGGGGAATTTTCAAGCGCTGCATTCATAAAATATTTGGTATTTTAACGAAAAAATTATAGACTGAAAATACCGTGATCAACTTTTTACCGAGATGAATTAAATATTCAAACTGTTGTTCGACTTCATAAGAAAACATTTCCTTTTAGCTTTTTAACCTCCTTCGAAGCGGCTGAAGTTTTATTTTTCGAATAGTTTTGAAGGTATCCGTATCCTGTGTTGTAGTAAAAGCAGAGTAGACAGATTGTGGTAAAAGGTAATGCAAACAGCCATAGAAACGGTCGTTTAAAACTGTCGTTAGAATATTGAATAATATTATTTATAAGCTTAAATTAAACCAATTTTATAATTAAGTGTCTTCCTGAGATTTATTTGAGTCGAAGTTTATTTATTTAAATCCAATTTAAAGTTACATTGGGGTTATTAATTAATACAAATCTCATCGAAGCGGGTTGTAGCTGGTGAATTTATATCCGCGACACGTAAAGCCAATGCGCCCGGGCATTCATTTATCTTCCTCACTTTACATAAAGCCCTGTACATGAGAACGGGCCCACGCCGCTGCGATTCTGTGGTAGGAACATTGCGTTTAACAATACGGTTTTGAAGCGTTACATTCGGATTCCATGGCGAGTATGCTGCGATTTCGTCTCGAATATGCTACGATTTTGTCTCATAAAAGGCGCACTTACAATTTTGTAGCAACATAAAAAAAAATATGGAACGCTTTACATCCATGAAGACGAATGCTTTTTTACGCAAGAAATGTCTTGCCTATTAATGACTAGGTTGGGGTAATTTGTCGTAGATCTCTCTCACTTTTCTTTTTTTTTTTTTTTAATAAAATAAGGGGGCAAACGAGCAAACGGGTCACCTGATGGAAAGCAACTTCCGTCGCCCATGGACACTCGCAGCATCAGAAGAGCTGCAAGTGCGTTGCCGGCCTTTTCAGAGGGAATAGGGTAATAGGGTATTTCTTGCGGCTTTTAGGCTAGGAACGTGTAATTTGATGAGTAGTAGACTATTGGTAGGTTCATAGCTGATAGCTCATTTCGTAGTTGTAAACGCGCATATCAAAAAGCGCTTTGAGCGCAGCTTGTCATATCATACACAATTTGAGAATACCGAAGCACCGCACGTTCGGGCCCTCTCGTGTACCCGGGGTGTAAGAGCGTCCTAGATTCACATTTTAATTCGGCGAGCGGTTCAATACGTCAGGAATATTACGGCGACGGACGCAATGATTTCTCCGAAAGCCTTTAATCTGGTTATTAATTTAATGCAATTTTAATTCGCAGTTCATTTGCAGTTTTACAAGTATATTTACGACTGCGATAAATCGCATAAATTGTTAGTTTTTCAGTGGTAAAATTCGAATTGGAAAATATTTTTCAGTGCAAAATATCTGCTGTGCAAATGCAGAGTCAAGATTAGCCTGGAACCCGAAACAGATTAGGATAGTCGCCACTAGAGTGAAGAATACTGCAACGACTATAAGTTGCGCTTGCTAGTCTCGATAAGGACAAGAGAAAAAGTTTTGCTATTTAACTCATATTGGCCAGTGGCAAATTTAATATTAAAATACACTCCTAAATCCTGACAAACCTATGTTTTATAATTATTTTAGTGTTCTCGTAATTTATACGTTTAATTATTTAAGACGCTCCCCCTACGGAGATGCCGTAATTTACCGTTTTTAGAGCCTTATTATCTCATAATTTGAAAGCTACAAAATTATAATAAAATACACCAATAGTCATCAGTATAGAAATGTTCCTTTCATAGTTATTAATTTCCTATTTTTGTTTTTTATGCTCATGATATCAGCTTCCAAAGTAATACCAATTAATTTAAATTCAAACATACATTTAGTATCTCCCTAGTATTTACAAATTACGGTTGTTTGATACACACGCCAATAGATCGACAATTTCAATAATTACATACTCCCCGTTTGAATTTTTTTAAGGTCAATTTTGAACTAAGATAAGTAAAAAAAGGGTTTTGGCGCAATCTTGGCAACGCGGCAAATGTATGGTCAAGGTCGTTTGCTCAGGGGATGGCCCTAAGACCGTTTCGTAGCAATCAAAAGGGGAATTTTTAAGCTCACTTATTGGCAAAGCATAAAAGAAATATTTACACATTTTAGTCTCATATATAAACAACCGTTTACATTCTTCATAACTATCCAAATGAGATTCTATTTGCCCATTTCCAAACACCTAAATCCACCGCTGACACATCCTATAAAGCATAAGACCCAATTAAAGCTACATTGACGTCCAAGTCAGTATTCCCAGCGGCCGGAGCGACCACGTTCCATACATTAAAACAATGTTACCTTTGAATAATTTACCCGAACTTTGCGGTAACGCTACTAAAACTTCACCATATCAAACATTTGCAGGATATATCGGTGCATATATTGCCACACTAGTGTGCAACATTATTACTACCCGATTTCGGAGGTTTTTCACTCAAGTTTATAATATTATACTAGCTGTCCCGGCAAACGTTGCTTTGCCATAATATAAAGTACCTATTTCGTCCTATTTTATTGAAGTGACTAAATAAGTATGTCACCATGGCAACGTCCATCGCTATCCCGTCGCACAAACAATGGCCGCCGTCAGTCTGGAGTTGTAATCATTTACTATTTTTTATTCCACAAATGAACTTATCAATATAAAAAGTACCCAGTAGCCGATTCTCAGACCCACTGAATATGCATAATATAAAATTTGATTTAAATCATTAAAGCCGTTTCGGAGGAATACGCGGCCTAACATTGTGACACGAGAATTTTAATTTTTATAATAATATATAAGATTATATTTGGGTTTAGTTTCATAACGTCAAACATAATATTATATTAACCACAGACATACAATATTATAGCTTGACCGCTGTAAAGTCGACCCTCGTAGCGTACTCGTAGCATACTAAATGTATGCTACGAGTATGCTACGAGAGTCGACGATTCGACCCCCGACTTGAGCTACCAACAGCCCACCAACTGAGCCACAGAGGTCGTTGAATCTCCATAACTCTGTTGCTCCAAAATTTGTTATCGCACGGGAACCGTACATTTTCCGGGATTAAATGTATATCGTATACATTATACAGGATGAATATTAAATTTTGTCCGATTCAAGATTTTCCTGAGTCCGCTTCTGATGAAGTCAAAAATCCTGATTGCACAAATAGTATTTTACTTTACTTTACATATTAATGTAGAAAATACTTTACATATTAATGTAGAAAATATGCTAGGTTCCTAGCCAGGCTCCTGTAGAATACTGTTTGATAATAATAATAAATAAATAAATAAATCGGCCAAGTGCAAGTCGGGCTCGCGCACGAAGGGTTCCGTACCGGTGTAGAGTGAAAGTAGACAAAAATGGTGTTTTTTGTATGGGAGCCCACTTAAATATTTACTTTATTTTAATTTTATTATTAATTATTAAAGTACGAATATAATTAAGGATTTTGTGAAAATGTCAAGTGCCTAACTGTTACCATTGTTGATTACGAGCAAAAAGGCCAAAAAATTGGTGTATGTAAAAATATATTAACTTTGTTTAAATATTATTTTTTAGTATTTGTTGTTATAGCGGCAATAGAAATACACAATCTATGAAAATGTCTAGCTATCGCGGTTCTAAAGATACAGCCTGGAGACAGACGGACGGACAGACATCGAAATCTCAATAATAGGGTCCCGTTTTTACCTTCTGGGTACGGAACCCTAAGAAGAAGACCGTTTCATGGAGATCTTTAGTTTTATCTCTTCGCAAATCGCTCAGTATCTTCTCACATACTGTATTGTATTAGCATAACTGAAAGTTACGTTAATACAATACTCCTGCATCCAACATCATCTCACGTAACGATCTAAAATATCAAAATGCTAATAAGCTTGAAGTTTCACCTGATCCATCCCGAGAACGGGTAGTTTTGAAACAGTTTGGGGTTAATTTTACGTTAGCGCGCGTACAAGCTTGTATTTATTACTCTGGCTCTAATGATGGTTGTATTACTTAAGCGCTTGCACTAAAGTTGAAGAGTTTTAAAACAGACTAATTAGGAACAAAGTTATTAGTTATTAGCATAGTAAAGAGTTTTATCTTGTTTGTTAAATGTTTGGGAAGATCATTATGACTGCACGTTCTGGAATGCAGGTGCACATTTTTGTTTGTTTAAAAGAATATGAAGGCTAATCAATTATAGATGTGAAGTTTAAAAAATGCTGCTCTTTTAATTTTACATGTTTTAAATATCATTTGGATTTTTGATAGTATGCTATTTTTTATGATGAGGTTTCGTTGAAACCAAATAATCGTGTAACAGTAAAAAGGATTGTCTTTGCAATATTGGTTTTGAAAAAAATAACTCGTAGTTAAAAAAATTAAGCATTTTGACGGCGGTGTAGTTAAATGTGAATAACTCTTTTTTATATTTTCAGCAAGCGTTAATAAATCCTAAAAGACTCGCAACAATAGTTGGGAAATGTAGGGATTAATCTTAACCATTGTTCTAAATATGAGAATGAAACAAGAATAACGTACGCAAATTAAGCACAATTTACCTAACATTACGTTATACAGTATACTCAACGTATACACAAGACAAATTATATGCTGACCTCTTAATTATCCTACAAGGCACAGGCGACGACTTAGGTTAAGAACAGAGTGGCGTTTCGCAGAATTTCGAAGTAAAAGCTCTACTTAGAATTTTGGGTTGCGTTTTCCACAAATTTTGGAACGAAGTTTCTTATCGCGCGTTAGGCGTAAAGGGGGCTAGACAGAACGATATTTATCTTCTATATGACCTCGACACTTTTTATTAGTACCTGTAGAGGGCGTTGATAGTGTTTCTGTGCGTCAACTAGATGACGTTTTTTGAGAATAAACAGCGACTCGTTGTTTGTATTCCTGGGCGTCCATAGATGGCATTTTTAAATATTTTTTTGAGTGTATAATATGTATACAGGTTTTTTCAACATAAGAAATAACTTCGTTCAATACGGATATCCCTTGACACCTCTCAAGTTTTTTATCAGTCATTCACACTCTGTGCTAAAGTAAATGACAAAGTATGTCTATTTATCTATGTTATGTCATCTCATCACCGCTAAACCGATTTTGATGAAATTTTAAGATACCCACTTGGTGCCCAGGAAGGGGCATTTTTAGTTCTACGAAACCGTTACTAAAATTAAAATTACGATAAACGAATTTTGACATAACAAAATTGAGGGCAATATTATGTTGTTGTACAACATGACCTAAATAAGTTTTCGATATTATTCGAAATTCCAATGAATTTGTATCTGCAACAATAAGAACGCTAGTCGGAACGCAACCTTACAGAAATTATTATGAGCTTATTTGTTTTAGAGCTAAGATGTATTGTGTTAAAATGTTATCTAAGATCTCTTACGCTATAAAAGAAGTTTTAAAAGTATTGAGAGTGTGAACATCCTCAAAATAATTGAGATAGTTCTTAGGGAGCATGGTAGAGTAAAATTTAAGTAATTGTACTGAAACAAAGTACAAGTAAGTACTTGGGAAAGTTAAAATAAACATGTTGTACTCTTATGAACAATTAATCAAGTAACTTAACCACTACTAACACATTACACAAATATTATGTAAAATAAATGCAGTCTACAGTACAGAATTGAATTAATGAGAAAATAAATTAAAAACTCCAAAAAATATTGTACGAATAAATGAATGTGACTTGGAGACATTTTTTTCTGTTTGTTTCAGGTAATTAAGCAAAAGGCAAAACTTAGGAGCCTTTTTCTTGTGTATCTCCTTCGCTAATATTTAAAGAGGACTTTCTTTAGGATAGCGAAGTACTAGTAACTTTTATCTTCTGTGTTATTTTTCTTCAAAACTGAGCTTTTTTTAATATAGAGTAAATACAATATTATACAGTTAAAGAACTAAAAATAAAAAATAAAAATAAGTGTAGCACTCGGGGACTGCCGTGGTAAAGCTATTGCAATTTAAATTATCATACGTCTAGTTGCACGCTCACAAACACCGTGTCAACAAGTCTGGCAACGCTGCGCTGCTGGTCAAGGCACGGCCAGCTGTAAGGATTTTTTTGTTACGGAATTTCTTGATTCGATCGTCGCGCTCAAAACTATGCGATAGCCTTATAAAATATGGTTTGTCATATCGTATGGTTTATCGTTAATCGTAAATATCATACCATCCTCATCACCTTGATGAGTGGCCGTCTTCCACAGTGCGTATTTCGCGTAACTTTAAAACTCTGGAACGAACTGTCACCAGCAGTATTTCCGGACCTATACGACCTGCAAACCTTCAAGAAAGAGCGTATTTCCTCTTAAAGGCCGGCAACGCACCTGCAGCTCTACTGATGTTGCGAGTGTCCATGGGCGACGGCAGTTGCTTACCATCAGGTGACCCGTTTACTCGTTTGCCCCCTTATTTAATAAAAAAAAGCAAACAAACGATACATTTTTAAAATTCATACAATACTAAAACTGAAATTATTATTTTATTTAAAGTACTAACAGCGCATTTATTTTAAACGGTTGAATTGCTTAAAACAATAAAAAATGCGTTTCCCAATAAATTCAGTATTTGGAACGAACTCATTTAAATTTTTCGTTCAAAAACTATAATAAAAGTTATTCAAAAGATTTTATCTATAGAATCTACTTGCATAAACCCTGAATTATGTTATAATCGTATTTCTGTTAACAATGCCATATTTTTAATATTTATATTTCTTTATTATTTACATACTTTTGTGCTAATATTACAAGAAATCTGCCAGATATGAATCATACAATTATAATTAATTATTATACAAGCGGACCGGTTATACCGCATGTACGTTATCCTGCATGATAATTATTCTGAACCTGGCTGATTTGTGAATTTAAAAATCTTTTTTTTTTATGCAATAAGGGGGCAAACGGGCAAACGGGTCACCTGATGGAAAGCAACTTCCGTCGCCCATGGACACACGCAACATCAGAAGAGCTGCAGGTGCGTTGCCGGCCTTATAAGAAGGAATAGGATTACAGGGTAGGGGAGCCGGGAGGTAGGGAAGGGAATAGGAATAGTGTTTCACGCCGGTTTTCTGTGAGCCCGTGGTATTTCTCCGGTCGAGCCGGCCCATTCGTGCCGAAGCATGGCGCTACCACGTAAATATGGGATACCATGCATCCACAAACGCATTTAAATCTGTCTAGTCATTTAGGAGTTTGCAGTGACATAATATACATATACATGGCTGTATTGTAGAGATATTAGAACTTTTTTATAATAATACTTATAGCTGTCCCGGCAAACGTAGTTTTGCCATATAAAGTATTTCACCCATATTATTTTATTGAAGTGACGAAATGAGTATGGCACCATGGCAACATCCATTGCTATCCCGTCGCACAAACAATGGTAGCCGTCGAGTCTCGAGTTGTAATAATTTACTATTATTTTTTCAACAAATGCACTTATCAATATAAAAAGTAGCCAACATCCGATTCTCAGACCTACTGAGCATATAAAATTTGGTAAAAATCAGTAAAACCGTTTCGGAGGAGTACGGTTACTAACATTGTGACACGAGAATTTTATATATAAAAAGATAAGAAGAAACCAACGAAAGAGAAAAATATCTGTTTGTGCTGGGTTATGGGAGTAAAATAAGCAGTGTTGCCAATTCAGTTTGTTACTGTTTAGCTCCTTAGCTTCTTTTTACGACTATTCTAGCTATTTTTCAGTTAGCCATACGACGGTGGCTTTTTGGCTTCGAATCCACTACCGAAGTGCAGGTTAATTATTATTGAAATATCAAGATGAAGCAGGCAATAATCCTTTTATAGAATTGTGTTCATTTGCCTTGTCGATGATTTCTTTGCCGTGGTCTAATGGGGAAGTTGAACTAGTCTTTAGCCAACTGAATATAGTTAAAAACAAGGCTCGCAATAGCGCACACAACACCACCACGAATGCCATTATTACCATCATGGCAGGATTACAGCGTCAAAAAAAATGCTGTCACAACTACATACTGCCAACTGAGGTACTAAAAAAAATAGGGATCATGGCTTCATACAACAAGGCTGCAGCAGGCCCAAGTGGAAGTTCCTTGGTGATTGATTTTCACGATGACGACAACAATATGTTACTTATGGTCAGAAGAAGATTAATGATACCTAGTGATATTATTAAGAACAATGTTTTTTATTGATTAAAATATAATGAGTTCGAATGGTTTTATTTAGCTCTCTTTAAATGATAAAGTTAGCTCTTCTTCAGCTCTTTTTTGGCACAACACTAGCTCTAAGCTTGACTACCAAGTTGGCAACACTAATTAAATAAGAGACCGTACTCTTGTGCACTGCGCACACATGTCGAATTATAAAACAACACTTGCACAACTTTCAATGAAATCGACATTATTAAATTCCCAGCCTCTTCCCTGTCTACTTCATTTTCTAAGTTTATCTGGAGTCGGTTCTCCTGTAGGGCGATTCACGATTCCCCTTCGACACGGGTTCGGAAACGTTACCGTGCGGTCATTGGTCAATGTTTAGCGCGGCGAACGTTTATTGGGAAGAAGTATCCTAATTAGAGTCAAATTGGGCATTGTGAATCAAGGCCCTGATGTGGAGGCTTTCCTGGTCGATCTCTCTCCCGATATTCCACCAAGTTGCAGGTGGTCTTCTTCGTCTCTTGTGTACGTTTGGTATATTGAAAACTCTCTTTTCGGCGTAGGCATCATTTCTTCTTTGCATAATATGACAGTACCAGTCGAGACTCTTTGACTTTTTCCACTACAGGAGCTACCCTGAACGAGCCCCTTATATACTCATTGCAGACTTTATCTATGCGGGTTACACCAGCCGTCTGTTTACGACGTACTTAACGTGTACTTAAATACCAGCAAAGCACCTGCAACTCTTCTAATGTTACGAGTGAGTACCATCAGGTGAGCCGTTGCTCGTTTGCCCTTATTTGATTAAAAACTTGTTCGTGAGCTGTTTTATATGTCCAGCATTCCGCACTATAGGTAAGAGTGGACCTTAGGGCCAACCCACACGTACCACAACCACACCACGTCGCAACGACAAAATGGAGTGGTTACGTGTGAATTGTGTGGCTGCAGCTTTTTGTAGTTGCGTTGTGGTACCGACAAAATGTCGACGTGGTTACGTTGTCGCCAGTAGTTGCGATGTAGTTACGTGCGAAAGTCAATGAAACTGTCATTACATCGACGCAACGTTGTGTTTGCGATGTGGTTGGCCACTAGTTCGCTTGTGGTTCCGATGTGGTCGACATCACACAAGTGGTCGTCGTGTGGTTGTGGTACGTGTGGGTCAGCCCTTACTCTTTTACTTTTTCTGCAATTTCGATTCCCAGCTTATTACAAGATACTAACAATTCAAAGATTGAATTAATACTTAACACCCTGGGGTGTATGATGACCCCGAACTGGGGTCCGCTGTAATGGGGTCCTATAGAAGCTGCAGTGATTGGATCAAATCCCCCGGGAGTTTTGCGTAAGCTTTAATTATCTGTTTTTCGGCTATCAATGTTACTGTAAAAATGACTTAGCTTGACACGCTACCGCGCGTCTATGCATAAAGTAGGATCGCGTATTAAATAAAGCCACAGAGGTAGGGTTGCCAGGTCGCTTAACCAAAAAGCCGGACAAAGCAGCCAACTTGGCCGGACATTTGTACAAAAAAGTCCAGCTATCGAGTACTTAGAATCTGAACTCTTAGTGTAGGAATACGTTCGTAATTTTCTGTTTTATTAAAACAATTTTACATACAATTTTACATTTTATTAGGCGTAAAACCTTCTAAAATAGTAGATTTTTATATAAAATTATCCATTCAGAGCTCTACAGAAGCCTGACTCCTCTTAATTTTGGCCGGACAAGCAATCAAAAAGCCTGACTGTGTCCGACTTTATCCGGACACCTGGCAATCCTATACAGAGGTGTAACTTAACCACAGTATCGAGTAGACAGTAATGCAATTACAAAAGCGCATTGCGGTCCAGTTTTTGCTGCAGCAGTGCCGCGATTTGGAACTGCAATCAATCTAACACGCATGTTTGTGATAGATGCAAATGTTTGTCGTACTCCACCTGAAATATACTACACATTAATACTAGGGTGCGGCCACACGGTCTTTTTTAAACATTAGTATTATACAGGATTAAAGGGTACATGTTAAAGTGTGTATGTTTGTGGCCTCTTCGCGTTAAACCACTGTAGCCATTTTTATGTAACTTAATATTACCTCGATCGTGGGAATCGCAGACACAATAGATATTCAATTGTTATGCGATACGTGGGTGCCGCTTGGCAATTATGTACTTTGAGAAAAGGGACAAAGGATGATTGAAGGAAGACTGTCATCGAAGCGATATTTGAGGTAATAGTATTGTCCGGCTTGGCTGTGTTTCGACGAGATATTCTATAACTCTTAATTTAATGAAAATTCTGACATAAGGTCCACAAAGTTTCTGTCAAGCTTTATGAAGTGTCTCTGAATGTGTCTAAGCTCACTAGGCCGAAAGTACGCAGCCGGAGTTCGGCATGATTACGCCAGCAATGCGCTACGCATACAATATCGATCAAATATATATCGAAAAAAAGAAACTATCGAGAATTTTTTCAGTAATCGTGTTTTCATCTTGAGCATTTAATCTTCATGAACTGAAGTTACTTGTGTCAAAAAATCAGTTTTCTAGACCTTACAGATTTTGAGATCTAGGTTCAAGTATGTAGTCAAGTTAAGTTCAGGTGCGCTCTTAATAGCCGTACGTACGGTCGCACGGCTATTTACATGCAATTGCTTGTGCTCCTGCGGTGTAGTCGCCAAGCGGTGCGTTCCGACGCATATAAATCAAGTCTCACGGACAGTTTTCTCCTAAAGAAATTCGTGGATATTTTACGAGTCTCATATGCACCCACCTTAACGTCCATTATGTGTTCACCAACGGCACATTAATTTATGTTCTTATTGCGGTGTTTCAGCCGTTTAAAAGCACCGCTCGAAGCGTTGGAAATTATTGCCGTTGATTTCATTTAACGCCTAACAATAGTTATAGGTGATGTTTTAATTTATGGTAATGGGTGTGAAATACATACGGTTAAACGGTATAATGATAGGGTAAGTGTTGTCAGGATTATGTTTTTAAAGCTGTCAAAATATAGTTTATCAAAAGACAGATTAAAATCACGTATTCTATGATCATACACATCGCGCACAGACCAGGGTAAGGCAAGTGTATTATATTATTGTATTATTAAATTAGTCGCGAAATCCCCTCTTCTCCTCCCTAACTATGAAGTCTTAGGGTTAATTCAGACTGCAACGCGATGCGCAGATGTATTTCTTTTACAAACTGTCAATTCAGTACAAATTTAAAAATGCAACTACGCGTCGCGGTGCGATCTGAATTGACTCGTAGGACTCAATGCAACAAGGAACATAAATGCATAAAGTAGGTCTAGGTAATATTAAATAAAACCACAGACGTACCGACGGCAACTAATTTTTGTAAATATGATATTAAAAGATTCTGGTTCTGGCAAATCAGATTTTTCATAAGCTAGGTGTTTAAAAAGAATAAAAAAATTATAATTTTTAGTTCTAAAATATTGTATTGCAAATAAATGGCAAAAATTCGTTTCTAAATTGTTATAGATAAAGTACTTAGTAGGGACGTCAACATGATCCAGGGGGGGTAGCTGGCCCCTCCAGCTTAGGTAATTATATATTTTTAGAAAATTCTACTTTACAGTCTTAATGTTCACAGTCCTATCTAAAGTTCTAATAGCGAATGAGGCACAAAACTTCATTACCAAATCTCATAATTTGTGTAAAATTATTTTAATTTATAAAATCAATTTAATTATTTTAATCAAATTATATTAAGTCAGTGAAATTCACACCAAAAAGCGACAATGATCTTTTATAATTGAATATGTTAGTAACTTGGAAATATATTTCAGTATCTGCACTAAATAATTCGCTAGAGATAGGTGCTTATTCGACCTTCCATTTCCTGAGTTTCCTTCGCAGTCGGAAAGCGCCTTAGCTTAAGCCTTTAAATACCCAAGTTTCCAACTGTACCCTAGGTGTATCTTCTTGAAATATTCTTTACACAATAATTTACTCCTAGGTATAAGATTCAAACGTTTTTAAGACATATAAAGGTTGCAATTATATCCCTACCGGTATACCTACCTAATCGGTCAACTTTTTTTAGGCATCATTAGGAGAGTCCATTTAACCAAAAAAAATAGGATGATTTTTTTACAATAAAATCTTTGCAGAACGGTCACTTCGCTGCGGTGGGTAGAGCGGCGATGCGTAGTGTCCATTAATTATGGTGTTTTTTAGGAAAACTTTTAGAAGCTATTTTTCAACATTTTATTACTGAGTGACTATAAAAGAAAAAATACGTGTATTTTTATTTTTAACAAGGATCAATATATCAAAATTTGGCCGGAAGGTTTAATTGCGCATATTTATGTTTCTAAACTATAACATTGTATGTAGACAATGACATTTCTAATAACATACAGATTTCCTTTGTTAGTTTGCTCGTTTCGTCATAAAGGTACCTGCACACTGTGACGGGTTCGCATTTTCCATAAATTTTGGTACCTACTTACTAGATACCACTTTCCTCCTGATATTAACATTGCCTGGACTTTCACGAATATTTCAAGGCTATCAGCCAAATCAGTTAGCCGTTCTTTATTTATATACTTAGATGAACGTACGGTTGTAAAAATATGGTCCGCCTTGGTACTTCATAATATTATGCGTTTTTATACGTCTTTAATCGGGTTCTAAATCATGTTTTCCTATCAATCTAATCAATGTAACATTATTTAATGTCAATATTTAATTAACTGCCAATTACAAAGGCGTCCATGGCATCAGCTATTGTCCTAACTTAAGTCTAGCAGGACCTTATTGTGAATATTTTAAGGGTCAAAATCGCTAAATTCCGAGGTAAAATAAGGTTGACCGTCCCGTGCGTGCGGCTGCGTTCTGCGGTGACTAGGAATCCAGATATTGGACACATAATTAAGCTTTAGTCAAGGATTAATTGCGGTCCAAAATATACATAACCTATTTTGTATATTATCTCATCTACATAATATTATGGAGCGCACATAATATTTGAATCTATATTATAAAGCTGACGAGTTTGTTTATTTGAACGCGCTAATCTCAGGATATATGAATTAAATATAATTTTTTTGTTTTTGATAGTTTATTCATCGAGGAAGGCTATTTGAAACAACGTCATAACCAATAGAAGCAAAAAATCAATAAAAAACGTGGGGAAACTTTTTTATCTTTGTTATTATACAGTGTGTAACAAAAATAAGTGATAATACTTTAGGGTATGTACGTGTTCCTTGTAGAGAGCTAACTGTGAAAGTAGCAGCTCTGAAAGACGATTTTTTTTTCACTTTTGTATGGGCAAGGGCCCGAGTGTCACGAGTTTCCCCATACAAAAGTGAAACAGTTTTTTGGTCTTTCAGCGCTGCTGCTTTCACAGTGAACTCTTTACAACACGTACACACCCTAAAGTATTATAACTTATTTTTTTTACACCTGTATTATTATTGCGTTGATGCGGACGAAGTCCGCACCGGTTTTGGTAACGGCGGTCGGTTCCATTGGAACCAGGCCACTTATATGTATAAGGATTTTTTCAGTGTCCAAATGGGTCATGGGTGCGCAGTACACCAGTAATTTAACTTGGATATAACACGTTTCCATGTGGGAATCGAACCCACGACCTACGAGGGCTGCACGCTCTAAACCACTAGACTAAGGAGGCGGGTAGCAGTTAGTCTTAGCTTATTATAAGGTATGTTTGACGCCTAGTAGACCTTATATAAACTTAAGAGGGGGCTGCCAAATTTTGCTGTGTTTTCTAATAAGCATTACGATCCCGATTCCCGAAAGACGATAGATTTAATGTTTTTTTTTTTATGATATAAGGGGGCAAACGAGCAAACGGGTCACCTGATGGAAAGCAACTTCCGTCGCCCATAGACACTCACAGCATCAGAAGAGCTGCAGGTGCGTTGCCGGCCTTTTAATAGGGAATAGGGAAATATGAGAGGGTAGGGAAGGGAAGGGAATAGGGGTGGGTATAGAAGGGAATAGGGTAGGGGATTGGGCCTCCGGTAAACTCACTCACTCGGCGAAACACAGCGCAAGCGCTGTTTCACGCCGGTTTTCTGTGAGGTTTATTTAATCATTGTATATTTATCTAATATTTGCCTAACCCAAATCACGATTCACTTATTTCGACTCGATAGTGATATTTTTTGAAATTATGAATCTTTCTGGGCTTTTCAACAAATACACTTATTGAGGTACTAAAATCATTTTAGGCAGTGTATTTTGGTTTGAACAGGTTAGTTGAACGTTAAATAACTTTCGAGTGGTACAACTATTTAACAAGTGTTCAACACTGGTCGATAGTTTGACTAACCGAAAGTTAATCTTGGTTTACAAGTGCTTGCGCAATTACGAATACCGTACTAAACTAGATTCCCGCAATTATTTGAGTACTAAAAACGATAGTCTTGTTTGATTTGTATATTCTACAGTTACTAAAAGAAGCTTAAATACTTTGTCGTTATAAGTGTGACTATCTGTGGTATCGTATCATCTAAAAAGGTGGTCTGATTTCGATTTAGTTTTGTTTTGCTCGAAAGCATGATCTAGACCAGGGGTTCCCAAACTTATTTTGTCTACCGCCCACTTTCAGAACAAATTATGGTTTAGCGCCCCCCTTGTTTTAATTTAAAATGCATCCAGATGAAATAAATCACCCCCCCCAAGCCTCTACACAACGCCTCCATTTTTTTATCTGGGACCACACCGCCCCCTTTTAGACCTTTAGTGCCCACAAGGGGGCGTTATCGCCCACTTTGGGAAAGACTGATTTAGACTCTAGATTCTAGAGTATTATGCGTTCAAGCGTCAGTCACACAGAGATGTAGAATTCTGACGCGGTCAGAACGCTCCCTGTGTGAGTATATCTCGGTAACGTAATACAACACAAAGAACGCAAAACTGACCGCTTGAACGCTTGACCGCGTGACCGCTCTCTGTCTGATATGTCCCTTAGCTATAGTTCAGATTCCTGAGCCCAATTTGTACGGGAAAATTTGGGTTTATCTACTTGTGTTACTATACTTATGAAAAGTTATAAGCAAGTTCCAGGCATTTGATCGGTGCTGTATATTGCATTCTAATTTCTGACACTTCAGTTTTTAATCGGGGGTTTTTTCAATTTAACCTTATGAATAAATCAACAGCCACTAATTAGGTTAATTACCTTAATCTAGATTAAATAATGAACCGAGTTTACAACATAATGAAGTCGTGTTTTCTCGTAACAGCCACTTGCGTCCTACTGAGGGCTCTTGTCCTAACTGAACTAAATTTTCACGGTCGAAAGCGCCCCTTGTAAGACTGAAATCTCTTCTCATTATTTTCAAGTGCCTCCTACTAAACTAATAATAGATATTTATAATTATAAGAATGTGGTCGTCTGTTACATTGTGAGTTTATTTATAATTAGATAATTAAAAATTGATAAGGGCCTTAGGCCTCACATGCATACGGTTGCGGCACGGTCGCCGTGCCGTACAAAGTTGAAATGTATGACACGGGTCACGGCACGGTCGCCGTGCCATGTGAAAGCTGTTTACGTAGCTCATTCTACTTTGTACGGCACGGCGACCGTGCCGCAACCGTATGCATGTGAAAAGGGCCTAAGACGTTATACTTTATCAAAAATTATATTTTGTTGTTGTTGCAATTTTCTTATATACTAATATGTCAGTAATTTTGAGTCTACACAAGTGTTACTAAGGTGTCTTAGTGCAATTACATAGAATAACTTTAAAAAAATATGTGCTTGTAGTTTAAAACAGAACTGGTTCCTCAGAATGTACCTCGATTCGCTGTTTGGACTAAAAATAATACTCCGATGACACAGTTATTTTTGCGGTTTATTTTACTGCTACCAAACAGTATTTTCCAATTATACCAATAAAGTAAACAATACCGAAACAATATTGCCATAATATCAATTATTATCATCGATGCATACAAATATTCTGGCAATTAACGGTAATAAATAATTAAATTATTTACACATCATATTCAGGTATTATAATAGAAAATTAATACCTTTGTATAAATAGCAGTCTGTGCTAATCCCTCTGAATTAACAATTAAACAAAAACATTAAATTCGGCACAGTAATCTTTCTGTATTTTTCCGTCAAATAAATGAAGGTTATGAAAAAAACCACAAACTTTTGCAAACCGAATATTGGCGTAAAAATAATTTTCATTACTTACTAGGTAAAGGTATGTCATATTTGCAAAGTATACTAAAAGTACAAAAGCAACAACCGAGGATTATACATAGTTCAATGAAACCTGCAGTAAAACTATTAAACTTAATTGTAAAAATTAAAGTCGAATATTTCATTTTAACTTCATTATAATCTGATTATATTCAGAATTTATTATAATGTAACAAAATGAAAATGATTGTGGAATAAAATACACAAGCGGCCAGCGTAATTGTATAAATTGTTTCAAAAGAACTCTGTAACGCCGGTTACACCTAACGATTTATCGTAACTATATTTTAATTACCTATCGCTACGATTATTCAGTTCAATTTTTTACGCATAAAATGACAGTTTAGCTTACGACGACGAATCGTAACGATAAAGCGATTTCCAAGTGACGTTACATTTAAACCGACATAACTTTTAAACCATTTAAAATAATAATAATACCAGCTAAAAGCCGAGCTCTGTGAGGGCTCGCGTCGTCACACCTTGACTGAATGATGATAACACATCTACATATAAATAAAAATTACTATGGTAGAGCACAAATCAATAGGCGTGATAGTTTTTCCGTAAACTGTACCACAAAATGTAAAGGTTGTGGGATATACTAGGGCTCGCTTTGCTCGCCCTGAGAAGAATAAAATTATATTAATAACTAATTTAATTGAAACTATAAATTTGATGATTAATGGCTAAAATCACTCTCAATCATGTTATTAGACGTTTACATGCAGAAGAAATAGATCAAAATCGGCCCACCCGTTTGGGTCTACGATAATTATTGTAGCGTAGATGGCAGTGGCATCGTAGTACGATGCCTTCTACACTGACTCACATATACAGACATACAGATACGTCACTGTTTGTCGTTGTTGTTGGGGCAAAAAGCGGTTTAGCTTACGATGTCGTATCGTTACGATTAAACGGCAATGCAGCGGGCTCGGTACATGTGTGATATTTTGGAGTTCGTATATTTTATTAAATTATTTTAACGAATCGTCAGAGGTTCCGACACTGTATCCACATAAATATCATAAATGCAACCGTGCGTCTGTCTATCCGTTACCTCTTAAACCGCTGAACGGTTTTAATGGTATTTTGTATGGAGAATATGAGTCCCGGATATGGAATAATTTTATGTAGAAATGAATAAAATGTAAGTATTGCTACTCTTTCGGCATTTTAAAACTTCCTAACATAATAACGTCAAGACTTAAAGGTAAGCAGAGTTTAAGTAAATTTTAATAACAATTAACAAGTAATAATATTAAGTAAATATCTTTTTTTATGACCTCTGTGGCTCAGTGTTGAGAGCGTTGGTAGCTCAAGCCGGGAGTCACGGGTTCGAATCCCGCCGACGGAACAAAAAGTTTTTAAAATTCCTGGGTCATGGATGTGCATTAAATATGTGTATCATATAATAAAAATCTTAAATATTTATTATGTATAGTATAAAAGTAAATTAAATATATTTCCGTTGTCTAGTACCTGTAACACAAGTCCTTCAGGTACTTACCACGGGGCCAGACTGAAGCGTCCATAGATATTATTTATTATTTATAATGGAGCTTAACATTTCCAATACAGTTCGATTCTGAGAATCCTTTATCGAAGTGTAGCTGGCATTAGTCTCACCCAACTTAGGAGAGTATTTTATTGAATCAGTGTTGTTACAGTTTCTGACAGGTTGTGCTATTTTGGACTTTATATCTTAAGTGATAAGATCTAAATGTGGCTTACAGGATCTGTCCACGAATGTACATCTTGAGGTCAGCTGCATTATACTTCCTGAAACTTAGCTGAGAGCCTCGGAGGGTTTTAATCGAATTTCGGCGGAGTTTCGAAAAGTTGTGGTACGGTGCACGTGGCTAATGACTGAGGATCAATTTGTTTAAGTTTATTTACTGTTGTGGCGTAAGTGGAAATAATTGACAGCTACGTATTCGTTACGTTTTACTTTTATAATCTGTGGTTACGTTCAATAATCGTATGCCGTAATGGTCGATTTTAGTCACCAGTCGAATCGCCTGTCCAAGCCGAATCGCCACCCCCTTTACACGGGTGACTAACGGGTCTATTTAAGTCACCCGGCAAGTCAATAGTAGTATTCGCAGCTAGCGATCGCTTGCGGGTGAGCGTTTGCACGGTCACCAGCCGCATGCGGCCAGTGGCCGCCCGACTTTGGGGCTTGCGACTTTAGCCGCATGCAGCGTAGTCGAATTGTCATTTACACGGTCGATTTTGCGGCTTTAGTCGCCCGTGTAAATCGGCCATAACGGCGCGTTCAGAAGTGCGCGTTTTCAGAAAATCACAGAATTTGGTATATCTTTTATCCTTCCTTACTCGTATACCATTTAATACTGTGTAGTTTTGTTATTGGCGTCTGTAACAGGAATCAGCGCGTGAAAATTTTATATATAAAATTCTCGTGTCACAATGTTAGGCCGCGTACTCCTTCGAAACGGCTTTACTGATTTTAATCAAATTTTATATGCATATTCAATGGGTCTGAGAATCGGCTACTGGGTACTTATTATATTGATAAGTGCATTTGTTGAATAAATAATAGTAAATTATTACAACTCGAGACTGACGGCGACCATTGTTTGTGCGACGGGATAGCGATGGACTTGCCATGGTGACATACTTATTTAGTCACTTCAATAAAATAATACGGGCGAAATACTTTATATGGCAGGGAAACGCTTGCCGGGACAGCTAGTATCGTTTATATCACACGTTTTAGGAAAACTTCAATTAATATTTAATATTGTTATTATCTTTATACTTTATCATAACAATTCTAAATGCAACCACAAGGCTCTTTGCTCATTCATAAGTCGAGGCTCGCAATTTGATTTTTATTAAAATCTAATTAGTGATTCGCAACAAACATTTTCACCTCGATATTCGAGCGCTTTGTAGTCAAAGAGCCAGCAGCAAACTCTTTGGGCCAAGTAATTACTAAGCCTTTGTAGGAGGGTACGGCGCTCTGATTGATGCTTTGTATGATATTTAGTTTATTTCAGACAGATGTTATTAAATTCCTTCACAATTGGCCGGTGGATTCCACTTCCGTGTTTGAGTTAAGGCCTCTCTCCATGCTTGCCCATGATGGATAACCATGATTACATATTATGGGCAATCATAAGCGAATCGCTTGCATTGGTCCATCTTGGGCTAACGTAAATAGGCCACATTCAAATTTAATACACGGGTTGTTGCAAAACAGTTTACTACGCCGCGCGGCGAATGGCTTTCGAGGCCTCTCCCGGCAAACATTGTTTTGCCATATAAAGTATTTCGATTTTTGCCCATATTATTTTATTGAAGTGACTAAATAAGTATTGCACCATGGCAACGTCCATCACCATCCCGTCGCACAAACAATGGTCGTCGTCAGTCTCGAGTTGTAATAATCTACTATTATTTATTCAACAAATGTACTAAATATCAATATAAAGTAGCCAGTAGCCGATTCTCAGACCTACTGAATATGCATATAAAATTTGGTAAAAATCAGTAAAGCCATTTCAGAGGAGTACGGTAGCTAACATTGTGACACGAAAATGTTATATTATACCTTCATATAAGATTGGAACGCAGCGCCGCCGCTCGCGCCCCGCTGTCCGCTGATTTCGAGACTGAAGCATTGAAGCCTGAAAGTAACAGCGCTAAAAGGGTTACTCGAATGTTGAAATAGCAACAAATAACTATGTGGGTGATCAATTTGACCATGATTTTCACCTTAAAATGCCAGTAATTTACATTATAATATGTCTACGTGCAAAGAACTTCTCAACAGTATAAAGATCGAAAGAGTTTCGATCAACATCTATAATCTCACTAGTAGATAAGACGTATAGTGTTGATCAAAAATATTTCGGCTACCTACATAATATTATTATGCTTTCTATTCTATTTTTTTGATCAACATCTATAATTGATTACGATATTATAATTGATTAAGATTCATAATTCGTAATTCGTTTATTTGCTCAGAAATTTAGATATTGACATCCAAATTACTGAGCCAATAAACGAATTATGAATTATGAATCTTTATTATTAGATAGGTGCTGATCAAATATATTTCAGCCACATATTATGCTATGGTAATACAGAAGTTACATTCATTTGATCGGCATCTCTGTAGTGAAAACTTTTATTCCCTTGTTGGATTTCCTTTTGATATTATATTCGTTGAGAGTCAGGCATTTTGAGCCGCGGTTGTGAATAATTCTTTTGTAACTCTTTCGATTTTTAAATCTAAAAAGTTTTGCTTGTGATATTATTTTACACACACGCATATTGCATATTTCATAAATATTATTTTACGCATAATTTAAAGATAATATTATTTTACACACTGTATGCATATTTCGTAAATCAGATGTTTCTCAAGTAAGTTTTTTTTAAATACAGCGTTACTTCCAGTTCACTTGGCGAAAAAGAAATGAAAAACACACACAAAAATGTGCGTTATCAAAGTCATAACGTATTTATGGCATGTATGAAATAGTTTTATGTGATATGGGAGTATGTGGTGGAATATGTATGTACTTGTTATTGCGGTAATGATTCATCTCAATGCAGCGAGTGATCTTCGTGTAGATCATCCGCGGTTCTGTTGGAGAAATGGTATATTATAATATCTGATATAATAATCTATATAAATCTCATATTAAGTATTTTTATAAGTTTTATAACGTTAGTAATAAAAAAAATATTATAACAAAACTAAGGTGAAATATACCAATAAACAGCCAGGCTTCTTACAGACGAACGGCATTTCGACACGCATCGACAGTTGACGGCCGCCGTCGCCTGACGTCGTCTGTAAGCACTTTTAGCGCTCTTACAGACGAACGGCACGTGTCGGCGGCATGTGTCGGCGGCAGTCGACGGCAGTCTGCGGCACGTGTCGGCGGCAGTCGACGGCAGTTGACGGCATGTATCGGCGGCAGTTGACGGCAGTCGATGGCAGCCGACGGCAGCCGTTGACAATTTATGACGCTTGCAGGGGACCTTTCCTAAAACGATCATGTTTCCTGAAAGCTTTGTTTTAAGATTACAATAACATTACCGTACTCACTTTTCAAATATAATTTTACTAAAAAACAGTAAAAAATGCAAAATATTGTACAATCCGCTGTGAAATATCAACTTATTTAAGATCGATAGCTTGACGTTAAAGTAATTATTGCTTATCTGTCAAACGGTGTCGCTTAGTAGAGGTGGTGGTAGGCCCCCAGTTGTGACGTACCGCCTAAAGGTAAGCGGCCACAGGTCAATATCATACGCAACGGACGTCTCGCATCAAACGGATAATTTTTTTCACAGTACTTCCGCTGAATCGGCAGCGTATGGATTATCGAATAGTCTAGTAAATGAATGCTCAAAAGGGGGGTGGGTGTGGATAGAATAGTCAAAAGCAGAAATTTTGACTTAGAAACTTTGTTTGGACTAATTTAAAGATAAAGATACTGTCTAGTCCGTAATCCGTACGCTGCCGATACAGTGGACGTACTGTAAAAAAAATATCCGTTTGATGCGAGACGTCCGTTGCGTACGATACCGACCTGTGGTCCTTTACCTTTACACGCTACGTCACAACTGCAAGCGTGATAAACTGTTGACGGCTGCCGTCGACTGCCGCCGACTGCCGCCGACACATGCCGCCGACTGCCGTCGACTGCCGCCGACACGTGTCGTCGTCTGCCGTCGACTGCCGACGACGTGTGCCGCTGACACGTGCCGTTCGTCTGTAAGCGCTGATTGGATACATGGTATTTATTCTATTTTTTCAGCGTCCTTACCACCGGGCACGCATTGGCCCTGTGATTGGAGTGATGGGAGGATACCTTATACTTTCAATCTGTATTCACTAAGTATGTTTATAATCTTTAAAATTATGTTTTATGTTTACATGTTTAGTTCTTTCGCGTAGAGTATGATATTATTTTTGTTCCACAATCATGTAATAGAAGGTACGATATAGCTTTATTCGTACGCAGGCGAAAGATTTATGTAAATCTGGGAAGTCAATTTTTTATAATAATAATATTATAATCCGCTGTTTTTAAGACAAAAGACGTCTAATAACACTAGTCAAAAGAGGTTTGAGTGTATTAGAACAACAATCGTGTTTGAAATTTGAAGAACGGAACCCAGTGGAACTTGCGAACAGACATAATGCCACTTATTTAGTCTACACCTACTCGGAGGTTCTGGAATACTGTTGTCACCGATTATTTTATAAGCCACTTGGAAGACGGGTAAGTTGGTAGAATTTTTTTTTATTCTGTAAAAGATTTCTTGCGACTTAATGGTGCTCCCACACCGCAATTAGAAAATGTTTAGTATCGTTAGTTAACATATTTTGTTAGCAAACATTTAATCACAAATGTTAAAAATGTTAGAAAATGTTTAGTGAACGTAAGATAACAAATTATAACAAAATAAAACATACTGTGTTACCTTTGTTAAAATTATAATGTTTACAAACATTTTCTAACGGCGGTGTGGGAGCACTTATGATTGTGAATGAATCGTACAGTATTTTCAGAGCGAAGTAACCACTCTTCAAATACTGTAGTGCCTGGGACAAGATATTAAAATATCCGTATGGTTGCCCAAGCACATACGGCATTCTCGTAACATAGTCGGCCTAATCCAGAGGTATGATACGTCTGAGACCAACCATGTGAAGATTTCATCACATTGTTTTCCTTCACCGTACGAGACTGCAGATTATACTCGAAAATATATAAGCAACTTTTACTATGAAAATTTAACTACTTAAAAATCAGCTGTGTCATATAAAAGCGCTGAGGCACCATAGCACTTTAGCTAGCTGGATTAAGAGGGCGACTAACCCAAAAAATCAAACATCGTCCTTCTCTCTTCACACTCTCGCCCGTCTTTCATATGCCAGGTGAAAAAGGACGACGCGGATTCATCGCCAAATTAGTTTTTTTCTCAGTAACTCGATAAATATACAACATTTTAAAAATCCGCTAGGTCGATCTCTCAATGATAGAATTTCATACAATGTGTTAAAATATTAACTTAGTTCAATGCACGGTTATGGCAATAAATGAAAAATTCGTGAAAGTTAGATGCATCTTTGTGATTTTTTTCTATCGAGAAAATTTTAAGATATCGTGTTTTTGCTCAGATCGAATTCTCGGAAATATAATGCAGTATCTAATTTTAAACAATTCAGGGCTTATTTTCAAGTATAAAAATGAATTATAAAATCGACACTTTAGGAGGCGACTACGCCCCCTTAACATCAAATTATTTGTGACGAGATTGAAAATGCTATTTGAAATAGCCTATTTCACTTAGTTCATGAGAACTTTTGCATTTTTGTCTGCGACATGGTTCTGCACTAACTGCACCGCGTATTACACTACCTTTTTCTGCCTAATTGATCTGCTAGAGCCCTGGACAAAAAGAGAAGTGTATTTCAGTTGGACGCAACTCTCTATGTAGCTATCCGTTACTTCCAAACGGGTGAACCGATTATGATACCGATTAAAAACTGTCGAGAAATTAGTATATGAAATTCTCGTGTCACAATGTTAGGCCGCGTACTCCTCCGAAACGGCTTTACGGATTTTAACCAAATTTTAAATGCATATTCAATGGATCTGAGAATCGGCTACTGGGTACTTATTATAAGTGCATTTGTTGAATAAATAATAGTAAATTATTACAACTCGAGACGACGGCGACCATTGTTTGTGCGACGGGTTAGCGATGGACGTCGCTATGGTGACATACTTATTTAGTCACTTCAATAAAATAATACGGCCGAAATACTTTATATGGCAAAGAAACGTTTGCCGGGACAGCTTATTATATTTAATAAGCTCGATACGCTATTACATAGCTTTTATCGCGGGCTTTGAGCACTGCGACCGAATCAAGAAATTCCGTAACGAAAAAACCTAACACATCCCCACTCCGCTGTGTCGGTGGGTGCGGCCTTGCCATGCATCGTCTTTCGGTTTGGTAGACTTCGGCACTGTGTTTATGTGACTAAACGTAGGTGAATTATAATTATTGCAATTAATAAAAAATGCTATGTAATAGCTTTACCGCGGTAGTTCCCGAGTGCCACACTTATGATATATCGTTTTAGGGATCCGTACCCAAAGGGTACCAGGCTGTAACTCAAGAACGGTAATAGCAAGAGAGTTAAGTTAATAAGTTTTTCATAGATTATGTATATCTGTTGCCGCTTTAACTATATAAAAACAAAATAAAATTAATATTTTAATGGGGCTCCCATAAATACAAAAAACTTGATTTTTTTGCCCTCTTTAGCTCTATATCAATAATGTCAACAGGTACTTTTTTCACAAAGACCTAAGTTGTATGTGTATTTTAATATTTAATAATAATATTTAAATTAAAAAAAAGTTAAGGGGGCTCCCACACAAAAACACAATTTTTACCTTATTTTGCTCTATAATGGTACAGAACCCTTCGTGCGCGAGTTCGACTCGCACTTGGCTAATTTTATTTATAATTTCAGAATGTTCTGATAACTCCGCTCTGCAGCATGTCAGTAGAGATCGCTCATGCAACTCTACACGGGCTGGGTTTGCATCACAAAAGGAACGAACCTTTCGACAAACAAACCGCACAAAAATTCCTCTTTCTCAACAAATGCAAGAAGAATACTTTGCAAAACTATAAAGTTATGTTGTGAATATAGTTACGGTTTTTGTTTTCGTTTAAATTTTTAGCATAGCTTTTCCTGGTGCAATCATAAATAGCAACCTAGGACTCACATACTATATTTTTTTTTATTTTTTTTTATGAAATAAGGGGGCAAACGAGCAAACGGGTCACCTGATGGAAAGCAACTTCCGTCGCCCATGGACACTCGCAGCATCAGAAGAGCTGCAAGTGCGTTGCCGGCCTTTTTAAAGAGGGAACGGGTAATAGGGGAGGGTAAGGATGGGAAGGGAAGGGAACAGGGTAGGGGATTGGGCCTCCGGTAAACTCAGTCACTCGGCGAAACACAGCGCAAGCGCTGTTTCACGCCGGTTTTCTGTGAGAACGTGGTATTGCTCCGGTCGAGCCGGCCCATTCGTGCCGAAGCATGGCTCTCCCACGTATAAAATACATACTTTAAACAAAGATATACACACTAATATTACATTTACAAAAAAGAAAAATATATAAACAAAAGTGTTAAGAAGTGCTAATAACTTAATCTTGCCGATACCAAGAACAAACTACGGGTAGAGAAATGTCACGTACGAGAGTGCACAGCTATACAATAACCTACCAAAGTCGATCAAGGAAACTAAAAGTATAATCGCGTGAATTAATTCATGAAGACCTAAGCGGCCGCATCCGGTCGCGATATCAATAGAAAAGCTATTGTGTCTCATTATTCCACGATCAATGGGTTAAAAAATTATTAAAACATCACCTACAAGAACAAAAAACACAATATTATAATATTTAAAAAACTGAACAATCTTCATATTTCCCTATTGCCATTGTAACAAAAATAAAATAAAATAAAAATTACGTAAATTAGATAAGTAGTTTTGGAGATTAGCGAATACAAACATAAAAACATACATACATACATACATACATCCATATACATACATACATACATATATACATACATACATACATACATACATACATACATACATACATACATACATACATACATACATACATACATACATACATACATACATACATACATACATACATACATACATACATACATACATACATACATACATACATGCATACATGCATACATGCATACATACATACATACATTCATAATATATACATATACAGTGTGTAACAAAAATAAGTGATAATACTTTAGGGTGTGTAGGTGTTCCTTGTAGAGAGTTCACTGTAAAAGTAGCAGCTCTGAAAGACGAAAAAAAAATTTCACTTTTGTATTCCCCATACAAGAGTGAAAAAAATTTTTGGTCTTTCAGCGCTGCTACTTTCACAGTGAACTCTCTACAAGGAACACGTACACACCCTAAATTATTATCACTTGTTTTTGTTACACCCTGTATACATACAATATACATACATACTGAAAGAACTCTTACATTGTTTGTATCTCTTTACTTCATTGTCTTTCTCATGTAAGTGAATTTATGTAAATTCTTATGAGAATAAATGTCTTAAAACCTAAACCTATATACAGGGTGTAACAAAACTAAGTGATAATACTTTAGAAGGTGTACACAGATTTTACTACGAAAATAAAAGCGCTGAAAGAGTAACTTTTTTTAAACTTTTGTATTGAAAAATTCATGACGCTGAAACGCTGGCCCATACAAATCATAAAAAAATTGCTCTTTCAACGCTGCTGCTGCTGCTTCTTTTAAAGCGAACTCTTTATAAGGGACACACACCCTAAAGTTATCACTATGTTTTGTTACATTCTGTATAGTAAGTGCCAGTTAAGTATGTTCGTAGACACGCAGGTATATGGTATCTGTGTAACTTGGCGTGAAATAAAAGTAGAATTGACACTTGAGAGGTCTTAACACCTCGAACGAAGTTAAATAACAAAAAAATCATAACTGGCTTGCTTTCTATGAGAGAGAAAGAGAGAGACAGAGAAAGACGCGCACGCCGCACGGCTTACAACTATAGTAAAAAGCACAGACATAGATCAAGTTACATAACGCGTGTCCCGCGAAGTACAAGTGGTATCTATCTTCATCTATGTCTGTGGCAAAAACTTTCGGTCAAAATGTGTCGCGTCGTTACAACTTTTTCCGTCTAGCTCCCTTTCGCAACGCGCGATAAGGAACTTCGTTTCAAAAATTGTTTTATTTCTGAATAAATTTGAAAATATCTACCACCAGTTCGAGAACTAACCCGGCGAGAAGAACCGGCGTAAGAAACTCGCAATGTTAATATGCAAAGCGTGAATATACGCTAACCATGCGATAACGAGTTTTGGTGCAATGGAGTTAAGTGATCTATACCATACTCGGCGAAACATGACGGTAGCGGTCATTGACTCCCTTTTTCTATACAAAGCCACGATTGACAATATCTGACACTTTATTCTCAATAGCGGTTTATATAGAAAACGAGCTTTTGCCCGCGGCTTCGCTCGCGTTAAGAAGAATTATTATATACAAACTTTCATCCCCTATTTGAATCCCTTGGAGTTGGAATTTATCAAAATCCTTTCTTAGCGGATGCCTACGTCATAACATCTACCTGCATGCCAAAGTTCAGCCCGATCGGTTCAGTGGTTTGGGCTGTGCGTTGATAGATCACTATGTCAATCAGTCAGTCACCTTTGAGTTTTATATATATATAGATTACAAGTTTTTGACAGGGAGCCAATGACCGCTACCGCCATGTTTCGCCGAGTACAGTATGGTTGAAGAATCTAGTCAAATTTAATAACGTAAGTCTTCCATCTGCTTGTAATTCATTATCTAACCGTATAATAACAATATCAGCTGTTTACATTAGATATTACTTCCTTAAAACCGTACAAACTTATATACTTAACAACTTCATAATACTATCGGTATAGACTACGAGTATAGACCATCAAATCAAATCAATTGCGCGAAAACCTTTTCCGAGCTCCATTTTTCTCGGGAAATCCACATAATTGTTTTCCTCTCGGTTACATGACAACGATATGGAATCTCTTGGGTGGAAAAAATCTAAGAATATATCTGAAGATGGCTGTCAGACGGAGCACTTAACAATGTAATAAACAGCCATGGGACTCCTGGTCTCAAGGGCTACCAGAATGGGTTTTGAGATTTTTGTTCATTTCCATGTACACAAAAGAAAGACGTCCGTGAACAACACGGATATTCTGTATATCCATACGATAATATTATAAATGCGAAAGTGTGTCGGTCTGTCTGCCTATCCATCTGTTACTTACAACACTCAAGCCGCTGACCAAATCAGTTTTATTCAAAGTTGGTATAAAGAAACTTAATTAGTTTCCGAGAAAGGACATAATATATTTTTTTATCCCAGAAAAATGTACGACTGCCGCCTGATAATTAAATTTTGGCGCAATAGAGTTGCTGAAGATATGTAGTATTATTATAACCACTACTAGAATTCAGATGTTTTTAGAAGCTCCGCGTGTAAAAAATAAACGGGAAAGCGTACGGTACACTTTCCCGGGATTTATCGCGAAGAGAGAGAAGTAGAAATAGTTTGGATACGTTTTAGTGTGTCCAAAGTATTTCCTTATCTGCTTTCTATATATTATATTGTGTTTAAATATCGTATCCGGAATATTGTAACTTCACGGGACAAAAAAGCCCATGTGTTAATCGAAAACATCTTAGAGCCAGTCCACACGGCGCGTTGCGTCGACGCAGCGCTGCCGTTTGACGCATAGCTGGCCACACAAGCGCTGCGTTATCGCAGCGTTATTACGAAGCAGTCTTGATGTCAACACCCCCTCCTGCTTCGTCTCGGGGCTGCTGTCCGTCATGTATGCGTTGCGACGACCCAGCGCAACACCTTGGTTATTTGTTTGTAAAACAACGCAACGACACCACTGCGTCGACGCAACGCTGACGCAACGCGCCGTGTGGACTGGCTCTAACATATCAAATTTCATCAAAATTACTTTATCATGTTTTCCGTGAAGTGGTTACAAATATACAATAATGATCAAAACTTTAGTTTTTATAAGAGTGATTTGATAACAATGCAATAACTAAAGTGTGACTTATAAGAACTATGCTCTATATAGAGCATTGAAGTGGCTTTCTTATTGTCTCATCATATTAGTTCGATAACAACTGTTGAAACGACACTTCGATATCGCTAATATTGATCGAAACTTTTCAAAGAATACCTTCATAACTGCGAGAAGATTCTGTTAAGATGATACCAGTTCAGGAAAGTATATGCTTCATCTATACTAGTATTATAAATACGAAAATTTATACGTTTACGCCCAAACTGATTTTTCTGAAATTTGGTATGGTGATACTATAAGGGCCGGGACATAAAAACACGATACGACGTCATGTCGTACCACGACGCGGCGTCGTTTCACGATGCGACGTCGTGTCGTGGGAATCTATGACGAGCGTCTTAAAAAACTACGACGCAACGTCGTGACGTGCCACAATATACGGCACGACGTCGCGTCGTAGAAACTCACGACAGTTGTTATTCAAAATTCAAAGAAGACGCATCGTGAGTATCTACGACGCGACGTCGTATCGTGTTTTTATGTCCCGGCCCTAAGTCCCGGAAAAAGACATAGGATTCTTTTCAAAACTAGATGAGTTGAGATGAGCGATGAGATGTCATCTTGTTTTCAATATAAAATTCAACACTAATGTATTGTACTTGTTTGTTAAGCTTATAACGCAAGATTGAAGGCCAAATTATACAGGGTGTGTCACTAAGTGATAATACTTTAGGGTGTGTATGGGCCCCTATACAGAGTTCGCTGTGAAAGTAGCAGCGCCGAAAGAGTAACTTTTGTTTCTACTTTTGAATTTTGTATGGGAAAATTCATGACGCTCAGGAGCTTGCCCATACAAATCACAAAAAAAAAGTTATTTCAGCTCTGCTACTTTCACAGTCAACTCTATACAAGGGACACATACACACCCTAAAGTATTATCACTTAGTTTTATAACAAGTAAAAGTTATAAGTAGAACGTCTACAGTCTTCACAGAGTGGATCTTTTAATAGGCTAAAAGATGTAAATAAATTACATAAAATGGATGTTTATAGTGATTAGCTTGAGCTTATCTAAGTCAAGCCAAAGTACAAAGAAACCACCAGCCAAAAATTACCATAAAATGATATCTACCATGATCAGGGCGTTTCTCGCCGACTGGTGAAATAAATAAGACGCTATCAGCATTTAAAGTCACGCCTGTAAGTTCACGATAACAGCTAATAAACAACTGCAGACATAATCCCAAATTTCATTACCTCAACATCCTATTTAGATGTTACGATTAATTTTATCTTCGCTTTCGTTAAAAAGAGCTGCTCACAATTTTAAGATTTAATATTAAATCTTAAAATTGTGAGCAGCCATTAAAATTGTTCACAAAATACTCAATTCTGTTTATAATTATATTATTATAACGAATAATAAAATTAAAATTAACTAAATAATTAAGGGGGGCTCCGATACAAATAAACAGAATTTTAACTAGTTTTCTCTGTAAATGTACGGAATCCATAATGCTCACAATCGTATAATGCTCTTACCAATACAGCTGATTGAACTTATAAAGGCCAAATCATTTTGCCTTATAAGAGCTTACAAGCACAGATAACCAGAGTACACACTCTTAAGACTAATTAGTCTCATAACAGCTGTTATCTTATAAGCTACTACAAGAGCTATATCGGAGTAACTTTACTTCAGTATGTTTTCTAATAAAGGTTAGAATTTTTTACTTATAAAGGCTTGTAAGTGTATTTATAAGAATAACTTTACTTGAGTATAAAATACATTTTTCAATACAGTTAATAGTGCAAACAGCACATGTCTAAACTATTATAAGTATTTTATAAGTGCAGTATTCTTATAACGTACGTGTGTTGAGAGTAATTTGCTAGTTGGGATGTAAACTGGCGAGGGCAATAGGCGCATGTGAATAGTCTCTAGGAATAGAACACAACATGGCGAAAAAAAAAAAAAAAAAAGGAATAGAACACGATTTTGAATACAAAAATGTGTCTTACTCTCTAGGTTCTCATCTGTTATATTTTTACAGTTTCACCACTCAACTGATTTCCATGATTATGAAGAGATACTTTGAGTTCTGAGAAAAGACACATGATTTTTTTTTGCCGGAAAAACATACAACATTTTAAAAATCCGCTAAGTCAGACTCTCAATGATAGAAATTTATACAATATGTTTAAATATTAAGTTATTGCAATATTATATTATGTAATATTCGTGGAAATTAGATGCATCTTTGTGATTTTATTCTATCGAGAAAATTTTAAGACATCCTGTTTTCGCTAGGTCGGATCCTCGAAAATATAATGTTGTATCTATGTTTAGAAAATGAAACAATTCGGCTCTTATTTTCAAGTATATATTCTTTTTTAAGATTCGTTGCCCCCATAACGCGACCAAATTACGTAGGTCCGCCATCTGCCTAGGAATCAACTTCCGCGATGGTACAAAACGGTACGAAAATTTTCGTTGACTTGTCGAAGGCGAAAGCTGTTTACGCTAATTCTGTTGAGTCTGTCGAGTCTACATAATTAACCTAGCGAAAGTTTGCGACTTATTCCCTAATGCTAACGAACTCGCTGCAAGTGCAATACGTGTCTCAAATTACAATCTGTTTATACCGTCGCGTTTTACAAGTCCGTATAACTTTTACCGCTTACAAAACTTCCCCACTTGTAATGTTTTTTAAGATTTATTAATGTTGTTGTCCTTGTAATTTACAAATTGCTGTTTTTATTTCATTTTGGTTTTTGTTTTAAAATGTGACGTACAAGTATTTATATAGTCTTAATTTTTATGACCATGGTGTAGGTCTTAAAAACTATTTTATCTATACATCTATAATTCTATACACATAAATAAAATTGGAGTGTCTGTTTGTAATATTGAAAGAACCGTTTTTTACTACATGCATATGAACGTACATACGGTACAAATACCAAAATAGCACTTTTTACAATTTTTGTCTGTTTGTTTGTTCCGGCTAATCTCTGAAATTTTAACGGGACTTTTTTTGATAGATAGCGGATATAATAAGGAGTAGTAGTACTAGAGTAAGGAGTGACACGAAGTTCACCGGGACAGCTAGTAGATTTATGTTATTTTCAATGACGATGTTAATTAAATTCTGATTGCGATTATCTGGATAATATCTATCCAAAAGCAGAATCAGTTGACATAAACTGCTGTCAAGGAACCTTAAAAAGACATTATCCTACTAGTAATAATTATATCCTAGAGGGTGCAGTTTCATACCCGGGTGGAGGCGTGTACCTATGAGACATTTTCTGATCTCAAGTACATAATACGGACGCTCGTACGATGAAGGAAAACATCGTGAGGAAACCCGTACATAGTTGGTCCCAGACGTATTGACTAGTTCTTTCCTCTGGACTAGGCCGACTATGTTGCGAGAATGCCGTATGCACTTGGACAAACATACAGACATTTAAAAATCTTGTCTCAGGCACTACAGTACTTGAGGAGTGGTTACTTCGCTCTGTTTTTCAGAGCGAAGTAACCACTCCTCAAATACTGTATAAAATACTGTATAAAATATACTTACTGTATAAAATATACTGTATAAAATATACTGTATAAAATATACTGTATAAAATACTGTATAAATCATCCACAACAGATGTAAAATCCTAGTTGTATTCCTAATGTTGATTTCGCTTATTTTGACGATTAAAGATTTAAATCAACAATAATTCAGCAACAATTTACCAAGAGCAAGCCGATTACATGAACCTAACACAAACTTTAATGAGAAATCTATCGGGGGAATACAATAATAGGAAACTAAATTACGCCACAATAACTGTTTAATTCTCTAGCGACGTTTTTGGATGTAAATTATAATGGGAATCATTATTTAGTATGATCCTTCAAAATTCACTGATTTTGTCCATAAATAAACTGTGTCTACTGGGCAGGCTTAGAAAGTAAAAATGTAGCAAATTGATTATCAAGTACCATCAAAGAAATTAACCGAAGTTCCGCAGCGGAAGTTCGGCATGGTCTGCAATGTATTTTAAATTAACGATGACACACCGAGCCAAAATTCCGTCGCCCTATACTGTATGCGTTTGTTTTTAGTCGCGGTCTGTCAGCTGGGTTTGACATAACGCAACCGAATAACTTAGGTCCGTTTTCTCTGCCTATGGATTAACTTGTCTGAGAGTACAACGTAAAAAGCGCTCCGTTGCCAAGGGCGCTTTTACTGTTATGCATGCTGTTACCCGTGTGTGGATCTGGTCCGCATGCGGGTGACAACATGCACCTGTCCGCGCGTGTATTGCCCGCATGTCAGGAAAAACATCTATGAAATTAAAGGATGCGGACAATTTTCATGCGGACCAGATCCGTGCGCGGGCGATGACACGCATAACAAGAACAGCGCCCTAAAACAGTTTCATAAAATGTAACAAAAGTCAAGTCTTACCAGACGTAAGGGCCCTACCACACGACATTTTTTTGCGCCCTGATGACGTGGTTTCTGATACGGTCGTCTTCTGCGCGTTTTCATGGCGTTTTGGCAGATATAAAGTTTAAAACGTGTCGGCTTCCTTCCGTTTAAAACGTGTCGGTTTTCTTCACGTATAAGCATAAAAAACGTCGTGTGAAAGGGCCTTGAGATATACCGTACAATATAAATTATATACAGTAATCTGTACATTATTTATATTGTGATACAAGTACGGCATGAAGCCTGGCAAGTGAAAGACAGTTTTGGACTTTCGCCAGAACAATTTAGACAGATCTTCATAACCTGCGGCCACACCATCTTTGTAGTTTTCATTCACAGCGCTTATGTTCTCGGAAATTCTGAATACAGATTTGTACTTGGAATACAAATCCGAGTGCGATATTATGTCATGAGTTTAAAAATTTTGTCTGATGGCTTTCAACTTCTCTATCAAATCAACTATTGGGTTCTGAGAATGGATAAAAAGGTAAAAACATAATATTTTCATCTAAACCAAAGAGAATATAATCAACGTTTTAATCTAAACTAATGTTTTTGTGTGTGCAATAAGAATATTTTCAAGGTCAGAGGTTAGAATATTTTAATAAAATAAAGATATTACGGTAAAAAAGGAGCATACAGTTTACTATCCTATACTTCATAACTTATGTTTTTTTTTTTTACGTGTACTTTTTAAGCGTTCATTTTTGGATAGTTTTTTATTAATTTCTTAATATTTGTATACCATTCGACAAGTCAAGCAAGTAATAACAATTTTTTCTTATGAAACCACTTTCATAAACTTTTTTCGATAGCCATTTAACATGGCTATCGAAAAAAGGCTTCCCACGATGCGTACTACAAACTAGCCAGCGGCATTAACTAAAATTGTTAAATATGAAAGATACTAAGCGCCTTTTCACCACTTCCATCTGGAATAGCCTATTCGTCACTTATCTAAGTGACGAATAGGTTATTCACCAATTAACTAGACAGATCAAGTATGGAGAATCTGTCAAAAAAGTTGTGAATAGCCTATTCGGCACTTTATCAGAATGTGGTGAAACAGGCCCTAACTATAATTGTATTATTTATCTATAATATCATACAAAAATAACTTCTTGATTGTTCAGTATCGTAATATTCAACACTAATTGACGCCCGTAACTCCGTTGCGCCAAAATTCGTTTATCGCGCGGGAACCGTACATTTTTCGGGATAAAAAGTATCCTATGTCCTTTCCCGGGACTCAAAGTATCTACATACCAAACAGGAAAATCGGTTAAGCGGTTTGGCCGTGGAGAGGTAACAGACAGACAGACACACTTTCGCATTTATAATATTAGTGTGAATATGAAAAATATTTTGGCGCACTATTTCAGGGCACGGAAGTCAAGATTGTTTTCTTCAAGGTCACTAGTCAATTAACTAACACGAGGATTAGCGCGTGATAACTATTTACGGCGGTTCCCAATATTTGATCTATCTCTGGTTTGGCCCTACTAGAGATAGGAATAGCTCACATTAGACATTAGAAACATATATTTTATGTCAATTGTGAGCTATTCCTATCTCTAGTAGGGCAAAACCAGAGATAGATCAAATATTGGGAACGGCCGTTAGAATATCCGGATTAATTATAAGTTTGATTGAACCTTTTGACCTACTTATGACAGATATATTATCCTACTAGATGACTTTGTTGTCAAAATTTGTTGATTGTGAAGGAACCGTACATTTTTTCGGGATAAGGATAATATTAATAAAATAATATTTATGGACGCTTCACACCACGTCAGTCTGGCCCCGTGGTAAGTACCTGAAGGACTTGTGTTACGGGTACCAGACAACGGAAATATAATTAATACTTTTGTACTATACATATATTTAAGATTTTTATTATATGATACACATATTAATACACATCCATGACCCAGGAATTTGGAAAACGTTTTGTTCCGTCGGCGGGATTCGAACCCGCGACCCCCAGCTTGAGCTACCAACAGCCCACCAACTAAGCCACAGAAGTCGTCAAAGAAGTATCATAGTATGTCTTTTTCCGGTACTGAAAGTGTTTCCACGCCCAGCAAAATCGGTTTAGCGGTTTGGGTGTGATGAGGTAACAGACAGACACACTTTCACATCAATAATAATATTAGTATGAATTAATACTAATATTATAAATGGGAAAGTGTGTATAAATGTCAGTGTGTATGTCTGTCACTTCTTCACACAAAAACACCGAATCAAGCTTTAAGATAACTTAGCATGGAAATACTTTTACGAAAGGACATAGAATAGTTCTTTTACCAGCAACGGCTTATAAAGTCTGAGGAAAAATATGTTATGAGGAAAAATATGTTATGTATATTAATGTTACACATTCAGTTATTCATTATAGAAATCTAACATTTGACATAAAAACTAGCTAGCCCGGCAAACGTTTCTTTGCCATAATATATAAAGTATTTCAACCGTAATATTTTATTGAAGTGACTAAATAAGTATGCCACCATGACAACGTCCATCGCTATCCCGTCGCACAAACAATGGTCGCCGTAAGTCTCGAGTTGTAATAATTTACTATTATTTATTCAACAAATGCACTTATCAATATAATAAGTACCCAGTAGCCAATTCTCAGACCCACTGAATATGCATATAAAATTGGTTAAAATCAGTAAAGCCGTTTCGGAGGAGTACGCGGCCTGACATTGTGACACGAGAATTTCATATATAATATTATGTACAAAATTGACAATAATACATAATATTATAACATACTTACACATACATAATTACAGTAGAGCTTGCTAACATAAAATGCAACGAGTCCCTATATGAGCTCCGGAATCGTTTTAGTTTATTATTATTCGACGTTCATACGACGTTGTCTCGATTAATAAAAACAAAATGACATTTTACTGCCAAGATTAAAAGGATCTAAACGGTATGGTATGCATTAAATGTTAACGCCGCACCGTTACATGGTTCGGATATATTTGAAATTTTATGAAAAACTATAAAAGTCATTAAAAATATTTTAAAATAATGATTTTCAAAATCAGTACAATACAGAAGAGAAAAACACATTTGCTCTGTACTCAAATTATAATATTTAGTCCACAGAAGCTCAATAAATCTACAAATAATCTACGACTCGTCACCTATCAACGGCACGTCGTAGACAATGTCAACGGCACGTCGTAGACCATGTATACGGCACGCCGTAGCCCATGACGTCTGCGGCACGTCGTATCCCATGTCTACGGCACGTCGTAGCCCATGATGTCTGCGGCACGTCGTAGCCCATGACGTCTGCGGCACGTCGTAGCCCATGTCTACGGCACGTCGTAACCCATGATGTCTGCGGCACGTCGTAGCCCATAACGTCTGCGGCACGTCGTAGCCCATGTCTACGGCACGTCGTAGCCCATGTCTACGGCACGTCGTAGCCCATGACGTCTGCGGTACGTCGTAGCCCATGACGTCTGCGGTACGTCGTAGCCCATGACGTCTGCGGCACGTCGTAGCCCATGTCTACGGCACGTCGTAGCTCATGTCTACGGCACGTCCTAGCTCGTAGCCCTTGTCTACGGCATGTCGTAGCCCATGTCTACAGCACGTCGTAGCTCATGTCTACGGCATGTCGTAGCTCGTAGCCCTTGTCTACGGAATGTCGTAGCTCGTAGCCCTTGTCTGCGGCATGTCGTAGCTCGTAGCCCTTGTCTACGGCATGTCGTAGCCCATGTCTACAGCACGTCGTAGCCAATGTCTACGGCATGTCGTAGCTCGTAGTCCTTGTCAATGGCACGTCGTAGCCTATGTCTATAACACCTCGTAGCCCATGTCTACGGCGTGTCGTTACCCTAGTCTACGCCACGTCATAGACAGAGCAGATACCATAGACAGAGTTCTATGACAGCATTATTTTTTATCTAAAAACAATGAAAGTATAAAAGCATAACTACATTATGTATATAATATTTATTTCACGTGTTCTACTTGAAATGAAAATATGTACATGACAAAATTGAAATGATTATTGATTTAAAGGGTCAGCCAGCTATTTTCGTAAGTCCAATATGAACATATCTTTTTCTTCCTCTATATTATGCTTTAATTTTATACTCGTGTGCGATAAAAAAATAAATATTAGGAGCAATGATTAGGTCTACCGATAGTAACAGTTACAGCTAGTCTATACATGGCAATAACGCCTCCGTGGTCCAATAGTTTAAATCTCCTGACTCGGGGGTTCGATTCCTGTGGTATTTGGTCTGATATTGATACCTAAATATCACAAGTATCATTCATATGACATCATGGAAACAAATAATTTATCTGCTTATGAATCAATTTTTCTATGTCTCTATATCTTCAATGTAGTATAATCATATATAGTATAACTTAACAGCGACCATATTATATCTATCTTGTTCGTAATTATTAACGTATAAAATAACTTTATAGTACCAACTAGCTAATATATTTAGTAGTTTGTTTAATTTATAACCACATCTGTGAATAGGACTGTATCGCAGCATTGCAAAAACCTCATTGGTTTTAAATGCTGTTTAAATTAAGTTTATTAATTGTAATATGTCTTATTTGCAAAAAAAAAATAATAATAAACTATGTTTCTTGATGAGAATGATTTCAAGTTCAGCCGATAGATCAAGCACTTGGCACAACCCGACCAAATACTTACCACGATCTGCCTATGAACCTGATATAGTATTTCGTTCTGTGATTTCTATCAGAGATAGTATTTCTCTGATAAAAATCACAGAAACAAGAAACACTATCTAACTCGAAACACCAAACCAAACAAAAATCCAGTTTACTGCCGTACTAACGTTGCGCCATCGAAATAAAACATATTGTACACTGCACATAATAGTTTCGACTGTCAGTGGCACAAAAACATAATAACAATAAAAACTAGAATAGAGTTAGGTCTGCAAATAATATTTGCGCCTGCGGCCATAAATTTACCAAATATTTATTTGAGCACGCTCGTCCGCGTATTTCAATGGAGGCGAAATATATTTCCACTGCAAAGGAAATACGATTATGTTTGAATAACAACCGCCCGACATGTAAAAGTATTTGCCTTTTAAATGAAGCGAAACGAACGGTTTATAAGCCACATTTGATTGGATAGCATGATACGACGTGAGATTAAAATAGTTACGAATATGAGACACGAGAGTGCGGAAAATATTTTGTTCTTATCGACGGTCTCATGTTCCATTCTATAACTATAATATTAAAAATAAATATAAATAAATACGGCCAATGATATTAATAAAAAACTTGAGAGATGTCAAGGGACAACCGAATGGAACGAAGTTACTTCTCATGTTCAAAAAACCTGCATACACTCAAAAAATATTTAAAAAAACGCCATCTAGTTGACGTACAGGAATACTTACTATCAACGCCCTCTGCCCCTAAAATGCAGGTACTTATAAAAAAGTGTCGAGGTCAAATCAAGGTCAAATATCGTTCTGTCTAGCCTTCAGATTTACGCCGAACGCGCGATAAGGAACTTCGTTCCAAAATGCTTCAGTGTACTGTAACACTGTGTACTGTACAGCTTTTAATCTTTACATTTTAAATATTCCGAGCTATAAAATATCTGTAGTAATGCGTCAAATTTTATTTTAATCCGTTTAGCATTGAGATCCGGCCCTCAATAATTTTACACTTTTAATATAAAAAGTATACATTTTAACATATAATTTAACATTAAAGCTAGATATTGCACGTCACAGAACATAGATCTACAAGCATAGTTAACCAACCAGTACATTATAGTGCATCTATTTGTGTCGCTATTTGCATAACATGACAGCCAGCGCCCCCGGTTATAAGAGGAATGGCTTAGAAATAGCTTATATTGTGCATTTAAAGTGAAACCACACTGCCCCGTTACGTTACGGTGATGTATAACACATTTGCGTTGCAACGTTGCATGACAACACAACATAAGACGCAACAGTGCAACGCTTCATGCAACCTCCCACTTCATCTGTCATCGTTCCGTTAAAAAAAATGTTACATAATATCATCGAATAGGTAACGACGAGGTAAAAGATTAACAAGTTTTTTATATAAAATAAATATAAGTATTCCCAAAACAACGATTAAAATAAGTATTCCCAAAATTTTAGCTTCATAACTTATGTATTTTTTTTGTTATGAGCCTACAAAGTTGGATAGTCAATTTTATTTTTTTAATAACATTTCTTAATGTTTGTATACCATTCAATAAGTTATGCAATTATTAACAATTTTTCTTATGTTATCACTTTCATTAACGCAATACATAATATTTAACATAGCTATCGAACAAAATCTTCCCGCGATGCATACAATCTAACTATGCGTGACATCATAATTAGCTAACATTTCATGTGAGCTTTTAATTGTGATATTTCGGAGAGTTTTTAAGCTATCAGAGTCATTGTTTCACCAATGTTTCTATTTTTGAATGGTCCTTTACTTACCAACCAGAAAAAAAATTGTCGTCATGCATATTCGTAGGTCTACTTGTGTAAGTCAGAGCATTTACGCTGCTCCTTCTCTCATCTCCTTTAGTAAAACTGGAGAATATGTACCTATCTTGGAGTTTTCAAAATATTATAGTTTAGAGACTTAAACGTACCGTATTTTGAGACCAAACGAAGAGCTCCCAGATCCTATATTCTGTTCAGTAACACTTGCAACACAGGAGTCATCGCCTATCTATCGAAAAAGGTCGAAAAATACTCAATCTATTTTGATGAACACTGATATAGATTAGAATATAGATAATAAAATGTTAGTATGGAAAAAGTTATAGTTTTTGCGGGAACGCATTTTGCATGTTCCTAAACATCTAGAGCAAACTACATAAGAAAATTATGCATTTTTATGTAATTGCCTTAACGTGACTTTCAGCGGGGCTAAAATGGTCAATTCAGCAAATGAATTGTCAAAAATCTCAAACTGACGAATGTCAAATTAGTACGAATTACTAGACATAAATTGCAGGCAGAGTGACCATTTTGCAATTAAAAAAAAGAATCATAATCATGATCCTCGCGGCTAGATTCAAGTAAAATGCCACTTTATGACCTAGGTCCTAGGCCATAATTTAATTTTGATCTAAACCACTACAAAGCAGCGGCGGCAGGGGTCGCTAGACCAATGAAACCTCACCTACTCACAAAGAGCTAAGCTACCACAAGCTTATTAGGCTCCAATACACGATACGAGGATCGACATGAAACTAATGAAAAGCGACGCTATAACTGTCAATTAGGACGCTCATACATTACCATGAATTATGTAAATAGCACTCGTCACCAATCTCATACTCGTTTGTCATGGTAATGTAACTTCTATTTCACTTTGCATTGTTTACCGAAACAAAGGCTCGCGATCGTAAGTCAAATTATCTGCTCGTTAGATGTTTGACATGACATAGACATCAATATATTTTAACTAACGTTAAAAAAAAGGAGGGCGCGTATTATCTACAACAAAGGAAACATTTTTTAAGTGAAAATTTATGTAGTGATGTTTTGCAGTTTTTCAGAAAAGTAAATACTAAACGAGACCTAGTCGAAAGTTTATAAGACGGAGGAAGAGTAAATCTCTTTCTACTGTGTGCTTCTGATTATTTTCTTTCGTTAAAAAGTGATCATATACTTAAGAAAGGCTTAAGAAAGAACAAGCTAAAGTAGGTTTTCTAAAAAAGGAAATTTTCTAAAATTTGAACAGGGAAGCATGACGCCTTGTTATAACTCTTATCAATTATGTCAATTATTATCGTATACTTATGTAAAAACTTAAGTTACAGTTTATAGAAAAAAATAAATGTCGTATTTCAGTTAACGGTTTTTTTAACAAAAACAGTAGCAATATAAAAAAGGCAATTAACAAAAAAGAATACTATCCCTAAAAAATCATTATCCCCAAAAAATATCCACGTTAAGATAGACGAATGATTCGCAACTTATGGTGAGAAAAGGCGGCTGTCTCGAGGATTATTAATCAAATGCGTTTGATGGGAAAAAAATATTCCCTTTTCCTAGCAATGTTTTAATGATGTTTGCGTGAAAATTATTAATGATATCCATTGTGATAGAACAAATACTATTTTATTAACGGAGTACCCGTTTAATGAATCGCTTGTGGACTAAATCGAATTATTGAATAATTTATCTCACAATTAATACCGTTGTTGTGGTTGAATATTTTTGTGGTTTAATTAGGGAACAATGTTGTGAGGATAAAAGATCGGGGTAAGCCCCGGTATCCTAATTTTACATTAAGATGTAAAATTAGGATACCGAGGTCGAGCCGACTTATTAGTGTCCAAGCACACCTTTAAGGCCATCCCCCGAGCAAACGACCTTGACCATAGTACATTTGACGCGTTGCCGAGATCGCACAAAAATCCTATTTTTCTTACTTATCTTAGTTGAAAATTGATCTAAAAAAATTAAAACGGGGAATATGTAGTTAATGAAATTATTAATCTATTGACGTGTGTTTCAAATAAACGTAATTTGTATATACTAGGGAAATGCTGAAAGTGTGCTTCAATTTTAATAAATTGGTATTATAATATATACCAATTATATAATATATATAGGATAATAAACAAAAATTTAAAATTTAAAACGGGGAAAGGAATGTTGATATTCTGGAGATTATTGCTCTATTTTTATTATAACTTTGTAGCTTTCAAATTATGAGTTTATAAGGCTTTAAATTCGGTAAATTACGGAATCTCCGTAGGGGAAGGGCCTTAACGCTTAAATATTTTGTAGGTTTGAACGTGGCGAATGGCTGAAGTTTTTTTAACACGCTTTTATTAGCTTGGACTGTATGTATGTGACGGTAACTAGAACACAATTTTTACCTATCTCCAGTAGTCCAATTAATTCGAAAGTTTGCATGTAATATACAGTATGAAGAGCCAATGACAATGTAATAATATTATGTTAAAATTAAAAAAGCATGTTTTTAGTTTTTTCTTTTTAACTATTATTCATTACGTTAACTGATGTTAATTTGTAGCAATACCCTAACCAATTTACTATCAGAGAAAATTATATTAATAGCAGATGGGGGACCTACGTAATTTTGTTACGTAATGTCAAATCCGTCCGACAGATCACAGCTAACCATCAGCTAACATTGAATTGACATAATACGAGCAAACGACGTAGGTTTCTCAACTGCCTATAAATCGATTTCTTCGGTGGTATATTCACAGTTACGCGTAGGGATTAAAATTTGGTTACCTTATTGGTCTGATGTTTACTTATGTAACCAAGAAATTGTTAACAAGTCTGAAACCAGACTGAGAACATAATAACGTTGAAGTTCCTTTACGCTAACAGACTGATTACATCAATTTTCGTCTGTCGTTCAACTTCTGTTTAAGATTATTTTAGGACAGGATAATTTCCTTTTAGCTCCGAAAGGGCTGTCAGATGTCACACAGTATAAATATCATCTAGTAAGATAACTCAGTCGTGTCCTTACACCTCCTTTTTAGGGTTCTATAGCTAAATGGCAAAAAACGGAACCCTTACAGATTCGTCATGTCTGTCTGTCCGTCCGTAAATGTCACAGCCACTTTTCTCCGAAACTATAAGAGCTATACTATTGAAACTTGGTAAGTAGATGTAATCTGTAAACCGTATTAAGATTTTGATACAAAAATAGAAAAATTATTAAAAATTTTAGCGGTCCCCATAGGTACAACTGAAACCAAAAATTTTTTTTTCATCTAAGCTATGCGTTTGGGGTATCTATGGATAGGTCTTGAAAAACCATATTGAGGTTTTTATTGAAGTTTGATTTGTTATGAATTTAAGCTTTAAACATTATTTAAAGTGACGGCAATGTGTGCGACCATTTTATTAATACGTGTCTAGGATGAAGATGTGCGTATAATTGTTATATGGTGTTTAATGCCGTAGTATATTGTATATTATACTGTGGGAATGATTGTCAATGACATAATAATATATTGTATAATCAAAATTTTAAATAACAACGTAGCGAAAGGATCGCCCATCAACAAAGTGTTTCTGATGATGGTCTACTATATATTATTTATATTGTGCCTCTCATTTCAGTTCGAAGATTTATGACATTTTGTCTACAGTTTATAAAGTTGGCGTTGGTTATGATTGACGCCGAATTAACAGAGTTAAAAGTGTCTTAATAGATCGATAAAGGCACGTGTATATCATTGATTTTAACCGACTGCCAGAAAGTTTATTTTCTTTTTAAATGTTCTAATACAAAGCTATATAATCTTTATTTATGTTATATAGAAGTCTTTGTAACCCTATGACGTTTACTCCATCTGGATCTGCACTGATTAAAAAAATCTTTCAATAGACGACCTCTGTGGCTCAATTGGTTGAGTATGTGGCAAGCCGGAGGTCTCGGGTTCGAATTCTGCCGACGGAACAAGAAGTTTTCAATGTTTCCGGTTCTGGATGTGTATTAAATATGTGTATAATATAATAAAAATCTTAAGCATTTATGTATAGTATAAAACGTGGTAAATAATTTAAGTCCTGGAAAGGGACATACGAGTACGATACATTTTATCCCGAAAAGATGTACGGTTCTCGCATGAAAAATGAATTTTGGCCCAACGGAGTTGCGGGCATTATCTAGATGTTTATAGCTTAGTTTTCTGTTTATAGTTTAATTGTCTGTTTATAGTTTAGTTGTCTGTTTATAGTTTAGTTGTCTGTTTATAGTTTAGTTGTCTGTTTATAGTTTAGTTGTCTGTTTATAGTTTAGTTGTCTGTTTATAGCTTAGTTGTCTGTTTATAGTTTTGTCGTCTGTTTATAGTTTAATTGTCTGTTTATAGTTTAGTTGTATCGTTAGATTCATAATTCAAATTACTACAGGTACTATCAGAGAAGTTGACTCCTAGGCAGATGGCGGACCTAAGTAATTTGGTCGCGTTATGTCAATGTCGCAGCCGACTGGTTTAAATAGCCGTTCAATCAAACAGCTAGCCTTTTGACTGAACTACGCCATTCAATCACACGGCTATACGTCGTTTAGCCGACTTGTTGACTACAACGTTCAACACTACAGCTAGACGACGCTTAGCCAATTGGTCTGTTTTTGTTTTGGCGGGGGGCTATGTCCCCCGAGCCCCCCTTTTATTTAAAGGCGGTCGCCGGCTGCTGCCGCAGCACGCTCGCTGCGCTCGCTCGGCTCCCTCTGTGTTGTGGTCTAAGTTTTAACCTAACCTAACCAACTTTTGGACTTTCTGGATTGTGTTTGTTTTTGTTTTGTTACCACCTTTCGGGGGAGGCTGCGTCCATCCATTTCATAATCCCGTAATTTCTCCTCGAATATTTGTTGAAATTTTAATTCACTCGTATGTGCCTCGACAATTTTTTTCTCTTTAATAACACTTGTAACTTTTATTAACTACTTTCTTTTCGAAAAACAACCACAAACACCAACAAACACCTGCTAGTTGACGCCATATTGTAAATAAAACGCACCTAGCGCCGCAGCGGTGCGCGCTGAACTACTTCAACTAAACGGCGGCTTTTGAATTAGCTGTAGTGTTGAACGTTTTGAGCGACTAAAATATTCAATAGAAAAGCTAGACGTGTGATTGAATGGCGTTGTTCAGTCATAGGGTTAGCTGTTTGATTGAACGGCTATTTAAACCAGTCGGCTGCGACATCAATACCATCCGATCGATCACAGCTAACATTGAATTGACATAAGCCGACCACATATACGAGATCCGTCAACTGCCTAGGAATCAATTTCCTCCATGGTACATCCACAATAGACATAACTACCAGTAGTTCGACTGCAAAGAAACGGACAGGTTTCAATATCTGTCAAATTCGTCGGGTTTCACTAGGATTATGAACGGATTGTGCCTCGCGCTGGCTGATATAATTTATTTTTAAATATTTAAAATAAAGATTTCAAAATTGGATTCTGACAATTTTAATCACATGTGCCAAAACACAAACAACAATACGACCAAAGAGGAACACGTCCATCGAATATGTCATATTTTTAAATTCGTAGGTAACAATTTAACAACCCTAGCGACGATTTTCGTCATAATACGTCAAATTTAAACATTTCAACATCAGTTCTAAGTCGGCATACTCTATCATTCTGTCTACTCTGGTACATCGAAGCGGCTATGTCATTGTTTTAAATAGTTATTGATATTACAACCCACGCAGTCTCTTAACTATTCGACGATAAACGTTGGTTATTTTTTTATTAAGGAAAGCAATAAAAGCTCAAGAAAAGGACGAACGGTCATATAAAACTATAAACTTCGCTGACTGCTAAACCCTTTTATTGTGACATAACACTAAAGTATAGAAATTGCCTTTAAAACTTGTCCGTAACTCTATAAAGTTACGATATAGCCAACAGAGGCCCTCGGCTACTAAACCTGCACTTTTTGATGTAATCGTAACTTGTTTTGTAAGGATGTAACTCTATGGCCGACTTCCCTTAAGGGTAAGTTCACATTGCACGTAACGAGGCGATGCATTTTTAGACGTAGGCAAGGAAAATAATTTGTATCCCGTAGCATATTATTGTGTAATAATTAAAATTCATTTCATTCGAAATGCATCGCATCGTATCGCCTCATCACGTTTCAATGTCAACTGACTTTTAGAATAATGTAAGACCCTAAGACAGGGGTTCCCAACTTATTTTGTCTACTGCCCACTTTACGAAAAAAATATGTTTTAGTGCCCCCATTGTTTCAATTTAAAATGCATCCAGATTAAATAAATCACCCCCCAAGCCTCTACACAACGCCCCCATTTTTTTCTAGTTCCCACACCGCCCCCCATTAGACCACCAGCGCCCACAAGGGAGCGTTATCGCCTACTTTGAGAAAGAAGGCGTTATTCCCTTGGGGAAGACTGCCCTAAGAAGTGGTTAGGGTCTAACACTATATTCTACAGCTGCTTACTAGGTTTGTGTAAAGCTAATGTTGTCAGCAGTTTCATGAGGCCAAAATTCGTGTTACCGCGTGGGAGCCACATTTTTTTTCGTGAAACTTAATTATTCTAAAACTATGTAATATACTAGTATGAGTATTAACTTATACGTCTAACCCAAATCAGTATAGCAATTAAATCAAGGTAAGAAACACACAGCCGGCAGACACATTTTCTACAATTATAAGATTAGTTCGTAACAACCTATCTTTACTTGCGAAATCATTAGGTTCTCTCAAGTAAGGCAAGTTTATACGAACCGTAACGAAATTTGATTAGCCAAACTCCGGACATACCAGTGCAGTTAATATGCACACACGAAACTCATCGCTCCCAATGAACAAGTCAAACTATCAATGATTGGCATGTCAAAGTTTGAATAGAGGATCCTCAGTATGCTTTGTTCGACATAGCTCGCATTTAATACGTAGCAATAGTAAAACTTGTATGCTCCGATGGAAACCAATTCTCTTATTTTAAGATCAGTTAAATATAATAACATCGCATGCTACCTCAATTTATAATGGCTAGTGGCATTGAGGAAGCATGCCATTAAATTTTAAATGGTCATTTAAATTGGAATTTTGCCAACAACACCAGAAAAGACTTTAAAGGCTGGCACACACCTGCAACTCTTCTGATGTTGCGAGTGTCCATGGGCGACGGTTGCTTTCCATCAGGTGAACCGTTTGCTTCCCTAATTTTATAAAAAGTACGCATAGAATTGACAGTCTCGCCGCCTGCGGTGTTAGGCTGTATATTAAATGGCTTATTTAAAAAATATGTATGGCATTGCCTCGTCTCGGTGAATATGATCCTAAATCTCATTCTTGTGTCCTATTGGTTCCATTTTCAGGGTATCTCAGTCCCACTGCTGCCATCATTGATTCCACAGATAAAGTTTAAATATAAAATTTTCTACGTGACATGTAAATCTCACATAGCACAGGAACTAGAAGTTTTCCTAAAAGCTTTTCAGTGTCCTTTCCCAATACTCAAAGTATCTTCATACAAAATTTCATCCAAATCGTTCCATCGGTTTAAACAATATGAAGATAACAGATGAACAACGGGGCTAAAATGGTTGCTTTGGAGAATCATATTATGAATCATAATAATAATATAATTCATTAAAAAAAAACACAAGATAGTGTCATCTTAAATTCGTACTACGAGTAGTTTGACATTCGTGAGTTTGACAGTTTTGACAATTCATTGTGTGAATTGATTGAGAGGAATTGCTAAATGTGACCACTTTAGCCCCGCAGAACACACTTTCGCCTTTATAACACTAGTATAATGCTCCTAATAGCTTTAATAATTACACTTCCCTTAAAAAACAGCGATGATCTCGGAGAAAATAGGTATGACACAAAACTTTTTACGGATTCAATGAGCAAAAAACGCGGGTAATATCTGTTTAAGTTGGAAATGGATTTCTGCGGTTACCAAGAAAAGTTTTTATCTTATTCGTTGCTTGATGTTCCTTTGCATAATCTAAAGGAAAATAACAGAGATTACCGGTTTATTTAATGGAATATTTGCTGGTAATTGACAGTGGCAAGTATTGTTAACATGACGTTTAATACTAAAAATAATTTAATCGCTTTTCAAGGTTAGAAATATCGTTATTACAGATACTTTGAATATTATGATCCTGATTCATATTCTAGGTCTACCAAAATCTGATGGCAAAAGTGAGAAAATAAATTGACTCCAGCTGCAATACCGGGGTAATTGGAATAAAACATTTTAATGCTTTTGTTCCTTATAGGGGCTTATTATTTATGTGTGTGGAACATGCAAAATATAATATAAAAATTTATCCAATGATGAAGGATATTTTTTGAAAATCTGCAATTGCCATCAGATTCTGGTAGACCTATAGTTACACCATAATGAAATTGTCAAAAGCAAAACAAATTATTGAGTTTTGTACTACGAACTAGTTTTGTAGCAAAATTAAAAAAAATATATATTAAATTGTTATACAAGTGTTGGCCTTAATGATACAAACAATCTACTTAATCTGAACACTAACAAGACTCAATTTATATTATAAGATTAGTTAAAATATCAAACTAAGTCCAGAAACGAACTTTGTAGGCATTTCGCGATTTCAGCCCAAGTCGCGCCAAACAGAGATTAGTCATCAAGTCGCCTCTTTTAATATTTCATTTTATTTATAGCCAATCTCATTTTATGTGATTTATGTGTATATTATGAATGCTTATTACAAATAAACGTGAAAGTGTGTCTGTCTGTCTGTTACCGCTTCATGCCCAAACCACTGAACACTAATAAAACACAATTAATTAATTAATTTTTCGTGCACTTTTTCCACTATATTAAGAAATTATTATGAATTTTAACAAATTACGCGACCGGTTTCAAAATAAATCATCTTCAGGTATGATCAGTTTATTTCGAAACTGGTCGTGTAATTTGTTAAAATTTATAAGTGATAATTTCTTGATATAATGGAAAAAGTGCACGAAAAATTGTGTATTATTAGTGTTCAACATGAATTTCCATCAAGAACCAACAGTACAATCAATTACCAAACCACTGAACTAATTTCGCCAAAAGGTATGGAGATACTTTGAGTCCCGGGAAAGTACATAGGATACTTTTTATCTCTGAAAAATGTACGGTTCCTGGACGATAAATGAATTTTGATGCAGCAGAGTTGCGGGCGTCATCTAGTATTTCTAAATTCTCCCTTATATTCGGCTGATTATTAGCCGGGGGTTAATATTTTGTAAGGGAACAGCAGGGGTGGAAGACATGGGTTTAATCATAGAATAAATTGATATAGAAAACATTAAATGAACATTCACGGTATACACGGGATTAAGTACACAAATGAATGATCAGGGCGGGCGAAGCGAGCCCTAGTATATCCCACAACCTGAGCAATTTTGTGGTACACTTTACGGAAAAACTATCATGACTATCGATTTGTACTTTAACATCGATATTTTTGTTAATATGTTGATGTGTTATAATCAGTCAGTCAATGTTTGGTTACTATTAAAATATAAAAAACTGCCTTAAAGATTAATACCACTCAGAAAAGCGGCCCGAGCCCGCACAAAGTTCGTCTTTTAGCTATTAACGGAAAAATATACAAACGTCTGCTACTATGTACAGATCTAAGGCCTGATCTAGTAGAACATATCGCTCAGTAGTCTTCCTTTGCGGCCTTCAAGCAAATTATATGCCACAGGCCACAGCATATTATTATTATTAAAATTGTGACATTAGTCACAGGTCAAAATTTGTAAATTAATATAATATTTATGTTATAACAGAAATAAATTGTTATTTTCGATCTAAATTACAAACGGCGAATCAAGGCACACATTTTTATACTATTATAAAATGATTATACATCTAAGGGTCGATTCAGACGTCAACGTGTCGCGTAGATGCATTTCAATATCTATGGATTTGATTGATTTGCAAGTCGACGTCTCACGCAATTCAAAATCTGTATATTCAGTACAAAAGAAATGCATCTACGCGTCTCGTTGCTGTCTGAATTAACCCTAACTTTAAGTCCTATCTTATTTTAAAAAATACATAAAAAAATCAATACGAAAGTTTGACAAAGTCGCTAGTCAACCCTAGTACAAGAAAACACTCCTTATGTATTTAACGGTGGCGTTATTACCGCGGTATTACGAGGGGAAATAAATTAGCTATCAGCCCTAAATTGAATCGTACATTTTACCAGATTGCTGCAGGGTTGGGACTTCTACGAGCTAGGTGAAAGTTTAACGAGGAAGTTTGTTTAAGGAAAACGTGGCGGGTGGCAGCCCTGTGCATAGCCTGTAGCACGAATTAGGGGGACGTTATGACACAATATTATATTATATCAGTGTTGTTCAATCTGTGGATCGCGACCCCCTAGGGGTCGCAAAAGGTCTAGAGAACTATTTTAGCAAAAAAACAAGATTAAAAAAAATAGATTATATTAGATACGAGATTTTTAACAAAAGGATATTATATTATATTCATACGCATACATACGTGATAAAAATGAAACGGATGGGGGGTCACGAAATATTTTTTCATACCAGGAGGGGTCGCATCATAAAAAAGGTTGAAAAATACTGCATATTGCGGCAGTATGATATCCGTGTACGTTTACGCCTGAGATTAATAACCAATCTTAATCCAATTCTGCGCATCCATTTTCAATCTACTTACAGTTCTGTAAGATTAACTTTGTAAGAGAAATACAATTGAATTTGGGCATTGCTGTGCGCGTTAAATAAAAAGTAGGTACCTGAAGTGGAACCAAAAATAGATAGTTATTTACGGTTACGCGATTAAATTATAATATACGTGGGAGAGCCATGCTTCGGCACGAATGGGCAGGCTCGACCGGATAAATACCACGTTCTCACAGAAAACCGGTGTGAAACAGCGCTTGCGTTGTGTTTCGCTGAGTGAGTGAGTTTACCGGAGGCCCAATCCTCTACCTTATTCCCCTTCCTACCCTCCCCTATTCACTTCCCTTCCCTACCCTCTTAAAAGGCCGGCAACGCACATGCAGCTCTTCTGATGCTGCGAGTGTCCATGGGCAACGGAAGTTGCTTTCCATCAGGTGACCCGTTTGCTCGTTTGCCCCCTTATTTCATAAAAAAAAAAAAACGAATTCAAAACAGTATTGGATTTTTTTTTATTTAGGGCCTGTTTCACCACTTCCTGATAAAGTGCTGGATAGGCTATCCACAACTTATTTTACAGATTCTTCATACTCTATCTGTCAAGTTAAGTGGTGGATAGCCGGCACTTATCAAGAAGTGGTAAAACAGCCCCTAAGGATCAATTTATACTAGCGCAGAGTCGAAACGAATTTCCAATAACTGAACACAGAAAATTCAACCTTAACTCCAGAGCGTAACGCACACATTACTTCTGTGGGGCCAATCAGCGTTGGGCGGGCGCATCCACGCGAATTCACGCGGATGCGCGCGCCTTTTTAAATTCTCAGAAGTAGTAAAGTGCGTTAACGCTTAGGAGTTAAGGTTGAATTTGTTATGTTCAGTTTTAATAATTCGCTTCGACGCGCTTTCACTCTGCGCTAGTATAAATTGACCCTTAGTATTGTAGAAACGGGTAATAAACTGTTAACTACAAACGTGTTAGCGTTTAACAAACCTTTAAAAAAGTAATACCAACTTAAAAAGTAATTCACGAACTAAACTCGAAGGCGAAATAAGCTTGACGACACTTTACCTTAGAATTTTTAACAGAAAAAGTTTCATTATAATTCCATTTGCCTAAAAAAGTAAACAAACTAAATAAAGAAGGCAATCAAAAGTTGCGTAAACAACTTTCAGGAGCTTAGGCTAAGAGGGTCGCTTTTTTGAATCGTATTACTGAGCTGAGTTCCAGCCAGTTCCTTCACCATATTATATTCAAATGTTTATTCTCTATTACTTATTATCGCAATCATTTGGAAAGTAAGGATTTATCTATGGACGCTTTACAACACGTCAGCCTTGCCTTACGTTAGGTTAACGTTTTTTAATGGGCTTTGGCACACCACACATTTCCATCACTTTACTCCTGTGTTGCCAGGATCGCAGCGGTATCCAACCACGACAACCCTTTGAAATTATGATATCAGGGAGCCCGAGGGACATGCTAAAGCTGTCTTGGAACCCGCAACGAAATTAATCAGATGAAAATCTATACATCTATACATCTATACATCTATACATATAAATAAAATTGGAGTGTCTGTTTGTAATATTGAAAGAACCATTTTTTACTAAATGCAGAATGTATATAGGTACAGACCGCAAAACAACATTTTTTACAATTTTTGTCTGTATGTCTGTCTGTTTGTTCTGGTTAATCTCCGAAATGGCTGGAGCGATTTTGACGGGACTTTTTTAGGCACGTAGCTGATGTAGTAAGGAATAACTTAGGCTACTTTTTAAACGACTTCCGAAAAGGAGGAGGATATATTATTTCACTTTTTTTATGAAGGAATCTTAAAAAGGGATTTTTTTCTCTCTTTTTTATTCTCTTTGTTATTACATTTTGCTGACGCGGGCGAAGTCGCGGACAACAGCTAGTAATGTAATAAAACTTTTAAGGTTAACTTGTGTCACGACTTAGAGTACCAGACAACGGAAATATTATTTAAATAATTTATTTTAATAATATTAATATATTATTATAAACTAAAATAAAAATCTGCTACCCAAGAATATTACTTAAAGTTTTGCCTCTTCAGCGTGATTCAACCCCGACCCGCTCACCAATACAGCCACCGAGGTCGTCAAATAAATATAGGAAGAGCTAATAACAATACTTTAAATACTTTGTCAAATAATATTGTACTGCATTCTTGGATCTCGAATCATCAAGTCCCATTTGGTCGCATTGGGGCACAGACGCTAAAGACACTTTAGTACTACATCAAGCCTGTCCTTACGATAGGCAGTCAATATATTACCCCCTTTTAGTCTCGATTCAGTCAAACCGAATCCATTTAAGCCATATTATTTATGTTCATTCCCCATTTTATCTGATTGCTACTAATAAATTGATGTAACAAAACAATCGTCTATCTAAATAAACGATCAGAGCTAAAAACAATAGCTGATTTGGTATGTTTAATGGAAGTTTGAAGCAATTTTGGTATCAGAATGGCTTTTCCTGTTTTATGAATGAAATATGTGTTCTTTCACCTGTCCGACCTAATTTGTCGTTTATTTTTAGCGATGTTGCGATATGAAATAATAAAATATTACAAAGTAATGCATCAAAATAAAGTATTAAAACACAAAAATAAAGTAGTAAAGATAATACTGTCCTGATTTGTGACCTAAACTACTTAAGGGGGTGACTAACCCTAAAGTGTCGATTTTATAATTCATTTTTATACTTGAATATAACCCCCGAATTGTTTCATTTTCTAAAATTAAATATTACATTATATTTCCGAGAATTCGATCTGAGCAAAAACACGATATTTTAAAATTTTCTCGATAGAAAAAAATCACAAAAATGCATCTGATTTTCACGAATTTTTCATTTATTACCATAACCGTTCATTGAACTAAGTTAATATTTGAACACATTGTATAAAATTCTATCATTGAGAGATCGACTTAGCGGATTTTTGAAATGTTGTATATTTATCGAGTTATGGAGAAAAACTAATTTGGTGATGAATCCGCGTCGTTCTTTAGTGTGAAGAGAGAAGGACGATGTTTGATTTTTGGGGTTAGTCGCCCTCTTAAGTAGTTCGCTAAAAACTCCTCTTTAAACTCAAACTCACTCAAACTCAAAATTTTTTATTCAGAAAAAAATTTTTTCAAATATTCTCTGAACGTCGGGGCTACACAGATGCCTACCACCGGTTCGGGAACTAACCCGGCGAGAAGAACCGGCGTAAGAAACTCGCACGGGGCCATCTTTTTCTAAAAAGATGGAAAATTACAAAAAATATATTATAAAATAACAGTGTCATTATGACTAAATAAAATACAACGAATGTACAATTATTATACATATTATAATGAAACAGCTCTGCAGGGGGCGACCTTATTCCCATGGCGTACTATCATTCATGAAATCAGTAACTTTATAGTACGCTTTGGTACACAAACGTTCTTTAACAACTTTTTTAAATCTATTAATTGAGAGATTTTGAACGCTTTCTGGGATCCTATTATAAAGGCGTATACATTGACCTTTAAAAGAATTTTTGACTTTAGTAAGTCTAGTCACCGGAATTTCAAGCTTATGTTTATTACGAGTATTTCTCCCATGGGTATCACATTTTTTCGTGAATTGATATATATTCTTTTTAACATATAATACATTTGATAGGACATATTGAGAAGCAACAGTTAAGATTCCAGTTTCCTTAAATTTTTCTCTAAGTGAAGTATTACGGGCCAACTTGTAGATTGCCCGCACAGCTCGCTTCTGCAGCACAAAAATTGTATTTATATCTGCAGCATTGCCCCACAGCAAAATGCCGTAGGACATAATACTATGAAAGTAACTAAAATACACTAGACGTGCTGTTGTTTCATCTGAAAATTGTCTAATCTTACTTACTGCATATGCTGCTGAACTGAGTCTGTCGGCCAACCCAGCAATATGAGGGCCCCACTGAAGCTTGGAGTCTAGTGTAATACCTAAAAATACAGCTGTATCCACTAGCTCCATAACATCACCATTTAAAAGCACATTGGTTTCCGTTTGCCTTACATTGGGCAATTTGAATTTAATACATTTTGTTTTTTTACTATTAAGTAAAAGATTATTAACACTAAACCAATGTACAATCTTTGAGAGAGCATTATTTACTTCGTCATAACACGCATTAAGCCGTTTGACATTGAATGTAAGAGATGTATCATCAGCAAATAATACTATCCCATGTTTATCTTTAATTAAGAATGGCAGGTCATTTATATAAATAAGAAACAGGAAAGGTCCTAATATAGACCCCTGTGGGACCCCCATTTCAATTTTTGCACCAGCAGATTTTTTACCATTTATCTCAACCCTCTGAGTTCTATTTGACAAGTACGATTTTAGGAGGGCGAGTGCTGTGCCTTTTATGCCATAGTGACAGAGTTTCCTGACCAATGTTTTGTGTTGCACGCAATCAAAGGCCTTTGAGAGATCGCAAAAAACTCCTAGAGCATCCTGCGACGTCTCCCAGGCATTAAAAATACTACTGATCAATTCAACGCCTGCGTCTGTAGTAGACCGTCCCTTTGTAAATCCAAATTGTTTATTATGTAAAATATTATTTATATTAAAGTGCGTTAGTAATTGATTCAGTATTATCTTTTCATAAATTTTACTCAATGTCGGTAAAATAGATATAGGTCGGAAATTAGACGGGTCCAACTTACTACCAGATTTAAAAAGAGGTAAAACTTTACTGTGTTTCATTAGATCAGGAAATACGCCACTTTTTATACAATCATTAAATATAGTCGCTAAGTGGGGCGCGATAACATCGATTATAGATTTAATAGCTTTCATTGATAGGCCCCACAAATCAGTAGTGTTCTTAATATTTAGTAAATTGAAAGTTTTTAAAATGTCTTCAGGACCTACTTCTTTAAATCTAAAGTCGATATCACATTCATTTACATTTTCTTTAAGTAACAATATAGCATCATCAGGAGAGTCCTTTAGGTTACTTGTAATTGACGTTGAGCCACTATGGATAGCCATTAGCCATGTCTGTTTATAGCATGCACAATCGACACCAACAACGGGCAATCACTGACAAACGTCTCCCACGTTCGTCATCGCTTGTTTGGTTCATCATTTACCAAAACGGAAAGGCTGTAATTTTTGGAACGAAGTTCCTTATCGCGCGTTCAGCGTAAAGGCTAGACAGAACGATATTTGACCTCGACACTTTTTTATTAATACCTATATGGTAGAGGCAAAGGGCGTTGATAGTATTCCTGAGCGTCAATAGATGGCGTTTTTTTAATATATTTTAGTGTATAATATGTATACAGGTTTTTTGAACATAAGAAATAACTTCGTTCCATTCGTTTGTCCCTTGACACCTTTCAAGTTTTTTTTTTTTAATTAGGGGGCAAACGCTGATAAAACTACCGTTGCACATGGACACTCGCAACTCTTAAAAGACCGGCAACGCATTCTCGCGTTGCCGGTCTTTTAAGAGTTTTACTATGCTTGGCAGAAAGAACTGTAAACAAACTGCATTGTTTTCCAGATTTCAAATACAATAAGATACATATTTTAAGGAATTTATTTAAAAGCAATTTACCTGCTAAAAGGTAGCAAAATCATTTCATTACGGACTCAAGGCCATGATCATTAAGTAAGTCACTATAGTATGTTATAAGCGATAAAATAATATGGAACTTTCCCGCCCTTCGGGAAGGGAATGCGTAAGTACACATTACGTAGAGAAAGGCCTAGAAATGCCATTGGGTTTTATAACTCATATTGGCAAGGAAATAGTACTATGGAAAATTACCAAGGGTATATAAGTTGCAATATTGCAGGCTTAGGCTAATTAAAAGCGCAATTAATAACTTGTCAAAATGCTTATAATTTTATTTTAGTCCTTGTTGTTTACACAAGACCTTTTTAACTTTGTCTAGACTCTCAACCACGAAAAATTAATTTACCCCAACTGAGTGCTTTTGCTAACTGCTAAAGTAATAGGTTTTTTATTATCAGACACCCGAAACTATTTGCTTTTTTCTGTCCATCCTTATAAAACTTGCCATGGAGATAATTAATCGAGTCGGTAAAGGACACAGAAAAGAAGTGTAGGACTAACATTGACTCAACACATATCCTGACCAAATTCTAATTTTAAAAACCAGCCGGACATTTTAAACTTTTTTTTTGCGAAACAAATCCTTCGATGTAGTAACACTGCTATCACCCTCTGATTGTGAAAATATTTGCTCAATCGTGAACGAAAACCAGGACATATTGTTTTCATACCGCGGTCGGTGTCCGAATGTTTGGAATGAAAATACATACACAATTCGAATCTGAAGCAGATGCCATTTAAAGCGACTTAAATAGATAAATTAAGTGTAGTTTGTATTTCTTATCTGCTCATTAAATATTATTTTTAAGGAGAAAGATATTATATTATACTGATGACTTCTTCAGTCGTTATCGATGGAATTGGTTTGGCAATTAAATGGCTCAGTTTCAATGCACCTGAGATAATGGATTGGTGCGCATTTCAATATAGCATCTGTACAATTTTATAAGACTTCAAGTGATATTAGAGAGACATATTCAGGAAGCTGTTATTTTCCCTTTTGTACTGGCATTATTACGGCATTCGTATTTTCTTTTCAACTTAAAGAATAATATAGAAGGTGCGCTTAACTTACAGAATATAGAAGAGGGCATCTGTCTCAGGTCATTATTAATGGCGAATGATGGCGCAAAACTGAAAAATTGCATAGAATTTTCAAGACAAAAGGAGTCGAACCAAAAGTAACAACTTTTATTCAATTAAAAGTTACTGTTGTGAGTAGTGCAGGCGAAAGGATTTCGTCGATGTTGAAAAACGTGTTTCAAAAGCCTTACGAAAGTAAAGTCTGATAATTAGTTTCAGTCTCATTTATCTTTATTTTTTTATATTGTTTATTATTGAAAAAACATAAATTATGTCCATAATAAAACTAAATAAGTAAAGACGACAAACAAAAAAAAATTTTTAATAAAAAGGAAAACAATTTTCGACCTGATTTTTATTCATTTTGCTCGAAAAATTATCAACGAAATTCAGGTAGTCATGTAAAAATGTGTAAGCAATTTCATAAAGACAATTACTATGTAAACTACAAATGAGAAAAACTTCAATATTTTCCTTTGAATAATTCAGAACTTATTAGCTCAAAGCTTTCATAACATTTTCCCTCGATATTGAATAATGTAAATTACAATATTGTCATTTTAATAAAAAGTTATGATATTGTTTATTCAGCAATTTGATGTCGTTTAACATTTTGTTTAATAGCGAACACAAACATCATTAATTTTAGTACTTACCTGAGTTTATTTCCAAATATTAACTTATCTTCTTATCTCAAATATAAAAAATACGGGTTACACTCCGGGAGTGCCGGCAGAAGTGAAAACTTTGTGCATTATTTTCTTAACACAATTTTTATGAAAATCTATTTTTAAAAAATCGATTTTTTTAATTAATCGAAACATTTACAATTTTGTTAACCCATTTTTTAAGAAAATTGATTTAAAAATATCGTTTTTTTTAATTAATCGAAACCCTTACAATCGATTACAAAATATCGACAGTCGAAAAAAACAATCGATTGTTCGATTAATCAATTTCGATGTTACAACACTACTCTCCAACCATCTTACGGTTTTTCGATCAGCACGAGAATCTGACGCGAGTGTCACAGTTTTTACCCATCCCACAAAAGTGCTCAACACCGCTAAAGAAGTTTTCACTTCAAAAATCTTGTATTGTGTTGTTAACACTTCCGAAACGGCCGAACTGATTTTGTTGAAATTTTGTGTGACAATATAACGATATATTATTACCAAACAACTATTTTAGAACGCACCTATCAAAGTTTCTGTCTTCGTTGTTCTTTTTGAGATCGTAGTGACATAAAATTGTGATAACGTCTGAAATAATAAGTGGTCTTAAGCATTTTCCCATAACGTATACAACAAAACAACATTTTCTCGGCATGTAGGCTTACGAGTATAACATTCAGAAACCTTATTTTTATTTTACAATTTATGTACACACAAAATGAAGTTAAGAAACCAGTTTAAAACTAAAAACGTGTTTTGTACAATTGTACAAAGATATATCTTATTCCAAAACTGGAATGTCTTCCAGAAAACCTTGACCCCGCTCAACGAAATATTCCGTTCGTTTCGGATTTATCGACAGATTTTCCCCTCCCTACTCACCATACTGACGTTTCATCGAACTGCGCCTAATCTAGGATGCACCAGTGTTCTGTGAAGATAGCGGGCTCGCGCTAATACCGGCTAAGTCGGCCCGGCTCTAATGCAGATAGAAAACCGAACGGCATAAGTAATGAAAACGGGTAAAACGATTTAGCGGTTTAAGTGTTTTCGACTTACAAATAGTGCATTTCACAGAAGGCTTTTGAAAGAAGTCATTGTGTATTCAAAATGCTTTTCAGCTTTGAAATATGTGTGTGAGGATGTTGGATCTCGCTCCGTGTTGCGTTTTGTACGGCATGAGTATCAGCGTGGCGTTTTATAAGCTGTTTAATGAGCATAATATTATATTTATTTATTTATTTATTAAAGTTAAATACAACGGGTTACCCCAATTACAATAATTAACTACAATCTTGACTTAAAATTAAAACTTAAAATTAATTATAACATTGTTACAATACATAAACAAATTAGATTAAATAGTAATAGAAGAAACCCTTTCGTACTTACTTTCGTTACGTTTTTTATATTATTATTATAGTTGCCGTTAAGGGAGCGACTAACCCTTAAGTGTCGGTTTTATAATTCATTTTTTTTACTTGAAAATAAGCCCCTAATTGTTTCATTTTCTAAAATAAGACACTACATTATATTTCCGAGAATTCGATCTGAGCAAAAACACGATATCTTAAAATTTTCTTGATAGAAAAAAATCACAAAGATGCATCTAATTTTCACGAACTTTTCATTGATTGCCGTAACCGTGCATTGAAATAAGTTAATATTTTAACACATTGTATAAAATTCTATCATTGAGAGATCGATCTAGCGGAGTTTTAAAATGTTGTATATTTATCGAGTTATTGAGAAAAAACTAATTTGGCGATGAATCCGCGTCGTTCTTTTTCACCTGGCATATGAAAGACGGGCGTGAGTGTGAGGAGAGAAGGACGATGTTTGATTTTTGGGGTTAGTCGCCCTCTTGAGCATTTGTGTATTACTATTAACTTACAAAAAATTTGGTGTTAAGTTGTGAATGTAATCCTGTTCTAAATTATCTAAAGAACATGACTGTATTCTTATTGAATCCGAATTTTATTTGGAATGATACAAAAACAGCGTCCATATAAAATGATGACGCGTACTTTTTCGCTTTCGGTGATTTCGAATATGTCTTATATATTTTTTTGTATGTTGGTTAGACTTCAGATAGATATAGATGAACATGCAAATATAGGTTCAGTGAAAGTAAAATAAAAAGACTACACCCTATATTCTATAAGCCTTTTCCATGTTTTCAAGTACATTAGATAAATTAATTCATAATCAGTAAAGGCCGGCAACGCACCTGCAACTCTTCTGATGTTGCGAGTGTCCATGGGTGACGGTACTTGCTTTTCATCAGGTGACCCGTTTGGTCGTTTGCCCTCTAATTTTATAAAAAAAAATTAGGCCTACTTATATAGTCGGGCTATGTTAATGTATAGTGAATTGTCCGTTGAGCTTGACATAGCCTGGCCAAAGTAGGTCTGCCATCTCAGCTTCATATAATTATGAAGCAATTTCACTGTACCTGTTTTTGTCCCGACAAAATGCAAATGCATACTATTCAAAGTAATTTAAAGCAATTAGCCAAGTGTGAGACTTCATGTTCCAAGTCAAGTAATAGCGCCTTCCTGAAGTGAACTATCATAGAGTTCTATTTGACAAAGTTCATATAATTGCTTTGGACAGTCAGACTAACTGTAATAGGTATCTAGTACCTACTTCAATTCATCTTGATGGGATCTTAGTATAAAGAACCGCGTAGATGCATTTCTTAATTTATACAGATTTGACAGGTCCGCAATTAGACGTCTCACGCAATTCAAATCTGTCAAATCCATACTTTGCCGCGCCGCGCCTCGCCTCGTCGCGTTGCGGTCTGAATTGACCCTAATAGTAAAAAGTTTAAACAAATTAAATCCAAACCATTCTGTACGGAACACTAAAACCTAAACGTTTCAGTTTAAATTTGTATGCCAGCCTAAATAGACTAAAGTGGCCAGCTAACTGCGCATTCAAACTTGAACGTTTAGTTTTCGACGTTCGTTTGAAAATGGAGTCCATTTCTAAAAAAACACGATACAAAAATATTTCTCTCACAGGTATTTTTGCAATATGTCACCATTTTGTAAAAACTGAATTACTTATCAAGCTGTTACCTGTGGCTTTGTGTGGTTATATTTTTGTATACAAATATTTTTTACTATTACTAGACATACAGACTTTCACATTTATAATAATGAGTATGTTGAATACTAGCTTTTGCCACAATTATATTATATTCTACAATTGATTTTGCCAAATATTATAATATCGTCAACTCTATAAAATAATATTTCTCTAGGTCACTGGTTGCTAAAACTAGTGACCCAGAGAAATATTATTTCATAGACTTGACGATTTAATATTTGGCAAAATCAATTGCAGATAATTGTGGCAAAAGTTACTTTTTAGTAACTTAATATGAATTTTATAGTTAATTGAAAAACTAACATAATAATTATTATATAATAATTATATAAAATAACTTATTATAAATTAAATGTCATTTTTGAAAATAATATATCGTTAACACAAACATAATAAATAATAATATACATAAATACTTATTTAAAAAATATATTCACGCATAGGTACACTTGTATGATTTAATCATAAAATTTCTGAGTGGGGCCATAAAACTCATAATGTAGGTCAAATAATTCCCTTGTACAGAATTAATCAAAGTTAAATTCTTTACAGCATCCGACACAAAGATAAAAATAAAATCGGTCAAGTGCGAGTTGGACTCGAGCACGAAGGATTCCGTACCGTTAAAGCAGCAAGATGCTTCAAAATTCTTTTAAGTATCTTTTGATGGGGGCACCATCCGCAAGTATGTAGGTTTTAATATGCTGCGACCTAAGATGATGGTGGACTCGGCGCCTACCCACAAAAAACTCATCAGTACTCCACTATGCGCCTTGGGTGGGCCGCAGGATTGCGAGAGCCTACACCACGATCTTGAGATACAGCCTGGAGACAGACAGATAGACAACAAAATCTTAGTAACCAACGATGTCAATACTGGATAATATGGCATACGCCATCAAAACTGTAGCAATGTTTTTGCATGCAAAATGTGTATCGAGAAAATATTGTCGTCCTTTTTATCTTACAGTAATAGCATATACTACTTTCTCTTTCACTCATTTTACGCTTTCAATGCATATTTTACGTAATCAATGCATTAAACACGTCCGACTGTCATCGCGTCCTATGGCACACTGCTCTCAAATGAGTGAGCTCACTCATTTCGAGGATGACACATTTTCGCGCTGACGATTGTATGAAATGCCTTTTCTAAAGGTTATAATTCTATGTTCGTAACAGGGTCCGGTTTTTACCCTTTGGGTACGGAATCCTAAAAATGAAACAGCAAAATATTTTAGCAGCTGTAATGAATGATGGGGTCGCTGCTCACGAGCACTCACTTTTGTTACTTCGAATGAAATTCCGACGAATTATTAAAAAAAACTTGTAAAAAACCAACACCCTTTATTCTCACAACATGGCTCCTCATTAAACATAGCCCTCTGATACGAAATGTACAAATAGGATTTTGATAGCGCTTTTTTGGTAAATTTGACTTATAATTTTACATTTATCTAATATAATAATATAAAAATAAGTCGGGTTTTCCTTCCTGACGCTATAACTCCAGAACGCACGAACCGATTTCCACGGTTTTGCATTCGTTGGAAAGGTCTCGGGCTCCGTGAGGCCTATAGAAAAAAATTCAGAAAAAAATTCAAGAAAAAAGCAGGAAAACAGGGAAAATCATTTTTTGGCAAAACAACATTTGCCGGAACAGCCAGTGTAAGTATATTTTTGTTTGGTTTACCGTCGGAAATATATTGTGATGTATAAAATTTCATGTAATTTCTATTATTATATAATGTAATACCACTTATTCCAATTTCTCGAACCGCGCAGTAAAAAAATGGCAATAATCTAATTAATATTAGATCGAGGTTCTATTCAGATTAAACTTTTTTGTGGACTGGATGTGTTTTGAATTATTGTTTTCGATAGGACCTCTTTTCGAGAGCGTTGTTTACTTACCTTTTTTTTTATTCACCTTTACAATCAATTTAAAGTAACTACAATTTAGCAACAAAAACATCACATTAGGTACATTTTACAGGAACATTGGCAGCCGTACTAGTAATAACTGTGTCACAGCTGCCTGATGTACTAGCAATAGGATATAACAACTTTTATAAAAAACAAGTACAATGTGATTTCCTACTGATTGATATTACAATTTGGAAACAATATGAAAAGTGATAACTAAAAATAAAATTGAATTAAATTTTTAAAATCAAATTAAATTAAGTTAAATCATTTTATAAGATATTTTGTTTGTTTTACTTATTATAACAGGAGTTTGCCTATTATAATAAGTTAAACAAATAAAATATCTTTATCTCAATGAAACAAAATCAAAATGGCCGCCAATAGAGAACCACATTTGAATTAGGAACGTCAAAGGAGAGCCAATCATATCTAATCGGGAAATACAAGTATCACTGAAGTTGTCATTCGAAGTTGATTGTAATTACACCAGAATGGAGCTAAATAGACCGATATCTATAGCCCCAATTACGTTACTTCAAATTTCAATGCAACATCGTTGCAGCTTCGTTTCTTGTTCGACCTAGTTCTCTCCTAAAGACGCGGTCCCAGCATTAAATTTTCACAGAGAGAAATAGCTGAGCAAAACCTATGTCAAAATAAAAAGCTTACATAGTAATAATTACAATAATATGAGAGGGATCGTGCATACATAAAAAATAATAACCGGATCTTTATAAAACTAAAAACATAACAAAAATATATTTTGCACAGACAACATTAGTCTCAACTTAAAATACAATAATTCTTCGAAAGTAGTGAAATTAGGGACGACATTTTCTGTCTTTGTTATAACCTGGATGTCGGATTAGAATAGCAGAATATGTGTACTGAATTGGGCTTAATAAGCCGATTACTCGTTTAGCCCGATTACTGGAGATACGTCAATCACTCGTTTAACGTAGATTTGCTTTTATGTGAAAAGCGATCAAAAAACTTTAGGTGTAGGTGTTTTGTTAAAAAAATGGCATAATATCAAAGTATCTATCTATATAATACTAACATAACAAATGAGAATATATTGTGTACGTTTATCGGTCTGTGCATCAGCTGTAACCTATTCAGGCTTAAATCGCTGAATTAATGATCTTGATAAAATTTTCTATGTTTGTATGATTTAAAAAAAAAAAGGCAGGTCGCTGTAGCCCTGACGTCACTGCGACCCATGAGGATCTATTGTTACTCCTTCGCACTAGAGTATCATCCCCAACCCAATACTGCTCATAAATTGAACGATTATGGTTGGGGTTGGTGCCACGAATTTCCTCTGTGGACGAGTATTCGTGGCGACCAAGGTGCCTGTTTCTGCTCTGTAGTAGAGCAGGGCAGTCGAGGTGAATAGGTGTGTCATCCTCCTCCTCACAGAATCTGCAAGTCGTTATGCTACATATACCCATTCTGTTTAGGTGTTTCTTGAGCTTGCAGTGCCCAGTTAGGCTTCTGGTAAGGATTCTTAATTGGTTCCTACCCAAGGTGAGCACTAATTCTGATTGTTTCTTGTTGAAGTGAGGCCCCTGGCCTTGAACACTCCAAGGCACTAACTTGGAGTGTTCAAGGCCAGGGGTCTCAGCCCATTGCTACCTGCATAGTCTGTGACCCCATTCCTTGAGCACTTGCTTTGTGGTACTGGGAGTTATACCACAGACTGATTCTGGACCATATATGAGACTCTCGGCCCCAAGCCTAGCCAGTTCGTCAGCGGTTTCATTGCCGGGAACGTTGCTGTGGCCTGGGACCCATACTAGGCGGATGTTGTTGTTCCTTCCTAGCATGTTTAACGTCTCAACGCATTCCAGAACTAATTTGGACGAGACTTCTGCGGCAGTCAGTGCTTTAAGTGCAGCTTGACTATCGGAGAAGATAAAAACGTTTTTATTAACTAGGGCCATCTTCAGGCTTTCTAGTGAACAACCGAGGATAGCGAAGACTTCAGCCTGAAACATGGTCGCAAACTCCCCCAAACAGGCGTATTTGCCTTTTGGTGGCCTGCCTCAATAGAATCCGGCTCCCGCACGGTTGTCTTTCCTTGATCCATCCGTAAACCAAACTATGTCGCTAGGGCGGACATCGATTGGGATTTTTCTTTCCCAGTCCTCCCTGGAAGGTATAAAAACCTGGTACTGCCTCAAGAAGCTATACACCTTGATCATGGCATCTGATGGCATGGCCATGATAGGTGATTCACTGAGAGACTGTTCCAGCTGTCGAAATGGGGTGGAGACCCAATTAGTCCTACCCGCAGTCCTGGCCCTGAGAGCCACCTTTTTAGACCGCCGGTCTTGTAAGGCTTGAAACTGTCAATTGCCCAAGTGATTCGGTCAGGCTTAAAGATCACGGAAGCTCTTCTCCAATCGTCAACTGATGGTCTCGTTTTAATAATCGTATGAGAGAAGGCTTCGTGATTTTCGAGATGGATACTGTTGGGGAAGTGGACGTTGGCTAGTAATCTTAGCTCTTGTTTGTATGATACTTTAATACTTACTTGGGCAAGGATAGAAGATAGCTTCTAGGAAACCACTTATTTTGTTTAAATTTAGAAGGAAATGAGGAGTACCTTTAAGTAGCCCTAAAAGTTCTTTCTTTCGAAGCATATTCTTTTTTTATGAAATAAAGGGGCAAAAGAGCAAACGGGTCACTTGATGGAAAGCAACTTCCGTCGCCCATGGACACTCGCAGCATCAGAAGAGCTGCAGGTGCGTTGCCGGCCTTTTAAGAGGGAATAGGGTAATAGCGGAGGATAGGAATAGGGTAGGGGATTGAGCCTCCGTTAAACTCACTCACACGGCGCAAGCGCTGTTTCACGCCGGTTTTCTGTGAGAACGTGGTATTTTTCCGGTCGAGCCTGCCCATTCGTGCCGAAGCATGGCTCTCCCACGTATGCATAATATAAAAGTTTGACGATTTTGATCATTATATTCTTTATAATATTATAGTCGTAGTTCGTAGTATGCTGCCAAGACGTAACATATATTACAATTATGTAGGAGTTTATCAGTGTAGATAAAGCCGGGATTTCTTTGAGCTATTCCAGCTAAATAGATCCTTTGTGCCAGCAGTTCTGTGTATAATGGTATAATAGAGCATTACCGACTACAATACGGGCTTAAACTATATCGGGTATTTTTTAAATTAAATTGAAGCGGTGACTTCAGAAAATATAATATTAGTATAATACATTTTCTAGGAAAATGATATTTTCTCTATTATATGTATAATCGTGATACCACTAAATTGATTTATGAGAGTATTTTTCTACCCAATTAGAATCCTTTCCTTGTTGGACCACGATGCATAAACATGATTACTTCAAAACTCTAAACATAATATCATGTCGAACCGGACTAATCAAATATGTATATTCAAGTTTTTGCTTTTGTGAACTTAGTATAAATAATCGTGAAGTTTTAATTATGCCAGCGATGTTTAGCACACGATATAGCAAGTTTTAATGAGAACATTCGGCATAGATGAAAATGGAACCGCGCTCAGAACGTACGCATTGTTCATACGTCTTGTGCAGGGAGGGGATGAAACAATACTGCGTTCTACATTAAACAGTAGGTAAACATTTATGCAATAAACAAACATACTTTTTGTGGTAAACATACAACGCAAGATATTCTGTATTTCTGATGATTACGGTTGACTCACCGAATTGTGAGACTTGTGGTCAAATCGAAGATGTTCAACCCTGGACTGGTCAGCGTGATCGACAGACCCTCGCCCTTCCCAAGCATTTTACATAATATTGAAACATTAGGAAGGACCCGGTCCCGGTTGGCAACAAAAAGATATGGGCGAATGAAATAGCCCATAGACGGCTAGAAATTTTGTTGTAAATGTTTTGTTTATTGTATACGCACAAATTAGTTTTTAAATACATGATACTTATTATAGAACATCATAACACATAGGTAAATATAAAGTTCATGCCAGTTTTCATAAAATGTACGGTAAAATAAGTCAGCTCAGGTGTCCTTGAAATTAAACTCCCTAAAAAAGAAAATCTTATAAGCTTGCAATACTACATTATTTTGCTACATAATATTATTATAAGTTATCGGAAATTCTTGTCCGATCCAGTTATCCATACTAATATTATAAATGTGAAAGTGTGTCTGTCTGTCTGTCTGTCTGTCCTGCCCAAACTACTGAACCGATTTTGCTGAAATTTGGCATAACGTTATACGTGGGAGAGCTATGCTTCGGCATGAATGAGCCGGCTCGACCGGAGAAATACCATGTTCTCACAGAAAACCGGCGTGAAACAGCGCTTACGCTGTGTTTCGCCGAGTGAGTGAGTTTACCGGAGGCCCAATCCCCTACCCTATTCCCTTCCCTACCCTCCCCTATTCCCTTCCCTTCCCTTCCCTTCCCTTCCCTTCCCTTCCCTTCCCTTCCCTTCCCTTCCCTTCCCTTCCCTTCCCTTCCCTTCCCTTCCCTTCCCTTCCCTTCCCTTCCCTTCCCTTCCCTTCCCTTCCCTTCCCTTCCCTTCCCTTCCCTTCCCTTCCCTTCCCTTCCCTTCCCTTCCCTTCCCTTCCCTTCCCTTCCCTTCCCTTCCCTTCCCTTCCCTTCCCTTCCCTTCCCTTCCCATCCCTACCCTCCCCTATTACCCTATTAGCTCTCAAAAGGCCGGTAACGCACCTGCAGCTCTTTTGATGCTGCGAGTGTCCATGGGCGACGGAAGTTGCTTTCCATCAGGTGACCCGTTTGCTCGTTTGCCCCTTATTTCATAAAAAAAAAATTTGAGTCCCGGGAAAGGACATAGGATACTTTCTATTCCGAAAAAATGATCGGTTTCCGCGCAATAAGCAAATTTTTGGTGCAATGGAGCTGCTGGTGTGATCTACTTACACATATAAAGTTATCGGAAATTGTGCGATCCGGTTATTTCTACATAGTATTTATATTGTATGTTTCCTTCTCATAAGACAATCATCCCGTTCATTTATCATACAAAAAAGTCAGTACTACAAAATTTCTTATCACCTTAACATCAGCATCACAAAGCTCCATAAAATATAGCAATCGCAGTAAAACACTTTTCGTACGTCTCAAAAGTTTCAGGGCGGGATCTTTTTTCAGACACGGAAAATGCATTTGGCCCCCGTCATAAACGCCGGAGCTACGTGGTGACGAACTTTACGACGCTTTACGTTTCTTTTGTATTGATACATCACTCTTGAGATTCCATTAGATGTGACGTTTGATTTCGCGTGAAAAGAGGCAGATACAAAAATACAGGCAGTTCACGTGAAAGGGGGGGGAGAAGGTTAGAAGGAAACTACACTGTTCCAACTTAAGAGTTCAAATTAGGCGTAGTTTTGTTGGTGTAATGCTGTCTACAGCGAGGCGTACTTTTAGTTGCATCCGTTTACGACTCACAGCCCAAACCACTGGACGGATCGGGCTGAAATTTGGCATGCAGATAGATATTATAACGTAGGCATCCGGACCCGTTTGCTCGTTTGCCCCCTTATATCATAAAAAAAAGCAAATTACAAATACTATAACTTTATCAAGAAAATATCAAGATATAATCAGAATTCTGTCGTTTTTCTATCGTCAAAGCTCCGACTCCTTTAATAGATATAGTCAGATCCGCGACTACATTTGACGGATATAGTCAAAGATCTACCTCAAATGCTGATAATGGCTTTCCGTAAATAATGCCTTGTATTTATCTTGTACAGTGAATGAAGTGAAACTATTTCCCCAGATTCTGAGGCAATGGGTCGCGGCGACTAATGATCGGTGTAAGTTGGATGAACCGTAATCATCTGTCTTTCAAATACGAGCTGGAAAATCTCTTTATCTTTTTCAGTTTCGTACCCATAAATGGGATCGGATATTCTTTCTGTCAGGACGCTAGGTTTTATCTCGTGAATATATATTTTTAAATCTATGGAACCTTCACACCACGTCAGTCTAGCCCCGTGCTAAGTACCTGCAGGACTTTTGTTACGGGTACCAGATAACGGAAATATATTTTATACTTTTATACCATACGTATATTTAAAATGTTTATTATATTTAATACACATCTATACTTTGAAAACTTTTTATGCTCCGTCGGCGGGATTCGAGCCCGCAACCCCCGGCTTGAGCTACAAACGTGCTCATCCACTGAGCCACAGAGGTCGTCAAAGGTCGTGAATAGAGTGGAATGAACATAATTTGTAGTTGTAACATTGCCTAAACGCAAATCGAGGTGCCAGGCCTCATGGCTTTGCTATATTTTTTGTAAGTTGAATTAGACTTTTTGACAAACACTTGAAACGACTTTTAAACTAACCGACTTCCAAAAAGGGGGAGGCTGTATGTTCGGCTGTATATAATATATTTTTTGTATGTTCAATTATCACTCGGCCGTTTGCGAACTAATTTACCTTTTTTTCGTTTTGTTGTATTAGGTTCCACTCCAATTTGGTACCATGTTCACAAAAGTGGTGACCTGATTAAGAGATCCATGAGTAACCGAACTTCTCAAAATTTATATTGAAACATAATGTGGTGATTTTCGTTTTGTGAGAAGTATCCTAAGCACATGCTACCAAAAAAGCACCAACATAATTATGATATGGTTCCGAAGATACTAAAAGAACTCCGGAATCCTTTTAGACACAATTTTGGGGGCTGTTTTAAGAACTGAAATCATATTATATGCTACTATGCAAATTACATATTCATTATTATCATCACTACCACGAGGCACTACTAAAGAGTAAGAATTATTTAATACTTTTTAGTTCATTTAAGAATAAGTAACGTTATTGTATTCTCTCATATAACAACCAGCTACTAATGTACCCCATAATGTGTTTCATAAACCAAATCACTTTTACATTTCATAACCGAACACTTACGTACAAAGTAAAATTTAACCCTGCAAACTTTAATTTCGCGTTACATTGTCATTGAAAAACAAACGTAACTCACAGGCGTGCGGGTTAAATAAAATTTTCACCAACTAGTTGTGCGATTACACTGAGCGTGGCGTATCATTTTATTACGTTGTAAACCAACCCATTGTTTGACCGCATTCGTCAGTAGGGCTGCTAAAAAAATTTACCCTTAAATACTGTTTTGACATCAAATACACCTTAGAACCTAGTCAGACTGAGCCATAGATATTTTATTAGATTTTTCCCTCCGAAGGCAGGCCTAGGTGAATAAATGTCTCGTTCTTCTCCTTGCAGAATCTGCAAGTCGTAATGCTATTAAATAGTGTATTTAAAATTTAAAATCTAAATTATTTTCCTGCTATGTCTATTTACCTTGAAATTTTAACTATTCTATTTTGTTGTATTGTATTGTTTGATTCTTCCTATGTTATGTTATTTTTATAGTCATATTACTTTATTATAGAATTTTGTTGTTAATTTTTATTGGTGCATGTAGTGTTTGTCTGTAAGAATTTGTAACACTGAATGGTAATGAATTAAGTGTATCCTGTATTTTATTATAAGTGTTAGCAATTGTTGACAAACCATTTAAAATAAATAAATAAATAAAACACCCATTCTGTTAAGGTGCTTAACTTTTGTTAAGCGCTGGAGCCTAAACTCTTCCCGGGCTAAAAAACATCTTTTTCCGGATCTCAAAGGATCTACTTGCCTTTCATGAAAATCGGCTCAGAGATGTTTAAAATTTGTAGGCACAATTCACATTCACAACATTAGTATAGATGATATGATAAACAATCGCTGCGTTACACACATTACCTTTTATTTAGTACTAGCTGTCCCGGCAAACGTGGTTTTGTTATATAAATTATTTCGCCCATTTCATCACAAATTCCGGGACAAAAAATATCCCTTGTCCTTTCCCGAGACTCAAAGTATCTCCATACCAAAATTCATCAAAATCAATTGAATAGTTTACGCGTAAATCATAAAAGTATATTGTGCAGTAACCGTACATTTTTCCGGGACAAAATGTATCCTATGTTCGTCTTCGGGACTCAAAGTATCTCTTATTTATATTAGCGGGTTTTGTAAACATATACCTCACGATATACCCACCAAACCGCGCACTTGGACGGATGCACTTAAATCGAGCCTAACACGCTGATAAAAACGACCCCCCCCCCCCCCCCCCCCCCCGGACATAAAAGGGGTGGCAGTAAAATTTTTCGACAACCCTGTGATGTAGAGCAGCCGCCTGCAGGTTATTGCTCAACCCAAAAAGCCTCATTTACAAAATTATTTTAGGTGTATTTAAAACAAGGGTAAACATAATTTGAATTCCACAAAGATGTGGCGAAGTTAAGGTGCTATTAGGACGTCCGCAATTAAACATAAGTAATTAAAGACGTAAGTGGAAGAACCAGATAACTAACATTTAATGACATATAGACAATTACCTAAAACAAATATTTCACCGTTCCTTACCTGCTTTTTCCACTCATTTCTTCAATTATGTTATACGTGGGAGAGCCATGCTTTGGCACGAATGGGCCGGCTCGACCGGAGAAATACCACGTTCTCACAGATAACCGGCGTGAAACAGCGCTTGCGCTGTGTTTCGCCGAGTGAGTGAGTTTACCGGAGGCCCAATCCCCTACCCTATTCACTTACCTACCCTCCCCTTTTACCCTATTCCCTTTAAAAGGCCGGCAACGCAGCTTTTTTTTAGCTCAGGAAAATGTGGGAAAAACGGGGGAAATATTAGAAATTACGAACTACTGGAGCAATTTTTATGGCAATATTTGGCACAGATATAGAGTAAACCAAGTGTAGGGAGTATGGACATAAGAGCTATTTTTTATGGGAAAATGTACGGTTTCCGTAAATTCCTAATTTACGCGGGCGAAGCCGCGCGGGACATCTAGTGAAATAAATTGCAAAGTTATATTTGTATCATTATGTATTTGCAATACATTTAATAGATCTGCTGCATTTAAAGTGCAATTGTTAAAAAAAGATCATACTCAATTAGTAAAAAATTATATAAAAACGAGTGTCTCTTTTCTCTGACTAACTTTTATAAAGAAAAAAATTTTACCACAAACATTGTCTTCTTAAACTTTATAACGTTAACAGTTGACCATGTGCAATATATAACTGTAGTTGATTATACCATACTTAAATATTTTAATAATTTCCTAACAATACATATTATTTTAACTCATCATTCAATAATAATTGGTGGTAAAACCATTACAAGAGCTCGTCGTGTTCCATTATAAGAATGCTCTCGCCGATCGAAGCAAAAATATTGTAATAACATTCTGCAGATCATTATCCGTAACAATTTCATGATGGAATACTCGGAATTCCCATTATAAGAAATACCAAATATCCAATATTCTAAAACATTAATGCGATCATAATAATTCTAAGAAAAACCACTCCAAGATGAAACTGGTCCCACACTTCGGGTAATCCTGTAAAATACACCATTACTTATAATTTTGAAAAGATTAATCGCGTCAGAAGCTTCAAAATTATTGAGAAGGGATATGGATAAATTACGTAAGTTATATTGTTTTAGAAGTAAAGATGAGGCTGTTCAAACATATTACACAAAATTAATTTTCGTTCTACTCAGCTTACTTTGTCTTGTCAATGTCGCCACTCGCCTGACCTATTTCTTGTCGCTAAGCGTTGGTGACGAGTTTGCGGGGCACTCACGTTAAACACATTTTACCGGTAAACGAGCCTGTCCTTACGTCAGCAACTTAAAGTCATTGTAAGGTGTGGAGTTTCTGGAAAATTCGACGAGGCACTTTGTAAAAACATAAATCTTAAAACTTCATTACTTACGCTAACCGCAAGTTGGTTTTTCCTACAAGCACGCCTGTGTTTACGATTTAAAAGGCTCACATTGATGTGGAAAGCTAGAAAGAAAGTAAAATGAGGTATAGTCCGGGTTCTGTAGAACATTTTTTTTTTAAATTACTATCAAGCTAATTTTTGTGAATAGCTTCATTTTAATATTACGAACAACAATTTTATTTGCGAAAAATCTTGAAAGTGGTAGCTAACAGAGATAGAAAGGATTTAATATTTTGATTTGATGGTCCTAAAATAAAAATATGGATTGTTCTATTTGTAGGACAATCATGTCACTCTTAATTCATTAAGCCCCATACGCTCACCGGTGAACGAGACACAATAGAATAGCTATTGTGTCTCATTTTCCCACGATCGATGGGTTAAATTATAAAACATTTACAAAAAATTAGCTCGTTAGGGTTCCGTTTTAGGGTTCTGTAATTAACAAAATTTGGTGAGCCCTAGTATCCCACAACTTTTACATTTTACGGAAAAACTATCACGCCTTTTGATTTGTTCTTTAACATACTTAGTAATTTTTATTTAATGTGGATGTATTATCATCAGTCTGTCAAGGTGTGACGATGCGAGCCCTCACTAAGCTGGGCTTTTAGTTGTTTTATGAAATAGGTAAGGAAAATTTATTACCAATAATTTATGAGATTACGTTTCTATTTCGTTCTGTTTTCGCTATTTATATACATCTACATTATAATATGAATATTGAATATTAATTAGATTTGCAGTTAAATCTGTGGATCTATGATTGTACATCTATGTCTACGGACATAAAATATTGCAGTTGCCAGCATTTTTTACAGCTTTTTTTCACTTTTTGTTTATTGGTTAAGTCGCTGTAGTATTTTAGGCTTAAATATCTTGTAAGGGTATTAGTTTACGCAAGTAAATTTAATCCGCTATATTTTACTACTGCAGTTTAAAGCGATACATTAAGTTTGACTTGAGTCTTGTGGGATATTGTCATCAAATATGCGGGGAAAGGATAGTAAACCATACAAACTTGTAAACTGATTTTTTAATGTTGCTTGTCAAAGTATTATAATATAATACAATGCAAAGCAACATTATGGTATTGATAATTATTATCATTGGAATAAAAGTTTTATGTATCTTATTTACATTAAGTTTGACTTGAGTCTTGTGGGATATTGTCATCAAATATGCGGGGAAAAGATAGTAAACCATACAAACTTGTAAACTGATTTTTTAATGTTGCTTGTCAAAGTATTATAATATTATAATACAATGCAAAGCAACATTATGATATTGATAATTATTATCATTGGAATAAAAGTTTTATGTATCTTATTTAGATCATAAATAAAAATTCACAACAGTGATTCTATTTGGCTTTTACGTTTGTTTAATATTTGAAATATGGCCGACGTTTAAGGATTGCGGTTTACGGGCTGTCATTACAAATCTCGCGGTTTACGAGCGAAGGTGTTTCACGACCTTACGGCGCGGCGCACATAAAAATAATGGAAACGCAGAATTATTCACGGGTTTAACGAGCCAAAGCCTTATTAAATAATAAGGCCTATCGTGATTAAATACGGTGAGAAAATCTGTGTTTGCCGAAACATTATGACGTAATTTATGTTTATGAGTAGATGAAGACGTGGGCAACTATAATTTTACAACATAAGAATTAAGAACAACTACTCATTGTTTCCCTTGTAATTTAAACAAACCTTGAAATACCTACTTCAACGTTTAGCTAATATATCAATACATAGAATCCACATTTTTTTATTTCAAATCATTTTCCCGGTTCTACAGCATCCATTTATACAAAAAAAAATTGAGGGGTGTCAAGGGACACCCGAATGGAACGAAGTTATTTGTTATGTTCAATAAACCTGTATGCATATACACTCAAAAAAAATATTAAGGGAAACGCCATCTATTGACGCCCAGGAATGCTAACAATGCGTCGCTGTTTATTTTAAAAAAACGCCATCTAGTTGACGCACAGGAGTACTAACTGTCAATGCCCTCTGCCTCTAACATGCAGGTACTAATAAAAAAGTGTCGAGGTCAAATCAAGGTTAAATATCATTCTGTCTAGCCTTCAGATTTACCCCGAACGCGCGATAAGGAACTTCGTTCCAAAACCACTTTCAAATTGTTAGTTACCCACTTCATTCACTAATGTCTTCGAGTTTGAAAAAATCTGTGAAGTTACTACTTACTAGACGCACTTTTGCTAGATTAAACTATTAATATGATTATAATTAACATTCGCGATAATATTTCTGTTTTAAATCTGACTCCCTCGTCTATGTATATTGTGCCCTCGTAGTAAGTGAGATATTATTAGAGAAGCAATAGATTGCAATCTGGGAGCAAAAGGGAAAACGAAGCAACACAAACAAGCATACATTTCCACCGCGTGGCAAAAATAGGGTAGAAAATTTAAAACTAGAATTAAGGAACACTTAACAGCATGGAAGAAGAAAACTGACAGATCTACATTTGCGGAACATCTAAATAATAATGGCCATTTCTTCGATCCTGATAAAGGCATTAAGTATCTACACGTTTTACCAAAAAGCAAGAAGATGGATGCATTAGAAGCGCTGGAAATAAATAGACACAAGAAATATGGGAATCTTCTTAACGATCAGACATGTCTCTCAAATTCTATATTATTACAGGATACTTAACATTTAATATTTTGGACATAATTTTAGTTTAAGTTTGACATTTTAATTTAGATATTAGAAATTTTATATTTTGTCATTGGCATTATTTTGACATGATTTATATGAATTTATTATCTTATGACATTATTTATATAAAAATTGACATTTTATGAATTGTTAAATATTATTATTTATTTATTATAGTTATAGGACATTTAAAGTCATTTATTTAATGTAATTATTGTTTTTTAATTTAATGATTTTCTGACTAATTTTATATTTATGTTGCTATTTAAGTACAACTCCTATTTTAGTCATTAATTTATCAATATCAAAGGTTTATATGAAAGGTTTTACATTTAAAATTTTATTTGTTTTTTTGGTAGAAAAGTATTGTTTTTGGTAGAAAATTGTACTAAATGGTAGAAATTTTTCATGACGCTGACAACCCTATTTTTGTTTACCAATTATTTAAAAATTTAAAATTACCTGCACTACACCTGATGATGATTTTATCGAAACCGGTCGTGTAAAACATAATTGTTATTAATAAAAGTGGAAAAAGTGCATGAAAAGTGTATATTATTACTGTGAAACATGAATTTCCACCAAGAAGTTACGGTACATTCAATATCATATAAAAATAGAATGGAGCACTGCGTCTTAAAAAGAGCACACTGTCTCTAAATAAAAAATATTTAGAGTATTTAGCAATGTTATTGAAGCAAAAAAAATTTGCTTCAAAAATGCGACAATGTAGAATAAACAAAACGGTACAATGGAAAATAAAGGCTTAGCAGCTCCAGCAAAACCAGTCAGTCACACCGTAATTGTGTAGGACAAAAAGTTTGTAATGCAAATTTGAGCTCAAGTGTACGAAGTTTCGGAATTGAACGACTCGACTGTACCGAAGTTAGACAATTTCTAAATTCGAATGATGCGAGTTCAGACAAAATTATACAGTCGCTTGGATGTTTTTATTCGTAAACACACAATTTGATATTCGTAAAAATCAACTTTGCCAACAAATAAGTAAATACAGCTTTAAAAGTATGTTTCAATGTTATACTTATTCCTTTGATTGAGTCGCACAAAATCTTATACAACTAAGAATAGAAATAATTTTTGTTACATTTCGTAGCTACCTACGCTGCGTCTACGGATGTCTACGCGCTACAGAGAAAAATAATATATTATTATGTTAACGGCTGCGTAAATATTTGAAGATCTTATACAGGCTGTAACAAAAATAAGTGATAATACTTTAGGGTTAACGTACGTGCTGCACGTGCCGACTTGACGTCAAAAAAGAGTGCTGCTGTCATGTATAACACGTCTCTTTTTACCGCGCAGTGTTACTATGATAGTGACATCTCGCTTGCTCAGGCCTTTGTTTCTCTATTCCGCTAGGTATATTAACTTTATGGTTTCATCACAGCTGTTACTCCATTCGATGTATTTAATCATCAACATTAAGAAAGGTATATTTTAATATAATATCATTATTAAATTACAGTATTATTATATTATACTATAAATCAGTGCTGCATCTTTATTCTGGCAGGAATTCGCTTATCGCTCAACCAATGGGTTCAATAAGAGTTAACAGACGGACTTGCAATATTATCTAATATATAAAATTCTCGTGTCACAGTTTTCGTTGCCATACTCCTCCGAAACGGCTTGACCGATTCTCATGAAATTTTGTGAGCATGTTGAGTAGGTCTGAGAATCGGCCAACATATATTTTTCATACAAAAAAATATATATGGCAAAACAACGTTTGCCGGGACAGCTAGTGTTATTATAAAGTAAAAACAGACATTTATACGACGACACCATGACGATGCACCCAATCTCTACCAACAAAATAGAAACATCTCTATAGAAAGTAGCTGTATAAAGTCCGTATGGTTGCGCTCTATCTTTATACAGTGTGTAACAAAAATAAGTGATAATACTTTAGGGTGTGTACGTGTTCCTTGTTGAGAGTTCACTGTGAAAGTAGCAGCGCTGAAAGACCAAACATTTTTTTCACTTTTGTATGGGGAAACTCGTGACGCTCGCGCTCGGGCCCTTGCCCATACAAAAGTGAAAAAAAAAATGTGTTTCAGAGCTGCTACTTTCACAGTGAACTCTCTACAAGGAACACGTACACACCCTAAAGTATTATCACTTATTTTTGTTACACACTGTATAAAGATAGAGCGCAACCATACGGACTTTATACAGCTACTTTCTATAGAGATGTTTCTATTTTGTTGGTAGAGATTGGGTGCATCGTCATGGTGTCGTCGTATAAATGTCTGTTTTTACTTTATAATAACACTAGCTGTCCCGGCAAACGTTGTTTTGCCATATATATTTTTTTGTATGAAAAATATATGTTGGCCGATTCTCAGACCTACTCAACATGCTCACAAAATTTCATGAGAATCGGTCAAGCCGTTTCGGAGGAGTATGGCAACGAAAATTGTGACACGAGAATTTTATATATTAGATAATATTGCAAGTCCGTCTGTTAACTCTTATTAAACCCATTGGTTGAGCGATAAGCGAATTCCTGCCAGAATAAAGATGCAGCACTGATTCATAGTATAATATAATAATACTATAATTTAATAATGATATTATATTAAAATATACCTTTCTTAATGTTGATGATTAAATACATCGAATGGAGTAACAGCTGTGATGAAACAATAAAGTTAATATACCTAGCGGAATAGAGAAACAAAGGCTTGAGCAAGCGAGATGTCACTATCATAGTAACACTGCGCGGTAAAAGGAGACGTGTGATACATGACAGCAGCACTCTTTTTTTTGACGTCAACTCGGCACGTGCAGCACGTTGACAATTAATCTCATAGCATTCATGTTCAATCATGCTTATGTAAGTGTACACGTACACATAATTTTACACACAGATGAAAACCAATTTCGGTTTCGTTTGACAGCTCGAGATTGTTGCTCTATTCCGCTAGGTATATTAACTTTATGGATGAAACATTACGAGTAGATTCAACGACCTCAAACTTTGTACAATAAGCAGGTGGCTCGGTATTGTTACAGCCTGATATTTTAAAAACTTTTTCCAGTACTATTCGTATTACATACCGTATATACTTTCCTTTATTTTTGGACCTAAACAATAAGAGAATAATAATTGTAATTTATATTGTTTTGTACAGGCCTTCAAACATGTCGTGCCATTTAGATAACAAGAGCGTGAATATGCAATGGAGACCCCAAAAACTATATTGATAACTTACCGGATCTATATAGCGATCTATAGCGATCCTGTGAGTATAAATCATAAAGTTAATATACCTAGCGGAATAAAGCAACAATCTGATGATCTCTAGCAGTCAAACGAAACCGAAATTGATTTCATCTGTGTGTAAAAAGATGTGTAGGTATACACTTACACAAGCATGATTGAACATGATTTCTATGAGATTAAATTGTCAACATACGGCACGTGCCGACTGGACGTCAAAAAAAGAGTGCTGCTGTCATGTATCACACGTCTCATTTCACCGCGAATTATTACTGATAGTGACATCTCGCTTGCTCAAGCCTTTGTTTCTTTATTCCCCTAGGTATAATAACTAAAAATATGAGAGTGTTTAAAGTACACAACTTTAAACACTCTCATATTTTTACCATAAAGGTATAGGACACGAGTATGCTCAGTTGTCGTATTGAGGCTGGCAGTCGCTGTAAGACGCCTAGTTAGTATGAACATTGTATTAGTTTCGTGACAAAAAATGCTATTAGTTAATTACAAGATTTTTTATTTCCTTTGTCATAAAATTTATATTATGTCCTACAAGTCGGAACTATAAGTAACTCTTTTGTGACAAGCCTGATATTTGATAAAAAAACTATTCTGGTGCGGATTCGAATAAATCCCTAAATCTCACCTCAGTGATTCCGGGCGACGGGCGAACTTCGAGCAGTAAAACAATTTGTATACGCTCCGATACAAATCCGATGGAAAAATTCCGTTCAAATCAAAGAACACGCGCAATAAAAAACTTATCCAATTTGTAACTTCTCTATTTCAACTGTATGGATATACGAGAACGTATTTTCGCGAAAGAATACACAGCCCCTAGCCAACACGTTTTCTTTATCGCTTTATCGCTTCTTTATAGAAACGACGATGAAAATGTATGGTACGGAACACAAGCGTTCGATAATATGAAGTCGATATGTCATGTCAATTCCATACATTTTCATCGACGATTCTATAAAGAAAACATGTTGTCTAGGGGCTCTGATTCGATATGAAAAAGGTGGATGTAATTAAAAGTTTCGAAATTAAAATCTTTTGCGCGAGTTAAAAAAATACCGGTGCAAAGTTTCTGCTTGGGTGCTGCTTGAATAATTTTTTTGTTTTTTGAGAATACTTCTTACGTTTGATTCTCTTCTATGCATACCTACTCATATTATTATAATGCGAAAGTGTGTCTGTCTGTCTGTCTGTTACCTCTTCACGCCCAAACCGCTGAACCCATTGCCGGGTATGGAGATAGTTTGGGTCTTGGACATAGGATATTTTTGATAAACGAACCTAGTCTAGTGATAAAACATAAAATGCAACAACATATTCATGTAAAGTCAATGTAAATGACAAATGTCAATAATTAGAAAGCTTTGGAGCTGTTAATTAAATAGCATCAGTGAAAATAAATAATTTATCATTACGCCATAATATTATGTAAAATTATACTTTTGATGATTGACAGAAGCTATATTTTTCAACATTTTTTTTTTTATGAAATAAGGGGGCAAACGAGCAAACGGGTCACCTGATGGAAAGCAACTTCCGTCGCCCATGGACACTCGCAGCATTAGAAGAGCTGCAGGTGCGTTGCCGGCCTTTTAAGAGGGAAAAGGGTAATAGGGGAGGGTAGGGATGGAAAGGGAAGGGTTATAGGGGAGGATAGGGAAGGGAATTGGGCCTCCGGTAAACTCACTCTCTCGGCAAAACACAGCGCAAGCGCTGTTTCACGCCGGTTTTCTGTGAGAACGTGGTATTTCTCCGGTCGAGCCGGCCCATTCGTGCCGATGGCTCGAATCATGGCTCTCCCACTGTAGGTGCTGGGATATAAGCGTGGTGGTTAGATTTTTCTATGCAAACATAATTCATATTTTATAGCTTTTTTCTTCCTATTCTTTTCATAATATATTGTCATCGATAGCTTATCTATAAATGTAACATGACAAATTTCAAAACCAGCAAACATTCAATTTCCCCGGTCGTACAATGGAACAATATGGCGGCGTACATTGTGAGCCGATCGTATTTAACTTGCGGAAATGCTAACGAAGCCGATCCATTGTCTTAGTTCGAACAAGAGTATTTTAATCGCATCGAATTGTGTTAGAGTCGAGACCCGAGATGAGATCGGGATCCATAATGAATTGAATTACTACTTAGTTTTGGCGTTTTTGTGTCTATTTGTAGAATCGAAGACACAAAAAATCGTGACGGACCAATAAGCGATGCTCGCGCTGTCGAAGTTCTCTGATGGCGCGGCCGCACATGTGTCTATCGTACGCTTCGTGCTATGAGACGATACCATTGGACGATACACGCAGATCGTCCAATGGTATCGTTTTAAGCACGAAGCACTACGCAGGTGCGGCCCGGGCATGAGCGAAAATATATCTTATTATAATAGGCTTCTTACAGACGAACGGTACTAGTCGACTGCTGTCGACAAGTGCCTTCTGTAAGAAGCCTTAGTTGACAACTTAGAAGTGGCTTGCAGCCTGACCAAGTTACTGAGTATGTCGTCTGGTCAAAGATTGGTTTCCCACTTTTAATTCCGAAAACCATTCAACATAGTACAATAGTTACGAGTTATAATATTATACCTTTTGGAACGAAGTTCCTTATCCCGCGTTCGGCGTAAATCTGATGGCTAGACAGAACGACATTTGACCTTGATTTGACCCGACACTTTTTTATTAGTACCTGCATGTTAGGGGCAGATGGCGTTGATAGTAAGTATTCCTGTGCGTCAACCAGATGACGTTTTTTTTTAAATAAACAGTGACGCGTTGTTAGTATTCCTGGACGTGAATAGATAGCGTTTTTTTAATTTTTTTGAGTGTATATGTATACAGGTTTTTTGAACATAAATGAATAACTTCGTTCCATTCGGGTGTCCCTTGACACCTCTCAAGTTTTTTTCTTCGAACGGGGTATGTGTGTGTGGGACTCCTCAGTCGTGGGATTTACTCAATAAACACCCATGGTTTTCCACTATTCTCTTGAGACAATGTTGCGGAACGATAAAACCTACCACAACGACGGGTAGGTACCGTTAAGAAATTGATTCATTGGCAGTTGACGGACCTTCGTTATTTGGTCACGTAATGTTAACTTAATGTAAGTCGTCATCTCTCGGGGCTAAGATTGACAAAACGCAACCAAAAGACGATGGTCCGCCATGAATAAACTTCTCTGAAAGAACATGCTGACACTGATAGTAACTAGGATTATAGGTGTGAGTCGGCATGACCAAGCAAGCTACCTCGCTTTGAAACTTTAAGTATTCCCACGATCCAGCAAATAATAGTTACTTGTATCATTATTTTAATCTCCAATACCCAATGTCGTGTATTTTAGGTATTACAGCGTCCAATTTATAAATGTTTTCGGCCTGACAGCGGTGTAATCGGCCGCAAAACTATGTTGAGGGGACGCAATTAAAATGTGGGAATAATTGAACAACGGAGCGGGTCGATGCGTTGCCTGAGGCGACAGTGATTCTGAATAAAAATGCAATTATTATCTATGTACTTATTTACTGTAGGATAATTAAAGACGTGATTGGAAGAAGCAGGTAAATAACTGGTAAGTAAGGTAAGCCCTAAACGCTCAATTGCGTTTAGGGCCGGATAAGTAGGCCGTAAGGTACAATAAGGTACAAGCATGAGCATGAGCATGAGCATGAGCATGAACATGAGTCTGGTCGGCTACTTGACATGAACGGATTGTCGCCAGCAGTTAAAAAACAGTAAATAAGCATTACGGAAACTTCCGATACCATGATCGGCTTCTTTACAGACGACTCATCGGCTGGTCGGCCAAATTCATGATCGGCATATCTCTAGTACTAAGGTGAGGCTACAGTGCAGACAAACTCACAAAATACTAATTTTTATGTACGGTCATACTTTATTAATTCATAATATAATTCTTTAAACAAAATTAATAATTAAGAGGGCCTCCCGTACAAAAAACACATTTTTTTCTTATTTTTCTCTATAGTGGTACGGAACCATTCGTGCGCGAGTCCAGCTCACACTTGGACGACTTTTTATAATATTATAAAAAATCGGCCAAGTGTAGCTCATATGAGCGATCTTGTATCCCGTTGAAGTCACTCATAAATTGTGATATGAAATTTTTACTTTGCGTGCGACAACCAAAAACTTCTATTTAAAATGAGGTTGAATGGAAGTCTTTGGCGACAACTACTTTTCTAAAACATAATAATAAACAAGATTAGGATACATTTTATAACTAGCGGTAGAAAGATTAAAAAATAAAATATATAACTTTACGACTAGAAATGAAAAAGATAAAACCTGAAAACTGAATAATATCAGAGTCAAAAGATTAGATAGAATTAAATAGCTATAAAAACCACCATGACGGTATACCAAAATAAATTAACATAAACAAAGTCTTAAGTAAAAGGTGCAGCTAATATTGTTTAAGTATTCATCCTTCTATCCAGTTCTAGCTATCGAAGGCGGGTCGAGAGTCGAGGGTGCTCCAGGGCACATATTCAATTAAGCTAGTCAAAGAACAAAAGACAGAGGCAAGTGACTACAAAGAATATTATATAATGATGCCTCCGCCTTGCATGCTCACGAGGTACATAAGATTAAAGACGTATCAAACGTAATGAATACTGGTATAAAATAGAATGTTTCTCGCTATTTTATTTGCACTGATATTGGTTAAAAAGTGACGCAATGCATATTCTGCTTTAGTTTTTATTTTAAATTTAAAATGCCCTAAAACAGCCCCGAAATAGGTGTTTTGTCTTGAAATACAACAGACGACAGTGGGTTATGATTGATTACTATTGCCACCACGATTGCGAAGCTCCATAGTGTCTAAACACACTATGCCGAAGTTACGCGGCGTAATTTCAGCATGATTCCGCCTGCAATGTATTTTAAATTACCGATGACACACTGTAACTTCGCGTTCCGTCCGTATATTGTATGCGACTATGCGTTTGACATTGCGGACGTAATCATGTAGAAATTACGCCGCGTAACTTCGGCCTAGTGTGTTAGAGACACATACAGCAAGCACAGTCGACGTATATTGGCAATCATAGATGAATAAACGTTCCCTTTTAATGGTCCTTCGTCGCCCAACACACAATCATCCACGTAATGTAACTAAAATTGAATAACAATGATAATTCGAAATGGATATGTCCGCGCAAATTGTCACAATGACATATCGACGATTCTGTTAATCTGTGCGAGATTGTTCCTATCCGAGGCCAATCCGGCTCTGATTGCAGCTCTCATGTTACATCATTGTACAAAAATTGGATGACGGCTGATACGTTCAATTGGCCGTTTATGTTGTTCGGTATATTGGTATTGTGTTGCAGTGTTAAATTATGTTTTTATAGCTTTATACGTAGGTTCTTGCTATGTCTAGCAGTAGAATACAAATTTTATTAGAGCTTAGATAGGCTTACTCAGTATAATATCATTGGTTATAATAATATTCAATTAAATTTATAAATTTAATATTATTAATTTCAATGCTTTTAAAAATCACTCTCAAGTTAAGAACGTAACGTTGCAAACGAAGAAACGAGTAACTGAATAATCCATATCCATACTAATATTATAAATGCGAAAGTGTGTCTGTCTGTCTGTCTGATGTCAGCGGTTTGGGCGTGAACAGGTAACAAACTCTTCACGCCCAAACCGATGAACCGATTTAGCTGAAATTTAGCATGTAGATATTTTGAATCCCGGGAAAGGATATAGGATACTTTTTATCCCGGATAAATGTACGGTTCCCACGCGATAAACAAATTTTGGCGCAACGGAGTTGCGGGCGTCATCTAGTATCTTATAAATGTTACGTATTTAGGCTTTATCAAAACACTTCCATGCCGAGCTTATCATTGCAAACCCTAAAAAGCGACAAAACACACACTCAATGCCAGTTTAAAGCATGATACATATTATCTACATACATTTATTTACTATGTTAATAATAAAAGGACGCTCTCTAATCCACTAACCATACTGATGATGTCAGTAAACCAAGTTTAAGCTCTTAGAGCGGGTCGGCTGACTAATCGCATCTAACTGTAAAGTGCAGACTCGGTCTCTAGATAGCAGGGGACTGAGGCAAGGAAAGCAGTTAGAAATAAAATATTGTGGTGCACGCTTTGTGCGTTCTATTTTATTTCTACCTCCGCGAGAAACTCTTTTGCTGACGTATATTGGGTTACATGTAGGGTGACGATGAGTTTAGGTGAGAAGGGAATGACTGAAAAACGGACTTATAAAATACTGAGAAATAATAGTCAAACGCAAACGTCACATCTAAAAACTTTATGGTAGATCTACCTATTTCACCTCCCTTTTCTACCTATCTACCAACTTCGGTATCAAATCTACCTATTTCTCGACAAATCATTGTTCACATACAAATCGTTACACACTACTGGGATACCATTTTGGTACAAATTGAGTCGTCTTGGCACAATACTTCCTTCAGCAATTATCATTTCAAAACAAAAACGGACAGCTACGGTCGCCATTACACGAGTTGCAGCCTGCAGCTGCTGTTCTGAGCCGTTCGTTCACTTTCGGAACGCAGATTAGCCTGTAAACAGTATGAAACGTTACAAGAGTGGTGACAATAATATAATACATTTGTTTTTTTCGCGAACCGGAACGTTTAACATTTTGGAACGAAACGTTAAGTCGGATTTACACGGTTCAATCACATTGAAAGCAATTTCGTCAATACGTATATAATATTATGTAATCAATACGTGTACACTCAATATGTGCATTCAATACGTGCAATGTAATTGAAAGCAATATTGAACACAAATTCACAAGTATCACGGAAAAGCCACGTAACTATATTATATTAGGAACTGATTGTACAGAAGAGATTTGTTAAAATATACGTCCTATCATATTATCTGGTTTGGTAATGTTACTAAATCTTATGTAGATCTACCAATTTTTGGTTCTAGCATCTACCTAATTCTACCAATTTTTGGCATGACGTCTACTGATTTGCTAAAATTCGGTGTGACAACACTGGCTTTAAGGTTTAAATCTTTCTAGACAACACTCTTATTTTTCAAAGTACATAATATATAATGTAAAGGTTTGAACTATTTCTAGAAAACACTACTTTTCATCCAACATAGAATGTATTATTTGGCCACTTCTGTAGCCATGGCCCAAATGATATAACGGCCCCATTGTACACAAACCACGAGACGTATTGAATCCCGTCAGTCCACTGCAATCAATTATCTTGTCCCTCACACCGACCGCCTCAAGTGGGGTACTGATTTTTCCTTTCTTCGTCATCACCATGTGACTTTGACGTACATAGAAATGTCTTAATGTAAGAAGACCCAAATCAAAGAAAAAAAAGGCATTAACATATTTTTAATAAATAAAAAGGCTTCTTTTTATTTAATACTTACTCGTATAAATTATGCTTTAAACACTAGCGGTGTAAATAAAAATAAAAATAAGTAAATAAAAGTGTATCTGTTACCTCTTCAAGCCCAAACCACTGAGCTGATTTTGCTGAACTTTGGTATAGAGAACTTTTTTTTGGTTCGTCAGCGGGATTCGAATCCGCGACGCCCGTCTTGAGCTGCCACACACCCAACCAATTGAGCCACAGAGGTCGTCGAAAGTAAACGTTTTTATTTTTTGCAGAGTGCGTTTTCATTTGCCACGTTACATTACTTTCATCAAAGCTTTTAATCATTAACCAGTTTTACGAGCAAGAAAACAATTAATTCCTTATTTGAGGGAGAAAAGAAAAGGATTTTCTTTCGGATACGCATGAACCTTCTCGGAAGTGGATAAATAAAAATTCCTCTGGAATTCCCTTGTTAGGTAACGTACCCATCAAATGATGCGTGCTGGTCCAATGCTGATTTATAAACTTCGCTTAATTCTATTTGGAGAACAATCCAATGTTGTTCAGTGATAAATTATATTTGATTTCAGCTACATTTGTAAGATTTCGGTACAGATAGGATTCGATTTCGCGGAAAGGCAATTATCGTTTTGAACAAAAATGTTTACTTAGTAATAATTAATATGCCTTTTGTACTCTAACTTTTTTTTGGACGCTAGCCGCGTACTGACCAAGCGAGCAGCCTCGTGAGGCAGCCTCGGACATTTGCCGCGGTACGCATGCCGCGCGAGGCGACCTCGGTCTGTATTTTTCTAATCGCGGCTGCCTCGTGCGGCAAGGCTGAGCCATCGTAAGGTCGAGCCAGCATCGACGCTCAGTTTAACTATTCCTCCTATTTGTGTAATCAGGACATTGCGCATCCCAAAGTCGTCTATATTCACCATATAGTCGTATTAGTTTAAGACACTGTTCTTTATCCATGACCACAGAAACGGATCTAGTCCATGACACATAAGTTCAACACGCAACGAATAAGCGAGGCAAAACACTCCCGTCTTGAGGCGCCTTTGAGCATCGACAAAAACCGACACCCTCGGCTCAGGACGCGGCACGCTCGGGCGAGGCAACGCATGCGTTTGCTTTTGACGAGGCACGTCCTGACCGACCAAGCAACTGCCTCGCGAGGCTGCTCGCTTGGCCAGTACGCGGCTAATGAGGCTCCAAATTATAAGAGTATAGAAACCGTCTATTACGGCTAAAGTAGCTGTTACGTTCCAGAGGAATTTTTATGAGGCTTCTGCGGAACTCGGCAAGCAGGAACGTTCTTCACCTGGTTTATATGTCCCTGTGTGAATCCGTAATTTGCTACTGCCTCACTATATGGGGTGGTGCTGGAAAGTCTACTATGATACATCTGGAAAGAGCTCAGAGATCGGTCTTAAAAGTAATGTTGAGGAGGCCTCTTATGTATCCTACAAAACTATTGTATAATGAACTATCTCTACTCAATGTAAGGCAACTTTATATTCTAAAGCTAGTTCTAAAACAACACCGTATATGTCTTCAACGTGGTGACTTTTCTAATATTAGTCGTCGAGTTTTTAGGGTTCAAAGTGTCAAAGTAAAGTCCACTTTTGCCCAACACATGCAGGAATTTATGCTTACCTTTATATACAACAAAGTCTTAAAAGCTTGCAGCCTCCAACAGTGTACTGTAAAAAAAGCTAAAAAGGAAGTATACAAATGGTTATTTTGTATTAAAAAAAAACGATTCTATATAATTAGATAAAATTATTATTATTGGTAAGACCACTCATGGACTCCACGAGACAGGCCAGACCTAGTGTGGAGTCCACTAGTAATTAAGTTGTACTTTGTAAAATTTAATGCAATAAACAATTATTATTATTATTATTAGCAGTTAGCACGATAGCGTGTTAAGTGTGCGCGAGACGCCATATCATCCATAATTAATTGCTAAGAGTGAGCGATATTACCCTTGAATCTCTCTATCGAGTTTAATAAAGCTTGGTAGGTTAAGATAGTTTTTATTGTGTCACCTCACGACATATAATTATTTATAGTAGTATACTGTATAGCTTATAGCTATGTCATCTTGGCTACTCCGAGCATGATAATAGTATCTGACTGAAATTCAATTAATTTGTTTTTGTTTTACAAGTAACAAAAATTAAAAAAAAAATGTATCCTTAAATGTTCAAAATGATGCTCACAGCCATTAAAAGTATAGTTGTCAAATAAAACCAACATATTCCCGTTGTAGCGGCGGGATGTTGAGTCACCTCGTATGACACTACAAGCTTTATTTTGTACAATCTTACCTATAAGTTTTAGTGTATGAAGTGTGCAGAAGTCAGGAAAAATAATTCTCTGTTTATACCATGAAAAACATAAAGAAAATAGTAATCGCCTGAACAGTCTGGTATCATCCTCATTACAAAAAGATCATAGTCATGGTTCCCTACAACATTTTTTTTTTATTAGTATCGATCTAAGCTAATTTTTTGTGAGTAGCTTCATTTTGATAAGACGAACAACATTTCTATACTACACTCGGGTTAACTTGTCGCCAGCGGTCATTGACCCCCTGTCAAAAACCTGCCACCTTCCATATAAACCGCGATTGACAATGATGTGTCAGATATTGTCAATCGTGGTTTTATATGGAAAATGACAAGTTTTTGACAGGGAGTCAATGACCGCTAGCAACAAGTTAGCCCGAGTGGAGTATAACTGAAAAAAATCATTGAAAGTGGCTGTCAAACAAGCCAACGCGTTTACGTAAAAAATTTGAAAAATATCACGTGAGATTGGGGGGTGGGGGGTTGAATAAAATCTCACGAAATTTCACTGGGGGGGGTTCGAAAATTTAAAAAACACCTCTCGTAATTTGTGGACGCCCCCTTAAATACTTGACGAGTTGGGCTAAAAGCCACCGTTATTGACGAGTTGACCTTAAATCATTAAATTAAATGGTGATATTCAAGGAATTCGTGATTCAATCAAATAGCAGATCACTGCGATATATACCTACATAATATATTCTTACACAGCAAGTTAATCTTTAAAAACTACCCGACAATACAAACCACAAATCTTATTACATAGAAACAAATAGAACAATCTTAGTTGGCGCTAATAATGATATATTATACGGGATATTATGATTTAATTAATTATTGTTGTGTCGTTAAAGGAATATCACCTCTATTGTGATGAGTGAAAAGGTATTATTTGCGTGATTGATTTAATATTTGGCTAGGGCGTGACGTGTACAAATGACACACAGATGGACACAGGGTTAGATCCACAATGACATGATAATTGATGGCCCGATGTCTTAGGATCACACACTATAGTCAGAGTAGACAGAACTGGAGTACCTCGACTTCAAACAAACGGGCGAATATACGCGAGTTGGGCGCGAATGAGACTTTCAACATGTTTCACAATGCTGGGTAACACGTCAAACGTATAAATTTCGAGATCTCTTCTGAGTCAGCCTACTCGTTAGTTGTGTTTACTCTGCTATAGTATAAAATAAAAAGGTGTCAATAAACGTGTTCAAAACTATTAATATCTGTTGACGTTTGACGTTGACGCATGTTGTTCTGATTCTGGCTCCGTGCTTAATTCTTGAGGAGCTTGTGTTTTGGACGATAACACAATATCAAACTCGCGACCTCCATCTTAAGTATTAAGGCGCTGTGGTTGTTGCAACTACGTAAAATGAGTTTTTAAATAATGTTTTTTGTAAAGAAAATGTCATTATTTAAGTATAAAAAAGTACCGTTTTAAAATTGAGAAAATTTCCTATACGCAAAGGTACACAATTTGAAAAATTCTGCTCGATAGAAAAAAATCTCAAAGATGACTGTTATAACACTGTTTTTCATAATTAAATCATTTTATGGCTAAATTACACACTTTCTAGTAAAAACAAAAAATTTAGTACATTTGTCGTAACCTAACCTAAACGATTTGATATATTTGATTTATGTTATACTAAAAACAAAAGGTTTTTTCTCCTATTTCCTATTATCATGGCACGCGGCGAGCGTGTAACCGCCACTGTACAAGGCGCGCATAACATATGAATGTTATTTTAATGTCCTTTACGTCGTCGTATTCGTACTGGCAGACATCGACCTGCTTATTTTAGGGACTACTGGGCCTTAATGCGCAAAACCAATTGAGAAATAAGAACCCATAAACAACAAAAATTGTTAATCTATAGTCTGTTGTAGACCTAATTAGTATCTCTTAGGGTAAGGGTACAACAAGACGCAATAAAGAACGGCGTTTTTAATTGAATCTAAGCTGTTCTTTACTACACCAAAAGATACATTATATTTCAAAGATAGAACCTCCCTTAAAATTATAAAGTCGCACCTCGTTGTGACCTAGCCCTAAAATAACAAAGTCTTCATGAATATTTACAAAGGCTATCTGTAGACAAATGTAAGTGACCGACAAATAATGTGTGTTTACTCAGTCCAGTCGACACCCGCGCCCCCATCAGTCAGGCTTTGGCCGCTAAAATATTATCTTAGGAAGTGTCTGATGTAACTGATCCTTGAAAGAGATATTCATTGCTTACTATAATTTATTATTATCACACATTAAGGCATATTAATATATTATACTAATAATAAAAATGTGAAAGTGGAAAAGGTCTGTCTTTGTAACTGTCTGTTTGCTTGTATTGTTTGTAGCCTCTTCAACGCTTACTCACTAACGCTAATAAATGATAAAAATGAAGGATGAACATTCCTGGATTTTTTTATCTTAATCTACAGTTTCGCACAGTAGGTAAATGATTTTAGGAATTATAAAGTTGCGGACAATGAATTGTGATAAATAGACAAAAAATACTACCCTTTCACAGGCCTCCTATTTGAAAAGTCTACACTTTACGCACTTCACATAAAGCAGGTAGATTTTACTTTAGACACTTTCAAACTCAACTTTTACAGCTTCACATTATTTACGAGGTATAAGGAATAAAACGCAGTGTTGCACTTGGTAGGTAATAAAGTTGACTGGAACAGAGCGCTGGCAGAGACCCAGTCTGGATATATCCTCGAGAGCTTTTGTTGAGGAATGTAACTCGCAGCATTATCCGCTTAAGAATGAAACTAATGCTTCAAACCAAAGTGCCGAGGATCGGATGTATTTTTTCTATTGTCTGCCTTTTCCAAATCGGCTTGTTGCATTTTAGTGCAGATGTTAAAAATGCTAGCTCATTTAACATATATAAGAAAAAAAACGATTACAACACATTCACTCAATTCTATAAAACATTAACCATAGAATGAATCTGCTAAACGTAATAATATTATGTAAGCAAATCTCTGGTACACCCGAACAGATTTTGCTTATTCTTTTTGTAAATAACGCAATAGATCTGACGGGACGATGCCATCGCGTCGAGCCCGTTAGTTTATATTTTATAAAATAATAGTAATTAAACTTAATACTTACTTAAAGCAAATATAAAATATATTCTTGGTGGAACACAAATTAAAACAACTTATACTACTGTTTATTTATATTACTGTAATAATGACCACTGTAAAAAATGTAACTTTAGTTTTAAGTTCCCATATAAGTGACTGTATGTCTTCTGAGAATAAAGTCTTTAAACCTAAACCTAAACCAGTGGGTTGAAATATTTTAGACGCGCGTTGTCAGAAATTTTGTGGCACAGAATTTTGTTAAACACCTTAAATTAAACCTTAAAATATTAAAAACATCACCTTAATTAAGAGTAAAACTCAATAAAAAACTAAGAAACAATCAAATGTATCCTTAAAATATCCGGAATAAAACTAGATGACCCGGTACTCTACGTATCATTTTCCTTACCCATTATACAAACCTTTCCTGGACTGATATAATATTTCAACACTAAAATTAGCCAAATCGGTTCAGTCGTTCTCGAGTTTTAGCGAGACCAACAAAAATTTAAATTCATATATTTTATTTATTAATATACATTACACCAACTCTCTGATCCAGAAAAGCGGAGCTTACCACGGTTTTTGAACAGATTTAATCTCATGTAATCATTAAAATAAATGGTTAATAACATTGTAGTTGTAAGCCGCTGCTTAAATAAATTATGGTGAAATCGAAACACAATTAACATGAATAAATTTAAATTTAATTACACGAATGTAACTCATGCGATAAATCACATACACCATATTTTTCTGCTCCATCGGAAACCGTATTTCATTAGATTTGTAAGGTTCAAGTTTTTGATTAAATTAAATAGAATAAATGATGTAAAATGTAAAATGTTTAAATAAAATACTTAAATAAGTAAATAAAATATTTACACATTTATGGAATTATCAAAATATATTTTAGTTAATTATTTGATCATAAAGAGAAACGGATGTTCATAATATTATTTTATACTAACGCTAGTCGAAAGTCAATAACGGTGGTTAGTTTAATATTTAATTTTATAAATATTTTAATGTTAAAAATAAATACTAGAAATTATTTAAATATATATAAATATTACAAACAATTAAAATAAGACTTAAAATTAAAAGCGGAAGCGGAAGACTTAAAATTAAAAGCGGAAGCTATTTAAATTGCGCACTAGCGCCACAAGCGGAACTCACACTTTACCCGCCTAAATTATTAAAAGTAGAGAGGGAACTGGGGACTGGAAGGTTTTTTCCAGCCTCCAGGACAGTTGGTGGAGATCCTTCTTAGAGGATAGTCCATAGCAGTAAAGTGTGAGCTCGATGCTTGAGCTATAAAATATAACTATAATTACTGTGAGAAAGTAATTGAAATAGTTAGAGAGGAAAGTGTTGAAAAGTATTCCGTGTTATAAACGTGATTGTGTTAAGTTATTTGAATGAGTGATTGGAGAATTAATGTAATAAACAAAGTGATCGTAGAGTTTGAGTTTTATTTTAACAATAAGTGTACAGTATTGTTTTACAAATCAGAAAGTGGGGATCGACACTGTTACGGATTATGGATGGGCAACACCGTGCGAGTAAAAGTCGCAATCTTGTGACTCCAACCAGGAGCTTCGATCAACGTGAAAGCTATGATGGCACGGGTCACATGCGAAGTCGCAGTCCCATCCTTCAGTGTTATCCGGTGCGCATTCGCGCCAGTGTTTCTGAACGCCCACGAAATAGTGGCCAACATCGAAGCCGTACACGAGTGCGGTCAAGATCTCGCACACACTCGAGGTCACGCAGCCGCATGCGCTCACGATCACACAGCCGCATGCGCTCACGATCACACAGCAGCATGCGCTCGCAGCCACGCAGTCGCAGTAGGAGCCACAGCAACTGGCACATGCGGGAACAAGAACTTGAGGCAGAGCGGAGACGCATTCGGCGCTTGGAATTAGATTTGCAAAAAGAACGCGAAGAAGTTCACAGGCGTGGCAGCAACCGAAGCAATCGTTATAGAGCAAGGCGAGACGGCGAGAGAAGGCGACACGGCGAGCCATCAACCAGCAGAAGGTCACCTCAAAGGTCACGTAGCCCTGTTTTTAGTAGTAAAGACATATTTAATTTGATACAGTCTCTTAAAAATGGTTTTTCGTCCCAACCAACTGCACAGGGTGAACAGAATCATAGTAATAGACGTATAGATTATCAAAACATTGTCCCTGAGTTTGATCCCTCTATTAAAAATCAGCGTATAGATATTTGGTTAAAAAAAGTAAATGAATGTGCCTCTGTGTATGGATGGGACGAAACCACTACTATTCACTTTGCAATGCAAAAATTACGGGGACTGGCTAAGGTTTGGGTTGCAAGTTTAGATACCATGTTATATTCTTGGTCTGAGTGGCAAAATTTGCTTATAAGTAATTTTCCTTGTGAACTAAATTATGGCCAGTCTCTGGAAGATATGCTTAGGCGTCGAAGTAGATATGGTGAACCAATCGAAGTTTATTTCTATGAAAAACTAGCTTTGCTTAATCAATGCGATATTCGTGGAAAGCGGGCCGTGGATTGTATTATCCATGGTATAAATGATAAAATTATAAAATCTAGTTGCGTTGCTCTGCAATGTTCAGAACCTAATCAATTGCTTAAATTTCTATTAAGTAACAAAGAGACGATGAATTCGCAAATTGTCCCAGCCAGGAATAGAAGTACTGTCGGTGCCGTAAGTGATAATGGTCAAAATAGTAAGCCTAATAGAAAACCAATTCAAAATTCAATATTCTGTTTTAACTGTAAGGACAAGGGTCATTTTTTCGCACAGTGCCCAAAGACATTATTAGTTTGCAAAGGCTGTAATAAAATAGGACACACAATTGAAACATGTTTTAAAGACAAAAATTCTAACTCGATAGATTCTATTAAAAAGACCATGCGAATTGCTAGTTCAAATGAAAGTACTAAATTTGTAAAGCAGGTAAAGATCAACGATGTTACGTTAGAAGGTTTTGTTGATCTAGGTAGTGAAGTCACTCTAATTAAAGAATCCGCGTCAAAAGGATTAGGACTCTCTCATAATGGACAATCGACAGCGATGATAGGTTTCGGAAATACTATAGTCCAGTCATTAGGTACGGTTACGGTTGATATGACAATAGATGATGTGAGCGCTTTAGTTGGATGTAGGGTAGTTAAAGACGAATATTTAGAGAAACCATTGTTGATAGGCCAATCTTTTTCTGAACAACCGCATGTAGTTATTTACAAAGACGCCACGAGACTAAATTTTTTAACTGTAGACTCTATACTACCGGCAAATGATGAGTGTACTGACACTGAAGAGTCATTGATTAAAGTAAAAGTAAAAAGAAGTGTGCCGCTTCACGGAGTTGCGAATATTAATGCCTATACTGGGACAAACTTCACTGGTGACATATTATTAACCACTAAGCTGATAGGAAAACCCAATGCACAATATATTGTATATGGCGGTGTATATAGTGTAAATAATGGAAATTTAAATGTAACAATAATGCCATGTTCAATACCAACCATATTTGTAGAAAATTTTATATTTGCTCGCGCTCAGAAAGTAGATATTGTTAATCGAGTTACTTCAACTGACGTGTCGGCTGATTTCGATAAATCTCTTTCACATATTGATAAAAGCCAAGTAAAATTAGGAGAAAACGTTTCAGAATATGATAAGAATCGGCTTTATGACTTACTTGACCGGTACGTAACTTGTTTTGCAAATGATATGGCGAGTTTAGGTTGCACGACTACTACAGAGATGGTAATCGAGTTGAATAACAAGCAACCTGTCGTGTATAGGCCCTACAGGCTGTCTCATCATGAACGCGATAATGTAAGGCAAATGGTAAAAGACATGTTAGATGCAGGTATAGTCAGGGAGTCCGTGTCTAGTTATGCGAGTCCAATCATTTTAGTTAGAAAAAAAGATGGCACTACAAGGATGTGCGTGGACTACAGGAAATTAAATTCTATTACGATTAAAGAGCGCTATCCTATGCCACTCATTGACGACGAAATTGCTAGGTTAACCGGCCAGGCGTGGTTCATCACACTGGATCTAATGTCTGGATATTATCAGGTACCAATTGCTGAACCATCTAAGCATCTAACTGCGTTTGTCACGCCCGACGGCCAGTACGAGTTTAATCGAATGCCGTTTGGTCTGGCAAACGCACCGGCTGTTTTCCAGAGGATGATGAACCGTGTTTTGGGTTCGGCTCGTTTTGATAAAGCGACAGTATATATCGATGACGTATTGATATTTGGACGGGACGCTAGCCAGTGTTTAGATAATTTAGAATTAGTATTGCAGTTATTAAAGGAAGCAAATCTAAAATTAAACTTATGTAAATGTAGTTTTTTGAAAAATAAAATTGATTATCTCGGATACGAAATAAGTTCGGACGGAGTACGCCCTGGCGAAACAAAAATAAAATGTGTGAGTGATTTCCCTTGTCCAGACAATGTTCATGGGGTCCGCCAATTTCTTGGTCTTGTTAGCTATTTTAGAAAATTTATCGAGGGTTTTGCGATGATAGCGTATCCACTAACTAAACTTTTAAAAAAAGATACCTGCTGGTCATGGGGTGAAGAACAAACCAATGCATTTATGGCTTTGAAAGAGCGACTAACAGTACGACCGGTATTAGCTATATTTGATCCGTCAGCAGAAACCGAGGTTCACGCGGACGCAAGTAGAATAGGCATTGGTGGCATTCTAATGCAGCGTGTTTCGGAAAAGGAGTTCTTTAGGCCCGTCGCATATTTTAGTAGGCAGACAGCACCAGAGGAGAAAAATTTTCATTCATATGAGTTGGAGACTCTGGCTGTTGTCTGCTCTCTCAAAAAGTTTAGAGTTTTTCTACTCGGTAAACCGTTTAAAATAGTAACCGACTGTAGCGCGCTACGGTCAACGTTCCAAAAGCGTGATTTAGTACCAAGAATAGCGCGTTGGTGGCTAACTCTGCAAGAATTTGACTGTTCTATCGAATATAGGGCAGGTAAAAAGATGTCACATGTTGATGCTCTTTCTAGGAATCCGGTTGAAGTTTCTGTAGGTTGTGATACTGAACCCTTGCCAATTGTTTTGTCAATAAGCGATCAAGATTGGCTTCTCACTCTGCAGTTAGGAGACTCAGAATTGCGAAGGATTAGGGATATCCTGAATTCTAAATTAGATGACAAAGGACTAGAATACATAAAAAATAATTATGTTATACAAGATAATAAGCTATTCAGGTACATAAATGGTAATAAATCTGATATTCGTTGGGTGGTACCTAAGGGTGCGAGATGGCAATTATGCAGGATGAATCATGACGATATAGGTCATGTAGGTTTTGAAAAAACTATAGATAGAATCAAAAGTAAATATTGGTTTGCTAAAATGAAACGGTTTGTTAAGAAATATGTAAGTGCTTGCATAGAGTGCGCTTATGCCAAAAAGTCCTCAAATAGTCGCGAAGGCCTTTTACACCCTATAGAGAAAATTGGAAAGCCTTTCCACACCCTGCATATTGACCATCTCGGGCCCTTCGTCAGGTCTAAACGAGGTCACACCCACCTACTAGTAATTATAGATTCATTTACAAAATTTATTTTTATAAGACCAGTCCGCAATACGAATACACAAAACGTTGTAAGAGTTTTAGAAGGAATTTTCGACACGTTTAGATCCCCAGAGCGTATAGTAAGTGATAGAGGTAGCTGTTTTACATCTAATACTTTTAAAAAGTTTTGTCAAAATAGAGGTATTAAGCATGTATTGAATGCGGTAGCGTGTCCTCGTTCAAATGGTCAAGTAGAGCGCTACAATCGGACTATTCTTGATTCATTAACTGCACAAAATTTAAAACACAATGAAAGAGATTGGGATAATCAATTGGGTAAAATACAGTGGGGACTAAATAATACTATCCAGAAATCCACAGGTAGAGCTCCATCCGAGGTTATGTTTGGCACATTAATGGTTAGCGAGGTAAACCCAATTTTGAATGAAATAACTGACGAAACTCGAGAAACGGTAGACATAGAAACATTACGAGATAAAGTTAAAGAAAATATTAATAAAGCCCAGGCAATACAAAAAAAGAATTATGATAAGGGTAGACGACCGGCGCGCGTCTACAATAAAGGCGATCTTGTCAAAATAGTTAAAACTGCATTTAATAACAGTGGCAAAAGTACTAAACTCATGCCAGTTTATGAGGGACCGTATAGAGTAGCCAAGGTCCTAGGTAACGATCGTTATAAACTGGCACCAATACCAGGTTTTGAAGGCATGAAAAAAAAGCGTAAAACAACCGTTGCTGCTGATAGGATGCAACCATGGATTCATTTGTCTGCTTTACAAATCGATGAGAATAACGATAACGACGATGATGATATAGATGTCAATATAGACGATTGTGATTAATTTTTATTTTTCTTATATTCTATTTAAATATATTGGTTCACCAAATCTATTTAGTGTGGAAATGTATGAATACTTGTATTTTTTTTTTTAAGTAAATTTAAAGTGTCTGAATTTTCTAGATAAAGTAAATAAGTAGTACTCAGAGTGAATTTTGTGAGTGCAAAATAAGGTATTCGAAGTGAAGTTTTGAGTGAAATTTAAGATAATCAGAGTGAAGTTTCTGAATAAGATCTAAGATACTCAGAGTGAAGTTTCTGAGAGTAATTTAAGATACTCAGAGTGAAGTTTCTGAGAGTAATTTAATAAGTTACTCAGAGTGAAGTTTCTGAGAGTATAATATTAAGACACTCGGAGTGAAGTTTTCTGAGACTAATTTAAGATACTCAGAGTGAAGGGTCTGAGATTAATTTAAGGAATTCGGAACAGTCTTATTTAATTTATAATTTTAAGTGCTCAGAGTGAAGTTTCTAAAAATAAATACTACAGGAATAAATTATCTACGTGTAATTAATTAAAGTATGAGCAACTATTTATAAATGAAAAATAAATTCAATATATAGATAGAGTTAATTTAAAATATACTAAATTGTACTTTTGTTTTTTTTTTTTACTGATTTTATGTCAATAATAATAATTGTTACTTGGCCAAGTGTAAGGTTTCACCAGATGTGTGTGTGTGGGGACCACACACATGTCAGGATGGACGAGTGTAAGGTTCAAGTTTTTGATTAAATTAAATAGAATAAATGATGTAAAATGTAAAATGTTTAAATAAAATACTTAAATAAGTAAATAAAATATTTACACATTTATGGAATTATCAAAATATATTTTAGTTAATTATTTGATCATAAAGAGAAACGGATGTTCATAATATTATTTTATACTAACGCTAGTCGAAAGTCAATAACGGTGGTTAGTTTAATATTTAATTTTATAAATATTTTAATGTTAAAAATAAATACTAGAAATTATTTAAATATATATAAATATTACAAACAATTAAAATAAGACTTAAAATTAAAAGCGGAAGCGGAATACTTAAAATTAAAAGCGGAAGCTATTTAAATTGCGCACTAGCGCCACAAGCGGAACTCACACTTTACCCGCCTAAATTATTAAAAGTAGAGAGGGAACTGGGGGACTGGAAGGTTTTTTCCAGCCTCCAGGACAGTTGGTGGAGATCCTTCTTAGAGGATAGTCCATAGCAGTAAAGTGTGAGCTCGATGCTTGAGCTATAAAATATAACTATAATTACTGTGAGAAAGTAATTGAAATAGTTAGAGAGGAAAGTGTTGAAAAGTATTCCGTGTTATAAACGTGATTGTGTTAAGTTATTTGAATGAGTGATTGGAGAATTAATGTAATAAACAAAGTGATCGTAGAGTTTGAGTTTTATTTTAACAATAAGTGTACAGTATTGTTTTACAGATTTAATATTTATCCGGACAAATTATAAGTAATGATTATTTTCGAATTACATATTTTGTGAACTTCATATTCCAATGAAGTTTCCTTAGCAAGTAATTATATATAATCAGTATCAGTCGGATTAAAGGCATGTATGAAGACAGAATCCACAAAATCGGCTCATCTAAAAATAAATAAATACTTCTGTTATTTTAACTCTTTAGCTTCCTAAGATGCTGATAAAATAAGCAATTTTAAAGCTAATGAATGATCGATTGATTGATTAGCTACAATATTAAACCACAAAAAAGAACATAAGCATAGACATTGGACAAATTTTAATCAACGCGTAAGAAGCCAACATTTTTACTTTCTACCACCCACTATTAATGTAAAAGATATACGCTGTTTATTGATAGATTACATTGTAGTTATACCTCTACAAAGTTTTTCCTTGCCTATCAAGTTTATTTTCGAACATATTAGACAAAAACACAAGTCTCACATTTTTTACGTTATTTTCTGACGTATCAAATAAGGACAAAACTGGGAGAAACCTACATACTGACACGGTGTGCATCCAGTATCCACTGAGAAAGAATTAAAAATTCCACCCCTAAGGAGATTACATAAAGCAGATATATTATTACGTGGTTGAAGCCGCAAGCGAGAGCTAGTCTTGTAATAAGTGAAGTAACTAGCATAGAGTTTGCATGTAATTTCTAGAGAGCTTGTACAGCTTGTAGTGGGTATGTTCAGAACGTGAACATGCAGGTCGTGCGTGATAAGCCAAAGGCAACCTGACTCGAGCACTGCCAAACTTACACTAATGTATGCGCCATAGCTCATAGTAGCCACAACTCACAAGCCAATGTTTTTAGTAGTCACAACTTACAAGGTTTCAGTTGCCACAATCTGCAATGTTTTGGAGTCGAAGTCTATTTCGAACATAAAGTTAATATACCTAGGGGAATAGAGAAACAAAGGCCTGAGCAAGCGAGATGTCACTATCTGCAGTAACACTGCGTGGTAAAAAGAGACATGTGATACATGACAGCAGCACTCTTTTTTTGACCACCAGTCGGCACGTGCCGCACGTTGACAATTTAATCTCATAGAATTCATGTTCAATCATGCTTATGTAAGTGTACACGTACACATATTTTTACACACATATGAAAACCAATTTCGGTTTCGTTTGACAGCTCGAGATTGTTGCTCTATTCCGCTAGGTATATTAACTTTATGGTTTTGAACTAAATGACACCCGCTGCGCCAAGATTTGTATATCACGCATAAATAGTACATTTTTCCTTTTTTTGAAATAAGGGGGCAAACGAGCTAACGGGTCACCCGATGAAAAGCAACTTCCGTCGCCCATGGACACTCGCAGCATCAGAAAAGCTGCAGGTGCGTTGCCGGCCTTTTTTCTGGTTACAAACTATCCCATTTGACTCAAAATATCTACATTCCAAATTATAACAATATCGCTACTGCAATGATCAGCGGTTTGGGGCGTGAAACAAACAGACACTCTTTTATATTTATAATGTCATTGATAAGAATAATTCACAATCAATTTCAGCCTTAGCCCGGCCGCACATTATCCGAATTCTGATCAGAAACAGTTGAATTTCGCCGGACCGCCACCCCGCACACTATCCGAAATATCCTTCCGGCGAGTTCGAGCTCACTCGGCTCAGTATAAAATGTAAGAGACAGCGCGAACGTTCAACTGTTTCGTATCAGAAATTTCGGACAATGTGCGGCCGGGCTAATATGAGCTTTAGGCTCAATTCACACCGGAATGGCAGAGGCGAGGCGAGCAGTAATGAAAAAAACAATAATGAAGATAAAGTTTAAATCATATGACACTGAAACTGCTCGCCTCGCTATGCCATTCCGGTGTGAATTGAGCCTTACTATGCAGTAGAAAAATGGTAATTTTAAAGAGCAATTTCATCGATCAAAATTCCTTGACGGAAAATTCTTATTACCGAATTACTTAAAAATCGATACAACAGTTTAAACGTCAATTAGCTTTGTCCACACTGTGCCTTTTTCTGTTCGTCAAGGGCATGCGTTATAGCGCAGTCAACAGCGAACGTGAGGCATGCCCGCGACGCATGCCCTCTGACCGTATCCAAAACTTTCGCTTTGTTATTAAAAATGACAGTTGGCGTTGCGTTCGTTGAATTATTAAATGCGCCAAAACGAAAGCTGAATGAAAGAAGATGACGAAAAATTGAAGACGAAAGCGCATAGTGTGGAAATAGCTCATAAATAACATACAGACAGACATGGCAATAACAAAATTATGTATAAGTAAAATAGTGATCTGAAACATGCTTGCAATAATGGTTTTAGCAAGCGAAATGCGGGCATAAAGTCATTACAAATGTGAACAAATTTCCATTTTGGCGAGAAACATAAATTCATTACAAATATTAAGATTCATTTAATAAACTTTCCCCGCCGTATTAAAACATATTAATATACGGATTTCCAAGTTAAAATTCACACGCCAGAGACGGAAACTCTATTTTAACTTATAATTAAGTAATAAGTGTGACGCGAGTTAGACGCGTGTCCCGACCCTTGACGACGGGTTATTACGTGATGGAGATCAATCGTCATTAATAAATAAATAATCGTAAACAATACGCGCGGCATTCGGGGACTGTCGCGGTAAAGCTATTGCATAGCATTTTTATCAACTTATGCAATTATAATTCATATACGTAGTAAAGCAATGTAGTTGCACGCACACAAATACTGTGCCGAAGTCTGCCAAACTGAAACAATGTGATGAACGGCACCGCTGTGCCGGTCAGAGTGTTGGGTTTTTTTTGTTATGGAATTTCTGGATTCAGTCGTCGCATTTAAAGCCCGCGATAAAATAATAGGAACCATTCAGAGAGTGAGAAACAGAAGTGACAATAAACAACAGGCGCTGGCAGACATTTTCGCCGAGTGATAGAGAACAAGACGTGGGAGAACCATGCTTCGGCACGAATGGGCCGGCTCGACCGGAGAAATACCACATTCTCACAGAAAACCAGCGTGAAACAGCGCTTGCGCTGTGTTTCACCGAGTGGGTGAGTTTACCGGAGACCCAATCCCCTACCCTATTCCCTTCCCTACCCTATTCCCTTCCCTTCCCATCCCTACCCTCCCCTATTACCCTATTCCCTCTTAAAAGGCCGGCAACGCACCTGCAGCTCTTCTGATGCTGCGAGTGTCCATGGGCGACGGAAGTTGCTTTCCATCAGTATGGATTTTTTAGTAAAAACTAAAATTACATTTAAAAAGTAAGTACGGTAATGTTATTGTAATCTTACAACAAAGTGTGGGAGCATGATAATTTTAGGAAAGGTGGTAGGCCCCCTGGAAGCGTCATAAGCTGTCAACGGCTGCCGTCGACTGCCGCCGACACGTGCCGTCGAAGCCGTCGACAAGTGCCGCCGACACGTGCCGTTCGTCTGTAAGAAGCCTTACTGGTTATCTCGCACTGCCTAAAAGGTACTATAAAATTTTATATAAGTAATAGAATATAAAATAAATTTTACATTTTAAAAAATACATTAAATACAATAATTGTTGATGCTAAATCACGATCTCTATTTACACGTAATAGTTCTTATGATGCCGTGTCCATATTGCTCTGTCGTCTGTCAATGATTTTTAATTGGACTATTTGTGACACGTTATAAGTACGTTATTAAAAGTTTCACATCTCATTACGACGACGGCAAACTTTTAATTTGATTTATTTTACTGCGCAACGTTTTTAATTACTCGATAAATGTTTTTATGTTCGAATAAAAATTAATTGAAACAAGAAAAATAATTGTCCTTTCGAAATATAATTATATAGCAAAGTTGTAAATAAAATAATATTTTATTTAGGACGTAAAAATCAACTTAAATTATTATTTAGTGTATTTCATGATCTACTGCTTTCTTTTTGAAAAGGTAAAAATTTTAACTCGCCTCAGTATATCTACACTTGACCTGATCAAAAAGACTATAGACCAGGGGTCATCAATTAGTTTCGCTCGGGGTTAAGAAATAAAATGACCTTCGCGGTCCACACAAAAAAAAAATATTATGCAAAGTGTACAAATCAATGAAAAAATGACAATTTTTGTAAGTAATTATCCCTCTGATGTTAGGAGTGAAATTGGTGTAAGATATTGGAATTTTATCCTGGAGATGTTCATCGAGACCGAAATTTATTTTAAACGAAGTTATAATCTTTGAAAATGCTTGATCTGCACACAATGGGTCGGCGGTCCGGATGCGGACTGCGGTCCGCCATTTGGTGACCCCTGCTATAGACTGTAAAGGCAATCGCACATTTATATGTACGCACTCGGCGCCGCATCTTTGTTAAATATTAATGGAGACCAGTCCTAAGAATAAGTAACATTTCTGTCTCTTTCAACTGCTTGGTGAAAATCTTGGATATTTTTGATTGGAAAGGGATCTTTTGGCGTGTTTAAATGGATTACAACTGTTTTTTAACTAATCAAACCATCTTATAACCCGAGCAATGAATATAAGCAACGATAAGATACAACATTCATACAAGTTTAACGCATACATAAAAGTTATTTGCACGTTATATTATAACTCTTATAAGGTCTCCTTCCCGCGAATATATGATAGTCGTTACTCCAACAGAAGTAATGTAACTCTCCACCGAGTGCAGAATATATAAAGACAGAAGGCAAATTCACGTAGATATTATAGTTATAAATCATAGAAAACAAAGGTATACTCGTACTGAATTGAAATCGAGCTACATTATTATTATTTATAATATGTATACCATAAGACCATTAAAGTATTAAATAGGCATAAAACATAATAATATTTAATTGATAACCTAGATGCAAGTAAAATGGCGGAGGTCACTTTCAGTCCCTGAATTCATTCTATTTAAGTTCTTAAAGCCTGTGACGCGCGGAAAATTCTACTACTAGGCTGTTACTGAATTTGTGAAAAATCTAAAAAAAAACAAGACATTAGTATTGTACTAAACGCGAAACATTTGGAGCTCATCTTCTGTCTCACTATATGCTAGACCGGGGGTTCCCGGGGTTACACCCGGGTCGGGCGGTGAGTCCCCGGATTACTGGTTCAAAAACCTCAAAAACCGGGCTTTAGTATTGTACTAAACGCGACATATTCAAAGCTCATCTTCTGTCCCTCCCTATACTAGACCGGGGGTTCCCGGGGATTCGCCCGGGTCGGGCGGGGAGTCCCCGGATTACCGGTTCAATTTACACGCTACGGCTAATTTGCTTCCTCTTCACTCACGTGCGATAACATTTTAAAAGCGTTACTCGAAATTGATTGCGCTTAATGAAAACTAAACGCTTGCTATCGCCTATGACCTGACGTTGAAACTAGTAAGTTTTGGCTCTTGAATAACTTTTACTTTTGAATATGACTGAAGCGTACAAGTTCACTTTATATAAAATAGAATCACGATTTAATAAATCAATGAAAACCCAGGTTTTTTACCCGCATTTAAATAACCTCTGGAACTATTGACAGTGTAAATCTGCCGATTGAATCAACTCAACAATTTATTTAAAAAAACAGCGTATAATTATTTAAATAAATTTCAAAGACTTAAGTATAATATCATGCAGATGTAGACAGCGGGGGACGATTGAATACAGTTATATTAAAGTTCTAATACTACATTATCACAATCAGATTAATTATGGCATATATTTTCGGCGGTAACCAAGTGGCAATTGGCACATAAAAATGTGTTTTGAGAACAATCGAACAAACAAACCTGGTTTTCTTAATTAAGAAAAAAGAAAGAATTATTAATCACAAATAAGTAAAATAAAAACAATTTAACTGCCAGACGTGAAATGGAAATACATGTTTTGAACACCGAAAGAGTTCTCAACTTATAATTACCTTCTACTCTAGTGAATTTTATCGAACTTTGTCTAAATTAAATTCGGTGTTGACATAACGCGATTGTTCTCAAAACAGATTATATTTGATTGAACGAAGTTGACATATTCCTCTTTGTTTTAGCGGCTTTTGTTCGAACGCATTTCCTTAATTATAAAATATTTCTGGAATCTGGGTAAATAATTTATTGGTGTCCCGCGGATTATGAACCAGAAAGGTTCATGCGTAAAATATTAAAGTCATTTCAATAAATTAAGTTCTATAGTAATTTAAAGCGGTGTGACAGACGTGCGAGTAAGTACACTGACTTATCTAAGCCCGGCCGCACATTGTCCGAATTCTGATCAGAAACAGTTAAATTTCGCCGGACTGCCACCCCGCACAGTATCCGTAATCCTTCCGGCGAGTTCGAGCTCACTCGGCTCAGTACAAAATGTAAGAGACAGCGCGGACGTTCAACTATTTCTGATCAGAAATTTCGGACAATGTGCGGCCGGGCTTAATCGCCTGTGTGTCAACAAAGAGCCGCGAGCCGCGTGCCGCGAGCCGCGAGCTGCGAGCCTGGGGGCATGGTAATCCAGTGTAGGCGATTCTCGTGTGTCACCGACGCGAGCCTAGTAAGTTCGCGAACTTAAAACCCGCGTACTTTAAGTTCGTACGTCTATCAGGCACTTAAGTATACTTTGATATTTCAAGAACGTTCTGCCATAATATTATACATTATTTCGATATGAAAAATAAAATATGCTGGCCGATTTTCATACATATAGATAAGCGCACAAAATTTCATCAAAATTAGTCGAGCCGTTTCGGAAGAGTTTGGCAACTGCCTTCACGACATAATATACAGATATAAGAGGTTATAACTTGACGACTCTCCTTTTCTCACTATCCAATTTTTATGCTCAAAACATGATTGGCAAACGAGCAAACGGGTCACCTGATGGAAAGCAACTTCCGTCGCCCATGGACACTCGCAGCATCAGAAGAATTGCAAGTGCGTTGCCGGCCTTTTAATAGGGAATAGGGTAATAGGGGAGGAGTAGGGAAAGGAATAGGGGAGGGTAGGGAAGGGTATGGGGTAGGGGATTGGGCCTCCGGTAAACTCACTCACTCGGCGAAACACAGCGCAAGCGCTGTTTCACGCCGGTATTCTGTGAGAACGTGGTATTTCTCCGGTCGAGCCGGCCCATTCGTGCCGAAGCATGGCTCTCCCACGTATAAACATATACGTGGGATATAGATATAACAATTATACAATATTATACTCGTTATCTAACAAAACAATTCAATAAACGTTAAAATAATATGAAAATCGCATGAAAATGCATCGCAATGTGCCCTAAATCCGGCAATTTGTGCCAAACTGAATAGGTAGACTAAAGGCTTTAGCTGTCTAGGGGCTAGTCTTGACAAATGTGTCCCACTGACATTTTCATAGCTCCATACGTCACCTCAAATTTTGCGAAAGGGTTACTCGTGCCCAAATTAATCTAACATTTGTAACCATCAATCCCTTTAGGTAACAAATCGTAAGAACCTGGGTGACCGCAACCAGACGACCAAATTCCCTATTGATTTGTACTTGTGTATTCGGTTGGGAGAATTTTATCTATCTGTTCGGGTGTTAAATAGTTTTACGACAAGATATAAAAGATATTTCATTGCTTTATAAATATAATTAATCCGTATAATTGATCGTACAAATGCTTAATATTTAAATGTCTTCTTCACGCTTACGCTCAACTGATTTTGTTCTAGTAAGTATAATAATAATTGAGAAACTTTAAGTACTGAGAAATCTCTTAGGATATATTTAGGACCGTAAAAGTTTCACATAACAGTAATTACTCAAACCAAAGCAATAACTGTAATACGAAAATTACAATTGTAATTATGACGGTAATTTATTACGAGATTACATTAATTTCGCCATTCATCTGCGAGTCATATCACGGCGAGTTGTGCTTGTGAATTATTGCGTTGACAATTTCATTCAATTACATTTAATGTCTGAATTAAGGCTCTGCTCCACTACGATAGCGAACTAGGTTCATTTTCCATTAGGTTTCTTGCAACGTCAAGACGTCAAAACGTCACCAGACTATTCGTGAATTTGCAGGCTATTTGAACATTGTAATAGCGCTTCCCCGCAAGAAAACCGTCATTTAATATAGCTATTCAACCATTGTAGATTATATATTCTGTAAAATGGAGCATTTTGTAGTTTCCTAGAAAATATTACTGTTGATAACTAGGAAATATTTTAAGTAAATAATAATATTTATTATAAGTAAATTGTAAATAAATAATATTTATTATATTATATGCAACTGAAGAAAAGGAGTAAAATCCCAGCATAAACTTTTCGACGTAGTTGGTAAGACGATACTTACCGTTGGTGGTACGCTATTTATTACTTACATAGTATGTAAGTAATAAATAGCGTACCACCAACGGTATCGTCGTCTATATAACGTATTACGTTGTACATGGCTCTACGAAGTATTACAGTACTACGCTACTACCTCGTAGCGCTAATACAACATTATAACGCTACGACCGCGTAGCACTACTACAAAGTGCTACGGAATATTGCAGTGCTACGCTACTACCTCGTAGCGCTAATACAACATTATAACGCTACGACCGCGTAGCACTACTACAAAGTGCTACGGAATATTGCAGTGCTACGCTACTACCTCGTAGCGCTAATACAACATTATAACACTACGACCGCGTAGCACTACTACAAAGTGCTATGGAATATTGCAGTGCTACGCTACTACCTCGTAGCGCTAATACAACATTATAACACTACGACCGCGTAGCACTACTACAAAGTGCTATGGAATATTGCAGTGCTACGCTACTACCTCGTAGCGCTAATACAACATTATAACACTACGACCGCGTAGCACTACTACAAAGTGCTACGGAATATTGCAGTGCTACGCTACTACCTCGTACTTCATAGTGCTAATACAAAGCTGTAACGCTACGAATGCGTAGAACTACAAAGCGCTACGGAATATTGCAGTGCTACGCTACTACCTCGTAGCACTTATGTAATATTTTAACACCACAACATAGAAGCGCTCTCTTGTAGTACTCAGAGCTTCATTCTCAGACTTATAAGTTATAACTTATAATTCTGGAACTTATAACATCTGACTTATAATTAACAACACGGTCACAACGTAACTCAGCTACATTACGTTGTGACCGTGACTAACCTAAAACTAAGTTTACACCATAACTGAACGATATACTCCGTACCCCGATTTTACTATTTAAATACAAGATAAATGCAGCTGCATCACTCGCTCGATCCAGTTCGTTTCTCATCAAACTACAAAATGCATTCTCATGCAAACTTACGCCAAACTCGTTTTGATTGGTCAAAACTCGTAAAGTTAGTCCTCTGACGTTTGTTTAATTTATATTAGAATATTATTTTGCTATTTTATAGTATGCGGACTGCGTCAAATATGGAATGAAGCTGAAAAAATGTGGCATTAAAATAGTAGAGTCTATGTTCAAATTCAAAATATGCTATTTGTCATAGGACCCGTTAAAATGTAGCGGCATATGACGTTAGCAACCGGCGATTAGCAACGCTCTCGAGGGAGCACGTGACATATGAGTGACGAACAAAATCACTGTCGAGTAACTCAACTCTAAAAGGTCGTATCCTAATAGCATTTGAATAATAAAAGCGCTATATACTTAAACTAAAACTACCTACCCACACTTTAAATAAACATTTAAAACTAAAAACGACGGCTTGCTCCCTAAGAGTGTTTGTCAGAATGAGAAGGAGATAATTAAGAAATATACCACCTCAAAATTTAAATCCTCGCCGTGCAAAAGAAAAAGTGTGAGATATTACTGCCTCTCGTACGCCGCGCCGACAGTCTAGTGTTCTGAAACAAGTTCAAGAAATTTTACCAGTCCCAAAAAAGTGCACATAACATAGAAGTTTCACTTCAAAAAAGCAATTGACTTTTCATAGTCTTTTCATCGTCAATGTGATAAGAAGTGAATCCTCGACTTTTCTTAGAATCTCTAAAGCAGATTGACCGTACCTTATCTAATGTAACTGCGCCTTTACTATCTTCAGCACCTCTGACGTTGATGGATTACGTGTTGTAGGCAAATTGTGAACTTGGCACAAATATTTACAAAGCCTACGCGAACATTGCCGTGCTATTCTCTACCTAGTTGCGATGGCATACGGTTTATTATCGAATGAGTCAATCCAAGTTGTCTTTGCGCAATTGAGCTCGAAATCACCTCTTTAACGGTGATCTATTATTTTTATGATGTACTGCGACGCATATATTTTCCAAGAAGTTTCTTTTGTTAAAAATACAATAGAGGAATTTGAGCGTTCGGTGCACAGAGGATTAAAACGAAATGCACTAACAACTTTCAGACGTGCGTTCTCCTCTGCATAGTGTGCATTTAAAGGTAAACTTTTTTAAACTACTAATGCTAATAAATATCTCATGAAAGACCAGATACAACTAAAGTCTTTGTGTGCGCGTTGGCATTGGACTTGGCTGGTAATTAGTAAAAAAAGTTCTTCAATAGAGAGAAAAAAAAAATCTTTGAAATTAATAACACGCAAATAAGAAAACTTGTTATTGACAATAGAAAATATCTTTGCAAACCTTAATCATAATTCATAACTAATAATAAAAAAAACCTTACACATTTTATTAAATACCATAATATTATTGTACTCAATTTTTTAAGAATTGCAAATTCTTTCAAAATAACTCTTGCTGTGTTATTTTGGCATAACATTGGCATAAATAACTGTATATAATAAATAAAAAACGTAATAAAACGGTTATTAACCTACTTCGATAAATTCCACATTCAAAATTATTTGATCGTTCGGAAAACATTACGAATATGCCTCAATATGCAACATAAATATTGGCCGTCAATAAATGCGTTAATGGCAATACAAACTCTCGTAAAATTGTCATAACAGCATCGAATGGCTACCCATAAATGAACCCTTTGGGATAACATAAATAAAGGTGGTTTAAATTTAAAAAGCAATAGCGGAATAGACCTTTGCGCGCTTCGTCTAAATAAACCTGAGACAGAATCATCTCGGCTTACAAAAATAAGGCTTTTACCTTACTCTACCTTTAAATAATCAAAACTCTTTCGAGAAGTGTCCTTATTTTTAAAGAATGTAAGAAAGCAGAGTTATAACAGGTTAGAATAACTACAGTTGAAATGCGAATGAATAGAAACACTGACAGATTTAAGGGACAGAACTACGAATAATAAAAACTAAGGAATTGTAACTCCCATACTATTACCGTTTTAAATTTGGTTCCTTTTGATCTGTCATGTAACGTCAGTCTAGTACCGCTCAAGGTCACCTAAATATTACAAATGTATTGAAATGTGTAACCTAAGGTACACTTTTTTGACAAGTACTGTGGAGCATGTTTTTTGACGGAGTTACTTTTCCTTAGTTTTTATTATTCGTAGGGACAAAATAACAGATTTTCTTTGTCAAACTGCAACTTAATTTATTACTTAACATAGAAAGCACCTTTTTCTGATGGTCATGCTAAGTGCTGTCTTCTTTTTTTTTAATTTTCGCCCTCTACAGAAAAATTAAATGTCGAAGTCATTCAAAAACTGAGGAGGCGATAGAAAATGATTGCGAACGCTGAATTAGCAAAAATCACAACGTAAATATGATTCGGGGAAGTTTCAGAAACCTCATTATATTCGGAACACCATTTAAAGTTGGCGCTCGCCTCTGGACCTTCTCGCTTTCAGCCCTGAATAAACACATTTTTATTCTGATCTCATGCTAATAAAATGCAAATTGGCCCTTTCGGCTTAGGGTTCAGCAATTTTCTACAAATGTTTCCTATTCAATTTTATTTGATACCCTTAATTGGTGGTCATTGTGTCCCGCTCGTCCGCTGCCAATTCAATATGCTTCGATGCGTTGGGGTCGCAAATGGTCTCTTAGGCCATGCCGATGTGACGGTGTTAACAGCGTAACATAATAATTGTATTCTAATCGAGTGGCTTGTTTACTTCTAAATTATTTAGCTATTTTCAATTTAAAATTTATATGTGGGAGAGCCATGCTTCGGTACGAATGGGCCGGCTCGACCGGAGAAATACCACGTTCTCACAGAAAACCGGCGTGAAACAGCGCTTGCGCTGTGTTTCGCCGAGTGAGTGAGTTTACCGGAGACCCAATCCCCTACTCTATTCCCTTCCCTACCCTTCCCTATTCCCTTCCCTTCCCTAAACTCCCCTATTACCCTATTCCCTCTTAAAATACCGGCAACGCACCTACAGCTCTTCTGATGCTGCGAGTGTCCATGGGCGACGGAAGTTGCTTTCCATCAGGTGACCCGTTTGCTCGTTCGTCCCCTTATTTCATAAAAAAAATTGAGACCTACAAGCTTAGAATTCTGTAGTGCCGAGGGGGGTTATTTTAAAAGTGCATTCTGGCATATAGTCGGCCTGGTCTAGAGAAATGGATGGGTCAATGCTTCTGGGCCAAACCAAGTGCGATTTTCCTCATGATGATTCCCTTCAACGTACTACCTATATTTGATATACCTGGGATCAAACCTAAACCCTCAAGTGCAAATTTTCCACCCACAAACAATTTTACACCATTTTTAATCTTATCGAAAAATTCCAAATCATGAGACCCTATGCTATTAGCATAAGGTAATTCTCATAGGTTTAGCATAAACTTCCACACATCCGGATATAATATTACCCGAGAATATCCGGGTGTTGGCGTGATCCGGGAAATTGTTATGCACCGTGTGGTCTCTACGGCCTATCGAGTGCGATAAAGTCAGAGTGTTCCATCGGCTGGCATTGTGCGAACGAATCCAATTTAGATTTCACCAAGTGTTTACACTCTTTTACCCGACTGGGAAAGTTGGGTGTTGTTAAAGCTCTTTTTTTCTTTATGTGCATGTTTTATTTTTGTTATGCCATCGTAATTTTTTGTCATATAAACTATCAAAATTAATCGTAGTCAAATAAATTGAAAACAAAAAAACTCGGTATCAATATTTTATAATAATTAAATTTAAGCTATAATTATATTTTAAATAATTATGTAATTTTGCAATAATTCATTTCAGTGTGTTTCAGAAAATAATCACTGCAATCTATATAATAAATATATAAAACTCAAAGGTGACTGACTGACGCGTTGATAGATCATCATCTATCAACGCACAGCCCAGACCACTGGACCGATCGGGCTGAAATTTGGCATACAGGTAGATGTTATGACGTAGGCATCCGCTAAGAAAGGATTTTGATCAATTCCACTCCCAAGGGGTTAAAATAGGGGAAGAAAGTTTGTATATAATAATACTTCTTAACGCGAGCGAAGCTGCAGGCAAAAGCTCGTGTTAGTATAATTTTAAGGCGAATTAATTAATTTTAATAATTTTTAACCCAAAAGTAAAAAGCATTCTACTAACAAAATTCCTCTTTCCATCTGACTGTCTTTAATTTGCATCTCATAAGTTATGCATTAAAAACTTTCAAAAGAAGATTGAGAGATACGAAAAGATTTGATATCACAAACAAGGTCGTATCCGCCAGAATTTCATAAACTAAGTGTTCTATAAAAGTTCTAGTGAATCGTGAATATGAAATGTTAGTACATAATATGAGCTCTAGTGCTGGAACACACTGACGGATAAATAATATTTTCATTGAAACTATTATTTTGAAATGTATTGGTGAAGAAATGCGTTTTTTTTTTCATTGTATTTTTATTATTTAATTTTATTTTTTCGTGTTTATGAAGACGATGACACAAAATTATCATAGTCCATTAAAAATTACTATTAAACTGGTATTATTTTGGTATCTTAAAATATTAGTTTTGCGCATGGCGCAATAATCATTTAACTACTAACAATATTACATTTTTTTGCAGGTAGCAAGGTTGTTAGGGTGAACACCGTTTTCCCTAAAACCATCTAATGAGCCCGTCAAAATTAACAACTTTTTCTATGAGAACAATGCTGGGAATTTAAAAAAAGATGCTGTCTATGAAGACTTGCATGGGTAGGAACCCATACAGGTTTTAAGGATAACGGTGTTCACCCGAACAACCTGTATAACCGTACATTATCACAATCAAAACTATTTCATGTCATTTCCTGGAACTTAAAACAACTATCTAAATCGATTTAAAAAAACTTTTTTAAAACATTTGCACTATATGAATTCATACAAACCATTCGTGTGTCTCCTCTCTAAACTGGATCAAGGTTTGAATTATAGTTGATAAAGAGGTATTTTCTGTTTTATACCTCCATTGGACCTGCAGTGAATAGGCTCGTTATTCATAAATATCCGAAGTCGTTATCCGCCATTCAGGCGCAGCCGGCAATTGGCAGGAAAAGTGCGAGTGTCTGGATACCAGTGGTTCTGTATCAATTGGTTATTTTTAATTTAGGTTAAACTTTTTTCACGGTTGCACTCCGTGATTGCCGTCATTTTCTACGAAACAGTAGAATAGATTATTTACACTGGAGAAAGAGAGGGAAGATATTGTTTCCTCTATTACGACACGCACGCAATCTACTTCTTAACGAATTTTCGATCAGATCACGACGTGTCAGTGCGACTTTAAAAATCAAGAAGATTTCACTTCAAAAAAATCCTGTTTTCGGTGGCATAAGATTGATTTTTGTGTCAAAAAAAATATATATGGTAGCCCTGAGTGGTAGCCTATAAAGTTTTTTTTATTATGCTGAAAAAATAATTATACGAGTGAGACTGCTATGAAACTATCTTATTTTCACAACAACGTATTCTTTTGCGAAAAAAGCTAGTATTGTTCAGTGTCTGATGTCTATGAATTCACACAGAAAACATTCATATTAATGTAGCTAGCAGATATTGAATTCCTAGAAGATATAAATATACAGATATTCTGGGACAAAAATTCTTTGTTTAATAAAGAATAATCAAAAACCTTTTGGCTAAGAGCATCCGTGGCCTAATGGGCAAACCTTCGGTTCGCACTCCTAGAGGGTGCAGGTTCGAACCCGGGTGGAGGCGTGTACCTATGAGACATTCTGATCTCAAGTACATAATACGGACGCTCGTACGGTGAAGGAAAACATCGTGAGGAAACCCGCACACAGTTGGTCCCAGACGTATTGACTAGTTCTTTCCTCTGGACTAGGCCGACTATGATGCGAGAATGCCGTATGCGCTTGGGCAACCATACGGACATTTAAAAATCTTGTCCCAGGCACCACAGTATTTGAGGAGTGATTACTTCGCACTGAAAAATACTGTATAAATCATCCACAACGGATGTAAAGGCCTAGTTTTTTGGCTTTGCTGTAGTCGGATAGAAATGGAATAAAGCAACTTCAAAAAAGGTACACACATAGTACAGATATAGTAGATAGGACTGAATGGTACAGGAGACGGTTAAAAATTTATTTACAAAAAGCTTTCCTTTCCTGCAGAATCTAAAATCAAATCCAGTCTTGAGTGAAGAGTGAAAAAGTTTATGGAAAAGTTTTTTTTTTATGAAATAAGGGGGCAAACGAGCAAACGGGTCACCTGATGGTAAGCAACTTCCGTCGCCCATGGGCACTCGCAGCATCAGAAGAGCTGCAGGTGCGTTGCCGGCCTTTTAAGAGGGAATAGGGTAATAGGGGAGGGTAGGGATGGGAAGGAATTAGGGGAGGGTAGGGAAGGGAATAAAGTAGGGGATTGGGCCTCCGGTAAACTCACTCACTCGGCGAAACACAGCGCTAGCGCTGTTTTACGCCGGTTTTCTATGAGAACGTGGTATTTCTCCGGTCGAGCTGGCTCATTCGTGCTGAAGCATGGCTCTCCCACCTGTTTGTAAATAAAAGTGAATCCCTATTTTCCTTGGCCTTAGCATCACGAATAGACCACATGGATACACATAAGCTAATCTTTGCGCGGACGAATTCCGAAAAACTGCTTGTACTTTATCTCAAAAACTTTTAGCTTGGGTCAAAATGAAACCTTCACGAGTAGAGTACTTTCAAAGAAATTGATTAATAGGCAGATGGCGGACCTACTTAATTTGGTTGAGTTATGTCAGTCTCAGCCAACAAATAACTACACATTGATTTGACATATAACCCGATCAAATAACAGTCCGCCTTCTGCCTATACATCAGTAGCTATGTCCACACAGTGCCTTTTTTTGTTCATCAAGGGCATGCGTTATAGCGCAGTCAACAGCGCACGAGGCATGCCGGCGATGCATGCACTCTGACCGTATCCAAAACTTAAAAAATGACAATATTGGCGTTGCGTTCCTTGACGCATTCAATAATTGAATGCGCCAATATGAAAGTTGATGACGAAAATTGAAGATGAAAGTGCACAGTGTGGACATAGCTAGTGAACGAAATGCACACCTATTACATATTATTATTCGTAGGCTGAACCCTAAAATGTTGAAAATTTTTAATATTTTCCTCTCTCAGAGGTTAAGGATACGCTCTTCAATAAAACAGATTCAAGTGCGCCGCTCCAAATGTAGCACTTTCGAACATTTTCATCAATCGAATTTCGGCATTACATTTTAATGCCGTAACGCGAATTTTATTGCCGTATTGTTTCATGAGGTATGTTTTGTGTGTGAAACAGTATCAACTGATACTTTTGCGAAGCTTAACATTAGCAACAGAATGTAGGGTTTCCGTTAGTAATTACTAGAAATCAATACTTCATCTATACTTACTTAATATTGTAAATGCGAAAGTGTGTCTGTCTGTCTGTTATCTCTTCACGCCAAAACCGCTGAACAGATTTTGCTGAAATTTGGCATGAATACTTTGAGTCCCGGGAAAGGGTGTAGGATAGTTTTTGTCCCGGAAAATGTACGGTTCCCGCGCGATAAACGAGTTTTGGCGCAACGGAGTTGCGGGCGTCATCTAGTATGGTCATAAATTTAAGGTTGATAGTATCGAAGCTTTAGTAAGTGGATGAAATAGGTAAGTAACTAACAATTTTAAAATTTAGGTTTTTTGATTAAATGGAAGCTTTAGGACCGGGAAAATGATTTGAAAAAATCGGCCAAGTATGAGTTGTACTCACGCACGAAGGGTTCCGTACCACTACAGAGCAAAAATAGGCTAAAAATTGGATTTTTGTAGAGATGTTCCGATCATGACTTTGGCCGACTAGCCGACTAGCCGATCAAGGTTTCAGATGTTTTCGTAACGCTTCGTTTACTAAAATAAGTCGCAACTCACTCGCATACGCCGCCTGCGAACGTGTTGGATCGTGTTTTGGTTATGTTAACGTCATGATATAAAGCGGTAAAGCTACGCAATAGCTTTGCCGCGGCAGTCCTCGAATTCCACACGTATTTTTTAATTGAAATTGCTTAGAATAAAGAAGATATTATGTTGTTATTAAATAAATGTCATAGATATTTATTTCCGAGCAAGTAATTTCAATAAATAAATAAATAAAATAAAAAGTCGGCGCTTTTTGCCGACTATTCGCCGACTAGTCGCCGACTACAAAAGCGGCCGGATAGTCGGCTTTACCGACTAGTCGGCACAACTCTAGATTTTTGTATGGGATCCCCCTTAGTTATTTATTTTATTTTAATTTTATTATGAATTATTAAAGTACAAATATAATTAAGTATTTTGTGAACATTTCAATTGCCTATGTTTTGCCGTTATTGATTAAGAGCAAAAAATAGCGAAAAAATCAGGTTTGTTGTATGGGAGCCCCCTTAAATATTTAATTTATTTTGTTTTTAGTATTTGTTGTAATAGCGGCAACAGATATACATAAGCTGTGAAAATTTCAGAAGTCTAGCTATAGCGTTTCTTGAGTTACAGCCTGGTGACAGACAGACGGACAGACATCGAAGTCTTAGTAATAGGGTCCTGTTTTTACCCTTTGGGTACGGAACCCTTATAAAAAATTACTATTTTATATGTAGCCGTACAAAATACATGTTAGCTACATGATGAAGTACGTTATAAGGCTTGTTTTACTATGTGGTTACAATTAAAGAAGTGAGTGGAAGAACCATGTAAGTAATAGGAAAAAAAATCCGTTTTTTTGCATTAAATAGAGGCTTCAGCGACGGAAAAATTATTTGAAATAAATAAACTGTGGATTATAATTATGTGTAGCCAGATATATTAGCCAGGTGATGAAATAGATAAGGTATAAGGTTTGTAAAAATTATAAGAGAAAAAATGAGTAATTATCCGTATGTTATGAAATGTTAGTTATTGGATTCTTCCACTCACGTCTTTAATTATAAGGGAAAAAATGAACAATTTCCCTTATGTTTTAAAATGTTAGTAAACTATTTTATGCACTTACGCCTTTAATTACTAGTGCAAAATAAACAATTTTATCTGTATGTTTTTAACTTTAAGCAATGAAAAACAATTTGCTGTTACATTTACTTATTAACTCAAAAGTTTCTTTTATTGCATTTGAATAGCCTACTTAGGCGCTGCACCTCATATAAAAGACTATTTCATTGCATAGTTTTCATTAGTTTTATTTGGTATATTGTGTGCTACACAGCTGAATAAACTAGAATTACGTAAAAGCGTTTTGGTGTTAACATTACGGTGTATATTTCGTTCGATAAAGGTCCAGTCACACTGTTCACACCGACACACAATGCGGCACATCACACAACGCAGCATTTGTAAGGCAATGTGGAATTGAACTTCATTCACTAAACGAGAGAGTTCAAATTTCAAGCTTAACTGCCCTGCATTGCAAAGCGCTGCTTTTGCCATAAAACTTATCTTTTTGCGTAGTAAAGAAAATCTAATTCTGAATCGCAATTACTTATATTATACAAAAAATTCCGTTTCGCAACGTCACAATCTGTGACAATGTGAAGTGACCCTAATTCCACACGATTCTGAGTCTTAATTTATTTTCTTAACACCTAAGTGGACTTTGATTGCTTTTAGCCCGGCCGCACATTGTCCGAAATTTCTGATCAAAAACAGTTGAACGTCCGCGCTGTCTCTTACATTTTGTACTAAGCCAAGTGAGCTCGAACTCGCCGGAAGGATATTTCGGATAGTGTGCGGGGTGGCGGTCCGGCGAAATTCAACTGTTTCTGATCAGAATTCGGACAATGTGCGGCCGGGCTTATTGATTTGAACGTCCATTACAGTCGTCTGTCTAGTAAAATAGGTAAGAAAAGAGTATATAAGAGACCAGAGGGCGTAGCCAAAGTCCCTTTCGTTAAAAACGATGACGAAATTCGTAATCAAAATGTATGGGATTTGACATTAGTCTTCGCAAGCGAAATGTCATTTAGCGATGACTTATGTCAAACCGCACACATTTTGATAACGAATTTCGTCATCGTTTTTAACGGAAGATACTTTGTCTAAGGGGGCAGGGTTCACAATAGTTGTTTACGTTGCGCAGGCTTACGTTGTTCCAATCCAGTGACCCAATCTAGCGCTGGATTGCTGCTGATAAACGGCTAAACGGGCACTGGCCGCACTGGACTGTAATACGGTGCATTCCAGTGCTTTCCAGTACCCCTTTACACTAGCAATCCAGCGCTGTATTAGATCACTGGATTGAGATAATGCTACCGGCCATAATATGTGGAAAGTTACCGTGTAGTTATTATTATTATTGGTCAAATTTTAGTCCAAAGTCAATGAAGACAAAAAACCGCGCAGTTTTTGAATCCAAATAGCTAGTATGTCCATACCACAATAGACATAATCCATACTATGCACTTTTATCTTCAATTCGTCATCTTCTTTCATTCAATAATTGAATGCGTCATTTTTGTTCAGTTGCAGTGTCTGTCAGCTTATTGTAACATGTGCGACGAAAATATTTTACTGGGTGGAATATGTGCGACCTATTTGGTCATAAGAAATTTCAGAAAAAAAAGGAACAAAGCCAATGTTTTCGCATGCGTCGTAGGCATGCCTCACGTGCGCTGTTGACTGCGCTATAACGCATGCTCTTGGTGAACAAAAAAAGGCACAGTGTGACATAGCTAAAAGGATATAATATTATTACTGCAATGTTTTCTACGTTTCTGTCGATATTCTGATATGAGGTGTGCAAAATGTCGGATTTTGGTCCAATCATTTACTGTGCTAGTAGCATCCTCGGCATCGACCTTTGCGTAAAAGTGAAGACCTGCAAATAATAATCTATTTGGGCTTATTGAAAAATAAATTGTGTATAAAATACATTGAGATAATAAGACTGACTTCTAGACGCTCAGACATTTCAATCACATAATATACCCATTATACAAAATTTCAATCATGTTGACAAAATATATAGTGAAATTCGTAGAAATGTAATATTAATGTACGTACAATGTACATGATCTTGTTATTCTGGAAAAAAAATGTGATTATATTACTAACGTTTACCTATAGTCAAAATAATTTAAGGCTCATTAACCTTTCTAGTCTAGGAGCTATGTGAAAATGCTCGCACTGTATTCTGTTAACTTAAGAAAAAAATTAAACTCTTATAAAGACACAGATTATTATTTATTATAAATTCATCCAAAAACCTCTTGGTAACTCTTAGTATGATAATCTCCAACTATTTATGAGTTCGAAGCCAAATACTTCATACTTAGTTCACGTCCAGCGAAATAAGAAACATCGTTCACTTCATTGTTAACCGCGGTTTATATATAAAACGATGAAATATGACATGTTTTTGACAGGAGGTCCATGGCCGCTACGGACAGAATTCGGCAGTTTAAGAATGGAGCATAATATTGTATGTGGGTTCCGAAACATAACCCAGTATTCTGTATTCAGTATGCTAGGTGCTCATGACATCTTATCATGCGACGCCATAATATTGTTTATGTGCCCCTGGTGAAATAAGTGTGACTATTATAATGACATCCCAACAAAGTCATATTATACAGCAAAGCACTGGCGTATATTTCGAAGCGAATCCACATTATGGCGTCGTTCTGGACGTCATGAGCTCTGACCAGTATACTGGGTTATATTTCGAACTTATCCTGTAATAAACAAAATGTAATAAACATAACGAATTGTGCTGAGATTAGCAGAATATGTAGGTACGTAATTTTTTCTAAGAGAGCAAACCCTGTGTAAAACTATCGTCACCATGTACACTTCAAACCTTTCCGTCCACAATATCCTACCACTAACACAAATGCATTTTTCCCCGTCGGTATTTTGTATGGCCGTGTTTATCCAAGTCGGCCGATTCGTACAGATTACGAAAAATAAAGTAAATACCACACGCATTTGTTACATCTTCTAGAAGGTTCGTGAGTTATTAACGAAGTAATTAACAAAATAATTACATAAGGCGAGGGTTGCGCCCTGTTTGATGTATGTTTTTTCACAATGTAATTAATCCATAAAATATAAGACTCATTTAGGAACCTTCAGAAGTTAAGACTTCGTTTATACGATCCGATATTTATATTTTAATATTACAGATACTAAAAAAATACTATTTATAAAAGGTCTTGTCACATTTATTAAGTCGAGAATTTCAATAGTGATAGCTCTAATCAAATCAATAAAGAATCAATTAATATTGTTAAGCGGATAAAATTGTAGCTCTTCCATAAACTTGATATTAACAACTTTCTTTCTCTAATGTGGTGTTGACTATTTTAATATTAATTTACCAGTCTCACTTATGAGGTTTTTTTATATTAAGTCGCATTTAAAACAGCCTCCAACATATCACAAAAATAGCCACAAATTTTCAATACCCATGATAGGACCGACCGACGGTATATCGTATCGTGGGTACTTAGCCCACGATACAATATATGATGTCGTATAGTGTGTATAATAATTTTTAATCCTAAAAAGGATACGACTGATCGTATATCGTATCGCACCACGTTAATAATTCTTTAATTCGCTCTACAATTAACGTACTCAATTATAAAGTTTTAAGTAACGCCGGCGTAAGACGGCACAATCTATTACCAGACATGTTTAACTTGAAGCACTTGTAAATTTGTTTTGCGGATCAAACAATTATAACTATACCCGAGCTGAATCTGATAGAATTTAACGTGTGGCACTGGAGTGACAGTATTGGTATGATAGACCCCAGTTGCAGTACGATGATGAAAAGTCTAGTGCTAAGGTAACGTCTCCGTGGTCCAGTGGTTTCGAGCGTGCCTCGATTCGTAGGTTCGATTCCCTGAATTAATGGCGGATCACCTCATTGTCTGACAAGTAAAATGATCCATGCGTCGGATGGGCATGTACAAAGTCGGTCCTGCGCCTGGTCTCTTCCCAGTCGTGTCGGTCGTCCACTAGGTTATGAGAGTAAAGGAAGAGAGAGTACTCTTGTGTACTGCACACACTCTTGGGCATCAATTACTCCTGCGTAACTGCAAAACCGTTCACCGTCACCGAATTCGTTGCGGGACTTATTATTATATAAGGTTAAATATAAGAGGTAACAGACAGACAGACACACTTTCGGATTTATAATATTATTATGGAAATATACAAGCTACTAGATCATTGTAAACGCGCTCATGAAAACCAATATAATTAGTAATTGTGCGAAATATGATTGCTACAATATAAACAGAGGTATGAAAAGTCCTTGAACAAATACGAAACAATACCCAGTTTTAAATGCGTTAGCCTAATTATCGTCGACGTTAAATCTATAGATGTTGCAGCTTATATCATGTTGAGTAGTTAAAAGATACAAAATATAATGAGGCGTTTAAACGCACTAGCAAATAAATGGTCTTAAACGTCTTTTTAAGATTATTTAAACTTAAAACTTAATTATTATTCGTACCAGATATCAGTTACGAAATGAAGCGTTCGTAGTGTGTCTGCCTGTGTCATCTTCACGGCTAAACCGCAGAACCGATTTGCTGAAATTTAGTATGGAGATATTTTGAGTTCCAGGAAAGGATTTTTATCCTGAAAAAGGACTTATTATCCTGGAAATATGAACGGGTCCCGCGCAATAAACTAATTTTTGATCAAGCTACGGGCGTTATCTAATCCATAATATTATGAAAACTTTCGAATGCAAAGCGATGTTCTTTGAAGTCTTACGTCAATGTTTATTATATTTATCAGCGTAATGAGCAGTTCTGATGAGAGAATATTTAACATCGATACTGTTTAAACTTATTAATGGTGCTTTATTTAATTGTTTTGCATTATTTATGTTCTTTTAATAAAATTAGGGGACAAACGAGTAAACGGATCACCTGATGGAAAGCAACTACCGTTGTCATGGACACTCGCAACATCGGAAGAGTTGCAGATGCTTGTAGGTTTGCTGGTAGTATTGGTCCGGAAATACTGAATTTACTTATTTACTAGCGTTTTAGATTAGCTAACGACAAAAGAGATAAAACTCCAGTCAATTACCTCAGGAAAGGAATTAATGATTTAAGGTCAAAAAATTTGCTGACTAATTAAAATTACTAGCTATTTGACCGAGCTTTGCTCGGTATTCGATGAAAATGACATTTTCTAAAAATGATTCCTACCTAGATCGATTTATCGCCCCCGAAACCCCCTATATACTAAATTTCATGAAAATCGTTGGAGCCGATTCCGAGATTTCAATTATATATACAAGAGTTGCTCGTTTAAAGATATAAGATTTATATGCGCCATTGTATATGTTTTCATCCGTTTATTAAAAAAATTGGAGATTGATTAGGCGACTTCAATTTTTTGTTTTTCGGATTAGCTAGGTGTTTATAAAATCCCAAAATCGTAAAGTACACTTAAGACCGGAAAGATATGAAACTGCACCACTGTCATGAATGTTGCCAATATAAGATAAGAATTTCAGAACAATAATAAAACACTGTTTATTGAAAATCTCTGATAGTAAAAATATCTGTTATTCTGTAGGTAACTAGGTGACACCCGCAACTCCGTTGCATCGAAATTCGCGAATGCCGTACGCTTTTCCGTGACAAAAATTATCGTATGTCCTATCCCAGGACTTAAAGTATCTCTATACTTTCAACAAAATCGGTTTACTGGTTCGGGTGTAAAAGAGGTAACAGACAGACAGAGACTTTCACATTTTTAATATGAGTATGGATTTTCCATCTTTTGGTGACCTAAATGGCCCTGAGTGAGTTTCTTACTGGTTACCGCCTAGCTAGTTCCTGAATTGGCATAATATTTTTATATTATGCCAATTCAGGAACTATAGGCAAAAAACTTTTTGCTAATGTTGAGTACATTAGCAAAAAGTTTTTAATAATGCTAAAAGTGCCATATGCGCATTGCTCATGGCCAATTCCAGTATGGGATATGGATTATTCTAAGCAAAACCCCTTCAAAACTGGGAGGAACTTCCAACTGCATTTTTGTCAAAATATATTATATCCGAGCTGAAAAGTATTATGAGACTCAAAAACCAATTCTGAGTTAATCTTCCATTATAGTCTTTTATATTTATGTTATCGATAAGATATATTTACTCTACAAAAGCTTTTATACTTTTAAACTAGTTATAATTGTATTTGTCTAACTATCATTGAAAAGTTTACGGACTAGACTTAAATAAAGCTTTTTAAAATAAAAGCTTAATGAAGTTTTCGTTTAAAAATGTAATTATTGGCCGGCGTTAGAGCTCCCATACAAACAGTCCGCATCCAATTATGTTCAGTTCTAAGGCTCTCTACACACATAGCGAGATATCGAATTAAACGCAGTATTATTATATACAAACTTTCATCCCGTAACCCCTTGGGGTTGGAATTTATCAAAATCCTTTGTTAGCGGATGCCTTCGTCATAACATCTACCTGCATGCAAAATTTCAACCCGATCCGTCCAGTGGTTTGGGCTGTGCGTTAATATATATATATATATATATATATATATATATATATATATATATATATATATATATATATATATATATATATATATATATATATATATATATATATATATATATATATATATATATATCTATATATTGGGACAGCATAGGCTCTTAAAAAAAGTGATATTATGACGTTAAACGAATCTTGGAGTAAACATCTCGTGGATCATAGACGAGTATGATGCACGTTTGTAATTGCCTGTTCATGGGCCAACGTAAAGATAGTTTTTAGAGTTTAGTTAGAATTAATTATTTATTAATATTTTTTAGAGTACATTTAAGTTTTTTAAGTCTTTAAGAGAATATTTCGCCTCATGTGAAGCTGGCTTACTTGCAACGTCGATAGCTATCTGGGAGCTCTCTTGTGCCGGCGTCATTAGTAAATTGTCTTGATACAAAGAGATTAGAGATTAATAACTAGCTCAGGACCCTATGTTGATATTAATATGTTACTTGTAGCAATGTTTTCTAAGATAATATCTATGCCCCGCGGTGTTTCCCGCGCGGTTTTTTAGTAATAGTACATTGCGTATTAACAGTAGATTATTTTTCGCGAATTCATATTGATTTTCCCATGGGAATATGATATTTTTCCGGAGTAAAATGTAGCATTATAATATGTGTTATTCCAGGATTGACATCCTCCATGTCAATCCTCTATCCTCAATGCCAAGGCTAACTCCATGACAAATTTTATTAAAATCACTCCAGCCGTTTAAGCTTGAAGAAGTAACAAACATACACGCTCATAACTCACAAACTTTCGCCTTTATAATTTTAGTATAGTATCATTATGTACATGAACTTCACAAAGAAAATCCATATTCTTATATTAAAAAGGCGAAAGGTTGAACCGATACGGATTAAAGGATATAAGTTTTTATCCCGCAATAAAAATCCCAAGCGTTGAACGAATTTAGAAGCAACGCACTACAGTACAAAAAGTTTCAAGCAACATTTGCAGGCACTTCTTCCAAAATTGGCTACCGTACAAAACACGTTTCTATCATAACTACATTCTATTTCCAAGCTGAGGACAGTCTGTGATTTACCGCGTAGCTTCCAAGTTTTAAACGTAACATATTTACGATACTCGCGCACCGAAATTGATATATCGCATGTCAGCTGACCTAGATTATTTATAGGAATCTAGGATTAAGGTACAAGTTGGAAGCCGGCTACATGAAGTTGCAGCAGACGACGTATCGTCGCGACACGTCATTTCTATGTATTTCTTACTCAAATGTGTCGCTAGCTTCGTGTCGCTAGCTGCACAGTGTATTTCATAGAAATACATACAAACCAGTAGTGTCGCGACGACACGTCATCTGCGGTTGCTTCATGTCGTCCACTGCCAACCGGCACTTTTATGCGAAGAAATATCTACAACTTTATGTGCAACCATCTTTCTTTTCAGTATAATTCACTAGATTTTGCCCGCAACTTCGATGCACCGGGATTCTTTTTGCGTCTATGTCCTTTATTGGGACTCTAAAGTATTTCCAAACCAAACATCATCAAAAACAGTTCAGCAGAGTAAGCGTGAAGAGATATTATTATAGCATGGATTGAAAAAGTAGTTCAGTAAATAAGAATGCACACTGGCGCATTTTGGTATCTACCGTAAAATACTTTATCAAGTAACCACCTTTTATTTCCCAAAAACAGATCCAGTAAATTACAAGACCAATCAATTTACCACTCAGATTTTTTTATATCGGTTAACTTAACATATTTCAATGAATTGTACAATATAACTTCTATATAATATCTCTTCCTTCCAACTTTTTCGAGATAAAAAATTTCCAGCATACTCTCATAATAAAAATGTTCACAAGTCTCGGCGATACTCGGAGAATATTCCACGCAATAACCACGTTCCGGCCTGATGATACTGTAATAAATCATAAAGCGAAAAGTTTCTTCATTTTGTTAGCGCAGAGAAATTGATGGGTACTTATCTGTGGATTTTTGTCCGTCAGTGTAACCCATTCGATCGATCACTGTCCGAAACAACGCCAAAGTGCAGTTTAATGTTATGTGACATGGGAATGTAGCATGACATGCCGGAATTCGTTGACGTAGAGCACTCGTCGGCATCCATAATAGTATTATAAATGCGAAAGTGTGTCTGTCTGTCTGTTACAACTTCACGCCCAAACTGCTGAACCGATTTTGCTGAAATTTGGCATAGAGGTACTTTGAGTCTCGGGAAAGGACATAGGATACTTTTTATTCCACAAAAATGTACAGTTGGTGTTTTGGCGCAACGGAGTTGCGAGGATCATCGGAGGAGGAGTATTTTATAAATGTCATCTTTAATTGAAGTAAAAGCTTGGCATCATCTGCATATTTTATATTGACTATGGTCATCTTAATTCTTAAATTTTTTGTTATTATGCTGGTTCAAGTATATACTTAATATACTTGAACCAGCATAATAACAAAAAATACCGTAATTTTACAAAAATACCCATTCGCGCGGAGGCATTTTAAACTAGCCTTAGGGTTTCCGTCTTAAACTTGCTGCTTACTTCTTGATCTGACAGGCCCTGCGAAAGTCATTTCGAGTTTAGCATAACAATTCGTGCAGATCATTTAAGCATGCGCTCATTAAGTCGGCATATTCGCGCAGAACGGGCTAATTTATGTGAGGTGTTGCCAAATTACTATCATCTAATTTTCTCAGCGCACTCTGCACATATTAATGAGCATGCTAATTTTGGATTGAGTAATAAACTTGGACGTGTTGTTTCTAGGGAATAATTAGGATTTTCAGATGTTTCTTAACTTGTGACGATATTATGGCAAATTAGTTCAACTAACTAACTAGGGCCGGGCGGTGCCACCGGTGCCCAGGCACAGGGCGTAGATTCTGAATGGCGCAAGAATGGCCATACCAAGCAACGCCCCAGAGATGTTTGCCAATGTAGTAAAAAAATCCACAGCCGAAAATATAACCTCCTCCTTTTTGGAAGTCGGTTAAAAAACAAAGGTGCAGTTATAATATAAGCTCGCACAAGGCGCAAGAAAGACTATTTACGGCACTGCATCATCATTCGTTGAAAGGTTAGCTAACAATTTAGCTACATATAGATTTTATAGATGATTCATCAAAAAGCTGCAACTTTTATTGACGCCCCTTGTTTATCCATTAAAAAGTTAATTTTTCAACCTGTCACGGCGTCCCAGGCCGGCCATCTCGCAATAAAACTTGACGTCAGTCTTCATAACTGTCGACGGGAGACGCTAAATTCTATTTTATTGTCCAATACTGCAGGCATAAGCTTCTTTATGCATATTGACGGTTCTGTTATGAGAGTTCGACGATTTACGGTTATCGGCTCTCTTATTTGTTTATTTCAATTTTTGTGGCGGATTCGCAAGATTGCGCTTACCAGATTGCTTTTCGAAACTTACTACCGTAGTTCCATGTTTCCATACTTCTATACTGATATTATTAATATGAAAATCTGTTCGTCGCTTACCATATGCCGGAAAGGTAGAAAATCATAGCAGAAGACCTCTATGATATGTATTTGGTATGGAAGTACTCTGAGTCCCAGGTAAAAGGCATGGGAAAGTTTTATATTCTGGAAAACTTTACAGTTAAAAAGTTTAACACAAAAAAACACCCTTTTTATTATACAGTGTGTAACAAAAATAAGTGATAATACTTTAGGGTGTGTACGTGTTCCTTGTAGAGAGTTCACCTTGAAAGTAGCAGCTCTGAAAGACGAATTTTTTTTTTCACTTTTGTATGGGCAAGGGCCCAAGCGTCACGAGTTTCACCATACAAAAGTGAATAAATTTTTTGGTCTTTAAGCGCTGCTACTTTCACAGTGAACTCTCTACAAGAAACACGTACATACCCTAAAGTATTATCACTTATTTTTGTTACACCCTGTATATTTTTTTTTTTATTTTAACAAATTATTGCATCGTCATTGGCTCTTAATAAGTATGCAAAGTTTCGAAGTAATTAGACTGCTGGAGATTATGCTTATACTTGGGAGAGCCATGCTTCGGCACGAATGGGCTGGCTCGACCGGAGAAATACCACGTTCTCACAGAAAACCGGCGTGAAACAGCGCTTGCGCTGTGTTTCGCCGAGTGAGTGAGTTTACCGGAGGCCCAATCCCCTACCCTATTCCCTTCCCTACCCTCCCCTATTCCCTTCCCTTCTCTACCCTCCCCTATTACCCTATTCCCTCTTAAAAGGGCCGGCAACGCACCTGCAGCTCTTCTGATGCTGCGAGTGTCCATGGGCGACGGAAGTTGCTTTCCATCAGGTGACCCATTTGCTCGTTTGCCCCCTTATTTCATAAAAAAAAGATAGTTAATAATCGTGCTCAGTTTCCGTTACGTATACAGCCCAAGATAATAATAAAAGCTAAAAAGAATAGATGCAGATGAAGCGAGAAGTGCCGTGTGGATAAAATCAATGGCCTAACTAATAGAGTCGGAAGTGCTGGTTCTATTTGAGATCGGATAAAAACGATGACGCCGCTCTCCGCAAGATATGCTGGTACTTCCAATTACCGATTATACAGTTCAAATGTTTGAGTTCCACAACTATTGTCGGCGGGATGGCGAGAAATCTAGAACTTTCAACTTTTTCCCGATTCTTGTGGCAAAAACGTTGAAATTTCTAGAATTAAAGAATCCTTTTTTAAAAGAAATAAATCTGTTTAAATAAACTAAACTAAGTTGGCTTGTTAATATACAGATCCAAATTGGTCGTAAAATTAATAAATCAGAAATAAAATTAATTGTTATTGTTAAGGACACACAGAGCCATCTAGCGGCAAACTAGCGAAACTGATCAGGGGACACACTACACATAAATCCCCTACTCGAAACTAGATGGCGCTAGGTGGTACATGCTCGAGCCTCCTAGAAATTTCCCATACTTGTTTACTTGTTTACGTGAATCGAGAACTTTCTGGAATTCGTCTCGCCATATAAAAAGCCGCAGGTGGACGGCCCGGCAGTTCAGTTCGAATCGAACTATCATCAAGCGATCTTCGGAGTGAAAACAAGTGATCAATAGTGAGTGAACCAGTGAAACCTGCGACTTGGCTACGACCTAGGACGGTGATAGTGCTTAGTGATTGGACCTAGTGATTAGTGTTTGGACTTAGTGCTAAGTGTTGTGACCTAGTGTGTGCTTGTGTGACCTAAACTTAGTGAATAAAGTCTTGAAGAGAGTCACCAGGTCTTTCTCTCCAAATCCTCGAACCCTAGCACGTAACATTATTATATTTTGTAGAGCTATTTATATGAATGCCACATCGCCTGAAAGTACCCTAACAGGCGACGTGGCATTCATGCATCGGTGTTAAATTTAAAAACATTTTAATTTTTAATGTACGAGTGTCTAATTATTATTATAAATAAACGAAATAATAATCTACCTTGCTATCTTCATACATCTTAGACTTGAAAATCTGTAAAGCAGTCACGTATGTCATGACCTACGACAATTGATTACATCAGCATTTCAATTAGTCTGCTCTTAATTACCAAGATATTAGTGTTTACGTGTAGACAAGTAAATTGAGATTTAGGTTATAGTCAAGCAAATCAACAGGGTGTAACAAAACTATGTGATAATACTTTACACTGTGTATGTAACCCTTATGTAGAGTTCACTGTAAAAGTAACAGCGCTAAAAGAGTATTTTTTTATATGGGAGAGCAAATTTGACGCATTTCTCACAGATAGTCAAAAGTAACTCCTTTAGCGCTGCCACTTTCACAGTGAACTCTATATAAAGAATCCACACCCTGAAATATTATCACTTTGTTTTGGTTCACTCTGTACAGTGGTCTGTACTCTGGTTACAGCCATGTCAAAAGAATAAATTATTACCAGCGTCAGAAGTATTCACTTCTGACTATCATTCTGTCTACTCTGCTTCTGACATGTCATTTTCAAGCTGCTTTTTAAATAAGTACCCAAATTCTGCAACTTCAAATCAACATCAATAAAGCTTCGAAGTAGTTCCCATTCTGTAACATTAAAAAAACGTTAAAGTGATAAGTCGGTCAAACGACTTATAATTTTCTCATATTATATGAGAATACTACTTTGATAGGTTTCTACAATGATATTCTATGTTACTAATGTAACTAGATTGGCAGTTTACGGCAGCAACGCGTTGCCACTTCGAAGATGCCTGCAGGCATATCTGACTTACATACTGACATAATGACTTGACTTCAATTTTTGTCATCTTCCTTCATTAAACTTTCATTTTGGCGCATTCAATAATTGAATGCGTCAACAAACGCAACGCCAACATTATCATGTGATAGTTTTAGATACGATCAGTCGCAGGCATGCCTCACGTGCGCTGTTGACTGCGCTATAACGCATGCCCTTGATGAACAAAAAAGGCACAGTGTGGACATAGCTAGTGAACTATAAAGTGGTTACGCATTTCTGAGAATCGTTTGTAAGACGTTAATACTCTAGTATTTTAGAAACTCATTGGGATTTTACCTAGATCGAAGCTAGATTAAATTACTGAATGGGAGTACTGGCCTATATTCAAAATTGAAAATTCACGTTCATTAATATAAACACTAAACATTTGACCGCCCAACATAATGCTATTACAGTTGAAAAATTGAAAATGGAATTATGACACATCATGTAGCCAGAATGCCAGCGAACGCCAACTTGAATTCACGTATAAAGTTATAATCATTTTATTCTATTATGGCGCTACAATAATGCTCTTTAGATATGATGCAGTGCGCAATTCCTCGGAGCTTTCTAGGTATCTTGCGCCATTTTGATTTTTCAGACGAACATTAATTTCACTCTGCAATTTGCTGGATGAAGTTGAAAATGTTTATTGTTTAAGATGTTGCCCGCAAATTTGCGGCTCCGAAATTTATTTATCGCAAAACGGTAATTTTTATTTCAGAAAAATATCATAAACAAGTAATAAAAGTAAGTCCCAATTATAACTTCTTTTTTCAAACAACTGTTTAGCGGCTCAAATATTTCAAGCAATCACACAGAAAAAGTCAATTAGTACGTCTTACATAATCCTAGCATATTTTTACCGTCATTCGTTCATAGATATGACATGCAGCATCTAAGTAGTACCTAATAACGTACATAAGGGCACAGTAATATTTTACTCTGAACAATGTCACGGCATTCGATACCGTAGGTACTCGATGTTTGTTCTCGGTAACTCGGATTTATGTTCAAATTTATCGCTTTTCTTCTCGATTTTCCACGCGGCTGGAGCTCCGATAGTGAGATATTATGTACCGTATCAACTCTTTTTTACGTTAAATTGATTTTTATCGCACACATTTAATCGACTAGGGCTCTTTGTGTGCAAAAATCGTAAAATAAAATCGATATTCATTTTGAGCTTGTTCATATTGGCCCATGATGCACAAATAAAGGCGATTATAAAACATGCGAATGGGCATACCGCATAATATTATGAATGAAGCGCGTTTAAATAACTCATAATATTTAACTAATTTCTTCAGAAAAATAAACGGTATATATTCGTAGGGTATATAATTATAATTATTATATGCGAAATTAATAACTTTCGCATAAAATATAATTTCTCTCTCTATTATAACTAGACTATAATTCTAAGACTCTAGTAATAACTAGACCTATAATTTAGCCTTTTCTAGAAGCCCTTGAATGCCTTTAATGCGTTCGTATGATAGAGTTACAAATAAATGACTAAAGTTTCGCAACGATCGTCCGCAGATGTTGGCTTTGTTTTTTATGTTGCTAACTTCACAACGTGCCGAGAACTTAGTAACACTAATACCGAATTATACAAAATGTTATTGAACCGTGGAATTTGTATTACAAAACTTGGAGGGAAAACTTCGTACTATTAATGATGAGGAAAATATTGTTTGTATCGAGAGTACGGTCGTCTAAAACTATGAAATCTGGCGCTGCTATGGCGTAAATCAGGGAGAGGGATAGGCATTTTCTCAACACTCCAAAAATGCAGAGCCGGTAATGTTTGTACGTGATTAAGATGCTCTTTTTAAAGTCTTCTAAACAGCTTCTCCGTCAATGAGCACCATATTATTTTATACGGATTATTATCGATGAGACAATATTAAGGACGATTATCTTATATATAAAATTCTCGTGTCACAATGTTAGGCCGCGTACTCCTCCGAAACGGCTTTACTGATTTTAACCAAATTTTATATGCATATTCAGTGGGTCTGAGAATCGGCTACTGGGTACTTATTATATTGATATGTGCATTTGTTGAATAAATAATAGTAAATTATTACAACTCGAGACTGACGGCGACCATTGTTTGTGCGACGGGATAGCGATGGATGTTGCCATGGTGACATACTATTATTTAGTCACTTCAATAAAATAATACGGGCGAAATACTTTATATGGCAAAGAAACGTTTGCCGGAATGCCGGAACAGCTAGTATGAGTATATATTAGACAACTACGGTATATAGAATAGTTGCAGATCCTGTCACTTCGTAAGTTTTGCTCACTTGATTTAGACACGTACCTCAACCAGTATAAAGACGACCTAAGATTTCCTTGAGTATTGAATTTACCAAACGCCAAATTAAAAACAGCCACCTTTATAATAATTCCACAAAGCGAATTCCCGTCCAAGCCCGACAATTGGCTTTACCCGAAAATGGCTTTTTTCCTCACGGGTGGAACTTCGCTACATTTTTGTCAAAGGGGTTTTAAATCACATGGTAGCGATGCCGTAATTAAATTTCATGCCGTAATGCATGTGCCGTCAAAGGGATGACCACGATAGGCTCTTTGCGGATAAGCGGTATTATGATATTAGGTGATAACTGACACGACGGGATATGGAGACTTCCGTTCCCCATATTCGGTGTATATTTTGTGGTAAATGCTATAAAATAGGCGTTAGGGGATTTAAAAGATACGCAGCTCGGAACGGTAGCGTGATTAGTAAACAACAAACTTTAGGAAAGGTTTTACAACCCTTGAAACCATATTATGCATGTAACTCTCTGGACAAGTGTTATTAATGTCTTTAAATGATTTGACTTCTCGTTATCTCTTTATTTCCGATTTAATACGTAAAATAGAAAGCATTGGTTACACATGAGATTTTGTTATAAGAAAAAGTAGTAGTGTAGCACTAAATTTAGTCATTTTTCCTGTCATCAAAGTTCACCGCGCAAATTCAGAACAAAAAACAAACCTCTTTAAATTAGTACCGAATTATTCGACAAATTCAGGGATCGAGAAATTCTGTAACGTACATAAACCTAACCCTCCACTCCGACCGGCACAGCGGTGCGGCGTTGCCATGCATAGTCTAACGTCGTTTCAGTTCTGCAAACTTCGTTCGGCACGGTGTTTGTGTGCGTGCGACTAGACGTAAGCAAATTATGAAACATAAGTTTATAAAAAATGCTATGCAATTTTTACCGCGGCAGTCCCCGAGTGCCACACGTTATTTTTCTTCCTTTCTAAACCGGTGGTCACATCAATTGTCCATCCGTCAGGGCTTTATTTTAAAAACAATAGATTTTACATTGTCAGCGTTGAAAAATCGATGGGTGCCGGTGCCCCCAGTTAGATCCGTCCCTGATCGATAATAAAGCTCGCGGTAATTTATTATGGACATCGGAATTGGGATGCTTCAATTTGTTTTTACGGCAATCAGTGATAGGCCAAGTGTTATTTATGTTTTTGGTCAACTTTTTCGTGACCAGAGTGCGCATTTTCTAGGTGCAAGCTTTGGTCAGAACTATGAGACTAATTATTTTCATACGTATATTAAACTAGATGACGCCCGCAACTCCGTTGCGCCAAAATTCGTTTATCGCGTGGAAACCGTACATTTTACCGGGACGAAAAGTATCCTATGTAAAGGACATAGGATACTTTTCGTCCCGGAACTCAAAGGATCTCCATGCCAAATTTCAGCAAAATCGGTTCAGATAGATATAAACAGATAGATACAGACAAACAGACACACTTTCGCATTTATAATATTAGTATGGATAGTATAAAATATAGTATATTAGGTGATATTAGTATGGATTTTAATACATTAATCATTCCAGATCAGGCGCAGCACTTTTTACATGCCCATCCGACGCCAAATTATCGAGGCGTCGCCTTGATTTGCCACGTTTGGCAACCAAATTAGATAACTGTGATTGTCACCACGATAGTAAAAGCCAGCATACGATACACGATGATCATTTTTTTTTTTTTTTATGAAACAAGGGGGCAAACGAGCAAACGGGTCACCTGATGGAAAGCAACTTCCGTCGCCCATGGACACTCGCAGCATCAGAAGAGTTGCAAGTGCGTTGCCGGCCTTTTAAGAGGGAATAGGGTAATAGGGGAGGGTAGGGAAGGGAAGGGAAGGGAATAGTTGAGGGTAGGGAAGGGAATAGGGTAGGGGTAAGGGGATTGGGCCTCCGGTAAACTCACTCACTCGGCGAAACACAGCGCAAGCGCTGTTTCACGCCGGTTTTCTGTGAGAACGTGGTATTTATCCGGTCGAGCCGGCCCATTCGTGCCGAAGCATGGCTCTCCCATAAAATAAATAAACGATACAAGAGCACTCTCTATTCCTTTCACGCTCATAACCCAGTGGGACGGAAGACCGACACAACTGGCGAGAGACCAGGCGCAGGACCCGCGACTTTTTACATGGCCACCCGACGCATGGATCATCTTACTTGTCAGACAATCAGGTGATCAGCCTGCATTGTCCTAACCAAAATTGGAAATAACATGTTTCCAATACGGGATTCGAACCCACGACCTCCGGAATCGAGAGCCACGCTCTAACCACTAGACCACGGAGGTATTAGTGTGTAGTATTAGTATGGAAAGCCATGTGGGGTCCTAAATTTTTCGGAAGAAAACCAAAAGTTTAAATAGTCTTCGGTATGCACTCTGTTATGTTCCTGTTAAAAAACTGTAACATACAATGTTGTGGAACAAAAACATTCACTTAAGTATTTTCTGCTAGTTTTAATAAAATCGGAACCACGTTTAGCGGTTTTCGAGCAGAGACCGCCAAGACTGAATGAACCCTGATTCTCTCACTTACGAATGCAACAATAATGCAGCTTCTTTTGCTGTATGATAGGAAGTTGCTGATTGATAGGAAAAGGACTACATAGCATCTAAGTTCAGACTGAAACTGATTTTCAGAGTCATTTAAACAACAACGCGACTAACTAACATACGCGCGCGATAGCATTTCTAAATTTGTATTGAATTGACAGACTTGCATCACGTCACACGCAATTGAAGTCTGTCAATTTAATACAAATTTAGAAATGGATCTACGCGTCGCATTGCGGTTTGAATCGACCCTTAGATTTATGAATGAGAACGCATTTGACGTTGGTTTGACATTTCAAAAGAATACGTCGCAGGATGATTACAGCTCGACAAAAAGAGTGCGCTTTTCTTTTATTAGAGGCGACCCTACGCTACGCTTGAACCATAAAGTTAATATACGTTAATATATTCCGCTATGTATATTAACTTTATGGCTTGAACGCACTTTTGACACAATATTATGTACTAGAGTTGACAAGTAATGTAATGTTGCCATAAATAAAAACTTTTAATTCCTGTACATATCTTGATATATTGTGTATCTAAACAGCAAATATTGTGCAATATTTTATTTACCTGTCGCATAATACTCATTCTGCCGTCTTGTTGTTTCATTACGAATTATACTGTATTCAAAATAGTAGATTCGAGGTACATGTTCGAGATCTCATGTGCTTAACATTGGCGTTGCTATTTAAAAAAAGAAAATACATTTTAGGGTTCCGTATCAAATTGTAATTTCCAAATCAACCAATTGAGCCTTCACGAAGGGAGCGTATTCCCTCTTGGCAGCAACGCACCATCGACTGTTACGATGATGCGAATTTTCATAGGCTACTACCTATAATAACTTTCTATCAGGTAATCAATGAGTTCATACTTCGAAAAAACATCCATACTTCCATACTAATATTATAAATGCGAAAGTGTGTCTGTCTGTCTGTCCGTCTGTCAGTCTGTCTGTCTGTTACCTCTTCACGCCCAAACCGCTGAACCGATTTTGCTGAAATTTGGCATGGAGATACTTTGAGTCCCGGGAAAGGACATAGGATACTTTTTGTCCTGGAAAAATGTACGGTTCCACGTGATAAACGAGTTTTAGCGCAATGGAGTTGCGGGCGTCATCTAGTCTTTAATAAGACCAGTCATGTGTCGTATTAAAGATGTTTTTAACTACTTAGTACACATAATTTTTACTAATTATTGAGTAAAATTTCCCTGTCTGTCCGTCTGCTTGTTGGCATTAATTGGTTTCACTGTGTTAAGACACAGTGAAACCACGAACTTAACTGTGTTAAGACACAGTTTTAAAACGAGGCTAAGTTTTCATTTCATAGTATAGACTAAGGTCTATACTATGAAATGAAAACTTAGCCTCGTTTTAAAATCAAAATTTTTACAGATGATGTATTTCTGTTTCTGCTATAAAACAAAAAGTATACTGAATATCTTCTGTTCCGAACATCTAATGTAGTAAGTTTATACAAAACCATCATAGTGCGAGTCCGACTCGCACTTGGCGGGTTTTTCTTGTCTGTAATGCGCCAGTAAATGCGAATTCAGAGAGTTCTAGAACAAAAGACTTGTAGTACATTAAAGAAACTTTTAACATTCCAATATCGTGATGTAATTTTCTTTAGTCTTCTATTGTTCCGTTTTGTTCGTTCATTTAAAAGAAGTGAAATATATTATTTTAAAATATATTTTATAGACTTGAAATTTAAAATTTCGAATTTGCAAATAAAATTGTGGCATACTAAAATAGTTATATATTTTGATTCAGTGTGGGATATCAAGCAAATAAAATTGGAATTGAACAAAAAAGTTATATTAAAAAAGAAATTATTTATTTTTAAAACGAGCTTTTTCCCGCGGCTTCGCTCGTGTTACCAAGTATTATTATATACAAACTTTCATTCCCTATTTTGACCCCTTGGGAGTAGAATTGATCAAAATCCTTTATTGGCGGATGCCTACGTCATACCATCTACCTACATGCCAAATTTCAGCCCGATCGGTCCAGTGGTTTGAGCTGTGCGTTGATAGATCACCATGTCAGTCAGTCACCTTTGACACTACTAGAGACTACACAAATAAAAACTCTTTTTGCCTTGTAAAATAACTCTCCAGTGAATGAAAGAAATAAAATTAATCATCTAAAATGTTCCTGAACGTTTGAGAAACAATTGGAGTGGCGTAATCTACAAAGTGTAGCGCTAATTTCAGAATAAGTTGGTGCATGATGCTCTACAATGTCCCTAGTTATCCGGTTAGGGTCGGTTCACACTGGGATGCAATGCGATTTGCGAAATTAATATTATGTATAATTATTCATTATTGCTATTGGTCGAATTAGCACTAATAGAGAGTTAATCCTAATTTACCACGTTCGGCAACCAAATTAGATAACTGTGATTGTCACCACGAAAGAAAGAAAAGTGTAAGTTAGAGCGTCCGTGGCCTAATGGTAGACCTTTGGTTCGCACTTTGGTGCAGGTTTGAACCCGGGTGGAGGCGTGTACCTATGAGACATTTTCTGATCTCAAGTACATAATACGGACGCTCGTACGGTGAAGGAAAACATCGTGAGGAAACCCGCACGTAGTTGGTCCCAGACGTATTGACTAGTTCTTTCCTCTGGACTAGGCCGACTATGATGCGAGAATGCCGTATGCGCTTGGGCAACCATACGGACATTTAAAAATCTCGTCCCTGGAGGCACTACAGTATTTAAGGAGTGGTTACTTCGCTCTGAAAAATACTGTATAAATCATCCACAACGAATGTAAAGTCCTAGTTTTTTTTTCACCACGATAGTAAAAGCTAGCATACGGTACACGATGATCATAAAATAATAAATAAATAAGGACACAAGAGCACTCTCTATTCCTTTCACTCTCATAACCCAGTGAGATGGAAGACCGACACGACTGGCGAGCGATGCCCATCCGACGCATGAACCATCTTAATTGTCAGACAATTAGGTGATCATCCTGGATAGTCCCAGCCAAACTTGGAAATAACAATATGTTTCCAACGCAGTAATCGAACCCATGACGTCGATTAATTATAGACAATAATTCAGCATAGTGATGTGGCAGTACTAAGTGCGTCGGTATACAACTACAACAACAAAATACTCGGTACTCGATTCTCATTATAATTATGTAGTAAAATTAGGTACTTTGACCAAATTTCCTTTTAGATAAATGAATCATGGAGTGTCCATAATTCAAGTAAATGACGCGGCTAGGCAAGTAGGCATACTATGCGGCCGGCGCGGCGGCGTGCGCCATCCAAGAAACACCGCGCCGCTACGATCCCGCGCGCGATGTCCATGCGTTGGGTAAAGAATTATTTAACTTTAAGCTTACTCAGTGATCAATTGATATTATTTTTATATCTTTTTTTTCATCTATTATATTAGCTAAATATCACGTCCTCGAGTATTGAACATGTATCACCAGTCATGCTGTCTATAGACTACAGCTGAAATAAATCTAGTCTTTGTTCTGACCAAGCATACCACCTCGCTCGATCGAAAGATTTTTCTTTGCGGCTACCAAGCATATTCCTATATGAATTGATCCTTAGTTAAAAACTATCCCAACATTATATTCCCAGTTTCATCCCGACTTAATCCCTATGGACGTCGCGGGCAACCGATCCGTTCAAAAACTTCGCCGCTAAAAACTTTCAAGACAGCTCCGGATTTTAAAGAAAAGTTCCATTTGTAAAGTAGCATTTTTAAGTGCTCAGCTTTGACCAGAGTTCGGTTAATCAGTATTACAAATTTTTTACTGGAAAAATAAATTTTTACACATGCTGAAATGCTTTCTTGTCTCGCGCATATAAGTTATCTACCTACGTCTTGTTTTTACCTAGATATCTGTTTTAAATAAAATATATATTGTCTATTCGGCTGTTATTAAGTCTAGCCCTAAGTAGGTTGAGATTAGACCGAGTCCCGAGTCGTCCCGAGAATTTCGGATAGAAATAATAAGTCTCAGAAAAAAAATCGTGGCAAAAGAAGAAACTTGATTAACCACTAAAAAGTCTTTATATTTTTCTGAAATGTTAGCTGTGAGTCTTTATTTTTAAATTCTAACCGATACAAACTCTTTTTTTACAATGGAATATCTTATTTTAATGAGTCTTTCTGGTCAATGAATATTTCCAGTAAGTAGTTCTATTGAAATATTTAAAACATCGGGGGTATTATAGGTTCACCAGTTTCACTAACAATTTTGGAACGTAGACGTCCAAAATAGTTTAATTAAATTTATTTGGAAACGTTTGGACGCCTGACTAGACGTCGTAATTGGCTATTAGTTGCTGATTTTATTTGAAAAAAGCAATTGATATAATTCTATTTCTAACTTTACTGACTCAGGGAACAATTTGTTGATAATTTGAAGCATTGTTGTCTGGGATCCTTAATTGAGAAACCCTTAAGATATTACCTTCAGCCAATCTATTTGACTCACGAATTCATTTAAGTAAAATTTTCGATAGAACGCTAACTCACAAAATTGTGTGTCAGAAACACGTTTTATTCATAGTTTACTCTGCTACAAATAAATAAATAAAAAAAACTCAGCCCTTAACATCCATAACTATCTAATTTTGTCTAAAAATTAACCTATATTTATACAAGAGCTACTAAACCGAGCAGATACGATACCATGCAAGATTTCAATAAAATACGTAAAATTATTATTTTCGTAAAAGAGTATTAGTAGACTTACTATTCACCATCATCATCACAATATTCTGTCGATGGATAAAGCAATGAATGATCCCAGTTTATTGTTTGGACTTTGGGACCATTCTAACATTTTAGGTATTGAATTTATGTACAGCTTTTCTTTATATTACAAAATTTTCGTAATACATTATTACAAAAAAATATATGCAAGGTTTATTTAGTAACTAACTTCTTAACGCCGTAGTAATAAAATCTTCTCATGTAACAAATCCTTAGCTAAGTTTCAACATCTCCATTTACAAAGAGACACTTCACAGTTATTTGTAGTGCTTAGAAATCTTAGGATACTTCACCACATTTGAACTCTATTACCTACGTCATAAAGGCGATGTGGTGAAATGTGACAATTCAGGTTCGCGCAGGCTATGCCGAGCCGCAGCGTGTCAAAGCGGAGCGCAAAAAATGTTTGAAATCGCTTGAATGCAATTTGTATTATGTATTATATTACGCACGGTGTCATTGGCTGATTTTGAGTATAGTTTACTACCATAATCCGTGTTACTACCATAATAGTGCTATGGCACATTATTGAAAGCGGGGAGGCCCCATTACCTTTACCCCAAAATAATGGAGATCGCCGCAGCCCGATACAGTGTACGGTGTGTAATTAAAATCCGTGTACATTTTGCGTCGATCCCTTTAACCTTAAATAACAAATAGTGAAAATCTTATTTATTATATTATAGTTTAATTTATCATGATTCGAACATATTGCATTCAAGCAATTTGGGCGGATTTTCGTGCGCCTGCGCACGCTGCGGCTCGGCATAACATGCGCATACATTACCTACTTGCTGTTGCCTTGCGCCAATTCATAGAAATTGCATTACTTGAGTGAATTTTTGCGCGTCCCTACTGCGACTCGATATAATATGCGCATACTGGTGTTGCCGATTTGTTGTGTTTTAGTTTCCCAGTTAAGCGTGAGATATGAGCTTGCCAACGCCGTAAGCTTATTAGCAACCAGATGTCTCCGTCTGGAGGCGGAGTTACAGGGGAATAACTTACGTTTATCGCACCTACAGTTGCCAAGTCTTATAGCTATAGCAATCATCTCATCTAGAAAGTTCTTTTGGAGTGTTATGGATATCTTCATTTGATCACTGTCTAAAAGAGTATGGGTCAGTAATAATAACTCCCACACCGGTTTCGGTGACGGTGGCCGGTTTCATTGAAACCAGGCCAGTTACGCAAGAGTAATTTTATAGTGCCCAAGTGTGTGCGCGGTACACAAGAACTCTCTCTATTCCTTTTACTCTCATAACCCAGTGGGACGGAAGACCGACACAACTGGCGAGGGACTAGGCGCAGGATCGACTTTGTACATGCCCATACGACGCATGGATCATCTTACAAGTTATCAACTTGTCAGACAATCAGGTGATCAGCCCGCATTGTGGGTCAGTACAACACTATTATATTATAGCTATTAAGAAAATCGCGTCCCGCTGTCTATCCCTATAATATGCTTATATTTGATAGTTATATACAGTAGATGACGGGAAAAGATGTAGGCTTATTTTTATAGTGCACAATTCTAGCTTTTTTTTTTATAATATAAAGAGGCAAACGAGCAAACGGGTCACCTGATGGAAAGCAACTTCCGTCGCCCATGACACTCGCAGCATCAGAAGAGCTGCAGGTGCGTTGCCGGCCTCTTAAGAGGAATAGGGTAATAGGGGAGGGTAGGGATGGGCAGGCAAGGGAATAGGGGAGGGTAGGGAAGGGAATAGGGTAGGGGATTGGGCCTCCGGTAAACTCACTCACTCGGCGAAGCACAGCGCAATCGCTGTTTCACGCCGGTTTTCTGTGAGAACGTGGTATTTCTCCGGTCGAGCCGGCCCATTCGTGCCGAAGCATGGCTCTCCCACGTATAAAAAAAGCGTGATAAATTTTAAATAGTTAATGGAATCAAGCGTTACTTTGCGGAAATCCATAGTTTAAATTTAGTTTGTTATTATTTTTAGCAATATTCCGCGAAAACAACTTCCACCTTTAAGTAAATGAGTGAGAACTTAACGGACGTTGTTCGTAGAGTCCACATCCTGAGGATGCTCCGGTGTTAGGGCGAAACGCGCGTCGAGGTTTTCAACCTGCATGGTGGTGAGGGGCCTTGCACGGATTTGCCAACATTATTGCTTGTGTGGTGGTGGTGTTTGCAAGTTCTTGCATGCGAGTGTACGCATAGGCAGTGTGGGAGGAGGGAGGTGCTGTACGCATGCCTATGCGTACACTCACTCATTTACTTAAAGGTGGAAGTTGTTTTCGCGGAATATTGCTAAAAATAATAACAAACTAATTTTTTTTTTTTTTGTGATAAATTTTAGCATTTTTTGGAAGCGGTGCCACATTTTATCATCATTTCATGTAAATAATTTGTGGATATTCGTTTATAGCACCTAGAAAACAAAACTTAAACAAAAAATGTAAATGATAACAGCACGGACGTAAAAAAAATATTTACGTCCGTGGATAACAGCTGTATAAGAAAACTAGACTCCATACTTGTAAAAACTTCATTTTTGTGCCAATAACATAATAGTCTTCCAAAAACAAACTGATTTGCGCCTACGGAAGAGTATTCGATTGAAATTGAAGCTATCGAATCCATAAAAACAATTTCCTTGTTGATATAAGGGCGAGGGTAGTCGGATATTTTTCGGCGCCATTCCGTTCCGAATTGTATGAAAGTACGTGACTGCGTATAGAGTGAGATCAAACGCAGAAACGTTTGCGACCTAAACTTAATTTGAATATAATTCGGTGCTATAAATAGCTGCTAAGGGTAAATAGGCATTGCTTACTAAATCCCGTAGATAATATTATATACTAGATGACGCCCGCAACTCCGTTACGCCAAAATTCGTTTATCGCGCGGAAACCGTAAATTTTTCCGGAACAAAAAGTATCCTATGTCCTTTCCCGGGACTCAAAGTATTTCCATACCAAATTTCAGCAAAATCGGTTCAGCGGTTTGGGCGTGAAGAGGTAACAGACAGACAGACAGACTTCGCATTTATAATATTAGTATGGAAGTATGGATTGGAAAATGTACATGTCTGACTGTTACCTTCACGCCCAAACACCTGAACCGATTTGCTGTTTGGCATGAAGATACTTTGAGTCCTGGAAAAGAATAGTGGTCATCCCGGAAAAATGTACGAATCCCGGATGATAAACTCGTTATGCGGAGGTCCATGGTCTTCGATACAATGCAAATAAAAGCGAATTTATGATTTGTATGTCGGGTAATAAAATGTATGGACATAAAGAACCTCTATCGCTGTGTACCGCACCACTGAATATGGTTACGAAGTTTAAAAGCACATTGATGAATTATTATTTTTTGAATATCTTTAAGAAGGAAAAAAAGGGACCCTATTCCTAAGAATTCGATGTCTTATTGTCTGTCTCGGCTGTATATCTCAATAACCGCTACTCTTCTGAAATTTTCACAGATTGTGTATGTCTGTTACGTATAAAATAACAGATACTAAAACAAATTAAATTTAATATTTAAGGGGGGCTCCCACACAACAAACGTGATTTTTTGAACTATTTTTTTCTCGATATCAATAATGGCAACAGGTTAGGGTAGGCACTTGAAAAGTACAAAATACTACATTGTATTTATACTTTAACAATTAACAGTAACATTAAAATAAACTAACTAATTATGGATTCGTACAAAAACATTATTTGCCTAATTTTGCTCTATTATGATAGGGAACCTTTCGTGCGCGAGACCAACTCGCACTTGGCCGATTTTTTTCATCCATTTCTCTTTGAATTTTGCGTCTTTGGGAAAACTGAAATAGGACTAAAAGCGATGAAGGTTAATCATTCTTCAAAGATGCACTAATTATTGTAAGTTATTATATGAGTAAGCATTAAGCACCACTTCTTTCGACTATAAAATAAAACTTCCGCATATTTACAATAAATTTAGACCTTCCGCGCGGCTTCACCCACGTAAATTAGGAATTCCAAAGACAAATGAGCCCACAAAAATAGCCTATGACATCATGTGGTCTACTTTTTATTTATGCCAAACAACATAGAAATTGATGGATGGTGCGTGAAATAAGTCCTTTCAAATAATTTTCCCCGTTTATTCCACACTAGCTGTTGCCCGCGACTTCATCCGCATGGACTTCAGTTTATAGCGCGCGGTGTCAACAAAATTGGTGTCAAAAGCTTTTTAAATCAAAATACCCAAAACAGCCGTGTAGAGTTCGACAAGGCTGTTTATGAACGTGGCGAGAAAAGGAAGTAACGCTTGTATCATACAAAAACGTCATTTTTGACAGTTCTCCTTTACCAGCAGCGCACATTGACTGACATTGACACATTCAATTAAAGCCTTGTCGAACTGTAGTGTGCACATAATATTATTATTTTTTAAATTAAACTTTTTTACTTTACACAACTTAGCTGCATTACACAACTTTAGCTTTACCCATAAACTATTTAGTATTTATTATTGGTATGTTGTTGTTTATCTATGTTGGTAGGTGAGTTATTTGATAACGTGCATAACAATCGAAAGACTTGAAAAACGTAGTCCAACATGGCACCACCTATTATATATATAGAAATATATATGAGCAAGCGATAGCGTGATCTAGGCGACTCTTTGCGCCATCTGTTATGAGTTTTGGAACTAACTCAATTTGAACAAATTTACGCATAAACACCCCCTTACAAACCCTTTACCAGTAAAAAAGTAGCCTATGTCCTTTCTCAGACTTTAGACTATCTGTGTACAAAATTTCATTACAATCGGTTCAGTAGTTTTGGCGTGAAAGCGAGACAGACAGACAGACAGAGATACTTTCGCATTTATAATATTAGTATAGATTTTCCTCTGTTTCTTGGCTATGAGCTATCTAACTCTAAAAGAATACTTCAAAATTTCAAATCGGACTAGTAGTTCCTGAGATTAGCGCGTTCAAACAAACAAACTCTTCAGCTTTATAATATTAATGTAGATAATAACGCAACCGCATAAAAAATGTCGATAAAAATATCGATACCAAAATCTGCATCACACCACATCACTAGTGCCTTAGTTTGATAGTTCACGAAACATTTTTCGTGAAGAATAATTGATTTTTAAATTAAAAAGTCTAAAAAAAGTCTAGTATAAATTACAGTTGGCTGTGATAGGTGATCCCGCTATTTTTGAAATTCACAGTATCGCTGCAATTTTTGTAAGTAATTATAGCACAAGTCAGCATTTTGTTCGCAATTTACGGGGTAGTGAAAACGTGTTTGCCGTGGAGTGATTGACATACGACTGACAATTTGTGCCCATATGGGCAGGATTTGGCGACATGTGACAAGCTCTATAACATATCTCTTACATCTAAAATCTGTGATTACGTTACTCCAAGCATAACTTCTACAAACTATGTCCATCAAAAGTAATAGCTGTTCTAAAAGTAAAGACTTTTTAGTTTACTAATAGAGTTCGAAGTTTAAAACCCGCTGACCACAGCTAAAACCTTCATCGTACACATGTTTTATTGTAACAGCCCATTCAAAGTTATTTTACTTCGGCCTACACGAAAATGATTCCTATTTCCTCGGCATAAAGTTCACGTCAGAGAAATCGAACGATCTGTACCGCTCGGTTGCAATCAATTTCGACTTCTCACTTCTTCATGAATATGGATTTGGTCTCAGGGCTTGGGATGAAGGACCTATCTGCAATCGATATTTTGACAGTTCATGTTCTTTGTGTTGAAGTACAGTACTTACTTTAAAACAAAAATGCCTGCTATAAGTAAAGTATTTAGCCTTGTTTTGAATATTTCCTACACAAGATTTTCTACGGATGTTCCTGTTTAGAAGATCCTTAATCGAAACCTTATCAACATAAAAATAGATAAGTGACACAAAACTTTTGTAGTGTAAAATATAAACAATAAACAAATCTTTATTTCGCTTAAAGAAACTTACACGCTAATCTTACACAAACTCTGATCTCCACACTAGGATTCCCTGTGTCGTGGAGACCAACGGGGCTAAAATGGTCGCTTTGAAGAATCATGATATGAATCATAATATGATTCATTTTTCTAAAATCGCAAAATGCAACTCTGCTTGCAATTAATTTCTGTATTTTTGTACTGATTTGACATTTGTCATTTTGACAGTTTTGACAATTCATTTGCCGAATTGATTAAAGAGGAATTGCTAAATGTGACCATTTTAGCCCCGCAGAGTATAATATTTTCTTAAACTTTTCTCCGCGTAAAATCTTTATTAACCAGATGTTATTCTAAATCCAGTGGATGTGAAATAAGAAAATAAAGTATGCATCGACCTTACGAATATTCTAGTAGTGGAATCTAAAACTAAATGCATTTTTCATGTAGTGAGAGAAGTTCGCTCGTAGTTTGTCCCCCGCTTCGATACACCAATGTATGGTTTCAATTGTAGTTTCCTTTTGTTTATTAGCCTTCTTTTTAGTGTACAACAGAAAAGTTTTGTACATATAACATACATAATATATAAAGACGTACGACGACGACGACGTAACGACGACTGGAAGAACCAGATAACTGACATTTTATAACTTAAGGACTATTACAAATTATTTTTTCTCTTTTAATTTGAGCTATTACCTACTTAATCATCTGGCTATACAATATACATTAAATCCATTTTTAGGGTTCCGTAGCCAAATGGCAAAAAACGGAACTACTTATAGATTCGTCATGTCTGTCTGTCTGTCTGTCTGTCCGTCCGTATGTCACAGCCACTTTTCTCCGAAACTATACTATTGAAACTTGGTAAGTAGATGTAGTCTGTGAACCGCACATTCGCATAAATCAACTGAGATATAAAAATAAATGAAAAATCTTTTAATTTCATAAAAATAAACCTTATTGCTGCTGCGGAACCCTTCATGAGCGAGTCCAACTCGCACTTGGCCGGTTATTTTTTTTTTTATATTTCAAATCATTATCCCGATTCTAAGGCCTCCATTTATGCAAAAAAATAAACTTTCAAATTGTTAGCTTCTTCATCCACAGCCTTCAATTGTGTAGACCAAGTCTTATATAATAAAAACAACGATGACAATACGACATTTCCAACCCCAACGATTTGCAGTTCACTTTTCAACCACGCCACTTTCCATACAGTTTTCACGTAGCGCACTTTTAATTGAGGGCCCGAACCGCGTGCCAAGTTCTGTTGGCAGACCACAATCTTAAGCCGGCGATACCGCACCGGAATATTACAATTTCATTAAGGGAATCTGATCAGGCGAGTAAGCGTTTCCAGATGATTCTGATGTAACGGGATTTGTTACGAACTTTTATTTGGAAGGAATTGCTGACGGTGAAAAGCTTGGAAAGGAAACCATATTAAGGTGTAAATAGAAATGATTTTTGAGCTTTTTGAGTTGAGTTGAATGCTGGAGTTATTTTGATGTTATAAGTTGGAACAGACATAAAGTTAACTACGTGGATCCTCCAAGGATAGAGGTTACTTTTAACCCGTCGATCGTGGAAAAACGAGACACAATAGAATTTCTATTGTGTCTCGGTCACCGGTGACCGTATGGGGCTTGATGATTGATGAATTAACTGAGAAAAGATAATATACAGTTCGTACGGGTTTATAACTACTTTGCGCTTGAGGCACTGGCAATATCTAGCAAAACATTACATCCAATTTCTTAACTTCTACGGCAAATAATAGAGTTTTAGCGAGACTAACAAAATTTAAATCTAACATTCAAAATCCTCGTGTCTCAGTGTTTGCGCGAACTCCCCCAAAACGGCTCAACCGATTTTAAGGAAATTTGTATGTACAGTCGTTACAAAATTTAAATCTAACATAAAAATTCTCGTGTCACAGTGTTTGCGCGAACTCCTCCAAAACGGCTCAACCGATTTTAATGAAATTTTGTATATACAGTCGTTAGGCCTGAGAATAGGTTTTTATCTACTTTTTATATTGATACTAGAAATAATTTATATGGCAAATTTATTGCCGGGTCAGCTAGTCCTATATATAAATGCTACAACAAAGCTACAATAACAAATCCCCCGTATGCATTTCATTTTAAACTCATCACTTTAGGCGCAATTTGAATGGAATCCGCGTAATAGGCTCGTAATGAACGTTTTAATATTTGGGCAGTATCCCCTGGGCGGGCGGCCTGGGCGGCACACGAGCTGAATTTAATTTTTATTGCGCCTATCATTCGACTCAGTCGAATGGATCTTTTGGGAAATATCATTTTTATTGTTAAAATTTTGTTCAGCGTACGTACCTACACTAAAAGACTTTGTCACTTGGTAATTAATTATAACATTCATTGTCGCACTCAAAAAGAGGTCTACTGGTACTCGTAGTTCTCTACCGTAATTGACATACGCCGGGGTAGCTTTTATGCTCTCATGCTAGGCGGTACCACCGTATAGCAATATGACATAATATTGCTATACTGTGGCGGTACGGTACGACAAAAGGAAGAGCGGTATATACTTGTCCCAATCCTTTTGTTTGTCATCTACCAATTTCGCCAAATGCCTCTCGAGGGTCTGGTTAAATCTCTCAACCATTCCATCAGACTGTGGATGGTACGCGGTGGTTCTCGTTTTATGCATTCCCAAAATTCTGCACACTTCCTGGAAGACCTGCGATTCGAAATTCCTGCCCTGATCGGAATGGATTTCTAGAGGCACAACAAAGCGAGATACGACTAACTTAGAAGCGACTGTTGTACCTCGAAACCAGAGAAAACCAGAGAGGGCGACCGCCCACACCGCCCACGCCTTACGCCGCCTCTGGTCTCGAGTTTTAGAGAGACTAACAAAATTGAAATCTAATACGTATACAATTCTCGTGTCACAGTGTTTGTGCGCGAACTCCTTTAAAACGGCTCGATTTCAATGAAATTTTGTGTGTAAGTACATATTTTGTTAGGCCTGAGAATAAGGTTTGATCTACTTTTTGTATTGATACTAGAAATAATTTACATGGCCAAACAAAGTTTGTCGTGTCAGCTAGTTCGTTTATATTTATATCGATTTAATTTTATGGATTCATAATTAAATTAAATGGATATTTTACTCGTCACTCGGGCCGGGTTTTAATAAAGTAGCCTTTATCAAGAGTCGTCAACTGGTTCGGCATTTCAATTAAATATTGTTACGAAGCTGTAAGGTATTTTATTAAAATTCGACACGACTTGATTTTATTTTACTGGTACATCATTTTTATACTTAACTGACTTCTAAAGTAGGGATGATGTTTTTGAGTCGTATAACAAAAGTGCTATGTATTTCTATGTCTTATTGGGAACATGTTGGCAATGAAAACCTTTTTAAGTTCCTTTTATCAACTGAAATAAGTGAAGTGTAATATAGTCAAAAATCAATATCAGAACCAGCTGCCTTACTCCCGACAGAATCAGAATCGAATCGAGAATCGAATCAGATCGATCTCAAGTCTCAACTTGTCATTATGTGTTCTCAACTTGTCCATATGTGCGTCACTGCTGTGCCATATTTAACGGTATGGAGCAGAGGTGATGCACAATGTAGTCAAAATATGTATTATTATTTATTTAAACATAAAAGATAATGTTACTAACATAATTTATAACTTATAAGCCTTTACTAACAAATGAGTCTATGTAACTTGATTTAATAAACTATTTCATTTCAACAGCGGTTGGCGCAAAATCGTGCTGAGCCGCAGCTAATTCGATCTCGAGATTTGGAACTAATTCAATCTTAACGGCTTTTCCCACTCCTGACAGCTGTACTAGCGCACGATAGTGCTGCGGCTCAATTTTGAACTAATCAGACTGGTGAATCAAAATCGCATCAGTTTCGGGGGTAAATCTGCTGAATATCTATGGCAAAACTATATGTATTTATTTACGTCTATACCTATTCATACTAATAGTCATATTATACATTCGAAAGTGTGTCTGTCTGTCTGTCTCTCTGTCTGTCTGTCTGTTACCTCTTCACGCCTAGACCGCTGAACCGATTTAGCTGAAATTTACTATTGAGATTCCTTGCGTCCCGGGAAAGGACATAGGATACTTTTAATCCCGGAAAAATGCACGGTTCCCGCGCGATAAACAAATTTTGGCGCAACGGAGTTGCGGGCGTCATCTAGTAAATAAACATACACGTTAAAAATAACCAAAACGTAATATAATTGACCGGTCACCTAAATTATCCTCGAAAATATCCATTTCTCGCATTTCTCCTATTGAATGGGTCTGATTAATCAAAACAAATATTGATTGGCAACCTTTTCGTCCTTTTCGCGTCTACGGACGCGATCGAATTAGGCTTATTTAAAATTATTTCATCAAACAGCTCTGATATGATTCGCTTTGATCGAATCAGGCCTTGTTAGCGTTTTATCTGTTGATTTCTGATGAAGCGAAAATTTAAAATTTTGTTTAAACCGGTGTTCATACGCGTTGGCGGTCTCACAGGCTCGCTATACTGTAAGCCCTTCTCTTAACAATTTTCTAGTATAGACATAATAATATGCCATTAAGTATGTACAGCCTTAGGGAGATCGCAGACTCGATCGCACAAAAAGTCTGTCGTCTGCGATCTCCCTAAGGCTCAGTTCACATTGTAATGTGGCGAGGCGTATCTCATGTCCTTACTCGGGACCTTTGGGTTTGGGTGTTAAGAGATAACAGACAGACAGACAGGCACACTTTTGCATTTATAATATAACTATAAATTATGATAGAAGACGAAAAGCCAATAAGTAAATCTATAAAGCACATTTTGTATAAAAGCAAGTCTATCATAAAAAGTGGGAAGCCTCAAGCAATATTCAAGCCCGGGTAAAGATGGTTATAAAAACCTTTGCTGCTACGCTTGAAAATTTAATTACATCCTGTCTTGTAGCCTAAGGCCGTTATATTACATCGTATAATAGATGTGTGCTTGTTTGGGAAGGTGTTGCTAGACAGGGGTAATTAATTTACCCATTACACTGCTTGCTTGCCTAAATATCGTGTAGGGTTGCCAGTTCAAGAGGTATGTGCTACACGTAATTAAAAGCTTAAGTGGTTGATAGGTCACTCCGAGGCATGATAATATCAGGCTCTATTATCTTGATTTTGCTATTTTAATACAACATTATCGTTCTTTAGACGTGGGAGAGCCATGCTTCGGCATGAATGGACCGGCTCGATCGGAGAAATACCACGTTCTCACAGAAAACAGGCGTGAAACAGCGCTTGCGCTGTGTTTCGCCGAGTGAGTGAGTTTACCGGAGGCCCAATCCCCTACCCTATTCTCTTCCCTACCCTCCCCTATTACCCTATTCCCTCTTAAAAGGCCGGCAACGCACCTGCAGCTCTTCTGATGCTGCGAGTGTCCATGGGCGACGGAAGTTGCTTTCCATCAGGTGACCCGTTTGCTCGTTTGCCCCTTATTTCATTTTAAAAAATATGGTAGCTTCGTTCCACTCCGTCTCTTTTACAAAACAGCAAAATAATGTTTTCAAATGAACTCCAATCGGGATTTAACAAAAAACTTGTTCAATCCAGTCTTTTGATTGTTACACTTTAGTTTGGGTAAACGTATACATTTCTCGATAGAAAAGGTTAAGATGCAAAAAAACAAACTTTTCCTCTATTAGATTATGAATAGTAAAATCATATTCATATTAGACGTAATATTGTTCAATTTTGTTTGTAATACCTAATGCATTTTCAAAAGTTTCATCTCACCTAGATTCTCGCTCGCTTATATTTAAATTGTAAAGCACAGTTTTGGCAATCGACTAGCCATTTATTATTCACTAGATGTTTCACGCAGCTTTACCGGCGTTTGCTTTACAAGTTTACCGAACGGGCCGAAATCCTCTCCGCTTGCTTTCATGTTACAGATTTTTTGAGCAAAATTGCGTTTTTAAATTTAATTTTTAACAAAAATTTGCCAACAGGCAACCAACAAATTTTTTGCACAATTTCGCAGTACGTCAAGTCTCATCCATACTAATAATGTAAAGTCCGTCTGTTACGTCTTCACTCTTAAGAGGAAACGCTAACACTGTTTTTCCATACAAACGTATTCCCCAATTTACTCCCTGGACAATGCGCCTAGACAAATGATTTTTATACAATATTGGGATCTGTTAAATCTATGCCTCTACGTTCGATTTCTTTTACTAATAAATAAAAAATATGACCCTTCAAAAATCACAAAAAATGAATGTCCCGTACCCCGCCAATCCACCGATCATAAAACAAATTTGAAAGATCTTTAAGATAAAATAAAAATATAGAGGCATAGACTCACTCTTCTTGAAGATATTTAAAAAAATTAAAATTAGATAGGCTTTACTTTGAAAGAGGAATCAGAGGACTACGTTACCTCGATTACTGTATCTGTCTCTATCACAATACACGTGCCGGCGCAGGGTGAAGTGTGATGGCAATAGTTTCTTCGTTTAAATTCTACTGCACCCGCGTTCCCTCTTAAGCTTTTCACTTTCAGACTTTCAACACCGAATAAAGACACAGGATATATATATTTTTTTCTAATGCACTGCGCTAAGTTGCTGCGATATCAAGCATTTTTTTTTTGTTATAATTTCTTCAAATACTTAATGAAAATAAATAATATAACATTTCGTTGTTTTAACATTTTATTTATGAGAATTCCGGTTTGTAGTTTTATAGGTTACAAACTATACGCGTAAGCAACAAAGCTGCATTAAAATAGTAGAAACATTTTACAGTTTTCATTCATTATAAAATGCATATTTTTTGTACCAGCAACAATTTTCATTTCAACAATGACGTCACAAGATGGCGGGTGGTTATAAACAGTCATCGCATTCACAAGGTAATCTGTTGTTTATGGTACAAGTGGTCGAATCGCCGCGAGCTCGTGATCCCCTCAGTACTCTGCTCACGTCTGTCCACCTGTGAGCTTGATTGGCGTGGTACACACGTAAGCAGAAGCGGAGTGAAGCGGAGTTAGGAAAATTGAGCTAGGATTTTTCGGAAACAAACATAAGCCGGGGCGCATTTAACAAAAATTAAGTTACGATTTATGTGTAGCAACTAGCAAGTATGAGACAGCATACGTCTGTCCATCTGTGAGCTAGATTTCTGTGTTACAAGAGTAAGCGGAGGCGTATTTAGAAAAATTAATTTGGGATTTGTCTGGCATAAGCCGAGGCGAAATTAGCAAAATTGAGCTAAGTTTTTGTGTGCAGCAAGTTTAATCGGCGAAGTACATTTATAACTGCAGCACGGTAAAAACTGTAAGCTAGATTAATGTGGTACAAGCGTAAGCGGAGGCGGAATAAGATAAAATAGTGCGAATCATAATATGTGTGGACTGTGAAACGAATGAAGAAAAAATTTTAAGAAATTCATTTACAATATCTGTCTTGCAAATAGCCGAATCGAGCAAGGAATTAAGTCGCAAGAATACATTAAAATAATAACAGAATCAGAGTAAAATAATAAATAAAATACTCGTAATAGAATAATGTAAATCTGAAATTAAGTATTACTAGCTAAAAGCCGAGCTTTGTGAGAGCTCGCGTCGTCACACCTTGACTGACTGGTGATAAGTGATAAGTTGATAACACATCTACATTAAAAAAAATACTGACTAATGAGAACACAATATCTACATATAAATAAAAATTACTAAGTTAAAGCACAAATCAATAGGCGTGATAGTTTTTCCGTAAAGTGTACCACAAAATGTAAAGGTTGTGGGATATACTAGAGCTGGCTTCGGTCGCCCTGATGAATTAAGTATGTAATATAATATTATTTTGTATTTACCGTTAATAACTAATATTATTAGTTATTAATAACTTAAATATAATAGTAGTATAGTATAATCTTGCACCACATTCCACACTCTGGTTACACAATAAATATTAATGTTTTCGGCTACATAGGCCACGTTCTTTTCTCGGCCCATTACTCTGAAACTAAGATTTCAAAACTGACTTAATTTCTGTTACAATGTCGACTTAAGAGCCCATAACATTTAACAGCCTTGTTGGCTTTTTATGAGTGAGTAATTAGGTAGGTAATGATTTTGTAGACGCGGCCATCTTGGAAAATAAAGAGCTTCGTTATTAAGTACTAACCCTGTCTTCTCTTATTAAAACAAGGTATTGAGCTGAACAGTTTAACCCTTAACTGTTACCTTAACCCTTAAAAGCTACAACGACGTTCGACAAATTGTTTCACACATCCAAAATGTATAGTTACATTAATACGTTTGTGTGTGTGTGTGTGTAATATTATTCCAGGATAGTTCTCTCTATTCCCGCCGAAAACGCAGTAAAAACTTTATTAAATCCCGCTCTACAAAGTTATACACAGGGTGTTCAATTTTGGCCACGACTAAGCATAACATCGTAACTCGATTTTTTAAAAATAGCGTTATAGTAGAGTAGGGGAGGGTGCTATTTTTGCAGTCACTCGAGCGTCATGGAGACTTAGGCCCACTTGCGCCAAAACTTTGAGTTAAATAAATCACCCGGGGCTTAATAACTCAGTGTTAACGTTTTTAATTTTTAACTCATACTACATATTGCACCAGAAGAATTTATCCCAGAGTCAACTAACCCGGGCTTATGTCATGTTCATTCATTCTTTTTACACCCAGCCAAATATGATAGAGCGAATGCTGATTAATTTAAGTGTACTGCTCTCACAGTACTTTAAATAAGGCTATCTCCTTATGTCAGATTTGAAATGACACGTGGTTCTATGTCGCATTGTGCGTGCGTGTTATGATATTTGTGCAAATAAATTAGGCGGAAAATGATAAAAATTGGGAAGAAACACTTGTGTCCAATGTTTATCTAGTCTACCTATTTATAAAGGAGTTCACTAAAGACGCACTTATCCAATAATATTATTGTTAAACTTTGTTAGGGACTTACTTTTTATGCTTGTTTGTTCATTGCAATTATTTTCAATTTTATTTAATGAATAAGAGAACAGTTTCTTTTTCTAGGCGAAATCTTCGATGGAAATCTTTGTCTCTTTGTGAGTAAATACGGGACCCTAAACAGATCGGTCCGTTCTACAATCCTTCTGTAATACGAGTCCGAGTATTCGATAATTTCTTCATCATCATCAGATAAACAACCACTGATCACTTATCATGGTTAAACACAAAATAAAACCGGTATCTATTACTGAACACAACAAAATAAGTCATAACCGAAAAATCTCAGTTTTGATATTACTAACCCAGAGTTAGTTGATTTAACCCTCCGACATCGGTGGGTTAAAAATTTAAAAAAATACCACGAGGTTAACTCCTAACTCTTGGTGGTGCAAAAGTGCATCATGTGATGTAATTGTAAGGCCTACTTGCGCCAGACTGGGTTAACACGCTTAACTCAGTGTTAAGCGTGTTAACCCAGTCTGGCGCAAGTAGGCCTTAGTAGGTTTTGTACATTAGATAAAACTGATTAATAAAAAATAATAAGAGGTTTTTTATTTTAGTGGTGGGTTCGGAAACTGCAGCCATTTTAAAGTTTTGAAAAAGAAAATATATCCAGAAAATTGCTTATTTAAGTCAGTTATAAATATATTTTAGACAGGAAGGACTTTAATCATTTAGTTTAGTGCAAAATAAAATATCTGCGAAGCTTAGTTAGAAAAATATGAAGCTTTACTTTTTTATATTTTAAAATGATTCAAAGGATTGGTAAGCCTGTAGGCTTACCAATCCTTTGAATCGTCAGTGCTTTATATGGAAGATTCTTTGGGGTATACTAAACATTCAGTATCTTAATCTGACAGATCCGATGACATTTCAATGTAAAAAATAATAATTAACCCACCACATGAGAAGTCTGACTTCTATACCATGATAACTAGACACATTTCGGAAGCCTATACAAGCTTAATCTGACACGCTGAAAATTTTTCTTAAACCATTAAGTTTTACACCATACAACGATATTTATTAAATTATTTTAATTGATCAAGCCCCACACGGTCACCGGTGACCGAGACACAATACAAATTCTATTGTCTCGTTTTTCCACGATCGACGGGTTAAATTATAATTCACGAAAGATAATAAGAAATAGCCGGTGTCTCTGTGTTTCAGTATTACTGCGAACACAGTGCTACAATATACATTACGAACAGCAAAAACTCACTCTCCAGCAAAATTTTTCGGAGTTACGACGCTATACGTAGCTGCTGTCAATATTACCTATAAATTGAGTGTCGGAAATCAAAAAGTGTCGGGGGAGTGACGCGACTAATGACATTCAGCGACGGGACTACCTGAGTCCGTCGCTAATAGGTAGGATAGGGCAGGTACGATGGGTCCGGCCCCCAGAAATTAAATTACAACACCCTATATTTCAATCTAAACGCTATACCTAATTTCGTCCCTTTCTCCCCTTAATTATAGTTTATGAACAGCTTTGTCGTGTAACCCAAGAGCCATCGACAACCAGACTTTTATCATTTTACAAAAGCTGAACATTTCCCTATAGAGGTAAGAAGGACACCCTTAAACTTTCTTATAGTATAAGACTTTTAGGTGGTCTGCCAGTAGGAAGAAACTGTCAAAAATGTCCGGCAGTGGAAGACGAAATTCCTACAGTTATCCTTAAGAAAATAAAATAAAAAAATCGGGCTTAACTCTTTATTGAAGGTTTGGAAAAATTTTAGAACTGGATACCTCCTAACGTAACCGCGACCAAAACTCCATAGTTGCTGGTCGTTCTTACCTCTATAGTGGTCACAAATAGGTAAACTTTCAGGTTTTATAAAATGACAAAAGTCTGGCTGTCGCTGGCTCTTGGGCTAGTAGAGGGGAGGTAAAGATTTAAGTGACAAATACAAATTCAAACTTTTGTTTTAGTGTTCATTAAAAGTGAATTTGGGTTTGTGACGTTGTTCCACAGTTATTACCGCTACGTTTCAACAAGCTCTAATTTGAGGGGTCGTGTTGTAAATTGCATATTGTTGCGAAGTTATAGCCCACTAAACGTTTCCCACAACTTTGCGCAGAAATTCATTTATCATATTTTTCGCGCAAACTGCCTCAATTTTTTTTTAATGCTAAATGTATGTTCACCAATGAAACATTCGTATTAATCAAGATGACCGTCCATCAATCCAACATCAATCCAAATAGCGTGTTCGCAGTCCTATGCCGTTTTGAAAATAAATAATTAAACAAACACCGTACTTTGTAATTATATCAAAATATTTTAAAGTGCATGGAGTGGGCCATTCTAAATGGACGGCTCGTGTGTTGCTAATTTTAGATTTTAATTAACCGACTTCCAAAAAGGAGAAGGTTACTCAATTCGACCGTATATATGTTCTTTTTTTATGTTTGTTCGCAGATATCTCCGCCGTTTGTGGACCGATTTTCAATTTTTTTTGTTGTTGCACAAGATACCACCCTGATTTGGTACCATGGTCACCAAAGTGGTGATCTGATGATGCAATCCATGAGGAATCGAGAGGACTCCTTGAAATTTATATGGAAACATCTAGTAATTTTAACTTTTTTGAAGGATTATGAGCATACGCTTCCAAAAAGTAGCATTTTGCACCAGTGTATACCCTGGTTCCAAAGGTGCTGTACAGAACCCTTGAATCCATATAGATACAAGTTCGGGGGGTTCGGCGTTGTTTTAAAAACGGGAAGCAGATACTGCAATGCAAATTACTTTCATCATCATCATCGTCATCATCATAGCTGGGGGGCATTAACTCGTTAATCCGTTAATCGTTAATTAACGAAGTTAACATTTTGATTAACGGATTAACTTTTAAGTTAAATTTAGAAAATGTTAAGGGACACGTTAACTTCCGTTAATTTGTAGAAGTCCATTCATCGTTAATCCAATGCCAACTATTTACCGCACAGCACCGCGGCGTGGCGCAAAAAACAGTTTCTAACACACAGTCTGTCAAGAAAGAGTAGATGCAGTACAAAATTTTCTAAACGTAATCACGCTCAAAAGTTGTTTTTTACCCGACTGCCAGGAGGGTTATTTCTGTTTGTTTTTCCACAGAGAACGCTTATACACTTTAAATATATCTTGCACATTTTATCTCAATTTAAAAATGCATATTATCTTTTTTTCCATGGGTAAAGACATTTTAACACCAAAACGAGCCTCGCTGTACAGACGAGAATTTCAACTTCATAAAGGGGAATATGCACCTTATGCCCGAATATTAAATAACACATTAGAATTATATGAATATTTTGTTTGTTTCTAACCTGTTAACTTCCAGAACCTAAACCAACAGGTTTATGAATAAGTTCACTAACGCAACGATATAAAAATGAAATTTTACATAAATTAACGGATTAACGTTAACTTGCGTTAATACTTTCGAAATGTAACGCTTTAACGTTTAACGAAGCTAACTTTTTTTGTAGCGGATTAACGATTAACGATGTTAACTATTTGATTAACGGTGCCCAGCTATGGTCATCATTATCATCGTCAACAGTACTTTACTAAGTTATTAATTAAAAGTGAATATTATAACGAAATTATTGTAACCTCAACTAAACATACAGATTTCGAGTATCATTTGATTAATATGCGGGGAGTTTTGCCCCCACCCCCTACCTGGGGGCCATGTCGTTCATTGACCTTGCCCCCGGCCTTTATTTAGTGTCGATTTTTAATTCTCCTTTTTAGGAACAAACTAAGTTATTAATTAAAAGTGAATATTTTATTCTAACATAAACTAAACATTCACTTTTTGAGTGTCATTAAATTACTTCGCTTCGCCCCAGGCTGAACCCCCCCACCTCCTGTAAATGCTGTCATGTCGTTAGTGTTGACCTTGCCCCCGGTCCTTATTTAGTGTCGACTTTTAATTCTCCTTTTTTAGGAACAAACTAAGTCATTAATTAAAAGTGAATATTTAATTCTAACATAAACTAAACATTCACTTTTTGAGTGTCATTTAATTACTTCGCTTCGCCCCAGGCTGAACTAGGGACCCCGGGACAGCTAGTAATATATAAAATACAATCCACCAGTGACTACGTAATAATATGCTTAATGGAGATAGCTAAAAAGAGAAAAATAATTATTTTTAAACAAAAAATTTAAACCGACTTCCATAGTAAACTGCCTCTAAAAAGTATGAAATAATAATTCTTACTCTATTTAAGTGCCCTTTATAGGACTGGCCTAAGCCTCAACTATATCTTTACTCAATCTTTATAATTTTGAAGTCGGTACCAGCTCCTAAAATTTCTGCGATTCTTGACATATCTATAACTTACGTCAGCTGGTACCGACTTCAAAGTGATAAAGATTGAGTAAAGATATAGTTGAGGCTTAGGCCAATCCTATAAAGGGCACTTAAATAGAGTAAGAATTATTATTTCATACTTTTAGAGGCAGTTTACTATGGAAGTCGGTTAAAATTTTTTGTTTTATTCCTAAATTTAATATCCCTACAAATTTTTGATTTTGTAAAATCGTCTTTTATATTACGCAGTAACGTATAAAAGACGATTTTACAAAATACGTCTGAATTATTATTTAATGACGTTGTAATGTTGTCGCATTGTAACGTATCCAAAAGGCATCATTAAAGCGAACATGGCATTTGCAAAGGAATAATAAATATTTATTCACATAATTGAAATAATTTTATGATAAATTACGATGTAAGCAGAAACATTTTTTCGATAAAATCAGACAAATGTCTGACGAAACTATTGTTATTTACAAAAAAAAGTAATATTTAATGATTATATACGAAGCTACCACGCACAATAGGGATGATGACAAGGTCAAAGATTAGCGAATTTCGTTAATAAAATAAAGAAATCACGGTAAAAAATAAGTGTTCCCTAAATTTCAGCTCGATAGCATTAGTATTTTTTTTGTTATACGCCTTCAAAGTTGGATAATCAAGTTGATATTTTTTTTCAATTATATTTCTTAATATTTGTATACCATTCGATAACTTATGCAATTAAAAGCAACTTTTGTTATAAACCACTTTCATAAACGCAATATTTAATATACCTATCGAACAAAATTCTCTCCCGATGCATACAAACTACGAAAGAGTGACGTCAGTCTTTCGTAGCACTTTGTATGGAGCGTTTCGGGCAGGTCTATTTTATGAGATGTTTGAATTGTCATATCTTGGTGAATTTTTAAGCTATCGGAGTCATTCTTTCAGCGATGTTTCTATTTTTTAAGGATCATTCAATTACCAATAAGAAAAAAAAATAGTCATCAAGCAAATTCATCATGGGCAATAAACATGGCATGGCATAATAAACGAATATGTCTCTCTAGACTCTGATGCCCGTTTCCACCAACTGCTTCCTAACTCTAAAGTTTTTTTTTAAACCAGCTGCGGTTTCCCTTCAGCCGTATACGAAGGATGTCCTGGATCTAACACAGGACTCCCTCCACGACCGGCCGGTCTACCTCAAGGACCGGACTTCCACCAAAGTTAGGGAACGCTTAGGCAAACTAAAGCGTTCCCCTCGGCGCCGGGACTAGCTAAGCCGGGCAGGTTCCCATCCTGACCCGGAACCCCGTGGGACGGAAGTTATTGGAGGTTCGCATAGCGACGCCTCCGCACTCCCGTCCTACGCCGGCGGAGCGGAACGGAGGAAGGGTCCTCTCTGAACCGCTCCGCGGCCTCTTTCTGCCAAAGGACGGTTCTGCCAAGCCTCATCACTCTCGAGCATGCAGCGCACCATACTCGAGAGTGAGAGGTCTCCACCTAGCACGGCCCAACGATCGCACACCTCGAGGATGTGCTGGGCCGTGTCCTCCGGAGCGCCACAGTCGTGGCAGTGGCTCTCTCCTGGCGACCTTACCGAAACAACCGTGTCCGGTGAGTACCTGTGTAAGGCGGAAGGTGGTGACCCGACTTGACTACTCCTATATTGTATATAGGCAGCCAATTTCATAAGAAGTTCAGAAATTGTTTTTGTAAGAACTTGCATATTCCATATTCAGGAAGAGTGTGTCAAGACTCGCCGATGCCGTGCTGCCCGCCCGCCTAGTTAAAGTCGTGTCTGAACTCCGCCTTAGTCTTGCTAGCTACGCGGGAACTACGTGGTAGAACTCAAAGCTGTATCGTGGAAACGTGCCACTTCTCTGGCTTTTTCCTTTGTAATAAATGTGTTTATAATCCTGATATTGCTATTTTGCGATATTTAAAAAAATAGCAAGTTTCATGGATTACTATTGTGGGGGGGGGGGGGGGGGGGTTGTAACATGGGGTCCGCAGTAAATTGTAAATTTGTTGTGATCATGATAAAATCAACAATATCGTTTCATACGAAAATTTATATACTTAAATCTATATATTACTTTTAGGTCGTCTGTGTCCAGAAAGTCTGGATACACTCACAATATTCAATAACTCTTGACTGTCACTTTGACTTTAATGGATTATGAAATAGCAAATGAAACAAAGTTGGGTACAAAATGGCAAATATATTTACAGTTTAATGTTTATAAATGTATTTTGGAATGTATACTATTTAAGTCTTTACTTAAAATACCCCACATTTTAGCACAATTTTGACATTTATTCACTTAAAATTGACGAAGACGACATAGCTTTTCCTTGTTAAATATTTTTTGTAGCAAATGTACGTTACGGTCCATCCTTATTTCAAAATCATCGATCCACCGTCTCCCCAGCTCCAGCTAATGGCGAGTAATCCAATTGCGCCTCACTACTCGGCAGTTCCTATAATGAACCCCGGAGTATCGCCAACAACGGATTTATAACTTTTTCTTTTGGCCGTTTATTTCATATAAGAGCATTTTTTGCGACGGAAGAATGTTTTTCTCGTTTTTTAAGAGAAAACGCGGGTGCAGTAATTTTTAAACGAATAAACTATTGGCATCACGCTTAGCCCTGCGCCGGCACGTGTATTGTGATAGAGACAGATGTACAATAAATCGAGGTAATGTAGTCCTCTGATTCCTCCTTTAAAATAGAGTCTGTCTAATTTTTTTTTAATATATTCAGGAAGAGTGAGTCTATATGCCTCTACGTTTTTGTTTTATCTTAAAGATCTTTCAAATTAATTTCAAAGTTTTATGGTCGGTGGATTGGCGGAGTATTTAGATTAGATTACGGAATCCTTCGTACGCGAGTCCGACTCGCACTTGGCCGATTTTTTAACTTCCGCCATACCTGTAACCAATGCTGCCCTACCTCAAATTTGACTCTAGCTACAGCCCTTATGGCTACCTGAAAACTTATATGAACATTGCCTATATTATACCAATTTCAATACGGCACACTTAAACAATAAAGCCTTTGTATAGATTCCTAAATTCCTTTGTATAGACCAGGGGTTCCCAAACTGTGCGCCTGGTGCGCCGCGACGTGGTAAGACAAGAGGGGCGCCGTGAGTCGATCCTCCATCATTATCCGAAACCACAAATATTATAAAATAAAATTATAATATGAATTATACAAAGCAGGCAGATGATTAAATATTTGTTTATTATTATTTACCTGCTTTTACATGCTTTTACCTAACTATAATAAGCATTAAAGGTGTTTACTGTTTATTTATGCAATCTTTTTGTAATAGCTAGGTAAAGCGTAGCGCCGTGATAAAATATTGAACCTGTAACTGCGCCTCAGGCTGAAAAAGATTGGGAACCCCTGGTATAGACTATAGATCACTCATAATTCGGTAAAACCGCATCCAGAGTATACATATAACATTTGCATAATACAATTTAGGCGTTATGTATTCTATGGGCGCGTGGCATTTGTCCGATGGTTTTTGTTATGAAAATCTCGTACAAATGTCTGGTCATAGCTTCACAGCATTTAACCCTCAGATCAATCCGCTTTTAAAACTACAGCAGCCGTACTGCGAAATGCCTATGTTCTTTATCGTACTCTAGATAATATGACTACGAGTATGTGGCTTGACTTCCAAAATCGGTATATTTTTTTTACAAGAAAGACACAAAGGGTCTGGTAACAACTAGTCGTAGTACAAGTAGCTCTCTGCGTGTTATGGTAATATATACTTCCTAATGTTGGTGACAATAGTAATTGCCTATTATATTATTATCTTACTAGCGTCGAGGCGTACCTCGTAAAATCCTAAGTAACTACATTATTTCAAAAAATATATATAATATATACTATGTTTCCGTTACACTATTAAATGAAAATGGTGATTGAATTTGGAAGTGTATAAAATTAGCTGGAGGCCATATTTTATGGTGATTTATTATAATGGCTGTACACGCATAAACAATATTGTTACACCCAATAATCGCATTATTGTCATGTCAACTCGTTTACGCTACAAAATATATAATGCTGAGTTTGTGAGTACCAGGAACAGGCCAAATTACATATAACATAGGTCGGTCATCTGCCTATAAATCAATGTCTCTGATAGAAGTTAGAATAATAATAGTCGGTTTTTCTAGTAATAAAAAATACTTTCCCCTCGGCTAAATACGAATAATTTGTTACCATACCACGCCAACGTCAAATTAAATAAGGCTTCAGATCCAGACCTAATAAATATTAAACAGAAAATCAATTTCTTAGGCGAATTTGTGTATCATTACAGCGAATTTTATTGCTCACAACAAGAAAGCCACTTAGGAAATTCCTTTCGAGAACGATCGTTTTAAAAGTGGGTTTTTCAAGTTTTAAGAACTTTTTTCATTACACTTAGCAACCGAGTATATTTTCTTTGTTGTGCAAACGACCGCGGAGCAAATTGTAATTAAAGAAGTACAGTAATAAGTGCTGCCCCACAAAATTCATTAAAAAATACATTGTATTAAACATTTATGGATTTTTTAAACAAAGTTGTGTTAGTGTAGTCAGTTTATGCGCAATTTGGATAATGATCGTAACAGAGCTTAATTTTACGGCGGCTACAAACAACAAAGACGTTTTTAGTTCTGTAGAAATGAATAGGTGACTGTAGTCTGTATACTAGTTGACATTTTATAGTGTACGTTCCACATCATAAAGTTAATATACCTAGCGGAATAGAGCAACAATCTCGAGCTGTCAAACGAAATCGCAATTGGTTTCATCTGTGTGTAAAAATATGTGTACGTATACACTTACTCAAGCATAATTGAACATGATTTCTATGAGATTAAATTGTCAACGTGCGGCACGTACCGACTGGACGTCAAAAACAGAGTGCTGCTGTTATGTATCACACGTCTCTTTTTACCACGCAGTGTTACTGATAGTGTCATTTCTCTTGCTCAGGCCTTTGTTTCTCTATTCCGCTAGGTATATTAACTTTATGTTCCACATTGACCCATGAGCGTATACAAACAGGAGAAAGAGCTTTTTTCGATGATTGACGTTGATTGATGTTATAAGCAACGCATTTAAAATCGAATATCTTCTACTCCTCCTACTTTTCTTCTGATTAATTTCGTTGCGGGTCAGATTTAACTTGTCTCTCACTACTGAGATCATATCAAAGGGTTTTCGTGGTTGGTTACTACTGTTGATCCTGGCGACACAGGAGTTACAGTGGTGGACCATTTGCCCATTTTAAAAACGCATTTAAAATGGCAATCATGGCTGTAATCCAATGGTCCAACTTGAAGAGGGATTTTAATACCAGCTAACTTATTAATTTATGAAAGCTGAATCTAATAATTTCATAGGTTTCACTCATCGCGATAGAAATGTTTAGAATATTAACACTTAAAGAGCTAGTTAAAAGTTAATTTCGCTCTGCAACTTAATATCGCAAAACGCCGTTTAAATTCTAAAAGCACTTATTACTTTTTATATGAATACTAATACTTTATCTCGTCACATTTTCTTTATTGCTTTCGGGCCATTACTCCAACCTTTATAAAGCTGTTTAAGCGTCTAATATTGTTATTTTATTACTTCGGCCGGCACTGAGCATAGAATCAATTCTGAAGGCGATGTTTTATGAAGGAAAGCTGAAAGGGGCGTGTGCACTGACGACGTGACTACGTTTGAAATGCTGTTGATATTATACCGGACTAGGGAATGCAACACCGGGATACCGGGATCCCGTAGTACCGGGATCCCGCATGCATTTTGCGGGACTAATCCCGGTCGAAAATTTAGCGGGATCCCGCGGGACTGGCGGGATTACAAAATAGCGTAATTCCTATGTGTAACGCTGCGCTCGGGAGTGCGTGAACTGGCTACAGGCAGCCCACTAAGCAATTTACCATCAATTCACCTATAATTCACTTTAAATGACAATTGTACCAACCAGCGTGGAAGCTGAGCAAACTTTTTCAGCTGCTGACTACCTTGCGTTGAATATCAGGAGCCGTTTGGCAGACGACACAATTAATACCTTAACATTTTTAACATACTTTTATATTTATATAAGTTTGTTAAATGTGTTTTTTAGTTTTTGTGTTTTTTATCTTTTTTTTTTTACGTAGCCATATTCAAAAAAAGTTTAGTTATTTACTATTAAATATTTTTATATCTAAAGTCTAAAGTATTAATAAACCCTTGTAAAAAAGTGTCCGACAATGTTTGTTTTATTTATGTTTCTAAGAATAAAAGGAGTTCTATCAAGTAAAGTCATTATAACGATTTATTTTAAAAGTTTAAGTCCACCCTGCGGGATCCCGCAAATACCGGGATCCCGCGGGATTGTGATGGTTCAGTCCCGCAAATACCGGGATTGAAATTATCCTGCGGGATTACATTCCCTACACCGGACCAAACAGAGCACAACGGGGCTAATGGTCGCTTTGAAGAATCATTATATGAATCATAACATGATTCATTTTTCTAAAATCGCAAAATGCAACTCTGCTTGCAATTCAATTCTGTATTTTTGTACTGATTTGACATTTGTTGGTTTGACAGTTTTGACAATTTATTTGCTGAATTGATTGAGAGGAATTGCTAAATGTGACCATTTTAGCTCCACAGATCTGAATCGCGCTATCGGTGTTTCAGAGAACTGCTCGACATACCTAATATTAATAACTCCCACACCGGTTTCATTGAAACCAGGCCAGATACGCAGGCGTAATTTTATAGTGCCTAAGTGTGCGCGCAGTACACAAGAGCACTCTCTATTCCTTTTTCTCTCATAACCCAGTGGGACGGAAGACCGACACGACTGGCGAGAGATCAGGCGCAGGACCAACTTTTTACATGCCCATCCGACACATGGATCATCTGACTTGTCAGACAATCAGGTGATCAGCCTGCATTGTCCTAATCAAACTTGGAAATAACATGTTTTCAACGCGGGAATCGAACCCACGACCTCCGAGTCAAGAGCCACGCTCTTAACCACTGGGCCACGGAGGCGTTAAAACATACAACACTCGACATAATAATATACAACATCTGAAATGACAACACCGACTGAACACTGAGCATCGGTCTGATCTACTGCGCTTTGTTGGAAGGTCTTCATTTGTTGGATGTGGCCACACAGATTCATACAACAATAATTTTAATCATTTAAAAGCTTACACGTTTTTCTAATAAGCTAATTCACTATCTGCTTTTGCCTTACCCCCGAATCAGATACTATTTTGATTTACGAGTCTGATTAGTTTCAAATTAAGCCGCTGCAAGATTAGCTGTCAGAAGTGGGAAAAGCCGTTAAGGTCGAATTGGTTCCAAACTGAGCCACAGCACGATTTTGCGCTACAATCTTTGAGATCGATTCGATATCATTCGATCTGATTCGATTCTGTTTTAGGCATTAGGGAGTAAGGCAGCTTTTGACTCATAAGTTGTATAGTCGATAGTGTAAACGAGGCTTATTCCTAGTAAGCCTACGATATTGCTTATGCTAATAAAGTGACCCCCTGTAATTGAATTCACTGACCTTTACAACTACTTTTATGATCACGGCTTCTTTCATAACTTGTTTGGGTTGCCACTTGCCATGAATTTTATAAAAGTGACCGAATTAGAAGCTACGAAGCCAAATAACATTTTAACGAAAAGTCACCAACTTTGTGATCGCTTATGAAAATTAGGTTTATCGAAATTTGTTGATTCAGGCTTCAATAATTTTTGACTGCAGGATTATTTTTTTTTGAAACAAAACTACTATTTTTAAATGCAATGTTTCTCAAACTCATAGACTTAAATTCTCTCCTTCATATTGTGATATCATGAAGAGTTTAACAGTAATATATAGAGTTTATATATCAAAATCTTCACTGATCAAAACAAAGTAATCGATAACGGAATTAATAATAATTTAAAGAATGTAGATAGAATTCGGGTATAGATAAATTTAGGATCGTCGTCGAATAGTCGTTTTACTCTAAATCCACTGACCAAACCACGACCAAACTCAAACACAGGCACAAAAAAGCAATCCTAATTCAGTAGTTATTACGTTTCTGAGCAAACCGCCGAAGTTTCCCCAACAAAGTGCACTTTGATTTACACTCGCTTGCATGTGAAGTGTTTGTGCTACCACGCCACAGACTTAGGTATGAATAGATGCGGCAAGTTTGATTGTTTAAAAAAATTCGCTATTTTAGTTAAAAAAATATTAACAAACGACTATTTTTAACCGACTTCCAAAAAGGAGGAGGTTATATTATGTTCGGCTGCGGATTTTTTTTCAGTATTCTAATAAAGAACCTTCATTTCTTATCAACATACTATTATTTGTTATAATTCTTTCGAATGACTTTTTACTTAGATAAATACGCTGTGTGTTACACTAGTAATTGGAATCTAAAAGTATTGGAACGAAGTTCCTTATGGCGCGTTCGGCGTTGCGAAAGTAGTCTAGACGGAACGACACTTGACCTCGATACTTTTTTGGTACCTGTGAAGTATGTAAGGGCAGACCGCAGATGGCGTTGATAAGTATTCGTTCCATACGGGTGTCCCTTAACACTTCTCAGTTCTCAAGTATTATTAATTATAAGTGTCTCAATTTTTTTGAAGCTTTCAACAATAATTAGCGTTTTGTTTACTGATATAATATAGGGTACGCTATTAAATTGTTATAATTTGAGTTGACATAAGCAGACCAAATGACGTACCTACTAGGTTCGTCGAATTATATTATTATATGCGAATATTGAGCCCATGATGTACCAATACAAGTGATTACAAATATATATAGTGAATATTCTCCTATGATGATTGATGACCCGATATCGAAGTCGATTGTACTATTAGAGAAATGGATAGACCTATGCAATTTAGCCAAGTTATGTCAGGACTCAAGACTCAAGTCCAGCCGTCACATTATGACTAACATTGACTTGACTCGACAAAATAATCCGCCATCTGTTCAATGTCAATTTCTCTGTTGGTACATGCTATTGACAGTAATCGCATCGAGGCAATCATGGTTATCTATCATGGCAAAGAAGGTAGGTAGGTATTAAGTACGATCGAGGAAATTGATTCCTTTAAGCAGTTGACAAACCTAGTACGTCATTTGGTCGGCTTATGTCAACTCAATGTTGGCTGCGATCGGTCGGATGGATTTGACTTAACACGACCAAATTACTTAGATCCGCCATCTGCCTAGAAATCAACTTCTCTGATACGAGTAGTACATACAGAAACCTCAACGCCATGTCTATTATTTCTTAGTCCTAACCCAGCTGCATATTGGTGGTGACGCGAAGTTTCATTTCCGCGGCATTTTCCACGTTTTACTGTCGACTGTGTGCTGGTTAGTCGGAAACAGACACAAGTATCGATACTTAATGAGACTTCTCCTGCAGAGACAAGTTGGGAAGACTCTTTAATACTGAAAGGGTTTCGATAAAAGACATGTCATGCGGTTTGATGGTGCCCTGATTCTGCCGTGGTAAACCAACATTAATAATGCAGCATCGGACCAGTCCAGATTCTGTAAGGTGACGCCGCGTTAAAGTAAAAAATCGTTTTGGATATGTTTTAGATCGCTTGTGTTCTATGAGACGTCGGGCCGGCCTTTCATAGAAAACAAGAAATTGAACAGCAAGAAATGGAAAGGGCGTAAGCGACAAAATGGTTTTTGTCGCGTAATTTAAAAACCATAAATATATTTCATATAAGCTATAGGCAAATTATAGTGTATACTGTATGCTTGAACTAATCTATGTACAAATTTTGGAAGCTTAAATCACTCTCCTCTGTTGGCAAAATTAGAATCCCTGTTTTTATAGAGGTATTTTTGATTAATTATTTTGTGTTATAAAAGTCGACCAATCGTGTTATGCTATATAGGTAATTCAAAGATAAAGACATGATGAATACTGACAATGAACTTTAATTTCTTAGCTTTAGTTATTGTTGAGAAAAATCGATATCGCTGTAGCCAAATTATCAAGGCGTCACCTTAAGAGAGTAAAGAATTATAATAAGGCTGCAAAATAGTATTCTTATAATTTACCATATTAATTTATTTCTGATTTATAATTTTCGTGTCTTGTGTGTTTGCCAAACTCCTCCTAACGCCTGAACCTATTGAGCTGAAATTTTATATTGTCTTTTAATATTGTGTTGTGTGATTCTCAAAATAAACATATTCTTATCTTATCTTATCTTAAATTTTGTGCTTTTCGGGTAAGCCTGACAAAAGACCACTGGCCAACATCAATTTTTCATATCTCAAATATTATAGCAGAACAAGAACAACGTTTGCCGAATCAGCTATGTACTTAGCTAAAATTTGTAAAATGAACGTCCAACAATGAAAAAGGTACTATAAAATTTAAAAAAAATTGCCGCGCTTAATGAACAATTACGTTTTGCTGCGCTGCCCGCAGGGGCTACTTACAACTTCTGTTTAATAGCGGCTTTATGCGCTTAAATAAAACTGTCATATCTGCCGACCGTAAAAAGGCTGCTGGTTTATGAGCTATACGCTGGGAAATAAGGGAAAATTCATACGAGAGAAGCTAAGCCCTGAAACACACTATGCTTAGTTTATAACATTTTGACAGGAGATTATCAGCTTTCCAATGAGGTTGTTGTTGGGTTAACAATTTGACGTAAGCCAATCACGAAGGAATCAGCGATGATTGTGTTTATTCTAAAATTTTAAAAAAATCATACGTGTAAATTAGCTGCTTCACTTGCACAGGCGAATTATTGTATCTTGTTGCAAAGCAGTCATGCTTTGCAACCACTGACCTCTATAATACACTGGACAGGCGATCGCTATCAATAAAATGTTCCTATTTGAAAGTCGCCATATTGGCGCTGATTGCTATGTGAAAGCAGTAGTGAGTGTACTTGGAACTACTATTTTGCAAATGGCGGTTGTCATTTTCTATGTAATTAGTTCACAGTACGCTCACCGCGGCGCTTCAAATCGGCACAAAAAATAGCTGTCATTTTGTACGGCATAGCCTGTATAGAGGTCAGTGTTTGCAAACACACGTTTGACAGCAGATATTGCACATTATCGTAAAATTCTTACCTGACACAAGATAATATGGAGTTGGTTGTCATTGTCATCGTAACGCATAGATTGGTCTAATTTTAATGAGGTATCTATTAATAGGATAGTTGTTTTCCTAATTTCAAAAGAAATATGTACGATACAGTTGTGAAAGGCATTACAATTTGCGCTCTAACTCTCAGGTGCGGATTGACCCTAACATAAAGATAGTTCATTCATTTACTTATAACCACTTATAACCGAGTTATCCTTCATTGCCATGCCGTCGAATCGCGGAGTTGCCAAACTACGGAACTTCTCATCTTAAAACTAATAATAACTTTCCTTACGTAACAATGAACAGGTAATCCTGCACTTCAGTCTTAATCTTTATTGTACGTGTAAGAAATAGTTATTATTATCTTTATATGTACACATTTGAGACATTTCCTGTTTATTTGAGTTTTAATGTAAGAAACAGCTTTATACAAAAACCACACACATCTGGTTAATGAAACGGGAAACCTCAAATTGCGCTGACCAGTCCTAGTAGACAAGTGGCAAGCGATTATCGTAAACGCCAACAAAATGTATGCGATTTGACATTTAGGTCATCGCTTCGCTAGCGAATACTAATGTCAAATCCCATACATTTTGTTGGCGTTTACGATAATCACTTGACACTTGTCTCTAGGCCCTGAGTTATTAAGTAAAGGAACGCCTCTACTTCTTTACGTCGCCGTATCTATTGCTTCTTATATCTACAGAACAACTGTTATTCGTCCCGAAATAGGTGCGCTAAAAAGATTCCCGCATAATTCATATTAAAACTAAATCGAGTTCCAAATTCAAAACTTATTTAACTTGAATCGGGAGTTCGTGAAACTTGTGAATTAATTCGGTACGAAATGAAATTCGAGATCAGTTTGAGGACAGATCGGGATCCATTAATGTGTCCCATTCCGTAAAATGAAATAAATTATTCATTTTTCCTTGGAGTGAGTACACCATATTTTACATAGTAGGCCTCTGCGAGTTGCGACGTAAAATACAGTCGGGGTAATCCTATCTATCCTTGATTTATGCCAGAGGAGGGTCACTAGAAAATTATATAAGCGATATATCATCGTTCTATGCACAATTATGAATTATTACGACTTCATATCAAAAAGTACATTTAGTTTTTATTATTTACCTAACTGTGTCTTCTAGCAGCTTTCTGTAACCATAAATGTATATATTGTTACGTGCTAGGGTTCGAAGGATTTGGAGAGAAAGACCTGCTGACTCTCTTAAAGACTTTATTCACTAAATCCAAGTCACACAAGCACACACTAGGTCACAAAACTTAGCACTAAGTCCAAACACTAATCACTAGGTCCAATCACTAAGCACTATCAGTGTCCTAGGTCGTAGCCAAGTCGTAGGTTTCACTGGTTCACTCACTATTGATCACTTGTGTTCACTCAGAAATCGCCTTGATGATCGCTCGAACCGAACTGAATTGCCGGGCCGTCTACCTGCGGCTTTTTATATGGCGAGACGAATTCCAGAAAGTTCCCGATTCACGTAAACAAGTAAACAAGTGGAACTTTCTAGAAGGCTCGAGCATGTACCACAAGAAACATAAACAACTAAACACGTAACGTAACGTTAACAAAATAAACCGGTAAACACGTAATAAATGTTGGACTTTTCTAGAAGGTTCGAGTATGTACTTGCGCACCTCATGCCATCTAGTATTGAGTAGGGGATTATGTTGTCGGTGTTCCCTCGATAGGTTTCGCTGGTTTGACGCTAGATGGCACTACATGTCCGTATACCGTGTACCGTAACAATATTAATGGAGTTTTTTTTACTTAGCTATAAAATATTACCTGTGCATTTTTATTTATTTTATTTATAGCTGTGGCTCAGTGGTGAGTGCGTTGGTAGCTCAAGCCGGGGGTCGCGGGTTCGAATCCCGCCGACGGAACAAAAAGTTTTCAATGTTCCCGGGTCTGGATGTGTATTAAATATGTGTATGATATAATAAAAATCTTAAATATATTATGTATAGTATAAAAGTATTAAATATATTTCCGTTGTCTGGTACCTGTAACACAAGTCCTTTAGGTACTTAGCACGGGGCCAGACTGACGTGGTGTGAAGCGTCCATAGATATTATTATTATTATTTTAACAAGGATCATAAATCATACTAATTACTTAATTAGTAAATTGTTTGTTGCTGCATTTTTTTTGTCATTAAATAGATAGCTTTTAGTTAAACCATAATAATAATTATTATGGCAGTATAATAGTGTCAGATAGATAATAATATGTACTTATACTAGATCCATCGGCTATAGTCTTCTAATACTGTAGACTAAAGTGACACATTTTGTGTAGAACATAATCCTCGATCGAGTGGGGTGGAGGTCAGCCGCATACGGATTGGGCTCCGCTGGGAATTCGGCGGTTTACGAGGTTAACGCTCGATTACGAGTTCGATTCAAGTTCGACATTCAAAAAAGTTAAATCATAGACATTTTTTTTTAATTCGTCCCGGTCGGGACAGGCAAAGGGAGCGTTGCCCATACAGCCATCAATCATAGACAAATGTTTTTACTTTTTTCCATATTTGAAATTAAAAAGTAAAATATTATTGTCGCTGATAGAATGTTGCACGCGCTTTAGCTAACGCGGGACCTGTGGCTCAGACTCGGAATTATCTTCAGATTCAATTTCGTTTCACAAAAAAACTAGGCCTTTACATCCGTTGTGGATGATTTATACAGTACCTATGGAAGATTTTTAAATGTCCGTATGGTTGCCCAAGCACATACGACATTCTCGCAACATAACTAGTTGGCCTAGTCCAGAGGAAAGAACTAGTCAATACGTCTGGGACCAACTATGTGCGGGTTTCCTCACGATGTTTTCCTTCACCGTACTTTACCACTTCACAAACTGTACGATTAAATGATGTAACTACTTCCAGCATTTCTTTCCTGGCAACCTTATCTAAGACTAGTAATGAGGTAGTTTTAGGCGTTTTGCTGGCGACGGGGCGGGGCGGGCCGGTCAATTTCGCTGCGTCTGCGGCTGCCCGCGCCGCGTACGCAAAGCACACGCCGCCGTCTGCGTTACTGCATCTAAACTGGTTTGTAGTGTGATCCACGGTGGGCAACTGCGGACATGCGCCGCCAGTGCCCGCCGGCGGCGCGGTCTTTTTGGCCACCGTGTGCGTTGGTAATATAGAATTCTCCCTTATGCTATCGCTCGCGGCGAAATTGACCGGCCCGCTTCGCCCCGTCGTCTGCAAAGCGCCTAATCAGCTGTAGTTGGTGCGCATAAGTTTTAAGAAATCAACATAAAACTTTTTATTAAATAAACAGATTCTACTTAAATCCTACGAAAACACACGCTATCTAACGCAACCTCAAACGCGAAACATTGTTCAAAATCCAATGTTTTGCCAACAACAGAAACGTATTTGCGGTGTTCACAATACGTTTTTCACTCGGCCCCGTGCAATATCTAGTTTTTGTTGAAACATCGACGAGATTTTGTCTGCGAAGTTTTGTTGCGATCAATACTGATACGATAGCACACCGCTTATTGCTGATACTTTAAGAGGGAACGCTAACACTGTTTTTCCATACAAACGTATTCCAAAATTTACTCCCTGGACAATGCGCCTAAACAAATTATTTTTGTATACAATATTGGGATCTGTTAAAGCTATGCTACTACGTTCGATTTTTTCTAAATTTGCTAATAAATAAAAAAATATGACCCTTCAAAAATCTCAAAAAATGAATGCCCCGTACCCTGCCAATCCATTGAAAGATCAGCGGGGCTAAAATGGTCGCTTTGAAGAATCATGATATGAATCATAATATGATTCATTTTTCTAAAATAGCAAAATGCAACTCTGTTTGCAATTCATTTCTGTATTTTTGTACTGATTTGACATTTGTCAGTTTGACAGTTTTGACAATTCATTTCCTGAATTGATTGAGACCATAGTGAGACGAATTGCTAAATGTGACCATTTTAGACATCTGTACCATATTTATGCAAATAAAAAATTATTATTGTTATATTATTATTAGCCCCGCTGATAAAATAAAAAACATACCACCGTACTCAGAGACATTTAATTACTATTAACCTTCAATTTAATGAAGAGTTTGACAGATAATGTATGGGGCTTATGTCAAAATTTTAAATTAATTACAATTAAGTAATTAATGTTCCACTCTGAGTACGGCAGATAGAGGCATAGACTCAGTCTTCCTGAAGATATTTATAAAAATAATAATTGGAGAGGCTCTATTTTGAAGGAGGAATCAGAGGATTACGTTACCTCGATTTACTGCATCTGTCTCTATCACAATACACGTGCCGGCGCAGGGTGAAGCGTGATGGCAATAGTTTCTTAGTTTAAAATTTAAATTCAACTGCACCCGCGTTCCCTCCTAAGAGACTGTATTGTTGGATATCTGTATCAGGAATTTATTTAATGCACTATTATTATATAGTTATATCTTAATGATAATGATGTTTTTCTTCACCGTAGACTATGATGTTTAGAAAATTTCCCTCTCGATTAGATTTACGCCTATATGGTAGTGATATAATATAATTATTAATTATTGCTAGGACACCGCTGATGCTCTCCTTAGAGGCTCTACCTCACCTAATATTATTTAAACTTAAATGACAGGTAATTTTAAGTCCAGTAATTCACTCTGTTACCTCATGCGTTGAATCTCCAGTGTGACAGGGCCCTTAAATTATATATATTCTAATTATTTTAAATCAAAATCAAAAACCAACTTCCTGCACTTAAACTCCAAGTTTCGAGTTCGACATTTAAAACATTCAATTTGGAATGCAGCTCGAACGTTGGCAAATGGCAGGTAAGTTTAAATTAACCTAAACTAATTCCAACCCTGATTACGCGAGTGTTGAAGTCGCCCGTAATTGAAACACGTAGCTAAGACGAGACTTGTATTTTCTTTTTTAACACTGTCTCGTATTTTGTGCGCTTATTTTCCATTTAAGTTTTTGCGCAGTTCTTTTTCCTCGACATAAAATGCTAATTTTAAATGTACGTCGCATCATTTTTTGTTTAGCTCGAGAACATGAGAACTTAATTATTGACGTGTTGCAGACTGCAGTTGCTATAAAGGTTATGGATTTGGTGCCTTATCTATTTTTATGACTACAATATTCTCTACTACAATATACATAGGGCCGCAGAATATTAATCAATTACTTATCTGATAGTACAGACGTTTTACGTCATTTCTATGGAACGTGAAGTGTCGCTTGGTGCGACATCACCTTTATAATGCTAAACACCTTTATGCTAAGTACTCACGGTTTAGCTCGATCGAGCAATAACGTCGAGCAAAACCCGCGGCTCGGACTTTCGTCCACACATTCAGCATTGCTCGATAGTTTTATTATAAATCGATATAATATTTAATTCCATCGAGCATTCGAGCGGCTCGATGCCAGCCTTCGAGCTGTCAGTTTTGCGGTCCACAGTAATATTATTACTAGATTTGGAGTAACTATCGAGCAAAACCGCATGTGAGTACTTACTGAGTATTATACTGTTTATTTTTGGATAACACAAAAATACAATAAAAAAAAGTTTCTGCATGGAACATTTTTATTAATTTCTTTTATACTTAAATATAATTAATAGATAACATTAATTTACATTTGTGCATTAATTTATTAGAGGCTATCTAAACGATCGTCGAAACAACATGGCACTAACGAGACCTCATACTCAAATACTGATTAAATACATAACATTTTTTTTTGTAAAATACCCTCTTAGGGTCCACAAATTACGTGAGGTGTTTTTTCTGACTATTTGATCTTAAAAAACATTCCTCGCAACACATACCTGGTGGAAACGCAGCTTAATGCTCGATTTACACGGGTGACTAACGGGTCGATTTTAGTCACGCGGCAAGTCACCAGTCGAATCGCCTGTCCAAGCCGAATCACCACCCCATTTACACATTCTACAAAAATCGCCTGTGCCGCCCGAGATCTCCGCTATGTATTTGCAGCAAGCGATCGCTTCCGACTGAGCGTTTTCACGGTCAATTTTAGTCACCAGCCGAATGCGGCCACTGGAATTCCTTATTCATTGGGCTAAAGCCGCAAGCCCCAAAGCCGCACGACTTTGGGGCTTGCGGCTTTAGCCCAATGAATAAGGAAACAGATGGAGGCGACATAACTACAAAAAAGTGTGGCCGGCGCCATATTGCCAAGAACTAAACATGGCGGTCTATAGTGATGGGACACTCGGTTGATATTTGTCGAGGACATCGATAAACTAACATGTTATAAGTGAGCGTCCTGTTATATTATATATTATATTGATATCAAAAATGATTTTTTTTATATTATATAAAAAAATATCATTTTTGCCTATTTTGTCTCTATGTATTATAGTACATAGAAACAAAAAAGGCAAATATGGTTTTTTTTTCAATATAGGAGCCTCCTTAATTTTAATAAAACTATTTAATTTATTTTAAGTTTATTAATTATTATTTAAGTTGCCATTATTGATATCGGGCAAAAATTACCAAAAAATCGGACAAATACTAGTTGTACTCGCGCACGAAGTGTTTACAGTTAAGTATGTATACAACTGAGTATTTTGTGAACATTTCAAGTGCCTATTTTTTTCGCGATATATCGAGACCGATATTGATATTTTTTCAAATATCGATGTATCGATATATCGATATTTTCTTTCAATTTCGACATCCCTATAATACGACACTTTGACAGTTTATATACCTCGGAGAACCGGAACATAAAATGGCGGACCGGCCACAGTATTTTGATTTGCTTTAGCCGCATGCGGCGTAGTCGAATTGCCATTTAGACGGTCGATTTTCGCCGTGTAAATCCAGCATTACCGTGTAACCACTTGCACCTGTGCGGATTAAAGATAATCATGAAATAGTGTTATCTCACTCTTTCTTCATACTACAGAAAGAAAAGGCATGATTTTTGGCAAGTCATTAGCAAAAGGAGTTGTCTTATTTGATTTTAAGGCTTGCAATATTTGTAGATAATTTATATGTTGATTATAATTAGTATTTGAGAATCGGTTACAATACAATAAATCGTTGTATCTAGTTAAATGCCTAACAAATAAATAGCACCTGACTTCACAAAAACATTCGTAAGTACCGACGGTTAGAGGATTATTCTAAAACTTAAAGCGGATCAAAGATTGTATCTCTTCTCTCTCTTTTGTATGTATCTCTTTCTTTGTTTATTCTTAAAAAATAAATTTGATACATTATGGTATGATGTATCTCTTTCCCTTTCTCTCTCGTATATATTAGAATCTATTTTCCTTTTTTATTTGAAAGAAATAAGTTACATCAAATTTTAATTCACTTTTCCTTTTTCTCTTACACCATCTTCTTTTCTTGTTCATTCGACAGCCATATATTGGATCCAAGATTGTATATCTTTTCTTTTTCTCTCGTATGTAATTTCTTCCCTATAATACGATGGTGCATTCTTGAATTTTTTATGTTTTTGTTTCTAATTTCGTTAAAGGGTAAAAATATTAAAAATGTTGATATTTTTTACGAAATAAAGAATCTCAAAAAGTTACTCGACTAGGAAATATATCAAAAATTACACCTTCATTTAACAACACTTGTTGGCATAGTGCTCACATAGTACATACTACATACACATACATTTAGACAAGCTTGTTCTAAAATTGACTTTGTTTAGTATAACGCATATTTCCATACAAGAAAACTTTTTCTATTATATTTATCTTTAGCATTATCACTTGATAAAAAATGTTTGTTCCCCTGGCCCGGAAAAAAATATTATTATGCAAGATTGTGCGTGTATAAAAAATAATCCATACAAAATTTTATTTCCTTGGGTCAAAAATATAAGGAGAAAAATATTTATCACTAATAAGTAATGATACTATAGAATAACCCTCTTTCTAATAAAGATAATATATTTTACGCAGCGAAATGTTATTGAATAGTTGTATCAAGGTCTCCTTTATTTATCTACCAAGTGACTTCTCGACTGTGGCAGACCAAAACAAGAAGACCCTATAAAATTATTAGATGTACAAATATTTTTATTAGGATAGAGAAGGCCGAAGTAACAAAATGCGTCCCTCCTCAACTAACTTTTTGTAGAAAAAATATTATTCATAACTGGCAACATTTTCTTGTATGGAAACATAGAATAACCCTCTACCCTAAGTATAAAATTCAAACTATGACTCCAAAGCCCACTGCAAATGCAACGATTTCAAATGTTCGTGCGCACGTCTTGTTATATTCAGCGTGGGTACAATTTCTAGTAAATCCTTCTCACCTATCAAACTCAGTCCTGCTAGGCCTAAATAGGTGTGCATAGGATCTGTGCAGGTATCGGGCCATTTTGAGAACCCACCAACCACTATATCTTGGGTCTCATATACGTAGCTTCTGTTGCTTTTATAGTTTGACAGGTGTAGTGCATCCAGAATTTTCAGGGACGCTCCAACCCAGAAACTGTAGCATGTATCCACAGGTTTGTTAGGTCTGCCTTGGTACCCGTCGATTTGCCGGAAGAGCAGCCATCGTTTTAGGTACTCTATTTGCTCCTCCGAAAGTTTGTCGAGCTGGTTGGTGAGGCTCAGGGTTGCCAATGCACAGAAAGTGGTGCCGCCGTGAGATTCTAGTTCTGGACACTGAGCGATGCCGTAGTCGTAGCCCTGAAGTTAAAAAAATATATTTTTTTTATTGGACTAGGTAAAATCCTCGTAGCCTAAGCCTTAAAATATTATATGAAACAACTAAGGAAAGCTAGTCACTTTTTTGCCAGCTTGCTTGCCTTCTTCAACTTCGATTATAGTTTGTGCGTTTTATCATAGAATTAGAACGTTAGAAAAGGCATTCCATACAATCGTCAGCGCGAAAATTTGTCACCCTCGAAATGAGTGAGCTCACTCATCTGAGAGCAGTGTGCCTTAGGACGCGGTAACAGCCGGACGTGTTTAATTCATGAATTACCGCGTTTTTTTTCGCTACATTTCGCTCCAGAATGCCGTCATGTGCCTTCCGACAGTGCAGTAACAAAACGAATAATACAAATAAAGCCAAAGGTGTAATATTTCACACGTAATTACTAAGATTTTATTAATATTTAAATTATTGTCTTTTATTTCAAGAGAAAAATCAAAGCGAAGCGTAAAATGAGCGAAAGAGAAAGTAGTATATGATATTACTGTAAGACAAAAAAGGACGACAATATTTTCTCGATTCGATTAAAGCGTAAAATGAGCGAAAGAGAAAGTCAAAGTAGTATATGCTATTACTGTAAGACAAAAAAGGACGGCATACGTCGTATCGAAGTATTTTGATATCGTTGCGTTTTATGATGATATGCGTGACACATTAGTGTAGTAGGAAAGTTACCTAACAAAAATTAATCGATAATTTAAAAATATCGAATCACTTCGTAAAGGAATTGCAATCGAAATTATCGATTTCGTACTGACACTTCAGTGGTGGCGGCGATTTAAGATGGCCGCCCTTTTTTATCGATTTGATTTCGATTCAACAGAGTCAATCTCTATTGACATAAGTTCCGTTTCATGCATCTGACATTTTTCAAATGTTTTCGTAACAATAATTGTATACTCCTATTTCACAGTTAATCTTTATAATTTTATATTAATAAGTTAGCATTTAGCAACCTTCATTTTTATTCATTTATAATAATTATAGGAAACATTTGTTTTTGTAGATGGAATATAATTTATTACATTCTGATTTTTTTTGTTTTCTTGTAAAAAAACCCGTAGCAAGGAATATGAAAACTGTCACCCATATCATCTTAAAAATGCTTAAAACGCACAAACTATAGATGACAATATTTTGACGTTTTTAATTATTTTTTTAATTGTGTTTAAAGGTTGACTACATTTGACGTTTAAAATTCAAACGTGAAATTGCAGTTCCCTTAACTGACTCTAACGCGTTGGGTAATAATTATATTATGTAGAAGTATACGCTTTCAGCTTTCATTCTAAACACCTACTCCCCTTTGGAGTAAACAACACCTAGTACCGCCTTTGGTACTAGGTGTTTAGTAATAGTAATAATATTTTATAGATCATTTACTCACTATAGACTTTAGGATGTAGTCCGTAGCCCGCTGCACATCAAAGCCGGACCAATCATTTAGAATGTAGCTGATGCAGGCAGCACAATACACGAACCGCATGTCCGACTCGCAGCCGGATAGAGTCGCTGAGAAGTTACCCTCCTCCCGCTGAAGTGCTTTGACACCTGAAAAACATTAGTGGATAATGAATTAAAAAAACAAAATGAGTTTTTTTTTAATTGCGCTAGAAATGGTGATGTAATCGTCGAACATACAAATAATCTAGTATGTAACCACCTCTTGTTTCTAAGGGCCTGTTTCACCACTTCCTGATAAGGCTATCCACCAATTAACTTGACAGATCAAGTATGGAGAATCTATCAAAAAAGTTGTTAATAGCCTATTAGGCACTTTATCAGAAAATGGTGAAACAGGCCCTTAGTCTACAAATCGAATGGATTGCTGTATATATTGTATAATATACTATACCAGAAAATTGGTGTCAAACATTGTAACAGTATTGTAATTTTTAGGGCTAAGAGTTTGATTCACAAGTACCTTTATGGCGGATCTATCATTTAGTCAGTTTTAAATGTCGAATGAAATCTTCAGACCAAACTTGACGAATTGCGGCAAAATTACCTACGTCCTAAATCTGCTTTAAGAATCAATTTTAACACCTACCTAGGTAGTACCCTACCAACTCTAGTATAGCGACTTAGCAAGTATCGATGGGCGGTAGTCATTTCTTACAGTGTCAATCAAATCTAAGCTTTATATAATTCATCATAACAGTGATTACCTGCAACCAGCGCCTTCCTATTGATCCTCGTGAGATCATCACCCAGTGTCAGCAGTATGCACAACCCGGTGTACGTCATGGCAAGATGGCCGCACCGGTAATGGGAGTTGGGAGGACCAATATCTATGTTCACTGTAGAGGAGCCTTGAAAACCGCACGCTGACATGTCGCCAGCTGAAAATTGAGAAATAACAAGTTGTTAATAAAGAAAAGTTTTTCTATGTAAGAAGGTTTGTTTGACGGCGTATCAAGGTGAGGTACCTTATGTACAGAGTGTAGTTTAAATACCTAATACATAAGTATTAGGTATTTAAACTACACTCTGGGTGTAATAACAAAGTGATAATGCTTTAGGAGTTTAGGGTGTGCCTTAATATATCGAGTTCACTGTGAAAGTAGCAGTGCTGAAAGAGAACCTTTTTTGCGCTGAAAGAGCAATATTTTTTTAACAAAAAAAATTTGCTATTTCAGCGCTGCTACTTTCACAGTGGACTCAATATAAGGGACACAACACACCCTAAAGTATTATCATTTTGTTTTGTTACACCTGTACCTATTGTTTTAAACTCCAAACAACGTGACTATAGTCCAAATAATGATAGGCTACCAAAATCTACACTTATAAAATAAATAATAATACTTATATAAAATAATATCTTATTTAAATATATTTTAACGTTATGTTTAGTATAATGTTTTTAAATAGCCTCAGAGTTAGGACCAAAGGGGTATGAAGATTTTTATATGGAGCCAATTTAAGATATTATTGCAACTTTGGCAGCTCAAATTTTCGAAATGTGACACTTTACGTGGTTTTGTCCAAGGTTATTTCTTGTTTGTATTGATGTTAGCTATCCATTTTTGAAAAAAATATTCGTGAACGCAGAAAAACACAATAGCGGACAGTAGGTCGGCCAAAATCTTCATACCCCTTTACAAAATCTTATCGACTTAATATAGTGTACAGAAACGCAACAACCAATAATAATCGCTAATCATATGGTTTTAAATAATTGGTTGTTCACAATCAGTGCGGAATTTCACGCCTATATTTAAAATACTGTAACCGATTCGATAAGGTGTAATACACGCTGAAACTAACTTGACACTTGCTTTCATAGTTTCCTAGGTGCCTACGTAACTTCTGCGTGTTATAATAGAGCTATTGCTTAATCAACTTGGCAATTAAGGTAGGCAAAACAAAATTGAGGTCAATTAAACATCATCAAGTTGTATTTCTTGCCTAGCAAATGACATAATATTTTGATTGATGATGGACGTTTTCTATATGTACATTGTACGTATAGGGTGCACGATACTTTTTGATCGCTTGGCAAAACTCGAGAACTAATTACTGTAAAAAAAATCTCCCATTAATGTACCATCGAGGAAATTGATTTTTAAGCAGTTGACACACCAGACATTTGGTTGGCTTATGTCAATTCGACCGGTCACAGCTAACAAGCTGTGACCGGTCGGATGGGTTTGACTTAACGCGACGAAATTACGTAGGTCCGCCATCTCTATCTATAACTAACTTCTCTGATAGTACAATATTAGCAAAATAGCAAGGCAATTATAGAAGCAAGCAAGCGCACGTTGTGCGATCTGCTATTTGCCAATGTATTCCAGCACTAAAATAGTGATACTTATGCCAGTACAATATCGGGAGTTTTTCCCGTAACAGAAACTACTTTACATAGGTGCAGTTCTCTGAGCATTATTGACTTATGTAAACATAATATTATATAAACATTATGACGTATACAAAGTCCAAAGATATTAAAATGTGGACCAGTGCAGTAAAATGCTTTCAAAATTCTGTTATGTAAAGTTTTCGTTGATTAAGCGGTATGCACGAATTCGAATACCTAATAGGAATTCTAATTAAACAACAATCATCAAGTTTTTCTTATAAAGTCAAAACATTAATGTTTTGTTAAGATAAACATATTCTGTTATTCATTAATATGAATTGAATATCGATATTGAAGGAAACATAAATAAATTAAATATGTGTGAGACCAATGTAGGTACATATTTCGAAAGTCAAAACCAGTCTTGCGACCTCATTTGCTTATAAAGGCGAAGGAAAGATACAAACTTTAACCACGCGGTTAATTTTTAAACCCAAAAGTATATCTGTCAGTTCAGCCCCGAGAAAATTAGATAGTACTCATCCCGCAAAAATGTACTGTTCCCGCGCTAACCGCGCGCCGAAGTTAAGAGCAACATCCATACTAATATACAAAAGTATATAAATACAAAATATATAAATACAAAAGTCTGGCTGTTACCTCTTCGCAGCAAACAGGATCAGGAGATACTTTGGAGTCCCGGAAAAGGACATAGGATATAGTCTGTCAAGAAAGTGAAGAAATCAAAAAGGGGCAACATCGTAGAGTCATCCCTTTCAAATCAATCTAAGAAAAAAGGGATGACACTACGATGTTGCCACTTTTTAATTTCTTCACATTCTTGACTATACTTTATATCCCGTTTATATCCCGGAAAATGAACGGTTCCCGCGCGACGAACGAATCCATCATAAATTATAGTCATATTATCTTAACTCAACTTCAATGCTAAGCCCTTGATATTTAAGTAATTTAATCATAAAATACTTCGTCAACTTATAAGCTATAAAATATGTAAATACGGCATTATCTGTTTAAAAACGTGTATTTATATTTATTATCATTCCAGTTACAGTAGTTAGTCACGTAGTCGGTAGTAGTGTTATTAAATTTAATTCTGTTTAAACATACTTATCTTAGTCTCCCATAATAAGGAAAAGCTTGACTACTACTAGGTTAAACACCTATTTGAATAATATGTAGTTTGAACCTTTACCTTATTATGATTTGCAGTCAAAAACAGATCTAGTGTATCACTTTTGAACTTAAGTACCTACCAACATGGGCGTACCGGGGGGGGGGGGGGGGGGGGGCAGCAGCCCCCTGGATCATGTTGACGTCCCTACTAAGTATATTATTTAGTACTTTCATCTATAAAAATTAAAAATAATAAAACGTTTTTTTGCCATTTGCAATACAATATTTTTACAACTAAAAATTATTAATTTTTTGTTCTTTATAAACACCTAACTTACAAAAATCTAATTTGCCCCCCCTGGCCCAAAATCTGCGTAATTTGCCCCCCCTTGGCCCAGAATCTGGGTAATTTGCCCCCCCTGGCCCAGAACCTGGGTACGCCCATGCCTACCAAGTAATAAAGATTGCAGCATTCTGTATTCTTGAACCCAATTACATCAGAAGGCACTTTTTGTTTAAAGTAAGCAAGTATGATAATGTTTGAAGTCCAGGAAAATAACAGAGGCCAGTTTTTAACCACCGACCAAAAATAGGGGTGTTATAAGTTTGACGTGTCTATCTGTGTGTGTGTCTGTCTGTGACATTTTGTTCTAGTTTTTAGGTTTCCGAGCCCAAAGGGTAAAAACGGGGCCCTAGTACTAAGACTTTATTGTCAGTCCGTCTGTCTGTCGCCAGGGTGTATCTCAAAAACCGCTATAGCTAGACTTCTGAAATTTTCACAGATTGTGTATATCTGTTGCCACTATATCAACAAATACTAAAAACAAAATAATATCAATATTTAAAGGGGGCTCCCATACAATAAACGTGATTTTTTTGGCCTATTTTAAGCAGGCACTTGAAATTTTTACAAAAGCCTTAAATATATGTGTACTTTAATAATTAATAATAATATTTTAATAAAATAAATAATTAAGGGGGGCTCCCATACAAGAAACACAATTTTTGGCTTATTTTTTTTTATAACTGTACGGAACCCTTCGTGCATGAGTCCGACTCGCACTTGGCCGATTATTTTTGTTTGAAAACTGACATGATCGAGTATTCTTAGCTATAGTTCATCATCATAAGCCTGCTCATTGCTGAAAAATCACGGTTTATCTGGTTCGTGATAGGCCGATTAGCAACTTGCAGTCGTTTGACGGGTTTTATATTTTGCATTCTGGTTCGTGACACTTATGAATATATACACATTAATGGAAAGTTGAGCTGGTGCTGCAGCATCACCTGGTAATCAATAGAATACCCAACTCCTCACCAACTTAGAGCAAAGGTTTTTTAACTTTTTTTCCCATGGTTTAGAGATTTAACGTCATACAATAAAATGTATAGCTTTTCAAGCCCTTTCATTTGATATAATATGTGTGGATGTGCTACAGCTTGGGTTCGGGCTCCATACAAAAATGCCCCTTGTTCTTTGTATGGATTTGACAGATTTCAATTGAGACGTCTTGCAAATCTGTCAAATATCTACATGTCGTGTTGTGTTCTGAATCAACCCTTATGTAACTTTTTAAACTTATCAGTCTAATATATTAGGAAAAAACACTGCATATAAGTAATAATAGCTGTAATTATGAAAAGGGCTTATGAATTAACAATTAATAAACAATGTTGAGTTAAAACAATGTTAGCCAAAATTTCATACTCACCATTACTCACAAATGAGTAATAACTATTGAAGTCAATGCTTTTTATAATATTATATTTATATTGTAAACGGGTTCCTGAGAAACGTAATATTTTAAATCAAGCTTATACCATAAAGTTAATATACCTAGGGGAATAGAGCAACAATCTCAAGCTGTCAAACAAAACCAAAATTGATTTACTTGTGTGTATGTAAATGTGTGAAAATTTGTTTACGTGTACACCTACACAACCACCAAAAAATTGGTTCTGCTGTCATGTATCACACATCTCATTTTACTATGCACTGTTACTGATAGTGACATCTCACTTGCTCAGGTTTTTGTTTCTCTATTCTGCTAGGTATTTTAACTTTATGGCTTATACTCACTTTCTTTATTAGGGTGTACTTGCAGACGATATATCCATTCGATGATTCTTGATCGGAGCTCCAGTGTGATATTTGTTATTGATCCTAGCACATCTAATCCTGCCACTGAAAAATATGCTATGGTGACTCTGAAAAAATAATAATATAAATTATGATTCAAATATTATCACAGTGTCATGCTCATGCATATATTATAAAGAAAACGTAGGTATAGATCTTCAGGAATCATGAATTTTTCTGGAAGTAACAGCCAAATCCATGAAACAATAATAGTTCTTACTTATTACACTTGAAATGAATGATATTCAAAATATAACTATTTACCTGGTAGTATCGTGTGAAGATAGAGAGGATGGTAAAACATTCAAAAATCTCATAAAATATTTAACATGCTGCCTATGAGCCAAAATTTTGCAATCATCACCATTCATTTTTATACTCAGAGGTTTTCCTTTTATAATTAATTGATCAAAGTTATAAAGTCATTTATACACCATAAGTTATTCCGGAAATGTGTATACACATTTAATTTAAATAAATTTAGTCAATTTATTTAATGAGAAATATTTTAAAATCTAAACAAGTTATCGAGCCAACGGTGTACCTATTTAAACTCAGGTCAGAATAATAACTAATAAGTGAGGACACTATCACTGAGGACTTCAAAATAAACTTAAAATTGTGATAAGTACGAAAATTTGATAAAATGATAAAAATATCGTTCACTGAGCGGACTGCAAATATTTCAGAAAAAATTAGAAATGTCAGATGAGAATTCCAGTGTTGCCAGAGCTGCATGTTCGAAAGTTACATATTGTCATGCGAAAAGTAACATATTGAGGGGAAAAGTAACATTTCGTATTACTTATATAATATAATAAAATGCCTGGGGGGGGGGGGGGGGGTGATCCAGAATGCACGAAAACATACTATAAATAATATAGAGATGAACTGAAACAAGATCATTAAACAAAACTTAAAACTAAGGTGCGACAAGGCTTTAATTAAATAAACATGGGCGGGGGCACTGTTGATAAAGGAGAACTGTCAAAAATGGCGTTTTTGTATGATGGCAGCCTTAGTTCCTTTTTTGCCACGTTCATTTAAAGCCTTGTCAGCTGTAACAACAAAACTCAATAAAACTTAGTGCGTTCCGTTTTCGCATTTTTGGTTTCAAACATCTTTTTTTTTTTCAATTAAGTACCAAAAGGAACGTAAAAGTAACATCTTTAGTCATGTCACATGAATGTAACATGCAAGGGTGAAAAGTAACGTAAAATGTTACAAAAGTAACATTCTGGCAACGCTGGAGAATTCAGAATTGTGAAATGATTGTGAATTTGTGACATCTGTCAGATATGACAATGACATCAAAATTATTATTTTTTAAATTGTCTGATTCTTTGGCTAATGTATTAAAATAGTGTCCGTAGGTAGCACTGTACTGTATTATGTCTGTATAATACATTTGATACTACATTCATACATTGTTTATTGTAAATCACTAGTATTTATTATTTTTGACAGAGAATATGGACTGCTAATAATCAAAATTAGGTAACATTCTTCATTATCAAACAAAATAAAATATAATTAACGGGGGCTCCCAAACAAAAAAACACAATATTTACCTACTAGATGACCCGCGCGGCTTCGCCCGCGTAAATTAGGAATTTTACGGAAACCGTACATTATCCGATAAAAAATAGCTCTTATGTCCCTACTCCCTTCACTTGGTCTCCTCTATATCTGTGCCAAATATTGCCATAAAAATTGCTCCAGTAGTTCGTAATTTTTAATATTATTTCCCCCGTTTTTCCCACATTTTCCTGAGTTTCTTCATTTCGTATTATTCGTATTAGTCTTAGCCTATAGTCTTACTCAATAAATAAGCTATCTAACACTGAAATAAGTTTTAAATCGGACCTGTAATTCTTGAGATTAACGCGTTCAAGCAAACATATTCTTCTGGTTTATAATATTTGGAAGGTATAGATTTTTTTAATTATCGCTTGACAAACGAGTCTTGATCTAAAAGACATAAGGTCGTATAGACCACCTGACAACCCGAAAATGCGTGTCGATTTTCGATCTGTCAATGTGTGCGTGTGATAGTAATGTATTTATTTATTTATAAATTCTTTATTTGCATTATAAACAATATAAAATAACAAAAACAACATTAGGCAAGGAACATAGCAAATAGGCGGCCTTACCGCTTTCAGCGGTTTCTTCCAGGCAACCAAAATATGGTGGCAGAAAATAATGTTAAAGTGCTAAAATGTATCTTTTACTATCGATAGTATAGTCCGTTCGAGTTATTTTACCTGAGTTTCTATGACAAATAAATAATATGCAACGTTGACAGATTTTGTATTTCAAATTAGTTATCTTATATTTTATTTGGCAGAACAAAGGTGACGATTGAAAAGTAGATATACATTTTGATTTGGGGTGATTATTCAATAGTTGGATATGTTATAACATGAGATTCTTATAAGGGTAAATAATATAACATTTTATAGCTTATTTATTACTCAGGTAAAAGCTATCTGAGAAATCAGCCCTTACATTAACCCTTAACCACTGATGTGCAATTAAGTTACATTACCACTGACGTACGTATGGGATACGTACGTAATTTTGAACACCTCCTGATGTGTCGATAAAGTTTAATTCTGGTGTCAATTGCAGTCTTTTTATTTGGATACTTTCAAATTACATAAAGATATTAAAAAATATATTATATTTATTATAAATAATTTTTTATGTAACAAAAACCTTAGTGACTTTCAAAATAGGATATACTTTTTATAATTAACAAAAAATATTTTCTAAACATAAGAACTTTTATTTGGTTTATATTAATTATCAAGGATTATATTAATAAGGAAAAAATCACAATCACCACAAATCAAATTATAAGGCACTTTTTAAGGACAGTTGTTGTAGGTCGACTTAGAGCACTGCAAGCAAACCGATTTATGCAAGCAATTGACATCCGTTTCGGGTTCTGTGGCGTTTTTCTTTGAAATATACATGGAAAATTTTCATTGTGAAAAAAATTATGACTTTTGTTGCTTTTTTGACCAACTTCATCACACTTATCCTTTGCCAACCAGTAAGGCTAGAGAGCTCTTGTGAAAGCTACGGTATCAATTCAATTTGTTCGTCGTTTTTGGAAATATTCTGTTCAACTAGCCTTTTTTAGACGTTTAGAGTTCCCAAGATGAATAAGACAGCCAACAATTAATTTTTATATATTATGGACAAAAAAAAGTAATTATTTGAAAAAAGTCACACTAACACTGACGCTACATACCTCATACGTCACGTCGTCGAAATCACCTGCTTGCAGATATGCGCTGCATCCGCTCTCCCCTGTCTTCGACGCGTCACTGGCAACTAGGAAACTACCAAAAATGACACGCAGAAATTCCCGCGAAATTCTGAGTTTTGAATGAAAAACCGCGTGGGTGACGACTGATGTACCACATACGTACGTCAGTGGTTAAGGGTTAATAAAAATGCAAATACATATAATGTTGAAAATAAACAACACACATAGTATATTATTTATTCTCAAATTAAACGATTAAATTGACGACCTCTGTGGCTCAGTGGTGAGCGCGTTGGTAGCTCAAGCCGGGGGTCACAGGTTCGAATCCCGCCGACGGAACAAAAAGTTTTCAAAGTTCCTGGGTCATGGATGTGTATTAAATATGTGTATTATATAATAAAAATCTTAAATATATGTATAGTATAAAAGTATTAAAATATATATTTCCGTTGTCGTGTGCGTGTGTATTGTTGTTGTATATGTTGATGTTGTGTTTTTATATTATTTTCCTAAAATTGTGTTATCTGGGTTTTTAATGTGTAATATTGGTAGGATATTAACCATTAAATATTCGTTATCGTGCACAAGTGTGGGAAAGTGATTTAATAACCAGAATCGTGCTCTTTTGTGTTCTGTCCAAAACTCCATCAAAAGTTTCAGTAAAGCGTCCTACCACTTTACTGAATCGACCGACTTGACTTCTTGACTGTATTAATTGTTATTTTATTTAAGATCAATTAACATAATATTATTGTCTATATATGATAGGCGGTCTCGACGGTATCACCTCTCAGCATCTGAAGGACCTCACCAGCGGTTGCTGTGGGGATGCCGGAGAGAAACTCCTGCAGGAGGTCACGAATTTGTGCAACCTCATGCTTCGTGGTGAGGTTGCTTCAGATATCGTAGACATCCTGTATGGAGCAAACCTCTGCGCGCTGAGGAAGAGAGATGGTGGCATTCGACCGATCGCTGTCGGCTCAACATACCGGCGCCTCACTGCCAAGATAGCCTGCAGGTCCATAAAATCTCTGTCATCATATTTCCAACCCAAGCAACTTGGTTTCGCCTGCAAAGGTGGCTGTGAGGCAGCCGTTCACTCTTTTCGCACTCATGTTCAAAATTCAAAAAATAGTATATATTTAAAGGTGGATGTTTCAAACGCTTTCAATTCTGTAGACAGGGTCGCCATGTTAACACAGATAAAAACCAAAGCCCCCACCATTTTACCCTTCATGTTACAGTGCTACCGAGATCCCACTAAACTCATTTACCAGAACCACTTAATCCAGTCTGAAGTTGGCTGTCAACAGGGCGACCCTCTAGGTCCAGCAATTTTCAGTCTAGCTATTCACCCGGTCATCGAACTCCTAAATTCCAAATTCAACGTGTGGTATCTAGATGACGGGACCCTTGCCAGCGACGCATCTACAGTTCTTTCGGATTTTCAGACTCTGATTCGCGAATTCAAAATTATAGGCCTAGATTTGAACCTGGGGAAGTGTGAACTTTTTGTCCCTGATGATTGTGGGGATAGAGATGAGATAATATCCAGTTTCAAGGCCGTCGCCCCAGAATTATCAGTGATTGAGAAGAGTTCACTTTTTCTCTTGGGTTCACCTGTTCTAGCCGATTCTTTTCCTGACTATATAAATGAAAAAACACGGAATTTTAGTGAATGTTTAGATCGTCTTCTCCAAATTAACAGTCACATGGCATTTACTCTGATTCGATATTGTTTATTCGTTCCAAAATTTACGTATGCTTTGCGGTGTTGTCAGCTCTGGAAGTTCCCAGAACTTCTCCATAGCTTAGATGACACCCTAAAGCATACGCTTTCCACAATTTTAAACATAAAATTTGATGAAAGTTCCTGGACCCAAGCTACACTACCAGTAAGGTTCGGTGGCCTGGGAATACGAAAAACATCGGACACAGCTTTACCGGCGTTCTTGTCCTCGGTCCACGCAAATCGCGCAGTAATAGCCCAAATCTTAGAGCCCTCATCTTGCCCATTCGTCATTCCCTTTGCGGACGAGGCCAAGGATGCCTGGGACATTGCTAGTGCCGGCAGCGAGGTTCCCAAGAACACATCTTCCCAAAGGCTCTGGGACGAGCCCATCTGCGAACTGGTGCGTAATAAACTGTTTAACACGTCTACCAGCGCCGTAGAACGGGCTCGACTTTTGGCCGTGGAGAGGTGGGAGTCGGGAGCTTGGCTGCAGGCACTGCCATCTAAAAACACAGGAACATTGCTGGACCGTAATACATTCCGTCTTGCCACTGCCCTGCGTCTTGGTGTCCCCCATGTCGTCCCCCATCAGTGTGTTTGCGGCGCGCGCGTTGACAGCTATGGTCACCACGGGTTGTGCTGCTCGCGAAGTGCCGGACGCTTTTCACGGCATCACAACCTGAATGACCTCATTCGTCGGGCTCTTGTCACTGCCGGCGTGCCAGCGATACTGGAGCCCTCCGGTTTGGCGCGCGACGATGGCAAGAGACCCGATGGAATGACCCTGGTGCCCTGGAATGTGGGTCGGGCCCTTGTGTGGGACGCTACTTGTGTCGACACACTCGCCTCGTCCCATATTCAGAGCACCTCGAGCTGTGCGGGCGCAGCCGCAAACCTAGCAGAGAACCTCAAGCGGCGCAAATATGAGAACCTCAGCGGAGATCTTATATTTGAACCGTTTGGGGTGGAAACTCTAGGCGCATGGGGTCCGGGGGCACATAAGCTTTTTAGAGGAATATCTAAGAAGCTTGTTGAAGCCACCCGAGACCCCAGAGCTGGGAGCTACCTGGCACAGCGGATAGCAATTGCCATCCAACGTGGCAATGCTGTCAGCTTGCTGGGCACTCTGCCAGATGGGGACGACTTGGGCAAGTTTTTCTTTTTATAGTTTTATATTTAAAGTTTGTATATATAATATATCTGTATATTTTAGATAGTATTTTAGTGTTGACTGTATTGACTTTATACTTAGACTTTGACTAGACTTTAGACCTGACTGACCTGACGATAATATAGAAAAAATTGTTTAAAGAATATTGTTTTCCCGCCATAATATTATACTCGACACTGGCCATGGTTATAGCCGAAGTGCCATTATCTGAAAAAAAAAAAAGACAACACTGGTTTTAGCTGTCAATTGTCAATTGTCATCAGCTGTCATTGCTCTTTTTCATGGCTGACGTTCTAGGGAGCTAACTGCAGTCATGAAGGTTAATAAATAGTGCTTTTATTTTAACATTTTATTCTATATATATTTAAAATAATAATGGCGTGAAGGACGTGGTATATTTTACGATCCAGTTTTAGTAATACATCGCTCGTTGTGCCCGTGATTATGTGGAAAAACATTGATAAATAACCACTTACCGTGGTTCGCCTGTAAATCTCACGCTACGATTTCTGTTTGAAACATTACTACCAGCTATTCGCGTTGTCGTGTTTTCAAGAATAGCCGAAACTATTTGTAGTGTGAAGCAATAACTTGGTGTTTTTCAGTTTACCAACTGAACTGACTGTCGGTTGTTATAACCTCAATACTTTTTTTTAGTTGAACGTCTCGTACCCGGCAACGGGATGCCAGAAGCTATTCGAAGTTGTGGACGAGCATAAGCTCCGTATCTTCTATGAGAAGCGCATGGGCGCTGAGGTGGAGGCCGACCAGCTAGGTGACGAATGGAAAGGTTACATCCTCCGTGTTGCCGGCGGTAACGACAAGCAGGGCTTCCCCATGAAACAGGGTGTCCTGACTAACAGTAAGTGCTTAAAGATTATTAGAAAGTCTCAAATATTGTAATAATAGTGCTGAACATTGGGCTTGTTTGTATTATGGAGATCGCAGACGGCCAACTTTTTGTGTGATCGAGTCTGCGGCGCACATATAATTGGCATGGCGCAGTCATCTCCCTTACCTCTTTATGAAATGCTAATACAATCGAAATTCCTTTATAAGATTAAGCACCTGGTTTATCCAATAAATTATTGAAGGATACAATCAAAAGTAAGCTATAAATTGTACCAACATTATGCTGATTAAAGCTTTTCATCTCTAGGTCGTGTTCGTTTATTAATGTCCAAGGGACACTCGTGCTACAGACCACGTCGTGATGGTGAGAGGAAACGCAAGTCTGTTCGTGGCTGCATTGTAGATGCTAACCTTTCAGTGCTCGCCCTGGTCATTGTACGCAAGGGAGCTCAGGTAATAATTCATCTTATTTGCTTTGGATTTGTTTTTTTTTACTGTCTTGATGGAGCTTTGAATGTATTATGTCATTTCTTAAATCATGGAGATACCTAAAGAACGTATAGTAAAAACAGTTTTTTTTAAATATAATCTGATTACTTGGAAAATATTCAACATATCCCTGTTCTTACTGTTTCCCAGATCCTCAAATCTGTGTAATTATATGCGGCAGGGTATATCACCATGGTGTTAGTTTATAGCACTGTATTCTATAATACTTTGCATTTATACTTTCACCAAACAATTTTACTAATATTACATGTATTACTGTGGAATATAAGGCTCAGAATATTAAGCATTAGATAAGCCTGAAATCTGAATGAAGCAAAGCTTTCTGATCATACTTATTAAATTTATATTATATAATATATTGTAGCTTGTTAGTCAATTGGTTTTCAAATGTATCAGAGAGCACTGAGCAGTAAGCAGGAACTAGGAAGCTAATATTTACGTAACTAAAGGGGTGGAGGGGTGAGAGCATGTTCAAATTAATGTTTTGAGCTGAGCATTAACTAAGTTTCTTTACTTTTTAGTCATAATGTCACTTTAATTTTTAACAGTAATATCTATCATTTTCAGGAAATTCCCGGACTCACCGACGGCAATGTGCCCCGCCGTCTAGGACCCAAGCGTGCGTCCAAGATCCGCAAATTGTTCAACCTGAGCAAACAGGACGACGTGCGCCGTTACGTTGTCAAACGTGTCCTCCCAGCTAAGGAGGGCAAGGAGAACTCTAAACCCAGACATAAGGTAAGCTCTTTTACCCTTCAACTAGATTAAAACTAATTTGACTGATATGTACTACATATTCACCTATTCAAAGTATTTTGTTTACTGTAGTGTGGAGCTTAAGAATTTTGTGGTTGGTTCATTGCTCACATTTGAATATAAACACATACAAACACACAAACAGGTATGCAATTAGCTATAGCAATGTTTGTGTGCAAGTGTTAGATAATGGCGATAAATCAATGTATTATCAGAGAAGTTGATTCCTATGCAAATCGGGGACCTAAGTAGTTTGGTTGCGTTACGTCAAACCCAGCTGACAGATCACAATTAACATTGACATATTCGACCAAATAGCGTTTGTCTGTCAATTGCATAGCAATCAATTTCCTCAATGGCACGGTCTACAAAATATGAAGCTCCAAGTAAAGAAACTTACTTTTATGAGTATGCTTCCCTGATCAACTTTTAAATTGTGTGGTTTTTTGGCCACTCAAATATTTATCAGGGTATATTAACTAGCTCCGAGCAGAAGACTCAGATTCTTATATCTGTCTACTTTTACAGTGAGCTATACAAACTTATCAGATTCGACCGAAGAAAACCATAATATATTATGACAGTGTACATGTATGTGTATTACACATCAAGCATTTTCTAGACAGTGGTGCTTGTGGTTGCCAACATCATATATTACTCTATTCTATAAAGTTTTACTTATCCTTGGCATTTTAATCTGATACAACTATTTCACATCATCATACAAACTAAAAGTTACAAAATTCTTCAAAAATAATTATTAAAGTCTAATGTAAAACTATTCCTTTTTAGGCACCTAAAATCCAAAGGCTAGTAACACCTGTGGTGCTGCAACGCAGACGCCACCGACTGGCCCTCAAGAAGAAGCGCTTGGCTAAACGCAAGGCGTCTGAGGCCGACTACGCCAAGCTGCTCGCACAGAGGAAGAAGGAATCTAAGGTACTTTTTTTTTTTTTTTTTTTGTATGAAATAAGGGGGCAAACGAGCAAACGGGTCACCTGATGGAAAGCAACTTCCGTCGCCCATGGACACTCGCAGCATCAGAAGAGCTGCAGGTGAGTTGCCGGCCCTTTTAGGAGGGAATAGGGTAATAGGGGAAGGTAGGGATGGAAAGGGAACGGAATAAGGGAGGATAGGGAAGGAAATAGGGTAGGGGATTGGGCCTCCGGTAAACTCACTCACTCGGCGAAACACAGCGCAAGCGCTGTTTCACGCCGGTTTTCTGTGAGGACGTGATATTTCTCCGGTCGAGCCGGCCCATTCGTGCCGAAGCATGGCTCTCCCACGTCAAAACGTGGGAGAGCCGTAATACGAGTAGTAATACCTTAAAAAAATAATCAGTGTGTCGTGCTCGGTTTTGAAGCCGCGCGCGCTACCAAAAATGCCGCGCGGAGGCCTATTACGGCCGTTAAATTACGGCGTACGGGCCGGTACAAAAAAACACGATACGATGCCGTGCCGTATATCGTGGCACGTCACGATGTCGCGTCGTAGTTTTTCACGATGCTCGTCGTGGATTCCCACGACACGACGTCGTATTGTGAAACGTCGTGTTTTTGTGTCCCGGCCGTCATCTCTGTACGTCAAATCTAACATTTATTTTGAAATTAAAAATTAAAAAAAAATAATTCTAAAATTAAAAAAAAATAGGTGAAAATAATTGCGAAAACCTATCAACTCCCAAGTGACCCAAGCGGGCTGCGATAAGTGATAATAATATATTTCCAAGAATCAGCGATCGAAGGATTAACCGGTTAATTTGGGTTTTCAGAATCGTTTGTGTGTTAGTAACCGGTAACCTTTACCATTTGGGTTACGTAAAAACCGTTCGCTTGTTTAACCGGTAAATAAAAGAACGATATATTTACCGGTTTTTAACCGAAATAAACCGGTATTTTCAAACCGGTTCCGAGCCCTGGATTGAGCAAGCCAAATAATGGATGTTGTGAGAGTTACTAGGTATTTTTATAGCTATTTCAGGGGAAATTAATAACACATAAAAGTTATTGAGCTTTAACTTATGCATGTACAGCTTGTATCATATGACTATAAACTGTTTTGTAGAGATCATACAATGCTGTAAGAGTAATAGGCTGTGTCTTACCCCTCGGTATGTTGTTGATACTTACTGAGGTATTAAATCAGCAACAAAACACCGAATAAATCATCGGCCAAACCTACGCAACCTGCGCGACTACGCGACTGCGAAGCGGGATCGTCTGCTACGCGGGACGTTCGCGTCGGCAGAGCGGGAATAATCTACACTTCACATCGTAGTCGCGCAGGATTTGCATTGAAGACGCTCCCGTCGCGACATTACTGACGCGTAGGTTTAGCCCAAAGCCTAATTCTTTAATGGACCTTTGTGTTGAATGTTATCAATTAAAATACTATTTAAAAAAACAACTTTGTATGGCTGTAAAATGATACCGAAATAAATGAAAAACGATTCAGTGCGGATGACACGGCAGCCGTGTCATAATTATATTAATAAAATATGTTTTTGAATTTGAAAAAAAACTATTTGTATCTTTCTACTCCGAACAAAACCGTCTTAATTTTCGACGTAAAACAGGCCTATAGGCTTCGTTTCTGAATATTTTGTGAATTAAAAAAAATAAGGGGCTGTCCCCTTTTTTAGCCCGGCCGTACATTATCCGAAATTTCTGATCAGAAAAATTCGGACGCCCGCCGGAACGCACTCTGTTCATACATTTTGTTGTGGACCCCGCATACTATCAGAATTTTGACGTGTCAAAATATATGAGTGTCCGAATTTTTCTGATCATTAATTCGGATAATGTGCGGCCGGGCTTTTTAGTAGTAAACTTTTAAGAAAATAAAGGAGTAATATTGGGAGTTCATATTATTCTATATTATTTTAGATTTTCAAGTTCTTGCGATTTTTTTAAACGATAATGTAGAAAAATACTTGCGTTGACGTCAAAGTAAACTAAACAACGAACTTCTTTAAATTTATCTACGAACTTAAAATTAACATCGGAAACCCATATCTATTATACTCATTTTTCTAACTATAAAAACCTACAAAAGTTTTGCAACATCTGAATAAAAAAATCGCTTACTTGCCATTTTCAGGTTAACACTTAGTAAAATTACACGAAACCAACTCAAAATAACGTAATCTTCCATTAACATCAATGGTTTGGGTTCAGCTAAATAAATCAAGTTAATACACGTGTAAAAATCAAGAAAAACAATAAACCTTTTTGAACATGGCGGGTGACACGTTAGCCGTGTCATCTACTTCTATGGCGTATGACACGGCTAACGTGTCACGAGAAAATTGTATGCCGCCACTACTGAGTTTAAAAAAATATGCGCCGCATTGAATCGGTTAACAAAACTTTTTTTTTGCAGGCGAAACGCGCAGAAGAGATCAAACGCAGGCGTTCAGCTTCCATGCGGGATTCCAAGAGCTCAAACACGAGTGCACCCCAGAAGTGAAAGACTTTAACCAATAAAAAAAGTTAAAAACCGTAACTTGTTCCTTTTATTTCATGCCTGAGTTCTGTAATTTCACAATGTGTAATAATAAAATCCCAGGAAATGTTTATTTGTATTAAGAGTAGTTACATGGAACATAAAATAGGCAGTGAGCAGCAACTATCAGTTCTTGGACCACAGTTATAGTCTGTCAAGAAAGTGAAGAAATTAAAAAGTAGCAACATAGTGTCATCCCTTTCAAATATAATCTTTAAAAAAAGGGATTACACTACGATGTTATCACATTTTAATTTCTTCACTTTCTTGACTGACTATACGAACGTGGCGAGAAAAGGAACTAACGCTTCTATAAACGTAGTGATTATATTCTCTTTGGCTTCTATCATACAAAAACGTCATTTTTGAGTTTTGACAGTTCTCCTTTACCAGCAGCGCCCACTGACATATTCATTTAAAGCCTTGGAATCACTGATCTCCATCATACAAGTACTTGTATAATGAAGGTCAGTGCTTGGAATACTGTACAAGATTCAAGAAGAATATTTAAAAATTCAGAGTGCCTTCATATTACGTCGCAAGCAGTGCGGCAGCCGCGCGACTTCTATACAAAAGAGAGTCGCCCGGCTGTAGCGCTGCTGCCGCAGTGCTTGCGACGCGACGTTGCGAGTTGCGACGTAATGTGAAGGCAGCTCGATGAATAAGGAAACAGATGGAAGCGACATAACTAAAAAAAAATGTGGCCGGCGCCATATTGCCAAGAACTAATCTATAGTGATGGGACACTCGGTTGATATTTGTCGAGGATATCGATAAGTAATATATTGTTATAAGTGAGCTATTAAGGTTAAAATCTTTTAAATAAATGATCAGATTCTTCACCTTATATTTTTTAAATTCGATAAAAAAGTACTGATGTACTTTTTTATCGAATTTAAAAAATAGTGATCTAAACGTCAAATCTACTAATTTCTATGTTGATTAAATATCGAAAATTAAGCCATGTTATATTCTATTCTATCACAAATCTTATTTATTGTTTAATTATTAACTAAATTAGCACATACGAAGTCAAGCCATCGGTAAAATAACAAAAATTTTAGTAAAAATATAAACGTACCGATCCAAGGACAAACTTTTTTAAATTTTTTCACTTTTTTGACGGACTATAAATTAATTTTAAAAAAAGCAAATTGGTCGAAAAATTTGACCGATATATCGATATTTTTTTCGCGATATATCGAGACCGATATTGATATTTTTTCAAATATCGATGTATCGATATATCGATATTTTCTTTCACTTTCGACATCCCTATAATACGACACTTTGACAGTTTATGTAGGTACCTCGGAGAACCGGAACATAAAATGGCGGACCGGCCACAGTATTTTGATTTGGTAGAGACCATTATGCCGCGTCCACTTATAAAAGTCAATGAGGCAGCCTCACAAAGGAGCCATAAAAAAAGAAGAATATAAATGAAAAATATTTACCACTAATAAATTACCACTGGATAAGAAGGATAAGAAGGATTTGGGATGATTGGAAGAAAATTTGTGGTTAGTAATCTGTGGTGGCAAGTTGATAGTAAAAAAAAAAAACAGCTGATAGTGACATTTGACGTTCTGTTTGAAATAAATCTTTGCTTACTAGCAAAATTTTCATAATTTTACTTTTTTAAAGGAATTTCTAATAATTAATTGATAGATAATTTGTTTAACTAACTTAGACATGTCGACCGCCCAGGAAACTAAAGGAATAATTCAATATGTACCTTTCAAATCTTTCGTTCATCCAGCCTTTTGGCATACGCTTAGTGAGTTGAAATTGAATGTAGATAAACTAAACGAGACGACGAAACAAATACACGGCATTTATTCCTTTAGGGACGATATTGACGGCATATTCGAAGTGGATGGAACATCCTTTAACCAGTGAGTTGTCATTACCAGATTTCAGAATTATCAGATTCTTTAAAACACCTCTTCTCCGTTTTAGTTTATTTTTATATAAATGTAAACAAAGCTACCTTACTTAGCCAATACCCACGGGTGCAGGTGGTTAGATTACTACAAATTTAAATGCCACATTAACCATATGTGTAATGACTAATGAGAGATTTTGCTAAACAGTCTAAATCAAACTCAGTAATGTGAAGTATGGGCCAAGACTGTTATTTCGGTAAAGGTTCGGAAACCTACCCCAAGATGGGGGGAGCGGGGGTGAGGGGAGAGTGGGGAGGAAGGATAAACACCCCTACGTAGGTACCAAATCCACACTGAGTAACCCCCCAGTTTTGGAGCTGCTCACCTTTAAAATTTTCGGAATTCTGAGGCGTGTTTTGTGACGGTCGCCGGCTGCTGCCACAACACAGTCACAGTTCTAACTTAACCTACTTTTGGATTTTCTGGATTGTGTTTGTTTTTGTTTTGTCTGTTACTCATTTATAATTTATTATTTTCTAGGTCAACAACAGAGGATTTGTTCTCCATAGATGTCATTGGTACATTGATAAATAAGAACACAATTGAAGATTTTAAGGGCATTGACAAAGCAGCGCTTCTCAATAGTATAGGAGAAGTAATATGGACTAACATAAAAACTCGGTCCTGGATAGATAAACCTAACTCCCTTGTAACTTTTATTATACTGTCGTTTGCTGTAAGTATTTTTCTTATGAATTGTAATGTATTTTCTCATAAAAACAGTTCTTTTTTTAGGGTTCCGTACCCAAAGGTTTAAAAACGGGACCCTATTACTAAGACTTTGATGTCTGTCCGCCCGTCCGTCCGTCTCTCCGCTATAGCTAGACTTCTGAAATTTTCACAGATTGTGTATTTCGGTTGCCGCTATAACAAACAATACTGAAAACAAAATAAAATTATACGTGGGAGAGCCATGCTTCGGCACGAATGGGCCGGCTCGACCGGAGAAATACCACGTTCTCACAGAAATCCGGCGTGAAACAGCGCTTGCGCTGTGTTTCGCCGAGTGGGTGAGTTTACCGGAGGCCCAATCCCCTACCCTATTCCCTTCCCTACCCTATTCCCTTCCCTACCCTCCCCTATTCCCTTCCCTTCCTATCCCTACCCTCCCCTATTCCCTTCCCTTCCTATCCCTACCCTCCCCTATTACCCTATTCCCTCTTAAAAGGCCGGCAACGCACCTGCAGCTCTTCTGAAGCTGCGAGTGTCCATGGGCGACGGAAGTTGCTTTCCATCAGGTGACCCGTTTGCTCGTTTGCCCCCTTATTTCATAAAAAAAAAAAATAATACTAAAGGGTCCCATACAACAAACGTGATTTTTTCGGCTTTTTTTTCTCTATATTAGTAATGGTTACAGGTAGGCACATGATATTTTCACAAAAGCCTTTATTTTATGTCTACTTTAATAATTTTTAATAATATTAAAATAAAATAAAAATTTAAGGGGGGCTCTCATACAAAAAAAAACAATTTTTGGCCTATTTTTGCTCTATAACGGTACTGAACCCTTCATGCACGAGTCCAACTCGCACTTGGCCTATTATTTAAACTTTAAGATGTCTGTTTTGTGATGAAGAGAACATTACTGCTTTATTGTAACTTGTACACAATACTGTAACACTTAGGAAGAATGGTCACTAACTACTTTAATTAATCCTTTAAGCTCTGGTGATCGCGACAACAATAGAATACAATAGCATTTCCAAGAATCCGTGATCAAAGGATTAAAACTAAAGCTTTGTATTTGCCTGCTTTAGCATGAGACAAATATAATTGTGTCTCTTTGTCTTGTTTCAGGATCTCAAGAAATTCCACTACTATTACTGGTTTGCATTTCCAACACCAAATCAACCTACTGTTTATTTGAAACAAAACAGTACTTCAATAACTGATTACTTTAGTCAAGATGAGTTGAAAAGTCTGACTATTAGCTTTAAAAATCTAGACATGACACAGAAATGTTTCTTCTGTATCACCAAAGATGATAAAGTTTCTGTGGACTTGCTGTCAACAGTTTTAAAAAGAAAAAATGGTGATGAATTAGACATTGATTTCTCGAAGACTTTCTTTGCTTTTGCTGATCCAAGTAGCGGTGAGAACCCCGGATGGCCTCTCAGATTGTTTATAGCAGCTCTTTTAGAATATTCACCATCATTAAGAGAAAGGGAGTTTAATGTCATTGGTATCAGATGCAAAAGATTAGAAGGTATTGAAGTCAGTAGAGTGTTCACAATAAAAACTTGTGAGGTAAGAAAAAATTAAAAAAATTTCAAACCTTTATGCTGGATTTACACGGGTGACTAAAGCCGCACGATTTACGCCGCACGGCGAAAATCGACCGTCTAAATGGCAATTCGACTACGCCGCATGCGGCTTAAGCCACAAGTCCCAAAGTCGTGCGGCCAATGGCCGCATGCGGCTGGTGACTAAAATCGACCGTGCAACAAGTCTCAGTCACAAGCGATCACTTGCTGCAAATACATAGCGGAGATCTCGGGCGGCACAGGCGATTTTTGTAGAATGTGTAAAAGGGGTGGCGATTCGGCTTGGACAGGCGATGCAACCCATGTAAATCCAGCATTTATAACGAAAATATTGCTTTGAAAGTACCTCTGCAAGGTAACTTACTATTTATCAATACTTAAATGTAAAAGATTTTTTTTTACTTGAAGTACAGTAGTATTTTAATGGAAATTAATGGTGAATCTAGTTGGTATCACTAACTAGCATTCTCTTGCCATAATTCAAGCAAAAAATATATTACAAGATGGTTTAATGGTTTATTTACTTAAACAAAACAAAACATTACAAAATAACATGGATTACAAATATTAGATACGAGCTTTTGCCCGCGGCTTCGCTCGCGTTAAGAAGTATTATTTTATACAAACTTTCATCCCCTATTTGAACCCCTTGGAGTTGGAATTTATCAAAATCCTTTCTTAGCGGATGCCTACGTCATAACATCTACCTGCATGCCAAATTTCAGCCCGATCCGTCCAGTGGTTTGGGCTGTGCATTGATAGATCACTATGTCAATCAGTCAGTCACCTTTGAGTTTTATATATATAGATTGTTGTCAGAGTCAAATTTCAATTTTCATTGTATGTTTTTAACCAGTGTTTTCAAGTTTCAGAATGTTCAATCAGATGGAAAGATTGGCTGGGTTGGCTGGGAGAGGAATGACAAAGGAAACTTTGGACCTAAACTTGCCAACATGTCTGCTTCTATGGATCCTAAGAAGTGAGTCTTAACGATAAAGTTAATATAATTACCTATGTTGATAAAAATATTTATTAAATGCTTATTTATGTTGCTCCTTGCAATCTTGGTCCTATACATTGGAAAAGCCACTAAATAGTTAGTGACAGTATAAGGACGCGTGAACTAAATATTTTTAATACTTCGATGGTGGCAATAGGGATGATGACAAGGTCAAAGATTAGCGAATTTTGTTAATAAAATAAAGAAATCACGATGAAAAATAAGTGTTCCCAAAATTTCAGCTCGATAGCATTTTTTTTTTGTTATGCGCCTTCAAAGTTGGATAATCAAGTCGATTTTTTTTTCAATTAAATTTCTTAATATTTGTATACCATTCGATAACTTATGCAATTAAAAGCAACTTTTGTTATGAAACCACTTTCATAAACGCAATATTTAATATACCTATCCAACAAAGTTTCTCTCCCGATGCGTACAAACTACGAAAGAGTGACGTCAGTCTTTCGTAGCACTTTGTATGGAGCGTTTCGGGCAGGTCTATTTTATGAGATGTTTGAATTGTCATATCTTGGTGAATTTTTAAGCTATCAGAGTCATTCTTTCAGCGATGTTCCTATTTTTAAGGGTCTTTCAATTACCAATAAGAACAAAAAATAGTCATCAAGCCTATTGCAGACACTATAGATTTTCAATTATGCGACAGCCGGGTGCCGCTTGGGGATGGATGGGTTAATAATAAGGTTTTATAATAATAACATTTTCTGTTGCCCAAGAAAAAATGTTATCGCAAAACATATTGCATAAGCAAGCGTTGAAGCAAGATAGCAATATTATCTGTGTGAAAAAGAAAAGTGCCTGACGAGTGAAGCGTACCTCACGTATGGGTGAAAACGAGATAACCATATATTTGTATGAAAGGGACAAATAGCTATACTTGGGAGAGCCATGCTTATACGTGGGAGAGCCATGCTTCGGCACGAATAGGCCGGCTCGACCGGAGAAATACGAACGTTCTCACAGAAAACCGACGTGAAACAGCGCTTGCGCTGTGTTTCGCCGAGTGAGTGAGTTTACCGGAGGCATTCCCTTCCCTATTCCCTTCCCTTCCCTCCCCTATTGCTTCTTAAAAGGCCGGCAACGCACCTGCAAATCTTCTGATGCTGCGAGTGTCCATGGGCGACGGAATTTGCTTTCCATCAGGTGACCCGTTTGCTCGTTTGCCCCCTTATTTCATAAAAAAAAGCGATATATGTACGATTTCTTTAACTTTCACAGATTGGCAGATGCATCATCCAACTTGAACATCCAGCTGATGAAATGGCGTCTGGTGCCAGATTTGGACGTGGATATCATGAAAGAAACAAAATGCCTTCTGTTGGGCGCTGGTACGTTAGGCTGCCATGTCGCTAGAAATTTGTTGGTACGTTAACTGCTTTATTAAATAGTAAACGACGCCAGCAACTCCGTTGCGCCAAAATTCGTTCATCGCGCGGTAACCGTACATTTTCCGGGATAAAAAGTATCCCATGTCCTTTCCCGGGACTCAAAGTATCTCGATTCTTCATACCAAATTTCAGCAAAATCAGTTCAGCAGGTTGGGTTGGGCGTGAAGAGGTTACAGACAGATGGATAGACAGACAGATACACTTTCGCATTTATAATATTAGTATGGATATTATGAGTATTTCAAACACTAATGTAGCTACTAGCTAATGAGAAATAGCTAAGAATATTTACGATCCTGTCAGCTCTAAAACACGAAAACCAACATCGATTCATAGTCACACTCACGATAGATCTTATTTTATGCCTTTCGACACAAAAAAATCTATTCATGCTTTTTTTAGATGATGGAAAGGCACACAGACACGCCAAACATAATTTTAGTCTGTATTGATTTATGAAACACGCCAGATGATTTATACATAACAGATTTACTATATTGCACGCGCTAAAACGTTTTAAACGCGTGTATAAATCTGGTATCCAAATCCCTCTTTTGTGTGTCATACATGAGCGTGGTAGAGCCATGCTTCGGCACGAATGGGCCGGCTCGACCGGAGAAATACCACAGGCTCACAGAAAACCGGCGTGAAACAGCGCTTGCGCTGTGTTTCGCCGAGTGAGTGAGTTTACCGGAGGCCCAATCCCCTACCCTATTCCCTCTTAAAAGGCCGGCAACGCACCTGCAGCTCTTCTGATGTTGCGAGTGTCCATGGGCGACGGAAGTTACTTTCCATCAGGTGACCCGTTTGCTCGTTTGCCTCCTTATTTCATAAAAAAATACTTGTTTTTCAGGCGTGGGGCTTTCGTCACATAACGTTCATAGACAACGGCAAAGTATCTTATTCGAATCCAACACGTCAAGTTCTGTATACGTTTGAAGACTGCTTGAATGGAGGCAAGAAAAAAGCTGAAACTGCTGCCGTGAATCTCAAGCGTATTTTACCTACTGTGGTAAGTTTTTTTAAATCTGTTACTGGATATTTATATTTTGCTTTATGATAAACTATTTGATAATAGTGTGTAAACTTTATAATATAGCTTAGGGCCGCGCAACACCGAAATGGCAGCGGCGAGGCGAGCACTTTTAGTGTCATGTGATTTTAAACTTTATCTTCATTATTGTAATTTGAAATACATATTATCGCTTGAGAAATCGCGGCTGCCGGCGGCCGGCAGCGGCCACGAGTGGCCAAGAGCAGCCACGGGCGGCCGGAAACTTCTCAAGCGATACTATGTATTACAATAATGAAGATAAAGTTTAAAATCATATGACACTGAAAGTGCTCGCCTCGCCGCTGCCATTCCAGTGTAGCCCGGCCCTTAGTGAAGTAATAAATTATTTATTGCTTAACGAAGTATGTGTAATAACTAATAAATAAATAATAAATATTGTTTTATATACTGTGTAATTAAAAAGTATACTACTAACTACTAAGTACTAACTAGTTTTTTTTTATTTCAGCACAGTGAAGGCCTATGCTTACACATTCCAATGCCCGGCCATCCAATCGGCGAATCTCTCAAGGACGAGACAATAAACAATATAAACATCATCACAAAAGCCATAGCGGATCATGACGTCATTTTCTTATTGTTGGACACAAGAGAGGCGAGATGGCTGCCTACCCTGATTGCTGCTCAGATGGGAAAGGTAAAAACAATCCAAACTTATCAAAAATATAAATAAGAAAATATGCCTGTCTGTTAGCTCTTCACACTTAAACCGCTGGACAGATTTAGATGACACTTTGTGTGGATATTGTCCCAGTCCCAGGGAGGGGTGGGATAGTTTTTATCCCAGATAAACGTGCGATTCCTGTGCAATAAATGAATTTTGGCACAGCAAAACCAATTATATACTAGTAGTGGGTCTGAGAATCGGCTACTGGGTACTTTTTATATTGATGAGTGCATTTGTTGAATTTGTTGACGACCTCCGTGGCTTGAGTGGTCGCGGGTTCGAATCCCGCCGACGGAACAAAAAGTTTTTCAATGTTCCTGGGTCATGGATGTGTATTAAATATGTGTATGATATAATAAAAATCTTAAATATATGTATAGTATAAAAGTATTAAATATATTTCCGTTGTCTGGTACCTGTAACACAAGTCCTTCAGGTACTTAGCACGGGGCCAGACTGACGTGGTGTGAAGCGTCCATAGATATTATTATTATTATTTGTGAATAAATAATAGTAAATTATTACAACTCGAGACTGACGGCGACCATTGTTTGTGCGACGGGATAGCGATGGACGTTGCCATGGTGACATACTTATTTAGTCACTTCAATAAAATAATATGAGCGAAATTCTTTATATGGCAAAGAAACGTTTGCGGGAACAGCTAGTAACAATATACATTTTTCAGATAGTAATCAACGCGGCGCTAGGATTTGACAGCTACCTTGTGATGCGTCATGGCACAAGCGCGCACGCAAGCATGCAAGCAAACGCGCAAGCAAATACGCACTCAGACGCACACGCAAGTACGCACTCAGACGCACACGCAAGTACGCAAGTTTCGAGCGTGCGTGGATCAATGTTGGGATGTTACTTCTGTAATGACGTCACTGCGCCTGGCAACGTAAGTATATTATTAATTTATACTTCACTCCCTTTAGATGAATTTATGACTAAACATTTTTAAATTAAAAATTACACACAAAAATGATGCAGCACATGATGTGCCTAAATATATGTAAGTAATTTTACCAAAACTGACCTTAAACCCCTTGCTATATATTAATACGTGAGCCAAAAACTTTGTATCCCTTTTGACGAAAAATGGGGAAACGTAGGTGAATGAAATTTTGCACAGTTATAGTTTATATAGTGAAGGAGTGCATTGAGCTAATATTATTTTGAAATTATGCTTTTATCATACATTTTTTAACAAATAAAACATTACACACACTACAACACACACACTAGGAAAAACGACAGATTTTTGAGTGACAAGCCTATACATACGAATTATACTCTTTTATTTAAGGTTGAAGTATGTTGACAACAAGGTGACAAATTGAAAATGGATTAAAGTTTTTTTATTGAATCTGAGATACTATTAAACAATGCTTACACGGCCAGTCTGAGATCAGCTAAGTCCCAGAGACAAGAGTTGAATTGAAAAAAATATGATAAAGTCAATATTTTTTTACAAAATATAGGTAGTAGTCCTAATGTCGTTGAAACTAAGGTGGAATTTCAACCATTGGGCGATCTCTAGTTATTGTAATTCCTATTGTCTTCAATAGTTGTATGCTGCCTAGTTATTTTATAAGTAAGAGGTATAGTGAATAACAAAAATTATTATAATATTGTCAGTCTGTGTCGGACCGCACGCTGGACCAGCAGTGCACGGTGTCGCGGCCGGGCGCGGCGGCGACGGCGGGCGCGCTCGCTGTCGAGTTGCTGGTGGGAATGCTGCAGCATCCTGATAAGTATGTGCTATCAGAGAAGTTGATTCCTGGGCAGATGGCGGACCTGTGTAGTTTGGTCGCGTTACCACGGAATATATATTGGTAGTACCAACAGAAGTCCAACTCGTGAAACCCGTTTAAAAAAATAACAACTCTTGCTGCGATACTATAAAGTTCAAATTCCGACCGCGCAGTGCTAGGTGCCTACAATTATATTTGCCTACATGTGCGCTTTCTATTGCGTAAGAGGTACCCTTTCTGACGAAATCAAGATTGTCACCTTTTAGAAAATAAAATATTCTTCTTTTAATTACTATATCTACTAATAGCAAACTTTTTTACAGTAATAATCAAATTGTAGTAACCCAACGTATATTTTATAAAAGTTTTATATTCGATTATAGTGTAGGAGCTGGTCAGGAATTTTTTACAACTTAAACATAGTAACTTGTGTTTATTTATCTGTAGTATGCGGTTTGTTTGTAACAAATTGGTTTATTTGCTACGTTTGTGTATTTTTTTTTTTTGTATTTTAAAGTCTTAAATTACTTTATTGAAATATTTTTTTTACTTTTTTCAATTGTTCATATTTATCAGATTAATAATGATTCTGACACAGCGGTTAAATCAGTACGTAGCTCGCTTGTGAGTCCCTTGTGATCTGCCCCTTTAAAGGGGTACTTACAGTTCGATACCTAAAGGCGCGAGTGGGACAGGCCTGGCGTTACGTCAAACCCAGCCGACAGAGCACGAATTACATTGAATTGACAATCCGACCAAATGACGTAGGTCCGGCAACTGTCTAGGAATCAATTTCCTCGATGGTACTAATTAAGAGCTATTCATAGAAAGATGGCAGACAGGTACATTATTTGGGTGGGTTATGTCATGCCCAGTCGATAAATGACGATAAACAAACAAGGATGAAACATCGAAATAACCCATGAGAGCGAAAGAGAAAGATATGTACTATCAGAGAAGTTGATTCCTAGGCAGATGGGGGATTTACGTAGTTTGGTTGCGTTACGCCAAACCCAGCCGACTGATCAGAATTACCATTGAATTGCCATAAGCCGACCAAATGACATAGGTCCGTAAACTGCTTAGGAATCAATTTCCTCGATGGTATTTTCTTCTTCGATTTTTTCTAAAGTTGTTACGGATTGCACCAAATGACATCGCCCGACCAAATAACGTAGGTCCACCTATCAGTTAATTTCTCTGCAAATTTAATTTACAATAGTCCATAGGTTTCCGCGCAGCCCGTAACAGTCACTAGAGTTTTCCGTGACTTCGATCAAAGATAATAATATGTTTATACACGTTAACGTAAAATACACGTTTTAACTGACTTCCAAAAAGGGAGAGGTTCTAAAGCTGGGTGTAACCAAACTACGGCCGGTATAAATAGTCAGTACTCAAGATCGGTCTCAATACGCGGTTCGCCTCTTAGATTGGTCCAAAATTTGACATCCAACCAATCACAGAGCCTGAACCGTGATAGTACTTAAGGGTATGTATGTGTTTCTTATATAGAGTTCACTGTGAAAGTGCAGCGCCGAAAGAGCAAACTTTTTTTGTGATTTAGTTTTAAAAAAAATACTCTTTCAGCGTTGCTACTTTCACGGTGAGCTCAATAGTCAATACAAGGGACTCATACACATTCTTACACATAACACATTCTAAAGTATTATCACCTAGTTTTGTTACACTTTTAGTCTAAGTCTGTCTAAGCGATAAGTTGAGAATGGCGAAATATAGAGATAAGGGATTCGGGAAGACGTCTAGAAAAATGTATCGGAAGCGTGTATTAGCTCACAAAAAATTGCAAAAGTTATAAGCAAATTAGGTTGCAAAAAAAAAGGTATTATGTTTTTTGTTAAAAACTCCGAAACTATTAACATTAAAGAAATTTTAAAAAAAGATTCTTAAAGAAGAGGAAATTTCCATAAAAAAATCTCAACTCCCGGAATTCTATCTCTATTATTTATAACTTTAATTTAACGCTGAAAGTAAGCCTCCGCGCGGCATTTTTAGGTAGCGCGCGCAGCTTCAAAACCGAGCACGTGACACTGATTATTTTTTTAAAGGTAATTAATGTTAATTTAAAATTTTCAAAAACTTATGGTGTATTCCGAACACTTCAAAGAATTTGCTCCCGTTGGAAATTTAACGTAAAGTAAATTTTTCAACAAATTACACAAGTGTTAACTAACGAAATTTTTTCAAACTTCCGTCCTCATTGTACTTTAAAGAAAACGTTTAAATAATTTTCGTAAAATTTTTCACTTCGTGGAGCCCTTGATATAAACATACTTAACAAGATCACGCCATAAAAGTTTAACAAAATTTAATACTTTGTTTATACTTAATCATTTTTTAACTTGAACAAAAAACTAGAAATCCACGTAATATTGTCAAAAAAAAGTTGTTTCATTTATTATCACGTAATTGATTTCATATCAATGAAGGACATGTATTAACTAAATAAAAAAATTTTTTCCGCCATTTGCTAATAAAAAATTTATAAACTAATAAAAATAAACATTTTTTTGATCAAAAATTTCATTGTTTATTAACTTAAAAATTTGTTATAAAAATTTCTGAACTTTTTTATATTCTTTTTCTGAAACTCTTAAAAAATACAAAAACAACGATGTACAACAAAGTGCAAAAAAATTTTTTTTAAAAGGTGCAATAAAAAATCGAAAAAAAAATAATGTGTGTGCTAATACACGCTTCCGATGCATTTTTCTAGACGTCTTCCCGAATCTAATGAGCTATCGCACGTATTTTTATGACCCTTATCTTTATATTTCGCTATTCTCAACTTATCGCTTTAAAGACTACTTGTTTATAATTTGTGGCTGATCATATTATTTTTTCCATTCAGGATAGACGCACCCGCGCCATTCAAAATGGACGATGAAACAACAAGCCAAGGCATATTGGGTGCCGTACCGCATTCCATACGCGGCTTCCTACACAACTATCAGACAGTGTTGCCGACTTGTGTCAAATTCCGGCAGTGTATAGCCTGCTCCGACACTGTTATAGATATGTATAGAACGGCAGGAACGCAGTTCCTACTGGATGTGTTTAACAGTGGGAAGTATTTGGAGAAGTTGACCGGCTTGACTGAGTTGCAGACGCTTGCTGAAATGACTGAGGTATTTTTTTTTAACTTTCTCACCTATTAACGCGATAGAATGTTCTTGTCACTTTTCGCGACAATTTGTAGAGCCCGACAAGGCTTTAAATGAAGTGAGCGGGAGCGCTGCTAGTAAAGGAGAACTGTCAAAAATGACGTTTTTGTATGATGGCAGCGTTAGTTCCTTTTTTGCCACGTTCATTTAAAGCCTTGTCGAGCTGTACAACATTGAACCAATCAAACTTATGCATATTTACATAATATATTATGACACAATTTCTGTTGTTTGCCACTAGGGGCGCTGGTTCAATCTTATATTAAAGTTTAAAGTTAAAGTAAACTTCCTAAAGTTACACTCAGCCCACAAATTTAAATTAATTTTGGATTTTGGTAGAGTATAGTATTTATTGATTCATATGAACATAGTGTATCACCAAAGATACTGATTCATGTGCAGATGACGGACCTTCGTCATTTGGTCGAGATACGTCAATTCAATATTAGTCGTGAATCGTGATTTGTCTTCTGAGTACGTAATGCAATCAAATTACGTAGGTCTGTCATCTGCCAATGAATACACTTCCTATAGTACCTAAGTAGGCAGATGGCGGACCTATGGGCGTTCGCTGCGTTGAGCGTGTGCCCGGCGCGGCTGCCGGTCGCGGGCGGCCGCGCCGTGCGTTCGCCATAGTAATCGTGCAACGGCTGACCCGCTCAACGCAGCGCTGTTCTATGGGATGACATGAAACAAGCACGCCTCGCGTGGCCGCGCCGCGCAGCGAACGCCCTAAGTAATTTGGTCGCGTTAAGTCAAACTCGTCCAGCCAAGCCGCTCGGCGCTCACAGCTAAAATTAAATTGACATAAGCCGACCAAATGACGTGGGTCTGTCAATTGCCTAGGAATAAATTTCCTCGATGAATAAATTATTATTGTCTCGCGGCTAAGTTTCCCTTTTCTTTAATTATGTGATGATTATTGCTTTACTCTTATTTACAGATTGTCGCGTTGTCCGATGATGATGAAGATTGAGATTCGTCGCCAAACCCGGGTTTTTTTTATCAAAAACTAGATAGATTTATACTGCGAAATATCTTGACACTTAATTTGATGAACATCACCACGTGTTAGGCCAGCTAACTCTTAAGATATTTTGACTGGGCTACTCTTAAGATATTAACAATATGCTTGAAACCACGAAGCTAGTTATTTTAGTATGACTTTTCTCGTGGTTTAATATATTAAGTGCAATATGCGTTTAGTAGTTATTTAATATACAAGTGATGCTATATTACGATTCATTCCATTACTATGCTGTACCTGTAAAGCCTGTCAATTTACGCCATATACCATGCACCAGTGTGGGTTTTTAATCCTGGACAAAATATTGTTGCTCTCTTACCTCGTAGCAGTCGCATAGACTTAAACAGTGTTTAGGGCTGAAAATGAATATAAGTGTCAAAACACACTATGCCGAATTTCCGCGGCGGAAGTTCGGCTTAATTCCGCCTGCACTGTCTTCTTCTTCTTCTTTTGGCGTAAGCCTCCCCATTTAGGAGTTGCCAGCGTCAGAGACGGTTGCCCATGAAGGGTTCCGCCTGCACTGTATTTTAAATTACCGATGACAAACCATGCCGAAATTCCGTCGCGTTATAGATATTGTATGCGTTTGACATTGCTGACGTAATCATGCGGAATTTCCGCCGCAGGACTTCGGCATAGTGTGTTCAGATACTAACTTTATTTATTACGATATATAATAAAATATGTGATTAAATAATAGTAGCTTCAAGCTTGATGTGTCATAGTGCTGTATTCAGATGTAAAATGTCTCTATTTTAATTTTTGTATTATTTAATAAACTACTGTATTTAAAATATATTCGCCTTTTTTGCTGTTGCCTATTTAAATGCCGTTTACAGACGTAATTGTATTAATAGGTACACCAATCCATGAGGACCTGTGATGAAGACTAAAATAAAAGTAATGTTTTTAAAGATCATTGCCACATCCATACTAATATTATTAATGCGAAGGTGTGTCTGTCTATCTGTAACCTTTTCACGCACAAACTGCTGAATCGATTTTGCTGAAATTTGGTATGAAAATAGTTTATGTCCCGAGAAAGGACATAGGACAATTTAGTTCCGGAAAAACAGGTTCAAAACGAATTTTGGTGGAACGGAGTGGCGGGCGTACTAGTAATAGGATAAAATGTTTTAATATAAACAACATAACTATACAACTATTTATTTATAAAACTCAATGGTGCATTGTCATTTGAATAGGAGGTGACCTTTGGTCGGCCTTAGCATGTATTTCCTTTACGGGCTTTGGTGGCTTTATCTTTCTTCCGTGTCTGCCATCTTTCCTCTTCCACAATCCTGATCTTGGTCTGTTTCCTAGCCATCTGTTCCTCTGAGCTGACCCTATAGGTGTCGATCCGTGCTCTATGTTGGATAGACGACCTGAAAAAATATAAATAAATAAAGATACGCAATAAAAGACTACTTTTGGAGTATATATTTTAATTCGGAGTTTCCTGCAAATTGTGCTGTTGGTAATCATATGGAATAAAAACTGTCCTATGTCCTTTTTCAGGTTATAAAGTAGGTATACTCAATGCCGAATTTCATCAAAACTATAAATAACCAGATTTATAAAATTTGTATGGATCATCAATCATCAAGTGAGCCTCTGCTGGACATAGGCCTCTCTCAATGAATGTCAAGATGGCTGATCTCCTGCTACTTGCATCCCACATGGGCCCGCAACGAAACAGAGATTGTCGTCCCACCTTGACCCTAGTTGGAGGTCGACCTACACGCCGTTTAGTTTAGTATGAATAATGTAACAAAATCGGCCGAGTGGGAGTCGGACTCGCGCACGAAGGGTTCCGTACCATTATAGAGCAAAATTAGGCCAACATTTGTACTTTCTGTATGGGAGCCCCCCTAAATTTTTATTTTATTTTCAAATTATTATTAAATATTACAGTACACATATAATTAAGGACTATGAGAAAAGTTCAAGTACCTGTTGTCATTATTGATAAAGAGCAAAAAAATGCCAAAAAAATAATGTTTCCTTAAATTTAAATTTTATTTTGATTTTAGTATTTGTCGTTATAGCGGCAACAGATATACATAATCTAGCTATTACCGTTTTTGAGTTACAGCCTGGAGACAGACAGACAATGAAGTCTTAGTAATAGGGTCCCGTTTTTACCCTTTGGGCACGGAACCCTAAAAATGTATAAAAATAGTTTACATACCAACCACAGCCATACAACGCTCATCAAAGCTGAATAGCATCTTTGATGGCATTTGAACTATAATTCTATCATCCTGCCTCCGGAGAATTGTCCCGTATGTCCCTGCTGCGTTTACATAAACTCCTCCTTTTCCTAAAAGAAAATTAATAATGGGTCATTATTAAAGTTATAAATATTTATTAGCTGTAGTTACAGTTTTTACACTGTTTGTATATTCACAATTACAAACAGAGTAAAAAAACTATGTATTTTCCTTACCACAGAAATTGAACCGTATGCAGAGGGCTAATCCAGAAAAAAAATAGACTGAACACCCATGTAATTAACATCAGATAGCCAAGCCTAATAAATTAATCGTTAACGTGGGAGAGCCATGCTTCGGCACGAATGGGCCGGAGAAATACCACGGGCTTACAGAAAACCGGCGTGAAACAGCGCTTGCGTAGTGTTTCGCCGGGTGAGTGAGTTTACTAGAGGCCCAATCCTCTACCCTTTTCCCTTTCCTACCCTCCCCTATCACCCTATTTCCTCTTAAAAGGCCGGCAGATGCAGCTCTTCTGATGCTGCGAATGTCCATGGGCGACGGAAGTTGCTTTCCATCTACAGGTGATCCGCTTGCCCGTTTGCCCCCTTATTACATTTAAAAAAAAATTAATATTATGGTAATTTGATATAGTTGCCTAACCTGGTACTTTTTCTATAGAGTGCACAAGTGTCCCAGTAGGTAAGGCACCCAAAACATAAGCATCACCCTCATTTGCTCTCACTGTAAAAAAAAAGATAAGCACAAAAAGTTATTGAAAATTCACAAACACTTAAAATATTGCCTACACTTACAGTTTGACCCCTACTGTTAAATTAATATGTATTCTGTGCCCCTACTATTTAAAAAGGCCACAAATCAATTTAAAAAATCGGCCAAGAGCGAATTGGACTCACGCACGAAGGGTTCCGTACTATTATAGAGCGAAAGTAGGGAAAAAATTGTGTTTTTTCTATGGGAGCCCCCCTTAATTATTTATTTTATTTAAATTTTATCATTAAATATTAAAGCGCATATTATATGTATAACTAAGGATTTTGTGAAAATGTGCCTACATGTTGCCATTATGGATCACGAAAAAAAAAGGCCAAAAAAATCATGTTTGTTGTATGGGAGCACCCCTTAAATATTAATAAGATTTTAGTATTTGTTGTTATAGCTGCAACTGATATACATAATCTGTGAAAATTTCAACTCTCTAGCTATTCTTCAACAGTAATATTCAAGTTCTGAAACAAAATACATACAACACTCGCAGCACCAACTTATCAAAATTAGAAGTCCCTCAGTTTACAAATTCATACGGTAAAAATTGTCTCGAGTATTTAATACCTAAGCTAATCAATAACCTAAATACATAAATAAAAAATAGTTTAACCCCAAAGAATATTAAATCAAAATTAAAAACTTATATATTAAACAACTTAACATCTCAATGTGAGTAATTAATGTTTTCCCTTATCACCTGTATAATCAGTGTCTAACTACTAACTGCTAACCGGTTGTGAATGTATTGAACGGCGCGGGCGCAGCCGTGGGCTGTGCAGTGCACGTCAGTCGCTGCGCGGCCCGGGTGCGCGCGCACGTTTAGTATGATCATGACGCCTTACACACTACATTTACACTTATACACACATCAACAGATGATCAATGTACTTATAATAATTTGCACTTATTTTGATATATTGTGAAACAACGACTGGACGGCGCATGGTAAAACTTGTATAAGCTTATATTGCGCCGTATAACATTGTTTTTGTAATTTTATTGATAAATAAAGGTTTAAAAAAAAAATAATGTTCTTGAGTTACAGCCTGGAGACAGACAGACAGAGGGACAGACATCAAAGTCTCAGTAATAGGGTCCCGTTTTTACCCTTTGGGTATGGAACCCTATAGTTTGTGCGTTTTAAGATGATATGGGTGACAGTTTTCATATTCCTTGCTACGGGTTTTTTTTTACAAGAAAGCAAAAAAAAAAATCAAAATGTTAAAATTATATTCCATCTACAAAAACAAATGTTTTCTATAATTGTAAATGAATAAAAATGAAAAGTTGCTAAATGTTAACTTATTAATATAAAATTATATTATTAACTGTGAAATAGGAATATATTATTGTTACGAAAACATTTGAAAAATGTCAGATGCATGAAACGGAACCTATGTCAATAGAGATTGACACTGTTGAATTGAAATCAAATCGATAAAAAGGGCGGCATCTTAAATCGCCGGCACCACTGAAATGTCAGTACGAAATCGATAATTTCGATTGCAATTCCTTTACGAAGTGATTCGATATTTTTAAATTATCGATTAATTTTTGATAGGTAACTTCCCTACTATTGTCAATTATAATGTGTCACGCATATCATCATAAAACGCACAAAGTATAAAAATTTGTAAATGGGCAATAAAATCCTTTCATGGTCTATTCAAGCAAATACAATTCACCTGGAATTCTGGGTAAATGCCTGGAGGTTTTAATGATGTCACCGGCTTTCATGTTCTCCGTGGCCAGAATGTACTTCATCTCCTTCCCCACTGCCACTAGAGCCACATGGGCAGTTCTGCATCCACATTCCAATACCTGGAAACAATTGACAATCTTATATCTTTAAACTTAAACTCTCAGTGGAAGAAATGTAAGTAAATAAGTGCTTAAATTATTATGTATAAAATTGCGGCTTTGTTGTGCCAAAAATTTTATACCACACATCTGTCCTTTCCCAATGTCCGTAATATATGTTATACCAAATTTCATCAAAATTGGATTAGTGGTTTAAGTGTAACTTGTAAACAAACATACAGACTAATAGCAATACAGGTACACTTTGGCATTTACAATTGGCAATTAATATTGTTTTAAAAGCAATCTTTTCAAATCTCTGCTAGCAAAGACGAAAGAAGCATAAGTGTAAATGATATCCACCTCAATAACTTTTTCTTCCTGTGGTGGGCCTTCCGTGGGTCCATCTCTAAACCACTTGATCCAGTGGAACTTGTGTTTAATACCACCACCAATACCTTTAGCTACAATTCGACCTGAAAAGAAAGAATAAGAATAGTTCAGTCCAAAATGCATAGCAAATAATATTAGTTGACTGGCGAAAGAACGCCGTATTTGTAAATACTGAAAAAAAAAAGTAAAAAGCTAGTACAAACCTGACACTGGATCTCTACCAGCGAGATTGGTGACTTCCAATGGTTTCACTGTGTATTCCTCAGGGTAATGGACAATTCTCCTGTAACTTATACCCAAACCAGGTTTTGGTTTGACGAGATTTGGTTTACTTATTAACAAACTGGGAGATACATGAATAGACCTTGTAACTATACTAGGCGAGGTATTTATAGTTAGTCTTGAAAACAATTTATGAAAAGCCATATTTTTCTAAATTTTATATTTAAAATTCTCCGTTGTATTAAAATTTTAACTTTGTATTAAAATTATAACCTCAAAATCAAGAATCAAGTGACAACTGACAAGTAACCTGTAAGCTGTCAATTGTCAAACATTTTTTTTTGTAGAACCATACAAAATCGTAACAAAGTACAAAGTGAACAAACAAAGAAATAATAAAATATATATTGCTTTATATTTTGGTCACGGTCTACCAAATAAATAAGAATAATAAAATTTATTTTATTGTAAATAAAAATAAACATATTTGTTTACTTTTGCTCGCATGCCTCAAGTAATAAAAAAAAAACTAAACGCCCCCTAGCGGCAATTTTCTGATAAAAATACATCGTGAATGTGGCGTGTGTTGTTTGGAATATCATGAGTCGTAAATAAAAATGCATTTACTGGACAACTATTTCTTGATATAAGTGAAAATTGTATGTGTTAAAATAGTTATCGATCAAAAAACCACAAGCGAAAAGCAAGAACTAAACGTGGGAAGTGGATTTCCTATCGTATTTCGTCATATGTTGCACGCCTGCCTTGGGGTCTTTTTATGAGGACAAAAAATAATCAGTTATTCCAATGCTAAATTGATAATGCAGTAAGTTTTATTGTATTTTTTGTAATAAAATTCATTGTTGATATATAAAAGTACAACTTTTGTAGCAAAACAACTCTTTTACGAGTGAAGTGTATGCAGCATAATATTGCAATACATTTGCCGTTCTATTTACGATTCGTATATTATTGGATCTCGTGGTGATTATTTAACACTAGTATTAATAAAACGCGAACGTTACCGTAATACGATACGTGCACGGCGAGTATTTGCTACTATTCCAAGTAAATGTACTTTTTTGTTACAGAAATAGACACAAGCAGTCTTCCGGCACGTTATTGCGCTTTCTCGTGACAATGCGGTGCCTTAGTCGTCAATATATCTTCTAAAATAATTCTCGTAGTCTAATACGATGGTCGTCGAAGCTGTATGAGAAAAATATAAAGATGAGTCACAATCTGGCGGGTATGCCGACGTACAGGCTGCCTGGCCCCGGGCTGGGGCCGCCGGACTTCAAGCCGCCCATGGAGACCCCCACGCCGCCGGCGCCGGCGCCGAGCAACCCCAAGAAGAGGAGAAAAACATCCAACGCAAACAATGCTCTGAGTAACCCGCAGCCTCCTCCCACTGCACAAGACTTACTGCCCCCACCGTTAACCGGGTATGGGGATACTATTGTGGCTTCCAACCCTTTTGATGATTCACCGTCGACGGTCTCTCACAATGGACCCATGATGAACCAAAACGGGCCCATGATGAGCCAAAATGGACCCATGGGAATGATGGGGCCGATGCATGGCATGGGAGGGCCACCTATGAGACACATGAGCCCCTTGCCGCACAACATGAGCCCCATGAATCAACCGATGCCCCCGAGAGGAGGAATAAGTCCCATGGGTAATATGAGCCCAATGGGTCATATGGGAGGAATGTCGCCCATGGGCGGTCCGAATATGGGCATGAACAATCACAGTATGGGTCCAGGTATGGGCCCCAATTCCAGGTCTATGGGTAGTCCAATGAGCCCGATGAATGCGATGCCGATGGGCTCGCCGATGTCTTCAGGGCCCATGGGAAGTCCTATGAACATGGGATCGATGGCAGGAAACCATATGAGCAACAGTCCCATGGGTCCACCCATGCACAGTCCATTAGGTGGAAGCTCGATGAATGGCCCTATGAATGGACCCATGGGAGGAGGTGGTCCAGGAATGAATGTGCCCCGAATGAATGGCCCAATGGGCCCCAGTTGTTCGAATGGGTCAATGGGCCCTAACAGCTCAATAATGTCACCCAGTCCTATGCAAAGTGGGGGCATGGGTCCGGGACACTGTGGACCCATGAGGCACGGCAGTCCCATGGGTTCGGGTATGGGCAGCGGGCCAATGGGAGGAAATGGGCCTATGACGTCGATGGGCCCCGGGCCCCCGTACTCAGGAAATCATATGGGTCACGGAGGACCAATGGGGCCTATGAGTGGTAGTGGCAACATGGGAATGGGTCCCGGCCCAGGAAATATGGGCAACTGTGGGCCATTGGCAGGAATGAGTGGTATGGCAATGGGAGGCCCTGGGGGCCAAGGTGTTGGCCCTATGGGGCAAGGAATGGGTATGTTTGGACCCAAACCCATGCCAGTTACAGCTGGGAAGGTGTATCCGCCTGATCAACCGATGGTGTTCAATCCACAAAACCCAAATGCACCTCCCATATACCCCTGTGGGGTTTGCCACAAAGAGGTGCATGACAATGATCAAGCGATCTTGTGTGAGTCTGGATGCAACTTCTGGTTCCATAGGTAATTATTATCAAAACCTTATCAAAAAGTACTATTAGTATAGAAAATTAAACTAAAATTCTTGTATATTGTAAACAGTACATAAACAATAAAATTGTTCAGTCCTCAAAAATCCTCTTGGCTCCACCTAAATACATTAGATATGCATAACACAGACTTAGTTTTAAGATTTTGTTTATCAATAGCTATATTAAAAAAGGGAGATTTTTGTGTAAGACCAGACATTTAATATCAAACAATATTCTAAATGAATGTTGGCAAGCATAGTTATGATTTTGTGTAACTTTCCAGGGGCTGCACGGGACTCACGGAGCCGGCTTTCCAGCTGCTGACGGCGGAGGTGTACGCCGAATGGGTTTGTGATAAGTGCCTACATTCAAAGAACATACCCCTCGTGAAGTTCAAACCATAGCGATGCGCCAACTCGGAGCTCCTGTCACCCATATGAACTGGGCTCAACTATGTATCACATAATCATTTGTTTTAGTGTCATGAGTTTGATATTTGACTGCTTAATTTTACGAAGATGGATCTCATTGAAAACATTTAAAGGAAACGGTATTTTTAATTTGATTAGGAAACTCGAGATCAAACCATGTTCTAAAATCTTTGACTAGTCCTTATTTATTTGTGAGTGAAGGCGTGTGCCTCTATCGAAACAATGCTTCTTATTGTAAGATTTTCTCAATTTTGGACTATACCGCCGTACGATCGTATAGGAAATTGTGTAGGCGTATTTTTAAAGTGCTTTCGCATAATATCTGCTAAAGCTATTATGTGGGATATCATCACATAGGAATTTTTGTGCATTTTAACTTTGAAATCAAGCAATATAGGCCCCTAAAGTCTGGGCGAGAAGTATGCTGTGTATATTGTAAATATACCTAGAGTAATTTATAGTCTTAAATTTCCGCCTTAAAGTAAATGTGGGCTAAGAAGCAGATTTTAGATGTTGCATCTTGTTCTTATATTAAAAATGGCAGGCACATACTTTTTTTGTGGGAATCGAAACTTCATTTTAGAAGTCAACATTTTAATTACTAATTCATTAGTAAAGAACCAGTGATCGCTATACACAGTTATTCTATATAATTACTTAGGGATACATACACAGATCTGTTTTATAATATATAAAAATTAACTAAACAATAAAATGATAGATTTTTTTGTAAATAACAATACAGACATAAGGTAAAACGATAATGATTATGTAAAATAACTGTGATAGTTCTAAAGGAAAAATATAAAGTTTATTTTTCACAAAAAGTGTAAAATGAATAATTACTATAAGTCATATTGTATTTTTTATATGACCTACAGAGCTAGATTAAGGTAAGACCGCACTACGCGGCAGCGGTGCGACATGACGCGACATGTCATACGCCACTGCAGTGCTGCGGCGCGTGGTTCCGCTGCCGCGTAGTGCGAAAAACTCGTACAATTACATACAAAGAATGTTTGGCCGCGACGCGTCGCGTCGCATCGCTGTGTAGTTACGCCTAGTGCGGTCTAGCCTTAAGCAAGCTTGCCTTTACCTCTAATATTGCAGCACATAATTAACATAAGAGATTTACTTTAACGGTAGCTTAAGTGGTGGTTGTGATGTGTTTGAAGGCAATCGAGAGCCGCGTGGCTCTAAAAATGTACTTATTATTTGGTGCCCTAGAGTTTGCATGTAACATAGTATGCGTTATATTTAATACGTGTAAATACGATGAATCCATACGCTTTGTTAAAAAATAAGAGTTAAGATGTGTTTTTAAATTTTTTAACTTTCGAAAGAATTAAGTGTACATAGAGTAGACTATAATGCACTGAGATTAAAATCTGCCACAAAGAAAAAAAACTATTTAAGTTTAATTCTCGAGAGGCGAAGAGCAAGAGATATAGAAAGGCTCAATTCTTCCCGAGCGGTGACGCGAACATCGAATTCATTGTGTTACGAAGCGCTGCATATTATTGGCGCGACTTCGTCAATCGTCGCAGCAATCGCCTCTCAGTGTTAACTGACTGAACTTTGCCTGTTTATTATTGAAGGTTTAACATATTGCTATGGCAATACAGCCTAGTACTAGTATGTTATTCAAAGGATTTACGTTTCAGTTTCTTACAATGTGTTAACAGAATAGACAATGTATAGAAAGAAACATTTAATTGAAAACTCAAATTGGCACAACCTAATTCCACAATCAAAACTTTTATGTTCTTCACACACAGTGCCATCAGCTTAAAGATGTACTTTTATTTGTAATAATTTAATAACATTACTCTAATACTTATATGTAATTTTATCGTATGCTACTTTTCGGTTGTGAAATAAAAATTTAAATGTAAAATTTTGTATGCTAACATTTTTAAATTAAATAGAATGTAGGATTCCAAGATCAATTGAAATGAGTAATGACCTGTCTCACATTGAAAATTTTTGACGGAGCCGACTTTTGTTATGAATTTACATTTTGTTGATCAATTACAATTTACAGTAAGAGTTTTGCACATGACGTTATGACTGTTGCCCCTCTATTAATTAAAAAAAACTCCATGCTGATACAAATGCATGTGGCTATCACTGTTTATCAAGTTGCTTTTTTAACGTAACCCTCAAATATAGCAATATATGTATTATAGTCTGGAGTAAATATTTTTATTAATAAGGGGTGGTGTTTTGGTAATATCACAGTGAAACAACTCTGCTTAGAGCATCGACATTATACTTTGTGCTCAATCTTCTTATAAAAATCAAAGTTTGAATCTAGCTCTATCGCTCTGTCTCTTTTAATCATCGCGTACGAAGATTATTGTTCTCTCTTTCTATCGCGCAATTGCGAAAACGAGACGGAAAAATACTCCTGCACGAAAGAAAGAGGCGAGCAATGGGATGTGCTTATAATGTGTTGTGTAGTTGACTTACAAGAGGATATACATTATAATGTTATAATAATATTATGTATTAAATATTATATTTTTACAGTATGAAGATGTTAATTTAGTTTACCTGAGCCCACTTTCGCCAATTAGTTTGATTGTGTATAAATTATCATGTTTTCTGTTTCGCTCTATGTATGAAAGAGAGGTCATGTTTTTAAACAAATGATTAGACAATACCCAGACTGGCAAGTGGGTAATGCAGCATTGAGAGTAGGTATAAAACACCATGACATTTTATCGTAATGTTTAGTGTATTAACACATAGTTATGAACTATATTCATATGTTTGTATTACCTAATTTTATGTAAGTACATATTAATATTGTCATATTGTCGAATTGTTACATGCTGAGGCCTATGTGCGCTAGTCTGGGTTTTGCCGTGTAATAAGGGCTATCTCAATTATTATGAAAGGTATGGCATTTTTACAAACGAATATTAGCTACTAATCAGCGCAATACTGATTTCATTTTTATTAGTAAAAACTCTGCCTGGCGCGCGAGGTCCTCTCACTATTTTACAGAAATGTTTTTAATGATTTGGCTCGTACATTTTTATTTAATTCCAATTTAAAATAATACTAAAATATTTATTAATACAATAATTAAGTCGACATTTTAACTTACAATTTATTTTTAATCTCATATTTATTAATTTTCAGTCTGAATTCAATATAATATTTTATAACAATGATTATTATTGTAATATACAATTTAAGTTCCTTTTTTAACCACCAGAGTGCAGGCCTAATTTGTTCGACAGACTATGTATTTACTTTTCGTATCTGATTGCATGTGAAATTATTTTACCCTTTTTATTCTCGGTTGAGGCCATACCTAAAGGTTTTCGTTTATTTCGTGGGAATGTTTAGACGTAGGTAGTCTTAATGATTTAGGAATACGGGAGAAAGATTTTCTAATACATTTTGTAAATATATTTAATTACAATGACTAGGTACTGCTTGTACATACTAATTAGAGATTTTACAGTTTAGGAGTCGCGGCCATGTGTTACAGTAAGAACATCACAAATTAATTCTCAGGAGACTGTTTCTTTGTATATTGGATCGCCTGTTGTTGACATTACCCGCGCAAAACTTGTATTTCTAAATATAAAGTCAAATAGAATTACAACAGTGGTCTTATACTTGTGCATAGTTTATTTTGTATTATGTGAATAATAAGAAGCAATAAAGTTGTTATCGAGTATATTTGTATTTTATTTCCTAAGGCCAAATAAAAAGTATAATATACTTTAATGAACAACAAAATGAGCTTGGTTTCTATTTGTCTGTGAGCTGTTTTTCGAAGGCTAGTTGACTTATCACATATGAAAAATATAGAATTAGTAGTATAAAAACTATTAGGCATGTGTGTGAGCGTAACATACATAACAACGATACTGTCTTTCCAATGTATTTGTTTAGGTGTTTTTAATAAAAAATATTTGTAGTTTACAGTAAAACTTTAATGTAGAAGGTATAATTTTCTTCACTTACAAATAAAAATTACATGAAAAACTAAAATAGATACATCTTCTAATTAATTTTGACTTCATTGACTTCCAATCAATGTAAGTTTAACTTTTAAGCTCTATTATTAAATCATTAAAACAAACGTTTTTTATGTCTATATTAATGTTCTGCAAGCTTAAAACAGAATAATATATTTACTTAAAAATGAATAAACTTGTTCATAAAAAAGATATGAAGAAACATTACACATAGTAAAAGCTACTAGTACATTTCACATAAATCAAATAACTACTAATTATTATTACAAAAAAGAGATTACTATTGCACAATAAACTAAAATAAATAATTTTTAGGAATAAACAAAAAATGGTTGTAACAAAAGTTCGGCTATTTCATTATCCAGCGCCATCTCTTATTATGGATGGAATAACTACAGTTTTCATACAGTTCAAATTAGTTTTGTACCTGATTGACGCACCTACATAAAAATAGTCTACATAGCGAAATAAAAATAGTTGCAAGAGGGTATTATATATTTTGAAACCAAATGAATGTAAATTCGATTTTCGATGAGATAATAATATCTACCCTCTGCTAGTATAAAATCACTCGCGGCCTTAGGGGGTGGCGAATGGGCAATCGCCCGGAGCCTCGCTCTTGCAGTGGCCTCGCGTAAAAAAATTGATTATTGTGTTAAATAAGAGATGATAATCTTAGTAAAAGCGCGAATATCAATTTTAAAGTTTATCATCCCTACTTTCGCATCTCTTAGGTATTTTTTTCGTAAGACAAAGGGCCTGCGAGGCCCTTTGTCTTAGGAAAAAATCCTGCCGCCCGGGGCCTCGCAATGAGCAAGGCCGCCACTGTATAAAATTATGATCTGAGTTATAATGAAAAGAAAACTTGAGCATTTTAAATAACATTACAAAAATTACAATAGAATTTCTTCATAGTTCTTTAAATATCTGTTTCCTGGCACAAACATAAAGGCAGTACCTGCTGTCTAATATCAAGTTTATTTTAAAATTAATTAAATTAGCAAATAAACCTGATAATAATAAAAAAAACTTACACAATGGAATGACATTAATTCTGTATCCATATCAATCAATTATTATAGTCCTATCACTAATTAAGAATGTGATGCTCAATAGCTGAGTTTTTAAACACCAATAAAAGTTAGGAGACCTCCTATTTACATTCTGTCACTTTCACAACCAAGCAAAATGATAAGGATGGATAAGAAGGGTCACTTTACTATTGTTTCAAGTACTCAGCTATAATTTTTAAAATATTTACAATATATTATTATGGCAGTATATTAATATAATATCTTAGTAATATGTGAGTATACATAACAAATTGTGTATTTAAAACCTTAAAACATACATGTTAAGTAAGGATTTGTATTCATAACGGTACTCAATAAGAGTAATGAACACTGTGAAAATTGTTTTTCAGTGTACACAAAATACACTATGCTTATTAAGAATTGAAGTGACCTCATTAATATTACTTATGAGAAAACACTAGGTAATGGAAATAATATCAATTTACCCAAAACACCCAAAGTTTTGGATTAGGTCTCTTTAATTCTGAATGAGCGACTAGGACTTAGTTTTATAGTTATTCGAAGGCTATTTTTGTCTTACATTTAGCAATTCTATCCATAATCAGTGCCGTACGAAGTCAGTCCCTTGTACTGAATAGCAAATGATACAGCAGTATCTAGGAAGTCATAATGACTATTATCATTATCACTATAGTTATTGTTGATGGTATCAAAATCTTCGCCTATTTCATTTTTATTGCTATCACATGGTGAGTATGCATAATCATCTTGTGATGTGTTTTTTGATATGTCATCTACATAAACTTTGTCATTTCTAAAACTGGTGCTCGAATCCAAAATTTCTGGTTGTGGACTGCTAGGAGGTGATAAAAACGGTTTTGAATCATTATTACTAGTATTAGTACTGTCGGTACTATATTCACTTGAAGCAGATGCATTTTGTAGGCCGTGTGCGGAAATAGCCATGAGAATTCCTTCATTTTCTATGCTATCATCATTGTTGTCTTCTAAAGGTTCCGGATCACCAAAAACTGTGAATCTATCATCATCAATATCAGTGAGAAGTGGTCCTCTCATCCAGCCATCAATAAGACTATTTATTGTATTGTCTAAAAAGCATTTTGTCATCTGAAAAACAAATGGATATTAATTTTCTTGTAAGTCTTTGAAGAGGGTTGACCAAATAATTAATTTAACCAATAAGAGACAAAACTTATTAAGTACAATATTCATTAAAATGTTTAAGACATATTATTGCCTATCTAATAAGACACAAAATAATGTATACTTGACAATATTATGTAAATAAACACTACTACACTACAAGAATTACCTGTCTGGCCTGCCAGCTGGCTATGCATTGGTCTTCTAATTCATTTCTTATATTCATATTAGATTCATATTCAATAATATCTACATTTTCTGTGCTGAGTGGTTTAGGATATGGTAATTTTTCTTCAGAGATTCTATTAGGTAATATTTGTTGGTCAGACTTAGTCACTGAGTCTAAAGTACACAAGTCTTGTTCAAACAGATTGCCCAGTATTTCAAGGTTTGGTTCTACAGTAGAGCATATTTTCTTACATTCACTTTCATTTTCTGAAAATGTACCGGCGACACTACCTTCAGGCGTTGATTTCGACGATTTATCAAGAGATATTTCGTTCTTTAGATGATATTTTCCTTTTACTTGCCAAGCAAAGCGTGCCTTCTTCAAGGGGCGATCTGTTTCCGTCGTCGAGTCGCCATTTTCTTGCCTTTTACACGAACTACAACTTGATTCATCTGCACTTTCAGAAATATTCATATTTATAAAGTATAAACAATAAAATGTTCAACAAACTTTTAAATCTGTCATTAGTAAACAAACAATGACACCGTTAATTAAAAAACATATGATTGACTGACAACTGGGCTAATCACTTTCTTACTACGTAAACGTCTTTTTTAATGTGGCAATGTTTTTTCAGTTGTGTTTTTAATCATTAGTATATTATAGTAAATTATTAACAGTAACATCTAAAATGATTGATCTATCCGTCAAAGATCTTCTGTATTTCTCACCAAGATTTTATAGGCTCATTTCATAAAACATGAAAGAGGAATGTGTTTTATTTGAAATGGTAACATTACATTTGACGCCTACTCAACGCTGCCCTCTTTCGTAATTCCCCACTTTCGTTGTAATTTACGAAAGAGCTAGCGCACATTTTAGCTATAGCTGCTGTTTTTAAAAGCTTTTATTTAACTTGCTCTGTATGTATGTAAGTATGTATGTTCGGGTGAAATTTTGGAACTCAATTTTGAAGTAGATATATTTAACCGATCGAGCTGAAATTATGCATGCACGTTTAGTTTGGATGACAATGCATGATATTGTATGTGACATCACTCTAAATCCAATATGGCCGACTATCCAAGATGGCGAAATAGTTATTTTCTATGCAGTTCTACAATATGGATATTAAATGAAAAGGCCTTTTGAGAGTAATTCGAAAACGAATGTAATGTCATTCTACACCCAATATGGCGTCTCATTCAAGATAGGGGAATATAGTTATTTTTAATGCACTTCTGCAATATGGGCAATGGGTATCAAATGAAAGAGCTCATTGAGAGTAACTGAGAAACGAATGTAATGTCATTCTTCATCCAATATGGCGGCTCGTCCAAGATAGGGAATCTAATTTAAAAAATTTTTAAAGCACTTCTGCAATATGGGTATCAAACAAAAAGGCTCATTGAGAGTAAATTGAAAAGTCATGTCGTGTCCTGTCGTGACGTGTCGTTTCATGTCGTGTCGTGTCGTGTCGTGTCGTGTCTTGTGTCAAGTCAAAACCAGCGACCTAAGTTAATCAGATTTTAACAAATTCTTGAAACAAAACAAACTACAATCAAGCAGACATAAGAAATCTAGTCAGAGATTTAACTAAAAAACAAAAAATAAATTATAAGCAAAAATTTTATTGAAAAACAGCTTTTATTTAAATACTCTAAAAATAAGAAAATAAACCCCTTAAAATTCTAACTATTAAGTTATAACCTCAATATATTATACAATTTGCATTACCTACTTATAATAAAAGCTTGTCGCGAGACTTAACAATCTGTCAATATTTAATTAATTTATAAAATAAAAAATATAATATCAGTTTACTCAGTTAAATTGGCACTTACTTACTAGTTTATTATTTACAAATCACGCGACAAGCTTTTATTATCATGCAAATTGTATAATATATTGAGGTTATAATTTAATAGTTAGAATTATTTTTAAGGGGTTTATTTTCTTATTTTTAGAGTATTTAAATAAAAGCTTTTTTTAATTTGCTTATAATTTATTTAAAATGATAATATTTAAAATCATAATCATTATTATTGATATATGCCAACTGTGGACCTTATACAACTACTGCGTTTCTCAATAATTTTTTACTAGTTTTGAATAGGTACCTACACAAAATATGGGCACTACGCTATGGGCTGGGTTTGTTAAAGGGGTGACAGACGTGCGAGTAAGTATGCGGACTTATGGGCTATGGCTCGACGATCTTAAAGGGGTGACAGACGTGAGAGTAAGTACCTACGCGGACTTATGGCTCGACGATCTTAACCGCCTGTGTGGCTGGGGGCATGGTAACCTCGTGTGTCACCGACGGGAGCCGAGTAATTTCGCGAACTTAAAACCCGAGTACAGTTCGTATGTCTATAGGCAGGCACCGTATAGTCACTACAAGGCCTTTCGCGCCTAAATCGGCGGCCGCGCAACACGTATTTTTGTTGTCTCCCGTTATAAAAATAATTCTAAATACCTACAGTAGTTAATTGACTTTCGTTTTGTGTTAAATTACAAATTTATATAATCTCTTAATAAATTACAGTGTTAGCAATAGTGTATATAACTTTTTAAGTGAAAGTGAAAAAGGACGCCTACCGAAAACAACGCGCAACGCGCCATTTTGTGTGTGAAAATATTTTTGCTAAATTTTTTGCACTTACTTCTTGTTTATTAACAAAACCGCAATAATTACAACATTATGAGTGCGTAAATACCTAATACCACCGACCTCAGTTTCCTAACAGTTTTTTCACAATTTATAACCTCTAAAATACTCACTCAAATCCTACTTATTTCACTTCAAAATGGAAAGTCTGCAAAAGACTATAGATGATCTGGCCAAAGTCTTCAAATCTAGTATGGAGGGTTTCCAACAAGAACTTGCCCGGGCTACCACTTCAACAACCGATACAATCTCCACTCCGCACATAGCCTCAGAATTTGAGTGCTTTAGGACTTTTATTCTGTCCGCTCTGCAGAATCTTCAGTCCCAGGTAGCATTGCTAAGTAGATTTCATGACCAGGAGCAAATGCGTAGCCGAAGAAAGATGCTCCTTTTTCATGGAATCCCAGAGGACAGCAGAGAGGACACTTCAGCAGTTGCTATGGCAACTATCTCTATGAAATTAAACTTAAAGTCTCTTGACTCCTCTTGTATCAAACGAAGCCAACGGATTGGAAGGGCCAAGGAAGGTGTGCCCAGACCTATTCTGGTTAAGCTCCAAGAAATCCAAGTTAGAGACTCCATCTGGTTCGCTAAAACAAACTTAAAGGGCTCAGGCATAACAATGTCAGAATTCCTCAACAAAAACAGACACGAAACTTTTATTGCTGCAAGAGAAATTTTTGGAATTTCAAACTGTTGGACTAGAAACGGTATTATTATAATATCAACTCCGGATGGCTCACGTCATAAAATAACATCTCTCCAAGAACTACAAGCAATTCCTCATGCCAATTCGGAAAAAACAAGTGTCCAGCAACAATCTAATGTTAGCATATCCAATAACACTCCCCCAGCTGTAGCCGATGTCAGCAAAAGACCCAAAAGAATCCTAAAAACTAAGCAGCTTGGTTAGTAGTACATTATATATTTTATATTCTATAGCCCTTAATTTACAGCAAATACTGTTATTCTCTTGTTTAATTATATTATATTTTCACTGTGTGGCCTAGTCTACATTTCTATTAATTATTCTCGTACTTATGTCTAAAGTCTAAAGTGATTTATAGTATAATATGGAATAAAAGGAACAAACACATTCTAATACTGTATTGTGACTTAATAGCTAGTATGTACTTTACTTAGTGTTTTATATTATGTAAATTTTAACCCACAAAATATATTACTGTGGTTTGTGATGTCACAGGTTACAATAATAATGTATATATATTAGTGGATTTTTGTTTTAGTCTAATTTAGGTCATAAGTTTTTAATGTGCTAACTTTAATATGTTATAAACATAAACATGCTGTAAAATAATTGTTATTCACAAGGTTAAAATTTTAATGCATAATATTTAGGTCATAATTTTTAATGTGCTAGCTTTGTTGTGTACAAGCTGCAAAATAATTGCTACTCACAAGTCTAAAACATTGTTATTGTTATTTATTTTGTTACATTATTATTTAAGAATTACAGTGAAGTGTAAACTGTGAACATGTATCCTGTCAAATGTCAGCTGTCAATAATCAATAGTTTTGTCAAATTTGCTTATCTCTGTGGTTCTTCTTCTACTTTGTTTCTTGTTCTTTTTTTTTTATGTTTAAAGAAAAAGTGATAAAGCCTTGTTTTTCTTATGACAAATAATAGCAGGCAGCGGCAGCTACTATATTGAATTATATACAGATGTATTCTGTTAATTTTGAAAATATTCTTTAAATTTATTAAATTGTGAAGTCGGTTGGTGTGTTACAAGTAATTATATAAGAAGAAATACATATACATATTTATATCTTATTATTATATAGATAACGTTATTGTATATATTATATTTATATATAATATTATATTGTTATTTTTTATTTTTTTATCAATGTTTGAATCTCTAGATGATAGTTTTATATCTATTTCGGGCTCCTCGAGTTGCAGTGACGATAGCTTTCACAGTACTTGTTCTGATCATTTACTTTCTACACTTAGTTCTCACTTCTCTAACAACTTAAAGAATTTTAATATTATACACTTGAACGCTCAAAGTATTCCGGCGCACTTTTCCGATCTTCTTAACTCATTTGACTCTCAATCATTCATTGACGCTATCCTTATTTCCGAATCTTGGTTCAAACCCTGTCTACCTTCCACTTCTTACTCTTTACCCGGTTACCATCTCATTAGAAATGACCGTATAGGTAGACCAGGTGGTGGGGTTGCAATCTACCTTAAATCTAATATTAAATATAAAATTTTGAGATCATCAGCACAACCTCCTTCAGCCGATGATACTGAACACCTTATTTTAGAAATAGCAAATGGCGTGACTAAAATATTGCTTGGGGTATTCTACAGTCCTAATCTCTCCGTCAATTATTTTACTGCCTTCGAAAAATTGCTCGATGAACTAATTCCTTCTTATGAGCACATTATTTTGATGGGAGATTTTAACACTTGTCTCCTGAAAGACGATTATCGTTCTAAAAAACTTATCTCTATCATTAACTCATTTAATCTAAATACTCTTCCTCTGCAAGCCACGCATCACTATCCTCATTCCACACCATCACTTCTTGATCTTATGTTTGTTTCTTCACTTCACCTTGTAGACTCTTACGGTCAGTGTCCAGCGCAAGGATTTTCTTACCATGACTGCATATTCCTCTCATACAAATTTCGTCTAGCTAAAACCAAGCCCAAAGTTGTCTTGCATCGGTCCTTTAAAAATATCGACATAGACAGTCTCCGCGAGGATGCTGAAAATGTGGACTGGGAAGAGATAACCAACGCTGATTCGATTGACGAAAAAACTTTTATATTTGAGAGTAGAATCATCGAACTCTTTGATAAACATGCACCGGTACGCCCTGTTAAAATAAAGCACCTTCCAGCGCCATGGCTAACAGACGATATTAAATCCTTAATAAATAAAAAAAATCGTGCAAAAGCTAAATTACGCCAAACACATTCTGATGTCGACAAATTAGCCTATAATAAACTCCGCAATCGCTGCAACACAATGTGCAGAGATGCGCAAAAACGTCACATTCAATCGTGTGTCGAAAATGGTGACCAAGCTAAAGTATGGAGGTTTTTAAAGTCACTTGGAGTTGGCAAAGATCCTAAAGCCTCTATTTCGTCCGGCATTGATTTAGATCTCTTAAATAGTCATTTTGCTAACCCCGCACATGTCTACGATACTCACAAAAAAGCTTACACAAGTCATACTATATCTAACTTACCTATACCAGATTACCCCCCATTTTCATTTAAGGATTTATCTATCAGTGATGTTAAAAAGGCTGTTCTGTCAATTTCATCTAAGGCTGTGGGTAGTGACAACATTGGGCGTAACATGATAGTTCCATTGCTTGACACATTATCACCAGTCCTCGTCCATATCCTTAATTTTTCCCTCAAAACCTCTGCTTTTCCTAGCTCTCGGAAAGATTCTTATATAATTCCTCTGCCCAAGAAATCTAGTCCCCTATCTTTCTCTGATTACCGCCCAATTTCAATACTTCCTTTCCTCTCGAAAATTCTTGAACGTTTAGTACAGCAACAGCTATGCTCTTTCCTTAATTTAAATAATATATTAAATCCTCTGCAATCAGGTTTTCGCCCCGGCCATAGTACTTCTACAGCCTTAGTTAAAATTACTGATGACATTCGTCATGGCATGGATAACCAAAATCTAACTATTCTCATCCTTTTGGACTTTAGCAATGCTTTCAATACAGTAGACCATGACATTTTATTACTCCTTCTTAGATCGCTCAATCTATCTCCTGAGGCCGTTAACTGGTTCCGCAGCTTCCTACAAGGACGCCGGCAGCGTGTTAAAATCGACAATAAAATTTCCTCATGGTGTGATGTATTTGCAGGCGTGCCCCAAGGTAGCGTGTTATCTCCTCTTCTATTTTCCATTTTCATAAACTCTGTTTCACAAATAATTTCTTCTTTCTACCATATGTATGCAGACGACTTACAAATCTATAGACAGGCTTTACTTTCCTCACTTTCTAACGTGATTGCTCAACTTAATACTGACTTGTCAGAAATACTTAAGTGGAGCAATTATTACGGTCTTAATCTCAACCCGAAAAAAACCCAGTGCATCATCATTGGTAGCAGGCAGCTGATTGCTAAAGTCGACTGGGCTAACTTACCAGAAATAATTCTTGACGGGGCTATCATCCCCTATAGCTCCTCCGTTCGCAACCTCGGTATATATTTTGACCGCACTCTTTCATGGAACACCCAAACTCAAGAACTCCGCAAGAAGCTCCTCGCTGCCACTGCTTCTCTCAGACGCCTCAGTTACTTCCTTCCTGTATCAACCAAAATCTCATTAGTTCACGCTCTACTCTTTCCCATCCTAGATTACGCAGATGTCTGCTACAGTGATCTAAATGATCAACTTCTTTCTTCCCTTGAACGCCTGCAAAATCTTTGCATCCGATTCATCTTTGGTCTGAGAAAATACGATCACATATCTAACTACCGGATAGAGCTAAAGTGGCTACCTGTTAAGTTGCGTCGGAATACACATATTCTTCATCTTCTTTTTAATATTCTATTCAATCCCAAAACTCCTGCTTACCTCAAACAAAACTTTACCTTTCTTGGACACAAGCATCCTACACTTCGCTCAGCCAATAAATTAACTCTTGCCTTCCCTTCCCACAACACTAACTTCTATGACTCTTCCTTCACCGTCTCTGCTATTCGTCTGTGGAATTCTTTACCCGAAAGCATACATAAGTCCAAATCTATTGATACCTTTAAAAAAAGACTCAAACAATATTACTTAGATTTAGCTGCAAACTCTTAAACCCTTACGATTTATCCTCTTCTTCGATTCATATTATTATATTACTTATATGGTATTAAGTATCTATTATATTTATTTGTGTATTATATTTATTTATTTATATACTAATAGTATCTTATCTTATTTTTGTTTTAAATATTTTTAGTTATATTTTATGGTTGCCTGGTAGAGACTGCTTCCAGCAGTAAGGCCGCCAATTCAAACTATTTCTGTTTTTGTAACATGTGTAAATTGATCTTTTTGTTTGTTTGAATAAAGAGTTTTTTATTTATTTATTTAAGGCCTGATAGACGTACGAACTTAAAGCACGCGGGTTTTAAGTTCGCGATCATACTCGGCTCGCGTCGGTGACACACGAGAATCGCTCACACTGGATTATCATGCCCCAGGCTCGCCGCTCACGGCTCGCGGCTCACGGCTCGGGTTTGCTGAGTTGACAGTTGACACACAGGCGATTATTAGATTGTCGAGCCATAAGTCCGCGTACTTACTCGCACGTCTGTCACCCACTGTACAAACAGAGAAATCCTCATTTGAGAAATGAGAAGTGTAGTGAGAATATAAAAAGATAACAGTCGTCAGAGATACCTTTGAGTTTTTCATCATTGGTAGTTACTAATATCACTGCCAGTCGTTGAGAAAATATAACTAGGTACCATAGGAATTAATAGTTAGTACTTAACAAGGTTGTCTGGCAGAAACTGCTGCTAGCAGTAAGACCGCCTATTTGTACATATTTTTCCTTTATTGTAGTTTAAAATTGTAAGTTTAAGTTTAGTTTTAAGTTGTGCAAATAAAGTATTTTCTATTCTATATTTAAATGTACATTAGTAACTATGCCATTCGAACTATATCTTATTAAGTATCAGGTATTAGGTATTTAATACTAATAACTAATAAGTTATAAACTTATAACAGTAATAGGTTATAGGCATGTAATAAAAATGTAGCCTTTGATATTATTTATCTTCTAAAAGCCCACACTATTGTGTATTAGGTATTATAAATAATATTATTAATTATTAATTAATAAGTATAGGTATAAACCATAAGTATCTATTAGATTGTGGGAAATATACGTGGCCAAAGGAAGATCTTCCGACTGGGCGAGGTGTTATGCTCGGTCAGGCCGGAGCCCACGTAATACATTTCAGCTGTCGTATATAAGTATACCGACGCGCTCAGAAAACTTCGACAGCGCGATGCAGGAATGTTAGGCGAATAGGGATGATGACAAGGTCAAAGATTAGCGAATTTTGTTAATAAAATAAAGAAATCACGGTAAAAAATAATTGTTCCCAAAATTTCAGCTTGATAGCATTTGTATTTTTTTTGTTATGCGCCTTTAAAGTTGGATATTCAAGTCGAATTTTTTTTCAATGAAATTTCTTAATATTTGTATACAATTCGATAACTTATGCAATTAAAAGCAACTTTTGTTATGAAACCACTTTCATAAACGCAATATTTAATATACCTGTCGAACAAAGTTGTCTCCCGATGCGTACAAACTACGAAAGACTGACGTCAGCCTTTCGTAGCACTTTGTATGGAGCGTTTCGGGCAGGTCTTTTTATGAGATATTTGAATTGTCATATCTTGGTGAATTTTTAAGCTATCAGAGTCATTCTTTCAACGATGTTTCTATTTTTTAAGTGTCCTTCAATTACCGATAAGAAAAAAAAATAGTCATCATGCCTATTGTGGGTACCGCCACAAGATAAAAGTTATAACTTGCCTAGTGTTTTATTTCCATTTTGTTAATTATTACATAAATTACCTTCATATTTTTTAAAATAATAACAACATTTGTAGCAGTAAAAAAAGCCTACCGCTAGAGAAAACATACTGCGGCTTCCGACTTCCGAGTCAGTGACCTTGCTTAACCATGAAGACAAGGGTTTTCCCAGCTCCTAGCTCGGTATTTTCTATAGACCCAGTGCCGGTATTAGCACCAGCGCCCTGGGCGAAATGTCTTCGGCGCTCACGGTGATGGACGATGGTAGTGCTAAAAAATGCGACGTCTCTGTTTGTTTGCCTTCGGGCGGCGGCCCTTTTCCTCTGGCGCGTCGCCCTGAGATATATCTCTCGTATTGTCGGTAGCAAGACTGGATTCGTCACCATAGTCGTGAAATATACTTAGGTCTGAAATAAAACTTTAGTAGGTAATGTATTTAGGTACTTATAATACCTACGCAAGTCGCGGTATACCTACTTAACCTCTCAACCCCCATAAGGACACCGCGACCGGCGACTGCGATAACAATAGAAATCTATTGTGTCTCGTTTTTCCACGTTCGAGGGACAACCACAAACGACCTTCGAAGCTTAGGCGTCCAGGTCTAAATGCATCCCAAACTTTCACATTCTTATTTCAAAATAATGGGACGACATTCCCTACCCATAAGCTTTGTCCACACTGTGCCTTTTTCTGTTCGTCAAGGGCATGCGTTATATCACTGATAGCGCAGTCAACTGCGAACGTGAGGCATGCCCGCGACGCATGCTCTCTGACCGTATCCAAAACTTCGAAAATGACAATATTGGCGTTGCGTTCCTTGACGCATTCAATTATTGAATGCGCCAATATTAAAGTTGATGACGAAAATTGAAGATGAGAGTGCACAGTGTGGACGTAGCTATAAAACGTTATCACTCGTCTCATAAACGACAAAGACCACCCGAATTTCTAAGTAACAAGATATTTATTGCGGTAATCAGCTCACAATGCGAGGGACGGTTCCCAGAATTAGTTTAATGCGATGATTGTAACTCAGTCGTCACTCGTCTGCCGGGGGCTGCGTAGGCCGTGTGTCTGGACTCGGGACTCAGCTTGGGATAGTTTTGGTCAAGAATGCAGGTATGTGGTGTATTTTATGAAGTGTAACAGCTATAGATCTGCCAGGATCTGATGGCAAATTTCGATGGTAGATTTTCAAAAAATATCCTTGATCATTGGATAATTTTTTATATTTGCATGTTTAACACACAGAATCAGCGGCTATAAGAAAAGAAGGATTAAAAATGTTTTATTCCAATTACCCCGGTATTGATAGAGTCAATTTATTTTCTCATTTCTTGCCATCAGATTCTGGTGGACCTAAAATAGTGATTAGGTAGTTTTTTTATGAAATAAGGGGGCAAACGAGCAAACGGATCACCTGATGGAAAGCAACCTCCGTCGCCCATGGACACTCGCAGCATCAGAAGAGCTGCAGGTGCGTTGTCGGCCTTTTAAGAGGGAATAGGGTAATAGGGAAGGGTAGGGAAGGGAAAGAAATAGGGGAGGACAGGAAGGGAATTGGGCCTCCGGTAAACTCACTCACTCGGCGTGAAACAGCGCAAGCGCTGTTTCACGCCGGTTTTCTGTGATAACGTGGCATTTCTCCGGTCGGGCCAGCCCATTCGTGCCGAAGCATGGCTCTCCCACGTTAAAGTGACGGTAGTAGTGAGTACCTACGAATCTTCGTTAGTTGTGTAGATATTAGCATAGTGTGTTTTTGTGGTTATGAAGTTAGAACTTAGAAAAAAAAACTTGAAAAGTTATATCTGAATCTAAAATATAGATACTACCTCACAGTAATTTTTTATTGACTTCATTTTTAACTTGCTCTATGTACCTGACATATTGCTTGCAAGAACCTCTGATAATGATGAACATTGAACACTTAATTGCGATTGCCCACGAACTTATGGACTAAGTGGCAACAGAGCAATTTCATTGGAATTGACGACCTCTGTGGCGCAGTGGTTAAGCACTCATGCCGGGGGTCGCGGGTTCGAATCCCGCCGAGTTTTCAATTTTCCTGGGTCATGGATGTGTATTAAATATGTGTATCATATTATTCATATAATAAAAATCTTAAATACAGGGTGTAACAAATCAAGTGATAATACTTTAGGGTGTGTACGTGTTCCTTGTAGAGAGTTCACTGTGAAAGTAGCAGCGCTGAAAGACCAAAATTTTTTTTCACTTTTGTATGGGGAAACTCGTGACGCTCGGGCCCTTGCCCATACAAAAGTGAAAAAATTTTTTCGTCTTTCAGAGCTGCTACTTTCACAGTAAACTCTCTACAAGGAACACGTACACACCCTAAAGTATTATCACTTATTTTTGGTACACACTGTATATTATGTATAGTATAAAAGTATCAAATATATTTCCGTTGTCTGGTACCTGTAACAGGTACTTAGCGCGCGGCCAGACTGACATGGTGTGAAGCGTCCATAGTATTGTTATTATTAGATCACTCGGACCAGCCCCGGATTTATAAATAGGTCGTTATAGACCATCTCTATGGAGGCTGCCGCCCCTAGGTTGTGCACAACCTAGGGGCGGCAGCGTCCATAGAGACTTAGTACATTGGGGCGGCGGAAGCAAAGTCGCCTACTCTCATAATAAAAAAATATAAATTATAGTTTGTGCGTTTTAAGATGATATGGGTGACACTTCTCATATTCCTTGCTACGGGTTTTTTTTACAAGAAAACAAAAAAAAATCAAAATGTAATAAATTATATATCATCTACAAAAACAAATGTTTCCTATAATAATTGTAAATGAATAAAAATGAAAAGTTGCTAAATGCTAACTTATTAATATAAAATTATGAATTTTAACTGTGAAAATTATTGTTACGAAAATATTTGAAAAATGTCAGATGCATGAAATGGAACTTATGCCAATAGAGATTGACTCTGTTGAATCGAAATCAAATCGATAAAAGGGCGGCCATTTTAAATCGCCGGCGCCACTCTGAAACGTCAGTACGAAATCGATAATTTCGATTGCAATTCCTTTAGGAAGTGATTCGATATTTTTAAATTATCGATTAATTTTCTTAGGTAACTTCCCTACTATTGTCAATTATAATGTGTCACGCATATCATCTTAAAACGCACAAACTATAGTCACTGACTCAGACCGTTTATGAAATAAAAACTATCCTGGAACCTAAAGTACCTCCATATACAATTCCATCCACATCAGTTTAGCGGTTTAAGCGTGAATAGGTTACTGTGAGGCAGATAGACTGTTAGCCGTGCTGACAAACTTTTTAATTTATACGTATCGTAAATCGTAATTCGTAAGATGGGTTTATTTACTTACGATTACTTATTGATCTTCAAGAAAAGAGCGTAATACATATTCCCTCTTAAAAGGCCGGCAACGCACCTGCAGCTCATCTAATGTTGCGAGTGGATAGTGTGCAACGGTAGTTGCTTTCCATCAGGTGACCCGTTTGCTCGTTTGCCCCCTTATTTTATAAGAAAAAACCTTGTGTCTTACGATTACTGATACTACCAAACTTTTCCAGTTATCCACCATAATCCTGCTAGCGCTAGTGGGCCTGGCGCAGAGTGCGCCGGCGCAGATGTCAGACGCGCAGTTGGAGCGGGCCCTGACCGACCGGGCGACGATGCAGCGCCACTTGCGGTGCGCCCTCAACGAGGGGCCCTGCGACCCTGTGGGGATAAGACTCAGAAGTAAGTTACTGACAATCTTTGATTCAGTGGCGTAGTAAGCTACAGTCAGTTTCCAGGACGACCCCGTGGGGATAACACTCGGAAGTAAGTACGGTACGCATTTTTATCAGAGCCTGCCACTTGCTGCCATAGAATCGTAGGCTAGCTGACCAAGTAAAGACAGACAAAAAAGAAATTATAGAGCCCTTATAGAGCCCCACCCAGTTATTGAATTTTAACCAGTATAATATTATCCCCCCGTGAGTTTGGGAACTTGGAAATATTTTTTTTCAGTAACAAAGAGAGAGTGAGAGATTGACGAGGTAAATGTGTCAGTTTGTGCCTAAAGCCTGGTGTTTCTGTTCTTTCTAATTTCTATTGTGGCTATGCTGAAATCTGCTGGTTCTGTTAATTTGATTACTGCACAAAGCCTTATTCTATTACCTGAGTTATAACTACTATTGTCGACACTAAAGATAAATACACACAACGTATGAATTTATTATAATAACTATGCCTTGTGATTTGGATCATGGTATTTACTGGACAACTTGGTAAACTGCGACGTATTAGTTATTACACTATTATTACATACCAAATCCTGACAACGATGGAACAAGGAAGGTATAAAATTCTAGGCCAACCTAGTCGTTCTAATTTGTGACAGTGATAAGACAGCTCGTCGTACATAGCGACGGTTTATCACTGCAAAGACCTACATTATTATATGTATAAATAGAATCCTTAATCCTTGTAAATATTGGCCCACTTCAACAGCTCTGGGTTAAGCTTAACCATGGGTTAAATATCATACTTATTGTCATTTCTCTCAATCTTCGTGCTGATGAAAGATAATAATTACGGTATTATAACACTGGGTTAAATTAAACTCTTTGTACAAGTAGGTAGTTGATATGAGTAGGTAGGTATAGCTACAACAGACTTTTCTTTTAAAGTCAGTTTAGCATGATCGAATAACTAAAGAACGAAAAAAAATATTTACAATTTTTGAAGTTTTTACTTGCCTCGTGTTCTTGTACAAAATATACAATACTAGATGTTGCCCGCAACTCCGTTGCGCCGAAACTCGTTTATCGCGCGGGAACTGTACATTCTCCGAGACAAAAAGTATTTTACATATGTCCTTTCCCGGGACTCGAAATATCTCCATGCCAATTTTCAACAAAATCGATTCAGTGGTTAGAGCGTGAAGAGGTAACAGACAGACACAATTTCGCATTTATAATATTAGTATGGATTCTAATCCTACAATGCCTTGCTTACTCTATTCTGACAATGTAAATCCAATTGTAAAACATTCCACTCATCTCGACAACACGTGTCTATTCCAGCTCTCGCACCGCTGGTCCTCCGAGGTTCCTGTCCACAATGCTCGCCGCAGGAGACTCGTCAGATCCGCCGCACCATGGCCCATGTGCAGCGGTACTACCCTTGGGAGTGGGCCAGGATCATACGCCAATATGGATAACGATTAAGATGGATAAAGGGAAGATCCATGTAATATCGACAAAGCCGCTTGAACGATGAAAAACACATCAGCTTAGTTTATTATTCACTGCACGTAATTTATCTATATCTATATAGACGTTGCGGTCAGTTCTTTTGCTCCTAAGTGCACGATAAACAAGAACGAGCTGAAACTTTGTCGATATTACGCTGAATTCAGTCAGCTGTTAAAACTGCCAGATCACTGCCTAGTTCGATAGTTACTTACATACTTACTCATATTTTAAACAAAGTATTTTTTGGGAATGCGAACGCATATGATGGGCCACCATACTTTGCACCCAGATCGCAATTCTTGATACTTCGAATATTCTTCGAAGCTAGAAGTTATGAAAATTGGACCCCGATGTTTGCAGCATTTTCGCTCCATTTCATTGCATAACCGGATGGTCGCAAGTGCGTTCCAAGTGCCATGCAATTGGATACCATTATATTCTATTTATTGACCTAGAATTAATACTGTAACAATTAAGTAATACCGGGTAATACTCATTTAAAACGCATTAAATAGTTAAACAATTTTAAAAATTACTAAGAAATGATTCAAGCATTTAATTAATTAAGGAACTATTGCAAACTATTTTATGACTTTGGTTAAGGCCATTAAGAAACTATTTAAATTATTAAATTATCATAGCTTTGTTTATAATTATTTATTTACTTACCTTTAAGTTAAGTGATTCATGCGTATATAACAGTTTTTGTTTTCATCTGTGTAAATAAAATTTGATAACGTAATAATGCATAATAATAATTATTATTACTTACTAGATGTTCCGCGCGGCTTCGCCCGCGTAATTAGGGAATTTCTCGGAAACCGTACATTTGTCCGCAAAAATAGCCTATGTCCCTTCACGTGGTCTATAATTCTTCATGTCTGCCAAATAACATAAAAATTGCTCCAGTATTCCTTAGATAATTCAAATAATTTCCCCCGTTTTTTTCCGCATTTTCCTCTATTTCTTCGCTTCTATTAGTCTTAGCATGATAAAATATAGCCTATAACCTTCCTCGATAAATGGGCTATCTAACACTGAAATATTTTTTTAAATCGGACCGGTAGTTCCTGAGATTAGCGCGTTCAAACAAACAAACTCTTCCGCTTTATAATATTAAATACTAGCTGTTCCGCGCGGCTTCGCCCGCGTAATTTAGGAATTTCACGCAACCGTACATTTTTCCGCAAAAAAAATGCCTATGTCCCTTCACGTGGTCTATTCAGTATTCTTCATGTTTGCCAAATAACATAAAAATTGATCCAGTAGTTCTTAAGGCGGGGATTAATCTCAATCCAAAACGATAACCTTGCACACAACCAAAGACCAAGCGTATACGCATCGCAATAAGATTCATTTTAGCTTAGCATAAAACTGTAGTTACTCGGGCGGATCTTCTCTATTTTTAATGTTTTTTTTAAATATCTTTGGAAATAAACATTAAGAAACAAAATTGTTCGGTTAAGGACATTTTAATATAGATTTACTAACAATTTATTCAAATAAAATGTATAATTATCTTAGTTAATGCTTATATTTCGATGAAATAGTTTTTTATCGGAGGTGACTTTGTAAATTAATTACAGCCAAAGTATTACGTTTTATTAAAATGTTTATGGTTTAAGGTATTTTAAATATTGTGCTTTATATCTCATATTTTTTTAACACTTCGTTATTATATTGGAACTAGGTAAACCGGGAGTCACGGAATAACAAATTGGGGTTTATCCTCGCCTTAAGATAATAAGCAATTATATATAATTTACCCCGTTTTTTCCACATTTTCCTCTATTTCTTCGCTCCTATTAGTCTTAGCGTGATAAAATATAGCCTACAGCCTTTCTCAATAAATGAGCTATCTAAAACTGAAAGAATTTTTCAAATCGGACCAGTAGTTCTTGAGATTAGCGCTTTCAAATAAGCCCTTTCATATAATTTCTCCCGTTTTTTCTACATTTTCGTCTATTTCTTCGCTCCTATTAGTTGTAGCGTGATAAAATATAGCCTATAGCCTTCCTCCATAAATAGGTTATCTATCATTGAAATAATTTTTCAAATCGAACCAGTAGTTCCTGAGATTAGCGCGTTCAAATAAGCCCTTTCAAATAATTTTCCCCCGCTTTTTCCACATTTTCCTCTATTTTTTCGCTCTTATTAGTCATAGCGTGATAAATATAGCTTATAGCCTTCCTCAATAAATGGACTATCTAACACTGAAAGAATTTTTCAAATCGGACCAGTGGTTCCTGAGATTAGCGCGTTCAAACAAACAAACAAACTAACAAACTCTTCCGCTTTATAATATTTGTATAGATTGGGAAACATATACTAAGATAGTATTCTGACGACCGCTGTGGCTCAGTTGGTGGGCTGTTGGTAGCTCAAGCCGGGGGTCGCGGGTTCGAATCCCGCCGACGGAACAAAAAGTTTTCAAAGTTCCTGGGTCATGGATGTGTATTATATATGTGTATCATATAATAAAAATCTTAAATATATGTATAGTATAAAAGTATTAAATATATTTCCGTTGTCTGGTACCCGTAACACAAGTCCTTCAGGTACTTACCACGGGGCCAGACTGACGTGGTGTGAAGCGTCCATAGATATTATATTATTATTATTTATTATTCCCTAGTACTAGGAAGTTTTATAGTAGGTGTGACTTAGGTCATCGGACTAAGATAAAAAAAAACTGCTTAAAAAATGTTTCAAGAAGATGATCGGTCTGGTAGGTATATTGAAACAAAAAATCATGAAAATTGAATGTTATTGATCTGATTGTTCCAACACTGTTTCCAACACTACATTTTGCACAGAGTAGGTAACACGTTTTTAATTCTCACTTGCCAGGAAAATTGACTTTATTTTATCTTCCAGGGGGCGGCAGCTGCCCCCCTGCCCCTACCTGGGTACGCCCATCGTAACTGCCTCTCAAGTAGCAGTTTGACATCACAGTTGAGTGGCGAGTTTCGTTCAATTTTATTTATTTATTTATTTATATTTATAGGCTACATAGGCCCATACAATATATACCTTAATGACTAACATACATATAAATAACTACACTTTATCACGAGTTATCGGCTACGTGACGCGCGCTTCATTCCGGAGTCTCCTTCGGAACCTTCGGTAGACCACATCAGTCGGCCAGAATTCCTCCGCTTCAAAGGTCGACGTTTTATACGTTCGAAGTTCGCACTCACCTTAAACGCAACATAATAACTCACAAGTACGATATTTTAATTAAAACAGCAGTCAGCATCCCAATAATGAGCGTTATCTCAGCGGTGAGAGAGGTTTATTAATACGGGCCTTAGAAAATAAGCGTTTAGGTCTCGTTCAAAATTCCTTTATATCGGATGACCAGAAAGTAGCACTGTAAACATAATGTAACAGCCCCCTAGACAAGTGGCAAAACGCTAACGCTAGCGCTAACGCTAACGCTACAAAATGTATGGATTTGACATTAGTATTCGCTAGCGAAGCGATGACTTATGCCAAATCGCATACATTTTGTAGCGTTAGCGTTAGCGTTTTGCCACTTGTCTAGGGGGGCAGTAGATGTACATAAAAAAAATGTGTTAAGCTTCAACCTTCGCGGCTGTCGATTGTATTCATTATTCTTATGAACATGCGTGATGCGACAAAGAACAATAAACACATAATTATACGTTGCGTTTTTGTAAGAAAAAATTTGGGACAAACTTTTTGGCGCATTAAGAAATACTTGAATGCTTGCGGATGAAAGGAGATTAGCCTAAACAAAAGAAGGCAGTGAAATCTATTATGTCACATGCAGGCCACAAAGACACAATGAAAGAAGATAATGTTAGGTTTCATGGTAAGTCGTAACTCGTAACCACTAAGTTATGGTTACCAGCCCATTCTAATATAGGTAATGCGAATAGTTCTACATAGGTGTATGGAAATCCTTTTATTGGTTAAATGGGGTTCTGTGGTTTTTGTTTATAAACGTATATTCCGTCATAGTTTTTACCAGCTATAATAACGCCCACAGTGAAAGTGCGAAAGAATAGAGAAAGATTTTAGACATAAAATGACAGATAGTCTTTCTATTCTTCCGTAGAAATAAATATATGTCAGTTCTTTCTGAATCTCTTGTCATCATCCATTATCGGGCACCTGTGATCTAATTCTTCGCCCTTCATCCGTGGTAGAGCCATGCTTCGGCACGAATGGGCTGGCTCGACCGGAGAAATACCACGGGCTCACAGAAAACCGGCGTCGCTTGCGCTGTGTTTCACCGAGTGAGTGAGTTTACCGGAGGCCCAATCCCCTACCGAGTACCACCCACCTTATTCCCTTCCCTACCCTTCCCTATTCCCTTCCTTACCCTCCCCTATTCCCTCTTAAAAGGCCGGCAACGCACCCGCAGCTCTTCTGATGTTGCGAGTGTTCATGGGCGACGGAAGTTGCTTTCCATCAGGCGGCCCGTTTGCTCGTTTGCCCCCTTATTTCATAAAAAAAAATCTATGATGGTGACTCTAAATGCTTTCCATTCGGCGATTTTTTTGCTCGTTTGCTCCTGTTTAAAAAATATAGATGTCTCCCCGATCTCCGAAGTAGTTCTTGCGTAAAACGTACCTACGTGTTCAGTGTTCTTGTAAGTTGTAACTCAAGTCGCGTTAGTAAGACCAGAGTAAGACGGATCTGTTGAAAAACTTTGGGTTTTACTAAAATCCGTTCCAGTTGCCTTAATAATAAAATAAAAAAAACCGGCCAAGTGCAAGTTGGACTCGCCCATGAAGGGTTCCGCAGCAGCAATAAGGTTTACTTTTATGAAATTAAGAGGTTTTTAATTTATTTTCATAGTTCAGTTGATTTAATGATAGTTAAATTAAGGTTTAACATTTATGACGTATAAAAAAAACTACTGGCTAGATCTCGTTCGAACCAATTTTCGTTGGTAGTTTTTATAGTAATGTACATCATATATATTTTTCAGGCTTATCATGCCTTTACTTTAGAAGTTAGAGGGGGGACACACATTTTACCACTTTGGAAGAGTCTCTCTCACAAACTATTCAGGTTATAAAAAAATGATATTAGAAACCTTAATATAATTTTTAAAGACCTATCCATAGATTCATTTGGCTACGGAACCCTCAAAGTGGAAAGTTATTATGTAACACTGAATAAATTGAGCATAAATATTGTAATAATAATTTTACATCATGTAATAACAATGGGAAAATGAAACATAATTTGTTTGGCCTTATTTCGTCATAAAACATGTAAAGTACAGTTGAAAATGCAATGGAAATTTGAAAGTTACCGAAAAGTACTGTGTCTCAAAAAGAAAAAAAATCGACCAAGTACGAGTCGGACTCGCGCACAAGGGGTTCCGTACCGTTATAGAGCGAAAAAATATAGTGTTTATACACTATATTTTTTCGCTCTATGACGTGATTAAGGGAAGCTCTGATGAGCCCCCCTTAATTATTTATTTAAATTTTTTTACGAAATATTAAACTACGAATATAATTAAGGATTTTGTGAATATTTCAAGTGCCCACCTGTTATCATTATGGATTACGAGCAAAAAATTCCAAAATATCACTTTTGATGTATAGGAGCCCCCCTTAATATTAACTTTTTAATTTTAGTATTTGTTATTATAGCCGCAACAGATATACACAATCTGTAAAAATCTCAACTCTCTAGCTATTACCCTTCTTGAGTTACAGCCTGGAGACAGACAGACAGACAGACATTGAAGTCTCAGTAATAGGGATAATTTGGGTACGGAACCCTAGAATTATGGATTTTTAAATTAACCTAGTAATTATTTACAGTCTACACTCTACAGCATAATAATTATTATAAAACGAAACCACAGTTTGAAAGCTACAAAGAGACATTGTGGTAACTTGAAGGTATAATTAACGAAGACTTTGCCAGAAATTATACCATCAAATTTATGTCAAAACCCTTCAAATAATAAGTGTAGGCGCTACCGCGTAGCGCTACACGGTATAAATTGAACTTAAATTATTGTCCATAGTTACATGATAATATAGGGTTTATCTATATATTCAATCTCTGTGTTATGATGTTACTACTATTTTCAGTTTCACGACTATCGATTACCAAATTACCCTGTATGTAGCCCCAAAAGAATTCTCTACATTTACCTGTGAGAATTTTCTTTATTTGACATGAAAAACTTTATTATGGTCTGTCAACTGTCAAGAAAGTGAAGAAATTAAAAAGTGGCAATCGCGTCATTTCTTTCAAATTAATCTAAAAAAAAAGGGATTACACTACGATGTTTCCACTTTTTAATTTATTCACTTTCTTGATAGACATACTTAATACCTATAACGAGTTTCTTACGCCGGTTCTTCTCGGTGGGGTAGGTCCCGAACCGGTGGTAGGCAACGTAGTTTCTTCGTTCGACTTTCAAAAAGTGTATCATGATACCCATTTTGAATAAAAAGATATTTTATTTATTTATTATTTATCTACACGTCACTGAACCATTGCCCCGAAAACTCCAAAAAACAACCACATCCGTGCATTAGAACCCCGATTATCACGTAACCAGTAGAGGGGGGGTTGGGTAAGCGGTTACGCGACCAGCAACCAGCTAGCCGACATTCACTCTCAGCGTGCGAAGTGGTTGACGCGAATCCGGTTCCCAGTGTTATCATGCAGGTGAGTACAAAGTCTCGTAGACTAGGATCTAGGTTATTTTTAAAATCTAGATAGTTAATTAATACTTATAAATATAAATGATATTGCGGTGTTAAGTAAGATTTTAGTTCATTCAAAACTCAATATTCGTAATTAACAATATCTAATAATACCAGTCTAATAAGACTGTTTAACCAAACAAAAATGTTTACCTAAAACAATCTTTAACTTTTTACAAATTGTTTTTTTTTCCATAGATTAAATTTTCTATGGATCCTTCTTACTATATTATAAAATTCGTTTATAATTAGTTTGTATTATGACATCGTTAAGGAAGGACATTCGACATTTGCATTCAAAATGAGTTTAAACGTGTGAAACGTTTTGAACTTTGCTTCATTACTTCTGTTAGTTAATCCTAGTTAGAACATCTAAGGTAATAGACATAGTAATTGTTATAATAAAGATTAGATTGTGTTTGTGGGCGTTGAATTAGCTCCGAAAACGAACTGATTTTGAGAAAATTTTGCACAGATAATATGTAGTCTTTAGTCTGCAGACCATAGTAAAAGTAGTTACTTTTATCTTAGATAAAGTGTTTTTGAACCAGGCGCGGTCGCAGCCTAAAGATTTGGAGGGGGTCACTCACTAGTCACTACACTAAAAAATTATATCGCTGTTATAGGATAACTAGAAATTTCTTTTTATTGTTTGGCAAGATTTTGAGACTTTTCAATTTGACCTTAGATTTTGGGGGGGTCCTTCGGACCGTGTCTGCTTTGAACATCTTTTCTTTTCTAAATCATAGGTAATATAAAGTAAATATTTTTAGTATCAAGTTATTATCATCAAATTGGTCCACTTAAATTTTATTCAAATGCAAATAAGCGTATATATTTCAAAATGTATCTTGTAAGGTGTTTAAAACGTATTATTTAAATAACTATAAAATACTAGGTATGCCGTTGCGCCAAAATTCGTTTATAGCGCAGGAACCGGTATCTCCATACCAGGCGCGGTATGAAGGGGGGGGGGGGGGGGGGAGCGGTCACAGGGGACATGACACCCCCCCAAATCTAAGGCCGAATTGAAATATATCAAAATCTTGCCAAATAATAAAAGAAAATTTCTAGCTATCCCCTAACCACAACTGCGTCCGACCTTACACAGCTGCCAACCCAGAACCATAGGCGCAGATAAAAAATATACTTATATTGGTGTAGTGACTAGTGAGTGACCCCCCCTAAATTTCGGGCCTGCTCCATACCAAATTTCAGCAAGATCGGTTTAGCGGTTTGGGCCGATTGGGCGTGAAGAGGTACCAGACGGACAGACACACTTTTGTATTTATAATATTAGTGTGGATACACATTACACAGTTACTAAAAAAGGTTTCGTTATCGGTTTGGCCCGAAGTCATAACTTTTCGCAATCCTTCACGCTATAAGCGGTTGGAAAATCCCGATTTCTAAGATCTAGCGCAATCGTTTAAAGGAAAGTTATTGTTCTGTTTTAAAACTATTCAATTCAATCCATTCATATCAGATTTGCATTCATAGTGTTAGTTTCAACAATAGGTTCTTATTCTAGTTTAAGTAAGTACCTAAGTCTTAGTAAAATATGAAATAAATTGGAATAACATTATCAATAATATGTTATTCCAATTTATTTCATATTTAAACTATAAGTGTTTATATTTTACTTTTGAAAAAAAAGCAAAGTTCTGTTACATAATATACTTATTTGTTTTTTTTAAAACCTATTTTCTTAAAAAGAGATTACGCAATTCTGTAAAGGTACATACATTAAGGTTGTTACAATGTGTATATATAATTATTATAAAATTAGTAAAAAAATACAATATTTACATGATATTAAATAATAATTACCCTTTAAATAATCTTACGCAATAATATTATGCAATTTTAATGATAAAATCTAATAAAATTAAGCGATTATTAGGTTCTATACAAAAGACATAAACGCGCGCAAATGCCACTTTCATTAGAATTTAATTGTTTTGTTTGGAGTTTGAAGCACAGCTCGCTTCTCCGTCCAGGTTTAGTAGAACTTTTGAGAATATTCTTATTTGATTTGGTAGGAATTTTTGTGTACATTACAACGATGTAGGTATATTATGTATAAATACATATGTGTCATTCTATGACTTAGTTTTGTTACACCCTGTATGGATACATCATGCATCTTGGCTAAAAGCCCAGAACAATATCGACACAAAAAGTAAATAAAAATATAGCAAACACGAGTTTAAGAGTTCACATCGATGCCAAGGGCGTTGAATCCTGTTCGTCCTGAGTATTGTTTACTGCTGACTACTTCTGAGTAATATACGTCAGAGTATCATCATCATCATCGTCGTCAACATCATCATCATTATCATCATTATCATCAACATCACTATCATAATGGTCGTCTGTTTAAACTTTAAAAACTAGGCTATCCGTAACGGATGTCCGTTATGGATGATTTATACAGTATTTTTCAGAGCGAAGTAACCACTCCTCAAATACCTGCCTGGGACAAGATTTTTAAATGTCCGTATGGTTGCCCAAGCGCATACGGCATTCTCGCATCATAGTCGGCCTAGTCCAGAGGAAAGAACTAGTCAATACGTCTGAGACCAACTATGTGCGGGTTTCCTCATGATGTTTTCCTTCACCGTACGAGCGTCCGTATTATGTACTTGAGATCAAAATGTTTCATAGGTACACGCCTCCGCCTGGGCTCAAACCTGCACCCTCTAAGAGTGCAAACCAAAGGTCTACCCATTAGGCCACGGACGACCCTTAACTTAAACTTTAAAGCCTGATAAAATCAAAGGGGCGTATCTTTGGCATATCTCCTAAACGAATAGACCGATTTTGACTCAGAATTTTGCTACTAATTGAGAGTATTCTTTGCTTTAATTCATCATTATTTGGTCGTTCTTTGCTAAATCTTCTTATTTTTAGTTTCTCTTTTTATAATAGTAAGAAATGTAAAACATAAGCGTATAGAATAATAAAAGAAATGTCACAATATTGCGATTTGTAGGACTAAGTATCTAATTACATACTTTTCCTCAACAGTTTTAAAAATTAATAATATACAAATGTCGTCGCTTTTCTTGGAATACCAGAGATACAATATATTTAAACCACAGAAGGTCAAAGTAGATAATAAATCTCACACCATACATTTATTTTCATAAAAAACGAAGCTGGTTCCAATTCATACTTTTTTGTGAGAATCAAAGGAATTATTACAATAGTAAATTTTGCCATATAAACTTGAAAAGCACCTGTGAGTTAACAGAAGTTACTTCATCGGTTCAATATTAGTTCAAGTTTCAACTGAAGAACTAAATTTTTCTTGGTAAATTAAATTCATAATACCCTGTACATTAAAGGGCGTGTGTCGGCTGTGGCCTAGTGGGTAGACCCATGGGCGCACCGAGGGGGATCTGGATCATGTTGATGTCCCTACTAAGTATATTATCTAGTACTTTTATCTATAAAAATTAAAAATTAAGAAAACGAATTTCTGCCATTTGTTTGCAATACAATATTTTTACAACTAAAATTATTTATTTTTATTCTTTATAAACACCTAGCTTATGAAAAACCTGATTTGGCACCCCCCCCCCCCCCCTGGCCCAAAACCTAGGGAAATTTGCCCCCCTCCCCCCTGGTACCAGAACCTGGGTAAATTGCACCCCCCCGCCTGGCCCAGAACCTGGGTACGCCCATGGGTAGGTTCGCACTCGAGAGGGTGCAAGTTCAATCCCGGAATCTTGTACCAATGAGACATTTTCCGATCTCAATTACCACCGAGGAAATTGATTCCTAGGTAGTTGACGAACCTACGTCGTTTGGTCTGCATAAGTCAATTCAAATTTCAATGTTAGTAATTGTGATCGTTTGGATGAGTTTGAGTTAACGCGACCAAATTACTTAGGTCCGCCATCTGCCTAGGAATTAATTTCTCTGATAGTACATAATAGGGTCGTACGGTGAAGGAAAACATCGCGAGGAAACCCGCACATGGATGGTCCCAGACGTATTGACCGGCTCATTCCTCTGGACTAAGCTGACTATGTTGCGAAAATGCCGTATGTGCTTGGGCAACTATACGGACATTTAAGAGATCGTGTCCTAAGCACTACACTATTTGAAAATTAGTTTTACTTCGCTCGAAAAAAACTCTATAAACCATCCACAACGGATTCAAAGGCCTGAGGCCATTTATGATGAATCGAAAAGAGTAAAGTATCACCAATGATTGGTCTCCCTTAGTATGGTCAATACGTTGTCTGACTTTTAAGTTAAAGGCAACTCGTCTTCGAAGATAATCTCAGACCCGCAGGTTTTCCTCAACAAATTGCAAGTTCGTATCTTAATTAGGAATCATCACCTCGCAATAGGTCATTGACTCTATATAAGTAATTATATAATATAGTATGTACTAACAGATGTTAGTACATAGTAGTTTATTCATAGGCAGTCGGCGGACTAGGTTATTTAGTTGAGTTATGTCAATTATTGTCGACCTCTGTGGCTCAGTTGGTGGGCTCTTGGTAGCTCAAACCGGGGGTCGTGGGTTCGAATCCCGCCGATGGAACAAAAAGTTTTCAAAGTTCCTGGGTCATGGATGTGTATTAAATATGTGTATCATATACTTAATAAAAAACCTAAATATATGTATAATAAAAAAGTAGTAAATATATTTCCGTTGTCTGGTACCCCGTACCCGTAACACAAGTCATTCAGGTACTTACCACGGGGTCAGACTGACGTGGTGTGAAGCGTCCATAGATATTATAAAAAATAAATATATGATAACTATAGATCTACCAGAATCCGGCAAAAAGTAAGAAAATAAATTGACTCTAGCAATACCGGGTAACTGGAATAAAAACATTTTGATCCTTTTTTATCCTTATAGCGGCTCATTCTGTGTCTTACACATGCAAATATAAAAAAAAAATTCCAATGATCAAGGATATTTTTTGAAAATCTGCTGTCAAAAATTGAAATGAGATTCTGGTAGACCTACAGCTAAAAGCCGAGCTTTGTGAGGGCTCGCGTCACTTTTCTGCGTGGTAATAATCTTTAAGGCAGTTTTTTTTTATATTTCAATAGTAAATTAGTAACCAAACCTTGACTGACTGATGATAACACATGTACATATAAATAAAAATTACTAAGTTAAAGCACAAATCAATAGGCGTTATAGTTTTTCCGTAAAGTGTACCACAAAAATATTCGGCTTGTGTTGTGGGATATACTACGAGTAGGGCTCGCTTCGCTCGCGTCGTCCTGATAATATTATCGTGATATGTCCGCCTGAGGTTGACATAATGCGAACAAATTACGTAGTTCCGCTATCTGCAATTTCTCTGAGAGTACATTAATAATATTACATTGTGTCTAACAATATAAGGTTCTGTGTCAGACACAATCTATCCTTTCCTTTCCTGCACCCATAGCATGGCTACTACGGAAATAAACTGAAGGTGCCTTTCCGATCTTTACCGCGGCTAGCCGTGATCGACAAAAAATCAAATATAATGTCACCTTATGACTTAGACTACAGTCCTAAAAATTTATAACGGAGACAAGTGGCATGTTAATTGAATTTTCGTCGATCGTGGCTAGCCGCGGTAAAGATCGGAACGGTACCTTCAGTTTATCTCCGCAGTTTGTCTATACTTTCGCATCTCTACTGTAGCCATGCTACGGGTGCTGTAGCTAAAGACAGGCTTCTTTTATCTCGTCAAAATATAGGGTTTCCGCGTTGTGTTTTTTATAGAAGTCGAAAGCAATGTTTATAGCTTGACGCAAAAGTACTGTACGTTTTAGCTATATGATATAAGTATAATATAGCAATCACACAAGCGCCCATAATTGAGAATGTGGTTTGGTTTTATTACTTCGTTGATGATATACTATACTATAGGTACCAGTCATCGACCACAGATGACTCAGGTGTACGAGTATGATCGATTTGCTGTAATACGCTGCGATTCGATCATTGAAAGGTGATGAAAAATGTGCTGATCCGGCTCCACAATACTTATAAGCCTGGATTTATATGCGTGATAAGGTGTGGTGACTTATAATGTGTCCCCCTCAAGAAGAGAGCGTATTTCCTCTTAAAAGGCCGGCAACGCAGCTGCAGCTCTTTTAATGTTGCGAGCGACATGTCGGTTAGGTGACCCGTTTGCTCGTTTGCCCCCTTATTTTATAAAAAAAAGAAACGTCCGCTATCTAGCATAAGTCTGGATATATCCAGACTTATGCTAGGCCGGTGCAATTAGTTATTAGATGGTGTGATTTGTATTAATATAATACAATACCCCAACTATTTGATATTTCAATTTGTATTGCCTTAAATCTTGATGCATTGTCTAGTCGATTTTGTTTTTTTATGAAATGATTCTATAGTCCATTTGAAATACTTAAATATTCTTATAGGTAAAACGCTGCTTAAATAACGCAGTAGGTATATTGTAATATGCAAAATTTAAACAGGCACCTCGTTTCAAGGAATCTCTATAATAATAATAATAATAGCTCCCACACCGGTTTCGGTGATGGTGGCCGGTTTCATTGAAACCAGGCCAGCTACGCAGGAGTTATTTTATAGTGCCCAAGTGTGTGCGCAGTACACAAGAGTACTCTCTATTCCTTTACTCTCATAACCCAGTGGGACGGACGACCGACACGACTGGCGAGAGATCAGGCGCAGGACCGACTTTTTACATGCCAATCCGACGCATGGATCATCTTACTTGTCAGACAATCAGGTGATCAGCCTGCATTGTCCTAACCAAACTTGGAAATAACATGTTTCCAACGCGGGAATCGAACCCACGACCTCCGAGTCTAGAGCCGCGCACTATACCACTAGACCACGGAGTTATAAATTATTGTGGTTTTTAAAGTTAAGCTATCTAGCTTACTTGTGTAAAGCAGCTGTAGCCGGTTTTTAATGGTCGAATGACTTAAATGTTGTGGTTTAAAGTAGGTGAAGGTCGGAGTACTTTTCGCAAGTTTTCGTTGACGGGTTGGTCCTATCTCAATAATTTTCTAGAGATCTACGTTTAACTTCTGATATAAAATTGTATAAGTATAATGTTTTACGTAGTAGGTACGATTAAAATGACAAGATTGTAAATATAAGGAATTAGAATATAACGCTGGAAAAAAGATGGTTTTCCATTTCTCTCTTTCTTCAACCGCATTGAAATAAAGATAGAGATAAGAGAGTTGTATTAAATTTCACTCCACATTATCGAAAATTTTTATTATTACTATGTTGTAATGTGTATTTGCGTGATTACTTTTAAAACAATAATTTAGCTATAAAAATAATAATAATATACCTACTTAATATTACAATTATAAATGACCTATGTAGAGCCTGGGTACAGTATTTAAACATACATATTATCATGATTTCATTTGAAAATCTTCAAAAAATAATAATAAATATTACGTATGTTACTATAATAGCTCAAGATACTACGCTCCAATTTTTCCACCATTGAAAAGTCTAGAAGAACTTGTTGTTAATTCTTTGTAAAACATCGTTAAGAACGTAACAAGATATTAACAATCTGCATTGTGTTCGAATTACCCAACAATTACGAGTCCAAACACGTATCAGTCGTTGGCTTCGACTTTTCAATGCTATGATCAGCTGACCTTGGTAGTTTCCAATTTTGGAAGATTTCCTGATTTTCGCCCGGGCTTTTGAGGTTATGTTATAGGTTAAAAGGTTATAACCTTTATAAGGGTGAATTATTATTAAAGGACACGTTATGTATATGAATGAAATACTGTTTTGTTTATACAATGTGTAACAAAACAAAGTGAGTACCTTCTATAAGGGAGGAAGGGAGGGAGGGGATACAGTTCACTCAGCACTCTGAAAAAAGCAGCGCTAAAAAAGAGCAATTTTTTGGTAAGGATTTTTATGTGAAAGCGCCCCAGAATCGTGAATTTACCATTAAAAAAGTTTAAAAAAGATATACAGGTTATACTGGCATATACACCCGAAAGTGTTATCACTTAGTTAGTTACACCAGCTGTAGTAACGCAGTTTCAGTTTTTGGTATATATATATATAAAACTCAAAGGTGACTGACTGACATGGTGATCTATCAACGCACAGCCCAAACCACTGGACGGATCGAGCTGAAATTTGGCATGCAGGTAGATGATATGACGTAGGCATCCGCTAAGAAAGGATTTTGATCGATTCTACCTCCAAGGGGTTAAAATAGGAGATGAAAATTTGTATATAATAATACTTCTTAACGCGAGCGAAGCCGCGGGCAAAAGCTCGTCAGCAATAAACCTTTCGCTTTTTCTTAAAGCGTTGGTTTTCACCTTTCGTTCCTTTTTATAAACAACGAGCTTTTGCCCGCGGCTTCGCTCGCGTTAAGAAGTATTATTATACAAACTTTCATCCCCTATTTGAACCCCTTGGGGTTGGAATTTATCAAAATCCTTTCTTAGCGGATGCCTACGTCATAACATCTATCTGCATGCCAAATTTCAGCCCGATCCGTCCAGTGGTTTGGGCTGTGCGTTGATAGATCACTATGTCAATCAGTCAGTCACCTTTGAGTTTTATATATATAGATTAAATATCTTTAAAAATAGTTTAATAGTTGCGCCATTTTTAAAGCCTATGACGTAGGTAATTTTCGAAGAAGAAATTTTGTTTACCTTTTTGACTTGCGTGTTGACATTGAACAAAAAATTATGAATGGTTGAGGAAAATCGTTTCAACAAACGACATACGCAAAAAAGTGCGAAACTCTGTCTTTCGTAAAGCGTGCAATATTTAATGCAATTAACAGATTTAGAACTATTTAACACTTTAATCGAATCGATAAATAATAATCGAAACTTAGGGCCTGTTCCACCACTTCCTGATGAAGTGGTGAAACAGGCCCTTAATGTTTTATAACTATATAACTAGCTGACGTGCGCAACTACGTCGCACCAAAATTAGTTTATCGCGTAGGAACCGCACATTTTTCCGGGGTGAAATACTTTTCACCCCCGTCCTGGGAAAGGACGAGTATAGAGTTTTTAAGTGACACGAAGTTCACCGGGACAGCTAGTTTAAAATAAAGATTTTGAAATTGAATTCTGACAGTTTTCCTTGCATGTGCCAAAATATAAACAACAACTAAATTTGTAGGTAACGACCCTAGCGACGACTTTTGTCATTATACGTCAAACTTAAAAATTTCAACCTCAGTTCTAAGTCGGTATACTCTATAATTCTGTCTACTCTGGTAATGGTCTATATGTCTCGCGTGAGTATTTAAAATTTTCAGATGTAATGTGTGCGTTAACGCTTTGGAGATAAGGTTGGATTTGCTATGTTCGGTTTTGATAATTCCGTCGCGTTTAGTGTGTTGCTATACAAAACATTACCGCCGAACTTTACGCTCGAGTCGGCTCGACGGATATTCGGCTCACGATAGAATTTCGGCGTAGTGTGTTGTCTGTCGCGTTCCGCCCATATTTTGTATGGATTTGAAACGCGGCGTAAATACGGCGGAATTTACGTCGGTGTAATTCAGCCTAGTGTGTTTAGACCCTATGACATGACATCATTTAACTTAACTTTTTTTTATTTCCAGTTCACATACATCCTACTTCTGTGCGCGTTGGCGGCGGTCTACGCTGAGGAGGACAAAAGGCCTGAGGTGTCCGATGGAGCCCTGGACGAAGCCCTAAACGACAAGAGGTTCATCTTGAGACAGCTCAAGTGCGCCCTGGGCGAAGGACCCTGCGACCCTATAGGGAAACGGTTGAAAAGTGAGTATTTATTTACAATCTGGATGACGCCCGCAGCTCCGTTTGATCGCGCGGGAACCATACATTTTTCCGGGATAAAAATATTCTATATCCTATCCCGGGACTCAAAGTATCTCCAGAGTCCAGACTCCATACCATCCTAAATCCTAATTTGAGCAAAATGGGTTCAGCGGCTTGGGCGTGAAAAGGTAATCAGACAAATAAACAGACAGACAGTTCAGACGTGGGAGAGCCATGCTTCGGCACGAATGGGCCGAACGAGATTGCATTCCCTGCTTGTGGCCCGCAGAGCCGAGCACTTTTTTTTTAAGTAAAAAAAGTTAGTACTAAAATTATATATAATTGATTGTACTGCCGGTTCTTGGTAGAAATTCATTTTAAACACAAATAAAACACAATATTACGTGCATTTTTAATAATACTCAAAATTACTTTATCATACCTACTATAAAAAGCAAACTAAACACTGCTTTTCTTTTCCTTTTAAAATCAACACATGCTTCATCTACATAATGTGGGGCTGATTTTAAAATAACGTACTGAGCTCAGCAAAGAAAACGCCGCAGTCACGCGACTAGGGTGTTTTCTTTGCTTATTACAGTACATTTTTGTTCTATGCTCTAAGTTCTAATAGGAAAAATTTGTATCAGATTTTGACTGTGCGCAGACTTATCTGGCGCGCACCACGAGTATACATAGGTAGTGCGGCCCGGGGTAAAATTCTACTTACGAATTTTGGCCCAAGTGCCGAAAAGGTTGGCCACCCTTGATCTACATGCTTCTGTGTATAATACTCTACGTCCTTTAGTCTAAGGGGGTCTGTGTATAATACTCTACGTCCTTTAGTATAAGGGGGTCTGTGTATAATACTCTACGTCCTCTAGTATAAGGGGGTCTGTGTATAATACTCTTCGTCCTTTAGTATAAGGGGGTCTGTGTATAATACTCTACGTCCTTTAGTATAAGGGGGTCTGTGTATAATACTCTACGTCCTTTAGTATAAGGGGGTCTGTGTATAATACTCTTCGTCCTTTAGTATAAGGGGGTCTGTGTATAATACTCTTCGTCCTTTAGTATAAGGGGGTCTGTGTATAATACTCTACGTCCTTTAGTATAAGGGGGTCTGTGTATAATACTCTACGTCCTTTAGTATAAGGGGGTCTGTGTATAATACTCTACGTCCTTTAGTATAAGGGGGTCTGTGTATAATACTCTACGTCCTTTAGTATAAGGGGTCTGTGTATAATACTCTACGTCCTTTAGTATAAGGGGGTCTGTGTATAATACTCTACGTCCTTTAGTATAAGGAGGGCTGAAAAACTGAAAACATCATACGGTTCAGAGTTCGTAAAGAGGAACAAATCGCTAAATACCTTTTCGCATTTATTATTCATTTGGATTCCTCGTATTCAAAACTCAAAAGGACCTGTGTATTGTGATCTTGTGAGTCATGTATTGTATTTACTTACCTTCCTGTTATTTACTAACAAAAGACAACCAGGGTATTAGGTACAATGACATCTTTTATGTATAGAACATTGTCTTAAGTTCCTTTACGGAAAACATTAATATTCTTTCAATAGAAATAGTATATACCAAGTACCAATCATACCATAGACATAAATATATTAACTCTACCTTCTCAGATTAACACTGTGTATCAAGTTATTAAGTAACTATAAAAGTATCAGATAAGGGCAAAACAGTTAAATATGCATTAAATATGTAGATAACTGTAATGTCTTTATAGGTAGGCGTGTAAGTTTTTATACCAAAACAGTGTAATTCTTTTAAAGAAAAAAAATCATCTACAGCCGAACATATATAACCTCCTCCTTTTTGGAAGTCGGTTAAAAAGTGGTCAAGTTCCCTAAAAATATTACGGTAATACTTACATAGAATTCTAAAATATTACGTATATTAGTCAGGTCGAGCCATCCATACTTCCATACTTAATATTATAAATGCGAAAGTCTGTCTGTCTGTCTGTTATAGACAGACACACTCTTCACGCCCAAACCGCTGAACCGATTTTGCTGAAATTTAGAAGGGGGATACTTTACGGGAAAGGACATAGGATACCTTTATCCAGAAAAAATCTACGGTTCCCGCGCGATAAACGAATTTTGGCGCAACGGAGTTACGGGTTACTAGTTATTATATCAGTCAATTCGAACAATACGTAACTAAGCGTCACAGACCTACATAATTCGATTTCTCGTTGTGCAATTAGACAGCGCTGCCTTGCTTTGTACTTAGTAGTAGTTTAGTAGAGTTGCATAAAATGTTTCAACAACCCTTGTTTTTATGCTTATGAACAATTTTGATACAGACAACACGACATTTTGACACAGAGAGACATTATTTATCAATTAAACACAGTAATTAAAACATATTCAACAAGCCTTCCTTTGTTTTATCTATTGCTCTTAACGTCTCTACATAAGAGACTTAGGGCCTGTTTCACCACTTTTTGATAAAGTGCCGAATAGGCAATTCACAACTTTTTGACAGATTCTCTATCCTTGATCTGTTAAGTTAATCAGGTGAAACAGGCCCTTACACTACATACTCTACATAGGAGATTATGTAAGTACTTAATGTCCAATATTTGATTTTATTTTACTTACCCAGTTAAACTGTATATTGTGCACATTAAATTAATATTTAATTGATTTCTACTATTTTTTCAGCTCTCGCACCCCTCGTGCTACGCGGTGCCTGCCCCCAGTGCACACCACAAGAAACGAAACAAATACAAAGGACATTGTCATACGTACAGAGAAACTACCCACAGCAATGGGCAAAGATCGTCCGGCAGTATTCTGGTTAAATTTTAGTCTATAAGTTATTTAAATATTATTAAAATGTTAAAAAACTGATATAACGCCTTTTTAATAGATTCCAAGATAAGGCGGCTAGCGCTCATTCAAAAATCCTAAAGCGCGCTTTTGGGCTTTTTGAATTTGGAACTTCGAAGTAAACCTGAGTAGATTTTTTCAATTTTTGAACGGGAAATTTTTTAAATGAAATAAAAAATAAAAGAACTTTATCAATTCGAGATAAAAATGTGCAAGGTGACAATATTTAAAAAAATGTAATAAGACGTGTTCTCTGTGAAAATACAAAGAAAAAAATACACCTTACGTGGTTACGTTTAGAAAATTTTCCCGCCTGTCACAGTCATGACTTTCTTGACGCACTTTTTTATAAATGCAAATGAAATGTTATAAGTAGGTACCTATTTAATAGCTATCTCAATAGTGTACTTAAATTAATTTTTTGCTGTTTTTAAACATACCTAATAGTAGGTATCTAATATCATAATACCAATCTACCTATAATAATATAAAATACCTCTAAATTATATTGCGTGGATGATAGAGCGTTTCCAATAATATATATACTAGTTTATGATAGAGCGTATTCACTGTTCAATGTTTAAACTTTGTCCAGCCTTAAACAAAACTTTAGGTAGCATATGAACTAGATATTCGTAAGTATATTAAATATTCGTAATTCGAACTTTTATAAATAATATAGTACGTCGTTGTAATGTACCTATGCTGTTTTGTAAGTATAAAACAATAAATAATATTATGAGCCAAAATTGTTAAGTGTGATAAATAAATATCTAATAATTATAATAAGGTAAAAGCACTAATAGTAGACTCGGAACTAATAGATGACACTTACGACAAAAATACCATAAAAATAAGAATTACTTACTCAAATTTTTTCTCAACACTATAAATTTTATAAGCTTCTCAAGCTATCTGTTGACGTGAAAAACGGACGTTAGGGACGCCTTCGGGAACAAAATTTTAAAATGGGATCAGTTTTCGTAAATAATGTGACCGCGTCAACACGCGCTCGGCAATTTCTTAGCAAATAGGTTATGGAAGGCGAAATTTTGCACGTAAGTTTTGAATAGGTAGATTTATTAGATTTTTGTAATTTCTATTGATATCATTGGATTAATGGTCATGTTGTTTACACTAATTAGTGTTTATTTATGATTTTTTATCCATTTTCCCTAACAATATAAAGGGTGTCTACTGTTAGTTCTTGAAAATGTAAAAAACCTAATAGATGACATAAAAATCATATCATCATTTTGCAATACATACTAAAATTATTTTGTAGTCTATTCTACTGCAAATATCATCACTATTCTTTGAAAATATTAAAACCTAAAAATTTACATATTAGACCTTGTACTGATCTAAAAATCGATTGCTTAAGAGGATACCACAGCGGCTAGAGAAATGAAAAAAAAGTACGTGTAATATCTATAGCTGTCTCCCTTACCTCAAGCCTATACCGCAGAACGCGATAGAGACAACTGCAGAAAATCCAGAAAATCAACGATTCGTTGTCCGCTGATTCCTTCTCCAAAACTTAACCGATTTAAGTACTTTTTTCATTAAAGATTAAAAAAAGGCTTGAGCTGTGTTCCTATGTTTTGCTTTTTTTGTATAATCTATCCAAATCTGTTTTCTGGACGTTTGAACATAGTGGAAAATCTGGCCATTTTTTTGGGTTTTTGAACGTTCATATTTTATTTAATAATTAAATTATGAAAAAAAAGAAAACATAGGGACATTGTATTAGTGGCCGTAGATATTCAGGAAAAAAATTATAACTCTACTAGCATTATCCAGGGAGGAAACAGGGGACAACGTTTGTATGGAAAAAATGGCGGTGTGGAATCCTCTTAAGTTTTTTAGCAGTAAAAAGAAGAAAAAGGAGAACTGAGAAAAGAAAGAAGAAAAAAGAAGAGGCAAGAGAAGCATGAAGACTAAAGACTGAAAATAAATTTGCTGGGAAAAAAATATATGAAAAATAAAAGGAAAGATAGTTTTAGCATGGAAGAAGAATGGATAGAATCTGGAGACAACGTGGATAATATTTCATATGCATGTAGTTAGTATGATAAAGTAAATGAAATCTTTTGAAAAACGGCAAATAAAGACTTAATAATAGGAAAAATGTTAAATGTAATGTAATGTTCTATGTCAACTATTAGTTCATATTGGTGTCTACTATTAGTGATGTTCGTTTTCTGTGATGTCATCTATTAGTTGTTATGAGTTATGACTAAGTTTACAAAAAGACTAATACTTAATAGGTATATTTTTTAATTAATTTGTCAGTGAATAATTATAATAGTTTTATTTTGTAAGAGTTACTGAAGACATAGAAGAAGTTATCAATCCTTTATTTTCATAAATATATATTTTATAACATTAAAATGTTCCATGTTTCCTTAAAGCGTCTGCCATTAGTGCTTTTACCTTATTATGATACAATTATTTTGTTATAATAAATATTCTATAAGTACTAATACCTATCTAAGTATTTTGTCGCAAATCAAAATTTATGTAGACAGTAGAATAATAAATCAACACACAGTTTTGGACACGGTTTAGACCATAAACTTATAATATACTGTCGTATAGACCACAACCCGAAAATGCGTGACCATTTTTGATCTGTCAATGTGTGCGGGTGCTATAGTGATGTATATTTTACTATCGATAGTATAGTATTTTGCTATCGATAGTTTAGTCCGTTTGAGTTATTTTACCTGAGTTTCTATAAAAAATAAATAATATGCAACCAGGTGGGTGAAACTTTCGAACAAAAAAAAAATTGGGTTCCAAATTTAAACGTAGCAACTAAATTAAGTTGGATAATCTGTGCAATTTTTAAGCAAGATCGACTGTGATTGGTTGATAAAAAAGACGAAGAAGAAGTTAAAACTCAAAGTTCAATTTTCAGTTAGTGAAAATTATTTTGTAGCAACTCTTTCAAAAATTGTAAATTAGTGGATTAATTATTGAAAAACAAAAGGTAAGCCATTGTAAAATGTAAATATAACCGTAAATTGATAAATTGAGGCAAAAATAACTATGTCATACCGTGTTCTAATACAAAGTATGTCATAGTGATTATTTGCATATTTGTATAATAATTTACAGCTAAAACTATAATAATATGAAAGAGATAGATTATTATTTCATGAAAAATATTATAATGTATCAATATGTATGCAGTTAATTTCGAAAATGTTGAAATGTGTCTATTGATTTATTGTAGTAATTAATTGCACGTTAAGGTCATTAACTATAATAATTTATGTATGGAAATGTAGTAAATGAAAAACTTAATTTCATTAATTTCAGATTTTTAGGTCCCTGTACTAGTTTGCAACATTTTAGTCTGCAGGCAATGGTTGTGGAGATTTAAGGAGGAGGAGAAGGAAGGTATGGGATTATGAGAGGTGCGGCCACTAAGGGAAAATCCTCTGATCAAGTGAGGTGCTATACAGCTGGCCTGAGCCCACGCGATAGATTTCAGCTGTCGTATGTACAGGATGTAACAAAACAAAGTAATAATTCTTATGTGTGTATGTATAAAGATGCGCGTCCACTGGATTGGAATCGGAGCGTAAGCAGCGGACGGATTTGTTACCTAAACCTTGTGGATTAAATCTGTTTTATTGTTTTGTGTTTATTTAGCTATGTACAATAATTTTTATTGAAATAAAACATTTATTTGAGCTCATTTCTTTTTTTTTTATTTAATTTTTGGTATGTTTAGAGTGGAAGGTTTTGCACTTAAAAATTTTAACTTTAGTTTCAATTTAAAAACATAATAAATGTTAATTTTTTTTCTTCTAAGTCCGACCTCTTCGACTCGACTTACGTAATATAAGACATTCTCTTTGTATGCAACTTTGACAGATTTTGTATTTCAAATTAGGTATCATAAATTATAATGGGGAAGGCCGGTCGAAACTTTTAGTAGATGCCGCCACCATAACTTTTACCTGTCAATGATCGTGTCAAGCAACAACAACAATTTAATTTAGTAGTTTTGCATAATTTCTGTATTAAATAAATTAAAATCATTATGTATTCGTCTTGGCGTGTAAGTGAACTAAAAGCTGAGCTAACGAAAAGAGGCGCATCGCTTAGAGGAAGAAAGGCAGAATTAGTCGAAAGGTATAACCTCAAAATATTTGATTTGCATTTTTTTTCAATAAAATTAGGTACTTATAGCCAAAAAATGAAAAAAATGTGTAGCTTTTTACAAATATTTTTAAGTTACGTAACAATATTAAGTAAATATTTAATTTGGAGCTTAAATTGTAACTTCTGTTGTTGTTATTTATTCTTATCTATTTCACCTTGTAGATTGGAACTTTACGACCGGAACTTTAATTTTGGAAGTGCAGAGAATCAGTCCGATGACGATGCAATGGAAGTTCCTGATGTTAGGACATATCGGGACATAAATGCGACTTCATTGTTACCTCATTTAACCCAAACTCACATACGACAGTATTTTTGCTTGTAAGTACGCATAACCCATGTACATAAGTACTTACAAATGTTTTTTATTACAATTCAATCAAATATTATACTTAATATACTTACTTTATACAATTTTTTAGTGATGACAAGAAAATTAAAGAAGCTAAGGCATTGTATGAGTCCCGATACCTTGTTTTGGCAAGAGTGTCAAATGTGGGGGAAAATACCTTCATCAAAGGATATTGCAAGAAAACTATGAAGCAGCTGCAGTATGAAGTGAATTTAAAGCTTCACAAAAGTGGAATACCACAGGAATCGAACTGTGAGTGCCCGGCGGGAAGTGGGACAGAAGCAAAATGCAAGCATGTTGCTGTACTGCTTCATGGAGTGGAACATATGGTGCATAATAAAATATTACTTTTACACCAAGTCTGCACCCAAAAACTTCAAGACTTTCACATGCCCAAAACACGTTTTACTTCTTCTCCCATAGCAGCTCACCAATTACCTAGAAATAAGGCAAAAAAAAGATTTTGTCCTTTCCCCATACAAAAAGTAGATAAAAATAGTTACAATAACAAAATAAGAAATCTGGTTTTAAATTTTCAAAATTCAAAAATGCCTATTAAACAGTTATATGAACCAGCGAACCCTTATGCAGTTATATCTGACCATAGATATACTGAATTTGATCCTGAAGAAGAACTATTAAAAAAACTTAATTTAAATGATATTAATGATGAAACCATAGTTGAAATTGAAGAAACAACAAGGGGACAAAAAAATTGTCCTAAATGGCTTACTGAAAGAAAGTATCGAATTACAGCAAGTAATTTTCACACAGTGTGTCATTTAAAAGATACTTCAAAAAAAAGTTACTGCCACCAAATATTAAATCAACAATTATTTACGTCTAGGGCCACGACACATGGCATTTTAAATGAAGCCATTGCACTTAATCAATATATGGCTGTTTATGATTTAAATGTAATTCCTTGTGGACTTTTCATTAGTAAAGACAAGCCATATTTAGGTGCTAGCCCCGACGGACTGTTAGGAGAAGAGACAATTATAGAGGTAAAATGCCCATTTTCCTCAAGGAATGAATTCATTACACCTGTTACTGTACCATATCTTGTAAAGGACCCTCAAAGTCAAATGCTCACATTAAAGCAGTCTAGCCCATATTACTACCAAATACAAGGCCAGCTTTATTGTACAGGTAGATTGTATTGTAATTTAATTGTTTATACTTATAAATCTTTAGAAGTAATTCATATTTCAAGAAATGACGAGTTCATTAACTCTATGTTAACAAAAGTCGATGATTTTTATAATAACTATTTTAAGGCTGCGATTTTTAATCAATTTTTATATAATGATTATGATTTAATAAAAAACGTATTTAATTATCTTGATTATTCGAATCATAATATTCGTGACGTGGGTGGATTTTTTTTATTATTTAAAATCATTTTCCAGGTTAAAGCCATAATTTATGCAAAAAACAAACATTTCTTAATTTGTTTACCCACTACATCTTCAGTCAGTGAACCATCTACCTCATTGTGTTCGAACTGAAAACAAGTTTTGTTTCTACTAACTATACACATTTATTAGTTTAGTTATTAGTTTAGTCACAAATTGCCAAGTTTAGTTATTAGAAACAAAAACTTATTATTTAGCTATATCTATAATATATTATGTTAATTATAAAGCATCAATGTGATGAAAATGGACTAAAGCATTCTGTTATAACATAATAATAATAATATATAGCCTTTATTTCAGAATTACAGCAATGTTTATAAATACTTTGTTAGTTTTGGTAGTAGTTATCTGTTATAACATAAGATCACATAAATAAAAAAATACACTGATTTTTTACTTTTTATTATCAACAATACATTCCCTAAAATTACATAACATAAAACAAATAAAAAATATTTCTGATGCTAAAGGCACATAAAAAGAGTTTAATGATGTTTGTAAAATTTTGTATGTTTTTGTTAATCCTATCAATCTCTCAATGTGCACACGTTGCCTTGCAAGCTTCTGGTCACGTTTTAGCAAAACCCCTGGTATTTGTGATTTGCCTTTTAAAAAAGTAGGTATGTTAATAGAAATGTTTTTTATTGCAAATAGGTCTTGAACATTAAAACCCCTGTCTGCCATAATACAGTCTCCTTCTTGACACTTATCTATTAAAGGACTTCTCTCTATCATTTGACGGTCACTTGTTGCTCCACCGTACCCTTGAGAACAATAGCAAAACAAACCACCTGGGGTTGAGCCTACTAAAAATTTAATAGTATTTTTGTTTTTGTATGAGCTGTAGGTAGCTCTTTGAGACAGGTGATTGCTTGGTTTGTTGATAGGTATTTCAGTAGCATCAATAATTATTCTTGTGCTACTATTTTCTTTTTTAAATAATTTTGGCATATAATAGTTCACTAAATCCCTTTCTGGCCAAATATCAATTAGGGACCACATATCATGCACAAAATGTATCCACGTTACAATTATATTAGAGACTTCTGTTTTGCTTATGTTGAACATAGTCCCTATTTCTATGTCTGGTTTATTTCTCCTTAATTTTATAAGTAACATTAAAAATTGATCTTCAATGGACACACCCACTACCTGACTCCATCTATATTTCAAATTATTAGCCATAGGCAATAGCATGTTTAAGACCAAAATAAATTTTGAATAGTTCTCTAGACCAGTGTAAAACATAACTAATGAATCATCACTTTCTAATAAATCAGTACAAAATATTCTTAAGCTTACACTCGTTTGTGTGCCAAGAGACCTATAGGTACTACTATGAGTAGTACCGCTTTCAATTTCTGAAAAGTTGTTTGTTGCTTCTATTTCTTCTGTTGCTTCAACTTCTATACATATATCATCACACTCAGAATGAAGACTTTCAATTATATTATATTCTTGACCAGATAAACCCGAACTACACTCAGTGGAATCTGTTGTAACACCAGTTTGATGCACTTCAAACAAGTTTTTTCTAATATTTCTATTAATAAGGCGTTGATCTCGTTGTTGAGCTTCTGCTGAGAGTGTTTTATTACTCCACGGAAAGATCGATGGTATAGCCGTCTTCTTCAGGTATCTGTGTTGATTTTTGAGACCTAAAATTATAATTTTATGTTATAAAAACATGTAAGTACATAATATATTGACTGGTGACAGCGAGTTACCCAATTTTTGTAGAATCATCCATATCTAAACAAACTAGGTACGTCTACTTATATATATATGATTTACATACAAAATATAGTTATAATAATAACATACCTGTATAAATACTTATGTTTTGGAAGTCGGAATCATGGAAATGTTTACGACATAATTTTGAATTTCTTTGGGGCTTAAAGTTTTTCCTTCTTATAGCTTTCAGCCACACCTTAGCCATACTAGGATCTTTTGGGAAATTGTGGGCACCTATTTCTTTACAAAACGGGACTTCACACATCTTAGGCATGTTATTTATTTAAAATAATTGAAAATTCCTTGAAATTTCCATACAATAAAACAAAAACAAGGTAAAAGCTATTACAGCGCCACTTTGACAGTTGCCAACCCCATTGGCAAAAAAGGTGACGATTGAAAAGTAGATACACATTTTCGTTTGGAATAATTTTTCAATCGTCATTCGTCGGATATGTTATGACATGAGGTACTTATAGGGGTAAATAATATACACATAACACATTATAAAGTTACTTATTTATTACTCAGGTAAAATCTTTCTGGTAAATCAGCCCTTACATTGAAAGTAAACGTTGAAAGTAAACAACACACATAGTATATTATATTTTATTCTTAAATTAAATACATATTATAAAATATCATAATATTTTTATTACAATTATTTTGAACCGACTTCCAAACAGGAGGAGTCTAGACGTTCGCCTGTGGATATATTTTTTTATGTATGTTCAACGATTACTCCGCCGTTTATGAAACGATTTTCAAATTTTTTCTTTTGTTTGTTTGTATTGTTCCGAGTAGGTATCATGTTCACAAAAGTGGTGGTCTGGTGATGGAAACAATGAGAAATCGAGGTGACTCCTTGATATTCAAATAGGAACATAATAAATGGTCCCAGAAAACGTTCAAAATCTTTCGATTAATAAATTTAAAAAAGTAGTCAAAGAACGTTTTGTGCCAAAGCCAAAATGATTTCATAAACGATGGCACATCTTGTGAGTAGAATGCTGAATGACTGCTTGCAAGGCTACTTCTACATGACTTACAATTATTATGTATCTATCTATGTTTACATTGTATAATTTTTAGTTACAGCATTGTAAATTTTATTTTAAAAGATTATTTTTTTTCTCACTTTTTTTGGTAAAATGTGGGCCCCGTGCGAGTTTCTTAAGCCGGTTCCTCTCGTCGGCTTAGTTCCCGAACCGGTGGTAGGCACCATGTATTCTGAAAATATATTTTATTTTAGATTTGTTCAGAAATAAAGCAATTTTGATTTTGATTTTTTAAAACACCAACTGTAAGTATAGAAAACCTTAAGGACAGCTAAAAGAAGTAAAATTATTATTTTTAAACAAAAAATTAAAACCGACTTGCAAGGTAATGACAATAGTAATATTATACTTAAATGAACTAAAAAGTATTAAATAATTCTTATTCTGTACTCAGTATTAATTCTGTTCTCAATCTTCATTATTTTGCAATCGGTACCAGCTAACCTAATCGCCAGTTCTCTGACAGAATAGGTATAACAGCAACTTATATACTTAGGACTGGTACCGACTTCAAAATTATGAAGATTGAGTACAGAATAAGGATTATTTCATACTTTTTAGTTCATATAAGTATAATCTTAAATTAACTAAAAAGCATTAATTGCTTATAATTGCTTATTTTTAATAATTGCTTCAGTAACAAGTGCAACAGTATGTCAAACTTACTGGCGCAAATAAAGTTGGGGTAGCTCCTTTAACCAAAATAGTATTTATTCTAATTTTTCTTTAAAAATTTTCAATGAAATGTTTGCTACATATTGTTGAATTTTTCTTGGGATTCCAACCAACACGCCCAATTAATTTCAGCCATTTTCCTCTTATTAGAGGATCTTGAGGGAATCTGTAAAACAAATGATTATGATATACAAATATAAAGATTCCTCTAGTTTTAGAGTCACTCTATATTATATTAGTTATATTATATTAGCTATTATATTAGCTATATTATACTATAATATATAATATTAGTTAAAAAAAGATAATATGTCCTTTTTAGTCCGGCCGCACATTTTCCGACTTTCTGATCACAAAAATGCGGACGCCCCGCCCCGCTCATACATTTTGACACGTCAGAAATTCTTTTAGTATGATGGGTCTACAACAAAATGTATGAACAGAGTGCGTTCCGCCGGGCGTCCGAATTTTTCTGTGCGACCGGGCTTAAGGTGATAAATATAAAGGAACTTAAATGATTTTTATTTTAGATTTATGTTATTGTAAAATATCGATAAGCATATCGATAAATTTGATTCAAGCACTAGCGTATATGTAAAAAATTTTGATGAAAAATTTTTCTTCAAAATTTGTGTAATATAGGAACAATAGTACCTTTAGTTACGCAAAATATGAAAGTAAAAGGGAGGATTCACAATATTTTGTTTGAAATAGAGAACTAAAGACAGAATATAGCAAAAATAAACACATCGTAGCAATTAGGACATGAAGATTAATTACGGGTGAAATGTATATTTTTCAGGATTATTCCTATGATTTACACTGCAATCACTCACAGCACAAGTTATTATTGTTATATATAATAGTATTTGTTGAAAATAACATAGGTACGATTTACCGAAAGGACATAAAAACGATTGACGACTTTTGACGACCTGTCAAATAAAAGTTGTTACAATTTTCATTAGACTGCCTCTCTCTTTTCATCTTGTTATAATTCCATAAAGGATTTTCTTCTCTCTCGCACTCTTTGTTGGTCTTTAGCATTATAGGTTTATGTATCTACATGATACATCTCAATTTCATTACTTTTTTATCATGAAAAATTTTATAAGCTATGAAATTGAGCTTTACTCTTTCTCGAAGGTCAGGTTGCCCTTCAGAAATGGATACCTCCTAAATATGGAGGGTAGATGGAGGAGAACTATCTTATATGGGGGATATTTGAAAAAGTGTCCAGCTATACGCAGTAAATAACAGTTGAAAAATCCTTCGAGTGGCGCTAGCTGCAGCAAAGGGTATGGAATGAATGTAGCCGTTGGTGACAAAATATAAATTGAAGTTAGCCGAATAGCCGAGTCACAGAATGGGCATTGTCCAAAAAAAATCACATGTACTTTTTATATTTTTTTTCGTTAAAATAGAGTATTTTAAGAATATAAATTAAATAATTTTGAAATTCATTGGCTAGTTTTTTCTCAATAAATTTTTAAAGTTTCGCTCTGACGTCATCATCGGCCGCCAATTGACCTCTGCATATGTTTTAAATTTCCTTTCAATCTTATTTATAATGGTGGGTTCGTCAAATGCAAGTTCTCATTATGTGAAAGCTGATACGAGAAGCTTACCAAAAGTTCGAAACGTAATGTTGGTCGAATTTATTGCTAATTTAACGCCATTGAAGGTCAAACAAAGGTTTTTTTTTTTCGTTTATATACAGAAAAACGATCACTGACCTTATTCCTCGAAATGTTTTTGTAATGAGCAAAATTAAAAAAAAATGGACAATCCCCATTACTGGGTTAATACCAAGTTAATACCAATATATTTTGAAAAATATAACCTAAAATAGCTGAAATAAAAGCTGCAAATGATTTAAAATTTACCCTGTTGCTACCAAAGAGAATATAATCACTACATGTTGCTACTGTAGCGCCACCCTAATTTAACGCATTTCAGCGGACACTTTTTACATGACAGTTCGACAAGGCTAATTAATTTCAGTTAATGTGCACAGTGCGCTGCTGCCAGCTGGTAAAGGAGAACTGCCAAAAATGACGTTTTTGTATGATAGAAGCGTTAGGTAGTTCTTTTTCTCGCCACGTTCATAAACAGCCTTGTCGAACTCTACAGAGATGTAGTTCTCCTCCATCTACACTCCATACTCCTAAAGTAACCGCGACCGAAACGTCATAGTTGCTGGTCTTTCTTTTATTATATACCTCTGTGAAGGTCACAAACTGCAAGTTAACTTTCAGCTTTTGATATGAGAAAATATTATAGAGTTTTTGGCATCTAGAACTGGCCCGGGGCAGGGCAGGCCAAATGGATATGGAAATAGCCGAACAAAACCGGTGATCCACGAAGCACTTAGATTAATAAATATTAGTACATACTAGCTAGTATTTACGTAGTTTATACTTTATGTAGCAATTTAATTAAACTATGGCTATTTCCGTATCCATTCGGCCCGCCATGCCCCGGGGCAGTTCTAGATGCCAAAAACGCTATTAATTGACAAGAAAATGAATTGGAAATTAATAATAATATCCAACGGTAAATCACCTAGTTGTGGCAAACATCTCTAGAAATATGCTATAAAAAATAAAGTACACTTTTCTGATATGGCAACATTAATTAATTTTTTTAGTTTGGTACTGCGCGCTGACGCTGAACTTATGTGCATTTCCGGTAATCTTGTAATAACTTTTATTGCTGAAATAAAATATTAACTGCATTTTAATAAATATAATGTATTCAGTATTTTCCCCCTTAATTTTGAAAATTAATAATGTTTCAAGTAACTTTTATTTTGTGGTTGAGTATTTCTAATTTGATACAATATTCAGTTCTGCCAACCGTAGTATCTTATGAAATAATTTCCTACGCAGTCGGTGAATTTATTTACAAGTACTATTTTGCAACTTGTTTGACAATAAAGAAACACAATATAACACCTTTATTTCTAGGATCTCTGTTACACAAGTTACTGTAACAATATTGTCAGTTTTTAGGGCGGTCGTCCATGTTATGGTAACAGGCACCAGGCAACCTATAGTGGCTATAGAATAAAATATGGTAGTGCGTGTCGTCTAAGCATACAGTGGTGATGTGTGAAGAAAGCGAAATCACTTATTTGGACGGTGATGTGGTGTGGGTCAAACTCGGGTCTTGCTGGTGGCCCGGGGAGGTCGTGGGTCCGGATAAGTTGCCACCCGACCTCCTGGCATCATTCAAAAAGCCACCTATTGCTGTCGTGAAGTTTTACCAGGAGGACACATAGTAAGTTGTAAACACTATCCCAACTTTTGTTATAAACTAAAGCAGTGCCTAAAATTCTTATGAATAAATTACAGTCTATGTGAAATTAATATTTATTGCCAATGCTCTGTTTAATGTTGGTTTCAATAATGTCGGTCAATCCTTGTTAGATCCAGTCTAGGTCCTAACAAACAGCAATGGTATTACAATACCTATTGTTATCAATTTTATATATCAATGTTCTATTGCTGAATAGCTTTGTTCAGTTCTATTTGGATGGACTATTGTCAATGGAAGAGTAGCTCTTAAGTATAGCTTAGTTTTTAAAGAAGAAATAGTAGAACAAGATGTCATCAAGTTTCTTGGAGGTTTTGTTACTTCTTTTCAATAAGAAAAACAGTATAGTCCTCACAAATACCACCCGGCCATTTAACCCATCAACCCCTAAGCGGCAGACGGCTGCCGCATAACAATTTAAAATCTATTGTGTCTGTGATAGCCACAATGGAGATGTTAATATTTAGCAGAGCCTAATTTTGCCTTTAAATAACAATAGGTACTGATAAGAACCTAATGGGATGAATTATGCAATATTTTATTTTCATGTATTAATAAGTACCATGCTAAATTGAAAAAAATCTTATTTTTTTGTTAGCTAGCGATTTGTGCAAATATAAGTAATATAGATAATCTCAGATTTTTCAGAAGTAAAAGCACTATAATTATGTAAGGACATAATATGGGCCAGGTCCCATAGTGTTTTAAATAAAATAGGTCCAATAGTTTTGGAAAGTAATTCTGCAAACAAAAATATATTTGTTTGAATAGAGCAATGTTATGTTATTACTAGATGACGCCTGCAACTCATTTGTTTATTGCACTGGAATCGTAAATTTTTCATTCAGACAAGGCCACACGCAGTGACTGCTCGTCGTCTCTTGCATACATCAAACTGCTGACACTGGCACATTCACACATACATCGTCCCTACAAATAAAACACCCTATTTACAAAATTGGGAGTTTGTTAACTGAGGGTGTTGCCAGCTTATAATGAAGCGTGGGGAATGGAGCATTATTATCGAGGATAAAAAATGTGAAAGCCTGGTACTGTTGAGAGCATGAAACGCTACAGGAAGTCTTAGCCTTGATGACAATTGTGATAAAAATGGTTCCTTTATCAATATCAATGTATAATACTTTACTACATTTGATCTCTATTCTTGTTGTTAACGCTATGACTGTAAGGCATCTTGCCTCTAAATATTTATATGCACAACAGTTTGAATTTCAATATCACTTCTCACATATGAATCCATTATGTATGAGATAAATTTGCCTCCATTTGATTATGGTGTTAACATGTTGGTTGATTCTGCAAAATAATCATAAAATAATACAGTTTAACCCATCAACTCCCAAGCAGCAACCAGGTGTTGTTGAAAATCTACTGTGTCTGGGATTCTTACGATCGAGGTATTACATCACAGAAAATGCTCTTTTAAAACGAACAGCCAATTTATTTGTGTTCTGATTGGTCAAAATTCTAAAAATAGTTTTTAAGCAAGAGAATATACTATTTCACTTTGTATTACAAGATTAAAGAAGGATCTTAGCTGTAATAATCCTAGATAAAAATATCAGAATTGCAGTAATTGTCAAACATAATTGCTGTGGACACAACGATAATGATGGCAGCGATATTTAGGAAGTTAAATCGCCACATGTACGGTCTCTTTGACTATTATGTTTATAAGTTAAAATAATACGCGAACGAAAAACTTTGTATCCCTTTTTACGAAAAATTGGGAAACGTAGGTGCATGAAATTTTGCACAGTTATAGTTTATATGGTAAAGGAGTGCATCGAGCTAATATTATTTTGAAATTATGCTTGTATCATACATTTTTTTAACAAATAAAACATTACACACACTACAACACACACACATGAGAAATGACAGATTTTTGAGTGACAAGCCTATACATACGAATTATACTCTTTTATTTATGGTTGAAGTCTGTTGACAACAAGTTGACAAATTGAAAATGGATTATAGTTTTATCTATTGAATTTAAGATACTATTAGACAATGCTTTGGAGACAATTATTCTATACGTGGGAGAGCCATGCTTCGGCACGAATGGGCCGGCTCGACCGGACAAATACCACGTTCTCACAGAAAACCGGCGTGAAACAGCGCTTGCGCTGTGTTTCGCCGAGTGAGTGAGTTTACCGGAGGCCCAATCCCCTACCTAATTCCCTTCCCTACCCTCCCCTTTTCTCTTCCCTTCCCATCCCTACCCTCCCCTATTAACCTATTCCCTCTTAAAATGCCGACAACGCACCTGCAGCTCTTCTGATGCTGCGAGTGTCCATGGGCGACGGAAGTTGCTTTCCATCAGGTGACCCATTTGCTTGTTTGCCCCCTAAAAATATTTTCAATGCATTGTCAGAACAATGCATAAGGATATTAATTAGGAACAGATGTTTGTCTAATAAACTAGCTAAATGGAATTTTAGAATCATTATTTTAAATAAGTTAATTTTTGTATATCTAATAACAGAGTTCTTTTAAGCTATTTAGTTACAAAAAATGGTTAGATCATAATTTTAACTTACTAGTCATAAACAGACAATAATTATGTTATTATAAGATAAATTTTAGCCTGGACTAAAAATTATAATACATTTTATTTTGAAATTACAAACTGTATGAGAATTTTGTTTATGTAAGGTCAAATTTGTTGGGAATTTATGCTTTCTTGTTCAATTCCAAGGATTTTTTAATAATAATATCATGCTTAAAAATATTAAAATGCTTTTAATATCTATCATAATATTATCAATCTGGCTCTGTGCTAAATATCAAATAATTTTGACCAAAAAAGTATATTAGTCAATTAGACTAATATAAATTGAAACGCATATTGTATAATATTCCTCTGAAGATTTTGTGACCCTCTTTTTTTTATGAAATATGGGGGCAAACGAGCAAACGGGTCACCTGATGGAAAGCAACAACCGGCGCCCATGGACACTCCCAGCATCAGAAGAGCTGCAGGTGCGTTGCCGGCCTTTTAAGAGGGAATAGGATAATAGAGGAGGGTAGGGGTGGGAAGGGAAGGGAATAGGGGAGGGTAAAGAAGGGGATTGGGCCTCCGGTAAACTCACTCACTCGGCGAAACACAGCGCAAGCGCTGTTTCACGACGGTTTTCTGTGAGAATGTGGTATTTCTCCGGTTGAGCCGGCCCATTCGTGCCGAAGCATGGCTCTCCCACGTATTAAAGCATTGAACCACTTATCTACCATGTCATATCATGTAGTTTTATTTTATTTGAATTTTTGCTAGGGTTTCCTTCCTTGGAAGTTGTATAGACAAAGAAAAGTGTATGAAATTAATATTTAAATCAATATCAATATTGAAAATATTTTAGCTACGAGTGTTTCATTACTTACCGACAGAGCACTGATGATCTAGGTTTTTCCTTAATTTTTTAAAATTTTCTTTTCAGTGAATATGTCAAGAACCATAACTCCATATTTAAGTACAACTGTAGCCGCAAAAATGAATTTATCAAAAAAGGAATGTGTAAGTAGTTTTTTCATTTCAGAATCTTTGATTGAGTTTTAGGATTAGGAAATTGTGAAAATTTGAAAGTAATTTTTACAATAATTATTATAAAAAAGCTTGTGATAAACATTATAATTTTTGTAATAGTAATCATTTGTGACTTGTGCGGCTTGTAACTTACAATACATCAATGTACTTACATTAATCAAATACTATAATTATAACTATGTATATCAAGATTTTTATATTTTTCTAGATATGTATAGAAACAAAAAGGGCAACATGGAGAAGTTTCCTGATGATGTGGTCAGAGCCGAGGTTGCAGTTGACGGAGACAAAGATATATTAACTCGTGAAGAATTTCAAGAAGAGAAGAAAGAAAGCTATGCAGGGCTATTCGGAGATCCTAAGAAAAATTATGACACTGCCAAAAAAGGTAATTGCAAGATACATTGCATTTTATAGAACTATTTGAGCTGTGCGAATATTTTGTTTAAACATTGTTGTTTGCAGTGGCTTTCAACTTTAAAAATTCACACATCATTTTCTTTTTAATTTCAGGAAAAAGCAGTAAAGGACGAGTGTCTGAAACTACACCAATACACAGGGTATGTTTATATGATCATAGTATCCATTTTCTAATATGTATTTGACAAAAACTGTAGTATGCTAATTATAACATCGATATTGTTGCAGCTACGACATAAAAGCGACTACAAAGTACACATTCTGGTGCAAAATACAAAGTCTCCGCGACAATCAACAGAAACAGCTCCATCACCGTCTACAAGTCGCGCCGGCTCTGAACCGTTGGACTCCACACCACAACAAGAGTCCAAACCACAGAGCGAAGAAAAACCTGTTAACAGCACACCCATTGCGTCCACCCCGGGGACGTATGCATGCCACTCCTGCAATTTTATAACAACTAGATTAAATGTCCTGATCATGCATAATAAATCACACAGCTCCACATTCTCAGCATATACTCCATCACCGATGTCTTTTAAAAAGAAGCCTGTAGCCAAATCTCCTAAAGCATCACCGGATCCTACGGCCACGCCTAAATCGCGAAAACCAAAGCAACAAAATGTTGAAAAAGCCACTAAGAAGCAAGCTAAGAAGCGTGTCGCAGAGCCGGCACCAGCCGACCCCGAAGTTAAGAAATCTAAAACAGATGTTGAGATAAAAAGCAGCCTGTTGGCTGATTGGGATGATGCAGAAGAAGAATCTAATGATGAGTCCTCGACAGCTATGGCCGGCTCCCCAGAAATACCAGTTGCTTCAGAATCTCCTGCAATTCCTACTGAAGCTGAACTGCCTAGCGCGCAAGTCCCCGAGGAAGAAGTACCTCCAAAAGCTGAAACCCACGATGAGCAGTCCACTGCACCCGAAAAGCCGGAACTTTCAAACGATGCCAAGTATGATTTTTGTGAAGACGAAGATTGGCCTGTTGAAACAGATGTCGGGCGAAAGATTCCTCGCGTCAAAAATCCTTCAAAACGGAAAGAAGACTCAAAAAGTCTCAGTATTGATGATGATGAAATGGCTAAAGAAGTTGCTGAGCTTTTGAGTAAATCGACCCTACCAGAGCTTCCGGCAATACCGGAAACATTTAAAGAGGAGGAAAATTTTCCCGAGCCTTCGATAGTAAAGTCACCAGATAAACAAGTTGAAAAAGTTCAGCCTCCGATAGCTGAAACAAAAGGTCCAAGTGAAACGCCACCTACAAAAACTATATTCAAAACGAAGACGTTTTTTCGGAGTAGACATTCTCGAAGCCAAGATGCAATAGGAAAGTATGTTGCGGAACAGCTGAATGCAGCAGAAAGATTAGACATGTCAGAAAATGACATTAACGGTGCTGATATCACGTCACTAATTGAACCAAGGATTTCGCCGCCAGTAGAACATGTTAAAGTTGCCCGATTAGCTCCAAAAATACAACTTAAGAAAATGAAAGCTGAGGCTGCGCAATTGCTTGAAAGGGAAAAATATAATAATAGCCACATGATTAAAGAGCAATCAGTCTTAGATAGTTCAATTGTTTTAGAAACTGTAGAAAAACCAAGTCAAGCGGCAGAAGAACCTGCGAAAACAATGAACGAAGAGAATATTTTATGTGAAAATAAAAATACAGTAAACAAAAATGTACAATTGGATACAACTGAAATAATAGAAGACAACAGAAAAGCATGTGAAATTGAGTTTGAGAGTGTTGACAATAAAGTTAAAGATATAACTGAAAAAGAAATTGTAAAAGCAGATAATATTGAAGATAAAAGTGAAAAAGTACTTGAACAGATTACAGATGTACCAGAAAACATTACTAGTAATGATAAAGATAACACTACTTTGGTTACAATAACAGAACCTATGGAAGTAATTAAACCGTTTATGAGTGAGTCTACTGCCTCAGCAGTAGATGCTTTATTGAGTGTATCAAGAGAGACTGATAGAGTAACTAAAGTAATAAGCGATGACCCGCCGGAAGATTTATTTGAAGATGACAATAAAGACAGCAAGCCTTTTTGTGTTTCTAATGGAATAAATGAAAATCATCATGAAAATGATGTACCTGAAAGTATGGATATATGTCCAGAGGTGCATTTAAAGGAAAATATTGCGAATGATAATATAATTAACGTGGAAGACAATAGCAAGGTCAAAAACCTGTCAACAGGAGATGAAGAAATAACAAAAGACACGTCAGTTCCAACATTAGAAGATTCATCCTTTAACAAGGACAAAACAGATACTGTATTAGAAAATAATGATACTATAGCAGCTGAAAAAGATACTGAATTAGAAAATATTGATACAGTAGTAGCAGAAATAGACAACGGTACGATTGAGAATAATTTATCGACTGAAATAGATAAAGACAATGGTACGGTTGAGGATAATTTATCGACTGAAACAGATAAAGACAACGGTACGATTGAGGATAATTTATCGACTGAAACAGATAAAGACAACGGTACGATTGAGAATAATTTATCGACCGAAAATGTGCCATCAGAGTCTGATTTACAAGTCGCACAAGCTTTGATTAATTTACCTTCCACTAATTCTGTTCGCAGTAAACTGGTGATGGACTCTAAAATTATTTCACCAAAAAACAAACCCGAATCGTACACACTTCTTAACACCATTTTAGACGAGGGATTTAAAAGCGCTAAGGATCGTCAAACAATTTTAACGAACACAGTCAGTGCAGTGGTGCTTCCAGACGGTGAAATTTCGCCCAATACTGAAACACTATCTAGTCGTTTTGAAACTGAACAAGAGAAGTCTGAAAATTTAAATGCCGCGCAGTCGTTAGTGCAAATGTCAGAATCTATCGATCATAAAATGAACGTCAAAGAGATCAACATTTTAAAAGATGAAATAATGAAACCAATTTCCACATCACTCGCACAAGTAAAAACGAGTCAAAAAGTAGACCATGTGACGTCAACTACGACTGAAATAACCAGCCAACCTGCTGTAAGTAAAAGCATATTAAGTAACACAAATTCTCCTAAACTACTTAAAATGTTAGAGGAACCGGCTCTCCAAAAAATTGCGCCTGCAAAGAATCCCGTCACTAAGCATGTCATAGTTTCGGGAAATGATAAGATTCTTAATTTTGATATTGGAAAATCGTTAAAAAATAAAACGACCAAACAGAAGATCATAATTCGTCGTGCTGCGCCGTCGAAGACGCTACTCAATAATGTGACAGAAAGTCCTTCGTCACATAAAATAATACTAACACCCAGTAACAAATCACAGGAAGGTAATTCTGTGACATATTCTATTAAACCCGCACCAGTCTCACCCGACTCTAACGCTATTGTATATCAACAAAAAATTCGCAAGATCTCAAAACCGGTATCAAAATTACAAAAAATTAAGCCCCAGGTGCTACCAAAAATTGAACCTAAAATTTTATCATCTCCAATGAAAGATACGAAAGTCGATGCAGACAAAATGAATACAGATGCGATGTTCGATATCAATTCGATGCCAGTCGTGTTATCGGACGATATATTAACGCCCGAATCGATAGAAAAGATGCCAATTGTCATGTCAGATGGAAATATCATATCGACTACGAGCAACCCTACCAAAGTCATCAAAAAGCAAGTAACCAGCGTCCGTGAAAATGTTTACCTCAGTCCCACTCCCAAGACCGAGACGAAAACGCTTCTAGTGAATTCCGTTACCGAAACAAAAGTGACGTCGACACCTAACATACTCTCAAAGTCCTCAAAAATTCGAGGGACGAAGCCCCTGCTGGTGATAGACAAAACGGGAAAACAGAAGCTCGTAATGCCCAAATCTGAGCCCCAAGTGAAAGAAGTAAAGTCGACCACTCTCCTACAACCCGCACCGCAGTCGCCGAAGACAGAGAAATTTATAATATTACCGACGACTAGCGCCCAGCGCCCCGTCGTCCGAACGCAAAAAATCGTTATCGACCCGCAGACTCGAAAAGCTCACGTTTTGGTGGGCAAGGGGCCGGAAGCCGCTCCGAACGTCGTCGACAACAAACCCGTCTCGGCGAAGTTGATATCCTCCGCAGCGGAGACCAACTCCTCCGGCAACACCGTCATGATCATCACCAACGCCCAGGGCGCCCAGTCGAGGATCGTCCTCACGTCGGAGCACGAGAAGATCCTGTTCCCCAACAAGCAGCAGCCGAACGTCACGCAGCTGAAGAAAATAGTTCACCGAATATCCCCCAACAACGGCGCGGCGCCGAAGCAGCCCATTGCCGTCGCGCCGTCCCCGAAAACCGCGCCGAGAATCGTGCAGAAACAGAAGGGCACCGTCATCACTTCGAAGGGCCAACTGATCGCGGGCGGCCGAGCTCCCGCTCCGACGCCGAACATAGCGCCCGCACCCGCGCCGCTACCGGAGATACGTCCGGCGGCGCCGAAGCGAATCATCGCCGCCGAGCCCAAGAAACTCGTTCAGACTATTCAGAAAAATTCATCGGAGCCGCTGATATTCCTGCAGCAGAAGAACGGCTCGGTGATGCAGCTGACGGTGGCGCAGTTCGAGCACCTCCAGAGGACGGGCCAAATCGTGCAGAAGGCCCCGCCTCCACCTCCGCAGGAGAAGATCGTAGTTCAAAAGTCCATAACCATCAAGCCGCCCGACAAGCCGGCGTCGCCGGTTCCGAAGCCGCGGGCCAGGCGGCAGGTCGCCGAGACCGCCCCGGCCGCCAAGAGACCCAAACACGAGCAGCAGCCCATCGCGCCGGGGCGACCCGTCATCACGCAGATGCCCTCCCTGGCGCCGCTCACCGGCACGATAGCCCCGGCCGCCGCGCTCGGGTCGAGCTCGGCGGTCGGCGGGGCGGGCGACAACTTCGGCGAGCTGGACAACTTTGAGGAACTGCTTCCGTCGACCACGATAGCGCGCCAGCCGGAGCTCGTGCCCGCCCCGCCGGTACCGGCTCCCGCCCCCGCCCCCGTCCCCGCCCCCGCCCCCGCGCCCGCGCCCGCCGTGCACGTCGACGGCCAGCTACTGGCGATCCCCGGGGAGAACTTCGGCGGCCCGCCCGGCTCCTTCTACCTGTGCGTCGAGGACAACGGCACCCTCACCCGAATCGACAACCGGCCGCTCGTCCTCGAGGACAACCAGCTGGTGCCGATAGCGGACGCGGTGGCCGCGCCGCAGCCCGAGCGCCGGGACATCCTCGAGGCGGCGCTGGCCAACAGCGACGTGTTCCACGCGGAGCCGCGCGACGAGGCGCCCGACTTCCGCGACCTCAACGCCAACGTGTCGGTGCACTGCCGCGTGTCGGAGACGAGCACGACGCTCAACCAGCCTATAATGACGCCGGTGGAGGTGCCGTCCAAGATCGGGGGCTCGCCGGCGGCGACGGCCAGCCTGGAGGCGGGGCTCGCCGTCATCGGCGTGACGCCGCAGACCGTGCCCACCTCGCTCGAGCTGCCGATCACGGTGACGGACCCGCGGATAGCGCCGCGGACGACGGACCCGCTCGGCAACGGCGGGTACGGCGCGCTACTGGCGTCGCCCACCACGGGCATGACGTTCGTAACGACGGACGAGGTGCAGGTGTCGGCGGCGCCCATCTCCATGCCGCTGCTGACAGACGACGACGAGCTCGGCAAGTCCATGCCCATCCTGACCGACGCGCCGCTGCCCGCAGCCGATCTGGCGCACACCAGTTAAAAGAGGCCCCCTCTCCCCTGAACTATTTATTCGTAAAGCGTATAAGAATATTTATGTCTCCTGATGTGCAATAGGCTAACCGCTAAGGGATCCTTGTGCCAGTGTGTACTTTGAGTACGACGAGGCGAAGCATCCGGAAAGTGAAGTTTTTAATGACAGAGTTTTATGTTATGGAGCGGGCGGCGAGCGTTCAAAACGCTCGATGTGAAAATTGTGTAAATAACTATTTTAAATAGCGTCTACGCGTGTCGAGCGAAGTCGAGGCGCTCACGACACGATTGTATGTACATTTATATATTTTAATTATGATACCGTTGGGTCGTCGATGTAAAATATAAATCTCTAAGTATATTATGATATTTTTATATCTTTAATGAAATTTTTCGATATCACAATTGCGTACGAACACGTTTTGTACTCGAAATTGATTTTGATTGTTATTTAGAGGGTACCGTTTGATTTTCATGTTACTATGTATTATGTTGAACTATTAAGCTATAAGATATGTTGTGTAACTCTCGATAGTCGGTAGTGTTAACGTTAAGCGCAATGTTGGTGTCGAGGCACAGGTCGTTTGTCGGTCTATCTCACAATCTAGCGTGGACCGAGAGAATTGACTTCTAGTAGTGAACGTCTGTGTAGCGTAAGGTTTTTAATAAATTAAAAAAATCTTATTAAATGCTTTTTATTCGTATATCGCTTATAATATTAAGGAAATATATTTTCTTATATGGCAATGCAAAAAATATTTCTAAATTTGCAACAGTTTTAATCGTTTAACAATAAAAGCGGGCGTTTGCGCCCTTACATAATATTCAAATATAAATTCGTGGTAACAACACTATTTGAATTTCAACTAATTTCGCTTAACCTATAATACTTCGGATAAAGTTGGGGTGATTTAAACATTTTCGACTAACGTTCTAGTCTCAATTCAATCGCATTTAAATGTAACTTATCTATAAAAGTATCTTACAAAATTTTATAAACAAAATATCTACAGCGATTCGATTTCCTTCGGCGGACCCCTACAGTCAAAACAGAAATGTATGGCGACAATAAAAATATAGCTTTAATTATTTACAATTGGTTTGTAGTTCAAAATAACATTAGAACACAGAAGCTAATTGACAAAAACTTAAGTTATACATTTTTGGGTCCGCATCAATAAACTGCTCTCACCGCTGGGATTATGTTCAAGATCAACTATTTACTAGCACGCAACTGTGCTGTTTAACTTGAGAGGCTGTTTTTTAAGTTAACTTGATTTATAGTGTTACAAGTTCTTGATATCTAATTAACAATTTATGTCCGCCTGACTGGAAGTGTATTAAAATCGGTTTTGAGTACCATCATCATCACCGAAGTTTGGCGGTCAGCATTTTAAATTTCTTCCGGTCTTGGGCTTTAATTTTGGGTAGCTTAAGTTGAGAGCGGTTTATCAACACGGTTTCGGACTACTCAGGGGCGGATATCGGTTACGTGAGGGCCTGTCGTGTGGTGTTGGGTAACATTAGGCACATTAGGCCACCGCCGGCGAGCAGGGCCGCAACTATGAATGTGGGCGCCGGGCAGTACGTGTCCAGGAGCGTAGCTATCACCACGTTGCCTATGATGCCGCCCAGACGAGCCGCCACCATAGATACTGCGACACCGGTAGCTCTGTAAGTTGAGGTTTAAATGTTAGGATTGAATAAGAAACAACGACTATAACTCCACTTAGATTCATTTTAAAAATAAGGAGAGCTTAGTAGAATACTAGATACCAATTGAAGACGCAGTGGAAACCGTGCGATTTTCAGTTCTAAGGGCCAGGCCACAACAGTGCGTTGCGGCGTCGCAGACGCGATGTAGCAAGATTTCCGATGACATTTTTGCGTTGTGACAACCACTGACCTCCATTATACAAGTACGCTGGACTTATGATACCCTTTGAAATGACAGCAATTTTTTTGTGCCTATTTGAAGCGGAATCAGCGCCCCAATGCGGGGGGAAGAGAACTAAATCTGATGTAAAAATTATGGAGTGTAGATGGAGGAGAACTATCTCTGTATGTAAAAAGTGTCCGCTGAAATGCGTTAAATTAGGGTGGCGCTACAGTAGCAACAGGGTAAATTTTAAATCATTTAGCAGCTTTTATTTCAGCTATTTTAGGTTATATTTTTCAAAATATATTGGTAATAACCCAGTAATTCTGTGACTCGGCTATTCGGCTAACTTCAATTTATATTTTGTCACCAACGGCTACATTCATTCCATACCCTTTGCTGCAGCTAGCGCCACTCTTGGAAGATTTATCAACTGTTATTTACTGCGTACAGCTGGACACTTTCGAATATCCCCCATATAAGATAGTTTTCCTCCATCTATCCTCCATAGTAAAAATGACGTTTGAAAGTCGCCATATTGGCGCTGATAGCAGTAGTGGGAGTACTTGGAGCTAATACTAGTTTCTACAACCAATAGCTATTAAGTGGCCATTTGCAAGTTACGTCAGATTTAGTTCTCTTCCCCCGCATTGGGGGCGCTGATTCCGCTTCAAATAGGCACAAAAAACATTTGAGTATCTATGATACCCAACTGTTTTTTGTTGAGGTAGTCTAGCGTACTTGTATAGGCAATGGAGGTCAGTGGTGACAACGCATCGCATTTCTGTGCCATGTTGTTTTTGCGATGCGACGCCGCAACGCAGTGTTGTGGCCTGTCCCTAACCCTTACGTTTTAACGCACACGTGAAAAAAGTAACATTTAACGTGCAAAGATATTATTCAAAGTTAAAATTAAACTAAACAGCGCGATTTCTGCTGTGAGATGTATTTTTAAGTTTCAATTTAGATAAAAACTAGCGGTGCCCCGCGGTGTTACCCGCGATTTATTAGGTAAACTAAATTGTCTATTAATAGGTAAATAGTTATTGGTAATTAGAGACAAAATGAATTGAGTTTGATCATCGGAAACATCAATTTTTGATGACTGAGGGATGGAAGTTGATTAACTTGTCATATGCTATTGTTTTTAACTGACTTCCAAAACGAAGGAGATAAAAATATATGTTTTATGTTCAGATGTGATTTTTTCATGATTTATGATTAACTTCGCTGTCTGTGAAACGATTTCCAACATTTCGCAGTGTAAAGGACTGTGAAACGAAGGACGGGACGGACGGGCGGCATATCTATACTAATATTATACCTAAACCTGAAGAGTTTGTTGTTTGAGCAGGCGACAGGGTGAAAGCCTATTAATCAATTTAAAAAATGAACATAACACCTGCTCCGTTCCGGAAGTCGGTTAAAAATGTAGACCATGTGTTAATACAGGATATCAGCTAGCGGCTTGTAAATTTTTGTCGAAATCGGCTCAAAAACAGCAGAGTAGTCGTTGAACAAAAAAAAAATCAAATGAAAACGATCATAACATCTTACTTTCGGCTTTATAATATTAGTAGGAAGTAGGATTACTCAGTTTGTTTCTAAAAAGGATAATTAAAACTCAGCACCAATGACGCGATACCATTTCGTCAAAAGCAACAGTTCCAGGAGGGGGGGGGGGGGGGGGAGGTTTGGGGGGGCGCAGCCCCCCCAAGCAGACGACAGGGCGAAAGCCTATTAATCAATTTAAAAAATTAACATAACACCTCCTCCGTTCCGGAAGTCGGTTAAAAATGTAGACCATGTGTTAATCCAGGATATCAGCTAGCGGCTTGTAAATTTTTGTCGAAATCGGCTGAAAAACAGCAGAGTAGTCGCTGAACAAAAAAAAATCAAATGAAAACGATCATAACATCTCCCCCATTTTGAAAGTCGGTTAAAAATGTAGCCTATGTGTTAATCCAGGATGTCAGCTACCTCCTTGTAAAATTTTGTCGAAATCGGTCCAGCCGTTTAAGCGTGAAGAAGTAACAAACATACAAACTCACAAACGCACAAACTCACAAACTCACATACTTTCCGCTTTATAGTATTAGTAGGATAATAGTAGAAATTAGGAGTTTGTACTGCACGATTTGTTGCAGTACGGTACAATCGAAGTATGAATGATAAGACATATACTGCAAAAAACGTGCAGGATTATGCCGTGTGAACTGTATTAGTTACATCATGTTAGTAACATGAAGTTTACCTCAAGTTGGTAGGGAAGACCTCCGTGATGAGACAGTCGAGCGAGGCGTTGCCGCAGGATATGACGGAGCTGAATATGGCGCTGACGATGAGATTGTTCGTCTTGTTGTACACGAAGTACATCGCCGCCGAGCACAGCCCAGCAGAGAATGTCGCGAACACTGGAAAGAACAAAATAAGCAATGTACAACTTGTTAAAAATTGGGCAAAACTATCAAACACTGAAGGTACTGAGTACGCTATGAAAGTAGTAGCACTGAAAGAGTTATTTGGACTTATGGGTATGTTTCTATAAAATTATAAATCTAGCTGTGCCCCGCGGTGTTACCCGCGATTTATTAGGTAAACTAAATTGTGTATTAATAGGTAAATAGTTATTGGTAATTAGAGACAAAATTAATTGAGTTTGATCATCGGAAACATCCATTTTTGATGACTGAGGGGTGGAAGTTGATTAACTTGTCATATGCTTTTGTTTTTAACCGACTTCCAAAACGAAGGAGTTAAAAATATATGTTTTATGTTCAGATGTGATTTTTTTATGATTTATAATTAACTTCGCTGTCTGTGAAACGATTTCCAACATTTCGCAGTGTAAAGGACTGTGAAACGAAGGACGGGACGGACGGGCGGCACATCTATACTAATATTATAAACCTGAAGAGTTTGTTTGTTTGAACGCGCTAATCTCATTAACTACTGATCCAATAAAAAAAAATCTTAACCCATTTTCCCAGGAAAGCTATATTAGAGTGTATCAGGAGTTTCCAATCTTTTTGAGGCTGCAGCGCAGTTACACGTAGGAGACAGGACGAAAGCCTATTATTCAAAAGACACTCAAAATCCGTATCCGGTTTGGGGGGGCGCAGCATTGCTTTGGATAATATAATATCTAAAAAAGCAAGGGCGCAGTTGTAGAAGCTCGCACAGGGCGCAAAAAAGACTGTTTACGGCATTGTTTACAACCCGTCCATACAAACAAGCCAACATACCCAAGAAGAATTTCCTGCCCAGTCTATCCATGCCGAGCACGGCGAAGATGTTGGAAGGTATGGCGGCGGCCACCGTGATGAGCGAGTCCATGAACACGTCGGAGCTGATGTGGGCGTCGCACGCCGACTCCGCGCTGTGCGTACCCAGCTGCGTCACGTAGCGGGTCACCTGGAATTGTCAAAATATTACGTGTAAAGCTCTTTCATATTTTGATACCGCACACGACACCGTCAGGAAACATATTTTTTTTGTTTTTTTACTATAAGGGACTTATAGTAAAAAAACAAAAAAATATGTTATAAAAAAATATGTTAAATGGCGCTACAGTCAATTTAACGTGATGCCATGTAGCACGGGCGTATATATAGCTTTGATAAGGAGGGGGTCCCTAACGTAAAAAAGCGGCCAAGTGCGAGTTGGACTCGCCCATGAAGGGTTCTGCAGCAGCCTAAATACCTACTCTGCCTACGGACACGCTCCACAGTACAATAATTATTATTATACCTATTGTAAATAGAAAAAAAATACATGTACCTCGCCGATGAAAATCTGTGGGTACATTTAATATATTATCGATTGGACAAGTAGCCTATAACCAGCGGACAATCAAGAGGCTTCTAACGACACCTCATATTTTGTCCAAAATAAAAGATAAGTAGTTTTAAAGTTACGAAGAAATGGATGCACATCCATACCCACATACATACAGGTCAACATCATAACCTTCCTTTTTGCTTCGCCGTAGTCGGGTAAAAATACTACCTAGATCACCTAGACGACGATCGCAACTGTTACGCCAACATGGATCATGTTGACGTCCTTACTAAGTATATTATCTAGTACTTTATCTATAAAATTAAAAATTAAGAAAACAAATTCTTGCCATTTGTTTGCAATACAATATTTTTACAACAAAAAATAATTAATTTTGTATTCTTTATAAACACCTAGCTTATAAAAAAAAATCTGATTTGGGGAGGCAAATCAGATTTTTTTTTATAAGCTATGATATTCTACTGTCAAAATAGCTAAAGTATACTAATCGTGCAGTGTCTTCGTCAGAATTTCCCTAATCTTTCTGACTGCATATGCTGCAGAACTGAGTCTATCTGCGAGTTTAGCAATATGAGGACCCCACTGTAATTTACTATCTAGTGTAATACCTAAAAATACAGTAGTGTCCACCAAATTCATTTTCTCATCATTCAATAGTACATTGGTTTGAATTTGCCGTAGGTACATTGGGCAAAGTAAACTTTAAACATTTAGTTTTCGTAGATTTCAAAAGTAAATTATTAACATTAAACCAATGTACTATTTTTGAAAGAGTACTGTTTACCTCGTCGTAATTAGACTATTGTCTCTTCGCTTTAAAAATAAGTGAAGTGTCATCAGCAAAAAGTACTATTTCATTATCATTATCCTTAACTAGATAAGGTAGGTCATTTATGTAGACGAGAAAAAGAAATGGGCCTAAAATAGATCCCTGTGGGACACCTAATTCTATTTTGGTTCCATTTGATCTCTTATTATTGATTTCAACCCTTTGAGTCCTATTTTTGAGGTAAGATGTCAAAAGGTTGAGTGCTGAGTCCCTTATGCCATAGTGGTGTAATTATATACAATATCCAATCGCATTATCAGTTATATCATACTTTTGTTTTTTTAAGCGTTAAGTGACGCGTGACCGTAAAGTTGAATGCCCTTGAATTTTCCATTGTTATCCACATGTTTTCGCCTTATGTTACTGAGCAGGCTACTGACGATTTGTCAGTCGACTGTCTTCATCGACAACCCCAATTTTCAAAATTATCAGATACCAGCCACGTGCTTTCTGATAGCTGAAAGCAGAACTGTGAAGAAATACCTAGAACGTCAAACTTGTCTCTGCGTGGAGCGTGTTATATTATAATACCGGTTTGTACGCCCATGGCAATGATAAGAAAGGGATATAAAACTTTTTTAGGCTTTGTCATAATCGACGCAATTTACCAAAGGCATTATACGTAATGCCAAGTACTCACATACGGTTTTGCTCGATAGTTTTACTCCAAATCGAGTAATAACCACCGTGTGGACCGCAAAACTGACAGCTCGAAGGCTCGCTTCGAACTGGCTCGATGGAATTAAATATATCAAATACGAGTACTTATGTCATTTCCATTCGCAGTAAAACTATCGAGCAAAACCGTATGTGAGTACTTAGCATAAGGTAGTTATCTTAAATCTGGAGAAAACAACTAACCTGACAGACGTCTGCCTCGGCGTTGTCGTGCGCGCGCGCCCACTCGTCGAAGCGGTTGAACATCTCCGGGAACCACATCATCAGACCGTAGTAGCTGGTAAAAGAAGATTATCTTAAGATTAAGGGCCTGTTTCACCACTTTCTGATAAAGTGCCTAATAGGCTATTCACAACTTTTTTGACAGATTCTCCATACTTCTGTCAAGTGAATTGGTGGATAGCCCTATCAGGAAGTGGTGAAACAGGCCCTAAGTCTATTCATAACAAGATCGTTGGTACCATCAAAGAAATTGATTCATAGGCAGTTGACGGACCTTTTTTTAACATGGGGAAATGCTTTACGTATCCCCGGCAAATTTGGGATATCGGCCGGGGTATGTGGGACTCCTGTTGCGGGTACGATGGAACCTACCGCAACTGTACCAGCAGGCAGTTGACGGACCTACGTCATTTTGTCCGGTTGGTTTATTCTTTATGTCAATTTAATATCAGTCGCGATCTGTCGGCTGGGATTGAAATAACGCGACCAAATTACGCGGGTCCGCCATCTGCCTATGATCAACTTCTCTGATAGTAAAATGAACAACGAGGGCCACGCAAATTCGTTGATTCAAGTTTACCATTTAACCAACGAACAACGACGCACCAATACCATTGGTAAAAATTGACGCTCAATGTCTTTCATGAAGTCGATCAAAGCAAGTATGTAAGGTTTAGCCTTATTAACCATTCTTTATTGAAATGTGCTCTGATTGTTGACGCTGGACATATTGATTCACTACTGCATTTTACATATTAATACCTACATCGTAATAAAACGCGATTGACAATTTACTAGGAACATCTGACACTTCATTGTCATCACTGAAATTTGGGGGGGGGGGGGGGCGTTCACTCACTAGTCACTATACTAATATTTTTGTTATCTGCGCCGGACGGTTCTGGGTTGACAGCTGTCTAAGGTCGGACGCAGTGGTGGTAAGGGGATAACTAGCCTTTTATTATTTAGCAAGATTTTGAGATTTTTTAATTTGACCTTCGATTTTGGGGAGGGTCATGTCCCTTGTGACCTTCGGTCCCCCCCTTCGGTCCGCGCCTGTGTCAATCGCGGTTTCCGTAGAAAATGACAAATTTTTGACAGAGAGTCAATGAAATAGTATAGTTTTAGCTAAGTTGCTGCAAGCACTTACCCAATATGGAAAGTGAAGTTGATCGTAATAGAGATGGACGTGAACTTGAGTATGGGCGGCACAAACAGCTGTTTGCTATGCTCTATGATGTCGCTCAGCATCCTCCGGACCTTGGACTTCGGCTCCTTCACATCCTTGATCTCCTTCTCCGGCTTCACGTGAGCCGGTACATCCATCAGGATCTGCTGAACGGGGTACTCCTCTTTGCTCCTGCCGGTATTCATCATGTATATGCCCTTGAACACCTCCAAAGCCTCGTCATGTCGGCCGGTGGATATCAGGAACTTGGGAGACTCCGGTAAAAGGAACAGCAATGCGGCGACCAGGAATGAGGGCAGTGACATCACCAGGAGGAAGATACGCCACGAGTTGTAGACGAAAGCGCCGGTTGTTACGCCGATACCTGAAAGGAATCAGAAATGACGTTAGTGGAAGACGCAAAGTAATAACTAACCTTCGTCTTAACTTACATGTAAGGTTCACTTATCAGAGTAGAATCACATTCTTAAGAATTGTTTAGATCCTAAATTCTTAAGTTTCACATATCACTAACCCTACAGAAGCCGAGTAGTCAGGAAACTCAGGAAGCTATAAATAATTGTAGACCTAGTTTTTAGCGTCTCATTTATGTCGAGAAAAATAGCATCAAGTCTCATTAACCAGGGGTAGTTTTGCATTTGGTATTGCTCTCCATAATGTTTATACCTAAGCATTGTTAATATAATATGTCAAATCTGCCAATGAGCACATGTTTAGCGGGCCTCTAGGGTCTAGACGATCAATATCATTGTGCAATATCACGTATTGTATAATATTATTGACCGTCTAGGGTTGATATTGAACATCGCGCGACTTTGCGCGCGTCACATAAACTGAAAATAGAAGCGTCATATTGAATTATAAAATTGATCGTCTAGGGGCCCGCTTGGATATAAAATCGTAGCCTACTTACCACTAGGTATGATAACCCAGGCGAGCCCGGCGACAAACAGGTTGCCGAGCGTCCAGAAGGCGGCCATGAAACTCAGCATGGCACCGCGCTTCTTCTTCGGCTGAAACTCCGCGAAGTACGACCAGATCACCGGACCGGAACCACCCAGACTGGAAGTGAAAATAAACGTTTGGGATTCAATCATCCAAAGAAATTCATTCAAAGAAAAAAAGAAAGAAAAAGAATTTATCATCGAAATGGCCGGTCAACATTCCACGTCCGTGTTCGTGCTTCTGTTTGGATAGGAGTAGGACATGCTTGTATTCCATGATGTATTTGATATTAGTAGATATAATACCATAGAAGAAATTGATTCGTAGGCAGTTGATTCATAGTAAAGTCAATGTAATTCGTGATTTTGAAAATCACGAATTACACTGAACTCACATAATCCGACCAAATGACGTAGATCCGTCAACTGCCTAGGAATCAATTTCTTTGATGGTACTATAATTAACAAAGTAGGTACGTTTCATTAATACAATTATTTTTCAATTTCAATTAAGTAAGCGATAGAACCCTATTTTCCTGTTCTGAGGATAACCATTTCCAGAACCATTCCCAGCACTAATGTAGGTATCTATAGTTCAAGTTTCTTATAATATAATGTGTCTTTTCCATTCCAATTTTAGTTAATTCTAGTATGAGGTTGGTGACCTACTGATAAAAATTAATTAATGAATGAATAAATGAGTAGCTCATAATATATTTTCATTATTTTTATGTACTTAAGTTAGAATTTAACATACTTAATAGATATTCGGTATATTACATTCTATAACCGGTGGTAGGCACCGTAGCTAATATTAACATTCTGAAAGTATTTTCTTAAAATCTACTCGGAAATAAAACATTTTTTTTTATATAATTTAAATAGATATTTAGGCAAATGTATGTAGATTGTAGATACCTAACACGTTCACTCGTCAGTGCAACTCATATCATCGTTACATTAATAATTATAGTCCTATGAATAATAAAAACTATAGTCTGAACTCTGAATTTATGTATAATTTCTAAGGGTGGTTTAATTTTACTATTTATAAATACAAATACTACTTCACTAAATAAGATAGAGATAGAGCTAGATACAACTATTAATTACCTACTGACTTACATGTGAGACAACAAGGTCTGCACAGAGCTATATATATTACAGAATATAATATATTATTAGTAGTACCAACTATAAGATAAGCCTGACGATGATGAATACATGAAATATCATACTTTGCTGGTACGTCATACTATTTTCATGATTTTTGGACCCTCCCCCTTCTTGTCACATTGATGAGACCCCTGCCTAGTGTGACGTCACAAAATGGCAATTTTACATCTAGAAATTGTTACCATCTCAATATATTAAATTTCACTATTCAATTTATTAAATTTAAAATGTGATGTCACAAAACTAAGGACCTTGTCACACCATGTCACACGTCAACCCCCTCCCCCTTCCCCCCTCATTAGGTGTGAGTGATGACATACTTTATGGAATGACCCATAGGTTTCATTCTTCGTAGCGGCAAGATACTCACGCAGCACCATTGATGAACCGGAACAGCATGAACAGCTCGTAGTTCTGCGTGAAGGAGGAGGCGACGATGGCCAGCGCGTTGACCACCGAGATGGCGATGAGCACGCGCTTGCGGCCCAGCGTGTCCGCGATCGAGCCCCACGCGTACGCGCCGAACATCATACCGATGAAGATTATACTGTTCAGCCATCCCTGGAAGAATAAAGTTTATTCCAGTTAAGGTGACGCCGCGTTAAAGTAAAAAACCGTGTTGGATATGTTTTAGATTGCTTGTGAGAGGCCGGCCCGGCCTCTCATAGAAAACAAGCAATGGAACAGCAAAAAATGGAAAGGGTGTAAGCGACCAAATGGTTTTTGTCTCGTAATTTAAAAACCATAAATATATTCCATATAAGCATATGGGCAAATTAAAGTGTATGCTTGAACCAATCTATGTACAAAGGAAACTTAAATCACTCTCCTCTGTTGGCAAAATAGGAATCCCTTTTTTACAGAGGTCTTTTTGATTGATTATTCTGTGTTATAAAAGTTGACCAATCGTGTCATGCTATGGGTAATTCAAAGACAAAGACATGATGAATACTGACAATGTAAAGTTCATTGTTGTTCTTAGCTTTAATCATTGCTGAGAAAAATCGATATCGCTACCGCCAAATTATCAAGGCGTCGCCTTAAGTTTTAGTTAGAAAGGTTGTCTGGCGGTAACGGCTGTAAGCAATTACACCTATTATTTGATAGAAGTTTTTGATTATTTGTGCATTGTTTTCCTATACACTATTGTGTTTTTAAAGTTGTACAAATAAAGAATTTTCCATTTTATTTCTATTTTTAAATCTTGACAGCTATTTGGGAAGTGATGTCAAAGGATGTACAAATTATGAATTGTCGGCAGTATATTTTCCGGACCAATGTGATCTGCAAACCTTCAAGAAAAGAGCGCATAACGCACTTGCAACTTTGACCCTTTAGCTCGTTTGCCCTCAAATATAAAAAAAAAACAACAGCAGCAGGAGCTGATGAGTGATGATTGCTGCAAGATTTCTAGGCATTGGCCACGCGCCAAATGAACATGTGTTGAGTTGGGTACATTCTTCAATTTTTATCTTTTCAATTTTAAATTTCGTGTTCTGCCCAAACGGTTAGTTCGCTGTAAATATATGCCCTGGAAAGCTTTCCTTCTAAATTTTAGTAGTAGCTAATATACTATACTATTAACTATTTAGACTAGGGTCACATTTTTCATAACTGCTTTAATGTATCTACGTACTTGTAGCACAAAGGCAAACATTTTTTTATGAAAGGATAATCCTGAGGAAAACCGCAATATTTGGACATCACAAAAACATGGTTATATTGGTTAGTTTTGTTTGTACAAGCAGTTAGCTTGTTCCGTCTCAGCTGACTACAGTTTTTGCCGTCCGTATTTTTTACATACAAAAATTCATAGATTCTTTTTTATGCTTTTGTGTGTGCAAATTATAATAAAAACTAATCTACTAGCTTATGAGTTCTGGCCGTAGCGTCGCTTGATTATTATACATACAACATTACTCATTGAGATATAAGTTATTATTCGTAGTAAGTATATAAGACATCACTACACTTTTTCGGTTCGAAAAGTGTCTTGTCATCTTGTGTAATAATCATAAAGTTAATATACTTAGCGGTTAATATACCAATTTCGCTAGGTATATATAACTTTATGGTAATAAGCCACAACCTAATCTACTATCATACCTCATTAAAATCTATTCATCAGTTGCTTGAATAATTTTAAGCGAATTCTTTGCTGCCTGTCTTCATTTCTTAATTTTGACTTGTACCTGATTATATTACTACGTACTTACCATTGAAGAAATTAATTCATAGGGAGTTGTCCGTTGATGGTCTGATGGACCTACGTCGTTTGGTCGGATTATGTCAACTCAATGTAATTAGTGTGACGTGTCTCGTGATATGGCTGGGTTTGACAAAACGCGACTTATTTACGACCAGTGACGGATTAAGACTACTTGATGCCCTAAGCAATCCATGCCTGTGGGCCCCCCTATCCGTATGTCAACCAAAATTGGTCTAAACCTTTACCGCCTAAAAAACATAGTTTTTTTTCTAGAAACTTTTTTCGTGTGAAAGTGAGAGTGATGGACGGACGGATTTTTTTGTGCTTCCTCTGGTTCCACCACAGACGCGATGCCCTAGGCAATTGCTTAATTTGATTAAGGATTAATCCGTCACTGTTTACGACGTAGGTCCGCCCTCTGCCTATGAATCAACTTCTCGTACGTTCAATGTCAACTTTTTTGCTGAAAAGACAAAAAATATACAAAATAATAGATATACTAGGTATGTATATTTGTATATTTTTTGTCCCGTCCTAATAGATACTAGTTCTATAATACAGGAAGGCACCCAAGGCGCTCCACACTGAAGTTCAATCGCACGAACGCAAGGCTAGCGACTTTTAACTACCTCATACTTGGAACGGGCGCACGTGATCCATGACGATTTACGATAGTAAACATATTGTTGGGAAGGCCTATTTTATGAAACGAGCTAACGAATCGCCTATTGTTGCTTAATGCAATAAAACGTTACGTTCTTTAACTACCACAGTTGGTAATATAATTTTGAATGCAAATTAACTACGCGCTGTGAAAGACTATCGTAAGTAGTCGAAAATAATTGTTTTAGCTCGGACAGTTAAAAATTTAGAATACTGAGTCACTCCCAGGCTCTTAAAGAAATTTCTCTATCGCTTCAACAATCGCTTTGCCGATCAAAATTTATGAAATGGACATTAAGTTTGGGTTGCACCAACTAACTTTAACTATAACTGTAACTTTAACTACAATACAAAATGTCAAATCTTTGGTTGAAGTTAAAAATGGACGCCATCAAGACGCCATATTTAACCCAACCTAAGGGTGGGTTGCACCAGAGGCGTAGTTATAGTTAAGGTTAAGGTTGTCGTCAAAATATATGGCGTCCATTATGGACTTACTAGGAATTTGACACTTCATATTTTGACATTTCGTTATGGTTAAAGTTAATGTTATAGTTAAGTAAGTTGGTGCAACCACAGGGTGCAACCCACCCTTAGGGTTGGATTAAGAAGTTAGAAGAGAACATGTTATGGTTAGAGGGTCAATTCTTGTTTAGGTAGCCGTAGGTATATACTATACCATGCAACTTGCAAGTGGTTAAAACATCTTATTTTGTATTAGAAATATAATTATACCAAACTGCTTAAAAATTATCGTATCGACCGAATACCTACTTAATTCTAAGATCATTTTGTTTAGAAACAATTTATATGCAAAACTTTATTAAATGATAATATTACTAACTTGCACCATGGTAAATGTGTATTTTTAACAATGTTACCTTGAATTTAAATTATGAATTCGTTATTTTCGAAATTCGAACACCGATGATGTTATAATGTGGTCCTTCGAGACACTTAAGTAGTTGAGTAATGCGTTGATTATGATGAAATCCGAGCATAGTTCACGTCAAGTTTGTGATAGTAGATTAAGTTAAGCTCGTCATTAATTAATAATATGGATAAGATGTTACCAATAACCCATTTTGCACAGAAATTATAGTATTACATGGCTACCGTTCATTTTGCCAGGAATACTTTTCCTCCTGAACTAAAAAACTTTTCAAGTTGACTTGACCTTTCCCGGGACTAAAAAACTTTTCAAGTATAAAGTAAATTTTATCAAAGACAGTTAGAAAGATTAATATACAAACTTTCCCATTGAAAATATATTAGAATGCATTAATATTATGACCATAATACCTTATTAAAATTTTGATAGAAGTCGGCATACTTTTTATTTCATAGGATGCTAAATTTTTGCACTGTGTTTTATTATTGTAATATTTATTTCGTTTTCCGTCAGTTTTATGTATACCTACCGCAATTTTATTGCACTATAAATAGCAACCCTGAGAGTGACCCGTACCATAAAATCGCGTTGTTCGCAACCGCTCAAAATGCGGGTAGAGACAATGAACTATATCTTCATATTATATCTTTAAACAGCTCACATATTGAGGTATAGTAACTACAGTAAATATGTGGTAACACCTAGACATCCATACTAATATTATAAATGCGAAAGTGTATCTGTCTGTCTGTCTATCTGTCTGTTATTTCTTCGCCCCAAACCGCTAAAGCGATTTTGCTGTTTGGTGTGGAGATATTTTTAGTCCCGGCAAAGGACTTTTTTATGAGTATAGGTATAGGCCAAATTAATGTTGCTGCTAGAACGCTGCCGCCCCGCTAGGACGCCAAAGGACGCTGCCGCCCATAGGCCATGATCTATACTGCCTATACATAAATTCGGTGCTGGTGTATGTCTTATGTGACTGGAAACCGCGCATTTGCCTGCATGGTTAGAGATATTTCGGCCATATCTTACCTTGGTCTGCGTGGTGAGGTCTAGGTCGCACTGCGCGGAGGGCAGGATGAAGGACATGGAGATGACGTCCATCTCCTCCGACGTGCTGACCAGGCCGCACACCGCCAGCAGCAGGTAGTGGAAGCGCCCATAGCCTGATGGACAAAGAGATATGAGTTTTATGATGGAATAATAACCCACACGTCATTTCACGTTTGTTAAAGTAGGATTCTCGTTCGATTGTTTGAGTCTCAAAATGGTTTCGTGGTACGGCCTCAGGCCGCACGAAGGAGTAATTTTATTGTGCCCAAGTGTGTGCGCAGTACACAAAAGCTCTCTCTATTCCTTTACTATCATAACCCAGTGGGACGGATGACCGACAGGACTGGCGAGAGATCAGGCGCGGGAACGACCTTTTACATAAATATAGAGTTCACTGTAAAAGTAGCAGCGCTGAAAGGGCTTTTTTTGTGATTTGTATGAGCAATCCGCGTCATGAATTTTCCATACAAAAGTACACAGTATAATAAACTAGTAATTCAATAGGTACACATCCTAAAGTGTAAAATTGGAGTCACGTTCCACCATTATTATATGAGATAGGCTACTGCCTACTAGGATGTAAACTATAAAGCATTAGTCCGAAATGTCAATGACTCACAAGTCACAACCAAAACATTTACTGGCAAGTGGCTTCCCGTCCTGTGGCGTGATAAACATACCCTTCCCAGAAGCTCGTGTTTACAACGTCACACAGTAATAATGACATACAGTACAGTAACACAGCCGTGTCATTGAAATCAAAATTGCTGCACACAGAGACAAGTTTTATGCGCGTGTGACGTTTCTGCGTTCTCCAGCTACTCATATTTAAGCACAAACCGCGCGGATGTGTGCGTGCGCGTGATTTAAGCGGCGTAGTATGACCATGGTCTACTCTTTACACTTATACTGCGGCAGTTATGCGACAGCAGTTTTCATTCATTGTAATCTGAATACTACGGGTTTGTTTACAAATATAATTACACGTGCCACGCCTTCTACGGAGGCTTCGACGGGAAAACAATGTGAGAAGTACTTAATGTGGCTGTAAAATGAGGAGCCTGGAGCTACTGTTGTGTTTACAAGCTACTATTTTGATTATTTACCTACATAGAGTATGCAGCATATAATATTATCTGTAATTTACAATAAATGCTGAAGTATTATGTTAAAAGGTACGCTCCAAAGCCTAAACGCTGCGCACATGGGAATATAAATTCCCAAAACACATCTGCGGAACATTTGACAAGCGGGCAGTACAAGCTCGCAGTATTTTCAAGTGGAGAATTTTAGCAAAAAGCAATTCGAATTTATACAAAATGTTAGTGTAAATACCGTTACCCTTGAAACCATCACATGAGCCCGTCAAAATGAACAACTTTTTCTATGAGAACAATGCTGGGAATTTAAAAAAAAAGCCGTCTTCATACCCATACGTATGCCCAGATCGGCAATTTGTAACGATGTTTACACGAACACACTATATAATAGTAGGTATAGTGTAATGATACAACATCGATATTTCAATTTTTAACTACCCCTAACCCCGCAGATATTCTGTCATTGGTCTAATGCGGGAGAAACAGATAAGCAGCTCTAGTGGTCTAAGGGTCAATTCAGACCCCTGCGACGCGTAGAATCATTTCTAAATTTGTATTGAATTGACAGACTTCAATAGCATGAGCCGTCTTGCAAATCTGTCAAATCTATACAAAAGAAATGCATCTACATGTCGCGTTGCGGTCCGAATTGACCCTAGAGCTGCTTATCTGTTTCTCCCGCATACAAACTAAGTAAGTATCTCGTTGTCACCAGAAAAAAATCTTCGAGTGTGAAACGAGTCTCCAGAGTCCAGGGTGTAACAAAACTAAGTGATGATATTTAGGGTGTGTATGTGTTCACTGTGAAAGTGGCAGCGCTGAAACAGTATTTTTTTGTCATTTGTATAGACAAGCGCCGCAGCGTCATGAATTTGCAACTACAAATCACAAAAAAAAAATTTCAGCGCTGCTACTTTTACAGAGAACTCTAGATAGAGAACACATAAACACCCTAAAGTAGTTATTATCACTTAGTTTCATTACACCTTGTAATCGCGGTTTTGAGGAAAAACCATGAAATCATCCGTCAACTTTTAAACAGAGGCATAAGCGCCGACAGGGTGGTGCCAGGTGGTGCACTTGCACCCCTTGGGAATCTCGGGATCAACAGGAATTATTGAAATAAAAAGCCGTCCGTAACTCTATTACCATGCCGTACAAAGACAGTTCGTAATGTTTCGACGCTAAATGTATTCTGTTGGCGTACATAGACAGTCACTGTTGTTCGTAAAAAGTAAAAAGAAAAGAATAAAACTAAACTCTGCACCCCTTGGAAATTATTTCTGGCGGCGCCCATGAACAGAGGATCAATGACTGGATCAATGACATCGCCTCTAACTACCGCATAAACTATAGTAATGATAATATTGTATTAAATATGTTAATAATATTATGAAGGCATACCGGTTAGTTCGATCGCCCGCTCGAAGTCAGCTTTCTCGGAGTTGGAGCCTTTCTCAGGGTCGACCTTTGTCTTCAGTGGCGGGACTACGCCTGCTGGGAAATAACATTATTTAAGCTAAAAAATAAACAACAAAATATAATTTTAATCATATTAATATCATAAATGGAAAAGTGTATTTGACACTCTATTATTTCTTCAGTCTTCACTCATCACGCTTGACCTAATTAAGAACTAACTAATTTTAGTGATGAGCAAAATCGGTCTTGCAGCCTTAGTCTTGGTCTTGCAAAAAAGCAATGCCAAGAGTCGAGACCAAGAATCCTAAAACTAAAAAAACCAAATCCAAGACCGAGATCAGGCAGATTTGGCCAAGTCTAAGACCAATATTGTACTGAGGTACCAAAACCAAGACTGTCTGAGTCCTTTTTTGCTCATCACTATTTAAAAATGATTTTATACGTAAAGCTGTCACTTTCAGTTCGTACAAGGACTACAGTCTACATATAATGTAAGAAAAATGCACGGTTTCCGCACTATTTACCAATTTTTGGGTACAAAGTTTTGGGCAACATCTCAAACACTATAACCAATAGTTAAGCCCAATTAAGGCCTAAGGGAAGGAATAACTAAGTCCGAAAAAACAAAATAATTCCGATTCTCGCAATGTATGGACGAAGTTACGTGAAAAATCTTGTATTATACAAGAGACTGAAGGCCGTAATAAATTTATTGGCATGAAAAATTCCGATTAAGATAATACTAAATGGTTTACACCAAGGTTTACATACAAAAGAAAAGTGAAGATAAGGACCCCAATTAGTAGCAAATAATTGCAACAAATTCAGATTAAAAAAGATTTTTATTTAATGGTTATTATGACGTAAATAAATCATGATAGAGTGCGATTATTAATTTCCATGTAAAGAGTTAAATCGGAATATAATTTTATGTTTAAAAAGTCCTGGGAAAAGAAACTCTATATATTTTAAAAGAGGTTATCTCTACGAATATAAGGGTTGACAACTTTTCACTCCTAAAATGATTCAGTCCTTTTATTAAACATTACTCATTAAATAAAATATGAGTAAAAGTTATATAAAAATATTTTAAGTGACTGCCAGAAGAGGAGAAGATTTTATATTCACTAGATGACGCCGGAAATCCGTTGCGCCTAAAATTCGTCTATCGCGCACGAACCGTACATTTTTTCCGGGATAAAAAGTATCCTATGATCTTTCTCGGTACTCAAGTATCTCCATGCCAGATTTCAGCATAATCGGTTCAGCGGTTTGGGCGTGAAGAGTTCACAAGCGGACAGAGAGACACACTTTCGCATTTATAATATTATTAGTATGGATAGATAGTATATATAATTTGCAACGTACCAAGTTCGTAGTTTTTAGCACCAGGGCCGTTTAGGTGTTCAGTTTTTACATCACAATCTGAAATAAAATATTACGTAATGTAATATAAAAACTATCAGAGAAGTTGATTCCTAGGCAGATGGGGGACCTACATAGTTTGGTCGCGTTACGTCAAACCCAGCCAACAGATCACAAATAACATTGAATTGACATGATCCGATCAATAACCGTCAACTGCCTAGGAATCAATTTCCTCGATCGTACTTTAAAAGTTAAATGAAGGTTATCTCTTCTCTATCTCTCTCTAAAATGAGAGGAGACTGGACAAGACTGAAAAGACCTAAGTGGAATAAGTCCTATTAGCTATGTCCACAGTTCCACACTGTGCACTTTTATCTTCAATTTTCGTCATCAACTTTCATATTGACGCATTCAATAATTTAATGCGTCAAGGAACGCAACGCGTTATTGTCATTTTTGAAGTTTTGGATACGATCAGAGGGCATGCTTCGCGGGTATGCCTCACGTTCGCTGTTGACTGCGCTATAACGCATGCCCTTGACGAACAGAAAAAGGCGCAGTGTGGACAAAGCTATTCCCAAATATGTGAAAGTTTGTGTAGGTTGTCTTATCTCATCCCAAAACTATAGCACTGAATAGGTTTTGAATTTTGATGAAATTAGGTACTGTACTAATTAGTATATAATATCTATGGACGCTTCACACCACGTCAGTCTGGCCCCGTGCTAAGTACCTGAAGGACTTGTGTTACAGTTACCAGACAACGGAAATATATTTAAGTAATTATTACTTTTATACTATACATATATTTAATATTTTTATTATATCATACACATATTTAATACACATCCAGACCCGGGAACATTGAAAACTTTTTGTTCCGTCGGCGGGATTCGAACCCGCGACCCCCGGCTTGAGCTACCAACGCGCTCACCACTGAGCCACAGAGGTCGTCAAATGAAATGAATCACGTGGTGTGAAGCGTCCATAGATATTAGTATATTAGCTGGCCCTTATAATGCCACCCGTACATTTTGCTTATTGCTTAGAATTATTAGTATAAAAACCTCTACACTGTAAGTTGGAAAAAAAATCTAGTATATTTAGTATTTACGTTTTAAGTCACAAGTATTATAATCATATTTTTTCAAAATTTAATATTTCCTGACTCCTGTATAAAACATTACAGAATTACGTTGTAATTACGCAATTCTTAAGTATTTTACCTCAAATGTACAAATTCGAGTTCTCTGGCTCTACATTTCCTGGGTCAATAAACTTAATTTATTTTCTTAACCCACATGCATTTGGGAATTGTACCCAAAATTATGATTGATTATAAACTTTTAGCAATAAAATATACATATTACTTAATAAGAATATTTTTATGCTGTGTAATTTGTAAAGGAACGCCCACAATAAGACGAGTCTTTTCCACGCATTTCGATATTCTTATATGCACATAATATATTATTAATAAAAATTAATAAACAGAATAAGGGTGTTTGTGCACTACATGGAATTTTACCGTGCGGCGTTTATAACTTTTATGTTTTCCATATCAAAAGGTTAGAAATCAGCCCCCGTAGACAAGTGACAAAACGCTAACGCTAACGCTAGCGCGAGCGCTACAAAATGTATGGATTTGACATTAGTATTCGCTGGCGAAGCGATGACTTATGTGATATGTCAAATCGCAAACATTTTGTAGCGCTAGCGTTAGCGTTAGCGTTAGCGCTTTGCCACTTGTCTAGAGGCCCAGTAGTGCTAGCACGGCGACCAGCGGAAATGCGAAAGTATGGACAAACTGTGGAAATAAACCTAAGGTGCCGTTCCGATCTTTTTTCGTTCCGAAAAATTGACTTAAAATGTCACTTTATGACAGACTATAGTTCTAAAAATTCAAATAATATCCTACATTATGACATATACTATAGTGTGTCATAAAGTGGCATTTTAATTGAATTTTTCGGAACGAAAAAAGATCGGAACGGCACCTTAGGTTTATTTCCACAGTTTGTCCATACTTTCGCATTTCCGTTGGTCGCCGTGCTACCGCTACAGGACGCCCGCGTCGGGCCGGCTGTTGGTAAATTTCCGTGTAGTGCACAAACGGCCAAAGAACATAAAGCTGATAATAAGAATTAAGAACACTCGATTACGTCAATTTTTCAACTTTAAAAATAATAAGAGTTAACTCACTGTGAGGTCTCTTAGGCCCAGGGTCAGTTTCTACCATCCTATGCGGGCGGGCAGCGGGGGTGTCGGTCTCGCGGACTAGAGTTTACAGGGGGTTCGATTCCGGCGGCACTCGGCTCGTCTGAAACAAACATAATAAATAATTATATTGTATTATTGTTGTTATTTTTAATAACTCAAATACAAGACTACAACATGTTGTATTATTAATCACTATAGCGATACGCCTGATGCCTGATGGTGAAACATTTAATCAAATAATCATTTACTCTGGTGAAACCTGTATGGGTAGCGATAGTTATTATATATAGGGTATGATATTATTATATCATCATACCCTTACAATCACTTAGGGCCTGTTTCACCACATTCTGATATAGTTCCGAATAGGCTATTCACAACTTTTTTGACAGATTCTCCATACTTGATCTGTCAAGTTAATTGGTGGATAGCCTATTCGTCACTTATCAGGAAGTGGTAAAATAGGCCCTTAGTTTTATTATTAGCTTATCCAGAAGTTTCGTTATTCGATAAAAAGTTATATAAGTAACTCAGTCTTTTCCGTAGAGAAAAATATACTTAAGAGGATACAACAGGGGCTAGAGAAATGAAAAAAAAGTACGTGTAATATCTATAGCTGTCTCCCTTGCCTCAAGCCTATACCGCAGAACGCGATAGAGACAACTGCAGAAAATCCAGAAAATCAACGATTCGTTGTCCCCTGATTCCTTCTCCAAAACTTAACCGATTTAAGTACTTAAAGATTAAAAAAAGGCTTGAGCTGTGTTCCTATGTTTTGCTTTTTTTGTATAATCTAGCCAAATCTGTTTTCTGGACGTTTGAACACAGTGGAAAATCTGGCCATTTTTTTTGGGTTTTTGAACGTTCATATCTTATTTAATAATTAAATTATGAAAAAAAAGAAAACATAGGGACATTGTATTAGTGGCCGTAGATATTCAGGAAAAACATTATAACTCTACTAGCATTATCCAGGGAGGAAACAGGGGACAACGTTTGTATGGAAAAAAGGGCGGTGTGGACTCCTCTTAATAAATAATTAATTTAGTGTCCGGAAAGTACATAGGTACGATATTTTTTCCCAAAAAACTGTATAGCTCTCAATATACAACATCTTGCTGATAAGAAAAACCATTTCATTTTATTTATTTACTAGCTGTCCCGGCAAACGTTTCTTTGCCATATAAAGTATTTCGATCGTATTATTTTATTGAAGTGACTAAAATAAGTATGTCACCAATGTCACCATGGCAACGTCCGTCGCTATCCCGTCGCACAAAACAATGGTCGCCGTTAGTCTCGAGTTGTAATAATTTACTATTATATAATCAACAAATGCACTTATCAATATAAAAAGTACCCAGTAGCTGATTCTCAGACCCACTGAATATGCATATAAAATTTGGTTAAAATCAGTAAAGCCGTTTCGGAGGAGTATGCGGCCTAACATTGTGAGTTGTGACACGAGAATTTTATATATAAGATAATTTTTCTTTGCACATACCGTATTAGCTTTGTAATACATCTTGAATACATCTAATAAGTAGTTATTTCATTTATTTTATTTGTGCCTAATACCTAATAATTTATTTATATTATTAATTTATTAGGTACCCAGTACCTACTCATAACTTACATAAATTACATTAGTATTGGCCATGGGGTATACTATAGATAAGGTTGCACTTGTAGTACAAACGAAGGTCCTTATTAATCGTGTGAACGATTAATAATTTGTTTCGTGTTAACATCGAGTAATCGTTAACATCGTAATCGTAACACGAATAGTTAATTATTATAATCTTTATATTCAGCCGTGTAAATGCATGTTAAGTGATTAAAAAGTGTTTTTTTTTTTAATTTATAAACGTTTAGATTGTGATGATTGAGGTTAAGTAAATACAAAAATTAAAATTTTGGCCAAAGTTGCGGTATACTAACAAAGTTTCCGCTAGTATGTTCTAGTAAATTAGTACTACATCTAGTACAAACTAGTAGTATTAGTCATAGTAAGTTTGTATCAGCACATCTCGCCAGCACAATAGTCCCGCGAGATAATATCTACAAGCTATTTGCCTGATACAGGGATCCTGAACTTTTTATACACATTCCTACATATTTATCTACATTCTACATATTTATAAAAAATATTTCCGCAGAGTATCATAATATTTGATTTCCGCTTTCTATGTCCGTCATAATATTTAAATGTTTCCAATATACCAAATTGGATATTCATTCATATGAAAAACGAAATGTATCACATTTCGTTATTCATGACATTTTAACAAGCTGTTAGCACTAACAAAAGTTTGTGAAATTAGGCCTTAGACAAACAGACCTTAAATAGTTATTCAAGATGAAAATGGCAGTTTATGATAAAATAAAATTTGGACGCGCTTAAAGTTGTTTGTTTACATTGCATTGGCAAGGTGATGAAGCAGATGTGAATGAATTTTGCCGCTAAAATAAATGACGTAAATGGAAATTAGCTACTGATATATGACAAAATAGAGAAGTAATAGAGATGAAGTAAGTAAGAACTACTGATAACTGAAACTATTTAAAATGGTAGGCACCTACTATAGAATCTTTGTTCTCTATGAAATGCTCAATTTATTTAATTCAAATCTTATCAAGACGGTAACAGCATGCAATAGTGATGCAAATCAAATTATTACACGCGTTAAGCAGCTAACAAGTGTATTTATAGTTTCTGGGGATTTTTGTTAAGAGTTTATCTCTTCAATGACTTAGTTGATTGGTTAACGGCTTCGACGTTAGCCAATCAAGGAAAGTTGTCAAAAACCTTAGAAACTAGGAATGAGTAATTTTAACCCTCTTCTTTTCCCTGAACTTTGGTTGAAAATCATGATTTCTCCGTCGATCTTCCTATCAATGAAGAGAAAATATATAACAAAAGATTTGTAAAATATATCCACGTTGACGTTAGCAGGCCATGAATCATATTAAATACAAGAATACATTATCTTTTAAAAATTTTATGATGAAAATGATGTACAAAACATTTTTTGGCAATTGTAATCTAAAAATTTCAGACAAAAGGTTAATCACACCTGTCAACACAATCGAGGAAGAACAAAATATATTGAGTGAGGAACAATGGCAGGCGATTTGCTCGACTTCTGTAAATACGATTTGTAATTAAGTATACAATACAGGTGTAGATACTCGGTTTTTCAACATGTTCATGTAAGTGATGCCAAAGCAAGATCATTGGTCGGCTACGCAGCTACAATGGAACCCTTAGAAAGCCTATTTCGATCTTTGAAAACCCGCCTGCGCTACAAAATCTACAAACTCTTCTATGTAAATAATCTTAGCTACACCAGAGACTAGATTTTCCTTAGTCTATGGCTACACTCAAGGTTCTTCTACTTAAAAAATACTTATTCAATTAACAAGTCCAATCAATGGCTTAAATACAGGTCTAATTTAATGCATTGAATCACTTGTTTTGTAAGCCACCAACAATGTTACTCGCACGAGTGGTTTACTGATTCGAGCAAGAGAAATAGTATAGTGTTTAATCTAGTGACATTCGAATTATGAGAATCAGGCCTCCCGCCCTAGGCATACCATGAAAACCAGCTCTTATCAATGCTGTTGAACTATATAATAATATACTATTATAGCTGTCCCTGCAAACGTTGTCTTGCCATATAAAGTATTTCGCCCATATTATATTTTTATTGAAGTGACTAAATATAACGCACATGGCAACGTCCATCGCTATCCCGTCGCACAAACAATGATCGGCGTCAGTCAGCCGATTCTCAGACCTACTGAATATGCATAATATAAAATTTGGTAAAAATCAGTAAAGCCGTCTCGGAGAAGTACGGTAACTAACATTGTGACACGAGAATTTTATATAGGTACAGGTGTAACAAAAATAATACGTGGGAGAGCCATGCTTCGGCACGAATGGGCTGGCTCGACCGGATAAATACCACGTTCTCACAGAAAACCGGCGTGAAACAGCGCTTGCGCTGTGTTTCGCCGAGTGAGTGAGTTTACCGGAGGCCCAATCCCCTAACCCCTACCCCATTCCCTTCCCTACCCTCAACTATTCCCTTCCCTTCCCTTCCCTACCCGCCCTATTACTCTATTCCCTCTTAAAAGGCCGGCAACGCACTTGCAACTCTTCTGATGCTGCGAGTGTCCATGGGCGACGGAAGTTGCTTTCCATCACGTGACCCGTTTGCTCGTTTGCCCCCTTATTTCATAAAAAAAAAAGTGATAATGATAATACTTTAGGGTGTGCACGTGTTCCTTGTAGATACAAGGATAGAGGAGTAACACACTGTATAAGACGTTAGATGAAGCCCGCAACTCCGTTGCGCCAAAATTCGAACAATAATAAAATATATTTTTTTTGGGATATAATATAACTATTCTAAGGTCACCACAGAGTGGGTACCAGAGGACGGACGACATCACCATGAACGGCCTCGAAAAAGATGGCGAGATAAACTGGATGCCTACTAGCCAGGCTGGCCTGCGGTGGCGTTGGAGACAGATGGAAGGAGGGAGGCCTTTGCCCAACAGTATAGGCTAGTAAAAAAAAGTACTGTATGTCCTTTTTTAGGACTCAAAGTATCTCCATACCAAATAGCAGTATCAGTCCAGCGGTTTGGGCTTGAAGAGGTAACAGAGTACGGTACCAACCGACAGACGAGATACACTCAGATTTACAGTAGTAATACGGATGCCGAATATGCCATAATGTCCAAAAACTTACTCAAACTCAATTTTTTTTTATTTCTAGAATAATTTTTTGCAAATGTTCTCTCAAAGTCAACATGATTCCTACCACCGGTTCGGGAACTAACCCTGCGAGAAGAACCGACGTAAGAAACTCATGCAGTTGTTGCGGTCAATTGTTTTGTGCTTAAGTAGTTTGAGCCTATTGCAAAGTTTTGGATCTGGTCGAGCAATAAGCATCAACTTTGTTAACATTCTAGGACAATCACTGCAAAAATGCATTTTTTAATTTACGGCAACGTACGACGGTATATCTGTAACTTACATTCTCTGTTTACATGGCTGACAACTTTTCAGAATTTTCATTTACTGACGTTGGTCATACCCATAGACTTATATACTGTCGTATAGACCACCTGACAACCCGAAAATGCGTGACCATTTTCGATCTGTCAATGTGTGCGTGTGCTAGTGATGTATATTTTACTATCGATAGTATAGTATTTTGCTATCGATAGTATAGTCCGTTCGAGTTATTTTACTTGAGTTTCTATAAGAAATAAATAATATGCAACTTTGACAGATTTGTATTTCAAATTAGGTATCATAAATTTTAGTAAAACTAGTTACATTAAAATGAAGTTTTGTGACTCTTCTAATTTACTGTAAACGATTTATTATCTAGAGAGGTATTGATTGGTATTTAGATGAAAAAATTGGACTATTGGACTAGTTTTCATGAATTCAATTGTCACTGTACATAAAGAGTAGACCACGCGAAGGAGTTAGGCTCCTTTTTTGCTGGAAAATGTACAGTGTTCTCGCGGAATCTTATATCTTTAAACGAGCAATTCTTATATATATATATATATATATATATATATATATATATATATATATATATATATATAAGAATTGCTCGTTTAAAGATATAAGATTCCGCGAGAACATATATATATATATATATATATATATATATATATATATATATATATATATATATATATATATATATATATATATATATATATATATATCGGCTCCAACGATTTTCATGAAATTTAGTATATAGGGGGTTTCGGGGGCGATAAAGCTTGGAATCATTTTCAGAAAATGTCTTTTTATTCGTGTTTTATCGATAATCGATAAACTGAAAGATATGACTCTTCCTGACATCTATTGGCGAATAATAATACTATTTTGTTAGCAACTAATTGTTTTAACGACCAGCAGATGGCGTTATCAAGTAACACGAAGTCAATGAGTGTTTGATATACCGAGCAAAGCAAAGCAAAGCTCGGTCATCCAGTTACTTCTGTACTTAAGCGGGCAGAGCCGCGCGGAACGTCTAGTAAACAAAGAAGTGATATTGGTTATAGCATCAGCTTAATACTTAGGTAAATCAGCCTCCATTCGGTTACTTTATTGGCCGATCGGCCATTGTGAATTGCAGATAACATACTCTGTAGACAATACTGTATGTACCGAGCTATAAACCTTGACTTTATTTTGCATGTCACGCCTCTATGTGTACCTAATCTGTAAGCAAATTTTAAGTTTGCTTTTTTGTTATCAAATTATTCGTCAATTATTAGGTGCTAAGGGTCATTTGTACCATCGAGGAAATTGATTCCTAGGCAGTTCACAGACCAACGTCATTTGGTCGGATCATGTCAATTCAATGTTAATTGTGATCTGTCGGCTGGGTTTGACGTAATGCGACCAAACTACGTAGGTCCCTCATCTGCCTAGGAATCAACTTCTCTGATAGTACAAAGACTCGCAAAATGACGCGTCGCAAAATACATAATCACTGCCGCATTATGTAAAAGACTACCCTAGATGCGATAGCGTAGTAACTATTTAATAATCTATGCTCCAGACCTGATCCTACGTATATTGTATACTTTATGAGTTATGACCTGATTACTCTGAGTAATTTAGGTCTTGAGTTTCAAATTTTACTCGCTCACTTGAAACGTAACATAAAATATTATTATTGTAATACTGTGACATGACGATATACTAAATTATTTATTCTAGAACAGACACAACTGTTTTAAACCATTCGTCTTAACAATATGAAAGTATTAGCTAGTTGTGTTCACAATACACCGAAAGCCAACACCAAAACCCGTTGTGGGATTATGCGTGGTGGCCGAAAAGGAAGATCTTTCGACCGAAGGCGGTGGTATACTCTGAATTATATTTATATTTCTGCTGTGGTAACTGGTAGGTATACAGTGCGTAAAAAACCTACGTTATAATACTTTAGGATGGGCCAATTCGCCGGTCGTGGAGGGAGTCCTGTGTTAGACAAATCCAAGACATCCCTCAGTATACGGCTGAAGGCAAACCGCAGGTGGTTGTCGTGGGTAAGCCCGACGTCGGGAGTCCCACACACTCCCGGGGTGCTTCAGTAACTGAGACACATCCCCCAACCCGGGGCACCTATGATGGGTTTCCCCTGCGCATCAAAAAAAAAAAGAATGAGCCAGTTCATGACGCCGGAGGGCTTGCCCATACAAATCATAAAAATAATTGCTCTTTTAGCGCTACTACTTTCACAGTGAACACTAACTATATTATTAGAAACACACGCATCCTTAAGCACCCTGTATAACCTACACCATAATACTGATGGAAAAAGAGAGCTGAGCTTAACTGGGTTTTAGAGCATCGGAACTGGCTTTAAAAAAAGTAATGACCCATTTTCTGAGTGACCCAATAGTTGTATTAGTTCAACGACTTACTACGCAGTACTGTCGCAAGACTAACGACTCACATCCACCGTGACTCACTGTCAACAGGATTAAATTGTACTTTCATTGCTCCTGATGAAATGCTCAAGGAAAATTACTCTTTGCATATTGATAGGGACACGACAGTCTCAAAAATTTAGTAAGGCGGACTTATGCGACCGCGCGAACGTGAGTTTTGGCCGCTGCACCGTGATGTTAAAGCGGCGCGGTCGCTCTATTATTTAGAGCCTTCGCCCACTGCGACTTTTAGTAGCGATGCAGTTGCGCGACTATGAAGCGCACGAGATACGACTGCATCACTATACTATCGCGCGTTAGTCGCATTTGCAGCTCCATACAAAACACACAGCTAGCGACTGTATTGCGACTGTATCGATGCAATATGCGACAGTATTGCGACTGCATCGCTACAAAAAGTCGCAAAGGGCGCACGGCCTTACATAATAATTATAATAATATTACATTTGCTTGTCGTCTCGCGGTGTAGCCACCAAGCCGCGCGTTTGGGCCGCCGCAAATAAATCCAACCGAAGGAGTAAGGACTAAATCATACTGCAAAGAAACCGTGCGAAAGCTAACTGTTATGTTTTAAAATATTAAGTATATGGACTTGGGGTTAAATTTCACGGCTTTGGAATGACGTATTTATTGCATTGTAATAACTAATAGGTGTAATAGCATGTTCGTTTATAAGGCATTACTTGCCATCTTACTTGTGAAATCGTGCCCCTTACCAAAGCTATATATACGCTCGTGTGTAACAGTAGTTAGTTTGGTAATAATTATTGGAAATAATTGGACTCCAAATTAAATTTTGTGTACTTATAATAAAAGTTATTTGTATTTGCATAAAAATAAAAAAGTATAACACGATTTTACGACGAGTTATAACGCGATAAAATAAAACGTGAGGTGTCCTCAAATGACCCCAATAAGTTTAGTGGCTCACTTAATTTGCACGTTTAGTCGTTAGTCTAAATAGTCAAGTTACGATTATTTTATGGATGTCGTGATTTTTGTACTGTATGTAGTACTTTTCCCACAAAAGTAATTGAATGTAACGCAGTTAAATATTAGTCACCGAAGATAATGAAGGCACTGGGTTTACTATTTTGTACGCCTAGGTTACAAAGTTACAAAAACTAAAAGTGAGTTTCCGATATTTACGCGGCTAGCCGCGACCGACAGAAAGTCAAATAAAAAGACACTTACGGCCGTTCCCAATATTCAATCTATCTCTGGTTTGACATACAACCGATCGCAGCTAACATAGAATTGACATAAAATATATGTCTCTAATGTCTAATGTGAGCTATTCCTATCTCTAGTAGGGCAAAACCAGAGATAGATCAAATATTGGGAACGGCCGTTAATGACATATAGGTATCATTAAGTACTATAGGTATCATTTTCTACTGACATGTGTGTGGCGACCCATCACCCATGCTGCCGCCGCTTGTGGCGTAAAAGCTAGTGGCGCAGGCGTAGAGTAAAATGAAGCCTATGTCATAACACGGCATTTTATTTGAATTTTTGTCGGCGCGGGGGCTCGCAGCAAAAATCGGAAAGTCATCTTGGCTGAATTTATATGCGACGGCGCGAACGCGCGGTCCAGCGGCTACGCCGCGAGATTACAAGCAAATATATTAAGTAAATGAGAGCACAACCGCGCCGTTATTTAAATAAATCGTAAAATACATTTGATTTGATGTAATTTCGCATTTTAGCCGCCAAACCGCGCGTTCGGGCGGACGCATATAAATCCAGCCAGCCCAAGGATTGCATCAAAATCAAATACTTAATTATTTTTTATCTGAAAAAAACTACTTTAAGTGAAGATTTGTTTTAAATAGAACTCAAAATATTATATTAATATATTTTAAAAGGAAGGAATACGTCTTGACGAACAAAAGAAAACATTTCGTAGCACTTCGTAGCAAAGTTCGTAGCTTGAAATTTGACGGTATTCAACTAATTATTTAGACCAAAGTTTAAGTCCTTCGTCTCTCTTGCGATAAAACTAAACTAATATTTGCTTTTAACCGACTTCCAAAATAGGAGTTGTATGTTTGGCTGTACTTTTTTTATCAATTAAAATATTTTAAAAACTTAGTAGGCAAAATAGCATTGAATAGGTAGTCCTAACTAATATTTTGTACTAACATAAGCATGAATTAGTTTTATGAATCATTTCGTCGTTCAAACTAATGTCAGATTACCAATTTTGGGATTTGTTTATGTGACTTGCTTCCTGGTTTGGACCGTGGTTCCTACTGTAAGAAACCATTGTAAGGAGTGAGCATATCAGATTCTATGGAGCGGTGTTGTAAATAAAATAGTTTGTTTACAATAACGTAACGTAAGTGAGTACCGTTGTACCACAGGAAGTAATTAGAGTACAATGTTTTGAAGTGGCCACCTATTTAGTATTTAGAGAACTACTGCTTATAAACAAGTGATTAGAACCTACTAAGATCTACAGAAATAATATTATACCTCTTACCACGGACGTAAAAAAAATACGGACGGATCGCCATTAAGAAATGAGTGAAGCACCCTTAATAAGCCCAGGCGATCATATGTACACATCTTGCACGCACACTCGCACTGAAATAAGCCGATCGTACCGCCATTACGCAATTAGACTGCATCGCGGTGACACATCTTTGTCATTCATAAATAAAAATAAATATGCTATCTTGTGTTGTAAAATGGTGCAAGAACAATACAACCTTACACAAAAAACACCAAGGAATAATATTTCATAGGTAAGATAACATATTTTTAAAGTATTTTGATAAAATAATGTAAATATTAATTCAACTTCAACAGGTCAGTAATGTCCATAACAAAGTGGGGAAATTTTCCCCAAACCGGGGAAAATTTTAAATTATTTTTAGATAATCAAATAATTAATTTTATTGTCTTTTATTAGTGTCATGTAAGTATTTAGCATACTATTGACCAGTAATTAGGCAGGAATACAATAATAGGGGTGTAGACAGTAAACGAAATCTAATACAAATTATTGTTTTTTTGACAGTTTGTATTATAGAATTACCGAAAATGGACATATTTTACTTAATAACTTTATAATATTTTTTATATTTAATAAGTGATTTTTTAAATTGAAATAAGAGTGTATTTATTTTTTATACATATTTTTAGGTGTAACAAAATACTTATGTACTATCAGAGAAGTTGATTCCTATGCAAATCGGGGACATAAGTAGTTTGGTTGCGTTACGTCAAACCCAGCCGACAGATCACAATTAACATTGAATTGACATAAGTATTCGACCAAATAACGTTGGTCTGTCAGTTGCATAGGAATCAACTTCCTTGATGGTCCATCTGTAAAATAAATATATTTCCTAAAAATAGTCTACACCCCTATTAATTTCTTAATTTACAAAAGTGGATATAACTGTTGTTTGACGACCTCTGTGGCTCAGTGGGTGGGCTGTCGGTCGCTCAAGCCGGGGGTCGCGGGTTCGAATCCTGCCGACGGAACAAAAAGTTTTCAAAGGTCCTGGGTCATGGGTGTGTATTAAATATGTGTATCATATAATAAAAATCTTAAATATAATATGTATAGTATATCAGTATTAAATATATATCCGTTGTTTGGTACCCGTAACACAAGTCCTTCAGGTACTTAGCACGGGGTCAGACTGACGTGGTGTGAAGCGTCCATAGATAAAATTGTTGTCTTAGATTTCCTTCAGTAGTAGGGGAGGGAAGGTGCTATTGGTGTAGTCACCCGAGCGTCATTGAGACCTAGTAGGAATGAAAATATTGAATGGACCTCTAGACCAGGAATAAATTTAACACCATGTTAGGTGATTTGATTTGAAGTTAGCGCATGGTAGAACTCTCGATAGTTCTAACAGGCCGTTAACTGATTTAACAAGCCATTATTTATTTAACATTACTTGATTGTTTGAAGATAGGTACGGGTTACGGGACTTAAGTATCTTATATCTTTTCGTATACAGGTTTCTTATATAGGTTTCGGGGGCGATAAATCTGTCTAGCTAGGAATTATTTTTAGAAAATGACATTTTATTCGTGTTTTATCGAATACCGAGCAAAGCTCGGTCAAATAGCTAGTAATAATTTTATTATTGTAAATGTTTGTACATAATCATTATTACTAATAATGTTATGTAAATAATATACTTCTCCGTACGTAATATGTGTTTTTTTTTTCTATCTATAGTGTCATAAAAATAATATTTTCATTATGACATCTTTAACAACCGCTTACATTTCTGAAGCGAAAAAAACATAAAAATATGTATAAGTATAAAAAATACATTTAACTTGTCTGAGTTTACAAAATTTAAAAGTAGGGAAATTTATGATTTATATGGCAACCCTCATATCACGCACACGTCCTACACGGGCGGCCATAACTAGGCTTCACTCGTGATTAGAGAAGGTTACGTCCGTACTTTTTTTACGTCCGTGCCTCTTACTAGTAAAAACATCCACGTTATATTTACGCAAAGTGGCGCGTGCTCTTTGCATGAAATGACCGCATTAGATTTTTTTCACCTTTGGCAAAAATATTTGAAAATAAAACATAACCATAAAGAATTAGATAAAATGCAAACTCGTAAAATGGTGAGGAATATTTCGATTTTATTTGAATAATATTAAAATATTATATCTTATGAAGGAAGTATTCATTTCAATAATATATTATATATTCTTAAGAACAAAGTAATAAGCCATTAGGAGATTTTTAAATATTTCTAGATAAACGACTCACGGCTAATGATGATGCGTAATGATAGTTTGTTAGTAAACAATAGATGTCAGGTTCTTTTATTAACAGCCACATGCAGCTACGTAGTTTTTGTTCAATTAAACAGAGCTAACGCGGTAAATACCCCATTTGCTTATTACCGTATTTATTAAATAATAATTAACGTCCTTTTTTATTTAGACTAGAGATCGCCCAATGGCTATGGCGGATGGCCAAATTTAATTATTATCTTCTTCTTTTGGCTGCCCGTTTAATTTATTGACTATTTCAGATTTAATAAAAAAACAACAATCCATTTTAATTTGACAACAGACTTCAACCATAAACAAAAGAGTATAATTCGTATGCGGTATGTATAGGCTTGTCATTCATAAAGTAATAATATTGTAATAATAATAGTGTGCACATTGTAGTGTGTGTAATGTTTTATTTGTTGAAAAAATGTACCTATGCTAAAAGCATAATTACAAAATAATATTTAAGCTCGATGCATTCCTTCACCATATAAACTATAACTATGCAAAATTTCATTCACCTACGTTTCCGCATTTTTCGTCAAAAGGAATCCAAAGTTTTTCGCTCATAATAACGTTGACGTTAAATAAAAATAACGAAACTTTTTATTTTTATTTTAGATCGTTACTCTTAATATATAAATTACAGGAAAAGAACTGCATTTTTCAATTATTGTTAAAAAAATCGTTTAGCGGGCACTAGACGTTGTAACACAATTCGTGACTTCGTTGCGCGAAAATTATTTTACGTACGAGAACCGTCCTTTCCCGAAACTCAAAACGAAATTTAATAAAATTCGGTCTTTTATCATGAAATTCGTCTAAACTTTTTAGATAAGGAAATTATACCTGCAAATTAAATGTGTTAGACTTCAAATTCTCTATTTGTGTTCGAGTGTAATGTAAATGGTCATTTAGTTGAAAACAAATTTATTGCCTTGGAAACACATTTATTTTTAAAATATTAATTATGTACACTGGTCTAACATTCCAATTTTAAAATTCGATCTTTTGAGGTCATTTTATTTTCGTCGACTAAAATTCTCTCGACAAGGTGATATTATTTTAGAGGTAGTTATTTATTTAATAATATAATCGTTTAAGTTTATAACAATAAATAAAATTATTTTAAAAATTAAGTTAAACAATAGGAAAGCCATTAAATCTTTTAAAATATTCTTAGTTTACAAGAAACTTTGGTTACTCGTAATGAAATTTATATAAGTACATCTGATAATGCATTTTATATATTTTTTGTTTTTGTTCCCTTCCGTGCACTAGCCGTGACGTTTAAATCATAAAAAGAAAATTTCTTTAACTCAACGGAAAATCTGTAATTCACGAAAGAAGGATAAATTACACAATATTTTTCTTAACTTTTTAATTTTAAAATAATCAACTTAAAATTAACTTGTTATTTTACTTGTAAATTACATAAAGTCATTCAATAAAACTAATTAATCATTTCAAGTACACGAACACAACTACTAGTAAAAAATAAACCTGTTCGTAGCGTCATACAAAAAATTGGTAAACGAAGAAAAACGTGGGAAAAACGTTCCCAACTAATTTCAATCCAGTGTATAAAATTAACTAATGATTGCTGTTGTAGGTATATTAACCTACTCTATGTAAGTCAATATCTACTCTACATAAGATAAATACTTAGTATAATATTCTCTAACTGTAGCATTAGAAAGTTAAATTTGAATAAATCTTACCGAAATCTATCACAGATGGGCAACAGCGACCATATCCACAAACAAACAGTCAAAAATAAAGTGAAGATCACAAACCAAAACAAAATCCACGTCAAATATCACTCTCATATAGCATTTTTCTTCGCGAGTCCGTTTAGCGAGCATAGGTTTTTTTAACGTCCAGATATGATTAGGATCTAGGATAACACCTATTTATTTATCTTAGATTTGTTAAGTTTTTGTTTATTCTATAATTGTAATTAAAAAAAATGTAAGCAAACAACTTTGTAATTCGAAACGAAACTTTTTTAATTTTAAATTTCGAACACCGACGTGTTGACAATAGTAAATGGCGCGACTCTGTGGCGTTTAAAAAATACGCGCGCTACGTTTTGCATCTCCCGCGAAACTAACGCGCCCCACCCAGCGCGTATCGTTTTAACCAATTATCCAGTTTTAAGGCTGTTTCGATTTCCACTATCCTATTCGTCTCAGGGAAGTTGACAAATGGAGTTAGCGAAACGAAGGTCTGTTATGAAATTTACGAGATTATAGCGTTGAGAAATAGGCTCTACAATTGTAACTTTTCATAGTTGAAACAAGACTATATATATTATGTAGAGCAGTAAATGGTATGCTTATGAATGAAAATATAGTGTATTACAGTAGCGTGAAAAATGAAAATTGATATATAAGTAGTATAAAATAATGTAGTAGATTTACATATCCCACATTCATAAGAACAAATGTAAAGTAGTGGTATTATATCCGCGTATTAAGTATTACTAGCTATTTGACCGAGCTTTTCTCGGTATTCGATAAAACACGAATAAAATGACATTTTCTAAAAATTATTCCTAGATAGATAGATAGATCTATCGCCCCCGAAACCCCCTATATACTAAATTTCATGAAAATCGTTGGAGCCGATTCCGAGATTCCAATTCTTGTGTATATATACAAGAATTGTTCGTTTAAAGATATAAAATTATATTATGTAGAGCACATTTTGTGTTGCCTAAAAATTAATGTAGGTAATCGTAGATAACACTCAATTTAGTATTAATTAATTCTGAAGAACGAAATACTCAAATAAGTATCTAATAATATGATAAGGTCGCTTCATTTAGTTCTATTTAGCTAAACGTTAAAATATAGAATTCAGACGAATAATGTAATAGACATGGCACATCGTGGCAAAAAGCACAGTTAAAAGAATCATGGAATATAATAGCTTGTGAAAAAAGAGTAGACACTGTACGCAATTTTTAAATCATGTTAAAAATATGAAAACTTTATTTAATCGTATTTATCGTATAAGCGTTCTCTATGGAAATACATAGAGAAAAAAACATCTTTTGAGCGTGATTATCACTGATTACGGTTACAAAATTTTCTACTGCGTCTACACTTTCTTGACAGACTGTAATATTGCCTAACTGGGGTTGGAGCTATTTTGACATTTGAAGAATGACATAATGGCATTTTTTTTCTAATGAAAGAACATTTTTCTAATGTTTCTAATGTTTTTTTTGGTTGGATGTGTGGTTTAGTCTGACTCATCAGATCACCTCTACAATTTACATGTTTACTAAATTGCATTTATAGTTTGTGTATACTCTTTAAATTAACATACTAAAACAAATAAAAGTGATGATGTATGATTGTAGGTCTAGTTTTATTGGAAAAAGAATAAAAAATATTTATATTTATATTTAGTTACTTGCAGTCAGTGTATTTTGTATCTAAAGATGATTTTTTAAGCTTAGGCCAAACCTACGCGAACAGGCGTCTGCGAAGCGGAGCGTCAAGTTGTCAAATGTGTTTTTTGTAAGTATACAAAACACACATTTGACAACTTGACGCTCCGCTTTACCATCAGTAGGTCAAGTTAACACAATTTTTTTTACGTCCGTGTATATGATCAATTAATTAATAATTATTGAGGGTTGACAACTAATGATCAATAAACAACAATATTTCTAACTATATATTGTTATTTTGCGAAGGTAAAGTGAATTAAACTACACATAGTAATAGCACCTAGGTAGAACAGCCCATGCAGTGACGCATTTAAGTAGCACGGGGTACTGTTAGTAAAATAGCATTGGCAGTAATTAAATTAATTGTACTTGCTAAAAATATGATTGCTAATATTATCGTGTATAGCAATAGTCTGCGATCATGATAAAACGTCTGCGCTGTTAGGCATCCATTACACGGTAGGTTTTGCTGTCAGTTTTACCACAGCCATGGCTGTAACTGATGGATAACCTACTGTGTAAAGGTTGCTTTCGGATCTTTGCCGCGAGCGACAATTTCAAACGAAATGCCACTTTATGACATAGGCGGTAGGTTTCATATTACTCTACCTACTAGCTTTTACGCCGCCGCCGGCGGCAGCGTGGGTCGCCACCATAATGTCAGTAGAAAATGACACTTATATTTTATGTCATAAAGTAGTATTTTATTTGAATTTTCACCGATCGCGGTCGCTCGCGGCAAAGATCCGAAAGCCACCTTAAGATGACAGACGGTTACAAGAAGTTGATTGACGAAAATCTGGATATCTTGATTTTTGTTTTAATGCAACCATCAGTCACGAATTTTGAGTGAGTGCTGTCATATCTGACAAAATAGGACAAACATTAGAAACGTATACCTTTGAAAATTTTAGCTTTGACTAACATAAAACTGAAGAGAATTGAGTGACCGTGAAATACCATTCGTCAGTCCATGAGTCACCATCAGTCAAACATAATTCATGATTGACGGAATTGACTGTCGCTTTCATAAGCGTGTAATGAATGCCTTACGCACCGCGGCGCTAACTGTGAATGAATTGCTATTTTTCACTCGATGCGAAATAACACCTACCTCGTCGCGAGCGGTGCGATTCGAACCGATAATTCACAATGCCGCGTTTTTAGCAAATAGTAAAACAATAACACGTAGCATGCTGTGACATTAAAATTAGCATGTTAATGAAATTAATAGAAAATAGCATTAATTCCCATTACTAGCATAGCGCCTGTAGCACATTATGGATTAGGTTCTTTCGATTTTCAAGTTAAAGGGTAAACAGAACCCTAGCTATTTTTTTATATTAGAATTGTAAACACGAAATACCTACCTACAGGGAACGAGCAGTTCACCTTTTTTAGGGTTCCGTACGGCGTACCCAAAGGGTAAAAAAGAAATTACTAAGACTGATGTCTGTCTGTCCGTCTGTCTGTCTCCAGGGTGTAAGTATTTCAAGAACCGCTATAGCTAGACTTCTGAAATTTTCACAGATTATGAAAATCTGTTGCCGCTACTTGCCGCAGTAATAAAAAATACTAAAAAGGAAACAAATTAAATATTTAAGGGCTCTCATACAACAAACTTTTTTTTTTTGCTATTTTTTGCTCGATATCAATAATGGCAATAGGTAGTCATTTGAAATAGTCACAAAATACTCGGTTGTATATTTTATACTTTAAAAATTAATAATAAAATTTAAATAAAATAAATAATTAAGGGGCTCCCATACAAAAAACCACATTTTTTACCTATTTTTGCTCTACAATGGCACGGAACCCTTCGTACGCGAGTCCAACTCGCACTTCGCCGATTATATTAAAAATATATTGACGACGTCAAAACGCAAGGGTCGTAGCAAGTGCTACAGAGATATATAATTATTATGTATTGTAAATCCGGACCTAATTAAATTTCAAACAAATCTATAATCTTTTCATAAAAATAGTTCTAAAAAATAAAAATTATGTTGGTAGAGCCCTTAATATTTATTTTTTTTTATAAAAGGAAAATCGAGAAAATGGTAAACAGTCAATCAATCTTGATCGAATTATTTATTTGGGTCGATCGCTTTTTCCCTGTAATTTTAAACACTATTTTAATTTAGTTATTCAAGGATCCGCAGTGCATTACAAATTGTGACGAGGCTGTAATAAATTATTACAATTAATAATGAAAATTACATCAGATTCATTATGAATAAGAAATATACTGTTTATTGAAATAATTATTTAGTAGGCTGAACTAGTGGACTATGATGTAAACCAACACAATGAATGATAAGTAAGATCTTCTTAAGGCGCTAAGATGTCTCCTTTTAAGATGTCGCAAATGACACAAATGAAAAAACCATGGAAAACGTGTTATTAGTATTTTTTGCAATGCAGGATTTATAAATATTAAATACATAATATCTAATTTATTAAAAAATTAAAATATAAGTATATATTTTTATGAGTGTTGGCCACTTTATTTCCGCTGCCCCATGTACGAATTCTACCGCTCCCCTAGGACGCTGCCGCCCCTAGGCCGCAGCCTATACGGCCTATAAACCTAGGACTGGGTATTTGGTAACTACTAACATCACCATGACGTCACATCGGTGCTAGGGCGCCGGAGGGCGGGCGGCTTGCTTGTGCGTTTTGGGCTGGGGGGAGGCTAATATTACCGACAAATTTGTGGATAAATCTTCTCAATTTAAATTAGGAAAGAAAGTGGGTGAAACAATGGGGGCGCTAAAACATAATATTTTGTTCTCAAAATGGGACAAAATAAGTTTAGGAACCCCTGGTAGACCAGTAGCCCTAGCACGGTGACCAGTGGAAATGCGAAAGTATAGACAAACTGTGGAGATATGGTGGAGATAAACTTAAGGTGTCGTTCCAAACTTTTTTCGTTCCGAAAAATTCAATTAAAATGCCACTTTAAGACAGATTATTATAGTCACAAACTGTGGAGATAAACTTAAGATGACGTTCCGATCTTTTTTCGTTCCGAAAAATTCAGTTCAAATGCCACCTTATGACAGAATATAGTCCTAAAAATTCAAATAACATCTTACTTTATGACATATACTATAGTCTGTCGTAAAGTGGCATTTTAATTGATTTTTTTGTCGGTCGCGATTAGCCGCGGTAAAGATCGGAACGGCACCTTAAGTTTTTATGTCCACAGTTTGTCTATACTTTCGCATTTCTACTTTTCGCCGTGCTAGCACTACTGGGCCTGTAGACAAGTGGCAAAGCGCTAACGCTAACGCTAGCGCTACAAAATGTATGCGATTTGACATATCACATAAGTCATCGCTTCGCCAGTTAATACTAATGTCAAATCCATACATTTTGTAGCGCTAGCGTTAACGTTAGCGTTAGCGTTTTGCCACTTGTCTACGGGGGCTGGTAGACCCGGCCCTACAATTTGCCATACTCTAGAGACTATGGCAACTGTTAGGGCCGGGCCACAACGCTGCGGCTCGCATCGTCAAAATCTACGTCGCTGCAGAACGCATCGTGGAAACTGATGCTACAGCGCATCGTATGCGGGCTGATATCTTGCTTATCGTACACTGTCTATGTGTCATTTTTGCAATGCGACATCACATCGCAATTCTGCGCGAAGTTTGCATGCTTTTGCGACAACACGCCGGGTCGCAGTGTTGCCTGGCCCTTAGTCCTTAGAGCCTACGGCTGTATAGTGTAATATTTTTTATAGCAAATTGATGTGATGATGACATATATTTGAAATGGCGCGTATTTCCGCAAGTTTCTATATAAAATAATTGCAGAGGTGTCATTTCCGTGATCGGTGAATCTCCGAAGACGTTGCAAAATGTATTGATTGATTTTTGTAATGATTGATTAATTATTGTAACTACGACAAATTATGTTTTTTTGTTGCAACTGACAAGATTAAGTGATAAGACCTACAAAGATTCCTAGATGATTGATGCGATATTCAAATTTTAATACATTACCGGCATCTTAACTAATAAAACAGTCTACGAAAATTATTGAATCAATAAATTTCAAAATATCGTATAGCTTCCGCGTGATATTTATAAAGTTAAATTATCCACAAAAGATAAAATTCTTAACTTGGCAATACTTAATTGGCAATTTAAATCATTTCATCAAATTCGTGCATCGAATTAAAAAAAAATGCATCGATATTTTGAATTTCGAAGTGTCGAGTTTAGCAAAGATCATTTACGACGCACAGAGTGAACAAACGGAAACAGGGCGTCAGATGCAAGGTTGTGAGATTAGATAGACTGTATATCATCGGTAAGTTTTATGTTTGCACTTGATTTGACTTCAACCTTTGCCTTGACAGACCGGTCCTGCATAGCACGAGACGAGCCGAGGTCGGGCCATTCAGTCTAACGTATTGTCGCATGGGTTTTTCGATTTGATGCTATACTGGATAAACTAGACTCAAATGACTTTGACTAAAGGTTTTTAAACTTCTTTTGTCATCGCTTGTATTGCAAGAACTGCAGAGGACATTATTTTTAACAGCTTTTTCTACTATAATATTACATTAAGAACCCTCGCATTTAGTACGCACACTTTAACAAAATTAAATGGCTTATGGAATCAAGCAGCAATGCAGAACTATAGGAGATAGGTAGCATAATTTTGTGCATATGCAAATTCGACAGTAATTCACTAAAAACTAAAAAGTTATTTTCATTTTGAAGGACAATGCAACGTAATTACTAAATGTACCTACACTTTAAATAAGTGAGACAGTACTTCAGAAGTTCAGTCCGGAATATTGTTCTCATCTCTGGGTAGGGGCGCCAAAATACCAACTGCTCCCTCTGGATCGTCTCCAACGAAGGGCCGCTCGAATTGTTGACTGCCATGATAGTGTTTCAAACAGCTTGGACCCCTTGGAATAACGCCGAGATGTAGCTTCACCCTTCATCCTCTATCGGTTGTATCACGATCCTCCTCCGGATGTCCGGATGTGACCTCTATCGGATGTCCCACGCGAAAAACATACCATCCTCATCACCTTGATGAGTGGTGCGTTTTTTTAGGTCCACCGTGCGTTTTTCGCGTATTTTCGGACCTATACGACCTGCAAACCTTCAAGAAGAGAGCGTATTCCCCCTTAAAAGGCCGGCAACGCACCTGCAGCTCTTCTGATGTTGCGAGTGTCCATGGGTGACGGTAGTTGCTTACCATCAGGGACCCGTTTGCTCGTTTGTCCCCTTATTTTATAAAAATAATAATTATTATTATTAAATCCTGATATTCGAAATCCATCAACAATTTACGATGTTTGTAAGCTATTGCATTGCTCTTAGCACGGCTCTGAGCTAGGCAACCGAATCAAAACATTCCGTAATGAAAAAACCTGGGAGTGTTAGGTATTTTCGACCCTGTCGGTCGGCACGGAGTTTGTGTGCGTGCGACAAGACGTATGCGAATATCATTTATATTATGTAATACACGAGCGAAAAACTTTGGAACCCTTTCTACGATAAATGGGGAAACGTAAGTGAATGAAATTTCGCACAGTAATTATAGTTTAAGTATATGAAGAAGGCGTGCATAGAGCCAATATTGTTTTAAAATTATGCTTTTATGATACATAATATATATAATAAATAAAACATTACACACATAATAAATAAAAAATTACACACACTACAATGTGCACACTATAGACTATGGTCTACTGCAGCTTTGGTCTACTGTCTATTCTATACGTCAATTTTACTGTCCTAATAAAAATAATTGAATTTCCATTTTTTTTAAAAGGAATCTTTATAGATTCCTTTTAAACCATAAACTACCGACACAGAGTAAAATATTTAAATAATGCTTTGAATTATGATTATAAATTACAAAATTTCGCATCATGAACCGAAGCGAGTCCTTGTCAATATACACTTATTAGTTGACAATTAGAGCAGACAGCTTAATTATAGTGTACTTATTAGTTATTACTCTGGCAACACTCTGTTTTCCTTAAAATAATATTATTTATTGCAATATTATACCTTGAACTAAAAGAATTCGCACTATTTTAAAATTAGCATTAGAGTCATTGAGAAATCTATTTATGGTTAAAAAGAAATTGATTATGATAGAGAATGATAGAAAAATAATTGAAGATTTTTCTTTAAATTTACTTATTAAATTTTGAAAATTAAAAAATTTAAGTAGGTAAAGTATTATTTTTTATTACGATTAATAACTAAATTTCTTTTTAGTATTAAAGAGTGCTAAGAGAAAAATAACCTGCAAGGAACTAATTGGTACTAAAACATAATATGATATTCTAATGCACATGTACTTAAAATAATAATATTAACAGTAATAAGTTGAAAAAAAAATTGCAATTTTACTTGAAATACTCTACGGGTGAAACACAAAATGTTCGTTATATAGAGTTCAGTGTGAAAGCAGCAGCGCTGAGAACGCATTTTTGTGATTTGTATGAGCAAGCGTCCCGGCGTCATGATTTTGCCCATACAGAAGATAAAAAAGTTACTCTTTTTATCTCTGGGGGGTGAGCCAAAATCTTTTCGTTTTCGCTTCGTAATATTTATATACTGAATAGAATCGCCGATGAAAATGTATGGAATTGACATAAGCTTTCGTTAATATTACGTTGACGTTCGACTCGTCTAAATGTCAATTCCATACATTTTGATCGGCGAGTCTATAACGAAGCGAAAACGAAAAAGTTTCGGCTAAATGGCCTGCTTCTTTCCGAATGATCCTATATACAGGACTCATGACACATCCTTATTCCTAAGTAACTAATACTTGCTACACACTGTATAATTATAGTCTCGTAGCAACAGCTACGGTTTTGTTTATTGCATACGGACTCCTTAAAAGGAGAAAGTTAAGCGATATTAGTGACACAGTTACCTTTATTATAATTAATATATCTTACCCTACTTTTATTCGATAGTCTCTAGGAATATGTATTAAACATGTTTTTTCAGTTTTTCAAGGTTTTTTTTCAGTCATCTAAGTAGATTAAGTTCATGCAAAGTTTTTTTGTTTTATGAAATAAGGGGGCAAATGAGCAAACGGGTCACCTGATGGAAAGCAACTTCCGTCGCCCATGGACACTCGCAGCATCAGAAGAGCTGCAGGTGCGTTGCCGGCCTTTTAGAGGGAATAGGGTAATAGGGGAGGGTAGGGATGGGAAGGAAAGGGAATAGGGGAGGGTAGGAAAGGGAATAGGGTAGGGGATTGGGCCTCCGGTAAACTCACTCACTCGGCGAAACACAGCGCAAGTGCTGTTTCACGCCGGTTTTCTGTGAGAACGTGGTATTTCTCCGGTCGAGCCGGCCCATTCGTGCCGAAGCATGGCTCTCCCACGTATCAAGTTATCAAAACACAGGATATTGCAATGTATCAACAAAAATTACAAAAATAGAACGTTAAAATAATATTAATTATGCCAAAAGGCCAAAATGGCCAAATTATGGGTATAATTTAGGTTTTTGTGGCCATTTTGGTGGTGACAGGTGGTCAAAAGAATGGTATTTTCTGCACCCTTTTTGCATAATTTGGCTTGTAGGTTTTGTATACGTGGTATTGTATACGTGGCTACATTCACAGAATACATAATATTAGTACTACATCGCTAAAGTGATTGAAAATATATAATTTTATGAATGCCAACTATTCATATAATGCTATTTCTTAGTCCAAGTCTTATATAATTATATATTAATTTATATCTAAAGTTACATCATTCTATTGATGTATCACCATGATCTAGCGAAACTAGTTCTTAAAAATATGCTTTAGTTTAAAAGAAATCTAATGATGACTGCGAGTTTTGGTCTCTACTTGCGAAAATGTATGGGTTAAAACTTAAAATAAAATAAATATTTAAGGGTCCCATACTACAAACGCATTTTTTTGCCTTTTTCGCTCTATATGAATAATAGCGACATGTAAGCACTTTAAATATTCACGAAATACTCACTTAATTGTATTTGAACTTTAATAATTATTTATAATAAGAATTCAATAAAATAAATATTTAAGGCCTCCAAAAATAGGCAAAAAACACAATATTTTGCCTATTTTTGCTTAGTGGTATCTACTGAACAACAACTTTTTTTACAAAGAGGTTGCTAGGGACATCTAGTATTTTAACATTTGAAAGTAGAGTTTGTTGACTTTTTTAAACCTAACCTTCACGTGGCAGACTCGTGATCGCTTCTAATACCTGTTTCTATTGAGCCAATAATAATAATCAATAAAGATTAGCGCCGTTCGTGTTCAGTAATTAATATACAGTGTAAATGATAAAGTATTTTCCATATTATACAGGTGTAACAAAAATAAGTGATAATACTTTAGGGTGTGTACGTGTTCCTTGTAGAGAGTTCACTGTGAAAGTAGCAGCGCTGAAAGACCAAAAATTTTTTTCACTTTTGTATGGGGAATCTCGTGACACTCGGGCCCTTACCCATACAAAAGTGAAAAAAAAAATGTCGTCTTTTAGCGCTGCTACTTTCACAGTGAACGCTCTACAAGGAACACGTAGACACCCTAAAGTACTATCACTTATTTTTGTTACACCCTGTATAAACTTCCTCGCTAGAAGTCGTTTACGCAAATTGTATGATGATTGTCACGTAGAGAATGGTGATAAATAACTAGGTTGTACATAAATTTTAGATCTATTAGTAGACCTTCAGGAGGCTAGGGGCGCGTACCATCGGAGATTCAGAGGCTGATGGCGAACCTACTTAGGCGACGCGAAGCCTTGATAATTTGGCTGCAGCGATATCGATTTTTCTCAGCAATGACTAAAGCTAAGAAATTAAAGTTCATTGTCAGTATTCATCATGTCTTGGTCTTTGAATTACCCATAGCGTAACACGGTTGGTCAACTTTTATAACACAGAATCAAAAAGACCTCTGTAAAAAAGGGATTCCTATTTTGCCAACAGAGGAGAGTGATTTAAGATCCCAAAATTTGTACATAAATTGGTTCAAACATACACTTTAATTTGCCCATAGCTTATATGAAATGTATTTATGGTTTTTAAATTACGCGACAAAAACCATTTTGTCGCTTACGCCCTTTCCATTTTAAGCAATCTAAAACAGATCCAACACGTTTTTTTTACTTTAACGCGGCGTCACCTTAATTTGGTCGGGTTGTAACAAGCTCATCTGACAGCCAGCCTAGAGTAGGGACAACAGTAGCAGAATTAGTTGTCATTTATCAATAACGATCCCTCTATCCATTTTTGCAGACCGCACAGTGTTGTGTCGTGACTCGTGTCGCTTTAATCCCGCCAATAAAGTCCACCGTAAAGTTTCAACAAGGAAATAATTAAAAAATAAGTATTGAGGACTCATATATTTTGATGTCTAGAATGTTTAGGTTATGTTGTTGATGATTTCGGAAAGCGATTACTTTCTCTAGGAGCCACTTTCGAGACCCAAATACCAGGAAAAATCAAATACTCCTTGTTTAAACTGAGCATTATTATTTCGTGAGTCATTCTACTCTTTGCTCATGATTTTATGCAAACTACTTTTTATTTGCATTTTATTTATGAATTTTGGTATCACCTAATGATAATTTTTATTAAAAGTTCACTGCCTTTTATCTTTAGAGGAATCATTGTCATTTACTTGTTCAGTTTGTGAAGAATAAATTTCTTTAGTTCTAATTTTTGTAAAGCGGGGAATTCACTACCGGGCTGCCCTCGGGCCGCCCGGTCTGGCACAAGTCTGCCGCTTGCCCCTATTGAACACACACAGAACAGGCAAGTCAGTCGAATAGATAGAGGGCTGCAGCTCGGTCGTGGAGACTCATGGACTCAATCTTCTTTGCAACAAATAATAGATCAGCATCGGTATTGATTTCTTTGGATTTTTCAATAAGTTCGCTGTATTAGCGGCATTAGGTAGATCGGTGTTCATGTAATCCTTGCTTTTAACTTTCTACAAACAAGGATACGGTAGACAGGTAAATGGAAATAAACGAATGTCAAAATTGTTTTTGTTCCTTCATCCCTAAGTTTAGTGTTTGTATTTTTTACAATAATATTTTAAGTGCACTCCAATAGTCCAGTCGCTCTCCAAGGTGCGAATGACGGCGGGCCGGCCGTCGCGACCATTCATGTATACAGACTTGCCCGTGCCTGCGCGGGAAAAATGCGATCTCGCGGGCAGGCTGCGGGCACGGGCCAACGGGCATGTATGTGCCCGTACCTAGGAATTGACGAGCAGCCATGCGACAGACCTACCCGTGACGGGCGGCCCGCAGCGGGCGGCCCGGTAGTCAATTCCCCGCTTATACGGTATTTGGTATTATGCTGTTATTACAGCATTTGCCTTCGCGTGCTAACCTTGCACGAAAGAAAGGCGATCAAACTTCGTCCGGTTTCTCTGTTAAGTCTTGACAACATTCATCATGCTAAATAATCGCTCTATATCAGCGTTAGAATGCGGCAAAACGAATAAAGATAATAATAATATAATTAAGTTTCCAGTGTGTGTCTTCAAGAGTTAGAAACATAAAAAAAAGCTAGTGGTTTAAAGTCGAAGCTACCACTAACTTAAATAATCTAATCCACTAGCCACTAAAACCAAATTTTTCCCGCCGAAAGGTACGCCTAAACTACCAAATCTAGTGGAAATTCCACTAAGTTGGCAACACTGACGATTCGATGTTTAAAAATAGAACAGTCTCTTTTATGTAAATGGTTTTTCGTATCTTTTGTTTCACTTATCTGTCAAATTTGTCAAAGTTTGCAATTTTGAATTTGAAAATTGTTCGGAAGAGATTTAAGCCGGAAAATAGTATGGACGTAACATATCTGTATAAGTAGAATATCATTGGACTATAGCATCATTTCACGTGATACAAAGACTCGTTTGAAAAGTTTGTTATAATAATATTACATAAGAATTATTATTGATTATTACGTAAGCTTATTGTCTAGAAGTTTAGGTAAGTAACTATGTTGGTATTTTAATGTTATAAAGTATACAATTTTGTTCTACTTATACGATTTTGCATGGAATATCTTATAAAGTTTACTTAATTTTTTTTATCAATTGATAAAATAATTAAATTAATATATATCAATGATGAAATACTCAAAGCAGATATGTTACTACCGCGCGCGTTGTGAAGATTCAAATACGGCCCAATTGGGCCGTCTGTTGTTTAGTCTGCATCGAGCGCAGTCACGAACGTGCCGCGTCTTGTCTTACCTAAATAAATTGAAAATGACGTCGTGCGCGTTTCGAAAATGTACCAATTATGACTCAAAAAAGAATAAAACATATGGAATCTCTTACCACATGTCTTGATTGCAATAAATACCAAGATTATTTACATTTTCAATAATTTTTTCGAACAATCTGGAAAAAATCGAATTTTCGTCATAGCTCAGGCGAAGAAAGAGACAGCGATACGATTCGACGTTTAAAAATAGAACTGTCTCTTTTATGTAAATGTTTTTTTGTATCTTTTGTTTCACTTATCTGTCCAATTTGTCAATGTTTGCAATTTTGAATTTGAAAATTGTTCGGAAGAGATTTAAGCCGGAAAATAGTATGGACGTAACAGATCTGTATAAGTAGAATATCATTGAAATATATGGTACTTGGTTCATTGAAAAAAAATACAATCACAAAATGGTAAACATTTAAAATTAGAACCTGAAGATTCCCACGAATCCTAATTCTATATTATCCTTAAACAAGTAGGTGTTGTCATACACAAAAACTTTGTTTGTTGAATGACGTGTGTTGTTGACGATTGACGAACTACAGCTACCTGACTTGGTATCACTGGCAAATATTCTCAGCAAACACTTCTAGGAAACATTATATAAGAGCGTTGCAGTTACTCATACAAATTTTAGGAAGACATTATAATTTGCACTGTGGTAATAATAGGTAGATTATACTAGTAAGTGGAAAAGTTTATATTGGTATGTTTGTAAGTTAAGCGTAGGTATACAACTAATTGGCTTAAAGTTTCGTCATTTTTGGTTTTTCCAGAGAATAAGCGCCGTAAGATTTTTTCCTTTTTTCATACGCTTAAATAATATAATTTAAGCTCTATCAAGAATATTTTATCAAGTTATGTTCTTGGACTGTCACTGCATTTATATAAACACCAAATTAGAATAATATTTATGGTAATTTCATCACTAAACTATTCTTATTCCTAAAATTTAGCTAGTAAGCCACTTTGAAAGTTCTGTGAAATTAATTTTAACATAAAATACCCAAAAACAGAACTTACTTTATGCTATATAGTAACGGAAATTTTACAATAATAAATGTACTTGTCACTTTCAAATCTATTATCTAATATACTTAAGTACAAAGTTATAGTGTTTATTTCGTTACTTACTAGATCATGACGCCCGCGACTCCGTTGCGCCAAAATTCGTTTAACTTCGGAACCATACATTTTCCGGAATAAAAACTATTCTATGTCCTTTTCCGGGACTCAAAGTATCTCCATGCCAAGCAAAAGGTTTGAGCGTGAAGAGGTAACCGACAGACAGACGGACAGACACACTTTCGCATTTATAATATTAGTATGGATTGTTACTTGAGTCACTTTGAAACGTCCGTAGAATTTGAATTAATTCGAATTTGTTTTCGCGATTTGGAATGTAGCTTGGGTCACTGATGAGCGTCCGTGTTTCGCAACGGTGTTTGTGATGTGGGGCGCGATAATGTCGTGATAATGTGACTGATCGTGTCAACATATTTAGCACCTGGCTCCTAAATCTGTAGCTAGCACTCCTAGAGATTCTAGCGCTCCTAGCAACTCTGGCACTCCTAGCAAGTATAGCACTTATGTTCACTTACCGGTCGTTGATGTAGATGGGTGTTCGGCCACAGAAGTGGCTATGAACAAAATGGAATGATACACACAAACACTCTCCGAAGAGTGTGATACTGGTGCGGCGGCGGCCTATATATAAAACGGCAGGCCGCGTTCAGTCAACAGAGACAATCGCACGGTAAATACGCCGGGACACGTAAACTATTTGATTATGGATTTCAGACGTCAGTACGTTTTTCCGGGGGAATGGACGAAAGGGTGGGGGCTTTTATGGACTTAAAATTTCGCCAGCAGTATTTTCAATCCATTCCAATCTTACGAGTTACGACTTTCAGACCTCAAAAAAGGATTTGCATTGATTTGACTGACTCCGTTGGGCAATGGACGTTGGTTATATTCTGCTTTTACATTAGGCGATATGTTTGCTTGTTTGCAGACTCCTTCTATTACAATAACCGAAGCTTGTAATATATTGTAGAGTATTATCTCAGCACTGCACTTTATCTACTTTAGATAGGTAGATGCGCATAGCTATAGTTCCAAAACCTTATTTCAAAAGAACGTTTGAATTCTATGATAGAGTATTTATTAAACTAATACAATAAAACTAAATTACAATAAAAACTAGCGTATATAAGTAAAAAAAAAAAAAAGAGAACAGTTTAAATATAAAAAAGGTTGTCATCCAGACTGCTGCCTTTAGGGAGAGTGCCCAGAATACTAGCCACATTGCCCCGCTGTAAGGCCAGGCTTAATCGCTGGCCAAAATACGCTCCAGCCCTCTGGTCACCTGTGCGATCTATGAGGCGGGATGATATAAGATTGAAAAACTTTTTCATATCATCCCCCCATGGGCCTAACGTTTCAAACGCAAGCGGCAAAAATATGTAGTCACGGCTTAAAGATACATATTTTCGCCGCTTACGCGTTTGCGCTTCGGACGCCGCCGCACCAGCGAATTATAATGGAATTTATTATATTCTGTTTGATATATTTTTCTTCTGGTATTTGATCTCATAGCCGACTTCAAAATAAAATAACATTCTAAATGGGAACTCAATCATTTAGAATAGTCTACGACCGCGCCGGTTCGGGAACCAACGAATATGGAAGGTTCTCAAATCATGATAAAGATATATTAGTATCCATGGGCGCCGGCAGAAATAATTTCCAAGGGGTGCAGATTTTATTTTTCTTTCTTTTCTTTTTTACTTTTTATGAACAACAGTGACTTAGTACCGAAACATTACGAACTATCTTTGTACGGCAATCGGCATGGTAATAGGGTTACAAAATATTCCATGTTCCTGTTAATCCCGAGATTCCCAAGGGGTGCAAGTGCACCACCTGGCACCCCCCTTCCGGCGCCCATGTTAGTATCATCAGTATCTCATGCGGCCTTCAGCAATAACATGGACTCATCACAGTGACCACGAGAGAGCAGCGTCCTCCTTATTGTCGTCGATATGATGCATTGTGGTGTGTGATTTGTTTGTTAATATCGCTTTGCTTGCGGTTGTATCGGTATTCCTATTTTTTTCGGTAAAGGATTTCAACCTTTTGTGAATCCAAATGAGAGCAAACGAAAAATAGTGAGCAGGCAGGTAGGTGGGGGGTGAGGGGTGGTGGTAGAATGATGGTGGAACCATGCCTTTGCAAAAATAACGTTAGAGACTTTCACATACTATTGTGCATGAATGACAATCTGGCTGGCCGCATACACACGTTTTCCATATTCGATTTCCCTATTCGTTTTCCGTATTCGGAAATCCGAACGGCACAAGTTCCGCACGTGTACGTTTCGAGTGCTTGGGCGCCGGCAGAAATTTCCGAGGAGTGCAGATTTTAGTTTTATTTATTTTCTTTTCTTTTTACAAACAACAGTGACTGTCTATTTACGTTAACAAAATACATTTAGTGCCGAAACATTACAAACTACCTTTGTACGGCATGGTAATATGCAGGTTACAAAATGTTGATTCCGAGATTCCCAAGGGGTCCAAGTGCACCACCTGGCACCCTCCTGCCGGCGCCCACGTTCGAGTGCAAGCCAGCGCGTTCGCGAGTGAAGAAAAATGAACGTTTGCGCTAGTCTCACGGAATTCCGAATCGAAATTCTACATTAGGGAATTAAATACGGAAAACGTGTGTTTACTGCTTTCCATATACAGGCTATAATAAAAATAAAGTGATAATAATTTAGGGTGTGTACGTGTTCCTTGTAGAGAGTTCGCTGTGAAAGTAACAGCGCTGAAAGAAAAATTTTTTTTTCACTTTTGTATGGGCAAGCGCCCCAGCCTCACGAGTTACGCCACAAAAGTGAAAAATAAATTTGGTCTTTCAGCGCTGCTACTTTCTCAGTGAATTCTCTATAAGGAACACACCCTAAATTATTATCACTTATTTTTGTTACACCTTGTATAATGTAATCACGTGAATAATTTTAGGTTTTGAGATTTTGTGGCAGGAGTTGATTAAATCAAATTACTAGTACTTTTGTTGGCTAACATTAAAATGCTAACCAACCAACAACGCCATTGCAAGATAAACTCCTGTTAAAAATATCTTGGAATCATGCTGAATATACATACATATATATATCATAACATATACATCTGGAGACATATAGGTACACCTACGAGGTAGTTCCTCTACCTCGTAGGTGTACCTATATGTCTCCAGCTTTAGCCTGAGAAAAAATTTGATAAGTAGACGTATTAAAGTTTAGTTATATTTTGTTGTTTATTACATAGCAAGACGGTAGTTTTAGACACGTGTCGTACATTAACAATATTCAAACATTATCATAACACGTTCACAATTCACATCGATTACTGTGGTGTTAGTACTACGCATCGTAAAACCAGGTCGTTAATTATGGTCATAGAAGAAAATGTTTACGAAGAAACATTATAGTCCAAATCACGAGGTTAGGACTATAAATATGTTATACTAGATGTCCCGCGCGGCTTCGCCCGCGTAAATTAGGAATTTTACAGAAATCGTACATTTTCCCATAAAAAATATTTCCCCCGTTTTTCCCACATTTTCCTGAGTTTCTTCGGTCTTATTAGTGTTAGCGTGATAATATTATAATATAACCTATAGTCTTACTCGATAAATGATCTATCTAACACTGAGATAAGTTTTTATATCGGACCTGTAGTTCCTGAGATTGACTCGTTCAAGCAAACATACTCTTAAGGTTTATAATATTAGGTAGGTATAGATTTTTTTTAATTATCGCTTGACAAACTCGAGTCTCGATCTAAAAGACTATGAAATGGTATAATATGGTAGTGATGATGATGATGATGATGAATGAAATTTGCATAGTAGCATATGCTCTCTGTTCTTAAAACAACGCCGAAACTCCCAAACTTGTATCTATAAAGAATCAGGAGTTCTCTCAGCACCTTTCGAACCACGGTATACCAGGTATATCTCGGTGCAAAATCTTGCTTGTTGGTAGCATATGCTTAGAATACTTCTCACGAAACCGAAGTCACCACATGTTTCCCTATAAGTTTTGAGGAGTTCCCTCGATTACTTATGGATCCTTCATCAGATCACCACTTTTGTGAATATAATACCAAATTGGGATGATACCCTATATACCAAAAGAAAAATTTTGAAAATCAGTTAACAAACGGCGGAGTAATTCCCCCCCATTTTTAAAGTCGGTTAAAATTGTAGCCTATGTGTTATTCTGATGTATAAGCTATATTATTGTAAAGTTTCATTAAAATCCGTTCAGTAGTTTTTGCGTGAAAGAGTAACAAACATCCATACATCCACACATCCATACATCCAAACAAACTTTCGCCTTTATAATATTAGTAGGATTAGTAGGATAATAATATAACCCAACGGAAATACCCTCTTCCCGTTGGGTTATATTAGATGGCTATGATTGTCGCAATATTATGTGGATTTTTGATATTACATATTTTGCCACAAGCGGGGTCACATGGTCAAATTTAGCAATTCTTCTCAATCAATTCAGCAAATGAATTGTCAAAACTGTCAAACTAACGAATGTCAAATAATTACGAATTACTAGACATGAATTGCAAGCAGATAGTGACCATTTTGCGAGTTAAAAAAAATTGAATCATAGATCATATTGATTCTCCAAAGCGACCATTTTAGCCCCGCAGGTGCCGCTACGTGTAGCCTTAGGGTACTGAGTACTATTATATTATGTGCTTAGGGTCTATCGAATCAAGTCGCTGTCATATGTCACGATATAGCTGTCATAATATGTTTATTTCACACGAAATATCCTACGGCTACAGCTCCATCTGGAGGCAAATGAATTACCGAAAACCGGCAGCTGTCTACAACAAGCACAAATAATATGTCGCAGCAGTATTCCCGGATCAATACGACCTGTAAACCTTCCTGAAGAGCGTATTCCCTCTTAAAAAGCAGGAATTAGGAAAGGCAGCAAAATTTGATACGACCATGACATGACCCCCCCCCCTGTAGCGTATTGATAATAATTAGAGATGTGCTGAGTAGTCGCCGACTATCCGGCCACTTTTGTAGTCGGCGACTAGTCGACGAATAGTCGGCAAAAAGCCCCGACTAATCGGCTTTTTACTTTTTTGCTATTATTGAAATTACATTAAAGAAAACCCTTGATTATTATTTATAATGTGTTTAAGACACCACACTCGATCCGTGTTACACAATTTAAAATTAAATGAAGTGTTTCTGAAATAACCTGCTAGTAAAGAAATTATTTTTGTAAATATAATCTTAACAACAAAGTAAGTACTTATGTATTATTAAATCGAGATTTCATGTTCATGAAATAGGTATTTAATGAAAATCATCAATCATCATAGAAACAAAATAAAGTAACGCATGTGAAGTACCTAAAGTCCTAAACATAACACGATTTGACACGTTTGCAGGCGGCGTGTGCGACTTACCCGCGACACAGCAGTAAAAAAACGTTACGGAAACTTCCGAAACCACGATCGGCTTGGCCGACTAGTCGGCCGATTAGTCGGCTTCTTTGCAACCGACTAATCGGCTAGTCGGCCAAAGTCATGATCGGCACATCTCATTAATCTATACTAATATTATAAATGCGAAAGTATCTCTGTCTGTCTGTCTGTCTGTCTGTCTGTCTCGCTTTCACGCCAAAACTACTGAACCGATTGCAATGAAATTTTGTACACAGTTATTCTAGAGTCTGAGAAAGGACATAGGCTACATTTTGATGTGGGAAAATATCTTATTTCCATGAAAATATCGATGAAAATTACTTCGCATTGCGCGTGGCCAGCGCTCATCCCGGGGGTCCTGGGTTCGAGTCCCGCAGGCGGAACAAAAAGTTTTCAATGTTCCTGGGTCTTGGATGTGTATTAAAATAATATTTCAAAAATCTTAAATATATTTTATGTATAATATTATAAAAAATCCAGAAATATATCGACGCGATGCAATGAACATTTTAGTTGTAATACGATTCAACAGATGGCGCTTTTTTTTACTTCGTTGTAACATAGAACTAATCATACTTATTAGTTATTAGTTATTATGTTTTTGTTTATAGTTTTTAATACGTTAGAATATTATGTTTAATAATATTATCACTTGCTATAATAATAATCAATCTATCTTATCTTATAGAACTCCTACTGCATTTCTAAGGAGTTCGAGTGTGTTGTGTTGGCCTATATTCCATCCAGAAAATATATCAATGCAATCAACATTTTAATTCTAATATATGAAAACAGATGGCGCTTTATTTTTTACTTCATTATTATAACAGAACTAATCATACCTACTTTATTATATATTATTGTTTTTATTCATAACTAGCTGTTGCCCGCGACTTCGTCCGCGTGGACTTTAGTTTATAGCGCGCGGTGTCAACAAAATTTGTGTCAAATTTAAAAACTTTTTAAAACCCTGGTAAGTGGTACCCCTCTTAGGGCCGCGCAGCGCGCTACACCGGAATGGCAGCGCTGAAAGTGCTCGCCTCGCCGCTGCCATTCCGGTGTAGCGCGGCCCTTAAGAGGATACAACAGCGGCTAGAGAAATGAAAAAAAAGTACGTGTAATATCTATAGCTGTCTCCCTTACCTCAAGCCTATACCGCAGAACGCGATAGAGACAACTGCAGAAAATCCAGAAAATCAACGATTCGTTGTCCCCTGATTCCTTCTCCAAAACTTAACCGATTTAAGTACTTTTTTCATTAAAGATTAAAAAAAGGCTTGAGCTGTGTTCCTATGTTTTGCTTTTTTTTGTATAATCTAGCCAAATCTGTTTTCTGGACGTTTGAACACAGTGGAAAATCTGGCCATTTTTTTGGGTTTTTGAACGTTCATATCTTATTTAATAATTAAATTATGAAAAAAAAATAAAACATAGGGACATTGTATTAGTGGCCGTAGATATTCAGGAAAAAAAATATAACTCTACTAGCATTATCCAGGGAGGAAACAGGGGACAACGTTTGTATGGAAAAAAGGGCGGTGTGGAATCCTCTTAATTAATCAAAATACCCAAAAACAGCTGTGCAGTGTGCACATAATCTGTACTAATATTATGAATGCGAAAGTATCTCTGTCTGTCAGTCTCGCTTTCACGCCAAACGCCAAAACTACCGAACCGATTGTAATGAAATTTTGTATACTGATAGTCTAAAGCCTGAGAAAGGACATAGGCTACTTTTTTACTGGAAAAAAGGGTTGTAAGGGTCGTAAATTTGTTCAAAAAATTCATAATAGATGGCGCCGTGCGTCTTCTACATCGCACTGACGCTTGCTCAAAAGTCTTTCTATAAGAGGTGGTATCATCTTACATTTAAGTCTCGATTTTTTTCGATTGTTATATCTATTCTACGGTATTAAATAACTCAGTACTTTATCTGTGCAGGCAGTGACGTAACCTTAATACCAAATTTCACCAACGACTGTTAAAGTTAATGCTCGAATTAGTATCACGTTAGCTGTTTCGTTTTTCATATGAATGAAAGAGAAGACAGGATATTTTAACAAGCTGTTAACACTAACAGACGTTGGTGAAATTGGGGCTAAACCTATCAATGATAAATAGTTTATGGGTAAAGTTGTGTAATTGGGGGGCTAAATAAGCTTTAAAATTTGGCATAATATATAAAGTTTAACATACAAAAATGAAGTACTTATTGTTTGCACACTGCACAGCTGTATTGATTTAATGGGTACCAGGGTTTTTTTATGTTACGCGCGATGTCAACAAAATTGGTGTCAAAAGCTTTTAGCTTTTGACACCAATTTTGTTGACATCGCGCGCTATAAACTGAAGTCCACGCGGACGAAGTCGCGGGCAACAGCTAGTAATTAATAAACTTAGACACGCCCTCTGGCTGTAGTAGTGGGGTTGTTGATATATAAAAAGATGTCGCTCGACATTCCCCCCTTCTATCAGCTACGAGCCCGAGTGGTAGTGTTGAGTGACATAACAGTGTTTGATTTACTCTCCCTACAAGATTGTACAAATTGTACACCCCCAAATAACAGCGATTTGTTTTTGTGTGACCCCCTCCAAAACTACAGGCTGCGACCGCGCCTGCTGTCCGCAGTATTATGATTTCAGGGGGCAGCCGGTTTAAGATTGGATTGTGGATGGAGGGGATCCGCAGACACATCGTACTTGGTAGAAAGTAGTCACAGATACTTAGTGCATCTACAATCTATAACCAAACCTGAACAGCTATCCATCCTTAACCTAATAATAATAATAATAACGCCCACACCGGTTTCGTTGACGGTGGCCGGTTTCATTGAAACCAGGCCAGTTACACAGGAGTAATTTTATAGTGCCCAAGTGTGTGCGCAGTACACTCTCTATTCCTTTTACTCTTATAACCCACAACATTAAGTGGGACGGAAGACCGACACGACTGACGAGAGGTCAAGCGCAGGACCGACTTTTTACATACCCATCCGACGTATGGATCATCTTACTTGTCAGACAATCAGGTGATCAGTCTGCATTGTCCTAACCAAACTTGGAAATAACATGTTTCCAACGCGGGAATCGAAGCCAAGACTTCCGAGTGAAGAGCCATGCTCGGAACCACTGGACGACAGAGGCGTTATCTATATATTAATACGTGAGCCAAAAACTTTGTATCCCTTTTGACGAAAAATGGGGAAACGTAGGTGAATGAAATTTTGCACAGTTATAGTTTATATGGTGAAGGAGTGCATCGAGCTAATATTATTTTGAAATTATGCTTTTATCATACATTTTTTTAACAATTAAAACATTACACACACTACAACACACACACTAGGAAAATTACAGATTTTTGAGTGACAAGCCTATACATACGAATTATACTCTTTTATTTATGGTTGAAGTCTGTTGACAACAAGGTGACAATTTTTTTTTATTGAATCTTAGATACTATAAGACAATGCTTATTCGGCCAGTCTGAGTCCCAGAGACAATAGATGAAAAAAATGTGATGAAGTCAATATTTTTTTACAAAATATAGGTAGTAGACCTAATGTCGTTGAAACTAAGGTCGAATTTCGACCATTGGGCGATCTCTAGTCCTACCAATATAATGAATGCGAAATTAAATTTTGCACTCAGAGACGAATATTAATTACTTAACTATATTTTATACAATTAAATGAACATTATCTTCATTAAATTGAAACACAACAAACATTAAATTGAAGTTTAATCGTCATTAAAATATGTCTCTGAGTACGGCCGTAATAATTCTAAATGACACATACATTCGATAATTTCATCATTGAATTTAGCAAACTGCAAAACATAATAGGAATTCTAGGCAGTACGCATCACAAGTGCCAATAATATTATGTTATACTTAGCGATGCGATATTATATCAAAATGTTTTTGAGTCTGGACTTTGCTCTAAAAAAACATCGAAAGCAGAATTATAGGGAACTAGATGACGCCCGAAACTCCATGGCGCCAAAATTCGTGTATCGCGCGGGAACCGTACATTTTTCCCGGATAAAAACTATCCTATGTCCTTTCTCGGGACTCAAAGTATCTCCATGCTAAATTTCAGCAAAATCGGTTCAGCGGTTCGCGCGTGAAGAGGTAACAGACAGACGGACAGACAGACAGACACACTTTCGCATTTATAATATTAGTGTGGATGTGGATATTGTTCCGTGCAAAAAGAGGATGTCGATACCGGTGATGGAGTCATTGCGTGTCCTAGAAGAATAGCTTAATTCCTCCAAGTATAAGGAGGAAACAACAGGTAATGGATCTCGTTTGCAACATGCGAGTATGAATATGACCAGGAAGATACTAATAGCCGCACACAAAAAGTTTTACGGTCTTACTACAAAAGATTTAAACACCTGTTTAACAGTTGATTAGAAAAAAATATACTAGTACAAAATGGTCGCAAAACAATAGATGTTTAAATCTCTTGTAATAGACCGTTAATGTTTAGTGTTTACTTAGATGTGCTCCCTCACCGGGAGCATTCGCTTGTAATGTAACGTTACAGAGTTGAGCATTACATTAGTGAGGCAGGAGAGCCGAGCATTATAATGCGCACCTTGTATGATACAACGTGTAATATCTTGATACAACTTGTAACATCAATGCTACGTGACTTACTATGGAATGATTAAAATCGAATCTATAATGTTACATTACAAGCGTATGCTCCCGGTGATACCTTAATGAAGAGTTTGACATAAACTTCATACATTTTCTTCCAGTCTTCATGTAATTAAAGTTAAGTGATTATTAAATGTCCCATATTATGATAGAACAGGGGTTCCCAGTCTTTTTGAGCATGAGGCGCAGTTACATGTCACAATATTTTGTTGTATACTCTACCTAGCTATTAAAAAAAGATACATAACTAAAAACATTTAATGATAGTTAGGCTAAGCAGGTAAATGAGGTAAGTAATAATAAACAAATATTTAATCATCCTCCTGCTTTATATAATTAAAATTATAATGTTATTTTATAAAATTTGTGGTTTCGGAAAATGATGGAGGATCGCCTGACGGCGGCAGCACACACTTTGGGAACACCTGCCATAGAACATATTTAGTCTTTAACATCCTAGAGGTCGCATTTGAACTGGTATGCATCATCACTGAAAAAAGTGAAAACATTTTACGTGTATATCAAATACGTAAACATTTCAATGAAAAGCATTGACGTATACCGTGATAACAATATCAAAGTTACATTATTTAGCAATAATCAGAAAAACCTCGTAATACCTCGTAAACCTAGCATAAATATTTGACAGCAAAGTGATCGTTACGAGTTATATTTCTTAATATTGATGATAACGCGTATTATTACGTTTTCACGCTAGACGGTAGCAGGGCCTGATTAACCCTTAGGCTAATTAGGCTGCAGCCTAGGGCGCGAGGATCGGGGGGGGCGCTGAATTCGTGTCTTCGCAATTCACGTGCACTTATCCAGCATCATTGCATCTACTCTACAAATTTTAACTAGACCGAGACAAAACATTAAAATTAAATGCGCTTGAGAGTCCCAAAGTTCAAAAGTTCAAAAATTGTAACACACCTAGCGGGGGCACGTCTTCATAATTAGCCTAGGGCGGTCAGAACTCTTGACCAGTCGCTGGACGGTAGCACCAGCAGAGATAGTTAACAAAAAGGTTGGTTCGACGTTTGACAACGTTTCCGCCAATATTCCCATAATAATATCCCCCACACCGGTTTCAGTGACGGTGGCCGGTACAAATAAAATGACATTTTCTAAAAATGATTCCTAGCTAGATCGATTTATCGCCTCCGAACCCCCTATATACTAAATTTCATGAAAATCGTTGGAACCGATTCCGAGATCCCAAATATATAAAATATACCTTTATACAAGAATTGCTTGTTTAAAGATATAAGATATAACGTGTATAATATCTCGAATTTTGCTCGGATTATTTACTGCATATAGTAGCACCCTTTGTGTCGACCATTGCATAATTTTCCCCTTATTTTTCTATGGTTAATGAATTCTTTGTTATCATGTCGCCGTGAAGGTGCATAAGAAAAAAATGTACAAACACGAATACTTTGGTCATTTCGACGATGAAAAGAAAAAAAACTGTATAAACAACCATCATACTATTATGTTGTGATTCGTAAACTCGACAAACACTGATATACTTACACTGATACGACTGTTGACGGAATGGAAATAGGTAACTTGTTTATCGCCTACTGTTTGGTAGAGTCTTAGTCATCGCTACTTCGCTACGAACCGCTTTTTATTATAATATGAATCTGAGCCCGTACCACGAAACTCTTTTGAGACTCAAACAATCGTACGAGAATGCCCCGTCCTGCTCTAACAAACGTGAAATAACGTTCTTGGGCATTTTCAAAAAAATGTGTACCCCTGGTTTTTACCTTGTCCCTTGACTTCGCTACAGATTATTTGTAAAAAATTACATACTAACATTTTGTAATTTTAATGTAGGAGCAAAAACAAGTTTTCTTTTATTAAAATACATTCACGTTTGTATAAAATTTTATTTAGTATGAGATTTATAAGGGTTTTTAAGTACGGAAACCTATTAAATTCACCTGTCCCCTTCCCAGAAGTTGTAACAAAATCTTTAATAACTATTTTTTTTCTTAAAGTAAGTTACTTAAAAAACATATGTTAGATTCTTAAATACTTAATGTATCAATTGAATGTCTCGTTATTGAAAAATCTAACATAATTTAACTACAAATTAATTAAAATTATAATCATGAAAAAACAACCCGGCCGGAATGTTCGGTTTAGTGACCGTTTTTTTTAGTTTTATAAACATACTACAAAAATATTTTCGGCACTAAATGATAGCACTATATTTCATTGTACATCGAGAAACTTCAATTTGAATTTAGTAGTTAAAAATCTGCTACAAGACGCGGACGCAGGTTGGATGGTTCTTCAGGAACGGTTTATTTGTTCAGATAAGTGACCATATTTTGTAAGCATTATTATATTTTCTCCAACTGTTTTTACTGTTAACACGTTGCAAAATTAGCTTAGTATTTAGTAAAAAAAATGAAATTGTGATAACTATTATCGGTTATTTACAAACACTTTAAAAGTAAAAGAAAGTAATATTACGTGACTTCCGACTTGTGACTTTTCGTATGGTCACATATAATGGAACGGACAAGTCACAACCGGCGGAAAGCATAAGGCTTAGTTCACATTTATATAAATTATTTTTTTATTCACAGATTTTATTAAGAAAATTGGAGATTTTTAAACTGGTACGATTAACTTACAATTAATATATTTTTTATTACTTATGTGTTAAGGTGACGCCGCGTTAAAGTAAAAAACCGCTTTGGATATGTTTTAGATTGCTAGTTTTCTATGAAAGGCCGGCCCGGCCTCCCACAGAAAACAAGCAATGGAACAGCAAAAAATGGAAAGGGCGTAAGCGACAAAATAGTTTTTGTCGCGTAATTTAAAAACCATAAATACATTTCATATAAGCTATGGTCAAATTAAAGTGTATGCTTGAACCAATCCATGTATAAATTTTGGAAGCTTAAATCACCCTCCTCTGTTGGAAAAATAGGAATCCCTTTTTTTACACAGGTTTTTTTGATTGATTATTCTGTGTTATAAAAGTTGATCAATCGTGTTATGCTATGGGTAAATCAAAGACAAAGACATGATGAATACTGACAATGAACTTTAATTTCTTAGCTTTAGTCATCGCTGAGAAAAATCGATATCGCTACAAGCAAATTATCAAGGCGTCGCCTTTCCTTAACAATAACAAATATACTTACTATTTAAAATTTAAGTAAGTACATAAAAGTTTTATTTTTTTTTAATAATTTTGATTTTATTTCCACTACTTTTCTATCAGTAAAGTTGAAAATCATTTTGTGTCATTGATATTTGCAGATTTATAATAACTAGACATCAGATTATATGCATTTGCATACTTGCATATGCAAATGCATATAATGTCACTTTTTAGGCGATAGTGCATATTTTGGAAATTTTTCGTTGATAGTGCATATTTCGGTAGTTTAACTTCCATGGGTATTAAGATTGCAATCGGAAAATGTTGGTAGAAAATTATTATTGGCGTATAATAAATAAATAAAAAGTCTTTATTTCAAGAAATTAAAAATCCTGGATTTTATGAAATTACAAAAATTGGCGCTTTTATTAATGTCACTACCGGAAAAGTCTTCAAAAAAATAATACATTTTAATATTAAGTGACTTTTTATTGTGCATATTTTGTGCATATTTCGACCATTTTTCGTGCATATTTGCATGGATATTTCGGCACTTTGATCGTGCATATAATCCGATGTCATTAATAACTTAGGAATTCGTAGACATGTGAACACATCTTTATGATTATGAGATGTTCGTCCCTCTAATTATTGAAGTTAAATCTATGAAATCAAAGAATTTTTTACTTTTATAAGTAGTGCAACAACAAAAATGTTTAAATAAAAGGTTTTTGTGTTATATAAACTTCTTTAAATATGTTAAATATTACTTACTCATGTAAAAAAATGAAAAATAACCTAGTGGGTAGGTCACATAGTCACATTATGGATTAAAAATAATTGCTACTATTGTTGATCCTTGAAATTATCTATATTTTTTTTAATAAACAATTAAATATGCATTTAACTAGATTAAATAAACGAAGAAATCCATTTATTGCTGTATTTTTTTGTATTAAATTATATTTTACATTTAGTCGCACAACGGAATCTGATTCGTCGAAAATTCGATTTTGTTTCAATAATATCAGAATAATATAACGTTTTCAGCGTTCTTTTTAACTTATTCCATTAGTTCAATATTTGTACTTGTATATGACATTCAAATAAAGGTAAATAAATGACCTTAAAAAATATAGACATATTTTTGCAAGGGTACACGTTTTTTTGAAAATGCCCTCTTAGAGTAGGACCTCATAGAAATCATGTTCAATCATGCTTGTTGTAAGTGTAAGTGTAGTTGTAAGTACACATATTTTTACACACAGATGTAAACCAATTTCGGTTTCGTTTGACAGCTCGAGATTGTTGCTCTATTCCGCTAGGTATATCAACTTTATGGTTTAACCGCGCTTTATAGAAATACAATGGCACATTAGGTCGAGATTAAAGTTATTATTCACATTTAGATTGTAATAAACAAATTGAATTATAATAGAGTACACGTTTGTCATTTTAATACTGTAGATGCTGGAAATAGGAACTTATTACAGTGATACTATCTACATCTAGCAAGTTACTGTATAGTGTATGAATATAAATCAGTATACAAAATAATATTGTAATTTGTAATCATTATTAAAAGGTAAATTCAAACTATGCCTATGTCCAGCAGTGGACGACTATAGGCTGATATGATGATGATGAAATTCAAACTAAGTTTATCTCAATAAACAAATGAAATAATATAAAATATTGATTTCATAGGCAAACAACTGTTTATAAAACGTTGTGCTACGTTGCGTAGTGCATCGTAGCGAGAAAAATCGGCGTAGCGCGTACGACGTAGCGGCGTAGCACGCGCGTAGCGGAGACAAAATCACTACGTATTTTTTGTTTATTTTTTATTTTTCTACCAAAATTGTGTAAGTAGGAAGCCATTTTTGCAGTTTTCTAGTTTAAAATAAATTTTTTTCACCTTCATTCGTTCAAATGTATTTTTTTGTAAAATTAATGATTGTTGCCCGCGTAACGAATTCTGCCGAAACCTTCAAAAGAGTACGATGTATTGTTATACCTCTACAATTAGTTGCTATCCATTTAACAATAGAACCTAATATCACTTAATGACTACGTATATTTGTAATTTGTATGGTCGGATTCGTCATTTTGGACATAATAGTGGTTAGATGTTTCGTAGTTTATTTTTTCGTTTTTCTTTACAATGGAAATGTAATTCTAATATTATAAAATGGTATTTTTTGTTTGTTTGAATCGAAAAACATCTTTTGATTGCAATTTTCCAAGTGTAGTGTACGTACATCATGCATATAAGAGGATGGACTACAGTTTATCACAGAAAAAGTTGTTGTGATATTACTGTACTCAAATTCTCGTGTCACAATGTTAGGTCGCGTACTAGTCCGAAACGGCTTTACTGATTTTAATCAAATTTTATATGCATATTCAGTGAGTCTGAGAATCAATATAATAAGTACCCAGTAGGGTACTTATTATATTGATAAATGCATTTGTTAATTGCATTCAACAAATTTTGTTCAATAAATAATAGTAAATTATTACAACTCGAGACTGACGACGACCATGGTTTATGTGACGGGATAGCGATGGACGTTGTCATGGTAACATACTTATTTAGTCACTTCAATCCATACTAATATTATAAATGCGAAAGCGTGTCTGTCTGTCTGTCTGTCTGTTACCTATTCACGCCCAAATCGCTGAACCGATTTCGCTGAAATTTGGTATGGAGATACTTTGAGTCCCGAGAAAGGACATAGGATACTTTTTGTCTCGGAAAAATGTACGGTTTCCGCACAGTAAACTTTTATGATTTGCGCGTAAACTATTCGATCGATTTTGATGAAATTTGGTATGGAGACTTTAAGACATAAGAAAGGACAAAGGATACTTTTTGTCCCGGAAAAATGTACGGTTCCCGCACAAAAAACTTTTATGATTTGCACGTAAACTATTCAATCGATTTGGATGAAATTTAGTATGGAGATACTTTGAGTATCGAGAAAGGATATAGGATACTTTTTGTCCCGAAAAAATGTAACGGTTTCCGCACAATAAACTTTTATGATTTGCGCGTAAACTATTCAATCGATTTTAATGAAATTTGGTATGGAGACACTTTGAGTACCGAGAAAGGACGTAGGATACTTTTGTCCCGAAAAAATGTACGGTTTCCGCACAATAAACTTTTATGATTTTCGCGTAAACCATTCAATCGATTTTGATGAATTTTGGTATGGAGATACTTTGGACATAAGAAAGGTCAAGGGATACTTTTTGCCCCGGAAAAATGATACGGTTCCCGCAATATAAACTTTTATGATTAGCGCGTAAACTATTCAATCGATTTTGATGAAATTTGGTATGGAGACACTTTGAGTATCTTAAGACTTATGGTTTGCGCGAAAACTATACAATCGATTCTATTCGATTGTATGATTTTATATTCTGCTGCGCTGGCTGCGCCCCCCCAAATCCTGGGATATCTGCTTACATCATAATGATTTCGCGTCGTTAGCTTTGAGTTTTAATTTTCCCTTTTAAGAACAAAGTTATTAACACAACCAAAACTAAACATACACTTTTCGGCTGTCATCCTACTAATATTATAAAGCCGAAAGTATGTGAGTTTGTGAGTTTGTGCGTTTGTGAGTTTGTGAGTTTGTATGTTTGTTACTTCTTCACGCTTAAACGGCTGGACCGATTTCGATAAAATTTTACAAGGAGGTAGCTGACATCCTGGATTAACACATAGGCTACATTTTTAACCGATTTTCAAAATGGAGGAGATGTTATGATCGTTTTCATTTGATTTTTTTTTTGTTCAACGACTACTCTGCTGTTTTTGAGCCGATTTCGACAAAAAATTACAAGCTCCTAGCTGATATCCTGGATTAACACATGGTCTACTTTTTTAACCGACTTCCGGAACGGAGGAGGTGTTATGATCATTTTTTAAATAGATTAATAGGCTTTCACCCTGTCACCTACGTGTAACTGCGCTGCAGCCTCAAAAAGATTGGAAACTCCTGATACACTCTAATATAGCTTTCCTGGCTAAATGGGTTAAGATTTTTTTTATTGGATCAGTAGTTAATGAGATTAGCGCGTTCAAACAAACTCTTCAGGTTTATAATATTAGTATAGATGTGCCGCCCGTCCGTCCCGTCCTTCGTTTCACAGTCCTTTACACTGCGAAATGTTGGAAATCGTTTCACAAACAGCGAAGTTAATCATAAATCATAAAAAAATCACATCTGAACAAAAAACATATATTTTTATCTCCTTCGTTTTGGAAGTCGGTTAAAAACAAAAGCATATGACAAATTAATCAACTTCCATCCCTCAGTCATCAAAAATTGATGGTTCCGGTGATCAAACTCAATTCATTTTGTCTCTAATTACCAATAACTATTTACCTATTAATACACAATTTAGTTTACCTAATAAATCGCGGGTAACACCGCGGGGCACAGCTTGTAAAATAATATGGGCGAAATACTTGTTTAAGTGTATTATGGCAAAGCAACGTTTGCCGGGACAGCTAGTTATACTGTAAAAAAAATAACTTTTTTTTTCGTAAATAGCGTTTTGCGAAGGCTAATATTTGTCTTTCAAGTCGCAATTTGAGGCCTTGCTTAAGCAAAACAGAAGCAATCTACGCATGAAAAATGAAATCCTCTTATTTGTAAAGGCTTTACCGTAGTTATTGAGATAGCATATCACGTTGAATTATAAATTATCACACCTAAAACCTTTATCTATCTTCGGTAAATAAAATCATTGTAATGGAAAATACAAAAATAAGACACTACAGTCTACAATGTAAAAGCGCGATAAGAGCAGACTGTAGGCGATTCTCATACTGACAACAGACTCTTTTGAGGAAAAGCGTAATTATTTGTAACGATGATTATGAAAGTTTTTAGTCAGCTAATTCTAGTCTGTACTAATATTTTAACAATTTTTAACGCTTAATATTTTCTGTCTGTCTATATTCTACCTATTCAAGCCTAAACTGCAGAACTGATTAAGATGAATTTGCGTGAAATTATGATAGTTCTTTTGTGTCAAAATGTACGGTTTACGCGCGAATTCTGTGTGAATCAAAATCATCGTTTTTCTTGATAAAGACACACAAACACATCAATTAATAATACTCTCAGTATGAAGATAACAATAATGCCTATTGCTTTATTTTACTTATTTTGCCATTCGCTCTCACTGAAAACTTATAGGAAGTTTAACTGCCTGTACCTATAATACTGTTCAGATATATTATGTGTAATTTATGAAGGTGAGACTCATATTATGAAACAGACTATTGGAACTATTTCAGCGAGGCCTTACTTAGGAATTGGATGTATATGATGTCACATTCAAATAACACAATGACAAAAATTTTCAATGTAAATTCAAATTCAGTAAAATATAAACCATTTGTTTCAGGTTTCTTGTATCACACTTACGTAATAAGCGAAAGTGTGTAAGTTTGATTGTTACTTCTTTACTCAACAAGACAACCTTACAAAAACTTTAAGGGGAAAACATTAAGCAAACCGGTCACCTGATGGAAAGCACCTACCGTCAACTATGGACACTCGCAATGATATGTTACAAATGTCACAATTTAACGGCTTAACAACGCATTTTTAGACTGAGAACGCTATTTAATGTTTGGGATATGTTCAATAAAAGTTCCCAAGTTTTTGTTTTTCGGAATAATTGCCACCCTTGTTCCCTGGCTGCCATTGCAATTGTAAAGTGACAACATAGTATATTAAACTATATAACTAAGTAGTATGTAGTTTTATTTGTTGATTACATACAGCATACACACATTATACGAGAATGTAGAGATAGCGACTGATGTTTACCGTCTTTCTGTTATGGTAACTGTCTCTATTAAATTATTATTGCATGTCACTTAAAGTTTCATATAATTTACTGTATAATATTTAAAAAAAAATGATTTGATTTAAATATTGTTTTTAAAGCTCCGAAAATGCTTTGTTTCTATGCCGGGAAAACAAAAGAAGAAAAAACCTCGCGATTTTTTTCGAGGTTTTAAAAGAAGGCAAAGAAAATGCTAGAACTATTTAAATGGAGGGCGCCTTTTCTGCAAGACTTTATTTTGATCTAATTCCAAATGTCATAGATAGTGAAAACACGATAATATTAGTTTATACTTGAAACTACCCGCATTGCAACCTAGAATTACCTAAAGTGTTACTAGTGTTTGCCACCCGTATGTTTGTACAAGGAAGCCGTAATAGCCGCATTATTTCACACTCGGTCTTCGGCTACAATGTCACATTGTCTTCAGTCAGCAATTTATCAATAACGACAGTATCAAGAGTTCCGGCTGCGGTATTTTGGCCATCAGCGCCGCATCCGCTCGAGATACGCCATTACCCGTAACCTTTATGCCGACCGCATAAGGTTCGAAACCATAGACTTTAGAGGTAGTATATCTCTGAACGGTTTGGCGCTACGCAGCGAGTAGCACGGCTCAAAATGCTTTGGTCACGCTACACTACGGGTGTGTATTTGGATAATCTAGTGAACTTATATTTAGATAAAGAACTATATTTATAACTAGACATTCCGCGCGGCTTCGCCCGCGTAAGTAGAAGGAATAGGAATAGGAATTTCACGGTAACCTTACATTTTTCCGCAAAAAAAATGCCTATGTCCCTTCACGTTCTCTGTATCTGTGTAACATAAAAATGGCTCCAGTAGTAGTTTCAAATAATTTTCCCCGTTTTTCTTTTTACATTTTCCTCTGTTTCTGCGCTTCCATTAGTCTTAGCACGATAATATAATATAGCCTATAGCCTTCCTCGATAAATGAGCTATCTAACACTGAAAGATTTTTTCAAATCGGACCAGTAGTTCCTGAGATTAGCGCGTTCAAACAATCAAACAAACAAACTCTTCCGCTTTATAATATTTGTATAGATCTAGATATAGACTAAAATATAAGAGGTTTGTCGATGATGCAGTTAGGTACCTATTTACGTAGTCTAAACTCAAACACTCAACTAAAATATTCAATGGGCTATGTTTAAAAGATAAGGAAACTTGGTTTTTCTCTAGACAAGCTTAAATGAAACAATTTAAAATTAAAATTAACTAACCTCACCAAACTTTAACTACAATACTCAGTTTTTTATTTTATTTATTTTAGGTCGCCCAATTAACAAGGTCATTAGCGACCACACAATACATTTTGTTGCAGTGGGTAATGAAAATTAAAAAATATATCTTACATTTTGAGGTAATGTAGATAAAACGCTCAAAATAGTTTTCTACAAATTCTAATTTTTAGGTCTTGCATTTTTAATTGTTATTAACCTAATTTTAATACTTACGAAGTGAGTAATACAATTGCTCAATGTTGCATAGCAAAAATATAAATACTTTAGACCCTAGAATAATTAGTACTTACTTTAACTAAAATAGTTGATACTATAAAAATACTATCAAATATAACTAGTTAATATTCAGGTACAATAAAACCAATGTTTTTTTAGAAATAACGTAAAAGAAATTAACATTATTTAGTAACATCCTAATTGTTTACAATCACGTGATAAAATTAAGTCAATATTGAAATGTATTCGTACTATCTTTCATTATCAAAATCATAAAATAGTTAATACCTATCTGCTAACTGCCTGATACGCAAAAATTCTACGGCTCTAAGAATAATTGTTTTCCAAGATGGAATTTCTTGATAACAAAAATAGGTGGTTGTTTATTCTACGTAAAAAATATAATCCCATATTTCATTCATTTTTTCGAAATAAAAATTAGCGCATTTTCTTTCCTATGGTCAACTCTATATCTGTGCGGACACATATAACTATGCTCCACTAGAACATTAATTAATCCTGAGAAGAATAGGACGAAGATGTAGTTTTGGTTGCGATTACGTTCTACTAGTATTTAGGAATGGACTGGAATAGCATTGTGTAATGAGGTCCAATTGTGACAAGTAGCTTAACACACGCTGAGCACAGAATACCTAATGTGCTCTGAGTCTTAACCAGGCCACGATCAAAGGTATGATAGGATATAGATATGATATGATAGGATATAGATATGATATGGACGACTACTATAATATTAAAATCTGGTAATAGATGTAAGGCTCGTACTACAAGTGAAAAGCTTTATTGCTGTCAACTTTACCTACAATTCATACATACTTTTCTCATTCATAGAGTATGAATTGTAGTAGGTAAAGTCAACTTGCCCCCCCCCCCCCCTGCGCCATCGGCTGGCGACGCCCTTGGTAAATGCCGACTGAAGATATAAACTAGAGTAAAATGACTAGTGATTGGATAGAACCAGTCATTGGACAAAGCGCAAAAACATAATATTTATAAAGGTTGCTTTAAAAACTGCCTATTTCTAAAGTTATAGAACGCCTGATTTTAAAGAAAAGCAGGTAGATTTTAAAGCAACCTTAATAAATGTGTTTTTGTGCTCAGTCCAATGACTAGTACTGTCCAATCACTAGTCATGTTCACCTTAGTTAGTTAAGTAAATATATCTATGTATGTATGTACCTACATACATACATAGATATATTTACTTAACTATATCTATGTATGTATGTAGGTATATACATACATAGATATATTCGTACCTATGTAACGAAAAAAATATATATATCCGTTGCCCGTGAATTCGTTTGCTAGAAAAATTGTTTATCCCATGCGAACTCTACAAGGTGTAAGAAAAATAAGTGATAATACTGTAGGGTGTGTATGTGTTCATTATAGAGAGTTCACTGTGAAAGTAGCAGCGCTGAAATACCAATATTTTTTTTCACTTTTATATGGGCAAGGGCCCGAGCGTCACGAGTTTCCCCATACAAAAGTGAAAAGAAAAGTGGTATTTCAGCGCTGCTACTTTCACAGTGAACTCTCTACAAGGAACACGTATACACCTTTAACTACTATCACTTATTTTTGTTACACCCTGTATTAATTTAGTCGGGATAGAGCTACTGAATTTCATCTAAATCGATTTAGTGGTTTCAGAATTAAGAGGTTATAGACACAATTTTGCACTGGTAACTAATTAGTATGGAAGGATGGATCACTATTATTGTAAAGGAAGAATAGCTGTTAGAAACGTTTACGACTTATGAAAATCATTTTTATGTCTTACGTAGGTGTCTGGGTCATAAATAAATAAATAAATAAATAAAATAAAATAAATAAACTTTAACTAAATAATACCTATATCCACTACGAAGGCGAAACTTTTTAGTGTATTTGTTTCTTACTACTTAAGTCACAGATTAAACAGTTGACCGTTATTTGAAGCATAATAATTGAGATAGGCACATCCGTTTCCGTAGATTTTACCTCCTTTTCTTTCCTGAATGTTGGTAGCTCTGTCAACCTTGGCGCCATCATCGAGCAGGTAGAGGGAGAATTCCCGCTCGAATATGATCATTGGCGTTTTGTTTTCCGCACCGCACAGTAGTGCTCAGAAGTCATTACGTATTATACCTCCTTATTATATAACTCCTAGTTATATAATTTAAGTAAAAAATTAAATAATTTCAGTGTTGTGTTTTTACCGTTTTTCAAGTGTTTTGGTAATTCACGTAAGTTATATTTTTATACATTTTTTCTTAAGAAAAGATGAACATTTCATATTAATAACGATTTATCGTTCGTATCGTTACTATAACGATTATAAATTTAAATACTACATTTAAATTTTTAAATATTAATTTTCTAGTTAAGTTCTTGTGTTTGTGTTCTTTCCTAGGTTAAGGTAGCTATTAATAATGAATAACGAATGTGAATTTGTTCATGATTCGGTAGTGACACCAGCTAACGTTAGATTTGAAACTACCCACTAATGTGGTTAATAAAAAAGGCCTTGTTCTCGTGCAAGGTCATCTAATAGTAGTAGTTGAACAAATGATTCGAGCTCGTCATCGACTTCTACTTCACACAGCAAACTTCACAAAGCAAAAACCGATCTATTTTTCAAGGTCATGCAGTTGCGTCGACGATAATGTCAGTCGGGAATTGTATAGCAAATCAAATGAAAATGAAATTACCGTTAGCAATTCTTTATAACCGAATCTTGCTTTTGAAATTGAAACAAAACTTAAAGAAACGTCCGTTACGAAAACTTCTCTTTTGGGGGTTTTGGTTATATTAAATAAATATTCAACATACTAACGAATGGTCAGAAGTTCGTTATTCTGAAGTTCAAGAATCTTATAATCATATACTAGTTTTTGTTGATTTAGAGATGAGCTTAAATTTTTAGATCTCACGTGCACAAATCATACGCGGCATTATTATATTGCGTATTTATGCAGCGCGGAGCATTGGAATCTGCTCTTAAGAAATTGTTACAATGGTCACACGCTTCAAGTTTGACCCCTGAAGGTTAAATGAAACCGTTAAGGATTTGTATCACAACGTCAGAGTTACTTCAATTAATTTGTGGTCTGAGCTGAGCTTTGAGATAGAGCTGAGGTTCTCAAATGAGACGAAATGCAATTATCAATTTCGTTCACGACCCAGTTCTTGCAATCATTTTATCTAAGTTAATTCCAAGTTGCTGGTGTCACTACTCGAAAAGACTGAGGGAGCTCGCAAAACCTTTGTTGCGAATAGTCGGAATAATGTTGCTGCCGCTGCGCAAGCGGATTCTAGAGGAACAGTTTGACTCGCCGCCACCCGCAGGGGCAGGCTAAGAGTTGTATATCTGCGCAGGGTATGTCTCATGGATGTTGTGCTAGCTCGCACATTTCTCATGCTGACCAGCCTGCGGCAAGGCTGTTCTTACAATCGTCCCCCGCAGGGACAAACAATTAATTCTGAACCACGGTCAATGCCTAGCAATGCACGAAGTTCTTTTCACTCGAGAGCTTAGCCTACCCCCGCAGGGGTAGAAAAAGTGTTATATACCCGCGCAGGGTATGTCTCAGGGATGTTGTGCTAGCTCGCACATTTCCCATGATCACCAACCTGCGCAAGGCTGTTCTTACAATCGTCCCCCACAGGGACAAAGAAATAACACGGTCAATGCCTGGCAATGCACGAAGTTCCTTTCACTCGATAGGAGCTCGATTGGACAACTGAGGGAACTTCCACGGCAAAAGTACCCGTGAACGTGCCGCTTCTCTTTCGGATCTCGGGAATGCCAAAAAACGTAAGTACTGACAATCAAAAATTCAGAGCGGGTCAAACTTTGAAGTTTTACCGCCGTTTCTCGTTGGCAGCGCCTAGATGCTCCAGGTTATTATTATAAAGATTCTAAAAGGGTACCGCATACCATTCATGGAGAAACCACCTCGGTTCATTCAAAAAATAAACCAAAATCATTTTTTTTTACCACAGAGTCGGAGGATATGTAAGTATCTCCAAATTCGACAAATGATATTCCCAGCATATAGTTGCCAGCCCCTAGCCAAGTTTTATTTCGACAATGTTTCTGGTCCCTAAGGTCGACGGGTCCTGCCGTCCTATTTTCAATCTTTCCACTCTATTCGATTATGTTTTGACTCAGCCATTCGGGCTCATAAATGTTCAACTAATGACAGTTTTGTTTTGCAACCCAAAGATTAGCTTTGCAAAATATACCTGTCCCAAGCTTATTTTACCTGGCAGTCGCTCCATCGCACTGACGGCTCCGACGTCTGTATACAAGGGACAGTTGCTGCAAATTACTTGCTTATTGTCCGGTCACCTGCTTCCCTGACCAATCGGGTTAAACAAACCCTCAGAGAGCAAGTTCTGCCTATCATCGTTTATTAGGACAATTATCTTATTGCTTATTAAAACAAAATAATCCTACAGAAGCATGTCCAGATTTTGCTTCAAAGACGAGAGAAAATGTCTAAAATTCATCAAAAGTTTTGACCATTTTTTTTACCAGTCCTGAGTCCTGACAAAGAGACTGGTAGATCTAAAGACCTTGCAGTTCATCCTCGGTCTCTTGAACTTCGCCAGTTTCATAGTACTGAATGCTACATTACCGAGCTCTCTTGTCTCTTCTCATAGACTTGGATAAGTCCGCATTTCCGTATCGCTGCTCTCTACCGAGACAAGCGTTACGTTTAGCGACGATCTTCGGTGGTGGTTGCAAAGTCATCATCTATCAACTTCCATTCATTGGAGCCCACCATCGCACTGCTTGACAACAGATGCGTCGGACCTAGCTTATGGTGCTCAACTCGACCACCTTTCCTTAACGGGGACATGGTCAGCATAAGAAAATTTCATGCATTACAATCAGAAAGAGCTTCTAGCGCTCTGCTTCTCCGAGGTCAGCACCAGACTCTGCTCGCTCGACAGTTCTTTGGCAGAACGACAATCGAACAGCTATAACCTATATTTGGGACGAAGGTTGCACCAGGTCAGATGCCCTGATGGACATAACCATTCAGATTTTTCGAGTTATAGGATCATTCCCAAATCTGTTAACTTTTTGCACGGAGAAGATAAAAAAATGCGGCTTACTTGTGTGACCGATCTATTTGCTTCCGCCGAAGCTCGTGTAATGACTAATTATGTAACTCTCGACCTGACCGATCAATCAAGTTTATATCACGATACCTTTTCTCATGAGTACCCCCTAGCCTAGGTGTTTAATTAATACCCAAAGTCCTGGCTAACCTAAATCAGGCTCAAAAAATTTATCTCCTAGTGATTCCACGCTGGGAACGAGTATTTTGGCGGGCAGATCTCAAGTTGAGTGCAATAGCAGCACCGTATACGATTCGCGATCTGGAGAAATGCACAATCGACATTTCAACGGTCTCTTACGGTCCCTCTTCCAAAGATCAGGAAATGACCCTGGGAGTATAGAAATGCGGGGGTGGTCGTAAAATTGTAAAATTTCTGAGGCTGAGATGATAACCATATAAAATTATTGTTATTATCATGGCGACCTTCTACTCTCAAAACTTATAAAGTTGCCTGGTATAGATGGTTATCCTGGTGTAAGTTTCACAGATGTGATGCTATAATGCTCACAAGCCGACGGCCACAGTCCTTGCAAAATTCTTAGCTTATCTATTTTTAATAGATTGAGGTCTCTTACTTACACTATTTTCTTACATAAGTAGATAATATCTTTCATGTCTGATACAGAGATTTCTGGCCCTTTAAGTTCTTACGGTTTGGTAAAACATGTTAAAATCTATTGCATTGAAAAAGCTTGTACAACATAAATTAAAAACTTATTGAAGTCTTATACTGTTGACGCCAGTTGACGCAAGTAATTTATTTGTATTTTCTAGACATACAGATATTTTGCTTTTGTTTTCGGCGGGCAGACGTGTACATGATCTTACACACTTTAAGAATACAGTTGTTTAAAATTATTTAATGTGATTAATTTATTTAGTCATAACTAAAACGAACAGTTTGATTCTAGGCAATCTAGCTGGAAGATTTTAAGCAATGCTGTAATCACTTTTTTCATCGCAGGCGTAGCGATTATCGAAGGTAAATGAGCAATTTATTTACGAGTTTGCGAGGAAAACCATCTGTCGCCTTTAGCTGGCGGTATCAAAGCGGTAACGTCCGCTCAGCTATGGCTGAAAGTTGGATAGACAATGTATCCATTCATGAAATACTTTTGGGGCCGTTATTGAAAATCGGTACAAAAAACTAGTACTTTTATCTAATTCTAACGATTTAAGGAATTATTTTGTTCCTTTAGTTGATTTCATTATGTCCATATCAAAGCTTTTACAAGTTGTATTTTTGATTTGTCAATCAGTTTTTAGTGTAATAATTGTGTAAAAAAGTTGTTGAACACTGGATTTTCTATTCCATCACTCTTATATCACCTATATATTCATTTATAAAGTTTTTTAAGTATTCCCACAAGGAATTACTATTTTTATTTTATATTGTTATATTTTCTTTTCACATTGGCGTCTTACTTTTATTTGTCACATTGGCGTACATCATCACCAGGCGATAACAAACACGTCTCAATTATTATGCTTCAAATAACGGTCAAGTGTTTAATAGCAGCGTTTTACCCTGAAATAAAACGCTTATTAAATACTTACCTTATTTGAAGCATAACTTTTTTATTTCTGCCTGGTGTGATTTCGACTCAATGATACATCAACGATCATAGTCTAGCGGGAATTCTCCCTCTACCTGCTCGATGATGGCGCCAAGGTGACAGAGCTACCAATATTCAGGAAAGAAAAGGAGGTAAAATCTGCGTAAAAAGGGAGTGCCTAAATAAATTATTATGCTTCAAATAAGGTAAGTATTTAATAAGCGTTTTATTTCAGGGTAAAACGCTGCTTTTACTAAACAGTTACTACTAAGTATATAGTACTAGCTGTCCTGGCAAACGTTGTTTTGCCATAAAATGATTTTCCCTGTTTTCCTGCTTTTCTCTTGAAGTTTTTTTCTATAGACTTTACGGAGCCCGAGACCTTTACAACGACTGCCAAACCGTGGAAATCGGTTCGTGCGTTCTGGAGTTGTAGTGTCAGAACGGAAAACTCGACTTATTTTTATATATAACATAAATGATACATGTGTGCATTTCTTTCAAATTGGCCTAGAAGTTTTGTATTTACAAGCAGTTTTTTACATCTAAAGTAAAGGTCCAGGGATTTCAAAGTATATTTACTATGTATATTGTATGTACTAGGTATCCATAATCTATACGAATATTATAAAGGGGAAGAGTTTGTTAATTTGTTTTTTTGTTTGAACGCGCTAATCTCAGGAACTACAGGTCCGATTTGAAAAATTATTTTAATGTTAGATAGCTCAGTTATTGAGAAAGGGATAGAGGAAAATGTGGAATAACGGGGGAAATTATTTGACAGGGCTTATCTCACGAACTACTAGAGCATTTTTTCTGTTATTTGGATCAGATAAGCAGTAGACCACGTGAAGGGTCATAGGCTTTTTGTGGACTAATTTTTCTGTGAAATAAGTATCTACTTTACGCGGGCGAAGCCGCGCGGAACGTCTAGTAATTATTAATAATAGAGAAAGTACATAGTAACTAGTAAGTACTGTCAAGAAACTGGACGCTTAACCAGACATACGATGTTTAACGTTTAATTTTTAAATTTTATCACCACCGTCGTCGCTTTTACTTTGGTAGTCACTGTGTAGGTATGCAAGGTATCGTGTGTGTATTTCATGCACATAAACTAATTATTACTTACGCATACATTTACACACGTACTTGAACATGTATCTTGGGAGAATCTTGTGTTTTTGTTCATGCCTCGTTCTGGAACTGTCAATTCACTACGTGGCCTGCGCGTACGGGGCACTGAGCTCGGACTGACAAAATAATGGCACCGATTGTCCACGTCCTGCGGACCGACAGACCCATAATGACTGTTAATTAACCAACAATAAACAACCGGAATCTCAGCCTACTTTGTTGGGCCAATATGACGAGAGCAAAGGAAATAGGGGCGAAAGATTCAGTAAATGTAACTGGAAAACCTTTTGAACGTAAGCCGCCTTCTTGCAACAGAAAGAAAGTGTGTCTGAGTACCTTCATTTAATATTAGTTTCAAATTAGTACTTTTCTTCCATTTCGGAAGCACAGAATAGAAGAATAGATATCCCGAAAGTTTTAATTTAAAACTTTAATATTTGAATAGAGATGTTACCTTTATGCATCCAAACTTCTCGAAACACCGAAAAGTAAAGCCTATTTTAACCTGACTACAGAGAAACTAGTACCTAGTACCATCTAGTACCTAATAGCAGTTAACAGCAAAACTACACTGCTGAAGCTTGAAAGAAAGGGTAGTTATGTAATAATTTGAATTCCAATAAGTGTCTAGTACACTGTTAATGTCCACCCATATTGCATTAATAACAGGCGATTTCCAAAAATCGGACGACTGCAGAAAGACATAGAGATCATCTTTGTCATACGTGATTGTAGAGTCGTAGACACCTGTAATATTCCTTGAACTACAATTTTGTATCTGATGTCATATTTTTTTTATTTTTTTTTTATAAAATAAGGGGGCAAACGAGCAAACGGGTCACCTGATAGAAAGCAACTTCCGTCGCCCATGAACACTAGCAGCATCAGAAGAGCTTATAAGAGGGAATAGGGTAATAGGGGAGGGTAGGGAAGGGAAGGGAAGGGAATAGTTGAGGGTAGGGAAGGGAAGGGAAGGGAAGGGAAGGGAAGGGAAAAGTTGAGGGTAGGGAAGGGAATAGGGTAGGAGTTAGGGGATTGGGCCTCCGGTAAACTCACTCACTCGGCGAAACACAGCGCAAGCGCTGTTTCACGCTGGTTTTCTGTGAGAACGTGGTACATATCCGGTCGAGCCGGCCCATTCGTGCCGAAGCATGGCTCTCCCACGTATAAATAATATGTTGTCAACAAGATCCTTAAGGACTAGGAAGATTTATAAAAGTTGTACCTGTGTTACCAAGGATATAACAAGGACCTACAATGTTCTAAGCGTCAGACTTCGATATCGGAATTTGTAATTTAAAACAGGTTATCCAATTTATTTTATTAGGTGGTCGCAGGAGCGGTGTTCCAACACGCTACCCACTACTCTTCAAACTATCGTGATCTTCTTATCTTGTTTCTTCGTATTACTTTATTTACGTTTAATACGGTGTATACTGTATACTTAAGTATGTTAGTAAATCCATTGGCATAAGGCTGTACAAATAATTCCCTTACAACCTTAGTTAAGCAACAAAACTTTCTTAATTCTTGCAAACAGAAGACTCTACCAGTCTATTATGATAGCCGTCTTTACATACAGTTTATTAGAATTTAAAACATATATACCAATCTAATATAAAGTTAATAAGTATAAAACTAAACTATTTTAGAAATAAACACTAATATACATACACTATAAGTAAATATACTTTACATACATCCATATTTTAAAAAAATCCAAGAGTTTAGTAGAATATTCAGTAATATGTATGTACTATCAGAGAAGTTGATACCTATGCAAATCGGGGACCTAAGTAGTTTGGTTGCGTTACGACTTACGTCAAACCCAGCTGACAGATCACAATTAACATTGAATTGACATATTCGACCAAATAACGTTGGTCTGCCAATTGCATAGGAATCAACTTCCTCGATGGTACCTAGTAATTATTATGACAGTTAGGAAAAGGGATCATATTTATATATCTAATAGCATAAATCTGCTCACACAATCATGACTCCGGCACGAGTGCATTGCAACGTGCGACAAAAAGCGAAATAAATCATAGTAGAATATGTTTTATTGGCAGGGCCCGGCCTCTGACTTCTGAGGCCGTCGCGCTGGGGCCACCTCGTAAACATGAATTGTTCTAGAAGGTCACGTGGATCCTGATTTTACATTGGCCTCTACTGACTGGCTATGGCCTTTAAATGCCTGGTACTAACATAGGTAACCTGCTAGTCATAACTCATAGCCAACTAATATGAACTATGTACTTACAGAGACGTTGTCTGTGGAAAAACCACCATTCGATCGTGATTTCGTTTAGAACATTTTGTTTGCGTCTCTCTTTCTTGACTGTCTGAACTTAATTTATATTCAGGTCGTTTAATTGGAATTTAACATTCAAGCAAAACTTATTTACGGACAATTTTGAAGTTTTACTTGAAGGTGTTTATTAGGCGAGGACTGACACCGAAACCTCGTAGTTCTTTTTTTTTATGAAATAAGGGGCAAACGAGCAAACGGGTCACCTGATGGAAAGCAACTTCCGTCGCCCATAGACACTCGCAGCATCAGAAGAGCTACAGGTGCGTTGCCGGCCTTTTAAGAGGGAATAGGGTAATAGGGGAGGGTACGGAAGGGAATAGGGGAGGGTAGGGAAGGAAATAAAAGAGGGTAGGGAAAGGAAAAGTGTAGGGGATTGGGCCTCCGGTAAACTCACTCACTCGGCGAAACACAGCGCAAGCGCTGTTTCACGCCGGTTTTCTGTGAGAACGTGGTATTTCTCCGGGCGAGCCGACCCATTCGTGCCGAAGCATCTTTTCTCTTGTATCTAGTTTTCTTCAAAAACTACCTAACTGCCTAACTGCAACTGCAGATGGTACCTAGTATCGGTTTAGCGGTTAAAAATAATCATAATATCGAACTAGCTATTTGACAGAGAATTGCTCGTTTAAAGATATAAGATAAAGGTAAATTCCATACAAACAAGATTTTCCATTCAGACAATGTTACTCTTACCACAGAATATAATATATATCTCTTACATAACTGGTAGTTGACGTGGTGCGGTATCAAAAGAACAAACAAATAAAATCGCCTTTATCTAAATAATGAATCCTCCAAAATACTTTTCACGTTCAGTCCATGACTCCACTGTGATTGTTAAGAGGAGTCCACACCGCCCTTTTTTCCATACAAACGTTGTCCCCTGTTTCCTCCCTGGATAATGCTAGTAGAGTTATAATTTTTTTCCTGAATATCTACGGCCACTAATACTATGTCCCTATGTTTTCTTTTGTTTCATAATTTAATTATTAAATAAGATATGAACGTTCAAAAACCCAAAAAAATGGCCAGATTTTCCGCTGTGTTCAAACGTCCAGAAAACAGATTTGGCTAGATTATACAAAAAAAAACAAAACATAGGAACACAGCTCAAGCCTTATTTTAATCTTTAATGAAAAAAGTACTTAAATCGGTTAAGTTTTGGAGAAGGAATCAGAGGACAAACGAATCGTTGATTTTCTGGATTTTCTGCAGTTGTCTCTATCGCGTTCTGCGGTATAGGCTTGAGGTAAGGGAGACAGCTATAGATATTACACGTACTTTTTTTTCATTTCTCTAGCCCCTGGTGTATCCTCTTAAGCGCTCAACTAGTTACGTAGGTTGTTTTTCGGACATACCAAAGATTCCCTTCCCTTCCCTACCCTCCCCTAGGAGGGTAGGGAAGGGAAGGGAATAGGGCCTAGGCCCTATTATATGGATGGCCCTATTCTCTCCTAAAAGGCCGGCAACGCACCTGCAGCTCTTCTGATGCTGCGAGTGTCCATGGGCGACGGAAGCTGCTTTCCATCAGGTGACCCGTTTGCTCGTTTGCCCCCTTATTTCATAAAAAAGAAAAAAATGTTACAAAAATGTCATGCCTGAAATCTAAATTATAAGAATCAAATTTTTAATTATTCTTTTAATTAGGTATTTTATATTTAATTTATTTTTATATGTATATTAAAACTTACACAAGGAAAAAGTTAAAAGTTAATTGGCTGGGCTTACGGACACTATAAATTCTATTAAAACGTATTGATCACTCTGATTTTCTATGAGGTCGTCGTATTTTCTACGGCATAAGTACCAGCCCTGGATTTATAAATACTTAATAGGTAGGCGTAGATCGTTTTAGGCCACGGCGGACGACCTATGGGACGGCAGCGGCGGCGTCCATATAGAATGATAATATAGATTTAAATAGATACAAATCACGTACATAGGGCGGCGGAAATAGTGGCCTACTCTCATAAAAAATATAAATTCGGCACTGCTATAAATGCCAAATATAAAACGAGTAAGGTCAACTTGGGGAAGTCCGTCTGAGGGGTAAGTCCATCAGCGGCAATTACTTCTATATACTTATTTTAAACGACTATAGTTTTATATGGCTTAGTGGGTAAAACAGTATTTGCAGAGTTAGTTTGACCTTAGAAACAGACATGTAACTACTTGTTAAAAAAAAAACGATCGGCAATTTTTTCCCGTTTTGTAATCGCATTCGGAGTGTGTCCAAAAAAATAAAATATAAAGGAAATACGAAGGAGTGATCCTTTTACTTATTACTGGTGTTCAATTCGTTAATATCGCTTTAATTTGTTATTTGGTTATTATCACCTGCAAAATATTTCTAACCTAAAAGTGCAATAGTGGGGAAGTCCGTCTAGCTTGCATAAGGAAAGGCCGTCATATGCCGGTCTTGCCTCCAATCAGATATTGTCAATCTTTTCAAACCTATTAGATAGCATAGTCCAAATTTTACTGCCGAAAACAGTGTACCCCTTATTAAAAAGTCGGCAGCGCACATGTGACTCCCCTGGTGTTACAGGTTTCTAAATTCCAAGGACGACGGTAGTTCACTTACTATCAGATCAGGGGATCCGTTTCCTCATCCACCCCCTGTATCGTAAACAAAAAAACTTGTAAAATTAACCTTTTCATGACATAATTATTACTTATTCGTTTCAGATTTATACACCTCATGAAAAGATACCAGATCTACTAAGTACTTAGATGTAAAAATTTTTACAAAAAAAAATAATTAATAAGTTTGAACCAACAAATTTTAAAGTGGTCTGGTTCACAAGTGCCCTCGATACCTGACCTCCACCACCGAAAATTATGATTTTGGGCTCAGGACCCGATCTAGCCATTTATCCGTTCCAGGCAAAGATCATTTTCGCCGCCCTTTACATATACAGGAAACATGGGCGTACCCAGGTTCTGGGCCGGGGGGGGGGGGGGGGGAAATAACCCAGGTTCTGGTGCCAGAGGGGGGGGGCAAATCACCCAGGTTCTGGGCCAGGGGGGGGGGGCAAATCAGATTTTTCATAAGCTAGGTGTTTATAAAGAATAAAAAAATTATAATTTTTAGTTGTAACAATATTGTATTGCAAACAAATGGCAAAAATTCGTTCTTAATTTTTATAGACAAAAGTACTAGATAATACTATTGTGGGATATGCGCGTGGTTGCCAAAGAGGAAGATCTTCCGACCGAGCGAGGTGGTATGCTCGGTCAGGCCTAAGCCCTCGTGATACATTTCAGCTGTCGTATATATACCGACGCGCTCAGAAAACTTCGATAGCGCGATGCAGGAATGTTAGGCGAATTGTGCGTACCGCCACATCACTCCCCCCGAAGACCGAAGGTCGAATCTTGAAGTCTTGTCGCTTGAGTCGCCAGTGCCAGTGAGTTCCAGTGAGTCGGAACTGATACAGTGAGTCCCAGTGAGTCGGAACTGTAAGCTGCTGCACGGGATCCAGTGAGTCGGATAAGCTGCCGTGCGGGGCCGATGCTACGTGCTGACCAGGAGAGATGTGCTCTGCTTGCTGACCGGTCGGTGTAGTGAGAAAGCCAGATGATGCTGATACGGAGTCGCCCAGGCCGCGGTACATTGCGGCTAGTGGACGAGGTACCCCGATGAGGCGATGCTGGCTGGCGCGGTGCGGAGGGGCGGGGAGTGATGATGATGAAGGAGGCGTGTTCTGTCGAGGGTCACCAATGTGGGATATGAGCGTGGTTGCCAAAGAGGAAGATCTTCCGACCGAGCGAGGTGGTATGCTCGGTCAGGCCTAAGCCCTCGTGATACATTTCAGCTGTCGTATATATACCGACGCGCTCAGAAAACTTCGATAGCGCGATGCAGGAATGTTAGGCGAATTGTGCATACCGCCACACTATACTTAGTAGGGACGTCAACATGATCCAGGGGAGGGGCTGCCCCCCCTTGCCCCCCCCCCCCCCTCGGTACGCCCACGACAGGAAACATATTTGTTGGGGGAAAATGGGAGGAATATTTAAGTAAAATACTCAAATATTTCCACTTGCAAACTTAAGGTAGGTTAGCTGGTAAAATTCTCAAACTTAAGTGGTGGATAGCTAGGTTGGAAGATACGAATAAGTCAATTTCGCCGCCCCTCATTTTTGCCGCTCTGGGCCAATGCCCGGCTCGCCCCCCCCTTAGATCGGGCCCTGTTTGGGCTCATAACTTTATAAGTAAATAATATGTTCTCTAACGTCTGTATTAGGTTTATAAAATATTACTTTGTCATCTACTGTGAACACCGTCTTTCTAGAGTCATTACAAAAGAAATAGGGGCAGCTCAAAGCCAACTTCAAATAAAGATGCCGGTCTTCCCCAAGATGTCCATTAATTAAAAATAAATCTTTTCATCAAAACTCTCAAATCGACGTCCTAGACGTGCATACCAACAATTAACACGACAATTATTTTGCTGTCTCTACGGTAGCCACTAGCCAGCTGGTTTCAGTTGGGTTTTCGCCGGAGGTGTGCAATTTTCGCCCCGAACGAGGAAAACCGGAAAAAGCGATATTACTCGGTGCCTTCGTCATGATGATTACTTGAGAGGCCCACCAGTTTCTTATTATTGCTAACAGATTGCCTTCTCTTTCGTATTTATGTTTGTAAGGGAGGAAAGAGATGACATGATATTAATTCAGCATTTTAATGCGTTGGCCGGGGGTGTGATATATTATTAGTAAAACAATCTAAATTACACCTTTTATTGTATTCAACACATAAAAAATAATCACTCTTAAATCTTAATTACGGACTACGAACTAGTCGAGTCGGTAGCGCGCGGGAATCTGACGGGTGCGTCTCGGACGCGTTTGGGACGCGTCGCCTGTTGGAGCACGCTTGAGCTTTCCGAAATTCCCGGAATGTGCGAGTGAGAGGGCACGCCATGTGTTGCGCTCGTTACAGCATTTTACTAGAGCCTCAGATTACCTAATAGGAAGGCTTACTACGTAACTTGGCTCAAAGATCCAACACATTATGTTGGACAAAGGTACCCAAGTTTTGATTGTCATGTGGTCAGAATGCACAATCTATGTCGATAATAACTTATTATTATACTTGGCTCAAAGATCCAACACATTATGTTGGGCAAAGGTACCCAAGTTTTGACTGCCATGTGGTCAGAATGCACAATCTATGTCGATAATAACTTATTATTATACTTGGCTCAAAGATCCAACACATTATGTTGGACAAAGGTACCAAAGTTTTGACTGCCAAGTGGTCAGAATGCACAATCTATGTCGATAATAACCATAAAGTTAATATACCTCTAGGTATATTAACTTTATGGTAATAACTGACGATCATCATAGACGAACATTCGCCACTACGGCTGTTTACACACACGCCGCGGCGGCGCTGCTGCATACATTTCTATGGGCCCTTTTCACACGGCCCCGCCGCCGTAATCACTTACCGACGTTGCTGCATAAAGGTCAGCGCTGACCCTAAGATTTAAGACTTATCAAATATTAATTATCATAATTCGTTTCATTAACACTTATTCAAAGTAACTTGTGGAATGCAAATAAAATACTGATAGATTTTGATTGTAATTTAATATTAAAACATGAGTTTACAACAAATGGCATGTTAAACAAAATCCTACATACAAATTGTAAAGCTGCGCGATATTATAACAGATGCGTTAAACCATACTACGTGCCCACTTGAATATTATTGGATAGGCTCCGTTCACATTAGTGCAGATAAGCTAAGAGTCATGTGAACGAGACCTTAGACAATATTAAATGCGTTTTGTTACTGCTATTGTTCATACATCGAAGATATTTATATAATAATGTTCAAGTGGACATGACGAATTTTTTTATATTTTACCAAATATGTTAAGAAAATTTTGATCCCAAAACTTGATTTAGCATCCGGGCAGAAACACTAACAGTTACCACACTAGAAAAGCAAATCTGTATCTATAACTATAACTATTGACATCTAGAAATGTTTAAGTACGTTGGAATTTGTATATTATGTGTTTATTAGGCTCGCGGTGCTCTTTGTGCATACAAAATGATTTAGTGTATCCTACTATATCTGTATAATACTTTACAGTAACAAACAATATTATCTATGAATTGTCTAGGATGTCTACTATATTATGTACTCGTTTACAAGCATAGACATGAGAGGAAAAATCGGTGGAGTTTTGTACTAGGTATTGGGATCAACATATCACTCCGGAAAGCTTAAATAATACCGAACCACGATCGACAAACTTACAAATCACTACCAAAATATCAAAAGAGCTAACGGTAATTTACAAATAAATAAGAAACAAAAACAATTTGTTCAGTAGAATCACATCAGCGAAGCAACGAAGAGGGGCAAACGAACACACAAGTATTTCATTCGTGTACAAATAAAATCGCTCGACCACATCCTATATACAACTTATCAAACTAAATGTGTAAAAAAAATAGAGAGATTTTAGTATGTGTAAGGCATGACGGAGTGCAGTCACTCTCGGGTATAAATGACCAGAATTTTAAAGTAATATTTAAATCTACCCTACTGGAAGGTAATTTAAATCTAATAAGTAATACAAACACTATATTAACAAACCTCAAACATCTCCGCTACTAACCATTATAAAAACTTTCAACGCTCAACATTCGCACCACTGGTCGTTAGATTGATTTTTTAGACATATTAATATTTACACTCGCACAGGGAATTAAAAATGGCCGAAAAAATTCATAATATTGTGTATAAACGGAAAATTATTTAAAAATCAAAATAAACGTAAAACATAGTGTCGCTACAGATAAAAATCAATACATCTAAAAAATCAGCCTCCAAATTAATTTCATTACCCTAATGCCTTTCAGCACAATAATAAATAACAATAATAGCCTATAAAAATATATTTATAACTAGAAAATATATCGCCGCTTACGGGCGGCCTTACAACGGAGACACCTACAACTATACTCTTGAGATTGCCGGAGCGTAAACAAAAAGATTTTAGCGGGGCGATGAATTATGCTACTTCAATAAATAACTTAGTCATTGTACCGAACTAACGTTAAAACACTTGATATTTTAAAATTACGCGATTAACCTTAACATCCAAAAATATATTAGTAACAATGACGCTATCATATATACAGTTGGAGATTCATACGATCTGCGCTCGGCTCCGAGGCCAGTTATTGTCTTACATCTCCATACGCCAGGGAATGTATTACTTCTTAAACGTAGCACTTAAAAACTATCTTACACTTAAAAAGCATTTAAAGTAGTCCTACAAACTAAAGAAGTCAAAAATCTTACTTTAATACAAATGATATCGTTAACTGATATAATGTAATAATACTATCTCTGCTGTTTAGTTACAAGTATGATAAAAATATTAATCAACTTTCTAATACAATACGTAAGCGATTCCTGAATAATACTATTTCATACATAGGTACGTTTATTTGCAAACCTACACTAACCCTCATATAATGAAAAAGATCTTTAAGAGAGAAGAGAGTTACACGAATTTGTAACAAAGGAGTATTTCTCGTAAATAAAATATTCGATTTGCATTAACACTCTAATCCCCAGTTTCTTTTCTAACTCGCACGCAGACTTCGTGCGTGTACCAAAACCATACTGCAAATTGAATAAACTTTAATTATGAGAATTACGTTTGCTGTGTCATTTTATTAATTAGCATTTTATCAATAGACGATAAATAATATTATGTATCTATCTTATAACGAAATATTTACAACACTTATAAATAAGCAGATTTTTTATAGAATCAGTACAATAAATAAGGCGGAGATACCAATTCTAGCAACATTAAAATCATAAGCCAGCTATCATATTAAAGTTTTAAAATGTTATTATTTATCATCGTCTATGTGAATAATTGATTTTACAGAATGACTGACAGAAAACTAAGTGTACCAGCACTATTAGCACTATTTTCTACATACAAGTTGCATTTAAGGTGTCTTAATATGAATGATTATGATGTATTACACAGAAAAAACAGACTAAACAGTCTCGTGCAAATTTGGAATTACTTGTACAGTACTAGACCTTACCACACTTAGACAACAATTAGACGAATATTTTACAATAAGCACATCGGTATAGAGTGGATCCACTCAGTTTATGAGCGTAGGAGTTGCACCTGCAGTCACATCTGTTAAGGTCGCACCGTTTGAGTAGTCTTGTGTATTGCGTACACACTTGGGCACCTTTAAAAACGACTGTTCGGTTTTAGCGAAACCGCGCCCGCAACAGTGACGTTATTACATCACCAGTTAAATATTTATGTGCACATACACACCAGGGCACTATAAAAACTGTGATGTTAGTTTTCGCAAAACTGATTGTCCTGTTAGTGCTGGTATTCGCTACAGTGACGTCATCACTGTGTTGCGCACACACCGCACTAGTGTCCGGCGCAGGCGTGCGGGCAGGCGAGGCAGGCACGTCAGGAGGGCGGGGCGCGGCGGCGGCGGCGGTCGGGCGGGGCGAGCAGGTAGGAGGCGTCGAGCGCCCGCCCCCCGCTGCGAGCGAGCAGCCGTCGCGCGATGCCGTTCACGCGCTCCTTTTGCTGCTCGCGTCGCGCTGCGCCGGTTAGCTGGAAATTGATATTAATGATTTAGACACCTTTAAAGTATACAGTTGTGGGATATATGCGTGAAGGCCGCAAAGAAAGATCGCTCGAAGATGTCGGAAGAGATCTTCCGACCACCGAGCCTTCGATTCGAGCGAGGTGTGATACTCGGTCAGGCCCGAATACCGAAGCACTTAGAAAACTTAAATAGCGCGATGCAGGAATGTGACGCTAATTGTGGGTATCGCCACACAGTCATGGCTTTTTGTGTAGATGTCTAATAAAAGTAAACACTTTATTCGAACAAAAAATTAAAACTATTCAGAACTTCAAACTTCAAAATAATTTATTCAAAATAGGTTTACAAAAACACTTTTTGACGTCAAACATAATTACAATTTAGATTTAAAGTACAATTACATTAACCATAATATCAGGGCAACATAATTAATAATATATTAAAAAATTAAAACATTAACATAATTTATATAAAATCACCAATGTATGAGGAGCAATGAGCAGAATTCAGGGAAATATGATACAGATTTACACCCAATTAATATCCTTATCATTTAAGTAATTATCAACCTTGTAATATGCTTTTCCGACTAGCACTCTTTTTAATTTTTTTTTTAATTTTGTTTCTGGCAAACAAACATGGGGTATTTTATTATAAAATCTGATACAGTTGCCCATAAAAGACTTATTTGTTTTAGTTAAGCGAAATTTAGGAACATGCAGTTTATTTTTATTTCTAGTGTTTCTATTATGATAATCACATTTTTGTTTAAAAAGGTCTATATTCTTTCGAGTGTACATAATTATTTCGTATATATATAATGAGGGCAAAGTGATAATTTTAATTTCTTTAAATTTTTCTGTAAGTGAATCTCGACATTTCATTTGATATATAGCACGTACTGCACGTTTTTGCAAAATAAAAATACTGTCCAAGTCGGCTGCTGATCGCCATAATAAAAGCCCATAAGACATTAAACTGTGAAAATACGCAAAGTAAACAAGCCTTGCTGTATCTATCGATATAGAATTTAGTTGGCGTATTCTCCTTACAGCATAAGCAGCAGCACTAAGTTTAGACGAAAGGTGTTCAATGTGACTATTCCATTGTAATTTCGAGTCCAATCGAATGCCTAAAAAAGAAATTGAGTTAGTCAAATTATTTTTTTCGCTCTCTATTATGATTTCGGATTCGATTGTTTTAACATTAGGTACAGAGAATCTAACACAGTTCGTTTTTTTCGCATTAAGAGCAAGATTGTTTGCTTTAAACCACTTAGCCATTTTTTTAGTGTGTTGTTAACATGCAGAAGCTGACTATTTTTCCGATCTACTTTAAAAATCAGTGAGGTATCATCTGCAAACAATACAATGTCATCACATTCGTCAAGTACATAATATGGAAGATCATTAATATAAACTAAAAACAAAAAAGGACCTAGTATAGAGCCCTGAGGCACACCGATCTGAACGAATTACCCTGACGAAATAGCATGTCCAATGCCTACACATTGTTTCCTATTAGACAAATAAGATTTTATCATATCTAATGCTTGGCCACGTATTCCATAATAACTAAGTTTCTTGAGTAGTGTTTGATGATCCACGCAATCAAAGGCTTTGGAGAGATCACAAAATACTCCAATGGCATCCTGTGAGCCCTCCCAAGCCTCCAATATCAATGATATTAGCTTGAATGCAGCGTGAGTTGTTGATCTCCCTTTTGAGAAGCCAAATTGCTGGTTATGAATAATTTTGAATTTAGAAAAATGTGCTAATAACTGGTCAAGCATATTTTTTTCAAAAATCTTGCTTAGTGAGGGTAGTATTGATACCGGCCTGTCATTTGAAGGGTCTTCTCTACAACCATTTTTAAAAAGCGGAATAGTTTTACTAATTTTAAATAAATCAGGGAAGTGCCCTTTTAAAATACTATCGCTAAATGCCACTGCTAATATAGGCGCGATAACATCAATAACCGGCTGCAATACCTTGACGGAAATGCCCCATAAATCTTCAGTACTTTTCAATTTCAGTGTTTTAAAAGCTTTTTTAATATCCGCTTGATTAACTGGTGTAAATTGAAAATTTTCTGGCACATGAATATTAACATTACTTTCCAATAATTCTAGTGCCTGTTTAGATGAACCCTGAAGACCTTCAGTTATTTTTATGGGTATATTTGTGAATTACTCCTCAAAGCATTGTGCCACTTGTAATTCTGGTGAAATAAATGTGGAGTAATTCTGGTTGGCTCTTTAAATACATAATCTAGATTAAAGGACTTAAAAAGTGATAATAGATTGTTCCTATGCGTAGATTCTACTAGAATGTCGATATTAATGTCTCCACACACAACCAGTGATTTGTTACACATAAAAATGTTACTTAATATATCTTCAATTACAGTGAAAAAGTGTATATAGTTAGCTGCTGGCGGTCTGTAAATGCATTAAAATAAAAAGTCATTAATTTCTGCACATGCAACCTCACACACCCTCTCTACAGTATAATTGACAATGTCATTGCGTTCTTTGAATTTAATGTTATCCTTAACAAGTATTAAACAACCACCACCCTCTGATGAAGCTTCTTATTTTCTTCAATGATTAGATTAAGTACTAAAAGAAAACTTCCAAATTTGCGGTCTTATATTTAGAAGCAGTTTCTTTCGGAAATCGTTAAGTATATTATTATTACTCGTATATTGCAGAAAATGATTGTTAATAGTAGTAATAGTAGCTACAAAACTTAAATATAATTTTAGTTTGTTAGTTTAATTACCTTGTTACTTACAGGGGCGGCGACAGCTTGAGTCTGTTTCTTCTTGGTCTCCTGTGTGGTCTTGTTCTTGTCAGCGGGCGCGGCGTTCTTAGCGGCTCTGCCTTTGAGGTACTCCGGTAACACCTCATGCGGCTGTAAATATTTAATGTAATTATTGCAAAATATGTAGTAAAAGTGAAATGAAGTATTGTAATATTACAAAGAACTACCTAAATATTGTAGAGATGAAGAGTAAATATTGCAATATTGTAGAGAACTGGGTATACACTGGACATTATAGTTATGCATTGTTTTATCCTTGTCGTAAAAAACGTACCGTAAAAAAGTCTCTTGACAAACAAGTACATAACATAGTCATTTTATTACAAACATTATATTATTATTATTATATAAGATAATAGATAACGAAGTATCTATGTTATCTAGAGTTATTTTGCAGGTTGTTCAACCTGTAACACTAAAAAGAAACGTGCTTGAACAGCCGCACCGAGCGGTACGCATGCGCATCTCCCGTGTGTGAGCGAGTCAGCATCATCTGGTTATCTCTGTCTGACTAATACGTACCGCGTAAGTCCTGGTGACCTTGAGCCGCTGCGGGAACGTGTCGAAGGCGTAGGGTTTCGTGCAGATGGGGTACTTGGGGCGGGAGACGCGCGTGAACAGCCGCGCCGAGCGGTCCACGCGCAGCTCGCAGATGTACACGTGTGCCTCGGACGAGCCCAAAGGACGACCCTGTAATATTAGTAATAAGTAAGTAAATCACATTTTCCATGTGATGGGGCATTTTATGATAGAAGCCACTGTTAGCACAATGACCATCGAAAATAAACCTTGATAGTTTCCTCCTACTAATATTATCGATTATTGATAAAATGTATCTTTTCGTCTTGCTTACTCAGGCAAACTTCATGGCGTTCAAGTTAAGAGTTGTCCTTGTCATCTAGCAAAGCGAAAAAATTAGAGCTTGGAAAAATGAGGGCTGTCAATTATTTTAATTAGCGTTTCATGAGTTCAACGACATAACAAACTAGCTTTTGCCCGCGGATTCGCCCGCGTGGAATTCTGATAACGACATAATTTCAGGAAAAAAAACCCAACTATTTAATACATAAAATGTAGCCTATATCACTCAGGAACACACTCAGCTTTTTATCGGTGTTAATTTTTTTGCAATCGGTCCAGTAGTTTTAGAGATATAAGAGGTATAGTTTGATTTTTTATTTGTAGGAACAAATAAAAAGTCAAACTATACCTCTTTATTATATTAGTGTAGAAGTGTAGATGAAGACTATAAACAAAACACTAGGTACCTTGCAGAATGTATTGAGGTCCATGACCCAGCACTGCGACATCACCAGCTCGATCGGCACCGCCTCGTACAGCGGCACTCGCATCACCTCGTTGTGGAAGAATCTACAACAGAATACAAGTTAGCAACTTCAAGCAGATATAAGCCGTCATTACACTCCACTTTTTCAGAGACCGTCGGAATTGGCCTTACTCCCTAAATCCTATTACACTGCCCTATATTAGGGTAAGTGTCATAATTTCGTAAAATTAGCAAGTTTAATAACAATTTTAATAATATTTTTGGGCATGCGTGTAAAAAGGTGCGTTACGTTACTAAATTTATACCATCCTCACGTACAATGTGTATTTTGTAGTGAGTTTGAATTTCGGAGAGCATTTTGTGTTTACGAGTACGCGTGTAAGTGTGTACTCTCTGTATGTACACGTTCGTGCCTGTGTACATGCGTATGGGTGTCCGTGAGAGCGTATGGGCGTGCCTGAGTACGTATATGTATACGCGTACGTGTAATTGCGTATTTGCGTGTGTGAGTGCGTTGAGAATTGAGATGCATTTGTGCGTTCATTCGTGCTGGTAAAGGGCTCCCACACAAAACTGTGAATTCGCGTCGCATCGCAAATATCTGCGACAAAATTTATAATAAAATGACATTACGATGCGATACGATGCAAATTTGCAGTTTTGTGTGGAAACACTAAATGCGTATGAGTCCATTTGGCGTGTTAATGAGTATTTGCGTGTGTGAGCGCGTTGAGATTCATTTGTGCGTGTATTCGTACCGGTAAAGTCGCATACTCACTTCCTAGTGGGCTCGTGGAATGTCTCGTGCGGTCGCAGGTAGTGGTGTCCGTACACGTAGCGCTCCTGCGTCTCGCGGTGCTTCCATAGTCGCTCCACGCGGAATATGTCGAGCTCCGACACCGGTACCGCGCCGATCGTCTGATACGTGTGCTTGCGGACGGCTCCATCCTAAGAAAAACAATCAAATGTAAAAATTTAGTTTCAAACCAAAATATCAGAGGTATTAAAACAAATATTTTAACACGTCTTCATCAAATTGTGGACCTACTAGCAGGGATGGCAAAACATTTTCGAATCAACGTGCCCTTTTCTGAAGAAGTCGTGCCATTTAACCCGTCGATCGTAAAAAAACAAAACACAATAGAATTTTTATTGTGTCTCGGTCACCGGTGACCGTATGGGGCTTGATGAATTAATTTTGTTTTTTTGGTGCGTATTTTAAAATTTAAATTCATACATTATGCAGAGGTGGATCTATAACCTTCATTGTTGGTAACATAATTTCGATACTAGTTTTGTGACCAGAAGCGTGCTCCATTATGTCACGTGCCACTGCACTGGTGGTACGCGTGCCATTGGTTCGCCTTCCCTGTACTAGCCTTGTTGAAATTTTATGAAAGTTTACCTTGGTCGTCGAAGTCTCCTCTTTCCCCTTCGTCTTAAGCTTCTTCCTATCTGTCCGCTTAGTCCTGCTCGTCTGTGTGTTAGCACTGAGGTCAGGTCGTCGCTCGTCTATCGGTATATCACGGAGGACGTACACCGTGTCACCCTGACGCACTTGCAGCGAGCCCCGCATAAGAGAGAGATAGAACTGGTGACCCTCTTCCGTGTACTCGTCTAGAGGTATCTCCCGGTCCACCTGAGAGAGAAAAGAAATGTAATAAATAATAATTAATAAGTAATAAATAATATTATAATACATAATATTTTTACAAGTCATCGTCAGTAATTTGAAGTTTACAGTGTTTTGTTAACTCTATAATATTATAGCCTTGAATAATTTGACATCGCTTCTATAAAGTATAGTAATCAAGTTACAAAATAAAATAAAATAATATGTAATTTTAAAGCAGCAATGGGTAGTTTCTTTTGTACATTATAATCTTAAAAGTCTAAGGTGCACCACATAGCACGGACATTCAGGGAAATTTTGTGCGTCGTATCACTCATTTCGTGACTCGTCTCACTATATTATATGTAGTAGTTTAACGAAGTAAGTGGCGGCCGAAAAGGAAGGTTTTCCGACCGAGCGCGAGCGAGATAGCATGCTCAATCAGGCCGAAGCGCACTGACGTCATTTCAGACGTTGTATACATCTTGCCGCGCTCAAAAACTCCGATAGCGAGATGCAGGATTGTTAGGCTAATTATGGGTACCGCTACAGTAGCGTCACTCTTGACCCTCTGGTCTGTAGATAATTCTAGTCTCACCTCAGCGGGCTCACAGTTGTGACAGTGATGCGCGGCGGCCGGGTCGCCGGAGTGGCGCATGCACCGCGCGTGCTGCCACACGCCGCAGCCCGCGCCTCCGCACTGCACCATCAGACCCTCCTCCACGTGCAGACCGCACACGCACATTATCACCTCGTCTGTAACGATACACGTTTTAGTAAAGTCATAGTCCACTTACTGCCGCACTCAGAGTGGAACATAATTTACTTAATTGTAATTAATTCAAAATTTTGACATAAGCCCCATACATTATCTGTCAAACTCTTCATTAAATTCAAGGTTAATCGTAATTAAATGTCTCTGAGTACGGCGGCTAGACTTCAGAGTACTACGAAGTTTTTGACAGAGATCCTTGCATAAATAAAATTAAGAGGACAGACGCACAGGTAAGAACTAAGAAGCACTCAAGACTAGACATTGTGAGAAAAAAGATAAAGTTGGATTAATGATGAGTCTTGTAATGTGTTTCCCTCGCAATACTGGTGTGACATTATGGTGTGCATTGTGACATTAACCTGTTGCTATGGAGTAGTTACGTAGATGGACGGAACGCAACGGAATTTTTCAATAGGAATGTTTCAAGAGATACACATAAAAACCATTCTATACTCCACTCGGGCTAACTGGTCGCTAGCGGTCATTGACTCCCTGTCAAAAACTTGTCATTTTCCATATAAAACCACGATTGACAATATCTGACACTTCATTGTCAATCGCGGTTTAAATGAAAAATGACAAGTTTTTGACAGGGAGAGTCAACGACCGCTAGCGGCAAGTTAGCCCGAGTGGAGTATAGAAAATTTATAACGCTCTCAAGTACTCACCCGACTTAGATTTTTGCATAAATCCAGGTGGTAAGGACTCCGGTGAACCCAGTATCTTACTTAAGTGTTCCGCAAAATCTGGTTTTGTGTTGTTGTACACCTGAAATTACAAACAATTGTTAGCTAATACTTAAATAGGTAGTTTGATTTCAGAAACTTGAATTATAAGGGCGTTCGCTGCGTTGAGCGTGTGCCCGTCGCGGGCGCCCGCGCCGTGCGCTCGCCATAGTAATCGTGCGACGGCTGACCCGCAGCGCTGCTCTATGGGATGACACGAAACAAGCACGCCTCGCGGGTGGCCGCGCCGAGCGCACGCTTAACGCAGCGAACGCCCTAATGGTTGTTGATTACATTTTTTATAATAAAATTTCAATTCTGAAGTTCGATAGATACCCGCTGCCCTAAACTAAACTACGAATATAAATATTGCCAAAACTAAAGTTTTGGCAATATTTATATTCGAAAAAATGAAACGAGTCCAGCCATATTAGTTAAAAATGCCGAGATGCTAAATAAACTAGTTTAATATTTTCACTTTTTGTGGTTTCTATGTATAGTTTCTTTTAATTTTTTGCAGTGATTAAAATATATTACCAAAATGTAAACCGAATAAGAAGTAAGCTTACACAATTTCATCTAAATGTATTAAATAGTAATTATGATGTCATTTGCCTGACGGAAACAAACCTTAACAAAAGTGTATTCGATAGTGAAGTAGTTGATTCTCGCTACAATGTCTTTAGACGCGATCGTATAGATACTCTATCGAAAAAAATCGAAGGTGGAGGAGTCTTACTAGCTATCCACAAAAAGTACCATGTAATCCGTCAGGCATCTTGGGATAGTGATATGGAGGATATCTGGATAACTCTTTTGCCTAACTCACACACTGAATCACGCTTCCATTTATGTGTTTGTTATCTGCCACCTGACCTAAGCCATAATCTTCTAGAAAGTTTCTATAACCACTGTCAAAATTTGCTTATTAATTGCTGCCCTGCTGACAACTTCATGCTTGTGGGCGATTTCAACACCCCCAACTACTACACTGCTTGGTGTAATAATACGCTTAATACAGCGATACCTCATACACACAATAAAAAGCTTTACCTTCTAAGCGAATTTTTGTCTTTTTGTAACTTAAAACAGTACAATAATGTCAAAAACTGCAATAATCGTTTTCTTGATTTAGTTTTGTCAAACATGGAGCAGGTAAGTGTTAACGAAGAGCTCGCATTAATCCAAGTGGATAAGCACCATCCCTCAATTCTTATTAGTGTATCTTTACCTAAAATGTCTAAAGAGCTTCGCCAATGTCTCACTGAACGGCTAAATTTTAAAAAATGCGACGTTTTAAACTTAAAATCTGAGTTAAATCGTGTTAATTGGCAGGATATTTTGCGATCTAATGATATTAACTCGTGTACAGATGCCTTTTATGACACACTGTTTAAAATAATAAAAAACCATACTCCTACCGTATCTAACAAAACTTTATCATACCCTATTTGGTATAGTAGAGCTTTAATAAAATGCAACCAAGAAAAAAATAAATATCATAAACTTTACAAAAAATTTGGAAACCCCCGCGACTATGATGTGTTCTCTATGCTTAGACATAGGTGTAAAGCTCTAACTAAAACATGTTATGACAAATATATTTCCGCGACCGAGAATTCTCTAAAAACTAACATGAAATCATTTTGGCGGTATGTAAATAGCAGAAAAGGTAACGTTTCAATACCGAACACTGTCAAATTTGATGGTAAATCGTCATCAAACGGTCAGGAGATTTGTAATCTTTTTTCCAGTTACTTTGTTTCGGTTTTTGACAGCAATGATGACCTCCAATGTGATTATCACTATTGCACTAGCTCTAACAGCAATTGCATACCTGACACGTTGTCCAATATATTAATTAAACAAAGTGATATAATATTAAAAATAAAAAAACTAGATACTAATAAAGGTGCTGGACCAGATTTGTTACCCCCTTATTTTATAAAGCTGCTTGTTACGGAGTTATCAATACCTCTAACTATCATTTATAATAAATCTGTAGCCAGTGGAGCTTTCCCTGACCGTTGGAAGACAGCACATATTATCCCAATATTTAAAAGTGGCGATAAGACAGATTGCAGAAATTATCGACCTATAAGTATTCTTTCCTGTTTCGCTAAAATATTTGAGTCTTAGTCTATGATCATCTTTATAGTCACATGAAACCACTTCTTTCACACAAGCAACACGGTTTTATAAAGGGTCGATCAACTGTCACAAATTTATTGGAGTATAAAAATTATCTCTGCCAAGCTTTTTCCATTGGTGGCCAAGTAGACGCCGTATATACAGATTTTACGAAGGCCTTTGACAAAGTAAATCATCGCCTACTTTGTCGTAAATTAGCGTCCTATGGTATTCATGGAAACTTGTATAGATGGATATGCTCCTATCTAATGAACAGGAATCAACTAGTAGCGTTGAAGGGTTTCATTTCCTCACCAGCCAATGTTACATCGGGAGTACCTCAAGGTTCCCACCTAGGGCCTCTATTATTCGTGATTTTCATAAACGATTTAATACTTGAACTGTCTTGTAATTGTCTATTGTACGCAGATGACCTTAAGATTTTCAGATTGGTATCTAAAAATGAAGACTGCTTGGCCCTTCAGCGAGACATTGACAAAATATCAGATTGGTGTAAAGCAAATCGTATGTACTTGAACGTTGGTAAGTGCTCTGTTATTTCATTCACTCAAAAACGTAATAAAATTAACTGGATATATAGCATTGATGGTCAAGCACTTACCCGCGTTCAAGTTGTTAAAGATTTGGGTGTCCTTTTTGACGAGAAACTTTCCTTTCGTGCTCATTATGAACACATTATTTGCAAAGCCAATCAAATTCAAGGATTTGTTTTAAGGACAACTAAAGATTTCAAAAAACCTAACAGTTCTCTATATCTATTCTTAACTCTCGTGAGGACTATCTTAGAGTATGGGAGCCCCGTATGGTCTCCTAATTATAAAGTCCACGTAGAGGACATTGAGCGCGTACAAAGGAAATTTGTCAAGGTTCTTTTTTACCGTTATAACCCAGGACGATCTAATTTAAACTATCACGATAGGCTTATTAATCTCAAAATACAGACTCTTGAGAATAGGCGCATCTTCTTTGATCTTCTTTACTTCTATAAAATCATAAATAATTTATTAGACTCACCTAACTTGCTCTCGCATATTAGCTTCAATATTAAATTTAGTGCTCGTAGAGCAAATAACATTAACCTGTTTGCCTTGCAAATATACAAAAATAATATATCCTATTTTAACCCCTTAACACGCCTGGCTCGTCAATACAATAATTATTCAAAACAAAATAAAAATTTAGACATTTTTGATAAGCTTCAATTGTTTATAAAGATTGTTAAAGACATCCTCCATATCACCTTAGAAGGTTCCAAATAACCTATTTTTATTGTTCACCTTTTTTTTTCTTTTTCTTTTTAAATACATAAATTATAAGTATTAGTTAATGAGCTAATGTTATAGTTTAAAAGTATTTTTTTTTAATAGTGTGCACATATGTTACTTTACAATCCAGGTCATAAACTGTATTTATCATGCTATTTCATTTCGATTGTAATGTGTTTTGTGCATTAAAATAAATAAATAAAATAAATAAAAAAAAACTTAAACCATTGGCTTGGACACTTCGAACGTTAGAATGAAGACAATGTTTCTAGTATTTCTATATAATAAAGCGTTGAATTTACCTTCTTCAGTAGCGCAGCGGCGGCACCCAAGCTCGACGTCTTGCTGTGCTCGCGAATAATACTCGAAAATACTCCACTCATGTCGCTGTCAAACTGAGCCACTGTTTCATAAGCGCCGTTGTCGATGTTGCTCAAAATGGACGACAGGCTCTGTGCGTTCTCAGTCTTGGGTTTCAACTTGAGGAGAGGAGTACAGACGAGTTGGTCGTCTTCGTCTATAAATAACAAGAATTATTTTTTTATAAAACGTCATAAGGAATAATGTTAATGTTAATGTTCCGTCGACTTTACCTCGTAAAGTCGACGTTAAATAACCCGCAATTGCATTAAGTTATAGCTTTATGAAGGTAGAATAATTGACCAACCATAAATTTATCACCAACAACGCATAATGAATAAAACATGAGTAGAATGACTGCAATATCAATCATAAAGGGTAGCAAACAACAGTAGCTATAAAACAATTTATTACGACTCCAAGCATATAGAACACTTTAGAAATGTATAATTTATTGATTAAAATACCTAACGAATAACAAATCGCAGCAATACCCATAACAATAGCTACAAACAACAGCAGCTATAAAACTTTTATTGTTCAGTTAGTAAATGACTCTAAGGGCCTGGGCAAAGAGTACGTCAGACTACGAATAATAAAAACTAAGGAAAAGTAACATGTAATAATAATAATAATTTATTGAAAACAACAATACATCTGATACAAAATATTTTTACAGGACGTTTTACTGCCGAGTTTCTTTGATGTCTGCACTAGGCTGAGCCTGTCCTGCAGATCACCAAAATAGTATCTTAATTAAAAACAATTAATTCTGTAAATAAAAACAAAGTAACTAAAATTTATAGAATTTTAAATAGATCATTGCCGCGCTGTGTGTGTGTGTGTGTGTGTATGTTCTACAATACTTGTCAAAAATATATACCTAGGTACACATTTTCAATACATTTGCAATATTTAGGTGGCCTTCAGCGGTATCAGGCTGACGTTACACAACAGTTCGAAAGGAACCAAATTTAACCCGTCGATCGTGGAAAAACGAGACACAATAGAATTTCTATTGTGTCTTGGTCACCGGTGACCGTATAGGGCTTGATGAAATAAAACGGTAATAGTATAGGAGTTAGGAAGTTACGTTTCCTTAGTTTTTATTATTCGTAGATGTCAGACTTATAATTTACTGACACTAATTAAGCAACGAAAACATAACATTTATTTTATTAATTCTATATTTTAAAGTAATATATATTTATACATTGTCACAATATTTTTTAATTTTTCACATGTTTTATTAATTTAAATATCAATGTAATAATTTACGAATTTTATATATTGTCATTTTAGATTTTATTCATTTTAATCATTAATTAGTATACTTTTAACTATTTATATGTTTGATTATATCCTATGTGACTGCTGTTTATTTTATTTTGTGTTTTTTACTATTGAATTGCTATTATAATTTTTGTTTCTTGTAATTAAGTATAAATTAATTTTACTGTTAGTTTTAGTGAAATTAATTTTTGTGATGTTATAATATTCTGCCTGAACTTGCTATTGTAAACGCTGTGTCACCTACTAAGGTACATGCATCAGCTCTTCTTGACTATTTATGATCATTTCTATAAGTTTTTAATGTATGTACTGTTTGGTGTCCTTACAACAATAAACAATAACACAATACCTTTAACAGTAGCCACAGACTCGTACAACGCTCGGAACACTCTCGCCAATCTGCTTTTAGTATCCATAGTCGCATCATCTTCGCCCTTCAACAGTTTCCGCGCGGTCTCTTCTCTCTCCGTTCTTATAGATCGCAGTCTGTTCAGGAACACCTCCGGCTTCATAGTGTCCGGTAACACTAGCGGGTCGACGGTGACCACGGCCGGATTTGGTGCCGGTGCCGGTGCGGGGGACGGCGACGGCGACGGCGATGGTGACGGTAACCGGGGAGCCGGCGGTGAGAGAGGTATCGTCATCTTCTCTCTTATGCGACGCACCTGAAATGTTGACATGTTTGTTGAGGTATGTTTACGCTTTAGTAATTTTTAAAGTTCCTTGAATGGAGTATTATACGTAATATGTTGAAAGATTGACGCATACTGGTAATCTCACAAATATTTCACATTTGTAATGAAATGAATAAAAAAAATATGAGACATGCTTGTAACGACTACTACAATCTAAGTTATAACTTACTATGTTTTTATAACACACAAAATTCATTAATATCAATATACAAAGTAGACCTTGTTTACATTTAAATTATTTTATCTCCCAATTGGTCTACCAAGGTTAAAATTAACCCCCGGTAAGAAGAAAAGATCGAAAGATGTAAGTGATATTTATCCAAGTGCTAACTGTAATACTGTTCCAGTCAATTAAATTGCAATAAAGTATCTAAAACTCACATGCTCCAGATTCCTCAACAAGAAGCATTGCCGCTCCTTGACTATCGTCTTCTCTTTCGGCGTGAGCGCCTTCACTTGCGGCTCCTGCCACAACTTGTTCAGGTGTTGTTGGTACTTCAGAATCGATATGCTCTTGAGATCGCAAGCTATGACCGGTTCGAGCTTCTTGTTGCATTTCACCGCTTTCCTCGGCCGGCCGACTCGAGAGTGCCCGTTGGAACCGGCGGACTGATTGGACGTGTTGGACGGCGTCCGAGACTGCGTTTTAACGGGCAGCTTGGTGATACGCTGCGATTTTCCACCGATGACGCCGCGGCAGTCCTCGGAATCGCACTTGCATGGCTGAAATGTGAGTTTTATTAGGAGAGAACGTAAATATAGAAATTATTAGCACTTAAGAGTCCGTATACGAAATTTTGCCGATTTCGCTGATTTAACAGACGTGATTTAACAGTTAAAATACACTATTTCTATAAGTTTTAATGCACAACATGTAAGATCATTTCAATTATAATCTAATGTTGGAGCTAGTTTTTTTTTAAGTATTTTTAAATAATCCAACTCAAACCCGCGACAGTTTTGTGATTTTTGCTGTAAAAGGTTTAGAATATCACCTGTTTATGGATTGTATTGACGTCTTAACTGACGTTACTGTTGACAGTACATTGTACTTTTTTCATACCGTAATTCCAACCATAGACATAATATAATGCTAAAGACCAACAAAGAGTGCGAGAGAGAAGAAAATCCTTTATGGAATTATAACAAGATGAAAAGAGAGAGGCAGTCTAATGAAAATTGTAACAACTTTTATTTGACAGGTCGTCAAAAGTCGTCAATCGTTTTTATGCCCTTTCGGTATTTGCAATTTATTATTTCAATCGTATGTTATTTTCAACAAATACTATTATATATAACAATAATAACTTGTGCTGTGAGTGATTGCAGTGTAAATCATAGGAATAATCCTGAAAAATATACATTTCACCCGTAATTAATCTTCATGTCCTAATTGCTACGATGTGTTTATTTTTGCTATATTCTGGTCTTTAGTTCTCTATTTCAAATAAAATATTGTGAAACCTTCCCTTTTACTTTCATATTTTGCGTAACTAAAGGTACTATTGTTCCTATATTACACAAATTTTGAAGAAAATTTTTTCATCAAAATTTCTTACATATACGCTAGTGCTTGAATCAAATTTATCGATATACTTATCGATATTTTACAATAACATAAATCTAAAATAAAAATCATTTACCTTTATATTTATCACCTTAAGCCCGGCCGCACATTATCCGAAATTTCTGATCAGAAAAATTCGGACGCCCGGCGGAACGCACTCTGTTCATACATTTTGTTGTAGACCCATCATACTAAAAGAATTTCTGACGTGTCAAAATGTATGAGCGGGGCGGGGCGTCCGAATTTTTGTGATCAGAAATTCGGAAAATGTGCGGCCGGACTAAAAAGGACATATTATCTTATTTAACTAATATAATATAGTATAGTATAATATAGCTAATATAATATAACTACTATAATATAGAGTGACTCTAAAACTAGAGGAAGGTTTATATTTATATATCATAATCATTTGTTTTACAGATTCCCTCAAGATCCTCTAATAAGAGGAAAATGGCTGAAATTAATTGGGCGTGTTGGTTGGAATTCCAAGAAAAATTTAACAATATGTAGCAAACATTTCATTGAAAATTTTTAAAGAAAAATTAGAATAAATACTATTTTGGTTAAAGGAACTATTCCAACTTTGTTTTGAAATAATTTGAAAATCGGTTCATAAACGGCGGAGTAATCGTTGAACATACATAAAAATATATCCACAGGCGAACGTCTAGACTCCTCCTGTTTGGAAGTCGGTTCAAAATAATTGTAATAAAATATTATGATATTTTATAATATGTATTTAATTTAAGAATAAAATATAATATACTATGTGTGTTGTTTACTTTCAACGTTTACTTTCAATGTAAGGACTGATTTACCAGATAGATTTTACCTGAGTAATAAATAAGTAACTTTATAATGTGTTAAGTGTATATTATTTACCCCTAAAAGAACCTCATGTCCGACGATTGAAAAATCATTCCAAAAGAAAATGTGTATCTACTTTTCAATCGTCACCTTTTTTTGCCAATTAAAATTTATGATACCTAATTTGAAATACAAATCTATCAAAGCTGCATATTATTTATTTCTTATAGAAACTCAGGTAAAATAACTCGAACGGACTAAACTATCGATAGCAAAATACTATACTATCGATAGTAAAATATACATCACTAGCACACGCACACATTGACAGATCAAAAATGGTCACGCATTTTCGAGTTGTCAGGTGGTCTTTACGACAGTATATATTATGTCTATGATTCCAACATTGTATAGACGACTTTCTCAAGAAAATGTTGGAATTACTTTTTACCACTTTAATATGAAATAGTTGAGTAAAAAAATATGTAACTCGGCAAAATTTCTATACAATGTTGGAATTACTTTTTACCACTTTAATATGAAGTAGTTGAGTAAAAAAATATGTAACTCGGCAAAATTTCTATACAATGTTGGAATTACTTTTTACCACTTTAATATGAAGTAGTTGAGTAAAAAAATATGTAACTCGGCAAAATTTTAGAGAAAATGGGCAAAGAATTGCTGTTAATTTCGTTAACTTTCGTTAACTTGGAGCTGTAATTCATAAAAAGAAAACGACAGAAATAATCTATAGATAAAATTCTATCCAATTCGAGAAAAAAGAAAAAAAAAAAGAACAGCAAATTGTGCCAAAAAACACGATTCAAATCTCAAGGCTGCCTTGCGGCGAGTAATATAATGTGAGATTTAGGTTGTTTTGAACCGTGTTTTTTGTCACAATTTGTTTTTTCTCTTTATTTTTTTCTCGAATTGGATAGAATTTTATCTATATAGATTATTTCTGTCGTTTTCTTCAAAATTTCGGCAAAATTTCGTATACGGACTCTTAATATTAGAAATAGTGTGTGAAAACTAATCCTACCCAGAAAATATGATTTTGCACGTTGGTGATGCTTACAGTATACAATTTAATACACTTCTCTTGACAGTCTCTATAAGGTTGATCATTATTTTTTATTCCTCATTTACGTGAAATACGTCGAAATTCAAACGACTGACATTTTTAGAGTTTTGGCTATGCTTTAGGCGTAAGTATTTAGTATTTGTGTACAATGGATCTACACAAATACCAAGTAGAAGTACAAGAAATCTATACACACCTGTCCTACAGCGGGATTGAACAGGGAGAAGTTGTAATCGTAAGTCAACTCCTCGCCCGGCTCTATGTCGCGCAGAGCGAACAGCGCCATGCGGAAAGTGCCTGCACAAGTAAACTTTTTAATTTAACTTGTTGCATATAAAAATTACAGCTAGGTTATTTCATTATTTCTATAATAATAATTCTAGTATTCAGCAGCAATGGTTTCTGAATTAAGGAGCTGGCGAACGAAACCGGACAAGTCCACCAGAGTGCGAAATATATTTTTTCGAATCGTCTTCTCTTGACCCATCTGCGTCAATCCCTGTTAATATTTTCAATCAAAATCGGTTAAAAAGGCTTTAGGCCATTTTCAAACAAAACCGGATTAGTTCAGTAGTAGTAGTCTAAGTTGATACTAGTTTTCTAGCCACTGTGTAATTTTTTTTCTCGCGGACTAATCCGGTTCTGTTCGCCAGCTTCTCAATTATTAACCTTTACAATCAACAAGCTATCAAAGGGCTATGGATAAAGAGATTTCCACCAATCTATCCCTTTGCTCATAAGTCATATCGCAGACGACGTACCATTAGCAGTCCACTTCTGCATCTCGCAGTTGGGTCGACAGGAGTGGTTGACGAAGCGGCCGTCGCCGCCCATGCGGTGTCCGTCGATCACGAGCCCGCCGTCCAGGTGTAAGCAGTAATGGTGAGTGTCGCGGGCGTAACGCGTCGCCATGCGCTCCTGTAACACACGATTGTTAAAATCAAATATAGACACACAACACCTAGATATAAGCCTGCAAAAGTCTGTCACCTTTTAACATAAAAACCGCAGAACAGACATTGATAAAATGTTTTTTTTAAAGAAGGCAGGACGCTGTAGGCCTGACGTCACTGCGACCCATTACGATCTATTGTGACTCCTTCGCACTAGACTTCATCCCCAACCCAATACTGCTCATAAGTTGAACGATATGGTTGGGGTTGGTGCCACGAATTTCCTCTGTGGATGAGTATTCGTGGCGACCAAGGTGCCTGTATTTAATATTATGTATTAAAGATAGTTTTTTCAGAATATTGTATGATTCCCACGCGGCATACTAATTCCTTAGCAATTATAGTATAATACGTAATAAAAGTTGTGGGCAACATCACTTACCACAAATACACCTTACATAATCATTAATTGTCATCAGGAAGGACGATCATTTTGTATGATCCATTTATTAAATAATCAAATTTCCCACCTTAAACTCCTTATCGGACACGACCTCCCCAACATACTCCAGTATGAAGTCACCGGATGTGATCTTGTGTTTGGTCCGCACGCCCCACCCCTTGTTTTCAGTCATGAATTTCTCCAGCCCGGATGCCCATTCGTGACGTTGTATGCGTTGATTCTTGCATTTGTCCCTAAAAGAAATATTGAAATAAATTAATAATTACGTATATTATAACTTTAACTTAGGTTTATTATAACTTATTATGTCTTATAACATAGTCGTAGAGTACGGACAATTTAGTATGTTAAAATGATAGACTAGGGACTAAGTAGCTCATTTAAAATTACATCACAATACGGCGGTTGATGCAGTCCTCGGCGCATGGCGTAGTACTAACAGCGTTACAGTCATAAAGTTAATATACCTAGCGGAATAGAGAAACAAAGGACTGAGCAAGAGAGATGTCTCTATCAGTAACACTGCGTGTTAAAAAGAGACGTGTGATACTCATGTATCACTTACTTACTTATGCTTATGCTGTCATCAGCAGCACTCTTTTTTTGACGTCCAGTCGGCACGTGCCGCACGTTGACAATTTAATCTCATAGAATTAATGTTCAATCATGCTTGTTAAGTGTATACGTATTACGTACACATATTTTTCACACAGATGAAAACCAATTTTGGTTACGTTTGACAGCTCGAGATTGTTGCTCTATTCCGCTAGGTATATTAACTTTATGGTTACAGTATATCTGTCTCACTCACACTTAACGTTACAATCTATCCGTCTCACTCACCCGGCGGGGCAGAGCTGCGGGCTGCACTCGGAGTACACGAGGCGGTTGATGCAGTCCTCGGCGCACGCGCTCGCCGCTGCACAGTTGCACGCCACAGACTCGCACTCCTCCGCTGATGGTTTCACATCGTAGTACACATCTGTAATAAAAGATAAGTTAGAAATAATGACGCCGAGTTTTAAAACAAAATAATCAAATCTTACGCTGTGTACACAGACATTATAGTTGATGATAGGGAGATGTACCTCTATATTATACACTTATTACTACCAATTGAAAACCAGCGTTGCGAATCCGTTCGCAACGTTGCTGAATGGGAACCAACTTGGTATTACTTATGTAAATTTTATATAGTTATTTTGTAAAATTTTATAATACCAAATAAATTTATTTTTCTTTCTTTCTTACATTCATATTCAAAAATACACATAATAGGGACAAAAAATTCAAAATATATCGACCATTTAGCGACCATTACGAAATAGTAGCAACACTTCTTTCTCACACGCTTGTCAGCACAAAAACACTCACTTGTCCTAATCTTCTTATAGTTCCACGACGGTACCGGCTGATTATAGTGTTGCTGCCACCAGATGTCGTAAGGCAGGGCGAAGTCTTGCGCGCGGCGCCGCACCCATCGCTCGCAGTAGGGGGGCGGGGCCAGCAAGCCCGGACCGAAATCCGTAGCAACTGCCTTGCTCTTGTTCTCGGGTTTTGGACTGAAATTGAGTAGAGTATTGTAGAAAATTCTAAATTCAAAAAGTGTCCAAAGTATGCATGAAACCAGCAAGTAGAAGATTAAAGAAAGGTGTTAAGCAAGATTTCAAAAAAATATGTTTACAATATTGTCATAACCTTAGTTGATATAATACAAATAAAAAAGATTTTAATATTTATACAAGTGTAACAAAACAACGTGATAATACTTTAGGGTGTCTGTGCTTTTCCAAAAAAATAAATGTGAAAGTAGAAGTGCTGAAAGAATTACTTTTACTTCATTGTTTCTACACACCCTAAACTATTATCACTTAATTTTGTTACATATTGTATAGCTTCTGAAAATACAAGTTATTAATAAAAATATTACAACACTATTAAAAATACTTACTCTTCCTTGTAGTAGTCTGAGAATAGTCCAGCTACTAGGAACTTTTTTCTGAGCCGGGGATTCTTCTTGGACACGGTAGGTTTGTCCCGGTTGTCGACGCTGCTGGCTGGACTCTCATCACGAGAGGACGCGACGCGTTTCTTACAGATGATGCTTTTGGATAGTACGTCGATGCTCTTCTCGAAATCTATCTCTTTCTCGTGCAAAGGAAGCGGCTCATTTTCGTCGTTATCCTGCAAAGTGTCTAGCGAGGGTTCTCGAGATTTAGGTATAAGCCTCTGACTGGTGACCGTGTCTAGAGAACTCTCTCGAGAGCTGGACTGAGCCTCATGTGCTTTTTTGTGCGCTTGACACGACCTGGACTTTCTTCTGGTCGTTATACCTAAAGGTTTAGCGATTTTTTCCTCCTCGACTTCGGACACGAGTTTTTTGGTCTCCGTCTTCCGTCCCTTCGTCTTGCAATCTTCGGAACTCCTCGTCATCCTCCGTTCTCTCGGGTACAATATCGCCAAACTCGACTTAGGTCTCAATCCCACTTTGTTGTTCTTCTCTACGTTCTTTCTCTTGGATAATATCTCCTCTATTTCATTCGAGGGTGACAACGCTCGCGTCTTTCGCTTGAGCCGATCTAGATTATTATCTAAACGACACGCAGGCTTCGAAGCTTTCAGATGTAGCAGACTCAAAGGAATACTATCTTCTGGATCGTTGCCTAACGAGCTCGTCAAAGAAGGAATACTGTCGGTTTCACTTAAAACCTCCCATTTGTTGACGTGATTCTTCAGTTCTTTGTCTGGTTTTGTCTGTTTTAATTGCAAAGATGGAGCTCTTAATATCGAGGAATTTGATTTCTTTTCGGTGCTCTTATCAGATGGAGTCGTTTTGTTATTGTTATCTTTTAACACGTCCTTGCCTTGTAATTTTTCTAGCGACACGACAGTCAATCGTCCTTGTTTAGGCATTTCGTCCTTATTTAAAATAACTTTAAGTTCCGCTTTTTTGCTGGTTGTTCTTTCTAAGAAGCTACTCATCGCCTCACCATCTTTCGGAACTCTTTCAAAAACGGAGTGGTCTGTATCTTCAGATGTGAGCTGGTTATCTGAAACGGCACTCTGATTCGGCTCCACTTTCTTCTTTTTCTTTTTAATGTTCGGGAATCCAGTTCTGTTGATGGCTTTGCGCCGCCTAGGTTTCTTTTTGCTCGAATCTACATTCTTATTTTCATTTGTATCACTTTTTTCGACAGGTTTGTTGAGGTTGCATTTTTTATTTAGCTCTGCCATCGACAGCCTCTCAGTCTGGACCTTAGGCACTAAGATTTTAGGTGGTAATACCAATTTACTCTCTCTTATAATACTATTGCCCGTTTTCTTCTTTTTCTTGTCATTTGTCTCGTCGTTATCGCTGTTTAAGTTTCGTTTTGGCTGGCGCAGATTGTGTCCGCCGGTAGTTTCTTGAATTTTATCGGATATAACGGCCGCAATCGACTCGCTCCTTTTTTGCCTTACGATGGGTTCTGCAATTTCGGATATCAGCGACAGAGGAATTTCCGACTCCACATCCAAAATCTTATTTTTATCCTTATTCGAGTCCATCAAAAGGTTATTTACGCAAATCGAAGACTTAGGAATTTGGTCCTCTAGGTCAACCGAGGGCTCAAAAATCCCAGTCGGCTTTTCTAAATTGATTAGGTCGTTATTTCCTTGATCCTCCGACTTCTGTTTCTTTGATTCGATAACTTTACCTTTTGACACGGGTGATTTGATGACACTCGCTCTAGTGCTGACTTGAGGCGAATCTCTTCCTTTATCATCACTCTTACTAGAGCTACAGCTGTCACTACCACTCTTTTCTTTTTCCAGAATTCTTGATTCTATTGACTTCCGAATATTGTTATTCAAGAGGGTATCCAATACTTTTGTTGCTGCACTCGGATTTATTTTTGATACTAGGTTACTAGTGAGACCTTCCAATCTGTTCTTCTTTCTGGTCATAATTTCAGATTTTTGAGCTGGTAGTATTGAACTTTTGTACAGTGATCGAGCTGACATAGTCTTGAGAGGATCCGCAGTTGTGTTGTTCGATGAAGATACACTGCTTGGTGTCTGGGGTGTTTTTTCTGATTCAGTCGATTCATCTTTCGATGAGGTATCCTTAGCAGAGCTGCTGCTTGAAGTTTTATCCTCTGACAGCTTTTTAGAAAGTGATTGGACGACTTGATCTAAACTGGAGTTGGCGATCACTTTATCGGCTTCGAGCCTGTGACGCTTTTTCGGTGTTACTATTGGCGCCGAATTTCGCACAGGTGAAGCTTTTCTTTCCGACCTGGGGGAGGATGTTTTATGTGTCTCTGATTTCAACGACTCAACCTTGGAATCGCTATCTTTGGATTTCGGCAGTGATTTCTCCAAATCATTAACCATTTTATGAACAGCCTTCAGTTTTTCAGATGTCTCATAAATTTTCTTCGACAATTCGGACTGTTCGGCCGAAGGTTTTTTAATAGTTAGCTCCTCAGTACTTGCAGACTGGTGCGTGGGTGATGTCGCAGCGTTCTCATCTTTACAAGCGGTTGAATCTGAACCAGTCACTTTAGAAGATCTCGGAGATCCCTCGATACGCTGTTCTTTTGAATCGCTTGTATTAGTTTTCAAATTCTCAGAGCTTTTTTTGTTTTTCTCATTTGGTTTTGTTTTGGAGGATCCATCACTGTCGTTTGTTTGTATGTCACCCATGCAATCGGTTTCGGTACACAAAAACTTTTCTGGGCTACCCTCAGTTTTAGAATTTTCATCAAATTCGGCGGTGACTAGACTCAAGCTCAAAGAATTATTTGTGGATGAGTTTATATGATAGTGCCTTTTCTTTAACGGCAGCTTGTGTTCATTTGTGTCCTTGCCTCCTTTATTTTGGGACTCGGTTAACTGTTTTTTATGCCTCCTCTTTGACGTGGGTGTCGTTATTTCTTGATTGTCTGAAGTCTTCCGTTTTTTAGACGCTCTCTTATTTACTTTGGGGGGAGGCAGTTCAGCGGGTTTTTCTTTTTCAATTACTTTTTGATGGCTCGGTGAGGCAGAGGCGATCATTTTTGGGGCAACCTGACATAGCTTTATGAAATTTGAAATCAACGTATCCATGTCTTGTGTAAACTTTTGGTCTATTGATTCTACTGAATTTCTATTTGCACATGAATCCCTGGATCTCGATACCGATCTAGAACGATGTCGGCGTTTGCTTCTGTGTCTATGGTGTTTACTTTCAGTTTTTATTGTAATTCTCGAAGGTCGTTCAGTGGGTTTAAAGTTGATTTTAGGCGGAGCTAGAACCACTGTCCTTCTTTGTTTTTTAATGTTATATGTGGGTTTAATGTTGGGTTTCTTGAAATTCAGAAACACATTTCGCGAAAGCGACTTATTCGGTATATAACTGTTTTTGGCCCTTTCAAAAATACTTGGCAAGGCTTTTAAGGCATTTTCCTTTTTTGAGGATGTTGACGACGTCTTTGCTTGTTTGCGACTTTTCGGAGACGAGGTCCGAGGCAGCTCGCGCAAAACATCTTTTTCTTTTTTAGGTACTGTCTTATTGTTACCACATATAGGTGATGCTCCAAATTTATGAGTAAATGCTGGCTTCAACGAGGGTAGTGAACTATTGACATGACTAGTTTTAGACGGAGGTTTTAGTAGGGTGTTGTTATTGTTATGACTAAGTTTAAAAATGTTGCAAGTAGTGATCGGTCTTTGCAAGCCACTAAACACTGGACCAGGTGCAAATGGGTCAGACGAGTTTAGCCTCAAAATATGCTTTTGGCTTGATTTTGTGAAGCCGTAATTGTGTCTTGATATGAATGGATATTTCGTGCAAACGCTCACATATTTAGGGCTCGCGCTTGGCTTCCTCAAAAACGCTTCACATTCCGAATCACTGGAACTGTGGCCCAATGTTAGGCTACTGAATGTTTTATTCGTCAAGAGTAAAATCTCCTGATCAGATACGAAATGTTTTTGATTTTTGTAGTACGATCTGTTTCTGACGGACCGAGTTTTCTTGAACTTTCTTGTTCTTCTTCTCGTACTTCTCGTGCTATAATCGGTTTTGTATCCCGACTTATCACTTTTGTATCCCGATCTGTGGTCCGTTTTGTATCCCGAGCGGTAGCAATCACTCTTGTAACCCGATCTACAGCCGTAGTCACTTTTGTAACCGGACTCTATCAGTTTACTGCAACTCTTGTATGGTTTGAACTCGTAGTCACTTTTGTATCCTGATAGTATGTCCTTATACTTCGGGTTTAGGTCGATCTCCTTCCACGTCGGATCTAATGGATCGTCAGCCGCCGCTTCGTTCTCGCTTTGGTGTTCCCGCCACGAATTGCTCACTGGCTTGCTTTTGTTACTTTTAGGCAAATTAGAGAGTTTACTGTTTAACTCCTTCCTTTTAGCGTAAACTCCGGAAAGGACAGATCTATTCGATGGTAAAGAATCATCGTCGCTATCAGCAGAGTCATACTGATTTTTATCCTTTAGAGTTTTGGTTGTAGTTTTAGTTGTTCTAGATTTAGTTTGGGGCTTCCGACCTACCTTCTTCCGAGGAGGATATAAGACTCTGTCTGTGGCGTACAACATCCTATCTAATGCGGCTATATCTAGCTTGTGATCATTTTTCTTAGCCTTATCAAATTTTGTGGGTTCCTGTTTTAGAGGAACCGGTGACGGTGCTTCCGTTTTGATTTGTTTAATTTCATTTTCTATTCTCTTTTTTTGGAAGTCGCATTCGCTAGAATCCGATCTGGGGTGGGCCCGACTTCGAGATTTTGAACGCATGCTCTTTCTCTCTACTGTGGTGTTTTCTTTTTGTTGTGATTTTTTACTGTGGCTTCTATGAGTTTCTGCGACATCATGTCTACGCATCGGCGAATGGGTGGGTGAATTGTTATTAGATAAGATTCCTGAGTCCGGAGATACGTTCGGTGGATCGTTATTATTATGGAAATCATTAATAACATTAACAACAGATTTATCCTCTTTCTGAGATTCATTATCTTCAGTTTTCCTAACTTTTCGGGGACGCCCGCGTTTTCTTCTAGACTCGACTACGACATTCTTAACGTCCTCCTGAGATTCTATCGAATTCATACTGCTAGCGTCTAATTTTTGAGAGTCTATTCTATTTAGGGCGTTCACATCACTATTGACGACTGTAATTGGAGAACTTTTCATAAGGTCGCTCGCGCTTCCGATCTCCGAACCGCCCGAGGCTATGTCCAAGTTCATAAAGTCGTTATTATCCACGCAGTCATCCAGACCAGGCGGATTGGGAAGGGACATCTCAACGGAGTCAGCGACGGAAGTGATTTCCTCGAGAGCCTTATTAATTTGGGAAAACTCCTCCGTTTGCTGGGGACTTAGATTTTGGGAGCCGCTCAGATAGTTTGTAGCTATAGGTTGTATTTCTGGGAGGCTGTTTATTTGTCCGAGGACGCAATCACTGATGCCCACGCCTTCTATCGGGTTCGTGTTTATGTTGCACGATAGGGAAGACGACGAGGGTGTATTTATAGAGTTTAGTGGCGTGGTGCTGCTTAGCAGCTGTGTTCGCGCCACAAACTCCTGTAAAAGGCTGGAAGCATAGTGGGACGCGTTTTGGTTCACTATGTCGGAGTTGGAGCACTCGTTTTCCGATCCGGAGGAATCGGCCGTCGCTCTCTGTATAGCGGCCGTCACGAGTTGGGGCGTCAGCTCCATTTCGCTGCTGGACCCGTCGCCTGTAAGGAATGATTATAAATATTATAAATGCGATAATGTGTCTGTCTGTCTGTTACCTCTACTCGTTTAAACGGATGAATCGACTTAGACGAAATTTGGAATGGAGATACTTTAATAGACGGGACAGGATAGGTTAGTTTTTGTTGCTATTTTTGCTAAAGTGGTATTTTGGCACAATAGAGTTGCGGCCGTCATCTAGTTTATTATAAACGTAAGTTCTGAAGTGTTTACAGTGATATGATGATGTATCTCACCGTTGTCCGCCACGGACTTGTCGTCGTTTTCTGGCGCGTTATGCACGGAGAAGGTCGTGAAATTGGGCTGTTGCGCCGGCGCGCTCGGCGTCTGCTCCGGAAATAGTTCTGCGAGGTCCGCGTCGTCGATGACCTGCACATATTAGAATAACACTTCTAAGATTACTTACTACCACTTAATATACCTACATAATATTCTCGTGTCACACTTCCAGCCTCCGAGGTTCAAATTTAAACCTTTAAAAGATATTTGACAAAAACATACGGGATCAATATGTCATCTAAGTTTTATGGGATATTTGCCACATGGGGTATGTGTAAGATCCCAAACTTAAGAGGTACTTGACAGAACTTATACAGGGTGTAACAAAAATAAGTGATAATACTTTAGGGCAGTGCTTTTCAATCTGTGGGTCACGACCGAGACGAGCGACGTATCGTCGACGGATATGCCGGCGGGGACACCTGGCGAGTCCGAGTCCGACGACGAGGACGATGATGACGACGAGGATGTTCTAGTAAGGGGGATTTGACCATACCTGTAAGGGACACGCCGCGACGAGCGACGTATCGTCGACGGAGACGCCAGCGGCGACATCTGGCGAGTCCGAATCCGACGACGACGACGAGGACGACGAGGATGACGATGACGACGACGACGTAGACGAGGATGTACTACTCCCGCACGCGCCGCTCTCAGCCGCCGGCGACGCGAACTGCAACAATTAAGTTTGAAAAAAAATATAAAAAACACGATTTATTATTATTATTATTTTTACAAATTATTTTTGCACTGTCATTGGCTCTTAATATGCAAAGTTTCGAATTAATTAAACTACTGGAGATAGGTAAAAATTGTGCTCAAAGATTCCGTTACATACATACAGCCCATTAGCTAATAAAAACGTTAAAATATATTTTGTTAGTGACCTCAGTTTGATAATAATTAGATACTTTATCAAATAGGCACGGACATGTTACTGAAACTAAACTTAAAAAACTAAATACAATATCTTTTTAAATGTCATGTTGTTTTCTTGATCTTTGTATTTAAGGATAAGCATTTTAGAGTTATTTATGAAGGTGCTTTAAGTACTTATGCCAGAAGTTAATCTTTGGATTAATATCATATTGTCTGAGTTAATGTGAATTGGTTCTCTCTTTCGTTCTTCGTAAATATGAGGATATTTTAAGATACGATTACAATCATTCATGTAAATTATTATAATCTTAAAATAAGCCATTCGCTAATCTAAGCGTATGACGTACAAAGAGACAGGTCTGAAGACACTTCTTGAAATAAATTAACTTTTGACCCTATCAAAACTTTAGTACTCTTTAGTACTACTCTTTACTACTTTTAGGGCACGAAACTCATAATTACTATTATTTATATGCTACTATCACAATATTTCCACGGATAATTAAGTGAGAGGTCTAAGCCTGGCTGAGATTGATCTGTGTCGTAATCCATCGGGCGTACTTCGCTGACCGCAATTCACCCATTCAGTTCTCTAGTAACCCAACATCGGATTTTGCTACCGGCTAAGTGACATGTACCTATTGCAAATCCACTAAATAGTTCTTTAACCTATTGGTCATTGCACTTGGTGCTTTGAAATTGGAATAATTCACACTCGTAAGGCTTTTTTATTTTTAGGGACATCCCTGAGATTAAATTGTGAATCAAAGTATTTTTTAATTTGATTGGTTACCGCTATCGATTCTAGCTTACCGCACTTTCAGTGGTGGATATATTATGTGGTACCTAAGTTTATTAAAGCTATAGCAGTAAAATTTACAATTAATATTTAAATTTATCGACACAAGTATCAATAATCGGCTTATATATTTATTTTATAGACTACTAGCTGTTGCCCGCGACTTCGTCTGCGTGGACTTTAGTTTATAGCGCGCGGTGTCAACAAAATTTGTCAAATTTAAAAACTTTTTAAAACCCTGGCAAGTGGTACCCCTCTTAGGGCCGCGCTACACCGGAATGGCAGCGCTGAAAGTGCTCGCCTCGCCGCTGCTATTCCGGTGTAGCGCGGCCCTTAATTAATCAAAATACCCAAAAACAGCTGTGCAGTGTGCACATAATCTATACTAATATTATAAATGCGAACGTATCTCTGTCTGTCTGTCTGTCTGTCAGTCTCGCTTTCACGCCAAACGCCAAAACTATCTCTGTCTGTCTGTCAGTCTCGCTTTCACGCCAAACGCCAAAACTTCCGAACCGATTGTAATGAAATTTTGTATACAGATAGTCTAAAGCCTGAGAAAGGACATAGGCTACTTTTTTTACTGGAAAAAAGGGTTGTAAGGGGGTGAAAATGCGTAAATTTGTTCAAATTAAGTTAGTTCCAACAATTCATAATAGATGGCGCCGTGAGTCTTCTACATCGCGCTGACGCTTGCTCAAAAGTCTTTCTATAAGACGTGGTATCATCTTACATTTAAGCTTCGATTTTTTTCGATTGTTATATCTATTCTACGGTATTAAATAACTCAGTACTTTATCTGTGTGTGACGTAACCTTAAATCTATCAATGATAAATAGTTTATGGGTAAAGTTGTGTAATTGGAGGGCTAAATAAGCTTTAAAATTTGGCATAAAATATAAAGTTTAATATAAAAAAATGAAATACTTATTGTGTGCACACTGCACAGCTCTATTGATTTAAGGGGTACCAGGGTTTTTTTATAAAAGCTTTTGACACCAATTTTGTTGACATCGCGCGCTATAAACTGAAGTCCACGCGGACGAAGTCGCGGGCAACAGCTAGTACATAAAATATGTTTAAGATTTTTGAAATTTTATTTCAATACACATCCAAGACCCAGGAAAATTGAAAACTTTTTGTTCCGCCTGCGGGACTCGAACCCAGGACCCCCGGGATGAGTGCTGGCCACGCGCAATGCGAATTCATTTTCATCGAAATTTTCATGGAAATAAGATATTTTCCCACATCAAAATGTAGCCTATGTCCTTTCTCAGACTCTAGAATAACTGTATACAAAATTTCATTGCAATCGGTTCAGTAGTTTTGGCGTGAAAGCAAGACAGACAGACAGACAGACAGAGATACTTTCGCATTTATAATATTAGTATGGATTAAACATCATATTCTTACGTATTAAAAACTATAAACAAAAACATACTAACTAATAAGTATGATTAGTTCTATGTTACAATAAAGTAAAAAATAAAACGCCATCTGTTGAATCGTATTAAAACTAAAATGTTCATTCCATCGATATATTTCTGGATTTTTTATAATATTATACATAAAATATGTTTAAGATTTTTGAAATTTTATTTTAATACACATCCGTGACCCAGGAAAATTGAAAACTTTTTGTTCCGCCTGCGGGACTCGAACCCAGGACCCCCGGGATGAGCGCTGGCCACGCGCAATGCGAATTTATTTTCATCGAAATTTTCATGGAAATAAGATATTTTCCCACATCAAAATGTAGCCTATGTCCTTTCTCAGACTCTAGAATAACTGTATACAAAATTTCATTGCAATCGGTTCAGTAGTTTTGGCGTGAAAGCAAGACAGACAGACAGACAGACAGACAGACAGACAGACAGACAGACAGACAGACAGACAGACAGACAGACAGAGATACTTTCGCATTTATAATATTAGTATGGATCACGGTAAGTAATCGCTTGAAAGTGCTCCTCGTAAGTATATAAATGTCGTATGACACCTGGTAATGCTTTCTGTACACGGCAGCTGCTTTTAAGATTTTGTTTCTATGGAGAGAGCAGTCATGTTTTAATTTCTCAAGTCATTTACGATATTAATGATATCAACACACCGGCCTGCATGAACATTTGTTTTATAAGGTGTTAAAATAATTGCAAAATATATTTTTACTTGATACTTGAGTAGATAAAACAACAAGTTAAACAGACCAATTTACCTATTGCGATGGTAAAAGTAGTAGCAATAGTAACTTTATTCGGTCCCTCCACTTTGGCTCATGATGGATCAATACCTACAAACGATTAAGATCGTGCAGATGAGCGTATATGCGTCTATGATTGTCCATGATCAACATCGATTGTATCCTATATATATTTTCACAATCATAGTTATCCATCATGGACCAATGAGGAACCTTAAGAGTTACACTAACGTAGTACCAAAGTCAAAGTAAAACACATAATTCTCATTTATCATCCCACATAGAGCTGGAATTATAACATCGATCGTGACCACCGCCACTACCGGTAGCGGGCAGCGCTGCAGCGGGATAAAACTTAAAATATCTATCAGATATACGGCCCTAGTTAATTTTAACTCCTATTCGGATTAGCTCTTAACCGGCTACCTCACGACTCACGATCCGCCTGACTTAATGCTGAATATAAATATTACAACACGAAACTAATTATAACATACATCTTATTGAGTACGAGCCTAGGTTCAATAAATCTTGTTCAGTTTAAAATTGCTTTGGATCTACAGACTATATTTTAAGGTTGGGTTGCACCAACTAACTTTAACTATAACTTTAACTATAAAGCTGTAACTATAACTTTAACTACAACGCAAAATGTCAAATCTTTGGTTAAAGTTAAAAATGGACGCCATCAAGACGCCATATTTAACCATAACCATAGAGCTCGACAAGGTTTTAAATGCACGTGGCGAAAAAAGGAACTAACGCTGTCATCATACACAAACGCCATTTTTGACAGTTCTTTACCAGCAGCGCCCCGCCCACGTTCATTTATAACCTTGTTGGACCGGCTGTCATCTGTCAATTTCTCCGGTCAAAGTTAAGGTTAAAGTTAAAGCTAAATTTAGCCTTAACTATAACCATAACTTTAACCTTAACTTTAACTTTAACCACGCCTCTGGTGCAACCCAACCTAAGTAACAGTAATACATCTAAAGTTAACGATGCACATTGGTTTTTGAGACATTTCCAGCTTGTTGACTTTAATGGTTAATTTAGAGACGATTAAGCTGAATTTTCTCGAATACTTAAGTTGCCTCAAACCATAATTAATGAGGATATGTAAATAAGACAGATCATATTTTTATTTTTACCTGCGACTCCTTCACGAGCTAAACCATGCTGAATACGCCAAGAACGCTCTACCTTTACAAGATGAAGCTCATGCGTTAATTTCAGAGCCTTAAAACTACTACCATACCTTTAATAAAAATTTGCATCAAATCAAATCATTAGATAGGAAAAGTAGTAAACAAACACCTCACTACGGCTTTTTATAAGTGATAGTACCCATTTTGACTATAAGTACTTTACTAGTCTACCTACTGCAACTTACGCTGGACGCAAACACTTCCTCGCTAGTCAATATTAGCTTGTATGTTAACATTAGTAGGTGTCGGCAATCAATAAGTAGCCGGCAGGCAGGCAGGAGCCAACGAGGGGTTCAAGTGTCGCGTGGTCGCTTATCAGGGCTCACATATCAAACATCCGGACTAACCCCCAGCCCCAGCCGACTCATACAAAAATACCGTCTTTTATACACCTTTTTATTGTTTCAATCACGCGTACCTGTTTATTCTATGCGCAATCAATGATGTTTGCTTAGCATAAACTAACAAACACGAGCGTTTTATTTTAAGCCTAGTGCTCTTCAATGTCCAGAGATCGTCCATTCTAATACAAAATGGTTTTCTTATATTTATAAGACGATTGAAGAGAGATTATAACCTCAAAAGTGTTTTAAATTCCAGATTCAGTCATTAACATAGCATACATGTAAGAAGCTCTATTAATGTAGGATTAGAATAACATAAGCGATATACATACAGAAAGTTATCATATACCTATCATATAATATGTAGTTTCAGTGACGCAATTATAGAAAACCTTCCAAATTCCAATATCATCCAATGCAAATTCAAATAGCACAAAATAAATGCCTAATATTGAAAATAACGTCGAAAATGATAGAACACGGGACAGCATAAACTAATATAGAAACGCCCTAAGCTAAACACGATCGACCGAAATTGTAACTGACCAACCATTCATTGTAGCTAATATAACAACTGACAAATATGAGAATGCTGAAATTGACTCCCATTTAGTCACAATAGGTTAACGGCGCACTACCAAAATGAGACGCTCGCCGACACGAATAACGCATTAGCAACTTGATCTGCTGTGATTTATAACTCCAAATGATCTAGGCAAAATACCGCTCGTTATGACGCCTGCGACGGATGCAACGGAAAGTAAAATTAAAAGCGCTAATATTTATTTAAATTCGTCCATTTGCGCAACAAGTCCAAGCTTTTGAGATTAAAAAAATTGAGAACTCTATAGCTCAATTATGAACATAATAATATTATAGTGTTACATATTGTAACAATGACTGAGATATTTCAGAAGTACTGTCGTCGAGTTTCCGGTCGCTATCACGACACGCTATTCTAGAATCACCCGTAGATGAAATATTATGTGCTTTCTTTTACTTTTTATCCGATTAAAAAAATCGCATGGGTATTGCTCTTAGTGCCCCAATAAGAGACGAATATTAATTACTCAATTGTATACTCGACAAAAATGGAAGACTCTGGGGGAGGCCTTTGCCCAGCAGTGGGACAGCATAGGCAAATTTAAAAAAAATAGTGAAGATTTTGACATAAGCCCCATACATTATCTGTCAAACTCTTTATTAAATTGAAGGTTAATCGTAATTAAATGTCTCTGAGTACGGCGGTAAGTGCGGCCGATAGTTCTTTAACTAAAAGGTAGCCACAACAGACACACACATATTCAATTTTAATCTAAACGTCGCATTTATCCAGTTGCAAAATATTAATCTTCAGCGCAGCTTCGGTGGCATTATCAACTAATTGGCATATGCGATTATAATGTCACGTTAAGACATAATATGCGATGCCCGTCATGCAGACCGCCGTGTCAAAATGATAAATAATAAAGACATTTAAATGTTGCCGTCGACCTGACGGCAGAAATACACCTTCCAAATTATTGTTTATTATCATGATGGACAAATACCTCCTACAGGCGATTACAAACGCAGCATATTGGTTTATGATTGCCCACGATCGTCTTCATTCGTGCATACTGTTGACGTCGTAGCAATCATGATTACCTACTCATTATGGCTTTTAAATATAATAAATCAATCGAATGGTAGCCGTATGAGTCGTTATCACATTTGAGTATTAACTGCAAACGTAACAGCACCTAACAAAACATACCATTAGCAATCTTTAATAATGATAAAACACTATCTATCCTAGACATAAAACATGCCATAAGCCATAAAGTTAAATAAAAAAGAAAAAACGTCGCAACATAAAATACAAAAGCACTTTAAAAATCGAATAAAAAATATATACCTAATAATATACGTGGGAGAGCCATGCTTCGGCACAAATGGGCCGGCTCGACCGGAGAAATACTACGATCTCACAGAAAACCAACGTGAAACAGCGCTTGCGTTGTATTTCGAAGAGTGAGTGAGTTTACCGGAGGCCCAATCCCCTACCCTATTCCCTTCCCTTCCCTACCCTCCCCTATTACCCTATTCCCTCTTAAAAGGCCGGCAACGCACCTGCAGCTCTTCTGATGCTGCGAGTGTCCATGGGCGACGGAAGTTGCTTTCCATCAGGTGACCCGTTTGCTCGTTTGCCCCCTTATTTCATAAAAAAAGACGGAGAATATGGTACATACAAACTTAATCGTGGAGCCTATAAGACAATGAAATCTTAAGAAGAGGCTCGTGACACCACACAACCGGCAGATTGTGGGATCGATGACCCACGCCGAAACAGAACAATACTAGCGATGGCAGCTCATAATGATCTCAATAGATAAACAGTTAGAAAAGTTCGCGAACAAATATAGCCGGAGCACACAATCGCTTTGTTCGTCCAACTGAATTTTGATCTTTAGATTAGATTTGTGTACAATGGATTTACATGTGCCAGAAGATGTAAAATAAATGTTAGTTGAGCCTGAATTCTATACGCTTACCTGAAGAACGATATTTCGAAAACAATCTCATTTTAACGTCTTTTAGATCTATCTTCAACGAACCTCTCTCTCAAAAATACACAAATCATTTATTTTAAATGCGTTTATTTTATTATATTTGAGGATAACGGACAAGTGATAACCTAAAAAACAAACACAAGTGAAAGATGATAATAACCTCCAAGTAAGAATATACAATAGAAGGGTAAACAAACTGCCACGACCGTGAACTTGGCATTGGACGAAAACCGCGGCGACCCGCAATTAATAACCACTTAGGAGGTGTCGCTCCAATATGTTCTTCTGATTATTATATGACGTGGATATGGAGGCATATTGAAACAAATTTATAAATTTGGAAAGCAAATCTACATCAAATAAAAAACAAGATAGCGCACGGCCTTTATTACTGAGGTCGCTACGCTAACACGTGCTTACACACACTAATAATTGTGCATCGAACCGCACTAGTCTGTCAAAAAAGTGAAGAAATTAAAAAGTGGCAACATCGTAGTGTCATCCCTTTTTTCTTAGGCTGGCTTCTCACGGCGTGTGATATCACAAGCCGCGCCGCGCCGAGCCAGCTATTACGAGCGAGCACGAGCCACAGGCGAGCTCGAGCCACCCCTTCTCACGGCGCGTTATATCACAAGCCGCGCCACACTGACAAACATTCAAGTAAAATTAAACTTTATTAACACGAAAATAGATATCATTTTGCTCTAAGTCACTACGTAAAATAAGTAAATTTTAATGAAATGCAACTTTATTCAGTAGGAAACTAGATTGCATTTCAATCTATGCCGCTAATTATATTATATTAAGTTTAATTCCTTTATTTTGATAACAGATGCCGCTGCTTGGCGGCAACATCGCGCTATAGCTAGCACGAAGATATTTGTTATATGTATAAGGTGATTAACTAGTATGATATTATTTCCATTCACACTCACTCTTGTAGCCCTAGCATGGTAACCAGTGGAAATGCCAAAGTATAGACAAACTGTGGAGATATGGTGGAGATAAACTTAAGGTGTCGTTCCAAACTTTTTTAGTTCCGAAAAATTCAATTAAAATGCCACTTTATGACAGACTATAGTAACAAACTGTGGAGATAAACTTAAGGTGCCGTTCCGATCTTTTGTCGTTCCGAAAAATTCAGTTCAAATGCCACTTTATGGCAGGATATAGTCCTAAAAATTCAAATAACGTCTTACTTTATGACATATACTATAGTCTGTCATAAAGTGGCATTTTAATTAAATATTTGTCGGTCGCGATATCGGCTAATCGCGACCGACAAAACGGACGGAACGGCACCTTAAGTTTACGTCCACAGTTTGTCTATACTTTCGCATTTCTAATTTTCGCCGTGCTAGCACTATTGGTGTAGTAGATAAATCATACGGTACAGACGGATTTCGTGATGTTGTGCTCGAACAGAAGCATCATTCTTCCACCAGTTTATACGTGGGAGAGCCATGCTTTGGCACGAAAGGGCTGGCTCGACCGGAGAAATACCACGGAATTTCTCACAGAAAACCGGCGTGAAACAGCGCATGCGCTGTGTTTCGCCGAGTGAGTGAGAATATCAAACGCGCCTGCTCGAGCCAGCCCGAGCCACCCCTTTACACGGCGCGTGGCTCGAGCGGGCGCGACGCGGCATGCGATAATACGCGCCGTGAGAAGGCACCATTAGATTGATTTGAAAGGGATGACACCGCGATGTTGCCACTTTTTAATTTCTTCACTTTTTTGACAGACTATACTTCGCTCTATATTTCGCATGCGACTTGCCGTAAGTAGCGTAGTTTGACCCATGAATTAAAACTTCATTTTCATAGAACTCTCTAGATACTAAAAAATTTATTAATATCGAAGGAACTCAAATAAGATTACTATTAAAATTCTAAAAGCATTCACAAACTAGTAAGATTGCAGATAATACTTTAAATGCAGTAAGCAAATTATAACAAGTTGTGGCTGTTGTGCACTCACAGCGGAGTGCACAATGCACAAACACAACGCAACAAACATCAGAACCTTAAGCGGCAATCGGTTATTCGTACCACGTGCAAAAATATCCACAATCTCTTGCAGAAATCGCCACTCCGGCATCCTCATACCGCGAGGTCGTTCGGCGTAATTGGGAGGGAATAAAGATTATGAGAGGATTTATGCAGTCGACGAGCCATAACTCGAATTAAATTCAATTCAAATCGAAGCGGAGGTATAAGCGTGACATATTTACGGAGCCATTTTAATAATAATATAGTGGGCACATAATTGGCGACTGCCGGCAATCTTCTCATTCACTCGCCTCTCGACCGCCTATAATTCTATACCTGTATACCGGTTAATTATTGATTTTGTGCATTAACATTAAAGGCAAATAAACACTACTTTGTCGGCGAGTATATTCCGAGAAACGCTTCCAATTGCAGGCGAGTTACGACATTCTAGACGTTAAAATTATATTCGAAAGGAGTAGACGTAATTGTTGCATCGATATCGCTTCGTTTGTAGAGTTTATTTATTATTCGTTTATGGGGGTAATTTGTTTTTTACGCGTCTATTATCATATAACACGATGGTAGAGATAAATTCAGGTGGTGTTTCACTCGGAGGAGTTATCTAGATGCATATAATAATGATCGGTTTACATATAGGGATAATCCGCGAGGAGCGCGTCGAACACGACATTAATAGGCCATTCGCGCCCATTTATCTGCGATCGCGACCGACGACAAAAACTGGGACACTTTTTGCCGTCACACTTGCCCACCTATAGCAGGGTTGCAATTGCAACTCGTTATGGTTTAGAACTATTTCATAAAACATAGAGAACACCCCTTAGAAATTTATTGCTCTATCAATTTAAAAAAAAGTTTTTCTTAGAAGAAAACCTGAGAAATATTCGGGATTTTGATGTGACGTCCCAACATTAACCAACCATCAAATCTATTGAATGAATTATTGTCAAAAAACCTTAGACATCGGGCGTTGATAAATGAAACGGAATTTGTTCATTTCAACAATCATTTGCTTGCTCTAGATATTACATACATCTTTATTCTTTACACAATATGTAATTCGTATCATTTAATCTCTACTCAAACACGACCTCCAAAAGTAGTCAACATCACTAGTTTTTGTAACTTGTGAGCTGTTTATCATATACTGGCATGTCTTTGTTCGCGTCAATGCATTAACAAATATTAAAATTTTATCCCGTTCATCCACTTCTTCCACTGACTTTTCGCTCCTTCGCTTCTGACGCGATGTTAAATAAAGCCTTCGATAAATGAACTATTGAACACAATTTTTTTCAAATCATACCAGCCGTTCCTGAGATTATTGCGTTGAAACAAATTATATAGCCTACAGACAACCCTGGACAGGCGTTTATTCAGTGGCGGTTGATTGTACTCATCAAGGATTTCTCGTTCAAGGACGCTAGACGATCGTGGCTCGAACTTATTATTTTTCTTAGACACATCTCGTTTTTTGTATCGACTAATTTGTATTCACGATTCACAGAGGCGGTTAATCTCTATAAATTATCCCGAGTATCTCACGTAGGTATGGCCAATGTCCTCTTGGCATTTTATATTTTAATTTATCAAATCTAGTCGGATATCTACTATCTGGTGTATTCGCTTTGATTTACGGCCAGCAAGTCTCGCATGGCTTATTAGCGACAAAGTGGTACAAGTATTAAGAACGTACACGTAGAGTTGTTTCTAGAATCGAGTAATTTAATTAAACAAATATTGTTTGATGTTAATGCTTATATTATGTAGTTACAAAAAGGGATTTGGCAAATAGAAAAAGAATTAAGTAATTAGAGTTATTTTTTAAGTCAAAGCTTCTTCTGCAGCCAATGTAGATTGTAGAGTATAAAATAATTATCGCACTCAGAGTGACAGTGAGTGAGACACTTGACATACCTAAACCCCTGAACCACAATAGACATAACTACCAGTAGTTCGACTGCAAAGAAACGGACAGGTTTCAATATCTGTCAAATTCGTAGGGTTTCACTAGGATTATGAACGGAATGTGCCTCGCGCTGGCTGATATAATTTATTTTTAAATATTTAAAATAAAGATTTCAAAATTGGATTCGACAATTTTAATCGCATGTGCCAAAACACAAACAACAATACGACCGAAGAGGAACACGTCCAGCGAATATGTCATAGTTTTAAATTTGTAGGTAACAAGTTGACAACCCTAGCGATGTCAACCCTGTCATTATACGTCAAATTTAAAAATTTCAACATCAGTTCTGAGTCGGTATACTCTATAAGTCTGTCTACTCTGCCTAAACCCCATACAATTTATGTTTATGTCTACATTAAACACTATTTAAGTAATCATTAAACGTTCTTAATTTTTTGTACATGTTCCTTTCTCTTTATTTAGTTCACAAAGACTAAATTCACCATTGCAATGAATAAAAATATTATGAAACACAGTTTAATACCTAAAATTAAATAAAGTTTTTCAAATAACATAATGCAGAACATGGTATGTATGAATTTTTATTTTGTAAATGTGTAGATGAGGAGATTATTGGATTCAAACATTATGTAAATCTTATCTAGGTTAATAATCGATTTGTATAATTCGCTCATGAAAATTTAACGAAGAAACACCAAATTCATCACGACAGCGATAAACAAATTAACGTTCATCGGAATATTAATTCCTCGCCGAAAACAGTCTGAAATGGCTCAAATGGGCCGTTTCCGAGCCAAGGTCAGTCGCATGAGCACTCGTTAGGGCTGCCAACAGTCCTGTTTTCTCAGAACATGTCCTAGTTTTTGTAGTGTTATGGGCCGTCCTACATAGTTTCTAAGCAACGTCCTGGGATTACTTTAACCTTACTGTTGAATCGATAAACTTAACAAATTGAAAATAAATTACATACTAAAAAGAATATTTCATCTAGTCCTAACTTGTTATAATGAATTTTACTTAGCAAATTTTCGCTAGATATTATTTTTCTATTGTAACTCGCATGGATTTGCAATAGAAAAATTTAAACGCAATTTTGCCCTGATTTTCCTGGTTTCCTACTTCAAACCAGGCTTTTTGCGGTTGACAGCCCTAGCACTCGTAAAATTCGACATGTGCGAAGAATTAAATATAGGCATTGAATAATCGCTAGTACCTACCTCTCGGTTCTCATTGCTCGGGATCGTTCGGATCGCTTTTTGCTCGTGTCGACAAAAACATCGTCTATGATCATTTGGTGGGGTTCACTGACCCCGCCGCCGGGCTTTAAAGCCAATATTTTCGTCTAGCTTTTGTTCATTGTTATGAGACGCGGTACAGTGGAAACTTTATCTCGTAATTTGTCATACATCCACAGCTGCTGTAATTGCTGAACATTAATCAACATATTTTGTATTGTTTTTATTAGAATTCTAATTTTACGTAGTGATCTTAGTACCTGAGGACCCACGGGAACAATATACTAATTCGGTATAAAAAACAACATATTTGTTTATCTAGAGCCTCTTACTTACATTAATAATTAAGTCCTTAAGCAGAGCTTATCAAGATTTCTAGACTTATGACGTAACCGGTAGCTCCTACTCTACATTCTAAGGATATTAGCGCATTGAACGAATTTGTGGGACCAAACTTGCTCGAATCCTTTTCTATTAGGCGCTGACAGTACAGTGTCTAGTATCGAATATCGGATCATCTCGAGCTCACAATGCGCACGCGCACGCGCTCTCGATCGTATCGCACAATGCAAATACTTTTGACGAGGCGTCCAACGCCTCAAGGATATATGCAAATAAACGCGTTAACAAAGCGCATTGCGGACAGGCCCAAAAAACGGATCAAACACAAGGGCACAGTGACAGATTCGTGGTACAGTTCCAGGGAAAAATAATGCATGAGCTTAAATAGGTATGCTCTATAGTCACAAAATATATAAACCGAGCTATTTAAAGCCAGACTTTTGCTGCTAAGCGATGCAGGCCAGACGACGAACGAATATCAGATACTAGATTCGTCATAAATACATAATCTTTGACAAGCGTCAATAGTCAACTAGGCTCAAGGCTCTAGTTGACTATAATTGACGTTGACGATTTACTAATAAATAATGCACTCTCATAATTCAGCCATTAATTGCAATGTCAACAACAAGCTATTTGCCTCTGGTGCATCAGGTTGATCAATCAAATCAAACATAAAATGATACGTGTCCACTTATCTCGATCGTAATCATTATAAAATAACAGGTTCCAGGACCAGGGGTTCCAGGGGTTCCTAAGTTTTTGAGATATTGAGGGGTAGATACGCTCTAGATCAGGTTAATGCTGACTACTTTGTAAATCACTTGCTAATGCCCGGTGTCTAAGGTTCGACAGAGGTTTGTTGACTACCGCTTTCGATTGGCTAACGTCAAAACATCAACCAACAGGCACACTCGAAAAGGTTAAACTGTAGTCAAAAAACCTCAGAAACTCACATTGGGAGATCTTGCGATCGATTATAGGCTGTGTATACTTTTATAGCGACAATTATGCAGTTACTTCAACATGGACGTAATTTAGCGGTCGGACGAGTCATTACATTGACACGCCACCGGCCGCATCGCCGAGACAGAAATAATCTATTAACGTGTTTGTACAGGTAGGCAAATAAAATTATCTATCCATCACCGTACTGGTCACTCGACTACACATGCCAACATCGCGTATTTAAAAATCGATTTAAATAATTTTCCAATTTAAAGACCCAACCGGAATTTTGACAACAAAATTTTTCGAACATTGCTAATTAATTCGTTAAATTATAGCATTTCTTATTTTTTTAACAGTTCGCATGATTTATACGATGAATCAAATTAACATTTCTGTCAACTTATTCAATATCTTGTTATTTTATCTCTTTAGAGACCGTTAAAATGAATCAAATCTCCATCTGCTTCTTTATTTATTACAGTTTTCAATTGAGAATTTTTGGTAGCAATATATATCTTTAACTATGTTTAATTTAATCGAGATTTACTCATTACTACCATGAATATACATTCATGGTTATGGTATAAAAGGATGATTAAGATTTAAGATGGTAGCATATCCAAACCACACAAAATCTGTTATGTTGAAGAAAATTTAAAAAATCTAGGGGTTGAAGAATTAAACATTTTAAACCCCTAGATTTTCAACCCCCAGCCAACATTGCATATAACCAGGGTTAAAAAGATCAAACATTACTTTGTCCAATGTTTGATCCATTCGAGCTATACTATGCTACCCACAAATGATAAACTGGTTAAGCCGATCCGAGATCATATTAATCTTGGATTTGCACGATAAACATACAGTTAACGAGGTAGCGTATTGACGTCCATCTGCTCGCATAAAACACGTATCGAGTTAAATATAAAACCGACCAGTAACCCATGAGAAACATTTTATATTCGTCGCCTGTTTATTACTAGCTGTCTGGTTATACGACGTAACTACGCAACCCTAAAAACATTGTCATCGTAGTTTTGACTTTATATTCAACTTACATTTGATTTTTATTCAAGGTTGTCGCTAAGAATAGCAGGTAGTCTATTTTTTATATCTTTACATAAGTTTTCTAGTTCTAGTTAGGTACCTATTTCCGTTCTGTTTCCAGGGAAAAAATAGTATAAATCATTTTCCGGGACTCGAATTACTTCTGCCTGAAGGCGACAGACACAAAGACAGACACTGCAGGCATTTATAACATATACAGTAGAATTGTTGACTGCCCCAAAAAAAAGGGGAATCCTAAAAGAAATAACCAGAATCGATAAATCAGGAAAAGCTTGAACTGTGAAAATCCTTGAATTAACATTAATGATCGATTGTACCTACATGGCTTTAATCATTATTTAAATAAAGAGTTACAATTAATTAGCACGTAAGCCGCTGATTATATTATTATTTATATCTAATTTATACAATAATGAATAAATGAATAATTATGTATAAATTAATGATATTATGTAGGTACCTTATGCCTACAACAGAAGATAAAAGTAATGATAACATAAGTGATGAGTTTTTTGACATTGTTGATTTAATTATGAGTTTGTAAATAGTTGTAAATTGATAGTTGATTTGACATTTAAGTTTCAAGGCCGGCTGCTATTTGACTAAACGCAAAAGGAAGATTAGAGAAAACATTGAGTAGGAAGTAGAAACTCTATGATCTCTACATTCTACATTCAGATCCAGATATCCATACTAAGTAATATTATATGTAAATGCAAAAGTCTGACTGTTTGCCCACCCCTTGACTACTCGAATCGCTGAACTTACTTTAACGTAATTTGGTTTGGTTTCTTCCAATTTTCTCCCAGTAAAGTTTCACGATTCCCGTGCCGTTAACGTATTTCTGCTAGACAAGATAGACAAATTGTTCATAAATGCATAATATATAAATAGTTGAGGTAGAGCAAATAATTACTGTAGATTATCTACACAACGATTAACAAATATAAAAACAATCGATTAATCAGCTCAACATTGTTTATTTGTTACATCTAGCTGGTATGACGTAAACTTAACACCAACGTACAGTCGAGGATACCTGTGAGCACATATGAACCTTACCTACCGAATGCAATAAGGTTGGAACATGCAACTCGAGATTGATCGTCGACTGTACAAACCGCAAGATTAGCGCGCACTGAGACGAGAATTTGCATCGCACAAACAGTGGTGTTTATGTAATATTATTATGTATAATGTATATAGAGTATGGACTATAAGGTTAACTATTGACAATATTATATACACAGTCATGAAGATGATCTACGCATACCTAACATCCAAACTTGCAAATCTTCAAGAAAGAAGCCTTAAAACGCCGGCAAAGCACCTACAGCTCTGCCTACAACACCTACAATGTTGCGTGTGTGTTGGTCGAGTTGAAAAACCTTCTCCTTTTTTGGAGTCGGTTAAAAATTACGCAGGATTTCCTGGTTTACCAAAATGAAATGACTGCATGTGTAGTTTACTTATGTGCTAAGTTACATACAAAGCGTAGTCGTTCACAACGCACAAACCTTAGTTTTCAAATAGCACATATTTTCATCCATATTTTGAGGCTAGACTATTAAAAAAATGAATAATTTGCATAGACAATAAAACTTTTTCCGTATACCTACTTACATTAATATTTCAAAGTCTTCAGCAAATACATGCAAAACAGTTGATGAGGAAAATTATAATAAAATCAGACTGCGTAAAGTTTTTCAACAGTAGATCTTAACATAGTCAAAAAAAACATTGTTCACTTTACACTTATAAGGATAATGTTTTAAGCTTTGTCTTAAGTCTCCGATAGGTATATTGTCCATCAAAAACAAATATGACAAAATATACCTGGGTGTTCCAAAACAAAAGGAGTGCATTGCGGTCGCCAAATAACGAGAATGATCAAAACAAACAAACGGACAGTGATTTGTGAAGGTCGATCCTCAGATAATGTGACCTTCAACGACCTTGAAGAACCCTCATCCCTCATCCGGTGCCACAGTATAAATATCACATAGTAGAGTACTTTATAAACAAACTCGCTAAACTTAGAGACAATATTTAGGCACGTACGACGTTAAACTGAATTAATTTTATGCTACTTCATGTTTCTGCAAACCCAATTTGGGAAGTTTTATATATAAAAACCAATAAGAATCTTACAATAGTACTGCAGCATGTAAATTGTAAATATAGAATAAAAACCCCTAAACTAATATTATTTGCAGAATTATTTAGGAATGAAACTCCAACACATAATATAAATAGCTAGACACGATTATTACCCAAATAACGAAATACCAAACTGTTGAGTATAAACCTAAAACCATAAAATTTAGAATTATTATACAAAAACGGCGCAGTGGTAACAAAAAAGGGTTAAGCTTTATAAATAACGATTAATAATTCATTTTCATTACGTGATTAAAATTAGGGGCAATGGATATAAAATTAATTGTTCTGTTTTTAAATAATAAGCACTAATACCCCCTTTTAAACAAATAACTTTTATTACTGTTTGTTCGCGTTTGGAATTTTTGACGATTTTCAATAGTTATTATTTTAGAAAATGTCATTTTATTCGTGTTTATCGAATACCGAGCAAAGCTCGGTCAAAAAGCTAGTTGTTATTATATATGTCGTAGGATGATTTTCGCGAAAATTCGATTTATCAAATCATCCTACGACATCGTAGGATGATTTGATAAATCGAATTTTCGCGAAAATTCTAGGGATTTCGCGAAAACACGGATTTATCAAATCATCCTACGACATATATAATTAAATTTTAAAAGATAGTAAATATCTTTTAAAATTTAATTAGTTTCATAGACCACATTCAGCTAATAATAATAAATCAAAGCTCACAGCATACATGAGAAAACCTGCATTGGAACAGGCAGAGTAAAAACCCACATTAGAATTATGGGCCTGCCAAACTGGTGTCTATTAGCCATTTAAAACATAGCACAAAACATTTGAATTGAATTCGTATTGGTAAACTTGTCTAAATTTTGTCCTTTTATTAAATAATTTAGCAAGTTCTGCGGGGTTAAAATGGTCGCTTTGTAGAATCATAATATGATTCATTTTCTTAAAATTGCAAAATCTCTGCTTGCAATGGGGATTGTCCATTTTTATTTAATTTTGCTCATTACAAAAACATTTCGAGGAATAAGGTCAGTGATCGTTTTTCTGTATATAAACGAAACAATACCCATTAGTTACTTATATTCTTGAACAAATGTGTTTAACCTTAGTTTGACCTTCAATGGCGTTAAATTAGCAATAAATTCGACCAACATTACGTTTCAAACTTTTGGTAAACTTCTCGTATCAGCTTTCACATAATGAGAACTTGCATTTGACGAACCAGCCATTATAAATAAGATTGAAAGGAAATTTAACACTAGAAAGACCGGAATTCTGAACTTCCTAGAAAGACCAAGAGCGGTCAAATGAGCCATCGTATGTTTTTACATTTTTTTGTGTGTCTTACTATTTTGCTTTTGCATTTTATTGATCGTGTAATTATTTATAAATGTAATTAAATTAAATTATAGAACAAATATTCTAGAAAATTATTTAAAAAAGCATTTTATAGACCTGCTACTGATATAATGACATTATAATGACTTCACAAGATTTATTGGTTTTGTTCCTGTATTTGAGCATAAAATACCGTTTTTTCAGATTTTATATTTTCTCATTTTAGCAATAGAATGGTAAAGTTACTCTTATGTACAGTAATTCACGTCTAGAAGCCATGAACAACTTGATGAAAATACCCTATTTGAGGATAAAACTATTATTTTTCGCGTCGCACTTTTGGTCACAATATAAAAATCTTTTATCACTAAAACTAAAAAAGTTCAAAAAATTTGCTTTAGAAATGAAATATACTTAAAATTAGCATAAATATATTTTTTTTTATCATATTTTCATATAGTTCTACAATTTCGCAACCTTTAGTTTGTTATTTGCTTCGTTTGTGTAGGTAAAACAAAAAATAAAATTAACTCAGCATAAATATTTCATTGAAATTCAAACTACTAATAAACCCTGGCTGTGTTAGGTCAACTCAGGCAACAATACTATGAAAATTGACACAGATTTTTGTAGTAACGTTGATAATTTTCAAAAATCAGGATTTTATTAGGCAAAAACCTTGAAATACGTTACAATATCAAAACAGGCAAGGCAAAAGGTTTTATTTGTGTACATACTATATTTATAAATATATTACCATTATTTTTACATATAAAAATGTGAAATTTTAGACCATTTATGTAAGTTAAAGTATTTATTCCACTTTTGTCCTATGAGTCATTGACAAATCTATTTCAGTTTCGAGTTTTTTATAAATTTTAAATGAAATTTTAAATACAACACGCAAACAAAACAATAATAAATAATAATAAAAAAATTGAAAGAAAAATAGAACTTGCAAGAAAAACCCTTTCTTTAGAAATTTTATTCAAGCGGTCAATTGACCGCTGCGGTCTTTCTAGGTAGGTTGTTATTTAAAACTTATAATTATTGAGCAATCATTAAAACGCGTTATCACAATTTAAACAATCGAAAAGTATTAAATGTCACGAGAGGAAAACGAATTTCACGCAACGGTAACAAAAATATCGCAAATTAAAAACGAAAATGCGGTCCGGTCTTTCTAGTGTTAAAACATTGCAGAGGTCAATTGGCCGCCGATTATGACGTCAGAGCGAAACTTTAAAAATTTATTGAGAAAAAACTAGCCAATGAATTTCAAAATTATTTAATTCATATTCTTAAAATACCCTATTTTAGCGGAAAAAAATATAAAAAGTACATGTGATTTTTTTTTGACAATGCCCATTCACGTCTACAGATCGACAAGGCTGCCATTATACAAAAACGTCATTTTAAGACAGTTCTCCTTTACGTGCAGCGCCCCCGCTCACGTTCATAAAAAGCCTTGTCGATCTGTAGTGATTCGTATTTCGTACTAATTTGACATTTGTCAGTTTGACAGTTTTGACAATTCATTAATTGCTGAATTGATTGAAAGGAATTGCTAAATGCGACCATTTTAGCCCTGCTGCATTATATCAGCGATCGATCCGATTGGAATGATCGCAGGCCGAAACTTGATATAATCTGATTAACAAAAGGTAATTTTAATACATTTTGTCATTATATTATCGTTAAACCCTATGATTACACATGGTTTTAAAAATTATTAACATATTATACACCAACATAACATAAATAAGTATTATATACCAATAACAATACAAAAAGCCACGTAATGTAATGAATAAAATATATCTAGTAATAAAAATATAATTTACGACCGAGCAACACTGCGTCGTAGAAATTTATTAATAGTCATAATTAAAACCACATTTCAAAGTTTTATATTTCTTTAAACATTAGACTTACACAACGAGGGTTACCCAGACGCGACGTCGGAACTCGGAATAGTCCCACAATGTTATTCAATTTGTATTTACTTAACATTTTAACTATGCAAATTATTAATTAGCAAATAAGTTTCAACAATCCATGGAGAATGGCAACCGTCAAAGGAGCTTGTTAGTAAGGACTTAATTGCTGCCTTTTAGCAATGATTATAAAGTTATTATGTGATTCTATGGTATAATGTTAAAAAAATCTTATACTTTGTGTGGTTTTAAAAAGGAAAACTAATTCTTTTATAGTCAGAAATCAGAATGTGCCGCCAACCAGTAAGCTGTGCATATACCGAATACATGCATACTTTATGCATGTATTCGGTACACAATTTCATGTAAATATAGTAGTGACAATTAATGTTCGTTTTGAGTGTGTTTTGTTGCTAATGCAATATTTTAATATGCGGAAAGGAACCAAATTCAGAACGGTTGAAGTATGGGAGTAACGTTTCCTTAGTTTTTATTATTCATAGTCATTTTATTTTATTTATTATGAATAGGCGATCCAATTTGTATGACGCCGACCTCCTAACTCCTAAGACACTATTGAAATCTTGGGAGGCTAAATAGCTCATTGTAATGTATGCTTAGGTGGCCGAATATGGACAGTATGGGCAGTCGTTAAGCAAATTGGTCCATTGAGTCATCCACATTCACTGATTCAATTACACGAACAGATAAATTATACGTTATTAAAACGCACGAACACTCGCCCTGTTCAATCTCTTTCATAATTAGGTAGTGTGATTGTCCGTTACTGTACCAATAAGAAACATCGTTGACTGCGAGCATTCAGTTGCAAATATTATGTATGTGTATGTGTATCTGTATTTCTGTCAGTGTCTCTGTTACCTTAACACACTCCCAACGCCTGAACCAATTAACCCATCAATCCCTAAGCGGCACCCGTTAGTACGGGAGCCCTAGAACATTTTTATTATTACTATCAAGCAAATTTTTTGTGAGTACATAGTACATAGCTTCATTTTAATAAGACGAACAACATTTTTATTTGCGAAAAATCTCGAAAGTGATAGCTAACAGAGATAGAAGGAATTTCATACTTTGAATTGATGGTCCTATAATATGGACAGTTTTATTTGTAGGACAATGTTACTCTTATATTATATGACTATTACCCTATCAATATACAAAAAATCAGTTTGTAAGTGTTCCGTTTTAGGGTTCAGTAGTCAACCAAGTTTTGTTGATTACAGAACCCTATAACGGAACCTTAACGAGCTGATTTTTGTATATTGATAGATTAATAGTCATATAATATAAGAGTAACATTGTCCTACATATAAAACTGTCCATATTATAGGACCATCAATTTAAAGTATGAAATTCCTTCTATCTCTGTTAGCTACCACTTTCGAGATTTAAAAATGTTGTTCGTCTTATCAAAATGAAGCTACTCACAAAAAATTAGCTTGATAGTAATAAAAAAAAATTGTTCTAGGGCTCCCGTACTTCGGCTGTCGCATAACAATTGAAAATATATTGTCATATTGTGTCTACGACTCCCACGATCGATGTATTACAATGTATATGGAGATTCTTGGATTTTTCTGGATGGAAAGAATCCTGCCGAAATTCGTTAATTTCCAGCTTAATTATCAAATTTGTAGACAAAGCATTCAAAGCTTTTGCTTAAAGATTTTAGAAGCTTTGGCCCAGCAGTGGGACCAGTAAAAATATGGTTTGCTTCGCAATACTTCAGAGAGAGCGGCAAATATTCTTCGTATCGGTGGCAGTTACGTGTAGAAAAAGTTTATATTAATTCACTACACGGCACACATGCACACAACATAAAGTCATGAACATTCCCCGCCTTCAAAACAAACCCGCCATTACTCATTTCAATTGCCATCTTGTCAAATTGCGTTTAAGCCCTGTTTGTGCTAAAACGTACACATTAACGAGTGCACTCCAGATAATAATACATTTTTGTACGGACAGGACATACACACAATACAAGTTACAGTAGTGTGACTTAGGTTCTTTTTGAAATTTAACTTCATTCAACGTAGAGACAAGTTATTCGCTCGCCACGCGATACTTCATTCTTCTGTGGGGCTAAAATAGTCACATTTAGCAATTCCTCTCAATCAATTCAGCAAATGAATTGTCAAAACTGTCAAACTGACAAATGTCAAATCAGTACAAAAATACAGAAATGAATTGCAAGCTGAGTTGCATTTTGCGATTTTAGAAAAATGAATCATGTTATGATTCCTATCACGATTCTTCAAAGCGACCATTTAAGCCCCGCTGCTCTGAGGTCATTCTTATGTGTGCATTTGCCCGAATCAGACAATCAATTAAGAAGATGATACTGTATTTCCTTTACAATGTGGCACAGGCGTCGTGATGTCACTTGTCACGTAGCCCCGCAAATACAAATGCTAAACGAGTAAAAAACTTCACATCGCATTCATTTTAAACGCTGCACAGAATGAGCACAATGAAGTAATAAAGGGAACATTCAATTCATATACTTGTTAACTTATCAAACACAATCGTGTCGATGATTCAGGAAAATGCCACGAATAACTCTTGCACGACTGCATTTGAAGTCATTTCAATTACCTTCCTCAATACGATATCAGTCGCGAAGTTTTTGTTTGTTTTGATTTTAGATTCCATTTTCATTTGGATAAGAAACTATGGGCCTGTTTCACCACTTTCTGATAAAGTGCCGACTGCCGATTAGGCTATTCACAACTTTTTTTCATACTTTATTTTTTTCTTTCCAGATTCTCCATACTTTATCTGTCAAGTTAATTGGTGGATAGCATATTCGTCACTTATCAGGAAGTGTTGAAACATACATTAGGCTATAAGAAAATTGTCATAGATTCTATTAGATGGAGTTTTAAAACAAAGTGATGTTCCTCAAAGTGAACATCAAAATGTTGCTAATGTTATAACTGGGTCTATGGAAAAAAATGTTAAATGTAGAGCCACTAAAACGTACAAACCATCAATACATGCACAGTGCACATATGGTTCGATATTATATACGAGAAAATGAGATAAATATTACTAAGTTTCATGTTTATGTCAATATCTCCGACTGTACCTACACTTGCTGAGCCGTCTAATGCCGAAGTTTAAACATCACAGTTGCGAAACATGCCAGCAGTTACGTTCCTGACGAGTTACTCAACAATAAATAACCTTTCTTCGGTCGCCGTTCGGAGAAGTTACAACATTAATAGGTAATGAGCGGTTACAGAGTTATTCTAATTAACACGGCTGGTTAAACCCAAATAAATATAATTAGCACCGCTAATAAAAGTAAATTAATGTCGTGTAATTTGTAAAGTAAACGTGATAAAAAACTCACTTATCGCACGGACACTGCGTAATTTTAATACCATTAATGCGGAGTGCGGCGTAGGACGGCGCCGTTGTCAATTTGTCATTAGTTACAAATTGTACCACCGTCTACACACGCAGGACTTATGCCCTTATGCCCAGTTTGTCGTGCTTTTCATTGGCTAACATCAAAACATTATCGACACTGTTGACTGGATGTCAAAGATAACATCAGAAGCCGGACGTATATTATGCAAATGATGTTGGCTTGTCAATCATTTCAGAAAAGATTTGGTCTGTCTATTGCTCTTTTTAACTCTATGTGTAATGTGACCTAAATACACTCACAGGTGTAGAGTTAGACACCAAAATAGATACTTTGTAATACAAAGTTTGTATCGTATAGTTGACTGACTGACGATTAAAACTTGCTTTATAATTATAATTTTTTATACGTCTGCATCTAGAAATAGCGTCATGAAATTACATTATTCCTTATAACGCCATATTTTGAGACAGACGTATAAAAAAAGGACTTTCTACCGCCAACATTGTGCGCTTCGTACTTTCTTAATACGAAATATGCTAATCTGTTGAATATGAAAAAATTAATTGCACTTAATTACGAGTAGTAGATACATAGCATTTTAATTCGACACGGGTTGGCAGTGGGTTCGAGTCGAGGGGTTGTTCCGAGCGGATGAGCAGCGATGCACGTTGCGCCGACGCACGTGACAGATCCCACTAGGCCCACTAGGCTCACTGGGTAACCGGGTGAAACACGCCTATTGATTGCTTCACTTGCATCCCCAACCTTGAGTTTACTTTTTGCGTCAATTTTAAAATTTCTTATATAGCTTCGGCAAAATCTGGCGAGAATTCCTTGGTGAATCGAAAACTTAAAGCTAGGAGGCGGACGAAGGGAGGAGTTGGTGGAGGTTAGAAGAATATGTAGAGTTATTTCATAAAAACCAGCTGAAAGTTTTTTGTATTATGAAAAACTCAAAGCTTCAATGGATCTCTTATCTGAATATCAAGAATAGTCAAAATCAGCCGAGATATCCGAGATTTATCAAGCCTGCTTATGTGTTGAGAATTGAGATCATACAAATAGAGTTAATTTTGTAATTAGCTTTACGAGGGCTGCTATTTATGTATCCGGAATTAAAAAAAGAAACAAACATATATCATTTAATATGGTTTTATTGCTTTTCAAAATATTCGCCGCGATGATCGACACACTTTTGCATACGCTGGAACCAATTTTCATAGCACTTTTTCCATTCTGATTGAGGTATCTCCAAAACGTGCATTTTGAACGCATCAACAGCCACTTCGCGGCTCGAAAAACGTTGACCACGTAATTTGTTCTTCGCGTATGGAAATAAAAAGAAATCGTTAGGTGCCAAATCAGGGCTGTACGGCGGATGACCAGTCAATTCGATCTTTTGACCCTCCAAAAACTGAGTTGTTTCAGCTGAGGTGTGACAGCTAGCATTGTCGTGATGTAATATGATTCTGCGTTGTCGGTTGTCCTTTCTTATTTCTTCAAAGACTTCTGGTAAACAAATGGTCGTATACCATTCAGAATTAACCGTTTTACGATTCTCTAATGGCACTGTAGCCACATGTCCATTAATTCCAAAAAAACAGGCGACCATTTGCTTCAAAGTACTTTTTGCACGAGTAACTTTTGTTGGTTTCGGCTCATCTTGGAACACCCACACCGTTGACTGTTGTTTAGTTTCGGGGCCATATGCATAGATCCAGGATTCATCACCTGTGTAGATATTATAAACGGCTTTTGACGTACCACGGTTGTATTTTTTTATCATTTTTTGCACCAATCGACACGAGCCCGTTTTTGATCGATTGTCAAGTTGTGCGGAATCCAACGCGAACATATTTTTTTTACAGCCAAATGTTCGTGTAATATCTTATGTATGCTCGTCGTACTTATGCCTAAGGACGCCTCTATCTCGCGATATGTAACATGACGATCACGCATTATTAGTTCCCGCACAGCATCTATATTTTGTGGGACAACAGCTGTTTTTGGGCGACCTTCTTTATTTTCATCCGTGAGCATAGACCGCCCACGATTAAACTCACTGTACCAGTGATAAACAGTGGTTTTTGATGGTGCTTCATCTCCAAAAGATGCGGTGAGTTGAATAAAGCACTGTTGTTGATTTAGCCCACGCCGAAAATCGTAGTAAATCATTGCACGAAAATGTTCACGCGTTAAATCCATGGCAAATGAAGACACGCAATTTTCAAAATGACGCCACAATGGAAAAATAATTGACAGTCACATGAAACAAAATGTATTCTTCAACCAAAGAGTTCTATTTTCAAATGTTGTAATTACTTTTTAAATATTGTTCTTGTAAGTGGCCAGTTCCGGATACATAAATAGCAGCCCTCGTACTTAGGTATATTTTAGCGTCTGTAATGCTTTCCAAGTTACAGCCAGAGTAGCATAAAAAAGCGGAAAACATACTGTAGAATGTGCGAATTAATTAGTAAAAGCACCTATAAATAAATGGTTAAAGCAATCGGAACCTCATATTCTGGCTATGTAATGAATTAATATTGGTGTTTTTACCTTATCCACCTATTGATACACGGTAAATACACGTGTGTTTGGGAGTGGGGCGAGTGGCGACCACTGAGTCACGGCCAGCGGTATCGCGCACTCGATCAAACTCCACACTCCGGCTCCTTGCTAATTAAACCATATCACTTAGGGTGAGAAACACCGGCAGCGCTCCCTAATTCTTTAAAATGCATGAAACTCGTTTTCGGCTGCCTTTTTAGTGGTAACATTATAACATTCGTTTCGTTGCTCAGTTCGGGTTTTTATCGTGGGGCAAAAGCGACGGGAAAAATCCAGTAATTAGCAGTCGATTCGTCATTGTTCAGATTAATACATTTGTGATTTTCCTTATTTACAAAACAACATTAAAAGATCATAATATTGATTAACGTGGGAAAGGCATACCTACTTTTTGAACCTACCCACTTTTGACTTCCTGATAATTTTCGTAAATCAATGGATTGAGCACGTAAAAGATCTTTAAATACTTTTTGACTTACCTATTCTTGACTTTAGTAAAATCAATTGACGATGTAAGTAGTTAAGTACACAAGCATTTTTTCAATATAGCAGTGATAACATTTTTGGTAGAGTGTTGGAAGTTTTTTTTTTTTTCGAGGACTAGCAAGACCAAATGATCAGTCTACAACCTTCAAACCGATCAATTTCATAAAAGCGACTTTATTTTACTCCAGACTGGCTGGAGGAGTTCTCAGCGATGACAAGATAGTCCGGGGTTTCCTTATCCGTTACGCGATATAATCGCACTAAGAACCTTGTCTTATTTGAATAACCAACGACTGCTTTTTATATGTGTGCTGGAGTGACACGAGGAATTTTAAACGTATGCATTCCCTATCGTTCGGATACATCTGTAACTACTTTTAAATGAGATAATTAAGCTGTAAATATTATGTAGTTTATTACAGCAACCGAAATTCAACCATAATTTAATTGTGTGTTTGTGGTTTTAATAGAATGCGGTTTATGTGTAATACATTGTAATAAATTTAAGTGGAAAAGATTTAACCGATTTCAGTGGTGTGGTGAAATTCACGTTAGGTATAACTAGTAGTAAAATTATGCCAATTAGCCCAATTACGCATATTCAATATTCCTGAATTCTTTGCAAATGATAATCTTAAATACATATTTCTTCGTGTGTTATTGGTACTTAGTATACAGATGGTACAAATTATCGAGCTGGTTTTACTGGTCGCTATCAACAGGCAACATAATGACCACCGGCTTTATATTTCCATGAAAATATTAGAAGTAATGTAGAGCCGATAATGGGTACACAATCAAATCGCGATTAAGCGAGTGCCATAAATACCATATTTAATTACTAGGGGCGCATTATCGCGCACTCGCAATGTGTGAGCTCGCGATCGTTCAATAAACGTTTATGAAGGTACAGCGAGCGGTATATCAGGGGAAGCCGCCATTAATATCTGTTGCAGCATTTACGTCGGAATTCTGTAGAAACTCTCCCGGGTTCCCGCGAGGTTCAGATCGTGACTGCGCGGAGTCGGCCGCAATTTGCTTAGCCATACAGCGCCGGTGCGCTCTAATCACGTGTAAAATATTACCGTACCTCGTCACCGAGCCACGGAATCGGGACGGCACGTCAAAAGTCACATACAGAACGTTGCGAGATTAATTGACTGCGATAGAGGCCGCACGATTAGCGGCCGTCTGCGCTCCGCGGTCGCCGCAGAACGTGATCGCCTACATGCCGAACTCGCGTCCGACCTGCATAATGCTATTGTAAATATATTTAAACACGAACACCATTCGCGCTCGTTAATAAGCTCGAGAAAGCTTTCGACGGCTTCGAGCGGCACGTCTCCTCTCTGATTAACACGATAGCATCAATCACATTTTATAGTGTAGACTGTAGACTGTAGACTGTAGATAATAATCCGCAGCAAAACGCAGTCGAAGCAGTTAACATAAAATATATCGATGGAGCCGAGATAAACGGCCGACCTCGAGTTATCGAGTAACGAGAGGGTGTTAAGAGGCGCGAGGAAGCCCGGGGCCCATTAAACAATAGTAGCACGCAGAAACGTGCGACCATAAAGTTGCACTCACCAGCAATAAACTTGAAAACGCATGAATACATGACCTGCCTCAACCTAGCGTGCCGTCCGCACCCGCGCCCGCCGCAATCACGGCGATAGTTCGCGGCCACGATCATCTATTTGACGTTTTAACTGGGGTTTCAACTGAATGTGATTCGACTTTAACTGCACAACTCATCAAGTTATTAATTCACGTAGTCGATATAATCACTGCTACAATGAGTAAATAAGTTTTACAAACAAAAGCTAAAACATGAGTAAAAAGATGAGGGGATAAAAAGTTGAAAATACACACAAAGAATCGCTCGCTTCCGTGGTTAAAAAGATTTTATTAAAATTGTTTAAAAGAGTGGAACAACAGGATTCCCACGCAGTCGAATCGCGGATGCTCCGGTCCCTACACCGTCAGCCGCCTTAATTGTGAACAATTTTACCAAGGTCCCAATTTATAACTATAAATAACTGCATGTGTTTGCGTCGTTTTATTGTTCTGCAACGACTGTCTTTACATTTTAAGCCGTATTATGGAGCGAAGACAAAGAAATATTGCGACTCTCAAATTAAAAAGATCTGTTTTTATGTGTCTCTATGTTAAAACATGAATTCCTATATTTTAGATTAGGTATATGATCACAATCACGACACTTTGGAAATGTGTACAGTGCCAAATTTTTAAATAGGATATTTTGTATGTTCGATGTCTGGACTCTGGATAATGTTTGAAAAGACGGGATAAAAAATGTTAAAAGTTTCCTTCCAACAATAACAAGCCAACGTGGGTTATGTACAGCAATTACATTAAATAATAATTGACAAGGTAAGGAGCGTCCACCGTAACGTGTAGGCGATAATCACACGCCTTATCTGCACTAAGCGTCGTCGTCCAATTGATCGCTGTTTGCTTCTTGACGAAACACAGAAAAAGGGTGAAAAGGTTAGTAAATTCAACTATTCATAAAATTATAATGTGCATCAGAAGTGGGATCATAAAATGCGGTTGAGGAAATGGATTAATAAATTTAAAGTCCGACTTTCTATATAAAAATATTATGCGAATGCTTATGGTATCCATTTAATTACGACTTCCCATCAAGAAGAATAAAAAGAAACTTAATAATATACTTACAGAATTAAAATGTGCATCAGAAGTGGGATTGACATGGATTCATATCTATGTTTTATGAGTTAATGTCAGATTTTTCAATGGTAATAGATAATATTATGTATAAGAATGGTTATGGGATTACTACTTCTTATCAAAACAATATACTGCAAGCATATAAGCGTATGCGCATTAACGTAATTAGACCACGATCCTTAATTACATCCTGAGCAACCGTTTAAAACGAAAAATGCCAATGCAATTTGATAATTACCGAGAAATTGTGGCAGCTGTTGTTACTATAAATATCGTAATATCATCGCAACGTTCATCATCATTCATTCTTGCCGTCCGGTCTACGTAACGATTCACGCTTGGAACTTTAAAAACATAAGATTAATTTGCAAACACAAACAGAAAACAACATGTTTTAAGATAGCGTTGGAAACAGACCACCACTTGAATGTCATCGTATCAACTATCACCTCATTAAAAGAACAAATTCCAATGAAACAATTGCAATATTTTATTGAGGCACTTCATGGTGCTCTGTTTGTAAAAATGCTACAAAATGTGATAACATGTTACTGTACAATAAAGATTATGTATCTATTCGAAAATGATTTGAATGTTTATAAATTTCCAAATTAGTATCAGATTACTATACGAAAAACTGGCTTAAAATATTTTATTGAATCATCTGCTTCATAACGTGATAATTGTTTTATTAATTATTGTAATACGGTGTGGTCTAGATATTTCGTCAATTTTAGGATAAAATTTAAAATCAATAGTTGTCATATAAATTCCTGAAGTATTTTATTCTTGGCAACGTTAAACGTTAGTGGAATCAAGTCGACAAAATTTCCTCGTTAGTTGAAAATATACTTTATGCCGTTTACGCGTCGACCGCATAATGGGTAGCGTATAAAATAAGACTTCGTCGTGAAAATAAACAGTGGTCAATTACTGTGGTAGCGCCCGGCTTTGTGGCGTTCAGAAACAATCGAAGCGGTGCGATGCCGAGATATCGGCCCATAATAACTCTAATGGTGAGATAAGGCCGCCACCGAGCGGGCCCCGACCGGCCCGCACTAACATTGTGCGTACACTATAATCAGATGTGGTATCCAGCGCTCGATGTATCGCCTCTACATTAAGTCGTGGGAGTTATTTACTCGGCTGTGTTTGCTTTCACTCGACAATAAACTTTCAGTGTTGACGATGTATTTGTTAGCCGGCGACTTTAGACTCGAACGGTATCTCGACTTACAGGTTACTATCTAAAATTATGTCTAAAGTAGAAAGGAGCATGTGAGTTGGGACTTGTCAGGCAAATAACGTTTATCCCAGATTAACTTAAGATTACATGTTGTTTAGATCTTTCCTATTTCATTTGGAATGGAATCTATTAACATTTTTTAAAATGATGTTTCCAAATCAGCATCGATGACTCCAAAATCTAAATACGAATGAAGCATCTAACATTATCTGGAGGCGACAGTGACGTTGAGCATGAGGAACATCATACATCTAATCCGATCAAAGCCAAGCTGTAGGCAACAACAATGTTTATCCAGGTATTAAAACGATATAATCCGCGATGATGGTACGACTGTAGATGGCCGCAGTCCTACCGATCAACGCGGGCAACAGGGACCAGTTTACGCCGACAAGCATGTAAACGATTTATTCCCGGGCGCGTTTGCATTAACCGATCCAATTGCAGGGCTGTTAAGTGTTAACGTATTCAATTACACTCCATATAATTATAAAGTTGTTCAAAGGATGAAATATAATTTTATGGTCCAGGAATGAGGACCTAAAAGAGTAAAAGATGAAGCGTAAAATAAATTTAAGTTATTGGGAAATGTTGCTTTCACGCTATTCTTTAATATTGATCCTGTTTTGTTTTGTAGTGTCAGATTTTTATGACTTTATGACAATTTGATAATATTTGTTGACCACATCAAAGCTGACGACGATTTTTATGGCATACTTTACACACACAACAGGTCTTCAATCCTGTGCGTTTAAGAAAACAGATTATTTACGTCCACAATGCATTAATCTCCGTCCCATTATTTAATAACAAAACCGCAGCGAAAAACAAAGTCAGCGTGGGAAACGGTTACCAGTGGCATATTTGAATAAACTATGAGGCAGGTTCAAAGATATGATAACGGGCGATTTATATTCAATGGCTATTCATGCCGCTATGCAAACAGGTATATCATGGCTGTCAGCCCTATAGAGGCGTGCAGTTGTCGCCGGGGCTAAACGACGCCCGTTGGACCGGCTCAGGATCCCCGGTCTGTTCTCGACGCGTTCAATACTTAACAGCCCGACTCACTCGCATTCGCTGCATAATGGTAATGATATCATTAGATAACTCCACAATAGTACTGAGAAGTTGATACAATTTTTATTGGAAGGCATAGGTGGGCTGTATTACATCGTGCTACATGACAAAATTGTCGTGATAAAAATCAGTGAACATCGAATTAACATTTGCCTTTACACAATAATAATTAAAAATAAAATCATTTAGATTCAAAATCAATTAAAATAAAAGAATTAAATAAGCAGTTTAAATTAATTAACAAGTTAAACTAGGTAATGAATTCATTATTCATGCGTTCAAAAGTAAATTGACTACTAATTTAATTGTCACTTTGGTAAAAACAAAATAAGCTTAAATGCACAAACAGGTGAAAGAATGCAACGGAGTTTCGGTAAACGATAAACACAGGACGCATCAGGAGAGTACAGAAGAATGGCTCTCATAAATATTTAATTGGCGGAGGCGCATTGAAAGCGTTTATTATAAACCCGTATGGGGGTCGGCGAATTATTTGCAAAGGATTTCAATACAAGTATACGGCAATAGTGCGTAATCGATGTAAGTACGCGGCGAGCTGCAGACGCTCATACAATCAAACTGCATTCCCCCGCAGCTTTTACCTGTCTCACTCCTTACACCAACATTCGTGTAATTTGCATACTAATCGTCGTTTCATCAAACGCGCGACAGATTTCCATAGGAACGAGTACGTCCGAACTCCGAGTGGGAATGCAATGGCAGCGTCTATTATCGCCTAGCCGACCGGTTATTTAGCCGGTATCGGGACGCGTAACGATCAAGTTTAAGATCGTTTGCATCGAGCGCGGTTATCGGCGCATCGATTGAGTATCTCTCGGGAATTTCGCGTGTACTTTTTGCGGATGTCACCGAAGCGGCCGCGTAAGGTGTTCGACCGGTTTGCGTTACCATCTCCGTTCCGTCATAAGTGCGTCTGCAAATTCAACACTCGTCAAATACCGCAACGATACGACCGAATTGCCCTTGCTCGACGACTACTTGCCGATAAATATTACGTATTTATGCAATACTTTATAATATTTTAAAATAGCTACTTATTCATCGAAGGGTTTCTTCTAATTTTTGTTAGCTCCGAATCTTTTTATGGCTTTTACATTATTCGCAATATTATAAAAGCTTTTTAATATGTAATATGACGTTACGCTCTAAAAACTTCCACGTCCAAAAACACCTTTAAAAGTTGCGTAAATACGTCCAATTAATCTTTAAGTTATTTCAACTATTCCAATAGAATTTTTATATTAAAAGCCTAAAGATAAACATGTGTTAAATAACGTTCTTGAATAATAATGACATTAGTTACTTAAAAAGACATACAAAATTTACATAATATAATTTGAGCTTTTTTCCAACGATAAAAGCTTTACTTACTTCAAAACAAATGAAAGCTTTTTTTCGTTTGTAGAAATGAATATTGTGTTGTTCAAACTTCAAAAGAATGAAAAGGGTAGCTGATAAAATAACAACAGACAAGACAATGTTACTGTTAATTTTAGCGGTTGAATATTTGTGAATCATATACCTACCGTTTTAAACACTTGTGTAAATTGATCTTGAAATAACCCAAGCGTTAAGACAAATTTAGCCAAGACTTTTTATGTAAATAACAGAAAAAGTCAATTAGTGTATGTGAATGATATATGAATAAACCTTGATATATTGTAAATAGCTGATATTATATTAGCTGAAAAAAACTATTGTGTTAGCTTATTGTAACAAAAAAAAATTGTAAACAAAGCGTCAAACAACAAAACGTTCGCCCCGTGCACCATTTGTTAAACGATAAAATCAATAATGATCAGGAAGAGATGTAAATAGAACTAGAAAGGTACCGTAATCTCGTTAAAGCTATTAGAAGGGCAAGATAAGATCTGTGGCTCAGCGACGGGCATCAATCAGTAGCCAGAGCCAGTGCTTGCCCACTCGCTCCCGTACCTTCTATAATGATCTAGTTGTGCAACAAAAAATAAACGCACACAGAAGCCGGACCGAACGACTGTCGCAACTCGCAAGCGACTCTATTAACGTCATTATCCAAGTCATATATTTTTAATGACAAGTTATTATCAGTAATGGTCACCTCCAGTTGCTGCGTTTTTACTTCCTCAACCCCGATTAACTCGGTTTCCTCGTCTTAATATCTTTATCGGTGTTTAACATCTTTATTAAGACCCGATGACATCTAGATAAAATCTCGATGACGACCAAATTCCACGGCCACACCTCGCGTCTCCACCTTTCTTTATGATTTTATTATCATAACATATTTGACATTTTTTAAATTTTCTGATTTAATCTTCGAGCCACCTTTTGTTTCTAGCGATAACATTCTCATTATCAACACCATTGCGACTCTACTAGAGTGAAATTTTATGAAATCCAAATGCGAGATTATAATAATACATTAACATTAATTAATACATTTGAACCGAACATTGACACCGGGCGTCCAAACAACAGAGATATTAACGATAACTTTTTTCCTAAGCAGCCTATTACTAGCCGGACTTTATTGTATAAATTGATCGACTGTGTCGCCTGACTCCTCCTGAGTGATCGTTAAATCCATCATCGGCGGTTTCTCAAATCGAATTTTGCACGATGGTTTTGAAAATAAACAGTCATTCATATTAAGTTATTATAATCAATCAGCAATTAGAAGTGAACATCAATTATATACAACGTAACGCGATATAGCGTGTCACTACAAAGGTTAATTACTTAATGCGTCTACGTCGGTCACGGGACAAGATTGAAAAAAAAAACAGTCAAGTGCTGCGTAAATTATTTTCGGATATAAAGCAATGAATAAGGAAACAGATGGAGGCGACATAACTACAAAAAAGTGTGGCCATATTGCCAAGAACTAAACATGGCGGTCTATAGTGATGGGACACTCGGTTGATATTTGTCGAGGACATCGATAAACTAACATGTTATAAGTGAGCGTCCTGTTATATTACATATTATATTGATATCAAAAATGATTTTTTTTATATTATATAAAAAAATATCATTTTTGCCTATTTTGTCTCTATGTACATAGAGACAAAATAGGCAAATGTGGTTTTTTTTTAATATAGGAGCCTCCTTAATTTTAATAAAACTATTTAATTTATTTTAAGTTAAGAATAATTATTATTTAAGTTGCCATTATTGATATCGGGCAAAAATTACCAAAAAATCGGACAAATACTAGTTGTACTCGCGTACGAAGTGTTTACAGTTTATTTTAATTTTACCATCAATTATTATTATTATTAAAGTATGTATACAACTGAGTATTTTGTGAACATTTCAAGTGCCTATTTGTGTGAACATTTCGCGATATATCGAGACCGATATTGATATTTTTTCAAATATCGATGTATCGATATATCGATATTTTCTTTCAATTTCGATATCCCTATAATACGACACTGACAGTTTATGTACCTCGGAGGACCGGAACATAAAATAGCGGACCGGCCACAGTATTTTGATTTGGTAGAGACTATTTTTTTTAAATAATAATATCTATGGACGCTTCACACCACGTCAGTCTGGCCCCGTGCTAAGTACCTAAAGGACTTGTGTTACAGGTACCAGACAACGGAAATATATTTAATACTTTTATACTATACATATATTTAAGATTTTTATTATATCATACACATATTTAATACACATCCAGACCCGGGAACTTTGAAAACTCTTTGTTCCGTCGGCGGGATTCGAACCCGCGACCTCCGGCTTGAGCTACCGACGCGCTCACCACTGAGCCACAGAGGTCGTCCTCGAGAGACCATTATGCCGAGTCCACTTATAAAAGTCAATGATATAAAGACACTGCAAAAAACATTTAACTATAATACTACTTGCATCAATCAGTGCCCTAAATAGTAGTGTTCCCTAAAAGATCAATGAAGACTTTCTACATAATTAAAATATAGTCCTATAGTAAGCGTATTTTATTTATATTAGTGGGTATACTCATATAATATACAAAGTATAAATAGAATAGTAATCAGGACCGCGATTCTACGAAATCTAGCAACGAACCTGAACCGAGCACTAGACTAGAACAATAGTTTCCTTTGGATCAACAAGGCTACGAGATGTATCTGCATCGACGATATATCCACGTCTAAGCACGCGACCGTCACGCTGTACGCGCACAATTTCACGGTCAAATGAAGCAAGTTTGATCTGCCCATTACGCGCCTCATCCCGCCAGCAAATAGGTTCAACGATCAGCGAATGACAATCATAATTGACGAATCGCGGAATGCCGTCAATAAACGTGGCGTGTAAAAAGTTGAATGCTCATTTGCTTCCTCCTATTGGCAAGATTATTTTTCAAGGGAAATGGTTTATTAGTCGTTCTTACCAAAGGTGATTTTAACAGATGCAGGATTGCAAGAGTTGGCAACTTTCGTAGCAAGCACCTACTGAAGCATTTTCTTCGGTTTTATCTTAACAAAGATCAGATAGAACAGTATTCGAATGATTTCAAAAGATAGGATTTTGATTATTATTAGAGAAGGATAATATTAGAAGCAACTGCCTTTTTAGGTTCTACAGGTGAAAGTATAAGATGCCCGAGTTTTAAGAATGAAGGTTTCAATTAACTAGACATAGCTGCTACTACTTTGTTTAAATTAGGTCTGCAAGGTTTAAATTAAGTTCTAACCTAATTATCGATCGCGTGTTTGAATGTGATTAGAATGGAAGTGTAAGAATGATATGTTTCTTCGTAATGATTCCTGGATTATAAAAAGCAATTGCACTTTGTGTTAGCTTTTACGATGCCACAGAAATGATCTGATGAAGAGGAAGGAAGACAATCATGAATCTTTCCTGTGTCTGAAGTGCTTTGAAGCTAACTTTTGTGGAGAGCAAATTTCGGTGTTTTTGATCCAGATAACACTAAAGTTAATGTAAAACATTGATATCACGCGGTACAAATATTTGGTTAAAAATACCATCCAGCTAAGTAAATAAGTATTGACGTCACAAATGAATAATGAGATTGTCGCTACGGCGTAAATTAACTCATAGTAACTTTTAATGCAGGTCGATATTACTATCTGTTATGACTAATGACTCATAATAATATATTACGATTTATTTTGGTAATTTTGGTAAGTACTCCGGTTTCCGTGTCTGGCCAAAGAACAATATAGAAAGCTTGACCTTTAGGATTTAGTGCAAAAACGAGAGAAATTGAAAGCATCAGTTGGTTTGACCTTTGCAACCAATAACGAAAACGAAATAGAAATAGAAAAGCTTTTCAGAGTTTTGCTGTCGGCTGTCGCTTACTTGCTTAGGTGACAGTGACAAAACATTCATGTAAGCTATTTGATTCTTATCACTTGGTTGTTAAACAGGCCCTTAAAATAAAAAATGTTTACCAAGTGATGATGTTATGAAGAATAAACGTTTACTACAAATGTGTAGAGTAAATGTTTATCAGAAGCTAACTGTGAGTTAGTAACGATGGACTAATAACGACAACAAACAATAACATTGTGAAGCAATTACAAATCATTATATTCCTATTTTATTGGAAGATAATTATAGTAAACATGCAAAGCATCAGTGTCTGGTCATACAGGTAGGTTATAATATGTGGCCTGATATAAATAATAAATAACTAAAGGACATTCTTTGCAAACTTGAGGTCTGCGAGGAAAAACTGACATTGATGGTGTACGTACATCAGTCTACTGCAAAACTTACTGACTGAATCTTAAACTCTTATATGATAAGAGTTTTGGATGTCAAAATACATACTTACCTGAAAAACGCCAAATTACTAAATAGAGAAAATAATGTCTAGTTCTCAGATATGGATTTATTTGGTCCAACAGTGAGGGACATCGGGCAAGGCACTTACTAGTTACTTGGTTCGTTTCGTCAAATCATCCATATCTAAGCACATCTTCCACCAAGACGCTAGATACGTCTAAGGGCTAGTATTTACTTCGATTAGTGCGAGTATAGGTAGTTAGTGCAGGTAATTAGTGATTAGGAGAAATGAAAGGACTTGCACTAATCAGTTGCTGTCCACACACGCATTTTCCTGATTATTAATCACCTGGCCATTTAGCCGAAACTTTTTCGTTTGCGCTTCGTTATAGAATCGCCGATCAAAATGTATGGAATTGACATTAGACGAGTCGAACGTCAACGTCATATTAACGAACGCTTATGTCAATTCCATACATTTTCATCGGTGATTCTATAACGAAGCGAAAACGAAAAGATTTTGGCTCACCCCCCAGCACTAATCACCTGAACTTATCACTAATCAAAGTGAATACAGGCCTTAAGAGATCGCTAAGATTAGTATATCTTCACCTGAAAATCATGTTGGTCGTGGTAGGAGTTGACCAACTGCTTGACGTACTCCCACACCTCGCCGGGCGCGCTCCACGCGGATGTGGCCTCGTGCCTCATCATGCCATCACACTCTTCCCCCAGTCTCACCACCTCACCGGCCCACGTTGACGGGCTATTTATATTGTTTTATCCTCAATCACGCGCAACTAGGTCGCGATCCACATAGCACTGCGCTAAAAACTATTCCAGATTGTAAACACTATTATAAATACTCGTTAACACAACGCCCGCCAGGATCGACGCGCACAGAAGCTCGAACGAAGATTTATTAAACGTTGATGCTCCACGAGATAACACTAATCGTAATATTCAAAAATAAAATTGCATCGTTGCGCACAATCACAGAATAAATCCATCGGATCCGCACAGAGGAGACTGATAACGGGCGACCTTGGGCGCGCTCGTCGATTGATAACAGAATTTCGGCGAGCCAAGATGCGCTCGCTCTCGGCTTATGGCCCAAATTAATTTCACGCCGTATTTGTGTCACATTAGCGACACGATACAACAATATCACTATTAATTATCAGATGTGTCTACTAAACTATTGTTATTATTAACTATTAACACTTAAAAACAGATCAATGTCGCATACGATGTCTTCAAATGAGATACTTTAATCCTTTTGTCACTATTCACTCGATCACATCATTCGACGTATCGTACGCAGTCCGCGAGTGGCGCGAAAACGCGTACGCAGTTGAGAACGCGCGCGCGCCTCGCCGCGAGTCAGCTAATGACCGGCGTGCGGCGTATTCGCGACCCCCACTCCGCGCCGTACTCGCTATCAAACCAGTTTACGTGAAAATTTTAATTCCTCGGTGCGGGTGACGACCGGTCGCGCTTTCCTCGCGCCCGGCCTCCCCCGCGAGGAAAAGCACAGCGCCCCCGGGGCCGGAAGTGCACGGCCGGCACGCGAGCCGAGCTCACCCGCCTTAATTAAATGCTGCACGCTGCACCCACCCCCGACCCACCGCCCTATCACTCACGTGCATTGTTCGTGATAACGCAGCGACGGGACGACCCAGTCGCCACCCAGATTCGCATTCCGTCCCGAGTCCCGACTCGCGAACGGTGCTCGATTATGAAATTTGCCGCCCAAATTGTGCGGCCCGAAGGCTCAGAATGTCACCGCAGTAAATCTGTAAGCGGCCAATATGTCAGCGCCGACGATGAGTATTTTATTCGGACGAGATGTGAATGACCGACGCCAGATATCATAAGTGGGTGGTATTTATGTATTTGCTCTTGTCTTGGAGATGAACGAGATACGTATGGTCGAGTATAATTTATGAAAGTTAAATTAGTAGACATTTGCAGTAACGATAATAGTATCTACGTAGAGACTTAATCGTGAGCTTGTAGCTCAGTAAACGATTGTGAGAAGTAAATACCCAATCGGAAGATTTAAATTTGAGGTAAAATAAAAGTTCCAAAAGCAAATTAAAGCAATTACAAATGGAGCTGGGTAAAAAGGTGAGCCCGGTAAACAAAGGCAAATAATTATACTGCAACACAAAAACACAATTCAAGCCGGCACGGCCGTAGCCACTAAACGATAGGCGGTTTAAATACTTGGCAAACAAAATTAGGTTACAAATGAAATTGTAGCGTAGCTTTCTCTGTAGCGCTAAGTGAACAATGCGCTAGTCGCTAGTGAGTCAACGATCAATCATATTGCTATGTTCTCATTTTAATATTATTTATGACTGTGAAATCGAATCACATGCAGCACGAGTCGTGTTATGCTCTCGATTGCTTTCATTACTGCGAGAATGATTTGAGTAATCTAAACATTCCTGTTTAAAATGTCAATGTTTGTTAAATCCGTACACTGATTTATAGCGTTCCAATATTAAAGGTTTTGCGTTCAGTTATCAGAACTTTTTAATATTAAGAGGATACACCAGGGGCTAGAGAAATGAAAAAAAAGTACGTGTAATATCTATAGCTGTCTCCCTTACCTCAAGCCTATACCGCAGAACGCGATAGAGACAACTGCAGAAAATCCAGAAAATCATCCATTCGTTGTCCCCTGATTCCTTCTCCAAAACTTAACCGATTTAAGTAGTTTTTTCATTAAAGATTAAAAAAAGGATTGAGCTGTGTTCCTATGTTTTGCTTTTTTTTGTATAATCTAGCCAAATCTGTTTTCTGGACGTTTGAACACAGCGGAAAATTTGGCCATTTTTTTGGGTTTTTGAACGTTCATATCTTATTTAATAATTAAATTATGAAAAAAAAGAAAACATAGGGACATTGTATTAGTGGCCGTAGATATTCAGGAAAAAAATTATAACTCTACTAGCATTATCCAGGGAGGAAACAGGGGACGTTTGTATGAAAAAAAGGGCGGTGTGGACTCCTCTTAAGTACGTAATTCGTCTAATTCAAAATAATTTTGGAAATTGGACGATCCCAATTCCCTCAGGACCCTATGCGTATAATTTACATAATAATTACATTACACTATTGTATTTTTCATCAAGTCACGATTTCCTTCAAATTGGGGTTTGACATGATTCTCACATTTTCAGTTTCGTTTTTTGGAAAATCCTGCTGGCCTATGTATTTGCTATCAGCAATCTTTTATAATATTAGTCACACGTTGCACGTGTCCGTAGACTAACTGATTAAACGTCATTAATCTATATAAATTACATACTTGGCCAAAGGCTCTAAGCTTGTCTGACTTTTGGACAAATACGCCTTTTAATTGAAGGGGTCCTTAATCCGTAACAAGTGTCTCTGCTAAGTATCCGACTTAGAAGCTTTGTGATTTTTCTTAAGCCTTCCATATCTTTATCAATCCTATTCCCTGTCCAAAAAAAGTAGGTGAGCCTAATAATGCAGTAGAGGTATGCCGTATGCCGTATGTAATCTCTACTCCTTGCCAAAAATCTCGCAACGGTTACTCATTATATTGCAATAGGATTAAGTAACGCGTAGTATTTTCACACTTCACTATATCGACCTTGGCTCGTACGTGACTATTTTATTTATGTCACCTAACATGGATAAAAGTGACCATTAAAATAGCTATAACAGTTGGGTCATCTCTATGTAGGTTCTTGCTTTGCACAACGTTGGTATTGTATCAATTTTTCTAACTTCATCCCCAGGTTTGAGTAAAGGGAACAAAGGCCGAAAGTTTGCCAATGTCTGCTTGATTTTCAAACTCGGCTAAGCCCTATGGGAGGTGCAGCAATAGTCTGTTACTTACTATCCTTTTACACTTTTGATCGATACAAAAACCACATATTATGCTTTTTGGCTAAGAATTCAGCCAATCCGAGGATAGAACCATCGAATTTGTATTCTTCAGTCGTCATATTCTAGAATTCCAATTCAGACGAAACGTTTTTGTATAACAAATCCAATATTACGACAGCATCAGTCTTCGATGTAGTATGACTATTTATAGGCATATTTTAATTAAGGCCAAGATGCTCCTCTGCAACTGATTAGCTCATTGTCGGCAATTAAACACTAGACAACTGCTTGACAAGAATGCATCACCATCAGCCTATGCCCTTATCATTTGACTGGTTTTAGGAGGATAAACTCCCTAGAATCTATGTCGATAATAATAACGGTACCAAACAGGGCCGGATTTATATTTTTTTACTAGGCCACTTTAATTTTGCCGCCTCTATGTACGAACTCTGCCGCCATTCTAGGACGCCTATAGTTTATACTGCCTATACATAAATCCGGCGAGGTACATATATTATTGTCGAAATTGGACAAGTAAGATGGATAGTAATGGGGGGGGTCCGGACCCCCAGGACACCTCCCTTATATACGCCCATGGAGGAATTGCAAAATGCGACCATTTTAGCCCCCCAGCTATGTCTAGTTTTGAGTTCCCCTGATATCATAGAGTTTTCGTGGTTGTCCACTGGTAATTCTGGTGACACAGCGGTACCTATTCCCGTCAAAAAATTATGGCAATAATGAGCCAAATTGCCCGTAATTTTTCTTCAAAATTTTTCTGCAGCAAAAAATCATACCTACTTAGTACGTATAACTGTATTTAGATTTGCGTACTGCACTCGCTTAACTGTCTGACGTCAGCCGTTTGTTTGCGGACTATTATGCTCCAGAATAGCCATTGAGAACAAAAACTGACGCGAATAAACGAGGACGTGGTAAGAAATGGATCTAGACTTCTAGATGTCTGTTTCATGTCTATGACCTGAATTATCATGGGATAATGGGATTATAGTCATGTGTTTTTTATGTATTGTCACTTACAAGGAACATGAGTCATGACATATCACATAATATACTCTATGACATAAAGTAGTATTTTATTTGAATTTTTAGGACTATAGTCTTAGTCTATGTCATAAAGTGGCATTATATTTGATTTTTTGTCGGTTGCGGTTAGCCGCCGTAAAGATCGGAACGACACCTTCAGTTTATCTCCACAGTTTATCTATACTTTCGTATTTCTACTGTGGCCATGCTAGGGCTACTGGATCATTCTGATTCCAGTCTTTTTGGTTATACTAAAAATGTCACCTCATTTATAACAGCAACGGTCGACCAAACACATATCATACATATACACAAACATACAAAGCATAGGTACATGCAAAATATTTCCTTTTCTTTTGGCCGAACTTAGTTACATGGACCTAAATTTTTAGTTAAGTATTGAAATCACACGTGTTTAAAGTATGTAGCACAATACAACTTAAAAAAACATGGGGTACCGAGTCTTATAAACTTGAAAATGTGGCGCAAGAGTGTACTGGATTAAGTCGACGCCTTGATATATTTGGCTGTAGCGATATCGATTTTTCTCAGCAATGACTAAAGCTAAGAAATTAAAGTTCATTGTCAATATTCATCATGTCTTTGTCTTTGAGTTACCCATATTCGCTTCACAAACAAGGATAAAAGATTATTGTAAGGTTAAACATTTTGTAAGTAAGGGAAGTATATGAAGTTATCTAAAGACGACCTTGACAGAAAAATGAAAATAGAATTTATGGATGGAATCGTAATAACTTATGGAACGTACATATAAGTTATTACGACTTATTTTATTCATACCTAGTGTATACTCCTTCCGGTGGATTTTTCCTCGTAGTTGGGTTAGTAAAGTAACTGTTATGTTGTTTTTTTTTTTAAACGTACGTGGGTCCAAAAACCTCTAAATGTTAAGTTACAAAAAATACAGTCAAATAGAATCTCCTCTCTCGTTGGAAAATGGAAGCTATTTAAAAATACAAGTTATGTATCAAATTCTGTGAATTGTGCCTCGTGGCTTGGAGGTTGATTTAACAAAATAAACTGTAACAAACTGGTTTAAAAAAAGTGTAAGTGTTGACTTAATATCACCTAAACAAGATTGCCCTTTATACGGCCGGTGTCATTCACGTTATAACATTATTCAATTTAATGGGGTCTTCCCATGAATAATAATCTAAATACACCACGGTAAACGCGAATAACTACTGTTTAAAATTCAATAAGATTAGTGCGACAAAAGAACTGGGGCACCCTTGAGTGTCGACTGTAGTGTATGTACCCCTTTATTAGTCCCCTCGATAGATAAAGATAAAGGTGAGCTCTCGATGCATGCGCGACTTAAGACCGCGACTAAAAAAACAGCGAATTAAATTCTTTGACCAGTTGTCGCGAGACGTTTTTTTAGAATGTCTCTAGTGTACTCAGTACAAATGTGGTACAGTTAAATTATATTTAGACGTATAATAATTGAAACGCATTTTATGTCTCTGTCTGTGAGGAAACCAGTTTGGTTTCCTTAAAGAGAGATAGTTACAGAAAATGAGGTCCAAACGATTTTTTGCCCACACCGTAAAAATAAATTATAGGTTATCTAGTCATAACGCTGTCTTTTGAAAAGTCAAACATGAAAAAAGAATGCAAAAGAACCAGAATTAACGTGATAAAGAATAAAAATAATGTTTTTTTTTTCTATACAAATGCAACGAAGGTTTAGGCGCGTGCGTCGATGAACTCGATACACTGCATTATTTCGTTACTTTAATTTGTATAATATCACCCATATTAGATAGGAATCCAGATGAGAGACGTAGTATGACAATTGACAATGGTGTATTAAATTATATTCATATTAACCAAAAAGTCACGTGCCAGTCGCTGTCGCGTTCGCGATCGCGGTCGCATATATCGAAGTGCTACCTTTACAATAACATATTGAATAACTTTGTACAATCGCAGTATAAGTTTTGTCTTGTTTATGTAATCGTTGTCGGAATTAGGCAGCTGTTATGTATACCCCAAGTCCCATTAAGTGAAGGCTAAACAAATGCTGCATGCGTTTATTTTATTAGCGTTTCGTACGGCCCCGTTAACATGTAAACAAATAATAATTATTATATACATTTTTGTTTTACATATCAAGGACGCCTTGTACAATGTACGTGAGCTTTTGAATTGAGGAGGAGATCTTGGTTATGATAGCAAACATGGTAGAAAACAAATACTTTAATAGACCCTGAAAAAGAAAAAAAAGGAGGGAAGACTTGATTGATGTGATTTTGACAGCAATGCAATTACAGGTGATAATATTGTACAGTAACATTCAGTGAATGAGGGTTTTCGATATTCTATTTGTCACCAGGTGCCGCTATGTAGTAGCCTAAAGTTGGTTTCAGATTTATAATTTTCAGATTTATAATGAGCTATATACTAAGAGTATGCTATTTATTACATTATAGCGTAATCTGAAACCAGCTTAACCTCTCGAATACCGGGAAGTCAAAATTCTACTGAGCCTCAAATACCGCGTTCTGTGGCGCCATTTAAATTTTTCAAGTTTTACAAAATTGCGCCAATCAGGGACTAATTTATTGCGTTCTTTTTGTAGCCAACTTTATACTTTTAAAAATAATGCATAGAATAAACGAAATTAAATCTTATACACGCTAAAATAAGTAACAAAACAGCGTGAGGTCGAGTGCATCAGGTTGTTCAATATCGAGCCGATGGTACACAGATTGGGTATTTTTACGGGTGGCTAGTTTTGGTGTCGGTGGGGTTCAAGAGGTTAAGGTTCTATTATGTCAAATAGGTATATTATCGTGACCACAGATTTTAGAAGTAAGAGATATGTTATAGAGCTTGTCACATGTCGCCAAATCCTGCCCATATGGGCACAAATTGTCAGTCGTATGTCAATCACTCCACGGCAAACACGTTTTCACTACGCCGTAAATTGCGAACAAAATGCTGACTTGTGCTATAATTACCTACAAAAATTGCAGCGATACTGTGAATTTCAAAAATAGCGGGATCATCTATCACAGCCAACTGTAATTTATACGACTTTTTAATTTAAAAATCAATTATTCTTCACGAAAAATGTTCCGTGAACTATCAAATTAAGGCACTATATAATATTTTTATCGACATTTTTTATGCGGTTGCGTTATTATCTACATTAATATTATAAAGCTGAAGAGTTTGTTTGTTTGAACGCGCTAATCTCAGGAACTACTAGTCCGATTTGAAATTTTGAAGTATTCTTTCAGAGTTAGATAGCTCATAGCCAAGAAACTGAGGAAAAACTATACTTCTATACTAATATTATAAATGGGAAAGTATCTCTGTCTGTCTGTCTGTCTGTCTCGCTTTCACGACAAAACTACTGAACCGATTGTAATGAAATTTTGTACACAGATAGTCTAAAGCCTGAGAAAGAACATAGGCTACTTTTTTACCGGAAATAGGGTTTGTTAGGGGGTGTTTATGCGTAAATTTGTTCAAATTAAGTTAGTTCCAAAACTCATAACAGATGGCGCCAAGAGTCGCCTAGATCACGCTATAGCTTGCTCATATATTATATTTCTATATAAGAGGTGGTACCATGTTGGACTACGTTTTTCAAGTCTTTCGATATTATGCACTAAATCAAATAACTTACCTACCTACCTACCAACATAGATATCAGAAAGTAGAAACAACAGCATACCAATAATAAATACTAAATAGTTTATGGGTAAAGCTAAAGTTGTGTAATGCAGCTAAGTTGTGTAAAGCTATAATAAGCTTTAAAATTTGGTATAAAAAAGTTTAATTTAAAAAATAATAATATTATGTGCACACTACACGGCTGTTTTGGGTATTTTGATTTAAGGGGTACCAGGGTTTTAAAAAGCTTTTGACTAAAATTTTGTTGACACCGCGCGCTATAAACTGAAGTCCACGCGGACGAAGTCGCGGGCAACAGCTAGTGTGGAATAAACGGGGAAAATTATTTGAAAGGACTTATTTCACGCACCATCCAACAATTTTTATGTTGTTTGGCATAAATAAAAAGTAGACCACATGATGTCATAGGCTATTTTTGTGGGCTCATTTGTCTTTGAAATTCCTAATTTACGGGGGTGAAGCCGCTCGGAATGTCTAAATTTATTATAAATATGCGGAAGTTTTATTTTATAGTCGAAAGAAGTGGTGCTTAATGCTTACTCATATAATAACTTACAATAATTAGTGCAACTTTGTAGAATGATTACCTTCATCGCTTTTAGTCCTATTTCAGTTTTCCCAAAGACGCAAAATTCAAAGAGATATGTATGAATAAAATCGGCCAAGTGCGAGTTGGTCTCGCGCACGAAAGGTTCCTTATCATAATAGAGCAAAATTAGGCAAATAATGTTTTTGTACGAATCCTTAATTATTTAGTTTATTTTAATTTTACTATTAATTGTTAAAGTATAAATACAATGGAGTACTTTGTACTTTTCAAGTGCCTATCTAGTACCTGTTCCCATTATTGATATCGAGCAAAAAATAGCAAAAAAATCACGTTGTGTGGGAGCCCCCTTAAATATTAAATTTAATTTGTTTTAGTATCTGTTATTTTATCGGTAACAGACATACACAATCTGTGAAAATTTCAGAAGAGTAGCGGTTATTGAGATATACAGCCGAGACAGACAGACATCGAAGTCTTAGGAATAGGGTCCCTTTTTTCTAAAATAATTTAACTGCAACGAGATGAAACTGCATTGCCGTTTTACGTATGAATCTATACTAATATTATAAATGCAAAAGTATCTGTCTGTCTGTCTGTCTCCCTTTCACGCCAAAACTACCGAACCGATTGTAATGAAATTTTGTATACAGATAGTCTAAAGCCTGAGAAAGGACATAGGCTACTTTTTTACTGGAAAAAAGCGTTGTAAGGGGGTGAAAATGCGTAAATTTGTTCAAATTTAGTTAGTCCCAAAAATTCATAATAGATGGCGCCGTGTGTCTCCTACGTCGCGCTAACGCTTGCCCAAAAGTTTTTCTATAAGAGGTGGTGGTATTATCTTACATCTGATTTTCGATTTTTTTCGATTGTTATTTCAAAAAAAAATCAAAAATCAAAATATTGTTTATTCAGAGTAATTTTTTTACAAAAATATTTCTGAACGTCGATACTAAGGTGCCTACCACCGGTTCGGGGACTAACCCGGCGAGAAGAACCGGCGTAAGAAACTCGCACGGGGCCATCTTTTACTAAAAAGATGGAAAATTACAATTTGAACATATATAGTGCACCAAGCCTTCAAATGAATATGTCAATGGGCGCTGCTGGTAAAGAAGAACTGTCACAAATGACGTTTTTGTATGAAAACAGCGCTAGTTCCCCCTCTCGCCACGTTCATTTACAGCCTCGTCGAACTGTAACAATATTATGACTTAGATCTATTTACAACAGGAATTATAAAGACTATTCAAGTAGCCTGTAAGAACCACCCTACACCACCATTTCATTTTTACGTTATTTAATAAATCAGTACTTTATCTATGCAGTGACGTAATCTTAAACCTATCAATGATAATAGTTAATTAGTTTCTGGGTAAAGTTGTGTAATTGGGGGCTAAATAAGCTTAAAAATTTGGCATAAAATATAAAGTTTAATAAAAAAAATGAAATATTATGTGCACACTGCACAGCTGTTTTGATTTAAGGGGTACCAGGTTTTTTTTTATAAAAGCTTTTGCCACCAATTTTGTTGACATCGCGCGCTATAAACTGAAGTCCATGCGGACGAAGTCGCGGGCAACAGCTAGTATGAATTATACAAAGCAGGCAGAATATAATTAAATATTTGATATTATTATTTACTTGCTTAACCTAACTATAATCATTAATGGTGTTTATTTATGTATATTTTTGTAATAGCGTAGAGTAGGGCGCCGTGACAAAATATTGAGACTTGTTACTGCGCCGCAGGCTGAAAAAGATTGGGAATCCCTGGCTTAAGCTATTAAAACAGTAGAGGGAGACGGAGACGTGGGAGAGCCATGCTTCGGCACGAATGGGCCGGCTTGACCGGAGAAATACCACGTTCTCACAGAAAACCGGCGTGAAACAGCGCTTGCGCTGTGTTTCGCCGAGTGAGTTTACCGGAGGCCCAATCGCCTACCCTATTCCCTTCCCTACCCTCCCCTATTCCCTTCCTTTCCCATCCCTACCCTCCCCTATTACCCTATTCCCTCTTAAAAGGCCGGCAACCTACCTGCAACTCTTCTGATGCTGCGAATGTCCATGGGCGACGGAAGTTGATTTCCATCAGGTGACTCGTTTGCTTGTTTGCCCCCTTATTTCATAAAAAAAGCTTATTGTTGACAGGTAGTACACCAGTATATTTTCTGACGCTTTTGATTTGTGAGAATATGCGTAGTGGCCAAAAAGGAAGATTTTCCGACCTAGCGAGATAGTATGCTCGGTCAGGCCGAAGCCCACTCACGTTATTACAGTTGCTTATGTCTTGACCTTTGCCGTTTTCAGAAATTTCAATAGCACGATGCAGGATTGTGGCGCTAGTTGAGAGTACTGCCACAGATTGGTTAATGTCAAACACGTTAACCAATCAAGAATTCTATAGAATATAGAAGACATTTTTTTTTTCTTTATTTAGAAGCTTTGTCAAACATGACGATGTCGCTTCATTGGACTCAAAGATAGAAGACATATTATAAACCATTGTCAAAAGCCTTAGAAAATAGAAAATTATCGAAGCGAAATATTTGGTCGTTAGAGACATCTGGTATCTATTTTTTTATTCATCAAGCCCCATACGATCACCGTTGACCGAGACACAATAGTCTAGTGCCTCCCCGAGCAGCCCAGCGCTGCATGCCTATCCCGCGAAATTATAAAGGTAACTACTGTATTACTATTACTATTTAATATTTATCTACTACTAGCTGTTGCCCGCGACTTCGTCCGCGTGGACTTCAGTTTGAAGAAAGCTTCAGCTTCAGAAATTGGTGTCAAAAGCTTTTATAAAAGAACCCTGGTACCCTTAAATCAAAACAGCTGTGCAGTGTGCACATAATATTTCATTTTTTAAATTAAATTTTATATTTTATGCCAAATTTTTGAAGCTTATTCAGCGCCCCAATTACACAACTTTACTAACCATAAACTATTTATCATTGATAGGTTTAAGGTTACGTCACTGCATAGATAAAGTACTGAGTTATTAATTAATAACAATCGAAACAATCGAAACTCGAATGTATGATGATACCACCTCTTATAGAAAGACTTTTGAGCAAGCGTCAGCGCGATGTAGGAGACGCACGGCGCCATCTATTATGAATTTTTGGAACTAACTTAATTTGAACAAATTTACGCATTTTCACCCCCTTACAACCTTTTTTTTCCAGTAAAAAAGTAGCATATGTCCTTTCTCATGCTTTAGTCTATCTGTATACAAAATTTCATTACAATGGGTTCGGTAGTTTTGGCGTGAAAGCGAGACAGACAGACAAACAGAGATACTTTCGCATTTATAATATTAGTATAGATTCATACGTAAAACGGCAATGCAGTTTCATCTCGTTGCAGTATGAACTTAGGCATACTGCCACACACATGACTCACGAAAGGAAAATTATTTTACTTAATTACAAAACAAGATTTTGACATAAACCCCAACTGTTTTTACTAACTAATTTATTATAAAACAAATAAAGCAATGGTTACTGAACAAATAAACGTGTTTGTTTTACCTTATTTATAATAAATATAGTACAAAAATTGCAGTGATTGAATTGACGATTCCCATCCCTAGCCTGCATGTTTAGAAACGAATGTTGTCAGCACACCCTGCGCCACGGTCGGAAAAAGACGACCGCTTCTGAAGTCATAAGCGAGTGTCGCCTTCTAGAATTTTCCACTAGTGTTGTGCTTATGATGATGCTATCGATAAATGTGATTGTAGTGGATACTCAAATTAGTAATAAAATTATAATAAATTACAAAGTAACGCTTTCCTATCTGTCTGTCTGCTATGACATTTAGATGAAATTGTATGCTTGTAAAGGGGATGGGATATCAATCTACTATTGAAAATCTATATTTGTAGTAGGTTATATATATAAACAACTCAATTATTTAATCCGTGGAAACTATGAAATTAATATTATTTGAATTAATGTAATAACAAATATCGGGAATTATGTCACTTCACTATTCAAGCTGTTTTTATCTAATGTTTTTGCCAGCGTTATATATTTACTAACAACAACAGGATTCAAATACTAGATATCAGTTTATACTTTATATAAATTATAAATTAAGAAATGAATTATCGACATCGAAAAAGATAAGTATTGCACATCACTATTTGTTGTAGGTATAAATTTTTCGATTTATGGTGCCGGCGCTAGAGGCACGACAATTGATTTTAAGCTCGGCGGTTAAAGGGTTAAAAGAGTTATTTTTGACATTCATGTCTATGTAGCCCTATTATATCTATTATTATTATAGTTATTATAGAATATAGATCATCATGTAAAGCAGCCTTTCCCAAAGTGGGCGATAACGCCCCCTGGTGGGCACTGAAGGTCTGGAGTGGGACCCAAAAAAAATATGGGGGTGTTGTGTAGAGGCTTGGGGGGTGATTTATTTCATCAGGATGCATTTTAAATTGAAACAATGGGGGCACTAAAATATAATTTTTTCTTAAAGTAGGCGGTAAACAAAATGAGTTTGGGAACCTCTGATGTAAAGTATTATCATGCCAAATCACTTACCCGTCTCTGGCGCCCCTGCCCTTTGCTGCCTGAAGATTCTTGACTATCATTGCCTTTCTTCACTCCAGTATTGTTCTTACATCCCTTGTCCTTGCCATTCTTGGAGTCCTTAGCGTCACACTTGTCATCACTGTCACTCTCGATTATATTTCTGCCATTCTTGGACTTCGGTACCAAGGTTTTCTTTACCGCTTTCAATGGCAAATCATCTTCACTGGAAGAATCAGACGAGCACTTGCTACATGACGCCGAACTGGAACTACTCTCAGACAATCTCTTCTTTTTCCCAACTTTTTCTTTTGATTTTGTATCAATTTTCTTTTTCACAGTTGGTTTATTGGGTTTCTTTGATGGTTTAGTTTGTGGTATGGCTGCAATTTTCAACTTCAAGCCGCTGTCTGAGGATGTTACGGAGAAGTGAGGTTTCCTTGCGTTTGTTTGTTTACTTCCCGAACATTCCCACTCACTGGCAGAAGATTCACTGGAGCTGCTGTTCTGTAATATTAATGAAGGAACATTTTATTGTAAGAAACACACATAAGAACATTAATGTATTAAATGTAAACAGCAGATGAAAAGCTGAACATAAATAGAAATTAAAATAATAATGTTTCTTTTAAAATGTCCTAACCTTTTTTACTAAAAAGGTTAGGACATACATTACATACAACCACCAAGTTTGTTCATCTAATGTCAAAATTAGATGAACAAACTTGGTGGTCCATGGCTAGACTAAATTTTGAGCAAATGGCATGTCCATAACTGTAAATTTAAATATTACTTAAATGTAATACTTACATCAGAATCAGTGTTAGAATCTGAGTGCCCACTTGAGTCTTGAGTTTTTGGCACCTCGGTGCCCATTTCTGAAATAACACATACACAACAACATTAATATTGCATGTAAACATAAGGGGCTAAAACATAACATCCATAAAAATATCTCATATTAGGTATATGTATATGTCTGTGTGTATATCTTTGAATGAAGCGACTCATATAATAATGATCAAACTTCACTTGGTAAGTGTTTGATCATCACTACATAATATTATAAAACAAAGTCGTTTTTTTTTCCCTCATGTCCCTTTGTTCCCTTTAATCTTTTTGATGTGGTTTTCTTTTTTAGAAAGAGTGATTAATGATGGAAGGTATATAAGTATAATAACATTCAATAAATAGTGAAGAACGCAGGCTTAACCATACGAGATTTATCAAAATAATATACTTACTAAGTATTGTACACTATGAAAAGGTCTACAGAAAACTCTGTGATGGAATATGTCTATCTCTTATGGATATCCCACAATAAATTTTTTTGTCATTTATTTACTTTTAACTTTAAATAATGGCTAATTTTCGAAGCGATTTTAACCAATACGGCAATAATCCTTGTTCAATTAAATACTTTAAATACATTATTGATTTAATATAGATGTATAAGGGCCTGTACAGCATATGATTTTAATGAATATTTTAGAAGATAATACAGATTTAAAACTTTGCGGGACGTAGCTTTTGCGGCGGTACCTACCAATGCGGGCCACGGGTAGTAATTAAAAACTACTGAATCGATTTTCATCATTTCTTCAGTAAGTGACATTGGCTATAATATAGTTTATACCGGTGCAATGCAGGGGCGGGTCGCTAGTTTATTATACAGACATAATATCTATTTAAAGTCGTCACTGGACCAATTTGAATTTTAGATTTGCAAGTTTCTTTTTATTTTGGAACAAATGTTGACATTTTGAAATACTAAGAATGAAATAATAGAAGCAATTATTAAACACTACACACACTATCATTTGCAGATTATGTAAGTATTTTCATGACAATTTTATAACAATAATTTATTTCACATGATTTGTGAGCAAACCCATAAAACTCAACATCAATCAATCAATGAGTAGTCTCATACTTCAGTTTAAAAAAATATAAGTATACTTTATTGTCTATCAAATCAAAAGCGCTCAAAATAAATTTGTAATTGTGTATTGATGAGAGCTTTTTTGTAACAATTTAACTCAAGATACTTGTTGAGTAAAGACAACTACTCAACTGTGTTCCAAAACCACTTAAGAAGTAGGTACAATTTCTATAAAGCTTTTTCCAAATAACATGAAAGTATTGTCTAACTGTAAAGACTTTGTAGAAATGTAAAATAACACAATGTTATCCCATCAATCCCCAAGGGGCACCACGCTGCCACATAACAATTGAAAATCAATTGTGTCTGCAATTACCACGATCGAGGTATATACAAAAACATTATTATAACGTAACCATGTTTTATTGTTTATTGCAGAATAATTCAAATGTTCATTACCATTTACCTCACAAATGATTAACAAGATTTTTAGGTGTCTTTGACATTCAAGGTATAGTGACTGCATTTAAATTCTTTTAATACTATACTTTTAACTATGTTGTAGATAGTTTCTAATAGCGTGAACCTGCTGTGATATACAGTTGTATTAGAAAACCAGTCTGACAACAATAACAAAACATGTAAAGTACAAGTAGCTTCATAGATTCCATGTAAGTTTAATAAGTTTCAGTTTGTTTCCACGCCCGGAACCGTAATACACCGCATTAACTGTTAAATAATACACGAAATGATACTCACTTCAAGGTTGGTCAAGATGTACCCAAACACAAATCTATCAAATTCTTCATTTCATTTGGAAATCGTAAGCGGAGAGTTTTCTGAAAGGCACAAAAACGACGTTAGCGAGCGATTATATCGCAAGAAACATAGATGTTGGCGAATAAATAATTAGTTACGTTTTCTTTACAAAAATAATTTGTGTCGGAATGACAGATCTGACGACACTCGCAAGACCAGTTTTAATTCAACATGAAGGAAAAACTACGCATATCACAAGAGTTTCACAGGGGTAAATTAGTACTTTTACTCAATATGATACAGTTTTGATGCATAATTTTAGCATAAATGCTGCGTTTAACGGTTTTTTATGACATTGGCGCCAATCATATGCATACGTTTACGTATTAAATCTGAAATAACTCTCTGAAAAGGTTAGAATTGTTTAGCATCGTAGAAGTAATATAATATTGAACACAAAAACACTTACAAAACTCTAAAAATCACACCGAAATAGTATTCAACTATATTTCTCAGATTTGCATTAACATTATTTCTCTTCGGCCACCATGTTTACAAATCTTTCTCATAAAAATTTGGTACCACACTACGTACCGAGAGAAAGCTATAATTTACTTCTTTTATCCTTTTCTTTCAAAGTAATTAATGTTTATGTGTGAAAGAGACATAAAAATAATAAAGTTTTTTTTTGCGGCACAAAAGCGTCGACGCAATAAGCGATTTGGCCAGATTTGACGCACTATACACGGTCAAATTATAATGGGTACCTAGCCGCTAGTCGCTACCAAAGAGGATCTATTATTTAAACTACGTAACAGCCGCTACTCGCTAGCCGGTAGTCGCCAGTCGGGACTCGGGAATCCGGATATAGTTTGGCAAGCCGCAGCCCGCAAGACCATCAATGGGCAATGTCGGGTACTCCGTACTTAGGTTGGGTTGCAACAGCTTGCACCAGAGGCGTGGTTAAAGTTTAAGTTATTTTTATCGTTAAATATGGTGTCCTTTAGCTTTAACTCTAACCTTAACTTTAACCGGAGAAATTCATGTACCGTATGAGCCGAAGTAAGGACGCCATATTTAACTTTAACCAAAAATTTGACATTATGCACTGTAGTTAAAGTTAAAGTTACAGTTAAATTTTAGTTAAAGTTAGTTGGTGCAACCCAGTCTTAGGGGTTAAATTTTATGGGGCCTCTACACGATGGTCCACGATGGACAATCACAAGTGATCACGATCGTGTAGAGGGCATAATCGTTTTCCATGATGGGCGTCGATTGTGCGTAATCGCCGTTGTGTTGATTTTTCGCACAATCATCAAAGGAAGTTCGGCCATGATTGTAAGCGTGTCCACACGATCACCGATTATTAAGTTCGTAATATATTTTGTTTACAGTACACTAACAAAGCTATCGAATTCTCCGGATGGTCCTGTTAAAAGCTCAGCTAGCTGATTATTCATACTTTTTCTGAAAAAGTAAACCCTTAATATTTATAATTATATAACTGTAAATTATTTATAATGTTATTTATTATTCATAATTATTATATTTTTATTTAATTTAAACAATAATTTATTTATTTTATTTTTTATTATTGTTTTATTCTTTAAGAGTAAACATTTATATAATAGACAATGTTTACTCTTTTAGAGTAAACTCTTATATTATAATGGACAATGGTTATAGATGTCGTAGGATTATTTGATAAATCGAATCATCTCAAAAATTCTAGGGATTTCGCGAAAACACGGATAATTAGATAATGCTGTTTATGTTTTTCAATCTTTGCCTTAGTAACTTTGCGCATTCTTAACGCTGATTGGCTTGATTTTTGTTTACTGGCCAACTCTTATTCTGATTGGTTACTATCTTTTTACACCACCACATTGGTATTAGACCATAGAATTATAAAGGGTAACAAATGATAATGCCTTTTCATAGGACTTTACTTTTTATTTAACCTTTTTCTCATCTCAACCATAACGTCAAACTAATTCTAGTTTCTAGTTCTGTTGAACTTTCAGCACTAATTTCACTTGTATCAGTCATTTTTAGATAACTCTCCGCACTATTTTTCAAGTCCCACTGCAATTTTAAAAACATTAAAATATATATCAAAAACTGCTAGCTTGCTTACAAAAACAGCCACAAACAAAACAACGTGAATTGACATTTAAAACGTCAAGTTTTCGTCAACCAATCAGAGAAGATGTTGTTGTGGGGTGCTTAAACCAACCAATCAGTGATTTTTTTCAATAATAACTAACGATTCGTTTCGCAATCTTACTGAGGTGACTCGCGATTTCGCGAAAAGGTAGTGTACCTTTTGTCAGTAAGGTTGAAAAATGTAATCACTATTGTCTAATTATCCGTGTTTTTGCGAAGTCCCTAGAATTTTCGCGATAATTCGAGTAATCAAATCATCCTACGACATAGACACTAAATAAGTAAATAGTAGCAGCTGCTAATGTTTCGACGTCCATTGTTAACCGATGACAATAATTAACAAATGGAGGTGCAGCGATCGTGTAGACAGATCTCCTGGGCGGCAGCAACTGCCCCGGCGGGAGACCCGCCGTGGGAGCTGGTTGCAAGGGTCTTCGCTGAGTTGCACCTCCTCGTTTCAGAGAGGAGGTCGCAGGTCGAAGGCCTGCAATGGGAGGGGCTCCGGCGGGTCCGAAGGCTAGGAGAGCAGTGGCTGCTGAGAAGGTGGGGTGAGCCGCACCGCCACGATCTCGTGGCGGTGCTAGGTGAAGACCTCTCACTTCCGAGAATGGTGCGCTGCATGCTCGAGAGTGACGAGGCTTGGCAGGCGGCGGTCTCTTTCTGTGAAACCGTCCTTTCACAGAAAGAGGCCGCGGAGCGGAACAGAGGAACGCTTTAGTTTGCCTAAGCGTTCTCTAACTTGGTGGAAGTCCGGTCCCTTGTGAGGTAGACCGGCCGGTCGTGGAGGGAGTCCTGTGTTAGAGAGATCCAAGACATCCCTCCGTATACGGCTGAAGGCAACCGCAGGTGGTTTTAGTGAGTAAGAGTCTCACATACCCCCGGGGTGCTTCAGCTTAACTGAGGCACGTACCCGACCCGGGGGACCCATGATGGGTTTCCACTGCGCACCAAAAAAAAAAAAAAGGTTAGGTTAGGTTAGGTTAGGTTAAGTTTGTATATATATATTAACGCACACATTTCATAGAACACACATTTCTATATACATTAATAACTAAGTTAGCGATCAGGGTTGCCAGATTGGGCGACAAGTAGCCAATTGGGCTATTTTGCGGTCCTCCGCGGCTACAAAAAATTTGGAATGGCGACTTATCGCCTGTTGGGCGACACGGTTTTTTACTTATCGCCTATTGGGCTACTGCCTACTATTGTATTTTCGTGAACGCGGCCATAATATCAACGAACGCAGCGATGCGTTGTCTATGCGCGGCCACTTTCACTCATAATCTGTGGTTCGCCACGTGGGTGGCTGTTGAATATCATTCTGTTCAGGAGCAGAGAGAGCTCCGGTAGAGTGTTAGTGTTCTGTGAGAGAGAGGCAGTAGATATCATAGATAATCTATACTAATATTATAAATGCGAAAGTATCTCTGTCTGTCTGTCTGTCTCGCTTTCACGCCAAAACTACCGAACCGATTGTAATGAAATTTTGTATACAGATAGTCTTAAGCCTGAGAAAGGACATAGGCTACTTTTTTACTGGAAAAAAGGGTTGTAAGAGGGTGAAAATACGAAAATTTGTTCAAATTAAGTTAGTTCCAAAAATTCATACTAGATGGCGCCTTACGTCTCTTACATCGCGCTAACGCTTGCCCAACATCTTTCTATAAGAGGTGGTATCATCGTGAATTTGAGTTTTGATTTTTTTCGATTGTTATTTCTTTTTTACATTATTTAATAAGTCAGTACTTTATATTATATTATATATACAGTGACGTAACCTTAAACCTATCAATGATAAATAGTTTATGGGTAAAGTTGTGTAATTGGAGGGCTAAATAAGCTTTAAAATTTGGCATAATATATTATAAAGTTTAATTTAAAAAAATGAAATATTATGTGCACACTGCACAGCTGTTTTGATTTAAGGGGTACCAGGGTTTTTTTTATAAAAGCTTTTGACACCAATTTTGTTGACATCGCGCGCTATAAACTGAAGTCCACGCGGACGAAGTCGCGGGCAACAGCTAGTACATATATATACTGAGTAGATATGTTGGATCGTAATTTGCTCGACACCATCCAACTTTTTGCAGCAGATGACGATTAATATGCATAAAACATTTTTTATTTGTAAATACATAATTTTAAAATAAATACTATGAATTATAGATTTTCATTGCTAAATGTCACTTTTATAGTTGGGAAAAAAACCCCAAAAAATAAAAACAACTCGTTACCACTAATGCAAATTTACAAGTATCCAATTAAACCAAGAATCTTATGTTATATTATATAAGCTTCTTGAATTAAACGAAGCAAGTCTCCTTAAAATATTGATAAAATTACATGTAAATACATAACTCTAATGTAATAGAACAGTAGCATATAATATTATTCATACGTTTTATTGACATTACGTTTAACTACCGTGTTTCTTTTTTATTGGGCTACTTTGGGCTATCTTTTTATCGCGAAGTGGCGATTTGATCGGTCTTTGATCTGGCAACCCTGTTAGCGATGCGGAATCCGAATGCAGTGGACGCTCCCCATCGGCATTTCGTAAATGACGACGCTCCGTGCGCTCCGTACGCTCCGATTCCAATGCAGTGGACGCGCAGCTTAAAGATATAAGATTTAATAAGGCATCGGCATAATAAAAATTGAGTCCACTGGATAGGTAGGTATACGAAGAAGGAAACGAGGAACATTTAAAAATGACATTGACAGTTTTCCTATCGTGAAATGTCAATGTCATCTCATTGACATTTTTACAACTCAAGTAATACTTGTAAATCGCATGTATTATAATTCTTGTAAATAATACATTATATTTTATGAATTTCCTAGTAACGGTAAATAACTACCAAGACATTCTTAGATAAGTATGAATGAAGTAGAAGTATGGGAAGATCTCTCAAATATATCGGCAGAACCACCTGTAATGCGAGCACTGTGCGAAAAGTGCGAGTAAGTACTCAAATATTATGTTGACACACCTGTAACCTTATTGAATATGATTTGGACTTTTATTTACAGGAGACCATCAATAGTGTGCTGGTGTTCAGCTTTACCCTCCGAAAGGCTTCAGCCAAAAAGTAGAATCATCTTGCTACAGCATCCAGCTGAAGAGAAGCGATGTCTACGCACAGCTCCCATGCTACAGCTAGGCTTAGCCGAGAACAAGTGCCTTATTTACAAGGGGAAGAAGTTTCCCCTACCTAAACATGAAAACTTAGAAAATATTTTATTAGAACCTAACACAGTGTTGTTGTATCCAAGTAAAACTGCCGTAGACATAAGACAACTAGATAAGAATGATGATGCCTATAACATTGTGCTCATTGATGGAACATGGCCACAAGCTAAAGCTATTTATGCATCGAGTCCTATTTTAAGTAAAATAAAGCAAGTAAAATTATTAACGAGCACAACAAGCAACTATATTATAAGAACCCAGCCAACGGAGGGATGTTTGAGTACATTGGAAACAGCCGCTGAAGCACTTTCACAATTGGAAAATAATTCAATCTATACGGACCTCTTAATCCAGCCTTTACATGTTTTGTGCAAATTCCAACTTGATAATGGAGCTGTAACACATCAATCTAAAGAGTTTTTAATAAAATCCAATATGTATCCAAAATTAATAGGAAAACGATTGTCCAAATTATTGAAGTCTTCCAATGAATATGTTATGTAGGATACCTGAAATCTGAAAAAGTAAAACATTTTAAAATATAAGCTTTCTTTTTTTTTTATAGTAGTTGATGTTCCCATTTTAGTTAGTTGTTGCATTTCTTTTAGATGCAATGTATTATAACAAAACTTGATAATTTAAAATAAGTAATAACTGAGGTAATTCTTGAGGTAAGACTAAAGGTGTATCCTATATGCAGTACAGAGTACCTAAACATATTTTGTATGCAGCCTGATTTTTTAAGAAATCCATTAGATATAGATTTTTATTGCATAGGGATATATACAGGAAAATATTTAGCTTGCAACTTGGCAAGATACAGTAATATTTCAGTGCCCATCTTACATTGAGTCTTGTGATCAATTTTGTTACTTGCTATTGTAATTATTTGCTGTTATTTTGGAGATTCATATAACCAACTCCTTTTTGAAAGTCGGTTAAAAATGATTTTAAAATTATGGAATTTAGTAGCCTGTATATTTAACGGTTTGTGCACGTGTTTATACAGCCACTTTTAAAAAAAGGTTTAACGTCAATGTCACTTTACGTCAAGTCGTCTTTAAAATTCGAATTCTTTTAGTTCTTTCTGTCAAAAGTGTAAAACATGGCTGAGGTTAGTTTTAAGAAATTTTGTGATTTAATCGTGAAATATCTAAGAAATCTCTATGCCGTATAGATGATTAATAATGTGTCGTAACATGTGTTTCACTCCAAGTCCGCCGATAATCGTATTTGTGCGATGTGTTTACAAAAACTCCTTTTTTGCAGGTCGACGAAACTTTGAAAAAGAAGCGTACCTTCAGGAAGTTTACCTTCCGAGGGGTTGATTTAGATCAGCTTCTAGACATGCCCAAGTAAGTAAACGTATTGTAAACGTAAACAATGTATTTTTTACTCATTACGGTCTTTAGTTTGACGTTTCATACGAACATCTTATGAACCTTATCACCGCGTATTTATGCGATCAAGTCGCTGTTTTAGACGATAACTTAGACTAGTATGTAAACAAGATCATCCAATTTTTTTAGGCACCTACATTTATATGCTATGCTCAAAATACAACTCATTTCCTTGGTCGTCTGACATAAACATAACCTATAAATTACAGTGAGCAACTTATGGAGCTTATGCACGCTCGCGCCCGCCGGCGATTCGCCAGGGGACTGAAGCGCAAGCCGATGGCACTCGTTAAGAAGCTGCGTCGCGCTAAGAAGGAGGCTCCACCAAATGAGAAGCCCGAGATCGTCAAGACCCACCTGCGCAACATGATCATCGTTCCTGAGATGGTCGGATCCATTGTTGGTATTTACAACGGCAAGACATTCAATCAAGTAAGTGCATGTTTTTTTTATATAAAATGCCATATAATGTTACAATTTTCTATTAATTTGGATACGTCATATGTAAACAAAAGTCAGTAGGGGCGGCTAAAACACAATTAATTTAAATGTGATGTGATTGTGCAGTAAAGTTATACACTTATTTCATTATAAATGAATTGAACAAAGTATAAAGACTAGACAAACTGAACAAATTATGTCTCTTACATGGTAACTTGAAATAGTTTTATTTTAATTAATGTTGCTTACCTGTGTAGTAATAATAATATATTGAAAAGTAGTAGTAAAGTGGTTCTACAATATCAAAATCTACAACCTACTAGATTGAAAAAATAAAGATCTTGAGTCACAAATGACTCTGTACTTAAAACCTCTATACCAAATGTGGTGAAATTTGGTACAGGATACGAGTAGCAGGAGATCAACCATCTTGGCGTTTATTGAGAGAGGCCTATATCTTGCAGTGGATAAATATAGGCTGATTTGATTGGTACAGTGATGTTTTTAATTTGGAATTTGAAAATTAGTATTATTTACATACTAACTTTGCACAATTTTGTCACCAATTCATGGTTTGGACAAAATGTGTTCCATGAACATTTTCTTTGTTTTAATATCATGCCTCGTTACTTTCCAGGTGGAAATCAAGCCTGAGATGATCGGACACTACCTGGGCGAGTTCTCCGTCACATACAAGCCCGTCAAGCACGGTCGGCCTGGTATTGGTGCCACGCACAGTTCCAGGTTCATTCCGCTCAAGTAAACCCTCGTTGTTTGCTTAGGTTAAGTGCAAAAATGCTTGCTGAAGTACAATAAATGTATTTTGGTGATATTTGGTATTTTATTGTAATGATCCATGTAGAAATTAGATGTGTAGTTATTGGTGTAGTTTAAGGTAGTTGTGTATTGGTAGTTAATTTGTTAGTAATAAGTGGATTTAAAACTCCATAGTTGCTGGTCGTTGTTACCTCTGTAGAAGTCATATACAAGAAAACTTTCAGTGTTAATAAAGTGACGAAAGTCGTTCTGTCACTGGCTCTTGGACCACATAATACATATAAGTCTTTACTATCCTATTATGTTATCATCGGGCCCTGAATCCATGCTGCTGATACTGCTATATTTATTCCTTTCAAACTATTTATAAATTAAATTTTTTAAAGGGTTACCGTAAGTTCTCTATATTACGTCTCTTGTTCTTCATTAGACACAATGTAAAGGGAATAACTGGTTTCGGTAATGAGTGTTGTATTGAAACCAGTCCAGTTACGCAGGGCAGGAGTAATTTTATAGTGCCCAATATTATTAGTGTGTGCACAGTTCACAAGAGTACTCTCTATTCCTTTACTCTCATAACCCAGTGGGACTAAAGACCGACACGACCGGCCGTAGATCAGACGCAGGAGCGACTTTTTACATGCTCTACACATGGATCATCTTACTTGTCTGACAACCAGGTGATCAGCCTTCATTGTCCATAAACTTGGAAATAACATGTTTCCAACGCGGGAATCGAACCCACAACCTCCCGAGTCAAGAGCCACGCTCTAAAGTCTAAACCACAGCTGGACCACGGAGGTGTTAGTATACTTCTTCTTACAGGATAAGCGCATTAAGTCACTTTTAGAAATTGTTATTATTATAGCCTTTTGTTCAATTCACCACCCAGTAAATATTACAATAAGAGTTGTTTAATTAGCAATAGTTGAATATGGTGAAGTTTGCCCCTTCTCTGTATACCCGAGCCTCCACCAGCCTTCTCTATCCATGGCTTTGTCAATCCAATCTTTTCCAGCTATTTGGACTATATCGTGCGACCAATTTTGTTTTGGTCTGCCTACTTTTCATTTTGCCTGTGGGCCCTTTCCATTTGGTCCTACGTTGAACGAAAAGAGACTACAAACAACTTTTAGAAATGCAGGTAAAACATTACGCATTGTTTATCCTGCGGCCTGTTAAAACTTATGCTTACCTTTAACATCTGTGATGCTTTGTTTGGGTCGTAAGAAACACGTCGAGATGACCATCTGACATTAATAATAATAAACGTGGCGATCTTGAACTAGCTAGACCTAGATATTCGATCTATCTAGCTCAAGGACTGTATCAACAAATCCCACATCAATAATTATTATTATTGTCATCAGGTTTAGAAGTTAGAACGGAAGAAACTCTTATACTCGATTTACACTCGCGCGCGAGCCACGAGCTCGCGGCTCGTCTCGCGGCGCGGCTCGCGTCGGGAGCGGTTTCCAAAGGAGCTCGAGGGGCGCGCGAGCTTTGTGTTTACACTCGCGCTTCAACGCGAGCTGCGACGCTCCACGAGCCGAGCCACGAGACGCGAGTATAAATCTCGTATTAAAATAGGGCTACCTTCACATTAAGTCGCGAGTAGTGCGGCAGCCGCGAGACTTCTATAGTCTATACCCGCTATCCCCAACCAGCGGCCCGCGGGCCGCATGCGGCCCGCCGGACTTTATTTGTGGCCTGCGTGATGTTAAACAATTTTGAAATTCACGCCCACCGGCAAATTAGGTCTACGTGATAGTCGTTAAATTTTTTCCACTTTTCGAAGTCCCGCGGCTGCCGCACTACTCGCGACTTAATGTGAAGGCAGCCCTAAGAACTCACGGCGCGGTTTTTTCCCGCGGCCGCAGCGGTTGCGGGCCCGCAGCCTTTGTTTGCGGCTCCCGCTGCACCGGCGGGCGGCGCACAGTGGAAAATTTGGGTCCGTATCGAATCAAAAATCTGTAACTTCAAGGTTTTTCATCGTATTGTATTGAGATTTGGCACATGTATATAGTGATATATAAAGATTTAAAAAATAATCAATTTTTGTATTTTTTTCAATGTATTACATATTTATTTTAGGTTAAAAAAAAGAAAAGAGAAAAAAGTAATACGAGTAGTATTTATATGTTTCTTTTTTATAAATAAGTACTAATATGAGTAAAATTAAGAAAACTTAAACAATTACTTATCACAATTACAACCATAATAAAATACATAAAATTATAAAATCATATAGTACCTACCTATCTATACCTCACAAACAACAAAAACGACAAATCTTAGAATATTGGTTCTTTTTTTTTTTTTATTATAAAATTGGGACCGTCTATGGACTGTCCGTCCATATCCTTTTTTTGTTATTTTATTATTTAGATAACCGCTCATTTGCGCGGGCCCGCAACCGCGGCGGGCGCGGGAAAAAACCGCGCTGTGAGTTCGCTCCCTTAGAGTTAAGAAGTAAGAATACGGTATTATGTCACGTAATCTCTTAGTGGTCCTTATGTAGTTTGAGGTAAACTGAACTCAAAATAAAAATAACTTACATTTGAATTCTGTGAAAAAGTACCTATCTACTTAATTTTATTTTTTGCTAGGGAAAAAAAAAATGTTGAAGAACATAATATTTTAAGCAAGTAGCTCAATCATAATTTCTGGCTACTACTCATTGATTTGTTTTGTACACACTCTAATACGGAGTAATGATTTTGGTTCATTGATGATTTCATGATGCGAGAATTGACAAAATATTGTCGGTTGATCAGAGGCCAACATGTGCCGATTACTCAGTAACGCCACAGTATACATATACAGAGTATAGTACTTAACTCAACCATGCCTTTGAAATGACACTCGCAAACACAGGACAAGTTTAACGCGCTTGCGACGTGACACTTGTTTTGCTTCTTGAAGTTACCTGAAATTACGCTAACGTTTGCATGACCCCGATTGCACACTAGGATGAACATGATCTACTGTAGGGTTGTTGAGGAAGTGATTATGAGGAAGAGGAGGAGGAAGAGGAATTGTCACGCGCAAATTTTGAGGATGCGGATGAGGAAGAGGATATTTTATGAGGAAGAGGATGCGGATGAGGAAGCGGAAGAGGAAGCGGATGAGGAAGAGGAAGATAAAAAAAAAAAATACTAGCGGACCCAACCCAAACTTTTGTCCTGTCTGTACTTTGTACATAACGTACTAGGTACATACATTACACAAAAATTAATAATTAAAAGGGCATTTTCCAGTAAACCAAACTATGAATCTAAATTCTAAACCATTCTCAAAACACACACAATAAAGAATCATCAAAATCAGTCTAGCAATAAGGGCCGCGCTACATCGGAATGACAGCGGCGAGGCGAGCGCTTTCAGTGTCATATGATTTTAAACTTTATCTTCATTATTGTAATACATAGTACCGCTTGAGAAGTCTACGGCCGCCCGTGGCCGCTGTACTTTGTATTACAAAAATGAAGATAAAGTTTAAAATCTTATGACACTGAAAGTGCTCGCGTCGCCGCTGCCATTCTGGTGTGTTGCGGCCCTTAGAGCTGTTTAGACACACGCCGCAGCGGCGCCGCTGCAATACTCATCTTTGCACTTCTATGGGAGAAGGGAGAAACCACACGGTGCGGTGCGGCACCGCTCCGGCGCCGCGCCGCCGCGCCAGAGCGTGATTGGATACGCGACGCGCATGCGCAGTGTAATTCCTCATAAATTCCTCTTAAATTTTGAGGAAGCGATAGCGGAAGAGGAATTTTTATTTTTATTTATGAGGAATGCGGTAACGGTTGAGGAACCCAAAATATTGCGGAACTTCCTCATTATGAGGAAGCGGAAGAGGAATCCTCAGCAACCCTAATCTACTGTATATGAAAATATTCTGGTGCCTAGTACGGTTTTTTAACAAGAGTTTATGCCAACGACATAAGGTACTTTTCAACAATCTCCGAGGTAAAATAATGATGTACGTTTGTGAATGTAGGTACGTTCTTGAATCAATTTTCTCAGTTCGCGTGGCTCGGTGTCGCATTTCATTCGCAGAATTAATAATTAAGAATTACGACTTTTAAAGTTCAACCAATATCAGATGTTTTCCAAATGACGTCACAGTCTACTACATTACTATCCCAAACATGCTCTAATCATTAAATTAATAAAACTAGTTATCCAATTGTATACAAATATTAAGAAATTTAATTGAAAAAAAAATCGACTTGAATATCCAACTTTGAAGGCGCATAACAAAAAAAATACAAATGCTATCGAGCTGAAATTTTGGGAACACTTATTTTTAACCGTGATTTCTTTATTTTATTAACAAAATTCGCTAATCTTTGACCTTGTCATCATCCCTATTTATAACATCAGAACAAATACACAACACTATTATATTACGTATGACGAGTACACGAATTAGTTAAACAAATAAGTCACATCTAAGTGATGTCCTTTAAAGGGTATCCCAATTAACAAGTCCATAAAGGAAGGAGACGAAAAAGGGATGGCAAGTCCGCGAGCGAAGTCAGATGGAGTAGGTTCGCGGCGGATCACACTGGTTCTGAGCGCTCCTGTAAGCGATATGTCCCTATCGTCTTGGGAAATGCACTCTTGTTAAGCTGAAATGTGTCATTACTCATTACGCACTTCGTTCGCTCGATTGGAGAATGGAGAGTCTTAATTTTTGTCGGACATGATTTCAGGAAACTTTGAAGTCAACGGCCATGCTTTATTTTAACAAGTATCACTAGTAACAACTCTATATGGCAAATGTACTGCAATCAACTGTCCTGTGTTTTACTTACTAGCTAGCGTTTTTGACTAGCTAACGTCTAAAAAGTTAAGAAAACTATTGAAAAGGTAACTCCTACCAAAAGACTTAGAAGAATGGGCATTACACTAGCCGCCCGTGGTTTCTCGACAGTTCAACACAGTGGTTGTTTTTGAATAAATTTGAATTAAATACTTTCAGAAACAGTCCTACGTGTTCACCTACCACCCCACGAACTAACCCCGCGGGAACCAAGAACAGAGTAGCTAAGTTTTGAAATTTCATAGCACATTTTGTATTATTAAGACCTCAATTTAATCATTGGGGTCTTAATTAATGGCATGATGTCATTTAGAAACTTTAGCAGCTATTCAGTTACTTTAAATTGTCTAGAAATATCTAATAACTCTAGTAAGTAGGTACTAGGTGCTATATTTTGTAATAATTAGTTTGCATCCGATTCATTTCTTTGGTCTGAGAAAATACGATCACATATCTAACATGTATGTAGTAATCAGAGCTAAAGTGGCTACCTGTTAAGTTGCGTCGGAATACACATATTCTTCATATTCTTATTAATATTCTATTTAATCCCAAAACTCCTGCTTACCTCAAACAAAACTTTACCTTTCTTGGACATAAGCATCCTACACTTCGCTCAGCCAATAAATTAACTCTTGCCTCCCCTTCCCACAACACTAACTTCTATGACTCTTCCTTCACTGTCTCTGCTATAAGTCCAAATCTATTAATACTTTAAAAAAATACTCAAACAATATTACTTAGATTTAGCTGCAAACTCTTAAACCCTTACGATTTCTCCTCTTCTTCGATTCATATTATTATATATGTAATATGTATTTATTTTATTCGGTATAAAGTATCTATTATATTTATTTGTGTATTATATTTATTTATTTACATTCTTATAGTATCTTATTTTATTTTTTTTATTTTAAATATTTTTAGTTAAGTATATTTTATGGTTGCCTGGAAGAGACTGCTTCCAGCAATAAGGCCGCCAATTCAAAATTTTCTGTTTTTGTAACTTGTGTAAATTGATCTGTTTTGTTTGTTTGAATAAAGAGTTTTTTTTATTATTACGTACTGAGTTTTGTTAGAAACTACTATAGTCAAAACCATAGGATATGTCACGACTCACGGAACATTATAGAAAACGTCTCGGTGTAAAGTTTTTTGCCTTATCCCAATTCCCATGGCTTAGAGAGTCACGCGAAGCTTTATACCTACTTAAAATGAAAATTAGTATTATTATTAGTATTATTTCAACGAAAATTTAAATTATTTCAATTAGATATCCTTGGTGCGAAAAACCTATAAGTATGTACAAAGATAGTAAAAAATGGATATGGGCGAATAGCCCATAGACGGCCCCAAATTACAGGAATAAAAAAATATATATGAAAATGAGTACTTAGGTACTTATAAAAGTTTAAACCGTAACAAGTGTTGTGGTTTGGGCCAAAGAAAGAAAGTAAATTAAAGCTATACCTATTCTGAAAGTTCTTGGTAGAGTTACAAATTAAGGATAATAAGTACTTATAATATTTTATTACTTACTTATTAGACATTCTTTCTTTTTTTCTTAACAGGAGGTAAACGAGCAAACCGATTGCCTGATGGGAAAAGATTACCCGTCGTCCACACACACTCATAACAGAAGTGTATTGCCCGGGCGCGCACGGGCGCGCACTAGCGGCCTGGTCGCGGCGGCCATCGAAAGTATGGTGTGGCCGCTGACCGCGTTGCGGCAAGGTGCGCGTCGTCTATGGCGGTTTCATACTAAGGTAAAATCTCGATGGCCGACGCGGCCTGGCCGCCGCGGCTAGGCCGCTAGTGCGCGCCCGGGCTTAGTCAGACTCAGGTACTATGGAAGTGTTGTTATGACAAGGCAAGTAAATAGCCTTCACCAGGCGGGATCTTAAAAGATTCCTGATTTGAACCTTCCGTGAATTTACTAACTTAGCTCTCAAACCCAGACTCGGTCCGTGTGTTAGTACGAAAACTCCACTAACCTGCAGTTACGTAGACAGCCAACTTGTCCGTTTGTTTGTTATCAGAAAAAGATACGAAAGCTGGATAAAAGTGGTTCTAATCTATTAGGTAACGTGTGAAGAGACGAAGGATGTATTCACGATAAGATTTACTATAAAGGTTACTTTCCTATCAACGCGACAAGCGACCGCGAGGCGCGACCGACAAAAATTTATATTAAATTCCACTTTATGTACTAGTAACTAGGCTATAGGTTAAATTTTCTACCGACATTGGTCTAGCGACCCATGCCGCCGCTGCTATGTAGTGGTGTAAAGGACAATGAAATCTATAGCTTAGGACTTACGTCACAAAGTGTTATTTTATGAAGTGAGCAAACTATGCCGGGCCGCAGCGTCCCGGGGCTCAGCGCAAAAATCCGCCTCCATACAATTTGTATGGAGGCGGATGCGGGTATCGCACTGTGCCGGCTCTTATTAGCGCGGATTTTTGCGCGGCGAATTTCCGTCAATGCGATGTGTCGCATTGACGGATTGGGCTGTGGCCCGGCAAGACCCGCTGCGTCTCGTCAACAGTGTGCTATAGCAAGCGGCGGATTTCCGTCACTGGCACCTCGGCATTCGGCAAGCCTCGGCACACTGAACTCAAAATCCATCAATGCGATGCGCGCCTACCCGCCCCGGCACGCCCCGGCCGGCACTCTCCGGCACAGTGAGCGTTAAAATCCGTCAATACGAAGCGGACCCGTCAATAGGGTGTTGAGCCCCGACCCGCCCCGGCACGCTCCGTCAAAGTGTGCTCCAAGCTTTTTTTTAACTTTGGTCGGTCGCGATCGCTTGCCGCAAGGATCGAAAAGTCACCTTAATATCTACATACTTAAAACAAAGACGTATGACCTAGGAAGCACTATAAACGAGAAACCATTGAAAATTGAAATCACTGAGAAATTTATGACTCACTGAAACAAAGTTATGTGGGATCGTCATGAACGAATCGAGATAGCGTGGACAATAACAGCATCTTTATTCCGATTCATTTTGATCCAAGTGTAAACAGAACTCAGTATGGGCGGCTATAATGCTACTAATTTAAATATCACTGACTCACACAATAACTGCACTCATTCAATATTTACGAATATTTCGCGTGTGAAGCTCTACATTCAGTTTTCGCGAACTCCACCTTAGGAGCTTTTCTCGACTCGACTTAGGTAGCGTAGATATAACATTTAAGGTACGCGCACAGTTTGTCGGCGCGTCCCGGGGCTCGCCGGGGCGGATCGGGGCTCAGCGCAGGGCAAAATGCGCTATAGCACACTATTGCCGGGCCGGGTCGCATCGCATTGACGGATTTTGAGTACTTTGGATAGCTCCAGTGTGACCACTCTTAAATCACTCGTGACTCGATATATCAAAAACGTTGCTATAAGAATATAGTAGAAACTAAAATCTACTGGACCGTGTTTTGAGCCCCGGCACGGCCCGTCTCAATGGACTCACTCCTTTTCAAAGTATTATTCGCCTTTATTAAATTAACTAAAACTCTTATTAAGTACAGTACCTATTATTACTATTTAAAAAAATGATGCGATACGCGTTGTTATAGGATTTGATAAAAAATAAGTAGGTATTATACAAAGTACAAACTGTCAAAAATTAAATTAATACAAACTATTAAAATACATACTTAATTTAATAATATAATAATATATTATGTAAACTTGATTACCCGACTCCGGCGAAAAAATGATAGTAAATAAAGACAATAGTGATAAGCGCAACTCTCCGCCCGCCCATGGACATCATTTCCGGTCCCTGGGCGGCGCCCTCCAACCAGTGGATTATAAGGGCGTTGAATTTTGTCCTTCCCTTTATGTCTCCATTTTTATTTACTATTTATTATTCGTAGGTTGAAGATAATCTTAAATTATATACTTAAAGTGAACATTTAATTAAGTATTTGAAATCTTTCCATTTAACTACATTGTTTTTCCTTTACTCTGGCTGTTTACGATTAAAGTAAGTATAATGTAAATTCCTGGTATAATAATAAATATCACGGCAATGTATTATTTTAAACCAATTGTTTTCGCATCAGTTTTATTGCTATTGATTCGCAATAAATGTTACCAGAAGGCTATTAAAAATTACCTCATCGAGAGCATAATAAAATTATTGTTTGAATATTGTAAAAAGATGACTTCGGACAACTTTGGATAATTTAAAATGTTTTTTTTTTCAAATTAGGTATGCAGTGGTACAAAAATTGCTTCGATTCTGCAGTGCCTATTAAGCATCATTTTTGATGATGATTTCGTGAACAATGGCTGGGGTCTTTAAATTAAATACTTGATGTGCTGAATCACTTTATTGCACGACCAGTTTAAAGTTGGCGACGCGATGGGCAGACGACTGGCTCTCGCAGGAGTTATATCGCCACGATACAAATATAGCTGACTTTACAATACGCAATTACCCACAATTATAACACACACTACAATGGGAAGAAAAGGTTTTAAAAATGTAATTAGGATAAGAATTTAAACTCAAGGATCTTATAGCCTGTCAAGAAAGTGAAGAAATTAAAAAGTGGCAACATCGTAGTGTCATCCCTTTCAAATCAATCTAAGAAAAAAGGGATGACACTACAATGTTGTCACTTTTTAATTTCTTCACTTTCTTTACAGACTATACCTACCCAGGTGGGTAGGTATAGTCTGTAAAGAAAGTGAAGAAGAAATTCCACAACTTTTTGTCTAGGTAGACAAAAAGTTGTGGAATGAAAAAAAATGTACTTAACCCACTTTGACAACCAAAACATACCTTAAACACGAAATGAAAACTGTAATATTATTTAAATACATTTTTGAATAAAAATATTTTCCAATAATACTTATAACTTACGACAATATTAGTACATCTGTAATTTATTAAAATTAAATCTTAAAGGTATGAAATTCATTTGTTTGATAGGGAAATAATGCAAAAACAATTTGATTCGTACATGACACAATAATTGATTTAAATATTTGTGTTTGGTTACAGTTTTCCGGCTCACCAAATGTAACTCGCCAATTTAAACTGTAATTTTTAGATATAAAAGCTAAGCGTATTATTTAAACAAAATAATAAGAAAATAATTCCATATTTTCTAAACCAGTTAACAGTTTACATAGAAAAGAAAAGAAATGAAATCTAGATATTTAGTTTTGTTTTGTGGTAACTGGTACCTACCGTCGCGACTCGTCAAGTTTCGGTTCCTTTAAAATCCGCGATAGTAGCGCACTGGCTCTCAATGCAATATAAAAATCCCTGCGATCATTTTATCGATATATTACCAATTTTACGAGGCACTTTGCGTACCCAATATATGATGGTACAACTAAAAATAAACGCGGTTTCGGGTAACGGACCGCATTATTGAAACTGGAAGTAATCTCGTCGGAACTAGAAAGAATAATTGGAGTAATTAAAAATATTTGTATTGGTCGTGTGGCGGGGTTATAAAGGCGCGCGCGGAGGCTTTGCCGCCTACTGTCTCTGTGGAGCGCGGACGTCGCACGTGCGCGCGTGAAAATTCAGCGCGAAATTAATCAAAAATATCAACATTGGAATTTAGAACCTCTTTGGAAGTTAAAAAAAGTTTCTGGACAATAAAGTGTTTGTGAAAAAACTGTGATGTTCGTTCGAATTTCGAAATAAGTGATTTTATACTGTGAGTATTCAAATATTTGCAAATTCGTCCGATTTCCGCCTCTCTTGTTTGGACGAAAAGGATTATTTTTATCAAATCACCTTCCGAATAAAATAAATATAATTAACGCGATAGCTCATAGTTTTAGCATGACTATAACATCTTTAATTTTAAAAGAACGTAAAAATATTTAAGTAATAAAAATTACTACAGGCTACTTAACTGAAAAAAAAATTTAGACTCATGTAGAGTCGTTACATCACCATAAAACAGCAGACCAGTTTTTTATTATATTAACTGCCGCACTCAGAGTGGAACATTAATTACTTACTTGTAATTATTTCAAAATTTTGACATAAGCCCCATACATTATCTGTCAAACTCTACATTAAATTGAAGTTTAATCGTAATTAAATGTCTCTGAGTACGGTGATTAGTATTAAGTCGGTATACAAAATATATTTTAACTAAGTTTGAGTAAATTGGAAACAAAATCTTCCTATTCTATTATTATTCTACTCGTATAAAAATCTTGGAAAATCTTCGAATTAAATATTAAGTTTTTGACGCACTGACTGCAGTGAAACAAAAGCTTATAAGCCTAGTTAGTAGCCTAGACCCTAGTTATTCGCAAAGTATGTTATTTTAGTCTTAAGTTTATAAGGGGGTGATGTTTAGGAACATAAAACTTTTTTTTAATATATTGTATAGGTATAAATATATGAAATTCTCGTGTCAAAACAGCTCAACCGATTTTAATGAAATTTGTATAAGTATACATTCGTTAGGCCTGAGAATAGGTTTTCAGTTAATTTTTAAATTGATACTAGAAATAATTGATATGGTAAAACAGCGTTTCCCGGGTCAGCTAGTAATAATATAAAAAAAAAACATAAAATAACTTTCCACACAATAGGTACGCAGTAAATACAACTCTAATATCAGTGGAAATGCTAGCGTAAAATTGGTAGAGAATAGTGGAAACCGGTATAATTATACTCGTTTTAAACGTGCTGATGCTGCCGACTGCTTATTATAATTATATTATATTCATATCCTTTGCAAAAATATAGAAATGTTTACTAATGAGTAGAAAAGAAACACCTAACTTATTCTAAATGTAAAGTAAGAAATTTTACGGGTTAATCCAATGTGGGTACCTAATGCGCGCGCAATGGAAAACTCTACATTTTTAGGGTTCCGTGCCCAAAGGGCAAAAACGGGACCCTATTACTAAGACTTCGTTGTCTGTCCGTTTGTCTGTCTGTCTGTCTCCAGGCTGTAACTCAAGAACGGCTATAGCTAGAATTCTGAAATTTTCACAGATTATGTATATCTGTTGCCGCTATAACAACAAAAACTAAAAATAAAATAAAGTTAATATTTAAGAGGATACACCAGGGGCTAGAGAAATGACAAAAAGGTACGTGTAATATCTATAGCTGTCTCCCTTACCTCAAGCCTATACCGCAGAACGCGATAGAGACAATTGCAGAAAATCAACGATTCGTTGTCCTCTGATTCCTTCTCCAAAACTTAACCGATTTAAGTGCTTTTTTCATTAAAGATTAAAAAAAGGCCTGAGCTGTGTTCCTATGTTTTTGTTTTTTTTTTATATAATCTAGCCAAATCTGTTTTCTGGATGTTTGAACACAGTTTTTTTGGGTTTTTGAACGTTCATATCTTATTTCATAATTAAATTATGAAAAAAAAGAAAACATAGGGACATTGTATTAGTGGCCGTAGCTATTCAGGAAAAAAATTATAACTCTACTAGCATTATCCAGGGAGGAAACAGGGGACAACGTTTGTATGGAAAAAAGGGCGGTGTGGACTTCTCTTAAGGAGGGCTTTCATACAAGAAACGTGATTTTTTTGGCCTTTTTAGCTCGTAATCAATAATGGTAACGGCTAGGCACTTGAAATTTTCACAAAGTTCTTAATTATAATTGTAATTTAATAATTAATAATAAAATTAAAATAAAGTATTTACTTTATTTTAATTTCTGGGGGGCTCCCATACAAAAAATTGTATTTTTTGTCTACTTTCGCTCTATACCGGTACGGAATCCTTCATGCGCGAGTCCGACTCGCACTTGGCCGATTATTTTTTTACAGCGGCACATGCATGCTTTTCACTAAGATACTTAGTCATAAGTAACAGATAATATTACAGTTAACAAACTAGGTATACTCGAGAATGTCGTAAACAATAAAACATCCACTTAAAAACGAGTTAAAACTCGGTACATAGAGTGTCCACACTTCTCTGTCCTTCAGGCTTTGGTTTCAGGAAAATAAAGCTAGATCAGTCTTAAGTTCTTAAGTGTAATGCTAAATACTCACATACGGTTCTGCTCGATAGTTTTACTCCAAATCGAGTAATAATTATTACTGTATGGACCGCAAAACTCACAGCTCGAAGGCTCGATGCGAATCGAGCCGCTCGAAGGCTCGAGCCGGTTTGATGGAATGAAATATATCGATTTAGAATAAAACTATCGGGCAATGCTGAATGTGTGGACGAAAGCCCGAGCCGCGGGTTTTGCTCGACGTTATGGCTCGATTGAGCAAAACCGTGATAATGACTATAAAATAAACTAAGTAATATTTATGCTAAAATGTGTCTGTCTGTTACCTTTACACGCCAAAATAGGTAAACCGATTTTGCTGAAATTTGGTATTGAGATACCTGCCTGCCTAGCATACGCCAACGAGATATCTCACTCTCGAGATAATTAAAAACTACTCATCTCATAATGTCAAAATCTCGACATTATCTCGACAAAACTTTATAAATATGTGTTATGTCGATGATAGATCTACGCGAGAAAAAATGTTTGTCATGCTAGGGTCAATAGAGATGAAGAGACGAACCATCAAACATCGAGAAAACATGTAGAGTGAGATATCTCGTTAGCGTATGCTAGGCAGGCTGGAGTCCCGGGAAAAGACATAGGATTTATCCAGAAAAAATGTATTTTGGCGCAAGAAAATTGCGAGCGTCTTCTAGTAGTACCTAGTAGTTGCGAGTGTATGTTTGTGTGTTACCTTTTACTGCTAAACCAATTTAGAGTTAGGATATCGAGATATTTTGAGTCCCAAGTGAGGACTAGGGCAGGAATTTTAATGTAGAAAAATCTGCGCTCGCTAAATACATATATTTTTTTCTGTACGAAGGTACTTAGTCGCGGCCAACATTATTAAATATTCACATAAAATGTAAGAGCGGAAAAAAGCCCAATACCCTTTTTATAATCAGGGTTTTCCCTATGTGACGTGTGGATCAGGTTTCAGATTTTTTTGTTTTATATTACTCTACCTCGTGACCCGCTTAATTATGATCAAATATTTAGTTACAATTTCCAAATGCGAGAGGACATGTAAAAAGGCTTATCAAACTGGTTTCGTTTTTGTTTCTACCGCCATTTGCCAATCGTGATGAATTTGCAAATGCGAGTCGGACTCGCGCACGAAGGGTTCCGTATCGTTATAGAGAAAAATAGGCCAAAAATATACCAAAAATTGTGTTTTTAGTATGGGTGCCCCCTTAATTATTTATTTTATTTAAATATTATTATGAATTATTAAAGAACAAATATATTTAAGGCCTTTGTGAAAATTTCAAGTGCCTACCTCTTATCATTATTGATTACGAGCAAAAAAGGCAAAAAATAATAATCACGTTTGTTGTATGGGAGCCCCCCTTAAATATTAATATTATTTTGTTTTTAGTATTTGTTGTTAAAGCGGCAACAGATATACACAATCTGTGAAAATTTCAGAAGTCTAGCTATAGCGGTTCTTGAGATACAAGCCTGGCGACAGACAGACAGACGGACAGGCAACCTTTTTTTACCTTTTGGGTACGAAACCCTAAAAACGGGATTTTTGTGTTACTAAGGGCCCCATGCACGAGATAGAGTCACGACTTATCGATGTAGTCTGCTAATAAAGCTTGTATCAGGAATTGCCATCAAATGACATTAAGTTTTGGGATCGACATGCGAATTTAATAAAATGTTTACATCACAATATTAGTAGTAGCTCCATCTTGTGTATCGCAGACACAATAGATTTTCAATTGTTATGCGGCAGCCGGCTGCCGCTTGGGGATTGATGGGTTAAGAAATTTTGCCATTGCTTATGTAGGCTGCAGTTACTGAAAAACCTGCGGCTGAAAAACGATTGCAGCTGTAAGAAATAGTCAGCGCGTTGCCTACAGACTACAACCTGAAAGTAATCTAATATTATTGGGTTTAGATAGTTAGATATAGTTATTTAGCCAGGTTATGTGCAATCACAAGACATGTCAAAATGGTCTCTCGGATAGCTTTATAAACCGACAAAATTGCGATGGTGCCTATGAACCAATTTATATTTAAATAGAAATCTATCTCTTTATTTAAATAATCTATCTGACCCTTTAGCTAAGACTTTTTGTTTATCGCTTCTATACAAAATCGCAGATTGAAATGTATGCAATTAAAATAAGAATTTACGTTCGACTCGTCTAATATAATTTCCATACATTAAAACGGCGATTCTATAAAGAAGCGATAAGGAAAAGCCTTGGCTAGGTGCTCTTGGAAGTTTATGTACCATCGCATATCGTCGTCTGGATGTTCCATCAGCTTTCTATTACTTGATTAACCCATGGGGCCGCGCCCCGCTCTCGGTGCTCAACTAATTGCTTTCGCGAGGCCAAATTCAATCTATCGCTACGTACATCCTTGGACTATGGAAATTTTTGGTTTTCTTATCATTCAAAAATTCAAATATTCAAAGAAAGTTTTCAAAAGTTCCTGTAAAAAGGCGATTGATATGCCATAGAGAGAGAGTAGAAATAGAGTTGCAAATGCTTTGCTATAACCTACCTATTTACAAATACTCACAGTTTATTAAAAGAAGGAGTTTTAAAGTTTCCTGAAGAACTTTTGATATGCCATGGTGAGAACGTAGAGATAGAGTCACTAATATAGTTTAGAAACCAGGCCAGCTACGCAGGAGTAATTTTATAGACGCATGGATCATCTTACTTGTCAGACTATCAGGTGATCAGCCTGTATTGTCCTAACCAAACTTAGAAATAACATGTATTCAACGCGGGAATCGAAACCACGACCTCCGAGTCAAGAGCCGCGCTCTATGCCTACCACTAGACCACGGAGGCGTCTTTCCTATACCTAGTCTAACAAGCATACCAAAACGACTTAATTTTTTCTGAAGTTGTTACTTCTCAAGTTTAAATGCGTCAATAAACTAAAATTATACATTACACTAAAAAACTTAAATAACCCTTCTTAGCGCAGTCGAATAAAGGGCAGGGGACCGAGGCTGACACAAAATTCGCACATCGTTGTCAAAGCTATCTCGCGCTAGGGTGACTGGGTAGTGGCTGGTACGATGTCAGCTCACGTCCTTATTGAAGTCATTCAATGAATTTCCGTGAATAATAGACACATAAACTCGTAATTCGTGAATCAAAAGGAAAAGAATAAAGAAAAGCAAGAGTACGGGACTTCACCTTGTCATTAAGTAAAATTACTTAATGACAAGTTACATTTTTTTTAGATAATTGTTGGTCATGATTACAAATTGAACTTGTTTTTAAAGCCTACAAAAATTACATTCATACTTTATTAATTCTGTTACCTACTTAATAATAGTCAACTTAACTTTTTCTGGTTTTACTTGGATTTATGTATTGTTTTAGTTACAAGTTTAACTGTATAGGCGCTGACATAGTGTAGGGAGTATGTTTTCAGGAATACTATGGTGGGACATTAACCTAGTCGGTCTAGGTGTCCCGTGTCCGTTTGGTTGCGCTCTATCTCTATACATTTCGATGGTAGCGCCAGGTTGCGTCGACATTGTGTCCCGCTTTTAAATATTATACCCCTTATTATAATAAAGTAGGTAAGTTCTTTTATTGTATAAAGATTTAGTTCCGATAATTTTACTTTACCAACTTATCGGTAGTAAAAAGGTATCAAGAATTCGCGAGCGAAATTTCCGGGTGGCGAGAATGCGTTTTAACTTGATCTATAAAATAACTCTCTCTCGATTTCTACTTTTATTCAAGAAAGACAAAGAAAAATTAATTCCAGTGTTATCTAGCAAAATTTTCAACGATGCCGTGGCGAAAAAACACGAATACTTAGCCCTAGATGAGGACTCTACGTCGCAAAGACGCCACCGGACCATAAAGGCTGACGACGCACCAGCAGCTAGTAGTAGTTGCTTTCCATCAGGTGACCCGTTTGCTCGTTTGCCCCCCTTATTTTATAAAAAAGGCGCTAACAAAATGCAAAAATCTTCACTCTTTGTTTCGCGCGTATTGAAAGTACTTAGGTACATAAATACCTATACAGAAATTAATTGAACTTTGCTGAGTTTTGCATCAATGGCTCAAAGCAAGAAGCAGCTATACATACAACCACAAAAAGATACACGTTGTAGTCTGTAGGGAATTCCCACAAAAAGTCGATATCGTTTTTGTTCAGTTGACTCGGAAGAAATCATCCAACTGCGTTAAGGTCAACCGAGTCTTTGATGCTTTTATAACCATCAACAGACTTAGGATAGGTAAGCGGTACGGAGACAGTCCTGTGAAAGTCAGATGGTATTTGTGATACCATCTGACCTTATCTCATTATTTATCATAAGATTATCTCTCAGATAACATCAGTATAATTAATATTATGTTATTACTTATTATCCATACTAATATTATAAATGCGAAAGTGTGTCTGTCTGTCTGTCTGTCTGTTACCTCTTCACGCCCAAACCGCTGAATCGATTTCGCTGAAATTTGGTATGGAGATAGTTTGAGTCCCGAGAAAGGATACTTTTTGTCCCGGAAAAATGTACGGTTTCCACACAGTAATCTTTTATGATTTGCGCGTAAACTATTCTATCGATTTTGATGAAATTTGGTATGGAGATACTTTAAGACATAAGAAAGGACAAGGGATACTTTTTGTCCCGGAAAAATGTACGGTTCCCGCACAAAAAACTTTTATGATTTGCACGTAAACTATTCAATTGATTTTAATGAAATTTGGTATGGAGATACTTTGAGTACCGAGAAAGTACATAGGATACTTTTCATCCCGAAAAAATGTACGGTTTCCGCTCAATAAACTTTTATGATTTGCGCGTAAACTATTCAACCGATTTTGATGAAATTTGGTATGGAGACACTTTGAGTACCTTAAGACTTATGGTTTGCGCGAAAACTATACAATCGATTGTATTCGATTGTAAGATTTTATATTACAATCGATTGTATAGTTTTCGCGCTTTTTTTTCATCTATACGTGACATAATTGTAAAAACATACGAGAGTCAATTCTGCACATAGAATATTAAAAAAAAATACTTGGGACCAGACCATTTAGCAGAAACCACGGAAACTTTTTCGTTTTCGCTTCGTTATAGAATCGCCGCTCAAAATGTAGGGAATTGACATAAGACGAGTCGAACGTCAACGTCATATTAACGAACGCTTATGTTAATTCCATACATTTTCATCGGCGATTCTATAATGAAGCGAAAACGAAAAGATTTTGGCTCACCCAACTGATCTACAATCGATATAATGGAAGCCAAAAATGTAGTTTTCATAATTTTCGTCTTATTGTCTGTATATATGTCCGAGATAAACTCAAAAAGATTTACTTCAAATTTTGAATATTACTAAGGTGTCGGGTAAGCACATAGGCTCCATATTATTAAAACGCTGTGCCCCCCCAACCCCCTAACTTGGGATTGCTGCTGACATCAGAATGGTGTCGCGTCGTTACTGTTGGCTTTTAATTTTCCCTTTTAGGAACAAAGTTATTAATACAACCAAAACTAAACATACACTTTTCGGCTGTCATTTGAATAATATGCGGGGGACTTTGCCCTCGGCCCGTACTTGGGGGGACTGCGCCCCCCAAACTTCCCCCTCCTGGGATGTCTGCTTACATCAAAATGATGTCGCGTCGTTAGTTTTGAGTTTTAATTCTCCTTTTAAGGATAAAAGATCTTAATTAAATCTCAATTTATTCCAACCTACACTAAACATACAGTTTTTGAGTGTCATTTCATTAATATGCGGGGGACTTTACCCTTGTCCATACTTGGGGGGGCTGCGCCCTCCCAAACTCAACCTCCTGGGATTGTTGCTTACATAAAAATAGTGTAGCGTCGTTAGTGTTCAGTGTTGATTCTCCTTTGTAGGAATATAGTTATTATTTAAAAGTCAATTTATTCCAACCTAAACATACAGTTTTCGAGTGACTTTTGATCAATATGCAGGGGACTTTTCCGTCGGCAAAAAATTATCCATTTCCGTTATTATACTATGTTAATGCGGACGAACTCGCGGGCAACAGCTATAATGTTATAATAATACGTTTTAACGCGAGCGAAGCTGCGGGTAAAAGCTAGTAAAGAATAATGCTGTAATAATGTGTTAAACGAATGAATATAGAAATGTTATTGTTACAACGTGCCACATTAGCCACTGGAAAATGCTTTTCGTAGTCCTATTAATCTTCTGCGGCCCTAGAAAAACCGGAGATTTCCCTAACAAAAAAGCTGGAGATTCGAAATATTAGGAACGCTCAAAGCTTTAGCGACTTTTATGAGCATGAATTTCATGCCATTAGGAAATCTACCAGCTCGTTTGCTAGTTGCTATAAAATTATTAAAATGGCAGTGCTTTGTGTCGCGGTAGTTCCAGCAAAGGACATCAGATAGCATGTAAATTATTTCAAAATAATACGATTTCAATGTTATCGAAGCAGAACTAAATGCATACTAAACATAACATTTTATCACCTCATACATAAAAAATATAAAAACTACTTTGCAACTTTGCAAAACCTTTTATATCTATAGCGGATAGCCCCGTACGAGCACCGGTGATCGCGACAACAATAGCATTTCCGAGAATCCCCGATCGAAGGATTAAACGGATTGACATGTAAAATTTTTATAAGGGCCTAAGGTCAAGGATATTTAAAAGTTAAAACGTGATCGCCAAAATTTATGGGTCCTTTTAATCAGCTATTTGCTTAAAATTTGCATACCTAATGCTAATTACAATGCCCCCGTTTTTTGGTACAACTAATATATATTTTGTGCCTGTACAAACTATTATCTATATATTAGTTTATATTTCATATTAATATATTAAAGTTTAACCCAAAGCAGCGATTATAATAAACTAGACGTAATTTTGACTAAAGAGAATGTTATGTTGGTAAAAATAACATGTACTATTATAATAAGGAATGTTTTATTCTTTTATCTAAGACTTAAGTATAAATTAAATATAGTAATAAGGTCGTTTTGTTAAGCCTTTACAACTGCCAAATATTGCTACTGCCTCAGTCGTTTACTTTTGTAAAGGCACAGCTATCATAGATTAACTGAATACATACTAAAGAATAACAGCTATTATTTTTATCAGTTGACGGCTTAGAAGCCACGAGACGAGTCACACACCTTCACATTCAACGTAAAATGTATGAAATTATGTGAGTAACTTCGTGGTTTTGGCCATCGAGGGATTTTCAAGTTTACTGTTCGTAATTGGACTTGGATTACGAACTCTACCATTTTTATGAAATAAACCATAAAACAAGCAAGAACTTTATATGATAAGCGATTGCTCATATTGACACTTGTAAAAAAAACTATATTATAGAGTCACTAATAATTATTTTGTCGGGACGCCCCGAAGGATAAGCAATTGCACATATTTACACTTGTAAAAAAAACTATATTATAGAACCACTAATAATTTTTTTGTCGGGATGCCCCATGCGTGCCAAAGCATATCTCTCACAGACAAAAATTACTAGTTGTCTATTTTGAGCCGAATATTCAGAACAGAAGACTCGATAAAATTTACTGAATAAGCTTAGTCAGAATTTGTAATAACAATAATTTCTGATCATTGAAGAATGAATCAAACATCAATTATTCGCTGGGTTATTAAGTAATACGTGGCGTTAAAATCACTTTACAATTGTTAGTAAATAGAAATGGAATTCTCATGAAATAAAACATCGATTTTAGTATTTTTGGCAAACTTCCATATTATGCGTGACATACGAGTAACACTCCACTACAGTTTCAAGAGTCATAAAACTCGTACTATAGCGAGTACAGTATGGTCTTCACTTTTCTTTTTGCTGACCCTGTGGTTGTTTCGCAAACGAAAAAAACGTACAGGTTCGATTCCAGGTGGCGACGTGTATTAATGTGACATTTTCAGATATAAAACACTTAATACGGGCGCTCGTACCTATGGTGATGAAAAAATTCTTAGAAAAACATGCACAATGCACATGGTTTGGAAAAACCCGGGGACCAACGAAAGTTATTCCATTTATTTCATCTACTACCAAAGTGATACAATATTTCTTTAGCGTTGTCCACCACAGCCGGATATCGGGAAAAAGTAGAGTATAATAATTTAGAAGCACCATTTTCGTGCGCGCTATTGAAAAGTGACACGTAGCCAGGCGCAGTCCGAGGGGGGGGGGGGGGCACAGGGGACATGACCCCCCCACCCCCAAATCTAAGGTCCAATTGAAAAATCTCAAAATCTTGCCAAATAATAAAAGGAAATTTCTATTAATCCCGTAACCACCGCTATGCCCGTCCTTAGACAGCTGTCAACCCAGAACCGTTCAAGGGCGCAGATAAAGGCAAAATATTATAGTAGTGTAGTGACTAGTGTAGTGAACCCCCCCAAATTTTAGGCTGCGACCGCGCCTGCACGTAGTGATGGGTCAATGCACGGATTCTACATATTCCGCGACCGTACTTTAGCCTACTACGGGACAGTGTTCCCAACTTAGGGGTTTTCCCCCCAGATTTAGGGGTTAAATAAGTGAGATCGGATTTTTTTAGGGGTCTGAAATTTTTAGGGGTATTTTCAGGGATTTTTTTACTTTTTAATATTTTTAAATTGTTGATATTAATATTAATTATTTCTTGACCTAGCGACTTCTAGCGACATCTATTACGTAATTCTATGACCACTCTGTGGTGACTGGCGGCAATACTGATGGTCCGATTTACATTAAATCGTAATGATGTCACTTGTGCAACATTTAATCCAACAAATAAAATGTTGAATTTATTCAATAATAAGATGTACGACTTCAAAACATCTGAATCTTCAGATGAAGATGAAATATTTAACATATTAAATCAATTATTATAATAGAAATATTTTAAAACATATTTCAGTATATTATTTCTAAACTATTATACATTTATATGTATATATATGCATATTTTAGGGGGAAAACAGAAAAATTAAGGCGATTTTAGGGGTTTTTGACACCAATTTAGGGATAAATATTTTTGAGAGTTGGTAACACTGCTACGGGACTAATATTATATAATATTCTGTGCTACGGGATGGATACACGTGCCCCATACCTCGTAGATTTGTACACGACGTAGTTACGTGGAGTTTGCGGTTGGACAATACATTTTTATGTCCATATAAGATTCATTAGAGCACACAGAACATGCTGGCTTTGTTCGAGTGTTAATTTACATTAAGATAGATGTGCAATGTCTAAGAAATAACAACTACTTTTGATTGAATGTGACATTCGGAGGTTGAGAGCCACTGCAGATACTAAATAGAGTAAATAGTTAGTAGCACAACTAGAAGATAAAATTAATGCTTCATTCAAAACTTTTTGAAGACAATAAACAATCCAAATATATCAAGCCATCTAAAACGGACGGCTCAACGGATTTTAATAACATTTTCAATCTCGTTAATATCTTAAACAAAAGCTTTGAAGATTTTCATTTTCCCATTAGTAAACCGGAAATTACGCATTTACTAGCTTCTTGTCCAATAAAGGCTACAATGTCCTTTTATAATGATATTGACACAACCCAAAATATGTTTCTCATGGTCTTGTACATCTACTAAACATCATACGGAACCTGCGAAGGTTCATAAGAGCAAACAATATCCTTATTAGAAAAATATATTAAATGAAGCAGCTTCTTTTAAGTGACATCTTTAAATCTACAATGTCAGGATCGTAATTCGTAAAAGAATATGAATCCTGATAGCGGGATTTACTTGTTTTGGTTTAGATTTTAAAAGCGTATTTAGTTTATAGTCTCTAGCTTTTAAGTAGTTTTAGATATTGAGCGCCAGTTTAAGTATTACACCTTAAATAGGAAGAATTGTATTTACAAATTGTAAAAATTGTATTTACAAATTGTGTTGTAGTAGATGACTTTTTGTCGGTCTGGTAAGTTAGAACCTCATGTTAGAACTTAGAAGTCGCTTGACAGAAGCTCTCCTGTAAAAACTGTGCATACGAACATACACGCGATCTTTTCGAATAAATATTTATTTAATTGTGATTATTATTCGCATTCATAATGCGAACATATTGCGTAGTACAAAATATAATTAAATTGATAGATATATTGTCCAAGGATTTAATTAATTCATGCATTTAAAAGTGGTAGCGTTTTCTTAGAACTTAGGTGATTTTAATGTGTAATGTTTATGACGTATGTACTATAATGGACTATATAGTATTTCTTGTTTTTAATAGAACTGATATTGTCTCTTATTATATCGCATACATATGTTTTATTCTTAGTTAGGTAGTATCTAATATTACCAGACTTTTTCTTGACAATATTTAAAGTGCGACATAAACCTTTACGAAAATTCCCTAAAGGTCACAATGGTCCATGCTGGTCCACTAAAAGCCATCGCCATTGTGGAGAGTGTAGACATACGATACTGAGACATGACCATCGTCCGCCATCATACACCACTAGCCCGTCTACACAATGGCGATGGCTTGTAGTGGCCCAGCATGGACCATTGTGAAGAGGCACCTTTACATTGAAGAGCTAAAGAACGATTTGCCAAATCTGTCAAGAATCATCATCATCATCAATTTTTATTCGCCTGTTTCACGAGACTTCCGTAATTCCTGAGAGCCATTAGCAACGCCTCTAAGGCCCAATTACACCAACGTCTGTAAGTGTTAAGATGCACGGGCGTAGCCAGGGGGAGGGTTTTGGGGGTGCAAACCTCCCCCGAAAAGTTAAGATATTAACATTCATAAAATTAAAATAAGGACAGGCGTGCGGCATATCTCATTTATTACTACAAACTATTGCACTAAAATAAACATTTTACATCTTTAATATTTTTCTTATGAATATAAGGGTTATTTTATGTACTTTTATTCCTTTTATTTTCTTGAACCCCCCCCCCCCCCGATACTAAAACCTGGCTACGCCCGTGTTAAGATGTCATGTCTACTCTTTTATTCATATGAAAAACGAAAGACGTAGCGTGATACTAATTCGATCATTAACTTTAACAGTCATTGGTGATATTGGGCCGAAATCTTTCATACTAAGTTATTTATGAAACACTTATGGCCGTGATCCAGTGCGGAATTCATACGTTTAATATTCGCGAAGTGTAAGGCCATCGTCCGGCGCGCACTGGTTGCGGCTCATGCTAGCTGGTTGCGGGCGGTGTAACCAGATCGAACCGGTAAAAGCTCCGACTGGTTGCGAACGTCCGCTACCAGCTACCAATACACATGGACTTTTTGCATCATAATTCATATTACATACTTGCGAAATCATTTTGATTCGTATCCTCATATTTTAGGAGTGTAATCATTAATTGTTTTTGTAAGAGATTAAATTAGGAAGATAGCAATGTCAGTTTTCAAGAGATAGGTTTTGTATTGTGGTATTGATGGAAATTAGTTAATGGTGCCACAAATATTACATTTTCCTATACTTATTTAATATTTGGAACGAAATGAAAAACTATTATAGTACTTCATAATATAATAATATGTATTAAGTACCTATTTATCTTGATTAATCACCAGTCTTCAATTAATGTTAACAGTACTTAATCCCGGATTCTCAATGCGACTGCTACTTCGGCCAAGTGCGAGTCGGACTCGTGCACGAAGGGTTCCGTACCGTTATGAGCGGAGCGAAAATAAGGAAAAAAATGTGTTTTTTGTATGGGAGCCCCATTATAGTATTGAGGGTCTTGTGAATAATTCAAGTGCCTATATATCCCATTATTAATTTCAAGTGTCTATATGTTGCCATTATGGATTACAAGCCAAAAAGACCAAAAAAATAACGTTTGTTGTATGGGAGCCCCCCTTCAATATTTACTTTATTTTGTTTTTAGTATTTGTTGTTATAGCGGCACCAGAAATACATAATCTGTGATAAATTTCAAAAGTCTAGATATAGCGGTTCTTGAGTTACAGCCTTGAGACAGACAGACAGACGGACAGACATCCGAGTCTCAGTAATCGGGTCCCGTTTTTACTCTTTGGGTACGGAACCCTAAAAACTAAAGATAATGCACAAAATTATTATGAATTTAAAATTAGAATTAGAATTTTACGTATAAGTTTGATACCTTTTTATATTTTTTCTTTTCAGATATAAGTCGAGCTATGTGGTTGACGCGAAATCGAAGAAGTAACCGCTTTATGATAAACACTTATCATAGTAAAAACAACTAGAACCAGTGACGAAATCTACACAAAATGGAGGAAAACAGGTAACAGTCATTTTACTGCACACATCTATTTAATTATATTATACTAACATTTGAAAAAAATACACGAGAAATTATTTCAAAACTTCAGATTTACTTATTAAAAATAAATGGCCCAAAGCTACCATTTTTTGGCCAATGGCCATTCTTTTGGCCAAGTTTTGCGCTTCGACATACTATGTTTGTACCATATTATTCACTACTTCAAATTAAACTAAGTCCCTCTTATAGCTAATCTATATTCCTCATCAAAGTCCCCATTATGCATACAACAAACTACAAACTTGTAAAGTAAACTTTAGTAAGCTTAAACTTTAGTAAGCTCTAAGTTCTGAAAGGACACTAAAGTTTCAGCCCACTTTGGTTAAAAAGGGTATTGAGACATCTTAGAACATAATTAATATACTTATTGGCAATATAAGCAGGACACACATAATTTAAACTATACGTTTGTGCGTATTATACACGTATGTAGGGTAATTAATTAAATTTAAGTAATTATTTAATGTCTCTGTGTGCGTCCGCAAGTTACGTTGTTTTAAATCTATATAAATAAAAATGTTAGTCTCGCTAAAACTCGATAACAGCTTATATATTTCAGACTTGAAATATTTGAAGGTAAAATTTATATTAGAAGCCAAATGATAAGAAATTCACCGGGTCATTATAACATAAATACTGTACTAAAAAAGCGAACTGATCACTATAAATTATAATATTATACAGAAGCAAAATATACACCGGAGTCGAGACACTCGTATTGCCAAAATAAACTCACCAAACAATTCTTTGTTCACTAGGTTTTCGGTGTCCAAAGTGGACGGAGAATCCAAGAAGAATGGCATCCATATGGGCGCGAGCATCATCACCAGACCCATCAGATCCTCCGCGGAGACAATCGAGAACGGAGACGCGAACCCTCAGGCGGAGACTTGGCTGCATGATGCTGGCTGGAGACGGAAAAGGTCCCTGGCCCAGCTCACCAGGGAAGCTCTGCCTAGGATGGAGAATTATAGGAACTCAAAACGAGCACTCAAGAGACCCAGCTTGGGAGAACTACACGGTGACCATCTGATTGCTGAAGAGGTGAGTTTATTTACTGATTTCGATGTTGTTAAATTGTCTATATCACAGATTCGATAGTAATGATTGAGGCACAGACTAAATAGTTACTATGTAAGTTGAGATATCAACAAAAGATAGATCCTTTGATTAAACTCTAAAGAATGAGCCAAATGTATCCAAAGGTTCCTGAAATATTGTCTATCTTAATTAAGGTGCATTGGGGTAACTTCGGAAGAAAAAAAAATGGGGATATTCCGAAAATGGCAAATAATTACCAAACAGAAAGTAATTTTGAGCTCTGGCTACATTAACCGAGACGCCAATTTAATCACCGCCCCCACTTCCTTTCCCTCGAGCCGTCAGCCGGCAGTGTATGTGCGCTAAGTTCATTTTTTCGCGCCAAGTGCAATTTTATGATTTTTTTGGGATTATCGAAATTATCGAAATTACCCCGTATTGTTTTACACAGAAATTAGGTAAGTTACGTAATATTTTGTTTGTTTTAAAGAAGCTTTGACGTTTTTTGCTTTCCTAAGAATAGGTTACGTTGCTCTAGCTATGATTTTTAATAAACATTCGAAATAACCCCAGTGGGGTAAATATGTTAACGAAATTTCCCCAAAAAATTATTCATAGTCTTTTGCAGGGGTGCGCAACATAATATAATATTCCGATTTGATGGTCCTAAAATATGGATTGTTCTATTTGTAGGACAAGGTTACTCTTGAATTATATAACTATAATAACCTATCATTATACAAAAAAAACAGCTTATTAGGGTACCGTTTTAGTTCACTAATCAACAAAACTTAGTTGACTACGGCACCCTAAAACGCACCCCTAACCAGCTGATTTTCTGTATATTGATAGGTTAATAGTTCTATCTCTGTTAGCTACCACTTTCGTTGGCTTTTTTATTGTTCTTATTCTATTTATTTCTTTGCTCCAAATGTTGAGGACATCTGCATCCCCGATGGGGTAATTTCGAAATTTTTTCGGTACAAAACTTAGTTTGGTGTCTTCTATGGCTTGTATGCACAATGTTTTTGTATGGGGTAAAATAGAATAAAAATAAATATGTGTCTTAAATGTATTTTTACATTAGGTCGTGTTTCGGCTGATATTCGAAATTACCCCTTGAGTATTCGAAATTACCCATGAAAAGTAGAAATAGGGTTATATTTTAAAGGGGTAGTTATATCAGAATCCGTAAATACTTTTGAACTAAAAAATATACAATTCACATGGAAATATGTTTACTATAACTAAAATGTTACAGTTATAGGTAACAATATATACAAATTCGTCTTCTAAACTTGAAACAATGACACAATATACTCACTCTTCCAAAAACTTTACGAGATTGCCCCAATGCACCTTAAACCATATTTATTGTTATTTTGGTCAGCCTGCCTAGTATACGCCAACGACATATCTCACTCTCGAGATAATTAAAAACTACTCGTGTCATAATGTCAAAAACTCGACATTAGGTATCTCGACAAAACTCTAAAAAATGTATTATTTCGATGATAGATCTACGCGAGAAAAAATTGAGATGAAGATACAAACCATCAAACATCGAGAAAACATGTAGAGTGAGATATCTCGTTGGCGTATGCTAGGCAGGCAGGAGTTTCTACTTTCTGATCATTTTGTTGTAACTTATAATATTTTTATGATTTTATTGATTGTAAACACTCTTAATACTATAACTTCCTTCTCGTTATAAATTATGTTTCATGCACATTCATAGCTGCCGAGTATCATCATTTTTGTATCAGTCTCCAAGCTCATCGGGTGTAGTTTTTATTCGTAGTTATGCGAAGTGTTTGTAATTGATATCATCAGCGACCTTTAAAATGTCGTTAAGCCAAATAATTGCCATTTTTGGATAAGTACGTCAAAGTCGCTTACATAACCATTAGCTGTATTGTTGCTACCGTGCTACTATTTAATATAGTATAGTTTGCAAGAATGTTGTAGTTTTGGTTTGTTGTACTGTCGAATTCAAAGAAAATGCACTCCAGAGGGCCTAGACAAGCGGCAAGCGATTATCGTAAACGCGCCAACGCCACAAAATGTATGGGATTTGACATTAGTATTCGCTAGCGAAGCGATGACTTATGTCAAATCGCATACATTTTGTTAGCGTTTAGTGTTTACGATAATCGCTTGCCACTTGTCTACTAGGGCCGATGCAGTTAATTTTATTTACCGCACAGCTGTCACACACTATATCTGTTTTTGAGAATCCATTGCATCCATAAATAAATTCACTGGTATTTTATAATCAAAGATAGAATTTTAAGATAATGTAAATAGTAAATCGGGAGTTGATAAAAAGCCTAAACTGCAATCCTTGCAAGATATAGAAACAAATCTAATAGGGAATATTATACTCGTATTTCTTCGGACATCTTCTAAGGGCCTGTTTCAGCACTTTCTGATAAAGTACCGAAAAGGCTATTCATAGCTTTTAAACAGATTCTCCATACTTCATATGTAAAGATAAGTGGTGGATAGCCTATTTGGCGAGGTAGTGAAACAGGCCCTTAGTCTAGTCTCATGGGCGTACCCAGGTTCTGGGCCAGGGGGGGGCAAATTACCCAGGTTCTGGTGCCAGGGGGGGGCAAATCACCCAGGTTCTGGGCCAGGGGGGGGGGGGGGGCAAATCAGATTTTGCATAAGCTAGGTAGCATAAGCTATATATAAAGAATAAAAAATTTATAATTTTTAGTTGTAAAAATATTGTATTGCAAACAAATGGCAAAAATTCGTTCTTAATTTTTAATTTTTATAGATAAAAGTACTAGATAATATACTTAGTAGGAACGTCAACATGATCCAGATCCCCCCCCTCGGTACGCCCATGTCTGGTCTTTAGTCTTTACTGACTTGAAAATAAAATTAGACATCAGTAATTAATCGGCTAATCAATCCTGTTTTTGTCTCTGAGTGAAACTTAACCTAGGCTCTTTAGTCTTGAGAGGATGCAAAAAGACAAGTAACACATTAACTGTAGATTGTAGATGCAGGAAAAACATCAATTAGGTGCTCTCTCGGAAACCACATGTCGGGGATTAATGGATTATCTCCTGTGAATGCTATCATATAAATAAACATAATATTTCTCTAATGATAACACGCCTAGGCGTGTAGAGGATATAGTGACTTAAACTATATAGTTTATTATTTTAATTATTGGGTAAGCTGGTTGCCAGTTTAAAAAACCACACGCACCAACCAGTTTGGAACTTAGGGTAAAAGAGCCGTATGACCAGTTCTTCAAAACACGCTTTATTAGCTGTAGAAAAAAAATCCTCATTTAAAATAAAAAAACAAAAACCTGGCGTTTTAAAATTGCATCGTAAAAGTCCCACGTGAAATATCGTTGACATATCTAAAACTCTCGATGATGTTACTAATACCAACTAATATGTATTCTGTGCTAATACGTATTTTTTTAAATGAAATAATTAAGGGTGCAAACGAGCTAACGGGTCACCTGATGGAAAGCAACTTCCGTCGCCGATGGACACTCGCAGCATCAGAAGAGCTGCAGATGCGTTGCCGGCCTTTTAAGAGGGAAATGGGTAATAGGGGAGGGTAGGGAAGGGAATAGGGGAGGGGAGAGAAGGAAATAGGAGAGGATAGGGAAGGGAAAAGGGTAGGGGATTGGGCCTCCGGTAAACTCACTCACTCGGCGAAACAGCAAGCGCTGTTTCACGCCGGTTTTCTGTGAGCCCGTGGTATTTCTCCGGTCGAGCCGGCCCATTCGTGCCGAAGCATGGCTCTCCCACGTCAAATTATTTTAAACTACGTTTTCAAAACTGCACCGTGCTAGTCTCTCTGTTCTCTACGGCGCAAACGTTGAGAACCTCTGATCTACTATGCAACATACCCATAACCCATTACCCAGTACAGTAATTTGGATAAGCCAACAGATTATAGCAATTAGAGATACATAAAACAAAAGATTTCGATCGTGGAGCTGAAAGGGCGGAAATGATGAGCGTCATTTTCTCAACCATTATACTCATGACCGTACCAAGCTGGTTGCGACCGGTTCTGGCCGGCAGCAGTAGTTATCGTTGGAGTGCCCACAGTTATTAGGATTAGGTGGAGTGCCCAGATAGTTGTAGAACTAATAATGTTGGTAATGAGGAAACGCCCTTGCTTTGAGATGCTGCTTGAATTGCACTGGAGAGGGAAATCCAGATAATTACTCTACAGTCTACAATACTACTCTGACATAGAGACTACTTAAAGAAAGAGTTTCTTACGCCGGTTCCTCTCGCCGGGTGAGTTCCCGAACCGGTGGTGGAAAAGTGTTAACTTTGTTAACCTACTTAGAAATAAATATTTTTCATTTCATTTCATAGTGTTCTGAAATTAAGAACCTTTTCAATTAGTAATGAGAAAGATTTTAAACCTAACCCAACTCCAGCTTGGCAGTGGGAAAATCATAATTTGGCCGTTTGTATGAAATTATTAATTAAACATTTTCGGTATTGCGTCAAAAATCTTTATTTAAAGAATGTCGATGGCTTTTGTTATCTTTTTAGTTCTATAAAACGGAATTCAGTGCATAGTCTAAAATTATATCACAGATGATAATGGGATAGTTTTTCTACAATGTAACTAGATCTGCGTAATAACACCTAAAACGCGGTAATCGTTTTCATATGACATACATTAAAGTACGGTAACTCGATTTTGTCCACTCTCATGAGTCTCATCACGTGCTACCATTAAAAACTCGTTTGCTTTTAATAGCATAATAATTAATTTCCAACATCCATACTAATATTGTAAATGCGAAAGACTGTCTATCTGTTACCTTTTCAAGCTTCAACTACTGAACCGATTTTGATGAAATTTGGTATGAAGACACTTTGAGTCGCGGGAAAGATATTGTTTATCCCGGAAAATGTACGGTACTCGCGCGATATTCAATTTTGGCGCTTAGGAGTTGCTGGCATTAATATAAGTAATTAAATAAAGGTGCAGATGGTATAAGCCCCTGGGAGGTAGCTATGGAATTAACATGTTTTCGCATTGCCATGGGTCGATATTTGTCGACCTTGACTGAAGTCCGGAACACCTTTTTGTGTCAGGTGTTTTATGCATCCCTAGTGATTGTAAGGATTGGTGCCCAGGGGAGCAGGCAGTCAGGTCCGATTTTAGCACTACCAGCGCCCTGGGCGAGAACTCTTCGGCGCCCAGGGTTCTGATAATGCTGAAAAAAATGGCGCCACTTTGTTTGCCTTCAGCGCCCCCTTTTAATCCGGCGCCCTGGGCGGTCGCCCAGCGTTGCCCCCCCTGACGCCGCTACTGCAGACAGTATGAATTGCGCTGTTATAAGTATTATATAGGAATATATAATTAACAGATTTTATATAAACAATAATGACATAGGTATATATTTCTATGGTAGTCAAAGTATGTACAACGGCTTCTTGATAAGTCCCTTCTCTTCTTCTCTCTTCTTCTTAGGAAATGTTTCTTTCTAGGCTTTGGCCTTACCTTATGCTCCTACTTAGGTTGCTTATTGCTAGCTTTTCACCTGACCCAAACCCTATTCCCTAACCCCTTTGAAACCTCTAAACTCTACATGACTTCTAGAAAGGACATGAAGTGGCCTAAAGTTCATTTTTAGCGCTCGGAAACTTTATTCCAGACACTTAAAGATTAATTACTAATACACTTTTATATTGTAATCGATCAATAAATTATGCAACTACTTAAACGCAAGTTTAAGCAGCAAGTAGTAATTTGTCGGTTGACATGTATGATGTAGCTCTTGTAGTTGGATTGACAATTGACATGATAAGGTTGATTACATAACAAGCGTATTATATTTTAATAATACGCATTAACTCTAGTTTACCCCGTGAATGTTATTATACTATAGCTGTTACACTGCGAAAACATCATACAGCATACTAGTATTAGAATGCGACAGTGTGTCTGTCTGACTGTCTATCTGTTAGGGGGCGTCCACAAATTTCGTGAGGTGTTTTTATTTTTATTTTCTGACCCTCCCTCCCCCATCTCACCAAATCTAACCATTTCGTGAGATTTTATTCAACCCCTACCGCACCCCCCAATCTCACGTGAGATTTTTCAAAATATGGGTTTTTTACGTAAACGCGTTAGATTGTTTGAGAGTCAGTAGATGTTTAACGTCAAAGTATGAATGAAATTATTTTCTTTCGAACGAATTAGCGAATGATCTTAATCGTATATTATACGCTTAAACGATTAAATCTTAATTCTTAAGCATACGTACAATCTGCATACGTATAATCTGGAGGAAATGGATCAAAATAGTATAATTTTTTGTAACAATGAGAAAAAATATGATTTGACTCGACCTTAAATCCTCACGTAATTTGTGGACGCCCTTAGGTACCTCTTCACGCCCAAACCGCTGAACCGATTGTGCTGAAATTTGGCATGGAGATACTTTGAGTACCGGGTAAGGACATAGGATGCATTTTATCTCGGAAAAATATACGGTTCCCGCGCGTTATCAAATTATGCCGCAACAGAGTTGCGGGCGTCCGATTGTCACGATTGTGGAGCTTTTTGTGTTTTTACGCCTAGTTTTCACTTTTCCCGTCTTGGTTTTAAACCACTGCACCGTGCGTGACTGCAGACATCGACTTAGACGTTAATTATTGTGGATACCATCAACGCTGAGCGCATGCATACACACGTTTTTCGTCTTCGATTTCTGAATTCGTTTCCGTATTTTCGTTTTCAGATTTCAGAATAGTAGAAAATATATTACATGAACTGACGCACACGTTCGCTCTTTTCCGAACGGAATTGGTTCCGTTCGGAAAAGAGCGGAATTGGTTCCGCACACTAGGTACGTTTCGAGTGCAAGCGCGTTCGCGCGTGAAGAAAAACGAACGTGTGCGCTAGTCTCACAGAATTCTAAATCGAAATTCCGGTTTAGGAAATCGAATACGAAAAACGTGTGTATGTGGCTAGCCTTGAGACGCTACCTCTACGGAGATGCCGTAATTTACCGTTTATAGAGCCTTATTAACTCATAATTTGAAAGCTACAAAATTATAATAAAAATAGGTATAGCAATTATCTTCAGCATAATATGAACAATTCGTTTCTCCGTCATTAATTTCCTATTTTTGTTTATTATACTCATGATATTAGCTTCCAAAGTAATACCAATTTATTTAAATTCAAGCATACATTCAGCAATCAGCGCCTTCCTATTATTTACAAATTACGGTTATTTGAAACACACGACAATAAATAGACAATTTCATTATTAAGTACATAATATTTGCCGTTTGAATTATTTTTAGGTCAATTTTGAACTTAGATAAGTAAAAAAATAGGTTTTTGTGGCGATCTCGGCAACGCAGCAAATGTACGGTCAAGGTCGTTTGCTCAGGGGATGGCCTTAATCATAGCCCCTACATAACAAACAACTGTCAGTGGCATCTATAGTAACGTATTGAATACCGTATTGAACGTAAATACAACGTAAACAGAAACAATGCCAATCGACCACAGATTCTGACAGACTGCTCAAGGCGTTACAGTCTTCATTGTATACAGTAGTCTATTGATGAGACACAGTGTAGCAACAGTAATTTAATTATGAAAGGAAATAGTTACGTAGGATAATACTGATGTTATCAAAGACTGTTCTAGTGTTATCTACGTGTGATGTATTGTTACGAGTGGTCTTTTTCCTTCGAATTATGTTTAATGGGAATCTTGTTAAGGTCTTGACTCTTGTCTAATATCTGACTGAATAACAGAACTAGAAATCTTTGACTTTTAGTTTTAGTTAACAAATTAAAAGTCTAGGCTTAAGATAAGGTGAAAAACCTTCGATGCCTCGATGTTTAGCAGCCCACATAGATTTTCTCAGTCGTACAAATAAGCATAAATTATATTCCAACTATATTTTATTATATGGGATGTATATTACACATAGAAAACCTACTTAACAGTCATTAGCAATGAGAAATTACGAGCTTCTACAAATTGATATCATTAAGCTATTCCTGTCTTGGTCTCGGAAACCAATAATGTGTAGTGGTTGTACGTCAGTCGTCAGACGTGGGAGTGGGGTGTGCGAGCCACCCCCCCATGTACGTACGTTGGCCAACCCACATGGGTGTTCAAATTTTAAAATCTCGAACAATTTCATCATTAGCATCGCATTCTAAAACTTGACTAAACATTTTAGGTACAGTGGTTTAAAGTCTAAGGTTAATAATATTATTATTATTATTATTATTATTATTAACTTTAACTTTAACTACAATACAAAATGTTAAATCTTTGGTTAAAGTTAAAAATGGACGCCATCAAGACGCCATATTTAACCATAACCATAGAGCTCCTTTACCAGCAGCGCCCCCGCCCACGTTCATTTATAACCTTGTTGGACCAGCTGTCATCTGTCAATTTCTCCGGTCAAAGTTAAAGTTAAATTTGCCTTAACTATAACCATAACTTAAACTTTAACCACGCCTCTTTAACCCAACCTAAAAGCGTTAAGTTTAGAATGAGTTATCAAGTGAAAATGACAAATATTTGAATTAGTTTATGTTAAACGGCTTAATTTTGATAATTATTATACTGATGGTTCCGTTAAAAATACGGTTCAAATATTGATATTCTTTATAAGTTCATATTTTGTTACAGGACGTGAAAAATAACCAAAGAGATACAAAATCACCGACGCCAGCGCACGGAATCAAGCTAGGATGGATTCAAGTAAGCTCTACTAAACTATTGTTTTGATAGCTTAAACTTAATTGCAGCTTATTAAGAGCTGTCCATAAACCCAAATGGCGTGTACGCAATCCCAAAATTTAAATGCCGCACTTTTGATATAGGAAGTTGAAAACTTCATAATATTATAATAATATTTTGCATCTGTAAAGTATCCAATCAAAATGGACGGCTTACCGCTTAGCTTTATATTAAAAGAAATCGACCTGCCGCCAAAGATGATTTAACTTTAATTCATTTTCTGTTAACTTTAATTAAAGTTAATTAACCATTAAATGACTCTCAATGCGGCTTTTACAATGATCTGTATTGGCCTGCAATATTAAGTGCCTAAGTGTTAGGGCGTGCTGATCCCGTGCCTGCTCAACATCTGGGGTGTGATGCTGTTTCTCCGCATCTCGTGGGTGGTCTCCCAGGCCGGTGTGGGGCTCTCCCTGGTCATCATCGCGATATCCGCCATCGTGTGTGTGATCACTACCTTGTCTATGAGCGCGCTGTGTACGAATGGGGAGGTTAAAGGAGGTAAGAATTTTTCAGGGATTAAGGGCCTGTTTCACCACTTCCTGATAAGTGCCGGATAGTCTATCCACAACTTGTCTGACAGATACTCCATACTCTATCTGTAAAATAAGTTGTGGATAGCCTATTCGGCACTTATCAATAAGTGGTGAAATGTGCCCTAAATTTTCTAAATGTTATTTCACTATTGATTAAAGTTATACGGCGTAAAATTATGTGCAAGTACTTACTTCTATATAGAAAATGCATGTTATTAGATACCTTTCCGGTTTTATAGACAGACACAATTGATCTTCTTTGACAAGTATTAAATTATTAATCCTTTTTTGAGATGGAAGGTTTTGTCACATTTTGAATACACCTTATACCTACCTGAGCCTAATACCCATATCAACTATTGGCAACCAATTATGAAAAACTCTTGGCAACTCTACGTCTAAAACACGACTTACCTTTCGAATGAGGTACTATGCTTCTATGCTCTGCAAATGTCTAGTTCATTTATCACAAACATTTTCCATCAGGTGGCATTTACTACATAATCTCACGATCCCTGGGTCCGGAGTTCGGTGCGAGCGTCGGCATAATATTCGCGTTCGCCAATGCCGTAGCGGCCAGTATGAACACCATTGGCTTCTGCGACTCCCTCAACGACCTGCTGAAGTCGCAGGGTGTGCAGATCGTGGACGGGGGAGTCAATGATGTGAGGATTGTCGGCTCCGTGGCGTTGGTGGTGATGTGCATCATATGCGCGGTCGGCATGGACTGGGAGAGTAAGGCGCAGGTAAAGTTTCCCCAAATTCTAACTGTAGAGGCTTGTAATTTGTGAATGGCTTCTTTCTATTTATTTTAATGGCATGTTGTGTAATTGCTTGCTGTAAGCTACTCAAATAGAATAAATAAAATGTGCTCAAGAAAGTCCTAAGGCCGCTTGGGTTAGTCTTGGTTAATCTTTCCTTTTTATAACTGCGAAAAAGTTATTATATATTATACCTACCTAATTAATTTCTGGCTATCAGAAAGTGGGGCCCTGGCATTTCAATTTACTAGCAAAGTCAGTGTGTCATTTTTACAAAAACTAACTTTGGTTTGGTTTTGTGGGCATATCTAGCAATATGTTTTATTATTAAATATTGACTAGTTTCTACATTTCCCACCTACGCCTTATTAAAAGTACATATGGTAAAACTATAGTCACACAAGTTCAAAATATTGTCAACACTTCCAGGATAACTCCGGATTCGTAACCATGTTTTTAACTTTTCCCAGTGTAATTAGAATGTCGAAGTAACATCGAATATGGGAAATTGTCAATTATCGGTCCGATGTTGCTGAAAGCCGGTTGACCTATATCCAGGGCAGCAGGGCCCGGCTCGAGCACTGACCTCGCACAAACAGCCCTGTGACAACAAACAGACAAACAATATTACTGTCAATAATACGTTCGTTAGAACGATTAAAAATGTGTTTGTGTGCTCATTCAAGATGATTTAATATTGTTTAGGGCGGAGCTAAAAGTACGGATAACGATTTTGGCTGTTTTTTTATGAATATTATTTTGTTCTCATAGCGCCTAAACTTGATATTATTTTCATAAATGACGTGTCATGAGTCATGACTCATGAGATTGATAATGAAGGCCCGAGTAACATATAGTCACAATATTATACAGTATCCAGTATTTATTTTCAAGAAATTTTCCTCTAGAATTCTTTATCTGATTTGGATTAAGTTACTGGTTAAGAAGGAAAATGTAGTAGTTATTTCCTTTATGAGGCCAACCGTTATCCTTAGAGTGCAAGACCTCGTGGCTCGTGTGACTTTTTCATTGTCCTTTTTACTCACCTTTTACGCTTCAATGGTGACATGCGTCCGAGGTGTGACATGAGAGGAAGATCAGGTTTCCTGATATAATTGTTGTTTTGACATTATATTACCTACTACCTCCATTTATTACGTAAGAAGCAACCTCATCATCATACATTTTTAAAGAAAGCGGGTAGGTACATGACAAAACTGTAATTAGCATATTTACGTCTTGATATTTCTGTAGATAAGAAAATTTTAATTAGATTTTAAAAAAGAATTCAGCTGGATCCTAAAAGTTTTTAAGAAATTAAAAATAAGTATATTTTTATGCCCTTAAGCTTCAAACTATCTTTGTACTTAAAAATATTTTTAGTAAGTAAGTACAATGACATTATGTAGTTTTGCGTGATAAAAATTTACATAAGTAATAGCCAACAACCTGGAAAACCTTGTGGGAGGCTTTTGCCCAGCAGTGGGACAGCATAGGCTCTTAAAAATAGGGATGCCATAAAAATATTTTTTAAGATTTTATGTAAGTACTTACCTGCAATTTGTCGGCATCATGAATATGTGTGTTCATGCCAAATTGCAGCTTTGTAAGTCCTCTGAGCAAAACCGCGGACAGACAGACAGACAGACAGACAGACAGACAGACAGACAGACAGACAGACAGACAGACGGACAGACCGAAACTATAAGGGTTCCTTGTTGACTACGGAACCCTAAAAAGGGGCTAAGGACTCCACCTGTGACCATGTTCTCATCAATGTGTCTTCTTCCAGAACTTCCTGATCGCAATAATCGTGGGCGCGATGGTGGACTTCGTGGTGGGCACGTTCATGGGCCCGCGCGACGCGACCGAGATCGCGCAGGGCTTCGTCGGCCTCTCCTGTAAGTACAACAATCACGTTCACGTAAAACACTTTCACCAGACTAGAGTTGCCAACATAACAAAAAAGGTAAGGACAATGAAAGAAAAACAGGTTTATAGTTACTTTACAAAAACGAGGACAATTTTGTCCAAAAACAGCACTCAATAGTGGACACAAGACTCGCAAATCACTGCTTAAAATTATCCCCCCAGGACACTAAGAAAACTAGGACATGTCCTGGGAAAACAGGACGGTTAAGGCAACCCTACACCAACCGCCTCTTTGAGGGTACATCGATATTTCCTTCAAGATTTCACTAATTTTTGTGTGTTAGCTGTGTCCTTAGTGCGTAACGACTAAGTTCTTTCAAAACGTGTTTATTGAGATACATGACCCCAAAAGACCGCTAGGGAACACTTGCGTTAGGAGGCGGTTGGACAAAATTCCATTTTCTAGGGGGAAGAAGAAGAGTCCGACCTTAAAAGTTAAAATGCGATGCAAATCTCCACATATCAACCATAACAAAAGGTTAGGCCTTTGGCGGTCACGAGTGTAACGCCCTTTGTATTGGCTACGCTACGAACTAATCAAACCCATAGAATTATATTATCAAACCCTACGCGGCGCCAACATCGTTATTTTAGAGAAATAACTTGTAATAGTCCATTAGTCATTAGCATTAAATAAGTTATAGTCTAAGCGATAAGTTGATAATGGCGAAATATAGAGATAAGGGTCATAAAAATACGTGCGATAGCTCATTAGATTCGGGAAGACGTCTAGAAAAATGTATCGGAAGCGTGTATTAGCACACAAAAAATTGTAAAAGTTATAAGCAAATTAAGTTGCCAAAAAAAAGGTATTACGTTTTTTGTTAAAAACTCCGAAACTATTAACATTTAAGAAGTTAAAAAAAAAGATTCTTAAAGAGGAGGAAATTTCCATAAGAAAACTCCCAACTCCCGGAATTCTATCTCTATTATTTATAATTCTAATTTAACGCTGAAAATAAGCCTCCGCGCGGCATTTTTAGGTAGCGCGCGCGGCTTTAAAACCGAGCACGTCACACTGATTATTTTTTTAAAGGTATTGAATATTAATTTAAAAATTTCAAAAACTTATGGTGTATTCCGAACACTTCAAAGAATTTGCTCTCGTTGGAAATTTAACTTCAAGTTAATTTTTAAACAAATTAGACAAATGTTAACTAACGAAATTTTTTCGAACTTCTGTCCTCACTGTACTTTAAACAAAATCTTAAATAATTTTGGTAAAAATGTTTCACTTCGTGAAGCCCTTGATAGAAACATACTTAACAAGATCACGCCATAAAAGTTTAAAAAAATTTAATACTTTGTTTATAATAATTTTTTAACTTGAACAAAAAACTAGAAATCCAAGTAATATTGTCAAAAAAAATTTTATTTCATTTATTAGCACGTAATTGTTTTCATATTAATGAAGGACATCTATTAAGTAAAAAAAAAATTTTTTTCCGCCATTTGCTAATAAAAAATTTATAAACCAATGGACTATTTCGATGCTTTTAAAATTTTTTTTTCTTACCTTTATTCTCTTGAAAATATTATGATTTTTAGAAACATTTTTTTTTCTTAATAACAATATTTTATTGTTTATAATCATTTTTTTAATATTTTGAAAAGGTGCAATAAAAAATCGAAAAAACATAAATGCGTATCAATGTGTTGATAGTTGATACGCATTTATGTGTTTATCCAATTAATATATCAATAATTATATTCCTCAAAAAATCATAGAAGATACTAAATCCAATTTCAAATAACCGATTCAGAATTTGTAATGTTGGTTTATCAGATTTTATAACTCGTTATGTTGGCAGCGGCGACCCTGACCTCCAACTTCAAGCCGGATTTCCGGTACAGCGAGAAGGTGGACCACAACTTCTTCAGCGTGTTCGCCATCTTCTTCCCGTCTGTCACCGGCATCCAGGCTGGTGCTAATATCTCCGGAGATCTGAAGGTACTGCATCAGACACCTAATACTTAGTAGTGTGTGTTTTTATTATAATAATAACTAGATGTCCCGCGCGGCTTCATACCAGGTACCTATACCTCGGTGCAAAATCTTTCTTGTTGGTTATGCTTAGTTATGCATAGAATACTTCTCACGAAACCGAAGTCACCACATGTTTCCCTGTAAATTTTGAGGAGTTCCCTCGATTACTTATGGATCCTTCATCAGATCACCACTTTTGTGAATATAATACCAAAAGAAAAAATTTTAAAATCGGTTAACAAACTGCGGAGTAATCGTTGAACATTAAAAAAAAAATATAACACCTCCCCCATTTTGAAAGTCGGTTAAAATTGTAGCCTATGTATTATTCTGATGTATAAGTTATGCTATTGTAAAGTTTCATTCAAATCTGTTCAGTAGTTTTTGCGTGAAAGAGTAACAAACATCCATACATCCCTACATCCAAACAAACTTTCACCTTTATAATATTAGTAGGATAGTAGGATTAGTAGGATAGTGTGTTTTTAAGTAATAAGAAGATTTATCGTAAAGGCTTGGGACCTATTGAAGCTTCTAAGGACTTCTAGTTTCGTGAATCGACAAAACACAAAACATATTTTCATCTTTCATCATATATCACTTCCGAGTTCCGGCAATCCCAAGATTTTACGGGATGAGTCAAGACCCAAGATTGAAGAGAAATTGTGATGGAATGAATAATTGTAGATGAATAATGTTTTGGGAAATAGTGAACAAATGAATAATAATCGTAATATGAATAATTAGGAAATACCTGAGTGTCATTGGCAAGGGAATCCATTATTCAAACGCATAGACTCATACTTTGGCATGTGTAAATTACTGTTAGAGCTATAACTCACCGGGACGCCATCGCGACGTAGCCAGTGACGTTACCATGTCGCCTCTACGTCGCCCTATAAGAAAAACAGCGCTTTGCGGCGACGCAGAGACGCCAGACGTTGCAGGTTGAACGTGTCCATGGTAACTTCGCTGGCTACGTCGCGGTGACGTTCCGGTGAGTTATGAACAGAAATGCGAGAATTTCATCAAGATCGGTTCAGTGGTTTGGGCGTGTAGAGGTAACAGACACACATACAGTAGACACACTTTCACATTATTATATTTTTGTATAGATGTTGGAACCTGGTTGGAATAATGTCGCATAGACTAACTACCTAAAGAGTAAAAAGTGACCCAAAGTTGCAAGAAGTTCGCACAGATAGTTTCTTCAGAGCTTCCAAATTTCTATTTACACTTCTCATTTTTGTAGCATAATACCTCCCAGGCTAAAATAGTGAATGGCACCATCTCTTCAGCTATATTTAGTGTTTACAGAATAATTAACTGACATGGACACTCAATTTGCTATTGGTTTTACTGGGCAATGTCACGAACGTACGAAACCGAATATAGTAAACAAGCTTAATTGACTGGGGACTAGCTGTGGCCAAACCAAACTGAATAAAAAGTATTGGGTCAAATATATTAGCCTCACTGCTCACATTTAAAAGGTTTTGAATGATAAATATATCGGTAGGTAAGTATATTTTTAGACGGTGACCGATCATTGCCGTTTTGAAGTGCACAGACAATTTTATTATTATTTATTGGGTTAGGACGATAGTAAATCAAAACTGTAGCTTCTTGTAGGCAGATCTTGCCTAGGGTTGCCCACCCGTACTTTATTATAAACTATTGTACGTTATTTCAGGTAATTGTACTTTGCACTTTACGAAAATAATAAAGTACGCAAAAATACTTTATTTCAAACTAGATCTCCCAATATAAATCCTCCTTTGCCACTGCCCTGCTTGGAAGCCCACTGGCTTCCACGAATGTTTCAAGACCAAAATAAGCCAAAGCGGTTCAGCCGTTATAAGATTGACGTGTCTGTCTGTCTGTCTGTCTGTTTGTCTGTGTGTGTATCTGTCCGTGGCATTGCAGCATCCAAACGGATGGACCGATTTTGATCTAGTTTTTTTTGTTTGAAAGCCGACATGATCGAGAGTGTTCTTAGCTATAATTCATCATCATCAGCCTGCTCAGTGTTGGACAATCAGGGTTTATCTGGTTCATGAAAGGGCGTTAACAACTTGTAGTCGTTTGATTGGTTTTTTATTTCATTCTAGTTCGTGAAATTTGTAAATATATACGTATATACGTATGCACATATTAATGGAAAGTTGACCTGGTGCTGCAGCATCACCTGGTAATCAATAGGATATCCAACTCCTCGCCAACTTAGAGCAGAGGTTTCGTGTTTGGGCTCATTTTAATTGCGACAACCAGTAAGAAGTAGATAGATAGTAAATATTTGTACATGCTGCTGCTGCAGCATCCCCTGGATTCTATAGGAACCGAGCTTCGTATGCGGGTTTCATGTTTGGACTCATATTAACGGCCTCATCGAAAAGGACATTGATAGATGGTAATCATGAGAATATGATTATGTTGATAGGAATTATTATGCACCAACACAAGTTTAAAAAGTATGAAATAAAATTAAATTAAGAAATTTAAAAAACCCCCCCCCAAACTTTAAAAAGTAATGAAATAATATTTACTGCCTTTAAGTTCAAATAATTCCTAACTTGTGTAAAGTAATATTTTAGTCCATAATTGTTGTCAAGGTGTGTCGGGGATAATGTTAAGGATCAGTTCACAGCCAACTGAATGGAGATAATCAGCGACTTGGCGGTTGTAGGTTGTAGTTTACTTGGCGGTCCCCCGGCACACCGTGACAACAATTATGGACTAAAATATTACTTTACACAAGTTAGGAATTATTTGAACTTAAAGGCAGTAAATATTATTTCATTACTTTTTAAAGTTGTTTGGCGGGGGTTTTTTTAAATTTCTTAATTTAATTATTTATACAGATAATTTTATAAATTGTACTTTATTTTTATACTGTGTACGGTTTTTTCTCAACTAAAGTAGCCGATGTAGGTAATTTATTTGCAAAAATAGGTGGCAACCCTAAATTCTTGCCTGAAACTATGTACGCGCTACCTAAGTAAAATCGTTACTGAAATGGTACGTTGTCCTAGTATTTATTCGAATGCTCTACGCTCTACGAAGTATTTATTCCTCATGCTCTACAATCTACGGTATAATATACTTATCTATAAGTTTTATCAAAATCGGTTCAGTATACATATAGTTATAGAGCTTATTCGATCCAAAAAAATAATAATTGGTTTCTTTTATGAACGAAATGCACAGACTTATTTTATTTTTCTTAGACACAGTTCGATATTTCATGCTTCCTGAAACATACAAAAGGTTTTTGACGTATTCGTAGCTAAGTCGTCCGAAACGCCTCATAAAACATCCTTTGCTGCGACTGACACTTGAGTCAATAGGAGCAACACGTGTACAGTTCCACCGTCCACGTGCGTTTTCAAACACTCACAGCGACCTTCGCCTATTTCAATTGAACACTTATATAAGTCACTATACTTACAATTTACAGTATCTACATGAAAATGAAAGTTTCATTTTTTTGGTCATTTGGCGACTACACCTGAAGATTCGCCGCAAAAGCATAAGTATTGTTAGTTGGGTAATACCCTTTGGTCATATAATTTTATTACTTAGACTTAATTCTAAATGTTATGTAGTATGTACCCCTGTCTCGACTATATATACTACGTACTACTTACTATATAATACTTACAAATATTATAAATATGCTAAAGTGTGCTTGTCTGTCTGTCTGTCGGTTACCTGTTTATGCTCATGCAGCTGTACCGGCTTAGACGATATTTGGTATGGAGATATCTACTTTGAGAAAACCATAAAGGATATAACAATTAACAGGGTAGTTTTTGCTGTCGATAAATGTACAGTTTTTGAGCAATAAACTATGCAACGCGGTTGCGGGCGTCTAGTTATATTAAAGGTAAAAGGGGACTTAAAAATAATTGTAGCGGGTAAAAGTAAACAAGCGTAGGTACGTCTAACATCACAACTCACAGATCTGCGTAGGGTGTGTAATGTGTTTTTGTACGAAACACTCAATTAGTTAATTTGTTTTCCCCACAACACGCGGAAATATCATTATCGTGTCCCAATTTCGGTAATCGATGGGTATGAGTTCCGAAATATAACCCAATATAACCCAATAATATAAGCCAGTGCTTATGACGCGTACGTCTAGAACCGACGATGTTGATTCGTTCTAAAATATTCGCTAGTGCCAGTGTAATATAAATACGACCATGTATGATGTCATAATATTACGGGTATTACGTCGGATTTAATGACGTCACGAACACTGAACAGTATACTGGGTAAAATTTCGGAACTTACGCGATGTAAGTGATCTATAGGCGAACGCGGTTCCGAGAACGTGTGTCAATATTGAGGCATGGCGTCAACACCAACAACATGGAAGTGCAGTCATTTCCTTCTCTATAAATAGAATAAAATCTAGCGCTTTTTAGGACTACTGGCTTTTGCGATCTCTCCTATATGGCTTTCTATAGAATAATTTCATGGAATAGCAAAAGCGTTCACTAAGCGCAAAAAAAAATTTTTTTTTTTTTTTAGGTTTAGACTTTAGGACTAAAACGTCACACTAATAAAGATAACACTAATTCAAAATTAAACTTTATTAAATGAACAAAAATTTTCATTATCAGATTTCGGTTCAAGCTTCAAGCTATAGACAAAATTCCTACCAGCTCGGAAATTGATTTTGCACGCGACATTTTCAGTTGTATTCTTAACAAGTAACAACCGACGCTACCACGACATGCTAACATTACAAACTTGGCAAACTCACGCCGTTTCCCGAGAACTGGGAAGTACCGCTGCACCAAAATAAGACGTAAAGCATCAATCACACCTATCCGTTTCACATTACACAAAGCGTTCCGAAGTAGTTCGAATATCGAGTGGAATTCCTAGAATTTCACGTTTTAGAATAGGTGGCCGGTTTCATTGAAACCAGGCCAGGTACACAGGAGTAATTTTATAGTGCTCAAGTGTGTGCGCAGTACACAAGAGCACTCTCTATTCCTTTACTCTCATAACCCAGTGGGACGGAAGACAGACGAGAGGTCAGTCGCAGGACCGACTTTTTACATGCCCATCCGACGCATGGATCACCTTACTTGTCAGACAATCAGGTGATCAGCCTGCATTGTCCTAACCAAACTTGGAAATAACATGTTTCCAACGCGGGAATCGAACTCACGACCTCCGAGTTAAGAGCCACGCTCTTAACCACTGGACCACGGAGGCGTTAATAATATTTATGGACGCTTCACGTCAGTCTGGCCCCGTGCATGGACAAATAGGCATGATGACTATTTTTTTTCTTATCGGTAATTGAAGGACACTTAAAAATAGAAACATCGTTGAAAGAATGACTTTGATAGCTTAAAAATTCACCAAGATATGACAATTCAAATATCCCATAAAAAGACCTGCCCGGAACGCTCCACACAAAGTGCTACGAAAGACTGACGTCAGTCTATAGTTTGTACGCATCGGGAGACAACTTTGTTCGACAGGTATATTAAATATTGCGTTTATGAAAGTGGTTTCATAACAAAAGTTGCTTTAAATTGCATAAGTAATCGAATTGTATACAAATATTAAGAAATTTAATTGAAAAAAAATTCGACTTGAATTTCCAACTTTAAAGGCGTATAACAAAAAAAATACAAATGCTATCAAGCTGAAATTTTGAGAACACTTATTTTTTACCGTGATTTCTTTATTTTATTAACAAAATTAGCTAATCTTTGACCTTGTCATCATCCCTATTATACTTTTTTTTATTTATTAAATAAGGGGGCAAACGAGCAAACGGGTCACCTGATGGTAAGCAACTACCGTCGCCCATGGACACTCGCAACATCAGAAGAGCTGCAGGTGCGTTGCCGGCCTATACATGTATGATTTCTCTAAACCCCATGCTAAGTACCTGAAGGACTTGTGTTACAGTATTTAATAATTTTTATACTTACTATACACATAAATATTTAAGATTTTTATTACTTAATATATTTAATGACACATCCAAGACCCAGGGACTTTGAAAACATTTATTTGTTCCGTCGGCGGGATTCGAACCCGCGACCCCCGGCTCAACGCGCTCACCGAGTCACAGAGGTCGTCAGTATAGTATTACTTATGCGAAAAACCGGAGTCAAAAATCGGAATACCAGACATAAAATATCGTGTAGCACACTCTGGATAACGTTAACATAAATCACATTTTATTAAACGAAGCTCGTAAATCACACAACATAAGCAAATTTTATAATAATAAAATATGTATGAATATCTTTTTAATGGTATCATGAAGTTTTTGAACGTCGTAGGACGAACGTAGAAACTAAGATGCTTACCACCGGTTCGGGAACTTAGGGTGGTTGCACCAACTTACTTTAACTATAACTTTAACTTTAACCATGTCAATACAAAATGTCAAATGAACTGTCAAATCCCTAGTAAAAGTCCATAATGGACGCCATATTTGACTATAACCTTAACCTTAACTATAACTACGCCTCTGGTGCAACCAACCCTTACACGACAAGAAAAATCGGCGTAAGAAACTCGGACGGGACCTTCTTTTACTAAAAAGATGGAAAATTATTCTTTCATTGCAGGATCCCGCGTCTTCGATACCCAAAGGCACGCTGCTGGCGCTCCTCATCTCTATGATCAGCTACGCCCTGATGGTGTTCTTCTCGGGGGGCGGAGCCTTAAGGGACGCCAGCGGGAACCTCACGGACCTCATCATGGTCAACGGCACGGTGATTGACTACTCCGGACTCAACAGTTGCATCAACACCACCGATGGATGCACGTTTGGACTACATAATAGTTATTCTGTAAGTGCTTGAAATTAGCTCTATTTGTAGAGATCTAGGTTTAAGTTATAGGCTAAATACCACCATCTTCATTGATACCATCTCTTTTGATCTTCGCATTTATGATCGAAATAAAGTTATTTAATCCAGGGATAACCATAACCCAGATCTGCGATAAATGCTATTATTTTTCGGTCGAATAAGTAAGTATAAAAAGAGGTTAAATACGCTTATGAACTGTTGAGTGACCAAGATTACCACTATGTCTAGGTACAGTATGCAAAGTCCTAAATAATAGCATGGCAACATCTCTTTTAGAATATTATTACGACTCCTGTAATGACGTACAGTATTAAGTAATAAGTTTAAGCTTTAACACTAACCGCTTCGTCATCAGGTGATGCAGCTAATGTCAGCGTGGGGTCCGTTCATCTACGGCGGCTGCTGGGCGGCGACTCTGTCCACGGCCCTCACCAACCTGCTGTCAGTCCCCCGGCTGATCCAGGCGCTGGGTACGGACAGGATCTATCCTGGCCTGATCTTCTTCTCCAAGCCGTACGGCAAACACGGCGAGCCGTACAGAGGATATGTGCTCACTTTCTTCGTGTCGCTCGTGTTTTTGTTGATTGGTATGCTGTTATTTATATACATATTTTTAACCGACTTTCAAAAAGGAGGAGGTTATATTCAGCTGTGGATATTTTTTAGATATGGTATCTCTTGAAGTCTTTTATGAGAAAGATACTCGAAGCATAGAATTACATTTTTTATTAAGATTGGCAAAGTACCTACTAAAATTATAACTAGGTATAGTAAAGAGAAAAATCTGATTCTAGTAGATTTTGGTCGTTAGGTACTTAACATTTTTCATTGCACGCATTTGAATTGAGAAACTAAAGAGAAATCCCTATAATTTACTATCCAAACCTTTCATAGCAACTTGTACTACATAATATTTATACGTGGCAGAGCCATGCTTCGGCACGAATGGGCCGGCTCGACCGGATAAATACCACGTTCTCACAGAAAACCGGCGTGAAACAGCGCTTGCGCTGTGTTTCGCCGAGTGAGTGAGTTTACCGGAGGCCCAATCCCCTAACCCCTACCCTATTCCCTTCCCTACCCTCAACTATTCCCTTCCCTTCCCTTCCCTACCCTCCTCTATTAACCTATTCCCTCTTAAAAGGCCGGCAACGCACTTGCAGCTCTTCTGATGCTGCGAGTGTCCATGGGCGATGGAAGTTGCTTTCCATCAGGTGACCCGTTTGCTCGTTTGCCCCCTTATTTCATAAAAAAAATATATATATATAATAGTATAAAACAAAGTCTCTTTTATGTGTCTCTAATGTTATAGGTACGCCGCCGGGGCTGTTTCACTAATTCCTGACAAGTGCCATCCGCAACATAAGTTGCGGATGGCACTGTTCTGTCCTGTTCTGTTCTGTTATACGAGTATGAAGTACTGTTCTGTCCTGTTCTGTTCTGTTATACGAGTATGAAGTATCTGTCAGATAAGTTGTGGATAGCCTATCCGGCACTTATCAGGAAGTTGTAAAGTAGGCCCTAAATATTTAAAACTACAGTATGCCTGTTTCATGATAACATTTTTTCCTCAGCGGACCTGAACAAGATCGCGCCGCTGATCTCCAACTTCTACCTGGCGTCGTATGCTCTCATCAACTTTTGCACCTTCCACGCCGCGCTCGTGCGACCGCTCGGCTGGAGACCCACTTTCAAGGTAGGTCTTTACTTCAAGCAGGGCCCGACCTAAGGGCAAGCCGGGACGCCCAGAGCGGCATGAGGGGCGGCGAAATTGACTTATTCCTAACTTCCAACCTAGCTATATTAGCCATCTGAGTTAGCCTTCCATATATTTAGTCATCAACCACCGAGTTTGAGAATTTTACCTTCGAAACTACATATTTAACTTAAATATTCTCCCCATTTCCGACAAAACTAGCAGACTTATATGGTTTTCTGTAAAATAAATAGCTAGATCGGGCCCTGACTTAAAGTTGCCGTGTCGATTACGTTACGCGTATACGATTTTGTAGACGGGTATAGGTACATAATATTATATTGGTCTACAATTGCCCATGTTCGGCGTTGATCTCATGTTTGCAAATAACAAGCGTCTCTGTCCTTTATGACAATAGATGTAGAATTTACTTAAGAAGAGAAATTAGTCATTTCCAGGATAGAAGTAATTTCAAATTACTCCTATCCTGGACAGACGGTCCAGAGTCCAGAGGATGGCGGTGGTGACCAGCCTTAATTTATGGTGTTCTAATTGGTAGTCGTTTGCCTTATTACAGCAAAAAAACTAAATATTATCTATTCTATTATTATTATATCTATATATATATATATATATATATATATATATATATATATATATATATATATATATATATATATATATATATATATATAAAATTCAAAGGTGACAGACTGATTGACATAGTGATCTACGAGGGGAGGTCCAAAAGTTCGCGGAATGGAGGGGATGGAGTGGGGATAGGGTAGCTCGCTTAGTGTCATACTAATTGAGCACTCATAATTAGTATGTATATAAAATCTCAACCCTATAGCGCCATTCGTTTACGAGTACTCGCCTGCTAAACAAGTCAATCCGGAAGCAAACTGCAACTATGGAGAAAATTGAACATCGCGCTGTGATAAAATTCCTTACCAAGCAAGGAAAAAACGTTCAAACCATTTTAGATGAAATGGAAGCCGTTTATGGAGATCAGTGCCCTGGTAAAACAATGGTTTATAAGTGGCATGGACTTTTCAAACATGGTCGATATTCAATTGAAGACGACCCTCGCTCTGGGCGGCCAGTTGAGGCCACCACATCAGACATCGTCGAAAAAGTCGAAAAACTTGTACTGGAAGACACACGGTTAAAGAAAAAACAATTATCTGCATTTGTTGGAGTATCAGATACAACCATTTTGCGGATCCTGCACGACCACTTGGGCATGACTAAAGTCAGTGCAAGATGGGTGCCGAGAATGCTCACGCCGCTTCAAAAACAGCAGCGCATCGACGCGTCTAAGCACTTTTTGGAGGTGTGTGGAGACAACCCTGTGCAGATTTTGGAGCGGATTGTTACTGGAGATGAAACATGGGTTCATCACTTTGAACCTGAATCAAAACAGGAGTCCACGCAATGGCACAAAAAGGGTACACCACCTCCCAAGAAATTCAAAGTGTCAGAATCGGCTGGAAAGTTGATGGGCACTGTTTTTTGGGATTGTGAGGGAATATTACTGATTGATTATAAAGAAAAAGGTACCACTATAACTGGAGAATACTACGCATTAATATTGGAAAAGTTAAAGGAGGCAATTAAAGAAAAACGTCGTGGAAAATTGGCCAAGGGTGTGTTGCTTTTGCAAGACAACGCGCCGGTTCACAAGAGCCGAGTTGCCATGGCTGCTCTTCACACGCATGGATTCGAACCACTTGTTCACCCACCCTACAGTCCAGACCTGGCCCCTAGCGATTTTTATTTGTTTCCAAATTTTAAAAAAGAGCTAAGGGGAAGGAAATTTTCCGACGATAACGAAGTGAAGGAGGCAATTTCGGCGCATTTTGAGGCCAAAGACAAAAAATATTTTTTCGATGGTTTAGAAAAATTAATCCATAGATCAAATAAATGTATTACACTTAAGGGTGATTATATTGAAAAGGAAAAATAAATTTATTGTTATATTTTATTAACAACCCTTTCATTCCGCGAACTTTTGGACCTCCCCTCGTATCAACGCACAGCCCAAACCACTGGACGGATCGGGCTGAAATTTGGCATGCAGATAGATGTTATAACGTAGGCATCCGCTAAGAAAGGATTTTGATAAATTCCAACCCCAAGGGGTTAAAATAAGGGATGAAAGTTTGTACATAATAATACTTCTTAACGCGAGCGAAGCCGCGGCACAGAATATATATTAGTAGTACCAAGCCGCGGGCAAAAGCTCGTACTAATATAAGACTACATCAAAGCAATAATCTCTCTTCCCGTAAACCGAAATGTGAACTGTATGAAGCCAGTAAATATTGTTTTTATTATTCCGCGTAACTCAAACTTTTCCAGATCGTTTATTTAATTTATATTTATTATTAGAAAAACAGTTCATTGAAGATTAAACAAATGTGAAGACTTGAAGGTCAATTTTATTTATATTTTTAACGTGTGATCGGAACTTCAGGAATGTTTAGATTAGTAATAATTTTAAAGGACCTATAAAATACCTACAGATAAGGTTTTTTAATTAACTATATATAAAAATATATAATATTATGTACTATCAGAGAAGTCGACTCCAAGGCAGATGGGGGACCTACGTAGTTTAGTCGCGTTACGTCAAACCCAGCCAACGCCCGACAGATCACAATGAACATTGAATTGACATGATCCGACCAAATGACGTTGGTCTATCAACTGCCTAGGAATTAATTTCCTCCATGGTACTACTATATCACCGCATATCTTCTGCTCCAGTACTACAACGTATGGGTATCGATGCTGGGTTTCCTGATGTGCGTGGCCATCATGCTGCTCATCTCCTGGGAGATGTCCCTCATCACATTCGGCATCTTCTTCACTCTCTACCTGATAGTGCATTACCGGAAACCGGGTGAGTAGGAGAGTACGGTTGACGTGGGAGAGCCATGCACCGGAGAAATACCACGGGCTCACAGAAAACCGGCGTGAAACAGCGCTTGCGCTGTGTTTCGCCGAGTGAGTGAGTTTACCGGAGGCCCAATCCCCTACCCTTTTCCCTTCCCTACCCTCCCCTATTACCCTTTTCCCTCTTAAAAGGCCGGCAACGCACCTGCAGCTCTTCTGTCCATGGGCGACAGAAGTTGCTTTCCATCAGGTGACCCGTCTGCTCGTTTGCCCCTTTATTTCATAAAAAAAAGATACTGGCTTGGAAAGAGACGGAGAGAAAAAGAGAGATAAGGTTTGCGTTAATGGTTTTCCAAGCTTTTGACCTTGTTGACCTTGTGTTTTCTTTGGTAGGTTTACGCCTTAGAATCTAGATTCTAGAAACTATAAATTGACCCATTTAAGAGATAGCTTCAGCCTAAGATATATAAAATAATTTACGAGAATGTTATTTGTTAGAGATAATATTATAATTTATAAGTTATTAAAGATAATTTAATATCATATGAAATTTTCGCGGAACATTGCTACACTATTAAATTTAATGATACGGATTTCTTGAAAATAACGCCTGATACATGATTATTTAACTATTCGAAGTATTTATCTATATATAGAAATGGATTTTTAATTGTGTTAGTAACACTAAAAGACGAAAACGGCTGAACGGATTGGGCTAATTTTAGTCTTCAAATATTCGTAGAAGTCTAGGGAAGGTTTTAAAGTTACACGAAATTCACCGGGACAGCTAGTAATAATATAATATTATGATTCGTCGTTATCCTTAAATCCTAAAATTGGCATTTTGGTTTTATAACAAAAGTTAGTTGATTTTGCAGTCCCTTTACTCAGTTTCCCTCTTGCTATTCGTCATTCTGGCATCACGCAGTCAGATTACCAAACTGAGCATTAAATCTGACTCACGGCTTACAGATGATTGATCAGATCCCAGTAATCCCAACTTCAATAGCGGTACGGGAATAGACCGCTAAATCTGACTTTGAATCATTCCCTAATCATTCCCCTTAATCCGCTCTTACTTCCTATTGCTAAACACGCGTGGCCTTCATAATAAGAACGGTCAAACAGACCTGCCTGGGTACTTTGATATCTTGCATTCGATAATAATTTTGAGAGCGAAGGTAATATCATAAATGTATGAGACTTCACAAGTTCGCGGTGGGTTGATCGTGCCCGGAACTATGCCTAAGCGGGGAGTGGAGCACCATGGGCTTTTTGTGGGTATAGCCTGTCAATAAAGTGAAGAAATTAAAAAGTGGAAACATCGTAGTGTCATCCCTTTCAAATCAGTCTAAGAAAAAAGGGATGACACTACGATGTTGCCACTTTTTAATTTCTTCACTTTCTTGACAGACTATAGATCCCATGCGCTTCCGGGGAGTCCCACATACCTTGGCCGATTTCTCCAATCTGCCGGGGATGCACAGAGCATTTCCCCATGTAAAAAAGATGGCTTCACAAGAGCCATGAGACATAATATGACATGCCCGTTTAATACGTTGATCGTGGGAATCACAGACACATATATTTTTCAATTGTTATGTGACAGCCGGGTACAGCTTGGGGATTGATGGGTTAAACTGCACCAATTTTCATAATCATAAGGTCATCTTGAGGATAATACAATATTAAGGTCAAAGTAGGATGAATCAGTCAATTAAATTGTAACAATATAAAATTAAGACCAATTATCCCATGTTTCAAAATAGCGCTTTGGTTTTTACGTGGGAGAGCCATGCTTCGGCACGAATGGGCCGGCTCGACCGGATAAATACCACGTTCTCACAGAAAACCGGCGTGAAACAGCGCTTGCGCTGTGTTTCGCCGAGTGAGTGAGTTTACCGGAGGCCCAATCCCCTAACCCCTACCCTATTCCCTTCCCTACCCTCAACTATTCCCTTTCCTTCCCTTCCCTACCCTCCCCTATTACCCTATTCCCTCTTAAAAGGCCGGCAACGCACTTGCAGCTCTTCTGATGCTGCGAATGTCCATGGGCGACGGAAGTTGCTTTCCATCAGGTTTGCTCGTTTGCCCCCTTATTTCATAAAAAAAAAAACATCACCAATAGCTTCCAATTGACATATCCATCGTTTCCCGCAGACGTAAACTGGGGTAGCAGCACGCAAGCTCAGATCTACAAGAACGCGCTCTCCAGTGCGCACAGTCTAGCTCGTACTGGCGAGCACGTGAAGAATTACTGGCCGCAATTGCTGGTGTTAGCGGGCAGACCGCACGAGAGACCAGCGTTGGTGGACTTGGGGCATCTCATCACTAAGAATGGCTCCCTCATGCTCATTGGGGATATATCCCAGGTAAAAACTAACTTAACCTAACTTTAGGTAAGGAACCTACAAAGGCACCAAAAAATATAACTTCGTTTTTATCTGTTTGCAATACTATAAATTATAATATAAAACCACAAATTGTTGCCTGGGTTCTGGTCTTAGTAATAAGTTAATAACTTTGTATTGTGTTCGTTTTCCCACATAATGAATACTTAATCATTGGATTTTCATTAATGACGACGCGCGATTATTGAATAACACGTATAGTAGGCCGAATCGACTCATTTCTTTGTATTATATTAATTATTATTACACTGTATGACTTATGTAAGATCTTGGCCTAATTCTTTGATAAAATGTATGTAATAAAAGCCTGTAAAGAAAATTACTATCAAAACTACTCATACAGGGTGTCACAAAAATTTAAACAATTATACGCGTTTGTCTTAAAACCCTCCTCGTTTTTTCGTCGGTAAAAATCTACAGGGTGTAACAAAAACAAGTGATAATACTTTAGGGTGTGTACAGGTTCCTTGTAGAGAGTTCACTGTGAAAGTAGCAGCGCTGAAAGACCAAAATTTATTTTCACTTTTGTATGGGGAAACTCGTGACGCTCGGGCCCTTGCCCATACAAAAGTGAAAAAAATTTTTCGTCTTTCAGCGCTGCTACTTTCACAGTGAACTCTGTACAAGGAACACGTACACACCCTTAAATATTATCACTTATTTTTGTTACACACTATATAATCCATTACAGCAAAAGCTATCCTACCGCGACCGCGCGTCCCGCATCCGCGCGGGCGACGAGTGGCTGCGCGGGCGCAAGGTGCGGGCCTTCTGCGCCTCCGTACACGGGTTCAACTTCGAGACCGGCGCGCGGGCGCTGCTGCAGTCCTGCGGGCTCGGGCGATTGGCGCCCAATGTGTTGCTGATGGGCTATAAAGCGGATTGGACTGTGGCGCCGCCTGCGGATTTGGAAGCGTACTTTAATGTGTTACAGTAAGTATTGATAGTCGTTATCTATATATATAAAACTCAAAGGTGACTGACTGACATGGTGATCTATCAACGCACAGCCCAAACCACTGAACGGATCGGGCTGAAATTTTGCATGCAGGTAGATGTTGTGACGAAGGCATCCGCTAAGAAAGTGTTTTGATAAATTCCAACCCCAAGGGGTTAAAATAGGGGATGAAAGTTTGTATATAATAATACTCCTTAATGCGAGCGAAAGCTCGTTTAACTATAAACTCTGAAACTTTAACACGAACTTTAAAAAAACTATAGACTTAGAAACTATAATAAAAACTCTTTTGAAATATAAACTCACCAACTACATCTCTGTTATCTGCCTCAGCGCGGCGTTCGAGAACCGTCTCGCCGTGGCCATAGTCCGCGTACCGGGTGGGCTGGACTACGGTGTCGTCGCCACAGAGGGAGAAGGTGCAGCCAGCGGCCACACCGGCACGTCTTGCGGCAGCGCCGAGTTGAGAGTGCGACGACAGCCCCTCATCATGCACGCTGACTCTGACCTCGATATAGCCCGTAGTACTGATTCCCAGCCGTCCAGCAGGCATAACCTCAGTGGGTGTTCTGTTATTGATCTTCCTGTGTAGGTACTAGGTACTGGAAAACTTTGCAATGCAACTTGATTGATTAAGCAAATGCAAGATGCATGACACTTGCAATGCTTACCGACTTACGTAAAAAGTCATAATATTTTCAATAATAATTGTAATTTTACTGTCTAATCACTGAAAACCGAATGCAACTTGAACTAAGTATCCAAAATGTTTTGAGGTAGCTACTAAAGTCTGGTTCATTTTCTGGTGTTTAAGAGGAGTGACTGCAAAAAGCCGAGTGATATCAGCATACATGGCGGATCAAAGTTTAATATTACGACTGTAAAAAATCGAATAACCATAGTACTTAAACATGGATAGAGATTAAAGATGTCGACTTTTCAGATCTATTCTCGCTGACGACATCACGGTCCTTCACCATCTCTGAGAAGAGCGACACTAAGGACAGGAAGAAGGAGAAGGAGAAAAAGAAAGACATCCACCGCCAGGTGATCTACAAGACCTCGTCCGGCTTCGAGGTCTCCACCGAGCAGCTCGCACAGATGTCCATATTCAAGAGGAAACAGGTGAGCAGTGAATGTAGTCGGTTCCGGTTTTAGCACTACAGAAATTTCTTTGGCACGCAGGGTGCTCGTAAAGCTTTATGTCTGCCTTCGGCGCCCTTTTTTAAACGGCGCCCTAGGCGGTCGCCTAATGCCCCTCCCCCTCTAACGCCGCTAAAGAACGTAGTCCAAATTTTGTAAAAGAAATGCAACAAGCTGTCATGCGGCATGTCGAGAAAATCTGGTTAAACTTGCCTATGATGTGGTTTTGCCCTTTTAGTTCAAAGAAAGTGAAGTGCGGAGGCCGCTGCTCTGACCTCATAAGCTAGACGGCTATCTAACTTGAGGGCGTGTTCAGACGTGCGCGTTATATAAGCAGCGCACTCGAACACTGTGTCATACTTGCTTACTTCACTGAGCCTTCGTTGGCCAATTTCTTAATAGAACGCAATAGAGAAAAAAAAGATTATAATAACTATTGTTTAGGAGGCGGGCACGCTGGACGTGTGGTGGTTGTACGACGACGGCGGTCTGACGATGCTGCTGCCGTACATCGTGTCGCAGCGCGCGGCGTGGGCCCGCTGCAGGCTGCGCGTCTTCGCGCTAGCTAATAGGAACCACGAGTTGGAGCTGGAGGAGAGAAAGTGAGTTTTAGGAGTTAAAACCCTACGAAATTAGACAATGCTTGTTACGATCGATATATTTGAACCAAGTATTAAGGAAACATGCAATCTCTGTTTATGAACTTCGTCAGATCATTTAAAGTTTACTGTCGCGTTACGATACGTATTCGAGATCTCTTCTGAGTCGGCCTACTCATTAGTCTTTTTACTCTGTTATCGTCATGACAAGTTCTGCACTGGCCGTCTATTTCAAAATCCGTCTTGATCCTAAATGCTTCACGCGATGTCTTTCAACGTCAAATGTCGTCCACAGCATGGCGAACCTGCTGTCGAAGTTCCGCATCGACTACTCGTCGCTGACGATGGTGCAGGACATCACGGACGCGCCGCAGCCCGACACAAGACGCATGTTTGACGACCTCGTACGCAAGTTCACCGAGGAGGCGCAGGGACAAGGTTAACTACCGTTTATTATGCATACTGTACATTTTTAGAGCGTCCGTGGCCTAGTGGGAATTGGGATAACCGTTGGTTCGCACTCGTGAGGGTGGAGGTTCGAACCCGAGTGGAGGCGTGTACCTATGAGACATTTTCAGATCTCAAGTACATAATACGGACGCTTGTACGCTGAAGGAAAACATCATCATCAAACAGGAAACCAGCACATGGTTGGACTCAGACGTATTGACCTGCGTCCTGCTTAATGCTCATTCCTCGAGACTAGGCCGACTATGTTGCGAGAATGCCGTATGTGCTTGGGCAACGGACATTTAAAATCTTGTTCCAGGCACTATATGGTTACTTCGCTGTGCAAATTTACCTTAGTAACACAATATAATTTGTAATTGTGGATACAATGGATGCAAAGGTCTTAGTTTTTTGGTGCAAACCAAAAAACCATAATTTTTGTTGATATTTTGCCACTCCGAATATTCTATGATCTATCATTAGGATCTAAGAGCCCGCTTTGAACCCCTTTATTAAACCAAATTCCCAATTCAAGAGTGCCTGATAAGCTCGACGGAGCTGGCAACCCTGGCGGAGAAGACGAACCGTCAGCTGCGGCTGCGGGAGCTGCTGCTCGCCAACTCCAAAGACGCCAACCTCGTCGTCATGTCGCTGCCCATGCCGAGGAAGGTTAGTGTTCTGTCAGATAAGTTGTGGATAGCCTATTCGACACATATCAGGAAGTGGTGAAACAGGCCCTTAGGCCCGTATAAATAGTCAGTAGATACTTAAGATGCGACCCGGTCTCAAGACGCGATTCGGCTCTATGATTGTCCCAATTTTGACAGCCACCCATGACCCAATCACAGAGCCTGAACCGTGTCTTGAGACCGAGATGCATCTTGAGTAAAGTGCTCCAAAGCTTTAAATTAATATGTCGATGGGCGCTGCTGGTAAAGGAGAACTGTCAAAAATGACGTTTTTATATGAAAACAGCGTTAGTTCCTTTTCTCGCCACGTTCATTTAAAGCCTTGTCGAGCTGTACTGACTATTTATATATTTATAGCGCCCGGGCTTAGAGTAGGAAGTTTTCAAACTCCTCATCAGCCGGACGAACACTATAAAGTCATGTGTTTCAGGGTTCGGTATCGGCACCGCTGTATATGGCGTGGCTGGAGATGCTGAGCCGCGACCTGCCACCCATGATGTTCGTGCGCGGCAACCACACCTCCGTGCTCACCTTCTACTCGTAAACAATGTCGCCCAGGTGACAGCGACACCCAGTTGACAGCGCCGCCCAGTTGACTGTGTCACCCATTTGACAGTGTTACCCAGTTGACAGCGCCACCCAGATGATACTTGTTTAACTCCTGTATCCCCATAAGGCCCACTTGGGCCGCGCTAAATGTCAAACGCCATTATTTGGTTTTTGTAGTTGTAAACGACTGCATTGCTAACACAACCAACCACACTAAGGTTCATATTCCGTCAACCACTCCTTGTTGGATTGTCAAACCTCGCGTTGGTGACACTTTGTCCACCATCCCATTGTTGTAATTTTGTAAATCACCCACTTGCTCTTGTCATCCACTTATCATTGTTAGTGATATTCTAATTTATGGTACTTGTGACGACGAAGCTGTGTGCCAAATTTATTCAAACATATTCAGGTGAAAAGTCCCGAATTCTGAAATACCACCACCTAGACTACCTTTATATTTCGGTCTAGAGAAACAAATCATCCCATAGACAATTACATTAGGCTTTCATAATATACTTATTAACTATAATGTTTGAATTCATCTATTTATTTAATAGTGTCCGTGAGTGGGTGAGTTACCTTTTGTATTTTCGTAATAATAGACAAATACTGTTAAAAATATTCTTAAAGTATTATAGAATAATTCTGTGTTATACAATTAAGTAAGTTAACATTTAATTGGATATTAACATCACATAATTTTTTTTTATGAGTTAACGTCATCTACTTATTATAAAAAAGCTACCTAGAACAAATTGTAAATATTTTAGATTCTATAGTTGATATTTGTGACGTTAAAGTATATAAAGATATTTCATGATTGCCAGATGGCCTAAGGGTGCGTTCAAATTGGCGTGACTGTGACTCGACACAGCCACACAGGGCCTCGGAAAGGGTTTTTCGGAAATTGTATGTCGTGGCATATATAATATGTTTATGAACATTGAACACATCAACAGTACTTACAATGAAATGTCACGTTTATCTGAAATTCTGAACGCACCTTAATACAACTCTCTAAAGGCCCTTAGTTGCCATTTTTAACCCCCGACAAAAAAGAGGGGTGTTATTAATTATTGTACTTAGCATAATATACGCCTACACGCTTGTTAACTACAGTTTTAGTTTCTGAAGAAAGATCTTCTGAAAAATAAGAGCTGTATTTTGCACAAGCGACTTTTTAGTTAATGTTATTTTGGCCAGTGATATGTTAATTTTTATTATTCCTTAGTAGATAGTGAGTGTGTATAGACTTAATAATAGTGACAGAGACGAGGCAAGAAACTTTATATTGTCACAAAAACATCCTTAAAGTGAACAAAATATCCTTGTCTCGAATCCTTGACCTTGATTTATTTCTGTGCCTCCGACTATAGTTACTACTACTATAAATGCCAAACGAACGGGCACCAGTGTATCTTAAATGATGTTAATTTGAATATCGCATTATACAGTCCATATCTTTTAGAGCGAAGCCACATGATTAGTCCATAATTTATGATATGCCACATAATGGCCGATTATGTTGTAGCCAGTGAACACAATCGAATCGGCCATTATGGCCACTCGCCACGTAGCTAATCGTGCGTTTCTTATCGCTTCGTCGCAACGTAGATGCGACATACAAGTTACAACACGCTATTTCGTTCCGAGCAATGTGGCCTCTCTTACTTTATATTGTTCAGAAAATATGTGTTATGTACTTTTGAATATATACTAGCTAAGTTGGCCAATATACGCAGTACTTATTTAGTGATTTTAGTTTATATTGAACAAATGCCAAAGCACAAAGTGAGACCGTATTTTATAACAGTTCAGTCATGAGCACTTACGTAGGTACAACATTTATCAAAATGTATACTATTCGTGACAAAAAGGAGAACTATTTAGCCTGTGTATGTCAGTGCTACTAGCTTTAACCAGCGTTTAAAGTCCCAACTTGGTCACAATTCTGTTATAAATTATAATGTATAATATTAATTTATTTTTATAAGTAGTTATAATGTTTAAAAACTTTTTACTCCTCTGCGAGATGTGACTTAATAATAAAATGTCCAAACATGGTCCAGACAATTTGGTTGAAGAATTTATACGTAGTTTTATATTAAATTATACTATATTTTAAACTTTACATAAAGACGTTGTTATAGTACTAAGAATAGTTTATAAGATATTGTGTAATGATAACATATTTATTAAGAAAGACATTTTTACTAAATAAAATTCTATGAATGTATGATGTCCTTGTTTTAATGCTCTTTATAACTTTATGGGGAAATAATAAATGATAGTCGAAAATCAATATATTACAAGTATCTTTATTTTCACACATATTTTGTCGAGGGTATTTAATTTAGATTTTAAAACAGAAGTCGATAAAATATTTACATATACAAGAATCAACAGACGTATCAGAACATATTATATAACAACTTTCTTAACACTACAAGAAATACAAAACGAGACGCAAACTCAAATTCTATCTTAATCCATCACCAGGGCGAAATCATTCCATAAAACATTATTATTACCATGTTTTCTTAATTCATTTAAACATATTTTTTTTACATTTCATACTTAGAAAACAAAATACGCAAAACGCGTACGTGCACGCAAGCTTATTGCGTACTGCACGCACATTGATATATTAAATTTAATCTATTTGGAAATACAGAAAATATACCAAAGTTTTACTTTTTGTGCTGTGGTACGGGATAAAACAATTATTTTGGAAAATACATTGAATTAATATTGTTTTATGGAATGATATCTCAACCAAGATTAAGATAAGAATTACTCTACTTATAGGATGTGGGTAAGTTACGTAGGCACAAAGATGATATTTTGAAAGTGATAGCGTTACATGATATTTAGAGGGTACATTCAATGGTAAAATATTTTTGTATTGACATAAAGTACTTTGTGCAATCTTTTAAAATAATCTTCAATCTGATTAAAAGTATAAATATGTTTATTTTAATTATTCTTAGTTATCATGTTACGTGATTTTAGGATATTTTATTAGACTGTTATATGATTTGTGTAAATATTTTCTTATCTCATACGCACATACGCTTTTTTGTTTTCATTCATCATACATTTGAATTTTTAATCTTAAATAGTCTATGGCTTAATACATTTATACTCGTTTATTGTTATTTATATTATCTATTTTAAAATGTTATCTTTTAATGTTTGTTTTGCTTGACTGATAATATTCAATCTGAGGGGTTACATTTCATTCTGATCATGATTCAAAGTCAAGCAGTATTTTTATGATAGCAGCATGATTTTGTATGTGTATGTGAGTTTACGTAGAACCAATCAGCAAAATAGACTTACAGCGTATCAATACAGTATGAGATGAATGTCAGGCAAACGGGAGGCGATATGTGGTGGGACGGCGATACGAAATATAACTCTGATATGACACATGTATCGTGGACTATATCTACACTCGTGTTAACTATTACACTATGAGTACATTGGCTATATGCTCCGGTATCACTGCAGTCCGTACGTTCCTATTTCCAAGAAATTAACAGTTATCAGTCTATTCATTACGATAAGTGCATTACATACGTACAGTTACAAAAATGTGAAACGCGCTATAACGCGCCCTATCCTCGACTACCGGCACCTAAACTATACAATTTCCTGTCGCGAGTCCGAATACTACTTTCGATAGATAAAAAAAAAACTTCGCATAGCCATAATTTATAATAAATACAAAATGGAAAACTTAATTAGGGTTTTGGTCACCGAATTCTTTACATGGAAAAATAAATTAACCGTATACCTCACTAGCGTTCACTCGATTATACTACAGGAACGTCAATTTATAATTTTCTCGATACTAGGGTTTAGAGCGGGCTCTAGAGGCGGTGAACCAACTGGGGGGATATCACACTGTTTCGTGTAGGGTTACCACTTGTGGAACGTTCCGTGACGCGTCCGGGATAAACTTGTGCGGTTGGCAACCCTGGGCGCTCACTGACACTGCACACGACACTCACTAGCGACCGCTATCGTCTTTACTCCAGGCGACTCGAGTTTCGGTGAATCATTGACTCACATTAATCTAGGATACACTGAATGTTCCATACTTGTAGCTCACAGTAATCCCTGGTACGCTCGAACCAGCCGCTGCGTACGTGCGTGTGTGCGTGCACGTCTACAGCACGCTGCAAGAGGCTCGCGACAGTCTTCATTCTGACTCGTCGTCGTTGTCGTCGTCGAAGCCGGCGAGGTCAGCAGACTCTAAATATCCGTGCATCACCTGAAACACAATAAGATAATTAATAAGGTTGGAACTTCTACATTTTATAACTAAAGAATATATTGCGTGGTGACACGTGCATGTGCAGAAGTACTCCCGGCTTACTTAGACGATTGTGTCACATTTATTATTGTCAATCGATATACTACTTATGTACTCTTTTATTGACCTCCGTTTAGGCTTTTACTAATAAATATATCAACCAAGCATATTCAAAGTCCGCTGCCTTGGTTATTTGATACTAGATGTTCCGCGCGGCTTCGCCCGCGTAATTTAGGAATTTCACGAAAACCGTACATTTTTCCGCAAAAAATAGCCTATGTCCCTTCACGTGGTCTAATAACATAAAAATTGCTCCAGTAGTTCTTAAGATAATCAAATTAAAAAAAACCGTTTTTTTCCACATTTTCCTCTATTTCTTCGCTCCTATTAGTCTTAGCGTGATAAAATATAGCCTATAGCCTTCCTCGATAAATGGGCTATCTAATACTGAAAGAATTTTTCAAATCGGACCAGTAGTTCTTTAGATTAGCGCGTTCAAACAAACAAACTCTTCCGCTTTATAATATTAAAAGTATAGATTTCCAAATGTACCAACAAAAAGGAAGCGTATAGTTTTTAGCTATAATAATATAATTATTATGTCGACTATTATGTCATATAGCACTCACCGCGTACTCTATGAGCGCCAGGTGACAGAACACGTACTGGTCCGGCATCTGTATGGAGTGCGCCCGCTGCGCGCGTACGCGCTCCACCGTCCCGCGCACGTCCGCCACGCCCTCCGCCGCCAGCCGTGACGTGCACGTGTCTAGGGTTAGGAACGTGCCTGGAATACAGCCAAGTTAAAATTGCATTAAAAATAGGTGTTTTCAATAAAAAAAATACGTTGAGTCACATGGTGCCTCTTGTCAGAAACTTCGAAATAAATTCTTGCCAGAATAGATCCACGTTCGAAAAATGTTTGGAAAGAAGAATCATTTTTTTTTTTTCATCTCAAGAAACGATATTAATGGCTTGTAAAATTACACATTTTATTACCTGTCCTTCCAATTCCGGCGGAACAGTGCACGACGATCGGCGGCCCCCTACTGTGTCCCGCCCACGCGTCACCTAATCTGTAACGCGAAATATTCAATTATTATTCCTCACCATCCCATTTAAAACATTGGCAACGTTGTTTATTAGTATTTTAATGTTTGAGGAGGTGTTACGGTGTAGTTTTAAATAGGTACTATCTGATTTTATGCACGCGTATTATAATTTATACAATACCTATTATGCACGCATGAGTGGTGCAAGTACTATTATAAAATTGAATCCACATATGCGTAAATAAAAAATAAATAAATTAATAAATAAACGTTTATTCAGTAATCTGGACATTACACAAAGTTCTGTACATTTAAATCGGCTACACTTGTGCGTACTTCACGTATGTGTACGCATTATGTGTTTACCTGTGCGTATGTAGTACACTGCACGTTTACGCGCTTACGCTGTGCGTGTAAGTACGCGTTGTATTGCGTGTAAGTATGCGTTGTATTGCGCGTAAGTATGCGTTGTATTGCGTGCACGTTATATCTGCATGAACATGTTTGTTAACGTACTCTGTGCGCGCCTTGGCCTGGGCGCGTCGCACGAGCGCTAGGAACCGTAGCACGGGCGCGGCGCGGCCGCCGCCGGGCACGCCGTAGTCCGGCCACCGCGTGTACTGACCATGCCACACGCGCCGCTTCTGCTCCGTCTGGAAACACGAGATGATATTCTTGTTATTAAAATGGTTCTTCGCGTAGTATAGTGCTACACGATCTCGTGTTTCAGCAAACTTACATATTCTGTATTATGCTAGAAAATAATTCTTTTATTCGCTGTTATCGATCAAATATGTGTTTTGTGATAAACTTCGACGTTCGTCAGTTATTACAGTTGTGTGTAAAAATAATAAAATAGTCTTCACGTGCAACACTTTTCTAGTACGCTTTGTGGCGTTTTATACGCGTGTGCGTGCGGCGATTCAAGCGGCCCAGAATAAAGATATAACTGTAATAATGCGGGACCAAACTATCATCTCACCCGTAGATCAGTGAGCACGAGGTGCGATATAGTATAGTCCTCCTCGTGTTCGACGCTCTCTGTGAGCACGCTGTGTGCAGCGTGCGTGTGCGTCACGCCCGGCGTCGCGGGCCAGTACTGCCCGCACTTTACCCGGCCGCGCTCGACCGTGCGCGTCGTCATCACTATCACCAGACTGCCCTGCTCCCACACCATGCGCCAGAAGTCACCGAAAGTCTTTGGTAGCGGACCTGAAGATGATAAAATTAAATATTTAATTATTAATAGATTAAAAAACTAGAAAAAACGCTCTCTTATTTAACTTTTACAAATTACTGTATTGTCATTAGTTCTTAATACGTATGCGAAGTTTTAAATTATCCCCAGATCCGTTACATACAGCCCAAGCTAAAATATGTATTATTGAAAACGTTCAGTAGCAGCTATCGGTGGCAACTAGATTCTTAAAATTGATTACAAATTTCGGAATGCTGACAATTAAAATCGGCTCTGTACTTTAGTATTTACAATGATGAAAAATATGCCATAATTCTACCAACCCTCATACCTTTCTCTTGGCTTAAAAATAATTCTGTAATCTTTTTGACGTATTTTATAAAGTACCCAAGCAATTAGACTGCGAAAGACGCGGGTTAATCAGACCCTAAATTATTATCGCTTCGATGTTCATATTTGCTAAATTTAAAAATAATTATCTTACTCGAAACATAATTTTCTTTATATAACCGACTTTGCGTCACTCGTGATATTCTTTGGTTTGAATTTAACGTATATTCTTCTGCTTAGACGTCTGTACACACAAGTAATAAATCAACCTAAAATATAGTTATTTGATTTTACCACACTTTGTATATTGGCGCTTATTCTAGCCTCGTAAAGTCGCACCTTGACCGCAATACATCCGGTGACGTCATTGAAAACTTTACCCCGAAACGGAAAGCGTTTATGTGGCGAGGCGCGGCGCGTGGCAGCGAGCCAAGGGAAATGGTCAAAACAATACGTTCCGGGAAACCATTTCAAGTTCACCCCCGCGAATAATGGAGCGCGCTATTTGTAGCGAGCTTCAGCCGTATAACTACTTACTATATTATAAGTTCTTTTCTATGCAGGTTTTTAGTTGAATAAATAACATAGTGCATAGTGAAGTCAGCGTACTGACTTCATCAAAGTTAATCATGTTCTCTAGGTGGTAGTGCTGCCTTTTCACGCGTTTCCCGTAGTCCTACCTTCAGGAGCAGGAGCACCGTTGGGGTTTTAGTGGGTAGTCCCGGGTGCGGATATTACGTCCGCCCCGGGGAGTCCCACATACCTCAGTGGTCCTCCCCAGGCCCCGGGGATGCGTAAATGCATTCCCCCAACGATAAAAAAAAATAGGTGGCAGTGCTGCCTACACTTAGCAAACAATTGAAAGCGGCATTGTTGTGTGGCAAATTGCGCGGCAATGTTGTGGCAACAAGTTACAGCAATGTGTTTGCTCAGCAATGTTGCGAAGCTTTGCTGCAGAGTTCGCGTTAGAACGAGACAAATGGAAGAGCTTGGGGGAGGTCTTTGCCTGGATGGCTGTGGCCGACCGAACCAAAAAAAATTACACGTCGATATTATGAAATCTTTTCATTATATTATGAAGTCGGTAAAAATACACACATTTAACGACATTATTAAAATTCTGTTTACAATATGACAGTACAAAAATGTTTTTATGGATTTCTATATGGCTTGAGTCCAATATTAAAGATAAATAACGTTTTATATGTTGAATGGAAAATTCGAATAATGCCAAGTTCAGGGTGACAGATCTATTTGCTCGAATATTGGATGTATTCGTGGAAAAAGAACTACAACAATCGCTATGAGCACAGATAAAATATTGTGAAAGTAATTTGAATGTTTTATGTTTCGTTTTGTTTGAGATACCGTCGAGTTATTCTCGGTAAAAAAAAGTATTACAATACATTTGCTATTTTCATAGAAGCTCGCTTTCTTTGAAAACATTATAACTTCGTATAAAAATAGTTTGAATAATGCAAAAAGAACTCGTACAAATACGCTAGTTATTTTTTTTTTCTCTTAGTTGCAAATATTTTGTAATACTATCCTATCCGTTTTAGGGTACCGTAGTCAACCAAGTTTTGTTGATTACAGAACCCTTAAAGTTTAAACGGAACCCTAACCAGCAGATTTTTTGTATGTTGGTAGGTTAATTAATAGCTGTTATATAATTTAAGAGTAACATTAACCTACAAATAGAACGCTCCATATTTTAGGACCATCAAATCAAAGTAAAAAATCATTTTTATCTCTACTAGCTACTACTTTCAAGATTTTTCGCACATAAAAATGTTGTTTGTCTTATCAGAATAAAGCTACTCACAAAAAATATGCTTGATAGTAATAAAAAAAAAATCTAGAGCTCTATAAAAGTAAGATTCAAAAGAGGGTATCAATCATTTTGGCTGCAGGCACAAATACCTGAAAAATATCCAGGACTGTGGGGAATTGTGGAAAAAATTCTCATAGCACTTCACACAGTACGTCCGTGTAGTATAGCGGTTCCCGTTGGCTAAAGGCATAAAGTTACGGCCGTTCCCAATATTTGATCTATCTCTGGTTGCCCTACTAGAGATAGGAATAGCTCACATTAGAGACATATATTTTATGTCAATTCAATGTTAGCTGCGATCGGTTGTATGTCAAACCAGAGATAGATTGAATATTGGGAACGGCCGTTAATATACCTAGCGGAATAGAGAAACAAAGGCCTAAGCAAGAGAGATGTCAATATCAGTAACACTGCGTGGTAAAAAGAGACGTGTGATACATGACGGCAGCACTCTTTCTTTGACGTCCAGTCGGTACGTGCCGCACGTTGACAATTTAATCAATTTAATCTCATAGAAATCATGTTATACGTACACATATTTTTACACACAGATGAAACCAATTTCGGTTTCGTTTGACAGCTCGAGATTGTTGCTCTATTCCGCTAGGTATATTAACTTTATGGCTAGAGGTCACTCACCCTGCGTGCATATAAACGCGTTCCGCTGCTTGTAGCCGTCGACGTAGTTGGCGTTGATGTAGTCGGAGGCGGCGTCGTCGGGGTCCGCGCGGGACAGCGGCACTCGCGAGTGGTCGTAGCACAGCACGTCCGTGTAGCGGTTCTTGGGTAGGTTCGCGGGCAACCTGCAACGTGGAAGGGTAATTTAATTAAAAATCTAAAAGAAAGCTATAGACGATAGTAGGCGAAGGCGAGATAGCAAAAAATGCTGAAAGGAATCCCGAGCTTGACGTTGATAAAAGTTGGCGTACCAAGTGCACGCACGAAATGTCTGTCTCGTTCGCACAACAGAAGCTCATCATGTGTGTCCCGCTCACACGTACGTACTTGGCATGGTGGAAGGTGCCGGTGGGCGGCCTCGCTCGTATCTCGTCATACTCTGCTGCTAGACTACGCCGACCGAGCGCGCGCACGCATTTATGCTATCTCGCTCATACAGCAGACATTATGATATGTCTGTCCCGCTCACTATACATACTTGGCATGGTGGAAGGTGCCGGTGGGCGGCCTCGCCCGTATCTCGTCGTACTCGGCGGCGAGCCCGCGGCGGCCGAGCACTCGGACGCGGGCGAGCAGCGCGGCGGGGGACTCACCCGCGCCCCCGCCCCCGCACTCCTCGTCCGACAGGCCCGGCGACGCCTCGCCCGACGACCACGTGCCGCGCGCTGCAACAAACAGGGTAACATACAATGAGAAGTTTAACAATAAACGAAAAACAAATAATAAGTAGTTAAAGCAAACACGCTTTAAAAAATCGAATGGATTAGACATTTTACATATAGCCGTTATAAAGCCGGCCGCCATAAAAGCGTGTAAAAAAGATTTGGGAGGCAGACAGGATAATCTTATATTTTGCTTTAACATGTGAACATTGTACTTTATATTCTGCTGTCAATCAAAACTTCGTATACGAAATCACTCTGCAGCTACGCATATTTTTATTATAAACACCAAAGTGTGTCAGTCTGTTTGAATCTTTCAACGCATAAAGCGCGGAATCGATTTATATTTTTTATGTATCCTACATATATTTTGAACCGGGAGAGTTACAGTACACTGAGCATTCTAAATCCCTTTTCATCCATAGTTACAACTCACACTATTCAAACAAAATAACAGAGAGTTGGTAACAAACTTTTTAATGAAAACAGGTAGAAAATAATAGTAAAAATTGTTCAAAACGTCGACAAATAGAAATTTGATGTTGTAAAATTAACTATAAATAAAAATTTAATTAAAGACATGGAGAAAGTGGATAACTAACATTTTATAATATTTATCATTTTCCCCTAATAATTTGAATAAACCTTGTAACTACCCACTTTATCATCTGGATATCTATATATCTATACATAAAATCACATTTTTTTTATTTCTAATCATTTTCCCGGTCCAAAATCCAGTTATGCAAAAATCATTTTCAAATAGTTATACTCCACTCGGGCTAGCTTGTCGCTAGCGGTCGTTGACTCCCTGTCAAAAACTTGTCATTTTCCATATAAAACCACAATAAACAATATCTGACACTTCATTGTCAATCGCGGATTATATGGAAAATGACAAGTTTTTGACAGGGAGTCAATGACCGCTAGCGACAAGTTAGCCCGAGTGGAGTATAGTTACCCACTCCCTCCACTCACGTCTTCAATTATAAGTAGGTAAAGTAGGGCATGAAATATAAAATCGACCAACTAGATATAATCTAACTTATAAATAATAATTAATTTCAACTTCAGTCGACCAATAGAAATTCGTTGAATACCAATCATATAATAATAGATACGATACGAATTGCTACGTCTATCTGCTTGATTAATTATTAAACTATAAATAGACTAAATTATTATAAACACTTAATCGATATTTACGTTTGCGTAATACAGACATTACATTCAGAATCATATTATTGATCTAAAATCTAAATGTAAACAAAAAATTAAACTGTACCTGCTACCAATAAGATATACTCTCTGTCATCTTTATAATATCCATTTAGTTATGTACATTGAATTTAATCAACACCTACAGCACAAGACTATTAGTGAAGGGGTTGTGCACCTAATTTTTTAGTACCCTATGCCTATCTTTCGTTTTGTTTCATTTTCTTATTATGTATTTATTGAGAGACAATAAACTATTATTATTATACTACTGCAATGTTTTCACGCTAGAGGAAGCACCAGCATGTCAGTATACATTAGTTTTATTCGACGTTTGACAACGTTTCTGTCAATATTCTGGTGACGTCTACGACATATTGTTGGATTCAGGGTCCGTACCACAATAGACATAACTACCAGTAGTTCGACTGCAAAGAAACGGACAGGTTTCAATATCTGTCAAATTCGTAGGGTTTCACTAAGATTATGAACGGAATGCAAAGCCTCGCACTGGCTGATATAATTTATGTTTAAATATTTAAAATAAAGATTTTAAAATTGGATTCTGATAATTTTAATCGCATGTGCCAAAACACAAACAACAATACGACCAAAGAGGAACACGTCCAGCGAATACGAGGGCTGCTATTTATGTATCCGGAATTAAAAAAAGAAACAAACATATATCATTTAATATGGTTTTATTGCTTTTCAAAATATTCGCCGCGATGATCGACACACTTTTGCATACGCTGGAACCAATTTTCATAGCACTTTTTCCATTCTGATTGAGGTATCTCCAAAACGTGCATTTTGAACGCATCAACAGCCTCTTCGCGGCTCGAAAAACGTTGACCACGTAATTTGTTCTTCGCGTATGGAAATATAAAGAAATCGTTAGGTGCCAAATCAGGGCTGTACGGCGGATGACCAGTCAATTCGATCTTTTGACCCTCCAAAAACTGAGTTGTTTCAGCTGAGGTGTGACAGCTAGCATTGTCGTGATGAGTATGATTCTGCGTTGTCGGTTGTCCTTTCTTATTTCTTCAAAGACTTCTGGTAAACAAATGGTCGTATACCATTCAGAATTAACCGTTTTACGATTCTCTAATGGCACTGTAGCCACATGTCCATTAATTCCAAAAAAACAGGCGACCATTTGCTTCAAAGTACTTTTTGCACGAGTAACTTTTGTTGGTTTGGGCTCATCTTGGAACACCCACACCGTTGACTGTTGTTTAGTTTCGGGGTCATATGCATAGATCCAAGATTCATCACCTGTGTAGATATTATAAACGGCTTTTGACGTACCACGGTTGTATTCTTTTATCATTTTTTTGCACCAATCGACACGAGCCCGTTTTTGATCGATTGTCAAGTTGTGCGGAATCCAACACGAACATATTTTTTTACAGCCAAATGTTCGTGTAATATCTTATGTATGCTCGTCATACTTATGCCTAAGGGCGCCTCTATCTCGCGATATGTAACATGACGATCACGCATTATTAGTTCCCGCACAGCATCTATATTTTGTGGGACAACAGCTGTTTTTGGGCGACCTTCTTTATTTTCATCCGTGAGCATAGACCGCCCACGATTAAACTCACTGTACCAGTGATAAACAGTGGTTTTTGATGGTGCTTCATCTCCAAAAGTTGCGGTGAGTTGAATAAAGCACTGTTGTTGATTTAGCCCACGCCGAAAATCGTAGTAAATCATTGCACGAAAATGTTCACGCGTTAAATCCATGGCAAATGAAGACACGCAATTTTCAAAATGACGCCACAATGGAAAAATAATTGACAGTCACATGAAACAAAATGTATTCTTCAACCAAAGAGTTCTATTTTCAAATGTTGTAATTACTTTTTAAATATTGTTCTTGTAAGTGGCCAGTTCCGGATACATAAATAGCAGCCCTCGTATGTCATAGTTTTAAATTCGTAGGTAACAAGTTAACAACCCTAGCGACGATTTTCGTCATAATACGTCAAATTTAAAAATTTCAACATCAGTTCTAAGTCGGCATACTCTATAATTCTGTCTACTCTGACCGTACCACGAAATCGTTTTGAGACTCAAACAATCGTACGAGAATGCCGCGTCCTGCTCTAACAACGTCATTTCACGTTTGTTAGAGCAGGACGCGGCATTCTCGTCCGATTGTTTGAGTCTCAAAATTGTTTCGTAGTAGACCTACTGGTCGGATTATATTTCTGTATGCGCTAGTAGCGCCCTCTGCTAGGATCTTTGCGTAATATTTATTTTTTAATTGTTTGACATTTAAATTAGTAGCATTATGGGCTCCCACACAAAACTGCTAGTTCCCATCGCACCGCAAAAATCTGCAACAAAACTCATACTAAAAATGACATTGCGATACGATGTGAATTCGCAGTTTTGTGTGGGAGCCCTATAGGCATACCAAACCTAGTTTACATTCAGATTTAAATGAATCTTTGTATAGGTCCTTGCCCGGGCAGCTCTGTCGATATGTATAGCACAGACGATGTCCTACTTTCCGCTACGTATTCAATCTAGAATCTAGATTCTAGGACTCTTAATAGTACTCATACATGGTACTGTGTATCGTTCAACCGGCAAGACGATACTTCCTGCAGGCTTACGGCAAACCAGAAACGTCGAGAAAAAGTATGTACTCGTAGTAGCATTAGTACTTAAATAAGTCGCGTTAAGTCCCGATTAAAAAGTTTCAAACCAGAGACATTTAATAACTATTATTACTATAGTTTCGTGAAGAATTTAAAAGAAAATGTGTGATATTTATTATTATAATTTTCATTAACTTAAACTTAAGGCATCATTAAATATCTCTTAGAACGGCCGTTTGCAGTTCGCTCAGTAAACAAAATTCGTAACTCATATTATTATGGCAATTTACGCTACTAGCTAAACAAGCGTGGAGCCCGTGCCAAGTCTTTACTAATGTTACAAATGTGAAAGTGTTTCTATCTGTCTGTCTGTCTGTTACCGCTGTATGTTGTTCATGCTTAAACCGCTGAACCGATTCTGCTGAAATTTGGAAAGGATGGGTATGGATACTTTGAGTCCCGGGAAAGGATATAGGATACTTTTTATCCCGGAAAAATGTACGGTTCTTGCGCGATATACGAATTTTGGCGCAACGGAGTTGCGGGCGTCATAAAATGTTTTTATATAAGTGCAAGCTTCATATGTCTGTATAGCCCGAATATGATATTGATAACTGACAATTCAACTTATCGAAATTAAGATGCTAAATACAGAATCTGGAATCTAGAATGAGCGTGTAATTGGTGCTTTACACATACAATATTACTATTGTCATCCAGCCTTACAAATGCGTGCGACACGATGACCCACATACTGTGCTATGCTAATAAGATATATTCATTTCCATTTATTGCTTACTACCCTACAACTGATATGGATATATTGTGATCTACAGCAGCGTAATACAGCTATGTTATTGAAAACAGAGTCAACTACATATTAAGTACATGTATGCGACGATACTAAATTGTTCTACTGTCCAAAATTTGCCCGTATGAAAATACTGTAACATTTTATTTTTGAATTATACATTTAGAGAAAATAACTTATCGTTTCTTGGCTTTAAAAAGACTCCAAAGAAGAAACACTTTATTTTTTATAATGGTTTTGGCACATATAGAAGAGGCATAGTAACACTAGGCACGTACCGTGGAAAACAAAATAGATTTTGAGCCATAACATTGTTGCACGCAACAATGTTAAAATATAAATCCGAACGCCAAATCGCTCCAAACAAATAAAACTTCTAACGACTGCGTTGCGCCTGTGCATTTCGATAAATGAAAATAGAAAGGTTTCATAGTTGGAATATAAAATACTATGTATTCGGTGTTGGCAAACAAACGCAATTTTAATATTGAAAAAAACGAGCATTTTGATGCTACTAGTTTTTGTCCATGGCTCCACTGGCCGAATGGCCTTAGATCCTACGTAGCTTTACTTTTTAACCGACTTAAAAAAATAAGGAGGTGTCTCAATACGAGGTTTTTTTAAGATAAAAACTAGAATCTGTGTTAATCCAGAACTACTGCCAAACCAAGCTTTATCTATCTATCAGCTTGCCAATCTAAAAGATAATAGATTGGCAGATTGGTTAGCTCTGATAATTACCTAACTAGCTATTTGACCGAGCTTTGCTCGATATTTGATAAAACACGAATTAAATGACATTTTCTAAAAATGATTCCTAGCTAGATCGATTTATCGCCCCCGAAACCCGGTATACTAAATTTCATGAAAATCGTTGGAGCTAAGAATAGAAAATGCATTATAATTTCCAACTCACGCGATGAAACCCTGCTACGCTCTTGCTGTCCCATTACCATCAAATATCAATTGTATAATGATATATCAATGATATATATTTTAGTTCTTACAATAATAATGTATTCAGCCACAACTTTAACGTTTTTTGATAATAATTTATTGTGACATTGAAATGTTTAACGACATGACATATTATTATATTTTTTGTCTTCAAACTAGAAGGCAACGACCGAAACTCTTAGCGGGCTCCTAGACGATCAATTGTATTGTACAATATTATTTACCGTCTAATGTTGATATTGAACGCGCCCGCCTTATTAATCTAATTGTCAAATAAATTGATCAATGATATTGCACAGTGAAATTGACCGTCTAGGGTCCACTTAAACGCTACCATAAAGTATAAAGCAAGAAGAAAATTGTAATGATCTTTTAATATAATATATTATATGAAATGTTTTATCAAATTATCTGTACTTCAGATGTCAAGTGTTTTGTGTAATAAATTTTATTGCGAAAGAAGCAACTAATTCTAAACTCCTTGAAAAAGTAATTTATATCTTTCGCGTGTTTCAGATGAGAAGATAAATACGACGTTTAATATTTTTCTTTTCGCGTTTATTTCATGACACGAAACAAAATGATAAACAGCCTGTCTACCCTATAAATGCCTAGTGAGATATTAAATAACTTTCTGATAAATATTAATATATTTTTAGACTATGCTATCGAAATTAAAATTTTACCAGTATGAATAACTGGCAGTGGTTAGAGGGTTCATTGACTTCACTATGAAGATATTATTATTATATTTTTCCTGAATAAAAGTTTGTAATCAGATGTGTGAGGTTAACGACCTTAGAGCCTCGCTTCGTTTATATGTATTATGTTTACTCTCTCTCATACTATAAACTTAAACATATTGATACATACAAATACTTTACAAAATTATAAAATACTTACTGATTAAGTCTAAGTCATCCTCATCTCCGGAGTTTATGTGGTGGCCCTTCATGTCGCCATTATAGCCGTGCGTGTGCCTGAAACAAACAAATAAACTTCAATAATATTCTAGAAAATACACAAAAATTTGTACAGGCGAACATAGAACCTTCTTCTATTTTTAAGTCAGTTAAACATTTACCTAGTGGATAACTATTGCAAGATTGTTTTTGTCTGTAAGATATTGTGTAATTATTGGTAAACGTTAAAATATAATATGCATTATCATGCTAGGTATAATATAAGAAATTGTCTCTAATATCAGATTTTTTCTCCACAATAGTATTTTATTCGAGTATACATTTTGACATCCCTAATCTAAGCCACATAACTATTAAACCTCTCTCATTCAGATCAATAACATAAGAGCAGGAGGGGTAGTAGAGTTCGCCACACGGGAGACGCACTTGTGACCCCTTCCAAGGTCAATAATAAACTCAGTTCAGGGTTATTCAGCCTCTGAAATGACCTTTATGTAGATGGAATAAAAAGATCGCTCCGAGAAAATCCACGGTAAAATAACTTTGAAGTCACTTTACATAGGTATAGGTGTTTTTATAGGTGTTTAGAGGGTTCTTAGAGTAGATTTTGGATCGATTGAATAGAAAATTATCCTGCCTTTTTCTATATCCGTTCTAATTCTAATCTTAATCATTTGGAGTAAAAGTTAACAAACAATGAACATACAGACAAATCTTTCTATTATATTATATTTAGTGTAGATTCATGTTATAAACTTTATATAATGTATCTTTTACTGAAAATTTAAAATTGCTGTATATGGTATATATTATTATGCTCTTTGTTCAGACACGTCTTACATAGCAAGAAAAGAAACACTTCTCCCTAATATCCCAAGAGTCCATTAAGTTATTACCAACTCTACGCCAAGTTAAGTGGTTGACTGAAAAAAAATACTTTGAATAGAGTGTACCTACTTATTACATACTAGCTTTAACACGAGGTACTGCTTCTTATTTATTTTCTATTTCTTTTTAAGTAAAGAATGTAGATATTGTAGAATTTGTCCTATAATCTATCTATACAGGGTGTAACGAAACTAAGCGATAATACTTTCTGGTGTGTATGTGTTCCTTAGATAGAGTTCACTGTGAAAGTAGCAGCGCAGAAAGAGCAACTTTTTTGGTGATTTGTATGGGAAAATTCTGTACGCTGGGGCGCTTGCCCATACAAATCACAAAAAAGTGCTCTTTTAGCGCTGCTGCTTTCACAGTGAACTCTATCTAAGGAACACATACACACCATAAAGTATTATCGCTTAATTTTGTTACAAGGGGTAGATGAAAATCGCATTCGTTAAGAAGTCTGAACGTTGGGACATAATAGATTGTTACAATTGCCACCATGACTACAAATTCGAAGTTCAAAACTATTTACGGCATGCACAATCGATCGTGGGCAATCACAAAACATCAAAAAACACGAATGTCTTCTAAACTTTAGTATTGCATTGGCCCATTATCGAGGTAAACATTTTTAAAAGATTCATGATACTTTGAGTTCGTAAAGATAAAGTCTAGAAAAGAAACAAGCTCAGTAAAAAGATAAATCGCCGTCATTTTAAGACAGTTTCGAAACTGCTACAATAACTTGTAATTGCCCTGTCTAAAGGATGTTTAAGTTTCGTACAACAAAGAAGCGTATTGTCACCTTCAAATCCCCAGCTTAGAGGGAGTTGAGAATTTTGTAGCATCGATAGAGCTCTTTAAAACTGTTTATTAAAGTTTCACAATTTTGTACAACTTTTTATTTATTGGTCGGTTGTTTTGACAACTTCGTTCTTTTTAGATAATGTTATAACTCTAATATGATGTTATTTGATTGAATAACTATTAATTCTTATTACCAAATATATATTGCCCGGCAATATATATTATTTGTAATATTAATTAATAGTTATAAAATAATAGTTAATACCAAATAACAACGAATTGCGCGCCGATGTTTTAAATACAATATATCTTACGATTTGTCATCGGACACTCCTATGTTTTGGCGGAAAGAAGAGAAGAAAGCAAGAAGAAAAGAACACATTACACAGCGCGACGCGACAAAATTTTCGCGCGTTGCTGCAACGCAGACGTTGTATACACTAATTAGTGCCCTTGCGACGACACAAAGAAGCAATGTGATCTCGGTCTAACTCTGTGCTCACCTGAGACCTGGGTCGCAGGTGTATGGCTGGTCGCTGATGTGCATGATGTCCTTGTCGCCCAGCCGCCCCACGCCCACGCCCGTCATGTCACATGCCGCCTCGTGCTCTATTATACCTGCCAACAAAAAAAAGTTATTTTATTTCCATTAGGCTGCTGCGTTTAACTGGAACTGAGCTACACGTTACGAGGAATGTATTTTTAAGATTCAATAGAATCACTGCGCTAACCGAGATCGGGCAAATGAAGCGATTCTATTAATTCTTACACAGCTTAGCTTAGATAGCAATCCTGAAGCATCATCGTCTAAGATAGAGGATCTTAAACTGAAAACAGAAGGAACGCGGTGCTGAAAGTAAACGTGTAACTTCTTGCAAAGTAAAATTCTGAATCGCTCTTGATGCAGCAAAATTAGTAGGTCCTAAAAAAAAGACTAATTTGACAGGCTTCACCTTGAGCCATGGTGAATAAACATGATTGCGAAGTTCTATAACATGCACGAAATACCCCCCAATAACTTCGTAGTCGCTTGTATTGATCCATTGTTTGCCAACGTGGTGAAACCGCATAACTCTAACAAGTGACCCGATGTGAGCTAATAACAATTTTCCGACCCTTTTCCAAGGTGACTCCATCGTCGCAAGTTCGAAAAAAGGTCCGTAACTTATATGGGCAGTAAAATTTACATATTGCGCAGACCAGGGCACTCAGCCAATAATAGCAATCTATAATTTCAACAGCAAAGATAACAACCAAAATATGACATATCGCATCGCAAGCGCTATGTGACAAGGAGCGTTTGACATTCCATGCATTTTATAAATCTAGCTTCGCTCTCGGAATTGTCGAATGCAATTTGCCTAAGCATACCGAAACTAATTCGAGACGGAATATAGCGATTCGTTTTCAGTTCCCGCAAACAATTTATCATACAAACGTGACTAGATTTTTGGGATAGCGGGATTTTCAGGTCAGCTTCGTAGTGAAAACCGGGAGCAATCTATTTTTAGTGGTATCGACTTTTAAACAATACACGTGTGCCTGCACTGCACACAGCGAAGTGCCGCGTTTGTAAGCATTCGCTGGCTAAAAGGTATACTTTAGTAACATTTTTAAAACAGAGTAATATTTTTGTGAGCTCTTTGTCGCTATTCTTTGCTTGTCTGCTATGACGTTGCTAATGCTATTCTTTCAAGTTCATTGTTGCTTTTCATTGCCATGGAAACCTTTTACCAGATTGCACCAGGACGATTATGTTTTTCAAATTTATTAGAAACCTATTGAAGTCTTGTTATTTTGGAATCTAGGCCGGTATAAATAGTCAGTACTCAAGATGCATCTCGGTCTCAAGACACGGTTCAGGCTTTGTGATTGGTTGACTGTCAAAATTTGGATTGGTCCAAATTTTGACAGTCAACCAATAACCATAGAGCCGAACCGCGTCTTGAGACCGAGATGCATCTTGAGTACTGACTATTTATACAGGCCTAGATTCCAAAAAGGCCCTAGAGCCTCAACAGCTTGTCGCATTCAAATCTAAAGACACATCTTAAACTCAAGTTTAAGAGGTATCTTTAGATTCGCCAGGCGCGAGCGTGAGACTGGTTACTTCAGAGAAGTTAAATGTTTTTTTAATGGATAGGTTATCATGATGATATTCACAATTTGCAGTAATTCCTACAAGAGCTCTGAAACAACACGCGCCGTAGTTGCACTGTGGAAAATGAATTCACAGAACGCCTGAAATACACGCCGCCAACACGGGATCTATATTAAGGCCGTGGAAATTATGCGACTGATTGGATTTCTGCTTAAATCAATAATGCTACATTTCACAATGAATATTGTTGAGTGTAGAGTATAATGATTTTCGTATGAAAGTCGTGAAAGAAATTATTGTAAAATATGTCTCGACATCTTGTTCTGTCGCATCCAGAACAATTACATGTAGTTTCAATACTACCGCATCTGTTCCAGAATTTCTTCCAATCAAAGTTCAAACCAAAAGTTACAGTAAGTTTTTTGAGACTAAAGTTAGCGAAATCAGTCCAGACCTTGTCGAGTTTAAGCGAGACACTCTCAGTGCAATTTATTTTTATGTGGAACATAAATTAACGAGAACATTTGGAATGGAAATGTACTTATTAAATATAAAATAATGATCAAAGCCACCGACAAAATATTGTGAGCATGACCAACAACCGTGGTAAGATTATATAGGTAGCTTATCCTCATTATAGACCAATCCAATCACAGCACAAATAATTGTGATTTCACATAAAAGAGTAAAACAGTGCAATATCACGTCACACGCTCGTGTGGCTTTTAAGTTTTATCTAAGCGAGTTCGATTTAAGGGCACGACTGATTTTCCGTATATTATATTTATATATTGTAGCATAACTATACCTTTTTATAAAGCACAAATAATACAACAGCTAATATTACTAATGGATTAACAAAATGGCTTTTTTCGTAACTGTTAATCTTCGGGACAAAACAAGTGGACATTAATCATTTTCGTACATAAATCTTGTAAGTTAAACACTAACATTGATTTATAAGAGTTTCCATTAGTCTACGCTTAATGATGATTATTTCGGATTTTGGACAGTCAATACGCCTTAACGAGATCGTACAGTGGAATGTTTAACTAAACGTTGGTTGTGTTTGATTAAATCCATCATCGGCAACGCCTCGGGTCCAGTAGTTTAGTGGTTTGCTAGTTTTGGGTCGAATGCCGCGTTGGGACAGCAAAATGTTGTTTTCTAAATTATTGGTGACAATAATCAGTTTTATACCATACGACTGACGCATGGATAGGTGATTTGCGTCGGATATGCATCTAAAAGACCGTTGGAAAGTTGGCGGCCATCGGGTTTTGACTGTCGACTCCTGAGGGGCGTAACCTCCCTCTTCTAGGACTATGTAACTAACCTATCTAACTTTTGACAGTATTAATGAAATCAAAAATGCAACCCTCGTTACTAAACTTAGGTAACTCAAATACTTAGCTTAAGTAACTAGGTAACTTAACTTCAAGCAAAGTTAACTACGGCTCGAAATGTCTTGAAAAATTCAATCATTTGACTATAATAGTACCTGAAGCTCTAGTCAAGATCTTTGAATCTAACTAGAATCTAGGCTATGTATGGTGGACTCACCATTCTGCGGTTTGACGGGCGGTATGTGGTTGGCGATCACATAGTCGCCGATGACGCCGTCCAACTTGGCCGCCTGCAGCGTGCTAGTGTAGCACGTGCGGCAGTACTCCAACCTGGAACGTTAAAGTGAGCTACAGATAATGATATAAACAAGGAAAAAGAAAAGAAATATCATCTGCCACCGTGCGTTTTTCGCGTAACTTTCTAACGCGCACTGTTAAACTCTGGAACGAACTGTCACCAACAGTATTTCCGGACCTATACGACCTGCAAATCTTCAAGAAGAGAGCTTATTCCCTCTTAAAAGGCCGGCAACGCACCTTCAGCTCTTCTGATGTTGCGAGTGTCCATGGGCGACGGTAGTTGCTTTCCATCAGGTGACCCGTTTGCTCGTTTGCCTATATTCATAAAAAAAAAATTAAGATGTCTGTTTACTGTCTACGAGTTATGTGCTTTAAGATTTTGCTTACGTAGTAACTATTTATTTGGTAATTTGTGCTTTTGCGATAGATCTAAGAGCTTATTGACATTGGTACAGTAGACAGTAGACGAGCATTTTCCACTGGATTTATTGGATCAGCTCTTTTAAAACCAAAGCTCTGATAAAATCCCAAATATTTCAACTAAAACAGAGGCTTGGTTCAAAATTATTTACAATAGTCGATGCAACGTTGTCCCACAGGTGTACGTCTACTCAGTGCGATCTTAACCTCATCTACAAATTAGAACAATACAACTAGTATTATCTATACTAATATTATAAATGCGAAAGTATCTCTGTCTGTCTGTCTGTCTGTCTGTCTCGCTTTCACGCCAAAACTACTGAACCGATTGTAATAAAATTTTGTACACAGATAGTCTAAAGCCTGAGAAAGGACATATGCTACTTTTTAACTGGAAAAAGAGGTTGTAAGGGGGTGAAAATGCGTAAATTTGGTCAAATTAAGTTAGTTCCAAAAACTCAAAACAGATGGCGCCAAGAGTCCCCTAGATCGCGCTATTGCTTGCTCATGCGTATTTCTATAAGAGGTGGTACCATGTTGAATTAAATTTTTCGATTCTTTCGATTGTTATACACGTTACTAACTAATAACTCACCTACCAACTTAGGTATCAAATTCAAATACAACAGTGCCAAAACTACTGAACCCATTGTAATGAAATTTTGTACACAGATAGTCTAAAGCCTGAGAAAGGACAAAGGCCACTTTTTAACTGGAAAAAGGGGTTGTAAGGGGGTGAAAATGCGTAAATTTGTTCAAATTAAGTTATTTCCAAAAACTGGAACAGATGGCGCCAAGAGTCGCCTAGATCGCGCTATCGCTTGCTCATATGTATTTCTATAAGAGGTGGTACCATGTTAAGTTAATATTTTGATTCTTTCGATTGTTATACATGTTATCAAATAACTCACGTACCAACATAGATATCTCATATCAGAAACAAGTCTACCAATAATAAATACTAAATAGTATATGGGTATTGGGCAAAGCTAAAGTTGTGTAATGCATTATGCAGTAAGTTGTATAACGCTAAATAAGCTTGGTATAAAAAAGTTTAATAAAAAAAAAACATTATGTGCACACTACACGGCTGTTTTGGGTATTTTGATTTAAGGGGTACCAGGGTTTCGAAAAAGCTTTTGACACCAATTTTATTGACACCGCGCGCTATAAACTGAAGTCCACGCGGACGAAGTCGCGGGCAACAGCTAGTTTATTATATATGTTTACATTTTCATCTGTATGTAAAAGAGTTGTTTCCCCAGCGAACTCTATTTTGGAAAAATGTGTCATTCCTAAATAATTTACTTTTTCAGTCAACTGTTTCAATTTTTTAAAATTTTACGTGTGAAGAGAAGAGCACGGGTAATAAAAAACAAATATTCCTCATCAAAAGAGTGACCAAATAATTGGATTCCATACACAAGGGATAATTAAAAATTAACAACGACAAAAAAGGTTGTGTTGTGGCAGAGTATATTTACACTGGCAAGTGGCAACATTCGCAAAAGGTTCCACACATCTGGGTCCATACCCCATACCATAAAATAAATAATATACAGTAGACCTTTACACGAGACATTATCGCGATTTTGGATAACTTTAGACTGTACGCATTTGTAAAACAAGCAAAATCAAAATTGTTTTATTTCTAAATTAGTTTAAAATAAATATTTCCAGAATGTCTGCGTTGAGCGCATTTGAACGTACCCTAGAGTAGATATACTGACTTGATGGTTGATCAAGGCAGTATCAGCAAATAAAGCAGTAAATCTTTTCTCTATGTTAAACAAGTTTAATTTCAAAGACACGGTTGATTTACTCTACTGATTCATACTGTGTCCATACCGGGAAAAGGGTCTATAAAAAGTTGGATATGTTTTGTCATTGTGCGATATGTTTTTGCGTACCCTCCATTGTTATCGCCTCAAAGGCTATTAGCGGATTGCTTTATGTGGGACATTTTTTGCGATTTACTCACATACGGGACGAACAGACATAATATTAACTTCATTATGTATTGTGATGGAATCGTTCAAGACATTTATAACATTTTATTTAAGAAATTAAATTAAATAATTATAGCCGTCTACGATGCTTGGACACACACACATACACACGCACCCAGACAGACACGAGAAACTTCACATAACACCCCTCTTTCTGGTCGCAGGTTAAAAATGGAAAAAATGACTATTCCTAGCACAATTTTTCTATAGTCTAGCTTCTATTTTCATATTCAGACTAGCTGCTCTTTTGCTCTGAAGATGCGAAACAACTGACTTTTAATGTCCTCGTTATCCTTTGCTTTGGCATAGCGTCCCGGCCGCGATTGCCTCATCCTAGTTACATAAATTTGCTTTTAGTTCGCCAACTGTGAACATCAATCCGGGAGCAGCGCTCGTCATAGACCTTTTTCCTTTTTATTGAAATCATTATAAACAGCGTGCTGTGCCATTTCAACTTTTATAAGCAAAACTACCATACTTTTATAGCAACTTGTAGACTTTTATGAAAATAGCCTAGCAATGCATTAATCAGCTCAGAAGAAGTGCCAATCAATACTGCGGGGCAAAAATTGTCACATTTAGCAATTCCTCTCAATCAATTCAGCAAATGAATTGTCAAAACTGTCAAACTGACAAATTTGTCAAATTAGTACGAATTACTAAATATGAATGGCAAGCAGATTTGCATTTTGCGATTTTAAAAGAATGAATCATAACATGATTCATAATATGATTCTTCAAAGCGACCATTTTAGCCCCGCTGTTCTTTTACTCTCATAACGCAGTAGGACGACGGAACAGGCGCAGGATTCAATTGTTCGTCATGAAAGATGGCATGCGTTGTAAAAAGCAAAGTCTCCAAATCTTTTAAAAACAGCATTTTAGTTACATTTTGAGGTTAGTGCCAAGTGTGAATTTAATCAAGCAAGCTCTAAACCATTAGACCACCGAGGCGCTGAATATTCCAGTAACCGATCCTAAATACAAATCTAACCAATAATGCTATTGATCCGGGTTCTAGCGCGATCCATTGCATCTTTTATAACCTTCAATTATTCACGACTGCACACACTTCCACACACTATCCAATCTGCCAATAGTAGCTTGCTTTCAATTTAATTCCAGTTCCATTTTTTTTATTCCAGCATTAGTTGAGATTTTAGCATTTGGCAGGTAAAAAAAGGAAAAATACAAGAAATTCGCATCGCTATAATCGTTGCCAAACTTTTGAGTCATTCCTAAAAAAATTCAATGTATGGGCAAAGAGCTCATCTAATAAAGTGGAACTATCCTTGGCTACCGTCCAGGAGCTAGGTCGTTCCTTTTTACGGCTTTCACTTGAGGGGTTAAAATGTCACCGAAATAAAAGGAATATAAAATGAACTCAGTCAACGATAATACGGCGCGATGCTTACAGGAGATATTGTAATAAACGAACGTTTGAAAACATTTTTGCTCGAGTGTTTACATTAAAGAATCATGGCTGGGAGGAGACGTAAGGACCACGTGACATTTATTGGCTGTAAGGGCTGGTGCTCGCTCGCTCGTAAATGCCAGACTCCTCGAGGTGGCATTGACCTTGGTATTGACGTTTAGGGAATTTCAGGCCCATCGCTCGAGAAAAGTGATTTCATTAAATTACTTCGGTTGAACGATAAAAGAATCGCTGGAAATGGAAACTGTTTCTTTTACACTCAGGGGAGCAATTTGATATTATCACTTCGAGAGCAAATTATGAGAACGATTTATAATTTTATTTCTCTACTTAGTGTCAATGATAAAAACTCAGCATATTAATTTGCAGTAATTGTAAACATATTATACATTATCCTATTTAGTGGGTACTAAAAGTTTCCATTATTCAACACTGAATAGTTAATTTGTCACTAAACAAACATAATAACCAAGGAAGTGTGTTTTAAAACGCGCAAGGTTGATGTTAAGTAGGAAGGTCAAATGTGTGTTTTTCTGAAGAGTTCAAGACCGTGACGTGGTAGTGAAAAAAGTCTATTTTTTTTCTGCTGAGATTGCAGCTGCAAGCTGAGCAATAGTAAATGGTTCACAGCCTCTCCCTGTTGGCCCAAGCTGGATTAAAGATGATTTAAAAAGTCATATTAGCGATTACATGTACATTCACGATGTCGATTGATAATGCTATACTTAACTTCTCAATCATGAGCAATTCATAATGGCCATCGTAAAGAGTAATTTTAAGGGCGCTCTGAATTCAAGGATATATTCTGCAGGTGTATCGTTCAATTTCCGGCGCCTAATTGTTGATGTACGCCTTGTTAAGTTTCCCTCTTTCTGGGACCTTTGGTACCCTTACTTAGCAATCAACGGAAGCAGTTGTAAGTAGCACACCGGGCTCATAAAATGGAAGCATATTCCTGTGGTGTCATTTAAGGGACGTTTTTCTGTTACGCAAATAACCAGCCACCCGCATGCGGATGCAACTGCTGCGGCCGGTGTTATCCATAATTTGTGTAAAATGTGGACAGAAGGGGGACGTTCTGTCCACATACGGGCTATCCCCTGCAGTATGGCCACTATAGAAAGGTTTATTCGGTAAAGTAGACAAAGTGATGGGTTAACAAACGAAATCAGTCATTTTGTCCGCAAAAACTGTCAGCGTTTCTATTCTTTCGTATTTCTAATGTGGCCATGCTAAGCCTGGATGGAGAAATAGTTTTATAAATAGAGCACCAATTTGATAGAACTGCTTGTATTTTTCAGTCATAAGTCATAACTCATAAGGCCGGTCATAGACGGACCGCATCTTGCTGTCCAAACCGACTGCAAAATGCGGTCGCCGCACGGCGATCTGCAGCTTTCATACTAAATTCATATCCGCAATACACGGACCGCTCGAGCAGTTCCTGAGCGGTCGGTGCCAACGCGACCGCTCTAGAGTCGGTCCCGACTCCCGACTATAACTTGCGATCCGTCTATGGCCAGTCTAATTCATCAAATAGACTCTCTCTTTCTGTCACTCACCAAGCGGCGTGGTCGGGCTCCAGCTGTCCGCCCAGCTGTCGCGGCAGGCTGGCGCGCGGCACGTGCGCGCTGAGCTGCGGCGCACTCACCGTGTGCACGCGCTCTCGCAGCTTCTCCCTCACGAACAGCCGCAGGATACGGAAAGGCGCCTTGAACCACAGCGGCGCCGTCACTATCAACACCTTCTTCAATTTGGCCGGGTAGCCCCCCTGGAACAACGGAAAGAGTACCGTTAGCATACAACATTGGAATAATATCATATTCTCGTTTTATTTTGAAATATTTTCTTAGCGTTAGGCCCCGTCCATACTGCGAATTGTCACCGCGCGATTTTCATTCTCGCGAATTTATTCACATAATATTCAATGTGTGACGGAATCGCGAGAAAGGGACAGGCCCTTAGTGTACTCACCAGTGGCGAAGAGTCCATATAACCCGATTCCCGTCGGCTTCCCTTTTGGAAAATTGAATCTATGGGCCAAATACATTTTTATCTAATAAATATTTTACATACTTAAAAAACTTTGAATTCACTAAACGACTACAAAATTTTATATGCAATAAATTTTTCTCTCACTTGAAATAGTTTGAATTAATAATTAATCGCCTACAAATTTATATAGTGCAGGCCATCTCCGATAGAAGCCGATAAATTAGCGGGTTATTTCTTCATACAACGATATTTCATAGTAAGCATCTGTCCTTTTCATTCGTGTGAACTGATCGTCATGTTCTGTCTCGTTCTACCACGCGCCAATATACTCGGAAATAAGCCGATACTCGGCGAGTTATTACCGAGAAAGGTTAATTAGCAACGCACAAGTGCGAGCGAGGAAGATGAACTTCATGAAGTAAAATTGTTATGAGTCAAATTGCGGATGAGTGTTTGTAAACAACTTGTTTATTTTGTGTTTAAATGTCGAATATTATTTGTTTTAGCGTTAAGAAGAGTGCAGTGTTGCGAATTTAAATTAATTTGTATTGTGATTTGTTAATTGTGACTCGTACAGCTGAGACTGTTGTCTGACAGATTATTTGCTGTCGAAGGAAACTTCGTTTTCCAAACTTAGTTTTGAATGACCGTATGTGCCGTCACGCATACAACTTAACTCAGAAGGCATTTTTCAAAGGCATCATTATCAAACTTTAAACTCGAACATTGTTGAATATCAGTGCTGAGCGTTTTGGTAAGTAGATTTTTTACTCCGGCTTTCCTTCCGAAAATATTCACCCTTCGCCACTGGTACTCACATTACATGGAAAGATATTGCGTGTCGGGCTGACAAAGTACGTGGGTGTCAAAAAGGCAGGGTCAGGTTTAGAGTATGAAATATTTGTCATTTTCTGGGCGAGATTGGTCAATAATTTAAAAATCCAACCTATCCAATAATAAGGTCGATTCCGGTTCATCATTAATTCGCATGTGTAAACGCTCTGAGCGTCAAATAATTCGCTGAATTCCATGCTAGAACAGTAGATCTTATGATCCAGATCGCATTTCAAGAGCACCTGAATAAGATCCACTAAAAGACACAACACAACACAATAATATGCTAGTTTTAGTTTTTGTAATTGGCGTATCTATGTTCTGTGTAGATGTATAATGTGTGACACGGGAATAATAACGCACGCAACTGTTACGTGCGCGTTGCATAAAGTTCCCACAGCCTGCAACACTGTAATAAACTTTTTCGACTAAATTACTTCGACATAACACGCGACATAGGTAATACAATAAATGTTATTCAATCGCACGCTAGGTTCTAGAATGTGGTCAATTTATTATTTAACACTAGACGTTCCGCGCGGCTTCGCCCGCGTAAATTAGATATTTCACAGACAAAGTAGTCCACAAAAAAAACCTATGATCCGAAATAACAGAAAAATTGCTCTAGTAGTTCGTGAGATAAGCCCTTTCAAATAATTTTCTCCGTTTTTTCCACATTTTCCTCTATTTCTTCGCTCGTATTAGTCAGCGTGATAAAATATAGCCTATAGCCTTCCTCGATAAATGGGCTATCTAAAACTGAAATAATTTTTCAAATCGGTTCCTGAGATTAGCGCGTTCAAACAAACAAACAAACAAACTCTTCCGCTTTATAATATTAGTATAGATTATATAAAATATAGACAAAGCAAAAACTCAATACGACAAATGGCAATATCCACAATAAAGACAACAGACAGTCCATCAAAGACTCGTAACGTTTCCATTTATTTTGCCGTCAGCATATCATAATGCGATCAGCGAGATATATCGTGGAGGAAACATTGTTTCTCTGACTGAGTGACTTACAAACGTATCATCTAACCTACTATTACGTTTAAGGAAAATCGTGTTCCATATACGTCACCGCGAGACCATCTCGGATCGCTGAGTGTTTCCGCGAAATTCTCTCCTCGCTACGTCGAATCTCGGAGAAAGGTCAAGTCACGATACTCGTTATACTCATATATTGGTTACGAGAAGCGCTCGCTGTACGTTGGGGGGTGTAATGAGAAATCTTTTATACTGGAAAGAACTCAAGGATACTCATCAACTCTACAAATGCATTTCGAATATCGATATATGCGTTCTTATGCATATCTGCAAATTGCAAAGGGGATGAGCTAAAACCAAAACAATATCATTGAACGCATCTTCTTAAGGTTCGCCTATACTTAATCTACTGTATATTATATACCAATAATTATATTTGGCAGCTTTGAAGCCACTTAACATGATGCATACTATGTTATGAAAAGTTTTATTTTCAAAACCCCTGAACAAGGGAAGAAACATCGCGACGTCTAAACACAGTAATTTCTATGTTCGATCAAACTTATAGACATTATGTGCGACTACGATACGGAATACTAAGTAGATAATAAATATTAAATAGGCGGCAGTTCCCAATGCTGACTACGACTCTCTAGGGACATTAAACTATATGTCTCTCTGAACTTTCACTAATTGACTTATCACATGAATATTTTATTAGAACATAACTTTTATAAGAAAGTCCCTTGAGGAATAATACTTTTGTCAAATAGACTTTTCCCTTAGACTGAAAGGGAAAAAATACCAGAGAAGTTAGAAGCACTCTAAGCCCTATAATAGTATTACGTTAAGGGCTTATCTGATGACCTTTTAAACTGATCTTGATGACAAAATATTATCACATCTTGATATATTGCTATTCTTTCACCTTTATCTTACTTTATCTATAGCTCTAACAATAGACGATATGCACAGACGGCGAGTTAACAATACGGCTAGTAACATAAGCTAGTATCACTTTCGCAGTGAGTGCGGACTACGGTCGTCAACAAAACCGATTCGATCTTATTCCTATTGGAATAAGGTTGAAAAGTACTTCAGGCGCAGAAGGAAGGAAAGGTGAGAACAATACGCGTTATTTAGCCCCGGGCACGACACGCCATAAGCACATGGAATTACTCACGAGTGCACATTCGCCAGGGAAGTAAGGGAACGTGGCAAAATAGGGTACCTACCTAAGGTTCAGAGAACAAGAACTCCTGTAGATAAATGCTTTAAACAAAACACACATTTGACAACTTGACGCTCCGCTTCGCAGACGCCTGTTCGCGTAGGTTTGGCCTAACCTAAGCTTTGTTCACTGAGTCTTAGGTACTATTTAACCTTGAACTCTACATTTTCGCGTGTGCGAAGAAATCATAGTAAATACAAGAAATTGAAATTGGCTAACAGTAGCCCAAGCATGAATATTTGCCAAAGTATCATCATCGAATGAAAATGATAATAAGCCAATGATAATAGCGCCTCAACAACTTTGATTCGTTCACCATACGGACACTTTTTAAAAGAAATTGCTTACGCTTAGCCCACAGGTATGAATGTATTCAAAAAAACTACCAATAATGGATGAATAAATGGAATTATGGATTCTATTGAAAAGCAACGGAGTAAAAATATTTATATGCAACTTGTAATGCATGATCTGCGTATTTTGGATAGTAACTGAAGCCAAATTTGAGTCGTCAAATGAGAGTTAGATACAGCTCTATATCGTATTATGATATTTCGATGCATCTGAAGCAAACAGAAGCCTATAAGATGATATTATGTTATAGCCATACAGTATGATATCATAAGCGGATGCTGTTGCCGGGTAAATTCAATATGATATAAAAGAAGATATCTATTTTAAGCGGCGAGAATTATTCAAGGTTTTCCCTCATTAATATGCAAGAGCCAAGAGCTGATAACTTAGCTTGTGCGGGTCATTAAAATTTTATTAAGGCCGCATTATGCATAATTGGCACGTACTTTGATACGCCAAAATCTATGGAACCGTTATGTTTCTAATTAGCACTTTCCCTTGCATTACGTCACATACGTGAAATTTGGGGCGCGATGGGTAGCCATGATTGCAGAACGCCTCCATGGTCCAGTGGTTTAAATCCAGGCTCTTAGCTCTTAACTGAGGTCATGGGTTCTTTTTTTTTTTTTTTTATTATAAAATTGGGGCCGTCTATGGACTGTTCGTCATATCCTTTTTTTGTTATTTTATTATTTAGATTTTTCGCACCAAGGATAATTGAAATAATATTATAAATTTTAATTAATTGTGGTCCATCACGCCATGGACACTTTTTTTTTTATTTTTTATTTTATTTTTTTTTTAAATATATATGTGTAGATATATATATATTTAATAGAATAGAGTATAATATGTTATACATATAATAAATAAATATATATATTTATTGTTTTATAAATTGCATAATAATAATATTAATGTTTTGAACGGTGAGGTCCCAGTCGGTGTGGCGGCCAGTAGATCCGACATTTTCCGATTTCCTTAGATTTTATGCTGCTCCACCCTTTGCCTTTAGATGTTGTGACATTGGCTTGGTGGAGAGGGGTCACTCAAGCTGGGTGGAGTTTCTAGGTTGTTAAAAAGATATCGTTCTGTGTCGAATCTACCCGCCATGTGGCTTAGGACTTTATCGTTCCTGTCTTTTATAGCCATTTTTTTTTTGAAAATAAAAAAATGAGGTCATGGGTTCGATTCCCGCGTTGGATTAACGTGTTATGTATTTCCAAGTTTGGTCAAAACAATGCAGGCTGATCACCTGATTGTCTGACAAGTAATATGATCCATGCGTCGGATGGGCATGTAAAAAGTCGGTCCTGCGCCTGATCTCTCACCGGTCGTCACCGGTCTTCCATCCCACTGGGTTATGAGAGTAAAGGAATAGAGTGCTCTGGGTTATGAGTGAGTGTGTAGTACACAACACTTGGGCACTATGAAAATTACTCCTGCGTAACTGGCCTGGTTTCAATGAAACCGGCCACTATCACCGAAATCGGTGTGCGAGTTATTTTATGATTGCAGAGCTGCCTTCGCCATCGATGTCAATCATGGCATGGGCAATTAAGGACGAATGACTCTCTACAGTCTACATATTCGTGATTGCTTGTATTTGTCCATCATAGTAAAATGTGATGATCCCTCATTAGATAATACTAGCACATGGCTTATGGCTAGGCAAGTACTTGGCTTTGGGCAACATAGAGTACCTAGTAGAATTGATTTGATTCTTAAGCTTCTACCTAGTATGACGTGTTATGTAGAGTCACATCGATGTCTATAAATTACAACATAAAGCATAAATTCCTTTAAAGTGACGATTTCCTCCGTATTCGTATTGAAATAACAAAAAATTTTATAACATAATACATTAAATCTTATTTTAATCTTACGAGGAACAACTTAACATCTTAATTGAATGTATATTTTTCAATACGCCAATTCATGTATGGTCTAAACTACTAAATCGATAAAAGCCAAAATACTTAATAACATAACTGGTTTTGGAGCAAAATCGGTACTTCTACCAAAGTTATGCTGATTAATAAACAAATAATTTATTAGTAATAATATACACTTTTCATGCACTTTTTCCACTTTTATTAATAACAATTATGTTTTACACGACCGGTTTCGATAAAATCATCATCAGGTAAATAATTTATTATGTAATATGTGGTTACAACCACACGTACACGGCTAATTAACGATGCCCTAATTATAAGTTATGAACATTGATCACAGTTAACAAACTTAATAGGTAGCATTAAATAGGGGTCGTGCCGCCCCTAAGCATTAAATTAATATTTTACTAACTTGAAAGATACTCCTGCATGAAGTATTATGGGATATTATTATACTGTATGTTCCAGTATACTGTATGTCTAATGTCGGTTATGTGATTTTATGTACAGATCATTATTTTTTACATAGAAGTGCAATAATTTTCACAACATCCAGATCAGTAGCAAAATAACCGCTACAGTCTTTTTTACAACATACAGGAATAGGGGATATATTTTATCATTATTTACTAAGTTCATGTTTTTTGTTTAGACGAAACGCATTTTTACAATGCGCGTCGCGCGTCGTTGAATAAACTTGTGTAGAGTTGAAATAAAATATACACCAAACAGACAAACACCTAATATAACCTTTCTAAAATATATTTTAGGAAGGTTAAAAGTAATAAGTAATTACGAATTGACAATGTTTTTGAAATACAATCATTTTCTGACAAATAACTTTTACAAAGAACCCCGTCTATTATGCTTTGAAAGCCTTCCGTTACAGAAATGAAAAGATCCGAAAACGTTTTCCAGGGACGTAGTTTGTATTCGTATTGCAAATCAAAACGTTAAATTTATATTTAATGGCGACGAAACGAAATGCTTCCATTTCCATACCGAAATACAGAATGTCATCATCATTAAAGCCATTGTTGAATTTTTACTAATAAAAATACAGAGATTCTATTATACAGTTATTATCCTTATCCGAAAAGAAAATTGACTAGAAGAACAAGGACAAAACATTGTAAAAATATAACGTTTGTACTACCCACTGTACACGGGGCTTAACAAACAACCACAAACGTTGTATTTTAAATAAAACGTCGAGATCTTTTATTAGTACTACGGGTTAACAAATAGTAACACAAATCCTTATACTCCTCTTCTCGATCTTGGTTAGAGTCCTCTAGACTTGTGAGGACTTACTCGTATTGAATTTGCTAGGAAGCTGAGCGCAAAGTCAAACAATACTGTCGAGTGAAGGTCAATAAAATTGAACGTATCCGCAGTTTGGGGATAGCGGCGCATAGGGTGCGGGTCATTGACCCGGATGTAGCCCTCAGCTTATGACGAGCCCTCGGGAGGTGCGAACTTGAGAGTCGAAATGTCCTAACTCCTAAGGGGTGACTCGTACTAGCGGAGACAGAGGCAATTAAACCACAAAGTAATAATTATACCGAAATAAACATAAAACACGGATTAACGTAACGTACGAACGTAACGCCTCCGTGGTCTAGTGGTATAGAGCGTGGCTCTTGACTCGGAGGTCGTGGGTTCGATTCCCGCGTTGGAAACATGTTATTTCCAAGTTTGGTTAGGACAATGCAGGCTGATCACCTGATTGTCTGACAAGTAAGATGATCCATGCGTCGGATGGGCATGTAAAAAGTCGGTCCTGCGCCTGATCTCTCGCCAGTCGTGTCGGTCGTCCGTCCCACTGGGTTATGAGAGTAAAGGAATAGAGAGTGCTCTTGTGTACTGCGCACACACTTGGGCACTATAAAATTACTCCTGCGTAGCTGGCCTGGTTTCAATGAAACCGGCCACCGTCACCGAAACCGGTGTGGGGAGCTATTATAAAACACGGAATTTGCGAAATTCGTACACACACAAGACGATATTGGCATTCTACCAGCCTCGACTAACATTAAAATAACACGACCAAAAACCGTAGATCCACCGTCTGCCTATGAGTCAATTTCTCTGAAGGCACAAGTTTTAAGATGACGCGTAGATGCTTCGACTCCATAGTATGAGCTGACCCTAAGAGTTGAAAGTCGCACTCGTGTAAGTGCATTGTCCGGGGCCTTCAGTATTACAGCGTCTAGACAGTGTCTTACCCTTACATTAATACGACTGTCTGGCTTCGCTATGTTTATTCATGGGAATGCTTAATAAGCGCCGAATTTGCGGTTTATAATCGGACACCACGTTGTTCCGAAACTCTCGAAAGATTCTGTTTTGCGAAGTTGTGTTTAAGTAGCAGCCTGAGTTTGTAAAGATTTTGTCGAGGCTGGGTTAAGTCGTATCTTTAAATTAGAATAAAGAGAGAAGCTTTATAACTGAACCTGCTAAAACCAGGACCTAAGTTCGAGCTAGTAGATAGTAGCTGTCTACACACAAGGTATTCCTTGACATTTGAGTTAAGACTGTAGAATATGTAGAAGCCCTAAATGTAGAATTTGCCTAAGCAAGGTGGTATAAGCATACCGATGTCAGGTAGAAATCTAGTACTAAGAAAGTTTTCTACGTACAACGTAGAAATCAGGTACACCTACGTACAAAACTTCCGTAGCACTAGCATCGTGGCGTTACTGAGTTCGACATAAGAACCTCTTTGTTTAGGATGTTATTAATGACGTATTTGTCAATAATGGTAATTTAAAATCTGGAAGCAAATCCACTATCATCAAAAAAATTGCGTCGTAAATCTCTTGTTAGATTGCCTGAGCTTAACCAAACACTCAATACAGAACAAACATTGACCAGACGACCTTGTGGAAAATCGATAGAGGTCTCCCCATCCTGTTTTTAAACATAAAATAATTGAATATGAAAACTTTTCTGAACTTTGTTCCTTTGCAATGCCAAGCAAACTCTTTGCATTGAGTTTGGACGCTACATTTTTCATAACTGCGAAACAAACAGCAAAAAGGGTTCTTTTAACAGGAGTTAAAATATTGTTAAAGTTTCATTCATACAGTTTTGCGCTAAAGTTTCGTTTCATAAATATACTAGATGACGCCCGCAACTCCTTTTACGCCAAAATTATTTTATCACATGAGAACCGTACATTTTCTACAACAAAACTATCTTTAGATATCCTTATTCCTCTCCCCAAGTATCCATACCCATTTAAATCGTCTCAACCGTTTAAGCGTAACAGACCGACACATTTAAGCATTTAATATTAGCAAGGACTATATTTGTTTAGGCTAAAAAAGATTTTGAAAGGGATAATCTTTATTTCGGGTCGTGTTGTTGAAACTAGTCCCGAGAGCTCATCGTCACTCGAACGAAAGATCAACACCGGCTCGTCAGGGAAATTCTATTAGGAATCAAAGAAAGGTGAATAAAACAGTCCTCGATCGCGTAACAGCTCCCGTCCGTAACCTACTTTCTGTACTCCGATTCTGTGTAAGGTGACGCCACGTTAAAGTAAAAAATCCTTTTGGATATGTTTTATATCGCTTGTTTTCAATGAAAATGGAACATCAAGAAATAGAAAGGGCGTAAGCGACAACATAGTTTTTGTCGCGTAAATTAAAAACCATAAATATATTTCATTTAAGCTATGGGCAAATTATAGTGTATGCTTGAAATAATCTATGTACAAATTTTGGAAGCTTTAATCACTCTCCTCTGTTGGCAAAATTAGAATCCCTGTTTTTATAGAGGTATTTTTGATTAATTATTCTGTGTTATAAAAGTTGACCAATCGTGTTATGCTATGGGTAATTCAAAGATAAAGACATGATGAATACTGACAATGAACTTTAATTTCTTAGCTTTAGTCATTGTTGAGAAAAATCGATATCGCTGCCGCCAAATTATTAAGGCGTCACCTTAATCCAATATTAACACCGTTTCGATAATATGGTTTCGATGCAGTCTCGGTTTTAATTACAATTCATGTTTGACGTCGGTTTGATACTACAAAATGTTATATTAAACCAACCTCAACACCTCAACTATTCCGTTTGTTCAAAACTTCGACCAAACAGGTTACATGCATCAAGAGAATACTGTTTTACTATTAGTCAAACAGCAGACTGAATCCAAATTGTTAATGTTGGATAAACTAGATAAACATACCAGAATCGGGGTATCTACCGATTGTCGTTGCGCATTATGTCCTCTTTGAGACAATTTTTAACGTTGAAGTTTCTTGAGAAAATCACCTCAACCTCACCTTGATTTAAGAGATTATAGCTGCTATTTCTCCGGTCGAAATGACAGTGGTGTCCCATTTTATTATTGACTGACTTCCAAAAAGGAGGAGGTAATACGTTCGGCTCTATGTATTTTTTTTATGTATGTTCAACGATTACTCAGCCGTTTGTGGTCCGATTTACAAAATTCTTTTTGTGTTGTATAGGGTTTGACTCGAATTTGGTACCATGTTCATAAAAGTGGTGACCTGATGATGGGATCCATGAGTAATCGAGGGAACTCCTCAAAATTTATATGGAAACATATAGTGATTTTGATTTTTTCTGAAGTGTTTCAGGCATATACTACCAAAAAGTAAGATTTTGCACCAGGATGTACTCTGGTTCCGAAGATACCCAACAGAACTTTTGAATCCTTATAGATACAAGATCGAGGATTTTGGCTTTATTTAAACTACTCCAGGCAAAAGCCAATGGATTCTACATTATTTCTGCTGAACATAGGCAACATTTTATTTTGGAAAAAATTGGGTTTCGTAAGATATTTGGGTTTTTCGGACGCCAGGTGTAAAATCAACCAGAAAAGTTACCTATTTTGCGTACGCTGCCGAAACTATAAAAGATAGAACCATAAATGTTATAAGTAATTGTAGATCTTATAAATATCTACAAAAAAGTCCGCGACACACTATACTTATCTATGTCGAGTGAGGTACAATGACCATTTTTTTATTTAAAAATCTTGAAATTTTTTTTAACTACATTTAAACGCGTTTATTTTACTTATGCTATTAATCCTTATGAAAATAAAATATTTCATCACTAAGTACAGTTTATGTACATAACATTTGGTCTTTAAATGATTAAAATTGGACGTTTAGTTTTGAAATTATGGCAAAATTAAAATATAACGACAGTGGGCGTCACCAAGCGGGGGTGCGTGTGCGGGAGGAAGACAATCTGTGCAATGTGCACTATATTTAAATGCATCCCTTCGGATAATGACTGCGTCCGCGTCGTCGATGTCAGTATTGGAGTCTGTGAATTAACCTGGAAATCATTTTGCTGACCGAGTCTTTCCTGGGTAGGCTTTTTGCAGCCGTAACCGACATCCACGCGACCGGAGCCGCGGGCGACCGCTAGTAATAATATGTACAACTCTCGAGCTATAAGTAATATAGCCTTGTGGTCTCATAGGTAACTAAAAAGGGTAAAATTATTATTTTTTAACAAAAAATTTAAACCGACTTCCAAGGTAAAAACAAAAGTACTCGTAATATTCTTAAACATAATCTAAAAAGAATCAAATAATTCTTATTCCTTATTATAGTGCCGTCTTCAGACTTCGCCTAAACCTCAACTATTTCTGTACTCAATCTTCATGCTTTTGAAGTCGGTACCAGCTTACCTTAGCGTAAGTTCTATGTCAAGGATCTCAGAACTTTTCCGGGCTGGTAGCGACTTCAAAAGTACGAAGATTGAGTACAGAAATAGTTAAGGTTTAGGCAAAGTCTGAAGACGGCACTATAATAAGGAATAAGAATTATTTGATTCTTTTTAGATTATGTTTAAGAATATTACGAGTACTTTTGTTTTTACCTTGGAAGTTGGTTTTAATTTTTTCTTATCCATAGTTTGAATTGTCTCCTTATACCTTAGCAAAACAAACGCCCCTTGTAAGCTAACAAATTGTAACCCAAATAGTTTTACACCGCATTTAGATATCGGGGGTATTTGGGGCCAGGTGTCTGGCAGGGGTTGGTGCACATGAATAGCGCAGCTGTTCACCATTGTTACTGGGCCAAGGTCCGCCAATACCGTATTGTGTCGCGTCTCTGCTGTTGTAATGCGCCATTCTTGGGTTATTGGGCTTTTGATTGGTGATGTACTACAATCTTGTATATTAGTTTATCTTTATAATACCGAATTGCCGAGTGTTTCGGCTTTCCATGGTTAGATTACTTTAACAAAACATTGGTGAAAATAATATTTTCACCAATGTTTTGTTAAAGTAATCTACCAGATAATAATTTAAGGTTATAACATATTACGTTATAACCTTAAATTATTATCTGGTACCTAACAAAGCTAATTTAGGATTGTAATCACAGGTGACATAAATTTTTATGTAGGTCCTGTAGTTAGAGCCTATCCAACTCAAACTGAGACCCAAAATATTTGCTCCTCACAATATAACGTGACCAAAGTATAAAATATCAATAAGTAGGCACGTTAGTAATTATGTAACACATTCAAGCAAAGAACCAACAACCATCTTTTACGATAACACTAAAGATTTATAACATTTAAACACTATTTTTCCCGAACACTTTCGCCGAACTCAAAAGATGTTCATGCTCCTTGGATATCCTTTGTAAACGCTTCCTCGAGTTACTCATAACCGCCCGGTACTTTACCGTATGAAAGGGTCAAAGCAGCTCCATTTCAACACAAAATGGAGGCATTCACGACGAAAATGAGAATGTGAGGGCTGGAACACGCCATCTAATACGTAAATAAACCATCGCAATCGCCAATCTTTCTTGAAAGAGGTGCGTTTTAAATAAATATACAGAATGTAACAAAACTAAGTGATAATACTTTAGGGTTTAGTGTCAAAGTAGCAGAGCTTAAGTAGTTTTTTTTAAACTTTTGTATGGGCAAACTCATGACGCCGGGGCGCTTGCCCATACAAATCACAAAAAAATGCTGCTTTCAGCGCTGTAAAGGAGTGAGCACACTGAGACGGGCCGTGCCGGGGCTCAGCGTGCCGGGGCTCATCGCAAAAATCCGCCTCCATACAATTTGTATGGAAGCGGAAATCCACCTCCATACAAATTGTGCTCACTCTTTGCTCACTCCTTTAAGGTACAGTCTCGAATTAGAAATATGTATATCTAAAATATATGTATATTTGTTTCATCGTTTTCATAACTGTAATGAAAGGTCCATTACAGTTTCATATCTATTGTATCATAACAATCTTGTATATTTGTATTTATTTGGTTTTACTGCAGCAGCAGCAAACGTCACTAAGTTTAAGAATTGCAGGCTTAGCATGGCCATCATAGAAAGGTTTATTATTACTGTAAAGTAGATAAAGTGGAATAACAAAGGAAATCTGTCAGTTTGTCCGCAAAAACTGTCAGCGTTTCTATTCTTTCGCATTCCTGTGGCCATGCTAAGCTTGCTGGTGGTGGTGCAAGATTTGGTGGAGAAAAAAAGTCATGCTTAGACTTAAGCCATACTGTAATTAGTATCGACAAGTAGTAAGAGCGATCTACTCTGCAATAGCTTATTAAACTTTCACGTCAACTTCGTTAAATACTTAAGCCGGTGATGATTTCGCAAAGTCCTTGTGGCGTCCAAATTGATGGAGCGATTCCGCCAGCAACACGGAATCCATTGTTAGCACTCCACAATACCTGGCCGAACGCCAGCACGGACTAAGTTAGAACTTACGATTAATAGGCTGTCGCGAAATGCGCTTTGAATATTACAGAGATCGATCCATGCTAATAAAAATGCCAAACCCTGTCTGTCTTTACCTCTTTACGCCCAAACCGCTAAACCGATTTAGCTAAAATTGAGTATGCGGATACTTTATACTTAGAGACCCGGGAAGGTGTCCCACCTAGGATACTTTTCATTCCGGAAAAATGAACGGTTCCCACGCGATAAATCAATTTTTGCGCAACGGAGTTACGGGCGTAATCTAGTGTAAATTGTAATATGATGGCGGACCAACAAACGTCACCTGGAACTGGATCACGCTATCAAAGTTTTCCAAGTGCGACGGTATGTGAAGGGGAGGCACCTGAAAGCAATACATCGGACTACGGCCTGATTGTGCATTCCAGCTCGCTCAGTCGGAATAGGCGCGGGTGTACCAGTGACGAAGGCTAGTTTTTTAGAGAGAAGCTCAAGCCCCTAAGCGTTTTGGCTCTAAACATTTCAGAGGTTGTAAAGAAACCCCAAGCCATATAATCTATGAATAACCTTCTTTTTTTTAAATCGGTTAAAAATAACGAGAATTTTCCAATAAAATCTCTGATGTCCATCAATATCTGACCGACGGATCGCGTCAATCAGAGCGACCGAGTGGCTCGTTATTCAATTAACCTTTACCGTAAATGTCGGATCTTTACACCAGAGCGGGGGCAAGTGTACCCACGTGATTCTATTACAGGTGTCAAACGTGGTGTCGTCGTTAAATGTCAGATATTTTATACACCGTCGGCACTTGCACGGAGAAATTCTTAGAGCATTACGGTATGATATGTATTACATGAAGAATTTCTATTGACGTTAACTTCATAAAATCTTACTACATAGAGTGTATAAGTGAGAGCAGTATAAAATCACAAATGTATACAGTGAAAGATAAATTAATGATAATCCTAATCAAAATGACTGGCCATGAAATTTCATACAAAATTTGACATTACGAGGCGGCCGTTTGGACTTTTAGCTGGGTACACAAGGGCTTATTATTGAAATTTTAATTTTCTAACACAAAGACTGTCTCGAAGGCCGAAGCAATATTAAGAGCTCACCTGACTCTAAAAATCTATCATCGTCCTTCTCTCTTCACACTCACGCCCGTCTTTCATATGCCAGGTGAAAAAGGACGGCGCGGAATCATCGCCGAGTTAGTTTTACTTGAATAAAAGACGATTTACTATAATGATTATGAAAAAAGTGTTTTGAGCAAATTTAGGTTTTATCAATACCTTTTTAGATATTAAGAAATATTAAAGAAAAGACAGCAAACTTCGAAGATCCAAGCAAAAATGTGTCTAAAACAAGGTTTTTTGTAAAAAAGAAACTATCGAGCATTTTTTGAGTAATCGTGTTTTCGTCTTGAGCATTTAATCTTCATGAACTGAAGTTACTTGTGTCAAAAAATCAGTTTTCTAGACCTTACAGATTTTGAGATCTAGGTTAAAGTATGTAGTCAAGTTAGGATCATATGCGCTCTTAATGTTAGATGAAACAGCAAATTCGCAAATTCGAGGTACAGATTCTAGATTGTGTTGTGAAATCGATGCGTGTTACAATTTATTGATATTACGTTCATCTCGGCTAAAGAGCTTATTCGTGTTCCCGCATTCGTGAGTGATACGGTTAATACTGATTACATCTGTGCAGAGTTCTGAGACAAATAACATTCGATGGTTTTGACAGCTAAGTTAGAAACAAAGTTAATACCGCTAGGTATATTAACTTTATGGTTAGAAATCAAGAATGGGATTTGATATAACGCGTCGCTGAGCCTCATTCATGACGAATGAGGCTCGATATAAATATGCGGCCGCGCAAACGTGCGGTTTGGCGGCTACATCGCGAGATCATAAGCAATAATTAATAACAGCGAAACCGCACCGCTAGTGAAATAAATCGTTACATACAATTGCTTGTGATCTCGCGATGTAGCGGCCGAGCGCGTTCTCGCGGACGCATATAAATCCAGCCTAAACGCTAGTTGCGATGCCCTACAAAAAACACTTTTAATTTCTAATTTCGCTGTCGAACGACAAATGAAAGTATTCTAAGTACCCTCTACAAGCTACGTAGATATTAGATGTGACCTCACAAAACGCCAAGTCTTCGAGACTAGCTTTATCCGTTAAGTCCCACTTAATGAAGCTTGTAATACCGGGAAAACGTAGTCACACACACTCAGATTTACTTCGACAAGCAACATCAGCCAAATAAATCCTAACTAAAATGTTGGACGGCAAATTGCTCCGACCGCATCTCTTTGATAAGCCTTTATTAAATAGTATGTTCTGTCTCTTGATTCTACCAACGAGAAACGAGTCATCTAAAATTCTAAATCCATAAAAGGTAACACGTAGAACATATTATACAACGGTCGAATTGAGAAACCTCTTCCTTTTTGGCAGTCGGTTAAAAAGGTTTCTGTGTTAAGTCATAGAATATTTATAGATGATCCTATAGGACCGGTAAATGGACACCGCTTGGCTTGGCAGCGCTTAAGTTAGTTAAAATGGTGGTGAAAATTAAAACGGTCATAAGAACTATGAGGTATTATTTCATTGGGAAAATTGCGTCCATTCGGTGTCGCGCTCGGTTAATTTGGGCGGTCGTAATTTTTGTTCGGCCATACATCAACAGTAATTGCGTGCGGCCCGACGCATACATTGCATAAATAATGACTCCGCACGTATTCGCCGGTCGTTCAGTAGCCGCTACTGCTGCAGAGTGCAGATTGAATACTACCATTCACTTTTTACTTAAGAGGTGTTCCGTTCCTGCGTAAGATTGGTACGTAATATTAAAAATTTACGGGATTTGACGTAAGTCGTAACCATGCCGCAAAGTAACATGGCAATTGGCAACCAACAAGGCCACAAAATACCGTATGTGAAATTCCAAAAATTCTTCATTTCTAAATTAGTTGTTGAAATTATATAATGCCAAACTACCCTGATGTTACGTTTTGCGTAACAATACTCGTCATTAAATCTTTCTTAATATTCAGCTCTTTGTATGCTTGTGTTTCGTCTAACTACTAAATCACCGAATCTCAAAATTATTCCTCCTCTAACATCTCCAGATTGCTATTGTATCAGAAGCCAGTAGCCACGTATAGTCGATACAACGCTAAATTACCTCACATCAACATGTGTGATCGATATCCATCAGTTCAAGGTCACGATTATTACCCAGCTCGACGCAAATGGGGATCTACCACTTGCGGCCGCGGGTTAAGCCGGCTACAGCGTATTAGTAACGTTATCGACTGTTAAATGAGCATTGATATCCATTACTAATCTGTGTAGATTTTACTTCAGGGTAGATAATAATTTAGGGTGTGTATGGGTCCCCTACATGAAGTCCGCAACGAAGTAGCGTTGAAATCGTTTATCGTATTAAACCGAGTCATTTTCCGTGCTTATATCTTAATATGTTCTTTTTTAGCATCCAAAGTATCTTTCTATCATTCTTAAACGATGTAGCGTTACTACTTCGTTGTGGACCACATAATATAGGAATTTTCATAAAATTGTCTTTCGTTGATTTCACAAGTCAACTGCTCCTGCTTGCTCCGGTTTACCAAGATTCTAGAATCTAGGTCATTCTAGTTATCCTAGTTACGCACAGAAATCCTCATATTTTAAACACTCTTTCATTACAATGATGAAAATTGCTAAACAAAGAGCTCTTTATAGCGAGATTTTATAATTTCCGAGGAAAATTGAAAAATTGTTGGTCGGTACTTTGAAGAGAAAGTTCGCACAATTTTCTTCGCTTCAGGATCTTGCAGCATGTTGAAAAGGTATTGATAAACTTAAAAACCGCAGCGAGTGTAAAGACGAGTGTACCAATGGGGATTGACCCGTGCAAATCTCGTGCCTTATTCACTAACTCTCAACTCAATCTGACGAAAAATACTTTATAGACCGGGAGCTGAGTAGAGTTGATTGTGCAAAATATGAGGACCGCATTCTATAAATAGCTTTGAACTCAGAAAAGCTTGCAGATTATGATTCTGAATGTTGCCAGGAGATTATTGTTCCGATTTTTTTTACCCCACCCACCCCCTTGGATATCGAGGAATTGGACGGAACCAAATGCTTTACAACAATTTTAATTGTTGTTTTATTGAAACTATCCAATTGTTTTTAGGGTTCCGTAGTCAACAAGGAACCACTACTACAATTGCTCGTCTAGGGGCCCGCTAAGAGAGATATACTTTAGCACAATTAATAAACACACTGAACTGCACAAATATGAAGGCACATAGGGGTTGGGGATCTTATAGTCTGTGACATGATAATCATATAATTTAGCACTAGCAACTTATGGTTGGTGGTAATATTATTTACAATCAGATGTCTGTCTGCTCGTTGCCTAGCCAATTTCATATAAAACAATATAGATCTTAATCATTCAAAACGTATACAGAGGGACCACTCGAGTTTTATATCTAATATTAATAGATCAAAGTGAACAGTATCAAAGCAAGCCCTCTTTAAATATGAAATAACCTCCGGTCCGGAAAAAAATAGTTTTTCTCAACTAGAAAGTACTCGGAGTTCTTTGTTATTCATGTAAAATGTTATTCGTATAGCTCGTATTTTCGTGAACCGTAAAAGCCCCTCTTCATGTAGGTATGTGCGTAATGGATAACCATGATTACGAAGCTAGATAGGCTTTTTTAGATATATAGGGTGTAACAAAACTAAGTGATAATACTTTAGGGTGTGTATGGGTCCCCTACATAGAGTTCGCTGTGAGAGTAGAAGTGCAAAAAGAGTAATTTTTTTTGCACTTTTGTATGGAAAAATTCATGACGCGTGGGCGCTTGCCCATACAAAATACAAATCATAAAAATGCCCTTTCAGCGCTGCTACCCTGTGAATTCTATATAAGGATCATATACAAGATAAGGTACAAACTACATTAACCGTGGGCAATCATAGACGTATATTTTATTTCTCTACACGTTCTTCATCGCTGCTGATGGACCAATCCCATCATGGGCCAATGCAAGCGTCAAGCAATGGAGGCAGTTTAAGGTGAGAGCTTTACATCATGACAAGGCGCAGTGGGGCGGTCAGGGTGCTCCTTACTTTTATGACCAGGCAGTGTGGGCAAAAAAATACATAAAGCTTATTATGTAAACATGAGAAATCTACAAAATTTAAGTTTCTTTCGCAAAATGCTATCAGTAACGTTCGTCTTTCGGTGGGCGCCATTAACTTTTATCATGATTACGTCGGCGCTCCGGTACCACCTGGAGGGCCTTTTCAAGTAGCAGCCATTTTTCTGCCGCACACAACACGTTTCGCTAATGCTTCCCTTGTTATTTTGTTAAGCGGCAAAATCGTAAAAACCTTATTAGTAAAGAACTTCTTTACTTTTGAGGCGTGATTCGTAGCATGATTCTCTCATAAAGTTAATAAACCTAGCGGAATAGAGAAACAAAGGCCTGAGCAAGAGAGATGTCACTATCAGTAACTATGCGTGGTAAAAAGAGACGTGTGATACATGACAACAGCACTCTTTTTTTGACGTCCAGTCGGCACGTGCCGCACGTTAACAATTTAATCTCATAGAAATCATGTTCAATCATGTTTGTGTAAGTGTATACGTACACATATTTTTACACACAGATGAAACCAATTTCGGTTTCGTTTGACAGCTCGAGATTGTTGCTCTATTCCGCTAGGTATATTAACTTTATGGATTCTCTATTTCTTTGTTAGCTGCTCTATCACTTTTCATCCGACATCCGTACTAATATTATACTAAATGCAAATGTGCTTGTTATTTCTTTATGCTCGAGCCACTCAAACGATTTAGATGAAATGTAATAAAGAGGCACTTTAGAGTCTCAGGAAAGGAGTAAAAGGACCTAATTGTTAATTATTAATGTAAGCTTGTATTCATATTGTTGATATGCCTAATAAATAAATAAACAAAAGGAGAGAGAATAGTTTTCGTCACGAGAAAAGTACAATCGCGAGAAACTTTCTGCGCAAATATCCAGTACATTAACTATTTGATATTACTGGTCACGTTTGTTACTGATTATTATACATCGTACAAATACACATTTCAATAATTGCAATAAATGTTATTCGGTATAATACGTTCATTCGCCTAATTTTGTTATTGGAACAAAATAATAAATAGCCAACATTTCCTTTGCATACAATAAATTTGTCACTTTATGTGTTTTCCGTGCCAAACGATTTTGTACTGTTTTTATTGCGTATATGCTGTAAAATAACCTTTTTACTAAAAGATCCACATTCCACACTGTATACAGAATTTATAGTTATAAAATGTCTCGTACTTGTTTGATACGTTAAAAAAATTGCTTTACAAGCAAGGATAAAACAATGTATAACTATAACGGGATTATTCATATAAATATTTATATGAATTTTCCCGAAAATAGTTGACACGTATCGAGACAAATTACAAATAGGCGGACTGGTAATATTGGCGGTGCTAGGCAAATTTCAAATTGGCGGACTGGTAACATGGCGGGTGCGGGCGTAATTGATTTCCTGAAGTTCCGTAGCAGCGCGCTACGCCGGTGCTACGAAATCCGAACACATATTATGACGTCATAAGGACTACGACACACTACTGACTACGATGATGTTTACCAGAACAGGATGTAGCTTCTTTAAACGAGACTAACTAATAAATTTATACTTAACGAGCTTTTGCCCGCGGCTCCGCTCGCGTTAAGAAGTATTATTATATACAAACTTTCATCTCCTATTTGAACCCCTTGGGGTTGGAATTTATCAAAATCCTTTCTTAGCGGATGCCTACGTCATAACATCTACCTGCATGCCAAATTTCAGCCCGATCCGTCCAGTGATTTGGGTTGTGCGTTGATAGATCACTATGTCAATCAGTCAGTCAGTCACCTTTGAGTTTTATATATATAGATTGGTTTCTCAACAATGGAGAATTCTTTATTTGAATTATGGAGATTTTTTTCTGCCTTTGAACCAATGATATTCTATGTTACTAACGTAACTAGATTGGAAGTTTACGGTAGCAACGCGTTGCCACATCGAAGATGCCTGCAGGCATATCTCACATATATAATGACATAACGAATATATGACTTGACATTGTCTTTTGAACAAAAAAGTGGTTACGCATTTCTGAGAATCTTTTGTAAGACGTTGCTACTCTAGTATTTTAGAAACTCATTGCTTTGAACTTCGAGTAAATTTCGGTATCCCTGCTATAAAATAATAACAAAAATTTTACTTAGCTATCAATCATGAGACCTTGACGACACTGTTTACTCAGCAGTTTAATTTTAGCTCCTTTGAGTAATTAATTTTAATCCAGGCTTTTCTTAAATTAATTATGACTGTGTTTAAGTAGGGCAAGCCTCTTACCTCATTTCTTGCGAAAAACAACTGCCAAAATTTCACTGTAATTAATTTGCTTTCGTTCCTTGATGTTATTCTTTATAAACTCAACGAACTCTCTAAACATTGGTATGGGTTCGTACAAATTGTTTTAATGAGTATGGATAATTTTGCGAAATGCGGTTATAACAACATGTATTACGGCTACAATACATTGACGATACATTTACAATACATTGACATATTATAAGGACGTCACATACGTTATAATATCACAATGCTAAAAATTATTATCATTGCTCAACTCTAGGTAGATAACTCAAGTTTTATATATTTGCTTACTTTGCAGAAAACCAAGATTTAAGATATCAAATCGGAACACTATTCGACCGAAACTAAATAAAACATAAAATCTTGTTTTAATAAACGGTTGTTCATCTAATTTAGACTTTCTATTACTAAAGATGTCTCAAAAAAAACTTGAAAGATCCAAGGCATCCTGCCCCTCTTAGATTTAATTCTCCCGTAGAAATATATCCATAAAATACATTCCACAGACACGTCCATATATGGTACGTCGCTGGATGTATAATAATGCCGACTTTGGCTGTCAATCGCATTATTCCAGCACAACGTTTGAGTTTCGGCTCGGCCGATTATCGGTATAAATCTGAAATTCAGATTCGCCGTCAGCCACATTATTTCCGTGCCAGACGCGATATTACTTCGGTACGGAATACATTATACGTCTCTAATAAACTGTCCAAGCGTCCATCTGTACGTTTACGGAAAATCATTGGCATGGATACAAGGAAGGCTTTACTGGAAGGATGTTTGCCCACAATGGACCACTAGCTTTGTCCACACTGTGCCTTTTTCTGTTCGTCAAGGGCATGCGTTATAGCGCAGTCAACAGCGAACGTGAGGCATGCCCGTGACGCATGCCCTTTGACCATATCCAGAACTTCAAAAATGACAATATTGGCGTTGCGTTCCTTGACACAAGCCTCAGTAGATACATGCCACCGTATCACATAATATTACAATGCTTCTGCATACACCAGTACCAGTGTGTCTAGCATGCGCGTACAACGAGATATCTCACGCTCGAGTGTAGTTATATTGTCGATATCGACATAATGTCAAAATCTCAACAAAACTCGACAAAAATGTGTTGTCATGTTAGGGTTCGTCTATGACGTAGAAATATTCATTGGGGTTCGTAGACAAAAATAGCACAAATTAAAAAACACAATTATGTCAAATTTTGACGACAGATCTACACGAGAAAAAATGTACGTCATGTTAGGGTCAATAGAGATGAAGAGACAAACCATCAAACATCGAGAAAACATATTGCAGAAAAAAATTTTCAATAAAACACATAAACATACCGATATGGACCCTTGGTATCAGCTTTATAACAGCTAACTTTAGAAAGTACTTAAATTTCACATTATGAAATGTATTTTGTTCTCAATATTATGCCTCAGCCTGGCAATAACAAAACACATTCCCACTTACATTCAATTGTAAGTTTTATACGACAAGGTAGTAGTAAAGTAGCGAAATTTATGCGTCAACAATAACATTCTAGCGCGTATAATCTCAATATTATGATATCTACAAATGGCTAAGGCAGGGGATCCCAAACTGTGCGCCGCGGCGCCCTGGTGCGCCGTGGAAAGGCGAGAGGGGCGCCGTGAGTCGATCCTCCGTCATTATCCATATGCACAAATAATATAAAATAAAATTCTAATTGCATAAGCTGCCTGCTTTGTATAATTATGAATAATTATACAAAGCAGGCAGCTGATTAAATATTTGTTTTATTTACCTGCTTAACCTAACTATAAATAATCATTTAAGGCGTTTATTTATGTATATTTTTGTAATTGCTAGGTAGAGCAGGGCGCCGTAACAAAAGATTGACTTGTAACTGCGCCGCAGGCTGAAAAAGATTGGGAACCCCTGGGCTAAGGTATTAAATGTGAGAGTAGTTTTATTGTATACATAATATTACATACCTACTTTAAATGGAATCGTAGTACGTAGTACTATACATACTATGAAAATGAAAACTGTAGTACTATATTAAAAGTATTTACCTACTATTTAGGGACAAAGTTAAATAATATATTTCACTTTGAAATATTTATATTGTGGAACTAAACTACATCATATTTCTATAGCGGTCATTATTCTAATCTAAAATCAAAATGATAATACAGAATTTTTAAGTTCTTATAGTACTACAAATCTTCCCGTGGAGTCTAGGACTAACAATAAACAACATAGAAGGCAATTAAAATAACATAATATAAACGCTGTCATTTTCATAAAACTCTCATCCCTGTCCTGTGAAATAAAGTGCGGATTCCGCTCCATTTGGGACGGCGCATTTTCTCTATTAGAGTTGAAAGAGTTGTTAAAGTTGGCGGAGTCCCAGGCTGTATGTGGGTCAGGAATGGCCGCTACCCACAGACATACATTCGAGGAGATGACACAAATATTGCTTGTTTTAGAGGACTTTTAAATTTTTAAATGTTGGTAAGTGGAGTATGTGGAATCAATACGTAGAGAAAGAGAAATTGTCCCGAACTCTATTTGTTTTTAACTTTCTTTATAGAATAGAATTTGTGAAATGCAGGACAATACACATGCAGGACAATACACATATCGTATGTATATTATATCGATTTCATTAGTTTAAATGGAATTTATTATAATTGGTAGAGATTGAGACTAACCTGTATAGAACTTGAAATTTCGGGTTCGGGATGACCCAAAATGAAAGAAAGCGCAAAATCAGTCTCAAGCCGATATAATTCAAATCATTTTTATAATTTTATTATTAACGTCAAAGCCTGAGATGTGCTCTATTAGCTCTATATTTTCTTGGAAGGCGTTATTCAATACCACTTATTATATAAATAATATATAATAAGTGGAAAAGACCTGAAAAGATTAGCTCGTCCTAAAAAACTTTCCAAAAACTTCCAGGAAACCAATTTTAATCTGAGCGAGAAACTGGAATTTCCCAGTATTTCAATAATAGAGGTCATGTCACTTGGCAAAAGTGTTTTTTAAAAATATTCCGTTCTAAATTATTATTTTTTAACAAAAAATTAAAACCGACTTCCAAGGTAAAAACAAAAGTACTCGTAATATTCTTAAACATAATCTAAAAAGAATCAAATAATTCTTATTCCTTATTATAGTGCCGTCTTCAGACTTCGCCTAAACCTCAACTATTTCTGTACTCAATCTTCATGCTTTTGAAGTCGGTACCAGCTTACCTTAGCGTAAGTTCTATGTTCATGTATATTCTCACTATAATAAGGAATAAGAATTATTTGATTCTTTTTAGATTATGACGTTTAAGAATATTACGAGTACTTTTGTCCTTACGAGTACTTTTGTTATTACGAGTACCTTGGAAGTCGGTTTTAATTTTTTGTTAAAAAATAATAATTTTACCCTTTTTAGTAACCTATGAGACCACAAGGCTATATTACTTATAGCTCGTTGTCTTAGAGTAGTACATATTATTACTAGCGGTCGCCCGCGGCTCCGGTCGCGTGGATGTCGGTTACGGCTGCAAAAAGCCTACCCAGGAAAGACTCGGTCAGCAAAATGATTTCCAGGTTAATTCACAGACTCCAATACTGACATCGACGACGCGGACGCAGTCATTATCCGAAGGGATGCATTTAAATATAGTGCACATTGCACAGATTGTCTTCCTCCCGCACACGCACCCCCGCTTGGTGACGCCCACTGCCGTTATACTTTAATTTTGCCATAATTTCAAAACTAAACGTCCAATTTTAATCATTTAAAGACCAAATGTTATCTACATAAACTGTACTTAGTGATGAAATAATTTATTTTCATAAGGATTAATAGCATAAGTAAAATAAACGCGTTTAAATGTAGTAAAAAAAAATTCAAGATTTTTAAATAAAACAATGGTTATTGTGCCTCACTCGACATAGATAAGTATAGTGTGTCGCGGACTTTTTAGTAGATATTTATAAAATCTACAATTACTTATAACATTTATGGTTCTATCTTTTATAGTTTCGGCAGCGTACGCAAAATAATAACTTTTCTGGTTGATTTTACACCTGGCGTCCGAAAAACCCAAATATCTTACGAAACCCAATTTTTCCTAAATAAAATTTAGCCTATGCTCAGCAGAAATAATGTAGAATCCATTAGCTTTTGCCTGGAGTAGTTTAAATAAAGCCAAAATCCTCGAACTTGTATCTATAAGGATTCAAAAGTTCTGTTGGGTACCTTCGGAACCAGGGTACATCCTGGTGCAAAATCTTACTTTTTGGTAGTATATGCCTGAAACACTTCAGAAAAAATTAAAATCACTATTTGTTTCCATATAAATTTTGAGGAGTTTCCTCGATTACTCATGGATCCCATCATCAGGTCACCACTTTTATGAAATGGTACCAAATTCGAGTCAAACCCTATACAACACAAAAAGAATTTTGTAAATCGGACCACAAACGGCTGAGTAATCGTTGAACATACATAAAAAAAAACATACAGCCGAACGTATTACCTCCTCCTTTTTGGAAGTCGGTCAAAAACAGTTAGTTGGAGTGCAGTGAAACTATGGAGGAGAGCCAATTCCGACCATAGATAATCTAAAATGTGGGTCAACACAAAATGCGACACGTCGATAAACAGAGATACCTATCTGTATTGCTGCAACATCGCCGCTATTAATATTCTATAGGTGATAAAAATAGAAGTGCAGGTGCCACATATTGTTACTTTATTAAACTTCTCTTTGAATAAACGTTGGTTATGATTACAATTACCCAGTTTTCTTATAAAATTGATAACGAAAAAACCGGACACAACCATAAACACTAACAAAAAGTGAATTAGTTACGTTAATTATTAGTTTTGTATCTGTCTCTCAAGCTACGTTTCCTACGCAGTCTATTTATAAATAATGTGATGTTTAAATATTTTTATGAAATCTCGTTCAATTGGAATCGAAATAGTTTTTCTATTTACGTAGACCCGAGTTAATAATAGCTTGGATAAGACGCAAGTACACAACGCCTATGCAATACACAGTAGAAATCTATTTTAAACTAGGTAAGGTGGTCTAAAAATATTTTTGCTTGATCTCATTCTCTTGAAAACTAAATTTTACGTGAATTAAAAATTTCTATTTTTTATCTGTGTTAAAGATAAGTGTCAGTGGTACGATGTTTCGTGTCACATCACTATTAGCCACAGATAAACGCCGGCATTAGTGATGTGGGTGATCTCGATACGGTTAGCATCGGTTCACTTGGTACGACATAGACATGAACGGCAGGAGCGATACTTTTAAATGCATTCCTGGTTTTAAACTTTCTACCATATTGTGTTTAAACTTTGTACGAAAAAGGGTCACTATAAGTTTTTTCATTCTCACTTTCGTCAAGTAAACGCATTCCAGTTGAACCATGTATACTACATAACATACGTTCAGACGCGGTCCAGCCCTGGAACACTGACACTACTGCTTCAATTTTAAAGCATGCACTAATGAACAATCAATTCTTCATATCCGTGGTGTTGTTCACAAACAAATACTACGACAATCCACTGGCTAACGCTCAATCCACTCTCTATATCCACGTTACGAGCGCAGGTCGTGCGATCTCGTTACCGGCGGGCGATGAAAAGCACGCGACCGCAAATAAACGCACGCGATATAGGTCACGCGGCACGCCGACGACAACAGCTGCATCGAGTGGCCGCGTCGTCTGCACCGATATACCTGACGCAGTCATCTGGTTCAATCTGCAATTCGATTCAACTAGCGCGTTTATTGAATGACACCATTAAGGAGGGGTTAGCGTCTTCGCGCTTAAACCGTTTATTGGACCATAAATGTTAAATATTTCAACGCCATTTAGACACACAAAACATACTTTGGGCGAAAGAAAATCCTTTTGTGAATATTTAGGATTTGTACCCTTGCATTTTGGAAGGTACTAAAATGTATGTTCACATTTTGCCTGTTTGCCTTCGAAGTCCTTTAAGATAATTTTATTTCAGTTATTTATTTAAAAGAAAACGCCTTCACAACATTTCCCATATACGAAAAGGCCTTCACTCAAGCCCAAAAGGGCACTTAACCTTAAGTGGCCGAAAATATATCCGCTACTTATGGCTCACCGTGTCCGTGACATTGTAGTTTGACCTCCTTGGTTGAAAATATAATGTAATAATTTAATGATAAGTAATGAATACTTATCATAAAATTATTATAACGTATAATATTTCTAAGTACATATTAATAAAATTTGATTCTTTGTAGGTACACAAAAATACTTATTAAAAATAAACATGGCTTAGGATCACAGTTTTTAAAGCTTTTTTGTACTGCAAAAGTATCTTAATGCATTAAAATTTATTGTTAAAAAACAAACTTTGGCTGACTCTAGCTCAACATTCTTACCTATTGAATGGAGTATTAAAGAATAAGGCAATGTCAAAACTATTTAGTTGTTTTGATTCACCAGTACAGTTGCTGTTTTGAGTTATTCGCCGCACGTACGGCGGAAGTGGATCGCCGGAAGTGACGTAGCGGGCTCCACCCGCGGCCTTCTCGTGGCGGATATTATTCATCGCGTGTCAATTTGTGGCGCTTAGCCCCCGCAGATCAAACAACTATGCCACGTGTACGGCTTTTACATGAAAATTAAAATAAAAATAACGTTAGAAGCCTTAAGGGGTGACTAACCCAACATTTTCGATTTTATAATTCATTTTTATACTTGAAAATAAGCCCTGAATTGTTTCATTTTCTAAAATTAGATACAGCATTATATTTCCAAGAATCCGATCTAAGCAAAAACACGACATCTTAAAATTTTCTCGATAGAAAAAAATCACAAAATGCATCTAATTTTCACGAATTTTTCATTTATTGCCATAACCGTGCATTGAACTAAGTTAATATGACGGACGAATTCAAGCGATTACAAATTCGTCTCGTGATGATCCCATGTTCCCATGATCGTTTTTCGCGCATGCTACAAACTAAAAGCTTTGCAATCGTGGTTACTTTTTGTTGAAGCCTTGCAAGCGAGCAGGCCTTAGCTAAAAAAGTAAAAACACTTATAACTGATGTTAACTTAAACATGCTAAAGAGCAGTCTATCAACATAATGTGACAATATTAACAAGGGAAGCGACTCTACCGCCTTTGTATTTATATCCTACTGTACATTATTAAGACATCAAAGGCGACGTAAATAACGTGAACTAGTTGGCCGATGGCTCAGCGCAAGTAATCAGTCAAGTATTTAGCTCACTTAGCCGCGCGCTGACAGATAGAGCCGATATAGAACATGCAATTAGTATTTAGCCGGTACACTCGGCTAAAGAATTACGTATACATATTACGTGAGCTCATCTATCATTAATCGCTTTGCATTTTATGTATCATGGCAAAGTGAGTCGAAGGAAAAAAAAATCTAGCAAAGCGAAGAGGTATGTTGGGTTAGGCAGAACTCTGAAGTCTTGGTTGCTTCCTTCCTTAGCGCGATTCAGAATAATTGTGATTCTACTTTGTTCTACTTACATTCTACCTACAATATAAGTACAAAAAAACGCAGTTTCTTTTTCTCTCAAACTCTATGAGCCATGATTCTCACAAACTTTATGAGCCTCATTTCTCTCAAACTCTATGAGCCTTACCGCACTGGCGATTTGATTAGAGCGATTGCGCGCCGATCTGACCGACCATTCATCAAATCACCAGAGTGATAAGGCCCTATAACTCAATTTGTCGCTTCACACGCTTATAAACTTTTTGCTGGCTTGCAGTGCGAACATTTAACTTTCGACGTGCAATGTAAAGTTTTAATGTAATTAATTGAAACTACAGCCAACACGTAGAGTTGGAGCCGACAGTTTCGTTCAAACGAATATTTTCCACCTCGTCGCGTCGACTACATTACACCTAAGGGGTCATCCATAAAGTATGTCACACCTAAAGGGGGCGGGAGGGGGTCGTATTGTGTGACATGGTGTGACAAAAAGGGGGGACCCCCCTAAGTTTTGTGACATCACATTTTAAATTTAATAAATTGAATAGTGAAAATATTGAGGTGGTTATAATTTTTTGATGTAAAATTTAAAATTTGTGACGTCACACTAGGGAGGGGAGGAGGCCTCACCCGTGACAAGGAGGTCTAAAATCATGAAAATAGTATGACGTACTTAATGGGTGGTCTCTAACCAGCTGCGATACAATTCAATTCTGTAATTTAATATTCCATATAAGGAAAATGTATTATTCAATTTAATTATAAAAATAGTGAAACCCAGTACGAGGAAAATATAATTATTTTTCCAACGATCGCTCAATTAATTTTTGACAATCGTAACGCGGATACCGAGATTTCCCTTTTCCCTGAAAACACGATGTGGATTTTTGCTTGAATATTATATCGTAACACAATTTATAAGAGCAAGTAAAGCGATGCCATGTTGTAAGTGACTTACGGGTGCGTCAGAATCCCATTGACTGTGACCATGACGGAGATATTATATAAAATGTGTGTCAATTATACAAACATAAAATATCCATAACCGAACATAGACCTCCTACTTTTTTTAAGTCGGTTTTTATAACGACATAACATTCTACTATCACCAACTTATATATTATATTTTATGCTATCAGTTATCACTTATCACATATGAATGTCCTTTGCCTGGTCACAGTAAAATAAACGTAATAATGTACGAGACGACAGAATTTTCAGCCATCAGTCATTACTCATTGCAGAATAACATAGAACCTCCTACTTTTTTGGAAGTGGGTTAAAATATAATCACCAAATACCATTGAATTCTTCTATGGTATTCACAGGTGAATGTCCTTTGTCCGGTCAAACTCACTAGGTACCCACAAATAGACGTAATAATGTACGAGACGTCAGAATTTTCAGTCATTATAGAATAGCATTTTCAGCTGACCACGCTTCATGTTCCGCGCTACATCAGCATTCCAAGCCGATGCTCTGATAGGAGCGCCACGTATAATGGCCATACCACATATCGATTCAACTGACAAGTTTCATTCTTTCATTTCAGAATAGTGCTTTCATTGCGAAAAACTCATAATATTAAGAAATTAAAAAAAAAAACCCGCCAAACAACTTTAAAAAGTAATGAAATAATATATTTTACTGACTTTAAGTTTAAACAATTCTAAGTGTAAAGTGATATTTTAGTCCATAATTGTTGTCACAGTGTGTCGGGGGACCGCCAACAGTGTCTTTTGCATTTTGTATCGCCATGTCACTGATTGTCTCGATTCGGTTCGCTGTGAACTGACCCTTAAACTATAATGTTATGTGAAACCAAACATCTACATTAGCGGTCCCCCGACACACCTTGACAACAATTATGGACTAAAATATCAAAAGTGATATTTTAGTCCATAATTGTTGTAGTATATAGTCTATAAGTGTAAAGACACTGAGGAATTATTTAAACTTAAAGTCAGTAAAATATATTAGGTATTTCATTACTTTTTAAAGTTGTTTGGCGGGGTTTTTTTTTTCTTAATTTAATTTTATGCTTTTTAAACTTGTGTTGGTGCATAATAATTCCTATCAACAGGATCGTATTATATCCCAATGAATACCATCTAGGAATGTCCTTTTGGATGAGGCCGTCAATATGAGTCCAAACATGAAACCTCGACTTTGGGTTCATATGGAGCTCGGCTCCTATAGAATCCAGGTGATGCTGCAGCAGCAGCATGCACAAAATTATTGGTTATCTACGTCTTATTAGTTGTCGCAATTAAAATGAGCCCAAACGCGAAACCATTGCTCTAAGTTGGTGAGGAGTTGGGTGTCCTATTGATTACCAGCTGATGCTGCAGCACCAGGTCAACTTTCCATTAATATGTGTATGTATACGTATATTGTATATTCACAAATGTCATGAACTAGAATGAAATATAAAACCCATCAAACGAATACAAGTTGCTAACGGCCTTTCATGAACCATATAAACCCTGATTGTCCAGTACTGAGCAGACTGATGATGATGAATTATAGCTAAGAACACTCTCGATCATGTCAGCTTTCAAACAAAAAAAACTAGATCAAAATCGGTCCATCCGTTTGGATGCTACAATGGGACGGACAGATACACACACAGACAAACAGACAGACATACATACATACAGACAAAAATTGTAAAAAAGTGCTATTTTGGTATATGTACCGTATGTACATTCATATGCATGTAGTAAAAAATGGTTCTTTCAATATTACAAACAGACACTCCAATTTTATTTATATGTATAGATGTATAGATGTATAGATGAACTAAAAGACCGTATTCATATACACTATTTTCCTGTTTATCTTTCACACTTTAATAAAAACTATAGCAGTTCACAAAATTACTCTTTGCCAATAAAAATTTGGGATTTTAATACGGATTAATCATAAAATTAATCAAAGATATTGGTGGTAATGATGATAAATAATATTTCTAATCCTTTTTACATAAGATTTAATCAAAAACAAGCGATCGTGTAAACGATAAGATATTGTGTAGAAAAACAACTCATCTACGACTTCCTTATAAGATGTTCGAATGGGTAAATAATTATAATTTTTAGAACTTCGATTCTAAAAAAGAGAAGAATTTAATTGTTTGACATTACGACTCCAAGACTTCACGATTCATTTCGATAAAATACGCAGTATAGATACCACGGTCCACGGAGAATATAAAAACAAACAGGTAATATTCGCGCAATTTTTTTTCTGTGGGAAGGACGTCGCGGGAAAAAATAGAGACACAATGTAGTGATTTTAAACTCAGAATATTATGTCCAACATTGATAGCAGAAAAAATGCACAACTTTTTTAACAAACGTCACTGTTAAAATAGCTCCAAATTATAATAAATAGCGGAAAAATTATACAACTTTCTGCTTCGACTTGGCATATCTATTTAACATAATATTCTAATTAACCTATATAGAATACTTCTTTAGTTAAATGTTATCTTATTAACACAGCCTCTCGAACGTGCTAAGATTTGATATTATACTATAGAGTAAATAATAGTCTATACAGCACAATACGCTAACGAAGAGACTATGCCAACTGCCAACTGGGGCGAACTCTGCTTCCATTGTTATGATCCAAATTCGGGAACTACCAACTCGGTTTATTTGTACTGTTTAAATATTAATATAATCATGAGCTTGGGTGCCAATATCAACAACGCCTTTTAGTTATTCGTCAAAATACGGTGCACTTTCATTTAAATACGTATCTGAATAATGACTAATGACTAATTAGACATAGAGATTACTTATGGTGAAATTGAGCTTTAAAATAATTTGAATCTTGGATTTTAAACAATGTATGTTCGATTGAATTAGTATACTAGAAATGTACACTGTACAAGGGTCCAAAATGAGATTTTTGTTAGATTAAATAAGAAATATATTAATAGGTACAATAAATGATATTGAACCTCTATTTTCCTGTTCATAATTGGTGAGAAGTTACTGGACGAACTTCTTCAAAACATTGTATAATTCAAAGTTGACATTTAAGACCCTTCAGATCTGGCAACCGTGTACATCCTGGAAAAACTATGGTCGATTACCATATCTTCGATAATGAACATCGCATTGAAAGTACTACGCAGTATCCGACAGCTGATTCCTCGCTATGATTCACGCGCCAAGGTCAAGATCAGAAGTAAACATGTCGAGATGGCCGCGTAGAGTTACATCATTGTATGACTTATGAGTACCTTCCGCACGCGATCTGGCTATATCCTACTATAATGGAAAATGGAAATTCGTCATCATCATCACTCGTCATTCAGGCTATGTGAGGAACTGGGAAGGTGTAAGGTTTTACCGCTGTAGTCAATTGCCATCTATTATATTGTAATTAAAAATATATATCCACAGGCCCACAGCCGAACATAGAACCTTCTCCTTTTTTGAGAAGTCGGGGAAAAATAAACAAATGTTTTTACTTAAAATCCTATCGAGAAAAAACAAATTTGTCGACATTAGTATTATATCGGGAAACCCCCACTTGCTTGCTTGCACTTATTTTATACAGGTGGAAATTATTTTAAAAGTATTATGTGCATTGTGCATGCAAAACCTTCAAGAAGGAAATTAGGTCAGTTACGAAATAGAAGTGCGTCGTAATTCGTAGTTACGTCGAAATCAAAATAAACAACATTGTTTTCAGTCATTACGTTGACGCAAATTTCAATTATTATCCATTAATCTTTACATATTTACGTTAGTTTTGTAGTACTATTTGTAGGTACTAGGTATGTACCATATTGTACAATGTACTGTCAGAGAAGTTGATTACTAGGCAGATGGGGGACCTACATATCGCGTTACGTCAAACCCAGCCGAAAGATCACAATCAACATTGAATTGACATGATCCAACCAAATGACGTTGGTCTTTCAACTGCCTAGGAATCAATTTCCTCGATGGTACATAATATTATTATGCAGTATTCGGGAGCGTACATAGATCGTACTTCTAGAACTCTCAGAAGTCTCTAGAATTCTAGAAGTACGATCTCCGCCGCTCCCTGCAAACTTACAGTTCAGGAAGCGGGTGTAATTCCATTAGAGTATTGCGGAATTCCGAGATATTGTTCAATTACGTATTCCAGGGAACAATTTGGAGATATTGTATTCAGATGAATTGCTGTGCTATGTTGTACTCTAGCCAGCAGGCTTAGATTACAACATTAGAAACGGGAAAGTATCGACATACAGATTTTAGTGACTAAATGGCGGAGTACCTTTGTAAATCTGTCACTTTGTCTATTCTTTCGTAGAAAGAAACCGCTTCTTTGGAGAGTGGTGACCATGCTAAGCCAGTTGGTTGGTTGGTTTCCCTATCATAGACAATATAAATCCTACACACAGTATAAATCCTGATTCTGCTGTTTAGTTAAGAGGGCGACTAACCCCAAAAATCAAACATCGTCCTTCTCTCTTCACACTCACGCCCGTCTTTCATATGCCAAGTGAAAAAGAACGACGCGGATTCATCGCCAAATTAGTTTTCTCTCAATAACTCGATAAATATACAACATTTTAAAAATCCGCTAGGTCGATCTCTCAGTGACAGAATTTTATACAATGTGTTAAAATATTAACTTACTTCAATGCACGGTTATGGCAATAAATGAAAAATTCGTGAAAATTAGATGCATCTTTGTGATTTTTTTCTATCGAGAAAATTTTAAGATATCGTGTTTTTGCTCAGATTGAATTCTCGGAAATATAATGCAGTATCTAATTTTAGAAAATGAAACAATTCGGGGCTTATTTTCAAGTATAAAAATGAATTATAAAATCGACACTTTAGGGTTAGTCGCCCCTTAAGCAGAATATTAATACTACGTAGTATCTTGGTCTAATTAGAATAATTTGTTGTAGCTTAATTTCAATTCGTGAGAATATAATTTTGATGTTTGATAGGAGACTGACTTGATCTAGAATGAAACGAAGTTGTTTAGATGTTGCTCAAAAAAAGCAGGTAGGTACTGAACATAGAAAAAGTTAAATGAAATAAAATTACATAAGCAATATAGAATACTGTTAAAGTAAATTTTGTACAAGCCGAGACCCTAATAAATTCCTAAGGGCCATTAAACAAACTGTACTTTAAATAATTACTTGTAAGAATGTCCATTTACAAGAAATTATTTTTCACAGAAATTCATGAGTCGTAGCTATTTTATGGCGCCATTACACAATATAAATTTTATACAGTATAATAACTGAGACGAATTCTTGAAATCGAATTCGGTCAACACGGATACACGGATTACGGCGTGATACCGAATCGTTTTGCTACTTGAAGTTAACTGAAGCCACCCAAATAAGAGCGTACATTGTACACCAGATTGTGGCAGTCTAACAAGATACTGTTTAAATGTATGTTAAAACTTACAAATAAAATATATTATGTAATTATTGGCCCCAAAATCATTAATCTACCTACAGAGTAACCTTAACACGCCATATTAGTATAACTTATAAGAAGCTTACCATAATTGGAAACATGCCTCGATTGGGTAATATTTTGATAGCGGCCTACACAATAATTAAGTTGTAATAATGAAACATAGCATATTATAGCTAGCAGTAGCAGAATATTGGAGAAGAAACTAACAGAAACAAATGCTGATACAAGCTGAGATCTGTCTACTACTCGTAATAATTCCCGAAGTGAATTAACCGCTGTACTCGGAGACATTTAATTAAGATTAACCTTCAATTTTAATGAAGAGTTTGACAGATAATGTATGGGGCTTATGTCAAAATTTTGAATTAATTACAATTAAGTAATAAATTATTAATGTTCCACTCTGAGTGCGGCAGTAAGAGTAGTAACGATAAAAGCTCGTGAAAAACGTAAGATACTCAACTCGGTACATCAAAGCATATACCTAGTATGTTAATACTATATTAATAATTAATATCATGACTAAGTTGATTTAGTCATGTCTCATGACGATATGATTCGAGACGATACCTCTTAAACTTACTATCAAACTCAAATGTTTAGGCTCACTCGAAAACCATAACTCGATAATAATATGACATTAAAGCAACCGACTTTATAAAACAGCAAACGCCAAAGCGAAATCGTTTGATTATTATTATTATAGCGACCTTGCTCTTGAATCACCAGTCACGACTGGTTCCCGCGCCCACCACCAATCAAACGCCAAGCAAATCCCAATTTAGCATCATTTCTTACGTGTTGCTTATATTCACTTGAAGCTTATAAACACAAAAATTAACAAATACATTAGAGGGTTTTCCGAGATTTCCTTTATCTTCGCAATACACTAGTCGTCATGTAGAGTTTGCATACAGTAACGAGTAAGACGTTATTAGTATTCCTACACAACAATATGAGCACCGCGCAGGAAATTGAAGGGAATAGGGACAAGTGAAATATTTTATTTAAAAGGAAACTACAACACGATATACCTATTAATAAACGCAATTGACAGTCGTGTTGGAAGCCTTTTTGCGACTGTCACAACTGTTATAAAACTTGGATGTAACTGCATGAAGTTTTGTAATTTATATTAACAGTACTTTAGATTTAACATTTCCTCCTTGTGTAAATGTAGTCATTTACACAAGGTTGCAACGTTGCTTTCAAAACTTGAGGTTTCATTAATAAGTTAATTTAAGCCTAATTTAATGTTAAATTTTGTTACTCGGTATTCATGAAACTACCCAATCGGGTAATCGTAAGCGAGTCCGTAGGAACTCAGGGCGGGCGGAGGCGGACGAGGGCGGGCGGGGGCGGTTATTATGAATAATATATGACTCGATTTGGCGCCTCTAATTGCGAGCGTTGGCCACGCTGGGTAAATTAAAAGTGCGTCGGGGCTACCTGATGTCCATAATAAAAGGTAATTCCTGTTCTCGTTAATTTACCTTCATTTACACTTGGTAACACGTAACCCTCCTCAAAATTTTAATTGCGAAAACTCGTTGAATTCGCTTAATCCTAATAATTATAAACTGTGTTCAGATTTAAGGTTACAGTAAATTCTAAAAGTAATTTAATTACATTTTTACGGGACACAAATCGCGGTAACAGAAAACGAAAACCTTTGGCTTTATAATTTAATTTAGCGGATTCGAATGGAACGAGTTCTGTTCGAAAAGTGTTTTAATTGAAGATTATTTTGCGGAAAAAGGTGCGATTTCTGCGTAGTTCCTTGGTTGCGGAGCACATAACATCTAGTGACTAGATTTTTTATCTTTTATCTAGATTCTAGTCGGAGAAAAACTCTCATCTAAAATCATAAAGTTACGCCTTAATAATATAAGAACTTCCATAATTTAAGTATAATGTCTGACTGCACATAAAAAGTGATGAGCTCGACGTAGAGTCTGTACCTACGCTTAATCGCTTAATGCGTCACCCGTGAAGATCGGGATTTATGTCGGAGACGAGGTTTAAGCGGATCACACAAAATTGGGACAACAATTTCGCCTCCACTAATGGGAAGATTATAACTAAACAAGCAACTTTTATTCCCTATTTGAATCCCTTGGGGTTGGAATTTATCAAAATCCTTTCTTAGCGGATGCCTACGCCATAACATCTACCTGCATGCCAAATTTCAGCCCGATCCGTCCAGTGGTTTGGGCTGTGCATTGATAGATCACTATGTCAATCAGTCAGTCACCTTTGAGTTTTATATATATATAGATTACTCGATGCCTGAGTATTGAATATTAATATTGATAGAAGAATACTTCCTTCTGTCGTTATTCCCGAGGTAGAGGATTCTTTCTAGTTCTTCGACTTTCAGTCATTGCAATTCAAATAGGTCCCAAGACAGCAATGCATGTCCCTTGGGTTGTCGGAGATCATATCATAGGGTCGACCAACTTGGATGAATACCGCTGGCGACACAGGAGATCCGAGATATCCTTGCTTGGTGACTTTCTTAATATGTAGTAATATCAGAGAAATTCGTTCATAAGTAGACGATGGACCTATCCTATTTGATTAGATTATGTTACTCATAATCTATCGGCTGCGCTAGACATACCTGACCGCATACTTTGTAGGTCTGTCTGTCTTCCAATTAATCCATTTCTCTATCGCCGTGACTCGTGAGTCGTGACATTTTAAATATGAAATCCTTTTAATGAGTCTGGCGAGGTCTGGCGGGGAAAATATCAGTAAAAGGTCAATGTTACCACCACAATACCTTTAATCCAGAAAGGCACTTAAAAAGGAAATACAATTAATATTTATTCTGAAAGAACAAAATATAATATAATAAAATTCTTCAATCTGTTGCCCCAAGAACCAATCCTGAAGAAAAGTCAAGGAAGCCTACGTCAGATTTTCTTTTACAAAGGTTTCCATGAATTTTCTATTAGATCATCAAAAAGAAGTTAAAAGTCAAGAACAATTTGATTTAGACCTTTCAGACTTCTAGGCAAGACCGCGTGAGTCTTGATGCTGAGAGAGATTTATTAAAGATTTTAATCGGAAAATACATTTTCTGTAAAATTATTCATTAAATTAAAGTTAATTAATCATTAATTTTCTGCAATTACAGCCGTTGGTATCATTATCGATCATTAGAATGTAAAACTAGTGTAAGTATCGCTAAGCGTAATTACCAGGTCCAGTCGAGCATCTAATAAAGTGGTGAAAAATTGGCAATCTACCGCACTGATTACATCGGCGGGTTTCGTCAGATAACAAATTGCATTAGAGACCCAACTACTTCGTCTTCATTACAACACTACTCCTGCTAAAGACATTTTGGTGTAGTGGCGTCGCCGGGCGCGTACTTACATGTTTCATATTTTCCGGACAGTCTGTGTACTTTGAGTTCATGTTTTTATTATGTTGGCATCATAAATTAATTGCCTACTTGTTTTAATACAACAAATTATTCCGTACATAAAATATACCAAGTCTATTTAAAGGCTAATAATTAATCTAATATATAAAATTCTCGTGTCACAGTGTTTGTGCGCGAACTCCTTCAAAACGACTCAACCGATTTCAATTAAATATTGTATGTACATTCGTTAGGCCTGAGAATAGGTTTTTATCTTCTTATATGTATATTTATATGTAATTGATTATATTATGTATTGATACTAAAAATAACTTATATGGCAAAACAACGTTTGTCTTTTCAGCTAGTGTTTCTATTAAAGTATTCCTGCTCATCATTAATCGTAATTCACATAACACATAAAAAATAATAAATTACCAACTTGCTTGTTTTCATAAAAAATAACTTGGACATAAAATACAAATAAGCAACATTTTAATTACCGAATTAATTGTACTTTTTCCTTAGAAGCCATACAATGTTTCCAGCAAAGTTAGTTAGTTCCCCAAAATAATAAAAATAATTAAATGTTCCGCCAGAGTAATTTTAGGTCGCCCTTCTTGAATCGCAAATTAAAATGGCTGTTTTTATAACAATGCAATTTCCTTAAACTTTTTCGACGAACATTTGTGCTATTACATTATTTTGCGCGTGTTTCTTCGTCGCAAATAAAGGCAATTAATGATTAAAGTCTAATGCTGCCATTTCGTCTATAACTTTCCACTATCGATGTCGATTGACATAGCCAGCTGAACAAATATGGTAGAAATTACGATTGGCCCAACGTGAAGACCAGAGCCAGAAAGGAACTTGGATCAACTTTGACAGCATACAACTTTCGTCTCGGGGCTTAATCCATATGAAACATAAGCCCATGACAAACGACTTACATACAGGATTGTTCTACGATGCTGAAGGTCGTCATTTTAATATGGGAACGGGAGCATGACTTGCCATCTACCGTGACACAATAGCAAGCGTCAGGGACATCTGATTATATCATAAAACGTTATGTAGGACACATAACCCTGTTATTAAATACGTCAGTCTGACTCATGTTTCAGAGGCTTTTGACTGGAGTTTATCCGTTCCATAGCGTTGCTGATTGGGTACGCGTTTTACGATGGCCAATCAAACTCGCCTTGAATAACTGCCCAAAAGATTTAAAAAACAAGATCCATGAAATAAAATATTATTTTCTGGTGGAAATAAGTTAATAGAAATTGTTTTCTGTATAGAGAATAGGCAAAAGAGAGTACCGAAAGGAGTTGTCTTTTTGGAACGGAGTTCCTTATCGCGTGTTCGGCGTAAAGGGGGCTAGACAGAACGATATTTGACCTTCATTTGACCTCGACACTTTAATACCTGCATGGTAGGGGCAGAGGGCGTTGATAGTATTCCTGTGCGTCAACAGATGGTGTTTTTTTGAGAATAAACAGCGACGCGTTGTAAGTATTCCTGGGCGTCAATAGATGGCGTTTTTTTAATATTTTTTTTGAGTGTATAATATGTAATTTATGTATGTATACAGGTTTTTTAAACATAGGAAATAACTTCGTTCCATTCGGGTGTCCTTGACACCTCTCAAGTTTTTTTTCCATTTTTGTTCCATTCTTCACCATCAAACATACTCTCTTCTTGTAATTCCTAAGCATAACACTTCAACGTAATGTCAAGGATACCCAGGGGCCAGACTGCTAAATCTTATAACAAAATTAATCAGAAGTGGGAGGTAGGTCGCTACTCACTTGTCATTTCCGTAGGCAATTAATAACTTGAGAAATGATAAATTCATCGACTCTGATATAGTTAGTAACACGTCAATTTCCCAAGGTCACACCAGCTGTAAATCCGTCGGAAACTCGGTCGGCGACTTCGATTTGATAGTAATTGAACGAACATCGTTGGGAAATTAATCTCCAGCGCGGCAGTCCAGCCGCGCCGCCTACGCTAAAAGTGCATACATACTATGTATAGTATGTGATAGACGAAGAGACTTTAAAGTATCACCAATCACCATACCTATCCAATTCGGTCAAGCTCGAAGAAATAACTGACAGAGAGACAGACACTCTTTCGCAACTAATAATAATAATTCCCACACCGGTTTCGGTGACGGTGGCCGGTTTCATTGAAACCAGGCCAGTTACGCAGGTGTAATTTTATAGTGCCCAAGTGTGTGCGCAATACACAAGAGACCTCTCTATTCCTTTTACTCTCATATACCCAGTGGGACGGAAGAACGACACGACTGGCGAGAGGTCAGGCGCAGGACCAACTTTTTACATGCCCCATCCGACGCATGGATCATCTTACTTGTCAGACAATTAGGTGATCAGCCTGCATTGTCCTAACCAAACTTGGAAATAGCATGTTTCCAACGCGGGAATCGAACCCACGACCTCCGAGTCAAGACCCATGCTCTGAACCACTGGACCACGGAGGCGTTAAATTTTTCGTAAAGGGGCATTTTCAAAAAAACGTGTACCCTTGCAAAAATATGTCTATATTTTTAAGGTCATTTATTTACCTTTATTTGAATCTCATATACAAGGAAAAATATTAAACTAATGGAATAAGTTAAAAAGAACGCCGAAAACGTTATATCATTCTGACATTATTGAAACAAAATCGAATTTTCGACGAAACAGATTCCATTGTGTGACTAAATGTAAAATATAATTTAATCCAAAAAAATACAGCAATAAATGGATTATTTAATCCAAAAAATACAGCAATAAATGGATTTCTTCATTTATCAAAAAAATATAGATAATTTCAAGGATTAACAAGAGTAGCAATTATTTTTAATCCATAGTATGACTCTGTGACCTACCCACTAGGTTATTTTTCAGTTTATTACATGAGTAAGTAATATTTAACATATTTAAAGAAGTTTTTATAACACAAATACCTTTTATTTAAACATTTTTATTGTTGCACTACTTATAAAAGTAAAAAATTATTTGATTTCATAGATTTAACTTCATTAATTAGAGGGACGAACATCTCATAATCATAAAGATGTGTTCACATGTCTACGAATTCCTAAGTTATTATAAATCTGCAAATATCAATGGCACAAAATGATTTTCAACTTCACTGATAGAAAAGTAGTGGAAATAAAATCAAAATTATTTGAAAAATAAAACTTTTAGGTACTTACATTTTAAATAGTATATTTGTTATTGTTAAGGAAAGGCGACGCCTTGATAATTTGGTTGTAGCGATATCAATTTTTCTGAGCAACGACTAAAGCTAAGAAATTAAAGTTCATTGTCAGTATTCATCATGTCTTTGTCTTTGATTTACCCATAGCATAACACGATTGGTCAACTTTTTATAACACAGAATAATCAATCAAAAAGACCTGTGTAAAAAAAGGGATTGCTATTTTTCCAACAGAGGAGGGTGATATAAGCTTCCAAAATTTGTACATGGATTGGTTCCAGCATACACTTTAATTTGACCATAGCTTATATGAAATGTATTTATGGTTTTTAAATTACGCGACAAAAACTATTTTGTCGCTTACGCCCTTTCCATTTTTTGCTGTTCCATTGCTTTTTTTCTGTGAGAGGCCGCGCCGGCCTTTCATAGAAAACTAGCAATCTAAAACATATCCAAAACGGTTTTTTTACTTTAACGCAGCGTCACCTTAACACATAAGCAAGAAAAAATATATTTGTACGTTAATCGTACCAGTTTAAAAATCTCCAATTTTCTTAATAAAATCTGTATATAAAAAAATTATTTATTTAAAATGTGCACTAAGCCTTATGCTTTCCGCCTGTTGTGACTTGTCCGATCCATTATATGTGACCATACGAAAAGTCACTAATCGGAAGTCACGTAATATTACTTTCTTTTACTTTTAAAGTGTTTGTAAGTAACCGAAATTAGGTATCACAATTTCATTTTTATACTAAATAATAATGCAACGTGTCAACAGTAATAACAGTTGGAGAAAGTATAATAATGCTTACAAAATATGGTCACTTATCTGAACAAAGAAACCGTTCCTGAAGAACCGTCCAACCTGCGTCCGCGTCTTGTAGCAGATTTTTAACTACTAAATTCAAATTGGAGTTTCTTGATGTACTATGAAACGAGACCCTATTACTGAGATTTCGATGTCTGTCCGTCTGTTATATCTCAACAAATTACGATTTATTATCTCAACAAACTTTACGGCGCTGGTTCAATTAACAAGAAGCTGCTCAAATACAGAGTTCCAGGCAATATCTACTTTAATTTATTTAAATATTTTGTTAAAAGTATATTCTGGGTAACTCTATAGCGCTTTTCCGACTATTGAGAGCATTAAAGATTCTACGAAACACAAATGAATGTTTTAAGGCTACTGACTGGCTACTGATAAATTCTGATATTTCATCAGTATGTAGTCAGTACCTGGAATCCGTATTAAAATAGTAAGGGATTTACTTTTATTCCAATAATAGTGTATGTAGATTATATTACAATGTGAACCCTTTCTATACACTTTAACACCTGCCTATAAGGTACGACAGTACTTTGTGCTAAGTTAGTACCTTTAAAAATAGTGTAGCTGGACCCCCAGGGGGTCCACAGGTGACTCGACGGTCTACGTTGGATGTGACAAAAATAGGGGGCCAATATTCTAAGCGGGAAGTGCATGAATCATGAAAATTTAATTTGGTTTCAATTTGAGGTACTAAAATATTGTTTTCAAGGTTAAGAAATTGGTAGTAATGCAGCTGCACTGCAGGGGTTCCACCGGATTCAGCGTAATTTTTTAAGTTTGGGAACGTCTGTGCTGATCATTACGCGATACAAATATCCGCGCACCTGCCTTGTAAATTCAATTCCTTGCGGACATTATCTCCCCTCTGTATTAAACGAGGTTACCTTCATTGTATTTTATTATTAAATGGCAAAATGTATTCCCAAATCGAATTTCATTTGTCCTTTAAATTTCACATCAAAAAGAATAGGGGTAGGTACTTAATAGTTTCTTTGATGAGAAAAAATATCCTTATGTTTGGGCTTATCGGAAAATAGTATGCGACAGATCGAGTTTTCGGAGTTCAAAGAAAGATAACTTAAATATGCACGGTGCTCTCGAAATATGACGTAGCAAGATTGAAGAGCTACAGAATTTCATAGATACAGCAGCCGTTACGGAGTAACGATGCTGTATAAAAATGCAAGATTGTCTCGTTTTACCACTCGTTTTAAAATCATTTATATCATTTAAAAACAGAAATACTAATCCGAGCTAACACGGTTGTAAAATCCAATGTAAAATCTTGTCTATTTCTTTATCGCCCGCCGTTTACAGAGGAATTTAATATTCCCACTCCTCGGTCCTTCGAGCGCTCGTCGCGCGGGTAGTTTGGAAAAAATTACTCGAGCGCCGCGCGACACGACAGCTGGGGCTCGATTCTCAAGCATCGAATTTCATTTCAATAGGAAGCTCGCTACATGCTCTTTCACGCGCGAAGGAGCCGGTCTGCGACCAAACGATATTCGAACCTCGAGAGTCGAGAATCGAACCCCCGAACGGGGCCGAGCGCCAAAACGTTTTCAATAAACGAAACGTTCAGCGTAATTGCTGCCCCGATACGTTTCAATTCCGTCATTAATTTGTCGAACTAGATTACTGCCACTTCGCCAACGTACATTTTAAAGCGAAGGACTCTACATTATTTCAACTGCAATACACCTGTAACTTTTTTGATGGGTTCGTTACAAATTGCTTACCTATACTCAGATTGAGTTCTGCACTTCAGTGAGATTAACGCGAAATTAATGAATGCTTGGGCGCACTGGACAGAAAGGGAAGAATGATGTTGTCACGTTGATGGCCAAATTTTTTATACTTAGCTAAGAAGAGGAACCCCGTTGTTTTTAATTTAAGAAACGCAATTTCGAAAATAGAATATCTTTTGTCGTGTCAATCCCTGGTGAAACATTATCATAAGGATTTTCTGGAGCAAATTCTCTTTCAAACTTATTTCTGTTCGCCGCTGACCTTGTTTATGAAGATTCTAGGACTCACCGTATTATGAAATGTGAATACGAATTGTGACCCATTATTATGCCTAAAGTTTGCTGAAACTATTGTGTGGTCCACCGTCCAACAAAGCATAACCCAAAAAAAGGTTCGACAAGACATCTTCATTGTTCAAGAAAAATGATAAGTTAATAAAATCGGCTGAAAAGAACTACAAATAGTCCTCGATTATATTGTTCTGTATTATAATTTATGAGCCACCTTATCAATTAAAATTATAGCCAAATCTATATATATCTTAGTGTCGCCTAGTTTCAAGATACGCTAAGGAACTGTTTTTGATAAAAGATTGAGGTCCTCATTCTTGATGAAGATTATTACTACTGTCCCCAGAAACATTGGAGGAATAGCGTGCCAAGTGCTGATGGTATGTAAATCCAATACTTTTCCATTAGTCAAATCTTCTTGATTCGCGCGAGCTTCCCGTGACGCTATTGGACCACTTCCCGGAGGAAATGAGTCCGCTCGAAGAATTTGTTACGTAAAGGTCAGATGCAAATTACGATGTTATTATTCCATTAACATAGCTTTAACGTTTTACGAGAAACGACCGTAAATGCTCAATGAGAGAACATTAACCTATAATCCATTGAATAGTAATTAGCTGCTCATAGCTCCGTTTACGTCCCTATCGATACGAATATACACTGTAAGAGTCAAGATATTAATAATGCCGATCGTTACCGGTTTTTGATATAAACAGACAAAGAAAACCAGATATCGGAAAGCTTTAAAAATATCAGGTGTGGTATGCGAAATATCCGCATCGTGCGAACTGCGCAGTAGATAATGCTACCTAAAAATTGCGACTTTATCTTGAATTATAGCAATCCGAGGCGTTCGAAGCGTAATGAGTTTGAAAGTTGCGTATTTCGTACGTGACGTCGTCGCTCCTTACAAACGGTGGGCGAATTTTCCCCTGGCGTAGTCGGCTCGGGCGTGACGAGGTGGCCAATTAGCGAGTCATCAGAGACCATCCGGTGGACAGCACGTGATATCGATCGAGTATTGCGATACAGTTTATGTTGATGGACAAATTTGGTGCAGCGTCATAAGGATTTGTCGTTGCTAGCTTTGTTAGTTTCGGCGCCTTTTTCGCACTTACCGTGTTTGGTAGAGCTGTTTACAGATTTCAAGTAGTCAAGACCGGTATTCGTACTTTACTTTGATAATAAAAATGAATCTATAAAACATAATGCCTATATGACAAAATGGGTACATTCGGAAACAATATAACAAAGGTAAAAGAACTGTAGTAAACTGGAATGGACTACTAAAGAATTCTAAGCTTTCAGGCTAAGGATTTCCTTCACCTACGTGGATGTTATTGGAGAGGCGGAGAATGCAGTATGACGTCAAAGTAGATGGTGCTCTCGACTACAACGTTAATGTATTTTGATGCCCATTGACTCTTCCACATTTTACCTTTCTAGAGGTATACCTACACATTAAATGTTCTGTCTGTAGTTTAAGTATAAGGGCGGAAACTCATTTGAGGTGGATTGTTCAGATCAGTCGAAACTCGTAAGTGAAGTTTGAAGTGGTTTCCTAAGAAACCAGCTCTTACCAGTTCTTTTCGACGAATCGTGACGATCTAGCCCAATCGCCCTTGGCTTCTGGTTATATCTATACCTTCAACATGCCAATAAAACTACTTTTACGCGTCTTATCACGTTTTATTTTATGGTTGTAGGATCCCATCATTTGGGATTCTATACAGCAAGTCACGGAAAAGAATCCTCGAATCCTCCTGAAATGGCTCGCAATAAAATCCGTACACGCAGGTTTTATAGCCTACTATATGTATAGTATGTACTATGAACGTTCAGACGGACGTCAGAAATCAATACATACATACAAAATTGCCATGCAAGCTGGCGTTCGTTTTAATCCAATAATCGCACGATATCCATAATCCAACCCGAATCGCTATCCAAATTTCGAACCAAATAACAAAGTATATTCTAGATACAGACTGCTATATTGCTACGACTTTATAAGTTAGAGGTTAATGTTGTTTTTAAGTAATGACCGAATTTGTCTTTAAATTCGGTAAGCAATTAAAATAATACGATGTTGTAAAAACATTCAAAGTCAGCAACAACCGACTATGAACGATAAACAACCAACAATTTAAAAACAATTACTAGGCTTTCAACCACGCAAATTTTATGTTTCATGTAAACAACGGTAATAACTAATAAGGAACCGATAACTGAATAATATACCAATTTAAATTTTTGATAGGTCGTTTTTACTTTTCATAGCATATCCATTTGGAACGAAGTTTCTTATCGCGCATTGCGAAAGGGGGCTAGACAGAAAAAATTAAGACGAACCACACGTGACACAGGCCGCACAGACACGGCCTACAAGTTACAACTATAGCAAAAATGCTATAGTTGTAAGCCGTGCAGTAGCGCGTGTTTCTCTCTCTCTCTTTCGTATACAAGTTTTTGTACATAAGAAATAATAAACTTCGTTCCATCCGGGTGTCCCATGACACCTCTCAATTTTTTTTTCTTAATGCTGTACATTTTAATATCCATAGAACAATACCAAGTTTCTACAGCATAGTTCTAACAGTTTCGAAAAGAAGTGGCTGTGACATATGGACGGACAAAAACACTTAAAGTCAGACAGACGAATATATTATGAGCGCTGTTAAGAATTTGTGTTCTAAGTCCTAAGTGACCTAACCCAAGAAAAAAAATTTGTTGAATTTTGAATGCAGTCTTATTCTAAATGCTCTAAAGAACATATTAACCGCATTCATAACTCAATACGTAATTTTTTGTGGGTTAGTACACGAATGCATATAGGAGTTCCATTTTAATCTATTGAGCAACAGAACCCTAATAAATGAGATAAAATAGGCGCAACCTTGGGGGTATTTTTCCAGGGCAATTTCGCTCTGTCATCAGAAGTGGGATCGTAAAGTTCCAAATTGCGCGTCCATTTACCCACGTAACAATGATTAACGCCGATGTCTATACAAGATGATCGGACGATTACTTTGGCCATTATCACGCGAACATTTATCACCGTCTGTTATGTTTTTATTTTGTGTACGAATTTATGCAAAACACCGTAGATAGAAACGATGAACATTAACATGACGAGAAAAGACAGACATACGAAAATAAAAATGACATTGTAATTGTTTATTGTTAATGACTATTGAGTATTGACTATAACTATTACCTAGTATGTAAAGGTTATTCATGCTTATATAATAGAAACTACATAATATTATGAATATGCAACATCACTAAACGTATGAATTGGTTATTCATTCATTTTATTACCTAGCATATTTTATTGTGTTTACATAATTCTTCAACTTTTATTGCAAGCCATGAAATATAATAAGATTGATAAGTTTAAATTACATGTCTAAGACTAATCTAATATCTATGATATAGCATTACGTTAATAACGAGTTGGAAGTAAACAACCTAGTAGGTAATGAATTCAAAGTCGCAGTTAAAACAACGGAAGTAGTACATTAATAATACCTAGGTACTGTAGGTAGAGTTCTCGATATAATATGAGAATTAGTTAATAACCTGCTTTATGTTTCAGTTAAGATGACGCCTTGATAATTTCGCTGCAGCGATATCGATTTTTCTCAACAATGACTAAAGCTAAGAAATTAAAGTTCATTGTCAGTATTCATCAGGCCTTTATATACTTTGAATTACCCATAGCATAACACGATTGGTCAACTTTTATAACACAGAATAATTAATCAAAAAGACCTCTATATAAACAGGGATTCTAATTTTGACAACAGAATAGAGTGATTTAAGTTTCCAAAATTTGCACATAGATTAGTTCAAGAATACACTACAATTTGCCCATAGCTTATATGAAATATATTTATGGTTTTTAAATTACGCGATCGACCATTTTGTCGCTTACGCCCTTTCCATTTCTTGCTGTTCCATTTCTTGTTTTCTATGAGAGGCCGGGCCGGCCTCTCATAGAAAACAAGCGATCTAAAACATAGCCAAAACGATTTTTTACTTTAACGCGGCGTCACCGTAAGAGTATCTTATATATTTTGTTATCTAAAAACCAGTAACTGAGGATAATTCGCAATGGATCGTAAACATTGGTCACAAATAAGTTACTTCTGTTTTAGATAAGTTTGGGCTGATTTGACATGGCATTAATAAGATAAGTAAGTAGATACGACATTTTCATTTTTCCTCGACCTACAAAATACAAATACAGGGTTATTTTTATGTTATCGAAAATGGTTGAAGAGGGTCAAGGTCAAATTGACATTGCGACGATTACAGCCAAATCGACACTAAGCCAAGAAAGAAGAAGAATCCAGTCTGAATTGGTAGAGTTTCAGTGGAGATAATTTTATAGATCTGGCTGACGTTAGCCCAACTTTTATCGCCTCTTTCTGTTTATCTTCAGTACCTGCTATAAAACTACGAGATACAAGATAAGATACAAGCGAAAATAAACACAATTTTCTTGGCGAAAATACACGGGCTGAGCTAAATTTATATTTACAGACAAAACTAGCTCTGCCAAGGACTGTTTTGATCTCATAATTCGCTCCGGCATAAATAGAGTTCGTTAGTAGTTGACAAACACAAACACGTAAAACCAGAGGTTATTCGACTGACTGTAAAATATAATCGTCTGTTGGTAGGTTGGTAGAAAAAAGTTATTGAGTTGATAACATATAATGCTCTACGATAATTTTGTTTTTAATTTTATTTTGAATCTTCTTAAATGTGGCCTACAAGAAAAAGTGGAAATTAATATTTAATATATTGTGCTACTGAATGACGACACAGGAACCAGCGAAACAAACTCAACAATTTATTACTCTATATGTTTTAGTGTGAAACATTAATACATTAAGAGGAGTATGAGTAATGTGATCAATCTTCTGGATATGAAGGACCATCTAAACATTGTAGCGGCTAATTTACCTGTATCAGATGTTGCTTCGTTTGTTTAGGCTCAGCTCCTATCGATCCGATGTCCACACGGGCAGCCTCACACGAGAACCCTAAGAGTTCTGGCTTCAGACACACTCGTATCCTCTATCCTTGGCACTAGCACAACACCACCACCGAAAAACACCTAATTCAACGCGACGAGCAAATACTATCAGATAATCCACGAAACACTATCAGTAAACTCGTTCTCGATAACGTATTTGGGACAAGAATAGTTGTCGCAATTCGAGTAGTGATTGAGAAAAAACGGCAGCGTACGACACGTCCACTCGCTTGGGGTACGCGGCCTCGACTGACGTAGGCGACTCGCGCCGCAGCCCGCCTCACCGAGCTACGGACTACGAAATCCGCCCACGGCGCTACGGAAAAACTTGGGACTCCTCAGTCGCAACTAGATTTAACTACGAACGAAACGCAAATTAATTACTCAATGGCGCACTCGCTCGAGCGGAACTGCGGGGAATGGGAAACAAAGTACGCAATGTGCCGCGACCCTACGGCGGTGACCCAAATATTACTCCGGGATGGCGGGCAATGTTCGTAGGTTTCCTAGATTCGCACGTCATAGAGTGATTTTCTCGTATCGCTATTGCTACTTTTAGCCTAAAAATAAAAAATAAAAACTTTAAGGTTTTCATTATTTCTGCGCTGAATAAAAAACAAATTGGATAGATCCAAGTGGCATAATAATTTTTTTATTGAATTGTTTATCGAGAGGATCAGCCGCGCGGTTTTATCGGAATTATATATCTGACAATTTCACGCTACGAAGTTGTAGGAAGTACTCCCAAAGTTCGGGGCGACCCCTAAAACTAAAACACTCCACATCCGCCGAGATAATTGGGGTAGAAAATCATTTCATGATCTTATTACTTTTATGAGTTTTACTAATTAAAAATTAAGCAGTAAGACGTTATTTCATTGACCGACATCTAATAATGGAGGACGTATGTTCTTTAATTGTCTACTGAGTCTACGTAGAAGCTTACTACAGGACTGTAGAGCGTAGACCAGGGACGTAACCTTTCCGTATCACCGTACCCTTTTTCCGAAGAAATCTTTCTGAAGAAGTCATAAAAGTGTCATTCAATATTTTGTTGTGATTTGATGCGTATTTCAAAATTTACTTAATTTGGTGCTCACTATGTAGAGGTATGAGCGTCCGTGGCCTGGGTAGACCTTTGGTTCGCACTCGTAGAGGGTGCAGGTTCGATCCCGGGTGGAGGCGTGTACCAATGAGACATTTTCTGATCTCAAGTACACAATACGGACGCTCGTACGGTGAAGGAAAACATCGTGAGGAAACCCGCACATGGTTGGTCCCAGACGTATTGACTAGTTCTTTCCTCTGGACTAGGCCGACTATGTTGCTAGAATGCCGTATGTGCTTGGGCAACCATACAGGCATTTAAAAAATCTTGTAGTGCCTGGCTACAGTATTTGGAGAGTGGTTATTTCGCTCTGAAAATAGTGTATAAAATATCATCCACAACGGATGCAAAGGCCTAGTTTAAAATGCAGAGGTGGTTCTATATTATAGATTTAGAATATAAATCAACCTCCGGATTCTAGATTCTATAACCTTAATTGTTGGTAAAATAATTTTGATCCTAGTTTTGTAACCAGAAGCGTGCTCCAAATTTTATGTGACGGGCCACTGGTGGCACGCGTGCCATTAGTTCGCCATCACTAGCGTAGACTAACAACTAATATTCACTAGGTATATTCTATTTATAAATTATGGTAGCTAGATTATGCTAGGTACCTACTCTTAATAGAAGCTAGAGCTCTGAGCGAAGCCCACCCCCTTTTATGACTCAGCTGGCTCATAGTCTAGACTTTAGTTTAGTGTCTAGACGGATGTCCTAGTGCTTTATTTTGTATAATGCATTTAGTACTTTTCAATTTTATGTAGTGGAATCTATTGATAGTAGTCTATTACTGTTCAGTACGATTCAGTGGGCACAAAAACAAAACTGCGGGAATCGTAAGTTTTGTCGCGATAAAGTAGCCATATCCTTGATATCTGTGTCAATTTCACCAAACTCGTTAATTTTAATAACTAGACATAGAGACAAATATTTTCGCTTTATAATAACTAGAGATCGCCCAATGGTCGAAATTCGACCTTAGTTTCAACGACATTTAGGACTACTACCTATATTTTGTAAAAAATATTGACTTTATCTTTTTTTTTCAACTTTTGTCTCTGGGACTCAGCTGATCTCAGACTGGTTGTGTAAGCATTGTCTAATAATATCTTAGATTCAATAAAAATAAACTATAATCCATTTTAAATTTGTCAACTTGTTGTCAACAGACTTCAACCAGAAATAAAAAGAGTAAGTATACGAGGGCTGCTATTTATGTATCCGGAATTAAAAAAAGAAACAAACATATATCATTTAATATGGTTTTATTGCTTTTCAAAATATTCGCCGCGATGATCGACTCACTTTTGCATACGCTGGAACCAATTTTCATAGCACTTTTTCCATTCTGATTGAGGTATCTCCAAAACGTGCATTTTGAACGCATCAACAGCCTCTTCGCGGCTCGAAAAACGTTGACCACGTAATTTGTTCTTCGCGTATGGAAATAAAAAGAAATCGTTAGGTGCCAAATCAGGGCTGTACGGCGGATGACCAGTCAATTCGATCTTTTGACCCTCCAAAAACTGAGTTGTTTCAGCTGAGGTGTGACAGCTAGCATTGTCGTGATGTAATATGATTCTGCGTTGTCGGTTGTCCTTTCTTATTTCTTCAAAGACTTCTGGTAAATAAATGGTCGTATACCATTCAGAATTAACCGTTTTACGATTCTCTAATGGCACTGTAGCCACATGTCCATTAATTCCAAAAAAACAGGCGACCATTTGCTTCAAAGTACTTTTTGCACGAGTAACTTTTGTTGGTTTCGGCTCATCTTGGAACACCCACACCGTTGACTGTTGTTTAGTTTCGGGGTCATATGCATAGATCCAAGATTCATCACCTGTGTAGATATTATAAACGGCTTTTGACGTACCACGGTTGTATTTTTTTATCATTTTTTTGCACCAATCGACACGAGCCCGTTTTTGATCGATTGTCAAGTTGTGCGGAATCCAACGCGAACATATTTTTTTTACAGCCAAATGTTCGTGTAATATCTTATGTATGCTCGTCATACTTATGCCTAAGGACGCCTCTATCTCGCGATATGTAACATGACGATCACGCATTATTAGTTCCCGCACAGCATCTATATTTTGTGGGACAACAGCTGTTTTTGGGCGACCTTCTTTATTTTCATCCGTGAGCATAGACCGCCCACGATTAAACTCACTGTACCAGTGATAAACAGTGGTTTTTGATGGTGCTTCATCTCCAAAAGTTGCGGTGAGTTGAATAAAGCACTGTTGTTGATTTAGCCCACGCCGAAAATCGTAGTAAATCATTGCACGAAAATGTTCACGCGTTAAATCCATGGCAAATGAAGACACGCAATTTTCAAAATGACGCCACAATGGAAAAATAATTGACAGTCACATGAAACAAAATGTATTCTTCAACCAAAGAGTTCTATTTTCAAATGTTGTAATTACTTTTTAAATATTGTTCTTGTAAGTGGCCAGTTCCGGATACATAAATAGCAGCCCTCGTAATTCGTATGTATAGGCTTGTCACTCAAAAATCTGTCATTTCTCATGTGTGTGTGTTGTAGTGTGTGTAATGTTTTGTTTGTTAAAAAAATTTATGATAAAAGCATAATTTCAAAATAATATTAGTTCGATGCACTCCTTCACCATATAAACTACTAGCTGTTGCCCGCGACTTCGTCCGCGTGGACTTCAGTTTATAGCGCGCGGTGTCAACAAAATTGTTGTTAAAAAAAGCTTTTTAAAACCCTGGTACCCCATAAATCAAAATACCCAAAAACAGCACATAATATTTCATTATTTTAAATTAAACTTTATTTATGCCAAATTTTAAAGCTTATTTAGCCCCTCATTACACAACTTTACCCATAAACAGCTATAATTTATCATTCATAGGTTTAAGGTTACGTCACTGCATACTGCATAAAGTACTGAGTAGTGACTAATAGAAAATCGTGTAAAACAATCTAAAGAATCGAAAAATGTAATTTGGGATGGTATCACATCTTATAGAAACTTTTAAAAGCAAGCGATAGCGCGATGTAAATGACTCTTAGCGCCATCTGTTTTGAATTTTTGGAACTAACTTAATTTGAACAAATTTACGCATTTTCACCCCCTTACAACCCCTTCTTCCAGTTAAAAAGTAGCCTATGTCCTTTCTCAGGCTTTAGACTATATGTGTACAAAATTTCATTACAATCGGTTCAGTAGTTTTGGCGTGAAAGCGAGACAGACAGACAGACAGAGATACTTTCGCATTTATAATATTAAGTATATAATATTAATACGCGAGCGAAAAACTTTGGATCCCTTTTGACGAAAAATGCCGAAACGTAGGTGATTGAAATTTTGCACAGTTATAGTTTATATGGTGAAAGAGTGCATCGAGCTAATATTATTTTGAAATTATGCTTTTATCATACATTTTCTTTTTAAATAAAACATTACACACACTACAACACTGAACACACACACTAGGAGATTTTGATTGACAAGCCTATACACACGAATTGTACTCTATTATTTATGGTTTAAGTCTGTTGTCAAATTGAAAAAGATTTAGTTTTTTTTTATCCAGTTAGGCCAGTCAATCATCATATTTTGACTTTATTAATCTGAGACTGTCGCAGGAATTATGACAAAAAAATAATAAAATCAATATTTTGACAATAGAATATCAATAGCGTTGTTTGAAACTTTTAATTTATTTTTTTATTTGAGGTCGAATTTTGACCATTGGGCGATCTCTAGTTATACTAAAAACGGGACTAGCGACCGCGACCGACAAAAATTCAAACGAAATGCCACTTTATGAACTTTTTTATTAGTACCTGTATGGTAGGGGCAGAGGGCGTTGATGAAATTCCTGTGCGTCAACTAGATAACTAGCGTTTTTTGAGAATAAACAGTGACGCGTTGTTAGTATTCCTGGGCGTCAATAGATGGCGTTTTTTAATAACTTTTTGAGTGCATATGTACCATCGAGGAAGTTGATTCCTATGCAATTGACAGACCAACGTTATTTGGTCGAATATGTCAATTCAATGTTAATTGTGATCTGTCAGCTGGGTGTGACGTAACGCAACCAAACTACTTATATACTGATAGTAGGTACATACAGGTTTTTTGAACATAAGGCCGCGTCCCCATCAGACACGGCGCGGCGCCGGCACCGTGTTACGGCACGACGCCGCCACCGTGATACGGTACGGCGCCGTGCCGTATCACGGTGCCGCGTACGGTGCGTCCCTATTCAGTCGATATTTGCGCTCGAACGAGAGTGCGTATCTGGATATGGATCGCAAAAGAATTATTCTCTTGTTGTTACTAAGACGATAATTGCGTTAAACACTTTAGTTACACTGTAACGGCCACAAAAATAACAAAAAATTGAATTTACCCTTACGTGGTGCCAGTGAACTCACGTGGTGAGTCGATTTAATTTATATTGCAGTGCCGGCGACTGACCTGGTGAGTCCGCCGTACAATGTAGGCGGCATCCGAGAAGACATCATGAAAATCGTAGTGGGAACGAACGTGTTAAAGAAAACCGCATCAAAACCCGTTGTGTAGTTTTAAAGATTAAAGGGAAAGTTATAGATAAAATTTCCTCGGTATATATGACAATATTTGCATTACGCGACTTTGATATGTATTTTCATATGCCTTATTTATGTTTGGACACAATTTTTGTTCGGAAGTTTCACCAGTATAGGGGCGCGCGGTGTACCGTTTACGGCACCGTGTCACGGTCCGGCGACGTACCGTGTCACGGTGGAGGCGTCGCGTCGTGCCGTAACACGGTGCCGGTACCGCGCCGTGTCTGATGGGGACGCGGCCTAAGAAATAACTTTGTTCCATTCGGGTGTCCCTTGACATCTCTCAAGTTTTTTATTTTAATTTTTGTCGGTCGCCATCGCTTGCCGCAAGGATCGGAAAGCCACCTTGAATAGAAATTGTTATTTAGAATTAAACGCGACATAAATTTGAAACCGGTGATAAATCACACTACAGTAATTAATTCAATTAATTAAATTGTATCCATTCGGGGAGTACTTTAATTTCTAACTTTGAGCTAAGTAGACAAATTTTATCCTGGATTCTAATTTAATATTGTTTAGATTCGATTCGCGTTTGTTATGAAACTTGTATTTGTATGGCACAGTGACAGACAAAAACCACGAACCTTGGAATAATTCTTTTAAGGCTGCTTAAACCCAAATTTTTCAGCACTGTTATAAGAACGTTTATAACAGTGCTGAAAAATTGCGTATACGTACGTACGTATTTGCAAAAGCGTTCTGATGCAGGTGATGAACTATTGCTTACAACAGTCTCGAACATCTTAGTTTTCAAACAAAAAAAAAACTAGATCAAAATTGGAATTGAAAGACAGACATACAGATAGACACGTCAAACTTACTTACACTTTTTTGACGGGGGTTTTAAAAATAGGTATGTTTACGTCAATTTTCAGTAAATATCAAATCGACTTAAATTACAATTTAGCTACGAGTAATCAATTCGTAGGAATTTAGCAGGTTAAGTTAGCAGTATATCAAGGCTGGCGATACTGAAAACTAAACATATCCTTTGACTAGCGCAATAAAACAAAATACAACATGCAAACATCAAACAATGCGATCCCGTTAACGCCGTAACGTAATATGTGGTTTAAATTGCGTTCAGGTTTTTATGTCAGTGTTACCAGCTCGCTATAATACTCCCTTACCTTGCATAAAGTCCCAAAAACCTCCTAAAATTGCAACTTAAAAAAGAAAATATGAATTTTCGTATGTATTTAGAATATTATTAACGACGAAATACATTAGATCAGTCATCAGAATCATCAAAGCTATCTTATTAGATATTTCCGCTACGTTAAATCTCGATTTATATTTTTAATAGATACCTTATACTTTAGGGGGTTTCACCGTAAATTTATATTACAATGAAAACCCATAAGGTATTTAGGGCAGTATGGTCAAACCCTATAATTTTCAAATTTTTCCATTTACGTTCAATATACAATAGACTCAATAGACTATAGACTATAGAGTATAGACCCAAAAACCGGTACAAACTTTCCCTTTATTTGGGGAAAACGCTAGAGGTAATATCACTGCATTTGAGTTTTTGTGAGCAAACATCCCCGAGCATACTGTGAGCGGGAAATCACTTTTGTATCTACGTTCGATATACGTTATATACGTTTTGTACGTGTTATATTGAATATTCAGAATAGGTTCGCGATTACATTTCACCGTCATAAATTCATTTTTGGTGATGTATATTTTAACACTTACATATTGTCGATAATACCACGTCGGTTTGAGCCTAAGATTTTTGAGCTGCCTTTTGGAAGAGAGAGAGGGAGTTTCGATGGGTCATTATGCTCAGTTTGCTCACATACTTCGCGACTGGATTATTACAAGTTACAACCACTAAAATTCAGTGGTCTTCGGCCTGACCGAATCAGAAAGATGTCTTTGGGGCCTTATCATTTCCACAATGTCTTTTATCCTAATAGTTTGTAAAAATAAATGTGTTTTGTAGAGAAGTAAGAGAGAATACGAATTGTTTAAATACACACTCGTACCTATATTGGATTTATTTCATCATGCACATGGAAAAAATTAAATAAATATTTTGTATAGACAACTTGATGGAAAATCTAGTTCATCTACATCTTATGCGGTAGGAAAGTGTAGGTATATTAAACACATCTTCAGTTTAACCCACTTCTAGTTCCCAAGTTGTCTACCGAACTCAGAGTAAAATAATTCGCGAGCTAAACGTTCAACCAAAGTTTGGCTGGAGCCATTTCAGGCTTTTATTGAGTTTACCGGCGCTAACTAGCTGACTAGCGGCCATTTTACTAAGTGCTCTATCAATTTTAACTTTTACAAAGTTTTAATTAAATGCATGCATGCAATGTAACTGTCACGTAACTGTTAAGTGAACTATCAGATAAATTATTGAATAAATTGAATCATAGGATTCATAGGCAAGAACTACGCAATTTAGTCAGGTTATGTCATGGTGGTCACATTATGTGGGAGAGCCATGCTTGGGCACGAATGGGCCGGCTCGACCGGAGAAATACCACGTTCTCACAGAAAACCGGCGTGAAACAGCGCTTGCACTGTGTTTCGCCGAGTGAGTGAGTTTACCGGAGGCCCAATTCCCTTTCCTATCCTCCCCTATTCCCTTCCCTTCCCATCCCTACCCTCCCTTATTACCCTATTCCCTCTTAAAAGCCCGGCAACGTACCTGCAGCTCTTCTGATGCTGCGAGTGTCCATGGGCGACGGAAGTTGCTTTCCATCAGGTGACCCGTTTGCACGTTTGCCCCCTTATTTCATAAAAAAAAAATTAGGGTACAGAAATGTATTGCATCATTTTTACCGCCCTGATCGATAGATGACGCTGCCTTTATTTAGTTTGTAACAAAATATGTTTTCTATATTCTAAGAAATTAACGTTTTTACTTGCTAGCAGCCCTGGATTTATAAATATGCCGTATAGGCCGCGGCCTAGGGGGCACCGGGCACACGCTCAACGCAGCGAACGCCCTTAGTTGCTAGTAAGATGCTGACACTAGCCAATATCTCAAAGGTATCACTAGCCAATATCTAAATTAAATATGTGTATCATATAATAAAAATCTTAAATATATGTATAGTATAAAAGTATTAAATATATTTCCGTTGTCTGGTACCTGTAACACAAGTCCTTCAGGTACTTACCACAGGGCCAGACTGACGTGGTGTGAAGCGTCAATAGATATTATTATAATATCGCAACAACGAGCCGATAGTTCATAATATTCGTATTGCTCCTTTCTTTTTAAACCTACAGACGGCGAAATTTATATCCGCCACTGGTGTTACCGTTGTATCAATATTATTCAGCAATTGCCTTCAGGTGACAAAAATCCTCCACTGGTATTAATCAGTGTATCATTAATATAAGGACTGACCTTGAGCATGGTGAGTATCTTCTGCGACAGGTCGTAGTCGAAGTTGGTGTATTTGGAGTCGGTCATGTCGTAGATGAACACCAGCCCGTGACGCTGCGTCTCCGCCGACTGCAACGCCACGTCCAGTTGGTACACCACGCCCTGGGGGGCGGGGACACATTAGCTTAGGTCACACTGGAGTCGAACGGCCGTTTACATTCAGCCAGTGTCGCTACTCCTCGCGCTGCCGGCACTATTGCCCTGAATACTTCTGCGGCAGTAACGACGCGACGGAGCGTTTAAACTCAGCCCTCTACATACTCGCCGCGTCGGGCAGCGGGAGCAGCATGGCGAGTGGCAGCACCAGTGACTATTTACATTCTCGAGCTGCCCACTTGCCTGCCCAACAGGGCTGAATAAACGACGCTTAAGAACATGCTGTTGCTGCATGCTACTAACTTGACGCAAATTCATTGCGATTCACGACATAAAGAAGTAAGAGCCAGTCCACACGTCGCGTTGCGTTGTTTTACATACAAATAACCAAGGTGTTCATATGGCGCGCTGCGTCATCGCAACGCACACGTGACGGACAGCTGCCAGCCCCCGAGGCGAAGTGGTTGGGGGTGTTGACGTTAAGACTGCTTCGTAATAACGCTACGATGGCGCAGCGCCCGTGTGGCCGGCTATGTGTCAAACGGCAGCGCTGCATCGACGCAACGCTGACAAAACGCGCCGTGTGGACTGGCTCTAAGGCTCACAAGCCACAGCATACATATTATATCAAGTATCAACTCGGAAAGAGATTGTAACCGTATCGCCTTTAGCCGTTTTCACAAAACGAGTACATGAAAACGAGTTACATATTGGGAATATCTCGTTTCCACGCACACGTTATGCGATCCCAATTCCCAATACCAATATTTTTCGGTGCGTTTAAAAAAAGCAGCTAAAGCTATCCGGTCTCTGGCAAGCGGACTTCAGCATATTTTTTTACTAGCAGAGAAATTGATTCACATGCAGTTAGCGGACCTATGGGGTCAGGTCACTCAGGGTATGTCAAGTTAACATTTTAACAACCAAATTACGTAGGACCGTCATTCGCCTGTAAATCAATTTCTCTGATGGTACATGGTAGGTACATCGAACCGTAACCAAGATGATTACGTCAAAATGCACCTAAACGAAGTCCGGAGATAACAGATGGCGCCACCAGTTTGTACCATCGAGGAAATTGATACCTAGGCAGTTGACGAACCTACGTCGTTTGGTCGGCTTATATCAATTCAATGTTAGCTGTGATCGGTCGGATGAATTTGACATAGCGCGACCAAATTACTTAGGTCCGCCATCTGCCTAAGTATCAACTTCTCTAATCTCTGATAGCACTAACCTGCAAGGTAGTCTGATGTGTGGTCTGGGCGGGGTAGTGCTTGTTGGCCGTAAACACCGCGATCGCCGCGCCCATCGCGTCGCGGGTTGGCTGAAACACACAACATACAGGTGAAACAATATGCCAAACAATCGGGTAATTATTGTATTATTAACTATATGACGCAAAAATTCTTTTATTATGCAAAAACGGTCCTTTTCCGGGACTCAAGGTATCTCCATACCAAATTCCAGCAAAATCGGTTCAGGGGTTTGGGCGCTAACTCTTTCTGGAAAGTCTACGATGCCTACTACCGGTTCGGGAACTAGCCCGTCGAAAATAAATAATAATAACGTTTCTAGTTATAAAAACCGAATAAGACTTTCTGGCAGCTTCGAGTTAAATTGGATGTACTATCAGAGAAGTTGATTCCTATGCAAATCGGGGACCTAAGAAGTTTGGTTGCGTTACGTCAAACCCAGCTGACAGATCACAATTAACATTGAATTGACATATTCGACCAAATAACGTTGGTCTGTCAATTGCATAGGAATTAACTTCCTCGATGGTACATAACATGTAGGTCGTACAGCACGGTCATAGCAGACAGCTGCAGTGTTCTAGCGAAAGCTGCAATGACGTCAACGAGTATGTGTGCATACAGCTAGACGTGGGAGAGCCATGCTTCGGCACGAATGGGCCGGCTCGACCGGAGAAATACCACGTTCTCACAGAAAACCGGCGTGAAACAGCGCTTGCGCTGTGTTTCGCCGAGTGAGTGAGTTTACCGGAGGCCCAATCACCTACCCTATTCCCTTACCTTCCCATCCCTACCCTCCCCTATTACCCTATTCTCTCTTAAAAGGCCAGCAACGCACGAAGTACTGTCTCGCTCTATTAAGAACACCAAGCTTCTTCGAGGCTAATTTGGCCTTACCCTCTTACTAAGTTTATTGATTTATCTTAGGTTGGTTTTGCTTTTAATAAAAAATTGAGTATGTTCCAACTTCTCTACGTCAGCACTCTGCAGACTATGGCAGCCTCATAGCAGGATCGTCTTATGTGATGAGTTAAAAAATAAGTTCTCAACCTTTTCAACCTCAGCCTAAAACCTTTAAGTTGCTTTTCCTAAGTCAGAGCTTCATGCCTGTTTTCACTAATCAAGTACCAACCCCTAACGCTAAGTATCCCCTAGCGCACATTAAGTGTATCTATCCTATAAGATTTCACCAACATTTTTGTCACCTACATCTTTAGGATCTAAGAACTTTAGTGAAACAAAAATTTGAGAGATGTCAAGGGACACCCGGATGAAATGAAGTTATAAAAAAACTCCCCAAAAAAAAAAGAGAGAGAAAGACAGACAGAGAGAGAAACACGCGCTACCGCACGCGGCACGGCTCTAATTGTAATATACCGACACTTTTGTGTCATGTCGTTACAACTTTTTCCCTCTAGCCCCCTTTCGCAACGCGCGATAAGCGACTTCGTTCCAATAAAATATGTTGTCAAAAACGAATGTGTTGGTTTTATCAGATGCATGAAAGACTGCGAGGGAACACTTAGCATCGGCTCTGGATTTATGTATCATCAGTCCTAGAGTGGCGGCAGAGTTCGTGCATAGGGGTGGCAAAATTAAAATGGTCTTTACTCATAAAAATATAAATCTGGCCCTGCTTAGCATTAGGGGACGGTTGGTAAAAAGGCCATCAGACTAAATTCTAACATTTCGGTATTAATACGAGATACCTACCAGTATAGTGAACTTCCCCGTCTCGAGCTCGCTCTTGAGCGGCTCCTCGAAGGGCTCGAACTTGACGAGGCCCTCCCGGCGGCGCGTCGCCTCATGCTGCCGCCACAGCGCGTGCGCGCGCGCCACATCGAACTTGCGCGCCAACAGGAACTTGATGGCCGTAGCGCGCGACACGCACGCCGCGCCCGTCTCGCTCAGTGCCTCCAGGAACGCCTTTGTCGCCTGCAACACGTTTGGAACAGGTTAATAATGGCCATGGCCTATGGCCGGCAGCGTCCTATGGCGTCCTAGGGGGCGGCAGCGTCATAGGATGGGGGCAGACTAGGTATATAGGGGCGGCAACATTAAAGTGGCCTATAGGTACTCATAAAAAATATAAATCCGACCCTGTTGGCTAATATTCTAAATTGGAGCAGACAAACTTGTAAAGACATTAGGGGAACTAAGGAAGAGACGGATCCAAGATTGTCCATATACTCCAAAGCACCACCATGACCAGTTCTTGGCTCCGTTATAATAATTTACGAGTTTTAGGCATAGCTACAAGAAGACCAAGAATTCCTCTTAGTAAAGATTCAAAATTACCTTTAAAATGAGAAGTAAATGTCGAACGAACGCCGCGTCCATTTTCATAACGACCGCGGGCCTGACCTAAGCAATTTTCTAATTTCTATTACGTGGATTTTTCCGTTGCGTTTTCACAATTCCGTCACACTTTCGGGGCGTAGAGCCGTGTTTAATCCTGATTAACTGCATCGATTCGTTTTGTGACCTTTTTCACGGCCGAGCGAACGATTTGTATTGTCCTACATCTAGATCTATGTAAACAACAATAGATTATATAAAGAACCTTTGAAAAAATATTCTTATCTGTTTGAACTAGTTAAAAGGATATCCCGAAACTTGGGCCCAGTTACACACGCATAGAAAGTTAACACATTTGCATCAGCATGAAGACTCACAGAAAAATGCTATCTCTGACATAAATGTGGTTTTCCCTGGTTATCCCTACAACACCTGTAACCACTTTAAACTTGCTTGAATAGCCTATAGCTCAGCGAATCTCAAACTTTTTGGTTACGGAACCGTTTTAAGAACTCAACTTTAGCGGACTCAACTTTAGCGGACCCAAGAAAAATTAAATGTTTTGTCTTTGAATGTATTGTCCCAATGCTGGTGTCTGATGACATTCCTAAAAACTGTTTTAATGTGTCGCTCGCGGAGGCCTTGTAGGAGTACAAGGCCTTTGCCCCAGGGAAGCACGGAGCAGTGAGCGCACTTTGAGAAAGGCTGCAATAAATAATAATATTGAAAGGGAAATCTATTAAAAATTCATTTTCTTTACATGCAGTTTTAATGTACAAGGTGTTACAAAATAAATGATTATACTTCAGGGTGTGTCCCATAGGCCATATTATAGAGTTCACAGTAAAAGTAGCTCCGTCGAAAAGTAACTTTCGTGCATGGGCAAATTCACTAATCCAAGAAGTCAACAGTTACTCTTTCAGCTCTGCTATTTCACAGTGAACTCTATAGGGACACATACACAATGATCATGATCAACGGGCATGGATCCCGGAATTCCGAGATTTCGTAACTTTCTCATTAAGATTTGATTAAATAAAACATTTTGAATTCTGATTTATTGTTTTTTTTTTGTAGTATTCTCTATATTTTCCGGAACTGATTCCGGAATTCCGGAATTGAACCTGTAGTATCGTAACTCAGTTCCGGAATCGAACATCATCCGATATTACATGCCCTATACACAATTACACACCTAAAGCGTTATCACTATTATCACTTTGTTTTGTTAGGTACACCTTTTTATATAGAATTTTTTGTGTATTCGTGTTATAGAGCGGACTAATTCTTCCGGGATGTATATCCTGTGGGACACAGCAGGGGAGCGCATTGGTATTGACGGGCACGCGCGGTTCTGTCACCACACATGTATGATCCAATTCGCGAGACGTGTCATACTTAACTTTAAATTCATATTTATTTTAAGTTTTTAATGACTAGATGACGCCCGCAACTCTGTCGCACCGAAATTCGAATGTAACGCGGAAACCCATAATTTTTCCGGAACCTTACTCCTTAGTGCCTACAACAGGATCACTTTACATTCGTTATTAATCTATTATCATGAGACCTAACATGTAACTAGTCATATTTCGTGAATCGTGATTGTTGTCAAAAATCCTTTTATTATGCACTAGATGTCCCGCGCGGCTTCGCCCGCGTAAATTAGGAATTTCACAGAAACCGTACATTTTCGAATAAAAATAGCTATAAATACTACTTTCACGTGGTCTACTCTATTAAGTGCCAAATATTGCTCCAGTAGTTCGTGAGATAAACCCTTTCTAATAGGTATTTTCCCCATTTTTACCACATTTTCCTGAGTTTCTTCGGTTCTATTAGTCTTAGCGTGATAATATAATATAATAAAGCCTATAGCCTTACTCGATAAATGAGATATCTAACACTGAAATAAGTTTTTAAATCGCACCTGTAGTTCCTGAGAATTGCGCATTCAAGCAAACATACTCTTCAGGTTTATAATATTAAGTATAGATTTTTTTAAATTATCGCTTGACAAACTCGAGCCTCGATCTAAAAGACTATGAAAAGGCTCATAATCATGGGACGATGCATGGTATAATATTATGGTAGTGATGATGATGATGATGAATGTAATTTGCATAGTAGCATATTCTTTCCGTTCTTAAAACAACGCCGAAACTCCCAAACTTATATCTATAAAGAATCAGGAGTTCTCTCAGCACCTTCCGAACCACGGTATACCAGGTATACCTCGGTGCAAAATCTTACTTGTTTGTAGCATATGCTTAGAATACTTCTCATGAAACCGAAGTCACCACATGTTTCCCCATAAATTTTGAGGAGTTCCCTCGATTACTAATATTATAAAGGCGAAAGTTTGTTTGGATGTATGGATGTATGGATGTGTGGATGTATGGATGTTTGTTACTCTTTCACGCAAAAACTACTGAACGGATTTTAATGAAACTTTACAATAATATAGCTTATACATCAGAATACCACATAGGCTACAATTTTAACCGACTTTCAAAATGGGGGAGGTGTTATGTTCGTTTTCTTATATTTAACGATTACTCCGCTGTTTGTTAACCGATTTTCAAAATTTTTCTTTTGGTATATAGGGTATCATCCCAATTTGGTATTATATTCACAAAAGTGGTGATCTGATGAAGGATCCATAAATAATCGAGGGAACACCTCAAAACTTATAGGGAAACATGTGGTGACTTCGGTTTCGTGAGAAGTATTCTAAGCATATGCTACCAACAAGTAAGATTTTGCACCGAGATACACCTGGAATACCGTGGTTCGGAAGGTGCTGAGAGAACTCCTGATTCTTTATAGATACAAGTTTGGGAGTTTCGGCGTTGTTTTAAGAACGGAAAGCTTATGCTACAATGCAAATTACATTCATCATCATCATCATCACTACCATGTTATACCATTTCATAGTCTTTTAGATCGAGACTCAAGTTTGTCAAGCGATAATTAAAAAAATCTATACTTACCTACCTAATATTATAAACCTGAAGAGTATGTTTGCTTGAACGCGTCAATCTCAGGAACTACAGGTCCGATTTAAAAACTTATCTCAGTGTTAGATAGATCATTTATCGAGTAAGACTATAGGCTATATTAGGTATATTATCACGCTAAGACTAATACGACCGAAGAAACTCAGGAAAATGTGGGAAAAACGGGGGAAATATTTTTTATGGGAAAATGTACGGTTTCTGTAAAATTCTAATGTAAAAATCTATACATCCATACATCCAAACAAACTTTCGCCTTTATAATATTAGTAGGATATTAGTAGGAAGTAGGATTCAAGCAAGTAACAAACGACTGATTATCAAAATATAGAATTGCTCTACATTTTTTTTTTAATTTCACCTTTAAAAAGTAAAAACTAGTGTTTATAAACATTTTACGGTTAGAATGAGACATTATCGCAACAACTAATTTTCAGTCATATCATATTCCGATAAGGATGACGGGGAAAAGTTTATAAATCATTTATTTACTAAAGTCAACTCTCTACGGTAGAGATGTTATTAGATAGTCAAAATAAGTAAATGATTCATCTCTTCATATCTACACATAGCCCGTATAAAGAATCTTTCGTTCTAATCTCTAGCTTTTATAACTTGCAAAAAACCTAAAAGAAAAGTTTTGCGTCGCGAATTTTGAATTTGGAACACCGGTGTCACGCACTGTGAAAACACAACTGTCACTTGTCACAGCTGTCAAACGTTTCCGAACGCGACCGCCACACGCCCGCACCGCCAGTACACTGACCTCACGAATCACGATAGCTATGGGGAGTATTATGGACCCCCAAGTATTATTTAAAGCACGAGCCAATGCATAATATTATAATGCAACAGCTATGGTCCATACCACGAGAAGTCACTAAATTACATACTTTTGACATTTTGATATGAAGTTTCTTGACTCGTCTCGTGATTTGGCCTATGGTATTATTGAGAACGCCGTTGGAATGGAAATATGTAGTGCAATTTTTGTGTTCTTTAATTATATTTACAAGGCTCTACGAGGGCTGCTATTTATGTATCCGGAATTAAAAAAAGAAACAAACATATATCATTTAATATGGTTTTATTGCTTTTCAAAATATTCGCCGCGATGATCGACACACTTTTGCATACGCTGGAACCAATTTTCATAGCACTTTTTCCATTCTGATTGAGGTATCTCCAAAACGTGCATTTTGAACGCATCAACAGCCTCTTCGCGGCTCGAAAAACGTTGACCACGTAATTTGTTCTTCGCGTATGGAAATAAAAAGAAATCGTTAGGTGCCAAATCAGGGCTGTACGGCGGATGACCAGTCAATTCGATCTTTTGACCCTCCAAAAACTGAGTTGTTTCAGCTGAGGTGTGACAGCTAGCATTGTCGTGATGTAATATGATTCTGCGTTGTCGGTTGTCCTTTCTTATTTCTTCAAAGACTTCTGGTAAACAAATGGTCGTATACCATTCAGAATTAACCGTTTTACGATTCTCTAATGGCACTGTAGCCACATGTCCATTAATTCCAAAAAAACAGGCGACCATTTGCTTCAAAGTACTTTTTGCACGAGTAACTTTTGTTGGTTTCGGCTCATCTTGGAACACCCACACCGTTGACTGTTGTTTAGTTTCGGGGTCATATGCATAGATCCAAGATTCATCACCTGTGTAGATATTATAAACGGCTTTTGACGTACCACGGTTGTATTTTTTTATCATTTTTTTGCACCAATCGACACGAGCCCGTTTTTGATCGATTGTCAAGTTGTGCGGAATCCAACGCGAACATATTTTTTTTACAGCCAAATGTTCGTGTAATATCTTATGTATGCTCGTCATACTTATGCCTAAGGACGCCTCTATCTCGCGATATGTAACATGACGATCACGCATTATTAGTTCCCGCACAGCATCTATATTTTGTGGGACAACAGCTGTTTTTGGGCGACCTTCTTTATTTTCATCCGTGAGCATAGACCGCCCACGATTAAACTCACTGTACCAGTGATAAACAGTGGTTTTTGATGGTGCTTCATCTCCAAAAGTTGCGGTGAGTTGAATAAAGCACTGTTGTTGATTTAGCCCACGCCGAAAATCGTAGTAAATCATTGCACGAAAATGTTCACGCGTTAAATCCATGGCAAATGAAGACACGCAATTTTCAAAATGACGCCACAATGGAAAAATAATTGACAGTCACATATGAAACAAAATGTATTCTTCAACCAAAGAGTTCTATTTTCAAATGTTGTAATTACTTTTTAAATATTGTTCTTGTAAGTGGCCAGTTCCGGATACATAAATAGCAGCCCTCGTACTACTTAATTTGATATAGGTATTTAATGAACATTTTGACATAAAATCTATATATTTCCTGATACTCTTCATTAAATTAAAGTTAAGTAATCATTAAATCAGTATGACCATAAGTGAATGATCTCGTAGAAACGATGCCGGTCGGATCGACATGTGGCAATTTTTTCAACACGAGTTTTTGCACAAAGCGGCATTTAGCGAAGCTGAAGGTGTGGCATTTTTTGCCGAGTGGGTGACCCTTTATATTGGCGCAGGCAGAAAAAAAATACTTGAGCATAGATTAGTCACCACTCACCATCTACTACACGATATTATGTCTACAGTCTAATATAATCATCGCCATAACATACTCGTAATATTAGAGCTATCAACGTATTAGCTTAAGCATAGGTACACTGAAACTTGAAAGAAATGGTTGCGACTTTTGGGCTCTGATTAACTGGCTAGTCCTATAGCAAACAGATTAATATTGGACTGGTGGTGTAACAGATAGAGATAATATTATAATTTACGTCTTTAGTGTATAATTATTGTTTTTGTCTCTTCTGCATCCAAGGGCGTCGCCAGCCGATGGCGCAGGGGGGGGCAAGTTGACTTTACCTACTACAGTCTACAATTCATACTTTACTCACTCTCTATAAATGACAAAAGTAGGTATGAATTGTAGGTAAAGTCGACAGCACATGAAGCTTTTCACTTGTACTACGAGCCTTACATCTATTACCATATTTTAATATTATAGTGGTCGTTGTTTGTAATATATTTGGCAACTTTTTTAGGGTCTCTGGGGGGGGGGCAGCTGCCCCTCCCTGCCCCCCCTTGGCGATGCCCTTGTCTGCATCGCCCAGCACCCTACACCTTTAATTTTTTTAAACGGGCAACAAACATGTTTTAATCTTGTTGTCGCGGGCCGCAACCAAAATTATTTAGGAATAAAGTCCCGAGGGTTCGCAGGTTGAGTTTCGCTGATCTAGCAATGTAGCAACTAGCAACCCTACTCACAAGTACGTATGTCAACTCTCCGCACCCTCAGACGCGTCTCGAGAGTGGGCGGGCCGAGTGGGCAGATTTAGTAGATCAAACGGATATATGTAACATAGTACCATCATAGTACGATATCACTGTACATATTATCCCATGAAATTGTATTGGTGGATCTGTTAACTTTACTTTTATAACATGAATATATGACGCCCGAAATAAGTTTATCGCGCGAGAGCCGTACATTTTTCTGCAACAAAAACTATCCTATGTGCTTTCCCGTTTCTCAAAGGACCATGCCAAATGTTATCTTTTATAGATATTTGGTATGGCGATACTGATATAAGCTTACGAATGTAACAGACAGATGGGCAGACAGGCACACTTTCGCATAAATATAATATGAATGCATGCATGGGCGTATATAAGGGGGGGGGGGGGGGCCTGGGCGTCCGGACCCCCTCCCATTACTATCCATCTTACTTGTGAAAATAATGAAGTATTATTATACTGTGGAGCGTATTACTTTTTTTAAATAAATAAGAAATACATTCCGATATTCAAATTTTAAAAAATACTTTTGATTGTAATATGTAGGACGTGGACGTTGTTGTGTTTTCTATTTATAAATAGTAAATACTATGCAATCGAGGTTCGTTTAGGTGCTTGTGTAGAATTTTTCCTACTAATCGTGTATAAGACGCAAATACGTACAATGAGCTATTAACGTGAGTTTTCTACGAATTGTTCGCGGCGTGCCGACTGCCGACTGCCTGCCGGTCAGTACTTTGCGGAAAAATGACGCAACCGTTCCTACTGGCACTATTAAGGGCTCACTTACATTAGGAATGTTATTTTTGTATGCTTCTGCGAAATTCATAAGAGAATTTTAGATTAGGACAACCCAACACGAATCCCAAAAACTGCGGATTACTTTATCTGTGCCTCGTCATATCACGATAATCTTTCTCCTCGTTTCTCGAATAAATAGACTATCATTGATGGGATCTTATCTAGCTAGCAATAAATTAACACGAAGCAATAAACAACGGTATTCATAAGTTAAATATATGAGGTTAAATTCCAATAGCAGAGGAAACGGGCAACTGGCCGTAAAGTCGCGCGCTCCGGAAACTGCGGCGGAGAGGAAATATACTTCCTCCTATTTACGCTCGAATGTATCGACTCGTAATTGAGATGGGGCCGATCGAACTTATTTACGCAAAGTTCGAATTAGCTAACCTCTAATAAAAATCTAACCCACCTCTGTAACTTCTGAGAGCCAGGATCAGCAAGTGACCATTTTTTTTATATAAAATATAGTGACAAACGAGCAAACGGGTCACCTGATGGAAAGCAACTACCGTCGTCCATGGACACACGCAACATTAGAAGAGCTGCAGCTGCGTTGCCGGCCTGGCCATAACCACTGAAGTATGAAGGGACTTGTTAAACCACCTTAAACCTTTGTACTTCTGTGAGCCAGGGTCAGCAAGTGGCCTTGAACGAGCTTTTACATTACAGCGTTTTTGTGACAGGCTTCAGATGCCACTGAGATATATATCAAGAGACAATTGCTAAGTACTCACATACGGTTTTGCTCGATAGTTTTACTCCAAATCGAGCAATAACAAAACTGACAGCTCGAAGGCTCGCTTCGAGCCGGCTCGGTGGTATTAAACATGTCAAATATGTCATTTCCTTCGATTTGGAGTAAAACTATCGAGCAAAACCGTATGTGAGTACTTAGCATTATACTAAGTACTCACATACGGTTTTGCTCGATAGTTCTACTCCAAATCGAGTAATAATTACTGTCTGGACCGCAAAACTCACAGCTAGAAGGCTCGCATCGAGCCGGCTCGATGGAATTAAATATATAGATTTAGAATAAAACCATCGAGCAATGCTGAATGTGTGGACGAAATCTCGAGCCGCGGGTTTTGCTCGATGTTATTGCTCGATCGAGCAAAACCGTATGTGAGTACTTAGCATTAAAAATGTCTGTAGACTTGACTACGTCATGTCATTTCTACTCATAATCATCTCTTAGCACATTCGCGTTAACGTATATCAGCAGAGTCTACAGAGATGTTGACTGTGAAAGCTACAAACTCATTGGTATCTCAGTAAAGAGAACACAGGCTGTATAAACAAGGCCGCAGCCTGTCGATCTGCCCATTGAGTCGAGAGTTTGAGACGACCAGTCGAGTGTCGCCCTCGGCGTCACTCACAGTTAAACAAACCGATTTATAACGACTTCCGTTCCCACACAATCTCAATTTCAATCTGCAAATTACCTTATAAAGAGAAATTATAGATAATTTAACTTTATTTATTGATACTGCCCATCTTATGAGTGTTGCTTACTGAGATTTCTTTCATGTTAGTGTTGATTTACATCATTGGACACGCGCGTCACTAGACTACAGCATAGATTAAAATTGCATCAAAGTATAGTGGATACTGGACAGTGGACACTGAATTGGATTTAAACATGTTCATATTCAATTTTATTCATTCCTGATGCTCTGGATTCTAGAACGACTTGCATTATCCAGGCACTTGCTACTGCGTTTGTTTGCCTTTACACTTGATTTTAAGTATTTATGTATGGTGCCTAGTAAAAGAAATTGTGTTCTACAGGCTACAAGCCAAATGCATTTTGTAGTTCATGCAATTTAAATACAAATAGAGGAAAATACACAACTCAGAATTATCTTTTAATCCATAGCTGCAGACGTTGTAGTCATGATGCAAGTAAATATTGGTCTAACAATTTACATTATTATTGGAGAACCTAATTATCTATAATAAGTACTTAATATAATTTGTTTGTTTGTTTGAACGCACTAATCTCAGGAACCACTGGTCCGATTTGAAAAATTCTTTCAGTGTTAGATAATCCACTTATTAAGGAAGGCTATAGGCTATATTTTATCACGCTAAGACTAATAGGAGCGAACAAATAAAGGAAAATGTGAAAAAAACGGGGCAATATTTTGAAAGGGCTTATCTCACGAACTACTGGAGCAATTTTTCTGTTATTTGGCACAGATTTAAAGAAGTAGACCACGTGAAGGATCATAGGCTATTTTTTGTAGACTAATTTGTCTGTAAAATATCTAATTTACGCGGGCGAAGCCGCGCGGAACGTCTATAAGTAGTAACTATTCATTCGATTAGACTCGATTTTTCTCTCGATTCGATTTGAGTCTCGGGAAATGGACAAGGGATACTTTTTGTCCCGGAAAATGTACCGTTCCCGCACAAAATACTTTTATGATTTGCGCGTAAAATATTCAATCGATGTAGGTACGCGGAACAAGTCAACTATAAATTAGTATTTAAGGCCCTATATTCCCAGAAACGGACGATTTTCAAGATGTAAAAGTGACATTAGACATAAAAATATAACGACGATCAAAAAACTATAAAATTGCAGGCGCAAAGTGTGTGACTGAAAGCGTACCAGCCGAACCTTTGAGCCTGCAATTTTATAGTTTTTTGATCGTCGTTTTTTTTTCATCAATTAAATCGAGTCAAAAATTATCTGAAAATTCCAAATTATTTGGACATAGTATGGCAATTTCGTTAAAAGAAGAGGTAACTTTGGGATTTTTTTCTATCGAGTGAAAATCATGATATTGTGTTTTAACGTTGTTAGTGGCGGCCGAAAAGGAAGATCTTCCGACCGAGCGAGATAGCATGCTCGGTCAGGCCGAAGCCCACTGAAGTCATTTCAGACGTTGTATATATCTTGCCGTTCTCCGAAACTTCGATAGCGCGATGCAGGAATGTTAGGCGAATTGTGGGTACCGCCACATCACCTCCCCCCCGAAGACCTGTGGTATTCTTCGATGCGCTTGTGTTGTCAGGTGTGGGCCGAAGCTACGCGTGCAATGACCAGGAGAGGGACCCCGTGCTCTGCTTGCTGACCGGTCGTTGTAGCCTATGGCTGCCCCGTTCAAGCCAGACGCGGGTTCGACCGGCGCGGACCTCCAACGCGGCTTATGGTCGAGGCGACCCGGTTATGCTTGATGTCTGCTGACGTGGTGCGGAGGGGCGGGGAGTGTTGATGATGATTAATGTCCAGAAGGATGCGTATTCTTGTCGGGGTCACCAATTTATCGTTGTTAGTGGCGGCCGAAAAGGAAGATCTTCCGACCGAGCGAGATAGCATGCTCGGTCAGGCCGAAGCCCACTGACGTCATTTCAGACGTTGTATATATCTTGCCGTTCTCCGAAACTTCGATAGCGCGATGCAGGAATGTTAAGCGAATTGTGGGTACCGCCACAGTGTAATGGAATATAAATTCCACTGTGTTAGATCCTTAACTAACATAATATATATTTTTTTCACTTTTAAATCTTGAAAATCGTCCGTTTTTGGGAATACAGGGCCTTAAACTAATGTCTACGCGGATGAAGTCGCGGGCAACAGCTAGTTCATAATATTGTGATTTGTGGCAGAGGAACGTTTCTCTAAGGCAGCCCCTAAACCTACAATGATATTAAACATTATTTTATTGTTGTTTATGGATTTGTTTTAGTTTGCGCGGTGCGTCCGGTCTGATTTTTAAAAAAATGTCCAGGTGAAATCCGGATATTTTTGTTGAGAAAAATCCAACTTTTTAGCAAATTCTTGTAGGAAAAGCAAAAATTGGCAAGAAGTTATCGTATATTATACTGTTTAAAAGAGGTGTCCGGGGAAATAACAACATTTCAGCCAAATGTCTGGGAATTTTATCATGCCTGGCCGGCGAAGGCAATTTGGGTGATGGCAGCTCTATATTTCTATTTTGTAAGACAATGTTACTCTTAAATTATATGGTGCAGATTACACGCATCAGTATATATCATGATTAGAGTATCACGCGAATCCACTCGAATCACAAGTACTGAAGCGCCCTTTTATACGGTCAATATTATCACCAAAAGTACACAGTTGAAATCGCTAGAGGAAGGTCGTCTTATACAAGATTTTTTTTTTATAAGAGAAAAGCAGCAAAAGCAATAATACTCACATGCACGTTAAAAACTAAATGCATGCAAAACAAGATGGATTATTGTTTATTATTATTATTTATCTTATATTATATTTAAACATCTTTCAGATTCCATAAAAATGGGCATGTTTCTTACAAAAGAATAAACTCCTTGAGGTCATCAGGCTCTAATTATAATAATAAGAATTCTTTATCTAATTATTAAGTATTTTTATTATCAAAATTATATTAAATTTACGAATTCTGTATATAAAAAGGCTAAAAAACATATTCTGCTATATTTGCAAGTGAGCACAGATTAAATACGAGATCGCATAATCTGTGGAAGCCACGCCCCCCAGTATCAATTTCAAGAATTTTTAAAATCGCTGTGATATTATCACGATTCTGCAATTCACGATAATATTGATACGTGTAATATAAGCCAATAACTATTAACCTATGAATATACAAAAAATCTGCTGGTCAGGGTTCCGTTTTAGAGTACCGTAGTCAACCAAGTTTTGTTGATTAGTGATTAAAGAACGCTAAAACGGAACGGATGGCAATACACAAACACCTACTCAGTATAAAACTAAAAACCGATCGGACGCATTTGAACAGTTTTTTTTTAATTATGCCTCGTTAATTACATTTTTGGTATTACAAATGTTTACAAAAGCTCCAATAAGTACGGTAAGTGACTCGTAATAATTCTTTGGCAAACCTACAATCTACCATAATAAAGTATTTTCCAAAGTTTACTTTTAAAAAATTCGCTAAATACAATTTCTACTCATTTGTATTCGATACATATCATCGATATTTCTTAATTTCTTTGCAAGTTTGTATAAACAATACATTAAAATCACTAATGTAAGCCGCAAGTGCTTGAAATCAAAACAAACACTGATGACATGGAAAAGAAAACGACCGAAATTAATATTCAAATATAGCTAAATGTGCAAATTTTATACACAAAATCATTATAAACATTTTAAATTTTCTAATTATAACATTTTTGTGTGAAATGGTTTACAGTAATAATAAATATTTAATTTAAACTCACCGATTCTTGGTCTGGTGACAAGGCCACCGCCATTTTTCACAACAAACTGTCAATGTCACTGTCAAAGTCGCAAATCCCAGAAATCAATTTTTTAAATTTAATCATATTGACCAATGGGCAATGACCAAAGCAAAGTTCGGTACAACGGGCCGTACCGGCCGACGGCCGTACGTCGTACACACAGATAATAGAAGTTGAAACACAGAAGAAAATCGCTCTGCAAAGAACGTACGTTCGCAATGACGAGAGAAACTGTCCGTGTAATAATACCGGACATGATTCGGCCTTGAAAAAGGCATTTTTCTAATAAGAATTCTTCGCAACAACACTACGCGTCTTCACATCGCGGCTACGTCGAGCGAGGGATCTTCGCAGCGTGGCTACGGTCTTCATGGCGTTTGCAGAGCTTCCATCTTCACAAAATGGCGGCACTACTATACCTAATTATTACCGGCACGGCGGCGACCGGCAGAGAGACGTCGTCGGTATGGAATGCGCGCGCGGACTGAATTCGCGGCCCGCGAGAGCCCATATTTATACTCGGGCGATGCCAGCGCCGCGAGCCGCGGTGCGTCCAGTTTCCCGCGCGGCAATCGTAAAACCTTGTAAATATTTCTTATTCAATTTTTTTCCCTTTCTAATTTTTGTAAATGTTTTTATCCCTTTCTGTACATCTCTTTCTAATTGTAATAGCCAATCACAATCAATCTTTTAACCTTTGTACATTTTGTAATAATAATAATTAACTCATTTTTTTGTATATAAGCAGCGCATTTTTGTAAATAAATCACTTCAGTTCACCACAGTAAATCGAGTTTTACTCTTTACTCCTCCGACCTCTAGTGAACTCTTAGAGAGACCAACCGGTCCTCTAAAGCTGTTTATGAACGTGGCGAGAAAAGGAAATAAAAGGGCCCATTCACGGCAGGACTGTACGGAGGACTGCCGTAGATGGGGTGCCGGTGTTGCCGGCCGGAAACACCGAGTGTGAACCAATCAGTGAGGCCCATTCACTGCAGGACTGCCGTGCAGTCCTGCCGTGAATGGGCCCTTTAACGCTTCTATCATACAAAAACGCTTCTATCATTTTTGACAGTTCTCCTTTACCAGCAGCGCCCATTGACATATTCAAATAAAGCCTTGGTAAAAATACAAAAAAAAAATACACCTTTTAAGCGTGTTTACAACATGGAACTAATAAGTACTACCGTACAAATGTCAGTAAATGTGCGCTGCTGGTAAAGGAGAACTGTCAAAAATGACGTTTTTGTATGATAGAAGCGTTAGTTCCTTTTCTCGCCACGTTCATAAACAGCCTTGTCGAACTCTAGTCTAATTACGCTTAGAAAATTTTCCCGCCTGTCATGACTTTCTTACTGCAAGTTCGAGATCTACAGTTCGACAAGGCTTTTTATGAACGTGGCAAGAAAAGGAATATTACGCTGCTATCATACAAAAACGTAATTTTTGACAGTTCTTATATACCAGCAGCGCCCAATTGACACATTCATTTAAAGCCAATCACCAAAAATCAGAGGCCACAGACAGGAGCGATATTATCGATATAACGCGCGATATATGTTTTCCGCGATTAATGCATATAATACAGCCGCGATTTTATCGAGTTATAATATCGCTCGATAAAATCGCGCGACATATATGCATTGATCGCGGCGTTATTATCGCAGCAGTGAGTAAAGTTCTACATGAGCGTCATCATACAAAATGTACTGAAAACATATATCGCGCGTTATTATCGACCGATAATATCGCTCCTGTCTGCGGGAGGAATAAAATGATTTATGGATTTAAGATTATTTTTTTATGTTAGGCTTTAAATCATCTGCTTTTTGTTAAACTATTAACTAAGAAGAAGGAAAAGGGAGTTTGTGGAAGAATGTGAAAGAGTGATGTTGTGTTTTTATAATATTTTCCTAAAATTGTGTTATCTGGGTTTTTAATGTGTAATATTGGTAGGATATTAACCATTAAATATTCGTTATCGTGCACAAGTGTAGGAAAGTGATGTAATAACCAGAAACGTGCTCTTTTGTGTTCCCTCCAAAACTCCATCAAAAGTTTCAGTAAAGCGTCCTACCACTTTACTGAATCGACCGACTTGACTTCTTGACTGTATTGACTTTATACTTAGACTTTAGACCTGACTGACCTGACGATAATAAAGAAAAAATTGTATTAAGAATATTGTTTTCCCGCCATTATATTATACTCGACACTGGCCATGGTTATAGCCGAAGTGCCATTATATGAAAAAAAAAAAAAAAAGAAGAAGGAAAGAATCCTAACCTACAGAAATTTAACATCAAATTTTTGTAAAAAGTAATAAATAAATAATTTTATGAAGAAATAAATACAATGTCCACTCGCTGGTAATATTTCTATAACAACAAATATTATACAATTCTTATTCCATCAAAATGATAAATATAATAATTTAATCTTTTGTTATGTCGCTAGGTATTTACATAAAATGTTAAAACACTAATAAATTTCTACACCTAAATAGTTTAGTTAGAATGTTATAATTTGTAAAAATTGTTTTCTTTCTGCACCTTGAAACTTTTAACAATAACAACAAAATTGTTATTTTAGGTATCCAATTTATCAAAGAGGTAACCCGCAGTTAAGGGTATTCCTCCCAAACTTTTGGATGAAATTAGTACGTCCACATGAAAAACAGCTGCCCAACGTTGTTCACTTCCAATGCTCCATGGAAATGACAAAGTTTGATGTTAAAAATTACTTAGAGAAGATTTACAATGTACCGGTTGTAGATGTGCGAACCAAAATTGCCCTGGGCAAGTTCCGAAAAGATGTTGGCAGAGGTTACGTTGTAAAGGACGATGACATCAAATATGCTTATGTTGTACTGGTAAGGGTTCTTTCTCAAGTCAATTTTCAATAATTACAATAATTATTTAAGAAAATTTATATACTTGTTTTTGTTATAGCCAAAAACAATGAAATTTGAATTTCCTGATATTTTTGAAAAGAAAAAGGGTGATCTCGATGATGACATGAAATCACTAGATGAAGCAAAGAAATCATTTAAAACTTATCTTCGCCGAAACAAAGACAGATCAGATGTACCAAGCTGGTTCTCTATATAATAGTTTAGTCTCTGATTATTATTTTAGTAATTAGTACAAATAGATTATAATTATTATTATTTTAAAAGCATTATTAATTTCATCATTGTAATCAAAAATTATTAGAAGTCGCTGGCAACTTTTTTTTACACAGTAGTCACACTAATACCACAGATTCCTTAATAGTGATGATGCCTACGCTGATGCTGAACATTGTACATGTCACAATAAGAACTATTTATATTCTATTTCTGGCGCTCCCATACTATAACAGGGGTTCCCAAACTTATTTTGTCTACTGCCCACTTTGAGAAAAGATTGTTTAGCACCCCCCTTGTTTCAATTTAAAATGCATCCAGATGAAATAAATCACCCTCCAAGCCTCTACACCACGCCTGTATTTTTTTTCTGGGTCCCACACCTAGACCTTCAGCACCCACAACTCACAAGGGGGTGTTATCGCCCACTTTGGGAAAGGATAATATAAGATTGAGGTATCTATATGGAATTTCATTTCTGAATTTGACCTGACTGTGTTTATAAGACAAATCACTATATAATAATAATATAAGTCTAAATGCCACATTCTTCAAACATGCTGTATGTAAAATTACTAGGTATCTAATAACTTGACAGCAATGGATTAAAAAAATAATAATATTCTGTTTACTGCTATGATGGGCCGTAAAAAATAAAACACCTAAGATTTGTATAAAATGTTGCATTTATTAACTATACAAGTTATAATAATCAAATAGGAACTTTAGTTATGAACATTTTTGGCTTCTAACATCTAACAATAATAATTATCATTGCCAAATACATTACGAAACTTATTTACTAAATAATACACATTTTTATCATAAAAATAGTATTATTTGAGTTTGGTCAAGCATGGTTTGCATTTGACAATAATTAATCATATAATTGTAGTAACCACTAACCAGTAAAAAATCAGTACTCTGCTGTTATGCAATACAGCCTTGTGAAATGAAGTCATTGAGTCTGGCCTTTAAATATTTTGACCAGATAGTCATGTAAACTCTAAAGTACTAACTTAGATAAACTAACTTATTAGTAATAAACAACCAAAAAATAAACCTCAGTAAAAAATAACAAAATTAAAGTTGAAGCTAAGTTTTTACTAACAAGTCATAATTTTGTTAAAAACAAAAACTTTAACTTCTTTAAATCTTATAAAAAGAAAAAATAAACAAATAACATGAAGCTTAGTCTCCAAGTTCATCCAGGTGCACAGCCGATAGGCATCTTGGACACTCAGTCAAATCAAACAAAAATGTTACCTGCAGAATAAAAAAAGAATGTTAGCAAAAAAAAAAGTAAATTAAAATGCATTTTATATACAATCAAAAAATAAAGCCCTGCAAAATATAATAAACTGAAGTACACAGGTAACAGATAGACTAGCCGACTACAGACATAGCTTTTGAACCACTATTGATTGCTGTGGCCATGGTGTAACAATAGGGTGGCAGGGCAATATGCCACAGGCCCCGGACCCAAGAAGGCCCTGAGCAACCTGAGCTAAGAGGCAGCCAGCTCAGAAATACATATTTTAACCTTTCGATCTCAGAAAACGAGACACAACTGCTTATCTATTGTTATCGCGGCCGGTGTGGCCGCTTGGGGCTTCATGAATTAATTGTACCTGTCTCTTTATTAACATAGCGATTTTTACTGATAAGGCACCATCAAAAGAATTTGCCATTAGCCCCAGATGGTATAGTTACACCACTGGCCCATTTCATGTATCATTTTTAAATACTTAAACAACTACAGACTACTAGACCAATTTAGATATTATATGATCAGACCAAATAAAAAGTATTTTTATTTGGTCTGAGGACATAATTATGTGGTACCTACTACCTACTACCTCTAACATGTAACAGGAATTCATCCATGGCAGTAAGAAGAATCGAATTGGAAATACTTACGATGATTTTTGTCACCTTCGTGTCAGGTAAGTAAATCGCAGTGTTTGTGTGGTATTTTACAATTCCTCAACAATTAATAGTAACAGACAGAGAACTGCGGGTAAACTTTCAACAATTAAAACTTTTACTTACTCGTGGATGTTTTGCGCAGGAGAGCCGTATGCGTCCATGGCAGTAATAGCCACAAGATCTACAAAATACTAGTGTTTTTTCACGTCTGCATATACATCTTTTGCTCTGAATTTCAGTTACCAACGGGATTCCTCGACCGACTCTCTTGGGGCATTTGTAAGACTTTCCAGTAGATGCTAGTACAATTGGAGTCTCCATCGTTCTTGATATCTCTATTGTTTTGACGAAACGTTTAAAAATTTTAAAAAGTTTCTAGATGAAATTAAAATTGCAAGTACCGTACCTATTGTAATAGTAGGAAGCAATTTTCTGCAACGGTTTCAAAAATGTAACTGATTCGGGAAATGATTCTGTCATTTGCGGGTAAAATGTAAATAAACAAAATATTCTTCTATTGGTAGGTCTGCCAGTTTGATGAGTCTGATTGGTCTGATAGGATATTGGTTTGATGATTCGCGGTTAATTTTAAGCGCGAAATTCAAATATAATATAAGTTCTTTTTTATTTAATTTTTTACTTGGGTTGAAAATTTAAGAAAACATTATATTTTGCTGACTCCAATTCGTAAATAGCTGCTAACTTACTTAATACAATATGTTATGATATGTGTAGTGTTTAAATTTTAAAATATTAATTAATTCTTCAATCTTCAATCGTGGAATGTTGCGGTGGCTTGATGGGGTAAATGGTTAAATGAAACATAAGATTCTGTTGCTTGCAAATCAAGATAATAATATATTTTTAATGCTATTTTAAAACAAAACAATATCGAAAGCCATGGTGAATCAAATAATATCGGTCTAGGTATCATTCATAGCGGTATCCGCTTTATCCCTTTTTTGTAGGCAACGATCCCCCTTTTGCCTCTCTTCGTTCGCGCGTGATACCGAACTTCGGCATCTCTGGTGGTTTTGGCATCTCTGGAGCTCCTGGTGGAGCGGGCATATCTGGCGGTGTCGGCATTTGTCGTGCGACCTAAAAGAATTTCAATAATATGTAAAAGTTATTTATATTATACATACTAGCTGTTTGACAGTATTCAATAAAACACGACTATAAATTAAGAAATTTAAAAAACCCCCGCCAAACAACTTTAAAAAGTAATGAAATAATATACTTATTTTACTGACTTTAAGTTATAATAATTCCTAAGTGTAAAGTGATATTTTAGTCCATAATTGTTAATAATAATAATAATAATAAAATCCTTTATTGAAGAATTCCACAAAAAAACTTAATCTAATTACCCGCCAAACAACATATTGCGGTTTGTCGGCGGGCTTCACGCTCTTTACTTTCTATAACTAATATGAAATATGTTTAATTCTAATATTGTAACTAAAATTAGATGACCTGAAAGCAGCCAAGTAAGTACCCTGAGAATACAGCCCAACAAACAATAATTATTATTGACATACCTACGAGTACTTATTTGATAAAGTACACTGTACTGAACAAGTTTTACATTATAAATTAACATTTATGAAAGACCCTTATATTATGTAGGTACTTATATAATGTGTTGTCACGGTGTGTCGGGGGACCGCCAACAGTTTTGCATTTTCATTATTTTGCATTTTGTATCGCCATGTCACTGATTGTCTCGATTCGGTTCGCTGTGAACTGACCCTCAAACTATAATGTTATGTAAAATCAAACATCTACATTAGCGGTCCCCCGACACACCTTGACAACAATTATGGACTAAAATATTACTTTACACTTAGGAATTATTTAAACTTAAAGTCAGTAAAATATATTATTTCATTACTTTTTAAAGTTGTTTGGCGGGGGTTTTTTAAATTTCTTAATTTCATTTTATTTCATGCTTTTTAAACTTGTGTTGTATAGTGCAGAATAATTCCTATCAACAGGATCATATTATATCCCAATGAATACCATCTACGAATGTCCTTTTGGATGAGGCCGTCAATATGAGTCCAAACATGAAACCTCCACACTTTGGGTTCATATGGAGCTCGGCTCCTATAGAATCCAGGTGATGCTGCAGCAGCAGAATGCAAAAAATTATTGGTTATCTACGTCTTACTAGTTGTCGCAATTAAAATGAGCCCAAACACGAAACCGTTGCTCTAAGTTGGTGAGGAGTTGGGTATCCTATTGATTACCAGGTGATGCTGCAGCACCAGGTCAACTTTCCATTAATGTGTAAATATTCATAAATATTTACACATAAATTCACGAACTAGGATGCAATAAAGCCCACCAAACGACTGCAAGTTGCTAATCGGCCCTTCACGAACCAGATGAACCGCGATTTTTCAGCACGGAGCAGGCTGATGATGATGAACTATAGCTAAGAACACTCTCAATGAAGTCAGCTTTCAAACAAAAAAAACTAGATCGAAATCGGTCCACCCGTTTGGATGCTACGATGCCACAGACAGACAGACAGACAGACAGACCGACAGACAGACACGTCAAACTTATAACACCCCTCTTTTTTGTCGGGGGTTAAAAATGACATTTTCTAAAAATGATTCCTAGCTAGATCGATTTATCGCCCCCGCAACCCCCTGTATACTAAATTTCTTCATAAAAATCCAACGATTTTCATGAAATTTAGTATTGCTCGTTTAAAGATAATTATAACTAAATTATTCTATAAATAGAAAACGCCAAAATGAAAGCCTTTGAAACAGCCCAGATTTATAAATAGGCCGTGTTTAGGGGGGTATTACATTATCATTTATATTGGATCATTTCTATGATCATATATAGGATCCAATATAATATAGAGGCTATGTGGTCGCTGAATATATATGATCATTTGATCATATCTGCATATTACACTATCATATATCATTGATCCTATTTTACGTCATATTATGTGGTTTCAATAGCCAATGGAGAGCGCTAACGCTGACAGGTATTGACGTCAGGGTTACTAGATCTCAGAGAATTCGATTTGTCAAAAGACATCGTAATTTTTAATATGGCTTGTTTTTTGTTATTTCAGCAAGATTATCAAAGTATATAATTAGAAAAATAATTACATTACATTATTTGAAACATATTAACCATATATATTATGTCTATGATATTTACGGATGAAATAACTGGCAACACCTATTTCTATGACCGTATTGGATCTCTCAGTAAATGTCAAAAATCCATGATCAAGGAAGAAATGAATCATAGTCTATACTTATTACATTATCCAATATCATTGACTTAAAGATCTCGGATCCAATATATATGATAATCTAATAGAGGCGGCAGCGTTCTAGGATAATAATTATTGGCGTATAATTACTTTTTGCTCGGTATTCGACAAAACACGAATAAAGTTACATTTTCTAAAAATGATTCGTAGCTAGATCGATTTATCGCCCCCGAAACCCCATAGGTACATATACTTAATATAAGTACTAAATTTCTTGAAAATCGTTGAAGCCGATTTCGAGACCTTAGGAAGTAGAAACTAGAAACGTTACGTTTACGTATTACGTTTTAATGGGACTTTTAAAAAATTACTTACGCGTTTCAATAGCCGCAATTCTTCGTTATTGTTTGCATTTTCATTTGGTGTATCAAAAGCGTAGCAGCAAACCAGGAATACTGTTACAAGTACAATGAAGTGTGAAGCTGCCATGATACCCTGAATAAAACACGGTTGATAGGTTGCTATCGACGTCTTTATATTGTTATTTGGCTTGCATGCATTGCATGTCGTTGACAATGCATTTCACACTTCCTGCGTTTTACAAGGTAGATTGGAGATAACTTGCTGTAATTGATGTTAAATACATCAACCACGTGTCGCTGCTATTCTGCACAAGGCCCAAAAGCGCAGATCAAGATAAACCTCTCATTACTTGCCACGACGGAATGCAACATAATTATTGTATTCGTACGAGATATAATCTCGAAAATATGTTATGAGTTGTCGATAAAGATAATCGCCGGGAATCACGATAGGTGACTGTTGCATACTGGTGAGTTTTAAATCATACCAACGAGTTCATCTAGAGTTCCGCTGACCGCACCAAAACCAGAACGAGGGCCCCCATAAGGGCTACAGGCGCGCCTGTGTGAGGGTCAAAAAGGATTTTGGCGCTCCATTAGGCAAATTTTTTGGGACCTTAGAGGATGGCGCCCGTGTCGCATTGCACACATTGCACATACGGTAGCGGGGGCCCTGGCCAGAACGTCCTTCATAATTATTAATGCAGACAATGTAGTTAAATCGGGCTATACGTTTACCTACTTTACTTAGTACATTCTAGCTCATAAATTATTTCATATTTTAATGAGGTTTCTGTATTATACTGTTAAAAACCCTTCTAGTTTTTATAAAAAAAATACTATTTTATATGTTTCAAAGAAAAATAATATAAAAAATCGAAAAGTGTAAACCAAAGTCGACTGTTTGCAGGATACGTTTATATATAGGAAGTGCCTCCGCAGCCGGCGCCGGCTACCAAAAATATCAGTAATCGGAACCGGCGCGGCGGTAAGTATACTGCCGGCAGCCGAGATATAAAACAACGGCGCTGGCACTCAAAATGGGAACTGGTGAAAATGCGTAAAACGCTAGGTTCCAGTGCCGGTCAACTTTTAAAAAGAAATAATTATAATCTCAAATATTCGACTTCATAACCGACTTCCAAAGGTTGGGGTTGTATGTCCGGCTGTGGATATTTTAGTTTTTTGTGATTCATTTTCATCTACTTGCCGCTTTACTACCTTTTTTCAGCTACCAAAAAGTAAAATTTTGCGCCACAGTATACCCCGTGATATACTTCCGAAGGTACTGAACAGAACTTCAGACTCCTTATACATTTTAGAGAGTTTCGACGTTGTTTAAAGAAGCAAAGGTACTTAGATTATGCTACTATGAATATCACATTTATCATCATCATCATCTCTATCATTAAAATATGCATCCTCATTCCTCACATTTGTACTTTTCATGGTCCTTTAGCCAGGGCCGTCTCTAGCCCATGTGGCGCCTGTGTGCAAAATATATTACCCTAGCGCCCCCTAGCAAGCGCGCGGTCAAAATCAAATGGGTACAGAGTATAAGTACAGTTTGTCCGGCCGCTTAAGGGTGACCAGTGCCGGTCCTAGTCAAATTTTCAGGTGGTGCAAAAAGCAAAAATGGCGCCCTTCTAAATAAAAAATAGAAAGGTGCCACTTTTGGTTCGGCCAATCGGCAATCGGCCAAGTGCGAGTCGGACCCCCGTGGAAGTATCACTGCGCATCGCAGAGATGTGGAGGAGAGTGTGCCGATCGGCGCTGAAATGCAGTGGTTTGGTCCTTGATTCTGAATGGATCCTTAATAAATAAATAAATAAAATATGTTTATTTCAGGCTTCATCAACCCATAAAAATATTAGTAGATGTGTTAGTAACAATGCATGACTTAACCTATGTTAGTATTGTTAGTAACAATATTATAATGTTTATTTTAGGCCCAGTGCTACCTCCACCCAGTGCCTTTGAATAGGGCAATTGCAATCATTTTTAGGATGCTGTTCCGAGAGCTGCGAACACGTTGCAGCAGGGAGACGGCTTTTTTGCGCATGATAGCGTGAAAACCATCAGTACGGGCCTCCGCAAACATCCCTGATGCGCTACAGCGCCACGGCAGTCGCAACAGCATCCTAAAAGCGTTGTTATACTGAACGCGCAGAACGTTGTAGGCTCGACTCGTGTATGACACCCACAGGCCGCTCGTATAAAAAGACTGACAGAACGCCTTAAATAGATTAGAAATAGAACTAATACCCCTCATTTTCGTCGATTTGCACTTAAACTGAAGAAGATGGCCGTGGCCCTGAATTGCCTTCAGCCAAAATCAGTGGTCCAGGGCCCACCTGCAGACAGCTTTATACAGGGGACCTGCAGTCCTGTTTGGATGGAATACATAAGCGCCCGGAATAGACAGCTGCTCAGATGCCCGCAGCATGCTTTAGCGCTGCGTATACGTAGACTAACACCGCGCTGCTATCGAACCATTAGTTGGTGAAGCGGCGTTGGCGCCGACAGAGTCCCCTTGTGGGATCTGGAGGCAAGCGTGTTGTCGGAGGGTGTATCAACACACAGCCGAGTTTAAAAAGCGAGGAGAGCGGGTGCAGACCTGGTGCCACCAGGCGGTCCCCAACTGCCGGCCGCCGAATTGTGAAAGCGATCCGGTCGATACTACAACAGTGGATGGCACATTCAAGGGGAGCCCTTACCTTCGGCCATTACCTGGACCATACGGACAGGAGGAAACCATAGCCTAGGTGCCACCACAGCCTGAGAAAGACGATACAACGCAGCATGCAGCAGCATACGCTTATTGAACGCTTTGCTTGGGCTGAGCAACAGGCTGGGTTTTGCGCTGTCATTGGATTGGACCTTACTACTTATTGGGAGGTAGCTGTTGCTTATACCCTCTGCGAAACTGTTATATTGCAAAGGGAGGCTGCACAAAGAGAGCGGGAAGCAAATTAATACGCAGATCTCATGAGAAGGAGGCACGGAGGGCGTAGTCTGCACGGCGCCCGGTGCGATCGCAAGGGCGCCGTCAAGAGTACATTTTTTTAATGTGTAATATTGGTAGGATAATAACTATTAGATATTTGTTATCGTGCACAAGTGTAAGAAAGTAATGCAATATCCAGAAACGTGCTATTTTGTGTTCCCTCCAAAACTCCATCGAAAGTTTCAGTAAAGCGTCAAGCACTTTACTGAATCGACCAACTTGACTTCTTGACTTTTACTTAGACTTGACTAGACTTTAGACCTGACCACGACCTGACATTGTTTTCCCGCCATAATATATATATTCGACACTGGCCATGGTTAAATAGCCGAAGTGCCATAATAAGAAAAAAAACGTCAGTTGTCACTTGTCGTAGTCACCTGTCAGTTGATTCTGATTTTTGTCATCTGCTGAGTGCTGTCATCTGTTTTGAACAAGTTTTTAAGAAAATAGTAGGTAATTAGTACCTACAACGTTTTTATCTTTAAATAAATTAATTAAATGCGTATTGTTTGAAATAACTACGCAATTTTCGAAATGAAATTTTGATAATAAATTCGTAACCACTTACCATTCATGATACTTGATATCTCTTTAAAAATGTTAAGAAGAGTATCGAAAGCGACTTACACAATAAATAACCTACAAAATAAAGTAAAATTGCCTGATAGGTTTAAAGGCACGATAATTGAAACATGGGCAAAATATTGGAAAAACTTGTTCATTGACTATCGACAAATGTTGCAAGATTTACGCACAGATATCCAAGATGACCCTAGAAAGGCACTGAAATGGACCACTATTATAATTACTGTAGCGGCGTTGACCAAAAACACTCCAAACGAGTTCGATTTCCGAGATGACATGAAAAAAATCACCAATGAAGTGATCCTAGTGAGCGAAGATTGTAGAAACCCAAAATCTATTGAACATTTAAGGTTATTGCAACAATGTTATAATGAAGGTAACATCCACTACAGAAATTTGGGAATTATAGCGTTCATGTATACTTCAGATTTAAACGCGTCATGTGATTTGTATAAAGGCCAGTGCTCATATTTACAACCCACATACTTAAATAGTTTATCCAGGATTGTGGATGTGGGTTTTATGGGGCGCTGGTGGAACATCTACATTAAAACTACAAACTATGATGTTAACCCAGAAACAAAATAACATTAGCAGAGTGACTCTCTCTTTATAGTTCAGTGTTTTGGTTGTTTATCTTAGTTTTTAATAAATGAAAAGACTTTTAGTTGCAAAAAATTATTATTTTCCTTCATACTAGTGTGTTAAAACAATAAATGTATAAATCTATGAGCTTTTTACATTTCTCATGCAAGAGAACTCTGTGTTTATTTTCTAAAATGCACATCTAAAAACAATAACAACCAGTAGTGAATCCTAACAGTAACTTGATTAAACAGTTCTTCAATCACATTCATCACCAAACAGAAGTTTTAAAAAAAGCGTCTGACATGAATACCAATGTAGGATGATAATATAGGACTAGCATTGAAAATTGTGTACATATAACAAATAATCCAGTTCCTCTTAAAACTTTTGTAATAACCCAGACTAATTGTTTATGTTTTGAAATATTAAGATATTTCAAAGTAAATAAAATATCCCTACTAAAATAAAACACTCAATAACAGAGCTATAAACAAAAATAATGAAATTCTTGTATGTGTGATAGATATGAGTACAGTGTAAACTCTATATAACGACACTGAAGGGACCGTGCATTTTATGGAGTTGTTGTTAAATGGAGAGAAGAAAAATCAATACTTTTTCGTCATTATACATTGATTTTCTTTTACTAACCATATTTACAGTTCAAAACTTTATGTATAACAGAATATTATGATAACGAATAAATATTAATAATAATCCATGACTCCTTATTATCAGTAATTAGGGACTAGGGTCTAAAACAGCATACACGTGCAAATCAATCTCAATTTGTAAACAAAAGGACTAATTTCTTAGAAATGCCGAAAGTCGAGTTTATTGCGGTCTAGGATAACAATGCGACAAAAAAATGTACACAGCTGCGCAGTTTTTACTAATTTTAGTAATTTAAATGGTACTTTTTATTGTTCAATTGTTGTAATGCTGACGTTATTGAGAGTGGGTGTGATGCTATGTAGAGTGTACCATTGTATGGTAGACAAGCTATACCAACCAAAGTCAATTGATTTCGACGCTTTAGAGAGTTTGTTGTTAAATAGAGAGACGTTACATGGAGTTTACACTGTATTTAGAAACATCCAAGTATATTATGAAATTCTGCTTGTGTGAATATTCAACAAGTCAATGTGCGTTTCGATCATACATGACTATGACTGTAAAGTTTCAGGAGTTATACTATAGTTGTACAGAGACATTTGTCACAACTCACATCATACAATTTCCGAGCAATCCATACTAAGATTGTATGTCCAGTCATAATCATGATAATCATGATGCACCTATGAAAGAATATAAATTTAAGTAACTTTCTTTATGGGTCAGAGGAATTAACACAACTCAAAACCTCACCATGCCAGCCTGACATATAAGTTGTATAAACTAAAAACTATTCCATTAAAAATGTGTATAAAAAATATAAATTACATTGATTCATTGACTTCAAGTAAATTCTTATCAAACAGAAATTACTGATTTATAATAAGTGCAAATCACTTGAAATAAAAATATGTATCCATTCTTAATTATCACTGCTCTATTCGTTACGTTGAGCTTTACTTCTGTCCTCAACTTTCTTCAATTGATAAAATATATTTCTGTTTATAAAAAAAGGGGTAAAAGAAAATTGTTTAGTTGTCCCAACTTTGACAAGTCCTGTGAAAGTCAATAATTGTTGATTAGATATCAAATTAATAATCTTACTTTTTATAGTAACAAATGAAAAGTCATGACAAGAACAATAACAATCACAGGCATTGATTCGAAATTAAGACTTGATAATAATCAAATTTAAAAATATATATATTATTAAATATTAATATGTACAATGAAACAAAAACATGAGATGACCTTTCTGAAAAGTTAAAAGAATAGAATTATTCTATGGATTTTTAGGAATATAATTATTGTATAGATTTTTAGGAATAAAAGTGTGGCTTTGGACATTTAACTTAACTCTTCACAACCCAGAAGAAATTAATGCTACCTCACAAAATGTTTTCTTTTGATGGGCTTACAGATTTCGTGCTACTTTAAACAAAAAGTGTTAGCTAGCTATCCAAAAATAGATAATTTTCCTACAATCCATATTTTGAATGTGAATTGAAATGCGAACCAACAACACAAGCACCTAGTTCAACATTGACTACAGTCTAAACCGTGAGACAAGGCAAAAAACTTCAAATGGACACAAGGTTTGTATGATTCCCTTTCGTTTCGCTTTCCTGCATTCGCTTGCCTAAAGGTCGTGACTATAGTCGTATTTAGAAACAGCAATTAATATTCTATCTCGTAGTTATCACAATATTTCAGACTTGTTTAATCTATTATTATTATTAACAAATATGTAACAGTAGCAGTATTAATACACTCGTGGAATCCAATGAATATAATGCAAATATATTATGATCACAGATATTATAACTTGTTTTAAATTGCTCATGAACTTCTAAGTCTATACAGTATAACTTATTTTCATCACAGATGATTGAAACACATCGGTTAAGACTTTTAAACAAATATTTTTCCTCTATGAGACAAGAAACAGCAAAAAAAGTATTGATATGACACGATTATTTGGAGAATCAACTCAAAATACAAGTAAATTCAATCAGTATTATTGACCACCGTAAAATTTAACGTAATTATGTTATTAATTAACTTGTAAATTTACTGTGTTTAAGAAATTGTAATAAATAATAAATTTAAATACTGTGGATTAAGTAAAGCAAACAGTGACACAATTTATGAGCGTTCAAAATAATAGATACAGTTTGTGTTTATATCAGGTAAAAACAAAGAGACATAGGTAACTAAAATGTATATACATACAAAGCTTTAACAGTAAGTTCACTAAAATGTTCGAAAAACAAATAAAAATACAGACATTCTTTTGATCACACTTCACCTATACTGAAGTAATAATTTTAAGGAAGCTAACGTAGCAAAACTGTTACATATATAATGCATATTTAGGGAAGAAAAACAAAGTTAGGCATGTGATACTCGAATTGTTCCAGGATGTCTAATTCGTCTTCGAAGTCGTCATCTGCCAAGAGAAGAAAAATATTATTGAAACAATTTAAAACTTAAGGGCCTGTTTCACCACTTCCTGATAAGAGCCGGATAGGCTTTCTACCGCTTAGCATGAGAGATAAGAGTATGGAGAACCTGTCAAATAAGTTCGGCGTCGGTTGGCTATTCTGGCTGGCAGGTTGCCTATCCGGCACTTTATCAGGAAGTTGTATAACTAAATGATAACCTAGTCGTTTCTTTGTCTCTACTGTTTTTCTAAAAGTTACATGTTTTCGCGATAAAAACTACTCATACTCCATTCTAGGGATTCCTTAAAGCATCTCCAAGCCAAATTTCATCTAAATCGATGTAGCAGAAGGCGAAGAGATAGAAAGGATATTTTCTTAATTCTTTTTCATATTTTATCCACGACTTACAAAGGGGTGACAGACGTGCGAGTAAGTACGCGGACTTATGGCTCAACGATCTTAATCGCCTGTGTCAGCAAAGAGCCGCGAGCCGCGAGCCTGGGGTCATGGTAATCCAGTGTGAGCGATTCTCGTGTATCACCGACGCGAGCCGAGTAAGTTCGCGAACTTAAAACCCGCGTGCTTTAAGTTCGTACGTCTATCAGGCCTTTTAAACAGTTTGAACATGACGCTGCGAACCGCGAAGCAGCGGCTTAGTGCTTACATCTGGCCAAGCCGTCTCACAGGTCAAAAAGTGATGTGTTAAGCTGCATCTCGCTTTTAGAGGCGTCAGTGTACTTACAATAATAGCAATATCGCACCACGAAAAGGTGGCAAAACATCCCGCGTATATAACGCACGTAGAAGGACTCACCCGAGTAGAAGGGATCGACGATATATGCTTTTAGATCGGGATCGAAGTCGTAGCTGTCGTCGGAGCACTCGCTCTTGGCAAAAGGTGGCAAAACACCTTGCGGATGTGTATACCGCAAGAAGGAGAAGAACTCACCCGAGTACGACGACTTCGATCCCGACCTATCACCTAGAAGCTTACATGTATCGGGATCGAAGTCGTCGGAGCACTCGTTGTTACACCGCACAAAGGTGACAAAATACCTCGTATATATTATTGTGTCAGAAGGATAAGAACTCACCCGAGTAGAAGGGATCGGCGATATAAGCTTCTAGATCGGGATCCAAGTCGTAGATGTCGTCGGAGCACTCGCTCTTGGCAAAAGGTGGCGAAACACCCCGTGGATGTGTATACCGCAAGAAGGGGAAGAACTCACCCGAGTAGAAGGGATCGGCGATATAAGCTTCTAGATCGGGATCGAAGTCGTAGTTGTCGTCGGAGCACTCGCTCTTGGCAAAAGGTGGCGAAACACCCCGCGGGTGTGTATACCGCAAGAAGGAGAAGAACTCACCCGAGTAGAAGGGATCGGCGATGTAAGCTTCTAGATCGAAATTGTAGCTGTCGTCGGAACACTCGTTCTCGGCAATAGGTGGCAAAACACACCCCGGCGTATATGCATACCGCAAGAAGGAGAAGAACTCACCCGAGTAGAAGGGATCGGCGATGTAAGCTTCTAGATCGGGATCGAAGTCGTAGCTGTCATCGGAGCACTCGCTGTCGCCGAGGCTGGGGCCGAGGTGCGGCTCGCTGCGGTCCTCGTACAGCTCCACCGTCAGCAGCCGGTGAGTCGGCAGCGGCTCCTGCTGGAGATACACGAATTTGAATAAGAGCGTTTAAAATTCTATTTCCCACCAGGTGCCGCTATTAGCCTTAGGCCTAACGCTAAAACACCCATCGCGTGCGCCTATCTCATTTAACACTGCTAGACGCTAGCATAATTTTGATCTCGAGCGTGTACAGTTGTGTCGTTAGATTACCATGAATTATTCACTAATTTATTATTTGGCCGGTACCTATAATTTATTATTTGGTCAACCGAAACAACGTCGATTGCGAAAAGCGTGCGCCCGCGCCGTGTGCCGCGCGTGTGACAGTACATCGTCCGCGTCCGCGCTCCGTCACACGCGCCTGCACTGCCCATACTTTTTTTCACTATACACACGCGGGGCGAGCGCCCGCGCGAGTCCTTATCACCCGTTCGTCGTAAAGAAGACTAGACAGAACAATATTTGACCTCGACACTTGTTTATTAGTACCTGCATGGTAGGGGCAGAGGGCGTTGATAGTATTCCTGTGCGGTTTTTTAAAATAATTTTGGAGTGTATATGTATACAGGTTTTTTGAACATAAGAAATAACTTCGTTCCGTCCGGTAGTCCCTTGACACCTCTCAAGTTTTTTATTTATTTAGTTACCTTGTCGTCGTCGTAATCGTCGTGGATGGCGGCCGCGGTACCGGCGAGCCACAGGGTGAGCAGTCGCGGGCGGTCGTTCAGCGCAGCCACCGCCGCTTCGATCAGCCGCTCCGACACACCGCCGCTGCCGCTCGCGTCCACCTCCTACACGGGTTATTTAAAAATTAAAATCATTTATTTGCAGATACTACCGTTATAATAAGTGTAACGCTGCGTTTCTATGCTTGCTAAGGCTTGACCAGCGTCCACAAGCACAAGCGTGTAAACAGAGTATCTGGCTTGGCTTGCGTGAGCTTGTGGACGCTCGTATCCGATCCGGAGTAGTGTCGGTTTTTGGACACAGATCAAAGGGCGCTTGTGGCAAGCGCTTGCGACGCGTTCACACGTTGGCGCGCGCTTAGTAGTCGCTGTGAAATGTTAAACCAAACGTAAGAGCCAACACAAGTTCGGTGTACGCCATGTTTGGATGTACACGTAATATACTGACGCATTCACAAGCTTGTAAACGACTTCCAAATGCCAAGCGAGATTTGTGGACGCTTGTGCCTTGTGGATGCTTGCCAAGACTTGGCAAGCATGGAAACGCAGCATTATAATAATCATACAGGGTTGCAATACATGCAAAAATATGTATAATGATTGTGGACACAAAATAATTGGAATAAAATACGAGGGCTGCTATTTATGTATCCGGAACTGGCCACTTACAAGAACAATATTTAAAAAGTAATTACAACATTTGAAAATAGAACTCTTTGGTTGAAGAATACATTTTGTTTCATGTGACTGTCAATTATTTTTCCATGTGGCGTCATTTTGAAAATTGCGTGTCTTCATTTGCCATGGATTTAACGCGTGAACATTTTCGTGCAATGATTTACTACGATTTTCGGCGTGGGCTAAATCAACAACAGTGCTTTATTCAACTCACCGCAACTTTTGGAGATGAAGCACCATCAAAAACCACTGTTTATCACTGGTACAGTGAGTTTAATCGTGGGCGGTCTATGCTAACGGATGAAAATAAAGAAGGTCGCCCAAAAACAGCTGTTGTCCCACAAAATATAGATGCTGTGCGGGAACTAATAATGCGTGATCGTCATGTTACATATCGCGAGATAGAGGCGTCCTTAGGCATAAGTATGACGAGCATACATAAGATATTACACGAACATTTGGCTGTAAAAAAAATATGATCGCGTTGGATTCCGCACAACTTGACAATCGATCAAAAACGGGCTCGTGTCGATTGGTGCAAAAAAATGATAAAAAAATACAACCGTGGTACGTCAAAAGCCGTTTATAATATCTACACAGGTGATGAATCTTGGATCTATGCATATGACCCCGAAACTAAACAACAGTCAACGGCCCACACCGTTGACTGTTGTTTAGTTTCGGGGTCATATGTTCCAAGATGAGCCGAAACCAACAAAAGTTACTCGTGCAAAAAGTACTTTGAAGCAAATGGTCGCCTGTTTTTTTGGAATTAATGGACATGTGGCTACAGTGCCATTAGAGAATCGTAAAACGGTTAATTCTGAATGGTATACGACCATTTGTTTACCAGAAGTCTTTGAAGAAATAAGAAAGGACAACCGACAACGCAGAATCATATTACATCACGACAATGCTAGCTGTCACACCTCAGCTGAAACAACTCAGTTTTTGGAGGGTCAAAAGATCGAATTGACTGGTCATCCGCCGTACAGCCCTGATTTGGCACCTAACGATTTCTTTTTATTTCCATACGCGAAGAACAAATTACGTGGTCAACGTTTTTCGAGCCGCGAAGAGGCTGTTGATGCTTTCAAAATGCACGTTTTGGAGATACCTCAATCAGAATGGAAAAAGTGCTATGAAAATTGGTTCCAGCGTATGCAAAAGTGTGTCGATCATCGCGGCGAATATTTTGAAAAGCAATAAAACCATATTAAATGATATATGTTTGTTTCTTTTTTTAATTCCGGATACATAAATAGCAGCCCTCGTATAAAACATAATTAAAATAAAATTAATAGAAAGTTTGGATGAAAATTATATAATTAAATATAAAAAAAAACTGAATATAACTTAAATAGGATAACAATCAACTTAACAGGCACTACATACAACGAAATCGGAACGAATCAACCTAACGCGTCGATTCTTTACGACTTACGTCATTCGTCAGTATACTGGGTTATATTTCGGAACATTCAACAATGGAGAATGTTACCTTATTATGATTATTAGCAGTCCATATTCTCTGTCAAAAATAATAAATACTAGTGAAAAAATTACTTGGATACGTTAATTTACATCATGAGCTGTTCAGTACACTGGGTTATATTTCGGAACGTTCAAAACTTACCTCAAGCAGCGGGCAGCGCTGCACAGCGGTGACTAAAGGGGCTGCGGTGAGCGCCGGGCAGTTGCAGACAGCGAGATTTCGGAGACGCGGTAAACGGGGCAGCGCCGCCAATCCAGCGTCAGTCAGCGCTGCCAGATACGACACGTCTAAACTAGTCAGCGCTGAGCACCCGCCGCATACAGCTAGTATACCCTCGTCGCTGATACCTGTGGTTAAAGGCAGAACAGGAGGCTTAACCCTAATTTCACCAACATCTGTTAGTGTTAACAGCTTGTTATAATGTCATGTCTTCTCTTTCATTCATAAGAATGCGAAAGAGGTAACGTGGTACTAATTCAAGCGTTAACTTTAAAAATCATTGGTGACATTGGATGTTAGCATAATAACATTAGAAACGGGAGATAATGGACATACTGACAGATTTTAGTGACAAAATGACGGATTTCCTTTGTTAATCTGCCACTTTGTCTATTCTTTTGTAGAAAGAAAACATTTTTTTCATGCTACACTTCGGTCTCATTTCGATTTTCAATAAAAGAAATCAAAGTATTAGATTATTCGCACTGCGTGCGTAGCTGCGTATGCGCGTAAACAAAACAACGCTTGCTATGTCAATAAAATTAAAACAAACGTCAAACAAGAAAGGAACAGCGCGGGTGGCAAGAGGGGAGGTCTCGCTCGCCCGTTCGGTCCGGCATCGCACTCTGGCGTGTGATTGGATACGGGACGCGCATGCGCAGTGAAATTCCTCATAAATTCCTCTTAAATTTTGAGGAAGCGATAGCGGAAGAGGATTTTTTATTTTTATTTATGAGGATGCGGTAACGGCACAGTATAGCAATATGACATATTATCCCTACAGTTGTGAAACGAATACTTACGCAGAGCAACGGAGGGGTACCCGCGGGGAAGCGGGCGGCGCGGGCCCGCGTACACAAACTCGCGGAGTTTGTGTACCTGCGCGCACAGGGGTGACGTTGGCGCGTTGTCTATGAATTTTGTGTTGTAAAACGATAACTCATCTTATAAACAATGGGATATTATAATTAATGTTCAGTGTACGGATGTAAATCTGATTCAAAAAACAAAAAGGATTTAAATTTTCATACATATCGGCTCACAGTTTACACTAATATTATTGTGTTGGCCTTGGCGGCATTTATTTGCATCTCTGTTTTTTTAGACGACCTCCGTGGCTCAATGGTTAGAGTGTGTGGCAACTCAAGCCGGGGGTCGCGGGTTCGAATCCCGCCAATGGAACAAAAAGTTTTTCAATGTTCCTGGGTCATGGATGTGTATTAAATATGTGTATGATATAATAAAAATCTTAAATATATGTATAGTATAAAAGTATTAAATATATTTCCGTTGTCTGGTACCTGTAACACAAGTCCTTCAGGTACTTAGCACGGGGCCAGACTGACGTGGTGTGAAGCGTCCATTGATATTATTATTATTATAAGTTTAACGTGTCTGTCTGTCGGTCTGTCTGTCTGTGGCATCGTAGCATCCAAACGGGTGGACTGATTTTGATCTAGTTTTTTTTGTTTGAAAGCTGACATGATCGAGAGTGTTCTTAGCTATAGTTCATCATCATCAGCCTGCTCATTGCTGAAATATCACGGTTTATCTGGTTCGTGATAGGCCGATTAGCAACTTGCATTCGTTTGATGGGTTTTATATTTTGCATTCTGGTTCGTGACACTTATGAATATATACACATTATTGGAAAGTTGACCTGGTGCTGCAGCGTCACCTGGTAATCAATAGGATACCCAGCTCCTCACCAACTTAGAGCAGAGATTTCGTGTTTGGGCTCATTTTAATTGCGACAACCAGTTAGACGTTGATAAACAGTAAATATTTGCATGCTGCTGCTGCAGCATCACCTGGATTTGTGGAGGTTTCATGTTTGGGCTCATATTGAGGGCCTCATCCAAGAAGACATATTTTATAGATGGTAGGTATTGTTCCTGTTGATATGAATTATTCTGCACAAGTTTAAAAAGCATAAAATTAAATTAAATTAAGAAATTTAAAAAAATCCCCGCCAAAAAACTTTAAAAAGTAATGAAATAATATTTGTTGACTTTAAGTTTAAATAATTCCTAAGAGTAAAGTAATATTTTAGTCCATAATTGTTGTCAAGGTGTGTCGGGGAACCGCTAATGTAGATGTTTGATTTCACATAACATTACAGTTTAAGGGTCAGTTCACAGCGACCCGAATCGAAAGAATCAGCGACTATTATGCCATTATGGTGACACAAAATGCAAGTCACTGTTGTCGTAGTTTACTTGGCGGGTCTCCGACACACCATGATAACAATTATGGACTAAAATATTGCTTTACTCTTAGGAATTATTTAAACTTAAAGTCAATAAATATTATTTCATTACTTTTTAAAGTTTTTTGGCAGGATTTTTTTTTTACATTCTTAATTTAATTTTATTGTTTACGTTGTAAGAAGTGTAACAAGGAGAGAAACAATATAGAATAAATTAAAAATCTGTCAAATACCCTGTTACATACTAATTAGTACCTACGTAGCTAGGTACACACACCAAGTGTAACATTTTGTCCTTTGGACCGCCCTTACCGCGCACGTAATAAGAGTTTTGAAGTGCTTCTGTTACACCTGACGTGTGATTAATTATTGGATATTTTATATATTCGAAATTTCGAATGCGTCTTCATTATTTTAATCCTTCGATCGTGATTCGTGGATCCTTGGAAATCTATTGTTATTCTATTGTGTCTCGCTCACCGGTGGCTTGGTGGGTTAATTAAATTTTTAAATAGAGAACTAAAATCATCTAAAAATAAAGTTTCACGTAAATATCTGGCATTACGACATAATATGTAAATAGAACACGCTGATTAAACAGATTAAATGATAACATTTGCATTACAAGCACAATATTTTATTTTTATTTTATTTCCCGTTTCGTGGCAACCCTGGCATATCTGCTCGGTACCTGTCATCGGTGGCGGCATCGTGCGACATCAAAGGCGTTTCGTTACTGTAGGGACTAATATTGCTATACTGTGGTAACGGTTGAGGAACCCAAATTATTGCGGAACTTCCGCATTATGAGGAAGCGGAAGAGGAATCCTCAGCAACCCTACCATACACCACATGTACTTTAAGAATGAAGTGTATTAACCATTATAAGTTCCGAACTTTTTTATTTACCTGTTGTGCCGTATCTTTGTTGAGAATTGCAAGCAGATACATTCAAGGATTGTAACGCCTGACAGGACTGTGCTACTTGTTTCAACACACTGTTTGTAATGTAAATATTTCTGCTTAGATTGAGCACTTTCAATTTCTTCAGATTGCTTATAGCTTTACAGAAGGCTTCGTCTCCTATGGGATTTGAACGTGCATTTTCATCTGTGGGCAAGCCACACAGGGCCATAACATATTGACTCAAGGACAGCTCTTCTAAATTCGGTAGCTTCTCTAGTATGAGCGGCACAATTTTCCACATGGTGGTCGGACAAACATCCAACTTTAGTGTAGTTATGTTTGGCAATGTGTCAATGGCTGCACACAGCACCGCGCCCTGGAGATTGTAGCAGTTGTAGAAAGCCAACGACGTGAGTTTGCTAGGGTTCGAGCTTGTGAGAAATAGCCCGGTCACATTGTTGTTGTTTGCCACTGTTAAACTCTCCAAGCACGAGTCGTTTTTCACCAAATGAACTAGGCTGGAATCTGTTATCTGTAAAGAAGAAACTAGGTTTTCAATACATTCTTAGGAAATATTTTGATTTGTCTGTAACTTGTCATTATCAGGAAGTACAGACGGTCAAATAGGACTTGTCTCAGTTTTGAATAGCAATAAATACATTGTAAAATAAGGACATATTACATGAATCCTATTATTTAATTAATACGAAAAATGCAATTTTTCTTTACCTTATTACAAGAAATAAATGAGAGATTCTTAAGCTGTTTGCAACCATACAACAAGGGATTCCAGTTCTTTGTGTGCATTCCAACAACCTGAAAACAAATTACAATATCACATGCTGCTAGTTTTAGAAATTAATATGTACTATCAAATAAATTAGTTCAAACAAAGCGGCTAATAGAGCTTCTGTCTCCTTTGCTTTTTGACATGCAAAAGGTTAACGCATTGGCGTTAACCCCTGGCCTAGACGATCAATTTTATTGCACAATATCACACACAATATTATTTATTGAACAACTTATTTCATAACAAGATTGAAAGACGGGCACGCTCAATATTAACCCTAGGCAGTCAAATATAATACGGTCAATGAAATTGCTCCTCTAGGAGCTCGCTAATAGAGCACGTTAAAAGGCAATGCGTTATGTTGCATCTCGCTCTATCTCGAGTGCAACGTCAGTGTGCAGACAGCGTAGACTTTGACGACGTAGTTACTCACCTTAATCTCATCGAGGTTCGGACAGAACTTGCCCACGGTGTGAGCTGTGCGGTCGTTGAGCGCAGACCAGTGGTGGTCTATGTGCAGCTTGTGCAGGCCGGCACCGAGTCGCGACAGCACGCGACGCAGCACCGCAGTCGTCAGCGGCAGTGTGCTCTGCTGCCACCACGATGTTTTGAACACGCGTACACCTATATTACAAGTTATTTTAGTTGCTACAGTTTAGGGTTCCCACACAAGACTGCGAATTCGCATGGCATCGCAAATATCTGCGACAAAACTCATACTAAAAATGACATTGCGATACGAATTCACGCGAATTCGCAGTTATGTGTGGGAGTCCTAAAGACTGATCGGCCGACATCAAAGCAATAGCAAAAAAGTATTACGTACAACAACATTAGGGTCAGTATTGCCTCCACAAAAATCCAGGAACTATTTATGCATTCAAATCGTTCAATATTTTCGTTACTGTACTTATATACTACTTTGCACCTGTAGACTGTAGTACACCAGTACAGATGTTTACTATGAGAAACAAGGCCGTAAAGTGAAAAATAATGGTAACTAAAGTTTGTGCGTTTTATGATGATATGCATGACACATTATAATTGACAATAGTAGGTAAGTTACCTAACAAAAATTAATCGATAATTTAAAAATATCGAATCACTTCGTAAAGGAATTGCAATCGAAATTATCGATTTCGTACTGACTTCATTTTATTGTATACTGATTCTTCATTTTATTGTATACCACAAGCTGGTCATTAAAATGTTTCAATAACCATATAACAAAATGTAGTTATTTAGTAAGCATAATATTTTGTATGCTAACTAACCATCTAAATATTCTTGCACCATACTCTGCCATCTTTTGCTGACCCTCTCTGACCTGATGATGTCTCTTATAGACACATAAGTCAGAATGTGATTCAAGCAATCTCTGTTTAATATGTCCAAGATATTGTAGCCTTGTTCACTATCACTCTGCGCCTGAAATTAAAAATTGTGAAATACTGAGTACTATTGAGTCACTCTTAAGTTATATTGCTTTAATTATATTATCTTTTATTGACATTTTTTTGGGTGCACAAAGAACAAAACAGACTTTTCCAGGCTATCTCTCCATGATGGCTGGACTTTGGCAAAAAATGTTAACTGTTGCCATTATGAAAACAAATGTAATAAGAAACATAATGTAATAAATATTTTAAAACTAGCTGTTGCCCGCGACTTCGTCCGCGTGGACTTCAGTTTATAGCGCGCGATGTCAACAAAATTGGTGTCAAAAGCTTTTATAAAAAAAACCTCGTACCCCTTAAATCAAAACAGCTGTGCAGTGTGCACATAATATTTCAATTTTTTAATTAAACTTTATATTTTATGCCAAATTTTTAAGCTTATTTTTAGCCCCCCAATTACACAACTTTTCCCATAAACTATTTATCATTGATAGGTTTAAGGTTACGTCACTGCATAGATAAAGTACTGATTTATTAATTTATAACATAAAAAAGAAATAACAATCGAAAAAATCGAAAATCAGCTGTAAAATATTACCACCTCTTATAGAAAGACTTTTGGGCAAGCGTTAGCGCGATGGAGGAGACGCACGGCGCCATCTATTATGAATTTTTGGAACTAACTTAATTTGAACAAATTTACGCATTTTCACCCCCTTACAACGCTTTTTCAAGTAAAAAAGTAGCCTATGTCCTTTCTCAGGCTTTAGACTATCTGTATACAAAATTTCATTACAATCGGTTCGGTAGTTTTGGCGTGAAAGCGAGACAGACAGACAGAGATACTTTCGCATTTATAATATTAGTATAGATTTGTTCCTTTTAGCCTTAAATATTCATACACAAAAACTACTTCATTTTTTGTTGTTCTGTCAGGAATGTTTTATTTAAGAGTCTGGCTGGTACTTGTATGATTTTTAGGGCTCCGTACCCAAAGGGCGAAAACGGGACCCTTTTACTGAGACTTCGATGTCTGTCCGTCTCTCTGTCCATCTCCAGGCTGTATCTCAAGAACCGCTATAGCTAGACTTCTGAAATTTTCAAAGATTGTTTAGTTATGTTGCCACTACAACAACAAATATTAAAAACTAATAAAAAAAATGTATTAAAAGGGGGGCTCCCACACAACAAACATGATTTTTTGACTTTTTTTACTCAATATTAATAATGGCAACAGATAGAGAATTTAAATTTTCACAAAGTCCGTTATTATATAATATGTACTTTAATAATTAATAATATAAAAAAAAAAAATTAAGGCTCTGATACAAAAAACATAATTTTTGGCCTAATTTTGCCCTATAACGGTACGGAACCCTTCTTTCGCGAGTCCGGCTCGCACTTGGCTGATTTTTTTATTAATTTAGTTGAACTTACATCTTCTGTTTCTAGTTGAGATGACTGTTGGGAGGTTTCAGGCAAACTGGTTGCTGAGGAAAATCAATGAAAACGAATCAGAAACCACGATACGACAATTTCTGTTGTACAATATATATATATATATATATATATATCCCTTTCAACATCTGCGTTCGTCTAGTTATAACCATAGAAGTCACAAAATTACGAGATACCTTAAATTAATTTAAATATATTTTTTTAAATATCTATGGACGCTTCACACAACGTCAGTCTGGCCCCGTGGTAAGTACCTGAAGGACTTGTGTTACGGGTACCAGACAACGGAAATATATTTAATACTCTTATACTCTTATACTATACATATATTTAAAAAATTTATTATATGATACACATCCATGACCCAGGAACTTTTGAAAACTTTTTGTTCCGTCGGCGGGATTCGAACCCGCGACCCCCGGCTTGAGCTACCACCAGCCCACCAACTGAGCCACAGAGGTCATCAAATTTAATTAATGTGGATCTATAATTTAAACATTTCTGATTAATAAGTTAAAGTAAAGTTTAAGTTTAAAGCTAAATATTAACAATTTATTTTTTACACAAATTAGAATTGAGTATTTACCATTATCTGAATTATTTGCATTTTCTGGTGTACTTCCGTCTTCATTGTTTTGACCTCTTGGCTTCCAACGCACCTTGCCATTAGCATCTTCTACAGGCTGGTGCCAGCTGTCGGCCGGTGATATTTTTAGGCGTCTCCCACGTAACGTCTTCTCGTGGACCGGTGCCACTAATGCCCTGATTAAAAAGCAAATAACAATGTAAAATTATACGTTCCGCATGGCTTCGCCTGCGTAAATTAGATATTTTACAGACAAATTAGTCCACAAAAAATAGCCTATGATCCTTCATGTGGTCTACTTCTTATCTGTGTCAAATAACAGAAGAATTGCTCCAGTAGTTGAGATAAGCCCTTTCAAATAATTTCCCTCGTTTTTTTCCACATTATCCTTTATTTCTTCGCTCCTATAAGTCTTAGCGTGATAAAATATAGCCTATAGCCTTCCTTGATAAATGGGCTATCTAACACTGAAATAATTTTTCAAATCGGACCAGTAGTTCCTGAGATTTGCATGTTCAAACAAACAAACAAACTCATCCGCGTTATAATATTAGTATGGATATCTAGTGCCTATAATACACTTTAAGAGACAACAAATATAGGATGATAAATAATATAGTCTGATATTGTAAATAAAACACCTGCAGCTGGTGTTAGTTGTTTGAGACAATATCATCTCTTGGTTTCTACAAAAAACATGAAAGGTACCAATCAATCTCCAAAAGCGGCACCCGGATGCCGCATAACAATTGAAAATCTATTGTGTCTGCGATACCCACAATGGAGGTGTTAAACACCTCCATCGTGGGTATCGCAGGAGCAGACACAATAAATTTGGGTTAACAAGTGTTAGTAATGGTACTCAAAACTAATTAAAGACTAGTAGGCAAATAAAGGTCTTACTTGTGTGCATCAGCTGGGTTACTAAATGTGACAAATGCATATGTTGAAACTGGCTCACGGTTTGGGCCTTTGTCTTCCATTCTTAGCCAACAACTTTTGATAAAACCGTACGGAGCAAAAAGGCCGAAGAGCTCCGTGCGAGTTGTCTGCAATATATTTTTAGTACTTATTGGTAATGTTTACAAAAAAAATGAAATATTAATATTAATTTGTCATAATAAATATACAACTTACTTTCGGAGGTAAATTGGAAACATATAACTTTCTGATAGGTATACCATCTTCAGTGTGTGTGGGTACACTTACTTCGAACGTGTCGCGATTCGGTCTCAGTGCATCTATAAAGAAAAGGAAAAGATTAGAAAGATTTCGTAAGATCATATGTTATGAATCTAATAAATATTGAAATGTATACAAACATAAAACTTCTGGATTGATGAAGACGTCCTCATCATTGGCAAAAAACATTGTAGATTTTCTATAGGCACTTGACTATATTGTGGTGGATTTTGTAAGTAATAGATACGAAATAAAGATTCCTATTAAAACACTACGAATTTGAACTTCAAGTAAAAGAAATGAAATTATTGTAGATTCGAATAGACAAATTATCAAGATCTTCGGAAAACGTTGTAACTTGTTTTTTTTTTTTGGCAAGCGAGCAGACTTCTGAGTTCTGACTTTAGTGACCACCACAGATTAGGGTGAGGCCACCATTTTTTGCTGATTTCATCTTCTATCACTAATATACAAGATACACAGTCCCATATATCCTAAGATCCGACCGTAAAATTCTGCAGAAATCGTTTTTTTCGATCAAATATATTTTAAAATAATCTTTAGAACGTATAGAATGGATCAATGTTGGGTTGCCTTGTTAAAAGTAGCCGCAAGTACTTCTAATTGAGCAAAATGAAATTCAATAGAAAAGTAAGAACTAGGAAGGAATGACCACAGATTACTAGTATATATTTGTAGGGAATGACATTGAGGATTGAGGAATGACAGGACACTGCTCATAAAAATAAAAACGCCTGTTAAATAAAAATAGCAATCCTGCGGGTTCTCGACGTCCTCAAATCCAGCTAGGCATAATAATTGTAGGCCTGAACATTTGTCATATACAAAAGTGATGGCAACCCCAGTTTGCGGCTATCGTGCAACTGGCAACCATGGATATGTACAAAATGCGTAAAACTTTAATTTTGTACCAAAATTATTAAAAAAATCGATGCTTCAATTTTGATGAAGAATTATGTCTGTTTACGGGCTGGCAACCCTAGGTTGCGGCCGACTTAGAGCTGGCAACCATTTATACCTTATTTTGTCACGTCATTTTCTTTCAAATGATGTAAAATTTACTGAAAAAAAAGATACATGCAAAATGCATTTATCTCATGAACATTAAACTTAATTAAAGGTACTTGCGGCTACTTTTGACAAGGCAACCCAACATTAATCCATTCTATACGTTCTAAAGATTATTTTAAAATATATTTGATCGAAAAAAACGATTCCTGCAGGATTTTACGGTCGGATTCAATACTAATAGAAAACCTCTTGAAAATCTGTCGCCGAGTAATAGAGTTTAAAAAAGTATACATTTATCTAAAATCAACTTTAATCATAGTTATTAAAGATCTTTTTTATAAAACAATGTACATGCGTGTTTACAAAGCAATAAATTTTTACGAACGACGCACGCTTCAAACTAAATTCAACCATCCGCGTATATGTTTAAAGTTTAAATTATTACAGTGCCAAAAAAAATCACTTCAATTTTACGGCCGCACTTCGCCGTTGGAACAGGGCGAAGTGAAGTATGAGTGGAGACGAACTGCTCAATATTTTTTTGTTGATTGTAATAATTTTAATACTCCATTTTTTTATTTTTCCGAAGTTTAATGTATATAGTGTGGAGTAATTATTTTGTACTTGAAATATTATGTTGTTCTAATATGTTTAACTTTATAATTAACTAAAATATACGTGTATACATTGAATATAACGCTGGCTAAAGTGGGCTTGATATAACTGTTATCCAATCTCCACATCTAACTGGATCTCGATGAAACCTAAAAAAAAATATCCTCGATAAAATAAATATTAAATAGTGACTCCACCAAATGGAACAGAAACACAGTGTGTAACCCGAACATTTCAAGTGGGCATGATAAACTACGATAAGTAGCTTTAGTATGAGTATTCGCAATTGAGATGGTTTATACCTCGTGTTGATTTATTTACAACTTAATTTTAAAACTTTTTTGTTGATCTCTTAACAAAATACCAATATTTACGATACAATTTGTATGAAATATATTAGGATAAAATTAATACTTACCGGAAATATGAAATTCCATCCTGTTTTTGCGTTTTAAACGTATGATTTTTACAATTGTTGAATGAGCACTGGGGCATTTTTCCCAGCGGAGCGTTCGAGCACTACCTACTAAATCATTCACCACTCCACCAGAATGTTGCGTTTGGTGCTCTTTTAGTGAGGTCGTTTTTTGCCGCGGACTGTGTATCTTGTATATTAGTCATCGAAGGATTTCATAAAAAAACTCTCCGCCTTCGATATTTTCAAAAGTGTTGCAGTTATCAAATTTTTGACTATAATGTAATCTGTGCTATAATGTAATTCAGCAACAAAATGACTCGGAATACACAATGATTCAGTTTAAAATTTTAAATTATAAACCAATTATAAACCCAAAAGATTTTTCGGAAAAGCCTTGCGAGAGATGCTGAAATGGCCCAAAAATGGAAATCCGCCGAAGTAAAGGTGCACTTTGAGTGTCGCTGTAGCAAAAGCTATATAAGAGCTATTATAAAAAAAAATTGTCGGCTGTACACTCTCGCCGAGACACAGCGAGGCGGTCCGAGTGCGAGAGTCTAAATGGGTGCGCTCGCACTCCGTGAGTAATTTGTATTCCATGCGCTCGCTTGTCTCGGACCCTCTCGGTCCGGTGTCGGTATTTTGCGCCCGAGACAAAGGGTCTCTTTTTTTTTTCAGGATTTGAAAATGCTTCAAAATAGACGACGAACAGAAATATTTAGACGCAAGTTTCATGCAAGTTTTTAATTCTTACTCCCTTATGAAGGCATCACAATATTGGGGTAATCATTTCAAACGTAAGTTTGAAACAATGATTTTATTGAAATAATAAAGTTCTAACGGAGAGTAAAATGATCAACAGCTCTTACACCTCCCCCCTGTAAGTACTCAAATCGTTACTTGGATTTACTTTTTGAAAATTTATGCTGGCATTACTCTTTTTTAATAAATACCAGACACAATAGATACACAGTTGTTATGCGGCACCTGGGTTCCGCTTGGGGCTTGATGTATGAAGTATGGAAAACATACTTAAAGCATATTGCCCCGTAAACAATATTATATATACAGTATATCTTTTATAGTATTAAGTACATTTAATGACTATTTTTTTAGGTTTTTGGAATGCTTCTAAAGAAGAGTTCAATATGATGGTGATGAAGGAGAGACCTATAATAGGGTTGCTGAGGATTCCTCTTCCGCTCCTTCATAATGAGGAAGTTCCGCAATATTTCGGGTTCCTCAACCGTTACCGCATCCTCATAAATAAAAATATCCTCTTCCGCTATCGCTTCCTCAAAATTTAAGAGGAATTTATGAGGAATTTCACTGCGCATGCGCGTCGCGTATCCAATCATGGCAACGCACACGCCAGATCCAGAGAATTGTATCATTCACTCATCTATTTTTTGTGTTCGTGTGTTGTGTACATTAAGCTAATGTCGGCTGTACACTCTCGCCGAGACACAGCGAGGCGGTCCGAGTGCGAAAGTGTAAATGGGTGCGCTCGCCTCGTCTCGCCTGTCTCGGACCCTCTCGGTCTCGAGCTCGTGCTCGTAGCTTTACACATTGGACTCTGTACTGTCACAGAATATTTATATAGTACTAAGATACTGTTTTTACAATCGCTGTAGATGTAAGGCTCGGAGTACAAGTGAAAACCTTCATGTGCTGTAGAGAATGAGAAAAGTATGAATTGTAGTAGGTAAAGTCAACTTGCCCCCCCCACTGCGCCATCGGCTGGCGACGCCCTTGTTTTCCAATTTTTATTTTATATAAATAACTTTTGAATTATTGCGAAAAAAATAAAACAAAAATGTTTTGTTATAAAACTTATATAATAATATTATGATCTTTCCATTTATCAAAAAAAAATTTTTGTTGAAATACTCAATTGCTGGACCGATTTTGATGATTATTGTGTGTGTTTTGAGAATGGTTTATATTCATAGTTTGGTCCACTGGAAAATGCCCTTTTAATTAAATTTTGTGTAATGTATGTACCTAGTTATGTACAGAAAGGACAAAGACTTTTGGGTTGGGTCCGCTAGTATTTATAATTTACTATCATCCTCTTCCTCGTCCGCTTCCTCTTCCGCTTCCTCATCCGCTTCCTCTTACTCAAAAAATATCCTCTTCCTCATCCGCATCCTCTAAATTTGCGCGTGACAATTCCTCTTCCTCCTCCTCTTCCTCATAATCACTTCCTCAACAACCCTAACCTATAATGAAGATAATATTATTTTAGAAGATGGTTTAAGTGAAGAAAATCCCCCTTATCACTACCACCCTCAGGAGACCACCCCCCCGTTAAGGAGACTGTTGTCAACTGTTTTCAGTGTAATTTTCGAGGCATACTAACTTTAGTAAACCATATTTAAAAATTGCTAATTTCATATTTTTTCATTTAAATCTTGACATGTCCAAATTTTGTAATGTGATATATTTTGTTATTGATACTAAACAAAATATTTTTTAGGTTAAAGAAATGCTCCTAGAGAAGAGGTCAATGTGATGATGAAGACAATTGAGAACCTATATGGAAGTTAACATTATATTTACTTCATAAGCTGCGGCTAAGAACATAATATTCATTAAAACCTTATGTTTGAATATTTTTCATTTTCATTTAATTTCTAATTGTTAAAATGTGTGTACTGTGTAATATTATACAATGTGTCCTAACACCGTTACATGCTTGTTTTTTTTTTCTTCTATTTTGGCAACTTGACACAAATTGACTGAAGGATCGGACACTGGTGTTGGGACAGTGGACACATTATATCATAGACATAATATATTATGTCTATGCATTATATTATTATGTGTCCCGTCACCAGTATCCAATGCTTTAACGTATTTATTTCTTCGATAATACTAATTATTGTTATTTTACAAATTTGTTGTTTAATAGTAATTAAGTATAATAAAGTATTTTTGTTCTACTGTTGTTTTTTTATAAAAACTGTTGATTTTATTGATTACACTCCGGACAAGCCTTCGTGGCTTATAGAGTATACATAATAATCTTAATATATATATTTCTTGTGTGCGTGTGTATGTGACTGAACTCCTCCTAAACGACTGGACCAATTTTGATGAAATTTTTTGTGTGTGTTCGTGGAGATTCGAGAATGGTTTAGATTTACAGTTTGGTCTACTGGAAAATGTTTTTTCAATTAATTTCTTATTTATAAGGAGTTGTTGATTTTGGAATGTTTTACATTAGATCCGGCGGACGGCGCTATCATCGCATTCAATATTATTCTATTTCAATTTTAGTTTGTCCTGACAGATGGTGCTACGATTAATTTGAAAAAAATTTTGTTATTCAATTCATGTGCTGATTAAAATATTAAATAAATAACACATAGGCTACAATTTTAACCGACTTTCAAAATGGGGGAGGTGTTATGTTCGTTTTCTTATATTCAACGATTACTCCGCCGTTTGTTAACCGATTTTCAAAATTTTTCTTTTGGTATATAGGCTATCATCCCAATTTGGTATTATATTCAGAAAAGTGGTGATCTGATGAAGGATCCATAAGTAATCGAGGGAACTCCTCAAAACTTATAGGGAAACATATGGTGACTTCGATTTCGTGAGAAGTATTCTAAGCATATGCTACCAACAAGTAAGATTTTGCACCGAGATATACCTGGTATACCGTGGTTCGGAAGGTGCTGAGAGAATTCCTGATTCTTTATAGATACAAGTTTGGGAGTTTCGGCGTTGTTTTAAGAACAGAAAGCATATGCTACTATGCAAATTACATTCTTCATCATCATCATCATCATCATCACTACCATATTATACCATTTCATAGTCTTTTAGATCGAGACTCGAGTTTGTCAAGCGATAATTAAAAAAAATCTATATCTACCTAATATTATAAACCTGAAGAGTATATTTGCTTGAACGCGTCAATCTCAGAAACTACAGGTCCGATTTAAAAACTTATTTCAGTGTTAGATAGATCATTTATCGAGTAAGACTCATCATTTATCGAGAAGGTTATATTATATTATTAAACACTTGACCGTTATTTGAAGCATAATAATTGAGATAGGCACTTCCGTTTCCGCAGATTTTACCTCCTTTTCTTTCCTGAATGTTGGTAGCTCTGTCAACCTTGGCGCCATCATCGAGCAGGTAGAGGGAGAATACCCGCTCGACTATGATCATTGGCGTTTTGTTTTCCGCACTCAGAAGTCATTACGTATTATACCTCCTTATTATATAACTCCCAGTTATATAATTGAAGGGATTTTTACAAAAATTACATAACTTTTACTTTCATTATTTTTCAGGAAATATAAAAAACTTATGCTGATGCAAAATAATGTTTTCTGAAATACCATATTCTGATATATTGCCACCACAGAGATATTTAAACATATGTTATAATAATTGTACATATAACTTTAGCCAGTTTTAAAAAAAATGAAAATTTATGGGTTGTACATATGTTGTTTATGTAAAAAATGAACAGTTTAGTTGTTTTTGTAACAAAACAAAATAGTTAACCTGTTTTTGCTAAAAGTTCTACATACATAATATTATTATATAATATTCTTTCAACACCAATATTATAAAGGGGAAAGTTTTGTATTTTCACATGTGTGTATGTTTATAATGAATAAACTAAATTTGATGCTATATGCTAGGCACAGATAACACTAGCTAACACTTGAAATAAATTAGGGAAAGAAGCAATACTTTTATTTCTTTAATGCAAACAACATTACAAAGACTTTATTCTTCTCCACTACTATTGTCTTCATTTTCAATTTCAACATAACTGGAGCTTGGAGTTTCTTCAGCTTCACTTCCTGCTAAAATTTGATTATAGAAATCCAATTTCGAAGAATCACTAAGAAATGTTTTTAATCTTTTTAAATCAGCAGCCTTGTTTGGGTTGAGTGGTATTTTATTTTTGTATAATGGTTCAAGGATAGCATCATTAGGAAGCGCACGTTTTGTACGGATATGGATTTTTGTCCATTCACCAGTAAAGTTGTATTTAACAAATACAAAAGGACTTTCTTTTTTTAATTTTTAACATTCGTACTTCTTTTATTCTCATGGCAGGTTTACTTTGCTTCAGGAAAAATGGCTCTAAAAATTTTTTCTTAACATAGAACGATGTTCGTTTGACAGCTATCAGTGACGTTATTTTTTTACAAAAACTGCTAAAATGCGTTCACATAAATTGTTTTTGTGAAAATCTAAAAAAGATTTGTAGTTCTTGCAAAAGTAGTCGTTTTTTAAAAGGCTATGACTTGTAAGATTGGTTGTTTTTTTAAAAACGACATACACTTTGTTATTCCATTTTTTTTAAGGAATCCAGTGTTGTCAAAATCTCGAAATCACAAAAAATGCTAGTTATGTAGTTTTTGTAAAAAACCCTTCAATTTAAGTATAAAGTGAAATAATTTCAGTGTTGTGTTTTTACCGTTTTTCAAGTGTTTTGGTAATTCACGTAAGTTATATTTTTATACATTTTTTCTTTAGAAAAGATGAACATTTCATATTAATAACGATTTTATCGTTCGTATCGTTACTTTAATAACGAATATAAATTTAAATACTACATTTAAATTTTTAAATATTAATTTTCTAGTTAAGTTCTTGTGTTTGTGTTCTTTCCTAGGTTAAGGTAGCTATTAATAATGAATAACGAATGTGAATTTGTTCATGATTCGGTAGTGACACCAGCTAACGTTAGATTTGAAACTACCCACTAATGTGGTTAATAAAAAATTGCACATTGTTCTCGTGCAAGGTCATCTAGTAGTAGTAGTTGAACAAATGATTCGAGCTCGTCATCGACTTCTACTTCACACAGCAAACGTAAATCGAGGCGCCGCCGCCACAAAAAGGGGGGGAGCAAATACAGACTGCGCTATAACCACCCTTTAGCTAAATTAACTCAAGAGGTTAATGAACTTAACAAAAAGGTTAATTATTTTTACGAAAACCGATCTATTTTTCAAAATCATGCAATTGCATCGACGATAATGTCAGTCGGGAATTGTATAGCAAATCAAATGAAAATGAAACGACCGTTAGAAATTCTTTATAACCGAATCTTGTTTCTGAAATTGAAACAAAACTTAAAGAAACGTCCGTTACGAAAACTTCTCTTTCGGAGGTTTTGGCTATATTAAATAAATATTCAACATAATAACGAATGGTCAGAAGTTCGTTATTCTGAAGTTCAAGAATTTTATAATCATATACTAGTTTTTGTTGATTTAGAGGTCAATGATGAGCTTAAATATTTAGATTTAAAAAAAAAAAAAAGCTCACGTGCACAAATCATACGCGGCATTATTATATTGCGTACTTATGCAGCGCGGAGCATTGAAATCTGCTCTTGAGAAATTGTTACAATGGTCACACGCTTCAAGCTTGACCCCTGAAGGTTTAATGAAACCGTTAAGGATTTGTATCACAACGTCAGAGTTACTTCAATTAATTTGTGGTCTGAGCTGGGCTTTGAGATCAATGAGGTTTTCAAATGAGACGCAATGCAATTATCAATTTCGTTCATGACCCAGTTCTGGCAATCATTTTATCTAAGTTAATTCCGAGTTGCTGGTGTCACTACTCGAAAAGACTGAGGGAGCTCGCAAAACCTTTGTTGCGAATAGTCAGAACAATGTTGCTGCCGCTGCGCAAGCGGGTTCTAGAGCAACAGATTGACTCGCCGCCCCCCGCAGGGGCAGGCTAAGAGTTATATATCCGCGCAGGGTATGTCTCATGGATGTTGTGCTAGCTCGCACATTTCCCATGCTCACCAGTCTGCGCAAGGCTGTTCTTACAATCGTCCCCCGCAGGGACAAACAATAAATTTTGAACCACGGTCAATGCCTAGCAATGCACGAAGTTCTTTTCACTCGAGAGCTTAGCCTACCCCCGCAGAGGCAGACTAAGAATTATATACCCGCGCAGGGTATGTCTCATGGATGTTGTGCTAGCTCGCACATTTCCCATGCTCACCAGTCTGCGCAAGGCTGTTCTTACAATCGTCCCCCGCAGGGACAAACAATAAATTTTGAACCACGGTCAATGCCTAGCAATGCACGAAGTTTTTTTCACTCGAGAGCTTAGCCTACCCCCGCAGAGGCAGACTAAGAATTATATACCCGCGCAGGGTATGTCTCATGGATGTTGTGCTAGCTCGCACATTTCCCATGCTCACCAGTCTGCGCAAGGCTGTTCTTACAATCGTCCCCCGCAGGGACAAACAATAAATTTTGAACCACGGTCAATGCCTAGCAATGCACGAAGTTCTTTTCACTCGAGAGCTTAGCCTACCCCCGCAGAGGCAGACTAAGAATTATATACCCGCGCAGGGTATGTATCATGGATGTTGTGCTAGCTCGCACATTTCCCATGATCACCAGCCTGCGCAAGGCTGTTCATACAATCGTACCCCACGGGGACAAAGAAATAATTTTGAACCACGGTCAATGCCTGGCAATGCACGAAGTTCCTTTCACTCGAGAGGAGCTCGATTGGACAACTGAGGGAACTTCCACGGCAAAAGTACCCGTGAATATGCCGCTTCTCTTTCGGATCTCGGGAATCTCTGGGATGTCGGGAATGCCAAAAAACGTAACTGACAATCAAAAATTCAGAGCGGGTCAAACTTTGAAGTTTTACCACCGTTTCTCGTTGGCAGCGCCTAGATGCTCCAGGTTATTATTATAAAGATTCTAAAAGGGTACCGCATACCATTCATGGAGAAACCACCTCGGTTCATTCCAAAATTAAACCAAAATCATTTTTCTACCACAGAGTCTGACGATATGTATCTCCAAATTCGACAAATGATATTCCAGGGTGTCTTAGAAGTTGCCAGCCCCTTGCCAAGTTTTATTTCGACAATGTTTCTGGTCCCTAAGGTCGACGGGTCCTGCCGTCCTATTTTCAATCTTTCCACTCTATTCGATTATGTTTTGACTCAGCCTTTCGGGCTCATAAATGTTCAACTAATGACAGTTTCGTTTTGCAACCCGACGATTGGCTTTGCAAAATATACCTGTCCCAAGCTTATTTTACCTGGCAGTCGCTCCATCGCACTGACGGCTCCTACGTCTGTATACAAGGGAAAGTTGCTGCAAATTACTTGCTTATTGTCCGGTCACCTGCTTCCCTGACCAATTGGGTTAAACAAACCCTCAGAGAGCAAGTTCTGCGTATCATCGTTTATTAGGACGATTATCTTATTGCTTATTAAAACAAAATCATCCTACAGAAGCATGTCCACATTTTGCTTCAAAGGCTTTACTTACGCCTCAACAAGACCTGGTATTTCTAGGTGTTCGTTGGAACACGTTTCAAAACGAAAAGCTACTTCCAGGCGAGAAAATGTCTAAAATTCATCAAAAGATTTTACCAGTCCTGCCTTTTTTGACTGCCATAGTGTTTCAAACAGCTTGGACCCCCTGGAATTACGCCGAGATGTTGCTTCACTCTGCATCCTCTATGGGTTGTATCACGGGGAGTGCTCTGAGGAATTGTTCGGAATCATACCACCTGCAACTTTTCGCTATCGTCCCACGCGAAAAACATACCAACCTCATCATCTTGATGAGTGGCAGTCTTCCACAGTGCGTTTTTCGCGTAACTTTCTGCCGCGCACTGTAAAACTCTGGAATGAACTGTCACCAGCAGTATTTCCGGACCGATACGACCTGCAAAACTTCAAGAAAAGAGCGTATACCCTCTTAAAAGGCCGGCAACGCACCTGCAGCTCTTCTGATGTTGCGAGTGTCCATGGGCGACGGTAGTTGCTTACCATCAGGTGACCCGTTTGCTCGTTTGCCCCCTTATTTAATAAAAAAAAAAAAAAAAAAAAGTCCTGAGTCCTGACAAAGAGTCTGGTAGATCTAAAGACCTTACAGAGCATCCTCGGTCTCCTGAACTTCGCCAGTTTCATAGTACCGAAGGCTACATTACCGAGCTCTCTTGTCTCTTCTCATAGACTTGGATAAGTCCGCATTTCCGAATCGCTGCTCTCTACCGAGACAAGCGTTACGTTTAGCGACGATCTTCGGTGGTGGTTGCAAAGTCATCATCTATCAACTTCCATTCATTGGGGTCCACCATCGCACTGCTTGGCAACAGATGCGTCGGACCTAGCTTGGGGTGCTCAATTCGACCACCTTTCCTTAACGGGGACATGGTCAGCATGAGAATTTCATGCATTACAATCAGAAAGAGCTTCTAGCGCTCTGCTTCTCCGAGGTCAGCAGTCAGCACCAGACTCTCACTCGCTCGACAGTTCTTTGGCAGAGCGACAATCGAACAGCTATAACCTATATTTGGGACGAAGGTCGCACCAGGTCAGATGCCCTGATGGACATAACCATTCAGATTTTTCGAGTTATTGGATCATTCCCAAATCTGTTAACTTCTTGCACGGAGAAGATCAGAAAATGCGGCTTACTTGTGTGACCGATCTATTTGCTTCCGCCGAAGCTCATGTAGTGACTAATTATGTAACTCTCGACTTGACCGATCAAGCAGGTTTATATCACGATGCTATGATGCTCACAAGCCGACGGCCACAGTCCTTGCAAAATTCTTAGCTTATCTATTTTTAATAGATTAAGCTCTCTTATAACACTATTTTCTTACTTATGTAGATATCTTCCATGTCTGATACAGAGATTTCTGGCCCTTTAAGTTCTTACGGTTTGGTAAAACATGTTAAAATCTATTGCATTGAAAAAGCTTGTACAACATAAATTAAAAACTTATTGAAGTCTTATACTGTTGACGCCAGTTGACGCAAGTCATTTGTATTTTTTAGACATACAGATATTTTGCTTTTGTTTTCGTCGGGCAGACGTGTACATGATCTTACACACTGTAAGAAAACAGTGGTTTAAAATTCTTAATGTGATTAATTTATTTAGTCATAACTAAAACGAACAGTTCTGATTCTAGGCAATCTAGCTGGAAGATTTTAAGCAATCCCAGTAATAAGCAACCTTGCTGTTTACTGGTTGCTTGTCTGAGACAACTGCACCACCAGGTAACGTCCGCTCAGCTATGGCTGAAAGTTGGATAGACAATGTATCCATTCATGAAATACTTTTGGGGCCGTTATTGAAAATCGGTACAAAAACTAGTACTTTAATCTAATTCTAACGATTTAAGAAATTATTTTGTTCCTTTAGTTGATTTCATTATGTCCATATCAAAGCTTTTACAAGTTGTATTTTTGATTTGTCAATGAGTTTTTGGTGTAGTAATTGTGTAAAAAAGTGTTTGAACACTGGATTTTCTATTCCATCACTCTTATATCACCTATATATTCATTTATAAAGTTTTAGAAGTATTCCCACAAGGAATTACTATTTTTATTTTATATTGTTATATTTTTTTTTCACATTGGCGTCTTACTTTTATTTTGTCACATTGGCGTAGGGTCGGATGTCTCACATTGAACCAGGCAGCTACATTTAACCACCATTTTATTTCCAAAATGCGACGTTGCCAATTTCTGCAAAAATGGCTGAAAGAGAGGTATTTACTATCTCTGTCTGCCCACTAGTTTGCGTGGCGCCAGCGCGCGAAGAGGTTGTGTGAGAAGCATTTTTACGAAAATGAACTCGAAAAGTAAGTATTCTTTACAAATTTCTTTCTTTTTTCACTTTTTTACAATCAATGATATTGGTCTCTTTATATTAAAACTGTATACTGTAGTTATCCAGCTTGAAAATGCACCTTAATTCGTTACTGTGCGAGATTATTTTCTGGCTAAAATTTTGAGATTAGTTGCCAAAATGTGGTCTGTCCCACAATGAGCCACTTGTAGGTGGTACACATTGAACCATGGCTCAATGTGCACCACCCCACAGGTTAAATGTGTACTAATACCATAATTATTTATTTTGTTACAGTATGGCGCGAAATAAGGTGTTAGTAAGAAAAAGAGGTGGACATTCAGCTGCCAATAATTGCATAGATCAGGCGAAAGTATTAGAAAACTTATGACATTGCGTTCCCAACTTTACGACGTTACGTAGAAAAATACTTGCACGTCAACGTAGAGGACCTTGCTAGGAAGAGATTGCTACCGAATTATGACAATCATCTCATTTTTACCAGCGAACAAGAAGATGTTTATAAACAGTACATTTTAGAATGCACTTTAAAATTTTATGGACTGACCCCAAAAGACTGTCGTAAAGTAGCGTACCAAATGGCGATGGTAAATAACATAACTATCCCTTATAGTTGGCAGCGAGAAAAAATGGTCTAATAATTGAACGAAAAGTTTAAGAAAAATGTTTTGTTATGCTTAAAGTAGGTCTAGGTTATAAGATTTAGAGCTTTTATTAATTATTTTGTGATAAAAATCATGTTGCTCAAGTACAAATGAACAGTGACGTTGTAAACTTTAGTTTTATGGTAAAATAATAAATATAATACTATCGATATTTAGCTTTTTATTACATTACAAAGCAATTTAAATACAAATTAGTCTAAATGTAAATGATTTATAAGGCGGTTCAATGTGGAAAATACCCCGGTTAAATGTGTACCTCCCAAAGGACACATTTAACCAAATCTAATTTTTTATAATTTATTTTTTATTGCTAAAACCAAACAGAATTTTAAATAAAATTGTTGGCCTTATTGAAGTTAAATAAATTTTCAAACTATATTTAAAAAAATTTGGGGAATTAATTTAGAAACAAGCATTCTACGAGACTTTGAAATTTACCCGATTCAATGTGAGACAACCTACCCTACATCATCACCAGGCGATAACAAACACGTCTCAATTATTATGCTTCAAATAACGGTCAAGTGTTTAATAGCAGCGTTTTACCCTGAAATAAAACGCTTATTAAATACTTACCTTATTTGAAGCATAACTTTATTTCTGCCTGGTGTAATTTCGACTCAATGATCATAGTCGAGCGGGAATTCTCCCTCTACCTGCTCGATGATGGCGCCAAGGTTGACAGAGCTACCAACATTCAGGAAAGAAAAGGAAAACGGAACGGAAACGGAACGGAAACGGAAGTGACTGTCTCAATTATTATGCTTCAAATAAGGTAAGTATTTAATAAGCGTTTTATTTCAGGGTAAAACGCTGCTATTACTCTAAGACTAATCCGACAGAAGAAACTCAGGAAAATGTGGGAAAAACGGGGGAAATATTTTTTATGGGAAAATGTAGCTACGGATTCTGTAAAATTTCTAATTTACGCGGGCGAAGCCGCGCGGGACATCTAGTTATTATGTATATTTTAAACTATTTGTGTAAATATTTTATTTATATAAAAGTATTTTCATATACTTTTGAACATACGGGTCGAATTAATAACATCATTTTTTTGATGTTGGAAAAATCTATATTAACGTGATAAAAATCTATAAATTTAAATCTATAACATATTGGTCGATAGCTGTAGTCTAATTTTATGTTTTTATCGATATACGCCCATCCCTACAATCACACTACGGCAATTGCACACAAGCATAAAATGACCACACGCTGGCGAGCTAATGGCGGCTCTCGACATAGGCGAACGCGTTGGCCAACGCGTCTGCAGACGCGTTGGCCCAATGTGTAGAACGGGCGTTCGCGCGTTGGCCGTAGGTATTTAGACGTTGGCCAACGCGCGAACGCCCGTTCTACACATTGGGCCAACGCGTCTGCAGACGCGTTGGCCAACGCGTTCGCCTATGTCGAGAGCCGGCATAAGAAGCTATCTACTTATAGCCCGTCAAAAAAGTCACGACATTAATAGAGTCGCCACTTGTTTCCGGTGTGGCCTCTTATGGCCACACTGTATCCAGTCACTATAAAAGATTTTGATACTTTAAATTAAATAAAAAAACACGTTGTAAATATAATTTATATAATATATTATGTAGTTAAGAAAATTTAAAATAATTATGATGTAGTTGTAGTGTGTGTTTAATTTACGACATTACAACTTACAAGAAACAATCTAATCTATGTAAAATATTATAATCTTTGTATATGTCATAGTCTGTCTCTGTCAAGAAAGTGAAGAATTTAAAAAGTGGCATCATCCCTTTCAAATCAATCTAAGAAAAACCGGCCAAGTGCGAGTTGGACTCGCCCATGAAGGGTTGCGCAGCAGCAATAAGGTATATTTCTATGAAATTAAGAGGTTTTTGATTTATTTTCATATTTCAGTTATTTTAATGAAAGTTAAATTAAGGTTTACCATTTATGACGTATAAAAAAACTACTGGCTAAATCTCGTTCGAACCAATTTTCGTTGGTAGTTTTTGTAGTAATGTACATCATATATTTTTTTAGACTTATCATGCCCCTACATTTTTTAAAGACCTATTCATAGATACCCCACACGCATAGGTTAGATGATTTTTTTTTTGTTTCAGTTGTATAATATGATACAACTGAAACAAAAAAAAAATCACAATTTTTTAATTTTTGTATCAAAATCTTAAAGCGGTTCACAGACTACATCTACTTACCAAGTTTCTATAGTTATATTATACTCTTATAGTTTCGGAGAAAAGTGGCTGTGACATACGGACGGACAGACAGACAGACAGACAGACCGGCAGACAGACAGACAGACAGTCATGACGAATCTATAAGGGTTTCGTTTTTTGCCATTTGGCTACGGAACTAGGGAATGCAATCTCGTTCTCGCGAGATCTCGGCCTTTTTTAGCGAGATTGATCTCGGACGAAAAAAAGGCGAGATCTCGCGAGTTTGACGAGATTGCACTTGAGCATAAAAACGTCTTATTTGAAGCGCAGACTGACACGGACGGAGTTGCGATCACGAAGTTAAAACAAAGAGGAGCTGGCCTAAGCAACTGGGCACTGTGATTCTCAACTAGGTCCTGAATTTTAACTTCTCTTTGATTTTTTTGTTATAAAATAACTTTTTTATTACTAAAAGATTTGTGTTTGATAGTGCGCTTTTATAATTCTGGACATCACGTTTTCGTGGACGCCGGCTTCCACGATAAAACGTTGGGTAATGGGATACGTTAAATGCCCTTTTGATTTTAGGCACCGCGGACTTTTTGTGCGGTTCAGAAGTGTAAACGTTGTGATGTCCTCTAACGTGCACGTTAAAAAGTTATCGTCGACGGAAATTTAAAAGCGTTTCCATATATTTCCATTTACTTTACTTCCCTATCGTTTTACCGCGGATGTCCACTATATTACCCCACGTCTAAAATTATAAAAGTGCATTAGAAGAGAAGACTGGCTGTTTCTTTAATTTGTAATTTGATAGATAGTAGATACGTATGTCAAAGTTTACTACTTAAAAATTATAGAGAGATACATCAAACAATGTTTGATGCATAAAATTCTATTGAAAAAAATCGTGAAAATGAATGTTAATCTTATAATACTTATAATATTCATTACTTTTTTTTCGTAACTTATTCAAATATTGTGATTATTGGCAAAAAAACACCACCAAACTGCTAATCTCGCGAGATCTCGAAATTGGCGAGATCTCGCGGTATTGTATTCATAAACTCGCGGGATCTCGCTTGAGCCCCGATCTCGCGAGATTTGCTTTCCCTATACGGAACCCTAAAAAGGGATGACACTACGATGTTGCCACTTTTTAATTTCTTCACTTTCTTGATGGACTATATAAAAAATGCAATAACTCGATTAAACGGTTGAACCGGTGTGGCTAATTTTAGTCTTAAAATATTCCTGGAAGTCCAGGGAAGGTTTATAAGTGACACGAAGTTCACCGGGACATCTAGTCACTAGTGTTACATATTATGAATTTATAACACTTGCTATTTACGTACCCTCTCCCTGAGAGCTGCAGAGCTACTTTGATGACCAGTGAGAGCTGAGAGAAGCACACTCCTTTTTTATTAAAGAACTACTTACCTATTTAAGAAAATAATAAAAATAATAAATGAAAAACAGGATTTTTTTATTTTAATAAAATATGAGCATCCAAATAATATTCCACAATGCAGTCGGAAATAGAATCATCGCCACTTTCTAGGTCCATGTAGTTACAGCAGTGGTGTCACAGTGAAGAGGCAGTTTCATCTTCATTAATCAGCTCTTCAATATCCTAATAAAGGGTTAATTCCCACTCCTTGTATTTATTTTCCACTGAAAATTACACTGAAAAAAAAAACACTTTTTTTTTTTTCAAAATGATAGCATAAATTCTCCCAGTCATTTCGGTTATTTCATTAAACGCTTTTTCTGCTATCTGTAAACATAAAACGTAATAATTATAATATTATATAACGCTGCATCAAAGTGTTAAAGGAGTTAAGCACATACACTGTGACACGAGAATTTTACCATCTTGTTCCATCACCATCTTTAATCCATGTTTAAGTTAATTTATAAATATGTAATTAGAATAAGTTGTTCTGAATAAAAGGCTATATTATTATTATTACTTATATTATTAAGGTACATAATTACGCAAAGGCCAAAGCACCTAAGTCAAAGTATCAATCATTGTTAGGCGCGTTATATGATAGATTTCTTTGACAGTTCATTGTTTATGTAAACATAAGGTTTATGTAAAATTGTTGTTTTATTATAGATAATACTTAGTCAGGCTAATTAAAATTGCAATTAACAATAAAATGTATAAATCAAACGCATAATTACCTGCTACTAGGGCGATTGAGCGATCAGAATAGGAAATGTGGACGCGAGAATTTCAGTGATATTTTCGCGGTTTACTATTTTTCTTCAATGAAAATCTTCAAATTTTCAGCACTATGACACGTCTTTTACTTTGATTATTAATAATAATCACAGTAACATGTAGTTTTCACATTGTAAAACTAAATTTAAGGAAGTTGAAAATCTTTGTTTTGTAAATTTTATGTCATAGAGTATTGATACAACAAAGGGACAAATATCAAAAGAGTGTTGCTATTACTATAAAAAAAAGTTTCGCCTCCTAGACATTCTTGACGCACTCATGGAATTAATAAGTAGTACTACGTACAGCTGTACAGTACTGTACGTAGCATAGACATAATATAATGCTAAAGACCAACAAAGAGTGCGAGAGAGAAGAAAATCCTTTATGGAATTATAACAAGATGAAAAGAGAGAGGCAGTCTAATGAAAATTGTAACAACTTTTATTTGACAGGTCGTCAAAAGTCGTCAATCGTTTTTATGCACTTTCGGTATTTGCAATTTATTATTTAAATCGTATGTTATTTTCAACAAATACTATTATATATAACAATAATAACTTGTGCTGTGAGTGATTGCAGTGTAAATCATAGGAATAATCCTGAAAAATATACATTTCACCCGTAATTAATCTTCATGTCCTAATTGCTACGATGTGTTTATTTTTGCTGTATTCTGGTCTTTAGTTCTCTATTTCAAATAAAATATTGTGAATCCTCCCTTTTACTTTCATATTTTGCGTAACTAAAGGTACTATTGTTCCTATATTACACAAATTTTGAAGAAAAATTTTTCATCAAAATTTCTTACATATACGCTAGTGCTTGAATCAAATTTATCGATATGCTTATCGATATTTTACAATAACATAAATCTAAAATAAAAATCATTTACCTTTATATTTATCACCTTAAGCCCGGCCGCACATTATCCGAAATTTCTGATCAGAAAAATTCGGACGCCCGGCGGAACGCACTCTGTTCATACATTTTGTTGTAGACCCATCATACTAAAAGAATTTCTGACGTGTCAAAATGTATGAGCGGGGCGGGGCGTCCGAATTTTTGTGATCAGAAATTCGGAAAATGTGCGGCCGGACTAAAAAGGACATATTATCTTATTTTAACTAATATAATATAGTATAGTATAATATAGCTAATATAATATAACTACTATAATATAGAGTGACTCTAAAACTAGAGGAAGGTTTATATTTATATATCATAATCATTTGTTTTACAGATTCCCTCAAGATCCTCTAATAAGAGTAAAATGGCTGAAATTAATTGGGCGTGTTGGTTGGAATCCCAAGAAAAATTCAACAATATGTAGGCAAACATTTCATTGAAAATTTTTAAAGAAAAATTAGAATAAATACTATTTTGGTTAAAGGAGCTATCCCAACTTTATTTGTGCCAGTAAGTTTGACATACTGTTGCACTTGTTACTGAAGCAATTATTAAAAATAAGCAATTATAAGCAATTAATGCTTTTTAGTTCATTTAAGATTATACTTATATGAACTAAAAAGTATTAAATAATCCTTATTCTGTACTCAATCTTCATAATTTTGAAGTCGGTACCAGTCCTAAGTATATAAGTTGCTGTTATACCTATTCTGTCAGAGAACTGGCGATTAGGTTAGCTGGTACCGATTGCAAAATAATGAAGATTGAGAACAGAATTAATACTGAGTACAGAATAAGAATTATTTAATACTTTTTAGTTCATTTAAGTATAATATTACTATTGTCATTGCCTTGGAAGTCGGTTTTAATTTTTTGTTTAAAAATAATAATTTTACTCATTTTAGCTGTCCTTAACGTTTTCTATACTTACAGTTGGTGTTTTAAAAAATCTAAATCAAAATTGCTTTATTTCTGAACAAATCTAAAATAAAATATATTTTCAGAATACATGGTGCCTACCACCGGTTCGGTAACTAAGCCGACGAGAAGAACCGGCGCGGCGTAAGAAACTCGCACGCCCACTTTTTACCAAAAAAAGTGAGAAAAAAAAATAATCTTTTAAAACAAAATTTACAATGCTGTAACTAAAAATTATACAATGTAAATATAGATAGATACATAATAATTGTAAGTCATGTAGAAGTAGCCTTGCAAGCAGTCATTCAGCATTCTACTGTGCGAGTTTCTTACGCCGGTTCTTCTCGCCGGGGTAGTTCCCGAACCGGTGGTAGGCATCAGGTAGACATTCTGAAAAAATTTGATTCAAATTTACCACGAAATAAAACATTTTTTATTATTTATTTTTTATTATTTTATTACTCCCAAGATGTGCCATCAATTATGAAATCATTTTGGCTTTGGCACAAAACGTTCTTTGACTACTTTTTTAAATTTATTAATCGAAAGATTTTGAACGTTTTCTGGGACCATATGTTCCCATTTGAATATCAAGGAGTCACTTCGATTTCTCATTGTTTCCATCACCAGATCACCACTTTTGTGATCATGATACCTACTCGGAACAATACAATGTACAGCAAAAGAAAAAAATTGAAAATCGGTTCATAAACGGCGGAGTAATCGTTGAACATACATAAAAATATATCCACAGGCGAACGTCTAGACTCCTCCTGTTTGGAAGTCGGTTCAAAATAATTGTAATAAAATATTATGATATTTTATAATATGTATTTAATTTAAGAATAAAATATAATATACTATGTGTGTTGTTTACTTTCAACGTTTACTTTCAATGTAAGGACTGATTTACCAGATAGATTTTACCTGAGTAATAAATAAGTAACTTTATAATGTGTTAAGTGTAAATTATTTACCCTTATAAGAACCTCATGTCATAACATATCCGACGATTGAAAAATCATTCCAAAAGAAAATGTGTATCTACTTTTCAATCGTCACCTTTTTTTGCCAATTAAAATTTATGATATCTAATTTGAAATACAAATCTATCAAAGTTGCATATTATTTATTTGTTATAGACACTCAGGTAAAATAACTCGAACGGACTAAACTATCGATAGCAAAATACTATACTATCGATAGTAAAATATACATCACTAGCACACGCACACATTGACAGATCAAAAAAAACCGGCCAAGTGCGAGTCGGACTCGCGCACCGAGGGTTCCGACAGCTTAAAGGTATTATAGACCTGAGTATTTGGTATGAATTTCAATTTAATACCTCTACGCGTTTATGAGGAAATGGGTAGTAAGTTTAAAATTATTAAAAAAATATATATTATGTGATGTAACTAAAAATTTATGGTTTTCGTAATTTTTCCTTTATCTATGCTATAAGACGTTGCTTCGTACCAAATTTCAAGATTCTGAGTTCACGGGAAGCACCCTGTAGGTTTTGATTCCCTTGCAAGTGTCGAAAATTTGCGGCATAAACGGCTGTATCTTTTGATTGCGTTGGCTTAGAAGTTTGATTTTTTCACAGCTTCAAGGGACAGTAGACCTGAGTAATTGATATGCTTCATACCTCCACGCGTTCCTGAGAAAAAGGGTCTTGACAGACGGACGGACGGACAGACGGACAACAAAGTGATCCTATAAGGGTTCCGTTTTTTCCTTTTGAGGTACGGAACCCTAAAAATGGAAAAGATATTTTAAAATATCTTTGAAAAATGGTCACGCATTTTCGAGTTGTCAGGTGGTCTTTACGACAGTATATATTATGTCTATGGTACGTAGTACACTTGTAGTACTTAATTACATGGACGCACTATATATCCTTATTCTATGATTATACCATAGACATAATATATATATATATTATGTCTATGGATTATACCCTATTTGTGACTGTCAAAAACAACATGTCAAAAATCCATTCCGTGATCGAGCTTGATTTGTGTACGCTTCACAGATTACTAGTATAGTTTAATATATTTGTAGAGCCCGCTTGCCCCGTGTATTATTTTCCTCTATGGCTAAAATCACAGATTACTAGTATATATTTGCTAAAATACCTAATTAAAAGTGATTTTATAATTATACGATTAAGTTTTATCAATAATGACTAGTGTAAGGAACAGGAACAAATATAATGAGCTACAAAAAAGTAAAGAGCAGCGCGAAGTAAAGAGTAAAGGAACATCGTAAGTTTTGATAACAATTAGCAAAAAAATAATTACAAATTTACAATTGTACTGATGAAGCAGTTTATTTTTTTACAGATCTCCCAATAGAAGTTTACCTTTAAGAGTTCTATCTAGATCAGTAGTAATTTTCTCACTTCTAATTATTGTGTACTTCTCATCCAAAAATGAGAAGTTTATCACTTTTGCTAGGCAAAGCGATCTTTTAGCTGGAAAAGGCTTAACAGTGGAATGCTCTGCGGAATACTCGAAAGAAGTAGACAAGTATGAAGGATGCGCACCTAAAGAATGCAGAAGATATATCACTGATAAGATTATTTCAGTGAGAGAAGCAGAAGAGTTGTTACAAATTGCCATAAAGGGTTTAAAGCTTGGTGGCTCTAGTGGTGGTGCATCAATTTTAGATCTCCACAGTGGTGCTTTGTCAAAAGGGCAACAGTTTGTAAATATTTATAAATTAAACAGTATGAAAAATTTATTTACCCAAAGCGATTTTAACACATACAGGGTAAGTTGCAACTATTCTTGAACAATAATTTCAAATTGTTTTAAATCTTATATTATGCACCACTATAAACAAATATCTTTTATTTTGCAGGTGATTAAAGATAAAATAAAATTTGCAATTGCACATCACTTTGATGTAGATCCTACAAAAATTTACCTTACACATCCAACATTTTTTTCGGAAATTACACCCAAGAAAGCTATCACTATACATGATGAATACTGGCATCCTCATGTGGATAAGGTATATTATTTTCTTTTTTTTTTTGAAATAAGAATAATCAAAAGTTGGAAATTAATGTATAGACTTCTCTAATTATTTTATCCTTAGATATAAGCAGGTGCACTGCTTTATTAAGCTCAGCAAAGGTACTGAAATTAAATGAACAAATAAACTGCCAGAAGTATTTTCATTTTAGCTTTGTTTCAGTTTCTTAAAAAACTTTACAAGTTTTTTTTAGTACATAATATGAAAACTAATTATAATTTACTTTAAAATATTTGTTTCAGGAAACATACAAGTCATTCCATTATACTAGTCTCTTGTATCTTAGTGATTATAATCTGGACTTCAAAGGTGGACGGTTTGTGTTTATGGATGAAAAGCAGAATAGCACAATAGAGCCAAAAAAAGCTAGACTCAGTGTTTTTACTAGTGGTGGTGAAAATCTGCACTATGTAGAAAAAGTAACATCTGGAGTGCGATATGCTGTAACCATTTCATTTACTTGTGATAAAAATTTTGCTGTCGAAGACCCAAGTACTGAAAAATACAATATGTAATTAAGAAAATGTGGTGTTTAGATTTCGTTCCGTTGTTTAAATGGGAAGCAATTTATGTTCTAAATGTTGTCTGTTGGTAGGTACTTGATTTTTAAAGTGTAGTTAGTGGTAGTTGATAAGTGCTAGGTGTCACCTGTGTTTTCAATATAAAATTAATATACCTAGCGAAGCGTTAATATACCTAGGTATATTAAAATGGTATTTCCATAAAATTGGACTACTGTACTAGTAAATTAAAAGGTTCGTTGCATTATTACCATAGACTAGGGGAGAACCTAAACAAAAAAAAAATTGTCATCTGGTATGACATCTGTCATGTACGTCAAAATGAAAAGGAACACAATCATTTTGCAAAACGCAATGCCATTGTTTTGTTTACATTAATAATTTGCCGTAATTTCATATAATATTTTTAGATTTCAAAATTCTTGTGAAATATACACATAACAGGTAATCACAGAAATACTGAATCTCCGAGTAACCTAAAATGAAGAACGTTCTCGGTTACTGCGCAATTTAAGAATTTTTCACTTTATTTTTAATTCACTTTTAGTCAAAATATGGAAAGTCCTATTTCTGACCATAGTGATTCCGATTCCGGGGAGAGTTGGACTTTGTTAGATAATGAAACAGCACGTAACGCCGATTCCCCTTCATTTGAGTCACAAAAACTTCACACAAGGTAAATATAGGTTTATTACTAACATATGGGGTGGTTATTTTAACGAGAAAGGTACATGGTCAATTTTGCATGCTCCTCTTCTCCATGCTGGCTTTATAGCAGTATTTCATTTACTACAAAACATTCAATTGCAATGGCCATTATCACTGAGATTGATTAAAAGTATTTAGTTATAACTTATAATTAATGTCGTTACTTACAAAAATGTCTCAATGAAACTGTTTTTGCAGTGTGATTGAAGATGTGTGTGAAAAAGATGAAGACACAGACGGTATATCCATAATCAGTGATAGTGAAACTGAATCTCCTTACTGCCTAGAATCATCGGTCATTATGAATTCAAGCCCAGAGAGGCAGGCCATAAGAGAGGAGATACCCATTTATAGTTCACAGGATGTTGATTTAGAAACAAATGTAACATGCGGAGAAAGTGACAAGGAACCTCTAGTTGAAGATGATGAAACTGGCGATAGTATGAAGCATAAAATTTATGTGCACCGGAGAAATAATAGGCTGAGCACAGTACTAAATATCATAATGCTGGTGAGTGTCATGACCGCTGCAGGGGTAGCCATAGGCCACATGTGGGGCGTCAAACACGACTGCCCGGCACAGACGATGCCAGCATTCAACAAAATTATGTCAGACTTGTATAAATTGCAAGCAGAAACTGCCAACTACAGAAATAAACTGAGAGAGTTGTCACTCATAATTGAAGATAATCTTCATTATGAATGTGAGAGAGAATCAGAGGTATCCCTCAACAAGCAACAAACGGCTGAGTGTCGCCAGCAAAAAATTCATAACATCCAGAAATATTTGAAAAACAATGCAGAAGAGGGGAAAAAATACAAAAGATCAGTAAATTCCTATCCACAGAAACAGGATGAAAATAAAATTAAAAAACCTAATCACAATCAACTGCCATTACAGAATATATCTAAAATTAAACCTATAAATAAACAAGAGATAGATAAGATGTCAATTCCAGAAATAATTGTTACTGATGAATCTATAGCTATAGAACCCGATAAATATGAAGGAGCAATGCCTTCATTAAAAGAAGAAAAAGATACTATTTGGAAAGAAACTAAAATTAGCTATGCAGATTCTCTCAAGAGTCATAATATCAACATAAATATTAGAGATGAAAATGTGTACCAAAATAATGGAAAAAATGAAAAACATTATAAAAAAGTTGAAGTTGCTAAAGATGAACTAATTGAACCTTTTAGTAGTGAAGAAGAATTTGTGAAAGACAAACATACACCCAAGCGTAAACTGAAACAAAAATCGCAAGACCGTAAAAAACCATTCAAAAATACTAAAAGGAAGAATAAACACGAAAGTTGGGACATAAAAGAAGGAATTCAGAGGTATTATGACGACATGTCCAATAAACTAGTTAACAATTATGATTTTGTAAACAACAAAATGAATCAAGATGTTACTGATGACAATAAACCACATATTATAAGGGAGGGTAGTGAAAGGGAAATGCACCTTTATAGCGATTATTTTAAGCAGGAAGAACCGCAGAAAAAGAATAGTAAAATCTCAAATTGGTTTGATAATCGCGCCCAATATCGTAAGGAGGCAAGGAAGAGGCAAAAAGAACTACTCAATGTGTCCACTACAAATTCTGGAGATTGGTATTTCAAACGTATGCACAAAAGGGAGGAATGCCGAGACAAAGAAAATTCCACATGCAAGGGAAATAATAAGAGGAAGAATTTTAAGACAAAGCCATATAAATAAGTCTATATATTTAGTGCTGTTTAAATGTTTGCTTTATTTTATCTATCTTTAGACATATTAAATGTGACTCAATTTATACTACATATATGCAAACAGCACTACGCTATGGCCTATGGGCCATAGCATATTTGTGATATCATTGTTTATTTTAATGTGACTAGCCTTTAAATAGCTTTAATTTATATTACTTTGTGTATTATGTTTGTACATATTTTGTTACACAAGTATTTTCCTATGAAAATTACAAGAAAGGTATATTTTTATATTCTAAAAAGTCAATAAGAATATTGAACTCGTATTTTTTTTACCAAATTGATAATAAATAATAATAATGTAGTATTTTTCAAACCATAGGGGTACAAAATGTTGAAGTGATGAAGATTGCAACACAACTTGTTTACACAAAAACTGTGACACTATTTTTATATTGTTGACATAAAATTGTAAAAAGTATTAATTTATAAATTACGATAAAATTGTTGTAGCTGAAAGTTGACAACTTTTTAAGTCCATATCAGGTAAACTAGCATTTTTTATATATACCTGTCTACTTATGCACAATGCTGGGTTTTGTGAATATCGGTAGAGCTCCATGATTATTTCATCATGAAAATAAAATTGTATGGGTTCTAAACATACATTGTTGAAAGGCAGCACTATTTGCCTACTACTTATAGTAATATGAATGTTAGTTGTAAATTATATTGTTGTATATCATATGGATTAGGACTTTTACTGTCACTCCACACACTTAGTTCACTTGTAAAAATGTGAAATTAAGTCTGGTTGCCTATAAATAATAAAAACTAAGGAAGAGTAACTGTGTCAAAAAATTTGTTCATTAGTCTACAAAATGTGACCCGAATACATGCCTACTATATGCAGTTATTCGGTACACAATTCTGTGTAAATATAGAAGTGACAAGTCAACGGCTTTATTTCGTAAAGAAGAAGGGGCATTTTTTGTATGGGACCCGTACCCAAGCTGTAGCACGTTGAAACATAATATATCAAATGAAAGGGCTTGAAAAGTTGTACATTTTCTTGTATGACATAAAATCTCTAAACCATGGGAGAAAAAAGTTAATGAGGGTAGAAGGTAAGAAAAAATCACAAAAAAACTCGCTGTATTATTGCATCAATTTGTAGTGTTACTGATAAGGAATCATTTCTAGAAAGTAATTGTATATGGCAAACTTGAGGAAAGTGTTGTATTTTAGTATATTCTTTCATATTTTAATGAAATGTATGAGAAAACAATAAAACCTTAAAAATCTAACCTTTCCTGGATTTTATCGTATATTATAATCGCTTTGGGGAAATGTTTTATAATTAGCAACAGGAAAGGTTTTTTAAGGTTTTATTGTTTTCCCATATATTTCTTTAAAATATGAAAGAATATACTAAAATATAACACTTTCCTTAAGTTTGTCATATATGATTACTTTCTAGAAATGATTCCTTACCAGCAACCACCAGCAACTTTATAAATTGATGCAATAATACAGGGTGTTTTTTTCTTACCTTCTACCCTCATTAGCTTTTTTCTTTCATGGTTTAGAGATTTTTCGTCATACAATAAAATGTTCAACTTTTCAAGCCCTTTTATTTGGTATATGTCTCAATGTGCTACATTGGTGGGTACGAAGTGCCCATCCTTCTTTGAGTGTTAGTGTTTTGTTGCTATTGCCATATTTTAGTGTGCGAAAAGGAACCAAAAAACGGTTGAAGTATGGAAGTTACGTTTCCAAGTGTTTATTATTTGTAGCTGGTTGCACACAGATGTCGCTAACCGCAGAAAAGAGCGAGCTACGAGATGCAATATAATAAGGTAGGGTACCTATGTGGGTACTGAGGCGTACTAACGTTTCGAGGTGTAATGCAACTTATTACACAGCGAGCATTCGTGCAGTCAGTACGTCATGCTCGCTGTGTAATCAGTTACACACCTCGTTACGTTGGTCAGTAAGTAGTAACTCAGTACCCACCTACATGGTACATACATGCATTGCCGTTTGTGTTCAATACCACTTTAACGCGACTTGTGGCGTCTGTGTGTAGTCTTATAATGAAAACGCACTGGGCGGAACTATATTGCAACGAAGCGACGCGGCGCTTCTGACTGTGTGCTATGGTATACTGAAGTGTGTCGCGTAGTTTCGCTGCCGCGTTGGGGTCTTCGCAGATATACAATTTTAAGTTGGCCGACTATCGTACAAACCACAAACTTTAAGTTGGCCGACTATCGTACAAACCACAGAAATAGATCAAGATAGAAGTAGGTATGAAAAAAGTGACACGCTCGTGTTCATACAAATTGGAGCGAAATTGCGCTTCTATCTTGATCTATTTCTGTGGTTTGTACGATAGTCGGCCAACTTGAAATTGTAAGTCTGCGGGGACCCTTATGCAGTTATCTCGTACAAAGAATATTAGAATGTGTAGTGTCGTTTCGCTGCAGTGCAGTTAGGTCTACTGCAGTTTCTTCTTGATTAATGTATGTTAAACATGAGTCTAATTTTCGTACGTCGATTCTTGGTTCTTTTAATCGCATACTAGCGAGACTTCATTAAGATTCGAGGTACAAAAATTAGGGCCCAGGTAAATAAGAGACGTTAAATGTTTAATACTTTATTTTCAATGTGCTCACTACTTGCCATTATGCAATTAAATATTTAATATTTGGATTAGAATTTTCAAGTATTAATAAACAAACTTAAACAAAATGATATTTCATTAATATATTCTAAGTACTAAACATATTTTTTTAAAGATTATTATAGGATTGAGCTTTTTTTAACATTTAGGTCATTCGTAATAATTATTATATTGAGTCATCGCCAATGGCCCCGCTGAAGACTAAATTGATTGCAGCATTAACGTCACCTGGAAGGAAACATCGTTTAGTAATGTTAACATACAGCTTCTTTGACAAAATCAAATCGCCGTTTTTAATGATGGCTGAGATACCTAGGCAACATTCGCTACCTGTTTTACTTGTGTTGTAGAAAGTTGCGCTGACCAAATTGCACTTGCCTCATACGCAATGGTCAGTGCAGTGCCTACTTAAACATTTATTGGGCACCCAGTCCGATTGACTATTATTTTCTCATTGCAAATAATAATTTGTGTTTTAGACGAGATGCTTGAGACAGGTATTTGATGTGTAGTGTGTACTAAAACATCCTGTCTTGTCACACCTATGCTTTATAATACCATAGAGGAGCTAATATCTTTGCCAGTGATTAGCAAGTAGCGGCGTTAGGGGACGGGCGACACTGGACGACCGCCCAGGTGAACATAATGGCTTCTACAGACGGACGGACCCGGTCCAGAGAGAAGTTAGGCGTTGATAGGCGTGGATGAATTTGACAGCTGTCAAATTGGTTCATAGCTATATTAACTCTGTACACTTTGACAGTTTTGATGGTCCACCTCGGACCATCAAAGACACGTGGGTTAAGTGCTGCCAAATAAACAAATATCTGCCTGTAATTAAGGAAACATTTACTGTAATAAATTTAACGCAACTAAGCATTGCTTACGAGTTACGACTCCTGTCTTTACTTTTAAAATAATTGGGGCTTTAGAATAGAACAGTTTTTTTTATTTGTACAAAAACTAAACTACAATATGAAGAAAAACTCTCACAGATTAATTTTTATAAAACCTTAATCTATGAGAGTTTTTCTGTACGTTGTCAAAAAAAAATACAAATTCGAAATCGAATCGAAATCATATGTTCTATTTCATAGCAAAAACATTTTGTATCCAGCCCAGAGCTATGCAAACAATTTTACAAATGTCATTCTGGTTTGACATTTATTTGGATGGACTAGGTTCGTTCGTGTGTAGAGAACGACGAACCATCAAAACTGTCAAATTTGTACAACCTGAACACGAGGCAGGTATTACATTTGCGAAAACCAACTTCAGCATGGACCGGGTCCGCCCAATCTGTAGAGGCCTTAAAGGGGCGCCTTAACAAAGTCGATTTTCGGAATATTAAAATTCCAGTAAGGGGGCACCGAAGAAATGTCGCCCAGGTCGTTGGCAGTGCTAAAGCCTGCACTGATTAGCAATATCATTTATTGAAGTTTGTAATTACCTCCACATATGATGAGGGCGCGCACGTTGAGCGCCACATCGGTCAGGCCCATCTCCTGCATGTGTCGGAGCTGCGTGGAGTAATCCTCCTCGTTGGCAGCGGGGCTCTGAGATGACGACGCTGAAATTGACAATCCATACCATATTATTATAAAGTAATAAATATACACTTTCATGCACTTATTCCACTTCATTTTGTTTGAATTTTTATGTTTTACATGTTAAAATCATCCTCATAATATTATAAATGCGAAAGTGTGTCTGTCTGTTTGCTCTTCACGCCAACTTCACGCTCATTGCGGCTCTTTACGATGGGCCAGTGTAGTGGGCCATCACGATGGCCACGCGATCAGCGTGGGGAGGACGTAGTGGCGTAGGATGGTCGATGGCGCCAGCGCTGGCCGTGGAATGGCGGCGGTGTCGGTTTTTCGGCCGCACATCAAAGGATGATGGCCCAGCGATGGCGGTACGCCTCTACACGTTGGCGATACGACAGTCGATGCCCAAGCCGCGGTCGAGCGAGGACGTCGTAATTCGTATTACAATTTACTAATTTCATTCAAAATGACGAGTACGTGGTCTCATAATGAATGTAGCTATATTAATATGATAAAGGCGAAAGTTTGTATGGATGTATGGATGTTTGTTACTCTTTTACTCAAAAAATACTGAACGAATTTTAATGAAACTTTACCTACAATAATAATAGCTTATACAATACATAACTCCTGACTTTTTAAAGATCCAAGTTTGGGAGTTTCAGCGTTGTTTTAAGAACGGAAAGTACATTATGCTATTATTACATTCATCATTATCATCATCATCACTACCATAAACCATTAATTTTAAGCTCGAAATAATTATTCGTATTTCGAGCTTAAAATTAATGATATTAGGAGGGAAGGTCATTAGAAGTTCACCGGGTCATCTGGTGAAGTCAAAAAATTATTAAAAATGCACGTTTTGCATTGCCACAATGGCTAATGCTTACACGTCCATCTTGAACGACGTTTAGATCACAACTGAACACGGCCATCATGTAGAGGCGTTGCGACCATTGCATAGCCATTGCATGCGCCATTCGATCGCCCAGCGCTGGCCCATCTTGAAGAGGGGCCATCAAACCATTTAGGGGGGTATTACATTATCATTTATATATGATCATTTCTATGATCATATATAGGATCCAATATATATGATCATTTGATCATATGTGCATATTACATTATCATATTTCATTGATCCTATTTTACGTCATATGTGGTTTCAATAGCCAATGGAGAGCGCTAACGCTGACAGGTATTGACGTCAGGGTTACTAGATCTCAGAGAATTCGATTTGTCAAAAGACATTGTCATTTTCAATATGGCTTGTTTTTTGTTATTTCAGCAAGATTATCCAAGTATATAATAAGAAAAATAATTACATTACATTATTTGAAACATATTAACGAACAAGAAATTAAAAACTCTTTTTTATATTAAATAACTGGCAACACCTATTTCTATGACCGTATTGGATCCAATCTCTCAGCAAATGTCAAAAATCTATGATCAAGGAAGAAATGAATCATATGTCTATATTACATTATCCAATATCATTGACTCAATGATCTCGGATCCAATATATATGATAATCTAATATCCCCCTTATAGGTTTACGGCAATTTTGACAGCAGATTTTCAAAAAATATCGTTGATCATTGGATAAATTTTTATATTTGCATGTTTCACACACAAAATAAATATATAAAAAAGGATGAAAATGTTTTATTCCTATTACCCCGGCATTGCTAGAGTCAAATTATTTTCTCACTTTTTGCCATCAGATTCTGGTAGACCTATAACCGAGTTTGCTGGGCATGGAGATACTAGAGATAGACAGATTATAATGTAATCTCAAAAATGTCACACACACACAATGCCTTATTTCAAGACGTGAGTACAAGAACATGATAACTAACATTTTGTAACATTTACTACATTTACTAATTTTTACAACATTTACAAATTTTTTTCCGTAGGACAAACCTTGTAACTTATCTACTATATCACCTGGCCAATATGACTACACAATATAAAATGCACGGTTTTTTTATTTCAAATTAATTTTCACGTCTTCATTTGTGAATAAGTGATCTCGATTCTGGATCTTGATTCTTGATTGACTGTACTCACCGTTGGCGCTCTGGTCCATGGGCGCGGGCGCCTGGCTGAGCGCGGCGCTGATGGCCTCGCTGAACATCTCCGGCGTGATGGCCGCGCGCGCTCCGCCGCCCGAACTACTTGCACCTGTATAAAACAATACCATCAGCATTGTAATGTCTTAGATGTCTTGTATAAGACATAATAATTGAAGATGTGAGTGGAAGAACCATGTAAGTAACATGGATAAATTGCCGTTATTTTGCATAAATGGAGGCTTTAGAGTCGGAAAAATTTAAATAATATTAGCCAGGTGATGAAGTAGATTATTTACAAGGTTTGTAAAAATAATAAGGGATAAAAATGAGCAATTGTCGGTATGTTATGAAATGTTACTTATTTGATTCTTCCACTCAGACCTCAGTAGACACAGACACTCGGAACTAATAAAATTTAATATTTTTCGAAAAAAATCACTATAAATGGTGTCTTGATTAATTTATGAAAAAATATAACAATATAATGTTTCCTGGGGAGATAATTGTGTAATTAACAGTTTCAGATGATAGTCGTGCTTTTAGTCAAGGGTCAATTGACAAAACCACTGAATGGTACCTGGTGCGGCGGGCGTGAGGGGCGTGGCGGGGGAGGCGGCGGCGGGGGTCTGCAGCGCCTCCGAGCCGCGCACGTTCGACGATATAGCCGCTTCTGTCGCCGCCTAAAACATACACGATGTAAAAATTTGATAATAATAATAATTAAATAAAAGAAGCAATGGGATAAATAATAATTATTATTAATACTGTGTAAGCGAAGTGAATACATAATAGTAATCGCCACATCTAGCTGAATATTTTGGCAAAAATCCCCACCTCTTCCCTTTTGTGCTCCATTATCCACAGTGAATACACAAACCCTGAGAGCAGTCCTGGATTTACCGCGGCCTATGGGCGGGAGCATCCTAGGGGCCGATTTCATACAAGGGGCGGTGGGAATAAAGTGGCCTACGCCCTACACTCATAAAAAATCCGTCACTGACCCTGAGCGCGGCGGCGAGCAGCTCCTGCGTGATGGTGTTGCGCGCCTCCCCCTCCTCCCCCTCGGCCTCTTCCTCGTCCCCCTCCTCGTCTTCCGACAGTGCCTCCAGTGAGTAGGCGAAGCCCGAAGTTGGAGCTACAACAAAATAAGATCTATACTTAATATTATAAATGCGAAAGTGTGTCTGTTACCTTTTCACACCTAATTCCCAAACCACTGCACCGATTTTGCTAAAAATGTTTCGTATGGAAATACTTTGAGTTCCGTGAATGGGTTCCTAATAAAACACTTAAATGGCTGAACCAATTTAGATGTTGACATGGAGATACTTTTCAAGACGGGACAGACATATGAGTTGTTTTAGCGAAACAATTTACGGTTTCCGCGTGATAGACGAATTTTGGTGCAGCAGAGTTGCGGGCGTCATTTAGTTTTGTTTTTGCGAAATGATCTTCATTTTGTGTACGGCCTAACAATATCTTATTAATTAAATATCTAATCTAATAAATTAACTATGAACAGTTTGGGCATGTGGTCTACTACTTACGTAAAGGTAAGTAGTAGACTTGAAAATAAAATGTTTTTTTAACAATAATGTTGCTAAGTAGTGTGTAATATTACCATTATCGGTGGTGCCACTGGTTGAACGTGATCTCACAAGCCGTAATAGCATTCGGAGGGCATTTGGGAGGTCCGGATAGGCCTCTGCCCCCCGTCTCATGGTCTGTACATTAGCTCCCAGGGCTGCTAGTAGCTCCACTTCATGTAGTATTGAAGAAGTCATGCAATCATCCGCCAGCGATGGTATTTGCTCTATTATCTCTGCCATTGCAGATTCATCATTTAAAAGCTTCAAAAAAAAGTTTAAAATAATATTAATGATACACATTTTGTCTGAAATCTGAATAATAACTAACTTTTCACATGTATACTGTATAGTATACTAGCTGTTGCCCGCGACTTCGTCTGCGTGGACTTCAACAACAAAATTGGTGTCAAAAGCTTTTATAAAAAAAAACCCTGGTACCCCTTAAATCAGCTATGCAGTGTGCACATAATATTTCATTTTTTTAAATTAAACTTTATATTTTATGCCAAATTTTAAAGCTTATTTAGCCCCCCAATTACACAACTTTACCCATAATACTATTTATGATAGATAGGTTACACTTACGTCACTGCATAGATAAAGAACTGAGTTATTTAATAACGTAAAAAAGAAATAACAATCGAAAAAATCGAAAGACGAATATAAGATGATACCACCTCTTATAGAAAGACGTCTGAGCAAGCGTCAGCGCGATGTAGGAGACGCACGGCGCCATCTATTATGAATTTTTGGAACTTACTTAATTTGAACAAATTTACGCATTTTCACCCCCTTACAACCCTTTTTTCCAGTAAAAAAAAGTAGCCTGTGTCCTCTCTCAGGCTTTAGACTATCTGTATACAAAATTTCATTACAATTGGTTGGGTAGTTTTGGCGTGAAAGCAAGACAGACAGAGATACTTTCGCATTTATAATATTATAGTATAGAAGTATACATTTGATTTGCTTGGATGTGTTTTTAAATTTTGAACTTGTTTGTAACATGTTGCTTTTAGTGCTCAGGTACGTCATAGCTCTTACACATTATGTTACTTCCATAAAAAAGGTATGCCACTAAGCTATTTGCTATAAAGCTTTTAGGTTTTAATGGTATTTTACCTGCATAGCTCTTGTCCAACCGGGTGCATTTGGTGTGCACCCTAAGGTCCGTAGCTCGGAGTTCAGCTGCTGCAGCTGGGCATCTGTGTATGTCGGAGGTGGAGGGGGTGGGTTTGGTAACTTTTTCTTCAAAACATGTACCATTTCACCATTTTTGACACCACTGTTGTTTAAAGTGTCATTGTCCTTTAATATTTTTCCATGATGCACTAGTTCTAAAAATATGTTAAAACTACTTTTATTATTGAGTAAAATATATTTTATGTTGAGTCATGCTACAGAACAATATTTGTTTGAAAGGTTATATTGAAGACAGCAGAATTTACTTTTACATTTTAAAATATTAATGAGATTGTATTGATATTTATTTACTTTTACAGCTTATTTAACTTACCTAAAGAGGAAGCTGGAAGATTTGCTTTTGTTTCGGCCTCGTTTTTCAATTTTAAAACACTATTCTCTAAGGAGAAATTTTCAAGTTTATGTCTTTCTATTGGCCCAGGCTTCACTTTGATTCCAAGGAATAAGAACTGCTGATTTTCCATAGTTGAACTGTTGAGTTCTTTTTTTTTCCCTTGTTGTAAATTCTATAAACAAGCGCAAAGCGATGAAAATATTGACTGGCTAAATTGGTTACTTTATTTGAAACGCAATACTAATACTTTTCTAAAGTATTATACCGAAAGCCGTATGTAAACGTTTCATTCATAGATTAATATTAATTAAGTTTATTAAATGCTATTTTGATCAAAACAAAATAAACAGTACTTAAGTACCCACCAAAACCTTTGACCAAAACCCAAGTACCTAGTATATAAAGTAGCACTCTGTGACCCAAGTATTTTTATATTTTTTGTTGACAAAAAATGACTTATGACATGCCCAGTGTTGCCAACTATTCAAAACGTTTTCCCCCTAAAGCTGCGCGTTCACTGCATCGGAATCGGAGCGTAGGTCGTCGTCGTTATGGAGCGTCGTCATTTACGAAATGCCGATGGGGTGCGTCCACTGCATTCAGATTCCGCATCGGCAATTTAGCTATTAATGTATATATGAAATGTGTGCGTTAACGCTTTAGAGTTAAGGTTGGATTTGCTATGTTCAGTTTTGATACTAAATATATAAATTGACCCATAGACGCGGCTGCGGATGACGTCATCGGCATAAATTCCGGTCTCAGGCGCAGAAATGCCGATCCAGTGCACGCAGTACCATACAGCCGCGTCTCCACTAGGCAACATTTAGCGCGCGACACGTGACGCTCAACATGTACGGCAACGCTGCACAACAGCGCGCGATGTTGCCAGCTGACGCGCAACATGACACGCGGCTTGTTGTTTGTTTAAAGAGAATTGCATCGTCGTCAAGTGGAGACGCGCGCAACAATGTCCGTAGTGTGGTCTTACGAACAAATGCTCAAATTAAGCGAACTGTACCAAAACTATGAACGTCTATGGGATACTGCTCACAGATACTATAAAAAAAATTATAACCACTGCCACTAAAATCAACACAAGTTCCTCTGGCGACATGTTGGCGACGACTGACGTAAAGTAGATGCGTAGACAGACAACGTTGTTCATCAAAAGTCCCGCGCTGACTTTCAACATGCTGGGCAACTTGTTGTTCAGCATGTTGCGCGTGAATTGTTGCTTAGTGGAAACGAGGCTTACAAATCAATACAAAGCAACAAATCCGTACGCTCCGATTCCGATCCAGTGCACGCGCAGCTTAAAGCAACTTCAAAACCCACTAAATTTAACAAAAGCTCCCCAAAAAATCAAAATATTTAAAATTTCTTGCGGTATGTTCTACTAAGCGCTCAAAACGCTGATAAATAAAAAATACACTTTCAATGCAACAGGCCAAACCATAGACATAATATATATATATATTATGTCTATGGGCCAAACAAACAAACAGGCCGGCAGTTTTACTTCAATCTTTCTTTTTTTCAGTACATACAATGACAACAAATATAATAATCTGTCAGCCTACTGTCAGCTGGTACGACTCAAAAGACTATAGGGACCGTGCAGAAACTATAGAGGGCGTCGTAATTCGACAGCAGCGACACGATGCGAGTAAAACAAGTAACTTGTGAGTTGTGAGTGACTTTGGCTTCGCATTCTCTTTGACCCCGGCTAGTTCATAAGTGATTTTTTTATGTTTTAGACTATAAAATGATTTAAAGTAAAAGACTAGATGACTCCCGCAACTCCGTTGCGCCAAAAATCATTTATCGCGCGAGAACCGTACATTTTCCCGGAATAAAAAGTATCCTATGTCCTTTCCCGGGGCTCAAAGTAAATCCATACCAAATTTCAGCAAAATTGGTTTAGCGGTTTGGGTGTGAAGTGCTAACGGACGTCTACACTTTCGCATTTATAATATTGAGTATGGATGAGTTTCTAACCGTAAACAAAGAACGAAAGCGTGAATAAAAATGTTTAAAGCTTATCTAGTTATCTAAGAAAATATCTGAAAAAGTAATAATTACTGAAAATGCTTGTGCATTAATAAAATAAAACAAGTTCACTAAAATAAATGCTTTTATTTTATCAACCTTTTGTGATTCGCTCGATACCATCTTTACAACTTTTGTCTGTCACTATTTTTGACTAGTGTACCTCATCAGTGCAAACACTATATAAGTATTCTTTTTAAATAACACACAAAGACTGCACTATTAATAGTTTTCCTACTTGAAGAATCATCCTTTTGAGAACCAACACTTTGACAAGGTGGTTCAAGATAAACACTATTATGGAGTACTATTATATTATATTCTGTGCCTCAGTGTTGAATTCCTGGCAGGACTTCTCCAAATTATCCTTACTTTTGATGCAACTTGTTGCATTCTAGTCTACGAATAATAAAAACTATTTATTATTCGTAGATTCTAGTGGATGTCTTTGAAATTCTTTTTTAAAAGAGTTTTTTTTATTTTCTTCTCCAGGAAAAATTGTAGGTTTTGGTAGGTAAAAATTATATGCCGGGTGTACAGGATTTTCCGATCTTGGCCAATTAAATGAGCGGTGCATAGGTATGTAAAATTTAGATGGAACTTGGAAGCCAGTTTGGATGTTTACTGAAAGAAGCAACGGTTATAGGTTAGGTTAGGTTATACGTGGGAGAGCCATGCTTCGGCACGAATGGGCCGGCTCGACCGGATAAATACCACGTTCTCACAGAAAACCGGCGTGAAACAGCGCTTGCGCTGTGTTTCGCCGAGTGAGTGAGTTTACCGGAGGCCCAATCCCCTAACCCCCTACCCTCAACTATTCCCTTCCCTTCCCTTCCCTACCCTCCCGTATTACCCTATTCCCTCTTAAAAGGCCGGCAACGCACTTGCAGCTCTTCTGATGCTGCGAGTGTCCATGGGCGACGGAAGTTGCTTTCCATCAGGTGACCCGTTTGCTCATTTGCCCCCTTATTTTATAAAAAAAAAAAAAAAAAAAAAAGGTTCATATTGTGTTCTTTTAAATGAATTTACGGTTATAATCTACAAAATTCAGTGTTTTTACGAGTCTACACATAACATTCATGGAACTTTTTAAGTACTTACGTATGTTTTACCGGCTTTTATCCATTTCTTTCGTTTTTCAATAAGCCATGGCATGTAAATACTTTTGGCAGGAAAATAGTAAAATTTTAGATCTTTCGATTTGCCTTTATTTTTCTTGTATTGACTGAGCTTGACTTGAGCACAATAGACATAACGACTTGAGCTTGTCAATAAAATTTTCTTAAAAGTTTCGGCTATTCGTCACTAGTGGCAGTGTCATCGCTCTGCACGGTCCCTTATAGCATAGTAAAAGGAGGGGAAGTAAGTTATCTTCATACAGAGGCACCGCGCGCGGCTTGTATGTGTGCGCCATTATGCCATAGTGTCAATGCGTCGCCACACGGCACACAACAAAATCTCGGACAATATTTCGGCATAACCAGTCGGGGGTAACACTTTACGCTGCACGCTCGCACCGCGCCGCGCCACGGCTAACGAATCAAAAATGTCCGATCATAATCGCAGGAGTAATAGATATTGCTGTGTGTATGGGTGTTTTAATAGTAATGCAACAATTCCAGAATTGTCTTTGTTTAAATTACCTGTTGAACAGGAAAGGTCAGTACTACTCACTTATTCTAGCATAATATAATAATTTTTACTTGATGATCAGATACCTACTTACTTCTTTTTTATTGTATTAGTTTTCTATCACACAGAGGAAGTAGGTAGGTAGGTAGATCTACTTTCCCACTAGAACATAGTATAAATAAGATAATGTTTGCCGCTATTGCTTTGTTTACGTAATAGTAATTTGCCGATTTCTCTGTGTTGTAGTCTGTAGACTGTATATTAACTAACTACTTACAGTCAATTACTTATTTTAAATCGTAATTAAAAATAAGTAATTGACTAATTGTAAATCACAATACACATAAAGCAAAGTTCGAATCATAACAACAGATTTGTTTATAGTATAAGAGACAGGCGTTAGTTTTTAATCTTGTTTTACAGGGTATTTTTATAATTTTATTTAGACTTCGGATTATATGCACGATCAAAGTGCCGAAATATGCATGCAAATATGCACGAAAAATGGCCGAAATATGCACAATAAAGATTTACTTTTTTGCCGCTGTTCATGCGGTTGCGCGAACGGTCGCTTCCACACCAACCCGCCGCGCCTCCGCGCCGCCTAAAATTGACAACCCTAACGGCCGTTCCCAATATTTGATCTATCTCTGGTTTTGCCCTACTTGAGATAGGAATAGCTCACATTAGACATATTTAAGTCAATTGTGAGCTATTCCTATCTCTAGTAGGGCAAAACCAGAGATAGATCAAATATTGGGAACGGCCGTAAGACAGTAGGTAATTATATTGCGGATTGGGCCGGCGTTATCCTACTTCCCCTCCTTTTACTAAGCTTCCCTATAAGCTGTACTTAATATAAAGTATCAAAATCTTTTATAGTGACTGGATACAGTGTGGCCATAAGAGGCCACACCGGAAACAAGTGGCGACTCTATTAATGTCGTGACTTTTTTGACGGGCTATATGTTTTACTAGCTTTTATCCATTTCTTTCGTTTTTCAATATGCCAAGGGGTGTGAATACCTTTGGCAGAAAAATAGTAAAATGTTACTCCATTCGATTTGCCTTTATTTTTCTTGTATGTATTAGAACATCGGGGAATACAACAATGCATTTTAAGTCTTCAAAATTCCCAAATTTCTCAAGAAATCTTATAATTTTCCGTAGCTTGACTAGAGCTTGACAATAAAATTTTCGTAAAAGTTTCAGCAACTCGTCACTAGTGGCGGTGTCATCGCTCTGCACGGTCCCTATAGCAAACACTCATTGACTTCGTGTTACTTAATAACGCCATCTACTGGTCGTTAAAACAATTAGTTGCCAACAAAATAGTATTATTATTCGCCAATAGATGTCAGGAAGAGTCATATTTTTCAGTTTATCGATTATCGATAAAACACGAATAAAAAGACATTTTCTGAAAATGATTCCTAGCTAGATTGATTTATCGGCCCCGAAACTCCCTATATACTAAATTTCATGAATATATATAATATATATATATATATATATATATATATATATATATATATATATATATATATATATATATATATCTGTATGGTCTAACAATCGAAAGTCATGGTCCTGATACGTGGACGGGAGGTTACTAACCGCCCGTCATGACTTTCTTGACAGGCTATAGCTTCGTAGACCGTTTTAAAAAACTATGTAGATGTCAATGTCAATTGTCAATTTGTCGTGCCAAAAACAAACAAAAAAAAAAAAAAAAAAAAAAAACGTCACTAAATTTCACAAATGTCAAAATCGCAATTCGCATTTCGCAATTTCATATTCACAAGTATTTTTCGAGGCGCTTTTGCATTTCGTGTAAAAACTACTGCTGTTCGTAATTATTTTATTCTTATTTTCACATTTTCTGTGTTACAAGTTTCATAACATACAATGGTGTTATAAAAATGATCTATTTTTATCACAAAATTGACGTTCAAGGAACGAGGAAAGTGTATGTAAAAGCGATATCCTGACAAGTGGGTAAAATGACTTGAAGATGAACGGATGCAATGAAGACTTTGTGGAATCAAAAATAGTTGAGCGCAACGATCGCGCTAAAAAGATCTATCGGTAAATAAAGTGACCCAATACTTTATAAACAAATCATTATTCCTTTCAGTGATGAGGTTAACTACGTCATAACAAAGTGACGTAAACATTATTGTTAATAAATCCAAAATAAAATGCTTTACTAGAGGGTTTCTTTTTCCTGTACCAAAATCAAAATTAACAATCAAATACATCTTTTTCTGGCATGGTTTAAAATAATACTATTTTGACTTTAGTATGTTGTAATTTCTGTGTAACAGCAGTTGGTAGTTCTAGTGCAGTCCAGTGTGTTGAATACTTCAAAAACATTATGGATTTAGGCTTAATCAAAGCAGCATATATAAGTAATATTATTATGATCTAGCAAAATTGTAATTGTTATAAGTAATTAAATTATCTCTTTATTCCAGATATGTGACTGATATAGCGAGGAGACTAGGTGATGCTACATCTAGTGTCCGCGGAGTAGCAGATCTGTTCACACTGGCCATAGAGTTACAGCGACAAAAATTAAGAGATAACTGTGAAAAACTTTTCTTTCTTGATCCTGAAAACTATGGTAAAAAATCATTGGAACTCCTCTGGCGTAAAGTTTATTACGATACTATCAGTGCTGCTAAAAAGCATCGGGAAAATGACAATAAATATGACAACCACCTCTTCACCCTCATCACCAGTGGTATCGGGCAATTTAATAACATGCTCCTTAGGATACAATCAGATTTACATATTGACATGAAGGAATTGGATTTCGTGTCCTCATATGATGATGAAGAAACTGAGGAGCAAACCCCTAATAATGTTTCTGATGAGGACATTGAGATAGGCAAAACATCCATCTACTCCTGTCTTATATATCTGGGGGACTTGAGTCGCTATCAAGTAGAAATCTTTAACCTTTTTGAACATTCATTAGCAGCCAGGTACTATCTGCAAGCTTCTCAGATAGACTGTCAACTAAAAAACCCCTCTGGAATGCCATTCAATCAACTAGGAAATTTATACTTGGGAAAAAATTTTAATTTGGATTCTGCTTGCTTTTATATTCACTGTCTCAGTTTTATTTCACCTTTTGAGGGAGCAGCTGGTAATTTGACAAAAATATTTGAGAAGAATGCACAGTTTTGTGACCTACTCAGTGATTCTGAATCCTTAACGCAAACTGAGCATATGCAAGTGACAATCGCAAATTTTCTTTCCCTAATAGAAATATGGTATCTCGATAAAGAGGACAGTGACATATCTAAAATGTGTAGCGTCATAGTTCAGCAATTTAAAATAGCAATGAACTTCAATAAACCTACATTGCCAGATAAAAATAAAAATTACACTGAGTATACCCAAGCCTTAGAAGAGGAAAATATTAATCCTTCCTACATGAATTCTATCATTATTTACAACATTGTAAAAATTTGTCTCTTTACAATATCAAAACTCAATGAAAATAATGAGGCCAAAGCTTTTGCATGCAAAGCATTTACACTAGCTTTACTGTCCCAAATCCTACAAAAGTTACTTGCACAAGTACAATCAATAGGTCTCAAAAATCCAGCTTGCAAGTACAATCCCAAGTATTTACCAAAAACTGAACATGATAAGGCTAAAGAAGAAGAGCTGCCACTGGAAGATATAATCGTCAATGGGAAGAAGAGTGACAATGAAACAATAGATGAAGAAAATGTATCAGATGAAGATAATAAGGTTCATGTTAATGGTGACTCCAAGAACAACAAAAAGACAATAATCAAAAGACGCCGAAGACGCCGTATTGATTCATCAGATAGCTCTGATGTAAGTGACGCGGACAGTGACAGTAGAAATGATAATAACTCATCAGATTCTGATGATGACCTTTCTGATTCCACTTATAAATCAGATGACGAATCGAAAAGTGACAGGTCTGCTAGTGATGATGACGAAGAAGCTGAGTATACTGCGGAAACAAATGGTATAGCAGAAGAAGAACCAATAAAAGATATCAAAGTTGTACAAAATGACGTAAATAATTCCAACAAAGAAAATGGAGATCCTAATGCATTAAACATTACAGAATTGCAAAACTTTTTGATGGGCGATAACTTTTTAGCGAGCATAAAGCTACTAATAGACTGGGTTCTGAACGAAAAAGACTTAATTGTTTCATGTGGCCAAAGTGGGGAAGCACTGTTCCAATGTGTTGTTGATTTACTCAATACGTTTACACATTACTTTACCCCTCAAGCAGATGTATATTCTGATGAAAAAGTAGTGGCCTATGTCAGAAATGTTGCAAAAAAATATCATTTGGAATACAAATCCATTCCTTTAACAGAAGATATCAATTTACGAGGTACAAACATATGCAAATTCGATAAAGATGCTGCAGAATGGCAAACCATGCAGAAAATAAAGCCTCTAGAAGTAGAAGAAAATGTAATAAGAATCCTACACTTCATTGATTTTGGCTACAATGTTTCCAAAATAATACCAAGGATCAGATACAATAAAATAATGAAAATATATTACTTCAAGAAGATCCCTCAACCAAAGGTACACACAAAACTAAACCATAAACGGAGCCGAGAGTGGCATAATACAAAGAAACAGGTAATGATATTATATTGTACCTTGTATGTACTAGATCAGTGGTACTGGTACTCAACCCTTTTTTTTATGAGCCACAAACACGTTTAGGTCTTCATTTTAGGGTTAAAAAAATAATGATCTCCAAAATTTGCGATTTAAAAGTGGAAAAATTGACACACGACTCTTACGGCGACTTTGGCTTAGCTTCACGCGGGCCACTGATAAGGTCCCGGCGCGGGGCGGGCCGGTTGAGTATAGTTGTACTAGATATTTCCCGCAACATCATTGCGCCGATATTCGATAATAGAAGTTGCAATTTGTTAACCAAGACATAATTATTGAGGATTGAGGTTCAGTCGAGGGGAGTAAATCTCGAGAAAACGACTAGGGATACTGACTTTAATCTTTGCAGGAGAACACTGACGGTGGGCTGCTGCGGCGCTTGGGTAGGCTGTGGCTGACGTCACAAGTGCACGAGCTGGAGCGGTCGGAACAGGTCGACATACCAACACTGCTGGCGGTCGACACGGCCGCGCTCCACGAACATCTGAGACGCGTCAAGCAGCTGCTGCGGACTAAGAACTTCATATTCCTTGTGCCGTCTGTTGGTACGTACCGCTTGTATTGTAATTCCAACATATGTACGTGTTCCTTGTAGAGAGTTCATTGTGAAAGTTCACAGCTCTGAAAGACGAACAAATTTTTTCACTTTTGTATGGGCAAAGGCCGGAGCGTCACGAGTTTCCCCAAACAAAAGTGAAAAAAATGTTTGGTCTTTCGGCGCTGCCACTTTCACAGTGAACTCTCTACAAGGAACACAGACACACCCTAAAGTATTATCACTTATTTTTGTTACACCCTGTATACATGTATATTATTTTATTTGTAGTTGACTGAATTTGACTAAGGGAGAAGCCACAAGGGTGCGGTGCTTTATATGCAGGACGCCGCAGCGGCAACGCTCCGGCGCCACGCCGCCGCCGCGCCGCACCTGTGTGGCTTCTCCCTAATAGATGGTCTTAGGGGGGTATTACATTATCATTTATATTGGATCATTTCTATGATCATATATAGGATCCAATATCATTTGATCATATCTGCATATTACATTATCATATTTCATTGATCCTATTTTACGTCATATTATGTGGTTTCAATAGCCAATGGAGAGCGCTAACGCTGACAGGTATTGACGTCAGGGTTACTAGATCTCAGAGAATTCGATTTGTCAAAAGACATCGTCATTTTTATTATGGCTTGTTTTTTGTTATCTCAGCAAGATTATCCAAGTATATAATTAGAAAAATAATTACATTACATTATTTCAAACATATTAAGGAACAAGAATTTAAAAACTCTTTTTTATATTAAATAACATTAAATAACTGGCAACACCTATTTCTATGACCGTATTGGATCCAATACGGTCATAGAAATAAATAAATGATAATGTAATACCCTCCTTTGACACAATGCAGATAAACCATAAACTACCATCCATCCTAATGCTGCCGCCGCACATGCATAGTGCTTCTTGCTTAAAACGATACCATTGGACAATCTGCGTGTATCATCCAATGGTATCACGAATAGTAATGTTTATGGTAATATTTAATGTAATAAATAATAATGATCCCTTTGTTTTTTTCAGTTCTGCAGGAGTTGGATGAATTGAAACGCGATCGAAGTACGGCCCGCGACGCCATACGCTGGCTCGAGATGCAACTCAAGAGCGGATCGAGATTTCTGAGAACACAAAAACCGGGGCAGTCGAAGCCGCTGCCGCTTCTGAAGTATCCGCGGAAAGCCCCACAGAATATACTCAATTTCGTGCAAATTCTAGAATTTTGCAACCACTTTATCGCCGACGAGAAACAGATGCACGGTACTGGTGATGCTGACCAAATACAAAAATCGCCGCTACTGATACTACTAGTTGGAAACGAATTGGGTAAAGGTGAGGAATACAAGGACTTCAGCCTGAAGGGTGCTGCTAAATCTGCGGGCATCTCGGTGGAGAACATAAGTGACTATTACACTAAGTGGCGTCAAGCGGCACAGAGATCCGGGAAAAAGAGGTGAACCAACATGAACCAATCTCGGATCTCAGACGATAAGAAAGGAACAAGTTTCCAAGGGCCAGTTCATTCAATTGGAACGAAAAAACAGAGAAAATTCCAAGTGAGCACACTAAGCTCAATTGAAGGAAAGAAGTTAACATAAGTTTGAATTTAATACTTCTTCATTTTACTTTCACCATCCATCATTTCATTCCCATCACTAGAGATAAAAGTTTCCTAATTTCTTGACAGTTATTAGACATCCAAAACGAATATATTCATTGTTTCGTAATATCCAAGTTATTTCTCATGTTAATTTTATTCATCTGCCATGGGTAATAAATATATTTAAACCACAGATGTCGTCTTTCATTATATACTTTCAAAAAATCACAAAGGAACATAAAAAGTAAATTTCAACATACACAATTTATTATAAATACATTACTAGGTATATAAATAAAATAAGTTACAAGTAAACATAAATTATAAGCTACCCATTATAATTATTTTTTTGTATTAAAACAAAATCACGTTAGTTACAATAACTTTAATAATAAGTAGATGTAAATTGTAAATACTAAAAGTATTTCATTGAAAGTTTGTTTAATAAAAATGTTAAAAATAATAATTGTAACTTATAATAGCTAGTAGGCAAAATGTTGCATTGAAAAACTGGTGTAGCTTATGAAATATATTATTTTTCTAGTTTAACTCTAAAAAGCTAATAAAAACTGTGATTTCTTACAATATAATAACTCCGAAACTATAATATGTAAAATGTACAATATATACAATGGTTTAACAATCTTTATAACAGTCTTATAACATTATACCTATGCCATATTGCACTTACAGTTTTAATATATATTTATATTTATTATTATTAAAATAATAACTAGCATAGGTCTGAGATTATATGTTTTACTTTGATTATTATTTTCTTATTGCATTCAGTAGCAAACTGTAGGATAAAGGTATAAATTTGATTAAATTAAATACAAAATAATATAATGTGCAGTTAGTGAGTTTCATAAAACAAAACCATTATTTACATTTATATTTATACACATGGGTGTTAGCTAGCAACCGACAAGTTGAATCAATTGCTGCACAGTGGACCGATCCAACAAACACAAATCAAAATCGAAAGTCTGCGTGGTCACCTCATACCGGCCGGTTTCAGCAATAAGATTAACGACTCTCTCCAAATCTTCATTATTTTTTATCATCATTATGCGTTGTTGCAAGCCCCTGAGTTGTACCATGTAATCAGGGGACAAATCGCCGGATTCGCCGTCCTCGCCTAGGCTACTCGAGACTCCGTTGTCTTGGACTTTAGTTTCTATAGAAATAGAGCCACTGCTTTCGCCATGCTCGTTATCGTGATTGGTAGGCCCGGGATCTGCAGCTTTAGCGATTTTGCGGTTTTCGGCATCTTCTTCTTCTGCGGCCTTTCTCTTTCGACGTTTTTCTTCGCGTTTTGATTTATCCTTATGTTTTTTAGATTTCTCTTTCTGTTGTACAGGTGGGGGCTCGGGAACAGGCTCTATCTCCAGTTCTGGCTCCGGTTCGGGCTCTGGTTCAGGTTCAGGCTCTGGAGTTGGCTCTCTTTTGACAGGTTCTGGTGAATGTGTCTCCACTTTAACTTTAACATCTTCATCATCAGCAATTACGGAATCTTCAGATTCTGAGTGGCTGCTGTTGTCTTCCACTTTAATTGAGGGTTTTGTTAGACCACTCTTAGATTCACTTGATTGTGATGCAGAATCTACTGAAATGGGTGATGCAGTTTCTGTTATTAAATGCTCTTTAGGCACTGGAGTATCTCTCAGCTCTATATGTTCTGGCTTATCCTGAGGTACTTCACGTACTTTGTCGTGTTTACGCTTCTTTTCTTTGCTAGATTCTTTATGTTTCTCTCTTGACTCATCTCGTTTTTTATCTTTTTTCTTATGTTTGTGTTTTCTTTCTGATTCAGTTTTCTCTTTTACTTTATGACTCTCTAGTCGCTCCTCATTAGCTGATGGTGGTGTCTTCTTTAAGTTTTCTATTGAAAATTTATTGACAGGCTTATCAGGTTTAGGTGGTTTTTCTTTAGGTTGAGAGTCCTTAATGGGTTCCCTCTCTTTAATGCTGTCTTTTGAAGTATTAACAATTTTACTTGCATCTTTTGGTGACTCCTTATTTTTATGACTTTCTTTTTTATGCTCTTTTTTATCTTTTCTGTCCTTATCACGGTCATGGCTTTTCTTATCTTTCTTTTTCTTTTCTTTTTCAACTTTTACTTCTGTAGGTCTGTCTTCAACCTTTACTTTCTTTTGATCAAAACTTTCTACATTATTCTTTGATGATGATCTGTACTCTTCTTTAATGGAGGCATTGGACATTTGTACAGGACTAGGAGGTTTCCTGACAGGACTCACACACTTTTTTTTAATTAAATCAGGGGATGGTGGTCTTTCACTTGGCCTCTTGTTTGATTTTTCCTTTACCTTTTCAGAATCTTTACTAATACTTTTTACTTTTTCTGATTTTTGTTTCTCCCTTTCTTCTTTGACTTTGATTTTTTCTGTTTTTATTTCTTTATGTTCATGTTTAGACTTTTTCTCTGAACTCCTGTCTTTTTCTTTCTTTTCAGTTTTGATAACACTCTTTTCAATTCGTTTAGGATCTGGGGATACTTTAGGAGGTTTTTGGATGGGAGCTCCAAATAAGTTTTCAAAACTGTTTGTTTTGTGTGGTACTTCATCTTTAATTTTCTCTTTGGTTTTATGTTTCTTTATATTTTCAGATGACAATTTTGGTTTACTTACAAGTTGTGGTTTTTCATTAGTAAATGAGTCTCTACTTCTACTTTCTTGGTCAGGGTTTGTATAAAATGAGTCATTGTTAACAATTATCCCTCCACCTTTCAAAAGTTTTCTTCTAAACTCATCATTAGGATTTTGAAAAATATATCTGTCCCTCAGTGAGCCGCACGGTTGAAAAGTCAAATTATAATGAAACTGTATTTTCTTTGGTTCATTTTTATTTTTTAAATGTATTTCAATAGGGAAACTGAACCCCGCATAGCCTGATTCCTTTACTGAAAAAGGTGGCTCCTTGACAACTGAAATCAGAAATCTTATCTATAATAGCTGTGATTAAAAGGAATGAATTAATTTTTGTTTTTGAAATTAATTTGGACTAACTGGACTGATAGTTTGATGAAAAATCTGCACACCATTTTGGTCTAAACATTATATGAATTATGTATCATTGGTGGTGGTGATTTCATGAAAAATAACTTAGAATAAGATGTAAACATTATTATGTGACATTGAATTAAATATTGTTATGTTTCCTTGAGAAGATTGTATAGGCTATCACAATGTAAACAAATTGCTGCATTAATATATAGTTAAATATAAAACATAGGAATACCTCGTCGCGGCTTGGGGAAACTGTTGTGAAGGTTGAAGACCACTTTATCCACAAAGTGACTGATATCAGCACCCTCTTGCCCGCGCACCACTACTTCCCAGTCATGAGTGAAACCCTCTGGAGTGTCCTTCGATCTCCTTGTAGCCTCGTGAGATATCTCGAAATTAACTTTGATCGAGGACATAACGCCACTAAAACGAGGATAATCTATTAATGTAAACACTTTTCGACGTAAAAAGTAAGAAAAATAACGTTAAGAAATCAACACTTTATATCGTTTGTTTCTATAACTTACAATGTGAAAGACTATTCTACACAGGTAGTAATAACTTATTTAGTTTCACACATGAGAATTGTACACGATAGACAATTTAAAAATATCTTCAGTAACGAAAATAATCTTTTAGCGCTCTGTTATTTTTGTCCGCCATATTCGACTATTGTTTTTTTTTTCTATAAAAATAGATCTCTTGAGTCTTGAGTCTTGACTTGAAAGTTATCAGATAAATTATATTTTTTAAGAGTTTTGGAGAAAACCGGCATCAGACGAAAACAGAAAATCAGAGACGATAAGATTTAAAACATAATATATACTCTGATCACTGATGAGTATATTATTAAAATTTAAATCATAACTAAATTTAAGGCTGTATACGTTACAATTTTACATCTACTTTATAGGACGCAATAAAAAGTATTGTTGACAATGTCTTCTTGTGTCACTCGACACTCAAACGTCACTTGTCAGTTTCTTCACAAGTGACAATACGTCAGTTGTCAAAATTTTGATCAAAATACATTCCTGGAAAATTTATAAAATCAACGAAATATCTATATAGACAAAAAGGAATCAGAAAGGAACTTGCATTTAAAGTCTCAAAAATGTCTAGATTATTATCTGCAGTTATGCAGCCACTGCGGTAAGATATAATGCAGTAGACACCAGAGGTTAGGTTATGCATCTCATTATATTAATTTTGTTACACGAATGTTTGTTAGACGAATAATAATTAACTGACGATATTATACTATGTTATCTAAGAAATATGTTAATATTTACAGGAAAATTACTCAGTCACTACAATCCCCCAACCACATAGCCCCAAGCACAAGTTTGGTTAAACCAGAACTGTCTTTATTTACATCAATAAGAACAAAAATAAGATGTTACTTCCCAAGACCTAACGAGGTGCGCAGGGTCCGTCGCCACGGCTGGGCCACTAGAATGTCAACTCCCAATGGACGAAGAACTATTATGAGAAGAATTTTGAAAGGGCGTTATGTATTGAGTCACTAACTTCAGTCAAAAGATGCATAATATAATTATAGCTTAGTATTATAAATTAAATATTTACATTTTGCTCAATGACTTTTATTTAAACCACAAATAAACAAAATTGTATTCTTACATGCTAAGCAAATTACAAATAACTTATTAGAACCCCATTGATATTTGGAAACAATGATAAGAATTTCAATTTTAATAACATTTTTACATTATTTGGTAACATTTTTTGGCAACATTCAACCTAAGAAAAACACTGTTGGGATGACTTTAGATTTAATTCATCAAGTTCCATACGCTCACCTGTTCTACTTATTGTTTGTTTAGGCATACAGCAATGTATCTTGTATATTTAGAAGCAATGGAACAAAATGAAACAATGACAAAACAGCACATCACCATTTGACATACATATGGGGATAATATGATGGATCGGTCAGCTTTACATTGTCAGTTTGCAAACAGCTCTAAGAAAATAATCGTCTCAAGTTATTGCTCCCACAGTGTACTCCCATTTGGTCAAATGTGCCATAAGTTTTAAAACAATTAGTTGAATAAATACTTCTGCTGTGAATGAACTGAATCGTCAGAGTTAGTTGGTGTGTTGGCTGGTTTCAGAAGATTTGACATTTCTGTAACCACCAATGTAGTCAGCTTGATAATTGCCAAGTGAGCTGCCAGCTGCAAAACTAGGGCTCCGAAGCCTTTATATAAGCCACCTACACCCTCCTTAGCTATAGTAGTATTGTAACAATCCATAAAACCTTCGTAGCCTGTGAGGATTGGAGTAACCGATGTCCCTGTGTCTAGGTTATCTATTATTGTTCTTGTTCCCTGGAAAGAAAGTAACTATAAAATTTACTTTGCTCACATTTTTTAAACTTTATTTTTGATTTATTTGAAACAGAACTTGTTTAAAGGCTTAGAAAAAGAAACCATGCTACCAATTAAAATGTAAAGGTTTAACCGCACAATGAAGATTGAGTAGTCTTGTTTTATGATATAAACGAGTATTAGCTAGGATATTGTCAAGCAAGTATTATTTACCTGTATGTGCAGTCTATGTATAATTGTCTCAACAGGATAGAATAGCACTTCCATTGTAATAAATGAAAATATATTAGCCTTCAAATTGATGTCTTCTAGAAGAGGATTCTCTGCACTCTTTTTAAATTTAGAATTGTAAGAGTCGCTCAACTCATGTCTGTGCCTCTGTTGAAAACGCATCACCTTTACTGTAATGCATTTTAGCAGTGAACTGTAAAAAAAAAGAAAAATTAGGGTCAATAAAAAAATAAACACTTGGTACATCATTGATATAATGCTCTTGGCAGTGTTTATTAACCCTGACCAAATATTTTAGATACATATTTAAATAAAAAAAATATATTTACTGAGCAAGATATTTAGAGATTCCCAGAGCTGCTGTTGGTAGTACTATGGCCCAAATTGGTAACATCCGCCCACGACTTGGGGTTCCCCACTCCAATATTCGTACAAAGCCTTCTCTGAACACATCGAGGAGGGCTGGTTTGTCACTAGCTATATCACTCTGCACAGTTTCCACCAAACTAGCAGAGTAGAATGGTGTTATTATTGCTAGGCTTACACTGCAACCAAAAACATTCTTAAACACTTGAAAATATCCTCCATTTCCTACAGGCATATTTTTAGTTAGTACCGTACTCACCATTTTAATGTTATGTGTTGGAAAAATTGTAATACTGAATGACACTTCCCCATATCCCTGCAAAAAGAACATTACATTAAATATCTTGAATAACTTGATATAGATTTTTCTTTGCTTTCTTTTTTATTTATTTAAATAATTAGAAATTGTTTAAATAAAAAAAAACTAACTTTGGCCATCCTGTTCCCTTGGACATAACATCTTCTACAGCCAAGTTTAGCCCTTTAACAATACAGGTGGATCCTATGCCCTTCCATAGAGTTGTCACCTCCTGTCGTCTGTGGAGTCTGGCCACAACTGGCAACAGTGTGTACGGCACAATGTGATAGTTCCTCAATGAGTTGTGCACCTGAAATTAAAAAAAGAATAACTTTTAAAGCGAATTTTTTAGTATAAGAGACAATATTAATTGTAATTGAAACTAATAAATTCAACCAAAATCATTTCATTTCATTTGTTACACACACTGAATATTGTTACAATCATTTTATACCTGACACTGACGTCTCAAAACAATGAATGGATGGCTTAATAGGTTCTCTGTGATAAGACTTGCAAAACTTATTGCTGTTGTCACATATGTATTGCTCTCTGTAAATAAATTATGAATGTTTGCATTGATTAAAAATGACAATCTGTTTACAAGTTCAATAATTTACATGCTGTAAAATACATAAATACTTGTGTAATAAACTTTTTTGCAATACCTTCTTCAGGAATATCATCCATAACCAAAGGCGGACCTTGATATTCTTCTGTTAATGGTGTATGATATCCATAAATCTGCTGATAACGAGTATCGTACAAATCATTAGTTTCTCTGTTAGGATCTAGCCCGTAAGGTCGATTATAATGACTATAGTCACCAAAACCAGCCATGATTTATATTATCTAATACACTACCGACAAAATCAAATTTTTTATTTCTACAATTTACGCAGTAGTTGGGGTCAACGAATTCCTATTATTGTTATTATAATATACATAGTAATATTTGGTAAAGTGCCCAAAAATTCATAAATTCTAAACAAATGGGCTGAGTGGTACTTTTTAATAAATTCGTGACATTTGACAACGTCAAATCGATAATAATTTGACAAGTGCTTTTTTACAAAGTAGTATGCGGTCAAGGAGATATTAATAGCATTAATGGAATATGGATGCAAAAAATAATTTTGATAACAGAAATCTTAAGACTTTAGAGCAGTGGTACTCAACCTTTTTAGAGTTCTTTAATACCCAAATGGCAAAAAACGGAACTCTTATAAATTCGTCATGTCTGTCTGTCTGTCTGTCCGTCCCTATGTCACAGCCACTTTTCTCCGAAACTATAAGAGCTATACTATTGAAACTTGGTAATTAGATGTAGTTTGTAAACCACATTAAGATTTTGTTACAAAATATTAAAAAAATTAGGGGTAGGTAGGGGTACAACTGAAACAAAAAAAAATCTAACCTATGCGTGTGGGGTATCTATGGATAGGTCTTCAAAAAACATAATAAAACTTACCAAGATTCAATAGTATAGCCCTGTATAGCTCTTAAATAGTTTCTAAGAAAAGTGGCTGTGACATACGGACGGACAGACCGACAGACAGACATGATGAATCAAAGGGTTCCGTTTTTTGCCATTTGGCTACGGAACCCTAAAAAGGAAGAATTTTCACGACTTTCATGAAGACTGTGCACTTTTTTGTCTGTGGGTTAATAACTGCATGCGGGCCACTGATAAAGCCGCGGCGGGCCGCAGGTTGATTGTAGCTGGTTTAGAGGTTATCATCAAGATAAGGGAGGTTATAATATAGCTATTGTTATATTATTATATACAAAGAGAATATAATCACTACGTTTTAATTATATAGGCTAAAAGTTTCAAAGCCGGTAAACGTGTTGCCCTGTAGTCTGTAACACGTCTGCCGTCTGTAAATAAAGGTTAAGTGGAGATAATGTTGCATAACATAGTGTTGTTATGCTTGTGGATCCTACATTTTCATAGTAAGAAGTAGTGCATGAACCTTGACATATAGAATGTACAGGCATAAGGTGGAGCGTAAAGTTTATTGTTGATTGTAGATGTAAGGGCTAAAACTTGGGAAGGCTGCACGGATCTCCGCGGGCGCGTGATTTCTCACGGCCTTCATTATGTGCCCGGCCCGGATATCTGCACACTTTGTGTCTGCGACAGTGGACTGCCCAAAGTGTGCAAGTCAGTCATGTGCTCACCACCGAAGGCGGGTATATACACATTTCGTACTGGACCTTAAAAATTACTAGCTCTTTATAAATTATTAAATCTAATCTTGTGTCACGGTGTGCGTAATTGAACTCCTCTAAAACGGCTCGCTAGGGGCAACCGCAACACAGCGTTAGGAGGTGGTTGGTGAAAACAGGCATTAAGGGGGCGACTAACCCAAAATTTTCGATTTTATAATTCATTTTTATACTTGAAAATAAGCCCCGAATTGATTCATTTTCTAAAGTTAGATACTACATTATATTTCCAAGAATTCAATCTGAGCAAAAACACGATATTGTAAAATTTTCTCGATAGAAAAAAATTACAAAGATGCATCTAATTTTCAAGAATTTTTAATTTATTGCCATAACCGTGCATTGAACTAAGTTAATATTTTAACACATTGTATAAAATTCTATCATTGAGAAACCGACCTAGCGTATTTTAAAAATGTTGTATATTTATCGAGTTATTGAGAAAAAACTAATTTAGCGATGAATCCGCGTCGTCCTTTTTCACCTGGCATATGAAAGACGGGCTTGAGTGTGAAGAGAGGAGGATGATGTTTGATTTTATGGGTTAGTCGCTCTCTTAAGTAGATGCTTAAGGGCTTGTTTCATCACTTCCTGACAATAGGCTATTCACAACTTAACTTGACATTATGGAGCATCTGTCAAATAAGTTGTGGATAACCTATCCGGCACCTTATCAGTGGTGAAAAAGGCCCTAAACATAATTTTAAAAATAAGAGCCTCTTATTTATAGCAATACAATTTTAAATTAAAAGTTTTGTGTTAAAAGATTATTTTTGTAAAGTTTGGTCACAAATGATCTAAAAAAAAAACAGGTTTAGTTGTTTAAACAAATTTATCAACATGTTACACTTGTAGGACTGTAAGTCTTTTCGGATGGGCGACACATGCTGTGAGTTCATATGCCTGGATGACATAATGAAGCCTGTAGACAGTACGGCGGCTAACATCAGTGTGACAGATACGAGGGCTCGAGGTTGCACGGATCTTCGTGGGCGCGTGATTTCTCACGGTCTACATTACGTGCCCGGCCCTGATATCTGCAAAATATGCGTCTGCGACAATGGGATGCCCAAAGTGTGTAAGTCGGCCCTGTGCTCACCACCAAAGGCGAGTATTATGTGTACGGTCTACTACCTTTCGCCTTTGACCTTTAAAGAAACTGGTTATAATTCATACTAATATTATAAATGCGAAAGTGTGTCTGTCGACTCGAAGTTATCTTAAAGTGCGTCGGTATAATATAATATATATACGACAGCTGAAATCAATCACGTGGGCTTCGGCCTGACTGAGCATAGTTACCTTTTTTTTTTTTATGAAATAAGGGGGCAAACGAGCAAACGGGTCACCTGATGGAAAGCAACTTCCGTCGCCCGTGGACACTCGCAGCATCAGAAAGCTGCAGGTGCGTTGCCGGCCTTTTAAGAGGGAATAGGGTAATAGGGGAGGATAGGGAAGGGAAGGGAAGGGAATAGGGTAGGGTAGGGAAGGGAATAGGGTAATAGGGGAGGATAGGGAAGGGAAGGGAAGGGAATAGGGTAGGGTAGGGAAGGGAATAGGGTAGGGATTGGGCCTCCGGTAAACTCACTCACTCGGCGAAACACAGCGCAAGCGCTGTTTCACGCCGGTTTCCTGTGAGAACGTGGTATTTCTCCGGTCGAGCCGGCCCATTCGTGCCGAAGCATGGCTCTCCCACTTATAACGTTATTTTTGTAAAGTTTGGTCACAAATAATCAAAAAAGAAAAACAGGTTTAGTTGTTTAAACACATTTATCAACATGTTACACTTGTAGGACTGTAAGTCTTTTCGGATGGGCGACACATGCTGTGAGTTCATATGCCTGGATGACATAGTGAAGCCTATAGACAGTACGGAGGCTAACATCAGGGTGGCAGATGCGAGGGCTCAAGGTTGCACGGATCTCCGCGGGCACGTGATTTCTCACGGTCTGCATTACGTGCCCGGCCCAGATATTTGCACAAAATGCGTCTGCGACAGTGGAAGGCCCAAATTGTGTTATTCGGACCTGTGCACACTACCAAAGGCGAGTATTATGTACCTTTCGTACCTGAACTTTAAAAAAACTTATGATAAAATGGTAACCAAGGATTTTGTAGACTGTAAAAAGATTAGGATTTTGGTGAAATTGGTGAAAATTTATTTATTAATACAAACACTAGGTTTAGTTGTAAAACGTAAATATACATTACCAAATTACATTAATTAATTATTATCAACATGTTATACTTGTAGGATTGTAAGACTTTTCGGATGGGTGACACATGCTGTGAGTTCATATGCCTGGATGACATAGTGAAGTCTGTAGACAGTACGGAGGCTAACATCAGGGTGGCAGCCGGAGGAGCGGCCTCTGTCAACTAAAAAAGAAGAATGAAAGTCAATAGGGAAGATACGATATTTTTATTTTTGTGTTTATTTTAAAGAACTCCATGTAGAATAGATCACAAGTATATTAAAAAAATTAAAACACTGGAATTTACTTCTAGTTCTTTCTCCTTTACCAGCAGCGCCCATTGACATCATTGACATATTCATTTTAAGCCTTGTTGAACTGTATGTTAAGAAGCGCTTACACGGGCAACAATTGCGGCAATAATTACCCGGTGACACGAATGGAGCAATTAGTGGAGCAATATGGAGCAATTTCAATAAATTGCGGCAATTATTTCGGCGATATTGCTCCTGATATTTCATATCGCTCCATGTCGCCGATACGAATTGACATTGACCAACATCCGATGGGCTTGTGTATGACAGTATTGTCTAGTAACTATACTCCTCTCGGGCTAACTTGTCGCTAGCGGTTATTGACTCCCTGTCAAAAACTTGTCATTTTCCATATAAACGGCGATTGATAATGAATGTGTCAGATATTGTTTATCGTGATTTTATATGGAAAATTACAAGTTTTTGACAGGGAGTCAATGACCGCTAGTGACAAGTTAGCCCGAGTGGAGTATAGTTGATGAAGTTGCGCCATATCGCCCAATTGTATTGTGATGGCTGTTTGTTGCCGAAAATTGCTTGATGTAGTCGTGACGTCAAAGTTGAGGGTATTAACCACAGGTATTAACCGATAGTTGTCTACCCATTAGATCTACTAAAATGAAAGCTGTTTGACAATCAAATTAAAAAAATAAGAAAATGCCTCCAGTTTTGCTGGGAATACGAAAGAGTGACGTTGTGTTTTTGTATTATTTTCCTAAAATTGTGTTATTTCGGTTTTTAATGTGTAATGTTGGAAGATTATTAACCATTAAATATTCGATATCGTGCACAAGTGTAGGCAAGTGATACAACTTCAAGAAACTTTGTCATTTTGTGTTCCCTCCAAAACTCCATTGAAAGTTTTAGTAAAGGGTCTACCACTTTACTAAAACAAATGGCTTGACGACTACCTACTACATTATTTATTTCCAACAACCTTAAATAACATTTTCTCTATTAACTAATTAACTACAATTATATAATAATTAATAAATAATCTAATACAATAAAACTAATCTAGTAAAACTAAATTACATTAAGAACTATGTTAATAATTAAAAAAAACAGTTTAAATATAATAAAAATTAAAAAAAAAAATCTCCACAGCCGAACATATAACCTCCTCCTTTTTGGAAGTCGGTTAAAAAAGGTTGTCATCCAGACTCAGTATATATTAAGTCTATGCATGAAGGTAGACTTTTACTAGACTTTCGACTTGCCGATCTTCTGGAAAAACGACAAACGTTTTGTAAACTTTTCACGAAAAAAATTTTTTACCCGCCATATTTTACTTGACACTGGCCATGGTTAAAAAGCCGAGCGCCCTATTATTAAAAAAAACTGCCTCATTGACGTATGGGACTGACGACTGTTAGTGTCAAGTTATTTGTCATTGTCACGAAACATGAAAAATACGTCAGTCCATTGTAATACAAAATTTCGCGAAAACAGAAGTTCTAGGACGAGGCCTAAGACGCATGATCAATTTTCTTTCATTCTCTGTCAGCTAGTGAATATCGATTTTAAAATAAATAGGACAAAAGTTTCATAGCCAGTAAACATGTTACGGGTCTGATAAATAAACGTTTCGTGGAGATAATGTTGCATATAGCGCTGCTAAGCTTGTGGATCCTACATTTTCACAGTAAGAAGTAGTTAATGAACCTTGGCATATAAAATCTACGGGTGGAGCGTAAAGTTTATTGTTGGTTGTAGATGCGAGAGCTCAAGGTGACTGCACGGATCTTCGCGGGCGCGTGATTTCTCACGGTCTGCATTACGTGCCCGGCCCGGATACCTGCACACTTTGCGTCTGCGACAATGGACTGCCTAAAGTGTGTAAGTCGGTCCTGTGCTCACCACCACAGGCGAGTATCGTGTACCTTTCACACTTGACCTTTAAAATAAACTGGTTATAATGTGATATAATTGTAACAAAAGACTAATGCCTGTTTTCACCAAATGTCTCCTAATGCTAAGTGTTCCCTAGCGATCTTTGTGGGTCAAATATCTCTTAAAACAAACATTTAAAAAAAGTAATGTTTTGCAAAAGTACTTACGCCCTAAGGATGAATGTGACACACAAAAATTTGTGAAATCTTGAAGGATATGTACCCTTAATGGCCCACTTAGCGTTAGGAGGCGGTTGGTGAAAATAGGCATAAGTCTAGTCTATTAGATATGTCTTATCTAATTTTAAAATAAATGTCAATTTTAGTCAATAGATTTTTATTAACTACAAGTTTTGTGTAAAAGGATTATGATTGTAAACTGGTCACAATTATTAATGGAATAAGAAAAATAGATTTAGTTTTAATCAAGTTGTAAATGTAGGTACCTACATTACATTACAAATATCAACATGTTATACTTGTAGGACTGTCAGTCATTTCGGATGGGTGACATATGCTGTGAGTTCATATGCCTGGATGACATAGTGAAGCCTGTAGACAGTACGGAGGCTAACATCAGGGTGGCAGCCGGAGGAGCGGCTGCTGTCTTTCTCCTCTCTCTCGCACTGATAGTTTACAGAATCAGAAGACAAAAGAGAAGAAGACCCTTGCATGCTGAAGATCAGAGGAGCTTGACAAGCATAGGGTAAGTTCAATTATACTATCCTTATGAAATTGAAATCTATACTTAGATATAATGATATAAGAAATGTCTTACAATAATTTACCACTCTGTAAAAATTATCATTCCATAAAGTAATGTTAAGAAAATATGTAAATTACAACACATTATGAGTTTTTAATTATTTCACTAAGATTGGTTTACTTGAATTTGTTTATGAATGCATTTTTATCTTAATGAGATAAATTATTTTTCAAGTCCTTATTAGCCTTTTTCCTTTCTATTTTATATAATATTATGTTATTGTTATAAATAGGGCAAACAGACCAAGTCTATGATACTACTGACCCGCTAGAGTCTGTGGGTTAAGCCAAAACGAAAAATCAAGAAAGTCTGAAAATAAAGGCTATAAATAAATAAATAAATATTGTTATTTAGAGGTTATTGTTTTTTTCATTGGTAGTTTTTAGACTTTATATTAACAGCAAAATTTGTATTTTAGTAATTTGTATAGTGCCATGCAAGAGTTTCAAAAAAGTCACTCTTTCATTGTTGCTACTTTCACATTAAACTGTATCAAGTGACAAATACACACCCTTAAGTATTGTCACTTAGTTTTGTTACACCCTTTATAATAATATCATCTTTTAAAACAGGTACATAAGTGGTAGCATGGGATATATGGGGGGAACATGTGAAACGGCTTTGGGAGCTTGGAAACCATCCGGAAATTATCTGCCAAGGGGGGAAGCTCCACCACCTTATGATGAGGTTGTTGCTCAATGCCGTGGAGATCAGATACGGTAAGAACATAGTTATGCAGTTGGAATTCATCTTTTAACCATATAAAAACCCCAATAGCTTATTAATTTTCCATAAAATTACCTAGTTATAGAAAAACATTTTTAATTTGTGTTGTTCTACATACAGCTTTTATTGGTTAATACGTAAGTATTTTGTTTTTAAAGTTGCATTAACAATGAAGAATCCTATGTTGAATTATAATAAAAATGTGGTGTAGAAACAGCAACATATACAGATGATACAGCCTGCCTGGCGAGTGATAATAATCCAAATAAGGCCTCAGACATACTGCAAGGTCATTTAGAAAAAATACAAAAATGGATGGAAAAGTGGCGAATCAAGGCCACCAAATCTACCCATGTTACCTTTACTTTCGTAAAGAAAACTGTAAGCCAATTACACTAGATGGAGATATCCTACCACACAAAACAGCTGTCAAATATCTGTGTCTGGATAGGAGACTTACCTGGGCTATACACCTAAAAACAAAGAAAAATGAGGCAAATTTCCAGCTTAGCAACATGAACTGGCTTATAGGACGATCATTGCAGCTATCTGTACACAATAAAATACTAGTGTATAAAAGTATTGTGAAACCAATCTGGTCCTATGGAATAGAGTTATGGGGCTCAGCAAGTAACTCGAACCTTGAAATACTGCAAAGATTTCAAAACAAGGCCTTAAGAACCATTACCAATGCACCTTGGTTCACACGCAACACAGAAATTCACGAACATCTTAACATTCTAAGTGTTAAAGAGGAAGCAAAACGACACAGCACCAAATACTTAGACACTTTACAGACACAGTCAATGAAGAACTAAATGACAAAAAATATGTTTTAGCCTTATTTATTGATTTTTCCCGGGCATTCGATACTCTCGATCATAGTACGCTCATTGAACAACTTGATTGTTGTGGAATTAGAGGTAATTTACTTGAATGGTGCAAAAATTATTTAAGGAATAGGAAATTTAAGGTTAAGGTTGAAAAAACCACTAGTTCCTTTGTAAACGTCACAAATGGCACAGCTCAGGGATCGGTGTTGGGACCCCTATTCTTTCTGACCTATGTTAACTCAATGCACCGGTGCATTAAACATTGCATGTGTTACCAATTTGCAGATGACACATGTCTATTGGCAGCAGCTAAAGACCTTAAAACAGCAATAGCTAAGCTTCAATCGGACTTTAATGAACTGTTAAAATGGTGTCATGACGCAGGGCTGGTAATCAATACGGACAAAACTAAATTGTTAATTATAAAATCTCCTTACCTTAAAAAAGACCCCACCCCCGTCAATCTCATAGCCCATAATCACTCTTGTATCCATATCTCAATCACCTTACGAACTTGTGCTTGCCCAAAAATTTATATCGTCAGTAGTCAAAAATACCTTGGACTCATTATTGATACCAAATTCTGTTGGTCATCCCATATCGAACACGTATTAAAAAAATTAAGACAATTTTTGGCTAACATTACTATTTTGAAAAACCGTATCCCGCTTAAAACTAAGATACTCCTATATCACTCGCTGGCTGAATCGTATGTGCAATATGGTCTTAGTAGCTACGGGAGAACTTATACAACTTATCTTAACCAAATCTATAAATTGCAAGTCAAAATCCTCAAAACAATATTACCTCTAAAATCTAAATCAAACGACGGCTGCTTGGAATTATTGTTCAAACAGTGTAAAGTTTTACCTGTACACGATATGATAAAATATAATTTACTAAAGGAATACTTTTTTGATGATGACTTAAAACATCCTATTGAACATCCAGTGTGCACGCGGGCCGTCACTCATAACCGGCTCCGTACACTGCGCGCGAGCAATGTGTACGGTGAGAGGACGGCGAGATACCTAATACCGCGCTTATTAAATCAATTACCTCCTGAATTAATAACTACCATAACTCATTCTAACATAAAAAATAAATTAAAATCTTACTTTCTTTCGGAACATTGATATTAATCTTCAAAATTTGTAATACCATTGGAATGCACTCATCTTACTTCTAAAAATTTCGTAAACGTAAACTGATAACTTGTACTACGTCATTAAACCTACGTGGTTTTTCTGTTAGTACTAAATTATAATTTTTTTCATCTTGTATTAATAAATAAATAAATAAATAAATACAAAAAGAGATTACAGGAACATGTAAACACACTAGCAAGAGCCCTCATTACTAGTAATACGCATAAGTCACGACTAAAAAAGTGGAATATACTGGACATTGACAAAAGATAGGGCCATAGGATAATGGCCAATACAGCAAACTTGGACTTACTTAATGGAGTTTGGACAAATAAAACCCAATTTAATAATGGATAAGATCTGATTATGGTTATAACTAGCCGATTGCAGATGTTGAAAGAAAAAAAACATTATAATATTAATAAATATTATAATAGTCATGATACAGTACATCAGTATTTGACTCATAAACATGGTACCGACTTTTCCTAATTTTTCTTATTTTGTTTTACAATTTACAGAATAAATGGTGATGGATCTTATCATAGGAGTTTTGCGAGTGTAGTGGAGCCTTTACAACGAGCTGAAGATATACAGTGCGGTAACCATGGATACAGTCAAAGATCTGTGGCACAGGTAAAGAATAGATTATACTATAAACATAGTATAGATCAGTAGATTGCCTTTTGCAAACATGCCATGATTGGTTTAACCGCGCCGGATGCCTATTCGTACAGATGCACCCATTTTAAGGCGACGCCTTGTTAATTTGGCTGTAGCGATATCGATTTTTCTCAGCAATGACTAAAACTAAGAAATTAAAGTTCATTGTCAGTATTCATCATGTATTTGTCTTTGAATTACCCATAGCATAACACGACTGGTCAACTTTCTTCATAACACAGAATAATCAATCAAAAAGGCCTCTGTAAAAAAAGGGATTTCTATTTTGCCAACAAAGGAGAGCGATTTAAGCTTCCAAAATTTGTACATATATTGGTTCAAGCATAAACTTTAATTTGCCCATAGCTTATATGAAATGTATTTATGGTTTTGAAATTACGCGACAAAAACCATTTTGTCGCTTACGCCCTTTCCATTTTTTGCCAACATGGTTTTTTACTTTAATGCGGCGTCACCTTAACCGTTGCGTTGTGTTTAAATGAATAATATGATGTACTGTTCTTTACTTTGCCTAAACCATGTCCATACTTCCATATTAATATTATAAATGCGAAAGTCTGCCTGTCTGTTCTCTTCACGCCCAAACCGCTGAACCGATTGTGCTGAAATTTGTTATGGAGATACATTGAGTCCCGTTAAAGGATATAGGACATTTTTTTCCTGGAAAAATGTATGGTTCGAGTGATAAACAAATTTTGTCGCAACGGAGTTGCGGGCGTCATCTAGTATCTTTATATTTAAATTTTTTGTTGATAATATTAATCTCAATTTAATTTTTTTATTAACAAATAACAGATAGCTAACACTCAGAATTGCTACAACGCTCCACTTCTACAACCTGTGCATCAACCGGAGACGAGAGAAGCCACCATTATAACACACCACCCTCTGACAGCTAACGGTAAGATGACATAAAGATAAAAAAGGCTTCCTAATTTTAGGAAGCCTTTGTTATCTTAGTAGTAGTAGTAGTAGGTGCCCTATTACTAAGACTTTGATGTCTGTCCGTCTGTATGTCACCAGGCTGTAACTCAAGAACGGTAATAGCTAGAAAGTTGAAATTTTAACAGATTGTGTATATCCGTTGCCGCTATAACAACAAATACTAAAAATAAAATTAACATTTAAGGGAGGTTCCCAAGGCCCATACAACAAACGTGATTTTTTTGGCCTTTTTTGCTCTACATCAATAATAGCAACAGGTAGGTACTTGAATTTTTCACATAATCTTTAGTTTTATGAGAACTTTAATATTAAATAATAATGAAAAAAATTACATACAAAAAATATTAAATTAATTTAATTTCGCCCTAATTTTGCTCTATAATGGTACGGAACCCTTCGTGCGCGAGTCCGACTCGCACTTGGCTGATTATTCTTGACCCGCGAACGCGCCAGCTTGCACTGCATAGTTTTTTTAACCGAACTTGATGGACTCTTTTCAGTAATTATTATAAACAACAATTACACGCGGCTGTTACTAGAATATTATTGTAAGTTGAAAGTCTTATTCTTTATTTTTTTCAATTTATCAACAATTCTTTTAAAATTTTAAAATATTTTTTGTTTCAACAAATTGTAACGCGATAACCACGTACGTATACGCGATACGTAGTATCCCTTAGTAGTCTGTGGCGATAACACACTACACGAATGATAGCTGTCAAGTTCCGCACACCACTACACTGCAGGCGTGCGAGACGCGGGTTGCGGTCGGCGGGGGGATTGCCCCCGCCCTTCGTCTCAGGCCCCAACCGCATTTAACTGGCGCGCTAACAATATGTATTCGGTACTCAATTTGTAGACTCGTGGAACAAATTGTTTGACACAGTAATTACTCTTCCTTAGTTTTTATTATTCGTACAATGTAATCTAGTTGTTTCACTCTAACTGTTTGTCCGTCTCGCTCCAGTGCCGCTGGCGGCGCGTCTGACGGGCTCGCTCGGCGCTATCAGCGTCCGCGAGCCTCGCCCGCACAACGTGCCGGGCTTCTACGCGCCCGCACCAACGCAACTCCTTACTTTGTAAGTGTTGTTTTTTTCCTCTTTATTAATAAATAAAATATGTACTACATTGTCTACATGCCTTTACACAAGTATACAGTTGAATCTATTTTATCCTTGTCTATCAAGAAACTTTTCTAACGTTTTATGATAAAGTATAAGTGTTAATACTTTATACATTGCTATAGTCACAATGTCATAACGCCTGTAGTCTCTAGTCTGTACAGTGTACACTTCGTGGGTTTTTTTTTATGTCAGACACAGACATCGAAATTGCATTATTTTATTAGGTTTGGTTTGACTATATTCCGCTGTTTTCAGGCACCGCACCATCCCTCGCATATCTACGGACAGCGGCGTGGAGTGGACGGTGGCGGGTGAGGCGCGGCGTTCGTTCCACCGGCCGCGCGCCGCCGGCCGCAGCGTGCCGCGCAACCTCGACATCGCATCCGCCGCCCCCGCGCCCCCCGCACCCCACGAGTGAGTGCGACAGAGACGGCGCATACAGCCCTCTCTCTCTATTGTAGCGCGCTCGTTCCACCGGCCGCGCGCCGCCGGCCGCAGCGTACCGCGCAACCTAGACATCGCCTCCGCCGCCCCCGCGTCCCCCGCACCCTACGAGTGAGTGCGACAGGGACGGCGCATATAGCCCTCTCTTTCTGCTGTAGCGCGAGAGAAAGAACGGCTTGTAACACTCTTTTGTAGGGCACGAGAAATGGCTAGCGAGTAGCGGTAACAAGTTCCTCGTGGTAAAAGTTGTGTAAGTCTTTTATTAAATTATTTGTTTATTAACCTCTTGAACCCCACCGACACCTTAACGAGCCACCCGTGAAAATACCTCTGTGTACCACCTCACGCTGTTTTCTAACTTATTTCAGTGTATTTAAAATTTAATTTCGTTTGTTCTATGCGTTATTTTTAAGATTATAAAGTTGGCTACAAAAAGAACGCACTAAATTAGTTCCTGATTGGCGCAATTTTGTAAAACTTAAAAAAAAAAAACGAAAAATTTAAATGGCGCCATAGAACGCGGTATTTGAGGCTCAATAGAATTTTGATATTCCGGTATTCCAGAGGTTAAGGCTATGATTACAAATAAATCTAAATTACCATTAATTGCTAAACTATGAGAAATTTAAACGATACGTTTGTGAAGTAACAGTCGCGATCACAAAACTATAATGACTAATGGTAACTAATACACAACAATATCTAATGGGGTAAATTGCAATCTGGGTATAGAAACTTTGTCAGTTAGCATTTATAATTGCGACCAAGTAGAAAATATAGTATCAATATATTGTCCTCCATCTATACAAACGAGTCAGACGGATTGGGACTTGATTTTTTCAAATTTACCGAACAAAACTTTAGTGCTCGGTGACTTTAATGGCCACCACAATTATTGGTCCAGCAAAAATGATAATCGTGATTATCAAATTTTTAATGCGATATCAGATAGCAATCTTATTGTATTGAACAATGGCCAATCCACTCGTATCGACTTGTTACATAACAACATTATGCAGTATTCGTCCCCAGATCTATCTCTAGCCACTAGTGATTTAAGCCTGAAACTCGAATGGTCGATATTGAATGAAATGCTAGGTAGTGATCATTGTATAATTAAAATTACTACTTATCAAAAAATAAATAAATTTTTAAAATATAGAAGAAACTATAAAAAAGCCGATTGGATTTCATATAAAAAAATATTACACAAACTTTACAACAATTACATTTTTCAAAACAATTTGCAAGCATCGTACGATCTTTTTATTGACTATATGAACATAGCAGCGGATTTATATATTCCTAATATTAAAATAAACGAAAACATCGAAAGCAGGTTTTCTTGTAAGCCATACTGGAATGCATCTCTCTCTAAAGTGGTAGCAGAACGCCGTTTGGCCCTTTCTAAATTTCGACGCAACCCCACACCCAATAATTATAATATTCTTCAGGATAAAATCAGGGAATCTAAAAGGCTCATTAGGAATGCTAGAAACACATCATGGCAAAACTTTTGTTCTTCCCTCGACCAAGTATCTAATCAAAATGAGCTGTGGCAGAAGATGAGATGGGCCAAGTAGAAAATTCAAAATATGTGTTTGAGAACAATAGGTGGATTTCTTAGAAATACTGCGATCCATGTGATGGAATGTGAGCTTTCTCTCCCTCCGTTACATATCAGGAGACACTATCTAGCTGGAAAATTTTTATTAAAATTAAAATCTGTTTCTAATTATGACACTTTTTCCATAGTTGATAAATTGTCCGATCTTTGCCAAAGTCCATTCTGGAGACGAAATAAAAAGCCCTTATTGGTCCGCTTACACGACTCATATAAGACGATACCTATTGAATCTAGCAGTATTTAGGAAGATTTTCACTCATTACATGGGTAAGTAATGTGATCCTATCTCATGTGGTAAAATTATACATTGAAAATGCCCCCGAACCCAAGAAAACATTAAAAATGATTTGAAAACAAAATGTAATAACTATATTGTAAATTATTTTTCACAGTTTCATAAAATATTTACAGACGGATCCAAATACCAAGATAAAGTGGGCGCAGCTTTTCTGGATCCACAATTAAATAAGACCGGTAGATTTAAAATTAATTCATATACATCTATTATGGGAGCAGAACTATTTACTATTTACAATGCATTATTATATGTACAATCTAAACACACCGGCAAAATTAGAGGAACATAACAAAATTTTCAATTTTTTTTTAATTGTTCACTGATTTTTATATATTTATTTATTTATTTACTAATTGATTATTAAAGAATAAATTTTATATAAATTTAGGGCATAAAAACGTGAAAAATAGAAAAAAATCAGCAAAAATCAAAAAATTAAGAAAATCTTTGAAATTTCAGTAGTAAGTTTTTAAGATAAATTCTCCATTTTATTAAAGAAATGCCATGTTAAAAGCGTGTAATGCCTTCTATGGATCTCAAGAGGGCCTGGATACGCCATTCCATGCTTGCATTTTAATTGTCAATCATTTCCTGTGGGATATTCTCCTACTCCTCCACTAGCGCCAACTCGAGCTCCTGGACACATTTTGGAGCTGGAGTTTCAACTCGTACCGTTCACCCATTGATGTGCCACACGTCTTCAATCGGATCCACATCCGTAGACCACGCTGGCCTCTCCACCTGGGCTACGCCAGCATCGTTTAGGTAATAATACCCGATTTTCTTACTCTATGGACGCACATAAAATTGAAATTACTACCTAAAACTGTGTAAAAGGCACACCATGCAGTTCCAGGATGTCGGTGCTATAGCACTGTACTGTCAAAGTACCATCATCTATAATCATCAGCTCCATGCGGGCTCCAAATCATATGCAACTCCAAACCATTACGAAGCCTGCATCATAGGCCACTGTTTCCGGTAAGTTTGATGGCCTGTAGCTTTCCTTATGATTTATCCACATTCTTTATCGCCTGTCAATACAATGTACACAGAATTTGCTCCCATCACTGTACAGCACAAGATTTCATTCACTTGTGTAATTTTGATGTTCACGTGCAAATCTTAGCCTGGCTCTTCGGTGTCCTGTCTCAGGTTTTGGTGCCTTTGCTGGCATTTTTGAGTTTAATTTAACTTCTTTGAGTCTTCTTCTTACTGTACAATCACTTACACGTTCATCTTGGACATGTTCCGACAGGTTTCGTGTCTGCATAGCAGTTTGAGGTTGATTTATTAAGTTTTGTTTCCTTACAAAATGGTCATCCTGAACCATTGTCACCCGATATCTGCCTTGTTCTCGTCTCCGAACGTAAGATCCAGTCTCTCTGAAGCGTTGAAAGTTACGATGAACCACGGAAGCCGAGACACCTAAGGCCTGACTGACCGAACGGTAGGTATGACCTTTCTCTATCGTGGTTACAGCTCTAGCTGTCGCAGATGCTGGGAAATCACTAATTTTGTATCTAAGCAATGTGTTCTTCCAAAAACCAAACAATCAAATGAGCTGAGCATACCTTTCACCCCGCTAAAACGCCATTCTTATCAGGAACACTTACAACGTCAATAATCGAAAAACACTTATTAGGGCATAATTGCTATAAAAACCTATTAACTTGCCAGTTTTGTTCAATATTTTATTTCTTGAATGAGCTTAGAAGCTATAAAAAAGGCTTTCAGACAGCCCGACTCACTTGAGTTCAAGTTTTGGCCCTTTTTACCTATGTTCCGCTAATTTTGCCAGTGTGTGTATTAATGTTAAAAAAAATGTGATTTTTTGTGACTCCAAGAGTGCTCTTCAGCACGTATTAAAGTGTTCTTCTAATGATCGATGTACGCAGTTAGCTTATGATATCGTGGCATGTATTTTAAGTTTGATTAGGTCTGGCAAAGAGATTATATTATAGTGGATACCTGCTCATATCGGCATCATAGACAACGAAAGGGTAGATGGTTTAGCGAAAGAAGCAACCACGCAGGGCGATATAGTTGGGCGTCTTCCTGACTATACTAATATTTTAACTAACGTAAAATCTCAAGGATACCGGTTATGGAAAGAATATTTTGATGAACGGTCATTATCAAAAGGAGTGTGGTATAGAAGTATGCAAGTGACTATACCAAAAAGACCTTGGTTCGATGATGCCGATATGAGCAGGCGTTCCGGACATCTTCCTTTAAATAGTTTCGCTTCATTGATGGGAAAAATCACATCACCAAATTGTTCAGAATGCGGCGTGGTGGAAGACGTGTACCATATTTTAATCGAATGTATCCGGAACGAAGTCGAGAGACGTAGAATTCTATACGAGTATAATATTGATGTACGTCAGATAGGAGTATGTAATAGTTTTCTTTCTTTCCCAAAATCAAAAGAGGCTAGCATGTTATATAAATTAGTTAAGTTAGGCATTAAGTTTAGAACATAAATTATTATGTATGTTCCTATGAGGGTGACATGCTCGCAAAGCGAACAAACCCTCTTTAATAAATAAAGAAAAAAAAATATATCTAATGGGGACTTACAAGTTACTACTAATAATTAAAATTTAGATAACTCGCTAACTTGTTTCTTATAATTGCACAACTTTGAGGAGAAAATGTCTACTTTGCATAATTTTTTATTATAATGTGTGCAAGAAAGCTTGAGAAATGTATTTTAAATTATGGACCTTAGTCGATGCAAATAAATTTTATTTTATTTTATTAAGGCAAAAACAGTTTTTTACAAAAATTATTACAAATATGATTACAAATAAACCTAAATTACCATTAATTGCTAAACTATGAAAGATTTAAAGGATGCCTTTGTTAAGTAACAGTCGCGATCACAAACTAGACTAAAGGGTTACTATAATACACAACAATAATGTGCACTTAAGTTACTACTAATACAAAATATAATGATATTAAAATTCAGATAATTCGCGTATTTGTTTCTTGTAATCGCGCAGCTTTGAGGAGAAGATATCTACTATGCATAGATTTTTATTATAATGTATACAAGAACGCCTGAGAAAAGTATTTTTTGCATAATTTCTATGACAAAAAGGAATGTGGAAAGTGTCTTTAGAACGTGAGGAAAAAGATCGAGTAACTTTAAAGTGTACCAAACTTAATAAGTCTGGGGAGCTGGTATAATTGTTGACAATTTTATAAAGGAAAATAGCATCTAGGTGGTCACGTCTGGAGCACAAAGAATGCATGTGATGTAGTTTCATGCTTTCCTTGTAATCTGTGTGTGTGTGTTCGGAGTGGTAATTAAGGTATTTTACAAACTTTTTTTGTACTTTTTCTAATCTCTGAACGTGGACGTCATAACTAGGACTCCAGACCACGCTACCAAATTCGAGAACACTACGCACATAGGACATGTAAAGTGTTTTCAAAGTGTTACCCCTACGTAAAGGCTTGCTGAGACGGATTATAAGACCCAATGCTTTAAATGCCTTCGTCACTATTCTATCAATATGTGAATTGAAATGTAATTTAGCATCTAAATAAATGCCGAGATCACGGTCTTCCTAACATCCCGTACTCGAAAGATACCGGGTAATGCTTCCTTGTAAAAGTTATATACTCGTAACAACACTTATCGGTATTTAGGTGAAGTTGATTATTTTTGCAGTACAATTCAAATGACCTTAAATCTTCTTGAAATAGTTCACAGTCATCGTTGGAATCTATAATTTTGAAAATTTTAGTGTCATCTGCATAGAGCAAGTGACGAGAATTTTGGAAGCAAATCCCGATATCGTACAAGTACAAATTGAAGAGGAACGGACCGAGATGCGAACCCTGAGGGATTCCAGACGTGATCATAATGAAGCTGGAAATACAGGCTCTCAATGCCACTGCCTGGCTGCGATTACTGATATAGGAGCAGATCCATCTCCACAGATCACTGTGTATACCGATTCTAGCGAGCTTCTTTAAAAGTGTGGAATGATTAATTCTATCGAACGCTTTCGAGAAATCCGTATACACGGCATCTACTTGGTGGCCGGCATCCAAAGCATTGATCAGGTAGTCAGTATATTGCACAAGATTCGTACTTACTCCGCGTCCATGGAAGAACCCGTGTTGTTCGGTAGGTACAACATGACGCATTTGTGTTGTAAGTGATTCGGTTACAATTTTCTCTAAGACTTTACCGAGAATATTTAACTTAGAAATGGGTCTGTATTGAGAGATATCACGTTTGTCCCCTCCTTTTGAGATTGGTGTGATAAAGTGTTGGGATAAAGAAACAAACATATTTCCGGTATTGATAATACATACTGTAGTTCAAGATCAACGCATTAAACACCACTCTTTCCACAATAATAATATGGTGTAACCTATTACAGTGGCGTAGTGCGTGCGGGCAGCGGGCGGTCGCGCGCCCACAGCGCGGAGGAGGGCGACAGGCCGCCCCCGCCGCCGCCCCCTCTCACACCCCCGCCTAATGCGTCCCTGCCGCTTACCGTTGACAAGGTATTTACATTTTACAATAACAGTTGCACTCAAAACTATTTGGGATGCTTTGCGAAAAATGTGTTTTTGAGTTAGAAGAAACTTTATTTGGTAAAATATTACAATTTACAAAGTTAGTAATATAATCGTTTCATTTGCTTGTTTAAAAGTAAATAGTGAAGGTTTAGACACAAAGTTTCCTGTCAAAGACTTAATTTAAGGGGAATCTAAGGGGGCTCGAATCAAAAATCTCTTCAAGCCTGATTGTTAGATACAAATTTTCCGTGATGATAAACGCTTTGACGTCGCAACGTACCGCTACGCCCCGGATCAGTGAGTTACTATTTTGAAACGGAGTGCCGCCACGAGATTAGTATAATGCGCAATAAGGTTGATTTTTAATCCCAGACAAAAAAAAAAGAAGAGACTTGTCCATTTGCGGCAGATAGTCTGCTTGTCTGTCTGTCGTTGTATGGCATTTTGGGTTTATCTTCTAGCACTATGAGCCTCGAATGATTTGATCGGTTTAATATTTTGAAATCATTCGAATACTTGAAACTCACTACAGTTTTAAATGGGATATTGTTTTTAACAGTGCCGGTCTTCGCACTACTCTGGGTGAATTCTTTCGGCGCCCAGGGTTCTGGTAGTACTAAAAAAGGAGGTGCGGCGCCTCTTATTATTTGCCTTCGCCGCATTTTATCCGGCGCCCTGGGCAGTCGCCTTGCGTCGCCCCCCTAACGCCGCTACTGGTTTTTAATTAAGTTATCGTTTGCAGCCGTCGTGCGTGTGCAGCTACTCGGGCGGCGGCGGCGGCGCGGACGGCGGGGAGGACGACTACCGCAGCGAGTGCGAGAACTGCAAGACCACCGACACCGGGTACGAGTGTACGTCTACTTGTGTAGTAGTGATGGAACTGACGAATTTTTTCTCCCTAGATGTTTGTTACCTTAGGGACCTATCAGACAGAGAGCGGTCCCGCGGTCAAGCGTTCAAGCGGTCAGTTTTGCGTTTCTCGTGTTATTTTTTTTTTGAGGGTAGGGGATTGGGCCTCCCGTAAACTCACTCACTCGGCGAAACACAGCGCAAGTGCTGTTTCACACCGGTTTTCTGTGAGAACGTGGTATTTCTCCGGTCGAGCCGGCCCATTCGTGTCGAAGCATGGCTCTCCCACGTGTATGTTAAATGACGTTATAACTCATATAACACGACGCCTCTCTACTCAGGGGCGTAGCTACGGCCCGGCTATCAATTATGCGGGGCCCGGAGCCATGAGTATGCAAAAATGAATAAAAACTTTCCTAATACCATTTTTTTAAATTCACAAATTGACAAATTAAAAAACAGCAATTCCTTTGTTACCCGAGTTAAGCGTGAGCTCAAAAGTTGGCAACACCCTATGTGATTTTTTCTTTTCTGAGAAGTTTTATCTTTCCTAAGGGCCTCCAATTTTTTTTATACGGGGTCCCGCCAAGCTACGCTACGCTTCTGCGTTATATACTTAGATATACTCACACAGGGGGCGTCCTGATTGACCGCTCGAATAAAAGCGAACTCAGAATGCCTTAACGCGGGACGACTCGTTGTCTGATAGATCACTTAGTAGTAGTAGTGATATTAAAAGCATAGTCGCTTTCGCATACTAGATGTTGCCCGCGACCTTATCGTGCTGACATTTTGTTGATCGCACGGATAATGTCTCAAATCACCATGCTCGATTTCAAGCGGTAAAAAGGAAACAGAGAAAGACATGTACAGATTTTACCTACTATGGTCAAGGTCAGTTAGGGCTCCCACACATAACTGCGAATTCGCATCGCATCGCAAATATCTGCGAGAAAATTCATAATAAAAATGACATTACGATGCGATGCGAATTCGCAGTTTTGTGTGGGAGTCCTACATAGGACTTTATAATTTGTAGGTGGGAGGAGAACGGCGAGTGGTCTGAGGGCACGCAGACACTACAGCGGCGTGCGCCCCCGCCCCCAGCGCCGCCACCCGCCACCGCCACTCTGCCACAGCCCGTCACCAGGTACACACACTTATACGCACACCTATACGCACGCAAATACGCGCGCCCGCCCCCCGCGCCGCCTCCCGCCACCGCCACACTGCCGCAGTCCGGCACCAGGTACACACACGCATACGCACGCTTACACGCAAATACGCACGCACACAGCGGCGCCTGCCACCGCCACTCTGTCGCAGCCCGTCACCAGGTACGCACATTTATACGCACGCACACGTTACTCGTAATACGCACGCACACAGCGGCGCGCGTCTCATAACTATACTGCAGCAACCCGTCACCAGGGGCCGTACCACGAAACCGTTTTGAGACTCAAAAAATCGTACAAGAATGCCGCGGCCTACTCTAACAAACGAGAAATTACGTTTGTATACGCATACAAGGACGCATACAGCAGCTTGCATATCCGTACTCAACATAATATATAGTACCGCAGCCCCGGCCCGTCACCTTACATGTGCGTACGAGTGTCATGTACATGGTATGCACATAATGTATGCTATAACGGTGGACACAGATTGACATAAGTCTTTATGTTACTAAATAAATAAATGCATTTTTCAGGCGTACTGTAATGGGACCCCCGTCTAACTGGGAGAACTGGTTCAACACGATACCGGACTCCGACTCCGAGTCGGAGGAGGAGTGAACCGGACATGTCCGCACCGGACAAGTTCGACCCGCCCTCATTCCCGGACATGTCCGATACCATTAAGCGTAAGTCGAATCTCAGAAGACGAGTACAGGCGTATGTGAAACTTCTTTTATCCAAAAGCAAAATTTTATAACGCGCTTAAAATTGCATTCTCAACGGCCAATGAAGTTTTACTTCAAAACAATCATGTGTGTTAATGTAGGAGGTATGTAAAGTAAAACGTAAGGTACTCTTTAGCTAACACGATACCACTTTTCGGCTTAATTTTTTTTATATTCTTCCCAGCGGCAATGAATTATGTCTTTACAAGTATCGAAGATCCCTTTTGTTAGTATTTATATTCTTCCCAGCGGCAATGAATTATGTCTTTACAAGTATCGAAGATCCCTTTTGTTAGTATTTGAATAATATTATGAATAATTCAATTTTGGTTTGTAATGTTAGTCCAAAGTGATGGTGTCCAAATTATCATATTATGTGACTGTTTATGGCTAATAAAAAAAAAGCAACGGATGGGAAAAATGGTTCATGGCTGAAGACAAATTACATTATACAAGAATATAATACAAAGTGTACCAAAACTAAGTGTTTTTTTAACTAAGTGAACTTTAGAGTCTTAATGTGTTCCTTATATAAAGTTCACTGTGAAAGTAGCAGCGCTGAAAGAGCAAGTTTTTGTGATTTGTATGGGCAAGCGCTGGAGCGTCATAAAAATTTCCTTTACAAAAGTAAAAGAAAAAGTTACTCTTTCAAGACTGATACTTTCACAGCGAACTCTATACAGGAAACTCATACACACCCTCAAGTATTATCACTTAGTTTTGTTACACCCTGTAGAATCAATCCTGTTGCGTGTCTGCATAAACGGGATAGCAATATGCGAGAGTGAAAGAGAGGAAAGATGCGTTATTCGACTTTCTAGGTAGAGTAGGCCTACTACAAAATTGTTTTGAGACTCAAACAATCGGAGGAAAATGCCGCGTCCTGCTCTAACAACGTCATTTCACGTTTGTTAGAGTGTGTCTCGTACGTTTGTTTGAGTCCCAAAACGGTTTCGTGGTACGGCCCCTGTATTGTACTGAATTGTTATTTTAGGATTGCCAACTTTTATTACAAGAAATGAAGTGTATTCGGATCTGTAAAGTATTTTAGAGACATGAACAGTATTAATTGCGTACGTATGCGTCTATTTTAGAGCTTCTCGTACATTTTACTGAAAATAAAAATAAATTTGTCTGAGTGTCGTCGTAAGTATAACACGTCATAATAAAGTGTTTGCATTTTGATGCTGAGGAATTCTGTTTAAATACTGTTTAAAACTGTATAGTTGGCAATCCCATCTAATTTGTAACTTGTAAGTGCAATATAAGTGTCTAAACACACCATGCCGCCACGATACGCGGCCGAAGTTCGGCAAGATTACGCCTGCAATGTATTTTAAACCGATGACACACCATGCCGAATAGATATTAATAGTATATAATAATAATAATACTCCCCCACACCGATTTCGGTGACGGTGGCCAGTTTCATTGAAACCAGGCCAGGTACGCAGGAGTAATTTTATAGTGCTCAAGTGTGTGCGCAGTACACAAGAGCACTCTCTATTCCTTTACTCTCATAACCCAGTGGGACGGAAGACCGACACGACTGGCGAGAGATCAGGCGCAGGACCGACTTTTTACATGCCCATCCGACGCATGGATCATCTTACTTGTCAGACAATCAGGTGATCAGCCTGCATTGTCCTAACCAAACTTGGAAATAACATGTTTCCAACGCGGGAATCGAACCCACGACCTCCGAGTCGAGAGCCACGCTCTTAACCACTAGACCACGGAGGCGTTATTATTCTTATTATTATTATTTTATTATTAGTATATAAATAAATAGCGTACAGCCGAACTTCGGTCGAGCGTAAGTTCGGCGTCAATTCGGCGGCGTTCGAAACACTGAATACCTACTCGGACAAAGTTACGCAACTGAATTTCCGCCCCGTAATTTCGGCTCTTATCGTGTGTCATATCAGCCTAATGCGGCGGAACGTAATATCGGCCACGGAACTTCGGCCGCGTATCTTCGGCATGGTGTGTTTAGACACTAAAACATTCCTGGGAAGGAAAAGCAAGTATCTGCCCGTCAAACTGCTACCATTGTTCTGTATACGACTGTCAAAACAAGTAATAAGTTTCGTACAGCCGCTATAATATTAAAATGATCTTAGAATTTATTGTAAAGTATAATAATTATGTATTTCACTTCTGCACATTCTGTCACTGCCATTCCAGAATCTTACAAACTTATATCTGCCTTATAATGTTGCTTGTCTGTATGTCAAGATTGGTTTTGAAATTCTTTACATAATAAAATAAGAGTTTTATTATATATTTTATCTGGTACTCTTTACACGGTTATAAAAGAGCATATTACTCCCAAATTAATAATGCGCATGGAAATCTTCGCTAATTGTCGTAATCACGAAAACACTCGAATCTATGAAACTTGCATTTTGCACCTTGTTCAAAAGAAATAGAAGTAAATATCATAAAGCCGGTGGCTGTCCGCTGTCGCCTGTCGCTAACTCACCGGGAAGCCATAGCGGCGTTACCATGGTAACGTCCAAGCAACGTCAGGCGCCTCTACGTCGCTGCAAAGCGCTGTTTTGCTTATATTAAGTTTAAAACAGCGCTTCCGACGCTCGGGAAATACGACCGTTGCCGAAAAATTACGAAAATTTCTATGCGCATTATCACATTGGGAGCACTGTAATTATTATTCTCTCTATGCACATTTTTGCTTCGTATTAGTTACCTTTACTTATATTGCCAAAGATTTTAATATAGTTTTGCTTTTGCACACTATTTTTATAAAATATATTTTGCATATTGCTTTATAATATTATAAAATATATTTTATTAAGTGTTTCTTTATAAGAATAAAGTTTATTTGTTTGATTCTTTGTATATAGGGTATTTTCAAGTATATGATATCATCACAATTGAATTAGGATATTCGGTGCCAAATAGAAAATGTTTGTGAAAATTCAATCCAACTTTTTACTGAGTAGCTAGGTAGGTTCATGAATTTAAATCTTTCGAATAGAATAGAATTTATGTAAACACACATTCGTCAGATTTTTAATTTTTTCCTTTTTTTTCTTTATAAGATACAGTTATAGCGTTGAAAAATACTTTGAAAATAACTAATAACAATAAAAACCAGGTAAAACTAAAAAATAATACATAGAAAAATATGTACACATCAAATAAAAAAAATTCATCATACAAGTCCATTGTATTGACTACGCTGCGTAAAAATATTTATAAGTAAAGGGAAAAATAAACTACCAAGTTTGACGAATGTGTGCCCATAATATAAAGTCATAGTTTGAAATAAAATATAACAGTGTAATGTAGATGAGATAAATATTTTTGATTGTTTAAACTAAACTCGCTAGGGGCAGCTCAAAGATGAATATTTTAATAAACCATTCCGTTTCTAAAATATAATGTAGATTGTTAAAGTATTTTTGATTAAAGAAACGTAGATTTAAGAAATCATTAGATTTAAGCCTGAATTATTTTTTGTTATGTTTTTGTTGTGTTGCACCAAGTTTTGTTTATTTATTTATATTTTACTTTTTGTTGTATAAATCGTAACGGCAACCATGGTATTTAGGTGGTATTTCAGTTATTTTATTTTATAATACACTGGTACGTTGTTCGTATGGAAGATGAGTATTGGCAACATTTTTTTAATAATAACGTTATCATTATAATTTTGTGGTGGAGTAATAGTTAATTTATTGATTTAATTCTTAACATGTAAATATTAAATTCAAATGTAACGCAAGTATATTGATCGTCGGTGTTAATCGTTTGTCTATTATTCTTTTCCATCAAACGTATATTATTGAAAAGATAAATAACAAGAGATATAACATAAATTGGGACTTGAGTATTTAAAAATTACTTAATAAAAAAACGGTTAAAGTTAAGGATTTTTTTTCTATATCAGAGCGTGATCTTCTTTGCACAACGACTACAACGTACCATTAAGTGTAACACTTTCGATAGTTTTTTCGTTTAGTCTTGCTAGATCTAGGTTAAGCATAATGATGTACTTAATTAGTATAGTTATTTATTCTAAATTGTTCACAAAATTAACCCACCGTATATTTGCTGAAATTATATGTATCTTTGTTTTCTGTGTACTAAATCTGGACATCTTCATAGTCCAAGCACTTACAATCTGCGAAAAAGTATTCGTAACTTTATTAAATGAATAAGTAATAGACAATGCAATAATCTGTAATATTTTTTTTTTCAAAAACGTAACAGATTATTGCATTATCATTGGCTCTTAATACGTATTAATTAGACTACTGGAGAGAGGCTAAAATCGTGCTCAAAGATTCCCTTACATACATAAAGTCTAAGATTATTAAAGCGTGTTAAAAGTAATGTGTTAAAAATAGTGATAGTTTTGACCGATTTTAACAAAACTTTCATATTTTGATAAAGTTAAGGATACTTTTTCATATATTTTTCGTGCTCTCTTTGTAACAGGTTAAGAAATTTTTTTTCGTTATTTCTCGTTCTGTGTCGAAATCGAGACACTCAAAACAAAAATGATTAAATAAATCGATGGATTAAACTAATTGTTTTATTTCTTAACCCTTTACTGCATATGAAACCATTTCTGGCTCTTCAGATTAAACATTTTTTTCTGCCTTAATTATAATGAGAATGGATTATATATTTTCACTCCTATATCAACTACTTTTCCGTGGATCGAAACGTATTTTTTTGCTGATGGCAAAATGTCATCTGCGAATGTAATTTCACTTTTTAGCGGCGTAGGCGCATGAAACAGACGAAGTGAAATTTTATGCTACTTTGACGATGTATAATATTGAAAAAAAGTACGATATTCGTGTGTTAAAAAATCTGATTATAATGATCAAAAGTTCTTTTTACTTTCCGTAATATTTGTTTTACTATAGATTTGGTTTTTCTGCTATATTTTCTGAATTTTCCGCGGGAGCCACTTCTGGCTTCGTATGCATTCACCGATCTTACTTGCACGCTTTTAAGGTATCAATAAGTTTACAAAAACTATCCCTGATGATGATTTTATTAGTGATAAATTAGGATCTGACTCGAATGGGGATAATTACCGTTCTTTAACTTTCTCTTATTCCAATACAATAAAAGCATGGTTATTGTGGCGATATGTGGAGGTCCAACTAGTACTACAATTCTGTATGGCACTATCGAAGTTTTCTAAACGTGTCGGTTAATATATTCTTACATAATTCATAAATGTACCACTTCGGCCTGACCGAAAAAACACCCTTGACCTGTTGGAAGGTCTTCCTTTGCGGCCTCCACCATTTGATCACATTAGTAACCCTCGACAAAATACTCCTACTTCATTAAAATTAATAAGTATGTTTCAATCACGTATAAAATGTGAAAATTGTTACGTTTTCTTATGCCTAAACGAGAAAAGAAACTGCTTCAAAGACTTTTACAAACCTAAATTCTGTTCTTGTTACGCATACGAAGCCATTAATGGCTTCGTATTATTTTCTAAAATAAAGTACAAATTTTTTTTTCCTAATAATCTTATTAATTACTCCTTATGGAGCAATATTAACCAGCAAAACATTTTTTATCTTCATTCTATCATAATTCATGTAATAGAGGGTTAAGAATGTGATTTATGAAACATTAGTTTAAAGTTGTAGCTAAATAAGATACGTATTATAATTGCTATAAGAAGAATTGAGTTCACTTAAAACTGTAGGTAGGTACCACAGTAGGTACCTAACCTACTGTGGCACCTACAGTTTTAAGTGAAAGAGCGAGCAACCACATCTTCAGAATATAGCGTGTCCCAAAACGTTTTGTTTTATGAACATAGTAAAGTGTAAATGGAGTAAGCCGATTTCAATATCTGCAACAGAAATATTATAGTATTACGTAGGTACATACAATATACATATAATGATGTTTACAAGTTACAACATTTTGAACGCACATAGTACTATCAGAGAAGTTGATTGCTAATTTGCTAGGTAGACGGCGGACCTAATGGTCGCGTCTCGCGTGGCAAACCCATCCGACCGATGACAAATCACAGCTAATATTGAATTGACATAAGCCGACCTGATGACGTAGTCCGTCAACTGCCGTATGCCTATAAATCAATTTCCACGATGGTACATAATATTGCCTCCCCCACACACAAGCCTTTTGCAGTGAGTCATACTCGTAACTCATAAGTAATGTCAAAACGGTTACTTTAATCACGTACCGTATTTTAACTTTTGTATTTTTGTCTCACTGCAAAACGCAACGCGTTGGTTTAGCGTGGCTGTGCAAAAAGTCAATTTTTTCAACATTACTGTAATGGGACGTTTACATTCAGCTCCGTCGGGCAGGGTTCCCACTTGGTAGGGAAGTGAACAGGCAAGTGGGCAGCTCGAGAATGTAAATAGTCACTGGCGCTGCCACTCGCCATGCCGCTGCCGCTGCCCGACGCGGCGAGTATGTAGGGGGCTGAGTGTAAACGCTCCCTCGCATCGTTACTGCCGCAGAACTCAGAAGTATTGCCGGCAGCGGGGCAATATTGCCGGCAGCGGGAGCTGTGTAGCGACACTGGCTGAATGTAAACGTCCCATAAAGGCGCTGTTATGGGTACTCACAGAAACAAAAAGGTCCATATTAAACGGTATCCAGTTGAAACCTTTTATCTCAATAGGAATCTGAAACAGAGGTCACTCACATTATGTCTTCATAATATATTACACAATTTAATTACTACAAAATACACAATTTAATTAACGCCTCCGTGGTCTAGTGGTTAGAGCGTCGCTCTTGACTCCGGAGGTCGTGGGTTGGAATCCCGCGTTGGAAACATGTTATTTCCAAGTTTGGTTAGGACAATGCAGGCTGATCACCGGATTGTCTGACAAGTTAAAGATGATCCATGCGTCGGATGGGCATGAAAAAAGTCGGTCCTGCGCCTGATCTCTCGCCCACTCGTCCCACTGGGTTATGAGAGTAAAGGAATAGAGAGTGCTCTTGTGTACTGCGCACACACTTGGGTACTATAAAAAAAAAACTACTCCTGCGTTGTTACGCAGGCCTGTTGGCCTGGTTTCAATGAAACTGGCCACCGTCACCGAAACCGGTGTGGGGGGTATTATTATTATTAACACAATTTATCATTTTTAGGGTTCCGTACCCAAAGGGTAAAAACGGGACCCGATCCGCTCGATATCAATAACTGCAACACATAGGCACTTGAAATATTGACGAAATACTCAGTTATATTTGCACTTTAATAATCAATAATGAAATTTAAATAAATTAAATAATTAAGGGCGGATCCATACTAAAACAAAACCACAATTTTCAGCCTATATTTGCTCGATTGAGGTAAGGAACCCTTCGTGCGCGAGTTTAACTCGCACTTGGCCGATTTTATTTAAGAAAAAGTTTGCGCAAATTCATCGGTAATAATAATATACTATATTTTAACAGAATCATATGTAAAGTAACGGTCCTCTAACTAGCTAGTTTTTCATTACGGGTTCACCACTTCCTGATAAGTGCCGAATAGGCTATTCACCACTTAACTTGACAGATCAAGTATGGAGAATCTGTCAAAAAAATTGTGAATAGCCTATTCGGCACTTTATCAGAACGTGGTGAAACAAACCCTAAGTTTCAATATTCGCGCTGATAACTCGCTGCAGAATATTTTGTCTGTCAGATGTATCATGTGCTACTTATCAGAGAAGTTTATTCCTAGGCAGATGGCGGACGTACGTAATTTGGTCGCGTTAAGTCAAACCCATCCGACCGATCACAGCTAACATTGAATTGACTTAAGCCGACCACATGACGTTGGTCTGTCCACTGCCTAGGAATCAATTTCCTCGATGGTACATACGTAAGAGCCTAATATCTTTGTTTAGTAATCATAGTATGTTCGGTACTACCTGAGCTCTGGTGATCACGAACAGCACGGTTCGCCTGGTGCTGACACAGTGGATGTCCTCCCAGCCGCCGCAGTAGAATCTCACTGCAGACTCCTCTGACTGAAACGACAAGTAGTGTGGTGGTGTCTTAATTTAAATCCATACTTGTATTATAAATGCGAAAGTGTGTCTGTCTGTTACCTCTTCACGCCCAAACCCCTGAACCGATTTTGCTGTTTGGTATGGTGATACTTTGAGTCCCGGGAAAGGACATAGGATATTTTTAACCTGGAAAAATGTACGTTTCCCGCACAATAAACGAATTTTGACGCAACGGAGTTGCGGGCGTCACCCATAGATATGTTGTCCAATTATTTATTACTTTAGTAAGCACACTTTTGAAATATAATACATTTGCTTAGCTGTCTCATAAGTCATAACTCGTTGTATTTCTTTTAGATTAATAGTTAAATGGATTAGGATTTATACAATCGCAGGCACCCGTACTCGTAAAAGAGTACCCGAGTTGTCCTGTACACACGTCTATAGTAGAAACTTTAATATCTGTTAAAATCTGGACTGACGACAACTAATAAAAAACATACTTTAAAAATCACAACACGACGGAAAATTTTATCAAAAACACATGAATAGAAGATTTATATACAGGATGTAATAAAACTAAGTGATAATACTTAGGGGTTAAGGGTGTGTATAGGTTCCCTATATAGTGTTCACTGTGAGTGTAGCAGCGCTAAAAGAGATTTTTTTTTCACCTTTGTATGGAACACTTCATGACGCTGGGGCGCGCTTGCCCATACATATTCAAAAAAAAATTTGCTCTTTCAGCGCTGCGACTTTCACAGTGAACTCTATGTAAGGGACACATACACACCTAATGTATTTGTTATACCGACCGCAAACCTGAGTTTGGTTGCGAAGGCGCAGGGGTAGAAGATGCAGCAGATGGTGCCCCACCCCATCATCACGTACTGGATCTCGAACTCCTCGCTCTGAAATGTCACAATTGTGGGATATACGTGGAGATGCTAATAGTTCAAGACAATTAAATTCAAATGTATGGAAAATTTGGCAAAAATAAAGTACGACTTTTTTCCCCGTGTGCGTCACCCCCCCCCCCCCCCCCCCCCCTTCTCATCATACACACTATTTTTGCTAATCGTTCAGTTGAATATTTAAAAAAATATATACTTGGGACGTGATCTATCTACAGCTAGTAGCGTCGCGGGCAACAGCTAGTATATTAATATTATGAAGAACTTATAGGCACCTCATTCAATAATAATCAACTTAGCCGCGACAGTCAAATGAACACACGCTGTCAGCAAAAATCTACCCTGCCTTGTGGCTTTGTTGTAATATAATAGAGTCAAAACATGATAAAACTACTTACCTCTTTAACATGGTACAGACATGTGCCGATTTGAATAAGGGCAGCAAACAGAATCACGCCGAGATAGATGTTGAAGAATCCTTGAATTTTTTCAACGTATCTACAATGATAAACTTTATTTTTATGTAATTTTCTATGTTCACTTGTGTGTTGTAAGTCATAAATTAAGAAGTTTTTAATGAACTTAGCACTGAGTTATTAACTTTATTTTAGAAGGAGGATCAAAATTATTATATTGGACACCGTCAGAAAAATCGTTAGCAGCCTACGCCCTACGTCGTAGCAGCCTACGCCCTACGTCGTAGCAGCCTACGCCCTTCGTCGTAGCAGCCTACGCCCTACGTCGTAGCAGCCTACGCCCTACGTCGTAACAGCCTACGCCCTACGTCGTAGCAGCCTACGCCCTTCGTCGTAGCAGCCTACGCCCTACGTCGTAGCAGCCTACGCCCTACGTCGTAGCAGCCTACGCCCTACGTCGAAGCAGCCTGCGCCCTACGTCATAGCAGCCTACGCCCTACGTCATACCAGCCTAGGCCTTACGCCGTAGCAGCTTATGCCCTACGCCGTAGCAGCCTTTTTGTTTATGACAAGGTCAAAGATTAGCGAATTTTGTTAATAAAATAAAGAAATAAGACTTAATCTTTAAGATGTTTGGCCTATATAAATTAAGAATAAAAAAAAACGGTAAAAAATAAGTGTTCCCAAAATTTCAGCTCCATAGCATTTGTATTTTTTTGTTATGCGCCTTCAAAGTTGGATAATTAAGTCGATTTTTTTTTTCAATTATATTTCTTAATATTTGTATACCATTCGATAACTTATGCAATTAAAAACAACTTTCATAAACGCAATATTTAAAATACCTATCGAACAAAGTTCTCTCCCGATGCATACAAACTACGAAAGAGTGAAGTCAGTCTTTCGTAGCACTTTGTATGGAGCGTTTCGGGCAGGTCTATTTTATGATGTGGCGGTACCCACAATTCGCCTAACATTCCTGCATCGCGCTATCGAAGTTACGGAGAACGGCAAGATATATACAACGTCTGAAATGACGTCAGTGGGCTTCGGCCTGACCATAGACTTAACATTATAGGTTTATGGGCCTGACCGAGCATGCTATCTCGCTCGGTCGGAAGATCTTCCTTTTCGGCCGCCACTAACAACGTTAAAATGAGATGTTTGAATTGTCATATCTTGGTTAATTTTTAAGCTATCAGAGACATTCCTTCAGCGATGTTTCTATTTTTTAAGGGTCGTTCAATTACCAATAAGAAAAAAAAAATAGTCATCAAGCCTATTACATACTAGCATGTTTAAGTTTATCAGATAAAAGATAGCGAAGCTAACTCGTTGTATAACAAGCCAAATAATTATAGATCTTAATTATAATAATCTTAATATATATATTTCTTGTGTGCGTGTGTATGTGACTGAACTCCTCCTAAACGACTGGACCAATTTTGATGAAATTTTTTGTGTGTGTTCGTGGAGATTCGAGAATGGTTTAGATTTACAGTTTGGTCTACTGGAAAATGTTTTTTCAATTAATTTCTTATTTATAAGGAGTTGTTGATTTTGGAATGTTTTACATTAGATCCGGCGGACGGCGCTATCATCGCATTCAATATTATTCTATTTCAATTTTAGTTTGTCCTGACAGATGGTGCTACGATTAATTTGAAAAAAATTTTGTTATTCAATTCATGTGCTGATTAAAATATTAAATAAATAACACATAGGCTACAATTTTAACCGACTTTCAAAATGGGGGAGGTGTTATGTTCGTTTTCTTATATTCAACGATTACTCCGCCGTTTGTTAACCGATTTTCAAAATTTTTCTTTTAGTATATAGGGTATCACCCCAATTTGGTATTATATTCAGAAAAGTGGTGATCTGATGAAGGATCCATAAGTAATCGAGGGAACTCCTCAAAACTTATAGGGAAACATATGGTGACTTCGGTTTCGTGAGAAGTATTCTAAGCATATGCTACCAACAAGTAAGATTTTGCACCGAGATATACCTGGTATACCGTGGTTCGGAAGGTGCTGAGAGAATTCCTGATTCTTTATAGATACAAGTTTGGGAGTTTCGGCGTTGTTTTAAGAACAGAAAGCATATGCTACTATGCAAATTACATTCATCATCATCATCATCATCATCATCATCATCATCACTACCATATTATACCATTTCATAGTCTTTTAGATCGAGACTCGAGTTTGTCAAGCGATAATTAAAAAAAATCTATATCTACCTAATATTATAAACCTGAAGAGTATGTTTGCTTGAACGCGTCAATCTCAGAAACTACAGGTCCGATTTAAAAACTTATCTCAGTGTTAGATAGATCATTTATCGAGTAAGACTCATCATTTATCGAGAAGGTTATATTATATTATTACTATAAGACTAATACGACAGAAGAAACTCAGGAAAATGTGGGAAAAACGGGGGAAATATTTTTTATGGGAAAATGTACCTACGGATTCTGTAAAATTTCTAATTTACGCGGGCGAAGCCGCGCGGGACATCTAGTAATAATATAATAATAATATCTATGGACGCTTCACACCACGTCAGTCCGTGCTAAGTACCTAAAGGACTTGTGTTACAGGTACCAGACAACGGAAATATATTTAATACTTTTATACTATACATATATTTAAGATTTTTATTATATCATACACATATTTAATACACATCCAGACCCGGGAACATTGAAAACTTTTTGTTCCGTCGGCGGGATTCGAACCCGCGACCTCCGGCTTGAGCTACCGATGCGCTCACCACTGAGCCACAGAGGTCGTCGAGATTATACAATTTACTGTTTATTTTTATACTTACTCATACAATCGCAACTGTTCTTTCACCACACGACCCAACTTTCTGCACCTTTCACTATTATCTTTACATTTCAACGCGTCTTCAAACGCCAAACAGTACATATCGATCTTCAAACACGCGTGATTCAAACTGATCGCAAAGAAAGCATCATAACCGATATAGTATATCATGATCAGGAAAGTTATATACACCATAACGGCAAACACGATTTCGTACGCGGGAGTTTCGAATCTGTACTCCAGATCCGTGAGTGGTATCACCACGTCGTGTACCATGTGCCGCTGGGGTTTCTCATCGAAGAAGGCGCCTTTCAGGTTGAGTACCATCGCCATACCGGGGAAGGTGGCGACGGATAGCAACACTACCCAGAACCAGCATTTCTCGCAGTACTTCCAAGAATTGATGATCACGGCTCGGGCTAGCCTCTTGTAGGACTCGGGCATGGTGTTCAGCAAGCGATAGTCTCGATCGATTTCATTGATCAGTTCGTCGCCGAGTTTGGACATGTACAGTGATGCGGCTATCTAGTAAGGAGACATTATAATATTTTAGGTTCTGATAACGAATCTGTTTCATAAGTTGTTGCTCATAGTTTTTGTACTTTCACTTTTGGCTCTTATAACGTACCTACATATTATATATTATGAGTATATGAGTATATGAATATCAATTCTAGATGTATCACAATAATTTAGATTGTTCACGTTATTGCTTTTATTAATTATCCTCTATTATATTGAAGTTAATTGAAGCACTTACCTTCGTCACACCCCCCAAGTACGGCCCAACAACAGTGGAATGATATACAAGATTGAGAAGGTCTTTCCTCATGAAACTGTTGTAACTGTCGATCAGCACGAATATAACTACTGGCAGAGCGACCAGCGTCATTAACACTGCGAGAAAATATATATTTTAAATAACAGAAACTATAAAATGTAAAAAGAAAACGCGTGGGCACTACCTAATAATCCGTCATAAAAATTATCCTACCCCTTTCCCAAGGTAATAATAATAATAATAAATAAGTTTATTGGTGACACCAAATTGTCTAAAAAATTTCCACATTATCCTAATTAGATGACATTTTTACTTACTTTGAGTCCCGGGAAAGGTTAGAATAACAGTTTTAATTGCAAAAAAAAACACGGTTATCGATTGACAAACTAATTATTTATACACAATGAATTTGCGTCCAACTTAATCTATAGTTGTTATTATAGGAACTCACTTGCGCCCAAAAAACGTCGTTTTATGGTTTTCGGGTGTGGATACATCATTGAAATCAACAGTGTAAAGCTGGTCAGTTGATATGTTGAACGAAAGGTGCCAAAAGTTTCCAACACCATGTTGTAGATTATTATTACATTAAAACTGTATTAAATACTCGTAGTGCCTGCTGCGAAAGATTCAAGTACCTTTGTACTAATCCTTACGCAAGTCCTTTAGGTACGGTATATTAAAAGGCTAATCAAGTAGACTCATTCACAGGATGTATTTCAAAAATAGGGAGTGCCTCCGCTGCCGGCGCCGGCTACCAAAAATATCAGTAATTGGAACCGGCGGTAGTAACTGCCGGCAGCCGAGATATAAAACAAAGGCTGCCGGCGCTGGCTCTCAAAATGGGAACCGGAGAAAATTGTGTATTATGCTACCATGCAGATCATATGATAAAATATATATTTTATCATCATCATCATCACTACTATATAAAATATAAACTATATACTATATAAATATAAAAAATATAAACTATATACTATATAAATATAAAATATGAATTCTCACATTATGATCTTATTATATTTTGTAATTTTCATAGCTCAAGACTGATGTTTTTGATCATTATTCTGTCATTTGACAAGCGATGTTTCCCGAATAGGTGCCGGCAGCCTATTCGGCAAACATTGCGTGACTTCGGCGAACTTCGGAAAACGGCGCCGGCAGCCATTTCGGTAATCGGCGCCGGCAGCGGAGGCACTCCCTAAAAATATAATTGTATTCACAGTTGCAACTTGTAATTCAAAAACTTAAAAACGTAAAGTTTTGATGTCAGTAATTGGGCTTGATGGCATGAGGAAGTCACAGTAACATTCGAGGGAATATGAGAATCAGTCCCTTAATTGTGTTGTAGCTGTATTCTGTAAATACTAAATGCTACTTTGGCTCAACATTTTTAACGTTTTGAATAAGGTTTTAACCTAAGTGCGTGATAAACGATCACTCGACCTTGCGTAAAATAAATAAGTAATAGTTAAAAAATCAAACGTCCTGTATTTTACAGAAGTAGAATTGCCCGTGGCGTTGATTAAGAATTCTACTGAGCTTTATATTCACCATACTAGGTACATCAATTATAGATTACTAAACAGTTAACTCTAATGCCTTAACAAGTCGTCAAATTATTCAAAGCCTGATTGACTTCGTAATAATAGTCATAATTACAGATCAAAAAGAATTGTCTTCCATTACTATCTATTTAGTAATCAAAGCTTAATTTAATTAGCTTGTTAGATAATTAGGCTGTTATTCGAGACAGCAGCTACTTATAAATTATTCCCTATTTTATTTTATTTCTTATTAACTTTGATTAAACACGAGAACTGAGGAGTAGGAGACAGAAAATCTTCTAGTATACAATTATTTTATTGGAGGGATTTACATTATCATATTGTCTATCATATTGTTACGTACACAACACACAGTTCTCGAACCGGTGGTAGGCAACATGTAGTTCAACATTCTGAAAATATTTGATTCAAATTTATTCAGAAATAAAACAATTTTTATTTATTTTATTTTATTCAACGATCAAGCATTAACAAGTAGTAACATAGTCAGTAGGTGTGCGACGGACAGGTGATGAATACTAGCTGCATCCTTGTCTGGCAGCCACGGCCCGCACTGCCTGTACCCCTCCTCCTACAACAAAAAATTTTACTATAGGTACGTATAATATCAAGAACTAAGAAATGAGTCATGAATTATAATAAACTCAATTCATAATAAACGCACTATAAACTTTTTAAGTTGAAGCTTGTTCTGATTAAAAGTTGTTTTATTTATGACGTTATTTATTCGTTATACGACTGACATTATATTAAAAAAAGTATTAAAAATCCTCTTAAGATTTGCTGAAGCGGGCTCGCAATAATGTGACCTTATAACATTAGAGAATTTTCACATTTTAGTTACTACTCTCAGCATTACAAACCCACATTTTTCCGCGAGGGCTCACCTGTGCATACTGGTGGGGGTAGCAGGCGGCGTGCGGCGCGCGCGCCGGCAGCGGCACGCGGTTGCGCCAGCACGCCAGCTTTGCCGCAGACCCGCCGCGCCCCGCCGCACCCTGCTCTAGTTCGGCCATAGACACCTGTATAATTAACAAGGGTTTTCTATTTAAAGGCTTAAGAAGGACAAGGACTTTAGTCCTAGATGGAATTTGGGATAGTTTCGTATCGTTTTGGCAAAGATAAGTAGATAAGTTGGCACTCCAGTCTCCAACTTATGTTAAGTTGGAGTGCCAACTAATTATTATCTACGCTGTACATAATTTCGGAGACTAGAGGCAGATAAAGCAAGAAAACTAATATATACTTAAATAATCTCCAGTGTAGGGATGCAGTTAAATTTTAGCGTAAGCTGAGGAGCTATACAAGGTATAAGTTCCGTAAGACCGAGAAAAAATAAGCTCACTTCGCTAGAAGCCTTTCGCTAGTCAGCCCCGGATCTTATATTTTTTTTAGGCGGGGCAAAAACTGAAAAATGCCGCCCCCCCTACCTACTTATGTTTATTTTCACCTTTATCATCCATATAATTTCAGCTATCAATATGTAGGAACGGTAGGGTTTAAAAGCGAGCGGGAGCCGGGCGCATATTTTGAACTACGCCTACGCGCCTCGCGAATAAAAAAGACGGGTTGCACTCCGGGAGTGCTGGCAGGAGTGAAAACTTGATTATTAACGTTGTGCATTATTTTTTTTAACCCATTTTTTATGAAAATCGATTTTTTTAATTAATCGAAACCCTTACAATCGATTAAATTTTTAACCCATTTATTATGAAAATCGATTTTTAAAAAATCGATTTTTTTAATTAATCGAAACCCTTACAATTTTTTTTACCCATTTTTTATGAAAATCGATTTTTTAAATTAATCGAAACCCTTACAATCGATTAAAAAATATCGACAATCGAAAAAAAACAATCGATTGTTCGATTAATCGATTTCGATGTTACAACACTACTCTTCAACCGTCTTACGGTTTTTCGATCAGCACGAGAATCTGACGCGAGTTTCACAGTTTTTACCCATCCCACAAAAGTGCTCAATGCCGCTAAAGAAGTTTTCACTTCAACCAATGATTTTCTACTTATACAGATATGTTACGTCCATACTATTTTCCGGCTTAAATCTCTTCCGAACAATTTTCGAATTCAAAATTGCAAACATTGACAAATTTGACAGATAAGTGAAAGAAAAGATACGAAAAACCATTTACATAAAAGAGACAGTTCTATTTTTAAACGTCGAATCGTATCGCTGTCTCTTTCTTCGCCTGAGCTATGACGAAAATTCAATTTTTTCCAGATTATTCGAAAAAATAATTAAAAATGTAAATAATTGAGGTATTTATTGCAATCAAGACATGTGGTAAGAGAAATCTCTTACCACATGTCTGTGTGTTTTGTTTACTTTCGAGTCATAATTGGTACATTTTCGATACACGCACGACGTCATTTTCAATTTATTTAGGTAAGACAAGACGCAGCACGTTCGTGACTGCGCTCGATGCAGACTAAAAAACAGACGACCCAATTGGGCCGTATTTGAATCTTCACAACGCGCGCGGTAGTATAATATCTGCTTTGAGTTTTTCATCATTGACTTCTACAAATTGTTCGTGCAGCACGTCTCACTCCGCGCTCAGGGTATCGGTCAAGTTGATATTATGGCCATGAAATTGCTGTACTTGTGCTATTATTTATTCCGTGGTCAAAGTTAAATAAATGATGAGTTGTCCATTGGTCCGTGAAGTGTGAATTTGGCCGCCCCCTGAATTTGCCGCCCGGGGCATAGGCCCCGGCTTGCCCCCCCCTGGATCCGGGGCTGTCGCTAGTAGTAAGCCACTTGTTGAGCTAGTAAAAGCTACTTACTGGTTCGTTAACTAGCGGGTCGTTGATGGGTCTGCCGGTGTAGGGGCAGCCCTTGTACACGGCAAGCAGTATGAGATTGGTATCCGGGACCAGTGCGCCCACGAGCGGCCATTTGCACACGTGGGCCGGTTGACGGAGCGCCTCCAGCGATTTGTTTGTGTGCTGAAATTGTTTGTGTGTGTAAATCTATAAGGTATGTAATGTGTAAAAGAGCCTATTGGATGTGACATTCATTAATTCACATTAGAGAGGGTGTAATATTTTAATGTTTTTACGGTATGGGCATGACTACGATACACCCGCGTCCCGCGGGTTGAACAAGCTCACGAACTTCTTGCGCTCATAGTCCTTCTTCAGGCGCCGGCGACGCGTGTCTTGTATGCACGCTATCTAAGCATTCTACTCTAATCACCTGGAACTCATAGATGGCTCTGGAGCGGTCGCAGGCGGCGAACCGGGTGCGGTTGACGAGCACCCGCGGGTTGAACAGGCTCTCGAACTTCTCGCGCTCGTAGTCCTTCTTCAGGCGCCGGCGACGCTTCTCTTTTTCATACTCTGTGTCGCTTCGCACTGGAAGCGCTGGAGAAAAACAGCAAAACAATGAAGGCATGGAAAATGCAAGATGAGCTAGTGGGACACGATCCCTCTATATAGACATATAACACTTTGCAGATACACCAGACTCATGTCACGAGTTCAATTACAGGTATGTATTTCAAAATATGCATAACGGATCTAACTGAATTTTCAATTAAAATCACTCTGTCTTTGCTATGCGGCTGGCCGCATACGCACGTTTTCCGTATTTTTCCATAGTGAAATCCTAATACATGGAATCATTAACTATCATTATTAATTAACATTAGCTGGCGCACAAGTTCGCTTTTTTCCGATCGGGACGAATTCCGCACGTATACATTTCGTAGTGCAAGCCGGCACGGAATTTCGAATACGGAAAACGAATTCGGAAATCGCATACACAAAACGTACGTATGCGGCCGGCTTGACGCGATTTGTAAAATGATAATATATTGACTTTACAAATAATACATATCTGACAAATCTGAAACGACTTATTGTTTAGGTTTTATAAATATTAAATATATTTTAATTAACGCTCTACTAACCAGAAGCTAAAACAGTAATCAACGTAAGCATTTCCTTGGTCACATGCAGCATCAGTCTTATGGATCCCCACACAGCTCGTAATATGGTTGGCAGCCTCTGAAAAGAACAAAAGGAATAGTCATTTTATTTTCATTTCAATTTTAAAGCTATCGTTTACCGATAGTTTACAAAAACATTATTTAAAAAGCATTTAAAACTCCTATTTAAACGTGGAAACTTCACGTCATCTTTATCCGCACGATTTACGCCGCACGGCGAAAATCGACTGTCTAAAATTAATGGCAATGCGTCATGCGGCGTATTGCCATTTAGACAGCTATAGTCACCCGTGTAAACCCCGCATTAGCAAGCCTGTAAGATCATTTGGTAATCATACATTCTCATTTAGGAATTTAAAAAATGCTTAGTTTTATTATATTTTTTCGTATGTACCATCGAAGAAATTGATTCATAGGCCGTTGAAGGACCCACGACATTTGGTCGGATTGTGTCAATTCAATATAAGTCGTAATCTGTTTGCTGGGTTTGACATGGCGCGACCAAATTACGTAGGTCCGTTATTTGCTTACTCCATCAACTTCTCTGATAGTACATAAGGAAGGCGGCTATTAATTATTATAGCAACTATCTGAGACAAATCTATTTTTTTATCTCAATTCCATAATTAACTTACTGGTGCCGCAGCATTGCTGTCCTCGTCCTCCGGCGGGAAGCAGACCGCTTGGTAGTCGTGGATCCATTTCAAGTGGAACACGCTGGCGTTCAGCAGCGCGGCCATGGCGGTAGGGTAGGAGGTGGCTAGGTGCTCCCGAACCAGAGCCTATAGCCAAGACGTCTTCTTTACACAGCATGACTGGTGAGACATGTTAAATACTCGAGGTCGTGATACGAGGGCTGCTATTTATGTATCCGGAACTGGCCACTTACAAGAACAATATTTAAAAAGTAATTACAACATTTGAAAATATAACTCTTTGGTTGAAGAATACATTTTGTTTCATGTGACTGTCAATTATTTTTCCATTGTGGCGTCATTTTGAAAATTGCGTGTCTTCATTTGCCATGGATTTAACGCGTGAACATTTTCGTGCAATGATTTACTACGATTTTCGGCGTGGGCTAAATCAACAACAGTGCTTTATTCAACTCACCGCAACTTTTGGAGATGAAGCACCATCAAAAACCACTGTTTATCACTGGTACAGTGAGTTTAATTGTGGGCGGTCTATGCTCACGGATGAAAATAAAGAAGGTCGCCCAAAAACAGCTGCTGTCCCACAAAATATAGATGCTGTGCGGGAACTAATAATGCGTGATCGTCATGTTACATATCGCGAGATAGAGGCGTCCTTAGGCATAAGTATGACGAGCATACATAAGATATTACACGAACATTTGGCTGTAAAAAAAATATGTTCGCGTTGGATTCCGCACAACTTGACAATCGATCAAAAACGGGCTCGTGTCGATTGGTGCAAAAAAAATGATAAAAAAATACAACCGTGGTACGTCAAAAGCCGTTTATAATATCTACACAGGTGATGAATCTTGGATCTATGCATATGACCCCGAAACTAAACAACAGTCAACGGTGTGGGTGTTCCAAGATGAGCCGAAACCAACAAAAGTTACTCGTGCAAAAAGTACTTTGAAGCAAATGGTCGCCTGTTTTTTTGGAATTAATGGACATGTGGCTACAGTGCCATTAGAGAATCGTAAAACGATTAATTCTGAATGGTATACGACCATTTGTTTACCAGAAGTCTTTGAAGAAATAAGAAAGGACAACCGACAACGCAGAATCATATTACATCACGACAATGCTAGCTGTCACACCTCAGCTGAAACAACTCAGTTTTTGGAGGGTCAAAAGATCGAATTGACTGGTCATCCGCCGTACAGCCCTGATTTGGCACCTAACGATTTCTTTTTATTTCCATACGCGAAGAACAAATTACGTGGTCAACGTTTTTCGAGCCGCGAAGAGGCTGTTGATGCGTTCAAAATGCACGTTTTGGAGATACCTCAATCAGAATGGAAAAAGTGCTATGAAAATTGGTTCCAGCGTATGCAAAAGTGTGTCGATCATCGCGGCGAATATTTTGAAAAGCAATAAAACCATATTAAATGATATATGTTTGTTTCTTTTTTTAATTCCGGATACATAAGTAGCAGCCCTCGTATTTGGCTATTATATTAGTTAAAAAAATATAATACAAAAAAATAATATCAATTGATCACTGAGTAAATGTAGCTTATAGTTAAATAATTATTTACCCAAAGCATTGACACCGCGCGCGGGAAAGGTAGCGGCGTGGTGTTTCTTTGATGGCACACACAGCCGCGCCGGCCGCATACTTGCCTAACCGCCCGCGTAATTTACTAAAGGGTCCATGATTCATCTCGGTTAAAAATTAAGTAGCTAATTTTATTACATAATTTTAATGTTAATCGAGTATTAAGTATTGCACATGTCTCACCAATCACCAGTCATGCTGTAGAATCAAATGTCAACTTCATTTCAGTTCCATACATTTTGATCGGCGATTCTATAAAGAAGCGATAAAGATAACGTCTTGGCTAAAAGACCTGGTCATCTTCTTCCTTCTTGTTCTCGTCCGGCATGTTGGCTACGATCCACCCATCTTCGTCGATGAGGACGCAGGCCCAGGCCTCGTTGTCGCAGCGCGGCTCACAATCTTCTTCCTCGCACTGGAGTATTTTTTAATGATTTGATTTATTGACAAATATTGTTTGTATTAGCAACTTAATAAGCAACTCTTCAAATGGTTCATCAAATAACTTTTCCATATTTTCGTTAACCCATCAATTCCCAAGCGGCAGCCGGCTGCCGCATAGCAATTGAAAATCTATTGTGTCTGCGATACTCACAATGGAGGTGCTACATTTCATTTAAATTGCACTTTTTCAGAAAATTCTGTGTCCAAAATATAATTTTGTTTTACAATACACATATTGTAAGTTGTAACGTGTTGCAAATCGTTAGCCTTCTTACGATCTTTTTTATTTTATTTAGTTCCTCCCATATATTCGTAACATTATCAGGGCTTGTTAATTTACATAATACAATTTTTCCCAAATACATTTCCTGTTTACGACCTACTTATGAATAATTTAAAATTGCCAATTTATTACAATGTGCAAATTAATACTCAATTACAAATAAAATTTCTAAAATTAATACAATATCAATAGTAAAAACTCAATAAAACAGTGACCTATCAATAGAACCTAATTAGTATCACAGATTATAATATTGCTATTTCTCTTATAAACTACACCCACGATCGTCCTGCAAAAAGCTAGGAAGATGTCCCGCTTTTTCCCCCCCAGGATGGATGGCAGATTCTCACCCGTTATCGATGTGCCCAATTTTTGTTCAATATCGTATCTATTGCTAGCAAAAATTGGACACTCGAGTAGCAGGTGAGGAACCGTTTCCTCGACTCCGGGCTGACACAGACACGACGGATCCTCCTTCAGCTTGAATCTGTTCAAGTAGAAGGCCTTCTAACGATTACGAATACGGATTGCGCAAACATTCGTTTATCGCGCGGGAACCGTACATTTCTCCAGAATAAAAAGTATCCTATGTCCTTTCCCGGGACTCAAAGTATCTCCATGCCAAATTTCAGCGAAATCGGTTCAGTGGTTTGAGCGTGAAGAGGTAACAGACAAACAGATACACTTTCGCATTAAGAATATTAGTAGTACTGTTAGTTATGAAAATCGCTACTTGAAGAGCTTGATGTCTTATGAATACATTATAAAACGAAGTCGGAATATAACTTACAGGGAAATTGGTGACTTTATCCAACAGGTCCTCGAGATGCTGCGGATGGAAGTGGTACCCGGTGACGCCGATGCCCGCCTTGCTGGGCAGTGCCAGAGCCCGCGCCGCAGTCAACCATCTCCACTTTTCACCCAACTGCAACAATAATCGTTTTAGCCCGGCCATAGACGACCCACAAGTTGCAGACTGCAGTCGAAACCTGCTCTAGAGCGGTCGCGTAGGTACCGACCGCTCAAGAGGTCCGTACTGTTTGGCGGCTATAAATTTAGTATGAAAACTGCAGATCGCTGTGTGGCGACCGCATCTTGCAGTCGGTGCTCGACTGCAGGATGCAGTCCGTCTATAGCCGGCCTTAGAGTAACTATAAACTTTATATTGCAAACCTTCAAGAGGAGAGTGTATTCCCTCTTAAAAGGCAACAAATGTTGCGAGTGCCCGTGTGCGACGGTAGTTGCTTTCCATAAAGTGACCCGTTTACTTTGTGACATATTGAATCACAGTATAGTTCCGTGCCATGTATCATAGTTTTCCGTAAATCCGTAATTGCGTGACACCTTAGGGCGTTTGTGCACTACACGGAATTTTACCGTCCGGCGTTCATAATTTTCACGTTTGCCATATAAATAAGGTAGGAAATCGAGATGCCGCACCGCGACGGATGGTAAAATTCCGTGTAGTGCACAAACGCCCTTAGAGGATTTTTTCACACTTTTGGTAAGATAATAATCATAACAAAAATTACTTATGTTTTTTCAGGGGCACTCGGCTACAAATAAGTATAACTGCTCAAGAAATCTAACACGTCATTTTTATCTAAAGCTACTCTCATTTAATGCAGTAGAGACGTGAAAAGTGTATTTCTAAAGAAGCTAATCTTTCAATCTCATTTAAATTTAGTATAACAAAGTTTTGAATACGCAATTGGCACAACTTTATACTACACTATATAGAAGAAACTATTATGAGCTGCGTGCAATAAATCACGCAGATATAAAAGTCTTATCGGTAATTCAAGGAATCAAGGTAATAGGGATGATGACAAAGTCAAAGATTAGCGAATTTTGTTAATAAAATAAAGAAATCACGGTAAAAAATAAGTGTTCCCAAAATTTCAGCTTGATAGCATTTGTATTTTTTTTGTTATGCGCCTTTAAAGTTGGATATTCAAGTCGAATTTTTTTTCAATTAAATTTCTTAATATTTGTATACAATTCGTTAATTTATGCAATTAAAAGCAACTTTTGTTACGAAACCACTTTCATAAACGCAATATTTAATATACCTGTCGAACAAAGTTGTCTCCCGATGCATACAAACTACGAAAGACTGACGTCATACTTTCGTAGCACTTTGTATGGAGCGTTTCGGGCAGGTCTTTTTTATGAGATATTTGAATTGCCATATCTTGGTGAATTTTTAAGCTATCAGAGTCATTCTTTCAACGATGTTTCTATTTTTTAAGTGTCTTTCAATTACCGATAAGAAAAAAAAATAGTCATCATGCCTATTGTAAACAATATCAATATATTATGGATTAGCAATTACTAGCTTTTTTCTGCGGCTTCTGCGCGTGATAGTTTAGTAAGTATTCCATAACTTCGATTCCCTTATGAACCCCCCAAAGCATGTATAGATTTTGAGTTGATGCGACTTATGTAGGAGCAGCGTCGAAGCGCATCGAAGCGTCTTACCAAAAACTGAACATAACAAATTCAACCTGATCTCCAGAGATAACGATTCTGCGCGGGACCAATCAGCGTCTTTGTCAAATTAACCCTGACGGGCCTGGCGGTGTTGCGACCCATGATGCGCGGCGGCGCGGGCGTGGGCACGACGAGGAGTGACGCGTTGGCGTGAGCGTGCGCGCGCGCGTAGTACGTCTCTTCGGCGCCGCGCGCACACAAGCGGTGAGGGGAGACTAGTGTTGATGCGACTCACGGGCTTGGGGCGCCTAGCGGTGTTGCGCAGCATAATGCGCGGCGGCGCGGGCGCGTGCACGACGAGGCGCGGCGCGTGGGCGTGCGCGCGCGCGTAGTACGTCTCCTCGGGGCCACGCGCCCACTCGCGTCCCTCTGGCGGCTCGGCGTGCGGGCTCGTCGCGTGGTACAGCTGCCACCGCGTCAGACCGCTCTCTAAAACACATCACAGGTACATAACAAACAGCCTTATCACATTAATTGCAGTTTACATCTCAAACGATTGCACGGTTGCCACTGGACCAGGGGTCACCAATTAGTTTCGCTCGCGGTCCGGTGCGCGCGGTAAGATATGAAATGACCTTCGCGGTCATACATTTTATATAAAAAAATATATTATTAAACAAAGGTAATTACGGAAATTACATAGGTATTTATTTAGATTAGATATCAATGAGAAAAGTAACCATTTTTTCATGACATTAAATCCTGGAGATGTTGAAGTCCTAAGACGAACGAAGACCATCTTCGAATATGCTTGGTCCGCACACAATGGGTCGGCGGTCCGGATGCGGAAAAGGTCCGCCATTTGGTGACCCCTGCACTAGACCATATGCGGTTTGATCGTGAATGTTTGAAATTCTATTTCCCACCGTGTCAAACTGCTGTCATATGTCAGATGTAGCTCATGTGTCACGATAATATGCCTTTTTGAAACGATGGGCTACATAGCGGCACCTGGTGGCAAATAGAATTTGAAACACCGTCATTCGCGACGGACTTGGAGCATTCGCCAAATGTATCGGTGTAGCGCAATCGTTCCGCCCGCGAATCGCTGGAGTGATAAGTCTTTTACTGAAGTGGACCACTTTGGTTTTCTGAAAGATCCTTCGATCAAATATTTCTGTTTGATCGAAGGATAGACCATTTAAACAAATAGATATCTTTGCATTCATTGTGGTAATAGCTAATACCCACTGCTCATTTGAAAAATGGGCCCTAAAATGCCAGCCGAATGGTTTATTACATATATCGCTTGATTGCAAAGTAATAGTTGGGATGTAGGATGATATATGCGTAGTGTAAACAGATGAATCGTCGCCACGATGCATCTCTCTACATATTTATGGTCTATCATTGCATCAAGGTATACCACTGGCGAAAAAGGCAGTCACGGAGCCGAGCTCGCAGGTCTTGCAGTCGTGGTCGGCCGGCTCGTTCTTGGCCCAGTCCGCCGACATCACCGCCTCCTCGCACAGACGGGCCATCAACTCCTCGTTACCTGGAGGCAATAAATCCTTATTTTGTAGAATAGATTTACCTTATATTTAAATTTAATGTAAATTTAAATTCACTGATTACGGTGAAGAAAATGAAGGATAATTATTTTGTCAGTCCAAAAATCTTGAGTTATGGAGTTTTTTATTAGTAGTTAATAAGTACTCTGTATTTCCTAAGGAGTTTTTTCACAACACACGCCAGTCTAGTATGAGTCTAGTGACTTGTATTTGTGTGGGGAAAACTTTTCTTCGTTTTCCAAAACGTCGTTATGTCCTAATCCCATTGTGATCGTAGTTCGTATCTAGAGTCGTACGTTAAAGCAATCGCACTGTTCTTTTTTTTATATGAAATAAGGGGGCAATCGAGCAAACGGGTCACCTGATGGAAAGCAACTTCTGTCGCCCATGGACACTCGCAGCATCAGAAAAGGTGCAAGTGCGTTGCCGGCCTTTTAAGAGGGAATAGGGTAATAGGAGAGGGTAAGGAAAGGAAGGAAAGGGAATAGGGGAGTGTAGGGAAGGGAAGGGAATAGGAGGGGGGTAGGGAAGGAAATAGGGTAGGGGATTGGGCCTCCGGTAAACTCACTCACTCGGCGAAACACAGCGCAAGCGCTGTTTCACGCCGGTTTTCTGTGAGTCCGTGGTATTTCACCGGTCGAGCCGGCCCATTCGTGCCGAAGCATGGCTCGCCCACGTATAATGTTCACAGTTGTGTGTATGTATGTTTCTTTTGGAACTCCTATATTACAGACCTTTATTATTATTATGATATTATATTATGAATCATTGATTCGTAATAGCCAAAGAACATTTTAGTCAGGCAGTTTTTAACTAAGAAAACTCTATAGATATCCGTATAACTACGTACTTATTACTTGATTCAAGCTCATACGTACACTGGTAAGTTTTTTCAAGTAGCGCAGGTGCGATGGGTGTAAAAAGGTAGTTGAGTTTTTGCATCAGAAACTTCGGCTCGTCGCGTCTTCGTCTGATGAAGTGGAGTACTTCGGCCTCGCGGTCGAAGTGTGGGTCAACGTGCTGACAATACAACCTGCAGTTGAAATTAGCAATATCATCTATACAGGGTGTAACAAAACCAAGCGATAATACTTTAGGGTGTGCTCGTGTCTATTGTAAAGAGCTCACCGTGAAAATATCAACGCTGAAGCCTGAAAGACGTTTTTTTTTTCATTTTGCATGGGAAAACTCGTGCCGCGGATGCTCTTGCCCATACACAAGTGAAAAAAAAACGTCTTTCAGCGCTGCTTCTTTCACAGTGAACCCTCTACAAGGTCGATGGAGGTGTATTAAAATGGTCTAAACAATAAAACCTCAAACTTACCATTCCGGATGTACGGAAAACTCAGTGCCGGACAGCGCCTCTAGCGCCTTCTCCGCCAGCCCCTGGGAGAAGGTAGACCCGGGGACGACATGTCGCTGTCCGTACGGCGGTAGAGCGACCACGACGGTGTAGTGGTCCATGACACGTCGCCAGCTGTACTGCCTCATCTCGAACAACGCTCTCATCCCGCCGTCTAGAATGTTCTTGGCGTAGAGCATTCTGGTCCCACTCGGCGCTTTTACTACTAGCGTGTTGCGGAACTGAAAGTAACGAAAGTTATAAATTCGTGCCGAAGCGTGGGAGAGCCATGCTTCGGCACGAATGGGCCGGCTCAACCGGAGAAATACCAGGTTCTCAGAGAAAACCAGCGTGAAACAGCGCTTGCGCTGTGTTTCGCCGAGTGAGTGTGTTTACCGGAGGCCCAATTCCCTACCCTATTCCCTTCCCTATCCTCCCCTATTCCCTTCCCATCCCTACCCTCCCCTATTACCCTATTCCCTCTTAAAAGGCCGGCAACGCACCTGCAGCTCTTCTTATGCTGCGGGTGTCCATGGGCGATGGAAGTTGCTTTCCATCAGGTGACCCGTTTGCTCGTTTGCCCCCTTATTTCATTAAAAAAAAAATCTTATGTTCAAAATTATATGGGGGTATGTACCAGAGATCTATGGTTATTCATTACAAATGGGATTTTTGATTTTAGCTGCGTTGAAAAATAAGAGAATCTTCCGAAATTTCATCTATTTTAACTGGAAATCGCATGCCATTGTATTATATGAATTTGTTGGGATGTCATTACCATACGTGACTATACGCCACATCTTGGTCCTTAACGGCCGTTCCCAATATTTGATCTATCTCTGGTTTTGCCCTACTAGAGATAGGAATAGCTCACAATTAACATTCTAATGTCTAATGTGAGCTATTCCTATCTCTAGTAGGGCAAAACTAGAGATAGATCAAATATTGGACACGGCCGTAAGTCTAACCAGTCGCGTCCTAAACTACTGTCTACTACTAGCCTATTGTGTTTTATTTTAGAACCCAGACAGAGACTGCCATCATAATCCTTTCTTTTGACTGTTAAAAAAATGTTTGGAAGAATGAAAAAAAAACCGACCAAGTGCGTGTCACGCGCAATATAGGGTTCCGTAGTACCGTGAGTTTTTGATAAATGATATTTTTTGTATGGACAATGAATGTTACATTTATAACGTGTTTTACAATACTAACAACATCATCTCAGTTACGTTCAAAGGAATTTGAACGAAAATTTCCTTTATACTTCGCCAAATACATTCTTTAGTTGATCGACAGTCGATCAACTAAAAAAAATGTATTCGGCGAAGTATACATGATACTCGTATTACTCAAAAACTTATGAAGTCTTCTTAGGGTTGATTCAGACCGCAACGCGATGCGTAGATGCATTTCTAAATTAGTATGGATTTGACAGATTCGCAAGACGTCTCACGCTGACGACATCTGTCAAATCCATACAAATTTAGGTCGCATCGCGTCGCGCCTCGCCTCGTCACGTTGCAGTCTGAATTGACCCTTAGCCGCGATAGTTTTTCTTTTAAATTTAGCATATTTCCTACTCCCGTGAATCCCGTGAAAACTGGACTCTAACGATTTTTTCTACTTTAAAACTTCCTATTTCATAAATGGATCCCTAAATCGGAAAATGATCTATAAATACTCGTAATATTTTTTTAAAACCGATCTAATTACACCCCACACGGTCGGGTGGATGCGAAAAAAAATCATCCCCGCTTGATGTGAAGGGATTAGGGAAGGTACCATAAAAAAAAAAAGAATTTATATGCCATTTTGTCGGCATCATTAATATCTGTATTCATGCCGAATTACAGCTTTGTAGGTCCTATAGTCTGAGCAAAACCGCGGACAGACAGACGGACGGACAGACCGAAACTATAAGGGTTCCTTGTTGACTACGGAACCCTAAAAAAGATGTAAGTAAGTTCTACGAAAACCTATTATATGAAGATTCACTTGATATATTTCTGTTTTTTGCTGTCGCCTGTCTGTGTGCGCATCTTAAAAGATAGACGGAAATCTTTAGAGTGTTATCTTATCTTTTAAGACAAGTATTTTGCAGACACAAAATTTCCTGTAGGTAGGAAAGTACAGGAAATGTATCGTCCACGTTATCAAAACATACATTCAGGTGCCTGTCATAGTATTGTTTTGTGGGTTTTTATCAGTAATAGAATGTATTAAATGGAATAGGTATAATATAATTCATTGACGTATTTATCTATAATCTATATTATTAATTACTTTATTTTGTTACGTCTGACCTGAGTAAATAATTTAAGGTCTAGACACAAACAGTTTAAAAAAGTGAAAGTGTGAAAAAGTGGCTGTAAACATACAGAAGGATAATAGTCTGGCTTTTCTAAATTACAGGAACAATTTATTGAAATTTGTTATCATATCTTGTACGCTCAATACTAGCCAGCTTTAAAAACGTGTTTCTAATGCTACTGAAATGTCTTCCTTGTTCGCAAGTACTAGTAAGTATAGATCTACCAGGATCTGATGGCAAAGAGTGAGAAAAGAAATTGACTCTAGCAACACCAGGGTAATTGGAATAAAACATTTTGATCCTTTTATTTTTTTCCTTATAGTGGCTGATTCCATGTGTGAAACATGCAATAGGGATGACGACAAGGTCAAAGATTAGTTGATTTTTAAATAAAATAAAGACATAGCGGTAAAAAATTAGTATTCCCAAAATTTCAGTTTCATAACTTATGTAAGTATTTTTTTTGTTATGAGCCTTCAAAGTTGGATAGTCAAGTCGTTTTTTTTAATACAATTCCTTAATTTTTGTATACCATTGGATAAGTAAATTATAACATCTTCTCTTATGAAACCACTTTCATAAACGCAATATTTAACATAGCTATCGAACAAACTAGCTAGGCGTGACGTCACAGTTAGCTGACATAGTATGGAGCGTTTTGGGAAGGTCTATTTTATGTGAGTTTTGAATTATTGTGATATCTTGGAGAGTTTTTAAGCTATCAGAGTTATTTTTTTCACCGATCTATTTTTGAATGGTCCTTCACTTACCAACAAGAAAAAAAAAAATCATCATACCTATTATAAAAATTTATCCAATGATCAATGAATTTTTTTGAAAATCTGATATCCAAATTTTCTATCAGATCCTGGTAGAGGTGTGTTAAAACACTGCTTTATCGACCACTCGTAGTATAAGAGACAACAGTCGTCGGCACGGCCTGTGAACACGATAGCAATCTAATCTAAATCGATCTATAGATACGATCGACATTTTAATGGTTTGCTACTTAATCTAATATTCATCGTAAATAATGATTAAAATCTTCCGTCTTCTGTGCTACGTTGAAGTTATGTAGTGCGGTAAACATTTACATTCTAGTGCGCAGGTTGTATTAAAATAAATGATTTAGATAACAAAACCCACGTTATTATTATCAACACGAAAGATTGTATGTCTGCCTGTCTGTTGGTTACTTCTTCACTTTTCATTTAATTTTGTGTTGCCCTTTAATGTAACATCATCCAATCTCAGTCTCTAAATTTTAAGGTTTTCATTTATCTCATTTCATTTAATCACCCTGCGGGAACCAGACTTCATACATGAATATACTACCAAACAATGATATTCTACTTATACAGATATGTTACGTCCATAGTCCATACTATATTCCGGCTTAAATCTCTTCTGAACAATTTTCAAATTCAAAATTGCAAACATTGACAAATTTGACAGATAAGTGAAACAAAAGATACGAAAAACCATAGACTTATTATATACTGTCGTAAAGACCACCTGACAACTCGAAAATGCGTGACCATTTTTGATCTGTCAATGTGTGCGTGTGCTAGTGATGTATATTTTACTATCGATAGTATAGTATTTTGCTATCGATAGTTTAGTCCGTTCGAGTTATTTTACCTGAGTTTCTATAAGAAATAAATAATATGCAACTTTGATAGATTGTTAGGTATCATAAATTTTAATTGGCAAAAAAAGGTGACGATTGAAAAGTAGATACACATTTTCTTTTGGAATGATTTTTCAATCGTCGGATATGTTATGACATGAGGTTCTTATAGGGGTAAATAATTTACACTTAACACATTATAAAGTTACTTATTTATTACTCAGGTAAAATCTATCTGGTAAATCAGTCCTTACATTGAAAGTAAACGTTGAAAGTAAACAACACACATAGTATATTATATTTTATTCTTAAATTAAATACATATTATAAAATATCATAATATTTTATTACAATTATTTTGAACCGACTTCCAAACAGGAGGAGTCTAGGCGTTCACCTGTGGATATATTTTTATGTATGTTCAACGATTACTCCGCCGTTTATGAACCGATTTTCAAATTTTTTCTTATGCTGTACATTGTATTGTTCCGAGTAGGTATCATGTTCACAAAAGTGGTGGTCTGGTGATGGAAACAATGAGAAATCGAAGTGACTCCTTGATATTCAAATGGGAACTTATGGTCCCAGAAAACGTTCAAAATCTTTCGATTAATAAATTTAAAAAAGTAGTCACAGAACGTTTTGTGCCAAAGCCAAAATGATTTCATAATTGATGGCACATCTTGGGAGTAGAATGCTGAATGACTGCTTGCAAGGCTACTTCTACATGACTTACAATTATTATGTATCTATCTATGTTTACATTGTATAATTTTTAGTTACAGCATTGTAAATTTTGTTTTAAAAGATTATTTTTTTTCTCACTTTTTTTTGGTAAAAAGTGGGCGTGCGAGTTTCTTACGCCGGTTCTTCTCGTCGGCTTAGTTACCGAACCGGTGGTAGGCACCATGTATTCTGAAAATATATTTTATTTTAGATTTGTTCAGAAATAAACCAATTTTGATTTTGATTTTTTAAAACACCAACTGTAAGTATAGAAAACGTTAAGGACAGCTAAAATGAGTAAAATTATTATTTTTAAACAAAAAATTAAAACCGACTTCCAAGGCAATGACAATAGTAATATTATACTTAAATGAACTAAAAAGTATTAAATAATTCTTATTCTGTACTCAGTATTAATTCTGTTCTCAATCTTCATTATTTTGCAATCGGTACCAGCTAACCTAATCGCCAGTTCTCTGACAGAATAGGTATAACAGCAACTTATATACTTAGGACTGGTACCGACTTCAAAATTATGAAGATTGAGTACAGAATAAGGATTATTTAATACTTTTTAGTTCATATAAGTATAATCTTAAATGAACTAAAAAGCATTAATTGCTTATAATTGCTTATTTTTAATAATTGCTTCAGTAACAAGTGCAACAGTATGTCAAACTTACTGGCACAAATAAAGTTGGGATAGCTCCTTTAACCAAAATAGTATTTATTCTAATTTTTCTTTAAAAATTTTCAATGAAATGTTTGCCTACATATTGTTGAATTTTTCTTGGGATTCCAACCAACACGCCCAATTAAATCGTAAAACAAATGATTATGATATATAAATATAAACCTTCCTCTAGTTTTAGAGTCACTCTATATTATAGTAGTTATATTATATTAGCTATATTATACTATACTATATTATATTAGTTAAAATAAGATAATATGTCCTTTTTAGTCCGGCCGCACATTTTCCGAATTTCTGATCACAAAAATTCGGACGCCCCGTCCCGCTCATACATTTTGACACGTCAGAAATTCTTTTAGTATGATGGGTCTACAACAAAATGTATGAACAGAGTGCGTTCCGCCGGGCGTCCGAATTTTTCTGATCAGAAATTTCGGATAATGTGCGGCCGGGCTTAAGGTGATAAAATATATAAAGGTAAATGATTTTTATTTTAGATTTATGTTATTGTAAAATATCGATAAGCATATCGATAAATTTGATTCAAGCACTAGCGTATATGTAAGAAATTTTGATGAAAAATTTTTCTTCAAAATTTGTGTAATATAGGAACAATAGTACCTTTAGTTACGCAAAATATGAAAGTAAAAGGGAGGATTCACAATATTTTATTTGAAATAGAGAAGTAAAGACCAGAATATAGCAAAAATAAACACATCGTAGCAATTAGGACATGAAGATTAATTACGGGTGAAATGTATATTTTTCAGGATTATTCCTATGATTTACACTGCAATCACTCACAGCACAAGTTATTATTGTTATATATAATAGTATTTGTTGAAAATAACATACGATTTAAATAATAAATTGCAAATACCGAAAGGGCATAAAAACGATTGACGACTTTTGACGACCTGTCAAATAAAAGTTGTTACAATTTTCATTAGACTGCCTCTCTCTTTTCATCTTGTTATAATTCCATAAAGGATTTTCTTCTCTCTCGCACTCTTTGTTGGTCTTTAGCATTATATTATGTCTATGCGAAAAACCATTTACATAAAAGAGACAGTTCTATTTTTAAACGTCGAATCGTATCGTTGTCTCTTTCTTCGTCTGAGCTATGACGAAAATTCGATTTTTTCCAGATTGTTCGAAAAAATAACTGAAAATGTAAATATTTATTGCAATCAAGACATGTGGTAAGAGATTTCATGTGTTTTGTTTACTTTCGAGTCATACGAGTAATTGGTACATTTTCGATACACGCACGACGTCATTTCCAATTTATTTAGGTAAGACTCGATGCAGACTAAACAACAGACGGCCCAATAGGGCCGTATTTGAAGCTTCATAACGCGCGCGGTAGTAACATATCTGGTTTGAGTATTTCATCATTGGGCCGTAATTGAATCTTCACAACGCGCGCGGTAGTAACGTACTCGTATCTGCTTTGAGTTTTTCATCATTGCTACCAAAACATTTCGATTTTATCTATAGTCGGGTTTAAGGGCTCTTTAACGTAGTAAGTGGCGGCCGAAAAGGTAGCTCCCACTCAAAACTGCGAATTCGCATCGCATCGTAATATCATTTTTAGTATGAGTTTTGTCGCAGATTTTTGCGATGCGAATTCGCAGTTATATTATGTGGGAGCCCTTAGTGTACCTCAAACCAGTCTTCAGGGTAGTGTCGCGGCAGGTGGTCCGCAGCGGGCTGCTCCACGTCCATGAAGTCCACCGTCCGGTACCCCGGCTTCAGGATGTCGCTGTCGAACTGCGAACACAAAACTCTATATCTATACTAATATTATATATCGGAAAGTGTGACTTTTTTTTTTAATGAAAGAAGGGGGCAAACGAGCAAACGGGTCACCTGATGGAAAGCAACTTCCGTCGCCCATGGACACTCGCAGCATCAGAAGAGCTGCAGGTGCGTTGCCGGCCTTTTAAGAGGGAATAGGGTTATAGGGGAGGGTAGGGATGGGAAGGGAAGGGAATAGGGGAGGATAGGGAAGGTAATTGGGCCTCCGGTAAACTCACTCACTCGGCGAAACACAGCGCAAGCGCTGTTTCACGCCGGTTTTCTGTGAGAACGTGGTATTTCTCCGGTCGAGCCGGCCCATTCGTGCCGAAGCATGGCTCTCCCACGTATAGACGAGGTAACAGACAGACGTGAATGTCTGTCTGTTACCTCGTCACGCTCAAACCGGCAACTGCTGAACCGGTTTTGACGAAATTTGGTAAGGGGACATTTTGAGTTCCAGGAATGGACATAGGACACTTTTTATCCTGAAAAAAAAATTATGTTTCCCCAGCGAATTTTGGCGCATTGGAGTAGCGGGCGTAAACTAGTCTACTATTTTTGGCAGATTAAAATCCCCGTGGTTCATCTGCTAACGGCCGTTCCCAATATTTGATCTATCTCTGGTTTTGCCCTACTAGAGATAGGAATAGCTCACAATTGACATAAAATATATGTCGCTAATGTCTAATGTGAGCTATTCCTATCTCTAGTAGGGCAAAACCAGAGATAGATCAAATATTGGGAACGGCCGTAAGTGAGCCAAGAAAAAGTTTTTTAATAGATACTCAACTAACTACTAGCCTAAATGGCAAAAGCAGCTGGGTCTACCCAGACCCAGCTGCTTTTGCCATTTAGGCTGCTGCACTGCACTGCCCTAAGTTTGGTACTACTAATATATATATTCTGTGCCTAAATATGGGTGACTAGTGAGTCTAATGATAACGCAACATCGTATGCGTCGAAATCCTCAATAGCGGATACGGGATAGTTCTAATGGCGATAACAGTAAATTGCTGCCATAAAAACTATCCAATTTCTACGCAATATTTTCATCCACATATAAGTATAAACCTTAGTAGTTTATATTTTGATGCAGTTAATAACAATCAGTCTATCATCTCTAAAACATAACGAAACAAATGATAATATGAGGTCTCCGCTATATTTCTGTCCATCAAAATCAAATACCTAACTATCAATCTTTTCATATTTTAAACCGATTTTAACATAATGGAACAGATGTTATTTTAATAATGAATACTTACCTAGAAAAATTTACAAGCTATCATTTTGATAATCGCGTTAACATGCATTGATAATGAAAAACGGAACGTCATGAGATTATGCCTGAGGATTATACGGACATAATCTTTTTCTTGTAAAATTTGCATTATTTACAACAGTGCAGTTGATTTGATTAAACAAATATTTATGAATTTGTTGTTCAATGTGCAGGAAATATACTAATTTAACAATAATTTATCGATGTACGAGGTAAATTTAAATAAGCGCAGTAGGCAAAATTTGAAACAATAACAAACAAAAGGAAAAAAACTTGAGAGGTGTCAAGGGACATACCCGGATGGAACAAAGTTATAAAAAAAGAGAAAAAGAGAGAGAGAGATAGACAGAGAGAGAAACACGCGCTACCGCACGGCTTAGAACTTTAGCATTTTTGCTCTAGTTGTAATATACCGACACTGTTGTGTCATGTCGACTGTCGTTACACAACTTTTTCCGTCTAGCCCCGATTCGCAACGCGCGATAAGATACTTCATTCCAAAGCGAAACTAATAATGTTAATAATAACGACTTTTCCAAGTCTTAAAAGGGATCATACTCGTAAGGTTACAAACCACAGGCTCGATGTCGTCATGTATCACGATGTTGCCGCGATGGTCCACTATGAACAGAGAGCCGCCAGCCCCAACCTATAAGAACATGGAATTTGCTCATCAAACTTTAGAAGATCTAACTTCAATGATTTATGTTGATTGAAATAAAAGTTAAGGTAGATTTTAGCTTGAGAATTGTTGTTAGATTCGTATAATACATGGATAACGAAAACTTATTTTTTTTGTTTAGACACAAATATTTTCGTTAACTGGTACCCGCAACACAATATTACTTATTATATTTAAAAATAAATATTGTTCTTACCACAGACATAGATAAAGATCTTGATCTATGCTGTGGTTCTTACCAAATAATATGGGAGCACCAACTTCAGATGGGCAATCGGTATGTCAATGCCGACTACTCCCAGCAGACGGTTCACAGGATACTGAGAACAATATATTTATTTTGCTGTTAAATACGAATAAATATTTCATGAATCAAAATTATGAAGACATGAGTGGAAGAAGCAGTTAAAAGTGAAAGTTAAAAAATTGCCTTTTTTTTTTAATAAAAAAAAAAGGCTTCAGGGCCGGGAAAATGATTTGGATTAAAAAGATGTGGATTTTATGCATAGCCAGATGATGAAATAGGTAAGTTACAAGGTTTCTTTAAATATAAGGGAAAATAATATGTAATTGTTCTTCTTTTATTCTGCGTACACCATACAAATTACAAACTAAATAGCGTTTAAAATTGTAAGGTTAATATTACGTTGAGTATTTTGTTACATACTTACCAAATATACTTTTAAATCTTATATTTACCGTTCTCGTAGCATTCCTTTGTTTTTCCTGAAATTGAACATGTTTTATTACCTTTCTTGTTAATAATAATTTAAGGATAAGCTTTTAAAACTTTCCGTTATTTTTATTATACAAAACGACAAACTTACCTCACCCAGCACTTTAGTGATATTCTGCAAAAAAAAAAAACAAAAGTATTTTTATATTATTCATTAACGAAGCAATAAATTAACCAAATTAGACACAAAATTATTGGAATCCATTCACTTTGTTGGCTTAGGGCCTGTTTCACCACTTCCTGATAAGGCTATCCACCAATTAACTTGACAGATCAAGTAAGTATGGAGAATCTGTCAAAAAAGTTGTGAATAGCCTATTAGGCACTTTATCAGAAAGTGGTGAAACAGGCCCTTAGATAAACGATTTTCATATTCTGTAGGCCCTCTACGAGCGTGCTACGGCGCGGCGTAGCGCGCTACAACATTCGTAGCCCGAAGTTTACAATATTATGCTGCTGCAATAACTGATCCGGCACACATTGTTTTGCCATATACGCAATATCACGTATTGTGCAATATTATTGACCGTCTTTAGGGTTAATATTGCATGCGCCTGCCTTTCAATCTTATTGTAAAAGAAGATTGAAAGACGGGCTCTCAATCTTGTTGCACAATAAAATTGATCGTCTAGGTGCTCGCTAAAAATATTTTGAGACCATAATATACTTATTGATTTCAGATGCTGTCCTGCCTACCTAGCATACGCCAACGAGATATCTCACTCTCGAGATAATTAAAAACTACTCGTCTGCCAATGTCAAAATCTCGACATTATCTCGACAAAACTTTTTAAAAATGTGTCATTTCGATAATAGATCTACGCGAGATTTTTTTTTCTCATGTTAGGGTCAATAGAGATGAAGAGACAAGCCATCAAACACGTAGAGTGAGATATCTCGTTGGCGTATGCTAGGCAGGATGGAAACGTCGTTATGTCTTTCTATTCGGAAAAGTTTACTAACAAACACCGCGACACGAAAATTTAATTTGCAATATTTAAAAATCTTAATTAACACTTATTCGATTTACAGAGGCACCTTAATTACCCATTTACTATTAAATTAAAGGCATGTTTCACTACTTCCTGATAAAATACCGAATAATCTATTCACAACTTTTTTGACAGATTCTCCATACTTGATCTGCCAAGTTAATTGGTGGATAGCCTATTTGTTACTTATCAAGAAGTGGTGAAATAGGCCCTTAATCTTTAGATTAATCTATCAGATTATTAGATAACTTTGCTGATATTGGGTATAGAAACAGACGTTTTATCTAGTTAATGTGGCTTACCCATAAAGTTAATATACCTAGCGGAATAGAGCAACAATCTCGAGCTGTCAAACGTAACCGAAATTGGTTTTCATCTGTGTGAAAAATATGTGTACGTATATACTTACACAAGTATGATTGAACATGAATTCTATGACATTAAATTGTCAACGTGCGGCACGTGCCGACTGGACGTCAAAAAAGAGTGCTGCTGTCATGTATCACACGCCTCTTTTTACCATGCAGTGTTACTGATAGTGACATCTCGCTTGCTCAGGCCTTTGTTTCTCTATTCCGCTAGGTATATATATTTTTTTTATGAAATAAGGGGGCAAACGAGCAAACGGGTCACCTGATGGAAAGCAACTTCCATCGCCCATGGACACTCGCAGCATCAGAAGAGCTGCAGGTGCGTTGCCGGCCTTTTAAGAGGGAATAGGGTAATAGGGGAGGGTAGGGAAGGGAAGGGAAGGGAAGGGAATGGAATAGTTGAGGGTAGGGAAAGGAATAGGGTAGGGGATTGGGCCTCCGGTAAACTCACTCACTCGGCGAAACACAGCGCAAGCGCTGTTTCACGCCGGTTTTCTGTGAGGACGTGGTATTTCTCCGGTCGAGCCGGCCCATTCGTGCCGAAGCATGGCTCTCCCACGTCAAATATATTAACTTTATGGGCAAGTATATTAACTTTATGGGCTTACCTCTGACGTAGTGTGGTCGAACACGGGCACGGATACTGTGATCTGGTATCTGTATTTCACGTCTTCTCCTTCGTAGTACTGTCCTTTATTGTCCTGGTAGAAAATAGACAATTATAAGTGTAAGTCTTTTTTTCACAAGTAGCTTTTTAGCAGTGCCGTAAATAGCCTTTTTTGCGCCCTGTGCGAGCTTATATAACTGCACCCTTGTTTTTTAACTGACTTCCAAAAAGGGGAAAGTTATATGTTCGGCTGTGGATATTTTTTTCTACATTGGAAAACATCTCAGCGGCGCAGCGGGAAGTACTTATCGGGAGCAATAAGGGTCTGCCTGGTCTGGCCATTCTTGCGCCCCCCCAGAATCTACGCCCTGGGCACCGGTGGCACCGCCCTATTTACGGCACTGCTTTTTAGTGATATATAGCTTGTAAATTTTCTGTCATTGCCCAAACCCTCTTTTCTGTTGCTAAGGCTTTAGTAGTCGTACCTATAAATATATCCATGCTATTCATAAAAATATTGTGCTAAGTGTGTCTGTCTATCTATCTGGTCTGATAATCTTCAACCTCTGCACGGTTTTGCCGCTAAATCGATTTTGACTTTTGACATGGTTATTACTTTGAATCCCGGAAAATAATTATAAGCTAGTTTTAGTTTTACTTTTTGACGTGGGAGAGCCATGCTTCGGCACGAATGGGCCGGCTCGACCGGAGAAATACCACGTCCTCACAGAAAACCGGCGTGAAACAGCGCTTGCGCTGTGTTTCGCCGAGTGAGTGAGTTTACCGGAGGCCCAATCCCCTACCCTATTCCCTTCCCTACCCTCCCTTATTCCGTTCCCTTTCCATCCCTACTCCCCTATTACCCTATTCCCTCTTAAAAGGCCGGCAACGCACCTGCAGCTCTCCTGATGCTGCGAGTGTCCATGGGCGACGGAAGTTGCTTTCCATCAGGTGACCCGTTTGCTCGTTTGCCCCCTTATTTCATAAAAAAAAAAAAAGTTTTGTTACGGTAAAATGTACAGCTAACGAAGACATCTAGTGAATAATACTTCCTCATATTATAGCCCTTAGAGCCAGTCCACACCGCGCGTTGCGTCAGCGTTGCGTCGACGCAGAGCTGCCGTTGCGTTGTTTTACATACAAATAACCAAGGCGTTCACACGGCCCACTGCGCCGTCGCAACGCACACAAGCCCCCGCGACGAAGCGGGTGGGGGTGTTGCGCTTGCCGGGGCGGATCGGGGCTCAGAGCAGCGCAAAATGCGCTATAGCACACTATTGCCGGGCCAGGCCGCATCGCATTGACGGATTTTGAGTACTTTGGATGGCTCCAGTGTTAACTCTTAAATCACTCGTGACTCGATATATCAAAAACGTTGCTATATTCTACTAAAATCTACTAGATCGTGTTTTAGATTCTACGGAAAATCTACCTTTATTAATCAATGTATTCTACGTGGTTGAAACTAAAATAAAACTAAAATGTTTATATGGACTGTCTTCATTATGCATATTATTTTTTTATATTATTTGTTATATAATATCGATTTTCTATTAAAATTTACAAAAAATTTTGGACTACTAACGGCCATTCCCAATATTTGATCTATCTCTGGTTTTGCCCTACTAGAGATAGGAATAGCTCACATTAGACATTAGAGACATATATTTTATGGTAACGGCCGCAAATCGTCATTTATTTGACCTCAAATCTACCAGAAAGTGGAAATCTATGTGAAGTGTGGTCACACTGTTGCAGGGGCGCAGCGGGTTTGTCGGGTCTTGCCGGGCCTTGTCGAATTGACGGAAATCCGCTGCGTCCCGACACAGTGTGCGATACGCGCATCCGCTTCCATACAAATTGTATGAAGGCGGATTTTTGCGATGAGCCCCGGCACCCTGAGCCCCGGCACCCTGAGCCCCGGCACGGCCCGTCTCAATGGGCTCACTCCTTAATAACGCTGCGGTAACGCAGCGCCCGTGTGGCCGGCTATGCAGCGATAAACGGCAGCGCATCGACGCAACGCTGACGCAACTCGTTACGCGCCGTGTGGACTGACTTACTGCAATAGCATTAGGTACCAGATTATAGAGGCGGCCATCTAGTGAAGTACCATCGAAAAAATTGATTCGTAGGCAGATGGCGGACGTACGTAATTTGGTTGCGTTACGTCAAACCCAGCCGTCAGATATTGCTGACCAATGGGTCAGGCTATGTCAATTCAATATTAATCGTGATCGTAATCGTGATCGTGATCGTGACGTAGGTCCGTCAACTGCCTATGAATCAATTTTTTCGATGATACATTCTTGTGAATCGCCATTATTTCAATGATAATAAGTACCAGATTATACAGGTGCTTGAGGTCGCTGTACTGTCGGTCGTGGTGTAGAAAGCCCTTCTTGTTTTTTCGCAGCTGCATATATCGGTATGATTGCTCCTCATCCTCCTTCTGGCCCCAGTAGAATTCGCTTCTTCGCGGCTCCTGCACACATTTCATAGACATACATTAGCCCTGTGTTGCCAAGATCGACGGTTCCAATTATGACAACCATAAAACATTCAGTAGAAAGTGTTCTACATATTTGTAGAACACTTATGATACATGAATATTATTATAATCATGTAGATTAGATTTTGATCACGTACTGTTTACAGTTCACAGATTAGGATACTATGCTACCGTTTGAATTTTTGCCATAAGGATCATGTGGTTGTCTTCTTAAACAGCTTGTTCACTTGTACAAGAAAATGAATGATGTTTGTTACGTATGCTATAACGCTAAATATAATTTTAAATAAATTATAATATACATGATCCAGCAAACGTTCTTAGGCATAAAAACGGCACGGCTCCTTCTTAAACAGGTAACCGAAACGTGGCATAAATATTATGACAATAGTTTTGTATATTATCGTATATTATTATATACAAAATTATTTATTATTATTATGTTTAGCGGATGCGGGAAAATACGCGATTCCAAGAAATGTAATTTAAAACTTTGATTATTTGGATATTATTTACATATTATCTTATCGCAAAAAGATTTAACTTGTAATGCTGTTTATCATCAGTCTAAAATGTGGATGCGATTTAGGCCTATCGAGTGAGATCAAATCGATTTATCGTTGGCTACGATTTAAATACAAAAGCAATGCCTTGTAGGCTGTAGCTATAATTGGCAGTAAATTTAAGAGCCATACCTCACCGGGATGCCATGGTGACGTGGCCATTGACGTTACCATGGCTACGTCTGGCGTCTCTACATCGCCGCAAAGCGGTGTTAATCTTTATAGAATTTAAGAATTCTACAAAGATTTCAGAAAATCCACTGAAAAAGTGTTCAAATATCTGAGGATATAACTAAAATCAGTGACTGATTGAGTGTCGGAGCATAATTAAAGACGTGCAAACAACTGGCAACGTCGCCAATCGCCGCATGCGGAGCGGTCGACTCTGGCTACGCTGGCTTGGCAACATCGCGAGTCGGTTGCCAGGTGAGTTACCCGTCATACATCTAATAGAATCTAGTTGGCGACATCGCTGGCCATATCGCCTTGGCGTCCCGGTGAGGTATGGCCCTTACGGTGATACACAGAAGGTAGAATGGGCGAATATTTAATACCAATAGCACATATTTTAATAAAAGAAAACTGACTTATAATGATATAGAATAACATATACGAAAACTGGACAGTTCTGGAAACATTACATACATGCGGGTCGAATTGATAACCTCCTTTTTTGCAGTTGGTTAAAAATAATAATAACTTAGCAACTATTTGTTTCTTGAACAAAGACCATACCTCGATATTAGCATACAGATCGCTGTACACCCTCAGCCGCTTCTCTCTCTGCAGCACCAGCGGGCGCTCCAGCACTCGGAGGATGTTCATCACCTGTATGTAGATTATACTGTCGGTTCTTGGCGGAAATTCACCAATTTTACACTACACAGTATACACCTGATAATGATTTATTTCGAAACCAGTCCTGTAATTTGTTAAAATTAAAGGCGCCATTCCACCGCGGCGCATGCTGCGCAGCGTGCGCCACGGTGAATTATATTGTTTGACTAGTCAAACAATATAAATCGTGGCCGCCGTGCACAGCGTGTGCCGCGGTCGAATGGCGCCTTTATGGTAATCCATACTAATGTGTGTCTGTCTGTCTTTCTGTCTGTTACCTCTTCACGCCCAAACCGCTGAACCGATTTTGCTAAAATTTGGCATAGAGATACTTTGTGTCCCGAGAAAGGACATAGGATACTTTTTCTCCCGGAAAAATGTACGGTTCCCACGCGATAAACGAGTGTTGGCGCAACAGAGTTGCGGGCGTCATCTAGTTTCCTAATATAGTGGAAAAAGTGCACGAAAAACTGAAGACATAAGTTGAAGAGAACACGATAACTTACATTTTGTAACATACGAACATTTACAAATTTTTTCCCTACGAATAATAAAAACTAAGGAATCGTAACTCTCATACTATTACCGTTTTAAATTTGGTTCCTTTTGATCTGTCATGTAACGTCAGCCTAGTACCGCTCAAGGTCACCTAAATATTATTGCAAATGTATTGAAATGTGTACCTAAGGTACACTTTTTTGACAAGTATTGTGGAGCATGTTTTTTGACGGAGTTACTTTTCCTTAGTTTTTATTATTCGTAGTTTTTTCCCTTATAATTTGAACAAACCTTGTAACAAACCTTATATCTAATTCATCGCCTGGTTAGTTATATTATTATATCTGGCTATACGATGCAAAATCTTTTTGTTTCATATAATTTTTCCGGCTCTAAAACCTCCATGCAAAAAAACGGCAATCTGTTATTTATCGTGTTCATCCAGTCACACCTTCAATTAAGTTTTAGTGTTCATCACCTGCTCGGTGATGTCGGAGTCTGTGATCAGCTCGGCGAAGTAGCCGTCGCGGTCGCAGGAGATCTGCTCAGAGTACAGCTGCGTGGAGTCCCGGAGACCTTGCGGATCGTGGAGCCACATCACGAATAGCCTGTCAATAAATAAATGGTTATATACAGGGTGTAACAAAACTAAGCGATAATACTTAATGTATGTGACATCCTGTGTCCCTTGTATAGAGTTCACTCTGAAAGTAGCAGCCCTGAAAGAATAATTTTTCTTTGTGATTTGTATAGGCAAACGCCCCGGCGTCATGAATATGACAATACAAAATGTCACAAAAAAATACTTTTGCCATTGCCATGTAGGTCTCGTTGATACTTGAATTGAAAATGCTCACCGAATATTGCCCTCCGGATCCAGATATTCCATTAAGCTGGTGAAGTTCTCGTCTAGACTGTCAGTGAGCAGCACTATCGCCTGCTGGCATGACGGTGGCTTGTCCGTCGCCTTCTGCCGCTGGTGCAGCATCTTGACGGCGTACTTGAGCACCAGCTCCATGTTGGTCTCGTTGATCAGCCGCTGGTGTTTCATTGCCGCCATCATGGCTGCAGAGTTCACGTGATTCGCCTGTGTGGGTTTATGAATTATTTAGTTAATAATTTGAAGCCAGCGTTAGAAATGGTAACAAATCTGTGGGGTTTTGATATGCAGAATTATTAAAGTCAGATTTTTTTTAGTACCTACACCTGCACTTAAGATTTGTTTAAGTCATACTGTAAAAATAGCAGACTTTCAACAAATATCTAAATGTAATGAATGGCTCTTCTTCAAGATGGGCCATCGTAGTTGGCCATCGCGATGGCCCAGCGTGGGGAGGACGTAGTGGCGCAGGATGGCTTATGGCGCCAGCGATGGTTGTGGGGTGGCGGCAGCGTATCGCCTCTACAAGATGGGCCAGCGTAGTTGGCCATCACGATGGCCCAGCGTGGGGAGGACGTAGTGGCGTAGGATGGCTTATGGCGCCAGCGATGGTTGTGGGATGGCGGCGGTGTCGGTTTTTCGGCCGCACATCAAAGGGACCCAGCGACATTGATATACAAAAAACCCAAGATACACATTACACAGTCAACGTCTCAAAACTGTCCGCATAAAAATATAAGCACACAATCTAAAATTGTGCGCTTATTTCAAATAGTCTCGCGTCGCCCGCGTCATTGCAACGTCGTCAAAAATGCCGAAGTGTTCTATGCGAAACTGTAAAATATTACGTCAAGAACGTTAAAAAAATCCTTTATACTTATAGGGATATCGTATTTTCGGTATGTTAAAGTATTTATTTATTTATTTTTGTGGTTCTTATAACTTAAAACACGTCTTAATAAGTGATTTTGATTTAATTTGTTTCAAAACTTCACTCACCGGACGTCATGATACGGCAAATTTCAATCACCGCATTGTCATTGTAAGAACGATGCTTATCGGTCTCCCTATAATTTAGTCGTGTTATGCAAACGACTGAGTTCTTACTTGATGGAGTCTATATTTTTTTTATTATGAATTTTTTTTATTAATATGATTGACCTTTTTTCTATTACAGTTTTTACAAGTTAAACGACAACTTTATAATTAACTATTCCAAGGAAATTGATGTGTTTCTTAGTGTTACATAATATAATTATGACCATGACTGTTAAAAAATAATTATAGATTTAAGTTTTAAGTTTAATTGTAATATTTGAAAAAAAATAACAGTTTATCTAATAAATATTTGTTTCGTTCATTTATACATATTTATATCATACGTAAAACATATACATATTTATTTATTTAACATAAAGTCTTAGATGAAAGTTGTGAAATCTAAGTATCTTTGTATTGTGAATTGTGATTTGTGTTTAGAACACAATTTAATTAACTCTTACAACCTAATTATTTCATTGAATAAAATATATATATATATATATATATATATATATATATATATATATATATATATATATATATATATATATATATATATATATATATATATATATATATATATAATATTTCCTTATTTAAAATTGGCGCCCATTCATAGTGGCAAAAATTAATTGTGCCACAATTTGACAAATATCAAGAGGAGAAGCCGAAGGAGTTTTATCTGTGACAACTGACAAGCATTACCGAGCAAGTTTTCTCAATTTTCAAGAGTTTTCATATTTTAAGGTTAATAGTAAAAAATAGTTTAGAATAAACTTTAATTGTCGTTTTTCTTATTTCAGGTATGGTATAATTATGTTATGTTATAGAATTATAGTATTATGTTGTAGTATAATAATATATAATAGAGAATAATAATAAAACTTCTTATTTCAGAACAACACAACGTTTATTCTAATTTCAAAAACAAATTGTAATAAAAACGTATTACAAAACGACAATTTGTTTATAAAAAACAATGGAAAAACTTCAATTCGAATTTACTTTGTTGCCTAGTAGTGATGGAAAATCTAATATTTTATGTATAACCTCAATTGGCACACCGGACAGCAAAGTATATGCTATACCAGAAGAATTACAAGGAGTTAGTCATCATAAGACCTTATGTTCTACTACATCCTTTACTAAAGTAAAAAAATAGCTTAAAGAAACGATACCAAAAAAGAAGAATATGGATAACCTTGTCAAAAGAACTGTCCGAAACTTATCTAGATGCAGATAATAATATTCAATTTAATGACCAGTATTTGGAGGAAATAAGTATAGAGAAATCCCTTACTGGTAATACATTGCCAACGGAAACAGAAAGATTAGAAAAATATTTGTGAGGTTCCTGGAAAATACTCAAACTAGCAGCAATAAGCAACAGAATTTGAAAAATATAACAGAAAAATTTGTGATAGAAAAATTTACAACAAGAAATCCAAATGCAAGTCAATGGATTGAGATGTTTGAGAAAGAGTGCATTCGATGTTGATGATGATGTGATGTCACAACCGATGAAAGTAAAATTGAAGTACTCCGATTATTTTTGGACAAAAGTTGTTTAGACTGGTACAATTCAATGATTATAAAATTATCAATGAATTCAGATTGGTCGCAATGGAAAGATAAGTTTTGTCATTCATTTGTTAATAAAGGTTGGAATCCAGTGATATATGCATTATCTTTTAAATATAAAGAGGGTTTACTAGTGGATTATGCAATGAGAAAGGAGAAACTATTATTGGAGATGAGAAAATCAATAGATACAGATACTTTAATTGATATCATTGCGGCTGGTTTACCAGAATTCATATTAAACAAGATTGACAGGGAATCCTTAAAAGACACAGTAGATTTATTTAACGAACTCGGTAAATATGAACACCTGATGAACAGAAGAAGTAATATCTTACTTCTTCTGTTCATCAGGTGTTCATATTTACCGAGTTCGTTAAATAAATCTACTGTGTCTTCTGGATATAACTGTGTCTTCTGGATATAACTTCTGGTTTTCATGTTTCCTTGGAGCTATCGCTCCAAGGAAACATGAAAACCAGAAGTATGTGAGTAAAAATGAAGAGAAAAGTCCATGTAAAATATGTGACAAGTTAAATAAAGGTACCCGTTACCATCCGGAAGCTACTTGCTGGTTTCGGTCAAATGAAAATGGACAAGTTAAAAAAAGGGACTATAAACATGTTAACAACTCTGTGATTGAAGCTGAATTGATAACTGACCAAAAAAACGAGTTGTAACACCATTAATATATGTCAAGCTACAATTGGATGATAAACTTGAACTATATGGAGTGTATGACTCTGGTTCAAATGTTTCATTAATAAATTCAAGATTCCTTAAATTAAAAGGAAAAGGTATTGGCAAGAATGAAACAAATTTAAAAACAATTAGTGGTGTTACGGAAACAAGTGGCTTGGTGAAATTGAAAATTAAAATGTTTGCATTAGAAAAAAATGTTGATATTTATGGTATGGATGAGGAAAAAATGCATCATGATTTCTTAATTGGATTGGACCTGATAAAAGAGTATAAACTGATTCAAAATGAAAATTTAATAGTTTCACAAAATCTGAACATCCATAAATCTATACCTACATGTGAAAGATCCCAGAAAATAACAAAAAATGATAAGAGACAAATACAGAACATGATTAATTTTAATGAACATATTATAAAAGAAGATTTTGATATAAAGATAAAGCATTTAAAGGAAGAACAACAGCATGAAATAATTAAATTAATTTCTAAATATAAAAATGTTTTTGCAAAGGACAAATACGATATTGGTACAGTTAATGGTTATGAATCAAGGATAGATTTGATAATGGATAAATATTGTAGTAAGAGACCATATAAATGCACAGTAGAGGACAAGAAAGAAATAGAGGCACAAGTAGCTAAGTTACTGGAAAATAAACTTATTGAAGAGTCGTACAGCCCATTTGCTGCACCCGTTACCCTAGCGTTTAAAAAAGAAGACAACAAAAAGTCAAGACTCTGTATAGATTTCAGGGAATTAAATAAATTAGTGGTACCACAGGCCCAACCATTTCCTCTTATTGAAGATCTGATGATAAAAACGAGAAACTGTCGATTTTTTTCAACCCTAGATATAAATTCTGCGTTTTGGGCAATCCCGCTACGTATCGAAGACAGAAAGAAAACAACTTTTGTTACCCAAGAAGGGCACTACCAGTGGACGTATTTGCCATTTGGACTCAAAACGTCACCAGCTATTTTCCAAAGGATATTGAGTACAATTTTAAGAAAATATCATCTAAACGGCTTTGCTGTTAATTATATCGATGATATATTGATATATTCAAAAACATTTGAAGTCCACATTAGCCATCTAACACAATTACTGGAAGCAATTACAAGGGAAGGTTTCAGATTAAAATTTACCAAATGCATATTCGCATCTGACTCGGTAAAATATTTGGGACATATAATCCAAGACAATTCTATTCGGCCAATCAATGATAACTTAATTTCAATAATGGAATTTCCAGTCCCTAAAACTCAAAAAAACGTACGACAGTTTTTAGGGAAAATAATTTTTTACCATGGATTTATACCAAACAGTGCTAAAATATTGGACCCTTTGCATAATTTGCTTCGGAAAAATGAAAAATTTATTTGGTCTGAAAAATGTCAAGAAGCATTTAATACTATAAAAAAGTTACTGTGTTCAAAACCTATACTAGAAATTTATGATAGGAATTTACCCATAAATATATATACAGATGCCTCATTGGAAGGCATTGGTGCCATTTTGAAACAGGTACAACCAAATGGCGAAGAAAAGCCATTGGCTTATTTCTCAAAGAAACTTAATAATGCACAGAAGAAGAAAAAAGCAATATACCTTGAATGTCTAGCCATCAAAGAAGCAGTTAGGTATTGGCAATTTTGGCTGATAGGAAGATCATTCACTGTCTACACTGATCATAAGCCACTAGAAAACTTAAATTTAAAAGCTCGACCAGATGAAGACTTAGGTGATTTAACTTACTATCTGTCACAGTACGATTTCAAAATAAAATATGCACCTAGAAAACAAAACATAGAAGCTGACTGTCTAAGCAGGAATCCGGTATTAGAACCAGATAATAATATAGAAGAAAAACTAAAAACTGTTAACTTAATTACATTGGAAGATATTATATTAGATCAAAATAAAAATGTTCATATTCAAAATAACAAAAGTAAATTGATTGAAAAGTGCAATATTTACTTTAAGAAAAGTAGAGAAAAGGAAAAAGTTATTATATCAGAAGAATTTAGCATGAAGTTTTTAAAGAAATTGCACAATAACCTGGGTCATATTGGAATGAAACAGATGCAAAATACTGTAAGTCCATATTATATAACAAAGAATTTATTAGAAAATATTAAGAAAATTTGCAAAAACTGTGATACATGTGTAAAAAATAAATCAAGAGGTCAATATAAATATGGTATGATGTCACAATTGGGCCCAGCAAAGAAACCTTTCGACATTGTCTCCATAGACACTATTGGGGGCTTTGGAGGTTCGAGATCTACAAAAAGATATCTTCATTTGTTAGTCGACCATTTCACAAGACATGCATTTATTCTCACCTCCAAAACACAGAGTGCTAATGATTTCATCAGTTTAGTATCAAAAATACCTGAAACTTTCAATATTGGTATGATACTATCGGACCAATACCCAGGGATAAATTCAAAAGATTTCAAGAAATATTTAGATGAAAAACAAATACCTCTAGTATTCACAGCGGTTAATGCTCCATTTTCCAATGGCTTAAATGAGAGGCTAAATCAAACCCTAGTGAATAAAATTAGATGTAAAATTAACGAACAGGGAAATACAAGAGCCTGGACAACCATAGCCCAAGAATGTGTCAAGCTATACAATGATACCCCACATACAGTCACTGGCTATACACCGAGCTACCTATTATTTGGAAGAGACGTTGCTATTTTACCGAAAGAGTTGAAGCAAAATAAAATATCTGAAAATGATTGGATTCGAGACAAAAATAGAGCATTGGAAAATACTATTAAATCACATGATTATAATAAGAAAATATTTGACAAAAACAGGAAATTTCATGAATATAAAGTAGGTGAATATGTATACATAGAAAATGGGAATAAGCTAAACAGAAAGAAATTAGACGAACTAAGAATTGGACCATATAAAATTATAGAAAAACTATCTAGTACTATATTTAGAGTAGATACTGGACATAAAAAGACAGAATCTAATATTTTTCACATCACAAAGCTGATCCCCGTTCCTGAATTGGAGAAAACATTCGACAGCTGCAGTGCCTAGTGGATTTGGCTGAAAAATCTTTATGATTTTTTTTTCTGAGGGGGGGAGATATAAGGGAAATAATATTTCCTTATTTAAAATTGGCGCCCATTCATAGTGGCAAAAATTAATTGTGCCACAATTTGACAAATATCAAGAGGAGAAGCCGAAGGAGTTTTATCTGTGACAACTGACAAGCATTACCGAGCAAGTTTTCTCAATTTTCAAGAGTTTTCATATTTTAAGGTTAATAGTAAAAAATAGTTTAGAATAAACTTTAATTGTCGTTTTTCTTATTTCAGGTATGGTATAATTATGTTATGTTATAGAATTATAGTATTATGTTGTAGTATAATAATATAATTATAATAGAGAATAATAATAAAACTTCTTATTTCAGAACAACACAACGTTTATTCTAATTTCAAAAACAAATTGTAATAAAAACGTATTACATATATATATATATATATATATATATATATATATATATATATATATATATATATGAAAAATACGTCTCACCACCATGCCTTGTCCTACCGGCGAAGTTCGGTCATAAAATTTTATTGCTTTTTGTGGACTCCTTTGTAAAAAAACTGTTTATAGTTTGATTACAAGTACCTATTATAGTAAAGACGAGTATTTAGAGACAGTTTTGAGTCTTACTTTTGTTCGCAACTGTGTATCTTGGGTTTGTATATCAATGCCCAGCGAGCGGTCGAAATTTTGTATGTACATTCGTTAGAATCCTGAGAATAGGTTTCTATCTGATTTTTATATTATTTCTATTGCCTATTAGAAATAATTTATGTGGTAAACCAACGTTTGCCGGGTCGGTTAGTGAAGTTACAAAATTGAAAATTGTACGTGCTGTATAAATATATTGACCATAGATTGTCCATAGATATTATTATACTAGCTGTTGCCCGCGACTCCGTCTGCGACAGTATAGTATGTATAATAACAAACATAGATACACACACACATTGTGCAGTGTGCACATTAATGAAATGATGGTATGTGCTGTACAGATATTGCCGCAGCGGCTAATGCTTCCACGTCCATCTTGAACGACGTTTAGATCACAAGTCACAACTGAACACGGCCATCATGTAGAGACGTTGCGACCATTGTATAGCTATAGCTAGGGAATGCAATACCGGGATCCCGACATACCGGGATCCCGCATGTATTTTGCGGGACTAATTCAGGTCGAAAATTTAGCGGGATCCCGCGGGACTGGCGGGATTACAAAGAAGCGTGATTCATACGTGCTCTGCGCGCGGGGGTGCGTGAACTGGCTACAGGCAGCCCACTAAACAATTTACATTCAGTTCACCTATAATAATTCACTTTAAATGACAATGATTGTATCAACCAGCGTGGAGGCTAAGCCAACTTTTTCAGCTGCTGGCTAGTGGCTACCTTGTGTCGAATGTCGTCTTATGTCGTTGTGCCGTTTGGCAGAGACAACTAATACCTTAACTTTTTTAACATAATTTTATAAGCTTGGGCTGTACCTATAAATGTAACGTAATCTTTTAGCACAACTTTCTCTATACGTATTTCGAAAAAATAAATAATTTTAATAATAGATGAAAATAAATAGGCGTGTTTTTTATTTTTTTAACTATTATTATAAATAAAATGTTTAGTTTTTTTTTATATCTAAGGTATGAAGTAGGTATTAATAAGCCCTTGTAAAAAAAAGTGACCGAGTTTATTTGAGTTTCTAAGAATAAAACGGTTTCTATCAATTAGTATCAGCGTTGCCAGATTTTTTTTGTGCCAAGTCGGGACTTTGAAACTTTTTGAGAAAAAAAGCGGGATTCCTCAGTCTAAAGCGGGGGACAATGTAAGAAAAAGTATAAAATCAAAAGTTTTTTTTTTAATTTTTATCTTTTTATTTGCGTTAGAATAACGTTTACGTGACAAAAGATAGCTAAAGAAGCCAAAGAAAATCCACAACTCTACCTCTTTTATGTTCATTACGCACCTTTCTTTCTCAGCACGCTGCACGTACCTACGTTCGGGCTTTTCCCGAAAAGCGGGACTGTGCCTGTCCCGCACGGGACATTTAATTTTGATGAAAAAATGGGGTCGTCCCGCCAAAATCGGGACGTCTGGCAACGCTGATTAGTATAGTCTTTATGACGATTTATTTTAAAAGTTTAAGTCCACCCTGCGGGATCCCGCAAATACCGGGATCCAGCGGGATTTTTTTGTTTATTTATTTATTTATTAAACATTCTTACAACTATCATTACAGACTAATATCCAATTGTTGATTGATTGTGATGGTTCAATCCCACAAAAACCGGGATTGAAATTATCTTGCAGGATTGCATTCCCTAGCCTATATATAGCCACTGCATGCGCCATTTGATGGGCCAGCGCTGGGCCATCTTATAGAGGCGCCACACCGCCATTTGATGGGCTAGCGCTGGGCCATCTTGTAGAGGCGCCATAAAAAATTCGAATGCGTGGAGTCAAACCAACAAACTTTGAAGTTTCTCGATATATTTGAAGGGAATCATCAGTGCATCAATGTATCAGTGCATCAAAGTATTAAAATATGCCACTCAATCAGCACAGATTGTCATCTTGCTGGTGATAAGCTACTATTAAAGAGGTATATATCAATTACTTACAGAAACCATCTTCTCATTAAAGCAGGGTATCGGCGACTCGATCTTGATGTTGAACCGCAGCACGTTGACTTGGTCGTCGTCGGTGAGCGCGCTCAGCAGGGCCAGGGTGAAGTGTTCCCCCACTACTGAGTTGATGGACCTGATTGTTACATGGAAAAATTAGGCTTAAAACGCGAAAATTCTAGCAATGTACTATCTGAGAAGTTGATTCCTAGCCACATGGGGGACCTACGTAGTTTGGTCGCGTTACGTCAAACCCAGCCGACAGATCACAATTAATATTGAATTGACATGATCCGACCAAATGACGTTGGTTCGTCAACTGCCTAGGAATCAATTTCCTCGATGGTACTTACTACTTACACATGCTGGTGAACTTATTGTACCTATTGTTAATTGTAATTTAAGTTAAATGTTAGTTACAGTTGTCTTTTGTTTACAAAGTGTAGACGTGAATAATGAACATATCGGCAACATTATTACTACGTAGTAAATTGCTACTTATATCTATTAGGGAATCATAGGCCTAAACGATTGTACACTAACCTATTCATGAAACCAGAGGCATCTAGCAGTATCAGCACGTCGCGTCGCGCGGGGCTCCGCTGGCGCTGACGTACCAGGGGCGCTGGCGGCAATCGTATAGCTCTTCGCCCTCGGGCTTCAAGTCTTCTATATTGTAGTTACTACCAGGCAACCATAGATTACTATTGTAGAGCTAACCTGTTCATGGAGCCAGACGCATCTAGCAGTATCAGCACGTCGCGCGGGGCTCCGCTGGCGCTGACGTACCAGGGGCGCAGGCGGCAATCGTATAGCTCTTCGCCCTCGGGCTTCAAGTCTTCTATTTTGTAGTTACTACGCAACCATAGATTACTATTGTAGAGCTAACCTGTTCATGGAGCCAGACGCATCTAGCAGTATCAGCACGTCGCGCGGGGCTCCGCTGGCGCTGACGTACCAGGGGCGCAGGCGGCAATCGTATAGCTCTTCGCCCTCGGGCTTCAAGTCTTCTATATTGTAGTTACTACCAGGCAACCATAGATCACTATTGTAGAGCTAACCTGTTCATAGAGCCAGACGCATCTAGCAGTATCAGCACGTCGCGCGGGGCTCCGCTGGCGCTGACGTACCCGGGGCGCAGGCGGCAATCGTATAGCTCTTCGCCCTCGGGCTTCAAGTCTTCTATATTGTAGTTACTACCAGGCAACCATAGATTACTATTGTAGAGCTAACCTGTTCATGGAGCCAGACGCATCTAGCAGTATCAGCACGTCGCGCGGGGCTCCGCTGGCGCTGACGTACCAGGGGCGCAGGCGGCAATCGTATAGCTCTTCGCCCTCGGGCTTCAAGTCTTCTATTTTGTAGTTACTACGCAACCATAGATTACTATTGTAGAGCTAACCTGTTCATGGAGCCAGACGCATCTAGCAGTATCAGCACGTCGCGCGGCGCTCCGCTGGCGCTGACGTACCAGGGGCGCAGGCGGCAGTCGTATAGCTCTTCGCCCTCGGGCTCTAAGTCCTCTATCTTGTAGAAGCTCTTCCATAGAGCCGCTGATTTTTTTTAAAGATATAATAATTATATTATCTCGGGCCTAGACAAGCGGCAAGCGATTATCGTAAACGCGAACACCAACGCCAACGCCACAAAATGTATGGGATTTGACATTCGTTTTCGCTAGCGAAGCGATGACTTATGTCTTATGTCAAATCGCATACATTTTGTTAGCGTTTACGATAATCGCTTGCCACTTGTCTACTAAGGCTGTTCCCGTTTGGACCATAGTTCTAAATGCGTTTTGTCTACAAAACGTTGATGATAGATTTATTAATTGCTTAGTCTATACGTAATACTTTCGATGCTGGTCATACTAACCCAATCGTAACTTGAACACTCTAATCTCAACATATTACAATTTTATAATAAAAACAACGTTTTCTTTGGATTACGAAGAAATACTGCTTTTAATTTATTTCTATGATTTGCATAAAATCTCTGGAATGATTTCCGGACCAACACGACCTGCAGGCTGCAAACTTTCAAGAGAAGAACGTATTCCCTCTTAAAAAGCCGGCAACGCACCTGCAGCTCTTCTAATGTTGCGAGTGTCCATGGGCGACGGTAGTCGCTTTCCATCAGGGGCTCCGTTTGCTCGTTTGCGCTCTTTAAATAAATACAATACGAAAAATTCATAAAGCCATACGCTTACCTGGATAATGTCTAAGGAAGCCTCTAGCGCTGCAGAAGTACTGGAAGTCTAATGTGGCATCCTGAGCGTAGTTGTCCTGAAACGTGCGGAGCAGACCCTCCGACCAATAGATGTGATCTAGGGCTCGAGGATCTGCATTTTAGAAGGTTGTCCAAATTTAGTTGTAAAGGATCAGCATTTAATAAACATAAAAAAGGGTATAATACTTGGCGTATAACTGTGTACGAGTCCCCTGTATAGAGTTGATTGAAAGTAGAGCTGCGATGAAAGAGTAACTCTTTAAAAAAAATTTGCTCTTTTAGCGCTGCTCCTTTCAAATTGAATTCAATATGAGGGACACATATACACCCTAAAGTATCATCACTTTGTTTGGTACATCTTGTCAAACAACCAAGAAAAACAGTCACAGATTCCGCATTGGAAAATAATTTAGCTAGAAGTAAATGTAATCATTGATCTATATCTTATCTTATATCTTTAAACGAGCAATTCTTGTATATTGTATATAATTGGAATCTCGGAATCGGCTCCAACGATTTTCAATATAGGGGGTTTGGGGGTTTCGGGGGCAATAAATCGATGTAGCTAGGAATCATTTTTAGAAAATGTCATTTTATTCGTGTTTATCGAATACCGAGCAAAGCTCGGTCAAATAGCTAGTCAACTTTTTAATTGAAGAAAATCTGGAAACTTACCACAATCGAAAACTTCTAATGCGACATGAACGCTGCTCTTCTCTAAGGACACTTGAGCATCAAAATGTGCATTCTTGTGCAGATGGACCTTACTGATGCTTCTGCACGTCAAAAGTTTCTCATACTCATTGTCAGGTTCTTCTATGGTTTTCAATTCATCTAATCTCTAAAAAAAGTACTCAATGTTTTTTGCAATTTCTTCTCGATTAATAAAATAACTTTTTTTTTCTTGAACTTATTTCGTGTAATTTCACAAAACATAAAGCAAATATAGGTTTACAAATAATAAATAAACAGATCGGTAATGATTATTATATCAACCAATAAACAACATCGGAAGCGAATAACAACATATAAAATTTGTAAATTGAATTAATTGAAGTAATAACTAAACAACTCATTTAAATAAATGAATAATAAGTTGTCAGCCATAATGATATATTTACAAATCTTACCACACTGTAGTCAAAGACATAATCGTCAGGTGGAGTCGGTTTGGCTGCCGCCAGTTCCTCTGCCTTCCTCATTATAGCCTCTGCTGCTTGGCCCCGTCTCTCTAGAAGCTTTTCCAGGTCTTTCGCCGCCTTATCCACAATTGCGGTTCCATTGCGTGTCTCCACCTTTGCATCGGAGAACCCCTGCTGCAGCACCCCTCGATGGACAACGAGGTTTTCAGTCCTCAGTAGCACATCCGATATCTCTTTAGCCCACGCTTGGACACTTGAAAATGGCGATAATTTGCAAAATTACGTTAAAATAAGATATTAATTTTATTAAGAAGATTCAGGTTAACGTCTGACTCAATTATGTCCAATAACTTTATCTTTAGGGAAATACTTATCAGATAGAAAAGAACACCGCAATAGTAGTATTTTATGTACTGACTTTGTACACTAGCTATTACTGCGACTTTGGTCGCGTAAGACAAGACGTATAAACGCAAATAGGAACTTTCAACTATTTACAACACCTGTAATATCCATACTTCCATACTAATATTATAAATGCGAAAGTGTGTTTGTCTGTCTGTCTGTCTGTTACCTCTTCACGCTCAAACCGCTGAACCGATTTTGCTGAAATTTGGCATGGAGATACTTTGAGTCCCGGGAAAGGACATAGGATACTTTTTATCCCGGAAAATGAACGGTTCTCGCGCGATAAACGAATTTTGGCGCAACAGAGTTGCGGGCGTCATCTAGTATTTAATATGTAAATTATTTAAAGGTTAACCAAATGAAAATAAACAAACGTTTACCTTTTAGGCTTAATCAGCTCCTCAGATTTCTTTTTCTGCTTCGGCACCTTCTTATTGATAGTAACTTTCGTCACATTCTCGATTTTCAACGGCACAGTTTTCGTTTTACTTTTATTCACAATCAGCCGTCCCTGGTGTTCCTCTAGGGACTTTTTGATGTCCACATTCCGGTTAGCACCTTGGATAATATTAGGAGTACAACAAATAATGATACAGATACATAATATTTTCATTTTGTTACATGGATGAAGTCAGGATGTGAAGTGATCCGGTTGTGAGTTGCGCAAGGGAGGGGAATCTCCCGCCTTGCTGGCGCCATATCCCGCTCGCCAATACGACCGACCTACATTATGATTTGCCGAATATTCGGTATACGCATTATTGCTTTATAAATACGGAAAAATTTAGCAATAGATATGTAGGTGGATATTCCATTGTGAAACGAAAAGAATAATAAAAAAGTAAGTATATCTATAAATTATATAAAAAAATTGACTTCAAAATTTCATATCCTTAAGTTAAACAATTTCTGGTGCAACAAAATAAGGACTTACTGAAATCAGAATTGTAGTTCCTGAAATATGTGAAAACAGACCATAATACATATGTACACTTTCGAAAGGCACATTTGTTAACACGCTGATTTAGACTAACATAGTTATGCGAAAACTGGACAGTTCTGGAAATATTACGTCCATTATAGTAAAAACTGAATTATGAAGACTCAGACAATTAATATCTTCGGTCTTGTTTCATTAAATATTTTTGGCTTTTACAAATAGTGCTTATTACATGATTTTGAATGTATTAAGCGATTAGCCGGATTAGCTATCAGAATTAAAATCAGATTTGATACTTAGGAAGTGATTCATTATCGAAAAGATAAGAGCATGTACCTGTCAAATATATAAAGTATTTGCACGCAAAAAAAAATTAATACCCAAAAACAACTAACATGAGAGGTACAGCGCAAAAATAAATGGATTTCGAGTTCTTTGTTTTTTTTAATTTCTAGATGATAATAAAAACTTCTCTGTTCAAGGTATCACATTATTGTACACCCTGCTCGCTTGCACGGCGGCAGCACTCGCGTTTCTGAACGAATGTCCGCCAGAACAGGAGTCCAACTGGCAAATTGAGCAGCTCCTACGCCACGAGGATTGCAACAAGTTCTACAAGTGCACGTTCGGTCAACCAGTTGAATACAAATGCTACGGTGATCTCTACTTCAACTTGGAAACTTGGCAGTGCGATTGGCCCCAGAATGTCGATTGCGAGGGCAGAAATATCCCGGACCCGACGACCACCGCCGCGCCGAGCACATTAGAGCCAACAACGGTGAAACCGACAACGCCACAACCGACCACACCGGAACCCACGACACCGGAGCCAACTACTCCAAAGCCGACAACACCAGAACCAACAACCCCTGAGCCTACAACGCCAGAACCTACTACCCCTAAACCTACAACACCAGAACCCACTACCCCCGAGCCTACAACTCCCAAACCGACTACTCCAGAACCCACGACCCCTGAACCAACAACACCAGAACCAACAACCCCTGAACCTACAACACCAGAACCTACTACCCCTGAGCCTACAACTCCCAAACCAACTACTCCAGAACCCACTACCCCTGAGCCAACAACCCCTAAACCAACTACTCCCAAACCAACAACCCCAGAACCTACCACCCCAGAACCAACTACTCCAAAACCGACCACCCCAGAACCGACTATCCCAGAAATGGAATTTTTACCAAACGGATGTCCTGTAGATCCCCACATCCATTGGCTACTTCCTCACGAGACAGACTGTGAGCTGTTCTACTACTGCGTCTGGGGCGAGCTAGTTCTCAGGGAATGTGCGCCAGGAGGTCTCCACTTCAACAGAGTACTACAGGTAAGCACATTGTCGTTTAGAATATGCTGTCCACAAGTACAGTGTGTTAGTGTAAAGACCGTTATCCTTGAAACCATCAAATGAGCCCGTCAAAATGAACAACTTTTTCTATGAGAACAATGCTGGGAACTAAAAAAATCCGTCGTCATGCCCATACAGATTGCCGATCCGGGCATCCGTATGAGTATGAAGACGGTATTTTAATTTAACGGTGTTTACACTAACATTTTGTATATCATGATGAATGTGTCTTGTTTAAATCCGATATAAAACCTAAATAACACATTAAATAAGTTTTCCGCCAATTTCTAAGGTATGTCTATATAATTAAAATCTGTTCAACGGTTTAAGTGTAAACAAATAATAGACAGAGAGTAGAGACGGCTAGAGACACTTAAACATAATTTATTCGATAAATATGACTAGTCTAAGAAAATTAGTTTCAAAATCGTCGATCAGACCAAATAATTCATGCAGTGTTGAAGGTTGGTACAGTTGTTCCTAAAGGTGTCCAGATGAATATACTAAAAGTATATTCATCTGGACACGAGCCGGCGGTGGGAGAGGGGGGAAAAGTCTCTTTTTCAGGGTTTTTGCTTGTGACTCGATTTTTTTTTTAATGAAATAAGGGGATTGGCAAACGAGCAAACGGGTCACCTGATGGAAAGCAACTTCCGTCGCCCATGGACACTCGCAGCATCAGAAGAGCTGCAAGTGCGTTGCCGGCCTTTTAAGAGGGAATAGGGTAATAGGGGAGGGTAGGGAAGGGAAGGGAATAGTTGAGGGTAGGGAAAGGAATAGGGTAGGGTAGCTGGAAAAGGAATAGGCTTTGGGCCTCCGGTAAACTCACTCACTCGGCGAAACAAAGCGCAAGCGCTGTTTCACGCCGGTTTTCTGTGGGAACGTGGTATTTATCCGGTCGAGCCGGCCCATTCGTACCGAAGCATGGCTCTCCCAAGTTTAATTTAAATTATTTATAATATCTCTTTAGTGACTTCTACACTAATTATCTACATTAAATTTCCTATTAATTGTTTAGAAAGAATAAATTTAGATAGGATCAACTTTGAAGGAGGATCACGGGAATATTATGTTACTTCAATTTACTGTATCTAGAGACAGATACAGTAAATCGAGGTAACGTAGTCCCCTGATTCCTCCTTCAAAATAGAGTCTTATTTAATTTTATTTATTTTTAATATTTTCAGGAAGAGTGAGTCTATACAATATCTACGTTTTTATTTTATCTTAAAGATCTTTTAAATTTATTTGTTTTATAGCCGGTCGATTAGCGGGGTACGGGGCCCCCTAATTTTTTGCGATATTTTCATATTTTTTTATTTACTAGTAAATTTAGAAAAAATCGAACCTAGCTTTAACAGATCATAATATTGTATTAAAACCATTTGTCTATGCGCATTGTCCAGGGAGTAATTTGGGGTATTCCCCGATTTACTCCCTGGACAATGCGTTTGTATGGAAAAGCTGTGCGAGCGTACCCTTTTAATACTTTGTATTTCCTAAAGTAATGATCGTACAGTAAAAATGTTTAGACGTAATTTATAGTAAATTTAATGTAGATAATTAATGTAGAAGTTACTAAAGAGATATTGTAAATAATTTTCGAGTCACAAGCAAAAACCTTGAAAAAGAGACCTTTTCCCGCTCCCCCACCGCCGGCTCGTGTCCCACCCTCGGGGACTTTTAGTATATTCATCTGGACACCTTTAGGAACAACTGTACCAACTTTCAAAACTACATGAATTATTCGGTCTGAATTCCTTAATTTTCCCAGGCTAGACATGTTAATCGGTTTTTGGAAGTTTTAGAGTTCGAGTAAATAGTGATATTATTTACAATTAATAAATAAATACTACAACTCGGGCGAATTAACATGACACCTGGTTCAATTGACGTTTCTCTTAAGTACTGAGTGCAAAAAAAGTTTTTTTATTTTAAGTTATTTCAAAAAAAAAATTACGTTACCGGAACTAGTTATTTTTATAGGGCTACACTAACCACAGTATTAACCAAGTACGAGTTGGACTCGCCCAAGGGTTCCCCAGCAGGAATACGAGGTTTATAGATGCGTCCGATAATTTGTATCTAGCTTCATATTAATATATTCCGTGAGTAGCTAATTCATACCACAGACGCACGGCAATGTTCAAACGTTAATACGAATAACAAAAACTTAACAAATTTAACGTTCAAATGTAACAACTAACAAATAACACAACAAAACTCAACAAAAATCCAAAAACAATAACCATTAACTACTAACAAATAACTCCGAAACGCAAACTCAATAACACACGTGTAACGGTAACAGATATAATATGCTAACGCTACTGGACGCGTACGACGAGAGCGGGGTGCTGCGCGGGGAAGCGAGGGAGGGGTAAAATTTAAGCCAGGTGTCAAGTTAACTCGCCCGAGTAGTACACATAATAAATAAATAACGCAGAATTGTGTTTGGTAGAAAACATAATATGTATGAGCAAAATGTGACGTGAAGTTTCAGCTTGAGCCTAGAAATTGAACAATTAAGCTAAACCAAGGCCTTAGGGCTATAATAGTTAACAAAATATAAACATCACACAGTAGAGTAACTCAGCCATGTACTTGCTATATTTGCTCTACACAATTTACAGATACAAGTTTTACGTGCGTGCGATGTTAATAGGTCGTGCACAAATTTAAGACCACTGTGAACCTAACTAGGCACGTCATGTGTATAGTATTTACCAATAACGTTAGGCATTACGATCCGTCTGATTATTAAGCTACCAATCATAAAATGCCCCGTACGCGTGCACGCGCTACGCATGGTTCTCGACCTGGCTGAAAATCAATTTTCAAAAAAATATTCGGAACGATCTTAATAAAAGTTTCTTAAGATACTTGCGTTTGCCTGTTCGTATAGTCTCATATTATAAGTTATTAGCTTTGTCCACACTGTGCCTTTTTTGTTCATCAAGGGCATGCGTTATAGCGCAGTCAACATCGCACGTGAGGCATGCCCGCGACGCTATGACACTTTTCTTTCCAACGCGGATGGATTTTGACGCATTCAATTGTTGAATATGCCAAACGAAAGTTGAATAAAAAGATGATGACGAAAATTGAAGACGAAATTGCATAGTGTGGACATAGCTATTACAATGTTATGTACATGCTTTACTGTACGACATTTATATTTTTTATCTGACGCAGATTAAAAATGTAATTAAGTATACTTATAATTGTTATGAAAAATCTAATTCAACGACTAATGGATTAAGATTATAAAAATGTAAAAATAGATAGGTTATCTACGTAAGCGGCTCAATTTTATCATGTTGTGATTGCAATAGTTGTAGTGATAAATAATATCATGTCATAGTTCAAAGAAAATTCCGTCTAAAATCCGAGTTTATTCATTTGTGGGTTAATATAAACCATAAAACAATCAGAAGCATATCTGATTGTTTTATGCTTAGCATTTAACAAACATTGCATAGTTTCTCCCTGCGAACACCCACTGGTAGAAGAAGACCCACACCATAAATCATTACTAGTAACCACCGATGTAAATGTTCCAACATCACTAAAATCGACTAAAAGCATTTTGATTAAGACTATTTTGATTCTATAAGGGCAGCCTTTTTCCTGTTGATTGGGAAGACAAGCTTTCTAGCCTCACTGACGTCGAGAGTATGGTGCGCTTTTTTTTGCAAATTCTTAAATGAAATCATTAACAAACATATACCCAAATGTAACGTCCACACACAACACACACAAATAAAAATTTCCACCTTGGTATTCTGTACCTCTCATAAAACTATATAAGGAAAAAGAGAAATTTCACAAAAAATGGAAACAATACGGTAGCCACGGAGATTATCAAACGTTCTCCATGTTAAGTTCAAGATTTAAATGAATGTCTAATAGTTGCTATAAGAAATTCATCGCGCTCTCCCAGAACAATGTAAAACGAATCCAAAACTATTTTGGTCATTTGTTAAATCAAAGAACGCGACAGGCAATTTTCCAGCTAAAATGATGGATAAAAATAAAACTCTGTCAACAGGCCCTGAGATCTGTGATGCTTTTAATGATTATTTCCATTCCGTTTTTGTTTCAAATGATATCGATTCTCAACAGTCACCTATTACAGTCTCCCATTCAACACTGGATTTCGGCAACATCTTCATAACTCCATCTCGGGTTCTAAATGAACTTAAAAAAAGTGAATATCTACAAAGGTGCAGGTACAGACAACATTCATCCTATTCTCATACGTAATTGCGCGGAAGAACTAGCGAAACCTATAACGATAATTTACCAAAAATCCTTAGAAACCGGAGTATTCCCTGCAGTTTGGAAGGCAGCCTTGGTTACCCCAATCCCAAAAAATAACCTAAAGCATCTTATCACCGAATATCGACCCATTTCAAAATTATGTGTACTAGGTAAAATTCTCGAAAAAATGGTTACATCTGACATTGCACAGGCGGCTGGTAGTTTTATTTCCCCCAACCAACATGGATTCTACAATTCTACAAACATAGAAGTGTTGAAAGTAACTTGATTAGTGATTACCCTTACCGAGTTCCTAGCAGAAGCAATGGAAAAAATTGCTCACGTTGATGTCGTGTACACCGACTTTTCCAAAGCATTCGATAAAATCAACCATAGCATACTCATAGATAAACTTTCTGCAGCCGGTGTACACGGCAGCCTACTAAGATGGATTCAGTCCTACATTCTTAAAAGAAGTCAAGCTGTGTGCGTAAAAGGATTCTCCTCACAGTTTCTTCCTGTGCCGTCCGGTGTTCCACAGGGCTCACATTTGGGTCCTCTTTTATTTCTATTTTAACGCTATTGGTCAAGTCTTTAAACATAGTCATCATCTAGTTTACGCGGATGACACAAAATTCTACAAAATTGTGAAATCTCAAGGTGATCTTAATAAACTTCAACTTAATTTAAATGCGTTGCGTGATTACTGCTCAAAAAATCAACTTTATCTTAACGTTAACAAATGTAACGTTATATCTTACACTCGGAAAAAGAATCCTCTCTGCTTTAATTATCACATAGGTCATAGACAACACAACTCTCAAAAGGGTAACTCACATAAGAGATTTAGGAGTTGTGATGGACTCTCAGCTCTCATTTAATCACCACATAGATCATATCACAAGCTCTGCCTGATTTATACTTAGAATAAGTAAACCCTTTAAAGATTTTAATACATTAAAAATTCTTTACTTTTCTTACGTTCGATCCATCCTTAATTTTTGCACAACTGTCTGGAATCCTTGTTACGACATTCATATTAAGAGACTTGAAAAAATCCAAAAAAAATTATCAAATCACTTAGTTACCGAAATAACGCAGTAGCCACTACATATAATGAAGCCTTGCCGAGTTTCTTACGCCGGTTCTTCTCGGCGGGGTAGTTCCCGAACCGGTGGTAGGCAACGTAGTTTCTTCGTTCGACTTTCAAAAAGTGTATCATGACACCCATTTTGAATAAAAAGATATTTTATTTTATTTTATTTATTTACTTGCGTAAATACAATTTACTTACTCTATCCGACCGGCGTAAATCATTTGATATTACTTATCTCTTTAAAATTATAAATTCCCTAATTGATTCTTCAGTGCTTCTTGGCTGTTTAGAATTTTCTTGTCCATCTCGTATTCGCGTGCGCTCCTTACGTAAAATACCTTTGTTTGTTCCACCTCGTCGCAATAAAAATTATACTAGAAATTCATTCTTTTATCGTTCCACCAATACTTATAACAAAGAATTTTTAGATCTAGATTTATTTCATGTATCCCTTAACACACTAAAGAATAAGCTTAAAGTTATGTTAACTTCCTAATTCCTATGTATAAGTAGTCCTCACCTTTATTTGATCTCATAATATCTCACTGTATACACTTCACATATTATGTAATTTTGTTTTCTTTGAGTACCAATAACTTCTTCTCTAATGTATTTGTATAATTCTTGGGCACTGTAACGTGGGTCTTTAACCTTAATTATTGTAAACTCAATGTAAGTTTTTATGTATACATGACTGTTTGTTGCCATAATAAAAAAAAAAAAAGATAATTAAAAGGATCGCAAATCATCGCCCATTTTGATACTTGCAACTCTTGACTTCATTTTCTCAATTCAAAATTTCATCAAAATCGGTTAAACAGGCTGATATGACATTCAAAACTTAACTTAAAACGATGCGACATAGAATATAGATTGCTTTACAAAATGTAACAAAACTAATTGATAATACTTAAGAGGAGTCCACACCGCCGTTTTTCCATACAAACGTTGTCCCCTGTTTCCTCCCTGGATAATGCCAGTAGAGTTATGATTTTTTTCCTGAATATATCTATGACCACTATTAGCATGTCCTTAAGTTTTCTTTTTTTCATATTTTATTATTAAAAAAGATAAGAACGTCCAAAAACCCAAAAAAAAAAATAGCCAGATTTTCCTCTGTGTTCAAAGACCCAGAAAACAAAACTGGCTAAAATATACAAAAAATTAAACATAGGAACACAGCTCAATCCTTGCTTTAATTCTTAATGAAAAAAGTACTTAAATCGGTTAAATCCGCGGACAACGAATCGAAGATTTTCTGTTCTTTTATTAGAACTTTTGTCGTGTTGTCTCTATCGCGCGGTGGGAGACTTGAGGTTGGTGAGACAGCAATACATTTTCAAATACCTATTTTCAATTTTTCTCGCCCTGGTGTATCCTCTTAAGGGTGTGTATGAAAGATAGATAGCTAGAGTTGATTGCATTAAGAGCGTACGCGGGTGCAGTATAATTTAAAAAATAGGTATTTAAAGAAACTACTGCCATCGCGCTTCACACTGCGCCGGTCCGTGTATTGTGATAGAGACAGATGCAGCTCCGCCCATTTTCCGATAAAGAAATATGAAGATTTTTATATATGGAGCCTGGCCGACCTACTGTCGGCCATTTTGTTTTTTTCTTGGAATCGCGTTCACGAATAATTCTTTCAAAAATGCGTAGCTAACATCAATACAAACAAAAAATAAACTTGGACAAAACCGCGTAAAGTTTCACATTTCGAAGATATGAGCTGCCAAAGTTTTATTATTGAAAATAAATAATTTAAGATATTGCAACTTTAAAAGCCGTATCACACCGGAATGGCAGCGCAGCGGCGAGCATTTTCAGTGTCATATGATTTTGAACTTTATCTTCATTATTGTAATACATAGTATCGCTTGAGAAATCGCGGCCGCCAGACTTTCCAAGTTTTTCAAGCGACACTATGTATTATAATAATGAAGATAGAAGATAATGAAGGTGATCTCTTGGCATACCTGACTCATCGTTGGGCTCAGGCAATTGAGTCGAAGGGAGAGGCATAGGCTGTTAGTTTGGACATTGCGAAAAAGGCCTTTGATCGGGTTTGGCATAAAGCGCTGCTATCAAAGCTTCCATCATACGGGCTGCCCGAGAAATTATGTAAGTGGGTCACTAGTTTCTTACCAGACAGAAGCATAAAAGTCGTAGTTGACGGCGAATGCTCGGAAACTCAGTCTGTTAATGCTGGTGTCCCTCAGGGCTGTGTTCTATCGCCTACTCTATTCATACTGCATATCAATGACATGTTACAAACCAATGGCATTCATTGCTATGCGGATGATAGTACAGGTGATGCTGTATATACCGGCTCCCCTAATATTTCTCGGCAAAATGTCACTGAGAGTGGAAACAAACTTGTGTCTAAGGTGGAGAATTCATTGGAGAAGGTCTCTGAATGGGGTAGACGTAACTTAGTCCAACTCAACCCCGCCAAGATACAAGTCTTCGCGTTCACCACTAAAAAGTCACCAATGGTCGTTTATCCTCGTTTCGATGGCACATCTTTAACTATCTCCCCTAGCATTGAGATACTTGGCGTCAACATATCGAGCGAAGTCCAGTTCAGATATCATCTTGAGGGTAAGGCCAAATTAGCCTCGAAGAAGCTTGGCGTTCTTAACAGAGCGAGACAGTACTTCAGTCCGGACCAACGCCTAAAACTCTACAAGGCGCAGGTTCGGCCTCATATGAAATATTGTTCTCATCTCTGGGCAGGGGCGCCAAAATACCAACTGCTCCCTCTGGATCGTATTCAACGAAGGGCTGCTCGAATTGTTGACTGCCATAGTGTTTCAAACAGCTTGGACCTCCTGGAATTACGCCGAGATGTAGCTTCACTCTGCATACTCTATCGGTTGTATCACGGGGAGTGCTCTGAGGAATTGTTCGGAATCATACCACCTGCAACTTTTCGCTATCGTCCCACGCGAAAAACATTCCATCCTCATCACCTTGATGAGTGGCAGTCTTCCACAGTGCGTTTTTCGCGTAACTTTCTGCCGCGCAGTGTAAAACTCTGGAATGAACTGTCACCAGCAGTATTTCCGGACCGATACGACCTGCAAACCTTCAAGAAAAGAGCGTATTCCCTCTTAAAAGGCCGGCAACGCACCTGTAGCTCTTCTGATGTTGCGAGTGTCCATGGGCGACGGTAGTTGCTTACCATCAGGTGACCCGTTTGCTCGTTTGCCCCCTTATTTAATAAAAAAAAAGATAAAGTTTAAAATCATATGACACTGAAAATGCTCGCCGCTGCGCTGCCATTCCGGTGTAAATCAGCCCTAAGGCATGGTTATTCCAAGTGGTTTTTCGTGTGTGAAATTAAATTATTATTTATTTCCAATAGTAAAACTTTGGCAGCTCTTCTTCAAAATGTGACACTTTAGGCGGTTTTGTCCAAGATATTTTTTTTGTTTGTATTGATGGTAGCTATTTATTTTTGAAAGAATTATTAATTGTAAACGCGTTTTAAAAAAAAAAACAAATGGCGGACAAGTAGGTTGGCCAAAATCTTAATACCCATAACGTATTCCTCTGATTCCTCCTTCAAAATAGAGCCTATCTTTTTTTTAATATATTCAGGAAGAGTGAGTCTATGTCTCTACGTTTTTATTTCATCTTACATATCTTTCAAATTTGTTTTATGGTCGGTCGATTGGCGGGGTATTGGGCAATAATTTTTTGCAATTTTTGAAGGGTCATATATTTTTATTTATTAGTAAAAAATCGAATGTAGAGGCATAGCTTTAACAGATCCCAACATTGTTACATAAAAATCATTTGTCTAGACGCATTGTCCAGGGAGTAAATTGGTGAATATTAATACGTTTGTATTGAAAAACAATGCTAGCGTACCCTCTTAATAAACACAATAATAATAAGTTCTTTCTTGACACAGGTGCTCGTAGGGTAGACCTTTGTCCAACGTAAACGATGTAATGTATTGTTTAAATTAAAATTATATATTTTAAAATATTTGTTTTTTTTTTCAGGTATGCGACTGGCCCCAAAATGCCGGTTGCACGACCGCCCTCAACAAGCACTTGGACGCGAGACGCACTTTTCTCTCTCTAATATAATCCCTTCACAATGATCTATTTATTTATCAGTATTTTGTCTGGTCTTTAAATAAAAAATAATTTTTGATAACAATTTACAAATAAACAATGTTAAGTGGTGTTTTGTACATTTTTTGGTCATATTTTATCTTGCGTACAAGGATGCTACCGACTTCAAAATTATGAAGATTGAGTACAGAAATAGTTGAGGCTTCGCCGAATACGGAAAAAGGCACTATTAGTTAGGAAAAATTATTTAATACTTTTTAGTTCATATTATAAGGATGTTATTATTGTTTTTACCTTGGAAGTCGGTTTTAATTTTTTGTTAAAAATAATAATTTCACTCTTTTTAGTTACCTAGTAATTAGTAAACCATCGCGTATACTCTATGTATCTTATTACAATTTCTTAAGAGTAGCTTATGAGTCACACTCACAATTAATGTCAGGTACCTAGATAAATTTAAACAATACTAAAAAAAATCAAAGTGAACACGTGCTAGGTAATTTAGCAAAGGAATTCGATCTGTATATATATGGAAATAAGGAGCAAAATCGTGTAAATAAATAAAAATACATTAAAGTACGAAGTATTTTTTACTCATAAATGCGATTGTGTTTCTTATTCCTATTACGATGTAGATTGTTTTGATACTAGGTCTCCATGACGCTCGAGTGATTACACGAATAGCACCCCGGGCTCCCCTACTGTTATTTATTTATTTATTCTCTTTATAACATAACATATGTGCAAATAATCATTTTTAGGGTCGTAGTCAACAAAGTCTGTCCGTCTGTCTGTCTGTCGGTCCGTCTGTTTGCTCAGAGACTATTTAGGACCTACAAAGCTATAATTTGGCATGAATGTACATATTAATAATGCCGACAAAATGGTACTTACATCAAATCTTTCAAGAAAAAAATTATGGTACCTTCCCTACACATTAAGCGGGGATGAATTTTTTTTCGCGTCCAACCCATCGTGTGGGGTGTCGTTGGATAGGTAAAAATATTATGAGTATTCATAGATCATTTTCCAATTTAGGGATCCGGTAGCCAACCCACGTATCCTTAAGAGGGTTTATTGCTCTTTGTCAATCCGTCAAAAAGAGCGTCCGTGGCCTAATGGGCAGACCTTCGGTTCGCAGTTCGCACTCCTAGAGGGTGCAGGTTCGAACCCGGGTGGAGGCGTGTACCTATGAGACATTTTCTGATCTCAAGTACATAATACGGACGCTCGTACGGTGAAGAAAAACACATCGTGAGGAAACCCGCACATAGTTGGTCCCAGATGTATTGACTAGTTCTTTCCTCTGGACTAGGCCGACTATGATGCGAGAATGCCGTATGCGCTTGGGCCACCATACGGACATTTAAAAATCTTGTCCCAGGCACTACAGTATTTGAGGAGTGGTTACTTCGCTCTGAAAAATACTGTATAAATCATCCACAATGGATGTAAAGGCCTAGTTGTCAATCGACCCTAACCTATTGCATCTCCTCTTGGGGTGGAGCACCTAAATCTCAACTTCTAAAGCTCAAACTCGCCCAAAGAGCAATACTGAAGGTTGGCACGTTTAGAAATTACACCTTGTTCTATGCAAAATTTTTGTTGAAAAAATTCAGTGCAAAAAAAGAGTAGACCTACTCAAAAAGTTTGACAACTTTAATCAAAGTAAAAACTAGATCAAAATTCGTCCACCCGTTTTGATGGTATGATACAGCGGATAGACACATAGAGGAAACTCTCCCTCTATGAGCCTGTCCGCGGCATCATAGCATCAAAGTATTCATTGTTTTTAAATAAATATAACGTTGCTATTTTATTCACTAAGGAAGTAATTTATATTCTATTTCATTAATTCGCATTTTATTATTCATACATTCCTAATTTTTGACATAGAGGATTGCGGCAAATTTTTAATGCAAAGCTGAATTATGTAGAATTGTATTATACAAACTACAAATCATTACTTATCGTAGCATTAAATTCCTACATAATCATGTGAACATGTATAATGTACCCAACTCATATTAAGTATGTATAATTAATTATAATTTAAACTGCATTTGATTTAAATGTCAACGCATAATGCATATCGACTATCGCAGGAACACACATAAATAAAGTGCATATTGAAAAGTATCATCATCATCATCATAATATTAATACGCGAACGAAAAACTTTGTAACCCTTATTACGAAAAATGGGGAAACGTAGGTGCATGAAATTTTGCACAGTTATAGTTTATATGGTGAAGGAGTGCATCGAACTAATATTATTTTGAAATTATGCTTTTATCATACATTTTTTTAACAAATAAAACATTACACACACTAGAACACACACACATTAGAAATGACAGATTTTTGAGTGACAAGCCTATACATACGAAATAAACTTTTTTATTTATGGTTGAAGTCTGTTGACAACAAGTTGACAAATTGAAAATGGATTATAGTTTTTTTTATTGAATCTAAGATACTATTAGACAATGCTTACACGGCCAGTCTGTAAAATCAGCTAAGTCCCAGAGACAAGAGTTGAAAAAAAAATATGATAAAGTCAATATTTTTTACAAAATATAGCCGTAGTAGTCCTAATGTCGTTGAAACTAAGGTCGAATTTCGACCATTGGGCGATCTCTAGTACTTTTAATCTGCCAATGCGTTGAACGAGACGGTTTTTAGAATATTGACGGGCTTGATTATACCTACCGAGTAGAATGGCGAGACAGTGCCCTCGGCCGAGCATTCGCATGTTTATTACTATATTATATTGACTTTTCTCTCGGTAATAGTGTGTCTATGCATATTGAGTGCTCGGTTGAGGGCGCTGTGAGCTGTCTCACCACTCTAATCGGTAGGCGTATTCCGGCTCTTAGCAAGATTCTACTCTTTCATGTCCTGGCGACCCACGCATTCATTCATATGAATGCGTGGCTCCCCATGCGTGGGGCCCATATAAAATAGGCCAATAGACTCTCTAGGGCGTACAGGTTGAATTGTGGTGAGACAGGGGGGATTATCGTCTCCTAAGCTATTCAATCTCATAGTGGAGCTCAGCAATATGTGTGTCGGATGCAAGGTTGGTGGTGTTAGCGTTAACAACATTAGCTACGCGGACGACATGGTATTGCTGAGTCCCACTGCCAGAGGAATTCGAGAGATGCTGAAGGTGTGCGAGAGATACGCTGATTCGCATGGCCTGACGTATAATGTCAACAAAAGTGAAATTATGATTTTTAAGGCCGTCCCCCGAGCAAACGACCTTGGCCATACATTTGCCGCGTTGCCGAGATCGCACCAAAACCCTATTTTTTTACTTAACTTAGTTAAGAATTTTTCCTAAAAAAATTTAAAACGGGGAATATGTACCTAGTATATGATATTGTCGATCTATTGGTGTGTGTTCCAAATAAAAGTAATTTGTAAATCCTAAGGAGATGCTGAATGTATGCTTGAATTTTGATAAATTGGTTTTACTTTGGAAGCTGATATGGTGATATAATAAACAAAATTAGAAAATTTAAAACGGGGAAAGAACTGTTGATATACTTAAGATTAATGCTGTATTTTTATTATATCTTTGTAGCTTTCAAATTCTGAGTTTTATAAGGCTTACTATAAGGCTTAATACGGTAAATTACGGAATCTCTGTAGGGAAGGCCCTTAAGGCCGCCGGTAAGTATCCCGAATCCATACCTCCAATATACCTCGGCGGAAAGGAACTGAACAGGGTTTTCAATTTTAAATATCTCGGCCATATACTTATCGACGACCTTAAAGATGATCTAGATAGGAGCGGAAACTTTGGCGGTTCGAGGTAATACGAGGGCTGCTATTTATGTATCCGGAATTAAAAAAAGAAACAAACATATATCATTTAATATGGTTTTATTGCTTTTCAAAATATTCGCCGCGATGATCGACACACTTTTGCATACGCTGGAACCAATTTTCATAGCACTTTTTCCATTCTGATTGAGGTATCTCCAAAACGTGCATTTTGAACGCATCAACAGCCTCTTCGCGGCTCGAAAAACGTTGACCACGTAATTTGTTCTTCGCGTATGGAAATAAAAAGAATAACGATTTCTTTGTGGTGCCAAATCAGGGCTGTACGGCGGATGACCAGTCAATTCGATCTTTTGACCCTCCAAAAACTGAGTTGTTTCAGCTGAGGTGTGACAGCTAGCATTGTCGTGATGTAATATGATTCTGCGTTGTCGGTTGTCCTTTCTTATTTCTTCAAAGACTTCTGGTAAACAAATGGTCGTATACCATTCAGAATTAACCGTTTTACGATTCTCTAATGGCACTGTAGCCACATGTCCATTAATTCCAAAAAAACAGGCGACCATTTGCTTCAAAGTACTTTTTGCACGAGTAACTTTTGTTGGTTTCGGCTCATCTTGGAACACCCACACCGTTGACTGTTGTTTAGTTTCGGGGTCATATGCATAGATCCAAGATTCATCACCTGTGTAGATATTATAAACGGCTTTTGACGTACCACGGTTGTATTTTTTTATCATTTTTTTGCACCAATCGACACGAGCCCGTTTTTGATCGATTGTCAAGTTGTGCGGAATCCAACGCGAACATATTTTTTTTACAGCCAAATGTTCGTGTAATATCTTATGTATGCTCGTCATACTTATGCCTAAGGACGCCTCTATCTCGCGATATGTAACATGACGATCACGCATTATTAGTTCCCGCACAGCATCTATATTTTGTGGGACAACAGCTGTTTTTGGGCGACCTTCTTTATTTTCATCCGTGAGCATAGACCGCCCACGATTAAACTCACTGTACCAGTGATAAACAGTGGTTTTTGATGGTGCTTCATCTCCAAAAGTTGCGGTGAGTTGAATAAAGCACTGTTGTTGATTTAGCCCACGCCGAAAATCGTAGTAAATCATTGCACGAAAATGTTCACGCGTTAAATCCATGGCAAATGAAGACACGCAATTTTCAAAATGACGCCACAATGGAAAAATAATTGACAGTCACATGAAACAAAATGTATTCTTCAACCAAAGAGTTCTATTTTCAAATGTTGTAATTACTTTTTAAATATTGTTCTTTTAAGTGGCCAGTTCCGGATACATAAATAGCAGCCCTCGTATGCTGGCCCGCAGGTTCGCACGTTGTACGGATAAAGTGAAGATCACACTCTTTAAAGCGTTCTGTCAGAATCTGTACACGGGCGGCCTGTGGCTCATCTATACCAAAGCATCTCTAAACACTCTTTGCATCCAATAAAACAATATCTTCAGGATGATGCTCAAACTTCCCCGATTTTGTAGTGCGTCGGAGATGTTTGCACAAGCAAGGACGGATGGCTTCCGGGCACTCATGCGCAAGAAAGCTGCATCTCTAATAAATCGCGTAAGGGGAAGTGACAACAGCATCCTGAAGATTGTGGCAGATGATCCGCATGTATTGAGGAACTATGTGCGGATAATGAACGAATTCGAGAGCATACGTGGGAGAGCCATGCTTCGGCACGAATGGGCCGGCTCGACCGGATAAATACCACGTTCTCACAGAAAACCGGCGTGAAACAGCGCTTGCGCTGTGTTTCGCCGAGTGAGTGAGTTTACCGGAGGCCCAATCCCCTAACCCCTACCCTATTCCCTTCCCTACCCTCAACTATTTCCTTCCCTTCCCTTCCCTACCCTCCCCTATTACCCTATTCCCTCTTAAAATTCTTCTGATGCTGCGAGTGTCCATGGGCGACGAAAGTTGCTTTCCATCAGGTGACCCGTTTGCTCGTTTGCCCCCTTATTTCATAAAAAAAGCTGACTTCTAGGATACATCCGCTCATAGTTCTAATTGTGGTGCATGATTTAGTTTAGTTTTAATTATTTACTTTAAGATATGTTTTGTTCTTTTTAACCAACCCTATTTTTTTAATTTATGTAAAACTAACCAATGGACCACAGTAGTCTGCAATAAAGATATTTGTATTTGTATTTGTTTGTATTCATATTATGGTTCAACTCGAGCGGATCCTATCAAACAGCAAAATAATTTATATATTATTCAAAAAATCAGTACGCAAACTTTGTTTGACTGTTGTTTCAAGCTTGAGTTAAGACACAAAAATACTGTACATATAATAATATGAGGAAGCACTAACATGAATCGAATACAATAACAAGAACATGGACATCGAAAGTTCCCCGAGACACTTAACAGTACTCGAGATTACATCAGAATTAACACTTAGGAAGACATTCGCTACTACTATAAACACGATAGCTGCTCGCATAATCAAAACATATAAACTATTTTAACGCGAAATCAGTTTCACATCAGAATTTCAGCCGAGGACGTTCCCAACATTACATGGCAGAAAGAAACACATAAATGAAAAAGCAACTGACATGAGAGGTACATAATCTCAGTGAATACGAATAATCGAATAATTAAATTGTTTTTCCTTTGTATTTATACTAATTTAACATTTTAAGGTGTAGCATTTTTATATACTCTCCTCGCTTGCTCGGTGGCGATATTTGGGGATGTGAACGTGTGCTCCGATAAAGAAAACGAGGCTCTACTTCGGCATGAGGATTGCAACAAGTTCTACAAGTGCACGGGCGGCCAAGCGGTGGAGTACAGATGCAACGGTGATCTCTTGTTCAATTCGGAAACACTGCAGTGTGAATCACCTCAAAATGTTAATTGTGATGGAAGAAGTATACCAACAGACGATTCAAGGGCACCGAAACTGAGAGCGGCTAGATCAGTACAACAGAAAACAAGAAAACCGGGATTTTTGCCGAACGGATGCCCAGAGACTCACATACATTGGCTGCTTCCACATGAAACAAACTGTTCTTTGTTCTATTACTGCGTTTGGGGAAACTTGGTGCTTAGGGAATGTTCTGCCGGTACTCATTTCAACAGATTTATACAGGTAAGTTGAAATTTACTGAACTGTCTTAATAAAATTATACTTCTCATACTGTCTTAATAAAATTATAACAAACTAGATGACGCCCGCAACTCCGTTGCGCCAAAATTCGTTTATTACGCGGGAACCGTACACTTTTCTGGGATAAAACTATCCTATGTCCTTTCTCGGGACTCACAGTATCTCCATGCTAAATTTCAGCAAAATCGGTTGAGCGGTTTGAGCGTGAAGAGGTAACAGACAGACAGACAGACACATTTTCGCATTTATAATATTAGTATGGATTATTGTAATTATGAGCTTATACGGGCAACTAAAATTGCTCAACTCCAGTCAATTCTCGTCAACTTTGACGTCATGACTACATCAAGCAATTTGCGGCAGCAAGCAGCAATATTGCGCAATACAATATTGAGTGATGTGGCCATCAAATATTAAGTAAGTATTAGTAACTTAGTAGTGCATTATTGAAAAATTAATTAATTACTAGAGATCGCCCAATGGTCGAAATTCGACCTCAGATAAAAAAATATATTAAAAGTTTCAAATTTCGACGCTTTCCTATTGATATTCATTTATTTTATTACCGACTTTCAAAAAGGAGGAGGTTATACGTTCGGCTGTATGTATCTTTTTTTTTGTATGTTCAACGATAACTCAGCCGTTTGTAATCCGATTTTCAAAATTCTTGTTGTGTTGTATAGGGTTTAACTCGAATTTGGTACCATGTTCACAAAAGTGGTGCTTTGATGATGGGATCCTGTAGGAATCGAGGGGACTCCTTGAAATTTGTATGGAAACATATAATGATTTTAATTTTTTCTGAAGCATTCAAGGTAAATGCTACCAAAAAGTAAGATTTCGCACCAGGTATAGGTATGTACAGAAATAGTTGAGATTTAGACGAATTCCGAAAAAGGCACTAATAAAGAGTAATAGTTATTTAATACTTTTTAGTTCATATTATTATTGTTTTTACCTTGGAAGTCGGTTTTATTTTTTTGTTAAAAATAATAATTATTTTTAGAAATAATTTCTGCGACAGTCTCATTTTAATAAAGTCAAATGATGACAGACTGGATGGCCGTGTAATAAATAATAATTGTCTAACAGTATTTTCATATGTATAGGCTTCCTAGTGTGTGTGTTGTGTGTAATGTTTTATTTGTTAAAAAAATGTATGATAAAAGCATAATTTCAAAATAATATTAGCTGCACCCTACGAATAATAAAAACTAGCTGCACCATATAAACTATAACTGTGCGAAATTTCATGCACGTTTCCCCATTTTTCGTAAAAAGGGTTACAGAGTTTTTCGCTCGCGTATTAATTACTAGCTATTTGACCGAGCTTTGCTCAGTATTCGAAAAAACACGAATAAAATGTCATTTTCTAAAAATGATTCCTAGCTAGATCGATTTATCGCCCCCAAAACCCCCTATATACCAAATTTCATGAAAATCATTGGAGCCGATTCCGAGATTCCAATTATATATACTTATACAAGAATTGCTTGTTTAAAGATATAAGATAAGATAGGTAAATAATGACATTGTCTTCTTGTTTGTAATTCTTCAGAATTGTGACTGGCCACAAAACGCAAAATGTACTTCAGTTTCACAAGCGACTTCAAATCCAACGATACCTACACTAACTACACTAACGACAACTACAACAGAACTAACAACTCCTAAACCTACAACTCCAGAACTAGCTACTCCCGCACCAACTAAACCGGAATTTCTACCGAATGGATGTCCAGTTAACCCTCACATTCATTGGCTACTTCCACATGAAACAGATTGCACTTTGTTCTATTACTGTGTTTGGGGAGAACTGGTCCTCAGACAATGTGCGCCAGGCACTCATTTTAACAGCATTTTACAGGTGAGTGATTATACATTTAATAAGGTGGGAAAATTGATCGCAATAAAAAAATTATACACGTATTTTAGTACATATTTATGTAAAATCACTGAAAGTTTAAGAAATATATAAAATAATATGAAACGTATTATAATATTATACAATTATTGTACGATATTAGGTTACACATTGTATGTACAAAGTAAGTAGCCTACAAATTGTCATTATTTATTTTAAGGTATGTGACTGGCCACAAAACGCCAACTGTTCAACTTCGACTCCATCTACTATAGCACCAACAACTTCCCAATCAACAACTCTAGAACCAACTACTCCGCAACCAACAACACCAGAACCAACTACACTAGAACCCACAACTGCAGAACAAACTACGCCAGAACCAACCACCTCAGAAGCAAGTTCGGCTGGACCAACTACATCAGAGCCAATAACTCCCGAAATTACTACCCTGGCACCTTCAACCCCAGAACCACCTACCACAGAACCAACAACTTCCGCAACAACTAAACCGGAATTTCTACCAAATGGATGTCCAGTTAACCCTCACATTCACTGGCTACTTCCACATGAAACAGATTGCACTTTGTTCTATTACTGTGTTTGGGGAGAACTGGTCCTTAGACAATGTGCGCCAGGCACTCATTTTAACAGCATTTTACAGGTGAGTGATTATACATTTAATAAGGTGGGAAAATTGATCACAATAAAAAAAAATTATACACGTATTTTAGTACATATTTATGTAAAATCACTGAAAGTTTAAGAAATATATAAAATGTATTATAATATTATACAATTATTGTACGATATTAGGATACATACTGTATGTACAAAGTAAGTAGCCTACAAATTGTCATTATTTATTTTAAGGTGTGTGACTGGCCACAAAACGCCAACTGTTTAACTTCGACTCCATCTACTATAGCACCAACTACTTCCCAATCAACAACTCTAGAACCAACTACTCCGCAACCAACAACACCAGAACTAACTACACTAGAACCCACAACTGCAGAACAAACTACGCCAGAACCAACCACCTCAGAAGCAAGTTCGGCTGGACCAACTACATCAGAGCCAATAACTCCCGAAATTACTACCCTGGCACCTACAACCCCAGAACCACCTATCACAGAACCAACAACTTCCGCAACAACTAAACCGGAATTTCTACCAAATGGATGTCCAGTTAACCCTCACATTCACTGGCTACTTCCACATGAAACAGATTGCACTTTGTTCTATTACTGTGTTTGGGGAGAACTGGTCCTCAGACAATGTGCGCCAGGCACTCATTTTAACAGCATTTTACAGGTGAGTGATTATACATATTTAATTAAGGTGGGAAAATTGATGCAATAAAAAAATTATACACGTATTTTAGTACATATTTATGTAAAATCGCTGAAAGTTTAAGAAATATATAAAATGTATTATAATATTATACAATTATTGTACGATATTAGGATACATACTGTATGTACAAAGTAAGTAGCCTACAAATTGTCATTATTTATTTTAAGGTGTGTGACTGGCCACAAAACGCCAACTGTTTAACTTCGACTCCATCTACTATAGCACCAACTACTTCCCAATCAACAACTCTAGAACCAACTACTCCGCAACCAACAACACCAGAACCAACTACACTAGAACCCACAACTGCAGAACAAACTACGCCAGAACCAACTACCTCAGAAGCAAGTTCGGCTGGACCAACTACATCAGAGCCAATAACTCCCGAAATTACTACCCTGGCACCTACAACCCCAGAACCACCTACCACAGAACCAACAACTTCCGCAACAACTAAACCGGAATTTCTACCAAATGGATGTCCAGTTAACCCTCACATTCACTGGCTACTTCCACATGAAACAGATTGCACTTTGTTCTATTACTGTGTTTGGGGAGAACTGGTCCTCAGACAATGTGCGCCAGGCACTCATTTTAACAGCATTTTACAGGTGAGTGATTATACATATTTAATTAAGGTGGGAAAATTGATGCAATAAAAAAATTATACACGTATTTTAGTACATATTTATGTAAAATCGCTGAAAGTTTAAGAAATATATAAAATGTATTATAATATTATACAATTATTGTACGATATTAGGATACATACTGTATGTACAAAGTAAGTAGCCTACAAATTGTCATTATTTATTTTAAGGTGTGTGACTGGCCACAAAACGCCAACTGTTTAACTTCGACTCCATCTACTATAGCACCAACTACTTCCCAATCAACAACTCTAGAACCAACTACTCCGCAACCAACAACACCAGAACCAACTACACTAGAACCCACAACTGCAGAACAAACTACGCCAGAACCAACCACCTCAGAAGCAAGTTCGGCTGGACCAACTACATCAGAGCCAATAACTCCCGAAATTACTACCCTGGCACCTACAACCCCAGAACCACCTACCACAGAACCAACAACTTCCGCAACAACTAAACCGGAATTTCTACCAAATGGATGTCCAGTTAACCCTCACATTCACTGGCTACTTCCACATGAAACAGATTGCACTTTGTTCTATTACTGTGTTTGGGGAGAACTGGTCCTCAGACAATGTGCGCCAGGCACTCATTTTAACAGCATTTTACAGGTGAGTGATTATACATATTTAATTAAGGTGGGAAAATTGATGCAATAAAAAAATTATACACGTATTTTAGTACATATTTATGTAAAATCGCTGAAAGTTTAAGAAATATATAAAATAATATAAAATGTATTATAATATTATACAATTATTGTACGATATTAGGATACATATTGTATGTACAAAGTAAGTAGCCTACAAATTGTTATTATTTATTTTAAGGTGTGTGACTGGCCACAAAACGCCAACTGTTCAACTTCGACTCCATCTACTATAGCACCAACTACTTCCCAATCAACAACTCTAGAACCAACTACTCCGCAACCAACAACACCAGAACCAACTACACTAGAACCCACAACTGCAGAACAAACTACGCCAGAACCAACCACCTCAGAAGCAAGTTCGGCTGGACCAACTACATCAGAGCCAATAACTCCCGAAATTACTACCCTGGCACCTTCAACCCCAGAACCACCTACCACAGAACCAACAACTTCCGCAACAACTAAACCGGAATTTCTACCAAATGGATGTCCAGTTAACCCTCACATTCATTGGCTACTTCCACATGAAACAGATTGCACTTTGTTCTATTACTGTGTTTGGGGAGAACTGGTCCTCAGACAATGTGCGCCAGGCACTCATTTTAACAGCATTTTACAGGTGAGTGATTATACATATTTAATTAAGGTGGGAAAATTGATCGCAATAAAAAAAATACACGTATTTTGGTACATATTTATGTAAAATCGCTGAAAGTTTAAGAAATATATAAAATAATATAAAATGTATTATAATATTATACAATTATTGTACGATATTAGGTTACACATTGTATGTACAAAGTAAGCAGCCTACAAATTGTCATTATTTATTTTAAGGTGTGTGACTGGCCACAAAACGCCAACTGTTCAACTTCGACACCAACCACTCCGCAACCAACGACTTTGCAACCAACTACGCTAGAACCAACTACTCCGCAACCAACAACACTAGAACCCACAACTGCAGAACAAACTACGCTAGAACCAACCACCTCAGAAGCAAGTTCGGCTGGATCAACTACATCAGAGCCAATAACTCCCGAAATTACTACCCTGGCACCTACAACCCCAGAACCACCTACCACAGAACCAACAACTTCCGCAACAACTAAACCGGAATTTCTACCGAATGGATGTCCAGTTAACCCTCACATTCATTGGCTACTTCCACATGAAACAGATTGCACTTTGTTCTATTACTGTGTTTGGGGAGAACTGGTCCTCAGACAATGTGCGCCAGGCACTCATTTCAACACAGTTTTACAGGTGAGTGATTCTAAAGTGATTTAGATGGGAGAGTTAAAAACTCGTTTCTTATATTATATACACTAGCTTTTGCCCGCGACTTCGCCCGCGTGTAATTCTGAGAACGACATAATTTCGGAAAAAAAAATAAACATACTAAATAGTATACATATAAAAATAAAGTCTATATCACTCAAGAACATACCAGCGTTCTATCGGTGTTAAATTTTTTAATTGACATAATTTCAGAAAAAAAAAACATACAAAATAGTATACATATAAAAATAAAGTCTATATCACTCAGGAACATACCAGCGTTCTATCGGTGTTAAATTTTTTGCAGACGGACAACTACTTTCAGAGATAAAAATAAAACAGACTAATGACAAAAACCAAACTTTACCTCTTTAGTGTAGATTATGTATTTTGTCACATAATAGGTATATGTATTTTCTATTTCAGTACATATTTAAATTAAATGTAATTTCTATCTTTTTAGATTTGTGATTGGCCACAGAACGCCAACTGTACAACTTCTAGTCCATCCACTCCAAAACCAACTACTTCGCAACCAATAACTCCAGGACCAACTACGCAAGGATCAACTACAGCTAGTGAAGCAGATTCTACTGGACCAACTACATCGGAGTCAATCAGTCCCGAAATTACTGCCCCTCCATCTACAACCCCAGAACAAACTACGCCAGGGCTAACTACATCAGTACCAATAACTACAGAAATTATTACTCAAGAACCTACGACGACAGAATTGTTGCCGAACGGATGTCCCGCCAATCCGCACATACATTGTTTACTTCCGCATGAAACTGATTGCACGCTATTCTATCAATGCGTATGGGGTCATCTGGTCCTCATGCATTGCGGACCAGGCACATACTTTAACAGAACATTGCAGGTAAGTTATTTTTTATAAATCAAAAAATATATTTTAAGTTGTTTCTAATTTTTATGGTTGGGTAGATAACGCCAAGTTAAGTTTGGCGAAAAAAAAAATCACTCCTTTGCAGTGGTATGGCGGCCATTGGGAACTGTCGGAAAAGTATGGCAAGGTGATTTTCGTGAATGGCTACTCGACGATGATTAGCTATGCAAAAATTAGCCTGGTACAAATGGTTGAATTGTTTTATTTAAATTAATGTATTCGCGTCGGTATGGCGGGCTGTAAGCCACACCCGAGAAGTATGGCTACCGCCTACTTCTTTTTTTTCGACTATCTGAAAATACAAGCATTTTTGTGGAACAAATCGTTCGGCACTCGTTATTTATCCGACGCGTTCGATTAACGCCCACGCGCTTGGGCCGCCAGTATCATCATTTTTCTTTTTGCCTTTACGTAATTAGACTCCTGAATTGCTCCTGAAGAACCGCCATACTGGTACTAATGACCAAGAATTTTGTGTCATCATCTTCCGGTCTAAAAGTATAAACATTATTAAAATATACTGTATCCTGCAGTCAAACTGCGTAAGCATGTTGTAATATAAGAATAAATAAATAACAATACATTTTGTAAAAAAACACATGTGTGCCGACAATCACTTTTCTGTTTTTATTATTAAACAATCACACAATTTGTAATTTTGTATTACATGCGCATTTCATTTACAAGTGTTTATAATTTTTTTTTTGTTTTTTTTTAGGTGTGTGACTGGCCGCACAACGCCGGCTGCACTGCCGCCCTTAACAATCACCTGGACGAACGAATCGCGCTGCTCTCTCTATAAATCTATACCTTTCATAATGATCTATTTATTCACTAATAAAAAGGTTTTCAGAATTTAATATATTTGTCTTTCCTTTATTACTGTCGCCTACTTGACTATTTTTAATTAACCACTTACTGGGTGAATTTCCCAAACGGCTTTTTTTTGTCTTCGTTGAAATTACTATTAAAAAAAGGGAATATTGTTGTAAATTATTTGTTTTAGTATTCAATGGGTAGCTATAGGATTGTGGCAAAAATATAATATGCCTAGGACTATTACAAAGGTAGAAATAAATAACTTAAAGATCTATTTTTATCAAATCGGTGCTGTCCCTCTACTTTTTTTACAAACAAAAACGCTTACATACTAGCAAATATGAATAATTTAAGGGTATAACTTATATTATTTCATAGAATATTAGTTTATCTATTATTATATACCATATTTTAATATATAATTAACGATTATAGTTACTTAGAGGCACAAATGTACTTGTCCTGAGAATTTTTCTCATATCGCTGGATAAAAGAAATTGAAGCATTACTTTTCATCAACGAGTCGGACAGTCTCCCCACCCCAATTTGACTTTACTCCTTAGTGTGTGCTTCCACGCAGTCAAGACGGATTTGTGTCAAAGCGCTGCATTTTCCCGCCAACAACATAAGTATGCCATTAAATATGCTCTCGGACAATTATTTTATAATATCGGTGATCGATTTTTTTAATGTAATGAATAGTTTTAAAATTGTTGTTTGGTTCTAATGAATTTAGTAAGTGATTAAGCTTCATTATCTGTAACCAAATTTATCTTAGATATAATGCATTTTTTATAATTTCCTAAAAAGTGCGTTTTTTCTCACGTCGCTGCTCTCATATCGGTGTAATCGGTGGTCATTTTAACCACCGATATGATAATTTACACCGAAATTATAAGAAAAAACGAATCGGTGTCTTAAATCTAATAACGGTGTTTGGAATCATGACAAACGCACAGTTTTGTCACATCGGTGGATTGTTTTATCATATCGGTTGATAATTTTACCATATCGGTGAATTGTTTTATATCGGTTGGTCTAGTGGCATTTCGTTAAGTACAGACAAAGAAATTACAAATGCGCAAGATAGTAAAAAACTGGCCAAGTGCGAGTTGGACTCGCCCATGAAGGGTTCCGCAGCATCAATAAGGTTTATTTTTATGAAATTAAAAGGTTTTTGATTTATTTTTATATTTCAGTTGATTTAATGAAAGTTAAATTAAGGTTTATGATGTATAAAAATCTACTTGCTAGATCTCGTTCAAACCAATTTTCGTTGGTAGTTTTTATTGTAATGTACATCTTATATATTTTTTAGACTTATCATGCACCTACTTGAGAAGTGAGAGGGGGGGGGGGCGACACACTTTTTATCACTTTGGAAGAGTCTCTTTCGCAAACTTAGGTTAGAAAAAATCATGTTAGAAACCTCAATATGATTTTTGAAGACGTTTCCATAGATACCCCACACGCATAGGTTAGATGAATTTTTTTTTTGTTTAAGTTGAATAAAAAATTTTGGGGTCCTATGGGGACCCCAAAATTTTTTAATAATTTTTCCATTTTTGTAATTTGTTTGTCTTAATGCAGTTCACAGACTACATCTACTTACCAATTTTCAATAGTATAGCTCTTATAGTTTCGGAGAAAAGTGGCTGTGACATACGGACGGACAGACAGACAGACAGACATACAGACAGAGATGACGAATCTATAAGGGTTCCGTTTTTTTGCCATTTGGCTACGGAACTCTAAAAATGAATGGATGTAAGAATGTATTGGGCAATTTAAAGTTTTTACTTCATTTTTCTTTTCACATCTAGTTCATTTTAATAAAGACAACGATGATTTTTTTTTTCATTCTAAGTCCCTACATCAAATAGTGTAAAACATTTTTAAAATATTTTAATTTTATTTTAAGAACTCTGTTCTTCATCAAAATAATTAAATACTTACATGAATATAATATTACGAAGATAATATTATCATATCGCTGGATTAGTGTGTCATTTCGGTGCTCAAACTTATCATATCGGTGCACAGAAATAAAAATCGGTGTCGGTTTATCATATAGGTGTAAACCAGAATTCAAACTGAATTTTCTCCTTAGTCTTAAACGATACGTTAATGATATTAAATTTGGGAACATTTTGTGTCCTAAAGAATACATAAAACCTAAAAAATATATAAAATATGTATAAATAAAAAAGTTCACCGATATGATAAAAAAAGGTCAATAGTTGAAATTCACCCATTTATGATGTTCATTATAAAATACTAGATGTCCCGCGCGGCTTCGCCCGCGTAAATTAGGAATTTTACAGAAACCGTACATTTTCCCAAAAAAAATATTTCCCCCGTTTTTCCCACATTTTCCTGAGTTTCTTCGGTCGTATTAGTCTTAGCGTATAATATAATATAGCCTATAGTCTTACTCGATAAATGATCTACCTAACACTGAGATAAGTTCTTAAATCGGACCTGTAGTTCCTGAGATTGACGCGTTCATGCAAACATACTCTTCAGGTTTATAATATTAGGTAGGTATAGATTTTTTTAAATTATCGCTTGACAAACTCGAGTCTCGATCTAGAAGACTATGAAATGGTATAATATGGTAGTGATGATGATGATGATGAATGTAATTTGCAAAGTAGCATATGCTTTCAGTTCTTAAAACAACGCCGAAACTCCCAAACTTGTATCTATAAAGAATCAGGAGTTCTCTCAGCACCTTCCGAACCACGGTATACCAGGTATATCTCGGTGCAAAATCTTACTTGTTGGTAGCATATGCTTAGAATACTTCTCACGAAACCGAAGTCACCACATATTTCCCTATAAGTTTTGAGGAGTTCCCTCGATTACTTATGGATCCTTCATCAGATCACCACTTTTGTGAATATAATACTCGTACCAAATTGGGATGATACCCTATATATACCAAAAGAAAAATTTTGAAAATCGGTTAACAAACGGCGGAGTAATCGTTGAATATAATAAAACGAACATAACACCTCCCCCATTTTGAAAGTCGGTTAAAATTGTAGCCTATGTGTTATTCTGATGTATAAGCTATATTATTGTAAAGTTTCATTAAAATCCGTTCAGTAGTTTTTGCGTGAAAGAGTAACAAACATCCATACATCCACACATCCACACATCCACACATCCATACATCCATACATCCATACATCCATACATCCATACATCCATACATCCATACATCCATACATCCATACATCCATACATCCATACATCCAAACTTTCGCGTTTATAATATTAGTAGGATGATTTTTGACATATTTTAATAAAATTAATATCATTTGTTTTCGATTTATTGATGAGTAAGGGCGCAATGGATACAAAGAAGCTTTTTTTGAATATCTTTCATGTACAGAATTTTCATTTCTACAGTTTTGTTACGAGGGTCAAACTGAGAGTTTTTAGAAAATCAAAAACTAATTAAATTAGAAAGTTTTTACCTTTATTTTATTATCTTTTCAAAATAGTGTCTATACACGTGAATATATCGCTGCATCCGATAGAACCGCTGAGAAAAGCACTCAAACTCAAACTTTTTTATTCAGAATAAATTTTTGCAAATATTCTCTGAACGTCTACATGATGCCTACCACTGGTTCGGGAACTAGCCCGGCGAGAAGAACCGGCGTAAGAAACTCGCACGGGGCCCTCTCACTATTCCCACTCGTCCTTAGGGGTCTCTTCGACGGCCTTTTGAAACGTATCCACAGCTTCCTCGGCGTCCATAAAACGTTTTCCTCGAAGTTCTTCTTTTATTTTTTGGAATAAATAAAAATCGCAAGGTGCGAGGTCAAGGCTATAAGGCGGATGACCCAGTAGGTCGCTAAATAATCAATCGTTTGCCTGACGGTGTGCGACGAAGCATTGTCGTGGTGAAGGAGGATCCTATTGCGAGGTCGTTTCTCACGCACTTTTTCCAAAACACGTGACAAACTATTGTTACTGTAACACTCTACAGCAGGGGTCACCAATTAGTTTCGCTCGGGGTCCGTTTTAAGAAATAAATTGACCTTGGCGGTCCGCACATTAAAAAAAATTGAACAAATATAATTACGGAAATTACAAAGGTATTTGTATCAATGAGAAAAGTGACAATTTTTGTTGCTACATGTTCATCAGTATGTCGAGACCGAAATTAATTTTCAACGAAGTACATCTTCGAACATGCTTGTTCCGCACACAATAGGTCGGCGGTCCGGATGCGGACCCCGGTCCGCCATTTGGTGACCCCTGCTCTACAGTAACTGTTTTTCGATCCTCTAAAACAATTGTCGCGTATTGACCTCCTTCCGAAGAACGAGTCCGCCATCTTTTTTCCCACACTTCGACCTCTCCTCACTTTATAGAGATTTTATAGAGATTACTAGATATATTTGTGACGCCTCCGCACTCCCGTCCTACGCCGCGCCGGCGGAGCGGAAGAGAGGACCTGTCATTCTCTCTATTCCGCTCCGCGGTCTCTTTCTGCAAGATGACATACTCGCAGAAAGAGACCGCCGCCTGCTAGGCCTCAACGGTACCTTTTTTTTTGGTGAGCAGGGGAAACCCATCATGGGTGCCCCGGGTTGGGGATGTGCCTCAGTTAAGCTGAAGCACCCTGGGGGTATGTGGTACTCTTACCCACTAAAACCACCTGTGGTTTGCCTTCAGACGTATACGGAGGGGTGTCCTGGATCTGTCTAACACAGGACTCCCTCCACGACCGGCCGGTCTACTAACAATCCTTATTATTGTTATTAATATAAGGAGCATAATATCACATAGTATTTAAAACAAAGTCCCTTTTTTCCCTCATGTCCCTTTGTTCCCTTTAATCTTTAAAACTACGCAACGGATTTTGATGCGGTTTTATTTAATAGATCTGGGGGCACGGCAGTGCTCAAGCCAAGTCGAGCAAAAAAGCGGCACGGCCGTACAATCCTTTTCTCGAAGCAATTCAGGCTCTTTTTGACCCCCCTATAACTTCGTTGTGGATAAAACAACAAGCCTGAATTTTCAGTTGCTAAGCAAGCATTGTATAAACACGGTATATTTAGAGTTGTAGGCGTTGGTCCTTATTACATATTTTTATTTTGTTACCAACGGCTTATTTATAGTTTGTTACCATTCATTTCATACCCTTTGCTGCAGCTAGCGCCACTCTTGGAGGATTTTTTAACTGTTATTTACTGCGTACAGCAGCTACAGATGGACACTTTTTCAAATATCCCTCATATATAAGATAGTTCTCCTCCATCTACCCTCCATATTTTAAATACATACTTCAATCTTTTTTTTCATTACATGTATACAACGACAACAAATATAATAATTTGTCAGCCTACTGTCAGCTGGTACGACTCAAAAGACTATAGCGACATGTGCTTTGTGCGGCAGTTCCATCTTAAAAGGTGGCTTTCGGATCTATGCGACCGCGACCGGTAAAAATTCAAATAAAATGCTACTTTATGGCATAGAATATAGGTATCATTTTCTACTGACATATTTTGCGTGGCGACCCATGCTGCCGCCGGCGGCGCGGCGGCGTATAAGCTAGTGGTTGAGTAAAATGAAACCTATAGCCTTTGTCATAAAGTGGCATTTCGTCTGAATTTTCGTCCGTCACGGTCGCTCGCGGCAGAGTTTCGAGCCACTTTAAGGTTGTTATTAAAAAATTATTCCATTCTTCAAAATTTTTATCCCCAAAATATTTTACCCCCTAAAAAACCCACTAAATTTATTTTTTCCCACTAAATTTAGTGGGAAATCCCTATAGTTGGCAACACTGGTCTAAATAGTTCGGTTTATTCTTCAACAGCATCGGTTATTTTATAGTAGAGAACATAACACGAAAGTTAATCGGCTATAGCAAACATCTTCGCGTCAACGATAGTGCAATGTAGGTGCCCAACAGCGACATCTCTTGTCGACTAGAGTGCATTAACAACTATATTAAACTTATTGAGCAAGCCATACCGCGATGTAGACGACTAGCAACATAATATATCAGTGTCTAATACGGTTAAGAGAATTTAAATTTTAAACCAACTTACAAAAAGATATGAAATCCCACCAAAAACATTTTCATCATAGAATTAGAACGTTAGAAAAGGCATTCCATACAATCGTCAGCGCGAAAATGTGTCGCCCTCGAAATGAGTGAGCTCACTCATCTGAAAGCAGTGTGCCTTAGAATGCGGTAACCGCCGGACGTGTTTAATTCATTAATTACCGCGTTGTTTTTTGCTACATTTCGCTCCAGAATGCCGTCATGTGCCTTCCGACAGTGCAGTAACAAAACGAGGAATACAAATAAAGCCAAAGGTGTGATATTTCACACGTAATTACTAAGATTTTATTAATATTTAAATTATTGTCTTCCATTTTAAGAGAAAAATCAAAGCGAAGCGTAAAATGAGCGAAAGAGAAAGTAGTATATGATATTACTATAAGACAAAAAAGGACGACAATATTTTCTCGATTCGATTAAAGCGTCAAATGAGCGAAAGAGAAAGTAGTATATGCTATTACTGTTAGACAAAAAATTTGACGGCATACGTCGTATCTAAGTATTTTGATATCGTTGATTTTCATGTAAAACTCACTCTACTCATTAGCCAAAATCGGTGGCCTGGCCATTTTTTAGGGTTTCGTAGTCAACAAGGAATCCTTATAGTTTCGGTCTGTCCGTCCGTCTGTCCGTTTGTCCGTCTATCCGTCTGTCCGCCGACGGACATTAATGATGCCGACAAAATGGTACATAAAATCTTAAAAATATATATTTTTTATGGTACCTCCCCTAAACATCAAGCGGGGATGAATTTTTTTATACGCACACCCCATCGTGTGGGATGTCGTTGGATAGGTTTTTTAAAAATATGATGGGTATTCATAGATCATTTTCTGATTTAGGGATCCATTTGTGAAATATTAAGTTTTAAAGTGGAAAAAATCGTTAGAGTCCAGTATCCCCCACCTCTACCAGCTAAACGGTTGTTTCTGGAAATGTGAAAAAATTTACAAGAGTAGCAAATATACTGAATTTAAAAGGAAAACTATCACGGCTAAGAATACTTCACAAGTTATTGAGTAGTGTTTAAAACACTTTATAAATGTACATTCATTGAACATACAAAAAATTTCAAAAACTAGCGGTACTACGGAATCCTATATTGCGCGTGGCCCGACAGGCACTTGGCCGGTTTTTTTTTTTATTTGTTACTAAATAACTTAAAAAATATTAGTATAAAAGTTATTAAGTACAACATAAAAGTAATATATTAAGTTCAAAGCCCATAGAATGACGAATAAAAAAATGGCCAAGCCATCCATTTTGACGAATGTTGTTTTCAGATTCTTCTCGTGCGGCTGACACATTATATCAAGTATTTTGCCGCGACGAGTAAAAATAAGGTTTTTAGATAGGGCTGAGTATAATATAAGGTTAGAAACTTGGCTCTACATGAGATCTCACTATTTTTTGATACCACGAACTATATGTTCTCGTCTTGGCAACATTTTTACATGAAAATGTTTTTGGTGGGATACATAATTGTTCAGGATAGGCTTTTAAACGGGGTTTAAAAATGTTAATTAAACAACCATTAATTTCAAGCGAATAATATATTTACAAAAATCTTCTAAATTACAAATAATAAATAATCGCATAATTTGGAAAATAATATAAAATTATATGTTAAAATTCTAAGCTATAGAATTTTGTAATTTTCTTCCATTTAAATGCTTATTCATTGAGGTGAAATGGGATAAACTTCTACCGTCGCAATCAACGTTTTCAGGCCAGTCGCAAACTTGTTTGTATGGGTTGTAGAGTAGAGTAGCTGTACAGTTAAAAGTAACCGGTACGCCATTAGAACACTTATAGAATTGGTCGCAATTTTCATGAGCGATAAGCTCTCCATTGGAACCTTCGTGTGCGCATAATGCCGGTGCTTGCAGAGGGTTGCAGTTGCAGCTACCGTTGTCCTCGATTTGAATGATATTTCTATCATCACAGTCTACCAAGGCGGGCCACTCACATCTACGACTTACAACATCATAGAGCAAGATTCCTGGGCAATCCAGGACAGTTGCTTGTTTATCAGAGCAAACATAGAACTGATGACAATTTTCATGAGGAACAAATGCTCCATCCGAGCCCTCGTTTTTACAAACTTCTGGGATTTCAATTTCATCGCATTCTTCTTCTGTTTTGATATTGCTGTCGTTATTTTCATTTTCTGTCTCATCTTTCTTATCATCAATATCAACAGGTGTTGCTCTTTCACCACAGTCAACTCTGTCTGGCCAATCGCATTGCTCGGTATATGGATTATACAGCAAGTCTCCGTAACAACTCATTGCTACAGGGATACCATGAGAGCATTTATAAAATTGGTTGCAATTTTCGTGAGCAATGAGTGCACCCTCTGATCCACTACCAGCGCAAATTGTAGGAGCCTCACCAGGGTTGCAATTGCAAGAGCCGGTTCCATTCTCGTTACCATTGTCGCTGTCACCATTTCCACCATTGTTGTTACCGCCAGAATCACTTTCCCCGTTGTTATTATCTCCAGAACCATTTTCACCGTTGTTGTTACCTTCAGAAACATTTTCTTCGTCATCACGTTCTGGGATGACTCGGTCACCACAATTAACGTTGTTTGGCCAATCACATCTCTCTGTATATGGATTGTATAATAAGTCTCCGTAGCAGCTCATTGCAACATTAACGCCGTGAGAACATAAGTAAAATTGGTTACAATTTTCGTGAGCTATTAACGTACCTTCTGATCCACTACCAGCGCAAATTGTGGGAGCCTCACCAGGGTTACAATTACATGAGCCTGTTTCGTTCTCGTTACCATTGTCACTATCTCCATTGCCACCGGTATTGTTGTCACCACTTGAATCACTTTCCCCGTTGTTATTATCTCCAGAACCATTTTCACCGTTGTTGTTACCTCCAGAAGTATTTTCTTCATCATCACATTCTGGGATGACTCGGTCACCACATTCAACGTTGTTTGGCCAATCACATCTCTCTGTATATGGATTGTATAGTAAGTCTCCGTAGCAGCTCATTGCAACATTAACGCCGTTAGAACATAAGTAAAATTGGTTACAATTTTCGTGAGCTATTAATGTACCTTCTGACCCACTACCAGCGCAAATTTTGGGAGCCTCACCAGGGTTACAATTACATGAGCCTGTTCCGTTCTCATTGCCATTGTCACTATCTCCATTGCCATCGGTATTGTTGTCACCATCAGAATCACTTTCCCCGTTGTTATTATCTCCAGAACCATTTTCACCGTTGTTGTTACCTTCAGAAACATTTTCTTCATCATCACGTTCTGGGATGACTCGGTCACCACAGTTAACGTTGTTTGGCCAATCACATCTCTCTGTATATGGATTGTATAGTAAGTCTCCGTAGCAGCTCATTGCAACATTAACACCGTGAGAACATAAGTAAAATTGATTACAATTTTCGTGAGCTATTAATGTACCTTCTGACCCACTACCAGCACAAATTGTGGGAGCCTCACCAGGGTTACAATTACATGAGCCTGTTCCGTTCTCGTTGCCATTGTCACTATCTCCATTGCCACCGGTATTGTTGTCACCATCAGAATCACTTTCCCCGTTGTTATTATCTCCAGAACCATTTTCACCGTTGTTGTTACCTTCAGAAACATTTTCTTCATCATCACGTTCTGGGATGACTCGGTCTCCACAATTAACGTTGTTTGGCCAATCACATCTCTCTGTATATGGATTGTATAATAAGTCTCCGTAGCAGCTCATTGCAACATTAACGCCGTGAGAACATAAGTAAAATTGGTTACAATTTTCGTGAGCTATTAACGTACCTTCTGATCCACTACCAGCGCAAATTGTGGGAGCCTCACCAGGGTTACAATTACATGAGCCTGTTTCGTTCTCGTTACCATTGTCACTATCTCCATTGCCACCGGTATTGTTGTCACCACTTGAATCACTTTCCCCGTTGTTATTATCTCCAGAACCATTTTCACCGTTGTTGTTACCTCCAGAAGTATTTTCTTCATCATCACGTTCTGGGATGACTCGGTCACCACATTCAACGTTGTTTGGCCAATCACATCTCTCTGTATATGGATTGTATAGTAAGTCTCCGTAGCAGCTCATTGCAACATTAACGCCGTTAGAACATAAGTAAAATTGGTTACAATTTTCGTGAGCTATTAATGTACCTTCTGACCCACTACCAGCGCAAATTGTGGGAGCCTCACCAGGGTTACAATTACATGAGCCTGTTCCGTTCTCATTGCCATTGTCACTATCTCCATTGCCACCGGTATTGTTGTCACCATCAGAATCACTTTCCCCGTTGTTATTATCTCCAGAACCATTTTCACCGTTGTTGTTACCTTCAGAAACATTTTCTTCATCATCACGTTCTGGGATGACTCGGTCACCACAGTTAACGTTGTTTGGCCAATCACATCTCTCTGTATATGGATTGTATAGTAAGTCTCCGTAGCAGCTCATTGCAACATTAACACCGTGAGAACATAAGTAAAATTGATTACAATTTTCGTGAGCTATTAATATACCTTCTGACCCACTACCAGCACAAATTGTGGGAGCCTCACCAGGGTTACAATTACATGAGCCTGTTCCGTTCTCGTTGCCATTGTCACTATCTCCATTGCCACCGGTATTGTTGTCACCATCAGAATCACTTTCCCCGTTGTTATTATCTCCAGAACCATTTTCACCGTTGTTGTTACCTTCAGAAACATTTTCTTCATCATCACGTTCTGGGATGACTCGGTCACCACAGTTAACGTTGTTTGGCCAATCACATCTCTCTGTATATGGATTGTATAGTAAGTCTCCGTAGCAGCTCATTGCAACATTAACACCGTGAGAACATAAGTAAAATTGATTACAATTTTCGTGAGCTATTAATGTACCTTCTGACCCACTACCAGCACAAATTGTGGGAGCCTCACCAGGGTTACAATTACATGAGCCTGTTCCGTTCTCGTTGCCATTGTCACTATCTCCATTGCCACCGGTATTGTTGTCACCATCAGAATCACTTTCCCCGTTGTTATTATCTCCAGAACCATTTTCACCGTTGTTGGTACCTTCAGAAACATTTTCTTCATCATCACGTTCTGGGATGACTCGGTCACCACAATTAACGTTGTTTGGCCAATCACATCTCTCTGTATATGGATTGTATAGTAAGTCTCCGTAACAGCTCATTGCAACATTAACACCGTGAGTACATAAGTAAAATTGATTACAATTTTCGTGAGCTATTAATGTACCTTCTGACCCACTACCAGCGCAAATTTTGGGAGCCTCACCAGGGTTACAATTACATGAGCCTGTTCCGTTCTCATTGCCATTGTCACTATCTCCATTGCCACCGGTATTGTTGTCACCATCAGAATCACTTTCCCCGTTGTTATTATCTCCAGAACCATTTTCACCGTTGTTGTTACCTTCAGAAACATTTTCTTCATCATCACGTTCTGGGATGACTCGGTCACCACAGTTAACGTTGTTTGGCCAATCACATCTCTCTGTATATGGATTGTATAGTAAGTCTCCGTAGCAGCTCATTGCAACATTAACACCGTGAGAACATAAGTAAAATTGATTACAATTTTCGTGAGCTATTAATGTACCTTCTGACCCACTACCAGCACAAATTGTGGGAGCCTCACCAGGGTTACAATTACATGAGCCTGTTCCGTTCTCGTTGCCATTGTCACTATCTCCATTGCCACCGGTATTGTTGTCACCATCAGAATCACTTTCCCCGTTGTTATTATCTCCAGAACCATTTTCACCGTTGTTGTTACCTTCAGAAACATTTTCTTCATCATCACGTTCTGGGATGACTCGGTCACCACAGTTAACGTTGTTTGGCCAATCACATCTCTCTGTATATGGATTGTATAGTAAGTCTCCGTAGCAGCTCATTGCAACATTAACACCGTGAGAACATAAGTAAAATTGATTACAATTTTCGTGAGCTATTAATGTACCTTCTGACCCACTACCAGCACAAATTGTGGGAGCCTCACCAGGGTTACAATTACATGAGCCTGTTCCGTTCTCATTGCCATTGTCACTATCTCCATTGCCACCGGTATTGTTGTCACCATCAGAATCACTTTCCCCGTTGTTATTATCTCCAGAACCATTTTCACCGTTGTTGTTACCTTCAGAAACATTTTCTTCATCATCACGTTCTGGGATGACTCGGTCACCACAGTTAACGTTGTTTGGCCAATCACATCTCTCTGTATATGGATTGTATAGTAAGTCTCCGTAGCAGCTCATTGCAACATTGACACCGTGAGAACATAAGTAAAATTGATTACAATTTTCGTGAGCTATTAATGTACCTTCTGACCCACTACCAGCACAAATTGTGGGAGCCTCACCAGGGTTACAATTACATGAGCCTGTTCCGTTCTCGTTGCCATTGTCACTATCTCCATTGCCACCGGTATTGTTGTCACCATCAGAATCACTTTCCCCGTTGTTATTATCTCCAGAACCATTTTCACCGTTGTTGTTACCTTCAGAAACATTTTCTTCATCATCACGTTCTGGGATGACTCGGTCACCACAGTTAACGTTGTTTGGCCAATCACATCTCTCTGTATATGGATTGTATAGTAAGTCTCCGTAGCAGCTCATCGCAACATTAACACCGTGAGAACATAAGTAAAATTGGTTACAATTTTCGTGAGCTATTAATGTACCTTCTGACCCACTACCAGCGCAAATTGTGGGAGCCTCACCAGGGTTACAATTACATGAGCCTGGTCCGTTCTCGTTACTATTGTTGCTATCTCCATTGCCACCGGTATTGTTGTCACCACCAGAATCACTTTCACCGTTGTTATTATCTCCAGAACCATTTTCACCGTTGTTGTTACCTTCAGAAACATTTTCTTCATCATCACGTTCTGGGATGACTCGGTCACCACATTCAACATTGTTTGGCCAATCACATCTCTCTGTATATGGATTGTATTGTAAGTCTCCATGGCAGCTCATTGCAACAGGAACACCGTGAGAACATATGTAAAATTGGTTACAATTTTCATGAGCTATTAATGTACCTTCTGACCCACTACCAGCGCAAATTGTGGGAGCCTCACCAGGGTTACAATTACATGAGCCTGTTCCGTTCTCGTTACCATTGTTGCTATCTCCATTGCCACCGGTATTGTTGTCACCACCAGAATCATTTTCCCCGTTGTTGTTACCTCCGGAAGTATTTTCTTCATCATCACGTTCTGGGATGACTCGGTCACCACATTCAACATTGTTTGGCCAATCACATCTCTCTGTATATGGATTGTATTGTAAGTCTCCATGGCAGCTCATTGCAACTGGAACACCGTGAGAACATATGTAAAATTGGTTACAATTTTCATGAGCTATTAATGTACCTTCTGACCCACTACCAGCACAAATTGTGGGAGCTTCACCAGGATTACAATTACATGAGCCTGTTCCGTTCTCGTTACCATTGTTGCTATCTCCATTGCCACCGGTATTGTTGTCACCACCAGACTCATTTTCCTCGTTGTTATTATCTCCAGCACCATTTTCACCGTTGTTGTTACCTCCGGAAGTGTTATCTTCATCATCACCTTCTGGGATGACTCGGTCACCACATTCAACATTGTTTGGCCAATCACATCTCTCTGTATATGGATTGTATTGTAAGTCTCCATGACAGCTCATTGCAACAGGAACACCGTGAGAACATATGTAAAATTGGTTACAATTTTCATGAGCTATTAATGTACCTTCTGACCCACTACCAGCGCAAATTGTGGGAGCCTCACCAGGGTTACAATTACATGAGCCTGTTCCGTTCTCGTTCCCATTGTTGCTATCTCCATTGCCACCGGTATTGTTGTCACCACCAGCATCACTTTCCCCGTTGTTATTATCTCCAGAACCATTTTCACCGTTGTTGTTACCTCCAGAAGTATTTTCTTCATCATCACGTTCTGGGATGACTCGGTCACCACATTCAACGTGGTGTGGCCAATCACATCTCTCTGTATATGGATTATATAGTAAGTCTCCATGGCAGCTCATTGCAACAGGAACGCCGTGAGAACATATGTAAAATTGGTTACAATTTTCATGAGCTATTAATGTACCTTCTGACCCACTACCAGCGCAAATTGTGGGAGCCTCACCAGGGTTACAATTACATGAGCCTGTTCCGTTCTCGTTACCATTGTTGCTATCTCCATTGTCACCGGTATTGTTGTCACCACCAGAATCATTTTCCCCGTTGTTATTATCTCCAGCACCATTTTCACCGTTGTTGTTACCTCCGGAAGTGTTATCTTCATCATCACCTTCTGGGATGACTCGGTCACCACATTCAACAATGTTTGGCCAATCACATCTCTCTGTATATGGATTGTATTGTAAGTCTCCATGACAGCTCATTGCAACAGGAACACCGTGAGAACATATGTAAAATTGGTTACAATTTTCATGAGCTATTAATGTACCTTCTGACCCACTACCAGCGCAAATTGTGGGAGCCTCACCAGGGTTACAATTACATGAGCCTGTTCCGTTCTCGTTCCCATTGTTGCTATCTCCATTGCCACCGGTATTGTTGTCACCACCAGAATCACTTTCCCCGTTGTTATTATCTCCAGAACCATTTTCACCGTTGTTGTTACCTCCAGAACCATTTTCTTCATCATCACGTTCTGGGATGACTCGGTCACCACATTCAACGTTGTTTGGCCAATCACATCTCTCTGTATATGGATTATATAGTAAGTCTCCATGGCAGCTCATTGCAACAGGAACGCCGTGAGAACATATGTAAAATTGGTTACAATTTTCATGAGCTATTAATGTACCTTCTGACCCACTACCAGCGCAAATTGTGGGAGCCTCACCAGGGTTACAATTACATGAGCCTGTTCCGTTCTCGTTACCATTGTTGCTATCTCCATTGTCACCGGTATTGTTGTCACCACCAGAATCATTTTCCCCGTTGTTATTATCTCCAGCACCATTTTCACCGTTGTTGTTACCTCCGGAAGTATTTTCTTCATCATCACGTTCTGGGATGACTCGGTCACCACATTCAACGTTGTTTGGCCAATCACATCTCTCTGTATATGGATTGTATAGTAAGTCTCCATAGCAGCTCATTACAACAGGAACACCGTGAGAACAGCAGTAAAATTGGTTACAATTTTCATGAGCTATTAATGTACCTTCTGATCCATTACTAGCACAAATTGTGGGAGCCTCACCAGGGTTACAATTACATGAGCCTGTTTCGTTCTCGTTACCATTGTTGCTATCTCCATTGCCACCGGTATTGTTGTCACCGCCAGAATCACTTTCCCCGTTGTTATTATCTCCAGAACCATTTTCACCGTTGTTGTTACCTCCAGAAGCATTTTCTTCATCATCACGTTCTGGGATGACTCGGTCACCACATTCAACGTTGTTTGGCCAATCACATCTCTCTGTATATGGATTGTATAGTAAGTCTCCATGACAGCTCATTGCAACAGGAACACCGTGAGAACATATGTAAAATTGGTTACAATTTTCATGAGCTATTAATGTACCTTCTGACCCACTACCAGCGCAAATTGTGGGAGCCTCACCAGGGTTACAATTACATGAGCCTGTTCCGTTCTCGTTACCATTGTTGCTATCTCCATTGCCACCGGTATTGTTGTCACCACCAGAATCATTTTCCCCGTTGTTATTATCTCCAGCACCATTTTCACCGTTGTTGTTACCTCCGGAAGTATTTTCTTCATCATCACGTTCTGGGATGACTCGGTCACCACATTCAACATTGTTTGGCCAATCACATCTCTCTGTATATGGATTGTATAGTAAGTCTCCGTAGCAGCTCATTACAACAGGAACACCGTGAGAACAGCAGTAAAATTGATTACAATTTTCGTGAGCTATGAATGTACCTTCTGATCCATTACTAGCGCAAATTGTGGGAGCCTCACCAGGATTACAATTACATGAGCCTGTTTCGTTCTCGTTACCATTGTTGCTATCTCCATTGCCACCGGTATTGTTGTCGCCACCAGAATCACTTTCCCCGTTGTTATTATCTCCAGAACCATTTTCACCGTTGTTGTTACCTCCAGAAGTATTTTCTTCATCATCACATTCTGGGATGACTCGGTCACCACATTCAACGTTGTTTGGCCAATCACATCTCTCTGTATATGGGTTGTATAGTAAGTCTCCGTAGCAGCTCATTGCAACAGGAACACCGTGAGAACATAAGTAGAATTGGTTACAATTTTCGTGAGCTATTAATGTACCTTCTGATCCACTACCAGCGCAAATTGCGGGAGCCTCACCAGGGTTGCAATTACATGAGCCAGTTCCGTTCTCATTACCATCATCACTATCACCATTACCACCATTGTTGTCACCACCATTTTCGCCATTGTTATTATCTCCAGAGCCGTTCTCTCCGTTATTGTTATCTCCAGAACCGTTATCACCATTACTATTGTCATCTTCACACTCTGGAATCACTCGAGTACCGCAATCTACGTTTTGTGGCCAATCACATTGCTCAGTGTATGGATTATATAGCAAGTCTCCATAACAACTCATTGCTACAGGAACACCATTAGAGCATTTATAAAATTGGTTGCAATTTTCGTGAGCTATGAGTACACCCTCTGATCCACTACCAGCGCAAATTGTGGGAGCCTCACCAGGATTGCAGTTACATGAGCCAGTTCCGTTCTCATTACCATTTTCACTTTCACCATTTCCACCATTTTCACCATTGTTATTATCTCCAGAATCGTTGTCGCTATTATTACTATTATCTTCTTCACTCTCTGGGATCACTCGGGTACCGCACTCGACGTTTTGTGGCCAATCACATTGCTCAGTGTATGGATTATATAATAAGTCTCCATAACAGCTCATAGCTACTGGTACACCCTGAGAGCATTTATAAAATTGGTTGCAATTTTCGTGAGCAATAAGCACGCCTTCTGATTCACTCCCAGCACAGATAGATGGTGCTTCACCAGGATTGCAATTGCAAGTGGTATTATTATCTCCATTTCCATTACCGTTATCACCTGAGCCATTATCTCCATTGTTATTATCTCCAGAGGCATTATTATCTTCATCACAATCTGGGATAACTCTTTCTCCACAGTCAACGTTATGTGGCCAGTCACACACCTCGGTATATGGATTATATAGTAAATCCCCGTAACAACTTATAGCAACGGGAAAGCCACCAGAGCACTTATAAAATTGGTTACAATTTTCATGCGCTATAAGTATTCCCTCTGAACCAGTCCCAGCGCAGATCGATGGTGCTTCTCCGGGATTACAGTTGCATGTCGTGTTATTGTCTCCGTTGCCATTGTTATCCCCACCACCTTCTTGACTGGAATTGTCTTCTTTGCTCGCTTCTTTTTCACTTTCCTCTGATTCGGCACCAGGAATCACTCTATGCCCGCAATCGGTGTCGTGAGGCCAATCGCATTCTTGTTTCTCGACATTGAACAGAAGGTCGCCAGCACACGTGTGTTCGACTAGCTCTCCATGTGTGCACTGTAAAAACTTGTTGCATATTTCGTGAGCGTACAAAAGTTCGTATGTGTAGTCTATCGGGCAACCATTACCGTTGAGCTCTACATCTTGTCCGCGAGCTAACGAGATTGCGCACAATAGTAGTGCGGCCGCAACTGAAAATTTATAAAATTAAGTAATTAGTATTTTATAGTGGCTTTTGTTTAAAAATAATAATATTTTGTAACGTAGATGGACAGTGTTATCTTATTACCTAAGAAAATAAAGTCTGAATGGATCGGCCGTATAAATAACTCCGACCGAACATAAAACTAAAATCAAAGCATACGGTGCGCTTTTAGAGTAAGCGTAGTTACATGTTATAGTCAAAACTAAAAACCGAAGTAAAACTGTTATAATCTTCTATACTTATAAAATTACATGTCCTGACTGACTGACTGATTCATCATCGCTGAGCAAAAACTGTAACAGTTACAGCCACGAAATTTGGTGAGTAGGGTTGTTTTATTAAGTAGACACCCACTAAGGAAGGAATTTTGAAAATTTTACCCCGAAGGGGGTGAAATAAAGGTTGAAAGTTTTAATTAAAGTCCGTCATTTCTTGAGTTAGAAACATGAAACTTTATTTTTGGGTTACTGATTAAAAATGAATGGATACGTATTTAAGCGTTTTTGGAAATTCTACCCCCAAGGGGGTGAAATTGGGGTTGAAAGTTTGAATGAAACTCCGTTATTTCTTGAGTTAGAAATATGAAATTTTATGTTTGGGTTACTGATTAAAAATGATTGGATACGTATTTAAGCGTTTCTGAAAATTCTACCCCCAAGGGGGTGAAATAGTAGTTGAAAGTTTAAATGAAAGTCCGTCATTTCTTAAGTTAGAAACATGAAAGTTTATTTTTGGACTGCTGATTAAAAATTAATGGATAGGTATTTAAGCGTTTTTAGAAATTCTACCCCCAAGGGGGTGAAATTGGAGTTGAAAGTTTGAATGAAAGTCCGTCATTTCTTGAGTTAGAAACATGAAACTTTATTTTTGTGCTACTGATTAAAAATGAATGGATACGTATTTTAGTGTTTCTGGTAATTCTACCCCCAAGGGGGTGAAAATGGGGTAGGAAGTTTCAATGAAAGTCCGTCATTTCTTGAGTTAGAAACATGAAAGCTTATTGACATTTGCGTTTGACGTTTGCTTAAATAGGGTCCGTTTTTACCCTTTGTATAAGGAACCACAAAAACAAAAAGGAGAAAACTATCCATCTTTGTATAATAACAAAGTTTGTTATTATGACTATGTTAACGCGGATGAAGTCGCGGGCAACAGCTAGTAATAATATAAAATTCGCGTGTTACAATGTTAGGCCGCGTACTCCTCCGAAACGGCTTTACTGATTTTAACCAAATTTTATACGCATATTCAGTGGGTCTGAGAATCGGCTACTGGGTACTTTTTATATTGTTAAGTGCATTTGTTGAATAAATAATAGTAAATTATTACAACTCGAGACTGACGACGACCATTGTTCGTGCGACGGGATAGCGATGGACGTTGCCATGGTGATATACTTATTTAGTCACTTCAATAAAATAATACGGGCGAAATACTTTATATTATGGCAAAGAAACGTTTGCCGAGACAGCTAGTAATAATATATAATATCTAAGTAACTGGATTAACAAGAAATTGCTTTGTTTAAAAAAAATACTTATATAGATCGAATGCTACAATAATATAAATTATTTGAAGTACACACTTAAGACTTTGTAGAATTATCAATTTAAATAATAAGAAAATAAAATTAACATAATCCAGTGATCTTAAAGCAATACTTTGTACCAGAAAATCCGTTAAAAAGGCATAGTTATGTTTTCGTATAAATATTTCAGCGATTAACTAATTAAGTAAATTAGAAATATATTATTATATGGATGTACTGCAACGTAAAATATACATGAAAATTTGTTAAGTCTGAGAAAACAGACAAAGCATTTTTTATCTGCAGAATGTAACAAAGCAGTGATAATAATAATTTAGGGTGTGCATGTGTCATAAATAGAGTTCTCTTTTAGTATATCGGCACTGAAGGACTTACTTAATTTTACTTATATGTTTCTATGTTACTGTAAAAGCTCGAACTGCAGTAAATCCTAAGATTTTCTAGTAAAATCTAAGATCTACCAATTCCTAGTGGTAAATGTCCGAAAAGGTTTGCAATTCGAACTTTTACCACCATATAGTTGGTAAATCTTAGGATTTACGTTAATGGTATATGTTAAAAAAAACGGCCAAGTGAGAGTCAAACTCGCGCACGAAGGGTTCCATACCGTTATAGAGCAAAAACAGGCCAGAAATTGTGTTTTTGTTATGGAAGGCTCCCTTCAATCTTTATTTTAATATTATTATAAATTATAATATTATCATAAAATGTTGACTGTTTTGTCTAATAGTTCATTATGGTAAATAATTAATAATTACTCATTGTTTAATTCCTAAAACCAACATTTACCAGTTGACAGTAGTAAAACCTAGCATATACCGAATTGTAATGGTAAATGTTCGAAAAAATCGTCGTATTATTAGAAATACTTACATTTACCAACAAATCCTAAGATTTACACTTAAATCTTAAGATTTACCGAAGTTCGAGCTTTTACAGTAACTTCTATAAGAAATGCCCGAACAACGCTCATGAATTAGCCCAGACAATTATGGGAAAATTTCTCTTTTAGCGCTGTTAATTTCACAGTAAACTTTATATTGGGTACATACATTTATACACACCCTTAAGTATTATTACTTTCTTCTGTTACATCCTGTACAAATTAACTTCACCGACTTAAATGTTGAAAAACACTTTGGCACTTTTATTATACACACACTATTTTATTTTAAAACTAAGTATTGAAATAAGATTACCTTTCATAATCTGTTCGCAATTTTTTTGTGTTAACTTGATGCACTGACACCAACAATATTATTGATAAAACTAGAGGATTCGCATATATTTATACGATTACTTATTTTATATATTATGTATAGTCAGTGATTAATTTGTTGATTACAGATGATTCCCAAGAAATTAGCGAAACGATAAGGCAAACGATCGATAAACAAAAAACTTGATTTTAAGATAAGATTATTTATTCAAAATATATTCGTGCACAACGAATAATTTTTTTAACGGCCAAAAAGGCAAAAAATCTTAATCATTCTGCCCCTTCATTTAGCTACATCCCTTATAAGAAATAACTAGCTGTTTGACCGAGCTTTGCTCGGTATTCGATAAAACACGAATAAAATGACATTTTCTAAATATGATTCCTAGCTAGATCGATTTATCGCCCCCGAAACCTATATACAAAATTTCATGAAAATCGTTGGAGCCGATTCCGAGATTCCAATTATATATATAATACAAGAATTGCTCGTTTAAAGATATAAGATACTAGATGTCCCGCGCGGCTTCGCCCGCGTAAATTAGGAATTTTACAGAAACCGTACATTTTCCCATAAAAAATAGCTATGTATACTTCCTTCACGTGGTCTACTCTATATCTGTGCCAAAATATATTGCTACAAAAATTGTTCCAGTAGTTCGTGAGATAAACCCTTTCAAATATTTCCCCCGATTTTCCCACATTTTCCTGAGTTTCCTCGGTCGTATTAGTCTTAGCGTGATAATAGCCTTAATCGCCTCGATAAATGAGCTATCTAACACTGAAATAAGTTTTTAAATCGGATCTGTAGTTCCTGAGATTAGCGCGTTCAAGCAAACATACTCTTCAGGTTTATAATATTATTATTTATTAAGTATAGATTTTTTTTAAATTATCGCTTGACAAACTCGAGTCTCGATCTAAAAGACTATGAAAAGTACCAATAACAGGCTCATAATAGGCCCATAATCATGGGACGATGCATGGTATAATATGGTAGTGATGATGATGATGATATACCTCGTATACCTCGGTGCAAAATCTTACTTGTTGGTAGCATATGCTTAGAATACTTCTCACGAAACCGAAGTCACCACATCTTTCCCTATAAATTTTGAGGAGTTCCATCGATTTCTTATGGATCCTTCATCAGATCACCACTTTTGTGAATATAATACCAAATTAGGATGATACCCTATGTACCAAAAGAAAAATTTTGAAAATCGGTTAATAACAAACGGCGGAATAATCGTTGAACATAGAACATTTTGTAAGTCGGTTAAAATTGTAGCCTATGTGTTATTCTGATGTATGCCCTATATTATTGTAAAGTTTCATTAAAATCCGTTCAGTAGCTTTTGCGTAAAAGAGTAACAAACATCCATACATCCAAACAAACTCTCGCCTTTATAATATTAGTAGGACTAACCACAAAACAAAAAACTATATATATTGGATTAAATATTATTGGTAACAATTTACGATTTTGCATGATCACACATATTACTAATAAAGTATAATATTTAAATACTATCAGTAACAAAAATAAAAGAGTCCTCTAAAAATCCCTAAAAAATCAGGTGCCCCTGCATCTGTTTTAACAATTTCATTCATATAATATGACTCTGTAAATTTTATCATTAAACCACAATAAAAATACTTATTTTTTTTCCCGCGGAAATAATGAAATAATGTGCCTAGCTTTACAAGCTTTACAAATTTTTAACACATAATATTATTAATTGTAATAACTCCTAACCTCCTCCTTTTTGAAAGTCGGTTAAAAAGTTAAAAAACTTGCTCTTTCAGTGATGCTACTTTCACAGTCAACTCTATACGAGAGACACAAACACACCCTAAAGTAAGGATCTCTATTGATAATAATCTCTTTATTTTGGATTTGGTTTAGAGGGGTAAACACTGCATTATCTGATTGGCGAGTTCCGCTGCGGCTAAAACAAAAGAAAGCAGATAACACGAGTTATTGTGAAATGATCATAATTGCGTTTTGTGATAACAAGTCATGTTTGTTGTACGGTAGTTCAGTAGCTTTGCTTTAGGGCCTTTCCACACGACGTATTTTTTGCGCACTGACGACGCGCGTTTCTGATGCGCCCGTCTTCTGCGCGCTTTCATCGTTTTTTTTATTATTTCCTTTTTTTATTATTTTGGAAAACCAACAGCTTTAACTTACAATACCATAGAATCGACATTGTAGGAAAAGAAAGCCAATGACATGTTTTCAGGATTTCAGGTTTTGGCAGACTAAACGTCGGCTTCCTTCCGTTTGCTGAGCGTTCAACTTGCGTTTGTATCGATACAAATGAGCGTAAAAAACGTCGTGTGGAAGGGCCCTTGATGCGTCGCGTCGAAATAAAAATAAATAGATCTTTTATAGCTATGTCTACTGCTACTACTCAATTAACATGAACATTGAACAGTTAGCTTGTCTCCGGCACCCCTGAGATCATGGGCGTATATAAGAAGCGTATATAAGGGCCAAGATGCCTGAATTAAATAAATAAATAAAAATAAAATAAGGGGGGTCCTGGGGGTCCGGACCCCCCCCCCCCCCCCCTTTACTATCCAATCATGTTACTTGTCCAATCGACAGTATATTATGTACCGCACCGATTTAATCGGCGAGATACATGTATTTTTTTTTTATTTCCTAAACACGTTACCTTTTTGCTGCTGCGGAACCCTTCATAGGCGAGTCCAACTCGCACTTGGCCGCCTTTTTACGTTAGGGACTCCCCCCTTATCAAAGCTATATATACGCCCGTGCCTGAGATCAAAGGGTCTTCGTGGTTGGACCACTGTTGATCCTGGCGACACAGAAGTTACAGCAATGAAAAAGTGCGGTGGGCCACTTGCACATTAAAAAGAAAAGCTATGGCTACTGCAATATTTTTATGAGCCTTTATGGCTGAACAAAGGCCTCCCACGATTTCCAATGTATTATTAGGGAAGTTGATTCCTAGGCAGATGTGAGACCTACGTAGTTTGGTCGCGATACGTCAAACCCAGCCGAAAGATCACAATTAACATTAAAGGCTGATTCTCCAAACCGCAAAATTTAGTTGTCCGGACGTATAAACTACCCGCAGAGTTACAAATGTAGACCTTTGTATTTTTTATAGTAATATAAGGTGTGATCTAACTGGGCCACTTAGGTTCTGTAGAAAAACTTAATTGTAAATATAATTAAAATTAATTTAAAGGTCGAAAAATTGATTCCCTGGACGTGTCCTGTCCCCAGAATTCACTATAAATTCCCAAAAAAATCCCACAAATACGCTGAAATTCTAATTTCAAAGTAAATAAATCGTAAGAGTATAAACAAAATATTTATAAAACAATTGTATATAAACGTATATATCGTTATATAAATAGAAAAAGTCATTTTAAGGTTTGCCCTGGCTCACATAGTGATTCCCTATACGCTTCACTTGGAGGCTCGTACCTCCCTAGTTATAAGCACGTGGTTGAGGGTGCGCAGGGCGGGAGGTTCAGTAGCCCTCTAAACATCATGGAAGGAGGTCACACAATTCGTTGCTCCGTTTCCGAGTTACAAAGGAAAATATCTGATTCCCTCAACCTTGGTTCCTTACACAATTGATTCCCTATTTGCTAATTACAATGTCATTTCCAAAGTTAAGCATGCTTAGACACGATGTAAACGACGATAATGGGTATGGTTTTTAGTTAGACTATTTATTGTTTAACCTACATGCACAGTTTTTGTACTCCTCAGGAAAAACTAACTTTTTATTGATTCCCTCTACATACATTTTGATGATTCCCTGGGTATTTTAAGTAGGGAATCAAAATATTTTACATTTATTTATATAATTGGTACATATCTGTTTATAATTTATTAAAATAAATTAAATTATCTTCATATACTGATGCAAATAAATGACAACAATAAGTAAAATACATAAAAAAAAATTTCTTAAAGTAAAAATATTTCAAATAAATTCATTTTCCATTCATTGTATTTGGTTTTAACGAACAAGTTTAGTTTGTAGACAATTTTATACATGTTTATATTTAAATTGAACATGTTTATTTAGCTGAAAAAGCTTTTTTCTATTAGCTTTGTTGATTCCCTAGGTTAGAAAAGTTTTAATCAAAATATCTTCTAAAATTGTGAAGTGAAAAAGGGCCCAAATAGATAATTATTTTTATAATTCTATTAAGAATAATATGCGATTATTGATTTTAAAAAATATGCAAAAATAAAAATGTACCAGGGAATCAACTAAATAATCCAAATCCGGAGAAATGCCCTAAATTGACATGACCCGACCAAATGACGTTGGCCTGTCAACTGCCTAGGAATCAATTTCCTCGATGGTACTTGCACTTTGCCAACTATGTGCTAATGGTTGGTACTTGGTATGCCTCGCCGATTCATCTTCAGGTATGTACTCTTATTTGCCCAAAGCGGTTAAACGCCTGCGCAATCTTGCTTCAGGTCTATTGCCTGGACTCAGTGCCAGATTTATGTGTTTACTTGCTGTCCCGATGAACTTCGTGTCACTTTAAAACCTTCCCTGGACTTCAAGGATTATTTTAAGACTAAAATTAACCAAATCGGTTCAGCCGTTATCGAGTTATAGCGTTACTAACACAATTAAAGATCCATTTATATATACAGGGTGTAACAAAAACAAGTAATAATACTTTAGGGTGTGTATGTGTTCCTTATAGAGAGTTCACTGTGAAAGTAGCAGCGCTGAAAGACCAAAAAATTTTTTCACTTTTGTATGGGCAAGCGCCCGAACGTCACGAGTTTCCCCATACAAAAGTGAAAAAGAAATTTGGTCTTTCAGCGCTGCTACTTTCACAGTGAACTCTCTACAAGGAACACATACACACCCTAAAGTATTATCACTTGTTTTTGTTACACCTTGTATATATATATATATATATATATATATATATATATATATATATATATATATATATATATATATATATTAATTAAGTAACCATGCTAATATTAATAATAATATATAATACGATCTATCTCTTATCTAATATATAAAATTCTTGTGTCACAATGTAGCGTACTCCTCCGAAACGGCTTTACTGATTTTAACCAAATTTTATATGCATATTCAGTGGGTCTGAGAATCGGCTACTGGGTACTTTTTATATTGAACAAATGCACTTACATTTGTTGAATAAATAATACTAAATTATTACAACTCGAGACTGACAGCGACCATTGTTTGTGCGACGGGATAGCGATGGACGTTGCCATGGTGCTATACTTATTTAGTCACTTCAATAAAATAATACGGGCGAAATACTTTATACGGCAAAACAACGTTTGCCGATACAGTTAGTCTAATATATAAAAATAAGTCGGGGTTTCCTTCCTGACGCTATAACTCCAGAATGCCCGAACCGATTTCCACGGTTTTGCATTCGTTGGAAAGGTCTCGGGCTCAGGTCTGTAGGTCTGAGCTGTAGAAAAAAAATCAGACAAACTTCAAGAGAAAAGCAGGAAAACAGGGAAAATCATTTTTCACATACATCTCTGATACATAGTATGTACTACAACGGCGCCAGTACGTGGTGTGTGAGTATCCCTCACGAAAACGTTATATAACGCGCTTCAAAATGAAACGTTTCATTTTGAAGCGCGATATAACCGATATCCATGCGGACGGACCGCGGGCAGAAAGCTAGTGTATTTATAAATCCTGGGCTGCCTGGACTTAATCGTCTTGACTGCCGGTTGTGAGTGCTGTACGAACTTTCTATTATCCCCAATTTTTTTAAGATATTGTCATTTTAATCATAATCATCATGATGGACGTCATCGCGGGCGACCACCCACGTTGACGTGGACAGATGCGCCATATTGCATTTTGTTTATGGACGGCGGAGGGGCTATGAAAACTGTACTTACTATACCAACGCAAAATAAATTGCGGGTGTTTTATTCCCTAAACTACCTGCCGGTGATAGTTTTTTGTAAGATGTAATTCAACTGTTTATTGCGTTTTTGTGTTAAATAGTAACAACTAACAAACATCCACCCATACTTAAACCTTAGGTACCTACATTTATCCTATGTAATATTATAATTATTATGTAAAGTATGCAGGATTTATTCTTTAGGATTACAATAACTAGTTAGGGTCGTCCATATTCTTTGATTGTTTCATTTACATAATTTTGTCGCGTACCAAAATTACCAATTTTTTAGGAATTAGGATTATGAATTGTATAAACTATAAAGATTTTGTTTATTACATACACACATACCTACATAATATGTATATGTGTACTCTATATTATAGAGTAGTAGGCTGGCCTCACACAGCCGGAATTTCATAATCGCAAATTCATATTCTTACAGATCGATCTATGAAGTTCATAATCTGAGAAAATCAGAATGTGTGTGGAGCTTACTGATATTGTATGGTATTCCGGTCTTTCTGAATTAATAATATAAATTTCTGATTATGAAATTCCGGCTGTGTGAGGCCAGCCTTAATAGCACAGCTGCATGTACGTTAAACAGATATTACACACTCCGTTTTACGAATACTAGCTACAATTATAGACCTTGAGTTTGTAGGGTTCCGTACCCAAAGGGTAAAAACGGGACCCTATTACTAAGACTTCGATGTCTGTCCGTCTGTGTGTCTTCAGGCTGCATATGGAACATAATTTTAGCGTGCTACAATTATAGCTTTTAATAAATTTGCTACTAAGTGCACAAACATAGTCATTGCTATAATTTATGAAATATGTATATATATCATATCAGTACATAATATATTTATATCTACAATCATAATATGATAAAAGTGCAAAGATGTTATCTTTAAATTGGTTCTTTTATTAGGTAATTAATATCCTTTGTTACTTAATAATAATTTGTAAAGGTGCTCCCACACCGGGAGCATTCGCTTGTAATGTAACGTTACAGAGTCGAGCATTGCAATGCGCTCCTTGTAATGATACAAAACCGAGCATTACAATGCGCAACTTGTAATGATACGGTGTGTAATATGTTGATACAACTTGTAACATCAACTAGCTACGGAATGCTCGTCAGTCGGGGAGATAGTATGTAATGCTCAAAGTTGAATCTTTAGGCTTGGTTCACACGTCACCATCCTGCACGTTTCTTGTACGTTTTTTTGCAGTATACGTCTTAACAAATAATTAATAGTGGTGCATACAATGTATATTATAGAACCAGTCACACTTCGATTGTATTGCACGATTTGTTGCAGTACAATCGGCGTATGAATGCTGGACGTATATTGCAAAAAAAACGTGCAGGATTGTGCCGTGTGAACCTACTCTAAATGTTATATTACACGTGTAATGATGCTCAAAAACGAATCTATAATGTTACATAACAAGTGAATTCTCGTGGTGAGGGAGCACCATTATTATACACGGTGTAACAAAACTAAGTGATAATACTTTAGGGTGTGTATGTGTCCCTTTTAAATAGAGTTCATTGTGAAAGTAGCAGCGCTGAAAGAGCAAACTTATTTTGTGATTTGTATAGGCAAGCGTTATGAATTCTCTTATACAAAAGATAAAAAAATCTGCCAAGTGCGAGTCGGACTCGTGAACGAAGTATTCCGTACCGTTATAGAGCAAAAATAGACCAAAAATTGTGTTTCTTGTATGGGAGCCCCCCCTATTTTTTTATTTTAATATCATATTAATTATTGAAGTAAATATAATATTATTAAGGTATTGTGAAAATATCAAGTGCCTACCTGTTGTCATTATTGATATCGAGCAAAAAGGGCCAACAAATCACGTTTGTTGTACCCTACCCTAAAAAGTAACTTTTTAGGGTTCCGTACCCAAAAGGTAAAAACAGGACCCTATTACTGAGACTTCGATGTCTGTCTGTCTGTCTGTCTCCAGGCAGCATCTCAAGAACAGCTATAGCTAGACTTCTGAAATTTACACAGATTGTGTCATGTCTTTTGGGGCTCCCATACAAGAAACGTGACTTTTTCCTCGTAATGCTCATAATCAATAATGGTAACAGCTAGACACTTGAAATTTTCACAAAATCCTTAATTATATTCGTACTTTAATAATTAATAATAAAATTAAAATTAAGTAAATATTTAAGGGGTCCCATACAAAAAACACAATTTTTGTCTACTTTCGCTCTATACCGGTACGGAACCCTTCGTGCGCGAGTCCGACTCGCACTTGGCCATTTTTCATGCTATTTTCACAGTGCACACTATACAGGGTACCCATGCAAACCCTAAAGTATTATCACTTAGTTTTGTTACACCCTGTATATTAATTGATGTAAAAGTTGAAGTATTTCATAGCTTACTAGCTGACCCGCCAAATTTTGTTTTGTCATATGAATTATTTCTAGTATCAATATAAATAAAATCGGTCAAGTGCGAGTTGGACTCGCATACGAAGGGTTCCTTACCGTTACAGAGCAAAAATAGGCAAAAATAGGGTTTTTTTTCTATGGGATACGATCACCTCTTAATTATTTCTTTCATTAAAATTTTATAAATTATTATTAAAGAATAAATAAAATTAAGTATTTTGTGAACGTTTCAGGTGTCTAAGTACCTGTTGCCATCATTGATATCGAGCAAAATAAAATCACGTTTATTGTATCGGAGCCCCACTTAAATATTTATTTAATTTTGTTTTCAGTATTTGTTGTTATAGTGGCAACAGAAATACACAATCTGCGAAAATTTCAACTCTCTAGCTATTACCGTTCTTGAGTTACAGCCGGGAGACAGTCCATTTTTTTACCCTTTGGGTTTAATTGCATCTTGTCTATTAGATTATAAATAAGCAAAACAAAAGAAAAACATAATACAATAAAATCAAAAATGTTATTGTTTGTAACTTTGTACACTTTCCCATGATTAGGCTGCGTTTCCACCGGAGCTGAGCTAAGCTGCGTTGCGAGGAATGTGTCTTAGAACCAGGCCTTGTACCATGAAACTGTTTTGAGACTCAAACAATTGAACGAGAATGCCGCATCCTACTCTAACAAACGTGAAATGACGTTGTTGGAGCAGGACGCGGCATTCTCGTTTGAGTCTCAAAACGGTTTCGTAGTAGCCCTACAGAATCGTTGCGCTGAACGAGGTCAGGCAAATGAAGTGTTTCTATTGGTTCAAATCATTTATTTCGGGCATCAGATGCCCATAAAACTAATACCTTAAATCTAACATACATATCTATATATAAAAAAATGGATTTCCAATTGCGTTAGTAACGCTAAAACTCGAAAACGGCTGAACGGATTGGGCTAATTTTAGTCTCAAATATACGTAGAAGTCCAGGGAAGGTTTTAAAGTGACACGAAGTTCACCGGGACAACTAGTTAATTATATAATAAATACCTTAAAACTAATATACATATTTTATATATACTTAAAAACTAACTGCAGCTTAGCTTAGCTCCGGTGGAAACGCAGCCTTAGAATTTATTATAGGTTTAGTGTATCTCACACATAAAGATAATTTATATTATCTGATATTATAATACGTAATAGTATGTAAAATTTCACATAATAAAATATGTTAAAGAATACAAATAACTGTTAAGGACTTAACTTCCGCCAATCGAGTTAGAAATAAGAAATAGTCTAGGTTTATAGAGAATGCCTATTCGTTAATCGTTTTTATGAAAATATAGAATATATGCTATTTATACAACAGAAACTAAGTGAGCCTTAAAAATATTTTATTTTATTTTATTTTATTTTATTTTATTTTATTTTATTTTATTTTATTTTATTTTATTTTATTTTATTTTATTTTATTTTATTTTATTTAATTTTACAGCTAACTATATTAAATTTACTCTAAATTATAGAATACGAAAAGCCAATTACAAGCCTCCACAGGTAGCTCGTTAATGTAAGATAATAACAAAAAAAGCGAGGTTAGTAAATACTTAAATTCTAATTTGTAATATTAATTATGGATAGGGTTAGTAGTATATTAATAATATTGCAGTAGATAAATTAGTAAGTCTCCAAATCAATACATTATTGTAAAGATACAACAGCAACTGCAAGTACTTAACAACGAATTATATTTAAAGTAATAATATCTAGTAGGAATAGTAAAAATTGAAATTGAAATGTCACTGATGTTTTTTCAGGAAGGCGGTATTAATAGATGCTAGGCTGCTAGTGAAGAGATCAATGTTAGGGTCCGATTTTGTGAGCAGATTGAATACCTTTGATGATCTGAGTAGAAATGAATTCTGCCGATATCTAGTGGGGGCATGCGAAACGTGTAAAATATTTCTGGTACGTGAGTGACGTGACGGAACATTTAATTTGAGCTTGAATAAAAGTTCGGGACAGTTTATTTTAGATTGCGCTAATTTCATAAGAAAGCGAATATCGGCTATGTTACGCCTGGTTGAGAGTGGTAAGAGGTGGAACCGACTGCAACGTTCCTCATAGCTGGTATAAGGAATCTTGAATTTATAATTGAGATACCTCGTGAACTTTTTTTGGACGTTCTCAATTCTTTTTTAATGAGTATCAAAAAAAGGATTCCAAACTTGGCTACAATACTCCAGGTGACTTCGGACATAGGCACAGTATAGGATTTTGATGCTTTTCATGTTATTAAAGTGACTGGTATTACGGATGATAAATCCCATGGCTTTGACCGACTTATTAACAATATAGTCAATGTGAGATTCAAAAGTAAGCTTGCTATCAATCTGGATCCCAAGGTCGTTAATAGCAGAGGTACGTGATAATAATTGGTTGTCGATGGAATAATGAAAAATGAGAGATTCATTTTTACGACTGAAGGAGATGATGTTACACTTGGCTATATTGAGATCAAGCTTGTTATGCAGACAATAGTCCGCTAAGCGAATCAGATCATCTTGCAGTAATAACGCATCAGACAGGTTCTTAATAAGTCGGAATATTTTCATGTCATCAGCAAACATCAAAAATTCGGAAAATTTAAAACAATTGCCAATGTCATAAATAAATAAAATAAAAAGAAGTGGTCCCAAAAGAGAACCTTGTGGGACCCCAGAGGGTATAGGTATCCACGTAGACATGTAGCCGTTCAGTACGACAGATTGCGTTCTATTGTGCACATACGACGAAAACCACCTTAAGAGGTCACCCCTAATACCCAGCTCATAAAGCTTCTTGAGAAGTATACAGTGATCGATTCGGTCAAACGCTTTACTGTAATCGGTATACACCACGTCGACCTGGAATCCATTATCCATACTCTCAGAGAGGAAGTCGGTAAATGTAAGAAGATTGGAAGCAGTTGAACTACATTTTAAGAAACCGCGATGTTGAGGGACAAAAGTAGACTGAAGACAACTATACACCTGATCATAGACTAACCTCTCCAAGACTTTAGCTAAGAGGCAAAGCTTGGAAATTGGCCGGTAGTTTTCGACCTTTTCTTTTGGACCTTTTTTATGTATGGGAGAAATGAAAGCAGTTTTCCACAGAGATGGCATTATACCCTCAGACACAGATCTTTTAAAGAGCAATGAGACTGGTATAGCAAGTTCATATGCACATTCGACAATAAATATCGCAGGAAGACCATCGGGGCCCGCAGATTTGTTGAGGTCAAGAGATTTAAGAAGCTTGCGCACAGTCAGTATATCTACCTCGATATCGCTAATATGGGAATTTGTAACATCAGTCACCGCACCATCAACAGTTGCGATTGGGGACGAAGCACTTTGAAATGTAGTGCTAAAAAAGGTACTAAAAAGTTCGCATATATCTTGTCCCCCTCGCAGCTGCGGTCACCATATGACATACTTGAGGGAAAATTATGATTGCCGCGTTTGCTTTTTACGTAAGACCAAAACATTTTGGGATTACTCGATATTGACGACTCAATTTTTGTTAGATACGCCTCATAACAAGCACGTTCAACGTCCTTGGCTCTGTCCCGTAGTAATTGGTAAGTAAATAAGTCAGAAATGTTATTATATGTTTTGAACTTAAAGAAGTATTTAGCCTTTTCTTTAATAATTTTGATGAGTGCAGAGCTGTACCACGGTGGGTATTTACTAGCTTTGACCCTACGTGTAGGAATGTATAAGTCTATAAGTTCAAATATTTTATTATTGAAATTACGTAGCGCGTCGTCCAAAGTGCCTACTTTAAATAAGTTGGTCCAGTCAGTTTTTTGTAGTTCGCAACGAATAGACTCGAACTTGCCCTTATTAAAATGGTAAACGGTGCGAGTATTTAACTTTAGCGATTGAGGGCGAGCCGTTAGTAGTTAACGGATCAAGACTAGCCGAGACCGATACTGTGGTATTGGATAGAACCAAGTCTAAAATCTTACCAAATTTATTATTTGTGAGATTATATTGTTGGAGCCCACATAGGTTGATAGTATCAATAAAGTTAGAAATTAGGCTATTTTGTACCGAGTTGGGTAATATTCCAAGGGGCGTGCTGGACCATGTAATAAGGCTCATATTAAAATCACCTAAAACCAAAAATTTGTCATTAGGTCGGCTACATGTTATTTCAATTAATTTATCGCAGTATAAGTTCAATTGAGAGGAAAAACTATTGCCTGTGTTATGCTCACAGAGGTGGAGAGTACATAAATTAAGGAAAAAAGGGCTTTTACTGGAATGATCGCATAGTTTGATAGTTATCCAAATGCCGAGGACATGCTAGACTGCCAATTGGTATTTTCGACTGCAGCAAGCTCGCGACGAACCGCGACCAGCACGCCGCCGCGCCGCCTCGCGTCTGGCCCGTGGCCGAGTAGTTTCGATCGCGCCTCCATACGAGGTACCTGTCATCGAAAAGTTCACTACTCGACATTCCATCTATGAGCCATGTCTCGGTTAGGGAAATTATGTCGTAATTGTTAATAGCCAAGTTTCTAAAAAAAGTAGTTGACTTAGTCCGCAGTCCCCTTACATTCTGATAATAAATGTGTAAATGATTCATTGTATTTTATAGGTAAAGCTACAAATAACTGTGACCTTGGAAGTATGATAGTACTAGGCCAGTACTGAGTATAATTATTGATAATAACAGTGAGCGGAACATAAGGCTTAGTAAGCTTAATGTTGAATTGCCCCCAGCGTAAGATAAGCTTGTTTATAATATCATTATTTAAAATTAGGATAGAATCAATTTCCATACTATGAGTGGAAATACATAGTAGTAATGAATAAGCAATTTTGTATTTTCTTCTCCAAGCAAATTTCATAAGATTAATAGTATTGTAAGATATTATGTAAAAAAGTACTTTAAATAGCGTACAAAGGAGTAAATCCCATGCAACACTCATAGATATTTTAAATAAAGTGTACAATAATAGTATATTAGGAACCTTAAAAATGAAGTGATGCATATTATATTTTATGGCCATAATACAGTAGTATTTAAATAATTTTATGAGGTATAAAATGATTATTATTGGTTTAAATGTATTTTTACTAGGGAGCATGTTAATCATTAATTTATAATGTACCTGTGATGGATTGTAGGTAGTTAATATATAGTAAATAGTAGCATGGCTTCCGAAAAATAAGTAAAAGTTTCTTCCATTGACATAGGAGACATAATATATAATATTAATCAATATAGACAAAAGTAGTAAACAGGCATAGGAGCAGAAACACCAAAGCTTTTTTGGTTGTATACTAAGGAGAAAACTTTGGTCATATGGATTTATGCAATTTGGTATTGCTTTAGTACATGCATTATTGTTAAAAATTAAAGTGAACGACAAGGAGTATTAAAAAATATAGAAAAAGATTAGTATAGTATTTAATAAACGCAGTACTAGTTATACAAGACCAAGTACAGCACACTTTTGGTAGTAGTGTAGAATATAACAGTGTAGTCCATGGCATAATAATTGTTATTATAGCTTAAGTAGTAATATGAAGGAAATATGGGAAAAACAATTGATTTTTTAGTGCAATATTTGGTAAATAGAATATTGTTCATACCAAACAGGGTACAATACAGATGCGCTAAAGGCGAAAGAAGTACAGAATTGACTTTCCTACGATTTTATTATATATAGATGTTCCGCACGGCTTTGCTTGCGTAATTTAGGAATTTCACGCAACCGTTTTCCGCATAACATAGCCCTGTCTACTCTGACTATACCATACTTTAGCGTCACAACTCACACACTAAAGTTAACTAGGCAGTAAGCACCCCGTAGAAGGAGGTTCTATGAAAGTGTCAGATGCCAAGACAAATTCTACACGCTGCATATTAAGTAGTTATATTGCTATTTTAATTAACTTAGCAAGAAATTATGATTTGACGGTCATTAAAATATTTATCGCTACAAAATCATCATTTCTCTGAAACATCAATATTTTTAACATTTAAATGACGTTTTCACTGCCATTGTCGGTATAGATACGTTATCACAGATCGTTATCAGTTGGAAAATAATTGCAATTCCGTGTACCACTCAGCGCTATCAGTGAACGGTATACACTCACTGATAATTTTATTATTGACTTTTAAATAGGGGTAATGTGCAGCGTGAATCGTATTACTGTTGCGCAACGAATATAGCGATTAGTACCTAAACTATAAATTAAGAAATAAAAACAATCTCCCATTCGAAACTACCGCTCTCGGAGACGAAATAGTACATTACGCACCTAGGGCTCAGAGCTCACAGGCCAAATGTCTCAGATCACATCTTTGTTGAATTACATGTGATCTGAGACATTTCTTATTTTCCTGCCCTACGTGCGTAATGTGCTTCATTGTAATTAAATAAATATTTTGACATAAGCCCCCATAAATTATCAGTCAAACACTTCATTTAATTGAAGTTTAATCATCATTAAATATATCTGAGTGCGGCCGTGTAAGTATCAAGAATCAGAAAGCAAAATATTGAACTGATCAAGTTACTAGAAGCTGCTAAAGTTTAAAAGAAATAAAAAAACAACTTTTCCGGCACTTATGGGGCTGATAAAATTTTCGCTGATTGCTCCCGATCATGTCAGCTTTAAAACATACAAAAACTGGTTCTGAATCGATCCACTCGTTTAAATGCTACTATGCTACGGACACACACAGCCCGATAGCACCCCTTCCCCCTCTTTTTGGTCGGGGTAAATTAAAAGGTGATAAGCATTGCAGAATGCATTACACTATTTTTAAATTCCCTTTCAGGAAAAATTTAAACAGTAGTTTTATTAAAAGCATAAGCAAATATTCCAGTTTTCCCATTTGTCCGTTTACAAAAGCATGGAATGAGGGAAATTCACGCGACTGCTCACGTGACGCTATAAATAGCCTCGACCACAATAGACGGAACGAACCAGTAGGCCGATTCAAACAAGCTGACAAATCACCGCGAGTACCGCTGCAAGACCACGGTTACACATTGAGTCTGGCATCAGTTCAGTCCGTCATTTTGTTCAGAATGACGGGAGTATGATCGTCTTACCGCTAACGGATTGACTGACGGACTGATCATTTCTTTATTATGTACCTTTCAGCCATAATTCTGGCGTCAGTCTTAGATTGATGGACTCAACTGATGCCAGACTGAGCGTGTTACCGTTGTATTAGCATGCTATGAACGGCTCAGCAACACAGAGTCACGGCGCGTGCCGGCCGATATGGCATACGACATCGAACTTAATTTCGAGAACATTCCTAACTGCCAAACTCAGAGTGGAACATTAATTACTTTAATGTAATTGATTCAAAATTTTGACAAATGCCCTATTACATTATCTATCAAACTCTTCATTAAATTGAAGGTTAATCATAATTAATGTCACTTAGAGGTGAAAACTTGTAATTGGCTTTCTCATTCACAGATAAAATTTCCACCGATATTACCTAGCTGTAAGTTTTCCATGTTACATAAATAAATTAGTTAATTAAATGTCTCGGAGTACGGCGGTAAGTCAGCCTACTGGTTCGTTCTATCTATTGTGCCCGACCTACGCGGGACCGCCTACGCCGTAGCCCGTAGCCCGAAGCTCGTAGCGATGACGTAGCGGCGTAGACCCGACGCAGTACTGACATGACACATGACACTCGTGACGCGAGTAACGAATAGAGAATTCGGTTCAACGTCGATTCAATCTAAATCATTATTAACCGACTCCAAAAAGGAGGTTTTATAATTCAACCGTATTGTTTCTTTTTTTTTGTAAATATGAAAGTGTCTGTATGTCTTGTTAACGCTAACCTCTTCACGCTTAAAATCATCATCGATTTGGATGAAATTATCCTATCCTTTGGGTTGTAAAGTATCTCCATAGATACTTTAAAGCGCCAGAAAGGGCATTTTTATCGCGGTAAAATGTACGGTTCCCTTCGCGATATAAACGAATTTCTGCACAACGGAGTTGCGGGCAACATTTCAATATATGGCAAATTCTTTATAAAAAACCTTCTAAATAGATGGAAAACTAGTATTTCCTATAGGAAATCTCGTGCGGGTTTTTAACTGCGCTAACGTTAGTTAAAATGTGTAATATCGTAACTTTGAAAAATTATATTGTGATTACCATGTTAATTACCTATAATATGTACCTTAAGCAAGTTTTATTAATATTACGTAATTTTATTTACCGACAACAATTTGAATTAGTAAAAAATGAAAATTTTAGTATTTCAATAACTAATATTATAGCAAAAATCGAGTCTTGTAAACTGAAACTGTCAAAACTACAGAATTGGTCGATAACATATTATTATTTAATTATTATTCTAAATTTTTTACGTGGGAGAGCCATGCTTCGGCACGAATGGGCCGGCTCGACCGGATAAATACTACGTTCTCACAGAAAACCGGCGTGAAACAGCGCTTGCGCTGTGTTTCGCCGAGTGAGTGAGTTTACCGGAGGCCCAATCCCCTACCCTATTCCCTTTCCTACCCTCCCCTATTCCCTTCCCTTCCCTACCCTCCCCTATTACCCTATTCCCTCTTAAAAGGCCGGCAACGCACATGCAGCTCTTCTGATGCGACGAATGTTGATGACGAATGAACGATGCGACGGAAGTCGCTTTCCATCAGGTGACACGTTTGCTCGTTTGCTTCATAAAAAAAAAATTACAGAACACACTCTAGCATTTTATGTATTGTATATAACCTAAGAATACTGTCACAACGGCTTACAATATTTTTAGTACAAATACGTAAAATTATTATTGTTCAGATTAGTTACTCTACTGTATTTTCTTATGACGCCAGGTTTTATTATTATTATTATTTCTATGCTCTGACAATCGAACTATTTACCTCACTTATTCCAAGTATGCTCAGGTTAAAATATTTTGCCACATATTTAATAATATACCCAAACAACTTAAGGAACTACCCTCGAACAATAAATTTAAAAAGGAATTGACATCTTGGCTTATGGAAAATTGTTTCTATGACTTAAAAGAATTCATGGTACATAGTAAAAAATGGTACGAAACTTGTTTATATAATTTATTATGATAGAATAATTATACTAGGCTTAAATTATTATTTTTTTTTTGACACAATAATATGTTTTGACGTAATTTTAATTTTTAACTATTGACTATGAATTATATTTGACATTAGTTATTATTTATGATGTGCATTTTGACTTGAGAAATTTTATATAATTAGTAATTACCTATAAATTATTATTATGATGTGTTAAAATGATTTACTTTAAATTATATATACCGTTATTGTCTCGCTATTTAAATAATGTATTGGTTGTTAATTTCATATTGATAGATATTATTAATAAGGACTTAAATTTGTATTGCACACCATTTTAATATGGTAGAATGAAAGATTCAATTGTATAATATATAGAATTAAGACCAACCTGTACTTCGTTCTGGCAATAAATGAATTATGAATTATGAACTATTTTATATTTTAACTTACATTTAGGACGTACAAGACTAAGTGTTCGGAGGTCAACTTTTATTATTTTATTAAAGCGACATTTTTTTGAATAATAATAATGTAATTACGTGTACTTGTCATTATAAAAACATAACAATTGTATTCACTTATGTGCATTTAATTGCATATTACTATTATGATACAAGTAATACTATATTAATTATACTTAGCTATATTTTGTGTGATCTGGTAAATGGCGGGAACTCGTTAAATATAATTATTGTTTACTATTACATCACGACAAGTAAGATATCAGATAAATTTACATTTTCTGTTATATGGTATCCAAATGCTTAAACTCAAAAAAGTAAAAATTAGTTTTCTAAATCCCGGCTCGCTAGGATCTCGACACGAGGAATTTTTAGTGGCCATGAATATAGACATAACTGCGACTTAATCGCCATTAATGAAACTAGGTTAAGACCTGGTGAAGACGGCCGCGCGCCCAATGTACCGGGCTACCGGCTCGTGCACAAACCCCGGCAGGACGCCGTGCGCTCTCGCGGTGGTGGTACATAAGGAAGGGCTTAACGACACAAACATACACGCGCTACACATCACCGCCTAACGTCGAACAAATGTGGCTGTCTTTTAAGGCTAACGGCAAAATCATATATATTGGCACAGCATACCGGCCGCCTGTAAATTTGTTTCTAGATGCCCTTGCCGATACTATCACTGCACTACTTCACACGATAGTCTATATCTAACTGGAGATTTTAATATTAACTGTCTAAATTGTGATACTACTAACTATAAAATGTTGCAGGACTTTTTATCCATCCATCGGTTGCGTCAATGCACTACGGAGGCAACACATTTTTCATCAAATACAGCGACTCTCATTGACCTCATCTGTACGAATGCTGACTTGAACCGAGTATCGATCGACTATATAGCTGACCTGAGTAATCATGCATTTCTCACGTTTTTTATTAATATCCCTAAAATAAAACCTGTAGTTACAAAAATCAATTATAGACCTATTCGAGACATTGACTTGACAGACCTAGATAACATTATTAGTATCATTGACTGGCATTCAATTGTGGCGTCTCGGTCGCACCTATTAGTTAAATTTTCATTCATATTAATGATCGTTATTTAAATCTGATAATTTCAGTTTGTAGCCTATGACACTATTGCTTATATTATATTTTAAGGCTGGAGAGGAAAAAAATGTACGGATGACAGTTGGTTGACAAATTGTTGAAAATTATTATTAAGGATTCAGCACTCAGCTAGATGTAGATTTTGTGAACATGCATTTTTAAATATTATATTTTAGTGAGCTTTGAAGATGTGGTAGTTTCATTCCTAGAAATATCTGCCTGTCATTTCAACGATCTCCAAACAATCATGACTATGACGGACATTAATGATATGACACAATACTTTAGCGACAGCGTCCTAGCAATATTTGACACTCTGGCTCCTGTAAAAACATTACCGATTAAAGAACGACAGTATCCCTGGATTACTTATTACATTAAAGTTATGATGAAACTACGGGACGCCGCTTACAGACGAGCACGTAGAACAAAAAACGAGGTGCACGTAAACTATTACAAGGATTTAAAACGTGAGGTATCCCAGGCTGTATATAGAGAAAAGGCAGCATATTTCGATACATTTATTAACTCTAACATTAATAGTCCAAAAGAAATGTGGAAGCATCTGAAAGACAATATAAATTTAAATAAAACTAAATCAGATTTTACAATTCCACAACATCCTTGCAACCCCACTCTCATTAACGATTTCTTTCTTGATGTCCCTGGTACTAACCTAGTGCCATCATCAACACTTGCCTATTTTAATACCAACACGTTTGGCCCTTTAAAATTTAGTTTTTCTACTTTTATTTAAGATTTAAGAATTTTAATTACTTCATTATGGTTTACATAATGAAGTAATAAAAATTCTTAAATCTCTTAAATCTAACGCACTAGGTGTTGATGTTCTATCATTGGATATGCTTTTAATATGCTTTTATTAATTACTCGTTCTGATAATTGTCTCAAGACCATAACTGAGATTATTAATACCTCTCTCTTAACTGGCTCTTTTCCTACATTGTGGCACCAAGCCATAGTTAAACCTATACCTAAAAAAGGCATTGTGACTGATTTTCAAGACCTCAGACCAATAAGAGTCCTGCCATTAACACCATCACTAATGGCTTAACAATAGATTTCATTGTTTTATTGTTTCCTTGTCGTTTTGGAGTACCTCGTAATAGGTAACATTTATTACCATTTAGAAAATAGCGCAGAAATAAAAGCGAGATAAATGATGTTCGACGAAACTTTGTAGATATCTAGTAAAGAAAGAAGCATTTTATCCTAACTGTACTACCGCTCTTACTTCCGCTTCCACTCTCGCTGTCGCTCCCGCTCTCGCTGTCGTTCTCAATCTCGCTCTTGTTTCTGCTCCTAGAGCGGCTCCTAGGGCGACTAACCCAAAAAATCAAACATCGTCCTTCTCTCTTCACTCATGCCCGTCTTTCTATATGCCAGGTGAAAAAGGACGACGGAATCATCGCCAAGTTAGTTTTTTTCTAAATAACTCGATAAATATATAACATTTTAAAAATCCGCCCGGTCAGTGTCTCAATTATAGAATTTTATACAATGTGTTAAAATATTAAAACTTAGTTTAATGCAAAAATTCGTGAAAATTAGATGCATCTTTGTGATTTTTTTCTATCGATAAGATTTTAAGATATCGTGTTTTTGCTATGATTTAATTCTTGGAAATATAATGTAGTATAATTATTTTTAGAAAATAAAACAACTCGGGACTTATTTTCAAGTATAAAAATGAATTATAAAATCGACAATTTTGGGTTAGTCGCCCCCTTAACTGAAACGAAATTCAATTAAATCTCAACTCAAACGCAACCCAAATACGAAACAATCACAACTCAAACTTAATTCAAATTAAATTCAATCTGTATTGCACTGAATTAGAATTGAAACTATTGCAATTGAATTGAATTTAAATCGCAATTTGAATTTCAAATTATTTTTATTGTTGTTATCGTGTCTACAAAAATACTTCCAACAAAGCGAATGCCTTACAAAAAATATTAGCAGATATCATTATTACATTAAGTGTTACGTAAAAAAAAGTAACAATTTCATAAGAAATATAAAATTAAAAATATATTAAACTATAGATGACACCCGCAACTCCGTTGCGCCGAGACTTGTTTATCGCGCGGGAACCGTACATTTTTCCGGAACAAAAAGTATCCTATGTCCTTTCCCGGGATTCAAAGTATCGCCATACCAAACACCAAAATCGGTTCAGCGGTTTGGGCGTGAAGAGGTAACAGACAGACAGACACACTTTCGCATTTATAATATTAAGTATGGATGCAAGAAACATCTACTTTAGGCTTTTTGTGATGCGGAGTTTCCGCGTTGGCCATGATTGTTACAAATAAGACAAGCCTGAATAATGTGTCGAGTATATTAAGCTGAAGAGGAGAGTTCTTCTTGAATATGTCTGAGGCTACGATTTTTCCATTTAATGTAACTACCATAGCTACTATCTAGTGTAACTACCATAATAATTTATAAGTATTTAAGTACGTATTTGAAGTCTTTACTACACTTTGATTGGGCCGCTCTAATTCATACTTTTCAATAATATAATACTTAATATAAATAATACTTAATTAATAATATAATATAATAATATCTATGGACGCTTCACACCACGTCAGTCTGGCCCCGTGCTAAGTACCTAAAGGACTTGTATTACAGGTACCAGACAACGGAAATATATTTAATACTTTTATACTATACATATATTTAAGATTTTTATTATATCATACACATATTTAATACGCATCCAGACCCGGGAACATTGAAAACTTTTTGTTCCGTCGGCGGGATTCGAACCCGCGACCCCCGGCTTGAGCTACCAACGCGCTCACCACTGAGCCACAGAGGTCGTCAAACTTTAAAACTTTTAAACCCGAATCCGTGACACAGAAAGCTGCAATCGTTACTACTCTCCTTTTATTTCAGCAACTGCAAGACTATCTTCTTACACTGGGTTCGAAATACCTACAAAAAGAAGAGAAGACGAGCTTCCGAAGAGTACATTTTCGCTATAATTTAAATTTCGAACATTTTTCATATATTAAATTTGACATGCTATCGCCTACCCTATTCATACTGCATAATGCATATCAATGACACGTTACAGACCAACGGCATTCATTGCTATGCGGATGACAGTACAACAGGTGATGCTGTGTATACCGGCTCCCCCAATATTTGTTCTTCGAACGTGTGTCTAAAATAGAGAATTCATTGGAGAAAGTCTTTAAATGGGGTAGACGTAACTTAGTCCAATTCAACCCCGCCAAACCCAAGTCTGCGCGTTCACCACTAAAAAGTCACCAATGGTCGTATAGGCTCGTTTTGAGGGCACTGGGCACATATTTAACCATTTCCCCTAGCATTGAAATACTTAGCGTTAACATATCAAGGGAAGTCCAGTTTCGATATCATCTAGAGGGAAAGGACAAGTTAGCCTCGAAGAAGCTTGGTGTTCTGAATAGAGCGAGACAGTACTTCAGTCCGTACCAACGCCTACAACTCTACAAGGCGCAGGTTCGGCCTCATGTGGAATATTGGTCTCGTCTCTGGGCAGGTGCACCAAAATACCAACTGCTCCCTCTGGATCGTATCCAACGAAGGGCCGATCGAATTTTTGACTGCCATAGTGTTTCAAACAGCTTGGACCCCTTGGAATTACGCCGAGATGTAGCTTCACTCTGCATCCTCTTTCGGTTGTATCACGGGGAGTGCTCTGAGGAATTGTTCGGAGTCATACCACCTGCAACTTTTCGCCATCGTCCCACGCGAAAAATATACCATCCTCATCACCTTGATGAGTGGCAGTCTTCCACCGTGCGTTTCTCGCGTAACTTTCTGCCGCGCGCTGTAAAACCCTGGCACGAACTGTCACCAGCAGTATTTCCGGACCTATTATACGACCTGAAAACCTTCAAGAAGAGAGCGTATTCCCTCTTGAAAGGCCGGCAACGCACCTGCAGTTCTTCTGATGTTTCGAGTGTCAATGGGCGACGGTTGCTTTCCATCAGGTTTGCTCGTTTGCCCTCTTATTTCATAAGAAAAAAATCTATCTACAATTTTCCGCAGCAATTTTTAAAGAGTGAAATGGAACGGCGACGCGCGTCACGCGCGGAGGGCGCGGCGGGAGGACGGCGTGACGTCACACGGCGGGAGGACCGCGCGGGGGGCGGAGGGGACGTGACGTCACGCGGGAGGCGCGGGGGGGCGTGACGTCACGCACAGTCACTCGGCGACCACCGCGCGCGCCGCACGTGTACAATGCAGCTGTAACTGTCGAGAGCCCCATGCATCCGACGCGACACAAGTGAGGCTCGGCTCGGTCGTTCGTTATCGTATGTAATCAGCGCCTGACCCCGATGGCCTTTTGCAGATGCCGACCGTCGATTCACGAGCAGCGGCGGTTTTATCACATCTTAGAAAATGACTGAAGGTGATCGTCAACATGGGAAGCCGGTGAGTGATAAACAATCGAGTCGCGAAATGTCACCGCGAAAAACTAAATTTAGGATTCGTTCGGGATTGTTACTCGATAAACGTCGTCCGTCTCGGTTCATTTAGATTTTAGATGATGATGTTGATGATTGTAGATTTATGTAAACAAAACTATAGGCTATAGCCTATATTCTATAATGTTATCAACGTAAATGTCACTTTATCACCGCGCATTGGCAATAAACAATACCGTACCTAGATTATGAACTCTTTGACAATGACACATTATTTAGTCGAGACTCGAGTTTGAAAGTTTTCATTTAGATCGAAATGAATTGAGACGTAGTTACATGCGTACATTAAGGCAATACAATATAATAATGAGTATAAAACACAGTTTATTATCATTAAAGTGTCTAAACAAGTTTAGAACGCGTGTTTTGTAAGTTGAAAAACAAATTGACACGTTTCCTTATCGGCGTATCACGCACGTTAACACTGACTTGACTGATTACACTCTGTTTCAGTTCATTTTAATATGAATGTAAACAAAAAACGTGACCAAATCAATGCAATTGCATTTAATTAAAATGACGCCGCGTTAAAGTAAAAAACCATGTTGGATATGTTTTAGATTGCTTGTTTACTCTAATAGAAAACCTCCGGCTGAATGAACTGCCACACATTCAACCATTGAGCTACAGAGGTCATTATTTTTAATTATTATTGAAATAAGTTGTCAATATAACATGACGTATGTTTGACGTCATAAGATAAACATAATATACCATAGCCATAGAGAAAAATAATACATGTATATAATAGCAAAGTAATCCTATATGTGTAAAAATACCTAGGTACAGACAATTCTACTTAGTTACTAGTAAAACCTTGTTCTTGGCTAAGATTTTTACTATCATCACCAACAACATATTAATATAATTCTAGTACCTAAACAGAGGTAAGTTAAAAATCGTTGCTTCATTGTGTCACAGAAATCAAAGCGCGAGAATCCCTTCTGTCGAGAACTACTGTCTAATGCTCTGTTCAAACCTAGGCGACCAGGCGACTGCGAATCGGAGCGTCAAGTTGTCAAATGTGTGTTTTGTATATGTCGTAGGATAATTTGATAAATCGAATTTTCGCGAAAATTCTAGGGTTTTCGCGAAAACACGGATAATTAGATAATGTTGATTACATTTTTCAATCTTACTGACAAAATTTTGTGTTTTCGCGAAAATGCGAGTCGCCTTAGTACGATTGCGAAACGAATAGTTAGTTATTATCGAAAAAAAACACTGATTGGTCGGTTTAAGCGCCTCACAACAACATCTTTTCTGATTGGTTGAAGATTTGACGTTTTAAATGTCAATTCATTGTCACGCGTTGTTTTGTTTGTGGTTGTTTTTGTAAGCGAGCTAGGAGTTTTTGATATTTAATGTGTTTAAAATTGCAGTTGGTCTTGAAAATAAGTGCTAAAAGTATGTCTGTAAATACTTAGTGATACATGTGAAATTAGTGCTGAAAGTTTAACAGAACCAGAAACTAATTCTGAGGTTATGTCCTTTATAATTCTATGGTGTATTACCTCAAAGATACATAGGAAAAGATAGTAACCAATAGAATAAGAGTTGGCCAGTAAGCAAAAATCAAGCCAATCAGTGTTAAGAATGTGCAATGTTACTAAGGCAACTCGCGTTTTCCCAAAAAACCTAATTTTTTTTAGGATAATTGAAAAATGTTATCACCATTATCTAATTATCCGTATTTTCGAAAAATCCCTAGAATTTTCGCAAAAATTCGATTTATCAAATAATCCTACGACATATACAAAAAACACATTTGATAACTTGACGCAACTTGACGCTCCGTCACTGACGCGTAGGTTTGTTCTAAGCCTTATTCTGTCTACTTCTCTGTAACCATTAAAATGTTTCAGTAGTTTTGTTCTTTTTATACAAACAATCAAACCTTCTTCTTCTGCTACACCGACTTTAGATAGGTATGCTAATAATTAATATGCTATAGCCTTTAAGTCATGCTAAGGATACCTTAGTACCTTCAACTCCTAAGTACAGCCTGACCAAAAAGTATAGAGATTAATCTCTATACTTTTTGGTCAGGTAAACTAAATGTTTTCCATCTACGAATAATAAAACCTGTGTAATTTTTAATAAAGACAATATACTAAAACATAGGGTACTGCAATCATAATTATGCACCGAGCCCGCTTTTCTTCCTACATTCAATTATCCGGATTTTGAATTTTCGAATATCCGAGTGTCTAACGGACTCTAAGGGGGGTATTACATTATCATTTATATATGATCATTTCTATGATCATATATAGGATCCAATATATATGATTGATCATAATATCTGCATATTACATTATCATATTTCATCCTATTTTACGTCATATGTGGTTACAATAGCCAATGGAGAGCGCTAACGCTGATATATGTTGACGTCAGGGTTACTAGATCTCAGAGAATTCGATTTGTCAAAAGACATCGTCATTTTTAATATGGCTTGTTTTTTGTTATTTCAGCAAGATTATCCAAGTATATAATTAGAAAAATAATTACATTACATTATTTGAAACATATTAACGAACAAGAAATTAAAAACTCTTTTTTATATTAAATAACTGGCAACACCTATTTCTATGACCGTATTGGATCCAATCTTTTAGCAAATGTCAAAAATCTATGATCAAGGAAGAAATGAATCATATGTCTATATTACATTATCCAATATCATTGACTCAATGATCTCGGATCCAATATATATGATAATCTAATATCCCCCTAATGTAGGGGTTCCCAAAGTTTGCGCCGCGGCACCCGTGCGCTGACCGCCGTGTAAAGGCAAGAGGTAGATGATTAAATATTTGTTCATTATTATTATCTGCATTTACCTGCTTAACCTAACTATAATCACTATATTATGTGTTTATTTATGTATCTTTTTATAAAAGCTAGTTAACCTTTTAATCCCCAAGCGGCCGGATCCGGCCGCCACAGATTATACTGCAGCCATTCCGTCTACACCCAAGCGGCCGGATGTGGCCGCGCTCTTTCGTTCGATTGAATTACGTATTTCGTTGACTTAGAGACTACTTTTGTATGAAGAAGTTTGGTTAGTTATGATCTACGATAAATTTTCCACATTCTGAATGCAAAATATTATACAATCTGTGGTCGACGAATATTTGTCAGTCATTTGAAAATCGTGAATTTTTCGTGTGTGTTCTGCCATGTTGTGTTGTTTGTTTGATATTATTGATGGATTTAACGAATGTAAGTAGTAAAATAGTTTAATTTATTAATTATAATTTATAAATAGTTTTAGATAATCATTTGAAAGAAATACTTACATCGTAATAACTTCTAGTTTACACGAGAAAATTTGGTTGTTATTTATGTGATTTGAACGCGATTTGTTTAATATTTTTGTAAATAATTGACGTTAAAAGCGTATATTATCGTGTACAAAACGATTTAGATCCTAGTAATAGTATATAATAGTATCGTTTTAGTAAAATAATCAAGATAAAAATTACCTATTTATAACGGCTTTTTGCCGGCCGCGGCCATTTTGAACTTTATTTGTATTGCACTAAGGACGAAGTTTGCTTGTGTATAATACCAAAACCGGTTTTTATTACTCTTATCTCTTATCTGTTTATTGATAACAAGTTAAGTTATTTCAAAGAATTGTTTACATAAACAGTTTGTATAGCTCTGTGTTATTGAGATTATAATAATGTATTAATATATTTGTTGCGAAATAGTTAGAAACATAGATTTCAAAGTTTACAGTGATGAGACAAATATCACATCTGACTAAATACTATATTATGATGGCTTGATAGATAGAAAATTTAACATATATTATAATATTTTTCACACAAACATAAAATATGGATTAGATGTAAGGTTATTACATTATTTGTACAAAGGGGGTAGGCCGGGTGCCATTTTTTTTTTGCAAACCACGTACCCTACATTTTTGCAAAGATTTTGGCACTTACTGAAGGGTTAAAGCCATGACAAGCCGCAGGCTGATAAAGATTGGGAACTCCTGGCCTAACGGCTAACGACAACAATAATTAGTCGAGTTCCTACTGTACTTTTTTGCGGACGCTACAGCTGTGTACGATTGCGGAAGACAGCACTATCAGCTATGGCGTGGCTTCAATGGCAAGTCTCGTCCGATAACAACTTATTGACTAATGCTCTTTGTTCTATTAACTACAACAGGAGATATTACTGCAATGTTTTTACGCTGGAGGCAGCACCATCACTAGTAAATAAAAAGTTTTGTTCCACGTTTAGCTGTCAACATTCCGATATGACGTATGCAACATGTCGGATTTTAGTCGGATTGTTTACTGTATGCTAGTGGCGCCCTCTGCTCTGACCTGCGTAGTATTCCCTTCTAAAAGTTTTGTTGTTGTGTCGCACTCAGAGATGAATATTAAGAATATCTATGGACGCTTCACACCACGTCTGTCTGGCCCCGTGCTAAGTACTTGTGTTACATTACAGGTACCAGACAACGGAAATGTATATTTTAATACTTTATACTATACATATATAATATATAATACTTTATACTATATATATTTAATACACATCCATGACCTAGGAACATTGAAAACTTTTTGTTGCGTCGGCGGGATTTGAACCCGCGAGAGCATGAGCGTTGCCAACACGCCCAACCGCTGAGCCACGGAGGTCGTCAACCAATATCAATTACTTAATTGTAATAATAAATAAAGATTTTGACATAATTATACATACCCCATACGTTTAACTGTCAAATCATCATTAAATTTAAGTTAAATCATTATTAAATGTATCGGAGTGACAAAAATTGCAATAACCTTCATTAAGTAATGAAAACAAATCACAGATAAGACCTATTTTTGTTTATTTAAAAGTAATGTACAAATTACAAAAGTCATAAAAACGTGATTATTTTGTGAACAATATCTTCTCATTTATCAACGTAAATACTTTTTAAATACTTTGGCTTCGGTTTCTAATAGTTGATGCTATATTATATATACTAGCTATTTGACCGAGCTTCGCTCGGTATTCGATAAAACACAAATAAAATGACATTTTATAAACATTCGATCAATCTAAAGATTCCTAGCTAGATCGATTTATAGTCCCCGAAACCACCTATATACTAAATTTCATGAAAATCGTTGGAGCCTAAGATTCAAGTATTATGAGGTAATCTGTATTTTATAAATAAAATAATCCACTAACGACTTGTCGCACGGGAACCGTACATATTTCTGCAACGACATATTCTGTCTTTTCCCGTCTCTCGAAGTATATCCATACTAATCTAAATCGGTTCAACCCCTCACAAGCGTGAAGGGTAACAGACAGACATACAGAAACACAGAGAAACACTTTCACATGTATATAACTATATATTAGATATTAGTAACGATATATTTACCTAATGTGTGACGTGTAGACGTTTTTAATGTTGATTTCGAATGAGTCACTACCCGCATGCAAACATTGCTGACGTGGGTGGGTTTTCCTGGAAAAAGTACACTCATTTTCTGAGGGTTTTTGACAGGAGATTATCTTTAACCGCACTGTTGATTGGTTAAAATTCTGACATTAACTAATCAGAAGCGCGAGTGAATAAAGGCATTAAACATAACGTTAATATACTTAGCGGAATAGAGAAACAATCCCGAGCTGTCAAACGAAACCAAAATTGAATTACATCTCTGTATACATAATTATCTGTTTACGTGTGGGTGAAAATGATGTTCCTGCACACATTTTTCTTTGAGCTCAAATTGTCAACGTGCCGATAAGTGCAGACTGACTGTTAAAACAGATGAAAAAAGGGTTCTGCTGTTATGTATAACAACCTTTCTTTTTACCACGCAGTGTTACTGATAGTAACATCCCATTGAGTCAGCTGGGCTGTCGTCAGTGTACTGCGCTAACTTGAAATCAATTTACACCATGGTAGTTCCAGGTCAGCACTGACACGTCAGTGGACTGACGTCATTTACTGTCTCAATGTAAATCTGCCTTAAACTTTAGTCCAAAACCTTAGAAAGCTTTAGAATTTTTGACCTTATTGGTCACTATGTTAAAAAGACTAAAGATGTATTTTTCTTAATCAACTAAGATGTTATCATCGGAAAATTAATCATTAAGTATCAAATAACCTACGTAATAGTCGGGTACGCCAAGTTCAGCCACATAGTTCACGGCCAACATTGATATAATCCGACCAAATGATGTAGGTCCTTCATCTACTGAATCAATTACTCTGACTGTAGTATGGTAGTACTAGATAATGCCTCCGTTGCGCCAAAATTCGATTATCGCGCGGGAACCGTACATTTTCCGGGATAAAAAGTATCCCATGTCCTTTCTCGTACTCAAAGTATTTCCATACCAAATTTCAGCAAAATCGGTTCAGCGGTTTGGGCGTGAAGAGGTAACAGACAGACACACACACTTTTGCATTCATAATAATTATTAGTATGGATTGTATGCAGGGTTCAATGTGGTATCAGGAAGCGTCGTCTGAACCTATCGTACTGAGAACGATGACCAAACCTGTTTTAAATATAGATCCACCATTTTTAAAACGTGTTTTCGCTCATTTCGATGTATTTATGTAAGTGTCAATTAACAGGGAAGCAAACGATATGCAGATATGTGGTTTTTATAAACGTTAAGTAGTCTCTGATACTACAAGCAGGTAGCGAGCTCATGATAATTAATTATTATTAACAACCATGCTACCAACCATGTCAGTTTTCAAACAAAAAATTATTTTACATTCAGATGAACGTAGTTTAGGAGCTACGAGATAAAACGGATACACACGTTAACAGATTCACTTCTATTATGACAGAGAGACCTTTCGTCTGAGGTTTAAATTATCAATTATAAAATCAGCTATTTTAAACAAATTGCTGAAGTGCTGGGAAGTTTAACGGCCCGAACTCAGAGATATTTAACGATTATTAAACTTTAATTTAATGAAGAGTTTGACAGATAATTTATAAAGGCCTTTCTGTCATAATCTTCATATTACGAGTGCAGTAGATAGAGTAACAGATTTTTAAAGTAGAAAAGTTGCTGCCATAAAAAACTTTCTTTAAATATTCATTTTGTAAAGTCTCGGAACACACCAAATATTCACACTGCATATTTAAGGCCCAGTAGTCCCTAAAATAAGCAGGTCGATGTCTGTCAATACGAATATCGACGTTAAGGACATTAAAATAACATTCATATCAGCGCGCCTTGTACAGTGGCTGTTACGCGCTCGCCGCGTGCCTTGATAATAGAAAATAGGAGTAAAAACCTTTTGTTTTTAGTATTACACAAATCAAATATATCAAATCGTTTACATTAGGTTACGACACATATACTAAATTTTTTGTTATTTCTAGAAAGTGTGTAATTTAGCGATAAAATGATTTAATTATGAAAAACAGCGTTATAACAGTCATCTTTGAGTTTTTTTTCTATCGAGCAGAATTTTTCAAATTGTGTACTGATATACCTTTGCGTATAGGAAATTTTAAAACGGTACTTATTTTATTCTTAAATAATGACATTTCTTTTACTAAAAACGTGTTTTAAAAAACCCATTTAACGTAGTTGCAACGACCACAGCGCCTTAAGAGGAAGCGTCGTGGAAATGAAGTTCGGCTACTGAGGCAAAAAAAATATCGTTTCGGTTTCGGAAACGATGGCCGGTTTCAAAAAACAAGGATACACAGGAGTAAAAAATATTGCCAAAGTTTGTGCGCAGCACACAAGAGCACTCTCTATTCCTTTTACTCTCATAACCCAGTGGGACGGAAGACCGACACGACTGGCGAGAAATGAGGCGCAGGACCGACTTTTTACATGCCCATCCCACGCATGGATCATATTACTTGTCGGACAAATGTTGGACACTACCATGGTGTAAATTGATTTCCAGTCAGCACAGTACACTGACGACAGCTGACTCAATGTAAATCTGCCTTTATACTATGGCAGTGCCAAGTCAGTACTGACACGTCAGTGGACTGACGTCAATTACTGACTCAATGTAAATCGGCCTTTAAGTAGCCAGCTACTATGGGTTTACGTTTCCAATCACCCGTGATTTAATAACAATCATAAATGTTTCAAGTTCCAAACTTTGGACTTTAGAATTCAAACTGGTTTACTCCATAAGTTTGTTGTACTAACCCAGAGGGTTAAGTATTATAATAACAAACAGATTAATAACTACGAGTATAGGTCTACCAGAATCTGATGGCAATTTTTGACAGCAGATTTTCAAAAAATATCCTTCATCATTGGATTTCTTATAAAATTTACATGTTTAATACACATAATCAGCCGCTATAAAAAAGGATCAAAATGTTTTATTCCAATTACCCCGGTATTGCTAGAGTTAATTTATTTTCTCACTATTTGCCATCAGATTCTGGTAGATCTATACTATCTATTATCTAATCCCTGCAAACGTTGTTCAGGCATACTAATCGACAGCCTCGGATTTATAAATAGGCTGTATAGGGCGCGGCAGATTTCGTTCCTGGGGCGGCGGAAATAAATGGCATACCACTCATAAAAATATAATTTATCCTGCACTGCTATTTGACATATTCAAATACCTATAAATGTGGCAACATCTACAGCTGTTCGAGTGTTCTATCATATTATTATAGTTACTAGTGTTAACTGTTAGGCCTTTCATTGGCAGGATAGTAGCAAGTCCAGAAGAAAAATCTAAAGAAATTCAACCACAAAATCCGTGACATGGATCTTAGATTTATCTGTTTCATAGAACGTATAATATCCTCATAACGACAAGTTAATATATTAGGCAGCAAGGAAACAAAATGGCGGATAATCGGCGCGGCCTTGGCTGGTATTGTTGTGAATATTAATGCTAAATTACAACCAGTAGTAACGTCTCGTAGCATCAACGTATCTAGAGATGAATGGTTGGAGACCTTTAACGCAGCTGGGATTCTTTATGCTGGGAGAATCACTTAAGGCCCAGTACCAGTAGTCCCTAAAATAAGCAGGTCGATGTCTGTCAGTACGAATATCGATGTAAAGGACATTAAAATAACATTCATATCAGCGCGCCTTGTACAGTGGCGGTTACACGCTCGCCGCGTGCCTTGATAATAATAGGAAATCTAAGGAGAAAAAACCTTTTGTTTTTAGTATTACACAAATCAAATATATCAAATCGTTTAGGTTAGGTTACGACAAATGTACTATATTTTTTGTTTTTACTAGAAAGTGTGTAATTTAGCCATAAAATGATTTAATTATGAAAAACAGCGTTATAACAGTCATCTTTGAGATTTTTTTCTATCGAGCAGAATTTTTCAAATTGTATACTGATATACCTTTGCATATAGGAAATTTTCTCAATTTTAAAACGGTACTTTTTATACTTAAATAATGACATTTTCTTTACAAAAAGCATTATTTAAAACCTCATTTTACTAACCACAGCGCCTTAACACTTTCATGATTCGTGACTCGTAAGGTGTCTCGAATGAAGCAACATTTTTGACTTGTTTTCTGTTTATTTGTTTCTCCCCGCCAAACAACTTTAAAAAAAATGAAATAATATATTTTACTGACTTTAAATTTAAATAAGTGTAAAGAGATATTTTAGTCCATAATTGTTGTCACGGTGTGTCGGGGGACCGCCAACAGTGTCTTTTGCATTTTGTATCGCCATGTCACTGATTGTCTCGATTTGGTTCGCAGAAAACTGACCCTTAAACTATAATGTTATGTGAAATCAAAGATCTACATTAGCGGTCCCCCGACACACCTTGACAACAATTATGGAGTAAAATATCACTTTACACTTAGGAATTATTTAAATTTAAAGTCAGTAAAATATATTATTTCATTACTTTTTAAAGTTGTTTGGCGGGGTTTTTTTTTAAATTTCTTAATTTAATTTTATTTCATGCTTTTAAGACTTCTATTGGTTATAGTGCAGAATATAAATTAATATCAACAGGATCATATTATATCCCAATGAATACCATCTAGGAATGTCCTTTTGGATGAGGCCGTTAATATGAATACAAACATGAAACGTCCACTTTGGGTTCATATGGAGCTCGGCTCTTATAGAATCCAGGTGATGCTGCAGCAGCAGCATGCAAAAATTTAATGGTTATCTACGTCTTACTAGTTGTCGCAATTAAAATAAGCCCAAACACGAAACCATTGCTCTAAGTTGGTGAGGAGTTGGGTATACTATTGATTACCAGGTGATGCTGCAGCACCAGGTCAACTTTCCATTAATGTGTTTATAATATTCATAAATGTCACGAACTATAATGCAATAAAGCCCACAAAACGACTGCAAGTTGCTAATCGGCCCTTCACGAACCAGATGAAACGCGATTTTTCAGCACGGAGCTGGCTGATGATGATGAACTATAGTTAAGAACACTCTCAGTTAAGTCAGCTTTCAAACAAAAAAAACTAGATCAAAATCGGCCCACGCTTTTGGATGCTACGATGCCACAGACAGACAGACAGACAGACAGACAGACAGACAGACAGACAGACCGACAGACAGACAGACACGTCAAACTTATAACACCCCTCTTTTTTGTCGGGGGTTAAAAATGGATTTTCAAATGTGTTAGTCGCGCTAAAACTCGAAAACGGCTGAACGGATTGGGCTGAATTTGGTCGTAAAATATTCGTAGAAGTCAAAGTGACACGAAGTTCACCGGGACAGCTACTTAGTACTTAATATTTATAAAGAGGAAAAGTTTGTTACTTTGTAAGGTTGTAAGATTCTTAGCGGAAATTCTTATATTTTGTATCTGAACCATTTTTTTATTATTAATAATAATCATAATTATCATATATTTCTCACCTTAAAGAAGTAGAAAATACAGTTTTACAGTAAGTATTTAAGTGGGTTGATGCCTGAACTAGGAATTCTTAGTACTTATGTAGTTAGTAGTTTAAATTATAAAGTATTCAAACTGCAGGCAAATTTTTGATTAAAGAGTCACACAAGAACAAAAAATTCGGAATAAAAATTGCACACAAATTGCTCCTCCCATGTGGAGGCAGGTCAACGTACAACGAACGGGGTTACGCAACCCGCCGGTGTAAAACATAACAATATGTGATACTTGCGCAACCGCCGACCTTCGAGGCTATACGCGATATTTATTGTCTTATATTATATCGCTATGTAACATAATTATTATTTAAGTAGCACGTCGCTAAGTGAACAAAAAGTTAAATATTTATATTGTAACTCAAATCTCAAGATCTATTTATGACGTGGGAGTGCCATGCTTCGGCACGAATCGGCCGGCTCTACCGGAGAAATACCACGTTCTCACAGAAAACCGGCGTGAAACGGCGCTTGCGCTGTGTTTCGCCGAGTGAGTGAGTTTACCGGAGGCCCAATCCCCTACCCTATTCCCTTCCCTACCCTCCCCTATTCCCTTCCCTTCCCATCGCTACCCTCCCCTTATAACTATATTCCCTCTTAAAAGGCCGGCAACACACCTGCAGCTCTTCTGATGTCCATGGGCGACGGAAGTTGCTTTCCATCAGGTGACCCGTTTGCTCGTTTGTCCCCTTATTTCATAAAAAACTCACTTGCAGCATGCTTAGCTTAGCATGACTACAGTATCCCGATTCCCGAAGAATGAAAAGACAAATTTTAAGAACAATATGACCTAGATTTCCTTTGATAATGTGTCACTTTGTCTATTCTTTCGTAGAAGGGAACTCTTTTTATAAAAGCCACCATAAGTTTCCTTGTACGAAGTAAAGTACTTCTTCTTAGCATGCTGGTTGGTATATGTATAATGTACTATTTACTCAACTATTATAGCTTATGCTACTTTAAGTACCTAGTTGTTATTGTCTGTCGAGTGGCTTTTCCAAATAACAAGATAGATAGCGTGTTGATTAGCAGATCTTTTGTTATGAAGTTTAAACCTCTCTGATAAACCATGGAAACCGTACCTATACGGTACCTACAATATACACACAAGTAAAAGATCAAACATTTACTTGTGGTTATCTTAATTAACTATTCCTAGTTAGACACTGATGATTATTCCACCACAATGTTTAGATGCGGTTGTATTAAATCGGCTCTGGAACAACTAACCCCATTTTGATTAAATTCTGCACAAATGTTGAGTAGGTAGGTACATGATTATGGAAAAATGCAAGTTAATTTTTCGTCTCTGGGTGGTTAGTGGTTACTGGTTACACAGATTTTCACAGATGTGAAGTTTGATTATGGAAAAACGCAAGTTTAATGTGGAAACGTATTTTTCTTTTGCCCATACGAAAACCGATTTTTCTTTCCCACGAAAGAAAACAAAGCAAATATCGTGAAATGTAGTATTGAGTACATTGAACATACTGTGTTACAATTTAGATTATTTTTATGATATTTGGTTAGTCTGAGTCTACGTCTGAGTTATTACTTTACTACGGAATGTATAACTTCCATTACATTAAAGCGTTTTCGATCAATACTTTAACATTAAATTTATTGTATTTTATGTGTACGTGTACAGATGCTTATCAGTAATTTCCATAAATATTCGTAGTGTTTTGACTTTAAATAACGAAGATATAATATTATAAAGTTTGAGCTCCATTGCCAAGGTCATCAGTCTTGAAACGGAGGTATTTTTTTCTGGTTTACGTTCACTTTTAAGTTTTTTGTACCGTACCGTATTAAAAATGTTAGAACTACATAATCGGAGTTCATAATACGAAAGATACTCTCAAAATATAAAATAATGTAAAAACATGTTAAATTACAACTTACATGTGAAAATATCTAAATAAAAAAACACGGTATCATCCAATGACTGAGATATGTATTGTATTTCAGATTATTAATATATTTTTCGTTTTGTACATTGCAATCGTAACTGTAATAACTTCTACAAAATAAAAATTCTACAGCGACAAGCACGATATTGATGCTGATAAGTGATACCCATTCAAAAAGCTTGATGAGTGCCCTAAGATTTTTAACCTTCAGGCCGACTTTACTACTTTACGAAAAACTGATAACTGTACCTGACTAACACACACACACACAAAAGCACAACCAACCCTCACACCCTATAAGCTACATAATAATAAATTCACTACTCTGTGTGACTAGCTGTTTCTTATAATGTCAATGCTTTCGGGTCTATCGTGATCATAAAGTTAATTTACCTATTAACTTTATGATCGTGATTCGTGTGAAACTACTGTCATATTATGTCAGGATATAGCCGAAATGTGTCACAATAATATTATGCCTATTTGACACCTGCCTACCTAGCATACGCCAACGAGATATCTCACTCTACATGTTTTCTCGATGTTTGATGGTTTGTCTCTTCATCTCTATTCACCCTAGCATGACAAACATTTTTTCTCGCGTAGATCTATCATCGAAATAATACATTTTTATAGAGTTTGGTCGAGATAATGTCGAGATTTTGACATTATGAGACGAGTAACTACTCGTCTCATAATGTCAAAATTTAATTATCTCGAGAGTGAGATATCTCGTTGGCGTATGCTAGGTAGGCAGGGCCCCCGTAAGGGCTACTGGCGCCTGTGTGCAACATAAGGATTTCAATAGCGACCCTTTAGGCGAATTTTTTGAGTCCTTGGTTTTGGCGCCCATAAAGATGACGATTTGGCGCCCCTAGAGGATGGCGCCCGTGTGCATTGCACACATTGCACATATGGTAGCGGGGCCCTGTTTGACACAATAGACCCGAAAAGTGCTTGTTCAGACACAGCAGGAACCGCGGTATCCGTGCAGAAACCGAAGTAGCGTGAACGCTATAATACAACGCCATAGTAATAAGCTGCGAGCGGTTTAACCGCGCGGGTCCAAACCGCATGGTTCTCGCTGTGTCTGAACAAGCACTAAAGCTACGTAGCGGTACCTGGTGGCATAAAATATTAAACATCCTCATTGAGACATTGATGTGATTTTGCGTTACAGATGTGCGTCCGTATCTGGCTGGAGGTGGGTCACGCGTGCGAGCCGCGGCGGTCGGCAGGCGGGCGCGCGCTGTCGCTGGACTGGCGCGTGTGGGTGCGCGGCGCGCGCGGCGACGTCAGCGCCTTCGTGCACAAGGTGGTGTTCCACCTGAACCCGCCCAGCGCCTTCGTCTACCCCAAGCGCGGTGAGTGCCATTACCGCTGGCTCCCAGCACTAGACTGGCTCAGTGTTTAATAAGGAGGTACTATCAGAGAAGTTGATTCCTAGACAGACGGCGGACCTAAGTAGCTTGGTCGTGTTAGGTCGAACCCATCAAACCGATCACTCTCATACGCGGACCACATTACGTAGGTCCGTCAACTGCCTAGGAATCAATTTCCTCGATTGTACATAGCGGGAACCATTACCACTGGGTCCCGACTCCCGGCACTAGACTATACAGTGTAACAAAGCTAAGTGATAATACTTTAGGGTGTGTATCTATCATGGGTCCCACTTAGGGTTCCCAACCCTCCCGGATTGCCCGGGAGACTCCGGTAATAATGCTTAACCTCCCGTCCTCCCGGAGAACGATAATTTCTCCGGTTTTTCAAAAACTGATAATTATTGCATAATTTATAACTGACTTAGTGAAAAATTGTAAGATGAAGTTGGATTGGACAATCTTATTTAAATCTGTTCGCTTGAAGAAATTCGCTTGGATTAACGACTACCTTACGAAATTGAAATAGAGAAATTGTCCTGAGACTATATTCTTTCTCAATCCCCTCCCCCCCCCCCTACAATTCTCCCGGGTTGGTCCTTCCGAGAGTTGGCAACCCTAGTCCCACTATACAGAGTTCGCTGTGAAAGTAGCAGGCCTGAAAGAGCAAATTTTTGTGAATCATGGGTCCCCTATATAGAGTTCGCTGTGAAAGTAACAGGCCTAAAAGAGCTTTTTTTTTACTTTGGGAAAATTCTTGAAGCTGAGGCGCTTGCTGGACCAATCACAAAAAAATTGCTCTTTCAGCTCTAGTTACATTTACATTTATATACAAGGTGCACATACACAAGCTAAAGTATTATAACTTTGCTTTATTTAAATATGTTTTAACTTTCAACCTATCCGACCTCCAGGAACCTGCAGCTTCTGTATCGATGTAAGCACCCCCGCTACCATATTACGTGCAATGTGTGCAATGCACACAGGCGCCAAATAGCCATCTTTAGGAGCGCCAAAACCAAGGACCCAAAAAATTTGCCTAAAAGGGCGCCAGCATCCTTTTTTTGCACACAGGCGCCAGTAGCCCTGGATGTAAGGCACTTTTACGCAAAGTTAAGCTGGAGCACCAAACGATTAGCCGAGGTAACAAAGCTCAAAACCCACCTTATAGCACTCTCGTTAAAGAATCAGGAAGTTCTCGGCGTTTAAATGAGTTGTGTTGTGTATTAACAACCTCAATTTCAGTGTTACAGGAGCCACCGTACGAGATAAAGGAGTCGGGGTGCGCGTCGATAGACATCCCCATACACGTGTACCTGAAATTCGCCGGGAAACCCAGGAAGATCCGTCTCCGGTACAGTCTACACATCGAGAGCAATGACAAGACCCACTCGGAATCCAAATGCGTGTATTACGACTTCGAAAACCCGTCGGAACCGTTATACAGCGCTCTCATGAAGGGCGGAGGGGAACTCATCGCCAAGGCCAGCGATACCAGGGACTCCAACAACAAACTCATTGTCCTTTTCTCCGATGACGATCGCACCAAGATCAAACCCGTCAAACCCAAGGGCTACAAGTTCGTCGAACCCATCCGGTGTAAACACGAACCCAAACGGAGACCTAAAAAATTCACCCTAGAGGCCATATGCACGAAATGCGGGGAGTCCATCGACGCCGATTTTAAAAAGCAACTTCGGACGTTGTCTATGACGGAGGACGAGATAAATCGTATCGCTAAACTGTACATATCGTATACAAGCTACGAGAAGACCGGCCGACTGCCGCTGCCTCCGATATCGGATCCCATTTACACTGTACCGGAGTTACCTGTGTCGTTGCGAGGCGCCCTGACGAGTATAGAGTCAGACTATACGATGAAATGAGGGATATTTCATAGTACAAATGAATGTGGCCTATAGCAGTGATAGTCGAATCTACTAATCTACAAGGATCTTGCGGTACTTCGATAATCGATATCATGGGGGACGGGAAATGTTTGTTAATCAAAATAAAATAATAAAATTACACCCGGTAGGTATGATTCAGAATTTGGCCACACAAAAATGATACTTGGGTAATGTTTAAAATTGACGTGGCATAAAACAGCTACATAATATCTCAAGTGATGCGGCGTTCCGCGTCCTTTTGGCCAAGCGTCAAAGCATCCTTGCAGGATTGTAGTTACTAGTTGAACCACAGAATATATATTAGTAGTACCAAGTTGAACTGTAAATAGTAGGTCATTTGAAATGTTCTGTGATGACGAAATATGACTATTTATTATAAATATTTTATTTATTATGATAGATGGAGTAATATAATTATTTCTACAATGCAAAATATTTATTTGTAAATAGTGTTATCAAAGTACAAGAATTAGTTAAACAAATGACTTGTATGACTTGATTATAAATTATAATAAATTACGTTGTCAAAACCAAGGACGTACAACGCCTTTGACTATTATTTAATAACTTCGAATTGTATGCATATCAAATTTTGTTTAACTCATTCAATAGATTAAGAAAATCCTAAACTTCAAATCTTACAATAGTATTGAAGGTGGGGTAAAAATTAAAAAACAAAATATGAGCGAGCGAACTGGGATTGAACGAGGCTCAATGAGGCATCACCCAGCAACCTCTCTCCGCTCCACGTTTAGGTATGAAACTCGTGAGCATTAGCCATATTAGCGACCGATCGCTCTTATAGGGGGGGGGGGGCACCTGCCCCCCCTGCCCGTACCTCGCTACGCCCATGTAGCTACGTTTATTATACTTATCTAAAGATAGTTAATTTTCGAATTTTTGTGAGGTGCCTTAATTTTATTTTGTGCCATATTTAGATATCGAATAATTTAGGTAAATGTAAAATGCGATCACGTGGCTCGCGGTCCTAGGTCCTATCGCGTACCTAAATAAACGCGATAGCAATATTATTATAATGGCCCGAGCGAAAGAGACAAAAATAGGAACGAGTGATTATTATGAGTGATTACTGATCATATTACCAAGTTTTTAAGGTCTTGACGCGACAGCACTTTTGTCGTTATGAAATATTTGACTAGGTATTCAAAATTTTAATATCTTTATAATATTATTTACATTTTTAACGTTTTATAATATAGGCAATCTATAGCTCGGTCTCCGAACACGTAGAAAATGGCATTTTCACCTATCGCTTGTTCCTTGCGAAGGTTAAAGCTGCATATTATCCTATTTTGTGAATAAAAGAGACAAGTAGCGACATGGCTATTACCTTCTACGTGTTCGGTAACCGGACTTTAGCGAATTAATATTATTGTGTGCTGTGATATGGATCTCAAGAAATGAAAGTTTGTGTGCTTATTTTTATATCAATGTAAATAAGGGCAAGTTTTTTTTTTTTTAATGAAATGAGGGGGCAAACGAGCAAACGGGTCACCTGATGGAAAGCAACTTCCGTCGTCCATGAACACTCGCAGCATCAGAAGAGCTGCAAGTGCGTTGCCGGCCTTTTAAGAGGGAATAGGGTAATAGCGGAGGGTAGGGAAGGGAAGGGAAGGGAATAGTTGAGGGTAGGGAAGGGAATAGGGTAGGGGTTAGGGGATTGGGCCTCCGGTAAACTCACTCACTCGGCGTGAAACAGCGCAAGCGCTGTTTCACGCCGGTTTTCTGTGAGAACGTGGTATTTATCCGGTCGAGCCGGCTCATTCGTGCCGAAGCATGGCTCTCCCACGTATCACCTATGTCAATGTTAAGAATCAAGATTGAATGTTTGAGTTTGCCCTATATTGGCTGATAGCCTTCATTCATCTTGAACCATAATGGATAATCATGATTGATTGCAAAGCTATATGTTATGCAATCATGGGCAATGTTTGGCCAATGTCGGGTTATAAGTCTTTTAGTCTATGTCAATGATATATTATATAAAAACTCAAAGTAGAATATCATTGGTCTATGTAAATAACGTGTTTACTTCTAAAGGCCTACGAATATGACTACGTAGGCGTACTGAGCAGAAAGTAGGCTTCTTCAAGTAATCACTAATCGTTTCTAAAATGTATTTTGTTACAAATTACAAAATATAAGTGGAAAGAAGTATTTTTATTTACCTATTTTGTTTAAAATGTTTAGTAGTTATATCTTCAAATAAATAAATGTGTGTCTCAAGTGAGAGGGAGTTCCTCGCTAAAAAAATATTTACAAAATGAATACGCATACCCTGTTTGTCCTTGTCTGATGCTATAGAATTGTCAATTGAAAGACAAGGACAGAACGTTGTGTAACTTGGTTATTAGTAGGGGGAAACACGTATTTATTAATTGTTGCTTTTTTGTTACTTAGAGAAGTACTTTAGTTACTTGTAAGAAGACAATCGTAATATTTTGGTCCGTGTATTATTAATAGAGAAAATATTTTAAAGAAAAAAATGTATTTAAGTTATTAAGTTACCATTAACTTATGTGTGCCAATGTAGGTAGCTGGAAAACTAGAATTCTATTCCATTGAAAATATTTTTTTAATTAAGTATATTAAAAGTTTACTAAGTAAATTAAAATTGTTATAAAACTATATATTTTGTTACTACATTTAACAGATAATAAAATTATTTTTAATATGAATGGGTAATTTTATTTTTTCTTAGTAACTTTGGCTTTTTGTTATACAAACCGTAGCAATTATTTAAGTAAAATAAATTATTTGTCAAATTAAACAAAATTGTTTATAATTAAAGTTTATTTATCAATAATTTGCATGAAATGTATCCAGATATTTAGTGGAACAAATAGGTGTATTAAATCTTAATGCGACTATATTGTATTTGAGAATGACATTGAAAATACCGACTACTCCTACTATTAGTATATGCAACGCAGAACTTAAGATAGCAGGGCAAAAACGGAAGGGGAAGGCCTGTGTTTGTTATTCAGGTCTCTTTGTAGGTATGCAACTGCCTCTGTATTGGTCGATCAGTAAATCTGAAGGGTCGTTATGGTTAGATCGTGATCAAACGGTGACATGATTGGTAGAAATTATACACATGCGCCGACTGCAGGGCCGGTTTTACCACTACCATCGCCCTGGGCGAGAACTCTTCGGCGCCCAGGGTGCTAAGCTTCAATCGGCGTAACTTGGCGGTAGCGGTATTGACTCGCTGTTAAAAACTTGTCATTTTCTATACAAAGCCGCGATTGACAACATCTGATACCTTATTGTCAATCGCGGTTTATATAGAAAATGACATGTTTTTGACAGGGATTCAATGACCGCTACTGCCCAGTTAACCTTAGTAGTGCTGAAAAACTGGCCGACTGCCCTTTTGGCGAGTATCTTTAAGTTATGCGTTACCTATAATGTCACTTGAATATTACAAGAGCGTAAAAAATAGGCGAAACAGTGTATGTATCATCGCGTCTAGTAAAAAGAGCACCGAGATAACCTTTACAAGGTGAAAATAATAATCAACTGACCAGTGCAGAATTCTTTTCACTATACGCAAAGCACATGAAATTGCTCTGTAATGTATATTGGCCTGATTAAAAAATTAAAAGTTACATTAAAAAATTAAAAGAGAAAAATTACAATATAAAAATAACAGTATTTACGTCAAAATGAAAGATGCGTCAGTATAAACGAAATTGAACTTACACTTAGTGCTTATATGTAGCTAAAAATCGACAAAATAGGACTCAAAAAATAATTTTTCACGTCGATTCAAAGTTACTGTGTACAGCTTTGCAAAAAAGAGTATGACACCGTGATAGCAGGATTTTTTACTTTTATTGTTCACCCCTTTTAATGTTATGAATTATTATTACTTCTTGGACTTTAATTTAAAACAAATATAATTTCCATGATGATAAAATAAAAAATATTATCCTGGCAACACCGCGTCATACTTACGCCGGTTATTCTCGCCGGGTTAGTTCCCGAACCGGTGGTAGGCACCGTGTAGGACCTTCTGAAAATATTTATTTTAAATTTATTGTTTATAAATTTATTTTATTTTAAATTTATTCAGATAAAAAACAATTTTGATTTACTCCTTTTTGCCAAGTTGTAACATACCTAACAATATCATTCTGACTTATGGCAACATTCCATCTCATAACAAGTCCAACACAAACACTCCCGAAACAAACAGACAAACTTATTTAACATTCTTCAGCTCAACTTCGAAGACTAGCGTCGAGTTCGGGGGAATTACTGGGGGCGAGCCCTTAGCACCATATCTGAAAAAAAAACAAATATTTAATAATTCTATTCTATGTTCAACATTGTTTAAACTGTGTTAAAAGCTTTTTTTTTACAAAATACTTGGTTAGAAGTCGCACAAACGAGTCTTGCATTATAATCTAGCGGCTATCTCCAGTCTTGCCCCCGAAACTGATACGATTTTCGATCGTGCCCTAGTATAGCTGTCAGGAGTGGGAGAAACCATTGAGATCGAATTAGTTCCAAATTCCCATCCAGATTCTGACTTTGTCAGGAGTAAGTCAACAACATAGGCTACTTTTAGATTTTTATCACACTTAGGCCGCGTCCCCATCAGACACGGAGCGGCGCCGCCACCGTGTTACGGCACGACGCCGCCACCGTGATACGGTACGGTGCCGCGTACGGTGCGCCGACCCGCGTCCTTACTCAGTCGATATTTGCGCTCGAACGAAAGTGCTTACCTGGATAATGATCACGAAGGATTATTCTCTTGTTGTTACAGACGAAGATTGAAAAAGAAGAATCAGAAACAGAGGAAAATTATTTTTGCTATTTTTTGCTCTATGTATACCAATAATGATAACAGATAGGCACTGGAAATATTCACTAAATACTCAATTGTATATATATGTCGTAGGATTATTTGATAAATCGAATTATCGCGAAAATTCTAGGGATTTCGCGAAAACACGGATAATTAGATATTGCTGTTTATATTTTTCAATTTTACAAAAAAAAGTTAGGTTTTTTGGGAAAACGCGAGTTGCCTTAGTAACATTGCACATTCTTAACGCTGGTTGGCTTGATTTTTGCTTACTGGTCAACTCTTATTCTGATTGGTTACTTATCTTTTCTTATGTATCTTTGAGGTATTACACCATAGAATTATAAAGGGTAAGAAATGACAATGCCTCTTCATAGGAACTTTACTTTTTATTTAACCTTTTTCTCATATCAACCATAAACTCATAATTAGTTTCTTCTGTTGAATTTTCAGCACTAATTTCAGTTGTATCAGTCATTTTGTATTTACACACACACTTTTAGATAACTTTTGGCACTAACTATTTATCAAGTCCAATTGCAATTTCAAAGATATTAAAATTTAAATATTAAAAACTGCTAACTCGCTTACAAAAACAACCACAAACAAAACAATGCGTGATAATGAATTGACATTTAAAACGTCAAGTCTTCAACCAATTAGGGAAGATGTTGTTGTGGGACGCTTAAACCGACCAATCAGTGATTTTTTCGATAATAACTAACGATTCGTTTCGCAATCTTAGTAAGGCGACTCGCTGTTTCGCGAAAACACTACTTTTTGTCAGTAAGGTTGAAAAATGTAATCACCATTGTCTAATTATCCGTGTTTTCGTGAAGGCCCTAGAATTTTCGCGTTAATTCGATTTATCAAATTATCCTACGACATATACATACTTTAAAAATTGATGGTAACATTAAAATAAACTTAATTATTAAGGGGGCTCCCATTCAAAAAACATAATTTTTTGGTTATTTTTCTCTATAATAATGGTACGGAACCTTTCGTGAGCGAGCCTAATTCGCACTTGGCCTATTTTTATCTGTTCCAAATTAGTGCCTCGTTGAAGTTTTGTTAGGAAGTTTTACCCAGAATAGGGGCGCGCGGTGCACCGTTTGCGGCACCGTGACTCGGTGCGGCGCCGTACCGTGTCACGGTGACGGCACCGCGCCGTGTCTGATGGGGACGCGGCCTTAGAGATATAATGTAGCCTATATTTTCCATAATCTACTTTAGTGTCTTGTTGAAATCAGTTGAGAAGATTAAAGATGAAATAGAATCCGTCAAATCTTGCTGTCATTAAACATTATAGTTGGAGAGGGGAAGAGGGGATTTCGGGAGTAGCTCGAGCGTGTCAGATTAAGCTTGCGACATATTGTGTCTAGTTATCATGGTATAGAAATCAGATTTCTCACGTCCACCACGTGAGAAATCTGTTTTTTTTTTTTAACATTTAAATGTCGTCGGATCTGTCAGATTAAGATAGGGGATGTTTAGTATACCCCATAGAAGCTTCCATATAATAAAACACTGGCGATTCAAAGGTTATTTAACCCTGTAGGGACATTTTAAAATATAAAAAATAAAGCTTCATATTTTCTTAACTAAGCTTCGCAGATATTTTATTTTGCTCTAAACTAAATGATTTAGTCCTTGTTGTCTAAAATATACAGTGTGTAACAAAAATAAGTGATAATACTTTAGGGTGTGTACGTGTTCCTTGTAGAGAGTTCACTGTGAAAGTAGCAGCGCTGAAAGACGAAATTTATTTTTCACTTTTGTATGGGCAAGGGCCCGAGCGTCACGAGTTTCCCCATACAAAAGTGAAAATTTTTTTTAAGTCTTTCAGCGCTGCTACTTTCACAGTGAACTCTCTACAAGGAACACGTACACACCCTAAAGTATTATCACTTCTTTTTGTTACACCCTGTATTTATAATTTACCTAAATAAGCAATTGACTATATTTTCTTTTTCAAAACTTTAAAATGGCTGCAGTTTCTGAACCCACCGCTAAATAAAAAAACGCTCTTATTATTTTTTTATCAGCTTTACCTAATGTACAAAACCTACTAGGTCGCTCGAGTGACTACAGAAATAGCACCCTCCCCTCCTCTACTATTTTACTATTAATTTATTTTAACCAATTCATTGCGGCGCAAATTTTTAAAACTTTTAGTAGTGGCGGCATACAATTTTCTCGTGACACGTTAGCCGTGTCATACGCCATAGAAGTTGTATATGTCTCGCCATAGATGTTGCAAACCGTTTCAAAGTTAGAAAAATGGCAGCCCCTACTTTTTTTCAATTCACAGAATATTCAGAAACGAAGCCTATAGGCTAGTTTTACGTGGAAAATTAAGATGGTTTTGTTCGGAGTAGAACCTTTTAACGTGTAATTTGAGGGATATACAATCGTTTTAGAAAATACTAGATGACGCCCGCAACTTCGTTGCGCTAAAACTCGTTAATCGCGCGGGAACCGTAAATTTTTTCGGGACATATTTTGTCTTCTTTTTATCTTTTATATTTTAACGTTGTTAGTGGCGGCCGAAAAGGAAGATCTTCCGACCGAGCGAGATAGCATGCTCGGTCAGGCCGAAGCCCACTGACGTCATTTCAGACGTTGTATATATCTTGCCGTTCTCTGAAACTTCGATAGCGCGATGCAGGAATGTTAGGCGAATTGTGGGTACCGCCACATCACTCCCCCCCGAAGACCTGTGGTATTCTTCGATGCGCTTGTGTTGTCAGGTGTGGGCCGAAGCTACGCGTGCAATGACCAGGAGAGGGACCCCGTGCTCTGCTTGCTGACCGGTCGTTGTTGCCTATGGCTGCCCCGTTCAAGCCAGACGCGGGTTCGACCGGCGCGGACCTCCAACGCGGCTTATGGTCGAGGCGACCCGGTTATGCTTGATGTCTGCTGACGTGGTGCGGAGGGGCGGGGAGTGTTGATGATGATTAATGTCCAGAAGGATGCGTGTTCTTGTCGGTGGTCACCAATTTAACGTTGTTAGTGGCGGCCGAAAAGGAAGATCTTCCGACCGAGCGAGATAGCATGCTCGGTCAGGCCGAAGCCCACTGACGTCATTTCAGACGTTGTATATATCTTGCCGTTCTCTGAAACTTCGATAGCGCGATGCAGGAATGTTAGGCGAATTGTGGGTACCGCCACAATATAATTTGAGTCCCGGGAAAGGACATAGGATACTTCCTAATTCCTATGTCCTTTCCAGGGACTCGAAGTTGGCTAATTTCAGCAAAATCGGTTCAGCGGTTTTGGCTTTGACGGACAGACAGACAGACTTTCGCATTTATAATATTAGTATGGATGGCACGGCTCTCGTGTAATCCGCAATGAATGCAGCTTAAAAAAGGTCGACAACCCCTACTTTTTTTTAATTCACAGAATAATCAGAAACAAAGCCTATAGACTTGTTTTACGTGTAAAATTAAGATGGTTTTGTTCAGAGTCCTTCTAAAGTGTAACTTAAGGGAGACACAATCGTTTTCTAAATGACACGGCTCCCGTGTCATACGAGGGCTGCTATTTATGTATCCGGAACTGGCCACTTACAAGAACAATATTTAAAAAGTAATTACAACATTTGAAAATAGAACTCTTTGGTTGAAGAATACATTTTGTTTCATGTGACTGTCAATTATTTTTCCATTGTGGCGTCATTTTGAAAATTGCGTGTCTTCATTTGCATGCATCATTTGGATTTAACGCGTGAACATTTTCGTGCAATGATTTACTACGATTTTCGGCGTGGGCTAAATCAACAACAGTGCTTTATTCAACTCACCGCAACTTTTGGAGATGAAGCACCATCAAAAACCACTGTTTATCACTGGTACAGTGAGTTTAATCGTGGGCGGTCTATGCTCACGGATGAAAATAAAGAAGGTCGCCCAAAAACAGCTGTTGTCCCACAAAATATAGATGCTGTGCGGGAACTAATAATGCGTGATCGTCATGTTACATATCGCGAGATAGAGGCGTCCTTAGGCATAAGTATGACGAGCATACATAAGATATTACACGAACATTTGGCTGTAAAAAAAATATGTTCGCGTTGGATTCCGCACAACTTGACAATCGATCAAAAACGGGCTCGTGTCGATTGGTGCAAAAAAATGATAAAAAAATACAACCGTGGTACGTCAAAAGCCGTTTATAATATCTACACAGGTGATGAATCTTGGATCTATGCATATGACCCCGAAACTAAACAACAGCCAACGGTGTGGGTGTTCCAAGATGAGCCGAAACCAACAAAAGTTACTCGTGCAAAAAGTACTTTGAAGCAAATGGTCGCCTGTTTTTTTGGAATTAATGGACATGTGGCTACAGTGCCATTAGAGAATCGTAAAACGGTTAATTCTGAATGGTATACGACCATTTGTTTACCAGAAGTCTTTGAAGAAATAAGAAAGGACAACCGACAACGCAGAATCATATTACATCACGACAATGCTAGCTGTCACACCTCAGCTGAAACAACTCAGTTTTTGGAGGGTCAAAAGATCGAATTGACTGGTCATCCGCCGTACAGCCCTGATTTGGCACCTAACGATTTCTTTTTATTTCCATACGCGAAGAACAAATTACGTGGTCAACGTTTTTCGAGCCGCGAAGAGGCTGTTGATGCGTTCAAAATGCACGTTTTTGAGATACCTCAATCAGAATGGAAAAAGTGCTATGAAAATTGGTTCCAGCGTATGCAAAAGTGTGTCGATCATCGCGGCGAATATTTTGAAAAGCAATAAAACCATATTAAATGATATATGTTTGTTTCTTTTTTTAATTCCGGATACATAAATAGCAGCCCTCGTACACCACACTTTAAAAAATAATACATGACACGGCTGCCGTATCATCCACACTGAATCGGTTAAACAGGCAATTGGCTCACTTCACATTCCCACTGTGTCACCAGGATCAACAGTGGTGACCACGAAAACATTTTGATATTATATCAGGGTTGCCCGAGGGACATGCTAAATCTGTCTTTGGACCCGCAATGAAATTAATCAGAAGAAAGGTAGGAGTAGGAGATATCTAATAACCCTGCCCAAGCAAAGCGGGAGACAGCCAAATTGTTGACAATTAATGTCCAAACAAGAGGGGAAACACCACAGGAAAACAAACTGTGTTACTGTAGGAAGAGCAAACTTACGCCATAGCAGGTGGACAGATGATTTTCCTCTTGCCTCCGACCTTCATGCCGGCTACTCCGATGTCCCACCCCGAGATGACCTCCTTGGCTCCCAGCTTGAACTTGAATCCTGGCCCCTTGAGGCAGTTGTCGAACATCTTGTTGTTCTGTTTCAATCTACCTTCGTAGTATACCTGAAATCAATATCTTATAATGTAGTTGTATTATTATACACGACGCGGGCTTCAATCTAAGTACAATATTGGGAGTTTTGGAATACTAGTACTTTCATAGACACGGCATGCAAATTTTCAGTTGTAGCGATGAGTTAAACAAAAAATTACAGTATTAAATTCGTGTTGCTTCCTGAAAAGTATCGCTTACACACCCTTCAGCGGGACTAAAATGGTCACATTATGCAATTCCTCTCAAATCAATTCAGAAAATGAATTGTCAAATTAATAGTACCAATTGTGCGTCTGAATTGCAAGCAGAGTGACAATTTTGCGATTTTCAAAAAATGAATCATAATATTATTATGAGTCTATGATTCTCCAAAGCGACCATTTTAGCCCCGCTGGTTTGAAGCCCACAATGTAAATTGATTTATTCAGAAACTTAATTTACGAATTGATGACAAGATATATTGCTATTGCAAACTACATTGGCCTATCACAATTTATTTATTTCAAGACAAGCAATCTCTATCTTGTTTTCTCTTATGCTATAGGAAAATGATTTCAATATTTTAATAAGGAAATTATGTTAAATAATATCCTAACAGTTTATTGCATGTATTTTAAAAATTAAATTGTAATGCATTGCACTTGAGATTCTTGTACATCCGAAACACAACAAGATTCAGTAACTTAATAAAACATACTAAAATAAATATATAATTACCATGACAGTTTTGCCAGGCTTCGCCGCAGGACCTGCGCCAACTTTCAAGTCCTCGATGAAGACTCCACCACTCAATGATTTTTTTTCCTTTTTGTCACCGCCTTCCACATCTTTCTTCTGTTCTTGTTTCTTTTCTTTTTTCTTCTCTGCCTTGTCAGCTGGCTTTTCTTTCTATAATATAAATGTATTACATTAAATATGAAATCATACTAAATACTATGTTCCCAATACATACTTAAAAGTATTCGACCAAAATAAAAACTGCTAAATCTATTTTGATGAAATTTAGTATGGAGAATAGAGATTCTTTTGAGTCCCAAGAAATGTACCCAATAATTTTTATCCCAAAAAAATTTAGGTTTTCATGATATATGAATTTTTAGCAACAAGGTTGCAGACACCATCTAGTGAGGAAATTATAAAAAAAGTCACATACCTTGGCTATTCCATTTGTCTGAGGCTGCTGTTGTTGTTTCTGTTGCTCCTTCTGCTTCTTCTTTAGCCGTTTCTTCTGTGACTTGGTCAACTTGGACATATCAACGGTCTCCTCCTTGCTTGTGTCCATACTCGTATCGGCTTTATCTGAGTCATCATCATCTTCGTCTTCCTCCTCGTCTTCCGCTTCCTCTTCCACATCAGATTCCTCATCACTGTTGACAATAAATAATAAAAAACATGATCTTTACTAAAACAAACAATTAGTCAGAAAAACATTTATTATTATTTTTAATTGAAGATGTTCTAAAAATTAGGCAAAGTATGACATGAACAAATGGATGAGATGAAACTTACTATAGCCCCATAGAATAATTAAGTCTGTTGGTGATAAACGACAAAATATCAATTATAATTTTAAAAAATATTTTACCTGTCTTCTTCTAAGGAGGTGTTGACTTTGAAAGAGTCGTCATTTTCGTCGGTATCAATGTCCTCACCGTCCAAGAACTTTTGTAGCTGATCCTCACCATCCTCATCTGAGTCATCTGAACTGTCTTCAGCCTTCTTCAGAGCCTTCTAAATTGAAATTAAATTTAAAATATGTGTAACAAAATAGCCTAAGGCGCGTTCAGAAGTGCACGTTTTCCTCGCGTGTTTTCCCAAACGCTACATGAAAACGCGCACGCCTGAATGACCCTTATGGCCATTTATTACAATGCGCAGAAAACACTTAAAACATATGCATAACAACTAACTCAGAGGTACCCAGTGTGCACCTTGGTGTGCCATGCCTGGGGCGCCGTGAGTCGATCCTCCATCATTACCCGAAACCACAAATATTATACAATCAAATTTTAATATTAATTATGTGAAGCAGATAGACATTCAAATATTTATTAAATTTTATTATTTACCTGACTATAATAATTAAAGGTGTTTATCTATCCGCAGGCTGAAAAAGATTGGGGACCCCTGAACTAATTGTTGCAGTTGTTTTACCATAAATAACGTAATTATATTCATTTCACAAATAATATTATAAATCTATCCGCAGGCTGAAAAAGATTGGGGACCCCTGAACTAATTGTTGCAGTTGTTTTACCATAAATAACGTAATTATATTCATTTCACAAATAATATTATAAATAAAAAAAAACATACCTTGGCTTTTTTGCTGGCGGAGACCTCATTGCTGTTGTCCAGTTTCCTCTTATTCTTGGCTGGAGGAGATTCTTCCTCTTCCTCCTCTTCTTCCTCAGCTGAGTCTTCCTCTTCAGAAGGCTCATCCTCAAACTCGGGATCCAGGTAGCCCGTCAAATGAACATTGCACTTGCCTATAAAACAAAATCATATTTTAACATACATAATTATCACTTTTTTTTAATGCAATTTCCTGTTTATAGTAAGAGAAGTATTTACAAGATGGAACCAATTAAAAAGCAGTTTTATTATAAGCCACTGTATGTTATACATGAATTATCCCTTATATTGTACTCAAAAACATCTTACCATTTGTCAAGAATGAAACAGAGTCTCCTGTTTTGAAGTACAAATCCAGAGGCACCTGGATGCATTTATTCTTCTGTAGTGTGCAGACAAGGTAGTTCTTGCCTTCCACTACGACCATGACTTGGCAGGGGTCATTGTCTCCGGTGGATATGTCCATGGCCGCCTGCGAGATGTGGAATGGTTTTTCCACAACTTGGGTGTACCGCTTATTGGGTTCCGTTATAAGACCTATGAAAAATATTAAATTTATAGACCTGACCTCGAAACAAGCAAATTGATTGCCTGATGATATGTAATAGCTTCAATAGCCAGCCATGGAGAGGTCACCATTGTAACTTAATTTTGATATTTTATTAGATTATGATACATTTAATCCATAACCCGTCAAGCCCCACAAGCTCATCGGCGAGCGAGACATAATAGAATAACAATAGATTTCCAAGAATCCACGATCGAAGGATTAATATGACAATAACTAAGGCACTTTTAATGCTGATAATAACTTTATTTGCCACAAGAAGTATACAAATTGTACATAACCTAATTAGTATTTAACATTTTTTAAAATGTTTCAAATGTAGTAAGTACTATAAAATAAGCAACATGTTGCACAGGGTTTATAACCAGTTCATTGTTATAAAGTGTTTCATATAAGAGATTGGGATGGATTTATAAAGCTGTTACACTAAACTTTGTGGTATTTTATAGAAATACATAATATTATATAAATTTTATAAGTAGCATGCTTAGAAGTTGAATAGAAAATAGAATAAGTTAGGGCTCTCCCATTTAAAGTAATCCTAGCTACCTGAATTTGTTACTGAGAAATTATATTCATTTCATGGTATCTGAACACCAATATTTTCGTCTAAACAAAAGAAAATATAGGCTGTAAGCAGTGGCTGTAGCCTGTAACCATGCGCGGTGTAGACAAGCCGCATGTGTCAAATATTTTAAAACAGATGTACAGCATTTACAAACAATACAAATTATATATAAAAACTAACTACGAATCACTTTTAAAGCCCATTACAAGATGCAATAAGTATTTATGCAAAAGGTTGCAATAAAACACGTGGTGTGGATGGTTACCGGCATATTTACTTACCCCAAAACATTTTGGTAACTGCTTAGTTTAGTCTTACAAATAAAGATACTATAAACGACGATAATGTCGTTAAATGTTCTGAAAAACTGCTTAGGTTTTTTATTAATTTCACACAATTTAAAATTACTTGCTGACGACGAGACCAAAGCGCGGTTTTTCATTGACAAAAATCAAAATGTCGACAGTCGAATGTCGAAACTGGAATGTCAAAATTCAATTTTTTTTTGTTAATTCTTCCCGATCGGGACAGGCAAAGGGAGCGTTACCCATACAGCCATGTCAAAATTCAAATCGAACTGGCAAAATTGACATTAGCTTTTTTTATCTTGCTAGGTTGCTCGTGCTTAAGGGGGATATTAGATTATCATAATATATATTGGATCCGAGATCATTGAGTCAATGATATTGGATAATGTAATATAGACTTAAGATTCATTTTTTCCTTGATCATAGATTTTTGACATTTGCTGAGAGATTGGATCCAATACGGTCATAGAAATAGGTGTTGCCAGTTATTTAATATAAAAAAGAGTTTTTAATTTCTTGTTCGTTAATATGTTTCAATTCATGTAATGTAATATTTTTTTTAATTATATACTTGAATAATCTTGCTGAAATAACAAAAAACAAGCCATATTAAAAATGACGACGTCTTTTGACAAATCGAATTCTCTGAGATCTAGTAACCCTAACGTCAATACCTGTCAGGGTTAGCGCTCTCCATTGGCTATTGAAACCACATATGACGTAAAATAGGATCAATGAAATATGATAATGTAATATGCAGATATGATCAAATGATCATATATATTGGATCCTATATATGATCATAGAAATGATCCAATATAAATGATAATGTAATACCCCCCTTAGGCATGCGCAGGGCTTCATAACGTTATCGAATACCAGAAAAAATATCGTTACGTACCGTTATTTTCATAATGGTAATTTATACCTAGATAAAGCAAGGTGGCCGATTCTGTATCATACATGAGTAACATAAAGTGTCTTTTTTGTATTCACTTGCATACAAAAGTGAGACTTTCTGTTACTCACTCCTCCGTTTCGTTAGTTTAACTCAGTGATTAACTCACATATTATGTACGATACAGAATCGGCCACTTAAAGCATTAATGCGTCGCGATTCCTTGCACACAGCTGCGACTTTATTAACTGTGATATTTATTATTTCTTTCGAGAGAACGCCACACCGCGACCAGTGTTGCCAACTCTTCAAAAAATAACCTCCTTGTCTACAGCTGACCATGTCATTCTCATTAGACGTAATTTTTCCTAAACTTAATATATACCTATTGGTCACCAGACATGTCTAGTTTAATTTTGTGCATACTGCATACTGAACTGACTGATTAAAATAATTACTTATTTACCGTTATAAATTCTATTTACCGTTATAACATTTACCTGTATTAATTCCAATTTTTACCCTTATTTCTGGAATTTTCATACCGTTATCTATGGCCTTGAAGCAGTAACGTTATGAAAAAATACCGGTATTTGAAGCCCTGGTACTACCTATAAGCCTGTCAAGAAAGACATGACAAAAATTTCTAAACGTAATCACGCTTAAAAGGTGTATTATTTTCTTTGTATTTTCACAGAGAATGATTATTACATTTTAAATATTGTCATCTTGCATGCTTTTATCTCGAATTAATAAATTTCTCATATTTTTTATTTCATTTAAAAAATTTCCCGCCTGTCATGACTATTACACCATCAATTTTATCACGGAATCGTGATAACAATGATGCGTGTAATACCTACCTATTACACTATTAATATTATGTATCACGGATATTGATTGTGTGATTGTGTGCAATGATTGTGATTGTGTGTAATGTTTCGAGCCAGCGGATGGTCGCGCTCCACGTTATGCACACGCAGCAAATATTATTAATTATTAATTAATATTATTTTCGCGATTCGCGCGGCTGATTGCCGCTGCACGTCACCATGGCGCTCGTGGCGAATGAGTTGCTGGCGTTTATCCAGCACGCCATCGACACAATGGACGAGGTTAGCATAATGCAGATCTGCAAGTCCTCCTTCACCAGCGAGGAGATTTGCCAGGGGAAGCATTTGCTCTACGAGACGCTCGGCCAGAGCGCGAATATGCCATCGCGACGGAGGGATGGAAGAGAAAGAAGCGTGCAGGATATAATATCCTTGCTGAAGCAGACGGATCCGGATGAGGTGCCGGCTTTTGTGGCGAAAAAACTGCACAAGCTGCCGCCCGTGACGCTGGATCACGTCGACGTCGTCACCCTCATAAAGGACATCAGATTCCTGAAAGAAGAGTTGGCCGAAGTGCGAGGTAGACTGCAGGCATCGGAGTCTACGATCAGCGATCTACGTAATGAATTATCACAATTAAAGAGTGGTAATTCAATATGTAGGTCACCTGATGCCGCGTTTGTCACTCGCCGACGTGGTACGCAAGCGATCTCGTTCAGCCCGTCAGCCCTTTCAGACGGTTCAACGCACGAGCACGTCATCGCCGCCGCCGCCGCTGCCCCCGCCACCCGCGCCCCGCCTGCAACGGAGCCGCGGCCGAACTACGCAAGTGTCGCCGCTTGTCGCCCGCGTTCCAAAAACAAAGGGAAAAAGGAGGCCCCTGCAAAGGAGTGTCCTCGTGGGAAATTGCGATGATGACGGGTTTATAAGAGTGGAGAGGAAGAAGAAGAAACCCGTCGTCCGCAACCATCGCGGCACCGCACCCGAAGGACCCGAGCAGCTGTTGCGGCGTGAGACTCCCGCGACGCCGCTATACGTGTCCAGGCTGCACTGCTCAAACTATAGTATTGGATCCGACCGTAAAATCCTGCAGGAATCGTTTTTTTCGATCAAATAAATTTTAAAATAATCTTTAGAACGTATAGAATGGATTAATGTTGGGTTGCCTTGTCAAAAGTAGCCGCAAATACCTCTAATTAAGTTGAATGTTCATGAGATAAATGCATAATTTGCTTGTATATTTTTTTTCGGTAAAAATTTTACATCATTTGAAAGAAAATGACGTGAGAAAATAAGGTATAAATGGTTGCCAGCTCTAAGTCGGCCGCAACCTAGGGATGCCAGCCCGTAAACAGTCCATGACGGTCGAGCAGGTCGTGGACTACATTAGGAGCAAGACCCACTTCGTCTTGAGGGTCGAGCGCTTGGAGTCCCGCCACAAAGTGAATTTTAGCTCCTTTTTGGTGAGAGTCCCGACGCACCATCTACCGACCTTCGAGAAGGAGGAGTTCTGGCCGATTGGAGTCGTCTACAGGAGGTTCCGAGGACGACTTCCAAACACGTCGCGCCCCACGTCGCAGACAATTCATGTTTAGTGTTATGGTGTAAGTGTTAGTTTTTAGTATAATTGTATGTATGTTAGTCTATAAGGTATTTATACTATGGGCCAAGATGCCTGAATTAAATAAATAAATAAAAAATAAATAAATTGATGCATGTAATATGCGCCATTGGAAAACACCATAAACTTATAATATACTATGGAAAACACCCAGAGTTCCGTTATCCGAACCATTCAAACATAATATTTTGTCTACGCTTTAAAATGTTCCAAAATAAAAAAATATATATACTATGATTGTCAAAACTGACAGTGACAGCTGTCACTAGTTTCTTTTTGTGCTATCTGTCAGAAGACGCTAGCAGTGTTTCCAAAATGGTAAATAAATGTATTTTAAATTATCCCTTTTAATTCAATCAATCAAGTATCATTTTTCTTGTTTTATACTAATAAGTGCAATATCCATATGTGTATTACTAAAATTACACCGTATTTTACTTCTACAACTTTATATTGCAGGGTCGTGTAAGGACTAAGACTGTCAAAAAAGCAGCAAAAATCATCATTGAGAAGTACTATACTAGATTAACCCTCGATTTTGATACCAACAAGAGAATATGTGAGGAAATTGCTATCATTCCAACCAAACCTCTTCGTAATAAAATTGCCGGGTAAGTGTTTTTATGTTTCTAACCTAAAAACATTCTAAAACTAGAAAATATTATACCAAATATTTTTACTGCATTCGCTTTACAAGTAAACTTAGATTTAACTAAGTATATAATTTCCGAAAAATTTCGTACATGTTTGCGGTCTCGTAATGTAATATTTACTTGAATAATATGAAAATTTAGGTCATAGGCCTTGTGAATACATTACCATAAAATAATAAAATACATTTAATATATTTTCTTTGTGTTGTAAAAATTTCAAGTTGATATCTTTACTAATATTTCCTCGAAAATATTTTACAATTAGTCACTTTCTACACAATAATTTACTTATATTACTGTATTATGTGAATGCTTGATATTTTGTTTGGATCTAACCCATCACATATCAAATCAGAAGATTTACCTGTGATAAACTAAACAATATTAACTTTATTTCAGTTTCGCCACCCACTTGATGAGACGTTTAAGGCACTCCCAGGTCCGTGGAATCTCCATCAAGCTGCAGGAAGAGGAGCGTGAGAGACGTGACAACTACGTACCAGAGGTCTCTGCCCTTGAGCATGACATCATCGAAGTTGACCCTGAAACCAAGGAGATGTTGAAGATGTTAGACTTCAACAACATCAACGGTCTTCAGCTTACGCAGCCAGCCACTCAGGGTGGTTACGGGGGCAGACGTAATTAAGAATAAACTATAAAACATATTCCTGTTTTTGTTTTCAAGCATTTAGTACCTAGCCATAGATATAGTTAGGATATATTTTTAATGTTAGCTTTGCCTGCTGTTCAGCCTGTGTAAATAGTAACTATGTAGTTAAAACTTTTATGTTGAGTACAGTTTACACTAAAATCTGGTCAATGGTTTTTAAGTAATAAACATTCGAGGATAGATGAAATTGTTTATAGTAACAACTACTAAGTTACTGTCTGCGTGTATATGTAGGTTTCTTTATGAAATATGACTATATCAGTGCAGACCACCTCTGTGTGTATAATGTATAACACGTTTAGAATAAAATATCTCCGCCGATGGTTGAGGGCCCGAGATTGTGCGGTCGGTTGGCGGTCGGCGTAGGACTTATGGACGTGTTAGTATACAAAGTACAAACGTAGTCCATTAAACTCTAAAGGCTTCCCCACACCAGCGTGTTATTATCGTTCGATAATTACTTCTAAAATCTGTGGTCGATAATATCGCGTGCGGTGATGCGTCCCGACTCCCGATTCCTTGCACACAGAGCTGCGTTTTTATCGTCCGATATTTCTTACGAGAGAGCGCCCGTTATTATCGCAGGTCACACACCTGACACCTGTGATAATAACGGGCGCTCTCTCAGTCGTTTGCGTCATGAATCCTGATGCAAAACATTCTAGAACTCATATCAGAATATCTCAGGACGGAGAAACACAACGTCCTACTTAACTTCCAGTGTAGCGTTATTATCGCAGCAGTGTGTAACTACATGACCATCCTAATACAAAATGTAGGTACTGAAAATAGATATCGCAATAACGCATGCGATATTATCAACCGATAATAACGCGCCTGTGTGGAGAGCCTTTATAACAGCCGGCCGTACTAAATCTAAAATACTCTGAATAATAAATGTTAGCACAAAAGTCTTTTGCTAGGTACTGTACTCACTTGTATAATATATTATATACAGGTACAACAATACTTTCTCGTTAAAAATTACAACATTCGAATAAATCTTCTTAAGACTCAGGCCAATGATATAAAAAAATATCATTGACTCAGGAGTCAGGCACGTAAACAATGATATCACGTAAATATCAGGGCGCCGCGGCCCATGATGTGTTTTAGTTTTTTTGCCGTGTTAATTTTGCCGCGGTTTTAATTTATTGAAACCTTAATTGAAAATTGGAATTAGAAACAGTCAAAAATCTAAGTTTTATTTTGATATATATACGGTATTGACATGTCGCGTATCCGAACGCTCGGGATTTGTTGTTTGCGGTGTTTCGTTTGCTTGATATTTTTCCTGGCTGTATGGGCAACGCTCCCTTTGCCTGTCCCGACCGGGACGAATTAACAAAAAAAATTGACACTGTGGATATTTTCTTGCTCATTCGCTCCCACAGCAAGTGCGAAAAAGAACATAGAAAATTATTGTTCTCCTTCGTTTTGAGTAGGTATCAAATATATACTAGTAATCTGTGGTAGGTATCATGAACACGGAATCGTAATTATATTAGTGCTAAAATTTAGTCTAAAGTTTTCTGAATTAAAGAGCAGCGCTTGTTTAATCACCGGGCGAATATCATTTATTATGAATAATGGAATGTATCCATTTGTTAGATAACGTCAACTTGGATAAGAAAATCTTTGTTGAGGACACGATCACAAAGAACTTGAGCTGTTCAGGTAAGTAATGCTTTATTTCGTTCTATTTTCTGTATTTTTGGTAGCGATAAAAGTTTAGTTAATTCATCCGAAACAGAAATAGGTAGGGAGGTTAGTTTGAAAAATCAATACAGCGAACTAAAATAATCAGCTGTTCGGTGGAGGCGCGGGGGGCGCGGCATGGGTGACCGTGAGCCAGGGCTTTCGTTAGGTACCACTCACGGCGAAAAAGGCCCACCAAATCTATTTCCACGGTTTCTAAACAAAGATACATATATTATTAAGACCTTCACTTTGCAGCATAGTTTCCATTCATAATGTATGTTATAGTTCCGAAGTTACGCTCCATCGAAAAGATCTTAATTTTTGCACTAACAATTTACAAGTATTGTTGAATGTGTAGGGATTAAATACATTAAAAAATTATAAACTTGAATTACATACTTTTGTATAACCTAATCTTTACATATAGATAGTTATGTAAAAGCCTAGTCCCTCAAAAAAGTTCTGCTGTGAAAGTTTGTCCTTAGAAAATCCTAGGAATCAAGTATTTTTGTTTATCTTTTTAATGCTCAAAAGTTGGTTTACATAACCCACGAAACCTGAGGGAATGCAAGTGTGTTGTGGGCCTTAGAATTATAATATCTGTTATTTATAGTATTATCAATAATTCATAAATACCACTAGAATACCAAATGAGAGAATATCAACTAACTGAGACATAAGTTATTTGTATTGCTGTAGCTACAGACAGCTATCAAATAGAAACCCAAAAATTGTAAAACTAATATATCAATGCATTAGTCATAAGTTGATTGTGGTTAATTATTTGATATTTTCTGGTCTTTATGTGTTTGTCATTAAATAATTTGTTTAGTTGAACTGAGCATGTTAATAAAAAACTATTTTAGTACCAACAAGTGATGGGTTTAGGTGGTAGAACTATGCTAGCTCTGGTACCAGTACCATATATAGAGATAATTTTAAAATACTAGTTTCATTTTATACTCTTACCCCCTTACTAATAAACGCTGTATAAGCTTTGAATAGTTATACAGTGTTTTGTCTTCTCCAATCCAATTAAAAATGTCACTTGTGTGACAGGAACAAAACACTGTATAACTATTCAAAGCTTATACAATGTTTATTAGTAAGGGGACTTATGTATATTATCTCACTTGAGATTACTATCAATTTGAATATTGTATTTAGGTTCTTTTTGTTATTTGAAATAAACAGATTTTTTTAATTTTATTTTTTCAATGTTTTAGCATGCGGGGTGACAGAACAAAACTGGCTGTGCCTTCAATGCGGCGTGGTGAATTGTGGCCGTTATGTCAATGGTCATGCAAAAGAACATGCGGAAAAGTTAGAGCATCAACTGTGTATGAGCTGTGATGTCTACTCTGTTTACTGGTAATACTTAACTTACTAAGAATAATGCAAAATAATTAATAGAATTGACCTAAAATAGTACAGTACAGTAGAACCCATTTAAGATAATCATTTTGCATCAGTCCCTGCAACTTGAGACATGTTTTCATACATTCTTTAACGCTTAATACGATCGTCATCCCGTTTAATACACACCCTAACGGCCAACACGGGCCCTACGCCCTAGCGACCAACTGATTGAACTGACGCGTAATAATTTATCACCATACGAAATTCAATCAATTGAAGATCTTATTGAGTGTCAATAACATACAAGAAGTGGCTCAAAGTGATAATGATCAAGAAGAAGATGAGTCAACTCCGATTTTGACACACGCCCAGGCATTATCAGCAGTTAATGATTTAAGACGCGAAATATTGTAATATTGTAATTACTAATGCCTCAAAATCTTTCTGTCAAACTAAAATAAGTGACTATTTAACGTGATATTAGAAAGTAATACACAACATTTTATATTATAATTTATAACATACATAATTTTTAAATGTACAACTCAATACCTACATCCGAGAAAACATAGCAAAATATTAATACATATGTATGTAGTAGATCTATTTTTTATTTCCGACGCGTTTTTGGTTGAGTCCCTGTGAAATCGTCTTAAATGGGTTTTACTGTATTTACACTTTAAATACTCTATTTCTGCTAATTTTGATCTAAATGTAAACAAAAAATTAAAACTTCTAAATTGCACAATGTAATTATTGGATTTTAATCAAATAGTTTTAATTTGGTAGCAATGGAGCCCACTCTATGAAATGAATTGAAATTTAGGTAAGAGTATAGTTTTACAGCATTATTAATAAAATATATTGATATTACAGTTACAAATGTGATGATTATATTTCTAATGATGGTGAAAACGAAACAATAGAATACATACGGCAAAAATTTATTGATGTCAGTAAAAAGGATGAAGATGCTTCTGACAGCAACCCCGATATAAACAAAGCTGATGATGTTGGGAATGGCCATAAAAATGAAGCAGAATCCAATGATATGCCTCTGTTGTCTTCAAATGAAGAGAGTAATGCAGAAAGTACTCTGACTAGCACCACTGAGCCTTCCGTTAATACTGGCTCTGACGTTTTAGAAAATAAGTCTCCCAAAATTAACAAGGTCAGTATTGCACTGAGATATAATTTAATTTATTTCATATTTGGGTTAGTGTTTTCTTATTCACTGGTTAGGACACAATTTTATTTTAATCTGTGTCTGTTTTGGAGCCTATTCAATGCTAATAAAATATGAAGTCCCTCTTTGAAATATTAGTATTCATTACGTATTTCAAGTTACTCAACAGAATTATTTTTATAAATATAAAACTCATTAACTTAGGTATTAGTTTACTTACTGTACTAATGTCAATAAAGTGTGAACTGTAATCTTTTCAGAATGCTGAGGAAACTGTCCGAAGTTTACGGCCAAGGTCAAGAAAAAGGTCTCACTCCACCGACAGCTCTGCGGAAAATTCAAATCATTCAACAAAAAGTAAAGAGAAAAAATGCAACGGGAAAAGTCCAAAGGACAAGAAAATTGTAGGGTTAAAAAATTTAGGAAACACATGTTTTATGAATGCAGTCCTGCAGAGTTTAAATAATATACAAGAATTTAGCTGCTACTTTAGTCAACTACCATCACTAGAAGTTAAAACGAATGGTCGCAGTAAAGTTTACCATTCCAGAAGTTACACAAGGCAAGAGATGTCCGATGTGGTTATGGCAGAGGAGTTGAGAAAGGTAATCTAGTACATATTATTTTCTACTTAGGCTGCTTTCACATTTAGTCGCGAGTAGTGCGGCAGCACTACTCGCGACTTTATGTGAAGGCAGCCTTATACATTTTGTAAGTTGTATGTAAGTACACACAAATAGTTTTTAAGTTAAATGTTAAAAAAAAACTCAGTTACTTCATTTAAATTTTAAATGTTTAACTTGTGTCTCTAAATTCTGAAAGTATAGTTATAATACTTATAAGGTTTTTGTGGTGGTACCCACAATAGGGAATATGCAAAAAAATAATTCCATCTCAAATATATTTTTCTGTAATCTTTATCATCCTCACATTATAATCAAAAGGTATTTTTTTAATTAGTTATCATTTAAACCCATAAAATGTTGTTTAAAAAATGAAAATTAATGGAGGGAAATTCAAACTTACTAAACGCGCCACCATTGGTCGAAACGAAATGTGACGTCAGATGTTACATATCGGCGTCGATATTCATACTGTGATTACTAATTTGTTAGAAAAATAGTTTAAAACTGGTGATTTATAGTGAATCTATATTAGGTTTTAGGTATAGCCATATAAATTATTTCTAGTATAAATTTAAAAAGCGAATAAAAACCTATTCTCAGACCTAACAGATGTATAAGTATACAAAATTTCAACAAAATCGGCTTAGCCGTTTTGGAGTAGTTTGCGCACAACCCGTGACACGAGAATTTTTATATTTTTATTGCCTGAATTAAATAAATAAATAAAAAATACACACCCATGACCCAGGAACATTGAAAACTTTTGTTCCGTCGGCGGGATTCGAACCCGTGACCCGGCTTTAGCTACCGACAGCCCACCCACTGAGGCCTGAGCCACAGAGGTCGTCATTATCCCATTTCATCATCTTATACCATGGTTCTCGTATTTTTACATCGTTTGGAATACGAAAAATACTTTGTCAGGTGTGTTTCTAGTAATGCTTATGCACATCAGTATCACACAATACTTGTAAGAAGGTTTTTTAGCCTCTTCCATGATCTCAATAGGAAATAAACCCGAAAATAAGTACGAAGTAACTGAATCACTAAAGGAAACAAACACGGGACATAACATCTGACGTCATCAACATGGCGCGCTAAATGCCGGCGTTTGAACGGTACCAATTTAATCAATGTTTTAAATTTCGATGAATAGAATAATTTGAATGTTTTGAAGCCTATTTATGTTTTATTCTCATTTATTAAGATATAAAGGACTAATTAAAGTCATTAAAAAAAAATCATGCATATTCCCGATTAGCCTAACATTCCTGCATCACGCTATCGAAATTTTCTAAGTTGTTTCTCTCTTCAATGGCGTTTGATTGGATAATATTTTGATTTTAGCCAATCAAAACCACTAGTGAATAGATGAACTGCAATCAAAAAACTTCATCCTTAGTAACATAGTGAATATATCCCCAGGTCCTGATAAACCTGAACACGGGCGGGTGCGGGTCGAAGGGGGCGATATCCCCGGAGTGCCTGTTCCTGGTTATCTGGAAGGTGGTCCCCCGCTTCCGGGGCTACCAGCAGCAGGATGCGCACGAGTTCCTGCGGTATATGCTGGACCGGTAATGATAAAATAAATAAATAATGAAAATGGTACCAAATTGGAGTGAAACCTAATATGTACAACCAAACAAAAATTTTGAAAATCTTTTCACAAATGGCCGAGTAATTGTTGAACATAAAAAAAATGTTTTATTACTGAATCAATTTGAAACAAATGTGTTCAGAAGAATGATATTTGTAAAGTGTACTTATACTGTCCAGTTCATTTACAATACGAAATATACGCCTGACCACGTGGTGTGGTTGTGGTACGTGTGGGTTGGCCCTAACGGAGTTGCGGCCGTCATCTAGTTCTTTATATTTGACGAACCTTAAATATTATAACTTTCTTTTCTTGTTTTTTTCCAGTTTACACACCGAACTTCTTCAGCTTTTGCCACCGGATCGGGCTGACGGTAGCTTTGTCCCGCGCGCGCCATCTGCCTCTATCGTGACAGCGGTGTTTGGCGGCACGCTGCAGAGCGAGGTCAGTGAACACACACCATTATTTATTACATGATAAAACTATACTATGCCAAAGAGCAATGGAGCGCAGTATGTTAAGAGTAAAGCTTCTCGATAAAATAAGAAACACCATACTGCGCTCCCAAACGGGCATTAAGAACGTAGGTGTCAAGGCGGCCAAGCTGAAGTGGGAGTGGGCGGGTCACGTTAGCCGCATGCATCCCGACCGCTCGGCAAGGGTCTCAACAGAGTGGGCACCCGAAGATGGACGCCGCTGCCGTGGACGGCCTAGAAAAAGGTGGCGTGACGAGCTGGAGGCATACCAGCCAGAGAGAACATTGAAACATCCTGGGCCTGGCCTTTGCCCAGCAGTGTGACACTATAGGCTAATAAAAAAAACTATACTTACTTTTCGAAACTCAGTGTATCTCATGTCATCCTAAAGTTTATTATGGAGTTGACATTCTATAAAAATATACTGGACACAAATTTTCTGATGCCAAACGTTTGTTGTTTTGACTGTCTTTCCTGTTGAGTTATATAAGTTATATTTAGCTATTTAAACCTATTATTCTCAGGTGCGCTGTCTCTCCTGCGGCACCGAGAGCAAGAAGCTGGACCCGTTCCTCGACCTGTCGCTGGAGCTGCCGGACGCAGGCCGCCACGACGCGCCTGTGCCGCTGGCGGACTGCCTCGCCAGCTTCGTGCAGGTACTGTACGAAGTCTACAGTATACATATTGTGTGTACACACTGTATATTGTAGGACGTGGAAACAAGAAAGTGGACCCTTTAGACCGCTCGGTCTGGCATCAATTCAGTCCTTCAGTCTGTGACTGTCGCCAGAATGATGGCTGAAATGTACTTAGTCTAAGTACTCACATACGGTTTTGCCCGATCGAGCAATAAAGTCGAACAAAACCCGCGGCTCGGGCTTTCGTCCACACATTCAGCATCGCTCGATAGTTTTATTCTAAATCGATATATTTCATTCCATCAATCCGGCTCGATCTGGTTCCATCAATCCTTCGGGCGGCTCGATGCGAGCCTTCGAGCTGTCAGGAGCTGTCAGTTTTACGGTCCACACAGTAATTATTACTCGATTTGGAGTAAAACTATCGAGCAAAACCGTATGTGATTACTTAATACTTAGCATTACATAATATAAAAAATATCAGTCCGTCAATCAACCTGTTAGACGATAATTCTCCCATCATTCCCGACCAAACTGATGGACTAAACTGATGCTAGACTGACTGTGCAACTATAGTCTAATACTCAACTCAACACTCAACATAGTCTAGAGTCTAGACTGCTTACTAATATCATAAGTGAGCTATCAAACTTAAAAAAAGACAATAACATTTTTTAAGCAGCTGTGTTAATGACCTAGGCTGGCCGGTTTTTTTTAAACATTCATACAAAACAAAGTCCAAAATTCTATTGCCATCATCATTTTAAATTTCACTATAAACTAAGATTATATATAATACTAAGATTGACGTTATTTGTACCAGGTTGAAGAGTTAGCAGACACGGAGCGCTACTTCTGCAGCAGCTGCAAATGTAAACAGAAGTCTACAAAACAGTTCTGGATCAGACGGCTGCCTAATGTTCTGTGTCTACATCTCAAGCGGTTCCGGTGGCACAACTATTTCAGGTGGGATAGTCTATCTCTCTAGTATTTAAATATTGTGCTATTATGTACTATAAACGGTCTTTGTCAAAGTTTAAAACATTTCTTGAGTGACGTTAAAACTTGGGACTATAGTTTGGTCCTCTGGAACATCGTAATTTTTTGAAAAAAGTAATTGACCTCGCTTTGATTAGACACACGCGCTCGAAAACTTCATTGTCACGAGATAGCAGTTAAATCGTATATTTATATAAAGTACCAACATATTTTTCGCTGTGTCCTTTGTTGTTTTGTAATGTATTTTTCCTTAATTGTTCAACTTACATGTAATTCACTGTTTGCAGAACAAAAGTGGACACGTGCATATCGTTCCCGCTCAAGGCGTTGGACATGTCTCGGTTCGTGCTGTCCAACGTGCCCGACACGCGGCGCTCCGGCCTCGGCAGCCAGCTGTACGACCTCGCCGCCGTCATTGTGCACCACGGCTCCGGGTGAGTCGACCTTATTACCCCGCGGTGAGGTGCATATTGCGACGACGGCGACAGCGCCGTGACACACCCACCACTACTGAGTGGGGAGTGTGCACGTAAACACAGCGGTCATGCACGCACATGTATACGTTCGGGTGAACGTTATCACTGGGTATTGTAGTGTATATCTGAACACCGCTCAGAGTGGCCGTCTTGTTACTGAGCATTAGTGTATATTCCGATGACAGTAATAAAGTGAGTTTGCGCACGCTAATACAGCGGTCATATACGCTCATGTATACGCTCTAGCGTGCGCACTCGTATTTTGGACATGGACTACATGGACTTTCTTGTTAGTATTAGCAGGTAAAGAACTGTTATATAACAGTTCTGTGCACGTTCTGTGTCTTGCGATTTTGAAATTTAAATGTCAAATAAGTAGTCCTCTACTCTTGCAATTTTTGCTGAACGGTTTTGAATTTGTGCTCTTTCTGTAACTTATTTTATGTTATTTGCGCAGTTGGTATTTACTATTTAACTTTAAATTATACTGACATACTTAATTTAATAAACGTTTATCTTTCAGTGCCGGGTCCGGTCACTACACGGCGTTCGCGATCAACGAAGAGCAGTGGTTCCACTTCAACGACCAGACTGTTCGCAATAGCGACGCAGCCACCGTCGCCGCCTGCAAGCCCTACATACTGTTCTACATACGACGCGAGATCGCGTGACCGAGTGAGATAGCACGATACATTTAACGCTAGAGAGAAAGGGAGAGAAATAGCAACATGGATTTAGGCTTTTATTAAAATTTAGATACTGTATAGGCCGCGAGATCGCAAACGAATGAGATAGAGAGAAAAAGAATGATAGCAACATGGATTTAGGTTTTATTAAAATTTTGATACCTACAGCATCGGCCGCGAGATCGCAAACGAGTGAGATAGATAGAAAGAGAATGATAGCAACATGGATTAAGGTTTTATTAAAATTTTGATATCTACTGCATCGGCCGCGAGATCGCAAACGAGTGAGATAGATAGAAAGAGAATGATAGCAACATGGATTAAGGTTCTATTAAAATTTTAATATCTACTGCATCGGCCGCGAGATCGCAAACGAGTGAGATAGATAGAAAGAGAATGATAGCAACATGGATTAAGGTTTTATTAAAATTTAGATACCTACTGCATCGGCCACGAGATCGCAAACGAGTGAGATAGATAGAGAATGATAGCAACATGGATTAAGGTTTTATTAAAATTTAGATACCTACTGCATCGGCCGCGAGATCGCAAATGAGTGAGATAGCTACATTTAATATGAAAGAGAATGAAAGCAACATGGATTTAGGCTTTTTTGTAACTTAGGTAACTCCATCCGTGAGATCCCGTGACCGAGTAAGATAGAATTTTATTTAACAACATGAAAGAGATCTCTCTCTTACGCTAGTAACGCCGATTTGGACGTTTCTGTAACTTAGAATGATAACACTCGCGAGATCGCGAAAGAGTGAGACAGCACGATGCATTTAACGTGAAAAATAGAGATAGCAATATGGATTTAAACCTTTTTGTAATTTTGATAGCATGCTAAACTACTCAGAATCGCGTCATCAACGAGTGAGACAGCACGATATTTACAACGTGAAAGAAAGAGATGGATAAAGAGTTAAAAACTTTGCTACCAAGACGACGTTACATATTATTATTCCGCGACATCGTGTGAGAGCGAAATAGCAAGATGTTTTTAGATACAGCGTGAAAGAGATGGCATACAGTCTGAATGAGAGAGCGATGTGGAATTATAGGTTTCAAATAAGCTGAGGTTGTTTACAACTTTGTTAGTTTTTTTTTTAAATACATGCGATAAATCGCGCGAGAAATATTAGAGTGACATGAAATATAACTTCTGGTTCAATAATAAGGCCCGTCACAACCTTTTTTGTAACTTGGGGCAAAATAGCAGTAATGTTTTTATGTTTCGACGAATAAAAAATATACTGGAAAATCATGTGACTGTAAAATATATTATATTTATATCTTTTGGTGTAAAAAATACAACATCTCCCATTTTGAGCTTAGAAATATTTGAAGCGAAATAGCATCTATGGGACTAGTGTCGACAACTTATCGATAAATTTCAAGTTGGGATTTGTGTAAATAAAAAGTATGTGATGGCAACACCACGCCTGATGTTGAAAGATGTAAAAGCAATAATTAAAAAGTAAAGGAGCGTTAGACTATACAAAATATGGATCGGCCAGTATAGTCATTTATAGTTTTTAATTAAGGGCTAATTTAATCTCTCATTGAAAATGGATTAGCCATAGTGCTCGACAGGCTATACACAACTTATTTGACAGATTCTTCATACTGTATCTGTCAAGGTAAGCGGTGGATAGCCTATCCGGCACTTTATCAAGAAGTGGTGAAACAGGCCCTTAGAGTTATAATAATGATTATGTAATGAATTTAAATCATGACTTATAATATTGGACTCTTCAAAGTGATTCAATATTAACTTTAGTGAAGACTTCTTTTTAAATTAAGACACTGGGATTAATTTTTACAAACCTATCATTTTTGAGAAAGTTTTTGTTTCAAAAAAATTAAAATTTCATTAAGTAATTAAAATCAATTACTAATATGAACTTTTCAATATACTTTACAAACAACCAGGTATACATTTTAAACTTCCATATAACTAAAATTGTTTGATGATATAATATTTTGTTATAATTGATTTCACTTTAGTCAGGTTGTGAATACAAACGTGTTTGAAATAAACGACTATATTTTCGCCGTTTTAAAAAGTGACAATGCGTCGTAATGTATTATTGAAACGCGTGGCCGCAAATACTTTGCTCGATATCGATAAAATCAAAGCGCACGGAAGTGCGCAGGCCAAGTTCCAGCAGGCTATGAATTACCACAACACTACATTAATCAGTCGAGTGAAAATAAAGTGCCATTTTAGTTTTGCAGTTTTTAGTGTTTTTTTAGTCACTATTCACTAATTATTATCGAAATTACCCAGTGATAAACTTTATGCAATAGATTTAAAATAATTTTCGCTGCAAATCAGATTCACTCAGGTATCTTTATTTCGCGTTCAAATTATAGTTAGTATGAAATTAAAATGTAACATCTATAGTCTAGAAAAAGAGACAAGTATGATTTGCATTTACGAATGTTTTAAAATAAAATTTATTTAAAAAAAATAAAGACATTTTATAGATCATACTGGATATTCAATAAACGGTAAAATTTGAAATAAAAGTAAACGAAGTAATTAATATTCATTGTATATTACTAACAAATAATTCCCTTAATATGTAAACTTTTGCCAAACATTACATTTGTGTATGCACACAACAATTTTGCATTATAGAGTCTTAAATTCTGGCGCCACACTGAAATGTTTTCAATAAAACAAAATTACAAAGTAAAATATAGGTTTGAATAAAAATATTTAATTATAATGTCTCATTGTCTCACTATAATGGATAAATGATTTTAATTTTTGTACCATAATTTTTTATTTGTGCCGATTAGTAAAACAAACAAAAATAGAAATCCAAAGCTTTTTGGCTGGAACCACGCAATCATGGATTTCGTTAAAAGCAGATTTTGCATTCACGTTTTACATTCCTAGCATATAATCTATTTTATTGAATACTACAGAAAGAAATTTAACGGAAAAGTTGAATTTGATCGATAGAATTTTATCGACATGGAACCTCACTATACGACAAAGACGTAAGAATGAAAGTTTTAATTTTTTCTGTAGCTTTCAATGTGCAGTTGCTTCAGAATCATAAATCAATGTGATAGTATGAGAAATGTAAATATGATGTTTTGATGGTTTTTTTATTGTGTCGTGTTCTCTTTTGCAAAGTACCTTATTGAACAAGTTTATTTTTTGTAAGTACTTCAATTACTCGGAGTTCACAGTGATTGAATTTAATAAATTCGCCAAATAATACTTGTAAGTTTTATTTACACCTGTATAATTAAGCTAACCACCTGACTTATAAAAATACCCACAGCGTATGCACTATGCAGCCTTTATAGTTATACAGATTTGTGTTATACGGACACGGACAAAACATTGTATGTCGTCTGCAAACACAGTATGGTTCTTTTTATTTAATAAGTACAGTTTTTAAGTTTACATTAACGGTTGAATCATCATGAAATCAGGCGCTCAAAAACTCATCGTCCTTGTTTTTTATCAAAGAGTAACAAAGACAGCTTGTGGGCCCGTTTAAGGCCCAATTCACACCGCGCAGTGGCGCGAAGAGGCGCGGCGAGGCCGGCAGAGGCGGCTCGCGTCGCCGCGGGCGGCCGCTTGTGGACGCCCGCGGCCGCCTGTGGACGCTCGCGGCCGCTGGCGGCCGCGCGCTACCTTCAGAGCGCCGCACAGTGGATCGAAAATCGAGTATCATAGACATAGGAAACTTGAATTTCCAGATGTCATTTTTTTCGGCTGAAATATGGTCTCCTAGTTGTTATTACATCATAAAATGTAAAAAGACGCAGTTACGTGTAATAATAAGGGAGTTACAATTTTTTATGAAAACAAAGAACACGGATCATTTAACAAAAAAACAATAGAATATGTCAAGTAGTTCCAGACAATTTAATTTAATTCAGTTGGAAGTTTTAAATTGTTACTGGGGACACTGGAAAACACTGGAAAAAAAGAGGGAACATTATATCACCATAATAATTTCTTTCTTCTTTCTATTTGAATTAAGTTTTTAATTAACCAAAATAAAGTACCAATGGACAGATTTTAATTAACAAAAATGAAGTACAAATGGTGCCGTAATACAAAATATGCCAAAATGTGAGTAATAATTAGTACTATAATAGTGTGTGAGGATATAACGGCCAACCATGCGATTCCAGAGATATTATGCTCATTTTTCATGTCGGCTCCATACTAAAATTTCTTAAAAAAATTATTACTCCCTTATTATTACACGTAGATGAGTCTTTTTACATTTTATTATGTAATAACAACTAGGAAAACATATTTTAGCCCAAAAAAGACATCTGGAAATTCAAGTTCCTATGTCTATGAAACTCGATTTTCGATCCACTGTGCGGCGCTCTGAAGGTAGCGCGCGGCCGCCAGCGGCCGCGAGCGTCCACAGGCGGCCGCCCGCGGCGACCGCTTGTGGACGCCCGCCTCTGCCGGCCTCGCCGCGCCTCTTCGCGCCGCTGCCGGCCGCTGCCGATCCGGTGTGATTTGGCCCTAAGCGTATTCGTATTTTTATTTCTTCACTTCTTTGCCTTCTTTATATGATACATTATTTTCTCTTTCATTATGACTAAGCCAAGGACAGCACATGCAAAAAGCCTTTTGCAGCCATGACACATTTCTCTTATCTTTCGAAATATAAGATAGATGTAAAGGTGGCACACAAGAGGTATTATTAACTTTAAAAGAATAAAGCGTTGTACTGTTACTTGTAGACAAATCGATGTAAGTATTGAAAATATTGTCACAAACAATATTTTCTATTTGTGACTTTTCGTATTTGTTTGTTTCTTCTGTTCCTATGTTTTTTTCTATATTTTGCGACTCAAGATCTTCTAGAATACTGTACATGTCGTATTTTTCGACTACATCTTCTATTTTATTGTCTCGATCGTGAATATTTTCTGCGTTGTCATTTATATTTTCTTTCTTTTCTTCATCACCTTTTATTTCGTGTATTTCAACTTGTACACCTATATCTATATTATTATTGACATCGGTATAAGGTGTGACCCTTGTAGTTCTAGTTTTAAATTTCTTTTTTACCGTTTTGTTTCTATCATTTAGTACTAATGGTATCCAGCTAAAATATCTCTCAATTTCTACTCCAGGAACTTTTATAGAATCTGGTTTTATTTTTGTCCAATTTTTCTTAGGAGATTTAACTTGTGGTTTTGATATTAAATTTGTATATATCGGTTCTGCTATCTCAATGACAGTAGGTAAGGATGGTAGACTCGATACGTTTAGTTTTGTTTCCTCTATAGTAATTGGCGTTGATAATCTAGTAGTTTCTTCATGACTCAAGTCTTCGTCCGTTGAGGATTGACTTAGAGTAAAACTTGAGTCCTTTCTAAAATAATAATCAAAATCTGCATTCGATAGATCATCTACTTCATATTCTCTGTGAGAGTTATAAGTGCAGTATTGTGCATTATTTTCAGAAGAACTTGACGAGAGGCAGTTTTCGAATTCCCTATTATATTCTATATCAGTTGTGGATGATATTTCATCTTCCTTACGACTTTCTCTGTATATATCTGCAATAACATCTTGTAGCATTGATCCGAAATGCTTTGTTTCATTATACAGTTGTTGGTAATCATTATGTGCATTCACAATTTCTTCATTTTCGAAACTATTGTGCAAATCATGAAAGGTGTTGGATGCAGCTTGATCAACATCATCATTATTTCTTTCTTTCCCATCAGAATCTAATTCAACGATTTCTATAGATCTAGCATTATTGTGAAATTCTATTGCATTCAACTCTGGGAATATTATGTTTCGATTGATTGCTAAAATCGAAGTAAAGAAAAGTTTGGTAAGTAGTCTGTAGGTCCACTACGAAACCGTTTTGGGACTCAAACAAGAGAATGCCGCGTCCTACTCTAACAACGTCATTTCACGTTTGTTAGATCAGGACGCGGTATTCTCGTACGATTGTTTGAGCCTCAAAACGGTTTCATGGTACGGCCCCTGGACTCAAGCCACTAATTATTCTGAATTCTAGTTAAGTAATGTCATATTTTACAATAGTAGCTACCATAATTATTGATTTAAACAAGCAAGATAAAACTTACAGATCATTCTTTTCCTGGCTTGTTTGTCGGATGTAAACATCTTTCTTTTTCAGCAACTTAACTGAAAATAATGTCTTAGGTAAGATAAGATGCGCCGTGCGCGTCCTCTGAATCCGGATCGGGTCGTACGCTGCCTACGCGCTATCAATATCTACAAAATGCTGATGAACTTTCGGAGATGCTTACTTAAGAGTAAGTTTACCTTATATACCTATTCTTCTTTGGGATGCTGTAACTATCATACAAATCAATAAAGAGGGAAAATTCTGACGGACCTTACGGGCTAATCCCCATATAATAGTGGACACGCAGCTTGATTCTACAGAGATTATTGTTTATAAACACTTTTTTCTGTAAATCCAAAACTTAACGTAGTGATTATATTCTCTTTGCAAAACTTGTTTACGTTGTGTTTGACACTGACTTTACATTTTTTATTAATTATAGATTTTGACATTGCGTATTTGTAATATTTTCTAAGTACATTGTTTGAAAAAGTTTTTAAGCGCCAAATACATATAGCTAAGGGTCAATTTATAATAGCGCAGAGTCGAAGCGCAGCGAAGCGCGTCGAAGCGCCAAATTCGCAACAAGTCGAACGAATGCGCGCGGATTCGCCAGAGTGCCTACAGTGATGACGCGTAGATTCGCTTGTGTGCGCTTGGATGCGCGAGAATGCGCGCGCACCAAAAAGCAGTGGTCAAGCGAATTCGCGAAAGTGCGCGCGAATGTGCGCGTCTTTTTAAATTTTCAGAAGTAATGTGCTAACATACAATGTGCTAACACTTTGGAGGTAATTAAAGTTGAATTTGTTATGTTCAGTTTTAATAATTCGCTTTTTTTTTAATTATTATGAAATAAGGGGGCAAACGGGTCACCGGATGGAAAGCAACTTCCGTCGCCCATGGACACTCGCAGCATCAGAAGAGCTGCAGGTGCATTGCCGGCCTTTTAAGAGGGAATAGGGGAGGGTAATAGGGGAGGGTAGGGATGGGAAGGGAAGGGAATAGGGGAGGGCAAGGAAGGGAATATGGTAGGGGATTGGGCCTCCGGTAAACTCACTCACTCGGCGAAACGGCGAAAAATTATTGTTTGTCTTATCAAAATAAGGCTACTCACGAAAAAATGCTTGGTAGTAAATAGTAATCAAAAGAAATGTTCTAGGGAACATGTACTGTAAATATTACAACAACAATATTAAATCGAACAAACGACAAAGCCAATAACAAACTCTATATAGAGTTTGTTTGTTGTTCTCTTTTTGTTACTTCCTCTACTTGTATTAGGAATCTACACAACTACTACGAAATAGTTAAGTACATAATATTTTTAATACCTATTTAATAAACTAAAACACTGCACTGAAATACATAAAATAACTCTATATTGCATAATAGCCAAATTCGTAACAAGTACCAAACACTTCTAAGAACATCGAAGAACGGGCGTCAAATATTTTTCAATAAAATAAATATGCTATAGGCAATTTGTCGCTAAAAGCCCGGCGGAGGAGAATGTTAGCGAAACAAAGTAAATGGATTGATTACAGCAATTTGACGCACAAAGGGTCGAAAATTGTGTTAGCGCCTCCGTCGAGCGCCATTTGCAAAGCACTTAGTCTATTACACCTCTAAATATTGTTAGCGGAAAAATGTGCGAACAATTAATACGATATTGGTCGCTTGTTGCCCGCGACTTTACACGTATACCCAATGGAAATAGGATTTCCCTAGTTGGCAATGTTATATCAGAAGCTTTTTCCTAAATTGGATCACAAAACGCTTGATAAAGAAATATTTTTTTGCATTATAACTAAGGTGAATAATCGTATTAATTAATAATTAAAAACAAAAGATAAAAAATATTTATGTAATTCTTGTGATTGACGCTAGATGGTGTTAGGAGATACGAAAATAAAACTGGCAGGATTTTGTACAGAACGCTCAAGACAATATTCCAAATATAAGTAACAGGCGTTGCTTATAAATGTTAAAGAATATTCTTTAAAATTATGTATAACTAGATGACACTTACAACGCCGTTGCGCCAAAATTAGTTTATCGCGCGAGAACCGTACATTTTTCCGGGATAAAAAGTATCCTATGTCCTTTCCCGGGTCTCAAATTATATCTCAAATAATATCCATACCAAATTTCAGCAAAATCGGTTCAGCGGTTTGGGCGTCAAGAGGTAACAGACAGACAGACACACTTTCGCATTTATACCTAATATTAAGTATGGATTTAAAATTATGAGTATAATATTGTATTTTTAACCGACTTCCAAAAAACGAGGAGGTTATATATTCGGCTCTGGATATAATTTTTTTTTGTATTAGACTTTGTTCTACCTGTTGAGAACGGTGTGTAGAAAACGAAGAATTGAAGAGTTATTTAGTCGAGTAGACGTTTCACCGAGGTTTCATCTTTCGTTGGATATTCCCGTATTCGTCAAAAGTATGCACTAAATATATCGATCGCGAATTAGAATAGTTAATGCGACAGAAACATTCGTCCATTACCGAGCCCTGTGATCAGGTCATTGGGAATTAGCCGACAGAGCCGCACATAATTACCTCCCAGCGATTAAGCGTCTGAATTAAAGAGCTTTAGGCTTATACTAGAACTAGGCTATTGCAGTGAGCCGTCATCGCAAATAGAAATACTTTTCTATCTGTCCGATGATACCAATCGAATCTATAGCAGCCTATGACGACCTCTGTGGTGCAGTGGTTGAGCGCGTAGTCAGCTCTCATGCCGGGGGTCGCGGGTTCGAATCCCGCCGTCGGATCAAAAAGTTTTCAATGTTCCTGGGTCATGGTATTAAATATATTTCCGTTGTCTGGTACCTGTACCACAAGTTCTTCAGGTACTTAGCAAGGGGTCAGACTGACGTGGTGTGAAGCATCCATAGATATCTTATATCTTTAAACGAGCAATTCTTGTATATACGTATACAATGTGTAACAAAAATAAGTGATAATACTTTAGGGTGTGTACATGTTCCTTGTAGAGAGTTCATTGTGAAAGAAGCAGCGCTGAAAGACGAAAAATTTTTTTCACTTTTGTATGGGCAAGGGCCCGAGCGTCACGAGTTTCCCCATACAAAAGTGAAAAAAAAATTTGGTCTTTCAGCGCTGCTACTTTCACAGTGAACTCTCTACAAGGAACACGTACACACCCTAAATTATTATCACTTATTTTTATTACACCTTGTATATATAATTGGAATCTCGGAATCGGCTTCAACGATTTTCATGAAATTTAGTATACTTATGGGGGGTTTCGGGGGCGATAAATCGATCTAGCTAGGAATCATTTTTAGAAAATGTAATTTTATTCGTGTTTTATCGAATACCGAGCAAAGCTCGGTCAAATAGCTAGTTATTTTTATAGCAGCACATGTATTTACAACGTCGATAAAAATTGAAGACATGAGTACCTATATGAACTAGGTATTATATTCGAAGGTGTTTTAAGAGTCCGTATACGAAATTTTGCCGAAATTTTGAATTAAACGACAGAAATAATCTATATACATAAAATTCTATCTATATAGATAAAAAAACAAAACAAATTGTGCCAAAAAATACGTTTCAAAACAACCAAGGGCGTCGCCAAGGGGGGGCAGGGAGGGGCAGCTGCCTCCCCTAGAGATTCTAAAAAAGTTGCCAAATATAATGCAAACAACCACCACTATAATATTAAAATCTGGTAATAGATGTAAGGCTCGTAGTACAAGTGCTTCATGTGCTGTCGACTTTACCTACAATTCATACCTACTTTTCTCATTTATAGAGAATGAGAAAAGTATGAATTGTAGTAGGTAAAGTCAACTTGCCCCCCCCTGCGCCATCAACTGGCGACGCGGACGCCCTTGAAAACAACCTAAATCTCACATTATATTACTCGCCGCAAGGCTAATGTGAGATTTAGGTTGTTTTGAATCGTGTTTTTCGGCACAATTTGCTTTTCTTTTTTTTCTTTTTTCTCGAATTGGATAGAATTTTATCTATAGATTATTTCTGTCGCTTTCTTTTTATGAATTACAGCTCCAAAATGCCGAAATTAACAGCAATTCTTTGCCCATTTTCTCTAAAATTTTGCCGAGTACATATTTTTTTACTCAACTATTTTATATTAAAGTGGTAAAAAGTAATTCCAACATTGTATAGACGACTTTCTCAACAGTACATTGTATTTTTTTCATACCGTTAAGACGTCAATACAATCCATAAACAGGTGATATTCTAAACCTTTTACAGCAAAAATCACAAAACTGTCGAGGATTTGAGTTGGATTATTTAAAAATACTTAAAAAAAACAAAAATCTAGCTCCAACATTAGATTATAATTGAAATGATCTTACATGTTGTGCATTAAAACTTATAGAAATACTGTATTTTAACTGTTAAATCATGTCTGTTAATCAGCGAAATCGGCAAAATTTCGTATACGGACTCTTAAACGATGTTTTTCTCTTATCTAGAAAAACATCGAGTTTTTCCTGTAAACACCGCTATCGCGATCACGATGGTGGCGATAAAGTGGAAAATTTCGTAAAACAAAAATATTTACGGCGCGAAACACAACTATAATTAGTCTATCAAAATATATTTAATTGGCGCTATGATTACGGGGTTGTTGTATTTGCCTAATGGAAGGCGAGATAAAAGGCGGCGGTATCTTCCATCTGTAATTAGAGGCCGCACTTAAACCTACTCCTCCATCTGTCTTATGTAAAGTGTGAAGGTTCAAGGGTCGGTTACGTTAGCGCGATTTGCAGGATGTCGTACTATTGTATAACACTTTAAACATGACTAATCACTATAAGTGAGTAATATTTGGCGGACCTTAGAGCTTTTCATAAATGGTTTTCCTGTCATGCGGACCAAATCTGTATTATCCATAGAAGCATCACGCGCGCGGCTGAGCATGTTGTCATCCGCATGCGGACAAGATTTGTGCGCGGGTAAAACACGCATGACAGGAAAAGCGGCCTAAGTTTTTGTCGGTCGGGTTGTGTCAAATTAATATTGTGTCTTGTTGTCGGCTCTATATTTATTTTAACCCGGTATAATAATGAAGGTACATAATATATATGAAGCAATTTTTCCATTAGTATAATGAGTAGGTAGATAAGTAAATGTACACACGTGACACAATATATTTTTACTTTTGATGCTGTCTCTATTTCGGTTTTTTTGTCGTTAATCAGCCAAAAATGATTATATACTTTCAGTGCTGAAAGTGTCTTTAAGTGTGTGCAAAAATGTCTTATATAGAGATCAGATACAGTTTTGTCACACTGTACAAAAGTTCGACGACACGAAATTTCGCTCATTCCTGCGAATCGGACGAATGTAACAGACGCGTTAGTGTTAAGTAAGAGCTCTTGATATTTGCACACGTGGTACAAAAGCCTTTTGTTTTTAATGATTGATCACTGTTCTTTGATACACATACATAATATAAAGTAATTATTTAAATTATATCTTCTTTCTTATATATAAAATTCTCGTGTCACAAATAACACGATGTTAGGCCGCGTACTCCTCCGAAACGGCTTTACTGATTTTAACCAAATTTTATATGCATATTGCATATTCAGTGGGTCTGAGAATCGGCAACTGGGTACTTTTTATACAAGTATAGTATAAAAAGTGTACAGTATAAAAAGATAAGTGCATTTGTTAAATAAATAATAGTTAATTATTACAACTCGAGACTGACGGCGACCATTGTTTGTGCGACGGGATAGCGATGGACGTTGCCATGGTGACATATCACATACTTACTTAGTTATTTCAATAAAATAATATGGGCGAAATACTTTATATTAAGGTAAAACAACGTTTGCCCGGACAGCTACCCCCTTACTAATAAACGCTGTATAAGCTTTGAATAATTACCTAGATACAGTGTTTTGTCTTCTTCAATCCAATTAAAAATGTCACTTGTATGACAGGAACAAAACTCTGTATAACTATTCAAAGCTTATACAACGTTTATTAGTAAGGGGGCTAGTATATAATATAATGAAATATATATCGCTAAATTGCAATAAGTATTATATTGACTTCACAGTTTTTGCATAATATTGTGCACCATCACAAGGCTTTTAGTGAAATTGCTTATAAATATTCAAACTATTGCATGCGGCTAATGACGCTACCGCTAGATGGGAAATCTAATTAATTTGTCATACTTAATTGTAGCTTATTGCCAGTTGTAAAATTATGAGCATTACAAAAGGAGAGGTAAAGAGTTCGATATGTAAAATATTGATTGCAAATTTTACTTTGGTTTGAAATTGCAAATTTTACTTTGGTTTGTTTCATTTATGCAAAGGCTTTTCAAAATAACTAGGTATGTTTAAGAAAAATAAGTACCTAAAATTAATTATTATCGGATTTCAGAGCCTTTTATTCATAGGCAGATGGCGAACCTACGTTATTTAGTCGGGCTATGTCAAGTCCATTCACTAATAACTGCATTACCTAACTTGACATACATTTGACCAAATTTTTGTCAAGTACCAATAATTTCATTTTTTCAAATCTAAATTGAATAGCAATAAAAATTCAAAAGATACGAAACATAAAAAGCGCATTTCATTAAAATTGGCTTCGTCTAGTGGCAAAATAGCCACTTTGTCATTCGAGAGAGACCCGGAATAATTGTGATGGGTGTAATCTGGGTTTTTGTGAAATTATACGCTTTTATCATTAATACGGCTGTGGTGCAAACAAACAGCGGCACTCTGTTTGTAGGGCCGCTGAACCTTTTGAAGTGAACATAATATTATAGAACCATTTCCATTTGAAAATTAAAAATTTAAAGCAAGGTATAGTGTACAAAAAGAAGTACTTATATTTAGCAGTGTCTTATATCGATATAATAAGCTTGTATTTAGCTTATTATGGACAATTTTAGTTTAAAGTAAAAAAAAAAACACCTTAGTTGCAGTACCTAGTTTATAAAACATTGTGGTAACGCAAGGAAAATATTGAAATAAGTAAATTTTATAAATTTTATAGATCGTCTGAAATTAAGTTTTATCTACAGTTAATTGTACCCTATTTTTAACGCCCATACTCAGACTCTTTTTATGATGTTTTACTTGATGATTTATGTAGAGTTTGACAGAAAATGTTAGAGCTTGTGTGAAAATCTTCAATACATTAAAGTAATTTTAATCTAATGTTAATCTCTCTGAATTCAAATCTACGGCCCTAAGACCTTTTTCCACTTTTATTCATCGCGCGTCCATCATATTATGAAATATAAGAATAAATAAATATAAAAGGTTGTCAACACCTTTGTAGAAAAGATTGAATGATTTGACACAATAGGTAATGTTTTTGGTAACACCGGCCAGCGGCCAGCACTCAGCTACCGCCACATGTTACTTTCTATGTTTTCACACGTTTTCCTGGTGAAGGGGCTCTTTTGATAATTGCCTGCATTACCTGTCGTCGCCATTTTGTTTTTTTGACATACAGGTATGGTTAAGTTAACTCTAGTAGGTATTATAGAGAAAAGGAAAGCTCTACCTCTAAGTTAGTAGCTCAGTAAGCCTGTATGATTTAATTTTTTTTGGTTCGGAGAGTAAGTAAATATAAATTGCAGTTAACCCATTAAGCCCCATAAGCTCACCGGTGAGCGAGACACAATAGAATAACAATGGATTTCCAAGAATCCACGATCGAAGGATTAAATGATGATTTGTATGAGCTTGTTTATATCTGGTACTTGGTAGGCTATCCTTCTTCCCGCCGATATTTAGACAACTTCGATATTTCCTATCTTCAGTATCAGTAGTCAGTAAGTTGGAACGCAAGTATAGACTAGGTACAGGCAAAATTTGGATAAGTATCTTCAGCAGCAAGGATTATGGAAATTGGAACTAAGGCTAAAAAGGTAAAGTTTACGTTTTCTATGTCCGGAAATCATTTAGGAAAACTATGACGCGCTTACATCATTTTACAAATGCTATCGGCACTTTTACAAGATTTAAAATAAACAACGAAAAAAAGGCGTGAGAAAGGTTCGCCGCCAAATGTCAGGACGTGTTAATATTTAATTTGTAACCGTAATTAATACGACGGGGATCTCTAAAACATTTTTTTGATGGAGTGTCAATTATTTCATCACTGGGAGCGCCGGCCCGCTTAGATCTTATCGATGCCCGAGTCAGCATTATAGACAAAACGTTGGTCCTTTGATGTTTGGAATAAAAAAAAACAAAATTCGAATTTCAAAAAACAATTTTGTTCACTTCGGCACCGGGTGACGGGTCACAAGAACTGCTGACTGGAGTCATAGTAATATTGGTGTTTAATGATTTTGAAGATGCTATGATCGATCATTGACTATTTTTCCAAAAGTAATAACTAATAAATAATAATTTTTATTCTAAGATAAAACCTATATCCTGATTGCATGAAACTAGCCTATAACATAGGCCATCCATTTTAAAGTTCCAAGTGAATACTTACTCAAAACTTAAAATGGAGCAAACTGCAAACATAACAAGAAAAATTGTGTGTGTGTGTCCGTGTGCATGGGCGTACCCAGGTTCTGGGCCAGGGAGGGGCAAATTACCCAGGTTCTGGTGCCAGGGGGGAGGGGGGGCAAATCACCCAGGTTCTGGGCCAGGGGGGGGGGGGCAAATCAGATTTCTCATAAGCTAGGTGTTTATAAAGAATAAAAAATTAATAATTTTTAGTTGTAAAAATATTGTATTGCAAACAAATGGCAAAAATTCGTTCTTAATTTTTTATTTTTATAGATAAAAGTACTAGATAATATACTTAGTAGGGACGTCAACATGATCCAGGGGGGGATCCTGCCCCCCCCCCCCCCCCTCGGTACGCCCATGTCCGTGTGTCACTTCCCGTAGGTTGCATTAGCGGCTCTGTAATCACGCCGGCCTCTAATCTCGACGCCGAAACATAATTAATGGAATTATATAAAAATGTACATCCAAACTAGTACAAACTAAAATATTGAGAGATGTTAGACGCGTGCACAAAAGAATTTTGAGAGAAAAAGTACAGTTAAACATAATATGTAATTATAAGCTTTTAGGAAGTCGGTTAAAAATGGTGATTTTTAACAATTATTATATCAGTAACTTTTCACAATAAGTAACGTTTAATTTATAAAATACTAGCTGTCCCGGCAAACGTTTCTTTGCCATATAAAGTAGGTATTTCACCCGTATTATTTTATTGAAGTGACTAAATAAGTATGTCACCATGGCAATGTCCATCGCTATCCCGTCGCACAAACAATGGTCGCCGTCAGTCTCGAGTTGTAAGAATTTACTATTATTTATTCAACAAATGCACTTATCAATATGAAAAGTACCCAGTAGCCGATTCTCAGACCCACTGAATATGCATATAAAATTTGGTTAAAACCAGTAAAGCCGTTTCGGAGGAGTACGCGGCCTAACATTGTGACACGAGAATTTTATATATAAGATTAAGGCAAGAATTGCAATAATTTTCACAAGAATGCGCATTTAAATTTTGCAGCATCTACATTTAGAGATTATGTAAAAGACTTACAGACATCTAAAACTTTAAAAGGGGTTTGCAATATAAATATTGGCCAGGTGGGACTTATAAAGAAAAGTTCACACCTTTGTCGGGCGATAAAATACACAAGTAAATGATGATGAAAAAACGGACGCAAGACGCCTCACAATAGTATCGTGAGTCTATACAAATATAAAACAATCATTTTGATTGTTAAAAAGTAGTAGATAATGGCTAACGCAATGTTCACGGGTGGTACAAGTTACAGGAGAGAGCTTCGCTGTAATCGCTTGTAAAGTAGAAGCTGTAGTAAAATCATTTTTTAGGGTGAAGCCAAACGAGCGTAATTTATGAGTTGTGAGTCGCAGAATTTCGGCTGACAGAAATTCTGCTGCATTCAGTTTGATACAAAAGTCATGTTTGATTCACAGGCGCTTTATTTTGTGAGTCATGATTTGTATGAAAATATATTTACGCGACAGAAATTCTGCGACTCACGACTCACAAAATTACGCTCGTTTGGCTAACCTAACCTAACCTGTGTGAAGACAAGAAATCAAATGTTTGCTATTTAAATATTACGACCGATAATAATAATTTTAGAGTAATTTTAGTTCCAGCTACAAAATGGTTGATGTATGTCTAAGCTGGTTTGCTGTGTTTTGTAAAACATATTATATTCGTTTCATAGCGTCTATGTCATAATAATTATTTTAACGAGTTATATGCCTTCTGATAGGTGTAATACTTAGGTATTATCACAGATTTTAATGGCTGCGTTCTACGTTGCAATGCTTGGCTATTGATGTGAAGATACGAAGTCTATTTAAAACAACCTCCAATCGCTACCTCTCACGCCTCAAAACCTACCAGCTAGTCATCGCGCGGCGCCTTTCAATTCATCTCAAATGCCGGGATACTCCCCCTCAACACAAAGCAGCGTTTGCCGCCTCGTTATGTAAAATCCCCCAAACAATGCCTTATCGCTTTCGATAAAAATTAACAATGGACAACCATCCTAATCTGCCCCCTATCCCCACATTCTGCGGAACAAAGCGGGGTCACGTCTATTGGTTAAGGCTCTATGCTCTATGGAATCGCGGCGGCCATATTGAAAACAAAAGCGCCAATCAATGTTCTAATTTTAAAAATTTTAACAGCCGGTCTATTAATATTATAGCTATTTTGATATTGGCGATTCATTGAAAATAATTTGTCTAAAGGATTACGTAATCCTTTGATTTCTTTGTTGTTTTTCTTAGCTTTGATTCCAACCGGCAACTCTTTTGAAACTTTCCAGGATACAGTTTTTGCCTATCTCTACAGTATTTAAATATTTATGACTTATAAAATAATACAGTATCCAATTAGTAACTTTCTTGATAAAGTTTGCAAAACGTTTACAGGCCTTCATAATGTTGTATTTAAGTACCCCAAAAGGAAAGTTTTCGTTCTGAGGCGTACGTAACTAAGTAGATGCTAAAATAATAATCTACAGAATGTAACAAAACGAAGTTACTCTTTTAGCGCTGCTACTTTGACGGTGAAGTCACTATACAGTATACAGGGGACTCAAACACACCCTAAAGTATTATCAATCTTTAATAATGCCTCTAAAGTCCATTAACTCTATATTATTTTCACTGCAATAACCCCCACATTTCTGGAAGTCGGTTAAACAGTAGTGAAGATACTAGAAAAGTACATAGAAATGTATTCACCCCTCGCTGTATGTAAACTCGCTTCTACTTTAAAGTTCTACGAGAATGATCCTTATATTCTAGCCTTTAAGGTGCTGTCAGGTGTAAAATAAGTGCGAACTCCCTGTGAAGCGGTACACACCGACACATAATAAACATTACCGCACAAACAGCGCGCCCGAGGCTGCGAGTGGCGCCCCATTTGCATACTGCCTACTTTTGTGACACAGGATAGGTTCATAGTAGGAAAGAATCTTTTGTCTTATTTTCAGTGTCGGATTTATATTTTTATGAGTGTCTAGGCCACTTAATTTCTACCGTCCCATTTACGAAATCTGCCAACCCCGTAGGACGCTACGACACCTAGGCCGCGGCTTAAAAAATCCAGCCCTAGTAGACAAGTGGCAAGCGATTATCTTAAACGCTAACAAAATGTATGCGATTTGACATAAGTCATCGCTTCGCTAGCGAATACTGGCGTTGGCGTTTACGACAATCGCTTGCCGCTTGTCTAAGCCCTCAGGGCTGTTTATTTTATAAGGCCATAGAGTCGATTTTGAGGTTGATGCCATTTTCACGGACTTGGTGGAGCAGCCTAAGAACCTTTATGCTTAAACTTTGTTAAGCCTCATGCGAGTAGTCCTGCTTCAAAATAATATTAAAGCTACTGCGAGCCTCAAAAGAGTTTATATAATAAGGCGAAACCATACGGTTTTTAGATTATTCGGTGGAAGGATTTCTGAAAGACACCATCCTTAACGATAACTAATAATAATAAAAACTATACCCTAGCTACACAAAATATATTACCAAATTAGGTCCATACTTTTGAAAGACACGATTACTCCTCTACTACTGCAAAATCTTTGTTTATCGCATGATAAATACCAACCAAATATTAACTGAAAACTCTATCTAGATAGATAGTTTTTCATCTCTTTCTAAATAGATAGAGTTTTCTGTAGACTGTAACCAACCAAATATCAGGAGAAAACTCTGTCTATATTCACAGAGTTTTCAACTCTTTCTATATAGATAGAGTTTTCTGTTGAATGGTTCAACTCTATCCAGATAGAGTTCAAATTTATGTAGACAAATAGACTTTTTCAACTCTTTATATCTAGATAGAGTATTATGTTGAACGGTTTAACTCTATCTAGATATGTACGGTCTTACCACAAAAGATCTAAACATCTATTGAACAGTTGTTTTGAGACCATTATGAATGAATTTTTCTCTAATCAACTGTTCAACAGGTGTTTAAATCTTTTGTAGTAAGAACGATCGAGTCGAAATGGTTTCATTGGCATCTCTATACCTTGGAAAGAATCTAATCTATTCTAAGAAAGTTTTAATTTAAATATTAGGTTTTTTTTGGAAATATAAATAGGTATTCTACCTTACCTATTCCTCTGTTCTGCGGTAGAAACTCCACTTGAACACTAACCTAATAGGACATATGTCAGTTACCCGTAGCTACGTGCCGGCAAATTACTGCATGGAAGGGTTACTCGGTTGATTTTCAAATGCTTGCTGCCTGAATATACCGGGACCATTATTCTACTGAACATTATACAGTTAATACAGCTTCGTTTTAAGTTCGATCCGTTTCATATGAAATTACAAGATGGTATTCCTATGAATTATGAATTTTCAAGGCCTGCACGTCCTGATTGGCCGAAACTCCAAATAACAGTCGTATCGTGTTTGTTTGATGTATGATGTATCCCGTTTACGAGCTTTGCTATTATTTCCTATTTGATAGGGTCCAGACTAAGGGCTCCTACACATTCGTGGGAATTCGCAACGCAATGTCATTTTTATTATGAGTTTTGTCTCTAGTTTTGTCATGAATTCGCAGTTTTGTGTGGGAGCCCTAAATCGAACAAGGAAAGAATCTGCATTATTGTTGGATTAAATATACTGTAGTAGAATCGGGGTACTGGACTCTTTATTGGAATCGCCTTTGGTCCATTATTTTCAAGTATTTGGCAATAAGCTTTTGATGTTTTGTGTTGTGGTGAGACGTTTTCAGGACTAAAAGAGAATAAAGATAGACGTTTCGCGCAACTTCTTTTGCAGACATTCATATTTTATGTCGAATAGAACCTATACAGTACAAGGACCTACTCACCTACCTGGGTAAGTGGGTCCTCGTGTAGGAGCCGTACATTTTGTCGCAGTAAAATTATCACATGCCATTTCCCTGGTTCTCTTCACGTTAGCCTTTACAAAATAATGTACTTATATTAAATGTTGTGTAGCAATAAAATTTATATTACCCATAGGCCATAATCGATTGGGCATGCTATAGACAGCTTGGAAATCATGATGACAATAATAGTTACCCAACACAGACAACAATCTTATGTAGTTTTTGTCATAAGGCAGTTTACTTACGTGCAAACTGCAAATATTATTGGTTAGTTGACTTATGGTTATTATAGAGTTAACAATTACGTAAAAACAAGATAAATGCTTATGTAACTGATTCCTATATTCTTTCTAACGACAATAGATGCCTCTTGTAATAATGTTTGTCCACTCGAGCCGGGGTCACACAAAGAATGTAAAAGCAAACAAGCTGTGAGACAAACATACAGTTTGGGTGACCCCACCAGGATATGAGTGGATTACAAACGAAAGAAATGCTTCTAATGATTAGCGTTTTGTTTATACCTTATGAGTTATGAAAGAGCTTGATGACGCTCGCACAAGAACCGTACATTTTTCCCGGATAAGAAGTATCCTATGTCCTTTCCCGGAGCTCAAAGTATGTCCAATGTAAGGGTTTTAGGGTTCAGTAGTCAACCAAGTTTTGTTGATTACCCTGTAACGGAACCCTGTAACTAAACCCTGTAACGGAACCCTAACGAGCTGATCTTTTGTATATTGATAGATTAATAGACTTCATATAATTTGAGAGAAACATTTTCCTAAAAATAAAACAGTCCATATTTTAGGATCATTAATTCAAAGTATGAAATCCTTTCTATCTCTGTTAGCTAATACTTTCAAGATTTTTCGCAAATAAAAATGTTGTTCGTCTTATCAAAATGAAGCTACTCACAAAAAATTTGCTTGTTAGTAATAAAAAAAAATGTTCTAGGGCTCCCGTACTAGGTATATCCTATGTCCTTTCCCGGAACTCAAAGTATCTCCATACGTCATCAAATACATCATCAAAGGTTCAGCGGTAAAAGACAGAGAGACAGACACCATTGATGATGTTCTCCGCGATAAATACATTGCAAAGTTGTAGCTTAAGAATATCATGCGCAGTTTGAAGTCTTTGTGAACCATGGTGTCTTTTTGTCCCATTCGAGAAGAAAACACATTTACTATTAACATGTGTTTGTGTCTGCAATAATAATGATGTGCAAACAAATTATTTTAGATATTCCAGCCCGTCACGTATTGTTTGTCCATATGAGAGGTAACCCTAAACCACCGTATTAACTCTCTTGCGCATTTACTGACTAAAGACCTGGCGGTCATTTTGTTTTCAATTGAATTAGGAAGACTATATTCCTTACCAATATGAAGATCCATACTGTGCATCTATACTTATTACTAAATATTAATACTACCTATTTGACCGAGTTTTGCTCGGTATTCGATAAAACACGAATAAAATGACATTTTCTAAAAATGATTCCTAGCTAGATCGATTTATCGCCCCCTATATAGGTACTAAATTTCATGAAAATCGTTGAAGCCGATTCCGAGATTCCAATTATATACATGAATGAATTTTGGCCCAACGGGGTTGCGGGCTAACTAATACGTTATGATATTATGCTATGCAATGTTTCAGTATCTGTCAAGCTAGTTTTCTAACGTATCAGATAAAGACAAAACATTTTATGACTATAACACTATGCGAATCGTTTTATTAGTAAATATTAATTGGATTTAGACATTTTATCGTGAAGGGATATGCTATACAGTGTGTAACAAAAATAAGTGATAATACTTTAGGGTGTGTACGAGTTCCTTGTAAAGAGTTCACTGTGAAAGTAGCAGCGCTGAAAGACGAAAAATTTTTTTCACTTTTGTATGGGCAAGGGTTTGTTGTATATAAGGGCTTGAATGTTTGATATTATAATGTGAACAATTAATAATTAATTATATGCTAGAACCAGTTGATTGGAACGATTATCCGATTGTGGTTTCAAAAATCTAAATTTCATTATGGAAACAGGCGAAATGAAATCGTATAATTGAAATTAAAAACTACGGTACCCGTATATGACCAGCTAGCGACGCCATATTTATTGACACTTGTTCCCCGATGTGTCTGTAATGAGTCTGTTTTGGAGACGATAAATAAAGGCCCTGCCGCTTTAGGGTTGACAACTGTAACGCATCTACGAAAAATAAGTTTTTTGTGTTTTTTACATTTTCGCTATTCTACGTTATATTGCAAGAAATACATCACAAAATTGGAGTTGAGAAATGAAGACAATTAGTAGATGAAGTAGATATAAGAACATATTATATATATATATATATATATATATATATATATATATATATATATATATATATATATATATATATATATATATATATATATATATATATATATATATATATATATATATATATATATATATATATATATATATATATATATATATATATATATATATATAACTTAAGGATAATAAGTCATCTTTCCCTTATAATTTGAACAGTGGGGATAAAATGGTCGCTTTGGAGAATCATATTATGAATATGATCCATTTTTTTTAATCGCAAAATGGTTTGATAGTTTTGACAATTCATTTGCTGAATCGATTGAGAGGAATTGCTAAATGTGTGTAAATATTTTTAGCCCCGCTGATCTTAGATCTTATACCTTATACTTGATGAAAAAAATGTATATTTTATGTTGTGCCAGATATATTGGCTCTAGCCAATATATCTGGCACAACATAAAATATATAATTTTTTTTTATTTCAAATCATTTCCTGGACCTGGCCTTCATTTATACAGAAAAACGAACATTTTAAATTTGTTATCATTGTAGACATTAGAAAAACTAATAACTGATTAGTGATTACTGATAAGTTTTATCCAATAAATATTCTGACAAACCACATGAATCTACTGTCAAAGTTTTTATTAAATTAAAGTTTAGCAATCATTTATTCCGTAAGTGCGGTTAGTCACCAACCCTGACTACCAGTCTTCGTCGGGCCAACGATTCTGCCGGTATGTTCAAATATTTGGACAAACTTTCTTCCATTATTGAGCTACCGATATTTTACGTATGTGTTTGTTTTTGTATGAAAATGTTTGGTAATTAAGCGTTAATTTACCTCTAATGACTAAGGCTCTGCTCACAGCGAGAGCACCAAAGGTAATATGTTTGTGGGCATTAATGCGTAATTTTTTAAACTTTAATAGAACCTATATTTTTAAAGGAAATGAAATCTGTAATTCTACGATATTTACTAAGCCCCTTTATAAGAAAAAAATGTTTAAACCACGTTTAAACGTTACTTAGGAGTTAGGACTCTACAAATAGAGCATTATCACTTAATATGATTTTTTTCGGAATACTCACAATCTTTTTATGACAAAAAAATCGAATTGATCATTAAATCCATACTAATATTATAAATGCGAAAGTATGTCTGTCTGTCTGTTACCTCTTCACGCCCAAACCACTGAACCGATTTTCCTAAATTTGGTATGGAGATTCTTTGAGTCCCGGTAAAGGACATTGAATACTTTTCATCCCAGAAAAATGTACGGTTCCCGACGATCGAATTTTGGCACAACAGAGTTGCAGGCGTCATTTATTAGTAAATATAACGTTTTTTTCTCTTTCTGAAAACAAATTAATATACCCAATCAAGTATCGATCAACCCAAAGTACTCTATGGTCAGTATATCGAAGCCTTATTGATTTTCGTTATTTGTTAATATCGGGTTCAGTTATCGGAATCCGTTTAGGAGCACCCGATACCGGTGCCGGTACTCCACCGCAACGCCAGTTTAAATATTGTAATTTCGACGTCATTTCCTAAATATTATACCAGTGCGACGTAATAGGGATCATTTTAAGGTATACTTGTATAAAACAGGCAGATTTCGTAGTTAAATATAATGCAAAGACGAGTTGATTAGATAATTACATGACATGACATGACAATTATTTGCTAAATAAAATATTACATTGTACAGGATTTATCTGTGGACCCCAAACTAGACAAAGCCTGTATCTTGGTGGTCCTAGTATTATACACAATCAATTTCACAAACAACTATTAGACGCGCTTTCGGACTAAGGACAGAAATCGTGGTTTCATCTACATAATTTATTAATAAGATCCGTACCAACCAATGTTCAAAACAAGGCAAATTTACGCAGTACTAGAGACGCGTCCGCAACTCCGTTGCGCCAAAAAATTTTATCGCGCGGGACCGATACGGTACATATAATTTTTGGGATATCCTGTTTATTTGCTTTCCCGGGACTCAAAGTTTATCCACATTCAATTTCAGCTAAATCGGTGCAACGGTTTTGGCGTGAAGAGGTAACAATTATTACGAACAGAATAATATTAAGTATAAGAAGTACCTATATTATACTATTGATTTTCAGAGCGAAATAAGAAGAAGTAAGTCAAATACTATAGTGCCTGGGACAAGATTTTAAATGAACATCCTTATGCCAAGCACTTACGGCATTCTCATTGCTATACGCCTCCATCCGGGATGGAATCTGCACTCTCTGCGAGTGCGAACCAAAGATCTACTCACTAGGCCATAGATTATCACATCAATGTTCAATGTTCATGATTTCATGTGTGTGTGATCAACACAAATTGTTGATGTTTCACTACAACATTAACATAGATACTAGATAGTAATAGCAAGATAGATAGTTAAATCTGTGACTTTCTTGGTCTCCACAAGTCATGCTAAGCACACTTTCTCAAGTTGCGAATGTAAGGTAGAATGTGTTTCTTTGTTTATTTCTTGCTTAAGCAAAATAAAAGTTTATTTTAACCAAACTATGACAGCGTATTAAACACGGCTTTCATATGTTGGTAGTTATTTACCGAAATTATGGTCAAAAACGACAGTCATCTCGACAAACTTTCGAGGGATCGCCTTTCAAAATAATCTCCTGAGGACAGAGCAAGAGTTTGTTCGTATTGTGAACGCGGCAGTGTCAACACTTGAATACTTCCACGAAGGTTTATTTCGTCTACATTTCAAAAGTTCACACTAAAATCGATCGGGGTACAATGAAATTGTTTACATTAATCGTATAAAAACCGGCCATGAAATGTTCAAATATTAAAATTGGAACAATACTTTTATTTTCGTGTTTTTGAATTTGGAATGTATAAAATATTTTTTTTTCGTTAACACTTTTGGGCAATGAATTTGAATTGTTGAATGCTTTGAATACATAATTATTCTCTTAGGAATTATAAGTGTATCATATAGATTGAAGTAGATAAAAAATGAAGAATTAGATTTTGATATTTCGTAGACCTTCGTAGCTGTCTCGTAGCACGTAGCTGGTACACCGTAGACGCATGCTATTTTGAGGCTAGATTAGGTTGAATGTTTTAAATTTTATTGGAATGTGCAGAGGTAAAAAGTCTACAAAAAGTTTTGTGTTTTTTGTTAAGAGGAGTCCACACCGCCGTTTTTCCACACAAACGTTGTCCCCTGTTTCCTCCCTGGATAATGCCGGTAGAGTTATGATTTTTTTCCTGAATATCTATGGCCACTATTAGCATGTCCCTATGTTTTCTTTTTTTTCATAATTTTATTATTAAAAGGGATAAGAACGTCCAACAACCCAAAAAAAAATGGCCAGATTTTCCTCTGTGTTCAAACACCCAGAAAACAAAACTGGAGAAAATATACAAAAAAATATGTAAAACATAGGAACACAGCTCAAGCCTTGCTTTAATTCTTAATGAAAAAAGTACTTTAATCGGTTAAGTTTTGGAGAAGGAATCAGCGGAAAACGAATCGAAGATTTTCTGTTCTTTTTTTAGATTTTTTGTCGTGTTGTCTCTATCGCGCTCTGCGGTGGGAGACTTGAGATTGGTGAGACAGCAATACATTTTCAAATACCTATTTTCAATTTCTTTCGCCCTTGGTGTATCCTCTCAACATAACGTATAACAGTATACATAACATACTCTCGTGTTTTTTCTTTTATTTTTAGTGTGTTTTGAAATGTTTCTTACGTTCCAAATAATAATTGTGTTCTTGCCTCTCGGCGACGAGTTAGGAGTGTGATACCTGATTGATACTCAAAATAAACAGATGAACGGCCTCTCGAGAGCGATCGTTGAATAAAATCCGAGTCTTGTTTAACCAAACAGTCTTGTCATAGAAACCTCTTGAAGTGGGAGCGATTACCGAAGTTGGTGGTCTCGACTGTTTATAAATATTTCTTAATTATTTACCGTTTTGTTATTAAAAAAAGACTTGGACCAAAGTATTTTACATCTTTTCTTTTCTTCGACTTTAATCTATTTCAGTAGACCGCAGTTCAATTGCGATATGCGATTAGTTTACGGGGAGTTATCTATGTGTAAACACTAAACACTAAACATACCTTGAAACTTTAATTTAATAGGGTTATATAACTCTGTGGAAACTATAATATTAGGTTTATTCTAGCGCTACTTTCGTACTGTATAGCCAAACTTTTGCCCATCAATTTAAATCATCCCAATCGTACTCATTTGCTGCTCTCGAAAAAAAAAACAAAACTCAATATTGTTCAATCAAGAGTAAATACGAAATCCGTCGCGTTTACAACCGAGTGATCCCGGAACAAAAACATTGGGAGTGAAATCTTTTTCCCATAATGCGAATTGCGGGCATTGGGAGTCGGTCGCGCGTGCACATTTAATTGTGCCGGAGGAAACATATGCTGATTATGCCGCAGGGGATTGTGACTCTCTGTTGCTTACTTAATCTATGCTACATTGTTCTGTTTTTGAAAATTATTTGATATATTTTTAAATTAACTTGAAGTTATAATACTTATATCGATAGAGACTATAATAGTTTTAAACGTCGCATCGATCGCATGTTATGATTTGTTTTTGTTTTATAAACATTTTTATAGATCTTTAGAAGAATATGTAGTATATTATGTAGTTTGAAATTATTGTTTACAGATTATTATACCATACGAGCTTTTACCCGCGGCTTCGCTCACGTTAAGAAGTTTTTTTTTTTTTTTTTTTTTTTATGAAATAAGGGGGCAAACGAGCAAACGGGTCACCTGATGGAAAGCAACTTCCGTCGCCCATGGACACTCGCAGCATCAGAAGAGCTGCATGTGCGTTGCCGGCCTTTTAAGAGGGAATAGGGTAATAGGGGATGGTAGGGAAGGGAAGGGAATAGGGGAGGGTAGGAAAGGGAATAGGGTAGGGGATTGGGCCTCCGGTAAACTCACTCACTCGGCGAAACACAGCGCATGCGCTGTTTCACGCCAGTTTTCTGTGAGAACATGGTATTTATCCGGTCGAGCCGGCCCATTCGTGCCGAAGCATGGCTCTCCCACGTATATAAGTATTATTATATACAAACTTTCATCCCCTATTTGAACCCCTTGGGGTTGGAATTTATCAATATCCTTTCTTAGCGAATGCCTATGTCATAACATCTACCTGCATGCCAAATTTCAGCCCGATCCGTCCAGTGGTTTGGGCTGTGCGTTGATAGATCACTATGTCAATCAGTCAGTCACCTTTGAGTTTTATATAAGTATATAGATTCTTTTATTCTTTTTTTACTAAGATAAAATTCAACACGGAATCAAAAAGAAGTAAGTAAAGGGATAGTGTCCAAAAATGACTGTTTAGGTCGAGCTAGACTAGAATAAAAATAGATCGTGCGTGAACGAACGTTTGACGAATTTATCCTATGTCCTTTTCTATGGGCTAGGGTTCAAAGTCATACCAAATTTAGTCTTAAATGGTTCAGCACCTAAAACGTACCTAAGAGAATAACAAATAGAGAGAAAGATGGTCATAACTTCGCATTTATAATATTTATAATTTGTATATGAAAGGACATGCAAACTATATCATTTCAGAATCTATATGCCACACCGCACACGGTTTTTTAGCTTTCTGACAATAGTTTTTCTACTTACTAGCTAGTGCTTTTGATTGGCTTCAACTTCAACTTCAAAACGTTAACCTGTCAACACCATTGTTAAGAGCGCACCTGACCCTAACTTGACTACATACTTAAACCTAGATCTCAAAATCTGTAAGGTCTAGAAAACTGATTTTTTGACACAAGTAACTTCAGTTCATAAAGATTAAATGCTCAAGACGAAAACACGATTACTGAAAAAATGCTCTATAGTTTCTTTTTTACAAAAAACTTTGTTTTAGAACCATTTTTGTTTGGATCTTCGCAGTTTGCTGACTTTTCTTTAATATTTTTTAATATCTATAAAAAGGCATAGATAAAACCTAAATTTGCTCAAAACACTTTTTTCATAATCATTATAGTTCGTCTTTTATTCAAGTAAAACTAACTTGGCGATGATTCCGCGCTGTCCTTTTTCACCTGGCATATGAAAGACGGGCGTGAGATGTTTGATTTTTGGAGTCAGGAACGCTCTTAAATAGATAAACTCCAATCAAAAACCTTAAAGACAGGCAGGGGGCATAAGACGCGCCGAATTTGGATCAATTAAAATACATATACTAGAAATAACATTTCCATGCTATTGTAAAGCTAATAGTGTCAGAACCAATAATATTAGGAACATCTTTTAGTACTTTTAGTACACATAACTGATTACTATGAATACTAATACAAGCTCAAAGGAAATGTTACATCTGCCCATATCATATTCTATAATATTCTGGTTACTCCTAGACTGAAGTGCGAATCTGCGGGCGGTCGAGCTCAACGACTCTCCAATCTTGTTTGTTTTGCTGGTGTTTGTACTTCAGCCCTTCGCTTAACTATCCCAAGCTATTATAGGCCATAAACTAGAATTATAAGGGTGATATTACCGTGTACTTTTATGTCGTTGTTGGTAAGTTGCCGCCTGTACGTTACCCTGTTTCGTCAAGTGTTGACCGGGTATATTGCGCAATGACGCCTATAATACACCAATATTAAGTTACTTTGGGGAATTGTCAACAAATAGACAAAAGGAAATAAACAGTTCATTCGTGCAACTCTACTTTCCAATCTCTGAATATAAAGGCCGTTAATAATAATATGCTCTTCTGCAATCGCTTAAAATATAAATACTTAGCGTTTATGTGAGTCTATTTGAACTTTGAAGTATATTTAAAATAGAATTACTTTTGCTTTTCCAAACGGATTTTAGTTTAGTATTGAAGAATGGAGGTGACGCATTTTAAATGTATTTACAGTGATACTACATCATGATTTTCATTTTTAAGGTATTGCATAGCTTTAAGCGCAACGACCGAATCAAGAAATTCCGTAACGAAAATAAACCTAACACATCGTCTAACGTCGTTTCAGTCCAGCAGACTTGGGCACGGTGTTTGTGACTAGACGTATGCGCGTAGACTAGCTAATTGCTATGCCACAGCAGTCCCAGAATGCCACGCGCATTTTTTAAATGTTTCCTTCAAACATGTAATATAACAACAGAGCGGCAATTCGGCCTTGAGTCACAGTTTAAATATTTTCAAACGGATACAAAAATCATTACTTCCACAATTCTTTCACGACCCTCGTTATGCAAAATCGTTAAAAAACTACAATGTTGTCAATCAAGTCGATGATTTGTTATAAAATAGTCCGGGACGCCCAGGGGGGGCTTTCAGAATGCTCGGTGATTCCGTCACATTAACACCTATTAGGGCGGCCCCATACACTTTCCTTTTGGTGTTTATTGTGATCGTTTGTTTCGTACCAAACCGATCACAAAGAGTGAACCGGTGCGATTCGATGGGCGCTTTCGAGCGTCGAAAAGCGGTAATTTGGCCAGTCATTGTTGGCTAAAAGTCGGGCTTTGTCGTCACTTGGAATTGGCGTTTAGACCAGGAGTGGACGTTTATCCTGGCGCTAATGGATGCACTTTTATGGGTTATTTTACCTTGGAGTTGCTGTGAATGACCCTTATGTGGTTGGCATAAGGGAGCCTTTAGCATTGATTGGGCAGCTTTATCTGCCCGCTTTTGAAAGCATTATATCTACCGATTTTCTCAGTTCCTTGATCATAATACATATAAGATACTACTTTAATAATATGATCTGTGGTTCATTCATGAACGATAAAATAATAAAACGTCTCTACTTACGTTAATATGTATCAACGATTAATAAGCAAAACGTATCCCAGCCAAGTCACTTAAATCTTGTATGTAGGGTGTGGGCCCAGGCCCATTCAAAATAGGTGTAAAATCAAAATATCGATTCGATTTGATATCAATTTCCATCATGTTCTTGTATGATTACATGGAAATGATTATGGATCATAATATTGTATAATTTTGCAAAGGATTAACATTTTACTCTAACAATTTAATCACCATACACAAAATTATGACAATACTAAAATTACATTATTTTTTAATTTTAATTACGCTTAAAAGTATTCATGAAGCTTAGTATTAAAGCTCTACCATTAGCAACCCTCTTGCTTAACGAAGTGGTTAATTCGTCAGCGCTAAATTCGGTAAAAAGGGTTTGGGGACAGCCGTATTGTGTTCTGGATTACTTCCCTTAACTTTAAGATTAAGATAATACGGATAACAGATTACAGGGATTAGAAATATCCGAGAATAAAACTAGTCCAGACCTACTTCTTAGATAAAGTACCTAAGTTTTTTAAAATAAACTACAAATGTACTTACAAAGTTCTTACTCAACAACGGTTTAGTAAGAAATCGTAAGTGAAATAAATAAAGTGAATATTGTAGATCTTTAATAATAATTATAATAATATCTATGGACGCCTTACATTACACCACGTCAGTCTGCACGTCTGGCCCCGCGCTAAGTACCTGAAGGAGTTGTGTTACAGGTACCTGACAACGGAAATATATTTAATACTGTTATACTATGTACATAATATATTTAAGATTTTTAATATATGATACACATATTTAATACACATCCATGACCCAGGAACATTGAAAACATTTTTTTCCGTCGGCGGGATTTAAACCCGCGACCCCCGGCTTGAGCGCTGACCACGCGCCCAACCACTGAGCCACAGAGGTCGTCATTTAATAATTAATCAGACCTATTAAAATCGATGAGCACTAGAAAAAGATCACGTTAGTTGATGAAGATACATACCTACCTACAACTTACAAGACAGTAATAATAATAATAGCTCCCACACCGGTTTCGATGACGGTGGCCGGTTTCATTGAAACCAGGCCAGCTCCACAGGAGTAATTTTATAGTGCCCAAGTGTGTGCGCAGTAAACAAGATCACTCTCTATTCCTTTACTCTCATAACCCAGTGGAACAGAAGACCGATTCGACTATCGAGAGATCAGGCGCAGGACCGACTTTTTACATGCCCATCCGACGTATGGGTCATCTTTCTTGTCAGACAATCAGGTGATCAGCCTGCATTATCCTAACCAAACTTGGAAATAACATGTTTCCAACGCGGGAACGGACCCACGACCTCCGAGTCAAGAGCCGCGCTCTATACCACTAGAATCTAGACCATGGAGGCGTCAAGACAGTATAACATAATCAATACAATCAAGTACCTCGCTACGCCCATCATTGTAGCCAAAGTTCAAACGCCGAATCAAGGCAAAAAAAATCACATTATAAAATATTAAAAATTGTATGAAATTCTGGTTCTCGTAATCTCTTGCTAAACTCTAGTCTACCTTATATTTTTGTCACAAAAACGATAAGTTAAAGATATGAATTACGTTTTAAGCAAAATGTACTAGAATCTGTAAAAGATTTTGTATTAAATCTTTACCAGTTTTAAGTTGACATGGAGTTTTTGGGATTCCCATAGTTAGTGTGAACTAGGTACATAATGAGGTACCATATAAAGACAATAGGCTCAAAACAAGATTTAAAACAAAGTAACAAGGGTTTAAAGAACACCCAAGAAGTCTGAGAATTCCTTAGCAGGTAATCTTATTCATTGTTTGTAGCACGCGATCTGCCTATAGAAAGGGTGCTAATCCAGTGGCTAGACATGGCCATGGATTAAAGGAAAGCTTACAAGTAGGCAAAGATTCTAAAACTATGTGAAGTAAGTAAATATTCTAAAACTACGTGAAGTAGGCAAAAAGTCTAAAACTCGGAATATGGGATAGCATGCGCTTATGCTTGTTAAAAAATATACTTAATAAAAGCGTGGTGTAAAAGTTAGGCCATTTCCGCCGCACTCAGAAACGAATATTAATTACACTGTAATTAAACGAACCAGGTTCCAGGAGGCATTTCATCAGGCCAAAAATACTAGACAAGTGGAGAGCCCTATCCCAGAAAGCGAATTTTGGTGGTCACGTAGGGACGTGACCACCAAAATTTGCTTACTTGCGGCTGAGGGCAGCCATGAGGATACATACGACTAGGAAGAAGAATTAAACGAAGATTTTGATGTAATATAAGCCCCATACTTTGTGTGTCAAACTCTTTATTAAATTGAAGTTTAATCATCATTAAATGTCTGAGTGCGGCAATACAGTTATCTCAAACATAAAACCACTAGGTAAAACCCGATTTTGGGCTACGTTATGCGTTGTATGCGTAGTATTATGTCTATTATGTAGACTCTACATTTCTAAATGAATGTTAAATCACTTAAAAATAGTACACAAATTATTTTAACTTACTTAAGAGCTCACCTGACTCTAAAAATCAAACATCGTCCTTCTCTCTTCACACTCACGCCCGTCTTTTATATGTCAGGTGAAAAAGGACGGCGCGGAATCATCGCCGAGTTAGTTTTACTTGAATAAAAGACGAACTATAATGATTATGAAAAAAGTGTTTTGAGCAAATTTAGGTTTTATCAATACCTTTTTAGATATTAAAAAATATTAAAGAAAAGACAGCAAACTTCGAAGATCCAAGCAAAAATGTGTCTAAAACAAGGTTTTTTGTAAAAAAGAAACTATCGAGCATTTTTTCAGTAATCGTGTTTTCGTCTTGAGCATTTAATCTTTATGAATTGAAGTTACTTGTGTAAAAAAATCAGTTTTCTAGACCTTACAGATTTTGAGATCTAGGTTAAAGTATGTAGTCAAGTTAGGGTCATATGAGCTCTTAAAAATAAAACTTATATACTTTAGGTTTACTATATTATGTTTACTTCAATTTTCTTATAATATAGGTATTTCTGCTACAAAATTGTCAATGTTACATTATAATTAATAAATACATACCGGATCTTACCCGCAACTTAAATGTTAGCGCAAAAATTCATACATCACACAGGTACCATACACATCTCCAGACATACATACAAAAATACACATTTAATATTAGTACTGACATTTTAGCCTTGATTATAAAAGTGTGCTGAAGATTTTCATTAAAAGAAATAAAGGTTCTTTTTACTACAATATAAAGGTTACAGAACGGCGCCAGTGGCAATAATACTGGCCTGTGGCCATTGTACGAAATGTTTTGACCATAAAATATAACAGACAACAATAATCATTCATTACTCTTTACAAGTTTTTCCAAACCTTTGTACCAACCTATTCATTCACAAGTACAGAATAAGCGTAAAGGCACAAGACAAACTTTACGTTAGAAACTACATTTACTTCTTAGCAAAATATTCAAGTCTTAAACGCCTACTATAGGCTACATTTACTGCGGAAAAATGTACGGTTCTTCGGGATTTTATGGAACTGTATTTGACACATACGGTCATTAGAGTCAATGTTTAAATAAACTAATACTTATTGATCTACTTATCGTCTACCTGTTAAATATGGAAATGAGTCAATATTTTTTGTAACGAAAATAATGATTCAAAACCATTTACAAACAATGATTACGGATAAATAATTACACCTTTTATAATCAATTACGCTATGAGTTATTCATGCGTCTGTGTACTTCAATTTTATAATGAAAAAAAAATGGTAAGTGTCATGATTTTTGTGAGTCATGCATTTGGGTATATGTTTGCTAATAGTATATTTGTACTTCAAACAACTAAAAGTGGCGGCAAAAAACCCCAACATTTTTTTAGACAATAGTCTTTAGTTTACTCTAGCGGCTAGATTAAAAAGGCCCAAATTAGTCTGACGCCGCGTAGGTCGTAGACAACAATGAATACTTAGTTAAGAAAATAAACTTTTTAAGTAATTTGTGCTTATAGAAGTAAAACATGTTTTACGGAAGATTTTTAATACAGAAATGTAGAATTTGCTGCAAAATTTATGTAGAAGGAAAGTCGGTTTATGTAGTGCACCAAATAGTATAACATCATATTCTGTCTGCAGCATGATATAAAATTGTTACATAAGTATGCTAAATATAAACGTATATATAAATAACTAGCTGTCCCGGTGATCTTCGTGTCACAGGTCACTTTAAAACCTTCCCTGGACTTCTACGAATATTTTAAGACTAAAATCAGCCCAATCCGTTCAGGCGTTTTCGGGTTTTAGCGCGACTAACACATTTGAAAATCCATTTTGAATTTTTATATATAAGATTATTATTAAATTACAATTCACTGTTTTTTTAAATCAATTAGTTGTTGTATTATAAATACGTTGCGTTGATTTTAATGAAATTCTCTAGTTGAATTTTTAGTTTCCTCATATTTTGCATATTACTAAGATTTATTCAAAACCTACTTATGGACCTACCTGTAGTACTCATTAGTAATAACTAAAATGGATTATCAAATTCTGGAATATTCTTGCAAATCCAAAACATTTTAGCCTAGTAGATAATCCAGTAATCCAGATCCATTCATGGAAGCTGTCCATACCTTTCTGGATATTTATTATCCATTCCATTGTATTTTTGTTAGTTCATTATCGGTTTATGGTCTCACACTTTGTGAAACAAAGAATCAAACAATCTAAATAGGAGTAAGAATGTTAGTGCGTACAATTTTTGGCAGAATATTTAAAAGCACAGATAAATGATTTTTAAAACGAGACCTTTGCCTAATCTAATACTTATTAGAAAAATTAAAATTAAAAGTTATTTACTGCTCTTGCAAAAATGTTCTATTATACCAGTAACATAATATATTTAATGCCGTCGCTTTTTTGATCTTTCGTTTCTTAAAACTTTAAAACTTTAGATTTAACACATGCTAACACCTATATTAAATTATGATTATGCTAAATAGGTGTCCACTCAAGATTTTTAATGTATGTTTATTGTTTAAGTACTTTTAAATATATAGACAGACATAATCGTAGCTTTTTGAGAAGTCAGTTTAAAATAATTTGAATATGAACTCTACAGTCTACATAGTTAATCATAACTGCTACTGAGTCATAGAATAATTAAAGTTTTTATAATCGTAATGATGTAATTTATTTGTGTGTGGTATTTTAAAAGTTTTGTTACTTACGCGTGGGATTAAATTATTGTCGTTTGGCATTCATGGCATACCTATTGTTTTAAATAAAAAATTTAACCCAATCAGTATTCATTACTTCAAACTACGTTTAAAACTCTTTGAAGTCAATTAATAATCAAACTACAAATACAATTTAGTAAGATAAGATAAACCGAATACAAGGATTTTATTTTTAAGAAAAAATCCAACCCCTTTTTAAACCTAATTATTGAAATGTAGAGACTAGTCGCTAGAGCATCAATAAGAGTTCTTTGTAAAGGATCTTCATAATATTATGTAGGTGTAACGATAACTCAATTATTAGGTTTGTAATTCCCAACATTACCTAGATGTTATTTATGGTAAGTTTCAATATTTCTCAATACTTTTGTTAAAAAATGATAGATTCTTAGTAACTTGAAGTTAAATGTTGAAATGTTACGATCATTTTGAGTGATGAGTCTGATCTACATCAGAGAAAATATTATAACTTGTTACAAACAAGACCTAATTTTCATTTAGTCCACGACTTGGATGTTTCCACTTATTTAAATCTATCAGTATATGATTTTTAGTATTTTAAAGGGTTCTCAGTCGAGTAAAAGTATTTTGCTAAATAATGAAACAAAATTCAATTTGAAATTCCTATTTATTTATTTAGTTAATATCTAGTAAATAATCAACACTATACTGCCTCTATAACAACAAGGAAGGACTATGTACAGATATCTCTAGCTTCACATACGGTTGGTCGTTTTCAGACTTTACAATTAAACTTTACTTTAAATATACAGTACATTTATTATTTACAACTATTTACAAGTCTACGGGTCGCACCGCAAACATCGGAAGTGATAACGTCAACGGGCAACGAAAAGACTTCAACGCGCTTCAACTTAATAGTATTAAAGCTGGAACAGAACTATCGGGAGCTAATGAGGTACACTACACTCGTAACGCCACACTTCACACTGCACGGCTTAGGTGTCGGGCGGGCGGTGCTGGTCGGGCTCGCTGGACGGCGCGGGTGACAGCGGGGGCGCCGCGTGCCGCCGCAGCTGTTGCAGCAGCGCCGGGTCGAGCGCCGGCCACCAGCCCGACAGCAGCGGGTACTGCGCCGCCGGCACCAGCGGCGCCCGTACCTCGCCCTCCGACCGCGCCTCGTCCTGGTCGCTCGCCACCACGTCGATGTCCTCCTCCGCCTCCTCCTCCGCGCTGCTGTCCCGCCGCCCACGCTTATCCGGCGCGTCGTCCGGCGCCAGCAGCGATGCCACGTCGAACTGCCGCTTCCGACCCTGCGCGGTCGTCACGCGCCCGCCGCCCCAGAACGGCAGCGGTAGCGCCGTCGGCGGCGGCGACTGCGGCGGCGGCGACGGCGAGTCCTCCCCGTCGTCGTCCACCGCCAGCCCCATGTGCTTCCTCACCTTCCGCTGTGCCTTCCGCCGCCGGAAGTCGCCCTTACGGAAGTCTTCCACGTTCGCCGGGTGTATCGCCCAGTAGTGGCCCTTCCCGTTGGCCGACCGGCCCGCCTTCACGAAGCAGTCGTTGAGCGACAGGTTGTGGCGGATCGAGTTGCGCCAGCCGGGGCCGCGCGAGCGGAAGTACGGGTAGTTGTCGAGAATGTGTTGGTAGATGTCGGACAGCACGAGCTTGCGGTCCGGCGAGCTGAGGATGGCCATCGCGATGAGGCCGATGTAGCTGTGCTGCGGCTTCGGCTCCTCGGGCTGGAGGGCGCGCTGCTGTAGCAGGGACATGGAGAGCGCCAGGCGCGGGCCGTAAGGGCCGTAGCAGGGCGCCGGCGGGTAGAGGCGCAGGCGCTCGGCCACGGCGTAGTTGTAGAGCTGGAGGCGGTAGTGGTCGAGGGCCGCGGCGGTGACCGCGGGCGCGTCTTTGGCCAGCGGCCAGGAGGCTCCGTCGGCTCCGCTGCACATGTCGACGGTTGGGGCGCGAGTGCGGGCAACCGGCGCGGGTCGTGCGAGGCGGAGCGCAGCCCCCCTACCCCCCGCCCGCGCGCCACCATCAGCCAATCGCGGCGCGCCCGCTCGCCGTGTACGTGTTTTTGTTTAGCGACGCCCCCCTCCGACGGTTACGACTCCCTGCCTTGAGGCTAGAGGTACCGATCGCAGAACACTGATTTATTATCTCGACACAAACACGCGAAAAATACTTTTTTACCACTAGTATGTGCTGTGGCTTCAGCGCGTACGCAAATAACATGTTTTATAACTTTGCTAGGTAACTTTTCAAAATTAAATGTTGATTACGTATAATATTACAGCAATATTATTTATTTTGAAAGCGTTCAAAATAAGCGTTAAAATAAATTTCCAAAAATAATATTACCTATTAATTTTGTTTTCATTCAAGAATTTTCGTGGGAGTTCGAGCTTAGTTACCGGTTTTTATGCTTAAAATAATTATAATTAAAAAATATAAATTATTGGAAATCTCTCTGTAATCGCTTTATAGAGGGTTTAAGTTGCGTTTAACATTGAGTCAATTAAAAAATCTGTATTAAAATGTACTTAATCACTTTTGCTGTCCGAACTCCGAAACAATAATTCAGAATTTTCTACATTTATTGATCTGGCGAGGAACGAGTGGCCATGTTTTCGTTTATCAAACGTCAACTTAAAGATGACATTTGATGAACGAAAACTACAGGGAGCAGTCGTAGGATGCTTTGGGTTTGTTTATCTCTCCAAAGCCTTCGATTGTGTTGATCATGCTACATTGATCAGGAAATTGCGCCACTATTGCATAAAGGACTCAGCTCTCAGCCGTTTGACTTCTTACCTTATTAATAGGACTCAAAGGGTTGAGATAAACGGTAACAGGTCCAATGAAACTAAAATAGAATTAGGTGTCCCACAGGGATCTATTTTAAGTCCATTTCTTTTTCTCATCTATATAAATGACTTACCTTACCTTGATAAGGATAATGATAATGAGATAGAACTTTTTCCAGACACTTCACTTATTTTTAAAGCAAAGCGACAACAGTCAAACTACGACGAGGTAAACAGTACTCTCTCAAAAATAGTAAAAATAGTAACAAATGTATAAAGTTTGCCCAATGTTAGGCAAATCCAAACCAATGTACTATTAAATGATGAGAAGATGAATTTGATAGACACCACTGTATTCTAAGGTATACCCTAACACTTACGATTACTACCCATATTTTAGTTATTTTCATAGTAGAATGTCATAATATGGAATCCTTTTATGGGGAGACGCTGCCGACTTTAATACAATATTTGTGCTGTAGAGCCATACTTTCTATAAAATGTCTTCTTTTGAATCTCTGAGAGATAAATTTAAAGAAATTGGTATTCTAACTGATGCTTCTCAATACATATTGTGATATATGTTAGAAAAAATATAAGTAAATTTAAAGCTATAAAACCGACTTCCAAGGTAAAGACAATAATAATATGATCTAAAAAGTATTAAATAACTCTTACTCTTTAATATTGCCTAACATCAAAATGGAGTTACGGGCAAAAGTGGCAAGTTTTGACTTGCCACTTTAAAAAATTCATGCCAGTTGTCAGCATCACTGCATGGTATATTGGATCTTTTACAAATATATTTTTTTGCCAACCATACGCGGTGAAACCGTTACAAATGACAATTTCGTACCGAGTACTTCCCTGTTATTTTGGAGATATCACAACAAGCAACAACACATTACTTCTTAGGACGGGGGAGCGAGATGCAAACAGAAAAATACGCATTCCACTTGAAGAGCGACAAGGACGGAACAATATGCAACAGTTACACATATCGTGGTGAGCGACCGTGATACGGCTCACCCTTATAATCGATACGCGAAATTAGTCTCTATATCGAGGGCGCTTAAGTGAAATTTCTGTTAAAGTAAGAATTTTAATGCATTGTTCGAGTTGTGAATGAGAAAGGAAAATAAAGAGATCGGTAGCGAGTGCGAGCGAGAGGGGAGACGTCGGCGGTGAGACGGCGCGAGGCAACAATGCAGTTGCCGCCCATTTAAATACGCCATTTTGTCTGTCTCCACAGCTTTGTGAGAAGGGCCTGAAAGGAATGTTTCGGGGTAGGAAATTACAGGAAATATTTACTCATTTGTAGCGCAGATAACGACTTAAGAGATTAATTGGCACAATTGTTTATTTCTACAACGTTTTGCGCTGATATTTTTAAAACTCTACGTAGAGACAATGTGGTTGGATTTTTTTTGATATTTTGCGTTTTTTTTTTGCGATTTGTCTTCTTGTATGTATGTATGAATAATCTCAGTAAATGAAAATCCTCCAAAACTTTCTACCCATACAGACCAAAATTTTCCTCGTCCAGACACTCATATTTCCCATCCTCGATTACGCCGATTCCTGCTACCTAGACGCCACTGAAGAGCAGTTAACGAGGTTGGAGAGTTTACAGAATCTCTGTATTCGTTTCGTGTTTGGTCTGAGAAAGTGTGATCACATCTCGGCCTACCGCTCGAAACTCAAGTGGCTACCTATCCGTCTCCGTCACAACTCCCATATCCTTTCTATGCTTTACAACATCCTGTATAATCCTCTCTCTCCTCCATACCTCCTTGACCGCTTCAACTTCTCTCGCCCACCCGATCTCCCATGCAGGTCCAACGTCCGGGCAAACCTCTCCCTCCCCTCCCATCGTTCCAATTTCTACTCCTATTTGTTTACTGTTCATGCTGTCAGATTGTGGAACTCACTCCCTCACACCATCCGCGACAGTCCCACCATTGCTGTTTTTAAACGTCGCTTGAAAGGGCACTATCTCTATCTATTTAAATGCCATTATAATATATACATATAGTATTTATTTATTATAATTACATTATTATATTTTATAGACATTATAGCATTTTGAATTACTTACATTGATGATCTGTTATTTATATATTTTGTAATTTTATATAATATTATAATCTTTGTTTTTATTTTTTCTGTTTATTTAATTGCTTATTTTATTATTAGTATTTTTAACGAGCATAATACGCTTTGACACACATAATATTGTGTGCACATCCTATTTCCTGTTTTAATCCTATCTCTCTCCGTAGGGCTGCTGAAAGAGATTTCTTTTTAGAAATAAACAGATCCTTTGTGTCGTCTTTCTGTGTAAACTGTAATATTGAAATGTTTCCTGTGCACAGTAAATTTATAAGTTAATAAATAAAATAAATAATAATTATTGCTATGATTGTATTCTTTCAATCAAATTGTTATTACAATGTAATCACATTTCCACTCACTGACTTTTTAATGTCTTTATTATAATTTATATCTAAACAATAAATAATTGTCATGACGTTTTAAATGCAAATATAAATAAATACCTCTAGGTAGGTACTCTGGCTCTACATTTCATGTCGTGCTTAGTTTAGATTAAAGATTAATAAAACATTAAAATTATCACATTATTAAAATTACTAAATTCTTATCAAAAAAAAATCAAATGCATTTTATCGGAGTAAGATTATTAAACTTATTTCAATACTAAAACTCTTTTTTTTTTCAAAAAGGTCTAAATAAACTACTGGTCTGGTTAAGAGCTACCATTAGTTTCGTGGCTATAACTAATCTGGTGCTAGTTGGTTAGAACTATATGTTCTTTCTGGTATCTTATGAACCCCACGTCACAGAATATATATATTAACTGTATTATCAACCCGCGTCCCATTCGATGTTAAAAACGATCAAAACGCTCAAAATGCCTCCTATTTTGAAGTTTGAACGTTTTGATCGTTTTTTAGGGTTCCGTAGTCAACAAGGAACCCTTATAGTTTCGGTCTGTCCGTCCATCTGTCTGTCCGTCTATCCGTCCGTCCGCGGTTTTGCTCAGAGACTATAGGACCTACAAAGCTGTAATTAATTATGCCCAAAAAATGGTACATGAAATCTTAACAAAATATTTTTTTATGGTACCTTCTCTACACATCAAGCGGGGATGATTTTTTTTTCGTATCCACCCCATCATGTGGGGTGTCGTTGGATAGGTTTTTGAAAAATATTATGAGTATTCATAGATCATTAATCATTTTCCGATTTAGGGATCCTTTTGTGAAATATTAAGTTTTAAAGTGGAAAAAATCGTTAGAGTCCAGTGTCCCCCCCCTTCTTATTCAGCTAAACGGTTGCTTCTGGAAATGTGAAAAAATTTACGGGGGTAGGAAATATGCTTAATTTAAAAGGAAAACTATCACGGCTAAGAAGACTTCATAAGTTTTTAGAGTCGATCAACTAAAAAAAAATGTATTCGGCGAAGTATAAAGGAACTTTTCGTTTAAATTCATTTGAACGTAACTGAGATGATGTTATTAATAGTGTAAAATACGTTATAAATGTACATTCATTGACCATACAAAAATTATCAAAAACTAGCGGTACTACGGAACCCTATATTGCGCGTGGCCCGACACGCACTTGGCCAGTATTAACATCAAAAGGGAACGCAGGGTGAGTGTCTGCACTCTTCGTACCAAACATCTTAATCAGCGGTTAATAGGCGTAAAGACACACGGACAGACAGACACACTTTCGTATTTATAATATTAGTAATACTAGTAAGTAAATGAACTAGCCTACCGCAACACGATTCCCCAAATCCCAATTCCCAGTACATTGGCGAATCGATTAAAAAAAATTAAAATGCTGGTATCGTTCGACGACACCGCGGCGTTCGCTTTTGTTTACCGATCAACTCGATTGTTTCCCACCACTAGTTAACACGATTCGTTTACGTCAACTGTAGGTACAACACTAGTATACTTGTATAATAATTGTACTAAAATACAGGGTGTAAAAAATAAGGTGGTAATACTTAAGGGTTTTAACGTGTCCCATTCATTCACTGCGAAAGTAGCGGCGCTGAAAGAACATTTTTTTATGATTTGTAAGCACGCGCCCGAGTGTCATGAATTTAAAAAAAACTTAGAAAAAAAGTTACTATCTCAACGCTGCTACATTCAAAGCGAACTCTATATAGGTAGCCCATACACACCCTAAAGTATTATCACTTAATTTTGTAACACTCATGGACATAGAAATAAATCAAGATAGACCGGCGACGCGCGTCCGTTGCTAAGGAATCGCTCGTGTCAACTTTTGCTTTGCTTTTAGTTAAAACAAATAACTTATTACTTACCCGTGGCAAGAAATACCTCCTTTTGACCGATTCACTTTCGTACTTCTGTTTTCACAATTAGACACTGTACAATGAGGCATTTTTGCACAACCGCTCCGGTGTGATCAAATCGAGACGTGCGCGCAGACAAAATTAACGTTCAATGAATCTTGCATGACAGAGCAAGATTGAAACACGCGTACTCCACCCGCTTAGCCGTTCTATCTTGATTTATTTCTGTGCTCATGGATATATGCCAGTATAGAGTTTGGTAGTTTGATTTTGAAGAGATGAAAAGATTATATCTATACAATTTATAATAGGACTTAATTATATTAATTTTCTTGCGAGAAGCGTACATTTTCTCGCCATATAGCATCTCCTGACACGCTGGCCTTAAATTATCTCTATACCAAACTTTATCAAAATTAGTTCAGCGGTTTCAACGTGAAGAGGTGACACAGGTCAGTGCCCAGTGGTCACAGATTCACATACACATAGACAAACACTATAATATATATTTGTAACATGAATTGATAGTAATATCTTTTATTGATGCTAGCGACCCGTCCCGGCGTCGCACGGGTATAAAATATATAGCCACTGAATAAATGATTAAAATCGATAGCCTATGATCCTTTACGTGGTCTACTTCTTATCTGTGCCAAATAACATAAAAATTGTTCCAGTAGTTCGCGATATAATTCGCGCTTTCAAATAATTTTACCCGTTGTTTCCAAAGAATTCTATTTATTAGAAGCCTTTGGTTTTTTCCACATTCTCTTATTAGTCTTAGCATGATAAAATATAGCCTATAGCCTTCCTCAATAAATGGGCTATCTAGCACTGAAAGAATTTCTCAAATCAGACCAGTAGTTCCTAAGATTTGTGCGTTCAAGTTAGCCCTTTCATAAAATTTTCCCCGTTTTTTTCCACATTTTCCTCTATTTCTTCGCTCCTATTAGTCTTAGCGTGATAAAATATAGCCTATAGGCTATAGCCTTCATCGATAAATAGGCTTTCTAACACTGAAATAATCATCAAAATCCGTTGCGTAGTTTTAAAGATTAAAGGAAACAAAGGGATATGACAGAAAAAAAGTGACTTTGTTTTATAATAATATGTATAGATAGATGATGATAATAATTTTTGCTACTTATAATCTACTCGCAGAGAATATGTAACTAAATAATAACATTAAAATGAAAGAAGAAAAGTTTCACTCTAACAAGAATCATTTAACGCCTTAATATGTCAATGGGGTAAGAATGACCCAACATGAAATAAATTATTTCACATAACCTATTTTAACACCATGTACAGTCAAATAAACAAACAATAAGAGGTACAGTTGAGCAAACAATATGGTACAGTCGAGCAAACAATGTAGAGGTACAGTCGAGCACAATGGAGTGAGGGGCGGGGCGGACCGCCTTCTAACGAACAATTAAAGTTACAGTCTGGATGGCTCAATCCGCGTTTATTAAGTGTTTAAAAAGTAGGTACCCACAAAAAGTTATCATTGTAATTTTCCTAACAACCGTTAGGAAATGTTTTTTTATTCAGAATTATGTATAGTGTGTCCAATATCCAAGTGGCAATAAAGCTATATTTTGGGATTTTTTATTTTGATTTTTGATTAAAAAAACCAAAACAACTGAACGAGTAAAAAACTTATTACATTTACTGACATTACTCGAAAAAATGTGTATCCAGACTTCTTTTTAATGCACATGGTGTAGTGGATTCTTTTGAACAGTTTTATGTGGGGTGATTGAGACATAAAACGTAAAAAAAAAATAACCTTTAACTTGGCGCTTTTTATAAGTCTTTTTTTATAAATTTTTCATTTTTTAATATGACACTTTTTTTGTATATTTCTTTGTCATATTATACTTAAGTAGTACTTTTATAAATAGGCGTACTTATTAAGTACGCCTATTTATAAAAGTTCGTGAAATTATCACGAGTTATACAGTATACTCAACATAATATTATGACGTCATAGTTATATAAAATGCTCATCATTAATCGTCTGAACTCTAAGTGCCTACCAAAATATGACGTCACCTTTTATGTTCCACATTCAAACGCCTAAAACTTCGCAATAACAAAAATTTGCGACGTAAATTTATGATAAATTTCGGCAGCCATATTGTAACTTTTGTTCGTTTAAAACCCGCCTGTATATTGAATTACAGACTTTGTGTGGTAAACTGTTCGCAAAATATTTTGGCGTCACAAAGGAGGTATTAGCCGAGGCGAGGAATGATAATTTTATGTAAATGTCCCGGAGACGAGTTTCCAGAGAATTTGTTTATGTCGGAGAAAATAAATGCTTCCCCGCCGAAGCTCGAAAAGTGTAGCGACGAGATATTTTTGCGTGCTTTTTTAAACGGGAATATTGCTTGTAATATTTTTGCTCTGTTTTCCGATTTGAGACATCGTGGAACTAATTTAATTTGCGCCGTAGATATTTATGTTGAGCCAATCATTACCTACCCTACAATTAACCGTTTGTGTCATATGTATTACTGAATACACAAATAATAAAATATATTGTCATTTCCACATTCATTCAATTATTCCACTGCCTCTTAGCAAACAATGAATTTTCATAATATAGAGCACTGAGTAGGATATCTTCATATTACTTTCAGGATTACTCGGATTCTTGACTTACTTTTTTTTTTATGAAATAAGGTGGCAAACGAGCAAACGGGTAACCTGATGGAAAGCAACTTCCATCGCCCATGGACACTTGCAGCATCAGAAGAGCTGCAGGTGCGTTGCCGGCCTTTTAAGAGGGAATAGGGTAATAGGGGAGGGTAGGGATGGGAAGGGAATTGGGGAGGGTAGGGGATTGGGCCTCCGGTAAACTCACTCACTCGGCGAAACACAGTGCTGTTTCACGCCGGTTTTCTGTGAGAACGTGGTATTTCTCCGGTCGAGCCGACCCATTCGTGCCGAAGCATGGCTCTCCCACGTATACTTTCTTCTCGTCCATAATAGACGAGAAGAAAATGATCCATCATCCATGCCTAAAATTACAAAACTAGTCTAACAAAACCATCCATTACAATCAAATCCAAGTTCCAACCCTAAACCATCCGAAGTCTGTCCACGTAGGTAATCATTGACAAAATATCGACTTGTTTTTCGTTGCCTTGCGTTGTTTTGGAGTTATGTTTTCAGCGGGCGTGCACTGGGGGGTCGAGGGGGGTTGGCTGGTGAGGGGTTAATTAGACAGGGGGGTTCTCCCGTCTGCGAGCCTTATTGGGCCTCCCTCGTGGGGATCACAAAATGAACAGAAATACCCCAAGTATTTATGGAAACATTTAATGAAGTCGCTGAAAGATTTTCGGTTGATGGTTGGAAATTGGAGCCCAGTTGTTTTTAACTGAAATTATTATTTGGATAAATTAGGCACAAAGAGTTTTTTTGAGAAAAGTTAATTTTATTATTTATTGGATAAATTAGGCACAAAGAGTGTTGTGAGAAAAGTTAATTTTAACTAAAATCCATACTAATATTATAAATGCGTGTCAGTCTGTCTGTCGTCTGTACTCTGTTACCTCTTCAGTCTTCACACGCTGAACCGATTTTACTGAAATTTGTTATCGAGATATTTTGAGTCCCAGGAAAAAGATGAGATACTTTTTATTGCAACGATCAAATAACGATTGAGAAAGTTTTTAATTACTAATACTATAATCACTAACGACCTACCTAATGGTCAAACGGTATTTTTGCGTAAAACGCTTCATTAAATTTTGATTTAACGAAAAGTTTTACGCAAAAATAATATCTCGTGCGGCCGTTTGAAAAACTAAATATTAAAATTAAATATTTAGACCACAATTATCGCGACGGTTTGAGTAAAATTGTTGCACACAATTATTTATCTACGATCTACAGAATATGACAACGTCTTATCATGGTATATCTTTAATCTTCACTTGGGGTAGAAAAAACATTATTGTGTTTACACAAATGTAGGTGGTAATCTGAGGTACGTATTCAAAATATTAACTCGCAAGGGTCTTATTGTTAGGAGCAAAAAAACTAATAATATTATTGGGTTCTAATTTCGTTTAATCGTATCGTATAAAAATGTCATTGCATAAACCATGAATGGAGTCGAGTTGGGTTACAAATTGAATAGTTAAGGTATTTTCAACTTAACTGGGACGAAAGAAAGTTTTATTTTGAGATTTTTATTCCTATAATAACCTTAAATGTTGCAATCGCTGTGCATCTTAAATATTTTTTCTGGGGTCTTTATTGCCCCTGTCGCGCTCGAGAGGTTAGAATTAGCAATAATATTGATTTTTCGCGACCACAAAGATTGTGATGTCATTATATTTTCTGGTCTTTATCTATGCATGTTTTTATTTATAAAATTTTATTTCTATTCTATTACATTCATTTATTTATAAAATTTTATCATAATTCATTGTTCCCAACTTTTGTAATGTTTACTTAGGTTTTCATTATGTAAGGTTAAGTTTTTATTATTAGGCTTAACTCTTAATAATTAAGTACCTAGTTAATTATTAAGAGTTAAGTTAAAGTGACTGCAGCCAATATCTTACATTTTCTGTAGAATTTGCTAATACTATGTACTCCTACTAAAATTTTAGTAAGCCTCTATGGACAGAAATGAGAACCAAATGATTACCACCCTAAACTCTAGCCACTATCCTACATTTAATGTGGAAAGGTAACAGTTGGTGAAGTGGGAGTGTGGGACAATAGGTGGGATTAGTCAGAGTTAAGTGGATTTGGTGGGATTACAGCTTCCGTTGTATTGTGCTGTGCCAGCGCTGGCCTATACAAAACGGGTCAAGTGTAAAGTGACAAAAAAATGCTAGTCTATTGGTAGAGTTATTACGATCTCTTTGGTTTATTATCTATTTTATATACTTAAAATAAATTTAAAATTTTGTTAGTCATTACATAAATAAAATAAATTTAAAATTTTGTTAGTCTCCCTAAAGCTCGGCGAAAGTTTTTCTTTCGCTAAATTAAAGTCTTGAAATAATTAATGGAAGTCCAAGGAAGGTTTAAATTATGAGGAAAGCGATACGAAGTTCACCGGGGCATCTAGTTTATATAAATTATGTATGTTATAAATATGTAGTTTAATTGTCTGCCTTTAAAAATCATATTTTGATTGGTTGTAATAAGTCTTGAATCTTGATCGATGATTTCAAGACTTAGGGTCATCTTAGGAAATGGAAAATTAATTGGAAATCAAGAAAATCTATAGAGAAAATAACTTACCTCAATGTCAAATTTGCAAAAAATTTTTTTTAATTATTAAGGTAAGAAGTAAGATTTTACTAGAGCGACGTGACACTTCACTTCCATAAACTTACGTTTTACAAACGTGAGATTCACGTAAAACGTCATTTCTATGGAAGTGAAGTGGCGCGCCGCGCCGCGCGGCCGTCGTGTCGCTCTAGTGTGGTTTCACCTTTAAAAACTTTATTGGTATAGAGCAGGGTTTCTCAAAGAAAGGTTCGTCATTCATCGGCAGGGGGTTCGCGACAAGATTTACGTAATGGTGGCTTAATACCTGACAGGCACGCGCGGCGCTCTTGGCACTTTATGTGTATTGTGTTACCTATAAAAACCTTATTTTCTTCAACAGTCAATTTTATTATTTTATTGGGATGGATTTAGTTACTAGTTAGTAAGGGGTTCGCTGTCACCTGGAAATTTCAACAGGGGTTCGTAAAACCGACAGTTTGAGAAACCCTGCTACAGAGTGCTATAAGCACGACTTATATTTATTTGTCAGAAAAATATGCTTGTTAATATTATGTCGTCTTCGACAATACCTCCCCAAAATCCAAAAGTGGGTTTCACCACAATTTTATCTCGATACAATCTATAAAAATAGAATATGAAGATTAAAATAAACATTTTCGCATATAAACGCTTTGTCCCAAAGTCTTTCATTAACGGGATTTTGGGATACCCATTATTGTGACAACTCGTCAAATAAATAAAAGTATTGTGGTTTGTGGAACACGGAAGCCATGGAGGTCAGTAACAAAACATTCAACAATACAATTGTCATTTTGTTTAGTTAATGCGAAAATAGTTCAGGGGGTGATAACTAAATTTCATGATTTATAGTCATTATATTGACGTCTAAACTATTTATAACTTAATTTAAAAAATTAAAACGACATTTCAACTTTTTATCTACTATTTAGGGTTGATTCAGACCGCAACGCGACGCGCAGATTGCGTTTCTAAATTTATATGGATTTAACAGATTCGCAAGACGTCTCACGCAATTGAAATCTGTCAAATCCATACTTTATGCCGCGTCGCGTCTCGCCTTGCCTCGTCGCGTTGCGGTCTGAATTGACCCTAAAAAGTACAAACGTCAAAATGAAGACCGTTAAATATGAAATTTTGTTACAGGCTAGATAATTTGTAGTCTGCACAACCCCCTGGGTTACACAATACCTTTGGATCAAAAATTACTGTATGTTTCGTATTGTTTTATTTGTATGTAACTGTAAATAATGTAAAATATTATACTTCAATTCAATTTGCATATTGGAATGATTGAATCGAATGTTTTTCGAATATTTTTTCATGTTTCGTGTGAATTTATTGTAAGTTGTGAAAAAGATGTGTTTTTAGCTACTAGATATAATATATACACAGAAGATAACTAGGAACTTTGTTCTAAAGAATCTCCAGGAAGTCAGTGTTAAGTTATTAATTTGTAAATTGTACCTACGGGTTGTGATTTTTTTTAATTATTGAATTTTATGTCACTAAATACGCCTACTTTATACTTAAGGTGAGGTTATTCCTAAATTAGCAGGTCGATGTCTGTCAGTGCGAATATCGACGTAAATGACATTAAAATAACATTCATATCAGCGCGCCTTGTACAGTGGCGGTTACGACGCTCGCCGCGTCCATGATATGGCGAAATAGGAGAAAAAACCTTTTTACTTAGATAAAAAATAGTATAACTAAACATGTGTCCGTACATTTCCCTGTAAAATTTTAATAGTAATCGAACTATCCAAATTATTTTTTGATTGAGTCCCTGTAAGTCCTATAAAACTCAAAATGTTTTTAAAATCGAGGTTGTTTCGGATTTTTTTTTATCGAGTAAAATTATCTGTATTGTGTTTCTGACCATAAAAGTCACTAGTTAAAAGATGTACCTATCTATACATGTATATATTTTTGAGTTTTTTTTAATGACGCTTTCTTTAAAAATTACTCATTCTAGAAACGTGAATTTGGAATAACCTGCCCTTAATAAGTATATTTTGTGATGAACTGTAACTTTTTTCAATTTGTCAGCAACCTAAATTATTATTTTACCTCAAACAACGACGAAGAAGAGGTTTTCAATAAAATTGTTATTTAATAGCAATATGATTAAACAGCTTGCAACCTTCAAAACCCATAATAGTTATCCCACAACCACTGACCATTAACAACTTCCGAATAACTGTCCTTCAGCCCTTAGGAAGTGAAGGCGCCTGTCCCATTTAAAATTATAATTCGATTACAAACCATCACCCCATTGTGGACGACGACAAAAGTATTTTGCCAACAATGCCTGTGTCAACAAAGGATGTGGTCAAAATTAAAAAAAAATGGATTATGTTTGCGCGTTAAGTATGCGATCTTAATCTTACATTGTCAGGTTGTTGGCCTAATGTGGTGAAACTCCCACGAGAAATGGCGTATCCGGTTTGTAATCTGAAGGCAGATTTAGATTTTACGATTGAATCTGTAATTGGCATGTTACATGTATGATGAAAGGGAACTAACTTTTTCTAACTGCAAAAGCCGTAGCGCTAGTATAGAGCTATAGGTATTAGGTACGCCCTAGTAGACGTATAAACTATACAGCTCTTTATACAATGTGTAACAAAAATAAGTGATAATACTTTAGGGTGTGTACGTGTTCCTTGTAGAGAGTTCACTGTGAAAGTAGCAGCTCTGAAAGACGATTTTTTTTCACTTTTGTATGGACAAGGGCCCGAGCGTCACGAGTTTCCCCATACAAAAGTGAAAAAATATTTTGGTCTTTCAGCGCTGCTACTTTCACAGTAACTCTCTACAAGGAACACGTACACACCCTAAAGTATTGTCACTTGTTTTTGTTACTACCGGCAAGCCTGTATAACTACCGGCAAGAATAATTCAGAAGAAGACTCCATTTTGGAAGTTGACATAAAATTATTTTCATATTCTAATATCCAAGTAGTAAAGTACAGCCACGTAGATATGGCAAGCCAGTCTATCATTCAAGGAAAAATGTGGAGTTTCATCGCAATGTAGGAAATGTACAGTGTAAATTTTACTAGTCATGTCACTTATGCTATCACTTACAGTTTATGCATTACTTTTTTAACCGACGTGAAAGATATAGCTCTACTAATTTACTTACAAACTTCTACCGTACCGTAAATGTGTCCGAATGGTAAAAACATTTCCTAGTTTTCTTAAATTTTCTCACGTAGATAAACCACAAGAAAGACCCAGCATGTTTCTCACAAAATATCAAATGTAAATTCAGATATCTACCTTCAAATGTATACTAGCACTGCACTGTCATGTTACCGCTTTGTAGAGCCAATCCGCAGGGGACTTTTATTCATAGGATTTAGCCTGACAAGGGAATTTAGAATTTATTTTTATAGATAGAGAGTTGAATATCAAGCACCATGATATGGACGTACTACGTTCGTAAATTGGCTCGAATATATGTGGATATCTGTTGGCATACTATTTGATAGCTTTGAGTTGGCTATTCGACTTGATATTGGAGTTCGGACTAGGCCAGAGGAGCTTTAGTTGTTCTTATTGATAAAGCCGCTACCTATAAATTACATATTATGTACGTAGCTCTATACGTGTTTTTTTCTCTGTAAACTTCTTAACAACCTATTGTAGGTTGTTAAGACATAATATTGAAAATATATTATGTCGGGCTTGAAAATTAATACTCGCCTATTTACTTACTTGTAATTTTGTGCGTCAAGGGACTTTAGTACCTATAACAAAAACCATAGCCATGAAAAAAACAAAATAAAAAACAAAAGAAATAAAACCAACCATAGAGCAGAATAATTTAATTTTGGAACAACATTTTGAATTTTGACATGAGAAGTCGAGGGGTTGCGAGGGGTGTGAAAACAATTACCAACATTTACATACGCGGCGAAAGCGCTTGGGGGGATTTGTGTAACACGAGTGATTTTCAAAAGAAATTCTGCGCCCAGTAGGTCGAAATCAAGTAGCTACTAGAGTCACTGCTGCGAATTAAATTAGATTGAAGACGGGTCACTAAGTTTCTATTTACACTAGTAACGAGCTAGCTCTACCAACATAAATATCTATTTAAGATTCTGTACATAATGGGAAGTAATAAAATAATAAATCTATATGAAACGTACTATGTTAATTTGATACCTATATTTGAAATTCGAATCACATACTTACCGATACTGAAACATTTTTTGTCTAATCAATATTTAAATTTAAAATCGAACGTTATATTTTTTATGCATAAAAATCCGTGACAAAGAACCAAAGCGTGCAGCCACAAAACTATTCCATAGATTAAAGAAAACTCATTAGTATAAGACTTCGTAGTTTACTAATCCCCACAATAACATTACAAAAGAGCATGCACACAAAGACTGAAGTAATTAATGTTAGAATCGTATTGGCTGAATCAATCGTTAGCGAGGGGACAATGCTCAGTTAGAGGGAGATCGGCGGACGTTTAACGAGCGAATTATTTACTAAATGTTGTCAAATAATAACATTAATGTGGCAGCGGGGCTGACTCGCGTGCTAACTCCGCTCTAAGCGGCAAAAGACTAGTGTGGATTACGGCGAGGCTAAAATGGTCACATTTAGCAATTCCTCTCAATCAATTCAGCAAATGAATTGTCAAAACTGTCAAACTGACAAATGTCAAATCAGTACAAAAATACAGAAATGAATTACATTGAGTGAGTGTGTGAGTTGCATTTTGCGATTTAAGAAAAATGAATCATATTATGATTCATATCATGATTCTTCAAAGCGACCATTTTAGCCCCGCTGAATAGGTACTGCTTTTCGAATACACTTTTAATACTTGACATACCTAGGTGATGATAAATATTATGAGCTTAAGTCGAAAGATGATAGTGAGGACTGAGGCATAATTTTTATGTCAATTGTAAGTAGAAGAAGAACATAAAAAAATGCAAACAGCGTAAATAAGAGATTGTAATCGAACAATTAGGTACCTACATTCCGAAATTCATTATTAGGTCGTATTCGTTTTGTAGAAACATAAAACACCATAAAACTTGTTGAATATATTCGGGATTATCCATACAGCCTTACTGAAACCGGAGAAGGGGGAACCCCCTGTGAGGGCGGTTAGCCAATGAGAGCTCTCGTCGCACACTCGACTGGCTACCAGCGCAAACAGCGCCGCTGAATGCCGCGTAATTGAGTGTCTCCTTCTTCTTCTTCAGCCAGGCGAACCGAGCTATTGTGCCAGCAATTAATGGTTAATGGTAAATGTTTCACAGATGAATAATTGCGAAGAGGTCTTTATGTCTTTTGTGTAGTTGGTAAATATTATGGTTGTTATGTACTTAGCTACTAGATTTATAAGAAAAGAGTATGTAGGTATTGGAATTAGCAACACCCACTTCTGATATACATTTATGTACTATCAGAGAAGTTGATTCATAGGCAGACGGGAGTCAAACCCAGCCCAAACAATAATTATTAACATCCAGGGGGCACGGCAGTGACCTCGCCAAGTCGAGCAAAAAAGCGGCACGGCCATACCGTCCTTTTCTAGAAGCAATTCGGGCTCTTTTTGACTCCCTTGAACTGACATGATCTGACCACGTGGGTCTGTCTACACTCAATTGCCTATGAATCATTTTTCTCGACGGTACATTGTAGTTTGTACTATTAGAGAAGTCGATACAATTATTACATAGGTAGATGGCGGACATAAGTAATTTAGTTGTGTTATGTCAAACCCATTACCCAGCCGACATATCACAGCTAACATTACTATAACAAATAACGTAGGTCCGCCATCTGCTGAATCAACATTTTATAAAAGAAGTACTGAAGTTGAAAATATCCTATTATGATCTATTCTATTACCTAATTAAAACCTAATTATTATGGATATCTATAAAACCATAAAACGCTGACAAACTTTAGACAAAGTTAATATTGGGTAATAGGTGTAGAGAATAAAACTCTCGTAGCCGTATTATTGTGCTATCAATGAAATTGATTCCTAGGCAGTTGACGGTCCTACGTCATTTGGTCGGTCTATGTTAATTCAATATTAGTCGTGACCTGACGGCTAGGTTTCACGTACCGCGACCAAATTATAAAGATCCTCCATCTGCCTAAAAATCATCTGCCTAAAATTCAGAGAACTGACTATAATTATATCAATTTGAATAAAGAAGTAAAACTTAAGCCATTTAACGAAAATTTGGTGCACCAGTCACTACTGCAGTTCAGACTGCAGTTTCTCCAATAGAAGGTACCTAGGTCGGTGCTTCGTTACCTGCTATGTATCAATTTGATCAGTCCAATACACCACTGATTACCTTAATTACGTTTTAATTCCCCTGGTAGATCATGATATTACAGGTAGGACGTCCCAGAGGCCTTATTACCGCTTATGGCTTGTAAGCCCAGTATAGGTCGATTAAGATTATTTACTATGGCAACTTTTTTAAAATTTTACTCTACGAAAGATGTATTTTATTTGCTTGTAACGCTCTTGTATCTAGAAGGATAAAAATATGAAATTAGTTATCTATGTTTTTGTACAAGTGTTTTAACAACACAAAGCTCAAGTGCCTATGTTTTATAACGATCAGAAAATCATGATTGTGCCTTAAATATTATAATAGCAAATGCTCTTTATAACAAATTCTCTATAATTACTACAGGATATATTAAAGTATTACGTAGTAGCAGAGAAGTTGATTCGTATATTCAGGGTTGTGTCAATTCAATATTAGCCACGATCTGTCGGCTGGGTTTGACATAATGCAATCAAACTAGTAGGTCTGCCAGTGGCCTGTTATCTGCCTATAAATCAACTTCTCTGATAGTACAATCTAGACATTATGTAAGTTAATAGTACCTATTGATCGTGCCTAAGCTAGTTATAGTGTTTCAGCTAAGAAATTCAGTACTGATTGTGGGTAATGTATTCACAAGGCGAACCAACTGTCGCTTGTACACTCGACATGCAAAGTCCTAACGACCACTCTTGACTATTAATTACTAACTGAATACTAAACCTTACAATACAATCCTACCTTAACGATTTAAAATCAACTTAAGATTAACTTATGCATCCAATGGCCTTACTAATAGAGATTTTATTACTTACCCAACTTTAAATTAATGATATAACTACTTATAATTTTTTTATCAAATTAAAGTTAGCTAGTAATAAAATGTCTCAGAATGCGACAGTAAAACTGATAAAAGAACAAGAATAAAACTCGGCAAAAATAACGATCCGTATTCCAAAGTTAAATACACCCGTAATATTCCGATATTGTGCTAAAGCCCCGCAAAATACACGGTCCCCGGGGACACGAAGACCCGCAAACGGAATAGATAATTCAATAACCTACGGAACGCGCGCCTAATCTCAAAATTAGCAATACGATACTACTAAATAGGTTTCGGCGGTAACAAAGCGGTCGCCTAGGGAGGGGTGTTTAGCGTTACGTAAGGGTTGCGAGGGGGAGTTTGTATGGTTTTTAATAACAGATAAACCGATGATGATGATTGATACACCTGCTGGTTTTGGTTATCTTGTGACATGATGTACTATCCTAGAACGCCACGGGATGCCTGAAAACTGCCGGTACAGTTTTGCAGTGTAGATAAAAAAATCGACCAAGTGCGAGGCGGACTCGCGCACGAAGAGTTCCGTACCGTTCAAGAGCGAAAGTAGGAAAAAATTGTGTTAGCCCTCCATAATTATTTATTTTATTTTTATTATTAAATATTAAAGTACCTACACATATAATTGAGGATTATATGAAAATTTAAAGTGTTTACATGTTGCCATTATGGATTACGTGCCAAAAAGGCCAAAAAAATCATGTTTGTTGTATGGAGCCCCCCTTAAATATTTACTTTATTTTGTTTTTAGTATTTATTGTTATAGCGCGAGCGGCACTAGAAATACATAATCTGTGAACATTTCAGAAGTCTAGCTATAGAGGTTCTTGAGATACGTAGCCTGGACTCTGGAGACAGACAGACAGACGGACAGACAACGAAGTCTCAGTAATAGGGTCCTGTTTTTACCCTTTGGGTACGGAACCCTAAAAAGTGTGGCACTCGGGGACTGCCGTGGTAAAACTCTTGCAGGTAGCAGCTATAGACACGCACACGTGTAGACTAGCTGTAGACACGCACACAAACACCGTGCCGAAGTCTGCCGAACTGAAACGACGTTAAACGATACGTGTTAGATTTATTTTCTTAACGGATGTCTCAATTCGGTCGCCGCGCTCAATGCCCGCGATTTAAAAAGCTATGCAATAGGCAATAGCACAGAATAGATAATAGTACAAGTAGCAAAAGCTATTTGGTACAGTAGCACGGGTTTGGTTCTTTTGAATGGCTATTTTCATACTACGAGTATCAGAGAAGTTGATTCCTAGACAGATGAGGGACCTACGTAGTTTGGTCTCGTTACGTCAAACCCAGCCATCAATCATCGGATCATAAATTATTAGTTAAATGAATTGACATGATCCGACCAAATGACGTTGGTCTGTCAACTGCCTAGGAATCAATTTCCTCCATGGTACAAACTCAAAATATGGTCTCGAGTGGTCTAAACTTTTTTGACTCGCCGACCGCCGCCGTATGTTTCTACATGAGAACTGGTATTATAAATTTTGATGTATGGGTCCCTAATCCCTATACTCTTATTTATTTCAAGATTAATTTCAAGATTATTTTGGTAAGATAACGAGCAAAAACGAGCTAATCAACAAAATAGCTTTCCGCCATATTTAATCCGAGTTCCAAATCGAAACAATGTAACGCACGTGCCGCCTTTGTGTATCCCCTGGTATTGCAGATTGCTTCCGGACTGTATACTATTACTGTCCACTGATACTATGCCAATACTATCATATAACACGGCCAAAGGTGTGGAGTTTTTGCTACTATTTGTTCGAATTTGACAGGTGTGAAATTTCGACATTAGAATTGGTCACTTCATACAACTGTATGCGTTGTTACTTAGGTCTTTACAAAACATAAAATGCTCGAAGGACCAAAATGTGATGACCAATGACAGTTAGTTATAATTTTATAATAATGGTCAGTTGAGGACTTCCGAAGAGTTTCATGTTTCATACGATTATTGAAATAATATGAAAATAACGGTGTCGTTTTCATTTGTTTCGCAGTAACTGTTCATTCTTTCGAATGAAACTATCTTAAGAGTGAGCTTCTCGTGATGCAAAGTATCTTTAATCTTTATACCATAACGAGCTTTTGCCCGCGGCTTCGCTCGCGTTAATAAGTATTACATATTATATACAAACTTTCATCCCCTATTTTAACCCCTTGGGGTTGGAATTTATCAAAATCCTTTTTTAGCGGATGCCTAAGTCATAACATTTAACTGCTTGCCAAATTTCAGCCCGATCCGCCCAGTGGTTTGGGCTCTGCGTTGATAGATCACCATGTCAGTCAGTCACCTTTGAGTTTTATATATATAGAAGATGATACGAGTAATAAACTAATAGTAAAATAATATATAAAATAATAATATACAGGGTGTAACAAAAATTAGTGATAATACTTTAGGGTGTGTACGTGTTCCTTGTAGAGAGTTCACTGTGAAAGTAGCAGCGCTGAAAGACCAACATTTTTTTTCACTTTTGTATGGGGAAACTCGTGACGCTCGGGCCTTTGCCCATACAAAAGTGAAAAAAATTTTTCGTTTTTCAGAGCTGCTACTTTCACATTGAACTCTCTACAAGGAACACGTACACACCCTAAAGTATTATCACTTATTTTTGTTACACACTGTATAGATATTAGATGTGTTTGCTATGTGTAGGTAAGGATTAAAAGTTTAGCAGTCATGATGAAAGAAGACCCTCTTATTATATACAGAGGTGAGGTGAGAGGTGAGTGGTGTAAATAAGTGTCTTTGATTAAATTCTAACTTAATCTTCTTCTAAGATTAAGTTTCCTTTTTCTTGGCACGAAACTTCAAACCCTCCATTTAGATATAGCATGCAAGTCCTGCAACGTTCGATCCGTGTTTAGGTATCTCTATTTACCTCTACACTGAATCATCCTTACGTTCTTATCATAAGGGTTAGCTCACGGGTAGAATAACGCCGAACGGTATGATATTTCATATCGGGGGAGGGAAGACGGAAGCAATTAGGAGTAGCGCAGGCGCGTACTTCCCGGACCAAATTGGCATATCTGTTCGCCTGTGCCATTATAATTGTTATCACCGGACGGTCTCGGTTATGCACTATCGGACAATTTCGACATGGCCAATTTAGAAAAAAGAGGCATCTACTAATATTATAAATTCGAAAATGTGTCTGTCTGTTTGTTACCTCTTTACGCCCAAATTGCTAAAGCGATTTTGCTAAAATTTGGTATGGAGATACCTTAGAGTCCCGGGAAAGGACTTAAGTTACTTTTCATCCCTTAAAATGTACGGTTCCCACGCGATAAAAGAATTTTGGTGCAACGGAACAGTGCAGTAACGGTTAACTTACTTCAGATCAGAAACTAAATATTCGCACCACCTCCACGACATTACGTAGAATTTGTTGAAGTTAGGGTCGGTAGAGTAAGGCCATGTAGATTTAGAAGCTTGGCTCTACTACCTACAAGAGATCAGATATCTCTATTCTCTTTCACAGGGCAAACCTTATGTGATAGTCTGTACAACATTTTACATGAAATGTTTTTGGCGGGATCAATATTACCATTCTTGCAATAATTTATACGTGGGAGAGCCATGCTTCGGCACAAATGGGCCGGCTCGACCGGATAAATACCACGTTCTCACAGAAAACCGGCGTGAAACAGCGCTTGCGCTGTGTTTCGCCGAGTGAGTGAGTTTACCGGAGGCCCAATCCCCTAACCCCTACCCTATTCCCTTCCCTACCCTCAACTATTCCCTTCCCTTCCCTACCCTCCCCTATTACCCTATTTCCTCTTAAAAGGTCGGCAACGCACTTGCAGCTCTTCTGATGCTGCGAGTGTCCATGGGCGACGGAAGTTGCTTTCCATCAGGTGACCCGTTTGCTCGTTTGCCCCCTTATTTCATAAAAAAAAAATAAAAAAAAATATATTTGATTTTTTTTATAAACATGAAGGTTCGTCATTTCTCCATCGTAAACCAATCTAGAAGCCGTATAAGACACCAACTGCGACATGCTACATCTCTATTATATCACTATAATACGTGATTATTAGACAACCCTTCATCATAATCCTCTGAGGACGCGCCATTCTGTATAATATCCCTGTAATGGGTAATGGTCGGGCGAGGCGGATTATCAACCCTTTGTGGGCGGATTTAAAAACGACATCTAAATATTTGCATGACATTAGAATCATTTATAGTATTTTAATAACATGGTGATAAATATTAACATGTTTTCTCGTATTTTATTAACAAAGAAAAAAAAATGGTGGTAGACTCATACGGCAATAAGAATTGGAAATTAATTATGTTTTTGTAAGACTCTCTACTGTATTTTATATTCTCTAGGTACTCTATAAAAGTTTGAGTTGTAATGAAGCAAGATATCAAGACAGTTTTGGAAATAATCCAGAAATCAGCTAGGTATGCTTCTAAGGCCGGTATAAATAGTCAGTACTCAAGATGCATCTCGGTCTCAAGACGCGATTCGGCTCTATGATTGGTCCAAATTTTAACAGCCAACCAATCACAGAGCTTGAACCGTATCTTGAGACCGAGATGCATCTTGAGTACTGACTATTTATACCGTCCTAAGGCTGGTATAAATAGTCAGTACGTACTTAAGATGCGACCCGGTCTCAAGACGCGATTCGGCTCCGTGATTGGTCCAAATTTTGACAGCCAACCAATCACAGAGCCTGAACCGTGTCTTGAGACCGAGATGCATCTTGAGTACTGACTATTTATACCGGCCTAAGACTCGATGACGAAAATCTTAGCTAGCGTGTAACGCTCTCCTAAAACTTGCTCTTTATTTCTTCAAATTTACTGTTTACTGTTTATTTCAACAATAAAAGACGTTTGCTTTGATGTTAATCTGTACATTTGTGAACTGTTCTACCCCTGTCGGCTTCGGTATTCACATCACACGAGCTAACCCTCCGTTTTGACTTAACGACCACTTTCGCCTGTCAATTTATATTTGCCTGCGTTTAGGCGTAGCGCTTTGTTTCGTTGATATAATGTATTCTTTGATATCATTCTAAGAAAAAAATAATATTCACACATCAACACTTACCCACATAACTAGACAATAATATCAATATGGAAAATTGCACATGTGAATTTATATGCCGGTTCTTCTCGCTACGCTACTAAACCATGGTAGATCATCGTGATAGATTATAAAGTGATAAAGTAGCAACAAAATATGACAATTTGTTGCTACTTTCTTACAAATTCGGAATAAAACATATTATTTATTTAATTTCATAGAAAAATTTACAACACCCCATGTGTTAAAAGTAGGTTAAAAGGCTACAAAATTTGGTAAAAAAATAAGTAACAACTACGCAAATTTAACTCAAAAGTATTATCAGTTATCAACTTATCCCCCGTCTTTATAACATACAATTACTAATCAGTCTTTTGCCCAAGACTCAATAAATATAATAATAACAATTAAAATAAAGCTGCTAGAGCTAGCAATGTTCTTTCTTTCCACTTCCAGCAAACAAAAAATGCGTCTTCCAACTTATCAACAAAGCAACATAATTGAAGAGTGCGAGTAATAGGCGTCAAAAGCGATACATCAGAGTAACTGGAGCTCTCATAATGTTGGTAATTCAATTGATTTGGGCCCCACAGGCGCAGGGGCCCACTGGCGGGGGCCTAACGAAGTTTGTTACGTTTTGCTATCCGATACACTTTCGTATATTCTTCTGACCCGAGGAAATGTGATAAACTCTAGTTATATTAGTGGGTGCTACCGGCACACTTATTTTGCTACTGTAAATATAGAATACTGTGACTGAACCGTACAAATTTGTTGGTCTACTATTAAGATTAAATCATTGCTCTTTAAGCTAGACCATAATTACTTGACAGTTCAACTAGAACATTAACCTATTGGAGACTATGTACAAAATATGCAAATGGAATCTAATAAGCTGGCTGATGATGTTTAAACTTTAACTATAAGAACACTCTTGATCATGACAACAAAAAAAACTACTTAATTCAAACTCGGTTGACTTGTTTGGAAGCTAACAGGCACACACACACACGCACGCACCCACGCACGCACGCACACACACAGACGACAGACATATAAAATTTTCATAACACTCCTCTTTTTTCTTGTAAGGATACGCTTAAAAACAAGAGCACCCTCACAACACTTTCAACAATTCAGGCATGGGTATGACAGAAAACGACAATATAAATCTTCAACAAATTATATTTGCTACTATTTGTACAATAAATATTGGTATGAGCTAGGACTACAGTTAGTGGTGGTAGGAGACGGCGGGGGACGCGAAGCTCACCTGAGACAGCGGCGACGCGTACGACACCTTAGCCACGGGGGCCGCGTAGGACAATGGGGCGGAGTAGGAGATGGGAGAAGAGTAGGCTACCTTAGCCACGGGGGCGGCGTAAGAGATCGGGGCGGAGTAGGCTACTTTAGCGACGGGAGCAGCGTAGGAGATGGGGGCAGAGTACGCGACTTTGGCGACGGGAGCGGCGTAAGAGATCGGGGCGGAGTAGGCTACCTTAGCGGCAGGGGCGGCGTAGGCGATGTTGGCGGGGGCGGGGGCGCCCTCGTAGGTGACCTCGGCGTTGAAGCCCGCGAGCGCGTCGGCGGAGTAACGCACGTGGCGCGTGAGGCCGTCGGGCTGCAGCAGGCTGTAGGAGCCGCTGACGCTGTCGCCGGCGCGCGCCTCCTGCTGCTGCTTGCTGTCGCCGGTGCTGGCGTCCGACACGGAGTACTGGTACTCGTAGTGCGCCGGCTCATCCGGGTACTCCAGCCGCGCCCCGGGCACGCCGCCGCGAGCCGCCGCCGCCAGGGACAGGATCATGAGGAACTAGCAGAAAATTTGTATTTTAATTAAATTTTTAGTTGCCTTGGTCAGGACAATGCAGACTGATCACCTGATTGTCTGACAAGTAATATGATCCATGCGTCGGATGGGCATGTAAAAAGTCGGTCCTGCGCCTGATCTCTCGCCGGTCATGTCGGTCTTCCGTCCCGCTGGGTTATGAGAGTAAAGGAATAGAGAGTGCTCTTGTGTACTGCGCACACACTTGGGCACTATAAAATTACTCCTGCGTAGCTGGCCTGGTTTCAATTAAACCGGCCACCGTCACCGAAACCGGTGTGGGAGCTTATTATTATTATTATTTCACAGTGAACTCTCCACAAGGATTACACACACACTCCTAAAGTATTATCACTTAGTTTGGTTACACCCTGTATATTATGAAGCAATAATGTAGAGCGAACTCACTTTGGCTGCCATTTCGTGTGATATCTGTGTGATAATGTGTTCCAGCTGTGATTGACTCACTTTATATACCAGGCGCGAAATCTGACCTCGCACGATAAAAGTGTCAAATTACTTTTTCCTCCCACATTTTTTTGGAGTTTACTCTGTGTTTTTTCAAAGGAATTGACATATATAGGAGGCAATCGGAAAGGGATCGAAGAAATGCAAGACATTTTGCATGCGTGCATGCAATGCATGCAAAGTCCGAAATGGAAAGTCCGATATGGAGACATTGTACTAATCTACATATTTTATAATAATTATCACTCGCATTTTACTAACATAGTCATAAGAAATATTGTACTTTTACTAACTCTATATGGATCTGTTCTATGGTCTGAAATAAAGTGATTATTAAATTTATTATTATCATTATTAATGCAATAGCATGAGTTCGCAAATCGCAATAGGTTGTCTTTCCTCCTCTCCTCTTTAAAAAGCTGAGAAATGATGTATGTATCTACTGCAGTTTACAGCGGTTCTTCTTTCCTGTCCTTCCCTCATATTAAAAAGTTAGATAAGTACCTAATTACAGTAGTGATAGCTTAAAATTACAATACAATTTTTTTTTGTTAATCATTGTCAATCATAAATCATAACCAGTGGCGGATTTACCAATAGGCTAAGTAGGCCGGAGCCTAGGGCGGCAGATTTAGGGGGGCGGCAAATTTAGCCCCATTTTTTTATCTTACAGAAATAAAAAATCCCACCAAAAACAGTTCTTGTAAAATTGCCGAGACGACCACAATATATTAGGTTTACGGTTTACCCTGTGAAAAAGATATGTGATCTCATGTAGAGCCAAGCTTCTGAATCTACACGGCCTAACTCTACTGACCCTAATTTAAACAAATTCTTTCTCCTTGTGTGGTCGTCTCAAAATTTTCAAAAAATGTTTTTGGTGGGATATGATTGTGAACTAAACTAACGTATTGAATTTCAAAGGTCAGTTATAGGGGCGGCAAAAATTTAATAGCCTACAGGCGGCAAATTTGTAAATCCGCCACTGATCATGACACATAAAATATTATGAGTAAATTATTATCAAATTATCCAAAACAAAGTTTGTATATACGTTTCAACATACTTATTTTGTTAAAAAAGCTTTTGAATCAGCGCAGCTTTTAAGTGACCTACAAATAAAGTTTAACCGAGAAAGGGCAAGTGACATCGGATACTCAACTATTTTAATTGTCCTTACATTTACAGCGGTTATAAAATACCTTTATGTGGTGTTAACGTAGAGTTATAGAGGTTGGATTTTTGGTACAAAATTTACACACAGAATGCAGAGAAGCTTTTGTTTTAAAGCTAGATTGTAACTTAAAAAAGAATTCATTTTGTTTTAATTTCCTTTATAAATAGTATTATTTTAAACGTTTATAATATGTGCAAAATTAGAGTACGGAACATCCTTAAAATACACATACATATAACAGCTAAACATACAAGTCCTCCTTTTTTGGAAGTCGATTAACAATGTACTTATTTCAAACCAAATTCTAATCTGGTTTCTGTTACATACTAATTCGTAATTCATAAAAAAATCGGCCAAGTGCGAGTAAGACTCGCGCACGAAGTGTTCCGTACCGGTATAGAGCGAAAGTAGGTAAAAAAATGTGTGGGAGCCCCCCTTAAATATTTACTAAATTAACATTTTATTATTAATTATTGAAGTACAAATATAATTTAGAAAATTTCAAGAGCCTAGCTGTTACCATTATTGAGTACGAGCGAAGAAACCTAAAAAAATCACGTTTGTTGTATGGGAGCCCCCCTTAAATATTAATTTTATTGCGTTTTTAGTATTTGCTGTTATAGCGGCAACAGAAATACACAATCTGTGAAAATTTCAGAAGTCTAGCTATAGCGATTCTTGAGTTACAGCCTGGAGACAGACGGACAGACGGACCGACATCGTTTTTACCCTTTGGCTCTGTCCCCATCAGACACGGCGCAGCGCCGGCACCGTGTTACGGCACGACGCCGCCACCGTGATACGGTACGGCACCGCACCGTGTCACGGTGCCGCGTACGGTGCGTCCCTATTCAGTCGATATTTGCGCTCGAACGAGAGTGCTTGTCTGGATAATGGATATGGATCGCGAAAAAATTATTCTCTTGTTGTTACTAAGACGAAGATTGAAAAAGAATCATTAAATATTTTTTGAAGTCGGTTAAAAAGAAACCGAGGAAATTTTATCTATTATTTATTATAGATAAAATTTCCTCGGTATACATGACAATATTTGCATTACGCGACTTTGATATGTATTTTCATATTATGCCTCGTTTAAGTTTGGACACAAATTTTGTTCGGAAGTTTCACCAGAATAGGGGCGCGCGGTGCACTGTACAAATATTGTCATGTATACCGAGGAAATTTTATCTATAATAAATAATAGATAAAATTTCCTCGGTTTCTTTTTAACCGACTTCAAAAAATATTTAATGATTCTTTTTCAATCTTCGTCTTAGTAACAACAAGAGAATATTTTTTTCGCGATCCATATCCATTATCCAGACAAGCACTCTCGTTCGAGCGCAAATATCGACTGAATAGGGACGCACCGTACGCGGCACCGTGACACGGTGGCGGCGCCGTGCCGTGTCTGATGGGGACGCAGCCTTTGGGTACGGAACCCTAAAAACGCCGAATGATTTAAAACACATTCGTTGAAAACTTTCTTGCTCTAAATCCGCTTCTTGTATAATTGCATTGACCTATATCTGTCTCAGCCCCACACATGCCGATGTCATGTCAGACAAGGACACATAACAATAGTTAAATATTAACTTAATTGTATAATGGTTGAATATGTAATACTTGACGTGGTAGGACCACACCTCAAACATTACGGCCAAGGTCTTATATAGCACTCGCTTTCTTCGGACCGCTTTTTCTAATTGGACCACAAACAAAATTTATGCACCCATTAACAATTTTACGAAACATATTTCAATCACTTTTGCCTTTAGATATGTTTGGGTTGGTTAAAATAACGAGTTTAGTTAGTAAAGGAACTATTGATGTAATAAAGTTTAAAAGGCAGGTATTAGCAACAAAATTGACATTATCAATAGAATATTATAAGAATTATTATAGTGCCTATTTGTTTGTTATTAAAACACCGAAATATCTTATGCAAAATTCTATAGAAGGAACTCTGTTTTTTTTCGCTTAACGCGATTCTCGGGTAGCCGCACATTTTTCCTTGATTCTTTTTCGAAACTTAACGTATCTTCATATAAAATTGTACCAAAATCGATACAAACGCGTAAGCATGACGATTCACGATACTAACTAATATCTATATACAGACTACAGAGTGTAACAAAATTAAGTGATAATACTTTAGGGTGTGTATATGTTCCTAGTAGAGAGTTCACTGTAAAAGTAGCAGCACTGAAAGACTAATTTTTTTTCAATTTTTGTATGGGCAAGGGCCCGAGCGTCACGACTGACGAGTTTTCCCATACAAAAGTAAAAAAAAATTGATCTTTCAGCGCTGCTACTTTCACGGTGAACTCTCTACGAGGAACACATACATACCTTAAAGCATTATGACTTAGTTTTGTTACATCCTGTATAATACAAAACTCAGAGGTGATCTATCAACGCACAGCCCAAACCACTGGACGGATCGGGCTTAAATTTGGCATGCAGGTAGATGTTATGACGTAGGCATCCGCTAAGAAAGGATTTTGATCAATTCTACTCCCAAGGGAATTAAATCGGGGATGAAAGTTTGTATGAACTTTGTCAATTTTAAACCGATCGGGCTAAGACTTTGTATGATGCCTACGTTATAGTAGCTTTATGTACTAAGACGTAGGCATCCACTTAGAAAGGATTTTAATAAATTCTACCCCTAAGGGGGTATTAAATATTTGCTTTATTTTGTTTTTAATCCTTCGATCTCGGATTCTTGGAAATCTATTGTTATTCTATTGTTGTCGCGGTCACCGGTGGGCGGTCTCCTTATGGGGCTTGAGATGTTAATATTTGTTGTTTATATAGCGGCAGCATTAATACTTAACTTGTAAAAAAATCAACTATTTAGCTAGCGAAGTTCTTGAGATACAGCCTGGAGACAAACAGCGAAGTCATGTCAAGTCATTTTTACCCTTTGGATAAGAAACCACATTATGGGGAAAATTACCCATCTTTGTTATTGTGGGATAATGAGTGGTGGCCACTAGGGAAGATCTTCCGACCAAGCGAGGTGTTATGCCCGGTCAGGCCGAAGCCCACGTAATACATTTCAGCTGTCGTATATATACAGACGCGCTCAGAAAACTTCGATAGCGCGATGCAGGAATGTTAGGCGAATTGTGGGTACCGCCACATCACTCCCCCCCGAAGACCGGAGGTCGAATCTTGAAGTCTTGTCGCTTGAGTCGCCAGTGCCAGTGAGTTCCAGTGAGTCGGAACTGTTGCAGTGAGTACCAGTGAGTCGGAACTGTAAGCTGCTGCACGGGATCCAGTGAGTCGGAAAGCTGCCGTGCGGGGCCGGTGCTACGTGCTGAAAAGGAGAGATGTGCTCTGCTTGCTGACCGGTCGGTGTAGTGAGAAAGCCCGATGATGCCGATGCGGAGTCGCCCAGGCCGCGGTACATTGCGGCTAGTGGACGATGTACCCGATGAGGCGATGCTGGCTGGTGCGGTGCGGAGGGGTGGGGAGTGATGATGATGAAGGAGGCGTGTTCTGTCGAAGGTCACCAATGTGGGATAATGAGTGGTGGCCACGTGAAGCCCACGTGATACATTTCAGCTGTCGTATATATACCGACGCGCTCAGAAAACTTCGATAGCGCGATGCAGGAATGTTAGGCGAATCGTGGGTACCGCCACATTATTATACTATGTCGCAGACGAAGTCGCGGGCAGCGGGCGGGCTGGTGATTACAGATTCACTTGCATAATATTCGCACTCGATAGCGCTATCATCGATGTCGCAAGTCTTCTTTCTTTTTGATCATTTATCCAAATTAAACAAAAATCGTCAAGTGTTGTCGACCTTATCAAATCGATTCCCATTTAAATTACACCAAATATGGTCAAAACGACGCGCACTTGAACTTATCGCTATGTTTCTGTTCATATTACATCAGAATAATTCAGACTGTTGTATTTACCTGTGCAATTTTATCAAGAATACCCGTTTCTGATGAAAGATAAACTTTATTTATATTTTATACCTGGATACCACTCGGAGATTTAGTCCTCGTGAAGGTTTACAGAAGAAAAAATTAAGATACAGCTACAGCAGATTGGATACTACGGTAGCATAATGTTGATCCTTATGATCTGTGATACTGATATTACAGTAGCATAATGCTGACCCTTATGACAATCTAACAGCTTTTGCTTGGGGCTTCCCTAGCATAATATTGTCCTAGACCAGCATTCCCAACCTTTTTTAGCCACGGACCCCTAGAAAGTCAAGACTCAAGCACCGTTTTCACGAACCCCATCGGAATATGTATGGTCCAGAGATGACACCGCGGACCCCTGGGGGTCCGCGGACTACAGGTTGGGAAACATAAGTCTTAGACCTAGAGCCACAGTGAAGTCTAATTTTTTTTGGGACAAAAATCAAAATATCGTAGCGTATGTTTTATATAAAGCGATACCAAATAAATTTTTATCAAAAACCTGTACAATATCCACCCTAACACTCCTAGCTAACATCTTCTAGTTTTATACAGTGACATATAAGCTTGCCAACTTACGCTAATCTGTTATTTTTTGAGAATAAACGGATTAACTTTTGTCCCAGTTTACGTTTGTCTTCTTCTGTACTTATATTAAACTGTATAAGTTCACACAAGTGTATCAGGGTCAGCACTTAACAACAGCCTTCAACTGTACATATGCCGTACTGTGTACTGCCCCGGGCTTGCAATTTGTCAGCACAAAATTGCTCGATATCGCTCGCATATAAAAACCAATCAGTGACATACAGTTGCAGTTACAAACTGACTAGCAAACAACCAACAATGACAGCTAAGGTGAATAAAATTTAGTTTTTAAAAAATTCCTAGCTCTAGATAGTTGCATTAGGGAGGACTTTAATTTTTATTGAGAGTAGGCTTGTCATGAATTAATGTCCCTAAATGCTTTTAAACTATAAAAATTGGACATTACTCTACTAGTATCTGTAATAGGTGTCCTCATTTTAAGTGGCTATTCTACCAGACAAGCCAGCTTTTACTAAAGTTACCCCCTGACGAGTCTGGGATTCTTATCCGCATAGTGTATGCATATTAAAACCTAACAACATACCATATTTTCTTCAGTTCCTCATGATCCTGTCTCTGGCGGTGGCGGCTCGCGGCGGCGTGCCCGGGGCGCGGCTGGAGTACCCGGATGAGCCGGCGCACTACGAGTACCAGTACTCCGTGTCGGACGCCAGCACCGGCGACAGCAAGCAGCAGCAGGAGGCGCGCGCCGGCGACGCCGTCAGCGGCTCCTACAGCCTGCTGCAGCCCGACGGCCTCACGCGCCACGTGCGTTACTCCGCCGACGCGCTCGCGGGCTTCAACGCCGAGGTCACCTACGAGGGCGCCCCCGCCCGCGCCAACATCGCCTACGCCGCCCCTGCCGCTAAGGTAGCCTACTCCGCCCCGATCTCTTACGCCGCTCCCGTCGCCAAAGTCGCGTACTCTGCCCCCATCTCCTACGCTGCTCCCGTCGCTAAAGTAGCCTACTCCGCCCCTATCTCCTACGCCGCTCCCGTGGCTAAGGTAGCTTACTCTTCCCCCATCTCCTACTCCGCCCCATTGTCCTACGCGGCCCCGGTCGCTAAGGTGTCGTACGCGGCGCCGCTGTCTCAGGTGAGCTTCGCGTCCCCCGCCGTCTCCTACCACCACTAACTGTAGTCCTAGCTCATACCAATATTTATTGTACAAATAGTAGCAAATATAATTTGTTGAAGATTTATTTCTGACTTTTACTATGTCCTATGTTACCTTACTTATAACTTGAAAAATTTAAAAAAAAACCGTTCGCCTGGATAAAATATCAAGTCTCAATATGAATGAGGCCGTCTATAGACTTATCCACTCCATTTTAAGCTGGCTTCTCACAGCGTGTGATATCACAAGCCGCGCCGCAACCGCTCGAGCCACGCGCCGCGTGTGAAGGGATGTAACTCGCCTGTTGGCTCGTGCTCGCTCGTACAAGTCGGCTCGGCGCGGCTTGTGATATCACACGCCGTGAGAAGCCAGCTAATGAGATTTTTTTTATGAAATAAAGGGGCAAACGAGCAAACGGGTCACCTGATGGAAAGCAACTATCGTCGCCCATGGACACTCGCAACATCAGAAGAGCTGCAGGTGCGTTGCCAACCTTTAAAATTATGTCAAAACATATCTTTAGACTATGATAATATATTATAATGTTCAGATATTTGTAAAAGAGTGGAGAGATTCTTACAAAATATATTATTATGTGCAATAAGATCCAAGTTGAATCAACTGAAACAGTAAAATAGGTTGGCATTTATCTAACTTCTAACTAGTTATACGGTAAACGTTAGCTGGCTCATCTATTAGGTACGTACCGGACATAAAATATCGGATATTGCGCAAATCGCAATTCTACCAAATATATTTATCAACTTTATATCATGTCCGAAGGGGTGTGGGCCAGTAGGGGGCGGGAGGCCTGAATTATTCATGGGGCCGCATAGTGATTTCATCTCATTGAATCGAGCTGCCGGCGTCCGTGATTACGATATCTACACCGCGCCTGGACAATAGCTTGTCAGCGCCCACTTATAAGCTGGATCCAAGATATTGTTAGACGGATCTGATACAGCTAGAAAATTACCTAGGAAGCTGTTAAAAGAATTTATTACCTACTATTAAAAGCATGACGCTGCTCTGGACGTCTCCAGAAGACATAATCCCCTTTACTAATAAAGCTATTTACACGACGAATACATACTCTTTGTCTGCCACATTGTAAAATTCACATGTAAGAGAAAGATAACCTAAAAACTTGCTAGGGGAATAGCATTTTGCCAATGTATAGGGATGAATGATCGGTAGGACTGAAGCCCTCATAGTTTCTCCTGTCGTCGTCTGATTTTATAAAACCTTCGATTGCGCGATTCAGGATTAGCAGTCTGCCCCGGATTTATAAATAGGCCGTTATAGGCCACGGACTAGGGGCGGCAGCGTCCTAGGGGTCGGCAGCATCCTAGGGGACGGCAGATTACGTACATGGGGCGGCAGAAATAAAGTGACCTACCCCCATAAAAAAATATAAATTCGGACTAATTACAGTGCTAATTATTTCACCACAAATTTATGATGATACATGATACTTCCTCCTGCGAATAGCAGAGATGATGATGATAGATTAAAAATAGCAATAAATGAATTCGTCGTTCAGGTACGAAGAGATTGGTTTTTATCTGTGCCGCGGTAAATTGAATGAAGTTGATTTCCCGGCGGGCCGCGTAATTCCCCACAAATTAAGCCGATACTCAATTCACTTGCCGATGTAAATATTTTCCATAAATGCCGCCATTGCTGTTTCGATTTTTTTGTTTTTTAGTCTGTTATGTAGTTGACTTTATTGATTAACTCATGCACATACTGCATACATGATGCAGTACAGTAAAGAGTTTGTGGAAAATGGAAAACACTCATCTAGTAGTAAAAATAGAGTCTAGAGAAAGCCACACCAGAAAAGCCTCGGAAACGGGAAACATCTCTGTCTACAATTTTGCAATAAATGCCAGTATTCTCTACAAAAAAAAAACGATCTAGCAGTTAGGATCTATAACAGATAATATAAAACAAGTTATTTAATCTTTCCCTCCATAATATTACTAGTATAATGCTTGAGTATAAAGAAAACTAAAGTCACAAAGACCTTTACAAACACACAAGCTAATATATTTTAAAATGTCAACGAAAATACTGAAGTCGTATCAAAACTATTCACACTAGGGTATTACATCTAACACAATCCTCTTACGGCCAAAAATTAATCAAGGAGACGGCTTAGCGCTCCTCGCTTTGTATACAGGCGAAATCGATACACGGTGCCACAGTGTAATGTCATACAGTAGAGATGCGTGGCCTGTGGGGGATACAGGGACAAGAATACTCGAAAATCTATGTCATATTAGAACCCCTTTCTAAGAAAAATATTTACAAAGCTAATAATTCAGTAGTTACTGTTTCACAACTTCATGATAAGTGTCGGATAGGCTATCCGCAACCTAATTTGACAGATAGAGTAGGGGGCATCTGTCAAATAAGTTGTGGATAGCCTTTCCGACACTATATCTGGTCTAAGGGCTATTCACCAATTGACTTGACAGATCGAGTATGGAGAATCTGTCAAAAAAGTTGTGAATAGGCTATTAGGCACTTTATCAGAAAGTGGTGAAACAGGCCCTTAGGACCTGTTTCACCACTATCTGTCTGCCAGGTTTTATCTAACACTTTTGAAAAGTCATTTAGCAAAGATGGCGAATTAGGCTGCGTGAGTATTTTTATTCGTAAGGAAATATGTATGTCTCTTATATCACCATAGGCACTTAGTTCAAAATTATTTGACGCAAATTTTTAGGCGACCTGACAGTAGCGTAACTCGCGATTTTCTTGAAATCAAACCCTATCAGCAAAGGGACAAGATAACTTGTGTCATAATATGTGTGGATGTCTTGCTACCTCAAGTTATCTTAAATCACGCTATTGTATGCGTGCTCTTCCAGCAGTCTAGTATACAGACGGTCTACTATATTTTATATTGTGCTAGATGCTACAGTTATTTCACCTGTAACGAGTCCTTATGTCATGGACATAAGGGTTATAGTAGAATTACATAGCTAAGAAATGTGGTCGCACCGTACGTACGGCTGCGTCAAACCTATAAATATCTGCTTGGACTGGCTTTTATAGGTATTAGACGGATTCTGTTTTACAATCTTACTTAATAATAAATATAGGTAGATCCAGACTATGTATAGAGGTTATGTTATGTATTATGATTTAAATATGATTGTATGTTTTGTCTTTTGACCTTGTTCGATATGATAAAAAGTGACTTCTATACAGGTGTGCATATTCTTATTAGCAACTAGCAAGGTTGATATTATGTACCATCGAGGAATTCATTCCTAGGCAGAGACAGACCAACGTCATTTGGTCGGATCATGTCAATTCAATAAGAATCAACTTCTCTGATAGTACTCTCTATAATATATATTGCGATATTGTTGCTTGTCGGTTAAAAACTGTAGATAAATTTTTCGCAAAAATACTGTTAAGGTTAGGTTTAAGATGTTATGGACAGACGCATGGACACGTCCACAGACATGGATCAAGATAGATACCGCATGTGTATGTACTTCGCGTGCCATATCGCGTTCCAAAACGACGAGCAATGCTCGTCTTTCGAAAGTCTGATCTTTAGTCTGCTGTCGGAATCGGACGTCAATCGGAATTTTAAAAATGCCTAAATGTCTAAAAGTGCCGTATTGAGCTGTAGAAATTCAAATAGAAACGTTGGCCTTGATAATGGACACGTTTCTTATCATCGGTACGTCACAGTGGTAGGAAAAAGAGTGACACGCTCGTTTTCATACAAATGGAGCGACATGTGGTATCTATCTTGATCTATATCTGTGGACACGTCACACTTTCTTATGATAATATACCGAGCTCCATTTTAATTTTGTCGTGGGTTATAATATTATTATAGGTACATACTATAAATATCGCAAGTTAAATCTATTTAAGACACGACAGGCGACTTACCTATAACTTATCTTGAGCAAGGTATTTGAAGATATTATTTAACGAAGAAGTAATGTAAAAGTGAGTTATAAATAAGTTTATTTCTTATCATATTTAGGTAGTGGACACTCATATACATTTAAACTTTTGTCTTTGGACACCGATACTAACATATTGCTATCAAAGTTGAATTGTAGATCCCATACCTGAAATGAAAACATAATATTATTATATTTTCTTTATTTTTATATCTAATATTTTTCAGATTTTCTATCGATACTGGCGCTAAGTGCAAATTTCATTTTGATTTTTACGACACTTATACCTTCTACATTTTTATAGACCACAGTAGTCAGTATCATGTATGACAGCTCGATAAAAATAGAAAGGGTTAGTGCTCAGTATTTTATTTTAGGCCTCTTTGGTACGTTTATACTTTATATTACTGGTTAATTTGTACTGGCAGATATTGCACCATTCGAAGAAATCGATTCATAAACAGACGGATTTGGTCGGGCCATGTCAACTCAATGTAATGGCGGCCATACACCATACTTCCTATCGTCCAATCGGCTGATAGTGTGTAGGAGTGGATTGGCATAACTTATGCCAATCCACTCCCACACACAGTCAGTTCTAGCTGATTCAATCGGTAGCGTCATGCCGATTGGACGATAGGAAGTATGGTGTATGGCCGCCATTAGTCTGTCGGCTTTTAAGAGGAGTCCACACCGCCGTTTTTCCCTGTTTCCTCCCTGGATAATGCCGGTAGAGTTATGATTTTTTTCCTGAATATCTATGGCCACTATTAGCATGTCCCTATGTTTTCTTTTTTTTCATAATTTTATTATTAAAAAAGATAAAAACGTCCAAAAACCCAAAAAAATGGCCAGATTTTCCTCTGTGTTCAAATACCCAGAAAACAAAATGGGCTAAAATATACAAAAAAAATAAAACATAGGAACACAGCTCAAGCCTTGCTTTAATTCTTAATGAAAAAAGTACTTAAATCGGTTAAGTTTTGGAGAAGGAATCAGCGGACAACGAATCGAAAATTTTCTGTTCTTTTATTAGAACTTTTGTCGTGTTGTCTCTATCGCGCTCTGCGGTGGGAGACTTGAGATTCGTAAGACATATACAATATACAACGTATACATTTTCAAATACCTATTTTCAATTTCTCTCGCCCTTGGTGTATCCTCTTAAGTCTTAACGCGCCCAAATTATGTAGGTCCGTTATCTGCCCATTAATCAACGCTTTTGATAGTACCTTCATAAACGCTTTAGTTTTTAATAGCAATCTAATAGTTGTATGCTGCTTATTTAAAATAATTTATTATGACTTTTGACAAATTAATAATTTAAAAACTCACCATATCCTTATGTTCGTTAAACATATGAGCAGTCTTAAAGCCTTTCAGATTTGCGATGGTTACGCTGCCGTCGGCTGCAGCAGCTGCGACGCGCGTACAGTCGTACGATATTACCGCCTTTAACACCCAGGACTTAAGGTTCAAATTGAGGAGGAGGTTGCCGCTGCCACTGTGAAAAAGATGAAAGTAGTTTAATTCCAAATTTTTTGTTCTGTAGTAGTTACGTTTATAAATTAAATAATTCATTCATGTGCTTAATTCCAAATTTTTTGTTCTGTAGTAGTTACGTTTATAAATTAAATAATTCATTCATGTGCTAAAGTCTAAACTCTTAAGTAGGTTACGTCAAGTCTAGTTTTGGACTAACCTATGAAGTGGGCCATGAATGATTTTTTGTTGATAAGCTACAGTATAGATTTAGGTAAATATTGTTTACAAAAATTCCAGGCACTTCAGATTATTAAACTTACACATCAAACAGCTTGACATATCCGTCATCAGAGGCGGACACCAGCAACTCAGAGTCAGGCGAGAAGTCCACACTTCTAACTGTGTGTGTGTGCGCCTCTATAGTGTGCACCAACTTCCCCTGTACCACATTGAACACACACACATAGCCGTCAACAGACCCGCTCGCTATGTACTTGCCGCTGTTACTCTAAAATTTTAAAGTCTTGTGTTGAGCATACATTTTCTTGCATAATAAGAAGTATATTAAGAACTATAATAGAAAATCAAATTTTGTAAAAATATATATTATGGCACACTATTACAGCATAATAATGTGATTAATAAGATTTAACAACATCCAAGTATTATATGTATCATCAGAGAAATAGTTTATGAGTAGATGGTAGACCTATGTTACTGGCTATGCTTAGTCAATGTACTATCAGAGAAGTTGATTCCTGGCAGATGGGGGACCCACGTAGTTTGGTCTTGTTACGTCAGAACCAGCTAACAGATCACAATTAACATTGAATTGACATAATCCGACCAAATGAACTTGGTCTGTCAACTGCCTAGGAATAAATTTCCTTGGTGGTACATATAAGCTTTATATTAAATATTATATTATGTTAACAGAGAAATTGTTTTAAAAGTAGATGGTAGACTTATGTTACTGGCACAAGCTATGTCAAGTCAATGGAGTAACGTTGCTGTAGGCTAACAAATAGTTCTGTCACTTACCCATGCAACACTCAATGCAAACTTTCCTCTAGTATCCAGGACTTTATCTTCAACATTGTCCACTATATCATACACATACAGCTTTCCTGTATGACCACCAGTCACTACATGGAAGCCTCCAGGAGAGAATGCCACCTTCCACACGTCGGTAGCACCAGTTTTTATCTCATGCACTTTTCTACCCGACAGTACTTCCCAAATTATTAGGGTTGAATCTAAAGATGTTGATGCCAATTCTAAAAATAGAAGAAGGCACATATTATACTATTCATACAGATATTATAAATGCGAAAGAGTGTATGCCTGTCTGTTATGCCATGCTAAAACCATTGACCAACCAATTTTAATGAAAATGTTCTTTTTTTTTGTCCTGGGAAAGCACACAGGATATATTTTTAAAATACTTTTAATCTTAAAAATATAGTGGTGCTTTTTTCCCTAACAGTACTAAAAATATAGTACAGTTAGGGAGAAAAATTAAGTCTTCATTAGCTAAACAATAAACATATAATTATACAAACAGCATTTTTGTAGAGTCCCCTTTTATGTGTGTTATTAATATTATTTTATGTGTTATGTAATACTAAAAAGAAATACAAAAATAACCCAGCCAAAACATCTGATTATACTATGTTAATTGCTGATCTATAAAGAAGAAAAAATAATCCTTACTCTGTCCATCAGGGCTGATGGCAAGGGATACAACCGCCATGCAATGACCTTCCAATGCATGTAGCAAGTTCAATTTGTTTTTTTCAAAATGCCAAACTTTTACTTTACTATCTAAACCACCCGTGATTAGGAAATCTTTTTTGCTGTCTCTGGAAACAAAAGAAATGACACTCACCCAATTTACACAAGACTAAAAGTAGAATAGGTTTAAGTAATTATATATATTCCACTATACAATAACCTAAACTCTTCAGAAACTTGTTATGCAGTTTGGCAGGCTAACTTGAAATCTGATTTTTCGAATAAATAATAAATTTATGTAAAGAAGACTGAAGAAAAGGAAAATAGAGGGATACCTTGGATTTCCGGTAATATTTATTTTCGCCCACACGCAGCTATAAATAGGTTCATCGTGAGCGTTTTCCTTTTTATTTAGAATAGAATACTGAAAAATTAATAAAACCAGGTTAAGCATAAATATTCGTAAAACAGAAGGTATATTCTAAAACGGTCCAAAAATTTAGTAGTTTCTAATTTAAACTATGAGGAAATGTAATATACTTACAACAGCCGCTGCAGGCATTATGTATCCGTATTAATTAAAATGATCATAAAGTAACAAATACCTAATAAATATATTAATTAAAAATATTTGTAGAAGATAGTTTCCTCGCGTTTTGTTTACCAATTTTGACAGCTGATGATCCATTGTCCGGCCAGCTGACAGTGACATTGACACCGTGTTTTTTTTTTTAATTTTAGCATATTATTAACAAAAGTATTCCAACATTCAGCTTACCTGATGTGGTTTTAAATAGAGTAAATGACTAGTAGATTGGACAGTACTAGTCATTGGAAAAAGCACAAAGACACCAAATTAATAATGTTGCTTTAAAAACTGACTGTTTTTCTTTAAAAACAGGAAATTTTTAAAGCAACATGCATAAATATTGTGTTTTTGTGCTTTTTCCAATGACTGGTACTGTCCAATCTACTAGTCTAATACCTTAATTTAATTTGGGTCATTCCCTCTCAGGAGTCAGAAAAGGTCTAGAACTCTGAACTCAATAAGACACGGAGACAAAATGAACTCGAAAATATTCGAAATGGGTTTTTCGCTTTCCAAGCGGAATATAACAAGCTCACACAGATAGTATCTTACTTGTTATGAATGGATCTATAATATATTCATGGGACCGCTCAGAGATTTATGATCACTCAACATTCAAACAAAAATAAAAGGGAAACGCGCAGGTTTTCATATATCTTTGAATACCGATCGCCTCCACCAATTTCGCTGACTGACCGGTTTTAATATGTCCGGGTTTATTGTTCGGTTCCATGTGTATATCAAATGCTTAATATCATTAACAATTTGAAAAACAGCAGCCTGCATCAATAATTTATAATCCGAAAGGGATAAGCTCTACAGTAAAAAATAACAAGTTATGTAAAAATAATATTAAATATATTTTTGTTTATTACAATGGGCAGTCATAAATATTGATGCTTTTATCTTCTGATATTGATACTATCTTATTGCTATCTGCATTAAATCTCACTCCCCAGACCTAAAAATAAAATAAAATATTAAAATTATTAATTGGTTCAGTATCAAATCAAAATTCACCACAACTGGTCACCTCATGAAACATAAAGAGGTACCAGACTCTGTCACATATAGTCTGTCAAAAAAGGGAAGAAATCCCTTTTTTTCTTAGATTGATTTGAAAGGGATGATATATGTAATTGATTGTACCGTTGGTTCTTGGTGGTAATGCATGTTGAACACTTGCAGTGTGAAACAACAATGAAAGGGATCAACAGTGAAAGGGATGACACTACAATGACACTACAATGTTGCCACTTTTTAATTTCTTCACTTTCTTGACAGACTATAATATATTCAAATACTTTTTGTTTACCTGGTCACTATGTTCTTTAAATACATGCTGACACTGCATACTATCTAAATCCCACACTCTGACACTGTGGTCAGAACTACCTGACACAAATCTTTTGCCGTCAGGTGAAAATGCAACAGACAAAACCCATGATGCATGTCCTGATAGAGTACCAGCTAAATTGGCATGCACTCTGAAAAAAAAAGAAATGATAACTGTTATTCATAGAGAAAAATAAATATATTATACTGGATACTGTTATTAATTTAAGGTCATTAAAATATCATTGAAAGACAATAAAATGCTAAAACATCTTTGCTACTGCTTTCTTACTTATCTGTGATAAGTACTGTGATAAGTGAATATATAGAAATTAAGTCATTGACCTGTGTAAGTTGTCTCTTACTCATACAAAAAAAATCAACATTTGGCTTACATTATGTAAGCCAAATGTTGATTTTTTAGAATGCAAGTTTTTTATGCTATGTAAGTTAGATAGCATAAAAAACTTGCATTCTAAACTGAAAAATAAACAATGCAGGTTTTAACAAAACAACAGTACTCACACATCATACAACTTCATATGGCCATCATCAGACGCAGTCAATAGCAACTGCGAGTCCGGAGAGAAACATAAGCTTCTGATTGGCATGGCGTGACCTTCGAGGGTATGGACCAGCTTGCCTTGTGCCACGTCAAATATGTTTATGATCCCGTCTAAAGCACCACTTGCTATATATTTTCCATCTGGACTCTGAAACATGAAATCTCTGAGTATAAACATTTTCATTATTATTTTACTTTCTATTCTAGATTGCCTATCCTTTGTTCATCCACTAACTAGGCGTTATGTGAGTTTACATCTATTTGTTAATTTTCCTTTCATCTTAAAACACATTGATAGCTTTGCATTTAATTTTTTGTCACTTTTTTAGAAAGATGCAGCCTGCCAGTAAATATTGGCAAGGTACCATACTTACATAAGCTACACTTAGTGTAAATTTTCCTCTGGTATCTAATGTCTGCTCCTGTTTTCCACTCTCCACACTGAATATTAATATTTTCCCTGCACTGCTTCCAGAGATCAGGTGTTTTCCATCAGGCGAGAAGTCCAAAGTCCACACGTCATTGGAACCCGTCTCCATTTGTTTAATCTTTTCTCCGGAAGCGATATCCCATAGAATGAGGGATGCATCTTGAGAACTAGTAGCCATTGCTGAAATACAATAATCTAATTTGTAATACAAAATTTATTTTACAAAACACAACAAAAAATATAAATAAATCTTAATTTACATTACCACTAAACTGTAAATTGGACAAGATAGGCAAACTAAGGATCAAATCAAACTTTTGTAATTTTGTGAAATGTGAACAAGACCTATTCTGCTCTAAATCTTAGATACCCTATTTTATCTCACCACTTATTTAGTTACTTTAATAAAATAAAATGAGGACAGCTAGTAAATAAATAAAATTATCATACTTTTTCCATCGGGGCTTATTGCAATAGAAATGAGTCCAAGTGAATGCCCTTCTAGTTCATGTTTCATTTCCAACTTGCCATTATCCAACTGCCATATTTTCACGACGTCGTCTAGCCCACCAGTAATTATGTAGTTTTCTGTGTGCTCCTCCTCTTTGTTTGAATCTCTATAAGAAATATAACAGTTAAAAGCCAGTTAAAACACACTCATTGGCCTCTGCAGAATATCAGTGCAGCGGGCTTGCTTGCTGCGTTTGCTGAGCTGGGGCTAATTTTTGGTGTCACACAGCATTAGTAAATTAATTTTATAATATTATTATAGTCGAACTATACGACTGACTTATATTATGATATATTGTGTGATGCTAAAAATAAATCCATTCATAAAATATTTGCCTAACCTTCAATTTTCATGACAGACTGACCTAGCAATTAGCATGTATGTTATTTAGTGACAGTTGTACAATTTTAAGCAGAAAACAACTGGGAATGGCAGAATTATTATGGTCTCATAAGTCATAATATATAGTACGTACTTAAGACATACAATAATTATTATATTTTGTACCTATGCAATGATAGAATAAGAAACACTCACTGAGAATTTTCATTATTTTCTGCATTTTCCTCATTCTCCTTGGTCTCTTTTGGCTTTTTATTACTTATTTGACTCCAACCACAACACCAGATAGCCTCTTCATGAGCATTTTCTTTTTTAAGTTGTAAATAGTACTGAAAATAAATAACAATATTGCAGTTAACCGAAAACATTGTTCAGTTTTAAACACATTAAAGTATAAAGTAATCACTTACAAGTGTTGTTATAGACATTTTTTTCTTATAGATTATAATATTGCTTTATTCTTTTATAAACAAAATTTTCACAAAATCACAAATTCACAACTACGCCGGTGAAGATTAAAGATTTCTTCTTTTCCTTTTGACAACCGTACAACGAGACTTTGACAAATTGACATCTGTACTTCTTCGTAAGGAAAAAGAATTTTACAAACTAGTTTGCCATGCGGCATGCCCACAGGCCATCATTCATTCGTCAATGAGATTTGAGATTTTGAGCATTGTCATTGACCTAGAATGAAGAAGAAGAAGTAACACAAAGAATAAAGATGGCCGATGGCGTGTCGTTTCTCAAGTCGATGTTGTGAAATTTTTTGGAGGAATTCTTCATTTTCTTAACTACGTGACGATAGTGACGACGAGTAGTTTGACCGTGTTGTATATTTGCCAATATTTTACTTTTTGTAAAGTATGGCAGTCTCAAAATCTACCAATACGTATAATCGACAGAATTGGGAAGACTCTGTAAGCATTTAAACATTATTCTTACGTTTTTAGCTCAGTTAGCTTTGGATGTTAATTTGTTTTCTTCTTTTACAGGATTTTCCTATACTTTGTCAAACATGCCTCGGAGATAACCCCTATATACGAATGGTAAATAAACACTTATTTTGTTACCTCTAAATTACGACTAAACGATGAATTTATCTTAATTTTGTATTTGCAGACAAAAGAGAAGTACGGAAAAGAATGTAAAATATGTGCTCGACCCTTCACCGTTTTCCGTTGGTGCCCCGGATCAAGGATGCGCTTCAAAAAGACTGAGATTTGCCAAACATGTTCCAAACTGAAAAATGTTTGCCAGACTTGTCTTCTAGACTTAGAATACGGCTTGCCAATCCAAGTCAGAGATGCGGCCCTTAAAATCCAGGACGATCTGCCGAGGAATGAAGTGAATAAGGAGTACTATATTCAGAATTTGGATAGCCAAATGTCTAAGTTTGATTCGACACAGCCGAGCAATTCTGCTTTGAAATCAAAGGGTGCTTCCGACTTGTTGTTGCGTTTAGCTCGTACTGCGCCATATTATAAGCGGAATAGACCACATGTGTGTTCATTCTGGGTGAAAGGGGAGTGTAGGAGAGGCGAAGAGTGTCCATACAGGCACGAAAAGCCTACCGACCCTGATGACCCATTGGCTGATCAAAACATCAAGGACAGGTATTGTATTGCTCATTGTTTTGTGAACTTGAACAAAATATTTGCTACTAAATTATGGTACTACAAGAGAAAGATAGCTTTTGTCATGAGTTTGTTATATTACTGTAATTAGAGATTAATTTTACAGTTCATTTTAGAGATAATAAACTTGTTATGAGAATAATTTTACTAGCAATTTAACATTATAACTCGAAACTGTATTTGACAGGTACTATGGCGTCAATGACCCTGTGGCTGAGAAGCTGATGCGCTGTGCTGCGGCCATGCCTGCTCTTCCACCTCCTGAGGATGTGACAGTCAGCACCTTGTACATCGGAAACTTGCCTGATAATATTACTGAAGAAGAACTGAGAGGACATTTCTACCAATATGGTGAAATAAGGTAAAGTGTAATTGAAAAATTAAGGATTGAATTTATTTTCATTGTTAGGGCGTTCGTGCACTACACGGAATTTTACCATCCGGTGTTCATAACTTTCACGTTTGCCATATAAATAAGGTAGGAAATCGGGATGCCGCGCCGCGCCGGATGGTATAATACGTGTAGTGCACAAACGCCCTTATTGTTATTTCTAACATACATAAAATTCTTTTTTGTTATTTCTAACATATATAGTTTGTAAAATGTACAGGTCGCAGCTAATGTAAATAAGTAGAAAATCAATCAAAGTAAAGCTTTTTTCATTTTATGTTAAAAGATGAACTAGAAATAATAGTACTTAAATATAGCCTGTTTTAGGCAAGACGGAGTTTTGATACATTTACACACAATTTCACAGGTCATTAACCTTGGTACCTCGAGCGCAGTGTGCATTCGTACAGTACACAACCAGAAGTGCTGCCGAACATGCGGCCGAGAAGACTTTCAACCGTCTTGTCATTGGTGGCAAGAGGCTCACTATCAAGTGGGGCAAATCTCAAGGTATGTAAATAACAGTGAAGCTTAAGCTTTTGTCAATTTAATTTAGTATACAGCAGGCTGATACTTGAGTGTCTGATAAAATGATTTCTATTAGTGGGACTTGAAAAAGTCATGTATCTGAGCTTGACATTAACATTCATTCTTATGGTCTACAAAACAGTTGGGTAAGTTCTGTGCTTGGTTGATTGAAAACCACCATAAGGTTAGCAGAGTTGGTCTAGACATTTATGAGTTTTATTAATACTAAAAATCTATTTTTAAGCTAACTTTTTAATATTTCAAACAGGTCGCCAAGGAATAAACGAGAAGAATGATCCCGCTCCTGCGTTAGAGCCGGTGCCTGGTCTGCCCGGCACCCTGCCGCCACCACCGGCGTTCTTGCATCCATTCCCACCACAGGTACAGTGGCTTTATACTTTTTATTTCTTGCATAATGGTAAAAGAGTTTGTAAATAAAATTAGTACATTTTGTCAAAAAATTCTCTTTAACTCCCGCACACTGCTTTCGCGTACTTAGCGTATCCAAATCAACATCTCAGCTGAGCATCTGAAAGTGGATAGTGATATAGAACCATTCCAACTAGACTTTAATTACAAGAAGTTTCCCGAACCTTCAACATTGAAATGTTCGATTTTCTACGTGCTTCGCGATCGAATTTTAGTTGAAAGTTAGTTCATAATTTTCTTCTAAAATTGGGTTATTTACTCATTTTATTAAGCACAATAAACCTCCCCAGATGCCGCCGCCAAACCGCGCGAATGACTTCTTCAACCTCCAGCACTACGGCGGCTGGGGGTGGGCTCCGCCCCCGCCCGCGCCTGCGCCGCCGCCCCCCGCGCCGCTGCACTACCCCAGCCAGGACCCCGCGCGCCTCGGACACGCGCACGCCAATACGCCGCAGACGTAGTGACGTCATAATACTAGTATAACGCCTTTAGGTTAGTGCACAGTTGAAAAATGCGACTACTGTAGCCCGACATAATGTGTACCTTATGGCGATCATCAATCCTTCAGAACTAGTTCAAACTATTAGTAGGGGAGCCCAGAGTGCTATTCGTGTAGGTACTTGAGCGTCATGGGGTCTCCATGACGCTCGAGTACCTACACGAATATTATAGCTATTATATATTAGGTTTTTTTTATTTTTACATTAGGTAAAGTGAAACTGATACAAAAATAGTAAGAGCGTTTTTTACTTTAGCGGTGAGTTTAGAAACTGCAGCCATTTTAAAGTTATGAAAAAGAAAATATATTCAGAAAATTACTTATTTAGGTAAATCATAACAGGATTTAGGCAACAAGGACTAAACCATTTAGTTTAGCACAACATAAAATAGTTGCGAAGCTTAGTTAGAAAAATATGAAGCTTTATTTTTTTATATTTTAAAATGTCCCTTCACGCTCACCTAACCTTTAAATCATCAGTGCTTTATGTGGAAGCTTTTTAGGTATCTTAATCTGAGTTCTGACAGATCCGTGGACGTTTCAATACTCGAAAATAACTTTTTTTAACCCACCACGTGAGAAATCTGATTTTACCATGATAACTAGACACAATCCCCGCGTTCCACTTGACGTTAAAAACGATCAAAACGCTCAAAATAGGAGGCATTTTGAGCGTTTTGATCGTTTTTAACGTCAAGTGGAACGCGGGGAATATGTCAGAAGCCTGTAAAACTTATTCTGACACGCTCGAGCATGTCGCGAAATCCCTTCTGGGCTTCCCTACTATATTATCCGACAGACAAAAATGTATGCATTATTTTTTTGACTTAACTCAAATAGTTTATTATAGATGTAATACCAAACCAAATATAACATTTTACGTAAGCATATGTGATTAGTTCAATCAAGTTATAAGAGAATTGTCTACAAACATGCGCCGAAGCGTCGGCAATGAAATCAAGCAGTTTTTGCAAACGCCATACAATATCAGGGATTGGGTAAGCTCAGAGACATTTACCAATTATTATGAAGTGATTGATGTATTATATTGTGCATAAATGTAAGAAATAAAGTTTCATAGCAACAAACTGTTTCAGTAACTCCTTTTTTTTTCCTTTTTTTGTAGGCCCTTAAGGTCTTTAAGTGTCAGTTATCTCCAATGCTTGTGAGTTGTGACTTGTGACTAATCCAAAAAAGAAACAATGGGTCCTCACTCCTCATTCTTCTATAAGGTCGCTTAGATAAAATATCTTTAAATAAAGCTTTTAAAATAAAAGATGATTTTTCGGAAACTATATTTAATATTAATTAATAAGTTTATAACATGACTTATTGTTACAAAATAGTTAAACATTTAGTAAAATCTACACCTTCTCTTACCTATCTGGGTAAGGACGGTCTGAATTTAATTTACAATAATCTAGGCCCAGATACTAAACAACTATTTAGTGTGAAATTTAACATAAACTAATTTTTATAATACGAAAAACAAATTAAAACACATCGATATTAGTTATTGTACATTTTCATACAACACTTATACATATTAGAAGGTATTTTACAAACATGTTGTGAATTATTTTTACTGACAAAAAAACCAAGAAAAGCCCATTATAATTTATAGGACTAGGTACAGCTTTACTTAATTTTAATAATATTGTGCTAAGGTATAATAATATGGTAAGTAACACACAAATATTAAGTAAATGGACCGATTAGATCCAATGTAAGACCGAATGAAGCGAGAGATTTATTTACAGTGCATGGAATGTCTAATACATATTAGGATCTTTGAACAATTTTTAGATATTTTTATTTTTACATGTCGCAACACTGACATCTTTAGAACAGTTTGAAAAGAGGAACTAAGTTTTTGAGTAATAGTGCTTTTATATTTTATGTGGAACACAGATAAAATACTTTTGAATTCTGTATAATACGATATTATATTATTACATTTTTGTGAAACAGTCATCGAGCATGTACCATAATAGAGGCGTAATGTATTCTATATATTTTATGCGAAACACATCAGTTTACGTTTATTACAAGTTATAAAATATATATCACGCTCTTACTTAAACAGAACCGACCAATGGCAACGTGGCCGCGACGCAATCGGCCAATCAGAGCACAGTTAGCGATGCATTTTGGCGGACTTTGTTTTCATACATAACATTACTGCTATAATGGTAATGCTCGATAATATCAGTGAACAAAATAGCTTTTAAAAGCCAGTGATTTTATGTCTAGTCCATTTTAATACAACTGTTTAATACATAATATTCATGAGAGCATTGTGTATTTACATATCCAATAATGATGATAACCTGGCCCCTAGACAATCAATTTTATTGTGCAATATCTTATAGTTTATTTGACAATTAGATATTGAAGGCGCGCGATATTCAATATCAACCCTGGACGGTTAATAATGTTACGCAATACGTGATATTGCACAATAAACTTATCGTGTAGGGGTCCGCTAATATATGAATAATTGACAGAAGTGCAATGATTTGAACACTTCCTTTGACACACAAAACTTACATTAATCAATCTTTTACTCTGCTAGAACAATAACATCCATGCAAGATACAGCAGTATATACGAAGTGATTAAAACATCGTTTTCAATATGGCGATTGTGCCAAAATATATTATACCTACTTGCCAATCTGGGTTAAAGTAATCATGTTATCTCTCTCTTTGTTCCTGTAAATAAAAGAGAAGGCATGATATGATTAGCGATAACACAGAATAACGCAGGCAAGTACGCGGTTACTACACAGACGCTACGAAACGCAAAATGGGTGCTGTGTTATTTTGCATCTCGCTCTATCGCTTCGCGCTTCGCTGTGTTTACGTTTTAGGGCTAGCACTTACTTGAGACACGACATTCTTAGGACAGCCTGCCTAGCGTACGCCAACGAGATATCTCACTCTCGAGATAATTAAAAACTACTCGTCTCAAAATATCAAAATCTCGACATTATCTCGACCAAACTCTATAAAAATGTGTTATTTCGATGATAGATCTACGCGAGAAAAATGTTTGTCATGCTAGGGTCAATAGATATGAAGAGACAAACCATCAAATATCGAGAAAACATGTGTCGAGTGAGATGTCTCGTTGGCGTATGCTAGGCAGGCAGGACAGACTATACAAAATACATGATGAAGTAGTGCACGTACAAATATTTTGTATTGCAAGAGTTTTTAACACTGTTGTGTCTCAAGTAATCTAGCCTTTACCGATACAGTCCTTCAGTGATCCTATGACGCATGGGCCATGGGCCATGGTCCATGGCCAATGTCAGAACTGCCGCCATCTTGTAAATTGTCACTTAATAATTTAACGACTTTCGCGACACTTCTATGACAATTCACAATGTCATTCCAAAAAATAGTTGTCTGTGCCAACATAAAGGTGTGATACTTATATCTATATCTATGGTCAAATGTGAGTAAAGGTGAGCGCAGATATGGCCGCACCGCAGCCGCATTTTTCTAGTTCAACAACTAGTCCACTTGCGCCGCAGAAAACGCAGCAAAAACACGCGCGGTGTGGCCAAACCTTAACGTTACCTCAAATATGCTTCTATTGCAATGATTTATGTAAAAATAATCTTCATTAAAGCATATTTAAGCTCTGCAATCTTAACTAGCAATAACTAAGCAATCAGTGCTTTACAAGTCCAATATGCTGATGACTTAATCATAGTTAATAAGTTAAATAATATTTAAAAGAAACATTAGCGACACAGCCTTTGCACTGTGGCAACATGTTTATAATTTCAAGTGATTAAATACGATTAAACTACGTTTAACAAGATAACAATATTGAATTTTTGTTATGAAATAACATATTTTCGAATAAAACATAAATTAAAACAGTTTAAATTGTTAATGTATTCCAAAATTAAATATATTATCAATATCATTAAATTTCCTTACTATTTCAATAAATGCCGTACATGATGCTGTGTTGATTTTGATCGTTTTCTGAAAAAAAAAATATTACTTAATTACTTTTTGACACTAATATCTTTTTTAGGGTTCTGTACCCAAAGGGTAAAAACGGGACCTTATTACTAAGACTTCGTTGTCTATCCGTCTGTCTGTCTCCAGTCTGTATCTCAAGAACCGCTGTAGCTAGACTTCTGAAATTTTTACAGGTTGTGTATAATATCTGTTGCCCCTATAACAATAAATACATACTAAAAACAAAATAAAATTTAATATTTAAGGGGGGCTCCCATAAGTCCCATACAACAAAGGAGATTATTTGGCCTTTTTTGCTTTGTAACAATAATGGCAATAAGTAACACTTGAAATTTTCACAAAGGCCTTTACTTTAAAAATAATAATAAAATTTGAATAAAATAAAAATTTTAGCGGGCTTTCATATAAAAAACATAATTCTTGGCCTATTTTTGCTCTATAACGGTACGGAACCCTTCGTGCGCAAGTCCAATTCGCACTTGGCCGATTATTTATTTCAAAGTCGTGTAACTAAAATAAAACTTAGGCTTATGAAGATAGATCTAAGAACAGTAGTTTTGACATCAGCGCATGCATCGCATCAACGCGCATGCATTTTGACTGAGAACTCAGTTGTCAAGGTGTACTCACTCAGTAACGGTCGCCGGCGATCTGCGCGTTGACGGCTGCGGCGGCGGCCTGGCTGGCGGCCGTCTGGACGTGCGGGCTGCGCAGGATCTCCGTGGTGAACTCCGCCTGCGCCTTCGCCAGCGACGCGCCCGTCGATCGGTAGATGCGGTGCACCTGAAATACGTGGTCTTTATTGCAGGCGCGGTTGCAGCCTTAAGTTTTGGAGGGGGTCACTCACTAGTCACTGCACTAAAAATTTATCAGTGTTATAAGATAACTAGAAATTTCCTTTTATTATTTGGAAAGATTTTGAGATTTTTCAATTTGACCTTAGAATTTGGGGTGGGGGGTCATGTCCCCTGTGCCCTTCGGACCGCGCCTGCTTTATGTACAAAACGCAGTGTAAAAAATGTAAAAAAAATTCTACATAATGTAACTGTGTGGCAGAGCGAAGTCAACAACCAATGACCATTATATCGAAATTGTGTGTATTTACTTCAAAGTTTCATTTCTATCCATAATAATTACAACAGCCTGGTCAATAAACACAAAGAAATGCTTTCTCACTGTTGCACGCATATTGCATAGAATATTCATACATTCCGAACTATCTAATAGTTCGAAATGTACCCTGAACTACAATATAGCTAGATAAAAAAAAATAGTATTTTTTCGACTTTCAAAAGCTATTTTAAATTTTTGATTCAGTCCTCAGTATATCTTCAGACAAAACTTATTTTTTTAATAACCGCCTAAGACAGCGGTCGGCAACCTTTTGGCAGGCAAGGGCCACAAGGTAGCAAAACAAACTAAAGGCGGTCCGCAGGCCTCATTCTCGTATTAACCCTAGAAGCTCAGTATACCTACACATAATGAAGGGAAATAAGTTTAGTGTTTATTATAAATGACACAAACAGCTACGTTCTTAAGAGGCAATCACTATAACTGGCAATATTAGAAAGCACTGTTTTTGATATGTCATATAACTTATTCATAGCACAATCACGGGCCGCAAGTAAGACGTTCGCGGGCCGCGTGTTGCCGACCACTGGCCTAAGATATTTTTTATACCTTTGTCATAAGCATGACGTCAGCAACCAAACAAGTGATGAAGCCAATTGTCACCATGAGGGTGATGATGCCAGCCCCAATGTTCTCCTTGAACGCTCCAATGCTGGTGATCAGACCGCTGGAAAAAAGAATTGACATATTTATTATGGAGTTTTTAAGAGTTCAAAATAATTTATGTTCAAAATTTGGTAAGATTTTCTTAATTTCCAAAACATACATATAGTCATATTCTGTATCTATTGACAGTCACTCACAGACCTTCCCATGCAACACTACATCGTTTCGTTAAGTAAAAATAAAATAAAAATATCCACAGCCAAACATATAACTTTTTGGAAGTCGGTTAAAAACTAGCCTGTATTCTGACTACTATTCTATATACTAAAGAATTTCATTAAAATCCATTAAGTAACTTTTGCATGTCAGTAGAAAGGCGATAATGGTATAACATGTTAAGTACAAGTTAGACGATAAACGAATTACATGCGTTACGTGCTGTCATGCACGCATGATCGTTTATTATAGTGATTAATGTGAATTACATGCAAACTACGTACGTTGATTGACAAGTTCTTTAATTTTTCGTCCTGCAATATGTCCATTACATGCACGCATGATCGTTCGGCATGTCATGCAACAATTAATACTGTCACGTAAATGCATTTAATGCTATTTTTCCGTCTACAGAGTGCTTTAGAGCATTATTTCCTTTATATTCTACTCACCAAGACAAACATTACAACTCACCAAGAGCCTCCACCGCTGAATCCGATGCTCTGGACCAGAGTTATCAGCATTTGGAAGAGGAATATGAAGAAGAACACCATGAAATTGAACGAGGAATCACTCCGGAAGGCCTTGTATATGGGTCTGTACCAGCATACGAAGCTGAACGGTGTCAGCAGGATGAAGTATAGTACAGCCAGTCCGAACACTGTGAAGCCACCTCCGGCGAACATCATCGCTATACCTCCTACTATGTTTAGCGCCAGAACCAGGGATTGGACTGAAAAAAAAAACAAGCATTGGTCACCAGTTAGAGAAACAGATTGGGGAGATATGGTTTGGGGAAAATCTATTCTATATTATTCCATTAATTTCAAATTTTCAATACATAAAATAATGCATAGCTAGCGTCTCGGCGTTTTCGATGCTTTATGTCAAAACTCAAATCCCATACATTTTAGACATCAACTTTGCTATCGAAACAGGCGAATACATTTTAGTCAAAATCACAGACATAGATCAAGATAGATACCTCATGTCGCTCCATTTGTATGAAAACGAGCGTGCCATTTTTTATCATTTTTCATGCTAAGAAAAGTGCCCATTATCTAGGCCAACGTTTCTATTTGAATTTCTACAGCTCAATACGGCACTTTTAGTCATTTTGGCTTTTTTAAAATGCCGGTTGACGTCCGATTCCGATAGCAGACTAAAGAACAGACTTTCGAAAGACAAGCATTGCTCGTCGTGTGGGAGCGCGATATGGCACGCGAAGTACATACACATGCGGTATCTATCATGATTTATGTCTGTGGTCAAAATGCATTCGCCAGGGGCCTGGTTTGTCGCCAGTTATATTTTCGATTACGACACCACATCTAGTCCATTTCTTCCTTAAAAGATTGTCTGTATACTTGGAAACAATTTTGGTGTTGTTAACCATCACAATGTTTGCCATATATTTCAATTAAAAAAGTTCTCTAATCACCCATCCATTATCTAGTACTTACACATCCAAAGATGGTACAGGTGCCGGACGATCCTCTGGAACTCGAGCGGTATGTCCACGTTTATGTCCTGGTAGAAGCATGGCTGTACGGGACAGAAGGCTGGCAGGGGTGGCCAGTTGTTCCGTCTGCCAGCTGAGCCTGCCCGGAGCTCAGCTTCGCGCCTCGCTAACTCCTCAGCCTTGCGTTCCAATTCTTCTTGTCGCTTCTGTAAATGTTGAATAAAGTAAAACAGTGTACTAATGTGGCCTTTAACCTCTTTGAGGCTTCAGTCTTGAAATCAGCGGGCAGCGGGGCGGAAGCGGCGGTGGCGTTTAACGTTTTTCGTTGGTCGCGTTTCGTCAAACCCAACTGATTGATCACAAGTAACATTGAATTGACATGATCCGACCAAATGACGTTGGTCTGTGAACTGCCTAGGAATCAATTTCCTCGATAGTACATGGTACAGGACAATGACAAATATGGATAAGCCGTCTAGTAGTACTAGACGGCTTATCCATATTTGAGACTAGTACGCCGCGCGCCGCTATTCACTGCTAGACGGCTTATCCATTTTGTAAATCTATACATTGTCACGCGCCGCCACGCCGCCGTTTCCGCCCCGCTGCCCGCTGATTTCGAGACTGAAGCCTGAGGGTTCCTTAGATTAGTCTCGAAACTCTTATCTCCATCAATCAACAGGTCTCGTATAGTTTAGAGGGATTAGGATTTTGGGAAATATTTATGCTTTGCATGCATATGAGTACCATGCCAATAAAGCCTTAAAGCAAATAAAAAAAAAACATCAACATCTCCCTCACAGAACTCTTATCTATTCTATGTATTTTTTTAATTATAAAACGAAAGGCAAAAGACCTCCATTATCATCACCATCAGCCCATTGCTGCCACTGCTGAACGTAGGCCTCCCCCAAGATCTCCATGCTTTTTGCCTATTCTGTGTTTTGATGATAGCATACAGGCCCCCCGCTACCATAAATGCAATGTGTGCAATGCACACGGGCGCCATCCTCTAGGGGCGCCAAAATGTCATCTTTAGGGGCGCCAAAACCAAGGTCCCAAAAGGGGCGCCAAAATTCTTTTTTTTGCACACAGGCGCCAGTAGCCATTACATGGGGGCCCTGATAGCATACTCTTATCATTTTATTCTTAGAGTAATATTACAGCAATAGTAAATTGATGTTTAGTTCTTCCCTTTAATAAATTAAATAAATAAATGGGATAATTGATTAACAAATAAACAAACATTCACTGTAAAGTTACAGTATCTTTTGAGATTAGCTTATCTATATTTGATATCAGTCATTCATAATAATAAAACAAAAGCAATGTAACATTTGACAGCTGATTTTATCAAATTATTATTAAACAATAAAATAAAACAAATGAACTGTAAGCATGCTGGGTATATTCAATCTGTGATATTACCTTTAACTCCTTTTGGTGCAAGTTGAACAAAGCAAAATTGTTGTTAGCATGCAAATATTATATATTGTACTATAAGGCTGCCTTTCTACCAGAGCTGAGCGGAGCTGTGTTGCGAGGAATGTGTTTTTGAAAACCGATAGAATCGCTTCATTGACATAAGCTCTGGTGGAAACGCAGCCTTACCATCCTGCTAACAATGCCTAGCAATCTTTGATATTACATGTAATTTTTTTAAAAGCCTACGCTGTCCCACTGCTGGGCAGAGGCCATGGCATTTGAATTAAAATTACCAAGCACTATTAGCTGAAGATAACTTTTACAGGCAAAAATTAATTCTGCTAATAGTACATTTATTTTGTAGGTATTTATTGAGCAAGTGTTAAATATGAAGCATATTATAAGTACTATCAGAGAAGTTGATTCCTATGCAAATCGGGGACCTAAGTAGTTTGCTTGCGTTACGTCAAACCCAGCTGACAGATCACAATTAACATTGAATTGACATATTCGACCAAATAACGTTGGTCTGTCAATTGCATAGGAATCAACTTCCTTGATGGTACATATTATTGTTATTATATTTACAATAAAAAAGCTCAATTATTGTGCATATTTTAAAACAATATTACTTCTGACTATTACTTTTGAATGTATATTACTTGTAACTTATAATCACCAATTAAATAATTACCACACTAGTTAAATAAGGGTATTATAATAGTTTGAAATATTTTATTCCCTAAAGTGTGTTTTAAATGTAGTTATTTCGGTGCTTCTTGCCATAATATGATAAATTGATATGAGTAAATAGTAAAGAAATAATTCGAATTTTTCTTTAATGTACTTTATTTTATCTGAGACTGTTTTGTATGTGTATGTATACCCATAGTATGTGCTTTCATCACACCTACGCATAGAATAGAATCTTATTAGAATCTAAATATAATTCTTAATCTGACATTGGTGATTACAAAAAATTAAGAAGGATTTGTTTGTACTTACTTGAAAATCAGCTGTGGTAAATTCGGCAGGTGGGCCTTGCTGCTGGGGCTGGGGTGGGTTCCAATTGTTACCGCCCCCTCGCGGGGACACTGCTTGCATGATTGCTGGTTGTGTCGGCTGCTGCGCTGGCTGAAAGTTACAAACACATATTTTTGAAGCTAAAGTACAAAATCTGTTACAATATGAATGTGAAATGATTAGCTTGTAGATTAATTTATATTATTATTCTGAAAGTGCTAGAATTAAGTTAAAAAAACCTTTTCCTTTTAATCCACCAAAAATCTTAATTTGATTCATTAAAATACTGTTTTAAACAGCCTTTACTAACTTTATTCATGTGACAATTATAATAGTTAGCATATACATAAACATCCTTTTGTACATCAAGTTTTATTTCCCATACTTGATAGGCAACTGAATCATGCTTGCTGCCTACCAAAGATTGTGAAATACAAACTTGAATATTATATTTACAGGTATACACCTGATGACTACATCATTATTCATTAAGTATTTTGGACTGTGGTAGTAGTAAAACTGTGTTCATATAATATGTGCTACACCCACTAATAAAACCTTATGTGTCCATTTGACAAAAGTTATCTTACCACTGCTTGGTTCGCATTTTGCTGGCCGTCAAAAGGGTTGTAGTCGTCGAGTCCACGAGTCGCATTGTTTGTGTTCCTAGCTACTTGCTGCACCGCTGGGTCCTAAGAATAAGAACAGGAATATAGAAGGAATCCAATTGATAAAAATTTTTGTCGCCGTACTTTTACATACCGCAAAGGGATTGTCTATGGTTGGGTCACTGAAAGGATTATCTTCAAACTGCGACATTTTTTCTTGAACTACGCCACTTTAATGGTTGTGTGTACTTTGTAGATATTACAAAAATGTTTATTGTAATATTTTTATCTTGAAATTTATTGAGAGGTATCGGATAAATGACAGCTTAACGATGGTGACGAAATGACAGTTAAAATCTGGTGTTGCCATTCTTTAATTAATATCAAACAGATAATAAATAATCGGCCAAGTGCAAGTCGGCTCTCGCGCGCGGACGGTTACGTCATACGTGTACCATTATAGAGCAAAATCAGGCAAAAAATTGTGTTTTTTGTATGGGAGCCCCCCTTTTTTAAATATTATTATTAAATATTAAAGTACACATATAACTAATGACTTTGAGAAAAAATCAAGAACCTACCTGTTGTCATTATTGACATAGAGCGAAAAAAGCCAAAAAAATCACGTTTATTGTATGGGAGCCCTCCTAAAATATTAATTTTATTTTGTTTTTAGTATTTGTTGTTATAGCGGCAACAGATATACACCATCTGTGAAAATTTTCTACTCTCTAGCTATTACCGTTCTTGAGTTACAGCCTGGAGACAGACAGACGGACAGACGGACAGACAACGAAGTTATAATTCAAACGTAACAAGGACAACTTGGACAAGTCACAAGTTGTGAGACTTGTGACCTCAGAGTACCGCTACAGAGACCGCAAAACAACAGCTCGAAGGCTCGCATCGAGCCGCTCGAAGGTTCGCATCAAGCCGGTTTGATAGAATGAAATATATCGATTTAGAATTTAGAATAAAACTATCAAGCAATGCTGAATGTGTGGACGAAAGCCCGAGCCGCTGGTTTTGCTCGACGTTGTGGCTCAATCGAGCAAAACCGTATGTTAAGTTAGCTTATTAATTGAGTAGGTTTAAATAATATTATATAATTATATTACTACAATACTACTATAATAATTATGTACTACATCATAGCATAGTGTGCTGCATAGACTTAATATATACTGTCGTAAAGACCACCTGACAACCCGAAAATGCGTGACCATTTTCGATCTGTCAATGTGTGCATGTGCTAGTGATGTATATTTTACTATCGATAGTATAGTATTTTGTTATCGATAGTATAGTCCGTTCGAGTTATTTTACCTGAGTTACTATAAGAAATAAATAATATGCAACTTTGACAGATTTGTATTTCAAATTAGGTTTCATAAATTTTAATTGGCAAAAAAAGGTGACAATTGAAAAGTAGATACACATTTTCTTTTGGAATGATTTTTCAATCGTCGGATATGTTATGACATATTCTTATAGGGGTAAATAATATACACATAACACATTATAAAGTTGCTTATTTATTACTCAGGTAACATCTATCTGGTAAATCAGCCCTTACATTGAAAGTAAACGTTGAAAGTAAACAACACACTATACTAGTATATTATATTTTATTCTTATTATCATAATATTTTTTATTACAATTATTTTTAACCGACTTCCAAGCAGGAGGAGTCTAGACGTTCGGCTCTGGATATATTTTTTAAGTATGTTCAACGTTTACTCCGCCGTTTATGAACCGATTTTCAAAATTTTTCTTTTGTTGTACATTGTATTGTTTCGAGTAGGTATCATGATCACAAAAGTGGTGGTCTGGTGATGGAAACCATGAGAAATCGAGGTGACTCCTTGATATTCAAATGGGAACATATGGTCCCAGAAAACGTTCAAAATCTTTCGAGTAATAACCTTCTTGGGATTCCAGCCAACACGCCAATTAATTTCAGCCATTTTCCTCTTATTAGAGGATCTTGAGGGAATCTGTAAAACAAATGATTATGATATATAAATATATAAACCTTCCTCTAGTTTTAGAGTCACTCTATATTATAGTAGTTATATTATATTAGCTATTATATTAGCTATATTATACTATACTATATCAGTTAAAATAAGATAATATATCCTTTTTAGTCCGGCCGCACATTATCCGAATTTCTGATAACAAAAATCGGACGCCCCGCCCCGCTCATACATTTTGACACGTCAGAAATTCTTTTAGTATGATGGGTCTACAACAAAATGTATGAACAGAGTGCGTTCCACCGGGCGTCCGAATTTTTCTGATCAGAAATTTCGGATAATGTGCGGCCGGGCTTAAGGTGATAAATATAAAGGTAAATGATTTTTATTTTAGTTTTATGTTATTGTAAAATATCGATAAGCATATCGATAAATTTGATTCAAGCACTAGCGTATTTGTAAAAAAATTTGATGAAAAATGTTTCTTCAAAATTTGTGTAATATAAGAACAATAGTACCTTTAGTTACGCAAAATATGAAAGTGAAAGGGAGGATTCACAATATTTTATTAGAAATAGAGAACAAAAGACAGAATATAGCAAAAATAAACACATCGTAGCAATTAGGACATGAAGATTAATTACCTGTGAAATGTATATTTTTCAGGATTATTCTTATGATTTACACTGCAAATACTTACAGCACAAGTCACAATTTTTAAATATAATAATATTTATTAAAAATAACAAACAAATTGAACAATATATTATTGGAAATACCGAAAGGGCATAAAAACGACTGACGACTTTTGACGACCTGTCAAATGAAAGTGGTTACAATTTTCATTAGACTGCCTCTCTCTTTTCATCTTGTTATAATTCCATAAAGGATTTTCTTATCTCTCACATTCTTTGTTGGTCTTTAGCATTATCTGGTTTATGGTGTGCTGGCTGTGTGCACTGCGAAACAAAAAAAAAGTTTTTTAAAGATAAATTATATTTTACTATGGCAATACCAATAGTTGCTGTCAAGGTGATATCTGTCAACTGTCAGTTTATCAGTACTGTCAAAAGGGCAGCTGTTTATGTTTTGTATTTCAGATTTAGCGATAATTTATTGTATTTTTTGTTACTAACTTATTGTTTTTGAATGGACGTTTTATCTTGATAACATCGCGGGGACGATATTATTTATAATTCAGTGCTTTTATGTACCATGTTAGATGTCAGAAGGTGTTTAAGTGGTGTATAACGTGCTTGTGACTGCTTCATAATTGTATGCAAAAAGGAGTAAATAGAATCGGTAAGAAATAGTATTATTTTGTCTTCTGGCCTATAAATCTTCCTAAAGTTGGTATCTAGAGAATTTCCAAGTATCTATCAAAGAACTGAAAACATTTAAACATGACTTTAAGTACTTATTACATCTTTCTCCTTTCAGTTGTTCCATTTAGTTGAATGTAATTTCTTACGATATTTGCGTAATACAAACCGGTTACAATTATTCGTGAACACTTAGGCTTACAATTCCAAGTCACCTAAAATACCTTTTAGTAGGCATTACTGAGTGAAAGTTGTTTGTGTTATATTGTGTATTAAAATTATAAAAATTTTACTTTCCCTTAAGATTTTTTGACTGATGGATAATTAAAATTCCCCTTTACGTCAAAACCTTTCTGTTTTGTCACATTTTATTTTTGGTCCGACAATATTATTTAAATATTTACTGCGGGAGCTTTAGGTAAATAGGTACTGTTTGGCTAGGCTACACTAGCCTGCCCCAGCACCTTTTCCATAATATAAAATGCCTTATGGCTTTGCTCATTTGTGTAAAAACACCAGCATTCCATGGCAATATTTGTGACAAATCAGTGGAGTTTGTTATGAGTATAGTCATCTGTCATGCTGAAACTTGCAAAATTCCACCGCATACAATGAAAACACTTCATACTGTAATTATTAGATGATTGTATCTATCCAGGCCATACTCTAGTTAGTAGGCAGGCACCATGACAATTAATTGTAATGAATAATTTATAACTTTCATTATTTATTTTACAAAACCCATTCATTCTAACAGACACGGTAATTAGTTTGATAATGCACTATAACTGGAGCGTGACGTTTTGTAGGCGGAGCTCCTGATTGTAAGTGATGCTGAAAGATATCACTAACTAGCCTGAATCATCAATGCGAGTCAGGTCAGGGATACAATATAATGCTTTAATTAATATTGAATCCCTGACCTGGGATACATTGCAATATAATTTTGTAAAAAATTAAGTAACTGAATAAGAATTATTTTGATTTTTTATCAATGATTTTATGTTGAGGTTTGATTTAAATATTTCAGTCACTTCTGTTAGTTGAAAAAAAAATACATCAATGTTTAGTGTGTGATTCTAAGATAATGACTCACTGCAAAGAACAATGGTTTTGTAAGTTGCATATTATGTAGGATAGGCTCCGCTAATAATAATCTGTTAAGTAATCACAGTGTATACTTTGTTGTCATCATCCATCACTATTCCATAGACCGACTTGATGATTGACTAGATTTTTTAAATTTAAGTTTATTGATATTATGAGTTTCCTTGCACCAGTCTGGGTTAATTTTACCCTTGGATCATGGATGTGATCTTAGTATTTATAAAGGACTAGATGACGCCCGCAACTCCGTCGCGCCAAAATTCGTTTATCGCGCGGGAACCGTACATTTTTCAGACAGACACTTTTTCACATTTATATTAAGGTGACGCCGCGTTAAAGTAAAAAACCGTGTTGGATGTGTTTTAGAGGCCGGCCTCTCATAGAAAACAAGCAATGGAACAGCATAAAATGGAAAGGGCGTAAGCGACAAAATGGTTTTTGTCGCGTAATTTAACCCTTAGCTGGTTTCGCTACAAAAAGGCAACGTATCTGGTATCGGGGGTAAAATAAATAAAATAAAATATCTTTTTATTCAAAATGGGTATCATGATACACTTTTTGAAAGTCGAACGAAGAAACTACGTTGCCTACCACCGGTTCGGGAACTACCCCGCCGAGAAGAACCGGCGTAAGAAACTCGCACGGGGCCATCTTTTACTAAAAAAATGGAAAATTACAATGTAATGGCTTACAGATGTAACAAAAATAAAAATAAAGTAACCTGCATGGAGCCACCCTATTCCCAAGGTGTGAATACACTTTAGCACACAAACGTTCTTTAACTGCTTTTTAAAAATTGTTTAAAGGTAGATTTTGAACATTTTCTGGGATTTTATTGTATAGGCGTATACATTGGCCTTTAAAGGATTTGCTTAATTTGGCTAGTCTGAACATTGGTATTGCTAACTTGTTCTTATTTCTAGTATTTACATTATGATTATCACTTTTCTTTTTGAAAACATTTATGTTCTTTCCAACATATAAGAGATTTTCCAAAATGTATTGAGATGCGACGGTCAGAATTCTTATTTCTTTAAATTTTTCTCTTAGAGTTTCCAAAGATGACATCTTATAAATAGAACGAATAGCCAATAAACCTTAAAAAATATATAAAAACAGCTTTGTTTCAAATTAATTAGTTTTGTATACTGAAATAAATCTCTTAATCTAAATAAATTTCAGCTTTTAAGGCCAATAACATTCATGAATAATATTTTTTTCCTTATATAAAAAAATATCTAAGTTTTCGATCGTACTTAGACGACTGTTACTTTAGGAGCCCTTAGGAGCCCTTAAATATTATACATGTATTTAAACATAAACATATCTTTTATTTCTTTTTTATCTAGTTTTTTTTTATATAATCTAAATAATAAAACACATTCATTTCTTTTGATATCGACTAAAAATAAAAAAATGACAGCAAAACCAGAAACCAAAAAATGCTCGTAAAATTTTACTATTTTGTTTGTGATTTTGGCAACATTTTCTTTACATTACAGTAATAAGCACTTGCTATTATACTCGATACACATTCTTTGCTTCTAGAATTTTAAGAATCTGAAACTGTACGGTCTATGATAATTTCGCTAGAATAGCTGATTTCCTTCATCTTCTTACGATCGTAAACTGTTTCACGTTGCAGACTGTTATAATAGTTTTCTGAGAGATGTATCGAAAAAATTATTAAAAATCATTACAAGGTACCGTTGAAAAAAAACATACACTTCTGGTATCGGGGGTAATTTTTGACCCCAACACTTACATGTAACTTCACTTTCAGCAACAGTAGAGCCGCGTACGTTCGTCATCCGCCGCACCACCCGACGTCACGAGATTACACAGAATCAGAAGAGTGTACACTGTACATGTTTAAATAGTAAAGATATCATAGAAAATTCGAACGCCTGGGGTAACTTTTGACCCCCGATACTAGTTAAGGTCTGGCCGCTGCGGCCTGGCCGGTAGTGCGCGCCCGGGCGAGTTTAGACGGATAATCTAGTCCTAAGCCCGAGCGCGCACTAGCAGCCAGGCCGCGGCGGCCATCGAAAGTATGGTGTGGCCGCTGGCCGCGTTGCGGCCAGGTGCGCGTTGTCTATGGCGGTTTCATACTAAGGTTATATTCTCGATGGCCGCAACGGCCTGGCCGCCGCGGCTTGGCCGCTAGTGCGCGCCCGGGCTAAGGTGTAAAGACTCTCACGGTATCCCCAACTGTTTTGCAAATATTATTAACAAAGAATTATGATAGATGATCGACTTGCGACACCAAAAGCTTTCTCCGGAGCCCTAGGGCGCCGCGGCCTAGTTTAGGAGCTTTACTCTGCATTTTTATCTCGCAGGGGAGGTTACAACCCTACTTTAACCCCAATAAAAAGGCAGTAGGCTTCGCTTAATAGACCGAGTTAATAATGTTGTCGCTTCTAATGAAGCTTACACGACTCCCCCGTATAAAGTACACTAACTCAGTTCATAAAAAGTACCACTAAAACTGTTTAATGTTCGCTTTTGTACGTGATCGTCGGGTTCATTACACTGCCGATTTTATATGACCTGAGGAAATAAAGTGGCTTATAAACCGGACTTGCATTTAGTATCGTGTGAAAGTTATAACTTACATATTTTTTTTAAAGACCACATTAAAGCTACGTTGGCCTATGATGGATTACCAATTTTTCATGATTGCAAAGCTGTCGATCATCTGCCTGCATTGTATAGTTCATATTATAATGTTATTTTGTGGTTTCGGATAATGATGGAGGATCGACTTACGGCGCCCCTTTTGCAAAGCCACGGCGCACCAGGCCTTGTACCATGAAACTGTTTTGAGACTCAAATAATCGGACGAAAATGTTGCGTCCTACTGTAACAAACGTGAAATGACGTTGTTAGAGCAGGACACGGCATTCTCGTCCGATTGTTTGAGTCTCAAAACGGTTTCGTAGTAGACCTACAGGGCGCCGCGGCGTACAGTTTGCCTGCCTTATACACTTGTTCTGGCCAATAATATCTGTGTTTAACATAGTATTGTCGAATCGTATCTTCCAAGTCATAGCACTCGTCGAAAGTTTCGTCGTAAATTGACGATTATCGAGGTGTGGGCGTCGCCACTCGTCGTATTGTCGAATCTCCACGGGGGAAGTTGAGCTCATGTAATGCATCTTCTTTTTCGTATTATTGAGTGTATTTTCAGTATGTGTTGACGTACATTTCTTTATTTATTTAAGGGCACATCTTAAGATTAGGGCCGTATTGTTTGTGATTAATTTTGCTCATAAAATACCTACTAAAATCGTACCTACGTGGCTGTAAAAGGGGTTACTCTTTACTGGTGGCCATGTCATTAGCATGGTCTAGATCTAGGTACTTAATTCCTATGAGTCTTTTACATTTTCGACATTTATAGCTCGCCGACCACTTGACTGTTTGAATTCAAACAGGCGCACGAGTCTAAGAAGAGCCGTAAGCCCAGCCTGTTCTTAGGCCGGTATAAATAGTCAGTACTTAAGATGCGCCCCGGTCTCAGGACGCGATTCGGCTCTATGATTCGTCCAAAATTTGACAGCCAACCAATCACAGTGAACTGTGAACTTGAAGCCTGAACCGTGTCTTGAGACCGAGATACATCTTGAGTACTGACTATTTATACCGGCCTTAGTGATTTTGTTACGAAACTGGCCCATAAGCCGAGACGTTTTCTTTATCGCTTCTTTTTAAGATCGCCAATTAAAATTTATGAAATGCATTCAATAAAGTCGACATTCGACTCACATATTTAGTTGACATAACATTATGTCAATTCCATACATATTTTGATCGGCGATTCTATAAAAAAGCTATAGAGAAAACGTCTTGGCTAGAGGCTCTGATAGGCGTGCGTTGCAGCAGGGAGTTTCATGTACAAAATATATTACTGAACGGTTTGAATGTTGATGCGATACGGATATATCGGAAACGGATTTTCCGATGCGATGCTGTAGCCTTCTGATCTGCCGTAGTTTCTTTTCGGTAAAGTCAGTGTCACTAGGAAGTGGTTTTTTCGTGTCGTGTACGATGTAGATAAAAGGCGGATACGGCGATTGTGTAATTCGTGAGCGAGCGGGGGACCTTGTTGTACACTTTAAATATTATACCCAAGGTTTAATGTAATCGTAAATATAATCATAAATTTTAATTATATTTAAAACAGGTTCGCGTATTACAATAAGACTTCCTTCATGTTTGCAGTAGAGCCGCAGATCGCAGTATTTTATGGACTTTTTTTTTTATGAAAAAAGGAGGCAAACGAGCAAACGGGTCACCTGATGAAAAGCAACTTCCGTCGCACATGGACACTCGCAGCATCAGGAGAGCTGCAGGTGCGTTGCAGGGTAGGGATGGGAAGGGAAGGGTATAGGGAAGGGTAGGGAAGGGAATAGGGTAGGGGATTGGGCCTCCGGTAAACTCACTCACTCGGCGAAACACAGCGCAAGCGCTGTTTCACGCCGGTTTTCTGTGAGAACGTGGTATTTCTCCGGTCGAGCCGGCCTATTCGTGCCGAAGCATGGCTCTCCCACGTGTAAACCTGTCGACTTTTAAATACTTGTACATCTCTTTGCAGGGAATTATTAAACTGTACTGTCAAAAAACTTCAGAAATATTATACAACTGACTATATACCTGAGACTGTAACAAAACAAAGTGATAATATTTAAGGGTGTTTAACACGGAGATAGTACAAAGAGGAGCTGCGGGGCTAAAATGGTCGCTTTGAAGAATCATGAAATGAATCATAATATTATGATTCATTTTTCTAAATCGCAATATGCAACTCTGCTTGTAATTCATTTCTGTATTTTTGTACTGATTTGACATTTGTCAGTTTGACAGTTTTGACAATTCATTTGCTGAATTGATTGAGAGGAATTGCTAAATGTGACCGTTTTAGCCCCGCTGGCCTAAGCAACTGTGCACTGTGATTTTCAACTAGGTCCTGACGTCATCATTGTGACACCCTCACCGCGCATTGTCACGCGTCGTTTCTTAAGGAAATTTGATTACGACACCTCCTTTTTGTTTTAGCTCCGTTGTGTTTAATGTGTCTCTTATTAGTAGTTACTAGCTATTTGACCGAACTTTGCTCGGTATTCGATGAAAATGTCATTTTCTGAAAATGATTCCTATCATGATCGATTTGTCGCATATATATATATATATATATATATATATATATATATATATATATATATATATATATATATATATATATATATATATATATATATATATACAGGGTGTCAAAAGACCGCTTCCGATAACTTCGTGGGGTTATTATAGGGCATGAGATATATCCATTGGTGCAAGAAATTTTCATGTAATCGCCAATTTTTAAAATAGTCAAAATTTTCAACACGCAATGTATAATGCGTGCAGTTAATGCGCGATAATATCGCCCGCCGCCGATGAATGAAACCCCGGGCCGAGCCGGCCCCCCCGCGCCGCCCGCGCCGAATACCGCGCGCGCGGCTCTGCGCTAGTCATGAGTTAAGACAAAACAGCTGATCGTGGTGTGCCCTATACCCTAGCCCGTAGGTACCTAGTGAATAAACCACCAATATTGTAATGATAAATTACAATAGTTTACACGATTTAACAAAATGTTACAATTTATTAATTACCGTTTCTCAGGTTTTTACTCAAAAATACTCAGTTTTTACTTCCGGCCAAAAAGGAAAAGAAATCATAATTCACATCCGATCATCATCCGATTTACACATCTGTAAAAATACATACACAGTTACCTACTGCACCTATCAATACCTATCAATGGAAAACATACGTGATAACATGTTCACTGACCTGTGATCAGCTGTCTGCTTTTATGAAATGCAGTTCGAACTGTGCTCCATGATCCATCTAACTCGATGTAGATTGCAGAGTTATTCAACACTTAACAAAAGTAATTACAGGAGACATTCCAATTCTTTAAACACTTTTTATTCCACTGTTTAAACCGCACTATCGTCTATCGACGACGATGTTCACCTGTTCCTTAAAGCATCGCACATTCATCGGACGTATCTTGTCACGGCCCGTTATTAATTACAAACATAAAAAAAAATAGTTAACAATACACAAAACAAGCAATAATATGACAACATCTAAACGTAAAATTACAAAACTTAAACAAAAACGTCACAGTACCTACACCAGCACGGCGCGTGTTAGACAGCCGACTGAACAAAATTGAAGAAAAAACTTTGTAAAATAATAGGGATGTATCCCTGTGCAATGTGAATATTTTGAGTAATCGATAATTTTTTTATCGATAAATCGTATTAATTGTTTTACATACGAGTACGTATTGATTACTGTCAAACTAAAAATAAACAAATACCTACTCAATATTAAGAAAAGCGACAATAATTAAAAGTTATTTAATTAATTAGGTATTAAAGTATTTTAGACGCGCATAACGCGTACCACGGTATAACAATCACTTTATCACGGTAATGTAGGTATCGAATTTAAAAAAATGAGATGAGATCTACTAAATAATAGTTATAATTTTTATTATTTAATGGTAATTTAAATATCGACTAAATAGTATTGAATTTATAGGGTACAACACTTAGATTGTCCTTGAAATGGATTAGCGACACGTGCGTCGGGCACCTGCACAGCGGCGCGCTTTGTCGGCGCCGCGATCAAAGCAAGCCGCCGGTCGGTGTCCTTTGACTACTTCCGAAAGTCGATACACGACGAACATTATTTCAAAAATTAAAATAGATTTTTAATTTAGTAGCCATTTGAGCATTGAGGTAATAGGTTGTTAGAGTTGTTAGGAGATAAGTTTGATTTTTTAACAATTACTTCAAGTATCAAAACGTGGTAGTATTGTGTAAAGTGTTAATAATTGATTATTATTTCAGTTGTAATAAAATACTTTGTGGTGGTTGATACATTTCGTTAACGAGAAGTTTTTTTGACGTTCTTGGTAGTGACTGGTCTTATTGCTTGGTGTTAAGGACTATTTTCAAAATGCATAAAGAAGTAAGAACACTTGAACTCAACATTTTTCACGTAAGTTAATTGCCAGTTTTATGTATGAGGTTTTTTCGTGTATCGTCTGTTATTTCGATTGATAAGTGACGATTGCGGATAAACAGTTCATCCGCATAGGTTTCGTTACTTACGATGAACTTTTTAACTAGTCTAATAATCTTAGAAGTTTGCCATACTGTCGTAAGTTGTTACACATGCACAGACAGTTACTTACAGTTTTCTACATGAGCTACCATTAAACTCTTAACACTGCAAGTAGCTTAGATGAGAGGTCAGAGGTCAGAGTTCTAAGTTCCACGTCATGGTGACCTTCATGGGTTTGAAATTGAAAAGACATACATTAGGGTTTCTGTGTGTTCTGTCGTAAGTCGTAACTCGTAGTGTATCGTCATTCGTCGCATACGACCTTTCGACTTAGCGTGCGTAGGGCGGAGCTAACAGCTGATTAACGCGGTCAACGTTCTCGGGTATGTACTCGGAACACGAGAACGTTGACCGTGCGCTTGCAAATGCTTATTGGGGTAAAAATAATAAAATTTAAAAAAATATTTTAAAATATTTTTCTATGTGGTTTATTATCATGTTTAAAGGGTTTTAATTATAAAAAAATAAAGAATAAAAAATTAAAAAAATAAAAAAAAAAATTAAAAAAAAATACATATTCGTAATCAGAAAATGTAGTATAATCATACCCCAAAGTTATCGGAAGTGGTCTTATTACACCCTGTATATATATATGCGACAAATCGATCATGATAGGAATATATGTATATTATATATATATATATATATATATATATATATATATATATATATATATATATATATATATATATATATATATATATATATATAATATACAAGAATTGCTCGTTTGAAGATATAAGAATACAGAATAAAGAGTTCATTTTGAAAGTAGCGCTGAAAGAGTTACTTTTGACCTCTATGTTAATATGAGAAATGCCCCAACATCATGAATTTCCCCATACAAACATTAAAAATGTTTTTTTACCGCTGCTACTTTCCCAGTGAATTGATTTAACCCATCAAGCCCCATTTAAGCTTACCAGTGAGCGAGACACAATAGAATAACAATAGATTTCCAGGAATCCACGATCGAAGGATTAAAATATTACAATACTAGCGACCCGCCCCGGTGTCGCACGGGTATAAAATATAAAAATTGCTCCAGTAGTTCGCGAGACCCTTTCAAATAATTTCCCCAGTTTTTACCACATTCTCCTATTAGTCTTACTGCCGCACTCAGAGTGGAACATTAATAACTTAAATGTAATTAATTCAAAATTTTGACATAAGCCCTATACATTATCTGTCAAACTCTTCATTTAATTGAAGGTTAATCTTAATTAAATATCGGCGTTAGCGTGATAAAATATGGACTATCTAACACTGAAAGAATCATCGAAAAAAAGTTTAAAAGATTAAAGGGAACAAAGGGACATGAGGGGAAAAAAAGCGACTTTGATTGATAATACGTATAGATAAACTAAATAATAATATAACTAATTTTTACAATCGCTGAAGCTGCAGCTTTGGCAACATGTTTGACCAAAACCCTCGGCTTGGACTAAAAATCAACGTTGAAGCCTGAATGTAACAACAGTAAATAAACTTGACTTTGATGTTTATGAGGTTTAATAATGGGAAGCCGTTAACATTTTTAACCCGTTCGTAATTACTGCAGTTAAGGCCGGTGATTTAAACCAGTTTAACTGAAGCAGTTAAACTGCCTGGCCCTGCCACTATAGGAAACATGATGGGAAGTTTGTTTATTAAATAATATAAATATAATATCTATTATCTATCTTTCTATATTCTAAGTATATTGAAATAAAAAATCGGCCAAGTGCGAGTCGGATTCGCGCACTAAGGGTTCCGTACCGTTATAGAGAAAAAATAGGCCAAAAGTTGTGTTTTGTGTGGGAGCCCCCCTTAAATTTTAATTTTATTATTAGTTGTTAAAGTACACATATAATTACGGATTCTGTGTGTCGTTTGCTCGGGGTCCGTCGTCCGTACGTCCTTACTCAGAATTTCGTGAGGTCGTGAAATCCATTTTTTGCCTGTTGCCATTTAACAGATTCTGATGATTTTTTTTATAGAGATAGGTAATAGAGTCATGGAAAAAGGATATAATTTGGGATGTAGCCTGTAGGACTGAATAGATTTTGTAATTCCGTTGTATACCGTGTCTTATATTGAACCTTTCAATAAGTTTACACAAATTTCGCACATGCTGATGTGTTTCGAAGTTTGGTTAACAAAACTCAGGCCTTTTTGCAGTGCCAACAAAATATGTTCATATTATGTATAAAATTAAATGTCATGTTTTTAATACTTTTCATCAATAATTCTTAATTCTTATGACGTGTTTCTTTCAATTGTGTAGGTGTTGTATTTCTTTCCCCCTTTACTTATTGTAATTCACTAAGGCTTAAAGTACAAAATAAATAAATCGTAAACGGAACGAAATAGAATTAACCCTCAAAAGGTCGTTTGTCTGATTGGTACCAAAATCAAAAGGTATTAAAGTTAATTACGTACCAACTTAGTGCTCGTTCTCCCTCATTCTAGAATTGATTGATCCCTCTGATTACTCACGTCCATTACACAAATTAAACATAAAAACCCATCCGTCTGACGAGTTCGTTTGATTCACCGTAGGTATGCGCACGTTAGAACGGGTGGTAGCGAAGCGGGCATTTTCTATACACCTTGTATCATCTATCGTTAATGAATATCGATGGAAAATGCGGCGCATTCCATCGTATCGTCATAATGTACGCGTACCTTACCTCATCCATCGTTTGGATGTGTTTTAATGGAATGAGCGTTATTTTTTATTGCCCCAGCCTGCGGTTTTATTGTGGAGCGTTTACATTCCGGTGGAGATTTACTGTTTTTTCTGATGACATAAGTTGGCTGCGAATTGCCTCATAAAAGTTATTTGTGCCAGCCCTATTCGATATGATGGGTTTTTGTAAAGGAGCAGGGTTGATGCGCGTAATGTTTAAACAATGAATTTACGATGAGAAAGGAGGTTACATCCTGGGGGAGACATAAGGACCTCGATTTATGCGAGCATAAAGGGACGTACGAGTACTTGATGTAGCGAAATTAGTGGTCATCTATAAATTCCCTCGCGCTTAAGGGTTAAGGGTCGTTTGAAAAGATTTGGCGCTGGATAAGGAACAAAATTGGCGTTTATCCCGTTTCGAATCATTTTGATTTCAACTTCTTCAAAAATTAAATAAGTATTATGATCAAATTAATGTGTAATATTTCTTCATTGCGTGATATTTAAAATAAAGGGATCATGCGCAACGATGATGCTGTTAATATTAAAATCCTCATTAAATTAATGTTAAATAATTGATCATTAGCTAAATACCTCTAATAGTACGGCAGTACCTAAGTGTTTTTAAATGATAAAGTGTCACCCTGACATTGGCAACTCACTGAGGCCGCCATAATAAAAAGAAGAAGAAGAAGAAGAAATGATAAGGTGAAGGATTGCTTTGCTAGTAAAAGTATAACGGGAGCAAGTTTGTTGATATCTAGAGAGCAATCTAGATGTGAAGATGGTTTTAATCAAAAGTTTAAATTGAAAAAGAAAGGAACATGTTGAAAAATATTATTTTAAAATAGTCACAGAGTCAGCAAACTCGAGCTAGCTGCGGCATGCTATCTCCGCTGTCCTCGTTCAACAGCTAAAAAAAGTAAAAACTGTTCTGTTTTCAAATTTTTTCATTTTAAATTTTTGAATTCTACCGATGTTCCTTGATGTTTCGTTAGATTCCAGTTCTTATGAGAGCATTTATTTAGGTACAAATTTTGTTATTGTGCATTCATGGATCAGATAATTTTCCTAGTTCGTGTGTATTTAAAGATATGCCTTAATCTCGAAACTAATAATATAAATTCTTTTACGGCCGTTCCCAATATTTGATCTATCTCTGGTTTTGCCCTACTAGAGATAGGAGTAGCTCACAATTGACATAATTATGTCTAATGTGAGCTATTCCTATCTCTAGTAGGGCAAAACCAGAGATAGATCAAATATTGGGAATGGCCGTTAATGACTCTTAATCTCGATTCAACTGCGTCGATAGTGATATTCGAATCTGTACAAATTCGAATCATAATCGACACAGCATTTACCAAACCTCCATAACCAAATTGCCGACGTACAATCGTGGTGTAGAGTACCAAAAATTACTTAGATGAGAGATCGAGTTGAATCGATTCTCGATTGTATCGAATAAGGTTATGACACCTTTGTTCTGAGAATCTACATATTCATAGCCATTATCACTCGAAGAGAATTGGAACAGTGTCTAATATTGAACTTTTCAATAAGTTTATACAAATTTCGCACGCGCTGATGTGTTCAGAAGTTTGGTAATTTAATAAAGTAACGATACAGATAACGTCGGGAGTGCTGAAGTTAGAGTACCGTTATTGTGTAGACAGAAGACTAAAGAGTATATATATATATTTCTACGAAAACGAAAACTAATTCGGTTCAAGGCCGAGTTCGATGTTCCCTTGTTCCCCTGTAGGTAGGGAATGTTATTATTCGACAAATTTACTATTCGAATAATTCGAATATTTTACAAAAGTTTTCGAATAATTCGAATATTATTCGAATAATTAAAAAATTTTGAAAAATGCTGAAAACTCTGAATAAAAGTAACAAAAAGCTTCGTACAACCATGTACAACCTATTTTGTTAATACTATGAAGTAAGCAATTCCTATTTTTACTTTTATCAACATAAATCTTTGTAAATGACATAGTTAATTTTTATTGTTAAACACTTTAAAATGTATATTTTAAGCTGGGAAATTAACGAAAGGCTGTAAAGTGTAAACCGTTTTCAATCGTAACACCTTTTACTTTTCTCATGTGATTATGCTTAATCTTGCTAGGCAGCAGTTGAGATTAAATAATAATAATATGATATTCGACGTTACGGTATTTGTTCATTAATACTAAGCCAGCTCATCCGTCTTTTTGATATTTTCGATCCACGTTCACCTAGTTCACCTTCACCTGTGTCAACGTGCTTCGAAATTATAAAAAAGGGCCACTAGAAAACAAACACCACAACAAAGAAAAATACTGCAACGAAGCCCTAGGGGAGGGTGAAACAATCCTAGAGCTGGTGACTTTAGTAATATGAAGTTTGTTAACGCCAATAACATGATATTAAGGAGCCATCGACATTTTTTATACTGTACTAACTGTTTCAATTATCAATCGAGGACTGCCGCGGTAAAGCTATTGAATAGCTTAACCGCTTTAATATTTATCAACTTGTCGAAACATAGATCACATATCGCGAGCTTCAAGCCAGAAGGGTGTATAAAAAAAGGATCTTTTGTATTTTAACTACATATTTTAAGACTCTCAATGTTGCACTTACATCTAATACCTTCTTAAAAATCGAGTTTGTTTTATATACACCCTTCTGGGTTAAAGCCCGCGATATAATATAGTTATCACGGTAGACAAAAATTTGAGAAAGCTTGAAAGAAGTCAATGGATACATATCATGAACGACCATTACTGACGATACTGAAATCCATGACTGAAAGGAGTTTATATCTTCATTTGCATATCTTTAGGCAAAATAACGTCTAAAACATAGTCAACGGCGACGATGAGTGGTCGTATACTCATTAGTTAGACTAAAAACAGATTAAAATATATATAATTATATAGAAGTAGAGATTATATAGAAGTAGAATATTCATAAATAATATTATATTTCTGAAATAAACTTAATTGTGATCTTATTCAATGTTAATTTCATGTTTGATAGCATTTTAATCAAAAATAAAAAATATTTTTACTATTCGAATTATTCGAAAAATAATTTAGCGAATATTCAAATAATAAAATCGTCGAATATTCGAATAAAACGAGTATTCGAATATTCGAATAACATACCCTACCTGTAGGCCTACGAAACCGTTTTGAGACAACTATCGGACGAGAATGCCGCGTCCTGTTCATTTAAATAATCATCAAAAATAAAAAAATACCATTTCTTTGTTTTTATTTCCGAAGTCCTAAAAAAAATTACAGATCTTTTTAATCATAAATTTCCGAGAAAAAAAAATTTAAACGAAAAATCCACTTTTATATTTCGTCATAAAACAAGTACAAAAAATATTTGAAATGTTGTCAATTGGCTTCCTGCGGGGCTAAAATGGTCGCTTTGAAGAATCATGATATGAATCATAATATGATTCATTTTTCTAAAATCGCAAAATGCACCACTACTTGCAATTCATTTGTGTATTTTTGTACTGATTTGACATTTGTCAGTTTGACAATTCATTTGCTGAATTGATTGAGAGGAATTGCTAAATGTGACCATTTTAGCCCCGCTGCTCTAACAACGGCATTTCACGTCTGTTAGAGTGGGACGCGGCATTCTCGTTCGATTGTTTGAGTCCCAAAAAGGTTTCTTGGTACAAGCAGAACGTAGTAAGTTAGTAATTATACATACAGCTTAGGAATAAAAGCACGATCCTTCTCTTTGGGTAAAATGTTTGAACTATTGCACAGTTAATTTCAAATTTAATCCCTAAGATTTTTGATGGTCTAGACTCTAGTCCATTTAGTTATTTTGTATCAGAATGTCATGTGGATCTATTTTAAATGCAAAACAGAACCAATATAAGCATTAATAGGTCCATATTGCAGGTAAAAGGAAAGGAAGGGATCTAAGAAGGAATGAAACTGCATTTATGTTGCATGAAAATAGTAGCATATAATATATACAGCTGAAGACTCTAAAATAAGAAGCTATGAAGCTTATTTTAGATACTTTAGTGTAGCTACAATCGTCTCTAAAAGTGCTAAAGGCATTTAGATTCTAAACAAACGTTACCACCGCCAAATATATTCTGTAATTACTTAGGCAAAACCATTCGATCGTATAAATTCCTAGGTTTTAATAATTTAAACTCCGCACGTGTTTAAACTACGTAGTAGCTGGTTAACATCTCAGTTTGGTTGTACAGTACACGGGTTTATATACAGGCTGTTTGGTTTTACTGTGGCTTTTTTGTCAGGTATTGCCAGAAGCTTACATAAAACACCCAATTAAGTATTATCACTTTTTAGCCTACTTTTTAGCACTTTACTACAGAAAGTCCTATTATTGGCATTAAGTTTTTTTATTCATTAGTTGTACAATCAAAAATATTAGGTATCATTAATAGAATGACTGTGATTTTAAGTTTTATACTCTTTAAAGTATAGTTTCTTATAAACATTTAAAGACCATATAATTTCACTCGACACACTCTCCGATTGGCTAGCTGGCTGGGCTGGCTGTCGATGAAAGAAAGTTTAACCAATGCCCAAAAACAATTAAATACTCTATATATCTATATAAAAAATAATAATTAATGAATCAAAATTCCAAACACTCTGTATGCAGACTTGCCTGTAAGCGATTTCGGGAAGCTGAATTGTTACCTGATATTGCCAGTTGTAATATTAAGTGAAGTGATTTTGTACTACACGTAATATTAGGTGGTTAGATTTGTGTTATACGGAGTTAGAATATTAATAAAGTTTGTTGTTACCCTAATACGAGGAATCTTTGATGTAAGACTAACCGTTTGGAACACTGCGTTTGGTTTTAATTGTTGCTAGGTTTGAAGTTTGTTTCATAGATGGCGTTAGTAGTGTCTCTACGAAAAGCTTTTGTTTTAGAGCTGGCGCGCACTACGACTTTTTGTCGCGCGATTATTTTACCGACCGACCTAATTTCAAATAAAATGTCACTTTACGAAATAGGCTATAGGTTTCTTTTTCTACCGACATTTGTCTAGCGACAGATGCTGCCGCTGCTTTTCAATGGCGTAGAGCAAAATGAAATCTATAGCTTATGTCATAAAGTGGCATTTTATTTGAATGTCTGTAGGTCGATAAAATAATCGCGCGACTAAATTAAATTTTATTAAATTGCTTGTGAGCCGTCAACCCTCGCGTGTCACCCCCCCTAAAAACTCAAAAACTGCTAGGTATTTTTTTTTTCTAAAGCAACAAATGTTAATCGGATTATAGTGATCTGATATATCTGATATATACAGGCTCGATTGGTATGCTCGTCACAACCAGACGGCCTTCCCGTGAGGTCGTGTTACAATTAAATAAGTTCTGTCTGACTGTGGGACGAAACGTGAGTACCGTCAAGGACCAACAGTTTTTTAATCCGTCTCCAACTTGTAGTGGACTGTGGAACAAAAAAGTTTCCGTTACTGAATACAGTTCTTGGAGATCGATTCTCTCTCTTTTACACAATATCCTGTAAGCTAGTACAGTAGGTTTAACTATTTAGTATTTACTGTAGTACAAACAAACTTATTGACTTAAAAATAATCGTCATAACTCCACTTTTTTACTCCCGATGAAAACAGTGCTGAGCATTATAAGTTTGACGAGTCTATCGGTCTGTATGTATGTGTATCTGCCCGTGGCATCGACGCCAAGCTCTAAATCGCTATAACACGAAGACGATATTAAAATATGTAGTATAAAACATAATATATCTATGGTGCATAAGTCTTATGCAGGAGTAAAAGATTTGAGGAGGCGGTATAAGGCACTTTTTATACAACACCGCGTAATCTCTATTTCAACTCCAACCAACAATACAAGTCTCCAACTTTAACCGTCTCCAACGTATAAGCTAACTAGGTTTATTGCAGGTCCGATAAGGACGTCTCGCTTGCCTCTTATTGGCTCATAAACGTTTATCTGGAACGCCATCCCCCCTCTGATAAGTTGGAGTGGTCGTCAATAATAATATCGAGATATTTGCGACTAGTTAGAGTGCTGAAGTACGGACTAATAAAGTCTTTATTATTATCCTATGTATTGCTCGATAGGCTCGACGATTTGGATAGGACACAAGTGGTATGATTTAGTGTTTGTGATATAAGCTATGTTGATTGTCTATTTGTTTATGCGGAACGATTATACATAATATGCACGATGCTATAAACTAATATATTAAAATATATGCCACAAAGACTTTACGGTAAATTAGTTATAGTGCTAGAATTTTAGTGTCAGAAGTGGGATGGCAAAAAATATCGTAACGACCCAACATGTTTCCAAACATATTTCTTTTATGCCAGCGGAGATAACATCAATTTTATTATGAGCTAATAAAATTTTTGTTCATCACACAATATCGGGTGTAGCGAAATTGGTTTCGGAATATGATCTTACGTTACTTGAACTGTTATTACGCGAAGATACAAGGGAATGACCTCGGCTCGAGCGAACTATGATGTATTCAGAAGTATTCTACCTTCGAATGAAAATAACCCTTATGTGGTCGGCATAAAGATGCTGCCAAAGGTAGAATAACATTAAAATGTGTGTAGCAGTACCATAAATTCAACAATATAGTGTTACCAGCTAGTTTCCTTTACTTTTGAACTTGTGAACGTGAATGCGAATTAACGCTCGGCAACGTAACTCCTTGTTTTATGCGATCCACTTGAATACATTGTATCATGTTCCCGTATTATATTTGTAACATAAGAATTCGTTTCTTCTAAATCAAAATTTACTATTGTATTTTTATTGTTAGGATTTAATCTTTTTGTTGGTTCATATACAGATATGTTCATGTAAATTTCACAGAGCGTATCTCTGAGCCCAATTCAAAAATGGGTTGAAAAAGAGTAGCTCCGAGCAAGAATGATTGTTGTTTAGTGACTGTTCTATTGTACCAGATCCCGAAACGTTAAAAGGCTAAAGATAAAAATGAGCAATATTAATGAAAACGCCGAGGAGTGTGCAGTCACGCTTGCGGATGTTTTTTAATCTGTTGTTTACGAGGCTGCCGAGAGCGAACGTGTACTCAAGAATTTATCGGATTTAAATTATTGCCGCAATATTTAAACTTTGAAATTGCTTTCGGCCGACTGTTGGTTGTTTTGTTTTGCGGGACTTTTTTTTTCAAAAATTACAGATGCCCGTCGTAAATTCAGTGATTTATGTTCGCTTCCTCCAGGACGTCCGCTCGGTCGGACTTCCTTGGGCGGCGCCGTGTAAATAAGTCCCCGGCCGTTCTGTTCGCCTGTTTAATGGTTGTAAATTGTGCGAAATAAAAACTTCGCGAGGGTGGCCGTAAGTTTGTCGAGTCGTTGATACATAAAACGTGCTATTTGACTTTGTTTGTGTCGCTCGAGCGTTTACGGATTCGAGTATTTATGGCCATACTTTTTTTCTGAAGATCCCCCGTCTTTCATTTTGCGTTATAAATCCTGCGAGTCATCGCACGATATTTATTACAGTAATGTTTTTGCTTATTACGTATTCTCTTCGCGGCTTCTACGAAAATCTACGGATTAGAGTACAATCGGGGTGAAATATCTTATTTTGAAGGTTAGATTTTAATTTCCCGGTTAAATATCCATACAAAAGTTACCGAGTGCTTGGACGAGAGCACAGTCTCACCAATTTACTCGGTAGGTGTGATTAAGTTTCGATGGGATTTAATGGAGTTGTTATCGCGATACCAACGACACGACCATTTTTCATGAATATGCTTTTAAAATTTGCACGGATCCTATTTGTTATACCATCTGTTATCCCTCTCCGCGACGTCAAACCGTCCCCTTCGCTTGTCACTTTAACGATTATAAATGCGTTGTATTGCATATGTGGTATGTTCACTCGCGGTTCATTTTTTAACGTATTTTGTTCCGATAACAAAGGTTGCTGGAAAAGTCATGTGGACGTTTAATTACCCTCAAATCATTTTTCTGGAAAATTTTTGTATGTTGCGTTCACTTGTTAATTTCGTTTCATTACATCGCTTTGCGATTTAAACTGTAGATAATGGCTTCAGCGTTAAGAGAAAACTTTAATATTGATAAAAGCATTTGATGCAACATTTTGTATTCCTACATTACTTTCCTGAACTACTATGCCTTAAAACAAGTAGATTATATCACAGATGATATACGAATATTGCATGATATTGTGAGGAAGTGTACCCACTATCCAGCGTGGTATATTCGCAGGAAGCAATACAAATCAGCCGCCGTGCTCGTAAGTGTGCGCTATCATATTTCTACAAGGAAGAAGCGACAGCCTACGATCATATTTCCATTATTACGGCCTTAATGGCAAAATCCCTGTACTATTGGATTGCAAGTGTAAGTGGATGGTTTTATTGGATTCTTGGATTTTATAAGAGGATGAACAAAGCTAGTTTTCTTTCAAGAAGTAATTGTAAATTGGGATCTTAGTCCGGTATAAATAGTCAGTACTCAAGATGCATCTCGGTCGCAAGACGCGGTTCGGCTCTATGATTGGTCCAAATTTTGACAGCCAACTAATCACAGAGCCTGAACTGTGTCTTGAGACCGAGATGCATCTTGAGTACTGACTATTTATACCGGCCTTATTTACACTATTTTGGGGAGGAACATCAATGCCTTTAGGGCTCCCACACAAAACTGCGAATCGCATCGCATCGTAATGCCATTTTTAGTATGACTTTTATCGCAGATATTTGCGTCGTCAAGTCTTTGTTTTGGTCTTCGTCCTTGCAATTGACGAAAGCAACTCTTAGGGTCTAATCCACCATACTTACCTGTGTGTTTCTTTCCACAGCTGTTTATAGGCTGGTAGCAATATAGTGTTTTGCGAAATGATATTGCCTAAATAGCGTTTCAGAAGCATATTCAGAGCTAAACGGCTGCAGTTAAGCTCGGTAGCCGAGCTAAACTAATAGACGAACGGGTATGAATAACAACAGGTAATCATATAATTGGTGGGGTGGGATTAGCATCGTCCACTATAAATCAGCCGGATTTTGAATTGCAAATGGTGGGATGTCAAAAGCAGGAGCAATAATTTTGCATTGTGTACACAACTATTAATATTCATACAACGTTTCAATGTCATTAGATACTAGATGACGCCCGCAACTTTGTTGTGCCAAAATTCGTTTATCGCGCGGGAACCATACATTTTTCTGGGATGAAAAGTATCCTATGTCCTTTCCCGGGACTCAAAGTATCTCCATGCCGAATTTCAGCAAAGCGGTTTAGCGGTTTGGGCGTGAAAAGGTAACAGACAGACAGACAGACAGACGGACAGACAGACACACTTTCGCATTTATAATATTAGTATGGAAGTATGGAAGTAAGGGTAGATGTAATATTAAATGTTACCTTAACAGAGGTAACAAGGATGCCTAATAGTTACTGGCTTGAAGAATAGCTATGTCCATACTGTGCACTTTCATCTTCAATTTTCGTCATCAACTTTTATATTGGCGCATTCAATAATTTAATGCGTCAAGGAACGCAACGCCAATTTTGTCATTTTTGAAGTTTTGGATATGGTCAGAGGGCATGCGTCGCGGTCATGCCTCACGTTCGCTGTTGACTGTGCTATAACGCATCCCCTTGACGAACAGAAAAAGGCATAGTGTGGACAAAGCTAATATGAATGAATTTTTCCGAGAAGCAAGGAAAGTAATCTTTACCTTTTTCTTTGGGATTCAAGTCTTCTTATTGATTGCTTTACTCATTTGTTGTTCTAATTTTTTATGTTTGTCTTAGACCGAATAAAAAGTATAGATGGAGTTTAAAATGAACAACAAAAATCATGCACGCAGGATAACGCAAAGTCGCATTGTTTTGTGTACTTGTGTGTGTAAGGGTCAATTTATAATAGCGCAGAGACCGAAGCGAAGCGAATTCCCAAAAACTGAACACAGAAATTCAACCTTAACTCCAGAGCGTAAGCATACATTACCTACTTCTTTGAGGCCAATCAGCGTTGGTCGGGCGCAATCACGCGAATTCGCGCGGATGCGCGCGCCTTTTTGAATTCTCGGAAGTAATAAAGTGCGTTAACGCTTTGGAGTTGAGGTTGAATTTGTTATGTTCAGTTTTAATAATTCACTTCGATCGACCCGTGCAATATTTTTTGATTTGAGGCCATTGTTAACTAAATATATATAGTTTATACGTGGGAGAGCCATGCTTCGGCACGAATGGGCCGGCTCGACCGGAGAAATACCACGTTCTCACAGAAAACCGGCGTGAAACAGCGCTTGCGCTGTGTTTCGCCGAGTGAGTGAGTTTACCGGAGGCCCCATCCCCTACCCTATTCCCTTCCCTACCCATCCTTACCCTCCCCTATTACCCTGTTCCGTCTTAAAAGGCCGGCAACGCACTTGCAGCTCTTCTGATGCTGCGAGTGTCCATGGGCGACGGAAGTTGCTTTCCATCAGGTGACCCGTTTGCTCGTTTGCCCCCTTATTTCATTAAAAAAAAAATTGAATTTGCAAAGAGTTAGATCAATACTAAGACGTGAAATTGTAATCCTTAAACGAACTAATGCTTTTAATTTACAAATGTAGGCAGGATTCACGTTGTTCGTGTATCTCTAGTGAGATTTGGAACTCTCAGAAGTCGTTAGTCGCATTTTTAGCCCTCTTAATAATGCGAGCTGTTGCTATCAATCATGGCGGCTCCTGCGGGGAGTCGCTGATGAAGATGGATGGGTCATCATCAGCACTGATCCCTTCAAGGATGTGCTTTTAAAAACATTTTGATCCCTTCAAACATGTGCTTTTAAAAATATTTTGGTCTCTTCAAACATTGTATTAAAAATATATTAAAAATATTTTCATATTTTCAAGGATTTGCTTTTAAAAATATTTGAATTCCTTTAAAGATGTGCTTCTAAAATATTTTGATCCATTTGTTTGAATGTTTTTCATGGGTGTTCAAGTGGAGTGGACCAATTTTGATGAAATATTTTACGTGGGTTCTAGTAAGACTTAGTTCAAAATTCGAAATGGCTGAAAATATTTCGATAAAAGTTTTCATGTTTTCAATTTGATTAGAGAATGATCTAGAGTTACAATTCAGTCAACTAGATAAACCTTTTTTTTAATTGTGTAAGCGTTATTAGTCCGAATTGTAAGAGCTTATATTTTCAAAAAGTTTCTATTTAAAACGTCTGAACAGGACAATGTTTATCAGGTGTAATAGGTACTTACTATGCAATGTGTTAAGTATTATTATTGCCTATAATATTTAAATTATCTGTGACAATTGTATTGTATTGACAAGTACAAGCAGTTAGCACGAAATTCGATAACCTCTATTTGACGCAGCAATTCGAATGACCCTACTAGAGTCAACGACCGACGTGTCATATTAATGTGATATTATAATACTAGTAACTAGACGGTGCCCGCAACGGAGCGCCAAAATTAGTTTGTAGCGCGGGAACCGTACATTTTTCCGGAATAAAAAGTATCCTATGTCCTATCCCGGGACTCAGAGTATCTTCATACTTTTCAGCAAAATCGGTCATGCGGTTTGGGCGTGAAGATGTCTGTGACGGACAGACAGACACACTTTCGCATTTATAATATTAAGTATCACTAATACTTAATAATTAGTTTGGAGGGGTAAGTAAATAGTAAATAGGTTTACTGAGTTTTCTTATAGCTTTCATTGGCATCGTATTTCTTTGTTTGCTCGCTTACAAAGAAATACGATGTAACTGAAAGAATTGTCTCTGCAACTTGCATTTTATAATTTAACCAGTTAAATCTCATTATATAGTTGTCTTTGTTAAAAGGATTACTTTTATTTATTTATTCAGCAACAGAATCACATTTAACAAAGTACAAAATAATACAGCACAGTTTTTTTATGGATGAAATGTGTTCCAATGAAAGGTGAAATACAACATGCTTTGCGACAATGGTATGAAATGAAATGAAATGAAATATTGTGAATGAAATGAGTATTATTAATAACAATATTATGTTTAAAATATATAGTAGGAGACAAAGAAAAATAAAATTACAAAAAGAAACAATAACTTTTTATAAACTAAATAAAAACATAGTTTTAACGCTTATTGGAAAATTTTACGATACATAACGTTAATAATATTATTATGATCGGGGAAACAATATTTGCGGAATTGTCTAGGGTTGACGTTGTAAAGTTAAAGGCCGGGACACAAAAACACGAACGACGTCGTGTCGTACCACGATGCGGCATCGTTTCACGGTGCGATGTTGTGTTGTGGGAATCCTCGACGAGCATCGTACAAAACTACGACGCGACATCGTAACGCGCCACGACATACGGCACGACGTCGCGTCGTTTGCATTATTTTGGAACAAATCGTTCGACTTTCGTTATTTATCCGAAGCGTTAGATTAACGCCCACGCGTTTGGGCCGCCAGTGCGTGCGCTATGACCATCATTTTCCTTTTTGCCTTTATGTAATTAGACCCCCGTAGAACCGCCAGTCTGGTACAAATTACCAAGAATTTTGTGTCACCATCTCCCGGTCTACTAATACAATACCACGAAAACTTATCAGCCGAGTTTTAAGTTCCGATAACCATGTAGTAAACCAAGCGTGTGGCATTGACATCTGTTGACAGAGCCAGGGGTCAATTCTGTTAGCGTAATCGCATCTTATCTGAACCTCGTGTATGTCGGAGATTAAATAATGACATGTACTCTACCACGTTCACTTGTTTTTCCTCTGACATCTTTATGCCGACATAAAGATCGCTTTATAAATCGCCAGCCCATAGAAATATATTTTCAGTGCTCTGAATTTTATCTGTCTTGAGATTTCGGGTCTCTCAGTTTGAAAGGATGCCGTGCTGTTGAATACCTTAGTTCAGCGGTCGGCAATCTTTCGGCAGGCAAGGGCCACAAGGTGGCAAAACAAGCTAATGGCGGGCTGCAGGCCTTATAATCGTATTAACCCTAGAAGCCCAATATACCTACGCATAATGAGGGCTTTTCTAGAAAGTTTTTATTATTAAATGATACAAATAGATACGTTTTTAAGTTGTAATTACTACTGGCAATACTTATTAGAAAACATTTTTATGCTTATAACTTATTCACAAAACATTCATTCACGGGCCGCGTGTTGCCGACCGCTGCCTTAGTTGAATAAGTCATTAACAATTTTTGAATATTGCAGGAAAAACATTTTCTTTAATAATCCAGGAAAGGACGGATCACCTAAGCTGTCACCCATAGCCACTCTCAACACCAAACCCCCGCCACCGTTCGATTACCTCACGCAAGTGTTCATGCCAGTTTTCCTTGAGGCCGTGGCACTAAACAACCCATTTGTTTGTGTTGAAGGCTGAAGCTTAAGTCTGTCATTTAAAAATGCAGACTTATGTAACTAAAAACAAACACTTAATCATACGTCAACGTCCATGTTGTAGTGTTAATATTTGCCGTTTCGTAACACGACGTAAAAATACCTTTTTGTGCTTACCTTGACCTGAACCCTTGCGTTCGTTTTTTGACTCTTTGTGTTGGTTGGGCTAGGTCTAGGGTTGCTACGTAAGCAAAAGAAACCTGTTATAAGTTGAAATTCTCACTTATAAGTTGAAATGGAGGTTGGTCATTGAGGTCGAGGCTTCCAGATTCTCGATTTGTAGAACGTCGCGTTGTGATATTGATAAATTGATATCGGAGATTTTTCGTCTTTTCGTCTTTCTACATTCAATACTAAATGACCCAGGAGTCAGGACCCTCGCCAATTCCCAATGCTCTTAATTTAGGGTGGCAGACTCCTATGTGGTCAAGTGAAGTGTAATGTAAGCCACTGTTCTTCGCAGAGAGGAATTGATCTAATTTATTTCGTATACTTATGCTGTATGGTAACTCGTACACAACAGATAGCAAAAAAAGGATATGGGCGAATAGCCCATAGACGGCCCTAAATTATATTTTTAAAAAAAACTTACACAGCGGAAATGGACATTGTATGAGGTCTAATGTAAGTCCCACGTCTTCACAGAGATGAATAATTTGCTGTAAAGTCTAAGGTTGCGTCCCCATCAGACACGGCGCGGCGCCGGCACCGTTTTACGGCACGACGCCGCCACCGTGACACGGTGCGGCGCCGTACCGTATCACGGTGGCGGCGTCGTGCCGTAACACGGTGCCGGCGCCGCGCCGTGTCTGATAGGGACGCAGCCTTAGGGGCGTACATAAATTACGTGAGGTTTTTAGGGGGGGGAGGGGGTCGAGTCAATTCTCATCTAATCTCACGTTATTTTTTTTCTCAACAAAATATTACTATTTTGGACCATTTCATCCAGATTGTAAAATGGATTTTCAATTGTGTTAGTAACGCTAAAACTCGAAAATGGCTGAATCGATTGGGCTAATTTTAGTCTTAAAATATTCGTAGAAGTCCAGGGAAGGTTTTAAAGTGACACGAAGTTCAACGGGACAGCTAGTGCTAAATATTTAATCGTAAGCGTGATCGTTATACGATTAAGATCATACACAAATTCGTTCGAAAGAAAATATTATACTGACTGTCAAACCAAACGTTTACGTAGGAAATCGACATTTTGAAAAATCTCACATGAGATTAGTGGGAAAGGGGGGGGGGGGTTGAATAAAATCTCACGAAATCTCACCAGGGGAGGAGGGTAAAAAAAAACCTCACGTAATTTGTGAACGCCCCCTAATATATTGCTCAAACTTATGCACCATGCGCTAACTCTTGCGCAGTGGAAACGGCCATTAGTATGAGAGATTTGTCATAAAATGTCACGCATATGATGGTGACGAATGTGACAAGCAGCAGCCCTAGCCGTCGCCCTAGGCTACGCTAGATAAAGCCGACCTTGCCCTACACTGACAACTGCTGGGGATAAATAACGACACGCTTTTTGTTTACCATGTAACTAATAGGCCTCTCGCGTAGACAGCACTAGATCTAGTTCTTTATTTCTTTAGTCTCGTGAAGAAAGATATTGTCTTGTTTTTTAGTATTTTCTTCCATCACGTTTTGTTCTCAATATTGGTTCTTAACTTCTTGAGTGGTTTATTGACGAAAAATATTGCATAGCAAGGTTGCAAAACATGTACAAGTCGCTATTTGCCTCTATTATTCGTGCATATAGAGAAGTTGTCTTTGTTGCGATAGGAAAAGAGCTGAATATCTTCTTCTTGTGTATGCCGTCTTCATTTAATATCTTTCATCATCATTAATATCATTAATATCTTTCCAATTCAGTCTAAAACCAATATTCTTTTAAGAATTTAATCTATACATATTAATAATAAAGTAATAAAAGGGCTTCAAAGCCTTATTATAGAAACATCATTGTATCAGGAAATACGGAATAATCGAAACATAACGGTACAGTCGATACAGACAATGCGAGTTAAGTAACAAAACTAATTAGCATAATGTCTGTTCACTTGTTCCAGCGCAATGGAGAGTGTGCACTTGATATACCTAATTGAATGTAGAATGCGCTTTTATTGTACTGGCAATAATGCTATTGCTTGTTTACAGTTGAAGAGTTGTTTGAAATTGATACATATGTGCTTATCCGGCTAGAAGGACCATTTTTACTATACGCGACATTTTATGATGTGTTTTTGTATCTGTAATAATAAGTTACAGAATTGATGTTATGGCGCATTCAGAGACATTTAATGAATACTTTAATGTATAATAAGTTTATGTCATTAAGTAACAGTTTTATTGTTAAACTGTGTACGTACTGGTGCCAAAAATATGTTACACAATCTATCAATCCATACTTAATATTATAAATATGCGAAAGTGTGTCTGTCTGTCTGTCCGTCTGTCTGTCTGTCTGTTACCTCTTCACGCCCAAACCGCCGAACCGATTTTGCTGAAATTTGACATGGAGATACTTTGAGTCCCGGGAAAGGACATAGGATAAAAAAATGTGCGGTTCCAGCGCGATAAACGAGTTTTGGTGCAACGGAGTTGCGGGCATCATCTAGTGCTATATACAGGGTGTAACAAAAATAAGTGATAATACTTTAGGGTGTGTACGTCTTCCTCTTAGAGAGTTCACTGTGAAAGTAGCAGCGCTGAAAGACCAAATTTTTTTTTCACTTTTGTATGGGGAAACTCGTGACGCTCGGGCCCTTCCCCATACAAAAGTGAAAAAATTTTTTCGTCCTTCAGCGCTGCTACTTTCACAGTGAACTCTCTACAAGGAACACGTACACACCCTAAAGTATTATCACTTATTTTTGTTATACCCTGTATATGGACGTGGGCAATAGATACCTTTACCCTTTTAAATGTGATATTTCCTATGTGATATGTCATACGAAGTTCGAATTTAAATTTGATAGAACACTCAGAATAACCTATAGCGGACAAAATAGGCGGGAATAAAGATATGAACGTGACACAAGAAACGGTCAGATATGTCTATAGGGGGTTAAGAAATACAGTTTAGTAGGAAAAAACAATAAATGTAATATATTTTAGTGGTAACAGCAAAATGGGTTTCTTGGGCTTAAATGAACGTTTATATACATTTATAACATTTATCAAACAGGCAGTTCAAAAATGTAAGGTTCCCTGCGTGATAACGCAACGAGAATAGGTACAAATTTAAGAATCTTCCTTAGCTATCATAAAATACAGGAGTAAATAATTGCCATATCTACTCATCTCTACTCTATATTTGAAACTATATTGTTGCAGAACACCACTCAACTCCAAAAACTTACATGACACACCACGTATCACTATCTTAATACTATTCTATTATACTCCACAACTTTCTGGGACTCTAGACTTAGTTGACGACGTGACTTGGCTAAATATAAGTCTTATTTTCACAAGATCTAGTAGCTTGAGGAGTCTATTTCTGCTTTTAGCGAATACTAGAAATATGTAATGTCTAGATGACACCTACAACCGCCGTTGCGCCAAAATTCGTTGCGTGGGAATCGTAGATTTTTCCGGGATAAAAAGTATCCTAGTCCTTTCCCGTGACTAGGGTTGCCAACTATACTGATTTGAACAGTATTATACTGTTATTCACTAAATTATACTTTTTACTGTTGAACAAAAACAAAGTAAGTATACAAAATACTGTTTTTAGCATCAAAGTTAGAACACTTTATTATGCCATATTAAACTTAGACGCTTAGACATTTCATTTTTATTTTTAGTAAGTTTGGCGAGAAGCTCTAATAATGTACGTATTTAAACGAATAAATAAATAATATACTGTTAATTTTTCTAAAATACTGTTTAAAATATTTCAGTGATCTGAATATACTCTATTTCTTGTGAAAAAAGTTAGCAACCCTACCCGTGACTCAAAGTGTCTATACCCAGCAAAATAGGTTCAGCGGTTTGAGCGTGAAGTGCTAACAAGTCTGTCAGTCGACAGATAGACTCATTTTCGTATTATATATGTAGAATGGGGTGAAAGAGAATGCTTGTATAGTGGTCCACTTAAGTTGTTAGTTGTTCGATTTACTTGAAATAATAATTACTAATTCCTTTTTCGTAAGAACACCTGCTTGCATGAATGATTTGATTAAACACCATGACATTGACATTTTTGATTCATCTACTTATACCATCAGAAAGTCAATTAATCAAAATTGGTTTGAGGCTGGTCACTGATTGTTGGCTTCACTACATTTGTATTATTGATAACGTATGATGCTTTTGTAACGTGTTTTTGTATCAATTATAAATACTTGTCTACCTAAATGTAAAGCAAATTTGTTAATGTTTAGATTTCTAATTGTGGAAACATGTTAATAGTGCATAGAAATTATTCAGCTTTAATTTTAATTTATGTTTTTCACTGTATGTTTTCCGTGCAAATAAAAAATAAAAATAAAAATAATAATAGATTACCTAACAATAATCACTACAGAATAAATATATCAAATTAGTAAAGTATTAACAGTACGAAAATTGTATATTTTACTCACGATTTTACGAAAGCATAAAACCAGTACAGACAGTATAATATTAAAAAAGAGAAATAGAATGAAAATTAAACTACCTAAAATAAAAACAGATTTTGCAACAAGACAGTATGTTTTTAGCTCCACTATAATATATAATAAATTAAACAATGTTATAAATATTAAAAATAAGACAAACAGACAGGAGAAGTTAATAGTCAAAGAATCTTACTTCTTTAAGCTACAATGAAGTAGAGAAACTAATTTAGCCGATTAAACTATAGTTAAATATTGTATACACATACACGTGCACACACACACACACACACACGCACGCACGCACGCACGCACGCACGCACGCACGCATGCACGCACGCACGCACGCACGCACACGCACACGCACACGCACACGCACACGCACACGCACCACACACACACACACACACATTTTTTTTTTAAATCTTAGCTTTTTCTTATAATATAATAAGTCTGTATTAGAATTAAGAGTTTTTGTAGTATTTAAGATTAGTTTGCTTCACTTTACTTAAGAGATTTCTTTATTTCCCTTGTAGATGTGGGAGAGGGATATTGCCTGATACAGGCTAAGCCTACTAGGTAGCTTCCATCATTGTACTTTAACTGTAACTTTTGTAAATAAAATAAAGATTATTATTATTATTATTATCACTAAAACTTTAATTAACACTCAATCACTTGTCTCTCGATTAAGGCGATATAATATAGTGATGCATATAAAGTAACTGTCCTATCCGTGGGCTACCTAAAATCATGATTGCGGCAGCTGCAAATCGACACCGATCGTAGGCAATTTAAGACGAATATGACTCTTCACGTTCGTTCGTGATTGCTTTGTATTTGTCAATTCTAATCTAACGTGGAAGGCTGCACAAAGAAAATTTGGTAAAATTTTCGGTTTATTAGTTTCATGGCTTACTCAATATAAACAAACCAAGCAACTTTTTTATTTATAGTGCAAAATAATGTTTTTTAATAGGCGATAAAAACTAAAATTATGACGAAATATAATCCTGTTCACGTGACTTTGAATTTACTAATGCTTCCGAATTCTCGGGTATATCCGATTACTGCCATGTAAAATGACGAAATCATTAATTATGGTGATTAAAACACTACAAAAATGTATAAATTACCACCATTAAAAAACGTTAAAGCCATTAAACACTTAGTTGAATACTGCAGCGCCACCTAAGGTTTTTTTTTTGTATAATTGATGCTGTCGAATTATTGTTGGCTGCGTGAAATTTCGCGCTACAAGCACTTACTTGGTGCTTCTAGCGTAAAGAGAGCCTTAAAAGACTGTTGGGTTCTTAATGAAATCGACTTGGAGTTCAATTTTACAGTGTTGGAATTACGACTTTATTGCAGCGTTGATAAGTTATCTTTTAAATTGCTAACAATAGTAGTCTTGGACTCCAAAACTAGGGCAAACTTTGAAAATGCAAAGACCTTTCTTTTAGGTAATCTTACAGTTTAGGGTTTTGGCATTACTTTATCCTTCTTCCGTGGCTGAGACTACACTGCTAAGTACATATCCCCTAGTCGTTAAAGCACGATGTTTGGTTAATATTAAATAAGGCAATTTCATACCTATTCCGCATAGACGTTTCAGACAAATGTCAAACACGTGGTTTCCATCGCGCAATCGTAGAGCGTACAATTTCTCATAAATTTTGCAACGAGCGATGAATAAATAATGTCAAATCAATTTGACTGATTTGCTAATTTAATTTGAAATGAGGTTCATGAATTTAATATACGCCTGTCATTTATTATCCAGGATTGAATTGTGAAATAAACTGGGTATTACAAAAAACTAAACGTTGCCCCTAACTTCGTGCACGCAAAATATATATTGAAAACTATCCTGTGTCGTTTTTAAGAGCTTAAAGTATCTTCAAGCCAATTTATTTTTAGAAACCGGTTTCACGGTTTTGAGCCTTAAAGTATTGTAACAGACTGACCGACAAACATCAAATTACATAAAAATTATATTCGTGGTTTAGGCTCAAAATAGGTAACAGACAGACAGACAGACATAATATTAGTACATATATAAAGAGTTATGTACATAATATTACGTAAAAAGCAAGTTTTACTGAGATATAAGAAGCATGCAATCTTCTCGGACAAGATGAAAAAATCGTCCAGATATATCAATTCTGATAGGGCAAGTTTTTCGAGTAGGTGTTGTAATGAGCGTATCGGAGTCGACCATACTCGGGCAAGTTTTTCCACTTTCTCGTGTTTTTATGCGAGCGTCGGAAATAGTTGGGTGTGGAAACTAGCCGTTGGAAGTAGTTCGTCTCGCTATTGGGGTGGCTAATGCAAAAGTTTCGGCGTTCCCAGACACCTTGATGTGTTTTGGCCTGTTTATCTGGAGATTTGCTTGCAGATTACTTTTGAGTGATGATCGAGCATGTCCATTAACATTCTATAGTCTATATAGATAACAATATTTGTGATGGTAATCTAGCTGATAATCTAGCGTTGAGAGCTTTGATGTCCTCACATGGTTGATTTGTCTTGATTCCTCTGTCCTAAACTGCTTCACTGAGCTGCTAAGAATTAATCATCGTCAATAAATATTCTCTAGTGCTCTCTTAGGATCCACGCTTGAGATCGGAAGAAACGGCCTTGAGATTGGAAGCACTATGCTTGAGATGAAAAGATGCCCAAAGAACGGGCCAACTATCGTTTTGATGGCAGGTTGTCTCACTCATATGCAAACGCGCCATTTTAGGCGCAAATGAGACTTGCCTAGTGCCTACCAGTACGATATTATGAGTTATGTTAACATACCTATCACATGTAAACGTTGCTGGGTATTTTAATTCTATCGCATAAGTATCATTTTGAGGAAATTGACCCTTTTAAGACCGGTAGCTCTAAATGTGATGGAGACATTAAAGGTACTTACATTAAGCTCCTAACCCTTACTTGTGTATTATTTACATATTTCTCATCGCCTCTTTAAACGCTTTTTAATTGCAGCATAATAGCCGCCATGCGAGTCAACTCGGTATGCGTAATCTTCTCATTATGGTAATTAGTCGGGAATGTTGGTAAAATGCATTTGAGGGTTTTTCCACCCTTCCAGGCAGTGACTAAGTAGAATTAAGTACTTTTCTAATAGCTGCGTACAGCTATGATCATTGTATCTTAATATACTTAGAGAATGATAAATAATGTACTGTGACAGTAATACGAGTAATAGTGAGATTTAACTAATTTGTATTATGATAAAAATAATAGAAGATGCGCGCGGCTGCACCTGCGGAAAAATTGACACAAGTTGCGGTTATAATATTCCATTTTCATGCTATAAAAATCCTTTGTCCTTCCTCGTGGTCTGCTCTACGTCTATGCTTTAATTTTATCATATTCAGCCCAGTAGTTTCGGAGCCTATATTCAATGCAAACAAACTTTTCCTGTTTATTATTATGACGATAAATGAAAGGGTGGAAAACCCGCCAGGGTTACCGGTTAACGGTGTGGTTCCATATGTGGAACATTCGTTCTATTCACTCCTAAGTTTATACTAGTGTTAGGGAGATCGCAGACGACACACTTATTGTGATTGGAGTATTAGGAGCAAATTCTAAGTTTAAAAAATACCAGAAGCTGCATAATATCAGGTATTCTCGCGGATGCTGGCAATAATTAAATTTTACCAATTATAGTCGGGGCAATTTAATAGGCCACATTTGACAGTTCAACAAAATTGAGCCTGGTAGCCTTGTAACGACGCCATAAAAAAAAAAAATATTTTGTCATTGTTATTACTGCACAATTTATTCACTTTTTCCAATAACGATTACATATTTATTATAAACATAACCAATACGAGTTCTTTTACTATTTATTTTCACTGATAAACAATTTTTGACATAAAAAACAAATTATGATTTAAAGAACTGAACGTCGGTACAATGTTACGTCAGCTGACCTTTTTTCTTTTTAAACTCTAGGGATGTTACTCTAAAAATCGAAAGCGAATAAGTAGAATCAGATGCATTGATTAGTTGTAACGATATATCCCCATAAATTCATAACCACGTTGTGAAAAGTAACACATATTCATGTGAAATGAATAATGATAATACAAAATTTAACAGTTTTGATATTTCAAGTGAATAAATGCAATTTTTCTAGTAAATTATGTACTTGTCTTATTTTGCTCCTTGAATTTACAAAAGAAAAAGTAATAATAGGACAGGAATTCGTTTTTGGTTTTATAAATAACATATAAAATTCAAATATTTTATTTCAAGTCCGTATCGATTTATTCGTTTTGGTCGATGTTTTTAAGCAGCTTACCTCACTATGGAGATTATTCTGACAGATGTCAAATGTGGCCTATTAAATTGCCCCGACTGTAATAGCTGCAGGTGCACCGCGAATTTGCCTAATAGAATAAACATTTAAAATGATCTTCAATTGGTGAATTGAGACATGTTACCATAGAATCGACTAGCGCCAATCTGGTCGATTTGATTCACAGCTTCTCTTTCTTCTTTTATATCTGAAAGAACACACATTTTGCCAAACGCTTTCTGGTAACCTACAGTCTACACTAGCTTGTTACCAAGTTAATCTAAACGTGTCGTTCAGAGACGTCATAACGCAAGGATACACAAGCAACAAAACCGAAATAATTCCCGTTTATACGGCAGCATGCTTTAAATCTGACCTGGAGATTAGCTGTGGAACTTCTGTCCTGAGGAGGGATTACGTTGAGGTGCAGACGGCCTCTAATCGCTTAAAAGGTTGTACAAGTCGCAGTAGTTTGACAAGTCTGTTAGTCTGCAAATGGATGAGGACCATGTTACTTGTGTTTGTGGATTAATCTGGAGGAAATTGGTGGAGCTATATGGAGCAAAATTAAAGTTGACGTTCTACTAAAGTAATTAGTTGATTGAACATACCATACTAAAGCCTACTCATCAATGAGTGAGTGTGGCAAAGCGCGGCTACCTGTCAAGTGCGCCATATAGGCCGTATAGCTATAATTCCAAACTGCTGATTGGAAATGTCCAATCAGCAGTATGAACTATACTCTCTACAGTGTGTAAAAAAAATAAGTGATAATACTTTAGGGAGTGTACGCGTTTCTTGTAGAGAGTTCACTGTGAAAGTAGCAGCGCTGAAAGCCCAATTTTTTTTTCACTTTTGTATGGGCAAGAGCCCCAGTGCCACGACTTTTACCATATAAAAGTGAAAAAAAATTTCAGCGCTGCTACTTTCTCAGTGAACTCTCTATAAGAAAAACGTACACACCCTAAAGTATTATCACTTATTTTTGTTACACCCTGTATATTTGTTTTAATCGTGCACTGGTTAAATCTGTGATTGAGATACATAGAGACCAAGAAGTACAGTAGTACAGTTTTCGCGGCAATCGGCATTCCCTTTTACGCGTACGTTGAAGTTAGCATATTGCTAATGAGAAAGTATATCTGTCTGTTCCGTCTGTTTTGTACCACTTAAACCACTGAAACGATTGTAGTCAAATTCGTGTGATGATCAAAATCAGGATATTTAAGCTCGGCAAAGGAGATATAATGGTTTTAATCCCAATAAGGGCGAAGCCAAACAAGCGTAATTTATGAGTTTTGAGTCGCAGAATTTCGGTTCGGCAGAATTCTCCTGCATTCAGTTTCATACAAAAGTCCTGTTTGATTCACACGAGCGTAAATTTGTGAGTCATGATTTGTATAAAAATATATTTACGCTCGTGTGAATCAAACAGGACTTTTGTATGAAACTGAATGCAGCAGAATTTCTGCCAGCCGAAATTCTGCGACTCACAACTCACAAATTACGCTCGTTTGGCTTCACCCTTAAGGTGCAGTTTTCGTGCGACGAAGATGCGGGAAACATCTAGGTTTTTGTAATATAAAATATTCATAGCAAGTGAATATAAATACGGCGATATAACGGCGATGCATCAGCCCGTGTCGAGTTTGTCGAGCGCTTTGATGTATGTGATTAGTGATGGGACAAATTGGATTTTACATGTTTGTCCAAGTGTGGGATTTATAGAAATTGGTTCGGCGTTTTAAAACGGCTTTATTTTGACAAATTCGAAAAGTTGCGGCCTCTATTTCACCAATCTACATTTTTAGATTAAAAGTGTGATGCGAAATGATGTTATCCGCGCTCCGAAATCGAATATTATTCTAGTATTTGTTGTTTTATTGGCCGTTTTAAATAAATCCTTTTTTGTGTTATGCTCGTTCTCATTTTTTGAATTCGTCGATGTTTTCCGATTCAACTAAACATCAAGGCTTCCTTCTTCTTGTGTAGAATGTTTATCTCCCGAACCTCTTTTGAGTTCAAAAAGTTGTTAAAATAAGGAATGAAAGATGTAACGGTTGAGGTTAATGACGAAGAAATAGGAAACATAATAAAGTGTACACTGTACATCGCGAAATATATTTGCGATGCAACGGCGGCGCCCGGGCTTATGACGCTAAAGCGGGCTGCATACAAATTACTGGAGACACTTTCTTTTACTACTCGTTAGATCGTGTTATTTAAGAGCTAACGAGCTCAGAATACAAATCCAAAGTCAACGGACTTAAAAGAGCGCCTTTTTAGGATTTAAACCGTGCATAATTCTGTTTTGTGTGCTAGTCAAACCGCGTGGTGATTACGTTTAAAGGGTCTTTGGAAGGTAATTGATTGACAGAAGGAGAAGTTTTGTGGTACAGAATAAGAAGGGACTAACGTTTATGTCGTCTTTTGTTTCGTGGTTGAAGTTTTCGGGCTTTTTGGTTATAGCTCTATCTATCAATTGCTTGTATGATCAACGGGTTCTGATTGGTCAAAACTCAAAAAATTGGCCAATGGACGTTTGACATGTGTGAATAAATTAGTATTATCATATTAATACAATATTCATAGAATATAGAATGGCTTGAAAGTGTGTTGATACTGTATTAGAATAGCAGAATCGTGGTCCTGGTATGCTTGCCTGAAATCGCTTAAATATCAAAAGCGGAATGTCTTCCACGGGGTTGCTATTCATAATAGTAACAATTTTAATATCACAAATACCCGCAAAGCTAAAGTCATCCGCGACAGTGAGGCTACAAAAGAATTGTTAAAATATACAATAAGCATTTATTACCTTTACAAAGGCGAGCTGCATTTTCATGTACATATTTAAGTGACGCTTAAAAAATTAATCCGCGGAATAACGTACACAGGACGCGCCGTAAGCGATCTCGCTCCGTTTTAAATTTACTTTTTCAAATGGTTTTCTGGTGTCATCGCACTTTTGCCGGTGGATTTATTTATTTTTTCTTCGAAACAGTAAAGTCTACGATTTTAATAATAATAATAATAATAAAATAAAAATAACTTTATTAAACATGTGAAAGGGACAGAACACAGCCAGAGTTAAATAACAATAAAACAAGGAATTCAAGTAAATTGACATGACGTATACAACATTTAACTACCTACTTAAAATTAAACTCGGCTATGGCTGTGCAATGCACACACCGCATGTTTAAAGGGGTAATCCACTCAGGCATCGACCGCGGCAAGCCGTGGCGCCTGATCTTCCGTGGCCCCCTGTCAGTCTGTGATCCCACAAACGGCACTCTCTTATAACTTATAAGTATATCTTTTAGAGCATTGACTCCCTACAAGAAACGAACATGATATCATAAACTTTGCAAAAGCATTGCCCTACAATAAATAATGCGTCCACATAATTTTATGTAGATTTTCATTTTCTTCGCGTGCTCATGTGTTGCTCAAACGTGTGATCAAAGGAACAAAAACAAAGAGAAATCTCGTTCCCAATTTATATTTTATCCATTTAAAACTTGTCTTTGTGATAAAAATTGTTTGTTAATTTTGGAAACTCAATCACGAAGTTTATAATAAAGTTGGGGGAAGCAGATGAGCCGCAAGAAAATTCCATTAACGACTTGTTTAATTCCAATCTTAATCAAAGAGCTTAATGATAACAACGAAGGAAATCTGTTTGTTCGGCGGTGAAACACTGCCAGGGCCAATTTGCTGGGATTTTGAGGACGTCTTTTAGTGATGGGTGTCAGAACTTTTTTCTCGAAAGTGATTGACAGGGCTGAGCAATGCTTTAAAAGCAGTTAGAGGTGACAATACTTATATTGCCTCTCTAGGTTTGCGCAAGATGAATCAATACAAGCGATTGCTAACATTTAGAGAGCCCTTGATCAACGTGCTGCACTGTACAGAACTTTGCAATCATGGTGACAATCATGGTTATCCTTTTCGATCCATCGTGAAGAAAGGCACTAGAGCCAACGCTTCATTGAGTCCACGCCAACGCTAATTGCAAACTTAGACTTGAGTTCTTTTACTAACGTTCAGATCTGTTCCAGTCCTCCAGCTGATTTTGTTTCGTGTAGTACGTTATGCGCTCCAAAGTGGAAGGTCTAAATCGTCTAAATTGAGTACAATCAGTGGGATGAAATTATTTCTCCCACATCCTCCCTTTATGAGACATTTCATTTATCCCATTCACTTATTGAAGGGATCCGCCGTTACGAGCGAACGCTCTCAGTAAATAAACCTAATTCCTGTTACAATACGATGTCTTTTTTCAATTTAATAAATTAAACAGCTCCACGGCCTTATCCACTAATAAAGTTTTTGCTTTTCTTTGATGCTCCCGAGGGGTTTATCGATTTGATTTCTCATTAAAAATATAAGGCGGTCGCATTCAGTGAGGTTTGATGATAACTTATTTTTTGTTAGAAAAAATTACCTTCAAACTGTTTTATAAATTAAAGTTTATAAATAAATTTATTAAGTCTCTCTAAGTGCAGTCGTAATTTGTTTAATGCCACTTTGTGCCAAACATTGACTATTAAGTACTGTATATCTCTATATTGCGCAAATCGTTGAAAAATGACACAAAAGACAGTCTAAATTATCCACCAAAATATTTCGTCAGAGACAGATTAAATACGTAAACATTCTATTGATTATTTCATTGTGTGGCACATCCCCCATACATCCATCTTTTGATGACGTAAATATCTTTATAATGCGGGGTTTTGTGTTTTTGTTGCGGAGTTTTTGTTGTGAGAATCGACGAATTCAGTGCTTGTTTCTATGGAGTTTTTTTTGTATACTTGCGGAAACTCATCATCTGATAAATATTTATATTTTATTCATCAAGGTAATACGGAGTTTGCATTTCCCGCAGCAATTGTTTATGTAGTGATATTATATGCTCCAGTTAGTCTAAGACAGCGCGGAGCTAGGAACAATATTATTAATTAACTAGAATCTGCGCTAACTGTGCGAACTGGCTGTATACGCTGCTGCTTAGTTTTATTAAGTTTTATCTTAACATTTCCAGGAACATTATGTTGGCTCGAAACGGGATCTTCTCGACGTTTTCACTTATTTACTCCTTCAAGGAAACGTTGAATGAATATATATTCTATTCAGAAAACTTGTTCAGCATGTATTTCTATAGATATAATATGCGAAAGTGTGTCTGTCTGTTACCATCACCTGATTGTCTGACAAGTAAAATGGATGGGCATGTAAAAAGTCGGTCCTGCGCCTGATCTTCTTTTCCCACTGTGTTATGAGAGTGAAAGGAATAGAGAGTGCTCTTGTGTACTGCGCACACACTTGGGCACTATGAAATTACTCCTGCGTAACAGACATGGTTTCAATGAAACTGGCCACCGTCTCCAAAACCGGTGTGGGAGTATTATTTCATCTAGTGAATATTATATTATCAGAAAATTTGTTCAGCGTGTATTTCTATGCAGTTATAAGTGCCGTTTGAATCTTCAGAGCTCTCAAGGAACTAACGGCAGATTGTCTGGCGTCTGTCCAATGCTTTTACCGTCGTCCTAGGAGCCTGTCATATATTTTGTCATCAAGTCAGCGTTATATAAGTGTCTGGCTTCAGAAACGTGGTCATTGTCAGACGTGGACAATTTATCTACTCTTTTCTTTTTCTGTCTTTGAATATTCATACTAAAAAAACTTATTTTATTTGAAGATCGTCTACTAGATCAGTAAGGAGAATTGCTGCTAAGACGGGATTGATCGAGTGTGGTTCTTGACTGTAAAGCGACCCATCTGTCATGGGCTATGAGCTTTAAAATATATTGACGACCATCTGTCTTAGATGTCCCATATACGAGATTGGGCGTTCATCCTAACTCTAATAACAAAGTGTCTCTGGCGTACAGTACAAACCTACTAACAAATTATAAAATACTAAATCTATTCCCACTTTTTTGGGTAAAAGGTGAGCCCCGTGCGAGTTTCTTACGCCGGTTCTACTCACCAAATGACGTTGCTCTGTCTATTGTCTAATAAAAACTGCCTAGGAATCAATTTCCTCCATGGTAGTTTGTATGCACAATGCATTAATGAGACAAACAATATTATACACTATGTCACATTAACTCACAATAATTTGTTTAGTAAAATTAATTTTTCACTGACATTTTTATGTAAAATTTCTCATAATTCTGGGTGTATTTGGACCACAGACGAATCTCTATTTTCTAGTGTATTAGTAAAGGCTATTATTTGTAGTAGAAGATAAAGGATTATGAAACTGATTTACGAATGCTAATGTCCGGATTATCTGATCCAAAATGATGTGAATTTAGATTATTTGTTGGCCAATATGCGATAATCGCACACCATGCCTTTGGTTGTGTAACAGAACTTTCTCTCCGATGTTTCGGTTTCACTTTTTATAGTATTTAATGTGTTTTATCCTGTTAGTGTTTCATACAAAACAAGTTTGAAATCAATCACGAGTAACTTTGTTGCTTTATGCAATTTATGAAAAATATAAGGTTTTGAATGCTTTATTAAAATGATTTTTCCAATATATTTTTGACTAAAATAAAATTGTATCGCAATGTGTTTATAAAGCACCACTTAAAGCACAGATTTTCTGACTTCGTCCTAGTAAACTCGATAATAGCTCCAACTGTCTAAAAGCAGTATCTCGTAGTCCGAATCGTAAATTTTTCTGTGATAAAAATTATCCTATGTCCTTATCTATGGTCTACACTCTACTCTATATCTGAGCTTAATTTCATCAAAACCGACCCAACAATTTTGGAGTCTATTTGATGAGATCAAACTTTTCTTCTTTATAATGATTGTTATAGATTTATAAACTAATAAATATGTTTGTCTGTTGTTTCAGGTATGTCGATCAGCTGTTTTGTACAACGGGATGTGTCTATATCAACAGGGCCGTGCGAATGTTGACACTAGACAAAGTCGTGAGACGCGCATTGTTGCGCCTATTGGGGCACATGCACATGACTATGTTATTAGCTTTGTCCACACTGTGCCTTTTTCTGTTCGTCAAGGTTCGTATAGCGCAGTCAACAGCGAACGTGAGGCATGCCCGCGACGCATGCCCTCTGACCGTATCCAAAACTTCAAAAATGACAATATTGGCGTTGCGTTCCTTGACGCATTTAATTATTGAATGCGCCAATATGAAAGTTGATGACGAAAATTGAAGATGAAAGTGCACAGTGTAGACATAGCTATTGAACAACTGAGTCATTTTGTGTACAAAATATGCTATTGGTAATGACTAGTTTCAATATGGCATCTGATATTGCGTAACTTCATTGCTTAGGATATGAAAGTCTAAAGTTAGTCCAGTGGCTATTAAACCTAATAAAATCAGTTTGTTTCTGAGCCTATTATTGCGTGAAATAGAAATATGAATAAAAATGTGACTGGTACTCGTACTCGTTGATTTGACCATCCTTAAAACTTGTTATAATTGCGTTGATATATAATATTTTGTGTAATTAAAAGGAATAGCGACAGCCCGTTTTAATTTAACGTTTGTAATCCAAAGGTTAGTTCAGTGTGGAAAAACCTTTAGTACTGCGTTCTTGTCGTTAGCATTATTTGTTGTTGGCGTGTATTGGTTTTTGTTTCATCGCTTGTTTTATAATTACACAAGACAATGTTGGGTATGTTAGGTCATTAGCTCGTTATAATACCTGTATGCCTGAGGTCGCTTTTTGCTTGAGAATGTTTTACATTTCCTTCCATTTTTTAATCGGCTTCATCCTTGTCAGTAGAACTTCAGCTGTTTCTATTTGTATCTGTTTTTACGAAACATTGAGACGATACGCACCTAGAATTTAAACAACAGGGAAGAGGTTTTAATTCGATATTTTTTGAAAAAAGAAGTTTCATGTCTTTTAATTAGTAAGTATCTAGTAAGTCCGTATCCGTACAAGCTTGCCAGATATGTAATTATTCTCACAAAAGTGATTTCACATCCAAGTCCAGCATTAAATTTGCTTGAAGTTCCTGGCCGGCATATTTCCTCTTTGTTGGCTTATAGCTTCGAGCGACGCGACGAAGAAAAGGAGTAGGACGCTCGGGAAATTCAGAAATCTTTTGCCGATACGTGTATTACAGGGGCGCCTCTGTACAAACAGCCGGCGGCTATAGCCAAGACAAATAGGTTGTTGTGTAAATAGAGGTGCAGATGGCTGGGTTTCCTCGCCGCCGGTCACCCATTACTCCTGGGCCAATAGGCACGCACCTAGCGATTACTGACAATATGTGCAATATTATGTGTGCGTTCAAGTATATTGTAGATAGGGAGCGATTTTTGGGTAAGGGAAGGTATATTATAGGCAATAATGAAGTCAGATTTAAAGTAAATTAGAGACTTTGTATGGTTTTTGTGCATATAATTGTTTAATTACATGTACCTAATTCCCAATGATTGCGAAGCCTTAAGTTTCCAACCACTACCTTAGAGACATCGATAATTTCTTCTTAAGATTCTTCGGTTCAAGGAAAGACCGAAAATCATTTTATAAAATTTCAAAATATTTTTTTAAATTTTCCGTCCACCTTTATGTTCCATTACTCGTTTGTAGAAAACTGTTATCGTAAAGCCAATACGAGACAATAATAAACGGAGAGAGCATATTTCCTTTGTAAATTCAGATAACTAGCGAAATATGTTGGCAACAATGGCGGCATGCTTTTGACGGCTGCGACGGAAACTGACAACTGTATCCTTGGCAACGAGCACCGTTGAGGAGGGGGGGGGGGGGGGGGGGATCACGTTTTTGTTTGAAAAGTGGAAAATGCAGGATAGAGACAATATTCCGATGTTTTAATTGATAAATCTTCTAATATATGAAATTCTCGTGTCACAGTTTTCGTTGCCATACTCCTCCGAAACGGCTTGACCGAATTCTCATGAAAATATTGAGTAGGTCTGAGAATCGGCCTACATCTATTTTTCATACCAAAAATTATTTATATGGCAAAACAACGTTTGCCGGGACAGCTAGTATCACTATACTAATAAGAGAGTGTCTCGATTTGGCGTTCGTTCGCTTCGGGTCAGGTTAAACAGCGATATATTATTCTCATGTATGTCAAATGATTGACTTTTGGAGATTTGATCAAACAACGGTTAGTTTCGTGACAAAATCATGATGTAGTTTTTTATTTAAATCGAGACTGCATCGAAGCCGCATTCGTGTTGCACTGCAGAACGCCTGGGGTTGTTCCCGCTATTCATGTATTATCGGATTTGTTCTAATTGTTCCTGGATGAAGCTAAGCTGTATGAAATAACTTATACTCAGCTTTGTCGCTTATCCGAGAACACAAATGTTTGCCCGTAGGACTCAAAGTTGCTCCATAAATTAGCCGGGCTACGTATGTTATTTCCAAATGCATCAAGTATTGATTTTGTCATTGTTTTCACTTGACTTAAATGTCTATTGGCCAGTTTCGGAGGTTTTTGACAGGAGTTTATCGTTTTAATAGCATTGTTGATTGCTTAGTATTTTGACGTTAGAATATTTATTTATTTTTCATAAAATGGTATCAGCACAATATACCCCTATATTTGCTACACTTCAAAATAGCAACCAGTGCCTTTTGTGTAGTGCTGATTTTTATAAAAGTGCCATGGATTCTTATAAAATAATAATTCACGCTCCACATGCTCTTGTTTTTTAGTGTTTTGAATAATTATGAAATTAATTCCCGCCGTTAAGGTTGGTTGGCGTGTAAAATTAAAAAAATATCTGCTCTCCAACAACGCATGAGCGAACACTAAAGTGCATCGTGTTATCTGTGCATTATGGCGCCTCTACATTTTATCCCATATTATATTTTAATTTTTAGCCCGTGTGCGTGATGGACAAATAAAGGCTATGGCGAACTTGTGGAGTCTTTAGTTGCAACTTGCACATGATCTGCGACATTATTATGGTGGTAATCTTGGCTTTTCATCGTGGCCCAACATGAGAAAGCTTCTATAAATACCCTAATTTTCTTCAAGCATATCCGCTTGCATTACAGCATAGGTACTTACAGAATACTTTATTTGAGAAATTGTTCATTAGAATGAATGAATGAATGAATTTATTATTTATTATGAATTTATTTCTCCATAAATTCATTCGGACCCAGTGTTTCACTCTGTGTTTCGAGTTTCGACGCATCACTTGTATTTCGAGATGCCGAATGAAAGAGTTGAATAAAGAAAATAAACAAAAGATGAACCTATCAGATTCATTCACTCGTATTGTACTTTGAACGAAACAAATTATTCGTTGCAAATGTTTCGATTTAAAAATAAACAGCTCCGTATTTTGACGTCCATTTTAAGCCGTTGTTTAATGGAAGCGGTGCGGAGTGTCGTCCCGATGTCCATTCTCTCGGCTGAAGCGTTCTAAATCTTGGCGATATAGGAAAAGGTTTTCGGATGTGGAAATCTCGCTCTCCGATGGCCCTTTTCTATCTTGTTTGCTTCAATGCGAGCGTTTGGAACATAATGCTCTATTTCCTCGATCGTGAGTCGTGACTGCTGAGTGCTGAGAGTTGTTTTGATATCGAGTTGGAGCGTTCAACTTTGGAATTTCCTTTGGGGTTAAATACGCAGTGGACTGAATTGTGGTAATCGTTAGCGTTTCTTTGCAGTGATTCAGTGATGTTAGAAATGCGAATGTCTGTATATTAGCTCTTCAAGCTTAAACCACTGAAAAGATTTTGATGAATGTAAAGTTGAGAGTTCAAAATGACTTTCTGGAAACCGATTTTGAAGAGTTGCGGAAAAGGACATAGGACATTTCGGGAGTTTTTTTAATGAAATAAGAGAGCAAACAAGCAAACGGGTCGCCTGATAGAAAGCAACTACCGTCGCCCATGGACACTCGCAACATCAGAAGAGCTGCAGGTGCGTTGCCGGCTTTTTAAGAGGGAATACGCTCTTTTTTTGAAGGAAGGAAGGTTTTGCAGGTCGTATAGGTCCGGAAATACTGCTGGTGACAGTTTGTTCCAGAGTTGTACCCATTTTCAATTTTAACAGCACAGCTGTTTTATTCTTTTACTAATTGTGTAAAGTGCATTGCATCAAGCAGCCTTATGATGGAGTCATCTGCAAACCAACTACAGCCCGTCTAACCACGTTTTATGCAACTCTGATAAATATAAAGCAGAGCCAATGTTTGCCTCATTAGAAATATATTTAAAACATAATTAATTCGCGCCAAATAGAATGTAAATGAGCTATGCAATTAGTTTAGATAATTGCATCAGTGGCTTGTGTTCGGCGCGGTCCATTGCAATCTATATATAAAGATTTACTATGAATATTGACCGCACGATAGGCATATAACAAAACAATTTAATATTTATCATCTAAATAGTTTGATTGAATCGAAACAACTGGTTAATTATTTATTTTAAATCAATCATCATCAAATATGCACCTGTAGGTTTGTACAATAATTATTTGTTGTTGGAGTAGTTTTAAAATCATCCTGTATTGTTCTTGTCATGCTGTAGTTTCAAACCTCTTGTTATTTTGCCAAAATCAATGGGCTTTGTCCAAAAAAAATCACATGTACTTTTTATATTTTTTTCGTTAAAATAGGATATTTTAAGAATATAAATTAAATAATTTTGAAATTCATTGGCTAGTTTTTTCTCAATAAATTTTTAAAGTTTCGCTCTGACGTCATGTATTGTTCTTGTCATGCTGTAGTTTCAAACCTCTTGTTATTTTGCCAAAATCAATGGGCTTTGTCCAAAAAAAATCACATGTACTTTTTATATTTTTTTCGTTAAAATAGGATATTTTAAGAATATAAATTAAATAATTTTGAAATTCATTGGCTAGTTTTTTCTCAATAAATTTTTAAAGTTTCGCTCTGACGTCATCATCGGCGGCCAATTGACCTCTGCAGTATGTTTTAAATTTCCTTTCAATCTTATTTATAATGGCTGGTTCGTCAAATGCAAGTTCTCATTATGTGAAAGCTGATACGAGAAGCTTACCAAAAGTTCGAAACGTAATGTTGGTCGAATTTATTGCTAATTTAACGCCATTGAAGGTCAAACAAAGGTTAAACATGTTTGTTAAAAAATATAAGTAACTAATGGGTATTTTTTTCGTTTATATACAGAATTTAAACGATCTCTGACCTTATTCCTCGAAATGTTTTTGTAATGAGCAAAATTAAAAAAAAAATTGACAATCCCCATTCTCAATTTTCACAATATTGGTTATCTTTCTCATTAATTTATATATTATATAAACTGAGAGTGCTGTGACAAGATTTGGAAAGTGAAATTAATAAATATCATGTGCGCCCTAAATATTTCCAAAAATTAACGTGTTCAGTGTAATTGTCTAAAGTATGGCCAGGCCTGTCCCACTCGCGCATTTAGGTATCGAACTGTAAGTACCCCTTTAAAGGGGCAGATCACAAGGGACTCACAAGCGAGCGGTGACGCGCGCGCAAGATTTTTTCGTCGCATATATCTACGTACTGATTTAACCGCTGTGACAGAATCATTATTAATCTGATAAATATGAACAATTGAAAAAAGTCAAAGAAATATTTCAATAAAGTAATTTATGACTTTAAAATACAAAAAAAGATAAAAAAATACACAAACATAGCAAATAAACCAATTTGTTACAAACAAACCGCATACTACACATAAATAAACACAAGTTACTATGTTTAAGTTGTAAAAAATTCCTGACCAGCTCCTACACTATAATCAAATATAAAACTATTATAAAATATACGTTGGGTTACCTAAAATTTGATTATTACTGTAAAAAAGTTTGCTATTAGTAGCTATAGTAATTAAAAGAAGATTATTTTATTTTCTAAAAGGTGACAATCTTGATTTCGTCAGAAAGGGTACCTCTTACGCGATAGAAAGAGAGCGTACATGTAGGCAAATATAATTGTAGGCACCTAGCACTGCGCGGTCGGAATTTAAACTTTATAGTATCGTAGCATGAGTTGTTATTTTTTTAAACGGGTTTCACGAGAGGGAATTCTGTTGGTACTACTAATATATTATATTCTGTGGTATGGCTTAGATCTTATCTTCTTCAACAACAGAAGGTGTAACAAAACTCAGTGATTATATTTTAGGGTGAGTATGGGTCCCCTGTATTGAGTTCACAGTTCACTGTGAAAGTGGCGGCGATGAAATAGTAACTATTTAAAAACTTTTTTATGGGCAAATTCATGACGCTAAGGCTGTAAAAATCACAAAAAAATCTCTTTCAGCGCTGCTACTTTTACAGTGTATACAGTATGTAACAAAACTAAGTAAGAGAGCTAAAAGAGAGAGTAAACTAAAAGAGAGAGAGCGTAGAGAGTTCACTGTGAAAGTAGCAGCGCTGAAAGACCAAAATTTTTTTCACTTTTGTATGGGGAAACTCGTGACGCTCGGGCCCTTGCCCATACAAAAGTGAAAAAAAAATTGTCTTTCAGCGCTGCTACTTTCACAGTGAACTCTCTACGAGGAACACGTATACATCCTACAGTATTATCACTTAGTTATGTTACACCCTGTATAAGGGACACACGGCGCACCCTAAAGTATTATCAGTTATCACTTAGTTTTGTTACATCCTGTACATGTACAGCGGAAAATGACAAGCGCATGTGGATTGTGGGACGATCGTCTGACGAGGCTTTAATCGTCCGAGTTGGATGCGGGGCCGGCGACGCGGAAAGTTGCCGAGATACAGTACGGTCGCTGCACTCTGAATCGCACTTCCCCGAGTAATTGCAGGCTTACTAGTGTATGTAAAGGCATTTTATATTTTGGTATCTTCGCTCCGATACTAACTTGTGAAGTTCTGAGAAATGAGCTAATAACATTAAATTAAAAATTAAAAAAAATCCGACATATTATTTTGTAATATGCACGTAATGCGCTTTCATTTGAGACCCCACTTGAGTATACTTGCAGACATTCGGTAATTCTTCCCCACTTTCACCCCCCCCAGCTTTTAAACGGCTCAACCGATTTTCTTCAAACATGTCTAAGAACACTCGCACATAAGTCAGTCACCTTTAATAAAAAAAAAACGATTAAAAATTAGTTCATCCGTTCGGGAGTCACGTCAAACAGGGGTGTTTTGCGTCGGGGTTAAAAAGGTCCTAACTTGAAAGGACAAAAGGTCACTAAACATGCAAATCTGTTAAAGGACAAAGGACAGTTGAAATGTTATCTAGTTTGCAGTAGATAACCCATTAGCAAAAATATAAAAAAGGAAATACTTCCAATCGAAGTTTGATAAGCAAGCCCCGTCACGATATCTAAACAGAAATAAATAAAAAAACTATTAAGAGTATACCTTTTTTCCAACTGTATAATGTTAATCAATTACAGTGTTAAATCTTATATCTTTCAACGAGCAATTGTAAATAGGAATCATTTTTAGAAAATGTAATTTTATTCGTGTTTTATCGAATACCGAGCAAAGCTAAGTAATAAATTAAGGTAGCATTGAATGCTTTACTCTCTACTCCTTATGTGTTAAACTATAATCTGTCGTAGTATTTAGAAGTTTGTAACAACAAAGGCGTGTGCCGTGTAATATGGAGGCGTATCGAAGTTTGCCATTATAATAAGCCATGTATCATCTGTTCTAAAAGCTCGGATCTGCGCAAGCAAGTTTTAAGTTTCTCGGAAATGTTGCTCGTGTAGCTGTTTTGGCTTGCTGATTTACATTGATACAGCATCAGCTGGATGTTGGACTGGATTGAAACGTGTGTAAGGTATATGGATGACATGGTAACATTGCTTTATGAGCAAGATAGATACCGCATGTGTATGTACTTCGCGTGCCATATCACGTTCCCAAACGACGAGCAATGCTCGTCTTTTCTTTAGTCTGCTATCGGAATCAGACGTCAATCGGAATTTTAAAAATGCCTAAATGCCTAGAAGAGCTGTAGAAATTCAAATAAAAACGTTGGCCTTGATAATGGACACGTTTCTTATCATCGGTACGTCACAGTAGGTAGTAAAAAAGCTCGCTCGCAGTAGGCACGCTCGTTTTCATACAAATGGAGCGACCTGCGACATGCGGTATCTATCCTGATCTATATCTGTGATTGGTTCAGTAATAATCTAGTGGATTCGATGGTGCTGGCGCCTGTTGCTGTATCGATGTGATTTGTGAATCAGAACAGATTTAAGGGCATTGCCCCCACAAGATGTAAGATCATCTAGTTAATGAGCTAATTAGTGAGACAGAGCATTCGTTTAGACATGGATTTACGTATTGAACACCGTACGTGGTAAGTACTTTTTCTCCTAAAGAGTCTCTAAAAATTGCAACTGTAAAGAGTTTGTTTGTTTGTTTGAACGCGCTAATCTCAGCAACTACTAGTCTGATTTGAAAAATTCTTACAGTGTTAGATAGCCCATTTATCGAGGAAGGCTATAGGCTATATTTTATCACGCTCAGACTAATAGAAGCGAAGAAATAGAAAATGTGGAAAAAATGGGGAAAATTATTTGAATGAGCCTATCTCACGAACTACTGGAGCAATTTTTATTGTTATTTGGCACAAATAAGAAGTAGACCACGTGAAGGATCATAGGCAATTTTTTCTGGACTAATTTGTCTGTGAAATATCTACTTTACGCGGGCAAATCCGCTCGGAACGTCTAGTCCTAAAATAATAATTAAAAGTCTATAAAGATCACGTTTTTTGTCCATTACAGAATACGTCCTCAAGAAACCGGTGAATGCAGTCGCGAACTTTGCCTCAGGCCAAAGTCATTCTCTATACTCCGAACAAAAAACTGTTATTGTCGATAGACGATAGTAATCGAATGGATTCCCATAACCTTCGTGTTTGAACGCCTCTGATTTAGCACACCGAAGGTATAATTTTCTTATACACATAACGGTGTCTTAGCGCGAAATGGGTTTCCGCGTGGATTTCAATACCTCTAGATTCTATAAAGTAGAATGATGGTGGTTCGCCGTTCGAGTGTGCAAAAAACTGCGTGCAACTTACTATACGTAAAAATATTCATTGTGTGGCATTTGCATACTTTGCCGTAAAAACTTAGCCATTAAGGTTTTCTCGAGACTTCAAAGTTAAACAGCTTTAAGTATGTAAAGGCTACTAGGTACCTATATTTAGTAAAAATATTGACTTTATCATATTTTTTCAACTCTTGTCTCTGGGACTCAGTTGATCTCAGACTGGCTGTGTAAGCATTGTCTAATAGTATCTAAGATTCAATAAAAAAACTATTATCAATTTTCCATAGGTCACCTTATTGTCAACAGCTTCAACCATAAATAAAAGAGTTTAATTCGCATGTATAGGCTTATCACTCAAAAATCTGTCATTTTTCCTAGTGTGTGTGTTGTAGTGTGTGTAATGTTTTATTTGTTAAAAAAATGTATGATAAAAGCATAATTTCAAAATAATATTAGCTCGATGCACTCCTTCACCATATAAACTATAACTGTGCAAAATTTCATTCACCTAGGTTTTCGTCAAAAGGGATACAAAGTTTTTGGCGTGAGCCAAATCTGCAATCTGCCACCATCTATCTATATATTAATACGTGGGTATTAATATATAGATAGATGGCGGCAGATTTACACATTAAAAGCTACACGCATTACGGCGTGATAAACGCTAAACTCGGGAGCTCGTGTTGTGTTCCATAAATAGGTCTCCATCCAGATAATCAGAATGCTAATTAGCGTTAAATAAACAAGCTAATTGAAATTAACATTAGATGTTCAGGTAAACAGCATAGTTGGAGTTTATTAGAGGAATTGCCTCCATCAGCGCATATTAAAGTTTCCGCGCCGGGGGGATGAAGTTGGCCCTATTAAAGTCTTGTCAAACGTTGCGCCTGCACCATTGTTCTTGTTGTGTGCCGCGTTTCATTTTACTCCATTAAACAGTTTAATTAAATTTTATTGTATTCCGCGGAAGTGCGAAAAGATTGTAATTGCTTTTGAGTTTGTGCTGCTGGTTGTATGATAAAAGTTTTAATTAGTGTGTGTTCTTTTCGGGGTTCCGTACCCAAAGGGTAAAAACGGGACCTATTACTAAGACTTCGATGTCTGTCTATCTCCAGGCTGTATCTCAAGAACCACTGTAGCTAGATTTCTGAAATTGTCACAGATAAAGTTTTGTGTAATTTTAAGGCCATACAACAAACGTAATTTACTTGCTATTTTTTGCTTAATATCAATAATGGCAATAGCTAGGCACTTGAAATGGTAACAAAAAATATTTTTTTATCTATTTTTGCTCTATAATGGTACGGGAGTCGGGAACCTTCGTGCACGAGTCCAACTCGCACTTGGCCGATTTTTTATATCAGTAACTTCAAAAGACAAGGGTTCGTAGCTTACATTGTTCAGCGGACTTAGCATAACAACATTAGAAACAGGAAAGAATGGACATACATTTCTATGGTGGTGGTGGTTTCTATGCTGACCATGCTAAGCATGCTGGGAGTGTTGGGAGAGGGTTTTTTAAAAGTCTACAATAATCTGCAAAAACTTTGATTTAGGGTGAATCCAAACGAGCGTAATTTTGTCGAGTCATGACTCGTGGGTCGCAGAATTTCTGCCGCGTATATATTTTTTCATACAAATCATGAGTCACAAAATTACGCTCGTGTGAATCAAACAAGACTTTTGTATGAAACTGAATGCAGCAGAATTTCTGTCAGCAGAAATTCTGCGACTAACAACTCACAAATTACGCTCGTTTGGCTTCACCCTTAAGGCGACGCCTTGATAATTTGGCTGTAGCGATATCGATTTTTCTCAGCAATGACTAAAGCTAAGAAATTAAAGTTCATTGTCAGTATTCATCATATTGTCTTTGTCTTTGAAATACTCATAGCATAAAACGATTGGTCAACTTTCATAACACAGAATAATCAACCAAAAAGACCTCTGTAAAAAAAGGGTTTCCTATTTTGTCAACAGAGGAGAGTGATTTAAGCTTCCAAAATTTGTACATAGATTGGTTCAAGCATACACTTTAATTTGCCCATAGTTTATATGAAATGTATTTATCGTTTTTAAATTTCGCGACAAAAACCATTTTGTCGCTTACGCCCTATCCATTTTTACAAGCAATCTAAAACATATCCAACACGGTTTTTTACTTTAACGCGGTGTCACCTTAAGGGCATTTCTCTTAAAACCTTCCTCTAAGAGAGAACTGATGATGCTGAGGAACTAAAAGACGTTACAAGCGCGCATTACTCCTCATTTAGAGAATGCAGCAGCCGTGTACACTGAACTATAATTAGTAAACACGGTGTTAATTTGTGGCGCACCGGATGTATACAGTGCTCTCCAGATAATCAATCATCCGTTTACTAGCTTAGTAGATTTGCTCGGTGCTGTGCATTACTTTGGAGTAGATTTTGTAGAATCTAGATGTTGCTCGTAACTTTGCTGAAATTTGTTAAGAGGAGTCCACACCGCACTTTTTTCCATACAAACGTTGTCCCCTGTTTCCTCCCTGGATAATGCTAGTAGAGTTATAATTTTTTTCCTGAATATCTACAACCACTAATACGATGTCCCTATGTTTTCTTTTTTTTTTTCATAATTTAATTATTAAATAAGATATGAACGTTCAAAAACCCAAAAAAATGGCCAGATTTTACGCTGTGTTCAAACGTCCAGAAAACAGATTTGGCTAGATTATACAAAAAAAGCAAAACATAGGTACACAGCTCAAGGGTTTTTTTAATGTTTAATGAAAAAAGTACTTAAATCGGTTTAGTTTTGGAGAAGGAATCAGGGGACAACGAATCGTTGATTTTCTGGATTTTCTGCAGTTGTCTCTATCGCGTTCTGCGGTATAGGCTTGAAGTAAGGGAGACAGCTATAGATATTACACGTGCTTTTTTTTCATTTCTCTAGCCCCTGGTGTATCCTCTTAAACGCGTTAATCGTTACCCGTATATTTTGCAGCAATAAAATAAAATAATAAAATAAAATAAAATCAAAAGATTTCGATAGAAGTTGTATGAAAATCGGTTTAAAAGCGGATAACAGCAGTTTGAACTTTAAGAGACATACTTTTGCATTTATAAAATTACTAGATAACGCCTGCAACTCCGTTGCGCTAAAACTCGTTTATCGGGAACCGTAAATTTTGCAGGAAAATATTCTATGTCCTTTCCCGGGACTCAAAAACCAAAGTATCTCCATGCCAATTTTCAGCAAAATCGGTTCAGTGGTTTGGGCGTGAAGAGGTTTTCGCATTTATAATATTAAGTATGGACATTTATAATAATACTAGCTATTTGACCGAGCTTTGCTCGGTATTCGATAAAACGCGAATTTTTATTCGTGTTTGACATTTTCTAAAAATGATTCCTAGCTAGATCGATTTATCGCCCCCGAAACCCCCAATATACTATAAATTTCATGAAAATCGTTGGAGCCGATTCCGAGATTCCAATTATATACAAGAATTGCTCGTTTAAAGGTAAAATATTACTATGGGTATATTCATACGCGGGAGAGCGATGCTTCGACACGAATGGGCCGGCTGGACCGGAGAAATACCACGTTCTCACAGAAAACCGGCGTGAAACAGCGCTTGCGCTGTGTTTCGCCGAGTGAGTGAGTTTACCGGAGGCCCAATCCCCTACTCTATTCCCGTCCCTACCCTCCCCTATTCCCTTCCCTACCCTCCCCTATTCCCTTCCCTTCCCTCCTCTACCCTCCCCTATTCCCTTCCCTTTCCTTCCTTACCCTCCCCTATTACCCTGTTCCCTCTTAAAAGACCGGCAACGCACTTGCAGCTCTTCTGATGCTGCGAGTGTCCATGGGCGACGGAAGTTGCTTTCCATCAGGTGACCCGTTTGCTTGTTTGTCCCCTTTATTTCATTAAAAAAAAAAGTTAAATGATTGTAAATAAAGCCAACTTTACTATATAGCTAGTCTGATTCTAGTTCAAATGCAATACACGCTTGATGTAAGGTACAACGTTTACAAATACATCGACTGCAGACAAGTGAGTCATACATTGTACCAAGAATAACATTAAATCCACGTTGTATAAACACGAAAACATAACATGCGCTGTTATGAAATATCGAATCTAATTGTTGAATCGCCTCGGGGCGAAGATAGTTGACCGATTAAACAACTATTCTCAGTCCCCGGACTTAGACCCTGCCGGGTGTTCCGTGGCCCCAGGCGCCTGATATTCCCCCATCGATTCCTTGCTCCTATTTGTTCAGCATGTCGCATATAATATTTGTTTTATCTGCAACGTTCTCTATATTTTTCCGTAGTTTGTAGTCTGTACCTTTGCTGGTATTATCCGTGTTTACTCATGTTATTCAAAATGCTTATATCCTACCGACTGCGCCATATCATGTAAAGACGGGATGCGAAAATCAAGCGAGGGTTAGACCAAGACGGATTTGTACTTTACTTCGACTGCTTATATAATTAATATATAAAATCAATATCCTACTATTATAACATAGTACTACTAAATTTTGTGATTCGTCTTCTAGTTTAGATCGTAGTTGTTGAATTAACATTTTTAGGGTTCCTTACCCAAAGGGTAAAAACGGGACCCTATTACTAAGACTTCGTTGTCTGTCCGTTTGTCTGTCTGTCTCCAAGCTGTAACTCAAGAACGGCTATAGCTAGACTTCTGAAATTTTCACAGATTATGTACCTATATCTGTTGCCGCTATAACAACAAATGCCGCTATAAAAATAAAATAAAGTTAATATTTAAGGGGGGCTCTCATACAAGAAACGTAATTTTTTTGGCCTTTTTAGCTCGTAATCAATAATGGTAACAGGCACTTAAAATTTTCACAAAAAAAAAAATTATATTGTTACTTCAATAATTAATAATAAAATAAAATAAATGTAAATATTTAAGGGGGAGTTCTCATACAAAAAACACAATTTTTATCTACTTTCGCTCTATACCAGTACGGAACCCTTCGTGCGCGAGTCCGACTCGCACTTGGTCGATTATTTTTATTATACAAAGTCAACACACGCTTATTAAGACATAAATAATATGTTGGATAAGGCTTAGCTCTATTAAAATGTATCTCTAAAATCTGCAATCGAGCAACTATCGGAAGTTTATATTAAAATGACTTTAGTTCGATAACATCTGGACGCTATTCAGCTTCGACTGAGGAAGAGAAGTTCTCCAACTTCTATGTGGATATAAAGTAAGAATTACAATTCAATGAAGGATGGAATTCAATTAAAGCATTTCCTCATAAAAATAAGTTTAGTTAGCCATTGATCTTTAATTAACTCGTGCAATTAGTGCTCTGTAATAAATTTTATAGTATTTAAAATTGATGATGTTGGTAAATGTTGTAAAAATGCTGTTTCTTATTTGTCGGATCCTAAGCCAGTCAGCGAGGATTTGGGCTAGTGGGACTTATTTTTAGGTTTCCGTACCCAAAGGGTAAAAGCGGGACCCGATTACTAAGACTTCGATTTTTCTCCGTCTGTCCGTCTGTCTTTCTTCAGGCTTTTATCTCAAGATCGGTAATAGCTAGGGCATTCGGCTTTCGTGTGCGAGTCGAACTCGCATTTGGTCGATTTTAGAAATATTATGTTATTCATGCATAGCGTTTGAGCTAACCTCAATCTAGAGTCAGACGTTATTCGCACCGACTTCAATCCAGTCCTCAATTAGTGTCCGCTGTCCAGCGCTAAAAATAAACCGGCGGAATTCAATTTTCGTATTTAAATAAAAAAGGATTTTCATCTGAATGCAGAAATTCTTTTCAAACTCTGGTTTTATTTAATTATGTTCGTTTTCCATTTCGAGCTTAGCCGGTGGCTTCCTAATTATGTCAAAAAAATAGAAATATTATATTTTATTTCTACCACTGTGGTCGCGAAGTAACCGAGTAACATTTCGCTTAAACGTGTCGCGTTGCTCTATTCCAGGGTTTCTCAAACTTTCGGTTCCACGAACCCCTGTTACAATTTCCAGGTAACAGCGAACCCCTTACTAACTAATGAAAACACATAAAGTGCCAAATAGTGCCGCGCGTGCCTGCTAGTTATCAAGCCAACATTACGTGAATCTTGTCGCGAACCTCCTGTCGTCGAATGGCGAACCCCTAGAAACTAGAACCCACTTTGAGAAACCTTGCTCTATTCGATTCAGCAATGCTTAGACCCTATTCTCGTATCAAATAAGACAAGTTATAAAACATTTTACAAAATTGCATGGTGCATTCTTGGGTCTGTTGTATTTTTAGAAGAAAACGCTTGCGCCAGAGCTACGTGACATTGTAATAAAGGAACCGGAATGAGGTGGAAAAGCGACGCGGCACATTCTCGGCGAGCAAACGCGCTGTTTGTGTGCGTGATTCGTGCGCTTGCTGGAAATGAAATGTTTAGGTAATTAGGTGTAGTTTAGGTTGCATTATCAAAAATAGACGTTCGGTAAGCAGATCTATGCAATAATTATTATGTTTAACACAGCTGAAATGTTAATGATGGGCGGTAAAAGTTGTCGACTGTGAAGCTGTCTATAGACTGTACAACCAACATCAATTATGGGCATTCATAGACGCATATGCTCTTCCACAATATGTTCGTAATTGAAAGTATTGGTCCGCCTTGGGCCAACGCAGAGAGCCTGCACCATGCTATCCTTTAAATGTGGCAAATAACGTTGTGACTTTTGGTTGACAAATCATCAGAACCCCTCGTTACGATATTAAGATGTCGCTATAAAGTTTATGGTGGTTTCTTCCGGGTGGTAATTTCCGAGCGGATCCCGGTAAACTTCCCTGTCTCTTAGAGTAAGAGCCAGCGGCAGCCATAGTTTCGTCATTTTAAAAGATCCTGCCAGAGCACCTAAAATTCTAATATTTTAGAGGTGTCTGGCAATACGAAGCAACTGTCCGGTAGTGTTGCTACAGTTATCCAGACGAAAGATAAAAATGCGAGCATTATAATTTATTGTTAGGTAGACCTCCAGAACTGGAGGTCCTGAAGTAACCGCGACTGAAACTCCATAGTTGCTTGTCGTTCTTACCTCTATAATGGTTTATAGAGAAAGTCTGGCTGTCGCTGGCTCTTGGGCCATGTGTACAATTGACCTTTCCCGCGATCTAAGGTTATACGCGGATGTGTGAGAGACGCTCAGTGTACGTGCTTCCTACTTCCTCAAACTAATGATTAATTGTGATTAATTGTCGATTAGGAGATAATGAATGTCCGTTTCTGAAGCAATTCCAATTACGTATGGAAGTAGAACTGCGTATATTTGCAATAAAGTTCTAATTAGAAGAAATGAAGCTTGAGTAAAGTTTTTTTGCTTCAAAAATGTTGGTGTGAAAAAATGCCTCCGGGTAGCGATTACAATTTAAAAAATAGAATGGAACACGAGTAATCGGCTCCACTAGTCATAAATGGAATATTGTATGACCGGGGACGGACGTGTACGTTGCGATTTACACACACCATCGGCGTTTTATGTCGCGCGTAATAGTCTGTAATCGCCTTAAGCCATCGCCGTGTTGTTTTAGCCCCAGCGCCGATTATATACAATTGATGCGGCTTTAAAATCAATCCGATTGCACACTCCGTGGACAAATTGCAATGAATTTTTCATGAACGAGAGATTGCAATTTTAATACTGTGTTTCATACTTTTGACTTCATTTTATAGAATACTAGATGACGCCCGCAACTCCATTGCGAAAAAACTCGTTTATCGCGTGCGAACCGTACATTTTTCCGGGACTAAAAGTACCCTATGTCCTTTCCCGGGAGTCAAAGTATCTCCATGCCAAATTTCAGCGAAATCGGTTCAGTGGTTTAAGCGTGAAGAGGTAACAGACAGACAGACACACTTTCGCATTTATAATATTAGTATGGAAGAATTTATAATATTAGTATGGGTACAGGACATTTTCTGATAAATTTTCATTGTAAGCTAAGTCACTGTGCAGTCTCATCCAAAAACTATAGTTAGAATTTTTGCTAACCAATATTTTTTCACCTTTATTCTTTGTTTGGTGCAACTTTTCGATACTGCGTACAAAGCATAAACTTTGCCACGGTTTTCATATATCTGTCTTATCTTCCTGTATCGACAAAACTCCCGAAATTTATAGGCACGCATAAAGCGCGTTAGTTTTATCCTAAAGTTGAACGTTTGACCAGATCTAGGCAAGTTTTTGTCACCTTTGTGTACATTGTATATTATGCATATGACCAGACTGACATACATGGCCCATATATAAGGTTATGGGTACAACGTTATGGGTTGTGTTATGGGTACATAAAATATACCTGAAATAAATACCTTTTATTTATTTTATTTTATTTTTAAGTTCTAAATGAATAGAAAAATTGAGGATACGAAATATTTCCTAAGTAATATAATGTGTGAACAGAAAAACTTTACAATGTTTCGTTCTTGCCTGGTAAGTTTGACAAGAGACTTCATAGACAAGTACAAAATTGTATAACTATAACGCATATATAAAGTTCGGATCTTTTTATTAGTAAGGCTATTTTTAGCGACATAGCCCATTCAGTATTTACAAGGCAAAACCTGCCATTTCGTGAAAGGATCATAAAAGTAACCATAAAGGCGCACGCCTCTAATGTGTCGCGGGGTTTGTGTGCGCATAATGTTTTACAGGGGCTATATTAGTTAATATGTTATAAAGGTTCGAAGATCGCGTGGCTCGCGTGCTGCGTACGGAAGCAATTTGGCCCCAACACCGTAATGCCCCGTCTAATGGATACGAGCTGGGCAAATATTGTGCCAGCGGTGTGAATGACTCACTTCGCCGAGTGTGTTGCTTCCGATATGGTACAAAAATTATACACTAGGCTGGGTTGAAATTGCTCTGGGGTGGATGCAAGTGGTTGTCTTTAATAATCTGTGGGTTTTAAAAGGAAACCTTTGTGTCGGAAGGCTTCGGAGGGACTGGATGGATATTGATAGAGTACTAAATGGTAGGTAGGTCAGACGGAGAGATCAGTACGTTTTGTTGCGGAATAACATTTTTCTATGATTTCGTTTTTTGCGTATGAAGTCGCTGGAGACATCTTTCTTCTATTAATATTTTTTTTAAAGTTCCTTGTCTTAAATTCGTCTTCTAAACTTTTCTACCACAGTAGTCCTTATAACAATGTCCACAAAAATCTGTTCCCCGAAATTTATCAAATATTGGGGTATTTGTGGAGTATTTGTCGATACAATACTGTCCGTTAGCACATGTTCGGTGGAAAACACAATAAATAAGTGCTATCTACAGCTGTCCATCTCTTATCTACTCTGTAAGCCCGCAGTAAAAATTAAACAGCCGTTGTATAGTGCAATACAATAATTAAAACCTCGGTTAATTGCACAGTTAATATCGTATTAACTGCACATTTAACTGCGCCGTTTATTTAACTGCGGTGTACAATTGTCCGTTTGTTTAACGTTATCACAAATTATATTCTAATTAATACTAGCGTTAATGAAATGAAATACTCATCTAATTTTACTCGTAGTAACGCAGTCATCTAGTATAATTAGCATCATGGGTTTTGGATTTTGCGTATCGTTAAGATTATAATTGTTTAAATCATCCTCAATGTTTTCAACTTATCCCTATTGAAAACTGAATAAGCCTATTGCCTTTTCATTTCTATGCGTGTTCATCGATTTCTCAGCAGTATCCATGGAGTTCTTGGCATTTTCTATGAGCTCTTTGGCAGTCTTTATAACTTCGTCGGCAGTAGAAGAAAAGTTGTGTGGGCTCTTCTGCTGTTTCTCTGGGTTTATCAGTAGTCTCTTAGAGCTTCTCGGCAAGAGTCAGAATGGGTATTAAAAACTTTTCTTCAGACCTACTTGCAGATGGGTCAGTACTTTATTAGCATGTGGCCATTTATTTGTGGCCATAGCTTGTTATTAATACAAATTTTGGTTGCGTGCGTAGATAACGTGGAAGCGTTTGCTAATATCCAATACGTGGCGTGTGAGCGAGGGCTTGGCTTTGTGCTTCTTACAATAGCCTCACCCCCTTTTCACGTGACCTGCTCAGAATATAATAATCGTAGCCAGTTTAATAGGTATCGACTTGATATTAATGTTCCTGTGTTATGGGTGTGTCGATGATGGATAGTGTACAGTATGTACAATGGATGGGTAAATTAAACACATATTACTGTATAACTGAACACTACTACTCTGGCGAGGACTGGTGAAGAAGTGATCGTCAGACCGAAGTCGAGCGACGACTCCAACTATCCCCACTACCTATCTAGTAGGCGCGTCCATCTTTATTTAAATACACTACAGACACAGAATAGATAATAGTACATACTACAGATAGTATATTGACATATAAAGAATCTATGGTGATAATGTGGAATGTTAAATGAAAGGCCTTGAGGGAGGCCTTCTAGTAGTAGGACAGTATAGGCTAAGAAAAGGTAAACGTATGTCATGAAAAGTCGAAAACTAAAGTTTCAGACTAATTCAAACCTAACGAACTAAATCAAGAGTCTAGTTGGTAGAAGTTAATAAAAATAAAGCAGTAATTTTCAAAAATTAATTAGGAGAATAATAAGATGAGAATGCAGTTTTAACAAACTGAGCAACGAACAGCGAGCGCCCGGAATTCGGAGTTCAAAGTGAATCTTTGCGGTGGGAATGTAACGTTTCTGATCGTTAGCGCCGTTTAATATAATTACAGTGCGGAGTTTCGTGCGCGAGTGTACTTTGCGGCTATCATAATTATCGTTGCTCATTAATATGTTTAGACAGTACAGTCGGACACAATCGCGATAAACACAAATATGATGATTCGGTCGAGTGTTTGCCCCGCAAATGTTTGCCCCCGGCCCGGATTTATTCCCGTTCGTGTTGACATTGTGCGGCGGTTTGGACCGTACGTCCCCGAAAGTGGCCAAATTATTGGATATGATTTATTAAATGGGATTTCTGATGTTCTTTTTTTTAAATTAAATATTATCTTCAAGTTCTTTATTTATTAACCCTTTTAGATTAAACATCCAAATTCAAATTCTTTATTTACAGTCACTGTTAAAATATTATATTTCTTTGTGCATAATGCGTAATCTATATGATTCTAAATTATCGTTTTTTTGGTGCGAAAGGTCATGTTTTATTCAGTACGTATTTTTAACATGAATTATAGGAAGATTGATGATACCAAAAAAACTTTTATCGTTTAATCTCGACCATAATCACGCCATCTACAAATGCGATAATGACATCCGAATTATTCATTCTGCCTATAAATGAACCATATTCGTACAAATGGCACGCAAATGTGTAATCAAAAATGAATAAAGCGATGAAAATTTTTAACTATTTCCGAAATATTTTCCAGAAAACCATTAGCTTGTAAGAGGCTTAAGAGAAGTAATTTGAAATGGGCAACGAAAAAGAATTAAGTATTACACCGTGTACGCACAAAGGTCCCTTCTGTGGTCGAAACGAACATGGTGTCCTGCACAAATTTTTAATGATTGCTGCGAATCTTTATTTGCTATGTCTTTTATTATTTCAAATAATTCGGGTGTTCAATCTGTAGAAGTCACCTTTTTAGGCATTAGTTGAATCTACACCTTATAAGATGGTAAGTTTTTTGGTGAAATGGGCTGCAACTAAATTTAGTCGCGTTATCTTCATCTTGCGGCACGAAGTCCGTACAAACTTTTGAGTATTAAATGCGTAACATCAAACGGACCCCTGTAACGATATCGTAAACATTTAATGCCGGAGCTATATTAAGAATATTAATTGAGTTTTTCTTTCATTTAACATTCGTAATATTTAAATGTACCTCCAGTAATGGCCGACGTTGATAGATAAACAAGATTAGCGGCGAAGTTATGTTTATTTCAGCTTAGAATTTCTTAATTTTCCGTGAAAACTCCTAATGTTCTCTCACAAAATTAGACGTAATGGGATAATTGAGTTTCGGAAAATGTAAAAACAGCTTTAATACCAATTCTATTTTCACTTCTGATTAATGTTGAACATCAGCAGGCTTAGCATGGTCACCATAGAAACGTTTTTTTCTCCGGAGGAATAGACAAAGTTACAGATAGACAAAGGAAAACCACCATTTTGTCACTAAAATCTGTCAGTATGTCCATTCTCTCCCGTTTCGATTGTAACCTTGTCCAACAGTGTAACCTAATTAGTAATGTGTTTCTATAAACTGTAATATAATGTATTTAGTATTTTACGGCGCTGTTTGAAAGCGTCTTTAATGTCCACTACCGCGCTTTTATAGCCTTGAGATTACAGTTCTTTATTGTACTGCGCGTATCTTAATCCTAACTGTAGGCCGAGTTAGTTTCAATGAAATTTACGCAGATAGAAAGCTGTCTATGACGCTAGCGTATTTCCTAGAATTTGCCACAGGGTCTGGTCTGCAGTTGGCTGTGAATGGCCATTTATTATGAGCTATTCTATACTTATTTCTTATATCGATTGCCTATAGTCATATTATAAAATATGTAAGTATTATATTTTCTCACAGAAAACCGGCGTGAAACAGTTTCCCTTCCCTACTGTCCCTTATTCCCTTCCCTACGCTCCCCTATTACCCTATTCCCTCTTAAAAGGCCGGCAACGCACCTGCAGCTCTTTTGATGCTGGGAGTGTCCATGGGCGACGGAAGTTGCTTTCCATCAGGTGACCCGTTTGCTCGTTTTCCCCCTTATTTCATTAAAAAAAATTGTATGGTCGGCTGTGGATAATTTAGCTAGATCCTAGTAATGATATATCATATTTTAGTAGAATTCTGAAAACGTTTTTTTCCAAATTTATTCAGAAATAAAACATGTTTTACTGATTAATTACTTTATTTACTTGTACGGATTATTAAATGGTACATTAACGACTACTTTTACTTAAGTTTTGACCTTCAAAGGTGAGTAACTACGTCAAGAATTCCAATAAGATAATTCCACTGCCTAATGTTGCGTAACAAATACTCCTATAAAACATCCAATATATAGAGAACGCTAAGAGCAATACAATAATACGTCGTCGAGTTATGTTACGTTATCTAAATTAAGATTTTATGATGGCAGTACATCGGTAGCTGGAAGTGGCCATATCAATTTTACGTGTGAGGCATCATCAGACGTTGGCACCGTGCCAGAGGCTCCGTTACTCCGTACGTTTAATTGCGAGAAGAAAATAGCCAAATAAATCGCACATTATCATCATTAATAGGACTTTACACGTTTGAATATCCTTTCTGAGTGATTTAAATATCTTTAAAGTATCTATGGTTTAATATTTTGATGTTGTTTGGATGATTTTCCACGACTTTTCCACTTCGCAGATAGTTTACTGATGCTGTGTTACACATTCTCCAGCAAAATCAGAACATCTCAAGAATAAAAATTTCCAAATGCACAGTCACATATTTGAAAGGAAATCAGAAACTCAAAAAAGCGCCCATTTGGTCAGCAACTTTTTTGCAATTGGGTTATTTGAGGCGAGCAATTTTGCACAATAAACTTAGCCTATATTGCCCGGTTTTAATAGTTTTCCTTCACCGACATTTTCTTTGTATCGAGGTCGGCACGCCCTCCAACAATTGGAGCTGATCGATTTTCACAATAGTTTATTCAATATCAAGTCGCCGTATGTGGCCAATTGTTGGTTAGTGGTTAGTGGTTATACCGAGTAAGTGGCTCCATGCCCCACCTTCCGGATTTAGGTTGTTCGTGCGCGCCTGCGGTTTATGTCCGCGTATTTTTTTTAAAATGAAATAAGGGGGCAAACGAACAAACGGGTCACCTGATGGAAAGCAACTTCCGTCGCCCATGGACACTCGCAGCATCAGAAGAGATGAAGGTGCGTTGCCGGCCTTTTAAAAGGGAATAGGGTAATAGGAGAAGGTAGGAATGGAAAGGGAACGGAATAAGGGAGGGTAGGAAAGGGAATAGGGTAGGGATTGGGCCTCCGGTAAACTCACTCACTCGGCGAAACACAGCGCAAGCGCTGTTTCACGCCGGTTTTCTGTGAGGACGTGGTATTTCTCCGGTCGAGCCGGCCCATTCGTGCCAAAGCATGGCTCTCCCACGTCAAAATTGTGTATTGTTCCTTTTACATATTTAGTGATTGGCACTTTTTGAGATGGTAAGCAAAGTAGATTTTTGTGGAAGAACCATAAATTCTGGAGCCATAGGGTTGAATGTCGAAAGACGACTAGAGTTATAGAATCAAGTGGTAGAGCCATGCTTCGGCACGAATGGGCCGGCTCGACCGGAGAAATATCACGGGCTGACAGAAAACCGGCGTGAAATAGCGCTTGCGCTGTGTTTCGCCGAGTGAGTGAGTTTACCGGAGGCCCAATCTTCTACCCTATTCCCATCACTACCTTTCCCTATTCCCTTCCTTACCGTCCCCTTTTCCCTGTTAAAGGCCGGCAATGCACCTGCAGCTCTTCTGATGTTGCGAGTGTCCATGGGCGAAGGAAGTTGCTTTCCATCAGGTGACCCGTTTGCTTCTTTGCCCCCTTATCTCATAAAAAAAAGTGCGAAAGTGTGACCAGTGTCTGTCTGTCTGGTACCTCTTCACGTGCAAACCTCTGAACCGATTTTAATGGAAATTTTTGGTATGGTGATACTTTGAGTCCCGAGAAAAGACATAGGATAGTTTTCATTCCGGAAAAATGTACGGTTCTTGCGCCATAAACAAATTATGGCGCAACAAAGTTACGGGCGTCATTTAGTTGTACTAAACTTTTGTTATTCTTAATTTATACTAAACTATTTAATCGAATATTTTATGTCTGTCTGTTTATTCTTAATCTCTTAAAAATTAAATGTCATAATATAGAGGCTACCACACTGCGCTCCAAAACCGGTATCAAGGATGTAGGTGTCAAAGCTGCCAAGCTGAGGTGGGATTGGGCGGGTCACGTTGGCCGCATGCATTCCGACCGCTGGGCAAAGATCTCAACAGAGTGGGCACCTGAAGACGGACGCCGCCGCCGAGGCCGGCCTAGAAAAAGATGGCGTGATGAGCTGGAGGCATACCAGCCAGGCTGGCCAGCGATGGCGCAGAAGAGAGACAGATGAAAGTCTTTTGGGGAGGCCTTTGCCCAGCAGTGGGACAGTTTAGGCTTATAATAATAATAATAGCTCCCACACCGGTTTCGGTGACGGTGGCCGGTTTCATTGAAACCAGGCCAGCTACGCAGGAGTAATTTTATAGTGCCCAAGTGTGTGCGCAGTACACAAGAGCACTCTCTATTCCTTTACTCTCATAACCCAGTGGGACGGAAGACCGACACGACCGGCGAGAGATCAGGCGCAGGACCGACTTTTTACATGCCCACCCGACGCATGGATCATCTTACTTGTCAGACAATCAGGTGATCAGCCTGCATTGTCCTAACCAAACTTGGAAATAACATGTTTCCAACGCGGGAATCGAACCTACAACCTCCGAGTCAAGAGCCGCGCTCTGTACCACTAGACCACGGAGGCGTTAATAATAATATAGAGGCTTTGACTCCCGGAAAAGGATACCCCCGTGCGATTAACACAGCTCTAGCAACAAGTTGATAAAAGGAATATAGCGTAAATTACAAGGTAAAATGTCGCAAGAGTCCACGCAGTGTGATTGTGTAAGAGCATTCCTCTAAGAATAGTTGCTCTTTTCCTATAAAAACCGCCCCAGTATCTAGGACATGTTACGGTGTTTCAATTATTATATGTAGCCCACGTAGCTGTTACATAAGTGTTATATAAGGTGATATACTGGAAGTGCCAGTACGTGCACTTTATAAACTTATGTCTTATTTCTATCACATAATCTTGTGCGTAAGATATGATTACTATCACTCTTGGTTTCTATACCGAATTGTATGGATTTTACTGGTGTCTTCATTGGTTAGGAAACTGCTTATCCTTACTAACCTAACTTCTGATTCAAATAACTTTTAAAAAGTTGCTAGACTATCAAATTTAGCTATCTAAGTTTGAATCCTAAGTTAATCTAATAATAAAACAAACATTTTAAGTTACTTTAATTTAAAATATGCTTTAAAATGATATTTAGCGTTTGAAGTAAAACTTGCAGAAGGCCGGCAACTATCTTGAGCAACTTATAGCAAAAACTATGTAGAATACAGCTTATGAAAACTTTGTTGCAGCTCAGTCTGTCTTATTGCGAATGATATAATGTGTTATCAATTTTATCAAATGCCACAATAATAATTACGTACTCTTTATGAACGCATCAAGCATAGATTAGGAAAAAGTTTACGAAATTCCAACCCTTAAATAAGATCAACATTTTTATGCCAGGGAATATATATTATACATATTATAAACAGCTTCCCCAGCATAGATCTATGCTGGGGAAGCTGTGTGGAAAATCTAGCACAAAAATATCTTATTGACTTTATATAAAATAGCTTTAGCAGAATGTTCTGCTAAAGCTATTTTATAAGTCAGACACAGAAATCAGTCTATAATAGTTGATTACTTGTATTTTAGAAAGTCTATAATAGTTGATTACCTGTGTTTTAGAAATAGTTAGATATAAAGTATACCTTTAGAGATACTATTAGAGAACGCCTCCGTGGTCTAGTGGCATAGAGTGCGGCTCTTGACTCGGAGGACGTGGGTTCGATTCCCGCGTTGGAAACATGTTATTTCCAAGTTTGGTTTGGACAATGCACGCTGATCACCTGATTGTCTGACAAGTAAGATGATCCATGCGTCGGATGGGCATGTAAAAAGTCGGTCCTGCGCCTGATCTCTCGCCGGTAACGTGTCGGTCTTCCGTCCCACTGGGTTATGAGAGTAAAGGAATAGAGAGTGCTCTTGTGTACTGCGCACACACTTGGGCACTATAAAATTACTCCTGCGTAGCTGGCCTGGTTTCAATGAAACCGGCCACCGTCACCAAAACCGGTGTGGGAGCTATTATTATTAGATATATTATACATAATACACCTCTATAGATACATTTACCCCTATTGATACATAACGTAATCGGTCATGTATCTAATACAGATACATTAGTTTAATCGCAATTAGATGACTCTTCAATAAATAATTTTGTTCGATCTTCGGACAGTGATTAAGCGGGTTTATTTATGTGATTGAAGCTACTAATCTATCGAGCGTGTGGAATTGTCTGGAATTACTTTAAAAACATGCTTGGTAGATTTAGCGTTGCTCGGAGTTCAAAGAAAGGAAATTATGCATAACACAAAATTGTTGACAGACTAACTAGATCACTCTTCTAAAACCTCTTAGGGAATAACACAGCCGTTACCAATATAATACAAGATTGTCATTTTTGTGAATTAAATCAATGATGAAAGAGAAAATCACCCGGTGAACTTCGAATCACTTCCCTACTAACATATTTTCTCACCGTACGAATCTCGAATATTTCAAGACTACTAGTTAAATCGGTTTAGCCGTTCCCGAATTTTAGCGAGACTGACAAAATAGAAAATTTATATTTATTTATATAGATAGATAGATGAATTAAATACATAATTACGAGAAGGTCAGTATCCTGCCAATAATTATCGTGTAAGATAGCTAATCCCCAGTAGTGAGAACCGGGTAATCCCCAGTTCCGAGAAAAGTTGTTGACGATGATTTTATCTTGGTATCGGTTTTTTGTGGATTCTTACTAAGTAAATAGGATGCTTAGGTGCGAAGGTGGTTTTAAATTCGTATTTGAACATGAAATAGGGTTAAATAGGTTTAAGAGAGCTGAATACTTTAAAATTGAGCAGGGAATCGAATAGCATACCCTGAAATAATATGATGATTTGATGCGAAGGTGATTTTATGTTCGAATTTAAACATGAAATAAGGTAGCTTAAAAGAGCTGATAGCTTTAAAATTAAGTGGGCAATGAAACCTTATACTTTGAAATCATAAAACGCGAATAATAATTAAACTCCTTCGAAGATTATACGTGGGAGAGCCATGCTTCGGCACGAATGGGCCGGCTCGACCGGATAAATACCACGTTCTCACAGAAAACCGGCGTGAAACAGCGCTTGCGCTGTGTTTCGCCGAGTGAGTGAGTTTACCGGAGGCGCAATCCCCTAACCCCTACCCTATTCCCTTCCCTACCCTCAACTATTCCCTTCCCTTCCCTTCCCTACCCTCCCCTATTACCCTATTCCCTCTTAAAAGGTCGGCAACGCACTTGCAGCTCTTCTGATGCTACGAGTGTCCATGGGCAATGGAAGTTGCTTTCCATCAGGTGACCCGTTTGCTCGTTTCCCCCTTATTTCATAAAAAAAAGAAGAGTCCTCAGTTGCCCTAAAATTAGGCACTTTTAGAAAGACTACTTACTCTACTGTTTATACTGTGGCAACGTACACGTATCGACTGAGGGCGATATTCGCTCGGTAATCGGCGATTAACGCAAAGGTCACGGTTCGATCGTTGCGAAACGACCGATCGCGGCGGCGAGCTCGATAGTCGAAAAGTGAACGTGCGACGCGCGTCACGAGTTGCGCGCGCGCAGTGGAGTTGCCAGTTGCCGTGCCAGTGCTGTGCTTTGTGCAGTGAAATTGTGTGTTCCCTTTTTGGATTTCCATTTCTTTCGCACAGGAAAAGGTAACTTTTTTATTTACATTTTTTTTGCTGAGGAAAGGGTTTTTTGGGTGTCCCATTTTTCGCACTAAGGTTATTTTTTATTTCCATTTTTTCGCATTTAGAAAGGATTTTTTTTATATTATGTTATAACAGGTGTTTTTTGTGAATATAAATATATTTTTTGGTGTAAAGTTGTTTTATATATTGGTTGAATTGATGCGTTCTTAATAATTCGTTCAATCAAATGCGTAATCGCTGGTTCGTGGAATTTTAAGAATAATGATTTATTATGTTTTAGCAATCACTATGTGCGATTTTGGTATATTACTGTATGTGTCGACGCAGATTTGCTTATAAAGCGGGTTAAAAATAATGTTTAACCGAAATTATGGTGGCGCGTGAGGGAAGTAGAGTAATTTCTTTAACAAAATCTTCTTAGATGTAAGTTTTTATATTTTTTGTTTGATATATTTTTTTTTAAATTAGAATCAAATAATTTCGATGCTCTTATCATAACTTATGTGAGTAAAACAGCATTCTTAGATATTATGGTTACTTAAAAATTTAACTTTAATTGGTACTGCTAACTTAAACTTATCTTTAAATAAGTAATAATGTTACTTAATAAGGCACGTTTAATATGAGATTGCAAATAGTTACCACATTTACCTTGACCTTGCTATAGTTATTATCATAAATAAAAGTTGATATAGTAACTTAGTTGTAAGTGGTAACTTACCAGTTACTACTTGTCACTACTACGTTACCACGTAGTAGTGACAAGTAAATGGTGGTTTTTCAACCACTGTCGAGTAACCACTATAAAGATGGTGATGAATAAAAAAAATGCGATTTGTAAAAAAAAAGTGGGCTACGGTGTTAAATGTAAACGGATTTATGAGTTTATTCAATATACTAATTTAATAGGCAACATTATGTTTTAAATGGGAATTGACACAAATAATATTGTTCTAATTCAAATTACACGTATTGTTATTAAATCCGCATCTAAACAGTAAATATTGTATTAGTGTTGTTTATTCAAATTGTCCATATCAAAAACAAACGTAATAATAGGTACAATAATTTATGTTAACAATATCTGCCTAACATAAGTTTATTAAAAGTAAATACATATACACTAAAATCAATGATTTTAAAACCAAAGCTTTGTACTTTTATCATTTATAAGTAAAAAAAAAAACAATCCAATCGAAGTTATTTTACCTTTTTAAGCGTTTAAAACTGTAATTTAAAAATCTTTTGTTGGACATTTTTTTTAAGGTGGCAAATTAATTATATTTTAAATGCCATTGAATACAAATTAAGGAAACTACTTATTTTATTTGTGGCAGTAAAATCAAAATTTTGTATCCGAACTCCGAAGAATTCAAATGAATATTACCTAATTAATTTTTATATTTAAATTAAAATGCTGCGAATGCGAATTGAATAATTACAGAACTGCTTACCGTAAACAAAACTTAACATTTATGTAACACATTTGAATATTATGCACCATTTCGTAACATGCCCAAAACTATAATCAGCCAAGGAAAGTTTTTGTATGTGGAGCATCGTTGGCCGATGCGGGTAGAAAGTAAAAGTGACAGATCCACCATTCACCGAACGTTCTCTTTAATCCGAACGACGATTATTGGAGATTGTCTTGAGCTTAGTAACTGGTTTGACCTTAGATGTGATTGATGATAGGCATGAGCTCTTACGTTGTATATAGAGGAGAATCATGTATATTTAATTATTTATATATTTTTTTGACGAGGCCCGCAACTTCGCCAACAAAATGCGTTTATCGTGCGGAAATCGTACGTTTTTCTGGGATAAAAAGTATCCATATATCTCTATACCTAATTTCATCAAAATCGGTTTAGCGGTTTGGGCGTTAAGAGGGTAACACACAGACAGACTATCACACATTCGGATTTATAATTTCGAAAATATAAATTAATTTCAGGAAATTTTGTTAATTAGGGCAATACGCTTATAAAACCCCCTTAGACAAAGTATCTTTCGTTAAAAACGATGACGAAATTCGTTATTAAAATGTATGCGGTATAAGTCATCGCTAAATGACATTTCGCTTGCGAAGACTAATGTCAAAAATTCGTTATCAAAATACATTTTGATAACGAATTTCGTCATCGTTTTCAACGAAAGCAGAGTAGACAGAATGATAGAGAATGCCGACTTAGAACTGATGTTGAAATTTTTAAATTTGACGTATTATGACGAAAATCGTCGCTAGGGTTGTTAACTTGTTACCTACGAATTTAAAACTATGACATATTCGATGGACGTGTTCCTCTTTGGTCGTATTGTTGTGTTTTGGCACATGCGATTAAAATTGTCAGAATCCAATTTTGAAATCTTTATTTTAAATATTTAAAAATAAATTATATCAGCCAGCGCGAGGCACATTCCGTTCATAATCCTAGTGAAACCCGACGAATTTGACAGATATTGAAACCTGTCCGTCTCTTTGCAGTCGAACTACTGGTCGTTATGTCTATTGTGACGAAAGGGTCTTAAGGAAATAGGAAAAAAATAAATAGAAACGTATACCTTTGAAAATTTTGGCTTTGACTGACTGAATAGAATTTAGTGACCGTCTAATACCATTCGTCAGTCCATCAGTCACCATCAGTCAAACATAATTTATGATTGACGGAATTGACTGTATGTCGCTTGCATGAGAGTGTAATGGGTGCCCTATACACTTCATTATGTCTGCTCTACATTATTTTAAATTAGTTCGCATGTTCGTGGTGAATATTTAAAAGTAAATAACAACCTGTAATGGACATAATTAAAATATAACCTTCAACGAACTCATTAGAAACGAGAAAAAACCACAGAAATTCCTGACAGCAAAAACTTGATCGTTTTTGTCTGACCTTAAGTGGATAGAGAGAATTGTTAAGCGTTTTGGCGGTCACTCGTCAAAATAGCAGGCTAAAATTATATTTTGAATGTGCAAAAAGTATTGTTGCAGCGTACCATCTAAGATTTAAAGATATTTAAGGATCTAGGACCAAGTAGATAACGCCTGTAACTCAGTTGTGCCAAAACGCGTGAACCGTAAATTTTGCGGGATCAAAAGTATTTTATGTCCTTTCCCGGGACTCAAATTATCTCCATACAAAATTCCAGTAAAATCGGTTCAGGTATTTGGGCGTGAACAGACAGACAGACAGATATTAGGTAAGGATCTAAGGATATGATGCAGGATCTGTGCACACACTGTACTAGCAAAAACAGTTTGTTTGGTTTGTCTGTCTCAGTGGATGACAGTATGAACTCCTGTCCTCGTGTATTGCGCGCACACTTGAGCACTATTGACTCCTATGCGGACTTGGTTCCAATGAAATCACCACAACGCGCAACGCCATGACGTGTGGGGTTATTTCCTCAAAGCAACTTTGGTCTTTGTCGTAAATTGTCGGAAATCACTTGACATGTGAACGTATACAATAATGATAATGATGATCATATTGTAATGATTATGATATTGCATAACAGAACAACTCAATCGTTATGCCAGAAGGAAGTATTAGCTGGTCATTATCAATAATAATTTATAAGAACAATCGCCGTGTAATTAAATATCCTAGTATCTATTGTTTTATTGTTTCTAGTATGCTTTTATGCTTGTATTTTAAGTGGTGCTTGTACTAATTTTTGGTTTCCGTAACAACTTAACGCCTGATAGCTATATCGCCTTAGCTTAGAATATACTTAAGGCTAGACGATTGTAAAACTGGTAGTTATAAAAATTGTAGGACACTTGATGTCGCCCGTAAATTCGTTACGATCAAATTCGTTTATCGCATGGAAACCGTACATTTTACTAATATAAAAATTAGGTATCCTATAGCCTTTCCTGGGATTAAAAGTTCAGCAAAATTTGTTCAGGGTTCGGGCGTGATGACATTCAAATTCTTTATTATACCCATACAATAATACACAATAGCACGAAATAGACAATGTACATCACGTCGTCTAGTCCCATGATAAGTTGAACTTGTGTTATGGCAATCAGACAATGGATGCACACCGACCAGTCTTATCCTACAGCAGAAATGTTGTCAAACGTCGAACCAAATTTTTTGTTTACTGTCTATGCTGGTGCTACCTTATCGTACATTGCAGTAATTTAATTTTCTATTTGCTGCCAGATGCGATCCCAACAGGATCGAAACATTATTATTGTAAAAGTTTACGTGGGAGAGCCATGCTTCGGCACGAATGGGCCGGCTCGACCGGAGAAATACCACGGGCTCACAGAAAACCGGCGTGAAACAGCGCTTGCGCTGTGTTTCGCCGACTGAGTGAGTTTACCGGATGCCCAATCCCCTACCAGCTCACTCATCTCTTCTGATGCTGCGAGTGTCCATGGGCGACGGAAGTTGCTTTCCATCAGGCGACCCGTTTGCTCGTTTGCCCCCTTATTTCATAAAAAAAAGCTGAATTGAATTTCACATCTTTACATTTTACTTGTTCCCAACATCAGAAGAGCACCTCTGGTGTCATATTAGCTCTTAATATAGAAGCATGAGATCCTTGACCTTAATAAGCGAGTCTTGGAAACTAGCTATATACTATATAACTGATATTAAACACTCCATATATTGTTACCTGACATAATTAGCACAATATTAATGTCATACGGTAGACTAACTCAGCGCTCTTAGTTCTTACGATAATTAAATTCATGACACGCAGACACGTGATTTTGTCAAGCCCCGACGAAAACATAGGTGCGTTATAAATTTGACGTGACTGTCTTTTACTTGGTTGTGTGACTTGTGAGTCTGTCTGTCTGAAGCATCGAAACGGGTTTGAAAGCTGATATTGTCGAGAGTGTACTTTGCCATATTTAAATAATTTAGATCTCAATCAGCTTGCTCACTGCCGAAAAATTTAGGAGTTAAATTTCTTAATTTATACGTCTTGTGCTTTAGTCTAACGTTGTCTGAAATTTGGCTCGTGTGTGCGAGTGCCTCGTTTTGTCGGCGATGCTAGTCAACTGTATATTATTTATACTATAATGTTACCTAGTATAATTAGTTAATTGGATATGAATCGAAATTGAGTGATGCGCACCGCCGCCCGCCGCCGGTCGTGTCACAGTACAAAGGCAATCAATATTAGAGTGAACTAACTCACGACTGTTTCATTATTAATTACTTCATTACGTTATTAGTGTATGCAATCAGTAAATATGAAACGCTTTGTAGAATCATAATATGAATCGTAATATGATTCATCTTCTTAAAATTGCAAAATGGTCACTTAAATGAACGTGGCGAAAAAAGGAACTAACGCTGCCATCATACAAAAACGTCATTTTTGACAGTTCTCCTTTGCGTGCGCCGCCCCCGCTCACGTTCATAAAAAGCCTAGTCGATCTGTAGTAATTCTGTCAGTTTGACAGTTTTGACAATTCATTTGCTGAATTGATTGCTAAATGCGACCATTTTAGCCCCGCAGTTGGAAGGTTGTATTTAGGACGCTGCAGGTAGAGATCAACTTTAATGCATTTGATTTTCTGATCAAGTTTGATAAGTTTTTAAAGTTTAGGGTGAAGCTAATTAGCTTACGAGCGTAATTTGTGAGTTGTGAATCGCAGAATTTCGGTCGCGTAAATATCTTTTCATACAAATCATGACTCACAAAATTACACTCGTGTGAATCAAACAGGTCTTTTTTATGAAACTGAATGCAGCAGATTTTCTGCCAGCCAAAATTCTGCAACTCACAACTTACGCTCGTTTGGCTTCACCCTTATAGTTGAACACGTTACACCGTACACGGGGATGACCCAGTGAAATATATCATATTAATAAGTTTATAGTTAAAAAAGTAGAGATAAGTATAGTTTTAAAAAGTTAATTAAGGATAACATAAACCTTTTGGATGAAAATAAAGACTTACTAAAACCTCGATGGCAAAAAATGCCATATCAAAGATTCACGCTAAAAGTTGTAAAATAAACATTTTTCACGCCCATTTCATTACTCGGAGCGAAGTCCCACAAAGCGCGGCTCGTGTACGGAGGAAAAATGAGAAATTGCAGTTAATTTAATAAACAGAATACGGCGTCCATGAAAAAACTTCACTCCGCTTTAATCTACACTACTATTATAAAGAGGAAAGATTTGATTGTTTGTTTGTCTTGAATAGGCTCCGAAACTACTGGACCGATTTGAAAGATTCTTTTACCATTGGAATCCTACATTAATTCTGCTGAACATAGGCTAAATTTTATTTTGGAAAAAAATAGGGTTCCGTAAGATATTTGGGATTTTCGGACGCAAGGTGTAAAAAATCAACCAGAAATGTTACTTTTTTCGCGTACGCTGCCTAAACTATAAAAGATAGAACCATAAAATGTTCTAAGTAATTGTAGATCTTTTAAATATCTACAAAAAAGTCCGCGACACACTATACCTATCTATGTTGAGTGAAGCACAATAACCATTTTTTTCGCGCGTCGTCAAGGCGCGTCGCGCGGGTTGCTCGCCCGGAGAGTCCACGTAAATATTAATTATTATTACCTCGATCATGGGAATCGCAGACACAATAGATTTATAATATAATAGTTATGCGACAGCCGGGTGCCGCTTCATTGATGGGATAATATTATAGTGCTTCATTAATTCATTTCGTTTAGTGTAAACCATTTTTATGTTCTGCTGAACATAAAGATTGAGTAAGAAATAAAGATTGAAAAAAATAATATTTAAAAATCAATGTCCACCCGTGCGAAGCCGGGGCGGGCCGCTAGTACACGTATAATTCAGTTTTTTCCCCCGCCAAAGTTTCTTATCGAGCTGAATATATTTTAGTTTGTGGGGGTCCGCGGCTGGAAAAGTGCCAGTGCGGGCATTGTTTGGCCTCCCGGACGAGCCACTAAATTAATATCAACCGAAGCTTTCTTTACCGTTTTGATTTGTTACAACACTTTCTGGGCCGTTTCACATTTTACAAAGGCATGTAAACCGAAGCCATAATATAAAGTTTTATGCCCTCTAAACAATCTGGAGACTGCGCATCCGGTTTACATGGTAAAGTTTTGGTGCTATCGTAGCTTGGAATTTGAATAGGAAGTTTTCAAAGCAACTACATTCTTCTACACCTTCATCCATCTAATTTCGTTTCGGGTTTAAATACTGTTTTAGCACAATTATATCTCTGGGATATCCTGACATCATATTATTATCAAAGTGTTTTCTGTTTGGTTACCATTGTAGATTCTGTTTGAAACGGAGTTTCGTGATGGGAGTGTATCATGGGTTATTGTTTACGTGGTACGAAATTCTACCTTGGTCTTCTTACATCAGTCTTCAATGATTTTTTTTAAATAATTTGACTTACATGCCCTATGTGACGCTGCTGTTAGGAATACTATAAGACATAAGTTGTACTTAATACACATTTTTAATCGTAGACGCTTCTTAGCTTACATCAAACGACCAACCGCCTCGTACTATTTATTAGAGGTCACATTGATGTGTTGTTTGATACGTATTCTACAATCTGATAATAAATTAATCAACTAAAACAACTTGAGGAAACGTGAAGAATGCACAAGCTCCTCTCGACCCGGTTCAGTATAGTGACCCTCACTCGAGGCGTCCCTGTTATAACTTAACCTTAATTGCGGTCACACTGGGGCCTATTTAAAATAATATATACCCGTGCAAGTGCTGCCTAATACGTGGAGATTAGTCACTGGACCTATTAGCAGAAGGAAATTAAATGTTACAAGACAAGCGCTCTGTAAAGTTAATTAAGGTAAATAGGACTTGCTTAGCAGGTTTTTGGGTAATGTTAAAAGCCGCATTAGGTTCGTTAGGTACTACAGGTTAATTAGCATTATTGTGTATCGTGCTATCGAATTTTTTCGGTTGGCAACTTAGACAGCGGGCAGGCCTGAATCGCGATTCGCGCCTATAGATTTTTTGAGATCGACGTTGCCATAAACAATGTTTTTATGATAATGTCAGATTTTTTGAAAACAGCTGACAGAAGCATATCCTTACTTCATATAAGTACGGCTAAAAACGTTTGCTGGATCTGCCTGAAGAGAAATAAAATCGAAAATTTCCGTTACCAACAGTCCCCCTGAGAGTATGATCAGCTAGCCTCAAAGGTTCGCAAATTGTACTCCCATGAGCCCACACATTGTTAAAGCCTGCCGATGCAGTAATAGCTGAGGTTTTTGCTTAATTGTCTTCCGCCTCACAAAATTGCATTGATGCAGTAGCACGGATAATTGAAAATAAAACGACCGTCAATGGTGTGGTCTTTCTGCTAATTAATTTTGTTTGTATCGATTGTGTTTTAATGATAATATTATGGTTGAGTCAATTGGTCAGTCAAAACTCGATCAATAATACCACTTTATAGACATGCAAAGCATTTGGACGCGCAAAATCAGAACTATCCCCGCCTTAATACAAATGTACTCTCCAAACCTCCTGTCAATGACAAGTAACATTTTACATGTGGCCGAAATGAAATTACTCGTTTCTACATTGAGAATTTTAAAAGCAATATTACAAAGCAGAAAAAAATTAATATGATACGAAGCCTTGACATTCTGCACTCCGATAAAATAAGACCATTACGTGGTTTCATTAAAAGAATCATAAGTTTATTATTGATCTTGTTAGACCTAAAGTGCGTGGTTAAAACATAATACGAAATGATTAAAAGTTAAAGACCGCAATAAATTTCTGTATTAAAATTTTAATTGAAAGAAACTAACTCATCTAAATCTAATAATTAGAAATTAGTTGTTACGTATAATGTGGCCATATTATGTGTTCGTTCATCCTGACATTTCTACAGAAAAGCGAAGATTGCCAAGAACCAATGGCAAATAACTGTTATATAACATGGGATTCCCCGGAATCGCTTAAATAAAATGGCTTAAGCAATGCTTCATTCATCCGGAATTGAACTATCACTTTCTCGCGAATCACGCTGACGGTGGAAAGCTCCAGATCTGTCAATTATATTTGAATAAAGAATACCTTTGCCTCCTCCATATTCAGAGTATTTTAGGCTCCAAAGAATGTTAAAATTTAGGCAAAATTCATACTGTATTTTGGTGAAAGTTGTCGTTAGAGTAAAAAAATAAGTCTTTATCTTAAATCTTTATTAGGTCTTAATAACATAATGCCGAATTTGAGGCCAATGTAACTGACGGTCCAAACACATCACGAGACAATTCATCAAACTTAAATGTCAAAATTTGTATTCTGTGGTTTGTATCTTAATAAACTCTTATCTTGCGTAGACGTGGCACACTTATGTATACGTAGCATTGGTCAAGAAATCCCTCTCTCTCAGACTTTGTCACGTATACGGCGCGCGACACGTAACATTCGCGTGCGCTAACTGGAGCATGCAGTGACGTTTCAAGGTCGCATACACGTCCTGTATTATCCAGTATGAACCGTGTTTTAATCGCGCGGAAACATAAATTTTCTTTCGAATAAAAGTATGCTATTATGTTATATCATTTACTCTCTAAGTATCTCCATACCAAATTTTAGAAAAATCGTTTCAGCGGTTAAGACGTGAAGAAGGAAGAGACACAGGCTCTTTAGCATCTATAATATCAGTATGGATATGGATGCTACCGCCTTTTAGAGTGTTATTCTGCTGCGCATGCTATCTATAAGGATGTGCTCCAATGACGTCTGAAAGTATGCTGGTAATTTTAATGTGTTCAGCGTGATTAGATTTATTATTGAGGTGAGTAGAGTAAAATGGCCGTATATTTTATGCTCGATTTTCGAGGTTTCCTGACTGGAGTTTATTTATTCACTTGCGCTTTTCATTGGCTTACGTTGAACCAACCAATGAATAACGCTGTTAAATTTAGAGTTGGATTGTGACTAAATACTTAGTAATTATAAGAATCGTTATTGCAATGTGTTACGGGCTTTAAAAATAATTAGAAACTAAACCAAAGATATAGTCTCTGAGGTATTGTATGCGTGGACTGTGGCCATTGTGACTTTGGACAGGGTGAATACCCTGTCCAAAGTCTAAAAGGACTCTTCTAAAATTTAACGATTTCCCTACTGAATCTTCTCACTTTTGACGTCGGTGCCAGACCTAAAATTTCTGAAATCCTATGGTTCATTACCCCTTAACGCTTTAAAAAGTGTGAAGATTGAGTAGAGAAATCGTTGAATTTTAGAAGAGTTCTGAAAAAGCCACCATTTAAATACGAACAATTATTTGGCTTTACCGGATAAATACCACGTTCTCACAGACAAACCGGTGTGAAACAGCGCTTGCGCTGTGTTTCGCCGAGTGAGGGAGTTTACCGGAGGCCCAATCCCCTAACCCCTACCCTATTCCCTTCCCTACCCTCAACTATTCCCTTCCCTTCCCTTCCCTACCCTTCCCTATTACCCTATTTCCTCTTAAAAGGCCGGCAACGCACTTGCAGCTCTTCTGATGCTGCGAGTGTCCATGGGCGACGGAAGTTGCTTTCCATCAGGTGACCCGTTTGCTCGTGTGCCCCCTTTATTTCATAAAAAAAAAAAAAATAACCCACTATGGGTTAGAATGTTGTGTTTGGAAATTCTTCCAAAAAAGAATTTCCAAAAACAACATTCTAACCATCAGTACCGTAAACTTTAAAACGGCCACCGTTTTTAGTTGATAAATTAGGAATAATGTTGTGTACGTTCTGCCAATACGTAATTTAGTGTCTGCGGCCACTGCAATTTGTAACTTGCGGCTGATCAGCAATTTAAAGAGCCCGTTTATACATTTAACCCAAATCGATATGGCCGGACGTTGGCAAGCACTTTTAGCTATTTGCTTCAATGCCCACGTTACATGCTCGTTAATTATATTGTTTACTATTGTGAATTAATGGGTGATTGCGAACAGGAAAATGCGGCTGTGGATTGATAAAACGGAATCTATTGTTTTGACGCAGGGGATTGACCGTCTCTTAAACTGTTTACAATAAGTACGCAGAATTATTGAGATAATGGAACTTGGTAAAACCAGAAATATAAAATCTGTATGTACAAACAATATATAATTAATCGATATTAATACAAAGCTATAATGAAAAGCTTTATACACATGTACATAATATATTACATTCCGTATACAATACACATTATTGCTGCCGTGTGTGGATCATTTCTAATGAGTAATGACAGATGTAATGAGATATTGTGTCGTACTCATAAAGTTAATATACCTAGCGGAATAGAGCAACATTTTATACGTGGGAGAGCCATGCTTCGGCACGAATGGGCCGGCTCGACCGGAGAAATACCACGTTCTCACAGAAAACCGGCGTGAAACAGCGCTTGCGCTGTGTTTCGCCGAGTGAGTGAGTTTACCGGAGGCCCAATCCCTTTTCCCTTCCCTACCCTCTCCTATTCCCTTCCCGTCCCATCCCTACCCTTCCCTATTACCCGATTCCCTTTTGAAAGGCCGGCAACGCACCTGCAGCTCTTCTGATGCTGCGAGTGTCCATGGGCGACGGAAGTTGCTTTCCATCAGGTGACCCGCTTGCTCGTTTGCCCCCTTATTTCTTAAAAAAAAAAAAACAATCTTGAGCTGTCAAACGAAACCGAAATTGGTTTCATCTGTGTGTAAAAATATGTGTATAAACACTTACACAAGCGTGATTGAACATGATTTCTATGAGATTAAATTGTCAACGTGCGGCACGTGCAGGCTGGACACACCGGTTTCGGTGACGGTGGCCGGTTTCATTGAAACCAGGCCAGCTACGCAGGAGTAATTTTATAGTGCCCAAGTGTGTGCGCAGTACACAAGAGCACTCTCTATTCCTTTACTCTCATAACCCAGTGGGACGGAAGACCAAAACGACCGGCGAGAGATCAGGCACAGGACCGACTTGTTATATGCCCATCCGACGCATGGATCATCTTACTTGTCAGACAATCAGGTGATCAGCCTGCATTGTCCTAACCAAACTTGGAAATAACATGTTTCCAACGCGGGAATCGAACCCACGACCTCCGAGTCAAGAACCGCGCTCTATACCACTATACCACGGAGGCGTTATAAGGCTAGGTAGGTATATTAACTTTATGGTCGTACTATAAAATACGTTTTTATATTTATATAGCTGCCGTCACAGTTCATAAAACGATGACGCTAAACGTACCGTAAAAGTGACGCGTGCCCGATAACACGGTTCTATACATAGAATTATTAAAATATAATACTACATGTTATTATAAATATAGTAATCATTATGAGGAAAATCCATAGAAATAACAACTTATTATTAAAACAATAATAATTTTGTTACCAGGAATCGACTGCGGGAAATCATTACAGACTCCGCAGAATTTGTTTTATAACGCCAAAATGACCCTATCTTTTGACCTACAAGGATCAAATAATATTGTCATAGATAGATTAGTGCCATTGTCATAGGGACGTGAATGCGATGTTCCTGTTACTCGAAAGAAGTAGTTTCATAAAAAAAAAGAACTTTTACTACTGGGAAGTAAAAGTAATTAAATTGTTCAAAGTACTCATCACGCCGAATCAAACGAGCACAAACTCGATGGGGTTACATTGTTTTATTACGAAGTTCCTATGGTCACAGCGAGCTCCATCATCAGATAAGTTCCACGTCATCATAATATAGACTGCCACGTGATATTTTGTGACGATGCAATATACGATATTGCATAATTGACATAATTATTAATATGCCACAGATTATTCTTGGATGATATAGAAAAGAGGGCGCGAATACGATACAGCTGTCTTAAAAATGACATAATATTATGACATGATGGCGGCGTAGATTTTTTCGATCATCCAACTTTTTCGTGTCGTGCTGTCGTGCAATATTTCATGTGTCAACAATAGTGCAATAAGGCCGCTATTTAGATTCGAGCCGGCAGCGATGGCCGATTAGTTTTGTGTGGCGTTATTGTGAGCTGTGATCCCCGCTTTAAGGAAATCCCGCGATTAAATCGTTATTGCACGTCCAATATGGTTTATGCATTTTACAAGCGATGTAATATTTTGGCTGAATGTTTAGCCTCTAGGTATGGAGTGAATGAAAAAAATATTGTTAAACTTCTATATGCATTTGACTTACGGAGTGATCCGGTGAATGGGTGACGAGTGCGTTACCAAGAGTGTGCTCAGAAGAGGATTTACGTTTTAAAAGTTAATCGTTCTACTCCATAAGCTGTCTATAAGCCGAAATATTCTATCGATATTCATTATAAGGTTGATATGTCTGTTGATGACGATGATGGATCATTAAAACATACTGGTATAAATAATTACGACATTGTAGACGCGAGCGCCCATGGACGCGGGCGATGACGCAAGCGGTGAAAGTAAAATCAACCGACCGGTGTGAGGCGGTGTGTAGATACACAGCGAAAGGAACTCACAAAAAAATACAGCTTCCGCCGATTGTGTTCATCATCAACTGTCGGTAAGGTCAATGTGGAGAGAATTTTGGCCAAGAGCTGTCTTCCAACTATACTATTTAATCTGGCCCCTTAGGATCGACGACATTGACATGTTACGAATTCGACAGGAAACCGACTGGGTCGAACAAGGAACGAAGACGTAGTAATGTTTAATTAAAATGGTATGGCTATTTAATTTTGCAGTCTAAAATTTCATCATAAATTATTTTTTATGTCATTTACAAGAAACATAAAATTCGATACGTCTAATGGCTTTGCACATCACCTCTAAACGTGGTCATAAAAATGCAAATATCTCGAAAAATGTACATTACACGACTGTACCGAGCAATTTTCCAGACTGTTCTATCAGCAGAACAGCTAAATTGCGCAAACTAATGCGCCAGGATTACAGTCTTCGTACGTCTCACATTTCCTTAAACAAAGCCCCAGCAAGCAAGGGGGAATAATGATGCCAATTTCGCGAATAAAATTTAATATTGTACGACATTACAAATGACGCCTGAATCTAGTGATACTGAAAGATTAATAAGATTTGCTGAGACTTATCTCGGTGCGGATAGAATAAATGGTCAGTCGCTCTCCGGATCACCTGTCTGGAAGTCCTGGACAGACGTCATTAGTCAACGTCAGGAGCTTCCACAGGAATGCTGCACCCATTGTATCCCCCGCTTCTATTCCTGAAACTAAAAGGATAATGTTTTATTTTACTTCCCAACTTTGTTTCGCTTGAATCTGACTCGACGTTTGCTTTGAGGTTTGGCTTTTTAAAATTATCTTCAAGTTGTAATTCGTACCATCGGAGTTCATATTGTCATTTTATGTAGTTTTTTGTCATTTCGCCTTGTCTAATGGCTTTATCTTCACGTTGGTATGGATCAATATTGCATTACACCATTGATGGACAAATATTTGCGAACCTGTAGACAGATCATCTTTAATTGCCCATGATCGACGTTGGTTCATGCTTGTTGAAATGGTTATCCACCAAAAAGAATTTAAGGGGCCATTAGATTTAATTATATTCGTTTTCGATGTACAAGATCATCATAATGTTAAGTTTCGTATTTTATCAATATCATTCCTGTTTGACCACTTTTTAAAAAGCACGCTTGATGCGTCGTTAATTGTTCTGCTCCAAAGCCTGAGTAATATAATGCATGTTATGTGAGAATAGCACTGTTAATTACATAATTAACGTTACGCATGCTATATGCACGTGTTAATTAACATTTATTAATTTCAAGGATTGTGTTTCTCTAAAAGGAATTACCTAATGTCTTCATATTGTTATAATAAAAATTGTTACTTGTTATTGTAATTAAAAATCATTACTTGTAGACCACAAAAAACATGCATGCAAAATTATTTCACGAAAAGAATATTTATAAAGAATAAACGTATTTAGTTCGAAATAGCGTGGTTATACTATAAAGGAACCGTACACGTTTTTTACTTTTTGTTGTCCTAAAACCTCTAGATTTTATGGAGAGCTTGCAGTCGTTGTCCAGACATTAACGTTATTAAACATACCAAGATTTTCTCGTTTGAATTGGTGATAGGATAAAGATAAATTGAGAATGCATGTCTGATCCCGGGTAACAATAAACTGATTACTCAATTGGGACAAAGCCTATGAGATAGGAGGGTAAGCCCATCTTGGTCGAAGTAGGGCGCGTATAAGAATAAGAATAACGTTCATTTGCAAAAACGTGGTATTGACAATAAGATGGTACAATGTATGTACAATTGTACATATAACATTAATTTTAGTGAAAACGTATTATTCTTAATGTAAACGCCGTTTTGGATACAGTGAATTTAATTTACTTTTAATCCGAACAGTTGGAACTTGTACCAAGTTTCAGAGGTTATGTGGAAAAAGGTCTAAGCCAATCAAAATGCCCCTCTTTCGATGTATCCAAATAGTTAAGATCTAAGTTAGTGAATTCTCTGTCAGATTAATCTATCAAGGTTTCCAATTTTATGCTCTCCATGAGATATTTACTCGTGACAAAAACTCGCTCAGAAATCGGACATAATTAGTTACTCTAAGCCCAAAGCATGCTAACACTATTAATATCTTCATACGTATAGGTACGAGATAGAAGTTACCATGTTAAAGCACACTAGAAAGGTATTACGTATTTAATCCGTGCGGTGTCTGCCTCTACAGAGAGCAGTTTATTAATTTTGGATTACTCATGGCTCCCGAGGGGGACTAAAATGGTGCAGTTCGTATGATAATGCTGAATATATTTTATGCTATACTGTGTATTTAATTTTAACTTTTTTCCTCCGGTGTTGAATTTAAACTGATTAATAAAGTCCTGGAAATTTCGTGTTCAGCTTGGGAAAGGGGTTCTTTAAAGGAAATAAATGCACAACAAAAAATGACAGATTGACTAAGGGAGTCTGTATTCAAAAATCAAAATCAAAATAATTTTTAATTCAGAGTATTTTTTTTACAAAACTTTACCGAACGTCGGGTCTAATCTACTTTTTCTTCTTTCACTGAAATCATACTAAACTTGCTTTTTACTATTACAATCGAAGATATGCTTCGAGGAATAGAAGTCTGCGCTTAGTGACAACATTTTTTGACTAAGGGCTGGTTTACACGTATGAACTAGATAAGTAGTAACTAAATTCTAATTGTCATCTAGTTTAGTACTTACTACTAAATTTTGTGTTTACATGCAATTAACAGCTTAAAATTAAGTTAAAATTTAGTTAACTACTTATCAACTTAATACGTGTAAACCAGCCATAAGTGCCATGCCCTTGACATTTGATGACATTCAAATAACGCAGCTGTCTACAGGAACTCACTTCTCTGTTTCTCTTGATTCATCTTGGAAGGACCCTACCAAGCCTCCATATTTGGTGTATCCACGTTTCCATTCCATATAACAAGGATGTTACATCAGTCGGAATTACGAGCGGCTCATCTCAGCACGTTAACGAATCACGAGCGAAAGCATCACGAGATGCAGTGGAACTTGTTACAAATGTCAATGCCAGAATATGAGATAAGGTACCGCACATACGGAGCGTTGGACACGTTAGAAAATTTAATAAACTATGTCTCAGACAACACTTAGTGCTGTTTGGATGGAAACGTACGATAAGATATTAATTTGAACATTAAATACTTTACTTATCATAAAATACTTTTCGGGAAAAATCATGACAATATCAGAAGGGTATAAATAGCCCCTGATTGTGCTTTAAATTATTGTATCCTCGTAAGATTCGTCTCGTGGTTTTCCTTTAAATATCTGGAGAAGGAAAACTAAATATAACTTTCTAGACAATTACAATATATTTAGCTATGACTTAATAACGCCTACAAGAATATCTGTGGTTAACCACCTCAAAGGAAAGCGTAGTTGTTTCTGTTGAGTTCCACCTATTGCGAATATAATAAAGACGATAGGTGTTTAATTGCGTCTTATAGATTCCGAACTGCTGATCTTTTCCATGAAATATTGGCACTGGCATTGAAAGGACTTAGGCTTTTTATCACTGCAGAATGTACGATTTTCTAAATCGCAGGCAGCATCCAGTTACAGTCATGATTGAAGGCAAACGATTTAATATTATGATCATGAAGCTTAAACTACCTTTAAATAGCTATTTCATGTAACTAATAGTTAGTTTGGATACTTACAAACTGCAGTTCTATTGCTGACGTGAGTCTTAATCACAACGCCCCTTGTGAACAAAGCCTACGCCATCCAGACCGACTTACAGCAAAGCTCTTAAGTGTTTATTAGTGCCGGGAGCTGCCACGTCGCAGCAAATTAATTTTACCTGCAAACATCCATTAGATATTATAATGTGATCCCGTTTCCGCGTTCATATTTAGGCGATGAGTGTGCTAAAGTAAACGTTATGTTTTCATCGCGTGTTGTGAGGTAATCGAAATATTCATTATCGTCAGTATCCCTGTGCTTGTTGAGAAGCAGGCGATTCGCGTTTTGTTCTTTTTTTTTCTGGAAAAATGTTTACGTCTCGGTCGCTTTCTTCTCTTTTTCGGTTTTAAGAAGCTTCTTTTAACTCACTTTTATGATTTTTATTGATCAAAGTTATAAATAAAACTATGTAGGGTCGTATTTTTGCAAAATTGACACATTTCTTGCGAAGTATAATATTTAGGTACGTTGCTTTGGCGCGTGGCTAAAATCGAAACTAACGCCGCCATGTTGTGAAATGTCATTTCTATTTGAATTCTCTAGTAAATAAGTTGACAGAACTAATTCTCGTTTCGTAAATGTTACAACTCCGTACTTGCTAATTTCAGGTGCCAATTTTTTACTTTTCACAATCGTTTAGTGCTTGTAAGCAGAGGCGTTGTCAACATTCTTCATTATCACTCCTACTTTATGATTTTCATCGTAAAGATAAATATCAAAATAATCTAAGAAAATAACTCCCCTTACAGCTTAATATTTTTATTACGACCTCCAACCCCTTGAGTAATGTTTTGTTTTTATTAGGTTATATTCAGTGAAACAAATGGTTACAATATGATACTCGTATTTCGTAGAAAACACGATGAGCCTGCTAGATAATATCATTGTGACATTATTTCATTTAATGCATTATTCATATGAAACTTGATCTATGGTAGAGGCAATCTTTCTCAAATAAATGATGTTGAATGTTGATTTTATTTTTATTATGTTACTTAGTATTGTTCGCAGAAACGCGGGAACTGTTATCTTTGCGGTTACATGAAGATTATCACATTTTATCATGTTATATTTTATATTGTTTTTCGATTAACTAAAAATATTTGTACAAAAATTTCATCTCAATCAAATACCATTCTGCCATGCCAGTGAATGCCATTCATTCCTGCCACTTGCCAGGTCTCTCTCTTTCCCTTTTAATATTTCAGATACAAAAAAGGACGTACAGCAAGTTGGACGTATTTGTAAAATTATAGAGACAGAGAATCGAACTTTTTTCTTTTTGAAATCTCTGAATGTCAACCATTGTTAATCACAGATTAAACTAGGGTTTAATCTGTGATTAACAATGCTTGACATTTATATTGAGGTTTTAAATGAATCATCACAATGCTAAGTATCCTTTAATCCGCCATTTGCGTAAACCTCGGATTCTTAGTGTTGCAAATATTCAATTTTGCGTAGTTACCCAATGCGTGTGCCCCGCTTATGTAATGTGTCCGTGACCCAGTGGTATACAACCCAATGTGGTTTTATCAAATGATATATATGACAATGAGATGCTTAAACGGAGCATAAAGAGTTTCTCGTTTCTTGAAAAAGACTGAAAATCTGGTTCAACCTAATTCTATGCCTCGGGAAAGTACGGTTTTGATATTAAACTTGTAACTTTTTTTTAAAACGAGCAATTTAAAACATATCCAACACGGTTTTTTACTTTAATGCGGCGTCACCTTTTACCAACATCCGTCCTCTTAGCGAATTGCAAAATGTTGGTTCGTTGCACATTGAACAAAAGTTCACGGCCAGACGCCATTTTGTGACAATATGTGAAAATTGCGTAATTATGTGAAAATGATAAGTTATTCCCCTGCTGCAGGAAATCATAGCCGCAGTCAGAGAAGGCAATAAAGGCTTATTTATTACAGTCAGATTTGTTGCGGATACGAATCCTCCTGTTATTTAAAAAAAGATTCACCTTTAGTTTATTTTACGTATGTATCCCGATTTTACAATTTTAATCCAACTTTAATATAGCTTAATGTTACCTATTTTATCTATTTCATTTCTTAATATCAAAAACCTATTCATCAATTCATCAAATGACTGGATTTTTGACATATCAGCGTATATCACGAATACCTTTAACTTTCTGCCGCGCACTGTAAAACTCTGGAATGAACTGTCACCAGCAGTATTTCCGGACCGATACGACCTGCAAACCTTCAAGAAAAGAGCGTATACCCTCTTAAAAGGCCGGCAACGCACCTGCAGCTCTCCTGATGTTGCGAGTGTCCATGGGCGACGGTAGTTGCTTACCATCAGGTGACCCGTTTGCTCGTTTGCCCCCTTATTTAATAAAAAAAAAAAAAAAAACATTTTTGAACAGCACTAAGTATACAAATGTTGCACTAAAACAGTAACAATGGTGTACGAGTCAAAAGTTAAATTATTAAATTAAAACGTAAAATTAAAATAAAAAGCCATTCCAATTTTAAATTCCGTTCTAATTCGAGAATCGTCATAAAATAGGCAATATTCGCCGCTGCGAGCGCTTTAATTAATGACCTATTAAGTTTTGTAGTGTAATACGTTGTTGCAACAATAACCGGCCGAAGTAATTAATAGTTGGCGCAGTTCGGAACTTGCCTCGCTCCAATCAAACTAAATATGGCCTACATACGCCCGCTCATTCGGAAGGAAATTTAAGCTATCCGTTTTGCAAATGGTTTTCAGATTAAGCATATTTTTGACGGCTCCCATACATTTGATATATTCTGGTATCCGGTAAGGTTAGGCCCATACTTCACCGAGACGCCATGGCGACGTGGCCGGCGACGTTACCATGGCTACGTCTGGCGTCCCTGCATCTCCACAAATCAGCGTTTTTCTTAAATTCTATGAAGATTAAAGAAAATACCCTGAAAAGATATTCAATTATCTAAATGATATCTAATATAATTATATAAATGCGAAAGTGTGTTTGTTTGTTTGATTGTCCTTCCTTCACGGCCTAGCGAAGCAACCAATCGACTTGATTTTTGACGTAGACTTAGTTGAAAGGATGAAGAGTCACATAGGCTACTTTTGGTTTTGGAAAAACGTTAGGTTTCCAAAGGAGGTTTACAAGAATATTCGTATTTTACGCGATTTTTGAATTCCACGCGAGCGAAGCCTCGGGCAAAAGCTAGTCTAAAATAAAATCAGCGACGGTTTGGCGACAGAGTTGACCGCTCCGCATGCGGCGACTGTTGACGTTGCCAGTCACGCACGTCTTTGTATGCTCCGTCACTCAATCAGTCGCTCATTTTAGTGATACCCTCAGATAATTGAAAAAAAAACAGGGTTTTTAAAAAAAACATTGCTTCGCGGCGACGCGACGTAGAGATGCCAGCCGTAACCATGGTAACGTCGCCATGGCATCCCGGTGAGGTATGGCCCTTATCCGTCATACATCTCAATAGAACTAGCCACGTAGCCATGGCGTCTCGGAGAGGTACCTATGGGCCTTACTGTCAAATCGCATTTCATATCCTGCGACAGGTGTTTGACAGCAGATGTTGCAGAATACCTATTACCAGCTGTCAAACGCCTGTTGCCTACCTGTCACAAGGTACGTGATAATCGCTCTGCCGATATTGCAAACGCGAATCGGAAATAATTATTAATTACAAAGTAACAGAATGGATAGGTGATTTGAAAATGTTAAATATGATTGCCTACTCTTTGAAGTTTGCACTATGCAATTCAAACTTTACAGATGTATTAGAACTGTTAATTGTTCGTGTACTTTTAGAACTATTGGCAGATATTGCAGTGTTCATTATCAAGATGTGAGAGAACTATGAAACACTATTGACTTCTCATTAATTTTGTTCAAAGCTAACATTACCTTAGAAACTAGTATCGCTATTTCTATGTACTTTTTTGTACCAACGTAAAAATAAAAGTAGTTTTACTTTTAATAGAATTCACGACCTATTCGTAAGCCAAGCTGTATACCACTAGACTTCAATCCCTGGTACTTATAAAATTTTAGAAAACAATGATACAATGTACTGAGGTGTCATAAGTTACGAATTGATAAGTTTGTTAGTTTCCTATTGATTCTCTGGAGAAATTCAATGTACGGGCTGTAACAAAATTTAGTAATAATACTTTGGGGTATCTGTTCATTATATTAAAGAGTTCATTTTAAAAGTATTAGGGCTAAAATATCAATTTTTTCGTGTTTTGTGTGGGCAAGCGCACCAGCGTCATGATTTTTTCCACACAAAAGTAAAAAAAGTTATTCTTTCAGCGCTGCTACCTTCACAGCGAACTCTATACGTTGGACCCATACACACCCTAAAGTATTATCACTTAGTTTTGTTATGGTGCTCCCACACTGCCGTTAGAAAATGTTTAGTGACGTTTGTAAACATTTGTTAGCAAACATTTAATTACAAATGTTTAAAAAATTTAAAAAATGTTTTCATGTTAGAAAATGTTTAGTAAACGTAAGTTATCAAATTATAACAAAAACAAATTAAGTATAACAAAATAAAACATGTGTTACCAACATTTTATAAAGGTGACGACGGGTTATGCGGTGAGCCAATACTCAGATTTTAAATGTTATAAAATGTTAGTAAGCATTCGTAAACATTTTCTATTAGTGGAGCTATTATAACATGTAACAGTTCCTAACATGTTATAATAGCTCGGCATGCGGGCTTGCTTGCTGCGTATAGCTGAGCTGGGGCCAATTTTGACATCACATAATATATACAAATGTAGCTTAGGGCTTTTCTTTTTATTATTATTTTTTCTTCTGTTTTGTGTATGTTGTGTGTTGACAAAATAAATGTATTCTTATTCTTAACAAAATGTAACAATTGACAACATTTGTGAGTAAATGTTTTTATGTTAGAAAATGTTTACAAACATTTTTGTTGGATCACCATAGGTGCATAAAGTTTCTTGATCTTCGTGGAGCCGATGTGTTTTTACAGTATTATGGTGTTGCTCGCGTTGCGTGCGCCTGTAATGGTGTAGGCAATTTCGGTACGCTATAATACGGAAAGTTTTAAATCTGCTAAAACATTTGCTTAAACTTGTGATCGCGTGTTTTGATATGAAAAAATGTTGGTCGATAACACGAGGGAGACAAAAGTAAAGTTGGCGTAATGAAAAGACGTTTGGTATACGCTTTTGATGGCATAAATATTGTTTATGTTTTCCTAATGTAAGCGTCCGTGGCCTAATGGGTAGACCTTCGGTTCGCACTCATAGAGGGTATTGGTTCGAACCCGGGTGGAGGCGTGTACCTATGAGACATTTTCAGATCTCAAGTACATAATACGGACGCTCGTACGGTGAAGGAAAACATCGTGAGGAAACCCGCACATAGTTGGTCCCAGACGTATTGACTAGTTCTTTCCTCTGGACTAGGCCGACTATGATGCGAGAATTAAATTTAAATTCTTTTCTCTCATTTAAATTCTCTTCATTTAAAAATCTTGTCCGAGGCACTACAATATTTGAGGAGTGGTTACTTCGCTCTGAAAAATACTGTATAAATCATCCACAACGGATGTAAAGGCCTAGTTTTTCCTAATGTAAGCGATGGTTGTAGGGTAAGCATTCTAGAAAGTGCGTTGAAGGTCTATTTTTAGTTGGTTCGAAAACTTATTGTATGAAATATAGTTGTGAATTTAAGTAGGACACAAAAAAAACTTGCCTTACCCTTAAACTTGAAAAATAAACATAATATTGAAGAAAACTAATATTATTCTGTGTTATTGATTCATAATAATGTTAAAGATTATTTTAGTATAATATCACGCTATTTACAATAAGCTTAACTGCCGCAATAAAATCATTGGATGATTGTAATAGAAAAAAAAGAAGAAAATAAAATAATTCTATGCCTAATCTTAGAAATGGAATCTTAGCTTAGGGGGCGTCCACAAATTACGTGAGGTGTTTAGGGGGAGGAGGGGGTCGAGTCAAATCTCATCTAATCTCACGTTGGGGAGAGGGGGGGGGGGCAAATCTCGGCAAATCTCACGTAATTTTTTTCTTAACAAAATAATACTATTTTGTTCCATTTCATCCAGATTGTACTTATGTTTAAGATTTAATCGTAAGCGTAATCGTTATACGATTAATGGCGCATTTTCACTGGTCGATAGGGCCCGCATGCGGGGTGCGGGAGATCATGCCACGACCAATAGACATGCGCCATTCGTTATCATACACTCCCCGTATGCTGTATATCGTACGAGTTAACGACTAATGAAAATGAGCCCTAAGATCATTCACAAATTTGTTCGAAAGAAAATATACTGACTTTAAATTTAGTTTGTTATTATTTTTAGCAATATTCCGCGAAATAAATTTATTTCGAGGAATATTGCTAAAAATAATAACAAACTAAATTTAAATTATGGATTTCCGCCTGATTCCATTAACAATATACTGACTGTTAAACTAAACGTTTACGCAAGAAACCCACATTTTGAAAAATGTCACGTGTGATTTGTGGGGGGGGGGGGGGGGTTGAACAAAATAACACCTCACGTAATTTGTGGACCCCCCCTTTACGATGAGGGATTTTAAAGTGTGAGCTTGTTTCTAAATTTAAGATTTACTTTGAGAATGAAAAAAAATGTTTTCCGGCACTAATAACTAAAATTCTTTATTTTTATATGCATCCTGCTTAAAATTTAAGCAAAGGAGTATTAGAATATTAAAATTAATCATTCTAAAAGCCTACTAGCATAAAATTGGTCAGGGATTTCAGAGGAAAAGCTTCTCTATTCAAATATTTTTAAATATTAAAACTTCATGCTTGCTCTAAATTATTTGAGACAAGAACCCAAAGGATTTTATTTTGAGTTCTAGTTTTCTTTTCAATTATTCTCATTACCTATTTCATGGTAGGTCAGAAAATTTATTTTAGTATAATTAAGCTGTTTTATGTTATAGCTTTTTATATAATCGCAATACAATATTTAATAAATACTTTTTTTACAATTTGTATATACCTATTAGGGTTGTTGAGGAAGTGATTATGAGGAAGAGGAGGAGGAAGAGGAATTGTCACGCGCAAATTTTGAGGATGCGGATGAGGAAGAGGATATTTTATGAGGAAGAGGATGCGGATGAGGAAGCGGAAGAGGAAGCGGATGAGGAAGAGGAAGATAGAAAATTATAAATACTAGCGGACCCAACCCAAGCTTTTGTCCTGTCTGTACTTTGTACATAACGTACTAGGTACATACATTACACAAAAATTAATTAAAAGGGCATTTTCCAGTGAACCAAACTATGAATCTAAATTCTAAACCATTCTCAAAACACACACAATAAAGAATCATCAAAATCAGTCTAGCAATAAGGGCCGCGCTACATCGGAATGACAGCGGCGAGGCGAGCCGAGGGTTGCAAAATTACGTAATTTTACCGAAAACGCTGGTAAAATACGCGTATTTTACGGTAATTTGTATATATTACGGTAAAATTACCGTCTACGTATGTATGCGAAAAGTATAGCGGGGGGTGAGAAGAGCGTGTAGTTGCACCAATTGCAACTTGCAACATACTTACGTTCGGCGGGGCTAAAATTTGAAGAATCATGATATGAATCATAATATGATTCATTTTTCTAAAATCGCAAAATGCGACTCTGCTTGCAATTGTTTTGACTGACTGCACTATACGTGCATTTAGTAAATTATGCCACGAAATCAAGTAAAAGTGTGGGATTATTTCCAAGTGCTAAGTGAACATGACAAAAGGAAACATGTGATGTGTATATTTTGTAATACGGAGTACAAAAATGCTAATGCTACTCGGATGACAGAACATTTTGAGAAGTGTAAAAAGTGTCCTAATGATGTTAAATTATTATTTATTAGTTATTTTTGCATAATAGTCATACGTTCAATGCCTTGGTAGTTATCCAGTTCATGAGAAATGAATTTACAGAACATAAGAATATTAAGTCTTATGTTTTCACCAACCTCAGTAATATTTGTCTGGACATATACATTTTGACTATTTCTTTTTTAAAGAAGACTGCAATTATTACTAACTAAAAAGGTAAAATACGATTTAACTCTTGTTAAATAGAATTTTACCCAATTTTACCGTAATTTACGTAATTTATTTATATTTTACGTAAAATATGGTAAAAAACCGAATTTTACGAAAGTAATATTACCGCTTTACATCCCTCGGAGCGCTTTCAGTGTCATATATATGACTAGCTGTTGCCCGCGACTTCATCCGCGTTAACATAGTATAATAACAAAGATGGATAGTTTTCTCCTTTTTGTTTTTGAGGTTCCTTATACAAAGGGTAAAAACGGACCCTATTTAAGCAAACGTTAAACGCGTCGTCAATAAACTTTCATGTTTCTAACTCAAGAAATGACGGACTTTCATTGCAACTTTCCACCCCTATTTCACCCCCTTGGGGGTAGAATTTTCAAAAACGCTCAAACACGTATCCAATCATTTTTATCAGTAACCCAAACATAAAATTTCATGTTTCTAACTCAAAAAATAACGGAGTTTCATTCAAACTTTCAACCCCAATTTCACCCCGTTGGGGGTAAAATTTCCAAAAACGCTTAAATACGTATCCATTCATTTTTAATCAGTAACCCAAAAATAAAGTTTCATGTTTCTAACTCAAGAAATGACGGACTTTTATTAAAACTTTCAACCCTTATTTCACCCCCTTCGGGGTGAAATTTTCAAAATTCCTTCCTTAGGGGGTGTCTACTTAATAAAACAACCCTACTCACCAAATTTCGTGGCTGTAACTTTTACAGTTTTTGCTCACCGATGATGAATCAGTCAGTCAGTCAGTCAGGGCATGAAATTTTATAAGTATAAGATTTTAAACTTTATCTTCATTATTGTAATACATAGTACCGCTTGAGAAGTCTACGGCCGCCCGTGGCCGCTGTACTATGTATTACAAAAATGAAGATAAAGTTTAAAATCTTATGACACTGAAAGTGCTCGCGTCGCCGCTGCCATTCTGGTGTGTCGCGGCCCTTAGGCTGTTTAGACACACGCCGCAGCGGCGCCGCTGCAATACTCATCTTTGCCCTCAGGGAGAAACCACACGGGTGCGGTGCGGCACCGCTCCGGCGCCGCGCCGCCGCGCCAGAGCGTGATTGGATACGCGACGCGCATGCGCAATGTAATTCCTCATAAATTCCCTTAAATTTTGAGGAAGCGATAGCGGAAGAGGAATTTTTATTTTTATTTATGAGGAATGCGGTAACGGTTGAGGAACCCAAAATATTGCGGAACTTCCTCATTATGAGGAAGCGGAAGAGGAATCCTCAGCAACCCTAATACCTATAATATGTGTTTATATATTTACAATATGTTTTAGAGTCGACGTGTCACGGATGTCTGATTTAAAATCGCTTGGGAACTTTACTCTACAATAAAATCTAGCCTTAGACGTCCTTTCGGGCCTAATTACACCTATTTTTTTTTTATGAAATAAGGGGGCAAACGAGCAAACGGGTCACCTGATGGAAAGCAACTTCCGTCGCCCATGGACACTCGCAGCATCAGAAGAGCTGCAAGTGCGTTGCCGGCCTTTTAAGAGGGAATAGGGTAATAGGGGAGGGTAGAGAAGGGAAGGGAATAGTTGAGGGTAGGGGTTAGCGGATTGGGCCTCCGGTAAACTCACTCACTCGGCGAAACACAGCGCAAGCGCTGTTTCACGCCGGTTTTCTGTGAGAACGTGGTATTTATCCGGTCGAGCTGGCCCATTCGTGCCGAAGCATGGCTCTCCCACGTATACTTAGTAAATTGAGGTGATAGTACCACTTTTACTATGACAGTACCCTCGGCCGAGCACATCCATAGTAAACATACCGAGTGCTGTGACCGAGCGCACTGACTCGCCACTCTTCTCATGTGTAATCAAGCCTTTCCTGTGGTCAAATATTTTACAAATCTGTCCATTGGTTTCCAAGACAATTCGATACAAACTTATTTCATTAACCCATCAAGCCCGATACGCTCACCGGTGAGCGAGACACAATAGAATAACAATAGATTTCCAAGAATCCACGATCGAAGGATTAATTGACTATTACTTAAAACAACGGCTAAGTAAACTCAAAAGGATGAACGAACATATTTTGTTTCCATATAAAAGGTTCTGATCGCTTTTCAACCCTTCCATTAATATTCACGAGTATATTTATGGACTGAATAATAACAGTGTGGGTGTGTGTAGGCCTCGGGAGTCAGGTGCCACATCTGATAAAATAAAGATCATTGGTTCCTAAACACGCTCTCATTGTTGTGGTGATACTGATTGTGATCACATCTTAGTGGTTCTGGTGAAGTTAAACGACTGATTAAGTTATGGTAAGACTGTGCTTTATAATAAGCTTTTGATAAGAAATTGTAGCTAAAATACGTTTCTCTTTAAGTTGTCCGGGTACAATGATAACATATACAAACCGCTTAATGTAGCTGTAGGCCTGATTCGATAAATATTATTCGATAAGATTTTTTCTTTACTTTTATATGGGGAATTCGCCCATACAAATCACAAAAAAAGTAATTGTTCTTTCAGCGCTGCTACTTTCACAGGTACTCTGTATAAGGAACACATACACACCCTTAAGTTTTATCAGTTTATCACTTAGTTATGTTACAACCTGTATATTTATCATGTCGTATGTTCGTACTTGTATGATTTACAACGCTTAATTTCCAATTCAACCATCTCTGATTTGTTACCCTTTAACTTGAATTTCATTGAAAATGGGGTATAATAATTGAAATCACAGGGATCCTCATTCCTCCCTAGTTTGTTGTTCGTGTACACGTGCGTAGACAATAGGCCCCGAAACTTGCTGGGTTTCGAATATGTAGGTTACTGTACCAACGAGATGTTAGTAAGTAGATGTTGCCAACCAACGATATGAGTAGGTACGTACATTAGAGATGTTGCTCGCGAACAACGATGTGAGTAAGTAGATGTTGTTGGCGGCCATCATTAAGTAGAGGTTGCTCGGGACCAACATTATAAGTAGATCTTGCCAGCGACCAACTACGTAAGAGGGAATCTCCTATCTACATGTTAGCCAAAAAATAGATATAACTAATTCAAATTTCAGCTAGGTTCACGAAATACAGCATGGCGGCAGAAAAGTCTCAGCATCAACGTTTCCTTTATTTATTTCTTCTTTCCACGATTATGGGGCATTATGATACATCTAATCTATTTTATGTCGTCAAAGGTATATTGAAACCTCACAAATCAATCCGAACTCCCGAAGTTAGGCAGTTGTGCGTTTTGAGGCGGAAACGGCTGGGAATTGTTACCCCGGAATTACGGCTTTACGTAATTAAACTATATGGTTATTCGTACTAATATAAATGCGATAGAGTGTCCGTCTGTTACCTCTTCGCGTTTAAACCGCAGATCCGACTTCAATAGAATTTGTTGTGTAATATATATATAATCTTATACAATGTGTCCCGACACCGGTGTCCGATCCTTTAATGTCATAATCTATGGCATATTTTATCGACAAATTGGCTCTCAAGTTTTTTTTCTCTCACGGTTGTAAAATGGCAGCCATTTTAATTTTTCTCGGGCTTTCACACTAATCTGACCAGTACTTCACATGTAAATATCCTATGAAGATAAAAAAAGGTCTCATTTGATAGCTGAATTTGTGGACTACAGTTACATAGGCAATATGTTATAAATTTCGTGGAATTTAACATAGAAAAACCCAAGTTAAAGAAAAAAAAATGTGTATTTTTTATTAATGGCTTTTTGTGGAAAATCTAGCCGATTAAACTGGTTCTTTTTTATTTTAAATAGATAGAAGAAGTTTTCATCCTTTTGTACTCATGATGTATGGCTTATATTAGTGACAAATTGGCTTTCAAATAATTTTTTTCTCCAACTTTTGAAAAAAAAATCTCTGGATTCATACTAATCTGACTACCTCATCATAAGAAAATCGTTATAACTTCTAAACTTTCTAACTTAAAACATTGAAGTAAAAGAATTTTAGAAGATGTAAACTTCCTCTATCTTTGAAAAATAAAAAAGAACCAGTTTAATGTGCTAGATTTTTTACAAAAAGCCATTAATAAAAAATACACAATTTTTTTTCTTAAACTTGGGTTTTTCTATGTTTAATTCCACAAAATTTATAACATATTGCCTGTGTTAGCGTAGTCCACAAATTTAGCTATCAAATGAGATCTATTTTATCTTCATACGAGTAGGATATTTACAAGAACGGTTCTGATCAGATTAGTGTGAAAGCCCGAGAAAAACTAAAATGGCTGCCATTTTACAACCATGAGAGAGAAAAAAAATTTGAGGGCCAATTTGTCGATAAAATATGCCATAGATCACGACATTAAAGGATAGGACACCGGTGTCGGGACACATTGTATATAATCCATTTTTATATATAAGATAGGATACCTACTTTTGCGAAAAAACTTGAGAGGTGTCAAGGAACACCCGAATGGAACGATTCTAATTGACGCACTTAAATACTATCAACGCCCTCTGCCTCTACCATGCAGTTACTAATAAAAAGTGTCGTTACAACTTTTTCGGCCTAGCCCAAGGCGCAGCGCGCGATAAGGAACTACGTTCCAAAAATCTTCGATTTCCGCGATAAACGACTAAAAGCGCAAGAACAAAATTGTGGGCAACTATAATTTGTTCACCGTAAGCCGGCTGTAGCCTGTACCTATATAAATTGGGCCAACGCATTGAGCCAGCACATAGGGCCAACTTGTATTGTGTAGGCCTACTTGGCGATAAGTTAGGAGCGACATTCCGTACTCTACAAGTTGGCATAATACGCTGGCCCATGCGTTGGCCCTATGTGTACAGCGGGCTTTAGGATTGCGGTCATCAGGGAAATGCCAAAATGGCTCGAATTAATTTCTTATTGTGAACACTCTTGGGCATCTACACGTGTAAGCGCAGCCGTTTCGAATACGAAAATTGCGACAATTTTTCACGGCCTTTTCATTCATTTCATGATAAATTTAATATGCATTAAGAACATTTTTCTAGTCGTCTCAATGTACAATAAGTCTTGAAATGAATATAATTAACTCTTTCAATAATAATAGTTACACAGCGAACAAATACTAAATGCTTGTCTTTATCTGGCACATTGAAAAAATATTATGACAGGCAAAGCCAGTAGACCTTAAAAATCATGCCTATACACCATAAAGTCAGCTAGGTGTATTAACCTAGCGGAATAGAGAAACAAAGGCCTGAGCAAGAGAAATGTCACTATCAGTAACACTGCGTGGTAAAAAGAGGCGTGTGATACATGACAGCAACACTCTTATTTTGACGTCCAGTCGGCACGTGCCGCACGTTGACAATTTAATCTCATAGAAATCATGTTCAATCATGATTGTGTAAGTGTATACGTACACATATTTTTACACACAGATGAAACCAATTTCGGTTTCGTTTGACAGCTCGAGATTGTTGCTCTATTCCGCTAGGTAGGTATATTAACTTTATGCTATACACATGGTATTCTTAATATTGGTAATTGGTAAAGATCCTGTTAATTCAATATTAAATTGTTCTTAAGTATTTTCTTTTCACGTTTTGTGTAAAGGTGAAATAAACGTATTCTTAATTTTTACTCTACTTCGCCAGAAGCATTGACTTAACACCATTGCATCGGCTGGAAAGTCAGTAAAAAGGGTACGCGACTCCCACCCATCTTACTAAATAGATAACGAGGGTTTTACCCAAATGAGTATTTAAGTAAATAAATTATGAAGCGGCCTTCCCCGTTTTACGTTTTCGCGTGTTTATCCTTGCGTTTCTTGTTTCAGGTATGTGCCACTCCAGGAGAATAAAATGTACCGGTATTTATAATTCAAAGCATTTAGTATCTAATTACTTAATTTTCCCTACTTACGTGAGCTTCAAACAGCTATTTTTTTAATTTAAGTGGGTTATTTTAAAATTAAACCCCTTTTCAATTGAGTTATTTTTTTAATTAAAACCTTGCTAAAAATCCATTCTGCTTTTAAGTTGGGCAAGGGTTTATCCTTGTCTGACTAGATATTTTATATCTATTTATGGTTATAGTTATATATTTTATAGTTAAGTATATTATAAATGTTACGTTTGGTAAACAGTAAATATTTTTATTAATTGAGGGATGTTGTAGAACCTCCTTTTTTAACGTTATATTATATTTGTAATGTGATTTCTTCTGAATGTTCACACTACCATTTCTTCAGAATTTTTATTTGCCTGGAAAAATCATTTTTTTAAATTACAAAATCACCGAGAACAATAGTAATTATGGTTTTTCTGTTTAATGTTTTTTATTTGTTAATATATATAATTTTATAATGATTTCCTTCTACTGATAACTCCTCAATTTCTCCGTATCTCTGGTTTTGCCCAAAGACGTGTTGTATATTTATATCTGTGGGCATTTCCAATCGTTTCCGAGCCGGTGGTCTCTGATTAATACCAGCTCCTGCGTGGACAAAAAGTTGCGTTAATGTAACAGGATCTGACACATCCAGAATTAGATATTATATCTTTCGATTAACATTAGTTTTAATTATGGTTTTCTCTTTAGTTCGTGTAGTGTTACCATAGAGTTAATATACTTAGCGGAATAGAGAAACAAAGGCCTGAGCAAGCGAGATTTTACCATCAGTAACACTGCATGGTAAAAAGAGACGTGTGATACATGACAGCAGAACTCTTTTTTTGACGTCCAGTCGGCACTTATCGGCACGTTGACAATTTAATCTCATAGAATTTATGTTCAATCATGCTTGTGTAAGTGTATACATATTTTTACACACAGATGTAAACCAATTTCGGTTTCGTTTGACAGCTCGAGATTGTCGCTCTTTTCCGCTAGGTATATTTAACTTTATGAATTATGAGTGTTACGGAGATATTTTGATAGCAGTTTTTCTATACAACGGCGTTCTCTATTAGGATTTTGATGTTAGCCAATCAAACGATTTACTTATCTGTTTTTAATTCGTCATGGTCAAAACAGTAGTTTTGAATTTAGAACGTTTTAATTTTTTAATGTTGATTACCAGCTAGTGCTTGACTAATACTTTTTGATTCTCTCTTGTCTATGTCTAGTTTCAGTATAAAAAAGTTGTATTATACGTCATTTTCATTTTGAATATGGAATGTGCTAATGTTTTTCTCTACTTTGCAAAGTAAAAGAAGATTTAGCTATTCAAATACGCGTGTTTATAATAAAAACAAACTTTCAAAGCCGACCTTTGTAATGTTTATGAATAGACTCTTTTAAACGGTAATGAACTTGAGTTCAGCTATTCAGCTCGTAACGAACCACGACCCAGACACACTTTCGCTCATCGTACAACTAAGGTTTATCCGACTGTGCCAAGAGGGTTATGCTTTTCGAGTGTATGTGATTGGCAATACTGAGATAAACGGCCTGTAGCATTATGGATTCAGAGTGATAAACCTTACGAGTAACAAGAGAAAAATGATTTCCCTGATAAAACTAGTTAAAAGGGGGCAAACAAGCAAACGGTTCACCTGATAGAAATCAACTTCCGTTGCCCATGGACACTCGCAGCATCAGAAGAGCTGCAGGTGCGTTGCCGGCCTTTTAAGAGGGAATAAGGTAAAAGGGAAGGGTAGAGAAGGGAAGGTAATAGGGGAGGGTAGGGAAGGGAATAGGGTAGGGGATTGGGCCTCCGGTAAACACACTCACTCGGCGAAAAACGGCGCAAGCGCTGTTTCACGCCGGTTTTCTTTGAGAACGTGGTATTTCTCCGGTAGAGCCGGCCCATTCGTGCCGAAGCATGGCTCTCCCACGTCTAGATGACGCCCGTTGCGCTAAAATACATTTATTGCGCGAGGACCGTACATTTTTCCGGAATAAAAAGTATCCTGTGTCCTTTCCCGGGACTAAAGGTATCTCTGTAGTCTGTACCATAAAGTTTAAGTAGGTATATACCTAGCGGAATAGAGCAACAATCTCGAGCTGTCAAACGAAACCGAAATTGATTTAGGTCTGTGTGTGAAAATTTGTTTACGTATACACTTACACAAGCATCTTGCTAAGAGATTAGATTGTCAACGTGCCGATAAGTGCTGACTGGACGTCAAAAAGATGAAAAAATTTGGTTCTGCTGTCATGTATCTCACGTCTCTTTTTACCACGCAGTGTTACTGATAGCGACATCTCTCTTACTCAGGCCTTTGTTCCTGTATTCCGCTAGGTATATTAACTTTATGCTCTGTACCGAATTTCAGCGGTTTGGGCGTGAAGACAGACGCACTTTCGGATATATAATACGAGCTTTTGCCCGTGGCTTCGCTCGCGTTAAGAAGTATTATTATATACAAACTTTCATCCCCTATTTTAACCCCTTGGGGTTGAAATTGATCAAAATCCTTTCTTAGCGGATGCCTACGTCATAACATCTACCTGCATGCGAAATTTCAGCCCGATCCGTCCTGTGGTTTGGGCTGTGCGTTGTTAGATCACCATGTCAGTCAGTCACCTTTGAGTTTTATATATAAAAAGAAGAAGATTAATGTGCATTATTCTTTGGAAATGCCTGAAATTACTACTATAAGCCTTAACGTTACTGTAGTATTAAGAGTTAGAATGTCTAATGAAACTTGTTATTTCTCATTTGGCAACGTCTAGTCTCGTAAGACAGGTTTTCATAATGGGGTAGTTGCAAACTGAGTGCTATTCGGCTGTAGAAATCGCCGTCAATGCCTATCTTTCTCTTAATTAAAAATATACTTGTGGCACTCAGGGACTGCCGCGGTAAAGCTATTGCATAGCATTTTTTATCAACTTATGCAATTATGACCGAAGTCTGGCAACGCCGTAATGCTGTGCCGGTCTGAGTGGGAGGTGTTAGGTTTTTTCGCTACGGAATTTCTTAATTCGGTAGCCGCGCTCAAAGCCCGCTTTAACCGAGCTTTGCTTGGGTAAAAAATCAAATATATCAATCAATTCAAAACGATGAAATACGTGGCAACTCTGACCCTGACTCCGTTGTCTTGTACAACGTTAACATTGTTGTTTTTGCAATTAATAAAATACTACACATACAAGAACAAATGCCAATGTACGACATTTTATAATACAGGTATTGTTTTTTTAAAATAACATATTGTGTGTGTTTAAAAATAAACAGTCCTGACTAGCAACAAGTATTTGATTTAATCTTAGATTTATGCTTCTTAAGGTCACGCTTCTTTCATAATTAATAAGTACCTGGATGACCGAGCTTTGCTCGGTATAGCAAACACTCATTGACTTCGTGTTACTTAACAACGCCATCTGCTGGAATAGCTTTAGCTGTTGTTGTGTCGTTAAAGCAATTAGTTGCACAAAATAGTATTATTATTCGCCAATAGATGTCAGAAAGAGTCATATTTTTCAGTTTATCGATTATCGATAAAACACGAATAAAAAGACATTTCCTAAAAATGATTCTTAGCTAGATCAATTTATCGATCTAGCTAAGAATTTATTTAATACTCTTTATGCTCTCAACGTTTACTATATCCACAAATATTCTTAAAATGGCCCTTATGTCTTTATCATAAAGGTCCAGTCACAGGTCAAATAACTTTAAACGGTGTGCATAGGACGCAGGACGTCCCATCATTTGACGCATGACCAAGTTGCGTCACAAGTCACAACGCTCATAAACGTACAATCTTGCATAGCCTTGGCTCTAATAAACGGTTGTGTTCTTTATCGTGTTTTAGCGCAAGTATAATTTAAACTAGGAGGTGAGTGTTTAGAGATATGGAAAAACTTAGTCAATGATTGTGCGTCTTGACCCGACTATGGCGATGTCAAGAAATAAAAATATTAGGCTAGGTAGGTATATTTATGTAGACACAAGTTTCCTCTATTTTAGCGTTTTGACTTGAAACAGCATAGAATAAGAGTCAACAACAGCCATATTTTCTTTATTTTGTAAAAGCTGAAAGTTTACCTAGAGCCTAGAGTGGTTCCCAAACTTTTTAGAGCTGTTACCCTTAGGGCCTGTTAGAGAAACTGATTTTACCCCCCCACTTAAAAACAACTTAATAAATTTGTATTGGTACATTTGCAAGTTTTTTAATATAATTAGGTGCAGATTTCAGTTACATTTAACGAGCATTTCATATCATGATATATTCATATCATTCATTCATCTATTTTAGATACCACCTCTGTAATTACCCCTTTAGAATAGCTATTTTACCCCCACGGGGGTAGTTACAAAATATGCAAGTTGAACGCTAAGCAAACGGAAGGAAGCCGACACGTTTTAAACGTTATATCTGCCAAAATGCGATGAAAACACGCAGAAGATGAACGCATCAGAAACGCGCGTCGTCATTGCGAAAAAAATACGTCGTGTGGAAAGGCTCTATACTGTACTATTTTCATAAATGTGGTATCAAATCGTTTATTAATGGTTTTACCTAAAAAGGCTTCTCAAAACATGTGCTTTAATGCTAAGTTCTGCTCGCTTCATCGATTAATGGTCCTTACACCAAAATTTCTTCAATCATCCCGTTTATTGTTAGCTCTATCAATTTAATAACTCGGCAGGTGTAAGATTTTTTGTTTGAGAAACTTATTAAACTATATAACTCCAGTCAATGATCCCTTTACCTTCAGTTTATTATTTGATGGGCCAGTATCAAGTTCCACTTGGGTATTTATACCTCTCGAGAATTTTAAGTGTTCCTCAATATAAACGCTTTGTGCGCCACGTCGAGTCAATGGATGGCCGAAAATATCCTTAAACTGGCTTCTATCCGCACCTTTGTACGCACAAAGTGAAACATTTTAGACGTGGGAGAGCCATGCTTCGGCGCGAATGGGCCGGCTTGACCGGAGGAATACCACGTTTTCACAGAAATCCAGCGTGAAACAGCGCTTGCACTGTGTTTCGCCGAGTGAGTGAGTTCACCGGCGGCCCAATCCCCTACCCTATTGCCTTCCCTCCCCTATTACCCTATTCCCTCTTAAAAGGCCGGCAACGTACCTGCAGCTCTTCTGATGCTGCGAGTGTCCATGGGCGACGGAAGTTGCTTTCCATCAGGTGACCCGTTTGCTCGTTTGCCCCCTTATTTCATAAAAAAACATCACAGGAACTATGCAGTTTCGTGTTATAGTGAGAAAGTATATATTTTGAAGGTAATTTTGAGGGTATAATTTTGAAGGTAATAGAATTCTGAACTTATATCTAATGCCCCTTTTCATCATCAAATGTGCCTTAGCAGACTTTAAGGATCTATTAAGACTAAATTGTTTTCTCCGATGACTTTGTGTTAGATGACACTTAAAGTTCAAGACCTTAGTAGGTAGCGTATAAAAATTGGTGAAAATGCTAAATAATAGACAAAATTTTAAGGCACTTTAGGAGCCACTCAACATAAAGAGATGGTGAAAACGGGCATACGTTTCCACCAATATAATAAAGAGCCGACCCAATCGCAATTATATATCACGGTCACCTGCGATGAAACTTGAATATTGAATAATGGGACGCCTTTTGATCGCTCAAAGGATACAGTTTCGGGTATCGGACTCCTTGTTAGCGTGGCCTTTGGAGACTTGTGACTGTCGCCTTGGATACGGTCTCTATGTATAGTTTTCTTTCATATGTTATGGAGGAAGATTGAAAGGAAATAATGAAGGTAGTGATCACAGAAATGAAGTATCACAGCATATTGCTTCATCAGCTCCTGCCTGTTAAAAGTCAACCATTGTTGGGCAAAAAGGAATAAGTATTGTGAAGTTTCATGTGAATATCGTATTATAAAAATTAATGTTCTTTTATGTGCATCGTTGTTTGTCTTGTATAGAAGTCAAATAAGTTTACCTTTAACTTTTACCAACATTCATAAATACAATACATTTTTTAACTTTCTCGAATATTTAAAAGTCGATTTCTTACAAAAATATTCTTGCAATGAAACAAACGATACACGTCGCGACGTTTAGCTCGTACCTTGACTCTACTATTCAGGTTCAACGTTAATGCTGCTTTGTTTCCTGTGCGATCCAGTCTATTTTCTATAAAATCACGTACGTATGTTCGTTAGACAATCTCTTTTCGATTTCTATTAAACAGTAAATCGACATTCTACAGACTTTTTGAGATTCCATTAATTGCTTGAAACTGAACCATTGGTCGCTCATTTGACATTTCATGTCATTTTTTTAAAAGCAAACAAACTAGATCGAAACGAAACTGCATTGACGCATTATAATAATAGAATCACGGTAACGGTTACGTCTACGTCGATCTTTCAACGTCAGGAGACTGCGGTCGCGACAATAAAGGAATTAAAGTGATTTCTCTCTGACAACGGGATAAGAAGTCCCGTCAGTGCCGAATTGATGGCCGAAAGTTGGCGGCAATTTTGAATTTGGAATTCGAAAAAAATGCCTTGCTTTTTAGGGGTAATGGTAACTGATGAAGTAATAGAAAACCGCGAGGCTTTACACTTTACAGTAAGCTTTTTTACTGTTCGAAAACAATTTTTGTTTCTTTCGTACTTTTTTAAAATTTTATAAGGGCAAGGCTCTTCTTTTCCATACCGATTTTCTTTGCAAGCAAAATAATTGCTGTAAACAAAACAGACCAAAATCATAAGCATTTTACGAAGTTTTCTCTATTTCGATTTTAATATTGTACTTGATCTTATTAAATAAATAAATTGTACGTCTTAGCTTTAGGACCTTTATAAGCATAAAGGCTTTTCCTTCAAGTTTCACGTTGGGCATTGATTGCCAGCATGATTGTATAGCATGCTCAATCGATTACTTGGACAATTTAAGTTAAAACATACCATCCTCATCACCTTGATGAGTGGCAGTCTTCCACCGTGCGTTTTTCGCGTAACTTTCTGCCGCGCACTGTAAAACTCTGGAACGAACTGTCACCAGCAGTATTTCCGGACCTATAGGACCTGCAAACCTTCTAGAAGAGAGCGTATTCCTTCTTAAAAGGCTGGCAACGCGCCTGCAGCTCTTCTGATGTTGCGAGTGCCTATGGGCGACGGTAGTTGCTGACCATCAGGTGACCCGTTTGCTCGTTTGCTCCCCTTATTTAATAAAAAAAAAAAAGTTAAATATGCCCCTCCACACCTTCGTGATCGTCTGTATTGGTCGATCATAGTCAAACGTTTACGCAAATCAGTAACTTCGAGTAAGTACTTTGAGGGAGTTAATAGTAACTTCAGAAGTTTACCTAGCGGTCTAGTTTCTTAGCTTTTATTACAAAAGCGCCACGTGAATTTGAAACTATTTACACAATCGGGGACACGGAGATATTGATTCCTGATTTGTACAACGTTGTGCAAACTATTGTGGGTGAAGGTGGATTTGGTGTCGGTTTGTGCAACGAGATAGTAGAGCTTAGGGCCTGATTATACCTTCCGAGTAGCGAGACAGTGCACTCGGCCGAGCATACCCATAGTAAACGTACTCAGTGCTTGCCTTATAGCACTGGCTTGGCATTCTACTCGATACGTGTAGTCAGGCCCTTAGAATACCTAATGATATGCCAAGAAACAAAAGGACTTAGAATGGTACTATTGCGTGCCAGGAAACGATAATGCCAGAGTGCTCTTGTAAAATTCGAGGTACCTATATACAGAGTGTAACAAAATTAAGTGATAATACTTTAGGGTGTGTACGTGTTCCTTGTAGAGAGTTCACTGTGAAAGTAGCAGCGCTGAAAGACCAAATTTTTTTTCACTTTTGTATATAATCTCGTGACGCTCGGGCCCTTGCCCATACAAAAGTGAAAAAAAATTCGTCTTTCAGCGCTGCTATTTTCACAGTGAACACGTACACGCCCTAAAGTATTATCACTTATTTTTGTTACACACTGTATAATGTTAATTTTGCTATATATGCAAGATTAATCACTTATAATTCAATAAAAAAAGTCAAAAGTAATTAAAAATGGTTTTCAGAGCAGCCTAAGATGCAGTGTCAACAATGGGTACTTGAATCCTTTACTGGAATGTAACATTCACTTTACAGCGCTGATCGCGCCATACCAATGTAAACCAGCCATAATCCGTGGCGTGGCTAAATGTCGGCAAATAGTATCACGAATATGCACTTTTGAATTGCAGCTCACCTGTAGAATAACCAGCCTAATGAGAATTGCCTTGACTCCAACACGAAATATTGAATAGGGACGTGAACTTTGGAAACATGATAAATTCAAAGTTGGCATGTATTGATTGCGGTGTAAAATACTTGTCTAAAACAATGTATGTTTTTATTAAATTAGGTTCAATAGTGGACAGACTTGGATAAAGTTCGGCAGAGGTGAACAATCTTGAAAAGGGACTTCGTTTTTTGACTGCAACTCCATGAAATTTAGTTTGTAAGTTTTAAGGACGTAAGAACGAACTAGCTACATTTTATTTGTTAATTTTTTTTATTAGAACTAGACCAAGGTCTCTCAGGTATTTTTTTATTTTCAATTAAGGAGTTTTAGTTCTTAGCTTGTAGGTAATTAAGGCCGAATAATTCCGACAGGCGGATCTTAATAGCACAACTCCCCAAACAGATGTCCATCAGAGGTGAATTACAGCTGAAATTAAATTTGGCCGTGCTCTGGTACAGATGAATAATGCAGAAGCTTATTCGGGATACGTTATGCATTGCAAATCAAAAAATAAACAATCAATATAGGGGTGGGACCGTGTAAACTGGTATGGTGCAGAAATACTACCTATACATGTGAATTTTTCAAATAATAACTACTAAACGGATTTTGATAATACTTGGCTGGGAGTTGGTGAGCTCTGGGATGGAGTCTGAGCTCTAAAGTGACTACTCTTGCGACACTTTCTGTTAAATCCCCTTCATATTTTATTTGATTATTTGATTTATAGGGCACTAGAATAATATATACTGCGACTGATATATTTTTCTTGAATTAGCAGTGTGAACGTCGCATACAGTATTTACGCAAGCAAGTTGTGCTAAAGCCGAATTATTGATATTTTTAGGGTTCCGTACCCAAAGGGTAAAAACGGGACCTTATTACTAAGACTTCGATGTCTGTCAGTCCGTCTGTCTGTCCGTCTGTCCGTCCGTCTGTCTGTCTCCAGGCTGTATCTCAAGAACCGCTATAGCTAGACTTCTGAAATTTTCACAGGTTGTGTATATCTGTTGCCGCTAAAACAAGAAATACTAAAAACAAAATAAAATAAATATTGAAGGGGGGCTCCCATACAACAAACGTGATTTTTTGGCCTTTTTTGCTCGTTATCAATAATGGTAGCATGTTGGCACTTGAAATACTCACAATATTCTGAATTATATTTGCACTTTAATAATTAATAATAAAATTTAAATAAAATAAGTAATTAAGGGGGGCTCCCGTACAAAAAACAAAATTTTTACCTATTTTGCTCTATAATGGTACGGAACCCTTCGTGCGCGAGTCCAACTCACACTTGGCCGATTATTTAATTAGGTGTCCTTATCTCTTTATATTATAGTTTTCTGGTCATCGGTTCAATGACTCTCTTTTCAACATTGTAACATTTGAATTGCTCTTACTTGGACTTCTCTACATGTGGTAGAAAATATGCTGATAAAAGACAGATTTGCATTAAAAAGTTCAAGATTTGTTGAAGGCTCTCGACTATTCCAGGTTAATGAGAAAGGCTCTTAGATCCGCGAGAATATCACTACTAATATTAAAATCTTTCGTTACTACTAGCACAGATTAAACAGTGAAATTACTCTAGATGTTACCGCATCTTCGTTTTCTGAAATATTCGTTGATCGCGCGATAAACACAATTCTTTTGTATCTGTGTCTGTTTTCTCTTTACCTCAAACTGCTAAACCGGCGTGAAACAGCGCTTGCGCTGTGTTTCGCCGAGTGAGTGAGTTTACCGGAGGCCCAATCCCCTACCCTATTCCCTTCCCTACCCTCCCTTATTCCGTTCCCTTCCCATCCCTACCCTCCCCTGTTACCCTATTCCCTCTTAAAAGGCCGGCAACGCACCTGCAGCTCTTCTGATGCTGCGAGTGTCCATGGGCGACGGAAGTTGCTTTCCATCAGGTGACCCGTTTGCTCGTTTGCCCCCTTCTTTCATAAAAAAAAAACCGATTTAAATATTGTTTGGTATGAAGATGCTTTAGAGTCCAGGGAAGGAACATAATATTAGGTTTAATCGTCGAAGAAATCATTAAAATAACGATGAATAAAGAATGAAGACATTGAAAGCCGAAAATTACAATAATACATAGCACACCAAACTGAATATTCCAAAATTGATTACGCTCGTGTATAATCCATTCATCAATTTAGAGGCTTTCCATCCATGTAACATCCACATGTCCATACATTGTAGGTATTTCATCCATACAATAGTGCTTATTGAACAATATTTTGCATTGGTTTGATTTTCGGCTCGTGTTGTAATTTATTTCGGATTAGATTGGTAATGCATTGACTTAGTCATATTGGGATTAAAATTAAAATAGCTAGCCTATGAGCTTAGCTTTGTAATCCATACTTATATTATAAATGCGAAAGTGAGTCTTTCCGTTACCTCCTTTATCTTTATGTCCAAAGCGCTGAACCGATTTTGCTGAAATTAGGTATGAAGATACTTTGAGTCCCGGGAAAGGATACGGGTGAAGCCAAACGAGCGTAATTTTGTGAGTCGTGAGTCGCAGAATTTCTGCCGCGTAAATATCTTTTCATACAAATCATGACTCACAAAATTACGCTCGTGTGAATGAAACAGGACTTTCGTATGAAACTGAATGCAGCAGAATTTCTGCCAGCCGAAATTCTGCGACTCACAACTTACAAATTGTGCTCATTTGGCTTCCCGCGTCATAACCGAATTTCGGCGCAACGGAGCGGGCGTCATCTAATACATTATTTAGATCTGAAGCCAGTTAAGTAGAAGGTTTTTTGTGGCAAAGGACTAGAAAATTAGTGTTCACATAAAATAATGCCAAACAATGCGTTCTCATTGGTCGAAATTATGAAATTCTTTTGCCTTTTAACTGATGTAAGGACTTTTGCTGTTTGATAAGAACGAACTGCGTGTTGGAATTAAAGAGTAGAATCAAGGTAGTATTCGATATTTCTAGTAAAACTGAAGTGGTTTTACGTAACAACTGTGTTAATAGTCAAGACTTCTCAATATATTCAGCGGCGATCGTTAAATCTAAACAAGTTGGGAATTACTTAAACGTTTTTGGGAAACTGGAACGAGTCGCGCTGGCTGGTTATGCAAAATCATAACACGACCTCGTTTCAGATCGAGACTGGAAAAAACGGACAAGTGTGAGCGGGCACAGGGAGTTGGGTTCCGCAGAAAATGTTGCAGCAAAGTGGGAATTTATAGAGCTAGATTTTGCCTCTAATTTAATTGTGTCTAAAATAACGGGTTGAAAACTATTCTATGTCCTTTTCCGGCTGTCAAAGCATTTGAGCTGCTTTTATGCGTAAAGACTAAATAATAAACGTAGGAATACATTGTCACATTAATAATATTAGTATTTATTATGTAAGGCGTAGTCAACCAATGTTCTTTTTGCATATATGGTCATTTCCATTAAAAATAAGGTCGTTAAGCACATTGCTACGCGCTCTACATAGGGTTTTCGGATACTTACCTTCATGTGATGGAACAATATTCTCCAAATCATGAAAACTGAACCCTAAAACTCGATGTGGCTATTAAGAGCTCATTTCCATAGTTCAATATTTTATTATTTGCACTATGAATGGACGGAGCTAACGCAGACGGCTTTTGTCTTCGGCTCTTCAAAGATTTATGATTCGTAGATTAGCTGAGAAGATGCTGAAAAACATTTAAATGTCTGGGATAGGGTCCATTGTTCTAAATTGTCGTTTTGATCGTATTATTTAGGATCTAGTATGACACTATGCGTTAATTATGATTCATGTCGTATATTAAAAACATACTATTGATTTGTTCCGAAATATACGCCAGTGCACTGACGCTTAATATGACTTTGTTGGCATGTCATTATAATACGTCACACTTGTCTCACTAGTGGCACACCAACAATATACCGATTCAAGATGCCATGAGCATTGGCCAGTGTACTGGATTAAATTTAGGAACTCGCGCATATATACTTCTTTACTATTCGATCTTTAGTGAGATGTGACGACTAAATACTCAGCAATCTATACTTTTCTTTCTGTGAGGTGAATGGTGATGCTTATTTTTCTTTTCAAAGTTTGGGTTCGGGTTCTTGTATTTACAACTGGAGTCCTCGCACGTGTAGTCATTCTACATCGTTTCGTTAATTGTTACCCCCGAATGTTATCACTACTTAGCATAAATATACAGGGGTCGCAAACAAAAACAGAATATCCGCCCATCGATGCGGTTGTTATTGTTTCTTTGGCACGCAACGCTCTAATTTAAACATAAAAGCCGGAAAACAAACACAAAAACGCTCCGCATCCCCGTAATAAGCCGAAATGAAACACTCCACTCATTTGTTTAGCATAACGCGAATAAATGTTACGGAATTTTTCGTTCTATTTATGTCAGCTGAAAGCGAATCTATCCGCTGCAATTCGAAACGGGATTCATATCAAAATGAAATGGGTTGTAACGAAAATAAAAACTTTTTTAAATGGGCAAAAAGCAAATCGAATTTGAATTTTTTGACATATCACAGAAACAAAGAATTACGTATTGGCTTGATCAGAATTTATTTATTTGAAAGAATTTTCACGGGATGCAATGCAACACTTGCAAGATGACAATTGGCAGCGAGATCCATACATCCACGGAGCAATAAAACTTTATTTAGTCCCTTGGCAGAACATGCGCCAAGAGATGATATCTCGGTGTTAAATCATAAAAGAATTCCATCTAACTTTGCCGAGGACGGAATGTAACTTTGCAAATTCAAAGGAATTCTTATATTACAGCTAATTTATCATATATATCTTTTGACATCTCCTTTTGTTCTCAAATAAAATATCAATTCTTTAAAGGACCCATTGTTTCGCGCCCCTGACAGTTTCAGGGGCAGGGACGATTTACAGAATGCCATTTTTAATGTTCGAACTGTCGATTGCGTAGCTTATCATCGAGAAAGATAGAAGAAGATCTAGATGGTACTTAACCTTTAGTTCTGCCATTAAGTATGAATCTACTGAAGATAGTCAATTAATCAATTGACTACAGTTAGTAGATTTAGTATACACTGCAAAGTTGACGACTAAAAGTCAGCTCCCAATGCAAAGTGAAGTTGATGCCGTGAGATGCATTTCTTCTAAATAATAAATTGAACTGACAGACTTTAATGCGTGAGATTTCACAAAAGTTAGATTGAAGTCTTTTAGAATGTGTGCAATTTATCATCTCAAGACAAAGTAGTCAGTACACAATGGCCAACGATGGTCCACTGCAGGCCACGGCATTGCGCGCCACGCCTGAAAATCGTCCGCCATCATACACTACACAAAAAATATTTAAAAAAACTTGAGAGGTGTCAAGGGACACCCGAATGGAATAAAGTTATTTCTTATGCCCAAAAAACCTGTATACATATATACACATACAAAAATTATTTAAAAAAACGCCATCTATTGACGCCCAGGAATGCTATCAACGCCCTCTGCCCCTAACATGCAGGTACAGTTAATAAAAAGTGTCGAGGTCAAATAACGGTCTGTCTACGCCGAACGCGCGCTAAGGAACTTCGTTCCAATATAATCCTCATAGCGTCAGCTATCTTGTTGATGATTATAATTTTGATGATGATGACGAATACGATATTATGTGACGTGAGAGTAGGTCGCGCGTGACGGTTGTCGGTGCGGTCTGCGCCGTGCTAATTAAATGTCCGTTACGCAATAGCTCCGGTAAATAACGTTAATAATATGATGAACGACAAATAATATTTAGTATAATTGTTCGTCCTCGTTTTGTTTTGTTAGGTAAAGTCATTTATTACGTGAGATACATAGGGAATTGGGCGTTGGTCCACCACACATTCCCACCACCGTATCTCGACAGCCAAGTGGCAGCCGGCTGCCGCATAACAATACCCATGATGGAGGTGCTACATAGGGAGTAATTATGTCTCGTTGTGAACTGCTAACTTGTCTCTTAGCGATCTGACGGGGAATTGTAAACTATTAACTTCGTTTGGACTTGTGTTTCAGATTAAACCCATTGGGGATTGACGATTTATAGATGTGTAACCTGCGCACAGGGAATTCTCTAAGTAATAACCTCCTTTTTAGGGTTCCGTACCCAAAGAGTAAAAACGGGCCCCTATTACTAAGACTTCGTTGTCTGTCCGTCTGTCTGTCTGTCTGTCGGTCGCCAGGCTGTATCACAAGAACCGCTATAGCTAGACTTCTGAAATTTAAATAAGATAAATAATTCAAATCTCATACAAAAAACACAATTTTTGGCCTAGTTTTTCTCAATAACGGTACGGAACCCTTCGTGCGCGAGTCCGACTCGCGCTTAGCCGATTATTTATTTTGAATCTTCTATGTCTAATGTGGTCTGTTCAATTTATGTGTAAAATTTTATCAAAATCGGCCGAGTAGTTTCGTAGAACAAATACTATACGAAAACCAAAACGCCACCTTTGTTCCGGAGTTATGATGACACAACCAGATACACACTTACACACATTGGCGCACACTGTCACCCCTCTCTTAGGGGCGATTTCACCAAAGAAATGGAGTTCAAAGCACTCTGAACCGGTTCAAAACGTATAAACGCGATTATAACATCGAAATGCATTTCACCAGCATAAACTGAACGCGTTCACAGCAAATCCGAGTTTTATCTTCTGAACGTCCAAAATCCGAAGTTTAACGTCATAAAACCCGTTCAAGCCCTGTCATGGCGGAACGAAAAACATAGACAAAAGAAATGTGAAGATGGCAGTTTTGACACATGCGTTTGTTTGTTTATGTATTGCTTCTTGCTATTTTGTAGTTAAATTAACGTGAAAAGGCTTTAAAATGATGAAAACATATAAAATAATCGCGTGACGTCACGTAAACTTAGATTTAATAATCGCGATCAAAAGAAGTTTGTGAAATCCAATCGAAACAAAACGAGATTTACGTCGCAGCATGAACTCGTTCAATGGGAACTAAGTTCTATAAAACTAAGTTTTATGTGTGTTTGGTGAAATCCCACCTTAGCGTCGGTGGTCGACCTCGAAACAATTACGAGAAAAGAGGTTGTTTGGCTTCGTAGGAGTTGAATTGAAGGTGGTGAATTGAAAGGGATCTAAATTATTTAGATCCCTTTTTAGGGAATTGACTACCTATTTAGGCTAAATAGGTGCCTTATTAGGGAATATACCTAAGAACATTACGAGCCTTTTTAAACAAGATAAAATTTGTAATAACCCCCGCGTTAAGCGCGTTACAGTAAATAAACGACTATTCGGCAATTTAATTTACATAAATAACGCACATTATCCTAATAAGGCAGTTGAAGTATATTACTTTGGGAGCAAAATTGGGTACAAAATTACCCCCGGCTTAAAAAAAGGGAAATAAGGCGACAAGCCGGTACAGTCGTTACCTTAACGCGAGACTAAACTTGATTGATGACCTGCGCTGTCTAAAAACTGTCAGATTTATCTACATTAATCGGCCTATAGTGTCAGTGAAAAACTACGCTTTGATCGCTTGATTTAGTGCCCGAAGACTCATTAGTGCCGGAGACTTGTTTTTTGAGAAGCTCTGTAGATTATGCCTTGTAGATTGTAGACGGGGTGTAACAAACCAAAGGGATAATAGTTTAGGGTCCGTATGTCCCTTATAAAGAGTTCACTGTGAAAGTAGCAGCGCTAAAAGATATTTTTTGTGATTCGTACGGGCAAGCGCAGTGACATGAATTCGCCCATGCAAAAGTTTTAATAAAGTTACTCTTTTTAAGCGCTGCTATTTTCACAATGAACTCTATACAGGGAACTCATACACATCATAAAATATAATCACTTTATTTTGTTACATTCTGTATAATATACATGATACTCGTAGTATTAGTTACAAACTCTAATGCTAAGTACTCACATACGGTTTTGCTCGATAGTTTTAATCCGAATCGAAGGAAATGACATATTTGACATATACGTGGGAGAGCCATGCTTCGGCACGAATGGGCCGGCTCGACCGGAGAAGTACCACGTTCTCACAGAAAACCGGCGTGAAACAGTGCTTGCGCTGTGTTTCGCCGAGTGAGTGAGATTACCGGAGGCCCAATCCCCTAACCTATTCCCTTCCCTACCCTCCCCTATTCCCTTCCCTTCCCATCCCTACCCTCCCTACTACCCTATTCCCTCTTAAAAGGCCGGCAACGCACCTGCAGCTCTTCTGATGCTGCGAGTGTCCATGTGCGACGGAAGTTGCTTTCCATCAGGTGACCCGTTTGCTCGTTTGCCCCCTTATTTCATTAAAAAAAAAAAAATTCCATCGAGCCTGCTACAAGCGAGCCTTCGAGCTGTCAGTTTTGCGGTCCACACGGTGGTTATTGCTCGATTTGGAGTAAAACTATCGAGCAAAACCGTATGTGAGTACTTAGCATAATAAGTACCTACATTGGAGATTGGTACGCTTTGTAGATTTATATGCCATGTAGATTGCAGATCGGCGAATCACGTTCTTTAGTACAAAGTGCTGCCTGCTAGCGACACAAATCTGAAACTTGTACTATCCATACATCTAATATTATAAATGCGAAAATGTGTCTGTCTGTTTGTCTGCTACTTCTTCACGCCCAAACCGCTGAACCGATTTTGCTGAAATTTGGTATGGAGATACTTTGAGTCCCGGGAAAGGACATAGGATACTTTTTATTCCGGAAAAATGTACGGTTCCCGCGCGATAAACGAGTTTTTCGCAACGGTAATATATAAATTATTTTCTTGGTATATACTATCGTCTATAGTTTCTGCAGAGCCTTTACAACACATGTATTGTCAATCATTTCTGCTTGGTAACTGCTATGTAATAAATATAAACGCTAATTGCTATAATGTAAGTATCCGTTTCCTGTCCGTTTAATCGCTCGCAGGCTTAATAGAGCAAGGTCGATGCGATTGCTTTTCTTTATGTAGGCATTTATTGACATTTCAAAAGCAATATTAATTTTATATGTTTTAAAGCTAGGTTTATAGCAGTCAGTAAATAGTAGTAGGTAAAGATAGGCTGTTTTTAAAGCCGAATTGCGAAAGCCTTTTCTAATTTAAAACTTTGATTTCACATCAGTCAATCTACGTTTTTTACGGAGTCGTATTATTTTAAAGGTTTTCAGAATCATATTTTTTTTGTAATTCGTCTGATGACGATTTTTAACTAACTTGCCGTTTTTGAATGGAAATAAATTAAAAAAAAATTAATGCATCATTCTAGATGTCAGACGTGATGAAGATTGTGAATCGGAAGCATATTGTGATTTTTTTAAAATCTTTTTGAGGCCTAAATTTTCAGTCGCTGCGGATCAAAATTAATCGCATTATAGCATCCTTAACCTTTGTAAATAAACACTTTATTGGCTATAAATTCCAAAAATGGCATCATTAGAGCTCCGCTTGCGAAATTTCCGAAAGGTTTTAATTATTAAAATGTGTTTTAGCAGCGTTGATATTGTTGCAAATGGCTGTTAATTATGATTAAGTAATATCGAGAGACGGTAAGGTGAATATTTTGGACATTAAATTTTCTATTATGATTTTGTTGTTAGCTAGTCTTATGAATTTAACGCTATCAGATTTATTTTTCTTTTTGTTCGTCATCGCCATTGGGACTGTTGGACAGGATGTTATAGGCTTTATTAAAGTGTAATTAGTAAGTATATCACAATAATAATACATAGTTAGTCTGTAAGGTATTTATATTATGGGCCTGAAATAAATGGTAAAATATTTTTTTAACATGGGGATATGCTTTACGCATCCCCGGCAAATTGGGGATATCGGCCTGGGTATGTTGGACTCCTGCATAGTCTACCCACTAAAACCCCATGGTGCTCCACTCATCGCTTAAGGCAGAGTTGCGGGTACGATAGAACCTACCGCAAAATAAATTGAGTATTAAGGTGATCGGTCTGCTTCTTTTATGCTTATCACTTATGTGGTGTAAGTACCAGAAGTATATTCCGCTTGGGATGCTGTAGGTTGTAGAATGTAGAGAGTATGTTGAGTGTAGAAGCTTCAAAGATCTCTTATCAAAGTGGTATACTTTGTCAGGTTAGAGCCCACTGCACTGTCTTCGTAATCAGCTGAGGTATACTTAGAAAACTTCGATAATATTTTGGCGCTACTTCGTCTGCCGCAGTATCTTTAGTAGCTCTAGTAACAGCTCAAACTTAAAAAATCTATGTACTTTTAAATACTTTGCGTACTCGTTTAAATCTCGTTTCAACTCCGGGATCATTAGGGGCGTTTATTTCCGAATCACTTCCACGAAGGCAAAATATTTTGAGAGTATCTGGGCCGTGATTGTTCAAACAAGGTGTAAAGTTTGACAACATTAGCATACGACTGAGATCGAAAGCATCTGGTACCACCGAAACGATCGAGAATCGCATCAACTCGATTCTAAAAGTTTTGGATACTCCCAACGAGTGTCTAGCGCACGATCGTGTGTGCTCAATTTGTAACTTACTGCGATAGAGAAGTTCGTACGTAATCTCAACGCGATGTCGATTTCGGTTCGAGTAGATAAGTTACAAACAAAAGGTAGCCTTTCGAATCGAGCGTCTATAGCGTCAGTGACGCCGCGACTGTGAAAAATGTATGGTTTGGGGTCGAGCACAGTGACACCAATGCAACGCGGAGTCTGTGACGTCACTGACGTAAAACCATACATTTTACAGTCGCGGCGTCACTGTCGCTTATAGACGCTCGCTTTGAAAGTCCACCTTAAGCCACCGGACGATTGTGCGCTAGTGTAAGATGTCTGGATTTCTGAAACTATTGAAATCAAGTTGATTTGATTCTCTACACTAGCGCTTGATCGTGCAATAGCTCAATTTTAACTAACCAAGCTGAAGAATTTTGACTTTTAGTTCACGCGATGTCGATCTCGAGTTTGTTGAAAAGTCGAAGTCGGATCAGTTTCGGTAGTACGGCCCCTGATTTGCATCCTCGCACTAGAGACTTGTTTTCATTATCTGTGTTAGTGGGTGGATCGCGTTCTTTGCTAATTACTTTTTAATTAATCTTCACTTTGTAGGTGACTGTGTGAAGCGTTGGGTCTAATTATTATACTGATTACTGAGGATAATTGTTGTCTGTCTGTCTATTTCCAGGCTTTATATTTATCGTACTAGAAATTAATGTTACCTTTATTAATTTGTTGTTGTAACAATCGGTATATTAAGCAAGTAAAGTAATTTTTGAGCCGGCTTCCGTACCTATATGAATTCGTGTTTTTAGATGATTATATCATAACGGAATCTACCATAAGCGAATGCGACTCGAACTCGGCTAGTTTCATTTAAATAGCTGCAAACAATGAGTCCAGTAGACCGATCCAAATACCGGTCATATCAGTGATCTAATCCCGAAACGAGAAAGAGTTAATTTCTGAGCTGGAACAATGGCTTTTAGCTGTCGAGCGTACAGGCACGATGAAAAATTGCATTGGCACCGAAACGAATTGTCGCCGAATTTCCAACTGCCAAAGTCAAAATTAATTGAGTGGCCAAATTCGGGGAAAAAGCCGCGCGTCACGATAAATTGTCAAGATCGGCGTCCGCTTGTGTCGTTTGCTGTTGCCGAAAATACGACGCAATTCTGCGTGGCAAAGTGTTCACGAATTGACACTATATATTGCTCAATCTCGCCGAAACAGGATCTAATATTAAACATAAATAAATAAGTTGAATGCTATTTAAGCAGCCTGCTAAAATACGTAGATTGCCGTAAAAATGCCGTAAAAATTACCAGTTTCCATAAGCTTATAGGCTTAACCATAAAGTTAATATACCTAGCGGAATAGAGAAACAAAGGCCTGAGCAAGAGAGATGATTATTTTTCACACAGATGAAACCCAATTTTGGTTTCGTTTGACAGCTCGAGATTGTTGCTCTATTCCGCTAGGTATATCAACTTTATGGGCTTAACCGTGGTCGGAAAGATACGGAAGATAGAGTTACATTAGTATCAGTCCGGGATTACTAAATAGGCCGTATCTAAGGCCGTATATGCAAAAATTCAGACGTCCGCGGGCACGCACTCTGTTCATACATTTTATTTTATTACTCTTAAATTATATAACTATTAACCTATCAACATACAAAAAATCAGCTCGTTAGGGTTCCGTTTTAGGGTTCTGTAATCAACAAAACTTAGTTGACAACAGAACCCTAAAACGGAATCCTAACCATCTTACTTTTTGTATTTTGTATTGATACTTGATAGGTTAATAGCTATATAATTTAAGAGTAACATTGTCCTACAAATAAAAAAATCCATATTTTGGGACCATCAAATCTAAGTCTGAAATCCTTTCTATCTCTGTTAGTATACCACTTTCTAGATTTTTCGCAGATAAAAATGTTGTTTGTCTTATCAAAATGAAGATACTCACAAAAAATTAGCTTGATAGTTATTAAAAAAAAATGTTCTAGGGCTGACTAGTTTAGATTTTAATGCGAATGACGGTTTCTGCTCCATAAACCTGCGCATCAAAGTTGCGGACTTTCAGTGTTCTGCATTCGATCCCAAATGATTTCATTTGTGTACCTAACCAAATGTACATGTTATTGCTTTTATTGTAACGATCGCGCGAGAAGACAATGGCATGATCTGCCATTATGGCATTGTGTGTACATTTTATTGTGCCCCCGATACGTTTTGATTTATCTACACGGTTGTAATACCGAGGTATTGTTTTTTACGTTTTGATATTAACATTAACGCTTGCTATGTTATGGTCCCTAAGTAAAAAAAATATTTTGATGGATAAATGGTTCAGAAAATTTTATGACCGACCTTTTTTGTTACAATTCGTTAATTAATTTTGCGGATTAACCTCGTTCTTGTTAAAGCCTTCGTCGAAGGCAATCTGCAATCTGACCAATCGCCTTAAGCTTGCGGTAATTTGCGGTCTTTGCCTGTCCGTACGAAATATCATAATTGATTTATGACGTGTAGGGCCCGTTTCACCAGTTCCTAATAAGGGCCGGATAGGCTATCCACAACTTATCTGACAGATACTCTATCTGTCAGATAAATTATGGATAGCCTATCCGGCCCTTAAGGAAGTGGTGACATAGCACCTAAGAGTAAGTGATATTTACGAATCAGTTACATATTTTCTATATTTTTTACAGTTTATAATATTATGTTATGCATTGACAGTTAATTCATATCAACATAATATGCCTGTATGCCTGTCTGTCACCTCTTTACGTCCAAACGGCTCAACCGATTTTGCTGAAATTTGGTATGAAGATACTTTGAATCCCGGGTAACGACATAGAATACATTTTATCCTGGAAAAATGTACGGTTGCAGCGCGATTACCGAACTTTTGAGTTGCGGAATGCGGGCGTCACCTAGGTCCTAGTAGCTGGTATAGTGATATTTACGAATCAATTGGTTAATCCAGGGGTTTCCAAACTGTGCGCCGCGGCGCCCTGGTGCGCCGTGGAAAGGCAAGAGGGGCGCCGCGAGTCGATCCTCCATCGTTATCCGAAACCACAAATATTAAAAAATTAAATTATAATATTAATTATGTAAAGCAGGTAGATGATTAAATAATAAATATTTGTTTATTACTCTTTACCTGCTTAACCTAACTATAATAATTAATGGTATTTATTTATAGCATCTTTTTCTCTAATAACTGGGTAGGGTAGGGGCGCCGTGACAAAATATTTATGGTGTAACTGCGCCGCAGGCTGAAAAAGATTGGGAACCCCTGGGTTAATCAATTGATGCCCAGTTTGTAGGGTTTTTTGACAGTTTATATAATATTATATTATATGCATTGACAGTTAATTTATATCAAGATTGAAAAACAGTTAACAAATGAACTATAATATTTTAATATTGGCATGTATGACTGCAAAGTTTATAACAGATTATACAATTATAACCAACAGTGTTGAACTTCAGCGTTCCCAGCAAACGAAGACAAGGTCAAAGTTGGCCCTGCACTTAATGGGCTATGGACCTAAATATTCAAGGCGTTACAAACTTTGCAAGGACCCGTCTGGACCAATTTAACTTACAATCCGAGTGATTTAATTTAACGTCTTTCATAAGACCGACAGTAAAAAACTTATTATTTTATACAACTTCAAATAACTCAGTCTTAGCGATGAAAGATAAAATTTATGCGGTACCCGCCGCGCGTCCCGACGCACATTTTAGATGATGGCCGCTTTTCTTGCCGTGAATTTCTCTGTAATTATTGTATGTATCGTGTACATAAATAGGTTAGAAAACTCTTTTTACATACACATAAAAACTATACATAATTTACAAATTAGTGGTGTTAGTGCTTACATTTATAGTTTTCTCAAGGCAACCTACTTAGTGTTATTTACCAAGAAATAGTGACACTAAATACCAATACATTTTGTACCTAAAATTTAGTTCAGTTAGGTGCCAATTAGTGACAGAAATCAGAACCTTTCCTTCTATATTTACATGTAATTTAAAGTTTTTCAACACTTTGTATTAAAACATTCTTAAATAAATGTTTTAAAATCGTAACATTTTACTTCAACTCGGCGGCTGGACGTTTTTAGAGAATTAAACGACAGTTTGAGATAGTGAGGCAGGCAGTAAACGGTCTACGTCTCAGGGGGGTTGTTCCCCCCTCCAAAAGGGGGCCCATACAGGGGGGAGCCTCCTCGGCGGTTAGTTATAGTAATGCATCGCTAAACTTGATGAGTCAACTCTGCGAGGACGTAAAATTGTTGTCAACGTTTGTCTTAACTAAACTGTCGTTATGTTAACCTTGATTCCAGTTTTATTTAAATATCTTAGAAATCTTTATTTATACTATATTATTTAAATATAGTATAAATAAACATGTTACCCACACATGTAATGAAACTACGCCTAGCTTTAAAATCAGAATTATCAAAAAACGACATAATTGCACTATTTAAAACAACATAATAGCATTATTGCAGTGCGTAGAGCTTTCGTAAACTAAAATAAAGTAATAAGCCGTGGCATTTAAAATCCTAAATGTATGTAATATCCTTAATATAGGTATACCACTGTTATAAAACAAATAAAAACTTTAAAGTCCTATATAGACCGTCTCTAGTTGTGGGCGCGACGGATGAAAAGTTGTGTATGATACAGCCATGTTTTCATGTTGTTCAGTTTCAAATCATAATAAGAAGTATGGGTCACTTTACAGTTATTTTTCATTCGAAACCAAATAGAATAACAAAATTGAAGAAAGAAGTTTGGAGATATTCTTTCTCACTGAATATTTGTATTTGACCTTTTGTTTGTCTCAGAGAGCAAGTTTTCTAAAAATATTCATAGATCTGAGAAATAAAAAATTCATACATACTAAGTAATAAAAAAGTTTGTTTATTAAGTTCTACGAATACACGGCGTCCATATTTTCCGAGTTGAGTGTCAAAACAACTAACAAATTGAATTTGTTGTGTGCATAGTTGTTCTAACGTCGCAAACTTTATACATATTTGAGTACAGATGTATAGTCGCACTTTAACTTAGGCGACTTACACACTGTCCAATATTTGGGCAAATATTTGAGGCAACATTGCTTGGCAGTTTTCACTTCTATATATTTTAAACTATATATAACATTAATTTAGGCGTTAAATACATTAAAATATAATCATACAATTTTTCCCACATATTAATATTATATTAAAAGAAAGCCCTTATGATAACGCCTTTACTCACATACTTTATTAAATAAAGGCAGAACAAAGGGTTGGAAAAGTTGTAAAAGGCTTTCCGAAAGTTAGCCCTCACGACGTTCAAGAAGGTCTTATGTTACTCGTTATGTTTCACATTAGTTAATGCGATTGGAACTCCAACTTGTTTTTTAACATTCGTTCAAACATTTGAAACAGCATAAAACATCTATTCTAAGATTTATATATCATACAATTTATGTTAATTTTAGAATAAAAATTACCCCCTGAGATGCACGTACAAAATGTTACATTTTTGTAGTTTTTAGTGGACGACCAAAATACCAATCTCCTTCTTCCTGGAAAAATGGTTGGCTCGACTCACAGCTATAATCGAACTGAATATTTTTATTCCCAATTTTTTTCCCACAATGTGTACGCGCCCTTACAGACAGTGTCCAACAAAATATTTCAGGCCATGTGTAGTCCCTGCCCTCTTTATTCAAATACAGAATTAAATAAGGACAGGAAAAAAGGGACGGAAAAGTTATGAAAGGGTATCCGAAAGTTGGCCTTTATTTGAGCAGGTTGTGTGGGGCCGACGGGGTTGTTTTTAATTAACACTTCCTTCCCCCTTCTCTCTCTCCCCTCTCCTAGTGTTACAACAATTATTCTCCGCTCATTAGAAAGTTTTAAATGAGCATGTCTCGTATCGGGATACGTGGGTGTTCTCAAAGCGGTTATGACGCGTTTAATTGTTTCGTACACCGGATTCTGATATTTTAATTAAACGTTGATAGAGTTTTAGGGCCTTTTTCACCGCTTCCTGATAAGGCTATCCACCACTTAATTTGACAGATGGAGTATGGAAAATCTGTCAAATAACCCTATCGGGCACCTTATCATTAAGCGGTGAAACAGGCCATTAGTCCGGTATGTAAACTGCAAAATAGTATTCGCTAAAATTAGTTAAACGTTATCAAAAGCCTCGAATCGTGATGGAATAAAATCTAGTAGTTCCATTTAGCTCTAAAACAAGATTTAGACCCAATTTCACCAACATCTGTTAATGTTAATGGCTTGTTAAAATATCAATTATCTTCTCTTTCATTCGTATGAAAAAACGTGCGTGGTAACGTGATACTAATTCGAGCATTAACTTTAACAGACGTTGATGAAATCGGACCTAAAAGTAAATCTCTGCTAAAGATAGATTTAGATAAAATTGTTGAATATTATAAAAAATAATACTTTATTACATAATATTAAGATTTCATGAAGAAGTCAAAAAAGCAAATTATTGTATGATCACAATAAATATTAATAATTTAACGAAAATTGTAAATTCTTGCAATTATTGTTAGTAATATTTTTTTGTTTTTCCAGGTATGTATATTTTTCACCCACTCGGGTGGTTACCGGAAATGCTTTGAGTTTGTAAGTATTAAGAGGATACACCAGGGGCTAGAGAAATGAAAAAAAAAGGTACGTGTAATATCTATCCCACCAAAAACATTTTCATGTAAAAATGTTGCCAAGATGAGAACATAATATTATAGTTCGTCGTGTCAAAAAGTAGTGAGATCTCATGTAGAGCCAAGTTTCTAACCTTACATACTCAACCCTAAATCTAAAAACCTTAATTTTACCCAAAAGCGCGGCAAAATATTTGATAATAATATTATAATGTGTCAACCGCACGAGGAGAATCTATAAACTCTACACATTAATCAAAATCGGTGGTCCTTAGTTATATGTCTACTTTAATATTTAATAATAATATTAAAATAAAATAAAAAATTAAGGGGGGCTCCCATACAAAAAACACAAATTTTTGCCTAATTTTGCTCTATAATGGTACGGATATAGGTTAAGTTGGGTTTGATAACTTTTATGTTGTTTCAGTACTAATATTATGTTACATACCAAATTTCAGCTTTCTAAGACTTCAGCAAGTACTCTAACAGTTTTGATGATCGGTGAGTCAGTGACCAAATTGTGGATTTTTGGACACCTATAAAATCTAAAGTATAATAGCTACGATATTCAAAATTTGCGCATTTAATAACTATACCCATGTCATTATATCTTAAAAATTTCAACTATCTGGCATTATTCAAACCAAAGCTACGAGGGTTCAAAAATACGACGAAACGTTTCGAGAAAAGGTAGGTAGTGCCCTTGCGCGCTTCGCTTGGCTCATCTTGGCGGGGGCACTCCCGTGCCCCCAGATAGCTGTCTCCTTTACCTCAAGCCTATACCGCAGAACGCGATAGAGACAACTGCAGAAAATCAACGATTCGTTGTCCCCTGATTCCTTTTCCAAAACTTAACCGATTTATTTTTTTCATCAAAGATTAAAGAAAGGCTTGAGCTATATTCCTATGTTTTATTTTTTTTGTATAATGTAGCTAAATCTGTTTTCTGGATGTTTGAACACAGCGGAAAATCTGGCAATTTTTTTGGTCTTGAATGTTCATATCTTATTTAATAATTAAATTATGAAAAAAGAAGAAAACATGGGGACATTGGATTAGTGGCCGTAGATATTCAGGAAAAAAATTATAACTCTACTAGCATTATCCAGGGAGGAAACAGGGGACAACGTTTGTATGGAAAAAAGGGCGGTGTGGACTCCTCTTAAAAATATAATAGTAGAAAAAGGTAAATCTACTCAATCCATATTATAATATAAATGCGAAGTGTATCTGTCTGTCTGTTTCATCTTTACGCCCAAATCACTAAACTAAACTGATTTTGCTGAAATTTGGTATCGAGACACTTTGAGTGCCGGAAAAGTACATAGCTAATACTTTTGGTACCAAAAAATGTACGGTTCCACCAGAGGCGTGGTTAAAGTTAAAGTTATGGTCAAAGTTACGCTAACTTTAACTTTAACTTTGACCACAGAATTTGACAGATGACAGCTGGTCCGACAAGGCGTTAAATGAACGTGGGCAGGGCTGCTGGTAAAGGAGAACTGTCAAAAATGGAGTTATTGTATGATGACAGCGTTAGTTCCTTTTTTCGCCACGTTCATTCAAAGCCATGTAGAGCTCAAGGTTATGGTTAAATATGGCGTCCGTTTTTCACTTTTTTTTTAAATATATTTATTCATTTCAAAAACTTAAAAACTAATACATTCTTAACCTCGCCAAACCAAAGTTTATCGGCGAGATACGCTCATTAACATTTTTTTATACTTACTATTGTATACTTATCTATTATATACATTGTGTACTCAAACTATTGTGAACTGAGACAATATACCAATAACCAAACTTAAAGTTACAATTATAGCTTAAGTAACTTGGTGCAACCCACCCTAATAATTTCACAATGAAATTATAAAATTCTGATTGAGAGAAACGTCCATTGAGATAATTTTTGTTTTAATTATTTTTTATTGCTACTGTTTTACTGCCGGCATTGGCACAGTTTAAATATTATTATGGCTTGTCTTACACAACAGTAGCGCAATTTCAATGTGTTAGTGAAACTAGGCCGTATTCTTGAAAAGAATTATCGCGAGATCACAAGCGAATGTATGTAACGATTTATTTAAATAGCGGCGCGGTCGCGCTGTCATTTACATACAATTGCTTGTGATCTCGCGCTGTAGCCGCCAAACCGCGCTATCGGGCGGACGCATATTAATCGAGCGCAAATACCCCGCAATCCGCCAGTGTGTTATGGCCCTAATATAATCTGACTAACATAAAAGACATAGTAGTCATTTTAAAAGGTAGGTACTTAACATAAAAGGGTTGTGGTCCTCGCGTTTTAGGGCACCGTATATGTAACGACCGAGTGTTAAAAACTTTGACGACTTCCCTATATTTGATGTACTGTGACTGCAAATCTTTGTTTGCAAACATTTCTTCTTTGAAATAATAAGTATTATATATATTAAATGGCAAATAAGAAGACAGAGCGTTTTTCGCTTTCATATAAATTTTATATTTTAAAGGAATAGGAAGAAAAAAAAAAGGAACGGATAGAAGCATTAGGAATGCTTTAGCTTCTTGGAAAACAAAAGTCAAATGTCACAGTATGGATAAAATATAAACCTAAAAAAAATGCACGATAGTTTTGTATTTTTTAAAGCATTAATATTTAAAAAGGTAATAATTTCAGGTCTGCAGACATCGACTTTATCGTACAATTAACTCAAATCGCTTTCTCAATTTTCGTCTAGCGTTTATACGTTACCAGTATTTAACTGAATATTTGTGAAAGTCTTATTATAAGTTATAATTGTTGAAGCTCAGATATTAAAAGATAACAACGTTATTGGGTTTCAATTAGGTTGTACTAATGGTCGACGCTATTAGGGATCACGCCGTGAGTGCTCTCAGGCCAGGGCTGCCGCGCCCCGAGTGGACACTCTCATAAAAATTCCACCACTCCTTTTAAATTTCCATCGTAATTTTAATATTTATGGCTCATTTGGAAATTTAACGCTCTTTTCTTGCCAAATAAAGTTTTTACGTCCGTCGCAATTAGCTGCGATGGTTTAATGGTAAGCGAAAACTTTCTCGCGACAGCCCTACCAAGTTTGTTTTTAATTAATATTTTGTTGTTAATATTGTGGAGCGGTTTTGTTCGATATTTTAGTTTTATTCCCACTGCGATTTACTGTGTATGTTGCGTTGTAAAAAGTTGAACAAAAACGCGTATCCAATGACTTGTGATATTTCATCGTATTTATATGACGCTTTTGTCATGATTTATCCATACTAATAATATTTTAAATGCGATAGTGTGTCCGTCTGTCTGTCTGTTACCTCTTTACGCCCAAAACACCAATAAATTTTGCATGGAGATACTTTGAGACCCGAAAAAAGATACAGGATTCCTTTATCCTGAAAAATGTATGGTTCTTGGGAGATAAATCTCTCGGGAGTCATCTAGTTTATATTAAAAAAGCGCATTTCATACAGATTTTCATAACGCTTTTGTATCTGGAACTGGGATGTATTAAAATAAACTCATAACTTCTTGCTCGAAGGCTATATTACAGTTTATAGTCGCTGGCCGACGTGAATTTAGACCATAAGTAAATATCCATAACTTCTGGCAACGAACCTGCAATTTTGGGGCTAAAATTTTGGGTACCCCCTTATACAATGAAAATGTCTGTTTACCTACAGACATTTTCATATACAGGGTGCAATTAAACCTACCTGCCAAATTTAAACGTTGTCAGTATGTTTTACGGACATTGGCCTACCATATTGCATTCCCAGTTCCTATCACATGTACTTCTCAGATACTGATACTTAAATCATAGGATTTTTTTGGTTACTTACTAATAACAAAAATATATGTCAGGGTTCTCTAGAACAACCCTGAAACTAAACCCTAACCAGCAGTCACTATCACCGCAGCAGGGACCATCAAATCAAAGTATGAAATATTTTCTATCTCTGTTAGATAGCACGTTCGAGATTTTTCGCAGATGAAAATGTTGTTCGTCTTATCAAAATGAAGCTAGTCACAAAAAATAGCTTGATAGTTATAAAAAAAACGTTCTAGGGAACCCTGACCATATTATTTTATACGTTTGAAGAGGGTTTTGACATGACAAAACTTTATAATACAACAATAACCTCTATTACATAAACAGTTTATATATACACTGTGGATATTTTCATGCTTGCCCAAAGGGTAAAAACGGGACCATATTTTACTAAGACTTCGATGTCTGTCCGTCTGTCTCCAGGCCGTATTTCAAGAAGCTATTACTAGAGTTCGCCTATCGCCAACAAACTGAAATGCAGTTTGGCGGTTTTTAGGATAAGGACATAATGTTGTAAAATAATGGAATAAAAATACTTAAAAAAAAGTTCTGAAATTTTCACAACAAATACTAAAAACAAAATAAATTAAAAAGTACTTAAGGGGGCTCCCGTACAAAAAACGCAATTTTGTCTATTTTTGCTCTATAATGGTACGGAAGTTTACGGAACCCTTCGTAGCCAATTTAAAAAAATGTTCTTATTTACCATTAGAAACAGCAAATCAATAAATCTAAGAAACGCTATTCTCGAGACATCTTACGAGATATCGATCTGCAAGTTAGTAGCTTATTTATCTTGACATGGTCTCCAGGACCTTATTGGAAGTGGACGATCTTGGGACCCTTTGAGTCCCTTTGTGCAGTCACCCGTGCGACGGACCCTACATATCCACTGTTATACGTTCCGACGATCCAAACATATTGTTGCGTCCATTGTTTTAGATGGTGCTAAACTTCTAAATCTAGGGATGCTCCTTTTAAGCTATTGCAAAGCTTTTATCGCGGGCTTTCAGCGACCGAATCAAGAAATTACGTAACAAAAAAAACCTTACACACACCGTACGTGCGATGCGGCGTTGCCAGATTTAGATAAGGTAGAAAATAAATCCATTCTTATTCTTATTTTGGTGACGGTGTTTATGTGCGCGGGACGGACAGAAAATTAAAAAAAACACCTCACGTAACTTGTGGACGCCCCGTAATTTGTCTACTCGCCAAAGGAGCCTTTTACGTCTGTTATCTGTAGCAGCATTATGACGTCACATCACGTTTTCAATTAGCGCCTACACTGAATGTTATTGTGTACACCGCTTTGGCGTCTATTCACCCGTCTAGCTCATAAAAGCCCTCAGATACAATACACCTAGATCCTCTGTAAAGACGTCTTTGACACTGATGTCCATATTAAATTTCTTGCAAGATATTCCCGTTTTTAGTATCTTTTTTTCTTTGTTACCGTCTGCTTTGAATTATAACGCAGAATCCGTTGGACGTGATTTGATATGTTTGTTTTGAATTACAGGGTTCATACAGATTTAGATTTTAGAGGCACAATTTTTTTCAGTTTTACCTTTCTGGCAAAGAAGTTTTCTGTTTTAATCAACAAAGATTGCTAGTATACTTTATTTAGCTTTAACTAAATTGGTCCACTTAAAAATTGCATAAGATAATATGTTTAGATAAGCTTTATAAAGGGCGTTTAGGGAACTCAATCACTGCAGCAGTTTAGGCGTCCTATCTTTATCCTGTGGCGGTACCCACAATTCGCCTAACATTCCTGCATCGCGCTATCGAAGTTTCGAAGAACGGATAGATATATTATACAACGTCTGAAATGACGTCAGTGGGCTTCGGCCTGACCGAGCATGCTATCTCGCTCGGTCGGAAGATCTTCCTTTTCGGCCGCCACTAACAACGTTAAATTGGTGACCACCGACAAGAACACGCATCCTTCTGGACATTAATCATCATCAACACTCCCCGCCCCTCCGCACCACGTCAGCAGACATCAAGCATAACCGGGTCGCCTCGACCATAAGCCGCGTTGGAGGTCCGCGCCGGTCGAACCCGCGTCTGGCTTGAACGGGGCAGCCATAGGCTACAACGACCGGTCAGCAAGCAGAGCACGGGGTCCCTCTCCTGGTCATTGCACGCGTAGCTTCGGCCCACACCTGACAACACAAGCGCATCGAAGAATACCACAGGTCTTCGGGGGGGAGTGATGTGGCGGTACCCACAATTCGCCTAACATTCCTGCATCGCGCTATCGAAGTTTCGGAGAACGGCAAGATATATACAACGTCTGAAATGACGTCAGTGGGCTTCGGCCTGACCGAGCATGCTATCTCGCTCGGTCGGAAGATCTTCCTTTTCGGCCGCCACTAACAACGTTAAAATCCTATGTCCTTTTCGGGCTTATAATGTTTATGTATCGTTTCAACAATATTATATAGTACGTTAAATTAACAAACATACATACTTGACATTTATAATATCAGTATTATATTCCAACATCTCAGAAGCCATCGGTGACCTTTCCATTTTCCACAGAAATTCCATCAGAGCTAATGAACGCCGACAACAGCGTACATTTGACCCGCAACCTTTCGTGTGTTCCATTCAAAATCCGCCAATTTGTACAGTAGTTTGGCACACTTGTTAGCGAGAGCGGTTGAGAACTGATTCGCTGAGACAAAACATTCCGAACAATACGCACTTAGCATTAAGCGGGTCGTGAACTACTAATTAGGGAGCAGTCACTCACAGACTTCACTGCAAAATTGTGTTCCCACAACCCAGAATGCAAAATTAGTTATTGAATATATGGTATGTAAAATGAGGAGGAATTTCATACTTTTTTTATTTATAAAGTTTTGTCACTCAATACGCTTTAGACTTTTGGGATGATCAATATTATGTGCTCAGTTGGTGTGACTGCTGATGTTTCTTGATGTAAGCAGATTTGACGTGACATTCTAATGTGTAATGTCTCCCACACCGGTTTTGGCGGTGGTGGCCAGTTTCATTGAAACCAGACTATAGCTAATCAGGATTAATTTTTTGTACTCAAATGTGTGCGCAGTACCTACTCTTTTTTTATAGTCATAATTCAGGTGCAGGAACGATTTTTACTGAAGAGCCTACTCATGAATCATATTTCTTGTCAGACAATCAACATGTATTATCCTAATCGAACTTTGTAATGACATAATATTTCCAATAGGGGAATCGAACCCATTAAGAGCCACGCTCTAAACCATTAGACCACGAAGACAATATACTGTCATGTCGGTATACTAAAGCACCAAACTACATTTAATCTTGTAACAAAACGTCGACAATGTAAGCGAAATTATTTGCAGACATAGATTTAAGACTCGCAGTCCTTGTAAATGAAGACAACTGCAGATGCAATGCAGGAAAGGTATAAATAAAGGAGCAAATAAAGACGTCTTCTCCGCGCTCGAGATAACAAACCTCGGTGGAAAATCTATAACCCAATCAATTAGCTATCCAGCCAGTTCGAAACGATGTGTAAATACATTTTTAACGTTCTCCTCGGCCACGTAACATGGTCCATTTGCTGCTATTGCGAAACTGTGTGAAAATGCGGAAGAAATAAACACTGGCACTAAAACTTAACGGTATTCCGGTCAAATATGGGTCAATATTGGCACGAGAGAGGTTCCCGAAAGAAAACAACTCGAATTATATAACGAACAATTACATTTGCGGGTACAGTCTCGCAGCTTCCTTTGTTTCCTGATTGTTGGAGCGGGGTATGCTGGACGCCTCCATTATATATGTAATAAGGCCCTAAGCAAGGACCACCATAGACTTGAAACGCACAGATAGGCGTATCTAGCACAGAATCTACTACGTCAAAATTTTGTAGTATTGGCTTTGTAACAAAATTTTATTCTCGGCTTCATTATTATTTTCATTGTGATTTCTTCTTCTGTTAGATAATGCTTTTATGCTGTAATGTTGCTGAATAAACATGTGAGATATGTTGGGCTGCATAACTGTTTTTTACACTAGAAGCTCCAGATTATTTTTTAAATTAAATAGCTTGTTTCTTTCTGGTCATGATCTCGCCATGTCTGCGCATTTTGTTCGTCTTCTAGGGTTATGAAGTCGGTTTTGAAAAGTTTATGAGCTAGATATTTCTCGTGTACAATTGAATTAGAAATTAAGTTCCGCGTTCTATCCTTTGTTAATTCTTAACGTTGTTGTTTGTTGTTATCCGCGATTGTTTAAGTACTTTAACTTGTTCAAACAATGTTTGGCAATGTTTTACTTTCACGTTAGGGAGCTTTGCATAAGTTATACACTATGTTACTTTACCTATGTTGTCTTGCCATCTGTTACGTAATGTCGCTGAGACGTGAGCTTTTGTTTTCTTATATAAGTACTTGTATTTTGTAGGTAGGCTGAATTTTACGAAAAGACTGCGCAGTGTACGATACTGAGCTTAATTGTTTTAAATTACTAAATCAACCCCAATCATTGAATTTTTAGACTTGCATGTCATCGAATTGTAACCAGATGTTCGGAGTTTTGAATTATCAAAACGCGTTTGAAACGGTACCTACGTTTCACTTGACGTTTGTAGTTTTAACTTTTTAAGCGCATTCCAAAAAATGGAAATGTTCGGCTTATATTTTTTAATGGCCACAACAAAACCAAATTGTATTGTTGTAAAATGATGTAGCAAATAGAGAAATAGCAGACTTATCAACAACAAGCGAAACTATGATCAAATTATATTAACTATAGGTTTCTGCGGATCAAATAATTTTGATGGTTGTCCAATCACAGCTAAGCCGGAGCGAGTCAAAGGCGACATCACCGCCGGATGAGGGTTGACACCTGTCTATCCGACTGAAGCCTCAAGCCACGCCGCGCTATATTGGTTCACTTGTTTATTGACTAGTGGTAGCTTTGATTAATTAATAGCTAGAGGTCTCAGCGTACGCGTTGTAATTGAAATTGTACATTTCATGTTTGAAGCGCAGTTTGATGCATTGTTTTCAATTTCAGTAATGTCTTTTTGTTTTGTTTTATTGCAAAATATATGTGTAGCGGTATCGGCTACTATTTATTACGTTGTAAGTTGTCCGCGACATCGTTCGCGTGGAATTTTTTTTTAGTAGCGCGTGTATCGTATATTTTTCCGGTACAAAAGCCATTTTGTGACATTTCTCGGCACTCACAGATTCTCTGCACAAGATTTTGTCAAAATCGGTTGAGCGGTTACAGTGTAAAGATATAACGGACATACACACTTTCGAGTTTAATATGTTAGTAGTCAGGTTCAGTCCTGCGCCTGATCTTTTGCCAGTCGTGTCGGTCGTCCGTCTGGGTTGTGAGAGTAAGAAGAATAGATAGTGCTCTTGTGTAATGCGCACACACTTGGGCACTATAAAATTACTCCTGCGTAACTGGCCTGGTTTCAATGACACCGGTCACCGTCGCCGAAACCGGTGTGGCCTGTGGGAGTTATTATTATTACTTGCAGTCAGGATTTTTTTTGCGTAGGATTATTTATTATAGATTTTATTTAGAGGATTACATTGTAATGCTTATCCAATTGCTATGCTGCTACTAATTTTGCTATAAATGCTATTCAGAATAAATGGAAAATATTCTTTCAGTTGAATTTAAAACCGACCGAGGGAAGTTGCTCAGACTTCACTGCATTAGGCGAGAGGAATATTTCAGGCATCCCATATTTTAAAACGAAAAGTTTATTATTGTTGGCTGCATTTTGTTTCAAACAGTAATTATGTCATACAGTCTTCAGTTAAATAGTTTTATCTACTCAGTTGAGAGCGACAAAGTTACTTTATAGCGTTTGTAGTTTTAGTGACACAAAACTGTACTAATCTTTCTACAAACTCTATCTTATATCTTTAAATGAGCAATTCTTGTATGTATATATAAATTTAGTATACAGGGAGTTTCGAGGGCGATAAATCGATCTAGCTAGGAATCATTTTTAGAAAATATCATTTATTCGTGTTTTATCGAATACAATATCGAATACAAGTCAAATAGCTAGTAATTATACTATCTATGTTATAACTTATAATGTTACAAATAGTAACATAAAGCATGTGACAGAGAGGGGACAGTCGCAATCCCCAGATTCTACCTCTGTGAGTGCGATAAGGTTGAATAAAACCTACAAATCCAGCAATCACTTCGACCGGGACAGAATTAGGTTTCCAATCCACTCTTCAAGATTAATCAAGTCGACTCCGATAGTGGAAGGTTCCAGAATTCACCTCGCAGCAGCAATCAGTCAAGTTTAGCTGGTCATTACCGGTAATGGGATTACCACTTTGTCGCCGCGATCGCCATGATCTGTGGTGGCACAAAGTGCCGCAAAATCCCTCTTTGCAGGTGTTAAAATGTTTAATCGCGGTCTTACGTTATCGGTTGATTTATGTCCGGTTGGGAGGTTTATTTGACGGTGGTTTTCTTGAGGCTTTTGATTGACTAAACAAATGTTTTGAGCCAATCAACAACTCTGTTTTGGATAGATAAATAAACTGTCAAGACACCTGCAAAACTTGGAATAAGCTATTTTGCGCCCAAAAATAAAGTGAAACGAGAGAATCTGGGGTTCAACTAACGAGCTTTCGCTGTTCAAGTTAGTCCGTCTAATATCAAGCAGCAAAGTAAAGTACCTATTTTCATATTATACATTATGTGAATCGGTTTTGTATGATTAAACGTTTTATACACGATTTTGTAGTTTAATAGCCAACCGACTAAATCGAACATGGAACTAAATTGTTGAATGAAAGAATTGGAGCCTCTCAGAATTTTTCGCGTATTATCCTCTCTTTTTTGAAGCAACACTCATGCATATCGCTACAAACCGTACTCGTCTTCCAAAGTTATACCCAGAAAAAATTTTTGCGTGCACCAGTTTCGGCCGAATTAATTGAGATTGTATGTCTGGTCCAACTGTTCGATGCAGTTGTTGGAGCCCTCCGGCGATGCGATACTTAATTCGTTGTCGGAATATAAAAATATTCCGACAACGAATCTGTAAGCACGGGGTTTGTTTCTGTAAGCAAATGCGAAATAATAAAGTCTGAGGATTACTTTTAGGTAAGTCTTCGTTTAAGACAATGGTTAAATCAAGCATAAAAGTAACCTAAATGAACAACTGTAACATTTTTTCAAACCCCTTTAAAGTTGTGCGTGGCCTAATATTTTCTTTCAAAAGTTCGAAAAGAGTGTGCTAAAAGAATCGATTACAAACTTAATAACTAATAAATGACTGCTTTAAGAGCTGAGACAAATAATGTGCGGTTAAATTATGTAGCAGATACATTTTTAAAGTCATGTGTTTGCGTTTCTTAATTTGTCACATGATCTCATTATTACGAGTATGTCCTATGATTAAGTAATAATTATGTACTATGTCGTATACATGTTACATACACAACTCACAAGACGTATCGTGTTACAAGAGGCGCCGGGAAGACAGGCGCTTTGCAGTGTACCGTGTTATTATACTGATTATTAGTTCCCATAGATAACAACCAATTATATCTGGTAGAACCTAGGTCATTAGGGAGTCTGTTTTAGACGTAACTGGATAAGTCTTCAAGGGTTGATACCATCGAAATATAGAATATAAGAAAACAAAGAATACTTACTTTAGGGTGAGTGGGTGTCCTGTGTAGAGTTTTCACCGTAAAAGTAGCAGCGCTGAAATACTTACTTTTGGCTTCTATGTTTCTATGAAAAACGCCCCAGCGTTATGAATTTGTCCATACAAAAGTAAAAAAGAAATTACTTACTCTTTCAGCGCAACTTTCACAGTCAACTCTACGAGTATACAGGGAGCTTATACACACCCTAAAGTATATTATCACTTTGTTTTAACCTGAAGATACTTTCTCAAGTACGCCAACTCCTTAAGACTCATTGGCGTTTGTCAACCCTATGGACTTTACAATGGTCGTTAGCTGAACCCCGCGGTCTTCACTATTGTTTATACCACCAATTAAGGGTGAAGCCAGACGAGCGTAATTTTGTAAGTCGTGAGTCGCAGAATTTGTGCCGCGTATTTATCTTTTCATACAAATCATGACTCACAAAATTACACTCGTGTGAATCAAACAGGACTTAAGTATGAAACTGAATGCAGCAGAATTTCTGCCAGCCGAAATTCTGCGACTCACAACTCACAAATTACGCTCGTTTGGCTTCACCCTAAACCCAACAGTAAGGGGTTATTGTTGATTCCATATTTTATACCTACGTATAATAAAAACTAAGGAAGAGTTACTATGTCAAAAAATTTGTCCACGAGTGTATAAACACCGGAAAGGAATTATGTTTACTCTGAATTACAACAAACTAGGAGTTGCTGGCATGATCTTTTGCTGCTCGAATTCACAGATATAAAAAGTTTAACCGCCGTACTCAGAGACATTAAATTATGATTAACCTTCAATTTAATGAGGAGTTTGACAGACAATGTAATGGAGCTCATGTCAAAATTTTTAATTAAGTAATTAGAATTTTTTTTATGAAAGAAGTTGCGCTTAAATTATTTACATTTCAATTAAATTTATTTGAACTCAAACATAGAAAATGAAATACTTAGAGATATCTTCGAATGTATTTTGTTTTGTGCACAAAATTTTAATTTGTTTCACTTATTTCGATAATTATTAATTACTGGTTGACTAGACCACACACTTCGCTTACGATACGAATAAGTGCTAAGTACTTATAAATATGTATGTACGATGAAACTATTGTATAAGTACGCTTATGTAATACAGTACGTGACTGATTATGATAATTTCGACATTATCGTTATGAACACAAGGTCTACGTCCGTTTAAAGTTGAACGGTAAGGGATAGTCATGTCGGTCTAGGACACTTACATTGTATGATTTAATTGTCAGAGTGAAAAGGTTTGTCCAGCCATCGTTTTTGTTACTGTCATTTTTATTATAATTAACATGTAATGGAAACAAAAGAATATAACATTAATATGAAAAAGATTTTTATATTGTTTTAACAAATTATATTCTTTGTTGATAAGTTGATAACAAATAAAAATAATATAATTTCGATAGCGATGTTAGGAATTAAAATATGTAGGATTTGAAATATAGTCCAGGCCTGAGCGTTCGTTGTGGATGATTTATACATTATTTACAGAGCGAAGTAACTATTCTTCAAATACTGTAGTGTCTGGGACGCTCGTACGCTGAAGGAAAACATCGTGAGGAAACCCGCACATAGTTGGTCCCAGACGTATTAACTTGTTCTTTCCTAGACTAGGCCGACTATGTTCCGAGAGTGGTGTATGTGCTTGGGCAACTATACGGACATTTAAAATCTTTGAATACCTTTTATGTCAAATCCCATCCCATACGTTTTTATGTCATCCCATCATGTAATTCAAAAGAACGCAAATTCAAAAATGCATTTCAAGTAACTCTAGTCAATTCTTCTTTGATCGCGCTCCGAAATTGCTTTGCTAGTTGACGGCTCCGTTTTTCGTGTTCACGTTTACAAATCCAATCCCGCTTTGACCGTGTAGGCTGTTATTAATTTGAATAAACCAACACGTCTCCTGCTGTCGAATATCTAGGCTACGTATGCATGTCCATACATATTCAGCGCTGGTAATACGGTGTTGACACCTTTGTGACAGGACACCTTGACTGGCAGGGGTTGTGGGGTGTTACAGGGTTAGGTACAGTCGGGGAGTGAATTCAAAGGACAGTCGTAGACTCAAATGAATTTAGAAGTAGGTACAGTCAATTTCAAAGGTTTATTCATTTTGTTATTGTGATTTCTTAGGTTGACGCGAATATTGTTCATATAGTTAATAGTTTTAAACACACTAATTTTCTCGCTAAGCTCTCTTTTCATATTTCCGACGTTCGATCTTTTTTTTATTATGAAATAATAAACGAGCAAACGGGTCACCTGATGGAAAGCAACTTCCGTCGCCCATGGACACTCGCAGCATCAGAAGAGCTGCAAGTGCGTTGCCGGCCTTTTAAGAGGGAATAGGGTAATACGGGAGGGTAGGGAAGGGAAGGGAAGGGAAGGGAATAGTTGAGGGTAGGGAAGGGAATAGGGTAGGGGTTAGGGAATTGGGCCTCCGGTAAACTCACTCACTCGGCGTGAAACAGCGCAAGCGCTGTTTCACGCCGGTTTTCTGTGAGAACGTGGTATTTATCCGGTCGAGCCGGCCCATTCGTGCCGAAGCATGGCTCTCCCACGTCTTAAATCTCTACTTTTAACTGGCAGTCACGGGTGCATAGTAACATGAAACATAAAGATAGGATCACAGGAATAAGACAATAAGTTCTTAGACTTTTTACAGAATTTTACTAATTTTGATTCGGTAGAGCTTACCATAGATCAATTTAAGCCAGTAGGTAGTGCCAGCAAAATGTACGTTCAGTTTCAATATTATGTTAAACATTTTCGCAACATGTAGATAATAATATTGTGTAACAAAAGTCAACATTTCCAATCAAATGTCGTTGAAATTAACGACAGAATTAATAATAGTGTTCATTTGCGGTAAGCGGGTTCACGGTTGTGCGGGATTGTGTCAAACATGAAAATTGTGCGGACACTGATTTTCAATTTTCAGATCACAATAAACAGTCGAAAATTAATTAAAATTAAAACTTATTTGTTTAAATTAAGCTTCTTCTTTTTCTTTTATTCAAGGGCACTTGTTGGTGGAGTTTTCGTCACTGGTCACATAGTCAAGGTGCTGGTAGAGGATATTCTCTAGCCCAGGAGTTCCCAAACTGTGCGCCGCGGCGCCCTGGTGCGCCGTGAGTCGACCCTCCATCATTATTCATAACCACAAATATTATAAAATAAAATAATAATATTTCGAATTATACAAAGCAGGCAGATGATTAAATATTTGTTTATTATTATTTGCTTGCTTGACCTAACTTATAACCATTAAAGGTGTTTATTTATGTATATTTTTTGTAATAGCTAGGTAGATAAAGGCGCGATGACAAAATACTGACTTGTAAGTGCGCCGCAGGCTGAAAAAGATTGGGAACCCCTGCCTACAGTCTATAGATTATACAGTATAGAACATCTATAGAACATTGACTTGCAATTTGCATATTTTTTTGGTCATCCTCTACCCTTCAAGATTAGTCTTATTTAGACTGAATAATTTTGTCTATATCCTTATGCATTTCTTCACTCTGGCTCAAACTCCTGGATGATTTTGTATGTCCCGGCTGTCATAATACATTATACAATTTTCGCCTGTTGCATCGTCGTCGCTAGATACATTTGCACCTGCCCTTATTATGGATACGATGGGGTCTACATCTACACTAATCTAATAAAGAGGTAAAGTTAGTTTTTTTGTTTGTAGGTGGTAATCTCTGAAACTACTGGTCCGATTGCAAAAAAATTATCATTGATTGAGTGTCTTTTATCCTGCGTGACATAGGATATTATATTTTATGTGTGAAAAGTTATTTTCATGTTTTTCCCTGAAATTATGTCGATCTCAGAATTCCACGTAAAGCCGCGGGCAAAAGCTAGTGTCTTATAAACAAAAATACACTACTACTAATAAACATAAAAGTACTAATAACCAATAATTTTCACTCAAAATCACTTTTGACCAACCTATAATATTATGTATTAATCAAAAATAGTTTTGACTGATTTTGTTAGTCAATTGTACTAAAATACAACATGTCTCAGTCGCCATTTTGCTATAAACATCATTAATTAGAGTTGCATTCGGCTAATTGGTCCATACAGCGCGACTGTACTACAGTACAGCACAAACATAGTACGGTAGAGGTACTTGGCCGTGCCCTTGAAATCTTGCTAAATAAAGAAACAAGTATACATAGAAGCTTAAGACGTAATATTACATTATTTTAGTACCGTACTCAAAGTTACCTAAAATCACGGAATTGTGTGTGCGAAAAATCAGACGGTCCAGTCCAGTACGTAAACGGTTTACTGTATTACACTGTGTCTGTACTCAATAAGACGGAATCAAGTGTGTATTCAGCGGTAATTGGTGGCGCAAGTCGCGGTCACGTCGCCGTCACGTCGGCGTGTCACTCACGAGACGTGACACGTCACGCTAACACGCTGCGCGTTTGAATGTGCCAGCTACTTGCTGAGTCGCTCGCAGGTTTTTAGTAAATTGTAGTCCTCAAGTTTGATGCTAGTAAAAATTGATGGCCAGTATGATATGGTAGACGCTACATAATATAAAACTTTTACCCTCTTAATAATAAATGGATAGGCTATACAATATTTTATGCTTGTATTATATTATGACATATAAATAAATAAATAAATGACAAAGACGCTGGAAAGACAAACAGTTAGAATCCACACACTACACGTTAATCATTATATAAATAAACGAGCTTTAGCTCGCGGCTTCGCTCGCGTTAAGAAGTATTATAATATACAAACTTTCATCCCCTATTTTAACCCCTTGGAGGTAGAATTGATCAAAATCCTTTCTTAGCGGATGCCGACGTCATATCATCTACCTGCATGCCAAATTTCAGCCCGATCCGTCCAGTGGTTTGGGCTGTGCGTTGATAGATCACTATGTCAATCAGTCAGTCACCTTTGAATTTTATATATATAGATATATAAAACTAGCTAAAAGCCGGGCTTTGTGAGGGCTCTCGTCGACCTTGACTGACTGATTATAACATATCTACATATAAATAAAAATTACTATGTTAGAACACAAATCAATAGGCGTGATAGTTTTTCCGTAAAGTGTACCACAAAATGTAAAGATTGTAAGAGAGAGGCTCGCTTCGCTTGCCCTGATAAACATATAAATAATGCTTTATTCGTGTATTAAGGTAATACACACTAAACTACCAAAAGCTTTACGTTTTTTCGACACCACATAAAGAAAAGATTATAAAATTTTAAAAGTTTTTTTCTATATTTTGTTCATCGCGTTTTGTCATATGTATAGCAAGAATTCTTGCTATACATATGCATATAGTATAGCAAGAATAGAAGATTTTTACATTTCAAATCTTAGAATAATTATTGTACCTTCAATATTTTTTTGATTTAAAACAGCGGTCAGCTATTTCTTTGTACAAGTTACTAGCATAATGTGAAGAGAGCACAACCTAATAAATGTGACTAGAACGTATTCGTACCAATTACATGATACTTGTTTCTATTAATAAGATTTTCTTGTGCCTAAATGTTTTCGTGCTGGCTTTACTTCGAAAATAGTTAAGGATACCTTTTATTAAGAATTAAGATGTTTGGTAGTAACGAACAGAAATAATATCCTGCGATTGAAGCGAAATTTATTTTAGACTAGATGGCGCCCGCCATACCGTTGCGCCAAATTAGTTTATCGCGCGGGAACCGTACAGTAACTGTAAAGTACAGTACCGGGGTAAAAGTATTCTATGTCTTTTCCTGGAACTCAAAGTATCGCCATAGCGAATTCCAGCAAAATCTTTTCAGCAGTTTGGGCGTGAAGAGGCAACAGACAGACAGACAGACACATATTTGCTTTTAAAATATACAGACACATATTTGCTTTTAAAGTATAATGAATTTTTTCGGGCTCCACCAAGCCATATTTACTTAAAGCTTTTTGTGATTAATAAGTAAATTATAATTACTATTCATTCGTAAAAACGACACAATTTAACACGATGACTTATTCAACGAATATTTATGTTTACTTATACATTTGCTAATCGTGCTGCATCTGTTTCTTCATTCTTCATTATTAAATGTGTAAATGGGACGTGAGAACTATGTATAATATCTTGTATTATTATGTTTTTGTGTAACAATAATGTATATAATTAGCATAATGTACAAAGTCACGTTTTGACGTGACCACGTTTAATTATGTGGGTAGTTTTGCATTTGTGGTGTTGGATGAAAAAGTTAATAACTACTCGGAATAACTTCTCACGTGACGGGCTTACGTTTGTAATTACGATTCGCGGTTTTTAAAATCTGTTTTTGAATTTGGAAAATAGTAAAAGTAACTTATAGCGTTTTCGGCATCTAGATTCTGGAACTGCCCCGGGGCAGGGCAGGCCGAATTGATACGGAAATAGCCGAACGAAACCGGTGATCTACGAAGCACTTACACTTGGTACTAGTGATACGTAGTAATTTCAACTTCGGCTTTTTCCGTATCCATTCGGCCCGGGGGCAGTTTGGTACTAGTGAAACGATTTAAACTTCGGCTTTTTTCGTATCCATTTGGCCCACCCTGCCCCGGGGCAGTTCAACATGCCGAAAACGCTAATAAATAAAATAAAGCAATAATAAAAAAAATTGACGTTGCAAAAAATGAAAATAATCTGTCGTAACAAAAAAAACCTATAAAAAGTCAAATGAAAATGGTCGCAGTTAAGCATAAGTTTTTTTTTTATGAAATAGTAGGGCAGGGAATAGGGTAGGGGATTGGGCCTCCGGTAAACTCACTCACTCGGCGAAACACAGCGCAAGCGCTGTTTCACGCCGGTTTTCTGTGAGAACGTGGTATTTCTCCGGTCGAGCCGGCCCATTCGTGCCGAAGCATGGCTCTCCCACGTATAAATTTTAACGTAAAAATAAGTATTCTAACCTACGAATAATGAAAACTAAGGAAAAGTAACTCCGTCAAAAAACATGCTCCACAATACTTGTCAAAAAAGTGTACCGGTACACATTTCAATACATTTGCAATATTTAGGTGACCTTGAGCGGTACTAGACTGACGTTACATGACAGATCAAAAGGAACCAAATTTAAAACGGCAATAGTATGGGAGTTACGATTCCTTAGTTTTTATTATTCGTAGGTTCTAACCCAACATTTATTTTGTTGTTAAAGTTTGAATGCAGTCTTGTTCTAAATCATCTATAGAACATAAGGGCATATCTTAACTCCATATTACGTATTTTTTTGTGGGTTAGTACACGAATGCTTAGCGTCCAAATAAAGTTTCAATATCTCGTCGAAACTTCCTTATGCTGAATTTCATTTATAGCGCGGATATCGTTAATTTTTCTGGAGATAAGCTATCCTGTATCTATTCTTAGAACTAAAAGTTTTAGCCAAAGAAGGTCCAGACAAACACGCCTTGAAATTAAATATACTTTTATATGGGCAAGGGCCCGAGCGTCACGAGTTTCCCCATACAAAAGTGAAAGAAAAATTTGGTCTTTCAGCGCTGCTACTTTTACAGTGAACTCTCTACAAGGAACACGTACACACCCTAAAGTATTATCACTTATTTTTGTTACACCCTGTATTATTAGTAATGATTCCATCGTTTACAATTGCATTTCGTGCTTTGGAAATTAGTGTTTTGTGAGTTGTGACGTGACTTATTAGGACACTAGTGGTCGCTGCGGCCGACAATCGAATGTTTAGTGGTTTTAGTGGATTCACTAGATGTAGTGGGCTTAGTGGAGGGGTTTATCGGATGTAGGGGGTTTTTGTGGTGCGCTGATATGTGTTTGACGGCGGGGTTAATTGGGTTTGAAGCGGTGTTGGGAAATATTTAGTTGAATGTCAATCAAATTTAATTATTGGTAAAATAAATTACCTAAACATACAAATCTTTCTTCAGGCAGTATACTTCGAACAATGAGGGTGCCTTACCGTAACATATGAAATGATTTTTCCTATTTACATAATCAATAGATGATTTAGGCAGACACAATCGTAATAGAATAGAAAGAATAGAAATCTTATATCTTTAAACGAGCAATTCTTGTATATATGTATATATGTATATATATATATATATATATATATATATATATATGTATATATATATATATATATATATATATATATATATATATATATATATATATATATATATATAACCTAAATTTTTTTTCACTTTTGTATGGGGAAACTCGTGACGCTCGGGCCCTTGCCCATACAAAAGTGAAAAAAATTTTTCGTCTTTCAGAGCTGCTACTTTCACAGTGAACCCTCTACAAGGAACATGTACACACCCTAAAGTATTATCACTTATTTTTGTTACACCCTGTATACATATGTATATGTATACAGGGTGTAACAAAAATAAGTATACATATGTATACATATGTATATGTATACAGGGTGTAACAAAAATAAGTGATAATACTTTAGGGTGTGTACATGTTCCTTGTAGAGGGTTCACTGTGAAAGTAGCAGCTCTGAAAGACGAAAATTTTTTTTCACTTTTGTATGGGGAAACTCGTGACGCTCAGGCCCTCTCGGAATCGGCTCCAACGATTTTCATGAAATTCAGTATATACGGGGTTTCGGGGGCGATAAATCGATCTAGCTAGGAATTATTTTCAGAAAATGTCTTTTTACTCGTGTTTTATCGATAATCGATGAACTGAAAAATATGACTCTTCCTGACATCTATTGGCGAATAATAACACTATTTTGTAAGCAATGAGTGTTTGCTATACCGAGCAAAGCTCGGTCATCCAGGTACTAGTTTATTAAATCAAGTTACATAGACTCATTTCTTAGTAAAGGCTTATAAAGTATGTTAGTAAAATTATCTTTATAAATTTTAATAAATAATAATACCTATTTTGACTACATACAAGCAGTAACTTGAGCTAGATTCGAAGGCTAGATTCGATTCGACAGTAATCAGAAAGAAGCTGTACAAGTGTTGAATTATGTATAACAATAGAGTCGCGAATAATCAATCTACTCATTTAGTCCAACTCATATTTCAAGTAGAATTGAAAAGAACATGACCATCCGTCATATCAAGTGCGTAATTACCGAGCATTACACATGTTGCGTGACGGCGTCACGCGACGTCGCGTGTCCTGTAATCACCACTGTCAATGATACGGAGGTGTCGGACTGACGTGACGGTATTTATTACACAAACGCCCCAATTCCCAGTCCTTGAGGTGTGTTAGGGCTCCGCGTTTAAAGGGTAAAAACCAAACCCGCAATAATTCTGCCGCACTCAAAAACATTTAATGATGACTAAATAGTCCAGTAGGGTGAGTTCAGCCTTGTGGGAAGCTGAAATTAATTATAGTCAGATTTTTTTTTGCTCCAGTGTTTAGAGGAGGTCACAAATAGCTTAAATTCAAAAACTCGTCCAAATCCGACGAATGTATGTGCAATATTATGTTATAAGCTATTTATGACCTCCTCTAAACACTAATGCAAAAAAATCTGACTATAATTAATTTAAAAACAAATCTAACTCAACTGGGGTAAAGCTACAATATTAAATGAAGAGTTTGAGTGTATGGGACTTATTTCAAAAAATTTATTTAATTACAAATTAACATGTTTAACGTCTCTGAGTATGTCAGTAGGATTCCACACAAAACTGTGTGCATTGCATTGTATTTAGATTTTCGTAATGAGTTTTGACGCAGATATTTGCGATCGTTGCTAATTCGCAGTTGTGTGTGGGAGCCCTTAGACTTCCATGTGCAGTGTCTGTTAATCGTGGAAAGCTGTATCTTCTTTACCATGGTAGCTAGACAGTTGTAAGTTACAACTGTCTAGCTACCATGGTAAAGAAGATACAGCGTGGTGGTTTTTACTAATTTATTAAAGAAAAACCATAAAGTTAATATACCTAGCGGAATAGAGAAACAAAGGCCTGAGCCAGAGAGATGTCACTATCAGTAACACTGCGTGGTAAAAAGAGACGTGTGATACATGACAGCAGCACTCTTTTTTGACGTCCCGTCGGCACGTGCCGCACGTTGACAATTTAATCTCATAGAAACATGTTCAATCATGCTTGTGTAAGGGTATACGTACACATATTATTACACACAGGTGAAACCAATTTCGGTTTCGCTTGACAGCTCGAGATTGTTGCTCTATTCCGCTAGGAATATTAACTTTATCGTAAAAACATTTTCATCTCAGTCTTAGGCTGCGTTTCCACTGAAGCGGGGCGGAGCGGAGCGAAGCTTAGCGGTGCCCGAATTGACCAATCGTGCTATTCCAGCGGAATGACAGCGAAGATTTCGAGCATGATGATTGGTCAATTCGGCACCGCTAGGCCCCGCTCCGCTTCAGTGGAAACGCAGCCTTAGCATAGGAAGTTGGAGAGAGAGAAAGTACACCGCTGCTAAAAACTACAGATTCTTAGAACCTTTTCGAAGAAGATTTTATAGCGTTACTCTAATCTCTCTTTTATTCAACTGGCAACACTTCACCAGCTTAAATAGGTGTTCCAAGCACATTCGGTTCCTCGTATTTTCGCTCCGAGTCCATTATTAATGTTAGCTGCTTTCGCCTCAAACTGAGAATATGAGATTTCGGGAGATTCGTAGAATTGGCACAATAACTAAAATCTAATATAGAAGGGGATGCTGAGGCAAGAGTACTTCCTTAGGTTTGGAGAACTAGGTCTTTTACAAAAGCGGTCAAGGTTTAGTTATAACGATATGTACTTAATATAACTCGTCCAATATGATTGTGATAATCTAAATAATTCTAAAATGTATGTTGTATGAATTGAATAATCTATATATATAAAACTCAAAGGTGACTGACTGATTGACATAGTGATCTATCAACGCACAGCCCAAACCACTGGACGGATCGGGCTGAAATTTGGCATGCAGGTAGATGTTATGACGTAGGCATTCACTAAGAAAGGATTTTGATCAATTCCAACCCCAAGGGGTTCAAATAGGGGATGAAAGTTTGTATATAATAATGCTTCTTAACGCGAGCGAAGCCGCGGGCAAAAGCTCGTAAAATATAAGATTTATTTCCAGTTTCTTAGGTGTTTTGACAAGACAGGATATCTGAATAGATAGTACTTTTAATTATTATCTATCGCATAAACATTAAGCGCAAATAAAATAAAAACCTTAAAAGCTGGGCATTAGGAACACGTATTAATTAATATTTTTGTTTCCAGGTAAGCACATCGGCTGTCTTCTTTGCTCTTCATGTACCATCGAGGAAGTTGATTCCTATGCAATTGACAGACCAACGTTATTTGGTCGAATATGTCAATTCAATGTTAATTGTGATCTGTCAGCTGGGTTTGACGTAACGCAACCAAACTACTTAGGTCCCCGATTTGCATAGGAATCAACTTCTCTGATAGTACCTAAAATCTGTAAGTCCATTTTCAAAGTGCTAACGCGACTTTCTTATTAGAAAATACTCTTTCTTCTGAATCTGTAATCTGTATTAATACTAGTAGTAGGTTAACGATATAATGCATTAAGCAAATCCAACGTAACTCATAAAAGCCTCATTTTATTCGGAGTGCATAGTTTTAAAGTGACATGTCTTCATAACGTACAGCAGAGGCCCTGTATACATAACCAATTTTCTTAACTGGTTGTATGCGAGAGGGGTTACGTACGTAGGACACCAGTGTACGGTGATGGATGACATTTTAATGTGTTCGTCGCTGCAGCGCACGAGCCAATCTCATTTCGTAATAGTTTATGTAAGGATTTACTTGTTTAGTGCGGATAGATTACGTTAACTTGGCCTGGGCGCACACTAGGCGACACGCGTCCGTGACAAGACGCGATGACTGGCAGAGAAAATGTCATACATCTTGTTCGACCTTCGCTCGGAATGATGACAAGGTCAAAGATTAGCGAATTTTGTTAATAAAATAAAGAAATCACGGTAAAAAATAAGTGTTCCCAAAATTTCAGCTTAATAGCATTTCTATTTTTTTTGATTTATGCGCCTTTAAAGTTGGATATTCAAGTCGATTTTTTTTTCAATTAAATTTCTTAATATTTGTGTACAATTTGATAACTTATGCAATTAAAAGCAACTTTTGTTATGAAACCACTTTGATAAACGCAATATTTAATATACCTGTCGAACAAAGTTGTCTCCCGATGCGTACAAACTACGAAAGACTGACGTCAGTCTTTCGTAGCACTTTGTATGAAGCGTTTCTTCTTCTTCTGCAGGCAGGTCTTTTTTATGAGATATTTGAATTGTCATATCTTGGTGAATTTTTAAGCTATCAGTAATTTTTTTAACAATGTTTCTTTTTTTAAGTGTCCTCCAATTACCGATAAGAAAAAAAAATTGTCATCATGCCTATTGTCGTCAGAATTTCCGAGTCGCACAAATACTCGTTACTTTTGTAAGGATAGATATTTTAAATACAGTTATATTGTATTTTAGTAAGGATAGATATTATTTTAATGACAGCTATATTATTTGTGTTTAGTTTATGGACATTTTATGTTAGCAATACTAACCTGAAGTTGGCAATACTGAGAGTGGTATGGTAGTGGCAAGAAAAAGGGAAGTCCGGCGCGGGGGGAATCGTGAGCCGGCACTTTTGGGGAACGAGCTTCGGGTGAAGACTCTCAGCATTGGCGCCTTCCGGTTGGAGTCCGGTCTACGGTGGAAGAGAATAATGAAGAGTTTGGTTGGATTATTTCGTTTTATAATCCTTTTTTTTATAAAACAATGGGAGCAAAAGTGCAAACGGGTCACCTGATGGAAAGCAACTACTGTCGCCATGAAACTCGCATGGGCGCATGCAAAGCTGAAGAGCTGCAGGTGCGTTGCCGGCCTTCTAAGAGGGAATGCCATGTTCGCTCCAGAGTTGTCGTAGTAGCGCTGACACGATTGTGGCCCGTCTGGCCACACGTACCTACAGGGCCTCCGCTACCATATATGCAATGTGTGCATGTACACGGGCGCCACCCTCTAGGGGCGCCAAATTGCCATCTTTAGGGGCGCCAAAACCAAAAAAATTTGCCTAAAGGGGCGCCAAAATCCTTTTTTTTGCACACAGGCGCCAGTAGCCCTTACGGGGGCCCTGCGTACCTACTTCTACCTACAGACGAGCAAAGGCTCTGTCTGTGTCTCAGCTTCATATTCTCTTACTAATAATCACTTTTTTAGTCGCCAAGGCTAGCAACAGCAACTGCACGGCTAATGCTACAACAACGACTTCGCAAGAAGGGCCGATCCAGTCAATAGTCGCGCGATAAGTAGCTTAGTATGTGATGGCCCTTAGCGCAGACTAAGAGTACGTTACACACTTAGACGAAATAAAACGGTAAAGACTAAATACAGAGTTTTGCGAATCATTATACTGAGTCTGGTGCAATCTTGGGGAGAGCCATGCTTCGGCACGAATGGGCGCTGGCTCGACCGGAGAAATACCACGTTCTCACAGAAAACCGGCGTGAAACAGCGCTTGCGCTGTGTTTCGCCGAGTGAGTGAGTTTACCGGAGGCCCAATTCCCTTCCCTATCCTCCCCTATTCCCTTCCCGTTCCATCCCTACCCTTCCCTATTACCCTATTCCCTCTTAAAAGGCCGGCAACGCACCCGCAGCTCTTCTGATGCTGCGAGTGTCCATGGGCGACGGAAGTTGACGGAAGGACTAGTTTATTTAGAGCATGAAGATACCTACCATCTCTCACCTCGGTGCGATGTGATTACCTAACATTTATTTGAACTTAAAAAGATAAAATAAATGCACTTGCTAGAGATTCGGAATGAAATAAGGGGACAAACGAGCAAACGGGTCACCTGATGGAAATCAGGTGACCCGTTTGCTCGTTTGTCCCCTTATGTCATAAAAAAAAAACTACGCCTTATGATTATACTCGTAACGGTGATACATACTGTAAGTAAACTAAGTCTGTCCTTTCACAGCTTTCGCTTTATTATATATTTTTTTCTTTACAATATGCATTATTTTTTAAATAAATATAATAAGCTCAACAATAACTATCACATTTTTGGTAAAAGTTTAACGTAGAAAATAAATTGTTTTAAAACATATCTGTCGAACGGGGTCTGAAAATTCCAGCTCCCTCATTTAGGTTTTTCGGCAAAACATTAATCAAACTTTCTACTCAACTTTATGAAAATGAATCGAAACTTTCCGCAAAAAACTGTCACTCGTATTTTACGTTTTAATTCACCGACTTGTCAAAAAAATGTAACTCATTTAAAAACCGCGCGATACGGATACGTTATGACTCATGATAGATGACGTTCGATAGTTTGGGACTGCGGGTAGTTTGAAATTTATTTTTGTTACGCTCCATTTTACGGTGTATGACAAAGTGAGCAGTGATTTTGGATCTATGGCTATGTTTTAGCTGGATAAGGCTTTCACCAGAGCTAGAAACGTGGGAGAGCCATGCTTCGGCATGAATGGGCCGGCTCGACCGGAGAAATACCACGTTCTCACAGAACGCCGCGCCGTCGTGAAACAGCGCTTGCGCTATGTTTCGCCGAGTGAGTGAGTTTACCGGAGGCCCAATCCCCTACCTTATTCCCATCCCTACCCTCCCCTATTCCCTTCCCTTCCCTACCCTCCCCTATTCCCTTACCTTCCCTATCCTCCCCTGTTACCCTATTCCCTCTTAAAAGGCCGGCAACGTACCTGCAGCTCTTCTGATGCTGCGAGTGTCCAATGTCCATGGGCGACGGAAGTTGCTTTCCATCAGGTGACCCGTTTGCTCGTTTGCCCTCTTATTTCATAAAAAAAAACATGTCTTTTAGGAATCGATAGCATCTCTACCTTCCTTCCCTCAGTACAGCGCTTCTGTTTTCAAAAACGCTCTGCAGAGCAAGGCACACCTTCCTCGGTAGGAATCCTTAAATATCTATGATGGAATCGCACTCCCCAAAGTGTCTTAAGGTGCTGTTCTATAAATAGTATAAATAAATGTGTTTCTTTATTTGAAACGAGCTTTTGCCCGCGGCTTCGCTCGCGTTAAGAAGTATTATTATATACAAACTTTCATCCCCTATTTGAACCCCTTGCGGTTGGAATTTATCAAAATCCTTTCTTAGCGGATACCTACGTCATAACATCTACCTGCATGCCAAATTTCAGCCCGATTCGTCCAGTGGTTTGGGCTATGCGTTGATAGATCACTATGTCAATCAGTCAGTCAGTCACATTTGAGTTTTATTTATATAGATATGTAAAAATTACTCGATATCGCACCACTTAATGAGAATAAATCACGCAGTGAAATTATTCAAAACAACACGTCCACTGCAGCACCAGATTTATAGAGCCCGCAGCAAACAGCTGCGGTCGAATCGACCCCACTTTTTCCGGTACAAATGAGCCCTTCTCGCCGTGATAAATCATTTCGCAAACATCTAGAATGCCCTCAAAAACTCCGGAAAAACGAGACGAACGAGCCGGTCGGATGGTAAATAAAAGCAGAGGCAATAACTCATACGCCGTTATCGCTGGTGCGCCGTAATCGGTGTTCATTATTTAAACCGTCCGGTAAACGGTGCGAATACCGCCCAACGATAAATCTATTTTTTTCGACATTAATGATACTTCTGTAAAGTAATCAATTCGCCGGTTTCGCGGGATAAATAAATAGCGTTAGGATTGTAGTGCTTTTAGATAAATGATAAACAATTTTGTTACACTGCTTGATATTTTTTTCTCTCTTCCACTGAGAGGAAAAAACCTGTTTTTGTAGAATTACATTTGTGCTCTTATTGCCTACAAACAGTGTTCAAGATACAGATGTATCGTTAACACTCATATTACATCTAGTTTTCAGAAGTTCCTCGTTCTTGTGTTGCAAAAGTACGATCACGTACAATTTTGAATTAAATTTCTGTCTTTGACTTTTGACCCTCCAAAGCCGAGAAAATGAACTGAAGGCAATCGATCCGGATTAAATTTCTTTGACTTTGACTTGTTCGAACCGCAAGGTTGAGGACGCCCGACACCTTCTCGTTGTTTGAGTTTAAAGGGCGCAAAAGTGATAAAGTGTTATTTATGTTGGGGCTCTAATCGCCCGGCGGACGTCGGAGGGTTATAATTAAAAGTTGGCCGTACAGTTGCAGCGTGTATTTCCCCATTAAAAGTTTGCACGGAAACTTCAGCGGAACACAATCAGTTTACAATCAAAGATCGTGCTGGGACATTTAGTTTTTTTCATGTTTTCTAGCCGGATGCAACTACTTTTCTGTACTGTTTACATAATGTGTTAGTCCTTGTTGTGATGCTCAGAAGACATATTAGGGTTACAATACATAATTGAATAGTAGTTAGAAGACTATATTAAATTATTATCGTTTACAACTTCTTCTACTATTTCTGTAGAAGGAATATTTTTAATGTTTACTTAATTTCAGTAAATTGTTTAAGTAAGTACATAATTTTTGACAATATTTTATGCGTGGCTTTAACACGTGAATAACGATGATGATCGATGTCTAACGAAAATGAGTGATACGCCAGTATTTTAATAAAGGCACAAAGTTACATGTCCCATTCCGGGAATATTTGGCCCTTTATCCCTCGTTGGGCCTTTGTAAGCATAAGCCGGGTGCTACAGGTGGCCGGGATGTTTATTTTTTACTTTGACCGCTCCTGACAATCCGCGGCGACCTTGTGTCGACGCAGGGTTTGATATACGGGGCTTTTATAGGTATTTTTATGACGGCCGGCCCCCGGTGCCTGGGGCTTTATCGGCGTAAAATATAAGGAGTTTTTGATTACACATATTTTTAATTACTCACAGGTGTGATAATATATTTTTGTGATTGTGCACGCTCTGTCCATTTTCTTACATGTTGTAGTGTATTGATAAATAAAGATATGACCCAACCTACTTGGGTAGGTAGTGGGGGGAGTAGTAGTGGTCGCTCGACTTCGGTCTGACGATCACTTCTTCTATCAGCTACGAGCCCTAGTGGTGGTGTTAAGTGATATAACAGTATTCTGTGTTTTACTCTCCCTACAACTTACAAGAATGTACAAGTTGTACACATGTCATATTATCTCTCTTCGTAGGGCTGCTGTAAGAAATTTCTTTATAAATAAGCAGTTCATTTGTGTCGTCTTTCCATGTCATTTTTTTTAGAATAAGTTTCTTGTGTATAATAAATGTGAAATAAAAAAAATACGCAATGTAATAGACGCATATAAAAATCAAATTAGTAACAGAAATATTTCAGACGAAGGAACAAGTTGTAATCGTATTTCACAGCAAGTTATCGACAATGTCGTATAGAACGTGTAGAGTGTAGACGGCAATAACAAAATGTTTACTCGGGTCTGCTTCCCCTGTCCGAGAAACTTTTGACGGCAATAAAGCTTCCGACGACCAAAAATGGCTATACGAGAATAGTTGACAAAGTTGTCGTCTAATAAATAAAGAGTTTAAATAGTTTTGTCGCAACAAAGTTATTTACGACGAGACTAAAAGGAAGCAGACGTCACTTTGGTAGTGATGCGAATAATCGGCCGGCGTGTTTACCCGAACTCCGAGTAATGGCTCGGACGACCGCCAAAAACTGGCCCGAACTAGCCCGAACTGGCCAAAACCGGCTAGAACCGGCCATAGCTCGCGTCCTGGCACCGTTCCGGGAGATTTATGCAGCGTCAGCTCATAAACATGGGTGCCGCGTTGCGTTCCATTTTATCGACATGTAAAAAATTGCCAGATCTCCCCGCGTATCGGTTCAAAGAATCTCCATTTTGCTGCGGAAAATTTAGCGAACTGAATTTAGATGATCGTGTCACATAAATTTCTGGTTGCGCTATTCGCTAGCTAAACCTTACCCGCTACTATTTAGGCGCTCTTTTATGAAATGCAGACTTATGTACCAAACTATTAATTTACTTAACCGAAAATGTTGGTCCAGATATTTTTTCGAGGTGTGAAGCTGACAAACAGCAATTCCGTCAAAGGTATTTTATCCCTGCGAATTTTAGCTTTTAACGAAATTCATGTTACATCAAACACAGAATTGAAAAAGTTTCAATTTATAACGCGAACCCGTGAAGCGATGGAACGCAACAACAAAAAAGTATTTTTTTAGGTATCCCGTTAGGTACACTCACGCCAATTTTTTACGTTTCAAATGATTTGTTTTGTATTTGTAACGAACTGTTTGCGATGATACATAACCCTTTGGCTGGTGCCCAGTTTGCTGAAATATGTAGATAGCGTTTTTTATATTATTGAGCAGAATTTATAGGTAGATAGCTCTTTTAGGGGGGAAGGGTTGACGTATATTACGAGACGAGCGCTCTCGCTTTATTTTGTGGTCTGCACTGACGGGTTGCGCGAACTTTACGCGAGGCGCTGAAGGGCTCAAAGCCTTTTAATTACAAACCGCCGAAACATACAAAGACAAATATTGGGTTTCGTTTGAAGTGAAATGATGAATTTTGTGGCGATTCTTTTTATTCTATCCGCCCACCCGTATGACGCATTTAAATTTTATTGTTTTCGAGTTTGTATTTGTCTTTGTGGTGGTAAACGGATTATTTCTCGTAGCTGAGAATATATTGTTATGACATAAGGAGCTCTGACACTGCCTGGACTTCACAAAACTTGAGATGCTCTAAACCTTACGACCTCTCTTCATGTAAGACCATGTTTGATTACCATGATTGCTACCGCAATATGCACGTCGATGATTATTAATAGACAATCATAGAAAAGTATGCTAAAGAAGAGAATATTATTAGCTTCGTGATCGCCTGTGTTCGTCCATTATTATAGGTCATCGTGGCGAAACCTTATTGTGCTCTACTGTCCTACATGTATATCAACGCCGCCAATTTCGTCATTTCCAGAGGGTGACTTATCTTTAATTACTTCTCTAAGCCGACTTCGATCGCTTATCCATCAGCGCTAAGAATATGCACTACCAACGTCGATAATGAACAATCATATACAAGTATCTCCTCTACATTAGTAGTCGTGATCGCTTTTACGTTGTCCCTTATAGGTCATCGTGGAGTGGCTCTGTTAAGGTCCTTTCTCCTGACATATTTGTTTAAATCAACGCCAATTTCATCAGTTCCATAGAGGGTGGCTTTCCTTTTAATTTCTTATCCTAGCTGACTTCGGTTGTTAATCAAACGCTAAGGATAACCATGGTTGCTACCGCAGCTGTCTGCAGTATGTACTATCCACGTAATCGGTGTCTGAGCCTTAAATGTTATGGCAATTTCATTCATTTAAAGGCCTTTTTTAACATTAACATTAAAGGCCTGGACACTGGTGTCGGGGCACATTGTATATGCTTAAAAAGTTATCAACGTCGCCAATTTTGTCGGTGTCAGTGGTTTTCTTACTAATTTCTTATCCAATCCGCCTTCACTAATCCATCTGCGCTAACTACATCTGGCGAAACCGAATAAACTCGGCGCAGAACAAGCCGCTAACTCGATTTGGCCCCAATATCATCGGGTTACCCCCTAATAAACTAATCCGGAGTGAGAACCGAGCGGACTATATTATATTGAATTAACAGAATATCCGACCACTCCGAGATATTTCGTCAGTCAGGAAGTATAGCGGATTAGTGGTGAATAGTTTATATTGTGATGGTTAGTAATGACTAATGACTGAGGACTTATAATGATAAGCGACACGTCTATGTGGATTTAGATGTCTTTGAATGTATTATCTTTCTTTATCTCGTCTATAAAATCGTCCACGACACATTTTGATTTTAGTAAAACACCCAATCGTTGAAACTTTAAGTGATCTTACTGCAGAAAAAGACAGATTTTTGTTAGAAAAATATAGGTGTTCCTGGTGTCTAATATATTAAATTCTCGTCTCACAGTTTTCGTTGCCATACTCCTCCCAAACTCCCAAACGACTTGACCGATTCTCATGAAATTTTGTGAGCATGTTGAGTAGGTCTGAGAATCGGCCAACATCTATTTTTCATACAAAAAAATATATATATATATATATATATATATATATGGCAAAACAACGTTTGCCGGGACAGCATATAAAGATATGGCAAAGAAACGAAACAAAAGAAAATAAAAATACTTTTATTTCGCCCGTATTATTTTATTGAAGTGACTAAATAAGTATATCACAAACAATGGTCGCCGTCAGTCTCGAGTATAATTTACTATTATTTATTCAACAAATGCACTTATTAATATAAAAAGTACCCAGTAGCCGATCCTCAGCAGCAGCATATAAAATTTGGTTAAAACCAGTAAAGCCGTTTCGGAGGAGTACGCGGCCTAACATTGTGTCACGAGAATTTTATATATAAGATGTTCGCTGCTGTGTGCTAATGACAGCAGTGCTGTCATTAGTTCTTCAGTTAATGAAAAGCCGTTACCGATTCAATTCAGCTTAGCAACCTTAGTTAATATGTTTGTGTTGAGTATGACGGATATTGGACCCTAAATAGATTCCCTTGTACCAATAACTCGGTATCACAGGATTAATGTATAATTAATTGATTCTTGATATTGTGTTACCAGTACGTATTATGTACGGATTACTTTAGCAGTATGTTTTGCTTGAAACAATTATGTTGGTGAATGAGTATTGAGTGTTACCAATATTATTTTATATTTTCCGTAAAGGAAACCGACTTGCAGTGTAAAAACAATTTAATAATAATGAACTTCAAGGCGACGCGGCCTTGATAATTTGGCTGTTATAGCGACTAGCGATATCGATTTTTCTCAGCAATGACTAAAGCTAAGAAATTAAAGTTCATTGTCAGTATTCATCATGTCTTTGTCTTTGAATTACCTATAGCATTACACGATTGGTCAACTTTTATAACACAGAATAATCAATCAAAAAGTCCTCTGTAAAAAAAGGGATTCCTATTTTGCCAACAGAGGAGAGTGATTTAAGCTTCCAAAAGTACATAGATTGGTTCAAACATACACTTTAATTTGCCCATAGCTTATATGAAATGTATTTATGGGTTTTAAATTACGCGACAAAAACCATTTTGTCGCTTACGCTCTCCATTTTTTGCTGTTCCATTGCTTGTTTTCTATGTTACATATCCAACACGGTTTTTACCCGACTACGGCGAAGCAAAAAGGAGGGTTATGATTTTGGCCTGTATGTATGTATGTATGTATGTATGTATGTATGTATGTATGTATGTATGTATGTATGTATGTATGTATGTATGTATGTATGTATGTATGTATGTATGTGGGTATGGATGTTCATCTGTTCCCTCGTAACTTTAAAACTACTAAACGCATTTGGACAAATGAGGTGTCGTTAGATGCCTCTTGACTGTCAGCTGGTTATAGGCTACATGACATCACGTTAAATTGACTGTAGCACCATCTAGGGGACTGAAAGTAAAGAACAAAAAAAAATATTTTTCCTGACAATATCGTGTGGGGTATGAAAAGAAAGAGCTTTATTAGCACATTTCAAATATGTAAACATTATTAGCAATTTCTCACGGGTTTACGAGCAATCACCTGATAATTGCAAGAATTCATAAATCACTTCAATACAATATCTATACAAATATATATTATAATAAAATCGGGATCGGAGGGGGGGATGGGAATAGGAAGGGTGGATTGAGGCCACTACCTGGCCTATACCAAACCTCCCCCACCTGGAAATGTTGTCGCGTCGCCCCCAAAAAGTTCCGGCCAAAGCCCAAGCCCTCCATATAGGTAATGAAATGATAGTCAAAAAGTGTAATATGTTTAGTTTAGGGTACAATAATTTCACTTTTAATTTACAACTTCGTTCCTAAAAGAGGAGAATCAAAACTCAACAATAACGACGTTCCAGCTGAAGGCCAAGTCCTCCATATTATAGGTAATTAAATGATTATCCATCTACTTTAAAAATTTTATACTATGCTAACGCGGACTAAGTCGCGGGCAACAGGTAGTGAATCAGAACCAAATAAATTGTAAAACATCCTCATGATCCTCGATCATTTGAGGAGTTGGATAGTTTAAGATCGAGTGAATCTTAGCCCCAAAATAATTGAAATAAAAATAAAGTTTAAAAAACTAAAACCCGACTACTAAAACACGCTCTAAAAAGTACGAAACAAGAAAACAGTTTATAGGGATATGGAAATGTTTAAAGGATAGCCGTGGTCGTATGCCACCTACTAGAGCAAAACAGATTCATTATATTATATTAATATAATAAAGGGCATACATACGACCACGGCTATCCTTTAAACATTTCCATATCCCTATAAACTGTTTTCTTGTTTCGTACTTTTTAGAGCGTGTTTTAGTAGTCGGGTTTTAGTTTTTTAAACTTTATTTTTATTTACTTTTAGGTATTAAATAATTCATACTCTTTAATAGTGCGTTTTTCATATTTCGCCTAAACCTCAACTATTTCTGTACACAACGTTCGTTATTTTGAAGTCGGTACTACTTTTATCCCGAAAAAATGTACGGTTCCCGCGCGATAAATTAGTTTTGGGGAGTCATCTAATACGTACATAATATTTTATTCATCCACCCATTAATTTAAAAAGAACAGATTTACTATGAAAGAATTTTATTGAATTTGTACTAGTTAAAATGTGTTTGTTTTTATTGTGCATGTTTTTTGTTTCGTTGAACGTTGATCATACAAAACTTTGTCGTGGAACTAAACTAACTACACAATTTGTCGGCGGACGCCACAATGCGACCGTAGGTTTACCTATCAGTATTTATACTGAAATTGCTGAAACAACTTTATACTAATGAAATGGAATATTCCGGAACTGCGGACTGGTTGAGAGGCGTAAAATAATCAAATATAATATACTATTGACAGAGCATTGCTTAGCCCTAGCACGGCCACCAGTAGAAATGCGAAAGTATGGACAAACTGTGGACATAAACTTAAGGCGGGGATTAATCTCAATCAAAAACGATTTTGTTCGGTTAAAGAAATTTTAATATAGATTTACTAACAATTTATTCAAATAAAATGTATAATTATCCTAGTTAATACTTATATTTCGATGAAATAGAGTTTTTTCGGAGGTGAGTTTGTAAATTAATTACAGCCAAAGTATTTTTTTTTTTATTAAATAAGGGGGCAAACGAGCAAACGGGACACCTGATGGTAAGCAACTACCGTCGCCCATGGACACTCGCAACATCAGAAGAGCTGCAGGTGCGTTGCCGGCCTTTTAAGAGGGTATACGCTCTTTTCTTGAAGGTTTGCAGGTCGTATCGGTCCGGAAATACTGCTGGTGACAGTTCATTCCAGAGTTTTACAGTGCGCGGCAGAAAGTTACGCGAAAAACGCACTGTGGAAGACTACCACTCATCAAGGTGATGAGGATGGTATGTTTTTCGCGTGGGACGATAGCGAAAAGTAGCAGGTGGTATGATTCCGAACAATTCCTCAGAGCACTCCCCGTGATACAACCGATAGAGGATGCAGAGTGAAGCAACATCTCGGCGTAAGTATTACGTTTTATTAAAATGTTTATGGTTTAAGGTATTTTAAATATTGTGCTTTATATCTCATATTTTTTAATACTTCGTTATTATATTGGAACTAGGTAAACCGGGAGTCACGGAATAACAAATTGGGGTTTATCCTCGCCTTAAGGTAGCGTTCCGATCTTTTTTGGTTCCCAAAAATTCAATTAAAATGCCATTTAATGGCAGACTGCAGTCCTGAAAATTCAAATAATATCCTACTCTATGACATATACTATAGTCTGTCATAAAGTGGCATTTTAATTGAATTTTTGCCGGCCGCGGTAAAGATCGGAACGGCACCTTTAGTTTATGTCCACAGTTTATCTATACTTTCGAATTTCTACTGATGGCCGTGCTAGGGCTACTGGTAGCAAGAAAGAATAGAAAACGTAGGTAATAGTTAAATTCTTGTGTCTTAATGTTGGTTCCAAACTCCTCCGAAACGGCTGGACTGATTTTGTTAAAATTTTGTGTGAATATCATGTTACACAGCTATATTAACCTAGCGATAATTCTGATATCTTTATTTAATTCCTTCCTGTATCCATTTCGCCAACTTTACCACCAAAAAAGTTTCTATGTACGCAATGTATATATTTCTGTTTTGTTCCTTTTAATCACTGAAGTTAGAACTGAATTTTCCTGCATGATAAAAGCTTCCCTCCGTGTTATAAAGAGTGCTGTTTAGAGACCTCCAGCAATTACTTGTATATGTCCTCCGTCGGCGTTTAGACGCCTATTTTATTTCGCCGCCCGTTGAATATTACGGTGTAATTATGTTGTTACATCTACCTTCCCTACCGTAATTTTAGGGTTGCCAGCCAAAGGTTTACGCGTTCAAATAAGTCGTTAAGCAACACGAATTCAACACTTGACATCCAGGTATTACCAGCTGGCTGTAGCCCGATTGCTGTGCATTTAAAATTGTTGCAGAGTCAAAACGATTTCGCTTTAAACGATAATGGTTTTATCGGACAGGAATTAAAAATGTAATTCATTGCTGCTTAGGACGGTGATGCTCGAAGCGCTCGTCGCGTCGGGCGAGCAGTGCACGCCACATAAATCATTACGGACGCTGATAGCACTGATACATCGCCCCATCTCGTGCCGCGCTAACGACGGCGACGCCTCGCTCGGAAATTGCAATACTCATATGTCACAGAGCGGAGCCAAGCATTCCCATTGATGCGGAATGCATTGCGCCCCGACCGACCGACCTGGACCCCTTCCACCTCTATTGGCCGACCGCTTTCAAACCGATTACCCCCGATTTAGGGCTCCGACTATAATTGCCAGCGACAATCGTCATCCAGCAAAATGACATTCGTTCAGCCGAGTGATATTTCACATATCAATTCGAGATTTCCATTCCTCTTGTCTGATTGCGATCGGTTGCGTTCTATTGCAAATGTCCTTGTGGAACCAATTTCCGTAAATCGTTGTAATGAAAATTGTTGTATCTGAAAATTACCTAGAGATAGCTGCATAGGAATTATGTGCGAGCGATCAAAAAATTCAACGCTAAATAGAAACATAAATTCTAGAGATTCTAGTGCAGTGAGTAGAGAATTTCCAGCCAACGCTGCAGAACTGCAAATAGGTCCATTATGTAATAAAATGCAGTTGTATAAATCAGCGGCAACCACCGGCCGGTGTCTAATAGTCTTATTAGCGAAAATAACAAAACGAGAGCAATTATAGCCGCGGCTAATGTCCGTCCGTACGTCATACAAGCCACACCACTTGATTACAGTGCTTGACATGTTTTTAGTAGCTACCGCTATCGAATAAAATTTGTTAATTATATCTTTGAATGAAGCGACTCATATAATAATGATCGAACTTCACTTGAGAAGTTCGTTTGATCATTTATTATACTAAAGGTATTAATTGCCTCCAGTCATCTTGGAGTTCTCAGGATTTAACCATTCTTATTGCGATTAAGCAAGCAAGCGCAAATTCTGAGACCTTATTTCTCTGAAGAGAATCTTCCCAGAAATTACATCAGAATCAAAATGCAGTTCAAATAAATTTTGTTCGCTTAAATGTGATCAATATTTTTTTTTAAGTTTTTTTTTTATATCTTTCCCACATCGCGTAACTAAGTAATTCTAAGTTCTAAATCCTAGGAAACTGAATTAGCGCAGTCCATTATCTCTTGTTCGTGGATGAATTCGGTATGCATTTTTAGTTGGTCATCGACGGGTTAAATCAACATTGACCTGACGTGACCTGTTTCTGTTTCCCCTTTGACGGAGCCCCGTTAAATATTGCATAGCTGTTCGCAACAGTATTTAAACGACCGTCAACTGAATACCCAATATAATATTTTTGCCGCCATAAAAGTACGGTAGGAGGATGTGCTTTGATCAGACGAAAATCTCGATTTGTCAGTTGCACACATTAAAATGTAAGGACTACGTCGCAATGGGACATAAATCAGAAATTTGATATGATTACCCAATCCATGTTTCCATCTCCGTCGCAGATTCATTTTGAGCCTTGAGATGTGCTCAAAAGGGTCGCAAATCGAATGGCCAATCAATCATATCAGTTGCAGGGAGTAGTTAATTCAGTATCTGGATGTAAATGGTATTCACGGACTGTAATGAACTGGTACGTATCGATGTTATCAATATGCAAGCATAATACCCTGCCAGATTAGGAGAATTACTAGCTATGGCCGATTGACTGCCACCATCATCATCAGAACTAAGAAGGTTGCTTTTGTAGCCGTCGATGAAAAGGGTTCAATAGCAAATTACTTTTCAAGTAACCTTCCTGGATTCTTTGTACTTTATATTGAATTTCTTCAGGTTTTTTGAGTATACATATAATACATATAAAGAAGAAGTAGATTAGAACAGGATGGAAATAGATAAAATGGAAGAGAGATACTAATTCAACGTGATCATATCACACATTACCACTAAGTCACATTTAAATTGCTTTTTTTCCGCCGGGATTCCATTAAAAAGGTATTTTCCTCAATTCTTAAATCGTCCGCACCGGCAAAGCGGTAACTCTACAGAATTTCTCTTCCAATTTGTGTTTGTCGGGAGCGTATCTCATACAATGTTGCATTACATTTTTTCCCTCTCCGTCGTCTTGGAGTAAGCGATTCAATTTAGAACGTCCGTCGCGTCGGTCCGTGTGGGAATTCCGACTCACATACGGCTCGGCAGTCGGCTGCTCAGACTTGTGTTATTTGTTCCAAATCATTTTGTTGTTAGTTTCTTTTGTATTTCCGCGTTAAGTTCGTTTTCTATCTCACCTTTTTCTTTTTTTGCTTCAATAAGCTGCTGGTGATCGAGCTTGAAAATAAGATTGGTGATTTGATTGGTATTATCTTCCCTTTTTTTGGCAAATCAAACGACCATGACTTGTTCATCTATTATATCAAATATTTTATTATGAATAACAAGTTTTAACCCATCAATCCCCAATAAGCCGGCTGCCGCATAGTAATTGAAAATTAAACTTAAGAGCGGCCACATACGTCAGTTTTCCTGATCCGGTTTCCTGATCCGTTTTCCGAAATCGGGTCTCCGAACGCAGTAGATTCATACTAAAGTAATTGCATGTCACACACATTCGGTAACTTTCTGTACGGTTTTTTTCCGTCCGTCCTGACGAAAAAAAAACGAAACGGATGCAAAGCCTACATACATTTTGTAGGGCCCGCCACACAAATTCGGAAATTACGAACGGAACGCTCAATCAGCGCAGCGCGATCAAGCTGTGCGGACGCATAGCGTAGGCATTGCTGAGACACCCACGTATACGACTATTGACGATGAGTGATATTGAACATTTAATTATTACTGTAGAAAAGTTCTCACGCTTGTGGGATCTAAATAACGAAGATTATCATAACAGGGATCTTGTTTTACAAGTGTGTCTCTTATTTTATGAAATAATTCTTCGGAAGAGCTTATGGACATCCGATGATAATCAAAAAATCTTTCTGGATAGGCTTTTTTACATAATACTAGCTGTTGCCCGCGTTTCCGTCCGCGTGGACTTTGGAACAGACAGACTGAGATACTTTCGCATTTATAATTTTTCTCTTGAAGTTTTTTCTGGATTTTTTTTCTATAAACCTCACGGAGCCCGAGACCTTCCCAATGAATGCAAAACCGTGGAAATCGGTTCGTGCGTTCTGGAGTTATGGCGTCAGGAATTCCACCTGACTTATTTTTATATATTAGATTGGCCCTCCGTTATTCTTTTTGTGTTTAGTGGTGGTGGATGTACCCAGTAACGATGATGCTTTTTTTTCTGAGAAATTAAGAATGCGATTGCGATTTCGACGAAGATTTCCTAATTTTCGTCGAAATCCATGTTTCTTCCAAACGTGTGCACTTTACTGAAGCTATTCCAAGACTAATCTAGGTATTCCGAACGAAAAAAACCTGATGTGTGTGGTATGTGTACGGAATTTTTCATGATCAGTTTTCCTGATCATGAAAACTGATGATGTGGCCGCCCTAAATCTATTGTCTGCCATACCCACGATGGAGGTGTTAAGTAATATTTTTGAGTTTGATCAAACTACGCATCGCGTCAGTTTCCAATGTTTGACTAACTAATATGAGTGGATATAACTTTTACGGTGTCCGGGGCGTAATTTTAACGCCGAATTCCGAACATGAGTCGCGAAACTGTGGCGCAATTATAACTTTGGAGAGTATAGATAGTTTTTGATTTACAGTTCACCAGTTTGTATTAAAATAATGCACATAATTTTCGTACTGGCATTGTCACTCCTGGTTTTATTATTCGCAAAAAGTGAAATTATTGTGCCCGGCTTCTGAGTTTTTTGACTGAAGTTTATTTGTTCCTAGTTCCGAGACCGCCGATCAACAAAGCTTTTGAACAGATGCTTTTGTTGATAGCTTAGAATACGGCCAAGTGCGAGTCGGACTCGCGCACGAAGGGTTCCGTACCGATACAGAGCAAAAATAGGCTAAAAATTGTTTTTTTTTTAAGTGAGCCCCCTCAATTTTTATTTTATTTTAATATTATTAATAAATATTAAAGTACACATATAACTAAAGAATATGTGAAAAAATCAAGTGCCTATCTCTTGCCATTATTGATATAGAGCAAAGAAGGCCGAAAAAATCACGTTTGTTGTATGGGAGCCCCCCTTAAATATTTATTTTATTTTGTTTTCGGTATTTGTTGTTATAGCGGCAACAGATGTACACAATCTGTGAAAAGTTTAGAAGTCTAGCTATAGCGGTTCTTAAGACACAGCCTGGAGACAGACAGACGGACAGACAGACGGTTCCGTTTTCCGGAGGGTTCCGTTTTTACCCTTGCGACTTTCAGCAGTAAGAACAGCGCCCTCCCCAGACTGCCGGGGATGCGTAAACGCATTTCCCCAACGAAAAAGAAAAAAAAAAAGGGTTTAACCTAGTGTGAATTGTTCATGAAGCAAGTCTGTAATAAAAATCTAAAGCCATTAGTATGCTCGGTCCGAGTTCGCTGCGTCTGTGGTCGGAGTTTGTGGTTATTTTTAATTAATACCCGGCAGAGCAGACACCAGCTCAGTTAAGGCAGGCTGTTCATTAGCTGAATATCTCGGTCTGTTTGACTTTTGATGTCGGAACTCACTTGGTATAGGTTTCCGGACGCTTCACGACTGTTTTTGTTTATGTTGACGGTTCCCTTGTTTTTCTCTTGAGTAGATGTAGATCTTCCTTCATTAATTTTTTACCACTGATGGGTGATACAAGTTTGAGGTGTCTGTCGGTCTCTCTCTCTATCTTCCTGTGTATGTATGTGTGTGTGTGTGTGTGTGTGTGGGTATGAGCAGTGTGTGTGCGCGCGCGTGCGTGTGTGTATGTGTTTGTCCATGGTATCGTAACTTTTGAACGGCCTACCCGTTCAAAAGTTACGATGTTTCGGAAGTTACGATGCCATAAATAGGCGTCACTATCGACAGTGTTCTTAGCCATAAGTCATTATCATCAGCATGCTTACTGCTAGAAATTATCGAGGTTAATTTTGATTAAATTAAGTACTTACTACTTATTACTTCTTAATTATATATTTATTTTTATGTCTCCCAAAGCTTTATTCTTTAATATTGACAGTATTAGATTATGCTCTTTTGCTTGTGACTGTACCTCGTCGTGTGTAAACTCAGCCTTACGCTAAATAAATTCATGCGCTAGCTCATTATAATTAGGTTTAGTCTACACATGTAATAAGTAGTTTCTGGCGCTTGTATTTTGTATGGGCTCGGCTTTTGCTTTTATGTCACGAACGCCATTTTGTTAAAGTAACTCCTTATTGTTTTAACAACAAATGGTTTATTTTGTTTCAAAATTCGATTTCATGCAGACTAAAATAATGTATGACGTAGGAGAGTCATGCTTCGGTACGAATGGGCCGGCTCGACCGGAGAAATACCACGTTCTCACAGAAAACCAGCGTGAAACAGCGCTTGCGCTGTGTTTCGCCAATGAGTGAGTTTACCGGAGGCGCAATCCCCTACCCTATTCCCTTCCCTGCCCTCCCCTATTCCCTTCCTTTCCCATCCCTGCCCTCCCTTATTACCCTATTCCCTCTTAAAAGGCCGGCAACGCACCTGCAGCTCTTCTGATGCTACGAGTGTCCATGGGCGACGCAATTTGCTTTCCATCAGGTGACCCGTTTGATCGTTTGCCCCCTTATTTCATAAAAAAAAATGTTATAACAACCGAATCTCTAACAAGTGCATTTATTTTATCTTTTTAAGTTCAAATAAATGTAAGGTAATCACATCGCACCGAGGTGAGAGATGGTAGGTATCTTCATGCTCTAAATAAACTAGTCCTGTTGTTCTTACACTACGTTCAGTGTTCCCTTGAAATCCTGGAATAACTAGAAATAAATAATAAATCTAAAGTTACTTGTTAATGATAATATAGTAAACGCCAATTCTCACTCAGAAAATAAACTAGTCGGATCGTTTAAGTTAAATTTAAATCCGTAGTGAAGACAGTAAGAAACGTTAATAAAGTCTCACTCTCCAAGTAAGGCAAGTTATGAGTTGAAGACGTAAGTGGATGAACCGGGTAACTGGGTAAAAATTACTCTTTTTTTTTTCGTTATAATTTGAACAAACCTTGTAACTTACCTACTTCATCACCTAGCTAATATCTAGCTATACGTAGAATCCACGTATTTTTTGTATTTCAAATCGTGTTCGCGGTCCTAAAGCCTCCATTTATAGAAACAACTAATAAAAACTAATGAAGAGTAACTGTGTCGAAAAATTTGTTCATTAGTCTACAAAATGTGACCCGAATACACGCATACTTTAAGCATGTATTCGGTACACAATTTTGTGTAAATATAGAAGTGACAATTAATGTCAACGGCTTTTTTTCGTGAATTTGAGTGTTAGTGTTTCGTAGCTATTGCCATATTTTAGTGTGCGAAAAGGAAAACCAAATCCAAAACGGTTGAAGTATAGCTATGTCCACACTATGCGCTTTCATCTTCAATTTTCGTCATCTTCTTTCATTCAACTTTCGTTTGGCGCTTTCAATAATTGAATGCGTCGACCAACGCAACGCCAACATAGTAATTTCTGTTCAGTTGCAGTGTCTGTCAGCTTATTGTAACATGTGCGACGAGAACATTTTACTGGGTGAAATACCTATTTGCGGCTTATTTGGTCATAAGAAATTCCAGAAAAAAAGAACAAAGCGAACGTTCTGGATACGGTCAGAGCGCATGCGTCACGGGCATGCCTCAAGTGCGCTGTTGACTGCGCTATAATGCATGCCCTTGATGAACAAAAAAAGGCACAGTGTGGACCTAACTTTAAGCTTATTATTTGTAGTTACCCACTTTATCCACTCGTGTCTTCAGTTCACTCCAATTACAAGTATCCTTGATACTTGTAGATTAGATCCACTGAAACTGTTTGATACTTTCGCAATTAATTATTTAAGCACCTTTAAACTTTATATTACAAACAAGACGATCCGCGCGGTTTCGTTCGCTCAAAATAAAAAAAACATTATGTATAGTCGGAGTAAAATATGTCCCTTTATCAAAATTCAGCGGGGCTAAAATGGTCGTTTTGAAGAATCATAATATGAATCATAATATTAATCATGATATGATTCATTTTTCTAAAATCGCAAAATGCAACTCTTATTGCAAGTCATTTCTGTATTTTTGTACTGATTTGACATTTGTCAGTTTGACAGTTTTGACAATTCATTTGCTGAATTGATTGAGAAAAATTGCTAAATGTGACCATTTTAGCCCCGCTGGGTTTTCTAAATCTTAATTATTCTTTTAGCATTGAAATGAACAAGATTTAGGAACTGATAAGAAAGCAAATATTAACTTGTAATTATTTGTGTTCAGTGTAAATTGTAAGCTATAAGTCTAAAAAGGATAAATAATGCATTCGAGTCTTGATTGTCCCTCGCATTTTAACCGTCCACTGAAAAAGTAATTGGCTCGCTCAAAAGAAACTGAACGGGGTCTCCATTTAATATATAAATAAAGAAAAATGTCTTTCCATTCTGTTTTAAAATAACTCCACAAACGGACTCACTAAAACATTCCCTTTACAATATAGATGTGTCTTAAGATGTAAAGCTTCTTTTGTCTGACGTTTCTATTTTAAAGGTGTTCGAAAATTCGAAACACGAAGTAACAAAGCAAACTGGAATCTTGTACAATATTAGTGTAATTTGGTCTGGCGAGAATAGTTGAGAAAAACAGAATGTTAAGTTTCAAGACGCTAATTTTGAGAAGAGGCCAGACGTGTGCTAACAAGAAAATGGGCCAAAAAATCGGCCAAGTGCGAGTCGGACGCACGCACGAAGGGTTCCGTACCTCAATCGAGCAAAACTAGGCTGAAAATTGTGTTTTTTTGTACGGGATTACTATTTAATTTATTTAAATTTTATTATTGATTATTAAAGTACAAATATAAGTAACTGAGTATTTCGTCAATATTTCAAGTGCCTATGTGTTGCAGTTATTGATATCGAGCAAAAACTAGCAAAAAAATATCACGTTTGTTGTATGGGAGCCCCCGTTAAATATTAATTTTATTTTGTTTTTAGTATTTGTTGTTATAGCGGCGACAGATATACACAATCTGTGAAAATTTCAGAAATCTAGCTATAGCGGTTCTTGAGTTACAGCTTGGAGACACACAGACAGACAGACGGACAGACATTGAAGTCTTAGTAATAGGGTCCCGTTTTTACCCTTTGGGTACGGAACCCTAAAAAACAACAGAACAGAAAATGGAATGTGACAGGACTGAACGGAATTTTTAGCCCGCGATGTATTATATAATATAAACGCATTTATTTATGTTTTTTTAATATTTTTGTGGTGTCTTCTGAATTCTGATACTAAATCTATAATATAAAAATGAGTCGCTGAATGTGTTGCTAAGCGCAAAACTCGAGAACGGTTGGACCGATTTCGCTAATTCTTTTTTTTATATTCCTTGAAGTACGAGGATGGTTCTTACGGAGAGAAAAATTCTAAAAAAAAAAAAATCCTGAATAAGTCTAAAAACAACACTTTTCTATACTCCCATACAAAAGATTTGTGATAATACTTATATCACAAATCTTTTGTAGATATAATACTTAAAATATAAAAATGGATTTTCAATTATGTTAGTAACGTTAAAACTCGATAACGGCTGAACGGGTTGGGCTAATTTTAGTCTTAAAATATTCGTAGAAGTCCAGGGAAGGTTTTAAAGTGACACGAAGTTCACCGGGACAGCTAGTAGTTGATAAAAATATTTAATCCTAATGCACTACAGTAATATAGATAGAGCATAGAGTAGACTAGAGTGTCTTTCCCTATTATACGTATAAATAAATTGAAAAGTTTTCCAAATCCAGCGTGGGAAAAACATATTTAATCGTAACTCGTAACTCGTGCCCATGCTTTTGTTATCATTTCAATGGCATCAAGAATTTACGGCAAATGGGGTACTATTCTCAATATTTTTTTTATGAAAGAAGGGGGCAAACGAGCAAACGGGTCACCTGATGGAAAGCAACATCCGTCGCCCATGGACACTCGCAGCATCAGAAGAGATGCAGGTGCGTTGCCGGCCTTTTGAGAGGGAATAGGGTAATAGGTGAGGATAGGGATGGGAAGGGAAGGGAAGAGAATAGGGGGGGATAGGGAAGGGAAATGGGCCTCCGGTAAACTCACTCACTCGGCGAAACACAGCGCAAGCGCTGTTTCACGCCGGTTTTCTGTAAGAACGTGGTATTTCTCCGGCCGGCCCATTCGTGCCGAAGCATAGCTCTCCCACGTATATTTCTTATTATATGACTCATTTCAGTTTTGAGTTGACGTTGTATCTCTAAACCTTGTAAGCCAATATTTTCTTGAAAGTTTTAATCGAGATAAAACAGATAAGTACGCTACGCTTGATTAGCTCTATAAACGGTGTAAAAAGGCTGTATAAAAGCTATATAAAAGTAATGATCGGTCAACGGCGCCGCGTGACCTAGTAACTTGGAACTTTAAACGTATTTAAGCACAACGTTGTCAACATCTTTAAGTTTATTTAGTAGCGCTAAAATAGTTTGGAACGCAGTGATATTAAACGACTTCAAAAAGGAGGAGTTTTCAGAATTCGACCGTATATTTGTTTGTTCGCGGATAATATTGTCGTTTATGAATCTATTTTGATGATTTTTTGTTGTCTTTTTTGTTGAAAAGAAGACATTTCAGTGGTAGTATTGCGATAGGGAAATACTGTTTGAAGAAGATTATTTTTTGTTAACATTATTATTTACGAATTGTGTAGTTGACTGTAAAAGTTTTTGAACGTCTGTTCTTAACCGTTTAACCATTGAACCGACTTAGATGCTATTTAGCATGAAAACACCTTGAGTCCCAGAAAAGAACCCTATAACTATCCTATCCCATAAATAAATTGCTCAAAGAACCTTTACTAAACAGTTTTTTAATCAAAGTTGTTGTAATTGGCGCCAGATCTGGATTCGATGCAGGACTATAATGCCTGTTTTCACCAACCGTCTCCTAACGCTAAGTGGTCCCCTAGCGGCCATTAAGGGTACATATCCTTCAAGATTTCACGAATTTTTTTTATGTCACGTTCAAAACATTACTTTTTTTTAAATGTGTTTGTTTTAAGAGATATTTGACCCGCAAAGATCGCTAGAGAACACTTAGCGTTAGGAGGCCGTTGGTGAAAACAGCCATAAGTGTACTGTATCACAGTTGACTCATCGCCACTGTATTCCAGCGGTTAGCACGGCGGGCATATAACTGTGTCCCAGCACTTAGGAAAATCTCGATATAATAATAATAATAATAATATCTATGGACGCTTCATACCACGTCATTCTGGCCCGTGGTAAGTACCTGAAGGACTTGTGTTACGGGTACCAGACAACGGAAATATATTTAATACTTTTATACTATACATATATTTAAGATTTTTATTATATGATACACATATTTAATACACACCCAGGAACTTTGAAAACTTTTTGTTCCGTCGGCGGGATTCGAACCCGCGACCCCCGGCTTGAGCTGCCAACAGCCCACCAACTGAGCCACAGAGGTCGGCAATAGATCAAAGATATAGGTACCTCGAAACAATCCTCAGAATGCGCACCCTACAGCGGGTAAATGTCGAAAATGATTTTACAAAGTATGTCAATTTAATTAAAACTGGGGAATTAATTATATACATTATCACATGACGGACATTCTGCGGTGATTTTTTCGTTTTACGACCGACGATTGTCACTTTTGGACGTTAACACCATGGTCATAAAGTCGAAAATGTCTAACTGGCCATCGTTTGGCAGCGCCGTATGTCACAAAGGAAAGATAGAAAGGGCCGAGGTCCCCGATCTCTTCGTTAGCTGAGATTATTATTTCAATTAAACCTTTTTATAGCTTAAACGGCTCAGCGTTTTCGCCTATTCGGCCTGATTAATATTTCGCGTTAGACACAGTACGGTGACCACGTTTTGTGGACCGGACTTTATGGGACATGAAATTACCAATTTAGTTTTTTTATGTATTGGCGACGAAGCTGCCGATCAGGCAATCGATCAAAGTGATTAAGAGAGCTGTTAAATCGGACACGTACAGTCGCATGAAAATATTATGTAACCACATGTGCAGTCTATGCGATTATTTGCTGTATTCTGAGGGGTACCTAATATTTAAAGTGGGACCTTTAATGTTGTACTACCTAATAGGTACAAAATGTTTCAAACGGCAGTGAGCTTTCCTGAAATTCAGAATATCGCCAATCTCCATAACCGATTTCATAGAAATCGGTTAACAGATTGTATCGTGAAAAGGAAACACACAAAACACTTTCGCATTTATATTATTAGTACGGATTGTACGAACCTAACAACCGTAGCCGAACTCCCGAATCTTAACACTCCATTTAATACAAACTTTATCGTATACAACGTCAAAATTGACAGCTTTATTTTCAATAAGTCGAAAGTTTGTCGAGTTTCGGTGCCGCAACGCGGCCAACTTGTATCGGCAATTCGTTGTCTGAACATTATTCGACGCAGTGAATATCGACGAAAACTTTGTCGAGTTGTGACACTTGCAGAATATTACATATTAGAGTTTGCGCTAAGCCAGCGCTAAGCATGTGCGCCGAATGGCGTGCTGTTTCGGGGAATATATGCATAGTTCGAAGTGTTGCTAGAGCGGGGAAAAGGAAAATATGGCATTATAATAAGCCAGTTACTTTGTGGGATTTTTGTAGTCTGACAATCAGATGACAGATCTAAGTAATTACTAATTAGCTATGTCAACACTATGCGCTTTCATCTTCAATTTTCGTAATCTTCTTTCATTCAACTTTCGTTTTGGCGCATTCAATAATTGAATGCGTCGACGAACGCAACGCCAACATTGTCATTTTTGTTTTTTGGATACGGTCAGAGGCCATGCGTCGCGGGCATGCCTTACGTTAGCTGTTGACTGAGCTATAACGCATGCCCTTGACGAACAGAAAAAGGCACAGTGTGGACAAAGCTTTTCGGTAACGTTCAAGCCCAGATAACTTATGTTGACTTGACATAACCCGAATAAATAATTTAGGTTCGCCGTCTTCCTTCAAATCGTTATCAAGATGGATAATATTGTCATGAGGGAAATATCCTTTCCCTCATGACATAATCATGGAAAATAAAACCAAAGATTGACATTTCGTTAGGGAAATCGAATAAGGAACAAAGCTGAATTAATGTAGTATTAAAATCGTAGAATCGAGGTAGGTACGGGACTTTCCGGGACTGAAAGGAATCAAAAGTTTGCACAGATAAATGCTTGCAAATTGGCTGGAATAAGGAAAAAATATGGGGGTTTTTAATTTCGTGTCATAATACAATGACAGCTGTTTGACACAAACTCTTTTGCTATGGCTCCGCCTGGCGGCAGGTAGTAGCCTGTATGGAAGTCAGAAAAAATCGTATTTAAGGCATCCATTACACGCTCATACAAGCGACAGCCAATTCCGTCAATCATGAATTATGTTTGACTGATGGTGAATTGGTGACTGATGGACTGACGAATGGTAATACATAATTAGACGGTCACTCAATTCTCTTCAGTTTTATGTCAGTCAAAGTCAAAATTTCCAAAGGTATACGTTTCTAATCTTTTCCTATTTTATCAGATGTGACAACACTCACTCAAAATTCGTGACTGATGGTTGCATGAAGCAAAAATCAAAATATCCAGATTTTCGTCAATCAACTTTATGCAACCGTCTGTCACGCTTTTACACGGTAGGTTATCCATCAGTTACAGCCATAACTGTGGTAAAACTGACAGTAAGACCTACCGTGTAATGGATGTCTAACAGTTGAAAACACAGGTCTATAATTAGGCAGGTGAGCTGGGTATGCCCAACAGCAAATGGAATATCGAAAACTCTCATTGAAAACTCAATAACAGCGTTAATAAATAGCCTGTTTATCCGACTGCGACTGATAAGGGGATACGTAACAATTACGCTCAGAAATGGAATATATTTCGACAAATGATCGCTGCCCGAGGCTGCTGGGGCTGATAATGTTGATGACCAGTAATATACGACGCTGTTGGGGGTATGTGTATTATCGGGTTATTAGTTTTTTATTTATGTATGTTTGTTGTCAAAGTGTATATTGTTAATGCTATAAAATATGTCATCTCGTTGTGCTAACGCGAACGGGCGAACAGATTTTAATGTTTGGTACGGATTTTGGGGATAATTTTTCTCGCAATGTAACGGATCCCACGTGATAGGCCGGCCATAGGCGGACCGTATCTTGCAGTCGAAATCGACTGCAAAAGGCGAACCGCAGTTTTAATACTAAATTCATATCCGCATTACGTGGACCGCTTGCGCAGTTCTTGACTGCAACTTGCGGTCCGTATACTTATTATGGCCGGCCCAAGGGCCTTCGCCCACTGCGACTTAGTAGCGATGCAGTCGCGCGACTATGAAGCGCACGACTGCATCACTACTAACGCGCGGTAGTCGCATTTTCAACTCCATATAAAACACACAGCTACCGACTGCATCGCGACTGTCTCGATGAAAATATGCGACAGCATCGCGACTGCATCGCTACAAAAAGTTGCAATGGGCGCATGGCCTAAGAGTTTCTGCGCGAAAATCTAAGTTTAGTTTAGTCTAAATTGCCGGCTATATAAATAGAAGACTAGACAGAACGATATTTGACCTCGACACTTTTTATTAGTACCTGCGTAGTAGGGGCAGAGGGCATTGATAGTATTCCTGTGCGTCAACTAGATGGCGTTTTTTGAGAATAAACAGCGACGCGTTGTTAGTATTCCTGGGCGTCAATAGATAGTAATGCTTTTAATATTTTTTTGAGTGTATTATGTATACAGATTTTTTGAACATAAGAAATAACTTCGTTCCATTCGGGTGTCCTTGACACCTCTCAAGTTTTTTCTTTGTCCTTTCTAAAGTCCAAAAAGGTATCCATACAAATCTTAAAATTTTCCAACAGACAGACAAACTTTCGTATTATAATATTAGTACAGATGATACCTTTGTCCAAAACTAATTCCGAAATACGAGTGTATTCACGCTAAATACAGACCAAAATTAAATTACTGGATAATAAAAGAGAAGCAAATAAGTATTTAAGGTCTACTTTGAGCATTATACGAAATATTTACTTCGGCCTCTTTTATTCGTGAGCGTAAACGTAATTAATCAAAATACTTTCGTATTTACTTACATAAAAAGGTATTTATACAAAAAGAGATCTTCCGAAATGCTAATAGGTGAAAAGGAAGATTAAATCGTAAAGAAAATATACATTTTAGGACAGATTTACTTTTATGTCAATTTTGTTTCTAATGCGGCCTTCACGATTGGCCTATTATGGCAGAAAACAGGCGATCACGTGGGTATAGTCGTCCTTAATTGCTCAAAGTCGATCGTCTATAATATAGACTATTAGCACTATACCCGATTCCAGCATTCTAATCCTCTCGCTCAAAGGTTGCCTGGAAGAGATTGCTGCTAAGTAATAAGGCCGCCTTTGTGTGCTTTCTGCATTTATTAATATTATTTCTATTTAATCTTTGTATTTTATGTAATTGATTGTGCACAATAAAGTATATTTTCATTTCATTTCATTCATAGACTCTATAATATTATAGACGATCCACTTTGAGCAATTAATATAATATAGACTCTATATTGTGCATATTGTAGGCAACTGTAGCAATCGTCGTTACAAACCATGGTCAACTCATGGTCAACCTCGAGTGTAATTTAAAAATGAGATTTTCAATTTGATATTCTTCTGCCTATTCCATGGCTGGGCAAAGACCTTTTAAAAATACTTCCACTTATCTCGTTCCTACACCACATAAAATTCATCATACTAGATCTTTATAAAATCGCCACTCAATCTAGCTACCTCTGGGCGTCGAATTACGCATTGTGAATCAGGTCTCAATGGGTAATTCGACTCGGATTCGAAAACTTCACCGCGCTAGGCCTTGACTAATGACCGCACGGTAAAGTTTCCGAATCCGTGTCGAACGGGAATCGTGAATCGCCCTCCTGATAGACGAATATCGCAGCACTATATCTCTGTTTGTTTGAGCTCTTGAGAGTGCAGGGGCAAGTGTCATAAATTCCCAATCAAGCGGCGCGTGGGCCGGACGTGCGGCCGTGATTTAAACGCACTCACCAGCTAGGTAAATATTCCGCCGCCGCAAACGTCACGCCACGACGTAGCGCGACGTAGCGTGTCACGTTACGTGACGTAACACGGCGTAACACGGCGTGAACGTCCGGTGCAGGCACGTCTCCCGCGACCGCAACGTGTGTGCGCGAATGTACGTAATTAATATTTTCGGTGGAACGTTTAAATTTTGTACGGCTTATTAGCAGTGCTTGAGGCGGATTTAGTTGTAAGAAGAGCTAACTTTAAGTCATAAGATGTAGGTACCGGAAGTTGATGTAGTTAGCTGTAGACAGAATAAACTCAAAATGTCAACCGCCGAACTTTGATATGAAGAGGGCAATTACTGAAGATGATGACAAATTTGCATATACTTCTTCTTTGTACTAAAAGCGGTGATTGCCTTTTGTAAAATCCGACTTTTGTAACTATGAAGGCAGCCTAACATATAAATAAAGGTGTTATTTACTTTTATCAACCTCTTCCAAAACTTCATCAGACCTATGCAATGGTCTGAAGACCATAATAGTTTTATTTTGATTATTGAAATATCGTTGATAGATTGCTGGTACCAACAAGATGTTTATTTTAATCGTAAGAAATAATTTTCATGGACCCCGGAGGGGTTCGCCTATAAATTTTTCCACAGTTTGTTACCGGTGGGAATCGAATTGAATTATACAAACGCGGATTTTATATCTATTAGGGTTACATCTAGGGTTGCCACTTCATTCTTATACAATTACTTACAAAAATAAAATTTTCGTTCATATATCATGTAGGTATCAAACCAAGTAAATTTATTAGCTATATAAGGGTTATAGATTGTGCTCGTATAGCTGCTAGTTATAAAAACTTTGGTTTTAAATGGATATTTTTCTGGCATGTGACAACCCTAACTAGAGCAGTCCCGTGAGGCGGGCTTTAGCTATCGATAACTTTCCCATTTCCTTTCCTGACGGTGACGTAAGCTGCGTCCTAAGGGCTGCCGACATTAATCTTACCATTAAAATATACGATAAGGGGTTTCTTTTTGAATAATTGATACGTTACGATATTACTTTTTTATTGCAGTAATATTATTTGTACCAGTTATATGACATTGACTATCTGCCGTCTCTGCCTCAATGCTGCCTGCAACTTCGGGGACTGAATTTTCTTTTCATCGGTTCAGCGGTTTGAGTATCATGAGGTAACAGACCGAGAGTTTGTCTAAACGATGAATAAATTAATATTATTTTTTACATACTTAAACTGACATTTGAATCTATTGCCCACGAAATATCTGCCCACGAATTTATAATTTAATAAATTGATATTGATGGAATATGTAACCACCTACAAATACATTGCTTGCAAGTCTGTAAAGACTGTAAATGAAAATCATTATTATATTAATAGGTTACATCAAAACACGGCGTTTTAATTAGCTCGTAACGCAGCGTAAGTTATTGCGGTTATAAAGCTCAGCGATTTGTTCTGGCTTGTAATTAAAAGTGGCATAAACGTTGCCTAGACTATTAGCTATTAGCTACATGCTATTTTTTAAACTAGAGACGCTATTCTTGCTAAAATTATGAATGTGTCTATGTCTCAAGAGTTTGAAAGTAACAGTACTTTCAAACTCTTGATCTGGTTTGGAATATTTGAAGCATCCTTTTGTACTGTGTTTTTTATTGTCCCTGAAATGTATTTTTAAGTTTAACGTTTTTAATAACACGCTTTAATCTTATAGAATATAGATCATTTCGTATCATAGTTGTATAGAATATAGATTTTAATCATACATTATGTTTTTCTTTTCAGGTACGTTACCTACTGAAGAATTGCTTGCATCAGTTTCTACAATTTGGTAACAATTTTGTCTAAAGTCTAATGTGTTGTTACTAAGGTAAAATTATTTTATTTTACCTCCATTATTTTAGTATAAGTAATAATATTATTCTAAAATATCATAATATTATAATATTCTAAGCCTCAATTGAGTTTCAATATTCATAATACACTGAGCTATCTATTATAATGTGATCTCTGTATCGGTTTATTCCGTGTAGATCGAGAGTTCTACTAGATGTACCACTTTAAGGACCTGTTTCACCACTTCCTGATAAGTGCCAAATAGGCTATCCACCACTTGACAGTATGGAGAATCTGTCAAAAAAGTTGTGGTTAGCATATCCGGCACTTTATCAGGAAGTTGTGAAGCGGGCCCTAAGTATATTATCGAAATAGCATCGCTTTTCATAATATCACTAGATGTTTTTCTTTTTAATTCGTATACAGGAATATTTGGCTGGAGCTGTAAATTTTCCTATGGTAGCCTACTATGTCCTTCCCAGTGGTATCTATGTCTGCCCTTAGCTAATTAATAAGTGTTTCATTAAGACTTTTTTTAAGACGCTGCATTAATAAGGGTAAATAAGGATTTAATAAGTAATAGGTATCTGTTATGTTTTAAATTATTTACAGGCCACACTGTTTTTTATATGGATGTCATGCGTTTTCCTGTGTCTTTTGCAAGTTCAAAGTTGCAAACGAGTCGATATTTGCAACGCTATGTAATTGCCATAGTACGAGTAAATTCTAGACCGACTACACTGTCACTGTTCCATAGATAAAAGTGTTACAAAAAAAAAATGAACATTGCCATCAAAGTCCAAATCCCTAAAATAGAATTAATTCGAATCAAATCAAATTAACATCAGTGGAGTATATACCACTTTTTTTTGTAATAAAATTATTGAAGAGTTGCAGGTGCGTTGCCGGCATTTTCAGAGGGTATACGCTCTCTTCTTGAAGTTTTGTAGGTCGTATTGGTCCGGAAATTCATTCTAGAGTTTATGCGTTGCGTCGTAGGTTGAGTTTTTTTTACTGATCCGTCTTTTTTTATTGCCAAGGGCCATAAGTGACATACTTATACCTACTAAGTCTTGCCCGGTCTGTTCGATACTTAGGTCTACATTAACAGCCCCGTCCCCAGACGCGCGGGTAAATATACGGGTACAGATTAAGCAACTATCAGAGCGAGCGTCTAGACTCGGATTAGGATTTACTATGGGTTTTATTAACTCTTTGCCGATCCAATTTTACATATATAGCACGTTATAACATTCTTCCTCGAGCTAAAGGATTATTAAATCGTACGAATGGTGAAGATTGATTCTTCTTTAGAGAGAATTCCTTGGCTGTATTTAGGTTTTTGGGTTACGATGTAGGTTACGATGGTAAAAAAATTGTAGAAGATGAGAATAAGCTGATAGGAACCTCGAGCCATTAATTTGTTACCGTTTCAATTCACCACCCTAATACGAAAGAGTGTTTGTCTATTTGTTACAAATATAATTATTTAAAACCTGCCCAGTGCGTGTCGGGCCACGCACGATATAGGATTTCGTAGTACCGCTCGTTTATGATAATTTTTGTATGGTCAATGATTGTAGGATGTAGGTACTTACATTTATAACGTGTAGGGTGAGTAGTGTAAGGGTCCCCGCAGATATACAATTTCAAGTTGGCCGACTATCGTACAAACCACAGAAATAGATCAAGATAGAAACGCCATACTTCGCCGAAAAATTTTTTTTAGTTGATCGACTATTACTCAATAACTTTGAAGTCTTCTGAGCCGTGAAAGTTTTCCTTTTAAATTCAGCATATTTGCTACTCCCGTGAATTTTTTCACATTTCCAGAACCAACCGTTTAGCTGGTAGAAGGGCGGGACACTGGACTCCAACGATTTTTTCCGCTTTGAAACTTCATATTTCACAAATGGATCCCTAAATCGGAAAATGATCTATAAAAACTCACAATATTTTTAAAAAACCTATCCAACGACACACGGTAAAAAAATATCGTCCCCGCTTGATGTGTAGAGGAGGTACCAAAAAATATTTTTTTAAGATTTTATATACCATTTTGTCGGCATCATTAATATGTGCATTGTGCATTCATGCCGAATAACAGCTTCGTAGGTTCTATAGTATCTGAGTAAAACCACGGACAGACAGACAGACAGACAGACAGACAGACGGACAGACAGACCGAAACTTGGGTTCCTTGTTGACTACGGAACCCTAATAAAATTATTAAATATAATTAAATATGAATATGATTATTTAATTATAATTAAGTATTCTAGAAATGTTAATTTAGTTCTTTCACCAATTGCTGTAAATAATAATTATGATGTACTTACCTTTGTAGATTGATATAGTATTCCAGAGTGGAAGACGCTGGGAGCTGTGTCACAGTTTTCACTAGTACAGCTCCCAACGCTAAAATCACTGATCTCGTATTGAAATTAAATATGCCTTATTTATAAGCTTTTCAATGTATATGATTTGAAATAAATAAAATAAACTATTAATTCTTACATTTGATTAAATTTGGTATCGAGGCTCGCGAAAGTATATATAAAATTATTTTCAGGACAAAAGATGTAGTTTGATTTTCAACTACATGAAATCTTCTAAAGTAACGTTTTAGTATATAAACTTTTTTATATACTAGAAAATAAAATCATAAAACGAATCTATATAAAAAGTGTCCTCACAATCAGTATCAAGTCCAAATAGTTGGACGTCGCGCTGTGCGGTGAATTTTAACTGAGGTTCAACTGAACACTGCAGAAAAATGGTTCATTGTTAAAATGTCATATTATAAATGAGTTGTTTTATTATTTTTATTGCAATTAATTATTTAAAGAAGTGTTAAGTATGCAGTATTTTGTCAACGTAAAAAAATTAATAAAAAAATCGACAATATTTTTTTCAATCCTCAGTTCTAGTTCGATTTCTTTTATGTAAAATTTAATTTTACATAAAAACCTAATATAATAGTGTATTAAGTTTTTATGTAACTTTCTTTTATGCTTATAAGCTTACAAGCTTTATCGTTCTGAGCATAAAAGAAAGTTAAAATTGCTGTCGGTATTTTCAGAACTGTCTTGTTTATGAATCGCCAAAATGACCATTTTATACGTCCTAGACTTGCTTCGGAATAGGCCGTGTACCCTTTCAGTAGGCTTTCGCTGTGATTAGACCGCAAAGTAGCGATCAGCTATGCCTTTAGTTCGAACAGAACCTGAATTACTGAACAGCAAACTTCGGTCTACCATGGTTACTGTTTCACAAAATTGCCGCGCTTATACAAGGCTGTTAAGCTGATGAAACAGGAAACATACGCAGTAAAGAGAGCAATAAGGCCTATGTCCATTTAGATTAAACTTTGTATTCAGATACTTTGATCCTTAGGATAGGAATAAGGTTTTGAAGATTCGCGCATTATGAATAAATTTCCGCACGAATAAAGTAACGGCCTTATCTTATGAATATCCTATAACTTATGTGATGCGAAAACTAACGGGCTTAAGAAACGAAATACCAAACCAGAACCTTTTATTTCATGTAACTTAACCACTTTAACCCTATATTCACTAGGTGAAATTTACTCACGCAAATACCTTCTATGAGTCCCAGAGACTCACATATTTTAAATGTATGTTTTTATGAAATGAAACAAATTTCATCAACATTTTGTTTAACAATCTTCTTTATATTTTTTAAAATGCTTAAAAATTAAAAACAACAACTACAAATTATATAAAAGATATGCTTTAATATTAAAAAAATGCTTACATAAATCAAAACAACTACAAAATAAAAATTACATTTTAAACAATAAAAATAAATGTAGAGCGACTTGGAAAATAATAAATCAAAATACTGGTGATCCTATGTCAAATCGAAACATAGACGGAATTTATCATAACAATAAATATTACAGAAATCCATCTGACATTAGCAAAATATTTAATGATTACTTTATAAATACGACTAATAATAATAATCTTAAAATTGACATTTCTTCTTTAAGTAAAACTATAGCTTCGCATACAAATACAATGTTTCTTAATCCAACAGATCCGTTTGAAATATACACTATAATTAACGGTCTTAATAAAACAAATTCGGTAGGCTTCGATGAAATTAACACTAATATTATTAAACTCTGTTCAAAATACATCTGTAAACCGTTAAGTTACGTTATCAATCTTTCATTTCAAGAAGGTAAATTTCCGGATCTCTTAAAGAAATCAATAGTGAAGCCACTGTTCAAAAAAGGAGATAAAACAAATGTTAGTAACTATCGCCCAATCACCCTCATCCCTATCTTCTCAAAAATTTTTGAAAAAGCGATGTTAATAAGACTCCAGAATTTCATATCAAGGCAAAACATCATTACCAACGTGCAGTTTGGGTTTCGAAAAAACAGCACCACATCTTTGGCATGTTTCAATCTTATAAAACAAATTACCGAGTCTCTTAATAACCATGTACCAGTGACCGGCGTATTCCTCGATATGAGTAAGGCTTTTGATTTCGTCCACCATGGTCTCTTACTTCAAAAATTAGACAAATATGGGATCAGAGGTGTTGCTTATGATTGGATCAAAAGCTATCTAACAGGTCGCGTTCAGTGTGTAGAAATAACTAAAATGGACGGAAATGTCAAAGTCTCTAGCAGATCTGAATACGAATTAAACGAATATGGTGTACCGCAGGGAGGTTTATTAGCGCCCGATTTGTTTCTGCTATACATTAACGATCTCCCCAACGTCACCCACCATGAAACAATTTTATTTGCCGACGATACAACGTTAATCATTAAATGTGAAAACAGAGAAACTTACGAAGAAGATATTAACCTAGCACTTAGAAATATTGTTAAATGGCTTAATGACAACAACTTACACATAAACACTGACAAAACACAAGTTATACAATTTCAAAACTATAGAAGAGAAAAAATAAATTTAGACATAAAATATGACAACAAAAAAATTTGTGAGGTAGATAACGCAAAATTCCTAGGTATCATGATAGATAAATATTGCAATTGGAAGGTCCATGTAGAATACATTTGTGACAAGCTTGACCGTTTTGTTTACGCAATTAAAAAATTAAGGCAAACTGTGAGCACAGAAGCGGCTCTAACGGCATACCACGGCTACGTTTCTTCTAATCTTTCCTATGGTCTTTTGCTATGGGGTAATTCGGTAGAAATTGTAAAAGTCTTCAGAGTGCAAAAAAAGTGTGTTAGAGCTATTTCTGGCGCCTCGCCTATGGACAGTTGTAGACCGCTTTTTAAAAAATACAACATATTGCCATTAGCTTGCATGTACATTAAAGAAATATGTATCTTTGTTAAGTTTCATCCACAGTATTTTGAATTAAAATCAGAAGTAGAACGTAAAAATAACAGATTTAAATATAAACTTTATCGTCCAAAATGTAATTTAGATATTTATAAAAATAATGCATTCATACAAGCCATTGACATATATAATAACTTACCTGACTGTTTCAAATCTCTGTCATTTAATTCATACAAAAAAAAGTTAAATATATGGCTCTTAGAAAACTGTTTTTATAACCTAAACGACTACTTGTTGTATTCAGAACGAAAACAATACCCGACCTAAATTAACTCTATAAATTGTATTAATTGTAATCTAATCTAAATTACTGACATTTATATTATAATAGTTGACATGTATAATATTTATATTGACAAAAAATGTGATACTCTTGACTAAAATGAAATACTGGATTGGTTAATATGTAGAAATAATTTTGTATAAAAATATCTAATTAATTTATGAATAATGTTAAATTTATTTTAATTTGTTCTGTATACAGTAATGATATTCACACACCATTGTTATGGTAGGATATGTAAGAACTATTATAACCTTTGTTACCCTTTTGACTACATATCTGTGAATAAATGATCTTGATTCTTGATTCTTGATTCTTTAGTACTTAGTAAATTATTAGAATTAATACAAAACCAACCAAACTTCTGAGATCTTCTTGAAAATTAAAGAAAAAGCACTTTTCAGTCTTTTAAAACCATGATATTTTTAAGGTTTTTCTAAACTAACAAATATTCTAAAAATTAAAACGAACTTAACGTTTTTAAACCAATAAAGGTACACAAAATAAAATAAAATAAACATGAATGTATGCTTCTATACAAAGGAAAAAAAAAACGTGCAGAGGGTTTCTACCACTATCTAAAAGCTACGTCTGCATATCTTTTTTGAGCAAGTAAAACATATCGGCCTCAGACATTTTGTGCGCAGATGAGCAGTTTTTGTTATCTTTTTGTAGTGGCAATAATAGTAATACTTTCCCTCTTAGTTAACTTATTCCAGGGTGGCTCACATCTTCAGGAATGTCATTTTTTCGTCCAAATTTTCTTGAAGCCAGGCTTCCAGAATGGAATCTGCTCCGTCTTCTCTTAGATTGATAAAGTCATGTTTTTTTGACAATTGTACAACAGAAAAATAAAGGATACATAATTTAAATTATAATAACGATAAAAAATCAACATTTCAAAACTTTAATATATATAAATAATCATAACATAATTCACTAGTATGAGTCCCTGGCATAATAACTCACCAAATATGGTATACAGTACATTGTACGCACTCATCCACTCGGCACCATGTCGCCCGCGTCACTATATGAAGGTACTGAGATGTGGGGGAAACTAGCTGCTAAGACTTTTGAATTATGGCCGTTTAAAATTTTGATGTGAGTCCCTGGGACTCAGGAAGTGAATTAAGGGTTAAGAATATTGGTTTAAACTCCATTTCACAGTATAACGATGGTATAAAGTAGAACAGCTCAATCCCACTATCGCCAGCAGAACGGTCGCACTGTTATTGTAACGGATGTAAGTTCGAATGACTGTCAGCCCTGCGCCAATTTACTGCAGCGCCACTCGCCTTTATTAGTTCGTTCTGCATACATTACACAGCCAGGGCTGCCGCTCGATACTTAATTGCGTTCGCTATGTTTACGACGTGCGACGTAATATGGAGTTACTGCTAGCGATTTTGTTTGTTTTTCTTAGATTATAAGTATGGTCGCCGCCGTGTGCGATGTTTCACATTTTGATCATTATAGAAATGAGATTCCAAGGGGTGGTGGTTTCTCCTCGCGCTTTATGTCTGGTTAGTGCCTAAAATCAACAGAATTTTATTTACCTAACCACGTACGAGTAGCTTGAAACTTCGCTGTGCTGAAATTATTGTGTATGGCGCGGAAGATAAAATCCCTTTTTTTCAGGACTAAAACTATTCTTTGTCCCTTTCTAGACCTTAAAGTCATATAAAACTTTAACTTGAATCTAGTTTGCGGCTGAAACGTGAACAGATCACTAGCATTATAATAATTTGTTTTTATTTCTTTACTAGATGATGCCTGCAACTCCGTTGCGCCGAAATCCGTTAATTTCGCGGGAATCGTACATTTTTTCGGGATAAAAACTATACTATGTCCTTTCCTCGGGCTCATAGTATCTCCAAACTTTCATTAAAATTAGACAGATACACTTTCGCATTTATAATATTTGTATGGATATGGAAAGATTGTAAGAGACTGTAATTAAGTTACATCGGACGTTCAAAGAAACTCGGAAGTCGCAGCCCTATTTATTCCGCCCAAGACATGTATAACAATACGCGATATTATTTCGGCGTACCGCCCGCCCGCCCGCCTCGTAACGTAATTCTCAATTGTATCATACGTATTGTATAAAGTTTTACGTAGGTTAAATAAGAGGACAGTAAGTAGTACGGGAGCCCTAGAACATTTTTTTTATAATAGTCGACCAAGTTTTGTTGATTACAGAACCCTATAACGGAACCCTAGCGAGTTGATTTTTTGTATACTGATATAATTTAAGAGTAACATTGTCCTACAAATAGAACAATCCATATTTTAGGAACATCAAGTCAAAGTATGAAATCTTATGTGAATACCACTTTCAAGATTATTCGCAGATAAAAATGTTGCTGTAAAATTGATATAAGTATTAAAATAAATTATAAATAAAATATTTTTTTATTAAAATAGGTATCATGAAAACACTTTTTAAAAGTCGGAAGAACGTAGAAACTAAGATGCCTACCACGGGTTGGGGAACTAACCCGGCGTAAGAAACTCGCACGGGGCCATCTTTTACTAAAAAGATGGAAAATTACAATTTTCAAATAAAACAGTATGACAACGTTGACAACTTACATATCTGTGTAATTGTCAAATTTGTCATCACAATCACAAAAATTACAATATCAAGTAACTTAATATATTACATTTTTTTAAAAGGTAATAGTTATATAATTATTAATCAAAACTTAGTATTAATTTATTAAAATACTAGCTGTCCCGGCAAACGCTTCTTTGCCATATAAAGTATTTCGCCCGTATTATTTTATTGAAGTGACTAAATAAGTATGTCACCATGGCAACGTCCATCGCTATCCCGTCGCACAAACAATGGTCGCCGTCAGTCTCGAGTTGTAATAATTTACTATTATTTATTCAACAAATGCATTTATCAATATAAAAAGTACCCAGTAGCCGATTCTCAGACCCACTGAATATGCATATAGATCAAAATCAGTCAAGCCGTTTCGGAGGAGTACGCGGCCTAACATTGTGACACGAGAATTTTATATATAAGATGTAGAAGCAGCCTTGCAAGCAGCTATTCTACTCCCAGGATGTGTCATCATTTATGAAATAATTGACCTTATAGTAGGCTTTGTCACACAAACGTTCTTTGACTACTTTTTTGACAACTTTTTATTCTTTGTGATTGCCTATATTGATAAAATTAATAAATTATGCTAAAATATGCCGTATTTTAAGATAAACAAAATGCTTATATTGAATAATGATAGTTAAAAAAAATCTTTTGTAATGCACGCTGATTTTGGAGGGATAAAACTAAGTTCCTGTAATTTTTCACAGCTCCATACATTTGTCATTTGCCTATGTTGCGAATTATCAAAATGATCGTGAATATAATTGATGTTAATAATAAAGATATATATTTTTTTTAAAATGTCCCTGTTTACTCTACCGTAAATACTTACGGTGTGACCTCTCATCGGGCGATGTCATATGTACAAAGGCCGGCCTTTCTTTTGATCCGTACCAATTACATGCTTGGTCTTGCCGGAGATATGTGATCTGATTGTTTCTGGTACTGTTACATTAATGGCGTAATTTTTGCTGTGGTTGGCATTTCTTTTGTTTATTGGATAGTGAAAATGATAAAAAATCAACATTTCAAAACTTTATTATATAAAAATAATTATAACATAATTCACTAGTATGAGTCCCTGGCATAATAACTCACCAAATATGGTATACAGTACATTGTACGCACTCATCCACTCGGCACCATGTCGCCCGCGTCACTACATGAAGGTACTGAGATGTGGGGGAAACTAGCTGCTAAGACTTTTGAATTATGGCCGTTTAAAATTTTGATGTGAGTCCCTGGGACTCAGGAAGTGAATTAAGGGTTAAGAATATTGGTTTAAACTCCATTTCACAGTATAACGATGGTATAAAGTAGCACAGCTCAATCCCACTATCGCCAGCAGAACGGTCGCACTGTTATTGTAACGGATGTAAGTTCGGATGACTGTCAGCCCTGCGCCAATTTACTGCAGCGCCACTCGCCTTTATTAGTTCGTTCTGCATACATTACACAGCCAGGGCTGCCGCTCGATACTTAATTGCGTTCGCTATGTTTACGACGTGCGACGTAATATGGAGTTACTGCTAGCGATTTTGTTTGTTTTTCTTAGATTATAAGTATGGTCGCCGCCGTGTGCGATGTTTCACATTTTGATCATTATAGAAATGAGATTCCAAGGGGTGGTGGTTTCTCCTCGCGCTTTATGTCTGGTTAGTGCCTAAAATCAACAGAATTTTATTTACCTAACCACGTACGAGTAGCTTGAAACTTCGCTGTGCTGAAATTATTGTGTATGGCGCGGAAGATAAAATCCCTTTTTTTCAGGACTAAAACTATTCTTTGTCCCTTTCTAGACCTTAAAGTCATATAAAACTTTAACTTGAATCTAGTTTGCGGCTGAAACGTGAACAGATCACTAGCATTATAATAATTTGTTTTTATTTCTTTACTAGATGATGCCTGCAACTCCGTTGCGCCGAAATCCGTTAATTTCGCGGGAATCGTACATTTTTTCGGGATAAAAACTATACTATGTCCTTTCCTCGGGCTCATAGTATCTCCAAACTTTCATTAAAATTAGACAGATACACTTTCGCATTTATAATATTTGTATGGATATGGAAAGATTGTAAGAGACTGTAATTAAGTTACATCGGACGTTCAAAGAAACTCGGAAGTCGCAGCCCTATTTATTCCGCCCAAGACATGTATAACAATACGCGATATTATTTCGGCGTACCGCCCGCCCGCCCGCCTCGTAACGTAATTCTCAATTGTATCATACGTATTGTATAAAGTTTTACGTAGGTTAAATAAGAGGACAGTAAGTAGTACGGGAGCCCTAGAACAATTTTTTTATAGTAGTCGACCAAGTTTTGTTGATTACAGAACCCTATAACGGAACCCTAGCGAGCTGATTTTTTGTATATTGATATAATTTAAGAGTAACATTGTCCTACAAATAGAACAATCCATATTTTAGGAACATCAAGTCAAGGTATGAAATCCTTTCTATCTCTGTTAGCTACCACTTTCAAGATTTTTCGCAGATAAAAATGTTGTTGTAAAATTGATATAATTATTAAAATAAATTATAAATAAAATATTTTTTTATTAAAATAGGTATCATGAAAACACTTTTTAAAAGTCGGAAGAACGTAGAAACTAAGATGCCTACCACGGGTTGGGGAACTAACCCGGCGTAAGAAACTCGCACGGGGCCATCTTTTACTAAAAAGATGGAAAATTACAATTTTCAAATAAAATAGTATGACAACGTTGACAACTTACATATCTGTGTAATTGTCAAATTTGTCATCACAATCACAAAAATTACAATATCAAGTAACTTAATATATTACATTTTTTTAAAAGGTAATAGTTATATAAATGTTAATCAAAACTTAGTATTAATTTATTAAAATACTAGCTGTCCCGGCAAACGCTTCTTTGCCATATAAAGTATTTCGTCCGTATTATTTTATTGAAGTGACTAAATAAGTATGTCACCATGGCAACGTCCATCGCTATCCCGTCGCACAAACAATGGTCGCCGTCAGTCTCGAGTTGTAATAATTTACTATTATTTATTCAACAAATGCACTTATCAATATAAAAAGTACCCAGTAGCCGATTCTCAGACCCACTGAATATGCATATAGGTCAAAATCAGTCAAGCCGTTTCGGAGGAGTACGCGGCCTAACATTTTGACACGAGAATTTTATATATAAGATGTAGAAGCAGCCTTGCAAGCAGCTATTCTACTCCCAGGATGTGTCATCATTTATGAAATCATTTACCTTATAGTAGGCTTTGTCACACAAACGTTATTTGACTACTTTTTTGACAATTTTTTATTCTTTGTGATTGCCTATATTGATAAAATTAATAAATTATGCTAAAATATGCCGTATTTTAAGATAAACAAAATGCTCATTTTGAATAATGATAGTTAAAAAAAATCTTTTGTAATGCACGCTGATTTTGGAGGGATAAAACTAAGTTCCTGTAATTTTTCACAGCTCCATACATTTGACATTTGCCTATGTTGCGAATTATCAAAATGATCGTGAATATAATTGATGTTAATAATAAAGATATATTTTTTTAAAAATTGTCCCTGTTTACTCTACCGTAAATACTTACGGTGTGACCTCTCATCGGGCGATGTCATATGTACAAAGGCCGGCCTTTCTTTTGATCCGTACCAATTACATGCTTGGTCTTGCCGGAGATATGTGATCTGATTGTTTCTGGTACTGTTACATTAATGGCGTAATTTTTGCTGTGGTTGGCATTTCTTTTGTTTATTGGATAGTGAAAATGATAATATCTGCGATATCCGCAATTTTTTTTTTTTATGAAATAAGGGGGCAAACGAGCAATCGGGTCACCTGATGGAAAGCAACTTCCATCGCCCATGGACACTCGCAGCATCAGAAGAGCTGCAAGTGCGTTGCCGACCTTTTAAGAGGGAATAGGGTAATAGGGGAGGGTAGGGAAGGGAAGGGAAGGGAATAGTTGAGGGTAGGGAAGGGAATAGGGTAGGGGTTAGGGGATTGGGCCTCCGGTAAACTCACTCACTCGGCGAAACACAGCGCAAGCGCTGTTTCACTCCGGTTTTCTGTGAGAACGTGGTATTTATCCGGTCGAGCCGGCCCATTCGTGCCGAAGCATGGCTCTCCCACTATATTTTTTGGCAGATTGAATATAGTTATAGCTACGATCACAGGCTTAGGGAATGCTTGGCTTTAACGTAATTAATATTTTTATTTATTTTATAAATTCAATAAAATTTCTTTCAAATTCTGAATGCGACCGCTAATGTTACCCGCGACTACGTTGCACCTAATTTCGTTAATTGCGCGGGAAATATATTTTTGCGAGTACCTTCTACTTGCTTCTTTTACTACTTCACTTCAACTTTAACAACAGCTATCTTGTGTCCCGGGACCGCGGTGGGAAATTTCATCCAAGTTGTGCAGCGGTTGAAGCGTAAGGAGACGAAAATAGACGTACAAACAGACACACCTTTGCAATTATAATATTAGCATAGATATCAGGTATATATTATGAATATATTTGTTTAAAAACAATGGTGTAAAGATACTTGAATAAAGAGAGAAACTTTAGGGAGAGGGTAGGGACCCCCCTACCCTCTCCCTAAAGTTAGGAAATCAGTAGTTACCACGAAAATTTTTTTTTAGTTTTTGAGGTTATGTTCAATAAAACAACCAAATTAGTGGACTTACGAACAAATTGGTCTTTTTTGGGTGTGGGCAAACTCGGTTCTATGTCTTATATTGTAAATATACAGCTCCGACACTGCTGGCATCTGCGGGAATGCAATGCCCTATCGCCCGTGCGTAACAAGTTATAGGCACTTATTTGCACCCTAGCAAACTAACTAAAGGTTTAATTGCACCCCCTACATTTTTTATAGATATATTATAACAACTAGCTTCAATTTATGTCGACGGAGCCCTACTACGCGGAGCTCCTATTTCTGGGTGGTTCACAAAAAAATAACCACGATGGCACGATGGCACGATCTAACCTAACCCAACCAAGTCGTATTGGGCCAGCACGGAGTGATACATTGCTGTAATTAATTACCTGAGAATTGTATACTGTTCTTATATTTATGACACTTAAATACATTTTACAACAAATTACTCGTAAAACAAAACGTAACTAAAGTGAAAAATTAACAATAAAGACACGTTTAAACAAAAAATAATGTTCCGTCACACGTAACTTCAAACACGTATTAAAAAAAAACTATGCATTTCCTAGACACAAATCAGGTGTTATTTGAAAGGGGTAACCAACCCCTATAAAATACCACCGTTCGCCCCCCTATACCTATAATGCGTGATTCAAATGCCATCCCGAAAAAACAATATTATAGACTATAGAGTGTATAACTTTGAGTATTATACCTACTCGTGCATATTCTGCACAGGCAAGCCGCGAGCTGACAGCAAAGGATCGCGTGTTGCCCACAACCCACGAGCGTTAAACAACTATTAATGGAATTTCATTAAACTTCTTACGTGGTGGGAAAAAGTGTAGGTGTAGCTTTCTATAAAAGCTACACAAAATACATACATAGTAAATATCCATACTTCCATACTAATATTGTAAATGCGAGTGTGTGTTTTTATATCTGCCTCTCTGTCTGTTACCACTTCACGCCCAAACCGCTGAAACGATTTTGCTGAAATTTGGATGGAGATACTTTGAGTCCCGGGAAAGGACATAGGATACGGATCCCCGAAAAATGTACGGTTCCCGCGCGATAAATAAATTTTGGCGCAAAGGAGTTGCGGGTGTCATCTATTAAATAATATAGGGGCGAAATACCATTCACTAATTATTAATCAGAATCAGAAACTATAATATTTATTTTGATGTACATATTATTTGTTTTGACATTTTATTATTATTGCCTTCAAATATTATTAAATAATTAATGGTTTACGACCTAAATATAAGATCAATTATGACAACTACACAATAGACATAAGGACCAGTAGTTCGACTCCAAAGAGACGGACAGGTTTCAATATCTGTCAAATTCGTCGGGTTTCACTAGGATTATAAGCGGAATGTGCCTCGCACTGGCTGATATAATTTATTTTTAAATATTTAAAATAAAGATTTCAAAATTGGATTCTGACAATTTTAATCGCATCTGCCAAAACACAAACAACAATACGAGCAAAGAGGAACACGTCCAGCGAATATGTCATAGTTTTAAATTCGTAGGTGACAAGTTAACAACCCTAGCGACGATTTTCGTCATAATACGTCAAATTTAAAAATTTCAACATCAGTTCTAAGTCGGCATACTCTATCATTCTGTCTACTCTGACAACTATATATTATTATGTATTAAAATATGAAAATTGGATAACATGGAATTTTGTAATAACTATAGGATGTTAAATCTTAATAATGCTGTTAATGTCTAAACTATTTATTTGACGTTCATAAGTGTTACTGTGTGACCTACATGAATAAATTATTTTGATTTGATTGAAAAAAAAAATACTACAACTACGAACCAAAGATTTTTCTTATAGGTTCCTAATTTTGTGAAACTCCATCCATAAGGGGATAAAAGGTAAACCTATAAAAGTATTTGTTTCTAAACTAAGAGAGTTTAAATTTTGATGGCAAGTAGAGAAAAAGTCTTTTAGAGCCTATTGGATGTAAAGAAAAAATATTTTCCCCTTTATAACATAAGTAAAGATGACTGTTTTGTTTGACATTGGAGAGTAATATAGGTTAACATAATATCATGCTCGTTACTGTTTGGAACCGATATTGTTGTTACAATAATATGGATTTCCAGGAGTTCAGTCATATCGTTTACCACAATAATAAAAAAAATATTATGATATTATAATATTAAAGGTTGTTGCCCTGGACTTTGGATAATCTTAAGAGACCTTGAATGAGTGAATGTATCACTGGACAAATGAATTAATGAATTAATTACCACGTAAATGCACAAATGAATGAATTAACGATTTGTAGAGCAACTTTTTTTTTTTTTATGAAATAAGGGGCCAAACGAGCAAACGGGTTACCTGATGGAAAGCAACTTCCGTCGCCCATGGACACTCGCAGCATCAGAAGAGCTGCAGGTGCGTTGCCGGCCTTTTAAGAGGGAATAGGGTAATAGGGAAGCTTCGGGAAGGGAAGGGAATAGGGGAGGGTAAGGAAGGGAATAGGGTAGGGGATGGGCCTCCGGTAAACTCAGTCACTCGGCGTGAAACAGCGCAAGCGCTGTTTCACGCCGGTTTTCTGTGAGAACGTGGTATTTCTCCGGTCGAGCCGGCCCATTCGTGCCGAAGCATGGCTCTCCCACGTATAACTGCTTTCTCAACGGCAAACCAAGATATTGCTTAAATTAATATATGTCTAAAGTGTCTTGAATGTAATTGAATATGTTATAAAACATATCCTCTAAACTCTTAAAGTGTGTTTGCTGTACAATGCAGAGTGATGATGCATTTCTCGATCTTATAATCATAACAATAAAGCTCAGAATCGCTTCGCCGCGTAACCGTACTTGTTTGCTATCACCCCACGTCTATGTCAAACAGTGCAATATAATGTACATTTTATCTGCAAAGTAATATCACTTTACAAATAAAATCTCCTTTACGAGAACGTATAACGACAGATAGAGGAAACGAGTATTGTGAGAGAACATAGTCTAGAGATAAATACATCCAGAGTCTCTTATGATCCAAAAAACGTGTTTCTCTAAGCGGCCCCTAGAGATATTGAAACATATTTTATTGAACAAATTCAATACTAACCGTAGATGGTCAATAATATTGCACAATACGTGATATTGCACAATAAATTATAAAATTGATCGTCTAGGAGCCCGCTTACCGCCTAACTAATGAATAATTCCTTTATATTATATTTGTGCAACTACTGTTCTCTCCATAAGTAAACATTTTGTGAAGATACAACATTAGAATTTTGCCCCCAACTTCTTTAGCGCAGAAATTCCTCTATCGTACAGGAAACTTGCATTTTGCCGCGATATAACATCTTTTTTAAAGGAATTTGACCGGGTATTCATGTTAATCGGTTCAGTTGTTTATGTGGTAGCACCTCCGTCGTGGGTATCGCAGACACAATAGATTTTCAATTGTTATGCGGCAGCCGGCTGCCGCTTGGGGATTGATGGGTTAAGAGGTTTTCAGACAGATCCAATTTCATATTCATAATATTAGTATAATTAAGGTTTAACAATAGAATAACAATAGATTTCCAAGAATCCGCGATCGAAGGATTAATAGCTTTTTTCTTGGAAATACATACGTTCGTAGTACTTGGTAGAGTTTGTGCAAAAAAAAAACGTAATTAAATACTGTTTTAAAATAAAATAATGTAACGACAGTAAAATTTACTCCAGCCAGTTTACTCGCAGTATGTAAATGTAATTTAATATACTAAATGTTTTTTCGGTTAAAACGATTTCTAAAATATTTAAAATGTAGATTAAAATTATAATAAAGAAAGATTTTCTTATTGAGCTATCAAAGGACTAAGCCGATTTTAATAAACTTATACATAATAATGATATAATATAAAAACTCAAAGCAGATATGTTACTACCGCGCGCGTTGTGAAGATTCAAATACGGCCCAATTGGACCGTCTGTTGTTTAGTCTGCATCGAGCGCAGTCACGAACGTGCCGCGTCTTGTCTTACCTAAATAAATTGAAAATGACGTCGTGCGCGTTTCGAAAATGTACCAATTATAACTCGAAAGTAAACAAAACACATGGAATCTCTTACCACATGTCTTGTATGCAATAAATACCTCGATTATTTACATTTTCAATTATTTTTTTGAACAATCTGGAAAAAATCGAATTTTCGTCATAGCTCAGGCGAAGAAAGAGACAGCGATACGGTTTTGACGCAAGAACGATAAGGATGGTTGCGCTGCAGACATCTAAGAGTAGTTAGTGCAGACTCGCCACATGACTGTTAGACCGTGACTTAAATGCCTACAATTGCAGTTTATTTGTATTCTATTTTATACGCTATGCGATATCATATGCAACTGTACTGCACTGTTTTTTAGGTTAGAAATACTGTTTTTTTTTAGGTTAGGTAAGAAAATATACACAAAATTTCAAAGAGAAAGAAAAGAAACAAATTAAATATTTTTAATGGTATACATAAAATATATATTTTCTGTAGTATTAATTATTTCAATGTTAAAATTTTCAATAAATAAAATTAACTCTTACATAAGTTATTTCATTTCTTACCTACTAATACTTTTGTATCAAGTGTCCACTCTACGGCTATTTATGTTACTCTCCACGCACAAGAAACTTTGCAGTTCGACGTTTAAAAATAGAACTGTCTCTTTTATGTAAATGGCATTCGTATCTTTTGTTTCAGTTATCTGTCAAATTTGTCAATGCGTGCAATTTTGAATTTGAAAATTGTTCGGAAGAGATTTAAGCCGGAATATAGTATGAACGTAACAGATCTGTATAAGTAGAATATCATTGATAAACACTATGAACTTAAAACATCTCGTCAATTTACATTGCGTAATTTTTGGATAAATAAATAAAAAAATATTATATGTAAAAAGGTTATAACTTTTTGGAAAGTATTTTAGTAAAAACATAAAATGAAATATTTTTATGACTAAAGTACTTATATTCGTAATTTTACAGTATTTCTTTCGCTGATTATATTCCAAAACATTATTTGCAAGAATTTTGCATGTTACTGGATAGCATAATTAAAATCAACAACCCTCCGTTTACTTCGAATATTATTTGTTATAGGAACTCATTAAAATCGAAATGAAATATCACTAGTACGTTAAGTGTTGCATTGGAAAATAGTTTCTTTGATAAACCGCTGTTATTATAATGTCTGTTCGGGTTTAGATGATAGTGTAGTTTAAAATAATAATGATCACCTATTTTTGAGGGTTTTTAAACATGTTTTTATGGCGAATACGTTATAGATGTTTGTTTGCGAATGACATTGTATGCAAATGACACGGATCCGAATTTTTTTCTTTCATCTAGGAGGTTAGGTTTTGCCACAGGTCAAAAGTGGACAGCCACTTTATATCTTTGCCAAATGTCATTATGAGCCAAATGTCATTAGAATTGTTCAGTGGTTTTTGACTCTGTTCAACGGAAACATTAAGTAGTAGATCCGCTGATAAAATGTTAAAAAGTACTTATCCATATTATGTTAACACAAAATTTTAATTTGACCAAATTAATGTTGCGCAGCTATCAAATAACATTTATTTTGGTAGCATTATAGCCCAGAGCTTTGTTTGCATTAACATCTAAATGAATTGAAACACAATATACCAGACATACCTCGGTCAAGTCTCCTTGCTGGGTTGAGTACGATCTGTTTGTCAATAGGGGCATGTCTAATCAACCTTTAGATTGTGGCCACAAAGCTCCGTGTCCGTCGGTTCGTCGCTACGGAATAACGCATTATATGCGACATCAGCAGTTGCGGATAATTAGTGCGTTGATACCGCAAAGACGGGATAACGTCTTTGCAGCGTCAAAAGCTTACGTCTTCTGTACCTGCACTACACCATGTACTGCCAAGCAAATGAATAATTATCGATTGATCATAATGAAGACTAATGTTTTCATAAGCTGAGGACATTGTCGAAGGAGCTTCAACAGCGCTTCTTCTCCTTTCCGTCGATTAAGTATTAGTAGGGATGGTGGAACGCATCAGTGTTAATATTATGCAAGACTGATCTGTCTTACTTTGACCGCTATCTGACCGTCGGCGCTGATGGCTAGAGATGAGTAAAATTTGCGGAAGCGTTCTTGAAATACGCATATTAATCTGCGCTTGATATTTCATACACGACGACGTTCAGCGAGCGTTTAGTGTGACAATTGAAGCAACCTTTAACGACCCAGCGTTTTCGCTGCGTTGCCGCACCGCATCACAGCAACATGGCCTCCTTCGTATGCGATGTGTGCGGTCTAGGGGTGCTTAGGGCCACAATAGGGATGGACCCTTGTCCCACTCGCCCGGAAGGTCGAGAGCCTTACAATGGTAATACGGAGATAATAGCTATCATACCTTGTTAACAACCATCGACGATTATGGTTTTTTTTGCATAAATAAATATACATTGAACTCAAAATGTATACTTAGACATAAAAAGGACACAGAAGATCCTGCTTTTTTCGACGTATTTTACAAGAAGTCTGGGCAATTGTGATGTAGGGAGATAATTCAATAGCTTTTATAATTTTCTTGCACGCTTTTGAATCTAAATGGCTTGACAGATCCGTGCTGAGATACAAATAATATAGCATATAATTAGCACATCTAAAGATCACTCTATACAGTGTAATAACACCGTTATCCTTAAAAAAAAATGCCGTCTTCATACCCATACAAATTGCCCGGATCGGCAATTTGCATTGGTATGAAGACGGATTTTTTAGAGTTCCCAGCATTGTTCTCATAAAAAAAGTTGTTCATTTTAACGGGCTCATTTGATGGTTTCAAAGATTACGGTGTTTACACTAACACACTGTATATGGCGAAATGTATCGGCCTGTTTTCTTTTCCCGACATTTAAAATAATATAGCAAAACTAAAGCTGGCCTCCTCATTTGCAGCTTAATAAATTCCATCTTCCATTTTTTGGACTGGAGCTCTGAGAATTTTTTCCTCCTGCCATTCGAAGTTTGAAATTTTACGACATTCTCAGCATATTCTTACTGGATTGTAATTGCTGTTGGAATTTCGCAGCTTTTAATAACGAAAATTTCACAGCTAAATTAGTAAAGAATTTTCAGACGCGAATATTATTGTAAAAATGATTTTTATACGTTTCGGGGTAATTAGTCTAGGTTTTTTGGGGAAAAAAAAATTAGTGCAAGCTAAGATTTTAAATTTTATACAATTTGCAATCTGTTTCGGTTGTATAGTTACATCGTAATATTATGAGTAGTAATAATCCATGTGAGAATATGTGTACAGGCGTAAAATATGCATAATATTATGTTAATAATTTTAAAAGGAATATTAATTATATTATATAGCTACTTAGTACTCACAATAACTCAGAAGTCAGAACTCATTAGTCATTACTCATTACACAAAAGAGCGAACAATAATTTCGTTATAAAAGAACATAATTTTTCAAGTCGTAGACACTCGTAGCGCCGGCGTAGCACCGAAGCTACGGCGTAGCACAATGCTACGAATGCGTAGAGCACATGGATTCTATGGATCTGGATGTATTTGTTTAATCTGATTTAGGGCCTGTTGCACCACTTCCTGATAAAGAGCCGGATAGGCTTTCCACAACTTATTTGACAGATTCTCCAAGTGACACTCCATCTGTGGTGGATAGCCTATCAGACACGTATTGACAGGAAGTGGTGAAACAGGCCCTTATTTACATAACTTGAATAATTGTTATTAGTGTGGTTTTTGTTTTAAAATTATTATTATTAAAGTTTAAATACCTAGTCACGATATTATCTGTTAAGTAGTCTGTTAAGTAGTCTGGATGCTAATAAAGTCATGATATTATCTGTTAAGTAGTCTGGATGCTAATAAAGTTATGATATTATCTGTTAAGTAGTCTGTTTAGTAGTCTGGATGCTAATAAAGTCATGATATTATCTGTTAAGTAGTCTGGATGCTAATAAAGTTATGATATTATCTGTTAAGTAGTCTGTTTAGTAGTCTGGATGCTAATAAAGTCATGATATTATCTGTTAAGTAGTCTGTTAAGTAGTCTGGATGCTAATAAAGTCATGATATTATCTGTTAAGTATTCTGTTAAGTAGTCTGGATGCTAATAAAGTAATGATATTATCTGTTAAGTAGTCTGTTTAGTAGTCTGGATGCTAATAAAGTCATGATATTATCTGTTAAGTAGTCTGGATGCTAATAAAGTTATGATATTATCTGTTAAGTAGTCTGTTTAGTAGTCTGGATGCTAATAAAGTCATGATATTATCTGTTAAGTAGTCTGTTAAGTAGTCTGGATGCTAATAAAGTCATGATATTATCTGTTAAGTATTCTGTTAAGTAGTCTGGATGCTAATAAAGTAATGATATTATCTGTTAAGTAGTCTGTTTAGTAGTCTGGATGCTAATAAAGTCTTTGAATCTGTTAAGACAGACACAGTTTTGATGTTTGATGACACAGAGATTATATTTTTATTATTAGTATGAAATGTTAGTGCGCAATTTAAATTTGGAATAAAATGAATAAAATAAATAACGCACTTCTCTGTGTAACAGACATCTGTGGCGCCATACAATAAGCCATCTCAATAATTTCTTTTGTTCGTAACAGCGCTCCTCACGGCTAGACAATGCGTTTCAGCCGCACGCCACAAAAAGGAATTTATTTTAAAATACTACACGTTTGGAGGGTCCTCTTTTTAATTTGCAGATGGCTTTAAAACTGATGGCTTTTTTTATGATTTTAATTGTCTTTTGCTTGGTTGTAGGGTACTTAGAAGATATGAAGGGATCTTAATAACTTTTTAACGTTTTTGTTCGTGATGGTTTTTATTTATTGGTTTAACTTGAATGTCAAAAAACATTTATACGTGGGAGAGCCATGCTTCGGCATGAATGGGCCGGCTTGACCGGAGAAATGCCACGTTCTTACAGAAAACCGGCGTGAAACAGCGCTAGTGTGTTTCGCCGAGTGAGTGAGTTTACCGGAGGCCCAATCCCCTACCCTATTCTCTTCCCTACCCTCCCCAATTCCCTTCCCATCCCTACCCTCCCCTATTACCCTATTCCCTCTTAAAAGGCCGGCAACGCACCTGCAGCTCTTCTGATGCTGCGAGTGTCCATGGGCGACGGAAGTTGCTTTCCATCAGGTGACCCGTTTGCTCGTTTGCCCCCTTATTTCATTACAAAAAAAAAACATGGTATGGATAAAAACTACATGATTACTAATATCTATTAAATAATTGAATAACCTAGAAAACGGACTTGTCAAAGAAAAACAAAATATTGTCTAACTTTATAGTTATTTATGCAATAAGTAACTTAAAAATAATATTATTATTATGTTGGTATCTATGAACACAATATGGATCCTTTTATTGCTTACTACCCTAGGTAATATAACATGAATTTCTCGGAAGTACACTCGATAATATTAAAAACATAACTTTGCAGTTCGCGCTCATGTGAACACGTACAAATGAATGGAATCGTTCGATCTATTGTTGAAAACTTAGCGCGTGCAATGCAAATGAAAATAATACAAGAAATACGAGTATCGAACAACACGATGTGTTGAAATAAATGTATTTTGTTAAAAAGTTTCAGCATGTAAGATGGAGTTATAATAATAATATATAAGAGTATGTATAAGATTTTGTGAAAATAAGTTTGAAAGGGTTTCTTCTATTACCGTTTAATTTGTGTAGTTAACTGTTTGTGTATTTTTGTGACAATGTTAACGTTAATTTTAAGTTAAGATGCTTAGTTGTAGTTAATTATTGTAATTGATGTAACCCATTTTAATTGACTTTAATAAATAAATCAATCAATCAATGGACGCTTCACACAACGTCAGTCTGGCCCCGTGCTAAGTACCTGAAGGACTTGTGTTACAGGTATGAGGTACCAGACAACGGAAATATATTTAATATCCATCCATGACCCGGGAACATTGAAAACTTTTTGTTCCGTCGGCGGGATTCGAATCGGGGGGCATGAGCGCTGATCACGCGCTCAACCACTGAGCCACAAAGGTCGTCGAGTTGATTTTAAGTATGTGTTTGTTTTAGTAAACGCGAGATATGCCGCGCTCTCTCGCGCAAAACAGTAAGCATAAAATACGCTTTAACCTAAGGAAAGAAATTAAAAAAAAGGGTCGTCCAAGAAGGCCCGGCGTTACAAACTCAGTAGTAAGTGCCATTGTAAAGTGCGCCAACGCTCTTACGTAACTAACAGCACTTGAAGGCTGAATACTGTAAAGACTCCGTACCGTACCGTATTATGCGGCGGTATTTCCTACCATTACGCGATCCGTCTGCTCGTTAATCCATACAAAACGCTACCAAATACACAGTTGACTGTATAACATTTATTGGATTACGAGAAAGATAAAATGTAATAAATCAGACCCAGATTAAATACGCTGACATTATACAGGCTGTGGTCGAATTAATGCGGACCGATCGGAGGGGGGGGTGATCCATTAGAACATAGGGTATGAATATTTATCACAATAACTGACCCGGGACATATTAAACCGCCATACCCTTAAAAAGGGTTGGGGAAGCTTTGGAACGCAATTTTTTTTGTTACTCCTTTGTTTCACCGAGTTTTATGTCAATTTTGAAAATTTAATTTTGTCTGTGCTTATGTATTATGGAAAAGGTTTTTTTTAATTTCATTAAAACAAACGTTTCAATTAAGATTGTTGGGTTTTGGGTATATGTTAGCTAATATGATAAATTTAAAAAAATATTGCTTGTGGTATATTTTTGTACCGGTGCAAAAAAACTTTTACGTTACATTCTTCGTTATTCTTTTTAATAAAAAAAAAAAACTTTTAAAACCTTCCTTTTGGAAGTCGGTTAATAGCGATGATTGACGTTCGTGTATTTTAACAACACCTTGTATAAATGCCGTAGCCTAAATTTAGTAACAGACTGATTAAGAATGTACCTGACCCTAACTTGACTACATATTAAACTTAGATCTCAAAATCTGTAACGTCTAGAAAACTGATTTTTTTACACAAGTAACTTCAGTTCATGAGCATTAAATGCTTAAGGCGAAAACATGATTAAGTACTGAAAAATGCTCGATAGTTTCTTTTTTACAAAAAACCTTGTTTTAGACACATTTTTGCTTGGATCTTCGAAGTTTGCTGTCATTTCTTTAATATTTTTTTTTTATGAAAGAAGGGGGCAAACGAGCAAATGGGTCACCTGATGGAAAGCAACTTCCGTCGCCCATGGACACTCGCAGCATCAGAAGAGCTGCAGGTGCGTTGCCGGCCTTTTAAGAGGGAATAGGGTAATAGGGGAGGGTAGGGATGGGAAGGGAAGGGAATAGGGGAGGATAGGGAAGGGAATTGGGCCTCCGGTAAACTCACTCACTCGGCGAAACACAGCGCAAGCGCTGTTTCACGCCGGTTTTCTGTGAGAACGTGGTATTTCTCCGGTCGAGCCGGCCCATTCGTGCCGAAGCATGGCTCTCCCACGTATGAAAACTTTTAAAATATTGTTTAATATCTAAAAAGGCATTGATAAAACCTAAATTTGCTCAAAATATTTTTCATAATCATTATAGTTCGTCTTTTATTCAAGTAAAACTAACTTGGCGATGATTCCGTGTCGTTTTTTTCACCTGGCATATGAAAGACGGGCGTGAGTGTGAAGAGAGAAGGACGATGTTTGATTTTTTTGGGTCAGTAGCCCTCTTAAAGTAATTTTCTTCCAGCGATTCAAAAATTGCCTTCACCGCGCTAACTTCTTGTCCTCTCGAATGTCGCACCACTTGTAGCAAAACACATTTACTTGACATTCCCCGTTGCTTATCTAACACTTCACACGTCAGAAGACGAACACCTATTCTAGCTTTCACAAAGGCCAGAAGTCGACTTTTAAGGCCAACGGAGAAGATTCTGTTCACAAAGAATTTTAAGGCCAACCTTTGCGCGCAAAGTTTCGCCGCGGGCGAACAAACAGTCGCCTGTTCCGACGTGACTCAAAAACATTGTTCGATCATATTAAATGCACAAGTTTGGCGTGTGACAAACATTCTTGAATAGTTTTCAGTTTGCGCAAAAGACGCAATCTACGTTGGGCCATGATTGTTAACTATGATTGCTAGCATGATAGCGAAGGACCTCATACATTATAAAGTGAACAAATTCTACGTTAATCATCATTGACTTTGTCCACATTGTGCCTTTTTCTGTTCGTCAAGGGCATGCGTTATAGCGCAGTCAACAGCGAACGTGAGGCATGCCCGCGACGCATGCCCTCTGACCGTATCCAAAACTTCAAAAATGACAACGTTGGAGTTGCGTTCGTTGACGCATTCAAGTTAAATGAAAGAAGATGACGAAAATTGAAGACGAAGGCGCATAGTGTGGACATAGCTATTGGCATTCATATATCTGCTCGTCCGTATAAGACGTCACAATGTATTAATCAAATAACAATACTCCTTCGAAAAATAACAGTGCAACATCGTTGCATAGGTTAACTTCTTTATCACGGTGGAAACGTACATTTAACATTTTGAAAACCCTCTGACCTTTCTCGAGAGTCGGGACTCGCAGCATCTTTCATTCCTATTCAAATACGTCCGTCGGTCTAAGTGTGACGATGTTACAGACGGATAGACATACATTGCTTTCATAATATAATAAGTATTTTCAAGTAAGATAGCGTAGCCACGCGGAGTAACCAAAGTGACAATATAGTTTAAGTAAATATATATTATGTTGTATTCGAAGATTCGAAGCCAAAGCGTGTACCAATGAGGCGTTACTAATATTGCAATTGATGACTATGAGGAAAAGACGACTATAATAATTATTATAGTCAGGGTTCCCTAGAACATTTTTTTTAATTACTATCAAGCTAATTTTTTGTGAGTAGCTTCATTTTAATAAAACAAACAACATCTTTTTCTGTTAGCTACCACTTTCGAGATTTTTCGCAAATAAAAATGTTATTCGTCTCATCGAAATGAAGCTACTCACAAAAAATTATTAATAATAATAAAAAAAAAACTGTTCCAACTGTTCTGTGGAACCCTGACTAATATGCTTCAAAGGTTTTGGACTATAGATACAAATATAACTTTAATCCTAAACTATGTAACTTTAATTCAAAAGTGTGATTCTTGAGATTGAAACTTTTCAAGTGTTGGTAAATAAAATGTTATCCCCTGTTTAACAATCTTGTGAGTAGTATTTGGGAATAATCATTCCTTGGGCTTGAATTATCAGAGAAACATAAATAGTTATTATGTGCTGAATTTCAAATTTCTTGCTCTTGCTAACGGTCAGTCAATTTACATTGTCTTTTTCTTAATGCATGAATATAGAAGATTTAAAATACATTGATCCGTTCAAGATTGCTTATTAAATGTATAGACATATTAAAAACAAACACTAAAATTCAAGTTTCGGACACCGAATGCCAAGTGACAAGGCCAGTGCGGGCTTATATTGCGGGCGTTGATCTAATACGGCATAAATCACCGCACCGAGCTTACTGGACGTCAGACGGACGGGATCAGATGGGAAGACAAGGCATCATCATCAGCGCAAAACTATACGACTTTTGAAGTCATCAGTAGCTCTACCGTGAGTTTAAAGCTTTACGGTCTTACTACAAAAGATTTAAACACCTGTTGAACAGTTGATTAGAGAAAAATTCAGTACAAAATGGTCTCAAAACAACTGTTCAACAGATGTTTAGTTTTTTTTTGGTAAGACCTATAGTATTTATCTATCCTCGATACCGACTACGTGAATATTTAGTATGGAGATTTTAGTCCGCAAGTAACCGCTAGAGGCGATGTAAAATTTGTCATACTAAAATTTACGTAGTCGGTTTCGAGTATCGATAAATACTATGCTTTAAACGCATGGTAGAGCTACAGGGCGAGCGAAGCAAAACTCCACATGCTACCAATTTTAATGTCATCATGCAACAAAGTAAAGCACATTGTTATAGTCTCTAGTAAATAAATAAATAAATATAATAAAATATAATAAATAAATAGTAGGTAATGATAATTTAGTTTGTTAAAAATTGTATGTTCTATTTGTCTTAATCTTCATTATAGTTGAGTAATGAGTAACGATTTAATGTGTTTAAGTGCTGTCGTTACTACTGATAAGTAATAACTAATGTCCTCGATGGATATTTCATATTACTAAAACATTCCCCAAATCTCCCGACACCTCGGTAATTATCGACACTGGCCGACTTCGTGTCATGCATTATACATCACGTATGGACCAGATGGATAGACCTCTCAATACCGCAGCTTGATGTTATATTAAGGGTCAAAGTATACTGAACGATATCGCCAAGTAGCGCAGTCAAAAACAAACATTGGCCTACCCAAACATGGGCATATTGAACAGAAAAAGGATGAGTTCTAGGTAAGGGCTCACCCAAATTTTTATTTGTCTTTAAGATATTGATGCGATATTTAAATATAATTTTTAGGGTTGCGTACCCAAAGGATAAAAAATGGGACCCTATTACTGAGACTTCGATGTCTGTCTGTCTGTCTGTCTCCAGGCTGCATCTCAAGAACTGCTATAGCTAGATTTCTTTGAATTTTCACAGATTGTTTGTACCTGATGCCGATATAACGACAAGTATATAAGAGGGGCTATACAACAAACGTGATTTTCTTGGCCTTTTGTGCTCAATATCAATAATAGTAACAGGTAGGCCCTTGAAATTTTCACAAATTCCTTGATTCTATGTGTACTTTATTAATTAATAAAAATATTAAAATAAAATAAAAAAATTAAGGGGGCCATACAAAAGACACAAGTTTTGGCCTATTTTGAGCTGATAACGGTACGGAACCCTTCGTGAGCGACTCCAACTCGCACTTGGCTGATTATTATAAATGAGAGAAAAATTGTGATAGGATTTCCTGCAACATTCGATAATATTGCTAATGTAAATAAATAACATACTATGTTGTTTCATCTAAAGCCCCCATATACGGAGAGGCTAAACTAATCCTATAGGTAATAGGACTGACCACGTCATGTGCCAACCTGACTTGCACACACTGGAATATACAAAACGAGTCAGAGAGTAAATACAAATTGATCAACTTTTCGAAACATAATGAACAGTCAGTCAACTGGTTTATTAAACAAAAATACCAATAAATCAACTGGAAAATATTGACTTTACTAAAAAAATTGCGATTAATCTGCTCCATATGGTTCGAAAAAGAACAATCGGAAAGTGTCGCGTAGGATTTTTAATTAAAATTGCACCGAGTGAGTGTCCAGTGACCCTGACTATACGGACCACAATACATATTTATACAGTAGTCATAGGTGTTTAATAGACTCATGGCCTGTTTCACCACTTTCTGGTAAAGTGCCAAATAGGCTATTCACAACTTTTTTGACAGATTCTCCATACTTCATCTGTCAAGTTAAGTGGTGGATAGCCTATCAGGAAGTATTTTTGAGGCAAAAATCGTGCTCGACGTGCTCAACGTGCAGACATTGCAATATTTAGGGCCAATAATTTTGAATAGATCATTTAAAAATTCAGTACATCGTAGTATGACACAGGTTATTGGCAATAAGTAAAATTAATACTATTTTAAACAAATATACGTCATGGTACTATACCCAGGCCTTTAAAACCTTTGACAGTGTATTCTAGCTGCATTTTAAGTTTTTAAGTCAAATTCGCGCAATACAGTGTTTTGCAAAGCAATGCAACGGACATTACATTGTTTTGATTTCTAAAGCTTATGACTGTATACGTGCGATTGACTCAGGTGGTCTAGTATAAACATGGCCTACTGTATATAATTTACACTGTGACTGTGTGAGAACTGAGAACTTTCATAAGTGAACAATGCGAATTCTTTGTTATTTAATTATTGATAAGTGATAACTCTTATACACTTTATGAATTCCCTTTTGATTTTTTTAAAGTAAAAAAAATATTAACTTCGACCGATTTTTTCTTAAATTAAAAATTGCAATTTATGCTAGAGAAAGCGATTTTTTAATATTAGTAAGGATTTCAATATTTCTTAGATCCGAAGTCGTGGTAAACCATAAATCGTTTCTCATGAATCATAATAGGGACGTTTTTATAAAAATAAAGATGGGGAAATAAAAGCGAATTACATAAAAAATATCGCCTAATTCCGTATAAATTTGATCGGTGGATTTACTTTAATTCTGTCTCTGCCTCTTCCAAATTGCTACCGAATGGGAATCGTTTAGATATTTACTTTAGATAACCGATGCCTCTCGCCCGACAAATTTCAAAATAAATTTTCCGCCACCAAGATTTTTTTGCGACAGTTATTTCTAATTTTTATAAGTTTGCGCCTACGTTTGCGCTATGAAATTGGTGGTAAATTGGTTTATTATACAGATTTTTTATTCAAATTAGGTACTGTCAGAGAAATGATTCAAAATATTTCTCTGACAGTAACTTTGACCTGACGTAACCCTACTAAATAAAGTAAGTCTATCACCTCTGATGGCACATAGGCACATACTGTCAGAGAAATGATTCAAAATATTTCTCTGACAGTAACTTTGACCTGACGTAACCCTACTAAATAAAGTAAGTCTATCACCTCTGATGGCACATAGGCACATACTGTCAGAGAAATGATTCAAAATATTTCTCTGACAGTAACTTTGACCTGACGTAACCCTACTAAATAAAGTAAGTCTATCACCCTCTGATGGCACATAGGCACATACTGTCAGTGAAATGATTCAAAATATTTCTCTGACAGTAACTTTGACCTGACGTAACCCTACTAAATAAAGTAAGTCTATCACCTCTGATGGCACATAGGCACATACTGTCAGAGAAATGATTCAAAATATTTCTCTGACAGTAACTTTGACCTGACGTAACCCTACTAAATAAAGTAAGTCTATCACCTCTGATGGCACATAGGCACATACTGTCAGAGAAATGATTCAAAATATTTCTCTGACAGTAACTTTGACCTGACGTAACCCTACTAAATAAAGTAAGTCTATCACCTCTGATGGCACATAGGCACATACTGTCAGAGAAATGATTCAAAATATTTCTCTGACAGTAACTTTGACCTGACGTAACCCTACTAAATAAAGTAAGTCTATCACCTCTGATGGCACATAGGCACATACTGTCAGAGAAATGATTCAAAATATTTCTCTGACAGTAACTTTGACCTGACGTAACCCTACTAAATAAAGTAAGTCTATCACCTCTGATGGCACATAGGCACATACTGTCAGAGAAATGATTCAAAATATTTCTCTGACAGTAACTTTGACCTGACGTAACCCGACTAAATAAAGTAAGTCTATCACCTCTGATGGCTCGTAATTCTATCGAAATTCTGTATGTATTTGCTTGCCTCAAGGCGGTTCATAAATTGTAAGTTACGACTTTTTATATTATGATAAATAAGGAAATAAGATTTATAGGCAGATTGTATCGTGGTTTATTTAGCTTATTTATTTAAAAGGAAACGTCTGCCTGGATTTTAATAACCTTGAACGAAAACATTTTAAGAATTTGAAATTTTATATCTGCTACTACAGCATATTATGTGCATTCATTTAAAATTACCAATCAAATCAATCAAATCAAATCAAATCTAAAATATTTTTATTCGGAGTAATTTTTTTACAAAAACTTTACCGAACGTCGATACTATGGTGCCTACCACCGGTCCGGGAACTAACCCGGCGAGAAGAACCGGCGTAAGAAACTCGCACGGGGCCATCTTTTACTAAAAAGATTGAAAATTACAATTTAAAACATATAACAGTACAACACGGTCACGGTACATCACGGTATATCTTTACATTATATTAACCTGACGCACCACTGGAATGTACATGCAAGCATCGTAATGACGTCATCACCATGCGTCTAGTTAATTTGACTGTGTTATATAACAATATTATGACTTAGAGCTATTTACAATAGGAATTACTTATAAAAAAATATATTAGTAGCCTGTAAGAACCACCCTATTCCCAAGGTGTGTTGTCCTCGATGAAGTCATTGATATTAATATTTCTAACTCTAAATATTCTTCTAATATTTAACTACCGATTCCTCGGAGCTCGTGCTTCTCAAATTCAAATTCAGCAAATTTAGTCCAACGACACAAGAATTACTTTCGCATGAGCTTCTAGGTTAACACTAAACGGACTCATGTGGTGAACCGTTGTGTAGCAGTCAGCGCGTTTTTTCCCCGCTCCACTGCATTTAAATGGTACCCAGACGTCTGTAAATAAATTGGATTGGACGTTCATCATACTTACACCACCCAGTCAGCGTTTCCACGCGAGAATAGCTTGCTTAGTGGCGGTGATGGTGCGAGTTGGCTAATGCAATGTCTGATGTAAGAGTCCAGTGCAAATAATACTTGGTCAATGCAACGTCGCGGTATGATCTTACAACTTGACTTTTCTCCGATATCTTGATCAAACATGAAGTAGGATTGGTGATAAGGCATCGCAAGAGCCATGGATGGCTCTTGGGGCATGCCTTTAAGCCATGAGTTATGCCATTTTTAATTTGATCTTAGTCATCGAAGTTTTTCAATGCATCCTGGCTAATGCCTCATGATTTCTTTCAAATACTTATGAACTTGAGCTCCGTAGCTCATGATTTTTAGCGCTTGTTTTATAATAAGACTAAACGTTACTTATATAATTTTCTATCGTAAAGACACCAAGAAGGATTAAGAGCGCTCTGCCGCGGTTATGCCGCTTTTATCAGTAAATACATATTATTTTGAATGCAATGAAACAAATTATTTGTTGCGTTGCATTCTCGGACGCGATGTTCTAGACAGAGTTGAAGAAAACTGATATTATGGAAGTTAGATTTAAGAGGATTAAAATAAAATAAAATAACAGGACGGAGCGTTTGTTGAAAGATCATGTATTCGAGAGAGAGGACCACAGATTATACATAGACTATAGATGCGTTTATTATAGAATATAAAATAATATTAGTATGCGTTCATATTTTACAAGAGTGACTGACAGAAGATGAAAAACGTTGCGTTTGTGTTATCGCGCGTCGTCGCAATTCAAGTGGCATGCACTGCTAGTCATGTTTGCACTTGCGGAGTCCTATCGTACCAACTACATTCATGTGAATTATTTTTTGATTCGACGCCGCAACGAATTGTGGCTTGGAGCTGATGTCGATGCGACGACGCAGCTGCATTCAGAGCAGTGTACCCTCGCTCTATATTTATTTTCTAAACTCTCAGCTCCAGGCAGCAGGATAGCGATCAGCCGCGGAATTCCAATATCCTGCTCATCAGCCGCAGCCGCGCGGGTTCCGGCGCGGGGACTGGCCGTATCATTTTTAATAACATCACCACGTCGATGTACCATATGCGAGGATATCCTTTAAGGTTGTGACCAAAAAGGGGAATCAAACAACTTGATATATCCGTCCGTGGGCACCTCCAAGTTACAACAATGTCTGTACAATGTATATACATTAATTATATCAGTTGAGATGGTTCTTTTGCTGTTCTTCAACATCCACTGTTCTCAATTTGTGTGTCACCGGTTGCCTCACATTACAATGTCATATCTTATTACATTTATAGCCGAATTACTGCGACGGGCCTTTTGCAATGGACAGGATTTCCCAGGAATCATTTTACACACAAATAGACCAAATTTTTATTTAATTGGTCTGATCTTTTACCGATTTAATTCAATAACTGAATATATTTTAACCCGGCCTTTTGTCAGTTTGCTAGTGATTTAATTTAAAATAAGGGTTTAAAGCTTAAAAATAACTACCAAGAAACAATTTTTGAAAGTGTAACAACATGGGGCTAACTAACTGGTATTTTTTCGTAATTCTGACGTCACCTCTCATAATATGAATGATCCCTTGATATGGTACATCAATGCCAATAACCCAACTTTCCAGAATCCAGCTATTTGCGAGAGGAATTCCCGGCGATACACTGTGCTCCACAATTTACTGCCCGCGGCTCCCGCTCAGTTTTACGATTAATTCTTATTTGTTTTTATTATTTAATTTATTTATCTATATCTTATATATAAAAATGGATTTTTAATTTTTGCCACCTGATGGAAAGCAACTTCCGTCGCCCATGGACACTCGCAGCATCAGAAGAGCTGCAGGTGCGTTGCCGGCCTTTTAAGAGGGAATAGGTTAATAGGGGAGGGTAGGGATGGGAAGGGAAGGGAATAGGGGAGGGTAGGGAAGGGAAAAGGGTAGGGGATTGGGCCTCCGGTAAACTCACTCACTCGGCGAAACACAGCGCAAGCGCTGTTTCACGCCGGTTTTCTGTGAGAACGTGGTATTTCTCCGGTCGAGCCGGCCCATTGGTGCCGAAGCATGGCTCTCCCACGTATATGTTAAATGTGTTAGTAACGCTATAACTCGATAACGGCTAGACCGATTCTGCTAATTTTAGTCTTAAAATAATCCTTGAAGTCCGGGCAAGGTTTTAAAGTGACACGAAGTTCACCGGGACAGCTAGTAACACAATAATTGAGATGTATTTATTTATAGAGCTTGACCAGCGACAGGCAGACGTTCGTCGTTTTATAAAAGCTAAAAGTTTTCCTGTTATTACGTCTATAGGGGTAAGAAAATACCTCTATAGGGGAAAGAATTTCTTCAGAATAACTTTAGGAGTCTCGTTTCCTACTGCCCGTCTTCTTTGACAGTTGCTGCCACCGCCAGAAAGTATTAAACTTTAAGGTGGTCAGGCAGTGGAAAGAAACTGTCAATGTATCCGGCAGTGGAAGACGAGATGATGATGACCTTGATGAAAGTAGCGGCTGATTTTTTTCAGCTATTGCATAGCTCTTATCGCGGGCTTTGAGCGCGGCGACCGAATCATTAAATTTCCGTAACGAAAAACACCTAACGTCCCCACTGCGGCATTGCCAGACTTCGGCACGGTGTTTGTGTGCGTGCGGTTGGACCTATGCGAATTATAATTGCATAAGTTGATAAAAAATGCTATGTAATAGCTTTACCTCGGCAGTCCCCGAGTAACACACATATTATTCTTTTTTCACCTTCTTCTTTTACTTACCTTTGCCCAGGGGTAAGCAGGGATGTATTTTGACAGCTACGTTATCGTAACGATGTCGAATGTTACGTGTATTTCAGACCAACATTCGTTTTAACGATTCTTAACTGTAGTACTTAGAACTGAAATATTCGCGTTCGTTCCATGTATTCGCCGTTCTGACGATACATGGCATCATAAGGAAATTACAACGACAAACTCGCGCTGAATTTAAAGTTATTTGGTACAGAACACATTTCTGAAGTTTCTGGAATATATTTTTGATGGAATATAAAATTTCAATTTGTACATTATAATAGTGGGATGAATAATTCGCTTATTTTATTAAATTTATTATAAAACAGCATTGGTTTCCGTTTTTCGATGAGATTTTTTATTATATGGAGTCATTCAAGACATAGCTTTATAGTACACGAGCTTTTGCCCGCGGCTTCGCTCGCGTTAAGAATTATTATTATATTCAAACTTTCATCCCCTATTTTAATCCCTTGGGGTTGGAATTTATCAAAATCCTTTCTTAGCGGATGCCTACGTCATAACATCTACCTGTATGCCAAATTTCAGCCCGATCCGCCCAGTGGTTTGGGCTCTGCGTTGATAGATCACCATGTCAGTCAGTCACCTTTGAGTTTTATATATATATAAAGATAATATAATATAAGATAATAGAGCAAAATTAATAATTTAAAACTTATACCCCCTTACCAATAAACGCTGTATAAGCTTTGAATAGTTATACAGTGTTTTGTCTTCTTCAATCCAATTAAAAATGTAATTTGTGTGACAGGAACAAAACACTGTATAACTATTCAAAGCTTATACAACGTTTATTAGTAAGGGGGTAAGTCAATAGTGCATTTAGTGATGTCATGATGGGTGAGTCGCCGGTCTATGCTATTCAGCAAACATACTTTTACATTTACTATATAAGTATGGATGCACGTCCGACTTCTATTCTTAAACTTCTTCCTTTAGTCAAATCAAGTTGGCAAATACACACTCGGGTCTTTGTTTTTTTAATTAGTTAAAAAGCGATTTTTACGTACTTAAATATAAACAGCTTAATAAAGACATACAATTTTTAATATATTTAAATAGGAGCGTACATAAATTTGGGGAAAATTTGGGAGGAAAGAATCCGAAGATAAGGCAGATAAGCCACGCACAGTATATAACACGCCTGACTGCGAATACATCAGTGATATAAGTGGAATATAAGCTATATTGATACTTTTTGATTTATATGAGTTTATATTATAACGAGCTTTTGCCCGTGGCTTCGCTCGCGTTAAGAAGTATTATTATATACAAACTTTCATCCCCTATTTGAACCCCTTGGGGTTGGAATTTATTAAAATCCTTTCTTAGCGGATGCCTACGTCATAACATCTACCTGCATGCCAAATTTCAGCCCGATCCGTCCAGTGGTTTGGGCTGTGCGTTGATAGATCACTATGTCAATCAGTCAGTCAGTCACCTTTGAGTTTTATATATATTGATATTTTGATATTTATACCAATAATAAAACACTCACACACAGTAATAAAACACAATTTTTCTTACACTTTTTCCATTATAATATTCCTAAGTAAATGGGTCTTAATTTATTTGTATCTAACACAATTGAAATTTAGTACAATTATTTACAAAAACTTTGGGATGATAGTACAACATTTTCTCTGCCTTAGGGCCGGGACACATAAACACGATACGACGTCGTGTCGTACCACGATGCGGCGTCGTTTTGAATTTCGAATTTATGATGCTCGTCGATGCGAATCTACGACGAGCATCGTAAAAAACTAAGTCGCGACATCGTAACGTGCCACGATACACGGCACGACGCCGTCGATACAATGAAGGGTAAATTGTCGCAGTTGATTTCTTTGAATTTTGAATAACGCGTATCGTGAGTTTCTACGACGCGACGTCGTGCTGTGTATCGTGGCACGTTACGATGTCGCAACGTAGTTTTTTACGATGCTCGCCGTAGATTGCCACCGTCGTATCGTGTTTATGTGTCATAGCTCTTAGTCTTTGCTTTAAATATAGGTACGAGATACTCATTGTAATTTCGAAAGTAAACTTAGTTGCAGGACATTAAGTGGGGATCATGAATTTCATAAATTGATACTAAAATTTTTATTAGTTAGTACTTTTATTGCTGGTCGTTATTGAGTCCAGAACCTGAGTCCATTATTGAGTGCAACTATGTGCATTGTTAGCATTAGGGTCAGTTCACATTGTAATTATAACTCGCACACCGGTTTCGTTGACGGTGGCCGGTTTCATTGAAACCATGCGGGTTACGCAGGAGTATTTTTATAGTGCCCAAGTATGTGCGCATTACACAAGAGCACATTCCATTTATATACTCTCATAACTCAGTGAGCCGGAAGACCGATATGACTGGCGAGAGATTAGGCGCAGGACCGACTTTTTACATGCCCATCCGACGCATGGATCATCTTACTTGTCAGATAATCGAGTCATCAGCCGGCATTGTCTTAACCAAACTCGGAAATAACATGTTTCCAACATGGGAATCGAAGTTCGAACCCACGACCTCCGAGTCAAGAGCCACGCTCTAACCACTGGACCACGGAGGCGTTATTCAGTTGACATTGAAAAGTTACTAGATATGAGTTAAGCGGTTTTTATTCATTAGGAGCTCACTGAAGACTATGATTATTAGCGACGTATATTATTACTAGAAAATGTCATATTATGAAATACCTTTATGTACCTACCTACTAAACATAGTTTGAGTACCAGGAACTAAAAATGATAATTTTCATACAGACAAAATAAGCAATTGCCAGCATTTCCAACGATTAATTGTAACTTTTAAACATTTTGCAATGGTAAAGTGGTGATCGATTCCCAGAATTCGCGCAAAAGGGCAAAAATATGACGACATTCGTCAATTGTATGTGGGTTATTTGTGGGTGTATTGTTCCTATTCCTAGAATCAATTATCGTTATATTTCCTGTCGGGGTTCTAAATGTGGAAACATTCTGGAATTATTAATACGGTAAGAACGTGTCATTTCTTTCAGTAAAATGACTTCAATTTGAGTGCCCCAAATTTTTGAAATAGAGAATAATATGCCATTGTAGTCCAATAAAATTACGGCTCAAAATGGGTTAAATAAACATGAACGAACACAGTTTGGGGATTTTAAGGATCGATAGGGGGGTGTATTCTGAGCATAAATTCCAATTTGAGGGGTTCTACTAAGGTCAGCTCAAGGTCATTTCGATAGAAACGCGTTTAATTCGATATCTCGAGAATGATCAACTTAGGCAAAAATTGTAGAAATCTTTTCTCTTCCAAATTAAATTTACTAACTTTTTTATGTGAAACTTTTTTTTAACATTAATATTTTTCAACTTATTACTCCTCCAAGGCAAAAATTTTAGTTTTTAGGGTTTCGTACCCAAAGGGTAAAAACGGGACGGGACGGTCATGTCTACAAAATAAATCAAAATATAAAAACACTTAATCAAAATAAAATTGATAGACAGTTTGGATGAAATTTTAACACAATTGAATATATATTTAAAAAATCATAAAACGTAAATTAGGTAAAAAATAATATTAATTAAGACAAAATATAATTTAAATAATTAAAACATTTAATATAATTAATTTAATAAAGAATTTGATTTGATAATAATAATAAACTTCATTCAAACATTTCATTAAAATAGTCAAGAAGTACATAATTTAATTCAATTAACGTAGTCGATATTTCAAACAAGATTATCATATCATTAGGAAAAGTCATTGATTAAAATTTAATTGTATTGTAATTAATATTACATTTCATGTCATAAATTAATAGCATTAAAATAACTTACTCTACAACTATCATTAATTTACTTACATCATTTATTTCTTATGACTAATTATTATACATTAGTGATTTTATCATTCAAATAGTCTACTATATTATAATAACATTTTTCTATAAGTAATCTTTTTAACTGTTTCTTAAATATTTTTATATTTATTGCTTTCAGTTCCTTTGGTAATTTATTATAAATCGCAGGAACCATATGGAAAACACTTTTATGCATTAGCGTGGTATTTGTCATACGATTACATAGGCGGTATGTGTCACGTTGACGCCTGTTGCTCGCTATCGAGGCTAGCTCAAAAAGATTTTGATTTTGTTTGACAAAAGTTGCTACCTCATAAATATATATACACGTAACAGTTAGAATTTTATGTTTCACAAATTTTTATTTTTAATTTAATCTCTTATGTTCGACCGAACATAAAGTGCTCGCCATCTCTAAATTCTACGTTTCGTTGTCTCTTTCTTAAATTTTGTAAGGCATCTCTATTATTTGCGATAAACTGGGGAACCATAATATATTTAAAAGAAAATAGAAAAGGAAGTCTAGTAAGTAAAGTCAGTTTACATTTGTACAATAATTATTGCAAGTTGTAACACAACATTTGTTTGAAGAAGGTTTTTGCAAATCATTCCTATGGGCTTATCTTTAATTTCAAAATGTTTCCAGTCTGATGTTTTTAATTGCTAGTACGTCACACGACCGTTGGGTTTCAGGATTAATTATAAAGGACATTGACGCACCAGATAAAGGACGTCGATCGCTCCATATTCCCAAGCCGCCACTTCTAAAGTTGAAACTGTTTTTGTTCGATATTCGTGTGTTGCGACGAGTAAAATATTGTATCGAGAATTTGTTTTTGATCCCCGACGAAAACAGAGTGGTGTTATGAGTTTCACGTACTTGTTTTACTGTTTGTGTGACTTTTACAGATTTTTAGGGTTCCGTACCCTTGGGTACCTATTACTGAGACTTCGATGTCTGTCCGTCTATCTATCTGTCCCCAAGCTGTAAAAACGGGGCCCTATTACTGAGACTACGATGTCTGTCTATCTGTCCTCAAGCTGTAACTCAAGAAGCGGACTTCTGAAATTTTCTCAGATTATATATTTCTGGTGCCGATGCCGCTATAACAACAAATACTAAAAACAAAATAAAGTTAATATTTACGGGGGGCTCCCATACAACAAACGTTATTTTTTTGGTATTTTTGGCTCGTAATCCATAACAAATACTTGAAATTTTCACAAAATCCTCGATTATAATATGTGTACTTCAATATTAAATAATTAAATTAAAATAAAATAAATAAGTAAAGGGCAAAGCAACCAATACAAAAACCACAATTTTTCCCTGTTTGCGCGCTATAACGGTACGGAACCCTTCATGCGCGAGTCCGATTCGCACTTAACCGATTATTTGTAACTTGTCTCCAAGTTTGGATCGTAGTATTTTTAGTCGATGAGAGAAGAATTATGTTCTAAACTAGAATTCATGATCACAAGCCGTTACTACGTCTGATTAGCGGGCTCTTGAATTTCTTTCACAAGTCTAAAATCACTGACGCTTTATAATATTGCAAATTATAATATTGGCTCCCACACCGGTTTCGGTGACGGTGGCCGGTTTCATTGAAATCAGGCGAGCTACGCAGGAGTAATTTTATAGTCCCCAAGTACACAAGAGCACTCTCTATTCCTTTACTCTCATAACCCAGTGGGACGGAAGACCGACACGACCGGCGAGAGATCAGGCGCAGGACCGACTTTTACATGCCCATCCGACGCATGGGTCATCTTACTTGCCAGACAATCAGGTGATCAGCCTGCATTGTCCTAACCAAACTTGGATATACCATGTTTCCAAAGCGGGAATCGAACCCACGACCTCCGAGTTTAAGAGCCGCGCTCTATACCACTAGACCACGGAGGCGTTAATTGCAAATTAACTCAGTTAATGACAACCAATTTGATGGTTGAAATGAAACCATGAAAATCTGAGAAGCTTAGTATTCGACTATTCCAATCGATATAGTGCCCGCGTCTCTAGTGATGGATGAGCGTGATCCCCTCAAGGCTACTCCGGATCAGCAAACATCACGTGTTCCCCACTTCCTCAATATGTTTCCCTTTACATTCCGAGCGTCCGAGTAAATGGGGTTACTTAGAAACTATTTATTCACTGCAAATGTTGCCCGCTTTGGGAGCTTGATCCGGTGGAATCGTTGACTATGAATACCTAATGAATACATATCTCCTGGAAAAATATCTACAGCCACCATTTAACCTCCTTTTTGGAAGTCGGTTAAAAATGCTTGCCTTTTTTCAGGAGGTACTATTTTTTTTATAATTTGGTAAAATCGTTGAAGCGTGAAGAGGCAACAGATAGAGGCTTCGTAAATACCTGCACATTTTCATTGTTTTAAGTGAATTACAAAGAAAACTGTACACCTAAATACTTTGAAGAGTCTCCCCTTACTCATCTCCGCCTTTACCTATTTCTGTGCCAAATAATCGTATCTATCACCTGATTCAAAGTAGCTTAGAAGTTTAGACGCTGCGAGATATGCTTCATCCATCCAGTCATTCATCCTCCATCCATTCTTCTAAATTAATCACCTTTCCTTTTCGCTTCGTAGTCGGGTAAAAATAATCCTCCACGAGTAGCCTAATATTACCCACACGGCACCACGCCTACCCCAAATGAGGGCTTTGACGCGCTCGATCCTCTAATTGTATCGTCGACGCCCGCGGGGGTATATTTTAATAATGTCGCTACGCCGACGGCCCCATATGAGTTTTAAACGCGACTCTATAATATTCCAGATTATTACGGTATCATATACTGAAAAAGCGTAAAAAATTGACGAAAAAAGCTGGAAAAAGATATATTTTGGGCTCATCTGAGATGCGGACATATTTGAGGTTTTAAATCTTTAAGGTGACACTGGTGGGAAAGACACTACAGTTTGAGCAACGTGACTCTTCGAATCATAGTGTTGGATTGGTGTTTCATTCAAACATAAAATTTCGTGCAAAGAATATACCTTGAGGTATCCCATTGCTTTGCTGTGCAATGACGCCGAAATTACACTGTGTATAGGTGTGGTGTCACCTCTATTCGTAGTATACTTTTTCTTGAAGATTTCTGCGAAATACACTTCACAGGCTACCCTGACTTTTGAAGTCTGAAAGTGATGAGCACAATAAGACCAATACTAGAGTAGAACTAAGGACCTCGACTTCAAACAAACGGACGAATATTCGCGAGTTGGGCGCGACTGTCACTTTTAACATGTTTCACAATGATTATTAGCTTTGTCCACACTGTGCCTTTTTCTGTTCGTCAAGGGCATACGTTATAGCGCAGTCAACGGCGAACGTGAGGCATGCCCGCGACGCATGCCCTCTGACTGTATCCAAAACTTCAAAAATGACAATATTGACATTACGTTCCTTGACGCATTCAATTATTAAATGCGCCAATATGAAAGTTGATGACGAAAATTGAAGATGAAAGTGCACAGTGCGGACACAGCTATTAACGCAATAGTACAGCGAGCGCCGCGCCGGCCGATACCAGTAGTGCTAGCACGGCGACCAGCGGAAATGTGAAAGTATGGACAAACTGTGGAAATAAACCTAAGGTGCCGTTCCGATCTTTTTTCGTTCCGAAAAATTCAATTAAAATGCCACTTTATGACAGACTATAGTCACAAACTGTGGAGATAAACTTAAGGTGCCGTTTCGATCTTTTTTAGTTCCGAATAATTCAATTAAAAAGCCACTTTATGACAGACTATAGTTCTAAAAATTCAAATAATATCCTACATTATGACATATACTATAGTGTGTCATAAAGTGGCATTTTAATTGAATTTTTCGGAACGAAAAAAGATCGGAACGGCACCTTAGGTTTATTTCCACAGTTTGTCCATACTTTCGCATTTCCGCTGGTCGCCGTGCTAACACTACTGATATTATGAGTATATGACATATTACATCAAACGTATCGAGAACTCTTCCTGACTCTTATGAGTCGGCCTACTCGTTAGTTCTGTTTACTCTGCCAAGACAGTGTTGGTAGTTGGATCTTTCTAGTACAATCTTTGTTTGGTCAAATGTTCCTGGTCTCGGTCTTGCTTTTTGGCAAGACCAAGACTAAAAGTGCAGGACCAAATTTGCTTATCCCAACTTTGTTCCCAGGTGGCGAGGCATGCGTGAATTGCGCGAGGCGTCAACTTGATACAGTCGCGCGATGTTGTCATGGCGCCTGCTGGTACTGGTGCAGGTGTGCGCGAGCGTGCCGGAGCTGTACCACAACCAGTTCGCCGTCCACGTGCCGGGAGGTGATCACCACGTGGAGGATATAGCGAGGAGGCACGGCTTTGAGAATCACGGACAGGTGAGTTGAAGATATTTGTTACTTGCTCAGCGCGTTGATTGACAACTTGATTTTTAGTTGGAGCACAAATAAGCAAACGGGTCACCTGATGAAAAGAAATTACCGTCGCCCATGGACACTAGAGTTGCAGGTGCGTTGCCGGCCTTTTCAGAGGGAATACGCTCTCTTCTTGAAGGTTTGCAGGTCGTATTGGTCAAGAAATACTGTTGGTGACAGGAGGGATTCGTTCCAGTTAGAACGTAAACGTTTGTCGGTATATAATATAGTAGCAGATTCTGTAGGAGTGACATTGAAAGTAATGATGTTAAGAGTTCAAGGTGTGTTTAAATCAATCGTTATTTATTATCTTAAGACTTTATGAATTTATAAAACCGCTCTACCTGGATTCGATACTTTCATGAGGCAAATAGGCGCGGTGTTTTGATGAATATAAATTTATGTAAACGTCGAGAGCCTACAGTATAAATATTATACAGTTCATTAACTTAGACGTATCCTTAAAATCAAATTCAGTCATCACAGACAAGCGTGTTCCACGTGATACTGTTTTTTAACCCCCGACAAAAAAGAGGGGTGTTATAAGTTTGACGTGTCTGTCTGTCTGTTTGTCTGTGTGTGTATCTGTCCGTGGCATCGTAGCATCCAAACGGATGGACCGATTTTGATCTAGTTTTTTTTGTTTGAAAGCTGACATGATCGAGAGTGTTCTTAGCTATAACTTATCATCATCAGCCTGCTCAGTTCTGGACAATCAGGGTTTATCTGGTTCATGAAAGGCCGTTAGCAACTTTGTATTCGTTTGATGGGTTTTATATTTCATTCTAGTTCGTGGCATTTGTGAATATACAATATACGTATGCACATATTAATGGAAAGTTGACCTGGTGCTGCAGCATCACCTGGTAATCAATAGGATATCCAACTCCTCGCCAACTTAGAGCAGAGGTTTCGTGTTTGGGCTCATTTTAATTGCGACAACCAGTAAGAAGTAGATAGACAGTAAATATTTACATGCTGCTGCTGCAGCATCACCTGGATTCTATAGGAACCGAGCTTCGTATGAACTCAAAGTGGAGGTTTCATGTTTGGGCTCATATTAACGGCCTCATCGAAAAGGACATTGATAGATGGTAATCATGAGAATATTATGATTATGTATATATAATATGATAGGAATTATTCTGCACTATAACCAAGACAAGTTTAAAAAGTATAAAATAAAATTAAATTAAGAAATTTAAAAAACCCCCGCCAAAAAACTTTAAAAAGTAATGAAATAATATTTACTGCCTTTAAGTTCAAATAATTCCTAACTTGTGTAAAGTAATAATATTTTAGTCCATAATTGTTGTCACGGTGTGTCGGGGGACCGCTAATGTAGATGTTTGATTTGAGATTTCACATAACATTATAGTTTAATAAAATGGTCACATTTAGCAATTTCTCTCAATCAATTCAGCAAATGAATTGTCAAAACTGTCAAACTGACAAATGTCAAATCAGTACAAAAATAGTTGCAATTTGCGATTTTAGAAAAATGAATCAAATTATGATTCATATCATGATTCTTCAAAGCGACCATTTTAGCCCTGCAGTTCATAGCGAACCGAATGGAGATAATCAGCGACTTGGCGGTTGTAGGTTGTAGTTTCCTTGGCGGTCCCCCGACACACCGTGACAACAATTATGGACTAAAATATTACTTTACACAAGTTAGGAATTATTTGAACTTAAAGGCAGTAAATATTATTTCATTACTTTTTAAAGTTTTTTGGCGGGGGTTTTTTAAATTTCTTAATTTAATTTTATTTTTAGTTTTTAGCTACGTTATCTCAAATTGCCCTGATATGTGCATCCGATTCTCTAATCGATATTTCTAGTCTAGTATAAAGATCTACTGTATATTTTTTATATTGTGTTCATAGGTCGATTATTTTCTAAGCGGTGAAGTTTGAACTTATGTTAAATTTAGTTCGCGCGAAATCAGACGGTGTAGTTATTTCTTTGAATATCATAGCGCTGTTCAAATAACTGTGTCCGAATTCTTATACATCGACAGTCGATAGCAAGTACAAAAATTTCGGAGAAAAAATTAAAACGCATATCTCAGCCGCTGGCGAAAGCTATTTCATTTCTATTTCATTATTCAGTATCTCGCACCGTGACATCTGGTAACATTATTATTTTCCGGGACAAAAAATTTGTTTATACTCTAAAGTTTAAACTCTAAATATTTAACGTGCGAAAATTCAGAAGTTTTTGCGTGATGGAGTAACAAACATGTTACAAACGTATATATAAACCATAACGAGCTTTTGCCCGCGGCTTCGCTCGCGTTAAGAGGTATTATTATAGACAAATTTTCATCCCCTATTTAAACCCCTTGGGGTTGGAATTTATTAAAATCCTTTCTTAACGGATGCCTACGTCATAACATCTACCTGCATGCCAAATTTCAGCCCGATCCGTCCAGTGGTTTGGGCTGAGCGTTGATAGATCACTATGTCAATCAGTCAGTCACCTTTGAGTTTTATATATATAGATATAATATTAGTGTGATGTTAATTGTTATGCGTATGGCAGAATTTTAATTTTGATTAGTTTTTATTATTCGTAGGGTTAGAAACTTATTTCGCAACGGGGTTGGTTCATGATATCGATATAACACGTGACTCTCTCGGACGTTATTTCTTTTGATATCGTACACTTTATTATACGGGGATTTGCGTGAACATAGTTCACTGATTGGACTGATAGCTATCTGCGACAAAATAAACCTTTGAGAATCAAATATCTTGGGTTCTTGATCTTCCAGCTTTGAGTTATGTTAAATTGAACGAATATGTAAAAATAGATAGGGTCGGTTTCAGTTTCAAACAGAATAGATTTGTTTTGTATCGAATGAAAATATGTTTTATATTAGACTACATGACGCCAGCAACTCCGGTGGGCTAAATGTTTATTGTGCGGGAACGTAGACGTATGTCTATTCCCTATGTCTATTCCCGGGACTCGAAAGTATAATTAGCAAATTGCAATAAAATCTGTGATTTGAGAACGAAGAGGTAACGGGTAGACAGACAGACACACTTTCGCATTTACAATATATCTTAATCTTATCTTATCTTTATATATATATTTTATATATATATATATATATATATATATATATATATATATATATATATATATATATATATATATATATATATATATATATATATATATATATATATATATTTCTCGGAATCGGCTCCAACGATTTTCATGAAATTTAGTATATAGAGGGTTTCGGGGGCGATAAATCGATCTAGCTAGGAATCATTTCTAGAAAATGTCATTTTCATCGGATACCGAGCAAAGCTCGGTCAAACAGCTAGTATGTCTTTAAACGAGCAATTCTTGTATATATATAATTGGAATCTCAGAATCGGCTCCAACGATTTTCATGAAATTTAGTATATAGGGGGTTTCGGGGGCGATAAATCGATCTAAGCTCGGTCAAATAGCTAGTAAATATTAAGCAGTAAAAATCTGTATTCTTTGCAGGTCTCGATATTTAGGAATAATTCTTTGGCATTTCTTTGGATCTAAATGCCTTGTCGGACGTGAGCTTTAGAAGTGACATTATTAGCCTTCCTTTTCTACTAGTCGTCACATTCGTAACACTGCGTCAGGTATTTTGTTTATAATATTTCATAATTCTAAGAAACGTCAAGGCCATACTCTGAGCAAACGACCTTGACCATACTTTAGCTTTGTCCACACTGTGCCTTTTTCTGTTCGTCAAGGGCATGCGTTATAGCGCAGTCACCAGCGAAAGTGAGGCATGCCCGCGACGCATAAAGCAAAAATGTCAATGTTGGCGTTGCGTTCGTTGACGCATTCAATTATTGAATGCGCCAAAACGAAAGTTGAATGATAGAAGATGACGAAAATTGAAGACGAAAGCGCACAGTGTGGACATTGCTATTTGCCTCGTTGCCAAGATCGTACCAAAATCCTATATTTTTACTTATCTTAGTTCAAAATTGACCTAAAAAGTATGTTGTTAATGAAATTGTCGATCTATTGGCGTGTGTTTCAAATAAACGTAATTTTTAAATTCTAGGGAGATACTGAATGTATGCTTGAATTTAAATAAATTCGTATTACTTTGGAAGCTGATATCGTCTGACAGGGAAACAGTGAAAGGAATTCTCATATGCTGAAGATTATTGCTGTATTTTTAATATAATTTTGTATCTTTCAAATTATGAGTTAATAAGACTCTAAAAACGGTAAATTACGGCATCTCCGTAGGGGGAGCGTCTTAAAGTTATTTCGAATATATTTCAACACCTACGCTGAAGCCTAAAGCGTTACGGCTAGTTATCAATAATCACATAATACGAGGTCCGTAACAAAGCCAATCCCGCCGATCCCAGGCCTGGGGCGGGATTGAGGGCCCGATATCATTATCATAACACCTCCGTAATAGGGTCTAACAAGATGTCGGGATCGCCATCGATACCGTTTTTCTATTTGACGCTACGAGGTGTGGAAAATAAAATGTTTAAGGTTCATGCCCACTTGTACTAAAAGTCAATTTTGCCCTTCAAAAAATCTTTTGTAGCAACTAGCAGGTGAAACATTGACACTAAATTGCGCTTTTGAAGTTTCTGAAATCGACTGGCTTCGGTCTGATGGACCATAGTGACTCCGCATTGTCAGAAGATGGAAGATCTTCCTTAAAGGCTACCTACGTATAGTCCCAGCTCTAACAATCTAGAATATTATGCACAAAAAGCAAGGGTGAACAATGTACATAAGTACACCCTCGCTTTTTGCATTTACGCATGGCCAGGCCCATTGTCTTCTTGTGTTGTCCACTTATGAGGTTTTTAAATAGGAGAGCAATTGACATTTTATCAAAAAGCGGCGTTAATTATGATTTTTTTCTTTGCTCTAGTAACCGTGTAGGTCTTTAGTACGGGTATTATTATCATTTATGTCTATCCTGCAATATACGCTCTTTGTTTGGTTTGAAAACACTCATAAACTACCAAAATCCTTCGCCAAGTCGGGTGAAAGTCACATATTATAATAATAGTGTCAAAATATTTTCCCTCCTCTGATAATATTTGGCCATAACGCCGAGTGTCAGGTGAGGACTGAGGACACTTTCGCCAAGCGTCAAACACTCCCAAGTGTTTGGGTAGCGCCCGAAGCGCTGATGTTCCCTTATAACGCCTTTGCCGTGTAAATACATGTGAGAACACCCTAACACGTGTTATTATGTAAGGTGGTACACACTACACAGTATAAATTTGAATACTTCGAGTCAGAATTATTACCGATAGGAAGTATTCGAGTTAGTAAAGATAGGACTCCACCTAACTTCTTCTGAATCCTATCTTCTGCTTAATATCTTTGTGAGTCCCAACACAGCTTTAGCATGATACTCGGGCTCTCTGAGATCTTACCTGATGGTGTTTGAGGTTATCGTAGTTGGACACTGCTGTCGATCCTGGTGACACAGGAGATATTAAAGTATGGTGTATTAGCGTGAATATATGTAGTTAAATATTGTTATGCTATAAAATGTTTGTAGACAGTTGTCGCAAAAATTACGTGGCATCCATTTAGGATCGTGTTTGCAGGATTGTTGTCTAAACTCCCGTTGCAGTGCATACGTTTGAAAGCATCCCACGACAGAGGAACATAAAGTGCTAAACAACTATTCACTAAAATTATATTTCTGCTCACGTATCGTCTATGGCTTCAAAGAATTAAGGAATGCGTAGATAGGAAAATTGGATAGAAATTAAAAATAGGTTTTAAATAAATCATATTGTAGTTTTGTGCTAAGGCCTAAGTTGTACTCTGCTCACATCTTGTTGCTTCTTGAAAACCGAACGCGAATGCACAGTGCTGGTGTAATTGGTGTGAGAGTGCGATAACATGCGCACGTTGAATCACTATTGAGTATTGGTAGATCATTGAAGAAGGATCGTTATTGGTTGATGGTTATCAGACGTTGACTCGTATTGGTAGATATTGTACGTTCTTGACGTTAAACAAATAAGCCTATTAGCCTTCCGGAATTAAATAGTTGTAGCTGATGAAATTTTCTTGGCACATCTAGGCGTGTCCTAATTCTACCCATATGGCTCTCAAAGGCCACCCCGTCTGTCCGTCCGTGTATTCAATATGATAACAATGCCCCGGGCAGACGGACGGATCGCTAAACCGATATTAAAATGTTGTTATGTTTATGGTGACTTGACGAGTTTTTTAATATTCCAATACGAGGTTGTGTTCCGAAACTCTAAACAGTATGATGACCAGGACATGGTAGCCAATCAATTTTGACAAATCGGTCTGGCCAGGAAACTATACGCTGATAATTGTTAGCTGAGGTCTCGGTAGCCAATCGACATCGTTAAGTTCCACTGGCCAGTAGAAGTAGAGCTTCAGATCACGAGGTGCAATATTATAATGACTTTAAAAACTTGACTACTACACGTCTTTATCTTGACACTAGCTTTTTGACCGAGCTTTGCTCGGTATTCGATAAAACACGAATAAAATGACATTTTGTAAAAATGATTCCTAGCTAGATCGATTTATCGCCCCCGAAACCCCCTATATACTAAATTTCATGAAAATCGTTGGAGCCGATTCCCAGATTCCAATCTATACTAATATTATAAATGCGAAAGTATCTCTGTCTATCTGTCTGTCTGTCTGTCTCGCTTTCACGCCAAAACTACCGAACCGATTGTAATGAAATTTTGTATACATATAGTCTAAAGCATAAGAAAGGACATAGGCTACTTTTTTACTGGAAAAAAGGGTTGTAAGGGGGTGAAAATGTGTAAATTTGTTCAAATTAAGTTAGTTCCAAAAGATCATAATAGATGGCGCCGTGCGTCTTCTACATCGCGGTGACGCTTGCCCAGACTTCTTTCTATAAGAGGTGGTATCTATCATCTTATGTTTAAGTTTCGATTTTATTTTTTTCGATTGTTATTACTTTTTTACGTTATTAAATAACTCAGTACTTTATCTATGCAGTGACGTAACCCTAAAAGTCAAGCATATCAATGATATAAATAGTTTATGGGTAAAGTTGTGTAATTATGGGCCTAAATAAGCTTTAAAATTTGGCATAAAATATAAAGTTTAATTTAAAAAATGAAATATTATGTACACACTGCACAGCTGTTTTGATTTAAGAGGTACCAGGGTTTTTTTTATAAAAGCTTTTGACACCAATTTTGTTGACATCGCGCGCTATAAACTGAAGTCCACGCGGACGAAGTTGCGGGCAACAGCTAGTTATATATATATATATATATAGATATATATATATATATATATATATATATATATATATATATATATATATATATATATATATATATATATATATATATATATATATATATATATATATATATATATATATATACAAGAATTGCTCGTTTAAAGATATAAGATAATACAAAACATATTAAAGAAAAAATTTAACTTTTTATGTTTTTTTAGGAACGTCATGCTTACTAGACGAGAAACCTGGCAAAACAAACTCGTATTTACTCGTAAGTGAAATTTATTGCAATGTGACAACCCTACCGCGAAGTGTAAAAGTGTCGAAGGCTTCCTACGGGGAGCATAATGTAATATTCAGTTGAAAGGTGCTGGGCGGCAGGTGTGCGGACGTATGAAAAATGTGCCGTGCGAGATTATGTGACTGTCAGTCCCGACTCCCGACGGGCTCGTTACACACATTGTGTATATCGACAGGTGCACTGTGTTATTTGTAAGTGCTGACTAGATCATGCGGCCTACAGTCCTACACTTAGGGCATGTTTCACCACTTCCTGATAGGTGCCGAATAGGTTATCCATCACTTAACTTGACAGATGAAGTATAGATTTTTTTAAGAGATTTACGTGGTAGAGCCATGCTTCGGCACGAATAGGCCGGCTCGACCGGAGAAACTTTTTATTCCGGAAAAATGTACGGTTTCCGTGCGATGAACGAGTTATGGCGCAACGAATTTGCTGATGTCATCTAGTTATCATATTATTAATCATAATAATATGATAGTATCATATTTGATATTATGAATCATAATAATATTATGATAGTATCATATTATAATCTTATGATTATTTTTGTTTAAATCGCAAAATAACTTTTTTGCGAAATGCAAGTCGCATTTCGCAATTAAAAAAGAAATTAATCAATTCGTGTCTAGTAAGTAATTAGTATTAATTTGACATTTGTCAGTTTGACAGTTTTGACAAATCATTTGCTGAATTGATTGAGAGGAACACACACGCAATGGTCACATTTAGGACCATTTCAGCCCCGCCGACCGCAACACCACTTCCTGCCTACCTAGCATAAGCCAACAAGATATTCTCACTCTACATGTTTTCTCGATGTTTGATGGTTTGTCTTTTCATCTCTATTCACCCTAGCATGACAAACATTTTTTCTCGCGTAGATCTATCATCGAAATAACACATTTTTATAGAGTTTGGTCGAGATAATGTAGATAATGTCGATAGATATCTCACTCTCGAGATAATTTAATTATCTCGAGAGTGAGATATCTCGTTGGCGTATGCTGGGTAGGCTGATAAGGCTATATAACCTTTACAGATCAAGTATGGAGAATCTGTCAAAAAAGCTGTAAATAGCCTATTAGGCACTTTATCAGAAAGTGGTGAAACAGGCCCTTAGTTTTTTTTATTGAATCTTGAATACTGGTAGACAATTATTACACGGCCAGTCTTTTGACTTTTAAATTAATCTGATAGCCCATTTACATTCGCGTACGAGTCGCGAGGCGAGGGACGAGGCGAGGGGCGAGGTGCGAGTGTGAACAGACGCTCGTGGCTAGCCTCGTCCCTCGTCTCGTCCCTCGCGGCGCTCGCATCCGGAGCGGATTTTGGGGTACGAGTCAAAGTACCTCGCGTCGCACGCGAGTGGGTGTTTACATTCGCCCTCCCGCTACATTCTGGCTTCTACATCGTGCCGCGCAGGTTGTGTTGAGTTTTAAATACGCAAAAACAAAAATGCATCGTATTATAATAATAATATCTATGGACGTTCACACCACGTCAGTCTGGCCCCGTGCTAAGTACCTGAAGGACTTGTGTTACGGGCACCAGACAACGGAAATATATTTAATACCTCTATACTATACATATATTTAAGATTTTTATTTTATGATACACATATTTAATACACAACCATGACCCAGGAACTTTGAAAACTTTTTGTTCCGTCGCTGGGATTCGAACCCGCGACCCCCGGCTTGAGCTACCGACAGCCCATCCACTGAGCCATAGAGGTCGTCAAATAATGGATTGGTCGCAAGTCGAAACATTTAAGTTCATAGAACACAAAAAGAACGATTTGGGACCCTAAAGGTGGCTTTCGGATCTTTGCCACGAGCGACCGCGACCGACGAAAATTCAAACGAAATGCCACTTTATGACATAGGCGATAGGTTTCATTTTACTCTACCAACTAGCTTTTACGCCGCCGCCGGCGGCAGCGTGGGTCGCCACCAAAATGTCAGTAGAAAATGACACTTATATTCTATGTCATAAAGTAGCATTTTATTTGAATTTTCACCGGTCGCGGTCGCTCGCGGCAAAGATCCGAAAGCCACCTTAAACATAAATGCCACAAGAACAGCCAAAAAGTTAGCTTCCTTTTATTTAAATTAGTGACGTAGCAGTATAAGCCCAGTACGCACAAACTTGTTGCTGCTAAAACTTCGACGTCCTTCATTGTTGCTAGCTCAAAGACGACTGAACTCGGCACGCGAGTGTAAACAGGCAACTTATACGAGATTTATACTAACCATCGATCAACACGAGCCTCGCATGAGGTACGAGGTGAGCCACAAGGCGAGGGACGAAGCGCGAGTGTAAATGCCGTATGAGAGTTGAGACTGTCGCAGGAATTATGTCTAAAAATAATAAAGTCAATTTTTTGACAATATAATAAAATAGAAAAACGTTGTTTGAAACCTTGTTTCTTATGTCATTGTTTGAGACTTATATTTTTTTTTATCTGAGGTCGAATTTCGACCATTGGACAATCTCTTGTATTGTTAAATTTTCAAATGTTAACAAAAATTCAAAATGTAAAAATCTTTGGACTGCGGTTTCTCTGGTTTCCTGTTCCAGATGTAACAAAATTATCAACTCGCTACATTATGAATCGGCTGAATATTGTAGACAAAACCTTTGGGCCTCTTTTTTGGAAACTTTTAATTATATTTTACAAATTTTTGATTCTGTTTGGGTTGAATGTTCTGGAACTTTTAACGAGAATAATTATTTTTAAACTTTTTCTGGCCCGGTTGATAAATGGAAATGGTAATTTGGAAATTCTACGCGTCTGTATTTAATTTATTATTCAATTTATCGCCGGTCGGGGGCTGGGTCTATCGCTTGACCCCCTACTTATAAAAATATATACACTGTGTATTATACTGTGTATATAGACGTTATGATTAATTTTCCTCGTCTGATTAGCGATAAACAAGGGCAAAACATTAAACATTGTATAGGGTTCATAATTAATGTGTCACTGTTTATATATTATTAGGGGGGGATAATTTAAAAGTTGGGTAGTAATGTGAAACTTCAATGATCAAACTTGTCCTTAATTTTTCTCGAAAGAAAACTACCCAATAGCCAATGTGTAAGAGTGATGAGGTCGAACGCAGACAAACTTTACATAAATTTAAATATTTTTATAGATAACTAAATTTTATTTTCAATGGAAGTAAAAACTTACTTTCGTTATTTTTCCTCGTTTTAAAATTTATCTCAAAGTTGTTTATTTTCGACCGCAGACTGCACAGTGTAAGTCCGCATCATATTTCCGCGGACTGGAGCAGTTTGTACACGTCAAAATGCAACCTACAGTTTTTAATTATAAACTTTAAAGCAACCGTCTAATGTCTGGCGAGTAATAAATTTTAAAATTAATTTGCTTACTTCCCGGGGGCGTCTTCGCAACTTGATCCCGGGTTTTACGTGACATTGTTGATAACCTACGTCAGAGAGACGAATGCAAAGTAACTGTTCAGGAAGACTGTTTGTAGATTTTTCTGTAGTCCAATCTAGATGGATGATCCAACAGATAAAATGTCTAGTTAATTGTAGTCAAGTAACTAGACTCTAAATTACTTACACGCACACGTTTATATACAAACAATTATGTCAGTTGGTAAGCGAATAGATGACGCCCGTAACCCCGTTACGCCAAAATTTGTTTATCGTGCAAGAACCGTACATTTTTCCAAAAAAAAATTATCAAAATCGGTTCAGCGGTTTGTGCGTGAAACATTAACGAACTGGCAGACAGACCGACACACTTGCGCATAGTGAATTCTGTCGTGCAGGTCATAATGCCGGCGGGATCTAATTCTCGCATTTCCTCTTTCAATTTTCAAGTTTTCCCAATCATCCACAGTTCCACACGTCTATGAGAATGGGTCCTGCTCTGTAACAGTGCGAGAATTTAAATAACTCTTTTATGAAGCGACGATCCGAAATTAGTGCTACAAATGCGGTCAAAATTTAGCAGGCCGACGCATAATTTTATGACGCGTCATTTTGCCGTGGACGCCATGACGTAACGAGCGTCAACAAACGGAGATTATGTCGGCACATCGCCGGCCTAATCAGCCCGCTGCCCGTGACGTCACACACTAGGGGTGTCGCACGCAGATAATGTTACCAGTTTGTGCTTTTGACACCCGGATGCCCGGTAGAGAATGAACAGGTCAATATGTTTTTTGCATACTGGAATACATTGATAGTATTTTCAGCATTTTATTCAAAATATTTTCTACGTATAACGCTTGGTTCTTTATCTTTTTTAGGCAGTGGCTTCCTTTTTAATAGTTTTGATTGGTTTACGTTTAAACCTAAGCCAATCATAGTTTAACTTCTGTCGAAAAACCTACGAAACCGGTCATTATTTCTTATTATGTATAATGGACAATCATTTTCTCGTTAAGCCTAAAATACAATGTGTCTACTCTAGGTATATTCTAGAAATAATTTTGACAGCCCTGAACGCATGATTGGTACTGAAATACGAGTACGTACATGTGTCTAGTAAATGAATTTAATGCTAATCCCATTAGACCTCCATTAGGCGTCGAGTGTTAAGCGGCTAATACACGCCTGTAATTAGATTCGCGTGTAAACCCGGCTTAGTGGACATGTGACGTCATATCATAACCCGCCAGCTTCAGAAATTCTCGAGGGGTTACATTAAGATTTAGGGTCAGTTTGCATTACAACGGAAAGGGTTGAGATGTTTAAAATAAGAAATGCAAAATTGGAACAAGCAGTTTAAAACCGCGGGCGGGAATGCGGGAAGTCTACCGATTCAATTAATAAAAGTAATAACATCTTGCGAGTAAGTGGAGATACTGTAGGTAAGTTGTTGTCTTATTGCTAATTTTGAGATTTATTAGCAATATTCAATAATAAAAAGATAGGTGTTAAAAAGTCTAGGAAATCCAAAGTAGTGACCACCGGTCGCCATTAAAATTTGAGGTGTAGGCTGAGCACTATAATTAAAAAATAACTGTTCCAAAAAAAGAAAGTGTCTGAAGAGGTTAGGCGGCTCTTTGATAAGGCGAGGAAAGCGATACTATTATTGTGAATACACAAATTTTTATTTATTATTTTACATTGGACAATATTCCATAGTCAGTTGTATGTCCTCAGTTTAAACACCGCTAGGCAAGCACAACAATAAATCATTCATGATAAATAGTGAACATTAGAATATTTCACAAACGTAAGTGCGTGTATGTAGGGTAGTTGGGATTTAATTCACAACGGTACACGACGCCCGTCATCACTTATTCAGTCGCCGTGTGAACGCTCAGGTGTGCGCTGCACGCGATCCGTGCGATGTCCCACCTCTGGTACATCAATGTGCGGTGTAGTGTAGCGCGATTTGACAGTTGTTTTTTTTTTTGTTAAATGATTGGATACAAGGTTTTTACTTTTTTCAGAATTTAAAATTAAATCGGTACCAATGATATTGAAGGCAGACTGCCTAAAAAGTATCTGAATATTTAAAAACTATTAGTAAACATATTACTTTCTAATCATTTTTAAAATTATTTAATTTTTATTTTTAAGCTTTATCAAAGATATTTTTTTACTATTTTTGTATTTTTTTAAATATTTTTTTATGAAATAAGGGGGCAAACGAGCGAACGGGTCACCTGATGGAAAGCAACTTCCGTCACCCATGGACACTCGCAGCATCAGAAGAGCTACAGGTGCGTTGCCGGCCTTTTAAGAGGAAATAGGGTAATAGGGGAGGGTAGGGAAGGGAATAGGGGAGGGTAGGGAAGGGAATAGGGTAGGGGATTGGGCCTCCGGTAAACACGCTCACTCGGCGAAACACAGCGCAAGCGCTGCTTCACGCCGGTTTTCTATGAGAACGTGGTATTTCTCCGATCAAGCCGGCCCATTCGTGCCGAAGCATGGCTCTCCCACGTGTAAATTTATTTTTAAAGGGGTTTGATCACTTAGCGATTATGTCACCCCCGTAGAAAATGTCATTTAATTCGTGTTTTATCGAATACGAGTCAAATAGCTAGTTATAATTATCCAAACAATTGAGGCCTTTAAAAACGAATTAATATTTTAAATGTTACATTATTAAAATTTTCTGAGAATGCTGGCAACTCTGTTTTATATTTTTAAAGCTTTTGAAGCGGTTTGGAAATATCAGTTGAAAGGGTTTTTTATAACTCATTTTCCGAACAATAAGCCTCTTAGTAATTACGGAATATTTCATACGGTTTTGATAAAAAACACCCCAGTTTTGGGGAGAAAATTACGCTGAAATGATCTTTGAAATAAAAAGATGAAATAAAATAAATTAAAACCGAAATGCGATAATTTACAAACCGTCCAAGAGTGGAATTACGTTCGGGCGTGCTTCACGGAAAAGCTCACGCTTATGAGATATTATGTCCTGTCACAGGACTGGACAGTGACGGACGTTAAATAAAGCAATAGGGTCTCATTATACTCAAATCATTCAACGAACCTCTTAACTAAAGAACGTCTTATTTGAAGCGCGGGCTGACGCGGACGGAGTTGCGATCACGGAGTCAAAACAAAGAGGAGCTGGCCTAAGCAGCTGTGCACTGTGATTCTCAACTATAGGTCCTGAATTTTGACTTCTCGTTGTTTTGTTATTATAAAAGTTCATTACTAATATTTGTGTTTGATAGTGTGCTTTTATAATTCTGGACGTCACGTTATCGTGGACGCCGGCTTCCACGATAAAACTTTGGGTGTACGTTAAATGCCCTTTTGATTTTACGCACCGCGGACGTTTTGTGCGGTTCAGAAGTGTAAACGTTGTGATGTCCTCTAACGTACACGTTAAAAAGTTATCGTCGACGGAAATTTAAAAGCGCCATTTCCGTACATTTCCATAAATTTTACTTTCCCTATGTTATCGTTTTACCGCGGACGTCCATGACATTACCGCCACGTCCATAAGTATAAAACCGCATTAGAAGAGAAGACTAGCTGTTTCTTTCATTATTTTGCTATTTGATAGATAGTAGATACGTGTGTCAAAGTTTACTACTTAAAAATTATAGACAGATACATCAAACAATGTTTGATGCATAAAATTCCATTGAAAAAAAATCGTGAAAATGAATGTTAATCTTATAATACTTTAAATATTTAGTACTTTTTTTTTCGTAATTTATTCAAATATTGTGATTATTTGCAAATAAAACCACCAAACTGCTAATCTCGCGAGATCTCGAAATTGGCGAGATCTCGCGGTATTGTATTCATAAACTCGCGGGATCTCGCTAGAGCCCCAATCTCGCGAGATTTGCATTCCCTACACGTGGGAGAACCATGCTTCGGCACGAATTGTGTTTCGCCGAGTGAGTGAGTTTACCGGAGGCCCAATCCCCTACCCTATTCTTTTCCTTACTCTCTCCCCTATTCCCTTCCCTTCCCTTCCCTTCCCATCCCTACTCTCCCCTATTACCCTATTCCCTCTTAAAAGGCCGGCAATGCACCTGCAGTTCTTCTGATGCTGCGAGTGTCCATGGGCGACGGAAATTGCTTTCCATCAGGTGACCCGTTTGCTCGTTTGCCCCCCGTATTTCATTAAAAAAACCTAAAACCTTCCACATTTACAACCCAAAGATATTGAGCAGATAATATATTAAATCCCCATTGGCCAGCCCCCGCAAACCGCAATTTTAATGTCTTTCGCCTTAACCGCTGTCGTGCGCAAAACTACACATAACGTATTCAGGTACAGTGCTAGTAAAAAGTGTTTAACAAAAGCTCGCCACTAATTACACTGTAATTGCGAACAGAAAAGTGATAAAGTTTTTATCGCGGTGGTGATTAAACGGAAATAATCGGCGCGAGCCGGCCGATAGCACCTAATTATATCTAACAACGCGATACACGAACGCGATAGGGTTTTTTATGGCCGCCATTATATTTTGTATTGGCTCGTATGGATATTCTATACTAGATGGTCGAAGTTGCTTTGTTTATCGCGTGTTGGGAAATTCGTTTATCGCTCGGGTAATGTATTTATCATTTTTCTGGGATGAAAACTTTTCTATGTCCTAAAAGGGATCCAAAGTTTATTTTATGCCCGATAACACCAATTTAACGGTTAAAGCGTGAAAAATAACAGATTATTTCTTCAATAGAATGGAGAATTTTAAAACTGCTTTAAATAGATTAGAGTGACAATTACAAGGTCCTCAGAAAGTGATGCACAGTTTTGATCGGAAAACTTTGTCGTATATTTTTAGCCCGAAATTATATAAAGTAAATTGTTATTTATATGCATTTCTTTTTCAAGATTCAAGAACCAGGGACGTAACTATTATACTCTGTGAAATTTTAATGGTTGTTTACCAGCAGTAAAATGATTCATAGTACTACTATAGGAAAATCGTTCTGCTGCGGGAAAAGAACCACTAAAAAAGAACCACTAAAATGTCACGTTGTATAAAAAAATATCAACTGCTCGATACTGATAATGCTTTTCATTAAACACAAACACTCTGTAATTCGGAGACAAAGCTCGCAAAATACTCGATATCGGATTGCATTCACGCACTCCGATGTTTTTACAAACTTTTAAATTTCGTTCAATATATTTTTTCGGCGTTTCGGCGTTCCGGCTTCAGCCGCTTCACTAACAAGCACTTTATTGTTCGACTGTACATTTTCATTTTTGTTCGCGATATTATTTTTTTACAATGAATTACGTTTTAACAAGTTCTTGTACGCTTTTTTAGTTGACACTTTATTAATAATAATAATAATAATAATAATAAACATATTTTATTCAACAAAGTTCACAGTACACTACAATAGAACAAAGCACACAACAATAAAGACAGAGAAAGAAAAAAAAAAAAAAGACATGCATACTATAAGCCTAACCACATAATAGGTATACTTATCAGTAAAAGAAAAAAAAAATTAGAACACTTAATTCGAATTTTAACACAAACAAAATTTTACAAATAATTTACACAAGTACATAATATTTTTGTGGTGCGGCACGGATTGAGTGCTTCGGTATAAGGCAGTGCAGTGCGAAAAGTTGTTGAATAGGACTCCACTCAGGTAATGACCTTGGTACAGGATAACTGTACCACGATCCCTGGTATTATGTGGATCCTTATTTGCTTTTGATTTTTGTAGGTTGTGGGTTTCTGGTTCTGCCTTTTTGTTTTATTTCCGAATTTTACTAAATTTATTATTATCTACGACAAAATAATTTAATAATAAGTAATTATTAATAATAAGTAATTTTTATTGTAGTTGGACTTCCAAAACAAACTGCTAATTCTTTGTTTGTTTCGTGAACAAATTTAATTTATTACTATCTTTGTTATCCATACCTAATACTACAAATGCGAAAGTCTGTCTGTCTGACTGCGGAAATCCGATGCGCCCCGACACAGTGTGCGATACGCGCATCCGCTTCCATACAAATTGTATGGAGGCGGATTTTTGCGATGAGCCCCGGCACGCTGAGCCCCGGCACGGCCCGTCTCAGTGTGCTCACTCCTTAAGAAACATAGGAAGGTTCCTAACTTTGTTTCAAAGTAATCCGGCATCTTGGTATATGTGAAAGATTTGCTGAAGATTTTTTTTATGAAATAAGGGGGCAAACGAGCAAACGGGTCACCTGATGGAAAGCAACTTCCGTCGCCCATGGACACTCGCAGCATCAGAAGAGCTGCAGGTGCGTTGCCGGCCTTTTAAGAGGGAATAGGGTAATAGGGGAGGCTATGAATGGGAAGGGAAAGGAATAGGGGAGGGTAGGGAAGGGAATAGGGTAGGGGATTGGGCCTCTGGTAAACTCACTCACTCGGCGAAACACAGCGCAAGCGCTGTTTCACGCCGGTTTTCTGTGAGAACGTGGTATTTCTCCAGTTGAGCCGGCCCATTCGTGCCGAAGCATGGCTCTCCCACGTATATATATACTAAAATTGATTGTTGATGTTTGCTGAAATTATCTTTTGACGATGGATAGTCTCTACTTTTTTTTCAAAACGCACTAAACGAATTTCTTTAAACCTTTAAAGCTATGCAGTAGTTTAGGAGATGGTTAAACATATTAATAAGTATAGCATTTCCATGATATGTATTTACGCGTATAGAGTCGCGAACAAAAGCTAGTTCATAATTTGCATGTGCTGCACTCTGGCGGATGAGCGACGCCATTCAACGAGTACGGGCATTGAGAATCGCCCGCCTGTGAAATCGTACATTTTTCTACCGCCGATCGCTCCCCCAGGAATGAAACGTTTTATTTTATTCAAGTTGCATGTAGCCTGTAAACATAATTGAAAATGTTAATGCACTTTATTGAATGTAATATTTTGAGCTTCAATATTATATTATGTTTTTTAGTTAGTTATGAATATTTTAAGCTTGCTAGCCTACGAATAATAAAAACGAAGGAAGAAAACGAAAATAATAAAATCAAAAATGTGACCCGAATACATGCATACTTTATGCATGTATTCGGTACACAATTTTGTGTAAATATAGAAGTGACAATTAATGTCAACGGCTTTTTTTCGTAAATTTGAGTGTTAGTGTTTTGTTGCTATTGCCATATTTTAGTGTGCGAAAAGGAACCAAATTCAAAACGATTGAAGTATGGGAGTTACGTTTTCTTAGTTTTTATTATTCGTAGTTGCTAGCTTAGCTATCGATCAATCCAAATACGATGTTCGCAACCCAAAATCATTTGGCATTATTGCTCAGTTAACAACCGTCACCGAAACGATATGCGACGCAACCGATTTTATCGGGATAAAAAGGATCCTATGTCCCGAGACTGAAAGTATCTCCATACCAAATTTTAGCAAAATCGGTTCAGCGGCTTGGGCGTAAAGAGGTTCCAGACAGACTCACAGACAGACCTATTTTCTCATTTATAATATTAACGTAAGAGTTAAAAAAACTTTTCAATCCCCTACCCTTTTCCCTTCCCTACCCTCCCCTATTATCCTATTCCCTCTTAAAAGGCCGGCAACGCACCTGCAGATCTTCTGATGCTGGAAGTGTCCATGGGCGACGGAAATTGCTTTCCATTAGGTGACCCGTTTGCTCATTTGCCCCCTTTATTTCATAAAAAAAAAAAACTTTAAGAATAAAGTACAATGTAACGTAAAAAGTAATCGTACTTTTTATGTTATACATTGTACTTACATAAATAACAAGCTAATAACTTGGGCGCCAGTAAATTCCAAATTAAAAGAGATTTAAAGACTCCCCGAGATTGTTTGATAAAATATACGAATTTGTGGGGAATTTAAAAGCCAGCAACCTAATTGTCTTATCGCGGCAGGACAAAATATCGTAATTTTACACAAAACTTCCCGCTATCTTTATTTCGTCCCACAAAAGATACCGTCACAATAGACAGGGCGAACCAGTAGGCCAACCTAGGGTTGATTCAGACCGCAACGCGACGCTTAGATGCATTTTTAATTTTGTGTGGATTTGACAGACTTCAAGAAGAGACCCTAAGAAGAGCTCTTGAAAATACGTCTGACGTAGTATGTCATATCGGCCGGGGCCTTGAAAATGCGTTGCTCTGCCGTTCGTAGCATGCTTACAGTGGACAACAGCAGCGGTACCCGCTCTTTCGTTCGTTTGTTTGAAGTTGCCCTACTGGTTGGTTCTTTGTATTGTGATACCGTCATCCTTCACGGAGTACCTTTGTTGGGGCGATATTACTTTTATATTTTGGCTTTGACGTCAGGATGTCAGTGTCAGACTTTAGCGAAGGTATTCTTTTACCCCCGTTTTGGTTGTAAAAGATGTTTGTGAAATTAATCAACGTAAAAGCACATTATACTATGTATTTATAAAAAAGACTAGATGACGCCCGCGACTCCGTTGCGCAAAAACCCGTTTATCGTGCGGGAACCGTACATTTTTTCGGCATAAAAAGATGCGACCCTAGCATGGCCGCAGTAGAAATGCGAAGGTATAGAAACTCTATGGAGATCCTACAAATTCAATTAAAATCCAACTTTATGACATAGACTATAGTCTACGTCATATAGTGGCATTATATTTGATTTATTGTTGATTGTGGTTAGCCGCGGTAAAGATCGGAACGGTACCTTCATCTCCACATCTGTGGCCGGTCGCAAGACTCAAAGTATTTCCATATCATAAAATTTCAGAAAAACGGGTTCAGCGGTTTGGGCGTAAAGAGGTGACAGACAGACACACTTTCGCATTTAATATATTAGTAGGTAAGTATGATATGTCGTATATCATACTTATCTACTAATATAAATATACATATATTTACCTACTAATAACGTACTAATAATATATATATACGGATATGTCGTAGCCAACTGGTTTAAATAGCCGTTCAATCAAACAGCTAGCCCTTTGACTAAACAACGCCAGTCAATCACACGGCTATACGTCGTTTAGCCGACCTGTTGACTGCAACGTTCAACACTACAGCTAGATGACGATAACCAGTCGTACTGCGACAGATATAATAATAATAATAATAATTTATTGAAAACAACCAATACATCTGCTACAAAATATTTTTACAGGTACATTATATTATTTTAAGATTACAGACGTTTTAGTACCGAGTTTCTTTGATGTCTGCACTAGGCTGAGCCTGTCCTGCAGATCACCAGAATAGTATCTTAATTAAAAATAAAAACAAAGTTACTAAAAATATTAAATATCATTACCGCGCTGTGTTGTGTGTGTGTGTGTGTGTGTGTGTGTGTGTGTGTGTGTGTGTGTGTGTGTGTGTGTGTGTGTGTGTGTGTGTGTGTGTGTGTGTGTGTGTATTTATGTTTATGTGATTATTTCTATCTATTATATCTCTTTTAATATTTGTTCTTTTTCGTCATAATCTAAAGCTGTTAGCCATCGCGTTACTTTTTCTTTTACTTCTTTTAATGAACTGTTTTGTATAGTGCATTTCCTGTTTACTTTATTATATATGAAAGGGTGTAAATATGGACCAAATCTTCTAGCGAAACTAGAAGTAATCCGTGGTAGCGGTAGCTTTAATATTCTTTTTTTGCGCAATGATTCGTAGTCTGGAGATTTGAGGACAGCACGATGTTCTTTGACAATAACGCGGAGTATAAAAAGAGCACGAACAGTAGGTACATCTATATCTTTGATATATTCTTAGGATTCCATTCACATTGTAAAGGTACAATATCTGAGGTATCTATATATGTTAAACTCAAAGGTGACTGACTGATTGACATAGTGATCTATCAACGCACAGCCCAAACCACTGGACGGATCGGGCTGAAATTTGGCATGCAGGTAGATGTTATGACGTAGGCATCCGCTAAGAAAGGATTTTGATCAATTCCACCTCCAAGGGGTTAAAATAGGGGATGAAGTTTGTATATAATAATACTTCTTAACGCGAGCGAAGCCACGGGCAAAAGCTCGTCTTATATATAAAATTCTCGTGTCACAATGTTCGTTCCCGTACTCCTCCGAAGCGGCTTGACCGATTCTCATGAAGTTTTGTGAGCATATTGAGTAGGTCTGAGAATCGGCGAGCACCTATTTTTCATACCCCTAAGTAATAAGGGTTGTTCACCCTTAATTTTTTTTAATTTTTGGACGAATTTTTTTGTTTTTATTTTTTTATAATGTGGCATTAAAAATACATACAACCCTAAATTTTTACATTTTTATCACCAACCCCTATAATTATTAACACTGGAGACTAACGGGCAACGGCGACCATTGTTTGCGCGACGGGGTAGCCGCGATGGTCGTTGCCATGGTGACATACTTATTTAGTCACTTCAATAAAATAATATGGGCATAATACTTTATAAAGCAAAACAACGTTTGCCGGGACAGCTAGTAAATACTATATTACTATCACTGGCCCCTTTAACACTTTGCTAATTTTATTTATTTATTTTCGCACCGGAAGCGCGTTTCCCGCCCGCCCCAGCCGGCCGCCCAGAGGAAACAAAGCTATTTCCTGCGGGTAAACAACCCCGCTTTTGTTTAGACATACATGTCTCGTCGACACCTGATGTGTTCGATTAACCGTTCATAACGCGGATGAGGTCGATCATATGAAAATTATAAGAAATGCAGTCTATATCAGCCTTTCCCAAAGTGGGCGATAACGCCCACTTGTGGGTGCTGAAGGTCTACAGGGGGGCGGTGTGGGACCCAGAAAAAAATGGGGGCGTTGTGTTGAGGTGGTAGAGGCTTGGGGGTTATTTATTTCATCTGGATTCATTTTAAATTGAAACAAAGAGGGCGCTAAAACATATTTTTTCTCAAAGTGGGCAGTAGACAAAATAAGTTTGGAAATCCCCGGTCTATATAAATAACAATCACCCGAGTGCGAGTCGGATTCGCGTATGAAGGGTTCCGTACTTACCGTTATAGAGCAAAAAAGGCCAAAAATTGTGTTTTTGTGTGAGAGCCCCTGTAATATTTATTTTAATAAAGTACACGTATACACCAGTCGCGTTGGAATAAAACTAGGCTTAATCTTATATCTTTAAACGAGCAATTCTTGTATATATATGTAATGTATATATAATTGGAATCTCGGAATCGGCTCCAACGATTTTCATGAAATTTAGTATATAGGGTAGTTTCGGGGGCAATAAATCGATCTAGCTAGGAATCATTTTTAGAAAATGTCATTTTATTCGTGTTTTATCGAATACCGAGCAAATCTCGGTCAAATAGCTAGTAATTATTATAGTCAGATTTTTTTAAGGCAATATTCAGGGGAGATCATAATTCTTAGGATAACTTTCAAAAGCTATTTCTCAACATTTGAGTACTGAGTGATTATAAAAGAAAAAATACGTGTATTTTTATTTTTAACAAGGATCAATATATCGAAATTTGGCCGGAAGGTTTAATTGCACCCTGTATAATATTATTTTATTAGATAGCAATAATAAGAAAAACCTCATAATAATATACTTTGCTTACAACAACATATAACTATGACGTTCCACTTATAACTTTACCGTTCAAAAATATTAAAAAGCACCGACATTCGGCGCACCGGTATTAATAATTATGCAAATTACTCATTACGTCCAACAACGTTAATTTTCACTACGTCGTTCAATTTTACGATGCGATTTCGCGACGCGTGCAGTGTGCAAGCGCCCTTACTTGCATACGTTTTCGCTATTTTGTGCTTCCAAATATCACTGAATTCTGAAGTTCGTTATAAGCGTCGATAGAATGAATAAAAATGTATCGCATGCATTTTAACAACGGCATTATCTTGGTAGTTTTTTAATATTTTTTTTTTTTTTTATGAAATAAAGGGGGCAAACGGGTCACCTGATGGAAAGCAACTTCCGTCGCCCATGGACACTCGCAGCATCAGAAGAGCTGCAAGTGCGTTGCCGGCCCTGTAAGAGGGAACAGGGTAATAGGGGAGGGTAAGGAAGGAAAGGGAAGGGAATAGGGGAGGGTAGAGAAGGGAAGGGAATAGGGGAGGGTAGGGAAGGGAATAGGGTAGGGGATTGGGCCTCCGGTAAACTCACTCACTTGGCGAAACACAGCGCAAGCGCTGTTTCACGCCGGTTTTCTGTGAGAACGTGGTATTTCTCCGGTCGAGCCGGCCCATTCGTGCCGAAGCATGGCTCTCCCACGTATAAATTATAAATTATACTTTACCTACAACAATTTATGAAAAATTTTTTAGCTATAAAAACATTTCTACTTATTTCGAAAATAAACCAAGATACAAATCGAACGACAGGAAACAACTTTAGTCCCGAAAAACCTCTCATTGACCACCTCCAAGCCCTTCGTCTTATAAAATATAAACTGGGCTTATGTGAGGTTTATGTATAAGGTGACGCCGCGTTAAAGTAAAGTACCGTGTTGGATATGTTTTAGATTGCTTGTTTTCTATGAGGGGCCGGCCCGGCCTCTCATAGAAAACAAGAAATAGAACAGCAAGAAATGGAAAATGGTTTTTGTCGCGTAATTTAAAAACCATAAATATACTTCATATAAGCTATGGGCAAATTAAAGTGTATGCTTGAACCAATCTATGTAAACAAGGCGTCGTCTTAAACCCGGCATTACTGTTTTTTCGAATTGAGTTTTTTAATTTCATGTTTTCGAAGTTACATTTTATCGATACTAGAAAAATACTTTAAGTGCATCTGTCTCTTCCTTTGCATCAAATGTAAAATTGTGCTTTAAGTTTTTTTTTTAATGACATAAGGGGGCAAACGAGCAAACGGGTCACCTGATGGAAAGCAACTTCCGTCGCCCATGGACACTCGCAGCATCAGAAGAGCTGCAGGTGCGTTGCCGGCCTTTTAAGAGGGAATAGGATAATAGGGGAGGGATGGGAAGGGAAGGGAAAAGGGGAGGATAGGGAAGGGAATTGGGCCTCCGGTAAACTCACTCACTCGGCAAAACACAGCGCAAGCCCTGTTTCACGCCGGTTTTCTGTGAGAACGTGGTATTTCTCCGGTCGAGCCGGCCTATTCGTGCCGAAGCATGGCTCTCCCACGTATAGAGTTTTTAATGCAGTTTAATGTAGTAGACGAAAATTAATCCAAAGGAAAATAGGTATCTTAAATACCCAATTCAACTTGCAAAACTCGACACTTGAAACTTAATTTTAACGAATAAAAATGTTTAAACTGCGTAAACGAGATTGTACGGTGATGCTTCGGGTTTGTTATGAATATATTTTTAATGCAACGAATAATTAAACGAAACCGGAATTCCAATGTAATTTACATTTCCCGACGAATCCCTAATTATTTCGCGCCCGCAAAAAGCAATGCACGTTTGCATTTAAACTGCTCCACGGTTTTAATAAGGAGGCGAATTGAAATATTGGAAATGAGTTTGGAGTAATGAAAAGTGCAAAAATATATATTTTTTCCAGAAATAATGAAAAAAAAGAGAGACGAAAATGTTTAAAAATCATTTTGGGGCTAAAAAACGGAGGAAAAAATTATCGACGAGGATGGGATTCGAACCCACGCGTGCAGAGCACATTGGATTAGCAGTCCAACGCCTTAACCACTCGGCCACCTCGTCACGTGGGCGGATGATGAAATTTCATTACTGTTTCCTTCACTCCGTATTTCGATATTTGCACAAGTGATTAGAAATGAAGATGTGGCTTTGTGACTAATTTTTATTTGTTTTTTTGTTACAGGTATGCGAATTAGACGATATTTGGTTATTTTAGTGGTTCCATTTCGTAAGTAAATATTTAAAAAGGCACTATCTGCATGCACTAATATAATAATATTATACTTAAGAAATTTTAAAATATTTTGTCCTCCACAAAATCTATCATCTTAATATTATGTTTTACCTTAAGTTATACTTACTTTCTTGACTACTATAAGGGGTTCAATTCAATAATCCAAGCAATACGATACAATGACATTCACATAGCCGTGTTAAACTTAGAAATATAATTTTTTATGTCCATATACTTCAACGGTACATTGTACGACATACAATAAGTAATTTATTATAAGTACTCTCGTTTTATGGAATATGCAAGTAACCCAGGAACACAGTGCACTTAGCGACGGAATATTCATTCATTCGGATGACCTCACTGCCATTGTTGTGGGCATCAGGACCAGCGTTTATGCTGCATTAAAAATGTTTTATCTCCCTCTTCCCCCAACTGTCAGACGCAACGGCACGATTTGCATCGGAACTTTGTGATAATGTTCCATTTTTTGCTGGCGTCGTTATCAGTTTTAAGTATTATCGGATACAAATGCTATTAGTATATCTATGTTGCCCGGTTTCTAAGGTGTTTTGACTGGAGTTCATCTATTCACTAGAGCTTTTAGTAGGCTAACGTACATACGTTACTATTTACAGATTTACGTTGAATAGATAAACTCCTGTTAAAAAACTTTTAGATACTGGGGGACTCACGTGAGGAGCTACGCTGCTCGATCGTAAATTTATTTGTCACCCACGTTTCTTATAACAATACAAATAGGTACTAACTGTTTCTTAATACTCATCCACAGAAAATTCGTGGCACCAACCCCAACCATATCGTTCAATTTATGGGTTGGGGACGGTACTTTTATGCGAAGGAGTCACAATAGATCCTAAAGGGTCGCAGTGACGTCAGGTCCACAATGACCTGCCTTCAGGAAAAATAACTATTTCTTCTAGTAAGTACGAAGAAGAAAAATTCCTTCTTTTTCTGTCGAGTGGCAGTGTAGATCTATTTAAAAGCATGGCGAATAATCGAGAGCATTAATATTCTACATTTAAACATTATGCGTTCTAAAAATAAATCACCCGGCATTTAACCTTTACCACAAAATCACGAAGTGGCCTAAAACTTGACAGTTGACATTCGAGCGCCACAATAATTCGTTTGGATTTAGTTTGGATCTCAGTTTCTCCCGCAATTTTATTTAAAAAGTCCGCGATTACTTCCACAATTTGGTGCGCAATTTCGTTGGAAAACACGAACATTGGCGTTGGGAGTTCCTCAAAAGATATTTTTAGGTATTGGGGAAATGAAACGCAATATTGAACCCTTTTTAAAAACTGTCCCAATATTTTTGAACTTAGTAAAATGCTGACTTGACGAGTCGAACGCTTACTGTGGATCATCCAGCACGCAAGATTTCGCAAGACTATTGAATAACAAAAATAATAAAGGTATCTAATTCAAAATTATGTGATGTTAGTTAGGTACAGCCTCCCCGAGGACATCTATGTGAGACTAAACAAGACGATTAGTCCATGAAATGGTGCGGATAAAATAATTATATTAAAATAACGTTGAGTGATTTATACCTTAAACGAACAAGTATTATACTTAAGATGTGTTTTAAGAAGAATTAAATTGAAATAACAACAACACAAAATTTTTCTTGGAGTTTTTTAGTTCAAACCATCCCTAAATTATTACAATTATTTTAAGACAGATATTAAACGATACTACCGATCTTAAGAGTTTTAATGAGACTTTGCAATTCATTTTTTAAACCTAAAATAGAACAAACAAGATATCGGTGCAAAAGTCATTTCCAGTCAAAGTCCTGTTGATTAGAGGCATTCATAATTAGTGACTAGCATTGAAACTCTCGATAGCTTCATTCCGAAGTACCAAAGGTCCTGATTTTAGATCATCCAGATATTGTTCATCTTTGTTTTGTCTTTCGTTTGTTTTGTTAACTTTGTTAAATGTAATATAAACTATGGTGATATTTGGAAAACAGTACTACTATAGATTTAATTTATTTTTGATCCCACGAAAAATAGGGACATTTTAAGCATAATTATTATAATCCTTAAGTGCTTTGTTCCCATCTAGCGCTTACCACAGTATCTGTAACATTACAAAAATAACATTGTAGGTCTTGTAAACTAATCCTTACAAATATCTTTGTATTTCTTTTATGAGAAATATGAAAAGAATACAGTTATATTCGTTACATATTTCTCGAACGTCAAAAGATCCACGTGAACCCCAGCCCCACCCTGTCACGCGTCGTCCCGAGTAGCATCAAACGTTTTATCAAATTTGAAACTTGGCGATATCGGAGCACGTATGTTAATATCGATTCGGTTTGTCGTCACGTCATCACCGTTTACCGAACACGGGTCGGCTGATTGGCCCCTCATTTGGCGCGATTGTGCCCCACGAATACATAATTCGTGTACGCCGACGCCATTAAGATAATCTCCTATACGGGCCCTATCATTGCCGTGGTACGTGTGAACCGCTATTGTAATTGGTATTTGATGGTATTTATTGTTTTTATTGGTAGTCGTCCGTGCTAATTGAATTGCGATTGCTGATACAAATATCGCTGTTTCGTTTGATAGTATTTTGTTTCAGGCTACGAGTCGTTCTATCTATTGATTGAACTCTATAATTGTGATGTTATAGATCTGTGCATGATTTTTTAAATTTATTTGCAAGTTTGTGTCTTACAAATAGATCAAAAACTTATGTTTTAGTTTCGAAAATATTTATTTTGATACTGATGTTTAGTCCCTATAATCATACGCTAATCTGACTACAGATGGGTATTTTTTTTATTTCGTCTTTTTTACCTTAGTATGTACTATGTACTTTCTAATATAAAGTTATTTTAAAGCGACGTTTCACTTTAATATATCTTTATATTGGATTTTTAGTCAAAAATTTCGACAACTGACTTGTACGATCCACAATGGTTCAGGGAAATAATATCATATTTGCTGCTGTCGACGCGTGTTCGTGAAATTCGATCAAGATATAAATTGCCTGCACCTATTGCTTTCTATATTTGGAACAGACCGAACATGATATGTTATATGGCAGACGTGAAGCGTTTTCTGTTATAAGTAAAACTAGTGTGTCCGTTGAACAAAATAACTAGAAGTTTGTTTGGTGCCACGCTTAAAAATTGGCGATGTGAGAAATCTAAAATTTACTATGAATAACCAAGGTCAGATGGATATGTAATTAGCGGAACATGCTTAGAAATTATGCAAGAAAATAAATTTTTGAATAAACTACGAGTACACAGGGTTAATTTTTAATGACGATAAGTCGTCAACGAATAAAGGAAATGGTCAAAATAAAATAAAAGCTCTCTACATAGTTGTAATAAATCCTTTCTGTCTATCAAGCATTTTTTTTTCCAAAGTATCACAATTATAACATTTTTTTTTTAACATACAACACTGTATAACGTCTGTATACACAGCGTGAATATTTTTATTAAAGGAAGAAATAAAGAACTTATCATTATATAGAGAGGATCCGCAAGGATAAAAACAAAGCGATCACACATCCATAATACAACGTGTCCAAGTTTTTGTATGAAAAGTTTTTTACGACGGGGTCGCATTACCATCTGAACGTTTACGCTCCCTCATTGTGGCGATAAAACTTCTGGGGACGCGTGCGGGCCGCGCCTCAACTTACGGTCCTCTAGGTTCGGTAGTTTTATAGCCTTTATATTGTGTTATTTGGCACCTGTTATTGTTGAAAACATTGTTGGCGTACTGTGAATGTCACGGCTTATGTAGATTTTGTGATGATTAATTTGTGATGAAATTTCATTATTCTTTGTGTGATGAATTAATAGTAAACTATAGATATTTGCTTTATTGTATTTAAGTAAGTCTTATTTTTATTAATTACAGCTGTCATGAACACTAAACTATTACAAGAGATTTTTCTCTCATTTATTTTTCATTACAGGTTTTATTCCCAACTTAATTTCATGCTAAATTATTTTGACTCAGCAATTTACTACTTTTTATTTATCAACAAATTTCATTCCCACATAATATTATGATCAAAAGTAGTGAAATCTAATATTTGCTCACATAAAACTTTCTATAACTTTGGTAAAATATTATGAAAAGCTATTTTATAGCCTCGTACAATTGTATGGAGGTCTCTATTAAAACTTATTTGAACGTGGCCGGGCCGTGAGTGGCGAGCGGCCAGTTTTAGCACCAGCGCATAATCGCTTAGTGTACCTACCCCAGGGAGCGAAACGCCTTACTTTTACTGTACACAAAAGTTTTTAACTAGAAATTGTCGGCGCAAAGTTTATTATAGCTTAACATGCACTGGACGCCTAATCATAGAGTCAACTCGGTAATTACTGAACTAAACTAGTGTTAGAAATTGCGGCAAAAGTTTGTGTATAAATTGTTGTATGAATGTTTGCAGGAAGTTATGTTCAACCGAATCCGAAACATTCTAATGAGCGAATCTCTGTGTGTGTTCGTTTCCTATATGGCCGAAGTTGCTCAGTTCCAGCTTCTAATAACCGTTATCATTACTAAGCGAAACTGGGAGAAATTATGAATTTATTCGCGGCAACCATTATCATTGCGTCCTCGTTCGCTGAAGCTGATATATTAAAGCGAGGAGCAGGTGGGCCTCTACGAAAACATAAATCAACATCACATAGAATAAAATACAAAAGTATCCCTTTATTTCAATTCGCGACGGGAGGATTCGGCGAGAGTAATAACTCGGGCCCATATTCACCGGATTTCTTTAACCCATTCAAACGCGAGTACACAATACGGGGATGATGCAGATTGCGTTCGGAAGGTCATATCTAAATCACGGTAGCGGGGGACGTCATCGCTTTATCTCTCGCGACACCTGGCCTCCGAATTATGTGCCGGGGCTCTCCTTTTGTTGCCGCCGAATGAGTTTTTCACGTACGTCTGCCGACGAAAGGTTCGACACCTGCGACCGTCCCGTCTCCCGTTATGCCTACGTATATTATGTGAGTAGTGCTCGCGGACTTATCGTGTCTAATGCTCCGTATTTCTCCCCCGAGAGTGATGTTTTTATTATAAGTACGTGTGGAGACTCGGAAATCGGTCCCATTTGAGAACCTCTCCGAATTTATTTCGGGCCTCTTTCCGGTATTTTAGCAGATTTACATCGCGCCCAAGTTTTTGTCTGCATTGTGCGGTGTTTTCGTAGTGATAAATGAAGTGGTATTTATTATTTGTCGTAATATGCTGCTCTGTGACTCCGTGCTCGGTGCACCGGATAAACTGCTGGACTGAAAATCCTCTTCCATATAACAAACAGTGCGTTATTCTAAGCGCGCGATAAAAGCCGAACTGTACGGAGCACTTTCCTCATAAAAGTGATATCGTTGAGGCCGAAAACGTTGGCTTTTTTCTAAAAAAAATGACGCTCCGTGTGATTTGCATCTAGTACACGTTGCACATTTTAATCGGATCAAAGGATTCCGATAGTGCCCGCCGCTTTGTTCCGCGGGCTTTTTGTAATGGAGTAAATTTTTATAGAGGATTTTTATTGCTTTCGTTTTTATTTGTATTGAATATCCATTTCTTTGGACAATTTTTATCTGATACGGTTAACCGGTACGCGTGCGGAGGATATCGAAGTTTTAGATTTATTTTTACAAAATTGCTGTAGATGAGTTTAAAAATGGAAACTCGAGCAAAATCAGTAGATTATAAACTCTAAATTATTCTACCGTGCATCACAACGATGTAAATATAGTATTTCGCGCGAGTGCCGACGCCAAGATCCCAAAGCTGAATTCTCCTCATCATGATTAGCATAAACTAACATTACCTAACATGTTAGTTTCCTATACATTTTCGACTGTAAATTAACCGAAGAATAGCATTCTGACTGAGGTTAATGCTGGAGGAGATCCTGCGCTCGGTAATTTTTAAGCTCGGCTGGCTTCTGCAATATGAAAGAAAGTAACATGGTAAAAACTTCACATGTTTTGCATATTTTGTATTTCATTCAGGTTTTTGGATAGTTTTCGAGTATTTTTTTTTTTATGAAATAAGGGGGCAAACGAGCAAACGGGTCACCTGATGGAAAGCAACTTCCGTCGCCCATGGACACTCGCAGCATCAGAAGAGCTGCATGTGCATTGCCGGCCTTTTAAGAGGGAATAGGGTAATAGGGGAGGGTAGGGAAGGGAAGGGAATAGGGGAGGGTAGGAAAGGGAATAGGGTAGGGGATTGGGCCTCCGGTAAACTCACTCACTCGGCGAAACACAGCGCAAGCGCTGTTTCACGCCGGTTTTCTGTGAGAACGTGGTATTTATCCGGTCGAGCCGGCCCATTCGTGCCGAAGCATGGCTCTCCCACGTATTTTAGTTGTGGTATGAACAATAAACATGCTATCATTGATTTCAGCATCCCCAAGTCAAACGAAGTATTGTTTTATTTGATGCTAAGTTGAATCTAAGTTTTTTTCTTTCTGAAATCCATTAGTCACTATATCGATATCGATAATAATTAATCGATATCATCGATAATAATTTGCAACATTTCGTGTGATTAAACCGTTATCTATCGGAGCGAGTTAGATCTGCTTTTATTTCGCTTTGCGAATTGGGAATTTGGTGTTGCGGTCTTGTTATCATTTTCATTTTACTAAGTATGCCCGTTAGTCGGCGCAGGCGGGCCGCTGCGCAAATTTGCACTATAAATAAATGAATACTCTATCCCGTAATTGCAGCTCAACACTCGAATTGTCCCGTTATAAATACGCGCCATTTTGTGCTCTGTTTTCGTTACCTTTAAATGCTTGTTTTAATTTTGTTTTAATTGCATTAACCGCTTGTGTGTTTGTATGGGGTGACATGTTTATGTTGCGTTCGTTTGTTTTCGCGACCATCCAAAACAAAATGTAATTACCCATTCGGTAAGCATTGTAGAGTAAATTTTCATTGGTGATATAGGTCATGGCAACTAAAAGCTAAAGTTATCCGCAAAACACACACGCTTTTAATTTAAAATGAAAATGGGGATAAAACGGAAAATATAACCTCGAAAAGCTAAATCGAGTCTTATTACACTAAAACAGTCCCTGTATAAATAGAACTAATTTTTCTGCAGCTGAAAAATAGAACGTTAATTTTAATTGCAGTTCTTTGCACCTGTAATAAAATCGAGTCGAAAAAATTCGTAATCCTCGGCTCCTCAATGTGGAACACGTCGCAGATGGTCGCGATTCTCAGTCGTATTGCCTTCGAGTAAGTACTGAATGTTCGCGAGCGTATTGAACCGGAGATTATCCGGGGTGGCGCGCAGTCGGGGACTCGTCCCGGGTGAAAATATCTTAATCGTTTACCAGTTACCTGCACTCTTTGTTTTAAAGAAGACAAAAAGTTTGTTGAATTAAGTCGATTGCTATTGATTTAAGAATAACTTTCTTGTAATACGAATGGAGACTCTAAATAAATAATAAAAGTTTAAAAAAAAAAAAGTTGCATCGGCCGGGAATCGAACCCGGGCCGCCCGCGTGGCAGGCGAGCATTCTACCACTGAACCACCGATGCTTATTAGAGATTCGTGAAAATGAAGTCATGTTACAATTATTTGATTTATGGTTGCTTTCATTTATTGTTTTAATGATAATACATATAATTAAAGTACTGATAACAGTAATTAATTAACGTGTTATTGTAATTTTATCATACCTCGTAATTTAGAATTGACCTAACTATAATAATAGTACTGTAAATATTTAGATTTATATTAAATTGTAATAATATTTTATTTATACAGCTGTAATAACTTAAAAGAAAACAAACTCAATGTAAAATACTTTAAAAATAACTCTTTACTTTAGCTGTATTCAGGGTTCCGTAGTCAAGGATAAAAAAACGGAACCCTATAAGGCAGAGATTCCCAAACTTTCGGCTCCACGAACCCCTGTTAAATTTCCAGGTGACAGCCCCCTTACTTATATTGGAAACCCCCCCCAATCCCCCCAGCGGGGAATTCACCGCTTTGTGTGAGAGTTAGAAATACTCTGCCTTTCTAACTGCCCAAAAATCTATCAAAGACATCTTTTTGAAATCAGTTTGAAGAGTTTCATTAACGGACATATCCAATAATGACTTCTGTTGCCACCATTACGTAAATCTTGTCGCGAACCCCCTGCCGTCGAATGGGGTACTTACCTCTAGGGGTTCGCGAACCCCACTTTGAGAAACCCTGCTATAAGGGATAAATAATCCTATAATTCGTTATGTTTAAAACTAACTATATATTGTGACCGCAACATGTTTCTATGTCTCCTGCCTTATATTAGTTTACCTACCCACTCGGCTGACGTATGCTGTACAATACAAACAAATATTGAACACAAGATCGCATAATGTTAATTAGGTACGGTGTATTATGGAAATCCACTATGATAACACAAACATCAAACATACGATGTGTTTGTATGGAGCTCCTTTCGACGCTGAAACAGGGTGTAACAAAACTAAGTGATATTACTTTAGGGTATGTATCTAAAGGGTGTGTACTGTAGGGTCCCATCCCCTATAGGTAGGAGAGATTTTTAATGATTTGTATGGGCAAGCGTCCCCCGCGTCATCATTTTTTTCATACAAAACTGATAAAAAATTTACTCTTTCAACACACCCTAAAGTATTATCACTTAGTTATGTTACACCCTGTATACAGGCTTCAAATAGCTCCTCGCATCCTCGGGACTTCTGAAGTTACATGACATTGCTTGTGATGGTCCTAGATCAATATAACTATGTCTATGGATCCTTCACAATAATATTATGATGACCATCTGATTTATCTGCTACGGTTTCGTTTATTCAACAGGATTTGATCACAATATGATGTCCAATTTCAGCAACGGTATTCTCAAGTAAGACACAAACGTTGTCAAAGAAATATTCCCCATAAATTAAAATGTTTTATCAATTTCTTGTGCTAAACTTTTTTGCTTTGATCGCAATAATTTAATGAATACCAAACAGATGTTATCTCGAAATTTAGATACTAAAGATTATAGAGAATTTTAGGCATTATATTTAAATATTAAAGATAACAGACTTTCTCTTTTAGGGCCTGAAAGTTTAAGATAATTTGATAAAGAGCTCAAATTCCACGATCGGAATTATTCTCAGTCTCAGATGTTTCCTTTATGAAATAAGGAATTTGCCGAATTTTAGTAAAACTTTTTATCTGTATAATATTATGTATAATCAATAACGAAAATAACGAAGCTATTTTTTATCATAGCATGATTATAATTAAGACGCTCCCCTTACGGAGATGCGTAATTTACCGTTTTTAGAGCCTTATTAACTCATAATTTGAAAGCTACAAAATTATAACAAAAATACAGCAATAATCTTCAGCATATGAACATTCGTTTCTACGTTATTAATTTCCTACTTTTGTTTATTATACTCATGATATCAGCTTCCAAAGTAATACCAATTTATTTAAATTCAAGCATACATTCAGTATCTCCCTAGTATTTACAAATTACATTTACTTTACTAAATTACATTTATAAACACACGCCAATAGATAGACAATTCCATTAACTACATAATTACATACTATGTATTGGCCAATAGATTTTTTTTAAACGGCAATTTTGAACTATGATAAGTAAAAAAAAAAGGTTTTTAGTGCGATCTCGGCAACGCGGCAAATGTATTGTCAAGGTCGTTTGCTTAAGGGATGGCCTTAACCACTGTTTTCTAAATAATTTTAATCGATTTGATGGTATGCTTTTTTAAGTCACAGGTTTTTGCAAATTAATATATTTATAATATGCGATAGATAATAATTCTTTTACAATGAACTTTTGCCTTTCTTTTATTTTACCGTGCGTACTCTACAGCGGTGTAGTTCTTATAATTTCCATATAAACTCTTCTTATAAATACCCATCTGCGTTCGTGACCTCTTAAAAGTTTTAAGCTCAGTAAAACTCTGCCTATTAAAGAGACTATATTGGTTCCTAATCCAAAACCACTTCTTCGCCACTATTACTCTAATATCCAGACTGCAATTCTAAAAGATCTTATTGCTCATAATATTATATTTTCTCTTATGCGTCTAAAATGGCACCGTCTTATATCCCGCCGAGCCGGGATCGCAATGGCTTCAATTCATCGCTAATGCGGAGCTCTCGGAGGACTCTTATGGCCTCGGCGTTAAAAAGTAAATGACGCTAAAGGTGCATTCACAATGCCCAGCCGACTGACACATTCCCAGACGTCTCACGATTGGCCGGGCGGGCACGATCGGGATATAATTGACGCTCTTTGTTCTCTCACCTTTTGTGCCCTATCGATTTGTTTTCCGTTCACTTCTATTATTTCATTTCTAGTGCGGATTTTTAAATGAAAGCGCCTTTAATTACCGCTTTTAGATTTACGTGTCAGCTTTAATTAATGTAATGAGTTCCCTATTGCCACAGAATATAATATATTAGTAGTACCAACAGATTTCCCACTCGTGCAACCCGTTTTAAAAAATAACAACTCATGCTACGGTACTATAAAGTTCAAATTCCGACCGCGTGGTGCTAGGTGCCTACAATTATATTTGCCTACATGTACGCTCTCTTTCTATCGCGTAAGAGGCACCCTTTCTGACGAAATCAAGATTGTCACCTTTTAGAAAATAAAATAATCTTCTTTTAATTACTATAGCTACTAAGAGCAAACCTTTTTATAGTAATAATCAAATAGTAACCCAACGTATATTTTAAAATAGTTTTATATTCGATTATAGTGTAGGAGCTGGTCAGGAATTTTTTACAACTTAAACATAGTAACTTGTGTTTATTTATGTGTAGTATGCGGTTTGTTTGTAACAAATTAATTTATTTGCTGTGTTTGTGTATTTTTTTATCTTTTTTTGTATTTTAAAGTCTTAAATTACTTTATTGAAATATTTCTTTGACTTTTTTCAATTGTTCATATTTATCATATTAAGTCCCAATTTCACCAACGTCTGTTAGTGTTAACAGCTTGTTAAATTGTCATGTCTTCTCTTTCATTCATAAGAAAAACGAAAGAGGTAACGTGATACTAATTCGAGCGTTAACTTTAACAGTCGTTGGTGAAATTGGGGCTAATAACGATTATGTCACAGCGGTTAAATCAGTACGTATGCGACGAAAAAATCTTGCGCGCGCGTCACCGCTCGCTTGCAAGGGACTCCCCTTGTGATCTGCCCCTTTAAGGGGGTACTTACAGTTCGATACCTAAACGCGCGAGTGGGACAGGCCCGCTATTGCCTTTCATTTTTAGCGTCAAACGTCAAACTATAGTGTTTGCCAAGCCTTTTAAAAACTTTTCTAAAATTTCAAAATATGTATATAGATTATAGGTATATTCAGTGTGAAAAGGGGTTTACATCATCTCCCTATAGCGTACTTAGTTACGTGAAGATACTTGCATAATGCCGCCGCCACGCATCGCAGGTACTTAAATAAGATCACCCTGTAGTGCAAGCTATTTTACTCTAACTTGACTTTTGTTACAACGGCATAAAGATCATATTCATACATTTGAGGTAAAATAAGTCTGAACGAACTGTTACTTGTGTACGCGGTGTTCACTACAGGTGGAAAGTATGTTCGTCCACGTTTTACCTCTTATAGTTCCTTTATCCCAACGTCATAAGGACTATTTTGGTAGAACCTCCAAGGTGGGAAAGACTGTACCGGTAAACCCGGTAATGGCGTTCTTTACTACTGCTAGCTACCAGAGTGCAGCCGTTTGAGATATGAAATACCTCGTTTATTACTTTATTCCCTTTTTCAACATGGCAAATTGTCGGTTAACCTTAGTCGAACATTCTTGCTTCACTTCTGTTCTGAAAAATGAAGATATTTTCAATGTCAAAAGAATAAAAAAGACTCGCTTGAACCATGATTCTAGGCCGTGTTGATATTCGCCTATGGTGGTCCTTTGTGACATGACATAGCTGGTTGATACGACTATTGACAAGAACGACCCTACCACTACGTAGTTCTACGTGGTGGTTTAAAAAAGGAGTTTTATTTATTTTGTCAATATTGAAATTAACGCTGATGATTCTCTTCAAATTTCATGCGTACCTATACCAGAGTCTATACTGTACACTCTATCGAACGATCACCAATTTCATCATATTATTACGTGTAAAAGGATAATATGTGAACATAGACGTGGGAGCGCCATGCTTCGGCACGAATGGGCCGGCTCGACCGGAGAAATACCACGTTCTCACAGAAAACCGGCGTGAAACAGCGCTTGCGCTGTGTTTCGCCGAGTGAGTGAGTTTACCGGAGGCCCAATCCCCTACCCTATTCCCGTCCCTACCCTCCCCTATTCCCATCGCTTCCCAACCCTACTCTCCACTATTACCCTATTCCCTCTTAAAACGCCTCCGTGGTCTAGTGGTATAGAGCGCGGCTCTTGACTCGGAGGTCATGGGTTCGATTCCCGCGTTGGAAACATGTTATTTCCAAGTTTGGTTAGGACAATGCAGGCTGATCACCTGATTGTCTGACAAGTAAGATGATCCATGCGTCGGATGGGCAGGTAAAAAGTCGGTCCTGCGCCTGATCTCTCGCCAATCGTGTCGGTCTTCCGTCCCACTGGGTTATGAGAGTGAAGGAATAGAGAGTGCTCTTGGGTACTGCGCACACACTTGGGCACTATAAAATTACTCCTGCGTAGCTGGCCTGGTTTCAATGAAACCGGCCACCGTCACCGAAACCGGTGTGGGAGCTATTATTATTCCTTCTTAAAAGGCCGGCAACGCACCTGCAGCTCTTCTGATGCTGCGAGTGTCCATGGGCGACGGAAGTAGCTTTCCATCAGGTTTGCTCGTTGCTCGGACCCGTTTGCGCGTTATTTATTTCATAAAATAATATATATTTATTTAAAAATGTCGAAAACGTTCCCCGCGCTAATTAGACCGGAGACGAGGGCTCGGAGAGCTCTCTCACCCGCTCTCATCCACTCTCATCCACTCGCACCTCGACATGTCCAGACTTGTCTCAATTATACGAAAAAGTTGTTCTGCATTTGAAAGAAGTCGACCAGAAGTGAGCATCCAAGGCTGAAGAAAATTAAAAACTTGAGTTTGTATAGTCGGTTTCATGATTGATGTTGCACGAGTTTGAATTCTATGTTGTAGCAACCAAGGTTCAAAGTGCTGCAAAGGTGAGTAATGAAATTAATAAACTGCGTTATAATGGCACTCGCTACAGCTAGGTATAATGAGGTACGAATACCTCAGACTTACGCGATAGCTTGGAATAAGATAATGAAAATGTGATTCGTTTCTTGCATTCTTTATAAAGTACTAGCTGTTGCCCGCGACTTCGTCCGCGTGAACTTTAGTTAAATTTTGAAAATCGGTCCACAAACGGCGTAGTTGTCCGAGAACAAATACAAAAAAGTAAAATATATCCTCCTCCTTTTCGGAAGTCGGTTAAAAAGTAGCCTAAGTTATTCCTTACTACATCAGCTATCTGCCAAAAAAAGTCCCGTCAAAATCGCTCCAGCCATTTCAGAGATTAGCCGGAACAAACAGACAGACATACAGACATACAGACAAAAATTGTAAAAAAGGTTGTTTTGGTGTCTGTACCCTATATACATTCATATGTGTAGTATATAAGAATAAATAAAGATGGCCGCTTAGGTACTTAGGTACTTGGGGTGGGAGTGGTCGCTCGACTTCGGTCTGATGATCACTTCTACACCAGCCGTCACCAGAGTACTAGTGTTCAGTTATACGTTATTCCTGTGTTTAATTCACTAGCCAGATATTGTACATACTGTACAATATGCATCTAGTAAAAAACGGTTCTTTCAATATTACAAACAGACACTCCAATTTTATTTATATGTATAGATGACGCCTCCGTGGTCTAGTGGTATAGAGCACGGCTGTTGACGGAGGTCGTGGGTTCGATTCCCGCGTTGAAAGCATGTTATTTTCAAGTTTGGTTAGGACAAAGCAGGCTGATCACCTGATTGTCTGACAAGTAAGATGATCCATGCGTCGGATGGGCATGTAAAAAAAGACGGTCCTGCGCCTGATCTCTCGCCGGTCGTGTCGGTCTTCCGTCCCACTGGGTTATGAGAGTAAAGGAATAGAGAGTACTCTTGTATACTGCGCACACACTTGGGTACTATAAAATTACTCCTACATAGCTGGCCTGGTTTCAATGAAACCGGCCACTGTCACCGAAACCGGTGTGGGAGCTATTATTAAAGTATGTTGTGTACACATAATGTATTTATACGTGGGAGAGCCATGCTTCGGCACGAATGGGCCGGCTCGACCGGAGAAATACCACGTTCTCACAGAAAACTTAAGAAATTAGATTATCTTCCAAATTGAATGAGGTCAATGTTTATAAAAACGTAGCTGTGAAATCGATAAAATAATAGTATAAGCTTTGTGCATGGGACTTTAAATTAGAAGCTAATAATACAATTATACTGCTAAATGAACTTAATAAGGAAGACAAGATTGTGTTTGTGTCAAAGTTTTTTCACCTTCCATGTAATTAGTGATGAGGACACTTGGTAAACAAAAACTAGTTAATTATAGAGCACCAGCGTCGGAATATCGGAACAGGGAAAAGGCGGTACTGTGACTGTGTTAAGTATAGCTTGTTGTATGTGGACTTTATCAGCGTACATGATGATATATTTGATACCCTAAAAATATTGGAATATTAAAAAAAATAGGACTTCTATGAGATGATTTGCACGAAGGCGATCTTGAATAAAATAATTTATAGCACATAGTTTTTAATATTCGTAGGAACCAACAAATCGAGATACGAAAAACAATCAGATATGCAAAACAAAAAAAATAATAAAGACAACAATAACATTGCAAACAGTTTACAAAATAAGGATAAAGTGGAATCTATTTCACCAAATATTCACGTAATTTAAGTTAAATTAAATATGAAGAATGAACATTCACTTCTTACAATTTTGTACCAGGTCAACTGAGGAGGAAACGTTTCCAAATTCTGTGGCGGAACTTTAATCTGTCATATCTATTGTCTCTTCGACGGTAAAACTAAACGATAAAAGTGAGCAAGTTTTATTTTTCCACGAAAACACGAGAGGGGAACGTTAAATGAAACATCTTTTATTTCCGGCGTTCGGTATTTTTCGCAAAATAAAATTTCTCCAATTGTCAAAATCATCGAATATCCGCTCTGATGTCAATTGTTTGAAAGCGTTCCCCACAAAGAAATTGCAATTTACCCGATAGAAATGAATTCGATTCTCATGAGGCTTTTAAGGATAAGTCGAAACACATTTCGTTTATTGGCAGCATGTAGCCACCGAGTCTCACTTCGGAGTTCAGCTTAGAGCTCGACGACAGTGACATCTGCTAGTTTGAGCTCGAAATTATTTTTATATTTCACCTTTTCCAAATTACACTTGGAATTTTTCGTTTCGTCTCTTTTTTCTTAATGTCAGGGATTATGTGGATAGTAAATGCGAATTACAGCTATAATTAGAATTTACTTTATCGAATTAATTATGAATAATCAATTTTCGCTCTCCTACTTTTACTTTTTTACTAATGAAGCGTCGTTAGATATAAATACTAAAGAATATAATGTATTCAGACACAATTTTATCATAACAAATGATACCAGAACGGAGCAAGTGCAATAATTCATCAATTATATTATTGTAAGAAAGCACATTAAAAGGGAATTCTCGCTAAGAACCGTCAGTGAATCCCGCTTGAGTCTTTTGAATAAATTAGTATGGTGTGTTCTTTTGTTATCCGAATATTAAATGAAATGTATAAGGGTCTTTATCCAGAGATTTGTTGCTAGGCAACCGCGGTGATATTAATTATATTCCAAAATTTAATATTTTTGGATTTTACGTTTTTTTATACTTATGGCCTGTTTCACCGCTTTCTGATAAGGTGCCCGATAGGGTTATTTGACAGATTTTCCATACCCCGTCTGTCAAATTAAGTGGTGGATAGCCTTATCAGGAAGAGGTGAAACAGACCCTTAATATCTAATTTGGCCGATAATTGTTTTTTCATAACGATATGAAATCGTTGTTGTACGATTCTTAATACACCTATATTAGACTGTATTTACCTGAGGTATTTACAAAGTTTAGAGGTACTTATTTGATTTTTTTCTTTATTTATTTTTAATAAAAAGTACAAAATAAACTTTAAATAGAAACTTTAACGTGTACCATTAGTCGTCATCATTTCAAAATACAAAGCAATACACAAGTTTTTATAATTTTTTAAAAATTTAATATTGTGTGTGATTTTCCCATACATTTAAATTGTGTCTGTCTGTCTTTCTGAAATAAATTATGCGGAAATAAAGTAGGATTTAAGTTTATGTTTAATTTTTTTTGGATAATTTATTTTTGTAGATTTGTGGGTTTTATAGGGTTTATTAAATTTGGCACTATATATGTCTGCATTTTCCATAAAGATTGTTATACTTCGGTTTTTCTAATTTAGGTTTTGCTGCACTACGAGTTCTAGTACTTATATAATAAGGTAAGTATGTAAAATTTTGTGAAATTGTCATTAAAATATTCTTTTTATCTAGAAGGTACTTAACTATCTGCTAAAAAGATATAAAAATTATATTTATTTTACTAATACGAGGCAAGAGAAAAATATTTAACCCAACGTTAAGTTCAAGCAAGTAAGTCCAAGTAGGACTAAGATATTTTCATATCTCAATAAGGGTTATACGTGGGAGAGCTATGCTTCGGCACGAATGGGCCGGCTCGACCGGAGAAATACCACGTTCTCACAGAAAACCGGCGTGAAACAGCGCTTGCGCTGTGTTTCACCGAGTGAGTGAGTTTACCGGAGGCCCAATCCCCTACCCTATTCCCTGCCCTACCCTCCCCTTTTCCCTTCCCATCCCTACCCTATTCCCGCTTAAAAGGCCGGCAACGCACCTGCAGCTCTTCTGATGCTGCGAGTGTCCATGGGCGACGGAAGTTGCTTTCCATCATGTGACCCGTTTGCTCGTTTGCCCCCTTATTTCATTAAATCACCATACGTCTCATCCATCAGGCAAACGCAGATACCAGTTGTGTAGTGCAAACAGCGGACTGTTTTTATCATTTTATTTGGGATTGTTTAAAATTCAATTGGTCCTCTTCAAGAGTACGTCTCGCTTATTTACTGAGCGTTTGATGTTTATTCCTTAAGAGATGTGTAATTGGAAAGACGTTTGAAGGAAACATTTTATTTTGTCTGTTTTTCGCGATTTCGTATCTAATTTGTTTATTCGTTGATTGTATAATATCGTTAGGATTGTTTGCATTTCTCTACTCTACCTGAATGTTGTCCTTAATAAAAATAAGGTCAGCCTAAGCCCGAATTCTAAAATTACTTACTTGTTTTGTAAATCTGTTTTATTATACAATGTAAATTTTACTTCCGTTTTTTTAGGGTTCCATATCCAAAGGGTAGAAATGGGACCCTATTACTGAGACTTCGATGTCTGTCCGTCTGTCTCCAGGCTGTACCTAACTCAAGAACTGCTATAGCTAGAATTCTGAAATTTTTACAGATTACTAGCTGTCCCGGCAAACGTTGTTTTGCCATATTTTTTTGTTTTTTGTATGAAAAATAGATGTTGGCCGATTCTCAGACCTACTCAATATGTTCACAAAATTTCATGAGAATCGGTCAAGCCGTTTCGGAGGAGTATGGCAACGAAAACTGTGACACGAGAATTTTATATATTAGATGTATTTCTGTTGCCGCTATAACAACAAATACTAAAAATAAAATAAATATTTAAAAAGGGTCCCATACAACGTCTTTTTTGTTCGTAATCAATAATGGTAGCAGCTAGGCACTTGAAATACGCACAATATTCTTACATATATTTATTCTTTATATTTAATTTAATACCGACTGGTCGGCGTAACAGAGGCCGACCCAAGAAAAAGTGGCGCGACAAACTAGATGCGTTTGATAAAGAGTGGCCAACAACAGCACAGAATCGTGAACTTTGGAAGGAAAGAGGGGAGGCCTTTGCCCAGCAGTGGGACACTGTAGGCTGATAATAATAATAATAATAATAATTTAATTTAATAATACATAAAACTCAAAGTGACTGACTGACTGATTGACATAGTGATGTATCAACGCACAGCCCAAACCAGGATTTTGATAAATTCCAACCCCAAAGGGTTCAAATAGGGGATGAAAGTTTGTATATAATAATACTTCTTAACGCGAGCGAAGCCGCGAGAAAAGCTCGTTTAATAATAAAATTAAAATAAATATATTTCCCATACAAAAACAACTTTCGCGCAATAACGGTACGGAACCCTTAGTGCGCGAGTCCGACTCGCACTTGGCCGATTTTTTAAATTAATGTTTCATTTCGAACTGAGGCAACTTATAAGGTTTAAAACCTTGGTCACCACTCATCAAATAAGCTAAAATCCATTCACAAATCACATCACTAATTCCGTGCGAAGTCTCATCGATATTCCGTATTTTATCATCGAAAGTACATCCCTACTAAACGTGAAAAGCGCATTATCGACTGTATAATGAGACAATGGCGAACGTCCAGTGTCGAGTGCGGTTTTGCGACACGAGCGCCGCGCGCCAGGTACCATTTCAATTGGCAGCATTTTATTTCCGATACATCGGGAATGCCTTTGATGCTTGTTCACTTAAAGCCTTCGTGGAGGAAATGACATGATGGAAAAAGCACCGGTGTATGGGTGTCGATTTTATGCGTTGGTTTTATACTTTTTGCTTTTAAATAAAATTATCCACGTTATGTCAATAGATCTTATAGTCGCACAATGTTTTATTGGATAACGAAAATGCCTGTATACACAGTAATATAAATTGATTCGGAATATTATGTACCTCGGTTTATATTTAGGTCGTGTACAATGGAAACGATAGCGAATATCTTATTATTAGTGAATAATGCAATTAAATTGGATACAATAATAAAAAGCATCCCTGAGGGGCGGACGTAGGATTGGACAAAGTGGTTTGATAAGGGTCCCGTCTTTGTCCTTTACAAAACCATAGAATGCTTAAGCACAATCGGAATAAGAAATGGGTCAGTAAGATGGCAACAAAGAAATAGTATAAACAGTAAAAGCTAAGATATAAATGAATGCTAAGACGGATATCTTATTCATTGCGAAATTAAGTAAATTATACAAGATATAGAAAGAGCTGTTTTCGAATACTTTTCACTTAAAGACTTAAGACGTTTAGTGATATTTTTCGTACACAAACTGATAGGTGTAAATAATTTTATGGCGCGTAAAACTTCGCTGACGAAGATAAATGAAAAACTATTTACGAGTGATAGTTTTGCTTAGATGGATCTCGATACTGCGATATTGCCAATTTTCTTTCCTATAAATTTTCTATACGAAACTCCATTTGAGTATAATAGATGTGAATAATTCGCAGGGGTCCCGCATCAATTCTCGGCTGATATCTGTCGCATCTTGCATAAAAGCCTTCCGTGTGGTGCATTAGCTGCTCTGATTGAATGCCGGCCAACCCATATAGCGCATTACAATAGGTGCAATCAAGACAGATCTATCTTGCCCAACATCTAACAAGATTCATTGTACTCATGCTCTACTGTACTATATCGATCTATCTCACAAAGAGGAGGAGCTTCTTGTTTAGTTCTTACATTTCAAAAGGAATAAATAACAGTCGACGTTAAAATGTGTATTGTTTTTCCCATAGAAATGCGTCCCATTCAATTTTTGATTCGGGTTCCAAAACTGATAACGTCAGCGAAATTTGTAGCCGTGATCTTACTGCTAAAGAATAGAGCAATGAGGAAAGGAATGGGGGAATATTTGTGACCGTCGATCGTCGTATAAGCGACACAAACGGAGGCGCTCCAGGCGACAGAGCGCTATCCGTGATTGAGACTACGGAAGGCCATTTCGAAATGCAATTTATTGACACTCTCCTATTGACTACTATTATGCCGTTTTGTCGTTCGTCAATTTTAATTATCGCAGGAATCTCGGCGTAACTAATTGAAACGTCGCTAGCGATATTCCTCGACAATTTCTCATCCGGCTGGCGGGATATTTGCATGCGAAGGCTCACAGATATTTCTTTTGGAAAATATGTTCGCGATTTAAGACTCAACCTACTGCATAATATTTGGTAGTATAATTTAATTTACCATTTCACCATGCGATTTCGTGATTCATTTACTTGGAAATGGAGTCGGATTCACGCGAAGGATACGTGATAAGCGCATTCGATCAACGCTTCCACCTGCTATGTTGTTAACAAAAGAGTTTTTGCACGTTATCTTTTAATGCAAAAATTATGGATTAAGTATTTCATATTGACTGTCCTTTTGTTGGTGGCGAATAAAATTTTATCTTCTTAGCTTTTTTGTGACACAGTAGTTCTATAATCTTTAGATATAAGAGGTGCAGTTAGATTACACTTGACTATTACCGCTACATTTAAGAAGTATGCTACTGTAGATCTTGCGAGTATGTACGTAGATGTCATAATATTATACAATTCACGACATACAATTTCCAATCAATTCATCCACATTATATTGTACTCTGTCCGATCACAGTTACGGTACTGTAATCCGGATGCACCATTACTTCTATATAATCATTCGTTGCCTTATAAAAATATTGCCACGCAGGAACTATGTATTTACGCCATAGAGAACTACAAAAGATTCCCAAAGAATTAGCATGACAAAAAAACGTTAATTCCTGTGTAAACATCCCCGCAGTACCGTCAGCATACAAAGCAAATATTCAACGAGCAAACACCGAGCGCTTACCTATGCACATGCGATCGCGTCCCCTTTAAGGATGCAAAGTAGAAAATTGCATACATGCCTGATGTTCCACGGTCCCATTTTATGCTGCCGTTAAGGTTCCTCCAGACTTTGGAAGTTTGTCCCTCTGATAAACAGCTAACATCCTTCCTGTAGATAGGACTTTGAAAGTTGTGGGTTAAGAGTCTTTTAAATGCAGCGATCTGTGTTGCGATTTTGTTTTCTTTGAATTCGTTTAATCGACTGTAGCGTATTTTTGGATTTCCGAAGTATCCCAGTGAGGACGAGCCTTTACGAGTGAGTTCCCAAACAAATGTAACGGTAGTATAAACACCGACGCCCCCTATGAATACGAATCGATGTCTGCATTTTTGTTTAATGGGATACTCCGCGTTACAGCTTCTATTCTCTCGTGGATTTTATTTACATACTAATGGTTACAAACGATAGCATCGGAAAAAACAATACCTCATATCTTTTTATTTGAATATTCATTGTTGTTATATTTTTCAAATAATAGGTCAAAGAAAAAAGTTTTAAATGTAAAAAACTATGTTGATTTTAATGTTTCCAATCTTTAAGAATTTGCATTTCCTTTTTATCTTAAACGTATCTTTTATCTCGGAAAACTGATAAATTATAATATTCTTCTCAATTGTATGATACTATGCTTTATTTTCGTTACACAATTTGCAATTCTCTTCCTCAAGTTACAAGATCCAAAATCGTTTGTTCGGCGGAATTCATTGGTCCCAGCGCTTGCTTTATGTATCTAATACTGGAAACCTCGACGCGACATGGGCTACATATCCCCGTTGACAAGGGTCGAAATCATAGATATTAATTTGAAGGGAACGCTCTAAATTAACAGTCACAAGTTAGTAGGAGTTACTCCGTCTGGATAATTTGTAACGCAAATGAACATCGTGTTTATGTTATTGTTGGACATACGACTGGAGATGATCATTGATCACCTCTATGGATTGCCAGAAGATAAGTAAAACACCCTATTATTGGTACTTTAGAAGTATATACTACAGAAATTCCTTTTATTGACATATTTAATAATATAATCAAAGAAAAATCTAAAGTGCTTGTAACAAGATATGACTTACTTTTAACTTACACACTTTTAACTTTTACACTTATATCACTTACGACCTATGATGATGGGGTATTTGTCAATTTTGAATTTAGGCGTAAAATCTACTAAAGACCATCTACCAACCAAAACACCAAGAGTCGAGAGTCGTAATATTTTTAATAAGATGTTTTTTGAGTACGATACTTATTGCTTAAACGTCGTTACACAAGATATAGATCAATTAACCCAAAATGTCGTTGCCGATTTGAAGTCTGATCCTAGCAAATCCTTCAAGATAGTGAACACAATAATTAAAAACATAAAATATGCATGTTATATTTCAAAGGTCGCAAGAATCATTTTCTACCGATATCCAAGCACATCGCTACTTTTGTCAACATGCGCCGCTGCACGTCAGAAACGGAATGATAAATGAAGGGGATGCAAATGTGGATGCGGCTTTATAATTTTCCAATACTTGTCGCTGTCGTCTATGTGTCGAATTACGTTCGGGTTTTATGTGTGTGCAGCAGCGCGATACGCCGGGGAATTTGGATCTAATATGAAGTGTATGTACTAGATGGGTTTCCAATTGTACGAAGAATTTCTTGCCTCTAAATATGGCTAATATGAGTAATGTTTAAATGCTTTTAAGTTAGTCTGTGATTGTACATTTTTGCACAAATTAAATATCTTTATCAGAACGTAACAGCAAATGTTACCTTCCTTCTATCAGTTTCACTTTTGGTAGTTGGGGATTTATTTTGGAATAGCAAGTTATATTTTTATCTGATTGTCTGTCTCTTATTCTGATCTGGGGGATTCTTTAAAATTACTTGCAATTACATAATATGTGGAAATTCAATCTATATATATATAAAACTCAAAGGTGACTGACTAACATGGTGATCTATCAACGCACAGCCCAAACCACTGGACCGATCGGGCTGAAATTTGGCATGCAGGTAGATATTTATTTATTTATTCGGTATAGTAACATACAGCAAAGTAAGAAATACAGTTAACAATAATAAACAAAAGAAGAAACATTTTACCATGCAGTCCAATAAATACTATACACAACATTAAAAAAAATATATCAATTATAATAATAATAGCAAATGTCAAGTACATACTCCAATAATTACCCTAAAATATTTAAATAAGTAATTTAACAATAATTATTAGAATTGCGACTGTCACAGACACACATGTTTTTAATACATAGGTAGTTACCGTACTTAATATCATTAACTAAAAAACACAAATAATAATAAAAATAAATTCATTGCGACCAAGAAGCTTAACATATTGCAACATAAATAAAACAAAAAAAAAACTCATCCATTCCCTAAAAATAAGTCAGACGAATATTATGACGTAGGCATCCGCTAAGAAAGGATTTTGATCAATTGCACCTCCAAGGGGTTAAAATAGGGGATGAAAGTTTGTATATTATAATAATACTTCTTAACGCGAGCGAAGCCGCGGGCAAAAGCTCGTAAATACTAAAGTATCTCCGTTTATTTTGCCAAGAAGGCTCTCGAATTAGCGGTGACAATTTAATAACTCCAGTCGCTATATTTGCTCCATAGTCTAGGAGTGTATGCGGAAATGGCAGATAATCCGCTGGAGCCGCGCGGATATGGAATTTATCGTCCAATAAACTTAATTGAGGCCTGCATCCTGCCGGCTGCCGTGCGTGAGCCCGCCACAGAGACAAGAACTACACCCCTGGTTCATTCAGAACAGGAATAAAGAGTACCTAAAAAATTCCGCCAACAGACACTTGGCGGAAATTTGAAATTTGCTTTAAAAAGAAATCCGCAATCAAGCATAATATACAAGATGTAACAAAACTAAGTGATAATACTTTAGGGTGTGTAAATGTTCCTTGTAGAGAGTTCACTGTGAAAGTAGCAGAGCTGAAAGACCAATTTTTTTTTCTCACTTTTGTATGGGGAAACTCGTGACGCCCGCGCCGGGGCGCTTGCCCATACAAAAGGGAAAAAAATGTTGGTCTTTCAGCGCTGCTACTTTCATAGTGAACTCTCTAAAGTATAATCACTTAGTTTTGTTACGGCCTGTTTATTTCGGATTTTTTGAATATGACTTTATCCGTTTAAAATTACATATACAAATCAACGTGAAACGTGTTTAGCAATTAACAACAAAAAGGTGCCTGAAAAAAATCAATAATCGGGCATAAAACTCACCGAAATTTTCTAAATCAAGCAGTAAGTCGTTTTTAATGTGATTTAAATATTTTACTCCAAAACGACTTCTGCAATCATTTCCTCTAAAAACCTCTGCCATCTTAACCGATCCACAGTGTGATAAAAACCTCGATTTTGTTTCACCGCGTTTTTCTTTCAAAATACTATAGTTGATAGCTATATAAACATTAGAGTAAAACTCCGAGATCGATATTCTTTGTAGTTATTTTTTTAAGGAGTGTCAAAGTTGGCGTTTTTCCGGGTCAAAAATTTGCATAAAAATTAATTTAAAAAAAAACTAATCAAGTAACATTAATTTTGTATATACCAATTGAACAAGCACTTAATACTTTACTTTTTCTCCGAATTTGGTTAACCTACTGTGATCAAGTAGGGAGATATTTATTTATTTAGTGATTTTAGTTTTTTATTTTAAATTTCGCGATTAGATCGAATTAGAAAAAGTTTTAAGCATGAAACGATAGTGTGAGTAATCCTTTATCAATGTTATCAAAAATCACACTCATTAGAGTGTGATTTAGAGGTTATTAAACCTCTGTGTCAGAAGTTATATCGTATTTAAATTTTTTTTAATAAAAAATCGGTTTTTTTGTACCTAAGGTTGTCACTAAAGGTCTCTTGTTTGATTTATCCGGTTGATACGCAAATTCGCAATCGATACCCTATACAAAAAATATCAGGATCACGTTTAGGTAGGTCTAATAATAAAAAATCTAAAAAGTGAAAAAATATGACGTAAATTAATGATTTTATATGCTCAAACAGTATCTAATCAGTAATCACCTTCTGATGTAGTCGGGGAAAATAAAATATCAACTTTAGTGACAACCCTAGGTATAAAAAATCCGAATTTTTATAAAAAAAAAATTGAATTGGATATTACTTCTGACACAGAGGTTATTAGAGTGTGATTTTTGATAACATTGATAAAGGATTACTCACACTATCATTTCATGCTTAAAACTTTTTCTAATTCGATCTAATCGCGAAATAAAAAATAAAAAACTAAAATTACTAAATAAATAAATATCTGCCCACTTGATCACAGTAGGTTAACCAAATTCGGAGAAAAAGTCAAGTTTTAAGTGCTTGTTTAATTGGTATAAACAAAATTAATGTTACTTGATTAGTTTTTTTTTTATTAATTTTTATGCAAATTTTTTACCCAGAAAAACGCCAACTTTGACACTCTTTAAAAAAATAACTACAAAGAATATCGATCTCGGAGTTTTACTCTAATGTTTATATAGCTATCAACTATAGTATTTTGAAAGAAAAACGTTGTGAAACAAAATCGAGGTTTTTATCACACTGTGCGATCGTTTCTATCAGCTTCATGAATCTATGGTTACTATGTAGAGCGCGATACAGTATAGTTATCACGTCTGTGGCAGACGATTCTGCCTTACTGAAGATATTACTGATACGTTAGTTCCTCGAAAATGTAGGTTTAAAGGTGGGATTCCTCAAAGGTTGTTACTTGTTGCTCGCACCGGAAAGTTTTGGTTGCAATGTGAACTGATCAATATGACGCATAGGTCATAAAAATCGTCTGAGTTTTAGCTAAAGAGCTGAAAATGTAATATGAGAATCTTTTGGGAGAATAAAACTAAAATACGCAGTGGTCATCAAAACATTAAAGTTCTGACAAATCTTCCTGATATAAATAGGTATAGCAAAAGTATTATCTATATATTAATACGTGAGCCAAAAACTTTGTATCCCTTTTGACGAAAAATGGGGAAACGTAGGCGAATTAAATTTTGCACAGTTATATTTTATATATTTTTTTTTATGAAATAAGGGGGCAAACGAGCAAACGGGTCACCTGATGGAAAGCAACTTCCATCGCCCATGGACACTCGCAGCATCAGTAGAGCTACAAGTGCGTTGCCGGCCTTTTAAGAGGGAATAGGGTAATAGGGGAGGGTAGGGAAGGGAATAGGGGATAGTAGGGAAGGGAATAGGGTATTATTGGGCCTCCGGTAAACTCACTCACTCAGCGAAACACAGCGCAAGCGCTGTTTCACGCCGGTTTTCTGTGAGAACATGGTATTTCTCCGGTCGAGCCGGCCCGTTCGTGCCGAAGCATGGCTCTCCCACGTATAAAATGGTGAAGGAGTGCATCGAGCTAATATTAAATTTTGAAATTATACTTTTATCATTTATTTTTTTAACAAATAAAACATTACACACACTACAACACACACACTAGGAAAAATGACAGATTTTTGAGTGACAAGCCTATAAATACGAATTATACTCTTTTATTTATGGCAACAAGGTGACAAATTGAAAATGGATTATATTTTTTTATTAATAATAATAATAATAATAAAGGTAGTAGTCCTATAATGTCGTTGAAACTAAGGTCGAATTTCGACCATTCGGCGATCTCTAGTTATTTATAAATTATAATAGTGTCAGCCATTTTGAGAATAAATTGCTCATTTTATGTTTCATTAGGCAATAAAACGGCCCAAATTGCTCGTGTTCGGTATCATCGCGTACATTTTATATACCCCCAGTGCCTATGATCACATCGTGAGGCCCCGAACACTCCTCGGAGGCCATTTAAGTGAGCAACAATAAATTATAAAGTTTAACAATTAATTAACGAAACACGGTAACGAAGTAATAAATAACGAAATATTTTCTCGTTGATTGGTGTGTTAATTTACTTACTTTCGAGTTGTGCGTCCGAAAGTTTTATATTACGTTACGGCACTATCTGATTGCCGAAAGTTGGCAGGCTGACTGCTTTTTAATTTATGGGGAGGGAAGCAATAGAATTCATTTCTAGGGATATTCGCAACCTAGAAAGTGTCAAAAGTATCCATGGCGTGATGGACCACAATTAATTAAAATTCATAATATTATTTCAATTATCCTTGGTGCGAAAAATCTAAATAATAAAATAACAAAAAAAGGATATGGACGAACAGTCCATAGACGGCCACAATTTTATAATAAAAAAAAAAAACCTAGAAAGTGTCTGAGGGAATCCCCACTTTATGTAGGTCAAGTATTAATCATTGTTCTCTTGTTTCAGATCGGGTCGTTGAAGGGATATTACCTGTTGTCTCACCACGAGGTGCGGAAGAGGTCGACAGAACCCAGTCATGATCATCACGAGAAGCTCAACAATGAGCCTCAGGTAAGGCATCACAGTTTACACGCCTCCGTGGTCTAGTGGTACAGACTACAGAGCGCGGCTCTTGACCGGTCGTGTCGGTCTTCCGTCCCACTGGGTTATGAAAGTAAAGGAATAGAGAGTGCTCTTGTGTACTGCGCACACACTTGGGCATTATAAAATTACTCCTGCGTAGCTGGCCTGGTTTCAATGAAACCGGCAGTACAGTTTACAAGTGTACCAACTACTTCCTGATTGCTATGAGCCACAGGTACAACTTTCCTGGGGGTAGTAATAAACACCAGATTCATCGGGTTCACTTAAAAGCATTTATGCTTAATAGCACTAAATTAAGAGAAGGTTCTTTATTTTTCAATAGATCAATCTCTGTATGCGTTATTTGAACACTCGTATTTTTATACGATCGACGCGATCGCCGATCCGTAACTTTTCTCTCGTTAGTGCGCAAAAAGTCATGCAAAATCCGTCGCCCGACTAGAATCACAGCAGATGCACGAAATTGATGCTGGCGTAATTAGTCCAGAACAGTCCAGAGCGTATGAGGCGCAGATAATATCGCAACTTATCAGGCTGCGCCCAGCGCTGGGCAAGTTATGGCTCAGTTCCACCGGATTATGGGCTCTTTGATGCACGGCCGATACAAAATACCCAGTAATTCAACGTTTCAAATTGCTAGGGTTTTAACGCTTTGAAACGCGAAGTGGATGATTGCGGGTTGAAAAATACAGTGTCGCGTTTCAACGACTATTAGAATGTGAAATATTTTATATATACAGTGTGTAACAAAAATAAGTGATAATACTTTAGGGTGTGTACGTGTTCCTTGTAGAGAGTTTACTGTGAAAGTAGCGGCGCTGAAAGACCAAATTTTTTTTTCACTTTTGTATGGGCAAGGACCCGAGCGTCACGAGTTTTCCCATACAAAAGTGAAAAAAAATTTTGGTCTTTCAGCGGTGCTACTTTCACAGTGTACTCTCTACAAGGAACACGTACACACTCTAAAATATTATCACTTACTTTTGTTACACCCTGTATTTTTTCTTTCACCGACTTTTATAGTATCAATCGTTTGTCTCAAATATGCCTTGCCTTGTCGTAAAGAAAGAGATGGATAACATTTTTTCATCATGATTTTGCTCATTTAAAAGTATTGCTGTGAACATAGCACATTGATCACAATATTATTCATTTGAATTCTTTTTCTAAGTTTCGACAACCCTAGGTTTGATTACATAATAATCGAATTATGTTTCGAAATTCAATTTTTAAATCCAGAATCGAAGGAGCACGCTGTTCTATTTTTGAATTCGCCACGTGTCGTAGGTTTTTTCCCGCCGCCCGCACTAGTTAGAACATTCTGGCACTCGCCCAGAGTTTGAAATCTTTCTCATATCGTTTGAATATCTTTTTAGTATTTTTTCATAAACGATACAGATTTCCGATCTTTCCCGGGTCGGCGTTATTGACACAAGGAAAATGTTTTCGTGTAATATTTTCACGTTTGACGGAAATGATTTTTGAATATTCGTGTAGGAATTTAGAAACTGATAAACTTAAAGTCTTGATCTGTGCAATACTAAGCCTAACACAATTTTACAAAAATACTCGTTTTACCTCCATCGGAAGAGCAGATTATTCTAAGGTAATGAAGCTCATTGACGTAGTGTCACACAGTCATACTTCATTTTATAAATGCGAAAGGGTGTCTGATAGTTTATCTGTTACCTTTTTAATCTGAAACCGCTGAAGCGATTTCAAGTTATGGAGATGCTGTGACTCCAGGGAAAGGGCATAGGATACTTTTCATCCCCCAAAAATGTCTGGTTCCCGCGCTATAAACTAGTACTTAAAAAATATTAAGAACTTTCTAAACACCCGACATAAAATTTCAAAGTACTCATGCCCACTAAACTAGCACCCTATAAAATTATTCCCGCATAAAAACTCGCATTTATGCGAAGGCTCCTTTAGCTGTCCCCTTTATCTCAATAAAAAACTTCATACATACACGTATTTATGGCGGAGCCTTTTTATATTCGGAATATTTTCCGAAGGAAATATTATGTACAGAAGTTTTAACAACAACTAAGCCCAGGGGAGAGGTTCCGAGTACTTTCGGGGCTCGGGGACCCTCATTGATTTATGCGACCCGAGTATTATAAAGTATTTTAAGTATTGAATACATTATAATCAAATTAAATAGAAAACACAATGAATATTACTACTATACCCGTAGTGAAAAGCGATATTAAAATGAGAGGTAATAAACGTAAGTTAATTAAAAAGTCCGATATATTTAATAGGAGGCGATTCCATTATCGCGGGTGCAACATTTTGACGCACTTAAAGCGTCCTACTGACAAAATAAAACACATTTATTAATAAATTATCTTTTGAAGGTATACATTTTAACTAGTTCAATCATAAATTGTAAATGAAAACTAAAATTAAATCTAAGAAAAGCCACAAAACATGTTTGAAGTGCTATCGCGGGTGCAACTAAATTGGTCCTCTATTAAGAACTCGGACGGGTTCATTTGAGAATACTGCTAATTGTGGAACTTTTAGTAATTTATTAACCCATATTTCAAAAGTGTATAAGACAAAGAAATGATTTAACTAGATACAATTAATTTAAGTAATTAGTACTAGGAATTATTAACAATTTTCACGATCGCGGGTGCAACATCAGAATATCGCGGGCGCAACGAGTCTAAAGAAATTTAATTTATTCATAAGTCTGCGACTAATTTCTACATTTTTGATATGCAATACATAATATTATTAATAAATTGTAATAATACTAAATAAAATTTTATTATTTTTTAATTATCAGTCATTTATCGATCTGAGGAAAGAAATCATCTAAATCACTAAAAACAATTAAATAATGTAACTTAAGCAAACCTTTTTCGATGTATTTTTATAAAACCAAACTACAGTACACCTTTAATTCAAAATTAATATTTATAATTTAAAAGAATATGGGCGAATTATAAGTAAAAATATTTTTTTCAAAGAAAAATATTGAATATTAATGATTTTTCCTGTCATTTGTAGATTTTCTTCTAAAATATTTAAAAATAAAAGGATATAAATCATGATTTTCAAACATCTGTTAAGTATTACATGAAATATTTCGAAAAATATAAAACACGATGTGACTCCATTCAAATTTTTATAAATCTTGTAATTACATGTAAAGTAATAATAACAAATATAATCTAACGTTATTGTTTACCTAAATGATATGAAATAAGACGAAAATCACTAGAATAGTCAAAAAATAATTTGTTGCATTTCCAATTGTACTGCTTCGATCGCGGGCGCAACCACTTTAAAGGTTCTGTTTTTGTATTAAAAATAATAAAATAGTTTGTTACAATGATTAATTCTAATTTCCCTCACATTTCTCCTTACTTTCACAAAGTTTTAAATTATTAACAACATATTTTAGCGAGAAAACTAAACTTTAGTGCCTTTTTTATCGCGGGTGCAACCATGGCAATTTTCCTTTAATAATGTTTGAAAACTATTTCAAAATTGTTGTTTTTTTTTGCAACGAAATAGAAACTTATATTATACAGTCAATATTATGTATTAAAATTTAACTTCGAGATAGTGATTTAGAGTAAAAATGATCATGTGTGGCATAAGCAGTTTTTCTCGCGCCGTTAGATGATATCACTTCAAAATGCTCTAAATCATTCAAATTACAATTTTTACTCATAAGAGTTCTTTTGCTAGTAAATATACATCTTTTTATTTATAATTCAATAAAAAAATGTAACAAATGCTATACTTTAAAAATTCGTGTTGAGGGTCGTCTCTAGCGGAATCGCCCGAACTTCTTAAAATGTCTAAGTTTTGCGATAAAATTCAAAACAACTTCTAATACTTAAAACTTCAATAAAATATACTTTTAAATATTTGAATTTCGAATGTGCTCTAATTATTTAGTTCGCTGGTAAAATTCATTTGTTTTTGATGAAAATTTTAAATATTTAGCCTCTGACCCGCGCTAGATGGTAACAAAAAATTTACAACTAATTACCCAATTTACATGTAAATAGGATTAAAATGATAGTCGTTTCAGGAGTTTGAGCCCCGGCTTAGATTGCGTCGGGAGTGAGTAGAGAGGCCACACTGCTTTGGTGTATGGCCTCTCTACACCGTGCGGTGCGTTGCTTCGTCGGAACGGCTTAACGCATTGTATGACACATAGCTGCGCTGTTTGAGACCCGGCTTAGGGCCGATCTACACCGGAATGGCAGAGGCGAGGCGAGCAGTTTCAGTGTCATATGATTTTAAACTTTATCTTCATTGAAATCTACGGCCGCCCGTGGACGCTCTTGGCCGCTCGTGGCCTCTGGCGGCGGCGATTTCGCAAGCGATACTACATATTATGTATAACAATAATGGAGATAAAGTTTATACGTGGGAGAGCCATGCTTCGGCACGAATGGGCCGGCTCGACCGGATAAATACCACGTTCTCACAGAAAACCGGCGTGAAACAGCGCTTGCGCTGTGTTTCGCCGAGTGAGTGAGTTTACCGGAGGCCCAATCCCCTAACACCTACCCTATTCGCTTCCCTACCCTCAACTATTCCCTTCCCTTCCCTACCCTCCCCTATTACCCTATTCCCTCTTAAAAGGCCGGCAACGCACTTGCAGCTCTTCTGATGCTGCGAGTGTCCATGGGCGACGGAAATTGCTTTCCATCAGGTGACCCGTTAGCTCGTTTGCCCCCTTATTTCATAAAAAAAAACACACTGTGATGCCATCCTCGTATTACGACGACGTGTTGCATGTGCATCTATGTGTTATATCCATACTAATTTTATAAATGCGAAAGTGTCTGTCTGTCTGTGTGTCTGTGCTTCTTCACGCCCAAACCCCATAACCGATTTTACTGAAATTTGGTAAGGGGATATCCACATAGTTTTAATCGCAAAAATGTATCGTTACAGCGCGGTACACTAATTTCTACGGAACAGTTTCGCGGGGATCAACTAGTTTTAAAATATGTACCTATGTAGCGTCGTCGTAGCGGCTAAGTTGTGGCGACGCACCGCACCGCAACGTAGCAATGTGGCTTATCTTGCGTCGGAAGCGAGTAAATTGCTCGACATTAACGTTGTAGTTTTTTACTTACCACTGCACACATTTGCATGGGAATTAAAAAATGGAAACTGTTGTGTTTTTAATCGTCGAATACGAAGGCGTAAATTGACACCAGTGCTTTGCTACGGATATTGTGCTGTATGTAAATTTACTTTGTCAAAAAAAGGTATATCTTTGTTTTTTATTATTTATCTACTTGCGCGTACTACATAGTATTATTATAAAATACACTAGTTGTTCCGGCAAACGTTTCTTTGCCAATATAAAGTATTTCGCACGTATTATTTTATTGAAATGACTAAATAAGTATGTCACTATGGCTACGTCCATCGCTATCCCGTCGCACAAACAGTGTTCGCCGTCAGTCTCGAATTGTAATAATTTACCATTATTTATTCAACAAAATGCACTTATCAATATAAAAAGTACCCAGTAGCCGATTCTCAGACCCACTGAATATGCATATAAAATTTGCTTAAAATCAGTAAAACCGTTTCGGAGAAGTACGCGGCCTAACATTGTGACACGAGAATTTTATATATAAGATTATACGAATCATTGAGAATATAAGTATGAATTAGTCCCTCGCTCAGTCACTAAGTATCGACACAAATAAACTTATTCCCACTTTTATCTCCGAATAACTTTTTACAACTTTTAGAATTTCGGCTCCGCGCCATTTCTGCTCCCCTCCGACCTCTGACCGTATAAATGTGTAATAATAATATAATAAAACGCGTACGTTTTGATAAAAGTCAGCCGTCTTATGTTGCGGTATTATTCGAAACATATAAAGAAAAGTATCACGTAACCCTTTCAGAACTTGAGCTAATGGGGAAAAATGGCCCGCCCGTCGCTTTCTCATATCCCGGACTAATAAAGGCCGAAAGGGTTACTCGCTTCCCGATCTGTTTGTCTCGGGATGTCTCGGGTATAGAACTGTGTTCGGTAATAATGTCACGTTTGTCATAATTTAGGGTTAATGCGTTTTAAGATTTTGTAATGCAGCGGGTCTTTTCGGCCCCATATAACACGGTTACAACCCGGAAGGATGTAAGTGGAAAAGTTTGGTAAATTCCGGTTTTTGTTTCGTTTTATTGGATGAGTTTTGTATATTAATCGTAATGCGAACAGAATTATGAATAACTCACTATAATTATTTTCATTAATTTAATGCTATTTATTATTAATTAGAAATAATCTTTGTACAAGAAGCTTTCAGTTTAATTTAATATTACTCTCACCTTTAGCATACACGTGGAGGTTCTCATCAAATTGTTTACAGCCTTAATTGTATGTCATTAAATCAAGACCTAAACTACAGGCTATGAATCCTGGCTAATTAATATGTTATTTCCTCGACTGAAAACTTTGGAAACATTAAACTTATATTACCCTCTCGAATGTACTCGAGTTTCTAAGATTAGATTAATGTGTTTAAGCTGTTAAGCCCGTTTTACACATTGGAACAGCGGTTGGGCTTGCCGTCGGGCCAGCCAGTGGGATAAAAAAAACAAACAACATTTTACTATTGGTTTTAATCATTCTGCATTGGTTAATTCTTTATTGAGTATGGACGTGTAGCCTTGCGAAGCCTTATGCTTGTTTTTATGTTTAAGATTCCACTTTATTGGTTCTTTTGGGTGTATTTCTAGAAATTACAAAATCTCGTTATTTGTCGGAGATTACTTTAGCCGCTACGAAGCTAAGGCATATACATACGTACATATGTGACTGCCATTACTGGCCAACTTGTAAACGCTGTTTGCGGAGCACGCCAAGATCATAGTAAAATGAGGGGAAGTAAGTTATCTTCATACAAAGGCACCGCGCGCGGCTTGTATGTGTGCGCCATAGTATCAATGCGTCGCCACTCGCCACATACGGCACACAACAAAATCTCGGCCAGTTTTATAAGTATGCCTTTGTATGAAGATAACTTACTTCCCCTCCTTTTACTATGCCAAGATCCTTTGGTGTGTGAATAAAAAACCAACCACATTCGGATTACCGACCAACGTTGGCGCCAAGTAGGCTTCTACACGTTGGCCCAATGCGCTGGCTCAATGCTTTGGCCCAATGTGTACAGTCGGTTTAACTGTAGTTAAACCGACTGTACACACTGTAGTAACTTATTATAGCAGCTATTAGTTTTACTGCCGTCGGCTAAATATTTTTGAACATTTCATCTACTAGCTTGTTGAATGTTGGACGCAGGTGTTGAAAAATTTCAAGTTTATTCAGGGTAACCTCTCTTTTATCTAAATTATAAGTGAACTTGTCAGGTTATTCAGTTGTTACTAATTATTTAGTTAAAGTTCTTAGGACTATGACTTTGTTAGTTATAAATACAGTCACTTATACCTTGGCGGCAATTCATTTAATGATGATTTCGTTTGGTATTTTTATTAGTCGCACTCTAAAAAGAGATTCATAATAATTGATCATGTCCTTTAGTAGTTGAATAATATAATATGCTGTCAAAATGCCTTCTCCAAGCTGAAATTGCTACTGAATTTTTTTTCCTGCAATGAGGTGGTTTAAAAAGAGTACGTTTGGAAATTAGCTTACGTTAAAACAAAACCAAAGAAAACCAATAAAAAGACATATTAAGCACCAACCACAAGAGTAAGCTGGTGTTTGTAGACGGACTCAACCGTGACCGACCGAGTAAGGCCGTCCATTTTTTGCGCAAATCTGTTTAAACCCTTTGGGTCCTGGCCGCAGCGGACCCTAACGTTATTAGCTTAGGACCCTATTACGTTACGACGAAAGGGCCGCTAAAGTTGATTCGTGTTTTTTCACTAGGATCGGTTCCCGTGTGTTGTCTGACGGAATAACGACGCGATGTTTGCGCTGTGCGTTTGCGTACTAACAAGCGCTGGAACAATATGCAGGCTTAGTATTTGCCTCCAAAAAGTGATTCAATAAACGTACGTTTCTTTGTTTGGAAGATGTGTTCTGTTTTTGTAATGATTACTCTTGTTTGTTTTACTGATTGCGACTTTTTTCGGGTTTTCGATTCTGGGAGGTGATATTTTTTGCCTTGTTAGGGTTTTCGATTTGATCCTTTTCTATCCTATTGCTATTATATGTGTTACTGCATCAGCTTTAATTTATAAATGCCAGGATATGATGTTAACGACTAAACATTAATCAAACACTCGAACAACAGCGTTTAAAATTACCTCCATTCCATTCATGCCAACGTTCAAAAGAAATTTCACGAAAGATTCTTGTCTTTTTTAGTTGATCAAATAACACAAATTGGAATATAAAATGCGGCGCACAAACCGACGGCACACAGAATCAGACAATGCGAGGCTCTTATTAAATTTAACCCGAATCAGCACAGACCATCTTCCCAGATACGGCCAGCTATCTGTAATGAAATTATCATGTCTACCTTTTGTGTTGGTTCTATCTTTATATTTTTGTTCTTCATAAATGCTCTCCTTTTTAATTCTATTAAGGAGATTATTTTATTTGCTTCGTGTTTTTGTGTTGAAATTTTCATTGTTTAATTCAACAAATCCAAATTACTGCAATTCACACTTGACATGTTCACTTCTCGATTAGTTTTGTAACTATCTCCAAAGTTTTATTCTATTATATTTTGTGATTAAATGTTTTATTTTAAGGGTACTTCTTGTTAAGCATTTTTTTATTAGTGAGGCGCTGAAAGAACTGGTATTTCTTAAAAACAATAAATCCCGACCCCAACCCAATACGTACGGTTTTTAGACATAAAATGATAAATATGAAAAGCAAAAGAAGAAAAGTCTATTTTACCACAACATAATCCTGCATTAAGGAGCTCTGTCTCATTAGTGATCGATGATAATAAACGTGAATATAGGCAGGTATAATAATAATTTTTTGTACGAACATGGCGTGACCTTCTCCCACGCGAGATTTTCCTAGGCCGTTTTCCTCAGCTTAAGCACACGTAATTAATTGACATCTTTCGACAATAAATCGGTCCTTTTTCCCGTTCATTTACTCAGTGCTCAGACAAAATAGGCCTGATGATGTATAGTCAACAACAATCTCGGCCTAGTTTAGTTTTTGTTTGGTAAGAGACCAAACTAAAAGTGTTAGAAGCGTCTGTTACAAGCGTATGTTACAAGCGACTGTTACAAGCGTCTGTTACAAGCGTCTGTTACAAGCTAGTACATCAAAATATTATGATAACTAGCTGTTGCCCGCGACTTCGTCCGCGTGGACTTCAGTTTATAGCGCGCGGTGTCAATAAAATTGGTGTCAAAAGCTTTTTCGAAACCCTGGTACCCCTTAAATCAAAATACCCAAAACAGGCGTGTAGTGTGCACATAATATTTTTTTTTAATTAAACTTTTTTATACCAAGCTTATTTAGCGTTACAACTTACACAACTTACCCATAAACTATTTAGTAAGTATATTTTATTATTGGTAGACTGTTGTTTCTGATATCTATGTTGGTAAGTGAGTTATTTAAAAACATGTATAACAATCGAAAGAATCTAATCATTAACTCAGCATGGTACCACCTTTTATAGAAATACATATGAGCAAGCGATGGCGCGATCTAGGCGACCCTTGGCGCCATCTGTTCCAGTTTTTGGAACTAACTTAATTTGAATAAATTTACGCATAAACACCCCCTTACAACCCCTTTTTCCAGTAAGAAGTAGCCTATGTCCTTTCTTAGGCTTTAGACTATCTGTGTACAAAATTTCATTACAATGGGTTCAGTAGTTTTGGCGCTGTTGTTTTTGAATTTGATAAATGATATCTAAGTTGGTATGTGAGTTATTAATTAGTAACGTGTATAACAATCGAAAGAATCTAAATATCCAACTCAACATGGTACCACCTCTTATAGAAATACGCATGAGCAAGCAATAGCGCGATCTAGGGGACTCTTGGCGCCATCTGTTTTGCATTTTTGGAACTAACTTAATTTGACCAAATTTACGCATTTTCACCCCCTTACAACCCCTTTTACCAGTTAAAAAGTAGCGTATGTCCTTTCTCAGGCTTTAGACTATCTGTGTACAAAATTTCATTACAATCAGTTCAGTAGTTTTGGCGTGAAAGCGAGACAGACAGACAGAGATACTTTCACATTTATAATATTAGTATACCTACTCAGGCTTTAGACTATCTGTGTACAAAATTTCATTACAATGGGTTCAGTAGTTTTGGCGTTGTTTTTGAATTTGATAAATGATATCTAAGTTGGTATGTGAGTTATTAATTAGTAACGTGTATAACAATCGAAAGAATCGAAATATCCAACTCAACATGGTACCACCTCTTATAGAAATACACATGAGCAAGCAATAGCGCGATCTAGGGGACTCTTGGCGCCATCTGTTTTGCATTTTTGGGACTAACTTAATTTGACCAAATTTACGCATTTTCACCCCCTTACAACACCTTTTTCCAGTTAAAAAGTAGCCTATGTCCTTTCTCAGGCTTTAGACTATCTGTGTACAAAATTTCATTACAATCGGTTCAGTAGTTTTGGCGTGAAAGCGGGACAGACAGACAGACAGACAGACAGACAGACAGACAGACAGAGATACTTTCGCATTTATAATATTAGTATAGATTTGATTCATTCACGTCGCATTAAATTTCAGAACCTAAAATCTTAGTTTAAATAACGACACGTTTCAATGTAGAAGACGCGGAATTCACAAATATAAGTGACTCCGCTCAACCGTTCTATTGGAGAAAACTGTTTCCGAATGCTGCTCCGGAACTTCTGCTGACTGTACCGTGAAACGAAAAATACGTGTCCGTACACAAGAAACGCATATATTTCCCGTTCAATGTTTGTGTCGGTGGAGTGAAAATTGGATTCTTTGTAGTCCATCGACGGACAGACACTCAGGCGTAGCTCGGACACGATCTTTTCTCATGCTAACAACGTCTATTCCGGCGATGCTTTTCGCCATTTGAAGTTGATACTTTGTTTTGAAATGCAGCTGTTTTCCGTTTGATTTTTCATTCTGTGTCGAACTTTGAATCAAAAAGGTTAACCAGATTCGGAACGCAAAAAGGCAGTTGGAGACAAACGGGAAAGTTCAACTAAATTGTTTTTTTAATTCAATTTCGGAATTATCATGTGTAGGTTATGGTAACCAGCAACTAATATAAGTTTTCCATCACAGGTCAGATGGTTTGAGCAGCAGAGAGAGAGGCGTAGGGTGAAGCGAGACTACAACCCGTACGAAGCGCCTCTCTGGTCGCCGTTCCCAAGACGCCAACACCAGGCGTCCGCAACACATAGGACCAGGCATCGGGCTATAACTCCATCCTCCTTCTTCCCAGATCCGTTGTTCAAGGAGCAATGGTATTTGGTGAGTAGAGTTAGTATTCGTTTCTTAAACGATTTGGGTTTGGAAGGCTTTTGTAAGTGCTTTCTATCTACCTTCTCTTTCTTCGAGTTGTAGTCTATTTCTTCCTTTCGAGGTTGCTTAATATGAAATGGTTAGATTATGTAAATACTGGGTAAGAAGAGAATTCTTTAAAAATAATTACAGATTTAGAATATGCAATATGCAAACAAGTTTTAATGACATTGCCTTGTCAACAGAACGGTGGTGCAAAGGATGGCTTAGACATGAATGTGGCACCAGCGTGGCAAAAGGGATATACGGGAAAAAATGTTGTGGTATCGATTCTTGATGACGGAATCCAAACTAATCATCCAGATCTCGCCCAAAATTACGTGAGTATTCCTCAAGTTATGAGTCAAATTGTCAAATGACACGTTCGTATTATTTGGTGCTGTGATAAAATTACTATATTTTTTTGCTAGGACCCACTTGCTTCCACGGACATTAACGGTAATGACGACGATCCGATGCCTCAAGATAATGGTGACAATAAACATGGAACGAGATGCGCCGGAGAAGTAGCTGCAGTGGCATATAACCAGTATTGCGGTGTGGGTATAGCGTATAATGCCAGTGTTGGAGGCGTCAGAATGTTAGACGGTGTTGTAAATGACGCAGTAGAAGCTAGGGCTTTAGGTCTTAATCCAGATCATATTGACATATACAGTGCCTCTTGGGGACCTGAAGATGATGGGAAGACTGTTGATGGTCCTGGACCATTAGCCAGAAGGTAAAATTTTGATTACTTATTTAGTATTTTTTAAAGTTTTTTTTTTATGTATGTACAAAGTATTTCATTTTTCTGTTGATTTCAGGGCATTTATTTATGGCGTAACCAGTGGCAGACGTGGTAAAGGAAGCATATTCGTATGGGCATCAGGAAATGGTGGTAGACACACAGATTCATGCAACTGTGATGGTTATACCAACAGCATATTCACATTATCGATATCAAGTGCGACCCAAGGTGGTTATAAACCTTGGTACTTAGAAGAATGTTCTTCAACACTAGCCTCGACGTACAGTTCGGGCACGCCTGGCCATGATAAAAGTGTTGCTACCGTAGACATGGACGGACGGTTGAGGCCTGATCATATTTGTACTGTCGAACATACTGGGACATCGGCTTCTGCTCCACTAGCTGCAGGTATCTGTGCACTTGCCTTGGAAGCTAATCCGGAGCTTACTTGGAGAGATATGCAATATTTAGTAGTTATGACGTCACGACCTCAACCTCTAGAAAAAGAATCCGGTTGGATTGTAAATGGAGTGAAGAGAAAAGTAAGTCACAAATTCGGTTACGGCTTAATGGACGCCTCGGAGATGGTAAATCTTGCTGAGCAGTGGATTTCGGTACCGCCTCAACATATATGCAAGTCCCAGGAAATAAACGAGGACAAGGCTATCGAATCTTCGTATGGATACACATTAAATGCGCATATGGATGTGACTGGATGCAGCGGAACAGTGAACGAAGTCCGTTATCTCGAGCACGTACAATGTAAAATTACATTGAGGTTTTATCCAAGAGGGAACTTGCGCATTTTGCTGACTTCCCCCATGGGGACTACGTCCACGTTGCTTTTCGAGAGACCACGCGATGTAATTAGCTCTAATTTCGATGACTGGCCATTCTTGAGTGTGCACTTCTGGGGAGAACGTGCGGAGGGTCGATGGACCCTACAAATTGTAAATGCCGGTAACAGAAATGTTAATCAGCCTGGTATTTTGAAGAAATGGCAGCTAATATTTTACGGAACCGCTACCGATCCGGTTAGATTAAGAACAAAGAGGCCACATTTGGCGCCACAGTATGCTTTCCCCACCGGCGCCGACACTTACGATAATTCCGGTGACCCTTTTTACAACACTGACGCGTTTAACAATTACCAGAACTTTCCATCCCTATTCGCTGCCGGGTCCGACCCCGAAAAGGCAGTAGCTAGTCTCGATGGGCAGACGATCCCTTCGCATGGGGAGACCGCCCACTCTGATAGTAATGATAAACGCGTCATGTATGACTGTGATTCCGAATGCGATTCCCAAGGCTGCTATGGAAAAGGACCTTCGCAATGTGTCGCTTGTAAACAGTATAAACTAGACGACACGTGTGTATCCCGCTGTCCCCCGAGAAGTTATGCTAACAAAGGTGGAGTCTGTTTACCGTGCCATGAGTCATGCGAAACTTGTGTGGGGCCAGGTCAGGAGTCATGTTTGACTTGCGCCATTGCTCATTTCCTCGTGGAAGATTTGGCCGTGTGTATGCAACAGTGTCCCGATGGATATTGGGCCGACAACGATGCAGCAGTATGTAGACCGTGTGCCTCACATTGCTCCACATGCTCCGAGCGAGCAAATGTGTGCACGTCGTGTGAACATCATCTAGTCCTTTACAACGGTACCTGTACCGCATCATGTCCACCTTCGACCTATGAGACTGAAGACTACAACTGTGGCAAATGTCACGAGTCCTGTGATACATGCACAGGGCCTAAAGATTCACAGTGTGTTAGTTGCCACGCTACCTATTATCTGTTAGATGGAAAATGTTTGAATGTATGTCCCAGTGGATACTATGCTGACAAAAAGAGAAAAGAATGCATGAAGTAAGTCAAATTCATTAATTATTGTTTTGTTCCATACTTTTTTTGAGCATTTAGATACAAGAGTATTTTTTATAATAATTGTCATAGCATAATATTTAGTCGGTAAACCAATCGTGTAACGACTTGAAAAAATTTTAGATGCCCCGTTGGTTGCGAGACGTGTTTGAGCGGATTGTGCTCATCCTGTAAGCCCAACTGGGATTTAAACAAAAAAGGCAAATGTATCCAACGCAACAGCGATCGCTGCAGTGCCAAAGAATACTCTGACGGCACCAAGTGTCATGGATGCCATGAAAAGTGTGAGTCCTGCTATGGTGATGACGATGAGAAGTGCCTTACATGTCCAGCGACGAATCTGATTGAAGATCATAGGTATTTTTTATTTATTTTTCTTTAACTTAAAATAAAGTTTAATTGCGTTAAGTAGGCTAATATTAATTGTTGTAAACGTAAATGTTAGTGAATTGTTTGCTGATCTTTGCGTACTGACATAAATGGCTGTTTCTGCGCGTGGCTATAATAGGGATGACGACAAGGTCAAAGATTAGCTGATTTTTAAATAAAATAAAGACATAGCGATAAAATATAAGTATTTCCAAAATTTCAGCTTCATAACTTATGTATTTTTTTGTTTATGAGCCTTTAAAGTTGGATAGTCAAGTCGATTTTTTTATAAAATGCCTTAATTTTTGTACACCATTCGATAAGTTTTGCAATTAATTAAAAAAAATCTTATGAAACCACTTTCATAAACGCAGTATTTAACATAGCTATCGAACAAACTACCTAAGCGTGACGTCACAGTTAGGTAACATTTTGTATGGATATCTTGGAGAGTTTTTAAGCTATCAAAGTCATTTTTTCACCGATATTCCTATTTTTGAATGGTCCTTCACTTACTAACAAAAAAAAATTTCGTCATGCCTATTAGATCTAAATGTAGTAGGTACGTTGCTTAAACCGCATTTTAAGGCCATATTTTGTCATTCATGTCTGACGACAGACAATGTCCCAAGTCCAAATGGTTCAAAAATGTTATATTTACTCCAGTATTTAATTACCTTTATTTCCACAGATGTGTGAACCAATGTAGCGATGGTTACTACACGGAGTCGGGTAGATGCGTGCGTTGTTTGAGCGGGTGTGCCGATTGCGTGTCCCGACTGAACTGTACATCGTGTGTCGGAGCCCTGAAGCTTCAATCCGGAGCTTGTAGGACTACTTGTGCTGACGGGTGAATATAATCACTATGCTTTCAATTTTTGATAGGTATTTGGTAAGTAGGTTTGAATAATTGCTTTCGGTATTTTTTCCTTTTTTTATGACAGCGCAGTCCTTTAGTTAATTGACTCTTAGTAAAATTACTAGTTATTTGTCTGTTGGCACAATGATTTCTCTTTTATTTTTAAAAATGTACCGTATCTGTGCCGATTGCCAAGTTGTCCTCTTTAACGAAGACTCATTTCATGTCACGTCACATAACGATATGACTAAAACAGGCGTTATGTGACTTACCTTAACGTAAGGAAGTACGTCGTCGTTATTAGCGGTGAAAACTAGCTAAAGTCGTGCGTCTTTACTACGGATGGGAACATACATATCTAACGCCTTCCTCAATTTTAGCTACTACGCGGATCGCGGCACCTGTTCGAAATGCTACCTCTCGTGTCGGACGTGTATCGGTCCCGGTCGTGCCCAGTGCGCCTCCTGCCCGTCGGGATGGAAGCTGGCGGCGGGCGAGTGCCATCCGGAGTGTCCTCAAGGTCAGTGCGAGATTTGGTTTTGTTTCGGGTACAGGACTGGTTGAATGCACTACAATGCTTTATATCGGTCTTTTCCAAAGTAGGCGATAACACCCCCTTGTGTGCGCTGAAGCTGAAGGGGGGCGGTGTGAACCCAAAGAAAATTGGGGGCGTTGTGTAGAGGCTTGGGGTGTGATTTATTTCATCTGGATGCATTTTAAAAATATATTTTTTCTTAGAGTAGGCAGTAGACAAAATAAGTTTGGGAACCCCCGCTTTAAATAATAATAATAACTCATACCAATTAAACTTTTTTCACACTACATGAACAGGATACTTGGCAATCGCCCGTACCTGCTTCATTCTACCGGTTAAAGCCGAGACAAATCTATTTTAAATAATAATAATTAACGATTCTCAGGCAATATATTATCTAAGTTTAATTGCTTTAATACTTACAAGACGTTGATTGACTAAATTATTTTATATTTAGCAAAACATTAAACACTAAGCTCATCTCCCACCTCCTTCAACAATCAACCTTTTTAAAGAAGACTGTATTATGTATAGCATACCAATTCTAGTATGGTCTAGCTTACTTGATTATTGTGAACTATACCTCAAATGTCCCCTCAGGTTTCTACCAAAGCGGCGACGGATGCCGCCACTGCCACCACTACTGCCGCGAGTGCGATGGCTCCGGCCCGCTCCAGTGCAAGTCCTGCCCGCCCCGCTTTATGCTCGACGGCGGGATTTGTATGGAGTGCGTCGGCTCGCAGTACTACGAGGCCAGCAATGGAACGTGCAAGGCCTGCCATGATACGTGTCGAACGTGCTCGGGCCCGGGCGAGTTCAGCTGTACAGGGTGTTCTAGGCCTTTGAGATTAGATAGGTTAGTCACCTATATATTGGTTTGTAAAATATATTTATATTGTACATGCACTCGTGTGGGTAAATATTTTTATACGTGGGAGAGCCATGCTTCGGCACGAATGGGCCGGCTCGACCGGATAAATACCACGTTCTCACAGAAAACCGGCGTGAAACAGCGCTTGCGCTGTGTTTCGCCGAGTGAGTGAGTTTACCGGAGGCCCAATCCCCTACCCTATTCCCTTTCCTACCCTCCCCTATTACCCTATTCCCTCTTAAAAGGCCGGCAACGCACATGCAGCTCTTCTGATGCTGCGAGTTTCCATGGGCGACGGAAGTTGCTTTCCACCAGGTGACCCGTTTGCTCGTTTGCTCCCTTATTTCATAAAAAAAAAAAAAAATTATTCACACTTGCATTTGTGAGGGTGATTGTGGGATTTGTGTGTGTAAAGTTACACGTGTTGAGATAACGTCATAATACGATTTAGTGTCTAAACACACTATGCCGAAGTTCCGCGGCGGAAATTCCGCATGATTACGTCAGCAATGTCAAACGCATACAATATTACGCGACGCAATTTTGACATGGTCTGTCATCGATAATTTAAAATACATTGCAGGCGGAATCAAGCCGAACTTCCGCCGCGGAAATTCGGCATAGTGTGTTTAGATACTAAAATTCTCCCCTTTTCGATGCTAAGGGATATATTTAAAGTAGAATTCGTACGTTTTTGCGATCTAAGTTATGGTATTGTAAAAAGAATCCAATTTATATAAATATGGAGTGTTACTTTTGTATACTTCTAAGGAATAAAATTTATACACGTTTATTATCATGACCTTAGAACCGACGTAACTTTTTGTATAAAAACCTGAACACGTGTAACAAGTTGACTATTCAAATGATACTTATTGAATCAGTTACTTTTCGCAATGAGACTCTTACGAAAATTTTTCCTCATTAATATAAAAATATTATCCTTTTAACAAAATATTCTTGTAACGGGATATCGTTGTAAAGTGCTCCAAGGCTAAAAATGAACGTGGACGGGGCGCTGCTGGTAAAGGAGATCCCATCAAAAACATCCTGTAAAAAAACCAAGTCTCGCAACTCAGTTTTTATACCGTAAAAACTTATGAGATCCATGCAATACCAAGTCGGTTAATTTATTCAGTCCCTACCTAAGGGACCTTCTGTCTCAAGTTATTACGTAAGTTATTATCATATCAATTTTAAAAATCTTTTACGTTTTTAAATAAATAGATCAACTTAGACATCACATGATTAGATTGTTTAGTATAACACTATACAGTATCACACAGCACTATAACGGGCCTGCGTAAATCGCATGGAGCGCAATAGACTAAACAATCTAATATTATAATAATTATGTATAAATTGTAAGATACATTGTGTTTTCATGCGATGTCCAAGTGATTGATGATTCATAAATTGCAATTAATGTAACTTTGTAATCACTAATCTTATATTTTTATATAACTTTGTAATCCCATATACATATGGGATTACAAAGTTATTCACGAAGTTAGAGAAAGAAGTAGAAAAGTGGACAGTAATTATGAAATGTTTATTAGGTTTTCCCTTAATTAAGACTCTAAACAATAGCTAGATATCTCTCTACCGACGATAAACCGGAGATGTTGATGGTACGGGTACAATGATTCATAAACCGCAAATGTAACTTTGTAATCCTATACATTTATATGGGATTACAAAGTTATTTACGAAGTTAGTGTATCTAGAAAACTGGACTGAAATTTTGAAATACTTGAATTTTTCCTTGATTTAGACACTAAATACTAATTATATTCTAAATTTGAAGGTTCTATGTCTGCTAGAAGTGCCTTAGACTTTTGGTGATCGGTCAGTCAGTCAGTCAGTGACAAAATTAAGAAACTTTAACAAGTTACAGTTCTTAAACTACTGGTGCAAATTGAATAAAATTTTAAATATACCGTGTTTATACAATACTTGCTTAACAACTGAAAATTCAGGCTTGTTGGTTTATCCACAATGAAGTTATAGGGGGTCAAAAAGAGCCTGAATTGGTTCGAGAAAAGCATAGTACGGCCGCGCCGCTTTTTTGCTCGACTTGGAGGGGGCACTGCCGTGCCCCCAGATCTGTCAAAAATGTGTCAAAAATGACGTTTTTGTATGATAGAAGCGTTAGTTCCTTTTCTCGCCACGTTCATTTTAAGCCTTGTCGAGCTGTAACCGTATTTTGTTCGCAGGTTAAACAATCAGTGTGTCCGCTGCTGTTCGGAGAGTACAAAATCTTCTGACTGTTGCCATTGTCATCCTGAGACTGGTAAGAAAGAAAAAAATCTAACCATTTTTTTTAATCTATTTTTTATAGGGGTTTTTGTCAATAGACATGTCAACCCCATCGTATCCGCCTTAATGAAATTCACTCATCAACTTCCATCAATAAATTGTAAACAGCCAAAGCTGCATTAGACCTAGGCATGTGCAAACAACTCAGAATCCATCCCACATCTAAAAGATTTATATTAAATTGGTTGATGAGTAAATTTCTGTTCCTTCTATTCTTGACACATTCCATCAAAACATGCCAGACATCATCTATTTTATTACAATTTTCACAGATAGCCGAATCTTCTATCTTCATTAAAAATGCAAACGACTTTGATAGAATGTGTCCTGAACGGATTCTTAAGGCTGTTTTTAACAATTTCCTACTTATGTTACTATCTGCAAACCAAGGGATATGAAGAGGCTCACATTGGATTGTTTTATACCATATTCCTTTTGTTTTACATCTCTCATCGAAATATTCTTTCCACAAAGATAATGTTTTGTTTTTAAATTTTGATAACAATCTTTTCTATTAACAATTTTATTCTGAAAATAAAAAGGTTTTATAAGTAAGTCACTTCCAGACGAACATGCTTCTTTTGCCAATTTATCTGCCTCTTCATTACCTGATAATCCGATATGAGACGGGACTCACTGTAACTTTAAATCAATTTGTCTATTATCACATTCATAAATATATCCCAGAATGTTATAAGCAATAGATATCCCTCGTAATCCCATCGCACATCGGACGATATATTGTAGTGCACTCTTACTATCTGACATAATTACAATTTTTCTCAAATTACTTTCAATAGCATATTTTAGAGATTCATAAATGCCAATTAACTCTAATGAGATAATTGAAACTTCTCCTATCACTTTAAACATAAAACTTTGATCATTTGCTGGATCATAGATTCCTACGCCTCGTGCAGAACTACTTTTAGGGCCATCTGTAAATAATTTATGCCATGATCTATATTTATCTGCTATTTCATCTTGAATTATACATTTTAAATTATTTGGCTCATATTCATCCTTAGCTTTTTTTAACACTGCTTAAATAGGGAATAACAAAGCTCCTTATGTCTATTTGAGACAACCATATATCCAAACAAAACTGATCCAGCAGATGACTAGAGTAAACTTCTAAATTGCATGTTTCACGGTAAACATTAACTAAAAGTGGGAGTTTTTTCCTACACCAATATCGACCTTGACATTTAAAACTAAGCTCTTTTATTAAATCTACTGTTGTATTATCTTTCCAAGAATATGATTTTAAAATATATTTGTATGCTAAAAATTGTCTTATAAATAGTGGTGGAATGCTCAGCTCACTTTCCATGCAATGAATAGGTGAACTCCTAATAAACCCACCTATGATTCTTAAAACCTGATTTTGAACTTAATCCAATCTAGAAATATTGCTTTAAGCTGAACTACCATATAAAATACTACCGTAATCAAGTCTAGATCTAATTAATGAAAAATATAAACCTCTCATATGTATTGGATGAACTCCCCATGACGTTCCCACGAGAACCTTTAGAATATTTAAATATTTATTACATTTTTCTTCCGTTATTTTAATGTGCTTACCCCAAAGGAGACTCCTGTCTAACCATACACCCAAATATTTATAACAATCTACTGAAGACACTTGATTATTATAAATATTTAAAACCGGTATATTCTTTCTCCTTCCTCTGCTAAAAACACAAAATTTTGTTTTGTTTATAGACAATTTTAAACCAATTTCATTCAAGGCTACAATAATTTTGTCAAGAACACTTTGAATTTTTCTTGCACATTCATTCAGATCTTTGTTTTTTTTTAAATAGCATAATCATCAGCATACTGAGAAACACTAATTCCTTCATCCAAAACTAATCTACATATCCTTCGGGCTACTAATTTGAAAAGAGTAGGAGAGAGCGAATCTCCTTGTGCCAAGCCTTTAAAAGTCCATCGTATAAAATCTCCTAGTCCATCATCTTTTTTAATTTTTAAATGACTTCAAAAAAGACCATAAGTATTTACAAAATTTTTTACCAACATTAATTTCATCCAAATTTAAAACCACCTAATCTATTAAAACATCATTATAAGCACTCTCGATATCCAAGAAACATACAAGAGTTGGCATATTATCAGACATCCCAATTTGAATATAAGAAACTAAACGAACTAAATTATCCACAAGATTGAGACTTTCTAAAACCTACTGTTGTAGATAATAATACATTATAACAAACCATTCTAGACGCTTAAGAATCATATTATGAAAAATTTTGCAAATACGGGTCATCAAAGAAATGGGTCTCAGTTGTAAATCGGCCCCATGTTGACTAACTTTAGGTATCGGTAAAATAACCACCTCCCGCCATTGCCATGGAATCTGTCCAGTATTAAAAACAGAATTGTAAATATTCAACAGAAAGACTAATAAAGTTTCTGGAAGCGAAGATATCATAGAGTTTGTGATACCATCATCTCCTGGTGCCATATCTTTATTTTTAATACTATTTTTAAGTTCTTGTAGGGAAAAGTTCGATTGTAATTCATAGTTTTTGGAGGAAAAAGTCGGAGAGACATTTTCGACCCAATCTGGGGTAAGTGATTCTAATAAAATTTTTCGACTATCTACATCTACATACGACACATTTCTACGAATACCCTTAATCCATTGCATTCGTCTCCATATTTCTGTAGGTGAGGTTTCCGAACTTATAGAATCAAAAAATTTTTTATGGCTCTCTTGTTTTTTAATTTTAATCATTTTTGCTGCCTCCTTAATCTTAGATTGTAGTTTAATAAAATTATCTGGGGTGGGATTTCGACGAAACTGACTAAGAGCTAATCTGCGTTGGGCTACAGCCAATGACAGTGATTGACACCAATAATCTTTTGCCTTAAACTTAGATTGTGGGTTATTACATATTTTAATTAAAGGTACACTGGTGTTAATCGCTGTGTTTAACATATTTAGGAAAACATCATACATTAATAATTGTACATCACTATTTAAGGATTCTACATTAATTTCTGAATAAGATGAAACTAAACTTTCTTGAAACTTGGACCATGAAATTTTTCTTAAGTTTCTTTTTTGAAAATAATCATTTGAAAAATTTATTTTTGTGTAGAACTTAATTATAAGATGAAAAAATTCTACCAAAATTCTCATTTAAAACAGTCCATAGAAAATTTATAGCAATATCCGCAGACACGAATGTGATGTCTGGCGACGATCTTTGTAAATTTTGATTAACTAATTTTATACGAGTATGTGTTCCATCATTTAAATATACATAATTATTGTCTGAAATAACATCCGACACCTGAGTTCCTCTCAAATCTGTTTTATACGACCAATCACTATGGTGTGCATTAAAATCTCCCGCTATAATAGTTTTATTAGGAAAAGAATTAAACAAAAAATACCAGTCCTCTAACATTGTTCTAGAAGACGACGGGCAGTAAACAAAAACAATATTTTGAATGTACTTACAGTTATGAAACTTCACATGAAGCGTCTCTATACTTGAATTATGGTATTGAAAAGTACTTATATACGTGGGAGAGCCATGCTTCGGCACGAATGGGCCGGCTCGACCGGATAAATACCACGTTCTCACAGAAAACCGGCGTGAAACAGCGCTTGCGCTGTGTTTCGCCGAGTGAGTGAGTTTACCGGAGGCCCAATCCCCTTACCCCTACCCTAGTCCCTTACCTACCCTCAACTATTCCCTTCCCTTCCCTTCCCTTCCCTCCCCTATTACCCTATTCCCTCTTAAAAGGCCGGCAACGCACTTGCAGCTCTTCTGATGCTGCGAGTGTCCATGGGCGACGGAAGTTGCTTTCCATCAGGTGACCCGTTTGCTCGTTTGCCCCTTATTTCATAAAAAAAAAAAAACTTACCGAACATCGAATAGATTTATGAATTAAAATTGCCACACCACCATATGAGTCCGCTCTGTCTTTCCTGAAGATATTGTAACTATTTATATGAATTCCTAAATTGGAGTCAAATCAGGTTTCACTAATTATAGCAATGTGAATTTTTTCTTGAATTAAAAAATCACTAAAGCTATTCAGTTTTGGGCGCAAACTTTGAGCATTCCACTGTACAATATTAATATCAATAAATTTCGTACTATCGCTGTCCATTATTAAGTACAGCTTCTAATATACTCTCAAATGAATTAAACTTATTAAAGAAATTAATTATTAACGTTTTACATTCCTCAATAATAATATTAACAACTGCACCAATTTTTTCCTCAAACGTTTTCTTTGACATTATAGCTTGGTATAACTTTTCCAATAACTTTTTAACATCTATTTTATTTTCTTCCTTTTCTATAATTTCTTTGTGTGTCATTTTTTCCTTCTTCAATATGATTATCTACTTCCATTTCTTTAACTATTTCACCTTGATTTCTATCTTCATTATTACGTTGCGTTCTTTGTTTCTGCACTCTTTTTAATTTTCTTCTAGTTGAAGTACGGACCCCATTTTCTGATCCAGAGCTAACAAAAATCAAATCTTGTGTTTCACGTATTCCAACTTTTCTTTTCACAACATCGCTGTACAAATTTGGTGTAGTCAAATTATTCTCTGTTACAATGGTTACAATCTCAACATTATTGGCTGTGTTGTCATCAATATGAGAATTATATTAATTTTTTTCCTCACGTCGTATAGCCATTATCTCTAGAGCTTTTTTATAAGTAATATTTTGTTCACTCATCAAAAAACGGATTTCTTTTTCTTTCGCAAACATTGGGCAGCCTCGATCAAGTACAAAATGTGAGCCTTTACAATTTAAGCATTTAATGTTTTCTAATTAACAATTTATATGACTTGAATTCCCACACTTGGGGCACAACATTTTTTACTGGAACAAACTTTTATATAGTGTCCAAACTTCCAACAGCCAAAGCACTGGGTCACCGGAAATACGAAAGGTTCTACCTTAAACCTACAACCATATGCATATGCATACGGAGGTAAGGTAGAATTTTGGAAACATATTCGAACTGATTCGCTATCTATCCATTTTCCTTCCGAGGACAACCTTTTCAATCTCTTTATGTTTAATATAGTATGTTCACACTCGAAAATTTTAAACATTTCATCTTCCTTTAAATCCAAATCAACCCGTTTAATCAATCCATAAGAAACGGAGTTTTCAAAAGTCTTTTGACATCGATAATCTAAATCTTTGAACTTTGAGCAGTTCAGAAATTTTTCGGCATCATTTTCTTTTTCAAATTGTATAAAAACCTTGAAGGGAGATTTGTATTTTATTTTAATAATATTCTGAATATTTTCGCTTAGTAATGACCATCGCCATCTGTTTAGGTAACTCAGTACTAGAAGTAACACAAATTTCATTTTTTTTCTCAAAAACTTCCATTTGCTCAAATCCCACTTGTTTTTGAACAGACTTATCAATCAAAGATGTACTACGTATAAGACGTTTTGGTTTACGCACAACCGTTGTAAAACCATCACTACTTTCCGTCTCATCTTCTCGAGTTTTTCTTTTCTGCACAATAGATGCTGATGCTGATGCTGATGATTTATATCATCTTGAATGGTAATATCTCCTGAATATTCGAGGTTGTGCAGTTCAACCTCACACTCTCTGATATAGTCAGAATCCCTGCTATTGCTACTTTGTAAATTTAAATCTTCCTCTTCCTCCATCATACAAAATAGTCGTTGAAACGAAACAAACGATACGTATTACGTAGGTACACTTGCATTAACGATTGCAATACGCGTACGCACAGACCGAAAGCTCACGCGCCACAAAAATAATAATCTAACCATTTATTTTGATTGCTTTCATATCCCCAGTGTCATTCTTAAGAATGAGATGAATCTTTAAATACATCTCAAATTAAAATACGACACGAGATATGGCTTTTTGAACGTGTCAATTAATTACACAGGTATAATCTGTTTGTAGTGTTCTTGTTTCATCACACTTTTTCTGGACCAGTTAGCAACATAGTATCTACGAAAATTCTCCTTTGTAAAAAATAGGAGATAATAAAAGCCAGGGCTTGCACCATGAAACTGTTTTAAAACTCAAACAATCGGACGTGAATGCCGCGTCCTACTCTTACAAACGTGAAATGACGTTGTTAGAGCAGGACGTGGCATTCTCGTCCGATTGTTTGAGTCTCAAAACAGTTTCGTAGTAGGCCTACAGCTTACCAGTTTATCTTTTTATCATTTCGGTCACTTATTCGATTCGATATAATATCAACAAACAAGCTGTCACTTATTAGCACGATATAATAATTATTATATTTTCATAGGTGAGTGTATAAACTCATCGGCTGAGAAGCGGCGCATCGCGGAGTGGGGCGCGCTACACACCGCCGAGGGGGATCGCGAGCTCGGCGCCTCGTCGCTCGCGCTCGCTGCGGTCGCGACGGTCGCTGCGGTCGCGCTCGTTGTTATAGTCGTAACACAGGTATTATTAATTGTATTTGTTATGTTGAAAAGGAAATGCTTTTATCCAGTAATGGGAAAGGCTTAATATTGTTTTTGTTGCCAACGTAGAGGCTTAATATTTATTGATTTACACTACACAAAATATTCCTTTTTATTTGACAGGAACTTTCCTAATTGAAATATCTGTTTTATACCAAAACGCCTTGGCACTATTAACACCGCGTGAAAATTGTTCTAAAGATCTGATATTTTTTCGGTGACCAATCTTTATAACATGTGTACAAACAAGAAAGGAAGGAAATCGTTTGTTATTACTGCTGTATTTAAAATAATACCAAATATTATTTATATTTTTTCATAGATACGCAAAACGCGCTCGTCCAACGTTCGCGTGCATGGCGCGGTGTATTCGCCGCTCGCGTGCAACGACGACGGAGACGCGCTCCTCAAACACACGGCGTTCCCCGTGTGCGAGCGAGACGGCGAACACGCTCGCGAGAGGGACGGCGAACATGTTCGCGAGCGCGCCTGCGAACACGAGGACGAGCCGCTCCTAGAACATTCCGCGTAACTCGCGCTGTGATTCTAGATGTAAGTGATCAAATAAGATAGTAGTGAATATAGGCTTGTGGCCGGTTTGTGATGTTTTTTGACGGGAGTTTATCTACTGAATAGTATTGATAATTTGTTAATATTAAAACGTCAACTAAAATCACTGTAGAGTAAATAAACTTTTGTCAAGAAGCCCCCGAAATCGGGCATTAGACATCGCTTATTATGATGACGAAATTAGAAATTTAAAAAAGTGGGAGGGTAGGTTTCGAATTTTGTCATCATGATCGGCAAAGACATAGCCTGGAGTCCAATTTGATGCAATACAAATATAGAAATGCTCCAGTAAGCTGTTGAAATTTGTAAATTGGTAGTATGTTTGACATTATAGACAAAGAGCTAGCGACTTGTTTTCAGAGGCTAAGCATGTAACATATAAATTGTACTAAAACGTGTCATAGTTATTTTTATGAAAATAGTCATAATGTTTAAAACATTGCTCCCTCTAACCAATAATCCGATTAAGATAACAAATTATTTTTATAAGCCCACTTTTAGTTTTTGGCCATAAAAGGACCATTCTGTGACCACTGTAAATAAAAGTAGAAAATATAATAAATCTTTAGAAATAAGGTAAACTTGCTCACTTTGTTATTTCGACAAACATTTAAAATTGCACAGAAAATAATCTTGTTTGGTCTTGAAATTGTGCACTTAAAAAATCTTATTTAAACATTAACTTCGGTGGGGCTATTCACAATTGCCGTTTGAATTAGATTCGAAAATTTACCGCGCGTTTTTTAGTCTATTGGTCGACTTGGCGTGCGTTTATTGATCAACGCGTAGCGCGGCGTTCGTTTATTGGTCAACTTTAAACACGCCTTGCGCGTATTGGTCAACGCTAAACTCCGCTTGCACTTATTGGTCAACACTTTGCGTGTGCGTTTATTGGCTGCCAACCATTGTATTTGGCGAATCGGAATCGAATTGTGAATCCTCCACTCTAGATTAACAAAACCATAGTTCCTAAAACTAAACACTAACCAGCTTTTTGTCTATTTTTGTTGGTGAGTTATGACGAGGGTTAATTTTACGTCTCTCGTTATTTTGTTATTACTCCGCCCATCGGGAGAAATCTGCGTGATTTGGGGATGTTACGGAGTTTATCTCACAAATAGCCCGAGGCTCGAATAAAGCCCGTTTACATTTCGTTAATCAGTGTAATGTCTTGCTATTCATTGTGATGCTAGAAAATACATACATTTTGCTTGACAAAACCTCTTGTTGATTTGTTTGATTGTTGATTTCGATTTTTGTTTGCGCCAAGGTTTGGTGCCAGGAAATGTTTTTTTTTTTAATTTGACTATAATTGGCAAAGTATTATCACACCGAGCTCTTTCAAAACTGAACTAGTAAGGGCCCTTCCACACGACGTTTTTTTTGTTTCGTTTTCGCGAACATAGCTTTGAACATAGCGGGGAACGACGGGATGAGGGGCGCGCGCCCCGTATCTCCCACTGCGATATAAACGCGATACGTCCTAGTTGCGTTCGAAAAACGTGCGTTTGTATCGATACAAAAATAAGGATCGTGTGTAGAGGTTAAAACGTGTCGGCTTCCTTGCGTTTGCTGAGCGTTTAACTTGCGCTTGTATCGATACAAACGTGCGTAAAAAAAACTTCGTGTGGAAGAGCCCTAAGTGTACAACACACGAGCGAAGCGAACATTAGCTAATAAATTGTTCGCGAACATAACGTCAAACATTTTTTCTCCTCTGTCTGCCTAGTGTCTCAATCAATCCTATTCTCAGTGTTTTATCTTTTCTCAGTCTGAAACGCTCTTAGCTAACTGTTCTGTCACTTTGGTATAGGTCCTAAATATTTGATGGACTACACTTAGAATATTGTTCAATCCGAAATACGCCGATCCCCTAGAGAATAAAGCTAATCTCGTCTTTGGAAATTGTTTCTGTGCCGTATTAGGATTCTCTACCCAGTAAATTCCAAGTCAAATAGCTTTTTAACCGACTGCGGAGGAAGATGGGTAACGATTTTGTCTTTGTATAGTGTATAATGATATATTTGTTTGTACGTTGTGTCTAAACTGTTTATGTGGTTTTTATTAATGAGGTCCCAATTATTATTTTTAATGTTCCGGGTAAATTAAACTAAATAACTGTTGTAGTCTCGTTTATAATTTTCAACTTATATTTTCATTTGAAAATCTTAGATATTTTTATATTCCTTGCTGGAGCCACAGAAGAGTTCCGAAAGTGTAAATCTCTAGCCAGTTTTAAGATAAAATATAATATTTTCATAATGTTGACTCAGTAATTACTTGAACATTCAATGTAAGTACTAAGGCAACGAAATCTATATTTGGGTTAACTCTCCAAATGTGGCCGTCTTCCCCCACAGTCAACAGTCAAACATTCCCAACTAGTTGGGTTCAGTTTGCTCAGTGATCAATACTAACATATTGTGTATGACCTCATACGGAATATTCGTAATAATACCCTTTACAAACCTTGTAATACTTTAAAGCCACCCCTATACCCCCTTTCATTACGTAAAATATTAAATCAATAGAGCCTTAAACTACCCAATACATTTTCCCATGGTTTAAAAATGTCTAGACTCTAGGGCGTTTTTTTTTGCCCATAAAATACATTTTTTGTGAAAATAACTGCAGATAATAGGTATATTTTGCACTTACTTTGCCAGAAAGTACTATTTGCCAGAACATGCGTTGTTCAGCTGGGCTAAAATGGTCGCTTTGAAGAATCATGATATGAATCATAATATGATTCATTTTTCTAAAATCGCAAAATGCAACTGCTTGCAATTCATTTCTGTATTTTTGTACTGATTTGACATTTGTCATTTTGACAGTTTTGACAATTCATTTGCTGAATTGATTGAGGGGAATTGCTAAATGTGACCATTTTAGCCCCGCAGTTCTTTTATTACACATTTTATGTATTTCTAAAGAAGGGCTTACACGGGTAATAATTACGGCAATAAAGTGCTTAAAATGTTTGATAGACCTTTAAGCAACTCCAAAATACTCAAAATGGGTGAAGTAATAACAAAAGATAGAATATTTGCAGCCGAACATAGAACCTCCTTTTATGGATGTCGGCTAAAATTCGTCACAAACAACAGCTCTCTTACGTCACAACACTCTCATAGAATAAGCTTTGAAAGTTACCATAGAATATTTCAGTGTTTTGCCGTGAAACCTATAAAATGGGCACTCTTAGTTTATAAAACGTACCATAATTATTCATTTCAAACTAATTGCTAGAACAATTTGCAGTTGCCTGAATTACTGAGCGAACTTTCGCGATATTTCTTCCTATTTATAAATGAATAGAATCATTAGGGGCCTGGGTACTTAGTCTAGTCGTATTCGATAATTTCGAAAACAAAATTTTTGGCGCTTGCGATTCAATGCCCCATGTAAAAGTTTTTCCAACTTGGCTGTTGACATTATCGAAAGCAACTTGACTAAATGCTCAGGCTGGAAGAATTTGTGATAAACGGAAGCCAAATTCACCTTTTTCTTTTCGCAATTTAAGGTACCAGTGCACACAATCGTGCGAGTGAGACAGCGTTAATTGACGCTGAAACCGAACTGCGAATTGACAATGTGAATTGGCCTCGACTCTAAAGAATATTGTTACCGACCTCATCACAAATGTTTAAAACTTGTTGAATTATTAATAATCGTGTTGAAATTGTAATTAAGTATGATTGTACCGGAATTATTGTAATTGATTGTATCGATTTTATTGTAAATTATTCATTCTTGTTTATTCCCGTTTTGCATTCACTTCGTATTCGAAGTGTTCGTGTTTTAATAAATTATGAATTTATGTGGCAAACCAAGTGTGTTAGCGGCCTCCACACGTTGGTCTATGATAGACAAATAAAGGAAAATTCGTATATTATGATTCAATCGTGGTGACAATCATCGTAAGCCATCATGGCTAACGTGAAGAGGGGCCTTTATCATTATGAAATTAGTTGTACAGCTCGACAAGGCTTTATATGAACGTGGCGAGAAAAGGAACTAACGCTTCTGTCATACAAAAACGACATTTTTGACAGATAACCTTTACCAGCAACGCCCCGTCCACGTTCATTTAAAGCCTTGAAGTACTTTAGTCACCAATGACAAAACATTCGAATGAAATTGGCCTGAGGACTTTGTCTATTCATTTTAGTTCAATAAATGTGTTGTAAGTAGGTACTTAGTTTATCATACTGACATCTGATTTGGTATTTTACATGATTTCAGGTATTTTATTTTAATTTATATCATGTTTATGTAATTTTGATGTGTTTAGTCGTTTTTTTAATGTTTTAGTAATTTTTCAATTGCAACCGTATTTTTGTATGAGATTTTCTTATGTGCAAATGATATTTATATTAAAATAGTCGTATGGAAATGTTTTTTTTTATTTACCTAACAAAACAGAAATATCTTAGATAGTTTGTAAAGGCTCCTGCTCTAGTATTTTAGGTAAGTATTATATTATTTTTCGAGCTCTCGTAACTCTTTAATTATATATAATTATTATTTATAATTATATACTGTCAGTAGGTACTATCCCTTTAATTAAAAAATCAACACTGTTTATATACATACCTTATAATTACTACTAAACCATGTTATTAAATAAATGCGCCGTCCGTTTTCTTTTTTATATAAAACTAGCTGTTTGACCGAGCTTTGCTTGGTATTCGATAAAACACGAATAAAATGACATTTTCTAAAAATAATTCGTTAGAGCTAGAGTGATTTATCGCCCCCGAAACCCCCTATAAACTAAATTTCATAAAAATCGTTGGAGCCGATTCCGAGATTCCAATTGTATAATATATTAACAAGAATTGCTCGTTTAAAGATATAAGATAAGGGGGCAAACGAGCAAACCGGTCACCTGATGGAAAGCAACTACCGTCGTCCAATGGACACTCGCAACATCAGAAGAGCTGCAGATGCGTTATCAGACTTTTAAGAGGGATAATAAATGTGGCTTATCTGACAGTGACAAAACATTGTTACACACGTCATAATTGATCATTTTACTGGTGTATGTGTCAACTCTTAGTCATCTGGTTGAATCTGCTATCTATTTGATTGAATGACTAGCAAATTCATTTAATGAACCCACTTCTTTTAATGACTTAGGCCAACTCGTCATATCGTTGACTGTGACGTTTTACGCCTTTAACTGTACATTAAATGGTTTCATTCAATTAAATATATCAGATTCAATCAGATGACTGTGAGTTGTGACATATGCACAAAATATTTAATAATAAAACAGGTAAGTTATTACAAAATATAACAATACAAAATATTTAATAAATACAAAATATAACAATAAAACAGGTAATTTATTTGTCTAATTCCCGTTGTTATTATGGGATATCCAGTATTTGGCATTTGCATACTGTACTCATTACCGTTTAGACAGGTTCACACATTTAATGGCCAGCCTACAGTGTTGACAGTTATTCCCAAAATTTACATATTGCTGTGTAAGGCGTATTGATGCTCGACTTGTACCATACCATATATTATGTCCTGATAACTTTCAGTGAAACTAAAGTTGGTAATAAAAATTTTGACAATGAAGGTAGAAATCAAATTATCGAACGCAATTTGGCTGAATACCGGTCCCTTATGCCTCACTTTCTGGAGATTGGTGAGAGCCAGTGAGAGGTCCTTAGACAAATTGTGTTCGATAAAGAAGAGTCGGCCTACTTTTCAGAATCCTATGACCATGGATTCCCCTTACGAGAACAAATTTCGGCGTAGCGAAAAAAAAAAACCAAACTTATAGCCGTAGCCGGGGGAGGCGCAGCAATACGACCCCTGCAATGGCGCTGCGGGACGCCGAGTGAGTAAGTGGACTGGCTAAGTTTCTATTACAGAACTTCTTATATTATTATAGGAGAGAGAGAACAGGGAAAGAGTAAGTATCAATCTGAGTAAATAAATAAATAATAAATAAAATATCTTTATATTCAAAATGGGTATCATGATACACTTTTTGAAAGTTGAACGAAGAAACTACGTTGCCTACCACCGGTTCGGGAACTACCCCGCCGAGAAGAACCAGCGTAAGAAACTCGCACGGGGCCATCTTTTACAAAAAAAATGGAAAATTACAAAGTTATGGCTTACAGCTATGTAACAAAAATAAAAGAAAAGTAACCTGCATGGAGCCACCATATTCCCAAGGTGTGCTGTCCTCAATGAAATCGTTGACTTTATAATACGCTTTAGCACACACACGTTCTTTAAAACTGCTTTTTTTAAATACATACATACTATGCATATATATGCATTCATATAGTGGAATACATACTATGCATGTGCGTAAGTATAAATAATCAAATAGGGAGAGAGTATCCATCTGGGTGGAATACTATAGGTAGTGCATAAGTTTAATCAAAATGAAAGTGCAAAACTGTACATGGCAGCAGACGTCAAGTAAATAATTAAGTAAAGAAATTATTAGACAAGGCAGCATGAACTAGATTTAGAGTGAAGTAAATATTTGATATTTTTAATTAAAAAAACCATATACGTTGACGCAAAATACAAAGAGAAAGAAGCGGACATAATAATATTATGTTTATTTTTCTCTATGGGATCTAAGAATATTTTAGTAAACTACCCTTCGCGTAATCTGTAAATCGCTTTATCAACAATGTATGTTTTTTTTTAAATGAAATAAGGGGCAAACGAGCAAACGGGTCACCTGATGGAAAGCAACTTCCGTCGCCCGTGGACACTCGCAGCATCAGAAGAGCTGCAGGTGCGTTGCCGGCCTTTTAGAGAGAATAGGGTAATAGGGGAGGGTAGGGATGGGAAGGGAATAGGGGAGGGATGGAAAGGGAATAGGGTAGGGGATTGGGCCTCCGGTAAACTCACTTACTCAGCGAAACACAGCGCTTGGCTGTTTCACGCTGGTTTTCTGTGAGAACGTGGTATTTCTCCGGTCGAGCCGGCCCATTCGTGCCGAAGCATGGTTCTCCCACGTATAAAACACGTGTTCACGTGTTTTTGCTATGCTATCAGTATTTTTTTTGGACGCCTCCGTGGTCTAGTGGTATAGATCGCGGCTCTTGACTCGGAGGTCGTGGGTTCGATTCCCGCGTTGGAAACATGTCATTTCCAAGTTTGGTTAGGACAATGCAGGCTGATCACCTGATTGTCTGACAAGTAAGATGATCCATGCGTCGGATGGGCATGTAAAAAGTCGGTCCTGCGCCTGATCTCTCGCCAGTCGTGTCGGTCGTCCGTCCCACTGGGTTATGAGAGTAAAGGAATAGAGAGTGCTCTTGTGTACTGCGCACATACTTGGGCACTATAAAATTACTCCTGCGTAGCTGGCCTGGTTTCAATGAAACCGGCCACCGTCACCGAAACCGGTGTGGGAGCTATTATCAGTATTTTACAGTCACTAAATAAAATATCTTTTAGGGTAACTTCGGTGAATTAAAATTTCAATTAAATTCAAAAATGTATTTGCCACAATATGGTACAATAGATGTTTTAGTTATTATAATAACTTACTTAGCCTTTTGCTAGCATTGTCGCTAGGCTAGGTCATTCGAAATCTTCGTCAACATAATAAGTAGTTACCTAACAAACACGCAACGAAAAGCAGTTAATTAACATAATATATATTAATCATTATGTTTTAATTTCATCAAATCCAACAAAATTCATTATCCCATACGTGCTTTTTGCAGCATGTTTTAAAAGGCTCCGACTGTAATTACGGCTTCCTTTGAGCGGCATTTTGTCATGCCGCAAAGGTTTAATGTTAATTATATTACTTATACAACATAATATTATACTTATATTATGTACATACAAATGTATGAAATAATAATATTACATAATATAAGACGTATAATATTATGTTGTATAAATAATTCTTAGTAGTAGTCTTCCATTGACATCCGCAAAACATTTTTCTTAATATTATAAAAATATATACGAAAGTGCAAGCAACAATTATAATTATTATAATGTCCACATCTATACTAATACTAATATTATAAATGCGAAAGTGTATCTGTCTGTCTGTCTGTTACCTCTTCATGCCAAAACCGCTGTACCGATTTTGTTGAAATTTGGTATGACGATACTTTGAATCCCAGGAAAGAACATAGGATACTTTTTATCCCGGAAGACATTTGGTCATTAATTAGTTAGTAATAATCTAGCCAAATGCCGCAAGGAATCAGAAATTGAATGGACGTCGAAAGCATCCTAGTATCTGTCTATCTATCTATTTATCTGTCTGTACGTTTCTGGCGCGATAAATCAATTTTGGAGCATTGGAGTTGCGGGCATCATCTAGTAATATTATAAATGCGAAAGTGTGTCTGTCTGTCTGTTAATAATAATAATAATAATAAACTTTATTTGCAACTACATACATGGTACCGATTTACATAATATAATGTAGGTAGTAAGTTAAACGTAGCCGCAAATTGGCTCATTGCTCGGCATGTGCTGGTACACCCAGAGGTATATTCAGCGCCGGTCTTCCGCAAGAGCCGTAAACATCTGCCGCTGTTACATCTTCACGCCCAAACCGCTGCACCGATTTTGTTGAAATTTGGTATGACGATACTTTGAATCCCAGGAAAGAACATAGGATACTTTTTATCCCGGAAGACATTTGGTCATTAATTAGTTAGTAATAATCTAGCCAAATGCCGCAAGGAATCAGAAATTGAATGGACGTCGAAACCATCCTAGTATCTGTCTATCTATTTATCTGTCTGTCATGTCTGTATAGCTATAGACATTACATAGGATACAATATAATATCTTACCTATTGACGCTTAGACTGCTGAAACGATTTTGGTGAAAGGACATAATAATTATATAAGTTGGCGCCGGGCGCCGGCAGAAATAATTTCCAAGGGGTGCAGATTTTAGTTTTCTTTCTTTTCTTTTTACGAACAATAGTGACTGTGTATTTACGTCAACAGAATACAGTGCCGAAACATTACGAACTATCTTTGTACGGCATGCGTACAAAGATAGTTCGTAACAGTTTGTAATATGGTAAATAGGGTCACAGACGGCTTTTTAATTCAATAATTCCTGTTGATCCCTAGATTCCCAAGGGGTGCAAGTGCACCAATTTGCACCCCCCTACCGGTGCCCATGGTTAATTGTGACCACTGAGAAACGCACAATAAACATTATACGCGATCTAGATGATCTGGTGAAATTTTTATCACTTCCCTCCTAATAATGTCTTCCCTGGTCTTCCATGAATATTTGAATACTATAACCTCCTTCCTGCTAAACTCGCAGATAGACTCAGTTCTGCAGCATATGCAGTCAGAAAGATTAGGGAAATTTCTGACGAAGACACTGCACGATTAGTATACTTTAGCTATTTTCACAGTAGAATGTCATATGGTATCCTTTTATGGGGAAACGCTGCCGATATTAATACTATCTTTGTGCTGCAGAAGCGAGCTATACGTTCGATTTACAAAATATCTACATTTGAATCTTTGAGAGAAAAGTTTAAAGAAATTGGTATTCTGACAGTAGCTTCTCAATACATTTTGGATAATGTAATACATGTTAGAAAAAATATAAATAAATTTAAAGCTAAAAGTGACATTCACTGTAGGAACACCAGAAATAAGCACAAGCTGGATTTGCCGATGATCAGACTTAGTAAAGTTAGTAAATCGTTTAAAGGTCAATGTATACGCCTGTACAATAAAATCCCAGAAAACGTTCAAAATCTTTCCATTAATAAATTTAAGAAAGTAGTCAAAGAGCGTTTGTGTGCCAAAGCCTATTATAAGGTCAATGATTTCATAAACGATGGCACACCTTGGGAGTAGGATGGCTGCTTACAAGGCTACTTCTACGTTATTGTACATGACTTACTATGTATGTATGTTGAAATTGTATAATTTTAAGTTACAGTATTGTAAATTTTATTTTAAAAGATTAATTTTTTTACCTCACTTTTTTTTGGTAAAAAAAGTGGGCCCCGTGCAAGTTTCTTACGCCGGTTCTTCTCGCCGGGATATTTCCCAAACCGGTGGTAGGCACCGTAGCTAATATTAACATTCTGAAAGTATTTTCTTAAAATCTACTCAGAAATAAAACATTTTTTATTTTTTAATTATTTTATTCCTCCTTTTTGGAAGTCGGTTAAAAATGATCCAAATTGGTTCAGACATTCTCAAGTTATAGCGAGACTAACAAAATTTAAAATTTATTTTTATAAATAAGTTGCGAGAATATCCAGTAAATTATAATTTTCAATGTGTGGAATTAACAACCGAATTCCCAAATCACGCGGAAACAATAAATAAATAACCTAACCCAATTTTCAATTATGTCCATACTCCCTTACCGTTGATATATGGGCGTCGTTGCTTCCGACCTTTTTCCTACAAATAAATTATACAACTCCCTATAATTCAATATTACTTTACACATACGGTTCGGCGTACCTTTATTAAGTTACTCGATGACAGCTTTTATATTCGGTAATATTTTGGAATATAATTTTGCGTACCTATCTAAAATTACTTATCATCTGAAATTATAATAAGGTCAGTGGATGCAAGAAAGTAATCATGCTAAGGTTCGAACAAAGTTACGCCCCTTTTTAGAATACAGGACAGACAGACTTACAGTAAGACAAGGCAAACATTTTTCGTGAATAAAACGTATCTTATGTTCTTTTCGGGGACCTAAAGTATCCTAAATATTATCTTTACGTAATTTCATTTAAACGAGTCAGCGGCTTAAGTATGAATAGATGACAGACAGGCCGAAAGGCAGAAAGACAGTCAGCATTTCTAATATTAGTATGAATAGTCGTACGAAAGCCTAAACATCACGATATCTATATCTATCTAGATATAGATCTATGGACGCTTTACACCACGTCAGTCTGGCCCCGTGCTAAGTACCTGAAGGACTTGTGTTACAGGACTTACAGGTACCAGACAACGGAAATATATTTCATACTTTTATACTATAAGTACATATATTTAAATCTTTTACTATATAATACACATATTTAATACACATCCATGACCTTTGGAAATTTTTTGTTCCGTCGGCGGGAGTCGAACCCGCGACCCGGGGGTCGCAGGGGAAGCCGGGGCTTGAGCTACCAACTGAGCCACAGATGTCGTCGTCGTAGCTGTTATGCACATCACAACTCTCGATTGTCCCTATCTCCCCTAAGTATCTGAATGGAAAATTAGTGACCCTTCAAAACCAGATGCTTTTAACATAATTATGTTCCAAAGTCAAGCCAAAGTATCAAGTTTTGTTTCCAATAAATCGTACAATATTGGCGTTAACTTGAATATTATTTGGATCAGTAATTCATGGTAACAATCTTGTAAAGTATCAAGATAGATCTGGCTGCATTTAGAGACATATTTTGATGATTTACATAACATTAATTTAAGATTTTGATATAAGCTCCATTACATTATCCGTCTAAATATTCATTAAATTAAAGTTAAGTAATCATTAATGAGCCAGAGTGCAGCCGTAAGTATCACTCGTTTTTTACCTATGCTATCAAACTCAAAGTCAAACTCAAACTTATTTTTTTTATTCAGAATAAATTTTTGCTAATATTTTCTGAAAGTCTACATGATGCCTACCACCGGTTCGGGAACTAGCCCGGCGAGAAGAACCGGCGTAAGAAACTCGCACGGGGCCCACTTTATTTACCAAAAAAAAAAAAAAATTAATAATAATATCTATGGATATATCTATAATCTCCCCTCTTTTTCGGTAGTCGGTTAATCTGAATCAAGGTCCATTACATCTACAAAAGGGACTTCCCTTTGATAAGCAGACGCATTCGCGTAAAAATCAGGGGATTCCCCGTTACGAAATAATGATTGAAAGGGGCTTTGGGAAGCGTTTGCACGGTAAACACGCTTGATAAGATTCATAGCTTATCTGAGAGCGTTAGCAGCTGAAATATGTTTTTTCGACACCATTGTTAGAATGTTATAATCTGTAACGTCAATGTAAATATTACGCGTGAGGGAAGGGAGGGAATGATTACAGCAAGATATTCTAGTTTTTTTTTGTTGATGTTTACCTTAATGGTTAAAACCACAAGGCGTTTCTTAAACTTTGTAATGAACATATCGCGGGAATAGTACATTTTTTCAGGGTTAAAAACTATCCTTTAATGTATAAAAAGTATCTTGCATCAACATTTTGTGTTAAGTTTAAGTGTAAAGACGTAACAGATCAATGGACAGATACACCTAAGATGTTGAAAGATGCATTTTTATGACATTTCACAACTGTCACAACTATACAGGCTGTAACAAAACTAAGTGATGATACTTTAGGGGTGTACATGTTCCTTGTAGAGAGTTCACTGTGAAAGTAGCAGCGCTGAAAGAGCATTTTTTTCACTTTTGTATGGGGAAACTCGTGACGCTCGGGGCCTTGCCCATACAAAAGTTTAAAAAAAATTCGTCTTTCAGAGCTGCTTTCACAGAGAACTCTGTACAAGGAACATGCGCATACCCTAGAGTATTATCACTTATTTTTGTTACACACTTTAGGGGGTGTACTTGCTCCTGAAATAGAGTTTACTGTCAAAGTAGAGGCGCTACTTTTAGCTTAAAAAAAAGTTACTCTTTAGTAACTTTTTTTTTTTGCTTTTGAAAGGGAAATGCATGACGCTGGGGCCCTTGCCACAAATCAGAAAAAAATTTGCTCTTTCAGCGCTGCCACTTTCACAGTGAACTCTATGTCAGGAACACATACAACCCTTAAAGTATTATCACTTAGTTTGTTACACCCTGTATATTATTTTGATCCATTCCATTTATAGAGCGCGGCTCTTGACTCGGAGGTCGTTGGTTCGATTCCCGCGTTGGATTATTTCCAAGTTTGGTTACGACAATGCAGACTGATCACCTGATTGTCTGACAAGTAAGATGATCCATGCGTCGGATGGGCAGTAAAACGTCGGTCCTGCGCCTGATCTCTCGCCGGTCGTGTCGGTCTTCTGTCTCACTGGGTTATGAGAATAAAGGAATAGAGAGTGCTCTTATGTACTGCGCATACACTTGGGCACTATAAAATTACTCCTGCCTAGCTGGCCTGGTTTCAATGAAACCGGCCACCGTCACCGAAACCGATTGGAGCGACCGGAGCTATTATTATTTTGATGGTTTTAACCACCAAGGAAAGTTATTTATTATGTGAAGAAGGTAAGCAAAACACTAACCACTTTATCAATCTGATATGGTATTTACACAAATACCTTAAAACATGATTTTCAAATTATCTAATGGATGTAAAATTGTTAATGCTTTATTCTCTATGTAAACAACAAATCAATTTCCTAATCGCCGTTTGATGAGTCTTGCGTTGTGAACGAGGAATTAATTGATACAGGGTGTTTGACTATTAATAGTTGAATGCCGTGCGACTTTCCGGCGCCATTTTGTTACAACACTATCTATCCATACTAATAAATGTGAAAATGTGTCTGTCTGTCTGTCTGTTACCTCTTCACGCCGAAATCGCAGAACCGATTTTGCTGAAATTCAGTATGGAAATACTTTAAGTCCCGGGAAAGGACATAGGACTTTTTATCCCGGTAAAATGTACGGTTCCCGCGTAATAAACGAGTTTTGGCGTAACGGAGTTGCCGGAGTCATCTACTTAGTTATAGCTTAATAATAAAGATCATAGTTGCAAATGCCAATATGACTATTTTTAGGCATTTTTTTGAGATCTCTGATATTAACATGCAAACTACAATGTGATGTTTAAAATATCACAATATAACAACTTGTTTTTCAAACTTTGCAATTGCAAACATCAATCATCATCTTGATCATCCTTACAAATGCTACTAAAGCAATTGTTCTGAGTCAGAAAAGACTTGCAATACAATGTTTAAAATATCACGTAACACAATATGATATGCTACTTTATATAAAAAATATTCGGCCAAGTGCGAGTCGGACTCGCTCACGAAGGGTTCCGTACCGTTATAGAGCAAAACTAGGCCAAAAATTGTGTTTTTTGTATGGGAAATTTTTATTTTATTTGAATATTATTATTAATTATTAAAGTACATAAATAATTAAGGACTTTGTGACAATTTCAAGTTGCCAACCTGTTATCGATATTGTTATTGATATCGAGCAAAAAAAGCCAAAAAAATCATGTTTGTTGTATGGGATTATACTATTTTTTTTTGTATTTGTTGTTGTAGCGACAACAGAAATATACAATCTGTGAAAATTTCAGAAGTCCAGTTATAGCGGTTCTTCAGATACAGCCTGGTGACAGACAGACAGACAGATCGAAGTCTCAGTAATAGGGTTCCGTTTTTTACCCTTTAAATACGGAACCCTAAAAACTACCGAAGTAATTTTAAAATAAAATTTGAAAATGAAATAACAGTATGCCTATTGTCTATAGTCTATAAATAAATAAATAAAACTTTATATTAAAACAAACATAAAATAACAACTCGGTAGAAAACTAAAAAGAAACATATTAAAGAAGAAAAAAAAAATTTAACAAAATAAACTTAAACTAAACAGTGTTTTTCAGTTTACGGCAGTGCTATGCCAAAAAAATGAGGAAAAGGTGACCACTCAGGTTATGACAGCGACAACTGCCGCTGTCCCTGGTCTTTCGTGATCTCTGGCCCATCAATGAATTAAACAAAAAAAAACAAAACAAAAAATGTTCTATGTGCTCGCAAAACTCTCCAAAAAACCTATATTCTATATCAGGGGTCACGGTTTCGCTGGGGGTAAAGAAGAACAGGCTTGGTCCGCAGTCCGCACACAATGGGTCGGCGGTCCGGATGCGGACCGCGGTCCGCCATTTGGTGACCCCTGCTCTATACTCTACCTCTACATTATACAGTATACCGAATAAAATATTTTGTTGTTCATAAAATATTTTTCCAAGAATATCAGAATATCCAGCAACAAAAATGTAAAATATATCCAGGCCAAACCGGGTGTCGAAAAAAGATGTAAAATATATCCAGGCCAAACCGGGTGCCGAAAAAAGATGAGCGATACTATGGAGGTAAACAAAACCTGCGCATTCTTCATGCATTTTGCACCGATATATCTGAGTATTTTAACCCATAAATTCTTCGCTTTTTTCATGTTGGTACAGACCAAATAAAAAGTAACTGGGGATTGTTCTAGTCAAAGTATAGGAAACGTCTCGCCGTGTGCTCACCCACACACAATATCGGTTTGATTCATAAGAGTTAGTTTTTGATGAATATAAATTTTCAGCGCCAAAATATTATTTAGCTAAATCACATAACATTACAGTAAAATCATTTCATAAAGCCGCTATTTCTGCCGTCAGCGTATCAGACAGACAGTCAGTCAGTACACGTATAGCAAAACTTTGATATATTCTCAATTCTGTGTTAAACAGTACACTGTCATTTCCATGGAATTTTGTTAGATACTTTTCATCAAACAGACATTTTAGAATCAGCCGATAGAATTGATGATTGGTTTTTATGATTTTAAATCATATTTTTAAGATATTTTTTTTTCCATATTTAATATTACAATCTGTCTCCTGACATTGAGTAATTGTTTGTTGTTTAGATGACTTGCGCGTTACTTGATCAGCATCAAGTAGGTAGGTACGCTCTATATTATACGCAGCCTACCTACCTACCTACCTACCTACTGTAACAGTAGGTCCTGCGGTAGTTTTCTTTTGAGTCGCCTTAGTGGCTCGTCATTGCTCATTAGGTCTTGGCATATTTTATTATAAGTACATTCGGATGATTTAAAATTTTCGAGTTGTACGTTTATTTTGTATAATTATTTTTTATTTTATCTTTTATTTATTGTTTGACTGTATTTATATTGAGGTCATGATGTAGTCTATCATTACTTATGTACCAGGGAGCACCTGTTATCATTCTTAACATTTTCGATTGAAATCTCTGAAAAATCTCAATGTTGGAGTTAGCAGCTGTACCCCACAACTGTATTCCGTTAGACCAAATTGGTTTTATTATTGTTTTGTATAGGTATAAGGAGTTTATTTGTAAGAGACAATGAGAATCGTCTCAACATCCAGTATATTTTTCGGACTTATTGGCCTGCTTGAAATTTAAATTGAAATACGAGTAGTTTATTAAATCAAGTTACATAGACTCATTTGTTAGTAAAGGCTTAAAAAGGCTCTTCTACGTGGGAGAGCCATGCCTCGGCACGAATGGGCCGGCTCGACCGGAGAAATACCACGTTCTCACAGAAAACCGGCGTGAAACAGCGCTTGCGCTGTGTTTCGCCGAGTGAGTGAGTTTACCGGAGGCCCAATCCCCCACCCTATTCCTTTCCCTACTCTCCCCTATTCCCTTCCCTTCCCATCCCTACCCTCCCTTATTACCCTAGTCCCTCTTTAAAGGCCGGCAACGCACCTGCAGCTCTTCTGATGCTGCGAGTGTCCATGGGCGACCGACGTTGCTTTCCATCAGGTGACCCGTTTGCTCGTTTGCCCCCTTATTTCATAAAAAAAATATTAGTAAAATTATCTTTATAAGTTTAAATAAATAATAGTACCTATTTTGACTACATAAGTATACTACAGCTACTCGTTTGGTGTAAATTTGTTTTTTCAGGTTAGTTTTTTTTCCAAGTACATTCCTAAGTATTTTACCTCTTTGGTTTGTGGGTGGTGGGTGTGATTTTTAAGATAATATAATACTTATCTTTTGTATAACATACTTCAGTCAGAGACTTTTGTCGCGGGGTCAGTTTTTTTAGGGTTCCGATCCCAAAGGGTAAAAACGGGACCCTATTACTAAGACTTCTTTGTCTGTCCGTCTGTCTGTCTTCAGGCTGTAGCTCAAGAACGGTAATAGCTAGAGAGTTCAAATTTTCACAGATTATGTATAATATGTATATATCTGTTGCCGCTATATTAACAAATACTAAAAACAAATAAATTTAATATTTAAGGGGGGCTCCCATACAACAAACGTGATTTTTTGGCCTTTTTTGCTCTATATCAATAATTGCAACGGTACTTGAATTTTCTCAAAGTCCTTAGTTATATGTGTACTATATTATTTAATAACATACAAAAAACACAATTTTGGCCTAATTTTGCTCTTTATTGGTACGGAACCCTTCGTGTGCGAGTCTGACTCGCACTTGGCCGATTGTTTTCTTTTCCGGAATAGCTGGATTGATTTCGTTTAAACTTTGTGTGCTTATTCTGTAGTTCTAGAAGCTCGGCCAACATCACAGCCTGAAAATACATGGCAAAACGGGTCATAAATTTATAATAATATAACTTTTTCAACAATATCGCGTACAACCACATTTAATCCTTTACCGTTAGCAGAATATTCCCAATTAATAATGGATTAACAACTATTTATTGCTGTATTCAATTATTAAGAGCGTTAATTTCAATCTTTATTTATCGATGTCGAGGGATCAATGTATTACTATGGAAATGTGCGCTTTGCGTGCGCGGCCGGGATAATTAAATAATAATACAATCGATGGTTATTTCGGTTTAAATGGTAATGTCCCTTGTGTAAGCCACCTTACTAATAAAAATATTAACACAGTGAATACGAAGTCTGAGGTCTTTGTTTGTCATGTGTTTACAATAAGACATAAAAACAAGCGGACCTTTTATATATTTTATTCGCTGTGCGGGGAGCTAGTAAAGAAGAAAAGATTTCTTATAAAATAAAAGTTTATTTGAATTTAAATACAAAGTTAACCTAATATATTTTATTCACAGTTTTGGTTGTCATAAAACGCTTAATCTGACATGGCAAGGATTAAGGTGACGCCGTGTTAAAGTAAAAAATCGTTTTGGATATTATGTTTTAGATCGCTTGAAAACAAGCGAAAAATTAATAGTTTTTGTCGCGTAATTTAAAAACCATAAATATACAAGCTATGGGCAAATTATAGTGTACAAACTTTGGAAGCTTAAATCACTCTCCTCTGTTGGCAAAATTAGAATCCCTGTTTATTATAGATGTATTTTTGATTAATTATTCTATGTTATAAAAGTTGACCAATCGTGTTAGGCTATGGGTAATTCAAAGATAAAGACATGATGAATACTGACAATAAACTTTAATTTCGTAGCTTCCTCAACGAAGAATGCTTCGTTGAGGAAAATCGATATCGATGCAGCCAAATTATCAAGGCGTCACTTTAATTATCCCATCAATCCCCAAGTGGCAGCCGGCTGCCGCATAGCAATTAAAAATCTATTGTGTCTGTGATACCCACGATGGAAGTGTTACTGTATACATACATACTAAGCACATCGATTTTTGATGTTTTAAACTAGTTGACGCCCGCAACTCCGTTGCGCCATAGTACGTTCATCGCGCGGGAACCGTATATTTTTTCGGGATGAAAAGTATCCTATGTCCTATCCCTTATATAATTTCTAACAAAATCGGTCCAGTGATTTGGGCATGAGGTAACAGACAGACTGGCACACTTTCGCATTAATATCAATATGCTTTTATAGGAAAAAGTCGTATTTTTTTACGCCGCCGGTTTTGACAAATATTTAAACTTCAGTGCAACAATGATGCGATTGACATTCAGTACGACGAGACGAACTCTGTGGCTCAGTTGGAAGGCTGTTGGTAGCTCAAGCCGGGGGCCGCGGGTTCTAATCCCGCCGACGGAACAAAAAGTTTTCAAAGGTATCATATAATAAAAATCTTAAATATATTATGTATAGTATAAAAGTATTAAAATAACACACGTCCTTCAGGTACCACGGAGCCAGACTGACGTGGTGTGAAGCGTCCATAGATATTATTATAAAAATAAAAAAAAGTAACAATAATGACTTACCGCCGTACTCAGAGACATTTAATTACGATTAACCTTCAATTTAATGAGGAGTTTGACAGATAATGTATGGGGCTTATGTCAAAATTTTGAATTAATTGCAATTAAGTACCTAATTAATGTTCCACTCTGAGTGCGATCACCCAACACACTAGTGAACATATTATTTCTTAATGATGTGTATTTCAAAGGATAAACAATTAGGAGCCTTCCTGTAAGGCTTAGCCTGTCGCGAGAACATTATTTAGCACGACACCCCCCCCCCCACGTAATGAGTACCACATTTAGTTCGCATGACCGCGATGTCAAATATTATCTAGATCATTTAAATTAATTAGACTAGATCCAATTATTATGTTATGTAAAACTAGTTGATCCGAATTAATTATGTTAGTTGAACAGAAAACATAAAATATGATCACTTCGTTCCTAAAAATTCCATACTTCCATACTAATATTATAAATGTGAAAGTGTGTCTGTCTGTCTGTCCGTCTGTCTGTCTGTCTGTCACCTCTTCACGCCCAAGCCGCTGAACCGATTTTGCTGAAATTCGGAATGGAGATACTTTGAGTCCCGATATAATTTTTCCGGGATAAAAAATATCCTATGTCGAAGGAAAAATGTACGGTTCCCGCGCGATAAACGAATTTTGGCGCAACGGAGTTGCGGGCGTCATCTAGTACACAATAATAACCTTCCCGACGCAGGTCGCAGGAAGGTTATTATTGTGTACTAAGGTCTTGAAGTATTCGTGCAGACGAATACTTCAAGACCTTATCGGGTTAGCCGTTTTATCGAGACTTACAAAATTTAAAATCGCTTGCTGCTTAAAATATTAAGGAAATTTAAAATCGATATTTTTAAGCATCTTTTAAACAGGGACTTTAAACAGGGACAGTAGTCCTGTTTAAGATGCTTTAGGAGAAAATTTTTTGAAGAGTTGGCAACATAAGACATGAATTGCAAGCAGAGTATATTATGATTAATATTGTGAATCATATTATGATTCATATTATGATTCATATTATGATTCATATTGTGAATCATATTGTGAATCATGTTATGATTCATATTGTGAATCATATTATGATTCATGTTATGATTCATATTGTGAATCATATTATGATTCATATTGTGAATCGTATTATGATTCATATTGTGAATCATATTGTGAATCATGTTATGATTCATATTGTGAATCATATTTTGATTCATATTGTGAATCATATTATGATTCATATTGTGAATCATATTATGATTCATATTGTGAATCATATTATGATTCATATTATGATTCATATTGTGAATCATATTGTGATTCATATTATGATTCGTATTATGATTCATATTATGAATCGTATTATGGTTCGTATTATGAATCATATATGATTCGTATTATGATTCATATTGAGAATCATATTATGAATCATAATTTGAATCATATTATGATTATATTTTTGAACAGAAATCGATTTTCGAGTGATCCGGTTTCATTGAAAATAATTTATAAGTAAACTAAACACGCCGGCAAAAAATTGAAAAGTTATGTTCTAGAGGAACACCATAACAAAATTTTCAATTTTTTTTAAATTGTTCACTGATTTCTATATATTTATTTATTTACTAATTGATTATTAAAAAATAATTTTTATATAATTTTAGGGCATAAAAACGTGAAAAATAGAAAAAAATCAGCAAAAATCAAAAAATTAAGAAAATCTTTGAAATTTCAGTAGTAAGATAAATTCTCCATTTTTATTAAAGAAATGCCATGTTAAAAGCGTGAAATGCCTTCTACGGATATCAATACGCCAATTCCATGCTTGCATTTTAATTGTCAATCATTTCCTGTGGGATATTCTCCTACTCCTCCAGTAGCGCCAACTCGAGCTCCTGGACACTATTTGGAGCTGGAGTTTTAACTCGTACCGTTCACCCATTGATGTGCCACACGTCTTCAATCGGATCCACATCCGTAGACCACGCTGGCCTCTCCACCTGGGCTACGCCAGCATCGTTTAGGTAATAATGCCCGATTTTCTTACTCTACTATGGACGCACATAAAATTGAAATTACTACCTAAAACTGTGTAAAAGGCACACCATGCAGTTCCAGGATGTCGGTGCTATATCACTGTACTGTCAAAGTACCATCATCTATAATCATCAGCTCCATGCGGGCTCCAAATCATATGCAACTCCAAACCATTACGAAGCCTGCATCATAGGCCACTGTTTCCGGTAAGTTTGATGGCCTGTAGTTTTCCTTATGATTTATCCACATTCTTTATCGCCTGTCAATACAATATACACAGAATTTGCTCCCAGCACTGTACAGCACAATATTTCACTCACTTGTCTAATTTTGATGTTCACGCGCAAATCTTAGCCTGGCTCTTCGGTGTCCTGTCTCAAGTTTTGGTGCCTTTGCTGGCAATTTAACTTCTTTGAGTCTTCTTCTTACTGTACAATCACTTACACGTTCATCTTGGACCTGTTCCGACTGGTTTCGTGTCTGCATAGCAGTTTGAGGTCGATTTCTGTCACCCGATATCTGCCTTGTTCTCGTCTCCGAACGTAAGATTCAGTCTCTCTGAAGCGTTGAAAGTTACGATGAACCACGGAAGCCGACACACCTAAGGCCTGACTGACCGAACGGTAGGTGTGACCTTTCTCTATCGTGGTTACAGCTCTAGCTGTCGCAGATGCTGGGAAATCACTAATTTTGTATCTAAGCAATGTGTTCATCCAAAAACCAAACAATCAAATGAGCTGAGCATACCTTTCACCCCGCTAAAACGCCATTCTTATCAGGAACACTTACAACGTCAATAATCGAAAAACACATATTAGGGCATAATTGCTATAAAAACCTGTCAACTTGCCAGTTTTGTTCAATATTTTATTTCTTGAATGAGCTTAGAAGCTATAAAAAAGGCTTTCAGACAGCCCGACCCACTTGAGTTCAAGTTTTGGCCCTTTTTACCTATGTTCCGCTAATTTTGCCAGTGTGTGTAGTCGCCCAATAAGTTTTTAGTCGCCTCAAAAATTATTTGCCGATATATTATAATAATATTTATTTTATGTTTATTTTGTCGTGGGGCCAAACGAGCGTTATTTTGTGATGCGCAGAATGTTGGTTGGCAGAAATTCTGCTGCATTCAGTTTCATGGAAAAATTCCTACTTTATTCACACGAGCGTAATTTTTTTAGTCATGATTAGTATGAAAAAATATTTACGCGTCCGAAATTCTGCGACTCACGGCTCACAAAATTACGCTCGCGGCTTCACCCGAAGACAGTCTTCTCTGAGTCTATTAACACTTTATTATCTAGTCCTACAACATCGCTGGCATGATATACGCATTGTAAACTATTTACCGTGCACTAAGGTCGAAAACAATAGAGCCTTATCGCTTTATACTCGAGATAAACACCGCCGTTTGATTTTGACACGTTCTAAGACGACGTGACATGCAGATAGCTTACGTCTTACCCATTGTATCATAACTGTATTGTATGATAATATTATTATTGCGTAAATTCATAGGGTAAGCAGGTATTTAATGTAGTAATATGCTTGGGAGCATAAAATAGATCTGATCTGATCCGTCTGCATCTTTTGGTCTTTTAGTGGCAAATTAATTATTGTAGGTTACAATGCAGTTTTCAGTTACCTATATACTATTCAGTCTCTTTGTCACATAAATGTTCAGTGAACAAAAGGATATTTTTTCATAGAAAACCAGAGTAATTAAGTCCTGCATTGTTGTAAGAATATTTTCGATTCATAATATTATAGATCCTCCAAATAAAATATGTACTATCAAAGAAAATTCATTTCTAGGTAGGTGGCGGACCTACGTAATTTGGTCGCGTTTTGTCCAAACCATACAGATCACGATTTTATTTGAATTAATGGATTATAATCCAGCCAAATGACGTAGGTCCGTCAACTATCTATAAATCAATTTAAAGTACATCAATTATTATGATATAGCAGGTAATGCCCTCTGCACAATAATTTTTTGTGTAGGGGCTGAGCAATAAAGAAGTTAGGTATTATCTGTGTTAGATGTAATATGCTCTTTAAAATACTTACTAATGTGTTCTTTCGTTGACTATAAATATTTTTTCTTTTAGATTTATCTAGCATTAAATCTGTTCATGCTAAAGGATAACCACTGAAATTATCATTTTTTCACCGATAAAAGCATTTCATCGACTAAACTCTATATCAGCCCCATATACATTATACATTTATATATCTGTCCGACTGTTACTCAACTATGGCAGATTTGGTTTCAGATGCTTTTAACTGAAATGCAATGATCCCATCAAGGTTTCGAATCAACCAATATTGATCTGATCTTCTGATAACGCAGATAGAGCCTAAAGGGTATAGAAAGGGAAAGGACACTTAATAAAAATACTCAAAATTAAAATTAAAATTATTGAAAAATATATGCTTAGTCCTAACAAAACGCTCAGGAGATTAAGAGTTATGGCAGAACATTATAAGACGATAGAAACCATTGCCCTTCCTTCTTTGAAATCAGGCGAACCATTTTATTAAGTGCATGTTTTTAGCTTAAATAATTATTTTTGAGCATAAAGTTTACGTTGGCTTATGATGGATGTCCATAATTGATACCATGATGGCGTACAGCAAGCACAATCTACATCAATCTTGGGCAAACATAGACGAACATGCGTTCATTCTCATCGCTTGTATTTAACCTTCATGAGCCAATACGATTAGGCCGCTACAGTGGCATACATTGACGGATTTCCTTCGGCGTCGGGTAAGCGATTATAAAAAACAAGCAAATACGTCACATGTGCTACCCGTCAGCCTGAGTATGATGGATGTGGTGTTAGACGTAAGCCAGCTTTAGACGACTATAGACTAACGATTTCCATTGTTAGAATTATCTTTTATTCTACAGCAAAATGTAGTTTTTGTGTGTGTCTAAAAAAATAGTAGTCTTACATAAGTTACAGTCTCTAGTGTGAAGGTCGGAATATGAGAAGATTTTGAGTGGAAATTAAACTACTTATTCGGGTCTACAGCCACATAAAATATTAAGAAAACAAAAGTCTACTTTTACTTAAAATCTATTAAAAAAGGAAAAATCTGGTTTCGCCAAAAAAAAAATAATATAGCGGACACAAATACAAGAAAGAATTTTGAGAATTTACTAGTACCGATTTGTTTATTTTGCTTAGAAAATAATCTTGTAATAACAATAAGTTACCAAAATGTTAAAATAGACTTAAGATAAAAAGCATTGTTCCAAAACTTCTCAGAATTTAGACCGCCGATAAATCTTTTCTACAAGTTGAAACATAAATTTTACAAAATACCTGGATAAAGTTTTGTCGACGAGATATTCGAAGTCATAGGTATTAAAGTACATGATTTTCTTGTAGTTGTAAATCTTAAAATATTTTTAGAATGTTTGTAAAGGCGTTCACGTATATATATATTCTGAGATACAAAACCATGATCGCCACATTATTTGTACTGTTTCCTCGTGTACCTACCTACATAATAATCATTAAGAATCTTACGGCCGCATTTAGAGTAATTTAATGATGATTAAACTTCTTAATGAAGAGTTTGGCAGATAATGTATGGGGCTTAAGTCAAAATCTTCGTTTAATTACAGTTAAGTAATTAATATTCGTCTCTGAGTGGGGCAGGGTCTTTTCAGAAGAGCGTAATTTTCGTTTTTAATATAAAAGCGCCATTTGATTCTCTATGTCATTTTAAAGTCAATTTAAATGTTTCTATGAACTTAAATGCTTGTAACTATTCATATTTAAAGATAAATTTCAATTTAAGAATTTAAAAAGTTACCTACACATCAAAACAGCCTTTCGTGTTTTTGTGTGTGTAAGCAAAAAAAGTGATATGATCACAAAATTAATTTATTCATTTTAAAATCATATAACTTTTTTTGCTATTGCTAAAATATTAATCATCAAATAAAAACTTTTGGAAAGAGACTCCTCAAAATTATTTAAAATGCATATGGCCCTCTATACACGTTCACATTGCCTATATTTGCCCAATATAGCTAACGTACAGCTCTCTGTAATACAACAAATAAATTTTTGTGACAAACCGACACAATAGCCGACCGCTTTAATATTAATCACACAATCCCCGTGCTCGTTCACCGATAGCATGTTCCAACTAGATCGCGGTTAACGAAAACGACGATTTATTATTCAATATCTCGTTGTATGGGACTTTTCAGATTTTCGTTCAAAAAGCCTTGGGCGTCATTCAAACATTTCTTAAGGGGGTGACAGACGTGCGACTAAGTACGCGACTTATGGCTCGACGATCTTAATCGCCTGTGTGTCAGCAAAGAGCCGCGAGCTGCGAGCCTGGGGCCTGGGGGCATGGTAATCCAGTGGCGATTCTCGTGTGTCACCGACGCGAGCCGAGTAAGTTCGCGAACTTAAAACCCGCGTACTTTAAGTTCGCACGTCTGTCAGGCACTTATTTTTTATTTATTTTTATTTATTTATTTAAATCAGGCTACGTAGGCCCATACAATATATTATAATTTATACCTTAATGTCTAACATACATATTAATTATAATCTTAATAACTACACTTTGTCACGAATTAACGGTGACGTGACGCTCGCTTCATTCCGGAGTCTCCCCCGGAACCATCGGTAAACCACATCAGTCGGCCAGAATTCCTCCGCTTCACTTATGAGTGGGTTGCACCACAGGCGTTTTTATAGTTACAGTTAAGGTTAATTTTAGCAAAAACTATAACAATGACCACAGAACCTCATATTAGTCAAATTTTTTGGCTAGCAAGTTTTGGAAGCGACTTCTTAGAATATAATATTTTGTTAAACTAAAATCCCGGAATTCCGGGATTGGAATTCGGGAATGTAAATTAAGTCGTTGCCGTCGGTGGTAACGGTAAAAATATGGTTTGAAAACGACGGATTATAACATGTTCTCAAAGTGGGCAGTAGACAAAATAAGTTTGGGAACCCCTTATAATTTTTAAGTAATTGCATTACAATACACACTGCAAAATTGCATTATGTTTACTGCTACTTATCTATCGGATAATACATCCATGGTTATTATAACCGAATTTCACGGTTAAGTTAGCCAGTGTAATTGGCTAACGTCGATAGTAACGGACAGACGGACAGGTGAGCCGGCTTAAACCGGACTGCGGTTTTCCGGATTAACTAAACTGTAACTGACTTACCTACACCTTGGTAAGTGGGTAAGCGGTCTTTCAAGATATCCGTAGTAAGAATCATCTTATTGTAGGTAGCTCTGGTATTTTGATAAGTTTGTTGTGTATTATGATTAATGTTTTAGTAGATGATTTTCGTGGAAGAAACGAGTTTTGTGTAAAACCAGAAATTTTAAATTTCTTTTAACTTTAGCTTAAGGGGGCGACTAACCCTAAAGTGTTGATTTTATAATTCATTTTTATACTTGAAAATAACCCCCGAATTGCTTCATTTTCTAAAATTAGATACTACATTATATTTCCGAGAATTCGATCTGAGCAAAAACACGATATCTTAAAATTTTCTCAATAGAAAAAAATCACAAAGATGCATCTAATTTTCAGGAATTTTTCATTTTTTGCCATAACTGTGCATTGAACTAAGTTAATATTTTAACACATTGTATCATTGAGAGATCGACCAAGCGGATTTTTAAAATGTTGTATATTTATCGAGTTATTGAGAAAAAACTAATTTGGCGATGAATCCGCGTCGTCCTTTTTCACCCGGCATATGAAAGACGGGCGTGAGTGTGAAGAGAGAATGTTTGATTTTTTGGGTTAGTCGCCCTCTTAATGTTTTGACCATAATATTACGACTTCATTTTGTAATATCAAATTATTTCTTATTTTTCTGAAATACACACACTGGCAAAATTAGAGGAACATAGGTAAAAAGGGCCACAACTTGAACTCAAGTGGGTCGGGCTGAGTGAAATTCTTTTTTATAGTTTCTAAGCTCATTTAAGAAATAAAATATTGAACAAAACTGGCAAGTTGACAGGTTTTTATAGCAATTATGCCCTAATAAGTGTTTTTCGATGATTGACGTTGTAAGTGTTCCTGATAAGAATGGCTCATTTGATTGTTTGGTTTTTGGAACCACATTGAAACACATTGCTTAGATGCACAATTAGTGATTTCCCAGCATCTGCGACAGCTAGAGCTGTAACCACGATAAAAAAAGGTCACACCTACCGTTCGGTCAGTCAGGCCTTAGGTGTGTCGGCTTCCGTGGTCCATCGTAACTTTCAACGCTACAGAGAGGCTGGATCTTACGTTCGGAGACGAGAACAAGGGAGATATCGGGTGACAATGGTTCAGGATGACCATTTTGTAAGGAAACAAACCTTAAGAAATCGACCTCAAACTGCTATGCAGACACGAAACCAGTCGGAACAGGTCTGAGATGTACGTGTAAGTGATTGTACAGTAAGAAGAAGACTTAAAGGAGTTAAATTTAACTCAAAAGTGCCTATAAGGGCACCAAAACTTGAGACAGGACACCGAAGAGCAAGGCTAAGATTTGCGCGTGAACATCAAAATTAGACAAGTGAGTGAAATCTTGTGTTGTACAGTGATGGGAGCAAATTCTGTGTACATTTGGTTGACAGGCGATAAAAAATGTGGATAAATCGTAAGGAACGCTATAGGCCATCAAACTTAACGGAAACAGTGGCCTATGATGCAGGCTTCGTAATGGTTTGGAGTGGCATATGATTTGGAACCCGCACGGAGCTGATGATTATTATTGATGATGGTTTGACAGTACAGGGCTATAGCACAGACATCCTTGAACTGCATGGTATGCCTTTTACACAGTTTTAGGTAGCAACTTCAATTTTATGCGTGTTCATAGAGTAAAAAAATCGGGCAATATTACCTAAACGATGCTGGCGTAGCCCAGGTGGAGAGGCCAGCGCGGTCTACGGATGTGGATCTGATTGAAGACGTGTGGCACATAAATGGGTGAACGGTACGAGTTAAAACTCCGGTCCAAAATGTGTCCAGGAGCTTGAGTTGGCGCTACTGGAGGAGTAGGAGAATATCTCACAGGAAACAATTGACAATCAAAATGCAAGCATGGAATGGCGTATCCAGGCCCTCTTGAGATCCATAGAAGGCATTACACGCTTTTGGCATTTCTTTAATAAAAATAGAGAATTTAACTTAAAAACTTACTACTGACTATTTTTGATTTTTGCTGATTTTTTTCTATTTTTCACGTTTTTATGCCCTAAATTTATATAAAATTTATTTTTTAATAATCAATTAGTAAATAAATAAATAAATATATTGAAAAGTTTCAAAATATTGTCAAATAATAAAAGGAAATATCTAGTTATCCTATAACAGCGATACATTTTTAGTGTAGTGACTAGTGAGTGACCCTCTCCAAAACTTCAGGCCGCGACCGCGCCTGCAGCTGTCCACTCTCTTTGATTTGAGAAAAACAAATGAATTGAGAAAAAATTCTACATTATACTAAGTGTGACAAAACAAAGTTATACTTAATAATTTTGGCAGTGTAATGAGTCAACTGTACAACTTTGATAGTAGAGCAAATTTTTTAATGATTTGTATGGGCAAGCGCCTTAGCGTTTTGAGTTTGCCCATGCAAAATACATAAGTATCACGTTGTTGTTTTGTTACATCCAGTATAATAAATTGCATAATCATTATAATTAATAATTATGTTATAAGACTATATTTTATAGGAAAATTACCTACATAATCTCGTTATTCTCACTGCAGGTGACAGAAACACGGAGAGAAATCACGATGGGTCAATGAAATCTCTTTCACGATTTTGAGTTCACCCGTTCTAATCTGACTTTGTCTAATCAAAGCTCGCAAATCCGTCCATTAATTACACTTTGTGACTTTTGGTTTTTATTTCGAAACTATCCTGATTGGGACGTTATTGCGATAGAGATTACTAATTGGAAAAAATGCGAAAAATATCGGAGACACATTCTGATATTTTTTGTTCACACCTTTCACATGATTTTTTAAGTGAAAACTTCTTTGTGTTGTTATTTTCGTGGTAGTTAAAAATTTTATTGCGTTTAAAAAAATAAATAAGCGAAAATTCGTTAGACAGAGGGAGAGTTCAAGGCGTGGTGCGGTAGGAGACTGGAGAGGAAATAATATCCCACTTTCTACAACCGTGCAGCGCAATTAAATCACTGACCTCCATTATACAAGTACGCTGGACTTATTATACCCACCTGCTTTTTGTGCCTATTTGAAGCGGAATCAGCGCCCCCAATGCGGGGGAAGAGAACTAAATTTGACGTAACCACAACCAATAACAACAGTTGTCATCACTAATAGTTCCAAGTAATAGTTCCAAGTACTCTCACTACAGCTATCAGCGCCAATATGGCAACTATCAAACGTTATTTATAATAAAAACTTCCTTTGATATCAACAGAAAATAAAAAAAAATACAGAACAAAACCAAAGACAAAAAAATGCTCATAAAATTTTACTATTTATAAAATTATATAAATATTATATATTTTGGCAAAATTTTCTTTACCTATAAAATAGTTAGCATTTTCTATACTCGCCTTCCGTGCTGCAAAAATTGTACGTTACGTATACGAATATATCCGAATCTATACCTAATATAATTTCCCTAGAACAATAGGGATGATGACAAGGTCAAAGATTACCGAATTTTGTTAATAAAATAAAGAAATCACGGTAAAAAATAAGTGTTCCCAAAATTTCAGCTTGATAGCATTTGTATTTTTTTTGTTATGCGCCTTTAAAGTTGGATATTCAAGTCGAATTTTTTTCAATTAAATTTCATAATATTTGTATACAATTCGATAACTTATGCAATTAAAAGCAACTTTTATTATGAAACCACTTTCATAAACGCAATATTTAATATACCTGTCGAACAAAGTTGTCTCCCGATGCGTACAAACTACGAAAGACTGACGTCAGTCTTTCGTAGCACTTTGTATGGAGCGTTTCGGGCAGGTCTTTTTTATGAGATATTTGAATTGTTATATCTTGGTGAATTTTTAAGCTATCAGAGTCATTCTTTCAACGATGTTTCTATTTTTTAAGTGGCCTTCAATTACCGATAAGAAAAAAAAATAGTCATCATGCCTATTGTTTGCCTTCTCTTCTTACGCGATCGTAAACTGTTTGACGTTGCAGACTGTTATCATAGTCTTCTGTGTGATATCTGAATCAGATTTGGAGTACTTATCTTCTAAAAGCTTATTTTTGTGTAAAATTTGACCCCAGCAGTGTATGTATCTCCGCTTCCAGCAACAGTAGAGTCTTCCGTCACCCGCCGTACCCCCCGACATAATGAGATTACACAGAATCACAAGAGTGTACAAGTTTAAATAGTAAAGATATCGTAAAAAACTCGAACGCCTGGGGTAACTTTTGACCCCCGATAGCAGTTAAGGGTTAAGTGTCTAAGCACACTATGCCGAAGTTAGGCTTGATTCCGCATGCAAATTTTAAATTACCGATGACACACCATGCCGAAATTCTGTCGCGTTATATCGTATGCGTTTGAAATTGCTGACGTAATCATGCGGAATTTCCGCCGCGGGAATCCGGCATAGTGTATTCAGACACTAAATATCAAATAACACCTAACACACACATCTTGTTAGTTCGCCTCTCGTTACATGGCGTCTCAGTGTAGACCCTAAGTGAAGGTTAAAGTAGGTTCAACGCACGCGTATTTTTCGAATTAATAACGCTAGAATTTAATTGAATTGAAAAGTAAGTAGTGAGATAACAAAAGTTATATTAAATTACATACCTGCTCACCCTGAACTCTGAACTTTTAAGCATAAATGTAGGAGGACCATATTATAGTGAATATAAAGGATCGGAAAATAAAACTGAAAAGTAGCTATTTTGTATTTTAAAATCTATCTATATCTATATATCTATATATATTATATAAAACTCAAAGGTGACTGACTGACATGGTGATCTATCAACGCACAGCCCAAACCACTGGACGGATCGGGCTGAAATTTTGCATGCAGGTAGATGTTATGACGAATGCATCCGCTAAGAAAAGATTTTGATAAATTCCAACCCCAAGGGGTTAAAATTGGGGATGAAAGTTTGTATATAATAATACTTCTTAACGCGAGCGAAGCCGCGGGCATAAGCTCGTTTATAAAATAATTTATTTATTAGCTCCTTTATTGCTTATGTTTCGTTATCAGAAATGTGTCAAACAAAATTTGTAGTAAGTATATATTGTAATAATTTTATTGGCTTTATTATATTTATAAGTTATAACCTTGGTGTAACTAACTATTTACTTTTTTTTTTATAAAATTGAAGTAAACAAGACCCATTTTTATGGTGTTGAACTATAAAAGTTAATATATGATTATGTTATAAATCGATTGTAAATCTTCTTCATATAACTAAGGTAATAATCGAAAGTCAAAAGATATAAGAAAGTAACTGTTTTTTATATAATGATGTGATTAATGTAACAAATAATGAACTAGCTTTCTAGTATTTTATTATAAGTAATATATAATTATAGATTATGTGATATATAATTTAAAACTAGATAATATAATATTTGCATGCTGAATTGTATAGCTAAAAGTGTCTGAACTATTACTATTGTAAATATCTTGTGTAACCACTTTTACTGCAAATAAATGATTACTGATTACTGATATAGTGTTTAAAAATCAAGTACCTACAATATTAAAGGAATTAAAAAGGAATAAAAAAGTATCAAACGATGGTTACTCCAGCAATAAACAAGTAACTTTGGAACTACGTGAGGTACAAAAAGATTGCAATTAGAAGCATATTCGTATATCGCTCCCAACTTGGCGGCTTCTTAGGAATTTCGTGTATTCCACGTTACCACGTAACATATTCATTATTTCACTTAATATGTCACCTTGCTTATAAATGAATTCATCATCATTATTATATCGTCTTCATGATAGGCAATATTATGTTGAGGGTTATATTTCTCTTAAATTGCCGATGATGGACGTTGCCCAGGTACGCAGCACGCTTTTTACACAGTCATTGGCTATATACTCGTAAGTAGTCATAATAAAATATATGTGAACTTCTATATGGCCAAATTGTGCATACTTTATATAGCTAACTTGCTATATAAGTAGTTTTTTGCTATATTGATGATGATATAAACATAAAAATATCGACAGATTTTGAAAAGATTATGTAACTTTTTGTCTATCACATTTTGTTTCGTAGAAAGTCTTTCCATGCTGATAGAATCATAGCTACTTGGTCGATAAGACATCAAAGTTTAAACGGCCAGAATATTTACGCTGGCTTTATGATATAATATATCTGGTATTCAGCACCTCACAGCCGCGTCGCTTGTTAATAAATTTCGTGTTACACGTGATGGAAGTTCGCAAAGTTTTCAAACTTCACTAAAATTGTGCACCTTAGAAACGAGTAGACATGATAATTTAAGTAATAATTAATGGTAGGTGTAGTTATATTTTACCATGGTTAAGTTTTTGCGCTGAAATTCGTATATCGCGCATATCCGTGTATCCAAAGATTTTCGGCATAAAACTGTTATATTATGAACTTCTATAGGGCTTAACACCTCCATCGTGGGTATAGCAGCCACTAGATTTTCATTTAGCCACTAGATTCTTGGGTTAAAGTATCGTAAAATCTTTTATTATTTGTTTAGTGATTCAAAAGCGAAGAGATACAGACGGGAAAACTCAAAACGAGTTCGGTCAGATCGTCCTGCAATCAGTCCGACCAAGACGTTCGGCATCTGCGTAAATGGGGCCCTTTAACACACTCATTTTTCGACTTTTTCTGAAAGAGGTATAACAGAGTTAACAGAAGTAAAGAGTAGGCCGACTCAGAAGAGATTTCGAGTATAACTTTGACGTACTATATCATATCGGCAGGCCGCCGTACTATAGTGCGCTTTTATAATCCCAGGCGTCACGCTATCGTGGACGCCGACTTCCACAACAAACGATGGGTACGTTAAATGCTCTTTTGATTTTACGCACCGCGGACGTTTTGGTTCAGAAGAGTGTAGACGTCGTGATGTCCTCTAACGTGCACGTTAAAAAGTTATCGTCGGCGGAAATTTAAAAGCGTCTTCATACATTTTACTTCCCCATGTTATCGTTTTACCGCGAACGTTCACGATATCACCGTCACGTCTGAAATTATAAAAGCGCACATTGCGTTACTAAGCATTGTGAAACATGTTGAAAGTGACAGACACCCAACTCGCGTATATTCGCCCGTTTGTTTGAAGTCGAGGTACTCCAGTTCTGTCTACTCTGGTATAACTTCGTTTGTTTCATAATACGTATCGGATCAAGTCCTGTCTATTCGTTGACTAATTCTATGAGTCGAGCGATTATAAGCATCCATCTTCTTAATAAATCATGTCAGTTATTAGAAGGTGTCTCGTTTAGGAACTAATTACGTAAGCGCCCAATTTCGACCAAGTGTTGTTTTTTTTGCATAATGTTTCTTCGTAAATTTCAGAAGTGTAATAAAGGATCGCTTAGTTTTTTAGGGTTCCGTTACCTTGTGATGATATATTATGATGATTTAGCGTCTTTTAACCTTCGTTCCTTGGTCCCAGCGAAATCTTATTTTAAAAAAATTATAATGTTTTATATTACGTTTACGTATTTACGACACTAATATCACGTATAATAGTAATATTTAATTATTAGTAATGTTGTATTCTTACTAACAGTGTTTAAGTAAAATGTTTACTAACACTATAATATTATGGTCACAGACCAAAAAAAAACTTTTTTTAAATTTATATTTATGTTACCGCGAAACCGATTAAATGAGATTCAAGAACAAGGTTTAAAAAAACTAACTGGTAAAGTTTATATGTTTTCTATAGTTTTCTATACTACTAATATTATAAAGCGGCAGAGTTTGTTAGTTTGTTTGTTTTTTTGTTTGAACGCGCTAGTCTCAGAAACTACTGGTCCGATTTGAAAAATTATTTCAGTGTTAGATAGCCCATTTATCGAGGAAGGCTATAGGCTACATTTTATTACGCTAAGACTAATAGGAGAGAAGAAATAGAGGAAAGTGTGGAAAAAACGGGAGAAATTATTTGAAATGGCTTATTTGAACGCGCTAATCGCAGGAACTACTGGTCCGATTTGAAAAATTCTTTCAGCGTTAGATAGCGCATTTATCGAGAAAGGCTATAAGCTACATTTTTTTCATGCTAAGACTAATGAGAGCGAAGAAATAGAGAAAAATATTGAAAAAATTGGGGAAATTATTTGAAAGGGCTTATTTGAACGCGCTAATCTCAGAAACTACTTAGATAGCCCATTTATCGAGGAAGGCTATAGGCTACATTTTATTACGCTAAGACTAATAGGAGAGAAGAAATAGAGGAAAGTGAGGAAAAAACGGGAGAAATTATTTGAAATGGCTTATTTGAACGCGCTAATCGCAGGAACTACTGGTCCGATTTGAAAAATTCTTTCAGCGTTAGATAGCGCATTTATCGAGAAAGGCTATAAGCTACATTTTTTTCATGCTAAGACTAATGAGAGCGAAGAAATAGAGAAAAATATTGAAAAAATTGGGGAAATTATTTGAAAGGGCTTATCTCACGAACTACTGGAGCAATTTTTCTGTTATTTGGCACAGGTAAGAAGTAGACTACGTGAAGGATCATAGGCTATTTTTTGTGGACTAATTTGTCTGTGAAGTATCTAATTTACGCGGGCGAAGCTGCGCGGAACGTTATATTATTACGCGTGGCCACGACATCACGCGTAAAGTGTAAACGGATGGACCCATTTTGCTGAAATTTGGTATAAAGATACTTTGAGTCCCGAAAAAGAACATATGATACATTTTGTCCCGGAAAAATTACTGTTTACTGCACAATATACTTTTATGTTTTGCGCGTAAGCTATTCAATCTATTTTGATGGAATTTGGTATGGAGATACTTTGAGTCTCGAGAAAGGACAAGGAATACTAATTTTGTCCCGGAAAATGTATAGTTCCCGCACAATAAACTTTTATGATTATCGCCTAAAGTCTAAACTATTCAATCTATTTTGATAAAATTTGGTACGGCAATACTAAATTTCAGTCGCGGGAACGGACAAGGGATACTTTTTATCCCGGAAAATATACAGTTCCCGCACAATAAACTTTTATGATTCTCGCCTAAACTATTTAATCTATTTTGATGAAATTTAACATGAAGATTGGAGATACTAATTTGAATCTGGGACAAGGAATGTTTTTTGTCCCGGAAAAATGTGCGGTTCCCACACTTTTCTGATTTGCGCGTAAACGACTCAACGTACATCGGTACGGGAACAACAATAAAGTCCACGCGGACGAAGTCGCGGGCAACAGCTAGTATTTTATATTTTGAGCGTCTTTGAACTCCCTATATCCTATATTGCACACCATGTATATGTGGTAGAATGAAAGCTCCAAATAATAATTATTATCTTAAGACCTTTGTAACTTCATTGTAGCAATAAATAAATTCTGATTCTGATTCCCAGCTAAATGCGGTCTCTCGGATACTTACAATAATATGCATTTGTGTATACGGAACACCAAATATTCACACCAAAGCTATTTCTTTCCTGTTCAGCGTACCACAAAATACTCGTTCAAGTCTCGTTAAATGGAATAATAAATAAGCAATTCGGAGTGTGTTGGACGCGTTGTTTTGATTTTCGAGCCTATTTTTCTGGTAGTATATTTGCTACCTTTACAGGTTTTGTGTGAAAACTGAAACTAGTCTCTACCTCTCTATGTTCCGATAGACTTTACTTATATATTTTTTTACGTAATAACGATCATTAAGCTTTATTATTATTCCGGTAAACGTGGTTCTAATCGTCTGTTTCATCAAAATCTGTTTAGTATTTTCAGAGGAGATAGACAACAAACACCACAACAATATAACTTTTTTTTTCTGTGTCCAAAAACATTATTAACATTTTTCAGTCTTACGTTCAAGTCAATTTAAACTTTCCGCCAGGCAAATGATAAGAGATTGTCGGATCTCGGAATGTGCGTCGGTGAAATCGGAATATTCGGGACTTTCAGCCGGAGACCGACAATCGGCGGGACGTGACCTGCACGCCGATGCCGGATTAGAGTGGGGGGAGATACCTTCATACGATTCTTTGTATGCATACGTCTATCTGACTTTGTTTATGGAGTAAAGAAAGGAACGCTTAAGAAAATTTTTAAATAATAAAAATAATATAAAAAAGTGTACGGTTCCAGCAGGTTTCTTTTTGCATTATGAAAAGAGAATAGATTGGTTGTGTGCGTGTTTTTTATTTATGCTCATAATATACTGCATATATGCCTACGCTTATTTATCGAGACAAAATCTTTGATCTATCGTGTGATTTCACACATATACCTACAAAATACAGCCTGAACAAGAGCACAGTAGAAACAGTAGAGATACAAAGGATAGAATTACTGACAGATTTTAGCCACACAACGATATTTGACAATCTAGCACTTTGACAGATCTTCCGTAAAAATAAATACTTTCTAATGCCAGAGTAGACAGTTATGTCTATTGTGCTAATGCTAATCGTGCTGCAATAAAATGCACGATTCTCACATGATTGAGACGAGCTACACCCAGTTAAACTGAGTTAGAACTTGTACCCAAAATTAATTTTATCACAACAATACCACGAGTGGGTTCGTAACGGTGAAACCCTAATGATGACGTCATAAGCGGCAAAGCCTGACGTTTCAATTATTTAGCTGTCGTTTGTCGAGCGTGCGTTGAATTAAGCGTGCATAGAGTGGGTTGGTGTAAAGAGAGGACACTTTGGATTCTAATGTAAATAGGTGCGAAGACCAAATTTTGGATGTTTTAATTTTGGTGCACTGCACAACACAGTGCACAGCGCACACACAATCATGGAGAGACATTACCTATGTTCACACTATGCGATTTCGTCTTCAATTTTCGTCTTCTTCTTTGTATTCAACTTTCGTTTGGCGCTTTCAATAATTGAATGCGTTAACGAACGCAACGCCAACATTGTCATTTTTGTTCAGTTGCAGTGTCTATCAGCCTTGTAACATGTGCAGTGAGAACGTTTTAGTGGGTGGAATATGTGCGGCTTATTAAGAAATTCCAGAAAAATTGAACTAAGCGAAAATTTTGGATACAGTCAGAGCGCATGCGTCGCGGGCATCCCTCACGTACGCTGTTGACTGCGCTATGACGCATGCCCTTGATGAACAAAAAAAAAGGCACAGTGTGGACAAAACTATTAAGATTTAAGTTAAGAGTGCGACTAACCCCAAAAATCAAACATCGTCCTTCTCTCTTCACACTCACGCCCGCCTTTCATATGCCAGTTGAAAAAGAACGACGCGGATTCATCGCCAAATTAGTTTTTTCTCAATAACTCGATAAATATACAACATTTCAAAAATCAGCTAGGTCGATCTCTCAATCATAAAATTTTATACAATGTGTTAAAATATTAACTTAGTTCAATGCACGGTTATGGCAATAAATGAAAAATTCGTGAAAATTAGATGCATCTTTGTGATTTTTTTCCATCGAGAACATTTTAAGATATCGTGTTTTTGCTCAGATCGAGTTCTCGGAAATATAATGTAGTATCTAATTTTAGAAAATATAACAATTCGAGGCTTATTTTCAAGTATAAAAATTAATTATAAAATCGACACTTTAGGGTTAGTCGCCTTAATAGATGTCTCTCTGATTTCTAATAATAACAACTTTTCTAATATAATTACTAGACAAAGTCTGAGTTTAAAGGGTTCGAAATTATACATAATAGTTTACACTTGATGCTTATAATATAATATGAGCTTCTATACCAGAGACTGCACTGCAGTGTGTAATAATAATTATAATACTCCCCACACCGGTTTCGGTGACGGTGGCCGGTTTAATTGAAACCAGACCAGGTACGCAGGAGTAATTTTATAGTGCCCAAGTGTGTGCGCAGTACACAAGAGCACTCTCATAACCCAGTGGGACGGAAGACCGACACGACTGGCGAGAGATCAGGCGCAGGACCGACTTTTTACATGCCCATCCGACGCATGGATCATCTTACTTGTCAGACAATCAGGTGATCAGCCTGCATTGTCCTAACCAAACTTGGAAATAACATGTTTCCAACGCGGGATTCGAACCCACGACCTCCGGAGTCGAGAGCGACGCTCTAACCACTAGACCACGGAGGCGTTACTGCAGTGTGTAGTACGTATAAAACATATTATTATTCTCATATTTTCTCAATTTTTACTTTAAAACTCACCTCGTGTGTTGATATTCTGATCATTATTGTTTGTCATCGTTGCCTAATTTATACAAAAATACTTCTACCACAATAGTATCAAGTGTCTATGCTATACGTTATTTACTCCCAAGCTGTGTTGTATTATAACTTGTTAATGTACGTTATTAAATTAACCAAAATTAACCTCTGATAACGTTTCACGTTCCCAGAATTTTTATTAAAAGTACAACAAAGTTTTGGGAAAATGAAGTTATATTTTAGCCCTTTTATGTTGAGTACTTTGCGTAATGAAGTTATTATGTATCATCATAATTACTTTTTATCTGTTTTAACCGACTATGGCAAAGGATAATGATTTTTTAAGAACATATTCTATTAGCTTAGTCGATAACAATTATATTTAACTGAAGGTTCGAGAGGAGGACCAATGATTGTAAGTACATTCGATTTCACACGGTGGTTGTTATTTTAATTTTTAACGATTATAAATCAATTAGACAGATAAATTTTGTGGGATTTTTTAAATTTTCCGTAATGGAAATTGGAAGTATTGGAAGTATATAAAAAGTATTAAATCCGTTGTCTGGTACCCGTAACACAAGTCCTTCAGGTACTTAGCACGGAGCCAGACTGACGTGGTGTGAAGAGTCCATATTATTATTATTACTCCTCCCCTGTAATTCACTACATACATTTGTGCCAAGTTTAATCATAATTGGTTCAGAATAAGAAGAAACACATCTATATTAATTTTAATTTCAACAATATTTTCAATGTTAAAGAATAGGGCTATAATTTATTAGTATTTCCATTCAAAATAGCTTGATATAGAAAGAAATTTATTTTCCTCATTCTAAAGGCAAAGAACGTCAGACAAAATAAGTTTTTTTCTTCACACCGAATTCCAAACGAACCGCTTCGGTTTGGTTTACTTATCTTTGTACAGTTGAAGAGAAAATTACAATTTTGTTGGGTTTCAGTTTTAATTTTAATTTTTTGTTTGGTTAAATTTTTTGGTTTTTATTTTTAAGATTTTTATTATATGATACACATATTATTTAACACACACCCAGGAACTTTGAATTTTTTTGTGCCGTCGGCGGGATTCGAACCCGCGAACCCGGCTTGAGCTACCAACGCGCTCACTTTAGCGCTCACCACTGAGCCACAGAGGTCGTCATTGTTGGTGTTATGATGCATTGTAATACTGAAGATAATACAAGTGGCTTCACACTACATTTAGCTATTAATTTACTCTCCATTTACAAATTATGCACAATAATATTACCTATAGCAAAAATATTACGTACCATGTTTCTACAAACTTCGAAAACTCTCTAATTTTAGACATGGTAATATTTTTTGTAATATCACAGTTGACCAATGAAAACTTGTTCGAATTTTTACTCATATTTTTATCATAGCCATAGTATGGCTATGATAAAAAAGAGAAGTAAGAGAGTAAAGAAAAGAGAGTATTACTCTCTTTTCTTTAAATTTAAGGGGCTGTTTCACTACTTCCTGATAAGTGCCGGATAGGTTATCCACAGCTTAACTTGATAGATAAAGTATGGAGAATCTGTCAGATAAGTTGTGGATAGCCTGTCCGACACATAGCAGGAAGTAGTGTAATAGACCCTTAGCCTCCAAAAAAATAATTAATCTTAATGTTATCTGAGTGTACGTTAAAATGCGCAAATAGTCTGGGCGGGAGATAAAGCGTTTATGCTAATAGATGTCCACAGACACCGACTAGAAGTTGCCACTTCATACCGAATTGAATAATCCCGATTGTAACTAACGGACAAACAAACAAATTCACTAGTTAACTCAAATTTACGAAGCTTTCGGTGCTTTAGGTTATTTTATCTGATGTCTGTATATTTTTAAATACATTTTTTAAATGTGATTTAAGAAAGAAAACCTAAGAATTATTTTGCTACGTATCTACTTAATAATTGTGTATTGTTTTTATGCAATAAGGGGGCAAACGAGCAAACGGGTCACCTGATGGAAAGCAACTTCCGTCGCCCATGGACACTCGTAGCATCAGAAGAGCTGCAGGTGCGTTGCCGGCCTTTTAAGAGGGAATAGGGTAATAGGGAAGGGTAGGGAAGGGAAGGGAATAGGGGAGGGTAGGGAAGGGAATAGGGTAGAGGATTGGGCCTCCGGTAAACTCACTCACTCGGCGAAACACAGCGCAAGCGCTGTTTCACGCCGGTTTTCTGTGAGGACGTGGTATTTCTCCGGTCGAGACGGCCCATTCGTGCTGAAGCATGGCTCTCCCACGTGTATTTATTGTTGTGTAATAGTTGTGTACCTCTTCACTGTTTCGAGTGTCCCTAATCGACACTCGAGCGTCCTTGGCCTAATGGATAGACCTTTGGTTCGCACTCTTAGAGGGTGCAGGTTCGATCCCGGGTGGAGGCGTGTACCAATTAGACATTTTCTGATCTCGAGTACATAATACGGACACTCATACGATGATGGAAAACATCGTGAGGAAACCCGCACATAGTTGGTCCCAGACGTATTGACTAATTCTTTCCTCTGGACTAGGCCGACTATGATGCGAGAATGTCGTATGAGCTCGGGCAACCATACGGACATTAAAAAATCTTGTCCCAGTATTTGAGGAATGGTTACTTCGCTTCGAAAATATTGTGTAAATCATCCACAACGGATGTTAAGGCCTAGTTTTTCTTCACTGCTTAACCGATTTAAATGAAATTTGCTTAACCTAACGTTCGGGGAAAGGACGTAACAGAAGGATTAGTATAGAGAGTATATCACTTTGCGGGAATTATGTAGTTTGAACATTTAGCCAAGTTACAAACATACTGTACAGTGTGTTAGTAAATGTAAGTTACAAACATACATATTATATGTGTGTATGTGGTGCAGATCCTAAATTTTTATTAAAACCTTTTCTAAAGGAGCTTTCAGCCAAAAGCTAAATTTTTGAGTTGAGTCGTAATCAATTGCTACTAAAATAAATAATATTCATTCTAATATTGTTATAAACTATACGTTGCACGCGGCTTCGCCCGCGTAAATTAGATGTTTCACAGACAAATTTATCCACAAAAATAGCCTATTTTTTCGCTCCGATTAGTTTTGGCGTAATAAAATTTAGCCTTCCTCGATAAATGGGCTATCTAACACTGAAATAATTTTTCGAATCAGACCAGTAGTTCCTGAGATTAGCGCGTTCAAATAAACAAACAAACTAAGTAACTAACAAAAAACTCTGCCGCTAATATTAGTATACCGTGTGTAACAAAAATAAGTGATAATACTTTAGGGTGTGTACGTGTTCCTTGTAGAGAGTTCACTATGAAAGTAGCAGCTCCGAAAAACGAAAAAAAAATTCACTTTTGTATGGGCAAGGGCCCGAGCGTCACGAGTTTCCCCATACAAAAGGGAAAAAAAATTTGGTCTTGAACTCTCTACAAGGAACACGTACACACCCTAAAGTATTATCACTTATTTTTGTTACACCCTGTAGATGCGAAAATTTGCCTGTGTGTTATGTCTTCACGCCCAAACTGATGTACCGATTTTGTTGTAATGTATGGAGAGACAGACATACACACTTTCGCATTTATAATATTAGTATGGATTATGAATATATTCCCAAAAGCAATAAACACGTCATGAACTCAAGCAATCAAAAACAGCGGTACAGTCAATGTGTCAATCGTTGAATAAATCAGATCCCACACGCGTCGCTAATGAAAGCGACTATGCATCGACCAAGCTATTAAAATTCATTGATTTATGAAGTTAACTGTACTTTTTTCAGTTATTTTTGAAAGAAGAATGACATAATTTTGTTAAGTTTTTACTAGACTACGTTGAAGGCGAAGGGAAGTAATAGTTTTAATGTTTGTCGAAAAATAGCGTCTAAAGTTACTAAAATAATTAAAAATCAAATTTAAAAAAGGTTCTTAAAACATAGGCTACATAATTCGGGCTATAAACTTCTTTAACTTTTTTATCTAAAATCTATGGCGAAGTCATACTTTTTTTTTTTTAATGAAATAAGGGCGCAAACGAGCAAACGGGTCACCTGATGGAAAGCAACATCCGTCGCCCATGGACACTCGCAGCATCAGAAGAGCTGCAAGTGCGTTGCCGGCCTTTTAAAAGGGAATAGGGTAATAGGAGAGGGAAGGGAAGGGAATAGGGGAGGACAGGGAAGGGAATAGGGTAGGGGATTGGGCCTCCGGTAAACTCACTCACTCGGCGAAACACAGCGCAAGCGCTGTTTCACGCCGGTTTTCTGTGAGAACGTGGTATTTCTCCGGTCGAGCCAGCCCATTCGAGCCGAAGCATGGCTCTCCCACGTATAAATACTACTATTTAAATACAGCTTTGTGATTGTAACCACTTGGCTAGACCGCTTTGCTTGTCTCGGCTTCGCTTCCTCTACGCTTTCGTAGCGTTTGTGCTACGGAGTTCGTAGCGCTGCTACGAAGGCGTTACCGTAGACCTTCTTTCGCTTCGCTTCGCTTCTACGAAATTCTGCTACAGATATACGGCATCGAAATTATTGTAAATTAGCGCTTCTGTAGAGGCATTAAGGTTTTGCCCCCTACCTTATAAAAATAAGGGAATACAGGCGTTATAATTATACAACCTTCAAGAAGAGTGCGTATTCCCTCGGCTGCCAATGCACCTGCAACACTGATGTTGCGACTGTCCTTGACGACGGTAGTTGTTTTCCATCAGGTGACTTATTTGCTCGTTCGCCCTCAAATTTTATATTAAAAACAATGTCTGATACATCATACTCTGACTAAAAAACTGAGAAGAACAAAAACCGTTTACCTTGTATAGTTCTTCTATTAATTACAGGGATAATCTTCAGTTGAAAACTAAGTCCATGAAAAATCAAGCACCTCACAACCATTTCAGTCTCTAAAAATCTGCACTCGGATATTCATTGTCATCTGTATTAATGGTTCATCTAGATTCTAGACTCGTTAACGATGTAGCTTCGAGTGACCGATCGCCGGCGATTTGAATCTATCTTCCTCTCAGAATCGCCCAGTTGAGCGATTGGACGATTCTTTGTGAAACTTTTTCACACTAGCACAATACTGGTGTGAAAAACTAGTATCACTGCATTAGTCGCTCTAAATCTATCTTCCTTTCAGTGAAATCGCTTAAAACTAGAGTGGGCTATTCTTTGTGATGCGTCTATTTGATTTTTTACTCTATGTAAAAGTCAGTCTACTTTCCGGCATAATTTGTTGTTTTTAGACAATATCAAAACTATTGTATAGTTCAAGCACTGTAACAAATAAGTTAATATAATTAAATGCTCACAGAAAATTATTAACTTACAGGAACCGTTTGTTTTTTCTTGATCATATTACATATTACTAGCTGTCCCGGCAAACGTTTCTTTGCCATATAAAGAATTTCGCCCGTATTATTTTATTGAAGTGACTAAATAAGTATGTCACCATGGCAACGTCCATCGCTATCCCGTCGCATAAACAATGGTCGCCGTCAGTCTCGAGTTGTAATAATTTACTATTATTTATTCAACAAATGCACTTATCAATATAATAAGTACCCAGTAGCCGATTCTCAGACCCACTGAATCTATATATATGTCGTAGGATGATTTGATAAATCCGTGTTTTCGCGAAATCCCTAGAATTTTCGCGAAAATTCGATTTATCAAATCATCCTACGATGTCGTAGGATGATTTGATAAATCGACATTTTCGCGAAAATTCTAGGGATTTCGCGAAAACACGGATTTATCAAATCATCCTACGACATATATAAAACTCAAAGGTGACTGACTGACTGATTGACATAGTGATCTATCAACGCACAGCCTAAACCACTGGACGGATCGGGCTGAAATTTGGCATGCAGGTAGATGTTATGACGTGGGGATCCGCTAAGAAAGGATTTTTATAAATTACAACCCCCAGGGGTTCAAATAGGGGATGAAGATTTGTATATTATAATACTTCTTAACGCGAGCGAAGCCGCGGGCAAAAGCTCGTATGCATATAAAATTTGATTAAAATTAGTAAAGCCGTTTCGGAGGTATACGCGGCCTAACATTGTGACACGAGAATTTTATATGTTAGATTCTCATCTAGTTATTTTAGTCTAGTATCCAATGTTAAAAGAACTAACTCTTTGATCTATATCTCTACCCTTTTAAGTTCACATAAATCGAGACAACATTAAAAATTACTGTGCGAAGTGCCAGCAGTTGGGACTTCAAATCACAAAATTATCAAGTCATTTAACGTCCATTAATCAAAAACTTTCCGAAGCAGAAATACATTTGTACATAAACAATGAAACGATATTTAATGCTCAATTTGTAATTATGGCCGAGTTTAGACCACAGTGGAGATGATTTACAGTATTCTAACTCGATAAACTTATGATACCCTGGCGTATAATATTGTGGTCTTGACACATTGACCTATAATATGAAACACAAATACTGACGATTGCAAACGTATAGAAAGACATTCCATAATTGCAGATATTGGACTTAAATTGCGGATGCTATTGAGTATAAACTATAAATAGTTTCGCAATCGTAGATGCAATGACAGTTATCCATCATGGTCCAACATGAAGACGGGCATTAATGCGAACTGACAGTTGAAAAAATCATCACTATTTTTGTGTGTCATGTGACAGGTGTTTGTAATAATTTAATATACTTTATCTATAATATAAAAATGAGTCGCTGAATGTGTCGCTAAGCGCAAAACTCGAGAACGGCTGAACGGATTGGGCTAATTTTAGTCTTAAAATATTCGTAGAAGTCCAGGGAAGGTTTTTAAGTGACACGAAGTTCACCGGGACAGCTAGTATATAAATAATTCTCTCAAAATGTATAAAGTTGAGTTACTGTATATCGTTTATGCTATGGTTAAAACTGAGACGGTTAAAATCTCGTTTGGTTTGATAATTTTCGAGGAAATAACTTTCAATTTAATTTTAACTGAAAATGTAGATTATGGATTCCTTAGAAACTTATTTAGAGTCAGTTTTGGGATCATTTATTGGGATCATCCCAAAACTGACTCTAAATAAGTTTGTAAGGATAATATTATAATATTATAATTTAATTCAATTTTAATGCGAAAATGTGTCTGTCTGACTGTTACCTCTTTACGCTCAAGCCGCTGAAACCGATTTTTCGGAAATTTTGTATGGAGATAATTTGAGTCCTCGGGAAAGGACATAATAATTATCCCGAAAAAATGTATGGTTCCCGAGCGATAAACTAATTTTAACTTAACGAAGTTGTGTACGTCAGCTAGTACTTAAATTAATATTTAATAGTCTGATAGTGTAGATCACTGAAGTGCAAAATAAAATAAAAAGTAATTATTATTTTTTAACAAAAAATTAAAACCAACTTCCAAGGTAAAAGCAAAAGTAATATTCTTAAAAATAATATAAAAAAGAATCAAATAATTCTTATTCCTTCTTATAGTGCCGTCTTCAGACTTCGCCTAAACCTCAACTATTTCTGTACTCAATCTTCGTACTTTTGAAGTCGCTACCAGCCCGGAAAAGTTCTGAGATCCTTGACATAGAACTTACGCTAAGGTAAGCTGGTACCGACTTCAAAAGCATGAAGATTTAGTACAGAAATAGTTGAGGTTTAGGCGAAGTCTGAAGACGGTAAAAAATAATAATTTTACCCTTTTTAGTTACCTATGAGACCACAAGGTGATATTACTTATAGCTCGTTGTCTTAGAGTTGTACATATTATTACTAGCGGTCGCCCGCGGCTCCGGTCGCGTGGATGTCGGTTACGGCTGCAAAAAGCCTACCCAGGAAAGACTCGGTCAGCAAAATAATTCCTAGGTCAATTCACAGACTCCAACACGGACATCGACGACGCGGACGCAGTCATTATCCGAAGGGATGTATAATAAAGTGCACACTGCACTGGTGACGCCCACTATCATTATTCGTTATATTTTAATTTCACCATAATTTCAAAACTAAACGTCCAATTTTAATCATTCAAAGACCAAATGTTATCTACATAAACTGTACTTAGTGATGAAATAGTTTATTTTCATAAGGATTAATAGCATAAGTAAAATAAACGCGTTTAAATGTAGTCCAAAAAAAAATCAAGATTTTTAAATAAAAAAATGGTTATTGTGCCTCACTCGACATAGATAAGTATAGTGTGTCGCGAACTTTTTTGTAGATATTTATTAGATCTACAATTACTTTCAACATTTTATGGTTCTATCTTTTATAGTTTCGGCAGCGTACGCAAAAATAGGAACTTTTCTGATTGATTTTACACCTGGCGTCCGAAAAACCCAAATATCTTAAGAAAAACCCAAATTTTCCAAAATAAAATTTTGCCTTTATTCAGCAGAAATAATGTTGAATTCATTGGCTTTTGCTTGGAGTAGTTTAAATAAGGCCAAAATCCTCGAACTTATATCTATAAGGATTAAAAAGTTCTGTTGGGTACCTTCGGAACATCCTGATGCAAAATCTTACTTTTTGGTAGTATATGCCTAAAACACTTCAGAAAAAATCTAAATCACTATATGTTTCCATATAAATTTGAGGAGTTCCCTCGATTACTCATGGATCCCATTATTAGGTCACCACTTTTATGAACATGGTACCAAATTCGAGTTAAACCCTATACAACACAAAAATAATTTTGTAAATCGGACCACTAACGGCAAAGTAATCGTTGAACATACATAAAAAAAAAACATGCATACAACCGAACGTATTACCTCCTCCTTTTTGGAAGTCGGTCAAAAAGTTATTTTGTATATCGCAAAACTCTTTTAATATTAATTTTAAGCGTTCTATTTAATTGGACAATCAAAAGGGGATTCCCCGAAAAGCTGCCCCCATTAATTATTAAATTAATGTATGAAAAACAATACATTATTGTTAACGTCAAAAGTGAACAAAGAAATATCAACACCATACGCAAAGCAAATAGAACCTTAAATGTTCCCTACTGGCTACTAATATTATAGATATGGGAAAGTGTGTCTGTTTGTCTTCCTCTTCACGCCTTGAAGCGGCTGAACCATTTTAGATGAAGTTTGCTTAATAATTTTGTACAGACATAGATTTGAACACGGACCCAGGCTATTTTTGTTGCAAAAAGGGTATGTAATAATAATGTTGCGTTTACAATGTTGCTAGCAACATCTTGCTAGGCATACTAATACTATAAAGACCATTAGAGTTTGTGAGTGTGTAATTGTGTATGCTTGTCGCTTCTTCACGCTTAATAGGTTAATTCCCAAGCAGCAGCCGGCTGCCGCATAACAATTGAAAATCTATTGTGTCTGCGACACCCACGATGGAGGTGTTAAACGGCTGGAGCGATTTCGATAAAACTTGACATGGAGCTAGCTGATATTATTAAGGATTAACACATGTGCTACATTTTACTTCGAAAAAATGTCTTATTCCTATGTATAAGTACTGACTAATTATCTACTTACTGAATTACTATATCTACTGTTAATACGCTAGTTATTTTCACTAAAAAACCGCGGGTAACACCGCGGGGTACAGCTAGTATGTTATAAAAACATAATATTCAGTGTTATCTTTAGTAACTGCGTACCTTTAAGCGGTTCGCAGGTTGTGGGGTACCGAAATTACAATCAGTCGCCTTTTGTCCGGACCATCTATTATGTACAGTGACTAAAAAAAATCAGTGTGATCTTTTACAACCTTATTACCATGGGGTAAAGTCGAATATCCGTATCTAACCGTACACAGGGTTTGATGAATTTGTGTTAGGTTGGTATAGAAAAATACTTTCGTAACGACTATATTGTGTTAAATATTGCTTGGTTATTGTACGTACACTACATGACGCCCGCAGCTCCGTTCCGCAGAAATTTATTTATCCGGGAACCGTACATTAATCCAGGGATTACGAGGGAGAGCCATGCTTCGGCACGAATGGGCCGGCTCGACTGGTGCTGCATGGAACATTGGCGATGAAAGTTGCTTTCCATCAGGTAACCCGTTTGCTTGTTTGCCCTCTTATTTCATAAAAAGAGGGATAAAAAGTATCCTGTCATTTTCCGGGACTCAAAGTATCTCCATACAAATTTTTTGCAAAATTGCTTCAGCGGTTTGGGCGTCAAGAGGAGGAGGTCGGAGGAGAGATTTATAGGGTTTGTTTTTAGTCGTTACTTAATAAAAATAGATAATTTTAATTCTATTTATTTTCATCCATCGAAATTAACGTTTTGAATACGTATTATAATGTAATAGTGCTTTATAATTTTGCCATGCTATCATACTAAGCTGTAATCGGTAGAATTGGCCGCATCAGAGATATTTAATTATATATTACTTATATATTATTTATTACTTAAAATTAATTGAATAAAGATTTTGACAGAATGTATAGAGTCTACATTAAATTCAAATTATATAAAGATGAAATGTCTCTGAGCCCATCTGTTAAGGCTTGTATTCACTTGTGCGCGTGCAGATGATTAGTGCAAGTGATTATTAATTAGGAGAAATTAAAGGACTTGCACTAATCAGTCATTGTCCACACGTACTTTCTCCTGATTACTAAGCACTAGTCACCTGCACTAATCAAAGTGAATACAGGCCTTTAGGCTCAGTGCATAACATGACATAATTATTCTAAATGTACAAAAATATGTCTGCGCTTCGGAAAGTAATATTTCCTCGGTTATTATTTGTTAAGTAGGAAAATGAAAACTTCACAGACAGAGTTCCAGTGCATTAGACGATTGTGGAGTTATTTCAGGGCCGCTGACTATATTGTCTTGTGTTATAGTCCAGGAGCCAGGCGTACAAAACTGAGGACAAAAATTGACAAACAATTATGATAAGCATTCGAAATACAGCAATTAAAAGCAAAAACGAAAATTTTAAAAATAAATACCACTGCATTTGATATATCCAGTGTCACTCTCACAGAAAAATACTCTAACGTCACCTCTCAACCAAAATCCATCAAACCGTTCAGGCTGGACTTACTCTCGAAAGATATTTTCCTTCTGGCGCAGTTGGGTAAAAAGAGATAGCGTAAGCGGTAAGTTATATATTTAAGGATAGTGAAACATTAAATATTTCACTTCTATTGAGTAAAATAAACAAGTTACCGTATTTATACGTGGGAGAGCCATGCTTCGGCACGCATGGGCTGGCTCGATCGGAGAAATACCACGTTCTCACAGAAAACCGGCGTGAAACAGCGCTTGCGCTGTGTTTCGCCGAGTGAGTGAGTTTACCGGAGGCCCAATTCCCTTCCCTATCATCCCCAATTCCCTTCCCTTCCCATCCCTACCCTCCCCTATTACCCTATTCGCTCTTAAAAGGCCGGCAACGCACCTGCAGCTCTTCTGATGCTGCGAGTGTCCATGGGCGACGGATGTTGCTTTCCATCAGGTGACCCGTTTGCTCGTTTGCCCCCTTATTTCATAAAAAAAAATTAGAAAATTCAAATGCTTAGCCATTATGCTACCAAACTTGGCACAAACGTTTTAGAGTAAAAACATATTTAACCTTGAGCTTAGTATTTCATAATCATGATAATTCATAAAACAGAGCACAAAGTAACGAACAAAGTTATACACGGGTAACGTTACTGAAATTATGTAAATTGTTGGCACTAACGTTTGCCTTCTGAATAGCGATATTAATTAGTCATAACAGAATAGGGTGTAATTTTATTTTACAATGGAACGAAAATAATACAACAAACGACCTCTGTGAATTACCTCGTTTTATTATTAATGAATATATTAATCGATGTAAAGCTATTATTGGATATGCTTTTATGGCTTTAAATAAATCGAATTTAATTTCCATTGTTGTTTAATGCAGACTTTTTCTTGGAACAATTTTCAGGGCGAGCGAAGTGAGCCCTAGTATATCCCCAAAATCTGAACATTTTGTGGTACACTTTATGGAAAAACTATCACGCCTATTGCTTTGTTCTTTAACGTAGTCATTTTTATTTATATGTAGATGTGTTATCATTGGTCATTCAAGTAAAACTCAAAGGTGACTGACTGATTGACATAGTGATCTATCAACGCACAGCCCAAACCACTGGACGGATCGGGCTGAAATTTGGCATGCAGGTAGATGTTATGACGTAGGCATCCGCTAAGAAAGGGTTTTGATAAATTCCAACCCCAAGGGGTTCAAATAGGGGATGAAATTTTGTATATAATAATACTTCTTAACGGGAGCGAAGCCGCGGGCAAAAGCTCGTATTATATAAAACTCAAAGGTGACTGACTGATAGACATAGGGATCTATCAACGCACAGCCCAAACCACCGGACCGATCGGGCTGAAATTTGGCATGCAGGTAGATGTTATGACGTAGGCATCCGCAAAGAAAGGATTTTGATAAATTCCAACCCCATGGGGTTCAAATAGGGGATGAAAGTTTGTATATAATAATACTTTTTAACGCGAGCGAAGCCGCGGGCAAAAGCTCGTTAAAATATAAAAAAACAGCCTTAGAGATTATTATTTATTACAACAAAAAAAAACACGAGAGTTTATATTGATATTATGTAGATTGTAACTATATTATGTGTTGTCAGGCAGTCAAGGTGTGACGACGCGTCACACGAGCCCTCACAAAGCTAGGCTTTTAGCTAGTATAGATAACAACGACACGGAGGCCGATTAAGTTTCAGGACGGAATTAGGTAGTTATCTACTAACTTTTATTTTCATTTATTTTTATCTAAGATATACAATGATATCGCCGTACTTTCCATAAGCCAATCTCATCGTAATTTCATTAATAAAATTATAATTTTTATTCCTTTGTCCTTCTCCCGTGGTCTATTCTACGTCTTCACCTTATATGTCACATTCGAACCAGTAGTTTAAAAATATTTAAATAAACGTTTATTCAAGAATCCTAAGGACCTTTTTCGATACAATCGAACAAATTTTAACAATAAAAATGAATTTTAAATTTTGTTAGTGTCGCTAAACTTCGAGAATGGCTGAACCGATTTGGCTAATTTTAGTCTTGAAATGTTCGTGGAAGTCCAGGGAAGGTTTATTTTAGAATTTAGAAGAGAAGTGATACGAAATTTACCGGGTCTTGTACTACTAAACTTTAACTACAGAACATATAACCTGCTCCTTTTTTGTAGTCTGTTATCTAGTAAAAATTAAATAAATCGCGAAAATCGAGTCGCCTTGGCTCCTGGTCTACTTACAACTCAATCCTAACATTAGCAGTCCGATCACGCGGCCAATCGCTGCACTCCGGTATAAATGCACCGAGATACCCCGAGGGTACTTAGTTCATATCCCACGTTATTTTTATTTACAATTTACAGCATCCACTGATTTATCTGCGGATTTGCGGTGGTCTGGTTTTGTGGGGTTTTATTGTCTTTTAGTTTTTATACTTGTGTTGGTAATTATTGTGGTTATGTAGGGCTCTAGGTTGTAAGCATCTGAGCCCTTACGAATTATAAGCCGACCAACGAAAGTCGGCAATGTTCAAGACTGGTAATGATAGCTTATAGGTTGCTAGAATTTACACTTTTAAAATATTGTCATAACAGACTATCATTACTTAAGAGTCCGGGTGCCATCGCAGTTCTCATAGAAACGTAATACCAAGATCATTTCCCATACGAGAATATTTACCATATTTGAGTTATTATTCAGCTTCAGATAGTAATTGTAGCGTAATTAGAGCGTCCGTGGCCTAATGGGTAGACCTTCGGTTCGCACTCCTAGAGAGTGCAGGTTCGAACCCGGGTGGAGGCGTGTACCTATGAGACATTTTCTGATCTCAAGTACATAATACGGACGCTCGTACGGTGAAGGAAAACATCGTGAGGAAACCCGCGCATAGTTGGTCCCAGACGTATTGACTAGTTCTTTCCTCTGGACTAGGCCGACTATGATGCGAGAATGCCGTATGCGCTTGGGCAACAAAATCTTGTCCCAGGCACTACAGTATTTGAGGAGTGGTTACTTCGCTCTGAAAAATATTGTATAAATCATCCGCAATGGATGTAAAGGCCTAGTAAGGTAGTAATTACCTAGGTTCCTATACAAAGATTAACTGCAAAATATTTACATACCAAAAATATGAACGATTACAATATTTACATACTAAATTGTAATCGTTCTTATTTTTTGGTAGGTAAATATTTTGCAGTGAATCTTTGTACAGGAACTCTGACTTCCCCTTGCCATTAGAGCTAATTAAGACTCATCTTAGAGAGATGAATTAAGGTTAAACTATCAACTGGTAAAAATCACCAATTCTCGTAGAGTTCTGCCAAAAAAACTCCGCTAGCTCACTCCAAAGAAGAAGAAGGGCTCCCGCCGAAAGTATTCGGCGTCGCGGTCTACTTAAGCTTTCAACTCGGCCGCAATTTGTCACGGAGATAAATTTGTACGTGATATGAATTATCTCCGCTGCTTCCTTAGCGGTTAATTACTGTCAACTTAAGAAAAGAGTTTCTTTGTCTTTTTTTAATATGGCTGAGCCGTGAAGCTATGCTGCCGTCCTAAAGTTAAGTGCAGTAAGTCAATTTTTTTGAAAAATTTAATTTAGACCATAATAATTATATAAGTATGGTACCTATTAACTAAATTTGCTAAAAATTCGACTTACTGCACTTATCGTAAGGACGGCAGCATGGCAGTCTGTTATTGTTTGTTCTTTAGATGGCATATTTTTTAAAGTAAAACTGTCTAAACCTTCGTGAATTTTTGGGAAATGGAACGTACATCAGAAATCATGTAAAAAACCTGCTTGGGTGAAAATAATGACACAGAGATTGGGACAGTACCTACACATGAAGTATTAAATTATGCTAGTGTAGAGTGTAGGCTATTTAAAACTGCTGCCTCGAATATGGCGGCGAGCAGTGCGGTGCGTACGGCGATTGGCTAGCGGATATTATAGTGACCGCTTAGGCTGGATTTAATATAATATGAGTTCGCCCAAACAAGCAAAAATATGTTTTTTTTTTATGAAATAAGGGGGCAAACGAGCAAACGGGTCTCGAAACCTGATGGAAAGCAACTTCCGTCGTCCATGGACACTCGCAGAATCAGAAGAGCTGCAGGTGCGTTGCCGGCCTTGTAAGAGGGAATAGGGGGAGGGTAGGGAAGGGAATAGGGGAGGGTAGGGAAGGAAATAGGAGAGGGTAGGGATGGGTAAAAGGGTAGGGGATTGGGCCTCCGGTAAACTCATTTACTCGGCGAAACACAGCGCAAGCGCTGTTTCACGCCGGTATTCTATGAGCCCGTGGTATTTCTCCGGTCGAGCCAGCCCATTCGTGCCGAAGCATGGCTCTCTCACGTCAACCGAATGTAAGTATAATATGACAGCGTGAGCGCGCCGCCATGTTACATAATATTATATTCGCTTGTGATCTCGCAGTGTAGCGGCCAAACCGCGCGTTTGCGCCGCTGCTTTTTTTAAATCCAGCCATAACATACTTGTGTGTGGATCTGTATAGTGTAGAGTGTAGACTGTAGGTATATAACGAACTAGCGACCCGCCCCGGCGTCGCACGGTTATAAAATATATAGCCACTGAAAAAATGATTAAAATCGATAGCCTATGAATTATGATGCTACACGTGGTCTACTTCTTACTGAAAGAATTTTTCAAATCGGACCTATTGTTCCTGAGATTAGAACGTTCAAGTTAGCCCTTTCAAATAATTTTCCCCATTTTCCTCTATTTCTTCGCTCCTATTAGTCTAAGCGTGATAAAATATAGCCTATAGCCTTCCTCGATAAATGGGCTATCTAACATTGAAAGAATCATCAAAATCTGTTGCGTAGTTTTAAAGATTAGAGGGAACAAAGGGACATAAAAAAAAAAGCGACTTTGTTTTATAATATTATGTATAAAATACACCATTGACATAATGGTCTTGTAACCATCTTAGGCGCACTGTATGGCGTCCACCGCGCACTGCCGGTGCTATAGCCAAATCGCGCCGCTAACCGCCACATTCGAGGCATCGGCCTCAAACTAATTTTCACTACACCCATTCTCAGAACTTATACAAGAAAACTAACGCAGCCCCGGGGGAAGGAATTAATTAAATGGAAAAAGAAAATAAAAGTGAACCCGATAATAAGATTTGACGGCTATAAGCCAATTTTCCCCGCCTTTTGCCGGCTATCCGAGAGTTTCTAATGAAGTGCTTTATTATGTGGCGACGTTTTCATTGCATTATAGAGTCTAGACTTGGACTTGTTTGCAATAACATTGTGGTTCAATAGTAAGCTTTCGGTACCAGAGTAAGAAAAGAGCGAATGTAACAGATATAACAAACAAAATCAGAAGGCTAAAATGGTAATGGGCAGGCCACATGATTAGACAAAAAGATGGAGCAACATGGTAACTCTATGGTATCCCAGAGATGGACAAAGGAAAAGGGGCAGGCCCCAAAAGCGATGGGATGATGATATCCGACAAGTAGCTGGAATGACATGGCATAGAGTAGCACAGAACAGACAAGAATGGAAAAGATTGGAGGAGGCCTTTGCCTACTGGCAACCTGATCTCAAGAGACAGAGATCAAGCAAACTGAATAAAGGCTTTTATTATTATTATTGTTACTAAAGTAAGAATTTAGAATGTTACTAGTAGTATCGAAAAATAAAAGTACAGCCTATTGCATATTGTTCCTTTTGAATTCGGCTACTACCAACGTTTTTAGGGTTCCGTACCCAAAGGGTAAAAACGGGACCCTATTACTGAGACTTCAATGTCTGTCCGTCTGTATCCAGGCGGTCCTTGAGTTACAGACTCAAGAACCGCTATAGCTAGAATTCTGAAATTTTCACAGATTGTGTATATCTGTTGCCGCTATAACAACAAATACTAAAAAACAAATAAAATTAATATTTAAGGGGGGCTCCCACACAACAAACGTGAGATTTTTGGCCTTTTTTGCTCTATATCAATAATGGCAACGGGTAGGTACTTTACTTGAATTTTCTCAAAGGTGTACTTTAATATTTAAGAATAATATTAGAATAAAATAAAAACTTAAGGGGGCTCCCATACAAAAAACACAATTTTTGGCCTAATTTTGCTCTCTAATGGTACGGAACCCTACGTGCGCAAGTGCGACTCGCACTTGGCCGATTATTAAAATATTGCATAGCTTCTATAGCTTTGAACGCGGCAACCGAATTAAGAAATTCCGTAACGAAAAACGCCTAAAATTCGTCTAACTTCGTTTTAGTTCGGTTCGGTGTGGCTCGGGACGTGGTGCTCGCGCTATGTTGTTTGTTTGCATAATATGCAAATTATAATTCCGTAAATTGATAAAAAATGCTATGCAATAGCTACTGTAGTGCATCGGGTATGTTCGCAGATGCCAATGACTTCTATGCAATAATGAGGAAAAAAGTCGCCTCACTAGTAAACAGAGTGCGAGGGAGCTCGAACACAGTCCTGAGGATGATTAGTGAAAGAGTAGATTCAGTCTTGGTGGGCAGGTTCATTGAACTTCATGTTATGAAGTCTCAATGAAGTCAATGGGTTTAAATAACATTTTGTATCCAAATTTAGCCAAACATTTTTGCCACATTTATGACCCGAAAAACATCCTACATGAAAAATTTAAAACAAAAATCCAACTCGATGGTTGAAATAAAGCTACATTGGAATTTCAACTCGTCCGTGAAAGTTGTATTTTCGTATTTTTAATTACCTCCTGGCTGGAAATAAAATATTTACGGACCAATTTTACAGGTCCATGACGGTGGCAGGTGCCAAATTTTCCAAGAATGCTCTTTATTTTCATTTGATACGGGTCCTAGCTTAACCGGGCTCTTTTGTTGAAGATACATTTCAGTTCATTGACATTTTATACTAAGTTGCGAAGATATTAAAGGGGTATTTCACTTTAGAAGGATATATTGTGTATATCGGAAATAATTTTATAATTAATGTTTTGTTTTGAAAACACATTGGTGGGTGTTAGGCCCAATTCACACCGGATCGGCAGCGGCCGGCAGCGGCGCGAAGAGCACTTATAGTGTGAAACAATTTTAAACTTTATTTACATACTTATAACTTCTAGTATCGCTTGAAAACTTCAAAAGTTGAGGCAGCGCGCGACCGCGCGCGGTCTTAGGCGGAAAGTGCTCGCGGCTTCCCGCGACCTTGGTTTTGCCCTAATAGAGATAGGAATAGCTCACAATTGACATAAAATATATGTCTCTAATGTCTAATGTGTCTCTAGTAGGGCAAAAGCAGAGGCGCGGCGAGGCCGGCAGCGGCGCGAAGAAGCGCGGCGAGACCGGCAGAGGCGGCTCGCGTCGCCACGGGCGGTCGCTTGTGGACGCTCGCGGCCGCTGGCGGCCGCGCGCTACCTTCAGAGCGCCGCACAGTGGATCGAAAATCGAGTTCATAGACAAAGGAACTTGAATTTCCAGATGTATAAAGTACAAATGGTGCCGTAATACAAAATATGCCAAATTGTGAGTAATAATTAGTACTATAATAGTGTGTGAGGATATAACGGCCAACCATGCGATTCCAGAGATATTATGCTCATTTTTCATGTCGGCTCCATACTAAAATTTTTTAAAAAATTTATTACTCCCTTATTATTACACGTAGTTGCGTCTTTTTACATTTTATTGTTCAACTTGTTCTTATGTCTATGATACTCGATTTTCGATCCACTGTGCACCGCGCGTCTGTCGGCGGAAAGTGCTCGCGGCTTCCCGCGACCGCCCGCGTCGTCGCGAGGCGCCTCGAGGTGTCGCGAGGTGCCGCGACACCTCGAGGCGCCGCCTAGACATAAGAACAAGTTCTTATTACCTATATAAGAAATTCAAGAATTTCCAGATGTCATTTTTTTGGGCTGAAATATGGTCTCCTAGTTGTTATTACATAATAAAATGTAAAAAGACGCAGCTACGTGTAATAATAAGGGAGTAATAAATTTTTTAAAAAATTTTAGTATGGAGCCGACATGAAAAATGAGCATAATATCTCTGGAATCGCATGGTTGGCCGTTATATCCTCACACACTATTATAGTACTAATTATTACTCACAATTTGGCATATTTTGTATTACGGCACCATTTGTACTTTATACATCTGGAAATTCAAGTTCCTTTGTCTATGAACTCGATTTTCGATCCACTGTGCGGCGCTCTGAAGGTAGCGCGCGGCCGCCAGCGGCCGCGAGCGTCCACAAGCGACCGCCCGTGGCGACGCGAGCCGCCTCTGCCGGTCTCGCCGCGCTTCTTCGCGCCGCTGCCGGCCTCGCCGCGCCTCTCCGCGCCGCTGCCGGCCGCTGCCGATCCGGTGTGAATTGGCCCTTAAGGTTTTTCAATATGAAAGAGGCTAACGGCCGTTCCCAATATTTGATCTATCTCTGGTTTTGCCCTACTAGAGATAGGAATAGCTCACATTACGGCCGTTCCCAATATTTGATCTATCTCTGCTTTTGCCCTACTAGAGACACATTAGACATTAGAGACATATATTTTATGTCAATTGTGAGCTATTCCTATCTCTATTAGGGCAAAACCAGAGATAGATCAAATATTGGGAACGGCCGTTAGACATTAGAGACATATATTTTATATCAATTCAATGTTAGCTGCGATCGGTTGTATGTCAAACCAGAGATAGATTGAATATTGGGAACGGCCGTAAGTGATGCGACTTTCGATTTTAATGAACCGTTCGAAATTGAGTTTGACTTACTGCATAACAAGATACTCATTAAATTAATAATAATTATTGCCATAACACAAACATTACTAGTATGGGATACGACGTAATGAGTATTGACTAAATAGTTGCCTAGTTGGACATTGGACAATCAAAAAGTGCTTGTCAATTCAATTCTATATTACTGTATACAATATATTAACACACAGTTATAGACCAAATCAGAAAATTCTCGTCACAACGTCCAAATATGTTTGTGTTATTTACAAACGTAAACCAATTTTAAAGAAAGTATGGGAGATATTTAAAAAATCGGGAAAATATATTATTATAGTTTTATCTCAGAACGTACGGTTCCCGCACTATAGACGTACAGAGTTGTGGCCAACATCCGGTGTTGAGATAAAAATTCCATCAAAAAGTTTTGATACAATTTTAAACCTGCCAAGAAGTCCAAATAAATATAATATGTCTTGAAATATCTAGACAATTTATCAAGCGCTCCCCAGCTGTTATAAATGGCTAAATTTATATCAGAGTGCAGTAAAGTAACAAATTCACCGTTCAAAAGTTAAACCAATTTTGATAGAGCCGAGCAGTTTAAGTTTCATTCCGCCATCAATCACTAAAAACCGGTGTACACGTTACGATTTGTCGTCGCGATTAGTCTGAGCAATATCGGCTGTATATTAACAAGAATTCGATGTCATCATAAGTCATGACTCAATAAAAATCGTACATTTACAAAAAAAGCCTTTCTAAGTAGTCTGATGGTCCATACCTCGTGGCTCGTACGCGTATAGTTCATAATTTATAAACCGGTGGTTTGGTACCATTGTAGAATCGACATTCAGAAAATATTTTGTAACTGAATAAAATATTTGAATTTGAATTATTCATCACTATAACCTTATCTAATATCAACACTTTTGCACCTCTACGATAAAACGTTTCGTGTACAGCGTGCTTAAATACTATTTGACACAACGAGTAAAAAGTTCGTTAGTACCTATCACCTGTCATGGTTTATGTTAAGTATTCAGTTTATGAGAAATCTGCAATCTTTGCCCACTAAATAAAATTAAACCGGGTTTCTTTTAATTGATAATAAAATACTCATCATTATTTATTCTCCTAATCTCAATTTATATGATACGAGCTTTTGCCCGCAGCTTCGCTCGCGTTAGGAAGTATTATTATATACAAACTTTTATCAACTATTTGAACCCCTTGGGGTTGGAATTTATCAAAATCCTTTCTTAGCGGACGCCTGCGTCATAACATCTATACTGTACTCGGCGAAACATGGCGGTAGCGGTCATCGACTCCCTGTCAAAAACTTGTCATTTTCTGTATAAACCGCGATTGATAATGAAGTGTCAGATTTGTAAATCGCGGCTTTGTATAGAAAATGACAAGTTTTTGACAGGGAGCCAATGACCGCTACCGCCATGTTTCGCTGAGTACAGTTTATGGCGGCTCTCGACATAGGCGAACGCGTTGGCCAACGCGTCTGCAGACGCGTTGGCCCAATGTGTAGAACGGGCGTTCGCGCGTTGGCCGTAGGTATTTAGACGTTGGCCAACGCGCGAACGCCCGTTCTACACATTGGGCCAACGCGTCTGCAGACGCGTTGGCCAACGCGTTCGCCTATGTCGAGAGCCGCCATTACCTGCATGCCAAATTTCAGCCCGATCCGTCCAGTGGTTTGGGCTGTGCGTTGGTATATCACTATGTCAATCAGTCAGTCAGTCACCTTTGAGTTTTACATATATAGATATAAAATTCTCCTATCACGGTGCTTGTTGCCAAACTCCTCCAAAATGGATGAATCGATTTTGAAAAAAACAGAGCTTATCACTTTGGTGCGTTCTCGGATCTACTAAGTAATAATAATAATATTTATAATATATTCATTTTCAAATCACATACAAGCAGATGCTTATAAATAAGGGCAGTTGAAGTTAGGTTCATCAAATTCAGTGGTTAGGGTTGGAAGCTGCATAAATTAAAACTAGTAAAAGGTATTGTATATTAGTTAGTATTTTAAAACTAGTAAGTATTTTAAAGTTTAAGCCCGCCCCGCACGTCCAGGCATATTGTAAACCGTACATATTTAATTCGTTAATTAATAAAATAAATAAAATTCGTCGTCGGCATAGCGAGTCAACGCCAAATTACCTCCATAATTACCGTTAATCGTACGTATTACGGCACGTACGTACTACAATACCGTGAAACATCCTACCTGCAGCTCTTCTGATGTTGCGAGTGTCCAAGGGTTAGTTGCTTTCCATCAGGTGACCGGTTTGCTCATTTGATTTTATAAATGAAAATAAAAAAATACGATTGGGGAAGCCGATCGAATTGATCGCAATTCGACCTAAGTAGTCTCTGCCAAATCGCGTGTTCTCGACACGTGTTGCCTCAAACGCTATAACAGTTTGAGGTATTGAACCTCTAACCCACATAAATAAATCAAGATAGAACGGCTAAGCGGGTGGAGTACGCGTGTTTTAATCTTGCAGTATACTGCAAGATTCGTTGAACGTTCATTCAGACAGCACGACTCGACTTGATTACACCGGAGCGGTTGTGTAAAAAATAAAAATGCCTTATTGTGCAGTGTCTAATTGTAAAAACAGAAGTACGAAAGTGGATCGGTCAAAAGGAGGTATTTCTTGCCACGGGTAAGTTATTTGTTCTAACTAAAAGCAAAGCAAAAATTGACACGATCGATTCGTTAGCAACGCACGCGCGTCGCCGTTCTATCTTGATTTATTTCTGTGCTCTAACCGTTAATGACATAAAGCTTATTTTGATATATTTCTACACGTACGCATAGAAAGCGCCCTAAAATGGAAAAGCAAGAACACCGTTGGGGTTTTAGTGAGTATGTCCGGGCTTCCACCGCCCCGGGTATTCCCACGTACTCCCCAGACTGCCGCGGATGCGTACGCACATTTTCTCAACGAAAAAAAAACAAAAAGGGCGACCTCGCTACTCATTTTGTGCACGAGTAGGGCCAGATCGGCCTGCGACCAGTTAGACCGGATTCGATTATAACAGAGGTTTCGATGTACATCCGATTCGAACTCTTGAAAATACGCTCCAGAGTATACGAAAATTATTTCTGTGATAGTTGCGCACTTAGTTTTTTTATTACACTTTTATTTATCTTACTAAGTATATGTATATTTATAATGTATCTCACTAGACTTTTTATTGAGTATCAAAATTTTTATCTTCTCTAAATGTATGGTTCCAGCTCTCCTATATTACATGCACGAAATACTACCTGGTCATTACCAAGCCAGCCATAATGGTGTAGCCAAGCATTGTGATTTGTGGCTAAGTAATCAGTCAATTCGGAAATGCTCTGCCATTGTAATCAGTGAATATGTGCCCTAGTACTATTGATTTGCGAATAAGTATTCGTGATAATAAAAATAAGAAATAAAAATTGTTTTATTTCTGAGCAGATTTTAAGAAAATGCTTGTTGATACTCAGTGCTTACCACCGGTTCGGGAACTATCCCGGCGAGAAGAACCGGCGTAAGAAACTCGGTGTCTGGTAAAACTATATTATGATGTCAGTCAAAAAATAACTTGCTTGGGATACCAGTAATAATAATAAAGTACGCCTTAAAAAGCGCTTACACGGGCAATAATTGCGGCAATAATTGCCCGGCAATACGAATGGACTGATCTGGAGCAATCAGCGGAGCAATATGGAGCAATTTCAATAAATTGCAGCAATTATTTCAGCGATATTGCTCCAGATATTTCATATCGCCAATACGAATTGACGAATATATCCGATGGGCTCGTGTATGACAGTATTGCCTAGTAACTAGTTGATGAAGTTGTATTGCGATGTATTGCGCAATATTGCTGCTTATTGCCGAAAATTGATTGATGTAGTCGTGACGTCAAAGTTGCCGAGAATTGACTGGAGTGGAGTAATTTTAGCCCGTATAAGCGTACCTTTAGCAGAGTAGACAGAATTACAGAGTGTGCCGACTTAGAACTGATGTTGAAAAAAAAAAGGGTTGTTAAATTGTTACCTACGAATTTAAAACTATGACATATTCGCTGGACGTGTTCCTCTTTGGTCGTATTGTTGTTTGTGTTTTGGCACATGTGATTAAAATTGTCAGAATCCAATTTTGAAATCTTTATTTAAAATATTTGAAAATAAATTATATCAGCCAGCGCGAGGCACATTGCGTTCTAGTAGGGGAGGCTAGCTATTATAATAATATATAATATATATATAATAGCTCCCACACCGAAACCGGTGTGGGAGCTATTATATATTATTGCTTTTTTTTACATGTAGGTATAATGTTTATAGTTTTCCGTAGTCTAGTGCGTACACGGCACAGTTAATGAATCTGAAAACGAGTTAAAGTTTTAAATGCCGCCATGAATGCAGGCTGTTGCTCAATTATAATTTGGCACAATTTTTGCCTTTACCGCCGTATTAATGAGATTTTACGATTAGTTCAAAATATATTCACAGCATTTCCGAGCTATAAACTGGGTTTAAGTATGAAAATGCAGGCTAACAAACTTTTCTCTGCAGTTTAACGGTCAGTTTTACCTTTATTAGTGTACTAAAGTAAAATAGTATTGGTAAAAATTCTCACGCAAACTGAAAACAACACTTTGTTGTGATAGCCACAAAGAAATTGTTTTACCCAATAAAAGTAAGCAAAATTAGAATCCAAAACTTGCACTTAAACAATTTTTTTTTTATGAAATAAGGGGGCAAACGAGCAAACGGGTCACCTGATGGAAAGCAACTTCCGTCGCCCATGGACAATCGCAGCATCAGAAGAGCTGCAGGGGAGAGTAGGGATGGGAAGGGAATAGGGGAGGGTAGGGAAGAGAATAGGGTAGGGGATTGGGTCTCCGATAAACTCACTCACTCGGCGAAACACAGCGCTAGCGCTGTTTCACGCCGGTTTTCTGTGAGAACGTGGTATTTCCCTGGTCGAGCCGGCCCATTCGTGCCGAAGCATGGCTCTCCCACGTAATAAATTTGGCAACATTTAAGCGAATATATAATTTAAAAAATTGTTTTGCTCTTGGGCTTGAGTTAAAATGCTAATTTATTTTATAAGATGTGTATTGTGTATTTTCAGTTTAATAAACTTAACTGCCTTATAGACTTTACCATTGATTTTGTGTCTGCTAAAATTACGCTGGAACCATACCTTTTACAATAATAAATAGTAGCTTATACTATCTATGGTAGAAACATAAAGTTAATATACCTGACGACCTCTGTGGCTCAGTGGTGAGCGCGTTGGTAGCTCAAGCCGGGGGTCGCGGGTTCGAATCCCGCCGACGGAACAATAAGTTTTCAATGTGCCCGGGTCTGGATGTGTATTAAATATGTGTATGACATAATAAAAATCTTAAATATATGTATAGTATAAAAGTATTAAATATATTTCCGTTGTCTGGTACCTGTAACACAAGTCCTTTAGGTACTTAGCACGGGGCCAGACTGACGTGGTGTGAAGCGTCCATAGATATTATATTATAAAAAAAAAATATAGAGCAACAATCTCGAGCTGTCAAACGAAACCGAAATTGGTTTCATCTGTGTACGTATGTGTGTACGTACCTGTAAAAATATGTGTACGTATACACTTACACAAGCATGATTGAACATGATTTCTATGAGATTAAATAATCAACGTGTGGCACGTGCCGACTGGACGTCAAAAAATAGAGTGCTGATGTCATGTATCACACGTCTCTTTTTATGATAGTGACATCTCTCTTGCTCAGGCCTTCGTTTCTCTATTCCGCTAGGTATATTAACTTTATGGGTAGAACATAATTTTTAAAACTTTACAAAATACGTATGCGATACAAATAAAACCTTTTATTCTATTAACATTAGTATGTTATTGAACATACTAATGTTAATAGAATAAAAGGTACTTATACGTGGGAGAGCCATGCTTCGGTGCGAATGGGCCGGCTCGACCGGATAAAAACCACGTTCTCACAGAAAACCGGCGTGAAACAGCGCTTGCGCTGTGTTTCGCCGAGTGAGTGAGTTTACCGGAGGCCCAATCCCCTAACCCCTACCCTATTCCCTTCCCTACCCTCAACTATTCCCTTCCCTCCCCTACCCTCCCCTATTACCCTATTCCCTCTTAAAAGGCCGGCAACGCACTTGCAGCTCTTCTGATGCTGCGAGTGTCCATGGGCGACGGAAGTTGCTTTCCATCAGGTGACCCGTTTGCTCGTTTGCCCCCTTATTTCATAAAAAAAAAAAAAAAAAAAAAAACATTAAAAATAATAATAAAAGGCTTTCCCTGAAGTCAATAAAAGTTCCAATATAACTGAAACAAGTATTACATTGGCACTCGTTTTGAACTAAAGTAAAACTGTTTGGGAGTTGGGAGGTAGCCAATATCGAGCTTCCAACTTTCCCTCCGAGATCTTTAAGTAAAATCTACTGATTTATCTGTTAATATTTCGGTAATTTTGTAGAGGTAAGTTTAGACGCGACTATGAAAATGTAACATAACTTTGTTGCGCACAAGTTCGTCACAAATACTTTTTTGTTGAAATTGAAAGAGCTTTAAAGGTGAAGAATTTACAGACAAACAAACTTTACATACTATAGTTTATCGCGGCAACAGTAAATTTTTCCATGATAGAAAAAACCTATAAATCTTTTGATTTGTATGGGCAAACGCGATAAAAAATTTTAGTCTTACAGAGCTGCAACTTTCACAGTAAATTAACTCTATATTAAGGTGATAATAATTTACACCTTAAAGTATTATCACGTCTTAGTTTTGTTGCACCCTATGAATTAAATATATTTATCACTTATCAGTAACAAACAAATTCGACATTTGCTCACATCTAAAAAAATATGAAGTTTAGACGCATAGGAGCAGTCTTATATATTTTTTTTATTTATTTATTGGGAGCTGGAAACGAGTCCTTTGCTCCAAAAAAAAATACAATAATAATACAAAATACAACAGATTAAAATTAAAAAAAAGGAATGTCATTCTTCTATGTTGGTTCTCACCACAGGCTCTCACCAATGTTCACACTAAGCACTATTTACAAAAAAAAAACAAAACACTACGGTACCTATTTACAATTGAGCAGTCTTATAAAAAATACTGTGTTCCAAATCTGCCAATCTCCTTTGTCCTAATTTGGTAAAAATTCTCACGCAACCTCAAAACAGTGTAGATAGATGAGGCTACGTTCTAAGCCTTTCCTCCCACTTCCCCCAGTTTTCCCCACACTCCCCACTTCTCCTCTCTTCCCTCCACTCCCCACTTCCCCCCACCCCCTGGATCATCTCAGCGGGGGGATGATCACTCGGGATTTATGTTGGGCGCGTGTTTTCATTAATACGTTTTCCTTGATATTAGAGTTATATTAAAAAAGGTTTTTTCGGCGGTTACACTATTCACGTTGGCCGTAAGATGAATCTGCTGGTCGTAATATTCGTCTTTAATTATCTATGATTGCTGTCGATTGTGTATACTGTAGATAAATCATAGTGGCAAATAGGTATATCGATCATGGCCCAAAAGATTCTATTTTGAGAACATAGATTTTCTGATGTCTAAAATTACCCTATGTACTCCCAAAACTCAAAATATCTTCATATGAAATTATATATCAGTTTTAAAAGTGGAGAAGTAACAGACTGCTGGTCATAGAGACAAAGAAATAGGCAGACAGCTATTTTTCATCAAGTTTTTGTCTGTCTGACTGTCTGTTTATTCCGCTACGTCTATACACACTTTCATATTTATTCCATTTGAAACCGTTTTAAACTAGCCCTAAAAATTTTTAAATGTATGTCATACTAACCAAATATGGACATTTTTTTAACTAACCCTAAAAATTTTTAATGTATGTAATAATACTTACTAACCAGTGGACCATAATAAAGATATTTGTTGTTAAAGACTACTATTATTTTATTGTCAAAGTATTTTTGCACAGGAAAATACAAGCAGCAGGAGAGGGTTAAATCATAAGACCCCATGGGTTAAAGTTAATTCACCATGACGCCCCCATACAATATTTTAACAGACTATTGCCTTGTACCATAACTTCCCAAATTCATCGCTTTTCCTCATGTATAATTGTATATTATATTTGCTGACAATATATTTTAGGCAAAAATGTATTTTAGGAAAGTTGTTTTAGTTATGGTTTCGTATAAAATAGAAAACACAGTTTGTTAAAGACAAACATGATATTATAAAAGCAATTAAATATAATATTATAAAAACAATTAAATCTTATTTCAGCAACGTTATAACTCTATGATTTCAGCACATTGAATTGATATTCATCTTGAACAAAACTTTTTTATCGAGCGACTTTTCCAACGTATCAGACAAATATTATAATTTTTTGGTAACAATAATAAAAATAATATAGATTACTTTTAATAATGTTATTTTACATATAACGTGACCTTAAAGGCCAGCCGCACACACACGTTTTCCAGATTCGGAAATCCGAAAGCATGGAAACACAAACTTAAACGTGGGAGAGCCATGCTTCGGCACGAATGGGCAGGCTCGACCGGAAAAATACCACGTTCTCACAGAAAGCCGGCGTGAAACAGCGCTTACGCTGTGTTTCGCCGAGTGAGTGAGTTTACCGGAGGCCCAATCTCCTGGCCTACCCTATTCCTTTCCCTACCCTCCCCTATTTCCTACCCTTCCCTTCCCTACCCTCCCCTATTACCCTATTCCCTCTTAAAAGGCCGGCAACGCACTTGCAGCTCTTCTGATGCTGCGAGTGTCCATGGGCGACGGAAGTTGCTTTCCATCAGATGACCCGTTTGCTCGTTTGCCCCCCTTATTTCGTGAAAAAAATAAAAATATGCGCTATTCTCACGGAATTTCGAATACGGAAAACAAATTCGGAAATCGCATGCCGGCCTAAGTATCACTCTTCGGGCGTTTGTGCACTACACGGAATTTTACCATCCGGCGCGGCGTGGCATCTCGATTTCCTACCTTATTTATATGGCAAACGTGAAAGTTATGAAGTAAAATTCCGTGTAGTGCACAAACGCCCTTAGGCTAAAATAACGAGCATTTCCAAGTTTCTTAAACTCGGGAACTGTGCTTATCGCAGTCACGTCGCTGTCAAAAACGGAATTGTTTAATACAAGAACGCTGTCCTGTGACAGGACTCCTGTCAAGATCTGAACAAGTTGCCGTCAAGTGTCACTTCCGCGCGGCTATCGTGACACTTACACTTGGTAATTGCTGATAGCGCTCATTTGAATCTCAAGTTGAGAAGACTTTAAATGTCGCTGTTTAAATAGAAGAGAGAAATGCGAAAAATAATTGTACTGTGTAACCAAAGAGACAGTACAGTTGTGATACTGTATTGACAATTTGTTAGTACTATTTGTACTAATAATATGTATTCTGTGGTATATGCAATTCTGTTGCGCATACCGTACATTTATATACGGTTACAAATATCAGCAAATTTGGTTCAGCGGTTTGGGCGTAAAGAGGTAACAGACAGACATAATATAGACAAAATTTCGCATTTATAATATCAAGGTTGGGTTACACCAGAGGCGTGGTTAAAGTTAAAGTTGAGGTCAAAGTTATGGTTATAGTTAAGGCTAAATTTAGCTTTAACTTTAACCTTAACTTTGACCGGAGAAATTGACAAATGACAGCTGGTCTAACAAGGTAATAAATGAACGTGGGCGGGGGCGCTGCTGGTAAAGGACAACTGTCAAAAATTGCCTTTTTGTATGATGACAGCGTTAGTTCCTTTTTTCGCCACGTGCATTTAAAACCTTGTCGATCTCTATGGTTATGGTTAAATATGGCGTCTTGATGGCGTCCATTTTTAACTTTAACCAAAGATTTGACATTTTGCATTGTAGTTAAAGTAGTTAAAGTTACAGTTATAGCTAAAGTTGGTGCAACCCAACCTAAGTACCTAGTCAGGATAGACAGATACATTTGCGCATTTATAATATTTATATGGATTATGTGCGTATCTCCAATGAATATGCGGTACTTAGTGAAATCAAATTGAAATCTTTCTTACTTTATAAGTAGGTAACTAATTTTTATTTATTTATTTTATTTTCTTAGGAAAACTTACAGCTACATAATAATAACTTTACTTAAGTAAAACTATTACAAATCTGAGAACCAATAACAAGTTTAAAAATATAAATATCAATTAAAGCAAAGTGAAAATTAAGCTCTGCATGGCTAACTTAAAATTTAATATACCTAATATTTGGTGGAACAGGTGATAATAATTTGAAGTCCTTAAATACTATTCTATAATAAGATTATTATTATGTAATGTGCTGAGCAGAATCTACTGAGCTAAATTATATTATGATGCTTACAAATACTTTTCGTAGATTTACTCGGCAAAGTATCCATACTTCTACCATAACACTAAGGCCGTAAGGTTTAAAATGGCATACACATCATAGTTCTCTCTAGAAATTTTCCTAGTAAAAATTATTACAAAATATCCCACTTACATGAACATAAATCGATAAGCGCTGGGGGTTATCAAGGGGTAATTTATGAAGCGCTTTTTTGTGTTATTATCACGTCTTCGCCATAACAATTTGCTAGATCGTGCCGGGCACCGTATATAACCCAGCGTGTGATCCTTTATAACTTAAGGCTAGTTCACATGGATGCACACGTTTCCTTAAGGCGTTTGTGCACTACACTTTATACGTGGGAGAGCCATGCTTCGGCACGAACGGGCCGGCTCGACCGGAGAAATACCACGTTCTCACAGAAAACCGGCGTGAAACAGCGCTTGCGCTGTATTTCGCCGAATGAGTGAGTTTACCGGAGGCCCAATCCCCTACCCTATTCCCTTCCCTTCCCTCCATTATTCCCTTCCCTACCCTCCCCTATTCCCTTCCCATCCCATCCTTACCCTCCCCTATTACCCTATTCTCTCTTAAAAGGCCGGCAATGCACCTGCAGCTCTTCTGTTGCTGCGAGTGTCCATGGGCGACGGAAGTTGCTTTCCTTCAGATGACCCGTTTGCTCGTTTGCCCCCTTATTTCATTTAAAAAAAAAACACGGAATTTTACCATCCGGCGCGGCGCGTGAAACCCGATTACCTAACTTATTTATATGGCAAACGTGAAATTTATGAACGCCGGACGGGAAAATTCCGTGTAGTGCACAAACGCCCTTAAGATTCCTAAGGGTATGTTCATATAATCGAATAGTCATTAGCAGTTCCAAAAATAACGTAAAATGTTTGTACGTTTGGACGGATCTTGTTTGTATGACAAGCGGCCTGTTCTGTCAAGGCACACAATAATCAATCAATCGATAAATCAAATCAGCCTATATTCGTCCACTGGACTCCTCTCTCAATGAACGCCAAGATGGCCGATCTCCTGCTACTCGCATCCAACATGAGCCTAGCAACTCCTAGTTGGAGGTCACCCTATACCCCGCTTATCCAGCCTTGGTCTCCATTCCAGAGTACTTACTCTGGAAGAAAGACACAATAATAGCGAACTTTAAAACAAGCCCTTGTTTCCTGATTTGCTTAGAGAGAAAATAAAATACTTTTACTCCTTTCTTCTGATTAATTACGTCGCGGGTTTTTAAATGGTTTTGCTTGGGTATTTTAATCTAGTGTAATTTACATCGTTACATTGGATATTATAAATTTTGTACAAAATATTATAAGTATTGAACATAATTGTAACATCAAAGGCTGATTAGACAAATTGTATGTATAGACAAATAGAAAATAAATAGCCCTGATAAAATGTTAGGGGGACGAAATAATAATAATAAAAAATGGTTTTGCATGTTCCAATTGGGCTCCCTGAGATCATATTGTGGCGGTACCCACAATTCGCCTAACATTCCTGCATCGCGCTATCGAAGTTTCGGAGAACGGCAAGATATATACAACGTCTGAAATGACGTCAGTGGGCTTCGGCCTGACCGAGCATGCTATCTGTCTCGGTCGGAAGATCTTCCTTTTCGGCCGCCACTAACAACGTTAAATTGGTGACCACCGACAAGAACATACATCCTTCTGGACATTAATCATCATCAACACTCCCCGCCCCTCCGCACCACGTCAGCAGACATCAAGCATAACCGGGTCGCCTCGACCATAAGCCGCGTTGGAGGTCCGCGCCGGTCGAACCCGCGTCTGGCTTGAACGGGGCAGCCATAGGCTACAGCGACCGGTCAGCAAGCAGAGCACGGGTTCCCTCTCCTGGTCATTGCACGCGTAGGTTCGGCCCACATCTAACAACACAAGCGCATCGAAGAATACCACAGGTCTTCGGGGGGGGAGTGATGAGGCGGTACCCACAATTCGCCTAACATTCCTGCATCGCGCTATCGAAGTTTCGGAGAACGGCAAGATATATACAACGTCTGAAATGACGTCAGTGGGCTTCGGCCTGACCGAGCATGCTATCTCTCTCGGTCGGAAAATCTTCCTTTTCGGCTGCCACTAACAACGTTAAAAAATAAAGGGTTCTCGTGGTCAGTTCGGTTATATCCGTGGAACCAGGAGTTGCAGTTGTGGAAATTTGTAGGCTGTTTTAGGATAGCGACTGATCTTTCCGTGATGCAAAGTAACCTCCTTTCCCCGCCTAAAATAACAGGAAATATAATCGAATGCAAAACTAAAATAATTTTATTACGAGCTTTAAAACTAAATTGGAAAGCCAGCACAAACATTGAATTTTAAAAGCATCAATCAAAATCAAAAATATGTTACAGATACCGCTAAAACAAAATTCGGGGTGCAAGCTATATTTGCCGAAAAGCCAATATTTGGACGTATCAGTGTGATCGCTGGGACCGGAAATATCAAGAGGAAAAACATGTTTTTGTTAAATGAAAAATGAATTAATGAATAATAATAATATATTGTTTGTGGGGAGAAAACATGGGCTTCAAAATTCATGATCTTTTGGCCAAAAATGTGTTAGGTATGCCGTATGCGCTTTAAGTCTGTAGAAACTATGAAGTAATTTGAGCATTACATTACAGTACACCCTCCCTGATTGACGACTGACGAGCATTCGCGTGTAATGTAACATTCGACTTTGAGCATTCCATAGCTAGTTGATGTTACAAGTTGGTCAAGATATTACACGCTGTATCATTACAACGTGCGCATTGTAATGCTCGGCTCTCCTCCTTCACTAATGTAATGCTCGACTCTGTAACGTTACATTACAAGAGAATGCTCCCTTAAAACATACTTTTTTCTTCTCTTTTAAATACAATTAGAAGATTTAATATCGAATTTTCATTTTATAACTAAATTAAGTAAAACAACTAAGTTTTCACTTCCATAATATCTAGTTACACACTATCAGTATGACCGCACCCTAACTTAATATTGTATGAGACGCCTTAAGTTGTGAAACTTGACCGTATCGAGCTCATACCGACAGCAGGGCCGAAGTTGGCGACACTTATCACTTCAAAACAGACTGCGATAATGTTGTTAGTGGCGGGTAGTCAAGAATTTTGTTCTACCCACAACTAAGAAGCCAGAGCCCCTAGCCAAGACGTTTTATTTATCGCTTCTTTATAGAATCGCCGATCAAAATAAAGTTGACGTTCGATTTATGTATTGTGTAATGTTGATTCCATACGAATCAACATTACACAATACACAAGTCGAACGTCAACTTCATGTTTATACAGGTTGAACGTCAACTTAGTTTTGTTACACCCTGTATATTAGAAAGTTCGTACAGTATTCCGGTTTTTTTTTCAGGTTAATTTTGCTATTACGTTCACCGCTTGATCTGCGCTGACATCGAAAAGATTTTTATAGTGTAAATAATATTATGTATGCCGTACACACAAGCTAATTATCTTCCTCTCTCATACAAGACGCTCTATAGTAACTATGCTAATCTTTATTCTATACATAATAGTATACATATGCAACATAGTATTTATCGTCAAGAAATTGTTTCCCCATGAATAAATCATGAACTCAGTAATAATTTGTAATATAATTGGAGGCGTAATTGACTCGGCTGTCACAAGACACGTGAGTTACAACGCGTAATCTCCTATAACAGATGGCATAATTGTGCTGAAATTAACGCCGATGTACAGCGATTATGCGGAAGTAAAGCTATTTCAGTCAGCAACTAGTTTACATGCATACGTCCTGTAGCACAAACACCGTGCCGAAGTCTGCCGAACTGAAACGACGTTAGACGAGTGTTAGTGTATTTTCGTTGCGGTTTCGTTTATTTTAATATTATTATAAAATGTTAAAGTACACATTTAACAAAAGAATGTGTGCCTACCTCTTGCCATTATTGATATAGAGCGAAAAAGACCGAAAAAATCACGTTTATTGTATGGGAACCCCCCTTAAATATTAATTTTATTTTGCTTTTAGTATTTGTTGTTATAGCGGCAACAGAATATATACACAATCTGTGAAAATTTCAGAAGTCTAGCTATAGCAGTTCTTGAGATACAGCCTGGAGACAGACAGACGGACAGACAGACGGATAGACAGAAGGACAGACAACGAAGCCTTAGTAATAGCGTCCCGTTTTACCTTTTGGGTACGGAACTCTAAAAAGGACTTACAGCCGCACTTAGAGACGAATATTAATAAAATTACTTAACTGCAAATGAATATTTTGACATAAGCTTCATTAAGAGGGCGACTAACCCCATAAATCAAACATCGTCCTTCTCTCTTCACACTCACGCCCGTCTTTCATATGCCAAGTGAAAAAGAACGACGCCGATTCATCGCCAAATTAGTTTTTTCTCAATAACTCGATAAAATTTATTTATAATTTATTTATATTTAATATACAATATTTAAAAAATTCGCTAGGTCGATCTCTCAATGATAGAATTTTATACAATGTGTTAAAATATTAACTTAGTTCAATGCACGGTTATGGCAATAAATGAAAAATTCGTGAAAATTACCTGCATCTTTGTGATTTTTTTCTATTGAGAGAATTTTAAGATATCGTTTTTTTGCTCAGATCGAATTCTCGGAAATATAATGTAGTATCTAATTTTAGAAAATGAAACAATTCGGGGCTTATTTTCAAGTATAAAAATGAATTATAAAATCGACACTTTAGGGTTAGTCGCCCCCTTAAGTTGAAGTTAAGAGCCAGTCCACACGGCGCGTTGCGTCAACGCAGCGCTGCCGTTGCGTTGTTTTACAAAATTTACATACAAATAAACAAGGTATTCACTGCGTTGTCGCAACTCACACGTGACGGACAGCTGCCAGCCCCCGAGGCGAAGTGGGTGGGGGTGTGATGGTGAGACTGCTTCGTAATAACGCTGCGGTGATGCAACGCCCGTGTGGCCGGCTATGCGTCAAACGGCAGCGCTGCATCGACGCAACGCTGACGCAACGCCCGTGTGGCCGGCTATGCGTCAAACGGCAGCGCTGCCTCGACGCAACGCTGACGCAACGCCCGTGTGGCCGGCTATGCGTCAAACGGCAGCGCTGCCTCGACGCAACGCTGACGCAACGCCCGTGTGGCCGGCTATGCGTCAAACGGCAGCGCTGCCTCGACGCAACGCTGACGCAACGCCCGTGTGGCCGGCTATGCGTCAAACGGCAGCGCTGCCTCGACGCAACGCTGACGCAACGCCCGTGTGGCTGGCTATGCGTCAAACGGCAGCGCTGCCTCGACGCAACGCTGACCCAACGATGCGAGTGCGGCTCTGATTGCCATCATACAAGTGGTATGAGATTCAATGACTTTGCCTTCATTGCACTATCGTATATTATTATTATGTAAGCTAATAATGTCTTACGTGGTAGACCCATGCTTCGGCGCGAAAAGTCGGCTCGACCGAAGAAATACCACGGGCTCACAGAAAACTGGCGTGAAACAGCGCTTGCGCTGTGTTTCGCCGAGTGAGTAAGTTACCGGAGGCCCAATCCCCTACCCTACCCTTCCCTATTCCCTTCCTTACACTCCCCTATTTCTTCAGGCCTGCAACGCACCTGCATCTCTTCAGATGTTGCGAGTGTCTATGGGTGTTGCTTTCCATCAGGTGACCCATTTGCCCCCTTATTTCATTAAATTATAATAATAATAGTATCTATGGACGCTTCACACCACGTCAGTCTGGCCCCGTGCTAAGTGCCTAAAGGACTTGTGTTACACGTACCAGACAACGGAAATATCCTACTAATATTATAAAGGCGAAAGTTTGGATGTACTCGTATGGATGTGTGATGTATGGATGTTTGTTACTCTTTACAATAACTTTACAATAATATAGCTTATACATCAGAATAACACATAGGCTACAATTTTAACCAACTTTCGAAATGGAGGAGGTGTTATGTTCGTTTTTCATCTACAACGATTGCTCCGCCGTTTGTGAACCGATTTTCAAAATTTTTGTTTTGGTGTTTAGATTATCATTCCAATTTAGTACCATATTCATAAAAAAGGTGACCTGATAAAGAGATTCATAAGTAATCGAGGGAACTCCTCAAAATTTATAATATGGAAACATGTCGTGACTTCAGTTTCGTGAGCAGTATTCTAAGCATATGCTACCAACAAGTAAGATTTTGCACCAAGGTATACCATGGTTCAGAAGGTGCTGAGAGAACTCCTGATTCTTAATAGATACAAGTTTGGGAGTTTCGACGTTGTTTTAAGAGCGGAAAGCATATGCTACTATGCAAATTACCTTCATCTTAATCATCATCACTACCATAAACCCTTATAGAACCAAGTGTCGTCCCGTTTTGACCCTATTATTGGTACTTTTCATATTCCTTTTTGATATAAATTATCACTTAAACCGCGGGTGACACCGCGGGGCACAGCTAGTATTTAATACTTTTATACTATACATATATTTAAGATTTTTATTATACACATATTTAATATACATCCAGACCCAGGAACATTGAAAACTATTTGTTCCGTCGGCGGGATTCGAACCCGCGACCCCCGGCTTGAGCTACCAACGCGCTCACCACTGAGCCACAGAGGTCGTCATTAAAAAAAATGAATCATGAGCATTGAAGCTTCTGTATTTGGAAGTCTCAAACTTTTCCACCTCCATTTAATAATCGAATAAATCCGAGGTGTTGATAAAAATATAATACAATCGGCATTGGCGAAATCCGGCAATCCAGGCGGCTTCGTTTGATCCGGGCCTGCCGATGTAGGGATTGCACTCTAGACAATCTTAGAATTTCCTCCAACATGGAATTCAATTTTCCTTTTTTAAATCATAAATATTATTAGTTAGGACTTGGAAGTTATAGATATAGTTAGAATTTGCAGACTTTAAGAGGCTGTGTGAGATTTTCACATCTTATTTAGTGAAAATATTACCTGTCTAGGCCAGCGGTTCTCAAACTTTTTTGATAGTGGAACCCTTTTAACCTTCAAGCGGTCGCGCGACGTCGAATCGACTCCCCTCAATACATTTACGTTGATATTATCGATATTTCTCATTGTATCCGTATCATACTCTCTGTAGCTTTTCACAATTTATCAATCTACCTAATAAATAGCTTACACTTACTCTCCGCACCCCCTTTGCAGCAAGGAGCTCAATTGTTTCGGTCTCGGCGGCGGCGTCGAAAAGACTCCGCGCGCCTCTCTTATAATTTCATATGTAGTTTTCATATAATTAGGGCAAATTCTATGTTTACTTATAAAACTAAGTCGTCGTTGACCGATAACATCGAGTGTTATAATTGCTAAATGAAGAAAAAATTGGAATTAGGATAAGAAAATTCCGATCACTTTTTCTGCCCCTGTTCAGTGTTCACACAAGATAGGTCACCGAATTTTATAACTAAGTATTTACTAAAAATGCATTTAATTTTCTGTGTGAACTGATTACTATTAAAAAGAGTAGTAATTTAATTTATGAAATAATAAATAATATTGAATGAAAAATGTTTTGTTTCCCAAATTCACCTACGACGTCTTTTAGGTTACGCGCGACCACTGCAGTTACAAAATAGCGCGCGCCCGCTTGAAGGTTAAGAATTGTAAATTTTGATGGACCCCCAAATAAAAGAATGTCTTGTTTGTATTCTCTCCATTCCATGCTGTTGTTTAATGACTTCTCTAAAAATAATTTGAAATTTTGAACTGACCTTTGAACAACCATGACCGGGTTGATTCAGACCGCAACGCGACGAGGCGAGGCGAGGCGCGGCGCGGCATAAGTATGGATTTGGCAGATTTCAATGAGGAATGTCCATTTTTTTTTAAATTTTGCTCATTACAAAAACATTTCGAGGAATAAGGTCAGTGATCGTTTTTCTGTATATAAACGAAAAAAATACCCATTAGTTACTTATATTTTTGAACAAATACGTTTAACCTTTGTTTGACCTTCAATGGCGTTAAATTAGCAATAAATTCGACCAACATTACGTTTCGAACTTTTTTTAAGCTTCTCGTATCAGCTTTCACATAATGAGAACTTGCATTTGACGAAACAGCCATTATAAATAAGATTGAAAGGAAATTTAAAACATATGCAGAGGTCAATTGGCGGCCGATGATGACGTCAGAGCGAAACTTTAAAAATTTATTGAGAAAAAATTAGCCAATGAATTTCAAAATTATTTAATTTATATTCTTAAAATACCATATTTTAACAAAAAATCTGTCAAACCTATATTTTAGAAATGCATCTACGCGTCGCGTTGCGGTCTAATCAACCCTTACAGAGCCCCAGGGCGCCGCATAGCACACTTTGAGAATGGCTGGTTTAGATAATTAAGTACAAAGGAACTATATTGTAATACTATGTAGTCTAGACTCTAGAATCTAGATGATATACTCGTATTACATCGTATTACTTGTAATCTGAAACTAATACCTGTGTCGTGACTAATCATAGTAACATGCCAAATGCCAATAAATTAATTATTTTATACATCAATAATAATAATTGTATTTATATTAACAAGCTTATTACTTATATTGTAGGGTTTAGTCTAGACATTGAATTTACGTAAGCAGATTTGTGAGTAATTTGTAAATGACGACCTCCGTGGCTCAATGCTTAGAGTGTGTGGCAACTCAAGCCGGAGGTCGCGGGTTCGAATCCCGCCGATGGAACAAAAAGTTTTTCAATGTTCCTGGGTCATGGCTCATGGATGTGTATTAAATATGTGTATGATATAATAAAAATCTTAAATATATGTATAATATAAAAGTATTAAATATATTTCCGTTGTCTGGTACCTGTAACACAAGTCCTTCAGGTACTTAGCACGGGGCCAGACTGACGCGGTGTGAAGCGTCCATAGATATTTATTTTTTTGAAATCTAATACTTATCAAATTATAATTTGCCTAAGTGCGGAATGCCGCACATTAGGGGATAATAGATTTATAGGATAGATTTTGTTGAGATAAATAATTTTTGATGCTAAAATTTTTATTTAAAAAAAGATGAGTATCAAAACTTGTAATCTAAAAAAATCCTCGTGGGGCGCGAGGCCCCTTGGACCGAGAGGCCTTAGGCGGTGGCCCACAACGCCATGCCTTACGCCGCCTCTGAGGCGGACCTAGTATATATATTACTTGGTCAATGGTCGGGTTATGTTATTGACATAGCCCAACCAAATAACGTAGCTTCGCCGGTTTATGAATAATTTCTCAGATAGTACTAAAAGATTTTTTTTAATGAAATAAAGGTGCAAACGAGCAAACTGGTCACTTGATGGAAAGCAACTTCCATCGCCCATGGACACTCACAGCATCAGAAGAGCTGCAGGTGCGTTGCCGGCCTTTTAAGAGGGAATAGGGTAACAGGGGAGGGTAGGGATGGGAAGGGAAGGGAATAGGGGTGGGTAGGGAAGGGATTAGGGTAGGGGATTGGGCCTCCGGTAAACTCACTCACTCGGCGAAACACAGCGTAAGCGCTGTTTCACGCCGGTGCTCTGTGAGAACGTGGTATTTCTCCGGTCGAGCCGGCTCATATGTGCCGAAGCATGGTTCTCCCACGTATAAATTCATTCATTTTATATTAGTCAGCTTTTCTTTACTTCTGACTTGACCTACTAAAATCTGGAATTAGGTATTTTAGTAATATGGAATGTGTGGAGGCACTCCCAAGTCACTCTAGTAACATTCAGGTATATTTTACATCTCAGTTTGTAGGAAAATTATCCTTATAGCGTCGATATAAAGGTTCTGTCACAGGAAGAATAGGTTTGAACCGTCTGCGCACGATAAGAGCCATATATTTGCGACTCCTTTACGATTCTAAAAGGCTTTTATGCCTGAAAATTCCCAAGAAGCACACTGTCTCATGGATTTTAGTAGTAACAAAAATTTTACTGCAACTTCAGGGGCTTTTACATTGTACGATTTGGGACGGTACCGATTCTTGAGGTGAATGTCGCTTCAATCTCTGGCGATCTCAGTGGCGGTGGGTGCGTACGATTCAGCTAACTTGTCTTCCATAGTAGGTAGTTCCATTAGGAAACCAATAACCATACAGTTTGCCCTTTCCCGTGTCCCGTGGTTTACTATATTATGCATTATGCGCCCATTAATATAAGTTGTACATAAGAAAACCTTTAATGAAAATATATATACTTTTATTCCCTTGCTATAATATATGTATCTTTCATAGATATTTCAAGACCAAGCCATTGGTGAGCCAAGATCTTTTCTTATTGCTTCTTTATATAATCGCCGATCGAAATGTATGGAATTGACATAAGACGAGTCGAGCGTCAATGTCATATTAACGAACGTTTATGTCAATTTCAAACATTTTGATCAGTGATTATAATAACGAAGCGATAACGAAAAAGTCTTGGCTAAATGGCCGTGTATAGTTAGTTGTTGCGTAAATAGCTTTATTTGTAAAGGGATTAGACAAAGCATTAAGACAGAAACGGAAGAGTAAGTGAAATCAGATATCGTCGTCGTGTCGTGTAAAGAAGCTTTTATTTCGCGGACACAGCTCAGTATCGACGCGACGGCAAAAAGTTGAATAAATATTTTACGTTCGGCGTAAAGGTTTTATTCGATTGCAATTAAGTTTTTCGCCTTTCATTGGTTCGCGGATTACATCTGATGCTGCGTTTCAGCGAGATTAATTTTAACCTTCAGTAGCCTCTTTTTTGTCTTTTCGTTGTTGTTTCAGTGGAAAATTATTATTTTTTTACACGGTGGAATTACAATTTAAAAAGCTTTTAACTTACTTAATATACTTTATGGAATAAGATATTACTTTTTAAGTATAAGTATAGTGTGTAACAAAAATAAGTGATAATAATTTAGGGTGTGTTATGTGTACGTGTTCCTTGTAGAGAGTTCACTGTGAAAGTAGCAGCACTGAAAGAGGAACATTTTTTTTCACTTTTGTATGGGCAAGGGCCCGAGCGTCACGAGTTTCCCCATACAAAAGTGAAAAAAAATTTGGTCTTTCAGCGCTGCTACTTTCACAGTGAACTCTCTACAAGGTACACGTACACACCCTAAAGTATTATCACTTATTTTTGTTACACCCTGTAGATTGTCGCTGTGTCTTTTTTATTAAGAAAATACAACTTTTTCTGCCGTATCAAAGTAAGAAAAAACAAAACGTTGTATAATTATTATAGAGTCTGTATTATTGTATGATTTAGCGACTGAATAATACAGCCTTATGTACAGGTTTACATAAATACAGCTTATTTTCATAGGCTCGGACCAGAAACCGCGAGACATAAGAAGGGACCCTAACTTTTCCATGACAAACGTATGGTTATCTGTTACGTAATATTTTTTAAAGAACAGTATCTTTCAGGAACAACGTTTTGGAGGGTAAAATTAAACATTCCTCTCAAATGTTGCAATATTTTCGTCGTCACGTGGTCACGTTCCAATATTAACTGACGCGGCCCGATAATTCCCGCAAATGTGTCGTGTTCCTACGTGTCGCCCCGACGTGTGGTGTCGTGTTGTGTATTGACTTCCTTTTCCTGTTGTTATTATGTGAATTTATTGGCTAAGAATAAGAAGCTTCAGAGCATGGGTGGCCAACCTTTTCGACACAGGGGCCAAAATTCGGTAGTAGAATTTTGCCTCGGGCCGCAGTCCGCACTAACAAATTTAATGTATACTCGTAGTGCGCGCCAGATAAGTCTGCGCACAGTCAAAATCGGATACTAATTTTTCCTATTAGAACTTAGAGCTTAGAACAAAAAATTTACTGTAATAACTAAAGAAAACACCCAGTCACGCGCTCAATACGTTTTAAAGTCAGCCCCACTTTATGTAGATAAAGCATGTGTTAATTTTAAAAGTAAAAGAAAAGAAGTGTTTAGTTTGCTTTTTATAGTAGGTATGACAAGCTAATTTTAGTATAAACTTTTTTTACTTAAAAAAAATGTGCTCGGCTCCGCGGGCCACAAGGTAACAGACGGCGGGCCGTATTTGGCCCGCGGGCCGCGTGTTGGCCACCTTTGATTTAGAGCTATCGCGCTTAGCTTAGCGCTATCATGTCCATATTATATTGACGTGAAGCTACTAACAAAGGATTTTAATGCGTTTTTTAATAAAGTGGTACAACTTACAAGAGGTTTATAAGAAAGTATAATTTTTAAGATCATAAAATTATGTTGATGCTCACATACCTAGATCAGCTGGTTAGTATATTTGTGTTATGTTTTAAATTAGTGCCACGAAGGCTTTAAATTATCACAATACCAGATGACCTGTGAAGTTGGTATCACTTAACTCCTAATTTTTTCTTACCGAACCTTAAATTAAAGGGGTGAGCCCATTGAGACGGGCCGTGCCGGGGCTCATCGCAAAAATCCGCCTCCACACAATTTGTATGGAAGCGGAAATCCGCTGCGCCCCGACACAGTGTGCGATACGCGCATCCGCTTCCATATAATTTGTATGGAGGCGGATTTTCGCGATGAGCCCCGGCACGCTAAGCCCCGGCACGGCCCGTCTCAATGGGCTCACTCCTTTAATTTAAGGTTCGGTAATAAAAAATTAGGAATTCCTCAAAGAAACTGCTCGTCCAGGGAAGGACGAATTTGTTAAGACTAGGCAAATCGATTCAGTAGTTTTCTAGTTTAGCGAGACTAACAATATTTTAGAAGTTCATTAACACGTTTTTATTAGCTTGGGTTGTATTTTTTTTTATGAAATAAGGGGGCAAACGAGCAAACGGGTCACCTGATGGAAAGCAACTTCCATCGCCCATGGACACTCGCAGCATCAGAAGAGCTGCAAGGCGCTGCCGACCTTTTATGAGGTAATAGAGTAATCGGGGAGGGTAGGGAAGGGAAGGGAAGGGAATAGTTGAGGGTAGGGAAGGGAATAGGGTAGGGGTTAGGGGATGGGGCCTCCGGTAAACTCACTCACTCGGCGAAAGCTGTTTCACGCCGGTTTTCTGTGAGAACGTGGTATTTATCCGGTCGAGCCGGCCCATTCGTGCCGAAGCATGGCTCTCCCACGTATAGATATATATGTATGTATGTAACGTATTCTTTGAGGACGATTTTACCTTAGATCTCCATGATTGTACTCTAACTTTGCATACCTACGTATTAAGAGCCAATGACAATGCAATAATTTGTTAACGTTTATGAAAAAATAAAAAAAATAAGTTTTTTTTTAGTTTTTAAAACTACTATTTAATTTTATTTATACTTACTTATAGATTATGCTGTCACTAAAAGGGCAAACTTGGTACACGCCTTTATTTTAGTATTTTTAGTACGAGTTTTGGACTATAACCAACTATTAGATGCCTACACTGTCTAGTGTAGGTTATGTTAGGTATTAAGATATATTATATCCAGTTAATCTAGTTGACCTGTCTCGATTCAAAACCATTCAGCTCCTATTAGCTACTTATTTGATTGGTTATTGCACTAGATCCTAATCCGCAGTAATTGGCTATTGGTTCAGTATAACAGCTAAGTCGCATCAATATTCAACATCCATAACTCTATGTAGACTTAATACTGTGGGATATTGTGCGTGGAGGCCAAAGGAAGATCTTCCGACCGAGCGAGGTGGTATACCCGGTCAGGCCGAAGCCCACGTGATACATTTCAGCTGTCGTATATATACAGACGCGCTCAGAAAACTTCGATAGCGCGATGCAGGAATGTTAGGCGAATTGTGGGTACCGCCACATCACTCCCCCCCCGAAGACCGGAGGTCGAATCTTGAAGTCTTGTCGCTTGAGTCGCCAGTGCCAGTGAGTTCCAGTGAGTCGGAACTGTTGCAGTGAGTACCAGTGAGTCGGAACTGTAAGCTGCTGCACGGGATCCAGTGAGTCGGATAGCTGCCGTGCGGGGTCGATGCTACGTGCTGACCAGGAGAGATGTGCTCTGCTTGCTGACCGGTCGGTGTAGTGAGAAAGCCCGATGATGCCGATGCGGAGTCGCTCAGGCCGCGGTACATTGCGGCTAGTGGACGATGTACCCGATGAGGCGATGCTGGCTGGCGCGGTGCGGAGGGGCGGGGAGTGATGATGATGAAGGAGGCGTGTTCTGTCGAGGGTCACCAATGTGGGATATTGTGCGTGGAGGCAAAATTAAGATCTTTCGACCGAGCGAGGTGGTATGCCCGGTCAGGCCGAAGCCCACGTGATACATTTCAGCTGTCGTATATAATATACAGACGCGCTCAGAAAACTTCGATAGCGCGATGCAGGAATGTTAGGCGAATTGTGGGTACCGCCACAATACTAAATAGGATAGAAGTATAACTTTAGTCATGTTTAGGTAAGCTGGAGAGTTGACTTAAAAATAAGTACTTCTTGTAGGTAACTTTGTCGCGCGAATATAATTCGCTTATTGTGAGGAAACCGTAAATTTTTCGATCATAAAAACTATCTTGTGCCCTTTTCCAGGACAATAAGTACTTCCATACGTATTAAAATCGATTAAGTGATTTAATCTTTAAGGGCTAACTAACACACAGTCTTTCGTACTTATCTGCAGTAAATACAGAGTGTAAATAGTATGTAGGGTATGGCACGTGAACAATGAAAATGTCACCTAGGTACATGTCTGAACAAAGTTATTTTGTCGATGTTTCGAAGCTACGCAAAATATTTTCAGCGTTGACTTCCGCCGGCAATGGCCAAAAGCCGCACTACTCGGGTTTCCTGTTGGCGGCAATTGAAGCCATTTTGTTACTATCGCCATTTTGTTGAGATAAAAGATAACCTCAAAAGTAAGCGATTTGTTTGCAGTGACATTTGAAACTACTTGACTGGTTTTGATAGATTTTTTCATTAGAGTTGACATCAGGAAAGGTCATAGGTTTTTAACCTTTCGTGTAGTGCGAAACGACACAGCAAAGCAGGCGTGAAATTTCGCCGCGCATTAGAGAGGAGGATATAACTTCCTCTCCTACATGGCGGCCTACTCTCTTTACAAATATTCGATAAGGTCGCCTGTCTCGCGAGTTTCAATTTTTTTACCCATCTCAACAATGCAAAACGCTATTAAAGAAATGTTTATTTCAATAAAATTACTTTTAAAATAGTTTTTTTTTGCGTTTGTAAACGCCTACACTTAACACGTCACAGGCCAGTATAAATAGTCAGTACTCAAGATGCATCTCGGTCTCGAGACACGGTTCAGGCTCTGTGATTGGTTGGCTGTCAAAATTTGAACCAATCACAGAGCCGAACTGCGTCTTGAGACCGGGTCACATCTTAAGTACTGACTATATATACCGGCCTTAATGTTGTTAAAACTGATCGTCTCGTCAGTGTACTAAAGGCAACTAGCCAGAAGTTCGAAGACTGACGTTAATTTAATATCAGTCGGCGGTCTTCGGGATCTAGGCAGATATCGTCCCAATTTATTATCGATAAGTGCCTACTGGCAATATACTGTGGCATAGCACATAGGCGATAATAGGGATGATGACAAGGTCAAAGATTAGCGAATTTTGTTAATAAAATAAAGAAATCACAGTAAAAATCAAGTGGTCCCAAAATTTCAGCTTCATATCATTTGTATTTTTTTTAAATGCGCCTTCAAAGTTAGATATTCAAGTCGAACTTTTTTTCAATTAAATTTCTTAATATTTGTATACAATTCGATAACTTATGCAATTAAAAGCAACTTTTGTTTTGTAACCACTTTCATAAACGCAATATTTAATATACCTGTCGAACAATGTTGTCTCCCGATGCATACAAACTACGAAAGACTGACGTCATACTTTCGTAGCACTTTGTATGGAGCGTTTCGGGCAGGTCTTTTTTATGAGATATTTGAATTGTCATATCTTGGTGAATTTTTAAGCTATCAGAGTCATTCTTTCAACGATGTTTCTATTTTTTAAGTGTCTTTCAATTACCGATAAAAAAATAGTCATCATGCCTATTAAGGGGGCAATCGACGTAATATTTGTATGTACAGTGTAATATCCTCGTCCTCTAGTCGCGTTCCTCATGTGTCAGGGGCATGACCTCCCCCTTCTATGACCTTTCTCCTTATGGTGTTACGCCAGCTATTCCTATCTTCAGCCACCAATATTATATTATCTACTATAATATTATTGTAATTTGTATGGGCAAACTCATGACGTTGGGGCGCTTGCCCGTACAATTTGCAAAAAAATGCTATTTCAGCGCTGCTACTTTTACAGTGCTCAACTCTATACAAGGTGTAACAATAATAAGTGATAATACTTTAGGGTGTGTATACAGTGTTCCTTGTAGAGAGTTCACTGTGAAAGTAGCAGCAAACTGTATAAGGACATAGTACAGGTTCCCTAGAACATTTTTTTGACTTGACTACTCAAGCTAATTTCTCGTGTGTAACTTAGAGATAGAGATAGAAAGGATTAGAATATATTTCGATTTGATGGTCCTAAAATATGGATTGTTCCTCTGTTAGGTACAGGTTCCCTAGAACATTTTTTTGACTTGACTACTCAAGCTAATTTCTCGTGTGTAACTTAGAGATAGAGATAGAAAGGATTAGAATATATTTCGATTTGATAGTCCTAAAATATGGATTGTTCCTCTGTTAGATACCACTTTCCAGAATTTTCGCAAAGGAAATTGTTGTTTGTCTTATCAAAATGTAGCTACTCACGAAAAATTAGCTCGATAGTAATAAAAAAAATTTTCAAGGGAACCAACCGGACTATACAGAGTGTCACAAAACTAAGTAATAATACTTTAGAGTGTGTATGAGTTCAGTGTAAAAGTAGAAGCGCTGACAGAGCAATTTTTTTTCACTTTTGTATGGGTAATGGGGCGCTTGCTCATACAAATCGCAGAAAAAAATTGGTCTTTAAGTGCTGCTACTTTCACAGTGAACTCTCGACAAGGAACACATACACCCCTAAAGTATTATCACAAAATTTTGTTACACCCTGTATAACAGTTATGGCTGGACATAAATCTTATTCTTAGTACAAAAACTAAGCCAAACCGTAGCCTAAGGCTGCGTCCCCATCAGACACGGCGCGGCGCCGGCACCGTGTTACGGCACGACGCCACCACCGTGACACGGTGCGGCTTGTCTGGACAAACACTCTCGTTCGAGCGCAAATATCGACTGAATAGGGACCGTACGCGGCACCGTGACACGGTGCGGCTCCGTACCGTATCACGGTGGTGGCGTCGTGCCGTAACACGGTGCCGGCGCCGCGCCGTGTCTGATGGGGACGCAGCCTAAGCCAAACTAATTCCTCTTGTTATGACTAAAATCTAGATACTAGTCCATACAGGTAACGAAAACGTTTGCTTTAGACACTAGCAACAGGGTGTTTTCAGTTCGACCGAACTTGCAGGTGTTATGACATTAGCATCAGCCAACCTGAACTGAATTTCAGAAATCAGAGGCTTAAAACCCGAAGTATTTTGAAGGGATCGATTTTTGGCGATCGCATAAAATTGTTCATGCTACACGCTTGATACCTAATAATAATAATAATATTTTTATGGACGCTTCACACCACGTCAGTCTGGCCCGTGCTAAAGGTACAATTCCGTGCATCGCCATACATTTTCATACAATGACTATTGTTGCGAGCGGCCGACGACAGTCGTAGGTCGCGCGCGGCTTACGACTGCCGCGTTGCACGGAATGTACCTGAAGGACCTGTGTTACGGGTACCAGACAATATACTATTTTTATGGCCTGTTTCACCGCTTCCTGATAAGGTGCCCGATAGGGTTATTTGACAGATTTTCCACACTCTATCTGTCAAATTAAGTGGTGGATAGCCTTATCAGGAAGCGGTGAAACAGGCCCTTAGGGTCGCTATTTAATAGTTAATACACATCCATCACCCAGGAACTTTTGAAAACTTTTTGTTCCGTCGGCGGGATTAGAACCCGCGACCCCCGGCTTGAGCTACCAACATCAACAGCCCACCAACTGAGCCACAAAGGTCGTCATATAACTAATATAAAATATAAATGCGAAAGTGTCTGCTGTCTATCTATCTTTTACTTCTTCATACCCAAACCACTGAACTGATTTTGCTGAAATTTGATTTAATATGTAAAAAAAAATTCGATTTCCACGGGATAATTTTGGCGCAACGGAGTTGCAGATGTCATCTATGATCCATCTTTATAATATCTATACATCTATAGGTACATATAAATTAAATTGGAATGTCTGTTTGTAATATTGAAAGAACCGTTCTTTACTACATGCATATGAATGTATGTAGGGTACATACACCAAAACAACATTTTTTACCATTTTTGTCTGTATGTCTGTTTATTCCGGATAATCTCTGAAATGGCTGGAGCGATTTCGACGGGACATTTTTTGGCACATAGCTGATGTAGTAAGACATAAGTCATAACTTAGGCTACTTTTTAACCGACTTCCGAAAAGGAGGAGGATAATATATTTAACTTTTTTTATATTGGTTCGCGGACAACTCCGTCGTTTGTTGACCGATTTCCAAAATTATTTTGTTGTTGTATGAGATGTAGCCCGAATTTGGTAACATGATCACAAAAGTGGTGATCTGATGATGCATTCCATGAGAAATCGACGAGACTCCTTAAAATTTATATGGAAACATATAGTGATTTTACGTTTTTCTAAAGGATTTTAAGCTTAAACTAAGAATTAAACCAAAAAATAAGAATTTGCGCCGAAGTACACCCAACAAGACACCCAACAAGAGTTCTGTATTTTTTTGAAGATCTAGATTAAATGAACTAAAAATTATTAAATAATTCATATTCAGTCTGTACTTAGTATTTCTGTTCTCACTCTTCGTTATTTTGAAGTAGGTAGTACCTACTAGGTACCAGCTAACCTAATCGCCAGTTCTTTGACAAAATCTTATATCTTTAAACGAGCAATTCTTGTATATATATAAATATATAATTGGAATCTCGGAATCGGCTCCAACGATTTTCATGAAATTTAGTATATAGGGGGTTTCGGGGGCGATAAATCGATATAGCTAGCAATAATTTTAAGAAAATGTAATTTTATTCGTGTTTTATCGAATACCGAGCAAAGCTCGGTCAAATAGCTAGTATAACTTATATGACTGGTACCGACTTCAAATTATGAAGATTGAGAACAGAAATACTGAGTACAGAATAGGAATTATTAATTAATACTTTTTAGTCTATTTAAGAAAATTACTATTGTCTTTACCTTGGAAGTCGGTTTCAATTTTTATTTAAAAGTAATAATTTTACTCTTATTCGTTATCCTTAAGATTTTCTATACTTACATATTAGTATTGGCGTTTATTCTACAACTTTAGGTTCATGAAAAGTGATCAGATCAACTATTTAACAAGATCCCATTTTTACTATTTGGGTAAGGAAGGGGAGAAAAAAGAAAATTAAAAAAGATTTTAATTTTCTTTTTTTATCACATTTTGCTGACGCGGACGAAGACGCGGGCAACAGCTAGTTAACATAATATAAAGCTGTTTTGAAATTGTATGCAACGATTTAGGCCTTTGTATTAGCTCCGTGGATTTAGCCTATAGGTTAGACCCTTTTTGTCTAAACCTTGTAGCATATTAAAGTATACTTATAGCTCTATAGCTATAAGTATACTTTAATATGCTACAAGGTTTTTGGGAGTTAATTCTAGGGAGTTTTTGGTGACAAAGAACGATCTATATCGTTCTTTGTCACCAAAAACTCTGTGTCACCAAGAGTTAACATACAATCATTTAGGGTGGGTTGCAACTTGCACCAGAGGCGTGGTTTAGGTTATCATCAAATATGGCGTCCAATATGGACTTTTACTAGGGATTTGACAGTTCATTTGACATTATGTTATGGTTAAAGTTATAGTAAGTTGGTGCAACCTACCCTTATAATACAGATTGATAGACAGACAGGACACTATTAACTATCGCGTTTTAAATATTATGTATTCATAGTATGAATCCACTCAAGCCTAAACTAAATTTTACAGAACTAGGCTACCTAACTAGGTCTGCATCTACTGTACAAATTACATCACATCAATTCACAGAACTAATATGTAAGAATCCTAGTCAGTAGTTGCAGCAAAATGCAAGTTTTCCCCTCATTAGAGCAGCCATGTTTCTCGGCGGTCGTTAATGGCTTGAAGTTGCTTACTCTGAAATACTGGACATTTTACAAATATAATGCATTCGTACATACACTGCAACATTTAAATGCTAGATGTGACGGGCACGGCAATTTGCGTTTTAGCACATTGTGATAGAGATTAAATTAGAATGCACCATTTCTAGGGCTGTCCAATATTTATTTATCTTGGGCACACTTTGTTTTAGAAGATAATTCCTTATAATTAGTAAAAGAACGAGTAATTTATGTGTTTGGGGCCGTCGGGTCCTGGCTTTTTTGCTGAAATCATCAGCTAGTTTCTTTGTTTTGTGTTTAAAATTCAAGAAATTCTGGAAACAAAGAGATGAAAAAAAGAATTCCTATTTCACAGTTCGAGGATATAAATAATTTAGTTAAATTAAACGGTCGGTTGCTTAAAGTAAATGAGAAACGAGGCGATGCGGCGCACAGGCGCTGCATTTAAGATAGAGATTCAAAATTGAACTTTATTTACTAGTGGATAAGGTATAATTTATATATATATATATATATATATTGAACTTTATACAAAATTGAACTTTATTTACTAGTGGATAAGGTATAATTTATATATATATATATATATATATATATATATATATATATATATATATATATATATATATATATATATATATATATATATATATATATATATATATATATATATATATATATATATATATATATATATATATATATATATATATATATATATATATATATATATATATATATATAGCCTCTACACGTTGGCCGTGTTTGCCGAACAGAAGGGGACGGCGCTATACCAGAAAGAAAAAAAGACGCAATTAATTCAATCTCGCATCTATAATCTTAAGGCCGTGTAGAGGGTCTACACGGCCAACGTGTAGAGGCTGCTTAAGATTATAGATGCGAGTGTATTGATTCTAATAGCTCGCCGCATCAATCTTGATACTATAATAGCACCGACCGTGACATCGGAGCGTCTAGAATGGGTTTAGAGCTGACCAAACATAAACAATTTATCATGGTCGAGTAGCACTATCATCGCTAACTTCGTTATGCTATTTTCGATAGAAATTCGAAAATATTCTGTCAGTTGCGGCGAGGATCTACAAGCATAGATACAGACCTACAAGCATTTTGTGGATGACATAATATTTTCACAATGTCATTTAGTTACCGCCAAATGCATTGGCATTTGGCGATGTATTGACATCTTCTTCAAAATCCTACTAATATTATAAAGCCGAAAGTATGTGAATTTGTGAGTTTGTTACATAGGCTACATTTTTAACCGACTTTCAAAATGGAGGAGATGTTATGATCGTTTTCATTTGATTTTTCCTTCAAATTTTGCACGAATATTACTCAGAGGTCGGGTCAACACATAGGCTATATATTATTACGATATCGCCTAGGGTGGGGGGGAGGGGCTCAAGTTTCAATATTTGTAGTTTTTTGCTGATATCGCTAAAACAGTTTGTTGTAGAGAAAAAAAAGTTTGGTACATAATTAGGGAATGCAATCTCGTTCTCGCGAGATCTCGGCCTTTTTTAGCGAGATTGATCTCGGACGAAAAAAAGGCGAGATCTCGCGAGTTTGACGAGATTGCACTTGAGCATAAAAACGTCTTATTCGAAGCGCGGACTGACACGGACAGAGTTGCGATCTCGGAGTAAAAACAAAGAGGAGCTGGCATAAGCAACGATGCACTGTGATTTTCGACTAGGTCCTGAATTTTGACTTCTCGTTGCTTTGTTATTTACAAAAGAACTATTTTATTACTAAAAGATTTGTGTTTGATAGTGTGCGCTTATATAATTTTGGACGTGGCGGTAATATCGTGGAAGTCCGCGGTAATACGATAACATAGAAAAAGGGGCACAGCTAGTAAATAATAATATGCTGCAACACAAAATATTGTATTAATTGAAACACGATTTTATTTTATAAATAACAGCAGACACAAATCATTTAATGATTCATTTTTGAAATGTAATTTGAACTTTTCGATTGAATAAGGTCCGAGCCATTAGGTAAATAATATCAATTTGTAACATTCATTTTGAACTTTGTTCGAGCCACATAAGGTTGATATTAGCCTGTCAAATATTATCCGATTAGGCCGGTCGTAAAAACCTTAGCGTATGAGATCTAGCACAATTGGGGCCGCCAAAATAACCCAATTACTCTTTAGACGGCCACGTTGGGTCCTTCATTCGTACGTGCTAGCGATATTAAACTACTTTAATATTATGTTAGAACCGGTTTAAACTAGAAAATTTTGAGGTTATTTTGACGTTTCATTGTTTTATTGTCACTTCTGACGTTAGTGACAGTTTTAGCAAAATAAGTTAGCATGAGAGAATGTGAGTGTATACTGTATCTAAGGCGTTTTATTGACATAATCAGAAAATAGGGTTGTCACTTGTTTGTTTAGGAAATGTAAATAAGTCTAAGTAAAAGAGCAAATTTTATAACATATCTTTTATTACATTATACTTAATTAAAACAATGCATACTATAAATAATTGAAAATAACAGCATTAACATAAGTATAACAACTAAAATATTTTAATGGACCATAATATGGAATGAAAATCGGAAAATATTTTTAAACATTCAACCATTTTACATAAAGAGTATACTTACCTAAAACCTAATCTTAACTTATAATACTTGCAAAACCTTACAAACTAATTATTATTACCTACATATAATTTATATAAATATAATTTATATAAAAATGCAAAAATTTACTTTCAAAGTTAGTAAGAAATATTTTTACATCTCTCACATTTAAGAGATTCCGATTTAAATACATTTAACAAAAATAAGTCAGTGTGAATTGAGCCAAATTTTAACATCAAATAGAGCATCTATTTACAAACCCTAATTCTTTTGATTTTATCAGAATTGAGAATTTATTTTGTGTAAAAATGCACTTTTTTCTGGACCTATTTCTAGCACAGTTGCTATAAATATTAAACGAACAAAGGCTACAAAAATAGTGCCCTTATCGGAATTTTAAAGTTCCAAGTTTAATTTCTTTTCCACATAATAATATATGTAGCAGGCCCTGAACTTTATGACACTAACCTAAATGCCAAACATGTCAATTCCAGTCTTTCCACTTTGACCAACTAAACTAACCAACTGCAACTGACCAACTATTTTTCGTTCCCAACGTTACAACTTTTTAGTTGGTTTGATAGGAATATTTTATTTTTTTGAATTTGTTCCCGTTCACACAACTTTATAATAATTATAATAACTATGAAGTTTGTTGTGTATAAAAATGAACTGGCCACTTACTGGCCACTTATAATTATTATTGATAATGGCCGTGTTCGTCGGCGTAATTTTTAGCGCATTCGCTGCAAAACCTAGTTATTGCGCATGTCCAAATCATGTCATGCCATGGCAACGACAACTGTTTACGACCTGACATTTAACCCAATTGCAATTTGTTGGTGGAGTTGCAATGAACAAACCAGTGGGAGAGCCATGCTTCGGCACGAATGGGCCGGCCCGACCGGAGAAATACCACGCTCTCACAGAAAACCGGCGTGAAACAGCGCTTGCGCTGTGTTTCACCGAGCGAGTGAGTTTACCGGAGGCCCAATCCCCTACCCTATTCCCTTCCCTACCTTTCCCTATTCCCTTCCCTTCCCATCCCTACCCTCCCCTGTTACCCTATTCCCTCTTAAAAGGCCGGCAACGCACCTGCATTTCTTCTGATGCTACGAGTGTCCATGGGTGACGGAAGTTGCTTTCCATCAGGTGACCCGTTTGCTCGTTTGCCCTCTTATTTCATAAAAAAAAACAAATTTTTCCAAGTGATCCATATCCATATTTTCCAAAATAAAATAATCAAACACTATCATAGTGTTAAATAAATTATTTGTGCGGCTGTTAGACAATTTAGGCTTATGTATTTATGTTTAGCTTCTATTATTTTAATCATGTACTTATAAACAATTAAGACGTTGTTTACGACTTGACCAGCAACTTGTTATGGCGTTGCCATGACATATTTTGGACATGCGCAATAAAAGCTTTGTCCAAAAATACGCCGACGAACACGGCCTATGAGTAAATACTTTATAACTTTGACTGAAGTATTGTTTCATTGGGCGTGTTCGTCGGCGTATTTTTGGACAAACCTTTTATTGCGCATGTCCAAAAGATGTCATGGCAACGCCATAACAAGTTGCTGGTCAAGTCGTAAACAACGTCTTAATTGTTAATACATGATTAAAATAATAAAAGCTAAATACATAAACCTAAATTGTCTAACAGCCGCACAAATAGTTTATGTAACACTATGATAGTGTTTGATTATTTTATTTTGGAAAATATGCATATGGATCACTTGGAAAAATTTAAAAATTTAATTGTTTTTTTTTTATGAAATAAGAGGGCAAACGAGCAAACGGGTCACCTGATGGAAAGCAACTTCCGTCACCCATGGACAGATATAGATGCAGGACATAGATGCAGGTGCGTTGCCGGCCTAGTTTTAAGAGGGAATAGGGTAACAGGGGAGGGTAGAGATGGGAAGGGAAGGGAATAGGGGAAGGTAGGGAAGGGAATAGGGTAGGGGATTGGGCCTCCGGTAAACTCACTCACTCGGTGAAACACAGCGCAAGCGCTGTTTCACGCAGGTTTTCTGTGAGAGCGTGGTATTTCTCCGGTCGAGCCGGCCCATTCATGCCGAAGAATGGCTCTGCCACTAGGTTTGATCATTGCAACGCCACCAACAAATTGCAATTGGGTTAAATGTCAAGTCGTAAACAGTTGTCGTTGCCATGGCATGACATGATTTGGACATGCGCAATAACTAGGTTTTGCAGTGAATGCGCTAAAAATTACGCCGACGAATATGGCCGTTGTGTCGAGTGCATAATAATTTGGTAAATATCAAAGAGAATATAATCACTAATTGCTTTGAAAATGATTGAAGTCTGTGAGAAAAACGGAGGAAAAGTTTTTCTATATGAACATTTTCAATATACGAAAGTCCGGAAATTTAAAAGTGGAGCTTTGTATTTAAGGTGCATAAATTATAAGAAATTGAAATGCAACGGAAGCATAACTGTAAAAGTAAGTTTCTGTCCTCATACTTTTGCAGTTGGTCCGTTGAGTTGGTTGGAGTGAAAAGAGTCCTTCAACTCCTACCAACTATACTGACCAACTGTCATCCGTTCAATGGACAGAACGATCAGACAGAAGTTTTTGGCCAATTTTCAAAGCTTAATCCCGATTCCCGCCGATTTATTTTATTAATCAATGGACGTGTTCGTTGGCGTAATTTTTAGCGCATGCGTCGCAAATCCTTTTATTGCGCATATCCAAAACGTGTCATGTCATGGCAACGCCACGAACAAAGTTGTTTATATACTTAGTTACCTGGCAAATTAAAACAACGTGTACTTTGTTGTTGCCATGATTTTGACATGGGCAATAAAAGGTTTTTGCAGCGCATGCGCTAAAAAATTACGCCTACGAAGTACGAACACGACCATTGAAAAGGTAGGTTTTGTTTTTAGATTGTCATTTGTTTTTATTAATCTGCATTAAACCTAGTAGGTTTAATGCAGATTAATAAAAACAAATTGGTTAGTTTAGTTGGTCAAAGTGGAAGGTAGCCATCGAGTTCCATTCTGCACAACCAGTTGGTCTAACTAGAATAGTTTTTTCAAAAATAAAATATGGGATCAACCAGTTGGTTAGATTGGAATTATTCCTTTACCGAGTTCCATTCTGCACAACCAGTTGGTTAGTTTAGTTGGTCAAAGTAGAAAGACTGGTCAATTCGTGTCAACTGTTGTATCTATTGGAGTTTCCTGGAACGCTGTGCCGCTTGGAATGTGTTCTGCATTAGCATGGCCACTGTCATTGGTCCCACTCCACCGGGCACTGGGGTTATGGCCCCAGCCACTTTGATCACCTCTGGACAAGGAATTGATATGTTGAGATGTGTTTTGGAATATATTTTATTAAATAGATTTTTTGGTACCTACTTAATATTATTATTTTGGTGTCGCTTTTTTAAAATGTAAATTGTAAAATAATAATAATAATAATTGAAATATAAGTTTAACTCCGATTTTGAAGCACACCACTTATTTTAAGATAGGTCTAATAAAGTATTTCTAAATAATAATAAAAATCTTATAATTTTTAAGTTACTTACTTAAAAATTATAAGATTTTTATTAATTTTTATAATAACTATTAGTTTTGTAAATTAATATATGTACTTAGCACTATTTTAACTATAAATAATAATTATTATTAATTTAGAAATCAAATTAAGGAAATATCTATCTATTTATGTTAAATTATAAAAAAGAAAATATTTCTCAACTCACCATCATAATCAACATCTCCCACCAGCTTGGTTTTGCCCTCCGCGGTGGTGATTCTCGTGATTCCCACATCCAGGACCGTAGCACCGGGCTTCACCATGTGTGCTTTGATCAGCTTAGCTACACCTAGGGATAGCAATAATTTTTTAGTTTACTTTAAATGCAAAATTAGTAAAGGCCTGAATTTATTTATCATGTTAAAAACACAATACTAATAATTAAGATAATTAGTGAATGTTTTACTTTCTTTATTAAAGGTGCAAGTACAAAGATATAAGAAATTAATAAGATAAAGTTTAAATTAATTAGAAAATATTAAAAATATCAGTAAAGTATTACACTATAACAATACGGAACCCTACAGACCATTCGTTCAATTTATTTTCTTGAAAAATTTAAGTACTTATTCCAAGATTTTTTAAAATATAATATTAGGACAAAAACAAGACTATACACAATAAATACCTGTTGCAGTGATGATAATATCAGCATTCCGACAGTACATTTCCAGTTGTTCCTGCGGTGTGTATCTGTGGCAGATAGTCACAGTAGCGTCCATGCCCAGTCCGTTCTCGTGTTTGGCATCGCTGTGCAACATTACAGCTATTGGCATGCCGACATTCTTGGATCTACCAACGACGACAGCATTGCGACCGTGGGTCTCTATTTTGAATCTAAAAAAAATATAAAATGTATTTAACCAATAATAATAAACAAACCTTAAAAAAATGCAAAACCCTACGAATAGAAGCACCAAAACGGTCAAGGAATCAACTAAGACCACCAAAAACAGATCTTGATAAAACAACTATAGGAAACATAGCATCTTCGTTGGTGGGTTTCAGTAAGTCTATCAGAACAGAAGACTCATCAAAAGTCCTTGCAAAATACCAAGAACTAGAAAAGAAATTAACTGAAATCCCAAAAGTAAGCAAAAATCGCACTAAATATAACCTATCCGATACAACATTGCAACTAATTGAAGAAACGAAAAAATTATCTCAAACAACACTAAAAAAGAAAACATTAAAAAGATATCTGAGCTAAGTAAAAAAATCAGGTCAAACATTAGGAAAGAGAGAAAAATTAAGAGACTCCAAACATTAGAAAAACATATAATCAGAACAGGAGGGGTGAGCAAGGCACTTAAGGAACTCAAAGGACACACTAAAGAGTGGATACCCAAACTCAAAAAACGTACAACTTCCAGCACAAATAGAAAAGACATCAGCAAAATAGCTACAACTTTCTACAGAAATCTGTATGCAAACCCACAAAATCAAACCACAGTAAATAGAGAAAGCTTACCCAAACCCAAGTGCCGGAAATTCTGCCATGCGAAGTGGAAAAAGCCATTCGCAGTCAAAAAATGGAGAGAGCCCCAGGCCCAGACAAAGTACCAAACGAAATCCTAAAAGGCACCATCAGTAAACTCGTACCTGTTCTTACTACAATATTTAACGACATACTAAAGACCGTAGAATTGCAAATGGTTGGAAGAAGTACTGGTCGCCCAAAGAAATATTTAAATCTGACATGAGTTTAACTGTAAAAAAGAAAGCATTCAACACCTGTGTCCTATCCGTTATAACATATGGCTGTGAAACCTGGGCCCTCACAAAACAACACCAAGAAAAGTTGGAATGATGCCAGAGATCCATGGAGAGAAGCATGATAGGTATAAAGAGACAAGACAGGATCAGAAACACTACAATAAGAGAAAAAACAAAAGTAATAGACATACTTACTCAAATAGACCAAAGAAAGTGGAGATGGGCCGGACACATGCTAAGAGACAAACAAAATAAATGGAGCACAGCCATCACTCACTGGTACCCGAGAGATGGTAAACGGAGTAGAGGTCGCCAACAAACCAGATGGGGAGATGATCTAGCATTAACAGCTGGACACCACTGGAGAAGAGTAGCACTAGACAGAACTGAGTGGAAAAGGCTGGAGGAGGCCTATGCCGAGAGGCACACTGACCTTAGAGACATCTTATAGCTTGAAGGCAGAATAAGAGGCTATCATCATCATCATCATCAAAAAAATGAAAATCAGGGATCAATTTTACCTAATTACTTAATACGCTGCTTACCAAAGAAGGAACAGAGATTTGTTTAAACTATTACTAACCTTTGAGGTGATTATAAAATAGGAACTAAATATATATAAAAAATACCTCTTCAACATCTCAATAACAGCTAATGCAGTGGCAGGAACTATTGTAGGCATATCTAAGAACAGCTGTCCAGCGTTGGTAATGTGGAAACCGTCGACATCTTTCTCTGGTGCGACAGCATTACAGGCTTTTCTCTCATTGATATCACCGGGCAAAGGCAGTTGAATCAGAATACCATCTACATTCTTGTCCGCATTTAAATCTTTAATAACTTTCAATAATTCTTCTTCCGACAGGGTTGCTTCGTATTTCAGAGTTTGAGCCTCTATGCCACAGTCTAGTGCAGCCTTTATTTTATTCTTGACATAAGTATGGCTAGCTGGATCATCTCCAACTATAATACACCTTAGGGAAGGTGCACGGTTTCCAATGTTGATCCAATTTTGAATTTGAATTTTTAATTCATCTCTAATTTCCTGTGCAAGGGCTTTTCCGTCCAGGATCTTGGCCATGACACTGTTAAAAAAAAACATAAATTCAGTAAAATAAAAAAAACAGATAAAAATATTAGATTTGTCACTTTATAGAATCCAATGTGTTTTATTTAGAATTATGAGATTTTTCATTTGACTACTTCAAAACTACAGAAACTTAAAAAGTGCTAAAATTAAGTAGTAAAATAAAAGTTCCTTAAAGGAAAATCTTAAATTAAAATTTTAAAAATTTAAGATTTTTCTTTATGGCATTGTTGAGTTAACATATTTTGTTAAAGATTAGAAAAAAATTACAAGTATAAAGAAAAGTCTATCACATAAACAAAATTTGATCCAAAATAATTGTTAATATTAGATTAATTCAAAATAAAAAATAAAAATATAACACAAAAATGACAAAAGGTGAAGAAGCCACACACTATTTTCTCTAAAATAAATTTACCTGGCCGAGCCCAGAGAATCTACATAGGAGTGACTTCTCATTGTGGATTTCAGTAACGTACTGGCTAGACGTAAGCAAAAGATTTGCCTCATCGCCTACTGTTGACGTAGAGAGGTCATTAGTTCAGCGTATGGGCATATGATAAACAATTCAAAGATAGAATCAAAAACATGTTAATTGGGAAAAAATGTGGTGAATTCTGGTTTGAAACTGGTTAAAATGGATTATAGTGCATACAGGTTATCACATATCGGACACAATGATGCACCAGTTTAAACTGCTTGACTATCACTTTGTTCCAGTTATGTTCGGAAAATTAAAAAAAAAAACATAATTGGACGCTGTTAAGCATTAGTGTACTAACCCACAAAAAATACGTATTGAGTTCTTTAGATGATTTAGAACAAGACTGCATTCAAAATTTAACAACAAAAAAACACTAATGCCTAACAGCGACCAATTAAACCTAAATGCTAGAGATATGAGACACAATTATTTGACTTTTATAATATTTCTTCTGGAGAAGCAATTTTAAAACATGATGTGAAATTGACCAGCACACAGGTATTAAGTTTGCATTCTCAAAAGTAGTTGGGTCTCTAAGTTGTAAATGCTTTTTGGATTTAGACCATAGGTGAAGCTACCATAAGGACCTAGGAACCTCGTTTACAGCAGGCATCAAATTAATTTCTGCATGTTAAATTTACTTTGCAGAATTTGTGAGGTCAAGGAAATTTTTGAATGAAAGCATGGTTGTTTTCGAACCAAATAGTTATCATACAATGTACGAGTTTTGTTTGTGCTGTATAAACATGTTATTAAACAATAGTTGCAGATAATTAAACTAAAATGATGAAATGTGATGATTGTAATATTGACCAAAGATAACCTTAAATATCTGGAATGTTAAAAATAACTTACATTTTCAGCTGTTGCACGTCAGAGAAAAACTTTAATCACAATTTTAGTTATTATTTGTTGAAATTGAGTAGGTATTCAAATAAGAAATCACAATTTCGCACGAAGATTTTAGCACAAACCAATGTGTTTTGGTGTTTTGACTTATGATTTTGACATTGACGTTTGACCCCTCAAGTGCGCAGTGTGTATAAATTCCGGAACAACGGAACTTGTTGCGTTTTTACCCCACTACCCAATGTGGTATAGATATTAGATAGCTGTCATGGAGCTATTTTTTGCAAAGCCTTTTATAAAAAAAAATAGGTTTTCTTTCGAAATGGGCTTTCAAGGGTGAATAGCAGTGTTATATTATTATAATGATAATAATAATAAAATATTACTTCGCACATAATTTTTTTATTCATGGGAGAGCCGTGCTTCGGCACGAATGGGCTGGCTCGACCGGAGAAATACCACGGGCTCACAGAAAACCAGCGGCAAACAGCATTTGAGCTGTGTTTCGCCGAGTGAGTGTATTTACCGGAGGCCCAATCCCCTACCCTTTTCCCTTCCCTACCCTCTCCTATTTCCTTCCCTACCCTCCCCTATTCCCTTCCCTACCCTCCCCTATTACCCTATTCCCTCTTAAAATGCCGGTAACGCACCTGCAGTTCTTCTGATGCTGCGAGTGTCCATGGACGACGGAAGTTGCTTTCCATCAGGTGACCAGTTTGCTCGTTTGCCCCCTTAATTCATAAGAAAAAATTAACTGCTAGCTACAAAAAATTATCATAACCTGCAATGCACCTGACCCTAACTTGACTACATACATAAACCTAGATCTCAAAATCTGTAAGGTCTAGAAAACAGATTTTTTTACACAAGTAACTTCAGTTAATGAGGATTAAATGCTCAAGACGAAAACCCGATTACTGAAAAAATGCTCGATATATTTTTTTTTACAAAAAACCTTGTTTTAGATACATTTTTACTTGAATCTTCGAAGTTTGCTGTCTTTTCTTTAATATTATTTGATATCTAAAAAGGCATTGATTTAACCTAAATTTGCTCAAAATGCTTTTTTTCATAATCATTATAGTTCGCCTTTTTTTCAAGTAAAACTAACTTGGCGATGATTCCGTGTCGTCCTTTTTCACCTGGCATATGAAAGACGGGCGTGAGTATGAAGAGAGAAGGACGATGTTTGATTTTTTGATCAGTAGGAAGTAGCCCTCTTAAATAAACGTAATAATCGTAATTTAATTGGCAGCAAGTATAATTATCAAAATAATTATAATTGCTGCCAATTAAACCAGTGATTAAAATTGAAGTTGTTATTATTATTTATCTTGTATCCGTGGTTAAAGAAGGAATGTTTTATTAATACAATAAGGAATAATATTATTTTGGTAGGTACCTAGTCAAGTCAGTGAAATGGGTATTTTTTAACTGATAGACATTAGACGTACAATGTAACATTGATGAAACACAATAAGTATATTAATATTATGTACTTAGGCAAATAGCAAGGACAAAAATTGAAGGGCCCCCATTTCCTCTCCTAATAATAATATCTTAATAAGGTGGACGTTGTAGGTATTCAATTATTTCTTGTATGAACAATGAAAATTTTTTTTACTCCACGTATATTCTGTGAAATATACATGGAGCCATACTTTAATTTTTAACACCTCCATCGTGGGTATAGCAGACACAATAGATTTTCAATTTATAGGGCAGCCGGCTGCCGCTTGGGGATTGATTGGTTAAACGTCCTCCAACCTATATTTAGGTGCAATTATTTACATTGACCATTGCATTGCAGTCAAGAGTAGTCAAGACTGTAGAGTCTAGCCTCTAGACTCCGAACACAGTAACCGATATTATCTTATTTACTCATTCGGCCGCACCTCAATCACTCACTACTCGAGTGGGCGCGGTTCTGACGTCACTCCGATAAGGGGGTCAATGCTGTCAGTGTGACATTTGACGGGACTGTCAACATGCAATAAAAACAGTAAACACGTAAGACTGTTTGTAACGGTTGCTTATCTGAAGACCCCCTGGTGTGTAGATACTAAGTGTAGGCCTCAACATTGTCTGTGTAGAAATTCGTGAGCAGCGAGCCGAAAGCTTTTTACGTGGGAACGTGCAACGTATGTTATTAAAAAAAAAACACAATAGCTATAGACAACAGTTATCAAAATTATGTCACTGTCAGATCGCAATCTACCAATAACAACTCGTCTGATCATTGATCTACTAATAGCGTGTCTCCGTTTGCGCACCCGCTTACTAGTAATGGGAATTAATGCTATTTTCTATTAATTTCATTAACATGCTAATTTTGATGTCACAGCATGCTAAGTATTATTGCTTTGCTATTTGCTAAAAACGCGGCATCGTGAATTATCGGTTCGTATCGCACCGCTCGCCTCGTGTATTATTTCGCATCGAGTGAAAAATAGCAATTCATTAACAGTTAGCACCGCGGTGCGAAACAGCGCGGACGTGATTTTTATCATGATCGCAGACTGTGGCTGCGCACGATAATATTAGCAATCGTATTTTTTAGCAAGTACTATTGATTTAACTATTGCTAATAGGCATTTAACAATTAATTATTATTGCTAATGCTATTTTCACCAACACTACCGCTTACTCCTCACTCCACCAATGATACGTCTTGAAAATTTTAACACTATGCCTTTTCCTTCATTGCAAAGTGATATTAAAGTTGTGCGCAGCCTAGGCGGTAAAAATATTTTATTTAAAAAAATATACTATACAACAAATATACTTTTTTCAATGTAGGCGTGATAGGAGTCAAATCTATTTCTAACATCAATAGAAAATTTAATCGAAGCACACAGTGTCGAAGCAATACAATCGAAAAAGCCAGTCAACAGTCATAGCTCTTTTTGTTGTTCCATAAATAAGTTGTAAAACCTTTATTGATGTTGTTTCCGATTAGGTCAAAAACACAACAGAAATACAAGGAAGACACCCGGATGTCGTCATAAAAAGTTTCTAAGGAAAACAGTGTCGGAAAATGTTATCTTATCATACTTAGTAACAAATTAAAAACATTGATCTCTGTTTTTTATCTTATTTCGTCATTGTGTCAAACGCCTCTCTGGGTAGATACCTTCCAGCTGGTATGTTTCCAGTGAATCTTCTGTGGTAATGTCAAAATTAACTCTCGACATGTTTTTTTTGCGCGTGCAAGTGTGTACCTAATGAAGTAAATTAACTATTAGAAGAATAGGGTAGCCTGTGTAGTGAGTACACTCTGTTGTGACAATTTTGTTTTGTAGGCCAATAATTTTGATAATTAATTATCAGTTAGTTCCAGGGCAAATTTTATCCAAGCCATAATTTATTTGTCTATATAAAAACAACGATATCAAAATTAAAAATACAAAAAAAAATACCAATACATTATCCTTAAATACATACTTACATACATAAATACCTTTAATACAAGTGGAATCAAATTATAAAAAGGAAACCGTCACAAGTTCACAACAGCTCTTAACCGACCACATCCCATGGACGGTTGTGACAGCGGTTAGGGTCAGTCGTAGGGTCAGTAGTGACAAAGTATACAACAAAAACCTGGTTTATAATTTAACAAAAACCTGGTTTATAATTTAACAAAAACATTAATTAATAATAATTATTGACTCGGGTGTAAAAACACCGATGTAGCCTTTAAGGGTTAAATGTTTATGTAGTTTCCAAACTTTGCTAAAGCTATTATTATAATAATTGTTTAATTTATATTGTTATCTTAGATATAATATTATAATCTATATATTTATAATACTAGCTGTTGCCCGCGACTTCGTCTGCGTTAGCATAGTAGATCACATCCCAAGTATTATTTATTGTACAAAAATATTCAATATACAGAATTGAAGGGGTGAGTGGACAAAGGTGTTAATTAACAAAAAGTTCAAATAGGATTATGGGTGTTTGAAAATTGTAAAATATTTAATCGATGTAACTAATATGGTTTAAGTTTTAAACAAAACCAAAGTATTTATTTGCCTTGAATATATCATTATTTATTAGATAATATACATAAAAAGGTATTTATTATTTTAGTTTTATAAATATTGATAAATTAGGAACATAACACCTTTGTTTAATTTAATATAAATCATATTTAAATTATATGAACTTAAAAAGGTCTTATGTTAGAAATAAAAGAATTTAACGATTATTACTTGAAAAAGCTTTATTTAAATAAATAAAACGTTACAACTTAGAAGGTCTAGGTCAAAAATGTGAAGTTACAACTTGTTGGCAAGTAACACTATCAATAATAAAAATTAATCATTATTCAAAATGTTTATATAATACCATTGAGACTCTTTTTCAATGTACTCAAGCTGTGTTTTTATATCAGCTATTTTTTCTTTAGAGATTTTACCCTTTTGGTTATTACATGTCAAGGCAACTTCCGGGATAATATTAGGATTTTTTACCAGAGAAACTTCTAAATATGGTGTGTAGGGGTCATAGTTGGTCTTATAAAAATATCTACCATAATCTTCATGGCGAATCCATTTTACATTCCCTTTAAAGTTAATTTTTTGTTTTAATGTATTTGTATTGGGTATAACTATGCCCAAATCATTTTTTAATTTGGTAAAATCATAAAAATGATGATTCATATCTTCTATGATAGAGTTATTCTTAGATGCCCTTTTAATTATATTTCTATACTGATTAGGAGTAAATATTTTCTCATGCTTTCTCAATAATTTTTCTATACGGCCAAAATCTCTGTCACAATCAAGAAATGTATGACCTACCTCTGGAAATTTATGTTCAATGGATACAAATAATTTCTGTGCAATCATGTACTGATACAAAACAATTAAGTATTGATTCTTATTTTGGCCACTGGCAGAATCTGACCATAGCAACAAGTTTTGGGAACTATCTACATTAGCTAACTTGCTTAAACAGTAAAAAAGCGAACTAAGAACTTCTACACTGCCCTTTCCTCCACAGTCTTCAGTCCAAGTGCAGAAATAGGACCTATGTCCATTTTTATCAACTATATGTATACCTTCATTGTAGAACCAAATTTGTCTTAAATAAAAAGCTTTTGATACTGGAATTTTAGGAAGCGGCTGTGTCTGCTGCATATCAAAACTAATATATGTCATGTTTTGTCCAGACACCGCCATCTCCCTTTCCAGTTTTTGTAGCTCAAATGCTCTTTTATAGTTCTCAATATGTTCTTCAGTTTGAGTATTTGAATCACATTTACAACAAACATCTGTTCTTGGCTGCCTAAAAGAAAGATTGAATTTGGTGTTAAATATTTTTCTATATGTGCATTCCTTTATATAATATTTGGTAGGTTTATTTTCATCCTCACATTTTTTTGTGTACATTGAATACATAGTTTTAATTGTAAGTAATGGATTTAAGTACTGTTTGTGGATATTTTGATTTCTAGAATAATGAGAACTTTCAGATGGAAAACTTCTAATATGACTGCTTATATAATTTTCTACATCAACATCTACCTTGTGCCTGTAAGAATGAGTTTTTCCTCTCTGATCTCTTAGTGCTTCAACATTATTTAATTTAATTTTTGATTGAATAACTGCTAACTTTCTATAACCGATTTGAAACATATTAGAAAATGCAGTCTTACAAACTTTTATATTAGTACTTCCTTTTGGTAGAACATAGGTATAAGTTGTGCATCTCTGCCTTTTTGGGTTAGTTAATGCTCTTTTGACTTTTTCAACTGTTATAAATTTTGAAAGATACATATTCTTTTCATTATTATTTTTTAAACTATAATATTGGGAAAAGAGAGATGCACAATCAATATCACAAAATTTTTCATAACACTTATATTTGCATGTTTCCTTGCATAATATACCAAACCTTGGTTTTTTACTTTCCATTGTTTTACCCTTCCTTGTAACATAAGCTTTGCCTTCCTGTCTTAAAATACTATTCCTATTTTGTTTCCACTCAGCTTCATTTCTTGATCTCTTCTTAGATAACTTTTCTTTTAACTGAAAAATTTTTCTCTTCCTCGGTTGCAATATATTGTTGGTCATTGGAGATTCCTCCTGAATTTCAGTTGCAGAAATATCGTTTGATGAAGATGATGGTATATATTCATGATCGGTACTAGCAGGACTGTAGGGTTCTTCTGGTGCTAAAATGAAATTGATGTACAAATTAAATCCTGCTCAACAAATCATACCAATAAAGTATACTTTTAGTATGGTAAATGGAACGAATACTTACAAATAGGTGAATTATTATTATCATCACTATCTTGGGAACCATATTCCTGTGGTGTATCCTGGTTATTACAAATGTCTTCATTACCTATAAAAAAAGTTAACAATTTTATAATCACTAAATAGTTTAAACAAAGTCATTTAGAATTAATTTTCTTAGTAATAATAAATTAGATACTTAATACAATATAATCCCAAATACCTGAATATAGTTATACCTACCCCTATAAGTATAGAATGTGTGGATGTTTATTATGTTTTCACACAAAACTACTAAAAATTAATGAAAGTTCAATAATATTGTAGTTTCATTAATTTTCAGTGGTAGCTTATACTTCAGAATAGCAAATACATTTTTATATAGGTATATCCTGCGCGACAAAGTCACAGACAATGGCTAATAATTAGTATAATATACTAACTACTAATATACTACTACACATATTATGTGTCAAATTCACTACATTTTTACTAACCTTGCTCAATGTGATCGACAACTAAAATAGATGGAGAATGGCACTTCGTTGGGACATAGCAATCATTCTGAATATTTTCAGTATCTGAAAGTAAGCAACAAAGGTAGTGAAAAAATATGTCTTTTTGCCACAGAATACTACAATTAATTAAGTTTCCATACTTACTGTTTGCAACGTCGTTTGTACTGGACGTATTTGGTAAATCACTTGAATGACTAATTCTCTGATCGACGGAAGCTGAAAGCAATAATATTTTAGGACAGAAATATGTAAAATACAACACTAATGCCTTTTTATATAAACTAAATTAGTTTTTTGAAGTAGTACAAACCTGTCTCGCAGCTCACATTTTCTGTATTCCTTGTATTTTCATTGCTCAACACTAAACTCAATATTTGCCGTGAACGTGAATTTAATGACATAGTGGTTTATCTACACTTTATCTACACAATCAAATAATAACAGAACTATAACTATAAAAAACAATCTCACGTCTCACGAAGTTATGAAACTTTTTGACAATATCAAACTGTCATTCGTTAATTCGTTCCGTTTGGCGGGATGGGATCAAACCAAGGCGGGATATCGAACGAAATGTCATTGTCAAAAAAAGTGTGATCGGAAATGTGACAAAGGTTGTAAAATGCTTCAACCATAAACAATAAAAAAAATTTTTTAATTAGACAAATTCCAACAATGGAATTTAAAGACAAAATCACCATTGGTATAAGGATTTTTAAAAAAATATTATTTAATTTAGTATGAACAAAGATAATAAAGAACATATAACACCTTTGTTTATTTTTTAAACTTAAAATCGTGTTATGCGTGCGAATATGCAATAGGCACATTGGTAGATATGACCTTATATTATTCAAAATGTATTTATGTTATTGATCTTTCGAAAATGTATCAGCTCATACCACATTTGCAGTTCGGTAATGTTACGTGTTTGTCAGATATCACCTTTGTCAAGATCTGTATTTCTGAAAAGAATGAAAATTTGCGCTTTTTTAGTTCATCATTCGGTTTATCATCACATAAAACCTATGTTCATTCGAAAAAGTATATTTTTTAAATTTTGTCAGATAACACCTTTGTCCACTCACCCCTTCAATTAACTTTCCTACGATTTTATTATATACAGATTTTTCGCGCGGCTTTGCTTGCGTAATTTAGGACTTTCATGCAACCGTACATTTTTCCGCAAAAAATAGCCTTTGTTCCTTAACGTGGTCTATTCTTCATGTTTGCCAAATAACATAAAAATTGCTCCAGTAATAATTTTCCTCCGTTTTTTCCACATTTTCCTCTATTTCTTTGCTTCTATTAGTCTCAGCGTGATAAAATATAGCCTATAGCCTTTGTCGATAAATGGGCTATCTAACACTGAAAGAATTTTTTAAATCGGACCAGTAGTTCCTGAGATTAGCGCGTTCAAATAAGCCCTTTCAAATAATTTCCCCCATTTTTCCCATTTTTTCCTTAGGAATAATTATTTGAAAGGGCTTATCTCACGAACTTCTGAAGCAATTTTTCTGTTATTTGGCATAGATAAGAAGTAAATCATAGGCTATTTTTATGGACTCATTTTTCTGTGAAATATCTAATTTACGCGGGCGAAGCTGCGCGGAACGTTATATTTCGCGTGGTCACGACATCACGCGTAAACGGCTGGACCCATTTTGCTGGGTATTAAGATACTTTGAGTCCCGAAAAAGAACATAGGATACATTTTGTCCCGGAAAATGTACGGTTCCCGCACAATAAACTTTTATGATTATCGCCTAAACTATTCAATCTATTTTGATGAAATTTGGTATGGCAATACTTTCAGTCTCGGGATACAAGGGATACTTTTTATCCCGGAAAATGTACGGTTCCTGCACAATAAACTTTTATGATTCTCGCCTAAACTATTTAATCTATTTTTATGAAATTTGGCATGAAGATTGGGGATACAAATTTGAATCTGGGACAAGGAATGTTTTTTGCCCCGGAAAAATGTGCGGTTCCTACACAATATACTTTTCTGATTTGCGCGTAAAAGACTTAATCGATGTACGGGAACAACTATAAATTAAAGTCTTGAATTTTAACGGACGAAGTCGCGGGCAACAGCTAGTAATATGATAATTATTATTGTAAATTCCCATGGTCTTTTGACTTTTAACGCGTACAAGCAACTAATATCTATTCTGTGGTACAAGTACATGATACAAACAACTTACAACGATAGCCTCGACGTCACAAAATTTCATACAAATGTACTTACATGCATTAGGTTTTTGACTTGCCTTTTGGCTTGCACCATAGACTTATTTACGACAATATCTATTGTGTCTCGTTTTCCACGATCGACGGGTTAAATATATTATAATATATACTAGCGACCCGCCCCGGCTTCGCATCGGGTATAAAATATGATATAGCCACTGAAAAAATGATTAAAATCGATTCAGCAGTTTTGACTTTTGACTTATATCACAGAATAGATAATAGTACAAGATATTCATTATTATTACCCGTGGCCCGCATTGGTCGGTACAGCTCCGCAAAAGCTACTTCCCGCAATTTTAAGGGTTCCGTAGCCGAATGGCAAAAAACGGAACCCTTATAGATTCATCATGTCTGTCTGTCTGTCTGTCCGTATGTCACAGCCACTTTTCTCAGAAACTATAAAAGCTATACTATTGATAATTGGCAAGTAGATTGTAGTCTGTAAACCGCATTAAGATTTTGATACAAAAATGGAAAAATAAATAAAAATTTTAGGGGTCCCCATAGGTACAACTGAAAAAAAAAAAATTTTTTTTCATCTAACCTATGCGTGTGGGGTATCTATGGATAGCACTTTAAAAATCATATTGAGGTTTCTAATATCATTTTTTTGTAACCTGAATAGTTTGCGAGAGTGACTCTTCCAAAGTGGTAAAATATGTGTCGCCCCCCCCCTCTAACTTCTAAAGTAGGGGCATAATAAGTCTAAAAATAATATATGATGTACATTACTATAAAAACTACCAATGAAAATTGGTTTGAATGATATCTAGCAAGTGGTTTTTTTTATACGTCGTAAATGGTAAACCTTAAATTAATTTTCATTAAATCAACTGAAATATAAAAATTAATCAAAACCTTTTAATTTCATTACAATAAACCTTATTGCTGCTGCGGAATCCTTCATGGGCGAGTCCAACTCGCACTTGGCCACTTTTTTAATCTGTAATAATATCTTCGAAAACATTCATTATCATAATATTATGCCGTAAAGGGCCATGGGCCATATAAGGGCTAAAGGCCGGCAACGCACCTGCAGCTCTTGGTAGGTACATTATTTTGATAAATCTCGTAGGGTTCAGCCTGCGTTTGCAATATAAGCGGAAAAAATGTAATTATTTACGACATCACATTAGAAACCCCAACAATAACAGTATTTCTCCTCTCCACTATTTAATGAATGTTATTTTACTTATAAACCTTCCTCTTCAATCACTCTATCTATTAAAGAAAAACGCATCAAAATCCGTTGCGTAGTTTTAAAGATTAAAGGGAACAAAGGGACATGAGGGGAAAAAAGCGACTTTGTTTTATAATATTATCTATAGATATGGACAGATGGTTTTCTTACTTTGTTACTTGTCAACCTTTTCATAAATTTGTCGGATATTTAATTTTTAACACAGACAGATTAATGACTTTTTTCATACCTATCGTTTTGTGCTCAGATTTATTCTATTTATATCAACTCGTAAGGTTATCATTCGGGTAATTATACTTAGATACCAATTATTAACAATGTAAATTTATTCTTCCGTTTAATATAATCACATCATTCTTGAGTCTTGATGTAATCGGACGGTGTCTGTTGCTATGACTGAGTTAATTAAAAAAATGTTTGACAGTAATTACTACAAAATAATCCAAGAGCCAGCGACAACCAGACTCTCATCATTTTACGTTTACGTTTGAGGTGTACCAAGACCGTGAAGTCGCGTCCACATATTCTAGAAGGGACTGTGATGCAAGATGAATTGTTTAGACTTTAGAGCTCTTATTCTTTATTCGATAAGAGCTATTACATTCTGAATCTTGAGTACCCCATACCCTTCTTGATAAGAAATTAATCGAAGCTATTAAATATCAATAAATTCCCTCGCTTTGATAATCTTATTCATGAAAAGGGTTTGCGAATGGACTCCGGATAAAATTGCTCTGAAAAGTCGTTTCAAAGAAAAATAAAAATGACAAAAGGGAATAGAAGTTTAAAAAGCGGCCAAGTGCGAGTTACATTCGCTATGAATTGTTCCGTATGAAAGGGCAAATTTTTACGAGCAAAGCTATATTACTGTCAATTTTTATAAATACTTACCTATATTATTGTAGCGGAAAATACTTATTTAACTTCTAACCTATTCTGTGAAAATGTTCCTCGTGAGTCGTGGTTAGAAGAGCCAAAAACTCAAATTCACCATTCTAATCTTTCTTGATGCATAACGTAGATAAAGCTTGGTGATACAGGTACAGAAAGGTAGCGAAGTCTGAGCCACGGGTTGGAGGTTCCCGTCATAACAAAATACGGAACCCTAAAATGGAAATTAATAAAATATAGACGGGCAGTTTTTACTTCGTTACGTGTTTTTTCTTAATTAATTATGTCTTTGAAGCGTTCGATTTCGTACCTATGCCGTTAGATGACTTTTGACGTTATTCTTTCATCTTCGAATATCTTTACACTGTTATTAATTTCTTGGATTATTATCAAAGGAATTTATGCAAAGTTTCCTTAAGATTTGCTCCATAAACTGGCGCGAAAGTGTTTGAGTGTAGGCGCACACGATGCGACAGGCGTCTGCGACAGCTCGGCGTCTAGACGCAACAAGACGCTAGTTTTCTTGTACTCACCTATGATTTTTTAAGACACCTAATACCTATTATAATTTATACATGGTTTAAGTAAAGAAATCTTTACAATTTTATTAAATACCAGATGTATTAACCATTCTGACACCGCCATCTTTGAAGAGGATGTGATTGTTGATAATTACTGCCTTTCATCTAATAAGGGCCACACAACATGTTGCATACGTAAACAGCGCCGTGATTAAGTTTGTTTATTCATCAAAGCGGATTGCTTTGACTTAATCAAACTATTGATTACAATCTGTGTAGTATTACGACTATTAATATTTTAGTTAAGAGGGAAGCTACATGATACATCTATAACGGCGCGGCGTTGCGTGTGTGCGTTGTAATGACGCGACGCTCGAATCTCGATACCCTACAAGTTACAACTACGGGGCTAGCACGGCCACCAGTAGAAATGCGAAAGTATGGACAAACTGTGGACATAAACTTAAGAGGAGTCCACAGCGCCGTTTTTCCATACAAACGCTGTCCCCTGTTTCCTCCCTGGATAATGCCGGTAGAGTTATGATTTTTTTCCTGAATATCTATGGCCACTATTAGCATGTCCCTATGTTTTCTTTTTTTTCATAACTTTATTATTATAAAAGATAAGAACGTCCAAAAACCCAAACAAATTGCCAGATTTTCCTCTGTGTTCAAACACCCAGAAAAAAAAACTGGCTAAAATATTTAAAAAAAAAAAAAAACATAGAAACATAGCTCAAGCCTTGCTTTAATTCTTAATGAAAAAAGTACTTAAACCGGTTAAGTTTTGGAGAAGGAATCAGCGGACAACGAATCGAAGATTTTCTGTTCTTTTATTAGAACTTTTGTCGTGTTGTCTCTTTCGCGCTCTGCGGTGGGAGACTTGAGATTGGTGAGACAGCAATACATTTTCAAATACCTATTTTCAATTTCTCTCGCCCCTGGTGTATCCTCTTAAGGTGAAGTTTCGATATTTACCGCGGCTAATAGCGACCGACAAAAATTCAATTAAAATGCCACTTTATGACAGACTATAATATATCATTGCTGCGCGTGCGATACCGCGTATGAGCAGTTGGTAAATACCGCGTAACAGCAAAATGCGCAAAATTCAGATATTGTGCCAGCCGATTCGAAACGCATATTGGCTTATATTAGGCTTCACAGAATTTAAATTATCCAATTAGAAACGTACATTTTGCCATCGAAACAATACCGCGGAATAGTAGACGGCCGGAAGTTAGAAGCAATTCCGCGTATTTACTACAGCGGCAAGAAAAATGTATCGAAAATAGTAAAGTGCTCCCAGAAATAATTATTTTTCTGAGATTAACCACCACGTAAGTATATTTTAATTATTGTTTAATATTGTTCATATTAAACAGACATGCCAGAGACGCTGTTAAACAAATACTATCCATGAAATGGAAATGGGCAGGCCATATTCAAAGAACGACAGATGAGAGATGGACACAGACTGTGACTAACTGGAACCCTATATACAAAACCAGAAGGCGTGGTAGGTCAGCCAAAAGGTGGAAAGACGACATCATAGAAGTAGCTGGAGTCCTATGGACGAGACTGGCTCGAGACAGGAAAAAATGTAAAAATTTGGAGGAGGCTTTTACCGCCAAAGGCGGTCCTTATATAGATTAAATACAATAGAAAAAAATAAATAAATGGAAAAAAACTTGTAATAAGGAAATATAAAAAGCTTAAAATAAAAATAAAATTGTTCATATTCATGCTAGAATGTTTCAATTAATTTACCACCATTTCCATTGCTTTGAAGATCAAGGAAGGTTACATGACGTGATCATTATATCTTCACCTTAAAAATACAGGCGGCAACCAATCGCCACGACTAAATATGATCACCAGGTTGGGAAAGTAGCTCAGTTAAGCTAAAGCACCCCGGGGATATGGGCGACTAGTTGTGCTAACCCTACCCACTTAAACCACCTGCGATTTGCCTTCAGCCGTATACGGAGGGATGTTCTGGATTTGTCAAACACAGGGCTCCCTCCACGACCGGACGGTCTTCTCCAAAAGGGAGCACACTACCATCAAAGTAAGAGAACGCTTCGGCAAATTGAAGAGTTCCCTTCGGCGTCGAGACTAGCTAAGTCGGATAGGTTCCAGCCTCACCGATTTTTCTTTAGCCATATACGGAGGGTTGTTCTGGGTTTGTCAAACACAGGGCTCCCTTCACGACCGGACGGTCTTCTCCAAAAGGGAGCAGACTACCACCAAAGTAAGGAAACGCTTCGGTAAATTGTAGAGTTCCCTTCGGCGTCGGGACCAGCTAAGCCGGGTAGGTTTCCAGCCTCACCCTGAGCCCCAATTGCATTGAAATTTGGAGGTTCGCATAATGATGCCTCCCCACTCCCGATGCGGAACAGAGAATAGCTCATTATCTTTGTTACTCTATGGCCCAACGATCGTATGCCTCGTGGCTGCTTTCCTTGCCTTTAAACCTTCCGGAACTCCCACTGCAGGCCGTGACGTCCTATTTGGAACGAAGATGAGCAACTTGGCGAAGACCTTCGTAACCAGCTGTCACGATGGATCTCCTGCTAGGGCAGTAGCTGCTGCCTAGGAGACCGTACGGCACCTCCTGGTAACCCTCACCGCTACATTGCGAAGAGTTGCTGCCGCACGGCTAATGCCCGCCTTATTACTACGAAATTAGTAACAGAATCTGCCTATATTGAACCACCGTACATAGCTAAGCTCCGACAGACTGGATTCTGGCGGCTATACTCTGGAGAGTACAGCTGCTGTGGTCCCTACATTTAAGCGTCGGACTCATTTTGACCTTCGACCCTCTAATAACAAGTGCTCCGGGCTTGCATTTATATTTTTCTTCAGGCCCATGGAAGAGCAGGCTTCAATATGTATTTATGTAATATATAAATATTTTTATTTTTATTTTAAATGATTATTATGATCTCTGTCAGATAAACTCAAAAATCCATGAAAAATTGGGATATCAATTAAAAATTAAGAATAGATAATATTGTTAAATGATTTTGGTAATTAACACGTCATATTTTTGCTAAGCTACAGTGGAACAAAATATAAAATATTTGATTTTTCTAATAAAAAAATGCAACCTTTTACTAAATTGATTGATTTCAAAACCGCGTATCTTTAATATTAAGCCTACTTATTTTGTAACTACTTATTACAAAAACGCGTAAGTGTTTTTGACTTGACTTTACACAAAACCAATTGCGAACAAATTTACGTTACTAACCACTTAAGGAAAGTACAAAGAACTAGCTGTTAAGTTCAGTCGGTAATAGGAGTCAAAATAGCTGAGATATTCAGTTTTTTTCTTCCTCCTGTAAAATCATCAAAAAGCAGATACGCGGTATTTACCAACTGCTCATACGCGGTATCGCACGCGCAGCGACGATATGTCATAAAGTAGGATATTATTTGAATTTTTAGGACTATAGTCTGTTGCAGTTATCGCCTCAGGCGGGTCCAGCGGCCCAGCGACACGCGGAGAGGAGGCACCGTTGGGTTTTGGTGGGTAACCAAGAGTGCTCCTCCTTGTCGCAGCACCCGAGTAGTCCCACATATCCTGGCGGCCCCCCAGGCCGTCGGGAATGCATCAAGCATTTCCTAACGTAAAAAAAAATCGGAACGAAAAAAGATAGGAACTTCACCTTAAGTTTATCTCCACAGTTTGTCTATACTTTCGCATTTCTACTGGTGGCCGTGCTAGCCCGGCAGGGATCACCAATTAGTTTCGCTGGGGGGCATTTATAAAAAAAGTGAAATAATATATCGACGGGTGCAAAGTAAAAAGAGTCATCTACAAAACAGCTACTTTTCAGGAGAGCGCATAATAGGAAAAAATGCTCCCATTTTGTCAATTTCCAATCAAATTTATTGAAATTTTCATCGTTGTTTCATTATTTATAAATTAATCTACATGTATATTTAATTTCTTCTATTTATGTTTAATTTACGAGATATTGTAGTTGTCTGCATCTACATTGCGCTTGAAAATATGACAACTGAGTTAACTACCACTTGGTCGTTTCTACGTGGGAATTAAAAATTATATTTATTAAAGTATTTTTACCGATTACTAGTGCGATTATCAGTACCTACGTAAAGTGTAACACTTAATATTATTAAAATATGTAGTTAATGCCCGTTTTACACGTTAAAAACATTAAGTTCAGAACATAATTGCGTAGATATATTTTTCTACGTTGTCGATTCGGTGCAAGGTGCACGATTTAGAAGGAAGTTAAAATATGAAATACTAGCTTTTGCTCGCGGCTTCGCTCGCGTGGAATTTGAAAATCGCGTAAAATGCAAATATTCCTGTAAGCTCCCTTAGAAACATGATGTTATTCCAAGACCAAAAGTAGCCTAGTAACATAGGCGGTTTCATCTTTTCAAATAAGTTTATGCCAAAAAACAATACGATTAGTTTCTTAGTTAGAGCGTGAAGGAAGGACAAACAAACAAATAAATAAATTAATAAACAAACATACTTTCCCATTTTAATATTAGTTTGGATAAATTTATTTATTTTTTTAATTTTTAATTACTTTAAAACTAATTTAAAAAGTATTCAGTATCATTATCAGTACAGGAACTATATTGTAAATTATTATAATTTAGGCAGAGGCTTATTACGAGTAAGTCTTTGTACTTGGCACTTGTGAATTGTGATCATGATGTGTTCATTATAACATCATAAGCATCGCCGGACGTTTTACACCATCGGAGGGATGTATACGATTCTTCAGAACACAAAATGAAATTTTATTTCAACTATTTCTCAATTGCTTTTCATGATCACAGAGATCCTAAAACCGGTCAAAGATAAGTTAAAAGGAAAACTTCGCGAGATATTTTTGCGCTACAGTTAAACTTGCAAATGCCGGAATATGATGTTTTGCATATTTTGTTTACCTAAATTTTGTCGTAATTTACGTCATGTGTCAATACACGTGTCTTTATTTCTCAATCGCCTTTTCTTTAGATCAATACTGAACTGACGTCTTTTTCTACCGTTTAACGAGGAAGGCGTAGAATATTTACTTGATGCCTCCACTGTCGAAGAAGTATCAATGGTGTTGTCTTTAGAAGATTCACAGTTTGAGAGGGATAATATACTCGATGGCTCGATATATGAGTTAATAAACTCAAGCAGGTCATAGATTATATGAGATCAAACTATCTGTTTAATAAAAAAGACATAATATTTTGATCTAATACTGATAATGGACGCGGCGGACTTGAAGTGATGAATTGTATTCTGAGGGCGTTGGCGTATTTAATAATTTGCTTAGATCGACATCCAAATTTTCAAAATCATTTTATATTTTAGACTGAGAGTGAACTGGTGTGACTGGCCCAGAGTATTCAAATCATGGGGACTTATCTTACGAAGTTAACTTATATTCATTTGTATTCATCGCTGATACATCAAGGTTTTCTATAGAAGTTCAATAATTCTTCATCGGGCAACACAGTATTTTGCTCGATAAATCTATCGTTTATGTTCTGGAAACTTTCAACTTCTTTAAAAAGTTGTTTTGGACTTTCTGAACATGAAACAACAGTAAAAAATAACAGAAAGAAATTAGAAGTCAATTAATATAATAACAATAAGAATTAACATAGAAAGGTACTCATAAACATAACAAACAATACTAATTTACAAAAGTAAATTGAGACATCTAAATCACAATCGCAACGTAGAAAAAGCTATATGGCAGATAGCCGCTTATGCCGCATAACATTAACCCCGCGCGTCCCGCGTATAGACGATCAGCGGTAGTTATCCGCATCTACGTCGTGCAATTTCACAAAACAGGAGTAGATGTCTTCTTTTACGTGACAAAAGTACCAGAAATAAGGTGATATTTGAATTTTTGTTTTTGTTATGTTGTAGAACATGATATTTTAAGCTAGTTTCTACAAAAAAACGAAAAACTCAAAATTGCAGATGACTTTTTTTACTTTGCACCCGTCGATATCCTCCTCCTTTTCGGAAGTCGGTTAAAAAGTAGCCTAAGTTATTCCTTAATACATCAGCTATGTGCCTAAAAAAGTCCCATCAAAATCGCTCCAGTCATTTCAGAGATTAGCCGGAACAAACAGACAGACAGACATACAGACAAAAATTGTAAAAAATGTTGTTTTGGTGTCTGTACCCTATATACATTCATAATTATGCATTTAGTTAAAAACGGTTCTTTCAGTATTACAAACAGACACTCCAATTTTATGTATATAACGAGTCTCTCGGTAGAATAGGACTACGATCAGACATTTTGTGGGCCTTGTGTGGGTATCGCGCAATGAACAAGAACAAAATAATAATCGTAATCAGAAATAGTTTTTATTACAATTCACAGAATCACAATCACTCTCTCAGGAACACTTTTACACCACTTCACTTTAATAACTTCACTTAGCACATGTAGCATAAACGAAACTAGGGACAGTTCCGGAACGTGTTGGCTAGTTGTAAGCCCAGACGAGACTGATCGCATCTTCTGGCGACTGGCCCAGGAAAGGGGAAATTTCCCTCTCCATCTCTCCCACTCCGACACGCCCCGACTCTGTCAAAGCGCGCCACTAGATTCATAAAGATGGCGCACTTAAGTTCCGTTTCCGTTTTTGATCGGATGCGACACGGCCATCCTGCGACGACGTGCGTCCTCGCATGTTAATCTGAAACAATATTGAAACAAGCACAGTATGCGCTCGACCATTCCTGACATTTCATAATGCTGTCAATGCATGTTGAAAGAAATTCATAATTTATCAATCAAACTGGTTTATTATAATCGACCTTAAAGTCTATCAGCAAAATATGTAAACCTTAAACAAAAATTGACAGCATTAATCTAAGACATAATTTGATTCTTAACTAGTTAAGTTTCTAATACTAAAACTTAAGATTAAACCTCAATTGTAAACGGGTCGAGTACCATTGATGAGATGTATTCTCAAAAATCACTTTTAACTTCGGTTACTCATTCGTGGTCAAAATACAGTAACTACTCAAAAACACAACACAGAAAGCGAGTCACATAATTTTGACTCTATGGTCTTGGCTTCAAGGCTAGACCCGACCACAGCATCCAGAGCTACTGCTGACCGCGAACCCACGGACGACCACAGGGGTCGATACCGATTTCTACTAGGCTACGGCTACAGTACACTGGTATGGTCTCCGACCCAGCGAACCGAGTATCCGAACAACACAACTAAAAATGCACTAAACATCAACAACATCAATAGGTACTTGGCCCTCAGGCATTTTTCTAAGACGATCATGAGCGTATTTGTAAGTACATTTATTTGTTAACGACTTTAAAAGATAACGGTCACCATCTAAAAGTTCTACAATTTGAAACGGACCTCTAAATTTGGCATCCAATTTGGTTTGGTTACGTTCTTCATTTTCTATCAAAACGAAATCACCCATGGAAAACTTATTAACGTTGGCCTTTGAACGATCAAATCGGTTTTTATCATAAAGCGCGGATTTTTCGATATTTTCAGATGCTAACTGTCTCACTTCGTCAAGATCAACTGTCTCGTCAATGTCGGTTACCATCAAGTCGAGTGGACGTGCCACTTTGCCTATAAATAGCTCCAAAGGACTTACTTTTGTAACACGGCTTACGGTACAATTTAAGGCTAATTGGACTTCTCCTAGTGAATCCTGCCACGATTTGTCTTTGTCAGTCTCTATTGCAGTTAGCATTGACTTTAACACACTCATGACCCTCTCCACTTGGCCATTCGCACGACTAGACCCAGTAGCAATAAGGTGAAGGTTGATGTTCTTTCCTTCACAAAAGTCTCGGAATTCCCTACTTGCGAAACAACGTCCCTGGTCTGCTATAATTCTGACTGGAGCACCAAATAAAGCTACACTGTCAGTCACGGCCTTTATGCTACTCTTCGTATCGATATTCTTAGTATGATAAAGTAAAACGTATTTAGTAAATGCGTCGATTAATACGAAAACATACTCCTTCCTGTCACTTTTTCCACTTAACTTCCCAGTAGCATCCATGTGAACAGTGTGCCATGGGATTGCTACTTTAGGAATGGAGTGTACCTTACCTGAATGTGATTTTGCCACCTTACAGATCACACAGCTGTCTACAAATTTCTTAACGTATCGACTCATACCTTCGAACCAGTAATGATTGTATAACTTTTCCAAAGTTTTCTCCCAACCAAGATGAACAAGAGACTCATGAACGTTATTAATGATAGACCATCGCAGTGCACGAGGAACAATAGGTAGACACCTAGTCCTACCATTCCTTTGCACCTTGCGGTGAAGCACACCTGACCTTACTTCATATGTTTTAGCAACATCCTCACCTAATATACCTTGATTAAGGTTTTCAATTATTTTTTTGATGTCTTCATCTCTTTGCTGCTCAGCGAGAAGCCAATTATCACCAAGTTCAGTCACATTTACCTGCCTTTGTTCGATTGCCTTGAAGAGTCGTTGGTCTGATCTGCTAGGGAGTAAGTTGCGAGAAAAAAAGTCAGCATGAGCCATTTGCTTACCAACGTTGTATCTGACGTCAAAGTCAAAAGACTGTAAAAATACCCACCACCTGTGTACTCTTGGAGACAAATCGATTTTATTCCGAGCTAATTTCAGCGAGTTACAGTCGGTAACCACTGTAAACTTCCTGCCATGCAAATAGTGTCTAAAGTGCTTAATTGCGTTGACGACAGCAAGAGTCTCCAACTCGTAAGAGTGATAGCGTGATTCTGCTGCCGTCGTGCGTCTGCTGTAATATGCTACAGGCCTTTTCTTACCGTCTACAATTTGAAGAAGTATAGCACCATATCCTTCAGCACTTGCGTCAGTATGGAGCTCTACTGGATACTGAGGATCAAAGATCAAAAGTACTGGTTCATTAGTTAACGCCTTTATAACCTTTTGACGTGATTCTTCGCAAGTAGTATCCCATTTGAATGGATGCTTACCTGAAGTCAATTTGTAGAGTGGGGACATAATTTTAGAAAACCCTTGCACGAACTGACGAAAATATGATGCTAAGCCTACAAACTGTCTTACCTGAGTAATAGTCTGTGGAGGAGGTAACGCTGATAATGCCTCAATTTTTCGTTTATTCGGCTTAATTTCACCAGCTTCGACCTCATAACCTAAAAACTCAACACGCGACTTCAGAAAAGTACATTTCTTAAGGTTAAGAGAAAATCCTGCTTTTGTCAATTTCTCTAATACCTCTCGTAGCCTACCTAAGCCCTGCTCTATTGATTCAGATACCACCAAGACATCGTCCACATATATCACTACATACTGGTTTGCTAGATCACCTAAAGCATTAACTATGGCTCTTTGGAATACTGAAATAGCATTTTTGAGACCGAACGGCATTGTTAAAAATTCATATTGACCCTCTGGTGTAATAAATGCGGTACGCTCAATCGAGTCTGCCTGTACAGGTATTAAATGGAATCCACTGGCGCAGTCTAATTTCGTAAAATAATTGGCACCATATAACCTTGAAATTTGGTCAGTAATTAACGGCAAGGGAAAACGATCCGGAACTGTATTAGAATTCAACTCCCTATAATCTATACACATGCGCTGTGAACCATCTTGTTTATTTACCAAGATCGCAGGACTAGCAAATGGGGATTTACTAGGTCTTATTATGTTTGCCTGAAGTAATTTACTAATCCTATCTCGCATAACTTGACGCTCACTTGGAGACAATCGATAAGGGCGTCTTTGGACGGTACGGTTTGGGTCTATCAATCGTATTTCTAATTCACCAGTGTTAACTCGAGTAGTTGGAAAACCGGTTATAAAATAGGAAGAATAATTTTGCAAAAGTATCTAAAAGCTCGGTTTTTCTATTAGAAGGAATGTCTGTATCAATACAATTTAAATCATTCACACTCAATAGGTCAGTCAAGGTATATGTGTTAACAATTTTGTCTCGCGTCAAAACAAAGTCAGTTTCTGTCATGTTTACTCGAAACCCATTGTTTAATATTTCTCGTCCTAACAAAATATCACTGCGAATAAATTTTTCAGGCACAACGTGGAATAATATTTCCATGGTGAAATCGTTGATTTGAACTGGACACAACAATTGAATCGTACTATAAATGTTACTATTGCCAATACCAACTAAAGAAATCACATTATTTATTCGTTTACCTCTAAATTTACTTGCAATATTTTCTTTAATTAATGTACACTCGGCACCAGAATCAAATTGAAAGTTAAAACGCTCACCGAAATGTTCTAATGTACCGGATGGAGGCTGGACGGTACACACGTCTATCCGTTTCTCCACAGGAGTTGATGGTCCAGGCGTAGCAGTGGCAATACAGCGGCTTGCGACGTGACCAACAGTGCCACACTTGTAGCAAACGACTGGGCTGATTTGGCGACGTTGATTGGGCGTAGAAGCTGACATCGCAGACGGCTTTCTGGCTTCAGACTTTTTAGAGCGACAGTCCGATTGCTTGTGTCCCAATTTTCCACAAGAATGGCACCTTATATTCGTTGATGTCGAAAACCTTTGTCGTTTTCCATTCCCAATTGCATTTGAATCATCCACAGGTATCTTTCGTTTCAGATAAGAAAACGCTTGCAGTTCTTGCTGTAGATGATGGCGCGTTTTAATTGAGGCTGTAAACGCCAGGCGTTGCAGACGAGTATCCACTTGAGCTAAATGAGCGAGCACTGTAGATACTGCTATTTCTTCTAAATTTAAATCTTTCCACTGATTTAATAATGAAGTAACCAGCCGACTTGAATACGCAGCATAGTTTTCATCTTCCTTTGGTCTTTCGGAATTTATTTTGATGAGAGTTGCCGCAGGCGTTTCAGTACTTAAAAATCTGGCTTTGAACAACTCTTTAAATTGTGCCCATGTCATCCCAGGATAGGCTATCTGAGACAACCACGTGGAAGCAGAACCTTTAAGGGATTTGCTAAGTGTCATAACTAATTGACTAACTGCCATGACGTGTTCACCAAAACATAGGTCTGCAGTAGTACACCAAGAGGCAGCATCCGATTCCTGCACATCTGGATTAAAATCTGGCAACACCACAGCGTTATTGGTCACTGGAGACTTCAAGGTTTGAATCAACGCTTGTATTTGTTGATTTTGCATTTCTAGCAAAATACGCCATTGATCTCCACCGTTGTTGCCGTTATTTTGTTCATTTGCGCGATTATATCCCACTTCTGATAACGAGTCTCTCGGTAGAATAGGACTACGATCAGACATTTTGTGGGCCTTGTGTGGGTATCGCGCAATGAACAAGAACAAAATAATAATCGTAATCAGAAATAGTTTTTATTACAATTCACAGAATCACAATCACTCTCTCAGGAACACTTTTACACCACTTCACTTTAATAACTTCACTTAGCACATGTAGCATAAACGAAACTAGGGACAGTTCCGGAACGTGTTGGCTAGTTGTAAGCCCAGACGAGACTGATCGCATCTTCTGGCGACTGGCCCAGGAAAGGGGAAATTTCCCTCTCCATCTCTCCCACTCCGACACGCCCCGACTCTGTCAAAGCGCGCCACTAGATTCATAAAGATGGCGCACTTAAGTTCCGTTTCCGTTTTTGACCGGATGCGACATATAGATAAAGACTTTGGAATGGACATTGTCCAAAAAAAATCACATGTACTTTTTATATTTTTTTTCGTTAAAATAGGGTATTTTAAGAATATAATTTAATAATTTTGAAATTCATTGGCTAGTTTTTTCTCAACAAATTTTTAAAGTTTCGCTCTGACGTCATCATCGGCGGTCAATGATTGACCTCTGCAGTATGTTTTTTCCTTTCAATCTTATTTATAATGGCTGGTTCGTCAAATGCAAGTTCTCATTATGTGAAAACTGATACAAGAAGCTTACCAAAAGTTCGAAACGTAATGTTGGTCGAGTTTATTGCTAATTTAACGCCATTGAAGGTCAAACAAAGGTTAAACATATTTGTTCAAAAATATAAGTAACTAATGGGTATTTTTTTCGTTTATATACAGAAAAACGATCACTGACCTTATTACTCGAAATGTTTTTGTAATGAGCAAAATTAAAAAAAAATTGACAATCCCCATTGACGTTGTGACAACGCACTGCAATACAACGAAGCAATGTGGCTTCGCTCTAACTATGCCATTGACGTAAAAATAGACATTGCATGTCAAGGCAAAATGTGGGGTCACCTAAGGGTCTGAGTTCTGACTTTGGGATTGTTTGGGGCCAATTTGACACTAACATGAATGGCGCAACTTTTTAGTGTGAAAACTTTTCTGTACATATATACTCTATGGCCCTATTAAGCTAAATCCGTAAATTAAACACGTGGAAGTTAAAGGTCAAAGCACAATTATTCAGTGAATTGACAGTTGACACACTCGGTTGACGAATTTCCGTTTCCTAGGTCCTTTGTATGTTGTGTTGTGAGTCTTTTTTTAATATCTATGGACGCTTCACACCACGTCAGTCTGGCCCCGTGCTAAGTACCTAAAGGACTTGTGTTACAGGTACCAGACAACGGAAATATATTTAATACTTTTATACTATACATATATTTAAGATTTTTATTATATTATACACATATTTAATACACATCCAGACCCGGGAACATTGAAAACTTTTTGTTCCGTCGGCGGGATTCGAACCCGCGCCCCCGGCTAGAACTACCAACGCGCTCACCACTGAGCCACAGAGGTCGTCATCGTTTTGATATTGAGACATTGTATAAAATATTTTTTTTATGGTTAACTGTTTAGGACTAAAAGTATATTAATATTAAACCGGATTAGAAAACTGTGGCAACACTAGCAATATATGTAAATAATCATAATATTTAGGTACGTAGATTAAGTAATAATATTAATAATAATATCTATGGACGCTTCACACCACGTCAATCTGGCCCCGTGCTAAGAAATTGAAGGACTTGTGTTACGGGTACCAGACAACGGAAATATATTTAACCCTTAACTGGTATCGGGGGTCAAAAGTTACCCCAGGTGTTCGAATTTTCTATGATATCTTTACTATTTAAACATGTACACTCTTCTGATTCTGTGTAATCTCGTTACGTCGGGTAGTGCGGCGGATGACCAACGTACGTGGCTCTACTGTTGCTGAAAGCGGAGTAACAGACAGTGCTGATGTCAGAAATTACCCCCGATACCAGAAGTGTATGTTTTTTTTCAACGGTACCTTGTAATGATTTTTAATATTTTTTTCGATATATCGGAAATTTTATACCAAAATTAGCTTTTATGAAATAAGTACTCGAAATCTAATTCAGAAACCACCCAGAAAACTATTATAACAGTCTGCAAAGTGAAATGGTTTACGATCGTAAGGAGATGAAGGAAGTCAGGTGTTCTAGCAAAATTATCATAGGTACAGTTTCGGATTCTTAAAATTCTAGAAGCAAAGAAGGTATATCGAGTATAGCAAGAGCTCATTATTGTAATATAAAGAAAATATTGCCAAAATTACATACAAAATAGTAAAATTTTGCGAGTAGTTTTTGGTTTCTGGATTTGCTCTGTCATTTTTTTTTATTTTTAGTCGATATCAAAAGAAGTTCATGTGTTTTATTATTTCGATTATATAAAAAAACTGCATAAAAAAAGAAATATAGGATATGTTTATGTTTTAATATAATTAAGGACTCCTAAAGTAACAGTCGTCTAAGTATGATCGAAAATTTTGATCTTTTTTATATACTTAAGGAAAAAGATAATGTTCATTAATGTCATTGGCCTTAAAAGCTTAAATTTATTTAGGTTAAGATATTTATTTTAGTAAACAAAACTAATTCATTGGAAGAAAAGCAGTTTTGATACATTTTTTATGTTTCATTAGAGTGGGGTCACTTGTTACCCCCGATACCAGATACGTTGCCTTTTTTAGCGAAACCAGCTAAGGGTTAATACTTTTTATATTATACACTTTATTAGTATTAATTAATATGTGTATAATATTTATTATAATATCATACACATATTTAATACTCATCCATTACCCAGGAACATTGAAAAACTTTTTGTTCCGTCGGCGGGATTTGAACCTGCGACCCCCGGGCCCCGGCTTGAGCTGCCACACACTCTACCCATTGAGCCACAGAGGTCGTCAAAATAAGTAAAAATTAAATGTATCAAAGATAAAAAAAAAACACAGATAAGCGGACTGTAATTCGAGCACAGTGATCACGCCTTCGATAGCTCAGTTGGTAGAGCGGTGGACTGTAGAGTGTGAAAATATTGTCATCCATAGGTCGCTGGTTCAAATCCGGCTCGAAGGATCTTTTTGTATGTTAAATTACCTCAACGCGGTCTATAAAATTCAGTAACTTGGCGGTTTTGCGAAAAAAATGATGTTATCCGAACCGTGATTTTTTTTCTTACATATCACTTGGAAGTACCACATGACGTTGTGTTGATGGTCTCGGGTTCGAAGCCCGGTCAAAAGATTTTTTATATATATTTTTTTTACTTTACCTTTTCTGATTGTGGAACGCTGCTGCGTTGCGTCGTCACTTTTGTGTGAAGAAGCCTTTATTCTCCAAATACAACTTAAAACCTCCAAAACTTATAAAATGTAGGCAAAACCACAGAGTAAAAACGGTATGAATTGTAAGATACAAAACTTACATGTAATACAGGTATTAATTTAAATTCTGAGTACGAATTGCCAGTAACTTCGCCGAGTTTTGCCGTCGTCCGCATACATGAATACGGTAAACCAGCTATTCCCAACCCGCGGCCCCCGGGCTGCATGGGGCCCACCGAATTTTTATTTGTGGCCCGCGTGATATTAAATCATTTTGAAATTCACGCCCACCGGCAAAATAGTCTAAAGTCGTCAAGAAAGTCGTGAATGTTTTTCCACTTTTAAATCGTCAATTTTGAAGAACGTTATTTTTTGACCCAAAAAAAAATTGTTGCGGCCCGTGACACCAAGACCAAAACATGTTTGTGGCCCGCATGAAAAAAAGGTTGGGGACCACTGCGCTAAACGTACCAAAAGTACCGTAATAATAGTGTTGAATGTTATAATTTGAGAAACTTTGTGAGACGAAACGGTGGAATAAAAATGTATTTAAATAGTGCGACGGACCAACTGGTAATTCTGTATAACACCCCACGGAAATAATACTTTTTTGAGATACAAATTATTTTAGAGCTCATACTACTAATACGGTATTTTAAATTTTATAATATTTTGTCAAATAGTTTTTACGTGTAGTAACAAACATACACAATCTGTAGTGTATGTTTGTATGCGTGTATTACACTCATGAACAATTTAATGAAATCAATGCAATTACGTTTGGACCGTAAGATTTAAGAATTAACACTTTACTAGCTATTTGACCGAGCTTTGCTCGGTATTCGATAAAACACGAATAAAATGACATTTTCTAAAAATGATTCCTAGCTAGATCGATTTATCGCCCCGGAAATCCCCTATATACTAAATTTCATGAAAATCGTTGGAGCCGATTCCGAGATTCCATATATATACTGTTACGGTACATGGTATACGGACACGTGGTCTATCTAGCGACAAACCAGCGAAGCTTACCGAGAGAGCACAGGCAACATAAATCCCCTACTCAATACTAGATGGCATCAGGTGCGCAAGTATATACTCGAACCTTCTAGAAAGGTCCAATGTTTGTTTACGTGTTTACCGTTTATTTGTTAGCGTGTTTACGTGTTTTAATTTAGACCTTATGACTGAGTCCATAAGGTCTAAATTAAATTCAACTTACTGCACTTAACGGAGTTACAAGGACGGCAGTTTTATTGTGGTACATGCCCGAGCCTCCTAGAAATTTCCCACGGTTGTTTACTTGTTTACGTGAATCGGGAAATTTCTGGAATTCGTCTCGCCATATAAAAAGAGCCGCAGGCAGGCCCGGCAAGTCAGTTCGGTTCGAGCGATCATCAAGGCGATTTCGGAGCGACATCAAGTGATCAATAGTGAGTGAACCAGTGAAACCTGCGACTTGGCTACGACCTAGGACAGTGATAGTGCTTAGTGATTGGACCTAGTGATTTGTGTTTGGACTTAGTGCTAAGTGTTGTGACCTAGTGTTTAGTGCAGTGTTAATAAAGTCTTTAAGAGAGTCACCAGGTCTTTCTCTCCAAATCCTAGCACGTAACAATACTTATATATATTTCTTTGGAATTCACTAAAATACTCGACAGCTGTCATGCTGTGGCACACATTACTAAAGTCTACTAGTTACTAAATAGTTACGTTGTAGGCAACCAAACTAGTATTATTGATTAAGACGTTTTTCTTGTACAGATTTATTAAAATAGTACACAGATAGTCTAAAGCCTGAGAAAGGACAAAGGCTTCTTTTTAACTGGAAAAAGTGGTTGTAAAGGGGTGAAAATGCGTATGTTCAAATTAAGCTAGTTCCAAAAATTCATAACAGATGGCGCTAAGAGTCGTCTACATCGTGCTATCGCTTGCTCTTACGTGTTTCTATAAGAGAATCTTCTTAAGTTAAAAGAGATCTTAAGTTACAGTTTTCGATTCTTTAGATTGTTTTACACGCTTTTATATTACTCACTACTCAGTACTTTATCTATGAAGTGGCGTAACCTTAAACCCATTAAATATTAATGATAAAATTATATTTTATGGGTAAAGTTGTGTAATGGGGGGCTAAATAAGCTTCAAAATTCGGCATCAAACGTAACATTCGGCATAAATAAAGTTTAATTTAAAATAATGAAATATTATACAGTGCACACTGCACAGCTGTTTTTAGGTATTCTGATTTAAGGGGTACTAGGGTTTCAAAAAGCTTTTAAAGACACCAATTTTGTTGACACCGCGCGCTATAAACTGAAGTCCCCGCAGTCGAAGTCGAGGGCAACAGTTAGTTATAGATAAACATAAGCGTACTTTACCTATGATACTGCGCTAATTTTTATGACAAGAGACACTGGTCACACGCGGATAATAGTGTTCTCAAAAATGTAATTGATATTCACTCTGATACATCACAGTTCCGATTTTTCCGATCCCCGACTTAATTTTGCACCATAATATGTGATCAGAAAAATTAGTGATATTTATTAGGAAATAGGGACACACGGTAGGTACCTTTTGTTTATTATATTTAGGGCCTGTTTCACCACTACCCGATAAGGCTATCCACCAATTAACTTGACAGACCAAGTATGGAGAATCTGTCAAAAAAGTTGTGAATATCCTATTAAGCACTTTATCAAAAAGTGGTGAAACAGTCTTGTCATAATATGCTACGAATAATAAAAACTAAGGAAACGTCACTCCCATACCACAGTATAGCAATATTAATGTCATATTGCTATACTGTGCTATTACCGTTTTAAATTTGGTACATTTTGAACTGTCATGTAACATCAGCCTTTATACGACGGTCGCCTAAATATTGCAAATGTATTGAAATGTGTACCGTAAGCATAGACTTATTTATATACGACCTTATGGTACACTTTTTTGACAAGTATTGTGGAGCATGTTTTTTGACGGAATTACTTTTCCTTAGTTTTTATTATTCGTAGCTATGACAATAAATATAATATGTTTAAAGCCGTCAGTACACATTGAGCCAGCGCATTGGGCCAACATGTAGAGATCTATTTGTATTTTACTTCGTCGGTTACATTCTGTACTCTGCTGGCTTAATAAGGGTGGGTTGCACCAGAGGCGTTGTTATAGTTAAGGTTAAGGTTATCGTCAAATATGGCGTCCATTATTGAATTTTACTAGATATTTGACTGTTCATTTGACATTTTGTTATAGTTAAAGACTAAAGTTAAAGTTATAGTTTAATAAAGTAAGTTGGAACCACCCAACCCACCCTAAATTGGCCCAATATGTACCGCCGTCTTAAAGGTATTCTTTTTTGTGATAATTTAATTTATAATATGAGAGAAAAAAAACGTACATATCCAATGTATTTACGATAAAACCACTGAAATAAATGTGAAATAAACTGTACACAATTCTTGACCACAGATATAATTATAAAACAAAGTATAAAATTGAAAACGTTTTCCACTTAATATATCATACCTGGATGATCCAAACCGCATTCATTAAAAATAATTTAGTTCTGGCTGTCGGAGATTTAAAATAGGTATTTTTGTGTCTATCAAGTAAAATTATTATACTAAAATGAAAATTACGACGGACAGAATGTTATACAAATTTTGACATTAACTTTTTATTCTAGATAATAAAAAAATAAACTAGAGATCGCCCAATGGTCGAAATTCGACCTTACTTGCAACGACATTTAAGGACTACTAACTACGAATAATAAAAACTAAGGAAGAGTAACTCCGTCATAAAACATGCTCCACAATACTTGTCAAAAAAGTGTACCTTAGGTACACTTTTCAATACATTTGCAATATTTAGGTGGCTTTGAGCGGTATAAAAGCTGACGTTACATGACAGTTCGAATGGAACCAAAATTAATTATGTTTAAAATGTAATACTTAATTAACTTTGCTTGAAATTATATATAATCATACTTTATATTATACTTATATATAATATTATATAAGCCCTTTTTATTCCGAAATATATGTTTTACATTTTGGTTAGATTAGTAACTTTCTTAAGTTAGATTATGTCTCGCATTTCGGTGTGCCTCTTGGCATAGGCCTCAGCTCTCTCCAATGAGCTCGGTCATCCGCTGCTCTGGGCCAGTATGGTCCTAGAGTTAAGCGGATATCGTAACTCCATCTTGTCTTCGGACGTCCCTGTCTTCTGGTGTCTCCTCTTGGATACCATAAGGTTACTCGCTTACTCCACTTAAATAATATGCAACGCAACATGTGCCCAGTCCAACTCCATTTTAAATGATCTATGCATGCTATTATGTCTGTTACTTTTGTCTTTTTTCTTATTTCTGAACTTTGAATTCTATCGCCCAGCCTGATTCCCAACATGCTTCTCTCCATTGCTCTTTCAGTTTTGGCTAGTAACTCTCTGTGTTTATTCGTTAGTGCCCATGTCTCACACCCGTATGTCATACATGGGAGAATACATGTGTTGAAAGTTTTTCTCTTGATGTGCATGCCTAGGTCTTGGTTCTTCATAATTTCTTTCAACGACCAGTATTTCTTCCAACCGCAGGCTATTCTTTTGTTTAAGACCCTATGTCCAAGGGACATGGGGTCTTCTGGGGATATAATTTGTCCTAAGTATACATATTCTTTTACATAATCAAGTTTAGTTCCATATGCCTCTATGTGGACTTCTGTCGAGTTGGTCATTAGCTTGGTTTTGTCTGTGTTTATTTCTAGACCTACTTCTCTGCTTCTTTCTGCTATGTCTTTTATCATGTGTTCTAATATCTTAGGATCTTTTTCTAGTAAAACAATGTCATCGGCAAATCTTAAGTGATTAGGGCGAGCACCATTGATTAGAATCCCATAGTTATCCCAGTCCAATCGCCTAAATGTGTGTTCTAGCACAGAGTTGAACAGTTTAGGGGATAATGGGTCTCCTTGTCTTGCGCCTCTATCAATCGGGAAGGGGTCTCCAATAGACTCTAGTTTGATGCGGCTTTTATTTTCTTTGTAGATGGCTTTAATTAGTTCTATATATACCTCCTCCACTCCTTGCTCTTTTAGACTCCGCCAGATAAATTTATGTTTTATGCTATCGAATGCTTTGGAATAGTCTATAAAGCATATATACAGTGTCTTCTGGTATTCATTATACTTTTCAAAAACTTGTTTGATTGTATGGATGTGGTCTATAGTACTATAACTTTTTCTGAAACCTGCCTGTTCAATCGGCTGGTTTTCGTCTAGGACTCTTGTTATTCGTTCCAAAATTACCTTTGCGAAGACTTTATAACCGTTTGATATCATGCTAATTGGTCTATAATTACCTATGTCATTTTTATCCCCTTTCTTATGAAGGAGTATGATATGTGATTCTTTCCATTGTTTCGGTATTTTACCTGTTGTTATAATCTCGTTAAACAGCTTGGTTAGGATTGGGGTTATTTCTTCTTCGGTGCCTCTGATTAGCTCGTTTGTTATGTTATCAGGTCCTGGGGCTTTTTCTAGTTTTTGTGACATTACAGCTTTATGTACTTCCTGCAAGAGTATTGGTGGGACTTTGGTACAGCATATGTAAGAGTTTTCATAGGCGTTCTTTTCTTGTTCGGTGTCATTGTTCGAGTAAAGTGTTCGGTAGTAGTCTGTGACAACACATTGGATTCTTTTACGAGTTGTTACTTGTTTAGATCTGTTTCTTTTTAGTTTTGGTATCCATTCCTTACCACATTCTCTTAATTCCTTGAAAGCCTTTCTTGTTCCCCCTGTTCTTCGGATCTCCTCTTCTAATTTTTTCGTTCTTTTTAATTTCCTTTCCCTTCTTATCGTTTCTGCATTAAAATCACCCATAACAATGATAAAGTTATTGTGGTATTGTTTTATAATATCTGACAGGGTGCAGTAAAAGGCATCGCTTTCACTTTCCGGTGCTTGTTCTGTAGGTGCATATGTTTGTATGATTGTCCACGGTTTTTTGTATCTCGGTAAATTAATATTCAATATAACTATTCTGTCTGAGACACCTATCAGTTATTGTATATCGTTTTTCATTGCTATTTTAATTAAAAATCCTACTCCTCGTTGGCCAGGTGTTTCGCCTTTATGATAAAGTATGTACTCATTTAGTTCTGTTATTTTCTCTCCCACTCTCCTCATTTCGCTTATGCCTAGGATATCGTATTTCACATTTTCTAGCGCTTTATCCAATTCGAGTAAGCTTTCTTGTGTTCTAAGAGTTCTTATGTTAAGTGTTGCGATGTTAAATGTTTCGCTTCTTTTTGCTGGAGGGTTTTGGTCTAGTGCTCCCGCGGGGACCAGCCGTTGTGGGAGACATATTTTTTGTTGGTTTTGCTTAAGTTTATTTGTTGTAGACTTTTCAGTTTGTTTCTGGTTTCCGAAGGCTTCAGCAGTGCTATTCTCTAAGAGCAAATATTAAAACAGCCGTAATCACATCGGCTGTTACAGCCGTGAGATCGAGATTGGTTTTCACTTGTTTATGTTTTCTAGGCTGTTCGATACTAGCGCCGTGCGGCTGTAAGTGGGGTGATATGGAATCACTTTTTGACATTTCATGTAAGAAATTCGTATTCTCTAAGCTCAACAGCCTACAGCTTCGATTACAGCCTCGGAGAACGCCTACAACTTTTAATGTCAAACGAAAAGCTACTATTTCGTGGCTGTCGCCAAAGATTTTGTATGATTTTGTACTTATTTACTGAAATGTACACCCTAATAATTAATATATTGTTTTAATTTTTTTTACGTAAGTATAATTATAAACCGAAAGTGAAATGCTAAGTCACTATAAAAATAATTCTTACGGCTTACCTCAAAAAGTCGCTAGAGCCCCGAGTCCCGACTCCCGACAATGACAAAATTGTAACTCCACTCACAAAAATCTTGAAATTCACGTTTTGTATAAATCTTTCTAGTCTCTAACTTTCTTCTATATACTAAACGGCGTTTTTATCTAGTTTTTACACTTCACTTAGAGCTTGTATGAACACTGAGTACAAAACATTAAACATAGGCGGGTACATAGTTACATACCAAGTATTCAATATTAGTTAATTTTTACGCAGCACATTTAGATTTTTATATTAATTACTTATTCACTTATACAAAACCACATTGATTGATTGAAAACAAGAATCCAACTTTCACGAATCTCAGACAAAGACTATTCAATGCTTATTATGAAATATGTTCCACGAAATATTTCAAGTGGTTGGCGCGGGTCACTCGAGCCGAGGTACACTCCTCTTATCGAAATAACCAGAGGACCTTTTCGCTTAACCGCCATAGCTTAACTTTTGTGAGAAAGCAAAAATTGCTGATGTGCCATAGTAAACAATACAAGCTAGTGGAATAATCGCTTAAGTGTTATTCCTGCTCCAAATAAGTAATGGAAAAATAACTTAAGCAACATGGGTGTAGAAAAGATCGTTTTGAGCGTCGTTCAGTGAAAAGATTTATAAAATAATGCAAATTTTCATTTTGCTAACTGGCTACAAAATTACTCTGATTGCTTTGAAACCCCGATCATTCGACGCAGAAAAATCTGCTGATTCCAAATATATATATAACTCTATATGGACAAAATGGCGCTTCAGCGACTTTTCCTTTCCAGTGTCGAATTGTAATTAATTTGGAATTGTAGTTTGTGGAGCTTTTATTACGAATGTCGTGTCACCTGCTAAGGGTACATGCATCAGAAAAATTAATAATTAATGTGCTTGTTTTAATAATGTTTAGATGTATGTACTGTTTGGTGTCCTAATTAAATAAATAAATAAATTTAAAACGGTAATAGTATGGGAGTTATGTTTCCTTAGTTTTTATTATTCGTAGACTACTAAGTACCTATATTTTGTAAAAAAATATTGACTTCTGATGAGGTCAATAGTTTTATTTCAATTTTTGTCTTTGGGACTCAGCTGATCTCAGACTGGCCGTTTAACAATTGTCTAATACTTAATAATATCTAAAATTAAATACAAAAACAATAATCCATTTTCAATTGTCAACAGACTTCAACCAGAAATAAAAGAGCATAATTCGTATGTATAGGCTTGTCACTCAAAAATCTGTCATCTTTTTTAGTAGTAGTGTCGTAGTGTGTGTAACGTTTTATTTGTTAAAAATATAAGTATTTATATGACAAAAGCATAATTTAAAAACAATATTAGCTCGATGCACTCTTTTACCATATAAACTATAACTGTGCGAAATTTCATGCACCTACGTTTCCCAATTTTTCGTAAAAAGGGTTACAAAGTTTTTCTCTCACGTATTAATAATAAATATATAGATTAGGTAGGTTTTAAACCGACAAGCATTTTTTTCATGACATACATGAAATGCTTGTCGGTTTAAAATAGTAGATGTGATTGTCATGGGAATGTTAATTGTAGTGTTTTTAGTGAGGTTTTTAGGATAACATTCGAAAGCCATTTCTCAACATTTTAGTACTGAGTGATTATAAAAGAAAAAATACGTGTATATTTATTTTTAACAAGGATCAATATATCGAAATTTGGCAGGAAGGTTTAATTGCACCCTGTAATATTACATCCGCGACAAGCCTTACAGCTGTACAGTGACGGATCAACCCTTAATCAATTTAAGCAATTGCCTAGGGCATCGCATCTGAGAGGGCACCAGAATAAGGACGAAAAACATCCGTCCTTAGGTCATCACATCTCACTCTCACATCACCAAAAAAACTACAAAAAAAAGTTTCTAGGAAAAAACTAATGTTTTTAGGTAGACCGATTCCAGTTGACATACGGATAGGGAGAGGGGGGGGGACAGGCATAGATTGCTTAGGGCACCAAGTAGTCTTAATCCGTCACTGCAGCTGTATGACAAAATTGTATCGTTGTGTATTCGCAGCTTGTCCGCACCAAGTACTAGTATTCAGGTAGATACTGAATCTAGAAAAAAAAACAGATTATCCAGTAATTCGGCTGTAATAATTCCCTTTTACATAATTACATAACAGCCTGTTTAAACATGTGTAAATAAGTTAATGAATGTTAACAAATAACTTTAATTTATATCCATCACTCGCTTTTACATTAAAATGCGATGGAATATAAATCGAATTATAAATTCACTGCCGAAAGTGAATGATTAATTATTATTTCGTCACACCTGGAAATACTTATCGATACATAATAATATAAACATGAATATAAAATATACGAAAGTGTATATTAGGGCGACCGCACATTTGAGACACGACAGTTTTTAGACAGACTATCGCATAATAAAACTAGACGCGCACATTTGAAACTGAACGTCTCATAGACAAAGTTGTCTGCGTACAAGAACTGCACGGCGGTCGGCGACAATTCTGACTAACGACTGTCGGCTTCCCTTTGAAGTGTATGCGAGGGCGCACATCAACGACAAAACTGTCTAGCGGTGTACCTAGTCTGATCCGAGCGATTCGTCTTGGTATGCGCCGCGTGGTAGACACAATTGTTTCTCTTTAATCGTAAAGTCTGACTCGTCTATGTGAAACAAGATTGTCTAAAAACTGTCGTGTCTCCAATGTGCGCTATCTTCCATAATCAAATAATATGAATAAAAATTTAAAATGGATTTCAATTTTGTTATCCGCGCTAAGACTAAAAGAACGGCTGAAACGTTCGAGAAAGTCCAGGGTGAGGCATAAGCCACAAGTGGTGGAAAAATTTCAGAGTTAAGTGATTCAGGGTTCACAGGTCATATATTATGGTCTATGCTATATATACGGGAATGCTATAAAGTATAAACTATCATAGACGAACTAAATCTATACCTATATAATCGCTTATAATATTGATTCATCATGGAAAGTCATCAGAATCAATTTTAATTCAAACTTCGACATAAAATAACTCTCAACGCAGACAGCAAATGCAGACCCAATACAAATTAGATCCAACGCGAGCAACACCACAGACAGATAAAATAATAGCAAACTATTCAGTATCTACTTTATTGAGAACAATAAAGGAACTGATATTTATTAATGCAATTGATTTCGTAAAATTGGTTTCTACGGTGCCTAATGAAATACGTGCGGAGAAATTTTTTAGTTGGGGGATAAATCAAGAGAAATTTATGTCTTATAATTATTTTTAAGAAGATAGAGTGAGTTTTGGTTGTTTACAGGTTGAGGAGGTATTAAGCCTGTGACAATCCATACTAATATTATAAATGCGAAAGAGTATATATTCACGCCCAAACCGCTCGATTAAATTCACTGAAAGAACAAGGGGCATTTTCGTATGGAAGCCGTACTCAAGCTATAGCACATCCACACATAATATTATATCAAATACCGCGTGACTGGTGACTGGTGAGACATGTTCAATACTCGAGGACACGTCCTCGATATTGGATATATATATCACGATATTTGGCTATTATATTAGATGAAAAAAAATAATATCAATCAATTACTGAGTAAATGTAGCTTATAGTTAAATAATGTTTTACCCAACGCATGGACACGGCGCACGGGAAGGGTAGCAGCGCAGTGTTTCTTTGGTGGCGCACGCCGCCGCGCCGCACCGGACGCATAGTATGCCTACTTGCCTAACCACGTAATTTACTTAGTGTCCATGATTCATTTATATATTCATTCAGTGTGTAATGCGTCGAGTTAGCAACTGGTCGTGCTCCGCGTTACACACGCAGCAAAAGTAATATTTTTGCGAATCGCGCGGCACATTGCCGCTGCACGTGACCATGGCGCTCGTGGCCAACGAGTTGCTGGCGTTTATCCAGCACGCCATCGACACTATGGACGAGGTCAGCATCCTGCAGATCTGCAAGTCCTCCTTCTCCAGCGAGGAGATTTGCAAGGGCAAGCAGCTGCTATACGAGACGCTCGGACAGAGCGCGAATATGCCGTCGCGACGAAGAGACGGAACGGAAAGGAGCGTGCAGGACATCATCTCCTTGCTGAAGCAGACGGATCCTGATGAGTTGCCGGCTTTTGTGGCAAAGAAGCTCCACAAGCTGCCACCCGTCACATTGGACCACGTCGACGTCGTCAGCCTACTGAAGGACATCAGGTTCCTGAAGGAGGAGCTGGCCGGAGTTCGAGGTAGATTGCAGGCATCAGAATCTACGATCAGTGACTTACGTATTGAATTATCGCAATTAAAAAGTGGTAATTCAATATGTAGGTCACCTGATGCTGATGCCGCATTCGTCACTACTCGTCGTGGCGCGCAAGCGAGCACGTTTAGCCCGTCAGCATTATCGGACGGGTCAACGAACACCGCCGCTGCCGCCCCCGCCCCCACTCCCCTCCAGGTTGTGCCGACCCCGAGTCCTCAGGCGACTCAGAAAAACTTTGCGACTGTTGCTGGTCGCCCCGCACCTCCCCCGCGGGCGAAAACTAATGGGGCGAATGAGAGCCGCAAGGCTCCGAAGAGTCGCGAGACTGAGAGTCGCAAGGCTACGAAGAGCTGCAAGGTGGAATCTTCTCGGCATGGCAAGGACAAAGGCAGGAGGTGCGATGAGGAGGGCTTCATACTGGTGGAGAGGAGGAAGAAGCCCGCCGCCCGCAACCATCGCGGCACCGCACCATATGTACCTGAGCTGCGTCTGCGGATCGAGGTCCCCGCGACGCCCCTGTACATATCCCGCCTGCACTGGTCCATGGAGGTCCAGGATGTCGTGGACTACATCCAGAAGAAGACGAGACTGCGCCTGAGGGTCGAGCGTCTGCAGTCTCGCCACAAGGTTAACTTTAGCTCCTTTGTGGTGAGAGTACCGACGAATCTTCTGTCGACTTTCGAGGCGCCGGAGTTCTGGCCGATGGATGTAGTCTATCGGAGGTTCCGGGGGAGACTCCGGAACGAAGCGAGTCACGTCGCCGGCAAAATGTGACAGTGTTAGTTTTTAAGTATATATAAAATATGTATGTTAGTTTTAAGGTATTTATTATATAATTATATGTATGTTAGATTTAAGATATTTGTTATATGGGCCTCTGATGCCTGAATTAAATGATTTGATTTGATTTGATTTAATTTAATTAGAGGGAAATTAGGACAAAAATTAAGTACTTACCTAATTTTATTACATAATTATAACGAGAATCGAGTACCGAGTACTCTCCTTAAGTATTGAACATGTCTCACCAGTCATATTGTAATAGGATGTTTTTTGTAAGTAATTTTGTTTTTACAAAATTCAAATTCTACATTAGTGGGTACGAAATGCCCCTTCTTCTTTGCAGTAATTTACATTGACGTCTAAAGATAATTTTTATCCCGGAAAAATGTACGGTTCGCGCTAGATAAACGGATTTCGGCGCAACAGAGTTACGGACGTCATGTAGTTTTATTATAACATTTCGAATCTTAAATCCTGCAACCAATGAACTTATCTACATCTAATGTACCACTTTTAATGCAAATAAAATGATTGATTGATTGAACCAAAAATCCAGGGCCGATTTTAGCACTACCAGCGTCCTGGGCGAGATTTCTTATTTATTATCTAGCGCCCTAGGCGGTCGCCCAGCGTCGCCCCCACGTTAACGCCGCTACTGCAAAAAGTCTCTTTACATTGAGCCACGATTTCGTTATCTTAGATATTAAGAGGAATCCACACCGACCTTTTTTCCATACAAACGTAGTCCTGTTTCCTCCCTGGATAATGCTAGTAGAGTTATGATTTTTTTCCTGAATATCTACGGCCACTAATACAATGCCCCTACGTTTTCTTTTTTTCATAATTTAATTATTAAATAAGATATGAACGTTTAAAAACCCAAAAAAATGGTCAGATTTTCCGCTGTGTTCAAACATCTAGAAAACAGATTTGACTAGATTATACAAAAAAAAACATAGGAATACAGCTCAAGCCTTTCTTTAATCTTAAATGGAAAAAGTACTTAAATCGGTTAAGTTTTAGAGAAGGAATCAGGGGACAACGAATCGTTGATTTTCTGCAGTGGTCTCTATCGCGTTTTGCGGTACAGCCTTGAGGTAAAGGAGACAGCTATAGATATTACACGTACTTTTTTTTTTCATTTCTGTAGCCCCTGCGTAGCTAGCACGGGGTTTCCCAGTCGATTCTTCGGAAGAAAGTAGTGGCAGTTTCTTTCCCATGTCTACATAATATCTTATTCCCGAGCACGGCCCCACCCATCGACTTGAGTTTCAGTGGACAAAGACAAGAAACTCTTTCCATAGCAACCAAAGCAACGGCAATTATTATTTTTTTGACATTTAGTTTCTTGGTTCTTTTTTTTTAATTATGGCACCTCGGCTATAAAACCATGGCCAGTGTCGAGTAAATGGCGGCAAATTCAAAAAATCGACGTGTAGCAACCTTGTCTATAGCCGGAATTATAGTTTTGATCTACGAAATACGAATAATAAAAACTAAGGAACTTTATTATTCGTAGTTTGTAAATCAAAACTATAATTCCGGCTATAGACAGGGTTGCTATACATCGATTTTTTTAATTTGCCACCATTTATTCGACACTGGCCATGGTTTTATACCCAAGTGCCATAATAAAAATAAAAACAGAATCAAGAAACTAAATGTCAAAAGCGGATCGTCATGCTTGACATATAGATTTTCAAAAGCGAAAGATATCGAGATACGAAAGAAACTTTTACTCCAATGTTTTTCCGGTAAAACTGTCAAAATTTAGTTTCTTTCGTTTGTCTACGTGCTTGTGCTAGCTATGCCGGTGTATCTTCTTAATATAAATGAAAAATGAATTTAAAATTTTTTACTCTAGCGAAAACTCGAGAACGAAAACCAATTTAGCTAATTTTAAGCTTCAAATATCTGGGATTTGGGAAGTCCTGGAAAAGTTTATATTAAGAGGAAAGTAAAAAGAAGTTCACAGGGTCATCTATAATTTTAGTCGCATATTATTATAACACTAGCCGTTGCCCGCGACTTCGTCCGCGTTAGCATAGTAGATCACATCCTAAGTATTATTTATTGTACAAAAATATTCAATGTACAGAATTGACTTTCCTACGATTTTATTATATTATATAGATGATCCGCGCGGCTTCGCTTGCGTAATTTATTAATTTCACGGAACCGTACATTTTTACGCAAAAAATAGCCTATGTCCCTTCACGTGGTCTATTCTTCATGTTTGCCAATTAACATAAAAATTGCTCCAGTAGTTCATAATATAATAAGCAGTTCATAATATAATAAGCAATTCCATATAATTTCCCCCGTTTTTTCCCCATTTTCCTCTATTTCTTCGCTCCCATTATACATAGTGTGATAAAATATAGCCTATAGCCTTCCTCGATAAATGGGCTATCCAACAGTAAAAGAAGTTTTCAAATTGGACCAGTAGTTCCTGAGATTAGCGCGTTCAAACAAACAAACAAACAAACAAACTCTTCCCAATTATAATATTAGTATAGATAATTCCATCATCGGTGAACTTAGCTAGACAATAAAAACAAAATGGCAGTAGCGTAGTGTAAAACTCCATTACTATTCTATTACGGTAGATCGCAGACGGAACACTTTTTGTGTGATCGAGTCTGCGATGCACATACAGTCTGCATAGCGGCGATATCCATGCAGTTCCGTAAATAGCCTTTTTTGCGCCCTGTGCGAGTGCGCCCTTGTTTTTTTTTTAGATATTGTATGTATAGACTATAGGCCTATTTTATTTCATTCAGGGTGATAAAATAAAACATGGTGTTGACGGTTGGTAGACCAATTATAATAGGTAAGTACTAAAATTTTGGAAAACAAACATTTTTTTAAAGAACTGATATGGAAAAACAAGCAGCCGAACCGTCTGATATCAAGTAGGCCCTTCGCCTGTTATGATTATACCACTCACACTGTGCAGCCCTAGAGGGGCGCAGTGGGAAATTATCATATTGTATAAAATAATATACCTGCCTGGTCTGGCCATTTTTGCGCCCCCCAGAGTCTACGCCTTGTGCCTGGGCACCAGTGGCACCGCCCTATTTACGGCACTGCATCCATGCCGACTGTATGTGCGCCGCAGACTCGATCACACAAAAAGTGTGCCGTCTGCGATCTCCCTAGTACCTCTTACATTTTTAAGGTTGTGTTGCTCAGGCTAAAGTGATGATGATGATAATAATTTTAGTGCTATCATTTATGATTGCGTAAACATTTTACAAGCAATAATAGTGTCGAATTTCGCTACGGGAGCATATTTTTTATGGAGCATAAATATTTTGTACTTTATTATTTCTTTGGATATAGTATCAATGAACGGAGCCGTATGAGTCGTGGGATATTTTTTAATAATCTCACTATCATTTTAAAATATTTTGATCTCGTTTGCCTTACTACTAAAATCTGTTTTGATAAAAACACTAAGTCTGTACTTGTTTAACTTACATGTTGATTCAGATTTACTTCTACAATCCGGTATCTACTGTCGAAAAACCGATTCAAACCAATCTGAACTGTTTTAAACTGATACCCAAAGGTTTGAATTTGAACCATCAGTCATCTTTATACACTGTAAGAGCTACAGCCCCCTTTTTTTTATTTCATCACATGTAAAATTACAATTCTGTAACATGTAAAAACGTCATTTGGTTGATTAAGATGACAAACCATCTTTTCATATCCATTTTCTAATGATGTAAATCCAGTTTAAACTGGTTCAAGCCGGTTCACACCGGAGTACGTAGGTTCGAGGTTCAACACGAGCTATTGGTCAGTTATCTCAAAAGATTCAGAGGGCTACAAGCACTCAGCTGATTAATGGCCGTTTCCAATATTCAATCTATCTCTGGTTTGACATACGACCGATCGCAGCTAACATTGAATTGACATAAAATATATGTCTCTAATGTCTGTCGTTATGTCTATTGTGTCTGTGAGCTCTTCCTATCTCTAGTAGGGCAAAACCAGAGATAGATCAAATATTGGGAACGGCCGTTAGACGACAAACCATTTTTATATCCAGTTTATAATGATATAAATCCAGTTTAAACCGGTTCACACCGAATTACACAGGTTTGAAATTAAACACGAGCCATTGATCAGTAATCTCTAGAGATTCAGAGGGCTACAGTAACGCTATTTGGTTGATTAAGATAACAAACCATCTTTTCATGTCCATTTTGTAATGATGTAAATCCAGTTTATATCGCTTCAAACCGGTTCACACCGGAGTACACAGGTTCAAGTTTGAAATTGAACACGAGCCATTGATCGGCAATCTATCAGATTGCCGATAGATTCAGAGGGCTACAGTAACGGTATTTGGTTGATTTAAGGCCGTTCCCAATATTTGATCTATCTCTGGTTTTGCCCTACTAGGGATAGGAATAGCTCACATTAGACATTAGAGACATATATTTTATGTCAATTGTGAGCTATTTCTATCTCTAGTAGGGCAAAACCAGAGATAGATCAAATATTGGGAACGGCCGTAAGATGACAAACCATCTTTTCATGTCCATTTTGAAATAATGTAAATCCAGTTTATATCGCTTCAAACCGGTTCACACCGATGTACACAGGTTCAAGTATGAAATTGAACACGAGCCATTGATCGGTAATCTCTAGAGATTCAGAGGGCTACAATAACGGCACTCGGTTGATTAGACTGCGAATTATATGAATTAGCATTTGCGATCTCGCATTCGTCTTCTCACTGCGTTAACATCTGGGTCGGGGCATAGAATAAGAGTAGTAGTAGGTTGGGTGTTTTTGGAATGAGCTATTAATAGCGATCTCATAGACATCATCATCATATTTTCAAGTTTGAAAGTCGACACTATAGTAACAGTCGCATTAATTATGAAGTTTAATTATGAGTTTACTCACTCGTAAAAGTTTCGATAGCGCTAAAAAGCACGTACGACATGCACGAGAATTGGTTTCAATAATTCTTTTTATTGAATACAGCGACCCACATAATACAAAAGTGATATTTGATTTATTTTTTACAGAAATAGTATTTTAATAGTACGACAATAAATCTGTTATCGAATGGCCGTCTGATATTTTACTTGTAATATAGCGAACTCCTATAGATATCCTCATATTTATCAAACATTAAAAATAAATTTTATACAGTGTGTTAGTGTAAACACCGTTATCCTTGAAACCAAACCTTGGGAACTAAAAAATATCCGTCTTCATACCCATACAAATTGCCGATCCTCGTATGGGTGTGAAGACGGCATTTTTTTTGAGTTCCCAGTATTGTTCTTATAGAGAAAGTTGTTTATTTTGACGGGCTCGTGTGATGGTTTCAAGGATAACGGTGTTTACACTAACATCTTGTATTATCGCCTCAGTCCAGGATCCATCTATGTAAGCTATCAATCTAGTCCAGTATACATTATCTGGTACCAACTACTGTATCAATGTAAAACACTTAATGACCCTCTCACCATACCGTTTCATCTGCTCTACGTCGGTAATATCTCCCAAGCGCCCTGCTTATAATTCCGCTCGAGGAGTGTCTAACTGATTACCCCTGCATCTACGTTTTTACATAACCATGTAATTAGCGAGATCTGTCCTTTATTGAACCTCGGAGACCTAACACTTTGCATAGATAAAACTTGGGATTGGCGGTATATTTGCCTGGGGATATTAGAGGACGATTTAAATACATTTTATCTATGTTTTTGGAGTGGTTACATTCGTGATTCGCCGATGCTAGAGTGATATTATGTAAAACGACAACTTACAGAAGTTGTTACAAAACTAGGCGATAATACTTTAGGGTAACACTTGTACTGTTATCTATTCTGTGGTAGCCCGTCGAGTCCTCTGTATAGAGTTCACTGTGCAACGCTTAAAGAGTAACTTTTGAAACTTTTGTATGGGCAAACCAGCTATATACGCTATAGGGCGCTTGCCCCCATTCAAATATAAAAAAATGCTCTTTAAGCGCTACTACTTTCACAGTAAACTCTACACAATGATACATAACATACCTTGAACTGTCACTTACATAACAATGAGTTTTGTTACATAATATAGTATGCCTGATGGTATCAGTATTCAGTAATAATAATAATTTATTTATTTCTCACCACATAATAATAAAAGACAGAAACTAGACCGTACATAATTATAGTGACGAGTAACTGGTTTCTTACTGACCAATTTTTATACCTCCGTTTTAAGCTTTGGTTTTAAAGGGGCGACTAACCCTAAAGTGTCGATTTTATAATTAATTTTTTTACTTGAAAATAAGCCCCTAATTGTTTCATTTTCTAAAATTAGATACTACATTATATCTCCGAGAATTCAATCTGAGCAAAAACACGATATCTTAAAATTTTCTCGATAGAAAAAAAAATCACAAAGAATCATCTAATTTTCACGAATTTTTCATTTATTGCCATAACCGTGTATTGAACTAAGTTAGTATTTTAACACATTGTATAAAATTCTATCATTGAGAGATCGACCTAGCGGACTTTTAAAATGTTGTATATTTATCGAGTTATTGAGAAAAAACTAATTTGGCGATGAATCCGCGTCGTACTTTTTCACCTGGCATATGAAAGACGGGCGTGAGTGTGAAGAGAGAAGGACGATGTTTGATTTTTTGGGTTAGTCGCCCTCTTAAGAGTACAAAATTTGGTCACACAGTAGATGTGTGACCAACCAATTTCGATGAAAGACACGACTGTAGTCTGTAACCAATGGTGTACCCAACCGTCTTCCGTTTATCGTCTCCATATTTGCAGCGGGAAACATCTTTTTAAATATTTCAGCTATAGTTTATTTCAGTGATATTTCAAACAAAACCCCATTTGCTATGTCTTTTCGTACATGATCGTTGTCCGAGAGGATATTTATAAAACTTCACCAATGTCCAGCGACGTTCCTCGACAAGGAAATTTTCATAGGAAATTCCAAGAAAATTGTATCATTTTTCAGAAACTATTCAGAAATATTGCACCACTAGACGATGCCTCTAAAACGTTTAGTGTGGAAAACGTTTCCCAGAACTCAAATTATCACCATAACAATTTTCCTCGAGTACTTTTTAAGTCTTTAGCTGTTTAAGCTTGATGGGATAACAAACAAACAGGCAGGCGAACACATTTTTGCATTTATGGATTTCTACTATATTTTGACAATACCCGTGAAATCTAGTACTGGGCCTGTTGACAAGTGGCTAAGCGCTAACGCTACCGCTAGCGCTACAAAATGTATGCGATTTGACATAAGTCATCGCTTCGCTAGCGAATACTAATGTCTAATCAAATTTCGTAGCGTTAGCGTTAGCGTTTTGCCACTTGTCTACGGGGGCAGGGGTCATACGTCGGTTGACACAATTTAACGATATTTTTGTGCAAAATGGTCGTATTTATCCGATTAAGCATAGCTTTTAAAAATCAAACTACTGTATACACCAAAGTATGCACCAGTTATTCTCAAAGTGTTTCCGCGGAGTCCTGGGGCTCTGCAAAGGCTTTCTAGAGGCTCTGCGAGCGAAGATCAAAGACAAAACATTCCGTCAAAAATGACACTTCTTAAAAAGGTTCAAGAACCGCTGGTATAGGTACACCATTTCAATTATTCGTTTGGTCAGGAAACTCTAAACCATTTAACTCGGAAACTCCAACTTTACCTGGCTTGAAAGTTTTATATAAGGTGGACACTGGACGATGGAACACAGAAATGCTCTTACGGTTTCCAAACTATGATATGTCCTTATTGGTATTAATTGTAAGACTTTACTTCACTTCTATCGCCTAAAACTTCAACCTTTCTATTCCGAAAATAACAGCTACAGACAAAGAGCGTCTTGTTTGGTCATTTTATTTTTAAATAAGGCTTTTACAGACGAACGACACTTGTAGATGGCAGTTGACGGCGGAAAGGAAAGCTTACGTTTTATCGCATCAAAATTAACGGTACGGAAAATCAATTTTTTTCTCCTATTAACTTTACCCCAAATCTAATGCTAATGCTAAGTAGTCACATGCGGTTTTGCTCGATAGTTTTACTCCAAGTACTATTACTGTATGGACCGCAAAACTCACAGCTCGAAGGCTTGCATCGCGTCGCTAGAAGGCTCGCATCGAGCCGGCTCGATGTTAGTGAGCCTTCGAGCTGTGAGTTTTGCGGTCCACAGACAGTCGACACAGTAATTATTACTCGACTTGGAGTAAAACTATCGAGCAAAACCGTTTCTTAGGCAAACTAAGACTTACACTAAGTACGTGAGTGCTTAGTGTAAGTCTTAGTTTGCCTAAGAAACGTCACCTTTTAGAGAGTAATTTTCCTCTAACCGTTAACGGCAGTATAAAATTTACTCCCCAAATAAATCACACCCTTAGGTAAGTGAAAACTATGTAAATTTCTAAGAAAATCCATTTAAATTGCTTACTTAGTGACATGAGTGCTTAGTAACTTTGCGAAGTTCCAACAAAATCTCTTAGGCTCACATTTGTACATCGACAAAGTTAGCGCTCCACCATCCCAAAAGTTATGCGTTTACTTTAGGATGCCTGAAAATATATGGAAAATGATCGCAACGACAGCAGACATAGTTAAAATCTACATGTGAGTATGTCTGATGTGACGATTAAAACGTGCTGCTAACCGATTTTAACCGACTTCCAAAAAAGGGGACGGTTATAATATGTTCGTCTGTTTATTATATTGATGAATACTATTCATATGGACTCAAAAATGGCTACGTAAATTGATGGGTAAAACTAACTAAAAGTATATCTTGGTGTGCATTTAGTGGAACCATTTTTGACCCAGTTACACTTCCATAGTATTTCGATGGTAACAGTTTACTTTTTAGTAACAATAATTTATGGCGTAGAAAAAAGGAACTACAATGTTAGGCAAAAGCTCATCGTACCTTTAAAATATTCAGTAATTGTTTCGTTTACATATCAAAAACATTTCCGGGCAAAAACAAAGTTGAAAATATCAACTTTTTTCCCCTGTCCACTTCACGTGGTTGAAATTTTCCGCGAATTTCAACTTCAAATCTGTTTTCGCTTGGGATAAACGTTTATTTTATGAGAAGTGTTCCAGGAAAATGACAGCATAGCTAGAATAATTTAAAATTTTGTGTAATTGACCTAGCATCAGTTCGTAAGATAGCTTTAAAAACATAAATATGTATTATAATAATAGCTCCCACATTGGTTTCGGTGACGGTGGCAGGTTTTCACAAAGGCCTTAGACATACGTGTTCTTTAATAATAAATAATAATATTTAAATAAAATTCAAATTTAAGGGGGGCCATATACACAAAACACAATTTTTGGCATATTTTTGCCATATAACGGTACGGAATCTTTTATGCGCGAGTCCTACTCGCACTTGGCCGATTTTTACCTATAAGCATCATAAACAGGTAAACTTTCAGCTTTTATAAAATGACGAAAGTGTGGCTACCGCCTGGCTTTTGGTTTATAGTAACCTTTAAAGATTTTTCCCTGTCATTATTCAAGATCTCGAGTTACTGTTACTCTATTCAAAGGATCTTTAAAAAACCTTTTAAAATGAAATAGATTATCGACTAAAGGAAATCCAAGAACCATTTTGCCGTATTAAACAGTAGTGACTAGTGTATCTCCGAGAACTAACTCAACTCTCTCTCTCTCAGAATTCACAAACACACAAACACACAAACACACACACACACACACACACACACACACACACACACACACACACACACACACACACACACACACACACACATACAAAACTCTAACGAATGAAAAACGAAAATTAGGTTCTACGTAGGATTCTACACAAAAAATATAAACTATAGACACGAGTTACACAAATTCAAAAATTTTTTTTCTTAATGTTTTTCCCACGTATCTGTTTTCTTTCCCCTTTACTGCTTCCTTCTTCATGACAACATTTATACAAATTGCATCGTTTTATGTAATGCCGAATGTGTAGCGCCGTTTCCTCGATTTGTGAGGGACGATAACAGTAAGATGATACAAAATTATTACCTTCTTTTATCACACAAATGTGTGGCTATATTATTTTGTTTGTGTGTTTTTTATTAGGAAGACTTAGCTTTTTAATTTTAAAGAAATATTTAAGAATTTAATAATCTATAGTCAGCTATATCTAGCCTGGAAAATGAATGTTTTGTTTGGTGATTCGTCGGTTGAAGATTTCGTTGATTCCCTCGATCGCGGATTCTTGGAAATCTATTGTTATTCTATTGTTATCGCGGTCGCGATTGCTTGGGGCTTGACGGTTTAACTGAACTCGTTTTACATATTCTATTATTTTTCTTTTCTTGGGTGTGAATTAGTAAAATAAATAAGATCAAAAACATTAGAAACTATTTTGGCATTTACATGTAACCTACGAATAATAAAAGCACGTAAATAAATATGCTACAGCAAAATCATAACTTGTCAAAATCAACTTTTCGCGCTGTAAAGGTAAAAAAGGGTCGCAGAAGCCTGAAATAAATTATTTTATTTTATTTTTATTTATTTTTAAAGGTACAAGTTGGAACCGAGCAACACGTGACAACCGCAGACGACGTGTCGTTGTGAGACTACGGGTTTCTATTACGACACTTATTCATATGCTGCGGCCGCACATGCGACTATCGTACGAAGCTTCGTGCTATGAGACGATACTATTGGACGATACACGCAGATCGTCCAATGGTATCGTTTTAAGCGCGAAGCACTACGCAATAGAAATACATAGAAACCAGTAGTGTCGCGACGACACGTCGTCTGCTGCCGCTTCATGTAGCCGGCTTCCAACTTGTACCTTTAATCTAAATTCTAAACCATGCATGAATAAACTTTGTGCAAAGTCATTAAAATGGTCGACATTTTTATCGACAACCGCCATCCCTACGCGCTATCGCACAATCGTTACATTCGATTTACGTCCAACAATAACATTCCCAGTCGAATACATGTTAAATAGAATTGGCAACTTTTTTATTTTTTCCTGCACTATTCCATGTTAGTTTATGGGTACCACAATAGACTGAGCAAACCAGTAGGCCGATGTTCTCGAAACGTTCGAAGAATGATCGGCCGGCGCGGCGTGCGCTGTGACTCTGCGTTGTTGAGCCGTTACTACGCTACTTACAGTGCAGTGGTATCTGCGCTGATTTATCAGTTTGTTCGAAGTCGGCCTACTGGTTCGTCCTGTCTATTGTGTTGGTACGTTTGATCGATTATTTGCATTCAATTAAAACCGGCCCATTTTAGTGATGTGCGCAATGGACCGTCAAAATTCCGCTTTGTCTCCATTATTTATAAATTAACTAAATTCAGAATACAGATTAAAATCTCATTGTTACCAAAAAATGTTTGCTTTTAAAAATAAACTATATCAATTTATTATTTAGTGTAATTGTTTTTATTTAAAATCAAACCTTTTTGATGCAATAAGTAAAAATTTAGCCTAACATTAAAGTATCTAGAGGTATAATATACCTCTAGATACTTTAAGGCTATATTATAGTATACTTAGAGGTAGGTATAGTCCGTCAAGAAAGTGAAGAAATTAAAAAGCGGCAACATCGTAGTGCCATACCTTTTTTTTAAAGAGATTTGTAAGGGATAACACTACGATGTTGCCACTTTCAAATTTCTTCACTTTCTTGACGGACCATATAATATGACCATTTTGTGCGCTCGCGTTTTCACATCAAATAGAGGCAAAAACTTTATCATCACTACTCGATGAGAAAAAATAAACTAATAAGTGACATGACAAAGAAAAGAAAAGAAGCCTTGCCACTTGTTTCTTCACCAGACCTGCAATATAGAGCAAAGTCTACCCAAAATCACTCTGACATTGGCAACTCACTGAGGCCGCCATTAAAAAAAAAAAGAAGAAGAAGAATAGTGCCTATTACTACGAATATATTATTATAACAAGATAACTTTGCAACTAACTACGCGTAATATAGACACAATAGACATAACGACCAGTAGTCCGACTGCAAAGAGACGGACAGGTTTTAATATCTGTCAAATTCGTCGGGTTTCACTAGGATTATGAGCGGAATGTGCCTCGCGCTGGCTGATATAATTTATTTTTAAATATTTAAAATAAAGATTTCAAAATTAGATTCTGTCAATTTTAATCGCATGTGCCAAAACATAAACAACAATACGACCAAAGCGGAACACGTCCAGCGAATATGTCATAGTTTTGAATTCGTAGGTGACAAGTTAACAACCCTAGCGACGATTTTCGTCATAATACGTCAAATTTAAAAATTTCAACATCAGTTCTACGTCGGCATACTCTATCATTCTGTCTACTCTGATATAGATCTTGAGTGGTGACAAAAACTTAGCACAGCGTGGCGAAAAAAACACTTTTTCAAATACATTTCAAAGTACATTTCTATCGGACTTCCAAAGATTGCTGCTGATGTTGCCAAAGGCTACCTCTTTAACTTACACCCGATAGTTCCACGTACTGTCAAATACATTTAAGTACAAAGTTTGATCAAAAATACTGCTCTTACTTAAAGCGACGCCTTGATAATTTGGCTGCAGCGATATCGATTTTTCTCAGCAATGACTAAAGCAAAGAAATTATAGTTCATTGTCAGTATTCATCATGTCTTTGCCTTTGAATTACCCATAGCATAACACGATTGGGGAACTTTTATAGCACAGAATAATCAATCAAAAAGACGGCCTCTCATAGAAAACAAGCAATCTAACACATATCCACTGTACCTTACATTTTCCGCAAAAAATAGCCTATGTCCCTTCATTTCGTCTACTCTACATCTGTGCCAAATAACTTAGAAATTCATCCAGTACTTCCCGAGACAAGCGGCTTCAAATAATTTTCTCGGTTTTTTCCCCGCATTTTTCTCTGTTTCTTCGTTTCTACTAGTCTTAGAGTAATAATTTATAGTCTATAGCGTTCCTCGATAAATAGTCTATCTGAAGCTGAAAGAATTTTTCAAATCGGATGTAGTTCCTGATATTATTGCGTTCAAACAAACAAACAAACTCTTCCGCTTTATAATATTAGTTTGGTATAGATATATTATGATTCTATAGGTGGTGTAACAAAACTAAGTGATAAGAATAAGAATAAGAATGCATTTATTTTGTCAACACACAACATACACAAAACAGAAGAAAAAATAATAATAAAGAGAAAAGCCCTAAGCTACATTTGTATATATTATGTGATGTCAAAATTGGCCCCAGCTCAGCTATACATAACACTTTAGGGTGTTTATGGGTCCCCTCCATAGAGTTCGCTGTGAAAGTAGCAGCGCTGAAAGAGTAACTTTTTTTTATCTTTTCTAAAATATTAAAATGTAAATATGTAAATTACACGAGGCGCTTTAAAATTTTAATTAAAACTATGATATAATTTTCAGTAAATTCACATTCCCTTTCGAAAATACAACAGATTAACAACAAAAAGCTATTGATTTTCTACCATATTATATTTCTGATTACAATGGTTGACTATAAAGGTAAATGAATGGTTGAATATAAAATTAAAAGTTAAGTTTTGACAATTCCTGGACTCACAGAAGTCAGAACACAATACGACTGTTCTCAAAATGTGAGCTTATAGAAGCATTACGAGGCTTGTAAAGCACTTTTTCCTATAATTTACTTATATTGGCATTTGCAGGATTAATTGCACTGACGTAATTCTATTGTAGGAGAAATATAGGCGTAAACGGCATTGAAGCAGTCCATTATAAACGCGATATAAGTAAAATTTTACTTATAAAGTGGGCCCTTTTCCGGACTTATATGTGGATAAAAGTCTCTTATAGTCCTAAGGAATTTACTCCTGGAGATAGTATAAAAAACACTTTTTGCTGGTTGGGAAGGTAATAGGGGAGGGTAGGGATGGGAAGAGAATAGGGGAGGGTAGGGAAGGGAATAGGGGAGGGTGGGGAAGGGAATAGGGTAGGGGTTTCACGCCGGTTTTCTGTGAGAACGTGGTATTTCTCCAGCTGAGCCGGCCTATTCGTGCCGAAGCATGGCTCTCCCACGTATAACCTTACATTTGTTACACCTTGTATCCTTTCAAAATATATTTTATTCATATTATAAGAAAATCGCACTCCATCGAGTTTCACCTTTCTACTCAAGTAATTTAAAACGTCATATTATGATGTACTTGGTATTACAGGTCAAAGATAAATTAGTTTAAAAAAAAATATAGACTTTGCTGAAAACAATAAGACCTATCGAGAGTCGATTACCAATCGTTAAGGCGATGCACGAGGGGAATATAAAACTCTAATTAGAAGCCTTAGTCTTGGCCTGGCTCCTGCAATTAAGCTGTGACCAAGCCAGACATGTCTTGTGAACGAGGCGTAAGCGATATGCCAGTAAAATTATAAAAGGATTTTTTTGCATGTAATAAAAAAAAATTGGCTGTGACATACGGACGCACAGACAGACAGACAGACAGACAGATAGACAGACATGACGAATCTAAAAGGGTTCCGTTTTTTGCCATTTGGCTACGGAACCCTAAAAACAAGTCCTTTGCACTAGCCTAGCCCAGCCACTCTTCAAATACTGTAGAGCCTGGGACAAGATTTTAAATGTCCGTATGGTTACCCAAGCACATACGGCATTCTCGCACCAGAGTCAGCCTAGACATAATATTATGTATTTAAAGTACATAAATATACTTAGAACAATCACGTCGAGATATTCGTATTTAACAACTGCTCATAATGGATATCTTGTGCATGCTGTCTGTCTGTCCGTTACCTCTTCATTACCAAATGTATGGAGATACTTTGAGTCCCGGGAAAGGACGTAGGATACTTTATATTCCGGAAAAATGTACGGTTCCCGCGCAATGAACGGTTATGATGCTATGATGACGGTGAAAATGTACGGTTCCCGAAAATGAATGAAAATTGCGGGCATCATTAAGTACTTACTAGCTATTTGACCGAGCTGTGCTCGGTATCCTATAAAATGTAATTTTCTAAAAATGATCCCTAGCTAGATCGATTTATCGCCCCCGAAACCCCCTATATACTAAATTTGATGAACTCCAACGACTTTCATGAAATTTAGTATATAGGAGGTTTCGGGGGCGATAAATCGATCTAGCTGGGAATCATTTTTAGAAAATGTCATTTTATTCGTGTTTTATCGAATACAATGACATTTTCATGTCAAATAGCTAGTACAAGTTATATGCGATGAATTATTGTCTATCAGCTATACCTACAATAAAATGTCAAAAATATATTTCCACCTCTCCAATTAAAACAACGCCAAGCGATGGACATATTTCACGGGTTTACTGCGTGTGTGTAAAAAACAAAGAAATATTTTTATAAATCCGCGGAACAAAATCCTAAAAAATGCTGGCGACTGAAGTTATTTTGTTTCTCGGATAACTATCACCAATCTGCAGAGAGCATGGGCCATTTCATGTTGCTTACTCTTATCTGCTTACTATTATAAAATGGAGATTGTCCATTTTTTTAAATTTTGCTCATTACAAAAACATTTCGAGGAATAACGTCAGTGATCGTTTTTCTGTATATAAACGAAAAAAATACCCATTAGTTACTTATATTTTTGAACAAATACGTTTAACCTTTGTTTGACCTTCAATGGCGTTAAATTAGCAATAAATTCGACCAACATTACGTTTCGAACTTTTTTTAAGCTTCTCGTATCAGCTTTCACACAATGAGAACTTGCATTTGACGAACCAGCCATTATAAATAAGATTGAAAGGAAATTTAAAACATATGCAGAGGTCAATTCGCGGCCGGTGATGACGTCAGAGCGAAACTTTAAAAATTTATTGAGAAAAAACTAGCCAATGAATTTCAAAATTATTTAATTTATATTCTTAAAATACCCTATTTTAACGAAAAAAATATAAAAAGTACATGTGATTTTTTTTGGACAATGCCCATTACTAGCTGTCCCGGCAAACGTTTCTTTGCCGTATTTCGCCCGTATTATTTTATTGAAGTGACTAAATAAGTATGTCACCATGGCAACGTCCATCGCTATCCCGTCGCACAAAAATGGTCGCCGTCAGTCTCGAGCTGTAATAATTTACTATTATTTATTCAAAATGCACTTATCAATATAAAAGTACCCAGTAGCCGATTCTCAGACCTACTGAATATGCATATAAAATTTGGTAAAAATCGGTGAAGCCGTTACGGAGGAGTACGGTGACTAACATTGTGACACGAGAATTTTATATCTAAGATTATTATTTCAATTAATAACCTGCGAAATATTGGATAGCTGTACTACAGAGACAATTTTGATAAAATTTAGCCTTCGTAGAGTTTAACTACTGCAGACCGAGAATAGGATAGGCCATGATACTGCAGACTTCTTCTTTCGGAAAGTTTAACGATTCTCGTAAAACTTAAAGCTAAAGTATCTATCCCGCCTGCACTGTTCCATGTAGGTCGAAGACGTTGAGGACTACATCCAGAAGAAGACGACACTGTGCCTGAGGGTCGAGTCTGCAGTCTCGCCACAAGGTTAACTTTAGCTCCTTTTTGTGGTGAGAGTATCGACGAATCTTTTTTCGACCTTCGAGGCACTGGAGTTCTGGCCGATGGATGTGGTCTACCGGAGGTTCCAGGGGAGACTCCGGAACGAAGCACGTAACGTCGCCGTCAACATGTGACACAAGTGTAGTTTTTAAGTGTATAATAATAATATTATGTAAGTTAGTCCTTAAAGTGTTTATTATAATATAAATATGTATGTTACTTTGTAAGGTATTAATTGTATTATGGGCCTAGATGCCTAAAATAAATGGTAAAATTAAATTAAAAATTAAATTAAAGTTTTGTTTCAATTGTTTATTCGTAAAATTAACCTAGCTGACTTAATGAAAACATGGTTTTCACTACATTTAATACAAAATTATCGGAAAATACTTCACATAACATCACAGTTTATGTATTCAAGTATAAAATGCACTCGAATACATTAATTAAATTATATTATTGTGTATTCAATACTCAGGTTTAATATACAGAAATACTTTCATTTACATTGCCCGCAGTGTTACGAGTAACGAGGGTCGCATATGGCATCTTATTTTGAATATTATTGGTCGGGTTAATAGGACCATTACATGACCCTTTTGGAGTTTTTCTACAACTAATAACAACAAAATGTATTTTGAAGGAAGGCGGTATAGTTTGGTATAATACTTAGCCTACATAAATACATAAGCAAGTAAAGGGGAATTTTATATTAGTTTGTTATTGTGAAACTAGTTTTTATGCATGGATTCGGGAGCATTGAGTGGGTTTGACCCCCCATACCCCTTTGAAAGCCAATTTTTATCATAAGACTACATATTTTGTGAAAAAGCGAGTTTTTAGCTGCACATGATTGGCAAAAATAAATAAATTAAAAAAAATCCGCCCAGTGCGAGTAGGACCCGCCGCCGACCTAGCTATTACCGTTCTTGAATTACAGCCTAGAGACAGACGGACAGACAAACAGACGTACAGACGGACAGACATCGAAGTCTCAGTAATAGGGTCCCGTTTTTACCCTTTTTTTATGATATAAGGGGGTAAACAAGCAAACGGGTCACCTGATGGAGAGCAACTTCCGTCGCCCATGGGCCTCCGGTAAACTCACTCACTCGGCGAAACACAGCGCAAGCGCTGTTTCACGCCAGTTTTCTGTGAGCCCGTAGTATTTCTCCGGTCGAGCCGGCCCATTCGTGCCGAAGCATGGCTCTGCCACGTACCTTTGGGTACGGAACCCAAAAAAATGTTCCTGTCTTTATAAAACTCAATTTCAAAAAGTAAAATGATCCTAGTTCTTGACATATTTTTATCTAAAACAAATCTAGACAAAGTATACATCAAAGTTGAAAGTGGATAGTAGTACAAAGAATCCTATCTTTAAAAGAACATTGTCTATATTATCCGTTCTATCGAAATCCACTTCGTTACTAGAAAAGTCTTGGAATTTTATATTTTTTTCAACGGGATCAAGATCAGAGTTAAATTCAAGTTTCGGATTGAGGGCCCTCGATTGCGAAAGGGTTCGTGATAATTTATGGCATCGAATGGAGATTTAGGGTTGAGTTGTAAGGTTTTTTTAATCGATTTTATACCCTTTTGTTATGGTGAAAAGTAAATTTTCAGACATCGATACCGTGGAATAAGTTTTATATAGATTTTAGTAGAAAGACTTGAGATTTGAGACGGAATTTAAGCCTTCAATGAAAAAGAAACACGCATTGTATTTCTCTAAGAAATATACATGTAATATATACATATATTATAAATGCGAAAGTGTGTCTGTCTGTCCCCTCTTCACGCTCAAACCGTTGAACCGATTTTGATGAAATTTTGGTATGGCTACATAGCCAGGAACCCGGAAACACGTCATAATATTGTGGCGGTACCCACAATTCGCCTAACATTTCTGCATCGCGCTATCGAAGTTTTCTGAGCGCGTCAGTATATATACGACAGCTGAGATGTATCACGTGGGCTCCGGCCTGACCGAGCATAACACCTCGCTCGGTCGGAAGATCTTCCTTTGGCCGCCACACATTATTCCCAATTGGTGACCCCGACGTGATAATATGGCAGCAAGTAGCAACATAGTCTAGTCCAGAGGAAAGAACAGGTCAATACGTCTGGGACCAACTATGAGCGGGTCACCTCACGATCATAGTAAAAGGAGGGGAAGTAGATTAACTCCGGCCCAATCCGCGATATAATTACCTACTGCCTTAGCTCGCGTTCAGACGTACGCGTTGTCTGCGCGTTTTCTGGGCGCACGGATTCAACGTCCCAAAGGTTATAGCAGTTTGCGGTTCTATGCTAATTACATAAAGCTTATTTTCATACATTTTCACAAACACCGCGTACGCGCAGAAAACGCGCACGTCTGAACGCGCCTTTAGGGTTGTCAATTTTAGGCGGTGGCGCGGCGGGGTGGTGTGGGAGCAGCCGACCGCGCTTCGTTCGCGCAACCGCATGAACAGCGGCAACGTCGCGGTACTCCGCGAAAACACTCCAAGATTTTGCTAAGTGTGCGTGTGGCGACGCATTGATACTATGGCGCACACATACAAGCCGCGCGGTGCCTTTGTATGAAGATAACTTACTTTCCCACCTTTTACTATGTCACGATGTTTTCCTTCACCGTACGAGCGGCCGTATTGTGTACTTGAGATCGGAAAATGTCTCATTGGTACACGCCTCCACCCGGGATTGAACCAATACCCTCTGCGAATGCGAACCATTACAGGTCTACCCCATTAGGCCACGAACACACAATCCATATCCAATATCCATACTTAATATTATATATGCGAAAGTGTGTCTGTCTATCTGTTTCCTCTTCACGCCCAAACCGGTGAATTTGCAGAAATTAGGCATGGAGATATTTTGAGTCCCGGTAAAGGACATAGGATACTTTTTATCCCGGAAAAATGTACGGTTCCCGTGCGATAAATGAATTTTAACGCAACGGAGTTGCGGGCGCCATCTAGTATTTAGAGTGTTGTTCAATATTAATAATTTGTCATGAAATTTTCGCTCATTTATTATTCAAATCCAATACCTTAATCCCTGGTTATTTGTCCAAACTTACGCGTCGTCCATAAAATAAAACCAGTGATTTATACTCGTGTTCCTGTATGAAGGATAAACATACAGAATGGTGCCAAAGAAACGTTGTATAAATCATATCGAATGTTGTAGAGTAAGAGCCAGAAACAGACAGGTTTTCGTCTTTTTATAAAAGATGAAACTTTCCTGTATATGACCTCTGTAACTTAATCCCCACACTGATTTCGGTGACGGTGGCTGGTTTCACTGAAACCAGGCCAGTTTAGCAGGAGTAATTTTATAGTGCCCAAGTGTGTGCGCAGTACACAAGAGCCCTTTCTACTCTTTAGACTCTCATGACCCAGTGACGTGTCGACCAAGTCCAGGACCGACGTTTTACATGCCCATCTGACAATCAGGTGATCATGAATTGTCCTAACCAAACTTGGAAAGCTCTACCTAACCTACCAGCTTTTGTAAAATGACAAATTCTTGCAGTCGCTGGCTCTTGGGCCATAGTGCCTGTGATTTCTCTATGTTTTTGCTTCGCACCGAATTTACGTGTAATATTGGGATGTATTGGTCTATCTGCTTTTATATTGACGCTGATGAGTTATTGGAATCGTAGAGTAGATTGATACAGAGTATCAGAATATAAATACACATCCTAACATACTAAGAAAAATGAATTTTAAATTTTATTAGTCTCACTAAAACTCGAGATTGGCTGTTCATTCGTGGTAGTCTAGGGGTTTGTATTACAGGGGTAGGTATGTAGAAGTGATACGAAGCAAGAATTAGTACGAAGAATAATAAAAAATATTTGTAGAAGATCATACTCTACGTCAGAGAGCCATGCTTCGGCACGAATGGGCCGGCTCGACCGGAGAAATACCACGTTCTCACAGTAAACCGGCGTGAAACAGCGCTTGCGCTGTGTTTCACCGAGTGAGTGAGTTTACCGGAAGCCCAATCACTTACCCTATATCCTTCCTTACCCTCCCCTATTCCCTTCCCTACCCTCCCCTATTCCATTCCCTTCCCTTCCCTACCCTCCCCTATTACCCTATTCCCTCTCAAAAGGACGGCAACGTGCTTGCAGCTCTTCTGATGCTGCGAGTGTCCATGGGCGACGGAAGTTGCTTTCCATCAGGTGACCCGTTTGCTCGTTTGCCCCCTTATTTCATTAAAAAAAAAGATTTCTCATCGACGTGTCTACGGTAGCAATTCGCAACCTTGGTGACAATCTTGGTTACTAACCCAACGTCGAATGAGTCTGCATAATATAACCTTTTGCAATAGCAATAATTTACTTAATACTTAATATTATTATTATCGATAGGACTGTATCCATAACTTAACCCAGAGGGGTCGAAATAATATTATAATTATTAATTATACTTAATATTATATTATTTTCAAAAGTAAATCCTTTTTCATAATGTTACCAGTATAAAAAAATCACGAAATTTTAAATTCTAAATTTAAATTTTGAACGTAGAAGCCATTCTGTCGGTGATAATATGTTATGCGACTATCTTGTTGGCACTTATGCACCGCAGTGTTACAAGCATCCTGAATTATTTTTCCTCTAATAGCACCTTTATTCTGAACATATAAGGATCACTTTCCTAGAAACCTCGGGGTAATATAACTTCGAATGTACGATTATGTCGGTACATTCTTGCGTTCGTCTTTTTAGCGCCCGCCTTATTTTGTTTTGGCAACATTTGGCAAGTTTCGCGAATATTTCATACGAGATATAAAGTGATAACAGCAACACTGCTTTGTAAGTTGCTATTTTAAAATAATAGTAAACATTTAAAAGAGTACTATCTAGGTATACTAAAATCAGAACAAAAAAATATTGATAGTTTATTAAGTATATTTTTTATAAAATGTAAATAATTATAGTTCGGTATATCTATACTTATATTATATAAAAATAGATTTTCAATTGTGTTAGTAACGCTAAAACTCGAAAACGGCTGAACGGATTGGGCTAATTTTAGTCTTAAAATATTCGTAGAAGTCCAGGGAAGGTTTTGAAGTGACACGAAGTTCACCGGGACAGCTAGTTAATATTGTTGAGAGAAAATATTTTCTTGTTTATTTGTAAACGATCCGGAACTATTATACTGGACTGATTGTGATAAAATTTTCACAGAAATTAGGCTCACATTTAAGGTTTCTAAGGGTTTTCTTCTTAATAATAAAATCGTAAACGACATAGCTAATTAATTATTATTCTAAAGACGAATGAAGCCTTTATAAATCAACTTTCCTTCTTGTCGGAAACTGTAAATTGTTATCAATTTAAATTGAATAAGCTAAAAGCGGATAAATCGATTTTAATTAAATCATGATTGTGATCAAGAGTCGTAGCCCGTAGGCCGTAGCTCGTAATAATAGCTCCAACACCGGTTTCGGTGACGGTGGCCGGTTTCATTGAAACCAGGCCAGCTACGCAGGAGTAATTTTATAGTGCCCAAGTGTGTGCGCAGTACACAAGAGCACTCTCTATTCCTTTACTCTCATAACCCAGTGGGACGGACGACCGACACGACTGGCGAGAGATCAGGCGCAGGACCGACTTTTTACATGCCCATCCGACGCATGGATCATCTTACTTGTCAGACAATCAGGTGATCAGCCTGCAATGTCCTAACCAAAACTTGGAAATAACATGTTTCCAACGCGGGAATCGAACCCACGACCTCCGAGTCAAGAGCCGCGCTCTATACCACTAGACCACGGAGGCGTAGCTCGTAGGTGACACGTATCACGTGTATACACGTTCTATATCTTATGTAGGTCTTTAGTAGATAACAACAATGCTTGTAATAGTTAAACATTTTTTCCAAAATAAGGCTAAGAACTCACGGAGCAGTTTTCTCCCGCGCCCGCTGCGGTTGCGAGCCCGTAGCCTTCGTAGAATACGGTTTTGTATGTTAACAATGAAAGCAAAACTCACGGTTCGTTTTTCGGCCGCGGCCCGCGCAGTTTTTTTGTGGCTCCCGCTGGACCGGCGGGCGGCGGTCGCCCGCAGCCTCGGCGGTTTGCGCCCGCGCGCTCTGCGATACCGTGCTATCGCTGCAGTAGCCGTAGTAGGCGATCGTAGTAGAAACCGCCAGTCTTGCGATCATCGCCCGCAGGGTTTGCGGGCGATGATCGCATCCGCGACGGCTGCGGGCCCGCACAAATCAGTGGTCTCGTGAGTTTTGAAATGAAACCGCTCCGAAACCGCGGCGAGCGCGGGTGTAAGCCGCTCCGTGAGTTCACTACGTAAGTTAGAAGAAAAAAAAAACGAAGATGTGTAAGTAATTACTTGATTAGAAAAAAAAGTAGATTACGCACTCCACTCCATTGAGCCGAAAGTTTATCGCGCGCAAACCGTACATTTTTACACAACAATCTTCATAGTACATTTAAGGGCTTTCCCTACGGAGATTCCGTAATTTACCATATTTAAAGCTTTATAAACTCAGAATTTGAAAGCTACAAAGTCATAATAAAAATACAGCAATAATCTTCAGTATATCAACATTTCATTCCCCGTTTTCAATTTTCTAATTTTGTTTATTATACTCATGATATCAACTTCCAAAGTAAAACCAATTTATCAAAATTCAAGCACACATTCAGCATCTCCTTAGGATTTACAAATTACTTTTATTTTAAACACACGCTATTAGATCGACAATATCATATACTACATATTCCCTGTTTTAATTTTTTTAGGACAAATTTGAACTAAGTTAAGTAAAAAAAAATAGGGTTTTGGTGGGATCTCGGCAACGCGGCAAATGGATGGCCAAGGTCGTTTGCTCAGGGGATGGCCATAAGGTGGATTAGCCGTTTAAGCGTGAAGACTGAAGAGGTAACAGACAGTAACAATACTAATAATATCTATGGACGCTTCACACCACGTCAGTCTGGCCCCGTGCTAAGTACCTGAAGGACTTGTGTTACGGGTACCAGACAACGTAAATATATTTAACTAGCTATCCCGGCAAACGTTGTTTTGCCGTATAAATAATATTTGGTATGAAAAATAGATGTCGGCCGATTCTCAGACCTACTCAATATTATGCTAACAAAATTTTATGAGAATCGGTCAAGCCTTTTCGGAGGAGTACGGGAACGAACACGAGAATTTTATATATAAGATATACTTTTATACTATACTGTATACATAATATATTTAAGGTGTTTATTATATTATACACATATTTAATACACATTACACATCCATGACCCAGGAACTTTGAAAACTTTTTGTTCCGTCGGCGGGATTCGAATCCGCAACCCCCGGCTTGAGCTACCAGTAGCCCATCAACTGAGCCACAGAGGTCGTCCTTACGTACGTACAATCACTTATTCATTTATAATATATTTTGTAAGGATTTGCACCCGTTGCAGAGAAACCGTCTATATTATATTTCAATACAACAATATACAATATTCTCGCATAATAGGGGGCTTACATTATTCCAAATTCCAATCCAGTTATCCAATCCAGTGCTTGGTTACTCTGGAATAATGCAATAAGGTACTGGATTTCAATTCAGTAGTTTCAGTGACTGCATTCCAGTTCTTGTTTATATTACTCCAGTTATGTCTGTGCTCCAGCAGCAATCCGTGGTCACTGGATAAACCGGCCACAAAATATAAGATTAATAACTCAACTATAGAACTAATTAAACTTATCGAAACTAAACGCTTTGTTAAAGTTTATGAAGTAACTTTGCTCTCTATTAAACATACTGACTTGCAGATTTCTTGTTGCTTTCTTAGATTGGGAAACGCTTTTTGTTTTTTCATTTTGCCACGGCGCTAAATGCCAGAAACAATAATAACAATCTGAAAAAGCATTGAAGATTTTTATTACTAAGATTAAAAATATTAAGTCTGTTAGTAATAAAATACAAAACTACAAATAATCTGTAAATTATATAAAACTCAAAGGTCACCTTTGAGTTTTATATAATTTACATGTGACATGGTGATCTATCAACGCACAGCCCAAACCACTGCACGGATCGGGCTGAAATTTGGCATGCAGGTAGATGTTATGACGTAGGCATCCGCTAAGAAAGGATTTTGATAAATTCCACCAAGGGATTAAAATAGGGGATGAAAGTTTGTATATAATAATAATTCTTAACGCATTCACAAGATCATTGTTTTGTCTGTGTATTTTAGCAACTTTTCCTATGAATTAGAGAATAACAAGACAACAACAGTAGTAGAATGTAGATGTTGTATAAATGTTTTGTATAAATATTTTGTTAGATACGCGGTCAGCATTTTCTTACTTTTATCAAAATGTATTGTAACGCATTATAATTCAATAAAATTGGGTACAATAATTATAGTGACCTCTGACCTTAAAATATAAGTGACCTTAAGGTGACCTTTGACCTCGTCCGTGACGTAACGAGATCTTACGGACAGTGACAGATGACGTGTATCTTATGAGATTCTTTGATTTATGTTGCCGACTGAATTTAACATTAACAAAACATTTAAATAATATTTTCATAATCATAATCATTTATTTATTGCGAATTTAAGTTACATAGATGTTAAATTACAGTAATTGAGTACCTCTAAATTCCGCCAGAGCATGCAATATTACATCATTCCTACATAATATCAACTTACTGGACATAATTATACAAGTCTTATTTATTAAACATTAATTATAATATTGATATTAAAACCAATATTATTTAAAAGATACAAACATGATTTTTAGAATTAGTACATTAAAATATTAACAATGAAAAAAAGATAAAGATATTATGATAAATACTTATTTTGACTTTATTTTTACTAGAATGATTGCGGGCAAAATCGTCAAAATATAAGGATTGCAATCAGTAAGTCCTGGGAAGAGACTGTGGCGGTACCCACAATTCGCCTAACATTCCTGCATCGCGCTATCGAAGTTTCGGAGAACGGCAAGATATATACAACGTCTGAAATGACGTCAGTGGGCTTCGGCCTGACCGAGCATAATACCTCGCTCGGTCGGAAGATCTTCCTTTGTGGCCATCACTCATTATCCCACATTGGTGACCTTCGACAGAACACGCCTCCTTCATCATCATCACTCCCCGCCCCTCCGCACCGCGCCAGCCAGCATCGCCTCATCGGTACCTCGTCCACTAGCCGCAACTTACCGCGGCCTGGGCGAGACTCCGCATCGGCATCATCGGGCTTGCTCACTACACCGACCGGTCAGCAAGCGTAGCTTCGGCCCACACCTGACAACACAAGCGCATCGAAGAATACCACAGGTCTTCGGGGGGGAGTGATGTGGCGGTACCTACAATTCGCCTAACATTCCTGCATCGCGCTATCGAAGTTTCGGAGAACGGCAAGATATATACAACGTCTGAAATGACGTCAGTAGGCTTCGGCCTGACCGAGCATAACACCTCGCTCGGTCGGAAGATCTTCCTTTGTGGCCATCACTCATTATCCCACAAGACTAATGCTCGACTTACACGGGTGACTAATGGGTCGCTTTTAGTCGCGCGGCAAGTCACCAGTCGAATCGCCTGTCCAAGCCGAATCGCCACCCCATTTACACATTCTACAAAAATCGCCTGTGCCGCCCGAGGTCTTCGCTTGCTACAGTGCCGGCAAACTGCATTTGCAGCAAGCGACTGAGCGTTTGCACGGTCGATTTTAGTCACCAGCCGCATACGGCCATTGGCCGCACGACTTTGGGGCTTGCGACTTTAGCCGCATGCGGCGTAGTCGAATTACCATTTAGAGTTTAGACGGTCGATTTTCGCCGTGCGGTGTAAATCGTGCAGCTTTAGCCACCCGTGTAAATCCACCAATATAATATTATGTCAATTGTCAGGGCTAGATGACGAACCGGTGGTAGGCATCTTTGACCTTAGTGACTCTCGACGTTCGGAAAAGATTTTGTAAAAAATTTACTCTGTTAAAAATTATTTGATTTGTTAGCGTGCAGATTTTTGGATAATTTATTCGTCTATTTATGTCATCACTGAACGATGCCCGCAACTCCGTTGCGCCAAAATTCGTTTATCTGTAACCGTACCTTTTTTTGGGTTAAAAGTATTCCATGTCTTTTACCGGACTCAAAATTTTCCACACCAGATTTCAGCAAAACCGGTTCAGTGGTTTGGACGTGATGAGGTAAAGACAAATAGAGAGAAAGATACTCTTTCACATTTATAATGTCAAGTATAGATAGATACAAATTTTGACTTGATTTTCACTAAAATAATTGCAGGTTGACAAAATCGTCAAATTGGGCCCATGAGATTGCCAATCAGCTCGCAAATTCTGGATAGTGTATGGCATAATGTTATCATAATAAAATTCACTCACGAATACTACAAGGATATTATTGATACTTAATATAATAATATTATATTCTGTACCAATAACATCCTTGTGATATTATAACAGCAAAATATTGTAGAGTGTTACTAAGAGATACATTATCCAAATGCCACCAGATCTTTGTAGACCAGTATTTTTAATGACAATTTTCACTATCTTTAGTTCTACTAGAAGCACTCTATTCTATTAAATATATATATATACACATATATATTTAAAAAAAAAACAATTATAATTAAAAAAAAAGTGTCCATGGCGTGATGGACCACAATTAATTAAAATTTATAATATTATTTCAATTATCCTTGGTGCGAAAAATCTAAATAATAAAATAACAAAAAAAGGATATGGACGAACAGTCCATAGACGGCCCCAATTTTATAAATATAAAAAAAAAAAAAACTAGAAGCACACAAATATGTCATCTCTAAGGGCTGGTTTACACGTATTAAGTAGATAAGTAGTAATTAAATTTTAACTTAATTTGAAGTGCCTGCCCGAAATGTATCAAGTGACAAGCCCCGCCTGCCAACTTAACAGAAAATAGTCAACATTTTAATTTCCTTGTTTAGTACTTAACTAAATTTTAACTTACTACTTGCTACAAGATTGTGTGTTTACATGCAATTAATAACTTAAAATTAAGTTAAAATTTAGTTAAATACTTATCAACTTAACACGTGAAAACCAGCCATAAATAATAATAACTAAACAGTCAGACGTGTCCGATATTTCCTAATAATAATTAGTAAAAGATAATTTGACGTAACTGAAAACGAGGAATATCTCGAATTCAGCTCAAAATTCAATTGCGACACATTTAATCGCCTATGTTCGGTGGATCGGAACAGCCTTTGAATCTAATTTCCTTTTTATTTTAATATCTAGTTTAAAACGCCCTCTTTATGAATTTTGAAACGCGTCAAGTTCAGCTGGGTTTAAGTAGAAATTTATTCAGAATTATGAAAAGGTTGGGCGGGAAAATTTTGTCTTCATATTTTAGAAGGCTCCTGTCGTAATCTATTTAATTCTTTGTTGCGAGGAAAATATGATGATTAAATTTAAACTAGAAAGGATTTTTGTTGTTCGTTTACTTAGAATTAAAAATCGGAATATTTTTCATTTATTTTGTGATCTAAGTTCTTGGCGGATCAAAAATATGAGCTGATATATTACTTAAAAGAAGTAAATATCTTATGATTGTTCGTAAAAATACGGCGCATCTAGACCAATGTTTTCCAACCTTTTTCAGCCACGGACCCCCAGGAAGTAAAGCATAGTTTTCACGGACCCCCTTAATAAAATAGACAGCAAAAAAATCGGATTACGTATGGTCCAGAGATGACACCGTGGATCCCTAGACATAATTAACGGACCACAGGTTGGGAAACACTGATCTAGACAATAACTAATAATGAATTATTATTACTAGTGCATGGGTAACTGTGTCGCCATCTTTTCGTTAATTCATGAAGCCCTGGCCGCATCCGGCCGCGATAACAATAGATAAGCTATTGTGTCTCGTTATTCCACGATCGATCAACCAATCAACCAATATCTATGTAGTCCACGCGCGACTTACTCGCTCCTCACTTCACAAAAGAGATCTCAAAGGCGCCATTACCTAGCGATCTTTAACTTGTACCCAGTCTATGAGTTTGCAACGCTAAAAAACATTACCCTCAGCAGCACGTCAAACTCGCAATATAATACAATTATATTCACAACTTACACAAGATTGCTTTTAAATATAATTTGAAGTTTATAAGCGATTTGAGCCAGTGAGGAGTGCTTATAAGAAATTCTCAAAGAGCCAAACTTACATGGAGGTATCACAAAGACCATTTAAGTCAGGAGCAAGTTGGCATGTAAATTTATACAGACTGCGCAAAAGTGAAGCCAACCTGTACCCGAACTAATAGTTTCAGAACGATTTCATATTCCTTTGATTCACTCTAAGTTTTCGTAAAATTTATAATGCGATGAGGTTTTAAATGACTGGTAGACACGGAATAAAAATGAATTCATAAGATAACTTCAAAAGATACTTTTCCACAATAAAGAACAGCCACACAATTTTGTATTGCGAACATAGTAATAAATGGTAGGCATGGTTTGGGTGACGGTGGTCGGTTTCATTGAAACCAGGTGAGATACACAGGAGTAATTTTATAGTGCCCAATTGTGTGTGCAGTACACAAGAGCACTCTCTATTCCTTTACTCTCGTAACCCAGTGGGACGGAAGACCGACACGACCGGCGAGAGACCAGGTGCAGGACCGACTTTTATATGACCATCCGACGCATGGATCATCTTACTTGTCAGACAATCAGGTGATCAGCCTACATTGTCCTAACCAAACTTGGAAATAACATGTTCCCAACGCGGGAACCGAACCCACGACCGCCGACTCAAAAGCCGCGCTCTATACCACTAGACCACGGAGGCGTTAAATGGTATGGAATGAAAAATAATTAAATGACTATAACATTATAGTAATTCTTACAGGAACCGAATTCTCTCAGAAACCGTACATTTAACCGCGATAAAAATCAGCCATGTCCTCCATTCCCCTGAACTAGCTCAATCAAAGAAACAAAATTGATAAGATACATTTTTCCGGTTTTTGACGTTTAGTAAATGGCTAAGAACTGAACCCATTTTCGGTTTAAAAAATTAGTTGCATCCTTCTTGAAATTTGTCGCAGCATTAACACTGTAAATACTAAAATAAAAGTAGTCGAAAAATAAAGGGTGGAGTTTTGTTAACGTATTAATATTAGCAGGAGTTCTGAAGAAACCGTCCTTAAATTACCATCGAAATCTTATTATTTTGTGCACGAGTCCGACTTGCACTTGGCCGATTATTTATCTTGTGTGTTGAAAGTTGCTAATGTCCATGGGCGACGGTAGTTGCTTTCCATCAAGTACCCATTTGCTCGTTTGCCCCCTTATTTTATAAAAAAAGTATACCGCATAACAACTTGGATATCCGTTTTCTTTTCCTTGTCCTTTGCGTGTCAGAATGGTAAAGTATATCACGAAGACTCCAATAATAGCTCCTTAACAAGCTACATCGATACCTTATAGCCTTTGAGAGCATGAAATTTTTATTACGTTTCAACCTATTTGTGAGGTACCAACAGAACCGACTACAGTATTAAATTACGTATTACAAGGGTTCCTGATAGGTTAGATATCCAGTACCTGGATGACCGAGCTTTGCTCGGTATAGCAAACACTTATTGACTTCGTGTTACTTAACAACGCCATCTGCTGGAATAGCTTTAGCTGTTGTTGTGTCGTTAAAGCAACTAGTTGGTCACAAAATAGTTTTATTATTCGCCAATAGATGTCATAATATATATATATATATATATATATATATATATATATATATATATATATATATATATATATATATATATATACTGTACTAGCTGATGACGCCCGGAACTCGAGCCAAAATTAGTTTATCACGCGGGAGCCGTGATAAAAACTATCATAATATTCAAAATCAAATCAAAATCAAAAATATTTTTATTCGGAGTAATTTTTTTACAAAAACTTTACCGAACGTCGATACTACGGTGCCTACCACCGGTTCGGGAACTAACCCGGCGAGAAGAACCGGCGTAAGAAACTCGCACGGGGCCATCTTTTACTAAAAAGATGGAAAATTACAATTTAAAACATATACAGTACAACACGGTCACATTAACCTGACGCACCACTGGAATGTATATGCAAACTTCGTAATGACGTCATCACCATGCGTCTAGTTAATTTGACTGTGTTATATAACAATATTATCACTAAGAGCTATTTACAATAGGAATTATAAAAAATATTCTAGTAGCCTGTAAGAACCACCCTATTCCCAAGGTGTGTTGTCGTCGATGAAATCATTGATTTTATAATAAGCTTTAGTACACAAACGTTCTTTAACTACATTTTTAAATTTATTGATAGAGAGATTTTGAACGTTTTCTGGGATTCTATTGTACAGGCGTATACACTGGCCTTTAAAAGATTTGCTGACTTTGCTAAGTCTGATCACTGGTATTTCTAATTTGTTCTTATTCCTAGTGTTAAAACAATGATTGTCGCTTTTCTTTTTGAAATTATTTAAGTTCTTTCTTACCTACAGTACGTTATCCAAGACATATTGAGATGCGATATTATTTCCCTTTCCAGGACTCAAGGTAGCTCCATACAACATTTTATCATGGATGCCACTTAATATTTTCCAACGCGGGAATCGAACCATGCCTTTAAGAGTCAAGCTCTAAGCGCCTGAAGCACGAGGGCATTATGTAGATTCACTAATGTTTTACTAAATTCAATGAATTCACATATCGCTCCGTACGTCAGCTCACATGGAAATCGCATGTGCCCTGATCCGTAAGTATAAATACTATTCGAAGCGGAATAGAAACAAACGAATACAGACCGATAGATCTTTCCCAACGAGAACGACACGATATCGGATATAGCACTGACAAATTATTCACGTGGCATTGCATTTTCAAATTAACTTATCTTTGAGATAGGTAACCCATTAATTTGATGTACTATCAGAGAAGTTGATTCCAAGGCAGATGGCGGACCTAAGTAATTTGGTCGCGTTAAGTCAAACCCATCCGACAGATCACAGCTAACATTGAATTGACATAAGCCGACCACTTAAGTAGGTCCGTCAACTGCCTAGGAATCAATTTCCTCGATGGTACCTATATATTTTCGGGTGTAATGGATAAAGCTTTTGAAACTGATTATTTAAAATGCATCGCATTACAATCGTTTCACGGTGCAATGTGAATTGACTGTAGGCGACTCTCTACAAAAATATATTCCTCTCTCTCTCACATAGGTGTTTTAAAATAGCTTAAATAAAATGCAGGTATACTCGTAAGTGTTGATGAGACATGTGACAAGTTCTGTTCATTGGAAAAACAGCCAAAGACAAAAACGTAAGCAGTTTTCATCGGACATCGTGTCGCATAGTGTAAACACTGTTCGATCGATCTACGATCACTCCACTGACTTCAGATTGCTTTGATATGTTGGCTCAATTATAAAAGTATATTTCCTATACTCATATTATAGCACATAAAATATTTCTTTGTTTTGAATTATCTTAAGAACTACTGGACCAATTTTGATGACATATTTTGGTGATTGGTGATTGGATGACATAATATGAAGCAAATTTTTGAGCAATTTCAACTATGTAATTGCATAAGCTAGTTTGGAATATTAGATTCCTAAATCCAACTCCTGATAACTCTGTTTCTTTTTACTTCTCCACTGATTAAATCGTTATCATCATCATCATTTTTAACTGACTTCAAAAAAAGAGGTTTTCATTTCGACCCGTATGTACGTAATATTTCCAGAACTTTCCAGTTTTCGTATATAATGTTAACATTTGTTGCATTATCTATAATGCCAAATTTCTAAAGTGTATAATATTATGTATATTGTATGTATGTATGTTTTTATATTTGTATTCGCATATCTCCGGAACTACAAGTCCTATTTAGGTGATTTACCGGAGGCCCAATCCTCTTCCCTACCCTCCCCTATTCCCTTTCCTTCCCATCCCTAGCAAGAGCAGGGATGGGAAGGGGGTTCTTACCAACCCTTCCCAGTTCTTCTGATGCTGCGAGTGTCTATGGGCGACGGAAGTTGCTTTCCATCAGGTGACCCCGTTTGCTCGTTTGCCCCCTTATTTCATTAAAAAAAATTTGTTGTACTATGTATTGTTCAACTAAGGGAACTGCAAGTTTTATCAAAATCAGTTCAGTAGTTTTTGAGATAGGAAATTTTAACGTTTACGTACGTTAACGTTTACGTACAATTTTGAAGTCGGTTTTATCTTTTTGAATACATACTATTATCAGTGCTGTGTCCTACATGGGCCATATTATAAGCCAGGAAATATTTCACGCTAATTATTCCAATTATTATCCACTATAAACCAACCTAAGCCTGTCATATGCTAAGCCTCATTAAATATTAAATCCCGTCCGACGTTGCATTGTTTTGAATTAATATAATGATTAATAAATAATGATATTAATTCTGATAAATGATGTGTGTGTGTGCTATACATATAAATGTAAGTGTGCGTGTGTTCCTTGAGTAGATTTCACTGTAAAAGTAGCAATGCTAAAAGAATAACTTTCGACTTCTATGTTTTTTCTCAAAATATAAATGAAATAAAAAAATCTTTCAGCCTCTAGGTAGAGTTCTACGAAAAATAAGGTTAGGCCGATTGACCATTCACGTATGAGGTTGTCACTTGTCGTCTCCACTTTCAATTATACTAAAAATAAAGGAGATATTATTATTATTTTGCGACCTCTGTGGCTTAGTTGATGAGTGTATTTGTAGCACTAGCCGGGGGTCGCGGGTTCAAATCCTGTCGACGGAACAATAAAAGGTTCCTGTGTCATGAAGGCACTGAAGATCCATGGTTTATAACAGCTTTTTTGCTACAGTAAAAGTTTACAGCTGCAAACAGACCATAAATTCGTCATTTTTCGTCCGTAGTGGTTAAAATAGGTGTGACTTCTGTTGAAGAACTTAAGTGGAACATTTAAATTGACATTATTACAGTTGTCTGTCTGACGGCGTTTTAATTAAAAAAGTTAAATTGGTCTTATCGCTCGAATGAAGTTCGACCAAAGCGAGCGGGTCTCCAGTTTGTTACTTGTTTCTGTGATGTAAGGCTCTTTTAAAGTCGGTCGGACTATGCATAAATCAATGTATATTATGTCAAATAGATTTTGAACCTTTAATTTCAAGTTGATAAAGCCTTCAGAAACTGGACTCGAGAGACTTAAAGTATTTCATAGCAGTAATAAAATCCATTTACAAAGGTGTTTCTCGTATTAGGAGTTCATCCAAGATTTCCTTCCTAGAAAACAAAGCTATGAGAAAATATTCAGCGGACCTAAAATGGAAGACATGAATTGCAAGCAGAGTAACCATTTGTCATTTCAAAAAAATGAACCATAATATTATTTTTTTGTATTTTTCTCATAATTAAGGCCACTTTTGGTTAACTTTTAAATTTGTCAATTTTGTAACATCAGTCCTACGAATAATAAAAACTAAGGAAACGTAACTCCCATACTTCAACCGTTTTTTAATTTGGTTCCTTTTCGCACACTAAAATATGACAATAGCGACGAAACACTTGACTGACAAATTTCGCCGAGTGAGTGAGTTTACCGGAGGCCCAATCCCCTAACCCCTACCCTATTCCCTTCCCTACCCTGAACTATTCCCTTCCCTTCCCTTCCCTTCCCTTCCCTACCCTCCCCTATTCCCTCTTAAAAGGCCGGCAACGCACTTGCAGCTCTTCTGATGCTGCGAGTGTCCATGGGCGACGGAAGTTGCTTTCCATCAGGTGACCCGTTTGCTCGTTTGCCCCCTTATTTCATAAAAAAAAACGAAAAGCCGTTGACATTAATTGTCACTTCTATATTTACACAAAATTGTGTACCGAATACATGCATAAAGTATGCATGTATTCGGGTCACGTTTTGTAGACTCGTGGACAATTTTTTTGACACAGTTACGAAGAGTAACTTAGGGTCAATTTATATTAGCGCAGAGACGAAGCGCATCGAAGCGAATTATTAAAACTGAAGATAACAAATTCAACCCTAACTCCAAAGCGTTGACGCACTTTATTACTTCTGAGAATTTAAAAAGGCGCGCGAATCCGCGCGAATTCGCGTGAATGCGCCCGACTAACGCTGATTGGCCTCGCAGAAGTAATGTAAGCGTTACGCTCTGGAGTTAAGGTTGAATTTTATGTGTTCAGGTTTTGGGAATTCGCTCCGCTAGCATAGTATCAGTCATATTATTCAAAGTCAAGTTTCATGAAAGCTCACCATAATAATATTATGATTATATTTTAATTGCGTTATATTTTGGTCATGTTCGGAATTATATATCACGGACTTTGGGTACGCACCCTTAAGTCAAACGCATTGAAAACTCGAAGAAGACATTGAAAATCATAAATTTATAATCACTACTCCAAAATAATATGATCTTCCCTTTCGGAAAGTCGGTTAAAACATAACCCTCTCCAAAAAAATTTTGTTACTGCCAATCATAAATCATAGGACGAAGAAAATACGTGACAAATTCAGAACAGGGAAAAGCTCTCACCATTGTTATTGGGTTACTTTAAAATTGTGGAGATTAACACGTTCCTATTGTTGCAGCATACAAATTCAATGGATTTCACATTTCCAAGCAATAATCCAACAATAATGCCTGAATTTTGACAATGAAATAGAAATTAAATGTAGGTTTCCATTGTGTAAAATATTTTATTAAACCGCCTCAGACTGAATAAAAAATATATTTTGTAATTATTGTAGAGGTCTTGTCCACACTGTGCCTTTTTCTGTTCGTCAAGGGCATGCGTTATAGCGCAGTCAACAGCGAACGTGAGGCTTGCCCGCGATGCATGCCCTCTGACCGTATCCAAAACTTCAAAAATGACAATATTGGCGTTGCGTTCCTTAACGCATTCAATTATTAAATGCACCAATATGCAGAAAGTTGATGACGAAAATTTAAGATGAAAGTGCACAGTGTGGACATAACTAGAGCAATAAATTGAAGCTTAAAAAGTCTTCATGTTTGTGTTAGTCAAAGCTATTATGCTTGTGTGCGTGTGTTAAGAAAAATGAACGCGCCGTGTGGACTGGCTCTTACAATTAAAAATCTATTGTGTCTGCGATTCCCACGATCGAGATATTTATAATAATAATTATGATGTCAATAAATATAGAACTAGCTGTGCCCCGCGGTGTTACCCGCGATTTATAAGGTAAACTAAATTGTGTTTTTATAGGTAAATAGTAATTGGTACTTAGAGACAAAATAAATTGTGTTTGATCATCGGAAACATCAATTTTTGGTCGGTTAAAAATGTAGCTTATGTGTTAATCCAGGATGTCAGCTACCTCCTTGTAAAATTTTGTCAAAATCGGTCCAGCCGCTTAAGCGTGAAGAAGTAACAAACATACAAACTCACAAACTCACATACTTTCCGCTTTATAATATTATTATTAGGATTACTTCATTTGTTTTTAAGAAGGACAATGCAGGAAACGCAGCGAAAGCCTATATATATATAATAAATTTAAAAAAATGTACACCATCTGTTAATCCAGTATATCAGCTAACGGATTGTAAATTTTTGTCGAAATCGGCTCACAAACAGCGGAGGAATCGTTGAACAAAAAAAAAAACAAATTAAATCGAACATATTAACATCTCCTCCATTTTGAAAATTGGTTAAAAATGTAGCCTATGTGTTAATCCAGGATGTCAGCTACCTCCTTGTAAAATTTTGTCGAAATCGGTCCAGCCGTTTAAAGCATGAAGAAGTAACAAACATACAAACTCACAAACTCACATACTTTCGGCTTTATAATATTAGTAGGATTATGTCAATAGCATCATATTAAAAATAACTTTTGATACTTATAATAATTAGCGTAGCTTAGAGCTCGATGTAAATTGCACCAGCGCGACAGAGTGGCTTGGCCGCTACACAACCAGGGCCCTTACCACGAAACGATTTTGAGACTCAAACAATCGTACGATAATGTTGCGTCCTACTCTAACAAACGTGAAATGACGTTGTTAGAGCAGGACGCGGCATTCTCGTCCGACTGTTTGAGTCTGAGTAGTAGGCCTACAGATTACAAGCAATTGTGCGTAACGATTTATTTAATCAGCGGCGCGGTCGGCGGTCGTGCCGTTAGCGTTACATTCACATTGAATTTCTTGTGATATTGTTGTGTAGCGGCTAAACCGCTCAGTTACGCGGACGCATGTAAATCGAGCCTAAGGCCCTGTTTTACCATTTTCTGATAAAGTGCCGAATAGGCTATTCACAGCTTTTGTGACAGATTCTCCATACTTTACCTTTCAAGTTAAGTGGTGACCTATTCGGCACTTATCAGGAAGTATTGAAACAGGCCCTTAGTGTCTAAACACACTAGGCCGAAAAAACGCGGCCGAAGTTCGGCATGAGTAATCAAAGTACATAGCAAGGCGTAAGCCTGCAATGTATTTTGAATTGCTGATGACACACCATGGTGAAATTACGTCGCGTTATATTGTATGCGTTGCTATTGCAAGCGTAATTATGCCGAACTTCGGTCGTGTATTTTCGGCCTAGTGTGTTTAGACATTTAGCTTCTGATGTTCGCTAAGTTAATTAATTTGCTCGAACACTCGCAATTTGCTATCCGCTCAGGAGTAACATTAAAACGGCGAAACTTTATAAATATGTCGCCTCAGGAGGCTCATGTTTTATGCATGTGCCTGATTGTGCCATAGGTCCGTAGTTTTGCGCAAACATACATCTGTATTTACTCCACTTCTTCGTATTTCGTATTCTGTTTGGGATTTATTCGAGAACTTATTGGGATGATGTAAATTGATGTTTTGGGCTCTAGTTTGTTCTCCGGTGGAATGACCTGACCGAGTTTTTTGTCATGATAAAATATTTGCTATATGCGGTGTGGAGAGGGTCTAGAAATACGTAAGGGATATGTCCTTTGCTGGGACAAAAAATATTTCTATCGAGATAGTCTAATTGTGAAGTTGCGAAGTAATATTTATGATTATATTTAGATATTATAGTTGATTCGCGAAATAATATAGTAAAATAGTGGATTTACTATTGAAAAGCTATGGCTTGCCGCTTGTGAAATCTACGTTGATCACAGGCAATTTTTGACGAATATGCTCATCTTTACGACGACTATGGTCCCACATAATCTGTGACATTATGTATATTCACGTAAACTCTATTTTGTCGTTATGCAAAATAATATTTGTTGTAGCTTTATGTGAAGCGCAGGGAGAGCCAATACTCGTGTCTCTATAGTTATTTATCATGATTAAGAGAAATTAAATACTTAAGAGTATTTAATTTCTCTATGTCTATCCGTCTGACTTCTGGACGTTCAAGCTGCTGAATTGATTTTGAGGAAATTTTGTATGGAGATTCTTTAAGCGATGTAATAGGACATAATGCATGTTTTGTATTTCTGGTGGTTCTTGTGCTTTAGTGAATTTGGCGCGATAAAGTTGCTGTCAATGCCTAGTAACAATAAAAATATATATTCAGGATATTAGGAAATATATTTATAGAAACACGGTCCAATCTTATTATACGAAATAATTAGGTTAATTAAAATATAATCAGCTTAAAAGATTCTTGACTGTGCTCACATTTTCTCAATTTATATAAAAGTTTTTCTGCTACACCAGGTCATCTTAATTAGTGTCCTGATTGACTATAGTGTGTTCTTAACCTAATTTCCTTGCTTCAGCAGCAGTAAACGCTCTAAGGGTTTGTACACATAATTGCGACGTCGCAACGCTAAGATCTGTAAATCCGCACGTCGCGTCGCAACATATTTCCTGTAAGTAAATGGATTTTCTATTTTTAATGCATGCATCCAAAGGGTAATTTTTTGGGTTCCATAGTCAACAAGGAAACCTTATAGTTTCGGTCTGTCTATTTTTTTTTTTGAGCGGTTTTGCTCAGATACTATAGGACCTACAAAGCTGTAATTTGGCAAGTATAAATCGAACTGATGCGTTGTAAAGTCGCATCGCGCGATCCTCAGCCTGTGTGCAAGCCATAAGGTTGTGTCCGTCCTATCGAACCTTTTCGGAATCAATTACGTAACACGCGAATGCTTTTAGCCTTAGCATTGGCCAAGTGTATTTCTTAATAAAAACTTTTCGAGTTCACAAGAAAAATTAATATTACGAAGGTTTAGCGAGTTCGCTCACTTTGATTAAAAATCTTGTGAATGTTTCGTGCGTTTACGGCAATGATTTGAATATTAAATTCAGTGAAGACTTACGAAGAAAAGATTATGTTTTTAAGAATGAAATCGCTCAGTTATTTTAGATATTATACTAGAGTGCACTTCGTAGTGAGCTTTGAATAGATGACAACTTTATATTATTAGACTAGCTATTTGACCGAGCTTAGCTCGGTATTCGATGAAAATGACATTTTCTAAAAATAATTCCTAGCTAGATCGATTTATCGCCCCCAAAACCCCCTATTTACTCAATTTCATGAAAATCGTTGGAGCCGATTCCGAGATTGAATTTGAAAAATAATTGCTCGTTTAAAGATACTGGAGATCGCCCAATGGTCGAAATTCGACCTTACTTGCAACGACATTAGGACTACTACCTATATTTTGTAAAAAATATTGACTTCATCATAGTTTTTTCAATTATTCTTGTCTCTGGCACTCAGCTAATCTCAGACTGGCCGTTTAAGCATTGTCTAATATCTAGTATCTAAAATTAAATAAAAAAAACAATAATCCATTTTCAATTTGTCAACTTGTTGTCAACAGACTTCAACCATAAATTAAAGAGTATAATTCGTATGTATAGGCTTGTCACTCAAAAATCTGTCATTTTTCCTAGTAGTAGTGTCGTAGTGTCTGTAATGTTTTATTTGTTAAAAATATATATGATAAAAGCATAATTTTAAAATAATATTAGCTCGATGCACTCCTTCACCATATAAACTATAACTGTGCGAAATTTCATGCACCTACGTTTCCCCACTTTTCGTAAAAAGGGTTACAAAGTTTTTCTCTCACGTATTAATATATTATAGATAAGATTTAATATAATATGTAATATGCTCTTCTTTACGTTCGCAACTATATGGTCCCACATAAACTGTGACATTATATTGTATATCCACTTAAATTCTATTTTCATCGTTATGCCAAATAATAATAATATTATATGGCATAGCGTTTATGAACAAGACATATATTATTATATTCATCGCGAATAATAAAATTATCCTCGTACTGTATTCCTAGAAATCGACAGTTTCTACTAACTGCAGAAACAAAATATTCGTATTTTGAAATAAATACATAATAATTTATTATTTCGTGTTAACTAATAGACGGTAAAATATACCCCAGGTGTAGCCACAACATTTATTTTCATATTTTTATAATAGTTGTGTAAATAAATATCTACTATTCGTTTTTATTTAATCAAAAATGTATTTATTAATACTCATAACGTTAAGCAACACTAACCGTACTTTATAATATGGATCAAACACAACATGAAAATATTTAGCTTTTGCCTTTTATTTACACGTGACCTGAAAAACATTAATCAACAGAAATCCCTAAACCAAAAAGAGACTTTCAACCTATGGATCCTTTTTGGCCTTCAGTAACAGAATTCTTTACAATAGTTCTCTAACAATGCGTTTGAAATATAGAAATCTAGAACTGTGAGATGCCTTTTGTTGTGACTGAAATTGTTGTTTTTGTAAGTTCTGTAAATTCTGAAAATATATCGTTTTTATTTCTAGTTCTTAGTGAGGTCTACCTTTTTTTTAATTCAATAAACTTTTTTGTTTATAATCATTACAGAAGCCGTCGATCTTTTATGTTTTTTATGTGTAAAACAAAAACAAAATAAAACGTATGTAACACAAAAATATACAACAATCAAATACTAAAAAGCGATTAAAATTCGTTTATAGCACCATACATTTTGCCTAAACTAAAACAATTCTATGTCTTTTCCGAGACTCTACAACTCTATTTATCGTTAACGTTTCATACAAATCGGTTAGACGATTTTAGTATCTTTTTAGTATTGATTTTAGTGTGAATAAATTAAAGACAGAGACAGGCAGAAACACTTTCACTTTCATAATATTAGTATGGATTACTTCAGGGCTTCCCAAACTGTGCGCCGCGGTGCCCTAGTGCGCCGCGGAAAGGCAAGAGGGGCGCCGTGAGTAGATCCTCCATCACTATATATCCATAACCACAAACATTTTAAAATAAAATTAAAATATGAATTATACAAAGCAGGCAGATGATTAAATAATTGTTTATTATTATTTACTTGGTTAACTTAACTATAATCATTAAAGGTGTTTATTTATGTATCTTTTTGTAAAAGCTAGGTAAAGTAGGGCGCCGTTACTAAATATTGACTTGTAAGTACGCCGCAGGCTGCAAAAGATTGGGAATGGATTACTTTAAAGTATGAATAATCAAATTACAGTTTTGTAACACACCAAATTCCAATGCAATTAGTCCATTCCACCGATGACCACGTGTAACACCCACTGGGATAATAATATAAGCCCCACGTTGGGCGCCAAAGCCGACTAACAAAAGCCCTTTAATTGAATTCTGCCTGTGGTCATGAAAAGCCAAAACAGTGTTTTTTTTTTCAATTCTAAGCCTTATTCAAGTTTCCGCATTTGCTATTTGGATAATATATTTTAGATTTTTGGCAAAAGGAATGACGTTTTAATTTTAAGGTCGTATAAAAGTTTATAATTAACTAGTTGTTGACCGCAACTTTATTGCGCCTTTTGTTTATCGCATGAAGATCGTAGTTTGCCTGTGATGATAACAAATTTAAATATACTATATCGCAATTTTACGAGACCGTTCAATAAAAATTTATTTTTGCAATATTTATTAAAATATTAGTGTAATTACTTACTAATTCGTAATTACGTTTTCCAATAGGGACTTGACAATTTTGAATTTAGTTTGTGGACGCAACCTTTCATTAAACATCGAACTGATAGTGTCAGTTTATTCTGTAGACATAACATTTTATCATGGTGAAGTACACGAACAACGTCTGCAAATCTTTAAAATTTACTACAGAAATTCGGAGTCGGTGGCCACTACTTAAGAGCGTTAACTCCGATTTTTAATCGTAATTCTCGCCCTTGTAGACAGGCAGATTGGCCATAATTATGGATTATTTTTGGCCCTAAGTAGAAGATATGGACTTGGACAGCGTGAGGTTTCAAAAGGATGGCGCCAAAAGCCACAGGTTGATGCGGTTTAACGCCTCTAGATTTTTTTCTTTGGAGCTTGGCTTATGCTACAACTTGACGTACAAGTCGTTGCATAAGCCAACGACGTTGGAACAGCTCAGACCCAAAATTAAACGCAAAATAGCCGAAATGTGTGGCCGAGTCATAGAAAATTGGGTTCAACAAATCACCGCTGCAGACGTGCCTGCGGTGACCATATTATGAGCGTAGAAGAGTTCCATTAAAAAATGTTTTCATTGTGCTTCAATCCGATACCTACTAAAATTTTTGAAATATCTCAAATGGTTTTAATTTTATTTTGAAAAAAGTTGTATTCCTTCAGGCCGAAACGGAGGAGTGAGTAACGGAAAGTCTCACTATTGTGTTCACTTACATACAAAAGTGAGACTTTCCGTTACTCACTCCTCCGTTTCGTTACTAACTCAGTGATTAACTCACAAATGTACGATACAGAATCGGCCAGCTGATTGGAAAACCTCTGATTTCTACCATCAAAAATTAATATTTCGCAAAATTATAATTAGTTAGTTCAGAAATTTTCTTTTATCGATTTTCTTTAGCACAAAACAGAAAAACGGGGATCTAAGCTTTTGTACAGCCATTATTGAAACGTAACAGTATTCCGTTAATTGCAATTTTTACAAGGTTTCAATTAAGAAATCCCACGCCTGAAAGAATTTGGAAAACAATAAACAGTCCGAAAGAAATTGTTTGCCCTTATTCAATATTTGCAAAAGAGAATTTTGTTTTGAATTCTGCTTTGAGCAGAATTCGGGAGAAACAAAAGTTTTTAATGAATCACTTTGAGCGGTTGTTCCAATAAACAATGTCTCAACTACTTGAGAATATGACGTACATACGCAAGTTATTTCTTTTAATGTAACAATATTTATTTTGTCAACAACAAAAAGTATTTTGTACAAGACTGTTTTGTTGTGTAATAAATTGGGCTCAAGGCCGCCATATTATAGTGTCATCTAAGTATACCTTACTTTACAATTGTGTGGCTGAATGGCTATGTCCACACTGTGCCTTTTTCTGTTCATCAAGGGCATGCGTTATAGCGCAGTCAACAGCGCACGTGAGGCATGCCCGCGACGCATGCGCTCTGACCGTATCCAAAACATTCACTTTGTTCTTTTTTTTCAGGTCAGGTCGGCTTGCTAACAGTCTAACCACGTAGGACCTCTCCGTATATTTAAATTCTCTATTAAACACACATGTTTATATACATTTTAATAATAAGCAGTTCGTAAAATCCCTGCATGCGAAGTTATACTTATAATATTATGTCAATCAGTCTTAATGCACACCGAAGTTAAGTGGATCCCTAAGTACCAAATCGGTGACATCAAATCATGAGATAATTTGAGATATTCCAATGGCTTATGGTTAATATGGCACTCAAGTCGAGGAATCCACACTAAATTGTAGTCTGGACGTTAAACGGAGGCTAAAGGCATTAAGAGCGCTCGTAAACGGATGTTTATTCCGTGAACGTGACAGGGCTTTTTTGTTCGTAGGCTCCCAGACTATTCGTTAGCATTTAATATGTCAAATTTATGAGGTAACATAATATTCTTTATGGAAAATAGGCCAAGAGTCGGTCGTTATCGTAAATGAATAAATGAATTACAATAATCTAAACTCGAAGCGAGCGAAAAGCGCCTTTAGTTAATTGAGTTGAAAGCTATATTTAGTTCATTAAATAACCATAACATAAAATTATCTCGGTTAATCTTTTTTAAAATATTATGTTTCTTGATCATAAATTATTCTTTTCGAAATTGGAAGAGGGAGGCGCAGTATCCGATTTAGTTAGGTGACTTTGTAAATAAACACGATATTAGTGTGGTAGATCAGTTATCAGGCAGCTCATTATAGGTAGATCGTGTTTCATCGAAATCAGTTCAGTTATTGAGATAGGGAATTTCAATTACGATTTTGAAGGCGGTTTTTTTTAATAGTATACTGTAATTGTATGTGTGCACAGTAAATAATATTTCATTCAATCATTCATTCGATCTTAATGTTGTACGCAGCCTGCATCATTTATACACACAGGAATCATAGCGTGACGATAATATTTAAACACGAAATTATCGAAAACTGACACGTCATTTTCAAGTCATTGTCCAAAATTTTGTGAGCATTGCGTGTCGATTAAAATATTCAATAGATTCACGCGTAATATTGACAGTTGACACTTAACCTATTTTATACAGAACGTATTTCACATCATGTTTTTGAAAGCATTTCCATTTAATATTATTATGTGTGTATTTTGTCTGTCTGTTACCTCTTCATGCATGATCTGCTAAATAATCGAGATAGATTTCAGTCCCGGGATAGATTTTATCGCGAGAAATTTTACGATAAAAAAATTTTCGCGTGAAGAAGTTCTAGTGTCTACAACTTCTCTACACAAAAATTAGTGTTTTATTCCTTTTTTTTTGAGTATTTAATATTAAGTTTATCTGGGTACATTATTACTTACAAAATTTTCATACAATAATTTGTATATAGAATTGACATAAGGCATTCCAAGCGCTAAGCCACTGAGAAACACTATGTCAAAATATTATGCTATGGATTTTTTTGCTTTCGAAACCCAGATGTTGAGTCAAGATATTTTTTTATCGCGAGAATTGCCGATTCAAATGTATGGAATTGACATAAGACGAGTGAGTTCTATAACGAAAAAGTATTGGCTAAGTGGCCTGTTCTACTTTAATATGTGGTAACCAGCCAACCGTGTTTAGAGATCACCGTTATTTTATTAAAATACCTTAATTTACGGCAAAAGCTCGTTTCGCGTAATTTATACACGGATATTAGGTTAAATAAAGAAAAGTTATTTTTTTTCAGTCCGTTGGGATCCACGATTTATTTGTCTAGATGTTGTATACGCAACATCATCATTACCCAGGTTCTTTGGGGGCAAGTCAGATTTTGCAAACAAATGGCAAAAATTCGTTATTTTTATAGATGAAAGTACTAGATAATATACTTAGTAGAGACGTCAACATAATCCAAGGGGGGGATGAAGCTGACCCCCCCCCCTGCCCCCCCCCCCCCCTGCCCCCCCCCCCCCCCCTCGGTACGCCCATGCGCAATATGAACTTAAAATAGACTTCAAAATAAAAGTAAAGGAATGTAAAAAAATACACAATACAATAGGAAATATCGTAGGTACGCTATGCAGAAAAAGTAGCCTTTATTGTTTAGGATAGAAACATTAGTAAACAGTAATTAGTAAACAATCAAAAATATTTTGTAACTACACCCTCAACTTGTTTGTGCAAAAATCCGTTTATTTTAATTATTTTTTTTATAAAATTCGGGGGCAAACGAGCAAACGGGTCACCAGATGGAAAGCAACTACCGTCGCCCATGGACACTCGCAACATCAGAAGAGCTGCAGGTGCATTGCCGGCCTTTTAAGACAGAATACGCTCTCTTCTTGAAGGTTTGCAGGTCGTATAGGTCCGGAAAAACTGCTGGTGCCAGTTCGTTGTAAAGTTTTACAGTGCGCGGCAGAGTTATTGCTCGAAGTGTCTCTTGACAAAATTTCAGTGAAATCGGTTCAGCAGTTTAGGCGTGAAGAGGAAACAGACAGCCAGACAGCATACTTTCACCTTCATAATATTAGTATGGACTAAAATGAACGCGGCTGAGTGACGCATTTTTGTAGCGTTTACTCGTACACTTTTGAAGTAAAAACGCAAAGTAATTTTTGTGTCGTATTACCAACAAACCCCTGTTTCTAAAAGTCAGCTTTCCTGCACCCGATGTCCAAACAACTGAAACTTTGTATGAAAATAAGATAGGCGTAGGACGTTTTGTATGGAAATTTGTATTGGAATCGCATATGTAATGTTGGTGAAAGATTGGAAACCCTCGAAAGCAGAGATTTTGGACGATATTGCTGATTTCACAGTTTATAGGCTAAGACTATTCATATTTCTATAAGTATGATAAAATTTTATCCATTAATTTTTTCAGTAAACCTACAAAATATTTTTGTGTTACTTTAACTATATTTTGTTTGTTTGTAGGTTTATTAACAGAGTCCATAAAAATAATGTATAGTAAACATGAAAGTGTCTGGCTCTATCGATTAAGATGAACTCGCTTATTATTAATAGAATATGAGGTTTGTAGGTTCATTGATAGGGTCCATAAAAATAATTTATAGTTTATGCTAAAATGTGTCAGCTGTATCGATCAAGACGAAGTCGCTTATACAAATAGAATATTACGATCAGGAGCGACCGATTCTAAATAATAATTTTTAAGATAAGGCAATAAGAATTACTATTCTTTATTAAAACCCAGATATCTCAAAATTGGTTTAAGGGCTTAATCGTATAGAGGCAACAGACAAACAGACAAACTTAAAAAATAGATTAAACAATAGTATGAACATCGCAGTAACTCGAAATATTAAACACTAAGCCATGGAACCTCATAACAAAGCAAATGCATTTGTATGTGATGTTTGTATCGTGTATGTATGTATGTATTTAATCGGCGATACGATGATGAATCACGTCGTCAGCGTCATCCATCACATTCGAATTAATTAATCTAATCATCAGATAGCTTTCCGCTGTTGTTGATTTTGCATGATTAGCTTCACGATCAATATTATTTGAATTTTAATTTGTGTTTGAATTGGTAATGCACTGAGTTAGAGGATTTCATAATAATATGCTATACCAATTTCGGTGACGGTGGCTGCTTTCATTGAAGCTAGGCCAGCTGGGAGTAATTTTATAGTGCCCAAGTGTGTGGCGTACACAAGAGCACTCTCTATTCCTTTACTCTCATAACCCAGTGGGACGGAAGACCAACACGACTGGCGAGAGATCAGGCGCAGGACCGACTTTATATGCCCATCCGATGTATGGATCATCTTATTTATTAAAATAAAATAAATAAATTACTTGTCAGACAATAAAATAATCACTAATAAATCAGCCTGCATTGTGAAAACCAAACTTGGAAATAATTATTTCATCCTATTGCATAGACGCGTCATTATGCAATATGAACTGACCATAATACTCTTTTAATTAGACTACACAAGACATCTGTTACGAAACGTCAAAACTCACGGCCTACCAATGATTTGATTACGATACCGATCAAAGGGAAATTCCGGAAAAATAGTAACGGAATATTCGGAATTACTCCGAAATTCCACGATTCTGACACTGGAGGAATCTACAAAACAAATTTCGTATTCGACGCGTTCCTCGTCGTCAAATTCCATCCCTTGATTTGGACCGACTTGAAATTGTTGAAAATTGGAATTATTTCATAAATTTTTGGCACAATAATTTTACTTAAGTTTTGGTATGTGTTTAGGTTATGTGAAATGACTGAATAATTTAAAGCAATATTTTTGTTCGAAACAAATACTAATTATTATATTTTATTCAAAAATTGTGGAATTGTATAAAATACAACCTGACTGACTACTGTATCTTAAAAGGCCGGCAACGTACCTGCAACTCTTCAGATGCTGCGAGTGTCCATGGGTGACGGAAGTTGCTTTCCATCAGGTGACCAGTTTGCTCATTTGCCCCCTTGTTTCATAAAAAAAATTGTAAAAACAAATTGTCGTCAACTCTAGCTTCTTCATCATTCATGTTATATCCCCCTACATGTATCGGTCAGCTAGTGTAATATAAAAGCAAGTATTGTTCCTAAAAAAAAATGTTATAAATCCAACTCACGCTTGGCCGATTCTAAAATAATACTTGTAATATTAAAAAATACATACTAGCACTCTCGTAGCCGATAATTTTATGCTACGAATCGTAGAATTTATGCTACGATAACAAGGGCTACGGCGTAGCACCACTACGGCGTAGCGCTACTACGGCGTAGCACCGCTACGAGCATTCAAATATTACATTTCAGAGCGAAATTTTATTCGACTCTTATTTTACTATGTAGGTTAATTAATGTAACTTCAAATTGGCGATTGAGTTAATTTCAAATATAATATAATATTATGTATATTTTACGGGAAAATAGCGCTCATTCGACATTTTATAGGTTTTCAAGTGTTTTAATGAAGGCGATGCTCAAAGTCAAAACATTTTTGTTTCAAAAAGTTGTTGCTCTACACTGTGTCATAAGAATTTTAGTAAATACGTATAAGCTTACTAAAGCTTACTAATTTAGACTAAGTATTGTATAATTATGATGGGGTGAGAAGTTTGACAGAGTTTATTCGGCATAGTTTATGTAAGAAAAGTTTTATGACGATTTGTAGTTATTTTTAGACGTTTGGTATACACGAATAAGTTGTATAATATTTGGATAAGAAGATTAAAAACGTGCATTCGACGTAGGTCAACTATGAAATATTTTTCAAAGACTTTTAGACCTTTATAATATAATGAAGAATAGTTTCAACAAATTTTTGCAAACTGAAAAGGCTCAGAAAATTGATTTTGCAAGCAAGTGATAATTGATGATTTTCTCTTCTACTTAATCCAAGAGCTTTAATGAGTCATTAAATTTTAAGTTTTTATTTTATTATTTTTGTTACAATATTATAATTTTAAGTTAATGTTTAGGGGTCAATAGTTTTATTTTTTGATTTAATATATTTTTTTATTTTAGTTTTATTATGTTTAAGTTTTATATTTTCTTACTAATAATATGTGTCACATAACAGGTATAGGTACAAAAATGCTGTTTCACATACTTATTCTGTTATTAGCAAATAGGATATAATCTAATTTTGTTAATTATTTTTAAGTGTAAATGTAAATTCCTACAAGCTATTCATGTGCCAAAATAAATAAATAAAAGTTATTGTTAGACGTTTTGTTTACGCGAATTAGTTGTATAACATTTGGGTCTTTGGGATTATAGTACATTTGGTGTAGTTTGAGGTCCATGGTCCTTTTTCTCTTATACCTATGCGAATATATATTTGTAACGAGTTTAGTATGTAACACGAATTAACTAAAGATGCTTTGATTTAGACTAAATCTTATTTGGGTGAAAAGTTTGATCAAGTATATTCGATGTATTTTAGGACTATTTTTAGTAATCGAAGTTATGCATGGGCGTACCGAGGGGGGGGCAGGGGGGGGCAGTTGTCCCCCCCTGGATCATGTTGACGTTCCTACTAAGTATATTATCTAGTACTTTTATCTATAAAAATCAAAAATTAAGAACGAATTTTTGCCATTTGATTGCAATACAATATTTTTACAACTAAAAATTATAAATTTTTTATTCTTTATAAACACCTAGCTTATGAAAAATCTGATTTGCCCCCCCCCCCCCCCCCCCCTCTGGCCCAGAACCTGGGTACGCCCATGAAGTTATGTATACACGAATTAGTTGTATAATATTTGGGTCAGCAGATTAGCTATGATAGCACATTCGGCCGTAGTTTTCCGCGGCGGTCGGCGGCAGACCGAATTTAATTAACTGCAGTTGCTAGGCGTCCGCCGGGATGTTTGGTCCAAGTTATAAGATGTTACTATATCTTTATCTTAAAATTATTGATCTAGTGAACTAGATTTGATATGAACTATAATACATGTTGTATAATATGGCCTAAATAGCAAAAAGTAATATTTTAGATTTCACTTAAAGTCTGTTTCGCCATATATAGAGGTCTGAATTATGTTATTGATAAAATAATTACATATTATTAAAACAATGTCCCATATATTTAAATTACTATACTGTTTACTTAATTTCTTAGTTAAATATAGTACCTTGCATATTATTTGCTATTGCTTTGATGTTTTTTATATTCAATCAATCAATCAATCAATCAATCAATCAGTCATCAATTCAAATTCATTGTTATTTATAGAAAACTAGATGTCCCGCGCGGCTTCGCCCGCGTAAATTAGGAATTTTACAGAAACCGTACATTTTCCCATAAAAAATATTTTCCCCGTTTTTCCCGCATTTTCCTGATTTTCTTTGGTCGTATTAGTCTTAGCGTGATAATATATTATATAATATAGCCTATAGTCAAACTATTTTTAGAAATAAAATAAAGATTTTTTTTTAATTATCACTTGACAAACTCGAGTCTCGATCTAAAAGACTATGAAATGGTATAATATGGTAGTGATGATAATGATGATGATGATGAATGTAATTTGCATAGTAGCATATGGTTCCTGTTCTTAAAACAACGCCGAAACTCCCAAACTTGTATCTATAAAGAATCAGGAGTTCTCTCAGCACCTTCCGAACCACGGTATACCAGGTATATCTCGGTGCAAACTTTTACTTGTTGGTAGCATATGCTTAGAATACTTCTCACGAAACCGAAGTCACCACTCGTTTCCCTATAAGTTTTGAGGAGTTCCCTCGATCCTTCATCAGATCACCACTTTTGTGGATATAAAAATCGGGTAACATACGGCGGAGTAATCGTTGAATATAAGAAAACGAACATAACACCTCCCCCATTTTGAAAGTCGGTTAAAATTGTAGCCTATGTGTTATTCATCAGAATAATATACACACATCAGTATAAGCTATATTATTGTAAAGTTTCATTAAAATCCGTTCAGTAGTTTTTGCGTGAAAGAGTAACAAACATCCATACATCCACACATCCATACATCCAAACAAACTTTCGCCTTTATAATATTAGTAGGATGTAGCCTATAATATATTATCACGCTAAGACCAATAGAAGCGGAGCACCAATGAAGAATGTTTCAAAATCGGGTGATTTTTCCTATTGTGCTGCGTAAACGATAAAAGTTTCGCAAAAATTGGCAGAATTTTCTTTATTTACCCATGAATTAGTTACTCTCTCGGGTCTGTGGCTGTTTGGTTGTTCGTTTTGTTCGGTGTTGCTATGTGTCTGTGTGGATGATTTTCTTGCTCTCTGTATTCGATGCCTATCCCTATCCTGGCTGAGGCGAGCCTCATGCTCTACAGATGATTCTCTTTCTCTCTGTATACGATTTCTATCACTATTCTGGCTGAGGCGAGCCTCACGCTCAACAGACGATTCTCTTTCTCTCTGTATTCGATTTCTATCACTATTCTGGCTGAGGCAAGCCTCACGCTCTACAGACGATTCTCTTTCTCTCTGTATCCGAATTCTATCATTTTTCCGACTGAGGCGAGCCTCACGCTCTACAGACGATTCTCTTTCTCTCTGTATCCGAATTCTATAATTTTTCCGACTGAGGCGAGCCTCAAGCTCTACAGACGATTCTCTTTCTCTCTGTATCCGATTTCTATCACTATTCTGGCTGAGGTGAGTCTCACGTTCCGTTGACGATTCTTCATCTCTTGCTGAACGTGCTCTTTTGGCATTCACTGTACTACGACCTATGTTCGAACGACGACGTCTTCCAGGCATGATCGTATAGTAATACCCACAAAGCAACAAATAACCCAATCGCAAAGCAAAAACAAAAGTCCGTTTTTCTAACCAAGTCAAATATATTTTTATCGACAATTCAGAAACCAAAGAACCAGAAACAATAAATATCTGAAAGAAAGCGCTGTGGTTGCTCCTCTGCGTTACCGTCTGCACAACCACACAATGACGAAATACACTATCTACTACAATAACATAAGCCCGAAGCTTATGAGAGCCCCCGGCCGGTTCCGCCGTAACCGCTATGTCCCTCGGCCGCCGCCGCGCGACATATTTTTTGATTCCGCGTAAGTTTATACGTTTGAAAACTTCTAAAGTATTGATCGAAATTGTATAGTGTAAAAGACAATTATAATCTACATTTAATGTCTTAGCTTCCAAACATGTTTATTTGGATAAGGGTTAATGTTGTAAATTGTTAAAATCGCTTCGTAAATAAGCCATTATTTTTCGTAAAAAGTAAAGAACAAAAATGGCTATTGTGAGTTATCCCTAAGAAATAGACATATACCATCGCGGACTTTTTTGTTTACCTTATTAAGGTGTACAATACTGTAGTACATTATTTTGATCTATCTCGTAGGGTTTAGCCAGCGTTTGCAATATAAACGCAAAAAAATGAATTTATTTACGACATAACATTAGAAACCTCTAAAATTATCAGTGTTTCTCTACCATATTATGCATATGTTATACATATAAACCTTCCTATTGAAACACTCAATCTATTAAAAAAAACTGCATCAAAATCCGTTGAGTAGTTTTAAAGATCTAAGCATACATACATACATACAGACAGCGGAAAGCGACTTTGTTTTATACTATTTAGAGATTGAGATTAATATACCCACTAACCCAAAATAGTACTTTGTAGGGGAACAGAATACACCATTCCTTACAGAAATATAATTGCACCACGCATTTACAACTCTCACTCCTTACATAAGTTTCACCCCCCCCTCTCTCTTTTTCCCTCCCCGCCCGACACTGGGTCAGCCGGGGATAAAATATATTATAGAGAGTTATTGTTTACGACTTCGCTCTCGGTAAGCAAATGTAAGTGTTTGTACGTTTGTTACAAATTGACAGACAGTCTGCTTTTGTTCAAATCCATTTTAATGTAAACTAGATATCTGGATTCTTTTTTTCAATGTTATAGTAATGCGGCTTCGTTTTTTTGTTAAATATAGTTTATTTTTAACAACATGCAGAATAGTACTTTTTTATATTATTCATACATCAGCACGTTTAACGTTTTTTGACATTTGAGTACGATATTGTTACGGATACAGATACGTAGTTCCACAAGTTGATGCTAGATATCACTCATCTAGCGTCAACTTGTGGAATGGGAATTAAAAACCCCTACTCGATACTAGATGGCGTTAGATTTCCAGAAATATTCCACACTTGTTTACGCGAATAGGGTACATTCTAGAAAGGAATAAAAATAAAGGAATAAGGAAGTTTTCTGCAAGACGGGCTCAGCTTACAACAAGGCAAACCAGAAGGCAAAAAACGAAACTCAAAACTTTAATTCTCTGTTTTGGACTAGTCAAAGTTTTTGTTGTAAGTTTTTGCTAAATTATTCCTATGTATTATTGATATTTTTTGCTCCGTTTTATTACAGCAGTAATAAATCCTATTTTAATTTATACTACACACAGAAACACATAAGAAGCATTTAGTATTTTACTAGATGACGCCAACAACTCCTTTGTGTCAAAAGACGATATCAAGAGTTAACCGTACATTTTACGGGATAATTAGTATCCTATGTCCATTGCCGGGACTCAAGGTACCAAATTTCAGCAAAATTGGTGAATTGTGAAGACGTAACAGACAGGCAGATACACTTTCGCATTTATTATATTAATATAATGCATGACTGGTGAGAGTGTACTCGGAACTCGATTCTCGTTATATTTATGTAGTAAAATAAGATACTTAATTATTTACCCAATTTCCCTTTAAATAAATGAATCATGGATCCTGAGTGAGTTACGAGATCAGGCAAGTAGGCATACTATGCGGCTGGCGCGGCGGCGTATGCCATCAAAGAAACACCACTCCGCTACCCTTCCCGCGCGCGGTGTCCATGCGTTGGGCAAATATTTATTTAACTTTATGCTACATTTACTCAGTAATCAATTGATTTTTTTTTCATCCAATATGATAGCCAAATATCATGTCTCACCAGTCATATGGATTGCATCTTGTACTGTAAATTGAAGAAGAAAATGAATTGTTCTGTTAAGTTTATTCTCTAGAGTTATCAGTATAGATATTATGCTATTTAAACACTGCGAAACTTCGCTCGCTAAAGTTTTAGTTGAGATAAAGTATCCAGTTAAGTTAAACAGTGAGAATTTATGACGGGATCATTGCGTCGGGTACAGCTAATTCTAGAACATTTAGTCATCATTTGGATTTTGGAATGTCTTAAGCTTGAGTCTAAGTGCCCATTGCTTCATTTAAAATGTATGCTTCTATGTTTATATAAATACTAATATTATAAACTAAATGACGCCTGCAACTCAGTTGCCTCTGTTCGTTTATAGGGTGGAAACCGCACATTTTAGATTTAACAACGATTTGAGCGTGTAACAGACAGACAGACATAAACACTTTCACATTCATAATAATAGTATGGATGTTAGATACCTAGTTAAATGTATAGCTGAGATAATTAGTTATGAATAACTATGTCCACACTATGCGCTTTCGTCTTCAATTTTCATTCATTCTACTTTCATTTTAGCGCATACAATTGAATGCGTCAACGAACGCAACGCTAACATTCTCATTTTTGTTTTTTGAATACGGTCAGAGGGCATGCGTCGCGGGCACGCCTCACGTTCGCTGTTGACTGTGCTATAACGCATGCCCTTGACGAACAGAAAAAGGCACAGTGTGGACAAAGCTAATATGATTGACATGTTATTATGGACAAAGCTAATATGATTGACAATTTATTATTTTCATTTCATTTTCTTATCTGAAGCAGTTATGAATGGCTGGTGACGATGAGAATTCCAGTACATTCCATCATGTCAGTGCTTGATTAAGGAATATCCACTTATGGCAGAGCTGAGTGACCATACCGAACATGATGCAATAACTGTACAATACTCTGAGGAATTTCATAATAATATGAACGCGCAAGTGCCTTGATGATTACATTTTTGGAAAATAATGAAAATGAATTAATCTATATTAAGTATATAAAAATGGATTTTCAATTGTGTTAGTAACGCTAAAACTCTAAAACAGCTGAACGGATTGGGCTGATTTTAGTCTTAAAATATTCGTAGAAGTCCAGGGAAGGTTCTAAAGTGACACGAATTTCACCGGGATAGCAAGTTTAGAATATATTGATAATAAGCCAGAATACTATTATTTTTATTAAAATAAATGAACCGGTGAACTTCCTATCACTTCCCCCCTAATTATACCTTTCCTGGACTTCCACGAATGTTTAGGACTAAAATTAGCCAAATCGGTTCACCGTTCACGAGTTCTAGCGAGACTGAAAAAAAATAAAAGTAATATTTATATATTATGTTACCGTTAGTATGCAGAATACGTTACTGTGCACATTAACTAGAAAATCTGCAGTTTTCCCGATACCATCCGTTAAAGTGTGAGGTTTCTAAAAAAAAAAGTTATAATTTTGCACTTTGTCATTCCCATCCTTCGTAAAAGTCCTAAAATCTTAATTTATATATTAACAATACAATGCATTTTCAAGTGCATTAACATCAACTTACAGGTTTATAAATAATTATTGTGCGTATCTTCTTGCATATTAAAGTTCAGTTTGAAAGGCTCACTTAATGATGAATCGCATCGCATTGCATCGTCACGTTACTTTATAAACTTAGTGCACAACCTCTCGGCAGCGACTTAATTTTGAGAATATGACAGACGACGTCTTATCTAATGTGGTTATTACTAAGTTGGAGGAAAGCCAACAGAAACTACTTAACTTTAAGCGGTCACCTGTGCAAAACCAACTTATATAATATTGTCATACAGACAAACAGACAGAGAAACAAAAATTTAAAAAACAGTTATAATGTGTTCTACTTCTGTTCTAACATGCCCCTGACTCGTTTTTTCAAGTTTATTTTCAATGTACAAAAATTTTACCTCTACGATTTTATTATAAGTATAGATATATAGATAGTGAAGTATTTTAAGCATATGTTAAAAACTACTCAAAAACCTTTAGAAAAGTTTGCAAAGCTGCTAAAGCCCTGTACATAAAAAACAAAATTAAACACTCTAAAAATAAAATAAAAACAACATGGCAGGTTATAGCTGGTGAGACTGGAAATGTATCCTGTCGCAGCTCTGATTTTGAACTATGGCCTGTGTCCCACAGGGATCTATCTTAGGCCCATTTCTTTTTCTCATCTATATAAATGACTTACCTCATCTAGTAAAGGATAATAATAATGAGATAGTTCATTTTGCTGATGACACTTCACTTATTTTTAAAGTGAAGCGACAACAGTCGAACTACGACGAGGTAAACAGTGCTCTCTCAAAAATAGTACATTGGTTTAATGTTAATAACTTACATTTAAATTCTAGTAAAACGAAATGTATAAAGTTTACTTTGCCCAATGTTAGGCAAGTCCAAACCAATGTGCTATTAAATGATGAGAAGATGAATTTGGTAGATAACACTGTATTCCTAGGTATTACACTTGATAGTAAATTACAGTGGGGTCCTCACATTGCTAATCTAGCAGGTAGGCTCAGTTCTACAGCATATGCAGTCAGAAAAATTAGAGAAATTTCTGACGAAGACACGGCACGATTAGTATATTTTAGTTATTTTCATAGTAGGATGTCATATGGAATCCTTTTATGGGGAAACGCTGCCGACATTAATACAATATTTGTGCTGCAGAAGCGAGCCATACGTTCTATTTATAAAATGTCTGCTTTAGAATCTCTGAGAGATAAATTTAAAGAAATTGGTATTCTAACTGTTGCTTCTCAATACATTTTGGATAATGTAATTATGTTAGAAAAAATATAAATAAATTTAAAGTTAAAAGTGACATTCACTGTAGAAATACTAGAAATAAGCACAAGCTGGACATGCCAGTGATCAGACTTAGTAAAGTCAGTAAATCTTTTAAAGTTCAATGTATATGCCTTGACAATAAAATCCCAGAAAACGTTCAAAATTTTTCCATTAATAAATTTAAAAAAGTGGTCAAAGAGCGTTTGTGTGCCAAAGCTTATTATAAGGTCAATGATTTCATAGAAGATGGCACATCTTGGGAGTAGGATGGCTTCTTGCAAGGCTACTTCTACATTATTATATTATGACTTACAATTATGTATGTTGACATTGTATATAATATTAAGTTACAAAATTGTAAACTTTATTTTAAAAGAATAATTTTTCTCTCACTTTTTTGGTAAAAAGTGGAACCCGTGCGAGTTTCTTACGCCGGTTCTTCTCGCCGGGGTAGTTCCCGAACCGGTGGTAGGTATCAGGTAGACATTCTGAAAAAATTTGATTCAAATTTACTCAGAAATAAAACATTTTTTATTTTATTTATTTTTATTAGTTTGACCTGTATAAGAATATTTTATATATTTTATTCACAAAAACTAAATTTCATTTCAATTTGCCTGAGAATTTCAATTGAATTGAAATTAAATTTACAGCAACCAAGCCTTCATCAAACGTTACATCTACGGTAGTCAAATTCAGCTGTGAACTAGCGAATGATCGTGAATTATTTCGTTATTTCCTATTCCGTTGCAGTTATGTAAATAATATTATAATATTCTATATTCATGCCTTCAAACGTCCAGTACGCTACAGTGTAAATTATAGAGCTAAATAATATTCAGATATGAGACAAAAAGTCTAACAAGTCTTTTCTGTTTTGATGTTTTTATACGTATTAAAATAGGCCCTGTGTAACTAGTAATTAGACCGAATTTGGTATAGCTGCTAAGAAGACTAACTGCTAAGATAAATCATCTATAATGTAGGAATTCAGTCTTTTTTAACTTTTTATCTTAGCCACTTATATTATTATGGTTCACACTCACAGTATACTTTTAATATTTCTATTTTCTTTGATTTGCAAAGATCACTAATTAAGTGATTTATTGATTTGTTTTCAAGTAACCTTGTCTTGCCTTGCTGCCAACAAGGTGACACCCGAATATTATGTATCTTTTTTGTATTCCATTTGTATATTTTTATGTATCCACAATAAATAATATTAAATATTGTTTACTGTGCACACATAACAATATGTGAATGAATGAATGAAAATTTCATTAATTTATTCATTCATTGTCAGTGACAATTTTTTTTCGAATTGAATATTTTCTGTCACTTCTATCCCCTCCACTCAACCTAATCTATGTTGAACACACAGAGTAATAAACACGCGAAGGCGAAGTCGGTAATTGGTGCTATTACCTCCGGACAGGGCAGGGATAATTTTATTCTGTGTTTTCGGCATATTAAATATTCATCAACTATTAAATTTTGATAGTGGCGTAAAAGGCGGTAGAACACGGTAAAATAATCCACCTTTACAGGGGAGGCTAAAGATTTTTCAAATATTACTCTGTAAAAATAAATTCCACTGGACTATAATTGATTTTAATAGTGCCTTAATAGGTAGTGTTTAAATTTTTACGGGAAGGCAATAGATGTGACATGACATTTCTAGAAAAATATATACTTTTAAGAGCCATATGGCTCCGCATAACACACTTTTAGAATAGCTGGTCCAGTCCATTAACTGGAATAGTCCGCAGAAGTTTATTTATCTTACTACAAATTTATCTTTTGATTTGCGCTAACAAAATACATGTCAAATTACTCTCAACTCGAAGTTGAGAGCTGTTAATACATTTCTGTTACATTTTCAATTACACCGCAGAAATTATTATGTTCAAGCAGAAATTCGTCGGTAATATCGCTTGGAAACCGTACATTTTGACGTAACAATCTTCGCAATTAAGAGGATACACCAGGGGCTAGAAAAATGAATAAAAAGTACGTGTACTATCTATAGCTATCTCCCTTACCTTAAGCCTATACCGCAGAACGCGATAGAGATCACTGCAGAAAATCCAGAAAATCAACGATTGGTTGTCCCCTGATTCCTTCTCCAAAACTTAACCGATTTAAGTACTTTTTTCACTAAAGATTAAAGAAAGGTTTGAGCTATGTTCCTATGTTTTTCTTTTTTGTATAATCTAGCCAAATCTGTTTTCTAGACGTTTGAACACAGCGGAAAATCTGGCCATTTTTTTTGATTTTTGAACGTTCATATCTTATTTAATAATTAAATTATGAAAAAAAAAAGAAAACATAGGGACATTGTATTAGTGGTTGTAGATATTCAGGAAAAAAATTATAACTTTACTAGCATTATCCAGGGAGGAAACAGGGGACAACGTTTGTATGAAAAAAAGGGCGGTGTGGACTCCTCTTAAAGAACACTCTAGGCGATGTTTCTACAGAATCTTAACAAAATCGGCCCACCCGTTTAAATGCTACGATATCATTGACAAATAACACATATTATACATACACAGTACACACAGATGGACAAACACGACAGTTTAAGCCGCACATTATTCGAAATTTCTAATTAGAAAAATTCGGACGCCCGCCAGAACGCTCTCTGTTCATACATTTTGTTGTAGACCCCGCATACTATCAGAATTTCTGACGTGTCGTAATGTATGAGCGGGGCGGGGCGTCCAAATTTTTCTGATCAGAAATTCGGACAATGCGCGGTTGGACTAAAAATTTTATGAGTTTTATAATCCTTTTATAATAATACGAGCTTTTACCGCGGCTTCACTCGCATTAAGAAGTATTATTATATACAAACTTTCATCCCCTATTTGTACATACAACACAACCTTATCAAAAGCCTTTCTTAGCGGATGCCAGCGTCATAACATCTACCTGCATGCCATATTTCAGCCTGATCCGACCAGTGGTTTGGTCTGTGCGTTGATAGATCACTATGTCAATCAGTCAGTCACCTTTGAGTTTTATATATATATAGATAGAAGATAGAAGATAGATAGAGATAGATAAGACTTTTTATAACCCTTTCTCGGGACTCAACCAAATATTTTAATCAGTTCTGTGGCAAAAGCATGGTGTTAGACAGACATATTTCAAATTCATAATTATAATAGTAGTAGTAATTTTAGCAGGTACGTGTGCCCGCATGTATTAAAATGTAAAATCTAACCAAATTAGAATTCTAACTATGAGATTCTAAGTTAGTATTTGTATAAGTAATGTGGTTAAGCAAGTGCTATTTCTAGATTTGTATTAGCAAGATAGATTTTGATTTGGTTCTGTTTTACAAATATTGTTAGAGCCAGCTTCGGCACGAATGGGCCAGCTCGACCGGAGAAATACCACGGGCTCACAGAAAACCGGCGTGAAACAGCGCTTGCGCTGTGTTTCTCCGAGTGAGTGAGTTTACCGAAGGCCCAATCCCCTACCCTTCCCTATCCCCTTTCTTATCCTCCCCTATTCCCTCTTAAAAGGCCGACAATGCACCTGCAGCTCTTCTGATGTTGCGAGTGTCCATGGGCGACGGAAGTTGCTTTCCATCAGGTGACCCGTTTGCTCGTTTGCCCCCTTGTTTAATAAAAAAAAAGAGATATAGCTGCTAACATACTAAGAGCCATCTTAGTATGTTAGCAGCTATACATAATCCAAACTAATTTCTTTGCTGAACCGATTTTGCTGAAATTTGATAATAATATGAATACACTTAAAAACTGAAATTTGGTATGGATACACCATAAAGTTAATATACCTAGCGAAATAGAGAAACAAAGGCCTGAGCAAGAGAGATGTCACTATCAGTAACACTGCGTGGTAAAAAGAGACGTGTGATACATGACAGCAGCACTCATTTTTTGACGTCCAGTCGGCACGTGCCGCACGTGACAATTTTAATCTTATAGAAATAATGTTCAATCATGCTTGTGTAAGTGTATACGTACACATATTTTGACACACAGATGAAGCCAATTTCGGTTTCGCTTGATAGCTCGAGATTGTTGCTATATTCCGCTAGGTATATTAACTTTATGGGATACACTCGGGCTCCCTGAGATCATATCAAAGGGTTTTCGTGATTGGATACCGCTGTCGATCCTGGCGACACAGGAGATACAGTGGTGGGAATGTGTGGTGGGCCAAAGCCCGTTATAAAAGATACACTTAAAAATTTCGTACATAGCGCGAGAGCCGTAAATTTTTCCGATTGCTATTTGGATATATTTTAGACTAGTTGAATCCCCCTCAGCTCCGCTGTGCAGAATCTTTGTTTATCGCGCGGGAACCGTACATTTTTTCGGAATAAAAAGTATCCTATGTCCTTTCCCGGAACTCGAAGTGTCTCCAATCTCCATACCTCAGCATAATCAACGGATTAGTCGTTAAGAGACCACGTTCTATTCCAAATTTAGCATTTTGCATACTACATTATACTGATATAATAATATTATGCAGCTTATTGCCAGTAAATTAAAGGGGCGACTAACCCAAAATTTACGATTTTATAATTCATTTTTATACTAATTGAAAATAAGCCCCGAATTGTTTAATTTTATAAAATTCGATACTACATTATATTTACAAGAATTCGATCTGAGCAAAAACCTATCTTAAATTTTTTCGATAGAAAAAAAAAAACACAAAGGGCGTGAAATGTGAAGAGAGAAGGACGATGTTTGATTTTTTGGGCTAGTTGCCCTCTTAATATACATTCGCGGAGGAAAACAGTAGGTATTTCTCTTCAAACGCGTTGTTTGTTTAGGAAGCACCTGCGTGTTAGACAAATTATGTGGCAAAGTTTGTCTTGTTTCAAATGGAAAAATATTTGATGCTTATCTTGTTTTCTCACACTTAGCTCTCAACTGGAAACATATCGATAAGATCACATATTATAAAAACCACAGACATAGATCAATATAGATACCGCATGTCGCTCCATTTGTATTTTTTTTCTTACACACTGTGACGTACCGAGGACAAGAATCGTGTCCATTATTATTTATGTCCGTGTCAATCGTGGCCAATGTTTCTATTTGAATTTCTACAGCTCAATACTTTCACTTTGCACTTCTAGGCTTTTAGGCATTTTTAAAATTCCGATTGACGTCCGATTCTGATAGCATACTAAAGAACAGACTTTCGAATGACGAGCATTGTTCGTCGTTTGGGAACGCGATATGGCACGCGAAGTAAATACACATGCGGTATCTATCTTGATCTGTGTCTGTGATATTTAAACTAATCCTTACTAATAAAAATTAAAGAAATTGTAAGCTACGACTTTTCTTTTTTTAACTAGTAGTAATAGTAATGTACGTTACCCCCTAGGAAAATGTAGGAACTTACATTTACCCAGAAAAAGGCCTATGCCGTTTCCGGGACGTTCGGAGTTTGGAAGTCGTCCTCGGAACCTCCTGTAGACGACTCCAATCGGCCAGAACTCCTCCTTCTCGAAGGTCCGTAGATGGTGCGTCGGGACTCTCACCACAAAGGAGCTAAAATACACTTTGTGGCGGGACTCCAAGCGCTCGACCCTCAAGACAAAGTACGTCTTGCTCCTGATATAGTCCACGACCTGCTGCAAATATCACAAAAATAAAATATTTTAGTGTTATAAATAAACTATAGCACATAAACGACTCAATTCTTTGGTTACAAGATAAAAGTTGTCTAATAAAAGTCTTTGTGAAGTCAATACAACAAAAGAGGTCTTAAGAAAAGGTATTATGGTGTATTGTAATTCTCTACGTTGATGGGCGACTATCATTCGATACCTTTTATAGGCGTCTCGAGCGCTGCAGCAGTCAGGAATTTTAAATTTTAAAATATTGTAAGAAGTTTTACTTCTCTTATTAAGTTTGCTTGAATGTCTGAGATTGAATCGCGATGTTTTTATTCCTTGCTGATAATAAAATCCATACCGTTTTTTTGTATTTTGATGAAACTTGCAGTATTTCCTAAGTGGAATATCTAGTACAACAAAAACATAAAAACTTAAATCGGACCTATAGTTCCGCACTTATGCGAACAAAGACATAAAAAATACACACAGTCATACACTTTTGAAAGAACAACGAACCTTATTGGCATTACCTAAACTTACAAGTATTAAACATACGCCAATCGATAGAGAAGATATTAACAAAAAATAAATACTCTTTGACAAAATGTAGTAAATTATATACTTACTTTCTGAGTTATTTCAGTTTGAAAATGTAAATTAAATACATTTTAGATATATTACAATCTGAAATATTTCAAAAAGTATATCATTTACGTCATTTTGTCAAAGAGTAGGTATTTGTTGTTTGTAATTATTTTCTCTGTCGATTGACGTATGTTTATGAAACACACGTACACGAAAATAACTTTAGGTATGCCACGCTCCATACAAAAAGGTTCGAACTCTTTTGGCACATAATATTTTGTTCAGACGCTGATATAGATTAAGGGAGATCGCAGACGGCACACTTTTTGTGTGATCGAGTATGCGGCGCATATACAGTCTGCATCAGTCTGCATGGCGCGACCATGCAGACTGTATGTGCGCCGCAGACTGGGCAGTTCTGGAAATACGTACGGGTTGAATTGATAACCTTCTTTTTATTCATTCGTCTAAAAAACATTTAGATTTTTAATAAATCAATCGTTACAGTACAATAACGGTATCGTAGCTTATTTTAAAATTATCATTTTTAAGGCTCCACCGCCGCTCCGAGTACAAAGCGAAGTCTGTCACCTACCAACTTATATCACCATGTCCCTCATAATTATTCTTTATCCTCCGCTCCTTTGAGATAATATCATAGTATAATTTACTACCTTATCTACTGTAAAATAATTCAGGAATCTTAATTTGGAAACCTAAATTTAGTCGTACTTAATTCAGGCAAATTCCCAACTGTTTATAAAATTACACCGAAGATTCACAAAAAACTTTTTCTACAAGGTAGACTCGATACGTAGGAAAGTGACAATTTTCGCTCCCATACAAAAAACATAAATTTTGCCCTAATTTTTCTCTATAATGGTACGGGACCCTTCGTGCGCGAGTCCAACTCGCACTTAGCCGATTATTTAAGCGAAAAGGATTCAAACTTGAAAAAAAAAATGGCTCCTAAGCTGAGCTTCAGACAGGATTCCTAGCTCGGCTGGAGATCTCCTTTACAGGTCTCAAACGTATACCCGCAACGTAAATTTCAATACAACATTCGCCGTATCAGCTTGTAACTATACTAACTTGAGTATACTAAAAAAATGATATTCTAATTTAAAAGAACAACAATAATTTGTTTGTAAAACGCCCAGCTTAGCTAATCTATCCCGTGGGCATAGACTGAATTAATTATATTTTATTTACATTCACAGCTACAAAACAAATACTAGTACGTACACAAAATCAACATTTAGAGATTGTTTTTGATAAATATTTGTCTTACAGGAAACATAAAATAATATTATCTTTACAGAGTGTAACAAACCTAAGTGATAATTTATAGTTCAGGGTGTGTGTGTGTTCCTGATAAAGAGTTCACTGAGAAAGGCGCAGCGTTGAAAGCGCATTTTTTGTTGTGATATCGATCGGGGTATGGGGGACTCCCCTGGTCTACCCACTAAAACCACATGGTGCTACTCGCTTGAGGCAGAGTTGCAGGTACGATAGAACCTACCGCAAAAAATCCTTTATTTTTACCCAGTAGATAAATTATTGCTTTTGAGAATGAAAACCCTAAAGACGTCCACAAATAGATATTGAAATGTGGAATTTCCCAGCTTCAGTAGTATCTAAATTGGACCGAAGCGGAGTCCATTAACTTAATTATCATCCACAATGTGGAGTGCATATAATAATGAAAACGCGGGCACGTGAGCAAATAAAGAACAGATGCAAAATCCACGATAGTTTTATGATTACCTTGTTGAAAATTACATTTTCAAAGAAAAGCGGTGATAATGTGTCTATTTGTTTCACAATAAATTCAATTCTTTGACAACAATAATGATCAATTCACTGACTTTTCATTTAAAATGAATGAATCATTAATAATCTTAATTTTAAAAACCGAAAAACAACAACATATTATTATGGAGATAGCAGGTACGTAGAATCAAGAATAATAGTACCTAAGTTAAGTTGTTTAAACAGTAATCCAAGAGCAAAGGAAAAGTTTGTCTTGTTATATTTAAGTTCTCCATTAGTGTTAAAATCTTAAATTTGTAAACAAACTTTTTTGTTATTTCGGTTTCAGCCGGTTCGGTTACTTCCAAATAAAACCGGTATATACCGAATTTCAATTCCAAATAAAGGCGGCACAATCCGGTTTTCTACGGCTATCTCTAAATAAATCCGGTTTACGCTGCCTCGCACCGGTGCGTTCCGCTCAGAGGTAGCGCGTAAAAGAGTTCCAACTTACCCCTCTGTTACTCTCGTGTCACTGACGATCCACTTGAAAACAATTAATTAAGTTTATTGAGTACAAAATGAGCCTCTTCGGCGTTTTATATGGAGCATGTAACGAAAATAAATGTACATTTAAAACTGGTACTTTTATGAAATAATTTCGCGATGGAGGAAAATTCTAGGGAATAAAATGCGAGTGTCGACTGACGGGTAAAGTGCAAAAAGGTACTCACCCGATTGAATGTAAAATATTGGCTATAACTGAGTTCCACGACTTTATTCGCTTCGGAGTGCAGTAAAATATTTCACGGCATAGGTTACTCAAACGATTATGACGCAAAGTGTAGTGTTGAGTGAATTGGGTTTAGATAGCTAGGTTTTGGGTACACTGAAATAACGTTGGTCGTCTATGTTGTTTGTTCCACTAATGCCCTATTTCAGGTATTATTTGGTAAGACTTTATCAGCTATTCAACCGCGTTGTTCATTGGTTAGGGTTTTGAAGTTAGCCAAAATCAATAACGCTAATGCCTAGTGATTAGATGAACTTCTGTCAAAAAACCTCATTGACCAACCATACATAAGTGCATAGTACTCTCTTAGTACCATCGAGGAAATTGATTCCTATGCGGTTGATAGACCTACGCCATGACGTGGTCGGCTTATGTCAATTCAATGTTAGCCTTGATCTGTATACTGGGTTTGATATAACACGACCAAATTACTTAGGTCCGTCAACTGCCTAGGATTCAACTTCTCTGATAGTACATAACAAAGATCATTTTGAAATAGCTCTATCATTTAAAAAACCCCCATAGGATGATAAACATACACAACTATACATATGACACTAATTCTTTAATTCGTCGGGGGTGAAAAATAATGTCCCAATTTCGCAACTTTCTTCTGTTTGGTACCTTCTTTTTAATTTGGTTAAACGCAAGCACACTTGTTAGTTTAGAGTGCTCTCGGCGCCGGTGTTCTAATTGCTGCATCTCCACACGAGTGTGCTGTCTCAGGGTAACAGAGGCTTAACATACTGTCTCAGTGTAAAAGCGGCTTAACATACTTCTATCAGTTCTAAGTCTGAAACTGGGTTAAAAAGTTTGGACGAAAATAGATAAAATTTTATGCTATAGGCAGAGTAAACAGAACTAACTGGTAGGCCGACTCAGATGAGATCTCGATACGTTTGACAGACGTGCGCGATAATTGCGCGACGACCTCTGTGGATCAGTGGTGAGCGCGTTGGTAGCTCCAGCCGGGGGTCGCGGGTTCGAATCCCGCCAAAAGAAAAGATTTCGAAGTTCCTGGGTCATGGATGTGTATTAAATATGTGTATCATATAATAAAAATCTTAAATGTATGTATAGTATAAAAGTATTAAATATATTTCCGTTGTCTGGTACCCGTAACACAAGTCCTTCAGGTACTTACCACGGGGCCAGACTGACGTGGTGTGAAGCGTCTATAGATATTATTATTATTATTATCTGCGCGGGCGGATTCTGCGCGCGTCGTGTATTTTCCCAAACGCTATAGCAATTTGAGGTTCTATGCTAGATTAAATAATATGATTTTCATACATATCCACAAACGCGCAGAAAACGCGCATCTCTGAACACGCCCTAATGCGTTACTGAGCATTGTGAAACATATAGAAAGTGACAGTGGCGCCCAACTCGCGTATATTCGCCCGTTTGTTCGAAGTCGAGGTACTCCAGTTCTATCTACTCTGCTATAATAGGTGTCTGATCCGTTGTTTTTAGATACGAGTAGTCAGTAGGTACATAATATTGTATACTGTAATCTGCATGCATTTTACTTATTATAAATCTCCCTTTTGAACTACTTTATCTATTAACTAGCTGTTTGCTCGATACCAATAATTACAACAGGCAGGCAGTTGAAATTTTCACAGAATCCTTAAATATATGTGTTATTTAATAATTAATAATAAAATTGGAATATAATTAAAATTTAAGGGGGGCTTCCATACAAAAACACAACTTTTGGCCTATTTTTTTCTCTAAAACGGTACGGAGCCCTTCGTGCGTGAGTCCGACTCGCACTTGGCCGATTTTATTGTAAACATGGTATCAAATTCAGGCAATCTATACAACAAAAAAGGAATTTTGAAAATCTGACCACAAACAGCAAAGTAAACATTGACTCCTACTTTTTTAAAGTCGGTTAAAAAAAAAGTATCTAAGATGTTGACCAGGGATGTAAGGTATCATCATGCCAAATTTCATTGAAATCAGTCAAGCGGATTCAGAGATTAGCCTGTACAAACAGACAAACAGACAGAGAAACAAAAATTTCAAAAATAGTTAAAATGTATTTTACTACTCTTCTAATATGCCCCTGACTCGTTTTTTCAAGTTTATTTTCAACTAACTGTTGCCCGCAACTTCGTCCGCGTGAATGTATGTTATTAAAATCGAGATTTACAAAATTGAACACCCATCTACGACTATTTTATTTGGATCTACATTACACACGAAATTTTTAATGCACCACGAAAATAAAATATACTTAATTATAAAAATTGTAAGTGTACTAAGTATAGCTAAATGAATATTAGAATTTGTTGTGTTAGACTGCTGCCAATAATAATTATGACAAAAACGCTTGAAGGCACGGATTAATTTCCTGCTGTCCACGATCACCGTAGTATGCGACATCAGATTTACACTGTAGGCTGTCTAGCATTGTAGTTCTTTCGTCTTGGCAGAAAAAACTCTCCCAGAGAACATGATTCAAACATACTGCCTTCGGTCGTACATATTCTACCATTTCTACCTATGTGCTCGACCGATGCTAGTAACTTAGATCCGTAAAGTTTGACTTTAAAATTTCCATGGCTGGTAACGAATCGAGATACGCAGTGGTCAATATCCATCCAGTGTTTGGATAAGCGTTTACGAATATTAGGAAAAGTTTTAAAGATCGACCTTTGCTAGGATTGGTAATCACTTTGGTTGTCGTTGTAAATTCCGAGGAGTTTCTTCAATTCCATTACTTATCAAGTCACCAATTTTTGGGGTTCTGTACCCAAAGGGTAAAAACGGGACCCTATTACTATAAGACTTCGTTGTCTGTCCTTCTGTCTATCTCCAGGCTGTATCTTAAGAACCGTTATAGCTAGAGTTCTGAAATTTTTACAGATTGTGTATATCTGTTGCCGCTATAATAACAAATACTGAAAACAAAATAAAATCAATATTTAAGGGGGGCTCCCATACAACAAACATGATTTTTTTGGCCTTTTTTGCTCGATACCAATAATTACAACAGGCAGGCAGTTGAAATTTTCACAGAATCCTTAAATATATGTGTTATTTAATAATTAATAAAAAATTGGAATATAAATAAAATTTAAGGGGGGCTCCCATACAAAAACTATTTTTTCTCTATAACGGTACGGAACCCTTCGTGCGTGAGTCCGACTCGCACTTGGCCGATTTTATTGTAAACATGGTATCAAATTCGGGCAATCTATACAACACAAAAATAATTTTGAAAATCTGACCACAAACAGAAAAGTAAACATTAACTCCTCCTTTTTTAAAGTTGGTTAAAAAAAAGTATCTAAGATGTTGACCAGGGATGTAAGGTATCATCATGCCAAATTTCATTGAAATCAGTCCAGCGGATTCAGAGATTAGCCTGTACAAACAGACAAACAGACAAACAGACAAACAGACAGAGAAACAAAAATTTCAAAAACAGTTAAAATGTATTCTACTACTCTTCTAATATGCCCGTGACTCGTTTTTTCAAGTTTATTTTCAATGTACAAAAATTTTACCTCTACGATTTTATTATAAGTATAGATAGAAACCGCATCAAAATCAGTCGCATAGATCTAAGCATATCCATACTAATATTATAAATGCGAAAGTGTGTCTGTCTATCTGTCTGTTGCCTCTTCACGCGCGAACCGCTGATCCGATTTTGCTGAAATTTGGCATGGAGATACATGGAGTCCCGAGAAAGGACATAGGATACTTTTTATCCCGGAAAAATGTACGGTTCCCGCGCGATAAACAAGTTTTGGCGCAACGGAGTAGCGGGCGTCATCTAGTAAAAGATAGTGACAGACGGTAAGAAGCGACTTAGATTGAACTATAATACGTAGACGAAATTTGTATATGCCGCTATTGTTTATAACTTCAGCTGGTATTTTTTTTTATTTGGGGCCGTCTATGGGCTCTGCGCCCATATCCTTTTTTTGCTATCTTTGTATTGCTTTTCGTAAGGTGGTATTTCAATAATCATTACCTAATAGTATATATATTTTTTAATAAAAATAATAGTATAAATGCGTCAGTGTATCTGCCTCTCTGTACATAAGCACACAATACATAACTCGGCGCGGTAAGCATGTACAAAATATTATGTTTTGTGAATTCCGAGAGGTAGCAGTTAGGTACGAAATATGTTTCGCAGGAGGTAAGCGGAAACCATCGCTCATTATGACATGATTCACTGCTGTAATTACTTGGAACTTCTGAAAATGTGGCCCAGGTAGAACAGCGAAGTATTCGTAAAGTTATCGAACGCCTGCTGTTAAATGTATGTCAATATTTTGAATTTTAAAAAGTTGCCTGTGTTAATAGTCCAGAGTAATAATAATATTATGTTCGAACAACATCGCGAGAAGCGTACACTTTTCCGGGATAAAAAGTATCCTATGCCCTTTTTCAGGACCCACAATATATACCACATTTCATCAAAATCGATTCAGTGGTTTAGGCGTGAAAACGAAACAGATAGATAGATACACTTTCACATTTATAATATTAGTATGCATTGGACAAAGCCTAACTGTAAAATCACTGTCATAAGTGAGACTATACAGTAAACACTAATTTTTAAGGTTCCGTACAAAAGGGTGAAAACGGGAGACTTCGGAGACGGAGACTTTGAAGTCTCTCCATCTGTCTGTCTGTCTCCAGGCTGTATCTCAAGAACCGCTAGGTAGACTATTGAAATTTTCACAGATTGTGTATTTCTGGTGCCGCTATAACAACAAATACTAAAAAGTAAAAACAAAATAAAATTAATATTAAAGGGGGGCTCGCATACAACAAACGTGATTTTTTTGGCTTTTTTTATCTCGTAATCCATAATGGAACCATGGAGACACTTGAAATTTTCACAAAGTCTTTGATTATTTGTGTTTTTTAATGTTTAATGATAAAATTAAAATAAAATAAATATTATTTTTATTTTTTTTAAATATTTTTAAAATAAAATAAATAATTAATAAATACAAAAACATTTTTTCCCTACTTTTGCGCTACTTATGAGTTATGACGGTACGGAACCTTTCATGCGCGAGTCCGACTCGCACTTGGCCGATTTTTTATTCCTGTAGAGCTGCAAGTTGCAATATGGTCGCTATTATGACTGATTTTAAATGACTTGAAGTTTTTAAGGGTTGTTCAAGCACGGAACATTTTTATTTTATTAATAGAAATGGAATAATAATATGTTTTGTAATTCATTTAATCAATAAAGACTTCCGATGATAGTTGTTGCCATATTGTAAATTGACCTAATCAAAATCAAAATCAAAATTGTTTTATTTCTGAATAAATTTAAAATAAATGTTTTCAGAATGTCCTACATGATGCCTACCACCGGTTCGGGAACTAACCCGGCGAGAAGAACCGGCGTAAGAAACTCGCACGGGGCCCACTTTTTTAGCAAAAAAAGTGAGAAAAAAATTAATCTTTTAAAATAAAGTTTACAATTTTGTAACTTAATATTATATACAATATCCACATACATAATTGTAAGTCCTATAATAATGAAGCCTTGCAAGAAGCCATCCTACTCCCAAGGTGTGCCATCGTTTATGAAATCATTGACCTTTTAATAGGCTTTGGCACACAAACGTTCTTTAACTACTTTTTTTTAATTTATTAATGGAAAGATTTTGAACGTTTTCTGGGATTTTGTTGTAAAGGCGTATTGACCTTTAAAAGATTTACTGACTTTACTAAGTCTGATCACCGGCATATCTAACTTGTGCTTATTTCTAGTATTCCTAGAGTGAATGTCACTTTCAACTTTAAATTTACTTATATTTTTTCTAACATATATTACATTATCCAAAATGTATTGAGAAGCAACAGTTAGAATACCAATTTCTTTAAATTTATCTCTCAGAGATTCTTTTTTTTATAGATTTTATAAATAGAACGTATGGCTCGCTTCTGCAGCACAAATATTGTATTAATGTCGGCAGCGTTTCCCCATAAAAGGATTCCATACGACATCTTACTATGAAAATAACTAAAATATACTAATCGTGCCGTGTCTTCGTCAGAAATTTCCCTAATTTTTCTGACTGCATATGCTGCAGAACTGAGCCTACCTGCAAGATTAACAATGTGAGGACCCCACTGTAATTTACTATCAAGTGTAATACCTAAGAATACAGTGTTATCTACCAAATTCATCTTCTCATCATTTAATAGCACATTGGTTTGGACTTACCTAACATTGGGCAAAGTAAACTTTATACATTTAGTTTTACTAGAATTTAAAAGTAAGTTACTAACATTAAACCAATGTACTATTTTTGAGAGAGCACTGTTTACCTCGTCGTAGTTCGATTAATTTTTTAGTATTTTATTAATAATTAATTAATAGCAACACATGAAATATAAAATAAACGAATATGAAATGGTGTTTCATTAAATTGTCAACAATCATCGACAGTAATTTTATTGGTAAACCTTTCGCTTTAGTGATTTCACAATTTCGTACAAAGAGAATCAAAAATAAGCGTATATTGAGATATTTTAATGTTAAAGCATAATTATCAAGATTAAAATATTATGTAAGCTACTAACTTCACATTTATATTACTTTATTACTATAATTGATTGATTATACAAATATAGGAGGAAATATATTTTGGTAAAATACGAATTTTTCTAGTTTATTTGCAGTTAATGGTCAGTTTTCTATGAAAGGAGCGTTGTTTTCCCTTTTGAGTCGTTTTGGTCACTTGCACATCCAGCCACACTAAGCTATACGATCCCTTTTTCAAAAAAAAAATCTTAACGTATACTTACAAAAAATCACATTTAAAAATTAGTTCTAATAATGTATTATCTACATAACACGTACAAAATTCTCATAAATAATACTGTATGGTATCTACTACAGATTTTGAGTTGGAAAAACATTCAATTTAAGGCCGTGTTCGAATCAAACTGACTGTAAGCCGCTGAATTTGAGCAAGCTCACTGTGAGCTTCTGTGCACACGTGAAAATAAACGGTATTTTTCGTTCGCTGACTATACGCTATAGCTGACGTAGCTACGTAGCCAATCAGCGTCCGCGGAGCGTAGTGACGTGCTATATTAATCGGCCGCTGAATGTCAGCGCCTACGCATAGCGTATACGCTATGCGTAGGCGCTGACATTCGGAGCCTGACAGTCAGTTTGGTTTGAACATGGCCTGACAGTTCTAGATACAATATGTCCAAATGTTAAAACACTTTTTATTTTTATCAAAATTAGTCCTACTGCGCATAAAGTTTAATGTCGTTCCCTCTATTTTATTTTCTCCATAAAATATACAAACAAGGATGAACATCAGTCTTCGGCGAGACACAGTGTCGGGATATCTGACACCGCGGATGTTTGCGTGCACAGTGTATGATCACAAGATGGGAGAATATCTTAGAAAATGTGATAATAGAGTTCACCACAATGTGAAAATATATTGTGAACGCAGTAGACTTTTGTAGGTTCTGAAGTTTTAAGACAGGAGTTTATTTATTCAACAACGTTTTGAACTGGTTAACATTTTAACGTAAGCCAAAGTATACAGGGTGTAACAAAACTAAGTGATAATACTTTAGGGTGTGTATGAATCAACTATATAGAGGTCGATGTGAAAGTATGAACTGAAAGAGTAACTTTTTTCACCTTGTATGAAAAATGGATGACGCCGGGGCGCTTGGGATTTTGTAATTTGTATGGCAATATATCACCACACATATTACAAAAAATTTCTTTCTCCCTTTAAACGCTGCTACTTTCTCAGTGAACTCTTTAAAGGGACATACATACACACCCTAAAGTATTATAACTTAGTTTTGTTACACCTTGTACAGTAAGGCAATAATTAAATAAGAAGCAGCTCTCATATTATTATCCTATAAATATTTATTTATGTTATACTACATGAAAAGTCAATGGATAAGGCTGTTTTCTCACGTTTCAAACTCTAAGTTTGGGCCCAAAATATTGCGAAAATGTCATATGCATTTTCAAGCACATCACAAAGCGGTTTCGAAATAAATATAATATTTTGATTTCCCTTTATTAATTTTCCATTAAGAAATCTATACTCTTCAACAACGTACCAAACTTCACGTAACTCCGAGACCCAGTTCGGAACAAGTCAAGAAAATTTTCGACCCTTTGGTCCCTCATAGTTTAGAATTATACCATCAATTAAACTAATCCAAGTTTAGCGCTCGGTGACTAATAGACTGAAATCTGTGTCCCTTCGATTAGGGCTATCGATCCCAACCGATAGGATTATCCCTTAAATGATTGGGTTAATTTGACTTTTCCACTATCTCCCGACCCGGTTATTGGATAATGAATAAATTATAATACAAATCCCGGGAGGCGGCCCTGGATCTTATCGCATTTGATTATGAGATGAATATCAGCAAGTGGTAAAAACATTGAATGTTTTGGAGAAAATATCCATACTAAATATTATAAATGCGAGAGTCTGTATGTGTCTGTTTGTCACCTCTTCACGCCCAATCGTCCACGAACGTCCACGAATCACAAACTGATTTTGCTGAAATACGGCATGGAGATAATTTAAGTCCCGGGAAATGACATAGAATACTTTTTTTCTTGAAAAATGTGCGGTTCCCACGCGATAGCGATAAACGGATTTTGGCGCAATGAACTTACGGTCGTCAACAATTTTAATATATTTTGTGTTCAAAAATAACAACTGATGAAGAACCTGAACTTAAACTTTTATGCAACTTGCAAGCAGCTTGATGGATTGAAAGTTTCTTAATTTCTTAAAACTACTTCACTAGAGGAGTCCACACCGCCGTTTTTCCATACAAACGCTGTCCCCTGTTTCCTCCCTGGATAATGCCGGTAGAGTTATGATTTTTTTCCTGAATATCTATAGCCACTATTAGCATGTCCCTATGTTTTCTTTTTTTTCATAATTTTATTATTAAAAAAGATAAGAACGTCCAAAAACCCTAAAAATGGCAAGATTTTCTTATGTGTTCAAACACCTAGAAAACAAAACTGGCTAAAATATACAAAAAAAAAAAACATAGGAACACAGCTAAAGCCTTGCTTTAATTCTTAATGAAAAAAGTACTTAAATCGGTTAAGTTTTAGAGAAGGAATCAGCGGACAACGAATCGAAGATTTTCTATTCTTTTATTAGAACTTTTGTCGTATTGTCTCTATCGCGCTCTGCGGTGGGAGACTTGAGATTGGTGAGACAGCAATACATTTTCAAATACATATTTTCAATTTCTCTCGCCCCTGGTGTATGCTCTTAGCAGTTCCTCATGAATCTTTGTTGTCACATATTTTTGGACGTAGAAGTAACGCAGCATAGGTTTGATTCAAAGAAAACAAATATTACAAGACACATATAATTAGATATAATATGTGAAAAAGCATCAAAATAGGCAGTCACTAACAAAAGATTTTTTAAGATCCTAACGGGTTCTAAAGGATTTTAATGTTTACTAGCAAGCGATGGAGCCGTGGGCAAAAGCTAGTATATATTAAGGTATTATACATTGTATAATATCAAAATTAAGTCGTAATACTTTAGGGGGTGTATGTGCTCCTGACATAAAATTTACTGTCAAAGTAGAGACGCTGAAAGTAACTTTTTTTCACTTTTGTATGGGAATACATATTATCCATAACGCTGGGGCACTTGCCCATACTAATCAGAAAAAAAATCTTGAGAGGTGTCAAGGGACACCCGGATGAAACGAAGTTATAAAAAAAAAACAAAAGAGAGAGACAGAGAGGCACGGCTTGCAACTAAAGCATTTTTGATCTAGTTGTAATATACCGACACTTTTGTGTCATGTCATTACAATTTTTTCCGTCTAGCCCCTTTTCGCAGCGCGCGATAAGGAACTTCGTTTCAAAAATTTGCTCTTCCAGCGCTGCCACTTTCTCTCTATACTCTGAACTCTATATCAGGAACACATACACCCCATAAAATTTTATCACATAGTTTTGTTACAGCCTGTAGATTATAGTAATTATACCACGAGTCACGACATGTATTTATACTGAATTCTGAGCTCAAGCCTTCAAATTAGCACTACAACTTATCAGACAAGTCACGTTGATTTTACGCTCATATTTTAGTACCTCATAACGCAAACACACGAGTCAAAAACACTTCATATACTGCACGTTCGTCGTAACTCGTAGAATTCATGATGCAGTGGCCGACGTGCGGCGCTTACGTGATTCCTGGACACCGCAGTGTGAACGTACCTTTATTTATAGGGTGTGTTTCAAGTGAATCTTTAGATTTTTGGTCTTGAGACGATTTAATTGATGATAAAAATGCTAACATGTAAGCATTGTAAGCTTTTATGTGAAAAACTGAGCTATTCACCATCGTATCTTTGGGTTGTTTCGATCTATAGTAAATGAACAGGCTGTCCAGGGCTATCCTGGGCGGTCGCCCAGGGCGCCGGACAAAAATGGGTGCCGAAGGCAAACAAAAAGGGGCACCGCAAGCCCCCACACACTACCAGCCCACTGGGCGCCGAAGAAATCTCGCCCAGGCGCTGGTGGTGTTAAAATCGGCACTGCCTATACTGCCTACGCTAGTACTACATTTTTTTAATGAAATAAGGGGACAAACGAGCAAACGAGTCACCTAATGGAAAGCAACTTTCGTCGCCCATGGACACTCGCAGCATCAGAAGAGCTGCAGGTGCGTTGCCAGCCTTTTAAGAGAGAATAGAGAAAAGGGCGGGTAGAGAAGGGAATAGGGTAGGGGATTGGGCCTCCGGTAAACTCACTCACTCGGCGAAACACAGCGCAAGCGCTGTTTCACGCTGGTTTTCTGTGAGAACGTGGTATTTCTCCGGTCAAGCCGGCCCATTCGTGCCGAAGCATGGCTCTCCCACGTACATTCGAGAAATAAAGAAAGGCTAGGGTTATTCGAGTCATAAGGCCTGCCATGAACTGGCTCTTATGGAGACCTCTTTATTATCATACTTTTTTTTTCTCAACAAGCAGATCGAAATTCAATCGCAAATGTGTGGCCGTGTAACAATCTTTTAATTCCCATTAACAAAATAATGTAATTTTAAACCAGCGAGTACACGTATATAACGAGCGAAGATTGCGCGAATGTCTACAGACCAACTTTACCGATTCATTACAAGTTTGGTGCTGCCATAGACCGAGGAATGTATAGAAATATCGATGGAAACAAATATCAATCTATACTAATATTATAAGGTACATATAAAGTTTGTGATGTTTCTGGCAGATAATCTCTGAATTTATTGAAATTATTTTTCAAATTCTATCACCAATCGAAAGTCACGTTATTTATAACAAATAATATAAATAAAAAAATTTGTTTGTCGCGCATGAACCGTACATTTTTCCAAGATGAAAAGTATGCTATGTCCTTTCCCGGGACTCAAAGTATCTCAATACCAAATTTCTACAAAATCTGTTCAGCGGTTTGGGTGTGACAAGGTTACGGATTAAATAAACGGACTTTCGCATTTATAATACAGGGTGTAACAAAAATAAGTGATAATACTTTAGGGTGTGTACGTGTTCCTTGTAGAGAAGTCACTGTGAAAGTAACAGCGCTGAAGAACGAATTTTTTTTTCACTTTTGTATGGGCAAGGGCCCAAGCGTCACGAGTTTCCCCATACAAAAGTGAAAAAAATTTTTTGTCTTTTATATTTTAGTTTTGCATTAAATACCCTTGTCTATGTAATTGTTACTTCTATGTCAGTTTCGTGTACTCAGAGCTCAGTTGATCTGGAAAAGTCTAGTATGTGATTTAGCGTGTAAGATGTTTTGATTTTACTTTCAGCATCATTATTTTCTTGCTAGTGGCATCATGTGCTAGTGGAAATGAACCCGCCATGTCTGCAGAAGCACGGGCAGTCGATAGTAGTTTAGAGTTCCCTTTTTTTAAAACAAGGGGGCTAACGAGCAAACGGGTCACCTGATGGAAAGCAACTACCATCGCCCATGGACAGTCGCAACATTAGAAGAGCTGCAGGTGCGTTGCCGGCTAACACCTATCTGCCTCACAAACAAGCAATTGATTATTCTGTGTTATACAAATTGACCAATCGTGTTATGCTATGGGTAATTCAAAGACAAAGACATGATGAATACTGACAATGAACTTTAATTTCTTAGCTTTAGTCATTGCTGAGAAAAATTGATATGGCTACAGGCAAATTATCAAGGCGTCGCCTTAAAGTTGTGACCATGCTTGATGTAGGGTTGTTTAGTATCGGAATGGTTGGCGCTCGTCGAAAGAGTCTCATCAACAGTAGACGGCAAGATGCTAATGATGATTGTTATCAGTTTGCTTTATATGCTTCTTAACTAGGATGCAGCAGAGCATCTAAGCAGAGCTTCTGGACCAACACGACCTGTAAACTTTCAAGAAGAGAGCGTATTCCCTCTTAAAAGGCTGGCAATGCACCTGAGATTTGCCATTTTATAAACAAGACTGCTAATTAAGTATGATTTTTTTAAAATATTACTTAAATGAAGATTCTTTTTCACTGTCCATATGGATTCTTTTTCTTATTAGACAATCAAGTTATCAGCCTGCATTGTACAAACTATGTTACTTGAACATATTATTTTTCCCCTAGACAAATGAATTTTAACTCTTAGACAACTAAAACTGAATCCCCTTTAAAACATGCTTGCTATTTGATCTCTTTAACATTCCTAGACAAAAGAAAAGTCGTATCGTAATTACCGAGTGATTTCCGATTCGAAAAAAATACCGTTGCGCCAGATCGCGCTAATAGTTCCAGTAAGTATTGCGTAAATGAATTTTTCAGCTCCTCCGTTTCCTTAAAGGCCTTAGTTTCGTCGTTTTTGTTTGGAGCCGAGCCAAATGGCTTTACTATTCGCGAGATTGATGTCTTAACACGATGAAAAAGTACAAAAAACGCTAATGCTCACGTAATTGCGAAGATTTTAGTGTTGATAGTGATAGGACTTTTTGCGCAGAACTAAAAATGTACAGCGATACTGGTTGATGCCCGTTTCTCAGTTGCACAGAAATTCGTTTATAATCCGTACATGTTTTCGGGGCTAAAATTATACTTTGTGCTTTCCTGGGACTTACAGTGTCTCCATAACAGATTTAACCTTTAACTATGGACATCTAAAAATTATGACATAGGTACTTATGGATATGGGATCTGACAGATCGCTCATATTTTGATCTGTTTTTTTTAAGTAATTAAACTTTTTTGTATTATTTTTGCTTAAATAAATTAACACACAATTAATTTATAGAATGTATGAGTTAAATATCCAAATTTATAAATTATGTTGTAAAATTAAGCATCTAAATCAACAAAAGTCACTTTTAAGACTTCCATTCAACTGTGACGAAAAATGTTTTTTTTTAAACAAGAAACATACATTTTAAACCTTTTTGCCTTAATCATCGATTAATAAAAAATTGAAATTTAAAGTTTTTAGCATGTAACATAAAAATTTTGACATAGGTCAAACAAGGACAAAATTATTGGCAGTTGTTTCACATGGTTAAGGCCACTATAAACATTTAAACTTGACCAAATCTCCATATAAAACAATTTCTCCGAAACAAGATAGATCATAGAAATAAGATTTGTTTAGGATACCTAGGTGGAGAACTGAAAATTGAAAAAAGAAAGAAAAAGAAGAATAACTAGAAAAACCGTTAATCTGTTATACCTAATTTGTTAACGCAATTGATTAACGGTTGTTTTAGTTAAGCTGTCCTCAGATTGTACCTCATTATAAAATGCAAATTTGCTTACAATACAACACTGCTCCCGAATTATCCTGCAAAGATTTGATTGACTTATCCATTTCAAGTTTCGTGAAGTTTTGGCGTTCCAAATTGGATTATGTAGCCTTTATAATAGGGTGGAGATTAGGTTATACGATCAAGTTTTAAGCGCACCCCGGGATGGCTTTTGTTATTTCAAGCCTAATACAATTTCTCGCTTCAGAGGTGACCGTGGTCCCTTAGTCTCAGTACAATTAGAAGGACTAAATTCATTTTTGTATCACTACCCTCGCTGGCAGGGTTATGACAGGGTAATGGACATTTTCTATTACGGGATTACGTTAACATATTTCCCCTGGCTTATGAAAGTTGTCAGTAAAAAGTCTGGTAACTACCGTCAGCAAAAGTCTAGCCAAATGGTGGACGTAGGTAATTTGGTCAGGTTGTATGTCAATGTTGCTTTTCATTTGGCATATTTCCCTTGGCTTGGCAGATTTTCCAGTTACAACCACTGAAAAATCTGGTACCGTCAGAAAAATTATAGGCAAATGGCGTATAGTACAGGTTCCCTAAAACATTTTTTTATTTCTATCAAGAAAATTTTTCGTGAGTAGATTACTATTAGCTTGTATTAAAAAAATGTTCTAGCGAACCTGTACTATAGTTTGTGTGTTTTATGATGATATGGGTGACACATTATTATTGACAATAGTAGGGAAGTTACCTTACAAAAATTAATCGATAGTTTAAAAATATCGAATCACTTCGTAAAGGAATTGCAATCGAAATTATCGATTTCGTACTGACTTTTCAGTGGTGCCGGCGATTTAAGATGGCCGCCCTTTTTTATCGATTTGATTTCGATTCAACAGTCAATCTCTATTGACATAAGTTCCATTTCATGCATATGACATTTCTCAAATGTTTTCGTAACAATAATTTTATACTCCTATTTCATAGTTAACATTTGTAATTTTTATTAATAAGTTAGCATTTAGCATGTTTTCATTTTTATTCATTTACAATTATAGGAAACGTCTGTTTTTGTAGATGGAATATAATTTATTACATTTTGATTTTTTTTGTTTTCTTGTAAAAAAAAAACCCGTAGCAAGGAACATGAAAACTGTCACCCATATCATCATAAAACGCACAAACTATAGTACTTACTTACATAATTTAGACAAAATACATGCCCGCTAGCTACCGGTTTCTGAGATAGCAATTTAGAAGTTGATTTTATAATCTAGTTTTCACACCTACAAACCAAAAGACACGCTTAATTTTAAGTTCATTTTACATTTTAATACCTCGATCGTGGGAATCACAGACACAATAGATTTTCAATTGTTATGCGGCACCCTGGTGCCGCTTGGGAGCAAGTGAAGCGTGAAATAAGCGTTTAGTTATAGGTATAATATAATATTTTTTATTTCATCGGAAAACTATGATTATAAATCGACTTGACTAAATTGTAACTACAAGCCATTTAATAAGGTTTTTACTGAAAGTTCAATCATTTACTCGAGTGGACTCGTCTAGCACAGGTTTAACACTCTAAGGACCTAAATCAATTAGTTGGCAAATTTTGAAAAGCCTACTCAATGCTGCTTTGAAGACGCTTCAGCTTAACAGACTGTTGGACGGTGTTAAGTAGCTAAAATATAAAATCTATTGCTGTAGGGTAATAATATGTTAAAATTAAAAAGAATTTGACAGTTTGACAGATTTTAAACTTCTTTAGCGACGTTGTACACTTTTTTAGCTAAATCAGAAAAGTCAGAACACGTGGTCAGAGTAGACAGAGTAGTTATGTCTATTGTGACGTGGTCTAATCAAAAATTCGTAAGACGGAGAGGTAAGACCACAGATAATCTCTATCAGTTAATTCACTTACGAAAGTCACTTTCGTAAATTACCCCGTACACGGTAATTCAGCATGACCATTCATTTACGTGAATTACATGCTGCATGATGAACGCTCATTTTTCATCATGCAGCATGATAATTCAGGAGGATAATTCAAGAGTATAATAATAATGTTATTGACTAAACTAAAAAATACGTGGGAGAGCCATGCTTCGGCACGAATGGGCCGGCTCGACCGGAGAAATACCACGTTCTCACAGAAAACCGGCATGAAACAGCGCTTGCGCTGTGTTTCACCGAGTGAGTGAGTTTACCGGAGGCCCAATCCCTTACCCCATTCCCTTCCCTTCCCATCCCTACCCTCCCCTCAGGGGCGTCTTTCCCATAGGTGCAACGTGTGCGGTGCACACGGGCGCCGCGGTCCTAGGGGCACCGAGCGCCGCTCGCACTTGGCGCGCGCCCGCGCTGGCCGGCCGCCACGGCCCACGCTTTATTGACCAACGTAAAAAGAACTCCAGTTTGAAAACATTTTTGGGTAATTTTTTTTTTAACGAAGGCACGTCTCTGTAGCCCTGACGTCACTGCGACCCATGAGGATATATTGTGACTACTTCGCACTAGAGTATCATCCAACCCAATACTGCTCATAAATTGAACGATATGGTTGGGGTTGGTGCCACGAATTTCCTCTGTGGACGAGTATTCGTGGCGATCAAGGTGCCTGTTCCTGCTCTGTAGTAGAGCAGGGCAGTCGAGGAGAAGGTGAATAGGTGTTTCATCCTCCTCTTCACAGAATCTGCAAGTCCTAAACAGAATGGGTATTTGTAGCATAATTTTTGTGTAATATCCGAAGCTCTTCTTATATTTGTAGAATTACAGCAAAGCAAGGCGCGCCATTAGCGGCTCGGCTTTTGCAGTATAAATATTATAAATCTTTATTTTTCAACGTGAAATGAAACCTTAAATGTGAAAAGCATAGTGTTCTAATTTAGAAAACAAACTGTGCCATGCTGGCTCTTCGGATGTAGAGAAGTTAGAGCTCTTCAATGAAATCGAATAATGAAATCGAATTAATACCGATGTTGTGATGATGTGATGTTTAATAAGTATATAACATGAAATTTAAAGTAAAATTGAAGTACTTAAGCGATATAAAATTTATGTTTTGGGGTTAAGCTTGTTAGGGTCAGTCAAGACATCATGGTCAAAACCGAAAAAAACTTCAATCTACAAAGAAATAACAATAGAGTTTGTTATCTATTTATATTGGAGAAATTTGACAGTACCTATACTAACTTGATGTGCTGTTATAGTTCGTCTGGTGGAAAGAAGGAAGCCACCGCCTAGAGTCCTCACCCTCAAACGGCCGGACAAACTGTACTTTTACTTTGTACCCATTTCATTTTGACCGCGCGCGCGCTTCTTAGGGGGCGCTAGTGTAATGTTTGCACACGGGCGCCACATGGGCTAGAGACGGCCCTGCGGCTCCCCTATTACCCTATTCGCTCTTAAAAGGCCAGCAACGCACCTGCAGCTCTTCTAATGCTGCGAGTGTCCATGGGCGACAGAAGTTTCTTTCCATCAGGTGACCTGCTTTGCTCGTTTGCCCCCTTATTTCATTAAAAAAATATACAAAATTTTAATTGTTCTCAATAGTTTATAATTTATATTATAAACTATTAAAAACTAATTATTATAATTTATGTTATAAACTATTAAAAATAATAATTAAAATTTAGTGCTAGTGTCTGTACACGGGTGGCGGGGCTTTTGTCATAATAAACACACTCGTGTTATTAACAAGTTAATTAAAACTAGCGACCCGCCCCGGCGTCGCACGGGTAGGTATAAAATATATAGCCACTAAAAAACTGATTAAAATCGATAGCCTATGATCCTTCACGTGGTCTACTTCTTATCTACCCCGGTAGAGTTAGATTTTTTTTGAAATTATTAATTATAGTCAGAAATTTATTGACTTATTTATTTTTTTATTTATTTATTTTTGATTTTTTTTTATCTGTGTCTGTGCCAAATAACATAAAAATTGCTCACGGAGCCCGAGACCTTTTCAACGAATGCAAAATCGTGGAAATCGGTTCGTGCGTTCTGGAGTTATAGCGTCAGGAAGGAAACCCCGACTTATTTTTATATATTAGCTGTGATATTAGATAGATACAGATATGTGTTGAAAGAAGTTACATATTAAAACACTATATTGAACAATAAATCTAAAACGTAAATTAATAAACTAATAAAATGAAATAAAATGAAATGCGAAAACAAGTTACCGCGTGGAGCTCGGAAAATTATCTCCTTCTCTATTCTATTATTAAATTTCGAAATTCAGAACAGAAGAAAAAAAAAACACATACCTATTATATCCGATAAGTACTTATATATTTTTTTAATTTATGTTTAGGCACATAATATATATTAGTAGTACCAAGTATAGGTTAAACATTTTAAGAAACATTTCAGTCTAAACTCTAAACTGCCAAAAATTAAAAAAAAAAAATTTAGCTCGAATAAATGTATAATTTCACAAAAATATTTCACACACCATAATAACGGAAAATAAACAAAAAAAAAACTTGAGAGGTGTCAAAGGACACCCGGGCTTAGATAGGTATTATTTCTTATGTAAGTAATAAAAACCTGTATAGGGGAACTGAAGGCAAAATTGTATATTTAAGGCAAAACTCGTCTTACATCAACAAATATAGCTTTACTATTAAATTTTTTATAGAATATCTTTATTATTAATCACTCTACAATTCCTATTAATCACACAGGCCATTTTGCCTGCGTGTGAAGGTAAAATGGACCACGGTAAAGGGCAAAATGGTCCCAATGCATATGTCATTTGGGGAATACCTTTTACAAATAAATGTTGTGTACAACTAAACTACAATGTGCCTAGAGGAGACAAATCATGCACTGCACCCGTCTTTTTTGTTTTTAGATTCTCATGAATAAATGTCACATTTTGAAGTTAACCGTTTTACCCCTTTCATTCTTTACATACTATATTAAAGTTAAAATCATGCAGAACACTGTGTCATATCATATCATTAAATAGAAAATATTAAGTACAACAAAAGTGCGGACTGGTCAAAAATTGTGTTTTTTACATCAAAATGTGAAAAAAATATTTAACCGCAATAAAAATCCGCTGTTCCGTATGACAGTTTCGCCGGCAATGACCGAGAACGGGAAGGGCCCGAGTAATTAGTAGCGTTACCTAGCAAATAGATGGCCCTAGTAGGTTTCAAGTAATTTGATCGTTCCGTTTTGCCTGCATGGTCCGTTTTGCATGCAGTTCCCCTACACTCAAAAATAGACGTCGCTTCACCCATAGACTTAATTAGCATTATAGGTTTATGGCTTCACCGCACTGTTCAATGCCAGAGAGGGGGAGAGAAACAAGCACTACCGCACGGCTTACAACTATTTAGCATTTTTGCTATAGTTTTTAAAGTAACTAGTATAACATGTAAACTGGACCTTCGTTCCATCCGGGTGTCCCTTGACACCTCTCAAGTTTTTATGATGATAATCTTATTCATTGCACCTTGAATAAATTATTGTACAAATATTTCCGGTTTCCCACACCGGTTTCGGTGACGGTGGCCGGTTTCATTGAGACCATCCCACAGGAGTAATTTTATAGTGCTCAAATGTGTGCACAGTACACAAGAGTAGGTATACTCTCTATTCCCTTTACTCTCCTAGCCCAGTGGGCCAAAAGAACGACACGACTGGCGAAAGATCAGGCGCAGGGCCGACTTTTTACATGCCCATCCGACGCATGGATCTATGTTTCTTGTCAGACGATTAGGTGATCAGCCTGCATTGTCCTAACCAATCTTGGAAATAAAATATTGTTTCCAACGCGAGAATCAAACCCACGACCACGCTAAACCACTGGACCACGGAGATCACGATACGTTCTTGTAAATACTTACCGACGTTTTTTGTATAAATTAAATTGAAAAAGTTATTTCATCATCATCATCATCATCATATCAGCCTATATTCGTCCAAAAGTTATTTATTAGCAATAAAATATTATATTATGGCAAAATATATTAGGTATTTGATTTATAAATTTTGCGCACATTAACAGTTTGTATGCCCTGTTCAAAGTAACGCATAATTTTTTTAAGTGTTCGGGAGCACCACCCTGGAACTGAGTTGTCCCATGGGCATGCCGATGACATGCCGATCGCGCGATCCGCTACATTATTGCATGACGAAAAATTAAACCACTTGTAAATCAATGTACAGCACGTAGTTTGCATGTCATTCGCGTCATTCACTACAATAAACGATCATGCGTGAATTACAGCACGTAACTCATGTCGTGCTGAAAAATTAAAGAAGTTGTAATTCAATGTACAGCACGTGGTACAGCACGTAGTTTGCATGTAATTCGCATCATTCACTGCAATACACGATAATTCGTGCATTACAGCACGTAATGCATGTAATGCAGAATTACCGTTTAGCGAGCGCAAAGTGATCTGATGACACATCTTATTGATTAAAACTTATAAGCATTTATAAAATAAAATTATCTAAATTACAATCTAACGACTTATTATTTTAATAAATTGTGGAATATAAATAATTATGAAACTCATTTTATTATTGTTTTATTGCACTTACCTCGTTAAAGTATTATTTAACGTGCTGGGATTCGGTCGCAGGGGAGAGTTATAGAAATTAACGTTCTACGTTTAATACGTTACAGCTGGGGTATCCTCTTGCTTATAACAATATTTATGTTTGTTTGTTTTTGTCTGGCAATTATGCTATGGAATTTTACTTTCCTAATATTAATTAGGAAAGTAAAAATCCAGACAAAAACAGATATTTTGGACACAATATACAAGATGTATTAGTTTAAACACCGTTATCCTTGAAACTTCTGAGAGGGCGCTTCTGTGCCACAGTTAACATCTGGTCCGTGTTTTAATCGAAATTAAAATTATAATATGGTGTCAATTTATCAAATAGTTTACAAATATGTGAAGCTAGACCGTAATATAATGTGCCAAAATAAAAGACTCAGTGAAAAACAAAGTGTTCGACTAAAAAAATTGACTTGAAAAATTCAGTGCCAACGGCTGCTTCAAAATCGACAAATGAACAATAAAAGTGAATCTGTTTTTCCTTCTGAACAATGTAAAGTGTAATTTAAACAATAAAAACCAAGTGTAAACTGGCTGGTTATGGAAACAAGTGGAAATAAAAACTAATAAAACAAGAAATATGCTATACCTAACCTAAAAATCCAAAACATAATTCAGACATTATTGTTAAAAAAATGACAAGTGACGACATCTATCGGAGCCCTGAAAAAACTACTTCGATATCGGGTATCGACTCATCTCTTACCGTCTAAAAGATTACCCAACGAAAAAACAGAGGGCGCTGTCTTGCGTATTTTATCATTTGACAAGAAAAAAGTTACCTCTTTACCATAAAGCAAAGAAATTGTATGCCTAATCTGTACCATAAAGTATCAAAATAAAAAGAGGAAGAAGAAAAAACACGGACGAAATAAAAAGTATACTTGAAAACCTGCAGAAAGAATTAATACAGCAAAAAAAAAGACATGTATGATATAAAAGAAGACATAAAAAACACAATCAACAGCAATATAAATGAAAAGTTTACACACCTAGAAAATAAAAACCTCCAATTAGAAAATAAACTTGCAGAACATTCCTTGGAACTACACAAGATTGACAGATTTTTACGACGCAAAAACTTAGTTTTCTTTGGAATTGAGGAAGGAGACTTTTCTCCTTCCTCAATTCCAAAGAAAAATACTTCTTTAAGTATCACGATTTGGAATACAAAATAATAAATATAATAAGCAAATACTTTGGACTAAGATTCGAAAACTGTATAGAAGCTGTCAGAAGAATAGGAAAAAAAGGTGAAAAGACTAGACCTGTTGTTGTTACGTTTATTACATTGGGGCTCAAAATGAAAATTTTACAAAATCAAAAATGCTTAAATGATTCACCCTACTATATCAAACAAGATTTTTTACCTGAAGTCCAGAAGAAACGTAAGGACCTACAACCATAATGGCAACAAGAAAGAGAAGCAGGTAACATAGCCTTTTTGAAGTATGATAAACTCATAGTGCTTCCTGGAAAAAATAACAAACTTACACAAAATTCCACCAACAAAAGGCTGCTTTCAGAATCACCCGAAACAAATGCAAAAACTTCATGTAGTGTACAGAACAACAAAAAACAACCAATTAAGAAAAGCAAGACAAAATTTTTTTCTGGGGAAAGAAATAAAACTAACTCGAAATCTAATATCGAGCAATATGTATTAAAAACTATACACCAAACCAAAGAAGTGTTTTCACCGCACTCAATCAGTAGTGACATGTCTACAGATATTATACAAACTCAAGAAATAAACTGACAGAAGGCAACCTCTCAACACAGCAGAGCCCCACCACGGCTGGTCACCGAGGGGTCAAATGACCAAAACCCTCCACTGCACCCACTATGTGTCTGCACCTATAATGTGAGATCCTTATTATCAAATAAAAGATTTTTAGAGTTTCAAGATGCAATATCAACAATAAAATATGACATTATTGGCCTTGCTGAGATAAGTAGAACAGGTTATGAAATATGCGAAGGTAAGGACCATATATTCTGTTATTACGGAGAGACGAAAGGCAAATATGGTGTTGGATTTTTGATAAAAAAATACCTTAAAGAAAGCATAGAAAGTTTCATTGCCATTTCTGAAAGAATATGCATCATCATCATCATCATATCAGCCTATAGTCGTCCACTGCTGGACATAGGCCTCTCTCAATGAACGCCAAGATGACCGATCTCCTGCTACTCGCATCCAACATGGGCATGCAACTAAGCGGAGATCGTCGTCCCACCTTTTTTTTATTTTATGAAATAAGGGGGCAAACGAGCAAACGGGTCACCTGATGGAAAGCAACTTCCGTCGCCCATGGACACTCGCAGCATCAGAAGAGCTGCAAGTGCGTTACCGGTCTTTTAAGAGGGAATAGGGTAATAGGGGAGGGTAGGGAAGGGAAGGTAATAGTTGAGGGTAGGGAAGGGAATAGGGTAGGGGTTAGGGGATTGGGCCTCCGGTAAACTCACTCACTCGGCGAAACACAGCGCAAGCGCTGTTTCACGCCGGTTTTCTGTGAGAACGTGGTATTTATCCGGTCGAGCCGGCCCATTCGCGCCGAAGCATGGCTCTCCCACGTATAACCTACCACCAACACCTAGTTGGAGGTCGACCTAGAATATGCATATTACACCTAAAAATTGGAAATACAGACTTATCCATAATACAAGTCTATGCACCAACAATTGATGCAAACGAAGGAGAATTAAAAGATTTTTACTCAAAAATATCAGAATGCCTAAAAAAGTGTAGCAAAAATCTAATAATCATGGGCGACTTCAATGCTAGAGTCGGCACCAAGCAAATTGGCGAAGAAAATATACTGGGCATGTCATGCTTTGGAAAAAGAGATAAAAGAGGTGAAACTCTACTACAGTTTTGCTGGGAAAATAAACTTTTTGTAATAAACAGCCTATTTATAAAAAAAAATCCAAAAACTTGTGGACATGGCTCTCACCAAAAAAGAATAAAAGCCAGATTGACTACATTATATCAAACAAGAAAGAATATTTCTCCAACTTTGAAATTATCAACAACTTAACATTTCCAAGCGACCACAGATTGTTAAGAGCCACACTTCTGATAGGCAAGCATAAAAAATCAAGAGCCCAATACAAAAACAAAAATTATACTCTAAGCACTCAGGAAGAACAAGAGCAATTCAAAAATGCGTTAAAGCTACAAGCTTCTAGTATAAAAATCGAAAATTATGAAAACTTTGAGACATACTACAAAAAAATCAAAACTACAATTATAGAAACCCTTAAACTTGTTAGTAAAAGCAAACAGAAACATTCTATTTTGTCACAAAATACGAAAACTCTAATTAAGCGAAGGCAAGAACTAACTAAGAAAAACAACTTAACAACAGAAGAAAAAAGAGAGAAGTGTTTCTTATATAAAAACATTTAAAAAATTATAACACAAGAATACCAAGACAATAGAATATCAATTATAACAAAACACTTAAGTAAATCAGGAAGTATGAAAAAAGGTCTGAAAGAATTGAACGCAAGTTAAAAATGGGTACCATGCTTACAGGAAAGCTCACAAAAAGAAAACAAGAAAACATTATATAGAACAGAAATTGTTAACATTGCTACGGAATTCTATAAAGACTTATACTCTATAAAAACGACGCTCCAGCCCAGTGTTTTATCATCAAACCACAACAATCACAACACAGTCAAAAGATTTACGTTCAATGAAATTGCCTCAATGATAAAACGGCTAAAAAAGGAAAAAAAAAAAACAGTGGACCAGATGGAATACCTAATGAGGCAATCCTAGCAGGAAAACCCACTCTAGTTCCTCTTCTAACCACCCTTTTTAATATGATATTAGACACAAAAACAATCCCCGAAGAATGGGCAAAATCCAACATAATACTTTTATATAAGAAAGGAAACCCTAACAGTGTGAGTAATTATATACCAATCAGCCTACAACCAACCTTATATAAACTTGTCGCATCTGGCATAGAAAGACGCCTAGCAGAATATACTGAAAAACACCAACCAGTGGAACAAGCGGGGTTTAGAAGCAGCTTCTCGACGACAGACCACATCCACTCTCTGGAAATTGTAATAGAGAAATATCAAGAAATGAAGAGGCCGCTCTATCTAGCATTCATAGACTATGCCAAAGCGTTCGACTCTATTTCCCATGACAGCATATGGAGAGCTTTAAATGAATGCGAAGTCCCATCAGAAATCGTAAATCTTATTAAAGACATATACCAAAGGAGCAAGAGCAAGGTAATACTAGATAGAGCCGGACCAGAAATCGATATACAGAGAGGTGTTCGTCAAGGTGACCCCTTGTCGCCAAGAATTTTTATAGCTGTACTTCAAAATATAATGAAACCACTGAAATGGGAGAAAAAAGGTATTAACATAAATGGAAAATATTTGAATAATCTGAGGTTTACCGATGATATAGTTATTTTTTCAGAGAAAGCATCGCAACTACAAGAAATATTAAAAGAGATCCACTCGGTGAGCTATACTGTTGGACTAGAATTAAATACTTAAAAAACAAAAAATTATGACGAACTCTACAGAAATACCCATAAAAATTAACAATGCTCCAATAGAATATGTGCAAGACTATGTTTACCTCGGAAAACAAATATCCTTAAAAAAAACCTGACATAAAGAAGAACTTAACAGACGAATAAACACGGCCTGGAAGAAATTTTGGAGCCTAAAAGAAATCCTGAAGTCAAATGCACCAATTAGAATAAAGAAAAAGGTTATGGACTCTTGCATCCTGTCATCTCTTACTTATGCATCGCAAACATGGATCTATAACAAATTCACAAAAAATAAAATAATTACAACTCAGAGAGCCATGAAGAGGAGTGTGCTGAGACTGAGACTGAAACACAAAAAGAAAAGCACAGATATAAGACACATCACAAATGTAATAGACGCTCTAACACACTGCAAGAAACTTAAATGGAAATGGGCTGGACAATGGACACGTAGCACGCATGAACGAAAACCGTTGGGCAAAAATTGTAACCCTGTGGCAAGGTCCTATGGGAAAGAAAAACAGAGGCAAACCAGCTGACCGATGGCTTGACGAAATACTGAAAATAGCAGGAAAAAACTGGACTGATAAAGTAAAAGATAGAAAGGTGTGGACCAGCATGGAAGAGGCCTTCACTCTGTAGAGAGGTCCTTATAAAGATATTAAACTGAACCAAAAATAGCATGAAAAGTAGGAAATAAATATTTTGTAATGTATAGTAAAGTGATGTATAATATTAAGATTTGATATCAATGTAAATAAATCATGCTAAAAATGACATACACAGAACTATAATAATAGAATAAATGAATAATAATAATAATAAAAATGTACAGAAATAATAACTGAGATATATATGTATAAAATATGTATATAAGAAAAAAAAATAAAGTCAAATTAATAAGATCTAGCATGAATATAAACCATACTGTACTAATATATTATGTATATTGTTATAAAAGAAAAAATGGCACAACATTATAATATACTTAAATGAAAACTGACTAATGTACTTGTTATATATTAATTTATAAAATTATAGAATAACTGTAAATAGTTATTGCAAACTTGTTATATAACAAGATTTGGTATATAAATGTAAATAAATCATGTTGTAATTAATTAAAAATATAGAAATATGGAATGTCTATTTAGAAATGTGAATGTTGTATCTATAAACCATACTGTGTTAATATATTAGGTATGTATATTGTTATATATAAAAATGAAAACTGACTTATGTACTATCATTAATTTATAGAATAACTGCAGATAGCTATTGTGATTATAATAATATTATGTAGTGATACTAGCAAATTATATTATCAAGATTTTTGTATTTAAATGTAAACAGAAAAGAAAATTACTCACTATCACTATTTAGTATTTTATAGCATTATGCAAACTGTAGGTAAATAAATATTGTGATAATAATATGCATAGTACCAAATATTAATAAGCAATTGCAAAAATTATAATAGTAGTAAATTGCATAAATGTAAATAAATTAAAATATAAATTATTAAAAAAAAAAACTTTAGAAACGTAAATATTATCTATAAAAAATATATATATGAATATTATAAATAAATATTTTGGTAATAATGACATAAGGAATAAAAACTAACCCTCTTATTAATAAACGCCCTATAAGCTTTGAATAGTTATATAGTGTTTTGTTCCTGTCACACAAGTGAAATTTTTAATTGGATTGAAGAAGACAAAACACTGTATAACTATTCAAAGCTTATAGGGCGTTTATTAATAAGAGGGTAAGATTTTAGATGCGAATAATTTAAACAATACTGTATTAATATATTTTATAAAGTAAAAAATAATAATATTTTATAAAGTAAATCATAATATCTAATATACTTAATAAAATATCTGTGATGTTATGCAAGCTATCATAATAATGTACGCAGATGTAATGTAATGTAATCTTTTTAAGGAATTAATAAAGGCTTTTATATATCCTTGAAACTATCAAATGCGCCCGTCAAAATGAACAACTTTTCTATGAGAACAATGCCGGGAACTCAAAAAAATTCGTCTTCATACCCATACAAATTGCCGATCCGGGCATCCGTATGGGTATGAAGACGCATACAGTGTGTGTTTACACAAACACACTGTATTTACAACTTTAAGATTGACGAGGCATAAAAATAATCGTCCGTTCACAAGGAAAAACAAAACAATGTCCAATTATGTGTCTAGGAATGTAAATTGTAAGATTCCCGCTGTCCTTTTGCGCGAAATCCATACTTTTTTTTATGAAATAAGGGGGCAAACAAGCAAATGGGTCACCTGATGGAAAGCAACTTCCGTCGCCCATGGACACTCGCAGCATCAGAAGAGCTGCAGGTGCCGGCCTTTTACGAGGGAATAGCGTAATAGGGGACGTTAGGGAAGGAAATAGGAGAGGGTAGGGAAGGGAAAATTGTAGGGGATTAGGCCTCCGGTAAACTCACTCACTCAGCGAAACGCAGCACAAGCGCTGTTTCACGTCTGTTTTCTGTGAGCCCGTGGTATTTCTCCTTCCTGCCGAAGCATGGCTCTCCCACGTCATTGATGTTATAAATGCGAAAGTGTGTCTGTCTGTTACTTCTTCACGCCCAAAAACTAGTTTTCTTAAATTGGCATAGATATAATTTGAAGCCCGGGACAGGACATAGGATTCTTTTCGTCCCGAAGAAATGTACGTTTTCCAAGCGATAACTAATTTTGGCGTAAAGTTGTGTACGTCATATAGTATACTAATAAATAAAGTCGGAACAATCTGAGGGCCACAAAGGGTCAGGGCGGTGTTTAGGGCCAGAGGAATGGGTTTTATGGCCGAACAACACTGTTTGTTACCCCAAAAATAATTGTATTTGTTGCTACGATAGCTTTATTTCTACCAGATATAATAGTTTGGTGTAATATAAAATTTTAGGGGTCAGTTCAGATCCGATGCGTGTGTGTGTGCTTATGTTCTTCAAAAAGAACAATTACATAATATTATTAAGGTGATTATAAGTTTGTTTATTTGTTATATTCTTAGGCAATCACAGATTAACTCTCCTGCCAGTCTTGTCTGCTGTCCTATTTTGGATTAACATAATATTATTATAGGTTACTTTTTTATTTTAATGAAAGCAAAAATTTAATGTAACCGTGAATTGTGTCGCGAAAAAATGGCTAGTTTTGTTTTCCATAATAAGCACAATCAGCTGTCATCAGTAAAAATATTAATTTATCACTAATTGGTTGGGCTATGTCAAACAATGTTTTCGTGATCTGTCGGCTGGGAATTGCCCGGTATTAGGGCCTTATAACACTGGCGATTAGCGAGCTATTTGAAAGCGACGCGACTGCGCAGCGCACACGCCGCGATCGCGCGGCGTGCACGTGGCGACAGCGCAGCTCCGTCGCGGCGTAGCGTGGACGCCATTTTGTACACTCGTATTTTGTGTACTCCCTAGACGAGTGTACAAAATGGCGTCCACGCCACGCCGCGCAATTGCGGCGTGTGCGCTGCGCAGTCGCGTCGCTTTCAAATCGCACGCTAATCGCCAGTGTAATAAGGCCCTTACATAGATAATATTATGTCGCAGTCATCTGGTTTAATCTGCGATTCGATTGAATGATAAGCGCTTTCAATAAATGACACCCTTCAACTAAATGACTAAAGGACGACTCGTAAAGAAGTTGACTGTGACGTTTAACGTTTTGCCTAGAAGACTTATAGTGAAGTCGTGAAATGGGATGCTATAATTTTTTAAACTAGTCATATATTATATATTATATGTCTGTCATATATTGTATTACATTTAAAGAACTTTAAAGTAAATTTAATAGACAAAATATCAACACAGTGCTATCAGCTGCGCGAGCTGTTTGACGCCATGTTTGTTTAAGTGAGTGGGAAAAAAGTGGAATACGTTCAATTACTTGACTGATTTTAGGTCCGCTATCTTCAAAGGCCTATGTTACAAATGGCTAACTAGTTGGACGTTCGGCCGAGTCATTTAATGAATGCCCTAGTTATTCAATCGAATCGCAGATTTAACTAGATGACTGCGACAGATACACATTCCAACAAATTTTCTTTCATAATACATTACTTCGTCAACATTTAACACACTTTGTTCCTGTTAATTTCACCGTGAAACTACATCAAATAAAGGATGATGTAACGTGGCGGTTTCAGAATTCCGCTGTGGATTTCCATAAAGAGCGTAAGCTTGTGGCTGACATGCTCTTTATTTGCTGAATTGAATGTAGGGGCGTGCTAAACGAATCATCTATCAACGCTACGTCTCGTTGAGAAAAAATTGCACTGTTACGGAATAAAGGTGAGCGGAGAGATCCATAATAATACTATAAATGCGAAAGTGTGTCTGTACGTCCTGTTCTGTCTGTCTGTTTGTTACCTCTTCACACTTAAACCAGTCAACCGATTATGCTGAAATTTGTACGGTTTCCATGTGATAAACGAATTTTGACGCAACGGAGTTGCAGGCATCTAGTTTTGTATGATAGTCCAGTTAGGAATAACGAACGTGCAACATGTTTAATTGTCAAAACGATGAGACAAGAATACGTCTGGCATAGGAACAGCCCAATGATAAAATTTCCGTGCTCCTAAATATCCCTATCCTCAAATGTTTTTTCTTTTAGATATCCCTATTTTTAAAATATCTATTCCTAAATAGACTTAATTTCAAATACATCTACTCCTTGATATTTATTGTTATCAAACAATTTCACTCTGGATATTACTATTTTTAAAAGTATTTACTTTGATATGTATACACTCCAAAACATTTCTACTCCTAAATACTACAACTCCTAAAAATTTGTAGTGTAATTATTTGTACTGCGATTAAATCTACTCTGAAATAGATTTATTCTAGAAAAAAAACTTTCTTATAAGAAATTTCTACTCTTGTGTTTGGTGAGTAACATTCTGTAATTGGTAAGATAGGTTTTGGAATCGGAGGCTACAGGTGGTAAAGGAGAATAGATGATTTTTAAATTCAGATAATTGTTTACGCGCGTTATTTAAAAATTTTTCGTTGTTTTTTGTTAATATTGTGCAAATTACATTAAAAAAATATAAACTTTATTTATTGATTGTATGTATTTGTATATAATTTTAAAACGTAGCACCAATTACCTATCTTACCAATAACCGAATGTTACCCACCAAACACAAGAGTAGAAATTTCTTATAAGAAAGTTTTTTTCTAGAATAAATCTATTTCAGAGTAGATTTAATCGCAGTACAAATAATTACACTACAAACTTTTAGGAGTTGCAGTATTTAGGAGTAGAAATGTTTTGGAGTGTATACATATCAAAGTAAATACTTTTGAAAATAGTAATATCCAGAGTGAAATTGTTTGATAACAATAAATATCAAGGAGTTGATGTATTTGAAATTAAGTCTATTTAGGAATAGATATTTTAAATATAGGGATATCTAAAAGAAAAAACATTTGAGGATAGGGATATTTAGGAGCACGGAAATTTTATCATTGGGCTGTTCCTATAAAATTTTTGACATTTTATCGTTTCACCATTTAAACTAAAGCAATAATAGCTTTTTTATCGTCTGACGCGCACTCATCCAGTTTTTATGTAAAGTTGATTCAACCCTTCACGATAGGGCGTCGAATCGTCACTACACTCAATAAACGATTGACTCCCTAAGGGCTTGTAATATATTGTGTAAAGGGCGTAGGAAATGAGCACCGGGTCACGTAATGGTAAGCGATCTACAATACAACAGCAATGTATTCTTCTGCAATCTCTCTCTTCTCTATTTTGTCGCCTCTTTTTTGCCTATACAAATGTGTTGCCGAATTAGAAGCCTATCTGTTAATAGAGATCCATACTAATTTAATAAATACGAAAGTGTGTATACTTGTCACCTTTTTACGCCCAAACCGCTCAACCGATTTTTCTAAAATTTGGTATGGGGATACATCGAGTCCCGGGAAAAGAAACAGAATACTTTTTATCCCGGAAAAATATACGGTTCCCGCGCGATAAGCAGAGTTGCGGGCGTAATCTAATAGCATTATATTTATTGACAGACTAGCAGATATTTTTTTATAATAATATAGTCAAAAAACTGCCTAGCAGGTAGTTTAGTATATTGACAGAAACTGCTTATCAGGCACATGCTCATATCGACCACATCAGTCACAAATATCTCAAATCAAACCATCAGACCGGAGCGAATGATTGCCAATTAATCATTTGATTGAGCTAAATTATTGGAACAAGACGCGTGTAACATGTCGTCGCAGCGATCTACAATAGGCTATGTAAATAATAGATCCGTTATCAATAATAAAAAACTTGAGAGGTGTCAAAGGACACCCGGATGGAACGAAGTTGCTTGCTATTAGAGAGAAAGAGAGACAGACAGAGAAACGCGTACGCCGCATGGCTTAAAACTATAGCAAAAATTGTCGTTACAATTTTTTCCGTCTAACTTCGTTCCAAAATATAGGGCCCTAGCTGCAAAAACTAAAAATATTTACACGGATAACTTCTATCCAACAAGGATGCTTTAGCAAGGATGCGTTAACATTTGAATTCCGCCGGATCGCCACCCCGCACTATCCGAAATATCCTTCCGGCGAGTTTGAGCTCACTCGGCTCAGTACAAAACTTAAGAGACAGCGCGGACGTTCAACTGTTACTGTTACGACACGTAAATACACGTAACACGCACATACGAAACGTACGTGCGGCCGGGCTTAGAGTTTGGTAAGGGTGGCCGAAATCTGAACTAGCGCCGCGAAGCCGTCAGCTGATGCACACACTATTCCTCAAATGTTGACAAATGACGAATTAGCAATTGTTTGTATAGAAAACAGTAACTTGTAGTGTAGATAGTATAAAATAATTAAGGTACCTATTGAAATTAAAATATTCTATAACGCACTTTTGACCACAAACGCAGCGGAAAAATCGACTAGTGCGTCAGTCGTCGTCACGCAAGAAGTTGCGTGACGACGACTGATGCACTAGTCGAATAACTCCTTATTAATTCATTAGTAAGTACCAGCGGGGCTAAAATGGTCGCTTTGATATGAATCATAATATGATTCATTTTTCTAAAATCGCAAAATCCAATTCATTTCTGTATTTTTGTACTGATTTGACATTTGTCAGTTTGACAGTTTTGACAATTCATTTGCTGAATTGATTGAGAGGGATTGCTAAATGTGACCATTTTAGCCCTGCAGTACGATCCTATAACACAAACGCTTTATATAAAATATATGTGTAGGTATATCGATTTATGAATAATCCCTTGTCTTGTCAATCTTCGATCTTCATCTATAGTACGAGTCATGCTCGTAAGGGCTCGGCGCTGAATGCTGATGTTATCAATTAATTTTCAAGGTTCAATGAACCTTTTGATTACACTTCGATACGAAACATACCCGTTTTGGTAACATTCAATATTCCAGGAACGGTCGTCACAATAGGCATCAGTAGCCTAGTGCCAACCTTTGGTTCACACTCGAGAGGGTGCAGGATCAATCCCAAATGAAGGCGTGTACCAATGAGACATATTTTTCAGATCTCAAGTACATAATACAGACGCTCGTACGGTAAAGGAAAACATTATTATAAAAGCCGCATATTATGGTTAGACCCAGACGTATTGACCTGTTAATTCCTCTGGACTAGGCCGACTATATTGCAAGAATGCCGTATAGTATATTCTGCATAGGCAACCATAAACATTTAAAAAAAATCTTGTCCCAGGCACTACAGTGTTTGAAGAATGGTCACTTAACTGTGAAAGTACTGTACGAGTATAATCATCCACAACGGATGCAAAGGCCATATATTTTTTGTCGTAACAGCTCTCTATAAGGCTCTTTTGGCGCATGAAATCAAGAAGCTATCATCTTGTAAAACTGATTTGAGCTACTGTTTTACACTCACGAAAATTAGAAGCAACTCTTATCGTTATGAGTGACCGCTGCTACGCATCTACTTAATATGACAATATTATCATCCTTGTAGATATGTCATAATCATGGTAAAGCGTACTGCTTTCGGATGTCCAAACTACGGGCAACGCTTAAAAAATACTGTCAAAAATTTAAACGGTCGTTTCGGTAGAAAGCTGGATTGCCTGGATCTCCAGTTAAGGTAATGGTTCTTAAAAGCCCCCAAGTAGGGGGAAGCTGTCATCGTTTTTTTGCATTCCCGTGTGTGTGTTCGGCCTGCGATCAGTTCTGCCGGCTTGGCCGTACATCTGGACCATAATCGCTTAAGCAACATCGAATATCTTCTTTCATTAGGAATTCCCATATCCATAGCATTGATTAAGTTGCCAGGCGAAAATATTTCCGCTAAGCCCAGGTTTTTATTTCTGGCGGAAAGCTAATTGTCCATTTGTGGGCGCCGCGTGAAAAACACGAATTTCCCGACCCGCGCCATTTTTAATTCAATTCCCGTGAACAAAGCTGCTTCAGCGTTTCGTGTTTTGGTATGGCAAACGTGAAATAAAATGTGAAGCCATCTTAATTTTTCTGCTTGTTTTTTTTTTGTTGAAAATTCTTGCTAGTGTATATTTCCGTGTGCTTTGCTAGCATGGTTTTATATTAAGGAACGTGTTATAGAAACAGAATTTTCGTCACGTTTTCTGTAGTATTTATTGCTTTACCTATAGAATATACCTACTACAACTATAAAACCCTCTGGATAGTTTCTACCACTAAATGCTTATGCACTAGATATCGTCCACTATAATATAATACCGATGCGCAGGCTTATAACGTAGGAACCGTACACTTTGTTGCGATAAAAATGTATATCCTATATTATTATTGCCTTCAAAATAGTATTTTTTAAAGACAAAACTTTTAAAATCACGGGATAAGTAAGTGTAACATAAATTCCCAATCGCTAAGCGATCCACTTATCTTTATTTGCAGATATCCCCCTGAAAACTCGCCAGAAACGCCGCCGTAAACTACAAAAGTATTAATATGTCAAAATGCTTCTAATTTGAATCTGCTGGCAACGATATACCATACCTTCAGGCTTCAGATGTATTCGTATACGTCGTAAGCAGTTTAATAATATATTATGTTAAATTCTAGGTAACGAGTAGGCGGATCATGTGACGGTAAGTGACACCACCCAATAATACTTTACAGGAGTTACTTAATATTGAAGCGAAGTTAAAGCAAAATGCTTTCTTATCCTCAAAATACCTACCAGGGAAGTGGCAATCCGACTACCAAAAAGCATATAAGAAATGTTTTACGTCGGCTTTTCGGGAGTCCGTGCTATGAGCATTGAGACTTCATTACTTTATAACACTCCAATATTTTAACGCGATTATGGCAGAGCCAAAACGAAAGGTAATAATAATGTTATTTATTTTGGCTGTCTATGAATATAGTATTATATGTTTGTCATCGGCTAATTTTTTGGCCCGATTGTCAAAAGTGATGCGGCGGACTTAAGTTGGGTTATAATTAAAAATACCTCTACATTTTTAAGAGATAGCGATATCTTCGGCACTAATATTTTACGATTCTAGATACACTGCGATGTCTACGTATGATACGTCGCTATCCGCTGGACTTATTCCAGGCCCGCGGGCTGTCTAAGCCAACAATAACAGCCTGAGATATGGATAATAACATCAAGGTACGTACTCTAATACATTATGCTCACTGGGACATTATTTTTATGTAAGGCTGTTTTCATCCGGTGCACGATTTATGAGTATTGATTAAGGTATGATATATGTGTGAAATAAAGGTAATAAAGAGGAAAGTATATAGAATTCGGGGATAAATTTGGAGAAAATGTGCAAATATGTGAGCGACTGTAGTATAGTTACCATATATTTATATTATTATCCAAAAAGAATTTGCTTAAATTTTTGCATTGAACCATCAGAGCATTGGATAAGTTCTCTAGCAAGTCTAGTGCTAAGTACTCACATACGGTTTTGCTCGATAGTTTTACTCCAAATCGAGTAATAATTACTGTGTGGACTGTCTGTGGACCGCAAAACTCACAGCTCGAAGGCTCGCATCGAGCGGCTCGATGGAATTAAATATATCGATTTGGAGTAAAACTATCGAGTAATGTTGAATGTGTGGACGAAAGCCCGAACCATGGTTTTTACTCTACTACGTGATTGCTCGATCGAGCAAAAACGTATGTGTGTACTTGGCATAGGAGTGTCGGCAAAACTGAAAACGAAAGAGCAGGGGCTGGCATAAAGCCGTCTCATAAGTCATAAGAGACACTTCACTAAATAGCAACAGTTTCATCTATGCACAAAAATATTCTTCTAGGATATAGCGGAAAAATATGTGTCACTGCTTTAGTTTTCCTACATAAATATAACAAACCTTCAGACCATTTCCAAAATACACAAAAAACCATTTCCGAAATAAGGCCAAAACTTAGTTAAACTTTATTAATATCCAAGTTTTAGTTTCGAATCACGAGCCAATCCGAAATTCCCAACAAGCAGTGATTCGAGGACAACGGTTTGATCTTTAATTATTGACAAAACTTCGCCAAAGGGTTTCGAGTATCTCAAAAGGCGTATTTGTAACTGAAATTGTTTTAAGGCACCTCAAGTTACCAAGTCTTAAAATTAGCTGAATTCTAATCTGTCTGCGAACAATCCTAATTACATTCCGGGCCGGCATAATGAAGTGTGGCAACGGAACTTCCCTTAATTAATACAAGTTTGATCTTGGTATTTTTCTTGGTGTGTGCTTTGAATGTGTTTATTCATACTGTTATGTGTTTATTCGTGTGCAGAATGCTGGACCGATTTTTCTTAAAAAACTAATAGTTTTAATTTGGTAAATGTTAAAAGCGTAGGAAGTTTATAAAGAACTGCGGAAAAATAAATAAAAACGACGACTGAATCGTACACGACAAAATATTATTATTTATTACTTATTTTTTACTTGTACGACATTAAACAAAATGTTGGGTCCAAAAATCGATATATTATAACCAATCTAGAACCAATCAAAATAATAATCGTTTACAAAAGTTATGTGCTTTTTAATGATAAACAAAAAACTTTGAGCATAAGCAGGAAGTTGAAACATAACTCTCTTTTAAGCGCAGCTAAAGTTTTCCTTTGCGAAACCTTTAAATTTTATAGCCGAAACAACTAACAATTTAACATCAAATTACGTTTTAGACTCGGATAAGCGCCATCTAGCTGAGACTAATTTCCTATCTTCTAGAAAACTGGAGCGCTCCTTAGACGTGAGGAAAAAAGCTTAGCGAATCTCCCTAACAAATTTCCTTGGACACTAAGGAGATTGTTTGTTAAATTTAGCGATGTCGAGTACAAAATGTTTTGTGAATGGAATTTAGCACCATAAAGGTTTAAAAGCCGTTGGAGGTAAAAAACAAAACTGAAACTGCTTAAACATATACTGCGTAGTGTTTCGTCACATTTAGCAATCCCACTCAATTAATTCAGCAAATGAATTGTCAAAACTGTCAAACTGACGAATGTCAAATTAGTACGAATTACTAGACATGAATTTGCAATCAGTGACCATTTTGCGATTTTTAAAAAATGCATCATAATATGATTCATTATATGACTCTCCAAAGCGACCATTTAGCCCCGCTGATTTAACCAAAGTTTATTGACGAAAGTGCGTCCGTCTTTTACCTATTCACGATTAAATCGCTGAACGACATAGAATACTTTTTATCCCAGAAAATAAAACGCTAAGCAAGTTTTCACATAAGAAGATAAATAATCCCCGATTCAAAACTTTAATAAATTTAATTAAGTAGTTAACCCTAAATTTTTATTTCAGCACTGATTGGGCTAGTGATGATGAACTATGGCTAGAAAATCTATCGATCATGTCAGCTTTGTATGAAAGAAAAGTAGATCAAAATCGGCCCACCCGTTTGGACACTGCGATGCCAGACAGACTTTTTTTTTAAACGGGCAAAAGGCCCACCACACATTCCCACCACTGCAACTCCTGTGTCGCCAGGATCAACAGTGGTAACCAACCACGAAAACCCTTTGATATGATCTCAGGGATGCCCGAGGGACAAGCTAAATCTGTCTTGGGACCCGCAACGAAATTAATCAGAAGAAATGTAGGAGGAGTAGGAGATACCAATTTCCCTCCCCAAGCAAAATGCCAGACAGACTGACACGTCAAACTTATAACACCCCTCTTTTGTGTCGGGGGTCAAAAATTAATCATAATAAAGACGAAACAATCGACAGAAATAAGACAGATATGAATAAAGTGAGATCCACTTATGTTATTCGATTGATACGGCCACAAAATTGTGGACCAAGAGCCCGCGAGGGCCAGACCTTCCTTTGTTTCGTAAATCTGAAAGTTTATTCTGTTTATGACCTTTACAGAGGTAAAAACGACAGTAACAATGGAGTTTCGGTTGCGGTTACTTTATGAGGTATCCAGTTCTGAAGGTCTACCTGACCTTCGAGAAGGAGTAAAGCTTAATTTCATAGCTTATATTCTTCGCGCTATGTGGAGGAATCTCGTCTTCTAGTGCCGGACATTTTTGACAGTTGCTTCCCACCCTTAAACTTTCTTAAAGTATACTTTGAGGGTGTTTAGCAGCGGGAAGCAACAAAAAGACGAGACTCCTCTACTTACCGCGAATAATATAAGCTATGAAATTGAGCTTCACTCTTTCTGGAAGGTCAGGTAGACCTTCAGAACTGGATACCTCCTAAAGTAACCGCGACCGAAACTCCATAGTTGCTGGTCGTTCTTACCTCTGTAAAGGTCACAAACAGGTAAACTTTCAGCTTTATGATAAGAAGGAAGGTCTGGCCCTCGTAGGCTCTTACTCTATTGCTATTCACCGGAATATTGAGTTCCGTGTCTATTTCTCATAGCCTACGAATTTGCATAAGAGAACGGTTAGGGCTGGCGCGTCGCAGAAAACAGGTGGTCAGTCGCATTATTACGTTGAGAATGCTAGTATGATAATTATTATTATGAAAGCTATGAATTATGATTATGATAATATTTGATATCGCAATGCAAGATTGTGGTAGGTACTAGTCGGTCTGTTGGGACTTTGTAATTTTATTATTAAAGTAGCTTTATCCCTAACATCTTAAAATCAGAAGTAGCTAGTTATGTTCCAAATATTTATGCATCTTTGGTTTGCAAGTTGTCATTTATCTTCGCAGATTTTTTTAGTTTTACAGTTCACTGTTAAGTGGAAAAAATCATAATTTTCATCTATTCTAATCTTCATCATTAAATTCGCAATATATTGTAATTTGTATAACAATAATTTGAAAACTATTTAGTAGAAAAAAACGGTAATTAACATTTTATTTACCAAAGTAAAACATCTCCTATACTTGTTTTTGACCTTTTAATTATATTTTGTCGGGTCATAATTTTTTAAATAATTTTTATTTGTTACCATTGTGCCAACCCTATTAGGACGGATCTAAGCTTCAATTTTTATTGGAACATAATATAGCTTTTATTACCGCAGTGTAAAGGTGAAAATTGTGTGCCCGGGTGAAATTTAAAATAGCAATGCCCAGGGGCAATTTGGTTATAGTGCAGCCGATCGCTTGGCCTCATCATCCGATGCTTCTATTTACATACTTTAAAGGGTTTTAAGTCCTCCTTACATAAAAGATTTTCTGTTATTGACGTAATCTATCTATATATATAAAACTCAAAGGTGACTGACTGACATGGTGATCTATCAACGCACAGCCCAAACTACTGGACCGATCGGGCTGGGCATGCAGGTAGATATTAAGACGTAGGCATCTGCTAAGAAAGGACTTCGATCAATTCCACCTCCAAGGGGTTAAAATAGGGGATGAAAGTTTGTATATAATAATACTTCTTAACGCGAGCGAAGCCGCGGGCAAAAGCTCGTTTTCATAATATAATTAATGTTCATGGACCTTTTTCCTCATTTATGGAAAGGAAGAAATCCGCAACTCCGTTGCACCAAAACATTGTTTATCGCGCGTGAACCGTACATTTTTTCCGGGATCAAAGTATCCTATGTCCTGTCCCGGGACTCTCAAGTATCTCCATGCCAATTTTAAAATGAATCGCTTCAGCGGTTTGGGCTGGAAGACTTAACAGACATACAGACAGCACACTTTCGCATTTATAATTAAAGTATGGATTAACAATTAAAGCATTCGTGTCACAAGGCTTTTAATATCTTAAGTATACATTCCTTGAAATATATTAAACTGTTCTGGAACAAGTGTTTTCATGTTTCAAGAATAATTTTCAAAACTCTTAGAAACAACATGAATGTTTAAAAGTGCTGAAAACTTGTGAATGTTCAAATAAGCTTTAAGTTCTGGACGCAACTTGAAATGTTTTCCTAAAAACAAACGAAAATCTAATTTACATTACTTATAATTCAGTTTTCGAATATACTTCTGACTTACAGCCCTTACAGGTTTAATAACCTGACGTTTTTAATCGAAGAACTTACCTCAGCGTGAGTGAATAAATACTGGGTTTTTAGACTACTTGCACTCAATAATTTCAACAGCGAAGTTAGAACTCACAAACTCGTGGGATCTTATAAAGGGATATGTTTATTTTTCAAATTACCGTCTTAATGTCGAACATCTAAATAGTAACATTAAAATAGGCACAGTAGTTATGAAGCCAATAATATTTTTTTGCATTTATATTGAGTGGTGAAGTTATTATACACGCACAAGGTTTTTGTCGTTTTTGTGCTCTACGCTAAAAATTCCATAATTATTGGCTGAATCCATAAAAACGCTAAAAATATTAGTGGATAAAATCGAGGCACTAATAAAATATTACGGGCGAGTTTAGGAATATCCTGACCAATATTTACCTCGAAATAGCAAAAAAACGTACAGTCCAACCATTTAATTGCACACGAAATTGTTCCGTAAATTATAGTCGGCTCTCGATCAGTTTTTATTTGCATTTCAATTGAAGACATGAATAAAGTGCGAAACTAATAATTTGAAAACTGACGAAGTGCATAAATGGGGGCTTTAGGACCGGAAAATGATTTTAAATAAAAAAAATGTGGATGCTACGTATAGATACAGGGTGCAAATAAATCCTTGTTATAAATAAAGATATACGTATTCCTTCTTTTATAATCACTCATTACTTAAATGTTGAGAAATAGCATCCGAAAGTTATCCTAAAAGTACCAGAATTAATGGACACTACGCGTCGCCGACGCGTGCCGCGGGCCGCGGCCGGGCATCCCGAGCCAGCCCCTGTCACTGCCGCGAAGTGACCGTTCTGCAACGATTTTAAGTGGGATAAAATATATTGTTATTGTAAAAAAATTAACACACTATTATTTTGTTAAATGGACTCTCCTACTGATACCTAAGATCTAAAAATAATAGACCTATACAGAGTGCAAAAAAAACCGGTAGGTTTAATTGCACCCTGTATATTAGCTAAATAATAAAGGAGGTAACTTACAAGGTTTGTTCAATTTATAAGGGAAAAAATGAGTAACTCTTATGTTGTAAAATGTTAGTTACCCACTTTATTCACTCACTTCCATTTGTAGACAAAGAGCCCGTATTTGGACTGCTCTTTAGACTGCAATTCAGCTATGAAGTAGATTTGACTTTAAAATATGATTTTTTGAACATTTGAAATTCTTCCATTGGATTTCTGTTTGCATTGAGAGTGCATTTGAAAGCGATCCCCAATATCTGTGCTAGCATAGATACAGCATCATCGTCTACTGTTAATACAGTTTTGTACCTACCTGATGTGATACTTTTATAATATTGAGTATATTAGTCTTATTTATTTTTAGATCGGTATAAAGTATACCTGGGACAAAATATCTTATTCATGTAGGGGCCGGGTGCCATCGAAATTCTCATACTGTATACGTAACACCAAAATAATTTTCTCATAGAAAAATATTTAACAACATTGAGTTATTTTTCAGCTCTAAATAGTAATTACCTAGGTTCCTGCACAAAAATTTACTACAAAATATTTTAACACTAAAGAACATTTCTTAGTATTTAAATATTTTGTAGTAAATTTACTAATTATTTATATTCTTTTTTGTGTTTTACTATACTTTTTTGTGTTTTCATTTAATGTTTTATGCCAAGTTAATTATACCAGTAGGAGTCCGTCACTAGTGAGCATATTATAGTAATACTAACAAGTATATTATTGTAAGAGTCTCTCTAGTCACTCATTACTAAGTCCCCGGGTTGCACTAGTAAAACCAATAGGTGATATTAAACTTGGCCTTTATTTATTCCAAAACTAATACCCGTTCATTCAGACAAGGCCTCACGCAGTGACTGCCCGTCGTCTCTCGCATACATCGCCTCCCAGACACAAAACTGCTGACACTCGCACATTCACACATACATGGTCCCTACATTATGTTTGCGAAACCCGAAGGATAATTATTATTATCTTTCTACAGCGATGCAACAGGCAATTCCGGCTGACATTGTACATTTTTGACCTGTAAATTTCAATCAAAAATTTCTATTTAAAAAAAGAGTAATTTTTTAAACTTTTATATTGTTGTATTGCCCATGTATTTGCCCATACTGATAACGAAAAATGGCTATTTCAGAGCTGCTACTTCACAGTAAACTATACAAGGAGGACAAAGCGAGCTGTAAAATTTTTCTGTGTTTTCTAAAAAGTATTACGATCCCGAAATGCGACTGACTTAAATGAAATTGAGATTTATTTAATCATTGTATATTTATCTGATATTGACAGCTGTTTTGTTTTGAGCTATGGCATATGACGTGACGTCATGTTGTAGCTGGGGTTCACGTAGTGCATTAATATTGTATTCTTTGGCTGGGGTGAGAGGAAAATAGTTACTTGAAACTTTTTAATGATAATATTAAATTTAATACTTCTAAATCATTGTTTTAACGTGTTTTGCCAATATTATATATATTATCATTTTATTTAAGTAGGTACAGTTTATGTAAGTATACAAATTATTTGAGCATATCTATTTTATCTAATTATTATGCATTTACTTATAAAGATTGTTATATATACTATTTTATTCTACTTAATTAGTTTGCACGCCAGTGTGCATCTGTCGAGCGAACGACAACAAGGCTCCACAGAACACCATGGATGGCGGTGTAGGTACTATACCGCGATCATCACCTGAGTGGGGTCCTTTTCGGCAGCATTCGCATTACACTACATTGTGTTTTGTACCCAGATAGATATTAAAAATGTGTATTATAATGTCCGTCTGATTGTTTTTTTCTCTGTTTTTTGTTTTGCTATGTTCTGTTTTGTAATGTGGTGTAATGTGTTTACATGTTGAATAAATGTTTATTATTATTATTATTATTATTATTATTGATATTTGCCTAACGGAAAACACGATTCACTTACTTTGACTCGATAGTTTTATTTTTCGAAATTATGAATCTTTGTGGGATTTTAAAGAAATATCTGTTATTGAGTTACTATCATTACATAACTTGCACTTAAGTATTGTATTTAATTTTAAGTATTTAATCATCAAAAACATTTTTGTGAATTGCGACCTTTACTTTCGTGCTAGAATGCGGGAACCGTTGTTACGCGATACTATTCACTATTAGCTGCAGCGAAAAGCACAATGCCCGGGGGCACGATTCTGGAATGTATGAATGGTGTGTAGGCGGGGCTAGCGTGCTTTGATATTTCTGGCAGCCCGGTCTTAAGTATTACCTAATGGTTTGTTACACTCTGTATACCAAGGCAGCAAGGTATACAGAGTGTAACAAACCATTAAATACAACTTCTTGGCTTAAGGCGAGGATAAACCCCAATTTGTTATTCCGTGACTCCCGGTTTACCTAGTTCCAATATAATAACGAAGTGTTAAAAAATATGAGATATAAAGCACAATATTCAAAATACCTTAAACCATAAACATTTTAATAAAACGTAATACTTTGGCTGTAATTAATTTACAAACTTACCTCCGAAAAAACTCTATTTCATCGAAATATAAGTATTAACTAGGATAATTGTACATTTTATTTGAATAAATTGTTAGTAAATCTATATTAAAAATTCTTTAACCGAACAATTTTGTTTCTTAATATTTATTTCCAAAGATATTTAAAAAAAACATTAAAAATAGAGAAGATCCGCCCGAGAACCTATAGTTTTACGCTAAGCTAAAATGAATCTTATTGCGATGCGTATACGCTTGGTCTTTGGTTGTATGCAAGGTTATCGTTTTTGATTGAGATTAATCCCTGCCTTAACGCGCGAAGACATTGAAATAAAAGTGTCGTACATTAAATGAATTTTAAAGCGAACCACGAAACAACACAAGACACTCGCGGGCATGCATAATACATGAGAAAATGCCGCTGGGCATTCGATATCGATGCAAACGTTTACTCTATTTTAAGAAACCGCCACCGCTAGGGTTAAGGGTCAATTCAGACCGTAATGCGACGCGTATGCATAATTTCCTACGAATAATAAAAACTAAGGAAGAGTAACTCCGTCATAAAACATGCTCCACAATACTTGTCAAAAAAGTGTACCTTAGGTACACATTTCGATACATTTGCAATATTTCAGTGGCCTTGAGCGGTATCAGGCTGACGTTACATGACAGTTCGAAAGGAACCTTTAAGCCCAGCCGCACATTATCCGAATTCTGATCAGAAACAGTTGAACGTCCGCGCTGTCTCTTACATTTTGTACTGAGTCGAGTGAGCTCGAACTCGCCGGAAGGATATTTCGGATAGTGTGCGGGGTGGCGGTCCGGCGAAATTCAACTGTTTCTGATCAGAGTTACGTTTCTTTAGTTTTTATTATTCGTAGATAATTTCTATATTTGTATGGAAATTACAGATTTGCAAGACGTCTCAGGCTCACAAAATCTGTCAATTCAGTGCTAATTTAGAAATGCATCTACACGTCGCGTTGCGGTCTGAATTGACCCTAAAAGGGATATATTTAAATGTTAATAAATAAAAAATCTTAAGGCTTACTTAGGTATCCCAGATTTGTATTATTACCCAATACCCATTACCCATTTACTAAATAAAAATATTCACACAGCTGTAAAGTTAGAAAGTTAAATTGAAAAGATCACAAAACAGACAAAGACCTTTAAGAAAGGGGAAATAAAGCAAAAAATAAAACATCGTCCTTCTCTCTTCACGCTTAGAGCCTGTCCACACGTGCCCTCCCGCTTCATATCGGGGGCTGCTGTCCGTCATAACTCATATTGTGTGCGTTGCGACGACGCAGCGCGCCGTGTGAACCTTGGTTGGTATGTAAAACAACGCACGGCAGCACTGCGTCGTCGCAACGCGCCGTGTTGACTGGCTCTTACCCCCGTCATTATTCCACACCGCCGTTTTTCCATACAAACGTTGTCCCCTGTTTCCTCCCTGGATAATGCCGGTAGAGTTATGATTTTTTTTCTAAATATCTATGGCCACTATTAGCATGTCCGTATGTTTTCTTTTTTTTTCATAATTTCTTTATTAAAAAAGATAAGTACGTCCAAAAGGCAAAAACCCAAAAAAAATGGCCAGATTTTCCTCTGTGTGTTAAACACCCAGAAAAAAAAACTGGCTAGGATATACAAAAAAAAAAAAACATAGGATCACAGCTCAAGCCTTGCTTTAATTCTTAATGAAAAAAGTACTATCAGAGAAGTTGATTCCTATGCAAATCGGGGACCTAAGTAGTTTGGTTGCGTTACGTCAAACCCAGCTGACAGATCACAGTTAACATTGAATTGACATATTCGACCAAATAACGTTGGTCTGTCAATTGCATAGGAATCAACTTCCTCGATGGTACTTAAATCAGTTAAGTTTTGGAGAAGGAATCAGCGGACAACGAATCGAAGATTTTCTGTTCTTTTATTAGAACTTTTCTTGTGTTGTCTCTATCGCGCTCTGCGGTGGGAGACTTGAGATTGGTGAGACAGCAATACATTTTCAAATACCTATTTTCAATTTCTCTCACCCTTGGTGTATCCTCTTATGCCAGGTAATTATGCCGGAAAATAGTTTTTTCTTAATTATTTCGTGGCTTTTTTAACACATTGATACTACTTTAAATACAGCTTTGAGTATAAAAAATTAATTATAAAATCGTTATTTCTACTTTCTACGCCTCCTTGATATATACTTCGTAAATATCTAGGATATAGCTAACGAACTGGCACCTTTTTGGATATTTTTTAAATAATATAATAATATTTAATAATATAATATCTATGGACGCTTCACACCACGTCAGTCTGGCCCCGTGCTAAGTACCTAAAGGACTTGTGTTACAGGTACCAGACAACGGAAATATATTTAATACTTTTATACTATACATATATTTAAGATTTTTATTATATCATACACATCCAGACCCGGGAACATTGAAAACTTTTTGTTCCGTCGGCGGGATTCGAACCCGCGACCCCCGGCTTGAGCTACCAACGCGCTCACCACTGAGCCACAGAGGTCGTCCTCTGTGGCTCAGTGGTGTGTTTTACTTAAATATAGCATATTTTAGTAAAACACACGTGTTTTACTAAAATATGCTATATTTTAGTAAAACGCGTGTGTTATTTATTTATTTAAAAGGTTACAATTCTAAATCCTCAAAAATAGGCTGACCTGAAAGTTTCATACCGGGCGATGTTCACAAAAAGTTACTTAAAAAGTTTACTCCTGATATAATAATTTAAATAATAGTTCTGTTTCATATCAGAAGAAAAAAATAAAAACAAATTATCCATAACAATGTAAAAATGACCCTCGCGGAAAATTCTAACCAGCATTCGCAGTTGCAGTACGGAAAACTCAATCTAACTTTGAAATAGTTTATTTCTGTCGACGCCTCTAGAATACACAATAAAATGAACACATTTTAATTATTTATTTAAAAGGTTTCAGTTCATGAACATTATACTTGGTTCCCTAACTCACTCGACGACATCTTGTATTATAAATACGAATGTGTGTCTGTCTATTACTTCTTAACCACGGACGGAACAAAAAGTTTTCAACGTTCCTGGGTCATGAATGTGTAATATATGAATGTGTAAATATGTGCATGAAATAATAATAATCTTAAGTATATGTATAGTATATATAAAAGTATTAAATATATTTCCGTTGTCTGGTATCCGTGACACAAGTCCTTCAGGTACTTAGCATGGGGCCAGACTGACGTGGTGTGAAGTGTCCATAGATATTACTAATAATTTTATATTGTGTTTATGATACCTTTGATATTATAATAGGCTGGGTTATCATGAGTGTGGGTTTGTTTTCAGAGGAAAACATCCGAATGTTTATGTAATACCAAAGTTCTGTTTATGTTAAATGCCCAAAAACAACCAGGCTAAGCTTATTATTCCTAAGTTTGCGTATTTATAATACTGTTATAAATAAAGGTCAAACATAGGGCTCATTAACCTTGTTTACATTTGGTTAAATCGTGTATTTTAGGAAGTTTAATATAGAACATTTTTCAATGTTCGTTGCTGTTATCTGAGGTCAATATTATGATATAAAATGAGTACTAGATTTAGATTAGATTAATTAGCATACTAATGAAAAAAAATCGGCCAAGTGCGAGTCGGGCTCGCGCACGAAGGGTTCAGTTATAGAGCAAAAGTAGCCCAAAAACTGTGATTTATGTATGGAAGCTCCACTTTAATATTCATTTTATTTTAATTTTATTATCAATTATTAAAGTACAAAATATATAATTAAGGATTTTATGAATATTTCAGTAAGTACCTAGCTATGGCCATTATTGATATCAAGCAAAAAATAGCAAAAAATCATGTTTCTTGTATGGGAGCCCCCTCAAATATTAATTTAATTTGTTTTTAGTATTTGTTGTATAGCGGCAACATAATATACACAATTTGTGAAAATTTCAGAAGTCTAACTATAGGTAGCGGTTCTTGAGTTATAGCCTGGACACACACATACACACACCACAGACAAATTAGCCAAATTGTTTCAGCCGTTCTTGGTTTTTAGCGAGATTAAAAAAATTTCAAATGCGTAAAACGATTTAAATATCACATTAGATTTCAGTTGAAGAAAACAGCATAAAAACTATCAAAAATCATACCACTGTAAAACACACATAAACATCACTCTTTGGTTAAAGTTAAAGATATAAGTACAATTTAATTCTATCTCAAATGTTTGAATGATTCAGAATACATTCGCAGGTTGTGTGTAATGACGTGGACGTAAAATGTGGGCGCGGTAATCCAATGCCATGTCGTTTTTATCTCACATTCTTTGAATAAATTGTGTATTTGAGGGAATATTTTTGAATCGTTTATTGTGTTTTGAAAGCAAAGTAAATTAACAAGTTAATTTGCCTTATCCAAAGTAACTTGTTAGTTTACTATATTGATTTATTATATTGGGTGTACTTATCTTATTATAATTTAGTCATTACGTGTTAGTAATTAGCATGCTATATTAAAGTTACAAAAATTAAATTCGTTTAAATAACGGGGTTTCCGTTGTTTTGATTATTTGCGTCAAACAATTTCAAGCCAAAAGGACTGCAACACATTCCCCTGCATGACTCTACATTTTTTTAAACAATTAAAGGTTATTGTAATTCCTCGAAGTCTCCTTATATGTATAAAAATTCACCAGAATTGGATATATAAATATTAGATTTTGTGAGTTTAATTATGAGAAGTAAACTCACAAAACTTGAAATATTTTATTTTTTTATAAACACCGCATAATCATAACATTATTATAACTTTGTATTTTTAATATTTAAAGTCTCTCCAATCTTATTACATAACTTTACAGCGTATTGAAAGGTGAAAGCAATAAGTAGGTAAACAATTGTCGTACTTTGTTCGAGCGCCTACGACTACTAAATAGCAACACGATAAATTTACAACCACCGGCACGCTAACATTTCTTACTACCGACCAATTGATATTTCAAATACCTTCCACATTATTAATATTTTATGAATTTGCTTTGTCATTTCGTCATTCACTTTTCTATTCTTCTTGTTCGCACATACAAGTAAAAATAAACTAATTTTTTGTCAAGTCTATCTTTAATTATACCAACCAACCAAACATACAATTCGGAACATTTGGCGACCGTGCAAAATACGAATCTACAATTCGCAATCAAAGGATTACGAGGAATTACTAAACGAGAAATAAGCAATATTACGTTCGGCGGTCATTCGACGATCCAACTATTGCATCATCCTGGTCAGAGTGGCTCCAGCTGGAAAGTAATACTTATTTCTGGAAGAAGAAAGACGAAACTGAGGACGTTGTGGAGTGATTTGGCTACGACTCGGCGTTTTCAGATAAGTGTCTTCCCATTCTTCAACCTCACAACCATTACCTAACCCTAATTATAACCCTAAATACCTATTTCCTATCTAGATATCCTATATTCCTTTATTCTATAACATAATTCATCAATATTTTATAATTTTATTGCCCAATCAGCACAAATTAACTATTTTTAGTAAATTTAAAAACCAGTTACATTCAATTACCTTATCTACGATCGTTATCGGTCGATCGAATTTATAGAAAACATTAACTTATTGTTATTTGCCGACTATTTCAGGCTACTTTCAGGCATAATCTGGAAAAATATTGGAATCTCGCTTGGAATTTGGAAATACATTTCAATTAAGGCGAAGTTTAACGCGAGCCGCCATTTTGTGGAGATCCGGGTGACACCGAATTAAGGAGCGTGAGCAATTTTATTTTACTTTCTTTTGCATATTAAAGCTATTATAAAAATAATTTCACACTTAAGGCGAAGTCTAAGCAAAAATATTAATATTATTTAAGGCGAAGTTTCTGGTTTTGGTATTCATTTTTCGATTTCTATTGAAATGCCTAACGATACCGACAAAAGTGAATTAAAGGCATTACTTGCCAAGCGTTCTTCTTTAAAAGGGCGTATTACTAAATTTAAAAACTATATTGATTTAATTGACAAAAAAGAAGAGTTATCTACTGTTGAAGTTACGGAACTTTCAATAAAATTAGAAAAATTTCGTTTGTTATCAAATCAATATGAGCAAGTGCAAGATTCGATAGATGTATTAAATTCAGATAATTTAGCATTTGAAATAAATGAGCGGGATGCTATTGAGCAAGATTGTGCGACATGTATGGCAATGGCACAAACTATTTTAGCGAAGTTTAGCAGTAAAAAAGACGAGCATAACACTTCCTTGTCTCAGTGTCATCGCGATCATTTTGAAACTGAATTTAAACTGCCTCAATTACAAATTAATAAATTCGATGGTGCTTATTTTCGATGGCTAGAGTTTCGAGACACATTCTTGTCCGTTATACACAATAACGATCGCATAAAGTCAATTCATAAATTTCATTATTTGATATCTTATTTAGCGGGCGATGCTGCACGAGTTATATCAAATTTGGAGGTTTCCGAGGCTAACTATAAAGATGCGTGGCGTTTACTTTGCGAGAGGTACGACAATAAACGACAGCTTTTAAATCATCATTTGAATGCTCTCTTCAAGATTGAACCGTTGAGTCGCGAGTCCGAACGATCTTTGCGCTTTCTTGTGGACCATGTTACAAAAAATTTACGTGCATTGTCTAGTCTCGGGCAATCTACCCAATATTGGGACATTTTAATAATTCACATGGTCTCTTCGAAACTAGACACGTGCACTTTAGTTAAGTGGGAGGAAATGCGTAACTCTTTGGATGAGGTACCTACGCTAGAACAATTTAATAAATTTTTAACCGATCGAGCTGATATACTTGAAACTTTAAATCGTAACAAATTAGACAAGATGAAGGCATCAAGTGGCTTCTCTCGGCCCACAGGCTCTAATGTTAACAATGAAAGAGTACATACGAAATCATTTTCTTTCTTACAAGGTGACAACAAAATTAACAATTTCAAATCTTGTATTATTTGTAAGGGTGAGCATAAAATATATGAGTGTGAAATATTTAAGGCTAAAAGCTACGAAGATAAAATTAGTGACATTCGTAAATTAAAACTTTGCATGAACTGTTTAAGGGAGGGTCATCAGCCTCACAACTGCAAATTAGGTCCATGTCGTGTATGCAAAAGAAAGCATAACACGTTACTACATCAAACAAAGACTGATTTTAGTTCTTTAAATTCTACTGACACAATTGTCAATTTTTCTACACAACCAACAAATCAAATATTACTTTCTACTGCCATAATTGAAGTGCAAAATCCAAAAACTAAGGAGGCAATTAAAGCCCGTGCGTTGCTTGATTGCGGAAGTCAATCATCGTTCATAAGCAAAAGGCTTAAAGATTTCTTGCAATTAGAGTCAAGTTCTATAAATAAAATTAGTGTTATAGGTATTGGCAACAACTTGTCTGACTACATAACAGAAAGTTGCATTGCTCAACTCAATTCCATTCACGAAAATTACAAAATATCTTTAGATTGTTTTGTGCTCAAAGAGCTAACAGGAGCTATCCCTGCTACTACAATCAATTTACACAATGTCGAATTTCCAAAAGACGTTACATTTGCCGATCCAAATTTTAACATTCCCTCGTCCATCGATATACTTATAGGTGCAGACTTATTTTGGGATGTTCTCGGTAATGATGTGAAATCTATAAATTCAAGACACAACATTAAACTAAGAAATTCTAAGTTTGGTTGGTTAATCACAGGTTCTATATCAAACAATTTATCTACTACTAAGAAAATTCAATGTCATAATTCAATTTTAGCTAACAATTTACAAAACGAAAATATCAATGATTTATTACAAAAATTTTGGACTATCGAAGAAGTTCCTAATAAATCGAAGCTTACAAAAGTCGAAAGAGACTGTGAGCAACATTTCATAAAAAATACAATTCGCTTACCTAGTGGAAGATTTTCAGTTCAACTTCCTTTGATTGATACACCTGATTGTTTAGGTAATTCTTATAATATGGCGCTGCAAAGATTTCTAAATTTAGAAAAACGTTTTAGGAAGTTTCCACAATTAAAAACACAGTATTCCAATTTTATCAATGAGTATTATGAACTAGGGCATTTGGAAGAGCTACCAAATACAGCCTTTCTAAAACAATCTCATTTTCTCTGTCATCACGCAGTATTTAAAGAAAATAGTGAGTCTACTAAAATTAGAGTAGTTTTTGATGGTTCAGCTCCAACTACTTCAGGGTTTTCGCTTAATGATATCCAAATGGTTGGACCTAATATTCAAGACTCTTTATTTGCTATCCTCATTAGGGCTCGACAATACAAATTTCTACTAACAGCTGATATAGAGAAGCACTATCGACAAATTCATGTACATCAGGAACATCAAAACTTGCAGTTAATTTTATGGAGAGAAAACGAAAGTGATACAATCAAAATCTTGCGCTTAAAAACAGTTACATATGGTCTTGCAAGTTCTAGTTTTTTGGCCACTCGTTGTCTCTGGCAATTGGGACATGATTGTACTGATAAATTAATAGGTAAAATTATCAAACAAGATTTTTACGTTGATGACGTCATAACTGGCGCAGATAGTGAAAATGAACTTATACACATTCAAAATGCATTATCAGCCACTTTAAAAGGGGCATGTTTTAATCTTCGCAAGTACAAATCTAATTGCGAATCGATTTTAAAAACAGATGTAGTTAACTCATCAACTGAATTTAGTGTTAGTTCATCAACCAGTGCTTTAGGTATTAAATGGAATCCTGAAGATGATAATTTGCGAATTTCATTTGAGGTTCCACCAAAGGAACAACCAATTACTAATTACTAATTTTATCATTTACGTTTAAAATATTCGATCCTTTAGGCTTGATCAGTCCATGTGTTATTTTAGCAAAAATATTATTACAATCTCTGTGGCAAAAGGGTCTAGATTGGGATGAACCTGTTCCCAAGGATATAGAAAGGTCATGGGAAGAATTTAGTAATAGTTTACCACATCTTCTAAATGTAAGTGTACCTCGTAGAGTACTGTGCGAAAACTACAATTATGTTGAATTACATTCATTTAGTGACGCATCATTGCGGGCTTTTGGAGCTTGTATCTACCTTAGATCTATAAATAATGCAGGTATAATTAATGTTCAATTGTTGTGTTCTAAGTCGAAAGTTTCTCCTATTAAGCCGACAACGATACCCCGCTTAGAACTATGCGCAGCACTTTTAGCAGCAAAGTTATCGAAGGCGGTGGTGGCATCTCTTAGATGTACAGTCGCTCGTCAAGTACACTGGTGCGATTCTACTGTTGTCCTTGGATGGCTTCGTGCTGATTGTCATAAATTAAAAACATTCGTAGCAAATAGGGTTATCGAAATTTCAGAGCTTTCAGATATTTCATCATGGCAATATGTACCTACTTCATTGAATTCAGGGGATCTAGTGTCAAGAGGTGTCGCACCTAAGGATATAATTTCGAAAAAAACCTGGTGGAATGGCCCACTGTTCTTATCTAAACCAGAATCAGAGTGGTGTATTCCTTCGCCAGATGTCCCAAATGAAGTTAATTTGCCTGAGATTAAATTAATTTCTTCTGCAGGTGTAGTAAACGAAGCTACGGAAGTAAGCATAATTGAAATTGAAAAATATTCTAAATTTTCAAGGGTTCACAGAGTTTTAGGATATGTTAAACGATTTATTTTTAATTTAAGAAACAAAACTAATAAACGTCTAGGAGTTTTAAGTTTGGATGAGTTAAACGACGCTTTCCATAGTCTATGTATGATTTCTCAAAAGGAATCTTTTCCTAAAGAATATAAATTATTAGAAATGGGTAAATCTATTAGTAACAAGTCAAGCATCTTGTCTTTAACACCTTTTTTCGACAATAATTTAAGGCTAATACGAGTTGGTGGAAGACTGAATAATTCAGGTTATGATTTTAATAAAAAACATCCAATTCTTCTTCACTCCAATCATCACCTCACTAAACTCATTTTTGAACGCGATCACATTCGTCATATGCATGCTGGACCGCAATTATTACTATCATTAATTCGTGAATCTATTTGGCCAATCAATGGTCGATGTCTCGCACGAAACACAGTGCATAGATGCATAACATGCAGACGTCATCAAGGAAGGCCTCTAAATCCTATAATGGGCAACTTACCTGTACAAAGAGTTATGCCAGATTTTCCCTTTAAAACTGTAGGCATTGATTTTGCAGGTCCATTCTATATACTTAATAAGAGGGGGCGCGGGGCGCGAACAATCAAGGCATATTTGTGTTTATTTATATGCTTTCGTTTTAAATGTTTGCATTTAGAAGCTGTCAGCGACCTATCTAAATATGGTTTTTTACAGGCGCTTCGCAGATTTATATCTAGGCGTGGAAAACCTTCTGAAATATTCTGTGATAACGGAAAGAATTTCGTCGCGGCAGCCAAAGAAATAGGTAACTTCATAAAGGCAAACAAAAATGCTATTTCAGACTTTGCAACAGACGAGCATATAAAATTTATTTTTTCCCCGGCGCACGCTCCTCATTTCGGTGGCCTCTGGGAGGCCGGAGTTAAATCAGCCAAATTTCACATTCGTCGCGTTATGGGTAACACCCATCTTACTTTCGAAGAATTAGGTACTTTATTTACGCAAGTCGAGGCAATATTAAATAGTAGACCTTTATGTCCTTTATCATCCAATCCTAACGATTACCGTTCCCTAACCCCGGGACACTTTTTGATAGGTCGGTCATTGCTATCGCTACCATCTCCGTCACTCAACGACAAGAGCACCAATCATCTTCAACGCTATGCAAGACTGGAACAAATACGACAACATTTTTGGCAGCGTTGGCAGAAGGAATACGTGTCGGAGCTACAACAGCGATGCAAATGGAAAACTGATTGCTCAACATTACAAGAAGGAGATCTAGTTCTACTAATGGAGGATAATTTACCTCCACTATCCTGGAAACTGGCAAGAGTGTTACGTCTATTTCCCGGATCAGACGCCGTATCGCGAGTTGCAGAGCTGCGGACATCTACGGGCGCCACCTACCGAAGACCATTGGCCAAACTCTGCCCTCTTCTATCCGGGGCCGAGCTATGAAGTTGAAAGCGGTGCTTTCCACGGAGGGGAGGATGTTCGAGCGCCTACGACTACTAAATAGCAACACGATAAATTTACAACCACCGGCACGCTAACATTTCTTACTACCGACCAATTGATATTTCAAATACCTTCCACATTATTAATATTTTATGAATTTGCTTTGTCATTTCGTCATTCACTTTTCTATTCTTCTTGTTCGCACATACAAGTAAAAATAAACTAATTTTTTGTCAAGTCTATCTTTAATTATACCAACCAACCAAACATACAATTCGGAACATACTTCTATTATGAACTCGTACAATAAAAAGCTTTCTGAGAAAATTCAAGTTGTTCTAACAACTTTCATTGTATAGCAATCTATTGCTATACAATAAAATATATTCAATTGGAACAAGTAAAATATTCCTCGGGACGAACAAAGAAAGTGTACGGACATGACGAAAAACTTTTGAGTCCCCGAGAAAAAGTCGGTAAGTTGACGAAAGTTCGTCGCAAACGCGTGGAACGGCGCTTGGCAGTTGTTCACGCGTAAGAAATGCTACTTCGGAATTCGGATACGGATGCGAGAACTTGTCGCTTTGTTCGAAATTAATGGTTCAACAGTTCCGCGTTTAATTACTTGTCGATAAATTTGTTTATTTTTCCTTGTATGTTAATAAACAAAATAATTAGACAATAGGTGCCAAGCTAAAATGGGACTGGGCAGGCCATACAAGCCGCATGCATCCTGACCGCTGGGCAAAGATCACCGCAGAATTATGGGTAACAGATGATGGACGACGCCGTCCTGGCCGGCCTCGAAAAAGATGGCGCGACAAGCTAGACAAATACAAGCCAGGTTGGCCTACCGCTGCGTTAGATCGAGAGAGCTGGAAGACTTTGGGACAGGCCTTTGCCCAGCAGTGGTACAGCACAGGCTCTTAAAAAAAGTGACAAATTAGCTAAGGTGGCGTAGAACAATTAGCTATTCATGATTAAGAAATATTACCTATTCAATACGGATGTCAGAACATGTCGCTTTCTTTTCTATTTCTACATTAATTTTTGATTATCGATACATGTTTTTTTTCTCAGTTTTGTTATAAAATAATAATTTAAAAAAGGGGAAAAGTCCTTGTCAATAAGGGCTTAAACCTTTTCTATGAAATTAAGATAATAAAATAATATATAACAGAGCTTTGGTAGGTAAAACACGATACGTAAATACTAAATAGGGCATATTTCTAAGAATCCACGTTTTTGGGTTATTTATGTTTTTACTTTCTTTGAAATCCGACGAAAGGTCATTCTGCCTACTTAGTTTGTGTGTATTATTTTGCTGTAGATTTTATATTTGGGGCCAGCAACTATATAATTACTTAATTTGATAATCATGTGGGAACTGTACATTTTTCTTCGAAAATATCCCATATCACTTCGCGGGAGAAAGTTTCTCAAAATACCTCCATACCAACGTTGCAACAAAATTGGTTTAGCGGTTTGGACGTGAAGCGATAGCAGACAGCTTTTTTTGTGAAATAAGGGGGCAAACGAGCAAACGGGTCACCTGATGGAAAGCAACTTCCGTCTCTCATAGACACTCGCAACCTCAGAACAGCTGCAGGTGCGTTGCCGGCTTTTTAAGAGGGAATAGGGTAATAGGGGAGGGTAGGGAAGGGAATAGAGTAGGGGATTGAGCCTCCGGTAAACTCACTCACTCGGCGAAACACAGCGCAAGCGCTGCTTCATGCCGGTTTTCTGTGAGAACGTGGTATTTTTCCGGTCGAGCCGGCCCATTCGTACCAAAGCATGGCTTTCCCACGTTTAAATAGATGGATAGACAGACCCACTTTCGCATTTATAATATTGAGTATGGATATAGAATTCAGCATTGCCAGATTTTTTTTGCCAAGTCGGGACCTTGGAATTTTTTCAGTGAAATTAGCGGGATTCTTCCGTCAAAAGCGGGACATACACACACTGGCAAAATTAGCGGAACATAGGTAAAAAGGGCCAAAACTTGAACTCAAGTGGGTCGGGCTGTCTGAAAGCCTTTTTTATAGCTTCTAAGCTCATTCAAGAAATAAAATATTGAACAAAACTGGCAAGTTGACAGGTTTTTATAGCAATTATGCCCTAATAAGTGTTTTTCGATTATTGACGTTGTAAGTGTTCCTGATAAGAATGGCGTTTTAGCGGGGTGCAAGGTATGCTCAGCTCATTTGATTGTTTGGAAGAACACATTGCTTAGATACAAAATTATTGTGAAGAAAGTGATTTCCCAGCATCTGCGACAGCTAGAGCTGTAACCACGATAGAGAAAGGTCACACCTACCGTTCGGTCAGTCAGGCCTTAGGTGTGTCGGCTTCCGTGGTTCATCGTAACTTTCAACGCTTCAGAGAGACTGGATCTTACGTTCGGAGACGAGAACAAGACAGATATCGGGTGACAATGGTTCAGGATGACCATTTTGTAAGGAAACAAAACTTAAGAAATCGACCTCAAACTGCTATGCAGACACGAAACCTGTCGGAACAGGTCCAAGATGAACGTGTAAGTGATTGTACAGTAAGAAGAAGATTCAAAGAAGTTAAATTAAACTCAAAAGTGCCAGCAAGGGCACCAAAACTTGAGACAGGATACCGAAGAGCCAGGCTAAGATTTGCGCGTGAACATCAAAATTAGACAAGTGAGTGAAATCTTGTGCTGTACAGTGATGGGAGCAAATTCTGTGTACATTGTATTGACAGGCGATAAAGAATGTGGATAAATCATAAGGAAAGCTACAGGCCATCAAACTTACCGGAAACAGTGGCCTATGATGCAGGCTTCGTAATGGTTTGGAGTTGCATATGATTTGGAGCCCGCATGGAGCTGATGATTATAGATGATGGTACTTTGACAGTACAGGGCTATAGCACCGACATCCTGGAACTGCATGGTGTGCCTTTTACACAGTTTTAGGTAGTAATTTCAATTTTATGTGCGTCCATAGAGTAATAAAATCGGGCATTATTACCTAAACGATGCTGGCGTAGCCCAGGTGGAGAGGCCAGCGTGGTCTACGGATGTGGATCCGATTGAAGACGTGTGGCACATCAATGGGTGAACGGTACGAGTTAAAACTCCAGCTCCAAAATGTGTCCAGGAGCTCGAGTTGGCGCTAGTGGAGGAGTAGGAGAATATCCCACAGGAAATGATTGACAATTAAAATGCAAGCATGGAATGGCGTATCCAGGCCCTCTTGAGATCTATAGAAGGCATTACAAGCTTTTAACATGGCATTTCTTTAATAAAAATGGAGAATTTATCTTAAAAACTTACTACTGAAATTTCAAAGATTTTCTTAATTTTTTGATTTTTGCTGATTTTTTCTATTTTGCACGTTTTTATGCCCTATATTTATATAAAATTTATTTTTTAATAATCAATTAGTAAATAAATAAATAAATATATAAAAATCAGTGAACAATTTAAAAAAAATTGAAAATGTTGTTATGTTCCTCTAATTTTGCCGGTGTGTTTAGTAAAGAAAAGTATAAAATCAGAAGTTTTCGAATTTTTATCTATTTATTTGACTTAAAATTATGTTTACGTGACAATAGACTACAAAAGTAGCTATAGAAAATCCAGCCGTCTATCTCCCACACTCCTATCTTCATAACGCACCTTTCTTTCTCAGCACGCTGCACCTGACCTGAAAAGCGGGACTTTTTAAAAAATGAAATAAGGGGGCAAACGAGCAAACGCGTCACCTGATGGAAAGCAACTTTTGCCGCCCATGGACACTCGCAACATCAGAAGAGCTGAAGGTGCGTTGCCGGCCTTATAAGAGGGAACAGGGGAGGGTAAGGAAGGGAATAGGGAAAGGTAGGGAAGGGAATAGGGTAGGGGATTGGGCCTCCGGTAAACTCACTCACTCGGCAAAACACAGCGCAAGCGCTGTTTTACGCCGGCTTTCTGTGAGCTCGTGGTATTTCTCCGGTCGAGCCGGCCCATTCGTGCCGAAGCATGGCTCCACCACGTAAAAGTACTAGGGACTGAGCGTGTCCCGCCCGGGACATTAAATTTTCATTAAAAAATCGGGACGTCTCGCCAAAATCGGCATGTCTGGCAACGCTGAATTATAGATTTTACGAGTTTCAGCGATTTTCATACATTTTATTCTCACAACACTTCAAATCGCCTCAAAAAATTTAACATAAAGAACAAAACATAAAGCGATTTCGGTGTTGTAAAACTTCGTGCGCGAATTCGAGAGCTACATAATAATATGAAACAACTATTTCCATACAAAATAAGGCTTAAGTGGCCTTACGTACGACAAACGCTACGAATGCCAATACACTAAAAGCTTACACGTTCCGAAGTTGGAACGTTTTTAGGAATTTAAAAATGACAAAGGTATTGAAATTTCGTTTCGGTTACGGAATTCTCGCGATTGTTTTGAACTATTTTGTAATACTTTCTGTTTTGTATTTTGGCTTAGGTTGAGCCGTTGGGGAAATTTTAGGAATAATTCTTGCTCATAATATTATCTTATATATTTAAACGAGCAATTCTTGTATATATATATGTAATTGGAATCTCGGAATCGGCTCCAACGATTTTCATGAAATTTAGTATATAGGTTTCGGGGGCGATAAATCGATCTAGCTAGGAATCATTTTTGGCAAATGTCTTTTTACTCGTGTTTTATCGATAATCGATAAACTGAAAAATATGACTCCTCCTGACATATATTGGCGAATAATGATACTATTTTGTTAGCAACTAATTGTTTTAACGACCAGCAGATGGCGTTATTTAGTAACACGAAGTCAATGAGTGTTTGCTATACCGAGCAAAGCTCGGTCATCCAGGTACTTTTTGATTAAGTGAACTAATAATTAATGTTATGTAAAGTAGTCTAAACAAAATCACTAGATTATGAAATTGATAGTTGCAGTAGCTTCTATCGTACCCGCAACTCTGCCTTAAGCGAGGAGTGGAGCACCATGGGGTTTTAGTGGGTAGACTACAGGAGTCCCACATACCCCGGCTGATATCCCTTATATGTCGATAAAAAATATTTTTTTTCAATTAATCGAAACCCTTACAATCCACTTACCATCGAATCAATTTTTAACCCATTTTTTATGAAAATAGATTTTCAAAAAATCGTTTTTTTATAATCTAAAAAAAACAATCGATTGTTCGATTAATCGATTTCGATGATACAACACTACTCTCCAACCGTCTTACGGTTTTTCGATCAGCACGAGAATCTGACGCGAGTTTCACAGTTTTTACCCATCCTACAAAAGTGCTCAACGCCGCTAAAGAAGTTTTCACTACAAAAATGGTTATGAAATGGATGGATACTCCAAATACTTATACTAACTACTTAATACTTACGTTAGTTCGTTTGAATGGAAGCGGGCTATGCATGTATCATTGGGTTTTATAAGTATTTTAAACGGCGTTCCGGGATACACACATAATAGTTACTTCATCGGCTGAAAAGGTGACTCACCATGACAATATCATCCAAAATACAAACACAACAAAATTGCTGCTTCACTTTGTAATTTTTGTTAGGTAAGGAGGTACCAAATATATGTAACTTCCAATCATAGGTGGAATTAAAAAAAAAAAAAAAAAAAAAACTTCCAATCATAGACTTCAAAATCTAGTTTTTACCAGCACCACATACACAAACGAATAGAGATTCTGCGGGGCTAAAATGGTCACATTTAGCAATAGGCATGATGACAATTTTTTTTTCTTATCGGTAATTGAAAGACACTTAAAAATAGAAACATCGTTGAAAGAATTACTCTGATAGCTTGAGCGTGTCGGGCAGGTCTTTTTGTAGGTGCTACGAAAGTATGACGTCAGTCTTTCGTAGTTTGTACGCATCGGGAGACAACTTTGTTCGACAGGTATATTATATATTGCGTTTATGAAAGTGGTTTCATAACAAAAGTTGCTTTTAATTGCATAAGTTATCGAATTGTATACAAATATTAAGAAATTTAATTGAAATAAAATTCGACTTGAATATCCAACTTTGAAGGCGCATAACAAAAAAAATACAAATTCTATCAAGCTGAAATTTTGGGAACATTTATTTTTTACCGTGATTTCTTCATTTTATTAACAAAATTCGCTAATCTTTGACCTTGTCATCATCCCTATTCCTCTCAATCAATTCAGCAAATGAATTGTCAAAACTGTCAAACTGACAAATGTCAAATCAGTACAAAAATACAGAAATAAATTGTAAGCAGAGTTGCATGTTGCGATTTTAGAAAAATGAATCATATTATGATTCATATCATGATTCTTCAAAGCGACCATTTTAGCCCCGCTGATATTCACTAATGGTATTCTGTAGACTAGGTACAAAACGAAAGGTATTTCCAAATACGCGATAAACTCAGATTAATTAACGCGCAATGGAAAAGCGAATTTGGACTTTTTGATGAAGTGCAAACGGCGAATCGAGGCACAAATCTTCATATTAGAAAATGCGTATGAAATTCCGTGCCGCTTCGTTTTGATTAGATATAATATTATAAGCAGGCCCCTAGACGATCGATTTTAATGTGCAATATTATTGACCATTATATTGAACACGCTTCAATCTTCAATTTTCGTCATCTTTCATTCAACTTTCGTTTTGGCATATTCAATAATCAGTTGCAGTGTCTGTCAGATTATTGTAACATGTGCGACGAGAATATTTTACTGGGTGAAATATGTGCGACTTATTTAGTCATAAGAAATTCCAGACAAAATAGAACCAAGCGAAAGTTTTGCATACGGTCAGAGCGCATGCCTCACGTGCACTTGACTGCGCTATAACGCATGTCCTTGATGAACAAAAAGGGCACAGTGTAGACATAGCTAATATAAATTGTTCAATACTAATGTTCAATGATATCTAATATATATAAAACTCAAAGGTGACCGACTGACATGATGATCTATCAACGCACAGCCAAAACTACTGGACCGATCGGGCTGAAATTTGGCATGCAGGTAGATGTTATGACATAGGCATCCGCTAAGAAAGGATTTTGATCAATTCCACCCCAAAGGGGTTAAAATAGGGGATGAAAGTTTGTATATAATAATACTTCTTAACGCGAGTGAAGCCGCGGGTAAAAGCTCGTTGCACAATAAAATTGATCGTCTAGGGGCTCACTAAGGCTGGATTTATATTATGCGTCCGCCCGATCGCGCGGTTTGGCGACAACAACGCGAGGCAGGCAACTGCATGTAAATGACAGCGCGATAACGCCGCTATTAAAAAAATCTTTTTTATTTTTAAGGTTCCGTACCCAAAGGGTAAAAACGAGACCCTATTACTGAGACTTCGATGTCTGTCAATCTGTCTCCAGGCTGTATCTCAAGAACCGCTATAGCTAGACTTCTGAAATTTTCACAGATTTTGTATTTCTGTTACCGCTATAACAACAAACACAAACAACGCAATAAAATTTGATTTTTTTAGGTTTTTCAGTCGTAATCAATAATGGTAACAGCTAGTCACTTGATTGCGCGTCAAGATTTTTCTTTTTGCGGTTTAAAGTGCTTGCAGCTATTATTATTCCTAAAAAAATATTTAAAATTATTATATTTAAAATTTTCGTGTCGCGCTGTTTTTTGCCCTTTTCAAAGGGGTGAAACCGATTTTATAAAAACTATCTATTTCTGTTTTTATTTAACGTTTTAAAAGTAAAGATACCTACTCGATATTATGCAGCTAAACACACACACACACACACACACACACACACGCACACACACACACACACACACACACACACACACACACACACACAGGTACACACAAACAACATTTTCGTATTTACATAAGTATTTACTACATAGACAAGATTCAGACATCACATAATTATACATACACAGCCCACGTTTTTTGTACAATGAAAACTTTCCGAATACCATTATGGATATTACAGTCCATTCGGATTTATTTATCCTCATATTTCCTACGAAAGTGTACCTTATGCCATCAGCATAGAGGTCAAATGTGGAATAACTGAAGGGATATTAATAGTGGGTCATGTACAGGCGGTACTCGTCTTTTGGCAGCGAACACTATTGTCTCAGAGATTAATGAAACCTGCTATAAATAATGCTAAATGTGTTACGGTTTTGTATACATACCTTGTATACAAAACAAGGTAAATTGTATACAATAAAAGAAATCTTGTATAGGTACAAGACAGAGAAAATGTTATATTTCTAACCTAGTCGGATTAATAATATAAACGTAACTCCCATACTTCAACTGTTTTGAATTTGGTTCCTTTTCGCACACTAAAATACGGCAATAGCAACGAAACACTAACACTCAAATTTACGAAATAAAGCCGTTGACATTGTCACTTCTATATTTACATAAAATTGTATACCGAATACATGCTTAAAGTATGCATGTATTGGGGTCACATTTTGTAGACTCGTGGAGAAATTTTTTGACACAATTACTCTTCCTTAGTTTTTATTATTCGTAGCGTCTAACGTAATATTTTGCTAAACGACAAACGGATAAAGCGTTTCACGGCCGCACTCAGTGCCATTTAATGATGATAACACTTCAATTCAATGTAGACTTTGGCAGATAATATTTAGACCTTTTTTAATTACAATTTACAGCTAAATAATTAATAGAGTCTCTCAGTCTCTGAGAGCGACAGTTACTCCTGTAGCTTTATCTTTACAATAAACAAGAAAACTAATTAAACAATTTAGAAGATACTTGACGTGGGAGAGCCATGCTTCGGCACGAATGGGCCGGCTCGACCGGAGAAATAGCACGTTCTCACAGAAAACTGGCGTGAAACAGCGCTTGCACTGAGTTTCGCCGAGTGAGTGAGTTTACCGGAGGCCCAATCCCCTTCCCTACCCTCCCCTAATCCCTTCCCTTCCCATCCCTACCCTCCCCTATTACCCTATTCCGTCTTAAAAAGCCAGCAACGCACCTGCAGCTCTTCTGATGCTGCGAGTGTCCATGGGTGTCGGAAGTTGCTTTCCATCAGGTGACTCGTTTGCTCGTTTGCTCCCTTATTTCATAAAATAAAAAAACTCACACGAATTAGGATTAGTTTTCCTTACAACGTAACGCAGCGATACAATGCATTTTATGAACCATTCACATATTTTGGAATGCTACGGATTTCTGGACTCAATGTGTAGGTATCATCTAATGAAATAAAATTAAAAATATTATATAGTTATTTTTTTTTATTTCTTGATTAACTCATCGCAAAACGACCCTTAGTAGATAGATAATAAGTAAGAACTGAGACAAAATCCCAATTTTAAGGTTCTTATGCTATGTTACGAAATTTTCGTGCAGAATAACATTTAACGACACACGTTTCAATTTCGTGAACATACCTGCCAACGTGAACGTGAAAAATGTTATAAGAGAGTCTGCTTATTTTAATCAAGCACACAGAAAAGTCAGCTTTAAAAAGTCAGCGTGTACACATCCTTAGTTTAAAAAACTTTATAACATCAGAAACACTAACGAAGATTAAACAAAAACTTGGTTCGTTTATCTTAGCTGAAATATTTAAAAACAGCGAAGGCTAGTTAAAGTTTTAATCTAGTAGAGTAGGGGAGAGTAAGTGAAGTTTTGTCTTGAAAATTTTAGTTTTTGGCTGTTTTCTCTACTTGATTGAGTTTATAATATGGTCCGGTAGTTTTTTACTAGAGAAGTTGTGCGCGGCTTCACTCGCGTAAAAACAATCCCAGGATAGCCGTACATTTTCCGCGATAAAAGTACCCTATATCCTTTCCTATGGTCTAATTCAAATCTTTGCCAAATTTTATCAAAATGGGCCAGGTAGTTTCAGAGGATATTCGATGCAAACAAATAAACTTTCTTATTTTTAATGTTTTCTTGAAAACTTTTAACACAATACAGGTACAGTTTGTGCATTAAAAACAAGCGCGAGTCGGACTTGCGCACGAAGGGTTCCGTACTTCACTAGTTATTTTATTTTAATTTTAATATCAATTATTTAAGTAGAGTTAATATAATTTAGGGCTCTATAAAAGTTTTCAAGTGCCTAGCCATTATTGATAGGTATCGAGCAAAAATAGCAAACAAATCAAGTTTATTGTATGGGAATCCCCTTAAATATTAATTTTATTTTGTTTTTAGTATTTGTTGTTATAGCGGCCACAAAATTTCAGAAGTCTAGCTATAGCCGTTCTTGAGAGACAGCCTGGAGAGTGGAGACAGACAGACAGACGACCAGATAGGCGTCGAAGACTTAGTAATAGGTTTCCGTTTTTACCCTTTGGGTACGGAACCCTAAAAAAGTATGAATCACACTTATAAAGGCGAAGGTTTATAAGTGTTCGTTTATTGCTTCACGCAGACCTTACTAAACAAATTTTAATACATTTTTCTCATTTTTAATTAAAAGACAAGCTGCTTTTCATCCAAAAAAAGAAAATTATTCTCATGAAATACTATTTCACCTGTACTTAAATCTACCGCTATAACTTAAAAATGATAGTAACGTAGAAAAACTATAAAGTTCCTGGAATCCTAGTTAGAATCAGATAAAAGATACAGGTGTTTCAACAAACCTGGAATAATTATTCCGATACGATTGAAAATAGCGAGTTTTAGTTGGGAAAAATGGAATTATGAAGAATGTGTTTCCGTTCCGGTAGTCGTGGTTCCGTAATTGGAATTTTCAGTTGGCGGTGCGAAATACTAATTTACGAGTTGTGATCCTAAGCTTTTTAGAATCTAGCGTTAAGAGGGATGTACAATTGTACACTGTGTGTTTATAATCACAAGAATCCACACATACTAATATTTTGTGTCATACGAAAGTGTAATTTATGAATAATGTTTTTATTTTAATTTGTTCTGTATACAGCAATGATATTCACACACCATTGTTATGGTAGGATATGTAACGAATAAGAACTATTATAACCCTTGTTACCCTTTTGACTACATATCTGTGAATAAAATATGATCTTGATTCTTGATTATTGTAAACTGTACATGCTAAAAGTGTGTATGTAGTATATTGTCTGTGTATTTCATTAGCCCATTAATCCCCAAGCGGCAGCCGGTTGCCGCATGACAATTTAAAATTTATTGTGTCTGCGATACCCACGATGGAGGTGTTAAAAGAACAAGAAGCTGCATAGGCTATCCACAACTTGTTTGACAGATACTCCATACTCTATCTGTCAAGTTCGTCATGCCTATTGCTTGTGATTTCACTGTATGGCGGCGCCGGGCGTTTGCATCGCCATATAAACCCAGCCCCAGGGCCCTTCCACACGACGTTTTTTACGCTCGTTTGTATCGATACTAACGCAAGTTGAACACTCAGCAAAAGGTACTCAGCAAAGGATATCCGGGACTTATCAAGAAGTGATGAAATCGGCCCTTAATATTAAAAATTATATTTTCAATAAATGAATTATAAAGATCGTTCACTGAGGCTTTTATTAACAGCTATCGAAATCAGAATTTTTCATAGCCCTGTGGGCATCGGGCTTTGGAAATGTTAAATCAGCGTTCATTTTTGTCGCTTCGAAATTATACCCATTGATTTTGCGATTTCCTTCTGTTTGTCCGTCGATTTAACGATGTTTGTTTACCTGACACCTGCAGCGTTCTACAGGGAATTCTGATTTAATATAAGTCGGATTATAGCTTCAGAATTGCATAATCGAAGCTGCTAAACAATATCCAATGGGAAGGAAAATCAGGAGTTTTGAATTAATTTCATAATTAATTATTTGATTACATTTGAAACTGTTATCACACTTGATGCTTTTTACAACTTTATAACGCAGAAATTAATTGGCTAAAGTTTATCGCGCGGTAACGTACGTTTTATGGGTCAAAACCTATCCTGTGTTATACAACAGAAATGCCTCGAAACTGAAAGTATCTCTTTAACAAACCTAACAATTGGTTCAGCGGTTCGAATAGGTAACAGACAGTTAGACAATACACATTCATATTTGTTCCTATAACAGTATGATAATATAATATCTATGGACGCTTCACACCACGTCAGTCTGGCCCCGTGCTAAGTACCTGAAGGACTTGTGTTACGGGTACCAGACAACAGACGAAAATATATTTAATACTTTTATACTATACATATATTTAAGATTTTTATTATAATATGATGCACATATTTAATACACATCCATGACCCAGAAACTTTGAAAACTTTTGGGATACGAACCCGCGATCCCCGGCTAGAGCTACCAACAGCCCAACTGAGCCACTGCAGAGGTAATCACAGTAAGCTATGTTCTGTAGAATTTAAAGCTGCTTATTAAACGTATTCGTAGTAACAAATTTTATTTATATCATACTATTGCATAAAATACACGATGAAAAATCTCATTAGATAATTTAGTAAAGGAAAATATGAAAAGTGAAAATTTTCCACAAGAGGCGTGTAATGAAGGAACAACATTTCAAAACACGCGATTTTCAAATTAATTCCTCCAAGTTTTCAATGTGCTCGGGAATTCTTGCCAACTTTCATATGTACGACATTGATGTTAATTAATTGCGAGTTGTCTATAGAAATTAGGGAGCCCTAGAACATTTTTTTGACTAAGCAGTAAGTACTATCAAGCAAATTTTTGTGAGTAGGTTCATTTTGATAAGATGAAACATGAACGATGAAACAACATTTTTATCTCCGAAAAATCTTGAAAGTGGTAGCTAACAGAAACAGAAAGGGTTTCATACTTTGACATGATGGTCCTGAAATATGGATTGTTCTTTTTATATTAAATCATATAACTATTAAAAGTCAACCAAGTTTTGTTGATTACAGGACCCTATAACGGAACCCTAACGAGCTGATTTATTATATATTGATATATTAATAGTCATAAAATATAAGAGCAATATTGTTCTACAAAATATAAAACAGCCACTTTCAAGATTTTTCGCAAATAAAAATGTTGTTTGTCATATCAAAATGAAGCTACTCACAAAAAATTTGCTTGATAGTATTAAAAAAAATTGTTCTACGGATCCCGTACTTGTTTGCTCTATAAATAAATGATATTATGTATATTAATATAACAAATATTATTTACCATATCAGTAAGTATCTATAATGTTTTATTCAATATGATAATAATTCTTACGAATTGCGTAGCTGTTTGTGTTTTTCTAACTCCTATAAAAAGTAGATACTTTAGCTATAATGATGCTACATTTTTTTAATACTAAGGGTCATTATCATGCCCCTTCTTTAGAAGTTAGAGAGGGACACATATTCTACCACTTTGGAAGAATCTCTCTTGCAAACTATTCAGGTTAGAAAAACATGATATTAGAAACCTCAATATGATTTTTGAAGACCTATCCATAGATACCGCACCACACGCATAGGTTACATAAAAAATGTTTCAGTTGTACATAACCCCTAATATTTTTGATAATTTTTCCATTGTGTATCAAAATCTTAATGCGGTGTACAGACTACATCTACTTACCAAGTTTTAAAAGTATAGCTCTTATAGTTTCGGAGAAAAGTGGCTGTGACATACGGACGGACAGACAGACCGACAGACAGACATGACGAATCTATAAGGGTTCCGTTTTTTGTCATTTGGCTACGGAACCCTAAAAAGTAGATACTTTAGTTATAATATTGCTACCTTTGCCTGTTTCACCACTTCCTGATAAAGTGCCGGATAGGCTATCCACAACTTTTTGACAGATTCTCCATACTCTATCTGTCAAGTTAAGGAGTGGATAGCCTATCCGTCACTTATCAGGAAGTGGAGAAACATGCCTTTAGTAGGTTACTTATTATTAATAAATACTATATTATTGTTGGGGGCGATACCGGTCCGTCCACGTCGTGTCCCTGGGCACCTCCCCCGTGCCATCGTGAGCCTTTTCACGGTGACACGGGAGGGGTGGCTGAACGCCGGTATGTGTGTTTGTGTGTGTAATTCTGTGTATGCATGTGAGATAGATGGGCCCGTGGGCCCCGAAGCCTAAGCTTTTGTGCCCGGTGATAGGCTGCATGGTCACTCGGCGAGTTCAGGCCATTAGGGCACAAGGTCGACCCAGCCTAAAATGGGGTTTTCAACATGGAAGGTCCCTATAATAAAATGGGGTTTTCAACATGAAAATGCGAGAACGCAGTCCACTGCGCTCTCTGCGAATCTAAGGGCAGACCAGCCAACCATCGCGTGGGTAGCAAGACTTGCGATAGACCGGCTCCTAAAAATAAGGAAAGCTCTGAAAAGAGCAAGACAATTCAGAAACCGGCTACGACAAGTCCGGCTGCGGTCCCTGGATCTGAGCAGGCTAATTTGATGGACACCACTAATAATGGCTAATAAATTTCTGCAATGTAATTTGAACCACTGCGCCAATGCGCAGGACCTTTTCGTCCACTCAATGGCGCAGTGGTCCATAGACATTGCAGTAGTAGCTGAACCGTACCGCATCCCAAATCGTACGGATTGGACAAGTGACGTGGACTCTTCCGTAGCGGTAGTCACCAGGCCTAGAATAGTGACAAATGGCTCAACCCAGGGTCAAGGCTTCGTTGCCGTCAACGTTGGGTCTCTTACAGTCGTAGACGTCTATTTCTAGCCGAATAGACCGTTGAGAGATTTCGAGGCACTTTTGTCGAGACTCTGCGCTCTTATATGCGAACAGTCCCAACCGGTTGTCGTCGCCGGGGATTTTAATGCCAAGTCTCAGTTGTGGGGTTGACGGTGACGAACGCCAGAGGTCGAGTGCTCGTCGATTGGGCAAACGTAATCGGACTGGTCGTGCTCAACCGCGGCAATGTTAGCACATACGTACGACATAATGGGGAGTCCATTGTCGATATTACTTTAGCGACGTCCAGCATTGCTCGCCGGGTAAGCAGGTGGTACGTTAATGAAAACACGGAGAGGTTGTCGGACCACCGGTATATACGGTTTGACATCGACAACACCTCAGATAGAAGAGGTCGCCAATCTTCACATCATGGCGGCCCCCGGTGGTCCTTGCAACGTCTTGATTGACTGAAGCCATGACGCAAATTTGCGATGCATCTATGCCCCGAGCCAGACCGACACAACGTCGATGCAACCCCACCTCTCACCGAGAGCCTGGATCCGCAGCTAAGGGAGTCTGTCCTCTCCGCCCTTTTCCCTCCAAAGGCTGACTGGACTCCGCCGGCGATGGCGCCACCAAGTGATTCCGAAGATGAGACAGACGAAAAAATTCAGCCCATAACATCGGCGGAACTTGCAGCGGCTGTGGCAAAGATGCGACAGAAGAACGCAGCCCCGGGCCTAGACGGCATACCTGAGAGAGAGAGAGCCGCGTGTGGGTGCTCGCCTTGGAAGAGATGGGAGAGCGGGTACTCACCGTACTCAATATCTGTCTGTCGCAATGCCGGTTTCCGAGTCGCTGGCAAGCTGGTCCTGCTCCGTAAAAAGGGCAGACAAGAGACTCAGCCTTCGGCGTACCGCCCGATCGTTCTCCTTGATGAGGCGTGCAAAATACTCGAGAGAGTGCTCGTTGCGCGCCTCACCGAGCACCTTCATCGTGTTGGCCCAAACCTCAACGCCAATCAGTTTGGATTTCGGATGGGTCGATCCACTATCGGGGCGTTAGATCAATTGCGAACCATCGTAAAGGAAGGAACCGCCCGGGGCAAGGTAGTTTTGGCAATATCCCTGGATATATCTAATGCCTTTAACTCCCTGCCCTGGGCAACGATAAAAAAGGGCTTCGGTATCATAAGGTGCCCAAGTACCTGAGAAGGATTTTTGGTGATTACCTTTCGGTGCGGTACATAGAGTTTCCAACAAAAGAAGGATGGAAAAGAATGGCAGTTGTGTGCGGTGTTCCACAGGGGTCTGCCCTGGGACCCCATCTGTGGAACATCGGATACGACTGGGTGTTACGCATCGCCAACCTACGAGAAGTAGTGTTGCTGTGTTATGCCGATGACACTCTAGTAATTTGTCGTGGGAAAACGCACCGCGAGGCTATTATTCTTGCGACAGCTGCGGTCACCCAGGTGGGGCGCCGCATCCACGCTCTGGGCCTGGAGGTTGCCTTAGAGAAATCCTAGGCGATCAGTTTTCATGGCCCACAAAACGCGCCACCGACGGGAGCTGCCGTAATTGTAGGCGGTACAAGGATCGAGGTCAGTCAGTCGATGACATACCTGGGTGTAGTGCTGGATAGCCGGTGGACTTTTAAAGAGCACTTCCGCCGTTTAACGGTGAAAGTCTCCAAGGCCGCCGGCGCATTGGCGGGCCTTCTCCCGAACCTAGGGGGACCCAGTTTGAGATGTCGGCGCCTGTACATGGGAGTAATTCGCATGTGCTTGTACGGTGCACCGATATGGGCCGAGCGACTGACAACCAAGACCAGGAGGATCCTAACTGGGTTGCAACGGACAATGGCAATAAGGGCGATAATACCGGACCATCTCCAAAAATGCTGCGTGTGTCCTTGCCGGCAGCATCCCGTGGGATATCGAAGCCGAATCATTGGCTGAAATATTTTGGCTGTGCCAGGAGGAACGCGAAGAAGGACGGATCCCACCGCCAGACCAAATACGGCGATGGAGAAGAGCAGCACGGGACCGGGATTTAGACCTTTGGCTCGATCGTCTAAATGAGTCCCCAGTCAGCGTAGATCTGCTAGGCGCAATACGTCCCGTACTGAGGGAATGGGTGGACAGAAACAGCGGTGCGTTGACGTACCGCCTCACACAGGTGCTGACCGGGCATGGCTGCTTCGGTCAGTACCTGTGCGACATGGCCAGACGCGAGCAAAACACTGCTTGCCATCATTGTAATGACTACCGGGACACGGCGCAGCACACGTTGCTCGTCTGTCCCGCTTGGAGCAGTCAAAGAGCGGCCCTACAGGCCACTATTGGACCCGACATCACGCTGCCGGCCATCGTTCGTGCGATGCTGGACAGCCAACAATTTTGGAGGGCAGTCGAGACATTCGCTGAATCGGTGATGTCGTCGAAGGAGGAGGCGGAACGCAGGCGAGAGGCGGAGGCGCACGATCCTCGGGGAAGGCCGAGGCGGAGACCAAGGGCCAGACATGGTCACGACGTCCCGCCTTAGCAGGGGAGCTCGGGGCGTCGGCATGGGGCTGCCGTCGCCCATGACATCGAGTCCCGGGTAGACCACGATGCGCTAGGTATTCCAGCGCATCGTCGCGGAGTGGTGTGGAATGTGGTGTTTCCACGAGTGGCGCCCAAAGAGGCAGAGGTGGTGGGGCTGTGGTCATATATCACGTGTTTCCCGTGGTCCCACCTTCAGGAGCAGGAACACCGTTGGGGGTTTTAGTGGGTAGTCCCGGGTGCGGATACTACGTCCGCCCCGGGGAGTCCCACATACCTCGGTGGTCCTCCCCAGGCCCCGGGGGTGCGTAAATGCATTCCCCCAACGATAAAAAAAAATAAAATAAAAAAGAGGTAAGTATATTATTGTTCAGATTTTAGAACTGTTTAACGAATGGTGACTGTTTTAATTCAGTCTAGTATCCCGTAGTTCTAATCAATTATATTTTGCGATCCATACTTAGGCCCTATAACCTATTTCACCAATTTCTGATAAGTGTCGAATAGGCTATCGACCATTTAACTTAACAGTTAAAGTATGGATAATAGGAAAAAAAATTGTGAATTGGTATATCTATAATAATGTAACAAGTAACAATATTATCTATCTAGTATCTGTATATTATGTATTCTTTCATTGGTCTAATGTTGTATTAGAATGTATCATTATATTTTTCAACACTCTATTATGTCTAAGTCTTTTATATAATATTATATTATAATTTTAAAATATAGCTTCCGTCTGCTTGTCCTCAGCCCGAAAATAAGGGGTCCACGGAAGATCAGGGACGACTGTTCGGTTGTCTTAACCTGAGTGGTCTCCGTTTCTACACACTTGGGTGTTACACTGGCGTGCTATAATTGTGATATCAATACATTAATTGTTTTTTTCTTTTCTTTTTTTTTTGTTTACCTGTGATAGTTTTTTTATGTATGAATTAGCTGTAGCTGTAGATTATAGGTAAAATAGGTTAATTTTTAATTTTGTTCTTGTTTATATCAGTTCTGTATATAATACCTATATTATGTCATATGTCACATGTGTAACATTTAATGGTGGCAGAATAAACGTTTATTTATTTATTTTTATTTTATTTAATTGCCAATTCAGCACTTTCTGATAAAATGCCTGTGTGTATTATTATAAATGCGAAAGTGTACCTGTCTGTCTGTCGGTCTGTTCAAATTTGATATTGGCCCGGAAAAATGTACGGTCCGCGCGATAAACGAATTTTTGCGCAACAAATTCGCTGGCGTTATTAAGCTAAGTACTCACATACGGTTTTGCTCGATAGTTTTACTCCAAATCGAGCAATAACCATCGTGTGGACAGCAAAACTGACAGGTCGAAGGCTCGCTTCGAGCCGGCTCGATGGAATTAAATATGTCAAATATGTCATTCCCTTCGATTCGGAGTAAAACTATCGAGCAAAAATGGTGAGTACTTAGCATTAAAATAATAAAAAAATATCACACAATGGTACCCTTTCAAAGCAGGTTCTGAAACAAGCCGGTTTAAAGAAATAGAAGAACTTAAAAAATGCGGGCTTATGTTGGATAACGTCAGAAGATAAGCGGCCCATCCATCTTCCTCCGGGCGACGTATGCGAGATACCGCCCTTATGTGATCGAATATCGCTTATACGAGGCGGTTAAGCTTGTTATTTCTTTTAAAATGTCATACTGCATCAGGAATTTAAAAATTTGTTTGCTGTCGGTTTAGAAAACTAGGTGCTCGCGTCTCCGTATGCGTAAAATGAAATCGCATTTTATTATAATTCCAGCTGACCCGGCAAATGTTGTTTTGTCATTTAAAATATTTCTAGTATTTTATATTACAATACTTTTGCAAAAATATGTCACAATATTATGTTGACACAATATTAAGGGTGGTCACGTAGTGCAGCAATAGAAAATATTCTTAATCATTTATATCCGGGACTCAAAGCTAGGAAATCTTATCCAAATCGGTTTCATGTTCATATCAGATTTTCCTAATTTCTAAAGTACTTGAGATGGATTAGAAGTGTTTCTTATGTCTCGGTTCTGCGACAAAATAAAACAATTTTAATCCTAAGAATAGAAGCATTAATTCTTCGGAAGAAGTAATTACATAGCTTGACGTATTTTATAATAGTTGAACTATTTTTATATTATTACTAGCGACCCGCTCCGGCGTCGCATGGGTATAAAATATATAGCCACTGAAAAAAATATTAAAATCGATAGCCTATGATCCTTCACGTGGTCTACTTCTTAACTGTGCAAAATAAAATAAAAATTGCTCCAGTAGTTCGCGAGAAAAGCCCTTTCAAATAATTTCCCCCGTATTTTCCACATTCTCCTATTAATATTGTGTGATAAAATTGAGCATATAGCCTTCCTCAATAAATGGGCTATCTAACACTGAAATAATTTTTCAAATCGGACCAGTAGTTCCTGAGATTAGCGCATGCAAGTTAGCTCTTTCAAATAATTTTCCCCGTTTTTTCCACATTTTCCTCTATTTCTTCGCTCCTATTAGTCTTAGCGTAATAAAATATAGCTTTTAGCCTTCCTCGATAAATGGGCTATCTAACACTGAAAGAATCATCAAAATCCGTTGCGTAGTTTTAAAAATTAAAGGGAACTAAGGCACATGAGAGAAGAAAGCGACTTCGTTTTATAATATGTATACTGATTTTTTTTTTTATTAAATAAGGGGGCAAACGAGCAATCGGGTCACCTGATGGTAAGCAACTGCCGTCGCCCATGGACACTCGCAACATCAGAAGAGCTGCAGGTGCGTTGCAGGCCTTTTAAGAGGGAATACGCTCTTTTCTTGAAGGTTTGCAGGTCGTATAGGTCCGGAAATACTGCTGGTGACAGTTCGTTCCAGAGTTTTACAGTGCGCGGCAGAAAGTTACGCGAAAAACGCACTGTGGAAGACTGCCACTCATCAAGGTGATGTTTTTCGCGTGGGACGATGGCGAAAAGTTGCAGGTGGTATGATTCCGAACAATTCCTCAGAGCACTCCCCGTGATACAGCCGATAGAGGATGCAGAGTGAAGCTACATCTCGGCGTAATTCCAAGGGGTCCAAGCTGTTTGAAACACTATGGCAGTCAACAATTCGAGCGGCCCTTCGTTGGATACGATCCAGAGGGAGCAGTTGGTATTTTGGCGCCCCTGCCCAGAGGTAAGAACAATATTCCATATGAGGCCGAACCTGCGCCTTGTAGAGTTGTAGGCGTTGGTCCGGACTGAAGTACTGTCTCGCTCTGTTAAGATTTAACTACTATTTTAAATTGTGCACTAGATAACCCGGTGTACTTGGTATCACTTCCCTCCTAAATATAAACCTTCCCATTGTTTCCAGGAATATTCCAAAACTAAAATTTTCCAAACTTGTTTAGTCGTTTTCGAGTTGTAACGAGACTAACAAAATTGAAAATGTAAGACAGCAATATGTCGATTGTTGCCGAGCAAAAGAAAATAATAAAAATACACGCGTGTGGCAAAATGCCGCGGTAAAGCTATATGCATGGCAACGCCGCACTGCTGTGCTGGTGGGGTGTTAGGTTTATTTTCGTTACGGATTTTCTTGATTCGGTCACCGCGCTCAAATTCCACAAAAAGCTATGACAACAACATATTTTATAGAAATGATTTTGCAAATTTTATCAAAGTGATGGTCCATGATTTTCTTCGGCATAAAAATCAATTAAAATGACGGCCTAACAAGTAAATTTTTATAAAGGGTGTACAAGATTCAGCAAACTTCATAGCGGGGTAGGCAAATTTAATAAATCTGTTAATTTTGATGACTCCAACAAGCCAATTTGAATAATTGAGTTTCACTCTTTATGGAAACGAGAGTTCGGGGACTCTGAAACATTTTTAACACTTACAAGAAAATGCTAATTTACTTTTGTGAACTCCTAACCGACTTATAGAAAACGAAGAAGGTTCTTTAATGATGTCAGTGGCGAAATATTTAGGCGAATTCATGCAACCCGTACAAACTTTTTGATTTAATGAGTATTTAAATAGCGCGTATTACAAATTATTTTGCTAGTTTGTAATATTGAACTAACCTTCTTCGCTCTACCTTTTTTTAACTAAGAAGGAAAGTAGCAAGAAGTATTGAAAACCGGCGTGAAACAGCGCTTGCGCTGTGTTTCGCCAAGTGAGTGAGTTTACCGGAGGCCTAATCACCTACCCCATTCCCTTTCCTACCCTCCCCTATTCCCTTCCCATCCCTACCCTCCCCTATTACCCTATTCCCTCTTAAAAGGCCGGCAACGCACCTGCAGCTCTTCTGATGCTGCGAGTGTCCATGGGCGACGGAAGTTGCTTTCCATCAGGTGACCCGTTTGTTCGTTTGCCCCCTTATTTCATAAATAAAAAGCCTATGTACCAATTTAAAAACTTTTCTGCAGTTCATGAGGTTAGCGCGTTTTAACAAACAAACTATTCAGCTTTATAAATATTAGAATAGACAGTGTGCCACGTTATTTTTATTAACCATGTAAAAAATACGTGTGGCACTCGGGGACTGCCGTGGTAAAGCTATTGCATAACATCTAGTCTACATGCATACGTCTAGTCGCACGCACACAAACACCGCACCGAAATTTACCGAACTGAAACGATGTTAGATAAAGACGTGTTAGGTATGTTTTCGGTACGGAATTTCTTGATTCGGTCGCCGCCCTCAAAACCCGCGATAAATGCTATATCTTACAAAAAAAAAAAACTTAAAACTTTGTTTCAACAAAACAAATCGTAAAAAAAGCATAAAAACGCCGGGAAGAATAAATTGATGTACAATTTGACGGTGAAATTCTTTGCTCGAGAGCAAGTCTCGAAAATGGCCGCTCGGAATTGACTTTGATTGATAGATCCTACCGACTGCGCTCCTTGGGAATTACAACAATGAGATCCGAACAAAAACACCACTTGATCGATACATGACCGAAATTACTTTTTGATTTTACTGACGATAATTAAGATTGTAAGAGTGAGAGCTAAATTATGAAGATTTCTTGAGGGGAGTTTTAAGGGCCTGTTTCACCACTGTCTGACAAAGTGCCGAATAGGCTATTCACAACTTTTTTGACAGATTCGCTATACTTGATGTGTCAAGTTAATCGGTGGATAGCCTATTCGTCACTTATCAGGAAGTGGTGAAACAGGCCTTAAGTGCGCTAATGCTTAAAAGTAGCTTACTGTATTGAGTATAAAATAATTATAATGACTTAGACTTGTCTTCGGTTTAGATAATTATTATTATTATCTCTATCGCCTCCGTGGTCCAGTGGTTCAGAGCTCGGCTCTTGACTCGGAGGTCGTGGGTTCGATTCCCGCGTTGGAAACATGTTATTTCCAAGTTTGGTTAGGATAATGCAGGCTGATCTCCTGATTGTCTGACAAGTAAGATGATCCATGCGTCGGATGGGCATGTAAAAAGTCGGTTCTGCGCCTGATCTCTCGCCAGTCATGTCGGTCTGCCGTCCCACTGGGTTATGAGAGTAAAGGAATAGAGAGTGCTCTTGTGTACTGCGCACACACTTGGGCACTATAAAATTACTCCTGCGTAGCTGGCCTGGTTTCCATGAAACCGGCCACCGTCACCGAAACCGGTGTGGGAGCTATTATAATTATTATCTATGCACGCTTCGCACCACGTCAGTTTGGCCCCGTGCTTCTTAGCACCCGTAATACAAGTCCTTCGGCTATTTACCCGAAGGACTTGTATTACGGGTACCAGACAACGGAAATATATTTAATAATTTTATGCTATACATTATATTTAGGAATTTTACTAAAGCATACACATATTTAATACACATCCATTAAAAAAAAATATCTTTATTTCAGCAAAAACATACAAAATTTCTAAAAAAACATTACAGTGTCATTTTTTGCTGTTTACATTACCAAAATATGATTAACTGTAGTTCTCACACTAGGATAACCTGTGTCGTGAGAACTGATATGATTTAATCGATAAGCTTAAGCTCGGTACCACCACCATTATGAAGCAATATATAAATATATATAAAACTATGTAAGTAATAAATAAAATAAAATAAAAAATATGAGTAGGTAAAAAAGGTTAGTACTTGGTATATAAAACATTGTTTTAATAAATTAATGTTAAGAAAAAATGAGAAAGATTTAACTGTTGTGTCTCTCACAGACACAACAGTTAAATATTTCCCATTTTTTTTATTACAAATAATACTTAATTTTTAGATGGGTGTTAGGAATTTAAATTTTTTTCTGTATCATCGTAATCCAGGGATTTTAAGTACATCGAAATTATTTATTTCATTTCATTACCCAGGAAATTTTTTTGTTCCGCCGGCGGAATTCGAATCCGCGACCCGGCTTTGAGCTGTCACACGCCCAACCATTAAGCCACGGAGGTCGTCAAGAAGATTCTTCTTTTTTTCTATCTTCGAAAACTGGGTAATAAAAGTTATAATAAAAAAAAAGTTATTGCTATTAAGTCGCATCATGTGTAAAAAAAGTACACTTTAATTTAAGTTTGTTTAGCGTATTTAGCTTAAAAGTATCAAACATATTTTATTATGACATCTAACAGCCGATCCTTTTAAACTTCCACAAATAGAAATCTGAGCTTTCTCCAACTAGTAATGTAGTATTTTCAAACTAAGCCTTTCCAATGTCTCAATTTTCCCTCTATTCAGTATTTCTAAAAATTGTATTTCAGAAATCTATGTATGATTCACCGTAAAACCTTGCGAAATCAGTGTACAGACATCTATTTGATATCTGCCAGATGCGCGTTTATATTTAGATTTTTGCTGGCATCCCGCCATTTTATGTTTGGTAGCCTGTTCAACCTTTTTTGTATCGTAACGACAAATTACAGTGTGGCATATGCTTGGTTAAATATTTTTTTAACGAAATACGCGGTATTTTTGATCAATAACGTACAATTTGGTCTAAATATAGCTGGTAAGTACATACAATTTTGCGTTGTAACAAATAACTTCCATTATTATTATTTCTTACACCAAAACCCTTTCAAGATTGCTTAAAATAGTAGAGCTCTACGTATTGTACTATCGAGGAAACTGATTCCTAGGCAGATGACAGACCAACTTCATTTGGTCAGAGCATGTCAATTCAATGTTAACTGTGATCTGTCGGCTGGGTTTGACGTAACGCGACCAAACTACGTAGGTCCCCCATCTGACTAGGAATCAACTTCTATGATAGTACCTATTCTACCTTATTTTAATTAGTGGTTTAAATATTACATTAAATGTTAAGATGAATCTCTATAAAAACTTAACTAGCAATACGGAAAACGTACATAGAATACGAAACAATTTCCAATCTTACATTGAGCTCGTTAAAGCAAGTTGAAATCGACGCTCATGTTACTAAGGCGTTTACGTTTCAATGACTTCTAATGGGCAATACTTTATACGAACACAAAAAATCGAAACGACTTAACAAGATTTATATTGCGTGAAAATTCTTACACTCCATATAGTGATGTACAAATATTTCCATCTATACTAATATTATGAAAGCGAATTGTCTGTCTGTCCAAACAACTGAACCGATTTTGGAGATGGATACACTTTTTGGGAAAGGATATACATTTTATTGAAGGTTCGCCCTCTTCGTCTGTCATATGACGTTTCCAGAATGCTAGACAAAGACAAGAAAACCTTGTATAGTTATTTGCTGTTTAAATATTTATGTTAGTAGGAGGGTAGTATTTGCGAATGCGGTTGCGAATACGTGTGTAATTTATCTCCTATATGTGGTATGTGGGTGACAAAAATCTTGGCTTTAAGTGTCTAAACATACTTTGCCGAATTTCCGCGGCGAAAATTCCGCATGATTATGTCAGCAATATCAAACCCATACAATATAACGCGACGGAATTTCGACATGCACATGGTGTGTCATCGGTAATTTAAAATACATTGCAGGCGGAATCAAACCGAACTTTCGCCGCGGACCTTCAGCCTAGTGTGTTTAGACACTAAAAATAACATGTCTAAGATATGCTGTGACTAAAGTATAATAAGTTTTACTGTGACTGAAGTGTTATATAAGCGCGATTTGAGTAATATGCTGTTTAGTGTTTAGTGTGTGAACGCCTCCGTGGTCTAGTGGTATAGAGCGCGGCTCTTGACTCGGAGGTCGTGGGTTCGATTCCCGCGTTGGAAACATGTTATTTCCAAGTTTGGTTAGGACAATGCAGGCTGATCACCTGATTGTCTGACAAGTAAGATGATCCATGCGTCGGATGGGCATGTAAAAAGTCGGTCCTGCGCCTGATCTCTCGCCAGTCGTGTCGGTCTTCCGTCCCACTGGGTTATGAGAGTAAAGGAATAGAGAGTGCTCTTGTGTACTGCGCACACACTTGGGCACTATAAAATTACTCCTGCGTAGCTGGTCTGGTTTCAATGAAATCGGCCACCGTCACCGAAACCGGTGTGGGAGCTATTATTATAGTGTTAAGTGTGTTTAGTGACAGTATATTAATTCTAGCAGTATACTGCTACGTCGCGCGTTGTAGCGCTTCTGCGCGCCTAACGTCTACGCTATTCGATTGTCTTTCTTCAATAATAATAATCCATACTAATATTATGAATGCGGAAGTGTGTCTGTCTGTTATCTCTTCACGCTCAAACCGCTGAACCGATTCTGTTGAAATTTGGTATGGAGATAGGAGTCTCGGGAAATGACAAAAGATAATGTTTATGGAAAATGGTACGGTTCAGTACTGCAATTACTATAATCAGTATATTCGAATGTTTTCACGCGAATGCGAAATGCGACTGTTAAAAAATAAGTGAATATTTGCGAATACGGGTGCGAATTCGTTACATCACTACTTCACATAAATCAGTAATTCGTACTTGGTTCTTACTTCGCCATAAATAACGAAATATAATTCTGAAACTGAGTGGCCAGACATGGATAAATTCTGGCCTATCTGGTGGAGTAACGAACGATTGATATTTAATAATAAGCTAGCTGACCCGGCAAACGTTGTATTGCCATATAAATTATTTCTAGTATTAATATAAAAAGTAGAGAAAAACCTATTCTCAGGCCTAACTAATATACATACTTTCATTAAAATCGGTTGAGCCGTTTTGGAGGAGTTCGCGCACAAACACTGTGACACGAGAATTTTATATATTATTAGATGTTTACCCCATAAAGTTAACTATAATACCTAGCGGAATTGAGAAACAAAGGCCTGAGCACGCGAGATGTCACTATCAGTAACACTGCATGGTAAAAAGAGACGTGTGATACAGCAGAATCAATTTTTTCATCGGTTCGACTTCCAGTCGGCACTTATCGGCACGTTGACAATAATTTAATCTTTTTCGAAAGATACTTATGTAAGTGTATACGTAAACAAATTTTTACACACAGACGTAAATCTATTTCGGTTTCGTTTGACAGCTCGATATTGTTGCTCTATTCCGCTAGCTACGAGTATGGTATACCCCGTCAAAAACACAGTAAACTTTATGGTATACCCCGACGAAAACACAGAGGGACGTTCTGACATGACTGTTTATCATGTGTCTGTGGCATCGGAGCATTAAAACTGGTGGATTTAGGGTCAATTCAGACCGCAACGCGACGCGCAGATTAATCTCAGAATCGGCTCCAACGATTTTCATGAAATTTAGTATATAGGGGGTTTCGGGGGCGATAAATCGATCTAGCTAGGAATAATTTTTAGAAAATGTCTTTTTATTCGTGTTTTATCGAATACCGAGCAAGGCTGGGTCAAACAGCTAGTTAGTTATTATTAGAGCTCTACTCTACATCTAGTCATAAAGGATAGCCAATCAATACGTCATTAAACTAATAAACAATTAAAAATAAAGCTCATTAAAAAACCTTTTAACTAGTTAGCTCAATAAACGCTAATATAAACTGCTCTAAAACCTAATACTAATTAAACAAAGACGCTAAGTTTGCACTCCTTAAACTCCGAACCAGCGGAATTTTTATACGAAATTAATTCATTTGACATTTCAAGAAAGTCCCCGTCGCAAATTGACATAACATTTCGTTCGAAATTAAAAAGAAAGTTGGCAAACGTAAGTCGGAACGTTAAAATAAAAAACAAATTAGAGTTTTTTTTAATTGGAACGCAAAGCTGTGTTTATTAAAGTGTCACGGTGGCTCGCGCAACTTTATGTATAGTTAACTCGCCCGTAATACAAACAGTACATTAAATTTATTAACAGTTTTTAGGGTTCCGTAAGGGTCCCTGCAGATTTACAATTTCAAGTTGGCCAACTATCGTACAAACCACAGAAATAGATAGATAGAAGCGCCATGTCGCCCTTATTTGTATGAACACGAGCGTGTCACTTTTTGCATACATACTGTGACGTCACAAGAGCGAATTTCGAATCAATTCCGTGATATGTTGTGTGATGATTCATGAATAAGCTGGTTGTCAGTGATGTAAATGTCAGCAAAATTGTGAAGAAGCTGGTTGTTAGTGATGTAAATGTCAGCTAAATTGTGAAGAAGCTGGTTGTTAGTGATGTGAATGTCAGCTAAATTGTGAATAAGCTGGTTGTTAGTGATGTAAATGTCAGCTAAATCGTGAGTAAGCTGGTTGTTAGGTGATGGAGCAGTACATGGTCGAACTTTATAAAGTAAAGAATTAGACACGACAATTTAATGGTTCATTACACAAGAATTACAATTATTTTGGATAATTATGTAGCTTTATAGCTATTCATTTAGGAATATGTATATTTTTAAAATTTTGTTATTGTGATGTACTTCGAGAACGAAGTACTTGTCAGTATGGCCGTGTTATAGTATTACATTTTTAACTAATACATATTACATAAATATTATGATTTTATGATTGTTTTAAAAATATGTAAATAGTTTAGAAACTATGCTAATAATGAAACTAGTATTATTTTGTATAAACTGTACCGGTGGGCGGGTCGAAGAGTGGGGACACGTTATAAAGGACTGTTCTTTACGTGTTCCGACACTTTTGCTCGAGCCGTGATCGAAGAAGCATCTCTATTTGACGTGTTAAAGATAAGTGTTACTTTCTACTGCCATAATGTTTGTGTAAAGTCATAATGTGATATAATAATATAGTGATTTAACTGTTTAAGTAAACTAGTGGATGTATACCAAGCTATAAATGGTTAATAAGAAGTACTACGTTGTTTCAATATTATGAACCTTGCTAAATAAATGCTTAAATGGATCTATGTAACTTTCTTTTATTTTCAAGCCCTTTGAATAAATTAAATAAATTATTGAATAATACTATTATTACGTAAAATCTGCTTTAATACTTTGATTAAAATTTACTTTAAGTATGTTTTTATATTTATACTTTCTTTAAAATCTAACACGTGCTTAATATTACAAAATCTGTCCAAAAGCTTCAACTTATTAGATTGAAAATTACCTTTTCTTTTGTATATGTTAAAAAAATTAACGGTCTTCCCACAAAAGATTAAACATCTGTTGAACAGTCGTTTTGAGACCATTATGTACTGGATTTTTCTCTAATCAACTGTTCAACAGGTGTTTAAATCTTTTGTAGTAAGACCGTAAATGTTTAATGATATTCATGAAACTTCAATTTAGTACTATATTTTAATGTACACGCCAAATTAACGCAATAATTAACGTAATTAAAAAGCCGTTCAGAAATTTTCAACACATTAAACAAAATTTTAATAAAACAACAAAAACGTGTTTTTAAACGTTACTCATCTTAATTGAATCTTAGCGCCTCAGGTAAAAGCCTCATTTAATAACCTTCTTTAATAAGAAACATTTGCAGTCAGAACATAAGGTGCCTTTGAAATATTTTAGAAGCAAGCTAAGAAAACATTATAATAATTAATAACATATTAGTGATAAGTAATTTGTAAGTGTATCTGTCTGCCTCTTTCTGTCCTCTATTCTCTCTTCTTTCTTTGTTGTTATTTTTTGGTTTTGTAAGTAGTATATATATTAAGTATATCTTAATTTTTAATGTCATAATATTATTATATAACCTGTAACTGTTAGGCTACAATATGGGCTATATGGCCTGAAATAAAGATATTAATATTATTATTATTTATCAGCTGTTTTCTTCCTCCTGAAAGCCTGTCTAGATGAGACGTTTGCGAGTGGGCGACTAGCGCGTTTTGCACGCGTACCCGAGATACTAGAGCTACATATTATATCGCGTCCAGATGCCTACGCGCGTTTTTTTACTCGCGCGTAAAACGTTTGCAATGAGCGGGACTCTCGACTCGCCCGTAAAACGCGCGAGCGACGCGTGATTCGACATACTTGGGTGCTATTGCAGCGTCCAGAACTACGCGCCAGTCCGTTGCGAATGGACGTATTTGATTGGAGCGTGATAATTTGATGTTTCGAGTTCATATTTGTAGAGTAAAAATGCGCGTAAAACGCGGTATCTCGATGTATAATAAGAAATTGAAACACGCGTATGGACTTCGCGCGTAAAACGCGTTTATACGTTTGGCTCTCCCACGTTTATACGTGGGAGAGCCATGTTTCGGCACGAATGGGTCGGAGAAATACCACGTTCTCACAGAAAACCGGCGTGAAACAGCGCTAGCGCTGTGTTTCGCCGAGTGAGTGAGTTTACCGGAGGCCCAATCCCCTACCCTATTCCCTTCCCTACCCTATCCAATTCCCTTCCCATCCCTACCCTCCCCTATTACCCTATTCCCTCTTAAAAGGCCGGCAACGCACCTGCAGCTCTTCTGATGCTGCGAGTGTCCATGGGCGACGGAAGTTGCTTTCCATCAGGTGACCCGTTTGCTCGTTTGCCCCCTTATTTCATTAAAAAAAAAAAAAACGCCTCATCTGGACAGGCTCTTAACAGCTTAACAGAAAAAAATGAATGAATGAATGAAAATACGTTATTGCACCAAAACAAATATGACATACAAAACTTAGTAAACAGAAAAAAATGCAGACACAAAAGAAGGTAACTTTAAGACATTTTAGAAGCCAGAGAAAATGCTATTTATCTAAATATATAAAAAACAAAGGCTGACTGACTGACTGACGTAGAGATCTATCAACGCACAGCCGAAAAGACTAGACGGATCGGGCTGAAATTTGGCAGGTAGATGTTATGAGGTAGGCATCCGTTTCGAAAGGATTTTGATCAATTCTATCCCCAAGGGGTTTAAAATAGGGGTTGAAAGTTTGTATATAATAATACTTGTTAACGCAAGTGAAGCCGCGGGCAAAAGCTCGTGCTAGATAAAATCCGTAAGTGTGTGTAGCTGTCTGTGTTTCTGTCGGTTTTTACCTCTTTGCGCTATAACTCCTTAATAGAAAGAAAACATTAGCAGTCAGATAAGAACAATTTGAGATATTTTAGAAGCCAGTCGAGAAAACTTTAAACATACTAGAAGAAACTTATATTTTAAATGCATCAGTCTCGTTAGCTGTCTGTTACCTCTCCTTTTTTTATGAAATAAGGGGGCAAACGAGCAAACGGGTCGCCTGATGGAAAGCAACTTCCGTCGCCCATGGACACTCGCAACATCAGAAGAGCTGCAGGTGCGTTGCCGGCCTTTAAAATCTTTTTTTTTTATGATATAAGGGGGCAAACGAGCAAACGGGTCGCCTGATGGAAAGCAACTTCCGTCGCCCATGGACACTCGCAACATCAGAAGAGCTGCAGGTGCGTTGCCGGCCTTTAAAATCTTCTTTTTTTATGATATAAGGGGGCAAACGAGCAAACGGGTCAACTGATGGAAAGCAACTTTCGTCGCCCATGGACACTCGCAGCATCAGAAGAGCTGCAGGTGCGTTGCCGGCCTTTTAATAGGGTAATAGGGGAGGGAAGGGAAGGGAATAGGGTAGGGGATTGGGCGCTTCACGCTTAACCGCTAAACTTTTTTATAAGGTTTTATTTACATTCAATATTTTGAATGCGTCAGTGTCTCTGGCTGTCTGCTTATCATCATCATATTAATACGCGAGCGAAAAACTTTGGGTCCCTTTTGACGAAAATGCGGAAACGTAGGTGAATAAAATTTTGCACAGTTATAGTTTATTGGGCCTCCGGTAAACTCACTCACTCGGCGAAACACAGCGCAAGCGCTGTTTCACGCCGGTTTTCTGTGAGAACGTGGTATTTCTCCGGTCGAGCCGGCCCATTCGTGCCAATGCATGGCTCTCCCACGTATAATTTAGTTAGGTAGAATACAATAATTATAGAAGTATTTTGTTTTGTCCCTAACATGTTAACTTCCAAAACCTTAAACCAACAGGTTTTGTATGTACACTAACGCAATGATATAAGTTACAACAAGGCCATATTACACAATATATTAACGGATTAACGATTAACGTTAACTTGCGTTAATTCGTCCGAAATGTAACGCTTTAACGTTTAACGAAGGTAAAATTTTTTTAACGGATTAACGATTAACGAAGTTAACTATTTGATTAACCGTGCCCAGCTATGTCTATGTGAAACAAGATTGTCTAAGAACTGTCGTGTCTCAAATGTGCGCTCTCTCTAAAGGCCAATTTCACAATCGAATAAGTGACAAATAACTCAACGAAACTTCTATATTGTCAGGTGATTATGAAAGGCTTTACAGTATGAGCTAGTGAATTATCTTACCTCTCCAGCAAGCCACATCAAAGAGCCAGTCTGGTTAGCCACTAGTCGCTACCAATCGACTAAGCTTGTGGCGTGTTCAATGAAATTTAGGCCTAAGGTTCACCGTCGGTTTGTACTTGGTCTATCGAAGTGTTACCGCTAAAATGATTGATAGTTTAATCATTGAGAGCACTTCCAATAGTACTCTTTTTTTTTATGAAAGAAGGGGGCAAACGAGCAAACGGGTCACCTGATGGAAAGCAACTTCCGTCGCCCATGGACACTCGCAGCATCAGAAGAGCTGCAGGTGCGTTGCCGGCCTTTTAAGAGGGAATAGGGGAGGATAGGGAAGGGAATTGGGCCTCCGGTAAACTCACTCACCCGGCGAAACACAGCGCAAGCGCTGTTTCACGCCAGTTTTCTGTGAGAACGTGGTATTTCTCCGGTCGAGCCGGCCCATTCGTGCCGAAGCATGGCTCTCCCACGTATAAATACTCTAATCCATACTAAATACATAAATGCGTCTATCGGTCCACCTCTCCACGCTCAAACCGCGGCATCGATTTTTTTGAATTTTTGCATGGTACTTTGAGTCCCGGGAAAGGACATGGGATAGCTTTATCCCGGAAAATGTACGGTACCCGTGCGATAAACGAATTTTGAAAAAAATTGCGGGCGTCATCTAGTAGGATATATTACTGCATATTTCACGAATCAAAAATCAATATTGTTTGAGTTGAAAAGATTACAAGGCGCCTACTTTTATGTTCTTTTTAACCCCCGACAAAAAAGAGGGGTGTTATAAGTTTGACGTGTCTGTCTGTTTGTCTATCTGTTTGGTGTGTGTATGTATCCGGTCCGTGGCATCGTAGCATCCAAACGGGTGGACAGCAGTAAGCAGTTTCGGAGTAAACAAACAAACAATTCCTTTTTTATTAATTATTAGTGTCTTCAATAATTAAATCGCTATAAAACGATGTAAAGATAATCTAAAAACGTTGTTTTGATGAAAAAGCTCAAGTAAATAAAGGCCAATTCCCAGAGGACGAAACTAATGAAAGTGTAATCTGGGTTGCGTGACTGCCATAATTTAGATCTATGTTTGATCGGACTTAATTTAATTATAAAATATTTACATCAAAGGCCGACCGACTACGCCAGGAGGGTTATGATTCTTATAATAATAATTTACTTTATGTCCTTTTGGCGGACCACTATCGCCAAAATTCTGCATCGCGCTAGCGAAGTTTTTGAAGCACGCCTTTATGATTAAATTTATGATAGCATCAACCCTTTTGGGCATACCACCTGGACAGGAGGCAACGCCAAACAGGTCACCGGTTGGTAAACGACTACTAGTTTCAAGTGCGTTGCCGTTATGAAACTACCTAGCTAAAAGCCGAGATTTGTGAGGGCTCGCCGCGTCGTTGTTCTGCGTGGTAGTAATCTTTAAGGTAGTTTTTTTAATATATTTTAATAGTAACCGTAAACCTAGACTGACCAATGATAACACATCTTAATATATATATTTCTTGTGTGCGTGTGTATGTGACTGAACTCCTCCTAAACGACTGGACCAATTTTGATGAAATTTTTTGTGTGTGTTCGTGGAGATTCGAGAATGGTTTAGATTTACAGTTTGGTCTACTGGAAAATGTTTTTTCAATTAATTTCTTATTTATAAGGAGTTGTTGATTTTGGAATGTTTTACATTAGATCCGGCGGACGGCCGGCGCTATCATCGCATTCAATATTATTCTATTTCAATTTTAGTTTGTCCTGACAGATGGTGCTACGATTAATTTGAAAAAAATTTTGTTATTCAATTCATGTGGTGATTAAAATATTAAATAAATAACACATAGGCTACAATTTTAACCGACTTTCAAAATGGGGGAGGTGTTATGTTCGTTTTCTTATCAACGATTGCTCCGCCGTTTGTTAACCGATTTTCAAAATTTTTCTTTTGGTATATAGGGTATCATCCCAATTTGGTATTATATTCAGAAAAGTGGTGATCTGATGAAGGATCCATAAGTAATCGAGGGAACTCCTCAAAACTTATAGGGAAACATATGGTGACTTCGGTTTCGTGAGAAGTATTCTAAGCATATGCTACCAACAAGTAAGATTTTGCACCGAGATATACCTGGTATACCGTGGTTCGGAAGGTGCTGAGAGAATTCCTGATTCTTTATAGATACAAGTTTGGGAGTTTCGGCGTTGTTTTAAGAACAGAAAGCATATGCTACTATGCAAATTACATTCTTCATCATCATCATCATCATCATCACTACCATATTATACCATTTCATAGTCTTTTAGATCGAGACTCGAGTTTGTCAAGCGATAATTAAAAAAAATCTATATCTACCTAATATTATAAACCTGAAGAGTATGTTTGCTTGAACGCGTCAATCTCAGAAACTACAGGTCCGATTTAAAAACTTATCTCAGTGTTAGATAGATCATTTATCGAGTAAGACTCATCATTTATCGAGAAGGTTATATTATATTATTACTCTAAGACTAATACGACAGAAGAAACTCAGGAAAATGTGGGAAAAACGGGGGAAATATTTTTTATGGGAAAATGTACCTACGGATTCTGTAAAATTTCTAATTTACGCGGGCGAAGCCGCGCGGGACATCTAGTCTACATATAAATAAAAATTTCTATGTTAAAGCACAAATCTACAGGCGTGATAGTTTTTCCGTAAAGTGTACCACAAAAGTGCTCAGGTTGTGGGATTACTTGATACATCTTATCTTGAGTGATAGCTGTTTTGCACCCACGCGCGCTTAATATCATATGCGCGTTAAGGCAACGCCTTGATAATTTGGCTGTAGCGATATTGATTTTTCTCAGCAATGACTAAAGCTAAGAAATTATAGTTCATTGTCAGTATTCATCATGTCTTTATCTTTGAATTACCCATAGCATAACACGATTGGTCAACCTTTAAAGCACAGAATAATCAATCAAAAAGACCTCTGCAAAAAAGGGGATTCCTATTTTGCCAACAGAGGAGAGTGATTTAAGCTTCCAAAATTTGTACATAAATTGGTTCAAGCATACACTTTAATTTGCCCATAGCCTAAATGAAATGTATTTATGGTTTTCAAATTACGCGACAAAAACCGTTTTGTAAATTGCTTGTTTTCTATGAGAGGCCGGAAAACAAGCAATCTAAAATATATCGAACACGGTTTTTTGCTTTAACGCGGCGTCACCTTAAATCATTCTCGTAGGTGTGAGTGGTAAGTGTGACATTACACACTGAGATCCACGCCATATGACTGACAAAGGTGTCTTGAGGTTCACTACCAAGACGGTAACATCGTCGTGGAGTTGCGGATTTAAAACAGCTGTCACACAAAATTTAAACGTGGGAGAGCCATGCTTCAGCACGAATGGGCCGGCTTGACCGGAGAAATACCACGTTCTCTTAGAAAACCGGCGCGAAACAGCGCTTGCGATGTGTTTCGCCGAGTGAGTGAGTTTACCGGAGGCTCAATCCCCTACCCTATTCCCTTCCCTTTCCTACCCTCCCCTATTTCCCTATTCCCTCTTAAAAGGCCGGCAACGCACCTGCAGCTCTTCTGATGCTGTGTCGAGTGTCTATGGGCGACGGAAGTTGCTTTCCATCACGTGACCCGACGAACACCAGCGCGGCGATATAATTTATAATTAAAGCCATGATCAACACGACCTTTTAATTTTTAATTTGAACTCGAATATCTAATATATAAAATTCTCTTGTCACAGTATTTGTGCGCGAACTCGTCCAAAAGGGCTCAACCGATTTTAATTGAACTTTGTTTGTACATTCGTAAGGCCTGATAATAGGTTTTTATCTACTTTTTATATTGATACTATTCTCCACTCGGGCTAACGTGTCGCTAGCGGTCATTGACTCTCTGTTAAAAACTTGTCATTTTCCATATAAACCGCGATTGGCAATGAAGTGTCAGATATTGTTTATCGTGGTTTTATATGGAAAATGACAAGTTTTTGACAGTCAATGACCGCTAGCGACAAGTGAGCCCGAGTGGAGTATAGAAATAATTTATATCGCAAAACAACCTTTACCAGGTCACCTAGTATTGCAATAAAATTATCGAGTCACTATATTTTAAAGAAAAGGGGCAGCGGCTTAAATGCCCCACAGCCTTTATTTTCTGTATCTTCCTTGATGAAACCATCCGCAAAACACTAGCTGTCCTTACTTAGGCTGCGTTTCAACTGAAGCGGAGCGGAGCTTAGCGACGCCGAATTGACCAATCACCATGCTCGAAATCTTCGCTGTCATTCCGCTGGAATAGCACGATAGGTCGAAACACGCGATATGGCGCCTCTGCGGCGAAGCGACATCAAAAACCGCTTAGCGGTCTCAGAACACCACCTTGGGGACGCCTCGAGTATTTTATGTTAGTGTTGTTAAAACCTACTTGTAGTTAAATATTGGTTAGTTAGATTGTTTGTGCTAAGTCGCTGTTTTATGAGTGTTATAAACTTAAAGCCAACGCTTCATCGGTTTAAATTTCACTAGCTATTTGACCGAGCTTTGCTCGGTATTCGATAAAACACGAATAAAATGACATTTTCTAAAAATGATTCCTAGCTAGATCGATTTATCGCCCCCGAAAACCCGTATATACTAAATTTCATGAAAATCGTTGGAGCCGATTCCGAGATTCCAATTATAAATATACATATATACAGGAATAGCTCGTTTAAAGATATAAGATTATCATTGGTTGTAAAAATTGTATATTAAGTTGGATATTGAGTGACTAAAAGAGGGTGCGTTCAGATTAGCGTGACATTTGGGGGATAGATTTGTTTGTATACCTCATCTTTTCTCGAATATCTCTTTTGAAATGTCTTTATACTAGTTGACGCCCATAACTCCGTTGTGCCAAACATTTATGGCGCGATAACTGTACATTTTTCCGTGATTAAAAGTATCCTATGTACCATCGAGGAAATTGATTCCTAGGCAGTTGAAAGACCAACGTCATTTGGTCGGATCATGTCAATTTTTGATCTGTCGGCTGGGTTTGACGTAACGCGGCCAAACTATAACGTAGGTCCCCCATTTTCTGGGACATAAAATAACTCCATACCAAATTTCAGCTAAATCGGTTCAGCGGTTTGGGCGTGAAGAGGTAGCAGACAGTTAGACACACTTTCGCATTTATAATATATTTTAATGCACTTTAATGCACTTTATGCTAAAAAACATACAAATAAACAAACGGCTAATAAAATGAACGTGTAACGAAGTTAAAGAGGGGAACTTTCGAACGTTCCCAAATTACTGGCGAATTGATCAGATTTCCGACTAAACGGAGCATGAACACCATCGCAATGCCAATCACACGACCCTCGGCTTTAAACAACATCAAAAAGGGTGTAGACACTCCCAATACCAAACTCATATTTGATTGAAAGTTTTATAGTTATTTGTAAGATTTGTAAGTCGAGATATTATGATGATGGAATAAATAAAATATTATTTTAAAACTAGCTCTCCCGGCAATTCTTTGCCATTTAAAGTATTTCGCCCGTATCATTTTATTGAAGTGCCTAAATAAGTATGTCATCATGGCAACGTCCACCGCTATCCCGTCGCACAAACAATGGTCACCGTCAGTCTCGAGTTGTAATAATTTACTATTATTTATTCAACAAATGCACTTATCAATATAAAAAGTACCCAGTAGCCGATTCTCAAACCCACTGAATATGCATATAAAATTTGGTTAAAATCAGTAAAGCCGTTTCGGAGGAGTACGCGGCCTTACATTGTGACACGAGAATTTTATATATAAGAGATACACGAATTTTTGGCCTTTTAAGGGGGTTAAACTATATCCGTATGTATTTCATTAAAATCAATTTAGGGTTAAGCGTGAAAACATAGCATAAAATCATACTTTTGCATAGCTTTAGCTATAGTATGGATGGACACTGAACAAAAGTAAAACCTTAATTGTAGCAAATCGTAAATCATGAAGCGCTTTAATAAATAAATAGCTTACAAGAGACATGAAATATTAGCGCATGCTTGGCACTGGTCCTACAGAAAAGCAGCAGAAGTAGCAAAACTATCATAACATTGTCACATTTCCGCGATGGTCGGTAAGTAAGATATTTGGAGAGTCATACAAACATACGTCAGACGTGAGCTGGCATAAGGTCCTCAATACGCCTCGTTGAGGGCATTTCGCGTGTGGTCCAAGGCACAAGCTTTCGCGAGTGCTAATTTGCCGCACAAATATTTAAATTAACTTGTCACGTATTTAAAACTATTCTATTGACAAAGTATTGGAGTTTTACTAAAGATATTCTGATTTTAAACAACTTGTAACGTATTTAAAACTATTCTAAATAATTGACAATATCATTATTACTAATATTATTGACAATAATTGACAGCAATCATGTACACAATTAAAATATTTTTACAATAAAAATATTGGCAAAATATATTATTTATTTTATCCAATTTACTAAGTGAATTTTTTAATATGTGTATTTTGATAACTTGGTGATCATAATAATGCTTACCATTAATTGGCGGAGGCTCTCTTAAGGAAAAGTTATAACAGTTTCATGTCACTATACTGCTTGTTTCAAAAGGCAAAATTAGTTTTTTTGGCAAAATTGACAGAAACTCACCCTTTTTCATACCTATGCCATTTGCACGTTAAACTGAAAAGTTTTATATCGCTCACTCTTATAACTTGTCCCGACGGCCAACTTTTATGGAGGTAGTCGTAAAGTCGGTAGTGTTCGCGGCGTCAATTGGGACGTGATACGTCACATTTGTGCCATGATGGATTTACGGGATAGTTAGGTCTGTAATACAAGATGGCGGATTATTAAATACAAGTTGGCGAATTAATAAGTATTTAATTTCGAGGATGGTTTCTTGAAGGTATTGATTGAAAGAAGTAGACAAAGCTAAAGCAAAATACCGAGAACTGCATACTTTGCTGTGAAAAATAAACCCTAATAAAATATATTTTTATCCCTTCTCGTTATCTAATCAGAACTTTGAGTAATTTCTGAATCCTATTCAAATCAATCATTACGCCAAAATTCGCGAACCATACATTTTTTCGGGATAGAAGTATCCTATATCCTCTCCCTCAAAGTATATCTTTACCAAATTTCAGCAAAATATACTTAATATATTTATACGTGTATGACTGTATGTGTCCCTAAAACAGAGTTCCCTAATAATAATATAATAATATCTATGGACGCTTCACACCACGTCAGTCTGGCCCCGTGCTAAGTACCTAAAGGACTTGTGTTACAGGTACCAGACAACGGAAATATATTTAATACTTTTATACTATACATATATTTAAGATTTTTATTATATCATGCACATATTTAATACACATCCAGACCCGGGAACATTGAAAAAAAATAAGGACTCTATAAAGGACAAAATATAAGCACCCTTAAATAATATGATATTATAATTTAGTTTTGTTACATTCTGTATTAATACTGATACTATTCGTGTCATGTTTTTGTTTGTAGAACATTATTCACCACTTTGCATCTATCTCCAAGTGTAACTAAACCGATGCACACGTCTAATTTAGAACTGGACTTCCGAAACTTGATTTCAGCTTACGAAGTCAGCACACACTAACTTCAGTTTTGACCCGTATAAGTAAGTCTGACGGTGACTCTGTAAATATTTGCGAAGTTGGGCTTGTTGTCTACATAGGAATTTATCATCATCATGATTACGGTATCAAAAGTTTGCTGACCTATAAAATACTAAATAACTCGGGAAATACATGAACCCGGACGTCCGGCTTCCCAAGAATATTTTTAGGGTTCCGTACCTAAAGGGAAAAACGGGACCCTATAATTACTGAGACTTCAATGTCGGTCCGTCTGTCTATAATTTCGTCTGTCTGTCTGTCTGTCTCCAGGCTGTATCTCAAGGACAACTATAGCTAGACTTCTGAATATTTCACAGATTATAATTATTGTATTTAATTTTCTGGTGCCGCTTTAACATCAAATGTCAAATACTAAAAACAAAACAAAGTTAATATTTAAGTGGGGCCCCACAATTACACAACAAACGTTATTTTTTGGTCTTTTTGGCTCGTAATCCATAATGGCAACATGCAGACACTCAAAATTTTCACAAAATCCTTAATCATGTGTGTATTTTATTATTTAATAATACAAAAAAAAAACACAAAATTTTTCCCTATTTTCGATCTATAACGTACGTACGGAACCCTTCGTGCGCGAGTCCGACTCGCACTTGGCCTATTTTTTTCATTTGATTACTATCAAGCTGATTTTCCGTGAGTAGCTTAATTTTGATTAGACGAATAACAATTTCCTCTGCGAAAATTCTCGAAAGTGGTAGCTAACATGGATGGAAAGGATAAAGTATTTCGATTTGATGATCCTACAATAATATGAATTACTATTTTTCTATTTGTAGGACATTATTATTGTTAAATTAACTAAATATTATATCATTTAGTCAACAAGATAATTGTATGTCCGGTTATTTCTCTGTCAATAGTCCCTATTTTTTTAGCTTAACAATTTTTGGATGAACATAATATAATATTAATAACTGGTTGATACTTGCAATACGTTCTTCCATCTTTTTCTTCTTTTTCTCGCCGGGTTAGTTCCCGAACCGGTGGTAGGCCTCATGTAGACGTTCTATAAGTGTTGACTTTGTTAACCTAATGAGAAATAAATATTGGGCATTTGTTTATGGTGCGGGAGTCGTTTATTATAAAAGGTATTCTATGTCCCAGGACTCAAAGAATCTCTATACCGAATTTCAGCAAAATCGGTTCAACAATTCCGGCGTGTTAAATTTAATATTATAAATTCAATTTTTCTTTTATAATAAACTACAGCAAATTAACGTGTAAACTAATATTCAACGTGATAAAGTCTTATAAAACATGAAAGAACGAAGACAAACGACGCGCTTTATTATTTCGCTAAGCTGCGAAAGTTTAGAAGTGAGCGACTGTTAAGCTCACCTTTGGGACAGCTCTCAGTCAATTGTTAAACTATACTCTATGTAAAGACTCTTTACTTTAGTGCTGTCAATTTGTTAAAAGGATTTTTGTCGAAAAGAGCATACGAATCGCCTGATAATTAAAGCTAGAAAGGTGCAGGTGTTTTATTGTTTGTTTTTACAGTGTCATTCCAGCGTTGTAGAAATTACGTTTGTCTTTTACTGCTTTAAGCTATTTTGATCCAATTACAATAGAGATTATCTGACTTCTAGAAAAATGCGCCGTTTTTCCATACAAACGTTGTCCCCTGTTTCCTTCCTAGATAATGCCGGTAGAGTTATGATTTTTTTCCTGAATATCTATGGCCACTATTAGCATGTTCCTATGTTTTTTTTTTCATAATTTTATTATTAAAAAAGATAAGAACATCCAAAAACCCAAAAAAATGGCCAGATTTTCCTCTGTGTTCAAACACCCAGAAAACAAAACTGGCTAAAATATACAAAATAAAGGTTTTGTATATTTCGGTTAAGTTCTGGAGAAGGAATCAGCGGACAACGAATCGAAGATTTTCTGTTCTTTTATTAGAACTTTTGTCGTGTTGTCTCTATCGCGCTCTGCAGTGGAAGACTTGAGATTGGTGAGACAGCAATACATTTTCAAATACCTATTTTCAATTTCTCTCGCCCTTGGTGTATCCTCTGAATAATTGATGTAATAATATTGAGGTTACTTCAGAGTAACCTAGGATGTTAACATTTTTCCGCCAACGATGCGTGCACTATTACCAGCCTGTACCTAATAAAGATATTTGTAACTATGCAGCATTATATAAAATTTACTATTCCGGGTTCTTTGTCTTCGTCTGTCATGTGACGTTTCTAATAATCCAGACAAATACCATTATTAGATCTTGTATATTATATTTTATACGTTACTAGATGATGCGCCAAAACTAGTTTATCTCGCGGAAACCATACATTTTTCTGGGATAAAAAGTAGCCTTTGTAGGTCCCGGGACTCAAAGTATCTCCATACAAATTTTCAACAAAATCGGTTCAGCGGTTTGTACGTGAAGAGGTAACAGACAGACAGACACACTTTCGCATTTATAATATCAAAAGTGTTGATGTAAGTACTTTTTTAGTGCGAAAGCTATTTCAGAAGCAAACGATAACGAGAATTCCCTAAAACGAGTAAGTATCGCGAAATTTTATCAGCATTTTGCATCAACATCCTTGTCTCAAATTCGATAAGGCAACGGAAACCTTATTATGGATATACCCGCGATATCGAATAAGAAATAAAAATATATTTAAATATATGCGCATATTTATTGTAATTTTGGTTTGTTTTTCAAAGATATTTGTTATAGTGTATGTGATAAAACGTAATATTTGCAAACTATAACTACCTAGTATTTTTTTTTTTATGAAATAAGGGGGCAAACGAGCAAACGGGTCACCTGATGGAAAGCAACTTCCGTCGCTCATGGACACTCGCAGCATCAGAAGAGCTGCAATTGCGTTGCCGGCCTTTTAAGAGGGAATAGGGTAATAGGGGAGCGTCGGGAAGGGAAGGGAAGGGAATAGTTGAGGGTAGGGAAGGGAATAGGGTAGGGGTTAGGGATTGGGCCTCCGGTAAACTCACTCACTCGACGAAACACAGCGCAAGCGCTGTTTCACGCCGGTTTTCTGTGAGAACGTGGTATTTATCCGGTCGAGCCGGCCCATTCGTGCCGAAGCATGGCTCTCCCACGTATAAAGTTATATCCTAATACAGTTAAATATAACTTGTAGTGTAATGCATGCATGCAATAAGTAGCATGTTTGTTTTATAATAATACTAGCTGTTCCGGCAAACGTTGTTTTGCCGTATTAAGTATTTCGCCCATATTATTTTATCGAAGTGACTAAATAAATATGGCACAATGGCAACGTCCATCGCTATCCCGTCGCACAAAGAATGGTCGCCGTCAGTCTCGAGTTGTAATAATTTACAATTATTTATTCAACAAAATATGCACTTATCAATATAAAAAGTAGATATCCGATTCTCAATCCTAGCCAATATGCTCGCTAATATTCACGAAAATCTATGTTTCAGAGGTGTTCAATTACGCACACCGTGACACGAGAATTTTATATATTAGACTAGCTGATGACGACCGCAAATCCGTTGCGCCAAAGTTCGTTTGTTGCACAGAAACCGTATATTTTTTCGGGATAAAAAGTAGCCTATGTCCTTTACCGGGACTTAAGGTATCTCCATACTAAATTTCAGCAAAATCGGTTCAGCGGTTTGGGCGTGAAGAGATAACAGACAGACAGATAGACAGACACACTTCTGCATCATATTAGTAGTGGATATTTATGTTCATTTACTTTACCACCGAGGGGAAAACAAGTTGTTGGTATCTATATGTGGAAAAAAGCTAAGTATTATTAATTGAACAACACTTCTTTTTAATCTGTAAAAGGTGAGTCTATAACATAAAGTTAATATACCTAGCGGAATAGAGCAACGATCTCGAGCTGTCAAACGAAACCGAAATTGATTTACGTCTGTGTGAAAAAAAATTGTTGACGTATACACTTACACAGGCATCTTTCTAAGAGATTGACGTGGGAGAGCCATGCTTCGGCACGAATGGGCCGGCTCGACCAGAGAAATACCACGGGCTCACAGAAAACGAGGTTTGAAAACGAATCCTTTCGCATTCATACATCTTCTGCACTTCTACTGTAGCTATGCCAAGCTGCTTCGGACATAGCATATTCTACTCCTGTTTTGATTGCGCAAACAAGAATCATGGTTCAGCTGCCCTTGGGTTGAATCTTTTATACGTCGCAATGCTCTACCGTGGGCGTGGGCATTGCAGCTTTACCCTTGAAGAAGAATAACAAATGACGAAATTGTTAACCAGATACCTAGTTTAAATTTGAAGAATTTTTCTTTAAAATTCAACGTTTCATTGAGATATGAGTAAGTAAGTATTTAATGAGATGTTACATAACACACAATACTTTTGTTTTCGTAAAAAAACTCTTTATTAAGTACGTGTTAAAGCAAATTAAACACAAAAAATAGTAACGTCCAGAAGAGTTACGATTTGGCACGAATATGTTACCTCGACTGGATTTAAATGTGGCAAAGTCAAACTTCAGGACGAATCGGTTAGCTGTTAGATGGCTTTAGCTTACTGTGTCATTTTATGTACAAGACTGTAGTTAAGCACATAAGGAATACCACAATAAGGACTCTGCAATGTAATATGCATTGTACGTACAATCTACATGTAGTTTGAAATTTCGGAACGAATTTCTTCACCGCTCACGTTTCGCGTTTGCTGATATTTCCTGCCGCTACAAAAGAGACAGATGCTTTGTAATGTATCATCATCAGCTTATTAAAGATTTACGAGTAGAATTATTAAATTGGATGGTTCAAGACAAGAAATTAAGTAAAATGTAGAAAATGTATAAAAACTTGAACACAATTTAGAATAACATAGCCCTTCTTTTAAAGCAGTCGGCTAAAAACTTTGTGTTTTTTAGAAGAAAACCAAAAACTCTACATCGTAATAGCAGAACGTGTGCCCATTATAATTATGACCAGTAGTTTTTTGATGTTAAATACTAAATACTAAATATTAAATATTGCATTTTTTCGCAACCAAAATATACTTAATTTTTCTTTAAAAGATAAGCAAAAGTTGAAAAACAACCGAGGGACATAATATGCATAAATAATGGACGGGAGAATGAGGAACATTAATCAGAGGAAGCCAGCACATTAGCTCATACCATTTGGCATCGACCTCCAGTTATTTGCATGAATTTTACGCCAAAATAAACCAGTTACATTAGTTTAAGATGTTTTATGGGTACTGTCAGTTTTACACTTGCTAAAGTTGTAATAAAAGTGTGAATAACATAACATTTTTTACCAAAAAAGTATCGGGTTAAGAGGGCGGACTAACCCCAAAAAATCAAACATCGTCCTTCTCTCTTCACACTCACGCACGTCTTTCATATGCCAGATGAAAAAGGATGACGCGGAATCATCGCCAAGTTAGTTTTACGTGAATAAAAGACGAACTATAATGATTATGAAAAAAGTATTTTAAGCAAATTTAGGTTTAATCAATGCCTTTTTAACCCCCGACAAAAAAGAGGGGTGTTATAAGTTTGACGTGTTTGTCTGTCTGTCTGTTTGTCTGTGTGTATCTGTCCGTGGCATCGTAGCATCCAAACGGGTGGACCGATTTTGATCTAGTTTTTTTTGTTTAAAAGCTGACATGATCGAGAGTGTTCTTAGCTATAATTCATCATCATCAGCTTGCTCAGTGCTGGACAATCAGGGTTTATCTGGTTCATGAAAGGCCGTTAGCAACTTGTTGTCGTAAACTACAAACTACAACCGCCAAGACGCTGATTATCTCGATTCGGTTCGCTGTGAACTGATCCATAAACTATAATGTTATGTGAAATCAAACATCTACATTAGCGGTCCCCCGACACACCGTGACAACTATTATGGACTAAAATATTACTTTAGACAAGTTAGAAATTATTTGAACTTAAAGGCAGTAAATATTATTTCATTTCTTTTTAATTAGATATTAATTATATTAAAGAAAATACAGCAAACTTCTAAGATCCAAGCAAAAATGTGTCTAGAACAAGGTTTTTCGTAAAAATAAAACTATCGAGCATTTTTTTTTGTAATCGTGCATTTAATCTTCATGAACTGAAGTTACTTGTGTAAATTGTGTACTTCTAGACCTTACAGATTTTGAGATCTAGGTTTAAGTATGTAGTCAAGTTAGCGTCAGGTGCATTCTTAAATGTGCTATAATAACATCATGTAATTAATTCTTATGCTTTTGCTTGATATTCTTAAAACCAATGTAACCATAAATATCAAAGTGTATGTCCTTTGTTTAAACCACTGAACCGATTAACATGGTGGCATTATATTTTAAGAATAACTTTACACTTTTTGCTACTATAAAGGTTCTTCTCGCTCTGTTTGTTTCTAAACCGATAGTAGGATAATTCAAACTAAAAATATTTATTTCTAATTTAGAGAGCAAAAAAAAACCATTTTATTTTATTATACCTTACTTATAGTATTATATTATCAATTCTAAATTTCGCAGTCATAATGTAATAGAAAAATGTATATTCATATGAATAAAATGTATATGTATATAAAGCTGAAAATTATTTAAATAATTCTGTTTACAAGAATCGCTACGTAGCGCGTAGGTGTTATTAAATCAAACCTAAAAATATTATGTTAAGGTAGAAAAACGTAGAAATTTGTTTAATGAGGCTAAACATTCAAAGGGCCTTACAAATTCCTGAAAGGGACTAATATAATTGGCCAAGTGCGAGTCGGACTCGCGCACGAAGGGTTCCGTACTATTATAGAGGAAAAACAGGCCAAAAATTGTGTTTTCGTATGAGAGCCACCCTTAAATTTTTATTTTATTTTAATATTATAATTTTAAATATTAAATTACATATTTATTATAGGACTTTGTGAGAAATTCAAGTACCTACTTGTTGCCGTTATTGATATTTTTTTTTTATGAAATAAGGGGGCAAACGAGCAAACGGGTCACCTGATGGAAAGCAACTTCCGTCACCCATGGACACTCGCAGCATCAGAAGAGCTGCAGGTGCGTTGCCGGCCTTTTAAGAGGGAATAGGGTAATAGGAGAGGGTAGGGAAGGAAAGGGAATAGGGGAGGGTAAGGAAGGGAATAGGGTAGGGGATTGGGCCTCCGGTAAAAATATAGAGCAAAAAAGGCCGAAAAAATCACGTTTGTTGTATGGGAGCCCCCCTTAAATATTTATTTCATTTTCAGTATTTGTTATTATAGCGGAAACGGACGTACACAATCTGTCAAAATTTTAGGAGTCTAGCTATAAGGGTTCTTGAGTTACAGCCTGGAGACAGACAGACGGACGGACGGACAGACGAACAGACATCGAAGTCTTAGTAATAGGGTCCCGTTTTCACCTTTTGGGTACGGAACCCTAATAAAATTTTCTAAAATAAGATGCTAATATAAACAAATACGTTGGAAAGAATGTCTATTTTTGAAGCTTTTTACCCGACAACAACTAAGGTAAATGGAAGAGTAATCATTATTATAATATGGTGGTCTATGCTTCTTGTCTGTTTTTTCTGATCTGTTAGTTTTAAGGTTGAATAATATTATTCAATCTCGAATGAAACATACAGTGATGAGGTAAATATTTAACTGACTTTTAAATATTGTAATGCTTATTTCCATTAGACAAAGTTAAGTAAGTAAATTTTATGTCAAAAAATGTATATGAAATTCAAAGTCATATTGAAAAATTCACAAAATAATATTATTCAGTATTATCAACAAAAAATAGTGTAAAAAATCTACGTAGAATTTTTTGCTTCGGCGACCATTATGCAACAAAAAGCGTTATTTTTCCATAAATATACGAGAATGTCGCAGCAAAAATCACAAATAAAATCGGATACAGCGTTCATTAATTTTGTTCGCTTCGACTTCATTAATTAAAAGCACTACGGACCAGTAAAGGCTTTGATGAGACAATTTTTCATAGTCATAACCATTGACGTACTCGTACGGTGTAGGGATGTCGCGTTATAAAGCGGGAAAACAATTAATGTGTTAGAAATCCAGTAAGAACTTAAAAAATTATATATTGTAGATATTCAAAATTCGTCTTGAGCTTTAATTTTATTAAACGAAGAATAATTTGGAAATTTGCAAATAATAACTGTGTTTAAAAACCACAGTCGTAGTAAGCTTATTTTCCTTTTTATAGTCATATTATCTATATGCGCTCTTCGCGCAGCTAACGCAAATTTTTATTACTTAATTGAAATTAATGTTTGTTAGTTAATATACAATTTTAACACTGTACTCGGTCTTAAAATATTAAGTATTATAAAAGTTTTTGTGATATTTCTCTCTTGATTTCTTTGTAGCTAAAGCTAATTTTTTTTTAGTGACAATAAATACACCATTATGACTGCGACTTCTATAGTTATGTTACTCTATTACATTTCATTGATACAGGAACAATGACTTTATTAATAATAAATACCTAAAATCTAGATTAAACATGCGACAGACACACTTTCGCATTTATAATACTATTAGTATGAATACATACTAATATTATTATAAATGCTACAGTGTGTCTGTCTACCTCTTTACGCTCGAACAGCTGAACCGATTTTGCTGAAATTTGGTATGGAGATACTTTGAGTCCCATGAAAGGATACTTTTAATCCCAGATAAATGTACGGTTCCGCACGATAATCGAATTTTGGCGCAACGGAGATGCGGGCTTCGTCTAGTTATAAATTTCTGTTAGATAAAGCGTATAATCCAAGAGGTGACCCATTCAGACAACACAACCAGCCAACCAGCTTTTTAAGCACTAATATTATAATCGATAATGACTTAGAGTGGGTTGCACCAGAGGCGTGGTTATAGTTACTGTTACAGTATGGTCAAAGTTAAGGTTTACTTAACATTAACCTAAACTTTGACCACATAATTTGACAGATGTCTGTTACGTTTATTTTTTTTATTAAATCTATATTTTTAATCCGTAAAAATCGACAGGAAAAATATTTGTTATAACAACACTGCGAGCCATAGTAAATTTTCACGACAAAAATCGATATACTTAAGTAATATATGAGTGGTTATGGTTAAATATGGCGTCCTTAACCAAAGATTTGACATTTTGCACTGTAGTCATAGTTACAGTTATAGTTAAAGTAAGTTGGTGCAACCCACCCTTATATTATGTTTGCCACAAAATAAGTCTCAATTTTCGGGCCACGAAATTGCAGGTAAAACCTAGCTAACTATATTTTGTACCAATAGAAAATACAAGGAAAAATATTTAAAAATAGAACGTGCTCGAACCCAGGAAGTCTTAGCTGACAGTTATAGCACAAAATATATAACAGAAGGTAACCCGGAAATATTCCGAAAACCATTGTGTTGAAACGGCACGTCTGAAAGGTCCTAATCTGCAATATTTTACTCCGAAAATCTAAGTTATTTTACTAGCGTAGGTTCTTACGTCTCAAGTGACGGACAGTTATGGATCTTCAGAGAGTCTAGGGCAGGGGTCATCAAATGGCGGACCGCGGTCCGCATCCGGACCGCCGACCCATTGTGTGCGGACCAAGCATGTTCTTCTTTAAAAATTAATTTCAGTCTCGGCATACTGATGAACATGTAGCAACAAAAATGGACACTTTTCTCTTTGATACCTTTAAAATTCCCGTAATTACATTTGTTTAATAAATATTTTTTAATGTGTGGACCGCGAAGGTCATTTTATTTCTTAAAACGGACCCCGAGCGAAACTGATTGGTGACCCCTGGTCTAGGGTAACTTAGGATACCATTAATAATAAACTTAACACGTTCTCCCTCAGAAAGCAGTGGAATATTGTTTTTAATATCCAGCAGTTATCTTGTGATAATATTTTATTGCTAGATGCTGCCTAATTCCGTTGCGCCTAAACTCGTTTATCGCACGAAAACCGTGTTTTTTCTAAATATAAATAATTATCATGTGTCTTTTGCCGCCTCTTAAAGTATTTCCTGATGGTGGCCATACACCATCCTTCCTATCGTCCAATCGGCATGACGCTACCGATTGGATCAGTTAGAACTGACCGTCTGTGGGAGTGGATTGGCTATTAACTGTCATTCCTATCGTCTAATCGGCATGACGCTACTGATTGGATCAGTTAGAACTGACCGTCTGTGGGAGTGGATTGGCTATTAACTGTCATTCCTATCGTCTAATCGGCATGACGCTACCGATTGGATCAGTTAGAACTGACCGTCTGTGGGAGTGGATTGGCTATTAACTGTCATTTCTATCGTCTAATCGGCATGACGCTACCGATTCGATCAGTTAGAACTGACCGTGTGTGTGAGTGGATTGGCTATTAACTGTCATTCCTATCGTCCGAGGCATGACGATACCGATTGGATCAGTTAGAACTGACCGTGTGTGCGAGTGGATTGGCATGACAGTTAATAGCCAATCCACTCCCACACACGGTCATTCCTAACTGATCAAATCGGTAGCGTCATGCCGATTGGATGTTAGGGAGGATGGTGTATGGCCATCATAACAGAGCCGTTTAAGCGTAAAGAGGCAACAGACAGGAAAATATACTCTTACTTAGTTTTACTCAGTTATTATTCAAATATACGTTAGATAACGGTTATCTGGCTTAAAAGTATTTTGAAAATCACTTTGGTTGTATTTCTCAATGTTTAGGAAATTTATGACAAATATTTTTAATCATAATCTCCCATTTGTCACAATATTCAAGTTATAATGAAACCCCGAAAATTACAATTTTCGAATCTAATAATAAATTGATTTCATTTGTTATAATATTCAAAATCGGATAAACGAATATTTTATATAAAGGGTGAAATCATTTATCAAGGACAAATTGTTCAAACAATTTTCTATCGTCCTCGGACTGAGCTGGACCATTAATCACGAGGGTTTGAGATAGCCGTAATAGAATTTTATATTTACATCATAGCGAGCTGTCAATCTTCCAAACATCAATCATGTTCTCAACCGACTTCCGAAAGGGCATACCCCTTTCGAATATTTCGATAATTTTGAGAGGCACGTCGAAGACTATCACAATTGCACGAGAAAATATTTTATTTTTTCTTAACTCTTAAGGTGGCTTTCGGATCTTTGCCGCGAGTGACCGCGACCGGTGAAAATTCAAATAAAATGCTACTTTATGACATAGAATATAAGTGTCATTTTCTACTGACATTTCTGGTGGCGACCCACGCTGCCGCCAACGGCGGCGTAAAAGCTAGTTGGTAGAGTAAAATGAAACCTATCGTATTTGTCATAAAATGGCATTTCGTTTGAATTTTCGTCGGTCGCGGTCGCTCGCGGCAAATATCCGAAAGCCACCTTTAGACTCAAGAGTTCAAGACACAAGACATACTCGTAAGTGCCAGTGCACACGGGGCGTTGCGTCGACGCACCTGTGCGCTGTGTCATCGCAACGCGCACATGACGGACAGCAGATCAAGCCGGAGATCAAGCGGGAGGGGGTGTTGACGTTAAGGCTGCTTCGTAATAACGCTGCGATGGCGCAGCGCCCATGTGGCTGGCTATGCGTCAAAATATTTGCGTTGCGACGACGCAACGCGACTCAATGCGCCGTGTGGATTGGGTCTTTGATAAAACAGCGTCCGTGGGTTCTGATTTTCATGCTTAGAGTGTTATTTCAACTGCAGGACAAACTTTTGCTGGCTACCAGCACCCGTATCATAGCTACAGTAGAAATACGAAAGTATAGACAAACAGCGGAGATAAACTAACGGTGGCTCTCCGATCTTTACCGCGGCTAACCGCGACCGACAAAAATTCAATTAAAATTCCACTTATGACGGTTGACTATAGTCCTAAAAATTCAAATAAAATCCTACTTTATGATGTGGTCTATAAAACTTCGAAAGCGCGATTCAGAATCATGCAGTTAGATCTGTAAGTATAACAGTTTCATAGATATGAAACTGTTATACTTACCTCCCAGATGGGAGGTATGATAATAAGGTTTTTTTAATCGGCTACCGAACTTAGTATGGGCAGCTACCTCCGACACAGTTAATATAAATATTCATTTATATTTCAGCAGTATTCAACTCAGTAAATAACATAGTCATCGCATAGCTAGAGTAAATATATCATAGAGTAGAGTAACTCGGACGTAACATTGAAAACAAACCAAGTCAACAGAGACAAGTGTTTTCCATTGTTTGCTACTTTAAACTATAAATCACGCTTATGGGTCAATTCACATCACAACGTGACGCGTCGATACGATGCATCTTTCTATAAGTTATTTAAAATTGAAACAGGAAGCCCAACACCATAGACAGCAAGCCTTTCAATAAAATTTTTTGTGAAGTAAATAAGATTCAGTTTGGAATGACTCGTTTAAAAATGCATCGACTGACGGAAAGTGACCGTAATGTGTAAGTGCACCCAATTAGAGTGGTCTAGTACATAGTGATTATACTGATTATGATTTATACTGTGGCATGGCTTTATTGCTTTTTTCACGTGACGCAATGTTGAGTGCGGCAATATCATGCATTATTTGCATTATTGCCTGAGTGACTCGTAAACCCATATTCAGTGTTATTTTTCAACGAATGATACTGCAAAATGTTTATATGAAAATGAAAAATTTAAAATAGTTTTTTTTTTGTTATTATCTGGGAAATTGAGTTTTGCTGTTATGAAAAAAACTAAAAATGCGTTGGTACAATAATTTGTTAGGATAATTATTTTTTCCGATACATTCTGTAAACGATCAGACACTCTCACAATAATTATTATAATGCAAGATTAGTATTTATTTTACTACTAATAATAGGTTTACATATTTTTTTTTGTCATTTGTAGAAGCCCGTGCTTATAATATATTTTGATGAATCAGAAAAATATCCTTATACTATCCATACTTCCACATAATATTGTAAATGCGAAAGTGTATAAATGCGAAAAACCACTGAACCGATTTTGCTGAATTTTGGTATGGAGATACTTTGAGTCCCGGGAAAGGACATAGGATACTTTTTATCCTGGAAATAATACGTACGTACGATAAACGAGTTTTTGCGCATCATATATTTTATTATATCCATCCATCCGTAGTGGGGCATCATCTAGTTCATATCCATCCACTATATTCGCAATTAAACCGCTAAAACTCCGAAACGTTAAAGATCCCAAATCCGTTTGAAGTGGCTATAAATTGAGTCTTGTTTGAATAAAAGATGGGCATTAAGTATGTACAATTAATTCCCAGTAATCGCCTTGATCGCTAAGAAGCGTTTGCGGGGATTACGCGATGATCGATACCACGATTTACCGCTTTCAGTGCATAAATTATAGGGTGAATCCCGGGCAGATGGCCGTTTTGGATGCAGTAGCAATATTAACTCCCATACCGGTTTCGGTGACGGTGGCCGGTTTCACTGAAACCAGAGGGCCTAGACAAGCGGCAAGCGATTATCGTAAACGCCAACGCCACAAAATGTATGGGATTTGACATAATTAGTATTCGCTAGCGAAGTAGACTTATCTCAAATCGCATACATTTTCTTAGCGTTTACGATAATCGCTTGCCACTTGTCTACTACGGCTGGACAGTTACGCAGGAATAATTTTATAGTGCCCAAGTGTGTGTTCTCTTGCGTACTGCGCACACACCTCAGTTCACAAGATCACTCTCTGTTCCTTTACTCTCATAACCCAGTGGGACGGACGACCGACACGACTGCCGAGAGACTTTTTACATGCCCATCCGACGCATCCATCATCTTACTTGTTAGACAATCAGGTGATCAGCCTGCATTGTCTTAACCAAACTTGGAATTAACATGTTTTCATCGCGGGAATCGAACCCATGACCTCAGAGTCAAGAGCCTTGCTCTAAACCACTGGACTTCGGAGGTGTTAGCATGCAGTAATATGACACGTGGTAATGGTAAGCGGTCTCATTTAATGGCCGGTTTACTGTATTCAATCCAGCGCTTTTTTTTGCAAAATTGCTTTCTAGTGAATTGCAGTACCCATTTATATTATTCCAATAGTAATCCAGTGCTGGATTAGATTAATATAAGACTACCCGGATAGCATGCCAACCTGACATGATTTTGGGTTCGATTGCCTGATCAGATATAAAATCTATTTCTATATATCTATATATATTATATAAAACTCAAAGGTGACTGACTGGCATGGTGATCTATCAACGCACAGCCCAAACCACTGGACCGATCGGGCTGAAATTTGGCGATGATATGACGTAGGCATCCGCTAAGAAAGCATTCTGATTAATTCTACCTCCAAGGGGTTAAAGTAGGGGATGAAAGTTTGTTTATAATAATACTTCTTAACGCGAGCGAAGCCGCGGGCAAAAGCTCGTTTGATATAAGTATGGAGATGCGTTGTATCCCCGAAAAAATATATCGCGGAAAATTGTGGATTCGTCATTAACGATTATGTAACAAAGTTGTCGAAGGCAGCGTCTAATAGAGACTGAAAGTATAAATTCTAACCTTGACCATAAGCAATCATTATAGTGATTTGTACTTTCTGGCACTCGTATATATTTTTTTTAATTTTTAATTCCTAGCTGTTATTTTACGCTACGAAATATTTTGAATCCATCCAAGGGCATCTACCTCCAGTTTACCCTACTTAATCGGTAACCTGAAAATCTTGACTTGCTAATCCCTGTCTTTACACTTATGTTAAAGATTGTCCTTTGATGGGACATTTAGCGCCTTAGAAGGTATTAAGGTAATTACTACTTAATTCTAAATAAGTAATAAACATAGATTAGTTCCTTTGATCTGACACAAATTTTTTTAAGTTTTTCTTCACTGATGTCTACTAACGGCCGTTCCCAATATTTGATATATCTCTGGTTTTGCCCTACTAGAGATAGCAATAGCTCACATAACGGCCGTTAACAAAAGTAATCTTTAACATAAGTGTAAAAACAGCTTTACACTTACCTATGTTAAAGATTGTCCTTTGATGGGACATTTAGCGCCTTAGAAGGTATTAAGGTAATTACTACTTAATTCTAAATAAGTAATAAACATAGATTAGTTCCTTTGATCTGACACAAATTGTTTTAAGTTTTTCTTCACTGATGTCTACTAACGGCCGTTCCCAATATTTGATATATCTCTGGTTTTGCCCTACTAGAGATAGGAATAGCTCACAATTGACATAAAATATATTATGTCTCTAATGTCTAACGGCCGTTCCCAATATTTGATCTATCTCTGGTTTTGCCCTACTAGAGATAGGAATAGCTCACATTAGACATTAGAGGCAATCATTATAGGGCAAAACCAGAGATAGATCAAATATTGGGAACGGCCGTTATGTGAGCTATTCCTATCTCTAGTAGGGCAAAACCAGAGATAGATCAAATATTGGGAACGGCCGTAATACTATAAATACGAAAGTGTATCTATCCGTTACCTCCAACCCTAAAACAAAACCCTAATCAGCTGATTGGTGTATTGGTAGGTTAATAGTTATTTAATTTAAGAGTAACCTTGTCCTACAAACAAAACAATCCGTAATTTTAGGACCATCAAGTCAAAGTTTGAAATCCTTTCTATCTCTGTTAGCTACCACTTTCGAGATTTTTCGAAAATAAAAATGTTGATCGTCTTATCAAAATGTAGCTACTTACAAAAAATTAGCTTGTGAGTAATCACAAAAAAAAATCTAGGGCTAGTGACTATTAGCACAGATGAGATGAGAGACTATGAAAAATTTATTGGGCTATGTTTCCTTGGTTTTGTCTTGTCAAGTACGGTTTCTAAGGATTTTTACGTGAACGATTTTTCACGCATAGGTAATTTAACAAAGAATAAATTATTTTCTTTAAAGATAATTCACTTTGATATCTGCGATCATTGGGATTTCTTTGGAATAGCGGATGCTGTGATCTTTGAGAAAAATTGTACAGTCAGCTTACGATTAACCTAAAAAAAAATGTAACTATAACTTTTGGTTACTAACGTGTTGCGTGAAATATTATAATAAGTATTATTAATTTTACGATATCTGGGGGCACGGCAGTGCCCCCGCCAAGTCGAGCAAAAAAGCGGTACGGCCGTACCATCCTTTTCTCGAACCAATTCAGGCTCTTTTTGACCTCCTTTTATTATACTTTTACTGTTGCTACCTGTATCTCTTATACTGAAAGGATTTGACGGAATAAGCTACGGAAGATGAAGGTATAAATTAACAGACAGATATTAAAAAAATACAATCTTCTTAAATACATATTACGCTACACAGTTTTAATCGCGAGCTTTGAGTGCTGCGACCGAATCGAGAAATCCCATAACGAAAAAAGCTTAACCCACTCCGGCCGGAAAAGTGGTTTCGGTCGGTACGGCGTTGACAAACTTCAGCACGTTATTTGTGTACGTGCGACTTGTATATGTTGATAAAAAGTGCTATGCAATAAATATACCGCGGCAGTCCCCGAGTACCAGACATATTTTTAATTTTCAAGATATAAAATCCAATGCTGACTGTAGATATAAGAAATATATATCAGAGAACAGGAACCAATTAGAAGCCACTAATGAGATCCGACCGATTTAGAAATGCTCTGAAACATATATAATTGGCTTATACATAATTCTATAATTATATTCCACACATCGTTATTATAATAGAAGGTATCAAATCTTATACAATATGACTGGTGGAGACATGATCAATACGTAGCCCTTAACCAAACAAAGGATGAAATACATCCCACATAGAAAAATGTTTTTTAATCATACATTGGTATTCTCTGAAGTCTGATCCCACAAAATGTCAAATAATCTTAAATCTATACATCTATACATACAAATAAAATTGGAGTGTCTGTTTGTAATATTGAAAGGACCGTTTTTTACTACATGCATATGAATACGCTACATACACCAAAACAACATTTTTTACAATTTTTGTCTGTATGTCTGTCTGTCTGTTTGTTCCGGCTAATCTCTGAAATGGCTGGAGCGATTTTCACGAGACTTTTTAGGCACATAGCTGATATAGTAAAGAATAACTTAGGCTACTTTTTAACCGACTTCCGAAAAGGAGGAGGATATATTTTACTTTTTTTATTAAGGAACCTTAAAAAGGGGATTTTTTTCTCTTTTTATTATCTTTGTTATCACATTTGGCTGACGCGGACGAAGTCGCGGGCAACAGCTAGTTCTCATTATAAGGGTCAATTCAGACCGCAACGCGACGCGTAGATGCATTTCTAAATTTGTATGGATTTAACAGATTTCAATTGCGTCAGACGTATTGCGAATCTGTCAAATCCATACTAATTTAGAAATGCATCTACGCGTCGCGTTGTGGTCTGAATCAACCCTAATTCAAGACGTGAGTGGATGAATAGGGTAAGTAACATGAAAAAACTTCCCGTTTTTTTGTTTTAATGGAGGCTTTAGGACCGGAAAAATTATTTGTAATAGAAAAACGATGGATTACATGTGTAGCCAGATAATATATTAGCTAGGTTATGAAGTAGATAAGTTACAAAATTTATTAAAATAATTAGGAAAAAAATGAGTTATTGTCCGTATGTTTTTTTTTTAATGACATAAGGGGGCAAACGAGCAAACGGGTCACCTGATGGAAAGCAACTTTCGTCGCCCATGGACACTCGCAGTATCAGAAGTGCTGCAGGTGCGTTGCCGGCCTTTTGAGAGGGAATAGGGTAGTAGGTGAGGGTAGGGATGGGAAGGGAAGGGGATAGGGGAGGGTAGGGTAAGAAATAGGGTAGGGGATTGGGCCTCCGGTAAACTCACTCACTCGGCGAAACACAATGCAAGCGCTGTTTCACGCCGGTTTTCTGTGGGAACGTGGTATTTCTCCCACGTATATATATTACGAAATGTTACTTGTTCGATTCTTCCACTCACGTCTTCAATTATGTCGATGGCCCCAACGAATAAACGTGCAATCGAAAAAAGACAACTTTTCAGGAAGACAAAAAAACGTTTGGAACCACATAACTTTGACTACATAATAAATAGACAAATATAATGTATAATCAAATTAAAGGTAAAAAAAATATCTTTCAGCTCATATATTTATTAAAAATCAAATATTAACCGTTTACCACATATTTAAGAAAAACCATATTAAATTATTATTCTAGTGACTAATATGTGACTCGTTAACACTATTGTATCAATGCACGTTTATTCGTGTCATAAATGAAGTTTTAACAAGTGCAGTGAAATGTTGCATGGTTATTCCACGTATTTTTTTCCCCCTGAGCCATGCTCTGGTCATTTACACGCTTATTCCTGTATATTTTGTTGCTTTTACATGTTTGTAAAGATAAAAGCCCGTATATTAGTGTTAAGATCGACTTATTATTTATGTAATACGACCTTATAAGTGCTTGGTATAAAATATAAATCTATACTAATATTATGAAGTGGAAGAGTTTGTTTGTTTGAAAGCGCTAATCTCAGGAACTACTGGTCCGATTTGAAAAATTATTTCGTTGTTAGATGGCTCATTTATCGAGGAAGGCTACAGACTATAAATTATTACTCTAAGACTAATAGAAACGAAGAAACACAGGAAAATGTGGAAAAAAACCGGGAAAATTACTTAAATTTTCATTTATTAACATTATCTCGCGAACTACTGGATGCATTTTTAAGTTATTTGGCATAGATGTAGAGTAGACCATGACGTAAAGGAACATAGGCTATTTTTTGCGAGTAAATATACAGTTTCCGTAAAATTTATCATTTATGTGGTCGAGGCCGCGTGGAACGTCTAGTTAGCTAACATTTTCTTGTTGACGGTTCAGTGAAAAAATATTGTTGACCTATTGTTGTTGTTGATAGATATTGACCTCCCTCACGCCTATGCGTGGATACATACATATAAAATTGAGTACAACCTTGCCTATAGATCCTTAAAGAGAGAGATCACTCGGGCAAAGTAAACAGCACGTCAATAGTATTGGTGAGAGACTCGAGTGCCTTCCTTTGGAAACCCGTGAATTCTGGTCCCTGGCCTTAGCTATTGAAGGACATTTCTGAAAGCTGGGCTAACGATCCATTTCCTACTTGTAGGAATGGTAGGATGCATTCCTACAAGTAGGAAATGGATCGTTAGCTCACGACGCAAAGTACAAAGACGATCTTCTGTGTAAGCTCTTTGCGTCAAAGTCGACCCTCGATGACCTTGGGATAAAAACCTCCGACAATACCACGCTGCAGGGGCATCATGTTGAATATTAGGTTACATCAGCGCCCAAAGTGAATAGCCCCGCGTGCCCTTGATATCCAAAAGTCGAGTGGGCCTGACGGAAACCCTCCTATTGTGTTGAAAAAGTGTGCTTTAGAGTTGGGTCCGGTCTTAACGCGTCGTTTTCGGTTCTCCTACCCTTCTGGCACTGTCCCGGCTTCTTAGATGATAGCCTTAGTGTACCCGATCCCCAAAAAAGGTGACTGCTCAAATCCTTCCAACTACAAACCAATTGCTAAAACCTCCTTCTTCTCGAAGATAATGGAATCCATTATCAGCTTTTTAATACTTGGGCGGCCAGACGTTACTAAGCGACAAACACGACAAACAGAAAGGGTTCCGAAAGGGTCGCTTGGTTGGTTATCTCTTGGCGTACCAAACTCGTCGTTGGGCTCAGGTGATTGTATGGAGAGGAGAGGCATTGGCTGTGAGTTTGGATATTGTGAAGGCCTTTGATCGGGTTTGGCTTAAAGCGCTGCTATCAAAGCTTCCATCATAATAATATAGGCTTCCCGAGAATTTATGCAAATAGGTCACAAGTTTTTTGGGCAGATCAATGACATGCTACAGACGAACGGCATTTATTGTTATGCAGATGATAGTACAGGTGATGCCCTATCTACCGGCTTCCACCATATTTCTCGGTTAAATGTGATTGACAGTCGAAACGAACTTATGTCTCAAATAGAGAATTCACAGGAGAAAGTCTCTGAATGGGGTAGACGACACTTAGTCCAATTCAACCCCACCAATTCTGCCCGTTCACAACTAAAAAGTCACCAATGGTCGTATATCATCATTTTCAGGGCACCTCTTTAACAATCCCCTCCTAGCATTGAAATGCTTGGAGTAAACATATCGAGCGAAGTCCAGTTCCGATGTCATCTATAGGGTGATGCCAAGTTAGCCTCGAAAAATCTTGATGTTCTTAACAGGCGAGACAGTGTTTCAGTCTGGACCAATGACTGCAACTCTACAAGATGTAGGTTTGGCCTTATATGAAATACTGTTCTAATCTCTGGGCCCCAAAATACCAACTAATCCCTTTGTATCGTATCCAACGAAGGGCCGCTCGAATTGTTGACTGCCATAATGTTTCAAACAACGACGACCTCCGTGGCTCAATGGTTAGAGTGTGTGGCAACTCAAGCCGGGGGTCACGGGTTCGAATCCCGCCGACGGAACAAAAAAGTTTTTCAATGTTCCTGGGTCATGGATGTGTATTAAATATGTGTATGATATAATAAAAATCTTAAATATATGTATAGTATAAAAGTATTAAATATATTTCCGTTGTCTGGTACCTGTAACACAAGTCCTTCAGGTACTTAGCATGGGGCCAGACTGACGTGGTGTGAAGCGTCCATAGATATAGATATAAACAGGCTGAACCCCTTGGAATTACGCCGAGATGTAAATAGCTTCACTCTGCAGCCTCAGTCGGTTGTATCACGGGGAGTGCTCTGAGGAATTGTTTGTAATCATACCTCCTGCAACTTTTCGCCATCGTTCCACGTAAAAATATACCATCCTCATAACTTTGATAAATGGCAGTCTTCAGCAGTCAGTAGTATTTCCGGACCTATACGACCCGCAAACCTTCAAGAAGAGAGCGTATTCCCTCTTAAAAAGACCGGAAACTCACCAGCAGCTCTTCTGATAAACTTTACAATAGCTATTCGAATAACCTTTAAGAAAACAGAGAAGACAAGAGAAATTAGTAAAAGATAATAGAATAGCTGTGATTATTAAATTCAAAGTTTCGTCATCTACAATGAGGCATTACTCATAGAAGTCGCTTGCATTTTTACACGAATAATCGTGCAAGAGTTATAACCCAAAGGAAAGGATAGACACATGCGCCAGATTGTTTTAACACGTTTATTCTGGTGAACTCAAATAAACAAAATAATCTGCAATAAGCGCATGTTTTATTATTAATGTGATATATGTTATTATTTTTTCCCTACAATAAAGGTCTACATTGCTATAAAACCGTTATTTTAAGTCAAAATAAATCCAAAAAATTTACATAGGTGTATCATAGGCCATGCAAACGAAAAATCAAAAAATTTTTTTTTGGGTAAGAGCTCTTGCACGTTTATTCTTTGGGGCCATCGATGTAATAAAATTAGGTACTTACTTCATTTTTGACCTTTCTCTTTAAATAATCCGATGTGACGTTTATATTTCACGTTTCTTCGGGCGTATGTCCACGGCTGCCGTCTCCGGACTCGGTTTGGGCTTTATGAAAAAAGATCAAATTAAGTTAATTTTAGTTAATATTCATAATTATTTATTTATTATTCAAAACTTTACAATTGCACAAAAAACAACATGACAATACTTTTTCCATGTAAAAATCACCATCCCATTATTCAGCTTAGTAACGTTTTCGATATTCTGATAGTGAAGATATCCGTTCTAATTGAGAGATGCAACTTCAGTAATTAAGAGAGGTCAAGGGTGCTCCACTATCTTCAGCCTTTAATTAAAATTTAATACTCTACTAGATATTACAGTTCGAAGACACAGAATTTCCATATTTACTAAAGTACTTTAGTGAGAAGATACTTTTAAGCATGTATTACCTGTTTTATGTATATATCCTACGAATAATAAAAACTAAGGAAACGTAACGCCCATACTATTACCATTTTAAATTTGGTTCCTTTCGAACTGTCATGTAACGTCAGCCCTTATACCGCTCAAGGCCACCTAAATATTGCAAATGTATTGAAATGTGTACCTAAGGTACACTTTTTTGACAAGTATTATGGAGCATGTTTTTTGACGGAGTTACTTTTCCTTAGTTTTTATTATTCGTAGTATATATCTAATATAATATCCAAAACTACCCAGTTTTCGTATATGTTAGTCTATATCAGCCTGAACAAATATGTCAAATTTCAAAAGTGTGTGTGTGTTTTTTGTTTATGTTCTCGCATCTCCGGAACTACAACTCCGATTTAAGTAGTTCTTTTGTTTGTTGTACTAGGCATTATTTAATTAAGGTTATACCATAAGTTTCATCAAAATCAATTCAGTGGTTTTTGGTACAGCAAATTTTGAAGTCAGTTAAATTTATTTTTATCATAATATTAAAAAAAAAAACTTAATATAAAGTTTTTTTTTGTAAATATTCAAATATAATAATTTTTAGTGTTAGCAAAACGAGACAAACAAAGATGTATATCAATAATAAAAAAATTAAATGTACGCTTTTCAATATTTCAATTTTTAGGTGCCAACTGATTCCTAATCCTTACAAACTTTTAAGAAAATTTTGGGCAAAGGCCAAGACCAAGGTCATCCATCCGTTCTACCGCCACATCCGGCCAGCCTGGCAAGCTTGATACAAACTTAATGCTTCAACTCCCAAGCGGCCGCGATAACATAGAAAAAATTAAATTAAGAAATTTAAAAAAACCCCCGCCAAACAACTATAAAAAGTAATGAAATAATATATTTTACTGACTTTAAGTTTAAATAATTCCTAAGTGTAAAGTGATATTTTAGTCCATAATAATTGTTGTCATGGTGTGTCGGGGGACCGCAAACAGTGTCTTTTGCATTTTGTATCGCCATACAGTCACTGATTGTCTTGATTTGGTTCGCTGAAAACTGATCCTTAAACTATAATGTTATGTGAAATCAAACATCTACATTAGCGGTCCCCCGACACACCTTGACAACAATTATGGACTAAAATATCACTTTACACTTAGGAATTACTTAAACTTAAAGTCAGTAAAATATATTATTTCATTACTTTTTATAGTTGTTTGGCGGGGGTTTTTTTTAAATTTCTTAATTTTATTTTATTTCATGCTTTTTAAACTCGTGTTGGTTATATTGGAGAATAATTCCTATCAACAGGATCATATTATATCCCAATCACCAATGAATACCATCTAGGAATGTCCTTTTGGATGAGGCCGTCAATATGAGTCCAAACATGAAACCTCCACTTTGGATTCATATGGAGCTCGGCTCCTATAGACTCCAGGTGATACTGCAGCAGCAGCATGCAAAAATGTATTGGTTATCTACGCCTTACTAGTTTTCGCAATGAAAATGAGCCCAAACACGAAACCATTGCTCTAAGTTGGTGATGAGTTGAATATCCTATTGATTATCAGGTGATGTTGCAGCTCCAGGTCAAATTTCCATTAATGTGTAAATATTCATAAATGTCACGAACTAGAATGCAATAAAGTCCACCAAACGGCTGCAAGATGCTAATCGGCCTTTCACGAACCAGATGAACCGCGATTTTTCAGCACGGAGTTGGCTAATGGGGATGAACTATAGCTGAGAACACTCTCAATTAAATCAGCTTTCAAACAAAAAAAACTAAATCAAAATCGGTCCACCCGTTTGGATGTTACGATGCCACAGACAGACAGACAGACATACAGACAGACCGACAGACAGACACGTCAAACTTATAACACCCCTCTTTTTTGTCGGGGGCTAATAAATAGAATAGATAAGCTATTGTGTCTGGCTTTTCCACGATCGAATGGCCAAATAATCCTATAACATAGTTTGCGGCTCATAATATTCCTTTAGTGTGGTAATAATATCAAAGACGTTAAAATATTTTATTGCCGTATTATTTTATCTAAAACAGCATAATATCAGGTACGTTATGAAATTTTAACTTGCATTTTAAAATATAGGTGTTATTCCGATGCCATAGGAGGCAAAGAAAATAATTTATAAGTTATATTTTGGCGTTGAAACGACGATAAACCATTTATTGTAGCGTAACCACAATAATTCTTCGGTTAAGTGTATTAAGCCAATTTCCATAATACGATGCGATTCGCGAAATTAATGTTTAAAATTACGCGAAAAAGTATTCAACGCCTCCGTTTGCCAATTATTTTTGCCAAATTGCACCAATTCCGCCATTTATGGAGAAAATTCCTTCCGTTCGCGCGTTAACTGCGCTTTTGTTTAAGTGCGCATATGGGTAATCTTATTTATGGTACACTATCTAAACTAAAACGTATTATGACGATAATTTATAAGGTTTTATCATTGAAAAAACACCGGATTGTACTCTGGGACCGGAAGTATACATTTAGTAGAGTGGAAACATACCTCTATGTCCTTCGAACAAGGTGAAAATGCAAGTTTCATAGATTCGGGTGTTTTCGTGTTTACGACAATTAGCGAAGATTGCCATGCACATTATTAATTTGGGAGTACTGTATACTTTAGATATAAATATAGCTGAGTTATAGTCCATCTTATAAGAAAGTTTAATTACCAGTGCTACAGATTACTATAGTTTAGTTAATACATTTACTACGTAATCACTGTGCCTAGTTAAAAATAGGATGTGTCAGACAAATTATGGTAGACAGTACAAAATAGGGATGATGACAAGGTCAAAGATTAGCAAATTTTGTTAATAAAATAAAGAAATCACGGTGAAAAATAAGTGTTCCCAAAATTACAGCTCGATAGCATTTTTATTTTTTTTTTGTTATGCGCCTTCAAAGTTAGATAATCAAGTCGATTTTTTTTTTCAATTAAATTTCTTCATATTTGTATACCAATCGATAACTTATGCAATTAAAAACAACTTTTAAAATAAATAAATAAATAAAATAAAAATTGTTTTATTTCTGAATAAATTTGAATCAAATATTTTCAGAATGTTGAACTACATGTTGCCTACCACCGGTTCGGGAACTAACCCGGCGAGAACAACCGGCGTAAGAAACTCGCACGGGGCCACTTTTTAGTAAAAAAGTGGAAAATTTGTCTTTTAAAAAAATAAAATTTACAATGTAAATTACTTAATCTATACAATATGAATACACAATTGTAAGTCACATATAATAAAGGTAGAAGCAGCTTTGCAAGCAGCCATCCTACTCCTAAGATGTGCTATCGTTTAGGAAATCGTTGACCGTATAGTAGGCTTTGGCACACAAACGTTCTTTAATTACTTTTTTAAATTTATTAATTGATAGATTTTGAACGTTTTCCGGGATTTTATTGTAAAGGCGTACACATTGACCTTTAAAAGATTTACTTATTTTGCTAAGTCTGATCACTGGTATTTCCAGCTTGTGCCTATTTCTAGTGTTTCTACCGTGACTATCACTTTTAGTTTTAAATTTAGTTAAATTCTTTCTAACATACAATACATTAAGTATCCAAAATGTATTGAGAAGCAACAGTTAGAATACCAATTTCTTTAAACTTTTCTCTCAGAGATTCAAAAGCTGACATTTTATAAATTGAGCGTATCGCTTCTGCAGCACAAAAATTGTATTGATGTCGGCAGCGTTTCCCCATAAAAGGATACCATAAGACATTCTACTGTGAAAATAACTAAAATAAACTAGTCTTGCAGTGTCTTCATCAGAAATTTCCCTAATTTTTCTGACTGCATATGCTGCAGAACTGAGCTTACCTGCAAGATTAGCAATATGAGGACCCCACTGTAATTTACTATCTAATGTAATGCCTAAGAATATAGTGGAGTCCACCAAATTCATTTTCTCATCATTTAATAGTAAATTGGTTTGAACTTGCCTAACATTGGGCAAAGTAAATTTTAAACATTTGGTTTTCTTAGAGTTTAAAAGTAAGTTATTAACATTAAACCAATGTACTATTTTTGAGAGAGCACTATTTACCTCGTCGTAATTTGACTGCCGTCGTTTCACTTTAAAAATAAGTGAAGTGTCATCAGCAAAAAGTACTATCTCATTATCCTTAAGGTAAGTCATTAATGTAGATGAGAAAAAGAAATGGTCCTAAAATGGATTCCTGTGGTACACCTAATTCTATTTTGGTCCCATTGGATCTTTTACTATTAACTTCAACCCTTTGAGTCCTATTTTTGAGGTAAGAAGTCAAAAGGCTGAGAGCAGAGTCTTTAATTCCGTAGTGGCGCAATTTCCTGATCAATGTAGCATGCTCAACACAATCGAAGGCTTTGGAGAGATCGCAAAACACACCTAAGGCATCCTGCGACTCTTCCCAAGCCTCAAAAATACTGCAAAGAAGTCCTATACCAGCATCCGTTGTGGATCGACCCTTAGTAAAACCGTATTGGTTATTGTGTAATAAATTATTTAAATTAAAATGTAACAGTAATTGCTGTAAAATTATTTTTTCAAATATTTTACTAAGAGTCGGTAAAATCGAGATAGGCCGGTAATTAGTCGGATCTGATTTAATTCTCGCTTTAAATAAAGGTACGACCTTACTGTGCTTCATTAAGTCAGGAAAAACACCACTCTTAATGCAGTCATTGAAAATTATTGCCAGATGAGGAGCTATGATGTCAATTATCGATTTAATAATTTTTGTAGACATGCCCCAGAGATCAGTAGTATTTTTAATATTCAACAATTTAAAGGTATCAATAATATCTCTAGGGCTAATTTCCCTAAACTTAAAATTGACATCACATTCCTTTACATTGTCTCTGAGTAGCTTTTCAGCAGCTTCTGGTGAGGAATTTCGATTTTTTGTAGTTGAGACCGGAATGTCAGCAAAAAACTTTTCAAAGACCGTCGCAACTTCGAGATTATTTGTAATCTTTTTATTTTCAAAGTATAATTCAAAATCAGTGTTACGACAGGTGACGTTTCCAGTCTCACCAGATATAACCTTCCATGTAGTTTTAATTTTATTTTTAGAATTTTTAATTTTATTTTTGATATATAGATCCTTAGCAGCTTTACAAATTTTCTGAAGGTTTTAGAATATTTTTTAACATAGGCTTTAAATTATTCACTACTGTTGCTACACCTTTCATCATACAATTCATATAATCTTTGCCTACATATTTTAATTCCTTTAGTTGCCCATTCAATAAATCTGGTTTTTTTATTATCGTTTCTAACTGTTTTAGAAGTAAATACTGTATTAAATTGTGTTCCTATTACCTTAAACAAATTATTAAAAGCTTCATCTGAGCTATTTGATCTACCCAATGACTGAATATTTGAATTTAATTTACTTCTAAATTGCTCAATACGTTTTGTAGTTACAGGAACAAACACAAGATTATCCTTTAAGTTATTATCGCAATTGACATTAAATGATGCTAACTGTCCACAGTGATCAGAGCTTAACTTATTAATTATTTCTTTGTTATCGGGAATGAGATTCGTAAATATGTTATCAATACAAGTTGCTGTGGTCTTACAGACTCTTGTAGGTTCATGAAACAAATTGCAAAGGTTATATGATTTAAATAAAGATGTGAATCTGACAGTTGTGGAATTTAAATCCAATAAATTAATATTAAAGTCTCCACATATAATAACCCTTTTGTTAGATGCACATATATTTGACAATATTTGTTCCATAGTTTGTTCAAAGGTATCAAATAACCCTGAAGGAGGCCTGTATACACCTACAATAATAAGATGACTTAGCTCTATGCAAGCTACTTCAATTGTTCGTTCAATAGAGAGACTCACAATATCTTTACGTTCCTTAAATTTTAAATTATTTCTAATTAATATTAAAGAGCCGCCTCTAATGGCATTTTCTCTACTGAACGAACTAGCTATCTGGTGGTTATTGAAATTGAAAGTGAGTTCATATTGTCTGAACCAGTGTTCAGATATACAAATAATATCAATGTTAAATTCCTTTAAAAATAACTCAATTTCAAGTTCTGTACCTACCATACCTTGTAAATTTTGATGCACCAGATTAATCAAATTACATTTATTCTTACTTAATATATTTGAGTCTAACAAATTATTGGTAGCATTTTCAATTCTAAATTTATTTCCGCAAGTGATGTCCTCCATTGTCTTATTATCTAATTTAAATAAATATTTGGAACATATTCCAATTCGTTAATATTATGACTAGTATAATTCTGCTCAATAGAAGCAGTAGTCTCTAAAGCCAAACACTTGGCTGGTTTAAAATCTAAAAAGTTAAATAGCAACCTGGCTATTCGTCTTTTATAAAAATTAGATAAGAAGTACTTATCTCTTGTCATAGTGGATAACATAAAATCTAAATTATTAATGTCTATAACCTAACATTGCTTATGTGAGTCATCTAAAATGATACAATTATTATTTACAGCATATAATGTATACTACATTAGGCTGTTCAGTTGATACCTAGAATAATTTTCTTTATTATATCTCTTTGGCAACATTTGTATATAGGGAAAAGTAAACAAGATAACATTATTAATATTTTCAGTAATAAATAATTTATCTAGAAATTCGGTCATTTGTTTTTTGTTTAATTTTCCCTTCCTTTTGTTATGAAACCACTTTCATAAACGCAATATTTGATATACCTATCGAACAAAGTTGTCTCCCGATGCGTACAAACTACGAAAGAGTGACGTCAGTCTTTCGTAGTATGTTTGAATTGTCATATCTTGGTGAATTTTTAAGCTATCAGAGTCATTCTTTCAGCGATGTTTCTATTTTTAAGGGTCTTTCAATTATCAATAAGAAAAAAAAATAGTCATCTAGCCTATTACAGATTTTCAGAAGATTATAGACATATTACTGTCTATAAACTTCCGTAGAACCAATCTATACGCCGGTAGTCCTAAGCTTTTAACCCAAGAGCCAGCAACAGCCAGACTTTCATCATTGTATAAAAGCTGAAAGAACAACGAACCTTTTTGGCATACCTAAACTTACAAGTGCATATAAAATTTCGTATTTTGGTGCACACCTATGAAACATACGGCAATGTATAGACAAGATGTTTGCAAACTATAAATACTCTTTGACAAAATGTAATAAATTATATACTTTCTGAGTTATTTCAGTTTAAAAATGTAAATTAAATAACATTTTAGATTTAACATTGACATTTTGTCGAGGAGTATTTGTTGTTTGTAATTATTTTCTCTATCGATTGACGTATGTTTCATAGGTATACACGAAAATAAGTTTAGGTATGCCACGCTCCATACAAAAATGTTCGAACTCTTTTACCTGTTTATGATCCTTATAGAGGTAGGAACGACTAGCAAATATGGAGTTTCGGTCGCGGTTACTTTAGGAGGTAACCGGTTCAGAAGGTTTACTTGACCTTCGAAAAAGAGTTTTTTATGGTTTATTTTTTTTCTAGATATTCTGAAGAAATCTCGTCTTATACTGCCAGATGTTTTCGACAGTTGTTCCCAACTGCCAGACCCCCTTAACTTCCTTAAAGTATTAGACTTCGAGGTGGTCTAGTAGTGGGAAAGAACACAAATCGCTGGTACTTACCTCTATAGGAAAAACAGGTAAACTTTCAGCTTTTATAAAATTACTAGCTGACCCGGTAAACTTGTTTTGCCATATAAATTATTTCTAGTATTAATATAAAAAGTAGATTAAAACCTATTCTCCGGCCCAACAAATGTACATACAAAATTTAATTGAAATCGTTGGAGCCGTTTTGGAGGAGTTACCGCACAAACATGTCTGTCTGACAATTTTAATAAAAACTGTGGCTATCGCTGGCTCTTGGGTTATTAGGCAAGTAATTCACCAAATACTAGCACCTGGTAATTCGTGGTCTAAATCAGGGCACACGAGCTCGTACCGATGCGGGTTTAGGCTCAACTCACACTGGGGCAGAGGTGAAGCAACGTGTTATGTTTTTTGCCACAGCATAATATTCCTTTTATGAATTAGGTATTTAATTTCTTCAATAAATATATGGAAGCAACGACGCTACGAATATACGAAAATTTGTAGCAAAAATTATATACCATCAGAGAAGTTTACTCATAGTCAGATGACGGACCTACGTGTAGTTTGGTCGAGTTACAATATTATAATATGTCAAAATAACATTTTGTGTGTTGTGTATCGCAGTGAACCTACTGACTTTCAGTGTATTGGAACACAAATATTGGACAACTCGAGGGTAGTCGTAGAACCGACCGCCCGGTGCAAACGAAGACGTCGCGCTCCTGCAGTCCCCTCGTGACCACGGCCGTGGCAACACGGCCGAAACGTCGAGAAAAAGTATGTACTCGTACTCGTAGTAGCATTACTACTTAGATAAGTCGCGTTAAGTCCCGATTAAAAAAGTTTAATTATAATATGTCAAACCCAAAATATAACATTGAATTGACATAATCCGACAAAATGACGTAGATCCATCAACTGCTTATGAATCAATTTATTCGAAGGTACTTAAATAATAAAACAATACAGAAGAATATGCTGTAGGAAAAAAACTAGATCAAAATCGGTCCGACCGTTTTTATACGTGGGAGAGCCATGCTTCGGCACGAATGGGCCTGCTCGACCGGAGAAATACCACGTTCTCACAGAAAACCGGCGTGAAACAGCGCTTGCGCTGTGTTTCGTCGAGTGAGTGAGTATTAAAAGGCCGGCAACGCACCTGATGCTGCGAGTGTCCATGGGCGACGGAAGTTGCTTTCCATCAGGTGACCCGTTTGCTCGTTTGCATCCTTATTTCATAAAAAAAAACCCGTTTGGATGTTACGATGCCACAGACAGACAGACAGACCGACAGACAGACACGTCAAACTTATAACACCCCTCTTTTTTGACGGGGGCTAAAAAAACGTGACGGGACGGGACGCTTCGATTTAGCCCTAGTGTGGGTCGAGCCTTAAGCCCGAGTTATTAAACCTCTATATATTCGTTTTAAAACGCCAAGTGTCATTATCTCCTGCGACTCTTGACATAGTTTTTCATTTTATTCAATGTGGAAAATGATAAAATGTACACCAGTTTTAATGCATGCTGCAGGACAATGTGATTTTTGTGTGTTTCAAATTTTTATGTTCTGTGATATAATATTGAATACTCTATTAGATATATTACATTTGAAGTTGTAATATCTTGAACTGCGTTAACGTTATAAGTTAAAAATAATCGGCCAAGTGCGAGTTAGACTCACGCACGCACATTATAGAGCAAAATTAGGCCAAAAATTGTAGTTTTTGTATGGAAGCCCCCTTAATTTATTTATATTATTATTAAATATTAAAGTACACATATAACTAAAGACTTTGAGAAAAATTCAAGTACCGATCTGTTGCCACTATTGATATGGAGCAAAAAAGGCCAATAAAATCACGTTTGTTGTATGAGAGCCCCCCTTAAATAATAATTTTATTTTGTATTAAGTACGGTATTTGCTGTTATAGCAGCAACAGATATATACACAATCTGTAAAAAATTCAGAAGTCTGGCTATAGCGGTTTTTGAGTTACGGCCTGGAGACAGACGGACAGACGGACAGACATCGAAGTCTCAGTAATAGGGTCCCGTTTTTACCCTTTGGGTACGGAACCCGAAAAAACAGATGTTAACCGTGTTAAGAGCTAATTACGTAAACTCTATCCTTACTTAATAAAAATAAATATATAACGAAATATATGACCCAGTGAACTTCGTATTACTTTTTTTTTAATGAAAGATGGGGGCAAACGAGCAAACGGGTCACCTGATGGAACCCATGGACACTCGCAGCATCAGAGAGCCGCAGGTGCGTTGCCGGCCTTTTAAGAGAGAATAGGGTAATAGGGGAGGGTAGGGATGGGAAGGGAAGGGAATAGGGGAGGATAGGGAAGGGGATTGGGCCTCCGGTAAATTCACTCACTCGGTGAAACACAGCGCAAGCGCTGTTTCACGCCGGCTTTCTGTGAGAACGTGGTATTTCTCCGGTGGAGCCGGCCCGTTCGTGCCGAAGCATGGCACTCCCACGTATAAACTTTCCTGATAATATAACCACTTTCCCTAGACTTTCACGAATATTTCAAGACTAAAATTAGGCATAAAAGTAAAAAAAAAAAAATTATGATATAAGGGGGCAAATGAGCAAACGGATGGAAAGCAACTTCCGTCGCCCATGGACACTCGCCACATCAGAAGAGCTGCAGGTGCGTTGCCGGTCTTTTAGAGGGAATAGGGTAATAGGGGAGGGTAGGGATGGGAAGGAAAGGGAATAGGGGAGGGTAGGAAAGGGAATAGGTAGGATAGATTAAACAGGACATACGTTGTTTTTAACTTGTTAGTTGGTAATGCCTTGGACCTGAAAAATTACTTACGTGGTGATGGAACTTAAATGACAGTAAGTAGGTTTCCTGAAGGGATAATACACATCACATATATTTATTCTGTAAAACTGTAATATTTCTGTGGGATCCGTAACTGGAGCCGCAGACAAAAGTTGCCGCAAAGCCGCAGAAAAAATTGCTGAAATTTGGTATGAAGTGTCCCAGGAAAGGACATAGGATACTTTCTATCTCGAAAAAAAAATTTCGCCATCGCATCCACGCGAAAAATATACCATCCTCATCAGTCATCACCTTAATGAGTGGTAGTCTTCCACCATGGGTATTTCGCGTAGCTTTCTGCCGCGCACTGTAAAACTCTGAGACGAACTGTTACCAGTAGTATTTCCGGACGAATACGACCTGCAAACCTTCTAATGTTGCAAGTGTCCATGGGTGATGTGATGTGATCTTCTATCAGGTGACCCGTTTGCTCGTTTGCACTTCGCTCCCTTATTTTATAGAAAAAATGTATGGTACAATACAAACGAATTTTGGCGCATTTTTGGCGTTATTTATTTCAAAATATTTCCAGGCAATTTGTGCTTATTGAAATAAATCAACTTCCTTAATTCAGTGGCGATGGAGCATTTTGAATTGTTAATTCGCCGCCATTGAATTAAGCAATCAGCCTCAACTGTAATCGGAATTAGCATTAATTTAACACTTTGTTTAGAAATATGAACATCTTATTGTTGTTCTTAACGTTCGGTATTAAACAAATGTTTCTTTGTTTTAAACCATGGATAAACTGCCGCAAGAGATATTTAATGATGATTAAACTTCAATTTAATAAATATGATGCATGGCGCTTATGTCAAAATCTGTATTTAATAACAGTTAAGTATTGTTTGTTTCTGAGTGCGTCACTTTAAATTCCTTTTTTGTACTAATAAAATTGTCCTTACTTATAAAATGCATATTATAAACGTTTAAAGTCCAATGTTATATTTCTCTATCATGTTGTGTCTTTTCTTATTTGCCAGACTACGACAAATCGATTTTCTTTCATTATACAGGATGTAACAAATCTAAGTGATAATACTTTTGAGTGTGTATGTATTCCTTGCAGACGGTTCACTGTGAAAGTAGCAGCGCTGAAAGATCATTTTTCTGTGATTTAAATGGGCAAGCGCCATACAAAAAAAAGTATTTGCTCTTTCAGCGCTGCTACTTTTCAGTGAATTATATACAGGGGACTCATACACACCCTTAGGTATAATATATATATTATCACTTAGTTTTATTACACATTGTATATTTTAAAAAGATAACTAGTAATAAAATATGGTAATAGTTTATACAACATTGCTGACTTTGTCTGATAAGATTAAAAAGTCACAATATAAGCGTTGTTTCAAGGCAGCTTTCAATATATATTCGAAGCTGATAACTTACATTGTTATCTCAAAAGAAATGCACAAGAAATAAAGTAAAAGTACAAAGTAATAAAAAACTCAGTCACTCGTAGGAAACCGATGTAAAACCAATGTAATTAAAACTTAAAACACAAGAATACTGTGAGAATTAACGTGTGACTACTTAAGGGCCTTCCTACGGAGATACCGTAATTTATCGTTAAATACGATAAATTACGGTATCTCTGGAATGGAATGGAAAAAAATATGGAAGCCTAATAAAATCAGAATTTGAAGAGCTGTAAGTTATAATAAAAATACAGCAAGAATCTTCAGTAAATCAACATTCCTTTCCCCATTTTAAATTTTCTAATTTTGTTTATTATACTCTCATGAGTATAATAAACAAAATTAGAAAATTTAATAACATTATCAGCTTCCAAAGTAATACCAATTTATCAAAATTCAAGCATACATTCAGCATCTCCTTAGGATTTACAAATTACTTTTATTTGAAACACAATCCAATAGATCAACAATATCATATACTACATATTCCCCGTTTTAATTTTTTTAGGACAATTTTGAACTAAGTTAAGTAAAAAAATAGGGTTTTGGTGTGATCTCGGCAACGCGGCAAATGTATGGCCAAGGTCGTTTGCTCGAGGGACGGCCTTAATGTGTTTAAAATTGTATTAAAGTTTAAAAAGAGTTTCTATTTTAGAACACACCAGTAAAATAGAATATTACACAAGGGTCCGAGCAGAATACGCTACTCGCACATACAGTATGTGTAACGCCTCCGTGGTCTAGTGGTATAGCGCGCGGCTCTTGACTTGGAGGTCGTGGGTTCGATTCCCGCGTTGGAAACATGTTATTTCCAAATTTGGTTAGGACAATGCAGGCTGATCAGTGATCACCTGATTGTCTGACAAGTAAGATGATCCATGCGTCGGATGGGCATTTAAAAAGTGGGTCCTGCGCCTGATCTCTCTCCGGTCGTGTCGGTCTTCCGTCCCACTGAGTTTTGAGAGTAAGCGCGCGTTCAGACGTGCGCGTTTTCTCGCGCGGATTCATCATTCATAGCAAATTCACACATGTGCTGAATCCGCGCGAGCAAAAAACGCGCAGAAAACCCGCACGTCTGAACGCGCGCTAAGGGAATAGAGAACGCTCTTGTGTACTGCGCACAAGTACGTGTACAAGTACTATAAAAATACTCCCGCGTGACTGGCCTGGTTTCAATGAAACCGGTCACCGTCACCGAAACCGATGTGGAAGCTATTATATTATGTGTTACACACTGTACATTCGACATGTTGCACATGCCCAGATATAAGGCAGCAACGTTGTCAAACATCGAAAAAATCTTTTTAGGGTTCCGTACTCAAAGGGTGAAAACGGGACCATATTACTAAGACTTCGTTGTCTGTCCGTCTGTCTGTCACCAGGCTGTATCTCAAGAACCGCTATAGCTAGACTTATGAAATTTTCACAGATTATGTATATCTATGGCCGCTATAACAATAAATACTAAAAACAAAATAGAATTAATATTTGAGGGGGGCTCCCATACAATAAACGTGATTTTTTTGGCCTTTCTTGCTCGTTATCACTAATGGCAACAGGTAGGCACTTAAATTTTTTACAAAGGCCTAAATTATATGTGTACTTTAATAATTAATAATAATAATATGAAATTAAAATTTAAGGGGGGCTCCCATACAAAAACCACAATTTTTAGCTTATTTTTGCTCTATAACAGCACGGAACCCTTCGTGCGCGAGTCCGACTCGCACTTGGCCGATTATTTACTGTTTAGGCTGGTGCTGCAGTCTAGCGTGAAAACATTGCAGTTGCGTGAAAACATTATACTATTATTGGCACTTTAATAGTTAATAACAGAAAGTGTTATTATTATTGTCGTATTTATAGTATTTTCAAACAAAATTTTGAAGGTAATAAGAATGACTGCCAACGATGAAGTAGTTCATCCTTTTTTTTAATCAAACCGCTGAACCGATTTTGATTAAATTTAGTATGGAGATACTTTAAGTCCTGGGAAAGGACATAGGATACATTTTCTCTTCAAAAAATGTACGGTTCTCACGTGATATACGAGTTTCCACGCTTCGGAGTTGCTGGCGTCGTCTAAAAAAATACAATACTACTATGTTATTTTCATCGATGCTTACGCACTCTTAGGTTTGACTAGTCAATTCCTAGACTAGAAGCTATTTTTACAATACCTAAAAATATTTTAACAAAATGTTACTCTGTACAATGTCCAATACGACGAACGGAGCAAAAATGTGATATTTTTACAAAAATCGCTGAAAACTCAGAAATGGAAAAGTTCGGTTGGCAAAAAGTTCACAAAACGAAGTTTCTGTGATGGATGGAATTCCCATGTCCGTTTTAATATATTCTCTATTTTAATTAGGACTCTATATATTTTCGGAATAAAGCAATTGAATATCTAAATTTTGATCAGTGATAAATTTTACCGGAATAGAATCTGTAATACGCTGGGACTATAATATGGCCCGCGTGAAGTTAAAGTTAAACATAGATTGTTTCAAGATGAGTGGAAAATTTTATATTTTGTTATGCCTATCAAAAAATATAGTTACTTATTTGATATTATGTCGTTAAATGTTTTCTAATATTAAATCAGTTACTTGAACATCATGTTTTTACCCTTAAAAAATTCGTAACCATTTTTTTTTAATGAAACCCGTGATACCAAGACCAAAACGGTCGGTGGTCTGATAAAAAAAAGGTTGAGTACTGCTAACTTGTAGGGTCTAAATTCGTTTTTAACATCGACGTTCGAAAAAAGTATTGTGTAATTCCAAATGAGGATAAAAAAAGTTCTGATTTTATGGAATCTGAAAATTACAAAAAGATAGAAAATAATTGGCCAAGTGCGAGTCGGACTTGCGCACGAAGGGTTTCGTACCGTTATAGAGCAAAAATAGGCCAAAAATTGTGTCTTTTGTATGGGCCCTTACATTTTTATTTCATTTTAATATTATTATTATTATTAATTATTGAAGAACTATTATAACTAGAGATCGCCCAATGGTCAAAATTCGACCTTAGTTTCAACGACATTAGGACTACTACCTATATTTTGTAAAAAAATATTGACATAATCATATTTTTTTCAACTCTTGTCTCTGGGACTCAGCTGATCTCAGACTGACCGTGTAGTGGTGTAAGCATTGTCTAATAATATCTAAGATTCAATAAAAAAAAATATAATCCATTTTCAATTTGTCACCTTGTTGTCAACAGACTTCAACCATAAATAAAAGAATATAATTCGTATGTATAGGTTTGTCACTCAAAAATCTGTCATTTTTCCTAGTGTGTGTGTTGTAGTGTGTGTAATGTTTTATTTGTTAAAAATATGTATGATAAAAGCATAATTTCAAAATAATATTAGCTCAATGCACTCCTTCATCATATAAACTATAACTGTGAAAAATTCAATTCACCTGCGTTTCCCCATTTTTCGTCGGGATACAAAGTTTTTGGCTCACGTATTAATATATAGATTATTATAATTCAGGTCTTTGTAAAAATATCAAGTGCCTACCTGTTGCCATTTTTGATATCAAGCAAAGAGGCCAAAAAAAACACGGTTGTTAATATGGAGGCCCCCTTTAAATATTAATATTTGTTTTTAGTATTTGTTGTTATAGCGGCAACAGATATTACACAATCTGTGAAAATTTCAGAAACCTAGCTATAGCGGTTCTTGAGATACAGTCTAGAGACAAACAGACTGACGGACAGACAAACAGACAGACAGACAGACAGACAGACAGACGGACGGATATACAACGGTGTCTTAGTAATATGGTCCCGTTTTTACCCTTTGGGTACGGGACCCTAAAAATAAGTGTGGCACTCAGTGATTATAGCTTTTTTATCAACTCATGCAATTATAATTCGCATACACACAAACACCAAGCCTAAGGCTGCGATTCCACCAGAGACGTGTTGCGAGGAATGTGTTTTTGAGAACCAATAGAATCGCTTCATTGACGTGACCTCGCTCAGCGCAACGATTCTATTGGAAAATCCAATAACAGAACACATTCCTTGCAACACTTGGGGGGTGTGAGGTTTTTTCGTTACGGAATTTCTTGATTCGGTCGCCGCGCTCAAAGCCCGCAATAAAATCTATACCAGGGGTCAGCAAGTAGTTTTAGGTGGGGTCCGGATACTGTGGGAAAATTTTAACGAGGTCCAGAAAAAAACACACTTGTCCTATGTAGCTTAAAAAAAATATTTTAATTAATAAAGGTATGTTGCTGACCGCTATAGGTTTAATTTTCTACCAACATTGGTCTAGCGACAGATGCTGCCACTGCTTTTTAAACCTATTTCATATATCATAAAGTGGCATTCTATTTAGTAAGTTGATAGATAAAAAAAATAATTTTCACGAGAAATGGTCCTGTTAGCTCTAATGTTTGGTTCACTTGTTGTACTTTACAGTAACCAAGGTTCGAAAGATCCCGAAAACTCAATTGCAACAAATTTTCGACTCGACCGCACTGTCACAATACAAATAAAATATGCAGTAGTGTTTAAACTAGAGTCTATTCAAGTGCCACACGTGAATAAGTGTGACTTGTAAAAGTTTATAATCCAGTTCAACGTAGTATCACTTCGTAGGAATGCAAAATTTTACTCTGGTAAATATTTAAATGCAACATGAATGCGGAATTCAAGATTCTATAAAAAAGCACAAAGATATCGAAGCTTTCACCAATCAGAAATAACACATTTTTGTTTCTATATCGGCATGCGCTGCCGTGTGGTATGAATTCAATTTCAAGAACATGACTGTTCTACTGTATACTATTATACTATGGCACTGTTGTCGCAATAAATCGAACGAGCAAGGATTAACCACTTGGTATTGCAGCGTGATTTACTTTATTGCCTACCTTTTTCCCGCGGGCAGTGCTGACCCGACGAAAGGGAAATTTGACCTTTGAGTGTTTCCTCCACAAAGTTTTTAAGCATAATGAAAGTTACAAAAATAGTCTACTCAATTTTGCACTGTAAGTTCAAATTTTTGAAGAAAATATCAGCATAATTTAATTGCTAAATTGCTAATACTAAAATATTAAAAGGCGCTGAATTCTATCAGTATACGGTCAGTATGACAAAGTAAACTTGAAAACGAGTGAACGGATTACTAATACCGAACCGAATGTGATGGCAGTCGATAATAATTGACACTTGCAACACTGGAGGAATTACATTATTCTTTAACGCATCGGTTATTGCGAGTCACGTTTCTTAAAATTTTCACCCTGGTTTTCTGTGAGGCCGTGCAACTCTTATCAAACTATTGATCCAGTCATGCTGGCCTATTTTTCCATTCCATTCATGATAATTACTTCTTAGTGACAACTCTATTATGCGGGCTCCACACTCGCGGCGCGAAAGCCCGCGAAGGCCGCCAGCCGCGAGTGTAGAGGGTTTCGCGGTTTCGCGTTCGCGCTTCGCGGCTTTCCCCGTCCGGTGTCGGTTTTTTGGCCCGCGACATTTTGATAAGCACACTGTGTAAGAGCAGCAGCAACAATGACTTCAACGTCCATTTTACTCAAATGCGCGAATGTAAATGCGAAGATTGTGAGTGTAGAGGGCCGTATTTATCCGGATCATGTTCATGGCGCGTAGCGCCCGTGAAGCGCGGCCGCAATTCACGCCATGAGTGTGAAGCCCGCTAAGGTGCTTTCGTCTATAGTAAAGCTGAATAGATCGATTACCGAACTAACACTTTTCCCATCATTAATTTAGTTGAATAGTATGTTTTCCAGTCTATTTGTGCCAAGTAGAGTATAATGTTCTATTATTTTCAAATCACCAGAAAAATAAAGTAACAATAAAGGTTCAAATCATTCTTTCTTCGACAACACAAGGCACTGTTATATCCCCAATAGTTACGAGTAACATTGTTTTATTTGTAAGATCTTTAATTGTTCAAGTTCTGTTTAAAATTCCTCAGCGAGGTGGAGCAATCTGGGGATTCTTGAAACAAATACCGCAGGATTGTACATCGGTACCCGGATTCTACTATTTTAAATCTATATGCACGGACGAGTGGTTTGACCTCTATAGAGCGAAATCACAGGCATATGTAACAATTTATTTATATAGAGGCGCGGTGCGCTGTCATTCACATTTGCGTTCTAGCCGCCAAACCGCGCGTTCGGATGCATATAACAGTTTTATACCTTGTTCGATCTAGAGTATTTTTTTAATTACTAAACTTATACGTGGGAAGGCATGATTCGGCACGAATGGACCTGCTCGACCGGAGTAATACCACGTCCTCACAGAAAACCGGCCTGAAACAGCGCTTGTGTTTCTCCGAGTGAGTGAGTTTACCGAAGGCCCAATCCTGTTCCCTATTCCCTGCCCTACCCTCCCCTATTCCCCTATTCTCCCCTATTTTCATAAAAAAACGGTCTTCACCTCAACTATCGAACTAACGTCAAACGACTGATTTTGGAGTTTTCATCAGAACGCGTTTAACGTTAGTAACGAGTTTAACGTTAGTAACGCGTTTAACGTTAGTAGTTAACGCGTTTATATTTGTGATACCAATTTGTAGTTTAGTGTAGTGTAGTTATGTAGATAACAAGAAATCAAAATGCAATGAATATTGAATTGCATTAGGAAAAAGAGTTTTGTCAGAAATGTTATTGATTGTAGGAAATATAGAAATATTGTTTTATCTCTTTGGTAGAAAATAGACGATACACCCGCGAGGAAGGGATGTGTCTGCAGTACTGGAAGAAATGAGTCTTCACATACTCAATACAGGGGACACCCCAACATTCGACACCGTCAGAGGGGGTAAAAGGTACTCCAATTACGTGGATGTAACAGCGTGCTCCGACGATCTGCTGAACCGAGTAGGCGACTGGAGGGTAGAGGAGAATCTGACGAGCTCGGACCACAACGGCATATCATTCGGCATCAGACAACACAAATCCACAGGCACAAACATAATACGTACCACACGCATCTTCAACACACAGAAGGCAAACTGGACTCAGTTTCGTGAGAAACTGACCCAGCTAATGTCGGACAGACAAATGACTCCACAAGCGATTGACTCAATACGCAGCACACAACAGATAGATGACGAAATAGACAGATAAACACAAGCCATAACACAAACATGCAGAGACACTATGCCGACCAAAAAACACGCACAGAAATTCACGTTGTCGTGGTGGAATGATGAGCTCGCGCAGATGAAGAGAGAAGTCGCTACGAGGAGACGCAGGATCCTGTCCCTGGACTCCGAACCGCCGTCGGGTCCGGACGACCCTCCTTTTATCATGGAGGAGTTGAAGAGAGCCGTAAGGTCATTCAACCCCAAGAAGGCCCCCGGAGCGGATGGTCTCACGGCCGATATCTGCCAGCACGCTGTGGAATGTAGCCCGGAATGGTTCCTTGCTCTGCTGAATAAGTGCCTGACTGTCGCTTACTTCCCCGAACAGTGGAAGCAGGCGACAGTGGTGGTGCTGAGAAAGCCGGGCAGGGAATCATACCGGGTACCAAAAGCCTATCGACCGATCGGCCTTCTACCTGTTCTCGGCAAAATCTTCGAGAAGATGCTGGTAGCCCGACTCAGGTTCTACCTGTTACCCAAAATAAGCTCCAACCAGTATGGTTTCATGCCCCAAAGAAACACCGAAGACGCCCTCTATAGGTTGGTGAACCACATCAGAAAAAAGAGGGAGGAGAAGAAAATTTCTGTTGTGGTATCGCTGGACATAGAGGGGGCCTTCGATAGTGCATGGTGGCCGTCCATAAAGGTTCGGTTGGCTGAAGTTGGGTGTCCGGGGAACCTGAGGCGGGTTATCAGCAGTTACCTTAGTGGAAGGTGTGTGAATGTTAGATATGCCGGAGTGGAAGTGAACAGGGGGACCGACAAGGGGTGTGTACAGGGATCCATAGGCGGTCCCATCCTGTGGAACCTCTTGTTAGACCCACTGTTAAGGATGCTAGAGGAAATGGGTGTGTTTTGTCAGGCCTTCGCTGATGACATCGTGCTCGTTTTTGAGGGAGACTCGGCTTTAGATGTGGAGTTAAAAGCTAACAAAGTGTTAAGCGTCGTTAAAAATTGGGGCAGAGCCAATAAATTGAATTTTGCGCCGCACAAAACCTGCGCATTACTGTCGACAAGGCGACTAAAATATGACACACCGCGCTTGAGAATGGGGAGTGTGGAAATTAAATACTACAGTGAATTAAAGTTTCTGGGCTTAATTATCGATCAAGGCTTGACGTTTAACGCCCACGTTAGCAGCGTTTGCCAAAAGGCAATCACGCGCTACAAGCAGCTTGCCAGGGCCGCTAGAGTAGGCTGGGGGCTTAACCCCCAAGTAGTTAAGATTATTTATACGGCGGTCATAGAACCAACTATCTTGTATGCATCAGCAGCGTGGGCACCCACCGTGGAAAAGATGGGGGTTCAAAAAAGGCTCAACTCCGTTCAACGGGGTTTTGCCCTGAAGATCTGCAAAGCATATCGGACCATCTCCCTGAACTCTGCGCTGCTGTTGGCTGGGATACTCCCTCTTGATCTCAGAATACTTGAAGCATCGAGACTATATGAGATCAAGAAGGGAGTGTCCTACCCGGCATTGAGGGACAGAGAGGTGGAACGAATGGCTTCCGCGATTGAGGACCCACATCCGGCAGAGCAGGTAGAGCTGAGGTTCGGGATGGTAGATGAGGACTCGTATGCTGACGTGGTTGAAAGCCACATCCATAGGATCTATACGGACGGCAGCAAGATTGAGGGTCGAGTCGGAGCCGCTCTCTCCATATGGAAGGGTGAGGCCGAGACGAAGGCCGTCAAGCTTGCTTTGTCGCCGTATTGCACCGTCTACCAGGCCGAACTTCTAGCGCTCCAAAGAGCAGTAAGTATAGCCTGCAAGAGTGGAATGACAAAGGTCGGTATCCTTAGCGATTCCAGATCGGCTCTCCAGGCCCTTAGTTCCCTTCATCCCCTGGCAGTGCAAACAAGGGCTGCCCTCCGAAAAGCTGCATTGCAGAGGCGGGAGGTCTCCCTGTTTTGGATTAAGGCGCACGCAGGGTTGAGGGGGAATGAGAGGGTTGACGAATTAGCCAAGGAGGCTGCGCTGAGATTGAGAAGGAAACCTAACTACGATCTGTGTCCTGTTTCATTCGTCAAGCGTATTTTGAGAGAGGATACGATTGAGGAATGGGACGGGAGATACGGGGTGGGAAGGACGGCTGGAGTCACGAAACTCTTTTTCCCAAGCGCTGCTGCTGCATACAAAATAGTCAAAAAGATAGACATCACACACCACACCACACAGATTCTGACTGGACACGGCGGATTCGCAGAATGCGATGGAATGAATGGATTGCCTTCTACTTGCACAGATTCAAGTTGAAGGAGGATCCGTCGTGCCTGTGTCAGCCAAGAGTTGAGGAGACGGTTCCTCACCTGTTATTCGAGTGTCCAATTTTTGCTAGAAATAGATATGATATTGAGCAAGAATTGGGCACATCGATGACGGGTGAGAATCTGCCTGCCATCCTGGGGGGAAAAAAGAGAGATTTGTTTCTCTCTTTTTGTAAGAGGATAGTGTGTGTTGTGAACAAGAGAAATTCTAGTAAACTATTGTGATTGTAAGCTGTGATATTAGGGTAGTTGAATGTTGTGCCGTATTATTATTATTTTTTATTGTTTAATTTTATAGTATTTTGTAGCAATTTATTGGAAATTTTTATGTTTAAGAAATTTTAATACTAAAGAACAAATTAATGTAATAAGAAGATAGCAACAAGCCCTGACACAGTTAGGGGGATGAGAAATTATATAAAAAAAAAAAATAGACGATACAGTTTTTCTACCAAAAAAAAACAAAAATTATTTTAAATTTTGAATTTAAATTCATTTTTGTCATTTATTGTATCTCATATTGATAACACAATCAAATATACTCTGAATAGGTACCTTAGGTACTTTATTTTACGCATGGTAGCGTAAAATAAAGTACCTAAGGTACCTATTCAGAGTTATCCTATTTGTAAAAAAAATAATATGATAATTATAAGTACGCATTTTGGGGTCTTATTTCAAGTGTGGCGAGTCGTCGTGCAAGTTGCAAGGCAAGTTGCAACTTGCATGACGACTCGCCACACAAGTATTTAGCTTGTACCTTCTTACTCGTGCGGGAAGTTAAAATAAATTAAATTGTACATTCACATGTGGATTCCTTTTGTTTAGTTATCTTCAGCTCATAAATCCAAAGCCATTCGCTCCGGCTCCTATTAATTAAGTTGAAGAATTGTGCTATTGTTTTGTAAATTAAAATAAATCTTCACAATAGTGTGTATTTGTATTTGTAATTTTATTGCTGTCGTCACGGTTAAAATTACATTCAGTTGTTATTAACTTTAAAAATGTATTAAATGAAATAAACAGCAATAAAACCATATTTTACCACTAATTTCTGTTGCAGTTGGAACGAAGTTCCTTATTGCGGGTTCGGCATAAAGGAGGCTAGACAGAACGATATTTGACCGCGATACTTTCTTATTAGTACCTGCATGATAGGGGCAGAGGCCGTTGATAGTATTCCTGTGCGTCCACTAGATGGCGTTTTTTGAGTATAAACAGCGATGCGTTTTTTTGGAGTGTATATAATGCATACAGGTTTTTTGAACATAAGAAATAACTTCGTTCCATTTGGGTGTCCCTTGACACCTCTCAAGTTTTTTTTATAAATATTTTATTTTGTCACAAGCATTGTGTCTATTCATTCATATTAGTATAGTCATTCATGTCCCCCCAAAATCGTACTCCCCGTTAGGGCAGTTTCCTCTCCAGTGAACGTATAAATTAAATAATAATAATAATAATAATAATAAATATTCTTTATTGTGTACACATAAAATTTAAAAATCATGAACATTTATACATAAAACAAGTATATCACAATGGCGGCCTTATTACTAATTAGTAATTTCTTCCAGGCAACCACGGGTAGAGGAAACATAATATATATACGACATCAGGTGAATGTGCCATATTATACAGGAAAATATATACATATCAGACAAATATTATTCATGATACATACATAATATTATTATACCTAATAAATACACAGATACATACATATCTACCTAGCCTAAAATACATACATACAATACACACATAATATATTATACATACATACAAACAAAACAATATTATTTCAAAAGGATGGAACATTAATTTATATTTCAATATTTATGTAACGTTATCAATGGTCACATTATACATAAAAATTATTGTTAGCGATAAGAGAGAGAATGAATTCAAGTTATGCAATTACTATAATCAATCATCATTATAAGCAATAACAAGGAAGTGTTTCTTGACCAAGGTCTTAAACCGAAATAGCGTTTTTGTCATTTTTATATCTCTTGGTAAAGCGTTCCATAGTTTTATTTCAGTAATGGCAAAGAATGAGCCATAAAATTTGGTGTAATGTACAGGCATTTCCAGAAGCAAATTAGACTCTGATCGTAAATCCTTAACGTCTGTCTGTCGAAATAGAAAATTATTTTTTAAGTACGAAGGTAAATGCGGATCATGTATAGTGGAATAAACGAGAGAAAGAAGGTGAGCATCCCGTCGAAGGCGAATAGGTAACCACTTCAGCTTTGCACGGAATTCGGAGATGTGGTGGTATTTGCGAAGGCCGAAGATAAATCGAATAGCTAGATTCTGCAATCGCTCGAGTTTGTTTAGCTGGTCCTCTGTGAGATTCACAAAACACGCGTCCGCATAGTCCAGCGTGGGTAAAAATAGTGATTCAGCTATCTTAATTTTTGTGGGAATGGGAAGTAGGTAACGTAGACGAGATAGAGAGTGCCAGGTTGCGTATATTTTCCTACTGATCTCTTTGATGTGTTGTGACCATGATAATGTTTCATCAAGGTATACTCCTAAATTTTTAACTGATTTGGTAAAGAGAACTACAACTACAACGCCATTAACGACCACCGAAGGTAATCAGCCAAAGTCGACCCTAGATATTAGCCTAGGACTACCAATAAGTATTAACTGCGTTTTAGCTGGGTTAATATAGAGACCATGGCGCTTACTCCAGTTACAAATTAGGTTAAGGTCACTGTTGAGTTTATGTATAGCAGCATGTATGTCATGTGGGGATGATTGGCAATAAATTTGGAATTCGTCAGCGTAGAGGTGAAAAGATGAGGTTAACGATTGTGTGATACTGTTTATAAAAAGAGAAAAAAGTAGTGGAGACAGCACGCCACCCTGAGGAACACCAGTAAGGATTATTAGCTATCTTTACTCTTTGTCGACGTAAATAATTAATAAGTATAGTATAAATAATAAATTATTAGTATATTAATATAATAAACACTGTCTGAACAGTAATAAATATGTTTCAGTTACAATCCCTTTATTAGTTATATTAAAACCGATAAAGGGAAAGGGAAAGCGATAAAGCTCTCCCCTGGCAAAAAATCTTCAATATTGATGTTGGAAACTGCAAACACAAATACCCAATAGTTCTTTCTCTATTCCGAATCTCTGGGAGCATGAAAATTTAACTCACAATTTTTACTGTTTACCAACAGAAGGATGGGAGCAAAAAATTCTATTGAATCAACAGTGGCTAGATTTCCCTAGAGCCACTGACCGGTTTGCTCTGCGAAATGAGAAAAAATAATCGCAAACAGTACGCCTATGTTCTTATGTGCACCGAATTGTGGGAAAATAACATTCGCTCTTGCCACGAATTTTCTTTGCTGTTAAGAATTTTGAGCAATTGTTTTTTTTTAAATATTATGTTTCCCAACGATTTTGGTAATAATTGTGAATATTGAATTGGAGAATAATTATTTTATGGTTGAGTTGGAAGTTTAATTCTAGTAGCGAATTCTTATTAAAAAAGGTTTGATAAAATCTGTAATTTTATATTGATGGATAGGTTATTTTTGTAATATATATTTTTATTTTTGTAATAATTTAAGATGCGAATTAATCAAGATGATCTCAGCGACGATTTTTGAAATAAAACATCTTTGAGCACGTAATAATAATATTGTCTCACGCCATCACGATTTTGGACAAATGTTTTATTTGTTAAGAAGCGCTTACTAATTGCTTTATTTATATAATTAATAATTGCTCGTCGACACGAATGGAGCGATCTGGAGCAATTAGTGGAGCAATATGGAGCAATTTATTTCATGCCACTCACATTTTCGATGGCCACATATTGCTGCTTGTTGCCGCAAATTGCTTGATGTAGTCGTGACGTCAAAGTTGACGAGAATTGACTGGAGTTGAGCAATTTTATTTGCCCGTTGCGCTTATGAGCACCATTACGCGTGTTTACTTTATAATTTTTGTTGCTAAAAACCGAATTTAGCTCTTGAGTTGTTTTGTGACTAAATCAGAGGTTCGATTCCTGTGCGAAATTAAACTGTCAGTCTAATTTGACTGATTAATCTTTTTAAATGCATATTTAAAAAAAATTAAATTCCTAAAGAGACTTCAAAAAATCTAAATGACCGCGCAAATTAATCGAGATGACCTTTGATTGGCCTTTATCCCGGGATAAAAATAACTGTTATAAATAACGAATTTTTTCGGTACCTTTAGGCACTCCTTTGAAACGGAAGACGTAACAATGTCCGATAAAGGTCTCGTCAACAACGTAGGCGAATTAGGGCTATTTCTAAAGTAACTAAATTTCTGCGATTTCTATTGTATTTTTAATAGTAATGTCGTCACATACATCTATATAATTTTATATTGTCTCTTTGGTGCCTCCATAATACGTTACTCAAGTGTGAGTAAAATAAAACAAATATTATTCATGCACAAAGAATAATGTAGTGACGCCCCTTAGACTTGAACAAAAAAGATTATATTTTTGTTTTTTCCTTTTGAGCAGTGATGGTCTTTTCACGAAAAAAGCTGAAAATCTGAACATTCCGTTCGCAGTCCCCACTTTCAAAGGGAAAGGAGTAAAAACAAAAGAAAAATGTCACAAGTTAGATTAAAGAAGTTTTCAAAGTCGAGGACAGTTTTTGAGGTTTCACCTAATTTTCCTGTCTTGAGTTTCGCTCGGAGAAAACTATTTTAACTTACACTATTAGTGAAATAGTTTCGTATTGGGAACTTTATATGAAAATACATAGTTATTTTACTTTTTGTGTGAATTTCCGCTGAACGAATTTCGTATTATACGCTCGTAGACCTCTACGATTGTTGCATATATTCGCTCGTAGCTTCTCTACGCTCGTAGCACTTCTACGCTCGTAGCACTTCTACGCTCGTAGCTTCTCTACGCTCATAGCACTTTACGCTCGTAGCATTTCTACGCTCGTAGCACTTCTACGCTCGTAGCACTTCTACGCTCGTAGCACTTCTACGCTCGTAGCACTTCTACGCTCGTAGCACTTCTACGCTCGTAGCACTTCTACGCTCGTAGCACTTGTACTCTCGTAGCTTCTCTACACTCGTAGCACTTCTACGCTCGTAGCACTTCTACGCTCGTAGCACTTCTACGCTCGTAGCACTTCTACGCTCGTAGCACTTCTACGCTCGTAGCACTTCTACTCTCGTAGCTTCTCTACACTCGTAGCACTTCTACGCTCGTAGCACTTCTACGCTTGTAGCACTTCTACGCTCGTAGCTTCTCTACACTCGTAGCAGTTCTACGCTCGTAGCTACTGTACACTCGTAGCATTTCTACGCTCGTAGCAGGGGCGTGCACTCCTTGAAGGCAGAAAGGCAGTGCATTATGTATGAGTTATGATTTTTGTGTCCGTGCACAGTTCGCAAAAGCACACATACATGAATATCGAATTCGCTCCTATAGGCAAGCTCCTATGGCAGGAGATTCTGATTACTCCCGAGCGCCGGCCCTCGGGACTTCGTAGTTTCTCTACACTCATAGCACCTCTACGCTCGTAGCAGTTCTACTCTCGTAGCAGTTCTACTCTCGTAGCACTTCTACGCTCGTAGCTGTTCTTTGCTCGTAGCAGTTCTACGCTCGTAGCTTCTCTACACTCGTAACACTTTTACCCTCGTATCTCTTCTATGCTCGTAGCTTCTCTACGCTCGTAGCGCTTCTACGCTCGTAGTTTTTCTAAGTTCATAGCACTTCTACATTCGTAGCACTTCTGTACTAGTAGCTTCTCTACACTCGTAGCACTTCTAAGATCGTAGCATTTCTAAACTCGTAGCACTTCTATATTCGTCGATCACTAATATCGGCCACACATACATTTTTACACCTTTCTTGCAGTTTGATTTATAAAAATGATATTAAAAATTTAAAGTAATAAATGTTATACTCTTCCCAATTTCTTAAATTAAAACAATTTATTTTAATCATTACTTAGATAAGTTGATAAGCTGTAAGTTTTCCGAATAAAATAAAATAAAAAGTAAATAATTAAACAAAAATCATAATTATAACAACATCAGCAAATTGAACAGTGAATCTCTTGTAATTCTCGTCTACACCGTCGATGGAGACGCTCAGAAAGCCGCTTAATAAAACGACCTATCGTAGTATCCATATTTTCATATCTGGCCACCGGCCAGTGCTCTGTTTGGCTCCAACAAGAAGGAGTGCGTTCGACAAAAACATTTGCATCGTAGACACACCCTGATTTATCCCCCGACTAATCCCTTTAGAAAGTTTGTCGAAGTTTCCTCGACGTATATTATTCGCCATTTTGAAATCGTTAGTTTCGACAATAATAAAGAAATGTCAGTTAGATTAGTTAAATGTAGTCTCTACTAGTCAGTGCTTCGTCACCAGAGATCAATATCATCGTCATGCATCGCACAGGAACTGTTAATTGGAACGAAGTTCCTTATCGCACGTTGCGAAAGGGAGCTAGTCGGAAAAAGTTGTAACGTTACTTTTTTATAGTACCCACATAATAAGGGCGTAGGGTGTTCATAGTATTCCTGGGCGTCAACTAGATGGCGTTTTTGAGAATAAACAGCGACATCTACCGGACGTTTAAATAAATTTTATTACAATTCCACAAAAGTGTCGTTAGTATTCCTGGGCGTCAACTAGATGGTTTTTTTTAAAACTTCGTTCCATCCGGGTGTCCCTTGATACCTCTCAAGTTTTTTTTAGTCTTATACGAAGTCATAGAAAATTTATATTTCAAATATTGTACATTGCTAGCTACTCGTATTTTTAAAAAATGCTAGTCATTGTAAAAAAATAATAGCTGACAAAAGAGTTATTGTTTAACAATTTAAATTGTTGTTAATTAATATCAGATACCTGACGGTGTGTCTAGACTAGTTTTAATTAGCGAACGTTTATATTTTCTGCTAAATTGCAAAATATTCAATATTCTAACTTTCAAACTGAACATTTATAAATTACTGACAATGTTATGATCTGAGATCATTATCTCGTCAGCAAATTTGTTAACACAAAAATCGTAGTATGATACAACCATAAAGTTAATATACCTAGCGGAATAGAGAAACAAAGGCCTGAGCAACAGAGATGTCACTATCAGTAACACTGCGTGGTAAAAAGAGTCGTGTGATACATGACAACAGCATTCTTTTTTTGACGTCCAGTCGGCACGTGCCGCACGTTGATAATTTAATCTCATAGAAATCATGTTCAATCATGCTTGTGTAGGTGTATACGTACACATAATATTTTTCACACAGATGAAAACCAATTTTGGTTTCGTTTGACAGCTCGAGATTGTTGCTCTATTCCGCTAGGTATAAAACTTTATGGATACAACATTGAAATGACACGTCATGTGTATGTTTATATTTTGCACATTTGTGTGTGTGTGTGTGTGCGCGCGCGCGTGTGTGTGTGTGTGTGTGTGTGCGCGCGCACGCGCGCGCGTGTGTGTGTGTGTGTGTGTGTGTGTGTGTGTGTGTGTGTGTGTGTGTGTGTGTGTGTGTGTGTGTGTGTGTGTGTGTGTGTGTGTGTGTGTGGGTGTGTGTGTGTGTGTGTGGGTGGGTGTGGGTGTGGGTGTGTGTGTGGGTGGGTGTGGGTGTACAAAAAATAACAATAGGAAAAGAATAATATTCATTGTAACATTTTTTTTCTCAATCCTCAATTCACTTTTTCCAAATTGAACTCACAAATGTACCGCCATGATTTCCAAGTGTCGGCCGCCGTATTTCGGCAATTCGGAAGTTTTGTCGGCACTAAGCGTTCGTCGGCGCATTGCAGTACAATCAGAACTTATCCAAACAAAATAAACACAATAATCGCAGTATAACTCTCATACAGTACAGTATGTTAGCTGTATCCTTAAAACGTTCTTTTGGCTTTCTAGATTTTCATGATGAACAAAATTTCAGGATCAGGTTACATTGCGATGCTGCAATGTTAAGTTTATTGCAATAAAATTCATTTTTCGATGAGCTTTTCAAATGGAACAGGCAGCCTCAGATCGCAACGAACGGCAAGTTTGACAAATTGGTTTTCTTTTGTAGTTAAGTTTACATAATAGATTTTAATAGGTCATTTAATAAATCAAATCAAAAGTTCTGCATCACCGCATAATTATACATATACACGTTAGGGTCAATTCAGACCGCAAAGCGACGAGGCGAGGCGTTTTAATTGCGTGAGACGTCTTGCGAATCTGTCAAATCCATATAAATTTAGAAATGCATCTACGCGTCGCGTTGCGGTAGAATCAACCCTTAGTCGTTTTTCTACTTCGAGTTACATGAAAACATGCTAATGTGTGCGTACGCCCGATTCTAGCGATCTTGTATGAAGATGATCTACTGTATATTATTTATACTTCACAATAACTATCTGCAATAGAGCCAACGAGTATTGTTAAGTTTTCAGTTCGTTAATATTTAATGCTATTTGTATAAAAGCCAAAGACGTAGTCCATATGCCACAGAAGCCAATTTGATGTCTGGGCTGTTCATTGGATTTAAAAAGACGTCATGTTAAATACGTGATTAGCATAGCTAGCACAAGCACGTAGACAAACGAAAGAAACTAAATTTTGACAGTTTTACCGGAAAAACATTGGAGTAAAAGTTTCTTTCCTATCTCGATATCTTTCGCTTTTGAAAATCTATAAGTCAAGCATGACGATCCGCTTTTGACATTTAGTTTCTTGATTCTGTTTTTATTTTTATTATGGCACTTGGCTATAAAACCATGGCCAGTGTCGAGTAAATGGCGGCAAATTCAAAAAATCGATGTATAGCAACCCTGTCTATAGCAGGAATTACAGTTTTGATCTACAAACTACGAATAATAAAGTTCCTTAGTTTTTATTATTCGTATTTCGTAGATCAAAACTATAATTCTGGCTATAGACAAGGTTGCTACACGTCGATTTTTTTAATTTGCCGCCATTTACTCGACACTGGCCGTGGTTTTATAGCCGAGGTGCCATAATTAAAAAAAACAACCAAGAAACTAAATTTCAAAAAAAAAAAAATTGCCGTTGCTTTAATGGTTGCTATGGAAAGAGTTTCTTGTCTTTGTCCACTGAAACTCAAGTCGATGGGTGGTGCCATGCTCGGGAATAAGATATGTAGACATGGGAAAGAAACTGCCATTACTTTCTTCCGAAGAATCGACTGGGAAACCCCGTGCTAGCTACGTAGATATATTACTGCCACTTTGTCATACTAGAGCACCAGCACAGACAGTAAACAAAAATTTTCCTTTGACGTTTTTGTCAATATTCTGATATGACGTGTGCAACATGTCATATTTTGGTCAGATTATTTACTGTATGTGCTAGTAGCACTCTCTGGGTAAGATTCCTTATTGGCTATCTAATTTCACAAAATAGCACAAAATATAAACGGACTAGACCGTTATTTATATCAGATATCGGAAACGAGTGCAAAGGTACTACGAACTGGTGTTCCTAATTCTAATTTAGTCACTTTTAATGCCATCTGTACCTGCACGTCCCCTACACGCAGTATAAAAATTTATCTAATATATAAAATTTTCGTGTCACAGTTTTCGTTACCATACTCCTCCGAAATGGCTTGACCGATTCTCATGAAATTTTGTGAGCATATTGAGTAGGTCTGAGAATCAGCCAACATCTATTTTTCATACCTAAAATTATTTATATGGCAAAACAACGTTTGCCGAGACAGCTAGTATTATATGTTTTTATCAAACGTAAATATGTCTGAGAGTATCCTTTCTCTCATTATAAGTAATGATAGTAGTGTACTAGACCGAACTAGATAGACAGCTCTTACCTCCTCGCATTCAGCTGAAGACATAACATAACAATGTGTCAAAATTAGACATATTAATACATAATGTATAATATTATATTCATACTTTATATTTTAGTTTTTTTTTTTATGATATAAGGGGGCAAACGAGCAAACGGGTCACCTGATGGAAAGCAACTTCTGTCGCCCATGGACACTCACAGCATCAGAAGAGCTGCAGGTGCGTTGCTGGCCTTTAAAAGGGGATAGGATAATTATAGGGGAGAGTAGGGATGGGAAAGGGAGGGAAAAGGGGAGGATAGGGAAGGGAATTGGGCCTCCGGTAAACTCACTCACTCGGCGAAACACAGCGCAAGTGCTGTTTCACGCCGGTTTTCTGTGAGAACGTGGTATTTCTCCGGTCGAGCCGGCCCATTTGTGCCGAAGCATGGCTCTCTCACGTAGTTGTACGTATGTTATTCGATTTGATGTCCATTGCGATTTACGCTTGACCGACTTATTATGAAAATGATTTGAACTCAAATCTTAATGAATTTAGCTATTAGGAATGGAGTTTTTATCCGAAAAAACACTATAAATATTTTTAAACGATATAGATGTTCCTGATGAAAACAAATTTTAGATGTTGACCGCAAAGAATACAATATTAAAAAAAAAAACAGGTCACATTAAAATCGAACCAAGACTAGTTACTTTACCCGTGAGGCCAGTGGGCCAGAAAATTGAGAAGTGGATTAGGCAAATCACTTTCGTAGCCCGGCGAAGTTTGCCCTTTTAAATTTTATTATCTCACAGTACAACGATTCCGGTCCTTTGCACTTAGGTCTATTATCCCTTGACACATTTTATGGCCATTTTTGTTTATGTCCTAACGTAAAATTTAAACGTAATATTGTAAAATCGTGTTTGTCAACAAAAGGCGATTTCTTGTAAAATCTACTCGTAAATACATTACGTTGTACGCGAGGGTCAATTTACACCGCAACGCGACGCGTAGATATGCATTTCTAAATGTGTATGTATTTGACAGGTTTGCACGACGTCTCACACTCACAAAATCTGTCAAATCAGTACAAATTTTGAATGCATATATGCGTCACCTTGCGGTCTGAATCGACCCTTAGGCGCGATTCATATGCATCCGCGCGAATGAGCGGTTTGGCCACTGCACCCCGAGATTACAAGGAACTGTATGTAGTGGTTTAGACTGCGCCGCTATTTATATAATATGACTAGCTGTTGCCCGCGACTTCGTCCGCGTGGACTTTAGTTTATAGTTGTTCTCGTTTCAATAGTTTACGCGCAAATAATAAAAGTATATAGTGTGGGAACCGCACATTTTTCCGGAACAAAAAGCATTTCTGGTCCCGAGATTCAAATTAGTATCTCAATGCCAAATTTCTTCAAAATTTATTGAATAGTTTAGGCTCAAATCACAAAAGTTGATTGTGTGGGAACCGTACATTTTTCGGAATAAAATGTATCCCTTGTCCTTTCCCGAGACTCAAAGTGTATCCATACCAAATTTCATCAAAATAGATTGAATAGTTTAGGCGCAAATCATAAAAGCTTATTGTGCGGGAACCGTACATTTTTCGGAACAAAAAGTATCCCTCGTCCTTTCTGTGTGAGACTCAAAATGTATCCATATCAAATTTCATCAAAATAGATTGAATAGTTTAGGCAAAAATCATAAAATTTTACTGTGCGGGACCGTACATTTTCCGGGACAAAAAGTATGACTCAAAGTATCTCCATACCGAAATTCATCAAAATCGATTGAATAGTTTACGCGCAAATCATAAAAGTATATTTTGCAGTAACCGTACATTTTCGTCTTCGGGACTCAAAGTATTCCTATGCCAAATTTCAGCAAAATCGGTTCCGCCATTAACGCGTGATGTCGTGACCACGCGACAATGGATTCATTTTTATATATTTATCAATTACTTGTATTGTGGCCTTACTATACGGTGTAGCGGTAGGGTTGCCAACTCTCCCGGAATTACGGGATTTTCCCGGAAAAAAGAAGTGGTCAGAAAGTCGCAATCGGTTAAGTTAAACACATGTACCTACAACAATAAAAGTGTACACGAATTTCAATTACTTTTATTTTGATTTTTATTATTTTTTTACCTTCCGGATTTCTGATCTGCGTTGGCAGCCCTATGTAGCGGCCAAATCGCTCGTTCGTGCGGACGCATATAAATCAAGCCTATGCGTAACGCACTTTTTATTTTTGGCTAAGCGTCTAATTGTACGACTACTGCGCGATTGTGGCGGTCTCCACAATTAATGCCACATTCTTGCATCGCGCTATCGAAGTTTTCTGAGCGCGTCGGTATATATTATTATGTACGACAGCTGAAGTATATCACGTGGGCTTCGGCCTGACCGTGTCTAAACACGCTAGGCCGAAAATACGCAGCCGAAGTTCGGCAATGCATTTTAAATAACGGATCACGCACAATGCTGAAATTATGGCGCGTTATATTGTATGCGTAGTGTATTGCTTTTCGTCAGCAATACACATGCCGAACTTCGGCCGCGTATTTTCGGCCTAGTGTGCTTAGACACTAACACTTCGCTCGGTCGGAAGATCTTCTTTGCGGCTGCCACGCACATATTCCATATTGGTGACCCTCGATACAACACGCCTCCTTCATCATCATCACTCCCCGCCCAACAACAATCCCGCAACTTTTAATTTGCAGGAGCTGCCACATGATTAACAACGTGTAATATGTAAATTATGTACTACAGAACAGTAATATCCTTTGAATTTTATGATTCGGTGTAGCCTTAACTCACAAGGAGATCCAATATTGATCTCCAGTTATATATATATATATATATATATATATATATATATATATATATATATATATATATATATATATATATATATATATATATATATATATATATATATATATATATATATATATATATATATAATCTCGGAATCGGCTCTAACGATTTTCATGAAATTTTGTATATTAAGGGTTTCGGGGGCGATAAATCGATGTAGCTAGGAATCATTTTTAGAAAATGACATTTTAATCGTATTTTATAGAATATACTATCGGTCAAATAGCTAGTAATATATTACCTAAATGCTAATAAAGTAAATGGCATTCTAATTCCTGATGCAATAAGCTTTTTTAATACGCTAGACCGTGGATACTTGTGAATATCCTAATTCTCAGGTTCATTGATAAAATAATATTATTTGGCACTGCAAACCCTTACGGAGGAACTCCAAAACTGAGCACTACATCTTCTTCACTGATATTACGTTAGTTTTTAACCCCACGTCGTCAATTTATCATACCTTGAAGGTTCATTACGAATCAACCCTTCAGTAATATATGGGGGCGAACACCAAAAACGTCGAGTGGACAAAAAATTCCCGAAAATATGAAATGGACACCGATATTTCGACCCTTGTCAAACAGTCTCAGGATCTTATTTGCGAGTAAACAGAACATTTGCATGACCCTTTTAGAACTTAATACCGTTCTGTTACATTTACAAAAATATACGGACGCTGGTATATTTTGTAGGGTTGTGTAATGGTTTATAATTATTTAGGGCCGCGTAGTTTACACTAAAACAAAACGACAAATATAATTTCTATATCTAAAATTAATTTAAAACTTTGTTAGTCTCGATGAAACCCGAAAACAGCTGAACCGATTTGGCTATTTTTTTTAGTCTTGAAAATATATTCGTGGATGTCTAGCCCTGACAGGGAAGGTATAAACGTTTATACGTTGACGTCGTTGTTTTGTTTGTGAAAGTCCAGGAAAGGTTTACGAGGAAAGTGAAAGAAAAAGAAAATTATTCCATTCTCGCAAACCGTTAAAAACCTTGGGATTCATCTTGACTCAACGTTGTCTTGGAACAAGCACATTAGTGAGACCAGCAAAAGAGTTTTTGGTGCGTGGAGTGCGTTGAGGCGCTTCCAGAATTTTTTGCCGATCCCGACTAAAATCCTGCTTGCAGAATCACTCATATTGCCCATACTCGATTACGCTGACATATGCTTCACAAATATTACAGAAGAGCAGCTAAATAAACTTGAGCGCCTCCAAAACCTCTGCATTAGATTTAATTTCGGTTTGCGAAAGTATGATCACGTTTCCCAATTTCGTGTCAAACTCAAGTGGCTGCCAATCCGACTTCGGCGGAATGCTCATATACTGTCGTGTTTATACAGTATTTTATATGACCCTAAGACACCACCCTACTTAAAAGAAAGGTTTACATTTTTAGATGACAATGTTAAAACATTTCGAAACACTAATTTGTCACTAATACCACCCACTCGTAATACAAAATTTTATGACTCTTCATTCACAGCTCGTGCTGTCAGTCTGTGGAGCAAATTACCCACATCTTTGAGACGTGCTCAGTCCTCATACGTTTTTAAAAATGGCGTGAAGGAACATTTTTTGACACACTTAGTCCATATCAACTCATAATTACCGATATTGTATTATTTCTATTTATTTTTTATTTGTATGTATTATTTTGTATGTATGTATGTATATATATTATATTATATGTATGTATGTATTTGTAATATACTTATATATTTTAAAAAGTTTACACTTAGCTGTCTATGTAGTCACCTACCATCTATTACTACTGTTACTTTATAGTTTTACAATAAGGGTTGTCTGGAAGAAATCGCTTGTAGCGATAAGGCCGCCTTTTGTACTTTTTACTTTTATAGTTATTAAGTATTGTATGTCATGTTTGTTTTGGTGCAATAAAGTATTTTCATTCATTCATTCATTCAAAGTGATATAAAATTCACCGGGTAATCTAGTAACAACATTAAAAGATCTAGATTCCGATTTGAAATTTCGTAATAATAAAAACTGGCTCGGTGACGGTGGCCGGTTTCATTGAAACCAGGCCAGTTACGCAGGAGTGATTTTATAGTGCCCAAGTGTGTGCGCAGTACACAAGAGCACTCTCTATTCCTTTACTCTCATAACCCGTGGGACGGAAGACCGACACGACGCGAGAGATCAGGCGCAGGACCGACTTTTACATGCCCATCCGACGTATAGATCATCTTTTCAGACAATCAGGTGATCAGCCTACTCTGTCCTAACCAAACTTGAAAATAACAATATGTTTCCAACGCTGGAATCGAGCCCACGACCTCCGAGTCAAGAGCTCTTAATCACAGTGTGGTGTTTCGTTTCGTTGAAATTTCGTATCACTAGTATGAATCGTCTCGTCATATTGTATAATTTTGAAAGCAAGAACTACCTTACAAAGAAACAGCTTGCGTTATTCCCTTGTCATTCATTTATCGATTTGTGCAGCAATTGTCGTTTCAAAATTTTGACTAAATTCTTGCTTTAGGAAAACTGTTTCTGTTAACAACAAAAATATAAATATGAAATTACGCATTGCAAAAAGCAATTGAAGAAAGGATTCACAGACAAGAGGCTATCTTTATCATAAAAGAACATCCAAATACAACCAAGTAATGCGATAGCATCGGGAATCCTTTGAATAGCTGGACATGCTGTATAGCCATTGAAATGTGCTGTGGTTTTATCTACACTGTACATAGTTTCAAGCCTGTGAAGAATCGGTATCTTATTTCTACATTTTCCATGTGATTTTTTTTTAAATGAAATAAGGGGGCAAACGAGCAAACGGGTCACCTGATGGAAAGCAACTTCCGTCGCCCATGGACACTCGCAGCATCACAAGAGCTGCAGGTGCGTTGTCGGCCTTTTAAGAGGTAATAGGGTAATAGGGGAGGGTAGGGAAGGTAATAGGGTAGGGGATTGAGCCTCCGGTAAACTCACTCACTCGGCGAAACACAGCGTTATTATGTTTTATCTTTATAAAATTCTTGGTCTTGAATTAAATGGCGTGGTCTTGGGTGAAGAGTGAATTGGGATACGAATTTTTTGGAAAACGATTTCGATTTACACACAACAAAATACTCTACAGATTATGCTGTCTATCCTATTAGCAAAAAGTACCATTGCAAGAATTCTCAATTATTACAAGCTTTCCTACTGGTTAGATTAGGTTTATATTCAAAGAGCTATTAAATACAAAATTATAGACCAGGAGCCCAAATAAAAATAACTGTATATGAAGTTGGTAATAGCTAAAAAATAACAGTAGCATGCGGCGCGGCCATAACGCGGCCAGGGATCGTAAACATTTGGTATAGTTTCCATAAAGATATTAGTGGTGACACAGTGGTAGAAAATTTCACTAGCTACTAACACTGTAATGCGATGGACGTCCTTACTATACGAATTATATAGGGTGTAACAAAACTGAGTGATAATACTTTAGGGTGTGTATGGGTATAAAGAGTTCGCAGTGAAAGAGTAACTATTTTTTTAGCATTTTGACGACTGAGCGCGTTGGTAGCTCAAGCCGGGGGTCGCGGGTTCGAATCCCGCCGACGGAACAAAAAGTTTTCAATGTTCCCGGGTCTGGATGTGTATTAAATATGTGTATGATATAATGCAAATCTTAAATATATGTATAGTATATAAGTATTAAATATATTTCCGTTGTCTGGTACCTAGGTAACACAAGTAGGTACTTTAGGTACTTAGCACGGGGCCAGACTGACGTGGTGTGAAGCGTCCATAGAAATTATTATTATTATAACCTTTGTATTGGAAAATTCATGACACGAAAGCGCATGCCATTTTTAATGGTAATGATGGAAGGATGTGAAAAAATGCTCTTTCAGCGCTGCTACTTTTTCAGTGAACTCTATATAAGGGACACAATATACATACTTAAAGTATTATCACTTACTAGCTGTTGCCCGCAACTTCGTCCGCGTGAATGTATGTTATTAAAATCGAGATTTACAAAATTGAACACCCATCTACGACTATTTTATTTGGATCTACATTACACACGAAATTTTCGACTATTTTATTTGGATCTACATTACACACGAAAGTCCAACTCGCACTTGGCCGATTTTATTGTAAACATGGTATCAAATTCGGGCAATCTATACAACAAAAAAAGAATTTTGAAAATCTGACCACAAACAGCAAAGTAAACATTAACTCCTCCTTTTTTTAAAGTCGGTTAAAAAAAGTATCTAAGATGTTGACCAGGGATGTAAGGTATCATCATGCCAAATTTCATTGAAATCAGTCCAGCGGATTCAGAGATTAGCCTGTACAAACAGACAAACAGACAGAGAAACAAAAATTTCAAAAACAGTTAAAATGTATTCTACTACTCTTCTAATATGCCCCTGACTCCTTTTTTCAAGTTTATTTTCAATGTACAAAAATTTTACCTCTACGATTTTATTGTATAGGATAGATTTTGCTACCCCTTGTACTAGGTGATCCGGCAAACATTGTTTTGGCATATATATTACGTTTTGGTATTGCGCTTCAAAAACATAATATTATAAAGATCTATAAGTAAGTTGCAATCTCACAAGTTTCGATTACGTGATTCAGAAATGTTACGAAAATCCACTACAACGTTATTTTGAATATAGAAATGGATTTTGGCCTTTTCACATATCAAACAATTTGTGTAAACTGCGACAAAATCCGCTTGGCATTTCTCAGGATTTTGGTCCAGCAAATTACACGAGTATTTCAAAAATATCAAATATTAATCGTAATAATTATGACACCTTATTAAAAACCGCCCAGGCGTTTCGCTCACTGCGCATTCAAACTTAAATTATACGAATTTTGTCAAAATTTATCTCATACAAAAATTTAATTAATTCTCGTTTGATTTGGGACGTGGATCCTTTGATTTCATACACGGCCATTCATCTTAATTAAAATCAGCTCCGCTTCTATTTTATGTAAATACGATTCTTATCCGACTTCCAAAAAACGAGGAGGTTATATGTTCAGCTGTGGATATATATTTTTTTCTAATTATGTTTTAATGCGCATTCGTTCTGCGGGTGCACAGCGTGCGCACGTTTTGTATAAATGGAAAAAAATTACAAGTATTTTGAATGGCAATGCAACTGATGAATAGGTGAATGCTTATTGAATAAAATACATTAATATAATATCCAGTGAAGCCGTATTAGACACAAGCTCAGTATGGGCTTTTTAACACTAATATTTGTTAACTGTATATTCATTACCCGACTACGGCGCAGCAAAAGGGAGGGTTATTGTGTATCAATAAAAAATAAATACGACGATATGAAGACAAATGTTCGTATTCAGATTTTCTATGTTTTTCTATAGATTTTTCTGTTATTGTTGTTATGATCAAAAGTATGTATATTGTGTATGTCGCAGCCAACTGGTTTAAATAGCCGTTCAATCAAACAGCTAGCCCTTTGACTGAACAATGCCATTCAATCACACGTCTAGCTTTTTAATTGAATATTTAAGTCGCTCAAAACGTTCAACACTACAGCTGATTCAAAAGCCGCCGTTTGATTGAATTAGTTCAGCGCTCACCACCGCGGCACTCGGCACTAGGTGCGTTTTGTTTACAATATGGCCTCAACTAACCGGTGTTTTGTGGTTGTATTTTTAAGATATTTTTCGTAAATATACGTTACAAGTATTATTAAAGATTATGGGAGCACATACGAATGAATCAAAATTTAAACTACTATTATATATATATATAAATATATATATATATATATATATATATATATATATATATATATATATATATATATAAACACACCGGCAAAATTAGAGGAACATAACACAATTTTCAATTTTTTTTTAATTGTTCACTGATTTTTATATATTTATTTATTTATTTACTAATTGATTATTAAAAAATAAATTTTATATAAATTTAGGGCATAAAAACGTGAAAAATAGAAAAAAATCAGCAAAAATCAAAAAATTAAGAAAATCTTTGAAATTTCAGTAGTAAGTTTTTAAGATAAATTCTCCATTTTTATTAAAGAAATGCCATGTCAAAAGCGTGTAATGCCTTCTATGGATCTCAAGAGGGCCTGGATACGCCATTCCATGCTTGCATTTTAATTGTCAATCATTTCCTGTGGGATATTCTCCTACTCCTCCAATAGCGCCAACTCGAGCTCCTGGACACATTTTGGAGCTGGAGTTTTAACTCGTACCGTTCACCCATTGATATGCCACACGTCTTCAATCGGATCCACATTCGTAGACCACGCTGGCCTCTCCACCTGGGCTACGCCAGCATCGTTTAGGTAATAATGCCCGATTTTTTTACTCTATGGACGCACATAAAATTGAAATTACTACCTAAACTGTGTAAAAGGCACACCATGCAGTTCCAGGATGTCGGTGCTATAGCCCTGTACTGTCAAAGTACCACCATCTATAATCATCAGCTCCATGCGGGCTCCAAATCATATGCAACTCCAAACCATTACGAAGCCTGCATCATAGGCGACTGTTTCCGGTAAGTTTGATGGCTTGTAGCTTTCCTTATGATTTATCCACATTCTTTATCGCCTGTCAATACAATGTACACAGAATTTGCTCCCATCACTGTACAGCACAAGATTTCACTCACTTGTCTAATTTTGATGTTCACGCGCAAACCTTTGCCTGGCTCTTCGGTGTCCTGTCTCAAGTTTTGGTGCCCTTGCTGGCACTTTTGAGTTTAATTTAACTTCTTTGAGTCTTCTTCTTACTGTACAATCACTTACACGTTCATCTTGGACTTGTTCCGACAGGTTTCGTGTCTGCATAGCAGTTTGAGGTCGATTTCTTAAGTTTTGTTTCCTTACAAAATGGTCATCCTGAACCATTGTCACCCGATATCTGCCTTGTTCTCGTCTCCGAACGTAAGATCCAGTCTCTCTGAAGCGTTGAAAGTTACGATGAACCACGGAAGCCGATACACCTAAGGCCTGACTGACCGAACGGTAGGTGTGACCTTTCTCTATCGTGGTTACAGCTCTAGCTGTCGCAGATGCTGGGAAATCACTAATTTTGTATCTAAGCAATGTGTTCTTCCAAAAACCAAACAATCAAATGAGCTGAGCATACCTTGCACCCCACTAAAACGCCATTCTTATCAGGAACACTTACAACGTCAATAATCGAAAAACACTTATTAGGGCATAATTGCTATAAAAACCTGCCAACTTGCCAGTTTTGTTCAATATTTTATTTCTTGAATGAGCTTAGAAGCTATAAAAAAGGCTTTCAGACAACCCGACCCACTTGAGTTCAAGTTTTGGCCCTTTTTACCTATGTTCCGCTAATTTTGCCAGTGTGTGTATATATATATATATATATATATATATATATATATATATAATAGTAAAAAGTAGTTAAAAAAAAAAAAAAAAAAAATATATATATATATATATATATATATATATATATATATATATATATATATTTTTTTTTTTTTTTTTTTTTTTTTAAATTTTGCACATTTATCTAGACGATGATATAGACTAATATATACGAAAATTTAGCAGTTCTGGAAATATTACATACATACGCGTCGAATTGATAACCTCCTTTTTTTAAGTTGGTTAAAAAATAATAGATATAATATAGAAACAATACATACCCTAAGCCCTAAAGTACTGTCAATTTGTTTTGTTACATCTTGTATAAAAAGCATAATAATAATATTAAGCTTACTGATTATAATATAGTCGAATATTTCAAATCTTTGGATAGGTTGTTCAATATTCATTGTGTATTTAACAACTAAATACGTTCATGTTTACAGAGAGCTCTCTACGTTGGCACGAGAAATAGGTACCGTACTGTACTATGAGAGTAGTTGATTTATACTCGTAGACTGATTGTGGACCTACGTAATTTGGTAAGATTATGTCAAATACAGCCGACAGTTCATGCACTGAATTGAGATATTTCGACCAAATGAAGTAGATTCGTAAAGGCCTATATGAATAAATTTATTTGATGGTACAATGGACAACTATTTTTGACATTTATTTGATCGAAGTATGTCAATTTCACATCAGTCATGAATTACTGTTGGCTGCGTTTGACGATTCGACAAACCGCGACTAAATTACGTAGGTCTGCAATCTGTCTATGAATCAACCTCTGTGGCTCAGTGGTGAGCGCGTTGGTAGCTCAAGCCGGGGGTTGCGGGTTCGAATCCCGCCGACGGAACAAAAAATTTTTAAAGTTCCTGGGCCATGGATGTGTATTAAATATGTGTATCATGTAATAAAAATCTTAAATATATGTATAGAATAAAAGTATTAAATATATTTTCGTTGTCTGGCACCTGTAACACAAGTCCATCAGGTACTTACCACGCACGGGGCCACACTGACGTGGTGTGAAGCGTCCATAGATATTAATATTATTATTATCAAATATCAACTTTTTTGATAGTACATTATAAGAAGTGTACAAAATATTAAATATATGTATAATTTTCTTACTGGGCAAAATTCATGTAGTTCGACTTTTTCATCTTTCCTGTTAACGTGCTTATCTCGGAAGTAGGTCAAACCATAATACGTTTTGTTCTAATATTTCCAAAGTTCATTTATTTAGTTGCGGCATGACTGGAACTTATCGACAAGGAACGAACAATACATGTCGAATTTTTGAGGGAGGCCCTCTGGCTTTCGACAGTGATTAATGGTCTAAGGCTTTAAAAAGAAAAGACCTCCCGGACTATAAAAACAATATGTGATAAATAGTTCCGCAATATTTCGTGGTAATATTGTTGTATATTATACGAGAAACAAAGAAAAAAATGTATAAATAAAATAGGTAAAATGATTTCGGAGAAGCAAGTTTATCTGTCTTAATACATACTGTATTAAGACAGATAAACTTGCTTCTCAGTGAGTGGTCAGGAGATATTATATGTATACAAGATGTTAGTGTTTTAATATCCCAGCATTGTTCTCATAGAAAAAGTTGTTCACTTTGACGGGCTCATTTGATGGTTTCAAGGATAACGGTGTTAACACTAACATAATAAAAATAATATAATATTAAGTCTAAAGTATTTTTTACAAAATTCTAAGGCCTAAAGTCTAAGCCGTTACAATTAGAGAATATTATAAGGATCAGCTCAAAAAATTTAAAACATTACTTAGTCATAAATTACTAGATGTCCCGCGCGGCTTCGCCCGCGTAAATTAGGAATTTTAAGGAAACCGTACATTTTCCCATAAAAATTGCTCCAGTACTTCGTAATTTCTAATAATATTTTTCCCACATTTTCCTGTCGTATTAGTCTGCATCATAATATAATATAGCCTATAGGCTATAGTCTTACTCGATAAATGAGCTATCTAACACTGAAATAAGTTTTTAAATCGGACTTGTAGTTCCTGAGATTAAGCGTTCAAGCAAACATACTCTTCAGGTTTTATAATATTAGCTAGGTACTTATAGATTTTTTTTAAATTATTGCTTGACAAACTCGAATCTCGATCTAAAAGACTATGAAAAGTTTCAATAAAAGGGAACCAAAAGTTGTAATGCAATTTAATTAAATAAACATAGCTGTTGCCCGCGACTTCGTCCGCGTTAGTATAGTAGATTACGTCCCAAGTATTATTTATTGTACAAAAATATTCAATGTACAGCATTGACTTTCCTACGATTTTATTATATTATATAGATGATCCGCGCGGCTTCGCTTGCGTAATTTAGGAATTTCACGCGACCTTACATTTTTCCGCAAAAAATAGCCTATGTCCCTTAACGTGGTCTATTCTTCATGTTTGCCAAATAACATAAAAATTGCTCCAGTAGTTCTTAAGAATCTAAAGATAATAAGCAATTTCATATAATTTCCCCCGTTTTTTCCACATTTTCCCCTATTTCTTCGCACCTATTACTCGTAGAGTAATAAAATATAGCTTATGGCCTTTCTCGATAAATAGGCTATCTAACACTGAAAGTATTTTTCAAATTGGACCTGTAGTCCCTGAGATTAGCGCGTTCAAATAAGCCCTTTCAAATAATTTCCCCCCGTTTTTCCCACACTTCCCTCTATTTCTTCGCTTTTGTTAGTTCTAGCGTAATAAAATGTAGCTTATAACCTTTCTCAACAAATGGGCTATCTAAAAGTGAAAGAATTTTTTAAATCGGACCAGTAGTTCCTGAGATTAGCGCGTTTAAATATGCCCTTTTATATAATTTCCCCCGTTTTTTTCACATTTTCCACTATTTCTTCGCTTCTATTAGTTTTAGCGTGATCAAATATAGTTTGTAGCCTTCCTCAATTAATGGGCTATCTAACACTGAAAGAATTTTTCAAATCGGACTAGTAGTTCCTGAGATTAGCGCGTTCAAATAAGCCCTTTCAAATAATTTTCCCCCGTTTTTTCCACATTTTCCTCTATTTCTTCGGTTCTATTAGTCTGAGCGTAATAAAATATAGCCTATAGCCTTTCTCGATAAATGGGCTATCTAACACTGAAATAATTTTTAAAAGCGCGTGCAAACAAACAAACAAACAAACAAACTAACAAATTCTGCAAAATTATGGTATTAGTATAGATATTCCTCACAAAGTAAAACAACTAAACAAATCAAAAGCTAAGTGCATTGATGAAGACGACATTCACAAAGCCGTCATAATTATTAAAAGTCATCCCGAGATTTGGAGTTTAAAAGCATCCTTTTGACGGCGGATGAATAATCCTACCAATTTGACTTTTCACTTTGAACAATAGACTTCATCAGGAATAACGAGGGAATTAAACGAAACACGCCATTTGCCAGCCTTCGCCTCTAGATTTATCTAAAATTCATGCGGAAGAACAAACGAATGAAGTCTTGGTATGTTTTGGGGGATGTTTTTTTTCCGGCACGAAAATGAGTAGATAAAGTTTTTAAATAAACTGTACTTATAAGAGTTTGCAGTCCAAAAGTCTTTCCTATTTAATGTTTTTTTTTCGGTTTGGGTATCAGGAAGATGGATTGATATCTCTAGTAGGCTTAGTATGGTCACCATGGAACAGTTTTTTTCTACGGAAGAATAGACAAAGTGACAGATTGACAAACGGAATCCGCCATTTTGTCACTAAAATCTGTCAGTATGTCCATTCTTTCCCGTTTCTAATGTTGTTTTGCTAATGCCTGCCATATTGCCAGTGCATTTTAGTCAAAATCTCTGTATATGGTTCACTTGCAAGGTTTATTTTTAACCTTAGATTAAACTACATATTGTTATCTCCTTATGGCCAGCATTCACAAGCGATCCATCGATCTATTTGGCACGCTGTCGCCCCAAAATTCGTCCATGAATGTGAAAACACTGTCGGTCCAAATGGGTCGGCTCGACGCGATGGAATTCCAACTGCACCGAGCCAATTGGCGTGGCGCGCTCGTGAATACAGAAAACCAACGGTCCGGTCGGTCTGAGCCATCGTGACATACGGCTCGCTCGTGAATGGTGATACTCGCGAGCTAAAGACGCCATTTTGATTTAAATATGCGTTTAGAACACGTCAGGTGCTGTCGACACCTACAATCAAAATGATCAAATGGAACGGCTCGCTGGCGTGTTCGTGAATGCCATGATAGGCTCGGAGCGACATCGAGTATTGAGCCAATGACGCGAGAGCCATAATATGGATCGCTCGTGAATGCCTACCTTTATTATCCTAATCACAAATATCTAGAAGATTATTATAGTTCGACCAGTTTTATTTAGAAAATCTTTTATTTTTGCTGCTCCGTCGCGGGCAAATTCCATGAACACTGTACTTGTTTGGACAAAAAATATCGTAAGTGTAAATTAATATACAGCCTGAACTATGTTATGCTTAATTTGATCAAAATTCGTTCAGTAGTTTATCAGTGCGAGCGAAGCGAGCCCTACTATATCCTACAACCTGGCTCTTTTTTGGTTCACTTTACGGAAAAACTATTGCGCCTTTTGCTGTGTGCAATAACTTATTAATATGAAAATGTGTTATCATCAGTCAGTCAAGGTTTGATTTATATTAAAAAAACTGCCTTAAAGATGATAAAACAACCCGAGCTCTCACAAGGCTTGACTTTTAGCTAGTGTGTAAAGAGCGACAAATAAACATACACAAACAACTTTCACCTATATTAGTGTAATGTAAATAAGTATTATAGCAACCACTTCTATTTACTCGAAAGGAATAACGTAATTGAGTGTAGACGTGAGTGGAAATATAATTAGGGTACCGCATTTATTTACCTTTTATCCGGAACCCAGACCCGTGGAATTCGATTACAAGTGTATAACAGTTATAATAGACACATCCGTACATTTAACACAATAAGCGACAACCCTAACAGGTAAAGGGATGGTGTGTCGATTTCATAACAAAAGAATTATTTTTTAAACTGAGTAGTTACTTATGTACGTTAATTAATATTATATTAAATTAGATGACATCCGCGACTCCTTTGCACCAAAATTCATGTATAGCGTGGGAGCCGTAAATTTTACGGGACAAAAAGTATTTTAATATTATGTCCTTCCTCGGAACAGTATCTCCATACCCACCAAAATCGGTTTAGTGGTTTGGACGTGAAGAGGAACTAGACAGACACACAGATTACAGTTTATAATTTTAAATAAATGAAATCAAAAACAACCCTCGATTCAAAACTAATAAAAGTCAGGAATTCAAAAATATTTATTGAACCGATCAAATCACTTATGAATCAGATAAACCCAAATTTAAATTTAGTTTGTTATTATTTTTAGCAATATTCCGCGAAAAACAATTTCCACCTTTAAGTAAATGAGTGAGTGTACGCATAGGCATGCGTACAGCACCTCCCTCCTAAGTACTTAACGGACGTTGTTCGTAGAGTCCACATCCTGAGGATGCTCCGGTGTTGGGGCGAAACGCGCGTCGAGGTTTTCAACCTGCATGGTGGTGAGGGGCCTTGCACGGATTTGCCAACATTATTGCTTGTGTGGTGGTGGTGTTTGCAAGTTCTTGCATGCGAATGTACGCATAGGCAGTGTGGGAGGAGGGAGATACTGTACGCATGCCTATGCGTATACTCACTCATTTACTTAAAGGTGGAAGTTGTTTTTCGCGGAATATTGCTAAAAATAATAACAAACTAAATTTAAACTATGGATTTCCGCAAAGTAACGCCTGATTCCATTAACTATTTAAACCCAAATTTTCTAGCCGAACTCCGAAAAGTTTTAAAAATTGTCCAACTGCAATAAAAACTTACCTAAACAGTAAACACATAAAATATATGTTTTTATTCTTTCTAGGTAATAACGTAATAACATTAATATAGAAATTTATTTCCATAAGCATTTTCGATCTCACTTAAGTCCTGCACATGCTTTTAATGAGTATTGCAACAAAATGTAAAAGGCGCTTATGATATTAAGTGCAAAAGCTCGGATGCGAGTATAGAGGAGCTTTCAGTAGGTTGACCAGCTTTTCCTATCCATTAACCCTCTTACTAATAAACAGACACTAATAATTATGATACAGACGTTATAATTATACATATTACGCCTCCGTGGTCCAGTGGCTTAGAGCATGGATCTTAAACCGGAGGTCGTGGGTTCGATTCCCCAGTTGGTAACATGTTATTTCCAAGTTTGATTAAGACAATGCAGGCAGACCTGATTGTCTGACAAGTAAGATGATCCATGCGTCGGATGGGCATGTTAAAAGTCGGTCCTGTACTAAAATCTGGCCAAACGGTTAAGGCAGATAATATCTTTTGTCAGCAACTGCAAACCATGATGGAAGAACTAGCTGCTAAACAACCAAAGCAGCGGCTGGTCAATCGCTCTAGGCCACTGCTGCTTCAGGACAACGCTAGACCACACACTGCACAACTTTTTTTTATGAAATAAGGGGGCAAACGCGCATGGTACATAATACTATGATTGTACACAAGTTTCGTGATAAATGATACAAAGTCTCTGTATAATTATTATTATTTTGTTTTTGCTGTCACTACCAGCTCAAAATATTGATTCATTTATCATATTCAAAAGTAATATCTAAATAATGTAATTTTGTAAAAAATTTGTAAACCTTCAAACAAAGTGCATATAAAAAGTCACTAAACGTATTAAAAGATTATTGCAAAGATAAAGTTTAAGTAATTAATGTCAGTCATCAAACTCATCAACGGCATACACTTTTTATTTGCCACAGTGTATTTTGCGTCAGCATCGGAGTTGAAACAATGGACACGTTTGAAACGACTAAACAGCTCAATGCAGTGCTAAGATTCGTGGGTCTCAGCTGTATTTATCGCGATGGAACTGTCTTGAAGCAGTCTTCGTCTTTGTGCAGAATCCTCTTTTTCATTATTACACTCACCTTTGGAAATATTTTGAGCCTCTACATTAAATTTTACATGAACGGTGGCCTAACTTCTTTCAGCTTCAAAGATGCGATTCATTTCGTCTACTTGCTTGGCTACTTCTTGTATGTCTGTGATATGTTTTTCGTGTATAAATACAGACATACATATTTGGAATATATCACCATGTATGATAACATCGACAGAATCCTCGGTGTCAACAATAACAGATTAATTAAATCTAAAGTCACCAAAATCAGTTTGTTGTTTGTTACCATCGACTTGTTTAGCAGTCTCTTTGAGTACTTTTCCTGGGTTTATTTCTACGGTTGGAGCCTTTCCACTATCTACTCTATCGAATTCGTTTACTACATTTTCAAGTCTTTGAGCTTAGCTGATATGACTGCGAGTCTCATTCATTTTGAGTACAGACTACGGGTGATTGGAGATTTGCTTGAGAATACTGGAAAAAATATCACTTTAATTAAGCCAATAAAACAAAAATTAACAGACATGCCTTTGGATAATGAAGTTTATAAAATAGATATGGCTGCTGCAAATCATGATAGATCAGAAACTATAAAGTTGATCACGAAATGTTACCTTTTCATTCTAGATCAAGCAGATGATATAAATACTATGTACGGTTTTAGGGTAAGTGCTAAGTGGTAGAATGGAAATTTTGCTTTACTATTTTAGTTTTTAATTTCATAAAATCATAATTAAAAAATGTGATATTTATTCATTGGACGAGATTTAATTTTATTTATAACCTTATTAAAAAAAAAACGCTTTTTAGATTCTGCTGACCAGTGTTGTAATATTAAAAACGTTAGTGATGTTGCTAAACATTTTAATACGTCTGTTTTTGGGCTCTTTGGTAAGTATATATGAAAGGAAACGAAATGAAAATATTTTACTTCCAAATTGTTTATTGACACTTTCAAAATATTCTGCGTGGTCCCCACCACCGAAAAGGAAAGTTGTTTTTTACAAAAAGTTAGTCTTCTGATGTAACCTGGAAAACCTTAAATAACCTTAAAATAAATTATATATTTGTGGTATTATAATCCTTGACTTTTTTAGTATACGGATAGTCAAGAACTGAAGTACTTCTTTATTACTTCTACCATGATTCGTGTGATTATCAGAAACTTTGTGGCCTTCAGCTCCACACACCGCATCGAGATGAGCTACAGACAGAATGAGAGAATCATAAAAATCATCGATCGCACCCTCATTCTTAGAAATGTTTGTAAGTACACTTCAAGTAATTAATATTATATCATAATATACCAATCAGTAACTATTAATCAATTAATCAATTATTATTAGTGATTAATGCAAACAAATCTGATGATAATAACATGGATTACAAAACTCCTAACATTTTTTTTCATTTGGTGTTTTACTTGCAAGCATTCTTGTAAGGTTATTTTGTACATTGCATTTATCTCTACTTGTCCCGTTTAACCCTCTATATAATCTTCTACTTACAGCACCACCTACGGCTCGTGCGCTCCGCGGTCTTCGGAAGCTGATCATCTCTAGGCCTCTGAGTTTTCACGCTTACAACTTCTTCCGATTGGACTACACCTTCCTAGTATCTCTCTACTCCACCACCGTCACTTACACGATCATACTGCTGCAGAATGTTCAGTGATATTATTTTAAGCCGCAACAACGATCTTGTCGAATTTTATTTTTTCTATAAGTATTTAATAATTAAACTATTTGCCGGTATTTGTTAACTTGGTCACCAACAAAACCTAATAACCTGTGTATGAGTTTTTTTGGTTCTTTTTTTTTAGTTGAAAAAAAAGTTGTATAAAACATATTTCCGTATATTTCATGTAAATATTATTTGTTAAGTAAGTAATTAGTAAATAGTTTTATTTTTTTACGTTTATACTACTGTAAAGGAAAAATTCGTTCTAAAGTCTTATGAATGGTTGGAAAACCTGTGTATTTTAAATTATCGGGTTTCATAAAGAGATTCATTTTAACAAGAATAATACCTCAATAGAGGAGCTCGGCATTGTGTCCAGACATCCAGTTCAGACGCTATTAGGAACTCATTATCTATTATTCTTATGCATCATGGTACCTGTTTTTTTAATGGACGCTTCACACCTCTTCATCAGCTGCTAAGGACCTGAATGAAATAGATAATTAAGAAAGAAGTATAATTTATATAATATGAAAATATAAAATGTTTCTAAATATATTATTATGGATGTCTCTGGAATATTGAAAACCTTTACTACTTTGGCGGGATTGAAGCTTGAAACCTTCTAGCTTTATGAGTTGTAAAACTGTGAAAGCCGCCTCTGCCTTAAATGTCAATGGTGTAATTTTTGTCTACTTTGCCTCTGCAGATGTACTATAAAGTAATATATTATACAGTGTGTGACAAAAGTAAGTGATAATACTTTAGGGTGTGTACGACGTACGTGTTCCTTGTAGAGAGTTCACTGGGAAAGTAGCAGCGCTGAAAGACGGATTTTTTTTTCACTTTTGTATGGGCAAGGGCCCGAGCGTCACGAGTTTCCCCATACAAAAGTGAAAAAAAATGGGTCTTTCAGTGCTGCTACTATCACAGTGAACTCTCTACAAGGAACACGTACACACCCTAAAGTATTATCACTTATTTTTGTTACACACTGTATAAGTTAACTTTAAATATAAATAAAAAGCGTGCAATACAATAGTATTGCACGCTTTTTAAGCTATTGCAAAGCTTTTATCGTGGGCTTTGAGTGCGGTGACTGAATCAAGTTTTAAAAAAAAATCCGTAACAAAAACTTAACAAACCCCCGCACACAAACACGTTGCCAGACTTCAGCACAGTGTTTGTGCGCGTGTGACTAGAGGTATGCGAATTAAAATTGTGTAAGTTGTTAAAAATCAGCCAAGTGCGAGTTGGACTCGTGCACGAAGGGTTCCGTACCATTGTTTGATATGTACCAAATGTATTTTTTGTATGGGAGCGCCCCCTTAATTATTAATTTTATTTAAATTTTATTAAAACATCAATTTAACTAAGTATTTTGTGAAAACTTCAAGTACCTCTATTGCCATTATTGATATCGAGCAAAAAATAGCAAAAAAATTACGCTTGTTGTATGGAAAAACAACATAAATGAAATATTTAAGGGGGGCCCCTTTTATTTAATTTATGTTGTTTTTAGTATTTGTTGTTATAGGGGCAACAGATATAGAAGGACAGACAGACATCGAAGTCTTAGTAATTTTGGGTACGGAACCCTAAAAATGCTATGCATTATAATTGTTACTAATAATTTGGGCCTTAGTAGCTCTCAATAAAGAATTTATTTATTTATTTATTATTATGCAAAATAGATTTACCAGGGCAGTCCCCGAGTGTTACACTATTTTTTTATTTCATTTACTAATGTAGTTGTAATAAATATTTATGTATTTATGTATTTGTGTAGTTATCATAATTCAATTTGCACTTCCAGGAAAAGTTTGCCTCAATAAGTCCAAATCACGCAAACTATAGGCCGTACTCGGGAAAGTTTAAGCGAATTGTTTAGGGGAACTGAGGAAAAACTCCTTAATAATTGGCCCCATTGTTGTAAGAATCTTTTTATTAATTACAAACATAAAAATGATTAATGTCCGGTATCTGGGAACAATGGGGGATCTCATATTTATTGGCGGGCCCCGGCATTTGTCATCTGGAAAAATAACATCGTGTTGCCCCTCTGACGGAGTGTTTATCATTGTATGGTTCTGTGGAATGAAACTGTAGATGTGTCCTGCCCCCGTAGACAAGTGGCAAAACGCTTACGCTAACGTTAACGCTAGCGCTACAAAATGTATGGATTTGACATTAGTATTCGCTAGCGAAGCGATGACTTATGTCAAATCGCATACATTTTGTAGCGCTAGCGTTAGCGTTAGCGCTTTGCCACTTGTCTACAGGCCCTGGTCAGAATTTGGCAGATAGCACGCGATTGCGAGCATTTGTGGATTCGACCACATTCTGTCCGATTTTGGTATGGAGATACTTTTCTAGCTAAAAGCCGAGCTTTGTGAGGGCTCGCGTCGTCATACCTTGACTGACTACACAAACACATCTACATGGAAATAAAAATTACTATGTTAAAGCACAAATCAATAGGTGTGATAGTTTTTCCGTAAAGTGTACCACAAAATGTTCAGATTGTGAGATAAATGGAAGGATAAAAGATATATTTTATAAAAGATGTAATAAACGAATTCCAATTTAACAATTTTGCCGGCAACATATGTCATAAAAAAAAAGTGTTTATTATTTTTATAACCGTTCCCCGTGAAAATAGAGCTCTAAAGCAGCCTCTACACGTTGGCCGTGTTTGCCGAACAGAAGGGGACGGCGCTATACCAGAAAGAAAGACGCAAATAATTCAATCTCTTTTTTTAGTATGGCGCCGTCCTATTCTGTTCGGCAAACACGGCCAACGTGTAGAGGCTGCTTTAGGTTCAGATCAGACCACAACGCGACGCGCAGGTTCAGTACTGAATTGATAGATTTTAATTACGTAAGACGAATCTTGCAAATCTGTCAAATCAACAAATTTAGAAATGCGATGCGTAGTGGGCTGAATTGACCTTAAGGGTCGGGATACATAAACACGACACGACGTCGTGTATTACCGCGACGCGGCGTATGACGTCGTACCGTGTTTATGTGTCCCGGCCCTTAGGGGCGATTTAACCAAAGAAATGGAACGCGTTCAATGCACACTGAACCGGTTCAAAACGTATAAACGCGATTATGACATCGAATTGCATTTCAACAACATATTTTATTAAACTGAACGCGTTCACAGCAAATCGGAGTTTTATCTTCTGAACGCCCAAAGTCCGAAGTTTAACGTCTTAAAACCTGTTCAAGCCCTGTAATGGCGGAACGAGAAACAAGACAAAAGAAATGTCAAGATGACAGTTTTGACACATGCGTTTAGTTAGTTTATGTATTGTTTCTTGCTACTTTGTAGTTAAATTAACGTGAAAAGGCTTCAAAATTACAAAAACATGTAAAATAATCGCATGACGTCACGTACACTTAGATTTATTAATCATGGTCAAAAGAAGTTTGTGAAATCCATTTAGAACGAGATTTACGTCGCCGCATGAATGCGTTCAATGGGAACTTATAGTTTTATAATACGAAGTTTTATGTGTGTTTGGTGAAATCCCACCTTAGTCGGTTTTTTGTATTAGGCGTATCTACAATTAAGAGGTCTATGGCAGAAACAAGAACGTATTTCTAATAATTATGACATTGCCTTTCTGTTAATGATTTCGGTCATTACGTATTTATTATTACTTTATCTACATAGCCATGTATTAATCAGATATGTGCTTAATCATACGTGTGTGTAAGTAGACTATTATAATAGCTTGAACACCTATCTGGGGGCACGGCAGTGCCCCCGCCAAGTCGAGCAAAAAAGCGGCGCGGCCGTACCATCCTTTTCTCGAACCAATTCAGGCTCTTTTTGATCCCCTATAACTTCATTGTGGATAAACCAACAAGCCTGAATTTTTAGTTAATACGGTATATTTAAAATTATATTCAATTTGTACCAGTAGTTTAAGAACTGTAACTTGTTAAAGTTTCTTAATTTCTTCTATTTCTTCACTCCTATTAGTATTAGTGTGATAAAATATAGCCTTCCTCGATAAATGGGCTATCTAACACTGAAGAATTTTTCAAATCGGACCAGTAGTTCCTGAGATTAGCGCGTTCAAACAAACAAACAAACAAACTCTTCCCAATTATAATATTAGTTTAGACTAAAGTGTACATTTCAATGCCTATAATAGCCAACATAATATCATTTTAATAACAAATTTTGACCATAAACGCGCCATTCTAACTATAAATTAGCCTTAAAATTAGAATATATAGGTTACACATATTATTTTGTGCCATTTCATAGTTAAATAAACGAATAGAATCAATTTCGGAACGTGAAAATTACTGGTCATTACTAAGAGTATATTTGAGTGTATTTAATGCGAAATTAGTATTTTGTATTACTGGAACTGGGTCTAATAACTAAATTTTAGTTTAGAATTTGTTGAAAATGTTCTATTATATGATTTCAAATAAATTTTGACAGTAATAAAACGAACGAACAGCAGTATTTCCGGACCTATACGACCTGCAAACCTTCAAGAAGAGAGCGTCCATGGGAGACGGTAGTTGCTTCCCATCAGGTGACCCGTTTACTCGTTTGCTCCCTTATTTCATAAAAAAAATTGTAGGTTTAACATAAATTCAATATCACACTTGTGCCATTGCCTACCTAGTAAAATATTTAATTTTTAAGGAGTGTACTTACAAAAGGTTTTATTTTTTCACTTCAACGTATTTTCACAAATATAAGCAAGTACATGAAAAATGTGCAAAGTAAAATTATTGCAACCTAAAAATTATTTATGAATTGTTATTATTATAATATTATTATTAATTATGGTTATAGGATATTTAATTGATTTGCTGATATATTTAATGTAATTATTATTGTTTTTAGTTTTTTTTTGGTAGAAAATATTGTAGAAAAAATTGTACTGAATGGTAGAAAAATTTTGTGATGCTGACAACCCATTTTTTGTTTAAATTTTTTTTTTTTAATTTAAAATTACCTGCAATACACCTGATGATGATTTTTTCGAAACCAGTCGTGTATTTAACAATTTTGTAATAAATATCTTAAAATTAAATTGGAATAAGTGCAAGGAAAGTGTATAATTATTAATTACCTAAAAATTAAAAATAATTACCTAAATTACGATTTAAGTGATTTTATATTTTGTTGTACTACTCGTATGTATTGTTCAACTTAAGGAATACTTCATTTCCTCAAAATCAGTTCAGAAGTTTTTAGATAGGGAATTTAAATTATTATTTACGTATAAATTTTTAAGTAGGTATCTTTTTAAAATACTATCATAGTGTATTAAATTTAATTCATTATTATCTGTACCATCATGTTCACTAGTTTTGGAACAAACAAATCTAACCTATATATAGATATCTAAATGATACAGGTTTGGAACGTAAATAAAAGATGAGGCTGAAATCTGACTCCTTAATATGCTATTCATCGACACCAGGGACGGGAGGTGTTTTCTTACGGCATTTGTTCCCTTCCAGAAGATGTATTTCAAATGCGAGAGTTTATCTTGAGAGGTTTGTGACACACGTCTGTGTAGAACATCAAGCAGATAGGTATATTTAAATTTCGAATCATTCAGCAATTCCTCTCAATCAATTGTTGGAATAGAGTTTTTGTAAGGCGTAAATAATTAATGCTTTGAATGTGGAATTCGTTATCCATAATATATTATTATAAATGCGAGAGTGTATCTGTGTGTCCTTCTGTCTCTCTGTCCGTCCGTTTGTCTGTCTGTCCGTCTTTCTGTCTGTATGTCTATTATCTCTTCACGATTATCCGCGAAACGATTTAGCTGAAATTGAGTATGGAGATAGTCCCGGAAATGGATATAAAATTAAAAATTTTATACCTCTAAAGAGGTTAACAAAGTTAACACTTTTAGAACGTCGCGTCTACATGAGGCGTACAAAATAAAACTTGTAAAAATGTACGGTTCCCGCGTGATAAACTAATTTTGGCGCAACGCGGGCGTTATCTAATCCATTTGTAATTTTCTACTTGCATATGCAAGTACCTAATTTCTATATCTATATATATAAAACTCAAAGGTGACTGACTGATTGACATAGTGATCTATCAACGCACAGCCCAAACCACTGGACGGATCGGGCTGAAATTTGGCATGCGGGTAGATGTTATGACGCATCCGCTAAGAAAGGATTTTGATAAATTGCAATCCCAAGGGGTTCAAATAGTGGATGAAAGTTTGTATATAATAATACTTTTTAACGCGAGCGAAGCCGCGGGCAAAAGCTCGTAAGTATATAAAACTCAAAGGTGACTGACTGACTGATTGACATAGTGATCTATCAACGCACAGCCCAAACCACTGGACGGATCGGGCTGAAATTTGCCATGCAGGTAGATGTTATGATGTAGGCATCCGCTAAGAAAGGATTTTGATAAATTACAACCCCAAGGGGTTCAAATAGGGGATGAAAGTTTGTATATAATAATACTTCTTAACGCGAGCGAAGCCGCGGGCAAAAGTTCGTATTATTATATTTCTTTCCAAATACGATTTTCCCAAAATCACTTTACATATTTAAAACACTTAATCTTAAAACATTATCAGAACATCCTTAAAACCTTTATGATCCAATGAATTATGAATATCCAGTAAAATTACTTAAATTCCATTCGAGAAAATGTATTCTTAAGTTGAATATGATAATAACATTTTATCCAGTACTAGTCTGAATAATCATTAATTTCGTCTGTTTTCAAAATACAATTTTCGTATTTACTGCCTATGATTCGGTATAATAATATTATTGCATCTTGTCGATACATAATTTCTTTCTTCTTACCTTAACCTTTTAACCTTACTTTTTTCGAAAGGTCGACAACGTACCTGTCGCTCTTCCGATGTTGTGAGTGTCTATGGGCGATGGTGGTTGTTTTCTATGAAAAAACCTTTGAAAACAACGTATAAAATCTATAATGTGATATAATTGTTCTGTTTATCCGTTGCCTCCGGCGTATATAGAGCTTTGATATGGGGGGGGGGGGGGGGGGGGGGGCTTTGATATCTCCCTAACGTAAGAAAGCGGCCAAGTGCAAGTTGGACTCGCCCACGAAAGGTTCTGCTGCAGCCAAAATACTTACTGTGCCTACGGACACGCTCCACAGTATAATAATTATTATTATATTGTAAATAGAAATAAAACATGTACCTTGCCGATGGAAATCGGTGGGTACATAATATTATATTGCCGATTGAACAAGTAAGATGGATAGTAATGGGGGGGGGGGGGGTCCGGACCCTTATATACGCCCATGTCCGTTGCTGTTGTTTCATTGTTCCTCTGCAGTTTGGTCAGGTATTAAAGTACGCTCTTTCTATCAATGTACCTACTTACTCTGCTAATTATAAAAAATATTAATATAATATGATCTATTCTATAGTACTTAAGTCTACGAATAATAAAAACTAAGGAAACGTAAACTCCCATACTTCACCCGTTTTGAATTTGGTTCCTTATCGTCGCACAGTAAAATATGGCAATAGCAACGAAACACACTGAAATTTACGAAATAAAGCCGTTGACATTAATTGTCACTTCTATATTTACACAAAATTGTGTACCGAATACATGCATAGAGTATGCATGTATTCGGGTCACATTTTGTAGACTCATGGACAATTTTTTTTGAAACAATTACTCTTCCTTAGGTTTTATTATTTGTAGACTTAAGTATACAATAATTGAAAAGCTGGTTTAATTGCGTGCGTCCGACCAAGTGGTTTAGCGGTTACATCGCGAGAATACAAGCAAATTTCTTGTGATCTCGCGGTATAGAGGCCAAACCGCTCGTTTGTGCGGACGCATATACGAGTATATGAAGCATTAAGGTACCGTTCCGATCTTTGCCGCGTCTAACCGCGAACGACAAAAATTCAAATAAATTGCCACTTAATGACAAAGGCTAAATTATAGGTTTAATTTTACTCTACGCCACTAGCTTTTACGCTACATGCGATTAGTCTCCACCCAAATGTCAGTAGAAAATTATACCTATAGTCTACGTGAAGTGGCATTTTATTTGATTTTTTGTCGGTCGCGGCTAGCGGCAAAGGTCGGAACAGTAGGTTTTTATGAAATAAGGGGGCAAACGAGCAAGCGTGTCACCTAATGTACAGCAACTTCCGTCGCCCATGGACACTCGCAGCATCAGAACAGCTGCAGATGCGTTGCCGGTTGAATAGGGTTTTAAGCCTCCGGTAAACTCACTCACTCGGCGGAACACAGCGCAAGCGCTGTTTAACGCCGCCGCCGAGCCGGCCATTCGTGCCGAAGCATGGCTCTCCCACGTACACTCATATTTCTCTTTACTTTGCTCGCCATCCCTCGCAGCCGTGTGTTCCATTTATGAATTGATGTCAGGCCCGGTAGTAATCTGTTTTTACTGTCGCTACACTAATGGCGTCATTTTTAAGCTGTATTATTATGTTTCTAATGAATATTAAACGTAATGACGTCATGTGTTTCGGAGAAATAAGGTGTGAAATGTCAAATTAAAATAAAGTCATGAACTTCGAAGGCAGCTTTTCAGTACATTTTCTCGTGACAAAAAGTTCCCTTTTTCCATCACCGTTGTTCAGTTTATAGTCAAGATAGTTAAACGTGGCACCTGCGTTCATTGAATTGAATTGATATTTTTAGTCTAGGAGCTTTGTGAAAAATGCTCGCACTGTATTCTGTTAACATAAGAAACATTTTTAACTCCTACACAAACTATTAAAGATTCATCGGAAAACCTCTTGGTAACGCCTAAAATGATAATCTTCAACTATTTATGACTTCGAACTGATTGCTTTATACTCAGTTCACATCGAGTATGCAAAATACGATATTGCTCTTACACTAGAATATAAACATTTCTGTCACTTCATTTGTAATCGCGGTTTGTATAGAAAATGATGAAAAATGAGTTTTTTGACAGGGGCAGGTAGGGTCTAGCAATTTGAGAATATGTGTATGCTAAAAAGAATTTAGAAGTTTTTGAGATAGGGAATTTTTAATTCGGTTCTATTTTTATATGTCTTGTAGTATTAGCATTGCACACATTTGAAGTCGAAGCAAGTTCCTAGTGCTTTTAAGGTACGTGTACGGTGTACATTATAAAGGTTAGCGGCTGCGTAGGCCACACTTTCTACCTAAGACAATATTGTGGACTGTATGATTTTTGTTGTTGTTTTGATGACTTTAAATTAAATAACTGTTACTCGTCACTTTGATTTATTAAATTGTAATTAAAATAAACTATGTGCACTGTACCAAGGCAACGGGCAGACTGATTAAACTCGTTACACCCGTAATTTGACCTATCGGAGCAATTTCTATCCCTCCGATAAGAGTGGTCTTCTCTGACCAAGATCTGTCAGATTTCCTAGAGTCGTAGTTGCCGTATAAGCCCGGGTGCGTACTAGCGGTCAAGCCGCGGCGGCCATTGAGATAGATACGAGTACCTTCGTATGAAACCGCCATAGACGACGTGCACCTGGCCGCAATGCGACCTGCGGCCACACCATTCTTTTGATGGCCGCCGCGGCCTGGCCGCTAGTGCCCGCCCGAGCTAAATCCTATTATAAACTTCTTGTTATAATGTTTGTGCGCAAACTCCTCCAAAACGGCTCAACCGATTTTAATGAAATTTTGTATGTCCATTCTGTAGGCCTGAGAATAGGTTTTTATCTATTTTTTATATTGATACTAGAAATAGTATAAACGGCAAAACAACGTTGCCGGGTCAGCTGGTACTTTATAAATGAGTGTGCGATAGGCCATGAAAAAGTATGGAAATGCACCCCAGCCTATAATAATTGCGCACCTTTGTAACATGAACGTACTCCTACGCCTCACTGATTTTAATAATTCTTTTGATTAGGATCATAACAATGATGGAATAAAACAAACACATGCCCGTCATAAAAACCATCGATTTATTTACATTATTTACAAACTATTTACATAATACAAATAATGGTTACATTTATAATTGATTTCCTATTTACAATTCAACTCGAAACACTTAAAAAAAGATATGTTAACTACTTTCGAAGCATTAAGCTAGAAATAAATACATTTTAGGCCTATTTAGTTATTACGAGTTAAAAAATGACAACATTAAATCAGCGTTTAAAATTCCAAATATAAAGGTTATTAATGTAACACACAGAGTAAGGAGCAATCTTCGCGGCAAGTAACCGCGACCGACAAAAATCAAATAAAAGGCAACTTTATGAAATAGGCTATAGGTTGCATTTTGCTATACGCCACTACAAAGCTGCGGCAACATGGATCGCTAGACCAATGTCGGTAGAAAATGAAACCTAAAACCTACATCATAAAGTGGCAGTAGAGGATCGGAAGGCCTCCATAAGAGTCATGTAACAAGTCAGAACGAGACCGATACTAATAAAAACACACGCGGTAGTGGCGTCATGCGTTTGAATCTTATATTACTTTCTGCATCGTCTCGTTGTATCCCGTTTCGGCTTAAAACGACCCTAAGCCCTTATGTCAAGCAAATACCGCAATCGTTCAATCGCTACAAACAAAGAAAATGTCATTCAACACCGGTTTTCCACGCGACCGCAGTACCTTCATTCGTGTCAAACCGCAATTAAGAAATTATTATTAAACTTTTTTATTAAACGGTTAATATCTTGTTTACGACTCGTTTTAATGATATCACGATTAAGTTCTATTATGTAATTTAGCGTAATGCTAAAAAATAAGTTTCAGCGACATTACCGGTATACCAGTATTACATCAATTATACATAGCGTGAGTACAATCGCTACGTCCATTCTCATTTAAACATTTTGAAATATTGCCCAGCGGTTGGATTGAATTGTACAAAATGTGGAAATTTAAAATCACGCAAGATTTATACTATTGTGAAACTAGTAATAAAAAATACTAAATGATGCATAGTTTCTAAGGCGTTTTGATTGGTGTTTAGTATTTATCTTTTCATTAGTGTTGTTGAATGATGAAATGTGATGTCAGACAATCAAAAGCAAGTCAAGAGCATAAAGTTAATATACTTAGCGGAATAGAGCAACAATATCGAGCTGTCAAACGAAACCGAAATTGGTTTCATCTTTGTGTAAAAATATGTGTACGTATACGTATACACAAGCATGATTGAACATGATTTCTATTAAATTAAATTGACAACGTGCGTCACGTGCCGACTGGACGTCAAAAAAAGAGTGCTGCTATCATGTATCACACGTCTCTTTTTACCACGCAGTGTTACTGATAGTGACATCTCTCTTGCTCAGGCCTTTGTTTCTCTATTCCGCTAGGTATATTAACTTTATGGTCAAGAGATAAAATTCTGTCAAAAAAACCTCTGAAACCAGTCACAAGTCATTCAACATTGTTCACTCATTTTATTTTTAATCTTCACATTATATTAATAGTAAATAATATTTCACTTAATAATAAATAGCTATTTGACCGAGCTTTGCTCGGTGTTAGATGAAACACGAATAAAATGACATTTTCTAAAAATGATTCCTAGCTAGATCGATTTATCGCCCCCGAAATCCCCTATATACTAAATTTCATGAATATCGTTGGAGCCGATTCCGAGATTCCAATTATATATTTATATATATACAAGCATTGCTCGTTTAAAGATATAAGATTACTAATTACAACTTATAAAGTGAAATGAGCGTTTATTTTTTTAAGTTCATAATATTATGAAATATTTAATGAGCTTGCACTACTAAAGAAACAGCTGTTTACACCACAGACATAGATAAAGATAGATACCGCATGTCCCTTCATTTGCATGAAAACGAGCGTGCCACTTTTTTCCTACCTACTGTGACGTATCGATAATAAGAAACGTGTCCATTATCTATAGGCCAACGTTTCTATTCGAATTTCTACTGCTCAATTCGGCACAATAAGCATTTAGGCATTTTTTAAATTCCGTCCGTCCGATTCCGATAGCAGACTTTCGAAAGACGAGCATTGCTCGTCGTTTGGGAACGCGTTATGGCACGCGAAGTACTATCAGAGAAGTTGATTCCTATGCAAATCGGGGACCTAAGTAGTTTGGTTGCGTTACGTCAAACCCAGCTGACAGACCACAATTAACATTGAATTGACATATTCGACCAAATAACGTTGGTCTGTCAATTGCATAGAAATCAACTTCCTCGATGGTACATACACATGCGGTATGTATCTTGATCTATATCTGTGGCTTACACCCATGTCCTGTATGTCATTCAAGAATCAAGTATCAATTTTCATACGGCCAAAACCCAAGTTCTCATGGCCGGAGACATTTTTACTGTCATATGCATCCCCGTCACCAATTTATCTACACAAAAACATCCTCGCAGGTCTGTGTGTATCATCAAACTCAATTACAATATTTATGATCACATTCAGGGTGACATATCAATAAAATCTTGATATTCTAGTGCCTTCATATTCAATTCTCAAGTCTGTTAGACTACGAACCTATGCCATATTGAATGGTTAATAAAATATAAGCAATGGATCGCTTCATATCATCGATAACAAAAAGTATTATTGACTATTACACACAGAAATATACCATGTAAAAGATACGCTATAATTGAATTAAACTACAGCAAAAATATATATTAATATCCCTAAATAGTTGTATTACAATAATATCAAACAATATTTAGTAGTCAGTACAATTCAAACATTCTTCAAATTAAGTGGCTTTCAATCGCCTAGGTATAGCTCAAACAATTAGTTTATAATTCTTGGTATTAATTATTCTATAAAAGAAGAGAAACAAATTCTCATAAGTCATTAACATTTTAGTCAAACTGCAGTTAATTTTTTCGAGTCTGCTTTTATAGCAAAGCCTTAAAAATATTGATAGAAAAGGAAATTGATTTATTGTATACACTTACATATTACCATGGCAACTAACCATGGTTACGATAAAGTATCCAAAACCTCTAAAAAGTTAAATAAATTGACAACGCAATGCAGAATAATTAATGGCGATTCCTTAAAACTGCGTAGAATGACTTGAAGTGCTCTAAACGCGAGTTTCATATTAAAAAACATCAGGTTTTTGTTTTTTTTTTTAATCTCCAATGAATATTTGAAGGCGAATTCAAATAATTTTGATTATACAGATTATCGAGATAATGAAATCGACAAGTCAAACGAAGCAAAATGCGACGTGGCAAAGTTATTGTTTCAACACCTCAAGCGTGAAATTCATTTATGATGAAAATTGCTACGATGAATAATGATTAATAAGGACGATAATCTTTTATCCAAAAAGCTCTTTGATTACAGACGTCATTACGACGAGTATATTAATATAATCAAAGGCAAAGTTGATTGGTTGACAGACGCCTAGAGCTAGAAATTTTGGAACACATGTATTTTTAAATGAGCGCTTCGCCCAAATAAATCATTTTTAAAACTCGACCTCTAAAGGGATGAAAAAGTGGTTTGAAATATGTGTATCGTTTCTTTTTTTTCATTCATACATAAAATAAACGTATGGTAATATCATACTTTTTAAAAACACTTAGACAATAGATTCATGTAAATCCAAAACGGAAGTATAGCAACTTTTACTATATAATTTTTTGAGCGATGGGAAAATCACAGTATTTAAAAATAAACATGCAGTTAGCTACCAAAAAGTCAAAGGAATTTTAATAAAAACATCCGTCTCATAAAGTGAGAACTATTAAGGAAAATTAAAGAGTACGAAAGCAGCGTAAAGTACTAAAGAGGTTAATCTTTGAAGTTTTTATTTTAATAAAAATTTACTGCCTCGTTTGCAGCCGTCTCGCGAAATTATTAAAACTTAATGGAAACGCTCTGGTTACTTTTACATAAATGGTAATTTACTATTTTGCTTGTAATATACTTTGCTTACTTCTTTATATAATAAGGGGGCAAACGAGCCGACGGGTCACCTGATAGAAAGCAACTACCGTCGCCCATGGACACTCGCAAGACTAGAAGAGCTGCAGGTGCATTGCCAGCCTTTTAAGCGGGAATATGCTCTATCTTTGGAGATTGGCAGGTTGGTCTGAAAATACTGCTGGTGACAGTTCGTTCCAGAGTTGCTTACTGTGTCTTATGTACTTACGTATTAAAAATAATTATACTATATCCACTATTAGTTACAAAAGTTTTGGATACTTTTTTCGTATTGTTATGTCACATACAACAATAAATTATGTATTTATTTAAAAAAATGTTATAAACAATTTTTATTAGCTAAAGTTTTAAAAAATTAAGTTAAAGTTCTAAAGAAAATCTGAACTTGAAGCTCCTAAAACAACTTTAATATCTACCTGGTTCATAGTGTACATTTTCTATATTATATAAATATTAGGAGTAACTTTTTAAATAACTTAAGTAACACGAGAAACTAAACAATATAATACAAATACATACAGTAGAGTAACTCAGCCGTGTAGTTGAATCAAATCCGCTCAGTGCGTAAGATTTACGCGCACAAAAGTGCATCATTTTGCTCTTTTACGTCCTCACTTACAGAAATAATAATATTTAATAACTTTAAATTAATGAAGAGCTTAGAAATAAAAAAGATTAAGTATGTCAAAATCTTCAATTAAAGTAAGTAATCATTAACACCTCCATCGTAGCTTTCGCAGACACAATAGATTTTCAATTGTTATGCGGCAGGCGGCTGCCGCTTGTGGATTGGTGCGTTAAGAGGAGTCCACACCGCCGTTTTTCCATTCAAACGTTGTCCCCTGTTTCCTCCCTGGATAATGCCGGTAGAGTTGTGATTTTTTTCCTGAATATCTATGGCCACTATTAACATGTCCCTATGTTTTCTTTTTTTTCATAATTTTATTATTAAAAAAGATAAGAACATCCAAAAACCCAAAAAAATGGCCAGATTTTCCTCTGTGTTCAAACACCCAGAAAATAAAAGCGGCTAGAATATATAAAAAAAAATAAAACATAGGAACACAGCTCAAGTCTTGCTTTAATTCGTAATGAAAAAAGTACTTAAATCGGTTAAGTTTTGGAGAAGGAATCAGCGGACAACGAATCAAAGATTTTCTGTTCTTTTATTAGAACTTTTGTCCTGTTGTCTCTATCGCGCTCTGCGGTGGGAGACTTGAGATCGGTAAGACAGCAATACATTTTCAAATACCTATTTCCAATTTCTCTCGCCCTTGGTGTATCCTCTTAAATAGCTCTGAGTGCAACCATTACTCACGTTTGGATATCTGATATCACGCTTATGTTAGCGTGCGCCGATTTAGTTGGTCTAATATGAAGTTGATCTACTGTATATATTTCTATTAGAGCAAGTTTATCAAAGCAATACTTAGGCCAATTTATCGTCAAAATAATAATGGCCTTTAAAAAACCATTATCTATTTACATAGGGCCTTTCAGACTGCTGATCCCAAAGCCGATGGAAAATTTGACCTTTTCTAACAACTTATACAGATGGTCTCGTGTTTATAAAGTTAATGGATGAGTGATAGAACTACAAATTTGCAAATCAATTCGTTTTGATCAGTATGAAACTTAGCTTAGCTTATAGTGATGAAAATGATGGTAAATAAATAACTTATTTATTAAACTTACCATTTTCCGTTTGAATACTAAGAAGACAAAAATACGACTTCCTCCTTTTTGGAAGTCGGTTATTTACTCTCAATAGTTCTTTTTTAATTTTATATCGAGCATTATTTAATAATATATCAAATAATAGTCAGGTAATGAAATAATAACAGCCCTTTGGCTGAATGGATGTAGCGTCAATTCATACCCCTAAGGTATCTTCTGTAACTACCGAAGCGAAGAAAATACATACATTTTTTACTGTCGCGTCGTCACTGATGCTATAGAACAGTGTTTCCCAACATTTTTCTGCCACGGACCACTACAAAATCATGTACAGTTTTTAGGGACCCCCTTAATATAATAAACAGCAAAAAAAAATCTGATTATGTATGGTCCAGATGACACCGCGGACCCCCATACGTATACTCGCGGACCCCCAGGGGTCCGCGGACCACAGGTTGGGAATCACTGCTATAGAAGCTCGCTTCGAAAGTTCACCTTTAATTGGCTTATCTGAGCTTTATGTAGCTATTAAATAAATATGTAATTTACATCGCCAAGCGATTGACTAGTATAACTAGTATTTACAAGACTAGTGCCCGGTTTTGAGGTTTAATAGGAGTTTATCTATTCAACTGTGTTGTTAAATGGTTTATATTTTGACTGATAAAGTGACGAAGGAATTGTGAAGGACTAAGGGTCATACCTCACCGGGACGCCATAGCGACGTGGCCAGCGGCGGCGTCGCTAACTAGTTCTATTGAGATGTATGACGGGTAACTCACCTCGCGACTGACTGGCGACGTTGTCAAGTAGCCAGCGTAGCCAGAGTCGACCGCTCCAGATGCGGCGACTGTTGACTTTGCCAGTTGTTTGCACGTCTTTGTGTGCTCCGTCACTCAATCAGTCGCTGATTTTAGTAGTATCCTCATTCCTCAGATAATTCAATATTTTTTCAAGGTATTTTCTTAAATATTCATAGAATTTAAGAAAAACACCGCTTTGCGGTGACGTAGAGACGCCAGACGTTGCCATGATCACGTCACTGGCCACGTCACCATGGCGTCTCTGTGACGTATGGTTTTAATGGATAGATATACTGTTAAAAACCTCAGGAATTGGGCCAAGATCCCTATAACACTTAAATATATTACCTGAAAATATATTTTGGACCTACATTTGGACATCCTAGACCCGGGATGAAACAGGGTCATAATTCGATTAGCAGAGGGACCAACAGTTTAAAAGCTAAAACTATATTGAAACACCTATATCAGTCTGCAGTGTAAATTAAATCTAGTTGTATCGACTTAAGGTTCAAATTGCTAGGTTGGTTCCTCGAGTTTATTAGAATTTAACGTGTCGCAGGGTATCGCTTTCAAAGACGTAACGGAGGACGTGAGAGCCCCGGTCAAGTCTTCCTCGAAAGAGGTCAGCTGTGAGTACACGGTCTTCGGGTACAAAGTGATATTACGCCTCTTTGTTCGGACCTGAAAGAGGAGGAGTTGGTTAATTTTAAAGACTTGATAAGGTATGCTTAAAAACCAATACAGATATTCGGGGAACATAATAGTATTTACTTATAGCCAGCTTACATTACCCAATCCAGCTTACTTTGCAAAATTGCATTCCAGTGCATTCCAGTGCCCGTTTACCAATAGTCTTTATCCAGCTCTAGATTAGATAACTGGATTGGAATAATGTTAACCTGCTATTATATTGTGTAGGCGCTACAAAAAAAAAATTGTCACACCCAAAGTTAAACATGATCTTGTGTGGGTTTCTCCGCTCAACCACAGAAAAGATAATAGTACCAAACTCGTCTAAAAATATATATATATATATATATATATTAAGATTTTCTTTCAAGTATTACACTTATATTTTTGGCTAAACATCTACAGTTTTAAGCAGTATATAGGTATATCTTGCCTAAAATGTCCGCATTTGATTTTACCACACCTTAAAATTTTTACCTGTGTTAAACACTGTGTGCTCGGTACATACAACATTAATACTTATAAAAGTATCTCAAATACTACTTTATATATATCAATCAATCAATTGATGTTTTATCAATTGATTGATTGATATTTTATAAAGGAAAATCAATCAATATTATACAGTACAGATAACTCTTTATAATCAAATTCATTTAACACAGAGTCTTACGCGCTACGTACCTAACTGTTTTTCTACTTTTTTGAAAGTCTTTTTGTATAGGTCCTATACTGCCTATGAAGATTGAAGATAGTCTACTATAATATATTATTGTTAATTGTGTTAATACCCACCAAATACGTGTAGTATTTGGTTTTATTTATATAGGTCACAGGGTAATTTTGTTTATTGTCCACGCAATGCAAATAAATGTTGTATTAATTAATAACAAGTAATACTTTTCACGGTGGTTTTGGCTACAAAATTCCATTGATCTGTGTGAATTAATGAAATACCGTAATTAATCAGATGTTAATGTGCTATAAAACTAGGCCTTTACATCCGTTGTGGATGATTTATACAGTATTTTTCAGAGCGAAGTAACCACTCCTCAAATATTGTAGTGCCTGGGACAAGATTTTTAAATGTCCGTATGGTTGCCCAAGCGCATACGGCATTCTCGCATCATAGTCGGCCTAGTCCAGAGGAAAGAACTAGTCAATACGTCTGGGACCAACTATGTGCGGGTTTCCTCACAATGTTTTTCCTTCACCGTACGAGCGTCCGTATTATGTACTTGAGATCAGAAAATATCTCATAGGTACACGCCTCCAACCGGGTTCGAACCTGCACTCTCTAGGAGTGCGAACCGAAGGTCTACCCATTAGGCCACGGACGCTCACTTGTATTACATGATTCGAGTGTGCTATAAGTATCAATAGTATCGTATGATACTAGGCGTAGTACTAGGCTAATCACGAAAGTTACAAATTGTCTAAACATATTATGATATCGGTAATTCTTTCTTTGTTGTGTTTTTATAATGTAGGAGATTTCCTAATAACCTTTTATTAGGAAAGCATATTACATGGAAGGAAATTCAATGATACTACTCCTTTGTGAAGAATTATTTTTATGACGTACCCTTATAGTCAGGGAGCCCTGGAACAATTTTTTTTTTATTACTATCAAGCTAATTTTTTGTGAGTAGCTTCATTTTGATAAGACAAACAACATTTTTATTTGCGAAAAATCTTGAAAGTGTTGCTAACAGAGATGTAAAGATTTCATACATTGATTTGATGGTCCTAAAATATGGATTGTTCTATATGTAGGACAATGTCACTCTTAAATTATATAACTAATAACCTACCAATACCTACACAAAAACTCGACTGGTTAGGGTTCCGTTTTAGGGTTCTGAAATCAACAAAATTTGGTTGCTTACGTTACCCTAAAACCGAACCCTAACCTGCTGATTTTTTGTATATTGGTAGGTTGATAGTTATATAATTTAAGAGTGACATTGTCCTACAACTAGAACAATCAATATTTTAGGACCATCAAATCAAAGTATGAAATCCTTTCTATCTCTGTTAGCTAACACTTTCAAGATTTTTCGCAAATAAAAATGTTGTTTGTCCTATCAAAATGAAGCTTTTTTTTTTGAATACTTTAACTTTAACTTTATTTAACTTACATAACATCATAAGTACAAGAGTTCATAATATTTAGGTTGCTTACAATACATTACATGATTCGAGTGTACACTTATTTAAAATTATGTTAGAAATTGCAATATTATTATTTAACCAGGGGACCCCAAACTAGGCAAAGCCTGTATCTTGGTGGTCCGTCCGTCCGTCCGTACTCACAAAAAATTAGCTTGATAGTAATAAAAAAAAATGTTCTAGGGCTCCCTGACTATTATTGCTCTTTACAATTCAAGCTTCGTAGTTCATATTTTGACAACGTCGGTCGGACCCGCTAATTTAAAATCAAGTTTTGCAACTCACTTACTCAGATACTTACTTACTTACTCCTGGCTTAGAAAGTAACCCATTTCTTTTATTGTAAAAGTGAAGTAATCATAAAATGTAAACTTTTTTTTTAATGACAATAATATGTACTTAGTCATAAATTTTTATCACTTAAAAAGATTTTTAAGGCTTACCCTCACAAAAACTGCTATCCCCACTATCAGGACTCCTGCCCCGGCTCCGGACCAGATTAATAAATCATGGTCAAAAAAACTCGGAGGGTCCTTGGAGCCGTCGACAAAAAAGGATGCAGTCACGTGGGCACTGACATTTTCCGCAATGCGTCGCTTGCCCGCTGATGAGCCGTTTAAGCAGCCACCTAAAATAATTACGCTCTTTAGAACAATAGCCTTCAGGGTTCCGTAGCCAAATGGCAAAAAACGGGGTAAAAAAACATTGCCCATTTATTCCTTGATGTCAATAAAAGGTATGGGACCATTCGTGCGAGAGTCCGCGCGCTTTGTCGATTATTTGTTTGAAAGTGTTGAGGGATGTCTTTCGTGTAAGAACTTGCTTTTTAGAGATAAAGGAAGATCTTCCGACCCAGCGAGGTGGTATACTAGGCTAGGCCAAAGCCCATTAGCTGGATTTCAGCTGCCGTCATACTCGTATACAAAACAAAGCGTTCATATTTTAGTGTGTGTATGTGTAACGGCGCTAAATTAGTTTTTTTTTAATTCTTGTTAACGTTGGAGCATTTCTTCAATTTTGATACTGCTACTTTCACAATTAACTCTATATAAAGGACACATACAAACAATAAAGTATTATAAGTGTTTTGTTACAATCTACCACGTAAGCGTAAAATATGTAATTTTTTAAGAATCTAAATATATAAAACTCAAAGGTGACTGACTGACATGGTGATCTATCAACGCACAGCCCAAACCACTGGACGGATCGGGCTGAAATTTGGCATGCAGGTAGCTGTTAAGACGTAGGCATCCGCTAAGAAAGGATTTTGATCAATTCTACCCCAAGAGGTTAAAATAGGGGATGAAAGTTTGTATATAATAATACTGCTTAACGCGAGCGAAGCCGCGGGCAAAAGCTCGTTCTTAATAAGATTAGGGAAACATAATTCGCTTGGATGCATTCCACATTAAACTCGTGCGGATAAACCAAGTAATTAAAATTTACACTCACCCACATCTTTGTCACAATGGCAACAGTCATTCGTTTCGTTAACGTTCAAATAAAAAGATACGCTATTCTCTGTACAACAAGGCAGACATTTGTAATTCACTCTGCAAAAAGAAATAAACTTTATAAAGAAACCTTTGTGGACTTACATATAAAATTAAAAACTTTCCTTTATAAGTAGGGAACTCTTAATTTGTTGGCTGCAAAAGTACGTGATGATGTTTTTGTCGGAAAGAACTTGGAAGGAAAATTCCTTTACTCGATGATAAACAAATTATTTTCTGTCCCTAAAATAGGCTAAAGACCGCACAGAGACATTTAATGATTTTTTAAACTTTAATTTAATGATATTTTGACACATTTTCTACTAAAGTGCTAATTAAATTTTAGTTAAATATAATCTTTGAATGTCTATGAGCGCGACCGTAAGAGCAGACATGGAAACGTTTCGAGTAACTTACCTATCTAGACGGAGAGGATGAGCACACGTTACGCAACTAGTAGGACCAGGTCCCGAGCAGGACCTGCAGGAATCGTGGCACGGACGGCAGGACCGTGTTCTCGGCTCGTAGTACTGGGAGCTAAGGCACTCGACGCACAGTCCACTCTCCAGCGAGAAGTGAGGCGGGCAAGACGTGCACCGCTGCGGTCCAGCGCCATGGCAGTCCTGGCAGTAGTGGTGGCAGCGCTTGCAACTGTCCCTCCACGGGAAGAAGTTCTGGGGACACTCCGGTCTACACTCGCCCGCCGCGAGCCTCCAATCCGGAGGACAGGACGCGCACTGATCGCGCCTCGGACCCGTGCACGTTTGGCACGATAAGTAACATTTGGAGCAGGTGCCCTCGTCCGGGTAGTAACCAGGCGCGCAGGTGGCTCTACAGGTCCCCGATTGCAATCGCAAGGCGCCGACACACGAAGTGCAGTTGAGGCGCGACACGCAAGTCTTACAGTTATGTGGACACTGCGAGCAGCTGCCCGTCGTCTGATAATATCCCTGTCCGCACTCCGCGATACACCTACAAAGGAATATCCGCTAGTTAAACACCCGACAAGGGTTAAGGAAGGTCTAGCGTAATAAAGAGGCCTCACCTCGATCCCTGTAATAATAATGGGCTGGAACACGATAAACAGTCCCACTCGTTCGGTCCGCTACATTTCTCGCAAGTGGAATGACAATTTTTACACCGCCCTCCCTCGTAATATTCATCTGTAAATAAAAATATTTTTCAACAAAGGGCCCTCTCGGAATTGTGTAGACGCTTCAGTATTTGTTAAATTGACATTTTTCAGCTCTCGTCAGTGTAAGCATACAAATGCTTCGGAGTTTATGTGTGACGTTTTGTTTATGACAAAGCGAAAAGATGTAAAAATATACAGCGGTAAAACACAACACATCAGAGGCGTAATAAAATCGTATACAATGAGGACATGATGTTAAAATTGTAATTTTATGAATATAGGCAATAAAATGAGTACAATGAGGCTTTACTAACTTTTCTATTACAAAATTTGTGATGGGCAAAATTAATTACTTACTGATATCACATTTATTGTTGCCTTCCGGTTGACAAGTCCCCTCTTTTGTGAGAAACCATTTAGTCTGACAAACGGAACAAACAGAGTGAGTACACTTCCAACAGCCGATCGGACACCTAAAATAACATTGAGCGTTGATTTAAACGGGCACGGTTACAAAAATAACAGGAGTAAACTATTCGCAATCACACTTACGGAATACATTCTCTCCTTTGAATGTCTGCGTAATTTTCGATAGGACATTTAGTGACACATCGACCTTTGTAAGCGAATTCTCCGATTCGACACGAAATACATTCGGTTTCGCTCGGTCCGGTGCAAGATTCGCACGATTCGTGACATTCCACGCAGCCGAAGTCATCTTTTCTGAACGTGCCTGACGGGCAGGAGGCTAGACATGAGCCATTGTATAGTACATAGCTGTGGGCACAAGAAGAGCACATATCCGCCTTTTCTGAGCAAGTATCGCAATGTTCCGCACATGGAAAACAAGCATTCGCATCGGGGTCTTCATAGTAGCCATCGGGGCATTGCTGCAAGCAAACCGCTAAATCTACAACTAACAAGTGAGCCGGAGCGCAAGTCAAACAGGAATCCTGCCCGGCACCGGCGCAAGTTTCGCAAGATTCATGACACGGCCAACACACTCCACCTTGATTAACAAAACTCCTCGGCGGACATCTTGACACGCACGAGTTATCTAAACGATAATGTTTACACGCGACACATTGAGTTGGCCCCTTGCCATAGCATCCCTGGGAATCGCACTCCGGATCGCACATTCTCTGAACTTGTTTATCGTTCGCGTCCGCTAATACGTTTTTTCTCTGAGCCGACGGAATATTTTTCTGGTAGTTACGCCGATCCGACATGCCTAATTCGATCTCGTTAAGAAACTGGGAGTACTCGGATATATCGTAAACATCGTTTATATGATAAGTTTTTTCTTCTTGTTGAACGTTATCGGAGTTGAAATAACTTTTATTTCGTAATCGTATCGGATTGGAGGCGGTGCCGTAAAATATTATTTGCCATTTTTTCAGTATTCCCGGTTGGGTGACGTGGTTATTGCCGGCGTTTATTATTTGCAGAGTCCAACGACCCTCGGCGTTCTCGCCCCAAAAGTGCACACTAAGAAACGGCCAATCGTCGAAGTTGGAACTCGTCGAGTCGTGCGTCCTCTCGAACAATAAGGTGGACGTAGTCCCCATTGGTGACGTAAGCAGAATCCGTAAATTTCCTCTTGGAAAAAAGCTTAGCGAAATTTTACATTGAACGTGTTCCAAAAACCTAACTTCATTCATTGTGCCGCTACAGCCATTTACGTCCATGTGAACTGAAATCGTGTAGCCAAAAGACGTTTCGATTGACCTATCTTCGTTTATTTCCTGCGACTTACAGATATGTTGGGGCGGGACGTTCACCCATTGTTCCGCTAATGATACTATTTGACCGGCGTCCATGAGACCGTATCCGAATTTATGGCTTACTTTTCTCTTTACCCCATTAACTATCCACCCCTCTTCCCGTTCTAGTGGCTGCGATCTCGAGGTCATAACTATCAAGTGTTGGACGTCCCTCCAGGTGAGGAGCGTGTTAGCTTCGAGTGCTAGGGCGCATATACCTGCCGCTAAAGGCGCGGAAGCCGACGTGCCCGTATGATCAACTGTACACAAATGGTCAGGCCGAAGTTGGACATCCATGTCTACTGTAGCGACACTCTTGTCCCTGCCAGGTGTTCCTGAACTATACGTGGAAGCTAAAGTCGACGAGCATTCCTCGAGATACCAGGGCTTAAAGCCACCCTGGGTCGCGCTAGAAATGGATATTGTGAAAATACTATTCGCGTAGCCGTCGCAATTACACGAATCGGTGTGCCTCCCCCCGTTGCCGGAGGCCCATATAAAAATGGATCCTTTTCCTCCTCTACCGTTAGTGACACCGTTTATGAACGCTCTGAAACAAATATAACGTTTTTAATGAGCTCGCCGCCAGCTATCTCCTTGCAATTACATTAGACAATACCTTCTCGCTAGGGGGCCGGGTCCGTCGACGGTTTTTCCGTCGTCCTCGGGTCCCCAGGACGCGCTATAGATGTCTATGTGGTGGCTATTGAAGCCGAGCGCTTTGGCTTCCACAGCATCGTTAACTAAGCCGTCTAGCATTCTCACTCCTCCGATGCTCGCATTGTAAGCTATCCCGACGCCGCAGTATCTATTGTAGGCGACCGCGGCGACTTCGCCCGCGCATCTGGTGCCATGTTTATTGTCGCCGTTATCCTGCGGCGTAGGATCGGTGTCGTTTCCATTAATGTCTGTGGACGCAGCCGGATCCTGAACATTTAATTAAATTTAAGATTGAGTCCTAAGATCGTTATCCTATTAAAACTAAATCCAATAAAATATAGCAAAATTAACTTCAGGCGCACAAAGATATTATCAGCATTATTTTAATTTCTAATTTTATATTAAACGGTTATTTGTTCCTAAGAAATCTAAAGCACTTAACGTAATAATAAATAACACACAAAACTTATAGCTATTCAAACTTACATAGTTCTGCAGCAAATCCGGATGATTGGGTTGTATGCCGTCATCAAGTATGGTAATTACTATCCCTTTACCTGTATACCCCTTTTGCCAGGCGTACCCAACATTCATATCCAAGCCATCTGCCGCCCCGCCATTCTGGGAAATGACATCAGTTTGAGTTCCATTTTCGAATACAAGTTGATTACATTTTAGTACCCAAATGTTCCACAGTAACACATAAACATAATTTATAAATTTTAATTCATGTTTCTGTTCTTGGTATACACTATACATCCTACATCTATACCAAGAACAGAAATACATTATATTTTCTAGTATACTCAAAATTAGGTTTGACTACGTCTATCGTACAACAAAGGGAACTTTGTTGTACGATTTCAAGGAAAATGATTTCAATGAATTAAGCGTCCTTGTACAATAAATAGAAAATTACTGTCAGTTATTACTAACAGGTAAATAGCTTGATTAAGTCTCAAATCCATTCCATTCAAATCCCAAATACTTTAAGTTTATTGAATATAAAATTATATAACATGAATTCTATTCAATGATCATAATATTTTGTCATATAACGGTGGTATAAACTTTCTACATTAGGTATTAGCGGAAACATTTTATACGTTGACTATAAAATATCAAAAGCGAAAATAAAACAGCACGAATATATGACTTCTCATCGCAATATCTTTACTTTTCCACGCAAAATCTTCGGCTAGTCGCCAGGATTTTATGAGCCTCAAGCATAAGTGTAGGAATCAGCTTTATTTCAACTAAATTGTGGCAATGCTTGAAATCCGTTCTCATTTTATGATAACTAGAACTTCACGCGGCTTCACCTGCGTAAATAAAGCCACAGGAACCTAAGGTTTTCCCGCAAAAATGTAGTCTTTATCGTTCGACGTGGTTTGCTTTGTATACATTTGTGACAAATTACATAAAAGTCGGTCCAGTATTTTGCGAGATTGCGTTCAAACAAATGAAATTTTTGGCCTTACAATATTATTAAACTTAAAAGTTCTAAAAGCTATTATTCGTTTTAATTTATTTACATCATCAGGGTTAGATATATTTTTAAAAGCGTAAGCCAATATATTTTTAAAGTGGTTTTCGTGTAATCTAAGCTGGGTCAAAACTCAAAAGGAAATAAAATCCGAAACCCTCTCGTATCCTTTGTTTTCTTAAATAAACTTTCTAGAAGTTGGCTTAGCAACCCTTTTAGATAAATAAATTATTAGACCAAGAGATTTTCCAGAATCGAACGAATAAACAGTTGATTATTACAGTTGACTAGCTTTTCAAGCTAGGTAAAACACAATATTGTATCTGGTGAAGGAGCATTATTATTTGCTTTAACCTAAATTGAAAACCCAGGAAAACCCGTGTCCCGTACAGACTTTAGGATAATATTAGGTATCAACATTCAACAGGTTATTAAAACATAATAATATTGTTAAAGTGCTTTTTAAAAATGTAGGCTGTACAAGGTTCGCGCTACAAAAATTTTATATAAGTTTCATGATGATAATACTGAAACTCAATTTTAAATAAAAACAATGTAAAATTGGTAAACGTAATTAATTATCGAATAATCTAAATATAATCCTACCTGGACGTAACATACAAAGGCTTTTAATTTTCTTGTACAAAACCTCTGAATACTTAACTAAGGGACATGAATAGCTCAGAAAAGGCCGACAGTTCGAATGACAAACGAATTGAGCGCCTTTCAATAGATTTTATGCCGTGAATTGGGTCGAGAAATCTTTACCCTGACATTTTCTTTGAAGAAACATTCGTAAGTTCGGCAAAAGGAAAACAATTTAGTATTAATCCCCCTCAAATCTATATTAAAATGGTAAATAAGGTTTTCAGACAAATTAATTATTAATCCTAGTTTGTCTATCGTAATCATAATTATTAGTAAAAGATGGCTGACGAGTTTTTTGCGCTGATTCTCTCCGGGGAGTTCTCAAACCATGCATCATTCTAAATTCGACTTTCAAAGAGTGTATTTTGAAACAGCTATTTAGAATTAATAATTTAAATTTCGAATTATGTTCACTACTAGCTTAAAAACAAACCAAAGCCAGCAATGTAAGTAAGGTAAAAGCACTAATGGTAGACTCGGAACTAATAGATGACACTTACGACAAAAATACCATAAAAATAAGAATTAGTCTAATTTTTTCTCAACACTATATAAGCTTCTCAAGCTATCTGTTGACGTGAAAAAATATATTAGGGACGCCTTCGGGAACAAAATTTTAAAATGGGATCAGTTTTCGTTTGTGACCGCGTCAACACGCGCTCGGCAGTTTCTTAGCAAATAGGTTAAGGAAGGCGAAATTTTGCACGTAAGTTTTCAATACATTTATTTGATTTTTTGTAATTTCTATTGATTTCATTGGATTAAGGTTATGTTGTTTACACCAATTAATGTTTATTTATGATTTTTTATCCATTTTCCCTAACAATATAAAGGGTGTCTACTATTAGTTCTTGAAAATGTAAAAAACCTAATAGATGACATGGAACTCATATCATCATTTTGCAATACATACTAAAGTTATTTTGTAGTTTATTCTACTGCAAATATCATCAATATTCTCTGAAAATATAATTCTATTAACAAGCTAACAAATTAGAAGTACTGTACCTAAGAATTGACATATTAGACCTTGTCTGATCTAAAAATCGATTGCTTTAGTTTTTTAGCAGTAAAAAGAAGAAAAAGGAGAGCTGAGAAAAGAAAGAAGAAAAAAGAAGAGGCAAGAGAAGCATGGAGACTAAAGACATACGTGGGAGAGCCATGCTTCGGCACAAATGGGCTGGCTCGACCGGAGAAATACCACGTTCTCACAAAAAACCGGCGTGAAACAGCGCTTGCGCTGTGTTTCGCCGAGTGAGTGAGTTTACCGGAGGCCCAATCCCCTACCCCATTCCCTTCCCTACCCTCCCCTATTCCCTTTCCTTCCCTACCCTCCTCTACCTATTCCCTCTTAAAAGGCCGGCAACGCACTTGCAACTCTTCTGATGCTGCGAGTGTCCATGGGCGACGGAAGTTGCTTTCCATCAGGTGACCCGTTTGCTCGTTTGGCCCCTTATTTCATAAAAAAAAAGACTGAAAATAAATTTACTAGGAAAAATATATGAAAAATAAAAATAAAAGGAAAGATAGTTTTAGCATGGAAGAAGAGAGACAACGTGGATAATATTTCATATGCATGTAGTTACTATGATGAGGTAAATGAAATCTTTTGAAAAAACGGCAAATAAAGACCTAATAAAAATGTTAAATGTAATGTAATGTTCTATGTCAACTATTAGTTCATATTGGTGTCTACTATTAGTGATGTTCGTTTACTGTGATGTCATCTATTAGTTGTTATGACTAAGTTTACAAAAAGACCAATAATTTATTTTTTTATTGATTTGTCAGTGAATAATCATAATAGTTTTATTTTGTAAGAGTTACTGAAGACATGGAAGAAGTTATCAATCCTTTATTTTAATAAATATATATTTTACAACATTCAAATGTTCCATGTTTCCTTAAAGCGTCTGCCATTAGTGCTTTTACCTTAAATACATTTATAACGTTGATTGTAAATACTGCAAAATCTTATTTTCATTTTATTTGGAATAAGTGCACAGCAATATAGACGTTATTGCGAATGTAATAAATTCTATACATACCAGGTACCATTGCTCCTTGAACAGTGGATCGGGGAAGGACGGTGCGGACTGCCTCATCACATGCCGCTGCTGGTAGTCCCTTTTCGTCCTCTTCAGCTCTCTCTGTTGCATCACCCATCTCACCTAAAAAAAAATTCTATATTACTCATAATATAATTTACGGCATCATCGGCATTAAAATCATCAGCATCAAACATATTATCATCATAATCATCATCATCATCATCATAAACATAAAAATTATCATCATAACCATCATCAGCATTATCAAAATAATTATCAAATATTTCGTACATAGGTCTTATTAAGGTTACCTTTAGTACAGATGTTTAGTATAGGACCGTCAATTTTATAGCTATTTATTACAAACATGTAGGTGTCTGGTGTCGTCATGTCGTTTTCTGATACTATATTACCGTTCATAATTATTTAATAGAACCAGTTAACACATAAGATATTAAATTTCTTGAATTCAATTGAAATTCTTGTCTACAATAATAATAATTTATTATTTGACGACAAAGCAATGAACATCTGATTTCTTCGTTTGCCTCGCATATTCTTCAGAACTTTGTGTCAAAACAGATTTGTTTGTTTAACAGACTACTTTAGAAAGCTTTAGTAATAGCGGTAAAAAATATTTATTTCCAAAAAAATTACATCAATAATGTCATATTAACTAATTTAAAATCAGCTCCTATACAAAATTCTAAAATTATTATGGCTTGTCAAGAATCAGAATTCAAAATATCGAACCAATCAAATCACTAAAGTTGATAAATATAATTAATATTTTGTAGATTTTAACAAACACTCTCGATCAAGTTCATAAAACTAAATCGATGCCACACACACAAAATATACAGACAGACAGACATGTCAAACTTATAAACACCCCTCATTTTTCGTCGGGAATTAAAAATATACCAGAATGTTTAACCCGTTTAGGTTCTTTATAGGGAATTAATGTAACACTCGTACCACCCCTTGGCAAATATAATAATGTGGGTTCTATAATTAATAATTGTATTCCGGGAAAATACTTGTTACAAGTAAACTGATGGCATAATGATGTGTAATCCTAAAATATACATCAATGATATTAATAATACATTGTTACATTATTATGTTATGTTATATTTTACGGGAGTTGAATGGAGTTACAGGTAAAAGCTAGTATAGCTTTTACCCGTAACTGGAATAAAACCTATACAGTGTTCCCTCCTAGGATACAATTACCTTAAGTAAGCGTGAAGATATAACAGACAGACAAACTTTGGCACTTATAATAATACTAGATGACGCCCGTTTATCGGGAACCGTACATTTTTCTGGGACAAAAAGTACCCTATATCCTTTTCCGGAACTCAAAGTATCTCCATGCCAAATTTCAGTGAAATCGGTTCAGCCGCTTAAGCGTGAAGAGGTAACAGACAGATAGGCACACTTTCGCATTTATAGTATCGAAGTATGGATAGTATAGATTAGTATAAAATAATTAAACAATACTCTTGTGATATAAATAAAACCCTTTTTCTATTCAGTAAAGCGCAAGCTATGTAAAAACGCGACGATCCATAAACAATTTGAAAAATATACTACCGCAATATTCCAAATGAAAAAGAAACGTGCATAGTTGATACTTAATGCAGAATAAATTCAGCACGAATATACAGAACTAGTTTCTGGAGCGTTCCACATAAATATTCGATAGGTATTGAATCAATAAACATAAAGTTGGAAGTTGCGCCACTTGCGATTCGCAAATCCGACGGTTTATCTTGTTTATTAAAATTAATATATTGCTACTGGAATCTGGAAAACTATGGAACTTTAAACTAACTTGGAATATCAAGTATAGTTTCGATTCGATAGAATCGATTGTTACAATATAAGACTACTCTAGTTATATTATGCCTTTTTCTTTATCATAGTATTGTCTTAATTTCAAGTAAGATGGTGGTTTTTCTTCTTTTATCAAAATTAATAATATATTGCTTTTGAAATCTAGAATAAAACTTTATACTTACTGTATAATGGAACTTGAAACCACGGACAAAGGAAACCAACTTGAAATATCGACAACACAAGTTATTAAGATTAAGGTCGGCAATGCACTTGCAGCTCTTCTGATGCTGCGAGTGTCCATGGGCGACGGAAGTTGCTTTCCATCAGGTGATCCGTTTGCTCGTTTGAACCCTTATTTCATAAAAAAAAAATTATATATATATATATATATATATATATATATATATATATATATATATATATATATATATATATATATATATATATATATATATATATATATATATATATATATATATATATAAATTTTTTAATATACAAGAATTGCTCGTTTAAAGATATAAGATAAACCTTTATTTTTTGAAAATTTTAAATGTTCCTACAAGCTTACCGTACCCTTAAATCATATGTGCTTTATGTGTTAGCTTCTTTAGGATATACTTAACATCCCCTATCTTAATCTGACAGATCTGATGACATTTTAATGCTTAAGAATAACTTTTTTTGGGCCCTCCAACCATGAATCAAGGAATCTGATTTTCTTATCGTGATAACTAGAGACATGTGAGAAACCTATACTAGCCTTATCTGACATGCTCGATCATGTCACAAAATCCCCTTTTGGGCTTCCCTATAACTATTATCTGGTACTGCAATTTGGAATAGACAATGGAACTTTAATCCAACTTGGAATATCCTTGGTTCTTAAGATTGTTAATTAAGTATTTCTCTAAATTCTATGCAATTTGCTTTATATGCTAAATAGTAACTATTATCATCATCTTTTGCAATAAGATGGTTAATCTAGTTTATTAAAATAAATATATTGTGTATGCCTGCCTGGACCTCAAAGCTCCTGAACGGATGAAGCAGCTTCAATATAGTCTCTTCATCACATTTTTTTTATCTTCATTATGAAGATTATCTAGTATATCAAGAAAGTCATCGTCAGGCAATCTAAATAAATGGATTCATATTTCTTAGCAAGTAGTCTGTTCTGAATAAAAAATATGCAGCGTCTTAGCCTTATTATCTTTAAAACTATTATAAAAAGAAAGAAATCTGATTGAAAGCTTTTGTAATTAATTGAAAGTGAAACAGACGAAGACTGGAAAAGAGCTCTTTTATTCCACAATTATTTAACCGAAGCTAAACCCTTGTTTATTTTTATGCTGGCATTATCGAGTGCAGACTCAATATCTTAAAAGCATCGCAATTCCTCCAGTATTAGCCCTGATAGTTCAACTTTGTTATTTATAGCGTATGTCTATAAAAATATTATTCAGGTTTGGTTAATAGCTTACATTCTGTAACTACGAGTACCTCAAAAATCACAATTATCCGTTCTAATCACATAAACGAATACCTAGGTCATTTAATGACAAACTCAGCAAACTTATCAACCTGATGTTACCCGACGAAATAATGTAGATCAGTTAACAAAATAATAAATTAATTATTTGATGATACATTATCGTATGCATTTTTTACGTAACTTTCTGCCGCGCACTGTAAAAGCTGGAACGAACTGTCGCCAGCAGTATGTCTGGACCTATACGACCTGTAAACCTTCAAGAAGAGAGCGTATTCCCTCTTAAATGGCCGACACCTGCAGCTTTTCTGATGTTGCGAGTGTCCATGGGCGACGGTAGTTGCTTTCCTTCAGGTAACCCGTTTGCTTGTTGGCCTCGTATTAAAGAAAAACGAGCTTCTCATCACTTGAATATCAACAAAGCAACATCGAAGTCGTCAATTCCTCATTCGTACAATGTAATATATATATTTCCCGTACACAAAAAGGTGGATTCCAATCGAATGCGATCAAAGATTACTGTCATGAATGTTAGCGGAGATGAGTGGAGCCGTGTCCCATTGAATTACACGCACAATTTTTCGCGAGGCCTTTACGAGCTCTTTATAAGAAGTTCCTTGGTTGTTGGTTGTTTGGTTGGTTGGTTGGTTGGTTGGTTGAATGAAAGTAAACAGTACTAAATAATGCAGTGATGGTTGAGATAGCTTTGATAGCTACTGTTATAGATTTTTTTATTATTTAGAAACGAGAAGCAGCAGTTTTAAATTTGAAAGCGTCATAGGCAACCAAGTTTAATAATACCAGATGCATATTAAGCAGTAAGTAAGTTTTGTAAGTTTCAATAATAAAAATGGTGACCAAAAAGGAAATTCTTACATCACCTTAACTCTACACAAAGACTTATAAAGAACTAGCTGACGCCCGCAACTCCGTTGCGCCACAATTCGTTTATCGCGCGGGAACCGTACATTTTTCTGGGATAAAAAGTCCTTTCCCGGGGCTCAAAGTATCTCCGTGCCTAACAAAATCGGTTCAGCGGTTTGGTGAAGAGGTCACAGACAGACAGACAGACAGGCAGACGGACAGACAGACAGAAACACTTTTATAATATGGCTGGCATTTATAACATGGCTGGCCTCACACAGCCGGAATTTCATAATCGGAAATTCATATTCTTACAAATCGATCTATGAAGTTCATAATCTGAAAAAATCTGAATGTGTGTCGAGCGTAATGATATTGTATGGTATTCCGGTCTTTCTGAATTAATAATATGAATTTCCGATTATGAAATTCTGGCTGTGTGAGGCCAGCCTATTAAGTATTAGTATGAATTTGAGCTTATTTAATGCAAACATACAAAGGTATTTTAACAAAGGTATTTTAATAAACTTTTTTGACAATCATAAGAAGGACTATACAAAATTACCTGAGGATCATTTTTTAGCCGGTGCATGTACTCCTTACTCGCGTTAACTGATCGCTTACTCAAGTGCGGGTGCGAGAACAGGTAAAAATGTTTCAGGTCCCCAATCTGGAAAAGAAGAAAAAATATTAAATAGGAGTTAAATTTTCTATTGAACATTGCTTCATTCAAAAGGTTTAAATAAAATAGACATATATTAGCGTAAATCAGTTTAAACTATTATTGTTATTTTCCACCTTTTTGGTAAAACGGTGGAAAATAACAACGGCGCCACCGTGCGAGTTTCTTACACCGGTTCTTCTCGGCGGTGTAGCTCCCGAACCGGTGGTAGGCCTCATGTTGACACGACGTTCTAAAAGTGTTAACTTTGTTAACCTATTTGGAAATAAATATTTTTTTAATTTGTTTTTTTTTATAAATTGGTGGTAGTTCTATATATTATATAACATGCGTGTAATCTACTTGTGATATTATTCCTTAGGTCGTTGACAGCTGTTTACTGGCTCTCCATAATATGAGTCATTAGTAATAATAATATAATAATATCTATGGACGCTTCACACCACGCCAGTCTGGCCCCGTGCTAAGTACCTAAAGGACTTGTGTTACAGGTACCAGACAACGGAAATATATTTAATACTTTTATACCATACATATATTTAAGATTTTTATTATATCATACACATATTTAATAGGTACACATCCAGACCCGGGAACATTGAAAACTCTTTGTTCCGTCGGCGGGATTCGAACCCGCGACCCCCGGCTTGAGCTACCAACGCGCTCACCACTGAGCCACAGAGGTCGTCAATAATCACGAGATAAGCCCATTCAAATAATTTCCCCCGTTTTTTCCACACTTTCCTCTATTTCTTCGCTCTTATTAGTCTTAGCGTGATAAAATATAGCCTATAGCCTTTCTCGATAAATTGGCTATCTAACATTGAAAGAATTTTTCAAATCGGACCAATAGTTTCTGAGATTAGCGCGTTCAAACAAACAAACAAACAAACTAACAAACTCTTCCGCTTGCACGGATTTGTCAACATTATTGCTTGTGTGGTGGTGGTGTTTGCAGGTTCTTGCATGCGAGTGTACGCATAGGCAGTGTGGGAGGAGGGAGGTGCTGTACGCATGCCTTTAATTTAATTTCATGGAAGTTTATTTCGCGGAATATTGCTAAAAATAATAACAAACTAAATTTCAAACATTTATAACTGTAATTGTAGTACTAACGTAACTGTTGTTACTTAAAATTATACAACGTCATGTCTGTATACTTCATACACCACGATTGCAAGTTGTTCGAATTTGACTTACTGTATATATTTATACTGTGCCAGTCCGGTCGAACACGGGGACAGATTTAGGGATTTGCATGCAAATTACTATCAATTAGGGAAACTCAAAACCAGAATCTGATATCTGAGACACGGCTCTACGTGCGCTATACTTAAATTGGCAATTACGTCTTGTGTAGTGTTACGTGATTCAAATTAATTATTTTGGGTTGTTAAAATTAAAAATTTTGACGCCGTTTTTTACTCTTTAGGGATAGGTAGCTTACGATACGTGACCTGATTGAAAATTTGTAATACAAGATAATCTGGAAATATATTATAGAGATAATCTTGCTTGAACTGCTATTCCGTGACTTTTGCCGAAGAGGAACCCGATTTTTTCTCATGAAGGCCTTAATTTGAATTTAACTCTTCCTTTAACCAATGCATTGAGAGTATATTAAGATAACTTTGAATTTTTTGTTAAACTTGTCAATAGCTTCGAAGTTAAATTTATAAGTTTTAATCGATCTCTGTGGCTCACTTGGTGGGCGAGTTGGTAGCTCAAGCCGGGGTTCGAATCCCGCCGACGGAACAAAACTTTTTCAATGTTCCTGGGCCTTGTTTGTCTATTCAATATATTATAATGTATATTATAATAAAAATCTTATATAAGTATATTACGTATAGTATAAAAGTATTAAATATATTTCCGTTGTCTGGTACCCGTGACACAAGTCCTTTAGGTACTTATCATGGGGCTAGACTGGCGTGGTGTGAAGCGTCCATAGGTATTTAAAAAAAACATTTTTATTCGAAGTGTAAACATTTTTGCTGAGCTATCTGCTGTCGCTCCTGCTCGTTTATTGGTATTTCACAAAGGCAATACAATGGTAGACTTTGGCAGAGCGTCCTTTTTGGCTCGGCTATTGAGTACATCAATACGCTGCAGTTGGCTAAATTGCGAGCGACAATCAACATAATACGACTATTTATAAATAACGAGACAATTTCGAGCAAAAGTGCTGTGCAGTTGTTTGCGAACGGAATTTTCTGGTTAAGGCTGCGTTTCCATATCTTAGCCTGATTTTCCAGTCACGCTGACTGCGCGCGCACCGTCGGCGCTGATGGCCCGAGATGTATAACGCGTAGCGGTCTGCGCTGTTTTTTTTTTTATTATAAAATTGTGGCCATCTATGGACTGTTCGTCCATATCCTTTTTTTGTTATTTTATTATTTAGATTTTTCGCACCAAGGATAATTGAAATAATATTATGAATTTTAATTAATTGTGGTCCATCACGCCATGGACACATTTTTTTTTAAAGTATTATATATATACTTAGTAGAATAGACTATAATATATTATACATACAATAAATAAATAAATATTTATTGTTTTATAAATTACATAATAATAATATTAATGTTTTGAACGGTGAGGTCCCAGTCGGTGTGGCGGCCAGTAGGTCCGACATTTTCCGATTTCCTTAGATTTTATGCTGCTCCACCCTTTGCCTTTAGATGTTGTGACATTGGCTTGGTGGAGAGGGGTCACTCAAGCTGGGTGGAGTTTCTAGGGTGTTAAAGAGATATCGTTCTGTGTCGAATCTACGGCTTAGGACTTTATCGTTCCTGTCTTTTATAGCCATTTTTATGTTATAATCTTTTATGTGTTTGGTTGACACCTCCGTGGCTCTTTTTATGAAGCTTGCCACAGCGTCTCCATCAGTGTCAGTGTAATAGACACAGGTGTTAGTGTGCCGGGATATGGCTACAACTGCATAAGGAACGCTGTCATGGATTGCCAGCTTTCGGGACTTGGTCTGTATGATGATCACCGAGGGACTCGTTAATCCCTGAGCTTCATGGATTGTGAGGACGCGAGAGTCCGTTCCCGATCCATAGCCTGTATTAGTGAGGGCTGTTTTCTCCTCTTGTGTGTGGACAAGATACAAGGTATTTAGATGGGTTTTAGGTATTCTCGCTCCTGTATACTTCATTAGCTTTAGGGACCGCACAATTTCCTTCGATGAATAGATGTTATTATAGACCATGCTTAAGGCGTATGCCACATCCATAGGCCTCCTGTGTGTGCAAGACAACTCCTGGGTGATGCTCGTTACCAGGTTGGTTTGGAGGAGTGTAATTAAGTTTAAACAGGTTTTCACGCTCTATAAACGAGAGTTGGTTAATATCTCCAATGAGGATGACATCGTTGGAGCCTGTTAACTGATTCGCCATGACGATTGAGCCGAAATGGTTCATGAGGGCCTCGTCAACTATCAACCTTTTGTAGGTTTCTTTTGTCCCATTTACCAGCAAAGAGGCCATGGTACGATCTTTATCTTTAACTTTGTTGCCAGTTCGTAGCGATAGCCTTTGCTTTAGATCCTCGGCTGCTTCGATTGTCGTTGTTATTATAACGTCTGTTTCCTCATTGAAGTTATTAATGATCCAAGTTGTCTTCCCACATCCAGGAACCCCATTGACCCACGAGTAGTTGATAGGTTTCGCGAATATATCCTAGTCCATGCTGGATTCGGAAGGTAGTTGTTGGGAGAGCTAAATATTTGCTCATTTTCATGTTCGTCTTTGATGTACTTCCGTTTAGGATTGCTGCTAGTCCCGGTGAGATGTTGACTTGGTTGGGAGTGCTAAGACGGTTGTATGTTATACCCAATGTTTCGGTTGGATTTGACATAAAGAGAGGGATCGGCCTTAGTTTAATTTTCGGTTCCCCGTTTTATCCGCGGGCTAGTAATTGTTGGGTTTGCTCTAGGGTTGGCTGTGTTACAATTTCGGTTGAAACTGTCCGTTGTATTTCTGTGTGTGCCTATGATTGTGTTGGCGCATGTATTTCTCCTGGCCTGTGGGTTGATGTGAAGTGTGTCTGTATGGACGTTGGGGTTTGTGATCGTGTGCGTTGTGTTTGATTTCGTGTGTGTTGTGTTGATGTGTTTGTTATTACTCGCCTTGGTGTATAGTTTAATTTGTTGTAGCCTGTGTATAACGTTGAGCCATTTGCTGTGGCTGCACTGGAGACAACTTTGCTAATGAATACCATCAACGGTTCTCTGGTGGCTTTTTCCTCCATGATGGTAGGGAGGGTTGCCTGACTTAGCTCCATTTCCAGTTATATTTCTAAGTCAGACCTGTTACTACCAAACCTTGGGCATTCAATGAGCAGGTGGAATATTGTCTCGTCCTTTGCGGAGTCACAAATGCAGGAGGGGCTGTCTTTAAGGTGGAAACGATACAAGTATGCTGCGAATCCTCCATGACCGGTCATGGCTCGCACGTGTGTAGGCGTTATTGTAACGTGCCTTAGTATTTCTCACGCCTTTTTAACAGTGGGGAAAAAAACTTTTGTGACCGATCCGGTTGAGGAGGATTGGTATCTTTCCTGCCACTTAACTGTTGTCCCCTCCCTTATTTTTCTCCGTATATAGGACATTGGCACTCTGTTGTAATCTGAGGCCGTGTTTATGGTAAGTGCAGCCTTTTTTGCCAGTTCATCCGCTCTTTCGTTTCCTGGAGTACCCACGTGCGCTTTTAGCCAGAATAGCCGCACTTTTCTGCCTTCCTCTGTTATAGCTCTTAGGTCTTTCTTCATATGCGCTGATATTTCATACATTTCGGTATCGGTGCCGACGGTCAGCGAGCGGTCAGCGTGACAGGAAAATCAGCCTAGCACTAATACGAATCCTAAATACTTTAAAACGTTTGGACGCTATTAAGCATTCGTGTACTAACCCACAGAAAATACGTATTGAGTTATTTTAGTTACACATAATATGTAACAAATACTGCATTTAAAATTTAACAAAAATGTTTGTGAATGTGGTGGAAATGCTTAACATTTTACAGTGACCATTCATTATTTAAATATATTTAGGTATTATATTTCGATGCTTAAGCATCATGACCAATAACTGTCTAGTGTCAGATGTTCTATCTGACACTAGACAGTTATTGGCATTTCGGTGGAATAAAAGAAAACGTTGGTTCAACGTGACTAGTCTGTTCAGAATTATTCTACCTCAGTATTAGGAAAATGCTTCTTATTCCGTCGGCATAGAGGTCCTGCCAGTAGTGAAATATCTCCGGACAGACTGTAGATAAAGATCTTGACAGAGATGTATGGTAGCAGGCGCTGCGCCCGCTGAATATAATGTGATGACTAGGATTCATTTCTGTTTATATTCTGTGTGTTATTCGAGGAATAAATACTCCAAGATTCAGGGAGAGAGAGAAAGGATATAATTTATTAACTAATATTATAAATGCGAAAATCCGTTCGTTTGTTACCTTCACACGCTTCAACCACTGAATCGATTTTGCGATATTTTGTGTGCCCGGAAACATAATATAGGATATTTTTTATCCCAGAAAAATTTACGGTTCCCGTTCGATTTACGAATTTCCATTCGCGAAGGAGTTGCGGGCGTCAACTACTATAATAAGAAACAAGTTTATTGTATGTACTGGAGAAAAAGTTTGTTATGGAATAGACTCTGACATCACTTTTCACTCGATTTATTATAAATTTTCACACAAATATGGGAAAGTATAATGCATATTATCTAACAATTATATTTTCTTAAAATAATGTAGGTACAGCCAGGATTATGCAATTACAAAGCAGCGGGATCTTTCAGTATGTAAATAAATTGAACACTATTTTTGAAAGGTACACAAATACTATGAGTCCTAAGAAGGGTCAAAGCACAGTTTTACCTCGGAGATTGTCAAATTAAAAAAAAAGTATATAGAAGCAATTATGTTGCTTGCAACACGTATAATAACAAACAACAATCATAGTGTTTCTCCACAGAGCCACTAAAGTAATGAAGATAATGGATGAAAATTTTATCCAAGAGATTTTCCAGAAGACAATATTATCAGAGAATATGTGCGAAAGACTCTCACAAGACGCCTCAAATCCCCCGACTCATCCACTCAGGGATAATGTAATTAAAAAAATGTTAAAATACTTTCAGTTGATTATGTTCGGTAAGACTTTTGTGCTAAAAGACGGATTAGAGGATTACACGAAGCTGAAGTAAGAGGTCAATTACATTAATAGTAATAATAATATCCCCCACACAGGTTAGGGTGACGGTGGCCGGAAACTAGGCCAGGTACGCAGGAGTAATTTTATTTTAATTTGCCCAAGTGTGTGCGCTAATGCTCATGCACACAACTTGGGCACTGGGGCTTTAGGGCTTTGTATTCAACCAAGTTTTGTTAATTACAGAACCCTAAAACGGAACCCTAATCAGCAGATTTTTTGTATATTCGTAGGTTAATAGTTATATTATAATTTAAGAGTAACATTGCCCTACAAATAGAACAATCCATATTTTAGAACCATCAAATCAAAGTTTGAAATCCTTTCTATGTCTGTTAGCTACCAGTTTCGAGATTTCTTGCAAATAAAAATATTGTTCGTTTTATCAAACTGAAGCTGCTCACAAAAAATTAGCTTGATAGTTTAAAAAAAATGTTCTAGGGCTTCCGTACCTACTATCAAAGTTGCTCCAATATTTTAAGCCCGTCACAAACTTAGCTATAATATATATATTAATATACCGTACTATAATATATATTATAGTAGCTACCAGAAATATACATTATAGCTGAGTGTGCGGTCACGCGAAAATTTGTATAGAAAATATATAGTAATATGCCTAGCTATAAAAATATTAATATATATCTAAGTCTCTGACGGGCTTGGAGCTTAGTGACTGAAATGAACTTCTTGTCCAGATAAATTGTAGTTTTTGCGGCAAGATTTCTTGTATTTTGTAATATTATTGTATACAGTATTGAACAAAATAAATAAATAAAATAAACACTTCCTCATTATAATAGTTCTATATTTTGTTATTGTAATATATGTAGTTATAGAAGATGCAACGTGTGATAGAATTTTAATCGTGATAGACAGACAGTAGTACAGTTTAACGCCTTTTGTTCGCAAAACAAATATGCAGTCGAAACTCATACTCAATGTTCTTGCAAAGCCGCAAACATAAAAATATTTTATTTTCTTTCTTTTAATAAAATAATATAATAGTATATTTTCAAACATTTAGGTTTCCGTGCTTAATAATTGAAAACGGAAACCTATCAGACTTCGCTTTCTATATGTCGTCCGCCCGTCTATCACCAAGCTTCATCTCAAGAACCGCAATAGTAGAAATTTACACAAATTACGTTTTTTTGTTGGCGCTATAAGAAATTAATTAGAATAAAAATAAAATTTATTGATTATTGCGGATCTCAAATAACAAACGCGATTTTTTGCTCTATATCCATAACAGTAAAGCACTGATGGTTGTTCTTGATGAAAAGAAGCCTCAGCCTCCGTTGCAGCAATTATTTCACATCGCTGATTATTTATAACACTTAAATACTCATATTGGTTTGAATTCGATTGAATGTGTGGCACCAGACCCAATAAAAACGAACAAAAATCTCATAATAGCTGAACGTAAATGATAACAAGTCTAAAAATAATTCGCTACCTTAGAGGTAGAAACGGATATGTACGACATGACGCGGGACAGCGCGTAATTTTCAACGCGGTACAGGACGGTAAGTATACATGTCCGCATTTACCACACTAAAATCTAATACAACCTCCGACTTGTCGTCATTTACGTCTTTTTATCTTTGGAATTACTTGTGATAGAAAAATAATAATAATGTAAGAATATGCGTCTCATTATATGGAAGGGCATGATGCAATAAAAAAATTGCTATTTTGGACATGACCTTTTATACGTAGGGACCGTCGATTTGTTCTGAGACGACAGAATGGAAATATTTTCATTCGAAATATTGATGTTGAAATATATTCTATAAATTGCCAGTTTTTTGTTATTTATGTGTAAATGTACACAAATTGCTACGATACAAAAGTTTTGCCCTATCCGTGTTGCGAGAATTTTTTTATATTAACAACTACAAAATTGCAGGCCAACTAGGTATATTGTAATTCTTTTCTCGATATTAAGAGCGTATTTCATACCAAGCAGGAAAGAAAATAGAAATCCTCTCTTATTTTCGGCCATCGACATAATCATAAAATGTCATAATATGATGGATGAAATGATATTAAATAACTAAGGGATCGGTGCAAATGAGCTAAAAAGAATACGGTCACGGTCACGGTCGGCCTTCTGAATCTAACATAATCAAACAAAACAAAGGAACATTATTCAATATTCCACAATTTAACAAAAAAAAACATAAGAACGATAAGCTTCCTATTCTCATAATTTCAAAAATAGGAAGTATGGGTTTAGGTTAAGTTCACACGGCACAATCCGGCACGTCTTTTGCAGTATACGTCATAGTGATGCATACAATATATTATAATAATGACATTAATTCTTCAAGCCCCATAAGAGCACCGGTGATCGCGACAACAATAGAATACAATAGCATTACCTGGAAACTGTGATCGAAGTATTGACACAACAAATCGTCGTGCAGTACAATCGACGTGTGAATGGTTCTAAATACATTGTATGCGCCACTGTTTATTCGTTAAGAGGATACACCAGGGGCTAGAGAAATGAAAAAAAAAGTACGTGTAATATCTATAGCTGTCTCCTAAGGGAGACTCCTCAAGCCTATACCGCAGAACGCGATAGAGACAACTGCAGAAAATCAACGATTCGTTGTCTCCTGATTCCTTCTCCAAAACTTAACCGATTTAAGTACTTTTATTCATTAAAGATTAAAGAAAGACTTGAGCTGTATTCCTATGTTTTAATTTTTTTGTATAATCTAGCCAAATCTGTTTTCTGGATGTTTGAACACAGCGGAAAATCTGGCCATTATTTTTTTTGGGTTTTGGAACGTTCATATCTTATTTAATAATTATATTATGGAAAAAAAGAAAACATAGGGACATTGTATTAGTGGCCGTAGATATTCAGGAAAAAAATTATAACTCTACTAGCATAGGAAACAGGGGACAACGTTTGTATGGAAAAAAGGGCGGTGTGGACTCTTCTTAAGACGTATACTGCAAAAAAAAAACGTGCAGGAAACGTGCAGGACAATGTCGTGTGAACCTAACCTTACTTTTAAATTAGATACTGCAAATTGAACAGGTCTGATCGACGCTTAACACAAAGCGTCCATTTTCTATCGTGACAAATATGCAAGTTTAGCTGCCAAAAGAGGTTTTTGGGGCGAGCCGACCGCGGTTACTTTTGGACCGCATAATGTTGTTAGTCTAAAGTAGTTTTCGCTTAAAACATGATTAAAGCGAGCATTGCCGAAAGGGAATTTTAGCGCTTAGAATAAATTTGAGGGTTTTACACAGAAATTGTGAAATTGGAAAGAAGAAATCTATATCTATACAATTATACATACTATAAAACAAAGTCGCTTTTTTCCCTCATGTCCATTTGTTCCCTTTAATCTTTAAAACTACGCAACGGATTTTGTTGCGGTTTTCTTTAATAGATAGATTGATTTAAGAGGAAGGTTATAGAGTATAATAACATTCATTAAATAGTGGAGAAATACTGTTATTGTTGGGGTTTCTATTGTGATGTCGTAAATAATTACATTTTTTCCGCTTATATTGCAAACGCAGGCTTAACCCTACGACATTCATCCAAATAATGTACCAAGTATTGTACACAATGAAAAGGTCTACAGAAAACTTCGCGATGGTATTATCTTATGGATATCCCACCATAACAGTTTTTTGTCATTTACTTTTTACGATAAATAAAAACACTATGATGACACTTTCCAAATTCAATTTGACACAAAAACAAATATTTTTTTATCAAATACCCACATTTTCTAACAAGTATGCTATAATAATCGTAACTATGGCGTACAGCTTTGTCATAGCAAATATTTTTCCTGTAGATTTTTACGGATAAGTCATTCATTTTTTAATACTCTCAACTCCATTAACTGTAGCCTTAACAAAAGAAAAAAACGCAAATTCAGACATCTTTCAAATTCTGTGGTCAAAGTTAAGGTAAAAGTTAAGTTAGCCATAACTGTAAATATAACCACGCCTCTGGTGCAACCCACTCTTAAATTTTTTTTCGACTTTATTAATTCATGTTTTTTTTAACTGCCGATTCTGGCTATTACAAAGTGAGGTCATTTGAAAAAAAAAGTTAAATACCCACGAAAAAAATATTACCTCATTCTACTCCTATCTATTTACAATGGCGAGCGGGAAATGAAATAACAACGGTCGTCGAAGCCGATCCCAATATTGTGATGTGCGACGAGCTACCTCACGCGTTAACCACACTGATGACCAGCGATAGGCTATTTTTTTTAAATTTGCGTTCTGAACGAGTTCGGGCGGATCAGTAATTAAAAGGGACCAGAAACAATATGAGGATGAATAATATAATAACGAAGTCGTTCTAATTTAACCTACACATTTGTTACTTTTCGAACGTTTAATTTTGACGGAGGGTGCTTTGCTCTCCGATATCTTCTTTTTTAAGAGTGATAAGTTATTTAAGTGAAAATAATAGTGAAATTATTTTAACCGCTACACGTTTAGTTTTCGAGTAATATTTGTATTCTATGCGTGGGCTTGGGCCTCCGAGCCCTCCTTTCCTGAAAATAGTTGCTTAAAACTAAATTGCGTCGCGTCGGAAGTGTTGCGTTTTGCCCCCCCCCCCGTGCTTAAAAAACGGCTTCGCGTCGTTAGTGTTAAGTTTTTTTTCACAACACATTTAGTTTTTGTGTGAGGTTTGATTACTATGCGGGGGGCTTCGCCCCCCAAACCCCCCTACTTGGAGGCCGCAGCCCCCCCTTCCCCCCGCTCCAAGAATCGGTTGCTTAAAACAAAACGGCTTTGCGTCGTTAGTGTTGCGTTTTTTTCTCATGTTTTAAGAAAATACTAAGTTACTTATTTGATGTGAATATCTCAAGGAAAACAACATATTCAGTTTTTGTGTAAGGTTTAAATACTATGCAGGGGGCTTCGCCCCCCGAACCCCCCTACTTAGGGGGCTCCGCCCCCCCTTCCCCCCGCTCCAAGAATCGGTTGCTTAAAACAAAACGGCTTCGCGTCGTTAGTGTTGCGTTTTAGTATCATGTTTTAAGAAAATACTAAGTTATTGATTTGATGTGAATATCTCAAGAAAAACAATACATTCAGTTCTCGCGTGAGGTTTGATGCGGGGGGATTCGCCCAAAACAAAATGGCGTCGTATGTTGCATTACAATTATTCTCATTTTTGAGAAACGGTCATTGTCTGATGATGATTCTAATCGAAAAAAAGTCAAATCTGATGAATATTTATATCAAAACTGGTCACCCTATTTGTTAAAACTCACATAATTAGTAAAAATACTAAAATGCAGAATATTATTGTTTAGTGAAACAAAGTTCACCGGGTCATGTAGTAATGAATATAAATCAAAACTGCTGAATCGATTTTAATCATTTTTTCAGTGGCTATATTATATTTTATACCTACCTGTGCGAAGCCGGGGCGGGTCAACAGTATTATAACATAACGAAGTTCCTAAATTACATTCTACAAATAAACATTAAACAGAAATGCCTTTAAAATTTAATATCAAAAGCATTCATTATAAAAATGTCAGCGCAATCCTTTCTTCATTAGAATCCGATACTTTACTGTCACCGTGGAGGGCCTAAGGAGGTCAATTGTGCTCGAGACCTCTCGATCTTTTAGGTCAGACGATACACTGTAGTCTGTATCCATACTAATATTATGAATGCAAAAGTGTTTCTGTCCGTCACCTCCTCACTCCCAAACCGCTGAACCGATTTGGTATGGAGATACTTTAAGAGGATACATCAGGGGCTATGAATAAAAAGTACGTGTAATATCTATAGCTGTCTCCCTTACCTCAAGCCTATACCGCAGAACGCGATAGAGACAACTGCAGAAAATCCAGAAAATCAACGATTCGTTGTCCCATGATTCCTTCTCCAAAACTTAACCGATTTAAGTACTTTTTGTCATTAAAGATTAAAAAAAGGCTTGAGCTGTGTTCCTATGTTTTTTTTTTGTATAATCTAGCCAAATCTGTTTTCTGCATGTTTGAACACAGCGGAAAATCTGGCAATTTTTTTGGGTTTTTGAACGTTCATATCTTATTTAATAATTAAATTATGAAAAAAAAGAAAACATAGGGACATTGTATTAGTGGCCGTAGATATTCAGGAAAAAAATTATAATTCTACTTGCATTATCCAGGGAGGAAACAGGGGACAACGCTTGTATGGAAAGAAGGGCGGTGTGGACTCCTCTTAAGTCCCGGGAAAGGTATAGGATACTTTTTATCACGGAAATTTTACAGTTGCGAGAAATGAATTTTTGCGAAACGGAGCCGCGGGCGTTTCATAGTTTGAATATCCACAATGGCGTTTGATTTCAATGCAATTTTTATCCATCACGATCCAATTACACGCGTCCGGTTCGCAGGAATAGGTAACGTATGAAAATAATTGTATTGTAAAATATAATATTATGTATTCTAATGGCTATAGTAATATTGCAAAAATAAAGAGGTCATATCCAGTATTTTATAGTCTCCTGCTCGCCTCAGGAGCTCTTGAGTTCGATTTCTGCATTAAAAAAATGTTGGTTCCAAGCTTCATTGGGTAATAGGACAGTGTAAGCTGATCTCTTGATAATAAAAGAAAAATGATCCATGCGTTGGATGGGCATGTCAAAGGTGGGTCCTGTGCATCCTGCGACATCATTTTGTCAGTCGTGTCGGCATTGCGTAGGATATAAAAGCAAAAGTAGGAACTAGGGGTGCTATGTGCACTATAAAATCAGCTTGCATTCAATAAAACTGAAACTGGTGTAATTATAAATGTAATATAGCCCGTAAAAATGGTAATTTTACTAAAGTTACTAGGCTTGGCCACAAAACCTTTGTTGCCTATAAACCTGGTATAATTAGGGGCAGAATTATATTTATAAATTACGACCGAGTTCCGCCATTATGTATTCGCGGTCTACGTTTCGTAAATCCACTCCATTACATTAACATAAACCGTAATATGCTTCCGTAACTGTAAATGTATGATTGCTGAATTCTGCAATATTAGAGCTATAGATCTAAAGAAAAAAATAAAATATATTTTACTAGATGACATCCGCGACTCCGTTGCGCCAAAATTCATATATTGCGCGGGAATCGTACATTTTTCGGGGATAAAAAGTATCCTATATCCTTTTCCGGGACTCAAAGTATCTCCATACCAAACAGTAAAAGAGCCTATACAAGTGGCAAGCGATTATCGTAAACGCCAAAAAAATGTATGGGATTTGACATTAGTATTCACTAGCGAAGCGATGACTTATGTCAAATCGCATACATTTTGTTGGCGTTTACGATAATCGTTTGCAACTAGTCTAGTAGAGCTGTTCGGCGGTTAACGGTTAAAATTATAAATGCGGAAGACAGACACACCTTCACATTTATAATATTAGCACGGATATTGGTTTTAGTGTCAGCTGACATTTTTTAATGAAATAAGGGGGCAAACGAGCAAATGGGTCACCTGATGGAAAGCAACTTCGTCGCCCATGGACACTCGCAGCATCAGAAGAGCTGCAGGTACGTCGCCGGCCTTATCAGAGGGATGGAATAGGGTAATAGGGGAGGGTAAGGAAGGAAATAGGAGAGGGTAGGGAAGGGAAAAGGGTATGGGATGGGGCCTCCGGTAAACTCACTCACTCGGCGAAACACAGCGCAAGCGCTGTTTCGCGCCGGTTTTCTATGAGCCCGTGGTATCTCTCCGGTCGAGCCAGCCCATTCGTGCCGAAGCATGGCTCTCCCACGTCCCTTAAGATATATTTCAGCAACAACAAAATCAATGAGCAAATAAAAAACACAGAAAGTTTCAGCAATAAAGTTCAGCAATGACTCGTGTCTTCGGAACTTCGGAAGTTCCAAGTTCCATGCGACCGCGATTCCAGATACAAATCACTACAAAAACTTCTGATAGGTTTTTTATTGAGTTATCTCTTGTTCTGATGTTATATGTCCCGTTGGTATGTACGAAATGTAAGTTTAAAAACCTATAACCCAACTACGTAAAAGTGACAAATTTTGAAAATACGAGTATATAGCAGTACTAGCTGTCCCGGCAAACGTTTTGCCATATAAATATTTTTTGGTATGAAAAATAGATGTTGGCCGATTCTCAGACCTACTCAATATGCTCACAAAATTTCATGAGAATCGGTCAAGCCGTTTCGGAGGAGTATGGCAACGAAAACTGTGACACGAGAATTTTATATATTAGATATAGCCTATGTCACCCGCGGCATCGTTACTAATAATAATCTATTGACACTACATTCGTTAAAACCAGACCAACAACTTAGCGCTATGAGGGTTCATATTATTATAACAAACATACCCTATATTAGGGATGGCAAACTAATGGCACGTGACATAAAGTTAGGAGCACGCTACTGGTCACAAAAACTAGTATCGAAATAATTATTTTACCAACAATAAAGGTCTTAGTGAGCACTAAATCAGGTCAAATCAGGTCAAATTTTGAAATACGCACCGAATCACAAAAAATATTGAATGGCACGTTTATGACTTCTTCAGAAAGATTTTTTCAGAAAAGGGCATGGATATGAAAAGGTTCGCCATCCTTGCCCTACTTAGCAGACGTAGACTGTCAAATACCCTTCCTTTTGGTTACGTTTACGGGTTATTATTACAATAATATATTAAGGACCAGCCACATACACCCTTTTTCCATATTATCCGATTTCCGTATTCGGAATTTAAATGCACAGAATCAGTAGAAAATATATAAACTGTCGCACACGTTCGTTTTTCTTCGTACGGAACGAGTTCCGCACCTACGTTTCAAGTGCAAGCCAGCGCGTTCACGTGTGAAAAAACGAAACATTTGCGCTTGTCTCACAGAATTCCGAATACGGAATACGAATTTGAAAATCGAATACGAAAAACTTGCGTGTGCGGCCACCCTAAAGCATTATTTCAAAAGTAAACTCCTATATCAAAACCAATTTTAATAAAACCTCGCTCTTTCTTATAAAAATATCTTTATTACATTAATTCGCGTTATATAAACAAATAAATGTTGACTTTTATAATATTGGATTATCTTCGGCCTGTAGCGTTGTTGGAATTTAGTCCGAAAATAAACGCATTTAAGTCTCGTAGCCCGAAGGAGTTAACTAAATTAATATCATTTATTTTTGGTTACTCTCCATTATTCTATACTTATAATATTTTAAAGCTGCTTGTTTGAGAGTAGTAGTGTAGTGTTGTTTGGAAGCCCTAATCACGCGAACTACTAAACCGATTTCTGTTCAATTTGGCACGGATATAAACAAGATCATGGGAAAGGATATAGGATACTTCTTGTGGTAAAATGTATGAACTACTGAACCGATTTTCATGTGATTTGGCATGGATTTATAGCAATCCTCCTCGACGACCTCTGTGGCCCAGTTGGTGGGCTGTTAGTAGCTTAAGCCGAGGGTCGCGGGTTCGAATCCCGCCGACGGATCAAAAAGTTTTCAAAGTTCGGTCATGGATGTGTATTAAATAATATGTGTAAATAATAAAAAATATGAAATATATTTATAGTATAAAAGTATTAAATATATTTCCGTTGTCTGGTACCCGTAACACAAGTCCTTCAGGTACTTAGCACGGGGCCAGACTGATGTGGTTTGAAGCGTCCATAGATATTATTATAATATAATAATAAGAATAATCCACGAGTAAGAATACCTTTATCTGGGAGCACGGCAGTGCTCCAGCCAAGCTTTTTAGCAAAGGCACGGCCGTACCATACTTTTCTCGAAGCGGTTCGCGGCTTTATCACACCCCCTTTATCTTCGATGTTAACAAAGCTAGGGATTTAGAATTTCATTGACTAGGAGCAAGTATTAAAACTAGCTTAACCTCCAAATTACATAACATTTTGATAAATAGTTTAATAATTACGGATAATCAAAGTTACTACATTTTGTCACTCACTGACTGACAGATCATCAAAATTCTAAGGTACTTCTAGCAGACTTAGAACCTTGAAATTTGGCAACAAGGTAGGTCGTTATTCACAATGAAAGGAAAAATTATGAAACTGGCCAAGTGCGAGTCGGACTGGCGTACATAGGGTTTTGTACCGTAAATTTGTATGGGAGCCCCCCTTAAATCACAAGTTAATGTACTTTTTATTAAAGTTGAAATACAATTTAGTATTTTCTGAAATTTAAAAAAATCTTACTTTTACCATTATGGATATAGAGCAAAAAAGGGCAAAAAAAACGTGTTTGTTGTATAAGACCCCCCATTAATCATTTATTTTATTTTAGTTGGATCGAGTTTTATAGCGACAACAAAAGTACATAACTTGTAAAAAAATTAAATATCTAGCTATTGCGGTTCTCGAGATCTAGCCTCGTGACACACGGACGGACGACAGACAGACAGCGAAGTCTGGACTCATTAGGAATAGGCTCCCGTTTTCATCCTTTGGGCAAGGAAACCTAAAAACTGAAAAGTATAATATAACTTTATTAAATAAAAGAAAAGATTTTTATGTTTGTGGCTTTGCAAGAACATTAAAAATGAGTTTCAACTTCATAATAATTATTTTACGTACAAAAGGAAAAATAGTGTTAACAATTAAACTATGATAATTAATTTCGATTAAAATATAAATGAAATCAGAACTGCGAATTACGATGTACACTCCATACTCGCTCGACAGATGGTGTAGCACTCCCTTTATATCGCGGTATCGCTTGTTTGCGGAGTATAATTATTATGGTTTAAAAAAATCCGGAATAGGTCATAATCCTCAATCGAAAGTACCATCGGTGCACGAATAACCTCCTGAAAGTTCAAAACTTGTTGGGCTATCGTCATAGAATTTGTACTTTGTAGAAGTACCTACCTGTTATTATCAATTAATTTTACGACCTAGAATATATACCTAGAGATAGAGAATGGGTGCTAAGCTAAGTACAGAAAAGTTTTAACGTGACCTGAAAAGAAAAAACCTTAAAAAAAGAAATGAAATGCCACCAAAACATTAAATGTAAAAAGGATCCAAGCAAAATATTGCAAAGCCATGCAATATATCTATCGTAAAAAGTTTTCAGATCACATTCAAGCCAAGCCTTCAAATTATTTTGTAATTTAAATCAACATTCAGTGAATTTATCAATAGTTTTCTTTATTTTATAATTATTATAGTGGCTTGGCAAAGAGCACTAGAGAAATAATCAGCGACTGATTGGATTTATTGGGTACCATCGTCTAAATGCGTCGTTACATACTAAAAACACTTTACGCTTGCCGTTAGTGTAAGTATGAATAATGAACTACCCCAAATATGAAGTTTTATATTTGTTTTTCTTGTGCTCATTGCCGAGCCACTATAATAATTATAAAATAAAGAAAACTATTGATAAATTCACTAAATGTTGATTTAAATTACAAAATAATTTGAAGGCTTGGCTTGAATGTGATCTGAAAACTTTTTACGATAGATATATTGCATGGCTTTGCAATATTTTGCTTGGCTCCTATTTACATTTAATGTTTTGGTGGCATTTTATTATTAATATATATTTAGAGTATTATTATATTACAATAATATTTATTTACGTCTTAAGTACCTATCTATAATATAAAAATGAGTCGCTGGATGTGTTGCTAAGCGCAAAACTCGAGAACGGCTAGACGGATTGGGCTAATTTTAGTCTTAAATTATTCGTAGAAGTCCAGGGAAGGTTTTTAAGTGACACGAAGTTCACCGGGACAGCTAGTTTATAATATATTTATAAAATACTGCGTGTTGTCTGTCAATCGCCTGACAACTATCGGATCCACAGAAAAGCAGGGATCGCGGTGCCTATACACCGTGATCACAACCTGAGTTTTCGACAATCTTTTTGCATCGCACAGTTACAACAGGGTACCTGGTCCATCTTTAATTATAAGTCTTTTATGTTGTTATTATTTTTTTGTCTTTTTTTTTTAGTTTCCCTGGTTTTTTTTTTGTTTTTTTTTGTACCTTGTATCAGCTGTGTAACATGTGTATTTAAGTGTAGTGTGATGTGAATGTGTGTTGAATAAATGTTAATTATTTATTTATTTATACAGGCTGCCTTTTTGCGGCAAAATTTATGCGTTATATAACGTACTAAAGATTTTAGTGGCTGATTTCTGTAATTTCTCGAGCGTGTCAATACCCTTTTCTTTCCTTATGTGTTGTGACTTGTCCATCTTTCCTTATTTGTTTCCGCTTATCCCGGTTGAGATAGACTTTTCGACCACAAATCAAAGGATTGATTTGAAAAGGATTGAAATATCTATTATTGTCGGTTTTACCAATAAATATGCCAATATGCTGTCGATTTTACCAAATAAGAAATTTTGGCAGTAAGCTTGCTTGTATGGAAAAATATCACAAGCTAAAACAGGTTTGATATCCGAATATATATATAATTCGATATATCGAATCAACAAAACTTGGTTGACTGCTGAACCCTAAAACGGAACCCTAATAAGCTGAGTTTTATGTTGTATTGAGTATAAGTTGATAGGATATTAGTTATATAGTTTAACTTTTAAGAGTGACATTGTCTTACAAATAAAACAGTCCATATTTTAGGATGTCCATCAATTCAAAGTATGAAATCCTTTCTCCTTCCTCCCAAAATCCTTTGAAATATCTCTGTTAGCTACCACTTTCGAGATTTTTCGCAAATAAAAATTGTTCGTCTTATCAAAATGAAGCTACTCACAAAAAATTAGCTTGATAGTAATAAAAAAAAATGTTATCAAGATTGTAGCTCTAATAAATTGCAACCAAAACTTGACATCTACACTTTGACACACACACGCATTTGTGCATTACAAATGCGTGTGTCTGTCTGTTATCATGTTTAAAATGCTTAACCGATTTTGCTGAAATTTGGTATAAAGATACTTTGAGTCCCGGGAAAGGACATAGGATAGTTTTCATCCCGGAAAAATGTACGGTTCCGCGCGATAACCGAATTTTGGCGCAACGGATTCTCAAGCGTTATCTAGTTGAAAATCCTGGACATTTTCACCTAAACGCCATAAGACTAGCTTAAAAAAGCAAGCCTCCATTCAAACCAACAGCTCGAACAGCGCAACTGACCCGAAAAGGTAAGCCAGCAGTCACCGCTCATAATATAACTCGAAAATATTTCAGACAGACAGAAGCTCAAAAGAATTGCTCCAAAGCGGACAATAGGCTTATGTATTTGTTGTAAAGAGCCGAATTCCTTTTTTACACTGGCCTAATTACAAAGTAAACAAGCTATTGTTCCCGTGAGGATAAATAAAGCCTTTAGGAGGAACATTTTAATGTTTTTAACATATTTTAAATGGTACTCAATTAGGGACTTCTTAAATTCCCTGAAAGGGTTTCGCTTCGGAGGGCTTAGCATGAAATTGACAACGTACTTTAGTTGCGGAATGAAAATTGTATAAATGTGCTCCCTCACCGTGAGCATTCGCTTGTAATGTAACGTTACAAAGTCGAGCGTTACATCAGTGAGGGAGGAGAGCTGAGCATTACAATGCGCACTTTGTTATGATATCTTGATACAACTTGTAACATCAACTAGCTATGTAATGTTCTAATTCGAATGTTACATTACACGCGAATGCTCTTCAGTCAGGGAGGTGGTATTGTAATGTAATGCACAAAGTCGAATCTTTAGTTATATTACACGTGAATGCTCGTCGGTCACGGAGGTATTTTTGTAATGTAATGCTCAAAAACGAATCTAAAATGTTACGTTACATGTGAATGCTCGTGGTGAGGGAGCACCTTAAGTTTCATCGTAAATATACAATAATTGTCGTTCGACAACTCCCCTTTCGGTCGATTACAAGTATACGAACAAGAACAGAACAAAATCAATTTTATAATGACGTGTCTAAAAACGTTATGTTTTCCTATAGACGATACAGTGCACGCAGTGAAAAGGCTCAAGGAGTATCTTTTATGAATAGATACTTATTTTTCAGCGGCAAAAAATATGTGTTTTTTAAGATCCAATAGCATCGCCGCGCTGAGCGATGTCATAGCAAGCTCACGTCAATGAAGCAATTCTATTGGTTCTCAAAAACACATCTCTGGTGGAAACTCAGCCTAAAGCTATTGCATAGCTTTTATCGCGGCGAACGAAATAAAAAATTAAGTTACGAAAAGCCTAACACCAGGGGACGTTGCCAGACTTCGGCATGGTGTTTGTGCGCGTGCGACTAGACGTATGCGAATTACAATTGCATAATGCTAATAAAAATACTATGAATAACTTAACCGCGGCAGTCTCCGAGTGCCACAAATGTTTTTTTCTTTCAAAATAAGTTACTAAGTTACTTTAACGCACCTCATCGACTTGTATATTATTTAAAACCACATACGCCCACAATACGTCAATACATTTAATATTCAAACCCAAAGGAAGGGGTGAAAAATTGGCCCAACTTCGGAAGCAATATAAACTCACGAATATAAGATGTTTTTTATTTTTTTCCTATTTCGTTTCGTATGGGAATATCGCTTTTAGTTTTTCATGCGAGATAACGGTATTAGTTTTCTTTGGCGATTTATTTCGCTTTTGTAGTAGAATGATGTCCATTATGAATATAAGAGTTTGTGACGGTGAATTGATGGATTTCATTCAATGGTTTATGCCCCGAACAATGAGACAATAACCACTGAACGTATTTTAACTAATTTTGAAGGGCATTTTTGGCTTTATGGCATAAGGACAAATTTTTATCCTAAAAATACATCACCTCTATTTTATGAAATATTTTTATCAAAAAACCTTTCCTGTACAAAAAAACTGTACTAATCTGTCTATTCGATTTTTACCCAAAAAATTGCCCTTTTTTTCTTTCACAGTGAACTCTATTGAAGAAACACTTACACTCCCTAAGGTATTATCATTTAGTTTTGTTACACCTTGTATATTATGTGATGGCATGTGTAAATATGCTTGTTGTTATGCAATGACATTAACACCTCACATACAGATAATTCGTGACACAAAGTAATATTTTATATTTGTATCACAGACTAAAAATATTAACATACAGACGTAATATTTTTAGTCTTACGTCACACAATACGCCTGCGGTTATAACTTATATCCAACAATAATCCTTGGGGACAGGAAAAGCGTGTACAAGGAAGTTACCAGATGATTATTATAATTAATAGCGGTTTACCATATCAATATCAATTTCAATATAAAATTATTAATGAGATCAAGTATATCATATTTTTTCCGAAGCGAATTTCACTCACGTAAAGTTGCTCGATAAATATTATTTCTGGTACTTTTTCATATTTTATTACGTAAAAATTAATACATTTTGTGTGTGAACTCGCACTGTTATAACATTAAGCGAATATTATGATATTATAAAATACTTATAGTATCCTGTAGTAGTAGTTAATTTTTTTACTTATAGATAGTGTTTATATAATATTAATTAATTAAGAGTTGTATTTTTATTGTAACTAAAATATATAAATTATACTTTATAGTATTAAATTCTAACCTGCATACTTTTGGTGCTAAGAAGAAACCTAAATACAAACACAATATACCCTTTTTTAAGTCGAGTTAAGTTTATTTTCTAAACTGTAAAATGATAAATCGGTGTTCTCGGCGTACGTCGCTAGCAGTGCCCGCTAGCATGTATTTCTATGACACAAAACAGAAGTATGAGAATTCAGAGACGATTTTTCAATGCTTTTCTGCAATGTTATTGGTAACCTATGTACAAGATGTAAGAAAACTAAGTGAGAATACTTTAGGGTGTGAATGAGTCCCATTTATAGAGTTAACTATTAAAGTAGCAGCGCTGAAAGAGCAATTTCTTTAAAATTTTGTATGGGGAAACTCGTGGCGCTGAGGTTCTTGCCCTTACAAAGTATAAGAAAATATTTGATTTTTCAGCGCTGCCACTTTCACAGCGAACTTTCTATAACGAATATCATACATACATCCTTAAGTATTATCACTTAATTTTGTTACACTCTGGGGGAGGGGGAGAGGCGTGGTAGGAGTAGAACTAATAGCTACTGCAATTATTAATACTGTTAATGCTAAATTATATACAGTCCACTATATATATATAATATCTGTGGACGCTTTACACCACGTCAGTCTGGCCCCGTGCTAAGTACCTGAAGGACTTGTGCTACGGGTACCAGACAACGGAAATAATTTAAATAATTTTATACTATACATAATACATTCAAGATTGTTATTATATCATACACACATTTAATACGGACATACATGGAGTATGGAGTATCTGTCAGATAAGTTGTGGATAGCCTATCCGGAACTTATCAGGGAGTGGTGAAACAGGCCCTTAGTCTAGCAGTATAATACAAAACATAAGATTCATAAGACTCCGAGTGACGTCACGAAGGGATTACCTGTGGATTGGAGGCTTATGTCCCGTAGGACTCGGATATAGCTATTCATTTAGCTTAAGATTGGTACAGCTTAAAGGCCAAATCCACCTTTGGCTATGCTGGAATCATGATTACCAATGATCGATTGTCAAGCAGGAGTAATCATAGACGAATATTACTCAAAAGCTGATAGCAAATATTTTGTCAGCACCGTACGCGCCGCATAGTTCATAAAATGCGGCGCTGTAATTATTGTCCTTATGGGCCAGGGTGAAAAGGCTGTAAGACTACATCTAATAGTAATTTTAATAGCTCCCACACCGGTTTCGGTGACGGTGGCTGATTTAACTGAAACCAGGCCAGCTACGCAGGAGTAATTTTATAGTGCCCAAGTGTGTGCGCAGTACACAAGAGCACTCTCTATTCCTTTACTCTCATAACCCACTGGGACGGAAGACCGACACGACCGGCGAGAGATGAGGTGCAGGACCGATTTTTACATGCCCATCCGATGCATGGATCATCTTACTTGTCAGACAATCAAGTGATCAGCCTGCACTGTCCTAACCAAACTTGGAAATAACATGTTTCCAACGCGGGAATCAAACCAACGACCTCCGAGTCAAGAGCCGCGCTCTATACCACTAGACCACGGAGCCGAAAAAGACTACTTCTATATAAAAGGTAAAGGAAAGTTTTAAGGTTCAAAATAACTTTTACCCTATCCGCATATCCAAAGGATAAATTATAATGGTGGATAAAATATATTCTAATCAATCGATTCCATATTTCGCCTAATATCCATACCACTATCTATACTAATATTTTAAATGCGAAAGTGTATCTGTCTGTCTGTCTGTCTGTCCTCTTCACGCTTAAACCGCTGAACCGATTTTGCTGAAATTAGGTATGGAGATAGTTTGAGTCCTGGGAAAGGAGTATATAGAAATTGAATACTTTTTATCCCGAAAAACGTACGGTTCCCACGCGATAAACGAATTTTAGTGCAATGGAGTTGCGGGCGTCGTCTAGTATATCATAATTAAGAAAATGCCTCTATCTGTCCTTTTACAATTTCTCGCTCCAAACACTCAACAAATAATGATACTTGCAGTATTCCCTAAGTTGAATAATAACTATTACAAAAAAACCAACCACTTAAATTGGACTTGTATTTCTAGTTGTAGAACACAAACGTAAAAACATACATACAAACATACATACAATTATGTTTGGCACATTTGTTCAGACGCTGATATGGACTAACATATTCGAAAACTGGACAGTTCTGGAATTATATACATACGCGTTCAATTAATAACTTCCTTTTTTAGGGTTGCCTTTTTTAGGGTTGCGTAGCCAAATGGCAAAAATTGGAACCCTTATAGATTCGTCAAGTCTGTCTGTCTGTCCGTCCGTATGTCACAGCCACTTTTCTCCAAAACTATAAGAGCTATACTATTGAAACTTGGTAAGTAATGTAGTCTATGAACCGCTTTAAGATTTTGATACAAAAATGGAAAAATTATCAAAAATTTTAGGGGTCCCCAAAGATACAACTGAAATAGAATTTTTTTTTTCATCTAACCTATGCGTGTGGAATATTTATGGATAGGTCTTCAAAATTCATATTGAGGTTTCTAAAATCATTTTTTTCTAACCTGAATAGTTTCCGAGAGACACTCTTCCAAAGTGGTAAAATGTACCTACCCCCTAAACCCCCTGAAACTTCTAAAGTATGAACTTATAAAACTCTAACATGATAAGTCAAAAAAATATATATGATGTACATTACTACAAAAACTACCAACGAAAATTAGTTCGGACGAGATCTAGCCAGTAGTTTTTTTTATACCGTACGTCTAATAGTGGTAGTAAAGTATAAATGGTAAACCTTAATTTAACTTTCATTGAATCAACTGATTTCATATTTATGAAAATAAATCAAAAACCTCTTAATTTCATAAAAATAAATCTTATTGCTGCTGCGGAACCCTTCATGGGCGAGTCCAACTCGCACTTGGCCGGTTTTAGAAGTTTTACATTGAGTTTCTCTCTGAGCTTTGCGGGTAGCATTATTTTATATTAAAACCACTCATTTGTAAAGCAAAAACCAATAATTACGCAAAATTAAAACAAATATATATTCATCAGCCAAAACGGCGGCCTACATGAGGGAACATTATTCTATTTTTATCCACAAATATTTTAGTTATTTTTCCGCGCCCTAACGCGCGTATTTTTCCGTTACATTTATTCCTAACGCTTATTTTTCATGAATTTATTTTTATACGTTACGTTGTAATATATTCATTGTTATTTCATAATTCATTTTACTGTATGGCTGGAATTACATAATTCTTGGGTATTTTTATGGTATTTTCCCGAATGGTTGAGTTTTTATGTGGTATTTTTATTGGGAAATGTGATTATGAACCACAACACATTTTAACACTACTAAATAATTTTAGATTTTTAACAATAATATTATAATAAATTTTATATCATATACTTATAATATTATGTTCAATGAAAGTGAAATAATTTTTCTAGATGTTGCTCACACTTATTCGATGTTTGGCAGCGCCGAAATAAGTTTATCGCAATGAACCTTACATTTTAGTGCAATAGATGCTTTTTTTTCCTTTTTGAATACTCATAGTGACTATATTTCCCATCACATCTCTCTCCGTAGGACTGCTGGAAGATATTTCCATTAGAGATAAGCAGTACCTGTTATGTCGTTTTTCTTCTGTGTATATTTCATATAAAAATTTGTGTGTGCAATAAAAAGTTAAATAAAAATATATCAAATGCTATTATTAAATTTATTTGATTTATTATTTGATTAAAGATTTTGGATTGAATGTTTCTGAGTAATAGAAAAACCTGTCCACCCTCACAAGCTTTCTGAACTTTATCCTTCTGTTGAGGGTTGATGTTTGCTAAAACAGACGAACAACATTATTCGCTACTTTAAAACTTAAATTTCATTATAATTCACAAAGCAATTAAACTTAAGGCAGGCTTAAACACTCGCGTCTTGACTTTGCCGGCAACTTCACTGAAAACAGGCACAAGACCCAAACTAAATAATACTACTAATTATAATAGTTAATGCTCCCTTAAATCCCATGAAGCAAGAAAATGTTGTTTGCAAAACTGTTATACTAATTTTGATGCGATTTCGCTTATACATTAGAAACAGTTTATAAGCAATAGTAAAAATAATAATTATATAATAACTCCGGTTTCGGTGACGGTGGCCGGTTTCACTGAAACCAGGCCAGGTACACAGGAGTAATTTTATAGTTCCCAAATGTGTGCGCAGTACACAAGAGCACTCTCTATTCCTTTTACTCTCATAACCCAGTGGGACGGAAGACTGACACGACTGGCGAGAGGTTAGACGCAGGCCCGACTTTTTACATGCCCATCCGACGCATGGATCATCTTACTTGTCAGACAATCAGGTGATCAGCCTGCATTGTCCTAACCAAACTTGTAAATAACATATTTCCAACGCGGGATTCGAATCCACGACCGAGTCAAGAGCCATGCTCTGAACCACTGGACCACGGAGGCGAATCGTAACAATATGTATTGTTCCTGTAGTATTACTATGTATAAAATGGGCTATATCCATCAACAAACAAGTTCTAAGCAGAAAAAAACTGATTAGTAATTTTTTCCCAAGTTTGACTGGTAAAACTTGGTAAAGTTTATTCATATAGAAACTCTGTAGCGTTCAGATAAATATTTTTAAACCACATACGTTTTATATCAATTCAAAAACGACCTCTGTGGCTCAGTGGTGAGCGCGTTGGTAGCTCAGGCCGGGAGTCGCGGGTTCGAATCCCGCCGACGGAACAAAAAGTTTTCAAAGTCATGGACGTGTATTAAATATATGTATCATATAATAAAAATCTTAAATATATGTATAGTATAAAAGTATTAAATATATTTCCGTTGTCTGGTATCTGTAACACAAGTCCTTTAGGTACTTATCACGGGGCCAGACTGAAGTGGTGTGGAAAAAAATATCTTTGTTACATTATATTTGAATTTAGCATGCGCATATAGTTTTGTTTGCAAAAAAATGGTTTACGCTTTTTATGAATGAAAATGGTTTTTCTTTTTTGGGAAGCACGAAAAAACTATTTAGCTCATTTAATAGCGTAAAAGAACTGTTTTGTTGTAAAAGCCACGAGTAACAAATGCTACGGCATCGCAGACTATGCTTTGGTGTCGTAGACAAGTGCTACGGTGTCGTAGACAAGTGCTACGGCGTCGTAGACAAGTGCTACGGTGTCGTAGACAAGTGCTACGGTGTCGTAGACAAGTGCTACGGCGTCGTAGACAAGTGCTACGGCGTCGTAGACAAGTGCTACGGTGTCGTAGCGGAAGTGCTACGACCTCGTAGCACTTCTACGAAATTTTATTCTAATTGAAATGTTTAAAGGAACCCTCTATGTTTATGGCAACAATAATTTATTTGTTATATTATAATTTTTAAAAGATATTTAATCCTTTTTTGTTACATTACAACAACAAGCAGCAACAAGTAGCAAGTTAAGATACTTACTGTATTAAATAGGAAAATTTGTGAATAGCTTTCTTGTCTTGATATTATAAGATTCTTTCCCATTATAGAATTTTGTATATAACTCATTATGGCCTAGCAAAGAAAAGATTCAGATAGATATATTTATCGAAGAAATTTCGTCATTATATATAAATATAGCATGGTCCCAGAACCGTACATTTTTCCGCGTTTAAAAGTAGAATGAGTATATTCCTGCAATATTTTTGACAACTTTCATAGAAATTGAACATCGAGTAGTTTCAGATGATTTTCGATGATTATTTTGATTAAATCGAACCCTACTATTTTAAAATCCTTTTAAAAATAAATATTATGTTTTATGTTGAGGTATAGTAAAAAAAAATATCTCGTTCATATAACACAATATAATAGTATTTTGATATTAACGTTTTTAATACTTACTAGAACAATATTTAATGACGCTTTAACTCCGTTGCGCCAAAATTAGTTTATCGCGCGGGAACTGTACATTTTTCCGGGATAAAAACTATCCTATGTCCGTTCTCGGGACTCACGGTATCTTCATGCCAAATTTCAGCAAAATTGGTTCAGCGGTTTGAGCGTGAAGAGGTAACAGACAGACAGACAGACAGACGGACAGACAGGCACACTTTCGCATTTATAATATTAGTATGGATTTAAAAGCTTTAATGAAAACTTACAATTGTGTATTCATGTTGTATAGATTAAATTATTTATATTGTAAATTTTATTTTTTTAAAGACAAATTTTCCACTTTTTTAATAAAAAGTGGCCCCGTGCGAGTTTCTTACGCCGGTTCTTCTCGCCGGGTTAGTTCCCGAACCGGTGGTAGGCAACATGTAGTTCAACGTTCTGAAAACATTTGATTCAAATTTATTCAGAAATAAAACAATTTTTATTTTATTTTTATTTTAACTTTCAAGTATTCACTCAAGTGTTCTGTTAAATTTTACGTTAACTTAAGTTTTCTTGATGTGGCAAACATCAAGACTGTTTTGCTATACCCAATTACTTAAAAGGAAGGGTAATGTTTATTATTACGTAAGTTTGTTTCAACTTGCGTCAAAAACCACGATTTTTATGAATGAAGTGTCATTAGATAGTACAAGGGCTGGGTAATACAATACAATATAATAAAAATATACAATATAAATATAAAATATACTGTATACAATCTTTCATGGTTTATTTGGTACAACTCCAATTTTTCAACCCCAAATTAGGTAGTTATTTCGTATAGCACCGTCCAAATTCGTTAACTTTCTCCTCATCATACTTTTGACTCAAACAACTTTTCTTAACCTCAACTTAGTTTTTTGAATAATATTGTCCCTGGATCAATTTTTTTTAATCCCAACTTAGTTCTTTCGCATAACACCATCTCAATAAAGGGACAGTGTCATGCGAAAGAACTAAATTGAGATTGAAAAAATTAGCAGATAGGACGATGCTATTAAAAAAAACTAAGTTGAGGTAGAAAAAAGTTGGTAATATAACTGAGTCAAGGGTCTCATTCTCCTTTTTCTTACCTGTCCATGATTGATGAAGCCGTGTCTGTGCGCCAGCTCATCCGCTTTCCCGTCAGGGACATGCAGCGCGAACTGATCATGGTACAGCGGCACACACAAGTCCAGCACTGTCAACAGAACCACCAACGCGAGCATACCGGCATAGCGGTACACCGGACTCAAACCGGACTTAAACCGGACTCGAACCGGACATACTACGTCGCTTGATGGATTTAAACACTGTGGGATATGCGAGATCTACGCGAACTGGAATCAAACCGGACCTAAATCGGACTCGAACCGGACATACTTTAAAAGATAACAATGATACAAACACTGGAAAAATCGCGAGTAGCTAATAATTTTAAGCGAACGTTTTCTAACTTGTATCTAGCTAACCGATCGTACCACGAGATCGCAACAAGAATCGTTACGTTACGTAATTTCGTGTGCTGAGGCGTGCGGCCCCAAGCTCGCTCGCGGCCCGACTGATTCGCGTGATCACCACTGACTTTGTTAGCGCATGCGCCCTCCTTCCCGCCCTTTTAATTGGAGAGGCCTCTACCTGTCTATTGTTAGGCAAATTGATGATCGAGAGTTTCTTATGTCTCTTGACATTGTGTGTCGAGAATGGAATGTATGTACCGCGATTATTCTTCAGCTTTTTATGAACGAAACAAAAGAATACAATGATAGAATTATGTACCAGCAGAGAAATGTTACCCACGTTACTTTTTCGGGCTAACAAGCTCAGCCGATTGGTAATGACTAATGAGATATGACTGACATAGGCTCGACTTAAGCCGAACCAATATTATAGATCCACTTATAAATATGTTAGCAAGTTTCTCTGATAGTGAATACTGACCGCGTTTAAATGTTAACTCTCATGGTCAGTTAACAGTGCAATGCGACGAGAAAAATTATATTTTTAAAGAGCTATTCAAAATCAAATATTATTCACCACACAAGAAGATATTGAATTAACATTGCGTTTTTGGGCTGCCTAATTGTGCCTATATCGACTATTCTGAGATCAACAAGACTGCCTGAAGCCTGAAGAGTCTGAAGCAGCTCCACATCATAGACAAAATAATTCTAAAACTGATGTTCAGTCAATTGTTAGGTGGCTTTTTAATTTTAATGAAATTTTCTATTCCGGATCGTCTTTGGCTTAACAGCCGATATGTTTATTTAATGCAAGATATTATGTATATGGATACGTATTATGTAAGCGGTATATACCCATGATTGATCACAGGCATTTATTACAGAAATCATAATATATAAGTAGCCTATGTGTATATAAGCTACTTTATATATATATACATAATTATACTTTATCAATATTTAAAGTAAGATTTTAGTGCACAAAAATAACATTTATAAAAAACTTGCTAAGTTTACGAAACTAAATTGCAAAACTTAACATTTTAAACTCAACATTTTGAGCCAAATGGAGTTCAAATATCAGTTAAAACACTCTGAAAGCTCATGAAATATAAATACCCTTTTTCACGAGACTCAAAATTTGTTGCGAACACTTTAAATAAGTAATACTCAACAACTAACTGACTGTGTGCGCCATCTATGTGGTGGAAACTGAATCTACGATTGTAGACCTTCGCTGGTATTTTTACACTGTTACATTTCTTTTTGCTCTCTGTTATTATATTAATTCTAAATGTTGGCTACAATTATTTTCTTCACAAACAATAATTTTGTTACTTATCACACCAGCTTATCGTAAATTTTTTCGAGATATAAACTATCTGTGGTCGTATTCCGAGACTCAAAGAATAATTATTTAACTATCTAAATCGTTTTAACGTTTGAGGCGTTAAGGTTTTACAGATGGACATACTTTTTGATGGATGGATTAATTCTAATATTCGTAATCATTTAAAAGTTATTTTTAACTTAATCTTTAATGCTTGCGTTTGTTTATTTAAATTTTAGCAAAGCTTTAATCCTTCGATCGCGGATTCTTGGAAATCTATTATTTACACAGGGGTTGATAGGTTAAAAAATTGAAATATTTTATAATGTGTTGAGAATAACATCATGTTATCATCAACTATACTCTAACATAAATAATAAACTTTGGACTTGAAATGCAATGCGTATACTACGTTTTGCTAAACTGTGTTTAAATTATGTTACAATTTCCGTCACTCGATTACGTTCAGTCCTTTTTATTATATTAAAAAAGGTTATGTAAGTAATTGGTTTCAAACACTATGCATATTATACAATTATGTTTAAACTATGTTAAAATTATGTTGTAAGTTTTATCACTTGAGTGACATCGCTGTTACGTGACTGGGATAATTAACGGCAGTTTGATAGTTCACTCAACACTAATAGCTCAATTACTTTAAACTTTGCCGTTAAAATTTATAGTTAAATTATGTGACGGGGAAAAGATTTTTTGTGTTAAGTTTACGATCTATTTAACCGACTTCAAACAAAAGGAGGTCGCGCGCTATATTTCCAGAATTGCGCAATTTTCGTATATGTAAGTCTTAGATATCAGTCTCTGAACAAATATGCCAAGTTTCAAGTGTATGTATGTAAGTATGTATGCATGTATGTTTTTTATGTTTGTGTTCGGATATCTCTGGAATTACAATTTCGATTTTAATAATTATTTTTTTCTTGTACTAGGTATTGTTTAATTTAGGGAATTGTGCAAGTTTCATCAAAATCGGTTCAGCAGTTTTGGAGATAGGAAGTTTTAATTCTCAATTACGTACAATTATTTTGAAGTCGGTTTTACCTTTTTAAAATACAGTTCTTTTTATCAATAAGTAGATGAAGCTCGCAACTCCCTTGCTCAAAAATGTGTTTATCGCGCGAGAACCGTACATTTTTCCGGTATGAAAAGTATCCTATGTCGTATCATACTTGAGTTCCAGCTCAAGTACCGCCACACCAAATTTCATAAAAATCGATCCAGCGTCTTAAGCGTGGTGAGGTAACAGACAGACACACTTTCAGATTTATATAATTAGTATGGATAATCCGTATGAATCCGAGGAGGTGACAGACAGACTAATAGACACACTTTCACATTACTTTTTGATTTCTGAACCGGCAAACGTTGTGGTATTTGGTTTGCTACAACGTTATTTCGCGTGTATCAAATAGATTAAGCACACACCATTTCAATAAAATAGGTCCAGCCGTTTTAAAGGAGTTTGGCAAGATTTAAAGGAGTTTATACGTGGGAGAGCCATGCTTCGGCACGAATGGACCGGCTCGACCGCAGAAATACCACGTTCTCACAGAAAACCGGCGTGAAACAGCGCTTGCGCTGTGTTTTGCCGAGTGAGTGAGTTTACCGGAGACCCAATCCCCTACCCTGTTCCCTTCCCTACCCTCCCCTATTCCCTTCCCATCCCATCTTTACCCTCCCCTATTACCCTGTTCCCTCTTAAAAGGCCGGCAACGCACCTGCAGCTCTTCTGATGCTGCGAGTGTCCATGGGCGACGGAAGTTGCTTTCCATCAGGTGACCCGTTTCATAAAAAAAAAAGAAAAAAGAATTATACTGAGATCCGAGAGTTAAGAATATAAGAATACAAGTAAGAATATAATAATACTAGATAACACCCGCACTGGTAGAGTTGTGGTAGGTTCTATCGTACCTGCAACTCTGCCTTAAGCGAGGAGTGGAGCACCATGGGGTTTTAGTGGGTAGCGGGAGTCCCACATAGCCCGACTGATATCCCCGATTTGCCGGGGATGCGTAAAGCATTTCCCAATGTTAAAAAAAAACACCCGCAACTCTGTTGCGCCAAAATTAATTTGTTACTCAAGAACACATAAATTTTCCGGGATAAAAGTATCATATTATATCCTTTCGCGGGATTTACTCGTAAAGTATCTCCATACCAAATTTCAACAAAATCGGTTCAGCGGTTTAGGCGTGAAGATGTAACAGACAGACAAACAGACGGACAAACATATTTGAGCATTTATTAAATTATTATGGATTCTACTCACATTTCCAAGAATTAATTAACAATAGAAAGTTATCTTTATAAATGGTAGGATCTTCGAGCTATTTCCAAGAATTACTTGCTCCAAGAAATAAATAGGCTCACGATGTATCTAAAAGTCTTTTAACACCGTCCTTTGATAGTATAATAACTAGCTATTTGACCGAGATTTTTTTTTATGAAATAAGGGGGCAAACGAGCAAACGGGTCACCTGATGGAAAGCAACTTCCGTCGCCCACGCAGCATCAGAAGAGTTGCAAGTTGCCGGCCTTTTAAGAGGGAATAGGGTAGGGGAGGGGAGGGTAGGGAAGGGAAGGGAATAGGGGATAGGGGGTAGGGGATTGGGCCTCCGGAAACTCACTCACTCGGCGAAACACAGCGCAAGCGCTGTTTCACGCCGGTTTTCTGTGAGAACGTGGTATTTCTCCGGTCGAGGAAGCCCATTTGTGCCGAAGCATGGCTCTCCCACGTATTTGCTCGGTTTTCGATAAAACACGAATAAAATGTCATTTCCTAAAAATGATTCCTAGCTAGATCGATTTATCGCCCCCGAAACCCCCTATATACTAAATTTCATGATAATCGTTGGAGCCGATTCCAAGATTCCAATTATATATATAATTTATATATAAGTATTGCTCTTTTAAACATATAGGATAATATAATATCTATGGACGCTTCACACCACGTCAGTCCGGCCCCGTGCTAAGTACTTGAAGGACTTGTGTTACGGGTACCAGACAACGGAAATATATTTAATACTTTTATACTACTATATAAATATATTAAAGTTTTATATTATATTTATTATACATATATTTAATACACTTCCAAGACCCAGAAACATTGAAAACTTTTTTTGTTCCGTCGGCGGGATTCGAATCCGCGAACCCCGGCTACCAACTCGCTCACCAACTGAGCGACAGTGTTCGTCATGTTTGATAGTTCAAACTTTTCTTGAATGTTAAAAGTCACCGAAACATTCTATGAATATATAATAATTCATATTTTGTCTGATACTTTGTAAAGTAAAAGTAATCACTGAAGTTTGTTGATAGTAATAAAGTATTCATCGTAGTTGAATTATAAATATATACGTATATTTAAAGCTGAAAAGTTTTGAACATGCTAATCTCACAAACTACTGGACCGATTATATTGGATATTAAACCAAGGAAAAGGACATAGGCTACTTTTTGCGGAAAAATGAACGGTTTCACGTAATTTCTTACTAACGTGGGTAGAGCCGCAGAGTGTTTTTAAAAACATTATGTTACAGTGTAACAATTAATCTCATGTGGTACTGCACATTTTGGTCACAACAAATGTAGCTCAATTTTGTCCGTCTCCATGGCCTACCATCTAATATATAAAATTCTCGTGTCGCGTCGTTGAACACCTCTGAAACGACTCGACCAATTTTCGTGAGTCTTAGCGAGCATATTGGCTATGGTTGAGAATCGGATAACATCTACTTTTTATATTGATAAGTGCATTTATTGAATAAATAATAATAAATTATTACAACTCGAGACTGACGGCGACCATTGTTTGTGCGACGGGATACCGATGCAAGGCGTAGTCATGTTGACATACTTATTAAAATAATATGGGCGAAATACTTTACATGGCAAAACAACATTTGCCGGTACAGCTATAGTAATAATATAATATTAAAATATGTATGTTACGTTTGTTTAACTGGAAGAAATACATTGTTTACTATAAAAATGAAGAATTATTAAAAATAAATAAATAAACACAAAAAATAATAATTCTAGGTTTGAAGCTGCAATATGATATTTCTTAATAAAATTGATATAGAGTATTGACCAATTATTGTGATCCATTAAATGGGTTTCAAAACAATGGTTTTGGATATTCAGTGCAAATCTAAAACAATAATTCTTTGTTGTCAATATATATTTTAATTATTCGTGCTTGATTTGCATTGACATTTTATAATCATAATATTAATACGTGAACGAAAAACTTTGTAATCCTTTTTACGAAAAATGGGGAAACGTAGGTGCGTAAAATTTTGCACAGTTATAGTTTATATGGTGAAGGAGTGCATCGAGCTAATATTATTTTGAAATTATGCTTTTATCGTACATTTTTTTAACAAGTAAACATTACACACACTACAACACACACACACATGAGAAATGACAGATTTTTGAGTGACTGGCCTATACATACGAATTATTCTCTTTTATTTATGGTTGAAGTCTGTTGACAACAAGTTGACAAATTGAAAATGGATTATAGTTTTTTATTGAATCTTAGATACTATTAGACAATGCTTACACGGCCAGTCTGAGATCAGCTAAGTCCCAGAGGCAAGAGTTGAAAAAAAATTGATAAAGTCAATATTTATTACTCCTAATGTCGTTGAAACTAAGGTCTTTTAAAATAAATTTCGACCATTGGGCGATCTCTAGTATCTTGTAAAACGGCCAAACCGGACGTTTGGGCTGACGCATAATATAAATCAAGGCATTGTATTATTGTAAACAAAATATTATAATTAATTTACATGAATAACTTGTTAAAATAATAACTACGTCTGCATTCTCTGACTGGAACAATTCTTCTAGCGGAAACCTTAGTTCAGCAGACTGGGTATTTCCGCATTTCTGCGTGTGCTAACGTCATTACAACTTAGTTTTTCCCAGTAACACTTACACCTCGACCACAGACTTATTATCAAAATAGTTATCATTTGTAGAGTTGAAATAGTAAATGTTTAATGTCCGATTTACGTTATCCTAATAGTGATCCAATCCAGCCCTAAAGATGACTACATTGAAAATTTTTCTGCCTTAACGCAAAAAATCAGGTAGAAAGATGGTCGCATATTAATTTTTACTAGCTATTTGATCGAGCTTTGCTCGGTATTCGATGAAAATTACATTTTCTAAAAATGATTCCTAGCTAGATCGATTTATCTCCCCCAAAACCGCCTATATACAAAATTTCATGGAAATCGTTGGAGCCGATTCCGAGATTCCATTTACATATATACAAGAATTGCTCGTTTAAAGATATAAGATTATTGGTCATAAATATATAATATAATGTACAGTTTCCTGTTGGTGTTGGTGTACTGCCACCGGCAGTATTTACGGACCTATACGACCTGCAAACCTTCAAGAAAAGAGCGTATTCCCTTAAAAGGCCAGCAACGCACCTACAGCTCTTCTGATGTTGCGAGTGTCCATGGACGACGGTAGTTGCTTTCCATCAGTCGACTCAATTGCTCGTTTGTACCCTTATTTCATTTAAAAAAAATGACGAAAGATGTAAGCATCTCAATAATGTCAATTTTTTTTATTTTTTCATTTACATTTTAAATCACAAATATTTTTCCGAAGGCAAACTTGCTGATGATGATTTCTTCCATATCCATTCACGATTAATCTTTTGATAGTTCCAATCCCAATTCTACTAAATTTCAACGATACTCCCACATAAACGGTGTCAACAATTTCACTTCCATCGTAAACACTTTATGCACCGTAAACTTTAGTTCGAACGTTAAAAAGATTATGTCTGAATACGCCTACTATTTCGTATCAAGGATTTCATTACCAAAGTAAATTAATTCTATTGTTTGTCATCTGATTCTCTTTACATTTTTATTATAAGATTTAAGTGTAAAATGATAAAACAACTTTAAGTCCTGCTCGTTTATACACGCCAAAATAAGTCAAATCTTAATAATAAAAAGATACATTTAAACTATTTAAACGCCACATTTATAATACAATGTCTAATATTTTGGAAAAGTAGCTTGACGGACCAAAATATTATTATTGAGCTATTTCTAAATTTATATGGATTTGACAGATTCGCAAGATGTCCCACGCAATTGAAATCTGTCAAATCCATACAATTTTATGTCGCGGCGCGCCTCGCCTCGCATCGTCGCGTTGCGGTTTGAATTGACCCTAAAACGTCTATAGTCTATGCAGCGAGTAACGAAACTAAGTGATACTCATTTTGGGTGAGTACTTTGTATGTTTTTTTTAACGAAATAAGGGGGCAAACGAGCTAACTGGTCGCCTGATGGAAAGCAACTACCGTCGCCCATGGACGATCGCAACATCAGAAGAGCTGCAGGTGCGTCGCCGGCCTTTTAAGTTTGTTCCAGAGTTTTACAGTGCGCGGCAGAAAGTTACGCGAGAAACGCACGGTGGAATACTGCTACTCATCAAGGTGATGAGGATGGTATGTTTTTCGCGTGGGACGATAGCGAAAAGTTGCAGGTGGTATGATTCCGAACAATTCCTCAGAGCACTCCCCGTGATACAACCGATAGAGGATGCAGAGTGAAGCTACATCTCGGCGTAATTCCAAGGGGTCCAAGCTGTTTTAAATACTATGTATTATTATATTCCTTACAAAGAGTGAAAGTAGCAGCGCTAAAAGAACCACTTTTTAAAATATTGTATGGGCAAATTCATCACGTTGGGTACTTCTATAGACAAAGAAGTAGGTTGTTACTTGTTACTCTTTTAGCGCTCTGAACCTGTTTTCACAGGTCATAATCCAACCAAATAACGTACAAAACAAGGCTTTTCATCTGTTTTGGATGATTTAGACAATATTTTCAGTGCGAAGTAAACCCTCTTGAAATACTGTAGTGCCTAACTGCCTAGGACAAGATTTTAAATATCCGTATGGTTGCCCAAACACTAGGCATCCATTACACGATCATACAAGCGACAGTCAATTCCGTCAATCATGAATTATGTTTGACTGATGGTGAATTGGTGACTGATGGACTGACGAATGGTATTAGACGGTCACTCAATTCTCTTCAGTTTTATGACAGTCAAAGCCAAAATTTTCAAAGGTATACGTTTCTAATTTTTTTTTATTTTGTCAGATGTGACAACACTCACTCAAAATTCGTGACTGATGGTTGCATGAAGCAAAAATCAAAATATCCAGATTTTCGTCAATCAACTTCATGCAACTGTCTTTCAGGCTCTTACACGGTAGGTTATCCTTTACAGTGTGGTAAAACTAACAGCAAAAGCTAATGTGTAATGGATTCCACGGTTTTCTCGGAACGGACCTAGTAGACCTAGTCCAGAGGAATGAACAGGTCAATATGTTGGGACTAACCATGTGCGGGTTTCCTCACATTTTTCTTCACCGTATGAACGTCCATATGTATTTGAGATCTAAAATGTCTCATTAGTGCACGCTTCAACCCTGAAACGAACCTGCACCCTCTCGAGTGCGAACCAAAGATCTACCCACTAGGCCACGGGCTCTCTTTCTCTAAGTAAACACGCTAAAATAGTAGTGTTTTGCCACAGTGTAGCTTTTGCGGTCGGTTTTTCTAGTCAATTTAAAGTAAATCTGTTTAACGGTGAGGTTTATATCGCGTTTTATGAGCCAATAAAGTTGGTTCGAAGCAACGTCGTTAATTTAGGGGATAAAATTAAAGTCTTCAGCGCCTTTAAGGATTTGTTGATTCAATTATCGTGCTTGTTTTGACCTAATTGTAGATAGTATCTAATCGGATTATTAATCCTAAATATAAAGATATATATAGAACTAAAATATGAAGAGTTTTAAAAAGGTCCTCCTTATCGAATACAAACGTAAAAAAAGAATACGAAGAATTCGAATAGAAAATGCGGATACGGATGCGGATGTTAATGCAGAAAAATTAAAATAAAGGATTTAGGTTATTATAGGCATACAAACATATTTTGACTAACTGTACAACATTCCTGAAGCAAAACCTGACTATTTTTCTCGCTAATTGAATACCGCCCGCGGGCCAAATAACTCTTCCGCTATCTGGAATCGCTGAGTTAAACAACGAATTATATTCTTGGGGGACTCAATAAAGGGAAAAAACTGGGATTCATGCACGCTTAGAATTTGCGAATGTGACTTTTGGGAATGCTACTTTTTTTGGGAGTAAATCCACGATGTATTTCCGAGTTGACATTAAATGATGCACTATTAGGGTCAGCACAGCAGAAAGGATTTTATTAACGCTATTGAAAATAAACTTTAAATTATTAAACCAAAGTGCAAAAATGCTTGAATTATAACGAAATTGAATGGAACGATGGACAGACGTGGGAGAGCCATGCTTCGGCATGAATGGGCTGGCTCGACCGGAGAAATACCACGTTCTCACAGAAAACCGGCGTGAAACAGCGCTTGCGCTGTGTTTCGCCTATTCCCGTCCCTTCCCTTCCCTTCCCTCCTCTATTACCCTATTCCCTCTTAAAAGGCCGGCAACGCACCTGCAGCTCTTCTGATCAGGTGACCCGTTTGCCCGTTTGTTTTTATTTCAAAAAAAAAAAAGAAAGATAAAGAAACTTCAACGCAATCAAAATGTACGCTTCTTTTAAGAAATCGACATCTCGCAGAATAGAATGTCATTAAAACAACTATCTTTATACTCATAATGACTTTCATTTTCCTCAACAATACCTTTTGAAGATTTTCTCCGGGAAAGGAACTGAGCTCTCTTCAACCCTATTCACGCTCCTTCATTATATTCCATTCACCTTAATTGTCTGTCAATATCATAATTCAATTAGGGATTTTCGATAGTGAAAATTATAGGGGAATCCCCGCCTAATCTGGAACCGATAATATATTATTATCATTGGTTTTAATTGATTTATCAATTTCAATATGGTAATTGGTCAGTCACTATCGGCCGTGGTGTTCTGTGAATAATAGTGTGGATGTGTTACCTCTACCTTTATGCTGTAACTAAGCTTATAAAAGTGTAAAGAAATAAAAATGAATGCAGTAGTTGTAAACTACCGAGGGTGTTTGGCGCACTGTGACTTTAAGAGCAGGTACACAAAAGCTATGTCCACACTATGCGCTTTCGTCTTAAATTTTCGTCATCTTCTTTCATTCAACTTTGGTTTTGGCGCATTCAATAATTGAATACGTCAACGAACGCAACGCCAACATTGTCATTTTTGTTTTTTGGGATACGGTCAGAGGGCATGCGTCGCGGGCATGCCAAACTTTTTTCTTTAATGGAGTTACTTCATATTATTAACTGTGTTTTCCAACTTAACATCTGGTGTATGATATTTTTCCCCCCACCCCTCTTAGGGGATAAAAAGGGGGTAAGATTTTGTATTAACTGATAAAGTAGAAATACTTTAAATGGCAAAACAACGTTTGCCGGGACAGCTAATTTTATAATAATATGTATAGGTGATAGACAGAGACACACGGTGCTACCACCTCAGCACAGCACTTCACAGCAGGCACTCCAGGCAGTCTGTTCCCCAGAGCCTTAATTTTCAATCAAATATCTTCAATTCACATCGTTCTGTTATGAGCACATATTGTAACATTTTGCGCGCATCAAAATCACAATCCGAATCATCTTCTGATAAACTATCTAGTAAATCTAATAGCAAAGAATACGTGGTTTTTTATACGTGGGAGAGCCATGCTTCCGCACGAATGGGCCGGCTCGACCGGAGAAATACCACGTTCTCACAGAAAACCGGCGTGAAACAGTGCTTGCGCTGTGTTTCGCCGAGTGAGTGAGTTTACCGGAGGCCCAATCCCCTACCCTAATCCCTTCCCTACCCTCCCTTATTCCCTTCCCTTCCCATCCCTACCCTATTCCCTCTCAAAAGGCCGGCAACGCACCTGCAGCTCTTATGATGCTGCGAGTGTCCATGGGCGACGGAAGTTGCTTTCCATCAGGTGACCCGTTTGCTCGTTTGCCCCCTTATTTCATAAAAAAAAAAAGCAAGTAACTCGAAGGGTCCATACTCCATAGTATTACGGTTTACGATATTAAAAAATATAAGAACAGCCTGTATAACACCTCAACAGCTGAAATGTGCGTCAAGCTACCATTGAAATGTAGGGAAATATACATTACATTACCTGTTGTGTGTGTGATAGATTAATATAATGTAAAGCTGTGCATCCCGGGATGTAATGTACTATCAGAGAAGTTGATTCCTATGCAAATCGGGGACCTAAGTAGTTCTGGTTGCGTTACGTCAAACCCAGCTGACAGATCACAATTAACATTGAATTGACATATTCGACCAAATAACGTTGGTCTGTCAATTGCATAGGAATCAACTTCCTCGATGGTACATTAATATACATTACCTGCTCTGTCTGTGACGCGCTTAAGATATCTTGTATAATTGTATAATTAAAAAACTCGTGAAGGAAATAGAAATAAGGGCGTTCGCTGAGTTAAGCGTGCGTCCGTCGCGGCCACCCGCGAGGCGTGCTTGTTTCATGTCATCCCATAGGGCAGCGCTGCGTTGAGCGGGTCAGCCGTCGCACGTGGCGCGTGCAGCGCGGCGGGTCAACAATCTAGACGTGACAAATGGGCTGATTGGCTGACGCCTTTGTAGACGTCGGCGTCGTCGTCTGTTGGCTAGGTAATATATCAATAAAAATCCATAGGTATCGACTGTACACCCGCGCGATCGAAATTATACTGGCCGCTGAGAGAGACGGGTGACCGTCGCGGGGGCGGGCGCCCGCGCCGGGCAGCCGCGCCGTGCACACGCTCAACGCAGCGAACAGACTGCCTTCACATTAAATCGCGTGCCGCGCGACTCATTTTAGTATAGCAGTCGCGCGGCTGCCGCTCTACTCGCGACCTAATGTGAAGGCAGCCTAAGACTACAACATCACATTGACATCCGCAGTTCTCAGAAATGGAAATGCTCAATGATTTTATCCAGTGACTTTTGCAAAGAGTTTTTTAATTAAAGAAACATGTTACCATGATAACGAATGCTCCAGGGAAGCGATATTTCCTTTAATAGAAAACAGCTAATGAAGACAGTTCCAAGAAACGATACAGCCTCCAAGAAAAGGTATAACGACGCGTTGGGAATTAATAATATTATTTAAGAAAGTGTCGTGTTTCCGCTGCCTCAACGGTAACGCCATTTAGCCATGACGTGGGAGAGTCATGCTTTGGCACGAATGGGCCGGCTCGACAGGAGAAATACCACGGGCTCACAGAAAACCGGCGTGAAACAGCGCTTGCACTTTGTTTCGCTGAGTGAGTGAGTTTACTGGAGGCCCAATCCCCTACCCTTTTCCCTTCCCTACCCTCTCCTATTTCCTTTACTACGCTCCTCTATTCCCTTCCCTACCACTATTACTATTCCCTCTTACTATTCCCTCTTAAAAGGCCGGCAACACACCTGCAGCTCTTCTGATGCTGCGAGTGTCCATGGGCGACGGAAGTTGCTTTTCATCAGGTGACCCGTTTACTCGTTTGCTTCTTTCATAAAAAAAAACGATTTGAATGAACATCAAAATGAGAAAAGATAAAGATATTTATTACTCTATGATATTAATAAAACTTTGATAGAGATTGTTGCAGTCAAAACGTAGAGGTATTAGAATTACTATTGGAAACAACTTTTTTTTCCAACGTGGTAATCGAACCCCCAAATGAAGACGCTATAAATGACTACGCTATAAGCCACTGGGAAATGGAGACGTTAAATACTAACGACGAATAATAAAAACTTATTATTCGTAGACTAATAGTAATATCCCCACACCGGTTTCGGTGACAATAGCCGATTTCATTAAACCAGGCCAGTTAGGCAGGAGTAACTTTATAGTGCCCAAGTGTGTGCGCAGTACACAAGAGCACTCTCTATTCTTATACTCTCATTAACCAGTGGGACGGAAGACCGACACGACCGGCGAGAGATCAGGCGCAGGGCCGACTTTTTACATGCCCATCCGACGCATGGATCATCTTACTTGTCAGACAATCAGGTGATCAGCCTGCATTGTTCTAACCCAACTTGGAAATAACATGTTTCCAACGTGGGAACCGAACCCGCGACCTCCTAATCAAGAGCCACGCTCTAAGCCACTGGGCGGCGAAGACGTTAAACACTATACACAGCTCAACTTCCTAAGTTCCAGCAGTCGGCTTTTGTCCACTTCTCCCAGAACTTCGTTCACGGTCGAAGGATTAAAATGTATTATTATGACGTACATTTACCGTCATATTCCTGGCTTCCTTTCATTACACCCACTTTCTTTTGTTACACCCTGTATGCCCTGCTGCTCTGTGCCAGTGGCAGCGTACAAAGAGCTCCAGCATACGCCAACGAGAAAATTTTGCCTACACGTATTCTCGATGTTTGATGGATTTTCTCTTCATATCTACCTAACATGACATACATTTTTCTCGTGTAGATCTGTCGTCAAAATCTAGCGACATAATGTCAAAAAATGATTTTGACATTATGTCATTATCGACAATATAACTACACACGAGAGTGAGATATCTCGAGATTTTCTCGTTTGCGCAATGGTCAAAATGATGTCGAGACATTTCTCGTAGAAACGTAGAAGTCAAAAGCTCTTCAACGGTGTTCAAAAAAGTTATCTCTCGACAGAACACGTGGAACGAATAATCGTGAAACAGAGGAAGAATATTCCTAGGGCCGGTAAAACATAAAAGAGATAGTAATAAGTACCCTCCTCTCTCTACCATCTACCACCAGCCTGCTCCGCAGATTCATTACACTTTCGGAGTATAATCCTTCCTTTTTTTTATGAAATAAGGGGGCAAACGAGCGAACGGGTCACCTGATGGAAAGCAACTTCCGTCGCCCATGGACACTCGCAACATCAGAAGAGCTGCAGGTGCGTTGCCGGCCTTTCAGGGGAAATAGTATAATAGGGTAGAAGGTAAGAAAGGGAATAGAGGAGGGTAAAGAAGGGAATAGGTTAGGGGATTGGGCCTCTGTTAAACTCACTCACTCGACGAAACATAGCGCAAGCGCTGTTTCACGCCGGTCTTCTATAAGCCCGTGGTATTTTTCCGGTCGATCTGGCCCATTCGTGCCGAAGCATGGCTCTCTCACGTAAAAAAAACAAACTTAACTTTCCCACGTAAACTTTCTAACGCAATCGGTTAAAAATAAACGCTACGAATAATAAAAAGTAATAAACTATTTACTCGTTCAACTATACTTATTATATTGCAGCTCGCATAAGCTTCAGGAGTCAGAACTGCACAAATATTTAGTACCTTTTGAAACTTCTGGGGTAAACTGAACCGAGAACAAACACTGCTCGACTATTCTTTGTTAATGCTTAACGTATATTGTATAAAACTTTCGCCATCACTATTTTCAGATCAGTGAATAGAGACAAAATATGCATATTATACTGAATTATTTTGCTATTAAAGTTAAACAGGCACTTTAAACAGGCATAGGCATAGTATACCGACATAATAAAAAATAATATTTAAATATTATTTTTATTATGTCGGTATACTATGGTGAAAGTCGACTGTTTATTATTTTTAGTTACATTGCGATCAATACACATGCAAACTTTCAAGAAAACTGTAAGTACCATTGAGAGTCTTAAGAGGCACAGGAACACAAAGAGACGTGCGGTTTTTTCCATTCCATTCACAATTCACATAGGTACAGATATTTAGAGTGTTACTTCTTAATCCAATTTGTTCAAATCTTAACATTTGAATTTACTTACTATAAATATATTTAATACTAGCTGTTACCCGCGTCAACAAAATGTGATAAGATGGATAACAAAGACAGAAACTTATCTACTCTATTACAAAGACAGCAGCAGCCTGTCTGTATGTCCGTCTCTAGGCTGTATCTCAAGAACTGCGCTAGCTAGATAGTTGGCATTTTCATAAACTACGTTTTTATATTGCCACTAAAACTTCAATAAAAAGAATGTAACGTAAATATTTGAAGGAAGCTTCCATACAATCAATGCCTTTATTCGCGGATTTTTATGCACTTTTCACCAATCGACATAATGATTCCTCGAGAGGTTCAGGCATATAATTTGTTGAGTTTCTTGCATTTGAGTAAAAAATATTAACATTTGTAAGAGGTGTCGGAAAAAATTAAGCTATCTTCTGACGATAACGCTGCCTAAGCCCTATGAGATGTGACATAACAACATAATACAGGGAGGAAATATTCCCCTTTTCTAGATCTACAAAAAAAACGCTCGCTATAGAATATTATTTCTTTCCTTGTAGGTGAACTTGCTATGCTTATTATAGATTTCAGAAAATTGGTTATTGTATAATGCGGTAAATTGCACATAGAACTTACGCTGAAGTTAGCTAGTACCGACTAAAAAATATGAAGATTGATCAAAGAAATAGTTGAGGTGTATTGTGTGTCCCAAAAAAGATCCAGGAGTTCCAATCACTTTCGTAAGCATGGTACCAAATTCAGGTTATACCCTATACAGAAACAAAAGAATTTTGAAAATCAGTCAACAAACGCAGGAATAATAATAAAGGCATGCGTTTTGAAGTAAGAGACTATGAGAAATACCGTTAATAAGGTCATAAATCATAATGTGACGATGCATGGCATAATTATAGTGATGATGATGATGAATAATATAATTGATACATCATATTAGGTAATATGCTTTTAGTTGTTCAAACAACACCGAAATTTCCGAACATGATATATCAGTCTATAAGTATTCAATAGTTCTAAACAGCACCAAATTAAAATTACGCTATGTTTCCATATAAATTTCAAGGAGTCCCCTCGATTTCTCATGGATTACATCATCAGATCACCACTTTTATGAACATGGTATCTAATTTGGACCATATCTTATGCAACAACAGAAGAATTTTGAAAATCGGTCCACAAACAGCGGAGTAAAATACGTAGGTAAAACATAAAAAAAGTAAAAAATATCCTCCTCCTTTTTGGAACTCGGTTAAGAAGTAGCCTAAGTTACTCCTTGTTACATCAGCTATCTGTCAATAAAAGTCCCGTTAAAATCGGTTCAGCCATTTCGGAGATTAGCGGCAACAAACAGACAGACATACAGACAGACAAAAATTCTAAAAATTGTTATTTTGGTGTTTGTACCGTCTAAATATTCATATGCATGTAGTAAAAAACGGTTATTTCAATATTACAAACAGACACTCCAATTTTATTTATATATATAGATGTATAGATAAAATATATATATATAGAAAGCTGGAATCTCGAATTGACAATGCTGCAAGAAGAAGACTTGGTAGCTGTGATGATGATGGTGATAGGCGTATCAACGCAATTTATTCACCGCGATTTAGGATATTTCCCTAATAGAAATATATGTAAATTGTAACGCATGATTCTACCGCACCCCATACAAACACCCCCAATATCCTGGTCCATTACTCCGCCTGAGGGTAGTCAGATATTAGCCGACGAAACGTCAAAACTCCGTGGAACCTCGTTAGTTCGAAATTTGAATATCAGCCAATAAGCGCGCGGTGGGACGATCCCGCGCAAATTGCATTTTCATTGGCTCCTGGCGGGGGTGTTTTTTTTTAATTGTTTTTTTTATTGCTAAAACGTCGAGGTAAACGTCATTATAAGGTGATGTTTTTGCTATCATCAAACTTTTTCTTATAAAAAAAAAACTCGGTTAAAAGGTTCTGGAATTTTTTCCCGTACTACTGAATTTTATGATACTTGTTATTCTAAGTGTGGTTTGTGTGTGGCCACATTTATACTAGACGCAACGCAGCTTCGTTGCGTCTAGTATAAATGCGCGCAGCGATTTAAAGTACCGATAAAAAGTTTAGATTAATTTTCTTTACTGACAGCTTCGCAGCTAAAAGCAACTTTGATTGTTACTATCTGAAAAGGCTGAGTATTTTATCACTTTCTACCATGAAAATAAACAGCTGTGTAATATTTTGTATTTTCAAAAGATTTATATCTTTACGGATAGCTAATTCGGCGCCATATTTTTTAACGTTTTTACAATAAAAAGTTCCAAAAACTTATACCTACTCTCTGGAGATCATTGTGTTTTTCTGTATTTTACAGTTTTCATTTTAAATCGACCGATCAATCTTTAAAGAAACGACGCGTTCCGTCGCGTTTAAGCGTCTTATCATGTCGTCTAGGTGTAAACTGATCCTAAATTATAAATAAGTGATTTTTTTACTTTGAAAATTAACTGAATAAAAAGGTTGTTTATACAACCTTTTTAATCAGTTAATTTTCGCCTTAGCTTAGATAATTCTTTGCATTTTTACTGCATCGCCTTCACAGGGATACCCAACCTTTATATAATTTATTATTGCTTTGCTTCTTAAAGAAAATAATTACGTGGTATTTATATGATATTTTAAAAAGGGCATTTAGAAAAATCATAAAATATTTTATATCCTACCGCGGCTTGAAATTTCATTTGTATTTATCATTTCCAGATAATGGAGACCATAAAATAAGTTTATTTATCAATGACAATGAAAATATTAGTCTCAAAAAATAAAAGTAGACAATGCCACAATTTAACTAGAAGCAAATCAAACATTAAAGGTAAACAAATCCGAAACATAAATAACTAGCTATTGGCAAATATCAATTGCCATATCAGATCGTTATTTTCCAATTCTTGTAAAAGCCAATCAATTGAAATGGTACCCGAAGCGTGTATAAAGTTGGGGAGAATGTGTTTTTTATGACGGTTTCGTACCCCTGCATCCTTGGTTGGAGTTGATGATTCGTTTTGTGGATTTTCGTGAAGCGAGACGGATAAATGGTTTACCTGTTAGTGACTTGTTTTGGCGGTGATGCATGGTTATAGGCCAATGTGCACCTCACCGACTATAATACTATTGTTGGGAATAGGCAAAAAATAATTTAATAATAATAAAAAGATTTAGCAGCCCAAGAGCTATTTTAAACTCAGTCGTATAATTACATTCCTTTCTACTTTTTTATTTATATTCATTACTAGCTGTTGCCCGCGACTTCGTCCGCGTGGACTTCAGTTTATAACGCGCGATGTCAACAAAATTGGTGTCAAAAGCTTTTATAAAAAAACCCTGGTACCCCTTAAATCAATACAGCTGTGCAGTGTGCACACAATAAGTACTTCATTTTTTATATTAAACTTTATATTTTATGCCAAATTTTAAAGCATATTTAGCCCCCCAATTACACAACTTTACCCATAAACTATATATTATTGATAGGTTTAGCCCCAATTTCACCAACGTCTGTTAGTGTTAACAGCTTGTTAAAATGTCCTGTCTTCTCTTTCATTCATATGAAAAACGAAACAGCTAACGTGATACTAATTCGAGCATTAACTTTAACAGTCGTTGGTGAAATTTGGTCTTAAGGTTACGTCGCTGCCTGCACAGATAAAGTACTGAGTTATTTAATACCGTAGAATAGATATAACAATCGGAAAAAATCGAGACTTAAATGTAAGATGATACCACCTCTTATAGAAAGACTTTTGAGCAAGCGTCAGCGCGATGTAGAAGACGCACGGCGCCATCTATTATGAATTTTTTGAACAAATTTACGACCCTTACAACCCTTTTTTCCAGTAAAAAAGTAGCCTATGTCCTTTCTCAGGCTTTAGACTATCTGTATACAAAATTTCATTACAATCGGTTGGGTAGTTTTGGCGTTTGGCGTGAAAGCGAGACTGACAGACAGACAGAGATACTTTCACATTTATAATATTAGTATAGATTATGTGCACACTGCACAGCTGTTTTTGGGTATTTTGATTAATTAAGGGCCGCGCTATACCGGAATGGCAGCGGCGAGGCGAGCACTTTCAGCGCTGCCATTCCGGTGTAGCGCGGCCCTAAGAGGGGTACCACCCCAATTTTAAAAACTTTTTAAAACCTACCAGGGTTAAAACCCTGGTAGGTTTTAAAAAGTTTTTAAATTTGACACAAATTTTGTTGACACCGCGCGCTATAAACTAAAGTCCACGCGGACGAAGTCGCGGGCAACAGCTAGTTATGAATAAAAGCAATAATATATAATAAAGTAGGTATGATTAGTTCTGTTACAATAATGAAGTAAAAAATAAAACGCCATTTGTTTTCATATATTAGAATTAAAATGTTGATTGCATTGATATATTTTCTGGATGGAATATAGGCCAACACGGTACACTCGAACTCCTTAGAAATGCAGTAGGAGTTCTATAAGATAAGATAGATTGATTATTATTATACCAAGTGATAATATTATTAAACATAATACTCTAACGTATTAAAAACTATAAACAAAAACGTAATAACTAATAAGTATGATTAGTTCTATGTTATAATGAAGTAAAAAATAAAATGCCATCTGTTGAATCTAAAATGTTCATTGCATCGATATATTTCTGGATTTTTTATAATATTATACATATTCCCATGACAATAATAATTATATCATCAAACTGCCACAAATCTATACTAATATTATTCTAATATTCGATGAAATTTCTCTGATCTCTTATTTCTCTGATGATTCGAAATCTTAAATATACTTATTTTATATTTAAGATTTTTGAAATATTATTTTAATACACATCCAATATAATATTTCAAATAATATTTCAAAAATCTTAAATATATTTATATTTAAGATTTTTGAAATATTATTTTAATACACGTCCAAGACCCAAGAACATTGAAAACTTTTTGTTCCGCCTGCGGGACTCGAACCCAGGACCCCCGGGATGAGCGCTGGCCACGCGCAATGCGAATTCATTTTCATCGATATTTTCATGGAAATAAGATATTTTCCCACATCAAAATGTAGCCTATGTCCTTTCTCAGACTCTAGAATAACTGTGTACAAAATTTCATTGCAATCGGTTCAGTAGTTTTGGCGTGAAAGCGAGACAGACAGACAGACAGAGATACTTTCGCATTTATAATATTAGTATAGATTTGTGGCAGTTTGATGATATAATTATTATTGTCATGGGAATATTATTACTTAAACTTTATGAGCAACCGTTGTCTATAAAGTGAACCTTTCAAGGCTTTGGTTTCTAAAGTACGCCAAAAAACCCTTATTCTAAACATTAACGCATCTAGTCCACCGACGCAACGCTGCGAACTGCGAAAGAGCGGCGAACCGATTTACTGTCTCATCCGCCACAAGACAGTGCGTTATATTGCATCTCGCTCTATTGATGTTTCGCAGAGTTTTCGCAGTTCGCAGCTTCGGTGAACTAGAGGCGTAAAAGTGAAACAGATGTATTTCAAGTGACACTTAACAATCTGGCGGCGTTAGTTACAGTTTTGAGCACTTTCGCATCTACTTTCGCCTCTAGTACCAACACCGACACTGCGAACTGCGAAACAGCGGCGAACCGATTTACTGTCTCATCTACCACACGACAAAGCGTTATATTGCATCTCGCTCTATTCCTGTTTCGAATTGGTTTCGCAAATCGCGTTTCGCAGCGCGGCAGCGTTGGTATACTATAGGCTCTAGGGCCAGGCCACAAGGCGTTGAGGTGTCGCATCGCAAAAAACTACATTGCTTTTCAAAGGTTGTTTTTACGAAACGACGCCGCAACGCAGTGTCGTGGCCCTAAGAGACAAATATTAGTTGTAACCATGGCTAGACTAAAGCTAAAATAGTTCACCGAACCCAACATAGATGGCATTGCTTGCCTGAAATTCAAAAATAAAAGTTATTTTAACTTTTTTTATGTTAAAGTGCAGATGAAGGGTGTGTATTGCCGGTACGTCCATCTATTTTTAACAATCAACAACAATCTCTACTATCATCGTCATTGCAATTGTGCTGGTACTGCAACTGACAATGACTTTTTTTTTTTTTTTTTAATGAAATAAGGGGGCAAACGAGCAAACGGGTCACCTGATGGAAAGCAACTTCCGTCGCCCATGGACACTCGCAGCATCAGAAGAGCTGCAGGTGCGTTGCCGGCCTTTTAAGAGGGAATAGGGTAATAGGGGAGGGTAGGGATGGGAAGGGAATAGGGAAGGGTAGGGAAAGGAATAGGGTAAGGGATTGGGCCTCCGGTAAACTCACTCACTCGACGAAACACAGCGCAAGCGCTGTTTCAAGCCGGTTTTCTGTGAGAACGTGGTATTTCTCCGGTCGAGCCGGCCCATTCGTGCTGAAGCATGGCTCTCCCACGTATTATCCGAAACCGTACACTGTCAATTCAAAAAATTGTATTTCCTTTCCAGGGACCCAAAGTATATCCATACCAAATTTCAGCAAAATCGGTTGAGTGGTTTGGGCGTGACGAGGTATCAGACAGACAAACTTTCGCATGATATTAATATGGATTAATGATGATGATAACGATTATTAAAACTTTCCCAAAATAAGTTTGCATCTCTCTACAAAAGACGCTATAGATGCGAAAAACAAACATAAGTTGGTCCAGATACGTATATCTCGACCAACTTATGTTTGTTTTTTACGTGTTAGGGACAATTCACACCGCAACGCGACGCGAATCGCGATTGACAGATTTCGTGAGCGAGAGACGTCTTGCCGATCTGTCAAATCCATACAAATTTAGAAATGCATCTACGCGTCGTGTTGCGGTCTGAATTAACCCTTACGTAGTAACTATTTAGGGCCGTTCCCAATGTTTGATCTATCTCTGGTTTTGCCCTACTAGAGATAGGAATAGCTCACAATTGACATAAAATATATGTCTCTAATGTCTAATGTGAGCTATTCCTATCTCTAGTAGGGCAAAATCAGAGATAGATCAAATATTGGGAATGGCCGTTAGTGATCTGTGACGATGATGATACCTGCGTACAAGGTATCTCACATATTCCGACCAAATCCCCACTGATTTGCGGAAAAGGCTTAAAGTATTCAACCTTAGCCCCTTAACCCTTGTCGTCGAGAGTGTACACTCAGCGACGTTCCAACAAACATTTATACCAACATAGTAAGTAGTAAAAGGAACTTCTTATAGGGGTAGATTCCTAAATATGACACAGTATTCTGGTACTGACGTCAAAAATCGACGCCATACTGTTGGCGCGTTCGTAGTTACTTAAGGCACGTTGCATGTTAATTAGAATAAGATCTAAAGAAAATGTTTTGAAATAATAATTAGACAATATTTCCACGCCAATGAGGCAGAAATTTTGATACCATACATAAATATTAAGAACCATTGTTAAACAAATTTCCTGGAAATAAATACTATTCTATTCTATTCTATTCCAAAACGCCTGTAAATTGACGTATATGATTTTATTGACGCCCGCAACTCCGTTGCACCAAAACTCATTTATCGTGCAAGAACCGTACATTTTTCCGTGATAAAAAGTATCCTTAGTCTTTTTCCGGGGATTTCAAATATCCTCATACCAAATTTCAGCGAAATCGGTTCAGCGGTTTGGGGGTGAAGATGTAGGGAGATTAGCTCCATGTGTCTCACTTTTTTCTCAGTCTCAGGAGAAATACTACGTTCTCACAGAAAACCAGCGTGAAACAGCGCTTGCACTGTGTTTCGTCGAGTGAGTGAGTTTACCGGAGGCCCAAACCCCTACCCTATTCACTTCCCTACCCTCCCCTATTCCCTTCCCTTCCCTACCCTCCCCTATTAACCTATTCCCTCTTAATAGGCCAACAACGCACCTGCAGCTCTTCTGATACTGCGAGTGTCCATGGGTGACGGAAGTTGCTTTCCATCAGGTGACCCGTTTGCTCGTTTGCCCCCTTATATCATAAAAAAGTCGTTTTCTTCTTCTTGTCCTACGACGTGCGGCACCCAGGAAGCTGGTAGTGCTAAAAATTTAACGCACCATTTGTTTGCTTTTAGCGCCCCTTTTTATCCGGCGCCCTGTCCAGTGACGCCCCCCGCTAACGCCTCTACTGAATTTATATCTACCTTCGCTATCAAAATTACTACTATTACTTTCCGTGGGAGAGCCATACTTCGGCACTGTTGTCTATACTAATATTATAAAGAGGTAAACTTTGTTTATTTGTTTGTTTAATTGTAATGAATAGGCTCAAAAACTACTGGACCGATTTTAAAAATTCTTTCACCATTCGAAAGCTACATTATTTACGAGTAACATAGGCTACTTTTTATTTTGGAGAATATAGGGTTCCGTAAGATATTTCAGTTTTTCGGAAACAACCAGAAAATTTACTTATTTTGCGTACGCTGCCTAAACTATAAAATATAGAACTATAAAATGTTCTAAGTAAATGTAGATCTTATAAATATCTACAAAAATGTCCGCGACACACTATACCTATCTATGTCAAGTGAGGCACAACAACCATTTTCTTATTTAAAAATGTAGATTTTTTTTGGACTACATTTAAACGAATTTATTTTGTTTATGCTAATGATCCTTATCAAAATAAATAATGTCATCACTAAGAACAGTTTATGTAGATTATATTTGCTTTTCAAATTATTAAAATTGGACGTTTGGTTTAGAAGTTATGGCGAAATTAAAATATTGCGATTTACGCCCGTTTCGAAGTGGGCGCTACCAATGCCACAGAATAGATAATAATAGTACGAGTACCAATGCAGGGGTGCGCATTGTACACATTGAAAAAGTCTACAGAAAACTCCGCGATGGTTTTTTTTTATGAAATAAGGGGGCAAGCGAGCAAACGGGTCACCTGATGGAAAGCAACTTCCGTCGCCCATGGACACTCGCAGCATCAGATGAGCTGCAATTGCGTTGCCGGCCTTTTAAGAGGGAATAGGGTAATAGGGGAGGGTAGAGATGGGAAGGGAAGGGAAGGGCATAGGGGAGGGTAGGGAAGAGAATAGGGGAGGGTAGGAAAGGGAATAGGGTAGGGGATTGGGCCTCCGGTAAACTCACTCACTCAGCGAAACACAGCGTAACCGCTGTTTCACGCCAGTTTTCTGTGAGAACGTGGTATTTTTCCGGTCGAGCCAGCCCATTCGTGCCGAAGCATGGCTCTCCCACGTATAAATATATCCCTTATGGATATATCCCATAATAACATATTTTTTTGTCATTTACTTTTAACTTCAAATAATGGCTAATTTTCGAAGTGATTTTAACCAATATTCAATTAAATACTTCAAATACTTCAAATACTTTACAGCATAATTATTACGATTTTTATTTTAAATGAATATTTTCGAAGACATTACAGATTTAAAATTGCGGGACGTAAGTAGCTTTTGCGGCAGTACCGACCAACGCGGGCCACGGGTAGTAATGAATATAAATTATTTAAAATCAAACTACTGAATCGATTTTAATCATTTTTTCAGTGACTTAGGTCATCATTTATTTTATACCCGTGCGAAGCCGGGGCGGGTCGCTAGTTTTAAATAAAACTATCTGAAAGTTGTATAACAGAGCGCACTTTATCCAAGAGATTCCGAGAGTAGACAATATGGAGTCCGGATAAGGAAATTGACTTGTCTTTAGTTCTGATGGCCATAGACTAAAAATGTTTCTAAAAATGTTTTATGTGAAACACTAAATAAGCTAAGGTTCAAATTTTTATTACAGCAGGCACGAATGGGCCGGCTCGACCGGAGAAATACCACGGGCTCACAGAAAACTGGTGTGAAACAGCGCTTGCGCTGTGTTTCGCCGAGTGAGTGAGTTTACCGGAGGCCCAATCCCCTACCCTTTTCCCTTCCCTACCCTCTCCTATTCCTTCACTACCCTCCCATATTCCCTCTTAAGAGGCCGGCAACGCACCTGCAGCTCATCTGATGCTGCGAGTGTCCATGGGCGAGGGAAATTGCTTTCCTTCTAATGCTTCCTAACATAATTCGACGAAAAACCTGTAAGTTTCTACTGAAACTGAAGCCGAGTGTACCTCACAGATCTGTTTATTCCTGTACTCGCAAACAGTGCGCTGAGATGACAGTGATTCGAGCTAATGCGATCTCGCTTGTTTGGCTCCGGGCGGCCAATTTAATTTGTAAGCAAATACTTTTAGCGCAAGCCGAGATTAGATAAGACCTAGGTCTTATATTCGGTGCATCGTTAGTGTTTTATGATAGGAAAGGAAAGGTTTAGGTCTGAAGATCTTTTTAACTCAGGCTTCTTACATGTCAGTTACATGAGGAACGAAAAATTATAAGATGCATTGTGCTCGTCAGTTCACAACTTAGGTACGTGGGGTGGGCGGTGCACGGTGGGGTGCAACTTAAAGGATTGGCCACAGAGGAAACAAGTACTTTTAAACTTATCCTATAGGTATATAAAATTCTCATGTCACAATATTAGGCCGCGTACTCCTCAGAAACGGCTTTACTGATTTTAACCTAATTGTATATGCATATTCAGTGGGTCTGAAAATCGGCTACTGGGTACTTATTATATTGATAAGTGCATTTGTTAAATAAATAATAGTAAATTATTACAACTCGAGACTGACGGCGACCATTGTTTGAGCGACGGGATAGCGATGGACGTTGGTATGGTGACATACTTATTTAATCACTTCAATAAAATAATATGGGTAATGGGCGAAATACTTTATATGGCAAAGAAACGTTTGCCGGGACAGCTGTTTGATTGAACGGCTATTTAAACCAGTCGGCTGCGACATACCTATAAATTCTTACATGCATTTTGCTACGTCTTAAAGATGACAACATTTTTCAGTCTTGTAACTTCTAAGTTATCTTACGAGTTACGATGTAAGACGATAGTTTAGACTTAAAAACATAGAGGTAAAAAGCTACGTCGTTAGAACTTTACTTAGTAGTATTTTAACGATACAGGATAGATATAGGATAGTATTTTAAGTTCTGAGTGGATTATGATACAACTTAATTACCTAGTTACCCACAAGATAATCTAAACCGACTTTATGTGTACTAAAACTACATTATTCTCTTTAATGGCCTAATTCGTTTAGTTACCTGAACAGTAGTTAACCAACGGTTAAGACAGTGGGTTTTATTGTACGAATTAATGTTATAACTTGTTTTAATGTGTGCTGTACTTAAGCTGTTGTATAATGAATTTTATGTGTTTATTTTTAGGTTAGTTTATAGTTTGGATAACTTATAAATAACTTATCCAAGTCTTTGAAAGTCTTTTGAAGAATGGAGTTAAAAAGTATTTCTTTTAGTCTAACGTAGGATCGTATGAATATAATATTGAAAAAACAACAATACATATTGATACTAATACTATAAATGCGAAAGTATGTCCGTCTGTCTGTAATGGATGGCAGTCTGTAATGATAAAATTTGAGCTGGACATACTTTGAGTCCTGATAAATTTTTAATCTCGAAGAAATTGACCGAGCTTTGCTCGGTATTCGATGAAAATGATATTTTATAAAAATGATACCTAGCTAGATCGATTTATCGCCCCCGAATACCCCTATATACTAAATTTCATGAAAATCGTTGGAGCCGTATCCGAGACTCCAATTATATATATATTTATATATATATATATATATATATATATATATATATATATATATATATATATATATATATATATATATAATATATATATATATATATAGAATGCGAAGAAACTTTTTCCCCAACCTAATATATTATATCTGCCGTTATACAACCAAACGTACAATGACTATTGCAACGTTTTTATCTATCAAATCTTAAGCATGCAGACTATAAAAGAAAGTAATAAGTATGAAATATTTGGTGGAGTCATCGAAATACAATGTAGTATAGAACGATAACCCTCATACTTTGGACCACTTCAATATGAATCCAGTTACTGTCATAAAAACGTAGGTTTGACAAACCCTACGAATAATAATAACTAAGGAAGAGTAAATGTACAAAAAAATTGTCCACTAGTCTACAAAATGTGACCCGAATACATGCATACCTTATGCATGTATTCGGTACACAATTTTGTGTAATTATAGAAGTGACAATTAATATCTACGGCTTTATTTCGTAAATTTAAGTGTTAGCGTTTCGTCGCTTTTGCCATATTTTAGTGTGCGAAAAGGAACCAAATTCAAAACGGTTGAAGTATGGGAGTTACGTTTCCTTAGTTTTTATTATTTGTAAGACAAACCCGATTACGACAACCAACTAAAAATATGCCTTAGTGTGCGTTTATGTTCAGCTAAAAATCCGAAATTCTATGACTGACCCGAATATTACGATGTAACCAACTTAAAGAATTTCGTGGAACATTATTAGGTGACTTTCCAAAAAAGAGGTTTTTATGTTCAGCTCTAGATTTCTTGAACTACCTCTTCTATAGTATGGTATATTGATGGTAAGTATTTGGTTAAAGTTTATGTCGCGGGGACTCGCGACCCATGATTGGCTATTATGTAAATAAACCACCAGCTCGAACAAAATTAGGGGTGAGAAATGGTACGACGATTTTTAAAGTATGAAGATTTTTTCAGTCATTAAACTTTAAATTGATTCCTGGATATACTTCATGTAAATATTTGATTGGCGTACTGTAAAGAGTCCATAGATAATATTATTATTATTATTTGCAGAAACATAATATTATACTTTAACCTTTAGGTTTACGTTTAGGTGTAGTCAAAACCCAAAAAAATACAATGTTCTGTACGGAATACTGTATACAATAAGGGAAAAATTTGTGACTTAATTTATAGAAGAGCATAATATAAAATCTTATGATTTAATCCTTTAGTTTGTTTGATAAAGTAACAAACGTCATAGACTCTCAAACTCTCGCATATTTTACTCCTAATATTAGCGTGAAGTATGACGGTGTCAGAATATTGATTCTATCGCACTATTCTATCAAGTTCTTCTTTATGCTAAGTACTCACATACGGTTTTGCTCTATCGAGCAATAACGTCGAGCAAAACCCGCGGCTCGGGATTTCGACCACACATTCAGCATTGCTCGATAGTTTTTTTCTAAATCGATATAATATTTTATTCCATCAAGCCGGCTCCATGCGCGCCTTCGAGCGGCTCGACAAGAGCCTTCGAGCTGTGAGTTTTGCGGTCCACAGACAGTCCACACTCCACACAGTAATTATTACTCAATTTGGAGTAAAACTATCGAGCAAAACCATATGTGAGTACTTAGCATTATGTCTGCAAATTGTTGAAGTGAAAACTTATGTCACAATAGACATAACTACCAGTAGTTCGGCTGCAAGAAGTTCACCTCGACTGCAAAGAAACTGACAGGTTTCAATATCTGTCAAATTCGTCGGGTTTCACTAGGATTATGAACGGAATGTGCCTCGCGCTGGCTGACATAATTTATTTTTAAATATTTAAAATAAAGATTTCAAAATTGGATTCTATCAATTTTAATCGCATGTGCCAAAACACAAACAACAATACGACCAAAGAGGAACACGTCCAGCGAATATGTCATAGTTTTAAATTCGTAGGTAACAAGTTAACAACCCTAGCGACGATTTTCGTCATAATACGTCAAATTTAAAAATTTCAACATCAGTTCTAAGTCGGTATACTCTATCATTCTGTCTACTCTGCATAAGTTGTGCACTTTTTCGATATGTCAATTGAAATCGCACTACGCCACGTAAAGGTGCGTCCATATTTGTATCATTTGCGCGATCAGATCTCCGATTAGATCTCCGTCGCGATCATTGCGCCGTATCAAGTATGCGTATCATAGTGTGGACGCCTATTAGATCATTCTGCCGATCATGCGCGTATTTGATACGACACGTATCAGATACGCGGTTAACAGCGATCGGGGCGTATCATGATACGCGTATTATTATTATTATTATTTTTTTATGAAATAAGGGGGCAAACGAGCAAACGGGTCACCTGATGGAAAGCAACTTCCGTCGCCCATGGACACTCGCAGCATCAGAAGAGCTGCAGGTGCGTTGCCGGCCTTTTAAGGGGTAATAGGGGAGGGTAGGGAAGGGAATAGGGGAGGGTACGGAAGGGAATAGGGGAGGGGACGAAAGGAAATAGGGGAGGGTAGGGAAAGGAAAAGGGTAGGGGATTGGGCCTCCGGTAAACTCACTCACTCGGCGAAACACAGCGGAAGCGCTGTTTCACGCCGGTTTTCTGTGAGGACGTGGTATTTCTCCGGTCGAGCCGGCCCATTCGTGTCGAAGCATGGCTCTCCCAAGTCTTATTTTGATACGCGACGGAGATCTGATCGGAGATCCGATCGCGCAAATGTTACAAATGTGGACGAAGCCTTACCTGAACAAAAAATCTTAGAACTAAGAGAGCAGATGTAGCAGAGAATGTAATATATTTTTTTTATTTATTTAAATCAGGCTACATAGACCCATACAATATATATATTATTATCCTTATGACTAACATACATAAAAAATATATATACTGTCATCACGAATTAACGGCGACGTGACGCACGCTTCATTCCGGAGTCTCCCCCGGAACCTTCGGTAAACCACATCAATCGGCCAGAATTCTTCCGCTTCAAAGGTCGGGAGAAGATGCGTCGGTACTCCTATAATTTACCTTTCTCTTTCACTATGAGAAGAGAATGTATGCTTTTCCTCCTGAATTAAAAACTCATTATACAAAAGTTTGACATTTAAAAAGTAGACTCTTATCACATACAAGTGAACAGGGAAACAATCGGTCAAACTGTAGGACCGTAAAACGTTTAATAAGACTCCTCGGAAGGTGGATTCCTGAAGGATGTTCTCAGGAATGGCAATAAAAAGTCAAGTGCTTTAATAAATGTGAACCTTAATTTATAGCGTCCTTTATAGATTAGAGATATAAAAGGGAATGCTAAAATATAAACAACGACGTAAAAGTTAGGGTCAAATGACAGCAACGCGACACGTAGATGCATTTCTAAAGGAGGGGCACTTCGTACCCACTAATGTAGCACTTTGAGACATATATACCAATAGCTATGTCCACATTGTGCACTTTCATCTTCAATTTTCGTCATCAACTTTCATATTGGCGCATTCAATAACTGAATGCGTCAAGGAACGCAACGCCAATATTGTCATTTTTGAAGATTTGAATACGGTAAGAGGGCATGCGTCGCGGGCATGCCTCATGTTCGCTGTTGACTGCGCTATAACGCATGCCCTTGACGAACAGAAAAAAGCGTGGACAAAGCTATTGAGACATGACACATTTCTTTAAAATATGAAACAATATACTTAAATATAACACTTTCTGCAAGTTTACCATATACAATTACTTAACAGAAGTGATTTCTTATCAGCAACACTATAAATTGATGCAATAATTCAGGGTGTTTTAAGTTTTTTTGTGATTTTTTTACCTTCTACCCTCGTTAACTTTTTTCTCCCACGGTTTAGAGATTTTACGTCATACAATAAAATGTTCAACTTTTTAATCCCTTTCATTTGATATAATATATGTGGACGTGATACAGTTTGGGTACGGCTTCCATACAAAAATGTCCCTTGTTCTTTGTACTGAATTGACAGATTTCAATTGCGGGAGACGTCATGCAAGTCTGTCAAAGGTCTGAATTGAACCCTTAGGCGGCCCCTAAACCTATAATAATATTCATACAGTAATATGTGCAATAAAATTAAACTAGCTCAAACTGTTTATAATTAACCCTAAGCCGCCAATAATATTGCACAATTCGTAACATTCGGCAATAAAAGTGATACTGGGGTCTGATTCACATGCATCGAATATCGATCGTTTTATCTCGAAAAATGTGTTCCCACTTGATATACAAAGTTGCAGGGAACGTGGAGACGTTCTAATGAAAACATTTAAATTATAAGCTATACTATACGCAACCTATGTCCTTGTCGTTAAATTAGAAAAGGCGCTTGATAGACAAGGTATAAAATATTGTATAAAATATTATACAGTACATTTTAAATTTTATCCACTCTGTAACTATTTTTATTAGCAAGAAGGTTCGCATAATTAAAACACTAGAAAATTTTGTATAAACTGATCTTATACTAATCTCCTTAATATTCAAAATAGTTCATATCAAAAGTCAAAATAGTATGAATAAAATCGAGTCGTCTTTACTCGAATCCTACTCTTGATTCGAGATAACAAGATTGATTTATACTCGATCAGTTTGGACAATTGTTCGCGAGTCACGACAGATAGACTACATGCCCATTTTCTGAGTTCTAATTATCCTTTTTAGAAACAAACTAAGTTCTCCTACTAATATTATAAAGCCGAAAGTATGTGAGTTTGTGAGTTTGTATGTTTGTTACCTCTTCACGCTTAAACGGCTGGACTGATTTAAACAAAATTTTACACGGAGGTAGCTGGCATCCTGGATTAACACATAGGCTACATCTTTAATCGACTTTCAAAATGGAGGATATGTTATGTTCGTTTTCATTTAATGTTTTTTGTTCAACGATTACTCCGCTGTTTGTGAGCCGATTTCGACAAAAATTTACAAGCCATTAGCTGACATACTGGATTAACACATAGGCTACATTTTTAATCGACTTATTTTGTCTCTAATTACCGAACACTATTTACCTATCAAAACACAATTTAGTTTACCTTATAAATCGCGGGTAACACCACGGGGCACAGCTATTAAAAAATAAAAAGTAAACTCAAACTTTACTAGATCTATAAAATATTCTTGGATTTCAGTACTACAAAGTATGGTATAGCGGCTAAGAACAAGTTGTAACTAGACTTGAAAAGGGATATCGTTATCTCCCAAGTTTTATATCTCAGGAAGGCCCTAGCGACTTTTATCTTTCAGTATATTCTACACTTTCAACTTTAAAGACTATCTTTTACTACTAGGGTCCGTATTCTGTAACAACTCGAAGTCACTTCGTTATCGTTTGCTTTCGACATTTTTAATTGATCATCTCCTATAATATAATTAATGGCACTACATTTTTACATACTTAGTGTAATTTAGCTTAAGCTATTATTGTTATTTTCCACGTTTTTGGCAAAAGGTGGCCCCGTGCGAGTTTCTTACGCCGGTTCTTCTCGGCGGGGTAGTTCCCGAACCGGTGGTAGGCCTCATGTAGACACGACGTTCTATAAGTGTTAACTTTGTTAACCTATTTAGAAATAAATATTTTTCATTTCATTTCATTTCTCCATCAATCGATTCATGCCTTTCCAGAAAATAAACAGTCAGGACCATTCAAGTGGGAGAGAAACACAATTTTTCCATCAAATTCGAGCCCCAGTCTACTTTGAGTACTCCTCATAGTTCTTATACTTTTATGCATTGTCTTTTTAATATAATAGATGTTAATCAAAATTTTAAAATTATTATAAATACTTGATAAGTTATGTTAAAACACGGTGGAAAATTATGTAAATTGTAAACTGTCGATTATTAACCCTCTGCTTTAACTATACCATGCTCGTTTAAAAATACTGTTTTGCCCATGTCCTGCTTAAGGACCGAATACATACTTTTTGTCTCTGTACAAGGTAAGACTAGAGAGAGAGAAAGAAAAAGTTTTTACTTTCGAAGTCTTAACTTACAGAGTAGTCTCTGTACCTACTTATAGATAGGTACCTCCTATAAGTAGGTTACTCCAGCATCAGTATCACGCAGTAGCGGTCATCAAAATTAAATTGTTAGGGCCTGTTTCACCACTTCCTGATCAGGCTATCCACCAATTAATTTGGCAGATCAAGTAAGGAGAATCTGCCAAAAAAGTTGTGAATAGCATATTAGGCACTTATTCAGAAAGTGGTGAAACAGGCCCTTAATTTTTTAAACCACACTGTGATGACATTTTTCACCGTAATAATGATAAATTAACTGAATTTATGTTGTTATATAAGTGGTATTATATTACACTTTATTCAAGGTAAATTAATCTATATATTAATACGTGAGAGAAAAACTTTGTAACCCTTTTTACGAAAAATGGGGAAACGATATGATGAAGGAGTGCATCGAGCTAATATTATTTTAAAATTAGGTATGCTTTTATCACATATATTTATAACAAATAAAACGTTACACACACTACGACAGGAACAATGACAGATTTTTGAGTGACAAGCCTATACATACGAATTATACTCTTTTATTAATTATGGTTGAAGTCTGTTGACAACAAGTTGACAAATTGAAAATGGATTAAGTATTGTTTTTTTTATTTAATTTTAGATACTATAACACAATGCTTAAACGGCCAGTCTAAGATCTGCTGAGTCCCAGAGACAAGAATTGAAAAAAACTATGATGAAGTCAATATTTTTTTACAAAATATAGGTAGTAGTCCTAATGTCGTTGCAAGTAAGGTCGAATTTCGACCATTGGGCGATCTCTAGTTAGTTTTAATCTACGTCTTTTTTCTCTCGAATGGAGAATATTACGCATCGGTCAGAGCAGAGGGCGCTACTAGAACATGCAGTTATCCTAATCCTATCAAAATCTAAAACCTATCAAAATCGGACATTTTGCACACGTCAAATCAGAATATTGACAGAAACTTTATACGTGGGAGGGCCATGCTTCGGCACGAATGGGCCGGCTCGACCGGAGAAATACCACGTCCTCACAGAATACCGGCGTGAAACAGCGCTTGCGCTGTGTTTCGCCGAGTGAGTGAGTTTACCGGAGGCCCAATTCCCTTCCCTATCCTCCCCTATAACCCTTCCCTTTCCATCCCTACCCTCCCCTATTACCCTATTCCCTCTTAAAAGGCCGGCAACGCACCTGCAGTTTTTCTGATGCTGCGAGTGTCCATGGGCGACCGAAGTTGCTTTCCATCAGGTGACCCGTTTGCTCGTTTGCCCCCTTATTTCATAAAAAAAAAACGTCAAACTTCGACCAAACATTTTGTTTACTGGTGCTTTTACTGCCTCTAGCGTGATTGCCTCGCAGCAATATAACCTTCTAGATGACGCCCGCAACTCCGCTGCGCCAAAGATCGTTTATCGCGCGGGAACCGTACATTTTTCCGGGATAAAAAGTATCTTTTGCGGCGGTTTGGGCGTGAAGAGGTTCCAGACAGACACATTTTCGCATTAATAATATTATTTAGTAATAGTAAGTATATATGAATTAGTATGGGTATGGATAGTATTTTTTTCAAAATATTTTGTAACTTCTGGCAAAATTAATTTGATGAATAAAATGTAGAAAATTTTAATGTATTAATATTTTCTACATTTTTAAATTTAATCCATACAATCATTAGAAGGTCCTTATTGATTGTACCACTACTACCTTTGTAGTCACTACAAACATTTGAAACTATAATTAATTAATCTCCGTATCAAACATGCTCGCAGTATTGATCATCCCTGGGGCATTCATTTGGTAATTGACGGACTAATAGGGTCAGTTCACGGAGAAACGAGAGAGAATGCAGCGCTGCACTTAATAAAAAAATACGTGTGGCACTCGGGGACTTTTTTTTTATGAAATAAGGGGGCAAACGAGCAAACGGGTCACCTGATGGAAAGCAACTTCCGTCGCCCATGGACACTCGCAGCATCAGAAGAGCTGCAGGTGCGTTGCCGGCCTTTTAAAAGGGGATAGTGTAATAGGGGAGGGTAGGGATGGGAAGGGAAGGGAATAGGGGAGGGTAGGGAAAAAAATAGGGTAGGGGATTGGGCCTCCGGTAAACTCACTCACTCGGCGAAACACAGCGCAAGCTGCGCTGTTTCACGCCGGTTTTCTGTGAGAACGTGGTATTTCTCCGGTCGAGCCGGCCCATTCGTGCCGAAGCATGGCTCTCCCACGTAAAAACTGCCGCGGTAAAGCTATTGCGTAGCAATAGTGTACACGCCTACGTCTAGTCGCATGCGCACAGACACCGTGCCGAAGTCTGCCGAACTGAAAAGACGTTAGACGATGTGTTAGGTTTATTTTCGTTACGGAATGTCTTAATTCGGTCGCCGTGCTCAAAACTTGCGATAAGAGCTATGTAATAGCTTAAAATGGTGGTGAAAATCAAGGATCGTGAAGCCCTGCCTTTTAAAAGTGCCGTCGACAGTACAGTAATCGGCGATAGTTCGCGACAGTGTCGTGTCAGCTTACGTCCTAGTTGGAGATAAAACTTCCGAGGAGAATAATAATAAATCGCCAAGTTTCCCCGCGCCTGTGAGACAGGAACATGGAGTTAGGGGATGATGGAGGAGACAATTTTTGAGGTGAAAAGTTCTTTTGCAGTTTTGTGATCTTTTGAGATATGAGTATATATTTTTTATTACAGTATAAATTTGAATCAAATGCTTGTAATCGTCCAACTTGTTGCCTGCCAGCGGTTCGGGAGAAAAACCGGCAATAGGTAAAAATGTTAAACACGCGTCAGGAAACATCACCTGATACTGTAGGTCTACTACGAAACCGTTTTGAGACTCAAACAATCGGACGAGAATGCCGCGTCCTGCTCTAACAACGGCATTTCACGTTTGTTAGAGTAGGATGCGGCATTCTCGTTCGATTGTTTGAGTCTCAAAACGGTTTCATGGTAGGCCTCCTGATTCGTAAGACGGAGAGAGAAAAGCCTGACACGCCGATGCGGCGTAGATGGATATTAAATCTCCTTCTCCTGTTACGTTTTTACTTTTGTCGTCACTCTGGCAACGTATTTTTTTTATGAAATAAGGGGGCAAACGAGCAAACGGGTCACCTGATGGAAAGCGACTTCCGTCGCCCATGGACACTCGCAGCATCAGAAGAGCTGCAGGTGCGTTGCCGGCCTTTTAAGAGGGAATAGGATAATAGGGGAGGGTAGGGATGGGAAGGGAAGGGAAAAGGGTAGGATAGGGAAGGGAATTGGGCCTCCAGTAAACTCACTCACTCGGCGAAACACAGCGCAAGCCCTGTTTCACGCCGGTTTTCTGTGAGAACGTGGTATTTCTCCGGTCGAACCGGCCCATTCGTGCTGAAGCATGGCTCTCCTACTTATATACAAATTATTAATTAATTAATACTAGAGATCGCCCAATGGTCGAAATTCGACCTTAGTTTCAACGACATTAGGACTAAGTACTTATATTTTGTAAAAAATATTGACTATCATTTTTTTTTCAATTCTTGTCTCTGGGACTTAGCTGATCTCAGACTGGCCGTGTAAGCATTGTCTAATAGTATCTTAGATTCAATAAAAAAACTAAAGTCCATTTTCAATTTGTCAATTTGTTGTCAACAGACTTCAACCATGAATAAAAGAGTATATGTATAGGCTTGTCACTCAAAAATCTGTCATTTCTCATGTGTGTGTGTGTTGTAGTGTGTGTAATGTTATATTTGTTAAAAAAAATGACAAAGGCATAATTTCAAAATAATATTAGTTCGATGCACTCCTTCACCATATAAACTATAACTGTGCAAAATTTCATGCACCTACGTTTCCCCATTTTTCGTAAAAAGGGTTACAAAGTTTTTCGTTCGCGTATATTATGATAAGTATTCTTTCTGATGACGTATTTTACGACAACAAATAACCGACTTTTGACAGTAGATGCAAAATATCTGTGAGCGTGTTTACACACGCCCGCAGCGGCAGAGGCACCGCCACCGCGGCGGCGCCGCTACATATACTCATCCTTGTATTTCTATCGGCCCTTTTCACACGGCGCCACCACGGGCGGCGGCGGCTAGCAGTGCCGCAGTTTTCAACAAACATACGAGACTAGTCGGACCCATGATCGCGCCGCGGCGGCGAAAAACGCTACCACTGCGGCGCCGTGTGTAAACACGCTTATAGCCTATCTGACAAATAATTCGTATACAAGTTCCTGACAGACAGCAGATATTGTGAAACATCTGCTGTTAAACTTCTGCTGCAGAGCTGTTCCGAAATACGCAATCACCCTGCCAGAGTGGAATCTGTTATTATTTTTTAATTTATTGCATAGCTTTTATCGCGGGCTTCGGACGCAGCGACTGAATCAAGAAATTCCGTAACGAAAACAAACCTAAACTACTCCGTGCCGGTACAGTGATGCGGCGTTGCCGAACTTGGCACAACAGGAACAGGCTCGGTGTTTGGGTGAATGGGACTATACTCCACTCGGGCTAACTTGTCGCTAGCGGTCATTGACTCCCTGTCAAAAACTTGTCATTTTCCATATAAACCGCGATTGACAATGAAGTGTCAGAAATTGTTTATTGTGGTTTTATATGGAAAATGACAAGTTTTTGACAGGGAGTCAACGACCGCTAGCGACAAGCTAGCCCGAGTGGAGTATAGACGTATGCGTATTATAATTGCATAAATTGATAAAAATACTATGCAATAGCTTTACCGCGGCGTTCCCCGAGTGCCACACGTATTTTTTTCACCTAAAGGTTAATAACTGCCACATCCAGTTTCTGTACATCATAGTCGGAGAGTCAGCGGCATAAATTAGTCGGACATTATGCGAATATTCGGGCCGGCCATGTTTTACTGCCACATCCTAACTTCACGTGTCCCGCTTACAAGACGTGTTTTGATTACATTATATAACGTCAGTTAGTTTAGTTAACAAAATCTTGTTAACTACTCACTAGTAGACTAAGGCCAACCATTTCACCAACGTCTGTTAGGCCCGTATTTTTGGTCAGTACTCAAGATGCATCTCGGTCTCAAGAGTCAAGACACGGTTCAGGCTCTGTGATTGGTAGGCTGTCAAAATTTGGATCAATCACAGGGCCGAGCCGCGTCTTGAGACCGGGTCGCATCTTGAGTACTGACTATTTATACGGGCCTGTGATTGGTAGGCTGTCAAAATTTGGACCAATCATAGAGCCGAACCGTGTCTTGAGACCGGGCCGCCGCCGGTCGCATCTTAAGTAGGTACTGACCAAAATACGGGCCTTAGTGTTAACAGCTTGTTAAAATGTCATTGCCTTCTCTTTCATTCATAATATGAAAAACAAAAGAGGTAACGTGATACTAACTCAAGCATTAACTTTAATAGTCGTTGATAAAATTGGACCTTAAGTTCCTAATTTGACCAGCGTGTTTTACTATACCCGGTTTTGGTTTTTTTTTGGCTTGAGTTTATTCACTAGCGTTTTTGATTGGCTAATACATTAACCAATCAACGACACTGTTGGATCCATAAACGTCAAAGATATAAAGAAGAATAGTTTAGCAAAAACTTTGCAGCTTTAACAATTGTGAATTGTATATCGATTTTAAGATTGGAGACTTTTTACATAGACTTTTTGGCGGCTGCACTAGGCTGAGCCAGACTTGCAGATCTCAGTATTTTTGAATGATATTTTTGGGGTTAACCTTAACAAGATGGAGGAACAGGCCTTAGATTAATATAACTGTAAGGCCTATTCCTCGATTAATATAACTTTTACCCAAATATCAATTCAATTTATATTTCGTATTTACAAGGTAATCTAAAGCCAAAATTAATCAGGACAATTGTAATACCTATTGATTTTAATTGTAGGTAATATGTAATGGGCTCAGATGTTTCACAGTTTCCCAAACCTCTATTAAGTGAATTGCGGGAGCCCCCATCTAACCCCCATCCAACCCCCATCCCCACTCCCCATCCCGCAAGTACCACAGTAATTTACTTGATTGAAATCTATACTCTAATTCTTCAACTAATTAAATATTTATTTATATAGTTCCGAACTACGAATAATAAAAACTATTTATTACTAGATGACGCCCGCAACTCCGTTGCGCCAAAATCCGTTTATCGCGCGGGAACCGTACATTTTTCCGGGATAAAATGTCTCCTATGTCCTTTCCCGGGTCTCAATGTATCTCCATGATAAATTTCAGCAAAATCGGTTCAGCGGTTTGACCGTGAAGAGGTAACAGACAGACAGACAGACAGACAGACACACTTTCGTATTTATAATATTAGTATGGATTCGTAGGTTCCGAATTGATTAATGGTTTCTATTTTATCGATTTTATTATTAAAACTAAGTAAAAATAATTTAGGGTGTGTAATGTGCATGGGTCTCCTATAGAGTTCGCTGCGAAAGTAGCAGCGCTGAAAGAGAATTTTTTGTGTGATTGGTAAGGGCAAGCGCCCTAGCTTCAGAAATTTTTCCATACAAAATTAAAAAAATATATATTTCAGCGCTGCTACTCTCACAGCGTACTCTATATGGGGGCCACATACACACCCTAAATTAATAATAACACTCAGTTTTGTTACGCCCTGTATAGATTTAATGTATTCAGTAAACTTCGTTTGCGCAGGTTTAATAAGTGGCGTAAATTATGCCCCGATAAATTCCTATACTTGAATACGAAATCTTTCTAAAAAGGTTCTCTTGGTTCAAGAACTTGAGCAGAAAGAAGAAGAGAAAGAGCAAAGAAGGTAAAAAAACCAAATCGCTATTTAAAACTAGTTTTGCCAATATAAAAATAGCTACATAATCGCCAATCTCCCGAAGGCAATTAAGAGGAGTCCACACCGCGCTTTTTTCCATACAAACGTTGTCCCCTGTTTCCTCCCTGGATAATGCTAGTAGAGTTATAATTTTTTTCCTGAATATCTACTGCCACTAATACAATGTCCCTATGTTTTATTTTTTTTCATAATTTAATTATTAAATAAGATATGAATGTTCAAAAACCCAAAAAATGGCCAGATTTTCCGCTGTGTTCAAACATCCAGAAAACAGATTTGGCTAGATTATACAAAAAAAAAAAAACATAGGAACACAGCTCAAGCCTTTCTTTAATCTTTGATGAAAAAAGTACTTAAATCGGTTAAGTTTTGGAGAAGGAATCAGGAGACAACGAATCGTTGATTTTCTGCTGCTCTATCGCGTTCTGCAGTATAGACTTGAGGTAAGGGAGACAGCTATAGATAGTACACGTACATTTTTTTCATTTCTCTAGCCCCTGGTGTATCCTCTTAAATATGGAAAACCTTACGTACAATTTTATCGATTCCTAATACAAATCGTTGATGAGACTGGATAACCGACAAGGGCTCCGGATGCGCATATCGAAACAATGGTACTCAGTATCCACTCCAGCTACCAGCACTCAGAGGCATCATTAGTAAATCTACCAGTTGAGTGGCACTCAAACGTGAAGCAAATTCTATTGTCCGCGTATCGTATGAATTTTTCAATACAAATGTTATCTAATGAAATGTTTTTTGCATACATTGTACTACTTAACTGACAAAGTTAGCGCTCGACCAGTCCAAAATGTTTGCATTAAAATAAAAATAAAAAAAACTTGAGAGGTGTCAAGGGACACCCGGATGTAACGAAGTTATGAAAAAATAATGAAGAGTACCGCCACCCCACTCAGCTAAAATAATTCAAATTTCCCGCCATATAGGAATGGTAGAATTTTAAATTTTCCGCCAGTTGACGTCATCGCCACATCAACGCCCTCTGCCCCTACTTCGCAGCCCGCAGGTATTAAAAATGTGTCGTGACAACTTTTTCCGTCTTGCCCCCTTCCGCAATGCGCGATAATGAACTTCGTCCCAAAAATTGTTTTATTTCTGAATAGATTTCAATCAAATACTTTCAGAATGACGTTGACACCGGTTCGGGAACTAACCCAGTAAGAAAAAGTAGTACCATTCAAAATATGTATTAAAAACAAACAGCCTTTTTAAATTACAATAATTAATAGTTCATACCTAAGACGGAATAACCTTTGTTTGCTTGTAAACGAAATTAAGAGCAAATTCAGTATTCAGAATATTGCTATTTCTACGATAAAGTTTATTTTATTATTAAAATAAGTAAAGGTATATTATGAAAATAAGTAAAGATAAAATATAACCTTAAAATTTAAACTTATGAAGTAGATTAATATGGTATAGGTATTTTAATAATATGGTCAAAACGACCAGACCAGCCCAAAGTTACATACAGATTTGGAGATTTTATATTTCATTTCATTTATTCATTAGGAAATCCAACAGCTTAATAGCTTTGTCCACACTGTGCCTTTTTTTGTTCATCAAGGGCATGCGTTATAGCGCAGTCAACATCGCACGTGAGGCATGCCCGCGACGCTATTAAACGCGGGTGGATTTTGACGCATTCAATTATTGAATATGCCAAATGAAAGTTGAATAAAAAGACGATGACAAAAATTGAAGATGAAATTGCATAGTGTGGATATAGCTAATTAAAGTACAATAGAAATGTAAGTGGTTTAAAGGTTTAAAGGCCGGCAACGCACCTGCAGCTCTTCTGATGTTGCGAGTGTCCATGGGCGACGGTAGTTGCTTACCATCAGGTGACCCGTTTGCTCGTTTGCCCCCTTATTTAATTAAAAAAAAAAAAAAAAGTGGGTAACTCAAAGCCAATTAAACGTTCTCACGAGTAGGTGATACAGCCTTCAAACTAACTGATATCATCTACGCTTCTTGGTAGAGGTACAGTTATTACAAAATTAGCTTTAATTACCATACAACACATCATTTGCAAGTACATACTAATACATATATACTAATTACTATTCAATATGTAATTTATATCAGTACTATACTATAACAACTCTATACGTGGGAGAGCCATGCTTCGGCACGAATGGGCCGGCTCGACCGGATAAATACCACGTTCTCACTGAAAACCGGCGTGAAACAGCGCTTGCGCTGTGTTTCGCCGAGTGAGTGAGTTTACCGGAGGCCCAATCCCCTAACCCCTACCCTATTCCCTTCTCTACCCTCAACTTTTCCCTTCCCTTCCCTTCCCTACCCTCCCCTATTACCCTATTCCCTCTTAATAGGCCGGCAACGCACTTGCAGCTCTTCTGATGCTGCGAGTGTCCATGGGCGACGGAAGTTGATTTCCATCAGGTGACCCGTTTGCTCGTTTGCCCCCTTATTTAATAAAAAAAAAAAAAAAAAACTCATAATCACATAACATCCATACTTCCATACTAATAATATTATAAATCTGTATGTCTGTTACCTCCTCACGCTTAAGCGGCTGAAGCGATTTTGCTTTTTTATTACTTTGAGCCCCGCAAAGTCTCCCCATACCAAACGTTGACAAAGGCAAGGACATTAGTCAGAGAGCCCTAGAAGTTAGAACTTTTTTTTTTATAACTATCAAGCTAATTTTTTGTGAGTAGCTTAATTTTGATAAGACAAACAACATTTTTATGTGCGAAAAATCTTGAAAGTGGTAGCTAACAGAGATGGAAAGCATTTCATACTTAATCCTAAAATATGGATTGTTCTATTTGTAGGACAATGTTACTCTTAAATTTATTAACCTACCAATATACAAAAAATCAGTTGGTTAGGGTTCCGTTTTAGGGTACCGTAGTCAACCAAGTTTTATTGATTACAGAACCCTAAAACGGAACCCTAACCAGCTGATTTTTGTATGTTGGTAGGTTAAAAGTTATATAATTTAAGAGTAATATTGTCCTACAAATAGGACAATCCATATTTTAGGACCATCAAAACAAAGTATGAAATCCTTTCTATCTCTGTTAGCTACCACTTTCAAGATTTTTCGCAGATAAAAATGTTGTTTGTCTTATCAAAATGAAGCAACTCACAAAAATTTGCTTGATAGTAATCAAAAAAATGTTCTAGGGCCCCTGACTACATTTTATCGAAATTATCCCGGAAAAATGTACGGTTCCCGCGCGGTAAACGAATTTTGGCGCAACGGAGTTGCGAGCACCAACTAGTACTATGTTTTATATAGAGTATGTGTTGCTATATATTGGTAATTCAGTACCTAGTACATAGCAACATTTATATACTCTATAATTACATCAAATTCAGTTATACAGTATTTTAACGACCCCAAAGTATGGCTCGTGGGTTATAACCTAATAACCCAGTGGGTCCCACCCCCGTTATTTTGGTATCGGGCTGCCATCACACAATAATTCTATTCGGAATTTTCATTAATACCTATATGGAATGTTGGCAATTACCTGACATATTATAGAGCAGTGGTTCCCAATCTTCCGCGGAAAAGAATCGATTTAGAGGGAAATGATGGGACTTATTTTGAGTCTCTGGATATTATAAAGATGACTTCTCACGGCGCGGCGCGTGATATCACAAGCCGCGCCGCGCCCGCTCGAGCGTGTGAAGGGGTGGCTCGGGCTGACTTGAGCAGGCGCGTTTAATATCACGCGCCAACTCGAGCCACGCGCCCTATGAAAGTAGTGGCGTGGTCGCATTCTCACGGCGCGTGCTACCACGAGCCGCGCCGCGCCCGCTCGAGCCACGCGCCGTGTGAAGGGATATAGTCATAAGTTATGTCCACACTATGCACTTTCATCTTCAATTTTCGTCATCTTCTTTCATTAAACTTTCGTTTGGCGCTTTCAATAATTGAATGCGTCAACGAACGCAACGCATAGTAATTTTTGTTCACTTGCAGTGTCTGTCAGCTTATTGTAACATGTGCGCCGAGACCATACTGGGTGGAATATTTGCAGCTTGTTTTGTCATAAGAAATTCCAGAAAAAAAGAACAAAGGGAAAGTTTTGGATACGGTCAGAGCGCATGCATGCCTCACGTGCGCTGTTGACTGCGCTATGACGCATGCCCTTGATGAACAAAAAAGGCACAGTGTGGACATAGCTATAGACATAGGATATCTTGAGCTCGTAAAAATATGCGCGGCAATTTTCACGAGCTGAAAACTATAATAAGTCTGGCGAGGCGAAGTTACAGGCAATATTTAGTTCCTGACTATTAATTGTTTACCATAAATAATTGCTAACTCCTTAACATAATAAAAAGTTATATTATTTAAAAAATATGTTAAGTTTAAGAACCTTTGTTAGTATGGGGTTACAAGAAATTTCGACCGTAATTAAAGCCACCATGTGTTTCCAAATGGTTTTCAACACATACGTAATACGTTGTCGCGTACTTTACGACCGTCTTAATGTACCATCGACGAAATTGATCCCTAGGCAGTTGACGGACCAACGTCATGACGTGGTCGATTTATATAAAATATTCAATGTTTTTTTTTTTTTTATGAAATATGGGGGCAAACGAGCAAACGGGTCACCTGATGGAAAGCAACTTCCGTCGCCCATGGACACTCGCAGCATTAGAAGAGCTGCAGGTGCGTTGCCGGCCTTTCACGAGGGAATAGGGTAATAGGGGAGGGTAGGGATGGGAAGGGAAGGGAAAAGGGGAGGATCGGGAAGGGAATTGGGCCTCCGGTAGACTCACTCACTCGGCGAAACACAGCACAATCGCCGTTTCACGCCGGTTTTCTGTGAGAACGTGGTATTTATCCGGTCGAGCCGGCCCATTCGTGCCGAAGCATGGCTCTCCCACGTATGTTAGCTGTAATCGGTCGGATGAGTTTGACGTAAGTCGTAACGCGTTACGCGACCAAATTACTTAGGTCCCCCATCTGCCTAGGGATCAACTTCTCTGATAGTACATAATATTGGCATATTTTTGGTACCCCAGCTTTGCTCGGTTGCAATGCTATAATTTATTATACTTCAGAAATACATGCGATATCGCAAGCATATTTCCGTAATATAAATGGCAAAACAACGTTCGGCGGGTCTGCTAGATTATATACATAAAATTCTGCGATACACGGCGCAGTCCACTAATAAAAAAGCAAAAGTCACGGTGAGTTTTCCAGACTCTTATCAAAACAATTGTTACAGGTAAACGTTGGATTTTGTAAACAATATTATTAGTCCATTGAATGAATCGCTCAAATGGGGGTCTAGAGTGCGTGAGCGAGATCGTGAGATTTTTTTTCGGAAACGTGTACAGAGTAACTAGTTCATAAACATACTAAAAGTCCTGGACACTAGGGGTACTGGTGGAGTGGGGGGAGGGGGGGAAAGGGCCCATTTTTGTGTTTTACGCTTATATCTCAAAATTGGTGCGTTCTAGAGAAAAACTTTCAAAGAGTAGATAAAAGACCATAAAATTATCTACAAATAATACCTCAAATGTCTTATAAAATTTCTTACCGTTTTCGAGTTACACCTTTTCGAAAAGTAGGGGTAAAATGGGGAAAATGCCCATTTTTGTGTTTTTCAGTCATATCTCAAAATTGGTGCATTCTAGAGAAAAACTTTCAAAGAATAGTTAAAAGACCATTAAATTATCTATAAATTGCACCTAAAACATTTTTTTAAATGTCCTACCGTTTTCGAGTTACACCTTTTCGAAAATGAGTTTTTTTTTTAACTTATTAGTTGCAGCTGGTCTATAACTTATTAGCTGGCACGGCATACGTCATTCTGACCAGTAAATACACCTACCCTATCCGTATTCTATTCCTGCCCTATCCCTACCCTACCCTACACCTGGACTTTAACACTTTAATCTACATCTGACTTAACATCTGATCATCGGGTTCTTTATAAATTCTGTGTCTCACATGATTTTTTTCATACTTTTAGCATGATTTTTTTCATTCTTTTAGCTTGGGAGGGTCCTGGTTCTTCCTCTGTCATTTGTTCATCCTCGTTTCCGAGCCACTGCTGCACTTGGTAGTAGGTGCAAATTCAATTCAAATTCAAATCGTTTATTTGCTATAAAAGTGGTGAATACAATAGGTGGTAATGATAATTTTTTTTAAGAACTAACACTTTTAGCTATGTATGAAATAGCATGCAAATATATAAATACATCATACAAAATATCTTTTACGTTAACAATAATCAAATCAAATTTATTCTGTAAGCATTGAAGTCATTCCTAATAATAATAATTAGACATGTCAAGAAAATAGTGAGAAATATATATATTCTAAATGTCAAGAAATTAAATAAAATACAAAATGTCAATTAATTTTAAGTAAACATTATCAATAAAATAATTTCATTGTCAAGAAAATAGTTAGAAACATATTATATTCTAAATGTCAAGAAATTAAACAAAATACAAAATGTCAATAAATTTTGGACTAATGCCAATAAAATAATTGTATGTCAACTGTGTAAAAATTCCTTCACATCATAATATGATTTATTTATTAGAATTTGTTTTAGTTCTCTAATAGAGTGTTTTTTAGACATGTGTTGTTGCACCGGGAATATTGTTTAGTTTGTGATAAAATGTTTTATATTCTGTATTTAAAAGAAAGTATTGTTAGTTATAAAAATAACTCAATAACGGCTGACCCGATTTGGCTGGAAATTGTTGGGGGTAGCTTAGAAAAAGAAGAATATAGGTTTTTTTTGTAGGTGAGTAGGTTGGGTAGAGGTATGTTTGGTAGGGTTAGGGTGTTTAGGGCGTATTTACTCGGCAGGATGACGTCTGCTGGGTGAGCTAATAAGATATAAAGTGGCAGCCAATAAGTTAAAAAAACTCATTTTCGAAACGGTGTAACTCGAAAACGGTAGGATATTCTTAAAATGTTTTAGATGTAATTTGTAGATAATTTAATGGTCTTTTAACTATTCTTGTAAAGTTTTTCTCTAGAATGCACGAATTTTGAGATATGACTGAAAAACACAAAAATGGGCATTTTCCACATTTTACCCCTATTTTTCGAAAAGGTGTAACTCGAAAACGGTAAGAAATTTTATAAAACATTCGAGGTATTATTTGTAGATAATTTTATGGTATTTTATCTACTCTTTGAAAGTTTTTCTCTAGAACGCACCAATTTTCAGATATAAGCGAAAAACACAAAAATGGGCCCTTTCCCCCCCTCCCCCCACTCCGCCAGTACCCCTAGTGTCCAGGACTTTTAGTATGTTTATGAACTAGTTACTCTGTACACGTTTCCGAAAAAAAATCTTACGATCCCGCTCACGCACTCTAGAATTGCTTTATTCGATGGACTATATCGTTATAATTAAATAATATCTAACTAATAACAATACACACACATAATAGACATTCTTTCGGAAATTAAAGTATTAAACTAAATGGATGCTGTTAAGCATTGGTATGTCATCCCACATCGGACTAGTTTTGAGTAATCAGTGTTTTAAGTTTTTTTGGAATAATCTTTATTTTCTGCTTATTTTAAGCAAAAAAATGTTATTGTGCGGTATCTTTTTTTTTATTGAAATGCGTAGATTATGATTATGAAAAAACATTTTAATTTTACATTCAGTTTTAAAAAATAGAGAAAACGTATAAAAATGGTTAATGCAATATTGCTATAGGGCTTATTACATAGCATGAATGTCCTTTGTGCTATTTCACAAAAATGCAAAATTCTGATTTGTTCTTCCAATACAAATTTAAGTGCTTTAATTTTAACAAAATGTTATAAAATTACCTTGTCACGCCTAAACCGCTGAACCGATTCTTTTGAAATTTGGTATGGAGATACTTTGAATCCCGGGAAAGGACATAGGGTCCTTTTTATTAAAAAAATGTACGGTTCCCAGGCATTAAATAAAAATTATTTCAGTGGATTTCGATAATATTTGGTATGCAGATACGTTATGTATCGGAAAAGGACAGAGAGTTCCCGCTTCTTCTTCCCTTCCCGCGCTTCCCGCAGAGTGCTCTTATATATCGCGCACACATTTCGGCACTAAAAATTACTCCTGCGTAACTGGCCTGGTTTCATTGAAACCAGAGTGCTCTTGTGTATTGCGCATACACTTGGGCAATATAAAATTACTCCTGCGTAACTGGCCTGGTTTCATTGAAACCAGAGTGCTCTTGTGTTGCGCACACACTTAGGCAGTATAAAATTACTCCTGCGTAACTGGCCTAGTTTCATTGAACCCAGAGTGCTCTTGTGTATTCGCGCACACACTTGGCCACTATGATATTACTCCTGCGTAACTGGCCTGGTTTTATTGAAACCGGCCACCGCCCCGAAATCGGTGTGGGAGTTTTTTTACTTATTATAATTACCAGCATTGGACATTGGGCATAATTATTGAAATACTCGTTAGTCTAATTAAATTATTAATCTAATTGCAAACTAAAATAATTAGAATACTTTTTATACATATTATTATTAATCAACTTACGAGTAATTTCAGATGCACAATTACTTCATCAATCTGATTAATTTGTAATCTGATTAAAATTACTAATTACTTTTTGCCCAACTCTGCACGTGATAAACTAATTATTTCTACATTAACTAAATTTAATCAAAATCGGTTCAGCAGTTTAAACGCAAATTAATAAAGTTTATTGCGTGAAAACCGAACATTTTCCATGATAAAAAATATTATCCTATGTACTTCTCCAAAACCTTACGTAATATCTACATGTACTCAATATCGATATCTTATGCCAAATTCATTGTTGTTGACTGCGCGGGAACTGTACATTTTCCGGGACAAAAAGTATCTAATGTCATTTTAATTGATTCAAAGTATCCGCATACAAAATTTTATCAAAATCAGTTCAGCGGTTTAAGCGCAAATCATTTTAGAAACATAGTACATAAATGCTGTATACAAAACCTCACTAAGAAGAATAAGCATTAACCGTTTTTGTACTCTAGAATATGCTACAGTGGGTTTTAAAAAAAATGGATTTCACTGTCGTAAACCTTATGTTATAAAGAACAAAACTGCATTATTAACTCAAAACCCGATTTCATGTGGGATGAAACACCAATGAACATGTAGTAGTACAAAATATGTACATTTAGCAGTCTGGTGATACTTTGCTTCCCAGGAAAAGACATACGGGTCTTACCACAAAATATTTAAACATCTATTGAACAGTTATTTTGAGACCATTTTGTACTGATTTTTTTTTCTAATCAACTGTTCAACAACCTTTTATAAGATATCGTCGATATCTTTTATAAGATGTCGTCTTTTGAATCTCTAAGAGAAAAATTTAAAGAAATAAGAATTCTGACCGTCGCATCTCAATACATTCTGGAAAATATCTTATATGTCAGAAAGAACATAAATATTTTCAAAAAAAAAAGTGATAAATCCTAGAAATAGGAACAAGTTAGCAATACCAATGTTCAGACTAGCCAAAGAAAGCAAATCATTAAAAGGCCAATGTCTACGCCTATGCAATAAAATCCCAGAAAATGTTAAAAATCTCGTTTGTGTGCTAAAGCGAAAGTAAATGATTTCATCGAGGACAGCACACCTTGGGAATAGGGTGGCTCCATGTAGGTTACTTTTCTTTTATTTTTGTTACATAGTTGTAAGCCATAACATTGTAATTTTCCATTTTTTTAGTAAAATATGGCCCCGTGCAAGTTCCCGAACCGGTGGTAGGCAACGTAGTTTCTTCGTTCGACTTTCAAAAAGTGTATCATGATACCTATTTTGAATAAAAAGATATTTTATTTATTATTTATTTATTTATTTTGTGGTAAGACCAACACTTTTTATCTCAGAAAATGTACGATTTGCCCTCTTCTTCCAATACAAAGACAATCGCTACATAATATCATGTTGCAGATTGATAGTGTATCAGTTAATTACACGGCAACGGCGCAGGTGCATTAAATGGAAATCAATTATATTGGAGTGGGCAGTCTCTGGGCAATGGCTTATGGGCTTATAGGGTTTCGGTACATGCGGGATTACTAGCTTTAATGCTTTGCACAATTGTTTTATTATCGTATCTATCTATAGATCAGGGGTCACCAAATGGCAGACCGCGGTCCGCATCCAGACCGCCGACCCATTGTGTGCGGAACGAACATCTTCAAAGATGAACTTTGCTAAAAATAAATTTCGGTCTCGACTTACTAATGAACATCTCCAAAATTTAATGTCAATAGCTTGCAGCAGTTTCACTCCAAACGAGCAATAAAAAATTTCACTTTTCTCATTGACATGTAAATAAAATATCCCATCGAAAACATCCTGTAAAAAAACCAAGTCTCGCAAGTCAGTTTTTATACCGTATGAGATCCATGCAATACCAAGTCGGTTAATTTATTCAGTCTCTACCTAGGGGACCTTCTGTCTCAAGTTATTACGTAAGTTATTATTATCATATCAATATTAAAAATATTTTACGTTTTAAATAAATAGATCAACTTGGACATCGCATGATTAGATTTTTTTGTTTTTTTTTGTTATAAAATTGTGGCCGTACATCCTGTAAAAAAACCAAGTTTTGCAAGTCAGTTTTTATACCGTATGAGATCCATGCAATACCAAGTCGGTTAATTTATTCAGTCTCTACCTAGGGGACCTTTTGTCTCAAGTTATTACGTAAGTTATTATTATAATATCAATATTAAAAATATTTTACGTTTTAAATAAATAGATCAACTTGGACATCGCATGATTAGATTTTTTTGTTTTTTTTTGTTATAAAATTGTGGCCGTCTATGGGGACTGTTCTTCCATATCCTTTTTTTGTTATTTTATTATTTAGATTTTTCGCACCAAGGATAATTGAAATAATATTATGAATTTTAATTAATTGTGGTCCATCACGCCATGTGTGTGTATATATATATATATATATATATATATATATATATACTTAGTAGAATAGACTATAATATATTATACATATAATAAATAAATATATATTTATTGTTTTTTAAATTACATAATAATAATATTAATGTTTTGAACGGTTGATTACATTGTTTAGTATAACACTATACAGCATCACACAGCACTACGGGTAGGGGCCTGCATCAATCGCATGGAGCGCAATAAACTAAACAATCTAATAATATAATAATCTATACTAATATTATAAAGCGGAAGAGTTTGTTAGTTTGTTTGTTTGTTTGAACGCACTAATCTCAGGAACTACTGGTCCGATTTCAAAAATTCTTTCAGTGTTAGATAGTCCATTTATCGAGGAAGGCTATAGGCTATATTTTATCACGCTAAGACTAATAGGAGCGAAAAAATAGAGGAAAATGTGGAAAAACGGGGTAAATTATTTGAAAGGGCTTATTTGAACGCGCTTATCTCAGGAACTACTGGTCAGATTTTAAAAATTCTTTCAGTGTTAGATAGTCCATTTATCGAGGAAGGCTAAAGGCTATATTTTATCACGTTAAGACTAATAGGAGCGAAGAAATAGAGGAAAATGTGGAAAAAATGGGGGAAATTATTTGAAAGGGCTTATCTCACGAACTACTAGAGCATTTTAGGGTTCCGTACCCAAAATGTGAAAACGGGACCCTATTCATGAGACATCGATGTCTATCTGTCCGTCTGTCTGTCTGTCCGTCTGTCTGTCTCCAGGCTGTATCTCAAGAACCGCTATAGCTAGAGCACTGAAATTTACACAGATTGTGTATATCTGTTGCCGCTATAACAACAATTAATACGGAAAACAAAATAAAATTAATATTTAAAGGGGGCTCCCATACAACAAACGTGATTTTTTGGCCTTTTTTACTCGATATCAATAATGGCAACAGGTAGGCACTTGATATTTTCACAAAGGCCTTGGTTATACGAGTATGTCTACTTCAATATTTAAGAATAATATATTTTTTGTGGACTAATTTTTCTGTGAAATATCTAATTTACGCGGCCGTCTAGTTATGTATAAATTGTAAAATACATTGTGTTTTCATGCGATGTCCAAGTCGATCTATTTATTTAAAACGTAAAATATTTTTAATATTGATACCTTGGTAATTTGTGTGTGGTCCGCCAAAGAAGAAGCGAAACTAATTGGTGACCCCTGCTATAGATTGAGTAATGTTTTGTCTATGTCGGAAATGCCTGGGAGGGATTCAGACACGATATTTCGACTAAGCGAGGATTTCACATTATTAGCCATATAAGTATTATGTAGATGCTTTTTTTTATAAAATAAGGGCACAAACAAGCAAACTGGCCACCTGATGGAAAGCAACTTCCGTCGCCCATGGACACTCGCAACGTCAGAAGAGCTGCAGGTGCGTTACCGGCCTTTTAAGAGGGAATAGGGTAATGTCCAATAGGGTAGAGGAGGATATGGAAGGAAATAGGCTAGGGAATTGGGCCTCCGGTAAACTCACTCACCCAGTGAAACACAGTGCAAGCGCTGTTTCACGTCGGTTTTATGTGAGCCCGTGGTATTTCTCCGGTCGTGCCGGCCCATTCGTGCCAAAGGTCCCACGGTAGTGTCACATATTATATTATCATTGTATCAACAACTTTTTGGATGCATTTTTTTGTAATTTATGGCGCATCATAATAATTTAGGCTTATGGCTAACGCACACTTTGTGTGATGTGTCTAAACACACTAGGCCAAGGGTGGCCAACCTTTTCGACACTTGGGTCAAAATTCGGAAGTAGAATTTTACCCCGGGCCGCACTACCAAATTTTATGTAGTAGTGTAGTAGTGTGCGCCAGATAAGGTAATTTTAGTATTAACTTTTTTTATTTAAAAAAAATGTGCTCGGCTCCGCGGGCAACAATGTAACAGACGGCGGGCTGCATGTGGCCCGCGGGCCGCATGTTGGCCACCCTTGCACTAGGCTGAATTACGCCGGCGTAATTTCCGCCGCAAATGTCAAACGCATACAAAACGCGACGTAATAGTGTGTCACCCCTGTATTCGGCCCGTATTTTGTATGCAATTCAAACGCGGCGTAATTTACGCCGGCGTAATTCAGCCTAATGTGTTTAGACCCTTAGGACTCAACAAGACAGATTATTGTTGCAATATAAAACACTGCGTTTTGTCATATTGTATTTAAAAACACAAGAAGATACACAGAAACAAATATTTTCGGTTTCAATATTCTATCTTTATATTTTCACGTCTCAAGACTCTCGCTCTTATAAAAAGAGGCAAAATATTCTTTATTGATACAGTCCACAATTTACCTCTAACAAGTCCTCATTACCCGACGCTTATCTCAAAAGTAAATTTAAATCTTTTGGGGAAAGATCCTTTAAAAAGTTCCAATTGGAGTCCTCATTAAAAAATATCATGTAATTCTTGTATCGTTAAAATGTGCTCCCAACAACCACTTTTAATTCATTTCCTTTCGATTCCACTGGAGCATTCCCTCAGCGCTACGTTACAATTTGCTGAGGCTGAGTAAAGCTTGTTAAGTAGTGAATACTGTATAGCACGCCAACACGCCTAATAAGAGCTCCTTCACATTGCGTCGCAAGCAGTGCGGCAGCAGCGCTGCAGCCGCGCGACTTCTATACAATTAAGAGGAGTCCACACCGCCGTTTTTCCATACAAACGCTGTCCCCTGTTTCCTCCCTGGATAATGCCGGTAGAATTATGATTTTTTTTCCTGAATATCTATGGCCACTATTAGCATGTCCCTATGTTTTCCTTTTTTTCATAATTTTATTATTAAAAAAGATAAGAACGTCCAAAAACCCAAAAAAATGGCAAGATTTTCCTCTGTGTTCAAACACCCAGAAAACAACACTGGCTAAAATATATAAAAAAAATAAAACATAGGAACATAGCTCAAGCCTTGCTTTAATTCTTGATGAAAAAAGTACTTAAATCGGTTAAGTTTTGGAGAAGGAATCAGCGGACAACGAATCAAAGATTTTCTGTTTTTTTATTAGAACTTTTGTCGTGTTGTCTCTATCGCGCTCTGCAGTGGGAGACTTGAGATTGGTGAGACAGCAATACATTTTCAAATACCTATTTTCAATTTCTCTCGCTCCTGGTGTATCCTCTTAATGACAGTCGCGCGGCTGCCGCATTGCTTACGACGTAAATATGTGAAGGCAGCCTAACGCCTCCGTGGTCCAGTGGTTAAGAGCGTGGCTCTTGACTCGGAGGTCGTGGGTTCGATTCCGGCATTGGAAACATGTTATTTCCAAGTTTGGTTAGGACAATGCGGGTTGATCACCTGATTGTCTGACAAGTAGATATTCCGTGCGTCGGATGGGCATGTAAAAAGTCTGATCTCTCGCCAGTCGTGTCGCTCTTCCGTCCCACTGGATTATGGTATAGGAATAGAGAGTGCTGCGCACACACTTGGCCACTATAAAATTACTGTTCACTGTTTACATGCTAGTTATTTGGATGTGTATTGTGTAACGCCTCCGTGGTCTAGTGGTTAAGAGCGCGGCTCTTGACTCGGAGGTCGTGGGTTCGATTCCGGCATTGGAAACATGTTATTTCCAAGTTTGGTTAGGACAATGCGGGTTGATCACCTGATTGTCTGACAAGTAGGATAATCCATGCGTCGGATGGGCATGTAAAAAGTCCGTCTCGTCGTCCGTCGGAGATACTGAATGTATGCTTGAATATAATATTTGTATTACTTTGGAAGCTAATACCATGAGTATAATAAACAAAAATAGGGAATATACGTGGGAGAGCCATGCTTCGGCACGAATGGGCCGGCTCGACCGGATAAATACCACGTTCTCACAGAAAACCGGCGTGAAACAGCGATTGCGCTGTGTTTCGCCGAGTGAGTGAGTCTACCGGAGGTTCAATTCCCTTCCCGATCCTCTCCTTTTCCTTTCCCATCCCTACCCTCCCCTATTAGCCTATTCCCTCGTAAAAGGCCGGCAACGCACCTGCAGCTCTTCTGATGCTGCGAGTGTTCATGGGCGACGGAAGTTGCTTTCTATCAGGTGACCCGTTTGCTCCTTTGCCCCCTTATTTCAATAAAAAAAATTGATAACGGAGAAAGGAATGTTCATATGCTGAAGATTATTGCTGTATTTTTACTGACCGACTTCCAAAAAGAAGGAGTTAATACGTTCGGCTGTATGTATCTTTTTTTTTTTTATTATAATTTTGTAGCTTTCAAATTATGAGTTAATGATACTCTAAAAACGGTATATTACAGCATCTCCGTAGGGGGACCGCCTTAGTAAATAGTTTGACAGATGGGGCTAATTAGGTAATTAATATTCGTCCCTGAGTGTAACAGTAAGCGACATAAATGAACTACTGGTTAATTTGTGTACCTCTCCTAGTCAGGGGTGTGCTTCACGGTGTTGATAGTCGGTTTAACCTACCGTAAGGTTTATAAGAGAGTGCCCCTAGTGTCAAACAATGATTACTAATAATTCAACGCCATAATAATAATATAAATTTTTGTTAGGTACTGTGTTAAATGTGAAAAGTAGCTAAGTAATATATTTTTTTATTTTTTTTTATTTATGATATAAGGGGGCAAACGAGCAAACGGGTCACCTGATGGAAAGCAACTTCCGTCGCCCATGGACACTCGCAGCATCAGAAGAGCTGCAGGTGCGTTGCCGGCCTTTTAAGAGGGAATAGGGGAGGGTAGGGATGGGAAAGGAAGGGAATAGGGGAGTATAGGGAAGGGAATTGGGCCTCCGGTAAACTCACTCACTCGGCGAAACACAGCGCAAGCGCTGTTTCACGCCGATTTTCTGTGAGAACGTGGTATTTCTCCGGTCGAGCCAGCCCATTCGTGCCGAAGCATGGCTCTCCCACGTATAAATAAGTTGGCATACACAAAATCATGATCATACAACTTCCAATTTGCTGTTTACTATTTACATGCTGGTTATTTGGATGTTTTTCTTAATTGTTAAAAATAATTCATTTCTAATAGAAACTAACTAGATGACGCCCACAATTCGTTTATCGCGCGGAAACCTTACATTTTTCCGGGATAAAAAGTACCATAAAAACATGTCCTTCCTCAGGACTCAACCTATGATATTATTGTACCAACCTATAATATTGTAACTTCTACATCAAATTTCAGCACAATCGGTTCGGCAGTTTAGGCGTGAAGAGGTAAAAGACAGATACAATTTCGCATTTATAATTTTGGTAAGAATTGTACAATTTCTTCATAAGCTACAAAATATATTTAGCTACGCTGTAGACGACGAGCCTAACTTTTTATTTTCTTATTATTTCAAGAATACGCTGTCCATTTGAGATTCCCTCCACAAAAATAGCCCTATTTAAAATTCCCAAACGTCCTATATTGGACCGTGCATTCGAATTTCGTTACCACAATTACCTATTATGTTTTCATGACAAATTTTATGGACGTCAAGTGTGATGCGGCTAGTACTGATAAAGCTAGATGACCACAAATTTGCTATGCCGACAACTACATCTTTCCTCAACAAAAACTATTCAGTATGCATATTAATTCCTCTGAAAATATAAATCTATACAAAAATTCATTTAATCCCTCGATCGCGGATTCTTGGAAATCTATTGTTATTCTATTGTTATCGCACACCAAACCTGGTTTCTTAGATTTGTGGCGCGTTGACGAAAATGCACTGATATCTGAGCAAGAAAGAAAAGCAGCTGCCTCTCAAGTAACACTTTATAAAGGTGGCATTCTGATCCTCGCGGCACGCGACAGCCATCGCCAAACATAAATCCACTTTATGACCTAGACCTGATTTTTCATTTTTACCGATATTGGTCTAGCGGTCAAAATAAAACTAACAACTTTAGTTCGGATTGGCTAGTTCTAATTGTCACCTAAAAAGGTTTTACTCCTAGATTTTTTACTCCTATAAAACAGTTATCATTATCAAAACATGCTAACCTTATAATATGCTTTTAAAAACGGCATAAGCTGTTGCGTTTAAGACTGAAATACATTTCATTGAAAGTCCTTGCAACCGCCATTTTCTTTTTGAAGTTACCTGATGATTGTTGCATTCAAACTTAACCACACGAGACTGGCTCCTAAAGAAAAACTGTGTCTAAGAACGGACTTAAATGTTTCCCTACGACCAAATAGCGGTTGCAAAATTGCGCAGGTTTCTTAAAGTCTTTGGAATAGTTTTGAAGTTTAAAATTGACTCCTCTCCCTGCATAAATCCCATGGATCAATTTCTTATTTCGTTTGGTCTCTGGAAGTATTGAAGAACTTAAGTCATATAAATAAAGAATCGCATGGATAATCAACTTTTAAAAATTGTAGTCCGCTTAAAATGTAGCGCTAATCGTTATCAAGTTATAAAAAAACTATGTTGATCAGAAACAATATTCACGCAATCCTACATGGATGTTTTGATTTTTCCTCATCACGCCATGTCAATTAAATACTATGTTAAAAACCACAAAGACTTCAACACGACGAGAATTTGAAACATAACATTGATACATTGATTAACCAAATATCACCTTAATAACACAAAATTGTCGCAATAAATTATTATTAAGTGTCGTTTGGAGGAAATTTAATTAAGTAAAGCTCTCGTTCAATTTATTATCGCGTATAAAATCTGAAGCGATAAAATGTTGCGGTGTTACATTCGGAGCTATTTTACTTGTGTGTCTACAAAATTGAACCTTTTTCCGTCGAAAAAGACGTCATTTTAAAGGTAAAATAACTCTAAATGCAGTGATGTAGGCTGTCGCCAAACATAAATTGGAATTTCACGCGGTTAGATTGGTTACGATTAAAATCTTATGTTGTAAACTCCATGATAGAATGGAGTAAACATTTTGTTTGGGCGCAATTACACGCGTTGAGAAAGATGAGAGTGCAAGTGAGAGTAAAAAGAATAAAAAGAGAGTTGAATAATAGAATAATATAAGTAGACCACGTAAAATATATCCTTTTTTCTATCTAATATTAATTATAGTTTAGCAATAATCTTCAGCATATGAACATTCCTTTCATCGTTATTAATTTTCTATTTTTGTTTATTATACTCATGATACTCGTATCAGCTTCCGAAGTAATACCAATTTATTGAAATTTAAGCATACATTCAGTATGTCCCTAGTATTTACAAATTACGTTTATTTGAAACACACGCCAATAGATGGACAAGTTCATTAACTACATATTAACCGTTTGAATTTTTAGGTCAATTTTGAACTAAGATTCAAGTAAAAAAAATTGATTTTGGTGTGATCTCGGCAACGCGGCAAACGTATGTTTGTCGGTCGCAGTCTCGTGGGCATCGGAAAGCCACCTTTAGATAACTTAGCACCTCAGATAAAGTTGCACCTTGCTTAATGATTTATACGGCAACTCAGTCTTATGGACTTACCGTCAGAACTCAGAACTCAGGACTCAGAAATCGTAGTCTGAACTTCCGATGTCTCGCTTCAACTAAGTTTTACAGATATTAAATGTATAAGAGCTGTTTTGACGTGGACAAAAAATTGCTTCAATGAAAACATAAAACCATATCTACAGGGTGTAACAAAAATAAGTGATAATACTTTAGTGTGTGTACGTGTTCCTTGTAGAGAGTTCACTGTGAAAGTAGCAGCGCTGAAAGACCAAAATTTTTTTTCACTTGTATGGGGAATCTCGTGACGCTCAGGCTGCGCTGCTACTTTTACAGTGAACGCTCTACAAGGAACACGTACACACACTAAAGTATTATCACTTATTTTTGTTACACACTGTATAAGGCTGGCTGCATACACACGTTTTCCGCATACGATTTCCGAATTAGTTTTCCGTGTTCACTCTGTTTTGTTACATCCTTGTAGATAAATTGTTCATCGTTTCAGTACCGTAGTCTCGTGAAATTACCCCGGGAAAGTCTAAGTGAATTCCGCTTAATTTTCACTAAAAATAAATTTTAATAAGGTCCCCCGGTCATCCACTTAGCATCACTTCCAGAAGGAAAAAGGCAAGAAACAATTAGAAGAATAATGGCACGCTAATTTATTATAGGAACAAAGTAGGCGGTGGTTTTTATCAAGGGCTTATTACGTAGGAAAGGACTTTGTTTTCCTATATTGAAGTAGCTACTATTTTACACTCCAGAAACAGAATAATTTATCATTTTTTTACTAGATGATACCAGGCCTTTTAGCCAAGACCTTTTGTTTGTCGGTTCTTTATAGAATCGCTGATCAAAATGTATGGAATTAAAATAAGCGTTCGTTAATATGACGTCGACGTTTGACTCGTCTAATGTCAATTCCATACATTTTGATCAGCGGTTCTATAAAGAAGGTAACGAACATACAGACAGACACACTTTCGCATTTTTAATATTACTAGATGCCCCGGTTCCTCCTAATTTATGAACCTTCCCTGGACTTCCACGAACAATAATTATGTTGAGACTAAAATAAGCCAAATCGGTTCAGCCATTCTCGAGTTTATAGTGCGTCAAGAAAGTGAAGATATTAAAAAGTGGTGTCATCCCTTTCAAATCAATCAGAAAAAAGGGATGTAACTACGATGTTGCCACTTTTTAATTTCTTTACTTTATTGACGCACTATAAATAAGACTAACAAAAATTATATTAATTTTAATTTTAGATATACTTTCAATGAATTTCAGAAGTTTCCTACGTACTTTATGGATCCCATGACCAATTTGCTACCTTGGTAATCGTAGCACCAGACTTAATTAATAAACTTTAAAACAACAATATTAAGTATCTATAATTATTTTAATCGCTTGACATTAAACTCGAGTCTCGATGTAAAATAATGTGAAAAGTACCAATACGAGTAATAGGGTCATAATGGACGATGCATGGTATAGTGGTTTATGATAGTAATGATGATGATGATGATGAATGTAATTTTCATAGTAGCATATTATGCTTACCGTTCTTAAAACAACGCCGAAACTCCCAAACTTGTATTGATAAAGAGTCAGGAGTTCTTTCAGCATCTTCCAAACCATATAATACCTCTGTACAAAATCTTACTTCTTGTTGGTAGCATATGCTCAGAATACTTTTCACGAAACCGAAGTCACCACATGTTTCCATAAAAATTTTGAGAAGTTCCCTCGATTACTCATGGATCCCTTCATCAGGTCACCACTTTTGTGAGCATGGTGCCAAGTTGGGATGATACGCTAAACACCAAAAGAAAAAATTTGAAAATCAGTTCACAAACGGCGGAGTAATCGTTGAACATAAAAAACTAACTTAACACCTCCTCTATTTTGAAAGTTGGTTAAAATTTTTCTTTGTATTATTCTGATGTATAAGCTACATTATTGTAAGGCTTCATTAAAATCGTTTCAGTGGTTTTTGTGTGAAAGAGTAACAAACATCCATCCAAACTTTCGCCTTTATAATATTAGTAGGATAGTAGGAAGTATGAATAGAGAAGTAAAGATCATTATAGCATGATACCATTATAAATAATAGCATGATTAATTGGTAAATAAAATATATGAAAATAATTCCTCTTGGAAAAGCTTTTGAATTGGCCTTTTATTTGTTGCCAAGCGAAATATAAATATTTTATTAAATAACTGATGGCTTTATTTATATTCCCAACTTACTCAAAATTATATTCCCTTTCTCAAGGTAAAATACATACGTAATTTGTTATATTATAGTGAATTTGGCTTAAAAGGATTGCTAAATATTTTGTATACTAATTTTATTAATGCCCTAGAGAAATTCTCTTGTAAATAATATTTTCATGTTATCATTAGATATGTCGCAGCCATCTGGTTGAATCTGCAATTTGATTGAATGACTAGCGAATTCATTGAATTTAAATTTAATGGTTGAAACCATTAACAGATATGTCTATTGTGCCATTAATGACTAAAGGACCAGCTTGTCATGTCGTTGACTGTAACGTTTAAGCTCAATTTACACCGGCGTGGAATGGAAGCGTCAATTTTGCCTCATGACGCGGGAATTCGCTGAAATGCTAAAGCATTCCCGCGGATTCCCGCGTCATGAGGACATCCCATTGTTTAGTCTGTATATTTTACTTGACTAGTCCACGCCATTTACCGCAAATTCGGACAGACACAGATTCCCACACAGACGGTACCGGAGAATTCTCAAAAATTCCGCGGTAGACGTCCTATTTTTGGCTCCTACTTAATTTTCGTCTCGTATTTAATTTTCGTATTGTGTGTTGTTGATATAAAGTTCAATATGCTATACACAGTTTTGTTGAAAAAATCGCTTCCGTTCCCCTCCGCAGCGGTATAACTCGTCAAGTCTTTGACTGTAAATAAAATGGTTTAATTTAATAAATTCACTAGTGATTCAATCAAATAGCAGATTAATTCAGATAACTGCGACAGATATACCTAATAATACGCAGTGAAAGTTTGTCGTGAATCAAATTTTTACTCCTTAAGTACAGACTTTTACCTCTACGATTTTATTATATGTACCTACTCATATACAGTATGACTGGTGAGACATGTTCAATACTTAAGGAGAGTACTCGGTACTCGATTCTCATTATAATTATATAATAAAATTAGGTACCTAATTTTTGATCAAATATTCCTTTAAGTAAATTAATCGTGGACTCTGTAAATGGCTGGGCAAGTAGCCGTGGCGGCGTGCGCCATCTATATATCTATGGCCGCTACCCGTCCCGCGCGCGGAGTCCATGCGTTGGGTAAATAATTATTTAACTTTAAGCTACATTTACTGAGTGTATTTTTATAGTTATTATTGTATGCTTAGTAAATAATTTGAAAGAAAGTGATCAATATTTATAATAGCCAAATATCACGTCCTCGACTCTCAAGTATTGAGCATATCTCACCAGTCACCAGACATGCTGTAGAGTAAATAGGTAACTAATATAAAGAAGTTCATCTATTTTTATCAATAATTTAATACTCGTATTGGAATTAAATCCAGTTTTCGATAACATCATTTTTATAAACATTAGCTACAAAATAATATGACAAAACGTAAATAATTGCGAATCACTCCTATGCACGTGCCATCAGAATCTCGTCCAAATGCGCATCAAATAATAGATCCCAGAACGCCATTCTTCTGCGGAAGGGACGAGAGATGACGGTCATGTTGGTGTCTATCTGGAGACACGGTACGGAGTCCGCGGTCAGCGGCGGCCAAGACACCGGCAGCAGCTCAGACTTCACAGGCGTTGGATTCCTGAAATGACAAACCCTTTAGGTGGACCACACTTAGACAGAACGAACCAGTAGGCCGACTTCAAAGATGCTGACAAGTCGGTGCGTTGCACCAAGTGGTAAGGCGAGCACCGGCCGACTACTGCGTGAAACATATTAACTTTTTTTTTATGAAATACGGTTGCAAACGAGCAAACGGGTCACCTGATGGAAAGCAACTTCCGTCGCCCGTGGACACTTGCAGCGTCAGTTGAGCTACAAGTGCGTTGCCCTCCCCTATTACCCTATTCCCTCTTAAAAGTAAGAGGGAATAGGGTAATAGGGGAGGGTAGGGAAGGGAATAGGGGATGATAGAGAAGGGAACAGGGTAGGGCGTGAAACAGCCTATATAACAATATATAGGCTGTTTCACGCCGGTTTTCTGTGAGAACGTGGTATTTCTCCGGTCGAGCCGGCTCATTCATGCCGAAGCATGGCTCTCCCACGTATAAACTAATTCTAAGGGCTTCCACACATACCTGCGAATTCGCATCGCATCGGTAATAAACTGCGTGAAATTTTAATGGTTGTTTTCCCGCAGTAAAATGATTATATCTTAGTAGCACAATAGATTTATGAAGCTTTTTTTATGCAAATCATAAAAAAATTCGACCGGGTCATAGCCGCTCGCGCCTATCGGCATAAAGTTGCCATAGTACGTCATACAAAATATTTTTTATTTAAAAAAAATAACTTGCATTATTCGATAGTACTACTATAGGTAAATCGTTCTGCTGCGGGAAAACAACCACTAAAATTTCACGTTGTAGGTCTTATTTGTAGTATATATTTGAAGCTTGGGAGGAGTCTCAGGATAATTTAGATGTGTATTGCAATCTCTCCAAAGCCTTCGCTTATGTTGATCATGCTACAATGATCAGGAATAGCTCTCAGCCTTTTGACTTCTTACCTCATAAATAGGACTCAAATGCTTGAAGTAAACGATAATAGGTCTAATGGAACTAAAATAAAATTAGGTGTCTCACAGGGATCTATTTTGGGCCCATTTCTTTTTCTCATCTATACAGGGTGCAATTAAACCTACCAGCCAATTTTTTTAGGGCTTAGGTGTCATTAGGAGAGTCCATTTAACCAAAAAAAAGGGTGTTAATTTTTTTACAATGTAATATTGTATGTTAGAAAAAATATAAGTAAATTTAAAGCTAAAAGTGACACAGCACAGTATGAACACCAGAAATAAGCACAAGCTAGATTTGCCGGACTTAGTAAAGTTAGTAATTCTTTTAAATATTAAAAAATAATAATATGGCTAACGATATGTTAAATAATGTGCATATTTAATGTTTTATTTTTTAAATGTCCTATTGATATTTAGCAAACCTTAAAATAAAATAATTTTATACGAATCTTGCGATTTTCCAAATCATCGCTGAATGTAATTTTAGTAAAATCAATTTTAGTACTTAGCCTTACCCGTATTTGACAAAGTTGGCCCATAACGTGGTCACTCGATCGATCATGACTTGTTCTGCTTTATAAGTAGTATCCGGAATAAAATCCGTGGTGAACATGTACCCCAGCTCATCCGAGTGGGTCGCTCCGACTTCAGCTGTTATATTTAAAGCATTTTTCATTCTATTTAGATGCCCATTATAAGAAAACAAGTAGAGATACACACTCGTGTTCTCGTGTTTTGCATACTTGACCATCTGCCGCTGCATCGGGTACACGTAATTATAATCAGAAATCATATCAATCATCGCATATTTATTGATTTCGCGATCTGCGTCGTCCACATAGAAACGATAAACTAAATCCACGAGGTCGCTCTTGCTCCAAAGATTTAAGGTTTCATTCAGATAATTTCGAAATGCATCCCGCAGATTAAATAGTGGTTTCCTAATGGAAACATAGTAATTAAAAATGCCCTCCCGGTCTGTAAATCCGCCTAATATTTTCAATCCATTGACGTTCCATCCGTCGGATAGCTCTGGGTTTTTCGTTATAAACGGCACGACTCCTTCAAATTTTTTTTCGATACACGGCTTCCATACGAACCCCTTCTCTGAAGCTTCAATAACAGATTTGGGACTAGCTGCGGCCAGGAACGATAGAGCGGAGGACGTGTTATTAGTTTTAAAGCCGAGATCACTAGCGATACTGAGGAGCCTCGACGGATCGGAACGGTGAAGGAAGTTCCAGTACGTGTTTGACCCGCTTTGCAGGATGGCCTGCTGGAACAGCCTGGGCCGGTCGGTCAGTAGATGCGTTTCGACCAGCATGGAGCCGGAGCTGTGGCCGCCGAGGGTGAGCTTTTGCGGATCCCCTCCGAACGCGCGGATGTTGTCTCTGACCCACTCAATGGCGGTGTACTGATCCCGGAGACCCTGGTTGCCGGGGATCTCAGGGATGTCCATGCACATGAAACCGTACGGGCCGCTTCTAAAATTAAACGTGATCACTATAATATCGTGCCGCACGAGATATTTAGGTCCGTAACTGTTCGTTAGGCTGTGACCGTATTTAAACATTCCCCCGTATACATAAATATAAGCAGCCTTATTTTTCGTCTCCGATTTCGGCACGAATATGTTGAGTCGGAGGCAGTCGAGGGTGCCGTCGTATGCAGCACTTTTCTTTTTTAAATTAAATACTTCTATGATCTGCGGACACACTGGTGATTCCTCGGAAGCTTCAAACACTTTGTCGAATTTCTCGTGCGGGATGGCCGCCTGAAAGAATTTTTAGTCATAATGCTGAACCAGCCGAATCCGTATTCATCGCATTCGGGATAATTGAAGCCGAAATTGCTAGTTTTATCTTAAATATCAACTATGCATTTTGGAGCATTCATTGCACTTATTTACGATCGGATGAATTGCGACGCTCTCACAATTTTCTACAAGCGTGTACTCACTCCGAAGGGATTGCTGGCGTTGACTCTGGCGTAGGGTATGCCAAGGAACATGACGTAGTCCCCGTCTGGGGCCGGCACACCGCGGATGCTGCCCGCCGGCGCGTGCACTACCAGCGTCCCCTCTCCCACAGCGGGTCGCATCCACACTACCAATATCACTGCATACACCAGCATTATGCCTCGAGAGAATAGAGCCCCTGGCTAAGACGTTTTCTATATCGCTTGTTTCTAGTGGATCAAAATGTATGGTATTGACATGGCAAGAGCCAAATGTCGACTATTATTATCGAACGCTCATGTCAATTCCATACTTTTTTGATCGGGGATTCTATGAAGAATGAAGGAACATATTAGCTAGGGGCTGTGATTACATAAAAACGACATCTTCCACTAAAAACTTGCCGCGAAATGACATAATGTGATTAACATTTTAAATATAGATGAGGACATTAGCAAATCTAAGCAGACTATTAACATTACTTAAGATGCAAACGCATTAAATATAAATAACACTGGTCGGCATAAAAAAGAGAAAAAAAGCGTATATGTGGACTTAATACATAATATGGATAACATCTAATTTCGACGCTATATTCTTTTTTTTGTTTGCGCTAGAATTGATTTATTATACTTGCAGGTAGCAGTATTTGTGAATTTTAATACATATATATCAAATATCAGCGTTCACAAATACTGCTGTTCTGTTCACAGAACACAACAATCTGTCAAGTTCTATCTGTCTATGTTAGAAAGTACCAAAATGTGAATTTGCGAACGCAGTGAATGTTTTGGACAAATGAGCGATGTACAAAAATTTGAAATAAGACGACATATTATTATGAGTTGCTTTCAATATTTTATTTTTGTAAATCAAATTAATCACAATAATATAATAATATAATACTAGATGTCCCGCGCGGCTTCGCCCGCGTAAATTAGGAATTTTACGGAAACCGTACATTTTCCCATAAAAAATAGCTTATGTCCCTACTCACTTCACGTGGTCTACTCTATATCTGTGCCAAATATTGCCATAAATCGTGAGATAAACCCTTTGTCCCGTTTTTCCCACATTTTCTATCTAACACTGAAATATTTTTTTTAGACCATTTTGTTAAAAGCTATGAGAATGATAGTACAGGTGATGCTGTATATACCGGCTCCTCCAATATTTCTCGGCTAAATGACATTGAGTGTCGAAATGAACTTGTGTCTAAAATAGAGAATTCATTGGAGAAAGTCTCTAAATGCCACCCCATTTGCCGTAACTTAGTCCAATTCAACCCCGCCAAGACACAAGTCTGCGCGTTCACCACTAAAAAGTCACCAATTATGGTCGTATAACCTCGTTTTGAGGGCACATCTTTAACCATCTCCCATAGCATTGAAAACTTGGCGTTAACATATCAAGCGAAGTCCAGTTTCGATATTATCTAGACGGTAAAGCCAAGTTAGCCTCAAAGAAGCTTGGTGTTCTTAACTTACAGAGTGAGACAGTACTTCAGTCCGTACCAACGCCTACAACTCTACAAGGCGCAGGTTCGGCCTCATATGGAATATTGTTCTCATCTCTGGACAGGGGTGCCAAAATTCCAACTGCTCCCTCTGGATCGTATCCAACGAAGGGCCGCTCAAATTGTTGACTGCCATAGTTTTTCTAACAGCTTGGACCCCTTGGAATTACGCCGAGATGTAGCTTCACTCTGCATCCTCTATCGGTTGTATCAAGGGGAATACTCTGAGGAATTGTTCGGAATCACACCTGCAACTTTTCGCCATCGTCCCACTCGAAAAATATACCCTCATCACCTAATGGTGATCTGATGATGGGATCCATGAGTAATCGAGGGAACTCCTCTAAATTTATATGGAAACATATGGTGATTTTGGTTTTATGAGAAGCATCCTAAGCATATGCTACCAAAACGTAAGATTTTGCACCAAGATATACTATGGTTCCGAAGATACTAAGAGATTCCTTATAGATACAAGTTTGGGGGTTTAGGCGTTGTTTTAAGAACTGAAAGCATATGCTACTATGCAAATTAGATCATCATCATCATCATCATCATCACTACCACGTCAGGGTCACCAATGTCACAACTCACATAATTCATAATTCATAATCATTTATTTGCCTTGAATGTAGGTTACAAAAGTTCTTACAATATTATAAATGGTACAAACATTCTGCTATAAGTAGCGTACAAATGTTATAATAGTAGAAAACATGCATAGAAAATTAATTAATAAGTTATATAACTAAACAAAATATTCAGTATGTCAAAAATGATTATATCTATATGAAACAAAATATAACTTCTTAATCAAACTTATCTCTACAAATTACAATCTTAGTGTAATAAAAGGTAAGTATGTCGTTTTTTTTTTTAATAAATGTCAATAAATAAGTATTAAATAAATCAAGTAAATAAATTATTATTATAATCTAAGTACTAACTGGAATGAGATTTGAAATAATGAATTCATTAGTACTGTAATAGCCTTTGTCAAGTAAGAAATTAAATATGCGATTTTTGAATGAATTTAATTGTAGTTGCCTTATGTCTTCGGGTAATTTATTATAAAAAGTTATAGCCATAAAATATGCACTGTTTGCAAAAATATTGAGCCTTTTAATTGGAATTTGTAGTTTGTTTCCTCTATATGGCCTTTCGCTTATTACTTTTTTTTTGTCATGAAACAATTCTTTGTGACTTTTAATTTATACTTGAGTATTTCAAACATATATAGGCAAGGTAGTGGTAGTACATTAAGTTTTTTAAATCACGGCTTGCAGCTCTCTAGTCGTCGGGCACCACATATTGCTCTTAAGCAAGCATTTTGTTTTATAAAAACTCTCTGGCTGTGTGCTGAATTGCCCCATAACACAATACCGTATCTTAAAATGGATGATATGTAACCGTGATAAGCTATAACAGCCGCCTTTTCGTTGACATTTTGAGATAAGTTACGCAGTACGTATATAAATCTATATATTTTTGTGCACAATCAATCTGTATATTGTTTCCAAGAAAAGTGTTCGTCCATTTTGATTCCTAAATATGTAGTTTCGTCAGTAAGCGCAATATTAGCACCACTGTAACTTATATTTAAATATACATTTGAACTATTTAATGTCTTGAAATGTATCATATTTGTTTTATCTGCATTTATCTTTAAAGTATTAGTCTCTATCCAATTGGCATTGTCCAAAAAAATCAGATGTACATTTTATTTTTTCGTTTAAAATAGGGTATTTTAAGAATATAAATTAACTAATTTTGAAATTCATTGGCTAGTTTTTACTTAATAAATTTTTAAAGTTTCGCTCTGACGTCATCATCGGCGGCCAATTGACCTCTGCAGTATGTTTTAAATTTCCTTTCAATCTTATTTATAATGCCTGGTTCGTCAAATGCAAGTTCTCATTATTTGAAAGCTGATACGAGAAGCTTACCAAAAGGTCGAATTTATTGCTAATTTAACGCCATTGAAGGTCAAACTAAGGTTAAACATATTTGTTCAAAAATATAAGTAAGTAACTAATGGGTATTTTTTTCGTTTATATACATAAAAACGATCACTGCCCTTATTCCTCGAAATGTTTTTGTAATGAGCAAAATTAAAAAAAATGGACAATCCCCATTATAAATTATTTTTAAGCTCTATTTTTTATTTCTTCATATAAAAGTTCTTTATTATTACTTACGTAAATAATCGTAATATCATCTACATATAAACAATATTTATGCTTTATTATTTTAGGGAAATCGTTTATGCACAGCAAAAATAACAAAGGCCCTAATACACTACCTTGTGGTACGCCATTATATGGATTGTTTGTCATGTATGTCGACATTATGTTACCTGCCCGTTTACCTTCTTTTCTAAAAATTTCTACCGCCGGTTTCCTATTTTTCAAGTAGCTTTTGATCCACTCAAGTGCTTAATAGTTCAGATATTTTGTTACCTATTTTTTTTATTATTTTAGTAGATATTTGGTCAAAGCCAGTAGAATTCGTATCCCTCAAACCTTTAATTACTTTAGTGATTATTGTAGTTTTATAACTTTGGTAACTGGCGATAAAAATATTGTTGTATAGTTATGAGGAATTGAATCATTACTATTTTCATTAAAGCTAACATTTTGTTTATTACATTTACTAATAGAAATAAAAAAAATAAAAATAAAAAATAAAAAATGTTTTATTTCTGAGTAAATTTGAATCAAATTTTTTCAGAATGTCTACCTGATGCCTACCACCGGTTCGGGAACTACCCCGGCGAGAAGAACCGGCGTAAGAAACTCGCATGGGTTCCACTTTTTACCAAAAAAGTGAGAGAAAAATTATTCTTTTAAAATAAAGTTTACAATTTTGTAACTTAATATTATATACAATGTCAACATACATAATTGTAAGTCATAATATAATAATGTAGAAGTAGCCAAGCAAGAAGCCATCCTACTCCCAAGATGTGCCATCTTCTATGAAATCATTGACCTTATAATAAGCTTTGGCACACAAACGCTCTTTGACTACTTTTTTAAATTTATTAATGGAAAGATTTTGAACGTTTTCTGGGATTTTATTGTAAAGGCGTATACATTGACCTTTAAAAGATTTACTGACTTTACTAAGTCTGATCACTGGCATGTCCAGCTTGTGCTTATTTCTAGTATTTCTACAGTGGATGTCACTTTTAACTTTAAATTTATTTATATTTTTTCTAACATATATTACATTATCCAAAATGTATTGAGAAGCAACAGTTAGAATACCAATTTCTTTAAATTTATCTCTCAGAGATTCTAAAGCAGACATTTTATAAATAGAACGTATGGCTCGCTTCTGCAGCACAAATATTGTATTAATGTCGGCAGCGTTTCCCCATAAAAGGATTCCATATGACATCCTACTATGAAAATAACTAAAATATACTAATCGTGCCGTGTCTTCGTCAGAAATTTCTCTAATTTTTCTGACTGCATATGCTGCAGAACTGAGCCTACCTGCTAGATTAGCAATGTGAGGACCCCACTGTAATTTACTATCAAGTGTAATACCTAGGAATACAGTGTTATCTACCAAATTCATCTTCTCATCATTTAATAGCACATTGGTTTGGACTTGCCTAACATTGGGCAAAGTAAACTTTATACATTTAGTTTTACTAGAATTTAAAAGTAAGTTATTAACATTAAACCAATGTACTATTTTTGAGAGAGCACTGTTTACCTCGTCGTAGTTCGACTGTTGTCGCTTCACTTTAAAAATAAGTGAAGTGTCATCAGCAAAAAGCACTATCTCATTATTATTATCCTTTACTAGATAAGGTAAGTCATTTATATAGATGAGAAAAAGAAATGGGCCTAAGATAGATCCCTGTGGGACACCTAATTCTATTTTGGTTCCATTGGACCTTTTACTATTTACCTCAACCCTTTGAGTCCTATTTTTAAGGTAAGAAGTCAAAAGGCTGAGAGCAGAGTCCTTTATGCCGTAGTGGCGCAGTTTCCTGATCAATGTAGCATGCTCAACACAATCGAAGGCTTTGGAGAGATCGCAAAACACACCTAAGGCATCCTGCGACTCCTCCCAAGCTTCAAAAATACTACAAAGAAGTCCTATACCAGCATCCGTTGTGGATCGACCCTTAGTAAATCCGTATTGGTTATCGTGCAGCAAATTATTTGAATTAAAATGCACTAGTAATTGTTTTAAAATAATTTTTTCAAATATTTTACTAAAGGTCGGTAGAATCGATATAGGCCTGAAATTAGTGGGATCCGATTTAGTCCCGGCTTTAAATAAAGGAACAATCTTGCTATGCTTCATCAAGTCAGGAAAAACACCATTTTTTATGCAGTTATTAAAAATCATTGCTAGATGAGGAGCTACGATATCAATTATTGATTTAATAATTTTTGTAGACATGCCCCAGAGATCTGCAGTATTTTTAATATTCAACAATTTAAAGGTATCAATAATATCTCTGGGGTTAATTTCTCTAAACTTAAAATTGACATCACACTCCTTTACATTGTCTCTGAGTAGCTTTTCGGCAGCTTCAGGTGAAGAATTTAAATTTTTAGTCGTTGAGACCGGAATGTCAGCAAAAAACTTTTCAAAGACCGTCGCAACTTCTTGATCATTAGTAATCTTTTTATTTTCAAAGTATAGTTCAAAATCAGAGCTGCGACAGGATACATTTCCAGTCTCACCAGCTATAACCTGCCATGTTGTTTTTATTTTATTTTTAGAGCGTTTAATTTTGTTTTTTATGTACAGGGCTTTAGCAGCTTTGCAAACTTTTCTAAAGGTTTTTGAGTAGTTTTTAACATATGCTTTAAATACTTCACTATTGTTAATACACCTTTCATCATATAGTTCATATAATCTTTTTCTACTAATTTTAATCCCCTTTGTTGCCCATTCAATAAATTTAGTTTTTTTATTACTGTTTCTAACTGTTTTAGAAGTAAATATTGAATTAAATTGAGTTCTTATCACCTTAAATAATTTATTAAAAGCTTCATCAGAGCTGTGTGACCTATCCAATAAATGGATATTTGAATTTAATTTACTTCTAAATAAAATATTTATTAAATTCATCTGCTATTCTTTCAGGATTATTATATATCAAGTCATTGACTTTTATACATTTGATTTCATTAACAGATAAACCTTTATTTTCTATATTTGAGTGTATCACTTCCCAAGCTGCTTTACTTTTGTTTTTAGCTGTATTAATAAACTTTGTGTTACCTATAGATTGTGCTTTAGAAATACATTTTTTTTAATAACTTTGAATACTTTTCATATTTCATTTTGTTAAAATATTTATTGTGTTTTGAGTAAGTATATTGTAAATATAATTTCCTTTTAACCAGACATGATCTTTTCAGTCCTTTAGTTATCCATTTGTTGTTTTTAAGTTTCTTATTTACTACTTTTGATGTTATGATAGGAAAGCACAAATTATAAAAAAGCGTTAATTCACTATGTAATATATTAAACGCCGCATTAGTTTCCTTCTGTTCTAAAACCTCATTGAAAGATAAAGCTAATATACAATTCTTAAATTTAGTAATATTACTATTAGAATAATCCCTCCTTTTTTTTAAATAGTATTCTAATCTATTATTTTTGTTAGAACTCCTATGCTGAATTGTAAAGGAAAGTGTCTGGGCTGTTTCATGATCCGAAAGACCAAGGTAATATGTGTTTGCTGTAGTATTCTCACAATAAGATCTATACATGTTTCCTTTCTTGTTGGTTTTTTAATGTGATTAGTAAGATTGTGATGAGAAAAGATTGAATTAAGTTCCTGAGAAAATTTGTTTACTTTTAGCATATTGATATTCCAATCCCCACACAAAATTATTTTCTTTTTGGCAGTTATCTTAAATTTAAGTAATAGTGAAATGGGAAATGGGAAAGGGCGAGGCTCTGTCGATCCCGCTGACCAGGGTCCACACTTGGGTTTTAACAATTTATTTAGGACTAAGTAGTTAGTCTAGCTATAGTTAATGGTTGGAAATACACTTGTGATATACTCCAATGCCTCTGGTAGCTGCTTTTTCCATTCACTTGGATTTTCTTTGTTTTATTCAACTGATACTCAACAAGCCTTAGGGGCTGTTTCCCCACTTCCTGATAAGTTTCAGATGAAGGATTTGTCAGATAAGTTTCGGATAGGCTATTCACAACTTATCTGCCAGATAAGTTGCGGATACCATATCCGACACTTGTCGGGAAGTCGTGAAACAGCCTGCTAGGATTATATGATATATTTGAAAAGGACATGGAGATTTTATTAACAAAAATAAGTGCATCTAACAAACACATTTTACTTTGTGGTGATTTTTATATAAATATTTTAGACAATAATTCAACCACTGTTAGATTCACTTCTTTGTTAAGATCATATAATTTGACAAATTTGTTTTATGAACCCACAAGGATCAGTGGCAACTCTGCCACATGCATTGATAATATTTTTACCAATATAGACTCCTTAAAGAAAGAAGTCTTAAACATACTAAGCTCTGATCACTGTGGACAACGAGCTATTTTCCCCATGAACAAGAATTTCAAAAAAGTATGTAAAAACAAAAGTACTTGTATTCCAATTAATGATAAACGTATTGAGAAGTTTAGGGGTGAAATTATATCTAAGATTGGAAATTTAGAATATCATAGTAGTCCAGATATGACATTTGGTAATCTTTTCAAATTAATTAAAAACCATTTTGATACTACCTTCACCTCTAAGACAGTTGGAAAAAACAATAAGAGTAAATTTAGTGAATGGGCTACACCAGGTATTATGAAAAGCAGATTAAAACTGTATGAGCTTTATAATGAAAGAACTATAAATCAAAGTGAACACTTTATAAACTATGTAAGATTATATTCAAAAATATTTAAGCAAGTCTGCAGGGCTGCCAAATCTATTCACATTAGAAATAAAATTAAGAATTCAAAAAATAAAGTAAAGACAACGTGGCAAATAATAGCAAGTGAAACTGGAAGAGTCGCCAGTCACAACTCAGATTTTAAATTAAATATAGATAACAAAAATATAACTTCCGACAGTGATGTTGCGACTGCTTTTGAGAAATTTTTCGCTGACATTCCAGTTTCAATTACAAGTAACCTAAAGGACTCTCCTGATGATGCTATATTGTTACTTAAAGAAAATGTAAATGAATGTGATATCGACTTCAGATTTAAAGAAGTAGGTCCTGAAGACATTTTAAAAACTTTCAATTTACTAAATATTAAGAACACTACTGATTTGTGGGGCCTATCAATGAAAGTTATTAAATCTATGATCGATGTTATCGCGCCCTACTTAGCGACTATATTTAATGATTGTATAAAAAGTGGCGTATTTCCTGATCTAATGAAACACAGTAAAGTTTTACCTCTTTTTAAATCTGGTAGTAAGTTGGACCCGTCTAATTTCCGACCTATATCTATTTTACCGACATTGAGTAAAATTTATGAAAAGATAATACTGAATCAATTACTAACGCACTTTAATATAAATAATATTTTACATAATAAACAATTTGGATTTACAAAGGGACGGTCTACTACAGACGCAGGCGTTGAATAGATCAGTAGTATTTTTAATGCCTGGGAGACGTCGCAGGATGCTCTAGGAGTTTTTTGCGATCTCTCAAAGGCCTTTGATTGCGTGCAACACAAAACATTGGTCAGGAAACTCTGTCACTATGGCATAAAAGGCACAGCACTCGCCCTCCTAAAATCGTACCTGTCAAATAGAACTCAGAGGGTTGAGATAAATGGTAAAAAATCTGCTGGTGCAAAAATTGAAATGGGGGTCCCACAGGGGTCTATATTAGGACCCTTCCTGTTTCTTATTTATATAAATGACCTGCCATTCTTAATTAAAGATAAACATGGGATAGTATTATTTGCTGATGATACATCTCTTACATTCAATATCAAACGGCTTAATGCGTGTTATGACGAAGTAAATAATGCTCTCTCAAAGATTGTACATTGGTTTAGTGTTAATAATCTTTTACTTAATAGTAAAAAAACAAAATGTATTAAATTCAAATTGCCCAATGTAAGGCAAACGGAAACCAATGTGCTTTTAAATGGTGATGTTATGGAGCTAGTGGATACAGCTGTATTTTTAGGTATTACACTAGACTCCAAGCTTCAGTGGGGCCCTCATATTGCTGGGTTGGCCGACAGACTCAGTTCAGCAGCATATGCAGTAAGTAAGATTAGACAATTTTCAGATGAAACAACAGCACGTCTAGTGTATTTTAGTTACTTTCATAGTATTATGTCCTACGGCATTTTGCTGTGGGGCAATGCTGCAGATATAAATACAATTTTTGTGCTGCAGAAGCGAGCTGTGCGGGCAATCTACAAGTTGGCCCGTAATACTTCTCTTAGAGAAAAATTTAAGGAAACTGGAATCTTAACTGTTGCTTCTCAATATGTCCTATCAAATGTATTATATTATGTTAAAAAGAATATATATCAATTCACGAAAAATGTATACGCCTTTATAATAAGATCCCAGAAATCGTTCAAAATCTCTCAATTAATAGATTTAAAAAAGTTGTTAAAGAACGTTTGTGTACCAAAGCGTACTATAAAGTTACTGATTTCATGAATGATAGTACACCATGGGAATAAGGTCGCCCCCTGCAGAGCTGTTTCATTATAATATGTATAATAATTGTACACTCGTTGTATTTTATTTAGTCATAATGACACTGTTATTTTATAATGTATATTTTTTTGTAATTTTCCATCTTTTTAGAAAAAGATGGCCCCGTGCGAGTTTCTTACGCCGGTTCTTCTCGCCGGGTTAGTTCCCGAACCGGTGGTAGGCATCTGTGTAGCCCCGACGTTCAGAGAATATTTGAAAAAAAATATTCTGAATAAAAAAATTTGAGTTTGAGTTTGAGCCCTTAAGGTTGCGATTGAATATAGTCGAATATTATGTATGTTTGAACTGGGAAGATTAAGGTGTCTACCCTTGCTCGGAAAGTTTTCTTTACTGAAAGTAATGATAACCCACCAAAAACATAAATGCAAAAATGGAGAGCCAAGTTCCATACAAACATTATTCTTGTCTATGAACTTCGCCGTAAAAAGGATGGAGATCTAAATGAGAGCCAAGTTCTATGGAACATTAAAACATGTAAGTATGTATAGGAACCAAATAACATTATGAACAAATGATTATATTTCATTGCTTTATTGAATATCTATAACAATTGATGTTATTTAAATAATGTGAGATCTTAAACTATATTAGATTTGGCTTGGCTAGTTTTCATCAGAATTAAAATGTTCAATAACTTTATGAAATGACTGATGCGACCCTCACCACAAAGGAGCTACAATTGACTTTGTGGGCTTGTGGTGGAACTCCAAACGCTCGACCCTCAAGACGAAGTGGGTCTTGCTTTAAAGATATATTATTGCACAAACATATAAATAATGATATATTTGTGCTGCAGAAGCGAGCGATACGTTTTATTTATAAGATGTCATCATAATATTAATCCTTAAGAGAAAAGTTTACAGAAATAAATATTCTGACCGTCGCATTTTAATACGTGTTGGATAATGTATGTGAGAAATAATTTCAAAAAGAAAAGCGACAAACATTGTATTAATACTAGAAATAAGAACAAGTTAGAAATACCAGTAATCAGACTTAGCAAAGTGAGCAAATCTTTTTAAAGCCAGTGTATACTCCTATCCAATAGAATCCCGGAAAATGATCAAAATCGTACTATTAATAAACTTAAAAAAGTAGTAAAAGAACGTTTGTGTCTGAAGCCTATTATAAATTCAATGATTCTATAGATTACACCTTAGCTCGGGAATGGGATGGCCCTATAATAATTATATTAGATCATATGGCATAATATTTTTTGAAAATAACAATTTTCCATCTTTACAAACTAGACAGTAGACAAGTAAATAAATCATATCAAATAAATCAAGCTATCAAAATTTCGTCTAAATGCGCATCAAAGAATAGATCCCAGAACGCCATTCTTCTGCGGAAGGGTCGAGAAATGACGGTCATGTTGGTGTCTATCTGGAGACACGGCACGGTGTCCGCGGTCAGTGGCGGCCAAGACACCGGCAGTAGCTCAGACTTCACAGGGGTTGGAGTCCTGAAATGACAAGCCTTTTAGATGGATACTATAACGCTTTTCCTGTCATGCGTGTCACCATCCGTGCGTGGATCTGGTTTGCTTGCGGGTGACAACATGCTCGTGGCCGCGCGCGTGTTGCGCGCATTATATTATGAAAACATCGAAGAAAATATGATAATGCTGGTAAATTGCATGCGGATTAGATCTGCTCAAGGGCAGTTACCCGCATGTCAGGAAAATGATGGACACTATGATAATATTGTCTCTCAGCCAAACATAAATTGCCCATCTAGTTTTTAATATGACTAAAAATATGTTAAATAATGTGCATAGTTAATTATTTCCTCAATGTCCTCAATTGATATTTACCAAACCTTGAAATAAAATTAATTTTATACGAATCTTCCGAGAAATTTTCCCAATCATCGCTGAATATTATATTTTAGTAAAATCAATTTTAGTACTTAGCCTTACCCGTATTTAACAAAGTTGGCCCATAACGTGGTCATTCGGTCGATCATGAGTTGTTCTGCTCTATATGTAGTATCCGGAATAAAATCCATGGTGAACATGTACCCCAGCTCATCCGAGTGGGCCGCTCCGCCTTCTGTTATATTTAAAGCATTTTTCATTCTATTTAGATGACCACTATAAGAAAACAAGTAGAGATACACACTCGTGTTCCTGTGCTTTGCATACTTGATCATCTGTCGTTGCATCGGGTACAAGTGACTATAATCAGAAATCATATCAATAATTGCATATTTATCTATTTCGCGATCTGCGTCGTCCACATAGAAACGGTGAACTATATCCAGAAGGTCGCTCCTGTTCCGAAGAATAAAGTTTTCTTTGAGATAATTTCGAAATCCATCCCGCTGAGTGAATAGTGATTTCGCAATGGGATAATGATAAATAAAAATGCCTTCCCGGTCAGTGAATCCACCCAATATTTTCAATCCGTCAATGTTTCTTCCGTCGGATAGCTCCAGGTGTTTCGTTATGAACGGCACAACTCCTTCGAATTTTTTTTCGATACACGGAATCCATACGTACCCCTTCTCTGAAGCTTCAATAACAGATTTGGGACTCGCTGAGGCCAGGAACGATAGAGCAGAGGACGTGTCGTTAGTTTCAAAGCCGAGATCACTAGCGATACTGAGGAGCCTCGTCGGATCGGAACGGTGAAGGAAGCCCGGGTACATGTTGGACCCGCTCTGCAGGATAGCCTGCTGGAACAGCCTGGGCCGATCGGTCAGCAGGTGCGTGTCGACCAGAATGGAGCCGGAGCTGTGGCCGCCGAGGGTGAGCTTTTGCGGATCACCTCCGAACGCGCGGATGTTGTCTCTGACCCACTCGATGGCAGCGTACTGGTCCCGGAGACCCTGGTTGCCGGGTATCTCGGGGATGTCCGTGCACATGAAACCGTACGGGCCGCTTCTAAAATTAAATGTGACCATTATGATATCGTGCCGCACGAGATATTTAGGTCCGTAGATCTCCATTAGGCTGTGACCGTATTTAAACATTCCCCCGTATACATAAATATAAGCAGCCTTGTTTTTCGTCTCCGATTTCGGCACGAATATGTTGAGTCGGAGGCAGTCGAGGGTGCCGTCGTATGCACTTTTGCGTTTCTTTTTTAAATTAAATTCTTCCTTGAGCTGCGGACATACTGGCGATTCCTCGGAAGCATCAAATACTTTGTCGAATTTCTCGTGCGGGATGGCCGCCTGAAATAATTTTTAGTCATAAATCATAATGCTAAGCCAGCCGATTCCGTATTCATCTCATTCGGGATAATTGAAGCCGAAATTGCTAGTTTTATCTTAAATATCAACTATGCATTTTGGAGCATTCATTGCACTTATTTACGATCGGATGAATTGCGACGCTCTCAGAATTTTCTACAAGCGTGTACTCACTCCGAAGGGATTGCTGGCGTTGACTCTGGCGTAGGGTATGCCAAGGAACATGACGTAGTCCCCGTCTGGGGCCGGCACACCGCGGATGCTGCCCGCCGGCGCGTGCACTACCAGCGTCCCCTCTCCCACAGCGGGTCGCATCCACACTACCAATATCACTGCATACACCAGCATTATGCCTCGAGAGAATAGAGCCCTGGCCAAGACGTTTTCTATATCGCTTCTTTCTAGCGGATCAAAATGTATGGAATTGACATGGCATGAGCCAAATGTCGACTTTTATCGAACGCTCATATCAATTCCATACTTTTTGGATCGGCGATTCTATGAACAAGCGATAAGGAACGTGTTAGCTAGGAGCTGTGATTACATAAAAACGACATCTTCCACTAAAAACTTGCCGCGAAATGACATAATGTGACTAACATTTTAATAAGGACGAGGACATTAGCAAGTTTCTTACTAAGCAGACTATTAATATTAAGTACAGGTATTATAATATCTTATTTTGAAACCAAAAATACAAGTTCAAATGACGTATAAAACGTGACCTCTAATTGCCAAGTTTGAGTAAACAGAACTGACGACTAAAACTGCATAATATATTTTAGAGTGGACGCCACTGCCAGAGGTAAGTGAGTATGCAAAATATGCGTGACGAATTTCGCCAACGGACTTAAGGCGACACCTTGATAATTTGGCTGTAGCGATATCGATTTTTCTCAGCAATGACTAAAGCTAAGAAATTAAAGTTCATTGTCAGTAGTCATCATGTCTTTGTCTTTGAATTACCCATAGCATAACACGATTGATCAACTTTTATAATACAGAATAATTATTCAAAAAGACCTCTGTAAAAAAAGGGATTATAATTTTGCCAACAGAGGAGAGTGATATACAGAGTGTAACAAAAACTAGTGATAATACTTTAGGGTGTGTACATGTTCCTTGTAGAGAGTTCACTGTGAAAGTAGCAGCTCTGAAAGACGAATATTTTTTTTCACTTTTGTATGGGCAAGGGCCCGAGCGTCACGAGTTTCCCCATACAAAAGTGAAAAAAAAATTTGGTCTTTCAGCGCTGCTACTTTCACAGTGAACTCTCTACAAGGAACACGTACACACCCTAAAGTATTATCACTTGTTTTTGTTACACCCTGTATAGATTGGTTCAAGCATACACTCTACTCTGCCCATAACTTATATGAAATATATTAATTATGGTTTTTAAATTACGCGACAAAAACCATTTTGTCGCTTACGCCCTTTCCATTTCTTGCTGTTCCATTTCTTGTTTTCTGTGAGAGGTCGGGCCGGCCTCTCATAGAAAACAAGCAGTGTAAAACATATCCAATACGGTTTTTTACTTTAACGCGGCGTCACCTTCGCCTCTAGTACACCCACGCTGCGAAATATCTGCGAAACAACTGCGAAACTGTAATAGAGCGAGATGCAATATAACGCATTGTCGTGTGACGGATGAGACAGTAAATTGGTTCGCCGCTGTTTCGCAGTTCGCAGCGTCGGTGGACTAGAGGCGTAAGTGAAGAAAAGTTTGAGACGCTCCCCCTACGGAATGTACGGTACGGTACGGATGCCGTAATTTACCATTTTTAGAGCCTTATTAACGCATAATTTGAAAGCTACAAAATTTTAATAAAAATACAGCAATTATCTTCAGTATACGAACGTTTTTTTCATAGTTATTAATTTTATATTTTTGGCTTGTATGGTCATAAGATCAGCTTCCAAAGTAATACAAATTTATTTAAATTCAAGCATACATTTAGTATCTCCCTAGTATTTACAAATTACGTTTATTTGAAACACACGCCAATAGATCGACAATTCCATGAACTACATACTGGTCGTTTGAATTTTTTTAGGTCAATTTTGAAATATGATAAGTAAAAAAAATAGGATTTCGGCGCGATCTCGGCAACGCGGAAAATGTATGGTCAAGGTCGTTTGCTCAGGGGATGGCCTTAAGGGCCGTTCACACCGGATCGGCAGCGGCCGGCAGCGGCGCGAACTGCGAAGAGGCGCGGCGAGGCGCGGCGAGGCCGGCAGAGGCGGCTCGCGTCGCCGCGGGCGGCCGCTTGTGGACGCTCGTAGCCGCTGGCGGCCGGCCGCGCGCTACCTCCAGAGCGCCGCACAGTGGATCGAAAATCGAGTTTCATAGACATAGAAACTTGAATTTCCAGATGTCATTTTTTGGGCTGAAATATGTTCTCCTAGTTGTTAATTACATAATAAAATGTAAAAAGACTCATCTACGTGTAATAATAAGGGAGTAATAATTTTTAGATAGATATCTGGGGAGTTTCAAAAAAATAATACAACAGCGATTTTGGCATGTCCTTGATTTTAATAATTATTTTATTAAAAACTTTGACCATTATTGGTAATATATGTATTTATTTATAAAGTAATTGAAAGAGTGTCCATTGGTACTTTTTTTGGTTATTTAAAAACTTAATTCAAATAGAAAGAAGAAAGAAATTATGGTGATATAATGTATCAACCCTCTCTTTTTCCAGAGTCCCCAGTAACAATTTAAAACTTCCAACTGAATTAAATTAAATTGTCTGGAACTACTTGACATATTCTATTGTTTTTTTGTTAAGTGATCCGTGTTCTTTACTTTCATAAAAAAAATGTAACTCCCTTATTATTACACGTAGCTGCGTCTTTTTACATTTTATTATGTAATAACAACTAGGAGACCATATTTCAGCCCAAAAAAATGACATCTGGAAATTCAAGTTCTTATGTCTATGATACTCGATTTTCGATCCACTGTGCACCGCGCGTCCGTCGGCGGAAAGTGCTCGCGGCACCTCGCGACACCTCGAGGCGCCTCGCGAGGACGCGCGCGGTCGCGGGAAGCCGCGAGCACTTTCCGCCGACGGTCGCGCGGCGCCTCGAGCCCTTTCTGAAGTTTTCAAGCGATACTAGTAGTTATAAGTAATATAATATAATATCTATGGACGCTTCACACCACGTCAGTCTGGCCCCGTGCTAAGTACCTAAAGGACTTGTGTTACAGGTACCAGACAACGGAAATATATTTAATACTTTTATACTATACATATATTTGAGATTTTTATTATATCATACACATATTTAATACACATCCAGACCCGGGAACATTGAAAACTTTTTGTTCCGTCGGCGGGATTCGAACCCGCGACCCCCGGCTTGAGTTACCAACGCGCTCACCACTGAGCCACAGAGGTCGTCAAAAAAAAAAGTATGTAAATAAAGTTTAAAATTATTTCACACTAAAAGTGCTCTTCGCGCAGCGGCGCGATCCGGTGTGAATTGGGCCTAAAGAATAATGATGGCGATAGCGCGCCGCGCTGCTATTTAAACGAATCGTCACATAGTATTGCTTGTGATATCGATATCGCGATATAACGGCCAAACCGCTCGATCGCGCGGACGCATATTAAGTATATTAAATCCAGCCTTATGCTAAGTACTGACATGCGGTTTTGCTCGATAGTTTTACTCCAAATCGAGTATATAAATTACTATGTGGACCGCAAAACTGACAGCTCGAAGGCTCGCATCGAGCCGGTTTGATGGAATATATCGATTTAGAATAAAACTATCGAGCAATGCTGAATGTGTGGACGAAAGCCCGACCCGCGGGTTTTGCTCGACGTCATGGCTCGATCGAGCAAAACCGTAAGTGAGTACTTAGCTTTACATACAATAGGGATGTTGACAAGGACAAAAATTAGCCGATTTTTTAATAAAATAAAGATATACAGGTTGTAACAAAAACAAGTGATAATACTTTAAGGTGTGTACGTGTTCCTTGTAGAGAGTTCACTGTGAAAGCAGCAGCGCTTATTTTTGTTACATTTATAAAAAATAAGCACTTGTAAAATTTCAACTTTATAACTTTTTTTGCTATGCAACTTCAAAGTTGGATAGTAGAGTAAATTTTTTTTTATGAATTTTTTAATATATGTATTCCATTAACTTTGACAATTTTAAGCAACTTTTTTTTATAAAACCACCTTTGATAAACGCAATAATTAATATAGCTATCGATCAAAGTTCTCCCGCGATGCCTACAAGCTACTCTACGGTGACGTCATCATAACATAATCGAGTAGCAGTTTGTATGGATCATTTCAGGCAGGCAGGCAGGCTATTTTATGAAAAAGTTGGAAAGTTTTTTAGCTAACACAGAAATAATTCTTCCACCGATGTTTCTATTTGGGACAGATCCTTTAATTACCACCAAGAAAAAAAATGACTATTTTGCTTTATCTTATTTTGTAGTAGCAAAACCGCTCGTTAGCGCAAACGCATATAAATAAGCAGTACCTTTGTGTCGTCTTTTATGTATTTTTCTTGTGTACAATAAAGAGTTAAATAAAAATAAATCGAGTCTATGGGGTTTTTCCTTTACCCTCACCATTTTCTACGTTTCATTACCTTTCTCCTATATCGTGACTACTCTCCAGGGTGACTTTGTCCTTCCAAGGGCCCAAAATAAATCTTGGGTGTGGTGAAAATTAATTACAATCTCAGCCCTTTCGTAACTTGTGATTTAAGGCTTACTCAATCCCAAGGCACACCTATGTCTCCCAAATAGTGATGCGCCAATATAGAAAGGAAATCAGGTACAGGCAATGAACAAACTCGGATTGAATTCGGATTATACAATTCGAGTTGGCAGTAACGAATAAAATGTAATACTTACAAATTATCATATTTTTACCGACTGCGGCGGTTAATTTGTTAGGCTACGTATGTAGGTTGGATCCGCGTTCCGTTTCCAAAAATCCGTTTAAAAATAAGTTTCTTTTTTCTTTTAAGCAGCAATGCAGGTTGTTCATTTTCCATGAAATAAATTTTATTTTCATAATATACTGTATGATATTTTAGTCTGCATCCAAGTTCTCTGATAGTATAATTTTTCATACGTCGTCGGCATCATAATATTATGGTCAACTAGCTATTTGACCGAGCTTTGCTCGGTATTCGATAAAACACGAATAAAATGACATTATCTAAAAATGATTCCTAGCTAGATTGATTTATCGCCCTCGAAACCCCCTATATACTAAATTTCATGAAAATCGTTGGAGCCGATTCCGAGATTCCAATTATTATATACCTATATACAAGAATTGCTCGTTTAGAGATATAAGATAAGTTAATAGGGTACGCTACCATACAAACGAATAGCTTTGTCCACACTGTGTGTGTTTTTTCGTCAAGGGCATGCGTTATAGCGCAGTCAACAGCGAACGTGAGGCATGCCCGCCACACATGCGCTCTGACCGTATCCAAAAAACAAAAATGACAATGTTGGCGTTGCGTTCGTTGACGTATTCAATTATTGAATGCGCCAAAACGAAAGTTGAATGAAATAGGATGACGAAAATTGAAGACGAAAGCGCATAGTGTGGACATAGCTAATATCTTTGTCCACGCTGTGCCTTTTTCTGTTCGTCAAGGGCATGCGCTATAGCGTAGTCAACAGTGAACGTGAGGCATGCCCGCGACGCATGCCCTATGACCGTATCCAAAACTTCAAAAAATGACAATATTGGCGTTGCGTTCCTTGACGCATTCAATTATTGAATGCGCCAAAACGAAAGTTGAATGAAATAGGATGACGAAAATTGAAGACGAAAGCTCATAGTGTGGACATAGCTAATATCTTTGTCCACGCTGTGCCTTTTTCTGTTCGTCAAGGGCATGCGTTATATCGTAGTCAACAGAGCGAACGTGAGGCATGCCCGCGACGCATGCCCTCTGACCGTATCCAAAACTTCAAAAATGACAATATTGTCGTTGCGTTCCTTGACGCATTCAATTATTGAATGCGCCTATATGAAAGTTGATGACGAAAATTGAAGATGAAAGTGCACAGTGTGGACATAACTAATCGCTTTTTCGCAGTGACGGATTAACCCTTAATCAAATTAAGCAATAGCCTAGGGCATCACGTCTGAGGGGGCACCAGATGAAGCACAAAAAAATTGGCCCTTAGGGCATCACGTCTCAACCTCACGTCACCAAAAACCACACCAAAAAAGTTTCTAGGAAAAAACTGATGTTGGGGCCCACAGGCATGGATTGCTTAGGGCATCAAGTAGTCTTAATCCGTCACTGCTATTTCGCTCTTTCATTTGACAGCCCTCGAGTTAATAACACTACAACTCGAGTAATAGACAACTCGAATACAACACACAATTCTTGTTGAACTTAACACATCTCTATTCTCTACCCATAAAACTTAAAACGCAACACTAACAAGGGTGCGCCAGGGTTATGTTTTATCACCTAATCCTTTTACAAATTGGTTTACTGTTCATGTTATGTATTTAATATAGAATAGCACACAAATAAATCATTCGTGTAATACACGATGATAGCCTTTAAAGTTGTAATACGCTATTGATATATTCAATAAAGGAAACTAAATAAACATGTGATAAGTACATACAAAATATTATATTAAAACATTTTAACCGACTTCAAAATGTTTCTTAAAATTCCCTATTCTAAAAACTACTGACCGTTTTCCCCCTAATTTGAACAATATCTAGTACAACAAAAAAGAATTACTCAATTCGGAACATATACTGTATACACTTGAAATTTGTCACATAATATTTTGTTCCTGACATAGACTAACATAATGTAAAAAAAACTGGGCCTTTCGCGTTCTGGAAAATATTATATGACATACATAGGGGTCGAACCCTTCTTTTTTTAAGTCTTTAAATTGTCTTAAAAATATTTTATATGTATCATTCGAAGTTTTGAATATTTTAATAAGTTAATTTACTAACCAACAAAAATATTATTGTTGGTTCTAGTTTAGTTGTCTACGAAGACGTTTAATTAGTCGCATGGGGTCAAATCACTTTCAAATCGAAAAAAATATGTGCTAAAGTTCTAGGAATACAACGACGCTTGGTAGTCTCCTAACTCCTATCGAGGTATACTAATAAGTGGTAGCCGGTCAGCTAGCGCTGGTGCATGCGTCGGTACTCTCTTGAGCGCTGACCCCATGCGACCACTTACGTAACTTTTTTTGTCACAACATAAGTTTCTATTATTGTAATATTATGTTTATTTTTCTTACTATTTTTGTTATAATTAAGGATGTTTCATAAATATACGTGTATATCATTCTAGTAACAGATTTTTTTCACATAATTTCTTTATAAAAATGTCAATATGAGTCAAGACAGTGAAGTACGGTAGCGGCTGGAAGGTTTCTGAAGATCAAAGATATTCTGTGAGGCTAGTCTCCGAACTTCACACCAATTTGTGATGGCCGTGAATCGGCAAGCAAGATTAAAGAGTCTAGTAATGATTAAAATTATCTCTGACCACCGGATGGTGATGATGATGATGATCAGAGGGTGATGACCAAAAATGCGTGAAAAATCATAGTAAGCGAGGAAAATATTTTTGCCAATATTATCTTTATATCTAATTCCTTCGTTGCTGCAAAAAAAATCTGGTTATCAGAGTGAAAAGTAAGTTTTTTTTTTTCATCTCGATCTCAGCTATAGTGATATTTTGGAGATTTCGAGACAGAAAAGAAGTAGAGTGATTTTTTTGCTGTAAAGGGGCATACCAATGTTTTTGTTTATTAATATTAAGTACCTGGATGACCGAGCTTTGCTCGGTATAGCAAAACTCATTGACTTCGTGTTACTTAATAACGCCATCTGCTGGTCGTTAAAACAATTAGTTGCTAACAAAATAGTATTATTATTCGCCAATAGATGTCAGGAAGAGTCATATTTTTCAGTTTATAGATTATCGATAAAACACGAATAAAAAGACATTATCTGAAAATGATTCCCAGCTAGATCGATTTATCGCCCCCGAAACCCCCTATATACTAAATTTCATGAAAATCGTTGGAGCCGATTCCGGGATTCAAATTCTTGTACAGAGTTCACTGTGAAAGTAGCAGCGCTGAAAGACCAAAAATTTTTTTCACTTTTGTATGGGGAAACTCGTGACGCTCGGGCCGTTGCCCATACAAAAATGAAAATTTTTTTTCGTCTTTCAGCACTGCTACTTTCACGGTGAACTCTCTACAAGGAACACGTACACACCCTAAAGTATTATATATATATATATATATATATATATATATATATATATATATATATATATATATATATATATATATATATATATATATATATATATATATATATATATATATATATACAAGAATTGCTCGTTTAAAGATATAAGATAACAGTAAAGCCCTCTAACAATAAAATTAGCACAATTGGTACTTCGTTTTATTCATTTCTTCACCTTAATTTTCACTATTTTATTTGGGGTCAGTAAAAACCCCATGCGACTACTTGTGTGACTTTCTTGATGCGCCTAATTAAGGGTTAACAAAACAAAGTGATAATTACAGTAGGTATGTGCCCTTAAATATAGTTCACTGTGAAAGTAGTAGCGCCGAAAGAGCAACATTTTTTGTGATTTGTATGGGCAAGCTTTGTCAGGAATTTCCCAATACCAAGTTAAAAAAAAAGTTCTCTTTCGACACTGTTACCTACTTTCAGTTTGAACTCAATAGAGGGGACTCATGCGCACCCCTATTTTTGTCACACCTTTTATAAACATATCCCCCTTACTAATAAACGTTGTATAAGCTTTGAATAGTTATACAGTGTTTTGTTCCTGTCACACAAGTGACATTTTTAATTGGTTTAAAGAAGACAAAACACTGTATAACTATTCAAAGCTTATACAGCGTTTATTAGTAAGGGGGTTAGAGTGCATATTATGACGTTAATTTGATCTGTACACTTGCCGACATAAAAATCACCTAAACAAGTATAATATTGTAGTATGTGAGATGTGTCATGAGACGGTACATTTCGTAGGTTTACCCTGATGATTCACTAATAATTTGAATGGACTACTGACCGCAAGTGCCAAGTACAGTTTAAAATGTGCAGTCATGATGAAAATATTAGTATTATAATATATTTTCATCATAACTGTGATATACTAGCGACCCGCCCCGGCTTCGCACGGGTAAAAAATATTTATAATATAGCCTATACCACTAACTGAAAAAATGATTAAAATCGATTCAGTAGTTTTGATTTTATATTTACATTAATTATTACTATTTACTACCCGCCGGCCCGCAGTGGCCGGTACCGCCGCAAAAGCTACGTCCCGCAATTTTAAAATCTATAATATCTTCGAAAATATTAATGTAAATAAAATTATGCTGTAAAGGCCCGTATAGATCGTTATTAAACCAACAATGTATTTTAAGTATTTAATTAAATAAGGATTAATGCCGTATTGGTTAAAATCGCTTCCAAAATTAGCCATTATTTGTGGTAAAAAGTAAATGACAAAGAACTGTTATTGTGGGATATCCATAAGAGATAGACATATATATATATATATATATATATATATATATATATCATACGTGGGAGAGCCATGCTTCGGCACGAATGGGCCGGCTCGACCGGATAAATACCACGTTCTCACAGAAAACCGGCGTGAAACAGCGCTTGCGCTGTGTTTCGCCGAGTGAGTGAGTTTACCGGAGGCCCACTCCCCTAACCCCTACCCTATTCCCTTCCCTACCCTCAACTATTCCCTTCCCTTCCCTACCCTCCCCTATTACCCTATTCCCTCTTAAATGGCCGGCAACGCACTTGCAGCTCTTCTGATGCTGCGAGTGTCCATGGGCGACGGAAGTTGCTTTCCATCAGGTGACCCGTTTGCTCGTTTGCCCCCTTATTTCATAAAAAAAAAAATATATATATACCATCGCGGAGTTTTCTATAGACCTTTTCATTGTGTACAATACTTAGTACATTATTTTGATAAATCTCGTAGGGTTCAGCCTGCGTTTGCACGACCTATTATTTACGACGTCACATTAGAAACCTCAAAAATAACAGTATTTCCCCACTATTTCATGAATATTATTATGCTTATGAACCTTCCTCTTTAATTACTTTATCTACTAAAGGAAACCGCTTCAAAATCCGTTGCGTAGTTTTAAAGATTAAAGGGAACAAAAACAAATGAGGACAGAAAAAGCGACTTTGTTTTATACTATGTATAGTGATTAGATGACGCCCTTAACGTTTATGACGAGGTAAAAGTACAATTTTTTTTAAGATAAAATCTATCCTTTGTCCTTTCCCGGGACTCTAAACCGATTTTTCTGATAGATATACTATACCAAATTTCAGGTTCAGCAGTTTGGGTGTGAAGAGGTAACAGTCAGTCAGTCACATTTATAAATTATTCGCATTTATAAATTATAATATTAGTTATATAGAATTTTTTTTTTTTATGAAATAAGGGGGCAAACGAGCAAACGGGTCACCTGATGGAAAGCAACTTCCGTCGCCCATGGACACTCGCAGCATCAGAAGAGCTGCAAGTGCGTTGCCGGCCTTTTAAGAGGGAACAGGGCTATAGGGGAGGGAAGGGAAGGGAATAGTTGAGGGTAGGGAAGGGAATAAGGTAGGGGTTAGGGGATTGGGCCTCCGGTAAACTCACTCACTCGGTGAAACACAGCGCAAGCGCTGTTTCACGCCGGTTTTCTGTGAGAACGTGGTATTTATCCGGTCGAGCCGGCCCATTCGTGCCGAAGCATGGCTCTCCCACGTATACATTTTTTTAGTAAGATTTTAATTATAGATAATGCAACAATTAGAGTAATTAGTTATTACATTAGTATGTAATAACTAATAACTCTAATTGTTACTAGTGTATAAGAATGTGATTTTAAGTCACGAATCACGATGACTTGACAAAATGTACCACAATTTACCTACGAGGAGATGTGACACACAGTACGTATTTGTGAACTTTGTTTAATATTCTTCTGTGAATTTAAGGAAATTGCTAGTCATTCTGATTTGGCGTTTACGTAACAGACTATAGTTTGTGCGTTCTAAGATGATGTGGGTGACAGTTTTCATGTTCCTTGCTACGGGTTTTTTTTACAAGAAAACAAAAAAAATCAAAATGTAATAAATTATATTCCATCTACAAAAACAAATGTTTCCTATAATTATTGTAAATGAATAAAAATGAAAAGATGCTAAATGCTAATTTAATCATAAAAATTATAAATATTAACTGTGAAATAGGAGTATAAAATTATTGTTACGAAAACATTTGAAAAGTGTCATAATATGCATGAAACGGAACTTATGTCAATAGAGATTGACTCTGTTGAATCGAAATCAAATCGATAAAAAAGGGCGGCCATCTTAAATCGCCGGCACCACTGAAATGTCAGTACGAAATCGATAATTTCGATTGCAATTCCTTTACGAAGTGATTCGATATTTTTAAACTATCGATTAATTTTTGTTAGGTAACTTCCCTACTATTGTCAATTATAATGTGTCGCGCATATCATCATAAAACGCACAAACTATAGTTGGTGACCGCATCTATGCGTCAAAATCGTTTATTGCAATTTATTTTTAATTTTAATCATTCTTTGTCCTTTTCAGGATTCAAATTATATTTCATCAAAATCTGTTCAGCATCTTAGAAAGTTGCGTTTACAAAATTACATATTTTAATCTAAATATTGACCTGTCCTAAGACAATTTTTAGAGTTGTGACTTGTGAGTTATGATACAGACAAAAATACTGTATATTTTTTAATATATTACGTCTATGAGGTAAAAACGACTACGTGACGTCACAATATTCTATAAATACCGCAAAACCGGTATCAATAGTAACAACTACAAAAATGATAATATATCTGTTAAAAACCTAAAAATAAATAAAAAATGTTTTATTTCTGAGTAAATTTGAATAATTTTTTTTTTCAGAATGTCTACCTGATCACTGATGGCTACCACCGGTTCGGGAACTACCCCGGCGAGAAGAACCGGCGTAAGAAACTCGCACGGGTCCCACTTTTTAGGAGTGATAAATCGGTGTACTTAGCACACATCAAAGAATGACATTGTCATAGGACAGCTCATAGGGCCGTGGTTACAAAATCTTATATATTTAAACGAGAAATTCTTGTATAATATACTTATATACCTATATAATTGGAATCTCGGAATCAGCTCCAACGATTTTCATGAAATTTAGTATATTGGGGGTCTCGGGGGCGATATAGCTAGGAATCATTTTAGTATAATATAATTCAAGCAATATGCAATATGGGTGTTTGAAATTCTATTTGCCACAAGGTGCCACAATATATTATAATATAGCCTTAGAGCCTATCATTTCAAACTGCTTCACGATAATTATGCTTATTTGACACGATAGACCTTAAGGCTACCTTAAGACCCTTAAGACTTGGTGGCAAATGGAACTTCACACACCCTCATTGTAATTATGATACTTGGACAGCTGCTGCTGTCTCTTCAATGACACTACAAGATAAAGACATTATATTCTAATTTAACGCCAAAACATTATTGTTCGCCGATGTCTAGCCATAGCCGATGTCACAATGGCCCCAAAATATCTCAAATGTGGGGCCTCCAATTGTATGTCTAAAAATGAGTCACTATTATAAACCTTTAAGACTTAACTCTATGTATTTACTAAAAAGATAAAGTACTATGACTGTTAAATTTATCGTAACATAATATAATCTAGATAATTTCAAGTGTTTTTGTGTATATTCTGTGTATCCTTCACAAGAAGGAGTAGTATATTTTTAGTATTTATGTCATAATTTTATTAAGATGACCAAATTGTACATTTCACTTTGGTATATATTGGTATTATTTGGTAATAAATTAGTATTATTTATTTATTTATTTCGTATGTTGCATTGTTAATGTTAAATATCAAATGTTTTTAAAGAAAAAAATATTATAATGTTATAAAGTGATTTTCAGTGAGCGTTCAAATATTCACGAATACAAGGAACTTTATTAATATAAAATAAAATTTCTAATGAGAAAAAAACCATTCATACAATTTCAAAAATACATCTATCTCTCTCACTGCCTCGAAACAAATCGACTGCTTAAATTTTGTTATTATTTGCTGAGTAGTCATTCTAAATGATAATTTTTTCATTCTACACTACTACATAGTATAATGAATAATATTATAAACATTAAACAAATTACAATTTGCTAATTTTAGAAGGCGCCCATTTTTTCACCAACGAGTGTAGTTTCCTGTTATTCTCCATAATATAAACCCACTACAGACTACGATATGATTCATTCTACAATTCCGTGAGTAGCCTTCAGACGGCAACATGATATTCGTATTGTTGTTTTGTTTTCTGCCAATTTTTCTCTACTTCTACTTCACAAGAACATTCGATTACTGGAAGAAGAAGAAAGTGAAGGGCCCCGAACCGACGGTATTTTTTGGCAACTTCAAGAATGTGACCCTAATGAAGGAACTCCCCACTTTCCAATTGAAAAGAATTTACAACGAGTACCGTAAGGAGCCGATCGTGGGTGTCTACCGGATGACAACCCCGTGGCTCGTCATCCAGGATCTGGATATCATAAAACACATCTTCATCAAGGACTTCGATCTGTTCTCTGATCGTGCCGTACCAATGACGGACAAGAAATTACACAAAAATCTCTTCTCATCCGAGACCGAGACGTGGAGGGTTTTGAGACATCAGTTCACGCCTTTATTCACTAGTGGCAAACTAAAGAACATGTTGCATTTGATCACCGAACGAGGCGATAAGTTTTTGGACTACATCGATAGGGTAACGCAGACTGATCCCAATCAGGAACTGCATGTCCTCATTCAGTTGTACACTCTGAGTACAATAGCAGCCTGCGCATTCGGGCTGGACGTTGATTTGACCACAAACAACAGTTTCCTGAACTCCCTACGCGACATCGACGATCTCATATTCAAGAGAAGGAGCATCCAGGACATCGTCATCATGTATCCGAATCTCTTTTCGAAACTGGGATCGTTGAAATTTGCAAAGAGTCTCAACAGTTTCTTCGAGGACCTAGTTGCGACTGTAATTAAGCAGCGAAATGGCAAATCGATAAATAGACACGATTTTATGGATTTGATACTAGATTTGAGAAGCAAAGGCGAAATCTCCGGCCCTAAAAGGGCAGATTCTAAAGAACTAACGCTGGAGATCACAGACGATATCATTGCGGCTCAAGCGTTTGTATTTTATGCTGCTGGGTATGAAACTAGTGCTACTACGATGTCTTTCATGCTGTACGAGCTAGCGAGGAATCCGGATATCCAGGAGAAACTGCATCAAGAAATAGACGAGGTACTTGGAAATAGCGATGGTGAAGTGACATACGAAACTCTCAGCAAACTGCCGTATATGGAGAAAGTATTCGATGAGACTCTAAGAGTATATCCACTGGTGGATCCTTTACAACGAAGAGCGATGGATAAATATAAGATCCCAGGCACAGATGTCACAATAGAAAAAGGTCAAATCGTGGTCGTTCCGGTCCGGGCTATACATTATGATGAAACGATATACCCCAACCCTGAGAAATTTGATCCAGAGAGGTTCGATCCGAAGGTATCGGCTGGGAGGCACGCGTGCGCGTACATGCCGTTTGGACTTGGACCCAGGAACTGTATAGGTATGTAAACATTCTAATTATCATATATTATATCATCACCGGTTGAGGGTCAATGATTGTAATTTTGGATAAGTCCTTGACTTAGACACCGCAATATACAACTACTCCTGCTATAATTAAGGAAACGTCTTTTTAGCGTTCCATAGTCAACAAGGAACGCTTATAGTTTTGGACTGTCCGTCTGTCTGTCCGTCCGTCCGTCTGACTGTCTGTCTATCCGCGGTTTTGCTCAGACACTAAAGGAGCTGCAAAGCTGTAATTTGGCATGAAAGCACATATATATGATGCTGACAAAATGTTACATAAAATCTTTAAAAAAAATATGGTACTTTCCCTACACATCACGTGGGGATGAATTTTTTTTTCGCGTCCATCCCATCGTGTGGGATGTCGTTGGATGGGTTTCTTTTAAATATTAACAGTTTTTTTTTTTTTTTTTAAATATCTAATCTAATCTAATATCTATGGACGCTTCACACCACGTCAGTCTGGCCCCGTGCTAAGTACCTAAAGGACTTGTGTTACAGGTACCAGACAACGGAAATATATTTAATACTATTATACTATACATATATTTAAGATTTTTATTATATCATACACATATTTAATACACATCCAGACCCGGGAACATTGAAAATTTTGTTCCGTCGGCGGGATTCGAACCCGCGACCCCCGGCTTGAGCTACCGACGCGCTCACCACTGAGCCACAGAGGTCGTCAATCAGTATTCATAGATCATTTTCCGATTTAGGGATCCGTTTGTGAAATATGAAGTTTTAAAGTGGATGTAACAGTCCCCCCTTCTACCACCTAAACGGAACTTCTGGATATGTGAAAAAGTTCAGGGGAGCAAGAAATATTATGCTGAATTTAAAAGGAAAACTATCACGGCTAAGAAGACTGTAAAGTTATTGAGTAATAATCGATCAATAAAAAAAATGTATTCGGCGAAGTATAAAGGAACTTTTCGTTCAATATCCTTTGGAAGTAACTGAGATGATGTTGTTAGTGTAAAACACGTAATAAATGTACAGTCCTTGACCATACAAAAATTTCAAAAAACTAGCGTCACTGCGGAACTGGTAATATTATAATTAATAAAAAAGTGTGTCTGTCTGTCTATTACCTCTTCACGCTTAAACAATCTTGATTTTTGTTATGCAGATACTTTCAGTGTCGGTAAAGGACATAATATTATGATAGTTTCGCCCATGACTATTAACAATGTTGGATGTGAAAAACGACAACTTTACAGGAGAGCGATTCAAAGTCTAAATTGTGCATAACTTTTGACTTATTTCAAGTAGGATCATGACTTTCAGGGTAATACTATAAAAGTTATTTACGTTTGATATGTTATTATGAAGATCTCGTATTTTATGCCTTAATATGAGAAAAGTCACTTCTGACCTTTTTAACGGGGTACAAGTAATGCTGATTTGTCGGAAATTGCATTTACGTCATTGTTAAGTGATAACTGTTAATTTAAAATATGTCGCATGTGGAAATTACCAACAAAAATGACAACAATTTAAAGAAAAAAAAATAGTTTTATGGACTTCTGTCAAATAAAATGTAAAAACAATGTACGTATGCAAGTACAAAACATTTCTTATGATTCAAATAATTCGGAAAATCAAATTTACATCCGAAATGTAAACTTACTTAAAACATTGAAATTAAAAATTATTACCAACACTATTTTGTTGACTTTTTGATAGCATAACTTAAATTAAATAAACAAAATAAAAATTTAAAAAATATATATTAATTATAAAGAGAAAAAGTTTGTTTTATTCGTATGTTTGTTTGTATTGAATGGGCTCAAAAACTACTGAACTAATTTTAAAAATTCTTTTACTTTTGGAAAGCTACATCACTTCCAAAGAGCATAGGCTATGTATTATTCTAAAAAATATTAGGGATCCTACCGAAAATAGCAAAAATACCAAAGTGGTAAAAAATTGCCAAAAATTTCATTATTTCGCTTCCGCTACGAAAAATACTGATGATACCTCAAAATAATGTTATACATGTTTATAGTACTCATCATTATCTACAAAAAAGCCCAGGGCAGCTTATGTATATCTTTTATGGTTAACGAATAATAACCATTACTGTCATATAAAAAATTTACTTCAAATCATCTCCTTGTAGCGTGACTTTTTTTGCATATTCGTTATTAATCCTTACCTACATAAATATCAAAATATTAATTGGAATTATGTGAAAAATAGAATTTTCCTTTAAATTATTACCATGAGCCAAATATTTTAGAAGTAAGGACAGTTTGATTTAACCTCAAAATAAAGCGTCCGCGCCGACGCGACTACGTCGGCGGCTACCACGAATGTGTAATGGAAAACATTATATTTGCAAGTCGAACGACCGGCTATCGATCTCATCTTCCAAATATGCTGGAGAGATGATAAGTGTCTAAATGTGTGGGGAATACAGAAAGTACTGGACGAAGGACTTTTGCAGGCCCATGAAACGAAGTTCGCGGAGTCAAGTAGTTCTTAAAAATTTCTACATTTTAGGACACTTACGTACCACCACAGCCTTTGTTTACATGAAAAATTGAGATTAGTATTTATTCGATAAATTATTCAAAAGCAGTCTTCTTCATCCGAGATTTTCTCTGATCCATTGTGGTATTTTAAATAGCATTTTAGATATTATTTTTGGGAATTATGTCACTTTTACATAATTTGAGTAAATCTTTATGTTTGTTGCCTACCTGCTTAATAGCAAAATTTCAAGAAAGTCTGGCTTTATTGCGGCTACTAGTCACCAAATCGCAAAACCATGAAATAACGATTAATAAATAAAAAATTATGTTAATTCATTATGTATGACATGTGCCAACTAAAACCTAATTTTCGCACAAAAATTACCCATTTTAAAGCCTTCTGAAATTTCTTAAAAGTCGGTAAGCAACGACAGATATGGTACAAACTACAAGCGCCATTTAATCAATAAGAAAAGTAAATGAAATGATCATGATTTAGTACTACCGACATTTTACCAATTTATAAATCCACATAACAATGTCAGAAGTGGCACTACCGACAATTTAACCATTTATAAAACCGATTAAAAATGTCGTATGTGGTACTACCGACATTTTACACATTTGAAAAACCGGTTAAGAACGTTGGATGTGGTACATCCTAAAATGTTGATGAAGTTAAGAATTCATCTCATAATCAAATCTAAAGCAATAAATCATAAGCTATACTGTTAAAAATATTTAAAAAATATTATAAAGAATAGTAAATACCATTTTCCGCACTAGCGTTAGCTTTGGAAATAATATTACCATCAGCATTTTTTGCCCTTTACTATATTTTTCTTCATTTTGTTGAGTACCAAGTTTTAATTGGCTGTGCTGATCTTGTAGACATTGAAAATGGCGTCGAAAAGTAAAAAAAATATAACTACGGTAGCAAAAAACAAGTGACAGCGCGATGTCCATTCCCTCCGTTAACATAGTCGGATGTGGCACATCGTGCGCTCTTACTCGCTTCCACGTTCCGTTAATAACGTAGGTAGTGACTATCCGACATTGTTAGCGGGCTATCTTAGTAATAAAGGACATTTTTAATGCTACTTCAGAAACTACGCATAATATAGTTTTTTGAAATGAAATGAAATAAAACAAAAATGTCGATTTTGCACATCCGACATTGTTAATAGCATAGACTTAATATATACTGTCGTAGTTAATAGTCATGGGCGGTTTTTAATACAGTTCCCACGCTCGCGAATTACGGCGCAACGGACTTGCGGACGTCATCTATGCACTGCATGACTGGTGAGACATTTGCAATACTTAAGGAGTGTACTCGGTACTCGATTCTCATTATAATTAATAATTATGTAATAAAATTAGGTACTTAATTTTGTACCCCGTTTAAATAAATGAACTATGGATCCTGAGTCAATTACGCGGCTAGGCAAGTAGCATACTATGCGGCCGTCGCGGCGGCGTGCGCCATCGGAGAAACACCGCGCCGCTACCCTTCCCGCGAGCGGTGTCCATGGGTTGGGTAAATAATTATTTTTACTTTAAACTACATTTACCCAGTAATCAATAGAGATATATATATTTTTTTTTCATCTAATATAATAGCCAAATATCACGTCATTGAGTATTGAAAATGTCTCACCAGTTATGTTGTATAATATTTAGATATAATATTATTGAGATAATGACGCTTGAAGTTCAATGATTGATAACGGTTATAATAGTGATCTAAAGTGATTTCTAACGTCAGGCAATAATAATCTGCCGTGCATAAACTTTACGACAGTATATTATAAGTTTATGCTGCCGTGTTTGACAATTTGGATGGATTAGGCGATGACCATTACGGAAATAATATTACGTGAGGTCACGACATTTTTGGTAACGATATCCAAAATGACTTATTTTAGATTGAGAAGATAAAGAGCAACTCTCTGATGCCAAATATGTCGGTCTGCCTGAGTAAAGTGGTTGCGTTCTCTTTATAGGGCGCCTGAAAACCCAGTTATCATGACCGAAAAAAAAACTATAATAAACCAGACAGCTATAATGATTCTAATGTCTAAGACCTAATGAGGGTATGATTAGCTTGTAATATCTCAAGCTTGTAATACTTAGTTGTTGAGGTTCTAATGATCGTGCCAAAGAAAAACATAATTATAATAAGGCTCATTTTATAGTGTTTGTATACACGATAAAAATAAGCCTTGGTTTAGAGCAATCTGATAGTACCAGCTTCTGTGTTTTCTGTAAATATGTAGCAATATTAAAATGTTTAAAATTATACTACACGAGCTTTTGCCCGCGGCTTCGCTCGCGTTAAGAATTATTTATTTCTTTTTTTATTTATTTTATTTGGTACACAAAACAGAATACAGCCAATATTAGTGCCATTAACAAACTCAAAACTTATCGACTAGACTATATTCCTAAATATGTGCACACAACATGATATTAAGCAGCACTAACACTTAAAATACCTTTAAGTTTACAAAACACACACAATGAAAACATAATCATCAATAAAGTATAAGTAGTGACAAGTTTATGTAACTTCCGGCTTAAAAATAATCTTTTTTAAATCGGCTTGAAATTTTTTAATATTATTGTTAAATATATCTATATCCTTGTAATTATTCTTACATATTTCGTTGTACTGGCGACAAATTAAAGTCATAGCATTATTCAAGGACACATTTGTCCTAACTGCTTCCATTGAAAAGGTTTTACCGTGCATATTTCGTGCTCTAGGTCTAATGTTAAAGTTGATTTGTGACAGGAGCGTAGGAGCATCAATATGGGAGTGAAGAATTTTAAAAAGGGTAATTATTCCCGTGTATACCCGACGAGATCGCAGAGTTTGTATTTTAAATTTAGATAATCGTTCCGAATAAGATTAAAGAGGGCGTTTTAATCCTAATCTACAGGCAAGCATTCGCAAGCAATTGTTTTGTACTCGTTCAATGCGGTTAATATGAATATCATAAAAAGTTGACCATATGATAGAATTGTATTCAAGGATACTATGAATCATGGAGAAATACAAAAGGAGAAAGCTGGATGGATTTTTAAAATCTTTAGTTATTCGCGCAACAAACCCAAGAAGTTTGTTGCATTTGTTGATAATATAGTCGTAGTGGTCTCTAAAAGTGAGCTTCTCGTCAAACAAGATTCCTAGATCTTTGATAGTAGTCTTCCTGATTAGACAATGGCCTTCCAACCTATAATCAAATTGTATCTTATTGACAAAGTTTGTGGTGAAAGTGATAACAAAGCATTTCTCGACATTTAACATCGTGCCGTTGATTTGAGACCACTTTTTAAGGATTTCAATATCAGATTGTAATGATATAGAATCTAGGATGTTTCGAATAATTGAAAAAATCTTAAGGTCGTCGGCATATAGTAAGCATGGATTATTTAGTTTTTCAATTGATCAAAATCCTTTCTTAGCGGATGCCTACGTTATAATATCTACCTGCATGCCAAATTTCAGCCCGATCGGTCCAGTGGTTTGGGCTGTGCGTTTAAAGATCACCATGTCAGTCAGTCACCTTTGAGTTTTATATTTATAGATTTAGGTACCATCAAAGTAATTGATTCATAGGCAGATGGTGGATCTACGTCATTTGGTTGGGTTACGTCATTTCAATACTATCCGTTATCTGTCGGCTTACTGGGTTTGACAGATTGTGACCAAATTACTTAGGTCCACCATAATATTATGCATTTGAATCAATTACATAAGAAACACAGGACATGAAATAACCACGAAAGGAACGCGCCTGCCTTCAAAATTTGAAGGCTAGTAATGGCGGATTTTACTAGAGACGATGCTAAAATATCGATATCGATACTTTTCCAAAGAATAGTAAAGGCAAACACCTAATTTGGTCTTTTAATTCAAATTTTGTAGACTAAAAAGTAAAACAGCGGATTTTACAAGAGACGTCACTGAATGAAATAATTGGCCAAGTGCGAGTCGGACTCGCACACGAAGGGTTCCGTACCGGTATAGAGTGAAAGTATACAAAAAAATGTGTTTTTTGTTTAATAATAATAAAATTATTATAAAGTAAATATTTAAGGGGGGGAGGCCTTAAATATTTACTTTATAATAATTTTATTATTATTAGAGTAAAAATATAATTAAGGATTTTGTTTGTGAAAATTTCAAGTGCCTAATTGTTACCATTATTGATTACGAGCAAAATAGGCCAAAAATATCACGTTTCTTATATGGAAATTGGGGAAAAGAGCATAAATATAATTGTTGTCGCGGTGTGTCGGGGGACCGCCAACAGTGTATTTTGCATTTTGTATCGCCACGTCACTGATTGTCTCGATTCTGTTCGCTGTGAACTGACCCTTAAACTATAATATTATGTGAAATCAAACATCTACATTAGCGGTCCCCCGACACACCTTGACAACAATTATGGACTAAAATATCACTTTACACTTAGGAATTATTTAAACTTAAAGTCAGTAAAATATATTATTTCATTACTTTTTAAATTTGTTTGGCGGGGTTTTTTTTAAATATCTTAATTTAAATTTTTTTCATGCTTTTTAAACTTGTGTTGGTTAAAGTGCAGAATAATTCCTATCAACAGGATAATATTATATCCCAATGAATACCATCTACGAATGTCCTTTTGGATGAGGCCGTCAATATGAGTCCAAACATGAAACCTAAACTTTGGGTTCATATGGAGCTCGGCTCCTATAGAATCCAGGTGATGCTGCACCAGCAGCATGCAAAAATTGATTGGCTATCTACGTCTTACTAGTTGTCGCAATTCAAATGAGCCCAAACACGAAACCGTTGCTCTAAGTTGGTGAGGAGTTGGGTATCCTATTGATTACCAGGTGATGCTGCAGCACCAGGTCAACTTTCCATTAATGTGTAAATATTCATAAATGTCACGAACTAGAATGCAATAAAGCCCACCAAACGACTGCAAGTTGCTAATCGGCCCTTCACGAACCAGATGAACCGTGATTTTTCAGCACGGAGCAGGCTGATGATGATGAACTATTTTTGTCGGGGGTTAAAAATACGATGAATAAGCAAAATTGGCGGCGATCCTAGCGACATCTATGTAAATCTGTAAGAACTAAAACACTAGGTACTCTGTTATGAGACCATCGATCGATCTCATAACAGAGTACTTAGTGAAGCGAACGCCTTCTATATCCAAGAGAGGGCGCCCCCAGTACCAAATCGACAACGAGCTCGAATACCATCCGCGCACATACTCTTTCTACAATAACAATTAATATGCCGCTCTACAGATCCCCACCACCTACTACCACTAGATTCTCTGTCACGGAATCTGACCCGTGCAGCAATTACGCATCGGCAATGAATTCTGAAAAAGAAATTGTTAAGACGCATGATGATGAATTCTCAGTCTTCATGTCAGACATTAAGAAATCAATCGACTTAATGGCTCAACCACAAGAGAGAACTTCAAGAAACTGTAAATGGCATCCAAAAACAAAATTCAGACATTATTCAATCTATGGATTTTATTTCAAAACAATATGTGGACATGAAGGACAGACTATCTAAAATGGAGACAGAGAGGATCAACATTCAACAACATGAAATATATCAAATGCCTTGAACAGCAGGTGCAACACTATAAGAAAAACACGGAAAAAAGTCAGAGGAAGAGGAAGAGAAGTTAGAAATGTTCCCATACAAAAAAAGGAAACTCAACAGGACCTGCTTATCTATGTAACAACTTAGCTATGTAACGAAATCAATGTTTGCATAGATGATCAACAAATCCGTGATATTTTCAGTCTAAAAACTAGAAAAGAACAAAATAGACCTATTATTGTTGATTTTACGACCGTTATCCAGAAAGACAAAATTTTATCATTATTCAAATCATATAACAAAGTACTTAAATAGAGCCAATAAATTATGCACAAAACACTTAAAAATTGAAGGAGAGTCGAAACCAATTTTTGTGACAGAATGTCTGACCCAAAATACCAAGAGACTATACTACGGACTACCTAGCAAGAGAATTTAGCATGAAGCACGCATATGCTTACTGCTGGACAGCTCATGGGAAAGTTTACCTGCGCAAAAAAGAAGGGCTCCCCTGCCGACGTATTTCATCTGAAACGGACCTAGACAATCTTATTCAATCGCCTGATTACTTTGAATAATGTATATTACTTTTAATAATAACTTGCCTGCATTTCATATTATGTACATACATTTAATTACTGTAACTTATATTTTCTATTGGTTGTTAGTAAAAAACTAAAGGGGTACTATGAAGATTTTTGTATGGAGCCTGGCCGACCTACTGTCCTGTTGTTTTTTTTCAAAAATGGATAGCTAACATCAATACAAACAAAAAATAATCTTGGACAAAACCGCGTAAGGTGTCACATTTCGAAGATTTGAGCTGCCTAAGTTGCAATATCTTAAATTGGTAAAACTTTAGCAGCTCATATCTTCGAAATGCGACTCTTTACGTGGTTTTTTCTAAGATTATTTTTTGTTTGTATTGATGTTAGCTATCTATTTTTGAAAAAAAAAATCGTGAACGCGAAAAAACACAAAGTAGGTCGGCCAAAATCTTCATATCCCTTTATTATTATGTTTCACACAAACGTTATGTACAAATAATAATCTACACTCTCTACGCACTAAACACAATTATAAACTCCACATCTAAAGAATGTACCTAAATTGCTTGACATGATATCAAAATATTAACTTTGACTCGATATGTAACTCTCGCTGGAAAGAATAATTACTGTTCAATGTGATATTATAATTATTTTGTCTATACTTTCGCATTTCTACTGATGGCCGTGCTAGGGCTACTGGAGTTCCAGTCTGACGGGCACTCGCGTTCAAAATTTAATTTTATTTATTTTAAAATCCTAATGTGTCACCGGTTCTAAAGATTTGCTATTGATCCTATCAAGTCACACTCGTGTCGTATTTTCCACTTTTTAACCGACTTCCAAAAAGGAGGAGGTTATACGTTCGGCTGTATGTATTTTTTTAAACCATAGTTTTCACTTTATTTCAAGGTATGCGCTTCGCCAAGGTCCAGTCCAGGGTCTGCATCCTGAAGCTGCTGTCCAGGTTCCGCGTGGAGTTGGCGGAGGAACAGGATATGACCTTCGACTGGAGGAGGATCATTATTGGTCCCCGCAAGGGATACAAGCTAAAATTCCTCGCGAGGAAAAAAGACGCCTGAATAGTGTGATCAAATATTTTTTAAATTAAATTAAAAAAGTTATCCATACCAAATATACATATATTATTCTATGTCCATCCTAATATTATTATAAATGCGAAAGTGTGTCTGTCTGACTGGTATATGTCTGTTTGTTTGTATGCTACCTCTTTAGGCCCTAACCACTTAACCGATTTTGCTGAAAGGTATGGAGATGCTCTTAGTCCCGGGAAAGGACATAGGATACTTTTTATCCCGGAAAAATGTACGGTTCCTGCGCGATAACGCGATAAACGATTTTTGGCGCAACGGAGTTGCGGGCGCCTACTGTATTATAGTTATAAACGTGTAGGAATTCTTATGCTTTTTAGGCCCGATTCGACCTAACTTGAAGTTATACGAGTATAACTATCATGAGAATAATTTTACTCCTTTAATTTACTCTAGGATATTATCGTTTGCATTTTACCAAGTTACTCAAAGAGTATGAAATAAAATGTCAATTATAGTTCACAATGACACCGACCGTGACAGTTGACACCCTGTTGTGCAACACCTCCACCAAAATAGCCCGTGTAAATATTTACTCCCGTGTAATTACCTCATTCTTGGATTAGAAGTTGGAAAAACGCAAAACCAGCTTACTCTTAGATCAGGAAACAGTTATACTCGAGTAAAATTTTACTCCAGTTTGGTCGAATCCGCCCTTATTAGAAATAAATTAAAATATAAAACTGTCAAATGTTCATAAATGCGAGGTGCTAGTGTAGATGTAAAATCTGTGTGATAGTGTGCGTTGATATGATTCTTATTATTTTTTATTTAATAAATAGTAAATACCAATTAATGTATTATTTACGAAATAAATGAGAAGACTTTAGACTAATAAAATATACTGACATAATATTGAACGATTGATAATGGTTAACGATAAAACAAATTATTATTTTTAACAAAAAAATAAAACCGACTTCCAAGGTAAAAACAATAATAATATGGACTAAAAAGTATTAAATAACTCTTACTCTTTAATATTGCCTTTTTCGGAATTCGTCTAAATCTCAACTATTACTGTAAGTACATACTATAGTCTACATTACTTTGAAGTCGGTACCAGTCCCAAAAGTTTCAGATATTCTGACATTGACTGAACTCACGATTTAATTACCTGGTACCGACTTTAAAATAATGAAGACTGTAGTATGTACAGAAATAGTTGAGATTTAGACGAATTCTGAAAAAGGCAATATTAAAGAGTAAGAGTTATTTAATACTTTTTGTTAATAACATTATTATTGTTTTCACCTTGGAAGTCGGTTAAAATTTTTTGTTAAGAATAATAATTTCACTCTTTTTAGTTATCTACAAGATAAGGCTTTATGCGTAAATAACCACTACGAATGTTAACTATTCACAAATCACATTATGTTACTGTAAGCGAAATTGTGGTAAATGCTTGCAGTTATCTAAGCGATACTGCAATTTCCAAACTTTTATCATTAAAGTTTCATGAGTTCTGTTCAGTGTCTCTGGGTCCATCCATGGACCCAGAGACACTGAACAGAACTCATGAATTACTCATCAAGGTGTCCCCACCTTCGTATGAAATTTCACTTATTTGTAACATAATTTATTTAAGTTAAGTACTAGAAACAACTTCTTAACCACTATATTGTGTTTTAATAAATTTCAAGGATTTACCTCAACTGCATATAGATCCCATCATCAGATCACCACTTTCGAAATTGTTATACAGATATTTCGTAATTGTTATAGAGTTATATACAACAACACAAGAATTATGAAAATCGGTCCACAAACACCGAAACAATCATCAAAAACATCAGCTTCGATGCAAAAAGTACCACTAATTGGGTCATAATGTGATGACGGATGACCCATGGTATAATAATAATTGTGATGATGATGAATAATCAAATTGATATATTGGCTTATGCTTTCAGTGGTTTAAACAACGCCAAAATCCCCGAACCTGTATCTATAATGATTCAAAAGTTCTGTTGGGTACCTTCGGATCCAGGGTATAACCTGGTGTGAAGTCTTTCTTTTTAGTAGCATGTGCCTCGAATACTTCAGAAAAAATTGAAATCACTAACCATACTTTCACTTTCCATACAAATTTCAAGTTGTCCCCTCGATTCCTCAAGGATCCCATCATTAGATTACCACTTTTGTGAACATGGTACCAAATTCGAGTTAAACCCTATACAACACGAAAAGAATTTTGAAAATCGGACCACAAACGGCTAAGTAATCGTTGAACATACAAAAAAAAGATACATACAGCCGAACGTATTACCTCCTCCTTTTTGGAAGTCGGTCAAAAATAACTGTAAGGGAGATTACACAAAACTAATTAAAATTTGTCAAATTTTACCAGTGAATTATAAACTTCCGGTTAATAAACTTAATCGAAATTATATTTATTAAGTACTCAATATTGTATCGAATTCTAAAATTAAATTTTGATCACAGATTAACCGCCGTACTCAGAGACATTTAATTACGATTAACCTTCAATTTAATGGAGAGTTTGACAGATAATGTATGGAGCTTATGTCAAAATTTTGAATTAATTACATTTAAGTAATTAATGTTCCACTATTATGCGGTAGCAGAGTAGACAGAATGATAGAGTATGTCGACTTAGAACTGATGTTGAAATTTTTAAATTTGACGTATTATGACGAAAATCGTTGCTAGGGTTGTTAACATAACAACATCGTCAACAATAACAAATCTACGAATTTAAAACTGTGACATATTCGCTGGACGTGTTCCTCTTTGGTCGTAATGTTGTTTGTGTTTTGGCACATGCGATTAAAATTGACAGAATCCAATTTTGAAATCTTTATTTTAAATATTTAAAAATAAATTATATCAGCCAGCGCGAGGCACATTCCGTTCATAATCCTAGTGAAACCCGACGAATTTGACAGATATTGAAACCTGTCCGTTTATTTGCAGTCGAACTACTGGTAGTTATGTCTATTGTGGCGGTAGTTTGTCTTCATATCGACGGTGGAAAGGCAAAAGTTACCAAGCGCCATATTGCTATTTTTAAATTTTACAGCAGTGCCTATTATAGATTAATTTTTTCTTAGAAAATTGGCTATCCAACGGATTTTTAAAGTTTTTTAATGCCTTTATAAATTATTTAAATAAAATAAAAATTTTATAATATTTTTATTCCGATGTTTAATTAATAGATTTACTTATTACTAATATAATATTATAACTATAGTAATCGCGCTTTTTGTTTTACAAATAGCGTGATTAATTGTAATAGTCAGGGTTCCCTAGAACAATTTTTTTTATATACTATCAAGCAAATAATTTTTGTGAGTAGCTTCATATTTGCGAAAAATCTTGAAACTGGTAGCTAACAGAGATGGAAAGGATTTCATACTTTGATTTGATGGTCCCAAAATATTATGGATTGTTCTATTTGTAGGACAATGTTACTCTTAAATTATATTACTATTAAGTATTAACCTATCAATATATAAAAAAATGTGCTGGTTAGGGTTCCGTAGTCAACCAAGTTTTGTTGATTACAGAACCCTAAAACGGAACCCTAATAGTTATATAATTTAAGAAATTTTGTACTTAATAAAAAACTTCATATGTCAGCATATTTTAAGTCTGAAGTCTTCTCATTTATTTTGTAAATAATACATTAATTAGTATTTATTAAATAAAAAAATATAAGAATCATAACAACGCACACTATCACACAAATTTGACATCTACACTAGCACCTCGCATTTACAGTTCGACAAGGCAGGGCCGTCTCTAGCCTATGTGGCGCCCGTGTACAAACATTACCCTAGCGCCCCCCTAGCAAGCGCGCGCGCGGTCAAAATGAAATGGGTACAAAGTAAAAGTACAGTTTGTCCGGCCGCTTAAGGGTGAGGACTCTAAGCGGTGGCTTCTTTCGTTCCACCAGACGAATTATAACAGCACATAAAGTTACCACATAGGTACTGTCAAATTTCTCCAATATAAAATAGATAACAAACTCTATTGTTATATTTTGTTTGTTGATTGAAGTTTTTTTCGGTTTTGACCATGATGTGCTCTTGAGTCTTGACTGACCCTCACAAGCCTAACCCCAAAACGTAAATTTTATATCGCTTAAGTACTTCAATTTGACTTTAAATTTCATGTTCTATACTTATTAAACATCACATCATCACAACATCGGTATTAATTCGATTTCATTAAATAAATAAATATCTTTTTATTCAAAATGGGTATCATGATACACTTTTTGAAAGTCGAACGAAGGAACTACGTTGCCTACCACCGGTTCGGGAACTACCCCGCCGAGAAGAACCGGCGTAAGAAACTTGCACGGGGCCATATTTTACTAAAAAAATGGAAAATTACAATGTTATGGCTTACATCTATGTAACAAAAATAAAAGAAAAGTAACCTGCATGGAGCCACCCTATTCCCAAGGTGTGCTGTCCTCGAAGAAATCGTTGACTTTATAATACGCTTTAGCACACAAACGTTCTTTAACTGCTTTTTTAAATTTGTTTAAAGGTAGATTTTGAACATTTTCTGGGATTTTATTGTATAGGCGTATACGCCTATACAATAAAATCCCATATACATAATAGGCGTATACATTTTCAATTAAATTATATAACTATTAGGGTTCCGTTTTAGGGTTCTGTAATCAACAAAACTTGGTTGACTACGGAACCCTAACCAGCAGATTTTTTTATATATTGATAGGTTAATACTTAATAGTAATATAATTTAAGAGTAACATTGTCCTACAAATATAGAACAATCCATAATATTTTGGGACCATCAAATCAAAGTATGAAATCCTTTCCATCTCTGTTAGCTACCAGTTTCAAGATTTTTCGCAAATATGAAGCTACTCACAAAAATTATTTGCTTGATAGTATATAAAAAAAAATGTTCTAGGGAACCCTGACTATTACATTTAATCACGCTATTTGTATAACAAAAAGCGCGATTACTATAGTTATAATATTATATTAGTAATAAGTAAATCTATTAATTAAACATCGGAATAAAAATATTATAAATTTTTTATTTTATTTAAATAATTTATAAAGGCATTAAAAAACTTTAAAAATCCGTTGGATAGCCAATTTTCTAAGAAAAAATTAATCTATAATAGGCACTGCTGTAAAATTTAAAAATAGCAATATGGCGCTTGGTAACTTTTGCCTTTCCACCGTCGATATGAAGACAAACTACCGCACTCAGAGTGGAACATTAATTACTTAATTGTAATTAATTCAAAATTTTGACATAAGCTCCATACATTATCTGTCAAACTCTCCATTAAATTGAAGGTTAATCGTAATTAAATGTCTCTGAGTACGGCGGTTAATCTGTGATCAAAATTTAATTTTAGAATTCGATACAATATTGAGTACCTACTTAATAAATATAATTTCGATTAAGTTTATTAACCGGAAGTTTATAATAAAATAAAAAAAATTTAAAGTAACCCAATCAAGCAAGTACTTTGTTAACCCAAATTATTAATAAGTATTAGATATTTTTATTTACTTACTTTATATTGAAAAACGTAAAAATCATTCGGAGGGGCAGGCTTTAGAGACTAGGCTAGAAAATATTATACGATATACGATAAATATACGAGCTTTTGCCCGCGGCTTCGCTCGCGTTAAGAAGTATTATTATATACAAATAGGGGATGACCCCTATTTTAACCCCTTGAAGGTGGAATTGATCAAAATCCTTTCTTAGCTACGTCATAATATCTGCCTGCATGCCAAATTTCAGCCCTATCGGTCCAGTGGTTTGGGCTGTGCGTTGATAGATCACCATGTCAGTCAGTCACCTTTGAGTTTTATATATATTATAGATATAAACCCATGAAATGAGAAAATCGCCACGAAAGAACAGTTGCAAAACCACGCTTTAGCAACATTATCGGTTTTAAATTTAATTCAGGCGAAAATATATTTGTTACTGTTGTTACTCAGTTTAAATAGATGTCTTTGATCGTTACTAGATTTTTTTACAAAATTAACAATCTGCTTTTTCTAATCAATGATGTAGGTACGCAAAGGTCAAAGCAGAGGACACTATTAGCACATATTATTACGATAAATAATCCGACCAAAAACCATAAAGTTAATAATTAATGTACCTAGCGGAATAGAGAAACAAAGGCCTGAGCAAGAGAGATGTCACTATCAGTAACACTGCGTGGTAAAACGAGACGTGTGATACATGACAGCAGCACTCATATTTTGACGTCCAGTCGGCACGTGCCGCACGTTGACAATTTAATCTCATACAATTTATGTTCAATCATGCTTGTGTAAGTGTATACGTACACATATTTTTCACACAGATAAAAACCAATTTTGGTTTCGTTTGACAGCTCGAGATTGTTGCTCTATTATAAGTTATGGTTGCTCTATTCCGCTAGGTATAATTCTTTATGCCAAAAACTGACGTGTTGAAGGTTGCCGGTTGGACACGTCATATATTTATTATATCAGAATATTGACAAAAACGTTTATAAAGGTACATAGAATAAAACTTTTTGTTTACTGTCTGTGCTGGTGCTGCATTCTAAATTTTAAACATTGCAGTAATAAATAAAAATATTATACAATATATGTTTGAAAATTTCCTCTTAATAAGTGTATCAAAGGTGTACTGGCGCGTGACAAATCCATACTAATATCATAAATGCGAAAATGTATGTCTGTCTGTCAGTCTGATGCCTATTCACGCCCAAACCACTGAACCGATTTTTTAAGAAATCTAGACGAAGTTGAGGGGCAAATAGGTGACATACATAATATTCCAATGACGTTTAAATAGCTACCTGATAACGACGGGAGAGATGGATAGGGGACTGTATAATGAAGATAAAAATAACTAAGTAATAATTAATGAATAATGATACACCATGAGCTGCAACGACAACTGTATTCTCTCGAGAGCCAAATTGTGTAACAAAATATAATAAGTTGACAATAATATAAATATATTATGACATACAAACGAAAAAGATTTCAAAATAGAAAGAAAAGTATAAATAATCTGGGTGAGAATTTGTTTAAGTTAGTGTCAGTAGGGTTAGGCCGCGTAGATTCAGAAGCTTGGTTCTTCATGAGATCTCATATCTTTTTCAGAGGGTAAACCTTATGTGGTCGTCTCGGCATATTTTACAAGAAAATACTATGTTTTAGGCGGGGTAATAGTTTTTCTATCCAGCCAGTCGCCAACATACCAATAAGGCGTCATCGTCTGTAGCATGATCTATAATATTATATACTCAACCTGCGGCCCGCGGGTCGCATGTGGCCCGCCGCCCATCCGCCCCCTCAGTGGCTCGCGTTGGTATTTTGGCACCCCTGCCCAGAGATGATTCCATATTTCCATTCCATATGAGGCCGAACCTTTTTTTTTTACGTAAAGAAATGCTGTGACGCATTCCGCAGGGGATGGGGACTTCCACTGCGGATATGTGGGACTCGCCGCGGGCGAAGATGGTGTGTGTCACGACCCTACCCACAAGAACTCTACGGTGCTCCTAGCCACCGCTTCCTGACGAAGTCGCGGGAACTGTACGACACCACAACTTCATCAGGAGACGTCTGCTTAGTGGGCTGCAGACTCTTCTCGATGGGAGCGTTTTACTCGCTCCCCAGGCCGAGCAGAGGTCCCAATGGGGGCTTGCTTCTAGGCCATTCCACTGCGTTTTGTCGTGATGCACAGGAGCACACTGCACATCGCGACCCTCTCGGGGACTCAGTGCAATGGGCGACGGCATCCCCATACCGTACCCTGAGCACCCCGGTATATGAGGCCGAACCTGCGCCTTGTAGGGCGTAGGCGATGTATCGGATATACTGCCCTCTGTTAAGAACATCAAGCTTCTTAGAAGCTGACTTGGCCTCACCCTCTGGAAGACATCGGAACTCCAGAGTCCTGGGAAAGAACATACGATACTTTTTATCCCGGAAAAAAGTTCCCGCGCGATACACGAATTTTGGCGCAACGGAGATGCGAGCGTCATGTTATTTTACTATGGTCATGTAGTGTATAATTCTTTGGCGATAACATAATAACCTCGCCTCGGTCACTCGCAGTGTTTTTAAGGATTTTTAATACATTTTGGATTAAATTTAAATATCAGATAAGATAAGGCTAGTAATGTAATGCATAATCTTTATCTTATCAGATAAGATAAGATAAAGATTATGCATTACATTACTACAATGCACATAGCAATTTGAGAGCCATGCTCCGGCACGAATGGGCCGGCTCGACCGGAGAAATACCACGTTCTCACAGAAAACCGGTGTGAAACAGCGCTTGCGCTGTGTTTCGCCGAGTGAGTGAGTTTACCGGAGGCCCAATCCCCTATCCTACTCCCTTCACTACCCTCCCCTATTCCCTTTCCTTCCCTACCCTCCCCTTACCTATTCCCTCTTAAAAGGCCGGCAACGCACCTGCAGCTCTTCTTATGCTGCGAGTGTCCATGGGCGACGGAAGTTGCTTTCCATCAGGTGACCCGTTTGCTCGTTTGCCCCCTTATTTCATAAAAAAAAGCATGTTTTCAACTTCAAGCCCAGAAACCTGCACTTGAAGGAGAAAACAATAAAATGAAAATGTTACTGATAAGTGAGTGACCGCGATGTAATCAATATTAGCTTCATCAATTTTCAGGAAACTAAAAACTTAAAAATTAATCTTAGAACGGGAAAGTGTGTCTGTCTGTCTGTTACATTTTCAACCCAAACAGCTGAACCGATTTTGCTTAAATATAGCAAGGAGATGCTTTCAGTCCCGGGAGTCGGGACATAGGAAACGTTTTATCCCATTAAGGGGGGACTAACCCTAAAGTGTCGATTTTATAATTCATTTTTATACTTGAAACTAAGCCCCGAATTGTTTCATTTTCTAAAATTAGATACTACATTATATTTCCGAAAATTCGATCTGAGCAAAAACACGATATCTTAAAATTTTCTCGATAGAAAAAAATCACAAAGATGCATCTAATTTTCACGAATTTTTCATTTATTGCCATAGCCGTGCATTGAACTAAGTTAATATTTTAACACATTGTATAAAATTCTATCATCGAGAGATCGACCTAGCAGATTTTTAAAATGTTGTATATTTATTGAGTTATTGAGAAAAAACTAATTTGGCAATGAAACCGCGTCGTTCTTTTTCACCTGGCATATGAAAGACGGGCGTGAGTGTGAAGAGAGAAGGACGATGTTTGATTTTTGGGGTTAGTTGCTCTCTACCCGGGCGATAAACGAATTTTGGCGCGACGGAGTCAGAGTATACAGAATTATAGAGTATGCCGACTTAGAACTGATGTTGATTTTTTTTAATTTGACGTATTATGACGAAAATCGTCGCTAGGGTTGTTAACTTGTTATCTACGAATTTTAAAATATGACATATTCGATGGACGTGTTCCTCTTTGGTCGTATTGTTGTTTGTGTTTTGGCACATGCGATTAAAATTGTCAGAATCCAATTTTGAAATCTTTATTTTAAATATTTAAAAATAAATTATATCAGCCAGCGCGAGGCACAATCCATTCATAATCCTAGTGAAACCCGACGAATTTGACAGATATTGAAACCTTTCCGTTTCTTTGCAGTCGAACTACTGGTAGTTATATTGTCTATTGTGACGGAGTTGTGTGCGTTCATTTAGTTTTCAGTCACAATATTTCTCAGATAGTTAAAATCAGAGTAGCTATTGGCAGACAAAGACAAAACATTATACATAACTATAATTACGTCAGCTGTTATATTATTATCGTCGTATGTTATCAAATTAATAATACACATAGCAAGTCACAATGACTTTGGAAGACCTTAAAATCATGATGACTTTACAACTTAATAACAAATAGCAAACAATAATTCGTATGCCGTTCCTTAAAAACAATCCGTTTGTATTTTGCGCACGTGCAAAAAATATTTTTAGCCCATCAATCGCCAAACGGCAGCCGGCTGCCGCATTTAAACAATTTAAAATCTATTGTGTCTGCGATACCCACGAATTACGATGGAGGTTTTAAAACAATTTCACAAACACAAAAATAAAGAATGGCCGCAAAGCAAATACGTGGTAGAGCCATGCTTCGGCACGAATGGGCCGGCTCGACCGGAGAAATACCACGTTCTCACAGAAAACCGGCGTGAAACAGCGCTTGCGCTGTGTTTCGCCGAGTGAGTGAGTTTACCGGAGGCCCAATCCCCTACCCTATTCCCTTTCCTACCCTCCCCTATTCCCTTCCCTTGCCTACCATCCCCTATTACCCTATTCCCTCTTAAAAGGCCGGCAACGCACATGCAGCTCTTCTGATGCTGCGAGTGTCCATGGGCGACGGAAGTTGTTTTCCATCAGGTGACCCGTTTGCTCGTTTGCCCCCTTATTTTATAAAAAAAAAGCGCCTGATTTATTAATTTAGACATTAAATATTTTTTTAATTCATCAACTCGAATATAATCTAATTTTAACATAACGTAAGAACATCATAATAATTGATGAATATACAGGGTGTAACAAAAATAAGTGATAATACTTTAGGGTGTGTACGTGTTCCTTGCAGAGAGTTCAATGTGAAAGTAGCGGCGCCGAAAGACCAAAAATTTTTTTCACTTTTGTATGGGGAAACTCGTGACGCTCGGGCCCTTGCCCATACAAAAGTGAAAAAAAAATTTCGTCTTTCAGAGCTGCTACTTTCACAGTAAAATGTCTACAAGGAACACGTACACACCCTAAAGTATTATCACTTATTTTTGTTACATCCTGTATATATACCGAAGCATAGCTCTCCCACGTATATATATATATATTTATACGTGGGAGAGCCATCTTCGGCTCGAATGGACCGGCTCGACCGGAGAAATACCACGTTCTCACAGAAAACCGGCGTGAAACAGCGTTTGCGCTGTGTTTCGCTGAGTGAGTGAGTTTACCGGAGGCCCAATCCCCTACCCCATTCCCTTCCTTACCCTCCCCTATTCCCTTCCCTTCCCATCCCTACACTCCCCTATTATCCTATTCCCTCTTAAAAGGCCGGCAACGCACCTGCAGCTCTTCTGATGCTGCGAGTGTCCATGGACGACGGAAGTTGCTTTCCATCAGGTGACCCGTTTGCTCGTTTGCTCCCTTATTTCATTAAAAAAAAAATTATAATTCTAACTATTCATGCTTGATAATAAAGGTTTAAGTACTATAAAAATACAAAATTAAACTATTATGTAAATAAACACTTTTAATATAAACTGTACACTATATTTATGTAAAAAATAATTCTAGGTCGGTACGTATACAATTTTTAATTATTTTATTGATCATTAAATCATAATACACTTCAGAATTTTTTTCAAGTTACTCTGCTTATTTCCGCAAGCTTTAAATATAAAATTATAATTACATAAAAAGCTTTAATTACATTTTTATTATTGTTTAGAAAAAAATTGTAAAATATATTTTGCATGGTAAAATTAAGTAAATTTAAAAAAAAATGCTTGTGGATAAGGTTTCATACCTTTTATTTTATATTTTAGATTTATATAATTTTGAAGAAGTACCTATAGTGAGAATCACGGTTAGATCACGGCAGTAAAAGTAAATAGATTAGATAAAGTAAATATTATGTAGATAGACTCGTGAGAAATTGTCATTAAAATCAATGATGTTTTATTAAAGATGGCGTATGCTCATACAAAGCGGTCCTCAGAATTTGTTCCTACTACGACATAATTATAAATACCTACCTCTGGTATATCTATAAATTACAACAATGAATGCGGCAGATAATAAGTTACGAATGTTATAGAAAAGGATTCCTATATACTACGATAGTATATATTAAGTCTATGCTATATACTTTGAGTTGCACATCGGCACGCATGCGCGATTATTCTGTCACACGATTATCTGTCCTTATCACGCTGCAGTTCTCGTCCGTATTTTCTATCCCTTTTTAGTTTAATTTTTTGCATTAAATAATTTGTCGATAATGTTGGAAAATATCCAAATAAAAATTAATTACTAGATGTTTTCATGTACTTACTTGTGGTACGTAACTTTTTCATCCTTTTTTACCTTATAACTATAATTTTTGCATTTCCTAAAAATGCAGCTTGGCATTATAAGTCAAAAACGTGACACAATGATATTCTAACGTGACACCTCGTCGCTTTCAAACTGTACGTGTTAGTGCGATATCTACCTTTATTTATAATGCTCGGGCCACAAGTTTTAGCATTATCGCGATAATTAACGGCATTTCTCGTCAGTGTGGCCCGAGCATAATAGAATATCATAGATTAAAATTCATTCTGTAAATGTTTGGACACCGCACAAAAAAGAACTAATTACCGTATGGACTTAGTCTGAAATAAATGATTTATTATTATGATTATTAAAAAACTAATATACGTGTATAAACAATATTAATAATATTACTTATTAGGTACTAAGCCATTGCGATTGCCATTGTAAGTGCTATCATAATATTATGATTAAAATCAAATCAAATCAAATCAAAATTGTTTTATTTCTGAATAAATTTAAAATAAATGTTTTCAGAATGTCCTACATGATGCCTACCACCGGTTCGGGAACTAACCCGGCGAGAAGAACCGGCGTAAGAAACTCGCACGGGGCCCACTTTTTTACCGAAAAAAGTGAGAAAAAAATTAATCTTTTAAAATAAAGTTTACAATTTTGTAACGAAATATTATATACAATATCCACATACATAATTGTAAGTCCTATAATAATGAAGAAGTAGCCTTGCAAGAAGCCATCCTACTTCCAAGGTGTGCCATCGTTTATGAAATCATTGACCTTATAATAGGCTTTGGCACACAAACGTTCTTTAACTACTTTTTTAAATTTATTAATGGAAAGATTTTGAACGTTTTCTGGGATTTTGTTGTAAAGGCGTATACATTGACCTTTAAAAGATTTACTGACTTTACTAAGTCTGATCACCGGCATATCTAGCTTGTGCTTATTTCTAGTATTCCTAGAGTGAATGTCACTTTTAACTATAATTACTATAATAACTATAATTACTTATATTTTTTCTAACATATATTACATTATCCAAAATGTATTGAGAAGCAACAGTTAGAATACCAATTTCTTTAAATTTATCTCTCAGAGATTCTAAAGCAGACATTTTATAAATAGAACGTATGGCTCGCTTCTGCAGCACAAATATTGTATTAATATGTCGGCAGCGTTTCCCCATAAAAGGATTCCATACGACATCCTACTATGAAAATAACTAAAATATACTAATCGTGCCGTGTCTTCGTCAGAAATTTCCCTAATTTTTCTGACTGCATATGCTGCAGAACTGAGCCTACCTGCAAGATTAACAATGTGAGGACCCCACTGTAATTTACTATCAAGTGTAATACCTAAGAATACAGTGTTGTCTACTAAATTCATCTTCTCATCATTTAATACTACTCAAAGGGTCCTATACCAGCATCCGTTGTGGATCGACCCTTAGTAAATCCGTATTGATTATCATGTAGTAAATTATTTGAATTAAAATGTACTAGTAATTGTTTTAAAATAATTTTTTCAAATATTTTACTAAAGGTCGGTAGAATTGATGTAGGCCTGAAATTCGTGGGATCCGATTTAGTTCCGGCTTTGAATAAAGGAACAATGTTGCTATGCTTCATTAAGTCAGGAAAACACCATTTTTTTATACAGTCATTGAAAATCATTGCTAAATGAGGAGCTACGATGTCAATTATTGATCTAATAATTTTTGTGGACATGCCCCAGAGATCAGCAGTATTTTTAATACTCAACAATTTAAAGGTATCAATAATATCTCTGGGGTTAATTTTTCTAAACTTAAAATTGACATCACATTCCTTTACATTGTCTCTGAGTAGCTTTTCGGCAGCTTCAGGCGAAGAATTTAATTTTTTTGTGGTTGAGACCGGAATGTCAGCAAAAAACTTTTCAAAGACCGTCGCAACTTCTTGATCATTAGTAATCTTTTTATTTTCAAAGTATAGTTCAAAATCAGAGCTACGACAGGTGACATCTCCAGTCTCACCAGCCATGTTCTTTTGATTTTATTTTTAGAGTGCCTATGCGTACACTCGCATGCAAGAACTTGCAAACACCACCACCACACAAGCAATAATGTTGGCAAATCCGTGCAAGGCCGCTCACCACCATGCAGGTTGAAAACCTCGACGCGCGTTTCGCCCCAACACCGGAGCATCCTCAGGATGTGGACTCTACGAACAACGTCCGTTAAGCTTCCGACTTAACGGACGTTGTTCGTAGAGTCCACATCCTGAGGATGCTCCGGTGCTTCCGACTTAACGGACGTTGTTCGTAGAGTCCACATCCTGAGGATGCAAGAAGTTCTTGCATGCGAGTGTACGCATAGGCAGTGTGGGAGGAGGGAGGTGCTGTACGCATGCCTATGCGTACACTCACTCATTTAAGTTGTTTTCGCGGAATATTGCTAAAATTAATAACAAACTAAATTTTAACATATGCTTTAAATACTTCACTATTGTTAATACGCCTTTCATCATATAAGTCATATAATCTTTTCCTACTTATTTTTATTCCTTTTGTTGCCCAATTAATAAATTTAGTTTTTTTATTACTGTTTCTAACCATTTTAGAAGTAAATATTGAATTAAATTGAGTTCTTATCACCTTAAATAATTTATTAAAAGCTTCATCAGAGCTATGTGACCTATCCAATAAATGGATATTTGAATTTAATTTACTTCTAAATTGCTCAATACGTTTTGTGGTCACAGGAATAAACACAAGATTTTTCTTCACGTCACTGTCACATTTCATATTAAAAGAAGCTATTTGTCCACAGTGATCAGAACTTAGCTTATTAATTATTTATTTTTTATCAGGAATAAGATTAGTAAATATTATGTTGTCAATACAAGTGGCTGTAGTCTCACAGACCCTTGTAGGTTCCTGAAACAAACTGTGAAGGTTATACGATTGAAATAAAGATGTGAATCTAACAGTAGTGGAGGTTAAATCTAATAAATTAATGTTAAAATCACCACATATTTGTTAGATGCACATACTTTTGACAAAATTTGTTCCATTGTTACTTCAAAAGAATCGTATAACCCTGATGGAGGCCTGTATACGCCCACAACGATTAGATGGCTCAGCTCTATGCACGCCACTTCTATTATTCGTTCAGTAGAGAGACTCACGATATCCTTACATTCCTTAAACTTCAAATTGTTTCTGATTAAAATGAGAGAGCCTCCTCTAATGGCATTTTCTCTACTGAACGAACTTGCTATCTGGTGATCATTGAAATTGAAAATGAGTTCATTTGATCTGAACCAATGTTCAGATATACACATAATATCAATGTTAAATTCCTTTAAACATAACTCAATTTCAAGTTCTTTACCTACCTTGTAAATTCTGATGCACCAGATTAATCAAATTACATTTATTTTTCCTCAGTTTAATTGAGTCTATCAAGTTATTGGTAGGATTTTCAACATTTAGACTTGAACTTAATTAATTTGTGCAAGAGATTTCCTCCATTGTCTTATTATCTAATTTAAATAAATATTTGGAACATATTCCAAATCGTTAACACTATGACTAATATTCTGCTCAATAAAAGCAGTAGTCGGGGTAGCCAAGAACTTAGCTGGGTTTATATATAAAAAGTTAAATAGCAACTTGGCTATACGTCGTTTATAAAAATTAGATAAGCAGAACTTATCTTTTTTCATTGTGGATACCTTAAAATCTAAATTATTGATATCTATAACCTGACATTCCTTATGTGAGGCATTCAAAATTATGCAATTATTATTTACAGCAGTATACATAAGGCTGTTCAGCTGATATCTAGCAAAATTTTCTTTATTATCTCTCTTTGGCAACATTTGTATATATCGAAAATCAGAGAGGGCGTTACAAAAATAATAATAATAATTAATTCACTTATTATGAGTTCTGAATGTTTAATTTCATCAAAGCTATTGATTTCTCACTAAAAGCAATAGATTTCATTTATAAACAACAAAACAATTTCAAATCATTAAAAATACTAAAACTTAAAGAGCAAAAGAAATTAGAACTTAACATTAAAAAGAAAACAAAGTGATAAAATCATTTTCATTTATTTAAACTGACATGGATTGTACTTACAATGTTTATTCACCGCAAATTCACAGTAGAATGAGCTCCAAGCTCAGAACACGTCTTTTTATAAGCATCATCCCTACTTGTTTGCCCTACCACAAGTAATTACGTCACTCTTGAAAATCATGTTATCGAAACATTAAATAATTGTAAAATTAGTAAATAACGTTAAAATTAATTAGCTTATTTATTTTGTAATTTACCAAAATTCACATTAAATTATTACGAAGTAAATAAAACCGGAAGTAATTAATTCACAACCAAAATACGTCGTAATTTTAGTGAGAATGTTTAAAGAAATTATTTAAAAGTTTGATTGGCATGGAAAACTAGTTTTAATTACATTAGAATAATCCTATATTGGCCAACTATGAAATTAACATTAAATAATAATTTTAATAAATACCACGGAAGTTAAAATATCTTCCGGGCTTACAATAAATCATAAAACGCATATCAATCGTTGTAATAACGACGTATTACACATTTTTAACAATAATTCATGATTATAATCACATTATAATAATTTTTCTAAACATAAAATAAAGAGTCCCAATCAGACAGGAACCTCCGCGGCGACACGGCCATACTGACATGCGATGCGTGCTCTGCATCGCTTCTGCCTTCTGTAATAGAGAAATATAAAATGTGAGGACCAGGTACTTCCACAGTACACACTAGCCTTTATGATTCTTAAGTTATTATTTGTTGCATCAACTGTTCACTCCACGTGACTACAGAAGATTCGTTCTTAATATTTTCGATTTTATTCTCATGTTTTTTTTTTTCTTTTTTTTTTTTTTAATAGGAAAATGGATAGGTGGGTGAAACATCGATGCTGTTTAAAACAGGGGCTCTAAAGGATACAGAGATAGGTCGATGCTGTGCTCTAGGCGGTCTCGTACGCCGTGGTACACAGGGGACATTTACTTCTTTCAGGATGGAATATCATCAATGGCTTATTGGTCGGCTCCACACGCCAATAGCATCTTTTGTCTTAGCATATTTTAGAAGTTTTAAAACAATTTTAATGCTTTTTAAGTATCAACATAGAAGTTGCTCACCGTTAATATTCAGTTTTCGTCGTTGACCTCGGGTCTTGCTTGATGATCGTCTAGAGGAGACACAGAACCCGCTTGCTGATGCTCTGGAGGCGAACCAGAAGGACCATGTTGCTGATCGTCTGGGAGCGAACCAGAAGGCCCCGCTTGCTGATCGTCGAAGGGCGACACGGTTGCCTGATTGGTGCCTCCGGGTAGTGGAGCGCGTCGAAGCTGGTCATGGGCGACCTTGCGAGGGCGCCCATGATGTCCTACTACCTTTTTCACAAGATAGCGATCATTTTCGAGTACCCTGTGAACTTCGTATGGAACGCTAAATTTCAGATCAAGAGCAGTTTGATTACGTGGGTTGTTTTTTATTAAAACAAAGTCACCCCTTTGAAACCTTTGAATTTTAGCTCGTCCTTTATCGAACCTCGCTTTATCTTTAGCAGACACTTGCATCATCTTCTGTTGCACGTGTTGTTCCAGGGCTTCAATATTGATGATTGCATCATCTAGGTTTACCAAGGTCAGTAATTCTGGTGGGACACAGTTTTGACGTCTAGTTAGAAGTGTAAGTGGAGCTATACCTGTAGTTCTATGAACAGTGCAGTTGAGGGCTAGTTGAAGGCTTTCCAAGGCTGTATGCCAATTTGGTGTTTCATAATTTTTAATCATAATGAGGCCATTTTTAAGGGTTGCCATTACCCGTTCTACTTGCCCATTAGCTCTGCTAACCCCCGGTGCTATAGAGTGTATTTCTATATTGAACATATCGCAGTAACTTTTAAATTCTCCTAGAAATTCACGACCACCGTCTACAATTATTTGTCTTGGAGCTCCGAAAAGGTGGACAACTTGTTTCAAGGCTGCCAGAGTGCTATGATGACTTTTATTATTGGTGTGACGTAGTAGTACATATTTAGTAAAGGCATCAATTGTGACTACAACATATTCATGCTCATTTGAACCTCCTAATTTACCTGTGATGTCCATGTGTATTACTTCAAATGGAACCACTGGCTTGGCAATGGGATGCAATTGTACTTGAGTTGCTCCAGATGTCTGTTTTGAAGTTCTACATATGATGCAGTTGTCAACAAAATCACGGACAATTGTGCTCATTTTATCAAAATAGTAGGTACCTTTTATTTTATGGAGCGTCTTCTCCCAGCCAGGATGCTTCAGAGCTGCATGGAAAGTATTGATAAGACTCCACTGGAAAGATTTTGGTACAACAATGAGCTTTTGTGAGCCCAAAATTGTGTCCTGCTTCTCAAATTTGAGAACATTGTCTTCGAGGTGATACCCAGGGACTTCTTCACCATTATGCAATTTGTCTATGATGGGTCGCAATTGGTGGTCGCGTCTCTGTTCAATATTTATCCAATCTAAATTTTTCGTTAGGACGCTTACAGTAAGTGGATCTGGATTTCTGCTTAGGTAATCTGCATGCTGCATCCGCTCGCCCTTCCTGTATTCTATATCAAACTCAAAATTTTGAAGATATGACCACCATCTATGTATGCGAGGTAACAAGTCTTTCTTGTGCTTGGAAGCTTTAAGCGCATTGCAGTCGGTAATCACCTTGAATTGGCGTCCATATAGGAAGTGTCGAAAATGCTTGATTGCTCGGACTACGGCCAGCGTTTCGAGTTCGTAGGAGTGATACCTACTTTCTATGTCTGTCGTACGCATACTAAAATAGGCTATCACATGCTGCCTACCGTTTATAATCTGTACGAGAATTGCTCCAAAGCCAAGACTGCTGGCATCGGTAAATAGCTCAATAGGTTTCCCTTCTTGAAATATTGTTAAGACGGGTGCAGAAGTTAAATGATGAATTATCTTTTGACGTGCTTCTTCATGAACATGATTCCATTGCCACTCAGCGCCTTGTTTAGTTAATTGATACAGAGGTACCATAGTCCGTGCAAAATCTGGTATGAATCTACGAAAATACCCTGCTAAGCCGTTAAATTGACGAATCTGTTTGACATTAGTCGGAACTGGAGCTTTTAGTAGGGCCTCAACTTTTTTGGGACTAGGACGAACCTGACCATTTTCTATCACATTACCGAGATATTCAATTGACCGTTTGAAGAATAAGCACTTATCAATGTTAACGGAGAAACCCGATTCCCGTAATGCTATAAATATTTTCTCTAAATAGACAAGACCAGATGAAAAATCTCTACATTTACTAATGACATCATCTATGTAAACTTGGGCTACGCTATCATTATGAACTTTATCCGCACTACCTGGATTTAAAAGAGGACCTAAAGCACGATTTATGCATCTTTGGTATACAGCAGGGGCATTACACAAGCCAAATGGCATAGTCTTATACTCGAACAAACCGTCCGGTGTCACAAAAGCGGTTTTCTCAATAGACTCATCAGCGATAGGAATCTGGTGAAAGCCAGAGGCCATATCTAAGGAAGTGTAGTACTGGCCTCCAGTCAACTGGTCAATTTGATCGGCTATTAAAGGAAGAGGATAATGATCCCGGACAGTGTTCGAGTTAAGTTCTCTGTAATCTACGCACATACGATCGTCCCCGTTCTTTTTCTTGACTAAAATAATTGGACTAGAATATGGGGACTTACTTTCTTGGACAATATCATTATCTATTAATTCCTTAACAATCTCCTTAACCTTTTCACGTTCGACTGGGCTCAATCTGTACGGTCTTCTTTCAACAAACTTGTTTGGATTTTTCAATCGAATCTCTAATTTACCTGTATTGACCCGAGATTGAGGAAAGCCGCGCGTAAAAATGGAAGAGTACTTATTTAGCAGGGTAAGGAGTTGATTAATCTCAAGTTCATTAACTAAGTCATGATTTATGTTATCAAATAGTCCGGTTGACGATTGTATGTGCATGACACGAGGCTGAAAGCACAAAGACGCACTATTTTCAGTCACGATTACAGATAACCCGGTGCTGTTTAAAAGATTTGCACCTATTAATACATCTGAAGTCATTTCGTAGTCAGATAAAATATAAAAATCTATCTCTACATTAATGTCATTAATGACGCATATAGTAGTTAGCTTATTAGTCGAAACTACAGGAAAAGGACCTATTCCTCGTAAATAATTAACTACTTGAACTCTCTTTCCAGGTAGCCTGTCTGCAATAGATTCGCACATAACAGAGCAGTCCGCACCGCTATCGAATACCGCATCAATAACTATATCACCTACTCGCATACGCATCGTGTTTAATTTTGGTTTATTTATTACAACTGAATTTACATTTGAAGTAATTTGTTTTTCCCGACGGTAACAAGTATCAAAAGTATGACCGGCCTTTGAACAAAAAGAACAGATCTTAGACGTATTAGGTTTTTGGAGTGATATTCCAGAAGAACTAGGGTTATTTGGAACAGGCTGTTTGTCAAGTATTGTGGAGTTATTTTTACCACGACAATCGCGAGAAAAATGCCCGGGCTTCTTACAGAAGTTACAATTAGAAATATTCCGATTATCTAAAGAGTATTTAAAACGCTTAGCAAGTGGTTGGTTCACGTTAGCGTGATTAGGTCTCTTAGATGTACGAATAGAAGAGGCAACAGATATTAATTCAGGCACTGAAGTGGCTCTGGCATTCATAAGCTCAATCCGAAGACGTTCATCGCTAATGGTTCCAATAACTGCTTCTACTGCATCATTATCGTTAAGTTTATCCTTCGTTACTCGTCTCCACAAAATCCAAGATCGTGATAAAAACTCTGCAATGTCTTTAGTGTGGTCATATTCATGCTCCCTAAATCGCAAGACGTCCTTTGAATAACGACTTTCGGGTTCAAATGTAGTAATAATATTTTGTCGCAACTCATCCCATGTAGAAGTTGTAACGAGCCAATTATCAGCCCACATTTTAGCTCGTCCCTTTAATAAGCTAGTCACCTTCATACGAATATCATAATCACTAAGCTCATAGTTATTTTTAGCCGAAGTGATATGGTCACACCATTCTCGCACTCCAACGTTACCATCTGGATCATATGAAGGCAAGAACACATCGGTAATTTTTACTTTTTCGCGCTGTTTCGTCAAGCGTTCGCTCATATTTTGCATCATTGTCATCATATGTAAATAGAACTCAGGAGGTACGTTACCGCACTGCAGCTGCTGTGAAGCTGCCATATTAACACAGGCATTTGGTCCATGATCAGCATCTACATCTGCACTATCTGGTCCAGGTATAGTACATGGCAGCTCACTTGGTTCCGTTTCAGTCCGATTTTCTGCTTCCATCGCAATACCAAAATTCCTCAATATGAATAGGATGTCTGGTGTACCTGAAACATAAAATGAAAAGCACAGAAAGGACACGTAAGTATCCCACTTCTGATATCGAAAATCAGAGAGGGCGTTACAAAAATAATAATAATAATTAATTCACTTATTATGAGTTCTGAATGTTTAATTTCATCAAAGCTATTGATTTCTCACTAAAAGCAATAGATTTCATTTATAAACAACAAAACAATTTCAAATCATTAAAAATACTAAAACTTAAAGAGCAAAAGAAATTAGAACTTAACATTAAAAAGAAAACAAAGTGATAAAATCATTTTCATTTATTTAAACTGACATGGATTGTACTTACAATGTTTATTCACCGCAAATTCACAGTAGAATGAGCTCCAAGCTCAGAACACGTCTTTTTATAAGCATCATCCCTACTTGTTTGCCCTACCACAAGTAATTACGTCACTCTTGAAAATCATGTTATCGAAACATTAAATAATTGTAAAATTAGTAAATAACGTTAAAATTAATTAGCTTATTTATTTTGTAATTTACCAAAATTCACATTAAATTATTACGAAGTAAATAAAACCGGAAGTAATTAATTCACAACCAAAATACGTCGTAATTTTAGTGAGAATGTTTAAAGAAATTATTTAAAAGTTTGATTGGCATGGAAAACTAGTTTTAATTACATTAGAATAATCCTATATTGGCCAACTATGAAATTAACATTAAATAATAATTTTAATAAATACCACGGAAGTTAAAATATCTTCCGGGCTTACAATAAATCATAAAACGCATATCAATCGTTGTAATAACGACGTATTACACATTTTTAACAATAATTCATGATTATAATCACATTATAATAATTTTTCTAAACATAAAATAAAGAGTCCCAATCAGACAGGAACCTCCGCGGCGACATATATAAGGAAAAGTATACAAGATAACTTTTTTAAGATTTTCAATACTAAATAACTGGTCCAAAAATTCAGTCATCTGTTTCCTATTTATCTTTCCTTTCCACGATTTAATTACCTACCCAGTTATACAGATAAAAACCAAAAATCATTATTTGCATGCAGGAATGTTAGGCGAATTGTGGGTACCGCCACAACACGACAGTCGCGTATTATTATTTACTAGCTATTTGACCGAGCTTTGCTCGGTATTCGATAAAACACGAATAAAATGACATTTTCTAAAAATGATTACTAGCTAGATCGATTTATCGCCCTCGAAACCCCCTATATACTAAATTTCATGAAAATCGTTGGAAACGATTCCGAGATTCAAATTATATATAACTAGCTTTTGCCCGCGGCTTCGCTCGCGTGAAATTCGAAAATCGTGTACATTACGAATATTCTTGCAAATCTCCTTTAGAAACATGATGTTTTTCCAAGACCAAAAGTAGCCTATGTTACTCTCTATCCTTTCCACTAAGTCGATGCCAAAAATCAAGTCAATTGGTTGCTTCGTTAGGCTGCAAAGAAAGGACAAACAAACAAATACACTTTCGCATTTATAATATTAGTATGGATAGCTGTTTCCCGCGACTTCGTAGGCGTTACCATATTATAATAACGGAAATGGATAATGCTCTCCTTTTTATGGTCCCTTACTCAAATGGTAAAAAACGGAACCCGAGTACAAAGATATAATATCAGCCTGTCCGTCTGTCCATATCCAGGCAAAGCCTCCCTCATATTAATCAGATGACTTAAATCTATATGTTTAGTTTCGGTTAGATTAATTTCACTTGTAATAAATAACTTTGTTTGATCCTAAAGGAGAATTAAAACTCAACACTAACGACGCAACACGTTTTCGCTTGGCAACATTACCAGGTGGGGGGGGGGGGGGGGGGGGTACCGGCCGGGGGCAAAGCCTCCCGCATGTTAATCAAACGACACGCAAAATCTGCATGTTTAGGTTTGGTTAGATTAATTTCACTTTTAATAAATAACTTACTTTGATTCTAAAGATGGAGGAATAAAACTCAACACTAACGACGCAACACGTTTTCGCTTGGCAACATGACCAGGTAGGGGGGAGTTTGGGGGGGGTACCGGCCGGGGGCAAAGCCTCCCGCATGTTAATCAAACGACACGCAAAATCTGCATATTTAGTTTTGGTTAGATTAATTTCACTTTTAATAAATAACTTACTTTTATTCAAAAGAAGGAGAAGTAAAACTCAACACTAACGACGCAACACCATTTTGCTTAGCAACATTACCAGGAGCGGGGGGTTTGGGGGGGCGCAGCCCCCCCAAGTAAGGGCAGGGGCAAAGCCTCCCGCATATTAATCAAACGACACGCAAAATCTGCATGTTTAGTTTTGGTTAGATTAATTTCACTTTTAATAAATAACTTACTTTGATTCTAAAGAAGGAGGAGTAAAACTCAACACTAACGACGCAACACCATTTTGCTTAGCAACATTACCAGGAAAGGGGGGGGGGGGGGTTTGGGGGGGTGGTGCAGCCCCCCCAAGTACCGGCCGGGGGCAAAGCCTCCCGCATGTTAATCAAACGACACGCAAAATCTGCATGTTTAGTTTTGGTTAGATTAATTTCACTTTTAATAAATAACTTACTTTGATTCTAAAGGAGTAAAACTCAACACTAACGATGCAACACCATTTTGCTTAGCAACATTACCAGGAGGGGGGAGGGTTTGGGGGGGGCCAGCCCCCCCAAGTACCGGCCGGGGGCAAAGCCTCCCGCATGTTAATCAAACGACACTCAAAATCTGTATGTTTAGTTTTGGTTAGATTAATTTCACTTTTAATAAATAACTTTGTTTGATCCTAAAGGAGAATTAAATAAAAACTCAACACTAACGACGCAACATGTTTTTGCTTGGCAACATTACCAGGTGGGGAGGGGGGGGGGGGGGGGGGTGAGATTGGGGCGGCACAGATGCTAAGTTTGAATAAGGCATATATATCTGCAAAAACCGTATTCAAATCGGAACAGTAGTTCTCGTGTTAAAGAAAAAAGTTTTATACAAAATCTTGCCCCCTCTTTTGTCCCCTTAGAGGGGTGAGGGGAAAAATTTTATACACCAGATATTAAATTGTAAAATACAGTTTATAATATGATGTAAGTTTATTCAAGAAAAAAGTTTGATACAAAATCTGCCCCCTCTTTGGTCCGTTTGAGGGGTGGGGGGGGGGGGGGAGAATTCTATACACCAGATATGAAGTTGGAAGAAGACAAATATATCTACGAAAACCATATTCAAATCGGATCAGTAGTTTTCAGGTAAAAAAAAAGTTTGATACAATATCTGACCCCCTCTTCGGCCCCCTTAAAGGGGTGGGGGAAAAAATTTATACAACAGATGTTAAGTTGGGAGAAGACAAATATATCTGCGAAAACCGCATTCAAATCGGAACAGTAGTTTTCGTGTGATGCTGGAACAAACATACAGACAGACAGACAGACAGACAAAAAACTAACCACAGCTTTGGCTTCTATAGCGATGTAGTAACAGCCCTCGCTTATTATTTTTTGGATATCTTTAATGTACAGAATTTTCATTTCTACAGTTTTATTATATGTATACAAGAATTGCTCGTTTAAATATATAAGATAACCGATGTCGACTGTACATCTTGTTATCAAAAAACGCAACCACTATTTAAGTCGACGATATTAGAATTCGCCCATCACTTAGCACCGCATAATTTGAACGATAATGTTCGGGCTTGAGATACTAGCTGGATTGTTCGCTCTACTCGTGGGCTTACATTACTTTTTCACGAGACATTTCAATTACTGGAAGAACAGAAATGTGAAGGGACCGAAACCGACCGTATTCTTCGGTAACCTAAAAGATTCCACTTTGAGAAAAGAGCCCCTGTCTCTCGCTTTCAAGAGGATTTACGATGATTATCCAAAGGAGCCGTTTGTGGGCATCTACACGATGACCACACCGAGTGTGCTCATCCGAGACTTGGACCTCATAAAGCACGTGATGATCAAGGACTTCGATATGTTCGAAGACCGCGGAGTGGAGTTCAGCAAGGAAGGCTTGGGGGCAAATCTATTCCATGCCGATGGAGAGACATGGCGCGTCCTGAGGAATCGCTTTACACCATTGTTTACAACTGGCAAGCTAAAGAACATGTTGTATCTGATTACCGAACGTGGAGACAAATTTTTGGATTACGTCGAAGCCATCACCACTAAGCAACCCGAGCAGTCAGTGCATAAGCTCATTCAATTATACACTGTCACCACCATATCTGCTTGCGCATTCGGATTAGATATCGACACCACGGACAGAAGTGATGCGATTTTAGCCACCTTGGACAAAATAGACCAGATGATATTCCACAGGTATTTTCTTCAAGAATTCGACATGATGTTCCCTGGTGTCTTGAAGGTTTTGAATTGGTCGCTATTCCCGAAATTCCTTACAAACTTCTTCGAAGAATTAGTGACGAAAGTCGTCACCGAGCGAAATGGAATGCCGACTAAAAGGAACGATTTTATGGATTTGATTTTGCAATTGAAAAATGAAGGTGACGTGACGGGACCTAAAAAGAACGAAAATAGTAAAGATTTGTCTCTCGAGATCACAAATGACGTAATAGCTGCCCAAGCGTTTGTGTTCTACGCAGCCGGATACGAAACGAGCGCTACGACCATGACATTCATGTTGTACGAGCTGGCGAAACATCCACACATACAAGACAAGCTATGTCAGGAGATAGATGAAGTGCTCGCGAAATCAGACAATCTGGTCACATACGATACTCTCACTCAATTGCCGTATATGGATAAAGTTTTCGATGAAACTTTAAGGATGTATCCTCTGGTAGATCCGCTTCAACGCAAGGTGACACAGCACGACTATACGATACCTAATACCGATGTTATTATAAAGGAAGGTCAGACTGTATACGTATCAGCGATGGGTATTCATCATGATGAAACTCTATATCCGAAACCAGAGGAATTCGATCCGGAGAGATTTGATCCGAAAGTGGCAGCAGCGCGACATTCATGCGCATATTTACCTTTCGGCGTTGGACCCAGAAATTGTATTGGTAAGTACTGATTTCTTACCACCGCTTAAGTATTCTTAAACACTTTTAGACAATAAATATAACTAAATAGCAAATAGAAAACAAATATAGACAATAAATAGAAGTTAATGCAATACTATTAAATAGCAAACAATAATAATTAATATAAGTAGTTCTTCACATCATAGGGACTGCAAAATGGCATATAATAGAGACCAAAACATTTCTAATATCAGTAAAAAGGACAAAAATCTACATCTATCTAAAACATTTCGTTTATTTGAAGTAGTGTAAATTCTATTTAACAAGAAGTTATCATTAATACGTAAATACGTGTGCACAAAGGAAATTTAGGAAACCTTTTTTTTTAACATGGGGAAACCCCATGGTGCTCCACTCATCGCTTAAGGCAGAGTTGCGGCTACTATAGAACCTACTGCAACTCTACCAGATAAAATGTTCCCCTTTTACAGTGCAACTTTTTTGTTTTCAGGAATGAGATTCGCAAAAGTCCAGTCCAGAGTCTGTATCTTGAAGCTGTTATCTCGTTTTCGAGTGGAACTCGCCCCGAGTGAGAAGGAACTAACATTTGACAGCTCAAGAGTGATAATTTCACCCGCTCAGAACTTTAAACTCAAGTTTGTGCCACGTAAGAAGGTTCAGTAAAGGTTTAAGACGCCAGTTTGAGTTAATTTTGGATTGAATGTAATTCTTCGTATGTATGAAAGAGAAAAAGCACTGGGTACACAGACTGCTGGAAGTAAATTTAAGGGTGCTTGCTCATTGGCACGGGAGTCTGCCACTATATTTTTAACCGACTTCCAAAAAGGAGGAGGTTATAATAATATGTTCGGCTGAGGATTTTTTTATAGTATGTATCGTCAGAAAATACTTGTCAATTTTGATTGATGATGAATTGGCAGATGTCCATCTCCTACCTTTTTGGTCGACCAATGTCAAATCCGACCAAGTGGCGTAGTGAACTATTAATAATTTAGTTTATCTGATTAATTTTATATTATGTAAATACCTACTTATCTTATCGGAGTTATTAATATTAATCATAATTTAATGAGACACAAACTGCAATAATAACACTCAAATGGTAGTATTTGTAAATTATTCTAAATTATAATATTTTTAACGTATTAGTATATATATATTTTGAAAAAGGCCTAACGCTACTAACACAACTTTTTTTTCTAACGTACAAAATCATTTTTATCTGTGTTAATTAAAATATGGACATGTGGAATCGGGGGGCTTAGCCAACACGATTTCTTATAATAGAATCGCCGATCAAAAATGTATGAATTGACATAAGCTGAAGGCGACATTCGACTCATATCATGTCAATTCCATACAATATTTTGATCGGCTATTTTATAAAGAAGCGATAAAAAATGTGTCTAATATCAATCTTAATTCTTAGCTCACACTTGGATTATGGATAGCATTAATTTCGTCGCAAATGAAAGACATAAGTAACGTTAGGACTATTTACACCTTTTAAAATCTTATCCTGATTGATGACTCGTTTACATAAGATACAATTAATATCCATAAACGTGCTAATGCTATCATAATTTTATCAGGAGCCAAAATATTTGTGATATTATTCAATAGCAGATTTGCAATGAGATTAATAATTGCAAAAGTGACAGAATTTTGTTTTTTTTTATTGTTTTTTAACATTTTCATCAACCGCCCCCTAAATTAGGTGTCCTTAGCAGACTTTAAGGCTTCAGTCTCGAAAGCAGCGGGAAGCGGGGCGGGAGCGGCGGTGACGCGTTACAATAGTGTCTAAGATTTATATGGACGCTGCTTTTTGAGGCCGGTCCATAATCTCCCGCCCCGCTGCCGCTAATTTTGAGGCTGAACCTAACCTTAGGATACAATACATTTTTTACCAATAATACTTGTAACTTGTCTCAACTTAACTCCTTAGGTTCAAGAGAATTAATAGACATGCAAGAGTTGGTTAAAAGTTAAGATAATAATATATAAGTACTTACTTGATTGCCTCTAAAGGATACTGAATGTTGGGGGATAATCTGTAAAAGAGTGGATTTCAACAATTTGCATTTTTTATACAGGGTGTAACAAAAATAAGTGATAATACTTTAGGGTGTATAAGTGTTCCTTGTAGAGAGTTCACTGTGAAAGTAGCAGCGCTGAACGACCAAAAATTTTTTTCACTTTTGTATGGGGAAACTCGTGACGTTAGGGCCCTTTCCCATACAAAAGTGAAAAAAAAATTCGTCTTTCAGCGCTGCTACTTTCACAGTGAACTCTCTACAAGGAACACGTACACACCCTAAAGTATTATCACTTATTTTTGTTACACACTGTATAATTTTGGTGGAAATTTTTGTTTCCACCAAAATTAGGGATTAGGTGTTTACGGGAAACTGGTACAACAACCACCACCTAGACGAGTTAGCTTGTGGCAGAGTGAAGTGAATGGCGTATTTTTTACGCTTCAAGAATCAATGGTATTTTGTAAAAATAATGTTTTACACACAAGAGTACCCACCAAAAATTTACCCACCAAAATTGGATTTTGCGAGAAAAATAATATTTAAAAAAAACTACGCGCACTAAAGTTATAGCACATTAACTTAACTATAAACAAACCAAAACTCTACCGATATTCAAAATAACAGTATGATATTATTATTACCTTACTTAAATTATCCTACATATAGGATAATTTAAGTACACCAAAATTGCATAAAATCGGGTGTTTTGTGATAAAACGGTTTTCTTTCATTTCTGGCTGGAAACTTGTACGACCCAGCCCACAGCCACCTCCTAGACTGGTTAGCGTGTGGCTGAATGAAGTAAATGGCGTATTTTTTGTGCTTAAGGGATCAATGGTATTTCTATACCTTGCTAATAACATATTTTTACACTGTGTAACAAAAATAAGTGAAAATTCTTTAGGGTGTGTACGTGTTCCATGTAGAGAGTTCACTGTGAAAGTAGCAGCTCTGTAAGACATTTTTTTTTCACTTTTGTATGGGCAAGGGCCCGAGCATCACGAGTTTCCCAAACAAAAGTGAAAAAATTTTGGTCTTTCAGCGCTGCTACTTTCACAGTGAACTCTCTACAAGGAATACGTACACACCCTAAAGTATTATAGCTTATTTTTGTTACACCAAAACAGCAGGCAGCAAAACGAAAATTTGTTGTGTAAATAATTTTATTAGCAAGGCGCTATTATTGCATTAAATGCTAGCTTGTACCATCGAAAAAATTGATTCATAGGCAGTTGACAGACCAACTTCATTTGGTCGAATTATGTCAATTCAATGTACTATTATAGTTTGTGATTCGAAGTGAGATAATAGTACAAGTTTGACAAGATGCGTCAATTTACGTAGGTCCGCCATCAGCCAATGAATCAACTTCTCTGTTTTGTTATCATTTGTATGATATCACACGAGTACACTAAAATAATATGATTGTTTTTAGCTTAAGGTGACGTTAAAGTAAAAAACCGTGTTGACTATGTTTTAGATTGCTTGTTTTCTATGAGCGGCCGGCCCGGCCTTTCATAGAAAACAAGAAATGGAACAGCAAGAAATGGAAAGGGCGTAACGTAAGCGATTAAATTGTTTTGGTCGCGTAATTTAAAATCATAAATATATTTCATATAAGCTATGGGCAAATTAAAGTGTATGCTTGAACCAATCTATGTACAAATTTTGGAAGCTTAAATCACTCTCCTCTGTTGGCAAAATTAGAATCCCTTTTTTTACAGAGGTCTTTTTGATTGATTATTTGGGCTATAAAAGTTGACCAATCGTGTTATGCTATGGGTAATTTAAAGACAAAGGCATGATGAATACTGACAATGAACTTTAATTTCTTAGCTTTAGTCATTGCTGAGAAAAATCGATATCGCTACAGCCAAATTATCAAGGCGTCGCCTTAAGCTTAAGTAAATAAAAACGACATGCGGAATACTTAAGGGGCCGGGTGCCATCGAAATTCTCATACATACGTTATACCAAAATCATTTACTCATACGAAAATATTAACAATATGTTTGAGTTATTTTTCAGCTTAAAATAGTAATTACCTAGGTTGGAGAATTTCGATGGCACCCGGCCTCTTAATGGTTTAAAATTCAAACTTAGATTGACCTTCACCGAGCTGATGATAAATTGAAAAATATTTAGTTTTTAAGAAAATAGATGAGGTTAGGTATGTCTGTCCTACCTCTTCACGCCCAAACCGCTTAACTTTAAATTTGGTATGGAGATGCTTTGAGTCCCTTGAAAGGACATATTATGAATTATGATATTTTTTGTCACGGAAAAATGGTTCCCGCGCGGTAAACGAGTTTTGGCGCAACGGAGTTGCGGGCGTCATCTAGTTGGAGTTTTCTGACATTATACAGTGTGTAACAAAAATAAGTGATAATACTTAAGTACGTGTACGTGTTCCTTGTAGAGGGTTCACTGTGAAAGTAGCAGCTCTGAAAGAAACATTTTTTTCACTTTTGTATGGGCAAGGGCTCGAGCGTCACGAGTTTCGCCATACAAAAGTAAAAAAAGTATTATCTAAAGTATTAGGTATCACCTATTTTTGTTACACCCTGTATACTAACCAAGATATTATATCTCAATTCTCATGTAAATGTCATCAGACAATAAGCTAATGTATTTTTATCTCAATATAATTAAAGTTATTTTAGAGTAAAACTGCTCTATGAATACAAAACAAATTATTATTTAGCGTTTTCTGCTTGATATCAAGGCTATTTGTACACTGACGCCACGATTCCCGAAAAACGGCCAAAAAACGATAAAACAAAATCGTTAAACTCAAGTGCTTTAAATAATAATAGCAGTCGCTTTTCAGCTATATCGGTATCAGTGTCAAAACAGCTTAATTAAACTGTTTTTCAAGTAGTACCTACAAATATAAGTATTTATGATACTTACTTGCATTTTTTTTCTAAGCAGTATTTCTATTAAATTAACTTCTATTTTAAATATAAATAATTCTTTATTTATTTAAAATCGTAGGTAAGGTCAGGTGGGGTAAGAGGGACGCGGGGGGAAGAGAGACTGTAACTAATAACAAGAAAACTATAACGCCGAGCTACATAGTGACTACGTCAATAAAACAGTATTAGGCGTAATTCATATATTCTTGAATAGATGAAGCTACAACACGGCAACTAAGCGAGTAAAAGAGAGAGAAAAAAAAATCCGTTTTTAAACTTAAAAAGCCAAGTCAGACAGGTGTTCCTTGTTTGTTATTAAAATATTAAAAACATCAGTTCTGCGGTTGATTGCTAAGGAAAGTATTACGTTTAATCTTTATTTTCTACGTATTGCATTGTTTGTAGTGTCTGTTTTTAGTGCTTTTTCGAGGTCAATAAAAACATAAACTTTAAAATGGCAAGCTGGGAAAGAGGAACGACTATACCAGGTTAAGAGAAACATAATATGTTCCTCTTTCCTGGTTTCAAGGGGTAACAAACATTTTTAAAATCCGCTAAAATACCAGCTGACTTTTAAGTACTGGTTTGTAAGATGAACCTACCTATTTGTATGAACAACCTTTTTTATGGGACCAACTTTCGTACCCGAAATAAAAAGTCAGCTGTTCCATACAAAAGTATCGATCAGCTGTGACCAAAATGTATGAAATAGTAGATAGAGAGTATATTCATTTAATACCAGAAAAAGTTTAGCACCTCTGACCTTACCTATATGTTCCTGTTACCCCAAATTTCGTTTTTGTATGCTTTCAGCCTAAATAAGGCCTTTTTTTAAACTAGGGAAGGTTTCATTCCCTGAACTCAAAGAAAATGATTAATACATGCTATATAAACACTTAAAAACATGAGTAATTACTTAAAATATCGAGCGTTTCTCTTACCCCAAATCTCGGGAAAGAGGAACTTTTTTATGACCTAGCTTTGTTGCTAAATTGTGCCGTAATTATACGTACAATCTAGTTCTGTGTCAAAAAACATGTAAGTATATTTCAAAAGCGAAGATTTGTTTCAATTAATATCGAAATAAATGTATAGTTTTGACAGCTGAAGGCCAAAATGTTCAAAAACCAGTAAAGTATGTTTCTCTTACCCCACCTGACCTTACTTCAAGATTAGACCGGTTTTTTACTAACTGATTAGAATTCATAAATTAGGATCGGTGCAGACACCACAACTGTGATCGCCGTGCGTTTAGTACTTAGACAGTTTTTACTTGTCTTGCATGGGCGTACCGAGGGGGCAAGGGGGGGGGCAGCAGCCCCCCCTGGATCATGTTGACGTCCCTACTTAGTATATTATCTAGTACTTTTATCTATAAAAATCAATACAATATTTTTCCAACTAAAAATTATTAATTTTTTATTCTTTATAAACACCTAGCTACCCAGAACCTGGGTACGCCCATGTTGCCTTGTAATAATGAAATATTAAAATTATTATAGGTATGTAAAAACTAAAATAAATAGTTGTACACTATTTTAAAAAAAATGTCAAATAAAATAATTGGTCATCTCTTTGTTGCTCTACGAAATATAAAACCATACATCGTTTTAATTTATGTTGTACTTACTTGTTACCTTGTTATCTTTATTAATTCTTGGCACATTAGAGCCATGACGCCATGACGTGCGACGCGGGGCGCCTGACCTGTGCCGCTCCGGTTTCCTACATATAAAACCGGCCAAGTGCGTGTCGGGCCACGCGCAATATAGGGTTCCGTAGTATCCCTAGTTTTTGATAATGTTTGTATAGTTAATAAATATGCACTTATAACGTCGTGTTTTACACTACTAACAACATCATCTCAGTTACGTTCAAAAGAATTAAAACGAACCTTTTTTAGTTGATCGACTATTACTCAATAGCTTTTATAATCTTCTGAGTTGTGATGGTTTTCCTTTTAAATTCAGCACGTTTCCTCCTCCCGTGAATTTTTTCACATTTCCAGAAGCAACCGCTGGTAGAAGGGGGGGATACTGGACCGTGGCCGGTCTGCACCATACCTTATGTTTAATTACTCAGTTTAATAATGTAATAAAGTTTAATAATTTATATTTTACTTCTTATCGCTAAGAGCACTTACAGACAAACGGCACGTGTCAGCGGCAGTCGGCACGCGTCGGCGGCAGTCGACGGCACGTGTTGGCGGCAGTCGACGGCAACCGTCGACAGTTTATCACGCTTGCAGTTGTGACGTACCACGTAAAGGTAAGCGTCCACAGATCGGTATCGTACGCAACGGACGTCTCGCATCTAACGGATAATTTTTTCACAGTACGTCCACTGTATCGGCAGCGTACGGATTACCGACTTTTCCATCCACACCCCCCTTTTAAGCATTCATTTACCTACTAGGCTAGTCGGTAATCCATACACTGCCGATACAGTGGACGTACTGTGAAAAATTATTTTTTCTCGTGTGGCAACATTTGTGACAATACATTAGTTTTTATCTCCCGATTAGAAAATTGTATTTTATTATTTTAAATAGTATTATAAGTTAACAAAGTTTATAAAACTAGTCCTATGTGTGTAATCTTCAAGAAAAATAAATAATTCATTGGCTAGTGAACTTTATTGTGGACTTCCAGCAAGTTGTAAAGTGACAGCTGCCGGCACCTAACGAACTTTGCGAAATCAAAGTGGATGAATTTTGTTCCTGATATTCTGCGAATAACCCGGGGAGTATAGTGCTTCATATACATACCACTTCACCTACTGCTCAATATAATATAGTATTAAGTGCCTTACACTATACAAAACTTACCCTGAAATAGTTACAAGGAATGACACTTTGGCTTTGTTAGTTCTCTCTTAGCTTAACACTTGTGGAAGCTTAAAAGATGATGAACATACACTAGCCGACTCATAAACTCAAAATATTGTAGTTTTTAACATAACTTAACTGTCTTTAACTACTTACTATAAATTTTATGTAAAATATTATGTACCAGGTACCTACATACATTCAGTAACCTATACAAATTAGCATTCTCATAGGTTCTACTCAGTTCAGTTCATCTCTAGGCTTAACTGTTGTTAAAGCAAAGTAGATGATAAAAAACATACATTATACTATAACTCTATAACATTATCACAATAAAACAATATATTAAGTATAAATAATATTATTCTAGTCTACTATTCAGACTAACATAGCTTGTCACTCTCAAATTTTCATAATACAATTAATGTTATTTGAGTATTTGACATTACCTATATTAAAGTACAGTATACACAGATTACATTCACTACTTTAATCTGTCTATACTATCTTTCTTGTTCCTTTTTTATTTTTTTTATTTCTTAACTTCATTTTCATCTCTTCATTTTGCTTCATTAATTTCAACATTTTCCTGTGTACTTACTGTACAACTGAAACAAAGTTTGGGGCTGACAAGTAATACTTGGCAGCAGGTGAGCATTTGCTTTACAACTTCACCCCATAAAATAATTTCTGTATTCAGTTTCAGATATCAGGAATAAATTAATCTGCAAAATGATGACACGTTCAAATGTAGCCCGTCGGACAGAAGAACAGCTCCGAGTTGCTCTTCAGGAGCTAAAGGACTCTAAGGACCAATGTCAACAACTACTATTTGAACGTGATGAGAGTGAGAAAGAAATGCTCATAATTTTGGAAAAAAACGCAAATTTAAAAGTGGAGCTTAGTAAACTGAATCAACAATATGAACTTATCTGTGACCGTAACTCAGAACTACAAAGTGTCGTGGACAGTTTTGATAATTGCAGATTAGAGTACGAACAATGTTTAGAGGACACACATAATATTAAAAAGAAGCTGCAGGATGCACAGGATTATATAAGGTCCCTTGAGAATCAATTAAACTCAAAAAAATCTGAAGAAACGCAAAGTTTGTATAATGAACTTTTAGGTAATGGAATGGTCTTGTCAAAAAATAACATTACTACTATAGATCTCACCGGGGATGACACAATAAATAATCAACATTTTATGTATAGTAAAAAGAAACTTAAAAAATATATCAAAGTTAAAAAATGTATTAGGAAAACGGAGCAATTAATGCAAAAAAATAAAAAAATTGTAAAGCATCTTAACAATTTATCAAAGAATAAAAAAACTATTAAAAATCAATTGTTAAGCTGCTGTAAAGAGTTAGAACAGACTAGGCTTAGTTATGAGGCGGATGTAAGTGGTCTTCAATCAGAAATTTCAGATTTGCACTCTACCTTAACACATATCCAAAATAAATATGAAATAGCACAAAAAGAAATTTCTGCATATATATCAGCTATGGATGACCTCATAGAAATAGGAAGATACAATGAGGAACGTGTTAACTCCTTGTATAACAATTGTAATTGCCAGACAAAATTAGGTCATTCACAGAATTATAGTAATAGTTCAGTTATCGGTTCAGCGGTGAAGGCTTCTACTGACTCCTCAAAATATTATTATAAAGCTCAGGCATATGCCCCTGAGGCCGGTTCCATCAGTATTTATTGTGATGAAATAGGCCAAGGGGTAGGTGTACACTTGAATAAATTGTGTTTGGGACAAAAAATAAGTTGTACCTGCTTGCCCGGAGCATCATATGAACAAATAATTAGCCGGGCAATTAATTCTACTTTTTGTCCCAACTCAATTTTAATTATATTAATCGGGAGAAGAGGAAAGTTAAACAAAAAACAAATGTTGGATTATATAGACACTTTAAGTAATAAAGAAAATATTAGAAAAACTAGCTGTTGCCCGCAACTTCGTCCGCGTGAGTGTATGTTATTAAAATCGAGATTTAGAAAAATTAACACCCATCTACGACTATTTCATTTGGATGTATGTTACACACGAAATTTTTAATTTACATCAAATTCCCGGGACACTTGAACCTCAGATACTTATCGTTTTGAAAAATCCTTACACCCATCTACGACTATTTCATTTGGATATACGTTACACACGAAATTTTTAATTTACATCAAATTCCCGGGACACTTGAACCTCAGATACTTATCGTTTTGAAAAATCCTTACACCCATCTACGACTATTTCATTTGGATGTATGTAACACACGAAATTTTTAATTTACATCAAATTCCCGGGACACTTGAACCTCAGATACTTATCGTTTTGAAAAATCCTTACACCCATCTACGACTATTTCATTTGGATGTATGTTACACACGAAATTTTTAATTTACATCAAATTCCCGGGACACTTGAACCTCAGATACTTATCGTTTTGAAAAATCCTTACACCCATCTACGACTATTTCATTTGGATGTTTGTTACACACGAAATTTTTAATTTACATCAAATTCCCGGGACACTTGAACCTCAGATACTTATCGTTTTGAAAAATCCTTACACCCATCTACGACTATTTCATTTGGATGTACGTTACACACGAAATTTTTAATTTACATCAAATTCCCAGGAAACTTGAACCTCAGATACTTATCGTTTTGATAAATCCTTTCTTCGAAGGGAAACAAATTGGAATTTGTTGTGTTAGACTGTTGCCAAAGGTTGCTAATAATGATTGTGACAAAAACGCTTGAAGGCACGGATTAAGTTCCTATAGCGCTGTCCACGATATCACCATAGTATGCGACATCAGATTTACACTGTAGGTTGTCTAGCATTGTAGTTCTTTCGTCTTAGCAGAAAAAACTCTCCCAGAGAACATGATGAGAGGTTTATTCAAACACAGGCAGTAGCCTTCGGTCGTACATATTCTACCATTTATACCTATGTGCTCGACCGATGACCGACTAACTTAGATCCGTAAAGTTTGACTTTAAAATTTCCATGGCCGGTAATGAATTGAGACCATACACATTACACAGTGGTCAATTATATCCATCCAGGGTTTACGAATATTAGGAAAAGATTTAAAGATCGACCTTTGCTAGAATTGGTTATCACTATGGTTGTCGCTGTAAATTTCGAGGAGTTCCTTCAATTCCATTACTTATCAAGTCACCGTTTTTAGGGTTACGTACCCAAATGGTAAAAATGGGACCCTATTACTAAGACTTCGTTGTCTGTCCGTCTGTCTTCTCCAGGCTATACCTCAAGAACCTTTATAGCTAGAGTACAGAAATGTTTACACATTATGTATATCTGTTGCCACTATAACAACAAATACTGAAAACAAAATAAAATCAATATTTAAGGAGGGCTCCCATACAACAAACATGATTTTTTTGGCCTTTTTTGCTCGATATCAATAATAAAAACAGGCAGGCAGTTGAAATTTTCACAGAATCCTTAATTATATGTGTACTTTAATAATTAATAATAAAATTACAATATAATTAAAATTTAAGGAGGGCTCCCATACAAAAACACAACTTTTGACCTATTTTTTATCTATAACGGTACGGAACCCTTCGTGCGCGAGTCCGACTCGCACTTGGCCAATTTTATTGTAAATATGGTATCAAATTCGGGCAATCTATACAACAAAAAAAGAATTTTGAAAATCTGACCACAAACAGCAAAGTAAACATTAACTCCTCCTTTTTTGAAAGTCAGTTAAAAAAAGTATCTTAGATGTTGACCAGGGATATAAGGTATCATCATGTCAAATTTAATTGAAATCGGTCCAGTGGATTCAGAGATTAGCCTGTACAAACAGACAAACAGACAAACAGACAAACAGACAGAGAAACAAAAATTTCAAAAACAGTTAAAATGTGTTCTATTACTCTTCCAACATGCCCCTGACTTGTTTTTTTAAGTTTATTTTCAATGTACAAAAATTTTACCTCTACGATTTTATTATATGTATAGATTATTTTGTTTACCTTTCCTTATATTAAAGAGACGAGTAAAAAACTGCCACACGAGATTAAAGAAAATCATATAAGATATAAGCTGAACAGCCTACTTTGTAGTGCCACCAACCAAAATTGTATACTTTTAAGTAACAATATCCCACAAATAGATGTGGTTGATATTAATAATATTTTAAATTTTAGGTTTAATAATCTAACATATGATAAGTTTTACTTATCACATTCTTATACCAGACATATAGCCAGATGGCTATTTCATTTTTTAGTTCTAAGACAAGCCAACAAATTGGCTAAACCATCCAGTGCTTTTATTGAGCATTCAACTTTTTTAAACAACTGTATAGATAACAGTTTGGAATATGTTCCAAATGATTTAAATTAGTTACTAAGACAACAGAGGCTCACTCTAGCAATGTATTAAGAAATATAAATAATATACGTGCCCACCACCGGGAAACTACCAAAAATAAAAGAAGTAACTGTAATTTTAATATTAAGTTTGTACACCAGAACTTGCAAGGGATGATAGGAAAAGAATTAGATATCGAACTGTTTTTAAATGAATATAACTTAGATATTATGTGTATTACAGAGCACTGGCTTAGAAATTGCGAATTAATATTTAACTTTTGTAATCACCAGTTAGCAAGTTCGTTCAGCAGAGAAAATGCCATTAGAGGTGGCTCTCTAATTTTAATTCATAAAAAGCTAAAGTTTAAAGAACGAAAAGATATTGTGAAATTCTCTTCTGAACGAATAATCGAAGTAGCCTGTATTGAGCTGAGCCACCTTATTATTGTAAGCGTATACAGGCCTCCATCAGGTCTATACGACTCTTTTGAAGAAATAATGGAACAAGTTTTAAATAAAGTATGTGCATCTAAAAAAAGGATTATTGTATGTGGTGATTTCAATATTAATTTGTTAGACTTAAATTGCACCACAATTAGATTCACATCCTTATTAAAATCGTTTAACCTAATTAATTTATTTAATGAACCAACTAGAGTTTGCGAAACAACTGCCACTTGCATTGACAATATTTACACAAATGTTACTCCCTGTAAAAAAGAAATAATTAATGCTCTGAGTTCTGATCATCGTGGACAGTTAGCTTCTTTTAACATTAAATGTGATAGTAATACTGAAGAAAAGATTGAGTTTATTCCTGTAAATACAAAACGTATTGAGAAATTTAGAAGTAAACTTGTTTCAAGTCTTCAGCGCTTAGATATGTCAAATAAACCAGATGAAGATTTTAATACATTGTTTAAAGTAGTGAGAAATGAATTCAAGTCTGTGTTTACTTCTAAAACGGTCAGTTTAAATAATAAAAATAATAATTTCAGAAATTGGGCAACTCCAGGTATTATTGTAAGTAGGCAAAGACTGTATGAGTTATATGATGAAAAAACAATGAATACTAGTGAATCCTTTAAAATATACGTGAAGAAATATTCAAAAATTTTTAGAAAAGTCTGTCAAGCTGCGAAGGCCCTCCATATAAAAGAAAAAATAAAGAACTCTAAAAATAAAGTGAAAACCACCTGGAAAGTTATTGCAGATGAGACTGGAAGAGTCAACTGTCGTAACTCTAAACTTGAACTTTATATTGATGATAAAAAGGTCAACTCTGACCTTGAGGTTGCGACAGTTTTTGAGAAGTTTTTTGCTGACATTTCGATCTCAACTACAAAAGACTTAAATTCCTCACCTGAAGTTGCGGAAAGGTTACTTAAAGAAAATGTCAAGGAATGTGATGTCAATTTTATTTTTAAAGAAATCGACTCCAGGGATATTATTAAGACTTTCAAATCGCTAAATGTTAAAAGTACAACTGATCTCTGGGGTATGTCCACAAGAGTTATTAAATCTATAATTGACATCATTGCCCCGCACTTAGCTCTAGTCTTTAATAATTGTATTAAAAATGGTGTGTTCCCTGACCTAATGAAGCATAGCAAGGTGATGCCTCTCTTCAAAGCTGGGACTAAGTCTGACCCAGCTAACTACAGACCAATATCTATTTTGCCAACTTTTAGTAAAGTATTTGAAAAAATAATTCTAAATCAATTACTAGTTCACTTTAACTGTAATAATTTGTTACATAACAATCAATTTGGCTTTACTAAAGGTAGGTCCACTACAGATGCAGGCATCAGTCTTCTATGTAGTATATTTGAAGCTTGGGAGGGGTCGCAGGATGCACTTGGTATCTTCTGCGACCTATCCAAAGCATTTGATTGCGTTGAACATGCTACATTAATCAGAAAATTGTATCATTATGGTATAAGGGACACAGCCCTAAAACTGTTAAGTTCTTACCTTGCAAATAGAACGCAAAGAGTTGAAGTTAATTCTAAAAGGTCTAATGGTAGTAAAATAAAGCTAGGTGTTCCACAAGGATCTATTTTAGGTCCCTTTCTTTTTCTCATTTACATAAATGACCTACCTTATCTAGTTAAAGATAAGCATGAGATAGTACTTTTTGCTGATGACACTTCACTAATTTTTAATGTGAAGCGACAACAATATAATTACGACGAGGTAAATAGTGCTCTCTTAAAAATAGTACAATGGTTTAATGCTAATAATTTACTATTAAATTCTAACAAAACGAAATGTTTAAAGTTCAGTTTGCCAAATGTTAGACAAGTACAAACCAATGTATTATTAAATGATGAGAAAATGAAATTAGTGGACACCACTGTTTTCCTAGGTATAACTTTAGACAGTAAATTACAGTGGGGTCCGCATATTGCAAATCTGGCGGATAGGCTCAGTTCTGCAGCATATGCTGTTAAAAAAATCAGAGAAATAACTGATGTAGAAACAGCGCGACTTGTTTACTTTAGTTACTTCCACAGCATTATGTCATATGGAATCCTTCTATGGGGAAATGCAGCGGACATTAATTCAATATTCGTGCTGCAGAAGCGAGCCATACGTTCTATTTATAAGATGTCATCGTGTGAATCCTTAAGAGAAAAGTTTAAGGAAATAAATATTCTGACCGTCGCATCTCAATATGTCTTGGATAACGTACTGTATGTAAGAAAGAACTTAAATAATTTCAAAAAGAAAAGCGACAATCATTGTTTTAACACTAGAAATAAGAACAAATTAGAAATACCAGTGATCAGACTTGGCAAAGTCAGCAAATCTTTTAAAGGCCAGTGTATACGCCTGTACAATAGAATCCCAGAAAACGTTCAAAATCTCTCTATCAATAAATTTAAAAATGTAGTAAAAGAACGTTTGTGTACTAAAGCTTATTATAAAATCAATGATTTCATCGACGACAACACACCTTGGGAATAGGGTGGTTCTTATAGGCTACTAGAATATTTTTCATAATTCCTATTGTAAATAGCTCTTAGTGATAATATTGTTATATAACACAGTCAAATTAACTAGACGCATGGTGATGACGTCATTACGAAGCTTGCATATACATTCCAGTGGTGCGTCAGGTTAATGTGACCGTGTTGTACTGTATATGTTTTAAATTGTAATTTTCCATCTTTTTAGTAAAAGATGGCCCCGTGCGAGTTTCTTACGCCGGTTCTTCTCGCCGGGTTAGTTCCCGAACCGGTGGTAGGCACCGTAGTATCGACGTTCGGTAAAGTTTTTGTAAAAAAATTACTCCGAATAAAAATATTTTTGATTTTGATTTGATTTTGATTTTGATTTTATCCGTTTGATGAAGACGTCCGTTGCGTATGATACCGACCTGTGAACGCTTACCTTTAGACGGTACGTCACAACTAACAACTGTGGGCCTACCATTACCTCTACTAAGCGACACCGTTTGGTAGATGAGCAATATTACTTGAACGTCAAACTAGCGATCTTAAGGTAGTTGATATTTCACAGCGGATTTAACAATGTTTTGCATTTTTACTGTTTTTTAGTAAAATTATATTTGAAAAGTGAGTACGGTAATATTATTGTAATCTTACAACAAAGTGTTCTGGAAACAAGATAGTTTTAGGGAAGGTCGTGGCGTGGTAGGCCCCCTGCAAGCGTCATAAACTGTCAACGTCTGCCATCGACTGCCGCCGACGCATGTCGCCGACACGCACCGTTCGTCTGTAAGAAGCCTAATATTATAAACTTAAACTTGATGTTTTGACTTGTAATGTAAACATACTTAGTTTGTAGCCAGTCTGTGAACGAAGGTCATCCATAATGTTAGTGTTGTATTTTTTTGCTATTGTAGCCGTTCTTTTAATTTATTACTTCAGACACAAAAACAATTATTGGAAGAACAAAGGCCTTCCAGGACCGAAGCCAATTTTATTGTTTGGTAATTACAAAAACGCGGCTCTCAGAAGAGAAAACTCGGCGGAAACCCTACGAAATATTTATAATGAGTTCCGGAATGTTCCTCTAATTGGAATGTATAGGATGACATCACCGTGCATCCTAGTCACCGATTTGGACGTTATAAAAAACATCATGATTAAAGACTTCGATAAGTTCCAAGACCGCGGAGTGGAATTCAGCAAGGAAGGTTTGGGAGCTAATCTCTTCCACGCAGATGGAGAAACGTGGAGGGTACTGAGGAACAGATTCACGCCAATGTTCACGACGAGCAAACTCAAGAACATGGTGTACCTGATTGAGCAGAAGAGTGACATAATAATGAGATATCTAGACGATATTACAACAGGTACCGAAGAACAGGACATAACAAAAATAATACGAAGATACACGTGCTCGACCATAGCGTCGTGTGCGTTCGGTCTCGAGTTTGACACAATCAGTGAATCTCTTATGGCCGTGCTCTTAAAAATAGATAAGCTCACTCTAACCTGCAATCCGTTTCACGAAATAGACATGATGTTTCCAGGAGTTTTGAAGAAAACTAATATCTCTCTATTCCCTAGGGACGTCTCAAGTTTCTTCGACAGAATGGTATCTAATGTCATCAATGAAAGAGATGGAAAACCATCTACTAGAAATGATTTTATGGATATCATACTGGAGATGAGGGAACAAAAAGATATAACATACAGACAAAACAATAAAGGGAATGGTGAAGATGACCTCAAACTGACATTAACAGATGGAGTCATAGCTGCACAAGCTTTTGTAATTTACATAGCTGGTTACGAAACCAGTGCAACTATACTAACATATCTAGTATATGAACTCGCTATGAATCCAAAAATACAAAACAAGTTACTAGAAGAAATCGATGAAGTGATGAACAGGAATAAGGACGAAATCACTTACGACAGCGTCTGCAATAATCCTTACATGGAGAAAGTGTTTAACGAAGTATATAGGAAGTATCCTTTAGTTCCAATTTTCAGAAAATCTAACTGTGATTATAAGGTACCAGGTATGGATTTTACAATAGAAAAGGATACAGTAATAATGATACCGACTCTAGGAATTCATTACGATGAGAAATACTATCCTGATCCAAAAAAGTTTGATCCGGAAAGATTTTCCCCGGAAAATGAGCAAAACAGACACAGCTGTGCTTACCTGCCTTACGGAGTGGGCCCTCGAAATTGCATAGGTGAGAAAATTACACCCTTAAAAATAATAATTATCCCCATAGTACTAAAATATGAAAAGTTTGTCTATCTGTCCGCTTAAACATGCCATCATCTAAAACGATAGATTTTGGTGGCATTTAGGACAATAGTTTTGATCACGGCAAAATATACTTGCTATGTAATTGCTAATGTTTTACGGAATAAAATTGCGGGCAATTTACTCATAAACGATTCTTTTTGCCGCTCAATAATTTATTTTTACATTTTAGGTATACGATTTGGCAAACTGCAAACCAGGGTTTTTGCTATGAAATTCTTCAGGAAATATCGCGTGGAACCATCCCCGAAGACGGGAAATCTGGAATTCGACCCTAATAGGTTACTCGTCAGTCCACTGGGTGGAATTTATGTTAATATCGTTCCGAGAAATGTAAAAGCTCAATGATTTTGTATTAAGTATAGCAAAAATATAATAAATTTTGAACTAGCTAACTAACATTTATGATACTATTACGAGTATACTTAATCATTTATTTTTCTAACCCCCGACAAAAAAGAGGGGTGTTATAAGTTTGATTGATAATCGTAATTCATGATTTAATGATAAACGATAAATTTAATTTCATGATAAAATTAAATAACTATTTCTAAAAATGGTGAAAAGCAAATTTTGATTATACTTTAAAAACTCGTAGAGAAAGTTTTCAATTTAATAGTGGAGAAAAGGTATATTTTTAAATAAAGCATTAAGAATTATTGTTCATTTTATTAAAAATAATCAACTATAATATTTTATAGTCACATTATAACTAAATAGAGATGCGGTGTCCTTGTATATCAGTAGCGCTATCAAAGTTACTAATTGACCTGCGTACTTAGTGTATGATTATTGATTATACAATATACAGTCATGTTTACCCCAAAAAGTTAAAAGTTAAAAAAATCTGCGAATGCTACAGACTTTATATCTATAAGTACGTGATATTTGGATCGTAATCAACTATCACAAATCACAACATTTGTAGAGTGTGTGATGTATCGCGTACTTATATAATACAGATCGCCGAATTTCTAAATAATAAGGAACTTACGATCTTTAAAAAAGAGCCATTTCGTTGATGAAGAATGCCATATTTCATAACATCAAAATAATCAAAGAATCGGACACCGTTTGGACACGTCTATAGTTAATATTATTGTGGCGGTACCCACAATTCGCTTAACAATCCTGCATCGCGCTATTGAAGCTCCGGAGAACGGCAAGATATATTATACAACGTCTGAGATGACGTCAGTGGGCTTCGGCCTGACCGAGCATGCTATCTCTCTCGGTCGGAAGATCTTCCTTTTCGGCCGCCGCTAACAACGGTAAAGCTGGGCCGGCTCGACTGGAGAAATACCACGTTCTCACAGAAAACCGGCGTGAAACAGCGCTCGCGCTGTGTTTCGCTGAGTGAGTGAGTTTACCGGAGGCCCAATTCCCTTCCCTATCCTCCACTATTCCCTTCCCTTCCCATCCCTACCCTCCTCCGGCAACGCACCTGCAGCTCTTCTGATGCTGCGAGTGTCCATGGGCGACGGAAGTTGCTTTCCATCAGGTGACCCGTTTGCTCGTTTGCCCCCTTCTTTCATTAAAAAAAAATAACACGCTTAGACTAACAGGAGCGAAGATACAGAGGAAAATGTGAAAAAAACGGGATTTTTTAAAGTGCTTATTATTCTCACGAACTTCTGAGATAGATCACCTGAGACATAATATATTATGCTAATTATTGTGTAAATTATATTATGTTTCCGTGAAATTCCAGTTTCACGAGGGCGAAGCCGCACGGAACGTCTAGTCTATACTATCTATACTATATCTATACTATTATTATAATTGGGAAGAGTTTGTTCGTTTGTTTGTTTGAACGCGCTAATCTCAGTAACTACTGGTCTGATTTGAAAAAATCTTTCAGTGTTATTGAGGAAGGCTGTAGGCTATATTTTATCACGCAAAATGTGGAAAAAAAAAATGGGGGGGGAATTATTTGAAAGGGCTTATTTGAACGCGCTAATCTCAGAAATTACTGGTCCGATTTGAAAAATTCTTTCAGTTTTAGATATCCCATTTATCAAGGAAGGCTATACGCTATACATATTTAATTACGCTAGGACTAATAAGAGCGAAGAAATAGTGAAAAATGTGGAAAAACGGGGAAAATCATATGAAATTGCTTAAAATCTTAATAACTACTAACTAAGAATGGACCACGCAAAGGGATATAAGCTATTTTTTGCGGAAAAATTCGGTTTCCGTGAAATTCCTAAATTAGGCGGGCGAAGCCGCGCGGAACATCTAGTTGTATATAATTTTGTAGTCGCGTAGTGTCGCGAAGCCTTACTCAGCGGGTCGCCGACAGAAAGAAAAAGCTGACGTATGATAGATAAACTAACTAGAAAAAAAAACATTAACTAACTTACCTGTAGCCTATTAATAAAATTATTTCTTTGGCCTTCTACACGAGGGGGTCGCCAGTATATTTCAATCCGTAAAGGGGTCGCAAAATAAAAAAGATTTAAAAACACTGATAAATAATAGACATAGAGCATCGAAGCAGAACCTTGCTCAGTAGAATGGCCTTCATACATTCTGGTTTTCAAATCTAGACAAAACTTTTTGCAGTCAATAAGGATAATATTAAAGCAAAAAACCTTATCGTGAATAGAACACCTGCCTACATTTGTACAGGCGCTAGGTTCAGTAGGTATTGTACAGGGCTAAAAGTTTCCAAACTTATGTTTATTATATAAAAATGAAATTTTTTTGCCACAGGTGAATGAAAGTCGTAAAAGTGACTTGTTTGCTTAAAATGCTTCATTTTACAATATAATTTAAAATTTTGGATATTTAACCCATGCATTCCCTAAATCAATTGTGTGTTAAGGCATTTAAGCAAAAATAATACAAAAAAGTCTTTAAATTACCTGTAAAACAGATGAAAATACGAGCGGTCTGTCAGACCCCATATCCATAACTATGTTACAACTTTTAGATGCCCATAGTTAAAGGTTAAAGCAAAAAACCTTATCGTGAATAGAACACCTGCCTACATTTGTACAGGCGCTAGGCGGATTAGAATTAGAATAGCGTTGATTAGACTTGCGCCGCTTCTTCAATTTGAATATGATTTGTGCCAAATATAATATGCAAATACCTCGCCATTAAAGACCTCTTGAAAGGTGAATTCTAGACCGTAATCCAATTTTTCATCGTCATCATCATCATTTTTCTCATAAAGGGTAAAACTTCAGTTGTAGGGTCCCGTAGTCAACGACGACTTGTTGATTACAGAACCCTAAAATGGAACCCTAACCGGCAGATTTTTTGTATATTGATTGATAGGTTAATATTTATTTAATTTAAGAGTATGTCCTAAAATAGAACAATCCATAATATTTTAGGACCATCAACTCGAAATATGAAATCCTTTCTATATCTGTTAGCTACCACTTTTGAAAATTTTCGCAGAGGAAATTGTTGTTCGTCTTATCAAAATGAAGCTATACACACAAATTTACTTGATATTTATAAAAAAAGTTTCCCTTTTTTGATAGACAATCACGTGATTAGCCTGCAATCTGCATTGTCCTATCTGAACTAGAACGAAATATTTTAATTGATCCAACATAGAAATCAAATCCGCCTTATCACACTGGCGATTAGCGAGCGATTTGAAAGCGACGCGACTGCGCAGCGCACACGCCGCGATTGCGCGGCGTGCATGTCGCTACAGCGCAGCGTCATCGCGGCGTGGCGTGGACGCCACTTTGTACACTCGTCTACACAGATTATTATTATACAGAATGTAACAAAAATAAGTGATAATACTTTAGGGTGTGTACGTGTTCCTTGTAGAGATATATAATACGTGGGAGAGCCATGCTTCGGCAGGAATGGGCCGGCTCGACCGGAGAAATACCACGTTCTCACAGAAAACCGGCGTGAAACAGCGCTTGCGCTGTGTTTCGACGAGTGAGTGAGTTTACCGGAGGCCCAATCCCCTACCCTATTCCCTTCCCTACCCTCCCTATTTGATAGCGACGCGACTGCGCAGCGCACACGCCGCGATGACGCCGCGATTGCGCGGCGTGCACGCAGCTTGCCTTCGGCGTTTTGGACACTCAGCAGCAAAATTTCTGACGTCACTCCCTCGACAAGTCTACTATATGTATACAGTGTGTAACAAAAATAAGTGATAATACTTTAGGGTGTGTACGTGTTCCTTTTAGAGAGTACACTGTGAAAGTAGCAGCGATGAAAGACCAAATTTCTTTTCCACTTTTGTATGGGGAAACTCGTGACGCTCGGGCCCTTGCCCATACAAAAGTGAAAAAAAAATTCGTCTTTCAGCGCTGCTATTTTCACAGTGAACTCTCTAAAAGGAACACGTACACACCCTAAAGTATTATCACTTATTTTTGTTACACACTGTATACATATAGTAGACTCGTCGAGGGAGTGACGTCAGAAATTTTGCTGCTGAGTGTCCAAAACGCCGAAGGCAAGCTTCGTGCATGCCGCGCAATCGCGGCGTCATCGCGGCGTGTGCGCTGCGCAGTCGCGTCGCTTTCAAATCGCTCGCTAATCGCCAGTGTGATAAGGCCCTTAGAGTCGAGAGCCAAGTGTAATAATACCATACATACTTAATATTATAATATATTATATAGTATATACCATATCAGAAAAAAAATATCCACAGCCGAACATAATATAACCTCCTCCTTTTTGGAAGTCGGTTAAAAATAATTTGAATGCGGATGTGTATTTTATGTATAGCCAGATTATGAAGCATATAAGTTACAAGGTTTATTCAAATTATGAGGGGAAAATGAACAATTTACCTTATGTTATAACTTATAAAATTGTTGCATTAAGTACCTATAGAGAGGATAATACAGGTAGAAACATCAAACAGACCAAGAGCGAAGCGCGCATCGCGTTAAACAATAACTTTAAAATTCTCTTGTATTATTTCGATATTTCCCCACTCCTGTTTGCGAAAAGCTTTTCATTGATTAATTGCATTGGCGATGTGTTTATTTGTTATTTGTTCGGATAAAAAGTTCCAGCGAATATTTTCCACAAGCAAATATCACAATGTGGAAGTTATTACAAACTACCGTTTTTTGGCTGTAAATATATTTGGAGTTGAGTAGAGTAAAGTAAGGGCATCGTACATATATCGCAATCATCTGGTTGAATCTACTATTTAATTTAATGACTAGCGAATTCACTGAATGAAACGTTACGCTCTGGAGTTGAGGTTGAATTTTCTATGTTCAGTTTTTGGGAATTCGCTTCGACGCGCTTTGACTCTGCGCTAGTATAAATTTACCCTTAGATTGTTAAACTAATATGTATTCTGTGTCTTAAAGCGCTTACGGCACGGTCGGACGGCTTGGTAGGCGGACCGCGTTGGCGGCAGTCAAAGGCAGGCAACAGCACGTGTCGGCGGCAGTCGACGGCAGTCGACGGCACGTGTTGGCAGCAGTTGAGTTTGTCACGCTTGCAGTTGTGACGTACCGCGTAAAAGGTAAACGTCCACAGGTCAGTATCGTACGCAACGGACGTCTCGCATCAAACGGATAATTTTTTCACAGTACGTCCACTGTATCGGGCATCGGCAGCGTACGGATTAACGACTAGCCAATATGTTTATCTCCTAATTAGTCCAAACAAAGTTCCTAAGTCAAAATTTCTGCTTTCGACTTTTCCATCCACACCCCCTTTTGGGCATTCATTTACTAGGCTAGTCGAAACCAGAAATTTTGACTTAGGAACTTTGTTTGGACTAATTAAGAGATAAACATATTGGCAACTTGGTAATCCGTACGCTGCCGATACAGTGGACGTACTGTGAAAAAATTATCCGTTTGATGCAAGACGTCCATTGCGTATGATACTGACCTGTGGACGCTTACCTTTAGGCGGTACGTCACAACTGGGGGCCTACAACCGCCTCTACTAAGCGACACCGTTTGACAGATGAGCAATATTACTTTAACGTTAAGCTAGCTTAAAAACGTTGATTTAACGATGTTTTGCATTTTTTACTGTTTTTTGGTAAATTTATATTTGAAAAGTAAGTACGGTAATGTTATTGTAATCTTACAACAAAGTGTTCTGAAAACATGATAGTTTTAAAAAAGGTCGTGGTAGGCAGCTACCACGACCCTGCAAGCGTCATAAACTGTCAACGGCTGCCATCGACTGCCGTCGACTGCCGCGGGCACTAGCTGTCGACTGCCGCCGACACGTGCTGTTCGTCTGTAATAGTATTGGATCCGACCGTAAGCACTGCAGGAATCGTTTTTTTCGATCAAATATATTTTAAAATAATCTTTAGAACGTATAAAATGGATTAATGTTGGGTTGCCTTGTCAAAAGTAGCCGCAAGTACCTCTAATTAAGTTGAATGTTCATGAGATAAATGCCTAATTTGCATGTATATTTTTTTTCAGTAAATTTTAATGAAATTTTATATCATTTGAAAGAAAATGACGTGAGAAAATAAGGTATAAATGGTTGCCAGCTCTAAGTCGGCCCCAACCTAGGGTTGCCAGCCCGTAAACAGACATGAACTATGTCCATCAAAATTGAAGCATCGATTTTTAAATAATTTTGATAACAAATTAAAGTTTTATGCATTTTGTGCATGAATTTCCATGGTTGCCAGTTGCACGATAGCTGCAAACTGGGGTTGCCATCACTTTTGTATATGACAAATGTTCAGGCCTACAATTATTATGCCTGGCATTATTTGAGGACGTCGAGATCTCGCAAGATTGATATTTTTATTTAACATTTATTTTATGTGTATTATCCTGTCATTCCTCAATGTCATTCCTTCTTAATTCCCTTACTTTTCTATTGAATACACGCAAGTTTGTATTACGGGCTTTCATTTTGCTCAATTAGAGGTACTTGCGGCTACTTTTAACAAGGAAACCTAACATTAATCCATTCTATACGTTCTAAAGATTATTTTAAAATATATTTGATCGAAAAAAACGATTCCTGCAGTGCTTACGGTCGGATCCAATACTATTACAGACGAACAGCACGTGTCGGCGGCAGTCGACAGCTAGTGCCCGCGGCAGTCGCCGGCAGTCGATGGCAGCCGTTGACAGTTTATGACGCTTGCAGGGTCGTGGTAGCTGCCTACCACGACCTTTTTTAAAACTATCATGTTTTCAGAACACTTTGTTGTTTGAAAAAAACGATTCATGCAGAATTTTACGGTAGAATCTTAAGATATAAGAAGCCTTAAGGTCATAGAGGAGAGAAAAAAATGGCATTAACATTATCAAAATGTCTTAAGACTTAAAAGATTAACAAATAAAAATCAGTGTACAATCTTATCTTAGCTTTGTTATTAAAATAGAATATTTATCAAAATTCTTATAAAAATTACGTTTGTGTAATCACTTAAATCTGCCTCATTAAGTCATTAGTAATCCAAATAAAACAGGCTTTGCCGCAGCCTGCAAGTAAAAATAATTAAAAACATTAAACAGACGAACAGAATATAAACTCCTCCTTTTTGGAATTCGGTTAAAATAGCTTAGTACCAATATCGTGTCTGATCACGATAAAGATATTATACATACCGTAACTACCGTACCGTTAATGTGCGTAAACCAGAGACTGCAGATTAACAAGGTATTCTGCAGATTATCTGGGTGATTCTTACATTAACGAGATAATCTGCAGAATACCAGGTATATAATAGTGTTAGCGGCAACACCAGAAGCTGATTCACCTAGCCACCCCCCTACCTCTCAGAGTGTATAAAAACTGCCTCGCCACGTGACTCGTTCTCTTTTTCCCTTGAGAATTCGTGCGAGATAGACGTGCCATTGCTTGTGTCCGTTATTTTGTAATTAATTATTAGTTTTGTTATTTTCTTTTGTTTAATTTTGTAATTAATTAGTTTGTTAGCAATTTAGTGATTTAGTTTTGTTATTTAATTTTTATTTAAAGTGTTAAATTAGATTTATAGAATTGGTGTTGATTTTTTTTATATTAATTAAGGTTTCCCTACCTAAAATCAGGCGTGGGATAAAGAAAACACTCCCACAATTATTATTTTCCAACAAGGTTGCTAATTTAGAATAGTCATGGGTAGATCGAATCGTTCACGGTCAAAAACACGGGGGAAGCGCGTTGCACGCTCGCGTAGTAGAATCTCGCACGGCAGGCTGTCTCGTAGCACGTCTCGGGGACGCACAAAGGAGCGGCGGCGATCTCGCCGTGACCGTTCGGGCTCGGAACGATGGAGCCGTGATCGCTCGCGTGAACAGCACGAGCGGTGTCGTCGTCGGCGTTCACGATCGAGGTGTTCTGGCCGGGAGCGTCCGAGTCCAGGTCGATCATACTTGGAACCGAGGGACGAGACGCTGCATCGAGACTACGCACAATCGCTCGAGGCGATAGCCTCGCGGTTGAGTGCATTGGAAGGTAAATCGGGGTGGTCGAATACGCCCGGCGCTGCTAACGGAGACTCCATGGGCTGCTCTACGGAAAGAATTGTGGACGCAATTCAATCATTAAGGTCGGTACATACACAAAACTATTACGTCTCTAACTTTGATCCCGATGTAAACGATGTAGATCAGTGGTTTTCCGAGGTGGATAGGGCACAGCTTGTAAATAAGTGGTCAGATAATGAGTGCCTGTCGCGGGTAGGTAACTGTTTAAAGGGGAACGCGAAACAATGGCTTAGTGAGTGGGTTACCAACGATCGTTCGTGGAGTACCTTTAAAAATGATTTTAGATCGTTATGTGTAAAAAAGATAGATGTGGCTAATATTCTTTTCGAAGTTATGAATACGGATTCAGAAAAATATTCCACTTATGCGGAGTACGCGCGTAGATCGTTATTACGATTACGAATTGTTAAGGGGTTGTCCGAGGAACTTATGATCGCAATCGTAATTCGTGGCATTAGAGACCCACATATCAAGGCGTGTGCCACTAATGCGAAACTCACTATCGACAATATGGTCGACTTTTTGTCGACGTTTACTAAGCCTACTTCTAAATCTTTACCTATGTCTTCATTTTCTCAACAATCTCGACACAAGTCGACTTTTAAACGTATATTGAAGTGTTTTATTTGCGGCGACACTCAACACAAACAGGTTAATTGTCCAAAGAAACCTAAACAAAAAACTAACTCTCAAATACTCGCATTACCTAGTTCGAGTGATAATAGTTCTAAGTCCAATTTGTCGTGCGCTTATTGCAAGAAGGGTGGGCACGATATTACTTCGTGTTTTGCTAAACAACGTTCGGATGCACAACGTAATAAAAACAAAGTTAATTTTTGTTCTACCCCCGACTTTAGTAAAAATAATGACGTTATGGTTGGTATCATTCAGGGGATTCCGGTTGATATACTTATTGACAGTGGTGCATTAGATGTGTCATTAATATCCTCGGATGTTGTAAATCATTTTTCGTGTTGTAAGAAACCTATTAACAGTCAGTTAAAGGGTATTAGTGACACAACTATTTTTGTTGAATTTTACGTGACACTGACAATCGAGTTCCCGGAAATAACTTTGGAAGTTGATTTGCTAATTGTGCCTAGAGAGTTGTATGAATGCGCCTATAATTATCGGTACAGATGTACTGAATAGAGACGGGGTCACGTACGTCCGTACACGAAGTTTGCAACGTTTGACTCGCGGGCTTTCAGTTAATCGTGTGTGCAATGTTCAAGCGAATATCGAGTGTAATGAAATTAAAACAACATTAGTGGGCGATGATTTGAAAGTTTTATTGTCTATTCTTGATAAATTTTCTAAGTTTATGATTTCGGGTACCGCCATGACTACCGTTACCACCGGTAAAATGCAAATTCGCTTGAATAATGACACTCCGATATACTATCGACCTTACAAAATGTCTTTTAACGAAAAACTAAAGGTGCGGGATATCATTAAAGACCTTCTGTCCAAAAATATTATTCGTGAGTCGGAGTCGCCTTATTCTAGCCCGGTCTTGTTAGTCAAAAAGAAGGATGGCTCAGATAGGATGTGCGTGGATTTTCGTGCACTAAATAAGATAACCGTAAAAGATCGATACCCACTTCCTTTAATAGATGACCACCTTGACAGACTAGGGAAAGCGAAATTGTTCACAACTTTGGATATGGCTACCGGCTTCCACCAAATCATGTTACAGGACGATTCTATTCCCCTTACTGGTTTTGTTACGCCCGAAGGGCATTACGAATATATTAAAATGCCATACGGTCTCGCGAATGCTCCCATAGTTTATCAGCGAATTATATCAAAAACGTTGCGTGAGTTTATCGAATCTGGCTTAGTTTTGGTATATATTGATGACTGTTTAATACTGCATTCCTCAATTGAGGAAGGTTTGCAAACACTCGATCGTGTGTTGACAACGTTAACAAATTCAGGTTTTTCGATAAACTTACGCAAATGTTCCTTCCTATGTACCAAGATAGAATACTTGGGTAGGATAATATCGGACGGATGCATACGACCGGCTGAAGCTAAAGTTCAGGCTCTGATAAATTCAAGTGTACCTCAAAACGTGCGGCAAGTGAGACAGTTTCTGGGCCTGGCGGGCTATTTCAGGAAATACATATCTGGTTACTCATTAAAAACGTCTTGTATAGCACGGTTAACAAAGAAAGGCGTCGATTTTGTATGGGGTGAGGAACAGGAAATGGCTCGCCAGGAACTCATTAAGTGTCTTACCAGTAAGCCGGTACTTTGTATTTTTGATCCTGAACTACCCACGCAGGTTCATACAGATGCGAGTAGCGCGGGCTACGGTGCGGTCCTACTCCAGATTCATAGGGATGGTAGTAAACGGGTAGTGGCGTATTACAGCCAGGCCACTAAGGGGGCCGAGTCTAAATACCATTCCTATGAACTGGAGACTCTTGCGGTGGTAAAAGCCCTTAAACATTTTAGGCATCATCTCATTGGTAGGCATTTTACTGTCGTAACCGATTGTAACGCTCTCAAATCTACTCAGACAAAAAGGGACCTGTTACCACGGGTAGCTAGATGGTGGGTTTACTTGCAGGATTTCGACTTTGATATTCAGTACCGAAAGGGGGTCTTATTGCCGCATGCTGACTATTTTAGTCGAAACCCTGTTGCAACTGTAAACAACATAACCAAACCACGCAATTGGGCACAAATCGCACAATCGGGTGATGAGGAAACGCAACAATTGTTGCGATCCCTAGACGAGGGACAGTTGGACGCCTCGAGATACGTCAAAAAGGGTGATCTTTTGTACTATCGCTATACACCTACGCCTACGGGCGAAGAGGGGCGCCTCCTCTGTTTTATTCCTAAGGGGTATCGACTTAGTCTGCTTCGTATTTTTCACGACGAACATGCCCATATTGATGTCGAAAAGACTGCCGATCTCATATTACGATATTTTTGGTTTCCTGGTCTAAGGACCTTTATTTCCAAATATGTTAAGCATTGTTTAACCTGCATAGCTCATAAACGTGTGCCACGATCCTCATTACAGCCAATTACTTCATGGGCCAAGCCTAATATTCCATTTGACACTCTACACCTTGACGTTTTGGGACCGTTACCAGAATCACAAGGTTTTAAGCACATATTAGTTGCAGTTGATTCTTTTTCCAAATTTTGTCACTTAATTCCTATTCACCGACAAGATTTAACTGAGCTGAAGCGAGCCATGCAATTAATTATTTCCTTGTTCGGTACTCCCAACACTTTAATTTGTGATAGAGGTAGAATGTTTGAGGCTTCGAGTTTTTTATCTTTTCTTAATGAGTTAGGATGCCGAGTGCATCACATCACTCCTGAGATGCATCAAGCTAATGGCCAGGCCGAACGCTATATCCGCACGATTCTCAATATGCTTCGTATCGAGTCAAATCAAAAGAAAAGTGAATGGGCTGAGGAGTTGTGGCGACTGCAATTAATTTTAAATATCACAAAACAAAAGACAACGCAGTATTCTCCCTTAAACTTGTTGATCGGGTCCGAAAATGCATTACCGGTAGTCCGCTCGTTAATACGCGATGTGGCTTTAGAAAATTCTACTGACAATCGTGAGTCATTACGCGAATTACGAAGACAGAGGACGACCGAACGGTTGACACGAAATCAAGCCGAACAAGATCGACGGGTGAACGAAGATCGTGAGCCTCCCCGCATCTATAAATTGAATGATCTCGTATTTGTGATCAAGTACTCCCAGTCACAGGGCAAGTTGGATCCAGGAATGCGTGGACCTTACCGAATTACCCGAGTGCTCGATCATGGGCGCTACGAGCTGAAGCTGGTCAGCGGAGCATACGGCAAGGTTACTTATGCGGCCGCGCAGTACCTGGTGCCCTGGAGAGGAGAGTGGACCCCGGAGACCTGCGCAGCATTCTTTGAGGGTGAGTTTACAAGTCTGTTTGGTACGCTTAATAGTGGAGCCTATGCCAGAACAGCCGTCGGAGGTACGCTTAATAGTGGAGCCTATGCCTTGACGTGAAGTCCGAGCAATATGATTATTGACGGCAGTTCTGACGGGTATGCTTAATAGTGGAGCCTATGCCTGAAAGCTAGCTAGCTAAATAATGTAGTTGACTATATAATGCGCACTTCGGTACCATTTTTGCTTGTTACTCATTTATAAAAATCGGACCAGTTTTTGATGTTGTTACAACTGTATTAGAGCTATTTTTATGTAATTCCAGGAGAGGAGAATGATGACGTCTCAGCAGATGCCGTAACTGCTCAGTCCGATCCTACTCAAGAACAACCCGGTCCATCATCGAAGCCTGACGAGGACGTCAGACTGTCAGGAGAGGCCGTGTTAGCGGCAACACCAGAAGCTGATTCACCTAGCCACCCCCCTACCTCTCAGAGTGTATAAAAACTGCCTCGCCACGTGACTCGTTCTCTTTTTCCCTTGAGAATTCGTGCGAGATAGACGTGCCATTGCTTGTGTCCGTTATTTTGTAATTAATTATTAGTTTTGTTATTTTCTTTTGTTTAATTTTGTAATTAATTAGTTTGTTAGCAATTTAGTGATTTAGTTTTGTTATTTAATTTTTATTTAAAGTGTTAAATTAGATTTATAGAATTGGTGTTGATTTTTTTTATATTAATTAAGGTTTCCCTACCTAAAAATAGGTAATCTGCAGACTAACGACCATGCATACGGTAAAATGCATAAAACAGATTGTTGTTTGAATAAAACATGTTATTTAGTTGTAGGGAATTATTTGATATAATTTATTGAACATCAACAAAGGAATAAATTATTAAATTTGAGGTAAAATATTCCTCTCCTGATGAAATATAACAGATCATATTATTATTATCAACTAGAAAAAAAAACAACAACAGTCGTAGGGTGACAAGCTTAAGGAAGATCGCAGACGACAGACTTTTTGTGCGATCGAGTCTCGGCGCCCATACAGTCGGCATGGCGCGTGCGATCGAGTCTGCGGCGCCCAGACAGTCGGCATGGCCGCGCCATGCCGACTGTATGGGCGCCGCAGACTCGATCGCACAAAAAGTCTGTCGTCTGCGATCTCCCTGAGACAAAGTTTTTTTAGGACTTTTACGAAGCAAGAGTTTTGCCGCGAATATGAAAGAGTGAAATTGTGTTTTTTGTATTAGTTTCCTGAAATCTAGGTTTTAAATGTTAGTTATCATGCACAATTAGTGTAGGCTAAACTTCCAGATAAATATTTAAAGATAAAACTTCCAGAAACGTGCCATTTCCCTCCTAAACACATGGAAAGTTTCAGTAATGCGTTTACCACTTCTCTTAATCGACCGACTTGACTCCTTCACTGCACTGACTTTTACTTAGACTTTGACTAGACTTTGGATTTTGCCAAATAGAAATTCAATGCTATTTTTTTTACAATAACATTATTTTCCTGCCTTTTACTTGACCCTGGCTATGATTATACAAGGTTTAACAAAATAAAGTGATAATAATTTTGGGGTGTGTATGGGTTATCCAATTGAAACCATGCCCGTATCGGCAATTTGTATCGGTATGAAGACGGATTTTTTTGAGTTCCCAGCATTGCTGTCATAGAAAAAGTTGTTCGTTTTGACGGGCTCATTTTTGATGGTTTCAAAGATAACGGTGTTTACACTAACATCTTGTAAAGAGTTCACTGTGAAAGTGGCAGTCTGATAGAGCCACTTTTTTTTTGTTTGGGAAAATTCATGGCGTTTGCTCATACAATCACAAAAATGATTTTGCCCTTTAAGCGTGGCTCTTTTCACAGTGAACTCTATATCATAAGGGACACATACACATAACACACCCTAAGGTATTATCACTTAGTTTTGTTACACCCTGTATAGCCAAAACGCCACAAAAAAACAACGAAGGAATAAAATATCCAATTTTAACTACCATGTTACTCCACTGATAAAATATAACTGATCAAATCATCGAACGCGGCAACAGAGGGAGACAAACAAAATCCACCTAGCGGAGGAGCGAAACAAAACATCCTTCACTGTCTTTGGCAATTTAACGATATACTATTCGTTACTATGCAAACTAACTAGGTAAAGTGCGAAAGCTTTTTTGATTTAAATTTCACACTTTAACGGATGGATGGTATCAGGAAATCTGCAGATTACCTAGTTAATGTGCACAGTAACTTATTCTGCATTCTAACGGTAACATATACATTAAGATTTTTATTATAATATGATACACATATTTAATACACATCCATGACCCAGGAACTTTGAAACTTTTTGTTTCGTCGGCGGGATTCAAACCCGCGACCCCCGGCTTGAGCTCTCAACGCGCTCACCACTGACCCACAGAGGTCGTGTTTCTTTATTATTTTATTATACTAGCTGTCCCGGCAAATGTTGTTTTGCCATAATATAAAGTATTTCGCCCATAATATTATTTTATTGAAGTGACTAAATAAGTATGGCACCATGGGTCATGGCAACGTCCATCGCTATCCCGTAACCCGTCGCACAAACAATGGTCGCCGTCAGTCTCGAGTTGTAATAATTTACTATTATTTATTCAACAAATGTACTTATTAATATAAAAAGTAGCCAGTAGCCGATTCTCAGACCTACTGAATATGCATGTAAAATTTGGTAAAAATCAGTGAAGCCGTATCAGAGGAGTACGGTAACTAACATTGTGACACGAGAATTTTATATACATATAAGATAAGATAAGATAACGAATAACTATATAATATTAAGTATATAGTTGTATAAATCTGTGACAATTTTTTATTGGTCCTATCGTGCTGTTATTGTTTTCTACTAAAAATCCACCACTAGTTTAATGTGCTTTATTTAATTACGCTGTATTTTATCAAAATTTTGATTATTTTAATATACTTACATACTTACTTTTAAACTTTTTTCTGATCTGGGCGCTGCACTGCAGCTGTGGGCACGAAAATTGATTTGAAGTTGAGTAAATAGAGGGCAAAAAAAATGATTCGCGTCTTAAGCACAGAATACATATTAATTGTCGGTACAAGTTGGGACCGAGCGACACGCGACAACTGCAGACGACGCGGACGTGTCGTCGGGACACTATTTGTTTCTATGTATTTACTATTTCTATGAAATACCCTCCGCAGCTAGCGACACTTATTCATAGAAATTAGAAATACATGTAGTGTCGCGACGACACGTCGTCTACTGCCGCTTCATGTAGCGGGCTTCCAACTTGTACCTTTATGTCATCTAATAAAAGGGGGGTTACACGGGTGACTAAACCCGCATAACTTTGGCCGCACGGCGAAAATCGACCGTCCAAAATCTAAATGGCAAAAAAATTGCCTTTTTAGTCACCTCCCTTACTAACTATCCTTTCAAACTTTCGCATTGTAATATCAACAGGATATCAGCACATTTTCCACCCTAATCCCAAGGTACCAGATAATTTATTTATTTCCCATATTGTGTCACTGCGGGTCTCTTGGCGGCCATCTTTTCCAGTTAGCCTTAAAAGAAACTGGGGAGTTTTAAAAGCATGTCTATGCGTCTATATGAGATAGATTTATGTAAGAGTTATAAGGTGCAATTTTTCTTCATGTCTTACGCATATATTATAAAATCGAAATCTCCTTGAGATCAAGTAGCATGTCAGCCACGGCCCACGACACGACATTCACTTTTTAGTCTTTCTGTGATTGCCACAACTTATCGTGCGCGTTTTCATTGGAGCCATAACACGAATTTCGCGTTGTGGATGTTTTACTCTGACCACAGTCCACACGTTGTGACCTATTTTTCAGCTTGCTCAGCGTTTTTGATCTTTGAGCTTAACCATAGACTAAGGAAATACTAGTATGTATTTCCTTAGGGTCCCCGCAGACTTACAATTTAAAGTTGGCCGACTATCGTACAAACCACAGAAATAGATCAAGATAGAAGCGCCTTACGCTCGTGTTCCTACAAATTGGAGCGACATGGCGCTTCTATCTTGATCTATTTCTGTGGTTTGTACGATAGTCGGCCAACTTTAAATTGTAAGTCTGGGGTGACACTTAGTCTATGGCGTAACATAATATTATACAGAATGTAACGAAACTAAGTGATAATAATTTAGGGTGTTTATGGGTTCCCTATATAGAGTTCGTTGTGAAAATCGCAGCGCTGAAAGAGTAACTTTTTTTTTTCATCTTTGTATGGCAGAAGGAATGACGCGCTTGCCCTTGCACATCACAAAAAACATTAGGTATGCTCTTTTAGTTGTAATTAAAAGGAGAATAAGGCATCAAATAAATTACATACTATCTTGAGGGTAGCCACACAATTAGTAATACAACCCTACAAGAATGTTTAAAAAATTAAAAGTAACACCGCGCTTCTCAATACAATAATGCATCGTTGACTGATACGTTACAAATGAAGCTCTTAATACCACATTTAAAACAAGACTGCATTCAAAATTGGACAAAAAAATGGGTTAAATATTATAGCGTCTTAGATACACGTCGCTGTTGATCTATTTATCAGGACCTGGGTATGATACGTGAAGATTACACTAACAATTGATTTTTAGCAGCCTTTCCCAAAGTGCCTGATAACTGATAAGTGATAACGCCCCCTTGTGGGCGCTGCAGGACTAAAAGGGGACGGAAGCCAGAAAAAAATAGGGGCGTTGTGTAGAGGCTTGGGTGAAACAATTGGGGGCGCTAAAACTTAATTTGTTCTCGAAGTGGGCAGTAGACAAAATAAGTTTGGTAAAGTGACTAAATAATGATTAACGCGAAAAAACATTGGTTTGTAATTAGCATTTATTGGCTAGAGAGTACAGATGGCTTAGGTAATCGTTGCCATCAAAATACATCCAATTTTGACCTTTAACACAGATGACTCTATGCAAAAACGTTAATTGATATTGAAAAATACGTGGGAGAGCCATGCTATACGTGGGAGAGCCATGCTTCGGCATAAATGGGCCGGCTCGACCGTAGAAATACCACGTTCTCACAGAAAACCGGCGTGAAACAGCGCTTGTGCTGTGTTTCGCCGAGTGAGTGAGTTTACCGGAGGCCCAATCCCCTACCCTGTTCCCTTCCCTACCCTCCCCTTCCCTTCCCTACCCTCCCCTATTGCCCTATTCCCTCTTAAAAGGCCGGCAACGCACTTGCAGCTCTTGTGATGCTGTGAGTGTCCATGGGCGACGGAAGTTGCTTTCCATCAGGTGACCCGTTTGCTCGTTTGCCCCCTTATTTCATAAAAAAAATATAATAATAATAATAATTTACCATCTTCGTTTAAAATTACAGGACTATAGATAAAAACTCAAACTCTTTGTCGGCAAATATTACACCTAAGTAATAATATTATAAATAAGGACCATAAATTAATGATTATTCCAATCTTGTTTTATGTTATAAAGATACGATATTTTTTATTTCAATTACACCTTATAAACTACTGTAATATTCTATTGAATGATAAATAAATACAATAGAGAAATGTAATTAAAAATTGCAGCTAAAATTCTTTCAATTTAAATGTTTCTTCTTCTTTATAATGGGGGACTCAGTGAGTTGCCAGTTGCCACTTAATACCAGTGTCAGAGTTGTTCGAAAAGACTTTGCTCTATAATTGTAGTGAAGGTCTGGTGAAGTAACAAGGGTACAGTTAAAAAAATGCATATTTACAGGAGTTGATTCACCTAAAATAAAACAAACACAATTGTTAGTAAAAACATCACAATATATTATTGTTATTACGAAATATATGTCACAAAATTTCAATAAAAAGGGTGTTTAGTATTAACATAAGATAAATTCGATTTAAAATTTATAGGGTCAGGAATGGAATTGGGAAGACAGTCATATAAGGACGATTGGTTTCTAGGACAAGAAAAATAAAATTAATATTTAAGGGAGCTCCTATACAACAAACGTTATTTTTTGGCATTATTTGCTCGTAATCAATAATAGCAACAGGTAGGCACTTGAAATTTACATAAAGCTTCTTGCATAGTCATTTGGACAAACTTTGTAACTTACCTGATTCATCATCTGGCTAACTTTGTAAGTACTAAGTATACGTAAAAGTCCTAGAAGCTTCATTTATGCAAAAAAACGTAAATTTTCAAAAATGTTACTTAACTCATTCTTCCACTCACCTCTTCATTGTTACCCTCGGCTTATTACCTACCATAGTTAGAACGAATATAAGAATTAATATTTAAAACGTCTGAAGCGGACGTAAAATACTTTTATTTACTAATTAAAATAATAATGTACCTGTAAACAACATTAACAAAATTATCTTTTTTACAAACACCTTAAAATAACATAATAATTATTATTGTACTACTCCATAAAATTTTAATGATTAAACAAAATTGTAGGTACATAATTATTATATACCAATCGAGGAAATTGATTCCAAGGGCCAAGGCAGTTGACAGACCAACTAGTACGATCAAATTAATAAAATCAGCGGAAATATTTCGTGTAGTTTTGAAAATCGCTACAGTTATTCCTTGTGATATCCAGATGAACATGTCAAAAGTCCTCAAGGGTGGGGGGTGAGCTAAGAGTGTAGGGGGGGGTCAAAGGACCCTTTTTTTAGGTTTTTGCTCATAAGTAAAAAACCTGCACAAATAGCATTACGGTTACTTCTAGGAAAATTTTCTACATAAAATTTCCTCTAAATTATGTCCTATAAATTTTTTTGTACGGTCGATACTTTAGGAACTACAGGGGGGGTCAAATTCCTCAAAAGTGCGAATCTCGAAAATAACACGCATCGAACGTCCGAGACTAAGAAAACAACTTATTCTGATTCAAATACCTGCTATTCACAGATAATTATTATTTGTCCTAGCTGCTATTATTACAAAACGTTAGACTAGTCACCATGGAATTAGGAAGTACTATACAGCTGGAAGGCTTACTTCATCATTTTGAAATATTAAAATGAATCTTACTTCCATGTGCTAAAGTATTATTTTTATTAACTAATATCTCCTTATAGTAGCGAGCACGAGCGAGAAATCGATTTTCTTGGTTTGTCCCTTTCGCACAATTGCCATGTAAAATATACGATAATACATTGGTAGTAAATTGAAAAAAGCATTTTTCGTAGAAAACGATAAAATAAGGCATAAATATTATATAAACGACATGTTTTAATACTGCGCTTTCCTGCTTCAGTTTAATATTATTTAATTTCAATAATTGTTACTAAACTGAGCTTCTCAGTTGTGCGATTTTCTTTTAAAATGTCTTAAGATTTACACATAGGCAAGAAGCATGGTTACACTAGTTTGAAAGGGACAGACCAAGATTAATGACCTCTCGCTCGTCGCATGCTTAATGCACAGTAAGCTTTCCAGCTGTACGAAGTTCTTACTAATTCCATGCTAGTCACTCTTTCCACACGTTTTGTATGTGTGCCTAATATCGAAGAGCTACGAGCGATAAGGACGACGCTATACGTAAGCAGTGCAAATGCTTCTCTTTCCTTTCTTACCTGGCGCGACACAACTTCAGCTATTTACAGGAAAGGCAAAGTGTCAGTTGTTAAGCTATTTGATCAAAAACCAAAAATCAAGGATATTGCCGCCATCTTCTACAATCCAACATCAACATCTGAAGAAATAGCAGAGTCAGGAGAAAGGATGTTTTTGACGATGTATCGTGCAGCCACTGATCAGCTTGATCTTAACAGACATCGATACTCAGTTTTTGTCAAATCCAGCACCAAATCCAAACCAGATCTTTCCTCTCTCCCACCTACAAAAGGATCAGCAAAATTTCACTCATTCCGAGTGTTCCACCAAGTACAAGAGTGGTTAGGTAACGCACTGCCTCCTGAAATGTGGGGATGGAAGCGAGGAGCTGATGGAAACCTCGAGCCTGTTACCACTCATGATCCTCCAGCTCCTGACACCGTGCTGAAGTCAATATTTTGTCGCTGCAAAAGTGATTGCACTGGTAATTGTGGATGCCGAAAAGCTGGTATCACGTGCAGTCTAGTATGCAACGGCTGCTTGGGTTCGTGTACAAATGGCGTACCTGTAGATTTGGTAGATATAGAAGGTGAAGATGATGATGATGTAGTAGAAGAAAATTATTGATTTAATTAAGACTGTCTAATTATTATTTTCTAGTTTTGAATACATTTTGAAAACATACCAATTTTATTTTATTTATAAAACCGTCTCATTTTTTATACCTATATAAAGTTGAACACTCTGTAACTTCTAAAGTGTCGACCATACAAAAAAAATTATAGGATCAAATTTAAAGGAAATTTTATGTAGAATGTTTTCCTAGAAGTAACCGTTACGCTATTTGTGCAGGTTTTAGACTTATGAGCTAAAATCTAAAAAAAGGGTCCTTTGACCCCCCCCTACACCTTTAGCTCACCCCCCACCCTTGGGGATTTTCGATATGTTTATCTGGATATCTCAAGGAATAACTGTAGCGATTTTCAAAACTACACGAATTATTTCCGCTGATCGTCCATTTTCGGCTTAATTTTCTTAGGCTAAACGTCATTTGGTCGGATCATGTCAGTTGAATGTTAATTATTGTGAATTATGATATAAAAATATTACAAGTGGATTTACATCCTTGAAACAAAATCTAATAGAAATACAATTTTAGATTCTATCCTATAATATGGATAAGTTATTTTTAAAAACTTAGTAAAGCCCAAACGCCTAAACCTAGGTAATTTGCTGTTTTTTTTTAAATAAAAAAGTTAATTACAATTACTTAATCAATTAATTAAGCAAATCTTGTATTAAAATATTATGTTTGTGCAAATCACACTACGGTACGTAGTACATCTAGTCAATATATTTAATATAAAAGGGCCACAATTGAACCTTTTTAAACCATAATATGTCTATTGGACAGACTAGACCATAAAGTTAATATACCTAGCGAAAGGTATAAGTATTAACTTTATGGACTACACATTGTCTAGGTTTTATGACACGACAAAAACCGCAAAGCAATAATTATTTATTATAGTATTATGTCGGCTCCTCTTTGAGCCTACCGCTGCCTACCGTAATAGATAAATAATCCTAATCTCTCCGATGTCTACATTAGAATTTAGATTTTATCAATTTCTGTTAATTGCTTCTACTACGTTCGACGTCTGTATAAAGAAAGAAATGTTCATATCGTTAGTCATTTCTTTAAAAACATTATTCAGATTCATCGAATTATAATATCTTATCGTAATAATAAATGTATAAGTAGTTCGAACGTCTTAGAATTAGTGTGCTCCTGGCGCTGAAACAATAATATGTATGGCATATTGGTGCTGCTTTTGAGCTATAGTGTCGTAGCTCAGAGCTGTTTTACCTACGACTTCGAGACTCAATTCGAGGAATTCACGAACGAGTTAAGAACATGCGTCGGTTTGGGGATGTGGATATCTGGAAACTACTCAGATTTGGTCATAGACAGTCCTTATCCCAATAGTGAGACGTTCATAACCCCCGCGTCAGCTGCTATGAGCTGCATCTCGTCTTTCCCTTTTCCTATGAACTCTCAAGGGTATGTGGAAGTGAATATTTACCTGGATCCTGCAGTGCCAAGTGATCTGTTGACAGTGTTGGCTTTCCAAGGCATCGGTGGTGATGATGATCCGACGGTTGGAAGTTTTAGTTTCAACGCTGCCAATCCGTCTTTCGGGGCCGGTTGGCATGTAATCCGATTCGCTGTGACAGGAGCTAACTCGTATGATGGATATGTAAGTTTGCAGTTTTGAATCTATGTAAAGAGCTTAAGGCTGCGTTTCTACCAGAGCTGACCGGAGCTGTGTTGCGAGGAATGTGTTCTTGAGGACCAATAGCATCGCCGCGCTGAGCGATGTCATGGCAAAGTCATGTCAATGAAGCGATTTTATTGGTTTTCAAAAACACACTCCTCGCAGGAATGTGTTTTGAATGTGCTGTGAAAGGCAGCCTAAAGCTGATAGTCTGATAGATAGCTCAAACCAAATCCTATCAAACAAGCTCATGTTTTCTTTGTATGGTGTGTACCTTTGCTAAGAAAGGTGTTTTTTTCAAAACTATCCTGAGCATCCTAAAACATTTCAATCAAAAATAGATTTACGTGGATGAGGTCGTACGTAAAACCTTAGTTTTCATTAATGAGATGAATAGAATAAGGTCAATAAAATTTCCATAAATGAATAAAAAATGTGCGCTGGTGTGTCTATCAGTTTGCAACTCCATTACTCTTAAAATGCCGAACCACCTTAAATATTTAATTTTTCCACGAAAAATTGTACAGTTCTCTTGCGAAAGGCGAAATTTTTTTACAACGATGCGAACGATAAATGTTAATATTATTATAGTTACTTAATAAGGGATATTCCCTAAATTGTTTTTAGTTTCCTAATTAAAGGGCTTATCTGAATTCTAAGTTATAATAAAAATTAATATTAAAGGATACTTTATTCAACTAATACAAATATTGTATGTATTCATATTACATAGCTAATGTAGTTGCTAATAGTATATTACAGGATTCAAATATTCCAATTGAATTTTTAAAAAAGCTTTTAAAGCGCAATAAATACAGTATCAAGTATCATTTATAAATTAATGATACTATGAAAATTGAAAGTATATTAAGTCCATTTTTTAGTTGTGGATTATTGGTGTCGTATTAAATTATATTATTAAAAATAACACTGAAAAGCCATGTTAAATTAATTTAAAAAGTTACCTATGACCTATTAGTTACTTAAAGTACTTATTTCGTCTTTCAGATATCATTCGTAGGAATGGCTTCAGCTAATTCCGTTCTTATAATTGACTCGTTCCGATTCATACAACCATCGGTAAATGCAGAGGATAGCATCTGTGATATTTACAAAGAAGAAGTACCGAGTACAACAGAACCAACAGTTATTACCGACATGCCATCTACAACCAATGACACTACAACTGAAATTTCAACGGTAACAGAAATAGCTTCTACGACCATCGTCTTGGAGCCTTCAACTTCAGAGCCCACTACAACAAACGATGAAATAACAACAGTCTTAATACCGGATATAACAACTGAAACAACAATAGATATAACTACAACAGAACCAACAGTTATTACCGACATGCCATCTACAACCAATGACACTACAACTGAAATTTCAACGGTAACAGAAATAGCTTCTACGACTATCGTCTTGGAGCCTTCAACTTCAGAGCCCACTACAACAAACGATGAAATAACAACAGTCTTAATACCGGATATAACAACTGAAACAACAATAGATATAACTACAACAGAACCAACAGTTATTACCGACATGCCATCTACAACCAATGACACTACAGCTGAAATTTCAACGGTAACAGAAATAGCTTCTACGAACATCGTCTTGGAGCCTTCAACTTCAGAGCCCACTACAACAAACGATGAAATAACAACAGTCTTAATACCGGATATAACAACTGAAACAACAATAGATATAACTACAACAAAACCAACAGTTATTACCGACATGCCATCTACAACCGATGATACTACAACTGAAATTTCAACTGTAACAGAAAGAGCTTCAACGACCACCGTCGTGGAGCCTTCAACTTCGGAGCTCACTACAATAACTGATGAAATAACAACAATAGATACAATTACAAGAGAACCAACAGTTATTACCGACATGCCATCTACAACCGATGATACTACAACTGAAATTTCAACTGTAGCAGAAATAGCTTCAACGACCACTGTCTTGGAGCCTTCAACTTCGGAGCTCACTACAATAACTGATGAAATAACAACAATAGATACAATTACAAGAGAACCAACAGTTATTACCGACATGCCATCTACAACAGATGACATTACAACTGAAATTTCAACTTTAACAGAAAGAGCTTCAACGACCACCGTCTTGGAGCCTTCAACTTCAGAGCCCACTACAACAAACGATGAAATAACAACAGTCTTAATACCGGATATAACAACTGAAACAACAATAGATATAACTACAACAGAACCAACAGTTATTACCGACATGCCATCTACAACCGATGATACTACAACTGAAATTTCAACTGTAACAGAAAGAGCTTCAACGACCACCGTCTTGGAGCCTTCAACTTCGGAGCTCACTACAATAACTGATGAAATAACAACAATAGATACAATTACAAGAGAACCAACAGTTATTACCGACATGCCATCTACAACCGATGATACTACAACTGAAATTTCAACTGTAACAGAAATAGCTTCAACGACCACCGTCTTGGAGCCTTCAACTTCGGAGCTCACTACAATAACTGATGAAATAACAACAATAGATACAATTACAAGAGAACCAACAGTTATTACCGACATGCCATCTACAACAGATGACATTACAACTGAAATTTCAACTTTAACAGAAAGAGCTTCAACGAGCACCGTCTTGGAGCCTTCAACTTCGGAGCTCACTACAATAACTGATGAAATAACAACAATAGATACAACTACAAGAGAACCAACAGTTATTACTGACATGCCATCTACAACAGATGACACTGCAAACTTACCACCAGACATTTTTACTACTAATACAGAAAATCCAGTAACAGAAGACGTATTAATATCTACCCAAGTAACAATTTTACCTGATCCTGAGATTGTGTCAACACCAACACTGAATACTCCACCTGAATCTTCACCAGTAATAGACCCAAACAGAACTTTTTGGAATACTTTTACAATAACAATGGTAGTTTTGGTATCATTAATTATACTATGCTTAATATGTTTTGCCTTTTATCAATTAGGCAAAAGAAAAGCCAAAAAAAATGAGGCGCCAATAATTTTTATGGACCAACCAGAAGTGCCACCTTCTATTATCATGCCAAGGGTTACGACAAGTAGAGTAAATTCATTTAGTAGGGTTAACAATAGAATACCCGTTAATGTTCACAAAATATAGTGATCTACAAATGTTTTTTTTCTCATACCAGATAGAACTATTTCTGTCTCTAAAAAAACGTTTGAAATAAAATATTAGATTCTTTTATGCAATATACGAAAGCTGATTATAGATAATCTATAATATAAAAATGAGTCGCTGAATGTGTTGCTAAGTGCAAAACTCGAGAACGGTTGGACCGATTTCGCTAATTCTTTTTTTTAAATGTTCCTTGAAGTACGAGGATAGTTCTTACGGAGAGAAAAATTCTAAAAAAAATTAAAATTTCCTGAAAAAGTCTAAAAACACCACTTTTCTATACTCCCATACAAAAGTTAAAGAATCGACTGTTAGGCGATACGAAGTTCGCCGGGTCAGCTAGTATTGTATAATAATGTATATTTTTTTATGTTTTATCTGATTTGTATTTATTTTTTTCTACACAGAAAGCACCTGTGATCAAAGACTTCTATTTAAATAGAATTCTTTGCCTGTGATGTTAGTTTATTCTCTGTTACCACCCCATGGTTGACTTACTAGTCCCACAAAATGCCCACAAAATGCCATATGGCATTAAGTCCGCCATTGTACATTGTGCAAGAAGTGTAATAAAAAAAATATAGGTATAAATTATAATACATACAGAAGTAAAAATAATTAGCTTTATTTAATAAACCTTCTATATGGAAGGTCAGTAACTTAACGTGTAAATAAAATAATATTAATTAGTATAAGAAACTACGTATATTATTTCATGTACATGTTGTGTGTTTATTTGTGTGGATGAATATAAGATTTGCAAAATATTTATGCAGTTTCAACTTCGAAATATCTGTGATATTATTATGAGATAGTTCATAATACTCATTGTTTTGTAGCTGGTAGCGTTTACGGTGCCTTCTGATATTAGTTTGATGTATCCCAAAAGCTTTGTCCACACTGTGCCTTTTTCTGTTCGTCAAGGGTATGCGTTATAGCGCAGACAACAGCGAACGTGAGGCATGCCCGCGACGCATGCTCTCTGACCGTATCCAAAACTTCAAAAATGACAATATTGGCGTTGCGTTCCTTGACGCATTCAATTATTGAATCCGCCAATACGAATCGTTGATGACGAAAATTTTGTGTGGACATAACTTTCATCTTCAATTTTGTGTGGACATAGCTTATTATGCTTTAAGTGTTAGGACGTCGTGCTTGTAATTATTATAGTCAGTAGTTACAATTTTTTACCACCAATTGAAAAACTACTGTAATTAAAAAACAAAACACGTGCTTGTACAATTCGTGTAATTTTTAGATGTATTCTAGTATTAAGATTATAATATTATTGTACGAAGAATAGATTTAAATTTGTTACTTATTAAACTTTTTGTAGTAACCCATTTTTTTATAATAAGTAATGTAATTAATTTTGTTATATTTGACTATAGGAATCATTTTTTCTGAAGTAAATAAAAAAAATGTTTAATCACTCTGAACATGAAATATTCAATTCAGTAGCACATAATAATATTATAACAAAGATTTTAAGGCATGTGATATTATTGTCAAAAACGCTTTAAGCCATAATAGTTTAGCTTAAAAGTATTAATAATCGGCCAAGTTCGCGCACGAAGGGTTCCGTACCGGTATAGACTGAAAGTTTTTTTTTTATGAAATAAGGGGGCAAACGAGCAAACGGGTCACCTGATGGAAAGCAACTTCCGTCGCCCATGGACACTCGCAGCATCAGAAGAGCTGCAAGTGCGTTGCCGGCCTTTTAAGAGGGAATAGGGTAATAGGGGAGGGTAGGGAAGGGAAGGGAAGGGAATGGAATAACTGAGGGTAGGGAAGGGAATAGGGTAGGGGTTAGGGGATTGGGCCTCCGGTAAACTTACTCACTCGGCGAAACACAGCGCAAGCGCTGTTTCACGCCGATTTTCTGTGAGAACGTGGTATTTATACGGTCGAGCCGACCCATTCGTGCCGAAGCATGGCTCTCCCACGTAAAGTAGACAAAAAATTATGTTTAAATATTAACTTTATTGTAATTTTATTATTAATTATTAAAGTAAAAATATAATTAAGGATATTGTGAAAGTTTCATGTGCCTAACTGTTACCATTATTAATTACGATACGAGCAATAAAGGCCAAAAAAATTACGTTTCTTGCATGCATTTACTTATTTATTTATGTATTTGTTTATTTATTTATATATTACGATTCACCAACAGATTATCATCTGGTACATTAAAATAAAAGATAAATAATGGTAACTTATAGATCGGATGACTTCCAATGACAGGTGAAATACAGCACGCAATGGCGACAAAGAAATTAGTGAAAATGAGATGAGATGAAAAGAGGTGATATTTTTTATTTTATTTTTTTATAGCGGCAACAGTTATATTATGTCATATTACATAATCTGTGAAAATTTCAGAAGTCTAGCTATAGCGGTTCTTGAGTTACAGCCGACATGATGACACACAGACGGACACACAGACATTTGAAGTAATAGGGTCCCGTTTTTACCCTTTGGATACGGAACCCTAATAATGTATCGCCACCATCGCCAACAAACTGAAATGCAGTTTGGCGGTTTTTAGGATAAGGACATAATGTTGTAAAATAATGGAATAAATACTTAAAAAATGTAATTCCTATAACGGTTTACTAACTTAATAAACAGTTTCTCAGGCGAAATCCATTTTAATCCAAAAATTGATTATTAGCTTATCTATTCCGATTACAAGTGCTTAGCTGTAATTTCACAAATCATATCATAATATGAGTAAAAAACATAACATTTTTCAACGATTAAAATGAAATAAAGAGATATGCTATCGAAAAAATTCAAGGCGGAGGTTAAAGTGGTGCTTAATTCTAAAACAGCCTATAACTTTAACTGTAACATTAAAATAAAACCGGCCAAGTGCGTGTCGGGCCACGCGCAATATAGGGTTCCGTAGTACTGCTAGTTTTTAATAATTTTTGTATGGTCAATGAATGTACATTTATATCGTGTTTTACACTACTAACAACATCATCTCAGTTACGTTTAAAAAGGAATTTGAACGAAAAGTTCCTTTATACTTCGCGAATACATTTTTGTTAGTTGATCGACTATAACTCAAAAACTCATGAAGTCTCATTAGCCATGATAGTTTTCCTTTCAAATTCAGCATATTTCCTACTCCCGTGAATTTTTTCACATTTCCAGAAGCAACCGTTTAGCTGGTAGAAGGGGGACACCGAACTCTAACGATTTTTACCACTTTAAAACTTCATATTTCACAAACGGACACCTAAATCGGAAAATAGTCTTTGAATACTCATAATATTTTTAAAAAACCTATCCAACGGTGGGATGGACGCGGAAAAAATAAATCACCCCCGCTTGATGTGTATGGGAGGTACCATGAAAATCCAAGAAAACCTAAAATGGCTGCCATTTATCAACCGTGAGAGAGAGAAAAGTTTGAGAGCCAATTTGTCGATAAAATATGCCAGTCATCATGAGATTAAAGGATCGGACACCGGTGTCCCGACACCTTCATATCACGACATCACGTGTAAACGGCTGGACCGATTTTGCTGAAATTTGGTATAGAGATACATTTATCCCGGAAATATACAATATACTCTTATGATTTGCGCGTAAACTATTCAATCGACTTTAATAAATTTTGATATGGAGATGCTTTGAGTCTCGGGAAAGGACAAGGGATACTTTTTGTCCCGGATAATCTACGGTTCCCGCACAATAAACTTTTATGATTTTTGTCTAAACTATTTAATCTATTTTGATGAAATTTGGCATTTACAGCAGACTAATTTTTAACCCCTTACCAAAATGAGGGGTGTTATAAGTTTGACGTGTCTGTCTGTCTGTCTATCGGTCTGTGGCATCGTAGCATCCAAACGGATGGACCAATTTTGATCTAGTTTTTTTTTTTTGTTTGAAAGCTGACATGATCGAGAATGTTATCGTTAGCTATAGTTCATAATCATCAGCCTGGTCATTGCTGGAAAATCACGGTTTATCTGGTTCGTTATAGGCCGCGATTAGCAACTTGCAGTCGTTTGATGGGTTTTATATTTTGCTCTGGTTCGTGACACTTATGAATACATACATGGAAAGATGACCTGCTGCTGCAGCATCACCTGGTAATCAATAGGATACCCAACTCCTCATCAACTAAGAGCAGAGGTTTCGTGTTTGGGCTCATTTTAATTGCGACAACCAGTAAGACGTAGATAAACAGTATATATTTGCATGCTGCTGCTGCTGCACCACCTGGATTCTATAGGAGCCGAGCTCCGTATGAACCCAAAATGGAGGTTTTCATGTTTGGGCTCATATTGACGGCCTCATCCAAGAGGACATAATTTATAGATGGTATTCATTGGGATATGATCCTGTTGATAGGAATTATTCTGCACAAGTTTAAAAAGCATAAAATTAAATTAAGAAATTAAAAAAAAAACCCCACCAAACAACTTTAAAAAGTAATGAAATAATATTTAGTTAATTAAAGTCAGTAAATTATTGGTCTAATATCATAAAGCCGAAAGTAGGGTACGGGCACCAGTAGTCAGTCATTTAGTGGAAAGAGCAAGTTTAAATATGGATAGAAAATTATTAATAATGGTAATCAAAAACCTTTTGTACTCATTCACTTAATCATATTTTATTAAACTTTGTTATGAAATTAACATATGAGATAATTTTTCTTAATAAGTATTGAAAATAAAGTATTTTTGAAATATGGCACATTTCCCTAGTACTCAGCCGTCACAACCCAGTTCTCGGCCAAATAGCTACCAGTAGTCAGCCTCTCCTTAGATGGGCCTCGAAAGAGACATATGGAACTGAAACAAATAAACAATGCCAAAAAACTAAGAAATAACTTATATTAAGTTTTATAGTGGAAAAAATCGTTAGCGTCCAGTGTTCCCCACTTCTACCAGCTAAACGGTTGCTTATGGAAATGTGAAAAAATTCAAGGGAGTAGGAAATATGTATGTTGAATTTAGAAGGAACTTTTCGTTGAAATTCCTTTGAATGTAACTGAGATGATGTTGTTAGTATGTAGTGTAAAACACGTTATAAAATATAAAATATGTACATTCATTGACCATACAAAAATTATCAAAAACTAGCGGTACTACGGAACCCTATACAGGGTGCAATTAACACCTTTACTGCGTAAGCTAATTTGTAAGATTTGTCATATTGGCGTTACGAGACCGAAAAGTATTCGTATCTTTCCTTTCACAATGACGCACCGAGACTCTTTAGATCTCGTTCGAGTTGCTTCCGTAAAACCTTAATATTTTTCTGAAAACTGACTGATTTTGTGTTTTATTTATATGAAACGATAGACAATATACATTCTATCTTGTAGTATGTGGCCCCGCCCGGAGATAGCAGTAAAAATGATTGAGATAAACTCAAAAGAAATTTACGAGAACTTTAGGGTCTCGTAATTACAAAATTTAACAAAAATATACGAGTTCACTTGGATCTCGTAATTTACATTTTGGTCCAATAACGATAAATAAATAGTGATGGGAAATTAAACAATTCAAAAATATCGATAGTATTTATTGAAAAAAGGTAGCAAGTTACAAAATATTCAATGTTTTTCATTAAAACATGACGAACATAAAGTTTTCTTGCATTTATTACAAAACCCTTTTACTTATTTTGTTTTTTCTCGGCCTCTCTGCTCGTCATTGTTTGTCTGGCCTTCTCATAACAACCAACACAGAGTCTTTTTTACTATATTTTATTGTGTATTTATGTTCGGATACTACTGCAGTTTCACTATTATCAATTTTTTATCAAAAAAAAAAGAGAGCCCCTTGAATTTCCGAATTAAACTTTCAATAAATAATATCTTTTTCGATAGCACAACATAGACACAACACTAATTAATTTCCGGGTGCACGTCTTACGAGTGTTTATGGATCTCGTAACGCACTAGATGTAAATTTTTACTATATTGTCGCTACGAGACGCATGAGGTCTCGTACGATTTTATTAATAAACATAACTGAACTTATGATGATTAGGTATATTACTACCAATATACCTAATCATCATAAGTTCAGTTATGTCACTCTAACTTGAAAAGATCGTATAGAAAACTAATTTGCCGGAACGAGTAAAACATACAAATTCACCTCCGCACCGGGTGAAAGTCTCGTACCGCAGCAAACGTGTTAAACCTTCCAGCCAAATTTTTTCCAGGGCTTAGGTATTATATTAGGAATTATTAATTATGTATTAAACCTATAGTAGTTAAGTATGGAGTGTAGATGGAGGAGAACTATATCTGTATGCAAAAAGTGTCCGCTGAAATGCGTTAAATTAGGGTGGCGCTTCAGTAGCAACAGGGTAAATTTTAAATCATTTAGCAGCTTTTATTTCAGCAATTTTAGGTTATATTTTTTCAAAATATATTGGTATTAACCCAGTAATTCTGTGACTCGGCTATTCGGCTAACTTCAATTTATATTTTGTCACCAGGCTATATTCATTCCATACCCTTTGCTGCAGCTAGCGCCACTCTTGAAGGATTTTTAACTGTTATTTACTGCGTACAGCTGGACACTTTTTCAAATATCGCCCATATCTGGGGGCACGGGAGTGCCCCCGCCAAGATGAGCTAAGCGAAGCGCGCAAGGGCACTACCTACCTTTTCTCGAAACGTTTCGTCGTATTTTTGAACCCTCGTAACTTTGGTTTGAATAATGCCAGATAGTTGAAATTTTTACGATATAATGACATGGGTATAGTTATTAAATGCGCAAAGTTTTAATATCGTAGCTATTATACTTAAGATTTTATAGGTGTCCAAAAACCCACAATTTGGTCTCACTCACCGATCATCAAAACTGTTAGGGTACTTCCTGAAGTCTTAGAAAGCTGAAATTTGGTATGTAACATAATATTAGTACTGAAACAACAAAAAAATTATCAAACCCAACTTAACCTATATCCGTAACATTATAGAGCAAAATTAGGCAAAAATTTGTGTTTTTTGTATGGGAGCCCCCTTAATTTTTTATTTTATTTTAATATTATTATTATTAAAATAGACATATAATTAAGGATTTTGAGAAAAATTCAAGTACCTCCCTTTTGCCATTATTAATATAGAGCAAAAAAGGCCAAAAAATCACGTTTGTTGTATGGGAGCCCCCCTTAAATATTAATTTTATTTTGTTTTTAGTATTTGTTGTTACAGCGGCAACAGATAAACATAATCTGTGAAAATTTCAACTCTCTAGCTATAACCGTTCTTGAGTTACAGCCTGGAGACAGACAGACAGACAGACGGAAAGAGAACGAAGTCTTAGTAATAGGGTCCCATTTTTACCCTTTGGGTACGTAAGTACGTAAGTTCAAAGAATAGTCGTAGTCTTAGCATTTCTTTGCAAATATTTAATTAATAAGAATATTTCATTAATTATAATAATAATAATTAGTTACTTAACTATCAATCTATTTCAAGTTTACTTAAACTTAAAACAGATTGATTAGGAATTTTGAGATCATTAGTATATAGTAGGTCTTAACATATAATATATTTTTATGCAAACAGCATCGGTTTACGGTTAGTTAAAAACAAAAAAAGGTTACTTCGAAAGTTAAACGGCTATTACCAAACATCTTCGCGTCATCGATAGTGCGATGTAGGTGCCCAACAGTGATATCTCTTGTCGATTAGAGTGCATTTACAACTATATGAAACTGTTCGTGCAAGCTATATCGCGATGTGGACGACCAGCAGCGACATATATTATTATCAAAAGGAAAAAATAGCAAAAAATCACGTTTGTTTTAATAGCCCCCCTTAATTATGTATTTTATTTCAATTTCATTATTAAATATTAAAGTACGTATATAATTGAGGATTTTGTGAAAATTTTAAGTGTCTTAATGTTTGGGAGTCCTCCTCAAATATTTACTTTATTTTGTTTTTAGAATTTGTTGTTACAGCGGCACCAGAAATACACAATCTGTGAAAATTTCAGAAGATACAATCAATCAATCAATTATTTATTTGCATTAAAAGTGTCACAGTAATAATATACACTTTTCATGCACTTTTTCCATTCTTTTTATTAATAAAAGTGGAAAAAGTGCATGAAAAGTGTATATTATTACTGTGAAACATGAATTTCCACCAAGAAGTTACGGTACATTCAATATCATGCATTAAAAGTGGTACATTAGATGTACAGCCTGGATACAGACAGACGGACAAACATCGAAGTCTCAGTAATAGGGTCCCGTTTTCACCCTCTAGGTACGGAACCCTAAAAATGAACTAAAGGTAAAAACAACGTAAACCAGCTTACAAAAAGAAATGAAATCCCACCAAAAACATTTTCATGTAAAAATGTTGCCAAGATGAGAACATAATATTATAGTTCGTCGTGTCAAAAAGTAGTGAGATCTCATGTAGAGCCAAGTTTCTAACCTTACATACTCAGCCTTAAATCTAAAAACCTGAATTTTACACTAAAGCGCGGCAAAATATTTGATAATAATATTATTATAATGTATCAGCCGCACGAGAAGAATCTAAAAACTCTACACATTAGTCAAAATCGGTTGCTTGGCCATTTTGTTATTCGTCAGGGCTATGAACTTAAGAGGATTCCACACCGCCATTTTTCCCATACAAACGCTGTCCCCTGTTTCCTCCCTGGATAATGCTAGTAGAGTTATAATTTTTTTCCTGAATATCTACGGCCACTAATACAATGTCCCTATGTTTTCCTTTTTTTCATAATTTAATTATTAAAAAAGATATGAACGTTCAAAAACCCAAAAAAATGGCCAGATTTTCCACTGTGTTCAAACGTCCAGAAAACAGATTTGGATAGATTATACAAAAAAAGCAAAACATAGGAACACAGCTCAAGCCTTTTTTTAATCTTTAATGAAAAAAGTACTTAAATCGGTTAAGTTTTGGAGAAGGAATCAGGGGACAACGAATCGTTGATTTTCTGGATTTTCTGCAGTTGTCTCTATCGCGTTCTGCGGTATAGGCTTGAGGTAAGGGAGACAGCTATAGATATTACACGTACTTTTTTTTCATTTCTCTAGCTGCTGTGGTATCCTCCAAATCTTTGGGTAAAGTTAAAAATGGACGCCATCAAGACGCCATATTTAACCATAACCATAGAGCTCGACAAGGTTTTAAATGCACGTGGCGAAAAAAGGAACTAACGCTGTCATCATACAAAAACTCCATTTTTGACAGTTCTCCTTTACCAGCAGCGCCCCCGCCCGGCGCCCACGCGCATTTATAACCTTGTTGGATCAGCTGTTATCTGTCAATTTCTCCGGGCAAAGTTAAGGATAAAGTTAAATTTACCTTAACTATAACCATAAATTTAACTTTACCCACGCCTCTGGTGCAGTCTAAATGCTCAAGACGAAAACACGATTACTGAAAAAATGCTCGATAGTTTCTTTTTTACAAAAAACCTTGTTTTAGACACATTTTTGCTTCCAGATCTTCGAAGTTTGCTGTCTTTTCTTTAATATCTTTTAATATTTAAAAAGGTATTGATAAAACCTAAATTTGCTCAAAACACTTTTTTCATAATCATTATAGTTCGTCTTTTATTCAAGTAAAACTAACTCGGCGATGCTTCCGCGCCGTCCTTTTTCACCTGGCATATGAAAGACGGGCGTGAGTGTGAAGAGAGAAGGACGATGTTTGATTTTTAGAGTCAGGAGAGCATAAAGGTATGTTGTGAATTGACATATTACAGTGACAATCTAAGCGAACGACTGACTGATAAAAGAAAGAGCGAAAATCGCCCGCGCATTGTTACCTCATCCGCCGTCCAAGGGTGAGCGGTATGAGGGAGGGGTTAAACTACTACTGTGAGCGTAAATCTAGGGTGTACAGTCTAAGACAAGACATTCGTTACCTTTCTAAGCGCAAAAAATCTTACCACATGGACAATAAAAACTACTTAAGCGTCGCCGGCCTTGTACATTGACTGTACATTATTTCGTAAAGTACAAATGTTAGGGACTGGGCGCCATATAACTTTTTTACCTACTCACTAAAGCCGGGTCCAGACGAGTGTAACGTGTAATGTAATTCACCGTGTAATGTAACACGAATTCTACGTGTAGACGGCACTACGAGCATTACATGTAACGCTCGGGGTTTATCCATCGGCTGTCGGTTTTCGCGCGAGCACAAAGGCTCGTTTGGACAATTCGCTTTGAGTTCGTGTGCCGTCCACACTGTTGACGCTAAATTACACGTAATCTTACATTACACTCGTCTGGAGTCTGGATTCTGGACCCGGCTTAAGAGTTATCTAATCTATACTAATATTATAAATGCGAAAGTATCTCTGTCTGTCTGTATGTCTGTCTGTCTCGCTTTCACGCCAAAACTACTGAACCGATTGTAATGAAATTTTGTACACAGATGGTCTAAAGCCTGAGAAAGGACATAGGCTACTTTTTAACTGGAAAAGGGTAAGGGGGTGAAAATGTGTAAATTTGGTCAAATTAAGTTAGTTCCAAAAACTCAAAATAGATGGCACCAAGAGTCCCCTAGATCGCGCTATTGCTTGCTCATGCGTATTTCTATAAGAGGTGGTACCATGTTGAGTTAACCGATTCTTTCGATTGTTATACATGGTATAAAATAACTCACGTACCAACATAGAAATCAGAAACAACAGTCTACCAATAAATAAATACTTACTAAATAGTTTATGGCCTATGGGTATTGGCTATTGGGCAAAGCTAAAGTTGTGTAATGCATTATGCAGCTAAGTTGTGTACCGCTAAATAAGCTTTAAAAGGTATAAAAAAGTTTAATTAAAAAAAATCATATTATGTGCACACTACACGGCTGTTTTGAGTATTTTGATTTAAGGGGTACCAGGCTTTTAAAAAGCTTTTGACACCAATTTTATTGACACCGCGCGCTATAAACTGAAGTCCACGCGGACGAAGTCGCGGGCAACAGCTAGTGGTGTATAATTTATCTTTGTTGAGACTATATACCAAAATGCCCATCATCCTTTATATTATGCTAATAAAGATTTTTGATTTATTTTTGAGTTAAAATGGTACCGCACTTGCACTTGCTTCATCAGGCATGGCAGCTACGTCGTTGGATGGCGGTCGAACAGCTCATTCCACACTCAAGTCGCCGTTGAACTTGCAAATAAATGAAACACCAACTTGCAAGCTTTCGACAAATTGTGCGATAGCACAGAATAGATAATAATAATAGCTCCCCACACCGGTTTCGGCGACGGTGGCTGGTTTCATTGAAACCAGGCCAGCTACGCAGGAGTAATTTTATAGTGCCCAAGTGTGTGCGCAGTACACAAGAGCACTCTCTATTCCTTTACTCTCATAACCCAGTGGGACGGAAGACCGACACGACCAGCGTGAGACCAGTTGCAGGACCGACTTTTTACATGCCCATCCGACGCATGGTTCATCTTACTTGTCAGACAATCAGGTGATCAGCCTACATTGTCCTAACCAAACTTGGAAATAACATGTTTCCAACGCGGGAATCGAACCCACAACCTCCGAGTCAAGAGCCGCCCTCTATACCACTAGACCACGGAGGCGTTACAGAATAGATAATACAAATAGCGATAGCCAGAGTGTTGCAGCCAGTGGCGGCCTTAGGGGGTGGCGAATAGGGCAATTGCTCAGGGCCTCGCTCTTGCGGGGGCCACGCGTCAAGGAAAACGTCATAAAGTGGCATTGTATGGAAATTTTTGGCAAGTCCCGGTGTCGGCGATGGTGGATAGAGAAGGGCCTCGCAAGGACCTTGACCGGGGCCTCACAAAAACCTACCACCCGGGGCCTCGCAATGGGTAAGGCCGCCACTGGTTGCGGCAGAGCAAACTAATAGTTTGGGATGAGTGCACGATGGCACACAAAAATAAACACATTTTTTATTAATTATACCAATTCGTATATTAATTAAATAATCATCGTTAAGACAGGATTCCAACATCTGTCGGTTTAGCTAGTAATTTAAAACATCAAAATCAATCAACTGAAATGAAATGCCTGTCACCTGTGTTAAAATATTAGACACAGTATGACAGAGCATTGCTTACAATAATAATTATTATCAATAATATTATTAAATGGTAACTAATTTTTGGAACAGTTATTTAAATATTCGAGATGTTATTATGATCAGTAGAAAAAATATTAAAAGCAGTTGTTTAATTTAATGGCGGTTGATTAATTATTGCGACAGTAAAAATTGTACAGTAATAAATAAAAATTGGCCAAGTGCAGTCGGACTCGTGCACGAAGGGTTCCGTAACAGTTGGACAAAAACTTGTGATCGAAGGCCAAAAATTGTGTTTTTGTATGGATATTAAATATATTTTATTTTATTTTTATTATTAATTATTAAAGTAAGTATAAATATAATTAAAAATATTGTGAGTATTTCAAGTGCCTACCTGCTACCATTATTCATTACGAGCAAAAAAGGCCAAAAAAATCACGTTTGTTGTATGGGAGCCCAACTTAAATATTAATTTTATTTTGTTTTTAGTACTTATGTGTTGTTATAGCGGCAACAGTAATATACACTATGTAAAAATGTTAGAAGCCTAGCTATAGCGGTTCTTGAGTTACAGCCTGGAGACAGACGGACAGACGGACAGACATTGAAATCTCAGTAATAGCATGTAATACCCCCCCCCCCCCCCCCCAGGGACTCCCGTTTTACCCTTTGGGTACGGAACCCTAAAAATCAATTAGTCGGTCATTTTATGATACAACGTCAATTCTAAAAATAATTGAGCAGTCCAATAACTGAATGAGCGGTAAAAATGATGGAGTGAGCGGTTCGATAAATAGTTCAGCAGATCATTTCGTTTTTGAGTCAGTAAACCTATAAATGGATAAAAGTTTATACGTGGGAGAGCCATGCTTCGGCACGAATGGGCCGGCTCGGCCGGAAAAATACCACGTTCTCACAGAAAACCGGCGTGAAACAGCGCTTGCGCTGTGTTTCGCCGAGTGAGTGAGTTTACCGGAGGCCCAATCCCCTAACCCCTACCCTATTCCCTTCCCTAGCCTCAACTATTCCCTTCCCTCCCCTATTACCCTATTCCCTCTTAAAAGGCCGGCAACGCACTTGCAGCTCTTCTGATGCTGCGAGTGTCCATGGGCGACGGAAGTTGCTTTCCATCAGGTGACCCGTTTGCTCGTTTGCCCCCTTATTTCATAAAAAAAAATGGTTAGGTTTGTTTTTTTATTATTTTTAGTTAGTTTAGGTTTGTTGTTTTTTTACTAAAAATTAAGATTTTTCGATGCTCAGAATGAGATTTCTTACTGACTTTCAATCAATTACTGACCACTCGTAACAGCTCGTTCAATAATTTTTACCTCCCGTTGACTTATTTTCCTGCCTAATTATTTATTCACTGATCCATTTCATAATTTTTTATTACTCATTTTTGTTTACTTTACTGCTTAGTTTTAACTGCTAAACTAGTTATTAAACGTGCCATTTATAATTTTCAATTACTGCCTCTCTAAATCAGTGCCTTATTAAATTATAAAATCCACTTTCTTTCTAAGCAATATTGCTAATTTATATGCTTATAAACTATAATTGTTTAATAATATCAAATACCGCGTTACACCAACCTTAAATTACAAAAGGTCCATCAAAGTAATTGTGTAAGTAAAAAAAGTAAAAAAGTACCAGGCTGTTTTACTACCATCCCCAAATTCTTCTTCTACTTAAGATTTTTATTATATTACTAGCTGTTACCCGCGACTTCGTCCGCGTTAGTATAGTAGATTACGTGCCAAGTATTATTTATTGTACAAAAATATTCAATGTACAGCATTGACTTTCCTACGATTTTATTATATATAGATGTTCCGCGCGGCTTGATAAAATATAGCCTATAACCTTCCTCAACAAATGGGCTATCTAACACTGAATTTTTTTTTAAACGGACCAGTAGTTCCTGAGATTAGCGCGTTCAAATAAGCCCTTTCAAATAATTTCCCCCCGTTTTTTCCTCTATTTCTTCGTTTCTATTAGTCTTAGCGTAATAAAATATAGCCTATAGCCTTCTTCGATAAATGGGCTATCTAATACTGAAAGAATTTTTCAAATCGGACCAGTAGTTCCTGAGATTAGCGCGTTCAAACAAACAAACAAACAAACTAACAAACTCTGCAGAATTATAATATTAAGTATAGATTTTCAAATCGGACCAGTAGTTCCTGAGATTAGCGCGTTCAAACAAACAAACAAACAAACTAACAAACTATGCAGAATTATAATATTAGTATAGATGAGAACATTTTATGAATCAAATTAAGAAAAGTGTAACTAAATTTTAAACGAACTAATTTTTTGTAAGAACAAATAATATAAGTAATTATTTTTGCAAAATAGTATATTACACACCTAGGGTATGGAGGGTAGATGGTGGAGAACTATCTTATCCATGGTATATTTGAAAAAGTGTCCAGCTGTACGCAGTAAATAACAGTTGAAAAATCCTCCAAGAGTGGCGCTAGCTGCAGCAAAGGGTATGGAATGTATGTAGCCATTGGTGACAAAATATAAATTGAAGTTAGCCGAATAGCCGAGTCACTAAATTACTGGGTTAATACCAATATATTTTGAAAACTATAACCTAAAATAGCTGAAATAAAAGCTGCTAAAATTTACCCTGTTGCTACTGTAGCGCCACCCTAATTTAACGCATTTCAGCGGACACTTTTTACATACAGATATAGTTCTCCTCCATCTACACTCCATAACCTAGGCCCCAAGAAAGTAAGAAATGTCTCAGATCACATAATATTGTTTTGTCGACCAAGGCGAAGCCGAGGTCTACAAACGTATTGTGATCTGAAGCTTTCTTATTAACTACCCAAGGTGAGTATACTTTTTTAAGGTTCCGTAGTCAAATGACAAAAAACGAAACCCTTTTAGATTCGTCATGTCTGTCTGTCTGTCTGTCCGTCGTCCGAAACTATAAGATCTATACTATTGAAACTTGGTAAGTAGATATAGTCTGTAAACCGCATTAAGATTTTAATACAAAAATGGAAAAATTATTGAAAATTTTCCCCATAGGTACAACTGAAACAAAAAAAAATCATTTATCCTATGCGTGTGGGGTACCTATGGATAGATCATAAAAATCATACGGAGGTTTCTAATATCATTTTTTTTCTAACCTGAATAGTGCTTACTATACTCTTCCAAAGTGGTAAAGTGTGTCCCCCCCCCCCCTCTAACTTCTAAAGTAGGGGCATGATAAGTCTAAAAAATATGTGATGTACATTACTATAAAAACTACCAACGAAAATTGATTTGAACGAGATCTAGCAAGTAGTTTATACGAATTTAACTTTCATTTTATCTACTGAAATATAAAAACCTTTTAATTTCATAAAAATAATCCTTATTGCTGCTGCGGAACCCTTCTTGGGCGAGCCCAACTCGCACTTGGCCGGTTTTTTCTGATCGACAGAGGCGGAAGGCTGCAACGTCGTTAGCATGTAATCTGAGGCTTTCTTATTTACTGCCCATAGTGCGTATACTATTTTTCTCATCGACGGAGGCGGAAAACTAAACCTCGGTAAGCGCAGCGCGAAGAAAGTTGACGTTTTCCGCCGGGAGGTGAGAAAAATAGATTTTCGTATATTATCAGCGTTTCATCAACTGTCTTCTTGTCTTCAATATGTCTTCTATTTTCCATTATGTTTACGCAACTGCTAAATCATAGTTTTTAGCTATTTTATTAGATAGCTTATCAAAGTTGATATTAATCGGTTTATGATTTTCTATTTTATGGTTCATTATTCAAAATAGTTTTGTTATGTTCATTGTCCTTACATTTCATGTTCATTATTGTTTTAAATTTCTGGTTGACTTTCAACTTCAACTTGGAGCTTTTTACCTGTCATGGCTCGTAAAACAATTATCATGTTTCCAAAAGAATTAAGCAAAACAAAATTCCTTGAATGATATCTTATCTGATATTAGTATGATTATTATGTATATATTATAAATTATTTAACGTTGGGATTACACTAGTAATCCCAACGTTGGCGTTAAAATGATGCGCTACTATATTCTTATTGTGCTAGTGATATCCGTTATTTGTGACGATAGCTGTGTCACTTATGATTTCGAAGATGGGTTCGAAGATTTCAGCTACGATTACAGAGTTTGTGTTGGACTCGCAGAATGGACTGCTGGTGATTATTCATCTTTGCAAATAGAGAGTCCACACGCAAAGAGTACCACGTTTATATCACCAGGGACAACTATGAGCTGCGTTGCTTCGTTTCAATTTGAAATGAACGCACTGGGATCTGTGGAAGTGAATTTTTATATGGACCCTGCGTCTACAGGTGACCAGCTATCAATTTTGGCATTCCAATCTATTGACAACTTAAATGATCCAACAGTTGGTGCAACCGTGTTCACTGCATCCAGTCCTTCTTTTGTGAGTGGGTGGCAAACTGCGCGGTTTTCAGTTTCTGGATCTGCATCGTTTAGTGGATACGTAAGTACACAACTTCCAGTACCTAACCTTTGTCTAAAATGAAAATAATTTGGTGAAAAAATTCTTAACATAAATATACATTTATTTTATTTTTCCGAATAATATAAATGAGAAATAATATTAAAAATAATTATAGTCATCAAATCAATGAGGCAAATGTGTTTTGGTAATAATAAATCAATATTTTTATATTTACTCGTATTCTCAATATCAAGATATTTAAATTTACTCGATTAGTCATGGTTTCAGCCAGCTGCTACTAAAAAACATAATAAATATTTTACTTTCTTATTGAAAATAAATCTTATAATACATGTTAATACACTATACTCTTCTAACTATAATACAGCCTTGTGTCTTTAGTTAAAATTATTGTACCTACTAATTCGCGATTTCGTTACTATTTTCAGTTGACATTCATGGGTCTTGCGTCGGCCGAGTCAATACTTATTATAGACTCATTTAGATTCCTGCCACCCAATTCTGATGAAGAACTTTGCCTTATATATGAAGATGATATTACAACTACTGAAGCGACTACTACAGAAACTACAACACCGACGGCGACAGAAGTTACTACAACAGAGACGACAACGACAGAAACAACAACAGAAATAACAGCAGCAACAGAATTTACAACAATACCACCGTCTTTAGATTACTCGGAGTCGGAAAGTTTAGAAACGGACAGCGAAAGTGCTGTCACTGAATCTCCAGTTAAAGACAAAGATTCCTTTTGGAATGCATTTACTATATCAATGGTCGTTGTTCTAGCATTGACGGCATTAGTTCTAGTATTTTGTATATTTTATTACGTAGGCAGAACTAGATCGTCTAAAGAAGATCTAGCTGTTATTATTGATGAAAGAGATTTGCCTAAGTTCAAAGTGCCGAGAGTCAATAACACCAATTCAAGTAGGTTTTACGGTAAAATATTTGTTTAAATTCATATATTTTGTGCCGTCGTAAAGTGAAATAATAGGCTACTTGACCTACTTTTTTATTGATGCTAATCACTTCTTAATCACTCATTTTCTCCAAAACAACTAATATTTAACATTTTAAACAGTAGAAACCCATAAAAATGTTGATTGAAAAATATGCCTTTTAAATGGCGCCGAAAACACTGGCCTCCATAGTGTCATATTTCTTGTATTTTATACTTTCTTTATTGAATTTTTAAACATATGAGTCTAAAAGTTCCAAAAAATTAGAAAATAATTAAATAAGAAATGAGAAATCATTTGTAATGTTGAAGACTTTTGGAGAAAACTTTTGGCCATTTCATTTCCCAACTACAGTAAATAGAGATATTGTACGTTTATATTATAAAACTGATGTTTTTTTGAATTATTAAAGAAAATACAGGTCTATTCATTATTATTTATGTACAGACTACTGTACAGAAAAATAATATTTTCAAATCGACTTTATTTATCAATCATAAGCTTTTATTTGATGATAAGTGTAAAATACGATTTCATAGGCTAAGTTCTACTAGAAATATGCATATTTTGTTCAATGGAATTGAATATAGGTCAAGCCTATTGTAGGAACTTTCTACTATGTTCCTCACTTTCAATGTATGTTAATATAATATGTTAATGTTATTAATGTGTAATAGTATGTAAGCATTAAACTAAAATATTTTATGGTCAAGACAGTGCGATGAGGTACAATATTAAGGCTATAGCCCAGGGGTCGGCAGACCGCGGCTCGCGAGCCGCATGCGGCTCTTCCATAGGATTAATATGGCTCTTCTAAGAAGAGTGTTCTTACACTCACTCACTGCCCAACTGTACCGCTTTAACATAAATATAACACCTAAACAATATGAAACAACTGAATTCTCCGTCAACTAGCAATTGCTATTATATCTATCTTCGGCTCTATAAATTATTCATGTGAGTAAACATTTTCATCTATCAATCAGATTAAAAGTAAATTAAGAAGCAAATTAACCGACGACAACATTATTTCCAGAGGGGTTAGTGCGAGTTTTATTCGATCATACGCATCGAGCGCGGAAACGCGAATTTATATGGGATCAAAGCAGCCCCATCTACTGGCTAACGTGGATACTGCAGAGGGGTTAGTGCGAGTTTTATTCGATCATACGCATCGAGCGCGGAAACGCGAATTTATATGGGATCAAAGCAGCGCCATCTACTGGCTAACGTGGATACTGCTTTGATCCCATATAAATTCGCGTTTACGCGCTCGATGCGTATAATCGATCGATCGCACTAGCCCCTTTGTGCCTTCAATTAATAAAACAAGTAAAATTACTTGCCAGTCATAGGCAAGCTTTCGAAAGGAATTCAAGGACACCGTTCCAATTAAAGTTTAAAACTAAAATATAATGAGTGTTATTGTAATAAAATTTCAGTAAATAATTTTTTTTAAACTTTAAATGTAGCTTTGTAGTGTGAAGCAAATGAGACTATAATTATAATTATTAGGATGGGTTGCACCAACTTACTTTACCTATAACTGTAACTTTAACTATAACTACAATGCAAAATGTCAAATCTTTGGTTAAAGTAAAAAATGGACGCCATATTTAACCATAACCTTGAGCTCGACAAGGCATTGAATGAACGTGGCGAAAAAAGGAACTAACGCTGTCATCATACAAAAACGCCATTTTTGACAGTTTACTTTACCAGCAGCGCCCCCGCCCACGTTCATTTCAAGCCTTGTCGGACCAGCAACATCTCTGTGGTCAAAGTTAAGGTTAAAGTTAAGTTAGCCTTAACTATAACCATAACTGTGATCATAACTTTAACTTTAACCACGCCTCTGGTGCAACCCACCCTTAGACTTAAGTTTATGTAGCTGCTCTTTGAAGGTATGAGAAAATCTACAAACTTGATATTTGGCTCATCTGATTGGTAAGTCTGCCGACCCCTGCTACAACTGCTGCAACAATATGAATATTGTTTTGCAATTTACGTTATGAGGATACGGTTATTCAAAACCATAGGCAAATTAATTAAGGCGAAGACAGCTGCCAATTCGACATCTTTGTGCAGTTTTCTAGACTAGTATTTCATTGATTGGCACAAAAAACTTATAATATGTGATTTTTTGATTATATTCGGAAAAGCTTTTTTATTTTAAATAATAAAATATCCTACTGGATGAAAAAAATTACCAAAGTTACATATTCCAAGAACTGTAAACCGTTCTAACTGAAATCAGTGCCAGAGTAGACTCTGGGGGGGCGCAAGAATGGCCAGATCAGAGGGGCCTATACGCAGCATTGCTCGGGTAGGTACCTATAATATCTAAAAAAGAAACAGGGGCGCAGTTATAGAATCTCGCACACGGCACAGGGCGCAGAAAAGGCTATTTACTGCACTGACTGAAATAATATACTTTAAATAAGCGATGCTTTATACATTTGTTCATTTGATACCTTCTACACAAATCCTAAGTTTGTAAGATTAATTTTCGGTTCTGACATCTAGACTTCCATTGGTGAGATAGTACTCTCGGCTTTGTTCGAGAACACTGACTCGCCATCTACTCGATAGGTGTAATCAGGCCCTATGTCCTACAACAACTAGATTGGGTTGTTATTATTTTGGCATTTATTAACTAAACATTAACGATAACCGGAATTGGCCAGTTACGTTTATCATTAAATATGGCGTAATTTTAACCACTGTGTAGTATAGTTTAGTTCAACATTCAAATATTTACTTTGTTGCGGGCCGCACAGATAACGGCCACGGGCCGCATGCGGCCCGCGAGCCGCAATTGGACGACCACGATTCTATGATGGTGATGCTATCACGCTAACCGTAGATGTAATTTATAACGCCATCTAGCGTCTTACAGTTGATTTCGGAGCTAAAGTATTTTAATTTTATTAATCAATATTTGTTTCCGTATGATAATGTAGATGACGCATCATAGATGCGATAGATGTCATACTTAGGGCCTGTTTCACCACTTCCTGATAAAGTACCGGATAGGATATCCACAACTTTTTGACAGATTTTAAAAAATTATTTCAGTGTTAGATAGCCTACTTATCGAGGAAGGCTATAGGTTATATTTTATAGCGCTAAGACTAATAGAAACGAAGAAATAGAGGAAAGTGTGGAAAAAACGGGATAAATTAATTGAAATAGCTTATTTGAACTCAGGAACTACTGCTCCGATTTGAAAAACTCTTTCAGTGTTAGATAGCGCATTTATCGAGAAAGGCTATAAGTTATATTTTATTACGTTAAAACTAATAGGAGCGAAGAAATAGAGGAAAATATGGAAAAAACGGGGGAAATTATTTGAAAGGGCTTATCTCACGAACTACTGGAGCAACTTTTCTGTTATTTGGCACAGATAAGAAGAAGACCACGTGAAAGATCAGAGGCTATTTTTTGTGGACTAATTTGTCTGAGAAATATCTAATTTACGCGGGCGAAGCTGCGCGGAACGTTATATTTCGCGTGGTCACGACATCACGCGTCAACGGCTGGACCCATTTTGCTGAAATTTGCTGAAAAAGAACAGGATACATTTTGTCCCGGAAAAATGTACGGTTAATGCACAATATACTTTTATGATTTGCGCGTAAACTATTCAATCTATTTTGATGGAATTTGGTATGGAGATACTTTGAGTCTCAGGAAAGGACAAGGAATACTAATTTTGTCCCGGAAAATGTACGGTTCCCGCACAATAAACTTTTATGATTCTCGCCTAAACTATTTAATCTATTTTGATAAAATTTGGCATGGAGATTGGTGATACTAATTTGAATCTGGGAAAAGGAATGTTTTTTGTTAACCAAGTATATTTTTATTTAGCAAATATCCTATTAAAGAGAAGAAGACAGATAGACGGACAGACATACATCGAATTCTTAGTAAAAGAGTCCCGTTTGTACCCTTTGGGTACGGAACCCTAAAAACGGGACTCTATTACTGAGACTTCGATGTCTGTCCGTCTGTCTTTCCGTCTGTCTTTCTCTAGGACTAATATTGCCTTACTGTGTCTAGGGCTTAGGCTGTATCTCAAGACTCCGGCTAGACTTCTAAAAATTTCACAGATTGTGTATATTATTTGTTGCCGCTATAACAACCAGTACTAAAACAAAATAAAGTAATTATTTAAGGGGGGCCCCCATACAACAAACGTTATTTTTGGCCTTTTTTGCTCGATATCAATAATGGCAACGGGTAGGCACGTTGATATTTTCGCAAATTATATTATGTTTCGATTATATTATGTTAACTTCAATAATTCGGTAATAATAATAATTTAAAAGGGGCTCCCATACAAAAACTCAATTTTAGGTCTAATTTTGTTCTATAACGGCACGGAACCCTCCATGTCCGACTCACACTTGGCCGACTATTTTGTTAATAATATGCTTACGTGTCTTGTCAATCGTAGTGATCTATTTGGACAGAAAATCTGCTCACAAGGATTTGGTGATCATTTACTATATTTGGCGATCATTTACTAAATTTAGTGATCATTTACTATATTTGGTGATCATTTACTATATTTGGTGATCATTTACTATATTTAGTGATCATTTACTATATTTGGTGATCATTTACTATATTTGGTGATCATTTACTATATTTGGTGTTCGATTACAATTTGAAGTGTTGTCGTGACTAAAATAGCTGGTAGTTTATACGTGGGAGAGCCGTTCTCACAGAAAACCGTCTTGAAACAGCGCTTGCGCTGTGTTTCGCCGAGTGAGTGAGTTTACCGGAGGCCCAATCCCCCACCCTAATCCCTTTCCTACCCTTCCCTATTCCCTTCCCTTCCCTACCATCCCTTATTACCCTATTCCCTCTTAAAAGGCCGGCAACGCACATGCAGCTCTTTTGATGCTGCGAGTGTCCATGGGCGACGGAAGTTTAAACGTGGGAGAAACTTCGGCACGAATGAACGACTCACCTCACTCCCCGTGACCGCCTGGCCATCCCGGGCTTCCACACTTACCGGCAGGACTACGTGGACGCTGCCATTTCCTGTCGAGGGCTTGCCGTCCTCGTCAGACGTAGCCTGCTGCACCAGCGGCTCCCGGACCCGGACATAGAGTCCCTCTATGCGCTCGGCATCGAGCTCATGCTCGGCACCACTACTGTTCATCTGTACGCGTGCTACAAGCCCCCGCAGATGCGGTTGAATACCTCCGAGATCCACCGGCTCCTATCGGAAGAGCCGACTGTGATCGCGGGGGACCTCAACTGCAAGCACCCGGGCTGGGGTTTCGCGTACATCCAACCGTGACGGCACCCGTCTCCTTGCTGATGCCGAGAGCGTCGGGTACAGCGTGGTGGGTACCTATGGGCCTACCCACTACCCCGAGTGCCCCACCCACTCCCCGGATGTGCTGGACATCGCGATCACGCATCGCCTCCCGGGGAACTTCGAACAGGAGGTCCTCGAGGAGGCCCTCGGATCCGACCACCTCCCAGTGCTGGCGACCATCAGCGCCGCGCTCGTGGTTATACCACCGCCGCCGCCGCGTCCTGCCCGTGACTGGGAGGTGTTCTCCCAGCACCTCCACGACTCTACCCCCAATTTTCCGGTGGTCTGTGCGTCAGACGTGGAGAACCTGACGCAGCAGATCACCGCCTCCATCACCGCTGCCATGGAAGCGGCCTCACAGCCTGCCACCAGCCGCAGCCAGAGGCGCTATGCTTTGCCGCGCCACATTGCCGCTCTCATCCAAGATAAGAAGCGGCTGCGCAGGCGCTGGCAAGCAACCCGCTGCCCCCGGATGAAAGCCGATCTCAACCGCCTCACCGAGCAGGTGAAGAGTGCGCTGCAGGAGCATAATGCCGCCGACTGGTCCCTGCGCATTATGGACGCCGGTGAAGACTGGCACTCCCTGCACCGCCTTGTCGTACCCTGACCCACACCACCGCTCCGACGAGACCCCTGCTTCACCCTGACGGTAACTTGAGGTACCGAGCCGAGGACCGAACCGAGATCCACGCGGCCCACCTGGAGAGGCAGTTTTCACCTCTGCCCACCACGGCGGTAGAGCATATAGCCACGATCTCCGAGGAGGTAAGATCCTTCCTTGAATCCCCTCCTTCTCCTACTGATACCCCCAACTTTTCCTTCTCGCCTAGAGAGGTTAAGAAGGTCCTGTCCAAACTCAAATCCCGCAAAGCTCCCGGTGCCGACGGAATACCTAATTCCGCCCTCCGGCACCTTCCTTTCCGCACCGTGGCCGCCCTCACCCGCCTATATAACGGGATCCTGAGGACCGGCCATTTTCCCTCCTCCTGGAAGATGGGGCTAGTCATCACCATCCCGAAGCAGCATAAAAACATGCGCCTTCCTGAGGGATACCGCCCCATCACTCTCCTTTCCACGCTCTCGAAAGTCTTCGAGATCGTGCTCCTAAAGCACCTTAACCCCTACCTTCCTCCTCGGAGAGAACAGTTCGGCTTCCGCTCCCAGCTGAGCACCTTCAGCTGGTCCGAGTGGTCCACCATCTCACCGCCGCCACCAACAGGAAGAACTCCAGTGTGGCCGTTTTTCTGGACATGCAAAAAGCTTTTGACTCGGTCTGGCATGACGGCCTCATTTATAAGCTCAAGGAAGCAGGGCTGCCAGGTTTCCTCATCCGGGTCGTGGCCTCCTTCCTTTCAGGAAGGACCTTCAAGGTCAGGGTCGACGGAGCCCTCTCCACCGAGCATCCAATCACCGCTGGAGTACCACAAGGTGGAGTCCTATCCCCAGGGCTCTACAATTTCTACTCCAGCGATGTTCCAGCAGATCCGGGGACCATCACCTCCCTGTACGCTGACGACACGGCGTACATTGCGACATCCCTGTCGCTCTCGCATGCCGCCATCAAACTCCAAAGGACGCTGGACCTCCTCCCTGACTGGCTGAGCAAATGGAGACTGTCAGTTAACGCTGCCAAGTCCCAGGCGCTCGCCGTGTCCACGAGGAGGGTCACACCGGCTCCTCTGAAGATTGGCGACAGCGAAATCCCCTGGCGCAACACCGCTAAATACCTTGGGGTGACCATAGACCGCCACCTCAACATGGGAGAGCAGTGCAGGCTGGCCGTCGCCAGTGCCAGAGCCGCCGCCTCCCAGCTCCGCCCCCTGTTTGCTGCCCCTACGGTGCCCCTGAACATGCGACTGGAGCTCTAGAAGACGTATGTCCGGTCCCGTCTTACGTACGCGGCCCCCGCGTGGTACCAGCTGCTGTCTGTGACGCGACGAAAGTTGCTCCAGCGGCAGCAAAACCGCGTGATGCGCCGCGTCGTCGGTGCGCCGCGCTATGTGCGCAACGCCACCATAGCCAGGGACCTGCGTTTGGAGAGCGTCGAGGAGCATGTTGCCAGGCTGTCCACTAATCTATTTTCCCGAGCGGATGCCTCGAGCCTGGTCGAGCTGGTGGACCTGGCTCCTTGGCACGCTCGGCCCCCAGACCGCCGCCTGCTGCCCCGGGACTCCAGCTTCAATGAAGTTGGAAACCTGCGTCGCCTGCAGCCCCGCCGCCACAGAAGAGGAGGAGCAGTGCGGACGAGCGCCACAGCGCCCCGCACCACCCCAACATCTTCTTGATGGGGCAACCCATCGCCCACCCCCCCCCTCCGCGCCGGGCTCTTAAATCCCGGCGTGGCCCCCTTTTCAATGTGACACCAGGGGCCTGGCGAGTGGCAGCCCTATTGCCATTACCGCCGACCCCTCGGTGTCCCTTTCCCCCCTGGCATCGCAAGCCAGGGCCTCGGGAATCTACTTTTCCCGCTTTTCCCTTTCCCAGCTCGGTCTGGCCCACAGAGTAGTGGAGAGACGGCGCGCGTGGGAGTGGACTCACACACGCCATCTCCGCCCCCGGGCGGGGACCGTCGTGCACCGCCGGGACCTCTACCTGTCCCGGCCGAGTTCGGCTTTTCCGGCCACAGGACATCTCCTGGTCGTCCCAGGCCCCTGGGTTTTCCCCGCGTTACAGCGGGGTTTTCCCCAAAAAAAAAACAGTAGTCTTTCTGCGCATCCCGGTACTCACACCGGGTGCGTATTAACAACAAACAGGTCCCCACATGTAGAGGGGCTTAGCCCCTGGGCATGTTTCCCCACCCAGGCCCACAACCAGGGCGAGGTGTGAGATGACGTACGAAGTGAAGTGAAGCAGCTCTTCTGATGCTGCGAGTGTCCATGGGCGACGGAAAATTTTATGTTTTTGGTGGGATCTAATTTACGCGGGACAAGCCGCGCCGAACGTCTGGTATTAGATAAGTGCAATGCGCATACGCCAGGTTTATTGAAGAAACATTTTTTGTTACAACTAAGGAATTCAATCTCGTTCTCGCGAGATTTCGGCCTTTTTTAGCGAAATTGATCTCGGACAAAAAAAAGGCGAGATCTCGCGAGTTTGACGGGATTGCACTTGAGCATGAAAACCTCTTATTTGAAGCGCAGACTGACACGGACGGAGTTGCGATCACGGAGTAAAAACAAAGAGGAGCCGCAACTGTGCACTGTGATTTTCAACTAGGTCCTGAATTTTGACTTCTCGTTGTAAAAAAACTGTTTTATCACTAAAAGATATGTGTTTGATAGTGTGCGCTTTTATAATTCTGGACGTCACGTGGATGCCGGCTTCCACGATAAAACGTTGGGTACGTTAAATGCCCTTTTGATTTTACGCACCGCGGACGTTTTGTGCGGTTCAGAAGTGTAGATGTCGTGATGTCCTCTAACGTGCACGTTAAAAAGTTGTCGTCGACGGAAATTTTAAAGCGTCTTCATAATATATTTCCTGGATACATTTTACTTCCCTATGTTATCGTTTTACCGCGGACGTCCGAGATATTACCTCCACGTCCAAAATTATAAAAGCGCACATTAGAAGAGAAGACTGGTTGTTGCTTTCATTTGTTATTTGATAGATAGTAGATACGTATGTCAAAGTTTACTACTTAAAAATTATAGACAGATACGTCAAACAATGTTTGATGCATAAAATTCTATTGAAAAAATTCGTGAAAATGAATGGTAATCAGATTATAATACTTATAATATTTATTACTTTTTTTCGTAATTTATTCAAATATTGTAATTATTTGCAAAAAACCCACCAAACTGCTAATGCTCAAAATTGGCGAGATCTCGCGGTATTATATTCATAAACTTGCGGGATCTCGCTTGAGCCCCAATCTCGCGAGATTTGCATTCCCTAGTTACAACCTGTCTTTTTTTCTACAGCCTGTTTTGTTTTGTTCTTTTTTAGATCTTGAAATCATATATTTTATTAATTTTAATCATTACAATGAATTATAATTATTTGAATGATAAAAATATATGAATTTATTATATTAATTTTATTTGGTCTGGTATTGCACAAACCACAATATGGCTTGTGGTATGTTTAAGCCAACCAGTCGGCCGTCGGGTAAATTGTTACAAAGGAAACCTTTTGGAAAAAAGATTTTTTTTAATAATAGTGTTTTAAAAAGATAAAACTGACTTCAAAATTGTATGTAAGTAAATGAGAATTAAGAGGGCGACTAACCCTAAAAATCAAACATCGCCCTTCTCTCTTCACACTCACGCCCGTCTTTCATATGCCAGGTGAAAAAGGACGACGCGGATTCATCGCCAAATTAGTTTTTTCTCAATAACTCGATAAATATACAACATTTTAAAAATCCGCTAGGTCGATCTCTCAATAATAGAATTTTATACAATGTGTTAAAATATTAACAGTTCAATGCACGGTTATGGCAATAAATGAAAAATTCGTGAAAATTAGATGCATCTTTGTGATTTTTTTCTATCGAGAAAATTTTAAGATTTTAAGATTTGTCTTTTTGCTTAGATCGAATTCTCGGAAATATTATGTAGTATTTAATTTTAGAATACGAAACAGTTCGGGACTTATTTTCAAGTATAAAAATGAATTATAAAATCGACACTTTATCGGTTCGTCGCCCCCTTAAAATTCACTTTCTCTAAAATTACTGAATGTTTTGAGTTGATTTAATCGATTTTTTGGATTTTCTTGAAGAAAAGAACGCTTTATCAATTTTTCGGTAGCACTTTGAAGACTTGCATAGCATTTACACACAAGATAAAAAAATATTTGGCTTCTGTACCAAATTAATTTTATTTTAATTTAATTTTTATCACATTGCATTGGTGTCGTAGATCTAACTTATCAAGAAGCAAATTTAAATCCTGTCTATTCTCATATAAGGCTGACAATGCCATGCAGATTTATGTGATTGGTAATTTTTGATTGTCTGACTCAGAAAAAGATAAAGATCAAATGTTATCTTATCCTGAAATTGTTTAACGATTCGATCGCGCGTGATTGTAACTAGATAACCGATGGTCATTCGCATTTCGTCAAGAAAAACATAATATTTTTCACACTTTCAAATATTTAGGGCAACTCATCCATGAAAACAAGTAATGGAAACCATGAGAACAACTAGACCAGTTATCCCCAACCCGCGTATTCTGTGGCCCGCGTCACAGTATTGCAATTTATTTATCCTAATATTGTAATTGACATTTGTAATTGTAAATGTAAATGTAAATGTCAATGTTTGTAAGTGTGATTAGGCATGATGACATTTTTTTTTCTCATCGGTAATTGAAGGCCACTTAAAAAATAGAAACATCGTTGAAAGAATGACTGTGATAGCTCAAAAATTCACCAAGATATGACAATTCAAATATCTCATAAAAAAGACCTGCCCGAAACGCTCCATACAAAGTGCTACGAAAGACTGACGTCAGTCTTTCGTAGTTTATACGCATCGGGAGACAACTTAGTTCGACAGGTATATTAAATATTGCGTTTATGAAAGTGGTTTCATAACAAAAGTTGCTTTTAATTGCATAAGTTATCGAATTGTATACAAATATTAAGAAATTTAATTGAAAAAAAATTCGACTTGAATATCCAACTTCAAAGGCGCATAATAAAAAAAATACAAATGCTATCAAGCTGAAATTTTGGGAACATTTATTTTTTACCGTGATTTCTTTATTTTAGTAACGAAATTCGCTAATCTTTGACCTTGTCATCATCCCTATTATAACTATTCTGATAAATATATTAGTAATCAATGTATAACATTTTCAATATCATTTATTCTGGAACTTTAAATCATTGTATACTGTTGACCAACGTGAAATGAAAGGCTTTTTTATTTTATTATTTTTTTTAATTTTTTTTTATTAATATTGTAATACTGTGTCCGCGGTTTCACATTTTGAAATTTTTCGAAAGCCAAACGAACCATTTTGAAATTTACGCCCACCGGCAAAATAATGTAGTCGTAATTTTTTTTTCAACTTTTAAATCGTTAATTTTGAAGAATGTCATTTTTTAACCCTAAAAATTTTGTTGTGACCCGAAAAACCAAAGCAACGCAGCGAAGTAAGTTGGACAAAAATCACCCGGCTATGCCAAGTTTTTTTTAAAAATTTCCTTTGCCAATTTTTTACTTGCCATAATGAAATTTCCCCATAGATATACAAATATGTCTAGACAGGATAACACAGAATGATGCACCATTAAATAGATGAGTGTTTAAGTCAGTGTTGCCGGCTCCAAAAGCATTATTCATGAGGCAATTTATTTGTATTGCTCACTTACGTCCGTTCTGTGGTCTGAAATAAGTTGATAAAGTAAATGTTTTCCATCTCACTATTAAGCTAACGTTCCCGTACTTAGATTTGATTGACTTCCCCAACAACTAAATGTTTTTGTCATCAAAAATATAGAATACACTATAGAACAGCGGTTCTTTAAAGAAGTGATATTTTTGACGGACCTCAAAAATTCATCTCTGAATGAATTGTCTTCATGGTGATGTCTGATGTCATTCCTAAAAATAATTTATGTATACAGGGTGTAACAAAAATAAGTGATAATACTTTAGGGTGTGTACGTGTTCCTTGTAGAGAGTTCACTGTGAATGTAGCAGCGATGAAAGACGAAATATTTTTTTTTAGTTTTGTATGGGGAAACTCGTGACGCTCGGACCCTTGCCCATACAAAAGTGAAAAAATTTTTTCGTCTTTCAGAGCTGCTACTTTCACAGTGAACTCTCTACAAGGAACACGTACACACCCTAAAGTATTATCACTTATTTTTGTTACACACTGTATGAGCCTCAGGGCTCATGAGTGGAAATATATTAAGACATTCAAATATGGATCTAGAAATATCCAAAAGAAATGCACACGCAGCTAGTAAATTATCGACCGACCGAGTATAACAACTAACATAGATGTGCAATAAGGCTAACAATACCACTTTTTGACTCAGATACTCTTTCGTAGTTGGTGTTTATTATTCGTATTTGGCGCATCGAAATCAGAACTGCTGTCTCAACTCCCAATAGAAGAAATAAGTGTCAATGCAATGAACACGAAATTATATCGGCAGAAAAGTCTAGAAAGAGATTTATTACAGCTGTCTCCTTTTTAATGGCATAGTTGCAATATTTTCGTATGTAGAGAACAGAGACGTTTTGAGCGTCCGTGGCCTAACTGAAGACTGTTGGTTCGCACTCAAGAGGGTTTAGGTTCGATCTCGGATGAAGACGTTTACCTAAGACATTTACAGATTTCAAGTACATAATACGGACGCTCGCGTACGGTAAAAGAAAACATCTTGTCCCAGGCACTACAGTATTTGAAGAGTAGTTCCTTCGCTCTGAAAATACTGTAGAAATCATCCACAATGAATGCAAAGGCCTTGTTTTAGAGATGGTAATGTGAATTTTCGTAGCTATGCGTCCTAGTACCCAATAATATATCAAGGAACAAGATTTTTTGTTGTTCATTTTTTATTAATTTGAACATCCATACTTAATATTCGAAATGCGAAAGTGTGTCTGTCTGTCCGTCTGTCTGTCAACCCCTTCACGCCCAAACTGCTGAATTGATTTTGCTGAAATTTGGTTGGTATAGAGATAGTTTGAGTCCCGGGAAAGGACATAGACATAGGATACTTTTGATCCCGGAAAAATCCGCTTCTCCCCTTTGGATGTCTCCATCGTCTTTTAAATCTTCGGTAACTATGTGACCTAGGTATTTAAATTATTTTACACTGGTGCTACGTCTCCGATTTTACGAGCCCTAGAATTCATAAGCGTCACAATCGTGAACTTAGGTATCGATGATGTTTATAAACCAATTTTGATATAAATCATATCTTATATTGCCCAAATATCTTATCGGATGATCGCGATTGCACTTTGATATCGCCGGCTCATAAAGATCTGATAGTCGACAACAAATTCTAAATCAATCATCCGGCGGAGTTTGATCTCGAAAAATCTATTCTATTTTTAAAATTGATATCACAAAAAATTGATATACACAAATTTATATTACAGGTGGTGAAAACTAAAAAGGAAAAATTGTGGTCATAGTTTTTTTTTTAAACAACGGTTGCGTTGGAGGGAGTTTTTTAATGGAGAAGACACCCGGTTTCTTCTGACAGAAGTGTTGCGTTTTTGATTGGCCAGCATCAAAATTCTAACCAATCAAAATTCAGCCAACATCAGAAAGAAAAAGCTCTAAGAAAGCTTTGTTTGTCGTAGAATATCCTCATTTTAAAAGCATGTACAACATCTGCCTCCTCCGACATTAGAAACATGGGTAGACATCTAGACATAGTATTATCGGGTGATCCGATAAGTCCAAGTCTTACCCTTCAATATAATCATATTGAAGGGTAAGACTAAGTTAGCCTCAAAGAAGCTTAGCGTTCCAAATATGTCGAAGAACTATACATTTCCACACAACATCTTCATCTGTAAGGTGTGATCTTACATGAAATACTAGTAGGCTTCATGGGCGTACCGAGCCCCCCCTTCCCCCCCCCTTCCCCCCCCCCTCCCCCGGCCCAGAACCTGGGTACGCCCATGTTAGGCTTGTTTTCAGAATCAGTATAATTATATTATTATAACAAATTATTCAGGATGATAAGACCGTTTCCACCTACGACAAAAATATTGGAAAATTCTAAAAAACTAAGTTTTCTGTGAGAACGTGATATACAGGCTGTAACAAAAATAAGTGATAATACTTTAGGATGGGTACGTGTTCCTTGTAGAGAGTTCATTGTGAAAGTAGCAGCGCAGAAAGACGAAAAATATTTTTCACTTTTGTATGGGCAAGGGCCCGAGCGTCACGAGTTTCCCCATACAAAAGTGAAAAAAAATTTTGGTCTTTCAGCGCTGCTACTTTCACAGTGAGCTCTCTACAAGGAACATGTACCCACCCTAAAGTATTATCACTTATTTTTGTTACACCCTGTATACCACGTTCTCACAGAAAACCGGCGTGAAACAGCGCTTGCGCTGTGTTTCGCCGAGTGAGTGAGTTTACCGGAGGCCCAATCCCCTGACCCCTACCCTATTCCCTTCCCTACCCTCAACTATTCCCTTCCCTTCCCTACCCTCCCCTATTACCCTATTCCCTCTTAAAAGGCCGGCAACGCACTTGCAGCTCTTCTAATGCTGCGAGTGTCCATGGGCGACGGAAGTTGCTTTCCATCAGGTGACCCGTTTGCTCGTTTGCCCCCTTATTTCATAAAAAAGAAAATGCTCCTCTAAGTCAGCCTTTCCCAAAGTGGGCGATAACGTCCCCTTGTGGGCGCTGAAGGTCTACGGGGGGAAGGTCTACTACCCAGAAAAAAATGAGGGCGTTGTGTAGAGGCTTGGAGGGTAATTTATTTCATCTGGATGCATTTGAAAGTGAAACAAGGGGGGCGCTAAAACAATATTTTCTCAAAGTGGGCAGTAGACAAAATTGGGAACCCCTTTAAGTGTTTGACTGTGATCACTGTCCACTGATCAGACATTATTTCAATGAGGCTTAATTTTTTTTTCGTTTTTAAAGATACGTTGCTAAAAATACTATTTTTATGACGTACCTAACTAAATATCTTATCCACAATCACTACAATAGTTTTGATAAACCTAGTCACTGTTATATTGTTTATTAACTAAGAGATAAAATTCAAAATGAATCAGATTAGTACTGGATTAGTATCGAATATTGTTTAGCATAATATTATATCCATATTATATGTCATAATAATCGATATAAAAGTGTAAAGGGTTAAGGCGACGCCTTGACAATTTGGCTGTAGCGATATCGATTTTTCTCAGCAATGACTAAAGCTAAGAAATTAAAGTTCATTGTCAGTATTCACCATGTCTTTGTTTTTGAATTACCTATGGGTATAACAGTATAACACGATTGGTCAACTTTTATAACACAGAATAATCAATCAAAAAGACCTCTGTAAAAAAAGCGATTCCTATTTTGCCATAACATTGATTTAAGCTTTCTTTGTACATAAATTGGTTCAAGCATACACTTTAATTTGCCCATAGCTTATATGAAATGTATTTATGGTTTTTAAATTACGCTACAAAAACCATTTTGTCGCTTACGCCCTTTCCATTTTTTGCTGTTCCATTGCTTGTTTTCTATGAGAGGCCGGCCCGGCGGCGGCAACAATTTGTACAAAACTCTTTTACGTAAGAACCGCTAGCAGCTACCAAATCTGCAATATATAACTCATCTATATGTACATAATATTATAAATAAATTTGTAGTGTCTGTTTGTAATGTTGAAAGAACCGTTTTTTACTACATGCATATTATGAATGTACTCGTACATACGGTACATATACCAAAATAGCATTTTTACAATATTTGTCTGTCTGTATATTTGCACCGAAGTATACCGTGGTTCCGATGATCATCATCATCATTTTAATTATTATGCTATGCATCATCACTTTATGTTGACCCTATTATTGGTATTTCTCATAATCCTCATAACCTTTGATTATTATAATTTATAACTATTCCACCGTTTTTTGACTGATTTTATTAATTATTTTGTTGTTGTATAGGGTATAACCCGAATTTAGTACCATGCTTACGTTAATCGAGGGAACTCCTTGGATTTTTGGGACGCACATAGTGATTATGAGTAATTATGGCATTTATTGGTACACACATACAACGACGATGCGGTGATTTAAAGTTATTTTCTAAGAAGTAGAGTAAAAAGTTATTATATTTTACTTAAATTCACACCAAAAACAAAACTAATTACATTCCAAAACCTCCCGAAAGAATTATTCTATCGATTGGTGAAAACTGCATGAAAATCCGTGCAGTGAATTTTGAGTTTACCGCGAACAGACAGATAGGCAGAAAAAGACAGAGTGGCTGGGGACTTTGTTTCATATAATATACGTAGTGGACACTGGACTGTGCAAGTGAGTATAAATACATTTGAGTATTGTAATTTCAACTACGAGTATCTAGCTAGCGCGTTTCTTGAGATGTAACAGCCTGCTGACAAATTATTATATTGCCGCGGACGAAGTCGCGAGCAACAGCTCATATTAGATATAAAAATTAAAGAAAAAGACCATTTGATTGTCTACTCTACATATACCTAATTTATGAAAAGTAAAAAAATATTAATTAGGCATCAAAAAAATGTATTTACAAGACATTTTAATATATCCTACCTTCAACAAAAGACCTTTAAAAAGTAATTAAATCCACAAACAATACCTTAAACGCAACATGAGTTACTAAAATAATAATTTAAAAAGGTCTACAAAAATAACTGAAAGGCCCTAAAATTTAACTTCACAAATATATTATTAAACAAGAAAAAATTAAAATTAAGATTGAACTTGAACGAGTGCGTAGGCTTTTCCTTGATCGAAATAAAATCGATAAACGTTTGGTAATTAAAAATCGATATTTTTTTATCAGCGAAAATACCAAGCAGCCAGGCAGTATAGAATACGTATTATACATTTACTCACGATCATAGAAATTCGACATTTATCATAATTGGATGTGTCCAAACTATAAACGTTATCGGCCGTCAGAAAATGCTGAACTGTCGTTGGCTTTTTTTCCTGTTGTGCGGTAGTGTTGTTTGTGACGACTGTGTTATTTTTGACTTTGAGAATGATTTTGACAGTGCTTTTGCGAACGAGCAAGGCATTTGTTCGTCCGGGGCCATGCCGTCTTGGATTTGGGGGAGCTACGAGTCGATTAGCTTGGACAGTCCCCACAATGGCAGCTCCTTGTTCATCTCTCCGACTTCGACGCTAAGCTGTACTTCATCTTTCGCGTTCCCTATGTCCTCGACTGGTGTGGTCGAAATAAATATGTACATGGAACCTGCGCCGACGACCAGCCAGATTACTATCATCGTCAGTCAGGTGAATCCCAATGGAAACGATGGGACGGTCGCCGAAAGGCTGATTATAACTTCGGCGGCGGATTTCGTCGGAGGATGGATGAATGAGAGGCTGAATTTAGGAGGATCCGGATCTTACGATGGATATGTAAGTTGAATTTTGTATCATATCTTTTTAAGTATTACTTTTTTTTAACTATGCTTAATTCCTTAATGGCAAAGACACGAAGTTCTCTTGCGCTCTCTTTGATAAGTTCTTTATAAGAATTCGTGTCTATAGTTTATAAAATAAAACTAAATTAAGGTCATCCCCCGAGCAAATGACCTTGACCATACATTTGATGCGTTGCCGAGATCGCACAAAAATCCTATTTTTTTTTACTTATCTTAATCTAAAAAAATTAAAACGGGGAATATGTAGTTAATGTAATTGTCTATCTAATGTCGTGTGTTTCAAATAAATGTAATTTGTAAATACTAGGGAGATGCTGAAAGTGCGCTTCAATTTTAATAAATTGGTATTACTTTGGAAGCTGATATAATGAGCTAATGCTATAAACCAAAATAGAAATTTTAAAACGGAGAAAGGAATGTTGATATACTGAAGATTATTGCTGTATTTTGATTATGACTTTGTAGCTTTCAAATTATGAGTTTAGAAGGCTCTAAATACGGTAAATTACGGTATCTCCGTAGGGGAAGGGCCTTAAGTGAGTTAAGTTTTAAAATTCAAAATCTAATAGTTATATTATTTCACGTTGTTTATCTTGGAATTAATGTGATAATAATTTAGTAAACAATTAACTCTCGACAACAACTGTCATTGATATAGTAAGGGAACAAAATATATAATGACCACCATAAAATGCTCTGATACCCTAAGCTTGTTCACCAAAAATAATTACTTAACACCAACAAAATAAAGTCTAAAATTGAACTACTAGCTATTCTAGTTTTTACGCCGTTTCATTTCTCATAATACTACTAGCTATTCTAGTTACTTTAGTCTAAGGGTGGGTTGCACCAGAGGCGTGGTTAAAGTTAAAGTTAAGGTCAAGGTTATGGTCAAAGTTATGGTTATGGTTAAGGCTAATTTAACTTTAACCTTAACTTTGACCGCAGAATTTGACATAAGACGTTGCTGGTCCGACAAGGCTTTAAATGAACGTGGGCGAACAGCGGGGCCGCTGCTGGTAAAGGAGAACTGACAAAAATGGCGTTTTTGTATGATGACAGCGTTAGTTCCTTTTTTCACCACGTGCATTTAAAGCCTTGTCGAGCTCTAAGGTTATGGTTAAGTAAATATGGAGTCCATTTTTGACTTTAACCAAAGATTTGACATTTTGCATTGTAGTTAAAGTTAACGTTCTTAGGACTTTCAAAAATTGTATTTAAATAATTCATGATAAATACCCATTTTGCATAAAAATATGTTATTTTAGTCGCGGCTACACTTCAAATTGTAATCAAACGCCAAATATAGTAGTTGGGGAGGGGAAGAGGGGATTTCGGGATTAGCTGGCGTGTCAGATTAAGCTTGTATAATAGGCTTCCGACATGTGTCTAGTTGTCATGGTACAGAAATCAGATTTCTCACGTGGTAGCACTGACGATTCAAAGGTCACATAAGCCTGTAGGGACATTTTAAAATATAAAAAAATAAAGCTTCATATTTTCCGAGCTAAGCTTCGCAGATATTTTATTTTGCACTAAACTAAACTAAATGATTTAATCCTTCTTGTCTTAAATATATTTATAATTTACCTAAATAAGCAATTTTGTGAATATATTTTCTTTTTCAAAACTTTAAAATGGCTGCAGTTTCTGAACCCACCGCTTAAATAAAAAACGCTCTTATTATTTTTATATCAATTTTAACTAAGTAATGTAAAAAATCTACTAGGTCTCCATGACGCTCGAGTGACTACAAAAATAGCACCTTCCCCTCCCCTACTATAGCAAATGATCACCAAATCCTAGCAAGCAAGTCAATGCGTTAAGCGATATTTCTGTCCAAATAAATCACTACGATTGACCAAAAATGTAAGCATAACAAAAAAAAGTATTATAAATCCATATTACGTTATATTGTCTTCGGCTTGCAGTCCCCTCCCACCGCACTGCTAGCGCTGTCCATGCTCGGACACGCCGCACGCGGCACGTCCCACGTGTAAAATCTGTTCAGCAGTTTGGACGTGAAGAGGTAACAGACAGACACTTACCCTTTCTAATTTAAAATATTAGTGTGGCTGATGAGAGTTATTTACTATATAATAATTAATCAAAATATAACGAGATGTAATTCTTTTGTTTCTCATTTTAAACCAAAATGTAGTTCAGGTTTTTATTTATTACTAGAGGACGCCCGCAACTCCGCCTTGCGCCGAAAACGGGGTTGCGGGTTTGTATTTTAGTGATAGTGATAATAAGGGAGGGTAGGGAAGGGAATAGGGGAGGGTACGGAAGGAAATAGGGGAGGGTAGGGAAAGGAAAAGGGTAGGGGATTAGGCCTCCGGTAAACTCACTTACTCGGCGAAACACAGCGGAAGCGCTGTTTCATGCCGGTTTTCTGTGATGACGTGGTATCTCTCCGGTCGAGCCGGCCCATCCGTGCCGAAGCATAGCTCTCCCACGTCAAAAATATAGTTAATTATAAGCTATAAAGTAATAAATTCTGTAATCAATTTAATAGCTTGAACGATTAATAATCGGCCAAGTGCGTTCCGTACCATTATAGAGCCAAAGTAGGCCAAAAATTGTTTTTTATATGCCCCCTTTAATTTTTTTATTATTATTAAATATTAAAGTACACATAATATAACTAAAGAGTATGAGAAAAATGCAAGTACCTACCTGTTGCCATTATTGATATAGATTATAGAGCAAAAAAATCACGTTTGTTGTATGAGACACCGTTAAATAATAATTTTATTTCGTTTTTAGTATTTGTTGTTATAGCGGCAATAGAAATAGACAATCAGTGGAAATTTCAGAAGTCTAGCTATAGCAGTTCTTGAGTTACAGCCTGCAGACAGACGGACAGAAATCGAAGTCTCAGTAATAGGGTCCTGTTTTTACGCTTTGGGTAAAAACAGGACCCTAAAAAGGAGCATGAAGAATTGTGATTGAGCATAAAAATCACTCAGATGAAAAACACTGACAAACACTAAAAAACACTGTCGTAAAATAAAAATGAAGCTAATTTAAGATTCAACAGATAATTTTTGAACTAGGTCACGATATATTTTTTATCTTTACATATTTAAAATATTTAACAAAACAGTAGCCTAATCCTACCCCTAGATTACTGATTAACTGAAGATTAAATTGATAACAAATAGAATATCAATGATATAGTGTTGAGTAGGAAATAGTTTAAATCCTAGAATAGTTATGCTACATACCTATTGGATTATAAGATAAGCTGAAAACAGTATGTATTATAGGACATAATAAAAGCTAAAGCCTTCTCCAAGAACGTAAATGAGAATATGAAATAGTCTTGAAGTAAATAATGCGTATGAATTTACAATTGTACCATCAAGGAAACTGATTCCTAGGCAGACCAACGTAATTTGGTCGGATTATGCCAATCCAATGTTAATTATGATCTGTCGGCTGGGTTTGACGTAACGCGTCTAAACTACGTAGATCCCCCATCTGCCTAGTAAGGTATCAATTTCTCTGATAGTATTATGTAAATGTCATTACGAAGAAAGATGAAGTAGTCAAATAATTATATTATTGCTGATAGAATAAATATGAATTAATTATGTTCCAAACAATATGGTATTTTTACCTAATCCCTAAATTCAGGGTTAATTTTATAATAATTTTAGATAAAGCGACGCCTTAACTAAACCATTGATGTTTATACTCAAGTCTCAAGCTTAACTATTTTTTAATCATAGGCACAATTTTCTGTTATAAACGTGCTCCATGATTATGAAATTATTATGAAACAATCTAATTCTTTAAAATAGTATCCGAATATATTTTGCTGCAACGAAAAGACAAGTAATATTGTTCTTATTAGCAATACGAACAAAAAAAAAACAACGTACCTGTTAATTATTTTTTCAATTCTCTACGCAAATCAATAACAATATTCATATTCAAAATCTACTCATCATCATTCAAATTAAACAATAATTATATTATACAAGTTATTAGTCTCAAAGTATGTCCAAAGTATTATAATAGTAATATTTTCTGGGCAATTTTTCCAAGTTTCTTAGCGTACAAGCATTCCCTACTCTCAGATGATAAATCTAAAGTAGGACATTAAAATTGGAGCAATTTTTAATGTTTTACAAATAGTACGTTATTTCAATCAAACATTTCAATCATTGTCAACGCAAATATCTTATCCTCCTTATCATTTCAGGTAACATTATTGGGTCAGGCAGCCGCTAACACCGTCGTCCTGATTGACTCAATTAGGTACATACCACCTTCTATACCTGAAAGTGAATGTACTATTTACCAAGATACAACAACAACCATCACTAGTGAAGTAACAACAGAAATTACAACTCCAACTACGACGGAAGAAACTTCAGAGCCAACAACAACAGAACCTACGACCATTGAGTCAACTCCTGACACAACGACAAAAACTACTTCAGAGCCTACAAACACAGAGTCAACTCCTGACATAACGACAGAAACTACTTCAGAGCCTACAACCACAGAGTCAACTACTGACATAACGACAGAAACTACTTTAGAGCCTACAACCACAGAGTCAACTACTGATACAACAACAGAAAATACGTCAGAGCCCACAACAACGGAATCCATTCCTGACACAACAACAGAAACTACTTCAGAGCCTACAGCCACAGAGTCAACTCCTGACATAATGACAGAAACTACTTCGGAGCCTATAACCACAGAGTCAACTCCTGACATAACGACAGAAACTACTTCAGAGCCTACAACCACAGAGTCAACTCCTGGCATAACGACAGAAACTACTTCAGAGCCTACAACTACAGGCACAACCGCTTATACAACAACAGAAACTACTTCAGAGCCTACAACCACAGAGTTAACTCCTGACATAACAACAGAAACTACGTCAGAGCTTACAACCACGGAGTCAACTCCTGACACAACGACAGAAACTACTTCAGAGCCTACAAACACAGAGTCTACTCCTGACACAACAACAGAAACTACGTCAGAGCCTACAACCACAGAGTCTACTACTTACACGACAACAGAAAATACGTCAGAGCCTACAACAACGGAATCTACTCCTGACACAACAACAGAAACTACGTCAGAGCCTACAAGTACAGAAACAACCGCTGGCACAACAACAGAAACTACGTCAGAGCCTACAACAACAGAGTCAACTCCTGCTATAACAACGGAAACTACTTCAGAGCCTACAACAACAGAGTCTACTCCTGACATAACGACAGAAACTACTTCAGAGCCTACAACCACAGAGTCAACTCCTGACATAACGACAGAAACTACTTCAGAGCCTACAACCACAGAGTCAACTACTGACATTACTACAGAAACTACGTCAAACCTTACAACCACGGAGTCAACTCCTGATACAACGACAGAAACTACGTCAGAGCTTACAACTAAAGAAACAACCGCTGACATAACTACAGAAACTACGTCAGAGCTTACAACCACGGAGTCAACTCCTGATACAACGACGGTAACTACTTTAGAGCCTACAACCACAGAGTCAACTCCTGACACAACAACAGAAACTACTTCAGAGCCTACACCCACAGAGTCAACTTCTGACATAACGACAGAAACTACTTCGGAGCCTACAACCACAGAGTCACCTATTGACATTACGACAGAAACTACTTCAGAGTCTACAACCACAGAGTCAACTCCTAACATAACTACAGAAACTACGTCAGAGCTTACAACCACGGAGTCAACTCCTGATACAACGACAGAAACTACTTCAGAGCCTACAAACACAGAATCTACTCCTGACACAACAACAGAAACTACGTCAGAGCCTACAACCACAGAGTCAACTACTTACACGACAACAGAAAATACGTCAGAGCCTACAACAACGGAATCTACTCCTGACACAACAACAGAAACTACGTCAGAGCCTACAACTACAGAAACAACCGCTGGCACAACTACAGAAACAACATCAGAGCCTACAACAACGGAGTCTACTCCCAACACAACGACAGAAACTACGTCAGAGCCTACAGCTACAGAGACAACCGCTGGCACAACTACAGAAACAACATCAGAGCCTATAGCAACGGAGTCTACTTCCAACACAACGAAAGAAACTACGTCAGAGCCTACAACTACAGAAACAACCGCTGACATTACTACAGAAACTACGTCAAACCTTACAACCACGGAGTCAACTCCTGATACAACGACAGAAACTACGTCAGAGCTTACAACTAAAGAAACAACCGCTGACATAACTACAGAAACTACGTCAGAGCTTACAACCACGGAGTCAACTCCTGATACAACGACGGAAACTACTTTAGAGCCTACAACCACAGATTCAACTCCTGACACAACAACAGAAACTACTTCAGAGCCTACAACAACAGAGTCTACTCCTGACATAACGACAGAAACTACTTCAGAGCCTACTACCACAGAGTCAACTCCTGACATAACGACAGAAACTACTTCAGAGCCTACAACCACAGAGTCAACTACTGACATTACTACAGAAACTACGTCAAACCTTACAACCACGGAGTCAACTCTTGATACAACGACAGAAACTACGTCAGAGCTTACAACTAAAGAAACAACCGCTGACATAACTACAGAAACTACGTCAGAGCTTACAACCACGGAGTCAACTCCTGATACAACGACGGAAACTACTATAGAGCCTACAACCACAGATTCAACTCCTGACACAACAACAGAAACTACGTCAGAGCCTACAACCACAGAGTCAACTACTTACACGACAACAGAAAATACGTCAGAGCCTACAACAACGGAATTTACTCCTGACACAACAACAGAAACTACGTCAGAGCCTACAACAACAGAGTCAACTCCTGCTATAACAACGGAAACTACTTCAGAGCCTACAACAACAGAGTCTACTCCTGACATAACGACAGAAACTACTTCAGAGCCTACAACCACAGAGTCAACTCCTGACATAACGACAGAAACTACTTCAGAGCCTACAACCACAGAGTCAACTACTGACATTACTACAGAAACTACGTCAAACCTTACAACCACGGAGTCAACTCCTGATACAACGACAGAAACTACGTCAGAGCTTACAACTAAAGAAACAACCGCTGACATAACTACAGAAACTACGTCAGAGCTTACAACCACGGAGTCAACTCCTGATACAACGACGGAAACTACTTTAGAGCCTACAACCACAGATTCAACTCCTGACACAACAACAGAAACTACTTCAGAGCCTACAACAACAGAGTCTACTCCTGACATAACGACAGAAACTACTTCAGAGCCTACTACCACAGAGTCAACTCCTGACATAACGACAGAAACTACGTCAGAGCCTACAACTACAGAAACAACCGCTGACACAACTACAGAAACAGCGTCAGAGCCTACAACAACAGAGTCAACTCCTGACACAACAACAGAGACTACTTCAGAGGCTACAACTACAGAATCTACTTCTGACATAACAACAGAAACAACATCAGAGCCTACAACAACGGAGTCTACTCCTGACACAACAACAGAGACTACTTCAGACCCTACGACTACGGAGCCTACAACAACAGAGTCTTCTTCTGACACAACAACAGAGACTACTTCAGACCCTACGACTACGGAGCCTACAACAATGGAGTCTACTCTTGACACAACAACAGAAACTACGTTAGAGCCTACAACAACAGAGTCTACTCTTGAAGCGACAACTACAACTTCGATGCTCACCGATATACCTACAGACACTTCGACATCACAAAATGATAATACTGAGACAGATAATACTGCTTCAGTTGCAACTGTAGATCCAGACACAAGTACCCAAGCCCCTAGCACTTCAGAAACATCTAAATATCAAACTGATCAAACTTCACCGCCGAACCATGACACTACAACTGATTATACAGATTTCGACATTACTACAAGTGCGTCCACTACAGATGACCTTAATACAAGTCCGATTCAAGCCGGGTTTTGGAACGCGCTTACTATATCTATGCTTATTTTACTAATTTTGTTATTATTTATTATATCAGCCTGCACTTGCTTCTTCATTGGCAGAAGTAGACGAAGGAATTCGACAATAGTTGATGTAGACATAGAAAGTCTACCTAGACCATTAACTTTACCTAGGGTGTATGGTTTAAGCAGTAATCTAGACACGCGGTAGCGTGTCAAGCCAAGTTCCAGCATATCAGAACTGGCGAGCAGCACCGTGTGTAATTCTTTTATTAGAAGGCCAATTTAAATTAAGCACCTAAAATGACGTATTATTGAGGTTATTAATTAGGTACTATAATTTACAACAAAACAACGTCAGCCTGGCCACAGTCATCACGATTATTATCATTGGCCATTTTTATACAGATTTCATCATCATAATTCTTGTCAACAACTTTACTTTCTATCAAAAAAGTTTATTTCAACCACGTCACTCTTGTATTGTAATAGAACATAATATTAATATTATTTGTAACCTGTACGTGGAAAAACCAAAGATTTTTCTAAATTATGAATGAGTAGCTTTATTTTTTGTTATTTTCATTTATGTGAATTGTATTTATATTTTAGTAAAATAGGCCTAACTTAGATTAATTTAGTTTAAAGAAATTAAAAATTGTCTTTATTAAAAGTAAAACCTGTGTCTAAAAATTGTTATAAGGTTTTATAATATGTAAGTAATAATTAGTTCATAGATTAATTTCCTATAGAATACTCATATTTATAAGTTATAGTAATTTATTATCATATTGTTTTAATAACACCTAAATAAATACAAATTTTATACTTTATAGTTTTGCTCGTTTTATCTTTATCATTCTATGTTTATATTATTTTGTGACCTAATAATACCTAGGTAACACTGAAAATGTTTAGAAAATGAAAAACGGCTTAATGTAGAAAGTTGCCAACACTTTTATTGTTTTTAGAAGTAATCTCCGTTCCTCTCTACACATCGTCACATTCGATGGAACCACCGAAAAAGCAGTGGGTCCAGTCTTCCTTAGGGGTCTCTTCTGTGGTATTTTCATACGCTTTCATCGCATCTTCATCTTCTTCGTAAAGCGAATATGTGTACATTAAATCCCGTCTTCTGAAGTCTATCCTCTATCTCCGTCACAAGTTCCTTTCCCCTGTCCTGTGGCCCCCATCCCCTGTACACGCCAAGCGGTCTTCGAAGAAAGGATTTTTCAAAACGATAAGTATCTGAGGTTCAAGTTTCCTGGGTCTTTGATGTAAATTAAAAATTTCGAGTGTAATATAGATCCAAATAAAATAGTCGTAGATGGGTATTCAATTTTCTAAATCTCGATTTTAATAACATACATTCACGCGGACGAAGTTGCGGGCAACAGCTAGTGACAAATAAATGTAATATACCAGATTATGTTACCAAAGAGTTCCAAAATTTTAATTTAAAAAAAGTTTTCATTAGTGATGTTTCTAACTAGCTAGTTCTAAACACTTTCATTGTGACCACGTATTATACTCAACGTAACGTTATGTATAAATTATAATGGACCACGTGAAAGGAGTATTTATAGCTATTTTATTCGAAAATGTACGGTTTCTGTGAAATTCCTAATTTACGCGGGCGAAGCCGCGCGGGACATCTAGTGGAGATATGTAATGATAAATTTCTTTTTGATCAACTTTCGTCTTTCACGTTATCATATTATTTTGAGCAAAATACCTATTTGAAGGTTGGTTGGTAATCTTCTTTATACAAAACTCAAAGGTGACTGACTGACATGATGATCTATCAACGCACAGCCCAAACCACTGGAACAATCGGGCTGAAATTTTGCATGCAGGTAGATGTTATGATGTAGGCATCCGCTAAGAAAGGATTTTGGTAAATTCCAACCCCAAGGGGTTAAAATAGGGGATGAAAGTTTGTATATAATAATACTTCTTAACGCGAGCGAAGCCGCGGGCAAAAGCTCGTAAATTATAAAAGTAACATACTTGTGTATGTTTCAATTTGCTATGCTCATTAAAGTATTCAACTTACGAATTATTCTGACATAAACATCGACTGATATTACAAACCAAAAATAATAATATGCATAAATTGTTTTTCGAACTATGATGGATTATTACAATGTTATCAACATTTAGATTATTTGGATTAAAGAATTAATGAGGCCTTTCCAGAACTTTTGTCTTTTTAAAATTTTGCTAGAGACGATCACAATTATATTTTATTTCTTACATAATCTTCATGCTGACAACATAGAAATCGCTCAGTTTGTTTTGTCCACATGTTTGTTACCTATTTAAGTTATGAATACTGTTAACAATGCAATCTTGTTTGAATCCCAAAAATATGTATTAGAATCGTAATGATGACAATGCAATGAACGATGCATTCGGTCACGATTTTCCAACAAGAAGCCCAAAACCTTTCCTGCCAATTCAATCTCTGTCAAGTGAACCTCTATTAGTATTATTTTTCTGTTACAACTTACATAGTACGCTACTGCATAATATAACATTAAAATTTGTTTTTGTAAACATTGTGCATCCATACTTCCATATTATAAATGCGAAAGTGTGTATGTCTGTCTGTTACCTCTTCACGCCCCGACCACTGAACCGATTTTGCCGAAATTTGGTATGAAGATACTTTGTGTTCCGGGAAAGGTCATAGGGTACTTTTTATCCCGGAAAAATGTACGGTTCCATTTTTGCGCAACGGAGTTGCGGGCATCATCTAGTAAAGAATAAAAAATATCTATGGACGCTTCACACCATGTCAGTCTGGCCCCGTGGTAAGTACCTGAAGAACTTCTGTTACGAGTACCAGACAACGGAAATATATTTGATATTTTTTATACTATACAAATATTTAAGATTTTTTATTATATAATACACATATTAATGGTCGCTGTTAAGCATTCGTGTACTAACCCACACAAAAATTACGTATTGAGTTATGAATGCAGTTATCTTCTTTTGATGACTTAGAACAAGACTGCATTCAAAATTTAACGACAAAAAAAATTGTGGGTTAGGACACTAATGCTTAACAGCGACCATTTAATACACATCCATGACCCAGGAACATTGAAAACTTTTTTGTTCCGTCGGCGGGATTCGAACCCGCGACCCCCTGGCTTGAGCGCTGACAACACGCTCAACCACTGAGCCACACAGGGCGTCAAAAAATAAATAAATCACAACCTATTCGAGTAACTATCATATAGGCTCATATTTAAGAGCTCGCCTGACTCTAAAAATCAAACATCTTCCTTCTCTCTTCACACTCACGTCCGTCTTTCATATGCCAGATGAAAAAGGACGGCGCGGAATCATCGCCGAGTTAGTTTTACTTGAATAAAAGACGAACTATAATGATTATGAAAAAAGTGTTTTGAGTAAATTAAGGTTTTATCAATACCTTTTTAGATATTAAAAAATATTAAAGAAAAGACAGCAAACTTCGAAGATCCAAGCAAAAATGTGTCTAAAACAAGGTTTTTTGTATATAAACTATCGAGCATTTTTTGAGTAATCGTGTTTTCGTCTTGAGCATTTAATCTTTATGAACTGAAGTTACTTGTGTCAAAAAATCAGTTTTCTAGACCTTACAGATTTTGAGATCTAGGTTAAAGTATGTAGTCAAGTTAGGGTCATATGGGCTCTTAACAATAGGCTATAATATAATCAAATTCAAAGATTAACGAATAACGAGTATATTATTATTGACGTCACGGTAAACATAACGGTAATAATTGTATTATTTAGACATTCTTTTGTTTTGCCAATCAAACGTTGGATGAGAAAAGCAATTATCATTAATATGCCGATAACATTATCAAGTTTAATGAATCAATTTTGATAATGCGTAACACAGAAGCAGTTAGATGACTCAGCATGCGGATAATAAATATTAGTTTTGGCTCCGTTTCAGGACTCTTAAATTTTGCACGTACTACTCGTTAAATTGTTATGCCTACTTAAATAATAATATCTTAAATACTCACTGTAAGGGTCCCCGCAGATATACAATATCAAGATGGCCGACTATCGTACAAACCACAGAAATAGATCAAGATAGAAGCGCCATGTCGCTACAATTTGTATGAACACGAGCGACATGGCGCTTCTATCTTGATCTATCTCTGTGGTTTGTACGACAGTCGGCCAACTTAAAATTGTAAGTCTGCGGGGACCCTAAAGGCGCTCTGAGCAGCCGTCGAAGTCTTCCTCGTCCTCTTCACATTTATCCTCCGCAGTCTCCTGGTCCGACAGCGTGGTAGCGAATATATAAGCGCCTAAAATGTTAATATACAATGGTTAAGAATGTTTTTCCAAAAATGTTATAAAATTTTATACGTGGGAGAGCCATGCTTCGGCACGAATGGGCTGGCACGACCGGAGAAATACCACGTTCACATAGAAAACCGGCGTGAAACAGCGTGTTTCGCCGAGTGAGTGAGTTTACCGGAGGCCCAATCCCCTAAACTATTCCCTTCCCTACCCTCCCCTATTACCCTATCCCCTCTTAAAAGGCCGACAACGCACCTCCAGCTCTTCTGATGCTGCGAGTGTCCATGGGCGACGGAAGTTGCTTTCCATCAGGTGACCCGTTTGCTCGTTTGCCCCCTTATTTCATAAAAAAAAACCAAATCCTATATTCTCATGTAGTCCAGCTTGTGCCAGATTTAACAAGTAATTATTAAAGTAGAATATCTGAACGGTAGTATTTCAAGACTAAATCAGCCAAGTTCAGCCCGCGTTGTCGAGTTATATCGAGACTAAGGGCATGTTTCACCACTTCCTGATAAGTGACGAATAGGCTATCCACCAATTAACTTGACAGAGAATCTGTCAAAAAAGTTGTGAATAGCCTATTCGGCACTTTATCAGGAAGTGGTGAAACAGGCCCTAACTTTTTAAATTCATATTTATTTATATAACACAGTCAGAGTACGTAAAAAGACAAAGTTATAATAGATGAGACTTAAAACTAACCCACTGATGATGTTGGCAGCAGTTGATGGTTTCATGAAAGGACTAACAAGAGACAGAATAATATTAGCAATAGTAGTTAGAATATAAGGTGTCAGAAAAGAGTACTCAGAAGTTGGCTCAGGAATCACGGATTAAAAATATGTCGGAGCCAAATACGTTGAAACTCATACGTGTTTATTATTATTGTCTAATCCTTTTTATAAAATGTATTATTTATTACAGCAATAAAAGTTACAGAAAGGTCTCCGCTAGTCAGCAGATGTGAAAGGGTAAGATGTGAAAACAAGGAGCAAGACAAATAAGTAGGTATTATCAAAATCGTCTTATCCACTTAAAGTATGTACTATCAGAGAAGATGATTCCTATGCAAATCGGGGACCTAAGTAGTTTGGTCGCGTTACGTCAAACCCAGCTGACAGATCACAATTAACATTGAATTAACATATTCGACCAAATAACGTTGGTCTGTCAATTGCATAGGAATCAACTTCCTCGATGGTACAATTGAACACTAATTATAATATTGTGATCATACAAAGGGTCTTAATAATAGGGATGATGACAAGGTCAAAGATTAGCGAATTTTGTTAATAAAATAAAGAAATCACGGTAAAAAATAAGTGTTCCCAAAATTTCAGCTTGATAGCATTTGTATTTTTTTTTGTTATGCGCCTTCAAAGTTGGATATTAAAGTCATTTTTTTTTCAATTAAATTTCTTAATATTTGTATACAATTCGATAACTTATCCAATTAAAAGCAACTTTTGTTATGAAACCACTTTCATAAACGGAATATTTAATATACCTGTCGAACACAGTTGTCTCCCGATGCGTACAAACTACGCAAGACTGACGTCATACTTTCGTAGTACTTTGTATGGAGCGTTTCGGGCAGGTCATTTTATTGAGATATTTGAATTGTCATACCTTGGTGAATTTTTAAGCTATCAGAGTCATTCTTTCAACGATGTTTCTATTTTTTAAGTGTCTTTCAATTACCGATAAGAAAAAAAAATAGTCATCATGCCTATTATTATGTAGACCAATTCATCCCAGTCGAATAACATCTTTATAGATCGTTTTTATCTTATCGAAGTGAGCATTCCGCATAGACATCACATGACAAAATAAAAATCATTAATAAAAAGCAATACGTAATATTTTATGATTTTTAAGGATATATCCTAAGTACCATTTTTTTCTGGTAAACTATATTATGAAACGCCATCTATACTTTATAGAGTGTTACAAAATAAACGCTATCAATATAATAAAACGTGTCAATATACAAAGATCGTTGTAGTGGTCGTTTTATCTTTGTTTACAAAAACGTTACTAGATGGCGCTAGGATATAGATCGTAACTTTGATCATTTACATAACTATTATATTTTATTATTTATCATAATTATTCAATATTAAAGTACATAAGATATTATTTTTATATATAATTTCAAAGTTATTAAAATCAATCAAACACATAAAACGAAATTCCTTCGATGCTATGTTGACACCTATTCATAATATAACATTATTTGAGCTTACAACATTTAATGCAATGCCGGTAACTCCCCAACCAGATAAAAAGTGCCAGACCGTTCAGAATCATTTTGACGCTAAGAGGACCTTTACTAACAACATAAGCGTCACATTACTTAGGTTGGGTTGCACCAACTAACTATAACTGTAACTTTAACTATAACTACAGTGCAAAATGTCAAATCTTTGGTTAAATTTAAATATGGCGTCCAAGGACACCATATTTAACCTCCGCTCATACGTATATCTGAAAATTTACTATGTTTTACAGTGCTATATTTTTCCTGACTATTTTTTCGGATAATTAAATTTTTTATACCCTCAATCCCGTTACCTGTAGCTTAAATAAAAAATAAACGCAACAGACATCTGTGAATTTCTCCGGTTAAAGTTAAAGCTAAAGGACGCCATATTTAACTATAACCATAACTTTAACTTTAACCACGCCTCTGGTGCAACCCAACCTTAGAGATAAAACAACAATGTCTACATACATAATATTATAGATATATTAAATATAGCTTTGAATATGATAACATAATATAACTATACAGTTTTGAGTTACGGTACAGGCAGGACGTCAAAAGCATTTAATCGTTTAATACGGAGTCTCTTTTGTATTAAAATTCCAATAGCCATTAGCAATTAACTAGAGATTATTGATATCAAGACAATAAAATACATTACAAAGATACTATCAATTTAATGTTAACATGATAAAAATGGCAGTGTATATCTCGATTGAACGCGACAGTGACATGAAATGTTACGACTAATATTCACTTTGTTAGTGCTCCAGAAAGCTATATGTAATGACAACGTGGAAATAGTCTTCGGTGAAAGCTGCGGCAAAACAGAATGGATACAGAGGAATTATGAAGATTATGGTGAAGATTTGCAAGGAATAGAAGCGACAGAAGACAGCTGCATCGATTCTTATCCGCTTGACTTCGTGCCTGGAAAACTTGAAGCGAGTGTCTACTTCCAAATCTCATCTGAAGTTGGAAGTTTTAAAATTTCCATCATAGACGAGAATAATTCGCTAGTCTTTAGTAGCGAATACAAAAAGAACAAAGAACAGCAAGGCTGGAATTTCATATCAATACCTATTACGTTTTACTTCAAAGGACATGTAAGTTGGTTATGGTTTTTCAGTTTGTTATGCTTTTATATTTAGTTTAATATTTAAAAGTTAGAATCCATACTTCCATAATAATATTATTATTATAAATGCAAAATATGTCCGTCTGTCTGTTTATCCGTCTGTCTCTCTGTTCATGATCAAACCGTTGAACCGATTTTTCTGAAGCTTGGTAAGGACTAAGGACATACTTTTTATCCCGGGGAAGGACTTTTCGTGTCGGAAAAATGTACGGAGCTGCGGGCGTCATCTAGAAAAAAAAAATATAACCTATTATGACGCAACCGTGGCCAGCCAAGAAAGAGATGGGGCGATGAGCTGGAGATGGCATACCAGCTCGGCTGGCCAACGGTGGCGCAGGAGCGGGAAAAATGGAAGACCCTGGGGGAGGAGTTTGCCCAGCAGTGGGACACCATAGGCTAATTAAAAAAAAATATTATGATTATGAGATTTTGGATTTGGAAATTGGACATACTTTATATTTTCTACATGTCATATTGTTTTACCTGTAGATAAATATATGCATAATATATGCTTTGTTTACAAACTATAATATACGTAATGCTTATTTTTAGGTAAGACTGCAAGGAAACAGTTATTCTGATGACGTCATCATAGTGGAATATATACAATTCACTTGGGAAGACGAAAAAAATGAAACAGTAGGCCAGAAAACCCTTGATTCAGATGAAAACCCAAATTTTGAAGTCGTTGAGATAAATCCCGATTACGAAGATAATATTGAGTATTCAGAAGAACTCGGTCACGACATAGATGCTACACACGTGTCAACCCTTAAACAAAATACGGTAGATCGCATTCCAATTGAGGACAAAGATATTTGGCCACTGAACGAAATAAATCTTAGTGGAAGCCCTGAAGATTTAGATTATTTCGAAATCAAAGGACTCGACGATGAAGAAGAATCCGAATTCGTGTCAGAACCAGCGCCCGAACTGCAACCAGAGCCAGACACAGAACAAGAGACAAATCCCGAACCAGAGTCAAATCCTGAAACAGATCCTGAGTCTGAACCCGGCGTTGAACCTGAACCAGAACCAGAACCGGAATCAGAATCAGAATCAGAACTTGAACCTGAACCTGAATATCAACCTGAACCTGAACCAGAATCAGAACAGCAACCGGAACCTGAATCCGAGCCGGAGTCACAACCAGAACCTGAACCAGAACCGGAACCAGAACCAGAATCGGAACTTGAACCAGAATCTGAACTGCAACCAGAATCGGAACTTGAACCAGAACAAGAACCAGAGCCAGAACCTCAACCAGGTCCAGAACCAGAACCTCAACCAGAACCGGAGCCAGAAACTCAACCAGAACCAGAACCTGAACCAGAACCTCAACCTCAACCAGAACCGGAACCTGAACCAGAACCACAACCAGAACCGGAATCTGAACCAGAACCGGAACCTGAACCAGAACCACAACCAGAACCGGAACCAGAACCTGAACCAGAACCACAACCAGAACCGGAACCTGAACCAGAACCACAACCAGAACCGGAACCTGAACCAGAACCACAACCAGAACCGGAAATAGAACCAGAACTGGAACCAGAACCACAACCAGAACCGGAAATAGAACCAGAACCTGAACTTGAGCCTAAGCCAGAACCAGAACCTGAGCCAGAACCGGAACCAGAAGCCCAACCAGAACCGGAAAGAGAACCAGAACCTGAACTTGAGCCTGAGCCAGAACCAGAATCGGAACTAGAACCAGAATCTGAACTGCAACCAGAACCAGAATCGGAACTTGAACCAGAACAAGAACCAGAACCTGAACCAGGTCCTGAACCAGGTCCTGAACCGGAACCTGAACCAGAACCACGACCAGAACCGGAACCAGAACCACAACCAGAACCGGAAATAGAACCAGAACCTGAACTTGAGCCTGAGCCAGAACCAGAACCTGGGCCAGAACCGGAACCAGAGCTTGAACAGGAACCAGAGTCTGAACTGGAAACGGATTCAGAACCAGAACCTGGGGTAGAACCTGAACCAGGACCTGATTCAGAACCAGAGACCATACCAGAACCAGAACCATTGCCTGCGCCTGATTCTGAAGGTAGCCGAGGGTCTGAATTCTGGAATGCATTTACAATAACGATGGTGGTGGTGGGTTCAGTGGTGGTCCTCTCAGTGACCGCAGCATCAGCGTACCATTGTGGCAAGATCAAAAGACGAGACTCCAGCCTCATATTGATTGATGACGACGAAGAACCCTCGAACATAATACCAAGAGTCAAGACTACGTACCATAACCCCGCATATTATCCATAATATTAACAATACTATTTTAAATCCATTCCATTCATTAATGAATCAATAAATTACGTATTGTAGAGTTTAGATCTATATCTGAAAAAGTGACGAGACGATAATAACCATAGTAAAAGGAGGGGAAGTAAGTTATCTTCATACAAAGTCACCGCGCGCGGCTTGTATGTGTGCGCCATAGTATCAATGCGTCGCCACGTACGGCACACAACAAAATCTCGGCCAGTTTTACTAGGCTCGTAACGCCGAGATTTTGTTGTGTACCGTACGTGGTGACGCATTGATACTATGGCGCACACATACAAGCCGCGCGCGGTGCCTTTGTATGAAGATAACTTACTTCCCCTCTTTTTACTATGATAATATTAAAATTAATCGCATCGCATCGCCTTTTTCCAATTTCAACTAGGTATATCTAAAATATAATAAGTTAAAATCTTTGTTATACGTTTTTAACTATATTTATTTATTTATTTATTTTGGAAAACCAACAGCTTTAAATTACAATACAATAGAAACAACATTATAGAAAAAGAAAGCCAATGACAGGTTTTCACGATTAGAGAAATATGACATAGTTAGCAACCTCACAGTGTACACACAACATTAATCATACAACACTAAAATATACTTATTCTAATTTTTTTATTATTATTTATCCTTAACATACTAATTGTTTTTTTTTTTCTTATATGAAATAAGGGGGCAAACGAGAAAACCTTTTTTTTTTTGTTTTTTTAAACCTGATGGAAAGCAACTTCCGTTGCCCATGGACACTCGCAGCATCAGAAGAACTGCAAGTGCGTTGCCGGCCTTTTAAGAGGGAATAGGGTAATAGGGGAGGGTAGGGAAGGGAAGAGAAGGGAATAGTTGAGGGTAGGGAAGGGAATAGGGTAGGGGTTAGAGGATTGGGCCTCCGGTAAACTCACTCACTCGGCGAAACACAGCGCAAGCGCTGTTTCACGCTGTAATTACTCGAAATATTATCTATACATTAAACATGAAAATTAAATAAAAATTTTGTGATATAGAAATCCTATCAGTCACCCACTAAAAAACCTCTTATTGTAATCCGATCGAAATTTAGTACTTTTGGTAGTATAGGGATCTAAGTTAAGCTCTTTGCAAAGATAATTGAAATATCTACTTGCTCGCACCAGGAATGAGTTACCTCTATACTTAGTACTGTAGGTTTCACAAGTAAGTCGAGGATTGTATCTTCTTGATCTGGAAGGTACAGTAAAGTTTATTTTTGAAGAAGGTCTGGACAGTCAACCTCATTGTTAATAATTTTCAGAATAAAAGTGCAGTCCGAGATTTGTCTTCGTTTAAATAGTGGCAAAATATGAAATTGTCTGCAAAGGGCGAGGTAGTTGTCTGACTTGTAGACAATTTTAAGGCGGTAACATAAAAATTTCAAGAAACGTTTTTGAATTTTTTCGATTCTATCAATGTACTTGTTATATCAAGGATTCCACACCTGTGAGCAATAATCTAAATGACTTCTAACGAAGGTACAGTAAAGTATTTTTAAAGTTTTTGCTAATTTGAAGGAAGTACTTACCCTCATGATGAAGCCTAGGGCTTTTGAGGCCTTCGCAATGATTTTATCTATGTGTTCATCAAACATTAGTTTTTCATCGTGGTAGACACCAAGGTCTCGCACGACATGACATCTTGGTATAACTTGAACTTTCAGAAGATAATTAGCAAGGACTGGGTTCCTTTTCCTGGAAAATGTAGTAATAGAACATTTAAAGGGATTCAGGTCTAAATTATTGGCAACACAGTACGAATCTAGTCGTCTCAGGTCAGCTTTAAGTTTCTCAGTATCAGCGAAAGATGAGATTGGCAGAAAAATTTTCATGTCATCAGCAAAATATAGATACCGGGAGTAGTGAAAGCATGAGTCAATATCATTGATGAAAATTATGAATAGGAGGGGTCCCAGTAGTGATCCCTGGGGAACACCACTAGGGATGGGAACCCAACTAGAAACGTAATTATTAATGACTACTGCTTGCGACCGATTTTCCAGGTAAGAGCAGAACCAACGGAAAAGATTACCTCTTATGCCAATGCTATGAAGCTTGCTTTTAAGTATGTTGTGATCTATACGGTCAAAGCATTTGGAATAGTCGATGTATATGACGTCAGTTTGATTGTTATTACTGTCCATTTCATTAGTCAGGTATTCGTTAAGGAGAATGAGGTTTGAGTGTGTAGACCGACCTTTTAAGAAACCATGTTGCGAATTGCTGAAAGAAGTTTTTAAGGCGTTATAAACTTGATTGTAGATGAGACGTTCAAATATTTTGGCAATAACACAAAGCTTAGAGATAGGTCTGTAATTGGTAACCTGTGAAATATCGCCTTTTTATGTATAGGTGTTATGAAGGCAGACTTCCAGACTTTAGGCACCGTACATGAATCAAGTGACTTTTTAAAAAGCAGGAAAACCGGAATAGCTATAGTCTGATAACATTGAATTAAAAATTTTGGGTGTAAATAATCAGGTCCAGCTGATTTATTCGGGTCTAATGTCTTTAGATAAAATTTTACTGTTTCTAACTTAATTTCAATAGAATTTAGGAATGATATTGAGTCGCATGTGTTATCATTAACGGGGTGAGCGGGAGGTTGAGTAGCATTATCTTGGCGAGAGTTGCTTGATGGGCATAGAAAAGACTCATGAAAGTAATTAGAAAAGGCATTGCAGATTGATTCCCCAGATGAGATAGTGGCACCATTATATAAGGTTACTTGGTAGAAGATTTGATTTAGACCGATGTTTAACAAAACTCCAAAACTTCTTTGGATTTTGAGCGATGGATGATTCTGTCTCTGATAAATAATTAGAATAGCACTCCGACTCAACCTTTTTTACGCGATCACGTAACAGCTTAAAAGTAATCTGATCACTAATTCTACCATATTTTTTAAACTTTTTGTGATACTTGTGTTTTTCTTTTATAAGGTGTTTAAGAGAATTATTGTACCATATAGGATACTCACTGGGTTTAATTTGTTTTGAAGGTACATATTTTCTATGTAAGTTAGAGATAAAGTTGTAGAAAAAGTCCACGGAATCATCTAAAGATCTGTTTTCGAATTCTCTGTACCAATCCATTTTAGAGATACTTTCGATGATAACACTGAAATCACAACGATAATAGTTATAGCAGTTAAATCGTGCTGGATTTAAAAAGGAGGAATGTGATAAGACAAGTAATTCGATTGTAAGCGCCGGGTGATAGGAGTCAATAGGGACTAAGGGATCTAAACATTCGCATACATATAGCTTTTGATTACATAGAACAAGGTCCAAGATTTTATTTTGAAAATTTGAGACACCGTTAAATTGATTTAACGAAAGAACATTGAGCTCGTCGGTCAGTAAGTATTCGTCACTACTTTTTATGTTGTTTGGGACATAATGCCCTTCAGACGCACTGAACTCCCAACTAATTCCGCTTAATTACTTATAATTATTATGTTACGTATTTTTTTTAATTTTTATATTGAAGACTTTAAAATAATGATTTTTATTAAAAGATTGTCTATTTAATTGTGTTTTTAGGGTTCCGTACTCAAAGGGTAAAAATAATAATAATACGGTCCCGCTATTACTAAGATTTCGATTGAACCCTTACTTGTTTATTTATGTTATAATATGTTTCATAGAAATATTTTAATGTGTTTATTATCTGATTCCATTTTGCTACTTACCTTTAAAGTTCCGCAGATAACGCTGTCATAAATTGCGATAATCTTATCATTATCATCGTTTGTTATAAATCGATTGAACCAAAATAACTAAACAGCTAATTTCAATAGAATAAATTACTGAATTATTTCGCGCTATACTGCAGCACCAGAACAGACAGTAAACGTCGTGAAATACATCAGTAAGAAGACATCCCTCCACTTGAGGGTCGCACGTCTGCAGTCTCGCCACAAGGTCAACTTCAGTTCCTTTGTGGTGAGAGTACCACGCATCTTCTGTCGACCTTTGAAGCGGAGGAATTCTGGCCGACTGATGTGGTCTACCGAAGGTACCTGGGGAGACTCCGGAATGAAGTGCGCGTCACGTCGCCGATAACTCGTGATAAAGTATAGTTATAAAGTGTATAATATAATTTATATGTATTAGTCATTAAGTTATATATTGCATGTAGGGATTGCAATCCGGAAATCCGGATCCGGAAATTCGCCGGATCCGGTATCATTTTACAGTTACCGGATCCGGTCCCAATATACCGGATCCGGAGACCGGATCCGGTGCTAGTAATTGGTAGCATACTGATATGGTCGTTTCATGAAAAACGTGCTTCAAATACGTTACTTATGATTATGATTTATTTTTATGAACAACCCACATAATATAAGTTTAATGACACTTGAATAACTCAATTATTTTGAACTAATACTAGAGCGTTTGTGGCCTAGTGGGTATACGTATGATTCGCACTCGAGAGGGTGCTGAATATTCGATCCCGGGTGGAGGCGTGAACTAATGAGAACATTTTCAGATCTCAAGTGCATAATACGTAAGCTCGTACGGAAACATTGTGAAGAAGCTCTCACATGGTTTAGTCCCAGACGTACTGATCTGCTCATTCCTCTGGACTAGGCCGACTATGTTGCGAGAATGCCGTATCGTATATATATGCTTGGGCAAGCTATACGCATACTTGAAATCATGTTCGAATAACTACGGTATATGAAAAGTGGTTACTTCGCTTTGAAAAAAAATTATGTTATCGACAACAGATGCAAATGCCTTGTTTTTGAACTAAAATGCAAAAATTTGGATGATTTTTACTTTTTAGATCAGTTTCATCAATCCAGTCGGATCCGGCCGGACCCGGTCGGACTGATGGAAATCCGGTCAAATCCGGTCCGGATTGAAAATGACGCCGGATTGCAATCCCTAATTGTATGGGCCTATGTAGCCTGATAGAAATAAATAAATAAATAAAAAACAAAAAGATTTGTTTGATGCTTGACAACGAACTTTTGGTCGGACTATTTACTGTATTTGCTAGTAGCGCCCTCTACCTTGGTGATATTTTTTCTTTATGTATAACAATATTGAAAACAATTTAATCATGTAAGTAAACTGAAGTCCTGACATAATATATTGCTGCTACCTAAAATACTTTATCTTATACAAAGAAAGTGCTGCCAACTGGCGTCACAAATCGGAAACTTGTAATATTATAATATGATCTATCATACATCATAATATAAATACATAATACATACTACTATAAGTTATAACCTATAGTTACAAAACGTTACCTATGTTAGATAAACTAAAAGTGTAAGCTGGCCCCCAGACGACCAATTTTATTGCTCAATATTATTGACCGTCTAGGGTCGATATTGAACATCGCGTGCCTTCAATCTAATTGTCAACTAAGCTGTTCAATAAAATTGAAGCGCGAAATTGCACAATACAATTGATCGTCTAGGAGCCGGCTTACTCAAAAAAATTCATGTGGTAGCGTTCCAGTAAACTCTTCCAAATCAAGTTTTTTCAAGTAGTCCTAAGGAAGGTCGCTACAATTTTGGATGTATGTTACCGGAGATATTAAGGAAGAGCACGAGGTCATGGGTATGGCATCCATCTTGGTGGCCAAGCCATGACCGTGTCACCACCATTTATGGTTTTGGGTGTCTGAACTTGATATGCCTAAAGATGCATTCAAGAAATTACGTTTTAAGGCCTCTCTTCACTTGGAATTAACCAAAGCCATGGTTGCAAAGCTGTGTGTGAAAATAGACGTCGATGATGGGTAATCAAAGATATGCTATGTTGGAGCAATACAGGCGGTAACGAACGGAAGACGTTCGTAATCATAATCGTAATATTATCGTAAATTGTATGGGCCAAAATAGGCTTGTAGAGTAGAGACAGTAGTAAATGTAGAGTTTTTTTAATGTAATACGGGAGCAAACGAGCAAACGGGTCACCTGATGGAAAGCAACTTCCGTCGCCCATGGACACTCGCAGCATCAGAAGAGCTGCAGGTGCGTTGCCGGCCTTTTAAGGGGGAATAGGGAGGGTAGGGAAGGGAAGGGAATAGGGGAGGGTAGGGAAGGGAATAGGGTAGGGGATTGGGCCTCCGGTAAACTCACTCACTCGGCAAAACACAGCGCAAGCGCTGTTTCACGCCGGTTTTCTGTGAGAACGTGGTATTTCTCCGCTCGAGCCGGCCCGTTCGGGCCGAAGCATGGCTCTCCCACGTATAAATATACGAGTCTTGAAAGACCAATCTTTTCACGAGCGCTTTCGATTGGCTACCGTCAAAAGATCAAACAATGAAAGACGCCGTTGAATTCTTCCTTTAGAAAATCTCCAAAACGTTAAACCGGGCTTAAATAATCCTTGAAACTAAACACACCACCTTTTAAACATAATTTTTCAATTGAAATAATAGGTACAAACTATAGATAAATGCAACATTCCTATTCAAACAGACTATAAAGGGCCAGGATAAGTATCATGATTTAAATACAAAACTGCATTGATGAGTTGTGTGTAAATAGAGGTACAATTTGTTTCTACCTTCATACTAGTTCATAGTACCCAGGTAGGGGCAAGGGAGGGGGCGGCTGTCTGTCTGTCCATCTGTATCTCTAGAACCGCTATAGCTAGATTTCTGAAATTTTCACATATTGTTTATATCTGTTGCCGCTATAACAACAAATACTAAAAACAAAATAAATTAAATATTTAAGGAGGGCTCCCATAGGTACAACAAACGAATTTTTTGGCTATTTTTTTCTCGATATTAATATTGGCAATAGGTAGGCACATGAAATGTCCACAAAATACTCAGTTGTATTTATACTCCAATAAAAAAGGAGGGCTACCATACGAAAAACACATTTTTTACCTATTTTTGCTCTATAATATTACGGAACCCTTCGTGCGCGAGTCCAACTCGCACTTGACCGATTTTTTACAATTTCAATTAAAATTATTGTTGATAAACTTGTAGTCCCAGGACAGGATACATTTTATCCCGGAAAATGTACGCGATGAACTAATTTTGGCGCAATGGAATTGCATTTAGTCTTTAATAACGTAACAAGTACATAAAATATACTATCGGTTGGTACTACTAATATATATTCTGTGCTATCGGTCAAGACTTTGGTTAGCCTTTTTTTTCCACGCAGAGAAATGCATTAACGCATTCGACGCAGGGGATGGGGACTCCCGCTGCGGATATGTGGGGCTCATCGCGGCGAAGATGCAGGTATGTGCCGCGACCCTACCCACTAAAACTCTGCGACGCTCCTCTCGCCACCCAAGACGAAGCCACGGGCACGACACACCCACCGAGACTCCGTCAGTGGCAAGACTTTGGTTAGCCTAGAAATTTTAGAATTCAGACAGAAAACCGGTGTCAAACAGCGCTTCCGCTGTGTTTCGCCGAGTGAGTGAGTTTACCGGAGGCCCAATCCCCTACCCTTTTCCCTTCCCTACCCTCCCCTATTTCCTTCCGTACCCTCCCATATTCCTTTCCGTACCCTACCCTATTCCCTTCCCTACCCTCCCCTATTATTCCTTTAAAGGCTGGCAACGCATCTGCAGCTCTTCTGATGCTGCGAATGTCCATGGGCTACGGAAGTTGCTTTCCATCAGGTGACCCGTTTGCTCGTTTGCCCCCTTATTTCATTAAAAAAAAAAGTTACTCGAAAAACATCCATAATTGGTTTTTTCAAACTTTATTTGGATTAAGAGCTCACCTGACTCTAAAATTAAACATCGTCCTTCTCTCTTCACACTCACGCCCGTCTTTCATATGCCAGGTGAAAAAAGACGGCGCGGTGTCATCGCCAAGTTAGTTTTACTTGAATAAAAGACTAACTATTATGATTATGAAAAAAGTGTTTTGAGCAAATTTAGGTTTTATCAATGCCTTTTTAGATATGAAAAAATATTAAAGAAAAGACAGCAAACTTCGAAGATCCAAGCAAAAATGTGTCTAAAACAAGGTTTTTTGTAAAAAAGAAACTATCGAGCATTTTTTGAGTAATCGTGTTTTCGTCTTGAGCATTTCATCTTTATGAACTGAAGTTACTTGTGTCAAAAATCAGTTTTCTAGGCCTTACAGATTTTGAGATCTAGGTTAAAGTATGTAGTCAAGTTAGGGTCATATGCGCTCTTAAGCTCTAAAAATGATTTTTTTCCTGTGTTATTTTAACATTATTTTGTGTATTCGATCTAATTTATACTGATTGGTGTAAGTTCTAATTAATTTTCAGATCCTGCAGATTATTATTATCAAATAATTATTTTTATTTGATTTTTATAAAAAACACCAGTAAAATATTGTTTACAGGTAGGTTCATTTTTTGCTCAGAACGGATTCTTCAAAAGCCTTATGTTGTGAAATGAGGTTATAAGTTTCGAAATAATATTTCCGAGGGTTGAGCCCACAGAAATAAATCAAGATAGAACGGCTAAGCGGGTGGAATACGGGTGTTTCAATCTTGCACAAGTGAGCAAGATTTATTGAACGTTCATTTAGTCAGCGCGCACGTCTCGACTTGATTACACCGGAGCGGTTGTGCAAAAATGCCTCATTGTGCAGTGTCTAATTGTAAAAACAGAAGTACGAAAGTGAATCGGTCAAAAGGAGGTATTTCTTTCCACGGGTAAGTTATTTGTTCTGACTAAATGCAAAGCAAAAATTGACATGATCGATTCCTTAGCAACGCACGCACGTCGCCGTTCTATCTTGATTTATTTCTGTGGTTGAGCCGCATAACAGCTAGGTATTTCCTTAAAAACTTGATATAGGAAAATATCTTATTTATCCACTTACTACTCATTTGTTATTCTATAAATACTCATCGATACATTAAAATACATTCGTGTTCGGAGTAAAATGGCCCAGACGACCTTGAAAATGGTCCTTCGAGTCATTGACGCTATATGAATCACCATAGCCTACTCGCGTTAATAATGAATTAGCCAATATCCATACTAATATTATAAACACAAAAGTGTGTCTGTCTGTCTGTCTGTAACCTCTGCACGTCCAAACCGCTGAACCGATATTGGTTAAATTTGGCATAATAATAATACTCCCCATACCGGTTTCGGTGACAGTGGCCGGTTTCATTGAAACCGGGTCAGGTAAGCAGGAGTAATTTTATAGTGCCCAGGTGTGTGCGCAGTACACAAGAGCTGAGAGCACACTCTATTCCTTTACTCTCATAGAAGACCGACACGACTGGTGAGAGATCAGACGCAGAACCGACTTTTTACATGCCCATCCGACGCATGGATCATCTTACTTGCCAGACAATCAGGTGATCAGCCTGCATTGTCCTAACCAAACTTGGAAATAACATGTTTCCAACGCGGGAATCGAACCCACGACCTCCGAGTCAAGAGCGACGCTCTAGACCACTGGACCACGGAGGCATAATGTTACTTTGAGTCCCGGGAAAGGACATAGGAATAAAGTCAAATAAAATATATAATATAAATTGAATAAAATCAAAGTATCGTATGATACTTTGATTTTATTCAATTTATTTGATTTTATTCAAATTTGGATACTTTTAATCCCGGAAAAATGTACGTTCCCACTTCTCGCGCTATAAACTAATAGAAGTAGATTATTTTTCAATAAATTCATTAAAATTAAATAATTATTTTATTCTGTGACTGGAAAAAATTGTGTTTTGGACCGCGCGTCGAAAAATTCAAATATGTCGACACTCGACGAGTTCGACGAAATCAAATATGTATAGAGACATTTAAAATGCATCGGAGAATCTGACCAATTCAAAAATTCAGTCTACGATAAAAACAGCTGCCTATACTTATTACATAGACTTATTTATATACTGTCGTAACTTACTAGTATCGTACTTAATATCATCTAAAGAGCGTCCGTGGCCTAGTGGGTAGACCTTTGATTTGCACTCAGAGTTTGCAGGTTCTTTTTTTATAAAATAAGGGGGCAAATGAGCAAAGTTTACGTGGGAGAGCCATGCTTCGGCACGAATGGGCCGGCTCGACCGGATAAATACCACGTTCTCACAGAAAACCGGCGTGAAACAGCGCTTGCGCTGTGTTTCGCCGAGTGAGTGAGTTTACCGGAGGCCCAATCCCCTACCCTATTCCCTTTCCTACCCCCCCTACTCCCTTCCCTTCCCTACCCTCCCCTATTACCCTATTCCCTCTTAAAAGGCCGGCAACGCAGGTGCATTGCCGGCCTTTTAAGATGGATTACGCGAGTTCTTGAAGGTTTGCAGGTTCGATCCCGGGTGTACAATGTACATAATACAGGAAATCCGCACACCCCCAACTCCGTACCGCCAAAATCCATTTATCGCGGAGCCGTATATTTTTCCGAGATCAAAAGTATCATCCCTTTCCGGGACTCCAAGTATCCATATCAAAATTTCAGCAAAATCGGTTCAACGGTTTGGGCGTGAAGAGGTAACAGACAGACAGACACACTTTCGCATTTATAATAATATAATCTACGAATAATAAAAACTAAGAATGGATTTAATATGTTGAGTGCAATTTGATACTGTTCACTGTGATGAAATCAACCATGTATATTGTACACCAAACAATGGATAATTTCTGGTGGTACTAGAAGCGGAAATCAACAAGCATATATTCATGATTTAATTATGATAATTTGATAGCGTTCTCAAGGTTAACTCATTTTGATGTCACATCACACATGTCAGAATTTACAAAAGAATTGCGCGTGCGGTGGTTAGCTGGCCAGAAGACAGTTCAAGAGCATTCGATTGGTCCATGATGATTCAGTGTAGATGTTCCTGTACGATTTCCCATAATCGCCGTCGATTGTGCATTTTTTTATAAAATAAGGGGGCAAACGAGCAAACGGGTCACATGAATGAGACGTGGGAGAGCCATGCTTCGGCACAAATGGGCCGGCTCGACCGGAGAAATACCACGTCCTCACAGAAAACCGGCGTGAAACAGCGCTTCCGCTGTGTTTCGCCGAGTGAGTGAGTTTACCGGAGGCCCAAATCCCCTACCCTTTTCCCTTCCCTACCCTCCCCTATTTCCTTCCATACCCTCCCCTATTCCCTTCCGTACCCTGCCCTATTCCCTTCCCTACCCTCCCCTATTACCCCTTAAAAGGCCGGCAACGCACCTGCAGCTCTTCTGATGCTGCGTGTGTCCATGGGCGACGAAAGTTGCTTTCCATCAGGTGACCCGTTTGCTCGTTTGCCCCCTTATTTCATAAAAAAAAAAAAAAATGAAAAGCAACTACTGTCACCCATGGACACTCGCAACATTAGAAGCTGCAGGTGCGTTACCGGCCTTTTAAGAGGGAATAAGCTCTCTTCTTGGTATTGGTCCGGAATTACTGCTGGTGACAGTTCGTTCCAGACAGCTTTGCAAACATGTGGATTGTGGACTAGTGGCAATCGCGGTTATATTCATATTATGTAACCCGACTTTGTACCGAGAAAGGAGCTGAAAGATTACTTGAATGGAAGCAACTTGAGTTCGTTATAATCAGTGGCGGATTAACCCTTAATCAAATTAAGCAATTGCCTAGGGCATCACGTCTGAGGGGGCACCAGAGGAAGCACAAAAAAATCCGTCCTTAGGCCACGTTCACATCTCACTCTTGTGTCACCAAAAACCACACCAAAAAAAGTTTCTAGGAAAAAACTAATGTTTTTGGGCGGTAAAGGCTTAAAGACTGATTCTAATTGACGTACAGATAGGCGGGCCCACAGGCATGGATTGCTAGGGCATCAAGTAGTCTTAATCCGTCCCTTGTTATAATCCCCAATCCTAGGCTTAAAACTTACTTGAAAGTCGAAACAACGCAACGCTATTTATCTGTGAGATGAAGTGCCGAAGCGCCTTTCACCCTGTAAATCAGCCCCGGATTTATAAAAAGGCCGTAAAGGCCGCGGCCTAGGGGCCGCAGCGTCAATAGGGGGCGGCAGGTTTCGTACATATACTTATAAAAAACTAGATGACGCCTCAGTTGCGCCAAATTCATTTATCGCCCGGAACACGTACATTTTTCCGGGATAAAAAGTATCCTATGTCCTTTCCCGGGACTCGATGTATCTCCATACCAAATTTCAGCAAAATCGGCTCAGCGAACTCATATAACAGAGGTAACAGACAGACAGACACACTTTCGCATTTATATTTAAGTATGGAGGGTATAAATTGTACTGCTGTAAATACGGGACTACATAATATACTCTCGAATCCGCTATTTAAGCGACGTCCAAAATGGAGAAGGTTCTATGTCTCTAGACATTTTTTACCTAGATTTGTCTACCTGTGCTCTTGATAAAATGGTTCTGTAATAAATACCTATAAATTTAGATACACGCATTACGCATTTAACGCTATACTTAGAAAAACACAAAAATCATCCGCCATTTTGTAAGTTAATTTCGGTAACAAGTGTAATTGGAGTGGGCGAAATGATATTACAAAGTTTTAAGTGTTCCCCATCAGCCGAATGAGATAATTGATCCAAAAGGAAAAACAGACTGAAATTAATGCGTAAGATCCGTAGACGTAGGCAAGGTTTAGACGCGACATTTTAAGGGGGCAATACTTTGTGAGCCCAAAGAAATCGGAAAATCTCGAATCTACTGGCTACCATGTGATGCTAGGACCACAGACTTCAGGGCACCAAATAATATAATAGTGGTAAAAAAATATAAAATAATAAAAATGCACTGAGGCACGATGGACTTAAAGTAGATTAATATTAATTTATGTACACTATAAACCTTAAACCCCCCCAGGTTTATAGTTAATAGTTCCTGATCTGAAGTAAGTAAAGAAACAGCTAAGCCAAAGCTAATATTTACTGATAATAACCTAATAATAACATATAGAATTTGTTGAAGTTAGGGTTGGTAGAGTTAGGCCGTGTAGATTCAGAAGCTTAGCTCTATATGAGATCTGATATCTTTTTCACAGGGGAAACCTTATGTGGTCGTCTTCGCAACATTTACATGAAATGTTTTTGGTGGGAATTTTTTTTTCTCATATTATTGTGACAATATGACACATCTTTAACTTCTTCGATCTACAGCCAAAACTTGATGAAGTTGTTATTAAAGAAATATTTTCTTATGAATTAAAAACAATTTCGGTAGTCTTGAATAAGAGCAGATGGCTTTTTAATACGAGGGACAATTTCATCGCGAGACTTTGAGGAGTCTAAAGATAAGTTATATTCTATTTTAACTTCATTGTTTGTTGGAACTCGGATGCGAAGGAATTTATATTTTAATTGGAAAATAAGTTTAAGGTTGGGTTGCACCAGAGGCGTGGTTAAAGTTAAAGTTATGGTTATAGTTTAATATGGCGTCCTTTAGCTTTAACTTTAACCGGAGAAGTTCACAGAATAAATGTCTGTTGCATTTTTTTTTATTGAAGTTGCAGGTAACGGGATTGAGGGTATAAAAAATTGAATTATCCGTAAAAATCGACAGGAAATATACAGGGTGCAATTAAACCTTCCTGCCAAATTTTGATATATTGATCCATGTTAAAAATAAAAATACACGTATTTTTTCTTTTATAATCACTCAGTACTAAAATGTTGAGAAATAGCTTTAGGAAGTTATCCTAAAAAACACTACAATTAATGGACACGACGCGTCGCCCGCGCGTGATGTGACCCCGCGCGCGCGCCTCCCCCCGCGTTACCCCATCTCATTCCCCTGCGCCGCGAATGACCGTTCTGCAACGATTTTAAATAGGATAAAATATGTCACTGAAAAAAATAACACCCAATTTTTTTTTTTTGTTAAATGGACTCTCCTAGTGATACCTAAGCCCTGGAAAAAATTTGGCAGGAAGGTTTAATTGCACCCTGTATAACATTAAAACATAGTAAATTTTCAGATATATACGTATGAGCGGAGGTTAAATATGGCGTCCTTGGACGATACGTCGTTATACTACGAACTTTAACCAAAGATTTGACAGTTTGCACTGTAGTTATAGTTAAAGTTAAAGCTATAGTTAAAGTTAGTTTGTGCAACCCAACCTTAGAGTATGTAAGTCGAGTATTCACGGTTACTAGTATTAGCCATTAGGGCCTGTTTCACCACTTCCTGATAACTGCCGAATAGGCTATATCCACCACTTAACTTGACAGAGGAAGTATGGAGAATCTGTCAAAAAAGTTGTGAATAGCCTATTCGCCACTTTATCAGAATGTGGTGAAACAGGCCCCTTAGGTACGGTAATTGGATCAGTAGTTTAGGCGCGAAGCACAAAATACTATGGGCTATGGGAAAATTGACCGCTCGGCATACATTGAAAATTTGAAACTGATAGAAAATCGCACGTTCTAGCTCGTCTGCAGACTGCAGTCGTTGCTGTCATATCTTTGTGTTTAGCTTTAATAGCCTATAGTCTATACCTTATCAGCTGAACTCGACAAAGGACAACAAAATTACTTGGATATTTAGCGCATGAATAAATTTGATTAAGGTATAGAGAACCAAGACTGCAAAAACCTTTCTTTTGGCGTGGCAAAAATATTCTATCAAGTTTTAAACTATGGAATCTTCTGTCCTGTATTCTCGGAAATATATTTCCTCTTGTAATACAAGTTAGCTGTTAGGAGCAGTTTTTATGACGCCGGCGCGGGATTTGCATTTTTCATAACGGCGACGAGGAGTTTTATCGAGGTGACACTTTTGTTTCAGCGACAATCTTTCTGTGGTATTTTTCATAGACTTATAATATACAGGGTGTAACAAAAACAAGTGATAATAATTTAGGGTGTGTATGTGTTCCCTGTAGAGAGTTCTCTGTGAAAGTAGCAGAACTGAAATACCAAAAAAATTTTTCACTTTTGTATGGGGAAACTCGTGACGCTCGGGCCCTTGCCCATACAAAAGTGAAAAAAAATTTTGGTCTTTCAGCGCTGCTACTTTCACAGTGAAATCTCTACAAGGAACACGTACACACCCTAAAGTATTATCACTTGTTTTTGTTACACCCTGTATACTATAGGTTTATGGTATTTTTAGATGATTTCAGTTCTATGTTAACACCATAAAGTTAATATACCTAGCGGAATAGAGCAACAATCTCGAGCTGCCAAACGTAACCAATATTGGTTTTCATCTGTGTGAAAAATATGTGTACGTATACACACACAAGCATGATTGAACATGAATTCTATGAGATTAAATTGTCAACGTGCGGCACGTGCCGACTGGACGTCAAAAAAAGAGTGCTGCTGTCATGTATCACACGTCTCTTTTTACCACGCAGTGTTACTGATACTTGATAGTGACATCTCTCTTGCTCAGGCCTTTGTTTCTCTATTCCGCTAGGTATATTAACTTTATGGTTAACACCGGAGAAAATTGTCAGTTTGCCTGACTGAAATACACATTACACGCCTATGGATGGGCAAGGAATTAATTATTTGTCGAGACTTTTTTTTTAATGAAACAAGGGGGCAAACGAGCAAACGGATCACCTGATGGCAAGCAACTACCGTCGCCCATGGACACTCGCAACATCAGAAGAGCTGCAGGTGCGTTGCCGGCCTTTGACCAGACTCGAGACCTTTCGGCGCACTCAAAGTAATTATGCCCTTACATAGAATACTTCTTATTTAAAAAAAATGTACGATTTCCGATGTTTCGCGTAAAAAATGTCACACAAATCCATACTAATATTATAAATGCGATAGTGTGTCTGTCTGTATGTCTGTCTGTTACCTCTTCAGTCTTCACGCCCAAACATCTGTACCGATTTTGCTGAAATTTGGCATGGAGATACTTTGAGACCCGGGAAAGGACATAGGATACTTTTTATCCCGGAAAAATGCACGGTTCCCGCGTGATAAACGAGTTTTGGCGCAACGAAGTTGCAGGCGTCATCTAGTGTAGTGTCTTGAATTAATAGATAAAATTAATCAGTAGGTAATTACTAAGTATGATATTATAAGTACTTTATAAGTATATAAAAATAACTTTCTAGACTACACTGACATCTGACATAGTATGTACTACGTACTACTTACTACCTCAGTGCTAGACTATGTATTATTATCATTCACAATCAATTGACTTAACAATTCGTTATCAATAATACAAGACGCAGACACAGTATAGCAATCCATAATAATATTATTTTGTTGACATCGCGCGCTATAAACTGAAGTCCACGCGGACGAATTATTATTATTATTTCGGAAAAATGTGGTTCCTGAGCGATAAACGAATTTTGCATATATATTAAATTGATAAAAGCATAATTTTAAAACAATATTAGCTCGATGCAATCCTCTCCGTATAAACTATAACTGTGCGAAATTTCATGCTCCTACGTTACCGCATTTTTCGTAAAAAGGGTTCCAAAGTTTTTCGCTCCCGTATTAATATGGTTATTAGATAATACAAGATTTTCTCGTTTGAAATGTGTAAGATGCAGCAGTGGATTTTTATAGTCTGCATTACTAAATATAATAATTATTTCAACAAGTCGGCCTTACTTTCTGATAAATGTGTCCTTCGGGAATTCCCATTTTCAATGTCTCTAGAACCAGTTTTAAGGCTTTAAATTACTTATTGCAAGGTTCCCTTGATGCTAAGGTCAAATTTTAAGGTCAAGCGTAATAAAGTCTAAAAAGGTACTAGATGACTAAACCTACTTATTCTTATCTTAAATTTTATTATTCCTAGTTATCTATTTATTTTTATATCTTTTGTTGTCTTGCATGGCCGATAATGAACGACTGTAGTTGATATCGTCAATACTCAATATACGTATTAAAATATTGACTGAGTTGAATGCACTGCACCGTTTTGTGAAAATATATTTTAAAAATATGAAAATTAGGTGCATCTTTGTGATTTTTTTCTTAGACGGAGAAAATTTTAGGATATCTAGCAATTTTTTCTGTCGAAATAACTTTTTAAAATTAATTTATTCATTCTAATGTTATAAATGCGAAATTAAATCTAAAATCGATATTAAATTCATTTACATTTTCTTTAAGTAACAATATAGCATCATCAGGAGAGTCCTTTAAGTTTCTTGTAATTGAAACTGGAATGTCAGCAAAAAATTTCTCAAAAGCAGTCGCAACATCATCGTCGGAAGTTATATTTTTGTTATCTATATTTAATTTAAAATCTGAGTTGTGACTGGCGACTCTTCCAGTTTCACTTACGATTATTTGCCATGTTGTCTTTACTTTATTTATTTTGCATACATAGTTTTTAAAGTGTTCACTTTGATTTACAGTTCTTTCATTATAAAGATCATACAATTTTAGAACTTTAAAAAATACCTACTCCTATTTTTATTTATGAATATGCTATAAAACAAAGAAATACCCTATTCATGATATTGGCGTATTTTTCATAGAAACATGGAATTCAAAAGTAACTCTTTTAGCGCTGCTATTTTCACAGTGAACTTCTATAATATCTAATATACATATTATAAACCACAGTAGCTTTTTTTCCCCCATGTCCCTTCGTTCCGTTTAATCTTTAAAACTACGCAACGGATTTTGATGCGGTTTTCTTTAATAGATAGAGTGATTCAAGAGGAAGGTTTATAAGTATAATAACATTCCTTAAATAGTGGAGAAATACTGTTTTTTTGGGGTTTCTAATGTGATGTCGTAAATAATTACATTTTTTTCCCGCTTACATTGTAAACGCAGGCTGAACCCTATGAGATTTATCAAAATAATGTACCAAGTATTGTACACATTGAAAAGGTCTACACAAAAATCTGCGAAAGTATATTATGTCTATCTCTTATGGATATCCCACAATAACATTTTTTTTTGTTATTTACTGTTTACGACAAATAATGGCTAATATTCGAAGCAATTTTAATAAATACAGCATTAATCCTTATCCGATTAAATAACTTATGTACATTGTTGATTTAATGTAGATCTATATGGCCCTTTACAGCATATGATTTAAATGAATATTTTCGAAGATATTACAGATTTAAAAATTACGGGACGTAGCTTTTGCGGCGGTACCGACCAATGCGGGACACGGGTAGTAATAATGAATATATTAAGTCAAAACTGCTGAATAGATTTTAATATTTTTTTCAGTGGTTATACATTTTATACCCGAAGCCGGGAGGGGTCGCTAGTTATATTATAAGAGACACATACAGACCCCAAAGTATTAATACCGAAGTAGATTTAAAATTCTGTAAAGTAGATTAAAAAGTTCTAAGCTACAATTCAACATCGTCAGCTCGCTCACTGCTGGAAATATAGAGCTTATTTTACGACATCAATGAGAAGGGTTCAAATATTTTTTGTATTGAAATAGCTTTAATAAAATATAAGATGTAGACCCATGGCGATCACATAAATGATCAAAGTAGGATCTCAGACAAAAAACAAATTATTTGGTCTTTTTGCTCTATAATGATAAATCGCGCGCGGGTCCGACTCGCACTTGGCCAATTTTGTTCCTTAATTTAATTGAAAGCATAAAAGTGGCTCTTATGTTGACTGTATGGGACTATGGGAGTGAACAATACTAATAATAATATGCCAACTTACCAACACCCTACGTATGTACTATGTAACCTACATTGCATCAAATCGTCGTGAGTATGTGAGAATTAAGTTAAGTATATATGAGAATAATTAATAATTGCATAAAATGCAATCTCTTTACACTTAACTTCTAAATGCCGTCACGATTTTAATTCATAATTTTTTTTTTTTTATAAAATCGAATATTAAGGTTTTAGAACATATTTTCATTTCGATCAATATTATTTTTTCTGTAAAGAATCCTTAGTTATTTCCTCTCGTGATGCACCAAAAATCATGGTGTATCTATAAATCTATATCAATCCGCATGATAATATTATTTTTACGATTTCTTGTGCAGATTTTACTACCCCAGTGCTAAGATGCAATGATTCTTTTCATTGCTATGGATTGGACATGTTCAATAAAATAACATAATCTTATCATTTTATAATGTTTCGACACATACGTCATAATTGGTCTCTGTGTAGCGATACTCTGTACATTGTTTTCTGACTTAGCTGTAATAATGAATATTTACATATTTTTATGACTTTCAAACCTACCAAAAACGTAAAAATGATCGTTTGGTGAATGTAAAATATCAAATAGCACCTTATTAGGTAGTCTCTCACGAAATAATTAGGAAACAAAACAATATTGTAATATTTGTAAACCAAAAATGTTGACTAGGTTCCGAAAAAAACCCAGTCTACTGACTAGTGCTCAAGACGTCAAATTACGGCGCTGTATTGTACTGGTGTTCCTCTAGTTAGACAAGTGTGACGTATTGTAATTATATCAAAACATAGAGATATATATACGAAAAAGCACTGGCAAATATTCCGAAACGAATCAATGGTAGGGGACCACGGCAATTCCATACAATTTCTATACTTAAGGAGCTCTGGCCAGTATACTGGGATATATTTGTGAACATACTTCTATAATAGACAATCAGTCACTGATTGACAGATTTGACTGATTGTCATTCAACCATTATCTATCAAAACGCCTGTGGATTTGTTATACCTAATTTAAACACTTTGGCATAAAAATATTTTTTCCTGTATTTTTATGTTGTTATGCTGTTTTCGCTGAATGCTAGAAGAAATAAAAATTTGAAAGTATTATTTTTTAACACACTTTTTCAGTGGTAAAATGGATATACTTAAATCAAAATTTTAAGACAATGTCTACCTTTATACCTTAATAAGGAACGTAACAAACCTACAAAAAATGTTTGAATGCTTATAATTACGTCTGGTCAAAGATTTATCGAAAATAAAAACATGAATTTGCATAGCATAGGGCCTTAAGTAAGTAGTTTGAAAATCGACGCTGCAAAGAAATCAGGGCATGATGCTAAAACATTTTAATAGGAAACTTAATCCTTCAATGTCTGAAAAAAGGCTGATATATTATCTCTTGTAATCTCCAAGCCGGCGGGCACAAAAACAATTTACACCATACAATGAGATTAGGATGGGCAGATAGCCATGGAGATTGGAGAAAGAAACTCATTATAAGTATACTTTGTTGTTTTTCCGTTAAGTTTAGCAAGCAGAGATTTTGGTCCACGGTTTTTAAGTGAGTTTATCATTAGTTTAGGAGTCATACTCAACATGTGCTCCGTGGAGCCCTAGGGCTGTAACAATATTAAGTCATAATACTTTAGTGTGTGTATGGGTCCCCTATAGAAAGACTTCGCTGTGAAAGTAGTGCAATGCACACGGGCGCCATCCTCTTGGGGCGCCAAATCGTCATCTTTAGGCGCGCCAAAACCAAGGACCAACACGCCAAAATCCTTTTTTTGCACACAGACGCCAATAGCCCTTACGGGGGCCCTGCACAGGACCGGCTTATTATAACTCCCACACAGATTTCGGTGACTGTGGCCGGTTTCATTGAAACCAGGCTAGTTATGCACGAGTAATTTTATATAGTTCAAGTGTGTGCGCAGTACACAAGAGCACTCTCTCTTCCTATACTCTCATAACCCAGTGGGACGGAATTCCACAAAAGCTCTACATACATAAATTAGTGTAGAAAAAATCAGCTGTTACATTGATGAGTTGTGCTCAAACAGGTTCTTATTAATATTAGAATGACATAACTTTAATTGTGTCAAGGTAGTTCGGTAAACGATCTTCGGGTTTTTTCGATACTTTTTAATACGTGTAAAATTCCTTCATTGGTAAATAGCTAGTGCTATTTTTTCTGACGGTCAAAATAACTTTTGAATATCAAAATTAATTATTATAATAAATATATTATTATAAATTTATTCAATAATACATATCCGTAACTAAACGCGAAAGTACATAAATGCGAAAATGTGTCTGTATGTTACCTCTTCACGCTCAAACCGCTAAACCAATTTTGCTGAAATTTGGTATGGAGATAGTTTGGGTTCTGGAAAAGGACATAGGAAACTTTTTATCCCGGAAAATGCACGGTTCCCAAGCGACATACGATTTAAAAAGTTTTAAAGATAAGTGACTCCATTCTAATCGCCAACTAAATCAAAACAAATTTTAATATAGCCTCTGGTAAATCTTCTGGTTTGAGTAAACAATGAGAGATTAAATCTTTACGACCAATTTACCATGCGTATTTCAATTGGTACATTATCCTTGGCGCATTCGGAAGTATTGTTTCATCCATTTGGTTGTTTACTAATATAAAGCATTCGCAAACAGGACGAGACATTTGTGGAGAACAAATAATCTAATAATAATAATAGTATTTTAAGAAGATAAAACCGACTTCAAAATTATACGAAATTGAGAATTAAAATTAAGAATTAAAAAATTAAAAACTACAGTACCGATTTTGATGAAACTTGCAGCATTCCCTAAGTTGAACATAACCTAGCACAACAAAAAAGAATTAGTTAAATCAGAGTTGTAGTTCCGGAGATATGTGAACACAAACATAAAAACATACGTACATGTTACATACATAATAGAGATTATGTTAGTCTGTATCAGACGCTGATAATATACGAAAACTGGACAGTTCTGGAAATATTAAGTACATACATACGCGTCAAATTGATAACCTCCTTTTTTGAAGTCGGAAGAAATCATATTCGCTCCGTGTTTGGATATTAGGGATCCCACACAAAACTGCGAATTCGCATCGCAATATCATTTTATGAGTTTTGTTGCAGATTTTTGCGATGCGATAAGAAATCGCAGTTTTGTGTGGGAGCCCTTAGTTCTGGACTTGGTTATGGGTTATCGTTTCCTATGTTGGTAGTTGGTACAGCTAATAAGAACTGTTGTGTTTTTGTAAATATAATGAAGGTCTGACAAGAAAGCAGGACTGAAAAGAGCTGTTATTATTAATATTCAATATCCATACTAAAAAATACGAACGTGATTTTGAGTTTTGACTATCCTTGTTACCTCTTTACACTCAAGCCACTGAATAAATTTTAAGTCCCATGAGAGGACTTGATTGTACCACATTTGTTGCTCTTTCCGACACCTATCTAGCAAGGGAAAACCAAAGTGTACTCAGATGTTTTGCTAGACTTTGGTTTTAGTTTGTTATTTTACTCTACCTACATTCCCAAAGAACACAAGTCCTCAAATCAATATCCCAAATACTCTATTATTATTTATTTTTAATTAATATTTCGCCCTTGACACAGACACAAAATCCACAGGACGTAAAACCCAACGATTCAACGTCTTTAGTATGTATAAATGTGCGCGAGCGGCGCATACTTCAAAAACGTTCGTGTCCTCACCCAGTGCACTTGTTACTTGGATATACGATGAAAACCACGGTAAGTGATGGAAATAACATTTATTATTAGTAATTGTTAACTTTATTCTTAACTTTAAATGTCTCATCAATGTAATAAAATTAAATTCCAAATTTTGTTAGTCTCGATAAAAATCGAGAACGCCAGAACTGATTTGGCTAATTATATTTAAAATGTTCGTGGAAGTCCAGAGAAGGTTTATATTAGTAGGGAAAGTGAAAAGTTCACCAGTAACCAATAATATATAAAAAACTGGAGTAGAAAATATAGAGATAACTTGAACGCGTTTTAAATTAGTAAAAATAATAATTAAAATAGTAAAAAATGTAAATTAATACCTAGTTAATAGAAAATTAAATAAAGTTTTGTAGATAAAAATTAACTAGACCCATTTTAATATACAGAAAATTAATTAAATTAAGTACTTACTTAAAATGTAGAGTCAATTTACATAAGTTAATAAAATTACGAGCTAATGTTAAAACATAATTATTTTGTTTCTGATTAATAATAAGTAGGTATGTTTAATAGAAAGAATTTAAATTTAAAAAAAACTTTGTGAGTTATGACTTATGAGTGCAAAATACAAGAAATGAATAATGGAATGTATAAATGTAAAATGTAGCGTCAATTTCAGTTTCTTTGAATCTTTTTAATTAAAGTAAACAGTGGTAACTTTTAATGTAACACACAACTTTTGTGTACTTACTCAATTAAAATCTCGTTCTCTATCTGCAGCACTCAGATATATTTAAATATATTTTATAATGATTTCAATTTAATGAAGGGTTTGACGAATAATGTATGAGGTTTATGTTAAAAATTTTAATTATTTTTAAATTAAAGTAAGTACTTAATTAATATTCGCCTCTGAGTGCCTTAGTCGTAGAAGTGCATTGATTTTAAAGTTTGACGAATAATGTATGAGGCTGAAGTCAAAAATTTTAATTATTTTTAAATTTAAGAGCTCACCTGACTCTAAAAATCAAACATCGTCCTTCTCTCTTCACACTCACGCCCGTCTTTCATATGCCAGGTGAAAAAGGACGGCGCGGAATCATCGCCGAGTTAGTTTTACTTGAATAAAAGACGAACTATAATGATTATGAAAAAAGTGTTTTGAGCAAATTTAGGTTTCATCAATACCTTTTTAGATATTAAAAAATATAAAGGAAAAGACAGCAAACTTTGAAGATCCAAGCAAAAATGTGTCTTAAACAAGGTTTTTTGTAAAAAAGAAACTATCGAGCATTTTTTGAGTAATCGTGTTTTCGTCTTGAGCATTTAATCTTTATGAACTGAACTTACTTGTGTCAAAAAATTAGTTTTCTAGACCTTACAGATTTTGAGATCTAGGTTAATGTATGTAGTCAAGTTAGGGTCATATGGGCTCTTAAGTAATTAATATTCGACTCAGTGCGGCGGTTAGTCGTAAAAGTGCATTGATGTATATCAGTTTCATAGTAATTTAACACTTTTCCACTTGAATTGCTAGTAATGAACTAATAATAGGATGTACAAACTGTTCTTTTCACTGCATTTTCACGGTTGTTGTTCTGTATTTCCGTGAATATTAATTCATTAAACGTTTTGACGAAGTGATAAGTATTGAAATGATAATAATATATAATATGTAGTACCAGAATCATTATTATTTTGAATGAAGTTATAATAATTGTAATACTTATATCTACATTTTTAAGATCAAAAGTTAAGACGCATCAGCTAATGGTAAAACAAACAAATAATTTTAAAGTAATGTAAATATTATACTTAAAACACTTTTCTTGCAATTATTCACTTTAGAACAGTTGCAACTTGCAAGAAATCATCATGATTACTGTGAAACAAGTATTTCATCCAAGAAGTTAAAGTACATTCAAATTTCAATATTATAAGAAATAGCCTTTTCAGACCTAAATTATTATTGTTTTGTGTTTTAACTGCCGGCTTTATTCCAATTAGAGATTTTATTTTTAAGCATAGGAATATCTTCCCCCTTCCCCTCCCTTTCAAATCAATCTAAGAAAAAAGGGATGATACTACGATGTTGCCACTTTTTAATTTCTTAATTTTTTTGACAGACTTATATTTTATTGTGAGAATTCATATATTTTTTTTACATTTGCCTCTTTCATCCAGTGTCTAGTCATTGCCTGCGTGATCGTCGCGTGCGCGGCACAAGCACAACGCGACGAAGCGCAGAAGCGCAGCTCGGGCGGTTACGGGTTCCTGCGACCCGGTTACGACGGGTACTCGGGACCCGGGTATAATGGTTATCCCGGATATAATTCTCAGTATGGTAAGTGGTAGAATATAAGTATTATTACTCTCCATGTAATAAATATTATAAATAAAATCGTATAAATGGTTTTATTTATATTTATTTGATATTTTATAAACCCTTTAACAAAACACACTGAGAAAAGAACACCTTGTATAAAAGTATAAATATAATTCCAGGGGGCTACAACGAGTATCAGAGCGGCTACGGGGGCCCCGGTTTCGGGGGCCCCGGGTATGGAGGCCCTGGGTTCGGGGGCCCCGGATACGGCAACCCCGGATACGGCGGATATCCCGGATACGGCGGATACCCGGGTTATGGTGGTTACCAAGGTGAGTGTAGTCTTTATTGGGTTTTCCATGCTTATTCCGTGGGGTAAAATGTGGCCCCCATCCCCCTTTAGCATGGCCACAGCAGAAATGCGAAAGCATAGAAACACTGTGGAGATAAACTAAAGGTACCGTTCCGATCTTTACCACGGTATCCTTTAAAAATACTGTGTAACTTGCAAATCTTAAAATATTGCGGGTGTGAATGCGTTTTCTTTTTCTAGTTTGCTGGTCCTCTATAGGATACCTACATTATAAATAATGGAGTTGCGAATTCTTGCAAAAACTTAATTATTTACTTGACATGTGCTATCTATTAATTTATTGCATGTGTAAAATTCTTACCGTATCTTTTTTCAGGCTACCGGCCCCGCCCCGGATATCCGTTCCGCCCTGGCCAGTACCGACCCGGATATAACTCCGGTTACGACAAATATCCGGGTTACAGCAGCTACATAGCCGGCTTCGCCGATAATGATGACGATCTGTTCAGTCGCAGCGCTAAAAAGGACGTAAAGGCGGACGAATAGAGGCTACTTAGTTATGTGTAATAAAGTTATTTTTATTTAATTATTTTCTTTTTTATTTTAATAACTATCATATTTTTAACAATTAAGGGTGGGTTGCACCAATTTACTTTAACTTTAACTGTAATTTTAACTATAACTTTAACTACAATGCAAAATGTCAATGGATGCCATATTTAACCATAACCTTGAGCTCGATAAGGCTTTCAATGAACGTGGCGAAAAAGGAACTAACGCTGTCATCATACAAAAACGCCATTTTTGACAGTTCTCCTTTACCAGCAGCGCCCCCGCCCACGTTCATTTCAAGCCTTGTCGGACCAGCTGTCATCTGTCAAATTCTGTGGTCAAAGTTAAGGTTAAAGTTAAATTAGCCTTAACTATAACCATAACTTTGACCATAACTTTAACTTTAACCACGCCTCTGGTGCAACCCACCCTAACAGACGCACTTAAAGACATAATGATGATTAAACTTAAATTATTTGAAGATTTTGACATACAATGACAAAATCTTAATCTTTAATAACAGTTATAGTTCTTGCAATCTATGAGTGCGCGGCGCCCTTAGTTGTGTTGGTGACCATATCTATACACGCGTACATGGCTCGCTCGCTACTGACTGCTCCGTTAGGTACGCACTACGCACACTAACGAAAATGTCTATTCGTATTTCCAACTACAAATGATATATAGTGAAGAACTATATGTAATTTTATTATTCGCCTCTGAGTGCGGGATCATTTAAATACTTTTCATCAGGTACTAATATTATAATTTATCTCCGAATGTAATCAGCGAAAATAAAATCAAAATGAAGTACAATATGTTTACAATATTTTATATTACAATAATATAATTTAAAAGCATTACTTAACAGCAAAATTATTATTACTTAGATAATATCTTATTTTTTTTTATAATAAACAGTTCAGTAATTTCGAAACCTATTCAATGTAAAAGGAAGACTAACATACACATGATAGGCTTCATGTAGACGTTCTAAAATTATGATAATTTTGGTAAAAAATATCTTGATTTTGATACAATAATCTCTTGAATACTATTTTCATCCGCTGAACCAGTCTGACGTCATCGAGTTAAAGAACGATGCGGCGTTGGAGCGCGCGCTTGCGAAGTTCAGCGGTAAAGAGCTCGTCATCAGCTCCGAGATCTCCGACTTCTTGGGCCCAGGGGACTGTTTCTTCTTCATCTGAAAGTAAAAAAAAATTGTTTTATTTCTGAGTTTTAAAACAAATCTTTACAGAAAGTCTACGTGATGAATGATGATCTACCGCCGTAACTAGCCCGGCGAGAAGAACCGGCGTAAGAAACTCGTTTAAGTAGTTTGAATGTTTTATGAATAAGGTTGAAAAATTTTAAGTTTTAAACTGACGGTAGTTTCAAATAATACTATTGTAACTCCCACCGCTGCTACCAAAAAAAACAAAAGTATGTTTTAAGGGAATAAGGCAACATTGCTCTCCCGGATACATCGAGCGTATCGGGTAAACGTCCGGGCATGTTGTGCTTCTACCTATCTACAAAGCTGATACATTACGGGCGTTAATAGTTATTTATAGACTTATGGAAAATGTAGAAATTTTATATGGAAGTTTATAAGCACATATATGGGCATTTATAGTCATTTTCCCCTACTAACCGGGCGGTCGTGTCTGAGCGGCGCGGCGACGGGCAGCACGGTGAACCAGTGCGGGTTAGCGGGCGCCAGCATCGCCGCGCGGTCGCCGCGAGCCCCGCCCACTATGCCGCACACCTCGCTGTGCTGCAGCACGAGGCTGCCCAGTAGCGTCTGTGGATGATATAATTCTAGTATAGCGCAAATCTGCTGCCTTACATAGTCAGAATTGACTTGAATCAGCTCGATCTCAAAGCTTTTCCTACTTAAAAAGATATGTACCAGCGTGAATGCATGCTGCGGCTCAATTTGGAACTAATTCGATCTCAACGACATTTCCCAGTTCTGACAGATACAGGGTGCAATTAAACCTTCCTGACAATTTTTTCCAGGGCTTAGGTATCATTAGGAGAGTCCATTCAACCAAAAAAATTTGGGTGTTATTTTTTTTCAATGGCATATTTTATCCCATTTAAAATCGTTGCAGAACGGTCACTCGCGGCACGGGGGAATGACGGGGGTGACGCGGGGGGAGGCGCGCGCGGGGGCACTGCATGCGCGGCCGACGAATCGTGTCAATTAATTGTAGTGTTTTTGGATAACTTTCAGAAGCTATTTCTCAACATTTTAGTACTGAGTGATTATAAAAGAAAAAATACGTGTATTTTTAACAATATATCAAAATTTGGCAGGAAGGTTTAATTGCACCCTGTATACTAGCGCATGATCGTGCTGCGGCTCAATTTGAAACTAATCAGACTTGTAAATCAAAATCATATCAGTTTCGGGGGTAATACTTCTAATCTTACGTTATGTTTTAATAATCGCTTCTTTATAGAATCGCCGATCAATAAAAATATACTATGTATGTATTTACTTAATTACGTGCATCTTTGTGATTTTTTTGTCGACAAAATTTTAAGATATCGCGATTTCGCTACTACAGACCCTCACAAATATAATGTATATCTGTTTAGAAAATATTTTTGAAATTTAACAACTTGAATGAATATAATTTATTTTTTTCTTAAAGCATGCACTTATTCGCGTGTTTTTTTTCTACTTATTTACATCATAACGTGGGAGATCCATGCTTCGGCACGAATGGGCCGGCTCGACCGGAGAAATACCACGTTCTCACAGAAAACCGGCATGAAACAGCGCTTGCGCTGTGTTTCGCCGAGTGAGTGAGTTTACCGGAGGCCCAATACCCTACCCTATTCCCTTCCCTACCCACCCCTATTCCCTTTCCTTCCCATCCCTACCCTCCCTTATTACCCTAGTTAAAAGGCCGGCAACGCACCTGGAGCTCTTCTGATGCTGCAAGTGTCCATGGGCGACGGAAGATGCTTTCCATAAGGTGACCCGTTTGCTCGTTTGCCCCCTTATTTCATAAAAAAATATATATAAAAGACAATTTTCACCTGTACTCTCTGCACGGATCTCTTCAAATTCGTCTGTATATAAGGATAGAAGACATCATAGTCGAAGGGATCGATTTTACTCCTCAGAAACTCACAAATCTCCTGCGAGAATTCTATCCCTTTCTTATTCTCTCTCGGCACCATAAGTAGCGTCATATATCGTATATCCATTAGCAACTGAAGAGCGCATCTCTGGTTTATGTCCGTCTCATTCTCTCGCACCACTTTGTTGTAGTGTGCGAAAGAGATAGACGTAACGTTGTCTATGAACGCCGCATGTATTTCATTCGGTAGGGTATGCGGTACTACTTGATCTAATATTCGGCTGATAGAATAAAGGTACTCTTGTAGTTTGAGTGAGGGGCCTATCGGTACTTTTATTGTCGATTCTATGGCGGTCCCTTCGTCGTCTTTTTCTTCAATTTTTATGACGTCCCATTGCTGAAACGTTAAAAAATTATTTAGCAAAAGACATAATATTATGTATGCATGATAATAAAAAAGTAATGTATCACTCATTTTTGGATAATTATCCAATGGAATTTATTGTTTTTACAAAACTGGTTCAGATTGTACACAAAATGTAAAACCGCATCGTAAAATATCAGTTGTGAAATGGCTTTTTCATTAAGTCAATTGAAAAGCCTTGTCATTGGTTTAAATAAATAAATAAAAAAATAAGAATAATTTTGGTTAAGTTCCTAAACATAACCCAGCATACCAGCCAATAATCATGACGTCAAGAATCATTCCCTAGATAGATGGCACAGTTGATTCGTTCCGAAATATACGCCGGCCATATTACGTGTACGACTATGTTGGGAAGACATTGTAATAACTAATAAGTGACACTTGTCTCACTAGTGGTCTACCAACATGGCGTTGGATTTGTGACGTCATGAACCCTTACCAGTATACTGTGTTAAATTTCGGAACTCACGCCTTGTACGTTGATTTCTAGGCAGTTGACAGACCTACGTCATGTGGTTGGCTTATGTTAATTCAATGTTAGCTGTGATCGGTCGGAATAATCGGATGAGTTTGACTTAACGCGACCAAATTACTTACCATCATCAAGTAATCTATATTCGCCTCCAAAGTAAACTTCTGAGGTAAACCCGCGGTTAACGCTTGTATATCAACTATGACTATATCCAGCCATTTCCTCCAACATTCTATACAAGAGTTCTTTAGTACACCACAAACATTATTCCAACTTTTTACCGCACCATCGTCGAAGTCCTCGCCAATATAGCACTTACGGAAGTGCGGCATAAGGGTGGTTATCGCTTGCGTGAATCGCGCGGTGTATATTGCTGTAGTTTTGCGTTGGAGTTCCGTAGATTTTAAAGTGTGCTCTTCAAAACACGCCCTTATGTATTGCAGCATACTGAAAAAACAAAGTTGTTGTTACTTGTAATTGTTATTTTATAATGTTAAATGGTATATGGATTTATAGCTTGACTAGCTGTCCCGACAAATGTTTCTTTGCCATATAAAGTATTTCGCCCGAATTATTTTATTGAAGTGACTAAATAAGTATGTCACCATGGCAACGTCCATCGCTATCCCGTCGTACAAACAATGGTCGCCGTCAGTCTCGAGATGTAATAATTTACTATTATTTATTCAACAAATGCACTTATCAATATAATAAGTACCCAGTAGCCAATTCTCAGTCCCACTGAATATGCATATAAAATTAGGTTAAAATCAATAAAGCCGTTTCGGAGGAGTACGCGGCCTAACATTGTGACACGAGAATTTTATATATAAGATGTTTTGCGGGTATTGTACAGACGTTATTCCGGCATAAAGCTTATCTCATGTCCTTTTCTGGGACACAAAATACCAAATTTAAACAAAAGCAGTTGAGCATCATTATCAGACACGATAAAAATATATGTTATACATGGGAAAACAGGCAAGTAGATATAGATCAATACACATTTTTTTAGGTTTTACTTTGGCAAAAGTAAGATAAACTGAATACCTCTGTATATGCCTGTCAGATGTATCTCTTAAATACTGCTCAATCTCTGCTCTATCCACATACATATTTTCTGTCTCGTCTTCTTCATAGGTATAAATTAGCTTGTCCTTCTTTTTCTCCGGGTACAGATATTCTTTGACATCTTCCAGAAGTTTCTGTAGCTCTTCGTCTAGACTGGTGCAGAGTTTTTCCAGGTTAGGTGTGTACCCTCTGTCTTGATGGGACATACCTGAAATTAGATTGTAAATGTTGTAGGATCACATTTTAGAGTTAGATTATGATATTTTACTGTTTGTGTAATGTGATGTTTGTGATAAAGTGCCGGAGAGGCTATCCACAACTTTTTTGACAGATTCTCCATACTCTATCTATCAAGTGGTGGATAGCCTATCCGGCACTTACCAGAAAGTGTTGAAACAGGACCTTAGGTTAATAAATAATTGTATGAGTTGAAAAAAATATGGTAGGAAACAAACAGCAATGCTTTAATTGACCGTAACAAATTTACACCGTGAGCTAATGTAACAACAACTAATTTTAAATGTTATTTTGAGGGTTGTATTGTATCACTTCTTCTTCTTTTAAAAATGGCCGCCTCGGTGAGTTGCCAATGTCAGAGTGGCTTAAAGGACTTTGCTCTATGTAGCGAAGTTCTGGTGAAGTAACAAGACGTGTACGGTTACAAAACAAAATTACATAATTGTATCACTTGTATGGCGCTATGTAGCCGTCAGGTCTATCGTGTCAAACAGCTGTCATATGTCATGAAATAGTTTCCACATTGTCTTATGTCTGTCTGACACGACATTTATCCTCATTGCTAAATATTGAAAAATAAAATATGTACCCGTGCATCAAGTACTTTTTCTTTTATATTGGAGAGTCATTTAATAATAGATTTACAATACTTATATTATTTTTGTCTATGCCTATTCACAATTTCACAAATGGCCCGAAAAAGACAACATAATATCCACAATAAAATTTAACCTACACAGACCCAAAAAGACTTTAGAATTCATAATAAACCTTCTTACCTTTCATCAAACTATTCATCACCTTCACAACTTCACTCCTCGACTCGATCACCGTATCACCAATCAGATCTTTCCACACAAACCAGTTGATATTCGCCTCTTTTTTCACATTATCCGTCTTAGTCAAGTCTATTAGCAGCTGGGTTTTGAAGGTATCATACAGCTTGTCCCATCTGCCGTCTATGATGGCTTTGACTCGAGCCGTTATAAGTGGTTGGAAGTAGTGGGACCATACGTGGACTTCAGGGATGTTGAGTGATTGGCATATCGTGTCCCAGTTTGGTGGGGATTCTGAAATATAATCAACAAAAATAAATAAATATTTATAGGCATTCGACTGAAAAAAAATCGTCTTTACTCAATATAAGACAAGAACAATTATAATTTAAAAAATCTGCTAATTACTTAGCAGATTTTTTTGTTCTTTTTCTAATTTTCCGCTTTAGAACTCAAAGAAGATTTGACAGTACTGTTAATTCAGGCGCGGTCCGAAGGGGGGGAGGGGTCACAGGGGACATGACCCCCCCCCCCCCAAAATCTAAGGTCAAATTGAAAAATCTCAAAATCTTGCCAAATAATAAAAGACTAGCTATCCCCTAACCACCACTGCGTCCGACCTTAGACAGCTGTCAACCCAGAACCGTCCGAGGGCGCAGATAAAAAGAAAAGATTAGTGTAGTGACTAGTGAGTGACCCCCCCCAAAATTTCAGGCTGCGACCGCGCCTGTGTTAATTAGTTTATTAGGCTTAGCATGGCCACCACAAAAAGGTTTAGTCTTACGGTAAAGTAGAGAAAGTGATGGATTAACAAAGCAAAACTGTCAGTGTTTCTATTCGCATTTCTAGCCATGGTAAGCCTGCTGCAATACATCCTGTTTATTCACTCACCAATCCTAAATGTCTCCTCACGTATTTCATGCAGTACTCTGACTCTAGTCACGGTGTGAAGCAAAGCCGACACATTCGCGCTGATGTACCCGCTCACCCATGTGCTCCAGTTTTGGACGCTCGCTGTCACTTCGCTCTTCGCCAGACCTGTGATTTCCTTGTTGGTTGACAGCCTGTAAAGATAACGGAAGGATAAAAACTTGAGAGGTGTCAAGGGACACCCGGATGGAACGAAGTTATAAAAAGAGCCATCTATTGACGCCCAAGAATGCTAACAACGACACTAATATTGTGGAATTGTAATAAAATTTATTTAAACGTCCGGTAGATGTCACTGTTTATTCCCAAAAACGCCATCTAGTTGACGCACAGGAATACTATCAACGCCCTCTAACCCTAATAGGCAGGTAGTAATAAAAAAGTGTCGAGGTCAAGTGTAGTTCCGTCTAGCCTCCTTTCGCAATGCTGAACGCGCCATAAGGAACTTCGTTCCAAAAATATGGAAGCAGTATTAAAAACTATGACCGTGTGCAGAATTTTTGTGCGAAAATTAGGTTTTTGTTGGCTCATGTCATACATAATGAATTAATATAATTTTTTATTTATTAATCGTATTTTTCATGGTTTTGCGATTTGGTGACTAGTAGCCGCAATAAAGCCAGACTTTCCTGGCATTTTGCTATTAAGCAGGTAGGCAACAAACATAAAGATTTACTCAAATTATGTAAAAGTGACATAATTCCCAAAAATAATATCTAAAATGCTATTTAAAATACCACAATGGATCAGAGAAAATCTCGGATGAAGAAGACTGCTTTATATGAAAAATACTAATCTCAATTTTTCATATAAACAAAGACTGTGGTGGTACGTAAGTATCCTAAAATGTAGAAATTTTTAAGAACTACTAGACTCCGCGAACTTCGTTTCATGGGCCTGCAAAACAGTCAGTCCTTCGTCAGTACTTTCTGTATTCCCCACACATTTAGGCACTATTATCTCTCCAGCATATTTAGAAGATCGATAGCTGGTCGTTCGACTTGCAAATATAATATTTTCCATTACACATTCGTGGTAGCCGCCGCCGTTGCCGTGTCGGCGCGGGCGCCTTATTTTGAGCTTTAATCAAACTGTCCTTACTTCTAAAATATTTGGCCCATGGTAATAATTTAAAGGACAATTCTATTTTTCACATAATTCCAAATAATATTTTGATATTTATGTAGGTAAGGATTAATAACGAATATGCAAAAAAGTCACGCTAGAAGGAGATGATTTGAAGTAAATTTTTTAATGAAAGTAATGGGTATTATTCGTTAACCATAAAAGATAGACATAAGTTGCCCTGGGCTTTTTTGTAGATAATGATGAGTACTATAAACATGTTTAACATTATTTTGATGTATCATCAGTATTTTTCGTAGCGAAAGCGAAATAATGAAATTTTTGGCAAATTTTTACCACTTTGGGTTAAATTTTTGCTATTTTCGGTAGGATCCCTAATATTTTTCAGAATAATATATAGCCTGTGTAATTTGCAAATGATGTAGCTTTCCAAAAGTAAAAGAATTTTTAAAATTAGTTCAGTAGTTATTGAGCCCATTCAATACAAACAAACATACGAATAAAACAAACTTTTTCTCTTTATAATTAATATATATATATATATTGTTTTTATTTTGTTTAGTTAATTTAAGTTATGCTATCAAAAAGTCAACAAAATAGTGTTGGTAATAATTTTTAATTTCAATGTTTTTAGTAAGTTTTCATTTCGGATGAAAATTTGATTTTCCGAATTATTTAAATCATAAGAAATGTTTCGTATTTTTATACGTACATTGTTTTTACGTTTATTTGACAGAAGTCCATAAAACAATTTTTTTTCTTTAAATTGTTGTCGTTTTTATTGGTAATTTCTACATGCGACATATTTTTAAATGAACAGTTGTCACTTAACAATGACGTAAATGCCACTTCCGACAAGCTATCATCGATTTTCTACAAGCAACAATGTCGGTTCTGGCACTTCCGACAAATCAGCATTACTCGTACAACGGGGTACGAGTAATGCTGATTTGTCGGAATCTGAAAGGTCAGAAGTGACTTTTCTCATATTAAGGCATAAAATACGAGATCTTTATAATAACATATCAAACGTAAATAACTTTTATAGTATTACCCTGAAAGTCATGATCCTACTTGAAATAAGTCAAAAGTTATGCACAATTTAGACTTTGAATCGCTCTCCTGTAAAGTTGTCGTTTTTCACATCCAACATTGTTAATAGTCATGGTCGACTTCATCTTTGATAGAAAAGTGAAGTGACAACTGACAGTACTTAAAAATAATGGTTCGTAAAAACTCTCACCTATATTTAGTGATCACAGTAGGCAAGTACTGTAGCGCTACAGAGTCACTGAACTGTACTAGTTCTATAAGTGGCTGTGACTCAGGCGCATACAGCTCTTTAAGTTTCTCCAAAACCTCCCCTCCGTTGTTTTCTGTAATGGTAATTACAGATTTAATTCAAGGGTGGACCCCGGACAGGTCGGTGGGATTGACAGGCCTTGGCCCTTCCCTGGCACTTGTAACTAGGACATGGTTCTGGTGCAAAAACCTATATAATAATAACAAAAAAAAGATATGGGCAAAAAGCCCATACACAACTTCAATTGTAAATTTAAAAAAAAAACACAGATTTAAGAGTACGTGAGGGCAACAGTTCCGACTCACTGGAACTCTCTGGCACTGGCGAGTGGTGACTCAACCGACAAGACTTCAAGCTTCGACCTCCGGTCTCCGGGGCGTAAAGTGGTATTAGAGCCACATTCCTGCATCGCGCTATCGAAGTTTTTTAAGTGCGTCTGTATACGACAGCTGAAATCAATCACGTGGGCTTCGGCCTGACCGAGCATACCACCTCACTCGGTCTGAAGATCTTCGGTTAGGGCCACCACTTAGAAATTAGAATCCAAAAAATGGGTAGAAGAATCTGTACTACTAGTTGTTGAAACCCGCAACTTCGGTGCGTAGAAATTTGTGTATGACGAGGAACCATTTATTTTGTGGAAAAAAAACGTCTTTTAGAGCTGCTACTTTCACAGTGAACTCTCTACAAGGAACACGTACACACCCTAAAGTATTATCACTTATTTTTGTTACGCACTGTATATCTTTTTTCGAGACACATAGTATAATTAATTATTAAGTATAGAAAAAAATATCAAAATTGGTTTCGTGGTCTAAGCTTGTTGAGGGAACAGTCGACAGACACACAAACAGACTTTTTCATGTTGACAAATCCATACTTATATTATATTATGCGAAAATATGTCTGTCTGCTACCTCTTCACAGTTCACGCCCAAACCTCTATACCGATTTTGACGAAATTTGGTATGGGAATACTTTTGAGTCTCGGGGAAAGACATAGGAAAAATTTACGGTTCCCGCGCGATAAACGAATTCTATAACAAGGCCCACTAGTATTAGTATAAAAGTGTGGAACTTACCAACAAAACAAGCATGCACAAGCTCAACCGTCTTCAAAACAATCTTCACACCATTCACAATCTTCTTCTTTATCTGTGCTTTCACATCACCGTCCAATATCTGGTCTAGATCAAACTGTAGTGTATTCTTTAGACTGGTGTTACTGTGGACCTCTATTAGCGTGTTGAGGAGTTGAACCATCGTCTGCGAGTCGAGTATGTATAGAGCTATGAGGCAGGAGCAGGATACCTGTAAATATTATTAGTATTATATGTTAGACTTTTAAGTGGGCCCATAGACGATCAATTTTAGTGTCCAATATTACGTATTGTGCAATATTAGTGACTTGTTATTGTTAATATTGAACATCACCACTTTTATGAGGGTTTCATATATATTTTTTGCAACAATGTTCATTTAAGTAAGTCAGTTAATTAATAATAATTTGGGATGATTTTTGGACATTATCATTTTCAATATTGTCTCTATTTTTGTAGAGAAAACTACTGTTGAGATTCATTGTCGTAATATAATAATATTGATTTTACTACCAACTAATAAAAAGAAACACAATTATTATGAAACCACACAATATTTTGTTTCACACTATATATTTAATTATAACATAATTATCACCTAACCAATGTTTGAATGTTCTGCGTAGTGCTTCGTGCTTAATACAATACCATTGGACGATCTCCGTGTATCGTCCAATGGTATCGTCTCATAGCACGAAGCTTCGTACGATAGACGCATGTGCGACCGCGGCATAAAGATAGATACCTCTACATTAATATCAACGTCTTGCAGTTTCTGTCCACACAAATCGATGATGGTCTGGCTCAAGTTGGTAATGGATGTCCACTGCTGCTGCACGATCCTCTGCAGCGACTGCAGTCCAGGCTTTGTGTTCTTACCACCGATCTGTAGCTGGAGACCTAGAAATTATTGTTAAGTTGTGAGCAGAAGTGGGAGTGGGAGCAGAAAACAGACCGAGAAAGTTGCTCTAATAGCGAAATATCATATTATCATAGGCTCTATTGTGTCTATTATGCTGATTCACCTTTTCTGTTAGAAAATTTTAGGAATAGTGGCATGATCATCAGAGTTGCGTTATTTTAATATTCTGACATAATATTATTATATATTGCTACATGAACATACCGGTATTAATATGCCTTGCCAAAATAAACAACTGTGCAGCCTTCACAAAGTTATTTTCACCAATGTACTTCCATATTTTTTCTGGTATTTCCATCAACAACTTAACTTGCACCGCCATTGCATTTAGAGGGTTTCTGTTAACCTGAAAACTAATAAATAGATTTTCAACATCATGTTTCATTATGTATTTTAGATAAATCCTTTTTGAGATCCTTAAAACATGTACTTTGCTAATGCTTCAACTCCCAAGCGCCCCAGGTGGGCCGCAATAACAATAAGCTATTGTGTCTGGTTTTTCCACTAATGAAAGACTATATAGCATTAATAACATTAATAGTTATGTATTTTGTAATATTTTTACAAATCACATAACTATTGCGGATATATTAATATTAACATAATTTTACACTAGAGAAAACTTATCATCTTTGAAATGCTTATCTTATAAAAAATATACAGACAAACATATATGTTTCCAACCGAATTCCAAAACGGAGGAGGTTATAACCTCCTCCGTTTTGGAATTCGGTTAATAATAGAAATTTGTTTGAGTTTAGAAGCTATGACTTTCTATATACTTTGCTGTTTAGGAGTTTTGTAACAAAATAGTAACAATAAGATATGCATGCAGGAATTCTATCATAAAACTAGTAATGTTAACGTAAACTTAGTTACCTTTGGGGCCTGTTGTCTATTTTGAAACCAACTAAATGTGTGTCATGTAAGTTTTTGCAGGCGACCATCATTTCACTTATATGCTGCAATGTGCTTCCAGTTGTTTCTTTCATTTCTTCTATTGTGTCTGCTGCATGTATTAAGTCTCTGTATCTTTCACTGAAAAAAGTGTTCCAGTTAATAATCAACCTATTTTGAAAGAGCTTTATCTATACTAAGGTTGGAGTGATAGAATAAAATAGACAAGCAAATATACTGCTTGGAAAACTAAGCAAGTGTACTTTACACTTAGAAACCTTGTACAAATTGATGCCATCAATTTGTGAAATGCTGTCTTACAAAGTTTAAAGTCAGTACATACTACATACCCAACCATAGCACGTAGCTCTTCTTTCTTTCGTTCAATTTCATATTGTAATTTCTTCTGTACATGATCAATTTCACTTATAAAGTGGGTCTGAAAAAGCTTTTCAGGGACTATTTCTAAGGGATTACTTTCCGCCATTTCTTAGTACCAAATCTTATTTCAGTTAATTAACTTAACTTATAAACTATTAATTAGGCTTTAAACATGGAAAATAAAAGGATATTTTAATTTTTTAGAAAATTACTCGGAATGTTGATATTGTGATACTAATGTCAAAATCGAATGACACGTTTACTGTCAAGTGACCATCAAGTGACGTACCTTGTTTTTTTTTTATTTTTGAATTTCCGTGTTTAGACTTTAGTCCACAGAAGGTCTATACCACCAAATTCATTAAAGTATAATAATCGGCCAAGAGCGAGTCGGACTCACGCACGAAGGTTTCCGTACCGTTATAGAGCAAAAATAGACCAAAAATTGTGTTTTTTGTATGGGAGCCCCCTTAAATTTTTATTTTATTTAAATACTCATATTATAATAAACTCAAAAAGAAATCAATATTGTCTCCAACTATTTATGTATGTCCGGCGTTGTAAATGTAAAATCAAAAATTGTTTGGGACTTAAGTGCTAGTTTCCCGTGACATTTTGTATCCAATCATAGTGCGCGAAAATGTCGTGATATACGAAACGATACACGTACGCGTCGCCTATTGGCTAATTGTTCCTACCCCCCTATCCTAGAATATTGTAACTTTTGCGCTAGAATACATTTTTTTGATACGCTAAGAATATACGTTGTTATTATTTCAAAATTCACCATAGGCCTTAGTAGTTCGAGTTTTTTCGAGCCTGTATATGTAGCAAATCACACGCCGCTACATAAGTGGACCTTCGAACCATATCTGGCGAGGATTTGAGCTGCGGAATCAAATCATCTGAACCAAGGCGACCGTTTGGACTGCTAACGGCCACGCAGCACTACCAGTGGTGACAATTTGCACGCAAACGAGGACTACGGTGCTGTGAGTTGTGACCAGGAGCGAGCAGCTGAATACGTACGCGATATCGACGGCAGAGGAACGTGCACAGGAGCCAGGATTCCCGGGTCCGCCCGCATCAGCTGAGTGCCCCTGCGGTGAGTACTTCACGTTAATATTCCCAATTTTCATAGGTCACTATTATGTCTTTGAGGGATATGGAAGGCCAGAGTAGCAAACCTCGTGATAAGTCTCCGTATAGAAATGTTACAGATGATAAAACTGAGCAAATTATTCGCGACCTCATTAGAAAACGCGGTGTTCTTAAGGGCAGATTAACAAAATTTGTTAATTACTTAAGTAGTGTAGCTGAACCGTTAAGCTCAGAATCGAGAATTGATTTAAAATTACGTATGGACGGTGCAGGTATTATATTTTCTGAATTCAATTCTATTCAATCCAAGCTCGAGGACACTGTCCCCGAGTGTGACATCGACGACCAGTTAGATCAGCGTCAGCAGTTCGAGGACTGTTATTACAGCACACTTTCGAAAGCTGAATCTATTCTTAGTGTCGGTAGGGAGGTCGCTGAATGCTCTAAAATGTGTTCTCATAATAATCAGTCGTCAGTTAAATTACCTGTCATCACTCTACCTACCTTTGACGGGTTATACGAGCACTGGCTAGAATATAGGGACACATACTTATCTCTGGTGCATAATTCGACAGATATTACCGACGTACAAAAATTTCATTACCTAAAATCGTCGCTAAAAGGTAGTGCTGAAATGGTAGTAAACGCGCTAGAAATATCATCTAAAAACTATTCTGTTGCGTGGGAACTTTTGCTAAATCAGTATGATAACAAAAGATTATTAGTGCAGAGTCACGTCAAAGCATTATTTACGATACAGCCGTTGCCGAAAGAGTCGTCTTCTCTAATCAGAAAACTTATAGATATTATAATTAATAATTTACGCGCCTTAAAAATACTCGGTGAAGCCACGGACCAATGGGATACCTTAATTATCTACCTTGTCACTTCTAAATTGGATAAGACGACTGAGCGGCAATGGGAGGAACATAAAGGTTCTTTATTATCTAATTCCAAAGTTACGCTGACGGTTGATCATTTAGTTAAATTTTTGAAATCCAGGGCCGATCTATTAGAAACTTTAATTCTATCGCACAATAAAGACACAAGCACTATAACCGAAGTTAACAAAAAATCATGTGCTACTTTTCGCAGTAACGTGACACAGTGTAACGTAGTATCTAATTTAAATAAGCCTGCCGGGCGCAATAATTCGCGTAGGTTGTGTGTAGTATGCAAGGCTCCGCATCCAATTTACACTTGTTCACAATTCATTAACATGGACTTAAAATCTAAACTTAAAATCGTTAAAGAACACAACTTATGTGAAAATTGTTTACGTTCCGGGCACACTGTAAACAACTGTTTGTTTGGACCTTGCAAAAAATGCAGCTCAAAACATAACTCACTAATTCATCGTTCTAGCGATTCTAATCATACCACAAGCCTTGTATCTAAATCATCAACTGTCGCCGCTGAGGCTAGCGCGAGCGGAATGGTAAGGCTCGCGCCCTCTCCCTCAATCAGTTGCGGTCAAAGCGATAAGGGACAGGTTTGCGATGTTCACGCGTACACGCACACAGATGTAAACTGCATTAATGAGCAACCAGTTTTGCTATCCACTGCGCTAGTTGAAATTCTCGATAAAGATAATAATTATCATGTCGCATGCGCTTTACTAGACAGTGGTAGTCAAAGTTGTTTCGTTACACATTCGTTTTGCAAAAAATTAAATCTTCCGTTAATACAGTCCACTAAAATGATATGCGGAGTAGGTAATATTATTTCACATTCGACGCATTTGTGTGACATACAAGTAAAATCGCGCGTTAATTCCTACTCGATGCGACTTCAATGTTTTGTTCTTAACGAGATAACGCCCACCTTGCCCGCTGTTCAGGTACACCACGCGCACTTTAAGGTACCTGATAACGTTCAGTTGGCAAATTCGCAATTTTTAGGGCAACAAAATATAGATATTTTAATAGGAGCGGACAGGTTTTGGGACTTGCTCGAGGATGGCAAGATACGTTTACCGAACGGTCCATTCTTACAAAATACTAAGTTAGGTTGGATGGTTTCGGGTCCTATCAATCATAATAATATTATGCAAAAATATGGACACGTCCAGTGTAATTTTAGTACATCTATAGACGCTCAATTACGTCAGTTTTGGGAGCTCGAAGAGCTAACTCAGCCTCGGAATACGTACTCTGATGAAGAGATGGCTTGTGAACAAAGTTTTACAACAAATACTACACGTGACAAGCACGGTAGGTTTGTTGTTGACATTCCGCTCAAAAAATCATCTGAGGTTCTGGGCGAATCGTACTCCCAAGCTGAGCGCCGTTTTTTCGCTTTAGAAAAACGGTTGCTACGCGCACCCACTAGCTATAAGCAATTATACGTAGATTTCATGCGAGAGTACATCGACTTAGGTCACATGACTAAGGTCGATAGTTATTCGAACCCCAACTATTTTCTGCCGCATCACGGCGTGTTTCGTGAACACAGTACTACTACGAAACTCCGTGTCGTGTTTGACGCCAGTGCAGCCACTAGTAACGGAATTTCGTTTAATGACATACAATTCGTTGGACCTCCTATTCAGGGTGACTTGCTAGGTATACTGTTGCGCTTTAGACAGTTCCGATACACCGCGTTAGCCGACTGCGAAAAAATGTATCGTTCGGTCCTCGTTAATCCGAACCAACGTGATTTACAGCTAATCGTGTGGCGCGACGAACCGTCTAAACCGCTTGCAGTATACAAGCTGAACACGGTCACATATGGCACGGCTTCGGCACCGTTCTTGAGTGTACGCTGTTTGAAGCAACTGGCTGCTGAATGTTCCGACCTTGAAGTCAAAAGAGTCATAAATAACGATATTTATGTTGATGACCTCCTGACCTCTAGTGACGACAAGGTCAAATTATTAAAAATTTGCAAGGGTACCGTAGACGCGCTAAAGTCCGGTTGTTTTACTTTACGCAAGTGGGTTTTCAATTTTGAAGTCCGCGAGGGCGCATACCCAATGTCCCCGAATGATAATAATATTATTGATACATTTCGCAACTTAAACTTCGGGGAACATAGCCAATGTAGAACTTTAGGCTTAGGTTGGTGCAACGTTTCTGACGATTTTAATTTTAATACGCAGTTACAGCAGGCTACTTCTAATGTAACGAAACGCACCATATTATCTTCAGTTTCGCAAATATTTGATCCATTAGGTTTATTAAGTCCGTCGATTATTATAGGCAAAGTTTTATTACAACGTCTTTGGTTGCTTAAGTTACAGTGGGACGATCCGCTTCCCGCGGATATTTTACGTACGTGGAACCGGTTTGTTGACAGTCTGTCTCATCTTTCTTCAATAAAGATTCCGCGACACGCATTTCAGTGTGACGGCACACGAGTCGAGCTGCACATTTTCACGGACGCCTCACAGACAGCTTACGGCGCTTGTGCTTATGTGAGAACCGTATGCGATGATCGTGTTGTCGTAAAATTATTAATGTCGAAGGGTAAGGTAGCCCCATTGAAGCCTGTTAGTATACCTCGACTGGAGCTATGCGGCGCGTTGCTAGGCGCTAAACTCTACGATAAAATTCGCAGTTCGCTCACTCGCGAGTTCGACGAAGTCATATTCTGGACCGACTCGACTATTGTGCTAGGCTGGTTACGTATGACACCTAATTTACTTAAAACGTTCGTACAGAATCGAGTCGCCGAAATACACGAACTGACTAGTGTATTTACCTGGAGGCATGTAAGTGGCAAAGATAATCCAGCCGACCAAATCTCTCGCGGAGTCAGCCTTCAGGATTTAGCTTTATCCAAGGAGTGGTGGGGAGGCCCTCCATTTTTACACGCATTAAATTTAAATTTTAATTCAACTTCAGATATAAATTCAAACACGGAGTTCCTACCTACTGATTTGCCTGAACTAAAATCTTGCGCTATAAATACATTTTTAAATCAAAATATTAATACGGACGAAACATTCTTTCCATTCAACAAATTTTCAAACTTCAATCGTATGAGTCACGCGGCTGCCTATTTACTGCGCTTCACGCACAATAGCCGGCCGCGCCACAGAACCGATCAGCTGACGGGCGCGATCGGTGTCGATGAGTTGAATCGCGCGGTGATTATGCTGGCTAAGTTATCACAAAGGCAGTCATTTTCTTTGGAGTACAATTTGCTAAAGAGTGGAAGGAATGTTAAGTCAAGCAACAGACTTTCAAGCCTAAATTTATTTTTAGATGAAAAGGACCTAATTCGTGTAGGTGGCAGAATAAAAAATTCTATAGATTTTAATTATAATAAAAAGCATCCTATACTTTTATGTTCTAAGCACTATTTTACTCGCTTGCTATTTATTCACGAACACAATCAATCTTTGCATTGCGGGCCACAGGCGCTGCTGTACCGCTTGCGCGAGCAGTGGTGGCCGCTGTCAGGTAGGAATCTTGCTCGGAAGGTCACTCATCAGTGCGTCACTTGCATACGGGCCAGGGGTAAAACGCTAAGCCCACTTATGGGCAACCTGCCCAAGGAGCGCTTGACGGCAGGTTTCCCTTTTATTCGCACTGGTGTGGATTACGGTGGACCAGTGTCCGTTTTAAATCGAAAGGGTAGGGGAGCAAAATTAGTAAAGTCCTATATCTGTCTGTTTATTTGTTTTATTACTCGCGCTATTCACTTGGAGCTTGTCAGCGACCTATCTACTGACGCATACCTCCTCGCTCTCAAACGATTTATGTCTCGACGTGGAAAACCGTGTGAAATTTTCTCAGATAATGGACGAAATTTTGTAGGTTTAAAAAACGAGTTTGCTCAGTTTTTATCATCTTGTAGTAAAGACGTTGTAGATTACGCAAAGAGTCAAAATATTAAATTCTCGTTTATTCCTCCATATTCCCCGCATTTTGGTGGCTTGTGCTAAACTCACGTCCGCTGGTACCTCTGTCTTCGGATCCCTCGGATTACTATCCCCTCAGCCCTGGCCATTTCTTGATTGGCCGACCTCTCACGGCACCGGTGTGTGAAGATGACCTACAGCACTTACCTGTACACCGGTTGAGCCGCTATCAGAGAGTGGAACAGCTGCGGCAGCAGTTTTGGACGCGCTGGGCTAGTGAGTATATCTCGGAGCTGCAAATCAGAGCTAAGTGGAGGGAAAATGCGGAATTGAAGCCTGATACGCTTGTCCTAATCAAGGACGTGGCTCTTCCGCCGTTGAAATGGCAACTCGGTCGCGTGGTTAGGACAATTCCTGGTGACGATGGCATCGCCAGAGTGGCGGACATCAGGACAGCATCAGGTGTCATAAGGCGATCTTACACGAAGATCTGTCCACTCGTGAGAGAGGAATAGTTTTAAAAGCTGGTGCTTTCAAGGCCGCGGGCATGTTTGGGACTTAAGTGCTAGTTTCCCGTGACATTTTGTATCCAATCATAGTGCGCGAAAATGTCGTGATATACGAAACGATACACGTACGCGTCGCCTATTGGCTAATTGTTCCTACCCCCCTATCCTAGAATATTGTAACTTTTGCGCTAGAATACATTTTTTTGATACGCTAAGAATATACGTTGTTATTATTTCAAAATTCACCATAGGCCTTAGTAGTTCGAGTTTTTTCGAGCCTGTATATGTAGCAAATCACACGCCGCTACAAAAATGTTACCGTATGTTACTTTTGTAGAAAGCAATCCATAGGTGAAGGCTCATTATTATTCTACTGTAGGGATTTACTATAGTATTTTTGTATAAAATAAGGGCAAATAAAAAACAAACATAAAATAAAATTACAATTTATTTCCTCACTTTTACCCTCATTAACTTTATAGTTATTGCCGATTGAGATTATCACTTCACTTCACTTGTCCTAGTACATCACTTCGTACACTGTCGCTTTTTTGTCCCCTGAACCCGTCACTATGTACTTATCGTCCGCTGATATATCACAACTGAGCACCGATGATGATTCCTTGGACTGAAACAAAAAACAATATTTTAATGTAAAGACAATTACAAAACAAAAATATTACTTATATCAAAGTCTATGTCTTAAAAGTATATTTTCTTCTTAACCACTTTTTGTGCTTTATCAACAACTCAAACAAATGACACTTAGGTATTTCTGAATGTGAAAAATTATAACATTATTAGGATCACTGAGATACTGTCTATTTAAAGTATGTCAATAAAGTGAAGAAATTAAAAAGTTGCAACATCATAGTGTCATCCCTTTTAAATCAATCTAAGAAAAAAGGGATGACACTACGATGTTGCCACTTTTTAATTTCTTCACTTTCTTGACGGACTTTTAAGTTTAATTGGAAGATTACACTTCCAATTAAACTTAAAACTCACACCCAAACTGCGACGAAATTAGTATGCTACTTCTTGCTTTCACAATACACATGATTATTGCTATCTCTCCATAAGTACTTGCTAGAGGCAGATGAACATTATTGTGCAGGTGAAGATCAACCTATTTTCTCAACTCTACATCTAAATTATATCTTAAAAAACCTTCCAAACCAGATCTTTGCTACGACATCCCACAATAAAAAAAAACAATCTGTCAACTGTCAAACCTGGAATATGCTCGCGCCGTAAGGCGTCCGCCACGCGTTCAGCAAGTTATCCTTCCCCGTCGACACGAACCACTTCCCGCACTGCGCGAACTTGAGGGACAGCACGCAGGACTCGTGCAGCACCAGCTGGTAGCGGTCCGGCTTGCCCGCGTGGAGCACTTCGACGTGGGAATTCTCCATGCCAACTGCTAGCCAGGACCCTGGAATGTGTATAACTTGCAATATGAATATGATGGAAGTAGATGTTACAACCTACGAATAATAAGAACTAAGGAAACGTAACTCCCATACTTGAACTGTTTTGAATTTGGTTCCTTTTCATACACTAAAATATGGCAATAGCAACCAAACACTAACTCTCAAATTTACGGAATAAAGCCGTTGACATTAATTGCTACTTCTATATTATTTACACAAAATTGTGTACCGAATACATGCATAAAGTATGCATGTATTCGGGTTACATTTTGTAGACTCGTGGACAAATTTTTTGACACAGTTACTCTTCTTTGGTTTTCATTATTCGTAGGTCACACACACTGTTCTTTAATATTTTTCATACATAATCGAACAAAAACAGTTACACTACTTAAAGCGTAACTGTGTACTATTAGAGAAACTTATTCATAGGCAGGCTTACATCATAATATGGTCAGGTTATGTCAGGCCTTCCGACAGATCACGATTGACATATTATCTACATAACGGGACCAAATTACGCAAAACCACCATTGACATTTAGTGGTTGTTCAGACACAGCGGGAACCGCACGGTTCCCTTGCAGAAACCGAGCGGTTAAGCGTGAACGTTCTAATACAACGCCTTCGTAATAATCTGCGAACGGTTAGAACGCGCGGGTTTAACGCCTCTAGCCCACAGATGCAGTTCGCTGCGAATTCGGGGCGAAACAAATGCAAAACAGGAATAGAGCGAAATGCAATATAACGCATTGTCGTGTGGCAGATGAGACAGTAAATGGTTTCGCATTTGTTCTGCGTCTGTAGACTAGAGGGGTAAACTGCGCGCTTACCGCTGTGTATAAACAAGCACTTAAATCCATCTCTCAAACGAATTAGACGTAACCCGATCAAATATCGTTGGTTGTCCTATGAATTATATAGGTTATCGTTAGGTTTACCTTAGACCGTAAACTTCGAGTATAATGCTACATTTAACAATACTAACCTGTCGGACAATATCCTAGCGAGAATATCTGGCTAGAGAAGTCGTGCTGGTGTAGCTGGCGTCCTTCCCGCAAGTCCCAGGATCGGACAGTATTGTCGAGCCCGCCCGTCCAAAGCCGCGTACCGTCCGGACTGATGTCGATACAGGACGCGCCGTCCGTGTGACCTGCGATACAACATAATAAATGTTTTAAATAATTAATTGAAAAATGGAACAAAATAATCATTGCCACAGATTATAACATGTTACATGAGTCATGACGCGTCCGACTCCCTATAGGTGACAAAATAATTTTCACTAAATGACTATGATCTGGTTGCGTTATGAGTAGAAATTCTTAAAATAACCAACGATATCAAAATACTTAGATACGACGTATGCCGTCAAAACTGTAGCAATGTTTTTGCATGCAAAATGTGCATCGAGAAAATATTGTCATACTTTTTTTTGTCTTACAGTAATAGCATATACTACTTTCTCTTTCGCTCATTTTACGCTTTAATCGAATCGAGAAAATATTGTCGTCCTTTTTTGTCTTACAGTAATATCATATACTACTTTCTCTTTCGCTCATTTTAAGCTTCGCCTTGAGAAGACAATAATTGAAATATTAATAAAATCTTAGTAATTACGTGTGAAATATTACACCTTTGGCTTTATTTGTATTCTTCGTTTTGTTACTGCACTGTCGGAAGGCACATGACGGCATTCTGGAGCGATATGTAGCGAAAAACCACGCGGTAATTAATTAATTAAACACGTCCGGCTGTTACCGCGTCCTAAGGCACACTGCTCTCAGATGAGTGAGCTCACTCATTTCGAGGGTGACACATTTTCGCGCTGACGATTGTATGGAATGCCTTTTCTAACATTCTATGAAAAAAAACTATTTGCCGTTTTCATTCCTGCACAAAATATTTGTAAATCGTTTTGAAACTTGATATAAGAGTTAGAAATATTTTCGTTCACGAGCGAAAGAGACAAATAGTAAATCGGACGTTTTATCTTATAAAAACATACCTTGGAATTGCCTAACTAACGTCTGATTGTGCAGGTCCCATACAGCTATGTTACCGTCTGAACAGCAACTGAAGCAGACCTGCAAAGAAAGCATAATAGTATAAGATAATGACTTTATACCATAAAGTAAACTCCAACAAGCTATGATTTCGCTAGAACATAGACTTTGAATTTTGAATCAAGGATAGAACCCATGTGGGACCGTGTGGGACACATCAACTCCCATGTAGATTGTAATTAGACATTTCATTACACACTTAAGTGTCCATAGAAAAACTTAGAATCATCCATAGACAAAGTAAGAATTATCCATAGACAAGTTATCCAAAGACTTTGGAATTATCGAAAGATATCCGGGCTAATAGCTAGCGCGTAGCACACAGATGTAGAAGAGACAGTACTTTTGTTGCCAACTTAAACGTTCACAGACAAAGTTATACCTTATAATCATTCATAGACAAAGTATCATCCACAGACAATTACCTTAGAATCCGGGCTAATAGCTAGCGCGTAGCAAGCAGGCGCCGTAGAAGTCAGTTTGGCGCGAGTTCTAGGCGTGGGCCTAACTCCCATAAAGAGAGGTTGAACGCGTTTACTCCAAATCAAGCGTCCATAGACAAAGCCATGTAGGGTCCATAGACTATAAAATATAGCATCCACAGACAAGTACCTTGGAATCCGGGCTAATAGCAAGCGCGTAACAAGCAGGCGCCGTAGAAGTTAGTTCGGCGCGCATTCTAGGCGTGGGGCCACCCAACTCCCATATAGAGAGATTGGACGCCTCGCCTCCAACTAACAACGTCCGCCCGTCGGGTAGCAGCTTCACTGATCTGATGTAGTTGTCACGTTGCTGAAAACACATTTTTTTTTTTTTTATGAAATAAGGGGGCAAACGAGCAAACGGGTCACCTGATGGAAAGCAACTTCCGTCGCCCATGGACACTCGCAGCATCAGAAGAGCTGCAAGTGCGTTGCCGGCCTTTTAAGAGGGAATAGGGTAATAGAGAAGGGAAGGGAAGGGAATAGTTGAGGGTAGGGAAGGGAATAGGGTAGGGGTTAGGGGATTGGGCCTCCGGTAAACTCACTCACTCGGCGAAACACAGCGCAAGCGCTGTTTCACGTCGGTTTTCTGTGAGAACGTGGTATTTATCCGGTCGAGCCGGCCCATTCGTGCCGAAGCATGGCTCTCCCACGTATAAAATTTAAAAATTGTAGAAAGCCAGAAATTATATTGTTGCGATTTTATGATATCGTCAGGGAGGTAAACAAACAGCTGTATTTCAAAAATTTTGCTCTTGATTCGGCCACTTCAAAATGATATTTGGTTACTAATGAAGGAGAATGTAAAAGCGGTTTTTCGAGGGATACTTTCCAATATCGCGGCGTTAGTTGTGATTCTGGTAAAGCGCCAAATATTCTTATAGGACTGTATGTAGATTACAGTAATTATTAAACAGTCAAGGGTATGACTAAATAAATTGAGAAGAATGGTACAACAATGAACACAATTCCTAATTCTTAATTTAAGATTCAATCAGTATGGACTTTGTAAACTGACTAGTTTTGTCGGCCAACAGGGAAAATATACTATTCTGTGTGTTAATTAAATTAACACACCTATCTTTTTTATAAATAACAAACTCACCAAGCAATCCAACTGCGCCAGTGGTTCCAAACCCGGGGCGCCCGGATTGGTTATATCCCATAGCTTCACACACCCTTTTCCGCCGGTGTACGCGTACCGAGCCGTGCCAGTCAGCGACAGGGCGACCGCACATACAACCTCCCCGTGCGGTAACGTCGCCGCCTGTCGCGCACCCCGGGGAACCCCCGGTGCGGTTAACGCGTCCGCCGGAAACGGAACCGGTTGGAGCGGCCCGCCGCATGTGTGGAATGAGTATGCGCTGTGGAAAGAATTAATTATCATTAGCAATACTTCTTCTTCTTTAAAAATGGCCGACTCGGTAAATTGCCAATGTCAGAGTGGCTCGAAAGACTTTGCTCTATGTAGTGACTAGTGAAGGTCTGGTAAAGTAATAAGTGTACGGCTACAATTAGCAATACTTATTGATCTATTTGCTTTAAGGTAGAAGTATGCGATGGAAAAAGTATTGGAATTAATTATTGAGAGCAATACTTATGGGTCTTAGACTACATTCACATTCAGTAGCGCGGCCGCCGCACTAGTGGTCACTTAATGTGAAGGCAGCCTAATCGGTTAAGAAGGTAGTGAATTGTTCATACTATGATTAAATGGCTTATTAAGAGCTCCCCACACATAACTGCGAATTTGAATCGCAAATATCTGCGACAAATCTTATAATAAAAATTACATGCGAATTCGTAATTATGTGTGGGGGTCCTTATATTAATAACAAGCATGATGGATTATTTGAATTCTTGATAATGCAAGGTAGCTTAATTTTCGATTCGCAAAAGGAGTTAATTATGCGTATAATACGAATAAATTGGCTTATTGTAAACACAGTATCAACATCATAATTCTAGTGCCTTTTCATAGCGAATTATCTATAATATGCCATCGTATTGCATGCATTCTTAATCAATCAGGTCTTTATTTTTTTATCATTAAGATGTGTGCATACCGATGTAACAAGTCACAAACTGCTAAGTGACAGAGTTAGATGCAAGATAATGCTGTCGTTTGACGTCAGACAGCAGATCTGTCAGTTGCCGTTAGTAATGGGTCTGTCACATTTATTTGCTAGTACTCTCAATATATCTTACTAGTATTGCTTATAATGCTTTAATTCATTGATACTTTACCATAATCTAGGAGAACCACGCCAACAAAAAACTGAAAAAATAGACTATATCTTTTTATATCTTAAACTTCGTTGTTTTATTTAAAATATCTTAGTTTAACGTTGTTTCTTTTTAATATTTAGGTCAACATTTTTTCAATTGATGCAGAAAATATTATAAGACGTTTTTATCAAGGAATTTGTAAATTATAATCAGAAAATATTATAATTTACAAATTCCAACACCAGAAATGAATATCGCAATGAAAATTTGTAAACATTTTCTTTTTAAGAGTTGTGCTAATGTTTTCCAATGTATGTTTTTCTGTTCAGCTTAATTATTTTTGCTTTCGCTGGTTTACTTATGAAAATTAATTTTAAAATTACCAACTACCATACCAATTCATGATATAATCAATCTACTTATTGGCTTGTTAGGGGTTAGTTTAAGGCTATTCTGGTTAGTATATTATTACTTATATATTCATATAAGCAAACAGAAAAATAGACATAAACACATATTGTAAAGAAATAAACATTTATTTACAAAACACTTTTTACATAGACACTAAAACATGGCAACTCTTTGTACATACAAGAATTTCACATAACATTAAGTTAAAAAAAATAATATTTAACACCCATGATGGCTTACAAGAATGTTTTAGGGAGGGAAAATCAGACCTTATGCCGTTATATTGCAAAATGTCACCTGAAAATATTTGTCAATCTCCTGTCAATGTCATCCAAGTTTAATTTTGCATGTCGGCTGTCGCCAAAGAATGAATTAACTCTGTTGTAATTTTGGGCTACATAATTTCCATGTCATTGTCATCCGAGCTCTCATGACAATGTCATCCACGCGCTAAAACATCCTGGTGGGTCCATATAAAGCGTCATGTCAGTCTTTTCGCAGATAATAAATTTAACGCGAATAGACCAGTGACAAATAAAAAGAAACAAAGCCAACAAACATGTTTTAAATGGTGATTGAAAGTTGTTAGTTTAGTAAAGTGAAGAACCTTTGTATTTATGAATGAAAGCTGGCAGATTAGTATATAACATTAGATATTCAATTATACAGCCATGTAATGATAAAAAATCGCGGGAATGCTTATGTCTATGCCACGCCAACGAATTTAAAAAATATGGCACGTCACTTGACATTTACAATGTTTGTTCCCATTAGGGAATAACAGAAAAAACAAGCGTGCTTTGCTTTCTTTTATTAAAAAGAAATAATTTCACAGGTCTTCGTAACTAGCACGATTGCCTTTACCGATTATGTATTATGGGATTTACAAGGACGACTAAAGCCGCACACAGAAAATTAAATTGGATATTTTTTTACGTGTGTAAAATACGTAACGTCACGAGTTTTTCTAAACAAAAGTGAAAATATTATTTGCTCTTTCAGCGCTGCTACTTTTACAAATATATGTATAGGGTATACACGGGATTCATACACACCTTAAAGTATTATCACTTAGTTTTGTTACAGCCTGTATATTGCCACTTTTTTCAAGATTTTTTAATATTTTTTTTTATTTCCGCCGTGCGGCTTTAGTCCCGTGCGTCAATTACAAATAAAAAAAAACAAATTACGGTTTGGCGGGCGGTAACCCGTTGCGCGGCGGCTCGTAGGGCGCGCGGTACGAGTATGGGAACCCGTAGCGACCCGTCGGCGTCGGCGCGCGGGTCTTCGCGCCGGGCGTGCCGGGCTTATCCTGAAATGAAAAAAAAAAACAATTTTAGCAATATATATAACAGATAAAACTATACTACAGATTACAGGACTAACAATGGCATTAGGATATTAAAGAGCTTCTGAAGACACAACTAGGTTTACGTAGGTACGTCACACGTTGTGTCTCGCCAGTTCAATATGTTGGCACATCTACATGATATCATGCCGGATTCAAATTTTCTCTCAGAAACAGCCTGGAGATAGACGGACAGACAGCGAAGTCATAGTAATAGGGTCCCGTTTTTCCCCCTTTGGGCATGGAACACTAAAAATGCATTGAAAAGGAATAAATAAAGTTAGACAGAGACAGTCGTTCACCTATCTCACTCACATCTTTGCTCTTCGGCGTGGACCGGCTTGAGCTCGAACCGGAGCGCGAAGGCGGCCTCGGGCCGTTCTCTGTTCTCTCTTCCGTGCGAGCGCTGGGGGAACCACGCTCCTCCTGAAAGCGTTGGCTAAACTCAGCGACTGATTACGAAACTAACAGTCAATTCAGACCACAACTCGATGCGTAGACGCATGTCTAAATTTGTATTGAACTGACAATTCAATTGTGTGAGACGTCTTACAAATCTGTTAAATCCATACAAATTTTAGGAATGCATCAACGCGTCGCGTTGCGGTCTAAATTGACCGTAAGAAGAGCCAGTCCACACGGCGCGTTTCGTCAGCGTTGTGTCGACGCAGCGCTGCCGTTGCGTTGTTTTACATACAAATAACCAAGGTGTTCACACGGCGCGCTGCGTCGTGACAGCAGCGCGCAACGCACACATGACGGACAGCAGCTCCCGAGACGAAGCGGGAGGGGGTGTTGACGTTAAGACTGCTTCGTAATAACGCTGCGATGACGCAGCGCCCGTGTGGACACCTGGGTTATCTGTATGTAAAACAACGCAACGGCAGCACTGCGTATAAACACTGTATACAATTAATCTATTTTGCTTGTATTTAAGTATTTAAACTAAAAATATAAAATCATAGATAGAGATAACTACTATCCCAAAGATTGAAACAAATTTTTAGGGACCTGATTCATTATCAGTTCACAGAGATTCCTCACCTCGTTCGCTACATCTACGACGAGATCTTGATCACTCTTCTCAGCATCGCTGTCCTAAAATAAAAACAGAAAATCATTAAATATGTCTATGACAATAAAAACCAGCAAAAATTTAAAAAGCAAAGCTTAGTAAAGACTAAATTACAATTAATGTAAAACAGTTAAAAATTCCTTTTTATAATATGAGCACAAAATATGTTTCGTTGGAACGAATAAAACGGACGCATGGTACGTCATAACTCATTTAATATTATTATGATTATTGTAAACATTCATTGCAAGGAGTAATATATATATATATATAGCCATAGGTAAGCCGTCTCTTTAGAATAGTTGCACTCCACATTCTCCAATCGAAAAAAAAAACTTTCACAAAATATGATGAAAGAGTACTATGGTACAATACCAAAATTTGTTATATTTTTAAATTTTGACTGCTCCATTTGGATTAATAGACGGCACGTATACAGCTTTATTATGTAACAAAGTAATATTATTTATATCAGCCCGCATGCTAACACCAACCACCTATAGTAACATACATACACTACACAGACTCACACGGCCGGGTACCTTCTCTTCCTTCCGGCGCTTCGCCTCTTGTTCGGGCTCCGCTGACCGGGGTCTGTACTTTTGTTCGTGGGGGGACACGGAGCGCCTTTGCTGGAAAATAATTTATGACAAAATGATGTTACTACATAGACATAATAATAACAACTTCCAAACTAGTTTCGGTGACGGTGGCCGGCTTCATTGAAACCAGGCCAGTTACGCCGTTTATAGTGACCAAGTGTATGCGCAGTACACAAGAGCACTCTCTATTTCTTTACTCTCATAATCCCGTAGGACGGACGAGAGATTTACTTGTCAGGCAATCAGGTAATCAGCCTGCAATGTTCTAATAAAACTTGGAAAAATCATGTTTCCAACGCGGGAATCGAAACAACGACCTCAGATTCAATAGCCACGCTCTAAAATAGATATTATTGACATGTCATATGTTTTTTAGGGTTGCGTACCCAAAGGGTAAAAACGGGACCCTATTAACTAAGACTTTGTTGTCTGTCAGTATGTCTGTCTCCAGGCTGCATCTCAAGAACCGCTATAGCTAGACTTTTGAAATGTTCACAGATTGTGTATATCTGTTGCCGCTATAACAACAAATACTAAAAACAAAATAATATTAATAATTAAGGGGGCTCCCATACAAAAAACACAATTTTAGGTTTTTTTTCTCTATAACGGTACGGAATCCTTCATGAGCGAGTCAGTTTCACACTTGGCCGATTAATTGTGTTGTTTGGGGCGCCTATGACCGTTTGTCCACCGCCGTCACTGGGACTAAAATGGTCCCTTTGAAGAATCATGATATGAATCATAATATGATTCATTTTTCTAAAATCGCTAAATGCAACTCTGCTTGCAATTCATTTCTGTATTTTTGTACTGATTTGACATTTGTCATTTTGACAGTTTTGACAATTCATTTGCAGAATTGATTGAGAGGAATTGCTGAATGTGACCATTTTAGCCCCGCATGTCCTAGGCTATAGGTTTCATTTTCCTCTACAGCACTACAAAGCAGCGGCAGCAAGGGTCGGTAAAACCAATGTATCCTAGGTCCAAAAGTAGCATTTTATCGGCCCAAAATAATCTCGTTCTCGGTGGACGGCGGCATGTCAATATAATGTTAATTGTGATCTGTCGGCTGGGCTTGACATAACACGACCAAATTACGTAGGTCGCTTCTCCTTCCCTTCTCTGATAGTACCAGGATCACACACCTGTTGGGCGATAGCTCTCGCGGCCAGGCGGTCGTCGTCACGGGGCGGCGGCTGACCGGGGTGCGGCGGGGGAGGCCCGCTCGACAGCGGCGGCTTGGACTCAGGCGGCGGTAGCTCCTGAACATAGATTATTAGTTTAATGGATATTAAAGTTGGTTCTTAGTATTGGCTACGTGACTTTATCGCTTGGCGAAACTGGAGGGGGGAATAGGTGTTTGTGATCAAAACGTAACAAGTGACAACTTTTATAGGGTGAGTAAGGTAAGGTATACTAGAGTAAGCGGTAAGCGCAAAAAGCCAAAAAGAGAAGCAATAATTAGTGAAGGTAGCATGGGTAGACTGGACAATACAGGGGTGAACCCTGGTGAAACTTACCCACCCCACCTGCTTTGACGGTATGCCATGATGACGTTATAGTCAATTGATTTAACAGCTGTTTTCACGCTGTTGTAGCAGCTTTTATTTTTAACGGGCAATTGGCCCACCAGTCACCACTGCAACTCCTATGTCGCCAGGATCCAACCGCAAAACCCATTGACATGATCTCAGGGATGCTCGAGGGACAAGCTAAATTTGTCTTGGGACCCGCATGGATCTGTCGCGTTTCTGTCGCTGACCTGTACCTTGTGCGCGGGCGCGGGCAGGTGCGGCGGCGGCGCCCCCGGGAACATCAGGCCTCCGCCGAGCAGCGCTCCGCCCCCGGCGACTCCGTGCGGCAGCCCCGACGCGTGGATCTGTTGCTGAGAGGAATACCAAGTTAATCGTGTACACGTGACGAGGCGAAACTGACTATAGATAGACGAGTACCAAGTTAATCGTGTAGAATTGTAGATGGCACATCAAAAGGTGGATTTGACTATCGATAACGCCCATAATTTTATGCTGGCACTTCGTACGTATTTGCGTATTAAATGTATTCGCCAACCACCATGTGTAGACGGTATGTTTGACAAAGTACCTATTGGCCTTATTTGCCTATTTGACAAATATGACCAATACCAAATAATTATACGTATCCGTACTTTTGTCGGTTTTTGACGCACATCAAAAGGATCAAATAGGCAAGTAAACAAAATCAAGTAGAAGTTTGGTATTTGACGTCCGTGTGTGGAAGGCCGTATTTGCCTTTATTTGCTTGTTAGTTTATACGTCAATAATTTTGCCAAATGCAACAGATAGCCAATAGCAAATACGAATAGCCATGTGAAGTGTCAGCATTACGCGTTAATCGTGAACAAGTGGAAGTAAAGTGCTTTGGGATCTGACTATAGATATCGCCCGGTAATGGTTAAGGCTTAGGCCAAACCTACGCGACCACGCGACTGCGAAGCGGGAGCGTCAATACAAAACACACATTTGATAACTTGTCAAATGTGTGTTTTGTATTGACGCTCCCGCTTCGCAGTCGCCTGGTCGCGTAGGTTTGTTCAAACCTTAATGGGTATAATATGACATAATATTGCAGGGACGCATTATTTGCTGTGAGGAGCTACAGTTTAATAGTAAAGATGGCAGTTGGCACATGACAAACCGTGTAATAAGTCTGACATGACATTGGACTCACTCTGCCTCACACTATCAAAATATAATAGTAATGATCAAGGATTACAGCCCTACCGGGGTATTTTGAGCCGTGGCCAGTCACGTCATGAGACGTCGTCTCGAATCAAGACCATAAAGTTTATATACCTAGCGGAATAGAGAAACAAAGGCCTGAGCAAAAGAGATGTCACTATCAGTAACACTGCGTGGTAAAAAGAGACGTGTGATACATGACAGCAGCACTCTTTTTTTGTCGTCTAGTCGGCACGTGCCGCACGTTGACAATTTAATCTCATAGAATTCATGTTCAATCATGCTTGTGTAAGTGTATACGTAGACATATTTTTCACACAGATGAAAACCAATTTTGGTTACGTTTGACAGCTCGAGATTATTGCTCTATTCCGCTAGGTATATTAACTTTATGATCAAGACACATTGTACATTTGTTTCACACCGACCCCGTGATCAAAATCATCCAAGCTTCAGAATGACATCATAATATGTTAGGGTCAATTTATACTAGCGCAGAGTCGAAGCGCATCGAAGCGAATTATTAAAACTGAATATAACAAATTCCACCATAACTCCAAAGCGTTAAGAGGAGTCCACACCGCCCTTTTTTCCATACAAACGTTGTCCCCTGTTTCCTCCCTGGATAATGCTAGTAGAGTTATAATTTTTTTCCTGAATATCTACGGCCACTAATACAATGTCCCTATGTTTTCTTTTTTTTCATAATTTAATTATTAAATAAGATATGAACGTTCAAAAACCCAAAAAAATGGCCAGATTTTCCGCTGTGTTCAAACGTCCAGAAAACAGATTTGGCTAGATTATACAAAAAAAAGCAAAACATAGGAACTCAGCTCAAGCCTTTTTTTAATCTTTAATGAAAAAAGTACTTAAATCGGTTAAGTTTTGGAGAAGGAATCAGGGGACAACGAATCGTTGATTTTCTGGATTTTCTGCAGTTGTCTCTATCGCGTTCTGCGGTATAGGCTTGAGGTAAGGGAGACAGCTATAGATATTACACGTACTTTTTTTTCATTTCTCTAGCCCCTGGTGTATCCTCTTAAGAGAATACACCAGGGGCGAGAGAAATTGAAAATAGGTATTTGAAAATGTATTGCTGTCTCACCAATCTCAAGTCTCCCACCGCAGAGCGCGATAGAGACAACACGACAAAAGTCCTAATAAAGGAACAGCAAATCTTCGATTCGTTGTCCGCTGATTCCTTCTCCAAAACTTAACCGATTTAAGTATTTTTTTCATTAAGAATTAAAGCAAGGCTTGAGCTGTTTTCCTATGTTTTATATTTTTTGTATAATCTAGCCAGTTTTGTTCTCTGGGTGTTTGAACAGAGGAAAATCTTGCCATTTTTTTTTTGGGTTTTTGGACGTTCTTATCTTTTTAATTATAAAATTATGAAAAAAAAGAAAACATAGGGACATGTCAATAGTGGCCATAGATATTCAGGAAAAAAATCATAACTCTACCGGAATTATCCAGGGAGGAAACAGGGGACAGCGTTTGTATGTAAAAACGGCGGTGTGGAATTCTCTTAACGTGTATTACTTCTGAGAATTTAAAAAGGCGCGTGCATCCGCGCGAATTCGCGTCGATGCGCCCGACCAACGCTGATTGAATGTATGCGTTACGCTCTGGAGTTAAGGTTGCATTTTCTGTGTTCAGTTTTTGGGAATTCGCTTCGCTTCGACTCTGCGCTAGTATAAATTGACCCTTAGATGCTGGTTGTGCTACAGCGGCTCAGATGTTTTTTTGCTTAAAGATAATGATTTGGTGGCACAGACTTTGTGGTTTAACTAACTTTCTTATATAATAACTGCACCAAAACAAAGATTATAAGTACTAACAACTTAGTTTTCTTTAGTATATGTTTGCGTACACATTAACGGCATGCGGGTAGCATTGCATGCGAATAACATCAAAATTACTTATAAACTTAGCCCTGCTTCTCACATTAAAAGTTTTATCAGAAACTGTGTTTAAGCCGTTGTAATTAATAGTGCGTAAAGCAAAGTTTTGTTCTTATCTATAAGGTGGAAATTCACTTTCACCACCTCCTTAAAAAGTACCTTCAAAGTTCATTGATCGTACTGAACTACTTTCTAAAGTCTGGTCGTCGAAAAGAAAGAAATTCAGCCTTTTTTTTTGTTTTTATTAAAAAAAAATCAAATTATCTTGTTACAATAAAAGTTATCTGGAATCCACCAACTCGTTATGTGAGACCTGTCTATAGACGAACCCATCTAGCCCCATTGTCCTTCTATTATATTAGACTAGATAACGCCAAAATTAGATTATCGCATAGGAACCGTACATTTTTCCGGGATAAGAATTATCCTATTTCCTTTCCCAGGACGCAAAGTATATCCATACAAAATTTCAGCAAAATAGGTTCAACGGTTTAGAAGTGAAGTCGTAACAGACAGGCAGACACACTTTCTTATTAATTATAACGAATTTAGTATAAATAATTAAGTATAGTTTAAGAAAAAGGTTAGTATGGTGCTAAGTTTAACAAACTTGTAGGGGACAATACGGGATACAGTGGGGCTAAAATTGTCACATTTAGCAATTCCTCTCAATAATTTTGCAAATGAATTGTCAAAACTGTCGAATTGACGAATGTCAAATTAGTACAAATTACTAGACATGAATTGCAAGCAGAGTGACTATTTTCCGATTTAAAAAAAAAAGAATCATATTATGATTCATAATATGATTCTCCAAAGTGACCATTTTAGCCCTGCAGATCTAAGGTTTAAAGCAAAATAGCCTTATTGCTAAAACAATAAGATTTATAATGTTATAAACCTTATGCGGGGTGCATATCCAAATGTCCCTTATTATAAAGTTAAGTATAAAGTAAAAAATATATATTTACAACAATAATGTCGATATTATTTGTTCATTTAAATAGATTAAAAATTATTATAAAGTTATTGCCAGTATACTATATCATAACTGACAGACACATACAATCAGAATCAATAATAATCATACACTTTAAAACAAAAACTTGTGTCAAATTTCATTGTGACAATATTAAAACCAGTGCAGTAACTAAACTACAGAATGTTAATCACAAACATATAAAACTACATTTTCCTTTGACTTACAAGAAGTTGTTGCAGGCCTTGTTGCTGCTGTTGCTGCAAACAACATCAAAGTATTCCATATTTAAATACGCAACAACAAAATTAAAAAAAAAAGAATGTCATCTAACTTTCTTCTCAATTGCCAATATTCAAACTTTTTGACATATTTTGTTATAATATGATTATGAATTGTTTCAATACAAACATACACAAATACTACTTTTATATGTGGTTTATTATTTGCTTATATTTTTATGTTATTATAAAGGGTAGTACTATATGAATAAAAAGTAAATACCATAGTTCATGTTTGTTTCTAATAAATCTAAAATTTTCCTGGGCCAAAAATAAAAAAGTAGACAAATGGCAGAAATTTTTTCAGTGTTGCAACATTAAATTGAAATTTAGTTTTTAGATAAACTGATCAGGGGCTAGGCATTTACTATTTAAGCATAAGTTAGTTGATACTGTCAGATACCACCACCTTGCTTCTGACTGAAACAAAGCATCAACTTACCCCTATAATTGCATTAAGTTCAGACATAGTGACCTGCTTAGCTCTCTCAACGGCAGACGCCACCTGTTGCTGGTGCTCTTGAGCAAGAAACGGCAACACTTGACCGATAATTGCACTCAACCTCTTTGCTATCTCCGTCTGAAAAAAAAGTTTATCTTTTACTTGCACAAATGTTTGGCAGCATTCCTCAATACAAAGGTCACTCTCAAATTGAGACAAAAAGTCAAGTTATAGTTAGGGAGGAGAAGAGGGGATCTCGCGACAAGCTTGAGTGTTTAAAGCGTTCGAGTTTAAACTTGTATAGGCTTCCGAGTTCCGACATGTGTGATGTGTCTAGTTATCATGGTATAGAAATCAGATTTCTCACAGGGTGGGTTGAAAAAATATATTTTTGAATATTGAAATGTCATCAGATCTGTCAAATTAAGATATGTATGTATGTGATATGTTTGTATACCCCAAAGAAGCTTCCATACAAAGACATTTTAAAATATAAAAAATAAAGCTTCATATGTTCCTAACTAAACTTCGCAGATATTTTATGTTGCACTAAACTTAGTCCTTGTTGTCTAAAATGTTGTTATAATTCACCTAAATAAGTAATTTTCTGAATATATTTTCTTTATCATAGCTTTAAAATGGCTGCATTTCTGAACCCACCGCTAAAATAAAAAACGCTTTTTTTTTTTATCACTTTTACCTAATGTAGAAAACCTAGATTTAGCCCCAATTTCACCAACAACTGTTAAAGTTAACGCTCGAATTAGTATCACGTTACCTCTTTCATTTTTCTTATGAATGAAAGAGAAGACTTGACATTTTAACAAGCTGTTAACACTAACAGTTGGTGAAATTGGGGCTTAACCTACTAGGTCTCCATGAGGCTTGAGTGATAAAAATACAACTGAGTATTTCGTGAATATTTCAAGTGCCTACACATGTTGCAGTTATTGATATCGAGCAAAAATTAAAGCCCCCTTAAATATTTAATTTATTTTGTTTTTAGTATTTGTTGTAATAGCGGCAACAGATATACACAATCTGTGCAATTTTCAGAAGTTTCGCTATAGCGGTTCTTGAGTTACAGCCTGGAGACCTACAGACAGACAGACAGATGGACAGACATCTTAGTAATAGGGTCCCGTTTTTACCCTTTGGGTACGGAATCCTAAAAAAGAATGTATATAATTAAGTAAATTTATTTACTGAATTTTATACATTCTTATAAAAATAACTGATATTACAAAAATATTTGCTTGCTTACAAGTTTAAAGTTTTCTAGACATCTGTGTAATTAACATAAATGTAATAAAAATAATTTTATAGTTGTTTCAACATAGTAAAATTATGACTCACCTGTTTGTGCATTTCAACATTTAGTCCATAAGACATTTCGTAATACTGCAATAGAAAAAATCATGAATTACTATTTTGAAAATAGAATATTAACTTTTTAAACAACTGTTCAATTAACTTGGCTGTAGCAAGGTTTTTTTTTATAAGCAGCATTTAGCATAAAATAGCCACTAGCCAGTAAAAAGTAGAACAGTTATAACTATGCATAAAATATAGAAAAATTGCAAACAAAATTATCAATCACAATCAGAATAGAAACAACTTCGCTTTATCAACAGTTTTTTAAGAAACAAAAACATTGAAAATACTTTTATAGGGAAGAACTAGAGTAGAACTACACTTGTAATTGTAGTGTGAAAGAAAATGAACAGAAAGTAATTACCATAACATAATGCCTTTGCATTTCTGTTTTCTCGCTCGCCAGTTTCTCGCATTCTAACTTTAATCTGCAAAAAAAATTGGGTACTCTGTTAGTTTAAAAAATGGTAACTTGAAACAGGGTTTCTCTTAGAAGGTTCCATCCGTGGCATGGTAATTTTCTTTAGTAGGTTTTCCTTCTTCTATCCCAAGAGGGAAAAACCTACCAGAGAAAGTTAATTTTAGATGAGACAACACGGAGCTAATACTAAGAGGAGGTATTGTAATCAAGTTTCCTTATGAAACGACACGTGACAATTTGCGGGGTAAGGGGGTGTCAAGCTCCGCCCACTTCTCAATATTTCATCTATCGGCTAAAAGCAAAACTACTAGCTTAGGTCGATGTTGATGTTACTACGTAGTTCAACTATCTTACACTAGATGTTTTTTTGTCTTGAATATTATGGGACGTACTACGGCCCTGGATATTTTTTATGTTTCAAATAGTTATCATAAGTGACGACAGATGGCGGTTTATAAGTAATAAAATAATAAAAGCTATATAATCACGGTTTTAGCTATTAAATGTGTTTATGACTAAGTGTATAACGGTTTTCAGCATTCAAGTATGATTATTGTAATAAACTTATGCAAAATTTTAAGCATTAAGTCTGTATTATCTTTCAAAAGTTTGGCCACCTAGTGTCAAGTAGTATAATTAACGCTGAAAGCTGAAATGTTCTAGAACTTTTATATTTAAATTACATTTAAAATTATTTCCAAATGAAATGTGATGGTATTTATATTATCAGAACGTCTGTCTGAGTGTTTTCGACATTGTAAAACACAATACTTCATCCTTTCCTTGTTAAATACGCAGAAAACATAATTTGAGAGTCTCGTTACGTGTGCACCTGACAAACGCTGAAAGTGTACTGACTTAAGCCCCACCCACAATGATGACGTCAGGACCTAGTTGAAAATCGCAGTGCAAAGTTGCTTAGGCCAGCTCCTCTTTGTATGAGCTCCGTGTGAGACAATGATGCAAATAAAATTATATATAAGTGGGACAACATAAAATGAAATTCTATTGTTTTATCTTATGTAAGTAGTCTACTAAAACTAATACAGAATGGACTAGGTTGCAGCACCATCCCTTTTCTTGAAGTACTTAAAACAAATGGTCATCTGCTCTCATCATGCTAATTTAAACACAATATTATGATTTGGTATGACTTTTTTCATCCACATTATAAATCATGCATTTATAATGTGGATGAAAACTGTTTTCTTTTTTTTAATACACGCAGTTTTTTGACTACTAAATTCTATGAAGAGAAAGTAGTTTTTGAGGTCACAATAATTAGCTAGCATCTAATACTTTAAGAAATCTACACAGCGACATGTAGACTTTAGAATTTTTGGGACATGTAATAATATCCGTTATTTTCTTACCAATAAAGATAGGTGCAAATACATAAAAAATACTTACGAGTGATACTGTGCTTGTAAAAAATTAAATTCTTCCTTTATACGTTCTAAAGTATCGGCGATTGTAAACTTTATCGGCCCAGAGGACGGTTGGGGTCCCTAAAATAGTGGTACATTAGTGAAATACTTGCAAACTTATCCTTAAACATTTCAATGGCCAATTAGTAAATTAAAAAAAACTTACCCGAACGGCGGCGGCCGGATGCCTAGCTTGTGTAGGATACATGATAAGTGTTCTTACAAATTTAACACAAAATCAAATATATATCTCTTTTGATCCATGAATTTTGGACACATACGAGATCATTTTCCTAAATAATGTATAGGTTTCGCTATGATGCACTTGTCGCGTAAGTGAACGTTACAGACAATGATAGGCACAAACTTTGTTCGAAAACATGGAAATAATCAGTCATAATGAAACCATTTGTAGTTATTACACAAATACATAACAAAATAATTCAATAGTGATACTATTTTTGTGAAAAACAATAAATGCAACAGTTAAAAATCCACGCTGCAATTTCCGATTTTCTAACTTCACTTGGTAATTCGCTGAGTGCTGACTTCGTCGCTTCGGAGTTCGGCACCGCTCAAACTTCACTTGTCAAACAAATGCCACAGAGCATACCACAGAGTGCAACCACATCAGAAATTAGTTATGCCCGGGCCGCACCTGCGTCTATCGTACGAAGTTTCGTGAACTAAGCACGAAGCACTACGCATGTGCGGCCGCGGCATTATGGCAATGAAGCACAGATTTGCCATAGACTAAGATAATACTTTTTTTTGACTAGGGCCGTGGTCGTTGGCGTATTTTTGGACAAACCTTTTATTGCGCATGTCCAAAAATGTCATGGCAACGCCATAACAAGTTGCTGGTCAAGTCTTAAACAACGTATTAATTGTTTATACATTATTAAAATAATAAAAGCTAAACATAAATACATAAGCCTAAATTGACAAAAATAATTTATTTAACACTTTATTAGTGTTTGATTTTTTTATTATAGAAAATATGGATATAGATTACTTGGAAAATTTAGTGGAGGAAATTATCGATTTTTAATATTATTCAAATCGGATAAATGTCAAGTCGTAAACAGTTGTCGTTGCCATGGCATGACATGATTTGGACATGCGCAATAACTAGGGCCGTGTTCGTCGGCGTATTTTTGGACAAACCTTTTATTGCGCATGTCCAAAAGATGTCACGGCAACGCCATAACAAGTTGCTGGTCAAGTCGTAAACAACGTCTTAATTGTTTATAGATGATTAAAATAATAAAAGCTAAACATAAATACATAAGCCTAAATTGTCTCAGCCGCACAAATAATTTATTTAACACTATGATAGTGTTTGATTATTTTACTTGGAAAAATTTAAAAATTTAATTGTTTTTTTTTTATGAAATAAGAGGGCAAACGAGCAAACGGGTCACCTGATGGAAAATAGCTTCCGTCACCCATGGACACTCGTAGCATCAGAAGAGATGCAGGTGCGTTGCCGGCCTTTTAAGAGGGAATAGGGTAACAGGGGAGGGTAGGGATGGGAAGGGAAAGGAATAGGGGAAGGGAATAGGGTAGGGGATTGGGCCTCCGTTAAACTCACTCACTCGGTGAAACACAGCGCAAGCGCTGTTTCACGCCGGTTTTCTGTGAGAGCGTGGTATTTCTCCGGTCGAGCCGGCCCATTCGTGCCGAAGCATGGCTCCCACTGGTTTGTTCATTGCAACGCCACCAACAAATTGCAATTGGGTTAAATGTCAAGTCGTAAACAGTTGTCGTTGCCATGGCATGACATGATTTGGACATGCGCAATAACTAGGTTTTGCAGCGAATGCGCTAAAAATTACGCCGACGAACACGGCCTAGGTTTTGCAGCGAATGCGCTAGAAATTACGCCGACGAACACGGCCTAGTATATTAATTTATATAGTCAAGAAAGTCATGACAGGCGGGAAAATTTTCTAAATATCACGTGTAAGGGCGCTTGTGCACTTCACGGAATTTTGCTATCCGGCGCGGCATCTCGATTTCCTAGCTTATTCATATGGCAAACGTAAATATGAACGCCGGACGGTAAAATTCCGTGTAGTGCACAAACGCCCTAAAAAGGTGTATTTTTTTCTTTGTACTTTCACAGTGAACGTTTTTTATTTAATTTAAAAAAATCCCGCCTGTCATGACTTTCTTGATGGACTATATTATAGTCTGTCAAGAAATTGAAGAAATTAAAAAGTGGCAACATCGTAATGTCATCCCTTTCAAATCAATCTAAAAAAAGGGGATGACACTACGATGTTGCCACTTTTTTGACAGACTATACGTAGTTGAATATAAAATACTTTTCATCCATTAACTTGCCATTAACCAGCTCGGTGAAGGTCGTTCTGTGGGTATCTTAGGCCATGTTATCAATTATCATCAGCTGGTACTTGTCGTAAAGTTAATATACCTATCGGAATAGAGAAACACTCCCGAGCTGTCAAAGTACACCAAAATTGATTTTATAATTTTGGAGTAAAATATGACTTTTATCAATGATATTCTACTAAGTATAATAAACTGGAGTAAAATTTTACTCGAGTATAACTGTTTCCTGATCTAAGAGCAAGCTGGTTTTGCGGTTTTCCAACTTCTAATCCAAGAATGAGGTAATTACACGGGAGTAAATATTTACACGGGCTATTTTGGTGGAGTAAATATTACGAATTTTTGCTTAAACTGAGAATAGTTGCACAACAGGGTGTCAACTGTCACGGTCGGTCGGTGTCATTGTGAACTATAAATTATAATTGACATTTTATTTCTTAAGTCGTGTTCGTTTCGTTTTTCAATCTACATTGCGCATGCGCAAAGTTAAAAATTAGTGTCAATGTGAGTGTCATGTTCTAAAATCTGACGGAAATTATTAGAACATGACACTCCATTATGAAGTTGACAGTCAGCTGCTAAACTGCGAAAAAATGAAACGAACACGGCTATACCATTGGGCTATACTCTTTGAGTAACTTGGTAAAATGCATAATATTATACATGTGTAACTTCCAATTTGGTCGAATCGGGCCTTATACCTACGATATGTTACGTCCATACTATTTTCCGGCTTAAATCTCTTCCGAACAATTTTCAAATTCAAAATTGCAAACATTGACAAATTTGACAGATAAGTGAAACAAAAGATACGAAAAACCATTTACATAAAAGAGACAGTTCTATTTTTAAACGTCGAATCGTATCGCTGTCTCTTTCTTCACCTGAGCCACAGTATAGCAATATTAGTCCCTATATCATATTGCTATGCTGCGCCTGAGCTATGACCCAAATCCGATTTTTCCAGATTGTTCGAAAAAATAATTGAAAATGTAAATAATCGAGCCATTTATTGCAATCAAGACAAATGCGGTAAGAGATTCCATGTGTTTTGTTTACTTTCGAGTCATAATTGGTACATTTTCGATACACGCACGACGTCATTTTCAAGTTATTTAGGTAAGAGTAAGACAAGACGCAGCGCGTTCGTGACTGCGCTCGATACAGACTAAACAACAGACGGGCCATATATTTGAATCTTCACAACACGCGCGGTAGTAACATATCTGCTTTGAGTTTTCCATCATTGTAACAACCTCAATAACAATTAAACAATAACAACCACAGAGTATTTTATTATAATAACAACACAATGTAACAGATGCTAAAAGTTTTAAATAAAGATTATTATTACTATTTGAATTCGTGGCAACCCTAATTTGACAGTTCAGAAAATCGTTTTATCTGTCAGTCTGTGCTGTCAGTCAATCATCTGCTGCCGTTGGACGTCGTTTCGCCGATCGCTGTTCGATAGCAAGTGTTGTGTTGGAGTGTTTTGAATTGCGTATATTTGCTTGATACAAAAAGTGCGACAGTGCATTCAAATGATTATTCTCAGAAGAAAGTGCTGTTCATAAAGTGAAACGTGTGCATTTTTTCGTATCAAGAGAAGCAGTATGGATATCAAAACAGCCGCCTATCACATATATAATGCAGCTCGCAACGGACACCTCACCCGATTAAAGGTATTTAAAGTACAAAGATTTATCGTAACTTCTGTACGCTCCCGAGATCCCAAACACTTCCGTATCATAAATGTAATAATGCGCCTTCAGCGAGTCATTAAAATCGTTAAATATGCTTTTTATCTCTTTCTCTTATTATTTCACAAAGAAATGTTAAATGTCTCTGTTACAAATATAATCGAGTATATTATCGTCACATTGCGATGTAGGGCTTACGTCGAATTGTTTACTCAGTAATAAAAAATAGATCTACTTCTTATCTTTCCCGGTAATCATGACGTTATAAATACCTACGCGTTATTTATTGGCCCCAAAAACGCGTGATGAGGTTAAAGATAAGCAATTTCGTCGTCATTAATTGCTTTCCAAGCAGATAAAGTAATCTAGCTGTTTGTTTGGATATTTTTTAGTAGGTTTCTTTTATTGTTTTGTGTTCAGACTAACGTCGATGGACCATCTTTAGAACATTAAGGTCTCTTAACACACTGGCGTAATATTAAGACATCCATATTATTATGGATATCCAGGATTGTAGAAGTTACATTAATGCCTGTTTAGACACAGCGGGTACTGCACATTTCTGATGCAGAAACCAAGTGGTTAATACAGCCATGATCCATCGTGGGTATCGCAGACACAATAGATTTTCAATTGTTATGCGGCAGCCGGATGCCGCTTGGGGATTGATGGGTTAAGTGTCTTCATAATATTAATTACTTATTATGCATAGCTAGATGGTATTATTTACAAATGCTTAGCTTTCAGCTTATCCACTACCCTATTTGATTAATAGTAATAGTTTTGACTGGCAAAAGATCAAGCTCACATATGCTGATACCTTTTGCATACACAGTATAAATGGTTTATAATAATAACAATAAATTGGTTATTATCCTGCATTATCCCAGTGAAACTTGAAAATTATGATTTTGGTGCAAAGTTGGAACCCATAATTACTTAAAAGAATGGTAGGCGACAGGGCTCCCGTAAGGGCTTCTAGCGCCCATGTGCAAAAAAAGGATTTTGGTGCCCCTTTAGGCTATTGGTCCTTGGTTTTGGCGCCCCTAGAGATGGCGATTTGGCGCCCCTAGAGGATGGCGTCTGTGTGCATTGCACATATTGCACACATGGTAGCGTAGCCAAACAAAAAAAAAAGATTTTCCATAAATAAACAAGCCAACCTAAGCCTTAGCTTGACTATTAGTCATATAGTTGATAACTGGTTACATTATAATACCTTTTTGTAGTCTTACTTGCCCTTAGTAACAAAAATGAGACACTATTCGTTTGTACAAGATTATTGTAAAGAAACTGTCAATTTGGTAGTCTAAATAAGAACAATTAACAAATTAATGATGTTGTATGAACTGACCCATAAATGAGCAGGTAAAGATAATTAAAAGTTGTTTGGATTATAATTAATTACACAAACAGGAAGACAACCTTGACAGCTGAATAAACTAGTTACAAATTACAAACAAAAATTAATTTTAGAATAACAATAATAAATCAGCCCAATCCGTTCGCCCTTATATATATATATATATATATATATATATATATATATATATATATATATATATATATATATATATATATATATATATATAATTAAGTCCAATTGCACAAAAAATGTTAATCATGTCCTAGCCATACATGTTGAAATTTTATTTAATTGGAAAGGACAAAGGGTAGATCCCTTTGTCCTTTCCAATTAAATAAAATTTTATGAAGAGGCCAACTTTTACAATAATAAATTATTAATTACTTACTAACACATTTAATAACTTTAATATTGTGGTATTAAATGCGAGGCAATAAGATATTTTAATGTTTAGAGTATTATAGACTGATCTATTAGCTATGTCAACACGCTTTCGTCTTAAATTTTCGTCATATTCTTTTATTCAACTTTAGTTTTTGCGTAGGTTTTGGCGCATTTAATAATTGAATGCGTCAACAAACGCTACGCCAACTGTCATTTTCAATAACAAAGCGAAAGTTTTGGATACGGTCAGAGGGCATGCGTCGCGGGCATGCCTCACGTTAACATTTTAAACTTTCGCGTTGCATTATAATTAAACTTTTTAATCAGGACTTAACTTAACTCGTAGTAGCGTTACTACTACGAGTTAAGTCCCGATTAAAAAGTTTAATGCCTCACGTTCGCTGTTGACTGCGCTATAACGCATGTCCTTGACAAACAGAAAAAGGCACAGTGTGGACAAAGCTTATCAATAATACACACCATAGTAAACACTGATTTTGGCCAGCAGATTTGTTTTGCATGCATGGACAGGAAAACAAAACAAGTAAAATATAAGAGTAGACATAATAAAAACTATGTTCAATAATAACTATGTTCTTTAATTAACGTTACCTAGAAGTTGAACTACTATGATCCAACTGATGTTACTCAGCGAGACGTAGTGTAGGTGACATAATATTATTTGTAGCATTGTAGTTGAATACTGAATTGTTTTTAATAATGAGATCAAAATAAAAATACCAGTGTATTAATAATATTTTAATATCATTTTCTTTACCATGCAATAATAATAATAGAACAACACATTTTAGCAATATTGTCATTGAATTGTAGATTTTAGATTATGTAATTTACCATCTGCTGTAGTAGTGGGAGGATATATTTTTAGAGTTCTTTAAACTTTATTCCTATTATAAATAGGGTCTAAAACTGTACATAATTTGACATTTTGCTTTCACTTATATTGTTAATAATTACATTCACATATATCCATACTTCCATACGACTATTATAAATGCGAAATTGTGTCCGTCCGTCTTTCTGTCTGTCTGTTACTGAACCGATTTCGCTAAAATTTCGGCATGGAGATACCTTGAGTCCCGGGAAAGGACATAGAATGGTTGTAGAGCATGGAGTAGCGGGCTTCCTCTAGTTATTACTTGTTAATAATAGTAACCATTAATCACATTAATTGTTACATTTCCTGTGAAAATGAATCATTAGAGAAAGTAGGTAGAGTGTATTGACCTCATTTTATTGTTTACAGCATACCTATATATACTAATAGTAGGCGGAGAGAAATTCAGCACTATGTCACAGAGTATAATATTAGTAGTACCAAACTATGTTTAATTTTTTATGAGTTTTTTTGAATAGAATAGATATTATGTGGTAAGGCTAGTTGCTGAGCTTTCTGCAGAATATGTTAACAATATTAAATTGTGATGTCTTTACTAACACTTGTTTTTGTTTTAGGTGAATCAACTTGTAAATATGTACTAATATAATTAATTAACCATACCCTTGTAACCTTGTTACTTCACCAGACCTACAATTATAGAGCAAAGTCTATCTGTCAATACACTCTGACATTGGCAATCCACGAAACTGCCATTAAAGAAGAAGAAGAAGAATATGTTAAACTTAAGTTTAGTAAATATACTTAATTCTCCAAACCAGCAATTATCGAATTAAACTCAAATAAAAAAGTTTTCCAAACCCTACCAGATCCGTGACATTTGGTCATAGCTGTGGGTGATAGTCATGTTTCCATTTTTAAACCTTATTGTGTAAGTAATGTGGCATATATTAGATATTTCCGAAGCTGTTAATTTGTTGTTTGTCTCGAAATAGTTGATTTAGAGTTGATTACACTTAATGTTCTTTTGCCAGATGTTATTCAGAAATCTGTTTGTATGGTTTTAGTTCATTGTACCTATAATATACCTACTTAAGTTCTGTTCATATAGAACTTCTGTTACTTATATTTACAAATGCTTTACGTGGTAATACTTTATACGTGGGAGAGCCATGCTTCGGCACGAATGGGACAATTACCCTATTCCCTCTTAATTTATCTGTCAGTTAAGCGTTAGACCCAGTTTTATCAAGCAATGTTAAATAAATAATGGCTTGTTAAAAGGCCGGCAACGCACCTGCAGCTCTTCTGATGCTGCGAGTGTCCATGGGCGATGGAAGTTGCTTTCCACCAGGTGACCCGTTTGCTCTTTTGCCCTTATTTCCTTATTTCCCTTATTTCATTAAAAAAAAAATGCTGCCCCTGCGTGTCTGCCTGCTACAATTACATTTAAAACTTAAGCCACTGAACCGATTTTGATAAAATTTTGTATGTACACACAGATGTAAAAATCTATTATTTAACTAAGATAATGGAATTTTGGCGCAGAAAAGTTGCTGACAACATCTAGTTTTGATATTAAAACGCAACGTAAACAAAAAAAATAAGCTATACTAAATTAATATGCCAAATGTTTCTTCAGCGTACGATTAATGAGAGATATTTAAATTGGTAGCATTATTGTTTTTGTTTACATTTCGATCAAATTGAAAAGGAATAGTGACCTGCTTAAAAGACGAAGTTTCTAGTACTAGAATCAAAATACCGTGATGACAGTAAACTATAGCACAGAATAGATAATAGTACAAGTAACTATAGTTTACGTTATTAGTCGATTATAGCCTCTACGCCATATGAATTAAGATAGTTCCACGTCGACTTAATTACAATCATGGTATACTCCACTTGGGCAAACTTGTCGCTAGCGGTCGTTGACTCCCTGTCAAATACTTGTCATTTTCCATATAAACCGCGATTGACAATGAAGTGTCAGATATTGTCAATCGTGGTTTTATATGGAAAATGACAAGTTTTTGACAGGGAGTCAATGACCGCTAGCGACAAGTTAGCCCGAGCGGAGTATAGTAAGGTTGAAAAGTTGTATCACACGTCTGGTGTACTTATGTACCAATTACCAAATAACGGTTGTCAAACGACAAAAGACCGTTAATATCAATCAAATTAGTTCATTGACAATTATTGATTTTGTAATTCGTTTTTAAATCCGGTTTTAACTGTATTACTTGCTTGTTATTAACTATGTCGTGTTTTTATTCCTAGGCCAATGATGAAATACTCAAAGCAGATATGTTACTACCGCGCGCGTTGTGAAGATTCAAATACGGCCCAATTGGGCCGTCTGTTGTTTAGTCTGCATCAAGCGCAGTCACGGACGCGCCGCGTCTTGTCTTACCTACATAAATTGAAAATGACGTCGTGCGCGTTTCGAAAATGTACCAATTATGACTCAAAAAAAAAAACAAAACACATGGAATCTCTTACCACATGTCTTGATTGCAATAAATACCTCGATTATTTACATTTTCAATTATTTTTTCGAACAATCTGGAAAAATCGAATTTTCGTCATAGCTCAGGCGAAGAAAGAGACAGCGATACGATTCGATGTTTAAAAATAGAACTGTCTCTTTTATGTAAATGCTTTTTCGTATCTTTTGTTTCACTTATCTGTCAAATTTGTCAATATTTGCAATTTTGAATTTGAAAATTGTTCGGAAGAGATTTAAGCCGGAATATAGTATGGACGTAACAGATCTGTATAAGTAGAACATCATTGTCCTAGGCACTTGCAATTTCGCCCAGTGTAATCCATTTAACTAACTAACTCCGCTGGCTCAGCGACCCAAAGTGGATCTTGGCCTCCGAAATGAGCCAGTGTAATCCATAATTCCATACTAATATAAATTCAAAAATGTCAGTCTGTCTACTAATATTATAAAGAGGTAAACTTTGTTTGTATAATTGTAATGAATAGGCTCAAAAACTACTGGACCGATTTTAAAAATTCTTTCACCATTCGATAGCTACATTATCCACGAGTAACATAGGCTAAATTTTATTTAGGAAAAATAGGTTTCCGTAAGATATTTGGGTTTTTCGGAGACAAGGTGTAAAAAATCAACCAGAAAAGTTACTTATTTTGCGTACGCTGCCTAAACTATAAAAGATAGAACCATACAATGTTCTAATTAATTGTAGATCTTATAAATATCTACAAAAAAGTCCGCGACACACTATACCTATCTATGTCAAGTGAGGCACAACAATTTTTTTTTTTATTTAAAAAGTCTTGAATTTTTTTGGACTACTTTTAAACGCGTTTATTTTACTCATGCTATTAATCCTTATCAAAATAAATTATTTAATCACTAAGTACAGTTTATGTAGATAATATTTGGTCTCTGAATGACTAAAATTGGACGTTTGGTTTTGAAGTTATGGCGAAATTAATATTACGATTTCTACTGCACGGCCCGTTGCGAAGTGGGCGTCATCAAGGCGGGAGTCGCGTGCGAGAGGGGAGTTTATTTAGTTAGATATTATTTAGGTAGGTATTAGTTCTTTTTAGAGTTAGAATATTACCCGCTATTAAAATTTTCTTAAGGATGTATATAAGATCAAATTGCGTACTACGTCCAATTAAATTATGAAAGTACTAAATATGTAAAAAATTGGACACCCAGACACTTATTATTCATTATAATGATTTTTTATAATAGATTTTTAAAGAACTATTCGATATTTAATTATTATTGTAAAAAAATTGTTGTAATTTGACTACCGCAAATGGCGGCCAAGAAAGCTCGGCAAAGTTATAAATGAAGGTGGCGAAAAAAGGAACTAACGCTGCCACATACAAAAAACGACATATTTGACAGTTCTTCTTTACCAGCAGCGCCCCCGCTCAAGTTCATATAAAGTCTTGTCGCACCCTTCGAAGGATAATTTTCATAAATTTCAATTTGAAATATTTCCCCAGAATTACCGGTGAACCCACTTTTTTTTGCATAAAAAATCGCAAATCGTACAAAAAAATTGATAAGCAGTTTTTTAGATGTTTATCTTTGATACAAAGTTACCAATTTTGACGAATTCTCAAAAATTGTAACACTTCCGGCAAACATTACGTATGATAAATGGAAATTTTAAAATGAATTATTTCACGTAACTTATCGGTAAGGTATTGATTTTTTGGTATCAATCGATGCAGGATGTTATATTCTACTATATATTTCGAATTTAGGTCAGAATCTTTGAATTTATAAATGTTATATACATCCTTAAATATTTGAAAATGTTTAAGAGAGGTCTCTTATATATATTAGTCACTTCAATAAAATAATATGGGCAAAACAACGTTTGCCGGGATAGCTAGTATGGGATAAACGAATTTTGGTGCAACGGAATTGCGGGCGAAGTCTAGTAAATTATAAAAGGCTTACTTACATAATAATAAACTTTATGTTTAAATGTACATTGCACACACTTTTACGCTTCTTTTTGTAGTTTAAAAGTTAACCTCCATTTTGTTTATTTTCCCATGGTGTTTTAAAGTTCTTTGCCGTGGGTTCAGCGAACTGGACGACATTGCAACCACATTGAAACCAGTGTCAGAATACCGTTTTGATGTTCCGTACTGTACTGTCCATGATGAGAGATTATGACATGATTTTAAGAGCGCACCTGACTCTAACTTGACTACATACTTTAACCTAGATCTCAAAATCTGTAAGGTCTAGAAGTTAGAACTGATTTTTTGACACAAGTAACTTCAGTTCATGAAGATTAAGACGAAAACACGATTACTGAAAAAATGCTCGATAGTTTCTTTTTACAAAAAACCTTGTTTTAGACACATTTTTGCTTGGATCTTCGAAGTTTGCTGTCTTTTCTTTAATATTTTTTAATATCTAAAAACTAAAAAGGTATCGATAAAACCTAAATTTGCTCAAAATACTTTTTTCATAATCATTATAGTTCGTCTTTTATTCAAGTAAAACTAACTTGGCGATGATTCCGCGCCGTCCTTTTTCACCTGGCATATGAAAGACGGGCGTGAGTGTGAAGAGAGAAGGACGATGTTTGATTTTTAGAGTCAGGAGAGCTCTTAATGAGATTGAACTACAAAGTAAAGGTTGCCATACAAGTGCATTTTTTTTATTTGACTTCCATAAAGGAGGAGGTTTTAAAATCTGTTGTAATATAATATAATATACTTAATGCTTTTTTCCGTGGATAAAAATATCCCTTTTTTCCAGGGACTAAGTATTTTCATAATATAGTTTCATCAAATTCAGTTCGGTTTTTCGAACACATTTTAATTCAATATTCAAGTTACATGCTTTTAATTTTCCATATTATTATAAGTTTATTAGGTGTTTTATAACAGCTTTAACTACAGATTAAGTGCAAAAGTGTAACGAATCGAATAAGAAATTACATTTCCTGCAGGCGGCAATTACTTGCACCTGCAAGTCTTCTACCGCAGATGTTTTCACTCAACGAATATAGTCCACAAGATCAGCCGGATGTGTCTCAAGTTTTTCTCAAAATGCCAATATCAGGTCACAGGTGATTCATAAGCTTGTTTTGGTTAAGCGTTTTAATAGTTTTGTTGTTGTATCATTTGTTATATTATAATATTGCGCAATATCAGCTAATATTATTATTTATATAAATGTTTTCCTCAATATATTTAGTAATAATAATATATTATACTAAATATATTGAATATAAGTATTTAAAATAATTACTAAAGTCTGAAATATAATAATATATATTTAGTAGGTTCTAGATAGGGCCGCCGCACTTCTGAGCGTTTATGGGCATTTTGCCTGTAAGTATAAGTACCTGGATGACCGAGCTTTGCTCGGTATAGCAAACACTCATTGACTTCGTGTTACTTAATAACGCCATCTGCCGGTCGTTAAAACAATTAGTTGCTAACAAAATAGTATTATTATTCGCCAATAGATGTCAGGAAGAGTCATATTTTTCAGTTTATCGATTATCGATAAAACACGAATTTTCTGAAAGTGATTCCTAGCTAGATCGATTTATCGCCCCCGAAACCCCCTATATACTAAATTTCATGAAAATCGTTGGAGCCGATTCCGAGAATCCAATTATATATATATATATATATATATATATATATACAAGAATTGCTCGTTTAAAGATATAAGATAATTATGTAGGTACATCAAGTCGCATGAGTATAGTTGAGCCTGCTTTAATCCAGCGTGAAAACTAGCACACGCGATGTCACGTCGCACATTCTTGGGTGTTGTAAGTTGTAACTTGTAAGGGTCAATTCAGACCGCAACGCGACGCGTAGATGCATTTCTAAATTAGTATGGATTTGACAGATTCGCAAGACGTCTCACGCTGACGACATCTGTCAAATCCATACAAATTTAGGTCGCGTCGCCTCGCCTCGTCACGTTGCGGTATGAATTGACCCTTAGTCACTCATTACGTTTCTGTATGTAAAAAACGTTTCATATTAGACTGTGACTGGTGATTGTTGCATGTTGTTGCTGATCCAAGTCAATTAAGGCTGGCCGCATACACACGATATCCGTATTCGAATTCCGAATTCGTTTTCCGTATTCGTAAATGCATAGAATCAGTAGAAAATACATTATCTGGCGCACACGTTCGCTAATTTCCGAACGGAACGAATTCCGCACGTGTACACTGTTATGCGTTTCATGCCCGCGCGTTCGCGCGTAAAAAAAACGACATTTGCGCTAGTCTCACGGAACTCCAAATCGAAATTCCACTTATGGAAATCGAATACGGAAAACGTGTGTATGCGGCTAGCCTTCGGAGCGGACATGGGCACGTTTGTTCCAAATCTCAAGCCAAAAAAAACGTCTTTATGTCAACAGCACACACCAATTAAATGCGAGTTACGGCCAAAAAAAAAATTGGACGCGACGAATTGTCGAGAATTCTCCGGTGCCAATTCCCGCGTATGAGTTCTGTGCTATGAGGCGAAATTGACGTTTCCATTCCGTTCCATATCGCCGCGTCGTAATACGAGCCTTATAAAGCTTCCTTTCGGATTTGGCCCCAAAAGTGAAATCTTTATTGCAAAAACAATAAACCTAAGTGCAAATTAGCGTCTTTAGGAGTCTCTTTATTGTGTTTATCGCGAATTAGCGCTGACCGCCCACGTTCAGTGCGATATTATTCACGCACTTTCTATTTTGTTTTGTGCCTGATGATTCAGATTCTCTTTGTGATGAAGAAGGAAGACGTGCGTTGTTTTGCTCGTTTTGACTTGATCTGTTTATCGAATAAAGGGCTGGTTATTTATAAAGGTAACTGTACAGACTCTTTAGAATAAGGCTGGTTATTTATAAAGTTAACTGTACAGTTTCTTCAGAGTTTCTGAATTCTGAAAGTAAGACTTCAGAGGTTGCTGAATAGTGAATTGCTTTAACCCGTCAAGCCCCCAAGCGGTCGAATCCGACCGCGATAACAATCGAATCAATAGATTTCCAAGAGGCAAGAATCCGCGATCGAGGGATTGTTTACTCAACCCACACGTACTACAACCACACGTGACACGACAACCACACCACGTGGCCGACATAGTCTATGGAGTAGGCTGTATAGGAGATAGAACATTTAAAGATACTTTTTATCGGAAAACGTGTAGTTCTGGGATTTTACGCATGAAGTTGGGAGCACCAGCAAAATAGACAATAGTATAAGTAGCTAGTACAAGTTATTTCATAAGCAAGCACGGCATGTCGCTAGTAAAAATGATCTAAGAGTAAAACACAAAGCGATCCAACAAGATCAAGAAGGAACTGCAATATACTTACTGGAGGAAGTATAGCAATACTTCCTCTTCCATAGATGACAGCAGACAAAGGGACGACTAAAAAGTATAGTCCGTTCAAGGTTATAGTGTCATTTAAATTGGTAGCATTAAGCATAAGATACTGTTTTCCATGTTTACGTGGTAAAGATTGACGCGAAGCAGAACGTGTAAACCATGGATTGATGGACTGATATTTTTTTATTATGTACTTTTTAGCCATCAATCTGGCGTCAATTTCAGATTGATGGACTGAACTGATGCCAGATTGATTTAACCTATGACACTCAAACGAAGCACAGCGAGTCGAACAAGCACAATTAAATCACGCAGTACGAACCAGTGTTGCCAGATGGTCTCGGTGACGAACCCCTGAACTAATTTGATCCCCCCCCCCCAGAAATCCCCTAAAATACCCTCACCAAGCGGATGGTGGCATGCCGCGATTTTTTGAAGAGGCGGTCATGTTGAGAAATGATGGGGATTTTACAAAAAGTATTTATAATAGAACATTGACAGGTGTAAGTTTAATTTGCTTTTTGGTTACAGAAGACTTTGGTTATAGATTAGTTTCGACACAAATTGTAAATCACAGGCTCGCGGAACGTGACATAATATATGAGGCAAAAAAACTGTATTTGACGTTTTTGAATTTTCCCTAAAAAATCCCCCAAATATTTTTTCCCCTATTTTGCCCCTATCTTGGTAGAAAACCCCCTAAATCTAGGGGGACATCCCCTGATCTGGCAACACTGGTTACGAACATTATACTCGAAGTAGCGTAGCTCGATGCATGTGTGTGCATAAGCCATCTTAGTTTTGCAGTCATTGCAGACCTAGGAAATCTAATGACATTCTGTCTAATGAGGCGGAGTTACGGTTTCGGTTACGTCTCCAAATGCCTTTACTCTTCAATAAACCCGGGGGAGGAAAGTGGGTGTAGCTGGTTTCATTAGCCAGCTGCATTGGCCAGCATTGGCCAGCTGAGCAGGTTTATTTCATAGTGCCCAACTGTGTGCGTTATTCACAAGATCATCCTCTCTAATACCTTTACTCTTCAACCCAGATTGACTTATGACGACTGGTGAATGAAACCGAGTACCAGTAACCAGTCATCGACTGTACATTATATCTACGTCGCGTTGAAACAATTTCAAGAAGCGCTTCAAGTGAGTTGTGGTACATATTCATTGTTGTACGTATTAACCACTTTCATAATACAAGCGCAACACGTAGTCAAATAAATTACATTGCGCGCAATTCTATGCTTCGGTATTTTGTAATTCATAATTTATTTCCAAGTTTGGTTAGGACAATGCAGGCTGATCACCTGAGTGTCTGACAAGTAAGATGATCGATGCGTCGGATGGGCAAAGTCGGTCCTGCGCCTGATCTCTCGCCAGTCGTGTCGGTCTTCCGTCCCACTGGGTTATGAGAGTAAAGGAATAGAGAGTGCTCTTGTGTACTGCGCACACACTTGGGCACTATAAAATTACTCCTGCGTAGCTGGTCTGGTTTCAATGAAATCGGCCACCGTCACCGAAACCGGTGTGGGAACTATTATTTTGTAATTCTATAGTGATAGGTCGAGGTGGGCTGCTATGGTAGACCAAAGCCACTCCTTCTTTTCAAGCCTAAGACAAAAGAATGAGCGTTCTTAGTTTTGTGGCATAGTTACATCCAGTAACAATAGAACTTAATATAGCTATAAGTTACTGTAGCTCTACCATGAGTTTAAAGCTATAGTATTTATCGATACTCGATACCGACTACGTAAATATTTAGTATGGTGATTTTAGTGCTGCAAGTAACCGCTAGAGGCGCCGTAAAATTTGCCATACTAAACGTAGTCGGTATCGAATATCGATAAATACTATAGATTTAAACTCATGGTAGAGCTACTGGTAAGTGGTAACTATAGTCACTGGATGACGTTCGCAATTCCATTTTACCACAATTCATATATCGCATGGGAACCGTACATTTTTCCGGGGTAAAAACCATCCTATGTTCTTTCCCGGGACTTTTCATTAAAATTTTAGTTCCGCTGATCTGTTTGTGGTGGTGGTGGATTAGTGGGTAAAAGCACGAATACAGACAAACACATTTTCGCATTTATATTATCAGTATGGATTCTCTACATTACGTAGGTATAGATTGCAAACATAATTTTCAATCTTCGTGTACTTTCAAAATCATAACTCTCGGCATCAGCGTAGACGGTTAAAAACGGAGTGATCCATTTGATCGTTTACAAAAAACACGTTGTGACCCGGATTTGTTTGTGATGGTTATTTCGTAGCGGAATTTGGGTTACATCGGGTCAACAACGTTTAACTGGACTATTAGAACCGTACTACGTCTTATTCTAACCGTGAAAATACGGCCCGGAGTAGACGATAAGTATTCTATATGTCGCCCGCAACTCTGTTGCGCCAAAATTTTTTCCAGGATAAAAAGTATCTATGTCCTTTCACGGGACTTTAGCGAATCAAAAGCATTAGTGAATGGAAAAACTAAATAGTCAAAAATTCTTAGATATCTTAGTGGCTTAGTTTGACCAAAGATGACTTTTTAACGGCATATCGGTGCCTTGCCTCTTTAGCTTTGTCCACACTGTGTCTATTGTCGTCTCGCGCAGTCAACAGCGAACGTGAGGCATGCCCGCGACGCCCCCTCTGACCGTATCCAAAACTTCAAAAATGACAATATTGGCGTTGCGTTCCTTGACGCATTCAATTATTGAATGCGCCAATATGAAAGTTGATGACGAAAATTGAAGATGAAAGTGCACAGTGTGGACATAGCTATTGGAACATACTAGTAGTATATACCAAAGAGGCAAGACAGCTGTACAGATTACAGGCATTACATTAAGGTCAAGAGATGTTAAGATAAACATTTTGTTGAGTAAATATTTATCGTTACAGCCAGTACAGGTAATGTGGAAATACCTAACGGAAAACCACTGGGTTAACAATAGACTCAAAATAGAGCACTGGCCTTGACATTTCTGTAAAATAAGACCAATTTTAAATTGAGATTAGGTAGATATAGGCTATTAGGTAGATGATGCCCGCGTTGCGCCGTTTATCGTATAACGGCGGTTCCCAATCTTTGATCTATCTCTGGTTTGGCCCTACTAGAGATAGGAATAACTCACATTACACATTAGAGACATATATTTTATGTAAATTGTGAGCTATTCCTATCTCTAGTAGGGCAAAACCAGAGATAGATCAAATATTGGGAACGGCCGTTAACCGAACGTTTTTTTTCGAAAACTTTTCAGCTGGTTAGGGTTCTGTTTAGGGTTCCGTAGTCAACCAAGTTTTGTTATAAATAAATAAAAATAAAATATCTTTTTATTCAAAATAGGTATCATGATACACTTTTTGAAAGTCGAACGAAGATTACAGAACCCTAAAATGGTACCCTAACAAGTTGACTTTTTGTAACTCTTTACATAGAGTAATAAATAGAGTAATCTCTGCTCTTTATTAAATTGAAGCTTAAGAGGAGTCCACACCGCCGTTTTTCCATACAAACGTTGTCCCCTGTTTCCTCCCTGGACAATGCCGGTAGAGTTATAATTTTTTCCTGAATATCTATGGCCACTAATACAATGCCCCTATGTTTTCTTTTTTTCATAATTTAGTTAATAAAAAAGATATGAACGTTCAAAAACCCAAAAAAATGGCCAGATATTCCACTGTGTTCAAACACCCAGAAAACAATACTGGCTAGAATATACAAAAAAACTAAAACATAGGAACACAGCTCAACCCTTGCTTTAATTCTTAATGAAAAAAGTACTTAAATCGGTTAAGTTTTGGAGAAGGAATCAGCGGACAACGAATAGAAGATTTTCTGTTCTTTTGTTAGAACTTTTGTCGTGTTGTCTCTATCGCGCTCTGCGGTGGGAGACTTGAGATTGGTGAGACAGCAATACATTTTCAAATACCTATTTTCAATTTCTCTCGCCCCTGGTGTATCCTCGTAATCATCACTAAAATGTCTCTGAATGCGACCGCTAGACTACCTTACTACGTACTCTATTTTTTGTTTTGATTGCATATAAAAACCTCTTTTCCTTTCTGTTAGTAAGAGGATAAGTTTTTAACTTAAGGCCGTGACTAGACAAAAAATTCTAGAAAAGCTAAACGGCCTTTGACTATTATTAATAGGACAATTAGATTTATTATAGATCAGCCTCGACCGAAAAGTTTTATCCTCTACGGTCAAGCCATGGTTGCGTTGGTCATTTTATCAGATCATGGTGTGCACAAGGCAAGCTGAGACTTTACCCTAGTAAAGTACGTATAATAGGCACTTTTATTTGCTGTCTGCTTAATCCATACTTACTTAATGCGAAAGTGTGTCTGTCTGTCCGTCTGTCTGTTTGTCTCTTACCTCTACACACCCAAACCTCTGAACCGATTTTGCTGAAATTTGGCATGGGGATACTTTGAGTCCCGGGAAAGGACATAGGACACTTTTTATCCCGAAAAAATGTACGGTTCCCGCGGTAAACGAGTTCTGGCGCAACGAAGTTGAGGGCGTCGTCTAGTTCAGTATAAATGCTGCTTCGGCCTTCGATCTTGTCTAGATCCGATCAAAGACCAAAGTCGTATGTACCTAATATGACTTCGAACAACTGCATGATGTTTGGAGTTTTGACCAATCACTAATCAAAATAGTAATAAAAAACCGGCCAAGTGCGAGTTGGACTCGCCCATGAAGGGTTCCGCAGCAGCAATAAGGTTTATTTTTATGAGGGTTTTGATTTATTTTCATATTTCAGTTGATTTAATGAAAGTTAAATTAAGGTTTACCATTTATGACGTATAAAAAAAACTACTGGCTAGATCTCGTTCGTACCAATTTTCTTTGGTAGTTTTTGTAGTAATGTACATCATATATTTTTTTGAGACTTATTAAGCCCCTACTTTAGAAGTTACAGGGGGGGGGACACACATTTTACCACTTTTGAAGAGTGTCTCTCGCAAACTATTCAGGTTAGAAAAAAAATTATATTAGAAACCTCAATATGATTTTTGAAGACTTATCCATAGATACCCCACACGCATAGGTTAGATGAAAAAAAATTTATTTTGTTTCAGCTGCCACCCTGATATATTATGATAGTTAATTTAAATAAATAAAATAAACTTTAAAGTTAAATAATACATTCAAAGTAGTACTTACATTTTATAGCTGAGTTATTACTTTATTTTAATTTGAATCAGAATTACTTTGAATTTTGACGATTTTTCATCAACTATCTACATAATTATAATATTGTTTTCAACAATTTGATAAAATCGGTGTCACCGCAAACCTTGTTTTTTGTAGACCAACATTTATCTTTTTGATAACATATACAAAATATATCGTGTCCATACTTATTATTTTCGCAAAATAGGTACATATGAACAAACGAGGTAAAATTTCAAAAATATATAAATTGCGTTAATTTAAACCAAAACTATACAAAATAATCGTTTTCAAAATGTTACATGTGGGATCGTAAGATAATAACGGAGAAAAAAAACGTTAAACATCATTTTACTGTTAAAATAAAATCTGGTATTTCCGTATGTAGGTACTAGGTTGTACATGTTCGGAATATAATGTTAATGTTGATCGTAAATTTTGATAACATTACAGAAACCCTCATATTTTTTTGATACTTGCTTACATTGATCACCAAAAATAACAATGTTTAAATACGGCCCGTCTATGTTTGCCCATAATGGATAAAATATAATACTTATTTATACAGAGTGTAAAAAAATGATGTGAGTCCCATGTATAGAGTTCGCTGTAAAAGTGCACCGTTGAAAGAGTTATTTTTTTTAACTTTTGTATGGAAAAACTCGTGACGCTAGGTCGCTTTCCCATATAAATTCATCAGTCTTTCAGCGCTGCTACTTTCACAGTGAACTCCCTACAAGGAACACATACACACCCTAAAGTATTATCACTTAGTTTTGTTAGTAGAAAGCTGCATAATGCATATCCATTATATTACAAATGCGAAAGTGTGTCTGTCTTTCTGTTACCTCTGTACGCCCAAACCGCTGAACCGATTTTGCTGCAATTTGGCATGGAGTTACTTTGAATACCGGGAAAGGACATATTATAGGATACTTCCCGGAAAATGTACGGTCCGAGTACGATAAACGATTTTTGGCGCAACGGAGTTGCGGGCGTCATCTGGTGGTATAATAATAATAATTGTCCGTGATCGACGTCGATTGTCCATTATACCATAGATATAATATCAGAAATATCTCTATGGTCCATACATACAGTTCACAATCATGGTGACAATCATAGTTATCCGTCGTAGACCGTAGTCCAACGTGTCTATTTAATGCATTTAAGCACGGCGACCGAATCAAGAAATTCCGTAACGAAAATAAACCTAACAGTTAACACCCCAACTGCGACCGGCACAGCGCGGCGGTGCGGCTCTGAAAGCCGTGCATCGTCCAACGTCGTTTCAGTTCGGCAAACGGCACGGTGATTGTGTTCGTGCGACTAGACAAGATTCTATTAGAAAAAATGCTATGCAATAGCTTCACTTTCATTAAATAAAGAAACTAATCAATCTTTTTTTCTTTGCAGGTAAATTCCATTTCCGTTCACCAAAACAATGCTGGATCAGGTAAAATCTTTTCGACTTTTTAAGTCGAAGGTAGTATAATAGAGCTCTGGAATGAACCAGCACAATATTTCCGGACCTATACGACCTGCAAACCTTCAAGAAGAGAGCGTATTCCCTCTTAAAAGGCCGACAACGCACCTGCAGCTCTTGTGATGTTGCGAGTGTCCATGGGCGACGGTAGTTGCTTTCCATCAGTTTGCTCGTTTGTCCTCTTGTTTCATAAAAAAAAGTTCTCAATTTTTATTATTTAATCTCCAATAGGTACGTATAATATAATTCACGTAGTACGACAAATCGTGTTTTACGTATAGATGTGAAGCCGGTTGCTAACATTACTAGCCAAGCGGCGAATAACGGCTTTTTTGGCTTATTATCATTACTAGCGATAAATAGCGGCTGGTAACGGCTTGTTACATTTCATTGATATAGATTACATTCTGAATCTGTGTTAAAGTGTTAATAGTACTATTTAAAATAATATATATTTAAATAAATAGTAAGTAAGTATATTTATTTTTATTATTATTAATATTTTAATTATTTTAATTTTTAAATTATTTTTTCATGAAGTATTTAATTATTTTTAAATTTTTATTACTTTTTTATTTTTAATTTTTTAAATTTTAATTATTTTTATTAATTTTTATTTTTAATTTTTTAATTATTTTAATTAATTTTACATAAAAAGTATTTTAATTATTATCAATATTAATTAAATAATATATTTAAATAAATAGTGTATTTTAAATAATAATTTAACAATAAAAAGCATTGAAAATAGTTTTATTCTTCGATGCTCAAGTCAGGTAACAAGCGGCTGTTTACCCGGTAACAAGCTGCTGTTTATTCGTTTCTAGCGGCTGCTATCGGTTACTACCCGCTTACAAGCCGCTGGTTTACAACTATAGTTTTACGTAACGTTACGTGTTCATTACGTTTATTATAGGTTAATGATGACTATCATCATTCATGATAAAAAAAAAAAAACACAAAAAACACACACACAATGATTTGTGTGTGTGTTTTTTGTGTTTTTTTTTTTATGAAATAAGCAAACCAGCAAACGGGTCACCTGATGGAAAGCAACTTCCGTCGCCCATGGACACTCGCAGCATCAGAAGCGTAGCGAAACACAGCGCTAGCGCTGTTTCACGCCGGTTTTCTGTGGGGACGTGGCATTTCTCCGGTCGAGCCGGCCCATTCGTGCCACTTAGTTTTGTTACACTCTGTATAATAAGTTTATTCTGAATCGATTCAGCGGTTTAAACATTAAAATGTAACGCAAGCGTCGCGTTCTTTCATTTCGCTCTAACATTTAACTTCGCACGGTGTGTACAGCCTTAGGGCCTCAATTCTTGCGTTTCGAACACTTTCGCTATTGCTAATCGAAGCATCGCGTAATCCTCACGAAGTATGTCATCAGATAGCTACTTTGGGATGCAAATGGACTGCAAATACATTAATTGTTTTCCCTCTGTGTCAAGGTATGAATTTTATTGTGGCGTTTAGCAGAAAGAGAGATTTATCGACTAGTATCTCGTTTGCAAAGAATAGTTCGTTTTTAGGGTTCCGTACCCAAAGGGTAAAAACGGGTCCCTATTACTGAGACTTCGATGTCTGTCCGTCTGTCCGGGGGGGGGGCTCCAATATAAATTTTTTCCTTATTTCGCTCTATAACGGTACGGAACCCTTCGTTCGCGAGTCCGACTCGCACTTGGCCGATTTTTTTTATAGCTAAAGGTTCCTTTCCATGTTGGGCAATAATTGTAACCATGATTGCTTGCTTCTACGCTTTCACATCACTAGCCAACGTTAATAATAAAGCAAGTAGACGGCTATAGTCTGTCTCTGGTTGCATATTTTTATGGGGCAACTCGGTGGTTATAATATTAAGAACCAATTTCACCAACGTCTGTTTGTGTTAATAGCTTGTTAAAATGTCATATTATCTTCTCTTTCATTAGTATGAAAAACGAAAGCGGTAACATGATGCTAATTCGAGCATTAGACCCAATTTCACCAACGACTGTTAAAATTAATGCTCGAATTAGTATCACGTTTCCTCTTTCGTTTTTCATATGAATAAAAGAGAAGACATGACATTTTAACAACCTGTTAACACTAACAGGCGTTGGTGAAATTCGGCCTTAACTTTAATCTTTAACAGACGTTGATGAAATTGCGCCTTAGTCTTCTGATAGTTCAAGTCTTCTCTGCGACTCTATGTACTAAGGGACAGCTCATAGTAAAACGCGACGCGACGCTATCTGTACAATGTTAGGTACATGTCTCGGCACATTTAACGCGTCGTGACTCGTGACCCAACATTGGCTTGAAACTGACCCTTTCAAAATGTCATAATATTATTAATTATTATGTGTTCATGTCCTCATGTCATCATTCTCATGTAGTAATTAATGTACCGCGTAAAAATTCCACTCTACGATACAGATATTATAAATCTAGCACCGGGCTGACTGCCAAATGCGCTAAGTATGCCCTTTGTTTTCTTACACGCATAAGAACGATGAACGATCCGTAGTAGAACTATTTTGATTCACCAAATAAAGAACCAAGACAGCGCATTGCTAACAACTGACGCACACACATGCATCTAACTACGCTACATCGAGTTATCAAGAGCGCACCGGCTTTACTGTTTTTACGCACACTTATGCATCCAACTACGCTACTTTGAATTACGTACGTGATTTTTCGACTGGTAATGTTAGCTCACTTTTTTTTTTATGAAATAAGGGGGCAAACGAGCAAACGGGTCACCTGATGGAAAGCAACTTCCGTCGCCCATGGACACTCGCAGCATCAGAAGAGCTGCAGGTGCGTTGCCGGCCTTTTAAGAGGGAATAGGGTAATAGGGGAGGGTAGGGATGGGAAGGGAATTTGGGAGGGTAGGGAAGGGAATAGGGTAGGGGATTGGGCCTCCGGTAAACTCACTCACTCGGCGAAACACAGCGCTAGCGCTGTTTCACGCCGGTTTTCTGTGAGAACGTGGTATTTCTCCGGTCGAGCCGGCCTATTCGTGCCGAATCATGGCTCTCCCACGTATAAAAAATGTGCTTTACTTTGTTATTACTAGTACTTTGTTTATACTTTTTATTCAGTATTAGTTTGATACTTGATGTTTTGTGTCTGTAATTTTTGGTGCATATTATCTATATATAGATCTTTTTAGATAGCTCTTTGATTCTATAGATCCTTTGTGTCTCTGCAACTAATTTACATAACGCCATCAATCATGCTATACATTGAATAGAATTCTAAATGAATTTAAAGTACGCCTACAATAATTCCCTTGTGTTAGGCGCCAGACGCTGACTTACAATAACTTGCCTGCAGCTATTTCTTTGTTAGAACCTGTCCGGCCTTATTTATTGTTATTAATCATAATAATATTATAATGACACTTACAGACTAACAAAGTATCGCTAGTCATAGGAACTTTAAGGAGATACCTGTTATTTAAAATCCATACTGTTACTATCCAAAACTCTACAACGCGCTTAAAAAAATTACTTTGGAACATGAGTTCAACATCGCGGGAACCAAGTCAATTTAATGTGCATCTTCCTGTCTAATAAATTAAAGTCCACTTTCGAACGGGTTAAGAGGATACACCAGGGGCGAGAGAAATTGAAAATAGGTAGGTATTTGAAAATGTATTGCTGTCGCACCAATCTCAAGTCTCCCACCGCGGAGCGCGATAGAGACAACACGACAAAAGTTCTAATAAAAGAACAGAAAATCTTCGATTCGTTGTCCGCTGATTCCTTCTCCAAAACTTAACCGATTTAAGTAATTTTTGGTGTTTGAACACAGAGGAAAATCTGGCCATTTTTTTGGGTTTTTGGACGTTATTATCTTTTTTAATAATAAAATTATGAAAAAAAAAAAGGAAAACATAGGGACACGCTAATAGTGGCCATAGATATTCGGGAAAAAAATCATAACTCTACCGGCGTTATCCAGGGAGGAAACAGGTGACAACGTTTGTATGGAAAAACGGCGGTATGGACTCCTCTTTATGAAATGCGTCGCATAGCTGGTTGCAATGTCTAAGTTTCCTATATAAACTACTAGGGTTTTAGTGATTAGCCCGACCCCAGGGGAGTCCCACATATCCCGATGTCCCAAATACGTCGGGGATGCGTAAAGCATTTTCTCATGTATGCTGAAAGCAGTGTACAGTACAACAGTATATATAGTATCGATCGTTAGCGTCAAGGCCGCGGAAGCGTTTAGCCTGCGCGCCATGACCTTATGGGGATTGTTGCACTCAGGGTTGCTATACCGCATTTGTGGAACCAGATGTTTGGCTATATGATCATACAGGTTGGTGTCAACTGGTTTGTTTTTAACCCCCGACTATAAAGAGCGGTGTTATAAGTTTGACATGTTGTCTGTCTGCTTCACTTTGACTGTGTGTGTCCGTGACATGGTAGAATTGGAATGGGTGGGACGGTTTTCATCTAGTTTTTTGAAAGTTGACATGATCGAGATTGTTTTTCCAATAAAATAAAATAAAACTATTCGACGGAGACACAGTTTTATATTCATATTTACTACATACAATGTTAACCTGGGTGTGGTTTACAATCATGGAGAATTCTATCTCTTTAACGTTGACTAACAAAATTACTAATTAGTCAAATAATGCCTGGCTTCTGAGGTGTTTTGTCTATGACTATGTGGACGTTAAAACGGTAACAAATCAACAATATATCGTAATACAGTTAAAACTTTAGAAACCGGTCATAAAATTAGGTGTTTGACAACCCTAAACTTTAGCACGCGGATAAATCAGTACTTGATACCATATAAGAATGTTGTCCGTAATTAAAAATATCACTGATTCATCAAAGTTAAACACCTTTTATTTTATACCGCACGTTACAATTTAAGGACGAAATTCTCTGCGATTTGTTGCACAATATTACAAAATCATTTAAGGTCCTTGCCTTTTCCTTGTTATCGTCATTAAATTAATGATATTTTTTTAACGTATGTACAACCATGTTCTCCAATAATTGAAATTCTTAGGACCTGTTTCACCACTACCGGGTAAGTGCCGGATAGGCTATCCACAACTTACTCTATCTGTTGGTGGATAGTAGGCTATCCATAGACAGATTATGGACACTTATCATTAAGTGATGAAACAGCCCCTTAATGAATATTACATCTGATAAAAATTAAAATTAATATTAAAATTACTAATCTCGATGTTTATTATGATAAATTCAAAGTTTATACCAAAAAATACAAGAACATCTTATGTAGTAACTAGTAGATGATGACAAAAAGTGAGAAAATAAATTGACTAGCAATAACGGGGTAATAGGAATAAAACATTTTGATCCTTTTTGTTTCCCTTAGCGGCTTATTCTGTGTGTGAAACATGCAAATATAATAAAAATATAAAAAAAAAAAATATATACAGGGTGTAACAAAAATAAGTGATAATACTTTAGGGTGTGTACGATTCCCTTGTTGAAAGTTCACTGTGAAAGTGGCAGCGCTGAAAGACGAAAATTTTTTTTCACTTTTGTATGGGCAAGCGCCCCAGCGTCACGAGTTTTCCCATACAAAAGTGAAAAAAAAATTGGGTCTTTTAGCGCTGCTACTTTCACAGTAAACTCTCTACAAGGAACACGTACACACCCTAAAGTATTATCACGTATTTTTGTTACACCCTGTATAATATAATCTGCTGTCAAAATTTGCTATCAGATTCTGGTAGACCAATAAAAGTAAATGTAGAGAACCAGATGACGCCCGTAACTCCGTTGCGCCTAAAGTCGTATATAGCGCAGGGACCGTCATTTTTTCTAGGATAAATACATAGTATCCTTTGTCCTTTCCCGGGACTCAGTATCTCCATACCCAGCAAAATCGGTTCGGCCCTTTGGGCGTAAAGAGGTATTTAGAATTTAGTATCATTTGTTATGATAATCATCGTTGTCCAAATTGTGGTAGATTTATGGAGTTGAAACTTGAAAGTGAAACCCAACATGACCTTCCATTAAGACAAACAAAACTTCGTAGTAACGTACAAAAAACATTTCTTTTTTCATTGCGCGATATTTATTATTTACCTATGGGCTATGAATAATAAAAACTAAGGAATCGTAACTCCCATACTATTACCGTTTTAAATTTGGTTCGTTTTGATCTGTCATGTAACGTCAGCCTAGTACCGCTCAAGGTCACCTAAACATTGCAAATGTATTGAAATGTGTACCGGTACACTTTTTTGACAAGTATTGTGGAGCATGTTTTTTGACGGGTTACTTTTCCTTAGTTTTTATTATTCGTAATTATTTACCTTAAAACCATATTAGGAATATCCGTTTGAAACGAACTCGATAAATGCATTGTTTCGTTTCCAATGACTTTCACTTGAAGGAAAGTTGGTGGAGCGAATCCATTGTGCTCACCTGACGCCTGGTGAAGTGGTGACGATGACAGCTGAATTGAGTGTCGTTTTTTTTTATAAAATTATAGGGCAAATGAGCAAACGGGTCACCTGATGGAAAGCAACTACCGTCGCACATGACACTCGCAATATAAGAAGAGTTGTAGGTGCGTTGCCGGCCTTTTAAGAGGGATTCCGCTCTTTTCTTGAAGTTATCCTGTCTTTACCATTTGCCTATACTTGGTTCAATAAAAATATCTTAAGAGGATTCCACACCGCCCTTTTTTCCATACAAACGTTGTCCCCTGTTTCCTCCCTGGATAATGCTAGTAGAGTTATAATTTTTTTCCTGAATATCTACGGCCACTAATACAATGTCCCTATGTTTTCTTTTTTTTCATAATTGAATTATTAAATAAGATATGAACGTTCAAAAACCCAAAAAAATGGCCAGATTTTCCACTGTGTTCAAACGTCCAGAAAACAGATTTGGCTAGATTATACAAAAAAAACAAAACATAGGAACACAGCTCAAGCCTTTTTTTAATCTTTAATGAAAAAAGTACTTAAATCGGTTAAGTTTTGGAGAAGGAATCAGGGGACAACGAATCGTTGATTTTCTGGATTTTCTGCAGTTGTCTCTATCGCGTTCTGCGGTATAGGCTTGAAGTAAGGGAGACAGCTATAGATATTACACGTACTTTTTTTTCATTTCTCTAGCCGCTGTTGTATCCTCTTAAGAGGATTCCACACCGCCGTTTTTCCATACAAACGCTGTCCCCTGTTTCCTCCCTGGATAATGCCGGTAGAGTTATGATTTTTTTTCTGAATATCTATGGCCACTATTAATATGTCCCTATGTTTTCTTTTTTTTCATAATTTAATTATTAAAAAAGATAAGAACGTCCAAAAACCCAAAAAAATGGCCAGATTTTCCTCTGTGTTCAAACACCCAGAAAACAAAACTGGCTAGTATATACAAAAAAATAAAACATAGGAACACAGCTCAAGCCTTGCTTTAATTCTTAATGAAAAAATTACTTAAATCGGTTAAGTTTTGGAGAAGGAATCAGCGGACAACGAATCGAAGATTTTCTGTTCTTTTATTAGAACTTTTGTCGTGTTGTCTCTATCGCGCTCTGCGGTGGGAGACTTGAGATTGGTGAGACAGCAATACATTTTCAAATACCTATTTTCAATTTCTCTCGCCCCTGGTGTATCCTCTTAACAAGATGAACCTTTACCGCCATCAGTAAATAAAGAAAGTTATTCTCGTTTACGTAGTCGTCACCTAGCTATTAAATACCATTGTAATAAACATACCGACCCACATATTTTCCTTATATTATTCACACGCGAATATGACTAATGGTATTTACTCTTTGGTTACGTATTCTGTGTCTGACGACCTCTGTGGCTCAGTGGGTGGGCTGTCGGTAGCTCAAGCCGGGGGTCGCGGGTTCGAATCCCGCTGACGGAACAAAAAGTTTTTAAAGTTCCTGGGTCATGGGTGTGTATTATATATGTGTATGATATAATAAAAATTTTAAATATATGTATAGTATAAAAGTATTAAATATATTTCCGTTGTCTGGTACCCGTAACACAAGTCCTTCAGGTACTTAGCACAGGGCCAGACTCACGTTTGAAGCGTCCATAGATATTATTATTATTATTATTATATTATATATTATTCTACATTCCGTCGAAAGTAAGGGTCGTTGTTCATCCGTCAAGTTTCGTTTCGACCTCCAAACTAAGTGGTGTGTGCGTTTCGTCCCCCATGCTAAAATTAGTCGTTTTAAAACTAAAATTAACTGTCCCACCCCTAACTTGACTACATACTTTAACCTAGATCTCAAAATCTGTAAGGTCTAGAAAACTAATTTTTTGACACAAGTAACTTCAGTTCATAAAGATTAAATGCTCAAGACAAAAACACGATTATTCAAAAAGTGCTCGATAGTTTCTTTTTTACAAAAAACCTTGTTTTAGACACATTTTTGCTTGGATCTTCGAAGTTTGCTGTCTTTTCTTTAATATTTTTTAATATCTAAAAAGGTATTGATAAAACCTAAATTTGCTCAAAACACTTTTTTCATAATCATTATAGTTCGTCTTTTATTCAAGTAAAACTAATTCGGCGATGATTCCGCGCCGTCCTTTTTCACCTGGCATATGAAAGACGGGCGTGAGTGTGAAGAGAGAAGGACGATGTTTGATTTTTAGAGTCAAGATGTGTAGTTGTACAATGTTTTGTACTTCCCTGATTACTGATTATATATGTTAGAAAAATAGCTCGATAAAACTAAATCTCTAGCGAGCAAGCGTTATAACTGTTTCCTAGTAAGGTAAAATAGTTAATATATCGAAAAGTTAGTATTAAGAATGTAAAATTAGATCAATATAATATGAGTCAATGTTATTTACATACAGAACCGGTAAACACAATTTCTAGAAACTTCTGGTAACGCCAGCACAAACAGGTTTGATTAGAGTTGATATTTGATTAATGAATATTCTTACTTTTGATAAGTCGTTCAGGTTCAGTTAACAGAAACTGAAATATACCTAGGTGATATTTTATATTGTTAGTTGAGAGACGTTGGCAGATGAAAATAATAAGCTATTTTTGGAAGTGAAATAATATTAGAATAGAATTAAGAATAGCTATTCTTAGTCGGTCGTTGTCGTTACCCATTCGACACCCAAGTTTCGTCCCTCATAGAGTCATAGTAGAAGATTGAGTTAGGTCCACTAGCATGGATGTCCGTTGTTGAATTTCAATTTGTTTATTATACAGTTTTAAATTGATATTCATTATAATATTATTAACCTTCACAATTTAAAGTAAAATAAATAAATTATGTTTAAGACCAATTAAATTTTGACATCTTCAAATCGTTATTATGTAGTTATAACTTATAAGAACCGTTTTGAATGTTCTTACATTTTACATTTCGTGTTATCTATGAGAATAATATAAAATATTTATTGATCCGATGCAGACAAAATAATCCTTATCACTATTTACATAACGTTATCACATAAAATAATATGTAAGTCAGTCGTACCACTTCTAGAATATATTATGTAACATCATAGAGACTGTTCAATGTTTATATAAGTATACTAAGAAGTGCTAGAAGTCTAAGATCATAGATTATGTAGGAAGAAAGTGGACTTCCGTGGATATAACGACTCACGACGTCTAAAAAGAAAAGAGCGGGATAGCTGTTTGAACCTTTCTCTTTTTAACACCTTGCAAATATTAGAAAAGGTAGGCCCAAAAATTGTGTTTTTTTTTATGAAATAGGGCAAACGAGCAAACGGGTCACCTGATGGAAAGCAACTACCGTCGCCCATGGACACTCGCAGCATCAGAAGAGCTGCAGGTGCGTTGCCGGCCTTATAAGAGGGAATAGGATAATAGGGGCTGGTTAGGGATGGGAAGGGAAGGGAATAGGGGATGGTAAGGAAGGGAATAGGGTAGGGGATTGGGCCTCCGGTAAACTCACTCACTCACGCCGGTTTTCTGTGAGAACGTGGTATTTTCTCCGGTCGAGCCGGCCCATTCGTGCCGAAGCATGGCTCTTCCACGTATATCTCGAATATTTTGATTAAGAACGTGGCCCAGTGCCCACAGCTCAGCTGCAAACTCAGCTGCTGGCTGATGAAAAGAGTTTGAAGTTGTTTTCAAGCACTATAAATCACTCCTGCGCAGCTGGCGGGTTTCAATGAAACCGGCTACCGTCACCGAAATCTGTGTAGGGGGCATAAGGGGCCATTTAATTCGATTAGGTCTTAGGAGGTCTGGCAGAGTTGCAGTAGGTTCTATCGTACCCGCAACTCTGCCTTAAGCGAGGAGTGGAGCACCATGGGGTTTTAGTGGGTAGACTACAGGAGTCCCACATACCCCGGCCGATATCCCCAATTTGCCGGGGATGCGTAAAGCATTTCCCCATGTTAAAAAAAAGGTCTTAGGAGGTAACGAACTCAGCTTGCTCAGCTATGGGACACTCATTAATAGCTGACATAAAATTACACTATGCACGAATCACGATAAAATAATGAATTATAATTTAACTTAATTGAGAAAATCCAGACGCTCTTATTAGTTGCTGGAAGTAATTATATGATCTAAAGCGCTATTTAGCGGCACTTAAGGCAATTAATTTGTCACATCTAGTCATCTCGGACGAGGAAAATCTGTTTCCTTGCTTCTAATATTATATGTTACGAAACTGGAGTTAAAATAGATGACATACAGATCTGAGTGCTTGTGAACTGAGATCTAAATGTTAGTTAGACTAATTTAATGCTGTATAATTAAAATGTCAGTTCGTTTTAATCTTTTGTAAAATGAGTTTTTAGAATTCTTAAAAGTCAAGACTTATGGCATCATTTATTGCTAAAAGAGTTTTCTTACAGGCGTCTTTTTGTGCCCAATATTCTGCAGCTTAAATTTTTAGATGACGTGGGAGAGCCATGCTTCGGCACGAATGGGCCGGCTCGTTCGGAGAAATACCACGTTCTCACAAAAAACCGGCGTGAAACAGCGCTTGCGCTGTGTTTCGCCGAGTGAGTGAGTTTACCAGAGGCCCAATCCCCTACCCTATTTCCTTCCCTTCCCATCCCTACCCTCCCCTATTACCCTATTCCCTCTTAAAAGGCCGGCAACGCACCTGCAGCTCTTCTGATGCTGCTAGTGTCCATGGGCGACGGAAGTTGCTTTCCATCAGGTGACCCGTTTGCTAGTTTGCCTCATTATTTCATTAAAAAAAAATGTGCTGTCATAATGTTTTTAGCTGAAGCACAGAATATATATTAGTGGCTGTAGTAACTTATTGCTATTATAAATGTATTTCATCACTCGAAAAATCGAACCTGTTGTGACAATAAAATAGCTTCCTTATTCATATCCGGGTTGTCTTCCTCTCAACAGATGACACCATTTTCCGCGTGTTTCACGGAAGTTGTTTTTTTTATAGCTTTATTTTCTATAACAATAAATGCAACTCTTGCGATAATATTATTATATAGGGGGTTTCGGGGGCGATAAATCAATCTAGCTTAATATAGGAATCATTTTTAGAAAATGTCATTTTATTTGTGTTTTTTCGAATACCGAGCAAAGCTCGGTCAAATAGCTAGTTTACATTGAATTGACATGATCCGACCAAATGACGTTGGTCTGTCAACTGCTTAGGAATCAATTTATTCGATGGTATGGGTCTACCAAGATCTGATGGCAATTTTTGACAGCATTTTAAAAAAAGTTATTCGCCATGGCCATTCCATACTTTAATCCTTATAAAGTTGGTGATTTTTTTTTTTATGAAAGAAGGGGGCAAACGAGCAAACGGGTCACCTGATGGAAAGCAACTTCCGTCGCCCATGGACACTCGCAGCATCAGAAGAGCTGCAGGTGCGTTGCCGGCCTTTTAAGAGGGAATAGGGTAATAGGGGAGGGTAGGGATGGAAAGGGAAGGGACGGGAAGGGAATAGGGGATGATAGGGAAGGGAATTGGGCCTCCGGTAAACTCACTCACTCGGCGAAACACAGCGCAAGCGCTGTTTCACGCCGGTTTTCTGTGAGGACGTGATATTTCTCCGGTCGAGCCGGCCCATTCGAGCCGAAGCATGGCTCTCCCACGTATATTATGCATGTGACTATAGAGAAATGTCCCTAGTGATTCGATCTACTTTTTTATAGCTTATCACATCCAAGGACCATGCACCTTCCGTACTAAAGGTCAGAACATCGCCTCAGTATTCGGAGGTTCGACCGCGCGACCTCAGATATTATATCCGCATAGTTTGTTGTTTATGTTTTTTGGAACTGTCTCGGAGTCAAGTTATTGAAATATGAGTGAAGAGTTGTGAAATATGCAGCGAGAATCCCGTTAGTGTTTATTCGAGACTTTTCGCCAGAATTTCTTGTATTTTATGTATGTTTATGTAACTGGAACAACAGATCCATACTTCCATACTAATATTATAAATGCGAAAGTGTGTCTGTCTGTTTGTTACCACGTCCAACCCGCTGAACCGATTTTGCTGAAATTTTGTATGGAGATACTTTGAGTCCCGGGAATGGACATAGGATACTTTTTATCCCGGAAAAATGTACGGTTCCCGCGCGATAAAGTAATTTTGGCGCAACGGAGTTGCGGGCGTCATCTAGTAATAAATAGTCGCTTCCTACATTTTGCCTCTTTTGGTTTGGTACAATCTTAATCTGATAATACTTTAGGGTGTGTACGTGTTCCTTGTAGAGAGTTTGCTGTGAAAGTAGCAGCGTTGAAAGGCCAATTTTTTTTACTTTGTATGGGCAAGCGCCTCAGCGTCAGGAGTTTCCCCATACAAAAGTGAAAAAAATGGTCTTTCGGCGCTGTTACTTTCACAGTGTATTTTTACAAGGAACACGTACACACCCTAAAGTATTATCACTTAGTTTCGTTGCACCTTGTAATAATTGGGTATTACAATTTTATACTTATTGGTCCAATATTTCGTCAAATCAATAAATTTTATTCGGATGGATGAATTATTTTAGGTAACAAATGAAAAGTAATCCTAAAACCAAATATATAGTTATATTAATGAAATGGGGATTGTCCATTTTTTTTATTTTTGCTCATTACAAAAACATTTCGAGGAATAAGGTCAGTGATCGTTTTTCTGTATATAAACGAAATAAATACCCATTAGTTTCTTATATTTTTTAACAAATATGTTTAACCTTAGTTTGACATTCAATGGCGTTAAATTAGCAATAAATTCGACCAACATTACGTTTCGAACTTTTGGTAAGCTTCTCGTATCAGCTTTCACATAATGAGAACTTGCATTTGACGAACCAGCCATTATAAATAAGATTGAAAGGAAATTTAAAACACTACAAAGATCAATTGGCCGCCGATGATGACGTCAGAGCGAAACTTTAAAAAATTATTGAGAAAAAACTAGCCGATGAATTTCAAAATTATTTAATTTTATATTCTTAAAATACCCTATTTTAACGAAAAAAAATAATATAAAAAGTACATGTGATTTTTTTTGGACAATGCCCATTGTCGATCTATTGGCGTGTGTTTCAAATAAACGTAATTTGTAAGTACTAGGGACATACTGAATGTATGCTTGAATTTAAATAAATTGGTATTATTTTGGAAGATGATATCACGAGTATAAAAAACACAAATAGAAAATTAAGATCCAGGATGGATGGAACTATGAAAGGAACGTTCATAAACTAAAGATTATTGCTGTATTATTATTATAATTTTGTAGCTTTCAAATTATGAGTTAATAAGGCTCAATCGGTAAATTAACGGCATCTCCGTAGGGGGAGCGCCTTAAGAGGAGTCCACACCGCCTTTTTTCCATACAAACGTTGTCCCCTGTTTCCTCCCTGGATAATGCTAGTAGAGTTATAATTTTTTTCCTGAATATCTACGGCCACTAATATAATGTCCCTATGTTTTCTTTTTTTTCATAATTTAATTATTAAATAAGATATGAACGTTCAAAAACCCAAAAAAATGGCCAGATTTTCCGCTGTGTTCAAACGTCCAGAAAACAGATTTGGCTAGATTATACAAAAAAAAGCAAAACATAGGAACACAGCTCAATCCTTTTTTTAATCTTTAATGAAAAAACTACTTAAATCGGTTAAGTTTTGGAGAAGGAATCAGGGGACAACGAATCGTAGATTTTCCGGATTTTCTGCAGTTGTCTCTATCGCGTTCTGCGGTAAGGCTTGAGGTAAGGGAGACAGCTATAGATATTACACGTACTTTTTTTTCATTTCTCTAGCCCCTGGTGTATCCTCTTAAATGGTTTTGTTTCTGTGAACATACAATAACGTATTGAGTTTCTTATGTTTTTTGTCTTTTTATACGCTGGAAATTTTCCTCTTGGGCCTGTAGTGAATGTATAATGTATATAAGTGTATGTACATTTTATTTACATGATTCTCCCTTAATTGAACGTGATGCAATGTCAACAATATATTACTGGAGCTACTGGTTGTCATCTAACATACTGTACCGTTTAATATTTATTGTGGCATGCATACGTAAGAGCTCGATTGCATTGGTTCAATATGCAGATAAATTCTAGCTGATATCCATATCCATACTAATATTATAATTGCGAAAGTGTGTCTGTCTGTCCGTCTGTCTGTCTGTTACCTCTTCACGTCCAAACCGCTCTACCGATTTTGCTGAAAGGGGTACGAAGATTTTGGCCGACCTACCGTACCGCTGTTGTGTTTTATCGCGTTCACGAATATTTTTTTCGAAAGAGGATAGCTAACATACAAACAAAATATAATCTTGGACAAAACCACGTAAGTCACATTTCGATGATATGAGCTGCCAAAGTTTTACCAATTTAAGATATTGCAAGTTTGGCAGCTCAAATCTTCGAAATGTGACACTTTACGCGATTTTCAAGATTATTTTTTGTTTTTGAAAAAAATTATCGTGAACGCGGAAAAAATCAATGGCGGAAAGTAGGTCGGCCAGGCTCCATACAAAAATATTCATACTCCTTTGGTGTGGATATACTTGAGTCCCGGAAAAGGACATATCATACTTTTTATCCTTGAAAAATGTACGGTTACCGCGCGGTAAACTAATTTTGGCGCAAAGGAGTTGAGTCATCTAGTTACCCATAATTCATATATATAGCGGCATAATATAATATTATTGTAGCTGTTACATACTTTTCATTTCAGCCTATAAATAACGATTAACCACTTACCTATATATTATTATAAAATATTCAAATGTATTTCAAAGAATTTCATTATCACATTCATTAATGTTAAGTACACATTACGCGGCCACAACAATGCACGGCTTTGTAAAAACAATGGTTATTATCTTATATCACAGTACGAATTAACATATTTTACATAAAATATGGTAATTAACTTAATAAATTGTCGTTTTGACAGATCTAATGCATGGTAAGGTTGATCATGACTTAGCATTATTCATATTTCTAATACGAAATTATAAAAAAAATTACAAGTATTTTAATACCATTTTATGGCATATTTATTACAAGTTACAGAAAAAATTAAGATTTATGAAAAAAATTACAAGTATACAAATTATTTAATCGGTAAAGGTTTACCAAGAAAACGTGGAAAATATTACATAACATTTGATTAATAGCAAATCAGTTAATTTTATAAAGTGATACGGAACCAAAAAAACTTGTCCCATTGACCGATTGACATTTTAAAACGCGGCTACAATTTTATTAATAGACGACCATCGATAAACTTAGTTAACTATGTTTCGTTAACCAGCAGGTTTAGCATGGTTACCATAGAAACGATTTATTTCCACGGAAGAATAGATAAGTGACATATTGACAAAGGAAATCCGCCATTTTGTCACTAAAAATGTCAGTATGTCCATTCTTTCCCGTTTTTAGTGTTGTTATGCTAAACCTGCAGGTGTGTTTTATGTAAGCTACGGTCTAGACCGGAGAGGTCCACCTGTGCAGGTATGCCTGCGCAGGTAGACCGGAATGTGTGTGGGACCTGTAAGTAAAAGAGTGAGTGTACGCATAGGCAGGTTTCAGAGGTTTATTTCGCGGAATATTGCTAAAAATACTTACTAAATACTACATTTTAAACTATGGATTTCCGCAAAGTAACGCCTGATTATTTAACTATTTACGACAGAGTATAGACTATAGTCTAAAAATTCAAATATAATTATATTTTTAAATGACATAGACTAGATGATGCCCGCAACGGACCAAAAATCGTTTATCGCTCGGGAACCGTACAATTTTCCGGGATAAAAAGTATCCTATGTCCTTTCCCGGGACTCAAAGTATCTCTATGCCAAATTTCAGCAAAATCGGTAAAGCGGTTTGAGCGTGAAGAGGTAACAGACAGACAGACAGACAGACGGATAGACATCAGACACACTTTCGCATTTATAATATTAGTATGGAAGTATGGATATTAGTCATGTCATAAAGTGGCATTTTATGCTGCATGGCATTTTATGACCATGTTAAAGGGGCAGGTGACCTCTCCGGTAGACCGTAGCGTGTATGTCAGCAATAGGGCGGCCAACTAAAAGTCTGCAGTCTGCGGGGGCTCCAAGTGTAAGGTAACGTGTGTATGTTTTATAAAATATGACGATTCAATCGAAAACGCTAGAATATTAGTTACTAGCTGTTGCCCGCGACTTCGTCCGCGTGGACTTCAGTTTATAGCGCGCGATGTCAACAAAATTGGTGTCAAAAGCTTTTATAAAATGATTCCCTGGTACCTCTTAAATTAAAACAGCTGTGCAGTGTGTACATAATATTTCATTTCTTAAAATAAAACTTTATATTTTATGCCAAATTTTAAAGCTTATTTAGGCCCATAATTACACAACTTTACCCATAAACTATTTATATCATTGATAGGTTTAACTTTTAAGGTTACGTCACTGCATAGATAAAGTACTGAGTAATTTAATAACGTAAAAAAGTAATAACAATCGCAAAAAAATCGAGACTCGAACGTAAGATGATACCACCTCTTATAGAAAGAAGTCAGGGCAAGCGTCACCGCGATGTAGGAGACGCACGGCGCCATCTATTATGAATTTTTGGAACTAACTTAATTTGAACAAATTTACGCATTTTCACCCCCTTACAACCCTTTTTTCCAATAAAAAAGTAGCCTATATCCTTTCTCAGGCTTTAGACTATCTGTATACAAAATTTCATTACATTTGGTTTGTTAGTTTTGGCGTGAAAGCGAGACAGACAGACAGACAGAGATACTTTCGCATTTATAATATTAGTATAGATTAGTACATAGATTCCAAAGTTCTATTGCCTAATGCCTTCCATGACTTACACGCATAGTTTTCCTCAATACACATGTAACACTATTTAAATAACGAGATGTTCCAGTGACATTTCAATCAGGTTGGACAATCCACTAAACTGGAAGTCTTGAAGCTTTGACAGATATATGTAGATGCATTACTGGCTGTTACACGGTTCTAGTCACATACTTGTGCGTCGCAACTCGCAATAGCGGGCAGCACTCCGGGAGTGCAGTGTAAAAGCGAAACGGGAGCTGCATACATTTTCGCCGCGTGGTCGAAAGAGATAGGATAGGAGATATATCCTAGAGGAGTAGTAATTAGTGCGTTGTTACTTGTTTTTAAACGATGGGTAGGGCTGGCAGGCTGGCAGAAGTGAAAACGAAACAACAAGAACAGGCATACAATTTCGCGACGCGGTAAATAAGCGGCAAAAGCGTAAAAGAGTCATCTACGCCGTGCCGGCCACCAGTAGAAATGCGAAAGTATAGACAAACTGTGGCGATAAACTTAAGGTGAAGTTCCGATTTTTTTTCGTTCCCAAAAAATCAATTAAAATGCCACTTTATGACAGACAATATCCTGCTTTATGACATATATTATAGTCTGTCATAAAGTGGCGTTTTAATTGAATTTTTGTCGGTCGCGATTAGCCGCGGTAAAGATCGGAACGGCACCTTAAGTTTATGTCCACAGTTTGTCCATACTTTCGCATTTCTACTGGTGGCCGTGCTAGCCCGGCAGGTCACGTGTCCAAAACATCAAGAACTAAGAAGTTCTCACTCCAAAACATTATAAGCGTTAGCCCTGTGGGTTGTATAAACTCGTATGCTATTATAAACTCGTACGTCTTCGCTCTACCTTACGTGAGTATTTCTGGAAGCGATGTCGTCAGCGTTTTATACCGATAATTGCCAAAATGATGATGTCGTTGCACGATAAGTGCTGACGTGAGCTTGGCACCATTGCGTGACTGTTTGTTACTTGAGTCTATAGGCTGTTCGAAGTTATTCTACCTTCAACAGGAACTCTGTGCCAATATGATAGTGACTATTTTCGTACTAATTCCGAAGATTAATAGTCGTTATTACGACTATTAATCTTCTGAAACACTTGGCAAAGTTTTTGGTGATTTGTGACGGATTTTTTTTTGAGATAAAATTTGTTCGTACTTTCACAATATTACTTTTACTCACTCACTCACACTCACACAGGCACACACACACACACACACACACACACACACACACACACACACACACACACACACACACACACACACACACACACACACACACACACACACACACACACACACACACACACACACACACACACGCACGCACACGGCACAACTCTCAAAGAATTATTTTTAGTTGTATATAAAATAAGCGGCTAATGTTTTTGGCTATACAAAGTATATTTTTGTTATGTTTAACTTGTATAAGAAATATTTTGTATAAGCTGTTAATTGGTCCCTCAATAAATAAAGAGATAACCTGCCGTGAACGTGATTTTGGCAATTAATAATTAATATTGGATTGCGTGACGACTGACGGTTTATTGTTAAATTGTATTAGCACTCCAAACAAGTTTACACCTAGAATTACTATTTACCTACATTTTACTCGTATTTAACGTAATGTTTAAGTTAAGACGCAATCTTAATCTGAAAGAAAATTACATGTTGGGCATGTAGGCTCCTTATAAAATGTAGACACCTGAAAATAACGGATTGTACAAAAGTCCGAACGGGGTAAAACGGGGGTTGATTTTTTTATGAAAGTCATATAGTAAAGTAAGTCACTATTACCTATAGCAAAGACTTGACTTTTTTAAATGCTTTACAGGTGGTGTGTGTGAGAATTGTAGTTATGAAAGTACAATTTAGATTTTGAAAAATTATACCTACCCCTAAAAATAAACCAAATCTGTATTCACAGAAAACAATTTATGTAGGAAAAGCCGGGTTTAAAAAAGCAAGTGTTATCTAAAAACGTCAATCATTTTAGAAATGCTTGGCAGGGCTATCACGTAAAAATACGAGTTCAACAATCCACTAGCAATAATCGCGCGATAGATTGCTGGGTATAATAAACAATGGTATCATATTGTATAGCGATCGATTGCAATCGTATTGTTTTGGCTGATACGTGATGCGAAATTGCGATTTTGGAGCAATTATCGCGCAATAATTGCTATCTCGCATTACTCTCGCAAGATACGTGATACGGCTACGCGGCTGCGGAATTCACTGCGGTATGACTGCGGCGTGAAAACGCACGTAGGTATGAATGTGCCTTTATATGAGGTGAGAGCACATTCCTGACATACATAAAGCGTAATGTCGCTGTTATTAACATAGTATTTTTATGACCAAAATATATACGTTCTCGGAATATAACGATTTGGTTTAACTCGGGTGATTTATCAATTTTGTTTTTGTTGTCTTAATGCACTCTACATTTCAAGCATTTTATAAGTATTTTTAATCATACAAAAGCGTAAAAATCATGAATGAGACTTCAATATTTATTTTTGTTGTGCCGCCTGGAGGCATCGTGCTTTCGGATATTGTTGAATTTTGTGATACTTTCCAACTGCCAACATGCCACGTTGGTAGTAGAAAAACGCTTGGCCAATCCATTGAACAACACTAATTATATTTCAAGAAATCTATATCTATACTAGCTGTCCCGGCTCACTCCCGGCAAACGTTGCTTTGCCATAATATAAATCAAGTGAGTATTTCACCCATATTATTTTATTGAAGTGACTAAATAAGTATGTTACCATGACAACGTCCATCGCTATCCCGTCCCACAAACAATGGTCGCCGTCAGTCTCGAGTTGTAATAATTTACTATTATTTATTCAACAAATGCACTTATCAATATAATAAGTACCCAGTAGCCGATTCTCAGACCCACTGAATATGCATATAAAATTTGGTTAAAATCAGTAAAGCCGTTTCGGAGGAGTACGCGGCCTAACATTGTGACACGAGAATTTTATATCTATATCTTCTATATATATAAAAATGGATTTTTAATCGTGTTAGTAACGCTAAAACTAGAAAACGGCTGAACGGATTGGGCTAATTTTAGTCTTAAAATATTCGTAGAAGTCCCTGGGAAGGTTTTAAAGTGACACAAAGTTCACCGGGACAGTTAGTTATTTTATATTTTTCATTCACAAGTCATTACAGGTTTTTGGTTATGTCCATCCGTTCACACATGGCACCTTGCCAGCAGCCAAGAAAATCTGTGTACACTAGAATTATATCGCTTTATATTTAGACCGCAGTTATTAGGACGAGATGTTTGTAAACACTGAACCGTTAAACATTGAGCCGCAGTGAATAAATTGATAATTTTATGTAGTTATCTTATTCATAAGTCGTGATCAAAAACTGCGATATTATAGGACCATAAAAGAGGGGGACGAATTGGCAACAACCCTTTTCAGCGTGGTAAACTTTTTGTAATTAATCTGATTTTTGCACTAGGTATATCTTTTTATTTTACGGGCATTTAAACAAGATTTTAAGATAAAACAAATAACTACGAAAATAAATAAGCACAAAACAGTTGAAAATAGGATTTTATTTATGCGCAATCTTTATCTCTTCATTGTTTTGATAGAACCTGATGTCTTAAATAAATTGTAAATGAATGCGGTCTGGTTGTTCATATTTAATAATGTAATCTAAATTCGAAACAGGAAAGTTTACAAAATATGTAAACGAATGTTCCGGTAGAAAACTATTACTTGAGTTGTTATATCCAAGTTTCTATATTAAGATTGATTGATTGATCTTAGCATAAGGTTTACTAGCTGTTTGACCGAGCCTTGCTCGGTATTCGATAAAACGCGAATAAAAAGACATTTTCTAAAAATGATTCCTAGCTAGATCGATTTATCGCCCCCGAAACCCCCTATGTACTAAATTTCATGAAAATCGTTGGGGCCGATTCCGAGATTCCAATTACATATTTATATACAAGAATTGCTCGTTTAAAGATATAAGATCCAGAAGTACAATAATTCTGAACGGTGCGTAGGCCTAGCGTTTCCTGTGAAATTGCGAATATAATGAAAGTTATTGGCAACTTGTTGTCCGCAAGTTTGTTTGCGCAAATGTTCGATTATAGCTCGGGTACCCTTTTCCGCCGGTATAGCTCCCAAACTTGTGGTATGGTTGTAGACTAGACGTTTAATAACTGTATTTTAATAATATAAAACCGACTTCAAAATTGTACGTAATTGAGAATTAAAACTCCCTATCTCCAAAACTACTGAACCGATTTTGATGAAACTTGCACTGTTCCCTAAGTTGAACAATATCTAGTACTTACAACAAAAAAAGAATTACTGAAATAGGAATGGTAGTTCCAGAGAATAGAGATATGCGAACACAAACATAAAAAGATACATACATCAATATACATACATAGATGATACTTTTGAAATTTGACACATTTGTTCAGACGCTGATGATATAGACTAACATATTTTAATATTATACGAAAATTGGGCAGTTCTGGAAATATTGCATACACACCTACATACGCGTCGAATTGATAACCTCCTTTTTTGAAGACGGTTAAAAAGACTCTTTTTAAAAGAGTTTAAACTCTTTTTAAAATAGTTTAAACTAGTTATTTTAACCTCTTTATAACCGACTTCAAAAAAGGATGACGTTCGCAAGTCCGTTGCGCAAAAATTGGTTTATCGCGCGGAACAGTACATTTTCTCGGGATGAAAATATCCTACGTCCTTTTTGGACTCAAAGTATATCCCATACCCAGCAAAATCGGTTCATCGGTTCGGGCTGAACTCTGAAGAGGTAACAACCAGACAGACAGACTGCATAGGTATAGAGAGGTAAAAGACCAAACGTAAACACTTTCGCATTAATATTTGTTTGGATATCTCTTCTAGGAAGTTTTTCGAAAACACTTGAACAGTAGCCAAGTCTTGTTATGAATTTTTTTGCGTGTGACTCAATTTACATGGAAATTCGCTTAATTTTAACGAGATCATTAAAATTATGTAATTAAGAATTACAACAAAAATTGTTGTTCGTTTCTCACATTTTTTCTCGCTTTGATAGGAGCGGCGTTTAGGTATTTTTGTTATTGTTATGACGTAATCGTTCGGACTGATCAACATCATCATCCTCATCACAATCATCATCATCATCACAATCATCGTCATCCGTATTAATAATAGTTACTAATTAATATTCATAATTATTAATTAGTACTTACTAAAATACATTTATATATTACTAGCTTTCCCCGCAAACGTTGTTTTGCCATATAAATATTTTTTGGTATGAAAAATAGATGTTGGCTGATTCTCATCCCTACTCAATATGCTCACAAAATTTCATGAGAATCAGTCAAGTCGTTTCGGAGGAGTACGGGAACAAACATTGTGACAAGAGAATTTTATACATAAGATTATGATGCAGGTCTTTGGTCTCTACGTACTTACGTACTACGTAGTACCACAGAATATAATATATTAGTAGGTACGTTGTAATTTCTTCTCTACGTTGGGCGATGAATAGATAACCATGATAACGATGCTATCATCATGCACAATCTATGTCGATCGTGGCCGTAATCGCTTGTATTGGTCCATCATTGGAGAGTACGCATTAACCAGATGTATGTCAATAGGCTTAAATTGACGTTAATTAATGATTAATTATAATCAGTTAAGTTTTTTTTGTGACTTTAGTTTGCAGACCTTGGTTTTTTTCTGTGAAAAAAATGAAAGGAAGCACGAAAAAATTTACATTTTTTTTTCTAAATCACGACAACTGTTTTGTAAAGAGTATTTCCTAATGGTATACCGGTTTTTAAGTTGGCCAATCATGATTGTGTTGTTTTTGTGTATTAGTTGTTGCTCGCGTCTTCGTTCCCAAATTCGTCCACTCGCGCAGGAACTGTACATTATTCCGGGGAAACTATTCTTGTCCTTTCTTGGGACTCGAAGTATCTTCAAACAAAATTTCATCCAAATCGGTGCAGCGATTTAAACGCGAAATAACAGACAGACACACTTTCGCATTTTGAACATTAGTGTAGACTTTAGATGTTACACGGTAATATTTCAACATTGTATCAAAATATTATGTCATAACATTTTAACGTAAAATGTAAAGTAAACCAATAAAAATAAATAATTTGTGGTTAAGGAACATGTTGTGTGGTGCGACGTAGATTACTTTAACCATAATTTTTTGGGTTCCGTAGGGTAAAAACGAGTAAAGACGGTCCCAAAGGGTAAAAACGGGACCCTATTACTTACTGAGACTTCGATGTCTGTCCGTCTGTCGGTCTGTCCGTCCGTCTGTCTGTCCGTCTGTCTGTCCGTCTGTCTGTCCGTCTGTCTGTCCGTCTGTCTGTCCGTCTGTCTGTCCGTCTGTCTGTCCGTCTGTCTGTCCGTCTGTCTGTCCGTCTGTCTGTCCGTCTGTCTGTCTGTCTCCAGGCTGTAACACAATAGCCGCTACAGCTAGACTTAATAGTAAATAAGTACTAGTAGTAAATACTAAAAACAAACTAAAATTAATATTTAAGGGCTCCCATACAACAAACGTATTTTTTTTACCTTTTTGGCTCGTAACCAATAATGGCAACAGCTAGGCACTTGAAATTTTCGCAATATCCTTAATTTTATCTGTTGTCTAATAATTAATAATAAAATAAAATAAATATTTTAAGGGGGCGGCTCCCATACAAAATAAAATTCAACATACATTTCCCATACAACTCGTTGATGTAATAAAATGTTACCCATTCTATGTTAGTGCCTGATTTCATCTTATTGATTCCAGTAATTTTAAAACCTATTTTATGCGAAAATAGAAATTATTTCTCTTCATAAGATTACTTAAGACCGTATTCAGAGACTTGAATGATTCCTTAAGTTTAATTTAATAAGGAGAACAGAAAATAATAAGACCAAATTTTTTTTTCACCTTTGTATGAGGAAACTCGTGACTGGGGCGATTGCCCATACAAGAGTGAAAATAAATTTTGGTCTTGCAGCACTGCTACTTTCACAGTGAACTCTCTACTAGGAACGTACACACCTAAAGTATTATCACTTTGTTTTGTTACACCCTGTATAGAAATTTTCGTAAAATTAATAAAATTACAGATCGCGCAATGGTCGAAATTCGACCTTAGTTTCAACGACATTAGGACCACTACCTATATTTTGTAAAAAATATTGACTTTATCTTTTTTTTTTCAACACTTGTCCCTGGGACTTAGCTGATTTCAGACTGGCCGTGTAAGCATTGTCTAATAGTATCTTAGATTTAATAAAAAAAACTACAATCCATTTTCAATTTGTCAACTTGTTGTCAACAGACTTCAACCATAAATAAAAGAGTATGATTCGTATGTATAGGCTTGTCACTCAAAAATCTGTCATTTCTCATGTGTGTGTTTTGTAACGTGTGTAATGTTTTATTTGTTAAAAAAATGTATGATAAAAGCATAATATCAAAATAATATTAGTTCGATGCACTCCTTCACCATATAAACTATAACTGTGCAAAATTTCATTCACCTACGTTTCCCCATTTTTCGTAAAAAGGGTTACAAAGTTTTTCGTTCGCGTATTAATATTATGATCTTTATGTAAGTATCTGTTATAATTTTTTTCCAATCCGTTCTTCAATCAGGCTATAAATCCCATCGGGTTTGATCAGAGACAATTTCACAGTGCATCCATCCATCGGACAGCAATTTCCACTCCGAGCAAATTAGATTTCGTACATCCATTGCCTTGTTGTAGTTGTATTGTTGTATGACTTGTACCTATAAAAGTTTTATTTTATTTGTCACTGGTTTAATTATAACTGTTATGCCATGTGTAATGTGTTAGTCGTAAAAGTTTGTAAGTTTTACAAAATTACGGCTAGTAATTTTGTAAACTATTCACTACTAGATGACGCCCGCAACACTGTTGCCCCAAATTTCGTTTCCGGGATTTTATCCCGGAAAATGTACGGTACACTTTCCAGGATAAAAAGTATCCCACGTCCTTTCCCGGGACTCAAAGATCTCTTTACTCAGCAAAATCGATTTAGCGGTTTGGGCGTGAAGAAGTGAAAGAGAGTCTGAAGAGAGAGGAGACGGTTAGACTTTCGCATTTATATGATTAGTATGGAAGTATGGATTAATATCATATTCGTTGTAGAGTCTAAACCAGGGGTCAACGATTAGTTTCGCTCGGGGTCAATTTTAACAAATGAAATGACCATCGCGGTCCGCATATTGCGGAAATTACAAAGGTTTTTCTTTTCATCATCATTTACAATTATAAATCAATGAGAAAAGTGTCAATTTTTGTAGCTAATTGTTATCTCTCTGATGTTTGGAGTGAAATTGGTGCAAGTTATTAAGAGGCCGGGTGCCATCGAAATTCTCATACATACGTAATACCAAAATCATTTTCTCATAGTGGGCATTTTCAAAAAAACGTGTACCCTTGCAAAAATATGTCTATATTTTTTAAGGTCATTTATTTACCTTTATTTGAATGTCATATACAAGGACAAATATTGAACTAATGGAATAAGTTAAAAAGAACGCTGAAAACGTTATATTATTCTGATATTATTGAAACAAAATCGAATTTTCGACGAAACAGATTCCGTTGTGCGACTAAATGTAAAATATAATTTAATACAAAAAAATACAGCAATAAATGGATTTCTTCGTTTATTTAATCTAGTGAAATGCATATTTAATTGTTTATTAAAAAAAATATAGATAATTTCAAGGATCAACAAGAGTAGCAATTATTTTTAATCCATAATGTGACTATGTGACCTACCCACTAGGTTATTTTTCATTTTTTTACATGAGTAAGTAATATTTAACATATTTAAAGAAGTTTATATGACACAAAAACCTTTTATTTAAACATTTTTGTTGTTGCACTACTTATAAAAGTAAAAAATTCTTTGATTTCATAGATTTAACTTCAATAATTAGAGGGACGAACATCTCATAATCATAAAGATGTGTTCACATGTCTACGAATTCCTAAGTTATTAATGACATCGGATTATATGCACGATCAAAGTGCCGAAATATCCATGCAAATATGCACGAAAAATGGTCGAAATATGCACAAAATATGCACAATAAAAAGTCACTTAATATTAAAATGTATTATTTTTTTGAAGACTTTTCCGGTAGTGACATTAATAAAAGCGCCAATTTTTGTAATTTCATAAAATCCAGGATTTTTAATTTCTTGAAATAAAGACTTTTTATTTATTTATTATACGCCAATAATAATTTTCTACCAACATTTTCCGATTGCAATCTTAATACCCATGGAAGTTAAACTACCGAAATATGCACTATCAACGAAAAATTGCCAAAATATGCACTATCGCCTAAAAAGTGACATTATATGCATTTGCATATGCAAGTATGCAAATGCATATAATCTGATGTCTACTTATTATAAATCTGCAAATATCAATGACACAAAATGATTTTCAACTTTACTGATAGAAAAGTAGTGGAAATAAAATCAAAATTATTAAAAAAAATAAAACTTTTAGGTACTTACTTAAATTTTAAATAGTAAGTATTTTTGTTATTGTTAAGGAAAGGCGACGCCTTGATAATTTGCTTGTAGCGATATCGATTTTTCTCAGCAATGACTAAAGCTAAGAAATTAAAGTTCATTGTCAGTATTCATCATGTCTTTGTCTTTGATTTACCCATAGCATAACACGATTGATCAACTTTTAAAACACAGAATAATCAATCAAAAAGACCTGTGTAAAAAAAGGGATTCCTATTTTTCCAACAGAGGAGAGTGATTTAAGCTTCCAAAATTTATACATGGATTGGTTCAAGCATACACTTTAATTTGACCATAGCTTATATGAAATGTATTTATGGTTTTTAAATTACGCGACAAAAACTATTTTGTCGCTTACGCCCTTTCCATTTTTTGCTGTTCCATTGCTTGTTTTCTGTGAGAGGCCGGGCCGGCCTTTCATAGAAAACTAGCAATCTAAAACATATCCAAAGCGGTTTTTTACTTTAACGCGGCGTCACCTTAACACATAAGTAATAAAAAATATATTAATTGTAAGTTAATCGTACCAGCTTAAAAATCTCCAATTTTCTTAATAAAATCTGTGAATAAAAAAATAATTTATATAAATGTGAACTAAGCCTTATGCTTTCCGCCTGTTGTGACTTGTCCGTTCCATTATATGTGACTATACGAAAAGTCACAAGTCGGAAGTCACGTAATATTACTTTCTTTTACTTTTAAAGTGTTTGTAAATAACCGATAATAGTTATCACAATTTCATTTTTTTTACTAAATACTAAGCTAATTTTTCAACGTGTTAACAGTAAAAACAGTTGGAGAAAGTATAATAATGCTTACAAAATATGGTCACTTATCTGAACAAATAAACCGTTCCTGAAGAACCATCCAACCTGCGTCCGCGTCTTGTAGCAGATTTTTAACTACTAAATTCAAATTGAAGTTTCTCGATGTACAATGAAATATAGTGCTATCATTTAGTGCCGAAAATATTTTTGTAGTATGTTTATAAAACTAAAAAAAACGGTCACTAAACCGAACATTCCGGCCGGGTTGTTTTTTCATGATTATAATTTTAATTAATTTGTAGTTAAATTATGTTAGATTTTTCAATAACAAGACATTCAATTGATACATTAAGTATTTAAGAATCTAACATATGTTTTTTAAGTAACTTACTTTAAGAAAAAAAATAGTTATTAAAGATTTTGTTACAACTTCTGGGAAGGGGACAGGTGAATTTAATAGGTTTCGGTACTTAAAAACCCTTATAAATCTCATACTAAATAAAATTTTATACAAACGTAAATGTATTTTAATAAAAGAAAACTTGTTTTTGCTCCTACATTAAAATTACAAAATTTTAGTATGTAATTTTTTACAAATAATCTGTAGCGAAGTCAAGGGACAAGGTAAAAACCAGGGGTACACATTTTTTTGAAAATGCCCTACTAGTACGAAAATATTTAACATGTTTGAGTTATTTTTCAGCTAGGTAAATAGTAATTACCTAGGTTTCTGCGCAAAAATTTACTACAAAATATTTAAACTCTAAAAGAATATTTTTTAGTACTTATTTAAATATTTTGTAGTAAATTTACTATTTATTTATATATTTTTTAGTGTTTTACTATATTCTTAGTGTTTAAATATTTTGTAGTAAATTTTTGTGCCGGAACCTAGGTAATTATTATTTTAAGCTGAAAAATAACTCAAACATGTTAAATATTATATGAATAATATGAGAAAATTATTTTGGTATTACGTATGTATGAGAATTTCGATAGCACCCGGCCCCTTAAAATCCTGGAGATGTTGATCAGTAAGTCGAGACCGAAATTTATTTCAAAAAGTTCATCTTCGAAAATGCTTGGTCCGCAGTCCGCACACCATGGGTCGGCGGTCTGGATGCGGACCGCGGTCCGCCATTTGGTGACTCCTGGTCTAGAGCCTAGACCAGGAGTCACCAAATGGCGTCTAGACTATAGTAAGCCGTATAAGCCATGAGAATGCCGTACAAACACGTGAACAAGTCCAGTCAATGATGGCCTTGCCCACCTCACGTGCGGCTTTTTGCTGCGATTAAGTGTCATTCAACATTGAGACACGCACACGCACCGCATATTCAAAGATAGAGATACTAGAGTCGAAAACTTCAGTAAACAAAACACGTTTTAATTAAGGTCTAAATTTTTGATTAACCCTCTTATAACTTATTGATACGTCCAAATTGTGTTACTCATTATAGCCATATTGTTCTGTCCTCGTCTCTCTGAAGTGACTAATTGACTAGTGACAAATTTTTTTTTTTAATGAAATAAGGGGGCAAACGAGCAAACGGGTCACCTGATGGAAAGCAACATCCGTCGCCCATGGACACTCGCAGCATCAGAAGAGCTGCAAGTGCGTTGCCGGCCTTTTAAGAAGGAATAGGGTAATAGGAGAGGGAAGGGAAGGGAATAGGGGAGGACAGGGAAGGGAATAGGGTAGGGGATTGGGCCTCCGGTAAACTCACTCACTCGGCGAAACACAGCGCAAGCGCTGTTTCACGCCGGTTTTCTGTGAGAACGTGGTATTTCTCCGGTCGAGCCGGCCCATTCGTGCCGAAGCATGGCTCTCCCACGTAAATAAAATTATTGGTGTAAGTAGAGAATACAGTTTAATTTTGACTCTACATAATATCTATCTTGAAAAAGATCGATCGGTGCGGTGCTACGCATCTCTATGTGCGTTGACCCCTACTAATAATTTGAACAATGAACTTTATTTCACAAAAAAAAAAAATCAACCGCAAGTTTTAATGATCACTTTCGAGCTGCGCTGCTCTGCGCAGTTCAATTCCGCTGTTCCATTGAAGCGTGTCTTGTAGTACCAGAGTGTAACCTAACTGATTACTCTCTGGGAGTGCCGGCAGAATTGAAAACGAAACAGGCATACACTTTTGTCACACGCTAGAGACAGAGGTGGGATATATTATGTAATAAGTTTTCAATTCAAAAATCTTGAAAACTTTCTCGTTTGTAAAGTGTGCGTTGCATCGCGCGTCAATGTGAACTGACCTTTAGGTGATCGATGTTGATATATGAACCAGAAGTGATGTGATTGATATGGTGACGTAAGAGCTGATCAGCTGTGCACGAGGTAAACTGTACCTAGACAGCTAGACAACGTAAGTGACCATAAAAGTTATTAAAGTTACTATATACTTATTTGGTATAGTATTAAGTTATAAGTATACATATAGTAACTTTAGCGTCACACGGCCACAAAAACTTAGTGCTTACGCAGTTAGTTAGAAACTTAGAACTAGTTAGAAATTAGAATAGTTGTTTAAAAATAAGCGTGTTCTCTACAGTCTTTTTAAATAACTTTAGGCCCAATTTTACCAACGACTGTTAAAGTTAATGGTCGAATTAGTATCACGTTACCTCTTACTCTTACAAAGGGTTGTCTGTTTTTTTTTTTTTTTTTTATGAAATAAGGGGGCAAACGAGCAAACGGGTCACCTGATGGAAAGCAACTTCCGTCGCCCATGGACACTCGCAGCATCAGAAGAGCTGCATGTGCGTTGCCGGCCTTTTAATAGGGAATAGGGTAATAGGGGAGGGTAGGGAAGGGAAGGGAATAGGGGAGGGTAGGAAAGGGAATAGGGTAGGGGATTGGGCCTCCGGTAAACTCACTCACTTGGCCAAACACAGCGCAAGCGCTGTTTCACGCCGGTTTTCTGTGAGAACGTGGTATTTATCCGGTCGAGCCGGCCCATTCGTGCCGAAGCATGGCTCTCCCACGTATATGTTTGTGTCTGTCACAACACAGTGTGACGTACGTTATGGATGGTCCCAGTCACGGCGCGCGTAAAACTATTCTCTGTGTTGATCTATTTAATTGTATGGTTAGTTCAATTGAAATTGAATTAAAAGGGATTTAACTTTTAATGAGATCTATACTTATTACAGATAAGCAGTAAGCCTGTATTAACTAATATGGTGAATCTATGTAGTTTTATATAACGCATTATACAAGTGCATCGGGTTATGTAAAGTGTTGACGCAATACAAAGGTTTCCGCTATGTGTTACATGAAAGGGACGAGTGGTATATAGAAATTATTGCAATACCTGCGGCCTTAGCATGGCCACAGTAGGAACGCGAAAGAAGAGAAACACTGTAGAGATAAACTAAAGTCTAAAGGTACCGGTATCGGAACGGTACCTTTAGTCTATCTCTACAGTGTTTCTATTCTTTCGCATTTCTACTGTGGCCATACTAAGCACTTTTAAGATTTTTCGCAGATAAAAATATTGTTTGTTTTATCAAACAGAAGCTACTCAAAAAATTAGCTTGATAGTAAGATAAAAATTATTTTTTGTTACTTACTATCAAAATGCTTTTAAGCATCTTGCGGGGGATGGGGGTCCTGCAAGTATGTGGGTCTCTGCTGCGCCCGAAAGATGGTAGTGGACGTAGCCCCTACCCACTAAACACTCGGCGGCGCTCCACTATTTGCCCCAGGCAGGCCGAGGGATCACGTGAGCTTACACCACGGCTACGCCGGCTAGTGCTTGCTGCTGCAGGCTCTTCTCTGTGTGGCCCAAGGGCCTTCCACGGCCGAACAGAGGCCTCACGAGGCTTGCATAAGCCAGTTCTAGGGCTCCCTGACGATAAAGTTTTCCGGGATTATAAGTATCCTATGATATCCTTTGATCCTATGATACACAGCAAAATCGGTCATTAGTATGTATTAAATTTGTATTTTACAACCCAGAAACAACATTATGCAATACAATAATAAAATATACAGTAGTGTAACTCAGCTGTGTTTGTTAATATTGAATTAGTGCAACACATAGACGATTACATAAGTTTTAATCGCGCGATGTGATACTGGTGGTGGCATGGTTCTTCTCTTTAGTGTCTCTCACGCGACAGCCACGAAAGCATGTGGCGGCCACACGCTACAACGATTTACTTTACGACCAATATTATGATTAGACTACCTTTTTTTTTTTTTTTTTTGCGCCGAGAAAACTCCACTATGCGCCTTGGGCGGGCCGCGGGATCGCGTGAGCCTACACCACGAGCTTGAAACGGCGTTTGTGGCTGTCGCGTGTTGCCCGTGTGCGGCGACACTTAAAGTTATAATATCTGAAGTATGCGCCCTATTCGAGCGGCTTAGGTATAGCCTACTATGTTCTATTTATACTATGCTACTACCTACATTTTACTTAGTAACCAGTAACAAAAACATATTATATTATTCCTCTTAAGTAGATTTACAGAATTGTTATAGAATTATACATGAATAAAATTAGCTACGCCCAAACCAGTTTTGAAATGATCAACACCAAAAATAATATGTGAATAACATAACAATGCACTATTTACCACCGTGTAAAAATGTTAAGGTTAAGGTACAACTACGTTGACGTGCGCGCTGCGCGCAGGATGCACTTGCTGTGTAGTGTGTACTATAAATCCTAAAATTAGCACTCTTACCATGGGGGTGATACACCACCATGGAAGTATGTAGCCAAATAAGACAGACAAATCCGCCATCTTGTTTACAATCCGTTAGTGAAAAAAAATCCTTTTTCATACATTTATATTTTAAGAATAACGATTTTAATTGTTTTATGTAAATTGTTTATTTTTGTTTCTGTTCTTGTTAGCCGCAATTCTTACACCTTGTACTCTTTTTAACTACCCCATAGGACAGACCGCCTAGTTTGGGGGACCGTTACTTGTAAAAATGCTTGTAAACTTATTTATGGTCAATAAACTATTTGTATTTGTAATAATAATAATAACCAAGTCAGATACGCAGGAAATATTTAAGTGCATAAGTGCGCGCGCAATATACAGGTCTCTCTCGTCTACTCATTCTATATTTGTATATTATTATCAAGTCAATGAAGTCTGAAGATGTAGAGAAATACGGTGACACTCAGGACGTAAATAATCTCAAATACCTATTTAGGCCTTTAGCTATGATTAAGCAAGTGTCTCACGTCCTATAGGAAGTGGGAATCAGGTCGGGACCCGACAAAATTTACAAGAGCCGACTTCCCCCATGCGATCTGAAATTATTAATTTCAATGTACTCCGTTTCCACTTCAAATGCAATTTTTACTCGGACTTCAGAGTTCAGAGTTTAATTAACAGTAATCGCTGATGCTGAAGTCAGCCATTCTAATCGTAACGTTGCGTTTAAATAATATTTTCGATAGAAAATTATAATAATTTGTATGTGTCACTTTCTAATACATTTGGCATTCTGTTCTTGACAACCCTTTTTTTATGAAATAAGGGGGCAAACGAGCAAACGGGTCACCTGATGGAAAGCAACTTCCGTCGCCCATGGACACTCGCAGCATCAGAAGAGCTGCAGGTGCGTTGCCGGCCTTTTAAGAGGGAATAGGGTCATATAGGAGGGTAGGGAAGGTAATAGGGGAGGGTAGGGAAGGAAATAGGAGAGGGTAGGGGTTTGGGCCTCCGGTAAACTCACTCACTCGGCGAAACACATCGCAAGTGCCGTTTCACGCCGGTTTTCTGTGAGCCCGTGGTATTTCTCCGGTCGAGCCGGCCCATTCGTGCCGAAGCATGGCTCTCCCACGTCAAAATCCTTATGATTATGGAATGTGATTTTGTTGGAATCTCTCTCTCTAGCTCGTGACAACTCTTTAGAATAGTAAGGGTACCCTGCTCCAAAAGACGTAAAAGTGTATTGATGTTCTACGTACCTGGTAGCATCCACAGAAATAAATCAAATAGGCAAGTAGGTAGTATCCTTGACAACTTTTTAGAACCAAGTTAAAACCTTGCCGAAAAATACTTATTATCTTTTTCGGCAAGTCGTATGAGTGTAGTGAAGCCATAAACTAAAGTAGATTAACAATACACGTGAGATATAATAGGGGGTCAAAGTCATTTCCCACCCGCGTGGGTACAGTACCGTATTGGTGGCCGTCACCCCGATAGATAAACAGAAAGCTTCGGCACGAACCGGTCGGCTGGAGAGAGTAACAGGCGCACTCACAACTTTTTTTTATTGGTTATTAGCTGTCCCGGCGAACTTTAAAACCTTGCATGGACTTCAAGGATTATTTTAAGGTCCAGTCCGACCGGTCCAGCCGTTATCGAGTTATAGCGTTACTAACACAATTGGAAATCCATTTTTATATATATATAGACTAGCTGTCCCGGTGAACTTCGTGTCACTTTAAAACCTTCCCTGGACTTCTACGAATATTTTAAGACTAACATTAGCCCAATCCATTCAGCCGTTTTCTAGTTTTAGTGTTACTAACACAATTGAAAATCCATTTTTATATATATAGATAGATATAATAGATGTTTATGGTTTTATTATAAGACGCAGTTGTGTTAGACAGTATTACTCGAAACCTTGCAATCCTCGCAATAAAAATATCGACTTACGCCTGTGCTAATTTTCACCAAAACGGGCCCAATAGTTGCGGAGCCTACTCGCAAATAACCTATTTTTAGTATAAAAGGAAATAAAATGGCTGTTCTTTAGGCAAAAAAGTGAGAGTGGCCGTTGTGTGGAGAGCTCGCGAAAGCGATCGGAACCGGGGCACTGGGTAACGAGAGTATCTGGGTTCTGGGTTATGGGCTGTTTGTTGTGCTGGATCGGTAATAAAGATTATCTTTAGCTTCGAACAAATATTTCTGATCTATAGGACGATTTCGATATGGTTTCGGTGCGGTCAATATGAAACTTAAGTGGGCGAATAACCCCAAATTGTCGATTTTATAATTCATATTTATACTTGAAAATAAGCCCGGAATTGTTTTATTTTCTACACATAGATACTACATTATATTTCCGAGGATCCGACCTAGAAAATTTTCTTGATAGAAAAAAATCACAAAGATGCATCTAATTTTCATGAATTTTTCATATATTGTCATTACCGTGCATTAAACTAAGTTAATATTTTAACACATTGTATAAAATTCTATAATTGAGAATCTGACCTAGCGGATTTTTAAAATGCTGTATTTTAAAATTAAGTTTGTTATTATTTTTAGCAATATTCCGCGAAATAAACCTCAACCTTTAAGTGAATGAGTGAGTGTACGCATAGGCATGCGTACAGCACCCTCCTCTCCCACACTGCCTATGCGTACACTCGTATGCAAGAACCTGCAAACACCACCACCGCACAAGCAATTATGTTGGCAAATCCGTGCAAGGCCCCTCACCACCATGCAGGTTGAACCTCGACGCGCGTTTCGCCCCAACACCGGAGTATCCTCAGGATGTGGACTCTACGAACGTTCAAAACACACATTTGACAACTTGACGCTCCCGCTTCGCAGTCGTCTGGTCGCGTATTTACGCCCAAAGTAACTTAAGTTAAGTTACTTTGGGCGTTTGGTAATAAGTAATATGCATAGTACCAAATACTAATCAGCAATTGAAAAATTATAATAGTAGTATATTGCATAAATGTAAATAAACGAAAATATAAATTATTAAAAATAAAAAATAACTTTAGAAATGTAAATATTGTCTATAAAAAATATAAATATTATAAATAAATATTGTGGTAATAATGACATAAGGAATAAAAACTAAGATTTTAGATCCAAATAATTTAAACAATACTGTACTAATATATTAAGTAATATTTTTTTATAAAGTAATCATAATATTTAATATAATAAAAATATCTGTGATGTTTAAATGCGAGCTGCGAGCACAACAATGTATGCAGATGTAATATTTTAAGGAATTAATAAAGGCTTTTTATTTTTATTTATTTAACTTAAGTTAAGAACATACCTAATGTATTTACTGAAACCCTTTTCTTTTTTTCAGGTAAGAGATACTGAAAATATTAGTAACGCTAGCTCTCAGAATGAAGATAAAAGATAATGGATGGTAAGTGATAGAATTAATGTTAGTTTGCCTGCAAACAAATAATGTGTAATATGTGACTGTCCAACGAACGTTAAAAGTGTTAATTACACCGGTTCATGTACTATCAGAGAATTTGATTCATGGGCAGATGGCGGACCTACGTAATTTGGTCACGTTATGTCTAAAGCTTTGGTTTCCTCCAAGAGCGGTGCCGTCGTGTGGCGGGCGTGATGCAGCGGTGATTGACGTCACTAAAACGGTTGTCTATGTGGGCGGTATGGCGAGGTTTCCTAGAGAACGGTGTCAATTACCGTTCTCTACAAAACTGCGCCATATTGCTTACATGGACAACGTTCTAGTGACGTCATTCACCGCTGTATTGCGGCCGCTGCATGACGGCGCCGCTTTTGGAGGAAACCAGAGCTTAACCCAGCCGACAGAAGATAACGAACACTGGAATCTGGATTGACATAACCCGAACGAAAAGAAATGGCTCAGCCATCAATACTAATTTATAAATTGCGAAAGTGTGTCAGTCTGTCTTACCTCTGCAAGCTCAAACCGCTGAACCGATTTTGAGGAAATTTTGTATGGCCATTCTTCGAGACCTGGGAAGGGATATAAGATACTTTTTATTTCGGAAAAATGTACGGTTCCCGCGCGATAAACGAATATCTGCTCAACGGAGTTGCGGGCATCAACTAGTTTGCCTATAATTCAAATTATCTGATATATAGTTATTCGGTCAGGATTATATTCAAATGACCCATAGCAGTGGTTCTTCACCAGTGGTCCGCGGATCACTGGTGATCCGCGAAGCCATCCAATAAACGTGAGAATTCAGAAGTTAGTAAAGAGTATGCAGTCACAAAAATCACATTTAATTAAAATCTGTAACTTTTAGATTTTTGCCAAATGAAAAATGAGTGCTAATTTTTTTTTTAATTATTTTTAGTTGTGCTTTTTTTCTTTATCAAACCACCCTTCATTTAGGCAAGCCAACTGGGTGATCCCCGGCAAGACAAACATTTGGTAAGATGGTCCCTAATGACTAAAAGGTTAAGAACCACTGGCCTATAGTGTTATGTAACAATAATATTAATTATTATTGAGATCAATGAGATTGTTCTACGGTCATTGTCGTAATTTGCTCTAGTTATAGATTGATTCCGATCAATAGGACAATTATTAATGGATTATTGTTTTCAATGTTTTGTAATTCTTATAATTTGCATGGCACGTTATTTTTCACCGTGAAAAAGAAAAGCAAATTGTGTGGAATAAGATAAGATATATTACTGCAATATTATGAGAGGCCGGCCGCCTCTCATAGAAAACAAGAAATGGAGCAGCAAGAAATGGAAAAGGCGTAAGCGACAAAATGGTTTTTGTCGCGTAATTTAAAAACCATAAATATATTTCATATAAGCTATGGGCAAATTAAAGTGTATGCTTGAACCAATCTATGTACAAATTTTGGAAGCCTAAATCACTCTCTGTTGGCAAAATAGGAATCCCTTTTTTCACAGAGGTCTTTTTGATTGATTATTCTGTGTTTAGTGTTATAAAAGTTGACCAATCGTGTTACGCTATGGGTAATTCAACGACAAAGACATGATGAATACTGACAATGAACTTTAATTTCTTAGCTTTAGTCATTGCTGAGAAAAATCGATATCGCTGCAGCTAAATTATCAAGGCGTTGCCTTAATAGTTTGATATGACGTGTGCAACATGTCGGATTTTAGTCGAATCGTTTACTGTATGTGCCAGCAGCGCCCTCTGCTCCGACCTTTCCATAATATGCCTTATTATATTATTATCTTGCTTTCCAATTCGCATAATATCGGGGAAGCCCGCAACTCCGTTGCGCCAAAATTCGTTAATAGGTCGGGAACCGTACATTTTTCCGCGATAAAAATAATCCTATTTTCAGTCCCGGGACTCTTAGTATCCCCATATCAAATTTCAGCAAAATCGTTTTCAGCGGTTTGGCCGTGAAGAGGTAACAGACAGACAGACAGATAGACAGACATTCGCATTTATTATATTAGTATGGAATTACATATTATTATTGCAAAATGTTACTATGTTACTTTACGATAATTTTGGCTTCCGCAATTCGCTTGTGCAAACGACAGATTAGCAAATATTGATGTTGTTATATAAACACGTTTATAATGGTGTTTGTGGTAATTTGGTAAACCGTGCTATCTGTTCGTTAGAATTAACCATGGTTTAACACTTTTACATCAACGACTGATTAAGTTAATCTGACTGACTGAGAAAACTGAAAAAGTTAATAAAAGATAAATATATTGCCTCTCTCCTTCTTTCTTCTCGAATAATAGAGCGATCTGCTTGCATTATAACTTCACTGAGCTTAGAATCAACAATTTTCCAACACTAGAATCGAATTTACGTCTTCCCAGTCAAAAGCCATTCTCTATCTATACCAGTCTATACCATGGAGGCTACACGTTGCTGTTGTAACAACATGCTTAGACTTTAGGGCTTTTCTCTAGGCCCTAGACAAAAGTTTATCTCTTAGGCGAAAAAAGGAAAGGGACACCGACGATCTCTGAACGATTACGGCATTAAATACATCTCCTGATTAAAATTAATAGCAATCATTAACTTACGTAACTTCTCTCCACAATCAATAAGGCTTCACTTTCGTAATCAACTTGTTGCATAATGTAATTTAATACAATAGCAGGTAATAGCCAATAGGATTTATGGCCTAATTACGTTGGGATTATGATGGGTTTTGATAGCCACCATGATTGCGAAGCTGTAGAACAACGTCACACAAACAGCGCCAAGGATGGGCAATCATAGACGATGTTTTTAGTCACATCAGACTCTAGTAATAAGAATTAATCGTATAATATTTTAATATTACCCATCATAGACCAAGGTGGCTGTATGACGCATATTATACACGGAGTTCCCTGCTAATGAGTTGCGTTGCTAGTATGTTCACCAAAATATATTTCTTGGCAATGTTCTTCTATCGATTTTAGATAGAAACTAAGCAATTATTGGCTCAAATGAACAATTATCATATTAATATTATATTGGTTGCAAAGAGCTAACGTTTTGTAGTTCGCATGTGCACTTTCGGTGTTGCGAAACGGAATGCGAGCGAATGTTACCTGGAATTGACCAATTAGTTTGCGATTATATATTTTTTATTGTGTTAGCAGTTAGCACACCTGCAAGGATGGGGGACACTTGGATGACATTTTAATTGGTGTTTTTTTTAATGAAATAAGGGGGCAAACGAGCAAACGGGTCACCTGATGGAAAGCAACTTCCGTCGCCCATGGACACTTGCAGCATCAGAAGAGCTGCAGGTGCGTTGCCGGACTTTTAAGAGGGAATAGGGTAATAGGGGGGGGGGGTAGGGATGGGAAGGGAAGGGAATAGGGGAGGGTAGGGAAGGGAACAGGGTAGGGGTCAGGGTATTGGGCCTCCGGTAAACTCACACACTCGGCGAAACACAGCGCAAGCGCTGTTTCACGCCAGTTTTCTGTGAGAACGTGGTGTTTCTCCGGTCGTGCCGGCCCATTCGTGCAGAAGCATGGCTCTCCCTCGTCTTCTTGGGTGTGGACAGGGTCCCCGTAAAGGCTACTGGCGCCTGTGTGCAAAAAAAGGATTTTGGCGCCCCTCTAGGCAAATTTTTCTGGGCCCTTGGTTTTGGCGCCCCTAAAGATGGCAATTTGGCGCCCCTAGAGGATGGCGCCCGTGTGCACACATTGCACATATGGTAGCGGGGGCCCTGGGTGTGGATGCAAAGCTCTCAAAATGACACCAACGTTATTGTTGTTCACATGCAAAATGGTTGCCTGTTGTGTCACCTGAAAGACATTACAACTTACAACTTGACTTACAATATGGCGACCTGGATCTGATTATAGCCATGCGCCAAAAAAAGCCTTGTTGTAATTTTGGCCGTAGAACTTAGCTAAGTTTCATCAAAATCGTCTCAATAATTTTAATACCTATTGTAAACTAATCATGACGATTTTGTCATAAATTTTATATCAGTAGGAGTCAGGACTTAGCATAAAAATGACCAATATCCGTTGAAAAACACCTTATGAAATCAATTTCAGTTCAATATCTCATAAATAGTTGTTTTTTTTTCACCCAGACGACCTCTTTGTTGCGAACTTTTTTCTCGTTTTTCTGCATTTTATAATAATTCTCATCGCAAACAGCCAATTGTTGAAAATGAGGTTGCTTATATGAGGTTAATTATTGCAAAAATAAAACGTTAAATGCCAAATTATGGTTGTATCGCACCTGCCTCACCTGCTTCAAATATTTGGGTCTCACCTTGAGCAGTTTATAACGAAGAATTAAGAATAATGAACGCATTTTATGTTATCCAAACAAAATAAATTACGTGAAATGATGCAAATCTGGGAGCACGGCAGTGCTCCAGCCAAGCTTTTTAGCAAAGGCACGGCCGTACCATACTTTTCTCGAAGCGGTTCGCGGCTTTTAGCACTAGAGAAATAATCAGCGACTGATTGGATTTATTGGGTACCATCGTTCACATGCGTCGTTACATACTAAAAACACTTTACGCTTGCCGTTTGTGTAAGTATGAACCACCCCAAATATGAAGTTTTATATTTGTTTTTCTTGTGCTCAATGCCGAGCCACTATAATAATTATAAAATAAAGAAAACTATTGATAAATTCACTTAATGTTGATTTAAATTACAAAATAAGTTGAAGGCTTGGCTTGAATGTGATCTGAAAACTTTTTACGATAGATATATTGCATGGCTATGCATATATCTAGAGGACTTATTAAACGGATACATACTAATAATAATCAAAATAACGAAACACAGTATTTCCGGACCAATACGACCTGCAAACCTTCAAAAAAGAGCGTGTTCCCTTTTAAAAGGCCGGCAATGCACCTGTAACTATTCTGATGTTGCTAGTGTCCATGGGCGACGGAAGTTGCTTTCCATCAAGTGACTCGTTTGCTCGTTTGCCCTCTATTTATATAAATAAAACATAATTTTATCCATTTGTCATGTCATAATATTACTTGAGCAGCAGCAGCATTGTAATTTGTAGCAAACTATTCAAAGCCTAAAGGGATAATATAAGTTATAATTTATAATACACAAATGCCATTTGTAAAAAAAACATGGCGAACTCTATGTGTAATTTTCTACTACCGTTACCCTCATTAAATTTGCAATTAAATAGTATTGTGATTATAAATTGAGATGAAAGATATCCGGTTTAATTTCATACGCTGGTTCTGCTAGTCGGGTTAGTTCCCGAACCGGTGGTAGGCACCTAATTGACCTGACGTTCGGAATATTTTTCTAAACAAATTACTCTGAATAAAAATTATTTTGATTTTGATTTTATTCTATCTCTCAAGTTGAACCAAATTGCACACGGTGTATAAATCAAACACGTAATTTTTTAATTATGATAAGATGATCTTTTGCGCCTCGATTTGCCTGTTGGACTTTAGAGCCTGGCGCGAACTTGGTTGGATATTTTCTAATAACGATTTAAATCAGATGCCTTATTCTCATGCGTCGAATTTCGATAGCAGTGTCAGGCTCGCGTATACGCGCAAGTGACACAGTTTGTGCTCGAAAGTCGAAACAGTTCGAGCCCCGAGGATAGCCCCCTGCGTCGAATCGATTTTTCGACTGAAATAATATAGTTTGCGTCACAATCGAGATAACCGTTGACGTAAATGCAGTGAGTACGGTTTTATGTATAAATTATAACTAAATCGATTAATCTAAATATTTTAATGCACGATTCTTAGATTAACCCGTTGGAAAAACACCAGGAAAAAATTATGCGGTATTAGTGCTAACCGTTATTACATTTATCTTAGTAAAGCGTGAATTATTATACTTATTTATGATGATTTATCGTTATTGTGTTTGTAAATATTGTGAGAGGAAATGTTTGTTTAACGTCTCGAAACCGATTTTGATAAAATTTTGCGCAGGTAAGTATAGAGAAGATCACGGGCATTCATGGGGTCCTTTGTCTACTTTTTATCGCAGGAAAATCTATGGTTACCGGCGGAATTAGGTTTTGCGCTGTAAGGTAACGGAAATGGAAAAAAGCTGTCAGTTTGCACCTACAGTATGTCACTATTTCTATAATTATTGTCATATTGTGTAGAGAAAATTCGTTATTATATTCGTCCGGTCCAATAAGAGACAAAAAATTGTAAACTATGAATAATTTTTATAGAGCTGAAATTGGTAGAGACGTTAAATACACCATTATAATAAAACCTCAGAAGTCCCAGGAGGGCGGCGATCCCCTTTTATGTGCTAAAAATTTTATTCAAGGTGAAAGGTACAAAAAATGGGAGTTTTCACGTTTTCTTTTCAAACGGGTTTGAGGTTTTATTTATAACGAGCTTTTGCCCGCGGCTTCGCTCGCGTTAAGAAGTATTATTGTATATAAACTTTCATCCCCTATTTTAACCCCTTGGGGTTGGAATTTATCAAAATCCTTTCTTAGCGGATGCCTACGTCATAACATCTACCTGCATGCCAAATTTTAGCCCGATCCGTCCAGTGGTTTGGGCTGTGCGTTGATAGATCACCATGTCAGACCTTTGAGTTTTATATCGTCTCTACAAATTTTCAGCTCTATGCGAATTATTCCAAGGCCGAAAGTTTATAATTTTCCTTATTCCAATCTGTCGCTTTTTCTTTTTTGTATTAAAGACAAAATGCGTTTTCACGGTCATCATGTTTTGTAGGTCCAATGTGCGTATTAGCTTTGTGGAGCCCATTTTTGTTTGACTATCCCAACTCCTTAACCATTCCATTTTCAAATTGCTCCTTCAGTTTACAGGAAAGTGTAGTCTTGCGAACTTATACGATCCTATTTGGGATCGTAGCTGAAAAAGATTAAGTAGTTTTTGGTCTATATAAATTTTAATCACGTAGCTAATGTTTAAACATTAGCGGAGTTTCCCCGTGAGTAAGGCAATGCATATTGCATATCTCTCTATAGTCTACTAGCGGCCCGCCCCGGCTTCGCACGGGTGGACATTGATTTTTAAATATTTTTTTTTTCAATCTTTATTTCTTAGTCAATCTTTATGTTAGCTTACAATATATGGAATATTTTGGTAGTTTTTTTACACAACGTTAATGTTAATACGGTTCCCTTTTTTCTCTCATTAAATAATTATAGCCTATAGCCTATGTTCAGCAGAAATAGTGTAGATTTAAAAATATGCATTAATTATACTTCCATCGGCATCGTGGGTATCGCAGACACAATAGATCTTCAATAATTGTTATGCTGGCAGCCGGCTGCCGCTATTGGAGATTTATAGTTATAGAAATTAATTATAATAACAATCAAAAATAATACTCATTCAAAACGTAATGAATTAATGAAGCGCTATAATATTATCCCATCAATGAAGCGGCACCCGGCTGTCGCATAACTATTATATTATAAATCTATTGTGTCTGCGATTCCCATGATCGAGGTAATAATAATTAATATTTACGTGGACTCTCCGGGCGAGCACACCCGCGCGGCGCGCCTTGACGACGCCCAATTCGCAACGTGCAGCAGAAATCGTAATATTTTAATTTCGCCATACAGTAAAACCAAACGTCCAATTTTAATCATTCAAAGACCAAATATTTACATTAACTGTACTTAGTAATGAAATAATTTATTTTGATAAGAATTAATGCCATGAGTAAAATAAAGGCATTTAAATGTAGTCCGAAAACATTTCAAGATTTTTTAATAAAAAAATGGTTATTGTGCCTCACTCAACATAGATAGGTATAGTGTGTCGCGGACTTTTTTGTAGATATTTAAAATATCTACAATTACTTAGAACATTTTATGGTTCTATCTTGTATAGTTTAGGCAGCGTACGCGAATAAAGTAACATTTCTGGTTGATTTTTTACACCTTGCGTCCGAAAATCCCAAATATCTTACGGAACCCTATTTTTTTTCCAAAATAAAATTTAGCCGATGTTCAGCAGAATTAATGTAGGATTCCAATGGTAAAAGAATCTTTCAAATCGGTCCAGTAGTATCGGAGCCTATTCAAGACAAACAAACAATCAAATCTTCCCTCTTTATAATAGTAGTGTAGATAATCTATATAATATAAAAATCAATGCCACTTTTCGTTGTTTTATGCTTCGATCAAATATTCTGAATATTTGATCGAAGGTTTTATGAATATATGTATATATAAAAATGGATTTTCAATTGTGTTAGTAACGCTAAAACTCGAAAACGGCTGAACGGATAGGGCTAATTTTAGTCTTAAAATATTCGTAGAAGTCCAGAGAAGGTTTTAAAGTGACACGAAGTTCACCGTGACAGCTAATAATCTATATATAAAAATCAATGCCACTTTTCGTTGTTTTATGAATATATGTATATAAAATATGTATGTATGTTAGATTTAAGGTATTTGTTATATTATAAGCCTCTGATGCCCGAAATAAATGATTTGATTTGATTTATAACTCAAGAACGGGCTCCATCCAAACTAAAAACTTTTGGCTTTGTTCGGACTATTTAATCCTTCGATCGCGGATTCTTGGAAATCGATTGTTCTCTCGGCCTATATATTATATATATATATATATATATATATATATATATATATATATATATATATATATATATATATATATATATATATATATACACGTGGGAGAGCCATGCTTCGGCACGAATGGGCCGGCTCGACCGGAGAAATACCACGTTCTCACAGAAAACCGGCGTAAAACAGCGCTAGCGCTGTGTTTCGCCGAGTGAGTGAGTTTACCGGAGGCCCAATCCCCTACCCTATTCCCTTCCCTACCCTCCCCTATTCCCTTCCCATCCCTACCCTCCCCTATTACCCTATTCCGTTTTAAAAAGGCAGGCAACGCATCTGCAGCTCTTCTGATGCTGCGAGTGTCCATGGGCGACGGAAGTTGCTTTCCATCAGGTGACCCGTTTGCTCGTTTGCCCCCTTATTTCATAAAAAAAAGGAAAGACCATAAGCGCTAGACTCTATACATCTATTTAGACGGAAAAATGCCTAGGAGTTTTCTGAATTTATCTGCCCATCTCTATCCATCTACGGCATACGGGTCACAGGCTAGGTTAGGGCTTATGGTCTCTACATCTATTTATTTAGACGGAAGAATGCCTAGGCGTTTTGGGAATTTATGTACTGCCCAGTGCCAATCCGACTGACACCTCTATGCGCGTTGCACGGCCACGGGTCAAAGCATAATATTATGTTATGCACTTCTGAGTCACGGCCCCAAAAGCTGGTGAAACGTATTGTGCCAACTGCATTCGTTACGTAACCCCGCTCTTGTGTAACCCCGCCGGTGAAAGACAGTGCTGCGGCTCTACTCGCGGCGGCCGGTCGTGTTGTGTAACAGACTAACAGTGTTGTGTTGGGAAACTGACCAGTCCCGATCTGGGTCGGTCTGTCACACGCCAGTGATGTTAAACATGTAACACGGGGTCAGTGCTTGGGTAAGATTGGCTAAAGTTGTCCAAAGATAGTGGAAAATTGTTAAAAGATTGTGGGGAATTGCCCAAAGGTGGTTGAAATTTGTCCCGCTTCAAAGTTGGTCACTGTTATAAATTGTCCAAAGATAGTTGAAATCGTCCAAAGATGATGGATAATTGCCGAAAGATAGAGAAAAGCTGTCCAAGGACGATAGTAAATTGTCTTGTCCAGACGGTGTTTGTTTTAATACGATTGAATTTGTCCAAAAATAGTGAAATATTGTCCAAAGATAGTGAAAAGTTGTCCAAGGACGGTTGTAAATTGTCCACACGCGCACGGTCGAAAGTTGTCCAAAGACGCTTGAATATTGTCCAAAGGTACCACAGATGCTTTAGTATTGTTTACTAGCTAGGTCACAGTAGAAATGCGATAGAATAGGAAATAAGTTACTTGGCGCCACTTTAAGTGGAAGTTAACTTTAGGTTTAATAAACGGGTTAATGTTGTTCCCCATATATTTCATATTTTAACATAGGACTAATTTAAACTCGGCTTGGCGTAAGTGGGCCAGCATCTACAGAAGAATACACAAAGTGCATAACTTTGTCTATTCTGCTGTAGAAATAAACTCTTTTCATAGCAGCCATGCTATGCGTATTATTATAGGTTTACCAGAATCTGATGAAAAATTTTGACAACAGATTTTCAAAAAATATCCTTGATCATTGGATACATTTTTATATTTGCATGTTTCACACACCTAATAAGCAGCTAGAAGGAAAAAAAGGATCAAAATGTTTTATTTCAATTACCCCGGCATTGCTAGAGTAAATTTAATTTCTCACTTTTTGCCATCAGATTCTGGTAGACCTGTAAACATTTGATGTGATGTATCACATTTAAAGAATTTGAACTAATGTCCATATAAAAAACTCAATCATCAATGTGTTGTCGTCGTTTCAATGTGCCACTTTTTAAACGACTTCCTAAAAGGAGGAAGTTCGAAGTTCGTTTGTGGAAACTTTATTTTTCCATTTTATAGTTTTGCAAAAAGTGATACACCGGATTGTAAAAAATGTACTTAAAACAATTTAAAATAAAAACTACGATAAATGGAGCAACCTTAATTAAAATAAAAGGCTCCGATTGAAGGATATATGCCAGTTTTTATTAAACAATCACTTTATTTATAAAAAATGTTTTTAAGTACGGTATATGATTGCGATAGCAATGTTTAATAGGCACACAAGTTGATTTTATTGAGTATTTAATATATTATATGTGATAGTTTATAGCATGTTAGCTTCTTTATGTGCAATCTATATATATAAAACTCAAAGGTGACTGACTGACTGATTGACATAGTGATCTATCAACGCACAGCCCAAACCACTGGACTGATCGGGCTGAAATTTGGCATGCAGGTAGATGTTATGACGCAGGCATCCGCTAAGAAAGGATTATGATAAATTCCAACCCCAAGGGGTTCAAATAGCGGATGAAAATTTGTATAAGCTCGTATTCTATAAAGCAAAAGCAAAAAAACTTACACTCTACCTACAGGTTGCGCCTACTAAGTATACCATAGTTTGGTACTACTAATATATATTCTGTGGCTAAGTTACTTAAACTTATTTTTTCCTTAGCTTTAAAGTTAAGAAATGAATAATTTTTTTTCTGAATGCGGCCAAGTAAGTGCATGCAATTTTGTGTTACGTCTCGTTATTTGAACTTAAAACAACCCCTTATTATTGGCGCTTTAATAGTCTTAACTCATAAGCATTCCTAGTATTTTCGAAACAAACATAATATAAGCTGCAAATAGAGCTAAAATAGAACTAGATACCTTTTATCATTCTCTCTATCTCTTGGCCCATTACAATCGAAATAGGTTTAGTGAGCATCCGGACTAGGCATGAGCAAGAATCATGTCTTAAATGTTATTGATGTAAGCCTTCTCAGAATAGTCGGGATTTCGCAAGCGTATTGCAAAATTCTGCCAAATCCGTAGATTGAGCCTTCATACAAATATCATAGGTATAAGCCTAGGTAGGTAGATAACTATTTTGCAAGCAAAGTTTAAGTTTACCGTTTACAATCACTCAGAATCATAATAATTCATGATAATCTATCGGAGGAAAGATCAAAGAGTCGTTTATGACAACGCTAAAAGAAACCACGAATAATAACAAAACTATTTTCTGCTTTCATTTAGATTACAATTGATTGGAACGAATTCTTGTATCAAAATGCTTTCTGTAGCATTATACACTATAAAATTGAGGCTAGTGTTTTTTTGAGTAATCTGCATCCACGCCCCCATTACAACGTCATCAATGTATCCTTGTAGATCTGTATTTCACAGTCTTAACTCTTAACAACGCCAGAGAAACAAAATGACAAACATAATGCAATGTATCGCATAGCATTTGTGCTACGCATCAACATTTTAGTATTTGTGCAGCGCATCTTAATTTTAGCATTTGTGCAGCGCATCAAAATTTCTGCATTTGTGCAGCGCATCAAAATTTCTGCATTTGTGCAGCGTATCAAAATTTTAGCAATTGAGCATATATTGCAAAGAATTTTCCATAAGAAAAATTCTTTGCAATCTGCGTTACCATATTGTCAGAGTTTTTTAATGCCTGAAGTTGTGCAAAAAACACAGTATTATTTTTAACCCATTTCCTATTTAATTTGGATGCGGTTATCATGTATTCTGGAATCTGATTACAGTCTTTTGTATAAATGGGGAAAAAAAGCAGTCAAACTTAAAACTCTTAGAAATATCCTCAGCTGAAGATAGAACCTTTTGGAAGTCGGTTTAAAATACAAGAGACATTTAATTTTCTGAGCAGCCCCCCTATCATTAACTTTGTCAAAACCTGAGCTAATCCGTGCAGGTATGTAAACAGTTGTAAAGTGAATGGTTATGTTTCCGTATCATGTGCACTTTTACTTCTCAATGGTTTTAACCTGTAATATTTGTCTCTGAACTGGATTAAGAAATGTCAAACACGAACGTCAAATTTGACTAACGGAATTGTTTTTTTTTTTAGGAATTGAAATGGCTTAGCCATAACGACTAACGGAAAAATTGTAAATCAAGATGAAAATATAGTTTAAAAAAAGATTAATATTTTTTATTATAAAATATACTATTTTCTAATATAAAACGTGGTCAATGTAGGAATAGTTACTTTTGCACCGATTTATTGTATTTAAAGGTAATTATTATAAATGTGTAAATGGTTTTATTTATATCTTTTGGTATTTTATAAGCCCTTTATGAAAACACTGAGAAAATAACACTCCTTCATGTTTATATTATCACAAGCATGGCGATCTAGAGGAGAAAGAATTCTCTGACATTGGCAACTAACTGAGTCGGCAATTAAAAAAGAGAAGAAGAAGGAGACAAAAAAAAAAGATAATTGGATATTGTTATTAAGTTTATAGAGATTATGTTTTATGCAAGAAATTGATAAGTTTATTATATCCTATACCTACTTGATACCTACGCTAAATAATCTACCATGAAAAAGTCTTAGAAATGCATCAAACTTGTGGATTACAATTACATGCATTACAACAGAGTTGATGTCATGAGTTGAACATAGTTTGTTGAACTTGAACTCATTCTTGAACACCTACGTTTTTTTGAGCTTTCAAATAGGTATTATTGTAACATAAACAGGCAATTTATAAGTTTAATAATCCCCTTTTTGTGCCTTGTAAGGCATTTTACATTATTAGTACTGTGTACGCTGAACCAAATATTTTTCAGGATAAAGGATGATTGCTAACACTGAGATACTATAAGTACTACATTTTATAATAAAGAATAGCAAGTGTAATGATGACGAAGTCCTAGGAAGATAATATATATTCACTCAAAAGCTTTAATTAAAAGAAATTTAATAAATACTCGTTTTTAAATGTTTTTTCATTTATTTTCTCACTTAAATATACCTACCTTAGATACATATTCATACACGGCTTTCATCAATAGGTACTACATTTGTCTTACACCTTATTATCAACCTAGTATCAGATAGGCAAGTGTTAAATCTCTTTTATATTATACTTCTAAAAATATTTATACAGCGGAAATCTGCAAATCTGGCAAACCAATAACAATTAGAAACTGCATTGCAAGTTGCAACTATGGGAAATTGCCTGGGATATCTCAGACAGAGAGCGGTCAAGGGTTTTGTGTTCTTTGTGTTGTATTATGTTGTAGAATGCCTCCCGTGTGAGTATCTCTATATACTCACACAGGAGGAGTTCTGAATGTGTTAGAATTGCTCCTCAGTCACACACTGACTGCTCCAACGCAAATGCTTCAACGCGTGACCACTCTGTCTGATAGGTCCCTAAAACGACCACATCTTTTTAAAATGTATAATACATGAGGACTTACTAAAGTCCTCATGTATTTTAAATTTTAATGTAATAAGTAATATAAAACTAATATTATTATTATTGAGGTACAAAAGAATTTTTGGTAATAATAATATAAGTTCCAATGAAAATATTATGTTTTATGAACAATAAGTATGTTTGTTATGCAATTTTTGTTATGTCTTTTTGGAAAAAGTACTATAAGTAATGTAGGATTATATTTTTGAGTTTTAGTGACTATTCCCATTGTATATTATATCATATTGTAGTCAAGAGAAGTTATAAATGAAAAAGTGCATATGAGAATTTAGCTAATTTGGATTTTATATTATCAATGATTTAACTTTTCTAGTAGTTTAGGTGTATGTGTGTGTGTCAATATTTATTCGTGAATATACTTGAATCTAAAGTTTCAAAGGTTGTGTTCTCAAAATTCTTGTTATTGAGAAAGTAATACCTTTGAATTTACCTCTTTGGTGCAGCGTTTATCATGCATGGTTTACAAGGAAATAGTTTGTGAAATAACACAAAGACCTACTGCAATCAAAAGATTGTACGAAATGCTCCTAAGATAGGTTCCTAAGAAGTACATAGTAAGTTTTAATTTAATATAAAACTAATACTTATTATTATTATTGAGGTAAGTACAAAAGTATTTTTGGTAATACATAATAATATATGTTCCTATGATAATATTATGTTTTATGAACAATAAGTTCCATATGTTTGTTATGCAATTCTTATTAAGTAAGTCTTTTTTGGAAAAGTACTATAATGTAGGTTTTTGTTTTTGAGTAAAATTTAGTGATTTACACTATTCCCATCATATAATACCATATTGTCGTCAAGAGAAGAAGTTATAAATGAAAAAGTGCTCATATGAGAATTTAGCTAATTGGGTTTCTAATTGGGATTGATAATATCATATCAATTATTTAACTTTTCTAGTAGTTTAGGTGTGTCAATGTTTATCCGGAGCATGTTATACATACATCTAAAGGTTAAAAGGTTGTGTTCTGAAAATTCTTGTTAAAAGTAAGTAATATTGAATTATTTACCTCTTTGGTGCAGTGTTTATCATGCATATACCAAAATACTTCAGGTTTACAAGGAAATAGTTTGTGAAATAACACAAAAACCTACAATGCAACTATAAGATTGTACCTGTAGGTTTTTGGTGAAAATTCATACTTGTTTTACAGTAATTATACACAACACTTGTGTTCCTTATACCTTGTATGTGTTTCTTGTGTACTAAATCAATGCAGTCTTAGCTCATCGCACAAATGCAAACCTTATTGTTGACTAGACATATAGGTATACTTACTACACCTCACTTATGTTATTATTCTGAAACCTCACTAACACTAAATGGATTACTAAGGTCTCTACGTCTTTACTTATGTATCAGTTCGTGATTAACTTGAGAATACTTAATCGTTTTCCAAAAATTTGGACACTTCGAATGTTAAGTTTTTTGGTTTTAATAACGAATTATTTTCACTAAAATATATGCTACAGACTAAAATATAACTTATTAAGTAACTAACCAACTAAATAGCAATATAATTTAAGACTAAAAAGTATGTAATATTGATAAATAAAATTACTAAAATGTAAACTATTCAGTAAAAGCTACTCGTTGGTTGGTGTTTATTGAATTGCTGTATTTGACGTAAAAGCAAGCGAGCTTATGTCAGAAGTGTTGTCATGATACCAAATGATACGAAATTATTACTCAGTTAACAATGGAGAAGTGAGTTTTGTGTCACGTGACCACTGACTGGCTGGAAAATAGAGGTCATGGTACCAAAATGCGAGCCAGTCAGTATTCTGGCTGGCTTTAAGAGCTCATGATAGAGGCCCAGGTAAATAAACTGCCTTGTTATTTTATTGAGCAAGATCATTTAGAAAGCCTATTTTACACATGAGTTGATGTTGTCGGTTTTGTTGCAACTTAAAGGGACTCGTAAAACTGGTTTCCAGAGCCTAGGGCATAAAACGGGACCTGTGTATTTTGTATGGCCCTAATGATGGTTGAAACGCAAATTGCGCCAAGTTAAGTCTGTACCATATTGCCATCTTTTTCGCTGTTCATATTTATGAAAGGGAGAGTAAATATTTAAATAGTAGTACAGCACTGTCATACAAAAACGTCATTTTTGACACTTCTCCTTTACCAGTAGCGCTCCGTCCACGTTCATTTAAAATGGAGCACTTTAGTATAAAATGAGCGTGTTCTGAAACTCTAAGAGTATACTAGCAACTACGAATAATAAAAACTAAAGAAAAGTAACTCCGTCAAAAAACATGCTCCACAATACTTGTCAAAAAAGTGTACCTTAGGTACACATTTCAATACATTTGCAATATTTAGGTGACCTTGAGCGGTACTAGGCTGACGTTCCATGACAGATCAAAACGAACCAAATTTAAAACGGTAATAGTATGGGAGTTACGATTCCTTAGTTTTTATTTTTCGTAGACTAGCCATGAGAGATAAGGGGATGGCACTGGTATAGGGCTCAAACTATCTATCTATAACTAGTATTAGGGCTCAAAAAAACATTTTTTCTGCAAGATATAGCTAAAGTCACGATGAGATATTTTGCTAAAATCATGAAATTCGCGATGTTGCTCTCAACTCTTGCGTATATAGTTTTGTTTACCACAGACGGACACACTATCTTGTTTAATATGATATATTATATAAATAAACATTTAACAGTTTTGCTAACCCTATGTACAGTTATAGTGTAATGATGTAGCGGTATTGGCGGTTGTCACAATATGGCCTTTGACTGCAAACGGTTCCTCAATACTAGGCGATGTCAGCTTGAAGATTGGTATTTGCCTTCACATTGAGTCGCCAGCAGTGCGGCAGCAGCGCGACTCCTTTACTAATAAATAATAGTTTAAGGTCCTGTTTAACCACTTCCTGATAAAGTGCCGGACAGGCTATCCACAACATTTTGTGACCTTCTCCATACCTGTCAAGTTAAGTGGTGAATAGCCTATCCGGCACTTGAAGGCACGGAAGTGGTGAAACAGGCCCAGAGTATGGAGAATCTGTTGGAACTTGGAAGTGTCTGTCTGGAAGTGGTCAAACACCAGTGCTATTCTCTAAGAGCAAATATTAAGTCGTCGGTCAGGCACTAAACTAAAAAACTGAAAAAAATCCTCGGAGGAAGTTACTCATTCATTTCTCTATATCATTCATTTCTCTATATTTTGTATACTTTCGGCTCCACGAACCCCTGTTAAAGGTGAAAACGAATGATGTCATCATCCTCATCCTTTTGAAATCAGCTTGAAGAGTTTCATCTACGGACATTTCTATGAATGACTCCTGTTGCCACCATTACGTAAATCTTGTCGCGAACCCCCTGACGTCGAATGGCAAACCCGTAGGGGTTCGCGTACCCCACTTTGAGAAACCCTGCTCTATATCAATTGTTTGACTTTCTGTCGGCAGCCACTGACCCGGTGGCCGGGAAATAGATAAACAATTACGATAATTGCACTTTCTGATGATTGTCGCCATTTATTTTTAGAATCGAAGGTTAACTTACTTTCTGCACTTACTTTTTTTTGTTTAAGCACGGTGTACCAGTGCCGAATTTATATTTTTTATGAGTGTAGTATTTAAAACAATCTATATGACGTCCGCAACTCCGTTGCGCCAAAATTCGTTTATAGCGCGGAAACCGTACATTTTTCCCGGATAAAAAATACCCCATGTCCTATCCCGGAACTTAAATTATATCTATGCCAGATTTCAGCTACGTGGGAGCCATGCTTCGGCACAAATGGGCCGGCTCGACTGGAGAAATACCACGTTCTCACAGAAAACCGGTGTGAAACAGCGCTTGCGCTGTGTTTCGCTGAGCGAGTGAGTTTACCGGAGGCCCAATTCCCTTCCCTACCCTCCCATATTACCCTATTCCCTTTTAAAAGGCCGGCAACGCACCTGCAGCTCTACTGATGCTGCGAGTGCCCATGGGCAACGGAAGCTGCTTTCCATCAGGTGACCCGTTTGCTCGTTTGCCCCCTTATTTCGTAAAAAAAAAGCAAAATGGATACTAACTAGTATTAGCTGCTATAATATTGAAAATTATTCATTTTGAAGTTTCGAAGAACCTTGGCAAATTTTATCTTTTCAAAGTTCAAACCACACGTGTAATTCAATCTAGTAAAAGCTGTTTTGTGATTGTCCTTGTGATTTTTTTGTTATTTATAAATTATATCACACCACAAAAATAAATTATATCACACCACAAAAATAAATTATATCACACCACAAAAATAAGGTATAAGGAAATCAAAGTTAGCGGAAAGGGGACAATGAAAGTAGGAAGTCGGTAAACGAACAAGAGTTTCCGTAGGAGGTCGCATTTACATCATATCAATTTGTGTTGATACAAATGATAACAAAAATTGTAGCGAACCGTTTATTCATTTTTATTGCGCGGTTTGTACGTGATTTTATATTAGTAGCATTATAGTCGTCCGCACTAGGTTTATTTTTTATCAAAAAACGAATCCATACTTCCATACTAATATTATAAATGCGAAAGTGTGTCTGTCTGTCCATCTGTTACCTCTTCACGCCCAAACCGCTGAACCCATTTTGCTGAAAGGCATGGAGATACTTTGAGTTCCGAGAAAAGACATATCACATAGGATAGTTTTTATCCCAGAAAAATGTACGGTTCCCGCGCTATAAACGAATTTTGGCGCAACGGAGTTGCGGGCGTCAACTAGTTATAACTCCGCTGCGCCAAAACTCGTTTATCGCGCGGGAACCGTACATTTTTCCGGGATGAAAACTATCCTATGTCCTTTCCCGGGACTCAAAGTATCTCCATGCCAAATTTTAGCCAAATCGGTTCAGCGGTTTGGGCGTGAAGAGGTAACAGACAGACAGACAGGACGGACAGACAGACAAACACACTTTCGCATTTATAATATTAGTATGGATTATATTTAATCTTTCACACGACCAGAAGCAATAATAATCAAACAAAAATAATCTGTAAGACCATCGCGTATTACATAATATTTCTTGGAAGTATCCGATTGATGTTATTTATGTAATTGATTGATTCTGAATTGATTAGAGTGTGTTATAAAGTTTCAAATGATTTATTTTTTTTTTTAATGAAATAAGGGGGCAAACGAGCAAACGGGTCACCTGATGGAAAGCAACTTCCGTCGCCCATGGACACTCGCAGCATCAGAAGAGCTGCATGTGCGTTGCCGGCCTTTTAAGAGGGAATAGGGTAATAGGGGAAGGTAGGGAAGGGAATAGGGGAGTGTAGGAAAGGGAATAGGGTAGGGGATTGGGCTTCCGGTAAACTCACTCACTCGGCGAAACACAGCGCAAGCGCCGTTTCACGCCGGTTTTCTGTGAGAACGTGGTATTTATCCGGTCGAGCCGGCCCATTCGTGCCGAAGCATGGCTCTCCCACGTATTATGCATCCTTCATATGAACAGACATTAGAAATCTGCATCGAGCCAGTAACATATAGGTCACAGCTTTCCTTTCGAAAGGAGAAAGGCTCTAGGCAACTTAGGCTACTTATAATGTAGACACGCGATAAGATAGCCTATGGCTTTGGCTAAGGGCCAGGACACAAAAACACGACACGACGTCGTATCGTAAAGTTATACCGAGTTAAAGTAAAGTTAGGGCAACCCATATTGTAATACTGTGCCATTACCCACCCTTAATATTTGGCTGTTACGATCTCAGCAACTTTTATTATTATTATTTCTCTTCCGCTATTAAGTCCAATGTCGAGAGTTTTTAACCTATTTTGGGTTTCGTAGTTCACTCTCAGTACCCTAATAGTCATGTCTAAACAGTTTTTGTTAAAATGTTGAAAAGGCACGACATTTTTTTGGTACTTACCTACAGTCTACAGTGCAATGTTAAAAACAAGATTCAAAAACATTCGCTTGTTTCAAACAATTTCACACACTTTCAAGGGTGAGAATTGATTTGTTTTTTGTGTTTAAAAGATAAAAACTCATAAACTCTGCAAATAAGCGTTTTCTTCAAAAAGTATTTAGTAGCTCTACCATGAGTTTAAAGCTATAGTATTTATCGATACCCGATACCGACTACGTAAATATTTAGTATGGCAAATTCTACAGCGCCTCTAGCGGTCACTTGCGGAACTAAAATCGCCACACTAAATATTTCCGTAGTCGGTATCGAGTATCGATATATCTAATATAGCTTTTAACTCATGATAGAGCTACAGTACCCCAATAAGGCTTACCTTATAATAATAGTAAGTGCTTATGCTAGAAATGCTAGATAGAGATGTAATACATTCTTATTTTTGTTTAACCACAAATTACTAAAAAATCAGCCAAGTGCGAGTTGGACTCGCGCACGAAGTGCTTTGATGTGGGAGAGCCATGCTTCGGCACGAATAGGCCGGCTCGACCGGAGAGATACCACGTCCTCACAGAAAACCGGCGTGAAACAGCGCTTCCGCTGTGTTTCGCCGAGTAAGTGAGTTTACCGGAGGCCCAATCCCCTACCCTTTTCCCTTCCCTACCCTACCCTCCCCTATTCCCTTCCCATCCCTACCCTCCCCTATTACCCCTTAGAAGGCCGGCAACGCACCTGCAGCTCTTCTGATGCTGCGAGTATCCATGGGCGACGGAAGTTGCTTTCCATCAGGTGACCCGTTTGCTCGTTTGCCCCCTTATTTCATAAAAAAAAAAAAACGAAGGGTACCGTACCAATACCAGCAAGAATAGTAAAAATTGTGTTTTTTTTGTATGGGAGCCGCCCTTTATTATTTACTAGAGGACCCCCGCAACTCCGTTGCGCCGAAATTTGTTTATCGCACCGGATCCGTACATTTTTCCGGGATAAAAACTCTCCTATGTCCTTTCCCGGGACTCAAGGTATCTCCATGCCAAATTTCAGCAAAATCGGTTCAGCGGTTTAAGCCTGAAGAGGTAACAGACAGACAGACGGACAGACTGACACACTTTTGCATTTATAATATTAGTATGGATTTTATTTAAATTATATTATTAAATATTAAAATATAAATACAGCTGAGTATTTTGTGTACATTTCAAGTGCCTACCTGTTGTTATCATTGATACCGAGCAAAAAATGTTTGAAAAATCACGTTAAACAAAAAATAGTGATAATACTTAAGGGTGTGTACGTGTTCCTTGTAGAGAGTTCACTGTGAAAGTAGCAGCGCTGAAAGACCAAAAATTTTTTTTTCACTTTTGTATGGGGAAACTCGTGACGATCGGGCCCTTGCCCATACAAAAGTGAAAAATTTCGTCTTTCAGAGCTGCTACTTTCACAGTGAACTCTCTACAAGGAACACGTACACACCCTAAAGTATTATCACTTATTTTTGTTACACACTGTATATAATTTCCTACGTATCACGAAACCTAGTGTTTGCAAATCTTACACTCGATTTTAGTGTTAGACTTGCTCAATATTAAATAGATTTAGAAATATTAACGTAACATGTACTCGAGACCTGATTGTACAATAGTAGATTCATCGGTTTACCACTTTTGAACTTTATTGCCAAGGAATAAGGTTGACTATGTTTAGCTTGGAATACATCCGACTGTACTTTGAGTGTTGAGTGTACCGAGTACAGACAATCTTGTAAATATTAATACATAATTTAATGTTATGTAAATTATAATGTGCCTAAATGTGTTCTTTGCAAATAAATGCTTATGATTAATGCCATAAGTAATCATAAATTGAACTAAAATATTACAGTGATATTAATCTTGTATTAAAGCGTCTACACACGCTCAAATATTCGGTGCAACGTCAAACATTCGATAAATTAGAAAATAATACTCGTACTCAACGTAATCAAAAGTACTCGTATTATTTTGTATTTGTGGCTCAACCAACCTATCCTTAATTATATAGCTTAATCCCCAAGCGGCAGCCGGCTGCCAGCATAACAATTGAAAATCTATTGTGTCTGCGATACTAACGATGGACGGATTAATTTACAACATTTAAACAAATCCATTGATTGACATTTGACATATATTTATTAAAATCGGTTTAGTAACCTTGAGTCTAGACTCTAGACGCTACTAGTGAATCTATAATATAGAGTATAGACTAATAAAATCATTACTTTTTAAGTTTTTCCTTAAGTTTAAAATCATTAACGGCTCCTTCATAGGTCACCTGATCAGACCCAAGGTCTTATGTATTCGTTATATAACGTTTACGAAATCCACAACAAAGTCATTAATTTTGATGTCAAGTGTTGAAATGTTTATTCGTTGTAATGAACCAAATTCAACCCTAAATAATATGTGCTAAAGTTTTTATTGAAAACATAATATTAATCACTAGTTTAAGCTTGGTGCTTACACGTGGATTTTCGGCACGATTGGGCGAGCTTGAAGTTTGAGTGAAGAGGGTCAAATAAGAGTTAAGACGCAGCTTTGTTCAGTGAAGATAATATTACAGGTTTCTGAGGTACATTTTCTTTTAAAGAAGGGTTTCGGTATTTCTTTTACTGCTTGGCGCAGACTCGATTGATACCATTCACCCTCTGGTGGCTTTGTGCTTTCGAAAACTGGCAATAATAATTTTCTTACACTTGCCATCTGCCATCAGGAGAACTTTCTTAAATGCGCTTTTACATAATATCTAACCCACGTTCGACAGTAATACTGTACGAATATTATCTACTAGAGTACAAATATTATGATCTGCTAGTATTATGGACGTGGAACTATGAAAATAAAGTTCATAAATGTTAGTTCATAATCTGAACAGCGAGAATAATATTTGTCTTTCGTATGATGCTGACGATATCCGGCATAATGTACTTGACAATTAACGAGTCAATATTTGATGATCTCGAGAAGCAGACGAATCTAAATCATCCTTAAATCGTTTGAGGCCAGTGGAATTTTAGGCTATTATGTAAGAGCACGTACGCCAACCTTTAATAATTATTAGTAATATACATTGTGCCATTAATATGTATTACCAGACACTAGATATATATTATGTCTAGTAATATTATGTGTTATGTCGTCATTGATTGAGGAAATATGGTGCTTATACATTCTTATTTCTAGCGTATAACCGAGAAGAGTGTACAATAAGTATACATTCAACAACAAAGTCTTATTTTCAACCTAATTTTAAAGTTTTTTAACCGAAACATGACAAGTGTCGGTAATGATAGGTACCACGGAAATTATGACAGTATTAAAATCAAGGCCAAGGGAAGATATTATGATTACAAACTAACAAATTATTATATTAGTTCTAACGATATAACGATCTGGTGGTTAACCTTATTTTTATTGAATCTTTAAATCCATTCTAAGCGATTTTTTATATCTATGTTACATACATAAAATGTTTTCGTTACTATTGTAACATTTTCTTAAAATGACTAGAAATGTCCTGTTAATTATTATTCAATTCTTGGCAAACATTTCATATTATACATAATATGTTTATTCATTAAGCATAAATCATATTTTTGATTTAAAAAGTCAGGCAAACATCAAGCAAAATCCGGTGCGAATATTTACCCTTTTTCACAATTTGCGTGTAGCATGCTTTTGCTAAGGTGTATAACCACCTTAACATGTTCCATATAGTTCTGCAAAATCTCAATTCAAATGAGTCAGTTCTAAATTGGCATGCAACAAAACTGTATTTAGAACGTTGAACTTGTTTGTTCGTCTGTTTAGTCGCAGACACAGCCTATAGTTGCTTTCCGATCCTTGCGGCACGTGACTGCGGCCGACAAAAATACAAATAAAAGGCACATTATGAACTACTAGATGAGTCTAGGATGACGCCCGCAAAAATGTACGGTTCCCGCGCGACGAACATTTTTTTTTTTCAAAATGAAATAAGGGGGCAAACGAGCAAACGGGTCACCTGATGGAAAGCAACTTCCGTCGCCCATGGACACTCGCAGCATTAGAAGAGCTGCAGGTGCGTTTCCGGCCTTTTAAGAGGAAATAGGGTAATAGGGGAGGGTAGGGATGGGAAGGGAAGGGAATAGGGGGAGGATAGGGAAGGGAATAGGGTAGGGGATTGGGCCCCCGGTATTTAACTCACTCACTCGGCGTGAAACAGCGCAAGCGCTGTTTCACGCCGGTTTTCTGTGAGAACGCGAACGTGATATTTCTCCGGTCGTGCCGGCCCATTCGTACCGAAGCATGGCTCTCCCGCGTCTATTTTGGCGGAATGGAGTTCCATTGCGTCAAAACTAGTTTATTGCGCGGGAACCGTACATTTTCCGGGAGTAACTTATTGTCCCCAGCTAAATCGGTTTAGCGGTTTGGACATGAAGAGGTAATAGACAGACAGACAGATCTTCTTATATATAAAAATGGATTTCCAAATGTGTTAGTCGCGCTAAAACTCGAAAACGGCTCAACGGATTGGGCTGATTTTAGTCTTAAAATATTCGTAGAAGTCCAGGAAAGCTTTGCAAAGTGACACGAAGTTCACCGGGACAGCTAGTTTTATAATATTAGTATGTACTAATATGGATGATCACTAATCAGTGATCACTGATGACTTTATGACCAACCATAGGTTTAACCTATCTTTTAATCCAGAGTCATATTTTAACCCAATCGAGCTTTATGTTAGTAATAATTTAGGTTGGGTTGCACCAAAGGCGTGGTTAAAGTTAAGGTTAAAGTTATGGTTATAGTTAAGGCAAATTTAACTTTAACCTTAACTTTGACCGGAGAAATTGACAGATGACAGCTGGTCAAACAAGGTTATAAATGAACGTGGGCGGGGGCGCTGCTGGTAAAGGAAAACTGTTAAAAATGGCGCTTTTGTATGATGACAGCGTTAGTTCCTTTTTTCGCCACGTGCATTTAAAACCTTGTCGAGCTCTATGGTTATGGTTAATATGGCGTCTTGATGGCGTCCATTTTTAACTTTAACCAAAGGTTTGACATTTTGCATTGTAGTTAAAGTTATAGCTAAAGTTACAGTTAAAGTTAGTTGGTGCAACCCAACCTTAGTTCAAAGCATCGTTAACTCTTAATTCATAGCATGGGTACTGGAATTCGCAATTTATGTGTTTTGAAATCGAAATTATAATTTTATAATTGTTTAACATCAAGGACAGGTGTATAGACTATCATCTATACTAATATTATAATTGGGAAGAGTTTGTTTGTTTGTTTGAACGCGCTAATCTCAGGAACTACTGGTCCAATTTGAAAAATTCTTTCAGTGTTAGCTAGCCCATTTATCGAGGAAGGCTATAGGCTATATTTTATCACGCTAATACTAATAGGAGCGAAGAAATAGAGGAAAGTGTGGAAAAAATGGGGGGAAATTATTTGAAAGGGCTTATTTGAACGCGATAATCTCAGGAACTACTGGTCCGATTTGAATAATTTTTTCAGTGTTAGATAGCCTATTTATCGAGAAAGGCTATAGGCTATATTTTATTGCGCTAAGACTAATAGAAGCGAAGAAATAGGGGAAAGTGTGGAAAAACGGAAGAAATTATTTAAAATGGCTTATTTGCACGCGCTAATCTCAGGAACTACTGGTCCGATTTCATAAATTCTTTCAGTGTTAGATAGCCCATTTATCGAGGAAGGCTATAGGCTATATTTAATTACGCTAAGACTAATAGGGGCGAAGAAATTGATGAAAATGTGGAAAAAAACGGGGGAAATTATTTGAAAGGGAAACGAACTACTAGGGAAATATTTCTGTAATTTGGCACAGATAAGAAGTAGACCACGTGAAAGATCATAGGCTATTTTTTTGGACTAATTTGTCTGTGAAATATCTAAGTTACGCGGGCGAAGCTGCGCGGAACGTTGTATTTCGCGCGGTCACGACATCACGCGTAAACGGCTGGACTCATTTTGCTACAATGGCAGGTACAAAGATACTTTGAGTCCCGAAAAAGAACATAGGATACATTTAGTTCCGGAAAAATGTACGGTTACTGTACAATATACTTGTATGATTTGCGCGTAAACTATTCAATCTATGTTGATGGAATTTGGTATGGAGATACTTTGAGTCTCGGGAAGGGACAAGGAATACTAATTTTTTATTTTGTCCCGGAAAATGTACGGTTCCCGCACAATAAACTTTTATGATTATCGCCTAAACTAATCAATATATTTTGATGAAATTTGGTATGGCAATACTTTCAGTCTCGGGAAAGGACAAGGGATACTTTTTATCCCGAAAAATATACGGTTCCCGCACAATAAACTTTTATGATTCTCGCCTAAGCTATTAATCTATTTTGATGAAATTTGGCATGGAGATTGGAGATACTAATTTGAATCTGGGACAAGGAATGTTTTTAGTCCCGGAAAAAAGTGCGGTTCCCACACAATATACTCTTCTGATTTGCGCGTAAACGACTCAATCGAAACAATGTACGGGAAAAACTATATACTTAAACTAAAGTCCAGGCGGACGAAGTCGCGGGCAACAGCTAGTCCATACTATCCATACTAATATTATAAATGCGAAAGTATCTCTGTCTGTCTGTCTGTCTCGCTTTCACGCCAAAACTACTGAACCGATTGCAATGAAATTTTGTACACAGTTATTCTTGAGTCTGAGAAAGGACATATTTTGAGGTGGAAAAATATCTTATTTCCATGAAAATATCGATGAAAATTAATTCGCCACTTAGCAGGGTTTTAAAAAGTTTTTAAATTTGACACAAATTTTGTTGACATCGCGCGCTATAAACTGAAATCCACGCGGACGAAGTCGCGGGCAACAGCTAGTATTTAAATATTTTATTAATTAAAATAATTGCGAATTACCTATTTAGGTATTGTAATAGTGTTTAAGTTGGGTGTAACAATGCCAAATTATACCGACTACGGCGATAATAATAGTAATGATTTTGGCCGAGTCAGTATGTCTGTGTGTGCGTAGAGCCCTTCTTTCACCAGTAGCGACGTTAGGGGGGTGCGACGCTGCGTCGGATAAAAAGGGGCGCTAAAGGCAAAAGGGGCGCCAATTTTTCAGCGCTATCGGCACCCTGGGCGCCGAAGAAATCTTGTCCAGGGCGCTGGTAGTGCTAAATCCGGACCTGTCTTTCACGCTGGCATATGATGGATAACAATGATTGCCAACTTAATAGCTCATACGAAGTCGATTGCGGGTAATTATAGACGAATATATATTTGACTATGTCCGTCAAAGAGAACTTTGTCATGGGAAAACAAGGAGAGAAGAGATAATAATTATAATTTAATGTTTTATTAACGTCTGTAAACTTTTCGCTGTTTCTTTTTTTGCCTATTTTATCGCGCGCGCGACACAATTCTTCATGGTTCTCATCACACCAGTAAACAATATGCATAATTAATTAAATCCTGTATGTTGCGGCCTCTCCAACCTTAAAAAACCAACCTTAAAAAATAGATTACGAACGTGTAAAGAGGCATATTCGGCTGTCAAAGCCCGTCGATTGTGCATGTTCAACAGCTTCGTAATCATGGTCACGGATCATGGTTAACGTGAAGCGGGCCCTTAATGAAATGTCACATCATCATCAAATGTATTCAGAGCACTCCTCTTAATTTCAGTGCCGGGTTTAGCGTTTTCGGAGCCCAGGATGCTGGTATTGCTGAAAAAATTGGCACCCCTTTTGTTTGCCTTCAGCGCCTCTTTACATCCGGCGCCCTGGGCGGTCGCCCATTACGGATACGTAGCTGTCGAGCCGACCGAAGCCGTAAAAGCCGAACTCGTGACTAACGAAAACGTGAGGAGACGCGGTCACGTTCTCGCGAAACGCAAGGCCGCCCGACGCGCCGACGAAACGGAACGATTAGCTGTGATTCGATTATAGTGTAGACTATTAAGGTGACGCCGCGTTAAAGTAAATAATCGGCCAAGTGCGAGTCGGACTCATGCACGTAGGGTTCCGTACCGTTATAGAGCAAACAAAAATGTGTTTTTTGTGTGGAAGCCCCCCTTAATTTTGTATATTATTTTAATATTTTTAATAAATAATAAAGTACGCATATAATTAAGGACTTTGAGAAAAAATCAAGTACCTACCTGTTGCCATTATTGATATAGAGCAAAAAATGACAAAAAAATCACGTTTATTCTATGAGAGCCCCCCTTAAATATCAATTTTATTTTGTTTTTAGCATTTGTTGTTATAGCGGCAACAGATATACACAATCTGTGAAAATTTCAGAATTATAGCTATAGCGGTTCTTGAGTTACAGTCTGGTGACAGACGGACAGACATCGAAGTCTCAGTAATAGGGTCCCGTTTTTACCCTTTGGGTACGGAACCCTAAAAGCCGTGTTGGATATGTTTTAGATTGCTTTGATCAACTTATGGTATTAAATATTAATATTATGGTTAGTAATTAATAATTACCTTTGGACAATATTTTAACCACTAATGGTCTTGGTTACTTATTTCTACCAATTGCGCAACGTACAAAAAACAATTTAACTACATTTTAAGTTTAATGACTACAATAATGTATTTGCTAATTACACAGTATTCTTTCTAGTGCTTAAGATGGGCACTAAAAACTATGTAATTAAGAAAATACATATAAAAACCCAAACAAACACAACTGCGTAGCGGGCAAATATTATTTAACACTATCTTTCAACAGCTAAAACAAATGATAAGTTAAAGACGTGAGTGGATGAACCAGATAACTCACATTTTATAACGCATAAGGACAACTCATTTTTCCTTTATAATCTGAACAAACCTTCTAACTTAATAACTTCATCATCTGGCTTCCAAAATCCACATATTTTTGATTTCAAATAATTTTACCGGCACTAAAGCCTGATATATCCCTGAGCGATAGGCTATGTATGACATTTATGCAAAAACGGCATTTTTTTAACTGTCACTTACCTGATTCTTCCGCTAACGTCTTCAATTAAATGAGCAAATTTTCCCCAAAGTGTAGTGGGATGTCAGTGAATAGTGAATGTGATGTGGCAAAATGTCGGGTGCCTACATGTGGGATCTGATAGACCTAGTGCCGGTATGGAAGAGGCTCCGAAGATGCGGCAAGACCCTCCTGAGACGGCAGAGACGGTTGATCAGGCGGATTAAGAAGGTAATTTTTTGTGCCATAGGTTGGGAAGCACTTCTTTGTTGAGGATATCGATATCGAAATATTATCGATTTTAAGAATCGATTTTCTTTCTTATCTGTAAAGGTTGTAACAAAACATAGTGATAGTACTTTAGGGTGTGTATGTGTTCCTTGTACATATTATAGAGTTCACTGTGAAAGTAGCATCGCTGAAAGAACATTTTTTTTTCAACTTTTGTATCTAAAGTCATGACGCTAAATCACAGAAAAAATTAGCTATTTCAGTGCTGCTACTCAGGACCCGATCTAGCCATTTAGCCGCTCCAGGCAAAGATCATTTTCGCCGCCCTTTACATATATAAGAAACATATTTGTTGGGGGAAAATGGGAGGAATATTTAAGTAAAATACTCAAATATTTTCACTAGCAAACTTAAGGTAGGTTAGCTGGTAAAATTCTCAAACTTAAGTGGTGGATGGCTAGGTTGGAAGATAGGAATAAGTCAATTTCGCCGCCCTTCATTTTTGCCGCTCTGGGCAAATGCCCGGCTCGTCCCCCCTTAGATCGGGCCCTGTATAAAGTATTATCACTTAGTTTTGTTACACTCTGTATAAAAATACGGATGCTATTTGGGCTTTGGCAGTAATTTTCGCCAATGACTTTCACATTTCCCTGACAACATAATGAAAAGCCTTTCTTTTGTATTGCGATATTATTATTTCCAAGGCCAAGGGTTCATCCCTCCGGACCTTGACACCGATTATTTTGTAATAAATTAATGAATATGTTAAAATGCGGTGGCGTAGCTAGGTAAATGAGGACACCGGGGCATAAAATAAAGGGATCCCAGCAATTGACAAGATCGAAGTTTTATTTGGATGTACCATAAGAATTTGACATGGCATGCCAATTGTTTTACGCATTTTAAGATCCAATTACCTCATTTTTTATTTCTAAAACATACATCTTAGTACTAATTACAAATATTATAAAGCTGAAGAGTTTGTTTGTTTGAACGCGATAATCTCAGGAACTACTGGACCAATTTCAAAAAATCTTTCACCAATGTATAGCTAAGATATCCCTGAGTGATAGGCTATGTATGATCCACGGGCAGAGCCGGGGCCAACCAGTAGTTAGATCATAATTTACAAATACAAAACATCTACAATTTATAGATAGTGAGCCGGTATAAATAGTCAGTACTTAAGATGCGACCCGGTCTCAAGACGCGGCTCGGCTCTGTGATTGGTCCAAATTTTGACAGCCAACCAATCACAGAGCCTGAACCGTGTCTTGAGACCGAGATGCATCTTGAGTACTGACTATTTATACCGGCCTAAATCAGAGATTGAGGGACCCTTGTGGTCTCCTTGCTTTTTAGTAGCTACGCCACCGAATTTCAGTGTGTCGCGGCACACGCGACTCGCGATGTAACACTGAACTGTGCGACATCTTACGAAAATACACACAAAGGAGTCTTTGTTTCGGATTTAGGGCTGTGGATAAAGGAATTAATTTGTTTTATTGCGTTTCAGGAAACATGTCAGATTTTTGAAAACTCGCTAACAAAGAGTTACCCAAGTATTTTTTTTTTAATATTGACACAAAAACGTAAAAGAACATAACAACATTTTGTTGTTTTTGTGATTCGTTCCACGCAATTCGCAAACAAAACAGTGCTAAAATTTGACAACCTTTTAAGGCAATAAGGTTAAAAGTTAAAACCGAAAACACATTGAACGCGACGAAGTGTTGACGACAAAGTGTCATTTTTTCCAAAAGCGAAAAGAGGAGGGGAGGGTGCTATTCTTGTAGCCAGTCACTCGAGCGTTATGGAGACCTAGTAGATTTTGTACATTAGGTAGAGCTGATAAAAAAATAATAAGAGCGTTTTTTTATTTTAGCGGTGGGTTCAGAAACTGCAGCCATTTTAAATTTTGAAAAAGAAAATATATTCAGATAATTGCTTATTTAGGTAAATTATAAATATATTTTAGACAACGAGGACTAAAATATCTGCGAAGCTTAGTTAAGAAAATATGAAGCTTTATTTTTATATTTTAAAATATCCCTACAGGCTTATTTAACCTTTGAATCGTCAGTGCTTTATATGGGAGCTTCTTTGGGGTATACTAAACATCCCAATCTTAATCTGACAGATCCGACGACATTTCAATATTTAAAAAAAAGTTTTTTTTTATCCACCACGTGAGAAATCTGATTTCTATACTATGATAACTGGACTAGACACATGTCGGAAGCCTATGCAAGCTTAATCTGACACGCTCGAGCTACTCCCGAAATCCCCTCTTCCCCTCCCCAACTAAAAGGTTCTCTGCCTTGAACTCACAGTATGTATGCGTCTCCGAAAACATTTTTATTATATTTGCGATTAAAATTACAAATAAGGCACCGTGACCTACAGACGTTCTGCTTTAATTTTAATCGAACAATCTCATAAATAACGCAGACTTTGGCAAGCTTCGCGATGTTTCTGTACTAATTTTGTTGTTCTGATCGTAATAATTTCAATGCAACTCTTACAATTTTTCTAAATGAATGACACATGCGTGACGGATTCTTAGTGCCTAAATAGGACTCTGTTATAGTCTTCCTTTTACAGTTACAGGACGTGTATGTGTCCATTATATTATGTAGAGTTTACCGTGAGAGTAGCAGCATATGTTTGTATACTTTAGGAAATAGGAATATCGATTTTGCTCTGCATTATTCGCTCGGGTAATATAACATACGGCATTCTTCGATGATTCGCGTCGCGAGTCGCTCCTCGAAAAATTTTGTCGCTCGCCCCTAATGTGTTCACGGCCTGTTGTGAAATGGTCATTGGTCATTTGTCGACGCTAATTAGGTTACTTATATTGTTTAGGCCACGCACCGAGTGCGACAGTACCACTCGCGTTGTATTGTCTTGTCATTGTCTGAGCTTGATCGCTTTTGTGAGTTTCATCTCTTTTTGTTGACGCGTTTTAACGGTATTAGAAATTGCTGGAATTAGGTTGGTTGGTTTATAGTTCTATTTTTGTGAAATTGTTGCGGAAATATAATTTTAGAATTTGATCAAATTCTTCTTTTTCATCACGATTTTTAATTTTGATTGTTTTTTGCTGTTATTATTGTTGTTATTTCTGAGTCTATCTGGATTTTATAATTTGAAATGGTTTTTAAATTTGCGTGAAAATAATAAATAAAAAAAACTGTTTAGAAAGCGTAACCAATAATTACAAAAATTCAGTTAGATTGTTTAGCAACTGAAGTATAGTTAGCAAAATTCAACAGGTATAAAAACAGTAGTAATTAATCTAGATTTTACGATTTCTTTGCCAGACTTCATAAAATATATTCTTAAGTGCGCCAAATATAATGTTTTATAGCAACCAGTAAAAAATTATATGTTTTTCTATTTTAGTAACGAAATGTTCAGGTTTTTGTAGAGTTATTATGTAGAGACTGTTGTCTTATTTTTTAATGAAAGTTATATAAAACGACTTTAAATCATCGATTTCCTTTTTTCGCCATTTTTAACCGATGGTAATCGTTGATAGTTGATGCCTATATTGTTACCTGTGTTTTTTTTTAAATTATTTGTGCATTATTTATTTACTAGCTTTAGGCCGCGGCTGCGCCCGCGAAAAAAGCATTAATGGCATACAAGCTTTGATTGTATTTAAAAAATACTTTTTTTTACATTTTGAAATTTTATAACCTATAGTAACTCACTCAGTTATATGTACAAAGTTTACTCACAGATAACGCGGGACTTTCTATTAATAAAATAATTTTTAAAATTGGTTCAGTGTCTTACCAGTTATCTTACCCCAAACAACGCGACGTTGCAAAGTAGGTACGTCTGCCTTTTAATCAATCTGATAGTACATTTCTCAATATTCATAGTCCAAGAACCAAGTGACCATCAATGATCATAGCCAACTTACCGACAATATTCATAGCCCAAGAGCCAACTATCCACGTTCATAGTCCAAGAGCCAACTATCAACGTTCACAGTCCAACAGCCTTTTCCAGAAACTAACCGTTTTCTTCTCCTCTTCTAGATGTACCTTCACAGTTGGAGGTCCGACGAGCTCAGCATGCTGGTCGGATCCAAGGTGACGGGTGCCACGCCCCTCGTCATCGCCTGCAGGAACGGCCACTATGACGTCGCGGAGTACCTCATTGAGCGGTGCAAGGCTGATATTGAGCAGCCTGGATCAGGTATGCAATTCATTCTTTATTATACCCATACAATAATAATAACAACGCCTCCGTGGTCTAGTGGTATAGAGCGCGGCTCTTGACTCGGAATCCGTGGGTTCGATTCCCGCGTTGGAAACATGTTATTTCCAAGTTTGGTTAGGACAGTGCAGGCTGATCACCTGATTGTCTGACAAGTAAGATGATCCATGCGTCGGATGGGCATGTAAAAGTCGGTCCTGCGCCTGATCTCTCGCCGCCGGTCGTGTCGGTCTTCCGTCCCACTGGGTTATGAGAGTAAGTTTATAATGCCTTAAGAGGATACACCAGGGGCTAGAGAAATGAAAAAAAAGTACGTGTAATATCTATAGCTGTCTCCCTTACCTCAAGCCTATACCGCAGAACGCTATAGAGACAACTGCAGAAAATCAATGATTCGTTGTCCCCCGATTCCTTCTCCAAATCTTAACCGATTTAAGTACTTTTTTCATTAAAGATTAAAGAAACTAGAAAGGCTTGAGCTGTGTTCCTATGTTTTATTTTTTTTGTAAAATCTAGCCAAATCTGTTTTCTGGATGTTTGAACACAGCGGAAAATTTTCAAAGTTCATATCTTATTTAATAATTAAATTATGAAAAAAAAAATAAAACATAGGGACATTGTAGTAGTGGCCGTAGATATTCATGAAAAAAATTATAACTCTACTAGCATTATCCAGGGAGGAAACAGGGGACAATGTTTGTATGGAAAAAAGGGCGGTGTGGACTCCTCTTAAGTTCAACGGTGGCTGTCATCATTCTCACTACAAACTTGGTTTGGAGCGCAACATGCTTGTCGTCCAGGCCCCAACCAAGATTGGTCGTCTATAGCTTTGTCCGCACTGTGCGGACGTGAGGCTTGCCCGCGACGCATGCCCTCTGACCGTATCCAAAACTTCAAAAATGACAATATTGGAGTTGCGTTCCTTGACGCATTCAAGTTGATGAAGATTGAAGATGAAAGTGCACAGCGTGGACATAGCTTATTTGCTATTTTAGACTTAAACCTTTGTTCAAGTAATTGACGGTAAATGGATTTTATTTAATATGTAAGTTCAAGGTCAGTCGTTAAATTGGTTATACAAAAATGTTAAATTCAATAAACTCTGGAGTTAAAGTGACTTTGTTGAGGAAACTTATATAAAGTTCGAAAGAAGTCAAATTCAGTTGGTAAAAAAATGACCATTGAGTGTCATTGACCATTCGTCCTAATCGATTATAACCTTATAATTTCATTAACTTCAATAACTGGTCAATTGCAAGTTGACGCGCGACGAAGGGTTCCGCAGACTGTCTGTGAGTCAGGTTTGTGACATGTACGCAGTACGAACCGAACAGCGCAAAAGCGCGAAAAACCTGCATCGCACTATCAAAGTTTCTCACAACGTATGAACTCTGAAATTACCGTGGACTCGACGTTCAATCTAACGAAACCCCAAAAAAATGTTAAAAACACTTTGTTTTGCTAATTTTTATTGATTTATGTTAATATTTATTCATACCAGCATACATTTTTTACGTTTTTACAAAAGTTACTTAAATATTAAATTTAAAGGTTATTATTGTTTATACCCTACAATCTACATTACATCTCTTCCTAGGCAATGTGATATTTTTCAATCTTATACGTATTGCAAAAAGAAAGTGTCGCGGTGCTATTTGCTAAAACTCCGAAACGTCTGGTGACTGGTAGTATTACTAGTTAGTATACTAAAATATATGAATTCGCATGTAAAATAAAACATCACGTTTATATTCGAGCGCACCTAAACGGATGACAGTTTCCTGCAAGTAACGATTAAAGAAGTCGTTAGTTACCGATTACCTGAGCATTGCTATTGTCCACACGTTTATACTATAGAGCAGGGCTTCCCAAACTGTGCGTCGCGGCGCCCCGGGGCGTCGCGACACTGTCCCAAGGGCGTCGCATGTCAACACAAGCAAATCGAATGAGCGCCGCGGGCATTATATCAATCATACATCCCGGGATTCTCGGGCAGTTGACGACCTCTGTGGCTCAGTGGTAAGCGCGTTGGTAGCTCAAGCCGGGGGTCGCGGGTTCGAATCCCGCCGACGGAACAAAAATTTTTCGAAGTTCCTGGGTCATGGATGTGTATTAAATATGTGTATTATATATTGTGATGTGTATTAAATATGTGTATCATATATTGTATAATTTTAAGTTACAGCATTGTAAATTTTATTTTAAAAGATTAATTTTTTTACCTCACTTTTTTTTGGTAAAAAAGTGGGCCCCGTGCGAGTTTCTTACGCCGGTTCTTCTCGCCGGGATAGTTCCCGAACCGGTGGTAGGCACCGTAGCTAATATTAACATTCTGAAAGTATTTTCTTAAAATCTACTCAGAAATAAAACATTTTTTATTTTATTTTATTTATATAATAAAAATCTTAAATATATTATGAATAGTATAAAAGTATTAAATATATTTCCGTTGTCTGGCACCCGTAACACAAGTCCTTCAGGTACTTAGCACGGGGCCAGACTGACGCGGTGTGAAGCGTCCATAGATATTATTATTATAGTCTAAATCCTCGGCTTTAAAAGCTATGCTCAGAAAAGCAAGCGCGGCCGGCGGCCGTCACATTAGCCAGCAAGGCTGGCTTTAAAATATCTTTCATAAATATCTCTTTTTAAAAATGTTATGCTTATGTTTTGATTTGATCATTATTTCTTAATAAAAATAAAAATATTAAATATCCAAATAGTGTTTATATGATAACCTATGTAGGCTGGTTCTAAAATTAGAAAGTATTTTTGGGGGCTGGGTTGAGGGACGTCGCGTCGTAAAGAAATGGCAAAGTTCACTGTACAAATATAAAGTTTGGGAAGCCCTGCTATAGAGTATAGATAGACAGGTGGCAGAGATCAATAATTATGTGTAGTTAGTGTTCTGCTATTACATTTTGTAACTGTATTGAAACTTTGTTAATATAATTCCGATAATGAAAAACACTAATAATGGGTAGCCGAAGTAATTATCCATAATTATTGATAATACTTATACTCTACGTATCTAATTTAAGAACAACAAAATGTAGCCCACAACTTAGTTGCGATATTCTTGTTGCTCGGAAAGTGGGAACCCTATATTTTTCGAGATAAAACAATGCAAATATGTCTAGCTGTTATGTTAAGTTGTATCAATCCATTCCAAAATCCAGTACCATACGCCAGCTACAAAAAACGACTGGAGGCCCACCCGAATATCTTTGACCAGTCGTAATTACAATAAACGCCAGAAAACGAAGAATATGTTGCCTCCTAAATATATTTTTTTACGCCGAGTTTCTTACGCAGGTTCTTCTCGCCGGGATAGTTCCCGAACCGGTGGTAGGCACCAGTAGTGTCAACGTTCAGAAAAGATTTGAAAAAAAATTACTCTGAATATATTTTTTTTAGTTTGAGTTTGAGTTTATGATTATTGAGTAAGATATACCCGATGCTGGAAGCAGTCTACCTGCCAGCACCTATATCTCACCTACTTATAGTTCTTAATACTGATTGCAAACTAGAAAAAAAAAAGCCAGATACTATGCCAATAATCACCATAAACCCTTCTCATTCCAGTGACCTTTGACGGTGAAACGATAGAGGGCGCACCGCCGCTGTGGTGTGCAGCCGCGGCCGGTCATCTACCACTAGTGAGACTGCTAGTACGGGCAGGAGCTAACGTGAACTCCACGACAAGGACACACAGCACCCCCCTCAGAGCAGCCTGCTTTGATGGACATTATGAAATAGTGAGATTCCTGGTGGAGAATGGCGCAGGTAAGATGTTCTCATAGATTTTGCCAAATATGTTTCATTCTAGGCCAAACTCGTGCCCGATCATTGGCTATCCACAGTAAGAAGTCACGTTATAGTGTTTTGAAGCCAGTAAGAGTTTCTAAAAATAGTGATTAAGGAAGGTCTACCTCCTCTAGTGGGGATTACTTTGATGGAAGGGAAACCTGTGTTTGGAAAAAATCCTTAGTTGGTTTAGGGGTATTCAAAAAGTTTTGCTATCGGGAATGTTTGCGACGTCACAGTGTATCTGTTGGCTGAACAAAAAATCCTTGCCGTTCTTATTCAGTAAACTACCAACTTACCTTGATCATTTCTTCCATTTCCAGACATAGAAATCGCGAATCGTCATGGCCACACCTGCCTAATGATCGCCTGCTACAAGGGCCATATCCACATAGCCAAGTATCTGCTCTCCCTCAACGCGGATGTCAATCGCAAGAGCGTGAAGGGCAACACGGCGTTACACGACTGTGCCGAGAGCGGATCTCTCCACATACTGCGGATGCTGCTGAAACACGGCGCTACCATGGACGTGGACTCGTACGGTGAGTGCTGAGGTTCTGATCAAGAGCATCTTTTCAAATGCGGACGTGATCCCGCAGTCGGTCTTTCTTTAATCGGGATCACGTCTGAGCTTTTGAGCAGAGTGGCTAAGCTTTTTAGCAGACCGTAAACGCCTCCCTGTTCTCAGGTAACTTAGAAAGTTCTTGGGAGGATGTATGTCCGACGCACAGATTAACCCATCAAATACGGTGCGGCGTCGTTTGATGGGGACGCGCTGTTATGTCTTGGCAGTTGGCAGTCCTGCCTGTCATCGTCATGTCATTGGATTCCGAGAAAAGACGGCAATTGCTTAGTGACGTAAATCTAGGCTATCATGGCAACATTGCCGGCTTCGTACCAAAACATTTTGTACTGAAATGTCGCCAAGTAATTTGGATACCAATATCAACTGCGTGGATATTGAAACCGGCAACGTCTGCATGGCGTCCTAGTGAGTTGCTTGACCATTGATCCGTCTTCCCTAGTCCATATCTATGAACGCTTCTTTCTTCTTCCAGGCATGACGCCCCTTCTCGCTGCTTCCGTCACGGGCCACACGCACATAGTGGAGCACCTCATATCGGAAGCCCTGGTGTCGCGGCAGCAACGGATCGATGCTCTCGAGCTGCTGGGCGCGACGTACGTCGACAAGCGGCGAGACATGGTGGGCGCGCTCGCGCTGTGGAAGCGGGCGATGGATGACAGGTATGGATGATGACATTGGATGAAATAAAAAAAAAAAAAAAAAAAAAAAATAAAAAATATATATATATATATATATATATATATATATATATATATATATATATATATATATATATATATATATATATATATATATAAATATATTCAGTCAATTTTTTATAAAACTTTTTTTCTGAACGTCGAAATTATGGTCACCGGTTCGGGAACCAACCCGGCGAGAAGAACCATGCGTATGAAACTCGCACGGGGCCATCTCTTACCAAAAAGTCGGAAAATTACTCTTTAAAAAAAAGTAATATAAGTAACTATTTCATTCATGACCATCTTGGGAATACCATATTCCAAAGGTGGTCATGAATGAAATCATTGATTTTATGTCGCCTAATCGCCTTCCATTAGTATAATATCTAAAGTTTTCATCATCACGTTACAGGTTCCCAGCAGACGGCGAACCAATACCAAAACCCAAGGACGTGCCTCGAATCGAGGCGTACGACTATGCCGTGGAACCCTCAAACCCTCAACAGCTAGAAGAGTTGCTGGCTGACCCCGACGCGATGAGAATGCAAGCACTGGTCATCAGAGAGAGGATATTAGGTAAAGATTTGAAATACAGTGTAAACTCTATATAACGACACTGAAGGGACCGTGCATTTTATGACGTTATATGGAGTTGTTGTTTAATGGAGAGAAGAAAAATCAATACTTTTTCGTCATTATACAGTGATTTTCTTTTACTAACCGTATTTACAGTTTGAAAGTTGATGTAACTATAACTGAGAATATTATGATAACGAATAGATATTAATAATCCATGACTCCTTATTATTAGTTAGGGACTAAATTCTAAAACAACCTACACATGCAATCAATCTCAATTCGTAAACAAAAAGACTAATTTCTTAGAAAGTTCCGTATGCATGATGCCGAAAGTCGAATTTATCGCGGGCTAGGATAACAATGCGACAAAAAAACGTACACAGCTGTGCAGTTTTTACTAATTTTAGTAATTTAAAAGGTACTTTTTAATGTTCAATTGTTGTAATGCTGACGTTATTGAGAGTGGGTGTGATGCTATGTAGAGTGTACCATTGTATGGTAGACAAGCTAAACCAACCAAAATCAATTGATTTCGACGCTTTAGAGAGTTTGTCGTTAAATAGAGTGACGTTACATGGAGTTTACACTGTATTCGTCCAAAATCAGAAATTATACTGACAACTTTTAAATTATCATTTTAAAAGACAGCTGTTTCATAACCATCCTGTTATGCGGGCTCCACATTCGCGGCGCGAAAGCCCGCGAATGCCGCGAGTCGTGAGTGTGGAGGGTTTCGCGACTTCGCGTTCGTACTTCGCGGCTTTCCCCGTCCGGTGTCGGTTTTTTGGCCCGCGATATTTTGATAAGCAATACTATGTAAGAGCAGCAGCAACAATGACTTCAACGTCCATTTTACTCAAATGCGCGAATGTAAATGCGAAGATTGCGAGTGTAGAGGGCCGTATTTATCCGCGTCGTGTTCATGGCGCATAGCGCCCGTGAATCTTGGCCGCAATTCGCGCCGCGAGCGTGGAGCCCGCTTCAGAGTAGATTCACACGGCATTGTCCTGCACGTTTTTTTGCAGGTCGGTCTTCCGTCCCACTGGGTTATTAGTCTAAGCGATAAGTTGAGAATGGCGAAATATAGAGATAAGGGTCATAAAAATACGTGCGATAGCTCATTAGATTCGGGAAGACGTCTAGAAAAATGTATCGGAAGCGTGTATTAGCACATAAAAAAATGCAAAAGTTATAAGCAAATTAGGTTGCAAAAGAAAAAGGTATTAAGTATGTTTTTTGTTAAAAACTCCGAAACTATTAACATTTAAAAAAAATTTAAAAAAAGATTCTTAAAGAAGAGGAAATTTCCATTAAAAAATCCCAACTCCCGGAATTCTATCTCTATTATTTATAATTTTGTGAGTGAGTGAGTTTACCGGAGGCCCAATCCCCTACCCTATTCCCTTCCCTTCCCTACCATCCCCTATTACCCTATTCCCTCTTAAAAGGCCGGCAACGCACATGCAGCTCTTCTGATGCTGCGAGTGTCCATGGGCGACGGAAGTTGCTTTCCATCAAGTGACCCGTTTGCTCGTTTGCCCCCCTTATTTCATAAAAAAAAAAGAGAGTGCTGATGTGTACTGCGCACACACTTGAGCATTACAAAATTACTCCTGCGTAACTGGCCTGGTTTCAACGAAACCGGACAACGTTACCGAAACCGGTGTGGGAGTTATTATTATTATCTAATTTTAACTCGGCATGTTTCAGGTCCCGCCCACCCGGACACATCCTACTACGTGCGGTACCGAGGCGCGGTGTACGCCGACGCGGGCCGGTTCGCGCGCTGCCGGCAGCTGTGGCATCACGCGCTCGACATGCAACGAGCCGTGCTGCCGCCGCTGTCGCCGCTCACGCAGTCCAGCTTGTACAGCTTCGCCGAGCTGTTCTCCTATATGCTGGCTGAACGCGCGCGCCCGCCACTGCGAGGTGAGTTATGAGCAGCTGTCATGTAGTCAGTGACGTCATATAGCAGGCGTAAGCCCGGGCACGCACTAGCGGCCAAGCCGAGCCGGCCAGGCCGCTGCGGCCATCGAGATAGATACCTTAGTATGAAACCGCCATAGACCACGCGCACCAGGCCGCACGCTGTTAAGCGGCCACACCATACTTTCGATGGCCGCTAGTGCGTGCCCGGGCAATGTGACGTCACACATATAGCAAGCGTTAGTGACGCCATATAGCAGGTATTATGAAGTTGTATAGCAGGCGTCAGTGACGTCATATAGCAGGCGTCAGTGACGTCATATAGCAGGCGTCAGTGACGTCATATAGCAGGCGTCAGTGACGTCATATAGCAGGCGTCAGTGACGTCATATAGCAGGCGTCAGTGACGTCATATAGCAGGCGTCAGTGACGTCATATAGCAGGCGTCAGTGACGTCATATAGCAGGCGTCAGTGACGTTATATAGCACGTGTTAGTGACTCTATATAGCAAGTGTTATGAAGTTATATAGCAGCCGTCATTGACGTTACAATATGTAGCTATATTGTCATTACAATATAAATAATACCAAAAATCCTACCACTAAAACCTAATTTTTCTCTTCTTCCCAGGTCGTATTATCCCGCCGGTGACGTTCGACGACATAGACCCAGTGTTCAGGAAGGCCCTATCCGAGATAGATAGGGGCGTAGACCTGACCATAGACAAGGAGCAAACACTAGGCACGCTACAGCGAGTGCTGGTTATATCGCTCCATCTAGCGGCCATTATGGCGAGGCTTTTAGAGGAGCCGGATTGTACTGAGGAGGTGTCTAGAAGAATACATAAGGCTGTATATACACTCGTTAAGTTAGATATTAAGGTGAGTGCACATTTGGCTATGTTCTACTAGTCCAATTAGCTTAAAGATATTCGAGATATTCACAAGATGAGCCACAACATTTTTATATCACATGTCGTGATTTGCATAATGCCTTCTGCTAAAAACTACATTTAATTATTTGTAGATAGAATCTAGAATTCGCTTTGTACGGCTGCAATAAAATACTTTGTTCTAAGTAAAAGAGTAATTGAAAATGAAGTCTGCGCTAATTATACAATTTACCTGAAAACCAAACATTGGTCAGATTCTATTTTCAGTGCTAAATTCCCGGCGTTCTGGATTTTGGCTCTCACAGTAGTAGTCTTAAATTGAGCCGATCCATTCTTAGCTTGATTTTAGTCATCAATTTTTGTCTTAAAAATATTATATAATATAGCTTTAGCACTTATATACAATTTCATAATGTGATAAGCTCTTTTTTCTCCCAGGTTCGTCAAGGCCGCTCAGCTCTCCACGTGGCGTGTTCAACCGAGGCGGGGAGGCGCGGGGCGCTCACGGAGGGGGCGCCGGCGCGCGCGCTAGTCGCCCTCATGCTGCGGCTGGGCGCGGCGCCCGACGCGAGAGACGCGGATGGGAATACGCCTCTGCATCTTGTTGCCAAGGTAAAAGTCTTGTTGTTAAAGGGATTGTTAAACATGCAATGACGGAAATAGAAGTGGTTTATCGTATCCAAATTAAAGGAGGACGGGCAAAAATGTATGGAGACTAGTCCAAGATCCAATAACAACGTATCAATATGCCATTAGAAAGGTATTTCAATATACTACAATAGCCACTCTGGGAGCTCATTTAATATCTGTCGAAAAACTTATGGCTTATTTATTTCAAGCAATGAAAATAAATTATTTCGTATTCTATGATGCGATAGTGCTAGTCAAAACTCGTAAATAACCGCGCAATGCCGTCATAAAACCACTACTGCTTACTATGGTCTAATTTTGTTACAAATTTATATAAAATCTATCTTTTACAGATAAACCCCTGCCCCGCCGACGTGTTCAGAGAGCTACTGGCGCACGGCGCACACATAGACACAGTCAACTACGAGGGAGAAACGCCAGAGGAGATACTCAAGTCCACCCAACAGAACATAACCTCCATAGTCAACCCGCTAAAGTATACCACACTGAAATGCCTCGCCGCACGCACCGTCAAAAACTATAAACTACCTTACAGACATGTTGTACCACAGTGCTTGCATTCTACGATTATTACTCACTAAATATTAAGGTGGGGTGAATGTAAACAGAATACAAATACAATAAGGGGGTAATTTGAGAAAAAAAAGTACGCGCATTTTCGGGCCACATTAACATAGTATGCCGGCAGGCCGCCGCCTGGCAGTTAATTGGAAAAGACCACATAAAAATCCCCAGGCGATTTTGTAGATTTTGTATCGACGGTCAATGATTGTCAGGCAGCCTGCCGACCAGAGCCTGCAGGCAGACTGTTAATGTGTGGGATCCTTTATGACTTGTCGCATTAAAATATTGTTAGATATTGCGGCTCTCTCCGCTACGCTTTGACATAATCTGAGCGTTTATGATAAGTAGACAAATGTAAATCAATGGAGGCAGGACCGGATCTACCATATGGCTATTTGGGCTTAAGCCCAGGGCCCCATGAGTTCAAGGGCCTCCGCCCCCCCAGCTAAGTCAAGTCAAAAATAGACGATGATTCGAAAGAATTCATAATTTTATAAAATTTTTGTTGGTATCCCTGAGAATCCTACGATCAAGGTTTATATTATACAATTTAGGTGTTGGTACTACGAACTGACAATGTTGTGGCCCTAAGTAGTTTCAGCCCAAGGCCTCGTAAGCTCACGGTCCGGCCCTGAATGGAGGTGTTTGCCTAAAGAGAATAAAGTTGTGCCTCTAATGAGGTAATATTTCTACCATACGCAATGACATGACTACTAGTTTATTTTTATGAAATTACTCCGTTCACAAAATGTTCTGTTTACATTTGCTTTGCAAAAATGGATCGATATGACTGCCCAAGTTTTATGCCATTATTTAAAGGTGCGAGAACAAGGAATATGTACCTGTAGAATTATTAGAATAGTTGTATAGAAAATTAGATTATATAGGTTATATTAAATTGATGTTAAAATTCTATTGCAAATTGGTGTTAAATACGTGTTCCTATGTTGAGACGTGACATTGACTACTTTTGACGTTTTATTTCACACAATATTGTCATGTCACTTGATTAAAATATTTCACTAACAATAATAGTTCTTGAAACTTGCTTAATGCGTTCTTCAAAATTCGAGTACTTACGGGATGACAATATGTCGCTTTCAACAAAGATTTCAAATTTAAAGTAAAATTGACAAGCAAATTCAACGATAGTTAAAAACTTCAAATGTCAAAATGACGCAAAAAATTCAAAGTGGCGCCTTTCAGTACCTTCTTACCTTGACATGCCATGGCGTATAAATGTATTATGCAATAATGCACCAAAATAATGGAAAAACCTTGCGGCTCGTGATAACGTCATATTATGTATTGCCATTGTCATTAGAAGTCTGTTACTTATTAGTTTAGCACAAGAGTTTATTGCATTTTAATATTAGCGTGTAACCCTAATTTAGTGATTTGCTCATAATCAATAACAGTGCCCTCGCGTTTAACTATCGCTGGTTTTGAGCCCTTGTGTTTTGTTTGTCCTTGAAGTGTACCTTTTAATCGCCACAGATTAAAAACGTGCTTGACATCTTTCAAACTTCTTCTACTTTTGAATAACGAGCCTGTTCCGAAACACAAACAGTATACTGGCTAGTTCGATTAAACAACATTTGGTTGGCTACTGAGAGTCCGGTGGTACTACCAAGTATACTGATTAGAGTTTAGGAACACACCTTTTGTAGTCTGTCAAAGTCCAAAGACAACTGTCACAAATTAGAGGCGTATTTTTTCATAAGTATTTTACAGTTTTTTTTTACTTTACAATCAGTGTATTTTACATTAATTTCCACGTATTTTAGAGTAGACCATTGTATTGAAATATAAATAGTTTATTCATTTTATATTTATTAGTTTGCTAAATACTATTGGGAACACTCTTACAAGGAATGATACAAAATGGAAGTATGTAATAAATTGTAAAAAAAGATGATTTCAAAAAGTATTTTAATTAATTTTGTCCTAATTATGAATATTATATATAAAATCAAATTTATAAATGTATAGTATGATTTGTATTAAAAATTATGGAAATGTTATGAATCTGAGGTATATATTCTTGTATTTATATGAATAAAACTATTCTTTTACGAAAATAGCTCAACTATTATATCAATAAGAATTCATTTGTAGATTCTGTGTTGTATATTGTAAATTGTTATGAGGCAAATTCACGCCGAGAAGATGTCTATACAAACGAGAAGAGACGAGATATTAACGTTTCTCGCGCTATCTCGCTGCATGGATTGGCCTTTAAAAAGCTATATTATAATAATGTATAATATCTAAATGTGATAATTAAAATCTGTATGTCCGTATAATTTAAATCTATAATATTGTATATGCGAATGTATCTCTGTAAATGTGAAAAAGAAGTAGCCATATTGGATTCGAGTGAAAGAGACAAGTAGCGAAACGTCAGTCGACTGAATATTTCTACCTGTTGCGTGACCATACTATAGTTACTTCTGTGTGATAGGTAGACATTTTAAAATGAGTCATTTTTCGTTTCACAAAAATTTCTAAATGATTTATGAAATAAAATATATTATATTATTATGTTCATTAAACCTTCGCTTATAAAAAAAATATGATGTAACTATTATATTTATTTCAAATCTTCAATATTTTGTATCAATTTATTTTCTTTGTATTTTCATTGTACGTGTAACTTATATGGTTCTACTTGTATTACCTAGTCAAAATACAATAACCAGAACCGGGGTTATTCACAATACTCAATTGGCTGGAATTTGCAAAATCAATTCTTATTGGCCAACGCTAGGCGCTGCGCGCTATCATTGGCTGAAATTTGAACCAGAGTTGCAATAGGTATTGTGGATGGGCGATGGCCCAAATATTATAACTGTAGAAAGTTTAAAAGCGTTTTGAATTTCATTGTTTAATATTTGTCATGTCATTTTATAAGAAACTCGTAAATAAAAATGCAATATTTGTGCATATTCATTCTAAGTGAAGCGCCATCTAGTATTTTTTGATATAAACTTTTGTAATGTAGTTTGTGAATTTCAAATGGCTTAAATATTGTAAATCTGTGTCTTTAATTAGATGTTTATGCTGTACACGAAATACTTGGATTTTTAATCGCAGCTAGTAGAATTGTAAATAGAGACCTCTCTTTCTTTCATTGACAGTTAGGTGAGAGAGAATTACTGTAGTTAAAAGACGAGTTGAACATTTTTAAGATAGCAAGAGTCCATTTAATTTTAAACATTGCTGACGCCTGACACAAGACATGCAGGTTACTTCATTTGACTGTTTTTTTTTTTTACCTACTGCGATTAAAAATAAGAGTATACAGGCACACGGGGCGAAATGCAGCAGTGTTATTGTATATTAGTTTAAGCGGGCGAATGGATCAAGTGATATGGGAAGTGAACTAGTTTTGTAATATTGTGAAATTATTGTGTGCATCTCATAAATTAGTACTGTGTGATTATGTACTAGTATTTTTGAAATTAATAAAATGCTTTAAAAGTGTTCATTGTTTTTTTAATAGTCCAATTAGTATAGTAAGTTCACCTCGGAATTCGAGCGCCATATTTTCACAAAAAGCCATTAATTAAAAAATACACAACATTTTTTCCTTAAATTTCGGTTTTTCTATGTTTAATTACACGAAATTCATAACGTATTGCCTGTGTAAGCGTAGTCAATAAGTTCAGCTATTAAATAAGACCTTTTTTCTTCTGAGAATTTAAAAAGGCGCGCGCATCCGCGCGAATTTGCGTGAATGCGCCCGACCAACGCTGATTGGCCTCGCAGAAGTAATGTATGCGTTACGCTCTGGAGTTAAGGTTGAATTTTCTGTGTTCAGTTTTTGGGAATTCGCTTCGCTTCGACTGCGCTATTATAAATTGGCCCTACGCACCGGCATTTATAGATGCAAATTTTTATGAAAATTAAGCCAGACGGCCTATATTGTACAAATGCACAAACATAGTACAATACATATACTGCCAAAATGATTACCTTTTTTTCGGTCAGGTCAGAAGTAATTTTTTCACTTTTGTAACGTTCTATTAGTATAACACAGATGGCGCAAATAGTACTTAGTTAGGAATGAACGTCAGAAAACTCACATAATATTACTATTTTCTTTGAAATAAAAACAGTATAATAGTCTACGACAGGGGTGGCCCAAACTTGATTAGACCTAAGATCTATTGTTTACTAACGAAACCCTGTGCGATCTAGCAAGTTCATACTTCTCGAAATCTTAAATGAAACAGCATAGTTTACCTTATTGGTCTGGAAGTCTGGTCTAATTATTCATATTTTTCGCCTGGCCACGATCAACTGGACTAACAGGTTGGCCACCCCTGGTCTACGTCCTTTGCATCCCCGTAGTCTATTATTTTACAACTGTACTTATTTCCTCCAAATTTTTAAGTAAGTACAGTAATAATTTCTATTCGATGCAAACAAAAAACCCATTACCATTAAAACCATAAACACAAAAATACACAACATCTTAAAAAATGCTCCACTTAATCATAACCTCACATTGTTATTTTGCCCCTCATCTTGTATCATCTATCTGTGTTACTACCGACGCGGAATAACTGGATCTTGTTACCGCTCATACATTTTCATGTCCGCTTTACCTACCCATGCCCCGGGTTATGATTCTGACCAAAATAATCACCAACTAGACAAAATGGGGGTGTGAGTAACAGGAAATTATTAGCTCTACAAGATATTGTCTACAACTTTGTTCAAATATAAATCTAATAAGTAGATCAGTATCTTAAACTTTTCTTCCGAGGAATAGAATTTGGAAATGCGTTGGCTTAACTTTGAGTCCGGACTCCGGAATAAAAGTTATTCTTTTGCTCAAAATCGATTCAGCAATTTGAGCGTAAATAGGTGACTGACAGACAGTTTTTACATGATACAAGCGGAAATTTGTTCACTGAATGCTACTATTGTCTCCTTCACTCGACTTTTTATGCTTATCACAGAATAACTATGTTTTCAGTTCAAAATAATGATTATTTTCATTTAGTTAGCACTTTAATTTATCTGTCAGTTAAGCGGCAGCGTTATGTAAGAGAAACAGAGTGATGACAGTAGAAACAATTTCCTATTACTCAATTAGTATCAATAAGTATGAACATCAAAACGTTCACTCACAATAACATTATAACAATAACAATTTACCTGTAACGACCCCGATTAATCTCAACCCTAAACCGGCGCTCGTGCACAAAATCCGGCGAGGTCAAATCGACCCATTGAAAAAACTCCGCACGCGCTCGCAATAGAAAGACGTCGTTAAACAAACGGCATTGTACTCCCGGCGGGGCAGTTATTGTACAAATATGGCTGAATCGCGGATTCTGAGAGGGAGACGCTTAAAATTTGCGGAAAAACACGCCTCAGTTGACGCGATTGGATTCGCAGGGCTATAACCCGTTACAATGTGTTTTGATGATGATTTATTGATGTGATCTAAGATAATGTTTAGGTTTTTGGCAATGAATATAATCAGCAATAATTTTGACGGCGGTGGTTGAAATGAGTACTGTGTGAATTATTGTCAATAATAATTTATTATTAGGATTTAGGTACTAAATATAAAACGAAATGATTTGCATTAGAATTTTTAAATGGAGCACATTGCTCATTCGCCTCGGCAGATTAATGATTAGGTATTTCTTTATTTTCATTTTACGCATCATGAAGCAATTGATTTGGCACCACTTATAATCTTTTATCTTTAAACGAGCAATTATTCTTGTATGTTACGCTCAAAGACCGAAATCGCTCAATGAGCGAAAAAATAGTTCACAACGCGTTGTGGTCACAGTGACACAGCCACGACGCGAAATTCGCGTTGTGGCTCTAATGAAAACGGCCACGACGCGTTCTGGCAATCACAAAAAGACCATAACGCGAAATTCGTGTCGTGGCTGATATACTCTTCGTTTTTCTTCTTAATTTGTTCTTAATTGATTAATCGTCCATAGGTATAGAAGATTATATTTAAATTACCACGCGTGACGCGTACTACAAAATATTTTTTTCTTTTACTAAATCACTGCTTAACGTGTTTTTCATTATTATTTGAAAATATCCATAGTTCCATAATATCTGTGCTAATATTATTACTGTCTGTCTGTCTGGCGCAACGTGTTATTGTTTGTTGTTGTTTTTTTTTTTTAATATAAGGTAGTCTGATTTTAATAAATTATAAAAAATTAGCTTTATTTTTATTTATATAATTTATTTATAACACTACTAGTTGATGCCCGCAACTACGTTGCGCCAGACATACAGTAATAATATTAGTACGTATAGTATGGAATTATGAATATTTTATAAATAATAATGATAAACACGTTAAGCAGTGATTTAGTAAAAGAAAAAATATTTTGTAGTACGCGTGGTAATTCAAATATAATCTTCCATACCTATGGACGATTAATCAATCAAGAACAAATCAAGAAAAACGAATAGCTTTGCTCGGTATTCGATAAAACACAAATAATCGTGTTTTATCGAATACCGAGCAAATCTCGGTCAAATAGCTAGTAATATTTAATTGAAAAATAACGTAGCGAGTCCAAAGCGGGCTAAAATTTATAAAGATATATAAATTTATTTATTTGGTTAAGTTAAAACTTGAAATGAAGAAGACTAATATTACAAAGCGGGCTAAAATTTATAAAGACACGTACGGTATTATTTATTTCGTTAAGTTGAAACTTGAAATGAAGAAGACTATGTAACTACTTTATAAAACTCTACCTACCGCCGCGCTGTCGATCCTGGCGACACAAGAGAATTTATTGTGTGATGTGTCGTTAGAAATCTCTTGAAGAGATACCATAGGTGGGGCAAAGACCCTTATAAAACTCTACATACCCCTACCTCTGCACTATTCTTATTGTCACGTCCATTGCACGTGCACCGCAGAAAGCAATACTAGGATTAATAGCAATAAAATTCACTCAAAATATCCTAATACCTCAACCCTATTGTTATTAATACCGGCATTACAACTCAATTTGCCGCGAGCACCGGGCTGGTATAAGCCGACGTAATCCGGTAGATAAACTCGTTCGTTGCTAAATTTTCACAAAATGCTTCGATTGTGTAATGTAAGATGTTAATATCATTATAGTGGTTTTGTTGAACCATCTGTGGATTAATGTTGCTGAAATTGATTGTTTGAAAAGTTTGGACACTTAAATAAAATTAAGTAGGTACCTTACGTATTTCCTACGAATAATAAAAACTAGTTTTTATTATTCGTAGCGTATTTCTATATAAGTGAATAATAGAGCGTTCAGTAAAGAAAAAATTCTACGTGTCATCATTTCTAAAAACAGGGTTATAAAAGATTTTTCAACTTCAAATTAAATCTTTTCTCGCTAAGTTTAAAGTAAATTATTATCAGTCCAGTGTGACCGAATAATATTTTGAAGACAGCCGTTCAAACTGTGCGGATTCTTTGGCCATTTTTACAATTGAACACTAATAAAACACAGTTTTTCGTGCACAACACACAGTTTTACAATTATTTAACTAACAGTGTCATTACAAAAAGCATAATATATAACCCTCATGAGTCGTGCAATTATAGACTTACATCACTAAAAGGCTGTCGTGTCCTTAGATAATAATATAATATGGACTTGGAGTCAAATTTTACCACGTTACTTTGTGTGAACTCTAGAACATTTTATAGATAAGTCTTTAAGATTTGAATCAAAAGTAATTTTCTACCCAAAACTACGACAATCTTAAATAAATAAAAATAAAAATTATTTTATTTCTGAATAAATTTGAATCAAATATTTTCGAATATTTAAAAAAGGCAAACTTTTTTTTTAATCTTACGGGATGTTTTATTTTAAGTATTGCGAAACAAATATCTTTTAAAGTATCGTAGAATACAGGGTCAAAAATACCTACTAATATTTAAAGTTACCAATCATTCCGTCATCCGACCAAACCACATACACCACAATACAATTTTGATATTTGAAGCTTAAAATCGTTGTACAAAATAACAACGGGCTGTAATCGGCTCAGCGATGCGATTTGCCAGGCCGCCGGACCGCGCCGAGTAATTACGTTACTGATTTGTGTTTACGGCTCAAGCGTTAACGCTGAGATGTTGTTACTTGTAAGAAGCAGTATATATTATATATCTAAGACGTAGATTGATTATCACGATGTGAGATACTAGCTGATACATCAAACTATGTTTTGCCGTATGTATCTGGTATGGCAAAGATGTTGGTTAAATTCTCAGAGTTCAGCCCTATTCTACATTTTAATTCCCCACCGCTGTATCTCCTGTGCCGCCAGGATCGACAGCGTATCAAACCACGAAAACCCTTTGACTTGATCTTAGGGAGCCCAAGGGACATGCTAAAGCTGGCTTGGGACCCGCTATGAAATTAATCAGAAAAAAGTAGGCGAAGTATGAAGTATTCGATCTAAACATTGTACGAAATCGTTCAAGCCGTAAAAACGGCTGCCGTTAAGCCGTAAAGAGCTCCAAGAACCATGATTATGGTACTATAACGCCGACAATTTGTAAATATGCAGCTAGGTATACACGGCGTATGTTGTTTTCCTATGTTATCTTATTACTACTGTAAAGAATATATTTGACACTTGTAATTAGAAAAATTTAACACCGATAGTTTAAGCACTTTATTATACATACTGCATACATACATCTATATTCTATATAATTATATAAAACTCAAAGGTGACTGACTGACATGGTGATCTATCAACGCACAGCCCAAACCACTGGACGGATCGGGCTGGGCATGCAGGTAGATGTTATGGCGTAGGCATCCGCTAAGAAAGGATTTTGATAAATTCCAACCCCAAGGGATTAAAATAGGGAATGAAAGTTTGTATATAATAATACTTCTTAACGCGAGCGAAGCTGCGGGCAAAAGCTCGTATTACCTAAATTGAAATAAGCATACAGCTAGGATGATAACCTTTTCTATTTTTCTATTTACTACCATACTAAGTTCTACGTAGTGGCGTAGCACGCCGTAGCGACACGCGTAAAAGTGCTACGAAGATTGAAATTAATGTTAAACTTCGAAATTGCAATGTTTTATTAACAGCCTTATCTGGCGATATCTCAATTAGTTTTTTTTAAAGTGAAAACTTCTTAAGCGGCGTTGAGCACTTTTGTGGGATGGGTAAAAACTGTGAAACTCGCGTCAGATTCTCGTGCTGATCGAAAAACCGTAAGACGGTTGGAGAGTAGTGTTTTAACATCGAAATCGATTAATCGAACAATCGATTGTTTTTTTTCGATTGTCGATATTTTTTAATCGATTGTAAGAGTTTCGATTAATTAAAAAAATCGATTTTCATAAAAAATTGGTTAAAAATTTAATCGATTGTAAGGGTTTCGATTAATTTAAAAAAAATCGTTTTTTTTAAATCGATTTTCATAAAAAATGGGTTAAAAAAATTATTGCACAACGATAATAATCAAGTTTTCACTTCTGCCGGCACTCCCGGAGTGCAACCCGTCTTTTTTTAAATTAGCCTATGCTGTCCCACTGCTGGTCAAAGGCCTCCCCAGGGTCTTCCATTTTTCTTGCTCCTACCCACCGTTGGCCAGCCGGGCTGGTATGCCTCCAGCTCGTCGCGCCATCTCTTTCTTGGCCGGCCACAGTTGTATCGTCCATCTTCGGGTACCCGTTCAGTTGTTAACTTTGCCCAACGGTCATGATGCATGCGGCTAACGTGGCCAACCCAATCCTTGATACCTGTTTGGGAGCGCAGTGTGGTGTTTTTTATTTTGACAACAAGTTTTACTCCCAATTAGTATAGGTTCTCAAAAACAAAATCACTTCAAGGAAATAGGCATTACCTCCTATCCTACGGGAACATTTTTCGGGAATCTGAGGCCTAAATGAGCTTATGTGTTAATCTAGATTCTAGAGCCTAAACTTCTACTTTCTAGCACGCTCATCATTAAAATCTGTTTAGCAATTTTTGAGTGACGAACTGATAAATATATCAACTTTCGCACGTTACAATAAACTTAATAAAAGACATATAATACAAGACATTTTCGTCGGAAAACGTAAAATAAAAACGTTAATTAATTCTAGCGACGTTTTCACCGTATTGTCTGGGTGCGGTGGTGGGGAGAAGTGGGGGAAAATGGGGGTAATGGGGAGTGGGCGATGGGGAAAGGGGGGGAGGTACAGCCCGTTTTAACTTTCCGCGCCGCTGCTCGCTTCAGGACCCCTACTATTGGTTCTAGAAGGAATTTGGTGAGAGTTGTAGAAGCAATAAGTGAGATATGTACATTTAAAGTGATAATAATTATAAAATGTATGATGGAATGAACTAACAAAACATTAATTAAATAGTTAAAAAAATTAAAAGAGAAAGGAATGAAATACTGATGTACTGTCAGAGAAGTTGATTCCTAGCAAGATGAGAGACCTGCGTAGTTTGGACGCGTTACGTCAAACCCAGCAAACAGGCAACAGATACTATTGACTGTGCAATTGGCTGACCAAGTGACGTTAGTCTGTCAACTGCCTAGGAATCATCTTCATCGATGGTACCTAACCAATAACCGTAAAAAAATACAGAGAGAATATACAAATATAGATAGAAGAGAGTATGTACAAATGTGAGCAGAAACGGACTCTACAGTGTACGTTCTCAAAACATAAAATTGGTCTTAATAATATTCTGTATCGAATTTTTTTTACATACAAGTATAACATTTTGTTTTTCCTGGAATTACTTATAAGTTACTTAGATATACGTGGGAGAGCCATGCTTCGGCACGAATGGGCCGGCTTGACCGGAGAAATACCACGTTCTCAAAGAAAACCGGCGTGAAACAGCGCTTGCGCTGTGTTTCGCCAAGTGAGTGAGTTTACCGGAGGCCCAATTCCCTTCCCTATCCTCCCCTTTTCCTTTCCCTTCCCATCCCTACCCTCCCCTATTATCCTATTCCCTCTTAAAAGGCCGGCAACGCACCTGCAGCTCTTCTGATGCTGCGAGTGTCCATGGGCGACGGAAGTTGCTTTCCATCAGGTGACCCGTTTGCTCGTTTGCCCCCTTATTTCATATAAAAAAAAAAAAGATCGTTAGAAGTTTTTTTAATTGTGTTGTTGTTTGACTGCATAATTATTTAACACTCTAAAGTCTAAATCTAAACATCAATTTCAATTTCGAATAAACATTGACCCAATAGGACTTTTAAAACTACAATGTGGCAGAAATTTACATCAACAATACGATACGATCAATATTACGACATAAGTCGAGATCATGACTATAATTTCTGTTTTCGAGTTCGAGAAACCATCGTAGGGGTCCATATTCAATTAACTGGGAGCGTCGTTGTAGCCACTTTTAGTTATGTCTGGCCGTCAGGAGTTGTCCCGATAAGTATATCGTTTTAAACAATATTAACACGTTTTAATTGAAAACCTATTTCTGGAGGGATTTCTTATGAAATTAAACAAGCAGTCAGATAACCTTAATTGTAAGCGGTAGGGAAGGATTGTGGCTTAATGAGATGTTTATTTAACTAAACAGACCGGAAACGAGCAGATCAGATTGCCTCATGGAAGGCTATTGTCGTTACTCAAGAACACTCGCAAAATTACTATGGTAGGTATGCAGAAAGCCAGCTATCTCACTTATTATATTACATGTATACAGAATGTAACAAAACTAAGCGATAATACTTTAGGTTATGTATGTAACCCTCACATAGAGTTAATTGTGAAAGTAGCAGCGCGGAAAGAACATTTTTTTATGATATGTATGGGCAAGCGCCTCAGCGTCATGAATTTTCCCTTGCCTTTTTTCCTTTGAAAAAGTTGCTCTTTGAGCGCTGCTACTTTCACAGTCAACTTTATACAAGGGACACATTCACGCGCCTTAAACCTTAAGGTGTTCCTTGTATTTAAAGTATTACCTATCAATTATCATACTTAATTTGGTACTGCCCTGTATAGGTAATATGTATTACATTATTTAATTTTCATAGTAACAAGTCTGCTAAGCATTATGAACTTTACAATGTCTACCTACTAACTAGACAATGAATTTCTTACAACCGAATTAACTTTTATTCGCCACCCCACAAAAAACATCATAAAAATCACAGCCATTGTTAAAGATCAAGATTATGATACCATCGGCGGCGGTGGGTTACTAAAGGGTAGTAAAATGCTACCAATTAAGGACGATTAAGAGATGATATGCTATATCCACGTGCCAAAAAGTATAAGGAAACTATATTTCTATGATTAGAGCTAGCGAACAGATTGATCTTATTGTGATGCAAAGAAAGTTCAGGCTATCTTTAATCTGGTTAAAATAAAATCTTGGATTAAAAACATTGCGTTTTTTTACTAACAATTTTAATCATTTTAATTAAGAATTAAGATTTTAAATTGAATATTTAGTAATATGCATTTTATAAGCTACGAGCAATAAGTATAAAGAAACATATATTCCTCTCTAATCATACCTATCTAATGTACTTACTTGCTTTTGCTCGCGGCTTCGCTCGCGTTAAGAAGTATTAATTATTAGATATCACAGGCTCAGCCCGATCGGTTAAAATTGACAAAGTTTCATACAAACTTTCATCCCCTAGGCCCTATATTATCCTTTTGGGGGTACAATTGATCAAAATCCTTTCTTAGCGGATGCCTACGTCATAACATCTACCTGCATGCCAACATCTTATTCAATAAAAAAAGGATTTTGGAAATCGGTCCACAAATGGCGGAGTTGTCCACGAACCATTATAAAAAAGTGAAATATATCCTCCTTTTCAGAAGTCGGTTAAAAAGTAGTCTGACAGCCCGATCCGTCCTGCAGTGGTTTGGGCTGTGCGTTGATAGATCATTATGTCAGTCAGTCAGTCACCTTTAAGTAATTTAATAATATATTTAGTTAGGGTGAAGCCAAACGAGCGTAATTTGTGAGTTGTGAGTCGCAGAATTTCGGTCGCGTATCTTTTCATACAAATCATGACTCACAAAATTGCGCTGGTGTGAATCAAACAGGACTTTCGTATGAAACTGAATGCAGCAGAATTTCTGCCAGCCGAAATTCTGCGACTCACAAATTACTCTCATTTGGCTTCACCCTAAAACCTTATTATTATTTTTTACTTTAATTCAGGTTTTTTTTAATGAAATAAGGGGGCAAACGAGCAAACGGGTCACCTGATGGAAAGCAACTTCCGTCGCCCATGGACACTCGCAGCATCAGAAGAGCTGCAGGTGCGTTGCCGGCCTTTTAAAAGGGAATAGGATAATTATAGGGGAGAGTAGGGCCATCCCTACTCTCCCCTAAAAAGGGAGGGAAAAGGGGAGGATAGGGAAGGGAATTGGGCCTCCGGTAAACTCACTCACTCGGCGAAACACAGCGCAAGCGCTGTTTCACGCCGGTTTTCTGTGAGAACGTGGTATTTCTCCGGTCGAGACGGCCCATTCGTGCCGAAGCATGGCTCTCCCACGTATAAAAGGTACCTAGATAATGCACTAATCGATACTATGTAATTACTAATTACTACTAAACTATAGGCAATACCAACTTATTTTTATATCCAATCCACACAACATACTCAATATCTTAAACCTCGCTTACACGTACGTCACTTTATAAAATTAAGTATACCTCCGAGGTAAACAGTGTTTAGGGGCTAAACGTTGGACAAACAGATTAGTAAATGGAGTGTCATGGCGTCGAGTTTCGGGTTCCGCAGACACGTGGCGTAAAGTAATTATGGAACCATCAGCAACCATCAGGTTATTAAAAGCTTTGGGTGAAGTCAAACATTTCTGAGGAAAGTCAAGGAAATGTGTATTTTTGATAGATTTAAGAGAAAATCAGTATGTAAATAATTTTAATAATAATACCTGTGACACTTCACACCACGTCAGACTGGCCCCGTGCTAAAGTACCTGAAGGACTTGTGTTACGGGTACCAGACAACGGAAATATATTTAATACTTTTGCACTATACATAAATTTAAGATCTTTATTATATTATGATACACATATTTAATACACATCCATGACCCAGGAACTTTTGAAAACCTTTTGTTCCGTCGGCGGGATTCGAACCCGCGACCCCCGGCTTGAGCTGCCAATGCGCTCACCACTGAGCCACAGAGGTCGTCAATATGATTAATATTATTAAACAATATACATGGTATTTACTATGTACCTATATACCTAGGTATATCTGTACGTAGATAGCTGTAATTATTATGCACAAAACCAAGTAAAGCATGTAGTTATGTAATTTTGATTATCTGCGAATACACTGCAGAATTAGGACTTTTTCTCATAACACCTCCATCGTGGGTATCGCAGACACAATAAATTTTCAATTGTTATGCGGCAGCCGGCTGCCGCATAACAATTCGATTGTAAGGGTTTCGTAAATTAAAAAAAATAGATTTTTTAAAAAATTGATTTTCGTAAAAAATAAAAATTGTAAGGGTTTCGATTAATTAAAAAAATCGTTTTTTTTTAAATCGATTTTCATAAAAAATGGGTTAAAAAATAATGCACAACGTTAATAATCAAGTTTTCACTTCTGCCGGCACTCCCGGAGTGCAACCCGTCTTTTTTATAACTAAACAGCCATAAATTATTATCTACCTACCTACTGATTAAAAGTAAAAGAAATAGTAGCATTTAACAAAACACACAGTTGGCACTCTCATGCTATAATTGTAAACAATATCATTGTAATCGCAACTCTTTGTTAAAATTACCAACAAAAATATGGCAACATCGAACATAAGTGCATGAAATCAATTAAAATCAAAATAAGGGTGACCGCACACTGTACCCGTCAACAGACGCGCGGCGCGAACACTTCATTATATCGGTATTGAATACCGGCTAGTGCAGGGCACGAGATATCGATAAGATACCTTACCTGGTATTAAAATGTTTAACTTATCTTTTACTGATGAGAAGTGAATGTACTGGTAAAACTACAGATGGCAATCAAACAATAAATTAAAGTAAGTACCTATTCTCAAAAATGCACAAATAGTTAATTTAAGTCATGAAAGAACATAAATGATGGAACTTAAGTTTCGAAGTTTCTTACGCCGGTTCTTCTCGCCGGGCTAGTTTCCGAACCGGTGGTAGGCATCATGTAGACTTTCAGAGAATATTTGCAAAAATTTATTCTGAATAAAAAAGTTTGAGTTTGAGTTTGAAGAAAGTTTTAGTTTCTGGGAAGAAAATTAATTTAAAGGTATGTTCGATATAGACAAATGTATGATCTTTTTTATTTATGAAATAAGGGACGAGCAAACGGGTCACCTGATGGAAAGCAACTTCCGTCGCCCAAGGACACTCGCAGCATCAGAAGGCTGCAGGTGCGTTGCCGGCCGTTTAAGAGGGAATAGGGTAATAGGGGAGGGTAGGGAAGGGAATAGGGTAGGGGATCGGGCCTCCGGTAAACTCACTCACTCGGCGAAACACAGCGCAAGCGCTGTTTCACGCCGGTTTTCTGTGAGAACGTGATATTTCTCCGGTCAAGCCGGCCCATTCGTGCCAGAGCATGGCTCTCCCACGAATAAGTCTATTAGCATGCTATGCTAAGAAATGATATTATATTAGCTAAGTTTACACAGCCATAATGTTCTGGCAAGTGGTAACTTCTATACAGTTATTTTTTTTTTCTTTTTTTTAATAAGTTTCTTTTTTTAAATATTAAGTTCTTAGTTCCTAAATAATGAAAATCTCCATGCAAGCTAATCTTTTATGTATCCGCAAAAATGTTTCTATTATAAAAAAATAAAACCTATCGAATATCGATACTTTCAAATGTTCCCATCACTAATCACCATAGGGCGCCCTAACCCTTCTTAATTCTATAATTGAGGGTTAAATCTGTAGACTGTTTGTATCACATTATCCTCACTCCGGTACTTATCTGCCATCTTGTATTATTGACGTTCATTGTGAGTTAAACGTGTAGAGGGGACATAATAAAATATTTTTGATTGTTGTGCTAAAAAAGTTTGAGTTATTGTTGTTTTAAGAATAAAAATATAGGAATTATTTGTTTCGAGGACATTATATTATAGGAAAATCTATCTAGGTATCTTATATACAGGATGTAACAAAACTTAGTGATAATACTTTAGGGTGTGTACGTGTTCCTTATAGAGAGTTCACTGTAAAAGTAGTAGCGCTGAAATACCACCTTTTTCACTTTTGTAGGGACATAAATGATAATCAAAAGTGTCAAATAGTTCTCATGTACTGAGTACGTTCTACAGCTAAGTTTCTATAGATTTGCATCCTTACTAACCTAACTCTACATTAAATACAAAATATCTGGCTCGGCCATTTTGTCACAAAAGAGATGAAAAATAAGTTATAAATTCTCTACCTTAATGTGAAGGCGTCCTTATATTTCTTTACTAATAACCTTATTTCTAAATAATAATTTATAGTTGTATTTAGAATGATTAGTTCGAATACTTATTATAGTACCTGACACCTGAAAAAAAATCGCTGCATGCTGCAACTAGAATTAAAGCAAAGGAACTGTCCTATAAATATGTGTGGGTGCGCAACGGCAAAATATTTATTAGAAAGACAGATTCTTCTCCTGCTAAAGTTATAAATAACCAGACTCAATTAAATAACCTGCAATAATGTACTTTATGTGATAATCAAAAACATGCATTTTGATTTATGATTAACCAACTATAATGCTCCACATTTACTATCAAAACTTGCGCGGAATGCGAACAAAAACAAACGATATCTTTAAAAATATTTTAATACACAACTACGACATAATCATCTTTACCGAAACATGGCTAAATGAAAAAATTCATGATTCCGAATTTATAGATGACAGGTACCAAGTATATCGTCGCGACCGTACTGTATCACAGTTCTACAACAAAAGTGATGGAGGTGGTGTACTTATTGCAGTTAAAAAGACTATTAACAGCTTGCGGCTTAATGACAAAGAAAGTGCATGTGAGGACTTATGGATTCTATTAAACCTGCGAAAGGGTAAGAAGATGAAGAAAATAGGTATTTGTGCTGTTTATACTCTCTGCTTATCTGCACCAAATAAGCATAACGAACTTTCAACATTCCTAGATAATACTATAAATAATTTGACTAATGAACTTGATGATATTGTAATAGTGGGTGATTTTAATATGGGCTTTCTTTCCTGGAATAAAGGAGTGGATGGTAAGACTCTTGTTGCTGATAACTATCAAAATAATTTAGGCTACGCTCTTACTGATTTTATCTCCTTGACTGGGTTAAATCAAAATAATTCTGTAGTGAATAAAGATAATAAAATTCTAGATTTAGTACTAAGTAATTTGGAATGTCATGTTAATGAAGCATATTGCATAAGCAAATTGGATCCTTACCATCCACCCCTTGATATAGAAATTTGTATTAATTCTGATAATACTAGTGTAGAAGGCGTCCCCAGATGTGACCATAATTTTTATAAGGCTGACTATAGTGAAATCACATCCTTATTGAACGACGTGAGTTGGTCCGAAATATTCTCTTCTTGTAAGAATGTAGATGATATGGTGCAGAAATTTTACGAAGTTCTAAATGATGTTATTAGTAAACACGTTCCGAAACGCAAACCACATAAAGCAAAATATCCTATATGGTTTACAACTGATCTAATAAATTTGTTAAAAGAAAAAGAATGTTTAAGGCGTAAAGCACACAAATTTGGAAATCCACGCGACCAATACGAGTATGAATTGTTACGAAAAAGGTGTAAGAAACTAGCTAATTTATGCCACAAAAACTATATAGAATCTGTAGAAAATAGTGTCAAATATAACCCTCGTGCTTTTTGGACTTTTATTAAAAATAAAAAGTCTTCCACGAATAGCTATCCTTCAACAATGATAGGGGAATCGGGAACGGTTACTGGTGGTAAAAACATTGCTGACTTATTTGCCAACCATTTTAGCTCTATTTATGGGCAACCTGACTACTCCAGCCCGCCCCAGGAACATTTTCCCTCAACTCCTACTTCACAATTTTCTAATAAGCTCACCCATATGACAGTCACGGAAACAACCATACTAAATACTTTAAAAAAAATTAACTCTAATAAAGGATGTGGTCCTGACAATATACCTCCCATATTTATTAAGAATTGTGCGCGTGCTTTAGTTCATCCTCTGAAAGAAATTTTCAATAAGTCTATTACATCCGGTGTTTTCCCAAATGAATGGAAAAAGGCGCGAATAGTGCCGGTTCTAAAGAAGGGCAATAATAGCGACGTCAAAAACTATAGACCCATATCTATTCTATCCTCTTTTGCCAAAATTTTTGAGTCCATCATCTGTACGATACTGGTCAATCAAGTCAAACCACTACTCTGCGATCAACAACACGGGTTTCAAAGTAAAAAATCTGTTATCACAAATCTCGTTTCGTACTTAACTCCTATTTTTGAAGGAGTTGACAATGGAATGCAGATAGATTCAGTGTATACGGACTTCGCAAGTGCATTCGATCTTGTTGACCACAAAATACTTATCAAGAAATTGAATTCCCAGTACGGGATCGATGGAAACATGTTAAGGTGGTTTGCGTCTTATCTGCATCGTCGTGAACAATCAGTAGTAATAAATGGACACGAGTCGGTAAAATATATCGCATTATCAGGGGTGCCACAAGGTTCACACCTTGGTCCGATCTTGTTCCTTCTCTTTATCAATGATATAATTACCTGCATACTTCATTGTCATTGTTCCCTCTTTGCAGACGATATGAAAATATCCCTGCAAATAAATTCATTGGCTGACTCGCTAAGGTTACAATCAGACCTTGACAGAATATACATGTGGTGTCTCAAGAACAATATGAAATTGAACGCCTCTAAATGTCAACACATAAGGTTTACTAAGAAAAGAAAGGTTTTTCCTACAACTTACCATATCAACGGGAGTACCATATCTGTTTCATCGATCGTGAGGGACCTAGGCATTCTTATTGACTCAAAATTAAGTTTTATACCACACTATGACTACATGGTAAATAAAGCCGCCAAAACTCTTGGATTCATAAAACGAAACTCGCGTGATTTCAAGCGTCCATATACGAAAATTATTTTATTTAAAAACTTTGTCCGTAGTATTTTGGAGTTCGGAAGCGTTATTTGGAATCCAATGTACAATGCCCATTCACAACGTATAGAATCCATTCAACGCTCCTTTACCAGACATCTTGCCTACATCTCCAATGAGGTTAACCACCGATGCTCGTACGATGAAAGGTTGACTGAGTTTAAAATGGATACGCTGTCACGACGAAGACGTATGATGGACATGGTATTCCTACGTGATGTAGTTATAGGCCGAATTCCCTGTCAAGATCTTCTTGAAGGCATAGCTATAACAGTCCCTAAGCTGAGTGCACGACGTAAACCTGTAGGAGTATTTAATACCCCGAGGTACAAAACTAACTTGGGACAAAATAGTCCTATAGTGAGACTCCCGGCTACCTATAATAAATGGCACAGAATTTTGGATCTAGATATATTTCATGACCAACGCGCGTTGTTTAAAAGGAAAATACTTGAAGTAACCAAAGACTGTATAATTGGTAATAATTTGTGATATTTTATGACATTCTGATATTAATTGTGATTCTTGTCTGTGATTTATTGTTATTTTTTTTTTATTTATATAGGTACCTTATTAATAGTGACATTTTTTATCATTTTGTATATTTTAATTTTTTAGTTAATTTTATAGCTGGTATATATAGGGACATTTTAGATATTTTTAATTATAATAATGAATTATTTTATAATATGGCATTCGAGTAGTTAAATTTTATTTTATTTTATTAATTAAGTACATACTTAAATTTTATATGATTATTACTTAAACAAAAACATTTTATTTTATGAATTAATTAATTGATTTTTATTATTATAGAATATTATTGTACTGACTGTTTACATTGAATTGTGTTAATAATGTTGTGCATATCTGTAATTGACATAAGCGCATAGCCCTAGTCTGAATATTGTAACTGATTGTACTGATTGTGTTTATGTTGTTGATGTGCCTCTGAAATAAATAAATAAATAAATAAATAAATAAATAGTTTTTCGCGTTAAATTAATTCCTCGGTTGATTAAAAATATAATGATTATTGTATCAAACTAGTGGGCATTACATAAAATCTATGTCAACTCGTACTTATTTACTCGAACAAAACGAAGGTAAGCGAGTAAAGAGGGATAACCTACTAACCTACTTTTATTGTTATAAATGTTTTTATGTGAAGAATATTTTTATAGTTTTAGTTCTATTGTAATAAATATTGTAATAAATTAATTATATGAAGAATGTTTTTATAGTTTTATTTTTCCAAATTTGTAACAGAGTTTATTAAAAATTATTAGTTAAACCTTTAAAATTATTAATTAAATCATAATTATTTCCACACACTTGGGTTCATATTTGAATTTTTTAATATTTATCACAGTTGAAAATAAAATATTCAATAGACCTTAAAAACTAAATATTAGCTAAAGCGATGTTGAAATGAAAGACTTTTCTACATCGCTTGAGCTTTTACTTATATCTCTCTAAATAAAGAGAGCAAGTAAGCTCTCTATTATAATTTATACAACTATTTCTGTCTCAACGCAGGAAAAACGAAATTATGAGATTTTCCGTAACTTTAATCCGTAACCAGCCGTCGGACTGTCTGCAATGAAAATAATATAATAATAACATTTTTATGTAAACTAATCTATCTTTAATTTAATTTAGCACCATTCACTAACGATAACTTATCTTAAACTCATGTAGAATTACGTATCGTATAGTACAAATATAGAACGTAGGTAAATATCCTTAAAGAACACTTAACAAAAACACATCTTTTTATAATTTAAACACGTATCGGAATAAATTAAACAAACCAGCCGCTTTAATTCGAATTACGGTTAATTACCACGCTTAAAACTAATTTAAATCTTCGCAATTGGTGTTTAAATTGAATAAAATAAATGAATCAAAACATTAAATCTGCCCGCCTTAAACGGGCGCGCGATCGATATTGGGCGGGGTAAGGCGGGCGGTAGAAGTAAATAAGGTTTTGGGCGGCTCGTGATTGGTGGTTGCGGGGTAGGGGCGGGGCTTAGCAGGGGCGTGGCTGCGATTGGTCGAAAACGTAGTCAGTAGCGAGCGAGGCCTGAGAGCGTTGTGTTGTGACAGTTAGTGTGGTTGTGAGGTAAGTTTTTTTTTTTTGTTGTTTTTTTTTGAGTGATGATATGAAACAATGATAAGTTTTAAAAAATAGCTGACTAAAAATAAAAAATTTGTCCTTAATAATTGTGGTACGGCATCTGATTTTTTTAAGTTTAATTTCCATTTTAAAAAACAATTACTATAAGGGGGCCTTTTACCTTTTTATAGTCGGATAAAATATGATTAGTTAAAAAAAACCTTAGAAAATGGTAGTTAATAAAATGAAAGTTAATTTGTATAGAAAAATACTATTTAAATTTAATATTCCATACTTTTAAAAATTTAAATTTAATATCCTACAAATAGAACAATCCATATTTTACTACTGGCATCAAATCGAAATATTGAATCCTTTCTATCTCTGTTCTCTGTCAGCTACCACTTTCAAGAATTTTCGCAGAGGAAATTGTTGTTCGTCTTATCAAAATGAAGCTACTCATGAAAAATTAGCTTGATAGTAATAAAAAAAATGTTCTGGGGAACCTGTACTACTTAATAATGTATTGCAATCAAAATATTGTTACGAACTCCATGTAATATGCCAACGAAAAGTGTCTTTCACCAAAATATCCATTTACTTACTAAGTTACCGCAATCGCTGAACCGATTTTGCTGAAGTTTGGTATGGATATATTTTAAAGCCCGGGGAAGCATATAGGATACTTCTTACTCCGAAAAAGTGTACGGTTCTCGCGCAATAACCGAGTTTCGGCGCTTCCTTAATAAACTGCAGTGTTAATTATGTAAACGGTCATTCTCCGGAGAACAAAATTTACGTGTCCCGGGCTTGTATACTTTGTAATATTATCTTATTCAAGTATGCAACGTTTTTAAACGGTAGATAGCATCCGTAACTACCTACAAACTTTAACACAGGCTTCTGATACAAGTAATTTGGACTAAATTAATTTATGTCGTGTTAAAAAAAAAAAAACGTGTTTTTCTAATTACCGTAACGTAAGTCACCACGCCAAGTTGATATTAAAACTTGCTTGTAATTTTTATAACGTACGGTACTGTATATTTATTTAGATTTATTCGTTTTAAATACTAATAAACATTGGTTATCGCATTGTAAAATATCGACTCAATAGGCCCAGCCTATAGTGAAATAATCGCTTGTCCCATCAAAAGTTCTAATTACCGTAACGCATTCTGTTTTCGGGTGCCCACCCAAAAATAACAGGATTTGGCACATTACAAGTGCACGGGTCGCTCCTCTTTAGCGTGTGCCATAATGGCCATCAGTGGTCCCACGTCGTTAACGTTAGTGAGCCGCCGATGAAGCACGTGAGTATCTAAGCTGCCGTAGCTTTGGTTACAAACTTTTCTAATTACCGTAATCTTATTTTGCTACTTGATTTTTAAATTAGAGTGTTTACAGATCATGTCAATCTAGAAAGTAATTTGGCCTACGTACGTTGCCATAAGCTAGTTATTGCAATTTGTGTCGTAAACCGACCGACATGTCTAATTACCGTATATTACATAATTACCATTTGTTTCTAATTGTAATTACGGTTGTATGAAAAACTGATACGTGCTTTTGTCTTAATTGAAGTTTTCTCGCGGTTTTCACAGACTATTAGGTATTATTATTAATCTAATATATAAAATTCTCGTGTCACGGTGTGCGTGGCTGAACTCCCCTGAAATGGCTCGACCGATTTTCGTGAATCTTAGCGAGCATATCGGCTAGGGTGGAGAATCGGACAGCATCTACTTTTTATATTGATAAGTGCATTTATTGAATAAATAATGGTACCTACATAAATTATTACAAATTGAGACGTTGCCATAATAATAATAATAAAATCCTTTATTGAAGAACTCCAAAAAAAAAACTTAATCTAATTACCCGCCAAACCACATTGCGGTTTGTCGGTGGTAACAGGTGGTACTTTAGTCACTTCAATAAAATAATATGGGGAAATACTTTATATGGCAAAACATCGTTTGCTGGGACAGCTAGTAAGTCTAGTTTTTGCCCGCGGCATTTCTCGCGTTAAGACGTACCTACCTATTATTATATACAATTTTTCATCCCCTATTTTACTTATTGGGTGGGTTTTAGGGGTGGAATTTATCAAAATCCTTTCTTAAGGAATTGCTACGTCATAGTAGTTCAGTATCTAAAAAAAATTACCTACACACAAACACCATGCCGAAGTCGGGCAACGTCGCACCGATCGGTACAGCGGTGCGGCGAGCGCCACACCCCGACCCACACCGAACCGAAGTCTGCCGAACTAAGGGCCTTTCCACACGACGTATTTTTTGCGCACTGACGACGCGCGTTTCTGATGCGCTAGTCTTCTGCGCGTTTTCATCGCGTTTTGGCAGATATAAAGTTTAAAACGTGTCGGCTTCCTTCCGTTTGCTGAGCGTTCAACTTGCGTTTGTATCGATACAAACGCGCGTAAAAAAACGTCGTGTGGAAGGGCCCTAAAACGACGCTAGACGAATGTTGGGCGTTTTTCGTTACGGAATTTCTTGATTCGGTCGCCGCGCCCAAAGCGCTCGCGCTGGCTCGATAGACGAACGAAACCGTGATCGATTCATAACTATTTCTAAAAATCGAATATTTTATTTAAAAAAAAAAAAAAACTGTTTACAGTTACAATAATAAGTCCAGACTTAAGAATGCACCTGACCCTAACTTGACTCTATACCATGAGGATTAAATGCTCAAGACGAAAACACGATTACTGAAAAAATGCACGATAGTTTCTTTTTTACAAAAAAACTTGTTTAGTACATTAATACATTTTTGCTTGAATCTTCGAAGTTTGCTGTCTTTTCTTTAATATTTTTTATATTAAAATTGATAAAACCTGCTCTAAACACTTTTTTCATAATCATTACAGTTCGTCTTTTATTCAAGTAAAACTAACTCGGCGATGATTCCGCACCGTCCCTTTTCACCTGGCATATGAAAGACGGGCGTGAGTGTGAAGAGAGAAGGACGATGTTTGATTTTTTGGGCCAGGAGCCCTCTTAAAGAATAATAATCAAACGACTTACCTTAAATCACTAAGCGCTGAGCAACAGATAAGCGAAGATTTAATTTCTGTCCCTTATTAAATATACATACTTGTCGAAACGGGGCCCTGCCCTGGGGCATTGGGGGCCTAATTGAAAGACAAACAGGGCCCCGCCGACGGGCCCCCGCCGCGCGCCGGCCGCATTCATTATTCTTACATTAACTCCGCCTTCACATTGACAATATGACTTTTTAATCGTACTTTGTTTTATCTATATCTGTTTGTTATTGATGTTTTGTTGAATTAAATATTTTTGGTGGAAAAATATTCATTACCTTAAGTAACAACATTTACTTAAGTGTCATTGAATATTCGTAGTAAATCGATATCATCCTTTTATGTTTCTTCATGTAATTAGTATGGATAGGTTACCTAAGTAAGCTCTATTTTTGTAGTAATAATAAAAAAAACAACATTACATACTCCAGTTTTGTATATTTTGATATTTTAATTTATGTGTTTCATGCACAAAATTCCCATCAACGAATTCCTAAACCAAGTCATGTAATTTGAATAAAAAAATAAGGAATTCACAAGCAAAAAGTTTAAATAAAGCGAGATTGTCATAAAAATCATAAAAATGCAAATGCCACGGAATTAACTTATAAAAGTAATTGAATAGCGCGCGCTCCGTGATTATGTTGATTTGAAAATCGAATGACTTCTTCTTCTTCTACCCTCTTTATTAAAATTACACATTGGCACAACGAACAAATTTTGTTACTGTCATTGTTCAAATAGTATTTGATATTGTTAAAAATAGATCTAGATATAAATAATATGCCGATTTGACGATATTATTATAAAACCAAAAATGAAACTTGCATTCTGGTTCCTGTCATACTTAAATTGATTCCTTGTGTGTTTGCACATATCGGACTCTGAAATGACTGGACCAATGTTGATGTTCGACACAGACAAGACGTATAAATAGGTCTACCAGAATCTGATGGCAAAAAGTGAGAAAATAAATTATTGACTCTAGCAATACCGGGGTAATTGAAAAAAAAAACATTTTGATCCTTTTTCCATATAGCGGCTTATTCTGTGTGTGAAACATGCAAATATAAAAATTTATCCAATGATCTTGAGGATATTTTTTGAAAATCTGCCATCAAAATTTGCCATCAGATCCTGGTAGACCTATAGGTCTACCAGGATCTATAGAACTACTACGAAATTAGAAAGTTTAAAAAGGTTGATTTAAAAAGGGAGGGACGTACAGTCATTGAAATTTGGAAACAATTTTATGATACACAGAAAAAACGCAGGCAAACTCTACTTTTCATATTATGTTTATATTTAAATGCCACTTTACAATAATTCGTCAATTAAAATAACAGTTCCACATTTAATACAACATTAACGCTGCACATTAATTTAACAAACTCAGAGGCGTATTCATGGTATTAATTCAACAAACAATAGGGGCGCGGGTTATTTAAAAATTCAATTGTGCGAGAAATCCGACCGGCGCTGTTTACATACGCCAGTGTTTTTCAACCTTTTTCATGATGCGACATGGTATGAACTATGAAAAGATATTTCGCGACCCCGCACCCTTAGCATTTTTATTCTTAATGTATGTATATAAATGTGCCTTTTTAATAAAATGTCCCTACAATTCTGATCTTTATTTTTTTCTGTTTTCTGGACCTCTGGCACCACACAGGTTGAAAAGTACTGACATACGCGATTTTAAAGTTACACAGATGACAGATGCACGGAGAATTATTTAAGAGACATTGTGTGGATGATTTTTTTAAATCCAACTACCCACAAAGAATGCTTTGTACCCAAATTTTTATATTGAATTAAAAATATAAACTTTTCTTCTCGTAGTACAGTTCAACGTAGTCCCAACATTTTACAACAAGAAGCATTGTAGCTTTTGTTTCAATTTTGTTTATTATGTCTCTTCGTTCTTACCCCAAATCGAATAAATACAACTCTTGAACACAGAGTTTTATGTACCTGTCCGATACATTAGAAAAGTCGCTTGGCACAAATTAACCAAAATTGTATGACCGTAACTTAAGTATTCAGTGTTTTGTCGTTGTCCAATACATTAAAGAAGACCAACATTGTGTATCTACCTTCTATGTGATATACAGGTTTTACAAATTTCAAAGCATTTTGGACTTTTTATTGTCTCTATCTGTCTTCGCTGCCAAAATTGTTAAATTACATCATCAGCTGTTCAAAGGCCCAGGTTTTCAAAATTTTATGGACAATACAGATATTTTATTCGTAAAATGTTAAATTTCACATCGTCCATGTCTGATGTAAATTAAAACAAAATAAATTAAATATTTAAGGGTCCCATAAATTAAATATTGAAGTCACATACAACAAACGTAATTTTTCAAACATTTTTTGTTCGGTATCAATGATGACAACAGGTAGGCACTTGAAATGTACAAAAAATACTCATCTATATATTTTAAATTTGAATAATTAATGATAAAATTTAAATAAAATAAATAATGGGGGCTCCTATACAAAAAATACTATTTTTGCTTTTTAATGGTACGGAACCCTTCGTCCGCGAGTCCCACACGCACTTGACCGATTTTTTTATTGTCTCTCTGTCTTAACTACCAAAATTGTAAAATTATAACGTCTATTTAACAGGGTTTTCGCAGTATAGATTAATTCCAACATCTAGCTGTTCATACGGCCGGGTTTTTACAATTTTATAGACAGTGCAGATATTTTATTCGTAAAATGTTAAATTTCACGTCAGCCATGTCTTAACTCTTAAGTAAATTAATTTAAACCGTTTGTACCATTAAATATTAATCAGGGGCGTCTTCGGCAGCAATTAAGCGAACAAAGTACCGGGTAAATAAGGCGCCCGGCTAAACGCTTGTCAATATAGAATAACTAATTAACAGAGCTGAATGTTGATTCAATTTTAAATTTAAAATACCTTGTAGGTGGTTTTATTTTAAGAATGGTATTTTTTAAAATTACAAATAAAACTCGACTGTAATAAATATATTAGGTTTTATAAATTTGGAGATATTTAAAAAATTTAAGAAATTTTTCTATCAATTTTTGAAGGATACATTTCATATTAAAAATAAAAAGAAGCCTATTAGGTACTCTAAGCCTAAGCCTAGCCTAAGAGACGACCATACCGAAGCTTTTTACAATTCTATCAGGAATATTCTAATTAAAAACTTTCGCCCTAACCATTTCAGTGATAACTTCAAAATAAAATCGATACATAATAATAAACAAAGTATTGAACAATTTCAAACTTCTATAAGCACGTTTTATACGCGTTGCCATGTTTTGTTCAAAGCATTTAAATAAAATCGATATTAAATCATAATTATATACAAAATATTGAATAATTTCAAACTACTGTAAGCACGTTTTATACGCGTGAGCATTCTCAAAGCATTTTTTCTCCAACTCCACATAAACTAAGCCCCATAAGCGCAATTGTTGGACCAACTGGTATCTTATGAAGATTAAATAGTATTGGTACACACGGTGAAGTGATTCTCAAAGGAGCACTTGTAAGTTGTATTGAATGCGAACAGAACGGATTTCGGCAGGGTGACCAAACTTTACTTGTCGTTAAATAAGATTTTTTTTACAGGAAAAAACTTTTGTTTCGTTTTTTTTTCGGATTTGAATTTGAATGTTATACATGATCATAATTTTTACAGGTTTAAATGAAGACACGATAGAAACATCTCATCAAAATAATACACATTGGTTTAAGAGGGAACACATTAAAATCATATTGCCAGAACAGATGAAGATATTATATGTGAATAAAATAAATAATTTCAATAATTTTCCATTGTAAAAATAATTTTATGTATCATATTAAATGCTCACCAAAATTCGGTTCACGCAGTAACATGCGGCTTGTTCGGTCGAACATAAGAGGTTAATTAAAAACTGTATACTCTTTGTACACATAATATATTCCAGTTTTACAATATTTAGGGTCAATTTTGAAACTATGAGCGTCCACCGCGGCGGTTGTAGGTATAGAAGTGGTTTCGCGGCGGACCTCGTACCACGCCGCGAATATTCCTGTGCGTTTGAGTGAGACGGAAGAGCGCCGACGGCCGCGCTCGACTATTGTGTAGGTGTTCGCAGCTAAGGCGCGAACACGGCTTTTTTAATTACACTAAACAAAATAAAATCTACCATATCCTTTCCTGAAACTCAAAGTATCTGCATACCAATTTAAATCAGTGGATAAACCGTGAAGAATAACAGTCGGACACACTTTCACATTTATAAATTTTAATAATTATAATAAATCCAATAGCATAAATTAAAAAAATAACCGTATCATGTCCGCGTTATTCATGGTCACCCTATCCACTCGTCGCAGCTCGAGTGTCCCCTCTGCGGATTATCCGCGGAATGCACAACATGTTGTCACAACACAATGCGGCTTGTGTAGTGAGTAGTGACACATCGGCTTTGGGTCAATATTTATCGGTTTTCACCTGCTTGGCGAAATTATTTGGGTTTAACACTCTGCTCGCTTGTGTATTCTATGTAGGATGTGCGTTAAATTGAAAGCTTAAAATACACATTTTGTTAGCTATACCTATATATAAACTTAGATCAAAATAAGCATTGATCTTGTATCGCTTTAGCGATAGCGATAGATATTATTAATCTATATACGTACTAGCTGTCCCGGCAAACGTTTCTTTGCCATATAAAGTATTTCGCCCGTATTATTTTATTGAAGTGACTAAATAAGTATGTCACCATGGCAACTTCCATTGCTATCCCGTCGCACAAACAATGGTCGCCGTCAGTCTCAAGTTGTAATTATTTACTATTATTTATTCAACAAATGCAGTTATTAATTATAAAAAGTACCCAGTAGCCGATTCTCAGACCCACATATGCATGATATAAAATTTGGTTAAAATCAGCAAAGCCGTTTCGGAGGAGTACGCGGCCTAACATTGTGACACGAGAATTTTATATATAAGATAAAGTAAAGCCACATTTACACCTACAAAAAACCTAGATTAGGACTAGAACAGACGAAGCGTGTGTCCCATCCAGCGTTCTAAGCTTACTTTTCGGTAGTAGATATTTATGACCTACGGTTAACCGTATAGTTAACGGTTAACCGTATAGTTAATACGGGTCAACTATTTTTTATTTTATAGTATTTTCGCTGCTGTCAATGTAACGATCTATTCCTACTTATAATACCTATCTTTTTTAAAGTTAAATAAGTTGATTCAATTATTTTCTTCGGTTTTCACCGATTGAATCACGTATGACAGATATAAATCTCATCCCTACAGCGATTAGTTCCGATCGCATGTGGCCCCCGGGACTCCGGGACTGGGACTGATACTGGGACTGGAGGGATCCAGGAGTGGCGATATTCACCATATGGTATATCTACTGGACCGTTTTTAATTGTGAACCTGTTTCGATGCAGTTCTTAATTATGTGCTTATGCAAATATTAATTTGATTTCAGTATTTTATATTTCGGGACATAGCACACATAGCACACATGACAACATTCTACATATTTTTTTCGATTTTCCATAGAACTTGACACTCTTTTGGATCTCCATAGATAAGCATAATGTTTGTATTGAACTTGGCTCCCCTTTTTTACATTTATATTTTTGGTGGTATTACAAGTACTGATATTTATAATAATATCATGTACGATATTTTATGTTAAAAAGTACGTTTTTTAAAGTATAGTTAATGCGAAAAAAGTTTGCTAGCGGTTTTTAACTCTGGACGAAAATCTAGGAGTGTCAAATCGTATTATATGTCTGTCTGTCTTTGTTTTATTTCAAGTACAGTTTTGTTTCATTACATAATACTACACCTTATTAATAATGAAACAACTAACTAGAATGATCAACCAATAAACCACAATCCATCCTACCCGTAACCCGCAATAGCCAATTATTTAATAAAAAAAAGAAAAAATAAGCATAAATCAATAAAAAAAAACCATTACGTCGTCACCGAATCTCATTATACTGTACAGAATGTAACATATGCAATCATTATTGTAATGCCATTTAACGTTATCAATTGCCCCTGCCATGCCACTGGCACTGGGGTGGCAAATTAACTACTCACACCCCTGCCAGTACCAACATAATTAATGTACCAGTAATTCTATCAAAAATAATTGTCATCAAAACTGTTATTATTTTGTGTTTTTTTTTTTTTATGAAATAAGGGGGCAAACGAGCAAACGGGTCACCTGATGGAAAGCAACTTCCGTCGCCCATGGACACTCGCAGCATCAGAAGAGCTGCAGGTGCGTTGCCGGCCTTTTAGAGGGAATAGGGTAATAGGGGAGGGTAGGGATTGGAAGGGAAGGGAATAGGGGAGGATAGGGAAGGGAATCGGGACTCCGGTAAACTCACTCACTCGGTGAAACACAGCGCAAGCGCTGTTTCACGCCGGTTTTCTGTGAGAACGTGGTATTTCTCCGGTCGAGCCGGCCCATTCGTGCCGAAGCATGGCTCTCCCACGTATAAAATTTAATGATAAGCTTATTTTGTGTTTGATAAGCGTTATTTTTTTTTTTTTTTTAAATGTATTTTTATGATAGTCTGAATACGCCCATGCGCCTGACTTGTGGCGCTCACGCTTTTACTTGACGCGTCGTGAGACTTTTTTTTGTTTTTTTTTTTTATATTTGCTATTTTTATTGTAAAATTATAATTATAAGAAGAAAACTAAAAGCTATTAAATTACTTCTAACTGTATTAATTGCTCCTTATTTAGTTTTATAAATAATAATTAGTTCTATGGTTACTACGTTCCAGACATATTTTAGACAAAATGCAAATTAGCAAATTAAATCTATTTAAACACTTCAACTCTTAGTACTTTTAATTTAAACTTATTTTTGCCACATTTTGATACTTATATTACTATTTACGAGCTAAATTATATTTTTTTTGTTTGCAATAATCAAAGTATTGAAACCCAAAGACATACTGTAACAGATATGCCATAATGGATTAAGTACGGGCCCTCACCACGCCCCATGTTTGAGTTTTAAACGAGGGTTTGAAGTGCCATCGTGACATGTTTTGTTAACTTTCGTTTCACGGATGTTAATTTATTTCACTTGTTAATGTCCGTTTAGGGTTTAAAGTTTAAGTTTTTTGTGTGTTCTCGAGTTTTATAATATAATGTATTTTAACTTCCAATTCAAATTAATGTCTTTATTAATTCGAAAGATATTGTTAAAAATATAAGTTTTCTACAAAAAAAAAAAAACAAAAAAAAAAACATCAAAGTAGTAACACTTTGTTTGAACACTTTTTTTACATATACTGCTCGAGACTGTAGGTATTAAAAACCACATAATATTCTAAAGTCCAGTATACTTCTCTTCTTCTTCTTTAACGCACTTGTCACTCCTCTGTTGCAAATCTTGCAGATGTCCAATAATTGTGCTCATTAGCCGGTTTTATTTCATCATAAAAATAACTTATTAGTTACCATAGATTATCCATAATTTTCATGCCATTAAGCAAGCTATACACGCCCACAACAGATTACTAAACGCCAATTTCGGGTATAATTATACAATTCCATTACCACCCTCAATAAAACATATTTGATTTGGTCGCAAATTCACACGCTTTTGTGATATTTCCATTGTGTACTATAATATCCTGACATTATATTCCAAGGCACATGTTTTGCGGTTTAGAGAAAAAGTGTTGAATAATTTTCTCTTTTGTATGATTTTGATAACACAGTAAATATAGTTTAATGATTTTAGTTTTGTTAAAGTTTATCATTGTTTTAGAATGTAATTTAAACAGTTATTCTCATTGATTGAAGCCTGAAGGTAGCTCTAAATTAACTCCTAAGTGACTCTAAATAAAGCTAAAAATTCTTTGCCATACTGTAAGTTGGGTGGTCGTTCAGTCGACGACTAGTCGTCCACGCGGACTGGTGGTGGAGGTGATGAACTTACTGTTAAACCACATCATTCATAGAACAGAAAAATCAAAATTCAACCATACTGTGGTTAGCGTTGAGTCGAGGTAATGTGCGAATACCTTAAAGACGTATTCCCACCAGAGATGTGTTTTTGAGAACCAATAGAATCGTTTCATTTGTATGACTTCGCAAAGCGCAGTGATTCCATTGAAAATTAAAAATCTTTCTTGCAACACATTTCAGATGGAAACGCAGGTTTGGTCTAAAGGTTAGTGTTTTCAGGATGGAGGCGACAAACCTGGCTCTGTCGCCGCGGGAGTCGCTCAAGTCGCGCTCCGAACACAAGACCATGGAGCTGAGTAGTAAACCCAACCAAGTAAGTCAGTGTAGTTGATAGTTATGTATATCATATTATGTGTACACTGTACAGGTTACAGTTAAACGGACATATACAAAACTGGGAGTGCGTAACGCGCTTAAGTTAACTGTGAGTTTTTTAGAAAGAAGTTACTTATCGCACGTTGCGAAAAAGGGCTAGAAGGAAAAAGTTGTAACGACATGACATAAAAGTGTCGGCATTATTACAACTAGAGCAAAAATGCTATAGTTGTAAGTCGTGCGACAACGCGTGTTTCTCTCTCTGTCTCTCTTACTCTCTTTTTTATTTTATTGTTTTTTTTTTAATTTTATTTTTTATGACTTCGTCCGAGAGTACCTTGATACCCCTTAAGTTTTTTTTATTAAACAAAAATGCCATTTGAAATAATTGCAAATGACTTCAAAGCACCTTTCAAGTCCTAACAGACAGACAGACACACTTTCACATTCATACATAATATTTTAGTATGGATCTATTTTTGAAAAAAGTAACAATTTATCAATTAAATGTAGTATAGCAGCTTTTAGAACACCAAATTGTCTAACATAAAACCCTTATTTCTGCAGGTCGGAACAGTCCTACTGTTTTATAAATCCAAATTGTCCAACATAAAACCCATTTTTAACACGCTTTTATTAGCTAAGGTTGTATGTATGTATGTAACGGAATCTTTGAGCATGATTTTTACCTATCTCCAGTAGTCAAAATAATTCAAAACTTTGCATACGTATTAATAGCTAATAACAAAGCAATAATATTAATTAAAAAAAAAAACAACGTGGTTTTAGTTCATTTAAACTATTATAATATTATTTTATCCAGGTCGGAACAGTCCTCCTCTACGGCGTGCCCATAGTCTCCCTCGTCATAGAGGGCGTGGAGCGTCTCTGCCTCGCCCAGATCTCCAACACTCTCCTCAAACAGTTCTCCTACAACGAGATACATAACAGGAGAGTCGCGTTGGGCATAACCTGCGTGCAATGTACGCCGGTGCAGCTGGAGATACTGCGGAGAGCTGGCGCCATGCCGGTGTCTTCGAGGCGGTGTGGTAAGTGGTATAGATTTTTTTTTTATTTTTTTTTATGAAATAAGGGGGCAAACGAGCAAATGGGTCACCTGATGGAAAGCAACATCCGTCGCCCATGGACACTCGCAGCATCAGAAGAGCTGCAAGTGCGTTGCCGGCCTTTTAAGAGGGAATAGGGTAATAGGAGAGGGAAGGGAAGGGAATAGGGGAGGACAGGGAAGGGAATAGGGTTAGGGGATTGGGCCTCCGGTAAACTCACTCACTCGGCGAAACACAGCGCAAGCGCTGTTTCACGCCGGTTTTCTGTGAGAGCGTGGTATTTCTCCGGTCGAGCCGGCCCATTCGTGCCGAAGCATGGCTCTCCCACGTATAGAAATTAAGGAATATGAACTTCCCTGATTTTTTAAGGCATTAAAAGGAGATGCTATGGGACTCGGAAAATAGAACCTAAATCTTAAGTGTGGTTTTGAAAGGGTCATCTATCTTAACCTCAACATTTAAAGTGTTACAACTACATTGCGATACAAGTTTCAAGTTTAAGAGGTCAAGTTCCTTAACAACTCAACTTAACAGCATCCGCAGCTGTTTATACTATGCTTGGTTATAATCTTGCTTGGTTTTAACGGGTTATAAGGCTACATTTTCCGGAGCTAAGCTAAGTTGCGTTGCTGTGATGTTTTTTCAAATCTTATAAAAACGCTGCTCTAAGTGATCAGACAAATGAAACGATTCTAGTTCTTACAAAACCAATTCCTCACATTAGTTTTCCTTAGTTCAGCTCTAGTGAAAACACCAATAAGTCGAGTTAACGAGGCCACAGCAAATATACTTAGGTCTATAGGTCTAATAACTTCTCTCCACCCAGGTATGATAACTAGGCGCGAGGCTGAACGGCTCTGCAAGTCGTTTCTCGGAGACAACGCGCCACCACGTCTACCTGATGACTTCGCGTTTGCCGTACATCATGAGTGCGCTTGGGGCTGCAGAGGAGCGTTCTTACCAGCCAGGTATTATATGGCACCATCCATACAGAGTTTTATTTTTCAATTACAGTCCATGGACGCATGCGATAGCATGCTGTGTGTTGAGAGTAGCGCCCATGGCCCAAATCCCACATAAAGATCTCCATCCAGTATGAATGTTCTTCTTAGACTTCCTATCCGCGCTAAACCATGGCTTTTCCACACTAACACCTGCAGTCTTTACTATTTAACATATGCTTATGCGCCATATCTCATACCGTCTTTATCTGATACGCTGGAAAATATTGACAGACAAAGACAGCAACCCAGATATCGTAGAGGTGGATTAATTATTTTCGTTACGTGTGACCCATCGGCACGAATACGCCAGCTCAATCTCACATCCATTCAGGTACAACTCATCCCGAGCCAAATGCATCAAGTGCGCCTACTGTGGTCTGTTCTTCTCGCCCAACAAGTTCATCTTCCACTCGCACCGGGTTGGTCCCGGAGACAAGTACGTCCAACCTGATGCTGCCAACTTCAACTCCTGGCGACGGCATATGAAGCTGACTGGCAGTCCGCCAGTGGAAGTGGTCCACGCTTGGGAAGATGTGAAAGCCATGTTCAACGGTGGAACTCGAAAGAGGATGCTGTCTGCTGCTAGGTAATTATAACACTTATATTCTATCATGTACTATACCAAACCATGAGAGGATGCACACACTTCGTTTTAAGACTCAACAGTTACTTGCTAGGCATCTCTGTCCTAACTCTATATTATGCTACTTTTGATTGTGAGGGAAACTTAAGAAGCATATATTTCGCAGCGATAAAAAATCTCGCGATAAAATCTTTTTCCTTTCGCCAAATATTTCCAAACCCATCTAAGCAGTCGAAGAATAAAAAATTAACAGGCAAACAGGTAGACGCACACATTTATAATATTAGTATAAATATTTTGAAAACGGAGCACGAAGAAATTCGTACACTGATACATTAATGCTACTTGTCGCAAAAGTTATGATACAGATAGAGATATACACTGCCCCCGTAGACAAGTGGCAAAACGCTAACGCGAACGCTAACGCTAGCGCTACAAAATGTATGGATTTGACATTAGTATTCGCTAGCGAAGCGATGACTTATGTCAAATCGCATACATTTTGTAGCGCTAGCGTTATCGTTAGCGTTAGCGCTTTGCCACTTGTCTACAGGCCCAGGTAGATGGACACACCTTCTTTTACATGGGGAAATGCTTTACGCATCCCCGGCGAATAGGGAATATCGGCCGGGGTATGTGGAACTCCCTTGTGTAGTCTACCCACTAAAACTCCATGGTGCTCCACTCCTCGCTTAAAGCACACATATCAACTCGGAAAGGGATAGGCACCGTATCGTGTCGAGCCGTTCAATATTGTTTGTATGAAACTCCCTACTGCAACGCACACTAAGCGGAACCGTAACGTAATCGCCTCGCCTTGGAAGAGGACAGCGGTTGGCGAGCCGTAAGCGAGGCGTCGCCTAGCCGTAGCCGAGTTGACGTACAGGCGCTACTGATACGCTTTGGTAATACGTGCATACGTTAGGTTGACACTTGGTTGACGCCTGGACCCTGGTTGACGTCTGATTGACGGTGAGGCGAAAGGTGATACGGTCACGATCCCTTTCCGAGCTGATGTGTGTGCTGTGACCTTAAGGCAGAGTTGCGGGTACGATGTAACCTACCGCAACTCTCCCAGCGATCGACCACATTGTGCAGACACGTCGCCACTCCGCTACACGGAGGGTAGATAGAAGACAGACATACACATTGATAACATGCTTTTACACTTGTCCAAAAAAGTTCGGTTTAAAATTGTGCCACAGAAGGCTACCTCTGCGCAGGCCGGAAGAGGAGAAGCGGGCTTCGCCCCCAGCTCATACTCCAGTCCCGCGCCTGGCCGACTACGTGTGGGGCGCGCGCCTGCCACTGCCGTACGCGCTGCCGTGGCTGAAGCCGACACTGTGGTCCCCAGGTATTATAAGCAAAAAAAAGTTGCGATAGATTTGAAAATAGAACTGGTGCAAGAGATTTGAAAATCGAACACACAGCGTCAGTGTGGCTACAGTTTTTGTCATTACTTTTGCATAAAAAAGTAAAGCAAATAGGACCTTGTTTGTGTCAGCGTAGAAACGAAATTATAATAAATTATTATTACTGTAATTAAGGCATTAAATCAATATTAAACATTTGGAAAATTACAAGCTTGGTCTACGTACCTGTGTCCTGTGTGCCTCTTGGCAAAGCCTTAAGTCAACTGCTTTTTCTTTGTCAAATCACTTTATTCCATTTCTTGTCACATAATGACAACATAATTTACCATAAACTCATTTAGGCGCCCTTATAGCCCTTTTTGCCACATGATAATATTTTCCTGCTACTTTAATATATTTCTATTTTAGGTGCCCTAACAGCGCTATCCAGTGTGGGCAGCATGGAGGAGCCTCGTGCGTTCCGGCCTGTGCGGTCGCGGCTTGAATCGCCCCATAGCTCTCCCGTTACGTCACCTAGCCGATCGCCGAACCGGTGAGATGTCATTGATTATAACGATGATGAACTTCGTTTAAGTTTGGAAACCGGTACACGGTGCTGATTCGCAATACAGGCTTTTGCTGCAAGCAAATTATTTTTGGATGACAATGATAAGGCGTGAGCGTAAATTGGTGTGAGTTGGCCTGTCTCTAAAGTAAAATGTTAAATATGGCGATATTGGTTATGCTACAATAGTAATCGAAACTTTTTAGAGAATTCATAAAGGTTACTTTGCAGTTTGAATGTTTGAATAAAGTCACAAGTCTTTCAAAATTTAATCTAAAAGTCTTTCCTTAGATCCCGGTCGCCACTCAGTTCCCCACGGCAACGGTCCCCGGTGCCGCCGCCGTCACCAGCTCGCTCCACCAAGAGCCGGGACAGCGATGAGAGCGTCGACATAGAGACCACCGAGGACGACCAGGGGAAAGACGTGGTGAGTACTAGAGACACGAAAGACCGACGACAGACCATAGAACGAGGACTAGGGCTAGATGACTGATGATGATTTCCATCATAGAAGGACCAACTCAAAGATTAGACATTCACCACCACGAAGAACGACCAGACGAAAGACTTGGTAAGTTATAAACTAAGGCTAAAGAAGACCGATCAACGATTAGTTAAACCTCATAAGAAATTTAAAAGCTAAAAGTAAGTATTATAATATACTGGTCACGAGATGGTGCGTTATATTACCAAGGAAAAACATACCTCATAACAATAATATGTAATACTTAAAGTAACTTTTAGTAAGATTTTAAGATTTTAGGCTCGCAACATCATAAGACTTGTTGCCGGCCTTTTAAGGACGCGTATTATATCAAATTGCTTTACATGATCGTCTGTAATATCAATATTAATGAAAAACTGAATGTTAATTAAGATGCAGCAAACTTCAGGACAATAGTGACCAATAATTAGTTCACATTAAACTGCTAGTATTCGAGTAATACTTTAAAATAAAGCTTGAAACTTTTTAGTATAATTACATTATAGATAAGGCAGGGATTACGTTACATATTTTTTTAATAACTTAATAGATATCCTTTAAAAAAAAGAATACCTATAACTGCCCGCTAACTTGGCGATGATTCCGCGTCGTCCTATTTCACCTGGCATATGAAAGACGGGCGAGAGTGTGAAGAGAGAAGCAATTTGATATAATACGCACCCTTAAGAAAGACTACGCTCTCTTCTTGAGTAGGTTTGCAGGTTGTCCGAAAATACTGCTGGTGACAGTTCATTTCAAATTTTTACTTTGCGTGGCAGAAAGTGATTTTACATGGATTTTACAAAAAAAAATATTATTTACCAAATATTATATCGGCGTTTTCCATTGCCATTTCCAACTTCCATATAAATATTGGTATTCCAATAGCTTTGTCCACACTGTGCCTTTTTCTGTTCGTCAAGGGCATGCGTTATAGCGCAGTCAACAGTGAACGTTAGGCATGCCCGCGACGCATCCAAAACTTCAAAAATGACAATGTTGGCGTTGCGTTTTTTGACGCATTCAATTATTGAATACGCCAAAACGAAAGTTGAATGAAAGAAGATGACGAAAATTGAAGACGAAAGCGCATAGTGTGGACATAGCTAATAAATATACAAGTTATCTTTATGGCATCAAACACAATAGCAGATAAACGAAAAAGAATCCACAATGCGATGTCATTAAAATTAAATCTTATAACTCGTATTACGGGGATTCGAGCCAAACGGAGGTCGGAACCAATTTAAACTCCTGGCGTCTTCCAATCACTTCCCTGGGGTACCTTAAGCCGCGATTAGAGTATTTTTAAGTTACTTAGGGGTTTTTCATACAATGCCGACCATTTTACGTGTATTTGGAGCTGTTTTAAATGAATTTTATAGTGGGTTTTTCTTGTTTTTGTGTGGTTAGGGGTATTTGTGAGATAAGTATTTGGAAAAATAATTGTAGTTATGTCGTTTTATTAGACTGTATAGTATAATGTCTATAGAAAGTAATGTTTTTCTATCGTTTATTGTAATCTTGCTATAGTAGTCGTTAGTACCAATTTGTGAGCAATACAGAGTTCTATTCATCTTTCGTTCGTATAAAATAAAATATGTGCATTTTAACATAATAATATAAACATTTTTTCTCTTTACGAACAAACCTTAGCGCGTCTACGTAGACACCGTAGCGCGTCTACGTAGACACCGTAGCGCGTCTACGTAGACACCGTAGCGCGTCTACGTAGACACCGTAGCGCCTCTACGTAGAAACCGTAGCGCGTCTACGTAGACACCGTAGCGCGTCTACGTAGACACCGTAGCGCGTCTACGTAGACACCGTAGCGCGTCTACGTAGAAACCGTAGCGCGTCTACGTAGACACCGTAGCGCGTCTACGTAGACACCATAGCGCCTCTACGTAGAAACCGTAGTGCATCTACGTACGCAGCGTAGCGCGTCTACGTAGAAACCGTAGCGCGTCTATGTACAAACCGTAGCGCGTCTACGTAGACACCGTAGCGCGTCTACGTAGAAACCGTAGCGCGTCTACGTAGACACCGTAGCGCGTCTACGTAGACACCATAGCGCCTCTACGTAGAAACCGTAGTGCATCTACGTACGCAGCGTAGCGCGTCTACGTAGAAACCGTAGCGCGTCTATGTACAAACCGTAGCGCGTCTACGTAGACACCGTAGCGCGTCTACGTAGACACCGTAGCGCGTCTACGTAGAAACCGTTAACCGTTACATAGGCACCGTAGAAAATCTACGTAGTAGAGATACGAAAGGAGAACAGAATGAAGTGTTATTGTTATTCACAGTACATTCAAGCCACAAAAGAACCACATACAAAGTCATTAGAAAATTTATTTTTAATACATAAAATACAAAGGTGAACTCAAAACAATAAACATGCTAGTATAAAAACCATTACCTAAGCGTAAACGTCTTAAAAAAAAAAAACTCAAATGCATTCGAAATTCAAATGCACGAATTCCAAACTTGAAAACTTGACTAATTTCAAGTTTGCGATCGCAGCGAACTCAATAAACGCGCGGTGAATCCAAATCGACTCCATTTTGATTTAAATAAGAGAAAATGTTTAATTTACTACCCCCGGACCAATTAAAAGAGGATTTTATTGAGTTTTTCCGTATTGAAGTGAGCAAGCTTACGGATTCGAAGTAATTAGAGTTTTCGGCTTTTTCATTCGGTGATTTTAATGAGAAAGATTAATTTGTTGAATGCAAAGACGATTCATGTCTATTGTAAAATAGACATGAATCGCGGTAAAAGGCTTGGTCTATTTTTTTTATGAAATAAGGGGGCAAACGAGCAAACGGGTCACCTGATGGAAAGCAACTTCCGTCGCCCATGGACACACGCAACATCAGAAGAGTTGCAGGAGCGTTGCCAGCCTTTTAAGAGGGAATAGGATTGCAGGGTAGGGGAGGTATTTAAGGAAGGGAATAGGGAAGGGAAGGGTAGGGAATTGGGCCTCCGGTAAACTCACTCGGCAAAACACAGCGCAAGCGTTGTTTCACGCCAGTTTTCTGTGAGCCCGTGGTATTTCTCCGGTCGAGCCGGCCCATTCGTGCCGAAGCATGGCTCTACCTCGTACAATTTAGTTTCATTTCGGGATTATTTGAGGCCATTTTGGCATTTAAGGTTATGACGTAGATGCTGTTGTATCTCGCTTCCTCACATACGACTAGATGCAAGTGTGAATGCGATGTACAAATATCTATTCACTATTAATCCCTTGTATACGCGACGGAACGTAGAAAGCATATATTTTGAAGCTTTAGTTTAAATTTTGTGGTTTTAGGGCCTGTTTCACCACTTCCTGATAAGTGCCGAATAGGCTAATCACAACTTTTTTGACAGATTCTCCATACTTGACCTGTCAAGTTAATTGGTGGATAGCCTTATCAGGAAGTGGTGAGACAGGCCCTAAGTCTAATTAATTCGAAACTTTGCATACGTAGGTAGGCAAGTGGTGAAACAGGCGCTAAGGCCTGTTTAATCACTTTCTGATAAAGTTCCGAATAGGCTAATCACAACTTTTTTGACAGATTCTCCATACTTGACCTGTCAAGTTAATTGGTGGATAGCCTTATCAGGAAGTGGTGAAACAGGCCCTTAGTCTAATTATTTCGAAACTTTGCATACGTGTATTAATGACAATGCAATACTTTGTAAATTTTTTAAAAGCCTATTTTTTAACAAATTTACATTTTACATCAACAGCCACGTCATGGCATTTAAGACTGCATTTTCTTTTTACCAAAATAATGGTCTTTAAAATTTTTTCCTCCGTCCCTAAACTATAGCCCTATAATTTCTAACTATAAATAACTTTAAAAAAACTACTTTTGTCTAACCAACTACATTTTAATAATTACAGTAACTACTTAGTCTAGAAATACACATAATTAATTATTAATAATCGTATTATAGGCCCTTGCAAATAAAGGCGTCGGCGCGTAGGGCGCAGGGCGAGTAATTAACACGCCCTAAGGGCGCTTCCGTTAATCCCTACAAAGGGTTGTGAATTAATTATGTAATCGTCGGTACTTCAGCTCCATTGATAAGGTCAACACTCGGTAAATATTTGTTAACGATTATGGATGAAATGCTGATGACAGGCTTTGAAAGTCTGTACACAGTATCTCTATGTTACGTTTTCCATGGCGCCTCTAAGGATAGACCTAAAACGATTTTTTTACTGAAATAATTCTATAACAAAAAAAGAGCAAGGGTCAATTCAGATTGCAACGCGACGCGTAGATGCATTTCTAAAGTACTGAATTGACAGATGTTAAGAGGATACCACAGCGGCTAGAGAAATGAAAAAAAAGTACGTGTAATATATATAGCTGTCTCCCTTACCTCAAGCCTATACCGCAGAACGCGATAGAGACAACTGCAGAAAATCCAGAAAATCAACGATTCGTTGTCCCCTGATTCCTTCTCCAAAACTTAACCGATTTAAGTACTTTTTTCATTAAAGATTAAAAAAGGCTTGAGCTGTGTTCCTATGTTTTGCTTTTTTTGTATAATCTATCCAAATCTGTTTTCTGGACGTTTGAACACAGTGGAAAATCTGGCCATTTTTTTAGGTTTTTGAACGTTCATATCTTATTTAATAATTAAATTATGAAAAAAAAGAAAACATAGGGACATTGTATTAGTGGCCGTAGATATTCAGGAAAAAAATTATAACTCTACTAGCATTATCCAGGGAGGAAACAGGGGACAACGTTTGTATGGAAAAAATGGCGGTGTGGAATCCTCTTAATTGCGTGAGACGTCTTGCAAATCTGCCAAATCCAAACAAATTTAGAAATGCATCTACGCGTCGCGTTGTGGTCTGAATTTACCCAAGGTTGGGTTATTGCATCAGAGGCGTTGTTAGTTAGGTTAGATAAGGTTAAGGTAGGTTATCGTCAAACATGGCGTCCATTATTGACTTTAACCAGAGATTTGACAGTTCATTTGACATCTACGTAAGTTGGTGCAACCCACTCTAAGTCAATTTGCACCAAAATCTAAATTCTAGCCTCGCAAACAAGGTCTGCGGTCAAAGCTAGTCTGTAATAAATCAGTCAGGAAGTTAATACTCTTATATGGAACAATATCGTGAATGCGCCTGGGGCGGTTAAGCCGATTGCTATCTAGACTTGATGCATTTAGGATAATAATATTTTAATACCTAGGTCTTTGGGGCTTATAGTTTGCTGGAATTTGCGTGTGGCTTCGTGTGCAGAGGCGTACCTTTTTGCTCAGTGTTTCGGAACCTAAGGAGCAAACAAAATAGTTTTAAGTAAAAACTTTTTGAAATCGATTACTTTTTGCTATTAGGTACTGACTACTGACTTACTTAGTAAAAGTACTAAGTCAGTAGTCAGTATGATGAATGAAAAAATATTGACTTTACGAATAAGACTGCTACTTATTCATAATGCGAGTATTAGGGCCTGTTTCACCACTTTCTGATAAGGCTATCCACCAATTAACTTGACAGATCAAGTATGGAGAATCTGTCAAAAAAGTTGTGAATAGCCTATTAGGCACTTAGTGTCTAAACACACTATGCCGAATTTCCGCGGCGGAAGTTCGTCTTGATTCCGCCTGCAATGTATTTTAAATTACCGATGACACACCATGCCGAAATTCCGTCGCGTTATATTGTATGCGTTTGACATTGCTGACGTAATCATGCGGAATTTCCGCCGCGGAACTTCGACATATTGTGTTTAGACTAGACACTTACAACCATAGACTTATTTATATACACTAGAGATCGCCCAATGGTCGAAATTCGACCTTAATTTCAACGACATTAGGTCTACTACCTAATTTTGTAAAAAATATTGACTTTATAATTTTTTTTTCAACTCTTGTCTCTGGGACTTAGCTGATCTCCTTAGATTCAACAAAAAAAAAACTATAATCCATTTTAAATTTGTCAACTTGTTGTCAACAGACTTCAACCATAAATAAAAGAGTTTAATTCGTTTGTATAGGCTTGTCACTCAAAAATCTGTCATTTCTCATGTGTGTGTGTGTGTTGTAGTGTGTGTAATATTTTATTTGTTAAAAAAATGTATAAGCATTATTTCAAAATAATATTAGTTCGATGCACTCCTTCACCATATAAACTATAACTGTGCAAAATTTCATGCACCTACGTTTCCCCATTTTTCGTAAAAAGGGTTACAAAGTTTTTCGTTCACGTATTAATATTATGATGCTTACAACCGAGCGGTTACAAATAGAACTTAACAAATCTGAAACTACAAACGCACATTGACATGTTAATTGTTAACTTCCTTAAAATTTTCTTTTACTGCGTGATCTTTTGCTTTCTTCCACTATTTAATAAACGTCATCTAAACTAACCAAAAGCCGAGCTTTGTGAGGGCTCGCGTCGTTTTTCTGCTTGGTAATAGTCTTTAAGGGCAATTTTTTTTTATATTTTAATAGTAACCTTGACTGACGAATGATAACACATCTACATATAAATAAAAAATACTATGTTAAAGCACAAATTAATAGGCGTGATAGTTTTTCCGTAAAGTGTACCACAAAAGTGCTCAGGTTGTGGGATATACTAGGACTCGCTTCGCTCGCCCTGATAATAATAGTTGTCCTAAAATAATGACATAACACACGTGTCTGTATTGAACAAGGGCGGAGACAATGGTACAGTCACCAACGATTCACTGGATTGATACTTGATTATTTAAAGTGTTTGACCGTTTAATACATTAAAGAGATGCGATAAACCGGAAACGCACTTATATTTCAGTCAGTAGAGCACTTTTTATTGAACAAGGTCTTAATTTAAAATTTAAAGTAAGTCCAGCCGCGGGGATCATATTTTTTTTTCGGAATAAAGATTTTTTTTATTATGAAATAAGGGGGCAAACGAGCAAACGGGTCACCTGATGGAAAGCAACTTCCGTCGCCCATGGACACTCGCAGCATCAGAAGAGCTGCAGGTGCGTTGCCGGTCTTTTAAGAGGAAATAGGGTAATAGGGGAGGGAAGGGAAGGAAATAGGGGAGGGTATGAAAGGAAATAGGGTAGGGGATTGGGCCTCCGGTAAACTCACTCACTCGGCGAAACACAGCACAAGCGCTGTTTCACGCCGGTTTTCTGTGAGAACGTGGTATTTCGTTATGTTAGAAACGCGAAGAGGTAACAGACAGACACGCAGCCATACAGACAAAAGGGAAGAATATTTGTGACAAACTGATAGATTGTTTTTTTTTTCTTTTCAACGTTTAAACGTACAGCGGGGCTAAAATGATCGCTTAGAAGAATCGCAAAATGCAAGTCTGCTTGCAATTCATGTCTAGTAATTCGTACTAATTTGACATTTGTCAGTTTGACAGTTTTGACAATTCATTTGCTGAATTTATTGAGAGGAATTGCTAAATGTGACCATTTTAGCCCCGCAGGTCTAATGTTAACGAAATTTCCTACAGTGGAATTCAAATTCTAGATAAACACGCCGCTTTTTATCTCAAAAACACTCACCCTCTAATACAGGTGTTTGTTAAGATACAGGCCCTGTATCATACCCGCGAGAAAAATCTTAACAAACAATCCTCCCTAACATTACCACGAATGGGGCATTATTTAAAACTGTCTCGGTCCAATCAGGGAGACATATTCTCCTCAACTCGTACCCACCTCACGTCCTTAATAGATACTTGCAGCTTGTTATAAATCTTCGCTTTCATGTGTTCCTGGTAGTTTAAGCGAGTTTTAACTGGTTTTGTTGTACGTTTAGTTTGGTTTGAACTTTTTATAGTTTGTTTGTAACATAAAGGAAATGTTTATTCCTAAAAAACATTGTTTGTAAGTATATTATTATGTCCACGATTTAAAGTAAGGTGTTTCGGCTGTACTCAAGATATAATACTTAATACTAACGGAATTTTAATAAAATGAAGAGCTTGAAATAAAATTTGCTAAGTTTATGTTTAACTGTTTAAATCTTAACATTAAAATAAGCACAATCTCTATGAGCCCTCAGGGCTGGCCGGCCGTAAGATGTTTCGTCAAAAGAATTTAATTTTCAAAATTATTTTGTTAACAGCTGTATTCCTGTATATTATGTGATAATGTGAATAAGTGCATACAATGCTTGAAAAGCGTCTTACAAAAAACTCAAATGTCAAAATGGCCCCAAACAACCCAGATATTTCGACTTTTGAGTGACCATACTTTTCTTTTATTACAAATTAAATGTCTATGATTAAACACAATTAAAATGCAACTAAAATGTATAGGAGCGTTCACAAGTTATTGTTGCCGTAATTGAATAACCAGTTGCCCGATCCCCGCCACGTCCTTCGGGACCTTTTTAATTACACGCTCCGCATGACGATGCGCATCTATTCATAATTATTTTGAGAATTGCTACAATAATTCATGTTTTTACGCAAAAGGTATTGTCGTAAAAATATGAATCTAGAGGTTGCTCACAAGTCACAATACAACTAAGTACCCGCTAAAGTCGAATAGCATGGTAACCGTACATTTTTTGTGATGAAACCTATGTCCATATTATATTATATATTCTTTTTGCCTATGTCTTCAATATACTTACTTCTTTACTCATCTAAATCAAGATTTTAGTTGCAAGTTGCAGTTAGCTGCATAGACTGTAAGTTGTAACCAAATAATATAATACGTCTTCTAATTTAAAATCCGATATTCAAATTCAAATATCGAACAATATTGTTCTTTTCAATATTCAATGAACCATAGACAATAGTAGTAGGACGGTGTTGCCATAATCAATAATACATTGTCATTTCGGTAACACAATTTGGAGTTGATGGCTGATCTTATCACAAATTAAATGTTTTGTTTGATAACTCGAACTTACTTACTATTGTTTTTCGTCATTACGTTGAAAAGTTATTTTTATATTTACCTAGTTCCTTTTGTAAAAGTAAAGTAGGTCAAAAGTTTTACCCTTAACTAAGTGCTGGTGGCATAAAGAGAGTAGTAATTAGATACATCTAATGATATTAATTTGAAATTTTAAATAATTTTTCGATAAATTTCCTACTTCCTTTCCTGTTCCTATAACACACACACAGACAGACAGATCTACGACTTTTGCACTTTCTTTACGATACGGGAAAAGGATTCAGGGGGTCTAAATTGCTGCTTATCACTTATGTATACAAACTAATTTTGTCCAAGAAACTCTTGAGGCAGAATATCTCTGGACTAATAGGACTTAAATTTTACAAGAAATTCCTTGTGTCAGTGTCGCGAGTGAGATACAAAAATGAAAAAAAAAAATTTGGTCTTTCAGCGCTGCTACTTTCACACTGAACTCTCTACAAGGAACACTTACACTCCCTAGACCCGCCCCGGTTTCACACGGATATTTTATATTCATAATTCATTACTACCCGTAGCCCCACAAAAATCCATTTCTGTGCGTAGCCCGCATATTGGCCACTACCTACCGCCGCATATGCTACATCCCGCCCGCGCCAAAAATTAATTTATCGCGTCGCGTTACGGAAAAAAATTAGCCTTTGGTCTTTCCCGGGACTAAAAGTATCTACATACCTGAGAAAAATTGGTTCAGTGGTTTGGGCGTGAAGAGGTAACAGATAGACACACTTTCGCAATTATAATTATTAAATAGGTATAGATTTCGGGTCGAACCTACTTCTTTTTTTAAGTCAGTAGAAAACAGGGACAAAGTGCCAAAGCCATTACTGGAATGGACAAAATTAATGTTCCGCACACATCGTCAATAAAACGTCAAATGTCACCTCCCAAATGAGCCTGGTAAATAAAAATGTAAAGGTCGCCTCGGCATTTTAACCAAAGCTTTTCGATACGCATCACATATCAAAATCGTAAAAATATCGCTATAAGCACGCCTCATTGAGTAGCCGCTGTTAGTTTATTGATTTTTGAAAGCACCTAAAATATAGAAATAGATATGAACATTAAATACTCATTAATAATAAATTAAAAGTTGTTTATATACTTACTCAATTTTCTTTTTATTTTTAAAGATTTTAATTTTTAACACAATCAGGAGATGGTGCGCTTTTTTTGTTTTAAAAACGATTATTTATATTTTGAATGAATTGTTCAAGGTTGAATCGTGTAATTAAACACTTTAACGCCACGCGTTTAATATTTAACAATAATTGTGCTATTGAATGGTAACCGAGGCATTATTTGTTGAATAAATAACATTGTCCGTGTGTTGGCGGCATTACGTCAATAATTACAGAAACACACGAATTGTTTATGGTATAGCAGCGTTAATTTTAATAGAAGCGATTTAAGGGTGGGGCTACATGAATTCGGAATTTCGGCAATCCGGAATTTCGGAAACCCGGAATTTCGAAAACCCGGAATCCTTAAACACTGTAGAAAATTTAAAACTCAGAAAATAGAACTCTGGATTGTCAAGGAGTTAAAAACGAAACACAATTATTTAAAAAAATATTAAAAGGGCTCCCTCTTGTTTCATTTATTTCATAGAAAGTTCTACACGCTACAGTGCTACATTCTTACCTCTTAAACGAATAATGTTATTCATTCTTATCTGAAATAATGTTAGTTCAGTTAAAATTTACCTAGAAAAGCTAAAGCTTTTTTTTAAGAATAAGAATAAAAATCATTTATTCAAATTATCGTAACAAAAACATCACCATTATAAAATACACAGAAGAATAACAAAAAATGAACTTTGAAATAAAAAATAAAATATTCTAAAAGAAACAAAACATGTGTTGTGAGAAAAAAAAAAAGAATAATATTATGTACAAAAATAGCAGTGCATTGCTACGAAAAAAAGAAAAGGTGATCACTCAGGTTTTGACAGCGACAGACGCCGCTGTCCCTGGTCTTCCGTGACCATCTGTTTGATGGTGACGGAAGACCAGTGACCAGCAAATTTGATGCAGGTTTTAGTAAAAAAGAATAGTAAATCAACTGATACTTAAATCGGTGGTATTATTAGTTAAGTGATACCGCTCAAGTGCTATTATATTAATTGTCCACGCGTGCCCCATCAGATATTACTTACTGCCGTGACGGCCATGTGCCCTTATCGTTTTAAACACTATAGACAATTTTAGCCAGGATTTCAAAATGAAGTTAAAAGAAGGCTGCAGGGAACCTTTTTTCCGTAGAAAATTAGTCTATATATTTTCCAGAATTCGATTTTTAGAATTTCAGTTTTCGGAACATTTTCTAAAAAAATTTAAATTTAATCTTTTTCTTCCAGCGATGTCCGTGGCCATGCCGCGACCGCGACTGGAGCGGGCTAGTGCCGAAAGTGGAGAGAGAGGAGGAACCCTGGCGTCTCCCGGACCTGCGGCCACCGATATACATGCACGACCGAGGTAAGGCTGAAACTCCAGTTGCTGTTATTTGCTACTTTAACTCGTTAGCAAGAGCAATGACTTTAAGTTAAAACTCTCTTTTGCCTAGTTCTTCCATAATCAAAATTATAATCTTTATTTGGTGGAATATCAAATATGATAACTTTGTCTGAGATCTTTTGCTTACGCCAGAATAAAAATTAAATTAACTATGTAATGATTAAAAACGCTGTCAAAAACCCCTGAAACTTAACTCTTAATTACATATTAATTAGACAGTTTAATAAAGATTAGCCCGGAAAAACACTGAGACTTTTGAAATGGAAAGTAACTTGCAAAAAATGCAATTTTCACAAGGTCTTTTTTAACTAACGAGCTTCCGTGGCCTATTGGGTAGACCTTTGGTTAGCAGTCTTAGAGGGTGCAGGTTATATCCCGGGTGGAGGCGTGTACCAATGAGACATTTTCTGATCTCAAGTATACAATACGGACGCTCGTACGGTGAAGGAAAACATCGTGAGGAAACCCGGTCCCAGAGGTATTGACCCGTTCTAAGTTCTTTCCTCTGGACTAGGCCGACTACGTTGCGAGAATGCCGTATGTGCTTGGGCAACCATAAAAAATCAAGTCCCAGGCACTACAGTATTTGAAGATTGGTTACTTCGCTCTGAAAATACTGTATAAATAATCATCCACAACCATGGGCGTACCCAGGATGTGGGGGGGGAGGGGGGCAAATTACCCAGGTTCTGGGCCAGGGGGGAGGGGCAAATCAGATTTTTCATAAGCTAGGTGTTTATAAAAAATTTATAATTTTTAGTTGTAAAAATATTGTATTGCAAACAAATGGCAAAAATTAGTTTTCTTAATTTTTAATTTTTATAGATAAAAGTACTAGATAATATTACTTAGTAGGGACGTCAACATGATCAAGGTGGGGTAGCTGCCCGCCCCTGCCCTTCCCTCGGTACGCCCATGTCCACAATGGATGCAAAGGCCTAGTTTTTTTTTAACTGAAAAAGATAATATATCAATAAGTATATTTTGAAACAATTAATTAATCATTGCCATATCCCAAAACTTTGAGTATTTTGTATTTATAATATCGAATATCGCTCAATTAAGACCCTTGCACACACGCTTACCTGTTCATAATAATTGGTCCTTAGATTCGACACCGCAATTAAATAAGGATTATTGCAACTAGGTAACAGGAAATCGATGTAATCGCCCGGTGAAATCTGCAACACCGTGCCTTTAAACACGTGTCATGTTTGCTCGTTTTAATACTTTGAATAAACGATGAACCGCTGATTATTAAGGGGGATTAAACTTTGAAGCTGGTATTAGGTAGCAATTTTAAATTAATAATAATGTTTCTAAGAAGTTATTAAGTGGTAGTTTTATCTAGGAAGTAGGAACGGAGGAACCTAGTTTTTAAATTTCGAATTCTAAGGCTAGGTATTCACGCGCGGGATTTCGGAAATTACGATTCCGAAGTTGCGGGAAAAGTCACGATAATAATGAATATAAAACTTTACGCGTACAGTAGAGTCGGAAATTGAATGTCCGGCATAATATTATTGAAAAAAATTTATAAGAGAATAGAGCTGTTATAATATTATCACCACTGGTAATTTTTCCGCAGCTCCCGAATTTCAGTGCGTCTCAAGATTCCATTAAATTCCATTCCATATTATATTATAATGATTAATGAATTCATAAAATAAATAAAACAATGATCTCACTAAAAAGTAATATTATAACAATTACTTTTTTCAGAACGCGACAGCTGTGCCGCTTGTATAGCGCCGTTGCCACTACTACCGCCATCTGCATCTGCGCCTCACTAACTACAACCTCACCGCACTTGAAGTTTTTTAATTTTGTCGATAGATGGCGCTAAAACTTTTACAAAGTTTTATTTTTTATATTTTTTTATTTACGTCATATTTACGTACTATCGAGATCGCCTAGTACAATTTTATGCAAAGATCTTAACATTCTAGTCAATGCCCAAAAATTGTATTTTTATTATGATAATATAGTCTCTCAAAAAAGTGAAGAAATTAAAAAGTGGCAACATATCATCCCTTTCAAATCAATCTATGAAAAAAGGGATGACACTACGATGTTGCCACTTTTTAATTTCTTCACTTTTTTGACAGACAATTATTATAGTTTTGTAGATATAGATAGCTAGTAGGCAACTTCAAAAAGCAATGTAATGAATTTAATTCATTTTAAAAAGGAAAATAATATAAACTAGTCGTACTTACTTTCTTCACCCTTCAATTTTTTCCTAAAGTTTTAGAATTTATTTAGCACAATATTGTAAATAATCTTTAGCAATATTAAGGTATTAAATTAGATACTAGAATGGAATTTAGTATTAAGTAGACTATTCAATAAATAAAAAAAAAACTAAGAACATTATATTATACTTGTGTAAAATAATGTTTGCTTCCCAATTTTTTGTTTAATATTTGCTTCCTATAAAATACTCTGATTTTAATTCATGGCGTTTAAAGGTTGATTGAATTTATTATATTATATTTTTAAACGAGCGCTTAGAAAATAACAAGTGTAGTGGGTAAAAATTAATTCTTGACTGCCACCGATTACATACAGGAAAACGTCATTCTTAAAATATGATTTTATAATATTATATCAATATCAATCCAATAATAGACATTTGTATAATAAGTAATATTATTTAGCAGTAAAAATAGAATTCGAAAATTGTAATAAATAATGATATACATAGAGTACTTATAAATATTATGTTATTAAAATACAAAAATGAATATTACAATTAATATTCTTTGTGATATCATTGTAGATATTATGAATTATTATATAAATACATACTTAAGATGTATCAATTTGTAACCATTAATTACAGTTACTTTTAGCTGCATGTAGTTGCACCGAATCTGAATAAAACAATAAATTGTAAAGCTGTCGTATTTTAATCCTACTAATATTATAAAGGCGAAAATTTGTTTGGATGTATAGATGTATGGATGTGTGGATGTGTGGATGTATGGATGTTTGTTACTCTTTCACGCAAAAACTACTGAAAGGATGTTAATGAAACTTTACAATAATAATAATAATAATAATATAATAAATAATATAATAATAATAATGGGGGAGGTGTTATGTTCGTTTTCTTATGTTCAACGATTACTCCGCCGTTTGTTAACCGATTTTCAAAAATTTTCTTTTGGTATGTAGGGTATCATCCCAATTTGGTATCATATTCACAAAAGTGGTGATCTGATGAAGGATCCATAAGTGATCGAGGGAACTCCTCAAAATTTATGGGGAAACATGTGGTGACTTCGGTTTCGTGAGAAGTATTCTAAGGATATGCTACAAACAAGTAAGATTTTGCACCCAGGTATACCTGGTATACCGTGGTTCGGAAGGTGCTGAGAGAACTCCTGATTCTTTATAGATACAAGTTTGGGAGTTTCGGCGTTGTTTTAAGAACGGAAAGCATATGCTACTATGCAAATTACATTCATCATCATCATCATCACTACCATAATATTATACCATGCATCGTCCCATGATTATGAGCCTTTTCAAAGTCTTTTAGATCGAGGCTCGAGTTTGTCAAGCGATAATTTAAAAAAATCTATACTTAATATTATAAACCTAAAGAGTATGTTTGCTTGAATGCGCTAATCTCAGGAACTACAGGTCCGATTTAAAAACTTATTTCAGTGTTAGATATTTCATTTATCGAGTAAGGCTATAATATATTATATTATTATTATTTTTTTTTTTATGAAATAAGGGGGCAAACGAGCAAACGGGTCACCTGATGGAAAGCAACTTCCGTCGCCCATGGACACTCGCAGCATCAGAAGAGCTGCAAGTGCGTTGCCGGCCTTTTAAGAGGGAATAGGGTAATAGGGGAGGGTAGGGAAGGGAAGGGAATAGTTGAGGGTAGGGAAGGGAATAGGGTAGGGGTTAGGGGATTGGGCCTCCGGTAAACTCACTCACTCGGCGAAACACAGCGCAAGCGCTGTTTCACGCCGGTTTTCTGTGAGAACGTGCTATTTATCCGGTCGAGCCGGCCCATTCGTGCCAAAGCATGGCTCTCCCACGTATGAAATTATCACGCTAATACTAATACGACCGAGGAAACTCAGGAAAATGTGGTAAAAACGGGGAAAATATTAGAAAGGGTTTATCTCACGAACTACTGGAGCAATTTTTATAGCAATACTTGGCACTTATATAGAGTAGACCACGTGAAAGGAGTATTTATAGCTATTTTTATTTAAAAATGTACGGTTTCTGTGAAATTCCTAATTTTAGCGGGCGAAGCCGCGCGGAACATCTAGTTTATATTAATTCAATTATTTTCAACTAGCTAAATGCCGAGCTTTGTGAGGGCTCGCGTCGTCACACCGTGACTGACTGATGATAACACATCTACATAATATACATATAAAAATTACTATGTTAAAGCACAAATCAATAGGCGTGATAGTTTTTTCCGTAAAGTGTATCGCAAAGTGTACAGAGGGGTTAGTGCGAGTTTTATTCGATCATACGCATCGAGCACAATAACGCGATTTATATGGTATCAAAGCAGCGCCATCTACTGGCTAACATGGATACTGCTTTGATCCCATATAAATTCGCGTTGTGGGAACAAAATCATGGCAACGACAACGCACACGTTGTTTAAACTTGACAGGTAACTAAGTATATAAACAACTTTGTTCGTGGCGTTGCCATGACAAGACATGTTTTGGACATCCATAACCATACTAATATTATAAACGCGAAAGTGTGTCTGTCTGTCTGTCTGTTACCTCTTCACGCGTGAACCGCTGAACCGATTTTGCTGAAATTTGGCATGGAGATACTTTGAGTCCCGAGAATAGACATAGGATAGTTTTTATCCCGGAAAATGTACAGTTCCCGCCCGATAAACAAATTTTGGCGCAACAGAGTTGCGGGCGTCATCTAGTGCGCAATAAAAAGGTTTTGCGGCGCATGCGCCAAAAACAGTTAAAAATGACGCCGACGAACACGACCATTATCTCTTTGTACTACATTAAAGTGAAAAAGCACGAATTTGGATTTGTAAATAAAATAAAAAGAAGTACATTTATATGCATTTCTGAGCCCTGAGGTAGGTACATAAAAAATTAAACCAGAGACAATAGTTATTTGACATGGCAACATTTTACACAGCTCTGCTGTCAGATAAATGACGTTTGACCATCGTTTGACATTTTTGACAATTGACATTTCAAATAAAATTTGTCTATTCCTTTTCCTGACAAAAAGTGTCTTGAGAGGTTGGTGTAATACAATTTATATCCATTTAAATCGTAAAATCGACTAAATATTTGAATGAAAATGGCTAGGATAACAATATAGAACCAGTGCCTCAGTGTTTGATGTGTATATTTCATGTCCAAGTGCTAAACATTGTTCGAAAACAATTATAACCTCAGTGTGTGATATCTTGTGACATAGCCGCTTTATTTTTCAGTAACAAACAATGGGTCGTTATTCTCGTGAGCCCGACAATCCAGCCAAGTCATGCAAGGCTCGCGGCTCAAATCTCCGTGTTCACTTCAAGGTAATTATCGATATGCCACAAATTATCCACATGGAATGTTTACATGTCTGGTGCTAACGTGAATTTTTCTTTCAGAACACATACGAGACAGCTATGGCTATTAGGAAACTGCCTCTGCGCCGTGCTGTACGTTACCTTAAGAATGTGACTGAGAAGAAGGAGTGCATTCCTTTCCGCCGCTTCAACGGTGGTGTAGGCCGGTGCGCCCAGGCCAAACAGTTCGGCACCACACAGGGACGTTGGCCCAAGAAGTCCGCAGAGTTCCTCCTGCATCTGTTGAGGAACGCCGAATCAAACGCTGACCTTAAAGGTTTAGATGTTGACCGACTTGTCATCGACCACATTCAGGTAAGACTATGATAATAATGCCAATAAGTTAGTGAAGAATAAGTTTTGGACCCTTGTTACAAGTGGTGGTTTTTGGTTAGAAACATGATAATCTTTAAATAACAATAAAGTGTTGTTATGAGCATAACTTTACATCACACAATCAAATGTGGTAACCTTGTAATAGCTTTAGGAATTGTTTAACTGAGCATACAAGTAAATGACAAGTTAATTTTAAAAGAAAAAGTTAATTTTAAAAGAGTCCTAAAGAAAGGATAATTATTATATTTTAGATTTTAGGCAAACTATTTGATTCTACATATGAAATGTATAGATTTGCTATAATGGCCTGTGTAAAATCCATACTTCCATACTAATATTATAAATGCGAAAGTGTGTCTGTCTGTTACCTCTTCATGCTCAAACCATTGAACGGAATTTGCTGAATTTTGGCATGGAGGAGATACTTTGAGACCCGAGAAAGGACATAGGATAGTTTTTATTCTGGAAAAATGTAGGTTTTTTTTTTTTTTTTATGAAATAAGGGGGCAAACGAGCAAACGGGTCATCTGATGGAAAGCAACTTCCGTCGCCCATGGACACTCGCAGCATCAGAAGAGCTGCAAGTGCATTGCCGGCATTTTAAGAGGGAATAGGGTAATAGGGGAGGGTAGGGAAGGGAATAGGGTAGGGGTTAGGGGATTGGGCCTCTGGTAAACTCACTCACTCGGCGAAACACAGTGCAAGCGCTGTTTCACATCGGTTTTCTGTGAGAATGTGGTATTTATCCGGTCGAGCCGGCCCATTCGTGCCGAAGCATGGCTCTCCCACGTATAAACGTCTCCCACGTATATTCCACGGTTCCCGTGCGATAAACGAATTTTGGCGCAACGGAGTTGCGGGCGTCATCTAGTTGACTATAATTTGTTTATTTTGGTAACAGTTTTTGAATTTCAATATAATATTACTTAGTTCTATAAAATATTATAATGTTGCCTTTTTGCTTGACAATTTGTGTTTTTATGTGCATTATTGTTTTCAAAAGGCAAATATAAATGTCTGTTTAAGTTTTCATTATTTTGTGTTTACTTTTGAACACGAGTACAAATTTTTACAGTACATACTAATATTATGGCTTATTTTATGTTATGGAGCTTGTTTCACAAACTGTCTACCTACCTGCTTAAGCATAACCTAATAACGAAAAGATTATCAAGAAGTTTCTTTGCTTTAATATAATATTGTGTTAATGCATTTTGATTCAATTTTAAACAGTAAACTAATCCTTGACCAAATTTTTGTGCCATTGTATGCCTTCATAGTACATGTTTGTTTAAAATTGGAGCAAAACTTTGTGTACAAAACTGGATGGTCCCCAAGGCCCATAATAAGTATTGTTAATACCTCGATCGTGGAAAGACCAGACACAATAGCTTATCTATTGTTATTACGGTCGCCGGTGACCGATTGGGACTTGATACATTATAATATATTTAGGTAAAATGAACTAAAAAGTATAAAGTTCCTGTTTAAATTATTGTGAAACAGGCTATAGAAGTTGTAAATTGATAATAAGGAGCACTCCCAAAAAATCTTTATTATTTTCAAAGCAATTTTTCAATTATTTCCTATTAATTTCCAGGTAAACAGAGCACCATGCCTGCGCAGACGCACATACCGTGCCCACGGTCGTATTAATCCCTACATGTCATCACCCTGCCACATCGAGGTCTGCCTCAGCGAACGCGAGGATGCCGTAGCTCGGGCAGCACCCACCGATGATGCACCAGCCAAGAAGAAGTTGTCGAAAAAGAAGCTGGCCCGTCAAAAGGAGAAGATGATGAGGGAATAGACTAAGGGTTAATAAATGACTTATCAACATACTTGATTTTTATTTAATAAGTATGTATGTTTATTTTGAGATAAGTTTAGTCTGAACTCTTAAGTTCTATGAAACAAGTCTCAGAATTTTACTGTAATGTCATAATTTCTAAAAGTAAAGTAGAATTTTGTAATTCTTTGCATGGTTTTGGCCATAGTTCAATGAACTTGATGACTTAGTCATTTTATCACATATGAGTTACAATTTTAGATCAATTTTAGTAAAGAGAATACTTTTTACTATGCACAAAATATAATTAATTGTGTTGATTTCAGAAAGGAGGTATTTGAATTTACTAAGTAGATTTAAAATGTGTTTTAAAACGTTGAATCATCTAGATTTCTAGAAGAACCAAGAGTAGCAGATAATAATAAAGTATGTAATGAAAACAGTGATGCTTATTTATGAAAGCAGGTTTTACTCCTTATTTTTATTAGTCGGTAGGTACTGTAGTAGTTCTTACATTGTTCTTATTCCAAGATATAATTCAAATTCACAGCTACCTACCTACAGTTAGGTATTAAAATATTGGTGCCTAGGTACTAGGTAGCATAAAAGAAAATGGTAACTTATAAATAAGCTTTTATTACAAAATAATGTTCTGTGCTTCCAGACACTTACGTCAATTCACAGATAATAATTCTGGGGACGATATTTACTTGCTATAGATTTCATTTTTGTTCTGTGTTCTGATCATTTCTATTTGGCAGTATAAAATTCCTTCTCTCCAACTGCTCTCTTAGATCAGTCAACTCCATTTCCAAAATATAATTTGACTGCGCCAAACTTACAGCATTGGTTCTGGCTGCGTCTCGTTTTTTTCTTGCTATGTCAATTAAACATTTTAGTTCTTCATTTTCATTTAGCAACTTTTGTATTTTGCTTTTATATGCCTTATCCATTTTTAGATCTTGAATTTATAGCTTCTTTCTTAAGTTTTCTATTTCTTGTCGCAGTTTTGTGTTTACCTTCGATAGTTTAATAGCTCTTGTCATTTCTAGGTGCTGTTTATCGGTGGCATTCAGTAAAATATTTTTTAAATGCCGATTTTCTTTTTCTAATGCTCTCAAATTTTGGAGACTACCTATTATGTATGTTTGGGCGTTTTGCATTGCTGTCCTTTCATGTAAAGGATTTTTGTATTTAATTTTAGATTTTTTTCTTGCTTTTGATTTTGAATGACTGATATGTCAATATTTTGTGTCCAACAAGTGTATTTTTTTACGAATCGCATATTTTTAATAGCCCATGTCATCGAAATAACATTCCATTAACATTCATACAAAATCTTGTTGTATGTTCACGCATAAACTGAACAAAAATTTGGATTATGTACTTTCAGACTGGGGAATGCAAATCTCGCGAGATTGGGGCTCAAGCGAGATACCGCGAGTTTATGAATACAATACCGCGAGATCTCGCCAATTTCGAGATCTCGCGAGATTAGCAGTTTGGTGGGTTTTTTTGCAAATAATCACAATATTTGAATAAATTACGAAAAAAAGTAATAAGTACTTAAATATTATAAGTATTATAAGATTAACATTCATTTTCACGATTTTTTTCAATAGAATTTTATGCATCAAACATTGTTTGATATTTTTTTTTAATGAAATAAGGGGGCAAACGAGCAAACGGGTCACCTGATGGAAAGCAACTTCCGTCGCCCATGGACACTCGCAGCATCAGAAGAGCTGCAGGTGCGTTGCCGGCCTTTTAAGAGGGAATAGGGTAATAGGGGAGGGTAGTAGGGAAGGGAATAGGGTTGGGGATTGAGCCTCCGGTAAACTTACTCGGCGAAACACAGCGCAAGCGCTGTTTCACGCCGGTTTTCTGTGAGCCCGTGGTATTTCTCCGGTCGAGCTGGCCCATTCGTGCCGAAGCATGGCTCTACCATGTAAAGTCGGAACAATAAAAATAGAGTTTAATAGAGATTCAAAATAATGATGCGTAATCTCATGATGATACAGGAACTGTTCAGACGATGTAGGAATCTGTTCTTAACACTTTAATACCTGTGGCGACGATTGATATGGGAAATAAACTAGTCTTCCTACCTATTTACATAATACACAGGGCTGTCAGTACCTAACATATTTATTTTCTAGTAGGTAGCTGTACGGTCTACATCTTTTACCGACACTCAAAAATATCATTACGCTTCATTTTTAAGTAGGTGGGTAAAGATCGAAGAGGTGCATTTATAATAATGATGTTAGGTATGGAAATATGGAAAGTGGTTCAGTATTATTCTGTAGTACTTAAATAGTTATTTTAATTATCGTTGTTCTTAGATTTTATCGTTGGCACACGACCAATAATATTTTTAACTTAGATTTATGTAACATTAATTAAAAAAGGAATTTGTGAGAAAATGCACATTTCAGAAATTAAAGCTAAGTAGGTAATCATAATAAATATTATGTCTGACTAAAGCTGTAAAGTAGAAGATTGTAATAGTTTAATTTAGTTCGTCAAAATACAGGCAGGGGGCAGCCCTACGTAAAGTTATTGTTCCGTCTACGCATTTGCGAACCAATTTGTGATTGTTCTTCATACTATTATGATGAGTAATAATTAATAATAATTGTTATGATCTATTAATATTATATTATTCCAATTTTATAATCTTTGTGAAATATTTGAATTTTGGCCAGAGATAGCAATGCTTGTTTGGGTTGCACCAGAGGCGTGGTTAAATTTAAGTTATGACTTATGGTCAAAGTTATGGTTATAGTTAAGGCTAACTTTAACTTTAACCACAGAATTTGACAGATGACAGCTAGTCCGACAAGGCTTGAAATGAACGTGGGCGGGGGCGCTGTTGGTAAAGGAGAACTGTCAAAAATGGCGTTTTTGTATGATGACAGCGTTAGTTCCTATTTTCGCCACGTGCATTTAAAGCCTTCTGCCTTGTCGAGCTCAAGGTTATGGTTAAATATGGCGTCCATTTTTGACTTCAACCAAAGATTTAACATTTTGCATTCGTAGTTATAGTTAAAGTTACAGTTAAAGCTAAAGTAAGTTGGTGCAACCCACCCTTAGTCATCCGCCAGCTTGTATAGTTAAGTTTTAGCCTTTAGGTCGCTTCGCCAGTGATTGAAGCTTGATAACTTGAAGATAATGGTAAACTAAAGTAAGTAATAATAACCCTCCTGGAAGTCGGGTAAAAAGTACATAAAAATAAGCCAAGTAATAATTTGACTTAACCTACTACTGACTACTGTATGGAAGCAATGTGTTACATACAGTTCTGTCTGTAGGCAGCTCTGGATTTATAAGGCAGTAGGTATAGGCCATCGCCTATGGGCTGCAGCGTCCTATGGAGTATGGCGTCGTAAGATGGCGGCAGAGTTCGTATATAATGGCGGAAAAATTTAATAAGTCATAACAATTAATATAAATCCGTCCATGACTGTAGGCTTAGATAAATGATTGGTCGTAGCGCGAGCGCGAGACCAATCATTCATCTAAGACTGTAGGTTTGGCTTGCTTAGATTAAAAAGAAAGGTTATGAAAGAGAAATTCTCCCATATTTCTTCCTTTAATATTTAACTATGTTGGTAATTTGTCTTCTTTACCTAGTTATAATATTGTTTCAGTACTTTATCTTCTTCAGTATATAGCATTTTCGTTCGCCGGTATACAGTCTGAATAGAAAATATTTAGATGTACATATTATCATCTATACCTACCCCTATTTATCAAGGAATGTAATTCTACAGGGTGTAACTAAACATATGCCGGTATAAATAGTCAGTACTCAAGACGCATCTCGGTCTCAAGACACGGTTCAGGCTCTGTGATTGGTTGGCTGTCAAAATTTGGACCAATCACAGAGCCAAATCGCGTCTTGAGACCGGGTCGCATCTTAAGTAAGTACTGACTATTTATACCAGCCTAAGTGATAATATGCCTATGCACACCCTAAAGTATTATCACTTAGTTTAGTAGTTTAGGGACCTATGTCGAGTCGTTGAGTTCGTTGTGAAAGTAGCAGCGCTGAAAGAGTAACTTTTTTTTTCTTTGTATGGAAAAATTCAGAACACACGGGCGCTTGCAAATCGCAAATCAAAAAATCACAAAAATTTTTGCTGTTTTAGCACTGCTACTTTCACAGTAAACTATATAAACACTATATAAGGGTGATTCCATTATCGCGGGTGCAACAGTTTGACACACTTAAAGCTTCCTACAGGCAAAATGAAGCATATTTATTAATAAAATATCCTTTGAATCATTGTTAAACTAGTTAAAATACATTTTAACTAGTTTAACAATGATTTATAAATGAAAACCTTCTGCAAATGCATGAAGGGCCACAAAACAGGCCGAAGTGCCATCGCGGGTGCAACCAATTTGACCCTCCATTAAGAACTGTGATGAGTTCATATTTATGTGAATACGGGTCATTGCGAAACTTTTACAAAATAACTTGCCTATAATATTTAAAAATAGCATAAAACATAGAAACTATATAACTAGATAAAAGTAATTATAGTAATGAGTACTAGAAATTATTAACCATTTTACGATCGCGGGTGCAACATCAAAATTCTCAAATCTCTTAAAGGTGAATTAAATGGTAATGGGCATTGAATCACATGTACTTTTTATATTTTTTTTCGTTAAAATAGGGTATTTTAAGAATATAAATTAAATAATTTTGAAATTCATTGGCTAGTTTTTTCTCAATAAATTTTTAAAGTTTCGCTCTGACGTCATCATCGGCCGCCAATTGACCTCTGCAGTATGTTTTAAATTTTCTTTCAATCTTATTTATAATGGCTGGTTCGTCAAATGCAAGTTCTCATTATGTGAAAGCTGATACGAGAAGCTTACCAAAAGTTCGAAACGTAATGTTGGTCGAATTTATTGCTAATTTAACGCCATTGAAGGTCAAACAAAGGTTAAACATATTTGTTCAAAAATATAAGTAACTAATGGGTATTTTTTTCGTTTATATACAGAAAAACGATCACTGACCCTATTCCTCGAAATGTTTTTGTAATGAGCAAAATTAAAAAAAAATGGACAATCCCATTCTCTGAAAAATTTTAAAATTTTCGATATGGAATATATAATTATACTAGTAAGTTTGTAATAAATTGCACCAAATTGTATTTTATACAAAAGATTTAGACGTATTGCTGTATAACTATACTACAACTAAACATTAATTTGAAATAAATGCTATTTTAATTTTAAAATATGGGAAAAAACATCGCGTGTCTTAGATGTTATTGCTTAAGAACGCTCTAAATTATTCGAATTCCATTTTTTACCGATAAATGTTGTTTTGTTAGTAAATACACATCTTCTTACGTATATTTCAATAGAAAAATGTAACTAATGCCACATTTTCTCGTTAAAGGCCGTCTGTAGCGGAATGGCCCATAAGGAACACAATACACGCTCTAAAGCAGCCTTTCCCAAAGTGGGCGATAACGCTCCCTTGTGGGCGCTGAAAGCCTAAAGGGCGGTGTGGGACCCAGAAAAAAAATATTTTCGTTGTGTAGAGGCTTGGGGGTGATTTATGTCATCTGGATCATGAATGCATTTTATATTGAAACACTGGAGGCGCTAAAACAATTTGTTCTCAAAGTGGGCAGTAGACAAAATAAGTTTGGGAACCCCTGCCCTAAAGTATTATCACTTAGTTTTGTTACACCCTGTATAACTGCCGCGTATATAAACGTCGTCGTGCGCGTGCGCCGCCGTCATTCGCGATGTCGACGCGCGCTGTGTTGCTCTGCGCGTGCGCACTCATCGCCGTCAGTGCTGCCCCGCCGAGACGGACTGAAAGTGCAGGTTAGTGGTTTTAGTCCATTTACTATTGATACCTAATTCATCAAAATCGGATTAAAAATGTTGGCGCCATGATCGTACAAGCATAGACATTAGACAATCGAAATAATTTTATAACCCTTTGAAGTAGTCGGTACTTACAATATTATAATTTTAGGGGTTTCTTTTGGCTTCGCTAGTCGGGTAAATAGGTTTGAAAAAGTCCGTTTGATAAAGATTCTGGCGATATCATGCCATAATGCGGTTATTTATTAGGAAAATGATCTTTTGAACGATGAACTTTTAAAGCCTTAGCAAATATAACCTACCTAAGTCCTAAAATAACAATTATTTGCTAAAATTATTAATTTAGGACCCGATGAAGCTGATTGAAAAGTGAAGCTAAAGATATTATTTCATAATAATAATTTCTGAAACGATGGCCAGAATGCCAGGTGAGTTTAATAAAAGCTTAAATTGAAATTGCTCAAGGGTGTGCGCCACATACTCATAATAATATGCTTTCGTAACCAAATGAATAAAAGACACGGCTGTCGGCTGGTAAGAAATAAGGCACAGGACCAAATTTTTACATGCTCTGAATACGACGCATGGATCTTCTCTGTCAACTCATCTCTTTTTTCATTCTCAGTCAACAGATGATCAGCTTATGATACCTATCTATACTAACATACGTACGTACCTTCTACTCCCATTTTTCTCCTGATTAATTTAGTTGCGAGTATCGAGACATATAATTTAACTTGTCCCTCGGACCACCTAGGAGATCACATCCAGGGCCGATTTTAACCCTACCTGCAGTGTCCTGAGCGAGATTTTGGGTGGGCGAGTGAATGAAAAAAAGGCGGCGCCCCTTTTGTTTGCGTTCGGCGCCTCTTTTCATCCGGCGCTCTGGGCTATCGCCAAGCGATACCCCTTACGCCGGTACTGATCACCTCAAAAGGTTTTCGTGGTTGGTCACCAGTTCACCATACTGTCGATACCGGCGAGACAGGAGATATAGTGGTGGGAATGTGCGGTGGGCCAATTGCCTTTTAAGAAAACATAAGCACGTGTATGTATTCTACCATCGAGGAAGTTGATTCCTATGCAATTGACAGACCAACGTTATTTGGTCGAATATGTCAATTCAATGTTAATTGTGATCTGTCAGCTGGGTTTGACGTATCCCAATCAAACTACTTAGGTCCCCGATTTGCATAGGAATCAACTTCTCTGATAGTACATTGTAGGTTATAAAACTTAGAATAGATATAATATATTATGAGTCCGCACTAAGGCCCCCGTAAGGGCTAGTGGCGCCTGTGTGCAAAAAAAGGATTTTGGCGCCCCCTTAGGCAATTTTTTTGGATCCTTGGTTTTGGCGCCCCTAAAGATGGCAATTTGGCGCCCCTAGAGGATGGCGCCTGTGTGCATTGCAAACATTGCACATATGGCAGCCGCGGGGGCCCTGTCCGCGCTACAGAGCGGTTTGCTTTTGATCTCGTTCTCGCCAAACCGCTCTGTCGCGCGGACGCAAATTACCTAGATCGAACTTTACGAATAATTTTGTACTTAGTCTCGTCACTCGAGAGTCTCGTTGGTGATTGCTGTTGTGACTTGTTGAAAACAAGGTCTAGTGTAGACCAAATTTGCCCGACGACAATGATAGCTCTAATTCGCAATGTCTGAATCGCTATAGCGTGCGGATTTTTTCACATTGTTTTAGCTTAGACGGGGCCTAAAGCTCTTGTATTGCAAAAAAAAAGGTTTAAATTGAATACCACCTGAACTGTAATTGAATTAGAAGTCAGAAGTGTATCACCTTTCTTTTATTTTGGTCATTGCAATGTTGTGCCATCTCCATGGGCTTAGCCAGGATTCTATATAGGGGGGTGGGGGGGCAGATTAATAAAATCCTAGACTTCGAATTCGTTATTTTTAACATATGAGTATCTCACAATAGCGAAATACAAAACTCTCTCCGCTCCATGTTTAGGTATGAAACTCGTGAGCATTGCTCTTGTAGGGGGGAGCCCCCCCCCTCCCCCTCTTCCCGTACCTCGGTCCTCGCTACGATCATGGCTATGTCACGTTTCGTTTGAGGAGGACAAAAGAGTCTCAAGACAACTAAAGCATACTGGGCCTTATCGAAAAGCTTTCGTGGTTGGAATTTGGATACGATACTCCTATTGATTCTGACCATATAGGAGATGCTATGCAGTGATGGGCATAATCATAATATTACCACACAGGTAGACTAGTGCTCGTTAAAAACTTTTATGAAAAACTGTCGAGCAGTCATTGCGCCAATGTTATTTAATGACTGAAAACACCCCTAAAGAAACGTAGTGAAACCATAACTTCGCGAGTTGCAGGCGTCGTCTACATTCTAGTTAATATAAAAAGCGTTAAATCATCTCTAAGTTCCAACCACCACTGATAAAAATCACAGCCTCCTAAAACATCTTTAAGAAAAGAGCGTTTTCGCTCTTAGTGTCTATACACACTAGGCCAAAAAAACGCGGCCGAAGTTCAGCATGATTACGCCTGCAATGTATTTTAAATTACCGATGACACACCATGCCGAAATTACGTCGCGTTATATTGTATGCGTTTGACATTTCTCACGTAATCATGCCGAACTTCCGCCGCGTAACTTCGGCATGGTGTGGCACTTAAAAGAGTCCGGGTGCCATCGCAATTCTCATACAAACGTAATACCAGAGACCAGACATACATTTATTCCTCTATGGTAATACCAAGAGCATTTCCCATACGAGAACATTTACCATTTATTATTTGAGTTATTATTCAGCTTGAGATAGTAACCTAGATTCCTGTGCAAAGATCTACTGCAAAATATTTACATACCAAAAATATGAACGATTACAATATTTACATACTAAATTATAATCGTTTAGGTATATTTTATGGTATGTACATATTTTGCAGTGAATCTTTGTAGGTAATTACTAATTAGTAATTACTATCTTAAGCTGAATAATAACTCAAATATGGTAAATATTCTTGTATGGGAATTAATGATCTTGGTATTACATTTGTACGAGAATTGAGGGGGCACCCGGACTCTTAAAAGGCCGGCAACGGACCTGCAACTCTTCTGATGTTGCGATTGTCCATGAGCGTAGATTCTTTCCATCAGCTATCAGGGGACCCGTTTGATCGTTTAATTTTGTATATAAAAGACGATCTTTCGTCGGTCCCTAAATAAATTCAAGAGCATGCAAGGCGTCATATCTGGTCCAAGACGATATGGATCGTTGACACCAAAGCCGCTTTGATCATAGTGACCCACATCCGATGTTACCTAATGTCCCACCCTCAATCCAGCCAATCATCGTATTACATAATATTGAGTCAATTGGAATGTCGGCTTTCTTGACAGGCTGGGCGTTACGGCTTAACGGATTTGCTTGAAGGTTTATCTATAAGTACAATCCGTTTGCTTATATTAAATTTCTACTGTTGAGGGTGCATTCAAGGCAATGACAGACAGACAGAAGTAAAATGTGTAGGTTATTAGTCGCAGTACGACCTTTTAGGCAGGCCCATAACTTAATAGCACGAATGTCGAGACAGCTCTCTTCAGTCTATCGCTATTTTGTTGACAAATCTATTAGAGGTAAGAGTGAATAAGTTATAAGTAGACATTTCGCCAATGTCCTCTACGTTATGCATATCATCATAATAATATTGAGGGTTCGTAAGTTCAAATACAATGAAAAATCAACAGAAATTTGAAATAAAACAGCAAACAAAGAGTTCAAGGAGGTTCAATAAAGAAAGCAGGCCCTTCACGCGATATGAGATAAATAGGCAATTGTCTTGATTCCCATAATGAGTGGTGACTATTGCAAGTGTCATATCCGTCTGATCATACGATTTGTAGTGATAAAGGCGATCGCACATTTGTCAGTAACGTATGCGCCGTACGCGTCGAACGCACCCCATAGTGAAATTCGGCGCGTACGGTGCGGCTGAATGTGCGAGGTTCCTCATTATTGCATACAACGAATACTAAATATCGGCGCGTTTGCTTACAAATGTGCGATTACCTTAAAGAAGCGAAGGTACCCTCAAAAAGCAGACGGTGGACAAAGGAACAAAGTTATTAAGGTTGACTCGGCGAAACTTGGCGGTAGCGGTCATTGACTCCCTGTCAAATTCTTGTCATTTACTATACAAAGTCGCGATTGACAACATCTGACGCTTCATTGTCAATCGCGGTTTATATAGAAAATGACAAGTTTTTGACAGGGAGTCAATGACCGCTACCACCATGTCTCGCCGAGTGAACCTTAGTAGCAATCGATCAGGCGCTATCGCTTATCCTCAAAATGTGTGTTTCGAATGCCAATAGTGGGTACCTTTGCCGAAATAAATGTAATAGTTAACTAGATTTTCAAGGCTCATATTTGGTATTCCTTGAGACCACGAATGGAATTAGACATTAGACAATGAAAATAAATCTTTCGCACCAATTTTTTCCCCTCAATGTCTGAAATATTGACTTAGGTCAGTAACAAAAATTTACTTACTAAAAATTTATAAGCATTAAACAAGCTTTCCTTTCTAAGAGAGTGGGTGCACATAAGTTTAATCAGTTCCCTGTTTATTGAATAATGTTCATAAAATAAACACGGTGGGTGTCTGCGGCCCAGTGGCCCGAATTGGTTGTGTGTGGCCAATTTTTGTGTGTGACCAATTTTGGTTATGTGTTACTTGTAACGTACCGTACATTTTGGTTATGTGTTACTTGTAACGTACCGTACGTAACGTACGTGTACTTGCAAGTTGTCCTTCTCAGTTCACGTTCTTACAGAAAACCGGCGTGAAACAGCGCTTGCGCTGTGTTTCGCCGAGTGAGTGAGTTTACCGGAGGCCCAATCCCCTACCCTATTCCCTTCCCTACCCTCCCCTATTCCCTTCCCTTCCCATCCCTACCCTCCCCTATTACCCTATTCCCTCTTAAAAGGTCGGCAACGCACCTGCAGCTCCTCTGATGCTGCGAGTGCCCATGGGCGACGGAAGTTGATTTCCATCAGGTGACCTGTTTGCTCGTTTGCCCCCTTATTTAATAAAAAAATATCTTTAGTTCGTAGTTCAAGGGTTGTCAACAACTCCTTGTGCCTGAGTTTTGCAACATGCATGCTAGTGAGGGGCAAGGCACCAATGTCCTGGTGGCTACTAATTATCATTACTTATGAAGTGGTGGCATGGGCGTACCCAGGTAGGGGCAGAGGAGGGCAGGCAGGCAGCCTAGAAGATAAAATAAACCTCAATTTTCCTGGCAAGTGGGAACTAAAAACGTGTATAACTCTGTATTGCTCTACGCAAAATGTTTTCTGTCATGATGAAACTATTTATTAATAAAAGTCAATTTGATGATTTTTTGTTTCAATATAGTTACATACCAGAGCGACCATCTTCTCAAGGTATGAGCTGCCCCCTAGCTGAAATCCTAGGTACGCCCTTGAGTGGTGGTGTTAGAGAATAGAGTGGTTTCGAATATCAGTGGTTCATAGCAGGGTACTTTATTAATTGATTGCTGATTGTGCTCAAATAAAGTATATAAAAAAAAAAAATCGCGAATTTTTTATTGACACTTTGATAAATTGAATCCCTGAGTTGTGGATAGCCAGAATCGACGTGACCACAATTTTTTTTCTCACTGATTAATTTTTTCTCACTTTTTTTGGTAAAAAAGTGGGCCCCGTGCGAGTTTCTTACGCCGGTTCTTCTCGCCGGGTTAGTTCCCGAACCGGTAGGCATCATGTAGGACATTCTGAAAATATTTGTTTTAAATTTATTCAGAAATAAAAAAATTTAGATTTTTGATTTTTTTTTTCTAACGCGAACGCGTAGATATCTTTTTATAATTAAACACCTCTCGAGTTGATGAAGTGTATTTAACAATAAATGATCATTACAATTATTAATAACAATACTTAATTAAATATGCAAAAAATTGGGGTTAAAAAAAACTCAGTCGTATTCGATATTGACCGAGCGACCTGCAAAATGATAGCAAATGTTGTAGGAAGACATCGGTACTTCAGAACTCGTAACAAACCAGCAGTTCCTTATTTTAGTAAGTGGCAAATTGTAAGCGTAATTTACGATACTTCCTCGTAGACGTAACGTGATCACAAACCGAGTGGGAAGATGGATTACATATTAAAAATAGCTAAGTCGTAAGTCCTGAATCGGAAATGATTAATTTATAATGTCGCATACCTACCTTAATTCTTAGGGTGATCTTTTTGAACTTTTATTAAATATAAAGTACTATAACTACTTAACTTACAGTTCAAGACAACTCAAAAATACCCTTTACCCATATAAGTTAAGTATGTTATTATAAAGAGATCTTTGACAAATGTGTAGTCAAAGACATAATGCAACTTCGACTTTGAAGATGTCGTAGGCCGGTATAAATAGTCAGTACTCAAGATGCATCTCGGTCTCAAGACACGGTTCAGGCTCTGTGATTGGTTGGCTGTCAAAATTTTGACCAATCACAGAGCCGAACCGCGTCTTGACACTGGGTCGCATCTTAAGTAGTAATAATAATATAATATCTATGGACGCTTCACACCACGTCAGTCTGGCCCCGTGCTAAGTACCTAAAGGACTTGTGTTACAGGTACCAGACAACGGAAATATATTTAATACTTTTATACTATACATATATTTAAGATTGAGGACGACGGAGAAGAACGCCTCCGTGGTCTAGTGGTACAGAGCGCGGCTCTTGACTCGGAGGTCGTGGGTTCGATTCCCGCGTTGGAAACATATTATTTCCAAGTTTGGTTAGGACGATGCAGGCTGATCACCTGATTGTCTGACAAGTAAGATGATCCATGCGTCGGATGGGCATGTAAAAAGTCGGTCCTGCGCCTGATCTCTCGCCAGTCGTGTCGGTCTTCCGTCCCACTGGGTTATGAGAGTAAAGGAATAGAGAGTGCTCTTGGGTACTGCGCACACAGTTGGGCACTATAACAAGACTCCTGCGTAACTGGCCTGGTTTCAATGAAACCGGCCACCGTCACCGAAATCGGTGTGGGAGCTATTATTATTATTATATTTAAGATTTTTATTATATCATACACATATTTAATATACATCCAGACCCGGGAACATTGAAAACTTTTTGTTCCGTCGGCGGGATTCGAACCCGCGACCTCGGGCTTGAGTTACCGACGCGCTCACCACTGAGCCACAGAGATAGTACGTAGCAGGTACGTAGTATCACAAGATAATAGCCAGAACACCGGGAAGAGTCATAGATGTCAACATTCGTTTAAGGAGTTATTTATATAATATGAAGATTTGTATCGTATGTTATGTAATTCAATTCGTTATATCCTGCATTGTTCGCTTCCTATTGTTCTATTTTTTTTATTCTGTCAGTGGCGTAGTTAGAGCTGTATTTTTGTGGGCCCCTAGTCCAAGTGAAGTTTTTTAGCATATTGGAGGCTGTACTACGAATATTATTAGCTTAGGGTCTGTATGGGGGCTCCATAAAATTGGTACAAAATGTATTCCGTATTTGTGCTTATAAACCTAACTACCTAACATATTTGGACATATTATAATGGGCAGGTCGTGGAACGAATAAAATTCTTCGATTGACCCAGCAATACTTGTCTTGATTCAATATTGCTTTATATTCGTAAGCGAGTGAGGGAAGACTGATCGTTAAGATGACGTCTTGATAATTTGGCTTTTTTTATGAAATAAGGAGGCAAACGAGCAAACGGGTCACCTGATGGAAAGCAACTTCCGTCGCCCATGGACACTCGCAGTATCAGAAGGGCTGCAGGTGCGTTGCCGGCCTTTTAAGAGGGAATAGGGTAATAGGGGAGGGTAGGGATGGTAAGGGAAGGGAAGGGAATAGGGGAGGGTAAGGAAGGTAGTAGGGTAATTGGACCTCCGGTTAAGAGGAGTCCACACCGCCCTTTTTTCCATACAAACGTTGTCCCCTGTTTCCTCCCTGGGTAATGCTAGTAGAGCTATAATTTTTTTCCTGAATATCTACGGCCACTAATACAATGTCCCTATGTTTTCTTTTTTTTCATAATTTAATTATTAAATAAGATATGAACGTTCAAAATCCCAAAAAAATGGCCAGATTTTCCGTTGTACTTTAAACATCCAGAAAACAGATTTGGCTAGATTATACAAAAAAAAATAAAACATAGGAACACAGCTCAAGCCTTTCTTTAATCTTTAATGAAAAAAGTACTTAAATCGGTTAAGTTTTGGAGAAGGAATCAGGGGACAACGAATCGTTGATTTTCTGCAGTTGTCTCTATCGCGTTCTGCGGTATAGGCTTGAGGTAAGGGACAGCTATAGATATTACACGTACTTTTTTTTCATTTCTCTAGCCCCTGGTGTATCCTCTTAACTCACTCACTCGGCGAAACACAGCGCAAGCGCTGTTTCACGCCGGTTTTCTGTAAGAACGTGGTATTTCTCCGGTCGAGCCGGCCCATTCGTGCCGAAGCATGGCTCTCCCACGTATAAAAGCAGCTGCAGCGATATCGATTTTTCTCAACAATGACTAAAGCTAAGAAATTAAAGTTCATGGTCAGTATTCATCACGTCTACATCTTTGAATTACCCATAGCATAAAACGATTAATCAACCTTTATAACACAGAATAATTAATCAAAAAGACCTCCATAAAAACAGGGATTCTAATTTTGTCAACAGAGGAGAGTGACTTAAGCTTCCAAAATTAGTACATAGATTAGTTTAAGCATACACTATAATTTGCCCATAGCTTCATCATCATCATCATCATCATTATCAGCCTATAGTCGTCCACTGCTGGACATAGGCCTCTCTCAATGAACGCCAAGATGACCGATCTCCTCCTACTCCATAGCTTATATGAAATATATTTATGGTTTTTAAATTACGCGACAAAAACCATTTTGTCGCTTACGACCTTTCCATTTCTTGCTGTTCCATTTCTAGTTTTCTATGAGAGGCCTCTCAATCCTTTATTTGCGTATGATATTGTTATTGCGCTTCTGTCGCTTACTTGTGGAACTGGAAACAGGCATGTTTGTGGACAAGTAAAAGAGATTAGTAGCGATTGCTCAATAGGCAAAAAATATTCAGAGACATTTAGCGTTAGAGCAGTGGTTCTTAACAGGTAGTCCGCGGACCACCGGTGGTCCCTGGAGGCATTCCAAGTGGTCCGCGAAGCCATCCTTATAGTAAGTATAAGAGAATCCAGATAAGTTAGTAAAGAGTAAAATATGGACTATGCAGCCACAAAAATCACATTTACCCAATTAAAATCTGTAACTTTTAGATTTTTGCCAAATAAAAAATGAGTGCTAATAATTAGCACTCATTTTTTTATTATTTTATTATAAAGTTGTCATTGTTTTCTTAATCAAAAAACCCTTAGTTTAGGTAAACCAACCGGGTGGTCCCCGACTAGACAAACATTTGGTAAAATGGTCCCTCATGACTGAAAGGTTAGGAATATAGTTGCAAAACTTCGGAAAAGTTCCGAATAATTCCGGAATACTTCTGGGAAAGTTTCTTTAAATTTGAATTATTCAAAATGAATTTAATAAAAAAAAAATATGAATTTTTATTTATGCTGAAAAATCGTATTTTGCATCAATCATCGATCGCCGCCGCGCATAGAGCGTCGCCCGCCGGCCGCTATCACCGCTTCGCACGCGCCGACTGCCACGGCGAACTCTCGCTCACCCGTACGAGCGGGCGACGGCGGTGCGGAAGGGAGATGCTCCCCGGAGAAGTTTTCCCTCACCCCGCGGAAAGATTCGTACCCCGCAATCGAATGTTTCCGTCGAATATTTCGCCGGAATAATTCAATGGAAATATACGTGTTTGTTTGTGGTTTGTGGTGGTTGAGTGAATTATTTGTTCAGTGGCACATTACGTACTTAAGTAAAATATAAATTGTTTATCTATACCTACTTCTAGGTTTAATATTATAAATGCTAAAGTGTGTCTGTTTGCCTGTCTGTCTGTTACCTCTTCACGCTCGAACCGCTGAACCGATTTGGCTGAAAATTGACATGGAAATACTTTGAGTTCCGAGAAAGGACATAGGATAGTTTTTATCCCGGAAAAATGTACGGTTCCGGCGCGATAAACGAATTTTGGCGCAACAGAGTTGCGGGCGTCATCTAGTTTTATCATAAATTAGTAATGGCCAATGGGATTGATTAATCTATACTTACCTACTTATTACTTACTTATATCCATACTATCCATACTAATATATCCTATTGTAAGTAAATCAGAATAAAAACCATAAAAAATAAACGAACTTATATGATTAGGTATTATCAAAGAAAAGTAACAAGCCGTTACCAGCCGCTATTTATCGCTAGTAATGATAATAAGCCAAAAAAGCCGTTTCTCGCCGCTTGGCTAATAATGTTAGTAACCGGCATCACATATTCTTAGATACACAACTAAAGATAAATAGTTTACAACTTCCAAGCGCAATTTTCCTCGTTATTTTTGACAGTTGAAATATTCCCAAAGTTTCGGAATATTTCGGAATACTTCCGAAGTATTCGACGGGAATAATTCGGAATCTTTCCCGCCAGCATCTATAGTTAGGAACCACTGCGTTAGAGGGTGATTGGTGCAAACATCCATTACAGTTTACATTATTGTTTCTAAACGCGCTATGCCTATATTAACTTCTTGTTTCAGAGTCCCGGATGGCCCAGGACAAGTCGATAGTGATAAAGCGGATACCGGGCACTTATTTTTACCCGTTCAGCTTGTGGCCGTTAATGAAGTTTCCAGTCGAAGGTATTTTCGCAAAAAGTCCCTTTTACAACAATTTTATGACCAAACATTGATTAAATATGCCTTTATACAGAATCCATACTTACATACTTACATACAAATATTATTACTATAAATACCAAAGTGTGTCTGTCGGCCTGTTACTGCCACCTATCCCGGTCGGGTCGGCTCGATCGATCGGATCAAAATCGGCTCAACCGATTTCCAGCCGATCAAATTCGGTACGGTACGGCTGAGGTACTATGAGTCCCGAGCTAGGACATAGGATTTTTTTTAATATCGACAGGGCCGGATTTAGAGGTCGAGAGGCTTCGGGGCAACAGGAGTGGAGGCCCCCCGGCCCCAAATTATTTTCCAAATACGGGGAATAGGCTGCTAAAATCCGCAGAATATACTATCAATTCCTTATCGAATTGGCAACTTTTATTCTATTGTGGATAGCCAGGAACAGGCAAAGAGCTTTTGAAGATTACAAGAAAGAAAACTCACACTTGCCACTTGCAAGGTAAAACAGCGAAAGAAAAATGTCTAAAAGCGGAAACAGCGTAAAAAATAAATAAAATAATCTCGTAAATAAAAAAATTTTTACGAGTGTTTACTAGTTGGAATTTGAATTTTTTTTTTTGAAGTCTCCATTGTGGGGGCCCCTCTTACGTGGAGGCCCCGGGGCTGTAGCCCCGGTTGCCCCCCCCTAAATCCGGCCCTGAATATCGAAAACGTACGGTTTCCCGCTATAAACAATTTTCTGCGCAACAACTACCTAAGTTGCCGTTGTCATCGACTTGTCTTTAAGGTGGCTTTCTGATCTTTGCCACATGAGACCACGACCGACAAAAATACAAATAAAATGCCACATGACATAGGCTATAAGTTTCATTTTCTACCGACATTGGTCTAGAGTAGTGGACCACAACCAACACTTTTAGGTTTAAAAAAATAACTTTAAAATAAGCAATTTAGAAGTGCAAAAATGTTCACGACATTCATGACGACTTTGCTCGATTTTGCCGGCGGGCGTAAATTTCAAAATGTTTAACTTCACGCGGACCACTGATAAAGTAAAGTATAGTTGGTATAGCGACCCACGCCGCCGCGCCGCTGCTTTGTGTGAGTGGTGTAGAGCACTTTATGTTAATTTTTATCGGTCGCGGTCGCTTGCCGCCTGTTCGGATCGGATCGCCGCCTTTACAAGTAAGGGCTTTTTCACATTATCCGATCCGATATCAGGGTAAGTAAAATGTATGAAATATGTACCTGTCTTTCATATTATCGGGCCCGATATCGGATATCGGTTCATACATTATACTAACCCATATATCGTATCGGCGTCCGACACCGATATCGGATCGGATAATGTGAAAACGCTCTAAGGGATTAATGTATTTTTTCAGACAGCAACGAATCTTACGGAGAGATAAACAACATAGGAAGATTGAGACGCGTGCCAGTCCAGAAAAACAAGAGATGAAGACTTTTTAACTGACTTCGACTAAAAGGAGGCGGTTATTATTATTAAGTCTGATCTTCATTTAATTTAAAGTAGTTTTAAGTACTATAAGTTGCCAATTTATAATAAGTTCTTTTAATAAATCAATATTGTTGTGTTGAAATGTTTTTTCTTTCTTTCAGGCCCAGTTGCGCCTAAATCCATACTAATATTATAAATGTGAATGTGTGTTTGTCTGTCTGTCGGTCTATCTATTACTTACGCTTAAGCCACTGAACCGATGTTGATGAAATTTGGTATGGACTATGGAGATACTTTGAGACCCGGGAAAGGACATAGGATACTTTTATAGCGAAAAAATGTACCTTTGCCGCGGGAGAAACGATTTTCTGCGCAACGGAGTTGCAGGCATTAAATTGTACTGTATAGGCTTCTTAACCTGCCAAATGTAGAGTAAGAATTAATGATAATTTAACTATTACGATGCAATGTACAGTGCACAGAAATAAATTAAGATAGAACGGCTAAGCGGGTGGAGTACGAGTACGCGTGTTTCAATCTTGCACAAGTGAGCAAGATTTGTTGAACATTCATTTAGTCAGCGCACACGTCTCGACTTGATTACACCGGAGCGGTTGTGCAAAAATGCCTCATTGTGCAATGTCTAATGGGGATTGTCCATTTTTTTTTAATTTTGCTCATTACAAAAACATTTCGAGGAATAAGGTCAGTGATCTTTTTCTGTATATAAACGAAAAAAATACCCATTAGTTACTTATATTTTTGAACAAATATGTTTAGCCTTTGTTTGACCTTCAATGGCGTTAAATTAGCAATAAATTCGACCAACATTACGTTTAGAACCTTTGGTAGGCTTCTCGTATCAGCTTTCACATAATGAGAACTTGCATTTGACGAACCAGCCATTATAAATAAGATTGAAAGGAAAAAACATACTGCAGAGGTCAATTATTGGCCGCCGATGATGACGTCAGAGCGAAACTTTAAAAAATTTTTGAGAAAAAACTAGCCAATGAATTTCAAAATTTAATTTATATTCTTAAAATACCCTATTTTAACGAAAAAAATATAAAAAGTACATGTGATTTTTTTTGGACAATGCCCATTGTAAAAACAGAAGTACGAAAGTGAATAGGTCAAAACTCAAAAGGAGGTATTTCTTGCCACGGGTAAGTTATTTGTTCTAACTAAAAGCAAAGCAAAAATTGACACGATCGATTCCATAGCAACGCACGCGCGTCGCCTTTCTATCTTGATTTATTTCTGTGGTACAGTGCTTTTACTTTTATCAAAGCGTTCAAATCCGACAAGTCGTTTAGGCTCTTGAGAGTGCCACAGGGCACAGACAAATTAACTCGATCTTTCTAATAAAGTCGGCTAACTCAACTGCCTAGGAATCAATTTCCTCGATGGTTTTTTTAATGAAATAAGGGGGCAACCGAGCAAACGGGTCGCCTGATGGAAAGCAACTACCGTCGCCCATGGACACTTGCAATATCAGAAGAGCTGCAAGTGCGTTGCCGGCCTTTTAAGAGGGAATACGCTCTTTTCTTGAAGGTTGGCAGGTCGTATAGGTTCGGAAATACTGCTGTTCGTTCCAGAGTTTTACAGTGTGCGGCAGAAAGTTACGCGAGAAACGCAAGGTGGAAGACTGCCACTCATCAAGGTGATGAGGATGGTATATATTTCGCGCGGGACGATGGCGAAAAGTTGCAGGTGGTATTTTTTTTTTTTTTTTTTATGAAATAAGGGGGCAAACGAGCAAACGGGTCACCTGATGGAAAGCAACTACCGTCGCCCATGGACACTCGCAGCATCAGAAGAGCTGCAGGTGCGTTGCCGGCCTTTTAAGAGGGAATAGGTAAGGGGAGGAAAGGGAATAGGGTAGGGTAGGGAAGGGAATAGGGTAGGGGATTGGGCCTCCGGTAAACTCACTCACTCGGCGAAACACAGCGCAAGCGCTGTTTCACGCCGGTTTTCTGTGAGAACGTGGTATTTCTCCGGTCGAGCCGGCCCATTCGTGCCGAAGCATGGCTCTCCCACGTATATGATTCATCTTTCTCGTCTCAGTGTGACCAGACTCTGAATTCGCGAGTGTACACTTACCCTAAATTCGCAAGTATGCACTGATCCTAAATGCGCGAAGTAGGGTGCGCCAATATTGATCACGCATGCGCACACACCCTCGCAGCATCACTGCCACAATAATAAGAGGTCCTCAGATAATATCTGAGGATAGGTTTTAATCTCATTTTGTATGGTTCAAAGTTATTTGAATCTTAGTTAAAGAAGTGATATTAATATTTGAGTAAAGAGAGTTCTTATGTTGTAGACTAGTTATAAATGGATAGTGAAAAATGAACTTACAAAATATGTTCGGAATAAAACTTAGGTGGTTACTGCTGCTGTTCTTGGTCAAGTCTACAAAAGGTAAGCATTTTTAACCGCCTCCCATCAAATGAGGTGATTTCTAATCATTATTTTATTATTCTTCATTAGTTTATCGTTATGGTGCAACGCCCCGCCTACTTACTGCGCTTTTGCATGTCGCAGTTGGAGGATAGATGGCGCTATTATAATGTTTCTCATTAAAAATATATAACAGATATACACAGTAGTATATCTGTTTACTAAAATTGGACCAGTAGTTACGAATAAACATAAGTAAATATACTTTTTTATTTTAGTTAACTAACTCTGTCTATGATTAAAATGTGAGGAAGGGCCTTTTCAAACTTACGACAGCACTCAGAGATGTTGAATGATAGATTTAATTTAATTTGGACGTACATTAATAAAATATAGAATTTGTGTCATAAATTCTATATTTTATTTTCGTCAAATTTCGTAATAAAATAACCGTTAAAATGTCTCTGAGTGTGGCCGTTAGACTTACCTACATCACTTATATTATGCATTCATACGACATAAACTTTGTATCATCAAAATAACCACGCTTTCGTTAAGCTTTGTTAAAGGCATATTTCGCAGCAAACTACGCTACACCAATCACACCACACAACCTAATTCACACACAAACTTTTGCTCTCAAAATAGTATGTAGCGTATGTCACTCACACGCAAACCTCTGCTCTCAAAATTCACGCTTTTGCTTAGCTTCAATAGTTATGTTCTACTACAAACTACGCTACATCACTCACACAACACAACCTAACTCACACAACCAAACACGCTTTCGTTTAGCTTCTTTAAAGTCATGTTCGCTACACCACTCACACATTCAAACATTCCAGGCGTGAAACTCCTCGAAGCGAATCCCGACGTGAAGCGCCTCTATGACGACCTCCTCAGCAACTACAACCGGTTAATACGACCGGTGATGAACGTGAGCGACATACTGACAGTGCGACTTGGGCTGAAGCTGTCGCAGTTGATGGAGGTCAACCTGAAGAACCAAGTGATGACGACGAATTTGTGGGTGGAACAGGTAAGGAATACGAGTATCCTACCAGTTTATTTATTTTTTGCTTACAAAATTATAATCTCTCGAATAATGGGTGAAGTGAACCCTTGATAGGTTAATAACCTGTAGTAAGGGTTTACAGTCCCTTTCCCTGTATATTTACAAATTAAAATTAGTGACGTTAATTTACGTGCGTAAACGATAAAGAGGCTTAAAATATAATTTGAGCCTTACTACGTACTACGTATTGAAATACATAATATTTTGACTGTGATTTCGCGGTGTAGCCATACCGCGCGTTTGCGGCCGCCGCGTATAAATCCAGCCTAAGAATCTTTCAACATGAAGAAATCTATCATTATCCCAGTAAAGATAAGCTATGTCACGTTCCAGAAATGGTACGACTACAAACTCCAGTGGAATCCTGAGGAGTACGGCGGTGTGGAGATGCTGTATGTACCGTCAGAACACCTGTGGCTGCCCGACATAGTGCTGTATAACAACTGGGATGGGAATTATGAGGTAATGTGTCTGAAATTAGTAAATAAGTTCCGTTACTTTTTAAGGATTTTTCCCGGAGATGTTTTGTCTCTGGAAAGGAAAATTACGAGTATAATCCTTTCAATGCAAAAAATCATACGAAATTTCAGAGATCTGAGAGAACTATAATATTCCTACTTAATTTATAGTCTAGAGTGCCCAGTATAGGTAATTAGCTTATACTATGAACTTGGTTTAAGGTATTTGGTTGTGGCTATCTTCAGATATTCTCAAGCCACTAGGCTCACGCCAATAAAAAAGTTACGAAGCTGCATCTTTTTAAAATTAGAACAGTATTTAAAAAAATAGTTATCATAATTCCTTTTCTTAATGTAACTAAAATATTTTAAATTGTAATTATTGTGCTAACAATCTTTTTTCCTCAACTACCTTGATGACATACCTGAGAAGTTGATTCCTAGATTTCCTGGGCAGATGGCGGACCTACGTAATTCAGTCGCGTTATGCCAGATCACAATTACTAACATTGAATTAAACAAATGACATAGGTCCGTCATCAGGATATGAATCAATTTCTTCGATGCGTATTTCTGCGCATGCGCATTCTATCGTATTTCATCCACCTTCTCACCATTCCAGGTGACTCTCATGACGAAAGCCACTCTCAAGTATACCGGCGAGGTGAACTGGAAGCCGCCCGCGATCTACAAGTCGTCGTGTGAGATCAACGTCGAATACTTCCCGTTCGACGAGCAGACTTGCTTCATGAAGTTTGGATCTTGGACTTATAATGGTGCCCAGGTAAGAGAAATAGCTAAGGATTAGATGTGACAGGTACCCTGCCAGTCTTTGTCACTTTGTCTTTCAGGAGATACGTTATGCTGGTTTCTCAAGGCGCGTAATGTCACAAGCCGGGCCGCTCCAGCTTGAGGCACACGCCGTGTGAAGGGGGTGGCTCGAGGTGGCGCGGGCTGGCTCGAGCAGGCGCGTCCGATCCGATTGAAGTCGGTAACTTCAAAGGCGCGGCTCGGGGCGGTTCGAGCGGCTCGTGAATCGTGATATTACACGACGTGAGAACGCTTAGCGCTGACTCGCCTGTTGGCTCGTGCTCGCTCAGTATAAATCAGCTCGGCGCGACGCGACTCGTGATAATACGCGCCGTGGCCCGTGAGAAGCCAGCATTAGTGACGCCTAGGTTCCGCAGTGGATGAGAATAGGATGATATTGGTAAATAAAATAAATAAAATAAAATATATTTTTATTCAAAATGGGTATCATGATACACTTTTTGAAAGTTGAACGAAGAAACTACGTTGCCTACCACCGGTTCGGGAACTACCCCGCCGAGAAGAACCGGCGTAAGAAACTCGCACGGGGCCATCTTTTACTAAAAAAATGGAAAATTACAATGTTATGGCTTACAGCTATGTAACAAAAATAAAAGAAAAGTAACCTGCATGGAGCCACCATATTCCCAAGGTGTGCTGTCCAGGACAGCGCTGTCCTTGATGAAATCATTGACTTTATAATACGCTTTAGCACACAAACGTTCTTTAACTGCTTTTTTAAAATTGTTTAAAGGTAGCTTTTGAACATTTTCTGGGATTTACATAAACTGATGCACACGTTGGTTTTTGTCCGAACGGGACGAATTCCGCTAGTACGTTTCGAGTGCAAGCCAGCTGTTCGCGCTAGTCTTACAGAATTCCAAATCCAAATTCCACATTCGGAAGTCGTATACGGAAAACTCGTATATGCGGTCAGCCTGAGTACTATCAGAAAAGTTGATTCCTAGGATGGAGGATATACGGGCAAGCGCTTACACAAAATTGTATTATCAGCGTTTGACACGATTTTAATAATTGTTAGCAATAAGTTCAGTTCGTATTCTGTCTGTCTGTACTCATATCGTTCTATCAGTCGATCAATAAACACGGCAGCCGCATCGCGTTGTGGTCTGAATTGACCCAATGCTGACCAATTGACGTTGGCGCTAATCCTTCTAACCCCTACCCTCCAGGTAGACCTAAAGCACATGGACCAGGTAGCCGGCAGCAGCCTGGTGCACGTCGGCATCGACCTGTCGGAGTTCTACCTGTCGGTGGAGTGGGACATCCTGGAGGTGCCCGCCACAAGGAACGAGGAGTATTACCCCTGCTGCCCGGAGCCTTTTTCAGGTGGAATTACCATAGCAACGTCTATATATTATGTACAGCCGCGTAGTTCTATCATGCCCAGCCCTGTTAGAATATCGAATACGTCGTATAAGGCTGCGTTTCCATCAGAGATGTGTTGCGAGGAATGTATTTTTGAGAACCAATAGAATCGCTTCATTGACGCACCATTTGACCGCAGAAATAAACGTTTCCTAAGTTATCTACATCTGGTAGGGATTATGGAACAGAAATAATATTATTATAACATAATTTTAGTCGCAGTAAAAAGTATCTGAATTTTCTGTATAGCAGCAATAAAATCCACAAACCTGCGTCTCTACTTGGACCGACATAATATCTCGAGAATAACATATCAAATAATAGTAAATTAGAGTACAAACAAAATAAAGAATTCTATAAATTGCAAACTGATACAGGTTAACTACATCTTGTTGTAAATATAATTTCTGGGTCTCGTCAAAAACCAGACCCTGTAGAACTTTACTTTTAGTCTAAGATAAGAGCTTATTATGAACCGATGTGCCTAAATCATAAAGTTATAGCGGAATAGAGAAACAAAGGCCTGAGCAAGCGAGATGTGACTATCATATATCATATACATGACAGCATAACTCTTTTTTTGATGTCCAGACAATTTAATCTCGTAGAAAGATGCTTTTGTCTGAAACGTATAAACGACGTATAACGACGTATAACGAAACGAAAAAATATTTTTACACACAGATGTAAATCAATTTCTGTTTCGTTTGACAGCTCGAGATTGTTGCTCTATCCCGCTAGGTATATTAACTTTATGGCCTAAATTGACATTTTGTTTCAGACATAACATTTAAGCTAACAATGAGGAGGAAAACCTTGTTCTATACAGTAAACCTTATAATTCCATGCGTGGGACTAACGTTTTTGACAGTACTCGTTTTCTATCTACCCTCAGACTCTGGAGAAAAGGTAAGTCCTGCTCAGTTTATATTAAAAACCATCCAGACACATGCCGAGAAATTTCGAGAAACGCATCTCATATCTTCTCGCTCTTGGTCAATGCAACACAAACAATTTTGAGACTATTTTGCAAGTGTCCCGAAGTTTATGTGAAATAATTTTTATCTAGAGCAAGAATACACCAAATCTTACCCATTACCCATTTCTTTTTAACATATAGAATGAGAGAAATTTAAAAAACAGCTGTTAAGACGATAGTCTTGCTAAGAGGGTAAGTAATTGTTTTCTGATTTCTCGGCTTGTTTTTGGATGTATAAGGTCACTTCCCATACGCGTATGCTTATATTTAAACGTAGCTTTACAAATTCCAAAAAGTAAAATTAGTTATTTACTGAAGAGATAAAAAATAATATTAAATCATTTCAAAGGTATATAATAGTAGTGAAGGAATGGTTGATTAATAACTAGGTACATTTAAAGTAGTTCATAATGATATAAATGCATTTTAGTTACTAATAGAAATAATATGTAAGAGTGGAATAGTTTTATTAAATAGAATTGAACTAGATTAGTCTAAAAATCTTATTAGATTCAATTAATAAGTAGTAAAAATAGTAATCGTAGTTGAAACTAAAATAGAAACAATTAACATAGAAAAATTGTAAGTAATGGGCATTTATTTGTAAAAGGAATTTTTTTCTTAGAAATTATATTGTTATTGTAATTATAAGTATATTTGTCGTAAACAATAGAAAGACTTTTATATATATACATAACAAATGCGAAAGCTCATCGTAGAGCAAGTACGCAGTAAATAATAATTACTAAAACAATACTAGATTAATATTAGTCCTTAATTATTAATGTTCTTCAAAAACTTTTTTGGCCATGTTATAAACATACGTACTATGGGAAGCAATCCAAAAGTGTACTGTATATACTGTTTCCATTGTCTTGTGAAACATTTTCTGTTCATTCCGATTCCAAATTGACTATAAATTCAAAAGGTGTTTTCTATCGTTCAGAAATATAAGTCTAGCAGAAAAATAAATCAGAGAAATTGAAGTAAGAAAATTAATTAGAGAAGACTTGATATAAAAATACATATTTTAACTAAGCTGAATTAAAACAATATCAATACAGAATTTAAAGGTATGGTGACGATACTAGAAGTCTACAAAAATATTGATTGAGGATCTCATAAAGCAAAATTTTCCAGTTGCTATATCTATTTATTTACCGTATACAACTATAAAATAAGTATTGCATGGGGTTGAGGTTTTTAGATAATAATGATTATTGTAGTTGATAATATTATGTGAGATAGTAGACTTATACTTCTGATTCGATTCTTGTCAATATCCACCTGTCTTGTATTTTACTGTGTTTCTATATCCGCTCTCGAAACTATAGAATATAATATAACTTCACCTGGTCAAGGAAAAGAATATACTTATTGATGGCGGCTTCTATTTCTGGCCTTATTTTTTAATCTATTTCATTAAAAAGTTTTGTAAGTAAGTAAAGTTTAAAAGTAAGATTATTTTTCTAATTTCAGACTTGCAGATTATTGGTTTACTTTTTTTTATAATATTATCATAATTTTGATTGTCTATATTGTAGTTTTCGAGGGCGGATAGTTTCTGCAGGTACCATTTCCATTCTTCCATCCAGTCACCCTTTCATCCATTTCCATCACCACTATGGTCTTTTTTGATTCATTTTTAGATGTGTGGATGTGACTATCATAATTATAACATCGCTTGCTTACAACGATTGTCTTTCTACTGGGATGTTTTTCTTCAAAATTGAGAACGCACTCGAATTGGCATATAAGCACGTTCTATTAAAACTAATTCAGTTCCTTTTGATTTGTTTACTTTGTGTAATTTAATTTTCTTTTTATCAAAATTCAAATTTGGACTACTACAATACAAATTAGGCGACCAATGGAAGACCAATTCAACCACAGATCTCTACGATTCGGCATAATCTTTTTCACTACTAATATTTTAAATCATAAGCGCTGATCAATCAAAATTTCTGTTTGAGTAGGTCTAAATACATTGCCTGAGACGGGTCGCAAAATTTGTATTCGCCATTCCAGTGGAAAGACTGCTTACTGATTAACTTACTCAAAAAGGACTTCTCTCCTTAGATATCGCTCTGCATCTCAATCCTGGTGTCCCTCACTGTGTTCTTCCTTGGTCTGGCCGAGATCATTCCGCCAACGTCCCTGGCAATCCCCCTGCTTGGGAAATATCTACTATTCACCATGATCCTCGTCTCGCTGAGCGTTTGGGTCACTGTATGCATTGTTAACGTCCATTTCAGGTAATTCATGCATCTTTTCTCTCTCGTAGATATCGTTAAGCATCTCGATACTGGTTTCGCTGACCGTGTTTTTCCTGTTACTGGCCGAAATTATACCGCCCACGTCCCTAGCGATTCCACTTTTAGGGAAATACTTGCTGTTCACAATGATACTGGTGTCGCTAAGTGTGTGGATGACGGTGTGTGTGCTAAACGTACATTTTAGGTGAGTCTCAACTTGCCAGAGTAGTTCCCTTCCGTTTATTTTACTCTTCCTTCCTTCTATTAGCTTTTTCTGTGCAATCTAGAGGTTCTAGAAAATCTAATAGCACATTATTTCTTACTTTGCCTTCGTTAGATATTTTAATAGCAACAAAACGTAAACTTGTGTAAACTTAACAACTACATAGCGTACCTTCTAAAAGTAATTAAGCTAATGCTAATTTATAACGAGGAAAAGCTACATAGTTTAAAATTTTAATGGAATAATCCAATAAGGTCTAACATTTTTTTAAATTTATTTTGTTTGTAGCAATGATATAATCAATAACTCTAACAATGTGTAAAACAGCATTATTTATGTTGCTACTTACTCCCCTCAAAAATGCGAAGCAATCTCTTTATTTCTTATTTTCTTCTTTAGTCACAGCCACTTATGAAATTATCTTTCTGTAATCTATTCTCAGATATCTCACCTTTGCTGCTTTTCTTCTACCCTTCCCTAGTTTTCTATCTATAATCCCATTTTGGGTCCAGTTAAGTTCAGGAATAACAAAAACAATAATAATAGCGAGCCAAGGAGGAACTAAAATCGTTCAAAAATAGGATGGATATTTTGTAAGTTATCTGACTGATATTTATTGATGCAGTAAATTTGAGTTATTAAAAATAAGTAGAAAGTGCACACAGATTAAATAATATTAGTTGAATCTATATGCTCCGTAAATTGAAATAGATCTAAAAAGTGTTATGAATGCAACGATGTACAAAAAGTAACAAATCATTGTTAAGCACTTCAATTTCACTATACAAAGTGTTTTTTTGCAATCTTACACAAACATTTTTACTGGTTATTTTATGAAAGTTTAAAATGTCTACTTCAGTTTTCCAAAAACAGCCTAGTTGATCGTAGAATGCGTCGAAAGCATGTTACCTAGCGGCCATATTTCAAGGCATTGTTCTCTTATCTCACATGTTACAATGACCGTACCTGATTTATAGCACTGAATATTTCATGAATTGACCATTATGTGATCGCCGAATGCTATTCAGAAGTTGCATATGCAAAGAATGTGATATCACAGTTTTACTATTGATGCAATAATGTAGCTTTGTTTTTGTTTGGTTTAGTTCGTTTCCTAACGAACTTCAATCTTTTAATACTTGTATTATCGAGAAATATCGATGTTGTTGTTTGTAACAGTTGATGAGATCCAATCTCTTTCATAATAAATAGTATTTAGTATGAAAGAGATTGAATCGAAGGCAATGCAATATTATCTGCAGATAATATTGCATTCAAAAGTATATAAATCGGATAAAAGTTGACGAAAATATTTTACATCATCTAAAATATCAACATGTTGGACTAGATTTTAAAACTTTTTGTCGAAGACAGTAAATAATTTATAAGAAAAGGGAATTGAGAGCAGTGAAGTTTTAGTTTTTAACTACATCAAGTTTCAAAAGCCTTTTAACTAGGTACATCTAGTTTGCAAATCCTTTTCAGTTTTAGAATATTTTTAGCTATATGTGGCCATTGGGCTTTTTTTAAAAACTATGCACCTAAACTAAGGCAGGTTCCACACTAAAAAAAACTACATATCGAGTACCTAATATGTCATTGTAATAATATTTCTTTTTCATCAGAAGTAGACAGTTTGTATCTTAATTCTGTCTATTTTGATCTGTATTGTGTAACTTTAAACGAGTCTTTTATATTCTTTTGAATCCTGCTAGGTCCCCATCCACTCACACCATGTCTCCCTGGATGAAGAAGCTGTTCCTGCAGCTCATGCCCAAGCTGCTGATGATGAGGAGGACCAAGTACTCGCTGCCGGACTACGATGACACCTTCGTTTCTAACGGATACACCAATGAGCTGGAAATGAGGTAAGAGGGATCCCTTCTTGATGGTGTTTACCAATATGCCTACATAACCATACCTAAATAAGGCCTTGCTATAACTTGGGCCATTTTAAAGGTAAATTCATCTTATCAATATTTATTATTAAATAAGAATATCAACATCAGCTATATAATGTAAAATAGCCGCGAACCGCTTCGAGAAAAGTATGGTACGGCCGTGCCTTTGCTAAAAAGCTTGGCTGGGGCACTACCGTGCCCCCAGATATATCGAAACACGAATATGATCTAGAAAACTAATTTATTTTTATGGAACAAAAATTAATTAAGATCGAAAGTCCTGTTGGACCCTTGCACTTTTGAAATGTGTCGAATTTTATTTAGCTTCGGTATCGTATTAGCTGCAGTTCAAATGGCGCGGCCGGATCCGGCCGCTTGGGGATTGAGGGGTATACCTACGCCAGAAATACTGCAGCATCGGCTTTGGCGAAAACGTAAACGTATACAACTTTTACATTTTCGCTGTCTGCTACCGTAAATATACAGGACCAAATTAACGCAATTAATGAAACGAAGTTAAATCTTAACCTGCTTTACCGATTGAAATTAAGATGCATTTCAATAATCGAAATCGCAATAATAAACGACGAAATTCGCGAAACCCAACATATTTCGTAATCCGACGCGAGTATTAATTCGATAACGCGATGTGGACGTGACAAGTGACAAGCAGACGGGCGTTTTTTTTGGCACATCTTATAACTTCAAAAAAATGTTTAAAAAAAAAACACCTCCCTCCGAATTTAATTTACCACTAAGATGAAAGTAATGATACATGACAAGCTTAAATACGCGTAGAGTAATAAAATAATAAGCCGCGTAGAGTGTATTATAGAGTGTCAAAAAAGTATAAATACAAAAAAATAAAAAAATTACAAAATAGTATACGAGAATTTTAGAGAATAATATTATATTCTGCGGTAAATTTTATAAACAAAAAACAGTTTTTCGCTATAGACCGTCACTGCCAAATTTCCATATTTTCTTTAAAACGAAAAAGATACCATACATCAGTTGGATGACCTAACTTCATAGACCAGTGCGTCTTAATTTGCGGTGACGAATAAAATTTTACTACCGAATCCAATTGTGTATCAGCTCTACATATAAGAATAGAAAAAACTAGTGTAGGTGGTCGGAGACAAAAATAAACGCCCACAGGTCGCTCGTCTGCGCGACCGAATCAATTCCACACCGCCTCTGAGGGGAAGCGACGTCGATATTTATTCTCTTTATAGTAATCAACATTCTCAATATTTTATTTTGCAAAATGGAACGTTGCTTTCTTTATTCCCTTTAAGTTTCGTTTCGATTTAAAATGTAAAGTTTTTCTTGGTTCGAGCAACAAAGACTAAATCCTTGGTCTGACAAAATTTTATTAATATTTTTGTTTTCTTTTTAGGACTTTTCATGTTATTGAGAAGTCGTTTAATGTTTTGCGAAGGTTATTTGTATTTGTTGATGCTTATTTTGTTTAAAACCGATAGCCAATACAGTCGAAATAACATTTTTATCTTTTTCTTTTTTCTGTTAAATTATTTTAATATTAATTTGTCCTCTGTATCATACTTACTACTTTCCTTATCTAACTATAACTATGTATACCCGAGGAAATTGATTCCTAGGCAGTTGACAGACCTACGTCGTTTTGTCGGCGGGTCAATTCAGACCGTAACGCGACGCGTAGATGCATTTCTTAATTTGTATTGAATTGGCAGATTTGCAAGACGTCTACAATGGAAGTCTGTCAAAAGCATACAAATTTAGAAATGCATCTACGCGTCGCATTGCAGTCTGAATTGACTCTAATGTCAATTCTATGTTAGCTGTGATCGGTCGGATGGGTTTGACTTAACGCGACCGAATTACTTAGGTCCGTCATCTGCATACGTGGGAGAGCCATGCTTCGGCACGAATGGGCCGGCTCAACCGGATAAATACCACGTTCTCACAGAAAATCGGCGTGAAACAGCGCTTGCGCTGTGTTTCGCCGAGTGAGTGAGTTTACCGGAGGCCCAATCCCCTAACCCCTACCCTATTTCCTTCCCTACCCTCAACTATTCCCTTCCCTTCCCTTCCCTTTCCTACCCTCCTCTATTACCCTATTCCCTCTTAAAAGGCCGGCAACGCACTTGCAGCTCTTCTGATGCTGCGAGTGTCCATGGGCGACGGAAGTTGCTTTCCATCAGGTGACCCGTTTGCTCGTTTGCCCCCTTCTTTCATAAAAAAAAGCCCCATACGCTCACCCGTGAACAAGACACAATAGAATATCTATTTTGTCTCGTTTTCCCACGATCGCGGGTTCAGATTTTGTTCGAAACAGCCTTGTAAATTTGTACTTTTAGTACATGTAACAATTTAGTACATGTCAATCAGCAATAAATCTTAACAGCCAACTTAATAGCTCAATAAAACTTATATTCCAACAAAAATGCGATATGCATGTCAATTACGCACATAAATTCGTTTTTACTAGCATTATAATTCTGTTTTATTGATTTCCTTCAAAACTTCATCAAGTTTTATTCCGACATCTTTTGTGTCCAAAACTTTTATTGCAGGGTCTTATTTATATTTTCTTTCTCTTGTATAATAATAATAATAGCTCCAACACCGGTTTCGGTGACGGTGGCCGGTTTCATTGAAACCGGGCCAGGTACGCAGGATTAATTTATAGTGCCCAAGTGTGTGCGCAGTACACAAGAGCACTCTCTATTCCTTTACTCTCATAACCCAGTGGGACGGACGACCGACACGACTGGCGAGAGATCAGGCGCAGGACCGACTTTTTACATGCCCATACGACGCATGGATCATCTTACTTGTCAGACAATTAGGTGATCGGCCTGCATTGTCCTAACCAAACTTGGAAATAACATGTTTCCAACGCGGGAATCGAACCCACGACCTCCGAGTCAAGAGCCGCGCTCTATACCACTAGACCACGGAGGCATTTTCTCTTGTATATTACCTATATTAAATGCAAAAATTTTAATCGCGTAAATGGTGACACAAGAGCGTTTGCCACTACAATAAGACGGTACAATCATTACAGGCATATTCTGGACGTATTAAACAGCCAGCATCCAATGCATTGGATAAATAACCATGAACCAAATAATTCATTAAGCAAACTGTTTTACTTAGTAAAACTTTTATTACTTACTGAAAAAACTGAAATAAACGATTTGAATTTACTAAATGGCTACTTGACGTCGACTTTTATGAACATTGCTTTTGTATGAAGTATAAATTATATGGTGGTTATTTATTTCTGATGTTCAAATCACTCTTTGATGATATAAAAAGCTGAGCTAATTTTAACAATCCTTATACGAGATTTATACTCGCGTCTCGTGGCTCGCGCGCGAATGTAAATCGAGTATTACAGGAGTGACAAATCACTCACCAACCCTATCAACCGTTCGTGGTTACACAGGTCATATCATGGGAATGAGCATTCTAACGTCCTGGGCCCTTCAGATGCCAACTTCTTGTTTTCCTACAAGTTATCCATATCCATACTAATATTATAAATGCGAAAGGGTGTATATCTTTCTGTATGTTACCTCTTTACGCCCAAACCGCTGAACCGATTTTGCTGGAATTTGGTATGGAGATACTTTGAGTCACGGGAAAAAACATAGGATACTTTTTGTCCCGGAATGTACGATTCCCACCCAATTCCTAGTTTGATCTGAGCTCTCTTCATCTCCCAGCAGGGACAGTCTAACGGATACCTTCGGCAAGGAAGACGGGGAGTACCGCAAGTCCCCCGCGCCAGAGGACATGCTCGGCGCCGGCGCGCAACGCCCGTCAGGTGAGACTGATTCATGTGAGTTCAACAGTTTTTGAAAATACATATTACACACATTTCAAAGCCTTTCAAAATGCTTTCACCAGTTTTGATAGAGGTCAAATATGCATGGAAAATGACATATATTTCGATAGCGAAGATAGAGGTCAAAAATGAAATGGCTTATTAACGCGTAGCTAAAAGTCATGTTGCTTTTTATTTAGTGATTGCCTTTATTTAAAGAAGAAGAAGAACTTCGCTATTGAAACTAGCGAATGAATTTTGACATAGAACTCAGGTTCAAATGCTGTTGGGATGCCCTTTGGAACGAAACATCATATAAACGAGTGGCGATGTTATCGAAAAAGAACGTGATACACGGTTGGTGGCGAACTTACAGCATTTGAATCTGATAATATATACAATACGTTTTTTTTTTCAATATACCAGCTTTTCTAGTAGCTATTCCACTTGAGAGACTACCAAACTTACCTACAGATTCACATTTTATCTTGTACTTACCTTATTTAATGTCTTATTACAAAATATTATGCTAGTGTCTGTGTCCACTCACGACCGCCAATCTTCAGTGACGGAATCTGAGAATATGCTCCCGCGCCACCTGTCCCCCGAAGTAGCGGCCGCGTTGCAGAGCGTCCGTTTTATCGCGCAGCACATCAAGGACGCTGATAAGGATAACGAGGTAATCCCCCACTTTCTCTTCTTAATCATTATCACTATCATTATAATAATAATAACTCCCAAACCGGTTTCGGTGACGGTCGCCGGTTGTATTGAAACCAGGCCAGTTACGCAGAAGTTTTTATAGTGCTCAAGTGTGTGCGCAGTACACACTTGATCACTCTATTCCTTTACCATCATAATTCAGTGAAATTTATAATAATAATAACTCCCACACTGGTTTTGGTGTCGGTGGCCGGTTCTATTGAAACCAGACCAATTACGCAGAAGTTTTTATAGTGCTCAAGTGTGTGCGCAGTACACAAGAGCACTCTATTCCTTTACTCTCATAATTCAGTGGGATGGAAGACCGACACGACTGGCGAGAGATCATATAGAACCGACTTTCTACATGCCCATTGCCCATCCGATGCATGGATCATCTTACTTGTCAGATAATCAGGTGATCAGCTTGCATTGTCCTAACCAAACTTGGAAATATCATTTTTCCAACTCGGGAATCGAACCCACGACCTCAAAGTCCAGAGCTACGCTCTATAACTACTGGGCTACGGAGGCGTTAACTATTATTATTATTGTAGTCAGCATCTTCCTCACTATCGTCCTAATCATCATTGTCATCATCTCGCTTCACGTCAAGTTCATCAATAAGAGTATCATCATGGACTTTCTTGTCTTTATTATCATTATCATTACTACCGTTATCACCTCCGTTGTCTGTCGTTGTTATCATTACATCATCGTGATTATCATTATTTAAATCATAACCTAAAAGTATTTAAGTTTAACCACAAAACGGGTAACTTTTATAAATATCAAAGTCAATGTCGACTAAAAAAGAAATCACAGCTTAGATGCATAGATTATATTATTATTAAGTTTACGAGCTTTTCATTTAAATTATTATTATTACGAGCATTTTATTTAAAATATTGATCAATGTTATCTAATTCGAATGCCCACGTTGTTTTGTAGGATCGGAATAACAAGAGAAATAAATCACAAAACTCTGTACAAAGTTCAATACGAAGCTCTTTGATGAATTCCGCAAAAGTTTACACTTTCATAATTTTCACCGACGTAACAAAATAATATAATGATTATGTGTATTGTACAATATTTACGGGTCTGTATTTTATAACTGTCATAAAATTCATGACGCTCTAAATATATTAAAATTCATTAACAATTTCGGTAACAATTAAAATTATATATTATATCCAATTTCGACTAGTAAAAAAAGTAAAATATATTTCGAATAGACGCTTTGTAGGAGTACTGACTGTATTAATAATTATTATTATTCTAAAGGCTATTGTAGCACGAAACTATGTGGTTGCTACGTGAGTGCTAAACGGGTGCTACTTAAGCGCTAAGCGGGTGCTACGTAAGCGTTACGTGGGCATAGTAAAAGGAGGGGAAGTAAGTTATCTTCATACAAAGACACCGCGCGCGGCTTGTATGTGTGCGCCATAGTATCAATGCGCCGCCACGTACGGCACACAATAAAATCTCGGCCAGTTTTACTAGGCTGGTACCGCCGAGATTTTGTTGTGTGCCGTACGTGGCGACGCATTGATACTATGGCGCACACTTACAAGCCGCGCGAGGTGCCTTTGCATGAAGATAACTTACTTCCCCTCCTTTTACTATGACGTGGGTGTTACGTGAGTTCTAAATGGGTGTTACGAAAGTGCTACGTGGGTGCTACGTAAGTGCTACGTGGGTGCTACGTGGATGCTACGTGTGTTACCAGAGTGCTACTTGAATTTTTTGTGGCTGCTACGTGGGTGCTACGTGAGTGCTACGTGGGTGCTACGTGAGTGCTACGTGGGTGCTACGTGAGTGCAATGTTTTTTTTTTTTTTTTTTTTTATGAAATAAGGGGGCAAACGAGCAAACGGGTCACCTGATGGAAAGCAACTTCCGTCGCCCATGGACACTCGCAGCATCAGAAGAGCTGCATGTGCGTTGCCGGCCTTCTAAGGGGTAATAGGGGAGGGTAGGGAAGGGAAAAGGGGAGGGTACGGGAGGAAATAGGGGAAGGTAGGGAAAGGAAAAGGGTAGGGGATTGGGCCTCCGGTAAACTCACTTACTCGGCGAAACACAGCGGAAGCGCTGTTTCACGCCGGTTTTCTGTGGACGTGGACGTGGTATCTCTCCGGTCGAGCCGGCCCATTCGTGCCGAAGCATGGCTCTCCCACGTCAGGGGTGTGTCATGTGGGTGCTACGTGGGTGCTACGTGAGTGCAATGTGGGTGCTACGTGGGTGCTACGTGAGTGCAATGTGGGTGCTACGTGAGTGCTACGTGAGTGCAATGTGGGTGCAACGTGAGTTCTACGCGAGGGCTATGTGGGTGCTACGTGAGTGCAATGTGGGTGCTACGTGAGTGCTACGTGAGTGCAATGTGGGTGCTACGTGGGTGCTACGTGAGTGCAATGTGGGTGCTACGTGAGTGCTACGTGAGTGCAATGTGGGTGCAACGTGAGTTCTACGCGAGGGCTATGTGGGTGCTACGTGAGTGCTACGTGAGTGCAATGTGGGTGCAACGTGAGTTCTACGCGAGGGCTATGTGGGTGCAACGTGAGTTCTACGCGAGGGCTATGTGGGTGCTACGTGAGTGCAATGTGGGTGCTACGTGAGTGCTACGTGAGTGCAATGTGGGTGCTACGTGGGTGCTACGTGAGTGCAATGTGGGTGCAACGTGAGTTCTACGCGAGGGCTATGTGGGTGCTACGTGAGTGCAATGTGGGTGCTACGTGAGTGCTACGTGAGTGCAATGTGGGTGCAACGTGAGTTCTACGCGAGGGCTATGTGGGTGCTACGTGAGTGCAATGTGGGTGCTACGTGAGTGCTACGTGAGTGCAATGTGGGTGCAACGTGAGTTCTACGCGAGGGCTATGTGGGTGCTACGTGAGTGCTACGTGAGTGCTACGTGAGTGCAATGTGGGTGCAACGTGAGTTCTACGCGAGGGCTACGTGGGTGCTACGTGAGTGCAATGTGGGTGCTACGTGAGTGCAATGTGGGTGCAACGTGAGTTCTACGCGAGGGCTATGTGGGTGCTACGTGAGTGCTACGTGAGTGCTACGTGAGTGCAATGTGGGTGCAACGTGAGTTCTACGCGAGGGCTATGTGGGTGCAACGTGAGTTCTACGCGAGGGCTATGTGGGTGCTACGTGAGTGCAATGTGGGTGCTACGTGAGTGCTACGTGAGTGCAATGTGGGTGCTACGTGGGTGCTACGTGAGTGCAATGTGGGTGCTACGTGAGTGCTACGTGAGTGCAATGTGGGTGCAACGTGAGTTCTACGCGAGGGCTATGTGGGTGCTACGTGAGTGCTACGTGAGTGCAATGTGGGTGCAACGTGAGTTCTACGCGAGGGCTACGTGGGTGCTACGTGAGTGCAATGTGGGTGCAACGTGAGTTCTACGCGAGGGCTATGTGGGTGCTACGTGAGTGCAATGTGGGTGCTACGTGAGTGCTACGTGAGTGCAATGTGGGTGCTACGTGAGTTCTACGCGAGGGCTATGTGGGTGCTACGTGAGTGCAATGTGGGTGCTACGTGAGTGCAATGTGGGTGCTACGTGGGTGCTACGTGAGTGCAATGTGGGTGCTACGTGAGTTCTACGCGAGGGCAATGTGGGTGCAACGTGAGTTCTACGCGAGGGCTACGTGGGTGCTACGTGAGTGCAATGTGGGTGCAACGTGAGTTCTACGCGAGGGCTATGTGGGTGCTACGTGAGTGCAATGTGGGTGCTACGTGAGTGCTACGTGAGTGCAATGTGGGTGCTATGTGGGTGCTACGTGAGTGCAATGTGGGTGCTACGTGAGTGCTACGTGAGTGCAATGTGGGTGCTATGTGGGTGCTACGTGAGTGCAATGTGGGTGCTACGTGAGTGCTACGTGAGTGCAATGTGGGTGCTACGTGAGTTCTACGCGAGGGCTATGTGGGTGCTACGTGAGTGCAATGTGGGTGCTACGTGAGTGCTACGTGAGTGCAATGTGGGTGCTATGTGGGTGCTACGTGAGTGCAATGTGGGTGCTACGTGAGTGCTACGTGAGTGCAATGTGGGTGCTATGTGGGTGCTACGTGAGTGCAATGTGGGTGCTACGTGAGTGCAATGTGGGTGCAACGTGAGTTCTACGCGAGGGCTATGTGGGTGCTACGTGGGTGCTACGTGAGTGCAATGTGGGTGCTACGTGGGTGCTACGTGAGTGCAATGTGGGTGCTACGTGAGTTCTACGCGAGGGCTATGTGGGTGCTATGTGGGTGCTACGTGAGTGCAATGTGGGTGCTACGTGGGTGCTACGTGAGTGCAATGTGGGTGCTACGTGGGTGCTACGTGAGTGCAATGTGGGTGCTACGTGAGTTCTACGCGAGGGCTATGTGGGTGCTACGTGAGTGCAATGTGGGTGCAACGTGAGTTCTACGCGAGGGCTATGTGGGTGCTACGTGAGTGCAATGTGGGTGCTACGTGAGTGCTACGTGAGTGCAATGTGGGTGCTATGTGGGTGCTACGTGAGTGCAATGTGGGTGCTACGTGAGTGCTACGTGAGTGCAATGTGGGTGCTATGTGGGTGCTACGTGAGTGCAATGTGGGTGCTACGTGAGTGCAATGTGGGTGCAACGTGAGTTCTACGCGAGGGCTATGTGGGTGCTACGTGAGTGCAATGTGGGTGCTACGTGAGTGCTACGTGAGTGCAATGTGGGTGCTACGTGGGTGCTACGTGAGTGCAATGTGGGTGCAACGTGAGTTCTACGCGAGGGCTATGTGGGTGCTACGTGAGTGCAATGTGGGTGCTACGTGAGTGCTACGTGAGTGCAATGTGGGTGCAACGTGAGTTCTACGCGAGGGCTATGTGGGTGCTACGTGAGTGCAATGTGGGTGCTACGTGAGTGCTACGTGAGTGCAATGTGGGTGCTACGTGGGTGCTACGTGAGTGCAATGTGGGTGCTACGTGAGTGCTACGTGAGTGCAATGTGGGTGCAACGTGAGTTCTACGCGAGGGCTATGTGGGTGCTACGTGAGTGCTACGTGAGTGCTACGTGAGTGCAATGTGGGTGCAACGTGAGTTCTACGCGAGGGCTACGTGGGTGCTACGTGAGTGCAATGTGGGTGCTACGTGAGTGCTACGTGAGTGCAATGTGGGTGCAACGTGAGTTCTACGCGAGGGCTATGTGGGTGCTACGTGAGTGCTACGTGAGTGCTACGTGAGTGCAATGTGGGTGCAACGTGAGTTCTACGCGAGGGCTATGTGGGTGCAACGTGAGTTCTACGCGAGGGCTATGTGGGTGCTACGTGAGTGCAATGTGGGTGCTACGTGAGTGCTACGTGAGTGCAATGTGGGTGCTACGTGGGTGCTACGTGAGTGCAATGTGGGTGCTACGTGAGTGCTACGTGAGTGCAATGTGGGTGCAACGTGAGTTCTACGCGAGGGCTATGTGGGTGCTACGTGAGTGCTACGTGAGTGCAATGTGGGTGCAACGTGAGTTCTACGCGAGGGCTACGTGGGTGCTACGTGAGTGCAATGTGGGTGCAACGTGAGTTCTACGCGAGGGCTATGTGGGTGCTACGTGAGTGCAATGTGGGTGCTACGTGAGTGCTACGTGAGTGCAATGTGGGTGCTACGTGAGTTCTACGCGAGGGCTATGTGGGTGCTACGTGAGTGCAATGTGGGTGCTACGTGAGTGCAATGTGGGTGCTACGTGGGTGCTACGTGAGTGCAATGTGGGTGCTACGTGAGTTCTACGCGAGGGCAATGTGGGTGCAACGTGAGTTCTACGCGAGGGCTATGTGGGTGCTACGTGAGTGCTACGTGAGTGCAATGTGGGTGCAACGTGAGTTCTACGCGAGGGCTACGTGGGTGCTACGTGAGTGCAATGTGGGTGCAACGTGAGTTCTACGCGAGGGCTATGTGGGTGCTACGTGAGTGCAATGTGGGTGCTACGTGAGTGCTACGTGAGTGCAATGTGGGTGCTACGTGAGTTCTACGCGAGGGCTATGTGGGTGCTACGTGAGTGCAATGTGGGTGCTACGTGAGTGCTACGTGAGTGCAATGTGGGTGCTATGTGGGTGCTACGTGAGTGCAATGTGGGTGCTACGTGAGTGCTACGTGAGTGCAATGTGGGTGCTATGTGGGTGCTACGTGAGTGCAATGTGGGTGCTACGTGAGTGCAATGTGGGTGCAACGTGAGTTCTACGCGAGGGCTATGTGGGTGCTACGTGGGTGCTACGTGAGTGCAATGTGGGTGCTACGTGGGTGCTACGTGAGTGCAATGTGGGTGCTACGTGAGTTCTACGCGAGGGCTATGTGGGTGCTATGTGGGTGCTACGTGAGTGCAATGTGGGTGCTACGTGGGTGCTACGTGAGTGCAATGTGGGTGCTACGTGGGTGCTACGTGAGTGCAATGTGGGTGCTACGTGAGTTCTACGCGAGGGCTATGTGGGTGCTACGTGAGTGCAATGTGGGTGCAACGTGAGTTCTACGCGAGGGCTATGTGGGTGCTACGTGAGTGCAATGTGGGTGCTACGTGAGTTCTACGCGAGGGCTATGTGGGTGCTACGTGAGTGCAATGTGGGTGCTACGTGAGTTCTACGCGAGGGCTATGTGGGTGCTACGTGAGTGCAATGTGGGTGCTACGTGAGTGCTACGTGAGTGCAATGTGGGTGCTATGTGGGTGCTACGTGAGTGCAATGTGGGTGCTACGTGAGTGCTACGTGAGTGCAATGTGGGTGCTATGTGGGTGCTACGTGAGTGCAATGTGGGTGCTACGTGAGTGCAATGTGGGTGCAACGTGAGTTCTACGCGAGGGCTATGTGGGTGCTACGTGGGTGCTACGTGAGTGCAATGTGGGTGCTACGTGGGTGCTACGTGAGTGCAATGTGGGTGCTACGTGAGTTCTACGCGAGGGCTATGTGGGTGCTATGTGGGTGCTACGTGAGTGCAATGTGGGTGCTACGTGGGTGCTACGTGAGTGCAATGTGGGTGCTACGTGGGTGCTACGTGAGTGCAATGTGGGTGCTACGTGAGTTCTACGCGAGGGCTATGTGGGTGCTACGTAGGCATTATATGGGTGCTACGTAAGGGCTACATTAGTGCTACATGGGTGCAACACAGATGCTATGAGAATAATGTTTTCCGTCTTTTGAAATTGATTGCAATACATCACTAATTAATTTGGATTTCCTTTCTATATTTCTAATGCAGCCTGCCTAGCATACGCCAACGAGATATCTCACTCTCGAGATAATTAAAAACTACTCGTCTCATTATGTCAAAATCTCGACATAATTTCGACAAAACTCTATAAAAATGTTATTTCGATGATAGAACTACGCGAGAAAAAATGTTTGTCATGCTAGGGTCAACAGAGATGAAGAGACAAACCATCAAACATCGAGAAAATATGTAGAGTGAGATATGTTGCTATATGCTTAATTTTTTTATACTATAAACCTTAAAATTTTATTGCTTAGTTTTTAACGTAACAATAATATTTTGCACTAAACATAATACCAATGCAAAATTGAGGAATATATCTAGTATATCCAAGTACGCGTTGTGCCCTGAGTCCTGACCCCCTGTCCCAAATATCCGTCTATTGTGTAACTCATAACTTATTTATCGTTCAGCGTCGTTTCTTTACGAAGCTGACGAAAAATTGGATGTAGGTTGACAGTTAGAGCTGGCGCGCACTACGTCTTTTTGCGGCGCGATTATTTAACCGACCGACTAAAATTGTAGTAAAATGTCACTTTATAACATAGGCTATAGCTTTCATTTTCTACCGACACTGATCTAGCAACCCATGAAGCTGATGCTTTTTAGTGGCGTAGAGTAAAATGAAACCTATAGGGTATATCGTAAAGTGACATTTCATTTGAATTTTTGTAGGTAGGTAAAATAATCGCGCGGCAAAAAGTCGTAGTGTGCGCCAGCTCTTATATGTATTATGTGACATTTGACTAGTTTTTGCTTGCAATTTTGTCTACCTTAACACACTATCTAGTTTCGTATATTGCAAGTTTACAACTTACAAGTTAACACAACTAGAGCCGAAACTTTACCTATTTGGATGAAAATTTTGTCTGTGTTCAAAGGCGTTTGAGAATAGAGTTGATCATACGGTCAAAAATATAATATTTTTCAATCTATTTTATTTGTCCCGATTTTAATAGTTTTCGAAAGATATACTGTCGGTTTCGCTAGTCCATACATAAGTCTATGTGTATATTATTGGCTTACATAAAAGTTAGCCAATTTTTATAATACATACTTACCTAAAAAAAAATATCGGCCATATTAGTCACTACGAAATTAAATACCTGTAGTATATAATACTTATCCTATAAGCAGTGACTCTACAAAAACTACTCATCTCGTTCCCTAATAAAACATTCGTTCATTACAGCAATGATAGTTCGTTCGTTGGGGATAATTGGTTCATTCGTTCACCGTAATGATAATACGTTCACGTTTGCCTCACGTGATGCTGCACTTTGTACGTAATTAGTATTTAGTACCTTTGTTTTTTGGCTTATAATCTTCGGAGAATAATAACCCTTGTCGTCTTGTCGATATGGGCTATTTTGCTCTGAGCGTTAAGTTCTATTCTGCGTAAGCTAGTCTTATCGCTTACAGTAATATTTCTTGTACTAATTTTCAAATTTTTCTACCATAAAACATTTTTAATTGTAAGCATGTACCTACAACAAAAATGCATGGCAAATGCAAGTCTGTATTATATTATACTAAATGACGCCCGCAACTCCATTGCGCCAAGAGTAGTTTATCGCATGGGAACCGTACATTTTTCGGGACAAAAGCTGTCCTATGTAAAGGACATAATATACCGGGACTCTCTACATATCATTTGCATAGCGTCTATATGTCTCGTAGATTTTTTTAAAATGAAATAAAGGGGCAAACGAGTGAACGGGTCATCTGATGGAAAGCAACTCCAGTCGCCCATGGACACTCGCAGCATTAGAAGAGCTGCAGGTGCGTTGCCGGCCTTTTAAGAGGGAATAAGGTAAAAGGGGAGGGTAGGGATGGGAAGGGAATAGGGAAGGGTAGGGAAGGGAATAGGGTAGGGGATTGGGCCTCCGGTAAACTCACTCACTCGGCGAAACACAGCGCAAGCGCTGTTTCACGCCGGTTTTCTGTGAGAACGTGGTATTTCTCCGGTCGAGCCGGCCCATTCGTGCCGAAGCATGGCTCTCCCACGTATAAAGATTGAATAAGTAAAATTACTGTATTACTTTATAGCATTGCTGTTTCATTTAATTCAAATAATTTTAATGGCGTCATTAATACAGTTATTAGCAGTACAGTAACAAATTAGTGCTTACACGTTAATCTGGAGGTTTTTGGACGGTAGCCATATTCACGTGTGCCCCAACCGAATTTCATTTGAAGGTGTATCATTGGCACACCTCCAGAATTGGATCTGTATGTAATGAGTGCTTTATTACTTTATATGCTTTGAAAGTTTATTTAGTTTTGCGTTTTATACAGTGGTAACGCCAAAGGTGGCATTCCGATTTTTGCCACAAAGCGACCGCGTCCAACAAAAATTAAAATAAAAACATGAGAGGTGTCAAGGGACACCGGAATGGAACGAAGCTATTTCTAATTTTCAAAAAACCTGTATACATATTACTCAAAAATTTATTAAGAAAACACCGTCTATTGACGCCCAGGAATACTTACAACGCGTCTCTGTTTATTCTCAAAAAACGCCATCTAGTTGACGCACAGGAATACTATCAACGCCCTCTGCCCCTACCATGCAGGTACCAATAAAAAAGTGTCGTTACAACTTTTTCGTTCCCAAAATGCCACTTTGTGACCGAGGCTGTAGGTTTCATTTTCTTCTGACATGGGTCTAGTTACCCTTGCCGCAGCTGCTTTGTAATGGCGTAGAGCAAAATGAAAGCTATTGGCTAGGTTATAAAGTGGTATTTTGTTTGTATTTTGTCGGTCACGCTCGTTTACTGCAAATATCGGAAATCTCTCATAGCTTGAAACGCCGCAATTTCGATTTTGTATCAGTTTTGCGACGTCGCGTCGCGTTGCTCATTATAGTGTTAATAGGCTTGATGACTAATTTTTTTTCTTATTGGTAATTGAAAGACTTAAAAAATAGAAACATTGCTGAAAGAATGACTCCTATAGCTTAAAAATTCACCAAGATATGACAATTCAAACATCTATTAAAAATAGACCTGCCCGAAACGCTCCATACAAAGTGCTACGAAAGACTGACGTCACTCTTTTGTAGTTTGTACGCATCGGGAGAGAACTTTGTTCGATAGGTATATTAAATATTCCGTTTATGAAAGTAGTTTCATAACAAAAGTTGCTTTTAATTGCATAAGTTATCGATTGGTAATATTTGTATATTAAGAAATTTAATTGAAAAAAAATATCGACTTGATTATCTAACTTTGAAGGCGCATAACAAAAAAAATACAAATGCTATCAAGCTGTAATTTTGGGAACACTTATTTTTCACCGTGATTTCTTTATTTTATTAACAAAATTCGCTAATCTTTGACCTTGTCATCATCCCTATTGTCCCTTATTATTAAATCATATTTGTAATTACTATAGTAAATTTATACATTTTGTCACAGACTACGACTTTTACAAACACCAATAAATTTTTTTTCTGTCTAATACATGGAATAATTTTACAGATCCAACTAACTAAGTTCTATAAATTAACCCGGGTTAAATTACACGTGAACCACACCCCAAGGAGCCGGGTAAGACCCCCGGGGATCGATACCGATTCGAATCCGCTGATCGCACCTAATGAGACGTTGGAGGCTGTTGACTTTATCTCGAGACGCCCTAATCGAGTATATTACTGCCTTTTGGGTGTACGATAGTGCAATAGATATATACATGTACTGCGTACACTTGAGCACTATAAATTACTCTCAGCTAGCCTGGATAAAACCAGCTACTGTCACAGAAACCACTGTGGGTTTCACATTCACATACAGTTATTACTTATTACTAGATATAACTTTGTAAGTATAGATTAAAAAGTTAAGATGCCTATCAGCGGGGCTGCAATGGTCACATTTAGCAATTCCTCTCAATCAACTCAGCAAATGAATTGTCAAAACTGTCAAACTGACAAATGTCAAATCAGTACAGAAATACAGAAATTAATTGCAAGCAGAGTTGCATTTTTCGATTATAGAAAAATGATTCTTCAAAGCGACCATTTTAGCCCCGTTGCTTTAGTTTTGTACGCCGTATGTTTGACACAAAATTTTCATACGAGAACGGTCTAATTCTTCACCGTCATAACAATATTTTAGGTTACACGCTCCATATTATTTATAAACATCTATAACGAAACATCTATGACGCTTTGGGCGTTTAAAGTGGATACTCTCACTGCTTGTTTGTCTTTAAAGGCATTATGCAGACATTTTTGACACCTTTAATATACGGAACAATGTACAGTTTCAGTGCGATACACTTAATTCCACGTGCCCAAAGTTGAGGACCACTGGCATAGCTTTATTTACTCCCTGTACCTTCGACTATTCAATACACCTTCCATTGACAGTCAAAAATCGCTCGACTTGACGCAATTTTTCAGACCCGTTGATGTATGCAAATTATATCGTTCCTAGTGCCTCTAATCCGGCGGAATGGCTTTCAAATTTATTAACCCAACGGGTGCTATTTATATCAGCCTCAAAAATGAACAACGGTTATCTCTAAACCGTTAAAACGTGTCTTGAATAACAATTTCGGGGATGCTCCGGAAAGATACGGTCCACGTTGGCGTGGGCTGAACTTTTTAGGGCAACTGTCAGTCTTTTGACTTGAAAAGTCAAGACAATTATACTGTACTCGGCGAAACAGTGCGGTCGCGGTCATTGACGCCCTGTAAAAAAACTTATCATTTTCTATATAAACCGCGATTGATAATGAACTAGGAACATCTGTCAAGTTTTTGACAGGGATTCAATGACCGCTACCGCCATGTTTCGCCGAGTAGGTACAGTATAGTTGTAGTATTTTTGAGTTAAGTTCGGGGTTAATCACCAGCGCAAATGATAATAATATGACGTGTTATATTATTTAAGTGTGTCTGTCTTTCTGTTACCTCTTCATGCCCAAACCGCTGAATACATTTTTTTTATTTGGTTTATAGAGTATTCGCTAGCGAAGCGATGACTTATGTCAAATCGCATACATTTTTTTAGCGATTACGATAATCGCTTGCCACTTGTCTACTAGGGCAGTAATTTCTTAAAGTTTAATAATAAGTTATTATTGTATATCAAAAACAAATCACTAAGAACTTAAGACACTTTGTGAATATAACTTAAAACTACTTTAATAGATTGTGATGCTGTTAATTTAACTTTACTTTCCCAAACCTTTGAAAACTTCACCTGTAGCAGAGATTCCTCTTCAACTTTCGTTCAAATTTAATAAATCTCATAAATATTTAATTAAGTCTAGATAAATATTTGCGTAAACTTGGTATGGATCTTTTAGTCTATTCTGTAACTGTTAAAAGTTTTAACTGTGCAAAATTTTGTAAAATCGGTCCAACATATAAGTGTCTTTTTTTTCAGAAAAACAAAATTCTAAGCGAGTTGCAGACATAATATGACATAATATATTGTTGTATAGGTCGCTCAAAACTTTAAGATTACTCCTCTGCTGTTGCCATTAAACAACAAAAAGTCAAAACAAAATAAAATAATATTCAAGGCGGTCTCCCATACAAGAAACGTAATTTTTGCCTATTTTTGCCCCATAATGCTTCGGAATCTTTGAGCACGATTTTTACCTATCTCCAGTAATCTAATTAATTCGAAATTTGCATACCTATCAAAAGTTTTAAATTAAGCACTTATTTTATGTCTAGAACAGTCGTAATCTATCCATTTTTCAAGCGATGCTCTAAGAGTTCCTGACGACCTGATGTAGACCCCTGGAGGCCGATTTACCCCCATTAACATTGATCCAACTAATGTCCACAGAATTACCTACTCTATTTGTATTATGTCGTATTTTCTTGTTATTTGCACTGGACGATCCTTCTGTAGTTTTGTTTCATGATTCCATTTCACAATCCGTACTAATATTATAAATGCAAAAGTGTGTCTATCTATGACCTCTTCATACTCAAAGCGCTGAACCAATTTTGCTGAAATTTGGTAGGGACGTGATTTGAGAGACTAAATTAAATTTAGAGAAAGACTTGACGAGTTGACCTTTTGTTATTGAAATAAATGGTTTCATTTAATGAACTCGCTAGTCATTCAATCAAATAGCAGATATATACATCAGTTTCTATATATCTTTGTCTTTAAACGAGCAATTCTTGTATATATTATATAATTGGAATCTCGGAATCGGCTCCAACGATTTTCAATAAATCTATATATATATATAAAACTCAAAGGTGACTGACTGACTGATTGACATAGTGATCTATCAATGCACAGCCCAAACCACTGGACGGATCGGGCTGAAATTTGGCATGCAGGTAGATGTTATAACGTAGGCATCCGCTAAGAAAGGATTTTGATAAATTCCAATCCCAAGGGGTCCAAATAGGGGATAAAAGTTTTGCATATAATAATACTTCTTAACGCGAGCGAAGCCGCGGGCAAAAGCTCGTTTAGTATATAAGGGTTTCGGGGACGATAAATCGATCTAGCTAGGAATCATTTTTAGAAAATGTCATTTTATTCGTGTTTTATCGAATACCGAGCAAAGCTCGGTAAAATAGCTAGTTATAGTTTTACACATCAGAAATATTAATACGAGAAGTTTCCAAGTTATATTAATACGCACGTACCACACGTACCTAATATGAATCATAGCCGAGGGCTACAGATTCTAATCCCGGTCTATGGAAGTTTCTATTTACATTATAATGATATTAGCTACTGTAGCCAATTTATAAAGAATATAAGTGATTGTAAAACAATAAGAAAACAGGCAAATGTGTATCTTTCGGCGAAAGGTAAATCGTTTTGGCTCTCCCAAAATTCACCATATTGAATTTAATGGACATTCTGAGTAAATATTATATTTATACTAGCTGGCCCGGCAAATGTTGTTTTGCCTTATAAATTACTAGCTGTTGCCCGCGACTTCGTCCGCGTGGACTTCAGTTTATAGCGCGCGATGTCAACAAAATTGGTGTCAAAAGATTTTATAAAAAAACCCTGGTACCCCTTAAATCAATACAGCTGTGCAGTGTACACACAATAAGTACTTCATTTTTTATATTAAACTTTATATATTATGCCAAATTTTAAACCTTATTAAGCCCCCCAATTACACAACTTTACAAATAAACTATTTATCATTGATAGGTTTAGCCCCAATTTCACCAACGTCTGTTAGTGTTAACAGCTTGTTAAAATGTCCTGTCTTTTCTTTCATTCATATGAAAAACGAAACAGCTAACGTGATACTAATTCGAGCATTAACTTTAACAGTCGTTGGTGAAATTTGGTCTTAAGGTTACGTCACTGCCTGCACAGATAAAGTACTGAGTTATTTAATACCGTAGAATAGATATAACAATCGAAAAAAATCGAGACTTAAATGTAAGATGATACCACCTCTTATAGATAGACTTTTGAGCAAGCGTCAGCGCGATGTAGAAGACGCACGTAATAAAACAAAGTAGGTATGATTAGTTCTGTTACAATAATGAAGTAAAAAATAAAACGCCATCTGTTTTCATATATTAGAATTAAAATGTTGATTGCATTGATATATTTTCTGGATGTAATATAGGCCAACACGGTACACTCGAACTCCTTAGAAATGCAGTAGGAGTTCTATAAGATAAGATAGATTTGTGGCGGTACCCACAATTCGCCTAACATTCCTGCATCGCGCTATCGAAGTTTCGGAGAACGGCAAGATATATACAACGTCTGAAATGACGTCAGTGGGCTTCGGCCTGACCGAGCATGCTATCTCGCTCGGTCGGAAGATCTTCCTTTTCGGCCGCCACGAACAACGTTAAATTGGTGACCACCGACAAGAACACGCATCCTTCTGGACATCAATCATCATCAACACTCCCCGCCCATCCGCACCACGTCAGCAGACATCAAGCATAACCGGGTCGCCTCGACCATAAGCCGCGTTGGAGGTCCGCGCCGGTCGAACCCGCGTCTGGCTTGAACGGGGCAGCCATAGGCTACAACGACCGGTCAACAAGCAGAGCACGGGGTCCCTCTCCTGGTCATTGCACGCGTAGCTTCGGCCCACACCTGACAACACAAGCGCATCGAAGAATACCACAGGTCTTCGGGGGGGAGTGATGTGGCGGTACCCACAATTCGCCTAACATTCCTGCATCGCGCTATCGAAGTTTCGGAGAACGGCAAGATATATACAACGTCTGAAATGACGTCAGTGGGCTTCGGCCTGACCGAGCATGCTATCTCGCTCGGTCGGAAGATCTTCCTTTTCGGCCGCCACGAACAACGTTAAAGATTGATTATTATTATACCAAGTGATAATATTATTAAACATAATATTCTAACGTATTAAAAACTATAAACAAAAACATAATAAATAATAAGTATGATTAGTTCTATGTTACAATGAAGTAAAAATTAAAACGCCATCTGTTGAATCGTATTAGAACTAAAATGTTCATTGCATCGATATATTTCTGGATTTTTTATAATATTATACATAAAATATATTTAAGATTTTTGAAATATTATTTTAATACACATCCAAGACCCAGGAACATTGAAAACTTTTTGTTCCGCCTGCGGGACTCGAACCCAGGACCCCCGGGATGAGCGCTGGCCACGCGCAATGCGAATTCATTTTCATCGAAATTTTCATGGAAATAAGATATTTTCCCAGTGTACAAAATTTCATTGCAATCGGTTCAGTAGTTTTGGCGTGAAAGCGAGACAGACAGACAGACAGACAGAGATACTTTCGCATTTATAATATTAGTATAGATTTCATGTATCAATATAAAAAGTAGATAAAAACTTATTCTCAGGCCTAACAAAATTTAATTACAATCGGCTGAACCGTTTTGTAGGAGTTCGCGCACAAACACTGTGCTACGAGAATTTTATATAATATTAGAAGTTAAGCTGGTTTTATAAGCGTCCGCGCGAACAAGAGGATTGGCCGCTACACCGCGAGATCACAAGCAATAGTATGTAATGATTTGTTTAAAAAGCGCATTTACATACAATTGCTAGTGATCTCGCGCTGTAGCCGCCAAACCGCGCGATCGGCCAAACGCATATAAATTATTAAGCCTGGGTCAATTCAAACTGCAACGCGAATCGCGATGCGTAGATATATGCATTTCTTAATTTGTATGGATTTCACAGATTGCGTGAGTGTTGAGACGTCAATGCAATGTAATTTGAGTCGCGTTGTTGTCTAAATTGACCCTAAGGTCGTAGAAGCATATTAAAATTAATTGCATCTCATATAAATTGGAAATGTTAAGTGTAATCTGGATATAATCCATCTCTCAAAGGAAAATAAGCAGTAAATAAGGCGAGTGGAATACAAATCATCTGATCATCGGCTTTGGCCATATTAATGATCGCAATTCGGGGGATCCCCGCTGAATATATTTGAGTTTGGAGTTCATTTTAAAAAATTAGGGCCTTCCCCCGATATTTAATCAGTATTCGACGGGTGTCTGACAAAATAATTATGTAACGGTAATTTTAGATTAATTCTGGGTCGCAAATAAATAAAATTAATTATTTTCTAATCACATATTTAGTCTATATATTTATTATTATAGATGACGCCCGAGACTCCGTTGCGTTTATTGCGCGGAAACCGTACATTTTCCGTGATGAAAAGTATCTCTAGAATAATTTTCAGAAAAATCGGTTCATTGGCTTAAGCGTGAAGAGGTAACAGACAGACACACTTTCGCATTTATAATATTAGTGTGGATTGGCATGTTATAATAACTGGTTATTTGACCGAGCTTTGCTCGGTATCCGATAAAACACGAATGTCATTTTCTAAAAGTGATTCCTAGCTAGATCAATTTATCGCCCCCGAAACCCCCTATATAAGTACTAAATTTCATGAAAATCGTTGGAGCCGATTCCGAGATTCCAATTATAATATATAGATATATATATATACAAGAATTGCCCGTTTAAAGATATAAGATTTGTTGATCAAGATAATGTTAGAGATGGTTATAATATGCAATAATAGGAATCTTCGTCATTTACCGATTCGAGGACTCAAATTCATTTACCAATTCACATTGATTGGCGTTCTGTGTCCGTTCAATGTGCAAACGCACTCAAGCAGCTCCAGCCATTTCATTTTCTTCTTTGACAGCGTCTGTGTTTTCGATCGCTGCATTTGTTTATTCTTCACTGTTTGTATTTTCGGTTACTTCCGATTCTGCATTTCCTTCTTTGTTTTCTATTTTGGCTCCAGTTTTAGCAATTTCATTTACTAACTGCGAAAATAAAATGCACCTGGCATTTTAATATTCATGAACATTTACACGGTGGTTTTGTGTCGAGCTTAATGAGATATTCGTTTCATTAACTAGTTCATTACTGGATAATATAACCACAGTTACGTATGACGGTTGTAATTTTAATATGGTATGATAGACCAAAAATTAAATATTATTATACTGAAATAATATTTTGGGTATTGGTTAAAATATCAGTGGCTATTGTTGGTTTCGTTTGCGTGTTATTTAATTGTAACAAATAAACAAAATAAACTCACACTGCATTGTCCTGCACGTTTCCTGCACGTTTCCTGCACGTTTTTAGGGTTCCGTACCCAAAGTTTAGAAACGGACCCTATTACTGAGACCTCAATGTCTGTCCGTCTGTCCGTCCGTCCATCCGTCTGTGTGTCTCCAGGCTGTATCTCAAGAACCGCTATAGCTAGACTTCTGAAATTTTCACAGATTGTGTATATGTGTTGTCGCTATAACAACAGATACTAAAAACAAAATAAAATTAATATTTAAGGGGGGCTCAAATACAACACACATTATTTTTTGGTACTATTTGCTCGATATCAATAATGGCAACAGGTAGGCACTTGATATTTACACAAAAACTTTAATTATTATATATCTACTTCACTGACTAATAATAATATTAAAATAATATAAAAATCTAAGGGGGGCTCCCATACAAAAAATACAATTTTTGGTCTATTTTTGCTCTATAACGGTACGGAACCCTTCGTGCGCGAGTCCAACTCGCATTTGGCCGATTATTTGCAGTTACATACGTCTTGTGCACTATACGTCTATTGTACTGCAACATCGTGCAGTACAATCGACGTGTGATGGTTCTATATTATTATACATTGTATGCGCAACTCTTTTTTCGTTAAGACCTACGTTAAGACGTATACTGCAAAAGACGTGCAGGAAACGTGCAGGATTGTGCCGTGTGAACCTAACCTTAAAATGTTTTGGTTTATAATTTTAACAAACATTGAATTACACAAAACTGTGTAAACGAAATCGATGAACAAGCACAAAGAAATTTCCATCAAATAAGAGAACAATGTGCAAACTTTGAAAACCTCTTAGCAATTTATATTGCTATTTATTTTGTAAAGGAGTTTTAAATTAAATTATAAAAAACTTTTTATAAAACTCGTTAGCAGGCTATAGAAGTTTGAGAAATTAGTAATTTGAGGGAAAACGATTAGTCAGTGAGGGTCTGGTTTCCTTTTAACAAAGTATATAATTTACAAGTTTTGCGCCAATTACACCGAGACGATTGATGGTGGCCACATTTTATACTTGTTTAGGACAGTGGTTTTGTGGTTATTTTGGTTTTATGGTGATGTCGAATGAAAGAGACACCACAGTACTAATACATAATTTTTGGCTGTTTGCTTATTGACATAGGATTCTGAGCTTTGCAAAAGTAAATTATTTGGTTTTTAGGGTTCCGCACCCAAAAGGTAAAAACGGGACACTATTACTAAGACTTCGTTGTCTGTCAGTCCAGGCTGTATCTTAAGAACCACTGTAGCTAAACTTATGAAATTTTCACAGATTATGTATATCTGTTGCCGCTAGAACAACAAATACTAAAAACAAAATAAAATTTGTATTTAAGGCTTATATATACAAAATAAAATTACTTATAAAAGGCCAAAAAAAATCACGTTCGTTGTATGGGAGCCCCTCTCATACTACGAACGTGATTTTTTTGGCCTTTTTTGCTCGTTATCAATAATAGCAACAGGTAGGCACTTGAAATTTTTACAAAATCCTAAATTATATGTGTACTTTAATAATTAATAATAATATTAAAATAAAATAAAAATTCGGGGGGGGGGCGGGGGGCTCCCATACAAAAACACAATTTTTAGCTTATTTTTGCTCTATAACAATACGGAACCCTTCGTGTGCGAGTCCAACTCGCACTTGGCCGATTATTTTAAACTTAACTTAGTGTTAAGAAAAATGTAAGTTTATAATTTGAATAATAGAAATAGAGTTTCTGTCTATGTCTGACAGTCTGGTCAAAAGTTATTTCTGTGTCACATATTATTCTGTCATCCTTTTCGGTCTTTACTACCTACATTTATGAATGAAAAAGCATGGTATTTCATATAGTTAACTCAGATTGGCTTAAACATAGCATCAAATTCTCTTCCTTTATCTTACTTGTGACGTCACGGTTTGTGTTACTAATTGAACCCTTTCGTCGAGAACAATAAAGAGTTGAAGACTTTGCGTCTGTTTTGTTCGGGGGTGTAATGAAACAATCTCCTGTCTTAGATTAGGGAGTTTGAAGACTGTTTATATAAACCTTTTTTGTGGTAAATCACTTTACATAATTTATTACATAGTTACCCTCTAAATTTAAAAGGTATTTTAGTCTGTTTGTTTATGTCCAATACATCGGACTATGCATATGACGAACGAGGACAGGAATCCTTGGATTACGCTGCGTAAATTGTCTTTATTACTAAGATCATTATCTTTTATTAGTAGCATTAATAAAATATCAATTAATATTAATTTATCATGATCTTAGACTAAATAATTCTAAAATAGTTGAGGATTGAGATGTTGGTTTAATAATAAACTTTTTCCGGTGTTTTATGCACGTAGTGTGTATGCATGCAGTGTGTTTCTACGCGCTACACGCATATAAAACACTAACTTACTTTATTATTACATGGCAAGGCATAGTTGATTAGATTCAGCCTTCCTTTTCGTCTGATATCAAAATGGCCGATTGAATGTTTCTTAATTTTTTTTTTCTCCCACAGGTGGTTGAAGACTGGAAGTTCATGTCCATGGTCCTCGACCGGTTCTTCCTCTGGCTCTTCACCATCGCCTGCTTCGTGGGAACCTTCGGCATCATCTTCCAGTCCCCCTCGCTCTATGACACCAGGGTACCGGTAGACCAGCAGATCTCGTCCATCCCGATGAGGAAGAACAACTTCTTCTATCCGAAGGATATTGAGACTATCGGTATTATTAATTAAGTTCGGTAAGTGGTGTTGCCAATATGGAAATGGAAGCAACTATATGGCCCAAGAGCCAGCGCCAGCCAGACTTTCGTCAGCTTTATACTTTATCGAAGGTTAGGTAGACTAAAGTAACTGTGACCCAAACTTCATAGTTGCTGGTTATTCTTGTCTCTATAGGCATCATAAACAAGTAAACTTTCAGCTTTTAAAAAAAGATTAAAGACTGGCTGTCGCTGGCTCTTACTCTAACAGACATTAATGTCAGTTCACATTTCAATGTGACGCTAGTATTTTTGAATGCACCATTAAAAGTTAGAACAGGCAGCCCGACACTGCAAGCGGCTAGTCTGCCAATTAAATGTGTATCTTCTCGCATAGTAAACAAGGTTCAGAGTTAAATATCACATCGAATCGCTTCATCACGTTGCTATGAGAACTTACTATTTACCTGAATTTGGAACAAAATGATGTTGATAAATTAACAAATAATTTTACAGTAAATAAAATAATAATTATTATGACTCTTTCATCAGCTGATGGCAAATCTAAATTTAGTTTAAGAGGCCAGTGAGCAGAAAAACATGCATGAATGTCTCCCGGCCAAGCACCATTAGACAATAGATTCATCTAAAAATATACATGGAAAATATATGAATGTGGAAAGTATACTAACATAGAAGAACGTCATGTTTCATGAGATAATTCGAAATAGAAAATATATAATACTGTTTTTGTAATTTGCGAAATATACAAAGTCGTTTATATTGCCATAGTAATTTCGTAACTGACAAGAGTCTAAGGGCCTGTTTCACCACTCCCTAGTAAGTACCGCATAGGCTATTCGCAACTTATCTGACAGATACTCTATACTTTATCTGTAAGATAAGTTGTGGATAGCCTGTCCGGCACTTATCAAGATGTGATGAAACAGGCCCTAAATCAGATTAATCTTTCTAGGGATCTATAATAACGATGACGAGTTCCATGTTGTTTTAAAATAAATATTCTTATCACTGATAGTTAAGTTATTATTATCATTGAAAAGTAGCTTTAAATATTTTAATTTGATTATTTTATTAAGGAAATAAGGGTTGAAATAAGTAGAATTTCTATTAAGGTTTATATGAATTGTCACTTAATTGTATGGCTGTGAATTTTAAATGTAGTTTAAAAATTGTTTAGATCTAATATAATATTATTGTGGTACTAAATAAAGTATAACTAATAACTTATTGTTTCATTACAAAAAAATAACCAATTATAAAAATAATAAAAGATGCAGTTCCAATAACACATCCTTGTGGTACTCCCAATTTTTTTTGTGTAACAGAAATTCAAAAAGCGCGACAGGCTTAAAAATAATTAATTAAATGAGGTTTCCTTTATTTCTTCAATTCTTCTCAACTAGAACAGTTATAAGATCGAATAAACTCATTGGGCAGTCTTGTAAGTATTTGGAACAGTCTCCATTGGTACCAGATGCTTCTGCCTCGTAGTATGCATCGTCTAGGCCTTCTTCTTTAGACGCTGATGGGCTGTAAGTATCAGAAATATATTTTTGTAAATAACTGTTGCTTACATAATGTCTTCACTAAAATTATGAAAGCGAAAGTGTGTCTGTCGGTTTTCTCTAAAAGCAAAACTGCTGAATAATTCTTACGAAAACTGGTGTACAAACACTATGATAGTTCATATGCCGAAAAATGTATAGTTCCTCGCAATTACAGTAATTATTATTCCAGCATTACACTATTAAGTTGCTGGCTGGCTGTCTGGTATCCGCAAATGATGGGTGGATGTTTGTTGCTACAATAGATTTCCAAGAATCCGAATCAAAGGATTAAACAGATTGTAATAAAATTTGGTACGGGCTAGTCCGAAGAAGTGAAAGTAAAGTGTTCCAAAAACTTATAAAATAATTTAATACGCTGGAAAACCTAAGCATAAGCCAGTATACCTAAATAAAACTCTTGACAAAAATTAATAAGCAACTATCTTTGCTAAAATACTAAAAAGGGGATAGCCAACTCACGTAAAGATAACATGCATGATGTGTCCAACCAGACCATTGTGGTAGAGCGGCGTCTCGGCGGCTTCGCAGATGTTCCTTAGCATACACTCTCTACCGTTCATGCCGTGTCTGGAAAAGATATGCAGTATCAGAATAATTATGGTATACCAGGTGGCTGAATTACAAATTACAATGCATTATAATTAAGAAATCGTTAACTTGCACATCACACAATACAATATACTATAAGTAAAAAAGTGATGAGAAAAATGGCCCCAGTCTAGCATTTGCAGCGAGTCTGCTGCACTGATATTCTGCTAGGAACAAAGTTCGACTCTACTAGACAGAAAATAGTGTAATAGGTTTCCGAATCCGATTCGACAGGAAAATCTGGATATATAACGTATGAAATACAACAGAATGCTATATATAGCTAAGTTTAAGTGAAATCATTAACAAAAATATTATGTTAAAATTATTGGTAAAATAAAAATTTTATTGCGTGCTCTGGTTATTCTAACTTGAGAAGGCGGTATTAGTATGTTCAATTATATAAGTGGTAAAAGATTACTCCAAGCATATTTTTGTCTGCTTCAAAATTTCAAATACTTAATGAAAAGTTTCTGTTTAAAATTACAAATTAGCTTAAAAATCAGCGAATAACTAAAAAAATAGCGCAAAAGGAGTATAAAAAGGCCACTAATAGTGAACTTACTCCTCAAATTTCGTCTCCAAAACGGTGTATGCTAATTCTCTGGTTATACTGCGGGCTTGACGGGTAGAAATTATCTGAAACAAGGATCTACGTTAATTTTATGGGTTCCGTAAGATTTTATCGGAGGTTTACTTTGGAAAGATCCATTCGGAGACAAGGAAGTATCGTTATACCCTTACCGTGGCATGGTATTACAATTGCGCCTTTGTGAGGTTGTATGTTACTTACAAATTAAGTTAATGTATGTGATAACTGATAACCTTTACTTGGATTTGCCTAATTTGGACGCTTAACAACTCTTTGTATAAGGTGCAAATTCATTAATTTATTATAATGTAACACAACATAAATTTTTCATCGTATCGGATTTCGGCTTCTAACTAATTTTCTGGATCTACGAGAAATCTATGTCACTCAAATAAAACTAGGGGGGTGAGCCAAGATCTTTTCTTTATCGCTTCTTTATAGATTCGCCGATCAAAATGTATGGAATTGACATTTAAAGACGAGTCGAACGTTAACGTCATATTATTAACGAACGCTTACGTCAATTCCATACATTTTGGCGATTCTATAATGAAGCGACAACGAAAAAGTTTAGGCTAAATGGCTAGTTCTCTCTACTCACCGGTAAGTTCGGAAAGAGGACTTCATCAATCTGCGTGATGTTGGACAGCACGCTGTAATTGGACTCGAAGTTGTAAGAGACGAACACGTTCTTGTCCGGGATGTCGATCGGCACGGAAATTGCGACGAAAGTCTGGAAAAATCGCGGTTTTAATTTAACTTATTTTTGGAGTGCATAATTCTTCTTTATCTACATACTAATAAAAAAAAAATTTACATTGTTGTAAAGTTATATGATTATACAGGGTGCAATTAAACCTTCCTGCCAAATTTTTAATATGTTGATCTAATTAAAAATACATGTATTTTTTTTTATAATCACTCAGTACTAATATGTTGAGAAACAGCTTCCGAAAGTTATCCTAAAAAACACTACAATTTATGGACACGACGCGTCGCCCGCGCGTGATGTGCCCCCGCGCGCGCACCTGCCCCCGCGTTACCCCCGCTCATACCCACCGCCGTGAGTGACCGTTCTAAAACGATTTCAAATGGGATAAAATATGTCATAAAAAAATAACACTAAAATGGACTCTCCTAATGATGAAGAAAAATTGGCGGGAAGGTTTAATTGCACCCTGTGTTATATAAGGTCGCTGTTAAGCATATTTTGTGTATTAACTCACATTTTATTTGTTGAGTTATGAATGCAGTCTTGTTCTAAAATCTAAATGATCTAAAGTAGGTTCATGACTGCATTCATTTTTTTTTTATGAAATAAGGGGGCAAACGAGCAAACGGGTCACCTGATGGAAAGCAACTTCCGTCGCCCATGGACACTCGCAGCATCAGAAGAGCTGCAGGTGCGTTGCCGGCCTTTTAAGAAGGAATAGGGTAATAGGGGAGGGTAGGGAAGGGAAGAGAAGGGAATAGTTGAGGGTAGGGAAGGGAATAGGGTAGGGGTTAGGGGATTGGGCCTCCGGTAAACTCACTCACTCGGCGAAACACAGCGCAAGCGCTGTTTCACGCCGGTTTTCTGTGAGAACGTGGTATTTATTCGGTCGAGCCGGCCCATTCGTGCTGAAGCATGGCTCTCCCACGTATGAAACTCATAACTCAATACACCATTTTTGTGCGATGATATACGATTACAAATCCTTTAGTGTGTCTGTGTGTAATGTCCATATTATATAACATTTTGTGCTTGTCTGATACGTTTAACGAGTGGCTTGATAGACAATGACAAAACTTTTGCATTAACATAAAATTAAACATACCCCGAACAAACTGGTCGGTGGAAAGATGAGAGCTCGCTTCGATATATCATGGCCTCTAATAGAGACGAGATGTAGAAAAATCCTGAAATATTACAAAAAAAAGTGTAATTCATAAGCTTCTGTAGTTATGTTATATAATAAAATCCCACTTTAATTAAACCTAATAGCCAGATAAGTTAGAAAAAGCATTCCTAGAAAATATTAGTAACTAAAAAGTGACACAATCAGAATTAAATTAAACTAATTATATACTAGCTGTAAGGATGAAGCCAAACGAGCGTAATTTGTGAGTGTGAGTCGCAGAATTTCGGCTGGCAGAAATTCTGCTGCATTCAGTTTCATACAAAATACCTGTTTGATTCATACTAGAGTTTATACGTGGGAGAGCCATGCTTCGGCACGAATGGGCCGGCTCGACCGGATAAATACCACGTTCTCACAGAAAACCGGCGTGAAACAGCGCTTGCGCTGTGTTTCGCCGAGTAAGTGAGTTTACCGGAGGCCCAATCCCCTAACCCCTACCCTATTCCCTTCCCTACCCTCAACTATTCCCTTCCCTTCCCTTCCCTACCCTCCCCTATTACCCTATTCCCTCTTAAAAGGCCGGCAACGCACTTGCAGCTCTTCTGATGCTGCGAGTGTCCATGGGCGATGGAAGTTGCTTTCCATCAGGTGACCCGTTTGCTCGTTTGCCCCCTTATTTCATTAAAAAAAAAGGCATTATATTTTGTACGCGACCGAAATTCTGCGACTCACAACTCACAAATTACGCTCGTTTGGCTTCACCCTAATAGTATTGTGACAGTATTATTAAAAAAAAACTGAATCAAAAATGACAAATAATACTTACAATAAAACAGCAGACCGCATTATGTTGACAGCCAATTTAATACTGAACACCGATATGAAGTTTTTACCGCTCGTCATTAACACCTAAGTTCTAAGTGACAATTCTTTGTTCTATGTTAATAGTGCCCAATTTATGGGACATTGGTCACGTTGTGACACAAAAATTTAAACACGTGTAAGTCGTGTAACTTTCAAAGCTTTGGAAACGAATGTAAGAAGTAATGGAGTAATGAAAGGATCTACAAAAAGTGAAGAAATATTAAAAATATAAAAGTAAAGAAAGTATTTTGGAATTCATAAGATAAATAAAGACATTTTTAAATGGTCTACAATCTACATAATATTTCGAAGTGCGAACAGTGAATCGAGGCACAAAACTTCCTATTTTATTAGAATCTAGCTGTTGCCCGCGACTTCGTCCGCATCAAACATGGTTCGTTTTTCCAAAACTTTAAATACCACCCCTGTATATACGTCATACGAGACCAATTAACACTCAGTATATTGTCATTGTCTCAGTGTATTGATTCAGAAGCACCTCAGCGCCTTGTATTGAATACATTATGTAACTAAAACTTTTATTATTATTATTATGTAACTAAAACTATATGAATGCGATAGCGCGATATAAAAGCACTTCAGCGCCATCTAGTGAAAACAATATGAGACTATTTTTCGTATACAATTTAAATTGGCACTAACAACCCCATTGGAACTAAATAAAGAATTATTTAACATTTTTTATTTACACGCGGCTCAAACCGAAAAGCTAGGAGAAGTGTAAGCCGAATTTTGTTGTCACTGTACTTTTGTTATCACTATATTATAATAAGCCGAATTTTGATATATAAAATGGTTTATTTGATGTTTCATTTTTGATTCAATGTTTCATTTCCACTAGTCGTGTGATCATGTCGAGTATACTGAGTGGGCAGTCGTCTAAGTATTCGTCGCAGTCTCCTCTCCTCCCGTTTAGTTCGGCTTCATAGTATTCGTCGTCTATAGCTTCTTCTCTGGAAGTGGATGGTCTGAAAAAATATTTTTATTGATCAAAATTGAATACATGAGTGACTGATTAAGTGGGTTACTAATATTTTGAAACATAAGAAATTAAAATTTTACCCTTATAATTTGAACGGACCTTGTAACTTTCCAACATCATCATTTAGCTAATACATCTAGTTATCAATAGAATTCACATTTTTTGGGTTTTTACAATCATTTTCGCGGTCCTAAAGCCTCCATATTTTATGCAAAAAATGACGGTCTTAGACACTTCATCCACTGATATCTTGAATTATCATTTAAAGTTAAGAAACCGACATCAAAAAATGTTAATGCGTTATTTTACTCAGTCGTTTCCTGGTCTATGTTATCACTATATCTGGATTTATATGTATCTGCGCCAATGAGCGAATTCGCCGCTACACTGCGATGCAATGTAGCCGCAAAACCGCGCGTTCGGGCGGACGTATGCTATAAATAGAAACTTAGTAAGTATAAAAAACATAGCACATGCAAGTAGATCAAAATTTCTGTAGACCTGGTTTGATGACGTCATTACGGCGTGGCCATGTTTTCATATTTCAGCTGAGTCTACAGATATTTACGGGGTTCCATCAAATAAATTGATTCATAGGCATGGCGGACCTACGTTATTCGGTGATGCATATGGCATGTCATTGTTAGTCCTGATTTGTCAACTAGACATAACTCTACCAAATTAACGTCACCGCCATGAGTTTATTAATCAATTACTCTCATAATATTATTATACACATAAGAATACGCCTGTCCTTTTATCATAATCGGGTAAATCTCGAAGGGCCTTTGGAAGGAGGTGTGTTTTGCAAGTCTGCAGTTGGCAGATTTAGGCAGTAGTGGCAAACTGCCAAGTGTCAGTTTTTGAGGAATGGCCTACATTAGCGGCCAAGTCTTACATCAGTGATTCCCGTTAGAAAATGTATTATAAAAAGCTGTTAGCATCAGTGCTGGACTAAAGACACTAACAGGTTTACAATGATTTTCTCTCCATAGATTATTCAACTTTGCTGACTGGTCATGACATGTCCTTATGAATATTAATTTGCTTGTGGCTATGCTTAGTTTTGACGTAGTCTTTGTGGGTTTTTGCCTGTATCTTATATTTAAACTAGCAATTCTTGTATATATATAATTGGAATTTCGGAATCGGCTCCAACGATTTTCATGAAATTTAGTTTATAGTGGGTTTCGGGGGCGATAAATCGAACTAGCTAGGAATCATTTTTAGAAAATGTCATTTTATTCGTGTTTTATCGAATACCGAGCAAAGCTCGGTCAAATAGCTAGTAGATATTTAAACGGCGATCTTCAGAAAGCAAAAGATAAAGGAAGCAAATAGCACTAAAAGATGGTATACCATCCTCATCACCTTGATGAGTGGCAGTCTTCCACCGTGCGTTTTTGCATAACCTTCTGCCGAGCACGGTAAAACTTTGGAACGAACTGTCACCAGCAGTATTTCCGGAATACGACCTGCAAACCTTCAAGAAGAGAGCGTATTCCCTGTTAAAAGGCAACGCACAAGCAGCTCTTCTAATGTTGCGAGTGTCCCTGGGCGACGGCAGTTGTTTCCATCAGGTGACCCGTTTGCACGTTGGCCCCCTTATTTTATAAAAAAAAAAACACATTCGTAGCTATTAAGCTGATGCGAGTGTGTCAAATTGTTTAACGATTCTCTCTATCTTTCTTTATTTTTGGTCGAGTTTGTTTTTAAAACAGTTCACTGAGGGCTCCATTACAACACTTCCAAGAAGTTTCTTCCAGATTTTCCACTCGGGTAGGTAAAAAGTGCCTTCTAGGTAATTTCTCATGGGTATTTTGACGTTTTAAATGGTGACTTCTTAAATGCTTATTTCTATTTAGGGTGTATAGTTCTTGGAGACATGCCGCATCTTAGACTTCGTGTAGTATTTTATAGACCTTGATGAAACTTCTGAAGTGAGGAACTTACGTGAATATGATGTGCATGATGTCTCCAATAAGTCCGTTGTTATACAACGGCGTCTCGGCGGCCTCGCAGATGCTGCGTAGCAAACATTCCTTGCCGTTCATGCCGTTCCTGAAAACAGTTGTATATTACCCTACTGTAGCATGAGGGCATTAAATACCTCTACAGGGTGTAACAAAACTAAGTAATAACACTTTAGGGTGTGTACGTATTCCTTATACAAGGTGTAACAAAACTTAGTGATAATATTTTAGAGTTTAGGGTGTGTATGTGTTCCTCATACAGAGTTCACTGTGAAAGAAGCAGCGCTGAAAGACCAATTTTTTTCTTCACTCTTGTATGGGGAAACTCCTGACGCTGGGGCGCTTGCCCATACAAAAGTGAAAAAGATGTGTTCTTTTAGCGCTGATACTTACACAGTGAACTCTCTAAGGAACACGTACACACCCTAAAATGTTTTGTTACACCCTGTATAGAGTTCACTGTATAGAGTAGCTGAGCTATGAGCGAGAAAGAGCAATGTGATTTCAGATTTGTATGGGCAAAGCAAAGTCATGAATTTTTTCATACAAAGATGAAATAAAAGTAACTCTTTCAGTGCTACTACTTTTCTAAGATTTCCTAAACTGCCTAAGAAACTTAACAATAAAATACTAGCTGTCCCAGCAAACGTTTCTTTGCCATATAAAGTATTTCACCCATATTATTTTATTGAAGTGACTAAATAATTAGTATGTCACCATGGCAACGTCCATCGCTATCCCGTCTCATAAACAATGGTCGCCGTCAGTCTCGAGTTGTAATAATTTACTATTATTTATTCAACAAATGCACTTATCAATAAAATAAGTACCCAGTAGCCGATTCTCAGACCCACTGAATATGCATATAGGTTAAAATCAGTAAAGCCGTTTCGGAGGAGTACGCGGCCTAACATTGTGACACGAGAATGTTATATATGCAGGGTGTAACAAAAATAAGTGATAATATTTTAGGGGGTGTACGTGTTTCTTGTAGAGAGTTCACTGTGAAAGTAGCAGCGCTGTAAGACAAATTTTTTTTTCACTTTTGTATGGGAAAACTCGTGACGCTTGAGCCCTTGCTCATACAAAAGTGAAAACGCTGCTACTTTCACAGTGAACTCTCTACAAGGAACACGTACACACCCTAAAGTATTATCACTTGTTTTTGTTACACACTGTATAAGATATTATGTTACAAAATACGAAGTACAACATAGTAAAATAATTTTTAAGTCTCCATTTCTTGAATGTAGCCGAGCGCAATGGCCGCGCCGGTCGGATTGGCTCTAGTACTAAACTCGGCTATATTATGTGCCCCGGGGGAGAACATTTTCTACTTTTACCACCCATACATGACAATTTTAACACATGGGTAGTATTGATTGGGTTTTATTAATTTTTGTTATGTAACTTATTGTATACAGGTTGTTAGGGTTAACACCGTTATCCTTAAAACAATCAAATGAGCCCGTCAAAATGAACAACCTTTTCTATGAGAACAACGCTGGGAACTTAAAAAAAAGCCGTCTTCATAATATACCCATACAAGTTACCCGGATCGGCAATTTGTATGGGTATGACGACGGATTTTTTTGAGTTCCCAGCATTGTTCTCATAGAAAAAGTTGTTCATTTTGACGGGCTCATATTTTGATGGTTTTAACTTTTAAGGATAACAGTGTTAACCCTAACCCCCAGTATAAGCGCCTTTACTAAGGTTTTAATATTGCAATATATATTTAATATAATTCAATATTATGATTATTTTATTATGGCATAGAAAACATTTGTTTTGGATCCCCGATTGGACTTACGTGGACGCTCTAATCACAAAGTACTATAATAAATAACCTGTTAATCTATGCCACAAAACTATATTAGAATTTAGAATGAAGTTCTTTTTAATTTAGAAATCTTAACTTTGAGGTTTCAGTTAATTTCGTTAAGCTTCCTCAAAGTGCCAAGCCAGTAAAAAAGCCATAAAGCAAATCAATAAAATCGTATACTTATACAGCTAATAAAAATGGAATCCCAGACAAATAGTATTCCATTATAGGAGTGTAACACAAACAAGTATCAAAGTTAGTCATTGTGAACATAATTGAAGGTATCATGTAACGTACTCCTTGAAACTCGTCTCTAGGACGGTGTACGCGAGCTGCCGCGTTATACTGCGACTGTGACGCGATGATACTATCTGAAAAAAACATTTATTTAGTTAGGTGGTATTATGCTCACAGTACGTGGGAGAGCCATGCTTCGGCACGAATGAGCCGGCTCGACCGGATAAATACCACGTTCTCACAGAAAACCGGCGTGAAACAGCGCTTGCGCTGTGTTTCGCCGAGTGAGTGAGTTTACCGGAGGCCCAATCCCCTAACCCCTACCCTATTTCCTTCCCTACCCTCAACTATTCCCTTCCCTTCCCTACCCTCCCGTATTACCCTATTCCCTCTTAAAAGGCCGGCAACGCACTTGCAGCTCTTCTGATGCTGCGAGTGTCCATGGGCGACGGAAGTTGCTTTCCATCAGGTGACCCGTTTGCTCGTTTGCCCCCTTATTTCATAAAAAAAAGTACACAACAAGGAGAAATTTTATGAGGTGCTGATTACACAGTCGGTTACAGAACTACAATTGAATACATGAGTGGATGAAGCAGGTAAGTAACAATTTGAAAACTGCACCGCGATTGGGGGGTGTTTTTTTCGTTGCGACATTTCTTGATCCGCGACCAATCGCGGCGCTCAAAGCCTGCGATGAAAGCTATGAAATAGCTTAAAAACTTTTGTCTACATCACATTTTCTATATTGTATTGTGTACACTTGTCTACATACTCTACATCATATTATATGATGTAGAGTCTGTAGACCTCCGTGGTCTAGTGGTATAGAGCGCGGCTCTTGACTCGGAGGTCGTGGGTTCGATTCCCGCGTTGGAAACATGTTATTTCCAAGTTTGGTTAGGACAATGCAGGCTGGTCACCTGATTGTCTGACAAGTAAGATGATCCATGCATCGGATGGGCATGTAAAAAATCGGTCCTGCGCCTGATCTCTCGCCAGTCGTGTCGGTCGTCCGTCCCACTGGGTTATGAGAGTAAAGGAATAGAGAGTGCTCTTGTGTACTGCGCACACACTTGGGCACTATAAAATTACTCCTGCGTAGCTGGCCTGGTTTCAATGAAATCGGCCACTGACACCGAAACCGGTATGGGAGCTATTATTATTATATTATTATTATAAAGAGGAACGGGTTTGCCTCTCATATAAAGAAGATAAAATGTGCATTCATATCTTAAGAAAAAATTAAGTCGTGTGCTTCTCGTCTTGAGAAAAAAATTAAGTCATGGCCTCTAATGTTTTTTTTGCAATTAAAAATAATATAGTTATATTAAATATAGTTTTATTAAATATAAATAATATAGTTATTTATATATTATATTTACCGGTAAATTAGGGAATATAACTTCATCAATTTCAGTGATGTTGGTTACCACGCTGTAGTTGGCTTCGAAGTTGTAAGAGACGAACACGTTTCTGTCCGGTATGTCTACTGGCACGGCAATCGCCAGAAATGTCTGAAATTGAAAAAAAAAGGATGTTTAATCATGAATATTTTCTATCATAAATAAAAATTAATTTTGACTTATGTTATTCTCGCTGAAACTTGAGAACGTCTAAGCATAAAGTTAATATAATATCTAGGTCCTAGCGGAATAGAGCAACAATCTCGAGCTGTCAAACGAAACCGAAACTGATTTACATCTGTGTGTAAAAATATGAGTACGTATACACTTACACAAGCATCTTTCTATGAGATTAAATTGTCAACGAGCCGATAAGTGCCGACTGGACATAAAAAAAGAGTTCTGCTGTCATGTATCACACGTCTCTTTTTACCACGTAGTGGTAAAAAGAGACGTGTAAAACAAAAGCCTGAAAAAGCGAGATGTCACTATCAGTAATAGTGACATCTCGCTTTTTCAGGCTTTTGTTTCTCTATTCCGCTAGGTATATTAAACTTTATGCGTCTGAGCCGATTTTGCTAATTGAAGAATTTGATTTCATTAATGATTGAAGAATTTGCTATCATTGTTATTTTCCACCTTTTTGGTAAAAGGTGGCCCCGTGCGAGTTTCTTACGCCGGTTCTTCTCGGCGGGGTAGTTCCCGAAACGGTGGTAGGCCTCATGTAGACATGACATTCTAAAAGTGTTAACTTTGTTAACCGATTTAGAAATAAATATTTAGATTTTGATTTTGGAGTCTAGAAAATATCGTGGAAATGGAAATCCAGGGAAGGTTTTTAAGGTAAAAAAAAATGAGGTAAGTGATACGAATTTCACGGGTCATCTAGTGAAGGCTAAGGTTTGTGAGTGTGTGTATTTGTTAATGCACCAACGCCACGGACTTCAGCTCATAGTATTTGGGGTCTCAAATACTATGAGCTGAAGTCCGTGGCGTTGGTGACTCAAATGATATTTTTTTTTGGCTTCGATGCAAATAAAATCTAGTAAATACATACGGTCTTACTACAAAAAACTAAACACGTATTGAACAGTTAATTGTTTTGAGACCATTTTGTACTGAATTTTTTTCTAATCAACTGTTCAACAGGTGTTTAAATCTTTTGTAGTAAGACCTATTGTATTTACATCCAAGATTCAGGGTAAAGAAGTTTAGAGGCCTGACTCCTGTTTGCATATTGCAAGGACGTAAATCAACATTTTCAACTTTTATTTTGCAATAGTTACCTGCTTATCGTGTGAGAACTACATTAGGTTTTTTCTTTTATTCAACTCGTAACATTTTTAACTAATTCAGCTAAAAAGAAATATTTTCAAACCAAATACTTCTTTTACAACAACACAATCAATTGCACTGTAAAACATTGTTATTTAGATTAAAGCTACTGTAACCTTTGAAAGGCATTTCACTTTTTGAAACTTTCAAAGGGGAACAAGCATCAAAAGCGTGTGAGCGCAGTGTAGGCAGAAGTCTATCTAAAATAAAATTCGCTTTAAATCGAAAATCGGAGAACAGCTTATAAAAATACCTCCAACTGAAAAAACAGTTTTTGTTTTACCTTGTAAGGGAGCGTCCAAAATTACACAAGGGATTTAGGAGGAAAATATTTATTGAAAAAAAAAAAGTTTTCTTTCCATTTTTAAATACATTTTCACCGGTGACTGACTACAAACTCTACGTGAACAATAATATGGACCGGGACGTAATAAATATGAACTGTTTGTATTTGTTTGCTGAATCTCACGTGAGTCCAGGATGTGAAGTCTAAGCTCTCTTATCTCACTATACCTAACCATGGTGAAAAAAAAAAAATCGGCGAAAAATCTGACGTGATTTATGGACGCCCCCTAACGTGTACTTTGCTTTAACGAATATGTAAATAGGCTAACGAGGCGTTTGCTTTACCTTTAAATATTTTAAAATTCATTAGGAAACGTGCTAATACGAAAATGCAGCGTGTTCGGTTTTTAAATGTGTTCGTAATTAGAACGAGTTTGCAGTACCTTAATTTTGACTTTGCCTTTTAATTTACCTTTAGGATCCTGAATTTAGGATCCTAAGGCCGTTTGTCTTGTCTACCGCCGTCAGCGCGACGTCACCGACTTTCAAATAAAATGCCACCTTATGATCTAGGCCATAAGGTGGCATATCATTTTGCCCTACGCCACTGCGAAGCAGCGGCGGCATGGTTCGTTAAACCAATGTCGGTAGAAAATGAAATCTATAGTCTAGGTCATAAAGTTGTATTTTATTTAAATTTGAATGGTTGGTTGGTTGAATTGAAAAAAACCTGAATTTAGGGGTCAGATATTAGACTTAGATTTAGCTTAGATTAAATTTAGCTTCCTGAATTCTTCTGTATCTAGAATCTAGATTCCTTATTCTAATTATCTTATTCCGATTCTGTATTTAAATTCCTGAATTCAGGTCAAACTTAGGAGCCTTTTAAATTGCACTATTGAGTAACATTAATAACGCAAAATAAAGAAAGAGTGAATACATTACCCCATATAAACTGGTATCAGGGAATATCAGAGCTCGTTTATCTAAGTCATGACACTTCACCCACGATGGACTGAGAAGGAGGACCCTGGAAAATAAAAATGTTTGATTCATAAATGAGGACAAAATATCAATTAAATTGCAATAAATAATTTTTTTTTATGAAATAAGGGGGCAAACGAGCAAACGGGTCCCCTGATGGAAAGCAACTTCCGTCGCCCATGGACACTCGCAGCATCAGAAGAGCCGCGAGTGCTTTGCCGGCCTTTTAAGAGGGAATAGGGTAATAGGGGAGGGTAGGGAAGGGAAGGGAATAGTTGAGGGTAGGGAAGGGAATAGAGTAGGGGTTAGGGGATTGGGCCTCCGGTAAACTCACTCACTCGGCGAAACACAGCGCAAGCGCTGTTTCACGCCGGTTTTCTGTGAGAACGTGGTATCCGGGCGAGCCGGCCCATTCGTGCCGAAGCATGGCTCTCCCACGTATAAAATCTCGTGATAATGAAGAATATTTGAAATAAGTCAACTATAGTTTGTGCGTTTTATGATGATATGCGCGACACATTATAATTGACAATAGTAGGGAAGTTACGTAACAAACATTAATCGATAGTTTAAAAATATCGAATCACTTCGTAAAGGAATTGCAATCGAAATTATCGATTTCGTACTGACATTTCAGTGGTGCCGGCGATTTAAGATGGCCGCCCTTTTTTATCGATTTGATTTCGATTCAACAGAGTCAATCTCTATTGACATAAGTTCCGTTTTATGCATCTGAAATTTTTCAAATGTTTTCGTAACAATAATTTTTCACAGTTCATATTTATAATTTTATATTAATAAGTTAGCATTTAGCAACTTTTCGTTTTTATTCATTTACAATTATAGGAAATAATTGTTTTTGTAGATGGAATATTATTTATTACATTTTGATTTTTTTTTGTTTTCTTGTAAAAAAAAACCCGTAGCAAGGAATATGAAAACTGTCACCCATATCATCTTAAAACGCACAAACTATAAAAATTAAGATACTTGAAATAAGTCAACATGAATAACATAATTTTATTTAACTAGAGATCTCCCAATGGTCGAAATTCGACCTTAGTTGCAACGACATTAGGACTACTACAACCTATATATTTTTGTAAAAAATATTGACTTTATAATTTTTTTTTCAGCTCTTGTCCCTGGGACTTAGCTGATCTCAGATTGGCCGTGTAAGCATTGTCTAATAGTATCTAAGATTCAATAAAAAAAATTATAATCCTTTTTCAATTTGTCAACTTGTTGTCAACAGACTTCAACCATAAATAAAAGAGTATAATTCGTATGTATAGGCTTGTCACTCAAAAATATGTCATTTCTCATGTGTGTGTATTGTAGTGTGTGTAATGTTTTATTTGTTAAAAAAATGTATGATAAAAGCATAATTTCAAAATAATATTAGTTCGATGCACTCCTTCACCATATAAACTATAACTGTGCAAAATTTCATGCACCTACGTTTTCCCATTTTTCGTAAAAAGGGTTACAAAGTTTTTCGTTCACGTATTAATAATATGATGATATATTTTATTTAAGTATAAAATATTTTTATAATTAAAAAAAGGTAATAAAACGAGGAATAGCTAGTAAATGTAAATTAATAATAGGATAATTTTACATTTTTATATGACTTTAATTAATCCGTTTGTGCCATAGAAAATAGACATTCTACTGAGTTGAGTTTATGCTAAGAGTTTCCAATACCATAATTACCAATTTGGTAAGATTAGGTTTTGAAATTATGCTATATTTTGTTTCTTTTTAGTGAAATAAAAAGACGAGTTGCACTCCGGGAGTGCCGGCAGAAGTGAAAACTTGATTATTAACGTTGTGCATTATTTTTTTTAACCCATTTTTTTATGAAAATCGACTTTTTAAAAATCGATTTTTTTAATTAATCGAAACCCTTACAATCGATTAAAAAATATCGACAATTGAAAAAAAACAATCAATTTCGATGTTACAACACTACTTTCCAACCGTCTTACGGTTTTTCGATCAGCACGAGAATCTGACGCGAGTTTCACAGTTTTTACCCATCCCACAAAAGTGCTCAACGCCGCTAAAGAAGTTTTCACTTTAATAAATGAACAATTATAACTTTTATATACAAAGTAAGATTATGACATATATTTTATTTAATTTTGCACACTGAAATAATATTTTTTAATAGAACAATGTAATAAAATATACTCACAGATAAACACACAAATATTTCCAACTCATGGTGAGACCACAACTAGATTATAACAGATAATCTTCGGTCGGTTCAAAAATTAACGACCGGCCGTTAACTGAAAACTCGTGAACTTCAACTTACTCTGAACTCGATAATGTGTTAATTCTTAACTGTACCAATAATATGTTAATTTTATGGTCATAAATAGTTTTTTCTACATTTTAAAAGGGCATTGACCTATTAATCCAATAAACGTACTGACACGACAACTATTTACTATCGTAAAGGTTTTAAATCACTTCATACTCATATTAATTATTTACTTATTTTAGTATTGAAACTCTCTTCGTAATCTCAACTTTTCGGTTACTATCCAGCTCCAGAAGCCGTGGTCAAGGGTAGAATCAGCTGACAGACTTAACTTCTGTCACAGTTCTTTCAAAGTGCCCGAAGACTCATCAAATATTATTATTTGTGTTTCTTTACGCAGAACGAACTATGCGTTCTGGTAAAGATGTTTAAGATTAATTATCTTTTTAGTTTATTAATACTAGATGGGGGAGCTCAGCAATCTTCTCTAATAAATCTTCGATCAGGTCATGTGCCTTGATCTCTGACGTGAGTACATTCCTAACCCATCCCAAAAATGTGCACATTGCCGTTGAAGAACTTTTCACTTGTAAAATTGCAGTAGGCGACAACGAGTACAATTTAGATGTATGTGTGATTATGATCGTGGTCGTCATTGTCCATATCGATTCTTATTGTTGACAACAGTGCTGTGGCAAACACAATATGGGTGATAGTTCAATTTGATGTTCAATCAAAATATTGCTATCGACGGCGCTGCGGTCAATATTTACATGCGCCTAAATTGCTTTCGTACCCATCTGATGAGTCAATAGCGTAGAGGTGCACTGCGTTAACAGATTAGAGGAAAAAATAATAATAATAATTAATCAATAATAATAATCATTTATTTCTCAAGACACTATTTGACACATTTTTACAGTATGCGTTTAGGTGGGTTGATGCCCGAACTAGGAGATCCTGTGTCTCAGGTTATCAACCCTCCACCCCATACAGTGGATAATAACACTTGGCAAAAAATATTTACTTAATTATATTCAACAATTACACGTAAAATGCAAAGATATTATGCACACGTGTCGACCAGCTATTGAAAGACACATTTAAAAGAGAGTAAGCAAATGTGGGCTATTATTTTATTATGGGCTATAATATGTTTAGTGACAATTCACAACAACCTACAATCGACAATCGACATAAAAAACGACAATTGTCTATCGCATTTATTCGGTTTAACCCTTAATCGGGTACAGGGAACTATTTTCCCACCCTCTCAATCTACCTAAAATTCCGAATATTTTTGAAATGGCAACCTTTTATGTTGTTTTCTTTACACAAATAGAATCTAAGATAATTACAACATTATCAGCCCTTTCAAGTGTCAAGTGTCATTCTGAGCACTATCTATTCCTTTACTCTCATTACCCAATGGGCGGGAAGACCGACACAACCGGCGAGAGATCAGGCGCAGGACCGACTTTTTACATGCCCATCCGACGCATGGATCATCTTACTTGTCAGACAATCAGGTGATCAGCCAGCATTGTCCTAACCAAACTTCGAAATAACATGTTTCCAACGCGGGAATCGAGCCCACGACCTCCGAGTCAAGAGCCGCGCTCTATACCACTATACCACGGCGGAATTACTAGTAGTTAGGTAACAAACAGTGTCGCCTCTGTACGCTACATCGTCTTCTGTCCACCGATACCTGGTATTGAATCCATATTAACGTCGACCAATCTGGCGGACGGGCTAACGAGTTTTGAAAAATATTTTTTCTTTATTTGCCAATCAAGGTGCACCTGATGTTAAGTGCCGACTTTAGGGAATGACCTAAAAAACTTTTAGGGGTGAATTAATTCGTTGAAAAACAAAATAATGATTTATTATGCTTTTTAATAGTGTGTTGTTCAATCAATATTCGGGGATAACCTAAAAAACTTTTAGGGTGAATTAATTGGTTAAAAACAAAATAATTATATTTATGCTTTACACAATTATTTCGGCACTTCATTTTTAAAAGTTTGTTTAAGTAACGGCTGAATAGTCTATGTGTTTGAAATAGCTTATGTTGGTCTATGATGAGCCAATGTGGAGGACATTGGCCCACCAAAGACCAACACTAGCTATTACGAACACATAGACATAGATTCAGCGCCATTGACGTAGATTGTGCTTGCCATAGTCAACTTCCATCTGGTGGCAATCGTGGCAATAATGGCCATAATGGATGCATTGTACTAGGATCGTGCAACCTGTCACTACCAACAAAATATAATAAATCAGGGTAATTTCGGACTCAGGGTTAGTCCGGAAGTTTCAAGATAAGAAATTTGCGAGTATGCTGTCTCATGTCTATCTGGTACCAAGATGCGTACCTCGGTGTACAAGTAAATGACGTAACAAGTAATTTTAACCACCCGGACCGAATTATCCGGACTTACCCTGTATCTGATCTTACCCTGCACCCGATCTTACCCTGATTAACCATAATATATACAAGGTGTAACAAAACTAAGTGATAATACTTTAGGATGTGTATGTGTTCCTTGTAGAGAGTTCACTGTGAAAGTAGCAGCGCTGATAGACCATTTTTTTCACTTTTGTATGGGCAAGCGCTGTCTTGCACAGTAAACTCTCTACAAAGAAAACGTGCACCCCCTAAAGTATTATCACTTAGTTTTGTTACACCCTGTATAAAGATAGAGCGCAACCATACGGACTTTATACAGTAACTTTCTATAGAGATGTTTCCAATGAGTTTCTAAAATACTAGAGTAGCAATGTCTTACAAAAGATTCTCAGAAATGCGTAACCACTTTTTTGTTCTAAAGACAATGTCAAGTCATATATTCGTTATGTCATTATGTATGTGAGATATGCCTGCAGGCATCTTCGAAGTGGCAACGCGTTGCTACCGTAAACTTCCAATCTAGTTACGTTAGTAACATAGAATATCATTGGATGTTTCTATTTTGTTGGTAGAGATTGGGTGCATCGTCATGGTGTCTTCATAAAATAATAATAATAGCTCCCACACCGGTTTCGGCGACGGTGGCCGGTTTCATTGAAACCAGGCTAGCTACGCAGGAGTAATTTTATAGTGCTCAAGTGCGCATACACGCAGTACACAAGTGCACTCTCTATTCCTTTACTCTCTTATCCCAGTGGGACAGAAGACCGACACTACCGGCGAGAGATCAGGTGCAGGACCGACTTTTTACATGGATCACATGGACATCCGACGCATGGATCATCTTACTTGTCAGACGGTCAGGTTGTGTCAGTGTTTACAACGCGGGAATCGAACCCACGACCTCCGAGACAAGAGCCACGCTCTATACCACTAGACTACTTCATAAAATATTACAGCCTTAACTGCAAAGTATTGATATCAAGAGCATAAAACAGATATTCATTCAAGCTAGATCAGCACAGTTTACGGAGATACTCTTAATTGGCGGCAATTAAAAGGTTGGCTGAAGTGCAGGCTGCAGCTGAAGCAAAACAATATTAACTTGCTGCAACTTCCAGACTCATGATTGTACAATTTTTGTATAAACAGTATGCAGTTTCCAACAAGCTGTCAATATTTATACGCCTGATGCAAGTTATTGTTTTTTTTAGGTTTACAGAAACGTTTTTACTTTAGCTACCTTCTGTACCTTAGAGACCAAAAGAGTGCCAAAATAGAAATTTTACAGAGGCATGAATTTGGTCCCATAACAATTAAAAGTGGATATAATGTACTACGTTTATGTGATTTAAGAGCTCACCTAACTCTAAAAATCAAACATCGTCCTTCTCTCTTCACACTCACGCCCGTCTTTCATATGCCAGGTGAAAAAGGACGGCGCTGAATCATCGTCGATTTAGTTTTACTAGAATAAAAGACGAACTATAATGATTATGAAAAAAGTGTTTTGAGCAAATTTAGGTTTTATCAATACCTTTTTAGATATTAAAAAATATTAAAGAAAAGACAGCAAACTTCGAAGATCCAAGCAAAAATGTGTCTAAAACAAGGTTTTTTGTAAAAAAGAAACTATCGAGCATTTTTTGAGTAATCGTGTTTTCGTCTTGAGCATTTAATCTTTATGAACTGAAGTTACTTGTGTAAAAAAAACAGTTTTCTAGACCTTACAGATTTTGAGATCTAGGTTAAAGTATGTAGTCTAGTTAGGGTCATATGGGCTCTTAAGCATAAAGTTAATATACCTAGCGGAATAGAGCAACAATCTCGAGCTATTAAACGTAACCGAAATTGGTTTCATCTATCTGTGTGAAAAATATGTGTACGTATACACTTACACAAGCATTATTGAATATGAATTCTATGAGATTAAATTGTCAACGTGCGGCACGTGCCGACTGGACGTCAAAAAAAGAGTGCTGCTGTCATGTGTCACAAGTTCCTTTTTACCACGCAGTGTTACTGATAGTGACGTATCTCTTGCTCACTCCTTTTGTTTCTCTATTCCGCTAGGTATATTAACTTTATGGTTTACACTTAATCCACCAAAATAGTAATGGTATTTTAAAAAAATGTACATTTTTAATTTAAAATCTTTTAATACCACTCAAACCAACAGTGAGAACAAATCAAAAGGGTTAGTTGAACAGTCTTGAACGTAGTCGTGACAGAAGCCTTCTGATCCCCAGAACTCTGCCTCGTAGTAGCAGTCATCTATATCTTCAGCCAAGGACGTGGATGGCCTGGAAAAGAATATGCTATGAGTAAATAGAGCTGGGTACTAAGATAAGTAGCATTCGATAAACAGCAAAGTAAGAAATTGAGTCAAGTGACATGACGCTTGTGTTGCGTTCAAAGTCAACCAATCAGTAACTCTATAATTGAAAAGTTAAACTTGTGTCAAATTATGGTTACGAACAACACTCTCGATCGCAATGGCTTTTAAACAAAAAAAACTAGATCGAAATTGGCCTGCACGTGTGGATAGACCATAAAGTTAATATACCTAGCGGAATAGGGTAACAATCTCGAGCTGTCAAACGAAAAATATGCGTATATACTTACACAAGCATGATTGAACATGATTTCTATGAGATTAAATTATCAACGTGCGGCACGTGCCGATTGGACGTCAAAAAAAGAGTGCTGCTGTCATGTATCACACGTCTCTTTTTACCACGCAGTGTTACTGATAGTGAAATCTCTCTTGCTCAGGCCTTTGTTTCTCTATTCCGCTAGGTATATTAGCTTTATGTGATAGACACGATCGAGATTAGACGATCAAATTAATTATTGTGCAATATGTATCACGTATTGTGCAATATTATTGACCGTCTAGGGTTGATATTGAACGCGCCCGCCTTTCGATACTATTGTCTAATAAATCGTTCAATAATATTGTTCAATAATATTAATAAAATTGATCGTCTTGGGGCCCATTAATAAATAAATAATTTGATCATTATAATAACACAGTCAAATTCATTATTATATACATGTAACATAAAATCTGAAATAAAGGTTCATTTACACAGTTTACGATGGGGTGAAATTAGACGCTTAACCGTATTGTCGGGTGACGGGGTGAATGACGGCCTATCGGAAATCAGTAATCAAACAATTGCCTATCACCCAAATTAGCCGGTCAACTGCACCACTAATTGTTCGCAGCTAACCGGTATTTTACAATCTACTTACTGTACTATAGATATTTTACAATCATCCTGATGTAAAATAACGTAATTGTGTAATATGATTTGAAAGTATTTTTAGAAATTATGGTAAACAATAGTAAACGATAAATCCTACCACTGTTGGATGTTAGAGTTGTAACACTGGGGTGACAAGGAACCCCAAAACGAAATAGTTTAGGTACCAACCATCGCTTAGTTAAAACTCAAACTCAAACTCAAAATTTTTTATTCAGAATAATTTTTTTCAAATATTCTATGAACGTCGGGGCTACACAGATGCCTACCACCGGTTCGGGAACTAACCCGGCGAGAAGAACCGGCGTAAGAAACTCGCACGGGGCCATCTTTTTCTAAAAAGATGGAAAATTATAAAAAATATATTATAAAATTAACTAGCCAAGATACAAAAGAAAATTTTTAGAACATGATCTTATATATACAATATATTTAAATCGTGCGTTACAATAGACATATTGTCAAAAATGAGAAGTAAGCCTCATGGCGGTTTCATCTCATACTTTGAAGCCCCAAGGGGGTTCTCAACTACATAAAGTGCAGACTCTCAATAACTTTGTTTCAGCCTATATATCGTTAAGTACACACATAATATTATGACAGGTTTTAAACAAACCTTCCATCATCGCCATTTTTACTTTCCACTATGAGTTCCAGCTTAGAATAATTAAGCGTTAGCGAACTTAATTGAGGCTAGTTTAGCGATTGCAATAATTGTATCTAAGGTATAGGAATAAAATGTTATAAAATGATAAAGCAATGAAACTTACGTGAGCGCAAGATGTAGGAGATCTCCTAGGACGCCATTTTGTGGATCAGAGGCGGCGTTCTCGCAAATAGCTCGGAGCAGGCACGGCCGGCCGGGGTAACCGTGACTGTGGACAATTGACTGCTCAGAAAATTAAAGTTTAAAAACCTTAGGAGAATTTAGTTCGGTTTCTATTGTAGTATGAGTCGTATAAGATGTTATGACGGTGTAGGAAATGGCAATAATAATAAATGATGTTGATTAAAAAAAGTACAGCCTGTATAATTTTGTTTCTGAAAATTCATAAGGCAGGTTTTATCAAAGTCAAAGTCAAAAATTTTTATTCAGAATAAATTTTTTTCGAACACTTTCCGAACGTTGATGCTACTGGGGCCTACCACCGGTTCGGGAACTAACCCGGCGAGAAGAACCGGCGTAAGAAACTCGCACGGGGCCATCTTTTACCAAAAAGATGGAAAATTACAATGTCATTATGACTAAATAAAAAATAATATACAGAAGTACAATATTACAATAAAATAATATACAGAAACAGCTCTGCAGGGGGCGACCTTATTCCCACGGTGTACTATCATTCATCAAATCAGTAACTTTATAGTATGCTTTGGTACACAAACGTTCTTTCTATCTAGCGTTAATCTTAGAGTTTTCTATTAAAAGAAACTAGATGTTTTCCATATATATTTTTATAATATACCATTCTATATCCTTTTTCGGGTATCAAAGTATCTACATATAAAATTTGATCTAAATCGGTTCAGCGGCCTAACACACACACTTTCCATTAAAAATATTATTAGTATTGACGTATAGATGTATGCATGATGAATGAGATAGTCATATAAAAGTCTTACCGTTCCAACATAGATTCTATAACGGTGTAGAGGTGATGCCGTGTGAGATGATGACTGGGGCTATCATGCTTTTTTCGAGCAGTGGTCTGCAAAAGAAATCACAGTTATACAGTGTAGAAAAATAAAATAGTAGTTCCACTTCAAAGAATGTGTGCGATAAAAATTATTGTACGCCGCGCTGTGTTCTCTTGTCTTACTAATATCTATATCTATATCTATATCTATATCTATATCTATATCTATATCTATATCTATATCTATATCTATATCTATATCTATATCTATATCTATATCTATATCTATATCTATATCTATATCTATATCTATATCTATATCTATATCTATATCTATATCTATATCTATATCTATATCTATATCTATATCTATATCTATATCTATATCTATATCTATATCTCTATCTATATCTATATATATAAAACTCAAAGGTGACTGACTGATTGACATAGTGATCTATCAACGCACAGCCCAAACCACTGGACCAATCGGGCTGGGCATGCAGGTAGATGTTATGACGTAGGCATCCGCTAAGAAAGGATTTTGATAAATTCCAACCCCAAGGGGATCAAATAGGGGATGAAAGTTTGTATATTGTCTTAACGCGAGCGAAGCCACGGGCAAAAGCTCGTAATATATAAAACTCAAAGGTGAGTGACTGACATGGTGATCTATCAACGCACAGCCCAAACCACTGGACCGATCGGGCCGAAATTTGGCATGCAGGTAGATGATAATATGACGTAGGCATCCGTTAAGAAAGGATTTTAATCAATTTTACCGCCAAGGGGTTAAAATAGGGGATGAAAGTTTGTATGTAATAATACTGCTTAATGTGAGCGAAGCCGCGGGCAAAAGCTCGTTTACGGTATTAAGCTCGTTTAATACAATTAAATAAAAAGCTTTTAAAAAATAATTTAATAAGCCGAAATGAAGGGTAACTTTTGCTTACGTATAGAGAATTTTGTGAATACCATGCATGTTAGTCCCAGCGCGTTGCTAGTTGCTACTGATGAAGCAGTTGTCAATAGATAATTATGATTGGTTATTTAAATAATATATCGATTTTCTTTGTTTAATGCTTTTGTTTATTACCTCGATATCTCCAAGCAGGGGTTCAAAATAAGTGGCATTGTCGACATTGTAGTAGTTCGCTTCGAAGAACCAGGCAGCGCTTACCAGAGTCTCCGGGTGGATAGGGACGGAAACTGTAGCGAATACCTGCAAACAAAGGTACGCATTTATATTTTTTTTGTATGCATTTTATTTTACACTAGCGTAGCCCGCGACGTCGCCTGCGTGAAGGCTCTACAGCAACAAAAGTAGGTGATAATATGTAGCCTATATGCTGACACGACCTCTTAGTAATTCATGCAAAATTTGAAGTAAAACTTATACTTACTTTTTGAGTTTATCCCGGACATACATTCAGATTTACAGACGTAAACAACAATTCTAAAAGCTATATTTTTGACTTCGGTATCGATTGTAGATCACGCCCCAAGTATTTTTTTAGGGTTCCGTACCCAAAAAGAAAAAACGGGAGCCTATTACTAAGACTTCGATGTCTGTCTGTCTGTCCGTCTGTCTGTGTGTCTCCAGGCTGTAACTCAAGAACGGCTATAGCTAGACTTCTAAAATTTTCCCAGGTTGTGTAATGTGTATATCTAATATCTGTTGCCTCTATAACAACTAATACTTAAAACTAAATAAATTAAACATTTAAGGGTCATAAATTAAATAAATTAAATTAAAAACCCTATACAAAAAACACAAATTTCATTCTATTTTTGCTATATTGTGGTACGGAACACTTCGTGCGCGACTCTAACTCGCACTTGGCCGATTTTATTTAATATTCAATGTAGTTTTGACTTCGCTACAAACTTTGACTTTATTATATAATATTGTATAGATAATTATTTTCATAATCGTATAAAATTAAATTATTATTTTTGAATAATGATGTATTTTTAGAAACATGCTTACCCCCCATTGCGTAGCTTTGGTGAAGAGCAGGTAGCGTCTTTGTCTCTCTTTGGTTTCAGCATAATACGATGCAATGATGAGAATTCTGAAAAAAAAATTGAAAATTGAGGGAAATGCCGCATAAAGGAGTGAGCACACTGAGACGGGCTGTGCCGGGGCTCAGCGTGCCGGGGCTCATCGCAAAAATCCGCCTCCATACAATTTGTATGGAAGCGGAAATCCGCTGCGCCCTGACACAGTGTGCGTTACGCGCATCCGCTTCCATACAAATTGTATGGAGGCGGATTAATTCGATGAGCCCCGGCACGGCCCGTCTCAGTGTGCTCACTCCTTTAAACTTTAAATGCTACGATGAAAACAATTTAAACGTAATGTAAAGTAAATTAAACAAAATACGATTAAGATTATTATAGCATGTCACAGTTAAACTAAAAAGTGCCACGCCAACAAAAAGCAACATTGTAAGAAGAGAAAGAAGAACCTGATAGAAAGAGACAGAAAATAGGGTAATACGTACACGGTAAATACATTACGCCACATAGCTAAGTTGTCTAATATAATAAAACGACTATCCGACATGAAATTAGTAGGCTTTATGTCCAAGCAAGTTCAGATGAAATTTCTAAAAGTACATAAATATTCAAGTTACCCTATTTTAGACTTTATGTTAACGGGCTTAGGTCCAATTTCTAGTGACCTAGGCTGCGAGGATTAGCATCAGAGCTTAGTAAACATGCGGATCATACTTAGTAGCGTTTTGTTTGATTAGCCAACATTTCGTTTTCTACTTCGAAACTGAAAACTTTGACGTCTGCCATTAGTTTGCGAAACTAGTTTGAACTGGATTGTTGTAGTGTTTTCTTGATTTTATCCAGTTTTTTTAAATTTGTGTTGAAAGAAAAGGTATTTAAACCACAACAGTGCTCCAAAAGTGATAATGCGCATAGACATTTTAGTAATTTTTCGGCAACGGTCGTATTTCCCGAGCGACGATAGACGATATTGCATTTTCTAATAATTGCACTGCGTTTAAGATACTTACATATTGTATTAGTCAAAGTTCGTCGTGATATTCCTGTAGTTTTGTAACACGGTCATTATTCACGGTCACTCATGCGTATTATTAATTTTGGAGTACAGTATACAATGGTATCGTTAAATAAACAAAACCTCTTTCTGATAAAAAGATAAGACAGTGTCAGACAAACACAAGACAAAGATTTACTATTAGTGAGGTTTCAATAAGAATGGCAGATTAAATGTAAGGCAAGTATGTTGGAACTACGCTATGCCTAGCCGTGTAATTACACAGTATCACACACATATGTAACGAAACTACGCTGTTCCGGGCTTGTCAGTGCGGTGTGTGTTTTTGAAGTAGCAACTTCTAAAGCACACATGTGTTTGTGCAGTTAAGGCATTATTATTTTATTAGTGGCGTTGTGACTTTTTGGGATGGATAATTTTTTTAACACGTGACCTGATGGAAAATTTGTAAAACGGACAGATAATTAAGACCGCCGGTGTGTTGGAGTGGAGGTAACCCCCTCTCTTTTTACCGTGTGGCGAAAAGTTATGCCTACTTTAATTTTCATTTCTGAAATTTACTAGATGACGCCCGCAACTCCAATGCGCCAAATTTAGTTTATCGCGCGGGAACCGTACATTCTTCCGGGATGAAAAGTATCCTATGTCCTTTCCCGGGACTAAGAGCATCTCCATACCTTTCAGCAAAATCGGTTCAGCGGTTTGGGCGTGAAGAGGTAACAGACAGACAGACAGACGGACAAACAGACAGACACTTTCGCATTTATAATATTAGTATTTTATCATAGTTCATATCATAGGATTATCATAGTTCATTATAGTAAACTATAGTGCGTATATAAAATATAAGTATGGATTATCATAGTTCATTATAGTAAACTATAGTGCGTATATAAAATATAAGTATGGATTATCATAGTTCATTATAGTAAACTATAGTGCGTATATAAACGGCACTACTATATGCAAAAACCAGCGACACTTTTCGTCTGAATCTACACTTTTCGGTTTCAAAGGAAACTGTCTGTTACGGAACTCGCAAAGGAACGTTCTCGGCAGAACTTCATCATTTTGTAAAAGTTTAAAAGTTCAAGTTTTTCTTGAGATTAGATGTGCAAGTCCGCCGGACTTTGTATAGCCTCATAGCCCGTACAAATTTAAGTTTGACTTCGTCTTTTACAGGTGTTCGGAGGATTTTTGTATCATCTTGTTTTAAAATTAGTAGTATAATGAGGTTGCAGAATATCCAGCATTGTATATTGACCCATCGTTTTCTCTTTTGCTCGTGCACGAATGTAGGTGTGAGTGAAAAAGAGAAGTAGCAATGAGTCAATGAACGTTCTGCGTTCTCTGCAACTTCAGTGTTAGTTTTAAACATAATCTTTGAGTCTAAAATATATTATCTGTAAATTACGTTAAGTTTTGCCGTGAACCCTCAGTATGCAAATTTCTGGAATGACTTACTGGTTTACTTGGAGATGGCTTAAAGCATCATCAGTCATTTATAAAATTTGTGCATTTTGACAGATTTGCAGTGGAAATGCGTCTACGCAGCGTTGCGGTCTGAATCGTCCCTTAGGGTAAACTTATCTCTAACTCCGATCCCGTAAAGCACACAGGAGATGTTAATACATAGAATACGACGCGCCGTCTGTGTGTCGTCGCTAATTGAGCGTGACAGTATGTGTGACACTTGTATGTTTGTGTGTCTATTAGGGTCTAGTAAATTAGTACTGTTAGTTAATCTAGATTTCCAGTTATGACCTAGGTAGCTCTCGAGGGCCAAAGAAACTAGTAACTGGAAAAAAATCCTTAGACGTATACTATTTCTCCTATCTCTCATTATAGTATCTTGTGGTAATCCCATAAAGTTAATATACCTAGCGGAATAGAGCAACAATCATGGGGGAGAGCCATGCTTCGGCACGAATGGGCCGGCTCGACCGGATAAATACCACGTTCTCACAGAAAACCGGCGTGAAACAGCGCTTGCGCTGTGTTTCGCCGAGTGAGTGAGTTTACCGGAGGCCCAATCCCCTACCCTATTCCTTTTCCTACCCTCCCCTATTCCCTTCCCTTCCCTACCCTCCCCTATTACCCTATTCCCTCTTAAAAGGCCGGCAACGCACATGCAGCTCTTCAGCTCTTCTGATGCTGCGAGTGTCCATGGGCGACGGAAGTTGCTTTCCATCAGGTGACCCGTTTGCTCGTTTGCCCCCTTATTTCATAAAAAAAAACTCGAGCTGTCAAACGAAACCAAAATTGGTTTCATCTGTGTGTAAAAATATGTGTACGTAATACGTATACACTTACACAAGCATGATTGAATTGTCAACGTGCGGCACGTGCCGACTGGACATCAAAAAAAGAGTGCTGCTGCTAGTCATTTATCACACTTCTCTTTTTACCACGCAGTGTTACTGATAGTGACATCTTTCTTGCTCAGGCCTTTGTTTCTCTATTCCGCTAGTTATATTAACTTTATGGGTTCCTTTTAGGGACAAAAACTAGTTTGAAGTTTAGTACATTACTATTATAAAATACTGGAACTGTTAAAAAATCTTTCTTATAAAATTTTAATACACGTAGGAATGTTTACATTACATTAAAGCACTTAAAAATAGCTTAGATTTTTTATACCATGTAAGATACTAGCTTCTATAGGAAAAGTTGCTTATATTATTTTTTATTAGGTCACAAAACGTTCAAATATCACCCTGCGTAGTTTATATATTATACACATATAATGTGTTGTATAGTATACTGTACTAACATACAGGATGTAATAAAACTAAGTGATAATACTTTAGGGTGTGTATGTGTTCCTTGTAGAAAGCGCTGGAAGACTAAAAATTGACTTTTGTATGGGGAAACTCGTAATGCCGTGGTGGATCGCTTACTGAATGCCCATACGAATCACAAAAAATATGACTTTCAGCGCTGCTTCTTTCACGGTTAACTCTATACAATGGGACAATTTACACTGCCTAAAGGGAACTATTTACACTCCCAAAATGTATAGTAAAATATAAAATTCAAATATAGACATTTGCTACGAATAATAAATAGTTTTTAATTACTCGTAGGACATTTGTGCGAATTCAGTAATCAGACTGAATGACTGTATGTGCACAAATGCCATTACTTAATCATAATCTGCATTAAAACTCCTGCATGCCCTTTAAACCACATCAAAGTAATAGGATCACATGAATGCATGGAGTTATAAAGTCAACATCAGTCCGGCAATTTATCGAAATGCGGGGATACCGGCATTGCGGCTCCCAGCCTCGCATACGTACGACTAATGCCATATTTAGTGCATAGTATTTTGAGATCTGCAGCGCTTAAGCGCTAATTTCTGTCATAGAATGCTGTACAGATGTGTCATTAATAACTTGAGCGCGCACAAGTTTGTGATTGCTCGGTGAAACTGGGGCAAAAGGGGCATATTATGTCTATACTATATATATTTATTTATTTATCTCAGACACCTTGGCCCATATTATAAATACCTTATAGACTAACATACATACAATTATACTAAAAACTAACACTAACACTAAAACACTAACACGTATTGTCTGCGACGTGGGGCGCGAAGTGTTCGGAAGTCGTCCTCGGAACCTCCTATAGACGACTCCAATCGGTCAGAACTCCTCCTTCTCGAAGGTCGGTAGATGGTGCGTCGGGACTCTCACCACAAAGGAGCTAAAATTCACTTTGTGGCGGGACTCCAAGCGCTCGACCCTCAAGACGAAGTGGGTCTTATTCTATCTATATAATTATACATATATATAATATGTATAATTATTTAGCTGCCTGCTGCCAATAGTATATACCCGTGGGCGAAAATTTTGGGATATTTAACTTGCAAGGTGCAATAACAATAATTTCAATTTGTCTCTATGAAAATTTTCAGGTCGATTATATTGAGTGACGACTAGGATTCGATCGAATGAACGATCTTATTCTTCCCACTAATAGTATATCCATAGTCCATAGCCCATACCAATCTAATTGTATAGTTTCAGAGCAAAGATAAAATAGGCAGACAAAAATTCGAAAAGAGAAAAGGCAAGAAAGCTTTATTAATATAACGAGCTTTTGCCCGCGGCTTCGCTCGCGTTAAGAAGTATTATTATATACAAACTTTCATCCCCTATTTTAACCCCTTGGAGGTAGAATTGATCAAAATCCTTTCTTAGCGGATGCCTACGTCATAATGTCTGTCTGTCATAAAACCTGCATGCCAAAATTCAGCCCGATCGGTCCAGTGGTTTGGGCTGTGCGTTGATAGATCACTATGTCAGTCAGTCACCTTTGAGTTTTATATATATAGATATGGCTGACAGACCATAGGTCGCTTCTATATAAATGTACCACATTTTTACTTACTTACTTTACTTTTATACTTAGTGTAAATTAGTTTAAGCTATCATTGTTATTTTCCACCTTTTTGGTAAAAGGTGGCCCCGTGCGAGTTTCTTACGCCGGTTCTTCTCGGCGGGGTAGCTCCCGAACCGGTGGTAGGCCTCATGTAGACACGACGTTCTAAAAGTGTTAACTTTGTTAACCTATTTAGAAATAAATATTTTGATTTTGATTTTATCAAGTATCGCATCTGTTTCAAATAGTCTTTGCCTTTAATGGTAATTGAAGCGTTCTGGTATTCATTTAGCGATTCAGTTTGCATGTTCCGAATTACTACGGCGCATAGTTTTCTTATTCAAATTCCCTGTGAAATACTTTGAAACGTGGAGCTTAATAAAACGGAGGCATTCCAATTGATTTGGTTGTAATGTTTTTCTAATTCGTTTTGATACTGAAAAAAAAAAAAACTAAAGTGATTAAGAAAAGTTCATATAAAAGATACATAACTCTGTGCATCATATACTTTAAGCTAAGAACAAGTTTAATGCCTATCTTCATTTTTAATAACAATCCATACAAGTACAAAAAATGTGAAAATCTGTCTGATTGAAGTGGTTTTTTTTTATGAAATAAGGGGGCAAACGAGCAAACGGGTCACCTGATGGAAAGCAACTTCCGTCGCCCATGGACACTCGCAGCATCAGAAGAGCTGCAAGTGCGTTGCCGGCCTTTTAAGAGGGAATAGGGTAATAGGGGAGGGTAGGGAAGGGAAGGGAATAGTTGAGGGTAGGGAAGGGAATAGGGTAGGGGTTAGGGGATTGGGCCTCCGGTAAACTCACTCACTCGGCGAAACACAGCGCAAGCGCTGTTTCACGCCGGTTTTCTGTGAGAACGTGGTATTTATCCGGTCAAGCCGGCCCATTCGCGCCGAAGCAAGGCTCTCCCATATATAGTGGTACTTGATGCTTAAACTGATTGACCGAATTTTGACGAAATTTGCTGTGTAGAGACAAGGTGCGAGACAAAAGTATAAAGAGGGCAATTAAAACGTAAAAGTGTACGGTTCCAGCGCTTAAACAGATTTCATCGATCATCCCATCCATTAACAACTCGCTTTGCAGACATCAGAAAATTGACACATACTTTCAAGACTCTCAAATCAGGCCAACTAACGGCACCTCAATCGGAAACACCGCTTCATTTGTTCAGGCAAATAGTCGTTATATTCGCCCCGAGCCGGTACCATGTGGCTGCTGATTGTCCTCCACCTCCTCGCCCTCTCAGAGGCTGGTAGGCACAAACGTTACCTCGTGTACCCCGACGGCGGACCCGCTCGAGCGCAGGTATGTTTGCTCATTTGACGAATCCGCAATTTTATTTGCGAAATCGTGTTTATCGAGTAGATTTTTAAATGTCTCTTATTTATAAACATGTTCGAGTAGGTTTTTTAAATATTAAGTTTTATTATACGCTATTATTTGTGTTATCTATACTAATATTATAAATGCGAAAGTATCTCTGTCTGTCTGTCTGTCTGTCTGTCTGTCTGTCTGTCTGTCTCGCTTTCACGCCAAAACTACTGAACCGATTGCAATGAAATTTTGTACACAGTTATTCTAGAGTCTGAGAAAGGACATAGGCTACATTTTGATGTGGGAAAATATCTTATTTCCATGAAAATATCGATGAAAATTTATTCGCATTGCGCAGGCCAGCGCTCATCCCGGGGGTCCTGGGTTCGAGTCCCGCAGGCGGAACAAGTTTTCAATGTTCCTGGGTCTTGGATGTGTATTAAAATAATATTTCAAAAATCTTAAATATAATTATTTTATGTATAATATTATAAAAAATCCAGAAATATATCGATGCAATTTAGTTCTAATACGATTCAACAGATGGCGTTTTATTTTATTTTAGTTCTAATACGATTCAACAGATGGCGTTTTATTTTTTACTTAAATATATTTTATGTATCTATACTTCTATACTAATCCATACTAATATTATAAATGCGAAAGTATCTCTGTCTGTCTGTCTGTCTGTCTCACTTTCACGCCAAAAACTAATATTATAAATGCGAAAGTATCTCTGTCTGTCTGTCTGTCTCGCTTTCGCGCCAAAACTACTGAACCGATTGCAATGAAATTTTGTACACAGTTAGTCTAGAGTCTGAGAAAGGACATAGGCTACATTTTGAGGTGGGAAAATATCTTATTTCCATGAAAATATCGATGAAAATGAATTCGCATTGCGCGTGGCCAGCGCTCATCCCGGGGGTCCTGGGTTCGAGTCCCGCAGGCGGAACAAAAAGTTTTCAATGTTCCTGGGTCTTGGATGTGTATTAAAATATTATTTCAAAAATCTTAAATATATTTTATGTATAATATTATAAAAAATCCAGAAATATATCGACGCGATGCAATGAACATTTTAGTTCTAATACGATTCAACAGATGGCGCTTTTTTTTTACTTCGTTGGAACATAAAACTAATCATACTTATTAGTTATTATGTTTTTGTTTATAGTTTTTAATACGTTAGAATATTATGTTTAATAATATTATCACTTGCTATAATAATAATCAATCTATCTTATCTTATATGTAGAACTCCTACTGCATTTCTAAGGAGTTCGAGTGTGTTGTGTTGGCCTATATTCCATCCAGAAAATATATCAATGCAATCAACATTTTAATTCTAATGTATGAAAACAGATGGCGCTTTATTTTTTACTTCATTATTATAACAGAACTAATCATACGGTACCTACTTTATTATATATTATTGTTTTTATTCATAACTAGCTGTTGCCCGCGACTTCGTCCGCGTGAACTTTAGTTTATAGCGCGCGGTGTCAACAAAATTTGTGTCAAATTTAAAAACTTTTTAAAACCCTGGTAAGTGGTACCCATCTTAGGGCCGCACTACACCGGAATGGCAGCGCTGAAAGTGCTCGCCTCGCCGCTGCCATTCCGGTGTAGCGCGGCCCTTAATTAATCAAAATACCCAAAAACAGCTGTGCAGTGTGCACATAATCTGTACTAATATTATGAATGCGAAAGTATCTCTGTCTGTCTGTCTGTCTGTCAGTCTCGCTTTCACGCCAAACGCCAAAACTACCGAACCGATTGTAATGAAATTTTGTATACTGATAGTCTAAAGCCTGAGAAAGGACATAGGCTACTTTTTTACTGGAAAAAAGGGTTGTAAGGGTCGTAAATTTGTTCAAAAAATTCATAATAGATGGCGCCGTGCGTCTTCTACATCGCGCTGACGCTTGCTCAAAAGTCTTTCTATAAGAGGTGGTATCATCCTACATTTAAGTCTCGATTTTTTTCGATTGTTATATCTATTCTACGGTATTAAATAACTCAGTACTTTATCTGTGCAGGCAGTGACGTAACCTTAAGACCAAATTTCACCAACGACTGTTAAAGTTAATGCTCGAATTAGTATCACGTTAGCTGTTTTGTTTTTCATATGAATGAAAGAGAAGACAGGATATTTTAACAAGCTGTTAACACTAACAGACGTTGGTGAAATTGGGGCTAAACCTATCAATGATAAATAGTTTATGGGTAAAGTTGTGTAATTGGGGGGCTAAATAAGCTTTAAAATTTGGCATAATATATAAAGTTTAACATACAAAAATGAAGTACTTATTGTTTGCACACTGCACAGCTGTATTGATTTAAGGGGTACCAGGGTTTTTTTATAAAAGCTTTTGACACCAATTTTGTTGACATCGCGCGCTATAAACTGAAGTCCACGCGGACGAAGTCGCGGGCAACAGCTAGTATATTATAAAACTTTAATCATGAAAATAGTTCTTTTATTGTCAAGAATACCACTTGCAAAAATCGCATATTACAATAATTGAAGACACTGATACTGATAGTTTAATTAATCTTTAATCACTTTAAAAAAAGTGTCCATTAATTAAATTAAAGAACACTTTATTAAAAGTGATTAAAGATTAATTAATGTCATATACGATTGGATATTTCTTTTCCTAGATGTAATAGGATTTAATGTCGTATACCATTAAGTAGAACTGGTTCTTGCGATTTTAATGCAATGGTATTAATGGTGCAATAAGCCTATTTTCAAAAAAAGTGGAGTTACTATTGTATACCTCTGAGGTACAGATTTGTTAATCGAGTTAAGTTTTTCAGCTTACGCAACTTTATTCTATTTTGACCTTAAGTATTAGATGGCGACACAACCTTCATGCCACTAATTGTCACCCTCATTATTAAAATTTACTTTGAGGGTTTGGGGGTTAAAATATACTTTACCAGATTTGTATTTTCAGATTCATAATATGAAAGTGATTTTTAAATATCAGTCGCAAAATAAAAAAGTTTTATTAAAGCATTTTCAAAATCCAGACTTCAAATCTTTCTTTTGTTTGCTTAACATTTTATTCCCAATAAACCAGACCCTTACATAAACTGTTCTCTGGAAATACAAAAAGAAATTTTCGTCGTTTCCACCAGCCGCAGGGTACTTATTGGGGAAAACCTATAATAACTAATAGGGATCTTGCCTAAGGACCATAATACCTTTCCAAGAAGGATGATTGCAGGGAATTTTCCGTGGGTCGATACTTGTTTATAGTTCTTGGGCTTGTTTCATTTTGTATGCGTTGAGTTTTTGCGAAGAAATGAAATGCAATATGAGGCCTAGTAAAATAAATGATCTTTAGGGATATGATTTACAAGTTAAGGCCATTTAAGTACATAAATATAAAAAAAAACGTAATAAATTACATTTACTTTTGGCCCTCAAGCTTAAAGGTCAACTTTGTCCCAGTATAGTTATGAAATGTGAATTATGGTAGATTTAAACAAATAGAAAATCTAAATAACTTTACAATAAAATCATATCAATCTTTAACCAATAATACAATGTTATTTATATTTCAGTTCATCATAGGTCTCGGTGTTCCAGTAGACTTAAAAGAAGCATCAGTAACAGTAGGAACAGTCATCAAATTTCAGTATGACTTACCGACAAACAGTACAGAGTATACCAGTCGTATATACGGATTTGCCGAAACTGTCTCCAGGGATATGAATGGTGATGAAAAAGATGATAAAGAAAAAGATAACGCAGAAAATGACATAGAAAATGATTCCAGAAACATTGACAATATTGATGATGATTTAGAAAATAATAGTACATTAGTAGATCTAACCTTTGATGACAGAAGACGAAGATCTATTATGTATACAGAAGGAGGAGCTAACAGTATAGACGAATTTAGCGTCAACACTGATATACCGTTAGAAGAAGCTATTAGAAGGCAAGAAATAATAGACCAGAAGAATCTAGGAGATGAAGAACCACAGAGGATGAATAGATGGGACTTTTATAAAATTCTCGAGCACATGGTCGAAAGGTAAGTTTTTTTTTAAATTAGTTTAAGAATATTTTAATAATACGTGGGAGAGCCATGCTTCGGCACGAATGGGCCGGCTCGACCGGAGAAATACCACGTTCTCACAGAAAACCGGCGTGAAACAGCGCTTGCGCTGTGTTTCGCCGAGTGAGTGAGTTTACCGGAGGCCCAACCCTACCCTCTCCTATTCCCTTCCCTTCCCATCCCTATCCTCCTATATTACCCTATAAAGGCCGGCAACGCACCTGCAGTTCTTCTGATGCTGCGAGTGTCCATGGGCGACGGAAGTTGCTTTCCATCAGGTGACCCGTTTGCTCGTTGGCCCCCTTATCTCATTAAAAAAAAAAAAGGAAATCAGTTATGATCTAACGCTTAATGGTACTTATTTTAAGATAACAAAAAGTAACCGTTTTATGTTCCAATAAAGAAAATAAATAAAGTGTACAAAGAATCTTGCGCTCTTTCGCTAAAAGAAAATCAACTTTTCTTTTAATTTTTTTGTAATGCAATGGTGTCTTTCGTAAGAGCTTCAAAAGCATCTGTTTTTGGGCCAGATTTTCTATCTTAATCCAAATTTAATGTAAGTATTGGGTACCCTAATTATGGCACTTCAAGAAATGAAATGCAATATGAGGCCTAGTAAAATAAATGATCTTTAGGGATATGATTTACAAGTTAAGGCCATTTAAGTACATAAATATAAAAAAAAACGTAATAAATTACATTTACTTTTGGCCCTCAAGCTTAAAGGTCAACTTTGTCCCAGTATAGTTATGAAATGTGAATTATTGTAGATTTAAACAAATAGAAAATCTAAATAAGTTTACAATAAAATCATATCAATCTTTAACCAATAATACAATATTATTTATATTTCAGTTCAAATTTAATGTAAGTATTGGGTACCCTAATTATGGCACTTCTGTAGTGAAAGAAGCGCTCTTTATCCTTTGTAATGCGAAGGTGTTTTTTTCATCCTTATATTACAGAAATTCATTTCTCTCCTACATTTTTATAATACAATGTTTCGTTTCCGGACGCACATTTTAAATAGCTTTTTATTCTAGTTAAAGATTTTCTATCTTCGATGTCTTTTCATGGAATTTTCTACTCTCCCAATTAAATTTTATTGCTCTGTGAAATTACTCTTCGATATGTGCTGATCGATGGAACGCTTCGCCGCAATCCATATGCAGTAAGCGTATTTTCAAACTCCTCGATTCAACTCCGAAGGATTAAAACGTGTTTTCAGGCGTGTCATATGGAATACATTAAGAAGTTTATTACTTGTACAACTTTATGGCAAAGCTTAGAGTTGGTGACTGCGTAAAAGCTGGAGTTAAAGGTCTTTTGACGCTTTCTCATATACCTATCAAACTGTATATAAACTAGGTGAGGCATAATTCCCTTGACGTCGTTGAAAAAGAATATCCCGGAATCCGGATAAGTCGAAATAAAAAGTATTAAAAAAAATTACAATCAGAATTAAATAACAAGGGTTTTCCAATAAGGACTCGACAACTTTTTTTCAAAATAAAATTAAAACTATTTGAGATATTTCAAAAATTTAAGTATCGGCTTGAAGTACAATAAAAACATTTTTGAATGGAACTAGACTTCCCTCATATTGGCCGCAGGAACGTTTGCAGCGATGGTTCGTTTTCTCCTGAATAAACTGACAGTGACAGTTCGAAGTTAAGTGAAAGATTGTGGTTGTGTCCAGAAACTAAATTCAAAATTGTGAAGACCCTATTGGAAAACACATTATACGCGGGAGAGCCATGCTTCGGCACGAATGGGCTGCCTCTACCGGAGAAATACCACGTTCTCACAGAAAACGGGCGTGAAACAGCGCTTGCGCTGTGTTTCGCCGAGTGAGTGAGTTTACCGGAGGCCCAATCCCCTACCCTATTCCCTTCCCTACCCTCACTTATTCCCTTCCCTTCCCATCCCTAGCCTCCCCTATTACCCTATTCCCTTTTAAAAGGCCGGCAACGCACCTGCAGCTCTTCTAATGCTGCGAGTGTCCACCAGTGACTGTTTGCTCGTTTGCCGTTTTTATAGTTTAAAAACATTCTAATAAATTATTAAGAATGCCTTACAAAATCAAAAAGTAAAGTAATTCGCGCTGCGTCTCGTTAAGTCTCGTTTCGTAGAGGGTAACTGAATAACTCAAATTTATCTCCAGCTTAAGTTTAACAATATAAACATAAACAATAAGTTTTATCTGCTAAACTGAAACTAAGCGGGAGTTGCCAAGACATTCCTAACGAGGTACGAAAATGTTTGTTTGATTAATGAAATATGGAAGTTCAAGATACAGTTAATGGCGGTTTAATGTAAGATTTAAGCTTCGGACAAACTGTTAATAAGTAAATTGCAATAGTCTTTGAAACTTTTCTTTCTTGCGAAATATAAAATCTATTTAAATAAAAATGAAATTTTAAAACTCGAGAACGGCTGAACCGATTTGGCTAATTTTGGTCTTGTTATATTCGCGGAAGTCTTTTTAGGGTCTACACAGACGGACCGCATTTCAACTGCAATCCAACTGCAAATTGCAGTTCAAGTGCAGTTTGAATGCAGTTGATAGGACTGCAATACGACTGCAATAGAACTGCAAACCAAACAGTTCACACGAATGCACGCCGACTGCAACTGAACTGCAATCCGACTGCGCGTTTGGTTTGCAGTTCTATTGCAGTCGTGTCAACTGCATTCAAACTGCACTTGAACTGCAATTTGCAGTTGGATTGCAGTTGAAATGCGGTCCGTCTGTGTAGACCCTAAAGTATTACCTCTTTGTTTTGTTACAGCCTGTAGAGGTGTATAATAGTTTTCACCGGATATTTTTTTGCATGTTACATATAGCCGTTTCCGTCTATAGTTATATAACCAGCACAAAATATTGAACCGGAATTTCTATGCAGTTCCAAAGTTATAAACTTTCCTAACATTTTCTATTCTCCATACAAAATCACAGGACACAAAAGACTTCGAATAAAGTATTAAAGTGTTCAAAATTTACAGGTACGGCTATTCAGGTAGACCCTGCCTGCTCAGAACCATCTGCGAGGCGGCGGCCGTACCTTTTACCTACGAAAACGGCTTGCTTGGAGAAATTGGCCATATATTATTCACGTAAGTGCTTCCAGTATAAAAGCATAACAGACTTTAGTCACTATTCGGGATCTAATACAGCTGAGCCTAAAGTTGGGCTTATTTTACCCGACTGTGAGAGGAGGGGAGTGGTTTGATTTTTAGATAAATGGACCTGCGGCTCTAGACAAGTGGCAAGCGATTATCGTAAACGCTTACGCTAACGCAACAAAATATATGTGATTTGACATAAGTCATCGCTTCGCTAGCGATTACTAATGTCAAATCCCATACATTTTGTAGCGTTAGCGTTAGCGTTGACGATAATCGCTTGCCACTTGGCTAGCCCCGCTGAGCCACTTATCAAGGGTGAACGTTTGTCTTCCATTGGTTAAAATATGTATCATTGTCATGGCAATGAAAAATGGTGCTGAGAGAACGAAGCCAAATCCTGTATTTATATTACGATTTGGCTGATCGATATTCAGTAAGCCAGATTTTGAAAGTAAACTGAAGCTAAACTAGGCCAAGTCTTGGTCTATCTCTCCCCTGAAGCCAAATCTTAGTCCATCCTTTTACTCAAGCCAAATCTTAGTCCTTCTCTTCATTAAAGTCCATCCAAATTCTGCACTGAAGCCCGCACTCTATATTTTCAGGCCATCAACGACAAAAGACAGTTTATCCCACCACACGGACAATGAGTACCACGCTGCAGAGCGACTGGGTAGATCAGCTGATACATCCAGCTGCGAGACCCTCTTCCCGGAGTGCGAAGACTCCATCCTGGACACCTTCACTGGAATCGGCATGGATACGTTACACAAGTTTGGGTTCTATTAATAAATGGATATAAATTATTTTGTTTTATTCTCACCCTTAGACAGCAAGATGAGCGAGGTGAATAAGTATTTTCCTAGTTCTTAAACCTTATTTCTAAGGCAGTTCAGACTGCAACGTGACGAGGTGACGTATTTTTAAATGAGCCATTTAGAACTTTTTAAGGTGAACAATAATATTAAAGATAATTAATAGATGTCGCTTACGTCTACTAAATATAGAAAAAACACAGTAGTAATGTACACATAACCAATACTACTTATGTTAAACTAAAACGTTTTTTACACATCTGAATACCCAGTTTCCAAAATCAAAAGTTAAAGTTAATTCTCGAATTAGTATCACGTTACCTCTTTCGTTTTCCATATGAATGAAAGAGAAGACACAACATTTTAGCAAGCTGTTAACACTAACCTACGTTACTGAAATTGGGCCTTATACTATTTTACTTAAAGCATAGCACCAGAAAAATTATCGAAAACTTTGTGATAGCAAAAAGACGCTAACAGCGAAAAAGTTGCTAGATAACCACGTACATGTTACCTCAGCTCCATTAGTCCGTCCCAGCGGCTAGAACTGGGGAATATTCATGAAATAATTCATTTGCGTGAGTCGTGTTCTGACCTAATTCTATCTGTGGTTTTTGCTCTTAGCTCCCTAATCGTGTGTTTAGACAAGAATTTTAGCTAATGAAAACTTTAATGTTGAAATACTGGATGTTCATCGAGTTTTTGTAGATATGCTCGCTGGGTTGTATATTATTTAATACTAGATAACGCCCGCAACTTCGTTGTGCCAAAATTAGTTTATTGCCCGGGAACCGTACATTTTTTCCAAGATAAAAAGTATCCTAATTTGTCCTAATTCCATGGGCTCAAGGTATCTCCATACCCAGCAAAATCGGTTCAGCCGTTTGGGCGTGAAGAGGTAACAGACAGACAGACACACTTTCACATTTATAATATTTGTGTGTATAGTATGGACTAAATGACGCCCGCAACTCCTTTGCGCTAAAATTCGATTATCGTACGGGAACCCTACATTTTTATGTTAAAAAGTATCCCTTCCCGGGACTTGAAGTATCTCCATACCAAATTTCAGCAAAATCGGTTCAGTGGTTTGGGCGAGAAGAGGTACAGGCAGACAGACTTTCGCATTTATAATACATATATAGTACCATAACAATATTAAAAAATCGGCCAAGTGCGAGTTGGACTCGCGCACGAAGGGTTCCGTACCATTATAGAGCAAAATTAGGCCAAAAATTGTGTTTTTCGTATGGGACTATTTTATTTTGTTTTTATTATTTGTTTTTATTGCGGCAATAGATATAGATACATAATCTGTGAAAATTTCAACCCTCTAGCTATTACCGTTTTTTATGATATAGCCTGGAGATAGACAGACGGACGGACAGACATCGAAGTCTCAGTAATAGGGTCCCGTTTTTACCCTTTGGGTACGGAACCCTAAAAACAATAGTTGGGTGTATATCCATATAATATACGCCCACCTATTGTTAGGTCACTGTTGTTTCGGCATCCCTTTTGACGAAAAATACGGAAACGTAGATGAATGAAATTTTGCACAGTTATAGTGTACTAGCTGTGCCCCGCGGTGTTACCCGCGATTTATAAGGTAAACTAAATTGTGTTTTTATAGGTAAATAGTTATTGGTACTTAGAGACAAAATAAATTATGTTTGATCATCGGAAACATCAATTTTTGGTCGGTTAAAAATGTAGCTTATGTGTTACTCCAGGATGTCAGCTACCTCCTTGTAAAATTTTGTCGAAATCGGTCCAGCCGTTTAAGCGTGAAGAAGTAACACACATACAAACCCACAAACTCACATACTTTCCGCTTTATAATATTAGTAGGATTAGTAGGATTACTTCATTTGTTTTTAAAAAGGATAATTAATACTCAGCACTAATGACGCGATACTATTCCGTTAAAAGAAATAGCTCCAGGAGGGGAGGGGGAGGGAGGGGCGCAGCCCCCCCAAGCAGGAGACGGAGCGAAAGCCTATTAATAAATTTTAAAAAATTAACATAACACCTCCTCCATTCCGGAAGTCGGTTAAAAATGTACACCATGTGTTAATCCAGTATATCAGCTAACGGATTGTAAATTTTTGTCGAAATCAGCTTACAAAAAGCGGAGGAATCGTTGAACAAAAAAAATCAAATTAAATCGAACATAACATCTCCTCCATTTTGAAATTCGTTTAAAAATGTAGCATATTATGTGTTAATCCAGGGTGTCAGCTACCCCCTTGTAAATTTTTGTCGAAATCGGTCCAGCCGTTTAAGCGTGAAGAAGTAACAAACATACAAACTCACATACTTTCCGCTTTATAATATTAGTAGGATATGGTGAAGGAGTGCATCGAGCTAATATTATTTTGAAATTATGCTTTTATCATAATTTTTTTTAACAAATAAAACCTTACACACACTACAATACGCACACTCAAGAAGATGACAGATTCTTGAGTGACAAGCCTATACATACGAATTATACTCTTTTATTTATGGTTGAAGTCTGTTGACAACAAGTTGACAAATTGAAAATGGATTACAGGTTTTTTTATTGAATCTTAGATACTATTAGACAATGCTTACACGGCCAGTCTGAGATCAGCTGAGTTCCAGAGACGAGAGTTGAAAAAAAAATATGATAAAGTCAATTATTATTTTTTTTTTACAAGTTAAACGTAGTAGTCCTAATGTCGTTGAAACTAAGGTTGAATTTCGACCATTGGGCGATCTCTAGTTTCACTAAAACCATAGTATAAAAATATTTTCAGATTGGTTTACGCTGGGTCCTTAAAATGTACGCGTATTTTGCATGTTCTGTTAACACAACAGTTCCTGTTTGTTCCCGGTTCCCCATTCCCTGTTCCCGGTTCCCAGGTCCCGGCTTTCGGTTCCCGGTTCCCAGTGCCCATAATAGAACGCTGTTCCATTCCCAATCCTTGTTTATTTTCTTTCGCCCGTGATCGGTACGTAAATTACAAAGTAACAGAGAACAAATATTGTTTGTGGTGAAGCGTTTGCACGCAAATTGTTGCAAAACAGCACGGAAGTATAATTCTTTTTATACATATTTCCTTCATAACGTTATTGATTATTCAGTCTTTGTTGTTGTATAATTATTATGTATACCCATTTAGATATAAAAGATACATAGATATTATGTATTTAAAATATAATAATTATGTAGATAACACTGTTGAGTAGAATATATTGATGGCCCCAACAAATAAACGTGCAATCGAAAAAAGACAACTTTTCAGGAAGACAAAAAAACGTTTAGAACCACATAACTTTGACAACATAATAAAAAGACAAATATAATGTATAATCAAATTAAAGGTAAAAAAAATATCTTTCAGCTCATATATTTATTAAAATTCAAATATTAACGGTTTACCACATATTTAAGGAAAACCATATTAAATTATTATTCTAGTGAATAATATGTGACTCGTTAACACTATTGTATCAATGCACATTTATTCGTGTCATAAATGAAGTTTTAATAAGCGCAGTGAAATGTTGCATGGTTATTCCACGTATATTTTTTTCCCCTGAGCCATGCTCTGGTCATTTACATGCTTATTCTTGTATATTTTATTGTTTTTACATATTTCTAAAAATAAAAGCCCGTATATTAGTGTTAAGAAGATCGACTTATTATTTATGTAATACGACCTTATAAGTGCATGGTATAAAATATAAATCTATACTAATATTATGAAGTGGAAGAGTTTCTTTGTTTGAACGCGCATGACTCAGGAACTACTGGTCAGATTTAAAAAAATCTTTCGTTTTTAGATGGTTCATTTATCGAGGAAGGCTACAGACTATAAATTATCACTCTAAGACTAATAGAAGCGAAGAAACTTAGGGAAATTTAGAAAAAACCTTTTAGCGCCTTTTAGACGTGCCTGTGCAAGAAACAAAATACTATAACTCTTCTTTTGCTGCTACGGGAATAAGGCTGTGGAATTCACTACCAACCCATATAAGAATGACGGCTACACATTATCGGTTTAAGATGCTGGTAAAAGAACATTTTCTTTCTATTAGTGATAATACACAACCTATATAAATTGACATTCATGCTATTATAATTAATATTCAAATTTGATCATCAAGTTATTATTGTTAGTTATAAGTTCCAACCTCTAAATTTGTTTCTGTACTTACTTTTTATGTTATTACCTATTTATATGTGTATTATATTAATGTTGATATGTATGTATTTGTGTATGTATCATTAAAAAAATGTCACCTTATCTACTATAATATTGCACACTCATAAAAATAGTTCAATAATATTCAGTCCTTTACCTGTGGTTGCCTGGAAGAAATTACTAATAAGTAATAAGGCCGCCAATGTAGTACACTGTATTAGTTAATAAATGTTGTAATTTTCTTCTTAACGTGTGCAAAAAGTATATTTATTATTATTATTATAATGTTTCAAACAGGCTGAACCCCTTGGAATTATGCCGTGATGTAAATAGCTTTACTCTGCATCCTCAATCGGTAGTATTACGGGGAGTGCTCTGAGGAATTCTTCGGAATCATACCTCCTGCAACTTTTCGCCATCGTTCCACGTGAAAAATATACTATCCTCATAACTTTGATGAGTGGCAGTCTTCCACCGTGCTTTTTTCGCGTAACTTTCTGCCGCGCGCTGTAAAATTTGGAATGCACTGTCACCAGCAGTATTTCCAGACCTATACGACCTGCAAACCTTCAAGAAGAGAGCGTATTTCCTCTTAAAAAGACCGGCAACTCACCATCAGCTCTTCTGATAAACTTTAAAATAGCTCTTCGAATAACCTTTAAGAAAACAAAAAAGACAAGAGTAATTTGTAAAAGAGAATAGAATAGATGTGAATTATTATATTCAAAGTTTCGCCATCTGCAATGAGGCATTACTCATAGAAGTCGCTTGCATTTTTACACGAATAATCGTGCAAGAGTTATAACTCAAAGGAAAGGATAGACACGTGCGCCAGATTGTTTTAACACGTTTTTTCTGGTGAACTCAAATAAACAAAATAATCTGCAATAAGCGAATATTTCATTATTAATGTGATGTATGTTATTATTTTTTCCGTACAATAAAGGTCTACGTTGCTATAAAATAGTTATTTTAAGTCAAAAAAAATCCAAAAAAATTACATAGGTGTATCATAAAAAAATTTTTGGGTAAGAGCTCTGGCACGTTTATTCGTAGCGGCCATCGATATAAGCTACTTAACCTATCAATCCCCAAGCGGCACCCGGCTGTCGCAGATTTGACAGACTTCAATTGCATGTGACGTCTTGCGAATCTGTCAAATCCATATAAATTTAGAAAATGTACGCGTCGCGTTGCGGTCTGAATCAACCCTTACAATTGAAAATCTATTGTGTCTGCGATTCCCACGATCGAGGTATTAAAAAAATAAGATTTTTATTTAGTTTAAGTTATAATATTTTAACAATAATCCACTATGGATAGCTGTGTGATTTCAACAATGTCTTAATGCCATTTGAAATCTGTTTTAGAGTGTCGTTAAGCTGTTCGTTAAATCATTCATTTATTCTTGCGTTGATTAGCTGTTAAATACCGTTTATGAGGCATTTGAAAAAGACAGGGCTTTTAACTTAGATTACTTAAGGGTTATTCAATTGTTGTTAAGTATGTGTGTGTTAACTCACAATTTTTTGTTGTTCAGTTATGAATGCTGACTTTTTCTAAATGATCTAAAGAACTGCATTCATAACTCAATACGTATTCTATCTACTATCTATCTGTGGTAATAATAAAGATACACTTATTAATCGAATGTGGAAAGATACACTAATTTATTACTTATAACAATATCAGTGTATCTGAGAGAATAAGTCTATAAGGGAATGCCCACACTGGTAGCCGCAGTCGTGTCCGCTGAGCCCAAGTTTATACGCTGATATGTATGGTATGGACTCGTTTGCTGTATCTTCGCTTTCGTCGTTCAGTGGACTAGAAAAGAGAAAAGTAAATGTTTTAGAAATTATTGTTTCTTAAGCTTAGAAAAAAACAATACTTCAAACTGAGGCCGATCAAAATTACGAATTGTTGTCATTAATTTCTTTTTATGAAAGAACGGGGCAAACGAGCAAACGGGTCACCTGATGGAAAGCAACTTCCGTCGCCCATGGACACTCGCAGCATCAGAAGAGCTGCAGGTGCGTTGCCGGCCTTTTAGGAGGGAATACCGGAGGCCCAACCCCCTACCCTATTCCCTTCCCTACCCATCCCTACCTTCCCCTATAAGGTAGGGATGGGTAGGGAAGGGAATAGGGTAGGGGATTGGGCCTCCGGTAAACTCACTCACTCGGCGAAATACAGCGCAAGCGCTGTTTCACGACGGTTTTCTGCGAGAACGTGGTATTTCTCCGGTCGAGCCGGCCCATTCGTGCCGAAGCAAATGCGATGAATTTACGACCTGCTCTGCAAAACATTTCTACATTTCTATGTAGGTAGGTGCATCTAACCCCCCACCATCGTGGAATGTAATCGAACACTGCTCCCGCCCCTTCCATTTTTGGCGAGCGATCTTATCACTCGTCCTTTGAAATAACTATCGACTTCTTGTGATCGATAATAAAATTAACCTACATAATAATTATTATATTCAAAGAAATTGATTTACAGACCTACGTTATTTGGTAGGCTTATGTCAAGTCAATGTTATTTAGCATCCTGCCGACTGGTCTTGATATAACTCGACCAAATAATATAGGTCCTGACTATGAATAAACCCTGATAGTTACTTGAGCACAAAGCTGGCTATCTCGTGCAGCAGATCATCATCTCTATAGGAGTGTAGCGGCTCCGCGCCGAGCCGGCACAGCGTCTGCAGCACACACGACGTGCCGTTCTCGCCGAAACTGGAACAACACAAGACTGTTACGGCGCGTTTTCTGCGCGCTTTCTGCTGTGTTTGGAAAACACGTGAGCTGAATCTGCGCGCGCATAAAACACGCAAGTCTGAACGCGCCCTTATAGAGCATAGAACCTATTAGGTTACTAATGTACTATCTAAGAAATTGATTCATGGTTAGATGGCAGACCTACGTTATTCGGTCGGGTTATGTCAACGTACCTAAGTCATGCTCTATCAGCTAGGTTTGACATCATAAATCAACTTCTCGGATAGTAGCTAGTAGTAGTGAAAATAGCAGAGACGAAAGAGTTAATTTTGACTTCTGTGTTTGAGAAACATCATGACTTTGCCCAAATTTGGTAAAGTAGTAGCCATAATTGATTAAAATGGGCATAGTTTCAAAAATAAAATTTCTACGTTGAATGATGTCTAACATTAAATTCACAGTACCTGGATGACTGAGCTTTGCTCGGTATAGCAAACACTCATTGACTTCGTGTTACTTAATAACGCCATCTGCATCTGCATCGGTCGTTAGTTGCTAACAAAATAGTATTATTATTCGCCGATAGATGTCAGGAAGGGTCATATTTTACAGTTTATCGATTATCGATAAAACACGAATAAAAAGACATTTTCTGAAAATGATTCCTAGCTAGATGATTTATCGCCCCCGAAATATATATATATATATATATATATAAGATATAAGATAAACCGACTCAATACCAAATTATGTCAATTATTGTCTACTGGGACGAAACCTTACCCTACCCTATCCTGGTGGCTACCAGAATTTTTATGTGCTGTAATTGACTAGCAACTTAATCGTATCAAAAACGATTGCCAAATTAAGGTCTATCAAAAACTATGACTGTCTTGTTTGCGTAGAACTTACGCCTACCAGTTTAATACTGAAACGTTCTAGCAATACTAGATAACTAAAGTGCGTTTACAATCTAACCATTTCATGCTGACATACGTAGATGGTCATCGCGTAAATATTTAAAGTTAACTACAGACGGCGCAGACCGACAATTATAATATTCATAGTACAATCAAACGTACCACTATCTAGCTATGTACTGTTAGTACTAAGTGGCTATATATACAAGATTATCAATTCGATTCATTTATTTTGCTTTAAAAGTGGTAAATACAGTAGGTGGTGATAAGGTTCTTATGGTCTTCACTTTTAGCTATATGTATAAAATAGCATTCAAATATATATGTAGCATTTTTTTATGAAATAAGGGGGCAAACGATCAAACGGGTCACCTGATGGAAAGCAACTTCCGTCGCCCATGGACACTAGCAGCATCAGAAGAGCTGCAGGTGCGTTGCCGGCCTTTTAAGAGGGAATAGGGTAATAGGGGAGGGTAGGGAAGAGAATATGGGAGGGTAGGGAAGGAAATAGGGGAAGGTTGGGAAGGGAAAAGGGTAGGGGATTGGGCCTCCGGTAAACTCACTCACTCGGCGAAACACAGCGCAAGCGCTGTTTCACACCGGTTTTCTGTAAGAACGTGGTATTTCTTCGGGCGAGCCGGCCCATTCGTGCCGAAGCATAGCTCTCCCACGTTAAAGCATGGAATCGTTGATGTATGTAGCATGGAATCCTAATCTTCAAATTCTCATGTCATGATGATTGCACCTTCGAAACGGAATGTGCCGATTTTGATAAAGTTTTGTGCGCTTAAGCTGATGATGTGAGAATCGATCAATATCTATTTTTCATACCCGAAATAACTTGAATGAATGAAGTTTTGTGAGCGACGTGATCTATTATGACGACCTCAGAACTGGCAACAGACGCTTGGAAGATCTCTCGTTGAAGCTCTCAAGGTTAATCTATCGGTCCTGGCTGTATCAATTTTAATGAAATTTGTGTGCTTATTGGGTAGTCTGAGAATCGCACATATTAAATTATTCATATCCATAAATATTAGGTGTATTCCACCCGAAAACCTTATTTTGGGGTGTATCTGAAAAAGTAACAGTTTCCCTCAAGGAACCCAGTGGATTTCCTCTTCACGGCCGCGAGCATTTTCTAGTCTACAAAACACACAAACAAGTCAACTTCAATCAGACAAACTTTCCAATTGAACAAGTCGAGATATTTACTGCCAGCAAACATTTCCTCGTGCAAAAAAATATAACATGCCATTGGAGTTTTTGCATGAACAAACAGCGATAAATAACGGGCGTGTATCGAAACCAATTTAAGAAGGAAGTTTTGGGCCAACGCGTCTGGTAGAATCTCGATTCTTTTTGTTATTTATTGCCGTTATCAGTCAGAATCTTCTCAGAACAGCTTTGAATCAATACTGTCGATGCTAACACCCCTTATAAATATGATAATATTTACGCATTTTAAGGTCCACTGTCTTTGTGATGTGATTTTTTTTAATGTGTCAGACAAAGACTAGCAAACTTTGTTTAGTTATTTGCTGTATAAGGGGGTAATATTATAAATGTGTAGGAGTAGTAGGAGTATCTTTCTATTTAAATGTAGACATCTAATTGTGGCTGTGTGGAACATTAAATGTAGACATCTAGTGGTGATTGGCCAATTCGGGCACCGCTAAGCTCCTCTCCGCTCCGCTCCGCGTCAGTGGAACCGCGGCCTTAGATGGGGATTGGGGATGTTACCTTTTAGGGTTGATTCAGACGTCTTGCGAATCTGTCAAATCCATACTAATTTAGAAATGCATCTACGCGTCGCATTGCGGTCTGAATGAACTCTTACGCTTTAACCACTAAACCGACTTAGATGAAATTTAGAATAGATATTACTTGAGCCCTGGGAAAGGACATATTAATAATATTATAATAGTTTTCGTTGTAGCAAGTACGGCTCCAGTATGATATACGCTATTTTGCGGGTACGTGAGAACGAACAATATCTAGCATTATAAAGAGGAAGAATTTAGTTGTGTCGTTGGATCGCTTTTGATGTAGTTTGGTTCATTTACGGGAAAGGATATTGTCGTTTGGTTTTATGTATTTATCTCAAAAGTGTTACCTATTTAGCATGTCTTCCACATACTTATAGAAGTGGTACAATCTAGCATCGTTCACGTAGCCTTCTACTTGTCTCTTCTTTCTTGAATCGCCACCCTCTATTTCTCTCTTTCTTGCCTCTTCTCTATGCTTAATGTCCCTCTTCTTTCTTGTCTCTCCATAGCCTTCTTCTCTTGCCTCTCCATCGTACCCAGTGTTCGCATGGAGTATATCTATGGGTATCTGAGTTCTATTCCAAGGGAGTTGGAAATTGGCTTGGATAGCCCAGTTCACGTTGACTTGCTTGACTGGACTGGGTGTGCCGACGCCTATATTCAGCTGCGAAATATAAATTATACTTATTATATCAGGTATAATATTATATGGACGCTGTTAAGCATTTGTGTACTTCCCCAGAAAAAAAAGCGTATTGAGTACTTAAGGCCATTCCCTGACAAAACGACCCTACATTTGCCGCGTTGCCGAAAGCACACCAAAATCCTATTTTTTTACTTATCGTTCAAAATTGACCTAAAAAAATTCAAACGGCGAATATGTAGTTACTGAAATTGTCGATCTATTGGCGTGTGTTTCAAATAAACGTAACTTATAAATACTAAGGAGATACCTACTGAATGTATGCTTGAATTTAAATAAATTGGTATTACTTCGGAAACTGATATCATGAGCATAATAAACAAAAATAGGAAATTAATAACAGTGAAAGGAATGTTAATAATAATATACTGAAGATGATTGCTGTATTTTTATTAAAATTTTGTAGTTTTAAAATTTTGAGTTAATAAGGCATCTCCGTAGGGGGAGGGACTAAATATGAATGCAGTTATGTTTTTTTAGATTTTTAAGAGAGATTCAACAAAAAAATGATGTGGGTTAGGACACAAATGCTTAACAGCAACTATAATATATGAGTGATTATACTTTAGCGTGTGTTTGACTCTTTTATACAGAGTTCTATGTTTTATTATCTATGTTTCCATGAGAAATGCCAAAACATCTCGATTTTTACAGGCATAGAATATGTAATCATTATTATATGGGCTACCATATAGTAAACTTTGTTCATAAAATTCACGCTGTTATAAAATGCTTATTGCTATTTACGCAAGAGCCCACTGATCATTACTATACGTCTTACATCCAAAACTGTAAAACATACTAATTAACTTACTTGTAACAGTGTTGTATTCGGATAGATCAGTTGTCTTTTACTTCGATGCACATATTTGCAATTTTCACCAACCGATGTTGTTGTTTTCACCAATGCAATTAGAAACACTATAGTTACACTTCTTCTTAAATTCCATTTGATTACCATCGTTTTAACTTTAAAATTATTTGAGTAATTGCTACTGAAAACAATATTTTAATTGCTTTTATTGTGTATCAGATTTTGGCCACTAACTGGAATTTTATTTATTACATTTTGGTCACAAACTGGAGTTTTAAGGGCACTATGTGTATTAGTTGTTCCAACACTGGTAGTGCGGCTTAGGTCCGTTTCCCGTCCGTTTTGTGACGTGTTATTGGGTATACAAATTAGTGTAGAGTGCTCTCAAGTCATATGACTTCGGAAAGCTGGGTAAAGGTGTGTTCACGCTGAAGTCTAAGGAGATCCAATATAAAATAATACCATCTACATTCGGTAATAAAAAATGAAAAATGGAAAATTAAAATATTATAAGTACTTATATCCTTAAGAGTGGCATGTAATATTATTATAATGATCAATTCCAATGATCCCTACCACCATCTGTAGGTATAATTGCAGACTGGACGATCAAAAAGTCAAACAAATGAAAAAAAATATAATTTGTTTTGACTTAGCAGAATTATAGTCAGTCTAGAAAAATAAATTATTTTTCTATATAATATTTTTGTCAATACACGAATGTTGTTGGAATACATACTTTTTTAATTCAATTTATGTATAGTTATTAGTTTGGTGTTCAAAGTTAAATACTTTTATTCAAAAATGGCATTTTATAATGTATTTAAATACTATTTTTGAGTTCCGTACGTAAAAGGGAAAAACGGGACCCTATTACTAAGACTTCGTTGTCTGTCCGATGATTTTTTCCCTTTTTTGCTTGATATCAATAAGGGAAACAAGTAAGCGCTTGAAATTTTCACAAAATCCTCAATTATATTACGTGTACTTTAATATAAACTTCGTGCCATTATGAACACCGCCTTAGAAAAGTTAAAGTAACACTGGCGTTTGTAGGTGAAGCCGGCTTGATCTGTCCAATAATACGATCTGTCCCTTAACAGGATTCGTTCAATACGTTGCTTGAGAATGTCATTCGTGGGTTATAGGTGTGATTCGTGGATTTGAGGATCAGGCACCAATCACCATGATAAGGTAAAGTGGTTTTTTGTTCTAGAATAATATTTGGTATATAATCTGTTATTAAGAAAGCATTGAACCGTGCGTACATGTGCGTAGATTATTATGTGATCAATTAATTTAGACCAGTGTTTTTCAACCTTTTTTAGTACTTATGGTATAAAAAATATAATATGGTGTCATAAAAATAATATGGTATAAGTACATTATAAAAATGACCTAAAAAACAGTGTTAAAATGATATTACAAAAATATTTTCCCTCCAGTTCCAAAATCCATCGCTTATTAAAATCCTGATCCTTGCCTATTGAAAAATTAAAACTTGACTGAACTCCTTCTCTATTTCCTATTTATTCCCTAAAATATTTTAATTTATTACAATTTACTTTTGAACGCATTAAACATTTAAATCCTCTTATTGGAAACGATCTCCATTTTGAATCTTATACCATTATTTCACAGGCTATATTCGCTTGTGCTGTTGTGCTCAATTAGCGTGGACACCACGGATTATCGCGCTAAGAGGCAAATCAATAGTATACCCCTGGTTTATCCGTATGGAGCTACTTATAAGGTGAGGAATTTATCACTTGTTTATGCTTCGGCACTCATTTTTCTCAATGTGTCGCACCGACAGTGCTTCTGCAACAGAATATGCAACAGAATATAATTCATACGTGGGGGAGCCATGCTTCGGCACGAATGGGCCGGCTCGACCGTATAAATACCACGTTCTCACAGAAAACCGGCGTGAAACAGCGCTTGCGCTGTGTTTCGCCGAGTGAGTGAGTTTACCGGCGGCCCAATCCCCTAACCCCTACCCTATTCCCTTCCCTACCCTCAACTATTCCCTTCCCTTCCCATCCCATTAGTCGTACTCAACTCAAACTCAACTTAAACTCTACTCAAATTCGACAAGTATTCGACTAAAATGAAACTTCAACTCAACTCAAACTCAACACAAACTCAAATCACACTTAACTCAAACTCAACTCCTACTCAGTTAAAATTTGAATCACACTTATCTCAAACTTGAGTTTGAGTTACACAAACTGCAGTAAAATTTAAATCACACTTAACTCAAACTCAACGCCAACTCAACTAAAATTTTAACTACACTCAATTCCAATTCAACTCAAATTCAACTCGAACTCAACTGAATTCGAACTGAAATTGAATTAAAACTATTGATATTCCCCTAAAAAGGCCACTGAATTTCCTCAGAATTATAACTTGAATTTGACAATGATAATGACTATAATTTCCAGCTCATCATAGGCATGTCAGTCCCTGTGCCCAATGACGACAAGATCCCCCTCCTCTTCGCGCTCAACTTCCAGTACCAGTACAGCCAGTTCCAGAACATCACGGAACTCTCCCAGTACTACTTCATCAAGGAAGTGTCGAGAGAGGAGAGAGAGATTGACCTGGAGAACAGAGGGAACGAAAGATTAGTGTTCTACAAGTCTGTAGCGGATTTATTGGATATGTGAGTATTTTTTGTGGATTTTTCAACACTAATAACACAATGTGATATATAGGTAATAATGGAAAAAAAATAACTAGAAAACCCCCAATTCTCAAGCAGGCTGATGATAATGAAATGTTGTTAAGAACATTCTCAATCATTTTAGCTTTCAAACAAAAAACAAAACTTCTGGAATCGTATCATGCATCGTAGTAACGGGTGGACCCGTTTGGAAGCTACGATATTACGGATAGACACACAAACACACAGACAGACAGATAGATACGTCAAAGTGGAAACGCAGCAAAAACAAAATTTTTATATATGTCGTAGGATGATTTGATAAATCGAATTTTCGCGAAAATTCTAGGGATTTCGCGAAAACACGGATTTATCAAATCATCCTACGACATATACAACAATCTGTTGTTTATTTTGTTTAATTTTGTCAGGGATTAAGGATGCGTTTCCACCAGAGATGTGTTGCGAGGAATGTGTTTTTCACTTGTGTTTTTAAGATCCAATAGAATCGCTGCGCTTAACGAGGTCACGTCAATGAAGCGATTCTATTGGTTCTCAAAAACACATTCCTCGCAACTCATCTCTGGTGGAAACGCAGCCTGAAACTAGCAACCGCCTCTGACATAAATGTGGAACTCATTATGTAAATGGACTTAATTTTATGGTCCAAAAGTCTATTTGTGACAAACGTCATTTAATTTTGACATTTTCGTGATGGAGATAAGATGCTTTTATCCTATGTGCTTGCCGGAATATTTTATCTATTATATGAATGTACGGCTTCCGCGTTAAACGAATTTTGGCGCAACGGAGTTGCGGGCGTCATATAATTGATACGAGATTTATACTCGCGTCTCGTGGCTTGGCTCGCGGCGCGTCTCGCAGCTCGCGTCGAAGCGCGAGTGTAAACACAAAGCTCGCGTCCCCCTCGAGCTCCTTTGGAAACCGCTCCCGACGCGAGCCCTGCGAGCCGCGAGCCGCGCCGCGAGACGAGCCGCGAGCTCGAGTTTACACTCAGGGCTCGCGACGCGGCGCGCGAGTGTATATCGAGTATGATAGTAAATTCACTGTTGACTACACCCTACCCTACGTAATCTCCAATCGTAAAAAGTATCAAGTTTTAAAAAGTTTCCAGCCCCTGCGGTTACTTTGTCGTGCCCGATCCCGGATTATCCGTATCAGGTGTCCGGGAAAGGTTCTACTAGCCCTATCAATACCCGGATACACCTGAGAAGTTTACTTGGGATGTTTTTAATTTGCTACGTGCTAGGTCAAATTACTTTGCAACGCCGCGAGGTGTCGCGATGCATTTTTATTTGTGCAATTTGAATTTGGAACAGGCAGTACAATGATGCAAGTCAATTCAAAGTTTATCTTCTTGAAAAACGGAGAAACGTAGGTGGATGAAATTTTGCACAGTTATAGTTTACATGCTGAAGGAGTGCATCGAGCTAACATTATTTTGAAATTATGCTTTTATCATACATTTTTTAAACAAATAAAACATTACACACACTACAACACACACACTAGGAAAAATGACAGATTTTTGAGTGACAAGCCTATACATACGAATTATACTCTTCTATTTATGGTTGAAGTCTGTTGACAACAAGGTGACAAATTTAAAATGGATTATAGTTTTTTTTTTATTGAATCTTAGCTACTATTAGACAATGCTTACACGGCCAGTCTGAGATCAGCTGAGTCCCAGAGACAAGAGTTGAAAAAAATATGATAAAGTAAATATTTTTTACAAAATATAGGTATTAGTCCTAATGTCGTTGAAACTAAGGTCGAATATCGACCATTGGGCGATCTCTAGTAAAGTTTAATTACGTCTGACATCTGTACATTATGAGTACGAACGAACGAATCGAGTATCGAACGAATTTATATTAAAGTTCAACTAGTTCCATCTGAAGTTGCAACGCATCTTCATAACGCAGGCGTATCGCACGAGTGTCGTGCATTTTTTTGCAACTTATGTGTCGTAGAAACCGTAAATTTATCTGGGGCCCCTTACTTAAAACTATAATTAAATAACCTAACCCATACTTTAAAGCTGTCGTAATTTTCTTTGCCCTTTCTTCATTAAACGTAAGCACGATAATAATTTATGGTATACTCGTATTATTTGCAAAAGGTAAAAAAATATTACTTTAAAATCTGAGCATGGTATGTAGTATAAATTTATGTAAGCTATTGGCCGAAATTCTCCACATAGATTACTTTAAACAATGAACAGCTATTAATCTATCTGGTCAATACATTGTGGATGCCTCCCCTGAGACCAGACGGTGAAATTAAGAACCGAATTCAGGGAGGTATTGTTGGTTATAATGAAGGTTTTAAGTCGATTTGGAATCGAATATAGCTTATGTAAAGACAGGCTATTTACCGATACATTATTAGTATAGGTACTAATAATTTGTTTAAGCTTTTACCCGAATACGGCAAAGGAAAAAGGGGATGTATGTTTATCTATTCCTTTACAACTTCTATTCTACATTCACATACATCATGATATAAATCTTTTCTTTGCGTGACAAGGATGGCAAATTATTGTCATCATCATCGTACACTTATAAACGTAAACCAAACGACTAACATCCCGATATTAGGCTGCTCTCGTCCATTTTGCCCCACGTGATCATCACTCTCAGGAGTCTCTGGCTTCAATCTCGAAATCAGCGGGCAGCGAGGCGGGAGCGGTAGCGGTGGCGCGGAAAGCCGTCTAGGACGCCGCCAGTTCGAGGCCTGCAGTTCCATATACTTACTGGGTGTTACAAAACTAAGTGATAATACTTTAGGGTGTGTATGGGTTTCCTATATAGAGTTCACTGTGAAAGTGGCAGGGCTGAAAGAGGATTTTTTTTTACCTTTGCATGAAAAAAATCATGACGCTTGGGCGCTTGCCCATACAAATCACAAAAAATGGTATTTCAGCGCTGCTACTTTCACAGTGAACTCTACATAACGGACACATACACACTCTAAATTATTATCACTTAGTTTTGATATATCTATACATTGGAACGCGCCGCTCCCGCGCCGTCACCGCCACCGCCCCGCCGCACTGCCCGCTGATTTCGAGACTGAAGCCTTAAAGCTTCTTACTTGTCTTTTCTAGCAAAGTCGAGGGTTTCTGTTACATGAAATATAATTGTGACAGAATTTAATAACACGTTCTTCTAAACATTTTCAGGAAAGGCATGAACGGCCAGGAGTGCGTTCTTCGAGCGATCTGCGAGGCGGCCCAGTTTCCTGTGGCTGAGGAGGCGCTGGTGGGAGAGGTGCTGCATATACTGCTCACGTGAGTATATTCTAAACTTTATCTCTGTTACTAGTAAAAATACGTATACATATTATACCCAGGGAATAAGGCGGCCCCTAGACGATCAATTTATTGCCCAATATTACGAATTGTGCAATATAATATTGATGGTTTAGGGTTAATAATATTGAACATTGCCGCCTTTTATTTTTATTGTAAAATAAATTAGTGATTGTCTGATAAGATGATCCATATATGGATCATCTTGTCAGATGGGCATGTAAAAAGTGGTCCTGTACCTGATCTCTCGCCAGTCGCGTCGGTCGGCAGTCCCACTGGATTATGAGAGTAAAAGGAATAGAGAGTGCTCTTGTGTACTGCGCACACACTTGGGCACTATAAAATTACTCCTGCCTAACTGGCCTGGTTTCAATGAAGCCAGCCACCGTCACCGAAACCGGTGGTGGGAGTTATTATTATTATTACGTGGCCTACGTGGTCAGGTAGACATTCTGAAAAAAATTGATTCAAATTTACTCAGAAATAAAACATTTTTTATTTTATTTTTATTTTTCACAAGCCAATTTGATATTTTTGTAGCGATGCATTTTCCAATGTTTGTATGAAGTTTTAATAACGCACATAGTTGAGACTTAACTCAAGTAGTTCTCTCCAGTCGTTGTAATCTATCGCTAAACAAAAGTAATCAAAGTTAATTATTTAAAGTAACAATAAATAATATGTACGCTTCATATTATAATATCTTTCCTGTCATAATTAAATTATTTTAACTATACAACATATTACGTAAAATCATAACCGTACAGCCCCCGTAGACAAGTGGCAAAACGCTTACGCTAACGTTAACGCTAGCGCTACAAAATGTATGGATTTGACATTAGTATTCGCTAGCGAAGCGATGACTTATGTCAAATCGCATACATTTTGTAGCGCTAGCGTTAGCGTTAGCGTTAGCGTTTTGCCACTTGTCTACAGGGGCAGTGCGGTATGGTATTGTAAATTCGTAGGATTTCGCAATCGGCTCAAAGGATTTTCACGTTAAAATGTAAATTGTGAAAAATCATTACAGCACAGATCACGGAGCACGTAGGACAAATATTAAATATTTGGTCCTACGTGCTCGGTAAGCGACCAGTTATTGGAAAATGTCCGGATTCAAATCGAATTTTTAAGATTTCGATTCGTTATCGGCTTAGTACACGATTGGGTCTTGTATTGGAATGATTTTGATCGTGGCTCTGCTTTGTCTCAAAATTTTAGGAACTTTTTTTGTAATTTTTGGGGATTTGGGCAATGCTTTTCACAAACATAATGTCCTAACTCCTACCATGATAATTTTGTAAATGTAATTTATGTTTATAAAGTACGGATCAACTTTTGCTCTACACACGGACTATCATGTACGCTAGTTGTTTTATCTTTGGCTTAAAAGTTATTAATTAATGTTTCTTACCCCTTAACTGCAAAACTAATATTTTTAACACAATTTAGGGAATCTGTAATTTTACGGTTTTACCGTAGACGTTGAGCGCGGTGACCGAATTAAAAAAACCTAACACCCCCACTGCGTCGGTGCGGTTTTTATGTGCGTGCGACTAGACGTATGCGAATAATTATAATTGCATTTTCTATACTTAAAATTATAAAGCAGAAGAGTTCGTTTGTTTGTTTGTTTGAACGCGCTAATCTCAGGAACTATACTGGTCCGATTTGAAAAATTATTTCAGTGTAAGATAGCCCATTTATCGAGGAAGTTTATCACGCTAAAACTAATATAGGAACGAATAAATAGAGGAAAATGTGGCAAAAACGGGGGAAATTATTTGAAAGGGCTTATCTCACGAACTACTGGAGCAATTTTTCTGTTATTTGGCACAAATAAGAAGTAGACCACGTGAAGGATCATAGGCTATTTTTGTGGACTAATTTTTCTGTGAAATACTTAATTCACGCGGGCGTAGCCGCGCGGAATGTCTAGTAAGTTAATAAAAATGCTATGCAATGGCTTTACCGCGGCATTTCCCGAGTGCCACACGTTTTTTTTCTCTTAAACTTCTTGGGATACTTCTAAATCTTACTCATTTTTCACAGACCGGACTACGGGCGAACCTCCTTCGACAAAGACCCAGACTGGGAGTCGTCGATGTCGGAGTATTTGGACGCAGCGGTGGCCGGCCGACAGATGTTCGACTGCGCCGCCATCTACAGCGGCTGTGAGGATCAGGGGCTACTGCAGATGGTCACTACATTGAGAGACGAATAAACGATTTAAAGTGAATAAACCGTTTATTCAATATTAATTAAAAACTCTAAAAAGTGTTAGGCATCAGAATAAAAAGACCAAATCACTGAAAGTAGATTCTATGGAGTAGATGAACCCAAATGTTTCAGCTCTGAGCGGGCTGATAAACTATAGCTAAGAACTCTCACTTTCCTTTTAACAATAAAAATAAGTTCGAAATCGTTCCTCGTTGAAAGTTCAATAAATTATATGAAATGATAAAATGTTTATTCAGTGTTAAATTGTTAAAAAACAACCCCCAATTCAAAACTCTAAGAGGAATCAGAATGCAATAGAACCGAAAAGTCATTGGAAATCATTTACATGCCTTTATGGAAGAGGTATACCAAATAATACTGCTGCAGCTGATCACCTTGTTGAGAGATGATTAAGTGTGTTGTGTGTAGTTTATTTTCTTGCAGTGTTCGTAGATATATGGTCGCTGTTAAGCATTAACCTTAACCCACAATTTTTTTTGTTGTTAAATTTTGATTGCAGTCTTGTTCTAAATCATTTACAGAACACTAGAGATCGCCCAATGGTCGAAATTCGACCTTAGTTTCAACGACATTAGGACTACTACCTATATTTTGTAAAAAATATTGACTTTTTTTTTTTTTTTCAACTCTTGTCTCTGGGACTTGGCTGATCTCAGACTGGCCGTGTAAGCATTGTCTAATAGTGTCTTAGATTCAATAAAAAAAACTATAATCCATTTTCAATTTGTCAACTTGTTGTCAACAGACTTCAACCATAAATAAAAGAGTATAATTCGTATGTATAGGCTTGTCACTCAAAAATCTGTCATTTCTCATGTGTGTGTGTTGTAGTGTGTGTAATGTTTTATTTGTTAAAAAAATGTAAGTATGATAAAAGCATAATTTCAAAATAATATTAGTTCGATGCACTCCTTCACCATATAAACTATAACTGTGCAAAATTTCATGCACGTACGTTTCCCCATTTTTCGCTTGCGTATTAATATATAGATAACTGCATTCATAACTCAATACGTAATTTTTGTGTGGGTTAGTACACGAATGCTTAACAGCGTCCAATTATATCATATATGCATTTTTATTTTTATTTGACCATTTATTTCAGGCCCATAATACCTTACAGACTAACACACATATTCATAATAGAATAAATACCTTAAGGGCCTTATCACACTGGCGATTAGCGAGCGATTTGAAAGCGACGCGATTGCGCCGCCACGATGACGCCGCGATTGCGCGAAGAGGGGGGGAGGGGGTCACAGGGGACATGATCCCCCCCAAAATCTAAGGTAAAATTGAAAATCTCAAAATCTTGCTAAATAATAAAAGGAAATTTCTAGCTATCCCCTAACCACCACTTTGTCCGAATTTAGACAGCTGCTGTAAACCCAGAATCATCTGAGGGCGAAGATAAAAAAATAAATAGTGTAGTGACTACTGAGTGACCCCCCCCCCCCCCAAAATTTCAGGCTGCAACCGCGCCTGGCTTGCCTTCGGCGTTTTGGACACTCAGCAGCAAAATGCATTCTGACGTCACTCCCTAGACGAGTCTACTATATATAATAATAATCTGTGTAGACGAGTGTACAAAATGGCGTCGACTCCACGCCGCGACGACGCTGCGCTGTCGCGACGTGCACGCCGCGCAATCGCGGCGTGTGCGCTACGCAGTCACGCTTTCAAATCGCTCGCTAATCGCCAGTGTGATAAGGCACTAAGGACTAACATACATATTATTATTATATACTTAAAACTACACTTTGTTACGTGTTGACAGCTACGTGACGCGCTTCGTTCCGGAGTCTCCCCCGGAACCTCCGGTAGACCACATCCATCGACCAGAACTCCGGCGCCTCAAAGGTCGAAAGAAGCATAGTAACATAATCTAAATTGTCTAAGAGTAGTGTGGTGGTGGTATGTTTCAAAAAGTATTCAAAAAGTATCAGGAATCAGGATTCAAAATATCGATCTAATAAATAGAAGATGCTTACATGGAGTAGATTAGCCCAGATTTTCCAGCACTCAATGGGCTCTTGATAATGAAACACTAAGAATACTCTCGATCACATAAGCTTTAAAAAAAGCTGCCAAGTGTGAGTTGGACTCGCCCATGAAGGGTTCCGCAGCAGCAATAAGGTTTATTTTTATGAAATTAAGAGGTTTTTGATTTATGTTCATATTTCAGTTGATTTAATGAAAGTTAAATTAAGGTTTACCATTTAAGACGTATAAAAAAACTACTGGCTAGATCTCGTTCGAACCAATTTTCGTTGGTAGTTTTTGTAGTGAACATATCATATATTTTTTTTAGACTTATCATGCCCTATACTTTAGAAGTTAGAGGGGGGGGGGGGGGGGGGAGACACATTTTACCACTTTGGAAGAGTGTCTCTCGCAAACTATTCAGGTTGAAAAAAAATTATATTAAAAACCTCAATATGATTTTTGAAGACCTATCCATAGATACCCCACACGCATAGGTTAGATGAAAAAAAAATTTTTTTGTTTCAGTTGTGTCTATGGGGACCCCTAAAAATTTTCATTAATTTTTCCATTTTTGTATCAAAATCTTAAAGCGGTTCACAGACTACATCTACTTACCAAGTTTTAATAGTATAGCTCTTATAGTTTCGGAGAAAAGTGGCTGTGACATACGGACGGACAGAGAGACAGACAGACAGACAGACAGACATGACAAATCTATAAGGGTTCCGTTTTTTGCCATTTGGCTACGGAACTGTCTTTAGTTGCAGCTGTCAAATGCCTGTTGCGTTGCTGTCAAGATACATAACCACCCTCCGAGAAAATATTACGGACTCATGATTGATGTCAGTTCTTGATACTGTAGACAGCTGGCAATCTTCACAATGGACGTGAAGAAGGCTTGATGGACCACGCAGTAAAAGCAAAATGTTCACTTCATCAAAAGTAACTCGTAAATCAAACCATAAAACTAATTCTATTGGCAGATTTTTATTGCCGTGTATCGCTTGTACTTTAAGTTTTATCGACACTAATAAAATGCAGTGTCGGTCTGTCGGTCTGTCGGTCTGTCGATAAATAGTCGTGAAAGACATTGTTATATCACTCCAGTAAATTAGCTGCTGTCGTACTCGGAGCACGTTCCAACGATTTTTACTCGTATAGGATATTTTATGTTGCAAGTCAACTGCAGTTTTTAACCGACTACGAAGAAGCCAAAAGGAAGGGTAGTTAGACTATGTATGGATGTGTTCTCGTAAGTCTATGCTGCTGGTCCGATGCAAATGAGGTGTGAGAGATTAGCAATGCTACCGCGAGTGACAGGCTATTTTTTTCAATGTTGTATTTTTTAACGCAGTCGGATTAAAGGTTTTCAAACATATTATTCCCTTGAAAAACCAGACAAAATAGCTATTCTATTGTTATCGCGGCCGCATGTGGCCGCTTGGGAGTTCAAGTATATTATGACGTTACTGCAAGACTTTGTATGTAAATTTAAACCAGGTTTAAACAATGCATTATGCATTATGCAACCTTATTTTAGCTAATGGTAGCCAAACACATTACGAACTTGTAGAGGGGCATAGACATATTATTATCATCTTTAATCGCCCGTTGGCCATTATCGACCTCGAATTAGTGACAAACTACCTATAATTGTATGCACCATCGATGATGAGCAATTAAAGTGAAGAATGTTAAGGATTGCTACGATGATTGTGTAGAGGCTTGGTAGAGGCATATTCCACATTATTTGCGCATCATGGGCCAATGAATGAATGAATGAAAATTCTTCATTGCACCAAAACAACCATTGAATTTTTTTGCGATTTGTACGGGCAAGCCCCCAGCGTCATTAATTCCTATACCAAACTACAAAAAAGTTACTCTATCAGCGCTGCTACTTTCACAGTGAACTCTATATTATGTTTATAGAGTTCACTGTGAAATGAAAGTAAAAAGTGTAATATATGAAGAATAATCATTAATCACTTAGTTTTATTACACTCTCTATAAATGGTATGAATACTAGTTCCATATAAACCTATCAAAGCGACGTTCAAATGCAATAGGACTTTTATAGAGGAATATTTACAATTTGTTAGAAATATTGCGTTCAAGATGTGTCCATGTCGAGTGTAATTTAAAGTACATTAACGTTTGTGAAGCTTCGTCTGTGATAACATTTTCCATGTATTTGAAAACCGTTTGTATGACAAACGGAATACGTACGACCAATATTGTGATACTTTGTTGAATTGGAAACTTATGCTTTAGTTTGACGTACATAACTTGTAGTCTGTCTGTCTGTCTATCTGCCTGTTTGCCTGTTACCTCTTCACACCCAAACCCCTAAAACGATTTTGCTAAAACTTGGTATGGAGATACTCTGAGTCCCGGGAAAGGACATAGGATACTTTTTATCCCGGAAAAATGTACGGTTCCCGCACGATAACTAATTTTGGCGGAACGGAGTTGTAGGCGTCATCTAGGAAACTAATAAAATAGACTAATTTTTACTTTACAGCCCTTTGGAGCATACTTTGGGCAAAGTTTTTTTGCTCCACTGTGCACTGCGCATAAAAAGGGATAGAGTAGACGTGGAAGCATATAAGCCACTTTATAGAGCTGCAAAATGTACGGTTCATACCATTTGTGTGCACAAACACCTATCTAGTTTAGCGTTCAATAAATAATTTATACGTGGGAGAGCCATGCTTCGGCACGAATGGGCCGGCTCGACCGGAGAAATACCACGTTCTCACAGAAATCCGGCGTGAAACAGCGCTTACGAGTACACTGTGTTTCGCCGAGTGAGTGAGTTTACCGGAGGCCCAATCCCCTACCCTATTCCCTTCCCTACCCTCCCCTATTCCCTTCCCATCCCTACCCTCCTCTATTCCCTATTAAAAGGCCGGCAACGCACCTGCAGCTCTTCTGATGCTGCGAGTGTCCATGGGCGACGGAAGTTGCTTGCCATCAGGTGACCCGTTTGCTCGTTTGCCTCCTTATTTCATAAAAAAAATAAGCCTTTGATCGCACATTATTTACTTCACTAATAATATCCATAATGACAATATTAGCAATTATATAATTAACTTTTAATCGCTAAACCAAAAATCAGGCTGTCATTACAATATTCTCAGTGAACTTTGCGCATTATTACAGTTGCACCAACAAATCCATTAATTTACTAATTACTGGCTCAACTGAATATTGTTTCATGTAATTCGAAAATTAGATTAAGCATTATTTAGCTTTAATTTAGCGGCCGTTATAAAGCGGTGGACATTTTATTTGGTAATCAAATGGAAGCGAATTGAGAAGACGTTCTAACTATAGTTACAAGTACACGTTACTATGCAGCCTACAAGATCTAGAAACTTCAACAGTTTTATGGCGGTACCATAAAGTTAATATACCTAGGCATATTACTTTATGGGCGGTACCCATAGTTCGCCTTACATGGCGCTATCGAAGTTTTCTAAGTGCGTCGGTATATATACGACAGCTGAAATATATCACGTGGGCTTCGGCCTAACCGAGCATAATACCTCACTCGGTCGAAAGATCTTCCTTTGTGGTCACTACGCACTTTTTTTTTTTTTTTTTTTAATGAAATAAGGGGGCAAACGAGCAAACGGGTCACCTGATGGAAAGCAACTTCCGTCGCCCATGGACACTCGCAGCATCAGAAGAGCTGAGGGTGCGTTGCCGGCCTTTTAAGAGGGAATAGGGTAATAGGGGAGGGTAGGGATGGGAAGGGGAGGGAATAGGGGAGGGTAGGGAAGGAAATAGGGTAGGGGATTGGGCCTCCGGTTAACTCACTCACTCAGCGCAAGCGCTGTTTCACGCCGGTTTTCTGTGAGAACGTGGTATTTCTCCGGTCGAGCCGGCCCATTCGTGCCGAAGCATGGCTCTCCCACGTTAAACACTATTCCCACAGTTTCATAGCGTTGCAGTGTTTTCTTTTGCCAAACATGTATTTTTTATTTAGGTGGCAAACGCGCAAACGGGTCACCTGATGGAAAACAGCTGACGTTGTAATGGATAATTCCAACATCTTTGCAGGTGCGTTGCCTGCCTTTTAAGAGGAAATACGCTCTTTTCTTTGCAGGTCGATTTGGTCCGGAAATACTTCTGGCGACAGTCCGTTCCGTAGCTTTACTATTTGGCAGAAAGTTAAGATTCAACCTTTATAATTAAAACACATAGATATCATATAATCTATATTCAGAGATCAGTGTATGGCAGTACTTGTAGTAAGGAGAAAGGGCAAGTTCTTGTGGAGATTTCGCAGTCGTCCGTAGTGTGGTCGTGCCATTTGTCAGTGTCTGAAGATATTCGCCTGAAAAAAAAATGCACAGATGAAATTATAAAAAAAATGAATTTATTCCATTTCACACTCAGCCCTCAGGGCCCATTTTTATCCCAGTTCTACGCAATGGCTTTATAATAATGGAGGTTCAAAATATAGGGGTTCAACACTAATACACGGAATAAGCTGTTTTTTTTTACTTCCAAAATAAACTCAAACTCAAAAAAAATTATTCAGATTTGTTTTCTGAATGTCGGTACTACTGGTGCCTACCACCGGTTCGGAAACTAGCCCGGCGAGAGAAGTAACGGCGTAAGAACCATATTATATTAAATTGTTTTGCCATAAAATGATTTTCCCTGTTCCCTGCTTTTCTCTTGAAGTGTTTTCTAATATTTTTTTTCTATAGACCTCACGGAGCCCGAGACCTTACCAACGAATGCAAAACCGTGGAAATCGGTTCGTGCGTTCTGGAGTTATAGCGTCAGGAAGGAAAACCCGACTTACCTATTTTTATATATTAGATATTTGGCATAGTGCGGCTACCCGGCAAGTGCTCCTTTTAGCTTTTTATAGCTCTTTTTCATACTGCTGATTGGATATTTTCAATCACCAGTATGAAAAAATAGCTATATGGCACACTTGCTGGGTAAGCGCGCTTTGCCACACTCACTATATAATCGTGGTCTAGTGGTATTGAGCGTGGCTCTTGACTCGGAGGTCGTGGGTTCGATTCCCGCGTTGGAACCATGTTATTTCCAAGTTTGGTTAGGACAATGCAGGCTGATCACCTGATTGTCTGACAAGTAAGATGATCCATGCGTCGGATGGGCATGTAAAAGTCGGTCCTGCGCCTGAACTCTCGCCAGTCGTGTCGGTCTTCCGTCCCACTGGGTTATGAGAGTAAAGGAATAGAAAGTGCTCTTGTGTACTGCGCACACACTTGGGCACTATAGAATTACTCCTGCGTAGCTAGCCTGGTTTCAATGAAACCGACCACCGTCACCGAAACCGGTGTGGGAGCTATTATTATTATTATTATACTATATAATACTTAGTAGTCGGGACTAGCATAATATATATATATATATATATATATATATATATATATATATATATATATATATATATATATATATATATATATATATATCTTATCTTCTTAAAGACTATAAGTTTCTTCTAGTATTACTTTATTTACTCTCACCTGAATATTATTTTTAGTATTTTAAAATAAATCTCCTGTGGGTTCTCTATGTCCTGCACTTCACAGATCGCGCGCCGCACGCAGTGAAAACCGCTGAGGCCGTTCCTATAAATATTAAAGTATAATTAAGTATAGTTATTGCTCTATGGTATGGACCTATATTATAATATCATATAACATCTCAGGACCTTTAGTCAGGCTATTTAAAGTTAAATATATGGGTATTATTAAAGATATCGGTTAAAATAAGTAGTGTCGGTCACCCGACCAATTGAGGTAGGGTGACGGTTTTTTTATAGAGCCTAATTCTTCCTTTAAAAAAATACCACAGTCCGTGCCTATTTAAAATATCCACAGCCAAACATATATAACCTCCTCCTTTTTGGGAAAATAGCCCCATTAAACTGCTGCAGCTGGTTCTAACTACCTAGTGTAAGTAATTTTTTTATTGGCACATCAACAGTTTATAGGAACATTAATTTATACTTAAGCTAATTAAAATAAAATATCACATTTTTATTTTAATTAGTTTAAGTATAAATGAATGTGATGTCAAACACCGTTTTTGAACATTTTAAAAGTGACACAAGTTAAAAAATATGAAGTAACACAAGTTAAAAAGTAGTAGCTAATACCTGTCCAACAGAACCTCCATTCTCTCGTACAGGCTTCTTCTGTGCACGTGGTGGTGGGGATAGAAGGAGTCCGGGGGGTCGTCCCAGTTTACACGGAACCCTATCGCCTGGGCGAAGATCTGGTTCCATGGCACCATGTTCGCCTTGAAGTTAAGGCGGACCTGGAATCGTGGAATACAACTTGGAATTACTTATATATGTGACGCTCAAAGACCGAAATCGCTCAATGAGCGAAAAAAATGGCTCACAACGCGTTGTGGTCACAGTGAAACAGCCACGACGCGAAATTCTCGTCGTGGCTCTAATGAAAACGGCCACGACGCGTTCTGGCAATCACAAAAAGACCATAACGCGAAATTCGTGTCGTATCTGATATGCTATTCGTTTTTCTTGATTTGTTCTTTATTGATTAATCGTCCATAGGTATGGAAGATTATATTTGAATTACCACGCGTACTACAAAATATTTTTTCTTTTACTAAATCACTGCATAACGTGTTTATCATTATTATTTATAAAATATCCATAACGAGCGCCAGACAGATACACATATTAGCACGGATATTATGGAACTATGGATATTTTCATCCATGACCCAGGTACCTTTAAAAGTTTTTGTTCCCTCGGCGGGATTCGAACCCGTGACCCCGGCTTGAGGTTCTAACAGCCCACCAACTGAGCCACAGAGGCCGTCAGTTATAAAGTTCAGAAATGTTCTAAAGTAAATTAAGTTCAATTTTGAATGTTAAGTTCAATTACTTAAACATATATATTTCTTCAAGGTGTTCGCACGCGACTTTCTTAGCCTGCGAGTTTCTTATTTCTTCTCACCGGATCAGGTTCCCGAACCGGTGGTAGGCACCAATAGTAACAACGTTCAGAAAAAAAAATTTGAAAAAAAAATTTTGAATACACCTATTCATAAATATTTTGAAAAACATTATCCGTCGGTAATCGTTTTTGGACATACGACAATTTTTGTTGCTAAAAGAGTTTATTTTTTTGAAAAACATTATCCATCGGTAATCGTTTTTGGACATACGACAATTTTTGTTGCTAAAAGAGTTTATTTTTTAGCAACTAAAATTGTCGTATGTCCTTTGCCGTGGTCTTTTGTATCTATGCTGAATTTTATCAAAATCATCCCAGAGAATTTTGCTTGGGTTTAGCGTTTCGTAGGCAGTTATTATGCAGGTTATGTCCTCTGTAATGTGTCACATCACAGCACGTAGTACGATGCAGATGTCAGATGCTTGCAATTACTACTGGTTTCGATATAATCAAAGGTTAGAATGACGTTGGAACAGGGTATTTTAGTTATCTATAAAATATAGGTAAATCTATACTTAAAACTTTTATTAAAATGCGAAAGTGTATCTAGGTGAATCTTAATGTAGAGATATTTTTAGTCGGAAAAAGACATAAGTCAGGACGAAGTTTAATCTACAAAAAATGTATGAGTCCTGTGCGATTAATACATTTTGGAACTAACAATGAGCGGGTGACATCAGCCAGAAACGAATAAAAAAAAATCAAGAAACCTAACAACGAACTATATACAGTACTAGCTGTCCCGGTGAACTTCATGTCACTTTAAAACCTTCCTTGGACTTCTACGAACATTTTAAGACTAAATTTAGCCCAATCCGTTCAGCCGTTTTCGAGTTTTAGCGTTACTAACACAATTGAAAATCCATTTTTATATATATTAACACCATTAAAACGACAAGACGTAATAATTAATTATTACTAGATGACGTAGTGCAACTCCGTTGCGCCAAAATTCGTTAATCGCGCGGCAACCGTACATTGTTCCGGGGTAGAAAGTATCCTATGTCCTTCCTCGGGACTCTAAGTATCTCCATACCGAATTTCAGCAAAATCGGTTCAGCGGTTTGGGCGTGAAGAGGTAACAGACAGACAAACAGACAGATAGACAGACGCACAGACACCGAAGTCTTAGTAATAGGGTCCCGTACCTTGGGTACGGAACCCTAAAAATGAATTATTCCAAAGAATCCATACAAAGAAATCTCAAAATGCATTTACCACTAAAGTGAATAACGTACAATATAAAATATCAACGAGTTCTACGTTAGCTGCATTTCTTGGGTCGGGTTTCATCTAGTAATTGAACTGACCAAACGTCTAATGGATTGGCAATTGTACAATGTACAGCTAACTGAATCACAAATTCATTCGTTTCATTTATATTTCGCGATTGGATACTATCGGTAGTTAAAAATTTGTATCTATTTCTAAGTGTAAAATCATTTATTATTGTTTATCAAGAGTAAACTTTATTATTTCTGCGAATTTATTTCAATATTTATTATCTGATAAGTGGTTGAAAAACATATGAAAGAAATATTAGAACCCCCTTCAGCAATAAAAAAGAAACCAATTAAACGATTAAATTTATTGAGGAGATTTTGTACCCTCTTAAGGGTTTTACTTAAAGTTTATTTCCTGGTCTATCGAGCCAGCCAAGATAAGAGAGAGAAAATAATATTATTATCATGAGCGATATTTCAAATTTCTAGCTCTAAAACCCTGATCTCTCAGTCCGCTTTGCCATTTATCGTATAAGAAAAACACTCACGAAAAAATGTGAAATATTCCTAAATCCCAAATATCTTCTTTGTCTCGACACAATTTTGTCACTGGCGTCTCCAAAATCCACAACAACAAACATTATAAAACACAAATAACAAATAACTAACACTTGACAAGTTCTGTCCATGATTTGACTTTTTCGTCCACTATTTTTGGCGTCTCAACATTTTGTTCGCCGAATGTTGCTCGAAGTGACCAACTATGTCAGGGTGTCAAATAGAGGTGTACTGTTTATTTTAGGAATATTCATGTAACTGTGTAACTGTTACTTGATGTACAGCAAAATGGTGAAATGGTTGTAGAAGGTTCTGATTAAAATTGCTGAAAAACTGTACTCCAATTAAGCCACGTTTCTGCACTTTCATCGATCGTTTAATCCAACTTGAATTCTCATGAAATGTCAAATATACCACAAAGACTCTTTATTTGGTCCTATAAGCATTTGAGTCCTAACCGACAAAATTTTTCGTCGTTAAATGTTGAATGCAGTCTTGTCCTAAATATCTAAAGAACATAATATTATTAACTACATTCATAACTCAACACATTTTTTTACGCGTTCAATGTCTATTTATGGTAGTAAATACTAGACGTGAACTACAAAGGAAGGGCAGGATATGGGATATATTTCGGAGATTTACTGTAATGGTAAAAATATGGTAATTGACTATCTTCTGTCAGATTTCAGTGAGTAGCTAAATATAATAAAGTTACACTTTTATGACTGACTATTACTTATTTACGAAAAATTTAAACAAATAAAATATATTTTTTACCCTAAAAAGTGATATCTTAAGAGGATACACCAGGGGCTAGAGAAATGAAAAAAAAAGCACGTGTAATATCTATAGCAGCTGTCTCCCTTACCTCAAGCCTATACCGCAGAACGCGATAGAGACAACTGCAGAAAATCCAGAAAATCAACGATTCGTTGTCCCCTGATTCCTTCTCCAAAACTTAACCGATTTAAGTACTTTTTTCATTAAAGATTTAAAAAAGGCTTGAGCTGTGTTCCTATGTTTTGTTTTTTTTGTATAATCTAGCCAAATCTGTTTTCTGGACGTTTGAACACAGCGGAAAATCTGGCCATTTTTTTGGGTTTTAAAACGTTCATATCTTATTTAATAATTAAAATATGAAAAAAAAGAAAACATAGGGACATCGTATTAGTGGCCGTAGATATTCAGGAAAAAAATTATAACTCTACTAGCATTATCCAGGGAGGAAACAGGGGACAACGTTTGTATGGAAAAAAGGGCGGTGTGGACTCCTCTTAATGGCTTCAAGAATAATATGGGGATGAAACTTTGCTTTTGTTTTCCCTGAAGAACTTTTCTGACCTAATCATTAACTAGAAGGTCTCCAGAACCTTTCCTGGCTTAACTGAATTTCAGGATGTCCAAAATGTAATAAAATCTATATTTTTTAAGAAACCGTTACAGCTTGACCTCAAGAAGTGACACAAATTGTATAACCACTTAGCTTATATTACAGTTGTATTACGGTTATTTCATAAGTAGACTAATAGTTTGTCCTGGTTTTCACTTGAAATAGGCTTCGGTCAACTTCACCCAGATTCGGACAGTAATAGTTCTTCATCCCAAACATGGATTAAGGTTCGTTTCCTAGAAAATGTCGAAATTGAACGAATCAAATTTTCATATCGAAATTGGCAAAACATCGAACATTGGTCGACTGACGAAAGGCTCCTTAAAGGGCAATGGGATTTCATGATACCCTGAAATGAATTTGAATTCTCAAATAAATTAAATGACGTATTTAATTTTTTTGTAAAGAATAAAGATCAATATTGTTATTAGTTATTTATATTCAATAGGTTAATAAATTTGTATCAGCGCGTCTGTTTTTGGTGTGAACTTACCCTAACTCTGATAGGTTATCTTTATTATATATTTACGACCTCTGTGGCTCAGTGGTGAGCGCGTTGGTAGCTCAAGCCGGGGGTCGCGGGTTCGAATCCCGCCGACGGAACAAAAAAAAAGTTTTCAATGTTCCCGGGTCTGGATGTGTATTAAATATGTGTATGATATAATAAAAATCTTAAATATATGTATAGTATAAAAGTATTAAATATATTTCCGTTGTCTGGTACCTGTAACACAAGTCCTTTAGGTACTTAGCACGGGGCCAGACTGACGTGGTGTGAAGCGTCCATAGATATTATTATTATTATTATTATATAATTATTATATAAAAATGGATTTTTAATTGTGTCAGTAACGCTAAAACTCGATAACGGCTGAACGGGTTGGGCTAATTTTAGTCTTAAAATATTCGTAGAAGTCCAGGGAAGGTTTTAAAGTGACACGAAGTTCATCGGGACAGCTAGTAGATTTATAAATGAGCCATTCTATGGAATAAGTAACCCGACACCGCAAGTTTGTAAATTCAATTCAAATCTTCTTGTGTAGTAAATAAAGATTAATTTGCAATGGATCGCTTTGTCACGTCACAATGTTACTCGAAAATTATATTTTCGAGTTAAAAAATAAGTTTAGCAACCTTACTGGACCGATACCTGACCTAAAAAAGTTTGACCTGGACGCTGGGTCAAAAAAGTTTTATTGCCTCCATGAAAGGTTTTTAAAACACTTGCCACGTAAACTGCAAAATAAGTAGGCTTCAGGGCTCATTTTATTTACTTAACTGGGGCTTTATTTTGGGCTGCAATAGTGTTTGAAACTTTTATATACATGATATTCTAAAACAGTTGAACTCACATTATTGAAGTCATGTATTTTTGAAAAAGATGTTTCTTTAAAAAAAAGACACTCCAAAATGTCACCAGCTGAAATGAATGACGAAATAGCAGAAGCAGACGTACATTTATAACGCGCGGTAGAAAGAGGGAGGAATGTGACTTCCTCTTACATGCCGCGACAAGAGCTAATCTCTCTCCATCTTACAAATTTTCGATCAGTAGCTCTACCGTGAGTTTAAAGCTATAGTTTTTATCGATACTCGATACCGACTACGTAAATATTTAGTATGGCAAATTTTACAGCGCCTCTAGCGGTCACTTGCGGAACTAAAATCGCTATACTAAATATTTACGTAGTCGGTATCGAGTATCTATAAATACTATAGCTTTAAATTCATGGTAGAGCTACAGGTCACATATTTAAAAAAATTACCCCACTCTTATCTTTATTGAAATCTCATTCTACGAGTAATAATATTTTCTACAAGTATTAGAAAAACCTCCTAATGCGCATTTTCATTATTAGTCTACCGTTGGCGCGAAATGGTTCTGACCTTTTCTAAAAAATGCCAATTTAGCGACAAATCTCGAGAGAAATTGGTACCAATTTGATACAAATCGACTCAAACCAAGTGAGGTATTTATACCCAGTGTTTTGTTAAGCCATTAATTCCACGATTCGAAGAAGTCGACGTCTCAAATACTGTATATTATGAAAAAGAATATTATACCTAAGAGTTATTATTATAAACTCGACGACGCCCGCAAATGCGTTGTGCAAAAATTCATATATCTCGCGGGAACCGTACATTTTTCCGGGTAAAATAGTATCCTACGTCCTTTTCCCAGGACTCATAGTATCAGGCGTAGCATAGTATCAGCAGGCGTAGCACTTGCACTATAGAAACGGTTTCGGTCTACGGAAGAATAGACAAAGTTACAGTTTGACAATGAACATCCGCCATTTTGCCGATAAAATCTGTTAGTATGTTGATTCATCCGTAGAAAGAAATCGTTTCTACAGTGACCATGCTACGCCTGCTCACTGCTGGGCGTTCTACATGCCGGTAACAGACAGATAGACAGACACACTTTCGCATTTATAATATTAGTATGGACATGGATTAAAGTGTCACCTAAAGTATTTAAAATTATGAATATAATACTAACTGACCGACCGAATTTAATGCAATAGAAATCAATTCCTGAACTAATAACGAAAAGATTATAAAAATCAATTCAGTAGTTTTTGCGTCAATTGTAAACAATGATACAAGCATTTTTCTTCATCTATATTAGTATTTTAGATTTAGTTACATACACATTTTAATACTTTCACAGCATATGAAGTTAAGTGCCAAAGTAACACCCTGTGTATAATATATAGCGGTATTTGTGTTTGTAAAACGTGATTATCGTTTTAAGAATCCAATACCAGGAAGATAAGCTTACTCTTAGTGTTATCCCAAATCCCAGCGTGGTATAACTATTTCAACGATAATATTTTAACGAAATTAATACTGTTAACGATAATATTTAACGTTATTAATACTGTTGACGATATTATTTTAACGTTATTAATACTGTTAACCATATTATTTTAACGTTATTAATACTGTTAACGATGGGTGTGAGAATTCAGTTGTATTTAATATTGACTCTCATTGTGTTTGTGCAAGGAACGAACGAGACAGACACCTCGAACGGAACTCGAATATTGTCTAGGCGGAAAAGATTCCTGATTTTTCCAGAAGGAAGCTCGCTTCAACTAGGTGAGATTTTGATTTTGCATTGAAAATTAATTATTATTGCATGTTGATGATGATACTTGGCGTCAACATATCGAGCGAAGTCCAGTTCCGATATCATCTTGAGGGTAAGGCCAAATTAGCCTCGAAGAAGCTTGGCGTTCTTAACAGAGCGAGACAGTACTTCAGTCCGGACCAACGCCTACAACTCTACAAGGCGCAGGTTCGGCCTCATATGGAATATTGTTCTCATCTCTGGGCAGGGGCGCCAAAATACCAACTGCTCCCTCTAGATCGTATCCAACAAAGGGCTGCTCGAATTGTTGACTGCCATAGTGTTTCAAACAGCTTGGACCCCTTGGAATTACGCCGAGATGTAGCTTCACTCTGCATCCTCTATCGGTTGTATCACGGGGAGTGCTCTGAGCAATTGTTCGGAATCATACCACCTGCAACTTTTCGCTATCGTCCCACGCGAAAAACATACCATCCTCATCACCTAGATGAGTGGCAGTCTTCCACAGTGCGTTTTTCGCGTAACTTTCTGCCGCGCACTGTAAAACTCTGGAATGAACTGTCACCAGCAGTATTTCCGGACCGATACGACCTGCAAACCTTCAAGAAAAGAGCGTATTCCCTCTTAAAAGGCCGGCAACGCACCTGCAGCTCTTCTGATGTTGCGAGTGTCCATGGGCGACGGTAGTTGCTTACCATCAGGTGACCCGTTTGCTCGTTTGCCCCCTTATTTAATAAAAAAAAATGTTTATAAATGCGAAAGTGTGTCTGTCTGTCTGTCTGTCTGTTACCTCTTCACGCCTAAACGGCTGAACCGATTGGGCTGAAATTTGGTACAGATATACTTTGAGTCCCGGGAAAGGACATAGGATACTTTTTATCATGTAAAAATGAACGGTTCCGACGCGATAAACTAATTTTGACGCAACGGAGCTTTTTTTTGCTGGCGTCATCTATAGTATTAAATATCTTTGACAGTGTACACGTGATCTCCAAGTTGGCCAATGATACATTGGTAAAAAAGATAATATTAGCGTAAAAATAATCGGCGTTGATTGTGTATGTTTTACGGCCGTTCCCAATATTTGATCTATCTCTGGTTTTGCCCTACTAGAGGTAGGAATAACTCACATTAGACATTAGAGACATATATTTTATGTCAATTATGAGCTATTCCTATCTCTAGTAGGGCAAAACCAGAGATAGATCAAATATTGAGAACGGCCGTTAAACAACCACTTCTCACTGGCTCATGACAATTGATGGATAATTAAGCATGTAGATGGACAAATGACATACTGCTTGCTAAGTCGTTTACAGGGGGTTCCGAGGACGACTTCCGAACACGTCGCGCCCGACGTCGCAGACATTACGTGTTAGATGCTTAGTGTTCGCTTTTAGTATAAATATACTATGTATGTTAGTCTATAAGGTATATATAATATGGGCCAAGCTGCCTGATTTTAATAAATAAATATAACTAGCTTCGCAATCACAGTCCCGATCATCACTCGGATAGTGATAGTACGCAAAAACAACTATTGCGTAGTAATAGAGATTTTTACAAGGCGACGCTGCAACGAATATTGCTTCTCAGGACTAGACCTTAATCCAGAAATTATTATCTATATATTATGGCCGGCTATATAATTCCAATCCAGTAATTCAATCCAGTGCTGGATTGATACTGGAATAATGTAAACAGTCTCTGAATGTACTTGCCAGTAAATCAAATAATTTCTACCGAAGATTATTTGATTTACTGGCAAGTACAGGCGTCAAACCAATCCGAAGGGTCACGCAACTTTTGATTCAAAATTGCGAAATGAAATAAACGCAATTCAACACTATAAACGATGTGAGGGTAGCTTTAAGGCTTCAGTCTCGAAATCAGCGGCCAGCGGGGCGGAATCAGGCGCGTTCCAATGTATAGATATAAATTATGTACTCAGTTCTCGAAGGAGTTCAAGAGTTCAGCGGCGGAGTGAGCGGCGTGCGGCGTACTAGGTGGCTCACCGCGCCCCTGTTTTCGAGAACCGCTCCATATAAGCCTATAAATAGGCACGCGCCACTCCCGCGCCGCTACCGCTTCCGCCCCACTGCCCGCTGATTTCGAGACTGAAGCCTGAAGCCTAACTGCCGTCCCGACCCCATCCAAACAATTAGCGTGGTCCGTTTATTTGTGAAAGTTGTTTTGACGGTAGATTGAAGGATTGCGGACAAAACCACCCTGTCGTGTATGTTTTGGTTGTGTTTAAAGTTTTTATTGGGGTAGTTTGTTTTTACTAGAGTAATAAATGAAATAAAAAGTTAAGTTATTGATGTGATAAACATTATCTGTTGATAACAGAGTTAGCAGATACAGAATTTTAGTTTGTTATCAATATTTTAAAATCAACTGACCGAGGAAAGATAGTAATAAGGGTCATTTGATTTTTCGCAATATTTCTTATAGTAAAATATCATATTGGCTTTGTTCTACAACTGTTTGAAATGAATTTCCACCTTCATTATAATCAATAGAATTTCATAAGGAAATTACCATTATTATTTCAGTATTCTGTACCACCTACCCCATGTTATCAGTCATTGGAGACATTCTGCTGTGGGGCAACACTGCTGCTCTGGCGTATGAGTTGCCTCAGGACCCGTATTCTCCGTTCATGCATCGCGCCGATCCGCTGCATCGAAGAATGGACACAAAGACTATATACTATACGGATTACGACGGAAAAGTTATACATAAGGAGCCCTATAAAAGGTAAGTGATTAAAATTATTCTATGAAAACAAAGTTATCAAGTGAACATTTCTAATAGCTTTGTCCACACTGTGCCTTTTTCTGTTCGTCAAGGGCATGCGTTATAGCGCAGTCATCAGCGAACGTGAGGCATACCCGCGACGCATGCCCTCTGACCGTATCCAAAACTTCAAAAATGACAATATCGGCGTTGCGTTCCTTGACGCATTCGATTATTGAATGCGCCAATATGAAAGTTAATGACGAAAATTGAATATGAAAGTGCACAGTGTGGACATAGCTAATAAGGTATGTGAAACTATCACATGATCATAATAATTATTATGATCATTACTCATTATTATGATCAACGCTCATCATAACTCATTTATTTGCTACACAAGAAGATATTATAATAATAATATTATATTGAATTGATAGACTAGGCGCTAGCTGTTTTGGAATGCCTATTCTTTTGAATAGGTCGTTCAGAATGGCATTGCATTGCCTTGTCACGTTGCAATGTAAACTTACCTTAAGTTTTAAATATTTTAAAAGCTGGCATATTATTGTATATTTTTTATTATTATAATTATATTTAAGGGTGACCAAACAAGTTATTGATAATCATTCTAGATGAAACCTCTAAAATAATTTCGTTATAAATAGGTTATATAAACGAAATAATTGAATTTCAAAGCTGTTTCTCACTCAATATGTCTTTGTCACAAATACTTTTAAATAACATACTCGTAGACAATCGTGTAATTTTTTCTGATTACAGGAAGTCAATCGTGAACCCAGCATTCGCGAAGCGTAGCGTAGAAGAGAAGATAAATAGGAAAGAGATGCACGAAGTACAGACGCGGGAGTTCTTGATGGCTGGGGATGAAAGGAGCGTTGAGTTCCACAGCAGCAGCCGTGTGGCTCTGTATCGACAGATTGAATTACTTCTACAGGGGTAAGCTTACTCTAATTCCTTTTAGGTATGTTGGCGCAGTCCAGAGAGAAACCCCATTTTTTTATTTAGAATTTTTACATACTGGCCGTGTTCGTCGGCGTATTTTTGGACAAACCTTTTATTGCGCATGTCCAAAAGATGTCATGGCAACGCCATAACAAGTTGCTGGTCAAGTCGTAAACAACGTCTTAATTGTTTATACATGATTAAAATAATATAAGCTAAACATAAATACATAAGCCTAAATTGTCTAACAGCCGCAAAAATAATCTATATAACACTATGATAGTGTTTGATTATTTTATTTTGGAAAATATGGATATGGATTACTTGGAAAAATTAAAAATAATAATTGTTTTTTTTTTATGAAATAAGAGGGCAAACAAGCAAACGGGTCACCTGATGGAAAGCAACTTCCGTCATCCATGGACACTCGTAGCATCAGAAGAGATGCAGGTGCGTTGCCGGCCTTTTAAGAGGGAATAGGGTAACAGGGGAGGGTAGGGATGCGAAGGGAAGGGAATAGGGGAAGGTAGGGAAGGGAATAGGGTAGGGGATTGGGCCTCCGGTAAACTCACTCACTCGGTGAAACACAGCGCAAGCGCTGTTTCACGCCGGTTTTCTGTGAGAGCGTGGTATTTCTCCGGTCGAGCCGGCCCATTCGTGCCGAAGCATGGCTCTCCCACTGGTTTGTTCATTGCAACGCCACCAACAAATTGCAATTGGGTTAAATGTCAAGTCGTAAACAGTTGTCGTTGCCATGGCATGACATGATTTGGACATGCGCAATAACTAGGTTTTGCTGCGAATGCGCTAAAAATTACGCCGACGAACACGGCCTCTGTCTACTGTTTTTTTTATTTTTTTTTTATTATAAAATTGGGGCCGTCTATGGACTGTTCGTCCATATCCTTTTTTTGTTATTTTATTATTTAGATTTTTCGCACCAAGGATAATTGAAATAATATTATGAATTTTAATTAATTGTGGTCCATCACGCCATGGACACTTTTTTTTTTTTTAATATATATGTGTATATATATATTTAATAGAATAGAGTATAATATGTTATACATTTAATAAATAAATATATATATTTATTGTTTTATAAATTGCATAATAATAATATTAATGTTTTGAACGGTGAGGTCCCAGTCGGTGTGGCGGCCAGTAGATCCGACATTTTCCGATTTCCTTAGATTTTATGCTGCTCCACCCTGTCTACTGTTGGGTAAAGCCTTTCCTCCTTCTAGTGTCTAGTGTCTTCACACTTGCACCAGCATTAGGCAGCCTAGTGAGTCACGCCGAGTGAGTGAGTTTACCGGAGGCCCAATCGCCTACCCTATTCCCTTCCCATTCCTACCCTCCTATTACCCTATTCTCTCTTAAAAGGCCGGCAACGCACCTGCAGCTCTTCTGATGCTGCGAGGCGACGGAAGTTGCTTTCCATCAGGTGACCCGTTTGCCCCCTTATTTCTTAAAAAAAATATTTTTGTTTTTCTATTTTACAGACTCGGAGCCAACGGACGGTCATGTCTACTCAAGATGTTGTGTGAGATGGGACAAACTCAGGACTATAAGCAAGGATCCTTCGTGCAGGAGATTCTTAGAGCTACTTTCACGTAAGGATCTACACGAATATTGTAAATGCGAATTGTGTCTGTCTGTTACTCTTTAACTGCTAAAGACAATCAGATAAAATTCGGTAAGGAGATACTTTGAGACGCCATCGTGACGTCGCCAGTGACGCTACCATGTCACCTCTATATCGCCGCAAAGCGGTGCTTTTAAACTTAACTTTAAGAAAAACAGCGCTTTGCGGCGACACATAGACGCTAGACATTGCTTGGACGTTGCCATCGTCGCTAGTTACGTCGCGATGGCGTCTCGGTGAGTTTTGGCACTTAGTGCCTTATCACACTGGCGATTAGCGAGCGATTTGAAAGCGACGCGACTGCGCAGCGCACACGCCACGATTGCGCGGCGTGCAAGTCGCGACAGCGCAGCGTCGTCGCGGCGTTGCGTGGACGCCATTTTGTACACTCGTCTACACATATTATTAATATATTTAGTAGACTCCCTAGAGGGAGTGACGTCAGAATCCATTTTGCTGCTGAGTGTCCAAAATGCCGAAGGCAAGCCGCGTGCACGCCGCGCAATCGCGGCGTCATCGCGGCGTATGCGCTGCGCAGTCGCGTCGCTTTCAAATCGCTCGCTAATCGCCAGTGTGATAAGGCCCTTAGTGTCGCTACGGAATCATGGAAACTGTTTTCAGAGACTACTAAAAAGTTACATACATCTAAACAACGGTCGATTTTATTATCTTTGTCTGTATTATCCCTCAAAACTCCCCTATTTCTCAATTAATTATTCTATTTATCTCTATTCCATCTCTGTTTGCTAGGTTACCGAATTCCCAGAATTCTCAAGACATGGAGTACCACAGCGCACACTTCGCTACACAGCACTGCTCTGCTTTGTATTCAGACTGCGGGGGACCTCTTGTCGGCTTAAATGCACCGCTTGCGGCAAATTGAATATATTATATTAATTCTGAATAAAGACGTTTGATTTACTGTCTTTCATTGTTATTATAACTTGTATGGTTCAATAAGAAGTTAATATACCTAGCGGAATAGAGCAACAATCTCGAGCTGTCAAACGAAACCGAAATTGGTTTTCATCTGCGTGAAAAATATGTGTACGTATACACTTACACAAGAATGATTGAACATGAATTCTATGAGACTAAATTGTCAACGTGCGGCACGTGCCGACTAGACGTCAAAAAAAGAGTGCTGCTGTCATGTATCACAAGTCGTCTCTTTTTACCACGCAATGTTACTGATAGTGACACCTCTTTTGCTCAGGCCTTTGCTTCTCTATTCTGCTAGGTATATTATCTTTATGCGTTCAATATACTTTAGATTTTTGATAATTCATTACTTTCAAGTTAAAAAATCCAGAAGCGGGGCTTCTGGATTTTTTTGACAGAGTTTATGTTAAGCCCGTCACAGACTTAGTTATAACAAATATTAATATTTTTATAGCTAGGCATATTACAATATTATATTTTCTATACTAATTTTCGCGTGACGGCACGCTCAGCTATAATATATATTTCTGGTAGCTACTATAATATATATTATAGTACGGTATAATAATATATATTATAGCTAAGTCTGTGATGGGCTTTATTCTCTAGCATTTTTATTGACTGTCAAAAGTTAACCAATCAACAGTGCTACTGAAAAGATAAAATCCTTGAAAAATTGAATATTGACGTGAGAGAGCCATGCTTCGGCACGAATGGGCCGGCTCGACCGGAGAAATACCACGTCCTCACAGAAAACCTTTCGCCGAGTGAGTGAGTTTACCGGAGGCCCAATCCCCTACTTTATTCCCTTCCCTACCCTCCACTAGAAGGTAGAGGGGGGGGGGGGGGGACACATTTTACCACTTTGGAAGAGTCTCTCTCGCAAACTATTCAGGTTAGAAAAAAATTTCATGAGAAACCTCAATATGATTTTTAAAGACCTATCCATAAATACCCTACCAAAGTTGTACCTATGGGGACCCCTAAAATTGTTAATAATTTTTCCATTTTTGTATCAAAATCTTAATGCGGTTTACATTTACTTACTTACCAATTTTCAATAGTAAAGCTCTTATAGTTTCGGAGGAAAGTGGCTGTGACATACGGACGGACGGACAGACAGACAGACAGACAGACAGACAGACATTACGAATCTATAAGGGTTCCATTTTTTGCCATTTGGCTACGGAACCCTAAAAAGCATTACCTAAGTAAGAAAATTAAGTTTTATCTCACAGTGTTTAAAAATAGAAACAAAGAGTATCTACTTACCTGATTCAGGAATACACTTTCAGTCCATACTGACCCTCGGCCAAAAGGGCGAGAATGTCGCAAGGGTCCGCCCTTTTTAAAGTTTATCTCCTTATGAGTCCCCGAACTGTGAGGTCAGCTATGAGCCCTTATTGCAAGGACGGCCAACGGCCACTAAAGTGATTTATTTTTATACCTTAGACTTGGATGTGAGTCAATTTTAAGAAGGTTAAAAGACGCATTGAATGAAATTTGGGACGCATTTTTTCCAGTACAATCAGATTCAGATGTCAAAGAACTTTAGTAGATGTGTTACTGACCCAAATTTTAAATTATAAAAAAAAGAAAAATGAATAAGTGTTGTTTGAAATGAAATATTTGAATAGCACAAGCTGCGTTCCACGATAATGAATAAAACATTGTGTAGCCAATTTTAATTAATCGCATTATTCCTATGAACGGGTAGATACGACTGCAAAACTGTGCAGGTATCGAGTACACGCTTACAACCACATTTTTTCAAAATGTGGTTTTAAGCGTGTACTCGATACCTGTACAGTTTTGCAGTGGGATCTTAGACTATAATATGTCATTGTGTAATGTATATTATCAGATTTTGTTGTTTGCTTTCAACGAAACACGAAAAAGCTAGTTTAACAATTTGGCGTTCGAAATTCGAAATTTTTATTTCGCGGTCACGCGTCGCTATCTAATTGGACGTCACGTTTTTCAAATTTCACCTTACCTTTTTTGTTTTTTTTAAATCAATCGTAGGTACAAATAACTGTCGCAGCCAAGCGTGGAACATGTTAATTGCTATTTCATTACTTGCGCCCAAGTCATGAAGTGTCAAATAGAACAGTTCATTTTGAGTTTTCAAATAGTTCTGTTTGGCAGTGGCGCCATTTTATAAAAAAAGAAGAACTGTTCGAATTTTGAATTATATTTAATTATTATGGTTCATTGTGTAATGAAGGTGTGTGTAGTAGTGCTATTAGGAATTGCATTTAGCGAAATAGTTGGAGTTTGTAATGGAAATTGTGCAAGTAATAGTACTGAGGAAAATGGAACCCGCGTTCTGTCGAGAAGAAAAAGGTTCCTAGTGTTCCCAGATGGCAGTTCGCTCCAACTTGGTATGTGATTTTATTTAATTGTTGCTTACCTACTCTTAATATTGTGAATGCAATTTTTTTTTGTCCGTCTCTTGATTAAACAGCCAAACATTGTCGAGATACGTTTTTTTGGAAAGCACAATAGGAAGAGTAGATATTTTTATAACGGAACTAGGTACGGTTCCCACTCGATAAACTAATATTTGCGTGTACGAAGTTTCTGTTTACGTCCAGTTTTCAATAACTAACGGCTGACCCATACTAATATCATAAATGCGTAAGTATATATGTCTATCTGTTACCTCTTTACGGCCAAACCGCCCAAAACTCTTTACGCCCAACGTGTACTGTAAAACTCTGGAACGAACTGTCACCAGCAGTATTTCTGGACCTATACGACCTACAAACCTTCAAGAAGAGAGCGTATTCCCTCTTAAAAGGCCGGCATTGCACTCTTCTGATGTTGCGAGTGTCGGTAGTTGCTTTCCATCAGGTGACCCGTTTGCTTGTTTGCCCCCTTATTTTATAAAAAAAAAACTGAACCGATTTTGCAGAAGCTTGGTATGAGATGATTTGAGTTTCGGGAAAGAGCATGGGATAGTTCCTGTCACGGAAAAATGTACAAAATAAGCTTTATTTTGTTGTCACCTGTCTAAGTCCTGTTGCATCCTTACCGTTACCATGAATCAAAATAGCACCTCCTATGTCAGACCACCAGCGGTGTTTGTTACTGAGGGTTCCATAAACTTAAGTTAGGAATTCTTCATTATTTTGCTAACATTATTAATAAAATATATTATATCTCGATACTTGAAATTCCGAGATGGGATTTAGGATAGTTTTTATCCCGAGAATTTAGTTTTTATCCCTTTATGCATAATATACTCTTAAACTCGAAATAAAATCATTTGGCTATTTTTAGGTTTCAAGTATTCGTGAAAATCAAGGGAAGGTTTAATTAGGGAAACCAGTTATTAGGGAAGGTTAGGAGGGAAAAAATGCTAATAAATAACATAACTGTATAGGTGAATACACGTACAACAAACTTTAAAGTTACTGTGACTACAAAGTACAAACTATTTATTGGTCCAACAAACTTGCACATATTTGTTTTCGGGTGTTAAGTTTGCTTGATGAAAATATTATGATGCATAGAGTTCCAGCAACATTGCCATGTAATTTAATTTTAATATAATTGCAGCAATTTATGCAGGGAAATGTATGTAGAGTAAATAATATTTTACATGGTTTTTAGAGTTCCGTACCCAAAGGGTAAGAACGGGACCCTATATTACTAAGACTTCGTTGTCTGTCCGTCTGTCTGTCTATCTGTCTCCAGGCTGTAACTCAAGAACGGTAATAGCTAGAAAGTTGAAATTTTCACAGGTAATGTTGCCGCTATAACAACAAATGCTAAAAACAAAATAAAATTAATATTTAAGGGGGGCTCCCATATAACAAACGTATTTTTTGGATTTTTTTGCTCTATATCAATAATAACAACAGGTAGGTACTTGATTTTTTCTCAAAATCCTTAGTTATATGTGTACTTTAATATTTATTAATAATATTAAAATAAAATAAAAAATTAAAGGGGCTCCCATACAAAAAACACAATTTTAGCCTGATTTTGCTCTATAATGGTACGAAACCCTTCGCGCGTGAGTCCGACTCGCACTTGGCCAATTATTTATTTATTAGGAGGACGTACGACTCCGTTGCGACAAATTTCGTTTATGGCTAAGAAACCGTACAATTCTCCGATACAAACGATCCTTAGTCCTTTCCTAGGACTTAAAGTATCTCCATACCAAATTTCAGCAACATCGGTTCAGTGGTTTGGGCGTGAAGAGGTAACGCAGACATACACACTTTCGAATATACAGAGTGTAAAAAAATAAGTGATAATACTTTAGGGTGTAAATGGGTTCCCTATACAATATGTAACATAGTTCGCTGTGAAAGTAGCAGTGCTGGAAGAGTAACTTTTTATTTACCTTTGTATGGAAAAATTCATGACGCTCGCTCTTGCCCCAAATCACAAAAAGAAATTCTTTTCTTTCAGCGCTACTACTTTCACAGTTAACTATAATTTTATATGGAATAACCAATACGGTGTGTATTCGTTAATCTAGAGCAATGATTCCCAAAGTGGTCTAGGTGGATCCCCAGGGGTCCACGTGAGACTAGACGGGGATCTACGTTGGCCCTGACAAAAATCGGGTTCCACAATTATTGTAGGCGGGGGTAATTTGGTTAGCAGTGAAGAACTTTTGTATAGGCTTGATTTCTCTTATTAGAAATCATAGGCCAGGGATGGCGAACCGTGCCTTATAAACGTGCCACTTTTCTGAATAATCACTAAAGTGATGCTATAGACGTGCCATTACTTTTCCTCATCATATTTTTCTTTGTAATCTGACGCGTATATTTAAAAATATAATGCTCCTTGGCTAACTCGGCGCTTTTGTACAATAATCACTATTTTGTGATCAGTAGCATGCTCAAAATTTTGTCGCGTACCATTGGTTCGCCATCCCTGGCATAGGCGGATAACTTGGTGAAAACACAGTGACTGTTACTTAAAATGATAGCAAGTTTCATGGATTAGTATAATTGTAGGGGAGGAGGAGGGCTTCAGTGGGTCCGCAGTATGCACCAACACCTTAAAAGTTGGCTACGAAACACAGGAGTTTGGGAACCTCTGATCTAGAGTATTATCGCGTAGTTTTGTTACATCCTGTATAATCTTAGTATGGATTAATTTAGGATTTATTCTTTTTTTTAGTGTTCTGCGTCCAGACGGCAGCTGTTATACCTATAGGGGACATTTTTCTCTACGGCAACACAGCAGCTCTGGCCTGGACTCTACCGTCCGACCCAAAAACCCTACTCTTGTTCAAAGAACAAGAAAACTTCGCACTCAGAAGAGGAGACATGAAGAAAGTTAAATACATCAATGAAAATGGGAAAGTGATTGCCTCTGTGCCTTTTAGCAGGTGAGTTACTTAAGGTTAATAATAATAATAGTATCTATGGACGCTTCACACCACGTCAGTCTGGCCCCGTGCTAAGTACCTAAAGGACTTGTGTTACAGGTATCAGACAACGGAAATATATTTAATACTATTATACTGTACATATATTTAAGATTTTTATTATATCATACACATATTTAATACACATCCAGACCCGGGAACATTGAAAATTTTGTTCCATCGGCGGGATTCGAACCCGCGACCCCCGGCTTGAGCTACCGACGCGCTCACCACTGAGCCACAGAGGTCGTCAAAAAGGTCGTCAAAGTGTTTTGTAAAAATGACAAAATTGAGAAAAACCATAAAGTTAATAATACGTAGCGAAATAGAGCAACAATGTGGACCTGTGAAACGAAACCGAAATTGGTTTACATCTGTGCGTAAAAATATGTATACAGTATACACTTACACAAGCCTGATTGAACATGAATTCTATGAGATTCAATTGTCAACGTGCCGATAAGTGCCGACTGGACGTCAAAAAAAGAGTTCTGCTGTCATGTATCACACGTCTCTTTTTACCACGCAGTGTTACTGATAGTGACATCTCGCTTGCTCAGGCCTTCAAGTTGTTCAAGTTGTTCAATAAAGTCGTTAAAAATTATTTCAGACCGAATATAGTGAACCCAGCGTTCGCTAAGCGCAGTGTGGACTCTTACAAGGAACTCCTGAAAACAAAGATGGACCGCGCTAGGATGCACGAGAGGCAATTTCAGCGTTTCCTGAAGAAAGACCTGGACGATAATCTGGACTTTCACAGGCTGAGTCGCGTAGAGCTGTATACCAAGATAGAGGCGTTGATCACTGCGTAAGTGATAAGTCCATAAATCATAATATTATCTATACTAAGGGCCTGTTTCACCACTTTCTGATGAAGTGCCGGATAGGCACAACTTTTTTAACAGATTCTCCATACTCTATCTGTCAAGGTGGATAGCCTATCCGGTACTCATCAGGTGGAACAGGCCATTAATATTGTAAATGCTAAAATGTGTCCGTTTGTCTGATACATCTTCACGCCCAAACCGCTGTACTGATTTTTTCCCGGAAAAAGTATGGTTCCCGCGCGGTAAAAAAATATTGGCGAACGAAGTTGGGGAGTCACCTAGTAAGTCATCTAGTAAAAAAATACAAATAGATAAACTTCCCATTTATAATAATAAATGGGAAGTTTATCTATTTGTATCTTTTTCACGATTTCACCGCTAAAGTGATTAAGATGAAATATGATATACTTTAAGTACATTAGATAGCTTTTCCAGAAAAATGTTTGGATAAACGAATTTAGAGCAACAAAGTTGCGGGATACATCTTGTATTTTATTACTAACGAGCTTTTGCCCGCGGCTTCGCTCGCGTTAAGAAGTATTATTATATACAAACTTTCATCCCCTATTTTAACCCCTTGGAGGTAGAATTGATCAAAATCCTTTCTTAGCGGATGCCTACGTCATATCATCTACCTGCATGCCAAATTTCAGCCCGATCGGTCCAGTGGTTTGGGCTGTGCGTTGATAGATCACCATGTCAGTCAGTCACCTTTGAGTTTTATATATATAGATATGGAAAACAAGAAATATTTCACGGTAATTTTTCGTCGGATCCCAAATATTTTTGATTTCTTACTTTTGTGAGGGTAGCAGGTTTAGCCCCAACAGGTGTGAAACTAACTTGTTTTCCATACAATAAATACTTTGTCTTATTTCAAAATCATTATACATGTTTAGCTTATTCGGAATATGTTTTGGAAATTAGCTTTATACTACAGATACAATTCCGAATAAGCTACTGATGGTGAAACAGGCGCTTATTATCTGAATTATAGTCTAGGAGGCGACGGGCGGCGGTGCGTGTTATACAAACTATGCGAATCTCAGCGCTCCACGACACAGGGCACATTCCTACAAGAGCTCCTCCGAGTTGTCTTTACGTGAGTAGTGTTGTACTAATTTATATATCGATATCGATAGATTAACTTTTTTAAGAGACTATCCCACTGCCGGGCAAAGACATCCCCCAAGTGAAAGTCATCCATCTTTTTCGCTCCAACTGCACCGCAGGCCAGCTTAGCTTATAGGCTGACGATAAATTTACTGTAACAATAAAATGCATGACAGCGAAAACACTCTAACACACATAGACATACACAGATTCTTAGAGTTGTGTGTAGTACACACAAATCAAACACACTGTGTACATAAAAAAATATCCACAGCCGAACATATAACCTCCTCGTTTTTTGGAAGTCGGTTAAAAAGTGATGCTCCTTTTTAAATTGATATCGACTAAAATTTCCAAATGCGTAAAATGAAAGTGCAATTTTGCAGGAGCTCCTGCGTTGTTGTTTTAACGTAAGTAGTGGTGACTGTTGCAAATTTTGTGTCGATAAAAATCGCGTGTATAAAAGTTTTTCGCACACAGAATTAGCAAAGTTTACGATAATAATAAAAATATAGTAAGATCGCTGGGCTTAAAAAAATAAAATGCCGTTTTGACAAGCGACCCATTGTACCACAAAAATCAACCAATGTAAATTACAGGCACGTTCTGTACTCATGCTTGGAAGAGCTTCTCTAAATTGATCTTTTCGTGAATAGTGTTGCACATTAGAACCATCGATATCGATAGAAAGTATCGCTTCGATTGGTCTCATCTCTCTAGATAATTATCGGAGATAAGAGATGAATTATCTTTAACCTTTTAAAAAATGTAATCATTATTTTTCTTAACAATAAGAATATATTAATTTTATCGATAGAATAAATTCTATCGATAGAAATTAACATCACTATTTAGTATAAAATTTGTGAAATGTTTTCGCGGATACAAGTTCTTTAGATTTCAACCTTTTGTCTGTCCATTGTGCTCCATCTAAATCTTGGAATATCTTAGATGCCGGAGCGAAATGGTCAATTTTTATTTCACTCGATAATAATTCGACGCTTTATTATATAATGCACACAGAGAGATTTTGAATTTATTTTTAAGATTTTTCGAGACGTTTAAAATTTGTTCTTCATAGTTAAATATTTCTAAAGTGCTCTATTGCCACATTAATGTAGCTTTATTACTTTTTTGTTCCGGTACGCTATTTTCTGGTCTGATTGATCTACATAATATAATAAATATTTTGGTGGATTGTATCCAAAATTCTGTCATTTTGACGTATGAAAAGATACTACTCATGCTGTTAAATAGAATCTGAAATAATGATGATGATCTGAAAATTGAAATAATGAAATTGAATTTGACGTGGGAGAGCCATGCTTCGGCATGAATGGGCCGGCTCGACCGGCGAAATACCACAGGCTCACAGAAAACCGGCGTGAAACAGCGCTTGCGCTGTGTTTCGCCGAGTGAGTGAGTTGACCGCAGGCCCAATCCCCTACCCTTATTAACCTTCCCTACCCTCCCCTATTACCCTATTCCTTATTCAAAGGCCGGCAACGCACCTGCAGCTCTTCTGATGCTGCGAGTGTCCATGGGCGACAGAAGTTGCTTTCCATCAGGTGACCCGTTTGCTCGTTTGCTCCCTTATTTCATAAAAAAAAAGAAATGGATAGGAGGTGTGTTGGATTAAGATATCTAAATTGTTGTTTAAAATTTTAACATCATACTAAATATATTATAAAGACGAAAATTCGTTTGTTTGTTACCTCTTCACGTTCAAACCACTGAACTGACTTTGCTAAAAGGTATGGGGATATTTTGAGTCTCGAGAAAGGACATAGGATACTTTTTATCTCGGAAAATTTTGCGGTTCCCGCGCGATAAACAAATTTTGGGCTCAAATCAAATCAATCAAATCAAAATTGTTTTATTTCTGAATAAATTTAAAATAAATGTTTTCAGAATGTTCTACATGATGCCTACCACCGGTTCGGGAACTAGCCCGGCGAGAAGAACCGGCGTAAGAAACTCGCACGGGGCCCACTTTTTTACCAAAAAAGTGACAAAAAAATTATTTTTTTAAAATAAAGTTTACAATTTTGTAACTAAATATTATATACAATATCCACATACATAATTGTAAGTCCTATAATAATGAAGAAGTAGCCTTGCAAGAAGCCATCCTACTCCCAAGGTGTGCCAACGTTTATGAAATCACTGACCTTATGGCTTTGGCACACAAACGTTCTTTAACTACTTTTTTAAATTTATTAATGGTAAGATTTTGAACGTTTTCTGGGATTTTGTTGTAAAGGCGTATACATTGACCTTTAAAAGATTTACTGACTTTACTAAGTCTGATCACCGGCATATCTAGCTTGTGCTTATTTCTAGTATTCCTAGAGTGAATGTCACTTTTAAATTTAAATTTACTTATATTTTTTCTAACATATATTACATTATCCAAAATGTATTGAGAAGCAACATTTAGAATACCAATTTCTTTAAATTTATCTCTCAGAGATTCTAAAGCAGACATTTTATAAATAGAACGTATGGCTCGCTTCTGCAGCACAAATATTGTATTAATGTCGGCAGCGTTTCCCCATAAAAGGATTCCATACGACATCCTACTATGAAAATAACTAAAATATACTAATCGTGCCGTGTCTTCGTCAGAAATTTCCCTAATTTTTCTGACTGCATATGCTGCAGAACTGAGCCTACCTGCAAGATTAACAATGTGAGGACCCCCTGTAATTTACTATCAAGTGTAATACCTAAGAATACAGTGTTGTCTACTAAATTCATCTTCTCATCATTTAATACTACATTGGTTTGGACTTGCCTAACATTGGGCAAAGTAAACTTTATACATTTAGTTTTACTAGAATTTAAAAGTAAGTTATTAACATTAAACCAATGTACTATTTTTGAGAGAGCACTGTTTACCTCGTCGTAGTTCGACTGTTGTCGCTTCACTTTAAAAATAAGTGAAGTGTCATCAGCAAAAAGCACTATCTCATTATTATTACCCTTAACTAGATAAGGTAAGTCATTTATATAGATGAGAAAAAGAAATGGGCCTAATATAGAACCCTGTGGGACACCTAATTCTATTTTGGTTCCTTAGGACCTTTTACTATTTACCTCAACCCTTTGAGTCCTATTTTTAAGGTAAGAAGTCAAAAGGCTGAGAGCAGAGTCTTTAATTCCGTAGTGGCGCAATTTCCTGATCAATGTAGCATGCTCAACACAATTGAAGGCTTTCGAGAGATCGCAAAACACACCTAAGGCATCCTGCGACTCCTCCCATGCCTCAAAAATATTGCAAAGAAGTCCTATACCAGCATCCGTTGTGGATCGACCCTTAGTAAATCCGTATTGATTATCATGTAGTAAATTATTTGAATTAAAATGTACTAGTAATTGTTTTAAAATATTTTTTTAAAATATTTTACTAAAGGTCGGTAGAATCCGATTTAGTTCCGGCTTTGAATAAAGGAACAATCTTGCTATGCTTCATTAAGTCAGGAAAAACACAATTTTTTATACAATCATTGAAAATCATTGCTAAATAAGGAGCTACGATGTCAATTATTGATCTTATAGTTTTTGTGGATATGCCCCAGAGATCAGCAGTATTTTTAATACTCAACAATTTAAAGGTATCAATAATATCTCTGGGGTTAATTTCTCTAAACTTAAAATTGACATCACATTCCTTTACATTGTCTCTGAGTAGCTTTTCGGCAGCTTCAGGCGAAGAATTTAAATTTTTTGTGGTTGAGACCGGAATGTCAGCAAAAAACTTTTCAAAGCCCGTCGCAACTTCTTGATCATTAGTAATCTTTATTTTCAAAGTATAGTTCAAAATCAGAGCTACGACAGGTGACATTTCCAGTCTCACCAGCTATTACCTGCCATGTTGTTTTGATTTTATTTTTAGAGTTTTTAATTTCATTTTTTATATATAGGGCTTTAGCAGCTTTACAAACTTTTCTGAAGGTTTTTGAGTAGTTTTTAACATATACTTTAAATACTTCACTATTGTTAATACGCCTTTCATCATATAAGTCATATAATCTTTTCCTACTTATTTTTATTCCTTTTGTTGCCCAATTAATAAATTTAGTTCTTTTATTACTGTTTCTAACCGTTTTAGAAGTAAATATTGAATTAAATTGAGTTCTTATCACCTTAAATAATTTATTAAAAGCTTCATCAGAGCTATGTGACCTATCCAATAAATGGATATTTGAATTTAATTTACTTCTAAATTGCTCAATACGTTTTGTGGTCACAGGAATAAACACAAGATTTTTCTTCGCGTCACTGTCACATTTCATATTAAAAGAAGCTATTTGTCCATAGTGATCAGAACTTAGCTTATTAATTATTTCTTTTTAGGGTTCCGTACCTCAAAAGGAAAAAACGGAACCCTTATAGGATCACTTTGTTGTCCGTCTGTCCGTCTGTCAAGACCCTTTTTCTCAGGAACGCGTGGAGGTATGAAGCTGAAATTTATATCAATTACTCAGGTCTACTGTCCCTTGAAGCTGTGAAAAAATCAAACTTCTAAGCCAACGCAATCAAAAGATACAGCCGTTTATGCCGCAAATTTTCGACACTTGCAAGGGAATCAAAACCTACAGGGTGCTTCCCGTGAACTCAGAATCTTGAAATTTGGTACGAAGCAACGTCTTATAGCATAGATAAAGGAAAAATTACGAAAACCATAAATTTTTAGTTACATCACATAATATATTTTTTTTAATAATTTTAAACTTACTACCCATTTCCTCATAAACGCGTAGAGGTATTAAATTGAAATTCATACCAAATACTCAAGTCTATAATACCTTTAAGCTGTAACAAAATCAAACTTCTATGTCAACGCAATCAAAAGAAACAGCAATTTCCCCATTGTAATGTTATGAATTTCATTTTGCAATAAAAATACCATAGTTATGACTCGATTGTCGTAATGAACGAACTTTGTAAACCTTGCAGGTTTGTACGGAACCCTCGGTGCGCGAGTCCGACTCGCACTTGGCCGGTTTTTTTATCAGGAATAAGATTAGTAAATATGTTGTCAATAAAAGTGGCTGTAGTATCACAGACCCTTGAAGGTTCCTGAAACAAACTGTGAAGGTTATACGATTGAAATAAAGATGTGAATCTAACAGTAGTGGAGGATAAATCTAATAAATTAATGTTAAAATCACCACATATAACCTTTCTGTTAGATGCACATACTTTTGACAAAATTTGTTCCATTGTTACTTCAAAAGAATCGTATAACCCTGATGGAGGCCTGTATACGCCCACAATGATTAGATGGCTCAGCTCTATGCAGGCCACTTCTATTAATCGTTCAGTAGAGAGACTCACGATATCCTTACGTTCCTTAAACTTCAAATTGTTTCTGATTAAAATAAGAGAGCATCCTCTAATGGCATTTTCTCTACTGAACGAACTTGCTATCTGGTGATCATTGAAATTGAAAATGAGTTCATTTGATCTGAACCAATGTTCAGATATACACATAATATCAATGTTAAATTCCTTTAAAAATAACTCAATTTCAAGTTATTTACCTACCATACCTTGTAAATTCTGATGCACCAGATTAATCAAATTACATTTATTTTTCCTCAGTTTAATTGAGTCTATCAAGTTATTGGTAGGATTTTCAACATTTAGACTTGAACTTAATTCATTTGTGCAAGAGATGTCCTCCATTGTCTTATTATCTAATTTAAATAAATATTTGGAACATATTCCAAATCGTTAACACTATGACTAATATTCTGCTCAATAAAAGCAGTAGTCGGGGAAGCCAAAAACTTGGCTGGGTTTATATATGTTACCGTCCAAACCCGATTTCAGGACAAACCAGTTCTGCCTAGGCTCAACTAATTCTTCCTATACGCGATAGGATTAACTAGTATATCCTAGTTCAAACTAATTTGTCCTAAGCTCGATTGGATAGACCAGTTTAGACTAGGCCAAACTAGTTGATCCTAATATCAATACGCACACTCTAGGATATACTGGTATGGCCTAGTCTAAATAGTAAAAAAAATTTGCGAGGTCGTTGGTCTTGCCAGTCTATGACCCACTCAAAATTGTGTACAACGTGCCAATCAAGATATTGAGAATATGATAGGCTCTTGGATGAAGGACAAAATTTCAACGAAATAAGGCTTGAGATAATAATATGTTCAATTCATGAAAAACCGCGCTTACCCTTCAGGGATAAAACAATCGCCAAACAAGGCATTATTTGGAATAGAACACAGAGTAGGACTTTCGACTTCCTCTTTGCCGCAAGAAATCATAATATAATATTCATATACTTTAATAAAAAAAATCCAATTACGGAGTATTTTATTCAGTTTAGGTATCTATTTATTTTTACTTTCTAGATATACTATAATGTTTAGACTAGGCCATACCAGTTTATCCTATAGTGTGCGTATTGATATTAGGATCAACTAATTTGGCCTAGTCTAAACTGGTCTAGCCTATCGGGCTTAGGACAAATTAGTTTGGACGAGGCTATACTAGTTAATCCTATCGCGTATAGGAAGAACTAGTTGAGCCTAGGCAAAACTGGTTTGTCCTGAAATCGGGTTTGGCCGGTAACATATATAAAAAGTTAAATAGCAACTTGGCTATACGTCGTTTATAAAAATTTGATAAGAAGAACTTATCTTTTTTCATTGTGGATACCTTAAAATCTAAATTATTGATATCTATAACCTGACATTCCTTATGTGAGTCATTCAAAATTATGCAATTATTATTTACAGCAGTATTATTTACGGCTAAACGGAGTAATCGATTAATATTATAATTCTATGTTCTGTACTTCCAGATTACCGAAAGGGAAGGAGTTTGTTTCTGAGATGCACAAGGAGTATGACGAAGCACACAGCCATACAGACGACTGCGCCCTGAGATACCCCGGCTGTGAAAACCTAGAAATTAGTTAAAACGTAAAAATATAAGTAATTTATGTTTAAAATTCTTCTTATTTACCAGCACCAATAAATTTTGAAGTAATATTATTAATTCTAACGTCTGTCTGTCTCTTCCCAGGTATCATTTTAGGTTCTGTATCAATATAATAATTTTATTATGTAGGTAATGGCTCACGTTTACTCCACAAGCACAGAATATATATTAGTAGTACCAACCCAGGCTGTATAACTCGACTATGTTATGTTTATAATAGCTGTAAATCATGATGAAATTGCCACCTCGCGCGTAACTAGTAACTACTGAGTCGATATAAATAAAATTTCTTATGTAGATAATATTTTTAGTTCCAGAAATTAAGTAAGACAGTTATTACTAAAAAAAATAATGATTGTAAACGAATTGATAAAATTTTTTGAACTGCAAACATGCAGTTCGGATGTGGATGGCCACGTATATTGTAAGCTGCAACATAAATAAGTATAATAATATTGTAAGTTATAATATTATAAGACGCCATAAAACTGCTTTTATAAAACTAGCTGTTGCCCGCGACTTCGTCCGCGTTAGCATAGTAGATCACGTCCCAAGTATTATTGTACAAAAATATTCAATGTATAGTATTTACTTTCCTACGATTTTATTATATTATATTGTATAGATGTATAGATGGTATATATTAACTTGAAAAGACCATTATTAATAACAAAAAAGTTAGTTGTAATTAAATGTTGATTAGAGACCTAATAAGAATAAACCGTAAAGTGTTGTTTTAGTGGTAAGTATACGAGTTTACTTTCACCGTTAAAACAATTTGTATTATACCACTGAATTTAATGACGCTCTTGAATACAAACAATGTATGCGATAGGAGTAAAAACTTTGAAATCCTTTTTCTCAGAATATTATAATAGTTATTAAATAACTTATCTATATATTAATACGTGAGCCAAAAACTTTGTATCCCTTTTGACGAAAAATGGGGAAACGTAGGTGAATGAAATTTGCACAGTTATAGTTTATATGGTGATGATGATGTTGAGCTAATATCATTTTGAAATTATGCTTTTATCATACATTTTTTAACAAATAAAACATTACACACACTACAACACACACACTAGGAAAAATGACAGATTTTTGAGTGACAAGCCTATACATACGAATTATACTCTTTTATTTATGGTTAAAGTCTATTGACAACGAGTTGACAAATTGAAAATGGATTAAGTATATAATATTTTTTTATTGAATCTTAGATACTATTAGACAATGCTCACACGGCCAGTCTGAGATCAGCTGAGTCCCAGAGACAAGAGTTGAAAAAAAAAAATTATGATAAAGTCGATATTTTTATACAAAATATAGTTAACTTAGTCCTAATGTCGTTGAAACTAAGGTCGAATTTCGACCATTGGGCGATCTCTAGTTTACATAATAACAACAAATTACCTTTCTTGCCATAATTGATGACCCGGTGAACTTCTATCACTTTCCTTCTAATATAAACCTTCCCTGGACTTCAACGAATATTTCAACACTAAAATTATCTTAAACGGTTCAGCCGTTCTCGAGTTTTAGCGAGACTTAAAATAGATAACTGTGTTACAAAATATAATATTCTCCGTTTTATAAAAATCAAGTTTAACTAAAACGGAAAATGTGTCCCTTAATTCTATTTTTCCATAAACTGTAATAGTTCCTTCAGTGTTCAAAGCAGAAATATATAAAGTTACTAGCTGTCCCGGCAAACGTTTCTTTGCCATATAAAGTATTTCGCCCGAATTATTTTATTGAAGTGACTAAATAAGTATGTCACCATGGCAACGTCCATCGCTATCCCGTCACACAAACAATGGTCGCCGTCAGTCACGAGTTGTAATAATTTACTATTATTTATTCAACAAATGCATTTATCAATATTAAAAGTACCCAGTAGCCGATTTTAGACCCATTAAATATGCATATAAAATTTGGTTAAAATCAGTAAAACCGTTTCGGAGGAGGACGCGGCCTAACTTTGTGGCACGAGAATTTTATATAATAACAGAAGAAATATCAAAATATAAGCGATACATTTTGAATCATACTATAGAGGAATTTAGCTCGTTTAACGGACCAATCCTAATCAGTTACTTAGAACAATCTCCTGTAACTGTACTTACAATGCCAGTGTAAAACAAAGCAAGTTACTAATAAAGTGGACATCGGAGTAACTTCACTACGCCAGTTACTGTGGATTTAAAGGTGAGTGTTTTGATTATAATACTAAAGTCAAACAGCCGTACTCAGAGACGTTTAATTATGATTAAACTTCAATTTAATGAAAAGTTTGACAGGTTCATGGCTTATGTAAAAATATTAAATTAATTACAGTTAAGTAATTACTCTGAGTGCGACACGTTTAATAGCGTATCAAGGCACAAAACTTCATTTACAATTATTATTTAAGTATTACAAATTTTGTATGAAATTCTGTGTTTTGTCTCGTCATTTTGATCATAAGCGAATAAAATTTATTCAAGTTAACTCTATTAATAATAATATAATAGCTCCCACACCGGTTTCGGTGACGGTGGCCGGTTTCATTGAAACCAGGCCAGCTACGCAGGAGTAATTTTTATAGTGACCAAGTGTGTGCGCAGTACACAAGAGCACTCTCTATTCCTTTACTCTCATAACCCAGTGGGACGGACGACCGACACGACTGGCGAGAGATCAGGCGCAGGACCGACTTTTTACATGCCCATCCAACGCATGGATCATCTTACTTGTCAGACAATCAGGTGATCAGCCAGCATTGTCCTAACCAAACTTGGAAATAACATGTTTCCAACGCGGGAATCGAACCCACGACCTCCGAGTCAAGAGCCGCGCTCTATACCACTAGACCACGGAGGCGTTGGAACTCTATTAGATACTTAGTGAATACATATTTTTTGATGGCAGGCACCAGTAATACTAACGACGTTCAGAAAATTTTTGTAATTATAAAAAAAAATTTTGAGTTTGAGAGTGCTAATTTTGAGTTAAAACTTACATGCTTCAACCTTTTTGCTATTGGCAAAATTTCTGGAGTGTTTAGCCAGTTTGTTTTTTGTCTTGTTTGATAAATCCGACAAAATTATGTAGCCCCTGCCAACAGATCAATTCCTCTGACAGTACCTTTTCAGAGTAATTAATAATCATTATCATTATTTCATCAATTGACAGTACCTTTTCAGAGTAATTAATAAATAATCATTATTATTCTTGATTGCCAACAGGAGTTTGGCGCTCTTATTTCTTTCAGCATGTACAAGATATTTATATTGTTGATTTTGGTGGAGTTGGTGTTGGGATTTGAAGATAACTCCACTTCTCAATCAGTAGAGACCAGGGTCCTATCGAGGAGGAAGAGATTTCTTATATTTCCTGATGGAAGCTCATTTCAACTTGGTGAGTAAATGTAATATTTGAAATACGATATCATTCTGAACTAGATGACGCCCACAACTCCGTTGCGCCAAAACTCATTTATCGCGCGGGAACCGTACATTTTTCCGGAATAAAAACTATCCTATGTCCTTTCCCGGGTCTCAAAGTATCTCCATGCCAAATTTCAACAAAATCGGTTCAGCGGTTCGAGCGTGAAGGGGTAACAGACAGACAGACAGACACACTTTCGCATTTATAATATTAGTATTGATGTTGCTTGCATAGTGCGGAAAGGAAACCCTACATCAATAGTTAATTTTATACTCTTTACCACTAAATTATTAACGATTGCCGATATTATAATATTATCTAGTCTGCGTCCTTTCTAATTGTTTAGTCTACGCAAAATTTCATGAAAATCGATCCGATACTTTTGGACTCGGCAATAATTATTGAAATTTTAAAATAACAAATTATGTTATTTGCAAAATTTTTGCAATTAACATAATTTGTTTTTTTTTATTTATAACGTTATTTTTGCGAATAACATAATTTGGTATTTTATTTAAAAAGTTATTAATTACATAATTTAAACGTGCAGTTTATGAGCCATGTCTAACTATGAAAAAGTTTAAGCCTTTAAGGAGTAAATGGAATCTTTTTTGAGACCTCTCAATAATGCTGATCCTAAATTCTAAAATTATAACACTATTAATTTTTTCAATGCACATCGATTTTTTTTATAAAAAATAGAACTAAAATTGTATAAAAAAACCGAAAACAAGCTGGAATAGCATCCAGTAGATTAATTATAATAATAGTTATATGCGTAATTTTTTACTAAAACATTTATTATGATATAAATGAAAAGTAGATATATTTACGTAAAATCTCAATTAGAGGTTAAAGCCACTTATTTCTAATTATTTAAATAAGTCGTAAGGCTGAGATATTAGGCTAAAACACGATCGCGACTTTAAATTATTAATACCAAAATTATAATTTATCAAACGCATGGCATTCCTCAAATCTCTAGACCAGTTATTCCCAAAGTGGTCCAAGCTACGAGCGCGCGTAGCCTTTATTTGTAGTTGGAAATACGAATAGACATTTTCGTTAGTGTGCGTAGTGCCTACCTAACGGAGCAGTCAGTAGCGAGCGAGCCATGTACGCGTGTATAGATATGGTCACCAACACAACTATATTACTACTATAATATTTTTTGTCTATAGACAAAAATAATCTCTACTCTTACTCAACCCTCCAAATTATTGTTTTTAATTTATTTTCAGTATTCTGCACCCAGAACCATGGGTACCTACGTATAGGTGACATAGTCTGGTTCGGTAACACCGCGGCTCTGGCCTGGGAGTTACCCACGGACCCTCAACTGTTCCACATCTTCAAAGACCACGAGAAGGACTTCGCACAGAACCGTAATGGGGTCTCGAAGCTGATATACTTCTTGGACCAAGACGGCAAGGTGCTGTCGAAAGTACCATATAAGAGGTAAATAGATCCATTATTTGGTAACTAGAATCTAGATACAATTCAACATGACTGGTGAGTGGTGAGACATGCTTAAGGAGATTAGACGTGGGAGAGCCATGCTTCGGCGCGAATGGGCCGGCTCGACCGGAGAAATACCACGTGCTCACAGAAAACCGGCGTGAAACAGCGCTTGCGCTGTGTTTTGCCGAGTGAGTGAGTTTACCGGAAGCCCAATCCCCTACCCTATTCCCTTCCCTACCCTTCCCTATTCCCTTCCGTTCCCATCCCTACCCTCACCTATTACCCTATTCCCCCTTAAAAGGCCGGCAACGCACCTGCAGCTCTTCTGATGCTCCGAGTGTCCATGGACGACGGAAGTTGCTTTCCATCAGGTGACCCGTTTGCTCGTTTGCCTCCTTATTTCATAAAAAAAAGAGTACTCTGTAGTCGATTCTTAATAAAATTATGTAATAAAATTATGTACTTAATTTTATCCGAATTTCCCAAAAGTAAATGAATCATGGACACTAAGTAAATTACGCAGTTAGACAAGTAGGCATACTATGCGGCCGGCGCGGCGCGGCGGCGTGCGCCAGCAAAGAAACACCACACCTACCCTTCCCGCGCGCGGTGTCCATGCGTTGGGTAAATAATTTAAACTTTAAGGCGAGGATAAACCCCAATTTGTTATTCCGTGACTCCCGGTTTACCTAGTTCCAATATAATAACGAAGTGTTAAAAAATATGAGATATAAAGCACAATATTTAAAATACCTTAAACCATAAACATTTGAATAAAACGTAATACTTTGGCTGTAATTAATTTACAAACTCACCTCTGAAAAAACTCTATTTCGTCGAAATATAAGTATTAACTAGGATAATTATACATTTTATTTGAATAAATTGTTAGTAAATCTATATTAAAACTTCTTTAACCGAACAATTTTGTTTCTTAATATTTATTTCCAAACATATTTAAAAAAAACATGAAAAATAGCGAAGATCCGCCAGAGTTGTTACAGTTTTATGCTAAGCTAAAATTAATCTTATTGCGATGCGCATACGCTTGGTCTTTGGTTGTGTGCAAGGTTATCGTTTTTGATTGAGATTAATCCCTGCCTTAAGCTACATTTACTCAGTGATCAATTGATATAAAATTTTTTTCATCTAATATAATAGCCAAATATCACGTCCTCGAGTATTGAACATACGTCTCACCAGTCACGCAGTATATAAAAAAACGTGTTGCACTCGGGGACTGCCGCGGTAAAGCTATTGCATTTTTTTATCAACTTATGTTATTATAATTCGCATACGTCTAGTCGCATGCACACAAACACCGTGCCGAGTTCACTGTGGAAGGAGCAGCGCTGAAAGACAATTTTATTTTTTCACTTTTGTATGGGGAAAGTCGTGACGCTGGGGCGCTTGCCCATACAAAAGTGAAAAAAATTGTTCTTGTAAGACCAATTTTTTACAGTAAACTCTCTTAAAAAAACACACACACACAGGAACACTTACACACCCTAAAGTATTATCACTTAGTTTTGTTACTTTTTTTTTTTTGCTGAAGGCAGGTCAAGTAGCCCTGATGTCACTGCGACCCTTGAGGATCTATTAATCTAGTTTTGTTACACCTTGTATACAAAAATATATTTTGTTATTTATATTCAAGCTAATTTATTCGCTTTAAACTTTCCAGAAAACCAATAGTCAATCCAGCGTTCGCGAAACGCAGCATCACCAGCGACACCAGGAAAATGTTGCACGAAAACCAAAAACAACAATATGATCATCTAGATACAAGTTCCATAGATTTCCACCGGATGGGGCGACAGAGCTTCTACTCGCATTTAGAAAAGTTTATCAAAGCGTAAGTTAAGCTAAACCGTAAAACATTGTTAAGGAGCTTATGCACTAAAGCAAAGGACATCAGGCATTCTTGTCTGAAAATATATAAATGCGCGGCCAGAACTAAGAATATTTCCATTACCTAGGCTATTTATACCTTAAACTAATTCAATTAATTTAACACTGTTACTATACGTTTTTTATTAGTTATTTAAGTAACTCATAATAATAATAAATAATACCTAATATAAAAAAATGCAGTTACTGGGTTAAGTCCATATAATTTTTTTAAGTTCTTAATATGGCATAGCTATTTTAAATAATCCTAGGTCTGGCCGCGCATCTTTTTTTTGACCAACATTGTATGGAAATTGCCTGATGTCCTTTCTTGTGAGCTCATTGATTTCCATTGCAATGTGACGATGCGATGTATTTTTAAGTAAGCCATTCAAAATTGAACTTTAGAATTAGTTTGCCCGCATCCTACCATTTCATAGATGTTTTTCCTGTTATGCGGGCAACACGCGAGCGGCCATGTTGTCACCCACATGCGGACAAGATCAGTCAACTGTGGACAAAACGCATGGCAGGAAAAGTGACCTAACCCAACTTATTTAGAAATACTATTATCACGTTGTGACGTTTGTCGTTAAGTCATTTTTTTTTTACTTTTCTATTGTAAAAAAGCATCAAGTCCCCTAATGTTTACAACCAAATATACCAATGCTTAATAAGAATTGAAGCAAATCTAAGATAAATGAAACATGAAACTTCTTCAAACTCTCGCCACGTTTAGTCGTCCGTTTCTTGTAGCAAGTGGATAAGCAACTTAACATATTATTTTTTATTATTCTGAGCTATTATTATTGTTGCAGTTAACAAAGTTTGTTCAATAGTGTATCGGATAATAATTTCTATAACCTTTCGAAGTTTAATATAACTTTTCCGTTATATGAAGTCGTAAGCGTTAAAAATGTTCCAATCTAATTCATAAACAGATTCTCTTATCCCTTGATAAAATGGATCCTATATACTCGTAAATAAGAATGAATTTAAATTGTGGCAAAACTCAAGTACGGCTGAATCGATTTGACTGATTTTATTCGACTGATATTGATTCTTGAAATATTCGTGGAAGTCCAGGGAAGCTGAGGGAGGGAAGTGATACGATTTTTTTTCACATCCGCGGATGTGGATGCGATGTGAATGCGGATGTGGATGCAGATGTCGATGCGGATGCGGATGTGAATGCAGTTGTGCATGCGGATGTCGATGCTGATACGGATGTGGAAGCGAATGTGGACGCGGATGCGGATGCGGACGCGAGTGTGAATGCGGATGTGGATGCAAATGTGCATGCGGATGTGGATGCAATGTGAATGCGGATGCGGATGTGGATGCGAATGTGGACACGGATGTGGATGTGGATGCGATGTGAATGCGGATGTAGATACAGATGTGCATGCGGATGGCGATGCGGATGTGGATGCGATGTGAATGCGGATGTGGATGCAGATGTGCATGCGGAAGACGATTGCGGATGCGAATATGGATGCAGATGTGCATGCGGATGTGGATGCGATGTGATGCGGATGTAGATGCAGATGTGCAAGCGGATGGCGATGCAGGTGTAGTGTAGATGCGATGTGAATGCGGATGTGGATGCAGATGTGCATGCAGATGGCGAAGCGGATGTGGATGCAATGTGAATGCATATGTGGATGCGATGTGAATGCGGATGTGGATGCAGATGTGCATGCAGATGGCGATGCGGATGGCGATGCGGATTTGGATGCGAATGTGGACGCGGATGCGGATGTGGATGCAGATTTGTATATTTCGCAGGATCATCTCGTAGATTGTATTTAATATTATTAGTTAACAAGATGACCTCTTCACACAACCACCGAGCTGATTTACTATATATACTTTAGGTCCATATTAGAGGACATAATATACGAGTTCTATACACGAGAATATCTGAGAAAGTACGGTTTCCACGGAAATACACGAGCTTTAGCACAAAAAGTTGTGAGCATTATTTTATTAATGAGTCGATTCCGGAAAAACATATTTCCGCAGCAAAATACGATTGCCTTTAATCTTTAAAACAATCAACTTTCAATAAATAAAACGATTTTAATAACGGATTCATTATTTGACATCAATTTTATTATTGAAACTTGCCGAAGTAATGAAAAAATCATTAAATTTTAATAATTAATGCAATATTAATTTGGGTTTTACAAATTAAAATAATCTGTACTCAACAGTTAAGTAACAATAAAACATAGTTACTATGTTTTACTGTTTATTAGAGTTAGAGAGAGAGTTAGAGTGTAAGTTTTTTTTTTTGTGATTGCCAGCTGTTATCTATACCATCAATAGTATTTTCGATCATAAAAAGTAGCTGGTACGAATTACTTTCTTAAGGGGGTCATCTAAATTGAAATGGCGGCGGCGGAAAAATTCCTAATTTTTATTACGATTACCAGCCAAAATATGCTTGCAATATTGTATCAGCCGACATGAATCTTTGTTGTGTTTTTCAACCTTTTCTACGATGCATATGTGGTAAAAAAGGCGGCCACCTTTCTAATATTAATTTTGTTTTTTTTTTTTTACTTTTTAAACTTTCGCATTGCATTATAATTAAACTTTTTAATCGGGACTTAACGCGACTTATTTAAGTAGTAATGCTACTACGAGTACATACTTTTTCTCTCGCGGCACTGTGACAGGAATATAACCGACGTTTCCAATCGAGCGCGTTTTTTACGAAGGAATTCTAGATGTTTTATTTGCAACGCGAAAGTTTAAAATGTTATCTTAATAACCGATACGGGCCGGATATTATTAGAAAAATAAAACATCTAGAAAGTATGTACTCGTAGTAGCATTACTACTTAAATAAGTCGCGTTAAGTCCCGATTAAAAAGTTTAATTGTTTTTTTTTTTACCAAAAATAATTTTCTCGACCACTAGCGACCCCTACAAACCTCTAGTGACCCACAGGTTGAAAATACTGATGTAGATCAAAACGAATCGAAACATAGGCCGATATTTACACCCAAAGCCGCGATAAGCCCGTGAAGTGGCGAAAGTTCGAGCGCGAAATATATTTTAACTTCGGCGAAATATTTGCGACAGTTTAATATTTATAAAACCCGGCTGCCGGCTTTCGGTAACCGGGTTTAAGTCAGCTGTAATCCCCGAATAATTAAACTTTGTATCAACAGTTCTCCTCGTGTTAAGTTTGAATGGAACATTTGCATCTATTGTTTTCGTGCGGTGGTAAAGCAATGTTGAATGGTATAAGCCAGCGGTTTTCAACCTGTCGCGACCCCCAGGGGGTCGTGACTCGTCAACTCGAGGTAGAGAACTTTTTTCAGTTAAAAAAAAACTAAGATTTAAAAAATTGGGCATTCCCTCAACATGTATACGTCATGATTAAAAAGCAAAGTGTCGCGAAATATTTTGTCGTACCAGAGGAGTTACATCGCAAAAAAGGTTGAAAAATAGTAACTGGCCTAAGCCAGCGGATCTCTAATTTTTTGGTGTAGGAAGCGGAACACTTTTAAGAATGACATTTTCGATGGACCTCCCCAAAACAAAAATAATGTTTTGTCGTTGGATGAATTGTCTAATATCTTTAATTCTAAAAACAATTGTATAATTTGCGGAGCCCCAGGGCTCCACGATGCATACTTTAAGAATGACTGGTTTAAGTCACAAGACAAGTTTTAGGTTTTGGTCTCGTTACTTGGACTATAGATGCTTTTGACGACACAAATGTTATGCTATGCATACATGCAACCTACTTTCCGCGTCGCTTGTGTATAAGTGTCTAAACACACCATGCCGAAGTTCCACGGCGGAAATTCCGCATGATTACGTCAGTAATGTCAAACGCATATAATATATAACGTGACGTAATTTCGGCATGGTGTGTCTTCGGTAATTTAAAATACAGGCGGAATCATGGCGAACTTCCGCCGCGGAACTTCGGCATGGTGTGTTTAGACACTTATTGTGTAAATTAATAAATAGTAGTAGAGGAGGGGAGGGTGCTATTTTTGTAGTCACTCGAGCGTCATGGAGACCTAGTAGGTTTTGTACATTAGGTAAAGCTGATAAAAAAATAATAAGAGCGTTTTTTTATTTTAGCGGTGGGTTCAGAAACTGCAGCCATTTCAAAGTTTTGAAAAAGAAAATATATTCAGAAAATTGCTTATTTAGGTAAATTATAAATATATTTTAGACAACAAGGACTAAATCATTTAGTTAAGAGCAAAATAAAATATCTACGAAGCTTAGTTAAGAAAACATGAAGCTTTATTTTTTATATTTTAAAATGTCCCTACAGGCTTACCTAACCTTTGAATCGTCAGTGCTTTATATGGAAGCTTCTTTGGAGTATACTAAACATCCCCTATCTTAATCAGACAGATCCGATGACATTTCAATATTAAAAAAAAAAAAATACCCACCACGTGAGAAATCTGATTTCTATAGGGACCGTGCAGAAACTATAGAGGGCGTCGTAATTCGACAGCAGCGACACGATGCGAGTAAAAGAAGTAACTTGTGAGTGACTTTAGCTTCGCATTCTCTTTGACCCCTGCTAGTTTATAAGTGTTTTTTATATGTTTTAGACTATAAAATGATGTAATACTTACACTCCCAAGTTGCCACATGCGGCCGCGAGAACAACAATAGATTTCCAAGAATACGCGACCGAAGGATTAAAGTAAAAGACTAGATGACGCCCGCAACTCCGTTGCACCAAAAATCATTTATCGCGCGAGAACCGTACATTTTCCCGGAATAAAAAGTATCCTATGTCCTTTCCCGGGGCTCAAAGTAAATCCATACCAAATTTCAGCAAAATTGGTTCAGCGGTTTGGGCGTGAAGTGCTAACAGACGTCTACACTTTCGCATTTATAATATTGAGTATGGATGAGTTTCTAACCGTAAACAAAGAACGAAAGCGTGAATAAAATGTTTAAAGCTTATCTAGTTATCTAAGAAAATATCTGAAAAAGTAATTAGTAGCATCCATCAGCATAGAAAGTAAAAACTTGATAAATATTGCAATAAAATAATGAAGATGCAAAAATACTTATAATAATTACTGAAAATGCTTGTGGATTATTAAAATAAAACAAGTTCACTAAAACAAATGCTTTTATTTCATCAACCTTCTGCGATTCGCTCGATACCATCTTTACAACCGTTGGCTGTCACTATTTTTAACTAGTGTACCTCATCAGTGCAAACACTATATAAGTATTCTTTAAATAACACACAAACACTGCACTATTAATAGTTTTCCAACTTGAAGAATCATCCTTTTGAGAACCAACACTTTGACAAGATGGTTCAAGATAAACACTATTACGGAGTACTATTATATTATATTCTGTGCCTCAGTGTTGAATTCCTGGCAGGACTTCTCCAAATTATCCTTACTTTTGATGCAACTTGTTGCATTCTAGTTGATGTCTTTGAAATTCTTTTTTAAAAGAGTTCTTTTTATTTTCTTCTCCAGGAAAAATTGTAGGTAGGTATATTATATGCCGGGTGTACAGGATTTTCCGATCTTAGCCAATTAAATGAGCGGTGCATAGGTATGTAAAATTTAGATGGAACTTGGAAGCCAGTTTGGATGTTTACTGAAAGAAGCAACGGTTATAGGTTAGGTTCATATTGTGTTCATCTAAATGAATTTAGAAAGAAAGAAAGAAAGAAAGAAAGAAACTTTATTTGGTAAAACAGTAAAATATATACAATACAAATAATCAATAACATTTCAAATACAAGTCTTACCAAATCGGCGCCCACTCATTTACGGTTATAATCTATAAAATTCAGTGTTTTTACGAGTCTACACATAACATTCATGGAACTTTTTAAATGCTTACGTATGTTTTTACCGGATTTTATTTATTTCTTTCGTTTTTCAATAAGCCAAGGCATGTGAATACTTTTGACAGGAAAATAGTAAAATTTTACATCCTTCGATTTGCCTTTATTTTTCTTGTATGTATTAGAACATCCGGGAATACAACAATGCTTGAAAATACTCAAATTTCTAAATAAATCCTTTAATTTTCCGTAGCTTGACTTGAGCTTGACAATAAAATTTTCGTAAAAGTTTCGGCTACTCGTCACTAGTGGCAGTGTCATCGCTCTGCACGGTCCCTATACCATGATAACTAGACACATGTCAGAAGCCTATGCAAGCTTAATCTGACACGCTCGAGCTACTCTCGAAATCCCCTCTTCCCCTCCCCAACTATAGTATAATTCTCAAAGTTTCAAAAGTAGTACACCAGATCTAAAGTACAATTTGCAAATAAATAATTATATGTGCTTGTTTTCGCTATAATATATTGATAAAATATGATAACATTAACGTTTCTAGCTGTTATTAAATCACCATTGAACATAATAATATGACCGAAGCGTCCATCTTATTATCGTTGTAAAACTACGTATAAGATTTGCTTTTGTGAGGACGCAGGCCTAATATTTTGTGAAATAATATTCGTTCCGCCCTATTAACCTCCTAAATGGAATCTCGGAGACCTTTAGCAAAAACTAAATCCATTTTATATGTCGTAACGAGTATCCTTTATTGGGGAGAATATTAAATTTAAAAACAATGTCCCACCCCCAGGCGGTACAATCGAGGCTTTTTGATTACATCTATCTCGCTCTGATTTTATTTTTTTATGAGATTTCTCTTTGGATTCTAAAACAATCTCGATTTAGGTTGTCTTATGATGTTCCTTCCACTTGTCATATGGAATCTCTAGTCCTTAATATTATTATGATAGTCGGTGGTGTCGTTTTGGTGGTGTCAAGTGAAATGATCGATTATTTTTCTTCTTTCTCTGCAAGAGAGTAATTCAGTAAGGACTTAATTGTAAGTATTCGTTTAAAAATAAATTTGTAAAAAAAAGGTTTATATCGGTGATTCCCAAAGTGGTACAGGTGGACCCCCAGGGGTCCACGCGAGACTGGACGGGGGTCTGCGTTGGCCGTGACAAATAATGGGGGTCAACAATTATTGTAGGCGGGGGTCTATGTAAATTAATTTGATTAGCAGTGAAAAACTTTAATTGTGTAATGTGTAGGCTTGATTTCTCTTATTATCCAACGTGCCACTTTTCTGTATAATCTCTAATATGTCATAGACGTGCACTTTTGTATAATAATCACTGTAATCATTTTGTGATCACTTTGCTCAAAATTTAAAAAAAGAAAAGAAAACAAAAAAGAAAAAGAAAAGCTCAGCGTCTGTTACTTAAAATAATGGCAAGTTTCATGGATTAGTCTTGTCCGGGGATGGGGAGGGGGTCTGGTTTAGATACTACTTACTAGATGACGTCCACAACTCCGTTGCGCCATGATTCGTTTATTTCGAAGGAACCGTACATTTTTCCGGGATAAAAAGTATCTTATGTGCTTTCCCAGGACTCAAAGTATCTCCATTACAAACAGCAAAATAGGTTCAGTAGTTTGGGTGTAAAGAGGTAACAGACAGGCGGACGGACACACTCGCATTTTTAATACTAATATGGATGAGTCTTTTGCTATTGTAAGGTTATATTACACAATCGTCGAACATTAATCTGAAGAAGACATTTTGTCACTTGTGCTAATGAGTAGGTCACTGACAAAACTTCTGAATAAGTTATTCGGTGATAAACAGCTGATTATAGAAATCTAAGTTTGCTCACGTTATCTCATGAGTTTGGATCGAATTCAGATCGGACGTAGTGTGAAACCGCTCTAAATATATTTTTTTATCAGGATCGGCTGGAGTGGTCAAGAATGTGTGCTTCGCCTGCTCTGTGAGTTTGGAAAGACCAAAGGTGTGGCCGGCCAAGGCATGTTTCTGGAGGAAATCATGAGAGCTATATTTACGTAAGTTATCATAACTACGACTTTTTTTATGAAATAAGGGGGCAAACGGGTCACCTGATGGAAAGCAACTTCCGTCGCCCATGGACACTCGCAGCATCACAAGAGCTGCAGGAGCGTTACCGGCGTTTTAAGAGGGAATAGGGTAATAGGGGAGGGTAGGGATGGGAAGGGAATAGGGGAGGGTAGGGAAGGAATAGAGTAGGGGATTGGGCCTCCGGTATTAATACGACTGTATTAAACCGACCACATAACTAAAAAATTCAGCACAAAATACTGTTAAATACAGTAGACCGCCTAGCGCCTAACAAGTAACGACGCATCCGTGGTCTAGTGGCTTAGAGCATGACTATAACTTGGTAGTTGTGGGCTCAATTCCCGCGTTGAAAAATGTTGTTTCCAAGTTTGGTTAGGGCAATGCTGGCTGGTCTCCAGATTGCCTGTCAAGAAGGTGGTCCATGCGTCGGATGGACATGTAAAAAGTTGGTCCTGCACCTAATTTTTTGCCAGTCGTGTCGTTTCTGAAACCGATGTGTGAGTCAGTACTAAATGTGGCACACGCACACATTTGCATGATCTCAGATAACATAAAGTCGCAAATAAAAGCTGTAATGTGTGCATAAAGCACACAAAAACCTATACACATATAACATGGTAGCGTTACAGTATGATATTTATGTTTTTCTTTCTTAGGCTGTATTATGTTATAGTATAACTTGTTTTCCCAGGCTACCCGGCAGTAAGTCGGTTCAAGAGCTGTACGACGTAGCTCACAACTCCCACGGGCGGTGCGACGAATTGTATCGTTGTGAGGAATATAATGCAATAAATATATAAACTTAGTCTACTTTTTAATTCATTTACTGTTATCTAGACTCAGATCATAACATTTTCTTGCTTTGGCACGAATGGGCGGCTCGACCGGAGAAATACCACGGGCTCACAGAAAACCGGCGTGAAACAGCGCTTGCGCTGTGTTTCGCCGAGTGAGTGAGTTTACCAGAAGCCCAATCCCCTACCCTATTCCCTTCCCTACGCACCTGCAGCTCTTCTTATGTTGCGAGTGTCCATGGGCGACGGAAGTTGCTTTCCATCAGGTGACCCGTTTGTTCGTTTGCCCCCTTATTTCATAAAAAAAACATTTATTTATGAATAAAAAAAAAACTAGACGCAGAAAGAGTAACTTTTTTTATATTGGAAAATTCATGACGCTGGTGGGACGCTTGCCCATACAAATGTCAAAAAAAAAAAATGCTCGTTTAGCGCTGAACCGTTCACAGCGAACTCTACACTTATGACTTAGGCCGGTTCCCCATATTCAATCTATCTCTGGTTTGATATACAACCGATCGCAGCTAACATTGAATTGACATAAAATATAATATGTCTCTATTAATGTCTAACGGCCATTCCCAATATTTGATCTATCTCTGGTTTTGCCCTACTGGAGATAGGAATAGCTCACAATTGACATAAAATATATGTCTCTAATGTCTAATGTGAGCTATTCCTATCTCTAGTAAGGCAAAACCAGAGATAGATCAAATATTGGGAACGGCCGTTAGTTTTGTTTCATGTATAATATGATGGATAACTTTGAGAGACGAGAATGGATATTGGATACTTTTTATCCAGAAAAAATGTACGGTTCCCACGCGATAACGAATTTTCTAGTAAGAGATATAAGAGTATGATACATAGCTAAAGAAACTAGTTCGCTTAGGTACCTGAGCAAAACTTAAATACGTGGTTGATACCAATTATCACTAGTAGTGGATTGAACTTTGGATTATAGTTAACATTACTTTTAATGGATTATCTAGAATACAAAGATTTGGTTAATTCGTTTGTTCGCTATATCGTTACACAAATGGAAAAAATAAACCATTTTTTTTAAGCTTTTGCACTTTTATCGCCAGTTTTGAGCGGCGAACGAATTAAGAAGTTCCGTAACTAAAAAACCTAACACGCCCCACTCCGACCGGCACAGCGGTCATAATTAAACATTAATTAACCCCTTAACTTACAAAGATCTTAAAGTCCTTTGACATGCTTACTCAAACATCCTACCCGAAATTCTAAAGCAAACCGGACTCGCGGCACACAGTAGTATAATGTAAATACCATCATCTATACAACAGAAAAACGTGACCAACGTCACAATATATGGAGCATTGGGTATATTTTTGGGCTGTCACTATGAGAATTGTATTAGGAGTTTTGTTTCATGTATAATATGATGGATAACTTTGAGAGACGAGAATGGATATTGGATACTTTTTATCCAGAAAAAATGTACGGTTCCCATGCGATAACGAATTTTCTAGTAAGAGATATAAGAGTATGATACATAGCTAAAGAAACTAGTTCGCTTAGGTACCTGAGCAAAACTTAAATACGTGGTTGATACCAATTATCACTAGTAGTGGATTGAACTTTGGATTATAGTTAACATTACTTTTAATGGATTATCTAGAATACAAAGATTTGGTTAATTCGTTTGTTCGCTATATCGTTACACAAATGGAAAAAATAAACCATTTTTTTTAAGCTTTTGCACTTTTATCGCCGGTTTTGAGCGGCGAACGAATTAAGAAGTTCCGTAACTAAAAAACCTAACACGCCCCACTCCGACCGGCACAGCGGTCATAATTAAACATTAATTAACCCCTTAACTTACGTAGATCTTAAAGTCCTTTGACATGCTTACTCAAACATCCTACCCGAAATTCTAAAGCAAACCGGACTCGCGGCACACAGTAGTATAATGTAAATACCATCATCTATACAACAGAAAAACGTGACTAACGTCACAATATATGGAGCATTGGGTATATTTTTGGGCTGTCACTATGAGAATTGTATTAGGAGAGGTCGGGTGCGATGAAGTTGATAATTTTACTGTTTGTCTGTGCGTCTGTGCTGGGCTCGGAGTGTCCGAATGTAAGGACCAGAATTGGTTCCATCAGGAAACGGAGGCATCTGACTTTTCCGGATGGATCTACGTTGGTGGTAATTTTTTTAGCAATTTATCTATTCTAATATTATAAATGTTATGGTGTGTCTATCATTTTGTCTGTCTGTTACTTATTAAAAGCCCAGTAAACTATTGCCCAAAATGGGGGTCTGCTTGGAAAAGTCGAGTGTTTATTAATTTATTTTGTTTTTAGTATTTATTGTTATAGCGGCAACGGAAATACATAATCTCTGAAAATGTCAACTCTAGCTATTATCGTTCTTGAGTTACAGCCTAGAGACAGACAGACGGACATACAGAAGGACAGACAGATGGACAGACAGACGGACAGACAGATGGACAGACAGACAGGTCAGGAAGACGGATAGACATCAAAGTCTCAGTAATAGGGTCCCGTTTTTACCCTTTGGGTACGAAACCCTAAAAAACACACTTTTGAAAATCGGCCAATTTTAGAAGCTCATAGCGAGGCAATGATTAGAGATAGATACAAAGTGTTAAGGACAAAGCTGTAGAGAATTTAATTAGCTTTTATTATGTAGTACAAGAAAATTTCGTACGAAGCACCGTTTATGATGAGTAAGCAAAAAACCAAAAAACGGGACCTTCTTTGCCCCACCCCTCCATCGGGCTCACCTCGGAGGGGTCAGGACTTTTTGTATGTTTATCTCCTAACTAGTCTGAACAAGGTACCAAAGTCAAAATTTCTGCTTTCGATTTTTCCAAGCAGAATCATTCGGTTACTAGGCTATAAACACTGTTGAATCATTCGGTTACTAGGCTATAAACCTGGGGAAACAGGAGTTGCAGTGGTTGAATTGTGTGATAATATGTGATAACTATTCATGCTTGAACAGAATAACAAATTTGGGTGAAATTGGTATTAAGATATGTCAAAGAAATGAATATTCATAATACAATAATTATAATTTGCATACGTCTAGTCGCACGCACATAAACAATGTGCCAGAGTCTGGTAACGCCGCACCCTGAGCCACACCGAGCCGAAGTCTGCCGAACTGAAACGACGGTTGACGAATATTAGGTGTTTGTCGTTACCGCGAGTAATCCCATGATGAAAGCTATGCAAAATCTTAGTAACTCAGTTCCGTAAAATTAATAAAATAAATAGTTACTAATCTACCCTTTTCGTTACACGATGTAACGGCCGTGTATATAAATAACGATCGTCCACCATTCTGTCTAGCCATTTTCGATTTGAATGAACACAATCACGCCTGGATGTGCCTTTTTTAAATCCCTTCACAATATTTGTATAGAGCCTAGGCCCTAGGGCCAACAAATATATTGACCGATACCCTTGCTGAAATTAAACCCTGTGTCCGTTGTACGTCACATTGGATCTGTATGTTAGTTTTTTATTCACTATAACAATTGAAGACGTGTCACGTGAGTGAAAGAACACAAATAGGTTTGTCCACATTGTGCCTTTTTCTGTTCATCAAGGGCATGCCTTATAGCGCTGTCAACAGCGAACGTGAGGCATGCCTCTAACGCGCGTTGACATCGTAGCGCGCGCTATGACACTTTTCTTTCAACGCGGGTGGATTTGGACGCGCGTCACGGGCATGCCACACCTTCGCTGTTGACTGCACTATAACGCATGCCCTTGTTGAACAAAAAAAAGGCACAATGTGGACAAAGCTAATAACTAACATTTCATGCGGACAATTACTCATTTTTTCCCTTTGAACAAACTAAAGAATTCATTTCTGCAAAAAAGCGGCAATTTTTCTACTATTACTTACCTACGTCTTCAATAATAATTATTATGTTTATATATTGCTTGTTTTAATCAAAATACGAAGTAAATGATCGGACTATTTTCTGAATACCTACAATTGACTATTCCAAAGTGCGTCGCTTATTATGGAAAAATTACACTCCAGACTCTTATTAGTCCAGCTACGTATGATGATATTTTTCTCAAGTGTGTGTGAAGTATACAAGAGCTCTTTCTTTACTCTCTTTCTTTCTTATCTCTTTCTTTACTCTTACACGACAGCAGGCGAGAGATCGTACAGGGCAGTACTTTTTATATGCCCACCCCACGTATGTCTATTAGAGAAGTTGATTCATGGGCAGAATATGGCGGAACTATGACGTAATTTGGTCGCGTTATACGTCAGACCCGACCGATATTGAATTGACATAGCCTGATTAAATGACGTAGGTCCGTCAACTACCTATGAATCGATTTTTTCGATGGTATCATCCTCCTTGTCAGACAACTAGGTGATCAGCTTGCATTATCCTAACCAAACTTGAAAATCCTTTTTTTAACGCGGAAATTGAACCAACAGCCTCCGAGTCAAGAGCAACTATCTAAACCACGGAAGCAGTATAAAATATACCTTATAGCGGGGGTTCCCAATCTTTTTCAGCCTGCGGCGCAGTTACACGTCAAAATATTTTGTCATGGTGCCTTACTCTACCTAGTTGTTACAATTATAATTTTTAACAAAAAATTAAAACCGACTTCCAAGGTAAAAACAATAATAACAGCCATATTATTTAAACTAAAAATTATTAAATAATTTTTCCTATCCGATAGTGCCTTTTTCAGAATTCGGCTAAAAATCAACTATTCCTGTACTCAATCTTCATCATTTTAAAGTCGGTACCAGATACAACTGAATCTTCAGTCTGCCAGAATATTTGAAACTTTTGGAACTGGCACCGACTTCAGAAGATTGAGTACAGAAATTGTTGATTTTTAGCCGAATTCTGAAAAAGGCACTATCGGATAGGAAAAATTATTTAATAATTTTTAGTTTAAATAATATGGATGTTATTATTGTTTTTACCTTGGAAGTCGGTTTTAATTTTTTGTTAAAAATTATAATTTCACTCTTTTTAGTTACTTACCTAGTAAACCATCACGTACTATACTTACGAAGAATAACATATTGCATATTATTCTGCATATTATTCTACGTATCTTTTTAGTTATTACAATTTGTTAAAAGTCACACATACAAAATATAATATCAGCTGCAGATAATTTTAAACAATACTTACATTTAAAAATATTATCGAAGCAACTAATTCTCACAAGTAATGTCAAATGTGTGCCTTACGCTCTGGAGTTATGGTTGAATTTGTTATGTTCAATTTTGGTGACATTGGTGATGGTGACCCTGACGTGGTAATGATGATGATGATGATGAATGTAATTTGCATAGTAGCATATGCTTTCAGTTCTTAAAACATCGCCTAAACCCCTAAACTTGTATCTATAAGGAATCCGGAGTTCTCTTAGTATCTTCGGAACCATAGTATACCTCGGTGCAAAGTCTTGGGTTTTGGTAGCATATGCTTAGGATGCTTCTCATAAGACCAAAATCACCATATGTTTTCATATAAATTTCGAGGAGTTCCCTCGATTACTCATGGTTCCCATCATCAGGTCACCACTTTTATGAAAATGGGACCAAATTGGAGTGAAACCTCATACAACAAAACAAAAATTTCGAAAATCGGTTTACAAACGGCGGAGTAATCGTTGAACATACACAAATAAAATAAAAAAAATATCCACAGCCGAACATACAACCTCCTCCTTTTTGGAAGTCGGTTAAAAAGATTATTTAACCGACTTCCAAAAAGAATTATACATATCGAATAAATACCTTTAATGATTATAGCTGTTAGGTTAAGCAGGTAAACTAAAATTTAATCATCTGCCTGATTTGCATAATTAATTATTATTATAATTTTATTGTTTAATACTTATGATTTCGGATAATGATGGAGGATCGACTCACGGCGCGGCGCCCCTCTTGCCTTTCCACGGCGCACCAGGGTGCCGCAGCGCACACTTTAGGAACCCCTGCCTTTTACTTCTAGATTATAGACGATAGATGGTACTTTAGTTACGTCCTTATACTCTCTTGTAACTTTAATACCCCCCAAAGCGATTTCGGTGACGGTGGCTGCTTTCATTGAAACCAGGCCAGTTACGCAAGAGTAATTTTATATTGCCCAAGCGTGTGCGCAGCACACATGAGCTCTCTCTATTCCTTTACTCTCATAACCCAGTGGGACGGCCGACCGAGACGACTGGCGAGAGATCAGGCACAGGAACGACTCTTTACATGCCCATCCGACGCATGGATCATCTTACTTGTCAGACAATCTGGTGATCAGCCTGCATTGTCCTAGCCAAACTTGGAAATAACACGTTTCCAACGCGGGAATCGAAGCTACGATCTTGTAACTTTATTATATTCTCCACAATATCAAATTATTATACAGAAGATGAATAGAAGCCATATTGTGCTCACAACATCCACATAACTTCAAACTAATCCCCATACAAATACCAAGATTTTGGCAATTTGCATAGAACACGACACCGACTATGTTATATGCAGGAACAAAGACTGCCCTGAAACTTTGTGCTTCAGTAAATAAGGAGTGCTTAGGACGGCCACAATAGTCTCGCAGAAGGGTGGCGTAATTTTTTGCTATTAAACTATTTAATGTTACGCCAGTAAAAATTTTATTTCTATAGTCTGTTCTGTGGAATTTTATGATTTTATTATATTTTTGCAGTTTTGGTGATTAAACGTTAAAAACCGAGTGTCCAGTGCATTCTCTAGTTAAGAAAAGACAGTCAGAATCTCAAAGCTAGCCCAGAAAACAGTGTTTCGCTGCATACGTTTTTGAAAATACGCGATAAATACACGCATTTTCATCAAAATTTGTTTGGCCGTTACGAAAAAGTTTGGCAACAAATACATCGACATGAGGATATCCATACTTATATTATAAATGCTAAAGTGTGTCAGTCTGGCTGTCTGACCGTCTGTCTGTCTGTCTGTTATATCTTCACGCTCAAACCACTGAACCGATTTTGCTAAAATTTGGCATGGATATACTTTGAGTCCCGAGAAAAGCCAAAGGATAGTTTTTATCCCGTAAAAATGTACGGTTTACGCGCGATTAATGAATTTTGGCGCAACGGAGTTGCGGGCGTCATCTAGTCCATACTAATATTATAAATGCGAAAGTGTGTCTGTCTGTCTGTCCGTCCGTCTGTCTGTCAATCTGTTCCTACTTCACGGCCCAACCGCTGAACCGACTTAGCTGAGGTATGGAGATACTTTGTGCCCTGGGAAAGGATACTTTTTATCCCGGAAAAATGTACGGTTCCCGAGCGATAAACGAGTTTTGGCGCATCAGAGTTGCGGGCGTCATCTAGTCATACAATATAAGATCCAAGATTGCTTGGTTTCGTTGAAACTATAGAAAAAAATGTAACAAAAGTAATACTGTATTTTAACTCGGATGGTCTAACAGTCTAAATTAACCGATTACATGTAAATATTGTTCTAGGCAAGTTTGTCTCCGTCCAGGTGAGGAGGTAACACTTGACTAAACCAGGATATTAATGAATTACAAGGAATTTGACCAATTACAAGGCCTGAAACGACCCTTTAGGCTGACATTACAAAATCCTTTGTAGAGTAATCTTAACCTTTGTTATTTATGGATAGAATTGAAATAGTTTATTATTGCCACTATCGACCTTCAATAAAATTATTTACACAGTGAACTGCTTAATACAAGCTGTCTACTTGGGTTTGTTTGACTCAGTAGAAAATTCACAAGCAGACAGAAATAGTTGTTCCTAAATAGTAAGACGCTTCATAAATATTTTTATTAGTAAGGATAGGTATAGGTAGCATTGAAGAAATTGATTCATAGGCTGTTGACGGACCTACGTCATTTGGTCGGGTTATGTCAATTCAATATTTGCTGTGATCTGATGGCTTAGGGTCAATTCAGACCGCAACGCGACGCGTAGATGCATTTCTAAATTTGTATGGATTTGACAGATTTCAATTGCGTCAGACGTCTTGCGAATCTGTCAAATCCATACAAATTTAGAAATGCATCTACGCGTCGCGTTGCGGTCTGAATCAACCTTTAGGGTCAATTCAGACTGCAACGCGACGAGGCGAGGTAAGGCGCGGCGCGGCATAAATTTGTATGGATTTGACAGATTTCAATTGCGTAAGACGTCTTGCGAATCTGTCAAATCCATACTAATTTAGAAATGCATCTACGCGTCGCGTTGCGGTCTGAATCAACCTTTAGGGTCAATTCAGACTGCAATCCGACGAGGCGAGGTGAAACGCGGCGTGGCATAAATTTGTATGGATTTGACAGATTTCAATTGCGTAAGACGTCTTGCGAATCTGTCAAATCCATACTAATTTAGAAATGCATCTACGCGTCGCGTTGCAGTCTGAATCAACCCTTAGGGTCAATTCAGACGAGAATTCAGAGAACGCGACAAGGCGAGGTGAGGCGCGTCGCGGCATAAATTTGTATGGATTTGACAGATTTCAATTGCGTGAGACGTTTTGCGAATCTGTCAAATCTATATTTTAGAAATGTATCTACGCGTCGCGTTGCGGACTGAATCAACCTTAAGTTTGAAGTAACGCGACCAAATTAGGTCCGCCATCTGCGTATGAATCAACATATCTGATAGTACGTGTGAGAGCCATACTTTGGCACGAATGGGCCGGCTCGACCGAAGAAATACCACGTTATCACAGAAAACCGGCGTGAAACAGCGCTTGCGCTGAGTTTCACCGAGTGTTTGAGTTTACCGGAGGCCCAATCCCCTACCCTATTCCCTTCCCTTCCCATCCCTACACTCCCCTATTACCCTATTCCCTCTTAAAAGGCCGGCAACGCACCTGCAGCTCTTCTGATGCTGCGAGTGTCCATGGGCGACGGAAGTTGCTTTCCATCAGGTGACCCGCTTGCTCGTTTGCCCCCTTATTTCATAAAAAAAAAACAATATCATCTCCTTTTCTTCTATATTTGCCAAGTTTATGCTTCTTTGTGTATTCTTTACTTGTTTTAGTTGACAGTATCTACAGCCAAGACGTTCCTTACACATATACCTTCCGGATGGAATTTAGTGATGGAGCTGGATCTGATTTTCAACCTGCCAGGACCAAATTTCACTGTAGCACATGCTAGAAGAAAACTGCACCATCGGCAGAAGAGACAGATTTGGGAGCAGTTACAAAAATCTATTGATTAGTAAGTTTTCTTAGAAATTCCTTTTTTGATAAACTTTTTTAATGAAAATATTTGTACTTTGGAATAAAAATAATTTTGGATAATATTTCTAAAGGTGCATTCACCTCACCGGAAGCATTTATAGATTCGACTGAGCATTACATTACAATACTACCTCCCTGACTAACGAGCATTCGAATCTTTTTTTCTTATGAAATAAGGGGGCAAACGAGCAAACGGGTCACCTGATGGAAAGCAACTTCCGTCGCCCGTGTGCACTCGCAACATCAGAAGAGCTGCAGGTGCGTTGCCGGCCTTTTAAGAGGGAATAGGGTAATAGGAGAGGGTAAGGATGGAAAGGGAAGGGAATAGGTGAGGGGATTGGGCCTCCGGTAATCTAATGTAACATTATAAATTCGATTTTAGCATTCCATAGCAAGTTGACTTCACTATCAAGTGTCACGTAGCATTAATGTTACAAGTTGTATCAAGATATTACATTTTGTATCATTAAAAGATGTGCTTTATAATGCTCGGTTCTCCTCGCTCACTGATGTAATGCTCAACTCTGTAACGTTACATTACAAGCGAATGCTCTCGGTGAGCACCAATACTATAATATTAATATTATGTAAAAAGTTTTATAGTGACGTGCGTCTAGCAAGCGTCCAACGAGATATCTCACTCTCGAGTGTAGATAAAAACTACTCTTCTCATAATGTCAAAATCTCGACAAAACTCGATAAAAATGGGTTGTCACTTGTCATGTTAGGGTTCGCTTATTTTGACGACAGATCTACACGAGAAAAAATGTATGTCATGTTAGGGTCAATGAGGGGTCAATAGAGATGAAGAGACAAACCATCAAAAATCGAGAAAACATGTAGACAACATTTTCTCGTTGTGCGCATGCTAGACACTGTTCTCTCATTTACATTTACTTTTACACTATATAAGTAAGGATGTACGATGTATGATTTAATGGTTGAATGCATGCATTCGTGTCTTTAACTAATTGAATCAATATCAAATAACGAATTGATATTATAGCGAATAACGAGACAGAACAGGCAACCTATATAAGTTTGATGCATTTGCATAATAATTATTACAGTCTGTATGTGATATCATACAAGAATTCCTTCTATAATGCTGTACCTAAATAGCTTTAATATTAAGATTTTGTTAGTCTCGCTAAACTCGAGAACGGCTAAACCGATTTGGCTAACTTTGGTCTTGAACGGTTTTTGAAAGGTCCTGCCTAGCATACGCCAACGAGATATCTCACTCTACATGTTTTCTCGATGCTTGATGGTTTGTCTCTTCATCTCTATTGACCCTAGCATGACAAACATTTTTTCTCGCGTAGATCTATCATCGAAATAACACATTTTTATAGAGTTTTGTCGAGATAATGTCAAGATTTTGACATTATGAGACGAGTAGTTTTTAATTATCTCGAGAGTGAGATATCTCGTTGGCGTATGCTAGGCAGGCCGCAGGCAGGACCAGGGAAGGTTTATATTAGCAGGAAATTGAAAAAGCTCAGTTTGTGTATATACTAGCCACATTTTTAGCTAAACAGTGAAAGCTATAACACTTTTTATTCCGGGTTTCCGAGTTTTCGAGATGGTATTTTAAAATAACTCCGTTTTCAGCTACAATCTAAACGGACGAGCGTGTGTGTTAAGAAGCATTTGCGAGGCTAAAAGCTATTTGGCTCCCCCCGGTCGGTCCCTGGTTCATGATATATTGAGATCAATATTCACGTAAGTAAAAAGGATAGCTTGCATGTCCATTTAAAACGCTTTAGCGAATCGTTTGGAAGAAGTTTAGATGAAATGTAATGGTGCTAACAAATAAATGTGATATAAGTTGATGATACTGATTTAAATATCACTTGTTTTAATCTAATTTTATACAGTCAAAACGATGAAACGAGGCACTAAAGTTCATAAAAATATTTTGTGTCTCGTTCTCGTTTCTCGAGTTTTATCTAAAGGTTTATATCAACACTACCAAAGACCTGAAATCTTATTTAAATAGTGTTAAAGTAAGTTTCTAGGGGAATTAACTTACAAGTTGTGTACCTATCAAGTATTTTATTATCAAGTAGGTACCTAATGTTATTATGGTTGATGAAACAAAAAATATTTACAACATCTGAGATTTTATTAAAGCCTTTTGAAAAGTCAATGAAACTGCCCCTAGACAAGTGGCAAAATGCTAACGCTAACGCTAGCGCTAACGCTAAAAAATGCGATTTGACAGAAGTCATCGCTTCGCTAGCGAATACTAATGTCAAATCCATACATTTTGTAGCGCTAGCGTTAACGTTAGCGTTTTGCCACTTGTCTACGGGGGCTGATTAAAATGTCACTTGTTTACAGACAGAATGTTGAATCTTGATAAAGTTAAAACGATTACACGAGGCATTAAAGTTCATACGAGTTTTGGCATATTACATGAAGTTTTGTGCCTCGTCGTAGCGGGGTTTGGCCTATATTTGAATAATGTCTAAAGGCCAAATTTGTTAACATAACAATTCTCCTATTACACTACTTTCAAATTACTTTACTAAACTATATATATAAATGAGTTGTCTTTTCTCGTTTGTTCGTTTTTTAAAACATCGTCGAAAATACTATCAGAGAAGTTGATTCCTAGGCAGATGGCGGTAAGTAATTTGGGTTAAATCCATCAGACCGATCACAGCTACGTTGATATTTTGACATGAGCCGACCAAATCACGTAGGTTCGTCAACTGCCTAGGAATCAATTTCCTCGACAGTACCTACATCAAAATATAATATACCCTACTGTAGCCAGTATTTTTTTGTAATATATAAAAAAATTACTGGCTACCTACTATACCTGCAGGTTTTTATGTACTATGAAGTACATAATGAGTACATATGCTGATTATGATTGATGGAACAAAAATACAACGTCTGAGGTTTTATAAAGCCTTTTGTGAAGGTGAAAAAATCATTTCAGCAATTGAAAGGGAAAATAATTTATTCCTCGCGTGTAATATTAAACACGAAACAGACGTATTACCAGCCTCAAACAATCGGCGAAGATATAAATATGTATATGAGGGGGTAATCGCACAAGCGTGGTGTCTTGAGTGGAAACATACGGAATTGTACTCGTGTATTTACCGCATATGACAATCATTCTTTCATTTATGAATTCGTTCATTCATTTATTTTATTTATTTATTTACTAGCAACGCTATAACGATCGCAACACTGTTGCGCAAAAATTCCGTACATTCTTCCGGGAAAAAAGTATCCTATGTCCTTTCCTGGGACTCATAGCATCTCCATACCAAATTTCAGCAAAATCGGTACAGCGGTTTGGGCGTAAAGAGGTCATAGACAGACAAACTTTAAAAAAGAAAAAGGCAAAGTAAATTATTCTCCCGTTACAAAAAATTGTTGATAACGAAGTTTGGTCAATAATTAATTAATGTAAAAGACGTATGATGTATGACATTAATTTTTCATAACAATTTGACTACATACTTAAACCTAGATCTCAAAATATGTAAAGTCTAGAAAACAGATTTATTTACACAAGTAACTTCAGTTCAGGAAGATTAAATGCTCAAGACGAAAACACGATTACTGAAAAAATGCTCGATAGTTTCTTTTTTACAAAAAACCTCGTTTTGGATACATTTTTGCTTGGATCTTCGAAGTTTGCTGTCTTTTCTTTAATATTTTTTAATATCTAAAAAGGCATTGATAAAACCTAAATTTGCTCAAAATACTTTTTTCATAATCATTATAGTTCGACTTTTATTCAAGTAAAACTAACTTGGCGATGATTCCGCGCCGTCCTTTTTCACCTGGCATAAGAAAGACGGGCGTGAAAATGAAGAGAGAAGGACGATGTTTGATTTTTTGGGTCGTAGCCCTCTCATTAGAGATATTTGTGTGTTACGAACTTACGGATATTGTCGTTGGGCATATTCGTGTTCATGACATCTAACCGCAACACGTGTTTCTCACTCAACTGCATGCCCGTGTATTTCAGCATTAATATCAAGTTAATTGCCTTATAATCCCCGCCCGTGCCGCTTATCTATACGCCACGGGCTTAATATATAATATTCATATCAATGGCGCACTCGGTGGCAGCTTTTTAATGAAATTTCGCCGATAAAAATTAAATTGAATAGTAAAACCACAGTATAATACGGTAGACCATCGTTACGTCGAGCGCAGCTGATTTCAGATATTTTTGGAAAGCAAAAACACGGAGTAAAGTTTGCTTCTGTGTTCCATAGTCCACTTTGAGGCTTGACCTTGAGCAAATGCAAATTGGGCATATTTTATGGGTGTACATCCGTAGATAGGAAATAACCCAGGCTTTTTATGAATATTTTATGGGAATTCAGAATAAGAATAAGAACATTTTTATTTTGTCACCACACAGCGCATATAAAACAAAATAATAGTACAAAAGTACGAACATATATGGCTCTCCCACTATACGTGGGAGAGCCATGCTTCGGCACGAATGGGTCGGCTCGACCGGAGAAATACCACGTTCTCACAGAAAACCGGCGTGAAACAGCGCTAGCGCTGGCCTAATCCCCTACCCTATTCCCTTCCCTACCCTCCCCAATTCCCTTCCCATCCCTACCCTCCTCTATTACCCTATTCCCTATTAAAAGGCCGACAACGCACCTGCAGCTCTTCTGATGCTGCGAGTGTCCATGGGCGACGGAAGTTGCTTTCTCATCAGGTGACCCGTTTGCTCGTTTGCCCCCTTATTTCATTAAAAAGAAAAAGAAAAAAAAAAAAGAACATTAACTTCTACAACATAATATTGTATATAATATCGTGTGATGCTAAAATTGGCCCAAGCTCAGCTATACGCAGCAAGCTGCCTGCACTGGTGTTCTGCAATCGCCAATGCCTTCACCGCAAAATAAAGGGTTAAAAACTACACTATACTCGCTCATCTCTAGTTGCACAACTTTTATTCTTAAATACGACCGAGTTACTCTACTGTATAATATTTGTACTGTGGTAACTGGTAAAGCGGATCGGTATAATTTTTATGTCAAGTGCGGGTCGATAATTATTTATTATTTTAATGTCACATCTGCAGGGAAGTATCATTAATTTGCAGAGAAGCATTAAGTGAATAAACATTGGATATTTATATTATAAATAATATGAATGATAATGTTTTTGCATAAAGTTTAAGCAATTATAGTACGGGAGCCCTAGAACATTTTTTTTATTACTATCAAGCAAATTTTTTGTGAGTAGCTTCATTTTGATAAGATGAACAACATTTTTATTTGCGAAAAATCTCGAAAGTGGTAGCTAACAGAGATAAAAGTATTTCATACTTTGAATTGATGGTCCTAAATTAATATGGACTATTTTGTTTATAGGACATTAATGTTACTTTTAAATTATATTATGACTATTAATCTATCAATATACAAAAAATCTGCTCATTAGGGTTCAGTTATATGGTTCTGTAATCAACAAAACTTGGTTGACTACAGCTGTACCCTAAAACGGAACCCTAAAAAGCAGATTTTTTGTATATTGATAGGTTAATAGTTATATAATTTTAAAAGTAACATTGTCCTATAAATAGAACGATCCATATTTTAGGACCATCAAGTCAAAGTTTCTACTTCTGGTAGCTACCACTTTCAAGATTCGTTTCGCAGATAAAAAATTTTGTTTGTCTTATCAAAATGAAGCTACTCACAAAAAATTAGCTTGATATTACTAAAAAAAAAATTTTACGGCTACTATACCACAGGTCAATTTTCGGAAACTTGGTTGGTTATTGGTCAATCGGTTTTCACTTCATGAAGCATATTTTGTTAATCAGAAAATTCTTTTAACGATCTTGCTAGCCTCTATAATAATTTACACAATTATTAGCAAAAAAAAATGCTAAAATAAAAGTATGGCAAGGTGTATGGCAACTTTTCAACTCACTGATTTTGTAGATGATAAAAAATTGTGTGGCACTCGTGGACTGCCGCGGTAAAGCCATTGCATAGCATTTTTTATCAACTTATGCAATTATAATTCGCATACGTCTAGTCACAAACACAAAAACCGTGCATAAGTCTAACAAGGGTGCACCCACAGAAATAAATCAAGATAGAACGGCGACGCGCGTTCGTTGCTAAGGAATCGCTCGTGTCAATTTTTGCTTTGCTTTTAGTTAGAACAAATAATTTACCCGTGGAAAGGAATACCTCTTTTCTGTTTTTACTATTAGATACTGCACAATGAGGCATTTTTGCACAACTGCTGCCGCAGCGGAGCGGCTCCGGTGTAATCAAGTCGAGACGTGCGCGCTGACCGAATGAACGTTCTACAAATCTTGCACACGCGTGCAAGATTGAAACACGCGTACTCCACCCGCTTAGCCGTTCTATCTTGATTTATTTCTGTGGGCGCACCACTGTGCCGGTCGCAGTGGGGGGGGGGGGGGGGGGTTCTTGATTCAATCGCCGCGCTCAAAGCCTGCGATAAAAGCTAGATATGCAATAGCTTATATCACAGGCTCATATAAACATGTTTACAACATGTTTCACATTTTGAAAAACTTATTTTCAGGGCGCCAACACATGAAGGTGACTTCAGGGAAGAAATAAAAGACGTCTACGAAGATATTCTAGATCCCAGCTACTGTAAGCAGATGAACGATTGTCCGTTCTCGCTGTTAAGTTTCATATTATTCATAAATAAACAAAGGAATTGAAAGGGGCTTTTATACCTAAGAAGTTCATATTGAAAAACACCAAAGTCGTGCTGAAACTGATATGATAAGTCTTATAATTAGATCTGTTCGGAATGATCGCAGACCGACTTGAGTACTTATATAAGTATATAAGTACTCAAAAAAATCGTCACGACACAACACTGTGCTTTCTATGAGAGAGATAGAGAGAAACACGCGCTATCGTACGGCTTACAACTACAGCAAAAGGTGTCGTTACAACTTTTCGTCTTATTTTTTTGTCTATAGCCCCCTCCGCAACGCGCGATAAGGAACTTAGTTCCAATAATAGATGATCAGTCCGTCAATGAATCGGTTAGACGATCGCTCTCCCATTATTCCTGTCCAAACTGATGGATTGAACTGATGCCAGACTGAACTTATAACAGCTATAGTGTCTGTACCTGTGCATATGTTACGCTCAAAGACCGAAAACCCTCAGTGAACGAAAAAATGGCTCACAACGCGTTGTGGTAATAGTGAACCGGCCACGACGCGAAATTCGCGTTCTGGTAATCAAAGAAATACCACAAAGCGAAATTCGTGTCGTGGCTGACGTGCTATTCGACCACAACGCGTTGTGGTAATCGAGAAAAGCCATGACGCGTTCTGAGCATTTAAAAACAGCCACGACGCGAATCCGTGTCGTGGCCCTAATGAAAACGGCCACGACGCGACGCGAAAAATTCGTGAAAATTAGATGCATTTTTGTGATTTTTTTCTATCGAGAAAACTTTAAGATATCGTGTTTTTGCTCAGATAGAATTCTCGGAAATATAATGTAGTATCTAATTTAAGAAAATGAAACAATTCGGGGCTTATTTTCAAGTATAAAAATGAATTATAAAATGACACTTTAGGGTTAGTCGCCCCCTTAAAACAGTGTAACATCTGAATACGAGTATATTATCCATATTCAAAGCAGTAAACTGTTACATAAAACACAATCTTATAAACTTAGATGACGCCCGCAACTCCGTTGCACATAAAATCGTTTATCGCGCGGGAACCGTACATTTTTCCAGGATAAAAAGTATCCTATGTCCTTTCCCGGGACTCAAAGAATCTCCATGCCTTTCAGCGAAATTGTTTTTTTAATGAAATAAGCGGGCAAACTAGCAAATGGGTTACCTGATGGAAAGCAACTTCCGTCGCCCATGGACACTCGCAGCATCAGAAGAGCTGCAGGTGCGTTGCCGGCCTTTTATGAGGGAATATTGTAATAGGGGAGGGTAGAGATAGGAAGAGAAGGGAATAGGGTAAACTCACTCACTCAGCGAAACATAGCGCAAGCGCTGTTTCACGCCAGTTTTCTGTGAGAACGTGGCATTTCTCCGGTCGAGCCGGCCCATTCGTGCCGAAACATGGCTCTCCCACGTCGTGAAGTGGTAACACGCTTTTGTATTTATAATATTAGTATGGATTATCCATACTAATATTATAAATACGTAAACAACTTATGTAAACAAAGTGGAAAATATTTTAAGGTATGAAAATTAAGCGGTGTTAAATAAGATTCTCACCGTGAAAGCCTTAAATAAAAGGCACCTCGCCTTTTATCCAGTATACAAATAAGAGATCTTTGATGTTGATCGGCTTTTATCCTGCCCCTGGCTGAAATAAAAAATATCTAAGGAAAAGTTGAGGGGAAAACGTCGGGTTTGTTTTAAGGTGAGTGGTACTCTATGCGTTACGAAAAGCGCGTAATATAATTATGCGTTCTCTTCGAGTTTAACTTGGCTTAGAATTTAATTGTATGCATAAGCCATATTATTATGGCTTATGCATACAATTTAAATAGTCTATAAATAGGCCAAGTGCGAGTTGGACTCGCGCAAGAAGGGTTTCGTAGCGATTCAGATCAAAAATAGGCTGAAAATTGTGGTTTTTTTAAATGGGAGCCTTTTTAATTTTTTATTTTATTTTAATAATATTATTAAATATTAAAGTATAACAAAAGAATTTGCGAAAAATGTAAGTGCCTACCTCTTGCCATTATAGATATAGAGCGAAAAAGGCCGAAAAAATCACGTTGTTGCATGAGAGCCCCCCTTAAATATTAATTTTATTTTGTTTTCAGTATTTGTTGTTATAGCGGCAACAGATATAGGTACATTATACACAACATGTGAAAATTTCAGAAGTCTAGCTATAGTGCTTCTTGAGATACAGCCTGGAGACAGACAGACGGACAGACAGATGGACAAACAGACGGAGAGACAGACGGACAGACAACGGGTCCCGTTTTTACCTTTTGGGTGCGGAACCCTAAAAAACTAGGCCTTTACATCCATTGTGGAAGATTATATTATTTCAGAGCGAAGTAACCACTCCTCAAATACTGTAGTGCCTGGGACAAAATTTTTAAATGTCCGTATGGTTGCCCAAGCACATACGGCATTCTCGCATCATAGTCAGCCTAGAAGGAAAGAACTAGTCAATATGTTTTTTTTTTTTTTTTTTTTTTATAAAAAAAAATGGGGGCAAACGAGCAAACGGGTCATCTGATGGAAAGCAACTTCCGTCGCCCATGGACACTCGCAGCATCAGAAGAGCTGCAGGTGCGTTGCCGGCCTTTTATGAGGGAATAGGGTAATAGGTAAGGGGAGGGTAGGGATGGGTAGGGAAGGGAATAGGGGAGGGTAGGGAAGGGAATAGGGTAGGGGATTGGGCCTCCGGTAAACTCACTCACTCGGCGAAACACAGCGCAAGCGCTGTTTCACGCCGGTTTTCTGTGAGGACGTGGTATTTCTCCGGTCCGGACGAGCCCATTCGTGCCGAAGCATGGCTCTCCCACGTCAACTATGTGCGGGTTTCCTCACAATGTTTTCCTTCACCGTACGAGCGGCCGTATTGTGTACTTGAGATCGGAAAATGTCTCATTGGTACACGCCTCCACCCGGGATCGAACCTGCACCCTTTACGAGTGAGAACCAAAGGTCAACCGATTAAGCCACGGACGCTCCGGTAAATATAATAATAGAGATAGTCACTAAATAATCGGGTTCAAATTTAGCACATGCACAGATGACTATTTACTATTTAGTCTACTTATTTTAGGATGCGTTTAGAAGTAAGTTCTATGACTTGTAAGCAGTGTTGCCAACTTAGTGGAATTTCCACTAGATCTGGTAGTTTAGACGTACCTTTCGGCGGGAAAAATTTGGTTTTAGTGGCTAGTGGATTTCTTAGTGGATTAGATTATTTAAGTTAGTGGTAGCTTCGACGTTAAACCACTAGTTTTTTATTATTATTTTTCTAACCCTTGAAGACGCACACTGGAAAATTAATTATATTATTATTATCTTTATTCGTTTTGCCGCATTCTAACGCTGCAATATAGAGCGATTATTTAGCATGATGAATGTTGTCAAGACTTAACAGAGAAACCGGATTAAGTTTGATTACCTTATTTTCGTGCAAACTGCAAGGTTAGCACGCGAAGGCAAATGCTGTAATAACAACATAATATCAAATACCGTATTACAAAAATTAGAACTAAAGAAATTTATTCTTCACAAACTGAACAAGTAAATGACAATGATTCCTCTGAAGACGTTCATCTTTACTCTTTAGTTAAGTACCTACTTATACATAGGTACATAGGAAACTAAAGTTTTCCTTTTTATAATAACAAAAATAATTATTTCATAATAATAATAACGTTGTTGTTGTATTATTTTCAAATTATATTCAGATAGGTTGTTGTTGTCTTTGCTTTATTTAGTGGAATTCTGGTGGTTTGCGAGGCCATTTAGGTTTTAGCGGTTTCTGGTGGTTTACGCTGCTGAATTTGGTGGGTTAGTAAAAAAAAAGTTGGTAACACTGCTTGTAAGTTGTAACTAAAAATAATTTTTATTTTGTATTCTGTAACACTCTGTATAAGAGGCTCTAATTTTGAAGGTTAGTGTGACACGAGAGAGCATTTATGACAATTATTGGTGCCGTTAGCTGCCACACTTTTAGCAGAATTTGTTGGCTTGTATCATTTGATACCAGCCATTCAAACTATTCCTAGTATTTTTGATTGTAGTTCAAGTATAATAAACTTAAGCGTACTCGTTTAAAAATTTGAAGATTAAAAATTAAAGCCTTATTTCTTTAAACTTTTATTTTTAGGAGTTCAAACCTAACGATTTTTTTAGTTTCTAAAAAAATAATTGAGGAAATAAAGAAGTCAGTATTGTAAATATGTATTGGAAGTTTATTATAATATCGTGTGTATTGGGTTCGGTTTTGGGTGAAAAAGTTTTATCTAGGAAACGGCGGTACGTGGCTTTTCCGGAGGGCTCGAGTTTTTCCGTGAGTATTTTCTTTATTTATGGTAGGGGTAAATCATTTTTCCTATACGCAATATTTTTGGGCTTAAATCAGAATTCGAGTCGTCTATCAATATGTAAATCTACTGTTATATGGCATACTGCAGGTTGTCCTAAAATTATTTTATAGTTTTATAACATACGATTCTGAATCTATAACTATTATAGGTATTTTTAAGTGAAGTTGCCTTTTTAATAAAACGCTATCAGTTATCACAAACAACAATAACGACATCCTAAAATAAAATATATGCATTATCACATGCATGCTAAGTTCTATCTTTTCTAAATGTTACCATTAAACATTTCTTGGACTTACACGAATATTTCAAGACTAAATAAAATTAGTCAAAATATTGGTTCAGCCGTTCTCAATTTTTACAAAATATAAATTCATTTTTGTGGCATATGGTTCAACTAGTCTAATTCCTCTAGGTCCCATCGAAGAAATTAATTCAAAGGCAGATTAATAAAACTATTTATTATTCGTACATTGAATTGACATAATCCGACCAAATGACGTAGGCACAGTATAGCAATATGACATATTATTGCTATAATGTGACGTAGGTCCGTCAACTGCCTATGAATGAATTTCTTTAATGGTACCTTGTTTCTTTACCATGTTTAAAATAATACCATCTCCAACCCTAACAGTGTGCGGGCTGCATGACTGTGGGTGTCATAGGCCAACCAGCTCCATCGTCCTCCCCCGGAACGTTCACTTTTGGCCTGAACTGGGGTATAGCCTACGAGCTGCCCAATAATACAGAAACAGCAGCCTTCTACAGAAAGAAGATCAGAAAACCGGTAGCCCAGCGCAGAAGTAGAAGAGATTTGTATGAGAAGTTGGAGCTTATTATGGACAAGTAAGTCTTTAACTAATATACAATAGGGATGATGACAAGGTCAAAGATTAGCGAATTTTGTTAATAAAATAAAGAAATCACGGTAAAAAATATTGACATTGACCAAATGTAGCTATAATGACCGGTTTAATCACTAATATTTTCGATACACATGCTCCGGTCAAAAGAATTAAAATTAAACATGTACCGGCACCTTGGTTGTCACAGGATCTAATTAACATTATGGCTAAGCGTAACTGTGCAATGTGTCGTTACAGAAAGAGACCAACAGACGAGAATTTTGCCAAATACAAGTACCTGCGAAATCGTTGCAGTCGTTTGTGTAGAGATGCCAAACGACGCCACATACACTCCTCAATAGATCAAAGCAACCCCTCTCAATTATGGAAATTATTATCAACCCTCGGCATTGGCAAAACTGCTAGTCAATTGGACAATTCTTTAAATTTAAATGATCTCAATGTTCATTTCTCTACTTCACCTGTCTTCGTTGACCAGTCTACAAAAACACATACAATTTCCCACCTCGATTCCCTTCCTCGCCCTTCCTGTTCTCCTCTTCTGTTCAAGCCCGTCACTGAGGACGAAGTTTTAAAGCATGTCAGAGCTATCCCTTCTACTGCAGAGGGAAACGATAACTTGAGTCCCCGCATGATATCTCTTATCCTTTCAGAACTCTTGCCAATTCGACGGGTGCAAAGTAAAAAAAGTCATCTGCAATTTTGAGTTTTTCGTTTTTTTGTAGAAACTAGCTTAAAATATCATGTTCTACAACATAACAAAAACAAAAATTCAAATATCACCTTATTTCTGGTACTTTTGTCACGTAAAAGAAGACATCTACTCCTGTTTTGTGAAATTGCACGACGTAGATGCGGATAACTACCGCTGATCGTCTATACGCGGGACGCGCGGGGTTAATGTTATGCGGCATAAGCGGCTATCTGCCATATAGCTTTTTCTACGTTGCGATTGTGATTTAGATGTCTCAATTTACTTTTGTAAATTAGTATTTTTTGTTATGTTTATGAGTACCTTTCTATGTTAATTCTTATTGTTATTATATTAATTGACTTCTAATTTCTTTCTGTTATTTTTTACTGTTGTTTCATGTTCAGAAAGTCCAAAACAACTTTTTAAAGAAGTTGAAAGTTTCCAGAATATAAACGATAGATTTATCGAGCAAAATACTGTGTTGCCCGATGAAGAATTATTGAACTTCTATAGAAAACCTTGATGTATCAGCGATGAATACAAATGAATATAAGTTAACTTCGTAAGATAAGTCCCCATGATCTGAATACTCTGGGCCAGTCACACCAGTTCACTCTCAGTCTAAAATATAAAATGATTTTGAAAATTTGGATGTCGATCTAAGTAAATTATTAAATACGCCAACGCCCTCAGAATACAATTCATCACTTCAAGTCCGCCGCGTCCATTATCAGTATTAGATCAAAATATTATGTCTTTTTTATTAAACAGATAGTTTGATCTCATATAATCTATGACCTGCTTGAGTTTATTAACTCATATATCGAGCCATCGAGTATATTATCCCTCTCAAACTGTGTGTGACAAAAAAAATCTTCTAAAGACAACACCATTGATACTTCTTCGGCAGTGGAGGCATCAAGTGAATGTTCTACGCCTTCCTCGTTAAACGGTAGAAAAAGACGTCAGTTCAGTATTGATCTAAAGAAAAGGCGATTGAGAAATAAAGACACGTGTATTGACACGTGACGTAAATTACGACAAAATTTAGGTAAACAAAATATGCAAAACATCATATTCCGGCATTTACAAGTTTAACTGTAGCGCAAAAATATCTCGCGAAGTTTTCCTTTTAACTTATCTTTGACCGGTTTTAGGATCTCTGTGATCATGAAAAGCAATTGAGAAATCGTTGAAATAAAATTTCATTTTGTGTTCTGAAGAATCGTATACATCCCTCCGATGGTGTAAAACGTCCGGCGATGCTTATGATGTTATAATGAACACATCATGATCACAATTCACAAGTGCCAAGTACAAAGACTTACTCGTAATAAGCCTCTGCCTAAATTATAATAATTTACAATATAGTTCCTGTACTGATAATGATACTGAATACTTTTTAAATTAGTTTTAAAGTAATTAAAAATTAAAAAAATAAATAAATTTATCCAAACTAATATTAAAATGGGAAAGTATGTTTGTTTATTTATTTATTTATTTGTTTGTTTGTCCTTCCTTCACGCTCTAACTAAGAAACTAATCGTATTGTTTTTTGGCATAAACTTATTTGAAAAGATGAAACCGCCTATGTTACTAGGCTACTTTTGGTCTTGGAATAACATCATGTTTCTAAGGGAGCTTACAGGAATATTTGCATTTTACGCGATTTTCAAATTCCACGCGAGCGAAGCCGCGAGCAAAAGCTAGTATTTCATATTTTAACTTCCTTCTAAATCGTGCACCTTGCACCGAATCGACAACGTAGAAAAAGATATCTATGCAATTATGTTCTGAACTTGGTGTTTTTAAGGTGTAAAACGGGCATTAACTACATATTTTAATAATATAAAGTGTTACACTTTACGTAGGTACTGATAATCGCTCTAGTAATCAGTAAAAATACTTTAATAAATATAATTTTTAATTCCCACGTAGAAACGACCAAGTGGTAGTTAACTCAGTTGTCATATTTTCAAGCGCAATGTAGATGCAGACAACTACAATATCTCGTAAATTAAACAGAAATAGAAGAAATTAAATATACATGTGGATTAATTTATAAATAATGAAACAACGATGAAAATTTCAATAAATTTGATTGGAAATTGACAAAATGGGAGCATTTTTTCCTATTATGCGCTCTCCTGAAAAGTAGCTGTTTTGTAGATGACTCTTTTTACTTTGCACCCGTCGAATTATTACACATATTATTAATCACTCATTGACAACGAGTTCGTTTCCCTCGGCATGGAAACGTGCCAATGTAATTCCACTCCCTAAAACCTCTAATCCTACTTCCTTATCGCAGTTTCGACCCATTTCCATATTACCCTATCTATCCAACGTCCTTGAACACGTTGTCCATAAGCAGATTTCCCAATTCCTCACCTTAAATAATTTATTATCTCCCTTCCAATCCGGTTTCCGTCCTGGTCATAGCACCGTTACAGCGCTGCTAAAAGTCACCGATGATATACGTCTAGCAATGGAAAATAAATGTATCTCCATTTTAGTCTTACTAGACTTTAGCAGTGCTTTTAATTCAGTAGATTTTGACATACTCCTCTCTGTCCTTCGTTCCCTACATATTTCCTCCTCTGTGTTAGACTGGTTTGACTCATATCTTCGGGGATGTTCGCAACGGGTCCGCTCTGATGAGGCTTTCTCAGATTGGTGTGACATCGAGGCGGGTGTTCCCCAGGATGGCGTTCTTTCTCCCCTTTTATTTTCTATTTTTATAAATACTGTTTCCAAATTAATTGCATCCAATTTCCATCTCTACGCAGACGACCGTCATTCGCTCATTGAGGACATTATTTCTGCAATTGCTAAAATTAATGCCGATCTCAAAAAAATAGCTGAATGGGCTAAATCATTTGGTCTGATGGTCAATCCAGGTAAGTCACAGGCAGTAAATACATGACACAGCATGTACGTGATGCACCTAGTATCGTATATGATGGCACTATCATTTCTTTTACCGACACTGCCAAAAATCTAGGCCTAATTTTAGATAATAACCTTGCTTGGACTACTCATGTTAGTGAAGTCAGTAAAAAGGTATACTACTTGTTGCATAAGTTGAAGTGCCTCCAAAAATTTTTGCCTTTGAAAACTAAAATCCTAGACTACGCTGACTCCTGCTACTTGGACATCACCGAGGAGCTGTTAACAAAACTAGAACGTTTACAGAATCTCTGTATCCGTTTTGTGTTTGGACTTAAAAAAATTGATTACGTATCAGCCTTCAGGTTGAGGTTCAAGTGGCTTCCTATCCGTCTCCGTCGCAACTCCCATATCCTCTGTTTACTTTATAATATTTTGCATAATCCTCTCTCTCCATCCTATCTGCTCGATAGATTTAACTTTTCCCACCCTCATGAAATCCCGTGCAGATCCAGTGTCAGAACTAACCTCTCCCTCCCATCCCATCGTACCAATTTCTACTCCTATTCCTTTACCGTGCACGCAGTCAGATTATGGAACTCGCTTCCCCACACTGTTCGTGACAGTCCAACTATCGCTGTGTTTAAAAGACGATTGAAAGAGCATTATCTTAATTCTCAATCACCGTAATTCGTATTATTATGTATACGTATAGTATTTATTTATTATATTCATATTATTATTTATTGATTTTATATATAGGTTTTATATTATAGTCTTAGTATAAATTATTATTAGTTCGATATTGTTGTATATATAGTTGATTTAGTTAAATTAGTTAATAGTTATTGATTGTGCACGTCCTATCTGCTGTCTTTTAAATTGTATCTCTTCGTAGGGCTGCTGTAAGAGATTTCTTTTAGAAATCAGCAGTTCCTTTGTGTCGTCTTTCTGTGTTAATTATATATTTATATGTGTTTCTTGTGTACAATAAAGAGTTAAATAAAATAAATAAATAAAATAAAAATAAGTGTTCCCATAATTTCAGCTTGATAGGATTTGTATTTTTTTTTGTTATGCGCCTTCAAAGTTGGATATTCAAGTCAAATTTTTTTTAATTAAATTTCTTAAAATTTTTGTATACAATTCGATAACTTATGCAATTAAAAACAACTTTTGTTATGAAACCACTTTCATAAACGCAATATTTAATATACCTGTCGAACAAAGTTGTCTCCCGATGCGTACAAACTACGAAAGACTGACGTCATACTTTCGTAGCACTTTGTATGGAGCGTTTCGGGCAGGTCTTTTTTATGAGATACTAGATGACCCGGTGAACTTTTTTTTCACTAAACAATAATATTCTGCATTTTAGTATTTTTACTAATTATGTGAGTTTTTACAAATAGGATGACCAGTTTTGATATGAATATTCATCAGATTTGACTCTTTGTCAATTAGAATCATCAACAGACAATGACCGTTTCTCAAAAATGAGAATTGTAATGCAACATACAACGCCTTTTTGTTTTGGGCGAAGCCCCCCGCATAGTAATCAAACCTCACACAAAAACTGAATGTGTTGTTTTCCTTGAGATATTCACATCAACTAAGTAACTTAGTATTTTCTTAAAACATGAGAAAAAAACGAAACACTAACGACGCGAAGCCGTTTGTTTTAAGCAACTGATTCTTGGAGTGGGGGGAAGGGGGGCGGAGCGCCCCAAGTAGAGGGGTTCGGGGGGCGAAGCCCCCCGCATAGTAATTAAACCTCACACAAAAACTGAATGTGTTGTTTTCCTTGAAATATTCACATCAAATAAGTAACTTAGTATTTTCTTAAAACAATAGAAAAAACGCAACACTAACGACACGAAGCCGTTTTTGTTTTAAGCAACCGATTCTTGGAGCGGGGGGAAGGGGGGGCGGAGGCCCCCAAGTAGGGGGATTTCGGGGGGCGAAGCCCCCCGCATAGTAATTAAACCTCACACAAAAACTAAATGTGTTGTTTTCCTAGAGATATTCACATCAAATAAGTAAATTAGTATTTTCTTAAAACATGAGAAAAAAACGCAACACTAACGACACGAAGCCGTTTTTGTTTTAAGCAACTGATTCTTGGAGCTTGGGGAAGGGGGGGGGGGGGGGGGGGCAGCTCCCCAAGTAGGGGGGTTCGGGGGGCGTAGCCGTTATTCGCATATAACTCGCCGTTATTCGCATATAACTCGCAACTTTTTCATTATTTCTCAAATTTAAAACCTTCCCTGGACTTCTACGAACATTTTAAGTCTAAAATCAGCCTAATCCAATCAGCCGTTTTCGAGTTTTAGCGCGACTAACACATTTGATTATACGTGGGAGAGCCATGCTTCGGCACGAATGGGCCGGCTCGACCGGAGAAATACCACGTTCTCACAGAAAACCGGCGTGAAACAGCGCTTGCGCTGTATTTCGCCGAGTGAGTGAGTTTACCGGAGGCCCAATCCCCTACCCTATTCCCTTTCCTACCCTCCCCTATTCCCTTCCCTTCCCATCCCTACCCTCCCCTATTACCCTATTCCCTCTTCAAAGGCCGGCAACGCACCGCAGCTCTTCTGATGCTGCGAGTGTCCATGGGCGACGGAAGTTGCTTTCCATCAGGTGACCCGTTTGCTCGTTTGCCCCCTTATTTCATAAAAAAAAAAAAAAAAATTTGAAGATCCATTTTTATATACAATAGATATATAGATTTTAATTGTCATATCTTGGTGAATTTTTAAGCTATCAGAGTCATTCTTTCAGCGATGTTTCTATTTTTTAAGTATCTTTCAATTACCGATAAGAAAAAAAAATAGTCATCATGCCTATTTTACTTCTGTTTGTGATCTTTTCACGCTCAAAAATCTATACCGAACGAACGTGTTAAAAAGGCAATATTATGATTTCAGTAAATAGAAGTTTGACAGCTAAGGAGTATATTTTTATAGTGCCCTTTTTGTAAATTATACATTAGAAAACTCTCTGCTCCTTCAATCTCGAATGCAATGATACTGATTAACAGACATGACTGGCGAGAGATCAGGCACATGCCCATTTGACGGATAAATCGTCTTCCTTTTAAGATGAACAGGTGACCAGCTTACTCAATGAAACTTGAAATTAGCTTTATTGTTTTCCGTGAATCAAACCTTCGATCTCCAAGTCAAGTGATGTCCTTTAAGCCACTAAAACGGGCATTGTCCCGCCACACATTCCCACCACTGTATACCTTGTGTCGCCAGGATCGAAAGCGGTATCCAATCACGAAAATCCTTTGACATGATCTCAAGGAGCCCGAGAGATATGCTAAAACTCTCTTGGAACCCGCAAACCAATAATTATTCATAAGCAAATAGGAGGACTAGGAAGAGTTTCTAGTCTTTAAGCCACTAGATCACAGATGCGTAGCCTTTAAACGTCAGTCAAGGATTCTAATACCTTTAATAAATCCTCCCACCTATAGCATTAGCCGATATACGAACTTAGGGGAGCCCAAGAGGAGATTTCGCGACATGCTCGAGCGTGTCAGATTATGTAAGCTTGTATACTGTATAGGCCTTCCTGACGTGTGTCTTGTCATCATGGTATAGAAACTATATTTCTCACGTGGTGGGCTTAAAAAGTTATTTTCAGGTATAAAAAATGTCGTCAGATCGGTCTGAATAAGATAGAGAATGTTTAGCATACGCCACATAAGCTTCCAAATAAAGCACTGACGATTTAAAGGTAAAGTAAGCCTGTAGAGAAAAAAATATAAAAAAAAACAAAGCTTCATATTTTGGTAACAAAGCTTCCCAACGAAACGATTTAGTCCTTGTTGTCTAAAATATTGTTATAATTTATCTAAAGAAGCAATTTTCTGGATATATATTTTCCTTTTTCATAGCTTTATAAAATAGCTGCAGTTTCTGAACTAAACATCGCTAAAATAAAAAACGCTCTTATTATTTTTTAATCAGTTTTACCTCATGTAAAAACCTACTAGGTTTCCATGACGCTCGAGTAACTACACGAATAGCACTCTGGGCTCCCTCACTATAGCATTAGCCGACATACGAACGTGTTAGAATAAATTTTTCCCCTGTGGTGATCGACATGGGTTGGAATAATACTCCCACTGGCCCTTTAAAAAGGTCTGTTGTATCGACATAGCTGACAACACGGGTAGTTTTGGTTTGGCTATACTTAAATATTGCTGAACGATTTTTCAATGAAATAGCAGAAGAGCAAAATGAGATCGATTAAAAGCGATTGTCAACACTAAAAATACGAAAAATGTACATTTTACAAATAAAAATACGTATGGCACTCAGTGACTGTGGCGGTGAAGCAATAGCATAGCATTTTTTATCAACTTATGCATTACGCACGTCCAGTCATAGTAACAGACGACCACACGGCAACGCCGGACCGACCGGGGGTGTTAGGTTTTTTTATGAAATAAGGGGGCAAACGAGCAAGCGGGTCACCTGATGGAAAGCAACTTCCGTCGCCCATGGACACTCGCAGTATCAGAAGAGCTGCAGGTTCGTTGCCAGCCTTTTAAGAGGGAATAGGGCAATAGGGGAGGGTAGGGATGGGAAGAGAAGGGAATAGGGAGGGTAGGGAAGGGTAGGGGATTGGGCCTCCGGTAAACTCACTCACTCGGCGAAACACAGCGCAAGCGCTGTTTCACGCCAGTTTTCTGTGAGAACGTGGTATTTTTCCGGTCGAACCGGCCCATTCGTGCCGAGGCATGGGTCTCCCACGTCTAAGCGTCTAGGTGTTTTTCGTTACGGATTTTCTAGATTCGGACGCGGCGCTCAAAACCCTCGATAAAAGCTATGCAATACCTTCAAAACAATTTTTCGGTACGACGAAGTTGCGATTAAGATCATGTTGTACAGAGGCAGAAATAGATTATTCCATGCTTATATTATAAATGCGACTGTATGTCTGTCTGTTTATCTGTTTGTCTCTTCACGCTTAAACTGCTGAACCGATTTTTATGAGATTTGGTATGCACATTGCACATACTTTTTGTCCCTGAGGAAAACTAGGAAAGGACATATTAGGAAAGACACTCGACAGTTTTTGTTGCGAAAAAATGTATTATACCCGGGATCCCTAGAACAATTTTTTTTTATTACCGTCAAGCAAATTTTTTGAGAGTATTTTCATTTTGATAAGGCGAACAACAATTTTATCTGCGAAAACAATTTTATCAACAAAACTTAGTTGACTACAGAACCCTAAAACGTGCTACTCACAAAAAATTTGCTTGTCAATAATAATCGAAAAAACTTTTGTCCCTAGAACAATCCCTGACTATATGGTTCTCACGCGATAAGTGAACTTCGGCGACACAAGTTGCGTCGTCTAGTAATTAAATATATCATATTTCTAAAACCTTCAACATTTAAAAAGAATGTGATACAAAAAGCCACATTCTAAAGAAACATAATTTGGTGTCTGCAAAGTTTTAAGTAGGTCAAACGTCCATTCTGCATTCGGTTTCGGTCTCATGAGTTATCTCTCCCTTAGGAGCTTCTAGCTATTTAAATATACTCTCGGGTTACATAATATCACTTTTTATAGACGTTAAATTCTTATTATATTCGTGATTTTAACTTTGGATGTTAAAGTGGGTTACAATTTCCTAAAGGATGTGGAACACGTGACTACAGTTAGGGTGGGTTGCACCAGAGGCGTAGTTATAGTTAAGGTTAAGGTTATCGTCAAATATGGTGTCCATTATTTACTTTTACTAGGGATGTGACAGTTCATTTGACATTTTGTTATGGTTAAAGTTATAGTTAAAGTAAGTTGGTGCAACCCACCCTTAGAAGTTAGAACCCAAAGCCGCATGAACATGTAATAATTTGGAGTTACATACATTTTGACGAGAATCCATACTTTTTGTATCAAAGTTTTCATTAAAAACATCTGATTATGAATCAATTTCTCCGATGGTACAAAATATAATCTGCCAATAATTAAGGTCTTGTGGCACTGGTATGACAATGTTATAGTACTGTAAGTGTATTAACTTTGTACGTAATTGCTGTCTATACTTTAAATACACTTTACAAGACGGCATTATTTTCAAAATATGTCACCGCAGGCGACGCCTTGATAATTTGGCTGTAGTGATATCGATTTTAATCAGCAATGACTAAAGCTAAGAAATTAAAGTTCATTGTCAGTATTCATCATGTCTTTGTCTTTGAATTACCCATAGCATAACACGATTGGCCAACTTTTATAACACAGAATAATCAATCAAAAAGACCGCTGTAAAAAAAGGGATTCCTATTTTGCCAACAGAGGAGAGTGATTTAAGCTTCCATTTGTACATAGATTGGTTCAAGCATACACTTTAATTTGCCCATAGCTTATATGAAATGTATCTATGTTTTTTAAATTACGCGACAAAAACCATTTTGTCGCTTCAAGCAATCTAAAATCTATCCAACACGGTTTTTTACTTTAACGCAGCGCCACCTTAATATCCTTGATTAATTATAATTTTCAGTATGGGCTACAACGGCCGAGAGTGTATATTGAAGACTCTATGTGAGACGACGCAACGAATAGTGCCACACGGTGAAAACATGGTGGAGGAGATTTTCAGGACTTTGTTCACGTGAGTTTATACGATGTTCTCTGACAAAAACGGCCATTCAAATGTTTCTACTTTGATTTCTTTTGATTAGATTTGTGATTTCTAAGTGTTCTAATTTTTAAAATCAAACCCCCATACGTATAAATATTTAAACAGTGCATATTATTGTGTGGTTACTAACCAGTAACTACACAATAATATGCACTGTTTAACCACACAAGGTCTGCTTTTCTTTGTGTGTTTAGTCACTTGACAGTCAAAAACCTCCATCTTTTTAGAAGTCGGTTAAAACAGCGGACAACGATTAGTACGCGGCATATAGAATGTCTTTAGTAAGAAGGATAATCTAAAGACAAAGTTACCAACCAATAGATGTATGCTGCGTAAATAGTTATTGCTTCTAGTAAGACAGTAGTGTAAAGACAACATTATAAAACTTATCCAACGAGTATAAGCGATGTTGTACGCAATACGACTATCTTTTAAACAGTACCAACTACCAAGTTAAAGAAAACCTACAAATCACACCATTATCTCCCAATTTTGAGATCACAATATCATAACCGATCCCAAATCACGTTTCAGGTTACCGATGGCCAAAGTTCTGCCCACGGAGCCCCTGGCTCATACGATTTACGACTCTGCCCACCGTCTGGGGGCCCTCCTCAACTCCTGTGACACGTACAAGTGCCCCCTTTCGTTGGTGGACTTGGCTAAGGGCTACTACAACGCCCCCGCCCCTAAATCAAACACCGCGATCCGCCCCTGGGCTCTTTTCAGCAGTAATTTCGGATAGATTTTTATAGTTTATGGGTTTTATCGTGAAATGGAATCTGACAATGATGGGGGTTCTGGTAAATTGATTTTTATTATATTTTATTGATGAAAATAATAAATATTTAAGTTATAAATATTTTTATCTTTTACCAAAATATACTCGCGGTTTAAATATGATTATTATGAAAATAACTTGAATATAAATATTGCTTAACAAAGTTGCTATTATATTGCTTAATAAAATTACATTGGATAATTATTATGAAGAGTTTTAATGTGAATTAAAATATGACATTGAAGTGTTGTTGTAAAATATCTGATCCGTTAATTCAAAGCTTGTAAATTTAACCAAAGTATACAATTTTAATGGTTTTAATAAATTGCAAAATTTCAGAGGATTTAAATGTGAGAATATAATTTTATTTCAAATGTAAAAGCACGACATTGCAGGTTTAATTTGAATATTTTGCTTTTATTTTTGTTAAGTATTTATTTTCTTCCTAAGGTTTCAAATATTTTTAGTAGGTATATAATGAATATATAATATCATTGATAAAACAATGAAGCACAACTAAGCTTATACTAGTTTTTTTTTTAACAGATGCGCTAATTTAACATTATAATATTATAATTATTACTTTATAATTTTCTATCTCAAAAAATTGTAGAAGATGTTTCTTCTACGTTTTTTATTTTTGATTTAAGTACACTAAGGGCCTGTTTCACCACTTCCTGATAAGGCTATCCACCAATTAACTTGACAAATCAAGTATGGAGAATCTGTCAAAAAAGTTATGAATAGCCTATTAGGCACTTTATCAGAAAGTGGTGAAACAGGCCCTAAATATTCTTGATTTAAAAGTCATTTTTTTCACCAACTTCCTTCTAAAAAGTTCGAAATTCGAAATTTTTATGCACACAAATAATTTGAATCACGAGCCCCTCATGTGGAAAAGATCTTATTTATAAAATATATATCTTATGTTAAGTGAATAGAGTTGGAAATCGAGTGTTAGAGGAAATTGAAGAAATTCCAAGGAGGCGTTAAATATGAGTGTAGTAATGAGCAGAGGCGGCATGTTCTAATTCTTTGATCAAACAGCCCGGGTCAGTGAACAGGCCAGATGAGAAGAGTGTGGATAGGACACATAAAAAATAAATGCCGCTTTATATTCTGCATACTTTTGAGAAGCGAGGATAATGGAAAACTATATATTTGGGCAATATTCGTATTTCACCATAATATACCTAAAGGTATATAAGGTATCCGAATATTTTAGGATTGTAGGCTTCTGCTATTGCAGGATGCAACGGAACTAAGTGATAATCCTAGGGTGTGTAACCTAGTGGACACAAATATGCCCACTGTTCACTGTAATCTATATTATTATACTGTAATAGAAGCACAGTCACTTGTTAGTTTTATGTTCCTATAAGAAACACGTCATAACGCCCTACATATTATACAAGTACAATATAATACTACAATACAAGTATAAAACATAATAGAGTAACTCATTCAGCGCTACTACTTTTACAGGAGGAGAACTCTACACGAGGGACATATAATGTGATCATACATCCGAAAGTATAATTAGCACTTACTTATGTGACTTACTGATATTGTTAATTAACATATCATTAAATAATATTATGTCCTTTACAATGAAATATTTCATTTTTAATCATTGGCTACTGTTAGTGTTTTGTTGATAGGCTTAATTCTCGATTCGTTGTGTCAAGGAACTTTATCTAGCTACTTTAGTATCTCATTAAAGTATCTCATTTTATTTTAATCTACAGGGGTCGTAGCCAAAGTCTCTTTCGTTAAAAACGATGACGTATTTCGTTATCACAATGTATGGGATTTGACATTAGTCCTCGAAAGCGAAATGTCATTTAGCGATGACTTATGTCAAACCGCATACATTTTGATAACGAATTTCATCATCTTTTATAACGAAAGATACTGTGTCTAAGGAGGCTGATTACTCTATGCATCGAGTTTGGATTTAAAGACATCATTATTATTCGCAGCACAAAAAATTCACACACACTAGCTTTTATACGCGTATCTTTTGTATAATCTGTATTAAGAATATAAATTTAAATATTCTTTGCCGACGATCCATACAAAGCTAGCGCTTGAGAAAATCAAGCAGGTCCATATTAAGACAACACTAGCAATCACCTTATTCAAATACCTGGCGTATTGGCGTACTGAGCAAAACAAACGTCGTTACTCAGCTGTCAAAATGCAGCTTAGCATGGTACTAGTGACATTAGTGCTTATAGACAGTCTAGATTCGCAGTGCCCTAACAGGAAAACCGATTTGGCGAATGTAAGGAAACGGAGATACCTGAATTTCCCTGATCAAACTAATATGGTGGTAAGTACTAGTGTTACCTGTAATATGTAATGACAGTATTATCGTATGTTATGATGTTACAAGTATGTAAGTATGTCGTTGATAGTAGTATACAGTCGTAGGAATATGTATAATTTTATTATGTGTCTTTATGTAACTGCATCACTCTTACATCTGAAACGATTTGAATGGGTAAGTATATTTTGAATATCGAAAAGTACATACAATAGCTTTTACTGTAGGAAAACCGAGTAAGGAAATTGTAGGCCTTATTTTTTTATGTTTACAGTATGCATATTTCTTATTAATAATTAATTACTTGACGGATTCGAGTTTGTTTCCATTAGATTCTTCTTGGATGAAATGATAATAGGTATGTATCTCTTTTTTTTTTTCAAGAAATAGCTTTGCATCTCATCCCTATATTATTACTTCCAGCTCACCATGTCTCTCCTCAAAGCCTTCATGACGCACGCGCCATCAGGCTGGAACCTCGCTTTGGAGGTGGACGTGCTCTTCCCCATGCCGGACGCCAATTTCACCAACGCCCACTATAGGAGAAAGCTGCATCATCGCCAGAGAAGGGAGTTCTGGGAGCAGATTCAGAATGCTATTGATTTGTAAGTTAATATTTTATCTTAATACCTCGATCGTGGGAATCGCAGACACAATAGATTTTCAATTGTTATGCGAAAGCCGGGTGCCGGTTGGGGGATTGATGGGCTAAAATGATAACCTCCTTTTTCGAGTCGGTTAAAAAAGGAACTACGTTTCATATAGTTTGCATACTATGTTTTTTTTTTTAATAAAGCAAACCGGTCACCTGATGGAAAGCAACTACTGTCGCCCATGGACAAAAGTTGCCCATGGACAACATTATACTTCTTTCGCTGAAAGATTCAATGTAGTGACGTAAGTAACGTTTAGGACCACAGATTATAGACTTTTTCTGTTCTGAGTTTAGGACAGTCTCATTGCAACGTGACGCTCAAGCTTAGCTCAAAATAGATTGGGCTGATCCGATAATTTTTGGGTGGCTTAATTAAAAAGCATTTTACCTTGAGATATGTTCGATTGATCGTAACAATCATAGTTATACTGATATGATGTATGATGCACCTGATAACTTCCAAAAATATTTTAGTGTTGCTAAACAAGTCGTTTTTATTTTAGTAATGGTTATTTTTTTATTTAACATAGATTGGCAGCTTACCTATAAATCTTTTTTTTTCAGACACAGCGTTAACGGCAAAGCCTGTATATTACGAAGCGTGTGCGAAGCGAAAAAATATTTGGCACCGCCAGGAAAATCCCTGGTGCATGATTTACTACGCGCTCTGTTTATGTAAGTAAGCCGGAATTACCATGTAGTATATGTTATGTAGAAAGCTTTCGAGAAATTTAAGAGAAAAGTAGTTTTGTATATTTTTTTATCTATGAGTACTTGCACGGTCAGTCGTTCATTCAGTTCTGAGACTGACGCCAGAATGATGACTGAAAAGTATCTATATAATAAAAATGATCAGTCTACCAATCAAACGGTTACATGATCACTCTCCCGTCAGTCTGCAGGATCAGACTGATGAACTAAAGCGAGACTGACCGTGTAACCTATGTCTATCATTATATTCAGTCCTCGGTAGCAAGCTTAGGCGACTATGTGGCCCATGAAGTACCATAATATGATAACTAGGTAGCATGCTAAGAGGCAAATTGACATTTAGTTGCATATGATCGAAGTAGATTTTATGCATTTTTTTTATGAAATAAGGGGGCAAACGAGCAAACGGGTCACCTGATGGAAAGCAACTTCCGTCGCCCATGTACACTCGCAGCATCAGAAGAGCTGCAGGTGCGTTGCCGGCCTTCTAAGGGGTAATAGGGGAGGGTAGGGAAGGGAATAGGGGAGGGTACGGGAGGAAATAGGGGAGGGTAGGGAAAGGAAAAGGGTAGGGGATTGGGCCTCCGGTAAACTCACTTACTCGGCGAAACACAGCGGAAGCGCTGTTTCACGCCGGTTTTCTATGAGGACGTGGTATCTCTCCGGTCGAGCCGGCCCATTCGTGCCGAAGCATGGCTCTCCCACGTCAAAAATGCATGTTCATTTATTTATCATAGACCAATGTGAAGCAGTCTTCTGTAGTATCAAAACCGAATGCGATAGTAAACGTCTTTATTGTGTCATACAAATCTTTAACACCCCCGAAAATTTCAGAATTAATGAAAACCCACTTCAAAGGAGGTTACAATGTATGTATATAATATTCTTACAAAAAAAGGAGAATGAATTTTAAAAAGTCGACACGGTTCGTAAGTCATTAAATCCCCACGTCACGGGCTACATCAATCATTAAAACACAAGTCAGCGACAATAATTTTTCAAAAACAATGTACAAGGATATACCGTTACCAATGAAGTCAAACCACAGGGCTAAGAAGGGTAGATCTTGCTGAAATTACTTGTTATAAATTGTGTTGTCAAGTTTTGTGTTTTTTTAAGTCTCAACCATAAAGTTAATATACCTAGCGGAATAGAGAAACAAAGGCCTGAGCAAGCGAGATGTCACTATCTGTAACACTGCGTGGTAAAAAGAGACGTGTGATACATGACAGCAGAACTCTTTTTTTGACGTTCAGTCGGCACTTATTATATTCAGAAAATTGATGGACAGGCAAGTAACGAATGACTGAGTAATAATAATGATGCTTGGGTTCAATCAGCAAGTAAGTAGGTGATTAGATGTTAAAAATTACATAAAATTATCGCTGTTGTGATTTTTAGAACTAACTGCTTTCCCATGACAATGTCGTCCACGATACCTACATCCTTGTAGATCTGTAGCTCTACCATGAGTTTAAAGCTATAGTATTTCTCGATACTCGATACTGACTACGTAAATTTTTAGTATGTCAAATTTTACAGCGCCTCTAGCGGTCACTTGCGGAACTAAAATCGCCATACTAAAAATTTACGTAGTCGGTAACGAGTATCGACAAAAACTATAGCTTTAAACTCATGGTAGAGCTACTGTAAGGTGCTCCTAAAACCGCCACTTCTATGGTTTCCAGTCTATGGGCGGGCAGAATAAATGATGTTTCAACAAAGTACGTGACAATATCAGATATGTCACTAGCACTTATATGATTGATAGTTTTCTGCACTACTCGCTTTTGTTTATCGCTCTTGATGCTGAACTCATAATGTTGATTTTAACTTGTTTCTATTTGCCACACATTGAATACGATGGGTAACCATGATTGGCACGATGACACAAGCTTAAGAGGATACACCAGGGGCTAGAGAAATGAAAAAAGTACGTGTAATATCTATAGCTGTCTCCCTTACCTCAAGCCTATACCGCAGAACACGATAGAGACAACTGCAGAAAATCAACGATTCGTTGTCCCCGGATTCCTTCTCCAAAACTTAACCGATTTAAGTACTTTTTTTCATTATAGATTAAAGAAAGGCCTGAGCTGTGTTCCTATGGTTTATTTTTTTTGTATAATCTAGCCAAATCTGTTTTCTAGATGTTTGAACACACGGAAAATCTAGCCATTTTTTTGGGTTTTTGAATGTTCATATCTTTTTTAATAATTAAATTATGAAAAAAAAGAAAACATAGGGACATTGTATTAGTGGCAGTAGTGGTGGAAAAAAATTGTAACTCTACTAGCTTTATCCAGGGAGGAAATAGGGGACAACGTTTGTATGGAAAAAAAGGGCGGTGTCGACTCCTCTTAAGCAATAAGCATACACAGTGAAGGTCGATCATGGTCACAAACAAATGTTATGTATCAATAATCCACTTACATTATACAGCAAACTTATTTATAACATGTCCAGGCATAAGTTTATGACATCACAAAGTCACAGGCAATATGGTAATGCTTGGCCCCAGGGAAATTATTTGGAGGCGTAAGAGATACAAGTGTAGCGAATTGTCGCGTGTCATATTTATCGCTGCAGCGGGGATCGGAGCATGATCTATTGAGTGCTTGCAACATTTTGATGCTATTTTTATTGGATCTACGTTAAAAGATCGCAAAGGAGCATGATCTATGGAGTCCTTGCTGCATTTCGATACTATTTTATTGGATCTACATTACAAGATCGCAGAGCAAGTGAAGTGTTGCGAAAAGCGTCAAGAAAGGCTGAAGTTTATTTTATGTTGAATTTCGTTTTGAGTCTAAATAATAAAATTATTATGGACATTTAGAAAAGTAACAGAGTTGCCAACCTTGACTACGAAGATTTTATGCTTACTCCGTTGTTTTGTTTTAACTTCTGTCGAAACACCCGCAGCGTGGTTTTGTCTTGCGACAGCAAGGCATCGGGCAATCAACAACAGATAGGTATTATATTTTTTTTCTACTAATTGAGAAAACATATTATGGGTGTTATGGTTTTCACCTACCTGTCACAAAGCATCCAAACGGGTGGGCTGCTTTTGATCTAGTTTTCTGTTACTGATTATGTAATCGAGAGTGTTCTTTGCCACAATTCATCATCAGCTCGTTTACTGCTAGACTGGTTTCTCTTTCATTCCTTAATTTATACTGTTACAACGTTGCTCATGCTGGAATTATTATGTTTTATTCAAATCAAACTCATACAGTTTTTATTTCATTAAGTATTCACGGCGTCGTATTATATTAGGAATTTACGTGACCAGCCAGATTCAATGCTGGACCTTTTTCCGAAAGTAGGCCAGCAAAGGGTACAATTTTAGGCCCAAAGTTTCTTTTATTTACTAAGCAACGAGAATTTGGTAGGACACTCTTATAGGATTATGTTTTTCGAGTGTATGTTTTATTTGACATGCTTTAGACTTTTTTAAATTCGTCTTATGCAGTCTCCGGTTGGCTAACTATAGAAAAACAGGTGTTTAGGTAAGTGTAGAATTATCGTTTTACTGCCCATGATCGACTTCGATCGTGCATTGGCCAATTCGTGTGATAAACATGGTTATTTATCATTGGCCAACAATACGAGAAGTTTTTTATAACATTTGCTATGCATCAGAATATCATCGCGTTAAATGCTTAGGTAATTATCGCTTCGCTCAATATTGAAGTTGGATTTAATTTTTAAGCTAATTTAAGCCCGATTTAACTAGTTAGGATGAAAACTTCTCGATCTACTGAACCAACATTGACTTAGGCGGTGTTAGTACATCGTTAGTGGATCGCATAATTTGTAGATAAAAATCATCCCTAAACGGCTGATTACAAATATTTGTTTTCAATCCATCGGGATTCGAGGCGTTATTAATGAATCTGGATTCTAAGTTCTAAACAAAAAACTATCTACCCAGATTCTGGATTCTAAGTTCTAGAAACAAAAAACAATCTACCCAGATTCTGGATTCTAAGTTCTAAACAAAAAACAATCTACCCAGATTCTAGGTAGATAGTTTTTTCTTTCTTTAGAACTTATTTCAAACATCTATTTACTGTATACATAAAGCAGTATAGAGTGGATATTTTTAGATGTTTGTTTGCACTTTTTTATGTCATTTATTGCTATCAGAGAACCAGGATAGGTACATTAATTATTATTATCTATCTTTATTAAACTTTAAAACAGCACTTCTTGTTCGACACGATATGGAAATTGATCCAACGACTGCCATTTCGAAGTTAAGATCTAAGCAAGTACTTAAGTGCATGTCTACATTTTATATAGGAGGTGTTCGAACAGGTATCCCTACCAATATTATTATAATCTGTATGAATTTGTTACGTTTTCAGGCGAAAAGTACGCTATTGATCATCATGAAACTCGGTACATAATATTTTTAGAGGTATTAGAATAACATAATTATAGGATAGTTCTTATTAAAAAAAAAAATATGCATTATATCCTTCAGGGAGTAAACTTGAAAATTAACAAGGAATCCCAATTCGGGCGAAGACAAAAGGAAAAGCTAGTATGATATAGAGGGGTAAAAAAGATTATAGGAATATGTATTATAAAGTATCAGCACATCACCTGGGGTCCACTATACATCACAACGCCGGACGTGGCGATTTATGGCCGCGCGGGGGAATTAAAAATAAACCGGGACCCCACGGGCCGCGAATTGTATAAGTTTTAAGGATTTAGTTTTGCAGGATACGGGTAAGAGTTTACATGGGAGAGCCATGGGTCGGTTCGACCGGAGAAGTACCACGTTCTCACAGAAAACCGGCGTGAAACAGCGCTTACGCTGTGTTTCGCCGAGTGAGTGGGTTTACCGGAGGCCTAATCCCCTACCCTATTCCCTTCCCTACCCTCCCCTATTCCCTTCCTTTCCCTACTCTACCCTATTACCCTATCCTCTCTTAAAAGGCCGGCAACGCACCTACAGCTCTTCTGATGCTGCGAGTGTCCATGGGCGACGGAAGTTGCTTTCCGTCAGGTGACCCGTTTGCTCGTTTGCCCCCTTATTTCATAAAAAAAAAAACAATAGAAGCGATGCAATGCGATGGAATTTTAAATGAGGTATTCATATAGGAATTGGACGTAGGTACTATCAGAAAAGTTGATTCATAGGAAGATGGAGGACCTATGTAGTTTGGTTGCGTTATGTCAAGCTTAGCCGACAGACAGCTCATGAATAATATTGATTTATCATAATCCGAACAAATGACGTAGATCCGTCAACTGCCTATGAATTAATTTCTTCGATGGTACTTTTTTATAATACAATAGAGATAATGGCCGATTTGCCACTTTGCCACAACGCATTTTTCCGCAACGCATTGCCTTTTCACGTTGCAATTTTACACATTACGGGTTAGGTAACTTTAGTTCATACTTTGTAGTGATTACGTGCTTGCAAATAGCTTTAAGTTTAGGAGTAAGAGCACATAATATTTATTATGCTTATATGCTTTATGGTTGCTGAGGATTCCACCTCTGCTTCCTCATAATGCGGAAGTTTCGCAATATTTTGGGTTCCTCAACCGTTACCGCATCCTCATAAATAAAAAAAAATCCCCCTCTGCTATCGCTTCCTCAAAATTTAAGAGGAATTTATGAGGAATTTCACTGCACATGCACGTCGCGTATCCAATCATGGTAACGCACACCGCGCGAGCGCGAGAATTGTATAATTCACTCTTTTTTTGTGTGCGTGTGTTGTGTATGTTACTGAGGTCCTCCTTTACTGCTGGACCAATTTTGATTATTCTTTATCGTGTGTGTTTTGAGAATGGTTTAGATTCATAGTTTGGTCCACTGGAAAGTGCCCTTTTATTTATTTTTTGTATAATGTATGTACCTAGTTATGTACAGACAGGACAAAGGCTTTTGGGTTGGGTCCGCTAGTATTTATAATTTCCTATCATCCCATTCCTCATCCGCTTCCTCACCCGCATCCTCTTCCTCAAAAAATATCCTCTTCCTCATCCGCATCCTCTAAATTTGCGCGTGACAATTCCTCTTCCTCCTCTTCCTCATACTCACTTCCTCAACAACCCTAATATGCTTTAGCCTACTAGACGTTGCCCGCAACTAGACTTGCTCGATAAGAGTTTATTGCAAAGTAATCGTACATTTTTCGGGATGAAAACTATCCTATATTCATTCCTTACAAATTCTACAATAAATTAATGTTGTGTTCTTGTTTTCAAATGTTGTGTGCTAGTTTTCCGAGAAATCAGTCAAGGATAAATGATTGTATTTTTTTTTTATGAAATAAAGGGGCAAACGAGCAAACGGGTCACCTGATGGAAAGCAACGTCGCCCATGGACACTCGCAGCATCAGAAGAGGTGCAGGTGCGTTGCCGGCCTTTTAAGAGGGAATAGGGTAATAGGGGAGGGTAGGGATGGGAAGGATAGGGAAGGGAATAGGGTAGGGGATTGGGCCTCCGGTAAACTCACTCTCTCGGCGAAACACAGCGCAAGCGCTGTTTCACGCCGGTTTTCTGTGAGAACGTGGTATTTCTCCGGTCGAGCCGGCCCATTTGTGCCGAAGCATGGCTATCCCACGTATTGTTGTATTAAGATAAATATAAAATTCATTGGATCTTTTATTTGTAAGCAGGTATTAAATATACTTATTTTGTTCCAGAGCTCCACTCCATGATGATGAATTCCACGACGAAATCCGCGGCACTTACGACGAGGTGCTGGATCCTGGACTCTGTAGCAACACTTTCGAGTGTCCACTGTCTATTCTACACACTATATTGGCGTTTAATAGAGTGAAATATTAGTAACTGTTGTAGTTTTCTTAGCTCTCTTACTAGTTACGTTTTTATTGCCACTGATAAAAGTTGTTGACAATCAGATACAGTTTACCCCGAAACGAAATACAAAGAAGACGAGGCTAGACTCGGGTATATATATCTTTATATCTTTAAACGAGCAATTCTTGTATATATATATATTTGAAATCTCGGAATCGGCTCCAACGATTTTCATGAAATTTAGTATATAAGGGGTTTCGGGTGCGATAAATCGATCTAGCTAGGAATCATTTCTAGAAAATGTCATTTTCATCGGATACCGAGCAAAGCTCGATCAAACAGCTAGTATTATAATTAAATAGCAATGCTAAATTGAATGTCAAGTAATCTTTTCAAGACAAGACGTAGCAATGAGTAGGTACCTTCGAAGACATTCATACGGAGTTGACGGACCACGATATTGGTCGGAATACGTCAATTCAATGGCTGGGTTTGACATATCGCGACCAAATCACGTAGGTCTGCCTTCTGCCTATGAATCAACTTCTCTGATAGTATAATACAAAAAACCTTTTATGTATTGTACTTACTGATTGCTACGTCTTGTCTAGTCTCGTTGTGAGCTGGCCCTTTAATATTTTAGGTGTAGAAATTTCCTTAAAAATGAAAACGTTGAATAGCCTTGTTAATTACTGTTAAATATGTTTTGTAAAACTAAATGAGCCTTCTGCGTGTGGTCTTCATAGATAATTCATATTCAAAAATAATAACAGCTCTTGTACTAAGGATTTTTTATTTTATGAAATAAGGGGGCAAACGAACAAACGGGTCACCTGATGGAAAGCAACTTCCGTCGCCCATGGACACTCGCAGCATCAGAAGAGCTGCAGGCTCGTTGCCAGCCTTTTAAGGGGTAAGAGGGGAGGGTAGAGAAGGGAATAAGGGAGGGTACGGAAGGGAATAGGGGAGGGTACGGAAGGAAATAGGAGAGGGTAGGGAAGGGAAAAGGGTAGGGGATTGGGCCTCCGGTAAACTCACTCACTCGGTTCGCCAAGTGAGTGATTTTACCGGAGAGAGCGGAAGCGCTGTTTCACGCCGGTTTTCTGTGAGGACGTGGTATTTCTCCGGTCGAGCCGGCCCATTCGTGCCGAAGCATGGCTCTCCCACGTTTTAAATAAAACCTCTCTTCAGGTAAAAATTGCCTCCTTTACATTCGATTCATTTCTTATTTACATTTCTCTTGCTCGCGAGTAACTAGATTGGGACGCTACACACTTTTTTACATGGATGATATCCCTAGGGTGCATTCCTTGGGGATTCACGAAATTGTACCATGGAACTGATTTTGGAGTTTCTGAAAAATCAGTCCCACCGGTTCTACATTTGATAAATTATTTCAAGTTACAAAAACGAGTACAGAAATCTTTGTATTTGTGATTACGCAAAGGATAAATGGGATAGAAGAAAATGAAACAAGAATTTTATTATTAACGCATAACATTTAATATTTATAGTTTATATTTATAGTACATTTCAATATTAGCAATAAGAAGTCATGGGTGTATTCATATAAGTACGGGTAGTGCTTGATTTTAAATTAATGTAACGTTACAAAAAGTTTCTTACCTAACTTACCTTATATTATTCGCACTTACACTTACGCTATGTTATATACTTATTTATATTCCACATACTCTCTTTAATTGAGCTAAATCTTAGTAGCATAGTGCATATCTTATAGTTAAAGTCAGTGGCAAGATTTTTGGAAAAAATCTCAAACGAATATCTTGCGGTTACCTTAACTTAGTGATTATTGAAGTTTAAGAGACTATTATTGTGTTATGTAATTACAGTACCTTACATTAAAATAAATTTAGGAGTCATTTCTTTCTTAATAATACTTTGTTATAATACTGGTGTTCGTTTGTTTCTGTCATTTTCACCGATCGTTATGTCACATGGAAATTGAGATAGCGATTCAAGTCTTTGGAAGGTAGTGAATTACTTGTTATTTTGTAAAATATGTTAATATTACAATATGGTGTGATACATTTTTATTTTTATTATTATCTAGTCTTCTTTTAGTTATCTATCATAACATATCGACCACCAGTTGTTTTATAAAATCTCTGTTGCAGTTAAATTGACAGTGACAACCATTTTGTATTACTTATGTACAAAAATGTTAGCTTTTATTTTTTTTTAATATTCATTGCCAGTTTTCGGTACGGGAAAACCGATCTCGATTTTCGCATCTCAATTTCCAAGAAACCACGCCGTTACTCGTGACTAAAATGGTAAAACAAAATTCAAAACAACCAAAAATTTTACAACTAGCAAAGGACATTCAATATTAACAATTCGAGAAATTACAAACACACATCCTTACACTACGAGATACGCTTCGATATTAGTTAAAATTAATATTTACAAATGAACATAGCGACTGAAATCGCGACATGAATTGCAGATAGTAAAATTGTGTATGTCACAGGTATCTGGTTAAATCTGCTTTTTGATTAAATGACTAGCGAATTCATTTTTTATAATTCCTGTTGCAAATAGCTCTAAGTCATAATATTGTTACCTTATTGTGATTGTTACAGTTCGACAAGGCTTTAAATGAACGTGGCAAGAAAAGGAATTAACGCTATTTTCATACAAAAACGTCAATTTTGACTTTCATTCTCCTTTACCAGCAGCGCCCATTGATATATTCATTTAAAGCCTTGGTAAACTATTTAATAATATGTTTAAATTGTTTCCATATTTTTAGTAAAAGATGGCCCTGTGCGAGTTTATTACGCCGGTTCTTCTCGCCGGGTTAGTTCCCGAACCGGTTGTAGGCACCTTAGCAACGACGTTCGGAAATATTTTTGTAAAAATTACTCTGAATAAAAAATATTTTGAAATATTTTGATTTGATTTGATTGAATGAAACCATTTAATTTTCAGTCAAAAATTTGAGGAGCTGGCCTTTAGTTTTGAAGTTAAACATTACAATCAACGACTTGAAGAGTTGGCCTTTAATCATTCAATTATTCAATTTGTTTCATTCAATAAATTCGCTAGTCATTCAATCAATTAGCAGATTTAACCATATGAACGCGACATATAAAATGTTTAAATTGTGTAAAAATTCGATTGTTGTGTACCACAAAACGGGACTTTGTCTTTCTCATGCAAGATGATAGCGCAGTAGCGCCGTGTCCATCACAACACAATATAATATTTTCGACTTGCAACTTTGAGCTAAAGCTTGAGCCACGAAAAATGTTTGGCAGTTGGTTGACTACGAAGCTTTGGCACGATTCAGACATTCTCAGAACCTGCTCCAAATCCAGTTACTTTACAACAGGCAGGAACTAAATTCTAAGTACGCATGATTTTACAACTAAATTTTGGCGTTTCAATTACTTTGGCACACGTTAATTTTAAATAATATATTAAATTAAAATATTTGGCACATGTAATGTGTACTTTGCTAATTTAAGCTTGTCTTTTTTTTATTATTATGATTAAATTTTGACCGATGACACAATATACTTACTGAATTATTCGCAGTATTTCATCTAGAGAATAAGTGAGAAGTTGTAATTTATTTACCCTTTACTTAAGTCAAGTAAAACGATTATTTGATATTTTTTTATGATTAAAAAGTAAAAATGGGCTTTAAATTTTTAAATTTCTGTGACATCTGTTTTAATACCAAAGCGTATATCAATTTTAAATTTCTAGACTCCCATTTCGGATCTTGTTGAGAAATTAAAACCTTAAATTTGGCTCATCAATTTCATAAGTCGACGATGGTAAATTTACCAATTTTTCTATCAAGATCCGAATAGGATAAATATAAAGTAAAATACATACAAAAGCCTATATTATACTCACAATTTCACATATTATATATTCATAATATAATATGAACGAACAACAATTATTATCATAGAAGTGGAGAAGGAATTAATTTCTGTATTTACATCTAATCGTGTTGGAAGCTCAACGCAAATTTCGTGTGATTTCTCATTAATTACAACTCTTATACTAAATATATAATAGCACATTAAATTATACAAATCATTTGAAAACAACGTGAAAGCTTATACAAGTGAAAATGAAAAATGAAACAATAATCCACTACTGTTTAAAAAACGAAATAAAATATCTTACGTCACTTTTGGAAGACGTTTGATTAAATATTCAAATACGCCTAACTTACATAGACATATAAGTGCAGATTACATTTAAGATAAAGAAATAAAGAAGAAAACGTGCGTCGAAATGATATATATGTATACTTAGAAGAAATTTACTTTACGAAATTCTGGACTTCGATGAACCTAATTATAAAGCGATACGGATTACTCGTTATCCATTCCAACTAAGGCTTACGATTACTTACAACGAGCAGTTAAAAGCAATAAACCTAAAAATGATCTTAAAATAATTATTCAGATTTATTGCTGAATGATATATTGCGAATAAAGCAAATTCGTTTATAATTCTACGTCGTATCACTACAGATCTAATTTAGCACTAAACGTACTGTGAAAGGAACGTAGAAAAATAACTTGTCAATTTAATAATTATTTTAAATTTCTACGTTGACCAACTATATTTACATGTCAACATGTCGGTTAAGTAACTTCTTAAAATTACTGACAGCCATGTGATAGCTGACTATGAGTTCGTAGCTCTATCACCCGATGAAGACAAACTCGCTGTCGTAAAACAACCACATCAACACAAACAAATACAACTCATACGATACAAAATGTAGCCATTTCAAAATGTGACTTTAGTAATATTATCAAAAATAACAAAAACAACAAACATTCGAACAAATATTATACACTGCAGTAGATAACTAATAACAATAATGATTTAAAATCACAAAAACAACAAATTTATCTCACATCGCGCTTCCGAACTGACTCATTCGTCGACTAAATCTAATAAACATTGAGAAGCTAATCCTTTATACCACTTACGTTTACCAATTTTATATTACTTATTGACGGTGTGATTCTAGCGTCGAGTTACATTAATATTAAATTTATTATTCCCTATCTAATACCAGATACACGAGCTACTGTACTTACCCGTTTATCACCCGAAACACAAGACGACAAATATTACGTCGACCTCAGAACGAAAAACATTCGACAAACAACAATGAACGAAGGAAATAAATCTATAGACATGTCTTTCAGACGATAATAACAAGAATACAACCAAAGTTACGGATCACAGGAATATATTTTCAAATACATGTAATATTTATGAGCTAAGTAGAATTTGGCAGTTGAAGAAAATAATCTAAAGACATAACAAATTAACAAGGAAATCTTATTGTATCAAATATTTACTAAATTTGTATGGTAACTAATCGTTGTATCGGCTTAGCTCATCAAATTTCAACAAACCTAGGGGCTTATACTACGTAATTTACATTCATGACAATGTAATACCGAGGATAGGGTTTATCTAAAATTCAAGATAAAATAATGGAACGTAAATTTACCCAGCACTCTCTCATAGTCGTTAACATATACTTCGAATACACTTTGACACTCGATGGTGACCATCACTAGTCTAAACACATTACTAACCTATGGTGTTTTTTTTTAGAAAATCTAACTATTATATTATTTGCAGTCATATAAAAATAACAACAGACCGTTTATATTCTAGCAAATATCTACAATAAAAGTTGGATAATTACAGAATAGTGAGGAAAGCCAGTGGACTTAACTAATTCTTTAATTTATTGATAATACTAATTTGGTGTGTTTCGGTGCGTGCAATAGCACATTCCTACTTTCAATTAACCGATATAATTGTACGAGTATCTTATTAGAAAATTAGTTATAGTATCAGTGACTTTTGAACAATTCCTTGCAAAAATTCCATCGAAGATAACTTGTCTACTGTTCAAGTCACAGGTCTTATAGCAACTGTGCATGTACGAAGAATTGATATTGTGATCATAGACCAATAAGAGTAAAGTTAGCGATTAGATACTCTCCCTTCCTGTCACTATTTGCTATACACATCATGACTCCCCTTTCCTAAGCGAAACTGAGCTTCTTCACAAACGACGAAACTCCTTACAAGTGACAGTCCTAATATACGATTTTCAACCTTTAGCGAGCTTCCACGATGTTACTTATAATAACCATCATCGGTTTCTTAACTAATATAATTTACGTATCACCTAATCTAATCTAGCCGATTGCACTTATTGATTCAAACAGCTATACACATTCAATAACACTTATATTAAGACGAATCACACAAACAGTTTCAATTATTTAATATAACCATCCCTGTTTTCCTATCTGCTCGCTGTTGACTTCATTAAAATATGAATAACCTCTGAGTTATCTAGGTAATCATTATCTAATTCATTATTACGAGTTACTTTGACATATCAAATACGCGGCTCGAAATTTTTTAAATTACGACGAAAAACTACAATACCCTACATGATGGGTTGAGATGACGAAATTTCGAATAAATGTAAGGTTATGTACCTTAAATGATAACAAACGTAATATCTACTAATAGGATCTAGATAACACGAGAAACCAAGGTACACGATCTAATTAAGGTTCTAAGACTAGAAACAATAGATTCAGGCTACCTAAATTTCATTATAGACTAACTTCAAATATCTCAACAATGAATTTATTATTAGGACGTAGTGGTTAGTGCCAATAGTAATTTGAGTCTTTACAATAGATGTGTAAAGTTGTGGTAATACAAACCAGAGGAAGAAATTCGTGTAACTAATTTTACCCTGTACTCTAGGATCATTAGTGAAAATATGGTATATTAGATTATTGATATCTAGAACCACTTGCATGTTTCAGTTGTAACTCTCGCTCTTGTAAAAGCATCCACTAGGCGTCACAAACGTAGAACAAGCACAGTCGATGAATACAGACACTCACACAACATAATATAAAAGTACACATACCTCACCGAAAATATGATATTGCTGGCAATATTTGGCACGCCATTAAAAATGTAATCAAACAAGTTATCAAACTATCTAAGATTATCGAATTTTATAAAAAATGTAATTTACAATTGGCAGTCAATTGCATCAGTAATTATCTAATTAAACAATATCACCGTTGCGACGTGTCTATTTATTACGACTACTATGGCATTAAAATTTGAATACTCATCGTACTTGATGTCTTTAGCATTATTTCTAGAAATATCTACATTACCATTATTATCATATACTAAGTGAGATTACCGTTCGTCATTTAATCGATATTGTCCTTATGATTTTTACGCGAGTACGTAGTTTATAAAATACTAAATATTTTATTCTAGAATATTAATCGATACTAAATAGTGTCTAAGGTGTCCAACATACGTTGCGGACGATCGCGCGTAACTGTGATATTACATTGCGATTTAAAGAAGAGTACCTTTATACAAATCTAACTTTATGAAATTGAGCGTGATCAGGAATTAAATACTATGATAAATAAACTTAGTAGTTAATTATTAATTATGATTAGTAAAAAAACTAAAATTAAACTTAAGCTTAAATTTAAAACTGTACAAGTATTGTGCGTATATTAAAGAAATTACATTCGCAAATGATACAAACAATATACACGAAAATAAAACTGTTGAGGTTACTCCTTACTTCGACTATCGATGGACACAGTCTTGATAAGTTTACATATAAAAAGACGGCTTTGGACACGCAAGCGGCGTAGAACGTTCCGCGGCGCACCGGGCGCTTGGCACACACTGAGCACAAATGAGTTCTCGCCTAGCAGTTCCCCTCTGGGAGCTTTACATAGATCATCCGTGCCACCACATGACGATCAGCTCCCAGAACGTCTTCGGCGGCGAGTGGCCGAAGACGTAAGACGAATTTCAGAGACCCGGGTCGTTTATAGACCCCATCTTTAGGAGTTCCAACTTCTTTTTTGCGATCTTCGAGTACAAAATATCTATAGGCTTCGAGTTGTCGTAGAAAGTGGGCGCCCTAAATATAATTAGCGCGGTCCCGACGACGCACGCTATCGTGAATGCGAATAGGAAAATCCTATCGAGTACCATAGCTACATACTTCCAGTCATCTTCCACCTGCAAGTAAGAACACAAATTAAAACTCCATAAATTTATATTGAAACAATAAATTAAACAATATGAAATTATACTTACACTTTCGAATTTATCCTTATTTTTTACGTGTTGTGCTATAAATCTCGAACCCTCTATAGTCTTCTCCATCTCTCTAACATAGGGTTTATCCAGAGACGGAGTATCATCATCTAAGTCTAGGCGACAAGGTGACCCCGGTGGAGGTGAAAATAATTCATCATCACCTCCCGGCGGAGGAGGCGGGGAGGGCGGCATACCAGGTAGCTCATATTCTTCACATCCCCACTCCTTAAATTTCCCGTCCATTTCATCACCACCGAAGACATCAGTGAGAACCTAAAATGACAAATTTTATTTATCCTAACCATAAAAACAAGTTTTGTGGCGAGGGTTTGAGTTATAATGTTATAGTTTTCGGTACGACAGTAACGCGCGGAAGGGTATCGGTTTCGGGCCCCGTTCGCCGCCTCACATATCATGATCCGTCTGCATTCACTGGGGGACCATAAATAACAGTGGCTGCGTGGTCTCGTTAAGCTCTGCGGCATTGAGTAATAAAGGAAAAACGAAATGGAATGAAATTGGGGCTGGGTGCGATACTTTTTCGATACAAATAAAATACAATAGGTTTAGGATTGAGCCGAAGGAAGTGTTTCGTAAATGAGTCTCGCGTCTGAGGACAATTAAAATTGTTATTGTTCAAGGCGGCTTCGAGTTGAGTAATAGCGTTCTGTTTGTATTGGATCCATCGCGATGGAAAACGTTTTGAATGAAGGAAACTCATTGAGATAAGACGTCGTGCTGTTTTTTCCCTTTTGAAAAGAGCTCTCTACGAATAATTACATTTGCAACCGATTTGGTCCTGTGAATCCCATCAGGCGTTTCAATGTGATCACTTCTCTATTATTGTGAGTTTATTTAAAGTAGAAGTGTTATGTGATTATATTCCTTGGAAATAATAAACTCTTCACTTACCTCCGTGGGTTTATCATTGTCATCATCGTCTGGTGGTTTTTCAGGCCTTTGTATACATAATATTCGAGGTAAAAACTCTATAAAGACTTTCCGCACCCACGGTGCCATGTGATGCGTTACTGGCGACCTAAAATTTACGTTTAGCACCACGATTGTGACTACTACTGATAATGTAACTAGCATCATTGTAAATAACAAATACTTCCCTAACAGAGGAACGGTTAGAGAGGTCGGTGGGATAATTTCTGCTAACAATAAGAAAAACACGGTCAGAGACAGCAGGATAGAGATGCAGAGAGAGATCTTCTCTCCTGAATCTGAAGGGAGGTAGAATACGAGCACTGATAGGAAAGAGATCCCAACGCAAGGTATAATAAGATTGACCGTATAAAAGAGAGTTTTTCTTCTTAAAGTGAGATTGAAAATGATATCAGGATAAGGTTCTTCACAGCACGAGTAGAACTTTTCGTTTCGAGTCGCTGGTACCCGCATGATGTCCCATTCTACTGATATATAGTATTCTGACAAGTCTATACCCATCTTTATTTGATCAGAGTCTGGCGTTTGTTTTAGATGCCGCAAATCCACCTGAAACAAATATTTCACACTTAGTTTATCAATAGAAATACAATAGTATTGTTACTCCTAGATCGAATTAATACTCTGATTGTATATTGTTCTGCTCGCGTAAATAATATTTATACCACACTATCGATAACAGCGGTGGTCCAATGTACAAGCGAAGTCAGAAAATTATATATACAAATGTATACCGATTTTTTATTTGCCTAGTACTTATGTATTTTAAACATTGTCGTGTAATTTGGAGTATAACGTCTCCTAACACATTGCAAAAATGGTTAAATAATTATTATTATTTCTTTATGATGTATTTTGTGTTATGCTATAATATATACTATGATAGCTTAGAAAACACTATACAATATACATAACATAATATTGTTTGTACTCTAAATAATGAATAGGTACATTACGTTCTCAAAAAGTACTAGAAAAAATTCTCGCAGCAATCTCAGTCAATTAATTTATACATTTCTTGAAATAACTAATAACATCTGCTACAAATGGAAGCAACCATTCTGTTTTGCCTTTTAATGGAGGGTTCCTATTCACCTTTAAAATATTACGTTCAATTTAATAACTTCCTCAAAACGAGCATTTAATAATGAGTTAAGACATTATTAAACGCTTCAGGCAATAATAAATTAATCATAGATTGTTAATGCGCCGAGGAGTACTCGTAAGAACTTAATTAAAACAATTTTGGCAATGCTCCAACAATATGAATTATATGACTTATTCTATTGTCTTCGACTAGTTTATTGGTACAAATATGTATGGCCTTACAACTTTCTCTTCGTGTATCATCAACAACTTACTTAACATGGTTTCACATCACAAAATGAAAATTATAGTTACCTCAATTTTTGCAAAGGAGTAAAGTTGCTTCAGACTTCGTTTTACTGTTTTTTAATGTAATGATAACAGCTGTATCTAGTGGAATAACTTAAATAACTAATATTAATGTTGTAACGAATTATACATAGCTTGTGTTAAAAAAGCTTGTTGTGTGATGGCCAGTTTATCAGGTTTTTGTAAGGATTTTACCTACGAATAATAAAAACTAAGGAATCGTAACTCCCATACTATTACCGTTTTAAATTTGGTTCCTTTTGATCTGTCATGTAACGTCAGCCTAGCACCGCTCAAGGTCACCTAAATATTGCAAATGTATTGAAATGTGTACCTAAGGTACACTTTTTTGACAAGTGTTGTGGAGCATGTTTTTTGACGGAGTTACTTTTCCTTAATTTTTATTGTTCGTAGGATTTTACATGTTATTGACCATCGCTTATGATTGGCTCACGTCCTACTAATGTCATACAAATGTTTACCAATTTTTATCGATTTTGAAGGATTCTGTCAAAAATCTTTGCATCCATTGCATTGAGGGACAAATAGCGCTATGTGACCGTAGGGTCTATCGTGTCAAACAGCTATCATATATCACGAAATAACTTGCACATGTCACGATATAGCTATCATATTATGTCTGTCTAATACGACATTTGACACAAAAGACCCTACCGTCCTTGTGGTGGCAAATTATATATCGACAACCCCCATTGACTATAAAAGGGGGGTAAAAACTATACTCAAGTAAAAACTATACTCACCGTATAACCATCGTAACTCCACGAGCCGAACTTCATGAAACAAGTTTGTTCGTCAAACGGGAAGTATTCGACGTCTATCTCACAGAAGGACTTGTAGATGGCGGGGGGCTTCCATATGACTTTACCGTCGTGGTGGAGTATCGCCTTCGTCATGATCGTCACTTCGTAGTTACCGTCCGCACTGGAACAAACAGGATTCGTTAAAAAATCAAATACACTCTGAGGGTCACGGTAGAGGCGAAAACGAGACAGGCTGGAGGAGTCATAAAGATTACGACTGCTGAGTGTTGTATATAGCTTCATCTCCTGCGCCGGTGGTCTAGCGTCGTACTTCTTGAGAATTTTTCAACCACGCGACGTTCGGCGTTTTTCCCCTTCCCAAAAAAAATTTAAACCTATATCACAAAAAGAAGTTGTTATTTTGAAGTCGGTAACATTATTTACTTCCTTGTCACAATTTTTAAGGCCTTATACAGATAATTTCAATGTAATTACACGCCACGTTATACATTGCACGATATTTATTGAAAAAAATATGTTACTTGGCGTTATATCAAGCAATGTAAGTCGCCAGCCGCAAATGGCACGCTCAGCTGCTGAGTACCAGGGAGATATATCGCAGCTGTAATGACTGAAAACAATTCTGGATGTGCTGCAATTTGTAATGCTGGATGATTCCAACTTGATTTCCTTGGATTTACTGTAAATCTTTGTGTCGTGAGTGAAAAGATTTTATGCGATTGGAACTTTTTGATGTTGAGTTTAGATTTGTTTCAGCTTTTCAATCATTATTTGACGATCTTTGGGACATTGAGCAAAATAATATACTATACTAGTGTTGAAGCTAATGTAGCATTTACCTTTTGAGCGAATTTTTGAATGTCGAACGAACAAAACTTTGGACGAAACCATTATATTATGAATATATTTTATTAATAAAGAGGTAAAAGTTTCGAAAACATCAGTAAAATTTCCTAAAAGGCCGTCAAATTGTGACTTCTGACAAACATGTAATCAAAGCGACGTGAATTTCTTGAAAAAATATGAGGGACGCTTTTAGCCTTTCATCGTGACAAACAAAATTACGCTAACGCGAATGCTCAGATAATGAGATCAAATCAGTCGCAGCATCACGAAAACACTTCGAACTTGAGTGACTTAAGCAAATTTTATCATCGCGTCTAAAAGCCTCCGGCGAAGTCGAAAATTGTCCCGTAAATTTGCGCCACCTTCCATTACAAGGTCCCATTAAAAATAAACTTTACAGAATACCCTGAGAGCTCTCAAGTACACAGGTGTACTAAAGAATAAACCTTTAACAACAAAAATATTACACCGCATAATGGCACCTATTTACACCGTGCGAGAGTCTTAAGCTTGTCGCACGTTAAAAATATGTTTGAAACGCTCAGGCGGATATTCAGCTCGAAAATTGTCGCTACATTTTGGCTGTACGTTATTTTTAATTTATCGTGTTACAACTGTCCGCGCTAACTATTCACATAAGGGCGCCATAACACTGCGTTGCGGCGTCGCTTCGCAAAAATAAATTGCTTTTCAAAGGTTGTTTTTGCGATACGCCGCCGCAACGCAGTGTTGTGGCCTGGCCCTAACGCGTGTTTCATGCACACAATGGTGTAGGTAGCACAGATATATTTTATTTACTACAGTTGTTATAAGAAAATAATTGGAAAGACATGACTTCATCATGAATAGACTGATTGGATTGCATAAGGCAACACTAGAGAGTAGAGACACAGACAAAAATTTGCAAATCATTGATATTGTGTATTTCAAGGTTTATATAATAATAAATGTATAGGTGTGTGTTTTTCAATTGTATAGGATACAGGACGTAGTATACTTGTGTAAAAGCATTTCACTTTTTAACCACAAAAAACATTTATAAATGTAAGTCAAATATCAATCGCGTGATTCGAAAATATTAGATCTGGGTGCGGGAGCGACAAAGAAAAATTGATTTTGTCCCATTTTCCTCGAATATGTATTGCCTATTGATAATATTTCTCGATAAGTCGCGATTGCTGCGAGATCGAGGCTTTTCTCGGGGACTGTATATTGTATTTTATCCTTTATTGTGTATACAATAGAATATATAATCTTAAAAGGTGATGTGAACAATGACATTGTAAAGATAAAGAAAAGATCAGCTGTTTGAAACCCACAAAGTATACCTACTTGTGTCCCAAAAAAAAGCATGACGTAAGAATTCAAATAAAGAACAATGGCCAAATCGTACCAGATGATTTATCTGGTACGATTCAGATGATCCACGCCACCGCCTACCTTTTAAGGTAGGCGGTGGCGTCCCGATATGCCATTAGTAGCAAAAAATTCCCTAATATTTTAAGGCATCGAAAAACATTAAAAAAGTGTCTTTATATAGCCACAAAAAAAGATCAATATTTTAGTTTCGTTGTTGTCTTTCATATGTTCTGACAGCCGGCGATCATTCGCATTCGTTCTATTTTTTGGGTAATACTCTAGGAAAAATTGAAGAAATAATTAGAAACGAGATTGCCGAATATACACTTGTAGGCTACACCGCAGTCGGGAAAAAGGTAGTTCTTAAGTCTAACCTCAAAACAATTGTAAACGTTATTAATCATTGTAAAAAACCGTGGCTATTTAGACATAATTCTCAGACGGAATTATGTTTAGAGCATAAAAACAACCAAATCTAACTATAGTTTATTTTGGGACATCAAAAATAAAAGTCGAGTCCAGCTACTATACAAATTTGGCCATGATTCTTTAATTATTAATTATTAAAGTATAAATACAACTAAATATTTTGTGAACGTTTCAAATGCTATTGTCATTATTGTCGTCGAGCAAAAAATAGCAAAAAAAAATACGTTTGTTGTATGGGAGCCCCCTTTAATTATTTGTTTTATTTAAATTTCATTATTAATTATTTATCAAAGTATAAATAAAACTGAGTATTTTGTGAACATTTTAAGTGCGTAACTATTGCCATTATTGATATCGAGCAAAAAATAGCAAAAAAATTACGTTTGTTTATGGGGGCCCCCTAAATTAATATTTAATTTATTTTGTTTTTAGTATTTGTTGTTATAGCGGTAACAGATATACATAATCTGCGAAAATTTCAGAAATCTAGCTATAGCGGTTCTTGAAATGCAGCCTGGAGACAGACAGACGGACAGACAGACATCGAAATCTTAGTAATAGGGTCCCGTTTTTATCGTTTGGGTACGAAACCCAAAAAAAACTGTTACCATGTATATTATTTAGTAAACATTTCTTTGAAATTTACAATGTATAGATGTTATACGACAATCAGTCGTGTCGGCGACCCCACACAAAGGGTGAGCCCTTTACACATGATTGCGAGATCGCTCAGCTCACACACCGGTAGTAATACGGTCGGCTTTGTACTGTTTTATATACGGAATTTAGTTATAATAGGTATAGCTATGTGAATATAGAGGTGTTTCTGTAACCATTTGTCGTTGGCGGCGGCAATTGAATGCCAATGGAAAAATAACTATTTGATTGTCTCCCAGATTAAGATTTTACTCTGTGGTATTACAAAAGTCTTCATATCAGAAAAACACGGGTACACTCGTAGCTACATCCATACTGCTGAACTATGTGACAGTTAATCAGCAGGCAGTTATTTCCTGTTGTTCTATTATAGTACGGGAGCCCTAGAACACATTTTTTATGATTACTATCAAGCAAATTTGTTGTGAGTAGAAGCTACTCACAACAAATTTAAGCATTTTGATAAGATGAACAACATTTTTATTTGCGAAAACTTCCTTTCGATAATTTTTTCTAACAGAGATAGAAAGGATACTTTGACTTGATGGTCCTAAAATATGGATTGATCAATTTGTAGGACAATGTTACTCATAAATTAACAACCTATCAATATACAAAAAATCAGCTTGTTAGGGTTCCGTTTTAGGGATCAGTAGTCAACCAAGTTCTGTTGATTACAGCACCCTATAACGGAACCCTAACGAGCAGATTTTTTGTATAGGTATTGATATATTAATAGTCATATAATTTAAGAGTAATATTGTTCTACAAATAAAACAGTCCATATTTTAGGACCATCAATTATTCAAAGTACCAAATCCTTTCTATCTCTGTTAGCTACCACTTTCGAGATTTTTCGCAAATAAAAATGTTGTTCGTCTTATCAAAATGAAGCTACTCACAAAAAATTAGCTTGATAGTTCCCGTACTATAAATACAGTAAAACGTAAAAAAATTGATTGTCACGGTTTTTCCTTGGGTACGAAAGAGAAATTATAGGCGTTTTGCGTTTGTCACATTTATTTATCGTACCATACTTAGCGCTACCTTGATGCTATTTAGATTAGAGCCAGCACTTATCATGCCTTCCGCCTGGCCAACTTCAGCAGTTACCGTTTGAGACTCAACTGTATTACAATGGAGTAAAGTTTAAAACCGCCACATCCGTCAGAATGTTACGTAGCGTTAATGCATAGAAATGCGGTGAGCTGCCACGGATAATGGCTGACTTTGTGGATATATGGATTTAAAAATGCATAAGTGTGGCAGTGCCAATCGAATATTCTTGAGCTTCTGCCAAATGTCATTTATAATTTTTTTTTCTCATTGGATACAAATTGCAAAGATGAATTTTACGGTCTGCAAGTGAAAATAATCCAAGAAGAATTTAATTAATATAATTATATCATGCTCTGGTTTTAGTAGTTGGATCATTTATATATCAAAACCAACTTTAATTTTTCTGACAACGATCTATCTTTGATGAAGATAACATAAACAACTTCCTGCTAACAGAGCAGCTATAAAACCTTTTAACGGCCCAGGAAAAAAGGGGAAATTTTGCAAGCCTATAAAATCAGAGATAGCGCTAGATAATCCTAATCATTGGCAGTTAAAAGAACTATAAAAAGGCGAACATAACCATTTACCTTCCAGATACGGTTTGGCTTAGAGTGGTGTATCTACAAATCCTACGATAGTCTTTCTTTAAATCCTGAGACGTGGTTTAAGAAAATAAAACGATACGATGACTGAAAGTTCGTGTATAAATTCAATGAAAGAACGCTAAAAATAAAAAGTGCATTTTTATTTTTAGTTAATAATAATAACATTGGAGTCTAGACATTGAAACCCTTCATTACCTTGCTATTTTTACTCACATTTACCGAGAAAGAGAGGTAAACGAACGCAACTAGTTTTTGTAAAAGAAAGATAAATAATATTCAGAAGGATCAGAAAACGCAATTAGCTGACTCATCCCCCGCGTCGAAGATACACAACATAATCAACGGTCAGAAAAATGGTCGGGAGGATCTCCATAAAATTACAGGAAAAGTTGTCTCGCCAAAAGATATTTCTAAATTTCACGGGATAAACGCGAGGGTAGGGAAGTTTTTGTCGCGGTTAGCGATAAAATCGTCCACTCATCGTGATAATGCAAAATAATGTGTGTCCAAGAAAAAGGGAGATAAGGGCGAAATCACATTTTATAGACGAAGTTTGTGATCATTGAAAGAAATGGGACCGAAACTTGGCTTTTTCGGGGCGCAGGTTCTTTCAAACTTTCCGACATTAATTCCATTGCAAAGACCTTCTAGTTGGATGAAATAATTTATCGATTTTATGTTGTTTTTGTTTTTACTGGCTTTTATTGGCCTCTTTCTATTTTTAAATATGTTCAGTACAATTGCATTGGAATTTCTACAATTATTACTAGAAAATTTTGTTTAAATTACATTATGATCGGGATGGTTGGCGCTCGTTGGGGGAGGCCTACGTTCAGCGGTGGACGGCAATAGGCTGATGATGATGATATCATGATCATCAGCCTATTGCCGTCCACCGATTTCTTAGATATTAGTTGAGTCTTTTATCAAATACTATAAACCATCTGTTTAAAAATATAAAATGAGATGATCAATAACTTACTTGTTATAAAGCACTATGTCTGGCAGCCAAATGTGTTCGGAAGGCACGTGCAAGGTTTCGACGCCACCGTAGTCGTCGGGGTTCCACTTCAGCTTGTAATCGTTCCATTCCTGGAACAAAATATTTTTTTTAATTTTTAGAGGTAAGTACATTTATTTTCGGTGAATTTTTGAAGGTATATAATATAATGCTTTTTCAGGTATTAATTAGGTAAACTTAGTATATTTTTTGCTATAAATCCCAGTAAAACTTTTTTGCAATAAAATTGTAAAAATCCAGTAACACCTAGTGTTATAAGTAATATTTATTTCAACTTGTAAATTAATATTAAGAATTAAATTTGCTGACCAGGGTTTATTACTAGTGAAATTATTTTAATAGTTACTAAACCATATTGTAACCACCCTAAAATTTAAAAAGATCGAGACGCCAATATAATACAAGAAAAACATGTTTTGAATCACAAATATAAAAAATGTACAAAGAGTAAAAAAGTGTTTAAATCTGAGATAAAAATATGAAAAACCTTTCGAGGAGATAAAATTTCGAGCTAGTTGTTATTATCCGATAAGATTCTTGGATATTTTAAGCCAACATTTTGTATAAACATAAAAGAGAATTACATTACATGAAATTTATAGCGAAAAAAGTTTCCACTATCCGAGAAATCTTTCTACGTATAAATAATGGGTCTATCTGACCGGAAGATCTTTCCATTGTACCCATTTAACCCTAACGCCGCACTCGTATTTAGAAGTGTCCTTAAAAGAGTGTTCTTGGGTCAAATAAATCCCGCGTGTTAGTATAGAGCTCGGGGAAGGAAATTGCGGACCTTATTAGATTCCGGCTAAGCACCAATGGCGGTTTAAGTGAAAATAAAATTGTACTTTTTACAAAATTTTTCGTAAGATGTTTACTGTAAGTGTTCAGAAAGGATACGAAATCAAAAGAACCAAAGTTATTGAGTATTACTGAAAAAACCTGTACTAGGTTTATCTAAAGATCTAGCTTTTTTTCTTTAGCTTAAGCGGCTGATAAGTCTAATTTAAATGTTAGCAATAAATACAAAAAAGAGTTCCCATGATTTTTTAAGCTAATACTAGGTATTATAATGATGTTTTAGAGAATGCAAACGACTTAACTTCAACTATAATAATTAAAATAACTCATCTAACTTGTAAAATTAATTGTGAGCCCGGCAATATTGTTCCAACACTTGATGTCAAATGTTATGGCAAATTGCAAGTGCCTAAGTACGTTTGGCGACAAGCAACTTAGACAGTATTCAGGAAATTGTTGCATAGTGTTGTTGTGTTGAAGACTATTGGGCCACTCCGTCTTCCGCACATTTTAGGGTTGGCAAATTTTGAATTTCCTATTTTGATTTATTACTACTGATTACTGAAGTTGTTGAATGTGGATTAATTATTATGTGAAATGAAGAGAAAATATTGTGTTCTATAGATGTTTTTCTACCAACGCTCAAATTTTGTTTATGCGTTTGCGTTGAATTGTAAATTCAACAAAAACGCTTTCTTATAAGTTTTTTGGATAATCTTCACCTAACTGACCAAAAGCCTAGTACTATTTATGAATATCCTAAAGATCTTTCCATTTCAACAACATCAAAAGTAATAAGGTATCATAACTTCTAATTCGGGGCGCCCCCGCCATCTTGAATATTCAAAAAGCCGTATCAGTTTAAATAGCTGCTCTTTCATTATGAAACTTAATTATTATTTTTGCCAGCCCTATAGACAAAATTACTGTTGGGAAAACTCAATTTAAATTTGATGCTGTCTTAATTTCAGAGTGTCTTAGCAAATACGCAAAAGTCGTGTAAAGTTAAATGATTAATTAAATAGAGTGCGATTCCCGAGCTTTTGACGATAAAAGCAAGGACGTTGAAATAATAGCCGGACGGATCGCCATCAAGAAAAAAGTGAAGCATAACAATGGCGCCGTTTTCACTATGTGTGAGAGAATTGAGTGTTGCCATATATGTAAAAAAAATCCCCGACTATATTCCGTTCCAGAATTAATTTGACGAAGTTGTTTCACGGGTCAAAAGCTATACTCGACATGTTAATAATACTTCCTCTAATTCTGTAACAATATAATAAAGTGCGACAACTGACAAGGCTTTAAATGAATGTGGGCGGGGGCGCTGCTGGTAAAGGAGAACTGTAAAAAATGTCGTTTTTGTATAATGGCAGCGTTAGTTCCTTTTTTCGCCACGTTCATTTAAAGCCTTGTCGAGCTTTAAGTGTGAATTATTTTACTATGCAGCAACACGGTTGATGAGGTAAATAATAAATATGGTTTTGAAAAGAAACAAAGTGATCTCTTTCACGAGAAAGATCACAAAAACAAAGGAAGTAACACTATTGATTTGAAGTAGATACCACACTGTGTATCTCAGATTTATTTTTTCAAATTATCGGTTCCGGTTAAGGTGCCCATACACGGGACAATTTGTCGTTTCGATCGATCGTCATGAAAATCGTCTAATCGATCTATTGAACGTAAAATCGTTTGCGATATTGCTACACACGTAAAATTTGTCGTTCGATTTTAACATCGAGGAGATAAATCGTTACGATAATAACTGTCCCGTGTATGACCACCTTTATGGTTTTGAAAAAAATGAATTGCATATTTTCAATCTACTATTTATGGGCTACCTTGCTGTACATAAATTATTTTAATTGACTATTGGTTTTTTTGGGCATAGTCCTTTCGTTTTAAAATTTCCCGCTTCTTTTAACTTTATAATATAAAAACTTTATATTATAAAGTTATTAAGTAAAAATATGTCCATTCTATAATACAAACTCTCAAAAAAATAATAATTTGTATTAGATTTCGTTTACTGTCTACACCCCTATTATTGTATTCCTGCTTAATTACTGGTCAATAGTATGCCAAATACTTACATGACACTAATAAAAGACAATAAAATTAATTAATTAATTATTTAAAAATAATTTAAAATTTTCCCCGGTTTAGGGAAAATTTCCCCACTTTGTTATGGACACTACTGACCTGTTGAAGTTGAGGTTTTGAGTTCCAAGCAATTGAATTAATATTTACATTACTTTATCAAAATACTTTAAAAATATGTTATCTTACCTATGAAAGGTTATTCCTTGATGTATTTTATGTAGGGTTGTATTGTTCTTGCACCATTTTACAACACAAGATGGCATATTTATTTTTATTTATGAATTACAAAGACGTTACACCGCGATGCATTCTAATTGCGTAATGACGGTACGATCGGCTTATTACAGTGCGAGTGTGTGTGTAAGATGTGTATGTATGATCGCCTCGGCTTATTAAGAGTGCTTCACTTTTTTCGTAATGGCGATCCGTCCGGCTATTATTTCAACGTCCTTGGATAAAAGCTGTTTTGTTTACACAATATATTTTTTACCGATTTCCAAAAAGGAGGAGGATAACCTCCTCCTTTTTGGAAGTCAGTTCAACATAATATAAATGTTCGTCTCTTTATATTATTTATCACAATTGTTTATAACAATTCTGGCACGTATATACTGTTATATTTTGTAACTTTATCAAAATCTGGTAAATCTATCTATATAAATATAATGAATTTAAAATGTTGTTAGTCTCGCTAAAACTCGAGAACCCCTTAACCAATTTAGCTGATTTTAGTCTTGAAATATTATATTTGGAAGTCCAGGGAAGGTTTATATGAAGTTCGCCGTGTCATCTAGTAATTAATAGTTTTTGGGCACAAATTGATTGAAATTTTAATATTAGAATAGTAAAGAATATGAAGCAAAGCTATAGAAATCAAGGAAATAATAATATTATAATAAAAGATCAAATTCAAATTCAAATTCAAATGTCTTTATTGCCAGAATGTTGTTGATATAAAGGTCTTATTCACTACTTATAGTTCTAACATTCTGCCATAACAATGGCGTGCAATTAAATTAAATATAGTATAAGTAAAATTAATTAATACCCACATCATTATCTTACAAAGAATTTTATATATAATTTGTCAATTGAAGAAATATATTATAAGCTTCATATAAAATAAAATACATTTCAAATTGAATAACTATACAATAATAATAATTACATTACATAGAAAATATTTATGTCATAAGAGATTTTAATTAATTAATTTTATTACATCATACATTGAATTATTGGTTTATAATTGTCAAATTTAATTAATTTTAATAGATAATATATATGTTATACATTGCATTATTTTTCTTTAAATGTCATATATTCGTTTAATGTGTAAAAACAATTGTTTAATAGCCATTTAGTAATTTGTCTTTTAAAGTTACTTGCATTTAATGATTTAAAATTATCTGGTAATTTATTAAAAATGTTAATGGCGTTAATGTACACATTTTTCCTATATACATCCATGTGGCACTGTGGCATGTACAGTTTATATTTGTATCTTGCTGTAGCACTTCTATTGTTGACATCAGCATTTTTTGGAAAGTAGTGCGAATGTTGCTTAACAAAAACACAAATATCTCTTATATACAAGCATACCAAAGGGAGGATCTGTAATTTCTGAAAAATTGGTTTGCAACTATCTAATGGGGAAGCTCCACAGATTGCCCTTACACACTTCTTCTGAACTTTAAATGCCCTATCAATTTCAACAGAGTTTCCCCATAGTAGTAGCCCATATGAGAGTACAGACGAAACATATCCGTGGTATGCACAACGTGCTGCTTCGGTCGAGACTTTTAGACGTAATATTTTAATCGCGTATATAAACTTGTCAATTTTATCGCATACATGGTTTACATGATCCTTCCAGTCACAGTGTCTATCTACAATTATTCCTAAAAATTTTGCTGAATTAACTTCTTCTATAGCAGTTCCGTCAATGTTAATATTCAAGTCAATAGGTCGTGTTCTATAATCTCTAAATTGTATTAATTTTGTTTTATTTATATTAATTTTTAAATTATTATTATTAAGCCATGTCATGATTTTTTTAATTGTATTATAAATGTCATTTTGAAAATAATTTATATTTTTACGCTTAATTATAGCCGTGGTGTCGTCTGCAAATAAAATTGTATATTGATCTGTTACGTTAGGAAGGTCATTAATGTAAATTAAAAAAAGTAACGGACCTAGTATGCTACCTTGCGGGACCCCGAAATTATTAGGTAAAAAGTCCGACCTGGTAGTAGATTCTTTCCCTTTTTGAATGTTCGATATTTGTACACATTGCTTTCGTCCCGATAGATAACTTTTAATCCAGTCCAAGGCTTTGCCACGTATTCCATATTTTTCTAGCTTATATAGTAGCAGCTTATGATCTACGAAGTCAAAAGCTTTAGACATATCTAGAAATATCGCTGCTACTGGGTTTTTATCATTTATAGCTTCTGTTATGTATTTAATAAGATTAAAACAAGCTAAAGTTGTATTACTATTTTTACGAAAACCGAATTGTTGTGGAGTAAGTATATTATTTGTAGTGACAAATTCGTAAAGCCTTTTTATTATAATTTTTTCGAATACTTTAGATATAACTGGAATCAAGGTGACCGGTCTATAATTATTTATGTCAGTTTTATCTCCTTTTTTAAATAGAGGTTTGACTATAGACGTTTTTAATATTTCGGGGAATTCACCTTCTTCAAAAGATAGATTTATGATATAGCTTAAGGGACCACATATATGTTTCGCACAAGCTTTAATCATTTTTGTATTTAAGTTATCAATTCCTACTGAATTACTGTTGTTAAGACTATTTATTGTTTGAAGTACCTCATGTTGATCGGTCGGCCTAAGAAAAATTGTATTTATTAATTGTGTACTTAAAGTTTTAGCAATGTCATTTGTTTTAAATTTAAATTCTTTGTTCGTCAATTCTGTATAGTATTTATTAAATGCTTTGGCAATGTCATTAGTAGCCGTAAGAACTTTGTCATTATAAGAAATTGTATTTATGTCATGATTAGATTTTATGTCATTAATGTTATTGTTTATAATGTCCCAAATTGCTTTACATTTATTTTTATTCTTATTTATATATTTTTTATTTTGTAACTGTCTTGATTTATAAATACATTTTTTAAGAGTTTTATAATAAGTTAAATATTTTTTATAATTGTTAGATTTGTCTTCACTTGTTGATTTATATTTAAGATACAATTTCCTTTTTACGATGCATGATTTTCTTAATCCCTTAGTAAGCCATAATTTATTCGTCTGTCTATTGTTTTGCTTGCATATTATTACTGGGAAACATAATTCAAAGAATAACTTTAATGTGTCATGGAATTCCTTAAAAGCTTGATTTAAGCTGCTCATTTTATAAACATCCGAGAATTTGTATGATGATAAACAGTTACAAAATTTTGTTATATTGTCATTGCTAAAATCTCTAACAGACTTCGTCCAGGAGACTAGTTCATGTTTCTTCTTTACCCTTACTGTAAGTAACTGGCCTGTTTCGTGGTCTGATAGAGCAAGATGGTGAATTTCTGCGGTACAAAATTTTATATTACTGGCAAACTGATCGAGGCATGCCATTTTTCTCGTCGGTGTTGTAATATGTAATTTTATATTGTAATTTTTTAGCATGTTGATAAGGTCTCGACAATGTTTATTAGGATTTAATGTATCAAGGTTCCAGTCTCCGCATAAAATAATTTTTTTGAACCTTACAGCTATTTTTGATAACAGCAATTCCAATTTTTCTATAAAAACAATAGGGTTACTAGACGGTGTTCGGTATATGCATAAAATTAAGATTTTTGGCGACAAAATTTCTATACCCGAAACTTCAAAATTAAAATTACTAGACAATTCTTTAATGTTATTTAGATTTTTACACTCAATGTTATTTTTTGTTAATATGCATGTTCCACCCCTTTTTTTGGATCGCGAATATGAAGAAGTCATTTTATAACCCGGTATTTTAAGTAATGACTCCATTCCTTTTTTTATAAAGGTTTCGGATAAGCAAATCACATCTATATCTATATTTTTTTGCGTGAACTCCGACAATGCAAATACGATTTCTTCAGATTTACTAATGGCACCAGCAATGTTTTGGTGGAATATGGTCAAACTACGACTTTTGTCTTTTTTATTCAAGAAAAAACGTTTTATCTTTATTTGGTACAGATACTTTAGTTTTTGAAAAGTAGTAGGGAATTGTACCTTTTTTGTGATTTACGCCTATACTCTGTGATGAATTTTGATCGGAATTACGTTGAAATTGTTTCGGTTGAAAATCATTTTGAGCGATTATTTCATTATTATTTATATAGGGCTCTATTTTATTACACATAATATTCTTTTTGGTGTTTAAAAGTAATAATTCTAATAATTCTAATTCGATGCTTAAGATGAAACTAATTCTTTTTATCAACATTTTTCTATTTATATACTTGTGATTATTAATATTTTTTAAAAATAGACAATTCCTATAATTTTTTGCAATTAATTCTATTTGGCTATTGAGCAATTTCACGTTTAAAGAATAGTTATATTGTGTTTTTAATATGAATACTTGTTGCCTTCGAAATACGTACAAAATGTTGCTTAGGTTTGTCAAAAAACAAAAAGGATTTTTATCATTACTACCTAATGCTAAAACAACAATGTCATCCTTGTTCAATGTTGCTACTAAATTATTACAAATCTGAAGTATGTTGTTACAATTTGCAAAAGAAAGAACTATTCCAAGTATTTCGTACATAATATTATTGTTTCTTTTTTTTTGGTCGTATTGCATTTGTGTGGCTAGACCTTTTACTTGTTGGTCCCCAACTATAAGTATTTTTTTCTTCTGAGTACACGATCCGCCATCTAGCGGAGCTACTGCGATTTCCGCGTTATCTGTTTTATTATCATCCAATATTGGATTTTTTATTGTTGCTAAACCTGCTAATGGTGATATTCTTGTTTTTTGAAGTTCATCAAACAGTGGACGGGGGCGACATCTAGGTGTTTCATCCAAAATTCTACAGTGGTTGTATGCTGACGAATGTAACGGTAGCTTCATTCCAATATTTGTGATTCTAGTACTTATTGGTGTCAAGCATTTTTGAAAACATTTTTTTGGTGTGCTTTTTACAGTAGAAGTTGTTATGTTTCTTAAGAAGTCTATTTGTTTATTTTTTTCCTCTATAGTATGTTTTAGGCTGGAGCATTCTAAATTCAGATTCATTATTTCTTCATGGGCGGTCTGATTTTCAGTTTGAAGGGTATTAATTTTTTCTTTGAGCATAATAATTTCTGAATAATGGTTACAAGCTGTTACATCAGGAACGCTACTAATCGATTGTTCCAAAAATGAAGTAAAGGTGTTGTCCTGATATTCTATTTCTGACAAATCTGTGTCTGATTTTCGTCGTCTAGGAGGTCTTCTAAGAGTTACATATTCATCGTCCATTTTCTATAAAACTAGTTATTCCTGGTGATCTTTCTCAATCGGTAATTAAAAAAATATATATATGGTTAAATTTTTTTTTTTGTCATAGGCCTCGTATCCGTCGGTGTGATTATCTATGGTAACTTGTCAATGTATTTCATGTGTCAGCTGTCGCCTGTCAATTGTCAGTTGTCATCAGTTGCAAGATATTTTACGGTACATAAGATAACTTTTTTGGATTTGTAAAAATATTTATCCAGAAGGTAGCAGTTTATCCGTTAATCTAGTTTTTAAAATTTTCAAAATGTTGACAACGGATGTAATTATGTTATAATTGTTGGTGTTTTACATAATATGAAGCGTATCTGCTCCTTGTAATTAACTTTCTTGTTTTGATGCTGGAGGATGTGAATGCAGTAGGTTTGTATTGCTATTTTCCGAGAAATTCTGTAGTTTTTATAGCAAAACTGGTATCAAAACACTAGTACCAAGTAAGTTTTGGATAATTACTCACTGTTTTGTCCTCGTCACAGGTAATTACTTGCCAACACTTATACACAATTTTGGGGTTATATGGATTGTTTTAGTCCACTTTTTATGCAAGTTATTTAAGTATTTTAATTTATAATTAAAATACTTAAATAACTTGCAAAAAGCGTCTGCAGGAGAAATAAAAGACGAATCAATGAAACAATTATTCACGCTAGTCTCGATTCATTCTAATAAAAATTCTATCAAGGAGAGCTCTCATTTAATTGAAAAAATTCTAAAGCAAAAGCACTAAATATATTTTTAACGCACTAAGATTTTTTGCGAAGGGGAAAAGAGAAGAGAGAAGAATTTTTCAAGCGCAAAGTCTTTTAACCATAACGCAATTGTTGTCCCGATTGTTTAACTGTTAAGCAACAATCTAGAAAACAAACAAGTTTCAAACTCCAAATATCAGAAAAGCAAGCAAAACACTAAAATGTTTGCAATAAAAATGTTGCTTCACAAGAATTTCTCTGTGTAAAGCTAAAATCACATGGATCGCTTTTATAAAATTAAAACATGCAAAGTTAAAAGTTAAACGAAACTATGGAATATTAAGTTTGAAGCGGAAGGCGAGTTTCATAAACTATTTACACGCTTCCACGTTTTTTACGTGTTTTGAATACATTGTTTTCTATTTTGTTTAGATTGTTGTACGTAATATAATATTATACCTATGAATATGTCAGCATAAGGCGCAGCGCAGGTGACAGACTATCCGTGACGCACTTTTTAGTCCGTGGAAATAGAACCTATGCAATTATATTAAGCAGTAACGCACAAATTTGCGCTGCGCGTCGTGTGCGTTACTGCATATAATTGCATACCTAGGTTATATTTCCACAGACTAAAAAGTGCGTCACGGATAGTCTGTCGTCTGCGCTGCGCCTTCATGTTTTTTGAAGTGAAAAGTTCTTTTGCGTTTTGGATGGGTAAAAATTCAAACTCACGCCAGGAAACGTGACTCGGGCGAAAATTCGTACGACGGAAGTAAACCGGCGCAGCAGAGGAAGTTATATCGCCTTATATGCCGCGATGCAAAATTGTATGTATGTTTCTGCTGTTGTATATCACACGTCCGTTTGATTTTCATTCAGAATCCATCACGGTTTTAACGCCTAAAGGTACAAGTTGGAACCGAGCGACACGCGACAACTGCAGACGACGTGTCGTCGCGACACTACTGGTCTATGTATTTTTTTTAATGAAATAAAGGGGCAAACTAGCAAATGCGTCACCTAATGGAAAGCAACTTCCGTCGCCCATGGACACTCGCAGCATCAGAAGAGCTGCAGGTGCGTTGCCGGCCGTTTAAGAGGGAATAGGGTAATAGGGGAGGGTAGGGAATAGGGTAGGGGATCGGGCCTCCGGTAAACTCACTCACTCGGCGAAACACAGCGCAAGCGCTGTTTCACGCCAGTTTTTATGTGAGAACGTGGTATTTCTCCGGTCGAGCCGGCCCATTCGTGCCGAAGCATGGCTCTCCCACGTGATATTTCTATAAATAAGTGTCGCTAGCTTCGTGTCGCTAGCTGCGGAGGGTGTTTCATAGAAATACATGTCCAAACCAGTGTCCAGTAGTGTCGCGACTCGCGACAACACGTCGTCTGCAGTTGTCCAGTGTCGCTCGGTTCCAACCATAAAGTTAATATACCTAGCGAAATAGAGAAACAAAGGCCAGAGCAAGAGAGATGTCACTATCAGTAACACTGCGTGGTAAAAAGAGACGTGTGATACATTACTTACCTTTCAATCATGCTTGAGTAAGCGTTTAAGTAGTAAGTACACATATTTTTACACACAGATGTAACCAATTTTGGTTTCGTTTAACAGCTCGAGACTGTTGCTCTATTCCGCTAGGTATATTAACTTTATGGTTCCACAAAATGATGTATTCGAATTTTAAAGGAATGATATGATGATGTATTGATGGAAATTAGACCCGCGTTACGAGCTAAGTAACTTAACACGTCAAATCATTCACGCCTTAAAAATCCGTCGATCCCTGAATGATTTATGACATGAGCCCTTCATTGTAGTCGATTGCGATGAATAAGCCAAATTAGGAAAAAGCCAAAAAAGCTACGAGAGAAATGATCTCCAAAAATTTCGACAAAGCCTATCTATATATATAAAATCGGCCAAGTGCGAGTCGGACTCGCGCACGAATGGTTCCGTATCATTATAGAGCAAAATTAGGCCAAATTTTGTGTTTTTTGTATGGGAGCCCCTCTTAATTTTTTTATTAAATATTAATATTATTATCAAATATTAAAGTACACATAAAACTAAGGATTGTTTGAAAAATTCAAGTACCTACCTATTGCTATTATTGATATAGAGCAAAAAAGGCCAAAAAATCACGTTTGTTGTATGGGAGCCCTCCTTAAATATTAATTTTATTTTATTTTTAGTATTTATTGTTATAGCGGCAATATATATACACAATCTGTGAAAATTTCAACACTCTAGCTATTACCGTTCTTGAGTTACAGCCTGGAGACATACAGACAGACGGACAGACAACGAAGTCTTAGTAATAGGGTCCCGTTTTTACCCTTTGGGTACGGATACCTAAAATGGATTTTCAATTGTGTTAGTAACGCTAAAACTCGAAAACGGCTGCACGGATTTGGCTAATTTTAGTCTTAAAATATTTGTAGAAGTCAAGGGAAGGATTTAAAGTGACACGAAGTTGACCGGGACAGCTAGTTAATATATATTTATTTGGTTATACTTGGTAGAGAGTGCAATATGTTCTGGTACATAGTGATATATATATTTTTAATAATAATAATATCTATGGACGCTTCACACCACGTCTGGCCCCGTGCTAAGTACCTAAAGGTCTTGTGTTACAGGTACCAGACAACGGAAATATATTTAATACTCTTATACTATACATATATTTAAGATTTTTATTATATCATACACATATTTAATACACATCCAGACCCGGGAACATTGAAAACTCTTTGTTCCGTCGGCGGGATTCGAACCCGCGACCTCCGGCTTGAGCTACCGACGCGCTCACCACTGAGCCACAGAGGTCGTCAAGTATAAAAATATATTATAAAAGTTATCTTTGCTATAAGTCCGTATATCAATAAATCAATCAAATTCTTTATCAAACACACTATAGTCAAAGATGGAATAAACATATAAATAGTTCACGTCCTTAAATCCCATCTCAATTCTCATGTTATTGAAGTACCAAGTACCAACAAAGTCTTTGGACAATTTAATGTGAATACTGGATACTTTAATTACCTTTCAAAAACTGTAAACCATTACAAAACACACGTAGGATCAAATTCTCACAAAATACACATAAAAGTAATGGTTAAACGAAAACGTATATCAAAAAACACATCAGCATACCCGAGAAAAAAAATATTAACCACATAAAATTCGAACTACCATACTCTTCCTATAAATCACAAGGCTTAGGTCGCGCGTTGTTGGCTGTATATTGCGCTAAAGCCTGCTATACAAGTATACAAGCATACTGCAGAGTTTGTCACAAACAGAGAAAACAATCATTTTTATTTTATTTTTATGAGCCCATGCTATCCCACTGCTGGGCAAAGGCCTCCCCCAAGTTCTTCCATCTGTCTCGCTCCAACGCCACCGCGGGCCAGCCTGACTTGTAGGCATCCAGTTCATCTCGCCATCTTTTTGGAGGCTGTCCACGGCGGCGTCGTCCGTCCACTGGTACCCACTCTGTGGTGACCTATGCCCAACGGTCAGGATACAATCATGAGCTATTTTTATTTTTTATAAAATAAGGGGGCAAACGAGCAAACAGGTCGCCCTATTGGAAAGCAACTTCCGTTGCCCATGGACAATCGCAGCATCAGAAGAGCTGCAGGTGCGTTGCCGGCCTTTTAAGAGGGAATATTACTAATAGGGGAGGATAGGGATGGGAAGAGAAAGGAATAGGGGAGGGTAGGGAAGGGAATAGTGTAGGGGACTGGGCCTCCGGTAAACTCACTCACTCGGCGAAACACAGCGCAAGCGCTTTTTCACGCCGGTTTTCTGTGAGAACGTGGTATTTCTCCGGTCGAGCCGGCCCATTCGTGCCGAAGCATGTCTCTTCCACGTCTAGATTGAGCTATGCTGGATTTATATTAGTCCGCGCGAACGCGTGTTTAGCCGCTACACCGCGAGATCACAAGATCTCTAAGTAACGATTTATGTATAACGCCTCCGTATTCCAGTAGTTTAGAGCGTGGCTCTCGACTCTCGGAGGTCGTGGGTTTGATTCCCGCGTTGGAAACAAGTTATTTCTAAGTTTGATTAGGACATTCATGCAGACCGATTACCTGATTGTCTGACAAGTAAGATGATCCATGCGTCGGATGGGCATGTAAAAAGTCGGTCCTGCGCCTGATCTCTCGGTCCGTCCCACTGGGTTATGAGAGTAAAAGGAATAGAGAGCGCTCTTGTGTACTGCGCACACACTTGGGCACTATTAAAATAAGTGCGGTGGCCTGGTTTCAATGAAACCGGCCACCGCCCTCGAAATCGGTGTGGGAGGCATTTTTATATATAAACTAGAGATCGCCCAATGGTCGAAATTTGACCTTAGTTTCAACGACATTAGGACTAAAAAAATATTGACATTATCATATTTTTTTCAACTCTTGTCTCTAGGACTCGGCTGATCTCAGACTGGCCGTGTAAGCATTGTCTAATAGTATCTAAAATTCAAGTAAAAATTATAATATATTATTTTCAATTTCTCATCTTGTTGTCAACAGACTTCAACCATAAATAAAAGAGTATAATTCGTATGTATAGGCTTGTCACTCAAAAATCTGTCATTTTTCCTAGTGTGTGTAATGTTTTATTTGTTAAAAAAAAGTATGATAAAGACATAATTTCAAAATAATATTAGCTCGATGCACTCCTTCACCATATAAACTACTAGCTGTTGCCCGCGACTTCGTCCGCGTGGACTTCAGTTTATAGCGCGCGATGTCAACAAAATTGGTGTCAAAAGCTTTTATAAAAAAAACCCTGGTAAATCAATACAGCTGTGCAGTGTGCAAACAATAAGTACTTCATTTATGTATGTTAAACTTTATATATTATGCCAAATTTTAAAGCTTATTTAGCCCCCCAATTACACAACTTTACCCATAAACTATTTATCATTGATAGGTTTAGCCCCAATTTCACCAACGTCTGTTAGTGTTAACAGCTTGTTAAAATATCCTGTCTTCTCTTTCATACATATGAAAAACAAAACAGCTAACGTGATACTAATTCGAGCATTAACTTTAACAGTCGTTGGTGAAATTTGGTCTTAAGGTTACGTCACTGCCTGCACAGATAAAGTACTGAGTTATTTAATACCGTAGAATAGATATAACAATCGAAAAAAATCGAGACTTAAATGTAGGATGATACCACCTCTTATAGAAAGACTTTTGCTAGCGCGATGTAGAAGACGCACGGCGCCATCTATTATGAATTTTTTGAACAAATTTACGACCCTTACAACCCTTTTTTCCAGTAAAAAAGTAGCCTATGCCCTTTCTCAGGCTTTAGACTATCAGTATACAAAATTTCATTACAATCGGTTCGGTAGTTTTGGCGTTTGGCGTGAAAGCGAGACTGACAGACAGACAGACAGACAGAGATACTTTCGCATTCATAATATTAGTACAGATTATGTGCACACTGCACAGCTGTTTTTGGGTATTTTGATTAATTAAGGGCCGCGCTACACCGGAATGGCAGCGGCGAGGCGAGCACTTTCAGCGCTGCCATTATGGTGTAGCGCGGCCCTAAGAGGGGTACCACTTACCAGGGTTTTAAAAAGTTTTTAAATTTGACACAAATTTTGTTGACACCGCGCGCTATAAACTAAAGTCCACGCGGACGAAGTCGCGGGCAACAGCTAGTTATGAATAAAAACAATAATATATAATAAAGTAGGTACCGTATGATTAGTTCTGTTATAATAATGAAGTAAAAAATAAAGCGCCATCTGTTTTCATATATTAGAATTAAAATGTTGATTGCATTGATATATTTTCTGGATGGAATATAGGCCAACACAACACACTCGAACTCCTTAGAAATGCAGTAGGAGTTCTATAAGATAAGATAGATTGATTATTATTATAGCAAGTGATAATATTATTAAACATAATATTCTAACGTATTAAAAACTATAAACAAAAACATAATAACTAATAAGTATAATTAGTTTTATGTTCCAACGTAGTAAAAAAAAGCGCCATCTGTTGAATCGTATTAGAACTAAAATGTTCATTGCATCGCGTCGATATATTTCTGGATTTTTTATAATATTATACATAAAATATATTTAAGATTTTTGAAATATTATTTTAATACACATCCAAGACCCAGGAACATTGAAAACTTTTTGTTCCGCCTGCGGGACTCGAACCCAGGACCCCCGGGATGAGCGCTGGCCACGCGCAATGCGAATTCATTTTCATCGATATTTTCATGGAAATAAGATATTTTCCCACATCAAAATGTAGTCTATGTCCTTTCTCAGACTCTAGAATAACTGTGTACAAAATTTCATTGCAATCGGTTCAGTAAATTTGGCGTGAAAGCGAGACAGACAGACAGACAGACAGAGATACTTTCGCATTTATAATATTAGTTTTTGGCGTGAAAGTGAGACAGACAGACAGACAGACAGACAGAGATACTTTCGCATTTATAATATTAGTATGGATTAGTATAGAAGTATAGATACATAAAATATATTTAAGTAAAAAATAAAACACCATCTGTTGAATCGTATTAGAACTAAAATAAAATAAAACGCCATCTGTTGAATCGTATTAGAACTAAATTGCATCGATATATTTCTGGATTTCTTATAATATTATACATAAAATATATTTAAGATTTTTGAAATATTATTTTAATACACATCCAAGACCCAGGAACATTGAAAACTTGTTCCGCCTGCGGGACTCGAACCCAGGACCCCCGGGATGAGCGCTGGCCTGCGCAATGCGAATAAATTTTCATCGATATTTTCATGGAAATAAGATATTTTCCCACATCAAAATGTAGCCTATGTCCTTTCTCAGACTCTAGAATAACTGTGTACAAAATTTCATTGCAATCGGTTCAGTAGTTTTGGCGTGAAAGCGAGACAGACAGACAGACAGACAGACAGAGATACTTTCGCATTTATAATATTAGTTTTTGGCGTGAAAGTGAGACAGACAGACAGACAGACAGACAGAGATACTTTCGCATTTATAATATTAGTATGGATTAGTATAGAAGTATAGATACATAAAATATATTTAAGTAAAAAATAAAACGCCATCTGTTGAATCGTATTAGAACTAAAATAAAATAAAACGCCATCTGTTGAATCGTATAAGAACTAAATTGCATCGATATATTTCTGGATTTTTTATAATATTATACATAAAATATATTTAAGATTTTTGAAATATTATTTTAATACACATCCAAGACCCAGGAACATTGAAAACTTGTTCCGCCTGCGGGACTCGAACCCAGGACCCCCGGGATGAGCGCTGGCCTGCGCAATGCGAATAAATTTTCATCGATATTTTCATGGAAATAAGATATTTTCCCACATCAAAATGTAGCTTATGTCCTTTCTCAGACTCTAGAATAACTGTGTACAAAATTTCATTGCAATCGGTTCAGTAGTTTTGGCGTGAAAGCGAGACAGACAGACAGACAGACAGACAGACAGACAGACAGACAGAGATACTTTCGCATTTATAATATTAGTATAGATAACTGTGCAAAATTTCATTCACCTACGTTTCCCCATTTTTCGTCAAAAGGGATACAAAGTTTTTGGCTCACGTATTAATATATAGATAGAGGACTAGACAGTAAATTCCAGTGGGGTCCTCATATTGCCAATCTTGCAGATAGGCTCAGTTCTGCAGCATACGCAGTCAGAAAAATACGGGAAATTTCTGACGAAGACACAGCAAGACTAGTATATTTCAGTTATTTTCATAGTAGAATGTCATATGGCATCCTCTTATGGGGAAACGCTGCCGACATTAATACGATTTTTGTGCTGCAGAAGCGAGCTATACGTTCATTTTATAAAATGTCAGGTTTTGATTCTCTGAGAGAAAAGTTTAAAGAAATTGGTATTCTAACTGTTGCTTCTCAATACATTTTGGATAATGTATTATATTATGTTAGAAATAATCTTAGTAAATTTACAACCAAAAGTGACAGTCACGGAAGAAACACTAGAAATAAGTATAAACTAGAAATACCGGTGATCAGACTTAGTAAAGTTAGTAAATCTTTTAAAGGTCAATGCAGAGTAGACAGAATCAGCCTTTACAATAAAATCCCAGAAAACGTTCAAAATCTTTCCATTGATAAATTTAAAAAAGTAGTCAAAGAAAGAAGTGTGCCAAAGCCTATTATAAGGTCAATGATTTCATAAACGATGGCACATCTTGGGAGTAGGATGGCTGCTTGCAAGGCTATTTCTACATAATATTTTATGACTTACAATTATGTATGTATGTTGACATTGTATATATAAATTTAAGTTACAACATTGTAAACCTTATTTTAAAAGATTAATTTTTTCTCACTTTTTTGGTAAAAAAGTGGGCCCCGTGCGAGTTTCTTACGCCGGTTCTTCTCGCCGGGCTAGTTCCCGAACCGGTGGTAGGCATCATGTAGACGTTCAGAGAATATTTGCAAAAAATTTTTCTGAATGAAAAAGTTTGAGTTTGAGTTTGAGAGGCGCTGTCACGCTGCAATACAATTACTTGTGATCTCAACTGCTTATGATCTCGAGGTGTAGCCGTCAAACCGCGCGTTCGGGCGGACGCATATAAATCCAGTCGCCGTTTTTTTGGTCAGTACTTAAGATGCGACCCGGTCTCAAGACTCGGTTCGGCTCTGTGATTGGTCCAAATTTTGACAGCTAACCAATCACAGAGCCTGAACCGTGTCTTCAGACCGAGATGCATCTTGAGTACTGACCAAAAATACGGGCCTAAGATGCTGAACAAGTACGAGTACACTTACGGCCGCACTCAGACATTAGGTATAAATAGTCAGTACTTAAGATGCATCTCGGTCTCAAGACACGGTTCAGGCTCCGTGATTGGTTGGCTGTCAAAATTTGGACCAATCACAGAGCCGAACTGCGTCTTGAAACCGGGTCGCATCTTAAGTACTGACTATTTATACCGGCCCTAATGTTGATGAGTTTAAGTATAGAATTAAAATATAATTTCCAAACATGCGTGTGCCGGCTAAGGCAGATAGCGCTTTTGAGTAACGAGTAACGATATCCTCGCCCACCAGTAACTAAGGGTTTACACGACCCAATTGAGCTCATATTACCAGCCCTCTCGGACGTTATGTAGGTAATTACGCTTTACGAGGCCAAATATCGGGTTAAGTTCACACTTTTTATTTTTTATTTATACCTAGGTGTTATCTTTAACTTATAAGTATACTAGATGACGCCCGCAACTCCGTTGCGCCAAAAATCGTTCATCGCTCAGGAACCGTAAATTTTTCGGGGATTAAAAGTGTCCTATGCCCTTTCTGGGGACTCAAAGTATCTACATACAAAATTTCAGCAAAATCGGTTCAGCGGTTTGGGCGTGAAGAGGTAATTACAGACAGACAGACTGACAGATAGACCGACACACTTTCGCATTTATAATATTAGTATGGATGTACATATTTGTCATTTTATATGAAGGTTTGTGCCAATGTTTCGTACGAGAACGTTATACGTAGATATACTTAGACTAAAATCTAAATCATCGTTTGATGTATAATATTATATTGCGCTGTTTTAGATTTTAAAATTTCATGAGAATATAATTTTGTAGTAGTTCGATAGGAAACAGACTGGATCATATTATAATTTAGTAGACTCGGGAACACAGACCCTAGCACCAGATCCTATTATATGAATTCATTTTCGACATTATCTTTTCTTGCCAGTGATTATAAATGCGAAAGTGTCTATCTGTCTGTCCGTCTGTCTGTCTGTTTGTCTGTCTGTCTGTTACTTATGCTTTGAATCCCGGGAAAGGACAAATGATATGTTTTATCTCGGAAAAATATACGGTTCCCACGCGATAAACGAATTTTAGAACAACGGAGTATTAAGAGGATTCCACACCGCCATTTTTCCCATACAAACGCTGTCCCCTGTTTCCTCCCTGGATAATGCTAGTAGAGTTATAATTTTTTTCCTGAATATCTACGGCCACTAATACAATGTCCCTATGTTTTCCTTTTTTTCATAATTTAATTATTAAATAAGATATGAACGTTCAAAAACCCAAAAAAATGGCCAGATTTTCCACTGTGTTCAAACGTCCAGAAAACAGATTTGGATAGATTATACAAAAAAAGCAAAACATAGGAACACAGCTCAAGCCTTTTTTTAATCTTTAATGAAAAAAGTACTTAAATCGGTTAAGTTTTGGAGAAGGAATCAGGGGACAACGAATCGTTGATTTTCTGGATTTTCTGCAGTTGTCTCTATCGCGTTCTGCGGTATAGGCTTGAGGTAAGGGAGACAGCTATAGATATTACACGTACTTTTTTTTCATTTCTCTAGCTGCTGTGGTATCCTCTTAAAGCGGAGCAAGCAAGTATTAAATTCTAAATTTAATTTTAACTTTAAAACATTTTAGTTCAATGAATAACGTATTGCTCATTTCGTTGTTCTGTTACAAAAAAAAAAATCCTACGAGAGAGACTTCACTGTGCGCCAGGGCAAAGCGATTTGTATCATTAATAGTTTCCTGTCGGCCGATAGTATCACTTCTCGGGGGAAACAAGATTCTATTACGTTATTTACGTCTTTGACCTGACCGTTCAGCGCGATTTAAGGAAATACACGACCAAATTCTCCAGAATACGCCGTATATTGATTGCATTATAATATCAACATAACGCCGTCCCTTTCTGTCGCATACACCCGTCCCCTTCCCGCCCGCGTCCCGCATAGAACTTGCCCTCATAATAATAAAATTGTTATGATCTCCGAAACCAAGTTTATGATTTATTTATTCGGTCCCTGTAAATTGTGAATCAGCAAAATATATTTGTTTGCAATAAAAACATAATGTAATAAAAATGTAAGCAAAAACAAACACCAAATTTCAATATCTTTTATGGCTATCGTACATCTTAGAAATAAAAGATTCAGTCGATTTTTTGTATCCTAATCTTTAATATTCTAGAAAAAGATATACAGTAAAAGTGCCTGTCATGTAGACCTTATTATGAATAATTTTACGTATCTGTAAAGGGGTGTTGACGGTCATGTAGACCTATAGAAATTGTGCGTATTGCGCACACCCTTGAACAATATAAATACTTATGAACGCTGACTTCATTACTACATAATTTTACGCGAGTTGAAAAAAAATCCCATCTTAAAAAACGCCGCTAAAGGAGTTTCAACTTAGCAATTTTAAAACATAAAAATATTTTACTAGTATAATGTACATTCTTGTTTATATAGCGTTGGTAAAAATACTTCTCAAACATTACCTCTACATTCAGTAAGGGCTAAGGACCAAGGATGTCTAGTACGTAAATGCTTTTGCGGTATAACTTTGATAATTGTTTCAGTAGGTACAGTATGTTGAAGCAAAAGTTAGGACATGTTTTACCTAGAATGTAAGTTTTTATGAACATTTAGAATTTTCATAATTCTACGGTCTTCCTTCTGCTATATTTCTAAAACATTATTGTGGGATTATACCAAATCTATTTAAAATGTGGCAGGAAAAAGGATTTTGAAAGTAAAAATTTTGCGCAATGGAGGATTAATAATAATAATATAATAATCATGGACGCTTCACACCACGTCAGTCTGGCCCCGTGCTAAGACGTACCTGAAGGACTTATGTTACGGGTACCAGACAACGGAAATATATTTAATACTTTTATACTATACAGTGTGTAACAAAAACTAGTGATAATACTTTAGGGTGTGTACATGTTCCTTGTAGAGAGTTCATTGTGAAAGTAGCAGCTCTGAAAGACGAACATTTTTTTTCACTTTTGTATGGGCAAGGGCCCGAGCGTCACGAGTTTCCCCATACAAAAGTAAAAAAAAATTTTGGTCTTTCAGCGCTGCTACTTTCACAGCGAACTCTCTACAAGGAACACGTACACACCCTAAAGTATTATCACTTGTTTTTGTTACACCCTGTATAAGTACTGTCAGAGAAGTTGATTCCTATGCAAATCGGGGACCTAAGTAGTTTGGTTGCGTTACGTCAAACCCAGCCGACAGATCACAATTAACATTGAATTGACATATTCGACCAAATAACGTCGGTCTGTCAATTGCATAGGAATCAACTTCCTCGATGGTACATATATTTAAGATTTTTATTATACGATACACATATTTAATACACATCTATGACCCAGGAACTTTGAAAACTTTTTGTTCGGTCGGCGGGATTCGAACCCGCGACCACCGGCTTGAGCTACCAACAGCCCACCAACTGAGCCACAGAGGTCGTCAATACCTCGCGAATACGCTAAAAGAATGAAAATTGTGAATGATATAAGGGCATTTTTACTTAAACCTATATAAACGCTTTGGGAGTAAATAAAATCAACTGTGTAGGTACTGCTGTTCTTGAGATACAGCCTAGTAACAGACAGATCAGAGGCCTTACTCCCGAAACTGATATCGATTTCGACTTCAACGGTTTTTGACACTTTAGACATCTAAATAGTGCTATTTTCGATGTCTAAAGCATGTCTAAAGTGTCAAAAACCGTTGAAATCGAAAATCGAAATCGATATCAGTTTCGGGAGTAACGGCCGTTCCCAATATTTGATCTATGTCTGATTTTGCCCTACTAGAGATAGGAATAGCTCACATTTGACATAAAATATATGTCTCTAATGTCTAATGTGAGTTATTCCTATCTCTAGTAGGGCGAAACCAGAGATAGATCAAATATTGGGAACGGCCGTAAGGCACCTGGACCATCGAAGAAATTGATTCCGAGCAGTTGACGGACCTATGTCACTTGGTAGGCTTATGTCAAGTCAATGTTAGCTGCAGTGATCGTTCGGATGCGTTTGATGTAAGGCCAGGTTCACAAGGCACATTCCTGCACGTTTCCTGCACGTTTTTTTGCAGTATACGTCTTTTTTTTTTTTTTTTTTTTTTTAATTATTATTTCGTCCCCCTAACATTATCAGGGCTATTTATTTTCTATTTGTCAATCCAATATAAATATACGATGTCATTAACACTACATTAAAATACCAATTCCAATAAAAATACAAATGATTCCACTAAAATAAACAATTAAGAACAATTAACAAAAAAAACAATTAACAATTAATTCAGTATACGTCTTAACAAATAAATAGTGGCGCATACAATGTATATAGAATTATTCACACGTCGATTGCACTGCACGATTTGTTGCAGTACAATCGGCGTATGAAATATTAATATTAAGACGTATACTGCAAAAACGTGCAGGATTGTGCCGTGTGAACATACTCTAACACGACCAAATAACTTATGTTCTCCGTCTGCCTAGGAATCAACTTCTCTGATAGTACCATCAGATTTTTTTAAGGTACGGAACCCTAAAAACGAAATAGATTTCAGCAAGAATTACATAAAGCTAGCAAAGGCCATTCGTAATGGCCGACTAGATAGAATCGGCCATCGGGCAATAAACGAAGGCTTAATGTCCGGGATATTTTATGCCAGCACGTGACCATTTACGAGGCCGCCATATTGCAAAATTATAAAAAGGTTGGCCAAATTAAATCAATGGCCAATTACAGAATCGTTATTATAGATCCTATTATTAGATAGGATGGCCCAGAATAATAATGGCTGCGAATTTGTGAGGATATTAACATTTATTTTATGTATTTCATGTAGCAGATTAGTATTTAGGTTCAGTTTACATCAATGATTTGACGACCTCTGTGGCTCAGTGGTGAGCGCGTCGGTAGCTCAAGCCGGGGGTCGCGGGTTCGAATCCCGCCGACGGAACAAAAAGTTTTCAATGTTCCCGGGTCTGGATGTGTATTAAATATATGTATGATATAATAAAAATCTTAAATATATGTATAGTATAAAGTATTAAATATATTTCCGTTGTCTGGTACCTGTAACACAAGTCCTTTAGGTACTTAGCACGGGGCTAGACTGACGTGGTGTGAAGCGTCCATAGATATAAAAAAAAAAAAAATGATGAAAAACTCAAAGCAGATATGTTACTACCGCGCGCGTTCTGAAGATTCAAATACGGCCCAATTGGGCCGTCTGTTGTTTAGTCTGCATCGAGCGCAGTCACGAACGTGCCACGTCTTGTCTTACCTAAATAAATTGAAAATGACGTCGTGCGTGTTTCAAAAATGTACCAATTATAACTCAAAAGTAAACAAAACACAATATGGAATCTCTTACCACATGTCTTGATTGCAATAAATACCTCGATTATTTACATTTTCAATTATTTTTTCGAACAATCTGGAAAAAATCGAATTTTCGTCATAGCTCAGGCGAAGAAAGAGACGTTACGATTCGACGTTTAAAAATAGAACTGTCTCTTTCTCTTTTGTTTCAGTTATCTGTCAAATTTGTCAATGTTTGCAATTTTGAATTTGAAAATTGTTCGGAAGAGATTTAAGCCGGAAAATAGTATGGACGTAACATATCAGCTGTATAAGTAGAATATCATTGGTTTACATGGAAACGGGACGCGACGATGCGATAAAATGGAGATGTCAAGTGGATTCACGTTATGGATTTTTATTTATTTAAGTTTATTATTACTTTAATGCTTCGGCATGTCGCATTACGTTTCGTTACGGACCCTCACTTGAAACGACTACAAACGTAATTATCTACGTGAGCAAAAAACTTTGGACCCCTTTTGACGAAAAATGTGGAAACGTAGGTGCATGAAATTTCACACAGTTATAGTTTATATGGAGAAGGAGTGCATCGAGCCAATATTGTTTTAAGATTATGCTTTTATCATACCTTATTTTAATAAATAAAACATTACACACACTACAATGTGCACACTACGATATTTTGAATGACAAACCTATACACACGAATTATACTCTTTTATTTATGGTTGAATCTGTTGTCAAATTAAAAATTTGACAACAGACTTCAACATTGGACATTGGACGATCTCTAGTTATACAAAATATGCTGATTAATTGTGTGCTGTTACATTGCATTCAATTATTCTTTGCCTCTTGACCAAAAAAACTTTTCTTTTTTATGCTGTAAAAAACTTGCATGCTTTTACAATCTACCTTCAAATACTATGAAACTTCCAGCAAAATAATATGTTATCATGTTTTGTAATAGACGACGCCCGTATAGATGACGCACGATTACGTGGGAACCGTATATTTTTCCGGAATAAAAAGTATCCCTTGTCCTTTTCCGGGACTCAAAGTATCCCCATACCTAGCAAAATCTGTTGAGCAGTTTGGGCTTGAAGAGGTAACAGACAGACAATTTTTCGTATTTAATATGTTAGTATGGATTGACAAGAACTTTCTGATGTTATACCGCGTAAACAAATCGAGACAATCCGTAACACTTGCCGTCTACAACAAATCCTTTAAATAAGAAAGCCGCGATCTTCAGATAAAGTGATAGAAGCCAAACATAATCTGACAAGCGAAATGCCTTCGAGATTTCTGCTTGAGCTTTATAGCACAGGAGTAGAGCGAGATATCAAGCACTTAATTTGTTATTGTATGTATATGTTTTAGTTTCAGGCTGCTGAAATCTCGCTAATAATATGAGTAACATAATATAGCAACGAGACAAGAATAGACATAATTTTCTGAGTTTAATAATTAAACATTTTGGTTGAAAAATTACTGCTACAGAGTTTGTTGACATCGACGCATTGGACAGGCGGTAGCACCTCCATCGTGGGTATCGCATACACAATAGATTTTCAATTGTTATGTGGCCGCCGGCTTTCGCTTGGGGATTGATGGGTTAAGAACAAAAAACTAGGTAATTTAGTAATGTATGAATATAGGTATTTAGTAATTAATTAAGTGTAAAACAAAACTTCATTTTGTTTTACACTTAATTCGATTTTCTGCTGTCCAAATTAATACTCTTACTACTGTTTTTATTTTCTAATTAAAATATATTTTCAATAATGTAAAAAATAAAAAAGTATTAGGTACTTATATGCATAGGCTTTTTGTTCTTAATACTATTCCTCACACTGAATACGGCAACACTATAAAGATTTCCCAGGAACAATGACAATAAAACGTGGAGCGGACGTATATCGACTATTAGTCACTTTGTAACGTGACGTAGCATTGAAAGAACCACGTCTCCGTCCCCATCCGGTTTGTCCACCATTTATCACGACGTGTTGACCCCAATCTCGCGAAATGATCGTCAGAATTTGACAGTGAAATACTTCTTTTTTATTGCCGCAAAAGTTTTCGATCGTTTTTTACGATAGCCTCAGACTATTTTGATTGAGCTAATAAAGAAGGGCTTCTAGTTACACATAATATAAGGTAACATAACCTGGTGAACTTCGTTTCATTTCCCTCCTAATATTATAATTCCCTGGACTTTATGAATATTTCGAGACTAATATAAGCGAGAACTAAATTTCAAGTTTATTTTTATTAACCTAAAGCCTAAACCTTTTTATTAACCTTAAGGCTAACCGCGATCGACAAAAATTCAAATAAAATGCCACTTTATAATAATTCTAATGCATCAACTCCCAAAAGGCCACATGCGACCGCGATAACAATAGATAAGCTATTGTGTCTGGTTTTTCCACGATCGAGGTAATTTGTCGGTCGCGGTTAGCCGCGGTAAAGATCGGAACGATACCTTTAGTTTATCTCTACAGTGTTTCTATACTTTCGCATTTCTACTGTGGCCATGCTAAGGCCGATGGAAAGGAGATAATGTAATAGTTCTTAATATGAATAGTTATAAAATTTAACTCACCTGTTCTACCCAAACGTTCGTTGTCATGATTTGATTCTTAAGATTCTGAAAAGAAAGAAAAGTAAGAATTAACACATAATATCACTAATATTAAAATATAATATACACACCAGTTTAATTTCTCATCAGTTTATTCTATAGAAAGATCTATTATTTATGGCAAACATAGTTTTGGCGCGTAGACAACATCGACCCCATGTCGACATGATGAAAAACTGTTTCCTACCCGTACCCTACGTAATATCGTCTAAGTATCACGCGTTTGACCAAAATACGAATGATCACTGGGTTCATTTTGAGTGTCAGCTGTTTTACAAAGTTTTGGAACAAATTTCGCCACTTTGTCAAGTGTCACTTTGTAGACACTTTACAAAGTCCATGACAATGTGGATGTCATTATCACGGAGTCGCTAGTATCTCCAATCATCCAGTGATATTTTTATTTGCGAAAAATCTTGAAAGTGGTAGCTAACAGAGATGGAAAGGATTTCATAATTTTAATTGATGGTAATAAAATATGGACTGTTTTATTTGTAGGACATTTTTACTCTTAAATTACATAACTAATAACCTATCAATATACAAAACATCAGCTCGTTAGGGTTCTGTAATCAACAAAACTTGGTTGACTACTGAACCCTAAAACGGAACCCTAACAAGCTGATGTTTTGTATATTGATAGATTAATAGTTAATTAATTTAATTGTAACATTGTCCTACAAATAGAACAATCCATATTTTAGGACCATCAAATCAAAATATGAAATCCTTTCTATTTCTGTTGGCTACCACTTTCAAGATTTTTTGTAGATAAAAATGTTGTTCGTTTTTTCAAAATGAAGCCACTCACAATTTAGCTTGATAGTAATAAAAAAAATGTTCTAGGGTTCCCGTACTACTAGTAAGATAGTACGCCAAAAATATAATCAACGCGCCAAAAAAAACCATGTCGCTCTTAATTTATCAAACGTAAGATTTAAAAACTTGTCTATGATACAGACTACAAGAATCCAAAACTCGCAGAAGATTTGCTAGAGTTCAAATTAACATCATTAAGCGTTAAAAAATAAACGTAGTGGAAAATTCAATTTATCATTTCTAACTTTACTTAACTTGGATCATAGTCAGCGAAGCTTGAGTTAAAGTTTCTGAGTCACTTTAATGAAATTTCTCGAACAATCGAATAAACCCGACTCGATTTAATATCCGCAATCGATTACGGCTGCATTTAAATTACGTTATTTTTTTCATCTTGGAATGTAAGTTTCTTATTTCCTATGACAAACGATATCAGGGGTCCGATTTTCAAGCCCCGATTGTTGATGCTTGAGAATCGGGCTCCAGTACCCTGATTCTACTGAGACTCAGGGTACTGGAGCCTGATTCTCAAGCAGCAGGTGCGTTGCCGGCCTTTTAAGAGGGAATACGCTCTTTTCTTGAAGGTTTGCAGGTCGTATCGGTCCGGAAATACTGCTGGTGACAGTTCATTCCAGAGTTTTACAGTGCGCGGCAGAAAGTTACGCGAAAAACGCACTGTGGAAGACTGCCACTCATCAAGGTGATGAGGATGGTATGTTTTTCGCGTGGGACGATAGCGAAAAGTTGCAGGTGGTATGATTCCGAACAATTCCTCAGAGCACTCCCCGTGATACAACCGATAGAGGATGCAGAGTGAAGCTACATCTCGGCGTAATTCCAGGGGGTCCAAGCTGTTTGAAACACTATGGCAGTCATATTTCGATTAATTGTCCGAATAATATATAACAATAAAACAAAATATGGCAGATCATTTTAGTAACGGCGGTTTAGCTGTCGAATAGATTTTTTTTATTTATTTATTCATGACCATGGATACAAAGTCCTTCAGCCATATACAATGTCGAATTGAAACACTTTTCAGTGTTGTCGGTACAAGCAAGTTCCAATTATTTTCTCACTTTATTCGTAGCAAAGCTCGTACCAGGCCGCTAGTAATATAATATTATCATAATATAATTACCGCCTCCGTGGTCCAGTGGTTAAGAGCGTGGCTCTTGACTCGGAGGTCGTGGGTTCGATTTCCGCGTTAGAAACATGTTATTTCCAAGTTTGGTTAGGACAATGCAGGCTGATCACCTAATTGTCTGACAAGTAAGATGATCCATGCGTCGGATGGGCATGTAAAAAGTCGGTCCTGCGTCTGATCTCTCGCCAGTCGTGTCGGTCTTCCGTCCCACTGGGTTATTATGACTTATGAGAGTAAAGGAATAAAGAGTGCTCTTGTGTACTGCGCATACACTTGGACACTATAAAATTACTCCTGCGTACCAGGCCTGGTTTCAATGAAATCGGCCACCGTCACCGAAACCGGTGTGGGGGAGGGGGGGGGTTTTTATTATTATATAATTATTGTCTTTTAAGTAATCTTATATCATTAAACGAGCAATTCTTGTATATATATAATTGGTCTAGGAATCTGCTCCAACGATTTTCATGAAATTTAGTATATAGGGGGTTTCGGGGACAATAAATCGATCTAGCTAGGAATCATTTTTAGAAAATGTCATTTTATTCGTGTTTTATCGAATACCGAGCAAAGCTCGGTCAAACAGCTAGTAGTCTATTTAAATGACATCATTTTGCTCATATTGCATGAGTATTTCATTTCCCAGAACAAAATATTATAATATCTGAGGTTAGGTTTGCATGCAAATAGCCAGCATATTTCAGTCATGCTAAATAAATGAGGTGACAATATAAATTGAGTGTATGATGCTAAAATGCTGATAACAAATTAAATTAGTATTAGTTTCAAAATCACGTTAATTTTATTAGTAGAACTAGATGTTCCGCGCGGCTTCGCCCGCGTAATTTAGGAATATCCCGGAAACCCTACATTTTTCTTCTGCAAAAAAGAAACTTATGTCCTTTCACGTGGTTTATTCTTCATATTGTGTGCCAAATAACATAAAAATTGCTCCAGTAGTTTCTTAAGTTAATAAGCAATTTTAAATAATTTCCCCCGTTTTTTCCACACTTTCCTCTATTTCTTCTCTCTTGTTAGTCTTGGCGTGATAAAATATAATAAATACATGCCTGCATGCCGCGCCATGCAGACTGTATGTGCGCCACAGACTGCATGCCGTGCCATGCAGGCTGTATGTGCGCCGCTGACTCGATCACACAGAAAGTGTGCCGTCTGCGATCTCCCTAAGAGTGATTCCACATTGCGTTGCGTCGTCGTAGCGTCGATGCAACCTTTTATTAATTATTTAATACTAGATGACGCCTGCAATAGGGATGATGACAAGGTCAAAGATTAGCGAATTTTGTTAATAAAATACAGAAATCACGGTGAAAAATAAGTGTTCAAAAATTTCAGCTTGATAGCATTTGTATTTTTTTTGTTATGCGCCTTTAAAGTTGGATATTCAAGTCGATTTTTTTTTCAATTAAATTTCATAATATTTGTATACAATTCGATCACTTATGCAATTAAAAGCAACTTTTGTTATGAAACTACTTTCATAAACGCAATATTTAATATACCTGTCGAACAAAGTTGTCTCCCGATACGTATAAACTACGAAAGACTGACGTCAGTCTTTCGTAGCACTTTGTATGGAGCGTTTTGGGCAGGTCTTTTTTATGAGATATTTGAATTGTCATATCTTGGTGAATTTTTAAGCTATCAGAGTCTTTTCAGAGATCAGAGATTCAGAGTCTTTCTTTCAACGATGTTTCTATTTTTTGTGTCCTTCAATTACCGATAAGAAAAAAAAAATAGTCATCATGCCTATTCTGTTGCGCAAAAATTTGTTTATTGCTCGGGAACCGTATATTTTTCCGGGATTAAATTTATTCTATATCCTTTCCCAGGGCTCAAGTATCTTCATACCTTTCAGCAAAATCGGTTTAGCAGTCTGGCTTTACTTCCAGACTACTAGGTGAGCCAAGATCTTTTCTTTATCGTTTCTTTATAGAATCGCCGATCAAAATGTGTATTGACATAAGACGAGTGACGAGAACGTCAACGTCATATTAACGAATGCTTATTGTAGTGTATTGGTAAATAAAAGATGGCCGCCTTACTACCAATCAGGTTGAGGCTGTGACAAGATGGTCGCCAGAGTGAGAGCTGTCGACCACTTGCTTACCAGCCGCGGCCGGGAGTAGAGTGTTCAGTGATAACGTATTCTGTGTTTAATTTACTCCTTCAACGATAATGTACCAATGGTACACTTATGTCAATTCCATATAATATTTTGATCGGCGATTCTATAACATAGCGAATTAACGAAAAAGTCTTGGCTAAATGGCCTGTAGTGTTAGGCAAAAAATGAAAGTTCTCATCTTCAGCTGTCTTTCTTTATTTTTTTCTTCAGTCTTCCTTCAACTGATTTTTAAACCACGCCTGTAGACTTTTCAGCAGAAACCGGTCTCCAGTTAAAATAATTACTTATTAATTTAAACGCAATGTATATTTAGAACACTGATAATAATGTTTTTATGCTGGGGATTCAGAATTTTTTTAAAAGCTTTTATTTTACAGTTTATTACGTTATTAACCAGTCGGTTAAAAATACTCGTATTTAATTACGCCAAAATAAAGTGAACATTTGGAAAAAAAGGGCCCCAACTAATAAGGGCCCCAACTAATATGAGCCCATAAAATGAACACTATGATATAATTAGTTGGAATATTTTATCCTCATTTATCCCGGCGAAGGCAATTATAAAGTTTAATGAACCTTCAGCTCCTAGCATTCATTTTGTACTAATGGAGCCTCAGAAAATAAGTTTGCAAGATTCGACTCATAATTATATTACTCTTGTTTCGTACTGAGTTTGCAATATTTTATGTTTTAATGGCATTAAATATTTCAAAGGTATTAATTAAAGTATCAGCGCGATCTCGCGAGGCTTTATGGTACACTAATGGCCTCCACATCCGGTATAATTTTGGGAAGTTTGAAATATTTCTTTTGAAGTGCGAAGTTCGAATTGACTCTGTGATATCTTGGGTAAAGTACTGCAATACAGAATTCTCAGGAAGATTGACTTGTAGAGAATGCATTGCTTTAGTAATTATAATCGAAAATGTGTAACTTTTTTACTTAAGTGTGCCAAAATTTTGATAATATTAATGTGGAATGAAAATACTTTAAGTCTCGGGAAAGAATATAGAACGTTTTAAAGTTTTGATTGCAAAAATGTACGGTTTCAACCCGTTAAACGTTATAATATAATATATATATATATATATATATATATATATATATATATATATATATATATATATATATATATATATATATATATATATATATATATATATATATATATATATATTAAAAAAAAAAGTGTCCATGGCGTGATGGACCACAATTAATTAAAATTCATAATATTATTTCAATTATCCTTGGTGCGAAAAATCTAATAATAAAATAACAAAAAAAAAATATGTACGAACAGTCCATAGACGGCCACAATTTTATAATAAAAAAAACCCGTTAAACGAATTAATATTCAGATAAGGATGAACTATATCTTGTTTAACATAAAATGAACTACTTAACTAAAATAATTTAAGTTAAAATATTTTGATCCTGGCAACTGTAAATCAACGGAAGATTACAGATGTGGCTAAAACTTGGTGCTCACTAAATTTCTTAGTACGAGAAGAGTCAGTAAGCTTCAAACACTCAAAATCCATACTAATATTATTATAATCTTGTTTACAATTTTATGACTCGATGTTTGGACTATACCAAAAGTTGTTGCCAAAATACGGTATACTTTTCCTACAAGCATCTGCCGCGATCAGCCACCGCCCACGACCTCAAAGATCATTACATATTTTTTAGTATCTATAATATATTAAACGCCTCCATGGTCTAGTGGTATAGAGCGCGGCTCTTGACAAGGAGGTTTTGGGTTCGATTCCCGCGTTGAAAAAAAATATTTCCAAGTTTGGTTTGGACAATGCAGGCTGATCACCTGATTGTCTGACAAGTAAGATGAGCCATGCGTCGGATGGGCATGTAAAAAGTCTGTCTGCGCCTGATCTCTCGCCGGTCGTTTTGGTCTTTCGTCTTACTGGGTTATATGAGAGTAAAGGAATAGAGAGTGCTCTTGTGTACTGCTCACACTTGGGCACTATAAAGCTACTCCTGCGTAGCTGGCCTGGTTTCAATGAAACCGGCCACCGTCACCGAAACCGGTGTGGGAGCTATTATTAATATATCTATATATCTTTCATTTCACGATTGCTCTCAACAGCTCTCAACAGCTCTCAACACAACAATTGACCGACGACGTCACATCAAAGTTACACCGTACAACCATGACACTAGCACTCGTAGTTTGACGAGTAATTAAACTTTATAATTGGCTCAGCCGAGGCCAGATGTACTCCGAGTTCTAGATTTCTATATCACTGGCTGTTAATTAAAACTGGAAGATTTAAGTCTAGTCTTCCTGTAGCTAACTTTAAATACAATTATGTACCAAACGAATTAAGGAAGGTTTCTCGTTGCAGTGTCTCAAGACCAAATAATAGAGTTATTTATATTTATGTAATACATTCATTATTACTTATTACTATAGAAATTCGTTTTAAAATAATATGTGCATTAAATTATTTTATTTTCTAACGATAAAATAACGTTATAAAACAACAAGCGTATTATTTCATCTTTAAAACTACCTGTCATAGTAGGCAGCAAAAAGTGTATTTTCAAAACGTTCCTATAAATTTTTACTACTATGATACTAAAATAAATACTAAAATTTTTATAAAAATTGTTTCACATTTTAACGAAAGGCAAAGTCAATTTGTTGATATGGCATTTGATACACGAATGCAAAATTCTCCATCGATAACTCAATGAATGAAACACGAGCCGGCCGAAACCGGATTAACACAGCCCGAACTGGCTATAGCCGGAGTATCGGACAATACGATTCGATTTCTTTAGATAATTTTAGATCAATTAGATAACGGTATACGGTAGTTTCGATTTATCAGATTTTAGATTTCTGGTCACTTACGGTTGCACTCAGAGACATTAATTAATAATGATGATTAAACTTCAATTATTATGTTTGTAGATTGTAGCTATCAAAATCTTTATTTAATAATTATAGTCATGTAATTAATATTGATTCTGAGTGCAGCAGTCCAAATTTAAAATGCTAAGAAACATTAAATAAGAATTTCGTCACTTTATTAATTTCGTTATTTTTTGTATCTATAACGTTACTTTAAGTAAAGCAAATATAAATTAACATATAATATAAGCCTTACGATAAAGGGAATAAGCGTTAAAATTTTCACCACGTAGCGCCATCATTAGGCAGGTGTACAATGTGGAAGATTTATAGATTACGGAAATAGTGTAACGTGATGTAGGTAGGGGTTGACACCTTAAAAGCCTGCGAACTTTCGGTCATTCAAAACTTTGAACTTAATTAAATTGTATAGCAGTTTCGGACCGCCTTTATTCTGTTTCCGTTCTCTTAATAGCGTTAGTATAGTTATTGTTGTGCTAATGACCAGTACCCTGATTTTGCTATTTTTTTTTTATGAAATAAGGGGGCAAACGAGCCAACGGGTCACATGATGGAAAGCAACTTCCGTCGCCCATAGACACTCGCAGCATCAGAAGAGCTGCAGGTGTGTTGCCGGCCTTTTAGAGGGAGGGTAGGGATGGGAAGGGAAGGGAATAGGGGAGAGAAGGAAAGGGAATAGGGTAGGGGATTGGGCCTCCGGTAAACTCACTCACTCGACGAAACACGGCGCTTGGCTGTTTCACGCCGGTTTTCTGTGAGAACGTGGTATTTCTCCGGTCGAGCCGGCCCATTCGTGCCGAAACATGGCTCTCCCACGTATATCGACTTAATATTGCTTAGACGGAGTCTGCTCGTAATAAAAGTACAGAAAGTATTCCAATGAAAACATGATTTGATAAACTTAGTCAACGCACGACCAAATCCTATCCAGATATAGTTGAATCTATTCTCAATTATTTTGGGAGTAAGGGTGAAGCCAAACGAGCGTACGGTAATTTGTGAGTTGTGAGTCGCAGAATTTCGGCTGGCAGAAATTCTGCTGCGTTCAGTTTCATACAAAAGTCCAGTTTGATTCACACGAGCGTAATTTTGTGAGTCATTATTTGTATGAAAAGATACATATCTTTTACGTCGTACATACGCGACCGAAATCCTGCAACTTACAACTCACAAATTACGCTCGTTTGGCTTCACCCTAAGAAGGCTAAACGGAACGTTCAATCCTAAGAACTTACCACGTGCATAGGAATTACCTGCAAGCGCAGAGCATAATATGCGCTTCCTAACCGTATGAACAGTCGTAAAAACTCTTGCTTTCTATTAAAATTTAAATTGTGGTATTTATTTACAAGCCTGACCATTTACAATATTACATTTTTACGAAGAAAAATAAAAAACACTTCGTTTATAATTATCTTGAAGGAATAAAATTTTAAGGGATACCTAACGCGCCCTCACTGAAGCCATAAATAATGAGGCCAGTGTCAACTGCCATTTAATAACAACAGCCAAGGAATGGCGAAAAACAAGAGGGTTTTCTTTGAAGCTAATTGTGTATTGTGTGGGCTCAATTTTGATCCATTCGTTTATGCTAAAGATATAAAATATTGTGAAAAAAATACTAGATGTTTCTTTGATTTCTTACGTAAAATCCAGGGGGAATCGTACATTTTAACCTATTTAAGATATAAGCTTAATAGCCAATTGTATAAGGCTGTTAATAATAATTGTATATTATTGAATGAAACTGAGAATAAGATAAACATTATTGACATTAATAATATTCTTAATTATAAATTATGTAAGTTGACATTAGATAGATATTTTCTATCATTTTACTTTACACGACTTATAGCAAGTACGCTATTCAATTTTTTATTTTTAAATTCAGCCAAGAACTTGGCTAGTAGGACGATAACTGCTTCTGTTGAGCAGTTTGGTCATAATGATATGACATCTAATGACAGCTTGGAATATGTTCCAAATAAAAATAATTTAAATTAGACTATAAGACAACAGAGGATGTCTCTAGCACTGTAGATCTAATTCAAAATAGTAAACTTAGTTCACTTACGCTGGTGCATCAAAATATACAAGGAATGTCAAATAAGGAACTAGAAATTGATTTATTTTTAAATAACAATAATGTAGATATTTTATGTATTACTGAACATTGGTTCAAGAAAAATGAAATAATGTTAAATTATAGTATGCACCAGCTGGCAAGTTCTTTCTGCAGAGAAAAAGCCATAAGAGGTGGTTCACTCATACTAATTAACAAGAATTTAAAATATAAAGAACGTAAGGACTTAGTGAGCCTCTCTACAGAACGAACAACTGAAATAGCCTGCGTAGAGGTGGGAAACTTTATTATTATATGTGTATACAGGCCTCCACTAGGATTATATGATATATTTGAAAAGGACATGGAGATTTTATTAACAAAAATAAGTGCATCTAACAAACACATTTTACTTTGTGGTGATTTTAATATAAATATTTTAGACAATAATTCAACCACTGTTAGATTCACTTCTTTGTTAAGATCATATAATTTGACAAATTTGTTTTATGAACCCACAAGGATCAGTGGCAACTCTGCTACATGCATTGATAATATTTTTACCAATATAGACTCCTTAAAGAAAGAAGTCTTAAACATACTAAGCTCTGATCACTGTGGACAACGAGCTATTTTCCCCATGAACAAGAATTTCAAAAAAGTATGTAAAAACAAAAGTACTTGTATTCCAATTAATGATAAACGTATTGAGAAGTTTAGGGGTGAAATTATATCTAAGATTGGAAATTTAGAATATCATAGTAGTCCAGATATGACATTTGGTAATCTTTTCAAATTAATTAAAAACCATTTTGATACTACCTTCACCTCTAAGACAGTTGGAAAAAACAATAAGAGTAAATTTAGTGAATGGGCTACACCAGGTATTATGAAAAGCAGATTAAAACTGTATGACCTTTATAATGAAAGGACTATAAATCAAAGTGAACACTTTATAAACTATGTAAGATTATATTCAAAAATATTTAAACAAGTCTGCAGGGCTGCCAAATCTATTCACATTAGAAATAAAATTAAGAATTCAAAAAATAAAGTAAAGACAACGTGGCAAATAATAGCAAGTGAAACTGGAAGAGTCGCCAGTCACAACTCAGATTTTAAATTAAATATAGATAACAAAAATATAACTTCCGACAATGATGTTGCGACTGCTTTTGAGAAATTTTTCGCTGACATTCCAGTTTCAATTACAAGTAACCTAAAGGACTCTCCTGATGATGCTATATTGTTACTTAAAGAAAATGTAAATGAATGTGATATCGACTTTAGATTTAAAGAAGTAGGTCCTGAAGACATTTTAAAAACTTTCAATTTACTAAATATTAAGAACACTACTGATTTGTGGGGCCTATCAATGAAAGTTATTAAATCTATAATCGATGTTATCGCGCCCTACTTAGCGACTATATTTAATGATTGTATAAAAAGTGGCGTATTTCCTGATTTAATGAAACACAGTAAAGTTTTACCTCTTTTTAAATCTGGTAGTAAGTTGGACCCGTCTAATTTCCGACCTATATCTATTTTACCGACATTGAGTAAAATTTATGAAAAGATAATACTGAATCAATTACTAACGCACTTTAATATAAATAATATTTTACATAATAAACAATTTGGATTTACAAAGGGACGATCTACTACAGACGCAGGCGTTGAATTGATCAGTAGTATTTTTAATGCCTGGGAGACGTCGCAGGATGCTCTAGGAGTTTTTTGCGATCTCTCAAAGGCCTTTGATTGCGTGCAACACAAAACATTGGTCAGGAAACTCTGTCACTATGGCATAAAAGGCACAGCACTCGCCCTCCTAAAATCGTACTTGTCAAATAGAACTCAGAGGGTTGAGATAAATGGTAAAAAATCTGCTGGTGCAAAAATTGAAATGGGGGTCCCACAGGGGTCTATATTAGGACCCTTCCTGTTTCTTATTTATATAAATGACCTGCCATTCTTAATTAAAGATAAACATGGGATAGTATTATTTGCTGATGATACATCTCTTACATTCAATATCAAACGGCTTAATGCGTGTTATGACGAAGTAAATAATGCTCTCTCAAAGATTGTACATTGGTTTAGTGTTAATAATCTTTTACTTAATAGTAAAAAAACAAAATGTATTAAATTCAAATTGCCCAATGTAAGGCAAACGGAAACCAATGTGCTTTTAAATGGTGATGTTATGGAGCTAGTGGATACAGCTGTATTTTTAGGTATTACACTAGACTCCAAGCTTCAGTGGGGCCCTCATATTGCTGGGTTGGCCGACAGACTCAGTTCAGCAGCATATGCAGTAAGTAAGATTAGACAATTTTCAGATGAAACTACAGCACGTCTAGTGTATTTTAGTTACTTTCATAGTATTATGTCCTACGGCATTTTGCTGTGGGGCAATGCTGCAGATATAAATACAATTTTTGTGCTGCAGAAGCGAGCTGTGCGGGCAATCTACAAGTTGGCCCGTAATACTTCACTTAGAGAAAAATTTAAGGAAACTGGAATCTTAACTGTTGCTTCTCAATATGTCCTATCAAATGTATTATATGTTAAAAAGAATATATATCAATTCACGAAAAAATGTGATACCCATGGGAGAAATACTCGTAATAAACATAAGCTTGAAATTCCGGTGACTAGACTTACTAAAGTCAAAAATTCTTTTAAAGGTCAATGTATACGCCTTTATAATAAGATCCCAGGAAGCGTTCAAAATCTCTCAATTAATAGATTTAAAAAAGTTGTTAAAGAACGTTTGTGTACCAAAGCGTACTATAAAGTTACTGATTTCATGAATGATAGTACACCATGGGAATAAGGTCGCCCCCTGCAGAGCTGTTTCATTATAATATGTATTATAATTGTACATTCGTTGTATTTTATTTAGTCATAATGACACTGTTATTTTATAATAATATATTTTTTGTAATTTTCCATCTTTTTAGAAAAAGATGGCCCCGTGCGAGTTTCTTACGCCGGTTCTTCTCGCCGGGTTAGTTCCCGAACCGGTGGTAGGCATCTGTGTAGCCCCGACGTTCAGAGAATATTTGAAAAAATTTATTCTGAATAAAAATTTTTGAGTTTGAGTTTTGAGTTTTGAGTTTGAGTTTGAGTTTGAGTTTAACGTGGGAGAGCCATGCTTCGGCACGAATGGGCTGGCTCGACCGGAGAAATACCACGGGCTCACAGAAACCCAGCGTGAAACAGCGCTTGCGCTGTGTTTCGCCGAGTGAGCGAGTTTACCGGAGGCCCTATCACCTACCCCTACCCTCCCCTATTCACTTCCTTCCCCTATTCCCTTCCCTTCCCTATTACCCTACTCCCTCTTAAAAGGTCGGCAATGCACCTGCTGCTCTTGTCTGATGCTGCGAGTGTCCATGGGCGACGGAAGTTGCTTTCCATTAGGTGACCCGTTTGCTTGTTTGCCCCCTTATTTTTTTTTTGATAAAACGCATATTATGTCTTCCTGCGTTTAAAATATTAGCATACAAAAATCGAAACCTTTTAGGTAGTTTATACATGGTCACATGCATTCTAACAAACCTCTACAAAATTAAATAGAAGGATAATAGGATGACTAAACTAAGACTCATTGCCACTGATAATGATGATGATTGCGAACGTGTATTCATGAGTCGAGCATCATAATCTTAGTATTATCCAGCCAACAATACAGCTTAATAGTCTGCATAAACATAATAATATATTGATTGGATTAAATAATAAACAGGTAGGTGTACTAGATACTGCTGGTACGCAATAGGTAGATAATGCTTATGATTATTTTTTTTATGTAAATAAATCTTTTTCATAAAAATACCATTATCTAGATTTTCGAAATTTTATTGTCCTCTCTAAGTTGGCTCCTAGAAAACCAATACAAGTAATCATGAACGTGAAAAGAAGCCAAAGATTGGGCAAATTATCGACGATAGTGCTTGCTATAGACAGTTACGCAATCATGGTTATAGATCATGGACCAACTTGAAGGGCTCAAGCCTTAGATTTTACGATTTCGATTATTGTAATATTGATGTTTACACTAGTGGAAACTTTTAATTGGCATATCGCTGTGTAATATGTATCTTATTGGAGTTGTAAATAGCTGTAAGTTTTCCCAAAAAAAAAAAAAAAAAATTAAATTATATCAACATCGATTCATTATTGCACCTATGCCAGCTTCACAATCATATCGACGAGAAAACGCGTAAGAGAGTTGGAGAGACCTTAATGAAAACCTCAATTAATTTTGACAGTCCTCTGATTTATCGATCGCTTTCCATCAGGCGATCCGTTTGCGTGTTCAATAAAATGAGGGTCCCGACGCATCATCTACCGACCTTCGAGAAGGAGTTCTGGCCGATTGGATTCGTCTACAGGAGGTTCCGTAGCGACTTCCGAACACGTCGCGCCCCGCGTCGCAGACAATACGTGTTTAGTGTTAGTTTTAGTATAAATGTATGTATGTTAGTCTATAAGGTATTTATAATATGGGCCGAGATGCCTGACTTAAATAAATAAATAAATAAAATAAACCCACGATTACAGTCCGTTCCACTTTAAAACGCACATTCACAAGCTGTATCTATTGACATAATATGAAATGTGTTTTTTATTTGTCGGCGCAAAAAGCGATGTAGATTATATCTTGCCTCAGACGTAGGGAAAATTACTCAACGAAAATATAATGGGAATTTTATACCTTTGTGTTGCAAGAAACGGTGTTTACCAGATGTATGTTATAAAGTATGTCTACTTAATATTATAAATGCGAAATGTTTCGGTCTTTTTATCTGTTTTTTCCACTTCAGACGCTGAAACAATTTTCATGGAATTTAGTCGGGAATATAGACCCGGTAAATGACATACGATAGTTTTTCTTTAAACAATATAATTAACTATTGTATATAGAATTTAAAAAAATATATTACTTTGACATTTTTTAAATATATTTTTCATTGGTCGAAAGTACCCAAATTTGAGGTTTTTCGAACTTTTAAAATTTAATATCTTTAAAAATATTAACTTTATCGTAAAAAGTCATAGGACCTTTTTTGTTGGTATTTCAATAAAGAATATAAAAAAAAATTGTTCGGTTGAAAAATTCCTTGCAATTGTTTAAACAATGTTTGTTTAAACAATATGGCACCGGGTTGCGCCCTGGCAACATGCATTTATACCATCAGGAGGGCAATTTGAAGAGGATCGCATAAAAAATTGAGGTGGAATAGTTTTCGGTACTTATGCGCCGACTCGTCCTAGTCTGAAGGACTTGTGTTACGGGTAAGACAACGGATATAATTATATTTAATACTTTTTATACTATACATACATTTAAGATTTTTAATATATTATGATACACATATTGTTTAATACACATCCATGACCCAGGGACTCGAATTCGAACCAACGACAGGGATTCGAACCAACGACCCCCGGCTTGAGCTACCAACTGAGCCACAGAGTTCGTCAAATAGGTTCAGCAGTTAAAGTGTGGACAGGCAACAGATACAGTTTCGCATTCATAATAATATAATGAAGTAACGAAATGAAGTTTAATCTGCAGCACCCTAGTCCAATACAGTTTGAGGACTTTGATTTAGTTTCATCCCTTCACTCGCATATTAAGGGTGCGGTTATGTGCCCTTAATACGAACCCCATTCAGCCCTGGAAATTATGTAAATCGTGAACACGTCACTAACTATAGCTGATACGTGTCTCCGAGTTTGATTGTTTGCTGGAAATAATTAAAAGTTTAGCTGGTTTTACGTCCTAAAATATTGACACAAAATAATATTATATTCCTTATTGTAACATGAGCTGGGTATGAGTTTCGATAGGGAAGTCAGAAATAAAAAATGTGCAGGAATCTTATAAGTTAACTTACTAGCTGTCCCGTCAAACATTGTTTTGCCTTATAACGCATTTCGTCCATATTATTTTATTGAAGTGACTAAGTAAATATTTATGGCACCATGGCAACGTCCATCGCTATCCCGACGCACAAACAATGTTCGCCATCAGTCTTGATTCTCGAGGTGTAATAATTTACTATTACATTTTATTCAACAAATGCACTTATCAGAATAAAAAGTACCCAGTAGCCGATTCTCAGACCCACTGAATATGCATACCTAATTACCTACTAAATACCAATAAAGTTTGGTAAAAAATCAGTACTTGCCGTTTCGGAGGAGTACGGTAACTAACATTGTGTCACGAGAATTTTTATATATAAGATTATTAAGATAATATAAATTCTGTCTTTAATTTGTATGTTTTACGTCTTGGATCCCGGGAAAAGACAAGGAACAGTTCCGGAAAAATGATCTGCACAGCTGTGGGCATTCTTCAATTAGTATTGAATACAGTGAAAAATCTAGACGCGGTAGCGTGTCAAGCCAAGTATATTATATTTCATGATATTTCGGTTAAAAACGAAAGAATACGACGCACATCAGACTATCGATGAACACCAAATACTTTACAAAAGCATTTGGTGTTCATCGATAGTAAATAATTAATAATAATAAAATAATTGCCAAAAAACTATCAGCTATTTTCTAGTGTGATCCATTTCATAAAAAGTTTTCACTTAAAACATTACATACTGCAATTCATACATAGATCAATATCATGTATCCACAATGGCAAAACTTCCTTCCTACAATCAAGACTTACAATAGCATGGAGTGTGCCAATTCCAGCAATTCCAGCTAACGAATGGTGTTGGAATCCAGCCAGTACAATTTTGGGCCAGTGAAAAATTTTTAATACAAATTTTGTTACGTTCTTTTAATGGTAATTCTAGTGTCTGTTTCATTTTATGTTCGCCTGGTTTTAAATATTGTGGAATGTTTGTTTTAAAATAGGTTAAGTTAGTTTTTTAAACGCATAAAGAATATTTTAATTATGGCTGCTAGATTTCTGTAACTATTATTTTTATGTTTCTATATAGCCCGGTAATTTTTCCGCGATAAAATCTATCCTTTTTCCCGAGACCATAATTGCTTGGTTGGGTATTGCTTGGTTGGGTACCACACTGGTAACAAAATAAGGAGATAAACATTCATACAACTTATTGCATTTGTTATGAATTTTGGTACCTTGATTCATCGTTTGAGCTAATATTTTCCCGCTTCGTATAGCCTAAAGATTAGTGCTACAAGGCTCTGATACAGCGTCAATACACACTGAAATATGACGTAACAAATTCAGCCATACAATATTGAAATGCGAAGCGTTGTCACGATTTAAAAGTTTAACAAAAATCACTTTCACACATCGTCAAGTTGTTACGTCTGAACTGACTCTTATTCTGCAGCTCAGTCAGCTCCACAGGTGGGTGAGGAAATGACAGACCGTTTGTCTCCCGAACGACGCTGATTGAGCAAACATTGCGATTTGAGAGACGATTCCAACATTTCATGACCGTATAACAAACTAGATGTTTTCCGACCTAAATATATCACTTGGTTGGCTTATGTCAATTCAATGTTAACTATGATCGGTCTGATGGGTTTAACTTAACGCGACCAAATTACTTAGTCCAGGAATCAACTTCTCTAATAGTAGGTACAAGAAGACTCTGCTAAGAAATGCTTATTGCGATAAATTAACACTACAATTAAAACTATTCTTTCCTGGCCCTCAAATTGATACAGCAGAGCAATATCACGTCGTGAGCAATAAACAATTTGGATTTTGTCATTAGACATTATCAACCGATCGATCAGCGCGAAGCAGCCTTGTGTAGCAAATCCTGGGACAAGGTGAGGTGTCTCCTGACTGAGGATTTGCCTCAAGAAGCTCTCAAGGCCGCTAGCTCAATAGATACCCATATAATGTAAAAGCGGCTCAGCACGATCCACCACAGGGTGGCTATTTTTTTTTTAATTTAAAATAGGTGGGCAAACGAGCAAACGGGATAAAAAGCAACTACCGTCGCCCATGGACACTCGCAACATTAGAAGAACACGCTCTTTTCATGAAGGTTTGCAGGTCGTATTGGTGTATCTTGTGACAGATATGTAACCGGCAAAATTAGACAGTATCTTCTGTCAATCGCCTGTCGTATTGCTATCGCAAGGTGGTTTAATCACTGTAAGAGACCACCTCGTGCATGAACATATTCATTTACGTGCATGAACACAAAATTTTAACTGAAGTTTCGTAACTGAATTAATTCTGAAACCTGATCAAGCCAACATTGACTGTATAAACAAAACCTTTACAAAACCGAAACAACTAGAAATACTATCCAATTCCTCGCTTCAACAAACACTAGGATAATACAGGCATATGAAAGTGGACGATCTGAAATGTTTGCAAATGGCTAATTTGTTTGCACTGCCCATGCTGTTAAGGTCTTCTGTGGACTCTGATCCGGCAGATTTTGTTTGCGCGCCAGCGAATTTGCTGATGACATGATAACTTGTAATGAGAATATTATTCAAAGCGATTCTCACATAATCTGCAGGGTCTAACAAAAGTAAGTGATAGTACTTTAGGGTGTGCATGTATACAGGGGTACTCTACATAGGGTGCGAAGTGGTACGAACTCTATATAGGGTATAGAGTTCGGTGTGAAAGTAGGAGCGCTGAAAGAGTAGCTTCTTTAACTTTTGCTTGGGAAAATTCATGAAGCTAGGCAATTTTGTGATTTGTAATATCCATTACAAATCACAAAAAAATTGCTCTTTCAGCACTGCTACTTTTACGGTGAATTTTATATAAGGGCCACATACACACCCTAAAGTATTATCACTTATGTTGTACACTGTTTACTCATATTGAGAATACGAAAGTTTTTCAGTCTATCCCTTTGTTACCTACTTTTTATACTGATGGACTTATTTCAGTGAATTTTGGTATGCCTTCGAGACTCTACATGAGGTAGTTTTACCCCAAAAAAATGAAGAATTGCTGTGCGATAAACGTATTTTGTCGCACGGAAGTTGCAGGCAATATTTTCTCAACAGTAACATAGATATTAGAAATTACGTTCAAAATAGTCTAACATGAGTGACTTCTCTCAAACAGGGCCAAAACGTTCTATAGAACTCTATAGAACGGTGATACCATTTTTAATGACTAAAGAAGGTAGTTTATTTATTATAATAATAGCTATTAATCTTGTTCTTAAAAGTCCCAATGCTTCCTTGCCTTTTATAGTTCACAATGTTGTATTTTAAACATACTACATTCATTTTAAAAATCGTTTTATGAAATGCTCTAGAAGCAAACTAGATAATGTAGTTTTAAATCGGTCCACTAGCTCCAAATCTCTCAAGCTCATATTTCCGATATAATATCCTTATAGCCGAGTGGGAACCGCGACTGGGCACTAAACTACAAGAGCACGATAAATTCCGTTTACGACGTTGTTATGAAGGAGCAAATCAACCGAGCAGTTATTAAATACAGACGGACAACATATTTAGTGTTCCTGCTTGTATCTAATGTGGTCACTTAATTCTGGTGCTTCTATGTTTTTGGCATTCTTTTGAAAATATTATAATTTTTAAGTACTATTAGAGAGGTTCATTCCTAGGCAGATGGGGGACCTACGTCATTTGGTTATTATTAGTAACTAGCTGTTGCCCGCGACTTCATCCGCGTCGACATAGTATAATAACAAAGATGGATAGTCCGCTAATAAATATGAAAAAAGTAAAATATAACATCCTTTTTTTTGGAAATCGGTTAAAAAGTAGCCTAAGTTACACCTTACTACATCAGCTATCTACAAAAAAAAGTCCCGGCAAAATATCTACAGCCGTTTTAGAGATTAGCCGGAACAAACAGACAGACAGACAGACATACAGACAAAAATTGTAAAAAATGTTGTTTTGGTGTATGTATCGTATATAGATCATATCCATGTAGTAAAAAATGGTTCTTTCAATATTACAAACAGACACTCCAATTTTATTTATGTGTATGTATGTATAGATGTATAGATTCATTTATATTATAACATCCGAGCTCGATAATGATGTCATCAAACCGTGCGTCTAGTTAATTTGACCTGTACATAATATCAAACAGCGCGGCGGTTTTCGTATCATTAAAATTTTGTATGTAATTTAGACTCGTTACTGTGTTAACTCTATATCCTCCTTATACTAATATTAATAAATATAAACGCATGTCTGTCTGTTACTTAATCTGTTATCTAAACATGAAATTAAGTTACAACTCTACCAAATTGCTTTAAACTTTAAAGAGTATCTATTTATCCAGACGTATTAAGCCAAATAGAGTGAGGCACTCTCGGATTTTTACAATAAGCTTAATAAGTCCTGCATTAATCCCCCCTAAATCCTTTTGGGCCACAGCAGCGTAAATCCTGGGCCACACTCCCCGGATTGGGAATAAGTCAATTGAATTGATAAGAAAAATACGTCGGCCACTCTATATAATTTGAGTTTTTGCAAGTGGACAGTGGTGTTGGATAAACGTCTAAAAAGTCATTAAATATTCGTCCAGTTTATGAGAGTAAAGAAATAGAGAGTGGTCTTGTGTACTGTGCACACATTTGGGCACTATAGAACTCTATAGGCCAGCTACGCAGAGTTAATATTAAATTAAAACCAACTTGAGAACACGTGCGCTCTTTTCCGAACGGAACGAATTCCATACGTGCGTTTCAAATGCAAGTCGGCGCGTTCAAACGTGAAAAAACTAACGTTTGCGCCAGTCTCACGGAGTTACACATTGAAATTGCACATTAAATCAAAAATCAAAATCAAAATTGTTTTATTTCTGAATAAATTTAAAATAAATGTTTTCAGAATGTCCTACATGATGCCTACCACCGGTTCGGGAACTAACCCGGCGAGAAGAACCGGCGTAAGAAACTCGCACGGGGCCCACTTTTTTAAAAAAAAGTGAGAAAAAAATTAATCTTTTAAAATAAAGTTTACAATTTTGTAACTAAATATTATATACAATATCCACATACATAATTGTAAGTCCTATAATAATGAAGAAGTAGCCTTGCAAGAAGCCATCCTACTCCCAAGGTGTGCCATCGTTTATGAAATCATTGACCTTATAATAGGCTTTGGCACACAAACGTTCTTTAACTACTTTTTTAAATTTATTAATGGAAAGATTTTGAACGTTTTCTGGGATTTTGTTGTAAAGGCGTATACATTGACCTTTAAAAGATTTACTGACTTTACTAAGTCTGATCACCGGCATATCTAGCTTGTGCTTATTTCTAGTATTCCTAGAGTGAATGTCACTTTTAACTTTAAAACTTATATTTTTTCTAACATATATTACATTATACAAAATGTATTTAGAAGCAACAGTTAGAATACCAATTTCTTTAAATTTATCTCTCAGAGATTCTATCTGAGATATATTAGGAAATCGAATACGGAAAACCAGTGTATGCGGCCAGCCTTACGCACATCGCTCAGTGTGAACCGACCCTATTGCTCATTTACGTAAGAATTTGACGGTACCCAGAATATAATTAAGATAAATATGATTTAATCAAATTGTATTCGAATGTATCCGAATTTCGTGTTGTGATTTTTCGGCAAGGACCCGTATCATTTTAGACAGGCTGCCATAACATTTGTATTCCCACAAAATTGTACTTTGATGATATAAAATAATTTATTTAGGCGTCCTTTTCGTGAATTAGTTTACTTTTAAAATTATTTTATCGTAAAAAAGGAAGTATTAATATATTTCTGTCGCAAATAATCATTAAAATGGACGCCTGCTACTCTTCTGTTGCCCAAAAATTAGTTTTTTGCGCGTGAACTATTTTTCAATTCTTTCGGGATAAAAAGTACACTATGTCCTTTCCTGGGACTCAAGTCAGGCGTTAATTTGCGAAAATCCATACCTTAAAATTTAGGATATTATTATTTTTAGCAATATTGCGCGAAATAAACGTTAAGCGATGGGTAAATACTAAATGTGTGACTGTACGTATAGGCATCCGTTACAGCACCTCCCTCCATTACACTGCCTATGCGTACACTCGTATGCAAGAACCTGCAAATACCACCATCACACAAGCAATAATGTTAGCAAATTCATGCAAGGCCTCTCACCACCATGCAAGTTAAAAAACTGGTTTTCAACTCAACTTTTTAAACTTAAGTTATCTCCAATCTCCATACCAATTTCCAGGTGTTTCGGTGTGAAGAGGTAAGAGACAGACAGACAGACATTTATAACATATTCAATATTTTAACACGTAGAATAACGAAAATTATATTAAGTTTAAATACAAAACTCTAAACTGTTATCTATATATTAAAACGTGAGCCAAAAACTTTGTATCCCTTTTGACTAAAAACGGGGAAACGTAGGTGAATGAAATTTTACACTGAGTTTACATGGTGAAGGGGTGCATCGAGCCAATATTATTTTGAAATTATGCTTTTATCATACATTTTTTTAACGAAAAACGGGGAAACGTAGGTGAATGAAATTTTGCACTGTTATAGTTTACATGGTGAAGGGGTGCATCGAGCTAATATTATTTTGAAATAATGCTTTTATCATACATTTTTTAACAAATAAAACATTACACACACTACAACACACACACCAGGAAAAATGACAGATTTTTGAGTGACAAGCCTATATATACGAATTATACTCTTTTATTTATGGTTGAAGTCTGTTGACAACAAGGTGACAAATTGAAAATGGATTATAGTTTTTTTTTTTATTGAATTCTAGCTACAATTAGACAATGCCTACACGGCCAGTCTGAGATCAGCTGAGTCCCAGAGACAAGAGTTGAAAAAAATATGATAAAGTCAATATTTTTTTACAAAATATAGGTAGTAATCCTTATGTTGTTGAATCTAAGGTCGAATTTCGACCATTGGGCGATCTCTAGTTACAATAAATTGATTAACTTTTAAATTCATAAAGTTGTCTACCTCAGTCACTCCTTGATGACTGTTCTAGCCTTCTTTTTATCACAATAAAAATATATGTACGATGTCCGTAAAGTAATGCTCCAAGTAAGTGATGGAGGCCAGTTTCACTAAAACTGGGCTGCCTACGCAAGGTTTTATAGTGCCCAAATGTGTGCACAGTACACAGATGCACTCTCTCTTTTCCTTTATTTTCCCGGACGGATAAACTTACCCTGGATCTCCACGTGAAAAGCTGTAAATAAGCTTACTACCTGCTCTCGTAACCAAGATATTTTACACGGAGGTGTCATAATCAGCACCCTACTAATTTCCATACCGACGCCAGGAAAATGAGATGTGCATCTCATATGCCGGATAATGCAAACAAAAGCATACGTGACCAAATAACTCACGGGCACGACGGGTATTATGTAAAATATGTGAATTTTCCGCAGTTCTTACATCATTACCAGCTGTGAAAAGTTGTAGTGATGAATTTTGTTAAGAATGTGATGACTGAAACTTAATAAAGAAATAAAATAAAATAAAAAAGCCTTTATTTCATAGACGATTATTACACTAAGAATAAAAAATTAAATAAGTAGGAATTAAACTAATTATTCATCATCTAGAACCCCTCCGCGGGTGAAGGCCTCCTCCAGAGATGCCCACTTTTCTCTATCTTGGGCTATGTTTGTCCATCTTGGACCGGCTATAGATTTTACTTCGTCTGCCCATCTTTTAAGCGGTCTGCCTCTGTTACGTTTACCGAACGGGCCATTCCATCGTGTCACTCTTATGGTCCAACGTTCTCTGATACTTACTCAAAAGATAAGATGATATTATAAAATTTAGATTAAGTATAAATAATTTAATGGAAAAGTGAGCCAGCCTGAATTTTGAACTTACTAAACTTCACTGAATTTCCAACTGTCCAAATTCTCCTAACGAGAATACTTAATACCGGGCTTACATTATTCCAATCCAGTAATCCAACCCAGTGTTGTAGTGCTACTAGAAAAAAGTAAATTGGATTACTGGTTTGGAATAACAGAAACTGGCCTTTAAACATTTTTACTCGTGCCAAAAAAGAACACAACGCCGCATAAGTAAAAAAAAATAGTTTGTTATTATTTTTAGCAATATTCCGCGAAGCAAACACCACCACCACACAAGCAATAATGTTGGCAAATCCGTGCAAGGCTCCTCACCACCGTGCAGGTTGAAAACCTCGACGCGCGTTTCGCCCCAACACCGGAGCATCCTCAGGATGTGGACTCTACGAACAACGTCCGTCAAGAGGATGAAGGTGCTGTACGTATGCCTATGCATACACTCACTCATTTACTGAGATTTATTTCGCGGAATATTGCTAAAAATAATAACAAACTAAATTTTAAGCTATGGACTTCTGCAAAGTAACGCCTGATTCTATTAACTAGCCGCATAAGTAGTTTTTACGTCTTCTAAAATACTTAACAACATTTCAATAATAATAATAATAATAATAACGTTTATTTAACATAAGACATCACATTACACTACCATAAGACAAAACACATTACAATACATACTTAAAGAAAAATAAAAGAAAAATAATTACAAAAATAATAGCATAATAATATCATGAAGAACGGTACAAGTAGTGCATTGTCATGTCTACGGCCAAAAAGGACACCGCTCAGGCGTATCACCGTGACGTACACCACAGTGCCTGGTATTATGTGGTTCCTAGTAAACCGTCATCTGAAAACAGGGACGGATAAGCACTCAGCAATACATTGTAACATACATTACATCCTAAATATTATTTTATATATAAATATAATATATGGAATTCTATAAAATTATAAGATACAATAATTAATATGAAAATATAATATAAAATAAGTACTATAATATTATGAGTTGTGCGTGTGACTCAGTGCTATGGTATGGTTATGCGGCGGACCCGTCTGGAGTTTTTTAGCGCAGTACCTAGGTACCTACTGTGAAGAGCCTTAACAGTAGGTACCTAGGTACTGAAAAAAATGAAGCTTTATTCCACTGTTTGCCTACCTCGTTTAGCAAGCTATCCCGGCGCACCTTTCCTGACTAAAACTAGTTTAAAAGAATTAGCCGTTCTTGAGGCTTACGGCCTGTCCACATCTCTACGTCACGACGTCATCAACGTGGAACGATGCGGTAACGTGGCACGGTTCGTTGACGTGACGTGAAAATTTACGTCAACGTAACGTGAAAATGCACGTCACGGTGTAGCAACATTTTAGGTTTTTTTTTTTCTTAAATCTCTCTCTCCGTATCTCTGTATTCTTAACAATAGCAGACGCAGAATACGTATTATGCGGTCCATATCTAGATAAGTAGTGAAGAATGTAGCAGTTTTACAAGGCACCACCGAGCCTTGTAAAACTACGTACAATGTTGATATATCGTGACGTGTAAAAATACACATTTTTACGTTACGTTGACGTAACTTTTCGCGTCACGACAACGTACCCTGCCACGTTACCGCACCGTTCCACGTTGACGACGTCGTAACGTGGACATGTGGACATGCCCATAGCGAGGTCATTTCTGCAATACCTAAACATTTTAATTTAAATAATGTCAATTTCATAAATAGGTTAAACTTTTAATATGTTCATTCTGTTGCTTTTGTAGGTGTCCAATCACGCAAGTTCCACGTGCATTGGAACGGAGCGAGGGGAAGGCGGGACGGAGGCGCGGATCGCGGGACGCGGGGGCGCCCGCGCAACACCGGCCGGCGACCGGCACTCTTCGAGAACAATAGCTACTGTCGACACCCAAGTCGCGTCTAATAATTAATATTGTACAAGTCTTGGTTCTTTAATACACCAGTTTATTTGTTACAGTCCACTTTTATTTGAGACCCTTAACAGTGGTCCTTCTACCAAGAAGAATCAAGATTTACGCGATTAAAGGAGCAGAATATCGAAGCAGTCATTCAAGAAACGTGCCTAAAATATTGCAATACGAAGGAACGCACAATGCTATCTGGAGATCACAATATCAAGCAGGATTAAGGATTATTGTGGTAAAAACGGCCGGAGTTGTGAGTTTGTTCCAATTATTACGACCAATTTGCTATAATAACTTCTTTGTAGAAATATTTTTCTACCGCCATTCCGCCATTTTTTTTTTCTCGATTACGATTACTTACTTATTTCAGTAAAATATCCCTAAAATACGTCTAATCCATTAGTATTTTACATTATTAGCGTCATTATAACAATTAAATACTATATTAGTCAACAGATTGTTGAATTAGCAACAAATACTTTGATTTTCAATCAAAGGTCAAAGATCGTTCGCAGTTAAACCATACCATTTTTCTTCTCTATTAGGTATTGTTTTTATATTGTTTCAATATATAACGATCGTATTTAACGATTCATTACTGTTTATTTCGTTAAAATGACTGAAGAGTCTGTGGAGAAGTTGCGTAAACTTAAAAAAATTAGGGCTTCTATGAAAACTAAACTTACGCAGTTTGAAGCGTTTTTAGACATTTGTAGGTCTTATGAAAACCTTAGCGAGGTACATTCCGCTGAGCTACAGGCTCGCCTGTCTAGGATACAAAATCTAATCCATGACTTTGATACTTTACAGACTGAAATCGAAGTGTTGGTCGATTCTCCAGACTTACAATATGAAGAACGTAAAATGTTTGAAGATCTATATTACAAACTTATATCTTCAGCACAGAACATAATATCAACGAGCTCTGACAAAAAGGGTGTTCATAAACAACGTTCAGGTTCGATGTACAGCTGTGACGAGGCAATTGATACAGGTGGGACTTGTCAACATAATAAATTCAATTTACCTAAAATTAATATTCCAAAATTCAGTGGTAACTATCAACACTGGCTTGAGTTCAAAGAAACATTTTTGTCAATGATACATAATAATTCAGATATTGATAAAATTAGTAAGTTTCACTATCTCCGAGCGTCCTTACATGGAAGTGCGGCTGATATAATTAGGAATATAGATTTCACACAGGATAATTATGTTATAGCATGGGATCTATTGTGCGAGAGATATCATAACCCAAAGCTTCTTGTAAACAATCATGTGCAAGCGTTATTTAATATTAGCCCTATTTCTAAAGAATGTAGTACATCACTACGTAATCTAATTGATATCACTAATAAAAATATTCGAGCATTAAATTCATTAGAACAGCCTACTATGTACTGGGACACACTAATTATACATATGATGTCTTCTAAGTTAGATTCCACAACAGCCCGTCATTGGGAAGAAAAACGCAATATGTTATCAGATCTTCCAACATTGTCACAGTTTACTTTATTTATAAGCAATAGGGCTGACCTGTTGGAGACTTTGGAAGATAATAAAGTTAGGAATTCTAGATCAGATATAAATAAATCTAAAAGTTTTATAACGGTTTCTAATGACAAACATACTGCACCAACATACCAGAATAAGTGCATATATTGTAAAGGTGAACATTTTTTATTTTCTTGTGATAAATTTAGAAACTTAACAGTTGAAGATCGTATTCTTAAAGTACAGGAGTTTAATTTATGTGCTAATTGTTTAAGACCAGGCCATTTTCCTTCAAAATGTCGCCTGTCTCATTGTCGTTATTGTAAATTAAAACATAATACACTCCTTCATTTAGAAAACAAATCAAATACTTCAGTTTCTCCTATAGTTGAAAATGTAACTTTACAATCTAATACAATCAATTACCCCCAAAACCATGACAATCCTTTTTCAAACAATAGTATGCAGTACACTACCCCGTCCAATGTATTTCTGTCCACAGCGTTGGTGAAGGTCTATGATAGCCGTGGTGGCCACCAATTGGCAAGGATTCTACTTGACAATGGCAGCACTGCTAACTTCATCACGCAGAGCCTGTGCAGCAAGCTGGGTCTATCCAGAGGAGATACGTTTTCTAGAGTATCAGGTATCAGCAATCAAGCCTGCAATAGTACACAATCTTGCAAAGTAACTATGGAATCGTTGTATTGTAACTATCAGGTCGATTTAGATTGTCTAATATTACCTACAATTACAAAATCATTGCCATCTAAGTTAGTTGACGTCAGCCATATATCAATTCCAACCGGCGTACAACTAGCTGATCCTAATTACAATGTTCCATCAGCGATAGACATATTAGTCGGCGCTGAAGTATTTTGGAACGTTCTATGCACTAATTCTATTAACCTAGGTAAAAAACAACCTAAGCTTTACGAAACCAAGCTAGGTTGGCTAGTGTCAGGCTACATAGCAACACAATCTAATAATAAATCTATACAGCATCAATGTAATTTTATTAGCGACGAACAGTTAACACGTTTTTGGGAGCTAGATAATATTCCAGCTAAATATTCTTTTACAAGCGAAGAGCGTGCTTGCGAAGAACATTTTCGTTTAAATACATATAGGAAGTCCAATGGTCAGTTTGTAGTAAAAATGCCTTTCAAACGCAAACCTTGTGAATTAGGTGACTCGTACATATTAGCTAAAACTAGATTTTTTTCCCTAGAACGTCGCTTTCAAAAGAACTCAAATTACAAACAAATTTATTTAGATTTCTTAAAAGAATATGAAGACTTAGGTCATATGTCAGTAAGTACTAAATCTAATATTAATTCTCAAAGTTCAATAAACTATTATTTGCCGCATCACGGTGTAGTTAAAGAGTCGAGCACAACCACTAAGTTGCGAGTTGTTTTTGATGCCTCTGCTAAAACAACATCAGGTCTATCTCTAAATGACTTGCAAATGGTTGGACCTACAGTCCAAGATGATTTGTTGTCAATTTTAATTCGTTTTCGTCAACACAAATATGTAATTTCTGGAGACATAGAGAAAATGTATCGCTGTATTGAATTAGATTCATCACAAAGACATTTACAACAAATAATATGTCGCTCTTCACCTTCTGAACCTATTAAAGTATATACGCTAAATACTCTTACATATGGCATGGCTTCAAGTCCATATCTTGCTACAAAGTGTTTAACTAGGTTAGCCGATGATGTTAAAGATACTAACATTAAACACGCACTACAACACGATTTCTTTATAGATGACTACTTAGGAGGAGGGTCAAATAAAGAAAGCGTTATTAATTTATGTAAAGGTCTGATGTCAGTATTATCAGGAGCTAAATTTAATCTAAGAAAATTACAGTCTAACGACTCAGAAATTTTAAGTAAAATTAATAATGATGCAAGTTTGAATAAGAATAACAATATACAATTTTCTGATAATATTTCAACATCTAAAACTCTGGGTTTACACTGGTTGTGTGATTCGGATTCATTAACTTTCTCAATAAATATTGATATACCTAAAACTATTACAAAACGACAAATTCTGTCAGTAGTCAGTCAAATATTTGACCCACTAGGTCTATTAGGTCCTACAATAATTGAGGCAAAAATCATAATGCAAAAATTATGGACATGTAAAATTGGTTGGGATGATGATATTCCATCTGATATAAATCAGCTTTGGACAAATTTTTCTAAGAAATTAACCTATTTGAATAATATTGAAATACCACGATGGTTTTTACAATACCACAATGATAATATCGAGTTACATATATTCTCTGATGCATCGGAACTAGCATATGGAGCGTGTATCTATGCTCGTTCCACTAATTTAGATGGCTCTGTACATGTTCAATTAATAGCATCAAAAAATAAAGTAGCTCCTCTCAAGCCTACAACTATGCCGAGACTAGAACTGTGCGCGGCTCTCTTAGCCACAAGATTGTGTACTAAAGTATTAAATTCTATAACATTGCAGGCCGTTTGCAGATTCTGGTGCGACTCCACCATTGTTCTTGGTTGGCTAGCTACTCCTGCTAATAAATTGAAACCGTTTGTTCGCAATCGTATAAACGAAATTAATGAAATTACGACAGGCTGGATCTGGAGCTATGTACCTTCTCTGGATAACCCAGCAGACCTGGTTTCTCGCGGGGTGAAGGCTGACCAAATCAGCAATTTAAATAACTGGTGGTCCGGTCCGTCTTTTCTACTGAAATCACCAGATTTATGGCCTAAAATGCCTAACATATCCAATAAATGTAAGCTTCCTGAAGTGATATGTCATGTTGCTCACGAATCAAAGAAACAAAGCAATTGTATTTCATCTCTTATTCATAAATATTCTAATTTTAATAGATTAATTCATACAATGGCTTATATCCAAAGATTTATTCATAATTGTAAAGATAAATGCAATAAAATATCTGGTGTTTTAACAACTACAGAAGTTCAAAATGCCCTAACAAGTTTATTAAAACAATCTCAATCAGAAATGTTTATTCAGGAATATGAAATTATAAAATTAAATAAGCCGCTTCCACATAATAGCAAACTTATATCTCTTTCACCTTTCATGGATTCAGAAGGAATTATTAGAGTAGGTGGCAGGCTTCAAAACTCGCCTTACCTTTATGATCAAAAACATCCAATAATATTATGCAGTAAGCACTATTTTACAAAACTATTATTTCGATCACAACATACTAAATTATTACATGCTGGTCCATTATCTTTATTATCTAACATTAGACAAACTTATTGGCCATTAGGGGGACGAAATTTAGCTAAGCATGTAGTTAAAACATGTGTGAAATGTTTCAGGTATAAATCTGCTACTTGTCAACCTATTATGGGACAACTACCGCAGAATAGGACTATGTTAGAATTCCCATTCTTACATGTTTCTGTTGATTATGCTGGGCCAGTGATGATAGCCGATAAGAAAGGCCGCGGATGTAAATTAATCAAGTCCTACCTATGTATTTTTGTTTGCCAGGCCGTCAAGGCTGTTCATATAGAATTGGTTACAGAATTAAGCACAGAGGCGTATCTAGCGGCTCTTCACCGGTTTATGGCACGTCGTGGAAAACCACAATCTATAACATCGGATAATGGCACCAATTTTGTCGGAGCACGTAATGAAATTCAAACTCTATTTAGGGAGTCTAACATATCGTCTAAGCTTGCTGATGAAGGTATCAATTTTCTATTTTCTCCAGCCTATTCTCCACATTTTAATGGTATGGCAGAAGCTGCTGTTCGATCAACTAAATTTCATTTAAGACGTATTCTAAATTTAACTCACCTCACATATGAGGAAATGTCCACTTGTTTAGCCCAAATAGAAGCTATACTAAATTCCAGACCGTTAACCCCATTCTCATCAGATCCTTCAGATCTCTTAGCTCTAACTCCCTCTCATTTTCTAATTGGTCGTACTCTCACTACCGTGCCAAATCCACAGATATCCGAGGATATTAACATTAACCAGTTGCAACGCTTCCGTCGGGTGGAAATAATAAAACAACATTTCTGGCAAAGATATGCTAATGATTATATTTATTCACTTCAGCAGAAAACAAAGTGGCACCATAACAAGAGAGACTTGATGCCTAACACGCTTGTTCTTATCAAAGATAAAATGGCTCCTCCGCTACTCTGGAGCCTTGGACGAGTCGAGAAGGTGTTTCCTGGAGTTGATGGAGTCAATCGTGTAGCGCAAATAAAAACAGCAAAGGGCGTTATACGCAGAGCATGGAACAATATATGTGCTTTGCCTATGGAGGAGGATACTTTTGAAGCACACTTCAACCGGGGGAGCATGTCCAATCACGCAAGTTCCACGTGCATTGGAACGGAGCGAGGGGAAGGCGGGACGGAGGCGCGGATCGCGGGACGCGGGGGCGCCCGCGCAACACCGGCCGGCGACCGGCACTCTTCGAGAACAATAGCTACTGTCGACACCCAAGTCGCGTCTAATAATTAATATTGTACAAGTCTTGGTTCTTTAATACACCAGTTTATTTGTTACAGTCCACTTTTATTTGAGACCCTTAACAGTAGGTTACAATTAATTTGTATTCTGAATTCTTTTGAAATTAAAAATTCTTTATATCTACGTCAGATATTAATTTCTTTGTGAGTAGATGTTAAAAAATTAAGGTTTTCAAGTATTCCATCATTTTCAATTCCGCAGACCTCTTCGAAGTTTCGGCTGAAGTGAAGATTTGAGTGCTCTCACAGTTTTTATGATTTTGTGGTAATATTAAATTAAAAAACAAATTCATCACAGCTTGAAACTTTAAAAGGATTAATATCCAACGCGAAATGTACCTACCTATTTAAAGCTTTTAGAATTAAATTATGCTGATATTTTATTTTGGAAGCTGTATATGGGTTTGATAGCGATAGATAATATTACTTTTTTTTTTAATGAAAAAAAGCAAACGAGCAAACGGGTCACCTGATGGAAAGCAACTTCCGTCGCCCATGGACACTCGCAGCATCAGAAGAGCTGCAGGTGCGTTGCCGGCCTTTTAGAGAGAATAGGGTAATAAAGGAGGGTAGGGATGGAAGGGAAGGCAAGGGAATAGGAGAGGGTAGGGAAGGGAATAGGGTAGTGGATTGGGCCTCCGGTAAACTCACTCACTCGGCGAAACACAGCGCAGGCGCTGTTTCACGCCGGTTTTCTGTGAGAACGTGGTATTTCTCCGGTCGAGCCGACCCATTCGTGCCGAAGCATGGCTCTCCCACGTATAAATTTATGTCGACAAACAGGATAATATATTATAATTTATATCCATATAATCGTGCAATATTATAGATTTTGAACTCTTTTGATAAACTTTAAGTACCTATTTAAAATATATTTACATTGCGAAAAAACTTCAAGGAATAATGTAAATTGTAAATGGGGATTGTCCATTTTTTTTTTAATTTGCTCATTACAAAAACATTTCGAGCAATAAGGCCAGTGATCGTTTTTCTGTATATAAACGAAAACACTACCCATTAGTTACTTATATTTTTGAACAAATATGTTTAACCTTTGTTTGACCTTTAATGGCGTTAAATTAGCAATAAATTGGACCAACATTACGTTTCGAATTTTTCGAAGCTTCTCGTATCAGCTTTCACATAATGAGAACTTGCATAATATGACGAACCAGCCATTATAAATAAGATTGAAAGGAAATTTAAAACATACTGCAGAGGTCGATTGGCGGCCGATGATGACGTCAGAGCGAAACTTTAAAAATTTATTGAGAAAAAACTAGCCAAATATGCGTCGCGGAGCTCAACGCGACTCACCGTTTTGCACGTCAGCAAAATCAAGTGGGTCAGCAACAGCCGCCGCCGTCAGCTCTCCGTCCGCGTCACCGCATGACGTCGACACGAAATTGAGGCCATCGACTCAAGCGAAAAACTATGCAAGCGTCACTGCTTGCCCCGCACCACCCCCGCGGGCAAAGGCGAAGGGTGCAAAGGAGCAGGAGGTGCGATGAGGAGGGCTTCATTCTGGTGGAGAGGAGGAAGAAGAGGAAGCCCACCGTCCGCAACCACCGCGGCACCGCACCTTATGTGCCCGAGCTGCGCCTGCGGAGCGAGGTGCCCGCGACGCCGCTCTACGTGTCGCGCCTGCACTGGTCCATGACGGTCGAAGACGTCGTAAACTACATCCGCGAGAAGACCACCTACACCTTGAGGGTGGAGCGTCTGCACTCTCGTCACAAAGTGAATTTCAGTTCCTTTGTGGTGAGAGTGCCGATTCAAGTTTTATCCATCTTCGAGGTGGAGGAGTTCTGGCCCGCCGGTGTAGTTTACCGGAGGTTCCGGGGGAGGCTCCCGAACGAAGCGCGCATCACGTCGCCGAAAGAGACTTTACGTGATAAAGTGTAGTGTGATTGTGTGTGTGAATGTGTAAATAATATATATTAGGATAAAATTGTTCGGCGTGCATCCGTTGTCTGATTGCCATAACACAAGTTTTTACTTAGCATGGGATTAGACGACGTGATGTACGCTACCTAGCTTTTATACTATTGTATATTATTGTATGCTTAATAAAGAATTTGAATTTGAATGCCCATTGAAGAATACATTATAAATTTTAATCATTTCAATTTTGGACCTCAAAAAGCAAAGAAAAACCATCACGCACCGTGCTAATTTAAAAGGCATTTCATACTGACGTAAGAAACTGTAAAAAGCTTTAAAAGGCTGTTATTGTTGCTGTTGCCTTTTGACGTTTATGATACTGCGTTTTTCTTACTCTTTGATTAAACACAGTATCGTTTGGCACGTGAAATAATAAATTTTCCAAATATGCAGTTAGGATGCAAACTTGAGGAATAGAAAACATGGCGTTAGCAATCAAGTGCAACATTGTAGAAAAAGCGCGTGACACGTGACTGACTAATGAACCGATTTTGCTTTGGTATAAAGATACTTTGAGTCCCGGGAAAGGATATAAGATACTTTTTATCCCGAAAAAATTACGGTAGTTGTACTTTGGGCGTCAAGTAGAACATAACTCCAAAAGGTCATCCAGATAGCATTTGAAAATGCTGATTAAGATGTTTTTTCACGTTTCCGAGAAACGAAGGTAATAATAGCTAAAAAGGGCTTTGTAATGCCCTATATCAGGCCATAGAGTGCAGTGACAGTCAAAAATTGATGATGATGTTTAAAACAATATTTCCATGTTTAAAACTAAGCCACACAGAGCACAATCTACAGTAATATCTCTAGTGGAAGACGCTCGTCGTTTGAACACATTTTCTTATTGTCATAAAGAACACGCAATATTAAAGAATGGCGTTTAAAAGAAAACCAATTTATTTTTAAGTCCGCAAAGAAATATTAAGATTCCCGGCGGTTGGGAGAATAAATAATCCTCAGAAGTGTTCATAACGGGACCACAATTTCTCATTAGCTCTAACTAGAAGAAACTGTTCGCGACCGCCATTATGGTCGTAATTTAATAAAGGTTACTGTTTTAACTGACCAGTGTCTGAATGGTATAATTGTTTATTTTTTTCACATTTATTTGCCGCACGATGATGCTGGATCGCCAGAACGCGCGGTTTGGCGACACAGCGAGAGATTACTAGGTTTATGTAAACGATTGCGCGACCGCGCCGCTATTTAAATAAATCGTTACATACATTTGTGTGTAGCGGTCAAATCGTGCGTTTGAGTCGCTCGATATAAATCCAGTCCTAAAAGCAACGACATACAGGGCCACAGTATTATAATATTTACCCTATATTGTAATACTGTGACACACACACACACATTTTAGAAATTAATGAATCGAAATTGATATTTTTCATTGCATAATATAATGTTTGTGAAGTATATTATATTATTTTATTTTACTATATTTTATAGTTCCGTTGCATTTCAGTTTGGGTTGAACACACGTCATGCGCTTTATTTTTTAGATATTACCAAAAAGTAATGACCACTAAGACGATATAATAATAATATTATCTAATATATAAAAATAAGTCGGGTTTTCCTTCCTGGCGCTATAACTCCAGAACGCACGAACCGATTTCCACGGTTTTGCATTCGTTGGAAAGGTCTCGGGCTCCGTGAGGTCCATAGAAAAAAATATCAGAAAAAACTTCAAGAACAAAACAGAGAAAATCATTTTATGGCAAAACAACGTTTTCCGGGACTTATAAGAGCTTATAATATTATTATGCTAGATATTCTTAATATGAATCAAAGTTTATTCTTTATATTGTACAAAGCTTATTACAATTTTATTTAATTAGGTTGTAAAAAATTTAGTGTCGTCTACGCAGGCTGGTGAAATAATAAATTTTTTAGACGTTTTTTATTCCTTCGGCAAATCTCTAGACATGCACGTTATCCCCCGAGATTTCAGAATACTTGCGCCTGCTTGTGAAGTAGCGTCCTGGATTTAATCTAGTTTTATTTGAATAAGATTATTCTTTTATTCGACCACTTTTAGTACAAAAAGTTTACTTATATCAAGCTTTGGTACTTAAGCCTATTAATGAGCATCCATCTCCTGTTTCTTTTTTAGGTTAATAAAGATTAGAAATATTTATTAAAGGCTTGTAATAATATGTAAGCATTCCTTATAGACACAAAAGTCAAAAGTAACTCTTTTAGCGTTGCTACTTTCACCGGAAACTCTATGTAAAGGACGTATTTTTTTGCATATTACCGAAAATATAAACAAATCTGTACCTACTCGCGAAAAGAAAAATACCTTACAAAGACACCAGAGTTTCCCAATTTCCGACATATAAAGTATGGTTTACTTTATAGGAAATTGGTTACCTACGCTCCTCGAACTGTTTTCCAATACAGTCTAACGTCTGAAGGAATAAATATCTAACATACAGTCGGTGTTTGCTGCGATAGGACTTAAATCTTGTTACGGCTGAATCGCAGGTAAATCTCCAGATCTCTGCATTGATTGCTACAGAATTTATGTTATTCAATTCTATTTTGAATATTTTATATGCGCATGTACTGAACATGGACGACTAAGTCGATTCACAAGTTGTGGCAGGAAAGGGAACGCTAAAGTAGAAAATAACGTTTGCATACAAATAGACAGTAATATTATGCGAATCGACAAATGAAATCTAACGAGCATTTTAAATTATTATTCTTTAAAAACTTAAAACGTTATTACAAAAAATTACATAACCAAAGTTACAATTGAACATACATTAATATAATGACAAAATCGTTAAGAGGGCGACTAACCCCAAAAATCAAACATCGTCCTTCTCTATTCACACTCACGCCCGTCTTTCACATGCCAGATGAAAAAGAACGACGCGGATTCATCGCCAAATTAGTTTTTTCTCAATAACTCGATAAAAATTTTAAAAATCCGCTAGGTCGATCTCTCAATGATAGAATTTTATTATAGAAAGTTATGGCAATAAATGAAAAATTCGTGAAAATTTGATGCATCTTTGTGATTTGTTCTATAGAGAAAATTTTAAGATATCGTGTTTTTTCTCAGATTGAATTCTCGGAAATATAATGTAGTATCTAATTTTAGGAAATGAAACAATTCGGGGCTTATTTTCTAGTATAAAAATGAATTATAAAATCGACACTTTAGGGTTAGTCGCCCCCTTAACGCTTCTTTAGCCTCTGCCGGGGATGTAAGCCACATTTTCACCAAGTGGATAAGCGTGATTTATTATTCCTATATTTACCTGAATACTAAGGCGACATGTCTACCCAATTCAGTTGTTTTATATTAACACGAGTTTTTGCCCGCGGCTTCGCTCGCGTTAAGAAGTATTATTATATTCAAACTTTCATCCCCTACTTTAACCCCTTGCGGTTGGAATTTATCAAAATCCTTTCTTAGCGGATGCCTTCGTCATAACATCTACCTGCATGCAAAATTTCAGCCCGGTCCGTCCAGTGGTTTGGGCTGTGCGTTGATAGATCACCATGTCAGTCAGTCACCTTTGAGTTTTATATATATAGATAGATAGACGTCCACGCGACTTCACCCGCTTAGATTAGGAATTTCACAGACAAATTAGCCCACAAAAAATAGTCAATGATCCTTCATTTACTATCTGTGCCAAATAATATAAAAATTGCTACAGTAGTTCATGTGGTATGTATACTCTTTCGTATAATTTTCTCCGTTTTTTCCCAAAATTTCCTCTATTTCTTCGCTCCTATTAGTCTTAGCGTGATAATATAATAGCCTTCCTTGATAAAATGAGCTATCTAACACTGAATAACTATTATTATTTATAAATGTATATTATGAGAATATTTAAATGTTTGATGGGATCCAAAAAGGATATTGGATTGAAATAGTAAATAATTATGAACTTACATCTCTATGAAAACAGTAGCTTCGGTTATATTAAATCATTTGGTTTAAAAGCTGTCCGATAAGTTAACAATATAAAATAATGATTATTATTTAACGGATATCATGAGAATATAACGGAGCCCTTTGATCTAGAGTGTATCAATATTGGATAAAATAGTCAAAAGGTAAAGAAACGATGAACTTACGTCCCTACAGAAGCAAACGCTTAGGTGTTATTGAAATGCGATCTCGAGTTTCCCTCGTAAAGTCTAGATGTGCTCTTTCATTACATTCCAAGTATCTACTGCCTTCGTCTTCAATTGGACCGTCATTTATCTTCTTTATAGATACATAAACCGCCCGCTGTCATACGTGCCATATGGCTTGAATTTGAAAAAAAAGTGATATGATCAATGAGATCGTCTATGCAAAAGTAGTGCTTATTGATCTGAAGAGCTAGGACTATAATGGTTTGCCACAATATCCATTTAATTTAAATGCCAGTCTTACCGAAGAATCATGATGATAATAATATTATTATGTGTAAAGTAAACATTAAATAGGTTTGAATGGTCTTATAATTTTGTTATTATTTCCATTATAATTGTATACTTGATACTTATTGAACAGATTAAATATTTCGTCACATTTTTTTATTTCGTAAATACATAAAAAAATAAACTAAAATCACATTTTCATTCGGAAAATCCCTTGGTTTGAGTTTGGGATAATGCTCGTAAGAATTATTTTCAGTCTCAATTTTGTAGGCGTCTCCAAAGCTAATAGTGTTGAGCGTCACGTAAGCCAAAAGGAATAAAAAGTGTCCGACGAAATGTGATTATCACGGCCCTTTCAAACGTCCAAAGTGTTGTCTTCGAACATTTTTGGTCTAATTTTGTCCGAAAAAAATAATCTTCGTGAAGTTATTTAGGCATTTTCATTAAAAGTCATATTTAAAGTGTACACTAATTTCTTATTAAGATAAATAGAAAGAGAAATAACAATCGACAAAATAATAAGTCAAGAATAAAATTGCAATATAAAAATATAATATACGTCAAGTATCACAATATTCCCCATGAACATAATTTTTTCAGTACACGTACAGCAGTAGTATCATAAATACAGTACAGCTAAATAACATAGAACTTAGTAACAATACGAAGCAATCAAATTTCAGAATTTGATGAAGAGCTCCACATAGAACACATGTCGGACATGGAGGTCAAACTGCCAAACATGTCCCCAGCGATAACGCTAACGACTTGTCTTGAACGTTCTCAGATCATCAATACCAAATTGCGCTTGCAAAGCATGTAGGCAATTCATTAAATTGCAATAGCCTTTGAGTACAGAGTAATACCATCCTTGCAAGATTGGATCCACACAATTGGATTTGGGAAGGGATCCGTAATTACAACGTTCGTTCTGTTAAGGGCCTGAAAACGTCAACTTGCAAGATCGCTGTTTGGTGGGAAAAATCAATGTTTGGCTGATTGTAGTTAAGCTTAAGAAAATAGATATAGATAGAACTATAATATATTATAGAGATATTATAAGCCTAAGCAATTATTTTATGTCTATCTGTAAGCAAAATATAAATACTAAACAAGTTGCTTAGAAGTCTACACCTAAACGAAACTAGGATAAAAACTAGTTAAAATAATACAAAGACTATTTCAGACGGCTAATGCAAGAGAATAATATCGCAACATCAAAGGTAAGTATGAAATATGTGTATAAATTAATAGAATAAAGTAGCTGAGAACAGTACATTTTGCTAAAAGCAAAGTTAGACTCACATAACTTGTTCAATGTTGAAAATAACTATTATAGTTGTAAACTTTAAAGAGCTCCGCTATAATTGGAGGAATCCTGTTATAAAATTCCTGTGTGTGAATCTTTTGGTGTGAAATGAAACCATTTGAGAGTATGATAATAAAAATGATGCCTGTGCTGTTCTATACTTTGCAATTCTGTGTTTAATTTCAAAATCCCAAGCAATTTCGAGGGGATCAGATCCAGGGAACAAAGACGGGCGCAGACGTGACGTATTACTTCATCAATGACTTACGAGGGTGTCGACGTGCACTTCCTACGAGGTGTTCGGAACAAGAAGTACATCAATTAATGCTAAGAAACTCCAAGACCACGACTCCCATATGGCAAACTTGCCTTAACAAATTCCATCCGAACAATCCCAAAGCGCTAACTTCGAGATCGATTTACCTGTTAACATATTTGAAACTTCACACAACATAGTATTACTGCGAGCGAATTTAGACGGTAAATAGTTTGTGGAGAGTCGAAACTTGTTTGCAGAGTTTAATACTCGGTCCGTCCTATCCGTATTCATTTTAAACATGCATGCATGTTTCTATTCTATGCTAGAGAGCAGCTGCATTTTCTAAGCAGCGATGTAAATAACAAGCCAGCGTGAATTTGTGACATCCACTTAAATGCATGTGCTACCGCTAAATGTAATTGTTCTCTGTTGTTTGCTCTTCTCTTACATCGTGCATTGTAATTATACTTTCATCTTAATTAGCCCTACGAGGCTTAGCACCTAATTTGGCTATTTTGATGAAGTTTTTTACGAATCTAAAATACTTTAAAGTATATCTTTAATTCTTTTTACTTATAGCCAATTAGTATTTTGTTGTTGTAACAATTAGCTATAAGGAAAAAACTTATCTTCATAATTGTTTCATAAAAGCAGCTTATTTATTTTGTATTATAAACAACTTAGATTAAGTTGCGAGCTTCCTCGATACCGACTTAATCTGTAAAATATTTATCATAAAAATACGCTTTTATTACCATACAATTATGTACCTACCTCTTGTTGTCTTCGAATTATAAAATTCTTAATTTAAAACAAAAATTGCTTCAAAAATATAAAGCTGATTTTGAAACCTCTTCTAATATTTAAAGGACGGTATGATATCATGGTACAAGGATACATAGAGGTTACATTTTAAATTCAGCGCTTTCAACAGTTCAGGTGTTAAATCTTGAGACGCGAAGACGTCGTACCCGCATAAGTAGCTCATCTCTTTGCAAAGGAATTGGCGATAATTTTAAATTCGTTGAAATTTTAAGCGCTTTAAGCGGAATCAAAGAGTATTTTACTATCGAATTTAGTTTAAATTCTAATGCGACTAAATTCATGGCGACTTAAGATCGAATTTAATACAGTTTATGACTGAATTTCAATTTGTGTGATTTTACGGTTTTTAGAAATTCCACCCTTGCTAATATTATTATAAATTTGAAAGTCAATCTATTATATAAAGTCTATCTATTATATTTGAAAGTCTGTCTTCACGTTTAAGCTGTTGAACTGATTGACATGAAATCTGGTATATGAAAGAAGAAGATACTTTAAAGCCCGGGAAAAAGCAGTATAATATAAAAAGCAGTTTATTGCGGTAAATTATACGGTTTGCGCAGTGCGCTCGATAAATGAATATCTGCGCAACGGAGTTATGGCAACATTAATTAAACTGCAACATAATTTTTTCGTCTACGATCCTTAATCTAACATTTTTTTCATAATCTTTAGAGCATAGGTCGACTCCAAAATATAATAACGTCTCAAACTTAGGTTAGTTTGTGACATTATTATAAAATGTTACAACGTGCACTCAATAATTATAAAACATCCAAGGTGATGGTACCGTTAAAGTTTTAGAGCATTCGCGATGCAGGTAAGAATGCCTCGCTAGATAATGCAACAATGTACTCGCTGCATCAGCTCAAAAATGCCCCGGGAGGTTCCAGATTGTTGCATCTACAATGTAAATTGAGTACCAATAAAATACTAACGTAAAAATATATGGCGCGATACTACGAATATACAGCATGACTGGTGAGACATGTTCGGTACTCGAGGACGTGATATTTGGCTATTATATTAGATGAAGAAAAATAATATCAATTGATCACTGAGTGAATGTAGCTTAAAGTTAAATAATTATTTACCCAATGTATGGACACCGCGCGCGGTATAGCGGCGCGTTGTTTCTTCGATGGCGCACGCCGTCGCGCCGGCCGCATAGTACTTGCCTAGCCGCTTAATTTACTTAGTGTCCATGATTCATTTATTTAAAGGGAAATTTAGTACAGTAGTAAAAAACAATTTAGTACCTAATCTAATATATTAAATTCTCTACTTATCTCTAACGGCTCGACCGATTTTCGTGAATCTTAGTCAGCATATCGGCTAGGAATCAGACAACATCTACTTTTTTATATTGATAAGTGAATTTGTTGAATAAATAAATAGTAAATTATTGCAACTCGAGGCTGACGGCGACCAATGTTTGTGTGACGCGATAGCGATGGACGTTGCCATGGTGACATACTTATTTAGTCACTTCAATAAAAAGGGCGAAAATTGAAATACTTTATATGGCCAATATATTATTTACGAGCTTTTGCCCGCGGCTTCGCTCGCGTTAAGAAGTATTATTATATACAAACTTTCATCCCCTATTTTAACCCCTTGGAGGTGGAATTGACCAAAATCCTTTCTTAGCGGATGCCTACGTCATATCATCTACATGCATGCTAAATTTCAGCCCGATCGGTCCAGTGCTTTGGGCTGTGCGTTTATATATCACCATGTCAGTCAGTTACCTTTGAGTTTTATACATATATATTTATTGATTCACTAACAGAATCATATTAAGTACTTATATATAATTATAATGAGAATCGAGTACCGAGTACTCTCCTTATTCCTTGAGTATTGAACATTATGTCTCACCAGTCATGCTGTATACTGTGCAAGTCATCAAGTATGAAAATAAGAGCTGTAACTGAAATCAAAGGATCATCGGGGATTTTGATACTCTAAAAAGTATTGTTGGTGGTGAATTTGAGACTAACCATGCACTAAGTGGGACATAGGCGTTGTAGTTTTCAATTATCGTCAATGATCTGTTTCATCTCCTAGTTTACTGGGATCAAATGTTGCTAGGGGAAACTCAAATTCTTCAATGGGAATACAATTGTCTCCAATGATAAACCCAATTAACAATTTAAGCGGTAACAGTGGATCTAATCTGATAATTAAATCGCCTATCGATTTGGCTTGTTCACTGACACCTTCATTAGTAATAATCGGCAGTTAATTTTGTAGATAAACGTAACAATACTGTCAATTTGGGTCTGATATTTAGTTCTATGTTCTTCAAAATATAGTCTCGATAAAGACCTAAGATTTTGTTTTAAGTCAATTAGCTTAACACAATATTCATGTCTTATTTTCATTGATAATAATTATAGTAATATTATGTAATTTACTTTTTTCCGATTTTTATTTACACTAAGCAATTTCGACGACTAGTTATATTCTCAATAATTATCAGATTCATGATGAACTAACATTAGGTACTTTAGGACTTCAGACTCGTTTTTAAGATCAAGTTCACGTTCCGAAACTATTTCAACAATTGAACTTTAAATATTTCCGTTCGCTCGCTACCTCTAACTAGTAAATCAAATAGATTTATCTAGAATGTTCTTGCAAGTTGAAAGTCTGCGGGGCTTAAGTGACCCTAAATTTGAGTTACGTTCCTTTTGAACTGTCGACGACAGAATTCGAAATTTCCACTCTTTGCTGATGCTCGGGGCAGCCGGTACCTTGTAAATTCTAAATGAAACTTTTATTTTTCCGTTATTCTTGCTAAAAAGAAAATGTTTTTCTTGGATATTATTGTTAGGTGTTGCTGACTAGTATTTCCAAGCTGGTCATCAAATTTTTTGCGATAATATTTTTTTATATTATCGTGGTTTTATACGTACACGATTTTACTAAGCCTTCAACATTATTCAACCTTCAAGCGGATGCGCGCTATTTTGTAACGGCAGTGGTCGCACGTAACCTAAAAGACGTCTTAGTTGAATTTGGAAAAAAAAAAATTTATTCAAAATTACTTATTATTTAATCAATTTAATTATTGCTCAATAAAAGTAATCAATTCCACCCAGAAAATTAAATGTATTTTAGTAAAAAGTAAATTGTAAAATCGGGATACCCAAAATATAGCTTATCTAGGGGTAGAAAAAGTGATCGGAATTTTCTCATCCTAGTTCTGATTTTTTCTTCAACTAGCAATAACACTCGATGTTATCGGTCAACGACGACATAGTTTTATTATTAAACATAGAATTTGCCTCAATTATATTATTATGAAAACTACATATAAAATTAACAGAGGCGCGCGGAGTCTTTTCGACGCCGGCGCCGAAACTAAAAAAATTGAGCTCCTTTCCTGCAAAGGGGGTGCGAACAGTAAGCTATTTATTTGGTAAATAGATATTATATTATGAAAAGCTACTGAGAAAATGATACGGATTCAACGAGAAATATCGATAATATCAACGAAAATGTATTGAAGGGGGTCGATTCGACGTCGCGCGACCGCTTGATGATTAAAGAGTATTTAAGACTTATGATTGTTACTATCTCTTTGAAAAAAAATATTGCAAACAGCTTGTATTTATTTCAGAGATGCAACAAAACGTAATTATTTTCCAAAAGTTAAATAATTTTAAAATAATTACTCCCAACAATCTCGTTATGAAAGCGTACTCCACAAACATTTATTTAAATTCATAATATTTTTTATTTCCTGGGCGTTTTGCCAATTTGTAGCGCCACAGTATCTACATTACTTAAAAAACCTGTACCTTGGCAATCCGTGAAGTAAGAAGCTTCTTCTTGAATTCAATTATAACATTTTTCTTAACTACTACATTTTCTTAAATAAATCTTTTACATTTCTCACATATCATAATTTATTCGGATCAAAAGGATACTTACTTATGTTTTTTGTAGTGGTTCGAATAGTTAATTTAATAACATTTAATGTAGGGTTGTTGAGGAAGTGATTATGAGGAAGAGGAGGAGGAAGAGGAATTGTCACGCGCAAATTTAGAGGATGCGGATGAGGAAGAGGATATTTTTTGAGAAAGAGGAAGCGGATGAGGAAGCGGATGAGGAATGGGATAATAGGAAATTATAAATACTAGTGGATCCAAACCAAAAGCCTTTGTCCAGTCTGTACATAACTAGGTACATACATTACACAAAAAAATAATTAAAAGGGCATTTTCCAGTGGACCAAACTATGAATCTAAACCATTCTCAAAACACACACAATAAAGAATCGTCAAAATTGGTCCAGCAGTTAAGGAGGAGCTCAGTAACATACACAACACACGCACGCAAAAATAATCGGCCAAGTGCGAGTCGGACTCGTGCACTAAGGGTTCCGTACCGTTATAGAGAAAAAATAGGCCAAAAATTGTGTTTTTTGTATGGGATTAATTTTTTATTTTATTTTCATATTATTATTAATCATTAAAGTACACATAAGTACAATTAAGGACTTTGTGAAAATGTCAAGTGCGTACCTGTTGCCATTATTGATTACGAGCAAAACAGGCCAAAAAAATCAAGTTTGTTGTATGGGAGCCCCCCTTAAATATTAATTTAATTTTGTTTTTAGTATTTATTGATATAGCGGCGACAAAAATACACCATCTGTGAAAATTTCAGAAAGCTAGCTATAGCCGTTATTGAGATACAGCCTGGAGACAGATAGACAGACAGACAGACGACAGACGGACAGACATTGAATTCTCAGTAATTGGATTCCGTTTTTACCCTTTGGGTACGGAACCCTAAAAAGATGAGTGAATGATACAATTCTCGCGCACAAGCGTGTGCGTTGCCATGATTAGATATGCGACGAGCATGCGCAGTGAAATTCCTCATAAATTCCTCTTAAATTTTGAGGAAGCGATAGCGGAAGAGGATTTTTTTATTTTTATTTATGAGGATGCGGTAACGGTTGAGGAACCCAAAATATTGCGGAACTTCCTCATTATGAGGAAGCGGAAGAGGAATCCTCAGCAACCCTAATTTAATGTAAGGTATTTAAATGCTACAGAAACAAGTATTTTATGGTCACTGAACAATAAATAAGATAGACAATAATAATCACACAATACAATAAAATATAATCATTTGCTTTCCTCTGCAATAAACAATGTAATATAAAGTAAAAACTGTACACACTGGCAAAGTTTCAAATGTGCGCCAAGTATTTCTATCGTTCACGTCGAACCACGAATGAAATTAATAAGACAAGAAATCCAATTTTATATCATTCATAACTTTGAAAAGTGGCGCGCCTGTGTCGACCGATCTAAAGGAAATCGTTGCAATAAATTTTAAATCCTAATATCAGCTGCTTTATCTTGCGATATTCAAATTGATGAGTGCGGGTTTATCTGCCGGCTGTGGCTGATATTGAATTGTTCTTATTGTTTCCTTTTTTATTCACGTTGGCGATGATTATTTAAAATTCAATCTGACTCGTCTATGGGCTTTTTGCAAATATCCTTTTTTGTCACTTTAGTCAAATTTTATTCGTTCCTAAGGTATTCCAGTTTAAAAATTAATCTAATTTAAGTTTATAGTGTTGTCCATGCTAGTCATCAAAGAAAATGATTTATAGGCAGATAACAGAGGGCCTAGACAAGCGGCAAGCGATTATCGGAAACGCCAACGCCAACGCCACAAAATCTATGGGATTTGACATTAGTATTCGCTAGCGAAGCGATGACTTATGTCAAATCGCATACATTTTGTTAGCGTTTACGATAATCGCTTGCCACTTGTCTAATAGGGCAGACCGTAATTTGATCGAAGTATGACAAACAACTCTTGGTCGTGAACTATCTGCTGTGCTTGACATGACCCTACTGAAATAAGGAGGTCCGCCACCTGCCTATGAAATATTTTCTCCGATAGTACTTATTATAATTATAGCTTATTTAACACTGCACATTCAAGTTGAAATGTAAACGGACGGTGTGCTAAGCTTCAAATATTTGAGACACACGAGACAAGCGAAAAAGGATAATAACTCTTACATTAAATTGTTTGTATGAAATTTATAATACGGTCCACATCCTAAACCGTCTTTGGACATAAATGTGCAATTCCAAGAAATTTGTTGGTAGCGCAATTCGTTCTCTAAGTCTAATGGTGTAGATATTTGTGACAGCCGAGCAGGTTTAAAACGTTAGACATTACTTTTGGAGTGCTGAAATAGAAAACATACAATTTTAAGGAGCTTAAACTTTTAACACATTGGTAAATTGTATTTAATGGTAACGAAATGGCGAGTCAAAATAGCATTTAGCAGTAATACAGAAAAGTAGGTATGTGAATTTAGAAGTAAAAATGTCCTTTTTATGTCAATACAATAATAATTAATATAACTTATAAAAATGAACCTCATAAAAATACTAAGTATACTTGCTGCATAATATCATAAAATTTTAAAACTTTTAGTTACGAGAATAATAGTGCAGGCATAATATACTAAAAGTTAGCCCAAAAGCAATTATTGTGCCCGAGCAACAAAGAGATTAGAACAAGCGCAAAACTATTATTATTTATAAATCCATAAACAAAACCAGTCGGATTTCAATTTCAGTTCCATCCCCAGTGGTTTAGTTAAATGAGTTTTGCAGCACACCGATAGTTGAGAGTTATGCCGGCTCTCGACATAGGCGAACGCGTTGGCCAACGCGTCTGCAGACGCGTTGGCCCAATGTGTAGAACGGGCGTTCGCGCGTTGGCCGTAGGTATTTAGACGTTGGCCAACGCGCGAACGCCCGTTCTACACATTGGGCCAACGCGTCTGCAGACGCGTTGGCCAACGCGTTCGCCTATGTCGAGAGCCGCCATTAGATGGATTTTCTACGCGAATTCAATTGCAGCAAACGATTGTGATTATTATTTTATGTTCATCCATTCCTCCATCCATTCGGGGAAAGTGAGTCTATTTGTTTTTAAGGTCTGATTACACCTACCAAGTAGAGTGGCGAGACGTGCCTTCGGTCGAGCACATCTATAAAATTAACACACCGAGTGCTCGGCCGAGGGAATTGTCTCGCCACACTACACGATGGTGTAATTAGGCTCATACTTATTATTTAATGAATTATGAAATTAGGGGGGCAAACGCGCAAACGGGTCACCTGATGGAAAGCAACTTCCGTCGTCCATGAACACTCGCAGCATCAGAAGAGCTGCAGGTGCGTTGCCGACCTTTTAAGAGGGAATAGGGTAATAGGGGAGGGTAGGGTAGGGAAGGGAAGGAAATAGGGGAGGGAAGGGAATAGGGAAGGTTAGGGAAGGGAATAGGGTAGGGGATTGGGCCTCCGGTAAACTCACTCACTCAGCGAAACACAACGCAAGCGCTGTTTCACGCCGGTTTTCTGTGAGCCCGTGGTATTTCTCCGGTCGAGCCAGCCCATTCGTGCCAAAGCATGGCTCTCCCACGTCTAAAATGAATGTATTCTAATTCTGTGAATCCAAGTAAAGGATATAGGATAGTTTTTATTACGGTACAAGAATGTTCTCGACGTTAATTTCTGTCCAAAGTTTCGATATCATACTCTAATTTTAAAATCTAAAACAAACCTAATGCACGTATGAACTAAAAGTTCAACTCTATATCAAATTATCTAAAAGAACAAAGAAACTGTTGTTACAATAACTTTTTACAGTATCTCCAGGGTTTGCTAACAAAACAAGTCGCAAATGCGTTTTATCTAGACGACCAAAGTGAGGCCACGTTACTACGAGATGCTGCGGAGAAGAAAACAGCTGCAGCTGTCTGTCATATAAAGTTAATATACCTAGCGGAATAAAGAAACAAAGGCCTGAGCAAGAGAGATGTCACTATCAGTAACACTGCGTGGTAAAAAGAGACGTGTGATACATGACAGCAGCTCTCTTTTTTTACGTCCAGTCGGCACGTGCCACACGTTGACAATTTAATCTCATAGAATTCATATTCAATCATGCTTGTGTAAGTGTATACGTAGTACGTACACATATTTTTCATACAGATGAAAACCAATTTTGGTTACGTTCGACAGCTCGAGATTGTTGCTCTATTTCGCTAGGTATATTAACTTTATGGGTAAAACTGACAGCAAAACCTATCGTGTAATAGATGCCTTGCACGGTAGGTTATCCATCAGTTACAGCCATGACTGTGGTAAAACTGACAGCAAAACCTAACGTGAAATGGATGCCTATCATAACACCCCATCCGACGAGGCACGCATCAATGTAGTATAATTAGTATAAAATATGACGCGACCACTCCGCTTTTTGCGATGAAAAAAAAAAAACAAGCGTAACACGATTATCCACAATCGATGCAGTTTATGCATGCTCTAGGCTTCGCAATCAAAGTAATTCATAATTAATAATCTTTATAGATTCTTTATCTTTATCTTTGTAGAATTGCTATCCATCAAGGCCAAACGCAGGGAGAATCTAAAGCACCGCAGCCGAAAATGCAACGTTCACAAAACGTTGGAGCGTCTACGCACCGCACCGCAACGAGAAACGTGGCCTCGCTCTAATATCTGAAAACACTCAAATAGTTTCTTGAACGACGCGGTTGGAACGATTACAAAACATTTAGAATATAAACTGCATGCGGTTGGATTTCCTATAACCATTCAAATGTAATAGCAGTGGAGCTCAACTAGTGCGATAAAAACGATCTCTAGTCCATTGTACTTGAGATAGGACGGGGAAATTCCATTTCAACGCTTAAAAGGCAAATTTTGCAAGCATCGGTTCAAAGAATGTATTTTATTGTAATCACTTTTACGTAACTGCTATCTGTAAGTGATATTTTAATATCCAAGGGGATCCGGTTTTGTAGTTATGGAAAATATCCTTATTGATTATTACCAGCAGAGTTTATCTTTTTTTACCTATGATGTTTTTGATTTTCTTTCATATTTGAGAAATTTTATTAAAGTGACTCATGCCTATCGTTATGTTACAAGTTATTATATACTACAAGTATTATATTTTAACGCTAACGTGTATAATTTATTATTTTAACAGACGAAAAGACGTGGAAAGTGAAAACATTCAATATCCTGACAACATTTTTATGTATGACCACTATACGTAGAATTTTTACGGAGAGGCCAATTTTGAAATATTTTTGTTTTTGTATAGTAAGATAGAAGATAACGGTATCGAAGATACCTTTATCTTGTATTTATCTTAATTTAGCACTTGCGGATTTTGTTACGGAGCATTTTATTATTCCCTACGTTTCTTCAGCTTTTGCAGCTAACCTAACCTAGGAATAATTCTACCATCTTGCTCAGAAAATTAAACTGGTACTCACAACGTCGATGAGTTGACTCAACCGCAGGCCCATTTTGACGGTGAGCCGGTCCGAGTTGTTGCCCACTGGCCGGATCAGTCTGTTGTAGTTCGACAGGAGGTCGTCGTACAGCCGCTTCGCTTCAGGGTTGGCGACGCTCAAGCGGCCCCACACGCACAGGACTCCGACCACAAACGCCAACACCATCTTAGGCTAACACCACCCCTGGAAAGAGAAAAGCGGAAGGTAAGAAAGAAGAATTTTTGTCTAAACACACCACGCCGAAGTTCATGATTCCGCCTGCAATGTATTTTAAATTACCGATGACACACCGTGCCGAAATTACGTCGCGTTATATTGTATGCGTTTGACATTGCTGACGTAATCATGCTGAACTTCCACCGCGGAACTTCGGCATGGTACGTTTAGACATTATAAATAGCACACTGTGCAACTAGTGCGATATTAATAAATAAACGACGAGTTTCCTTGTCGCACTCAAAATATGTCAATTTGAGTGCGACAAGTAAACTTGTCGTACTCAAATTGATATGATGGGCAAACAGCGTCTTTTTGACCCAAACAGCGAGCGCAAAGATATCACTTATCTCGCATGAGTATTAAAGATAGAGAAGAAGACAGAACAAAGAGTACATGAAAAACAATATTGACGAATCTCGATATTTCTTTTGTGTGTTGGCTGAGAGGTGTAGGAAATTGATACGATGAGGCTATTTTGACACTGCTACTACCTGTACCAGGCAGAGTTATGAATTAATCAGGTGTTTCGTTATTATACGTCCTTAAAAATCCTCATTAGGTAAATACAACATAACATGATGGTATATCAATAAAACATTTGAATTTTGCTCCTAAATAATAGTACATTAAGAATGTAGTAATTCTATGTCTTATTTATCTTGCCAATAAAATTATACTATGTTACTAACAAACAGCTAATGTTTTGTCTTGTTAAGGACAAAACATTTTTTAAGTCATCCAATGTGTAGGAGGCAATTGTATACCGTATACAAATTTACCGTTGTCTATAAAATGCGGTATTTCTCCATTATTCTCGAAGTCCATTTATAAGGCTTTATTGATTTACTCCATAGCACTTAAAAGGCTTAAAAAGTAGATAATTCAATGACTTGAATTGCTTTTACTAAAATGAGACTTTACAAATTGTTAAGAGGCATTACGGTAGGTGTTTCCAGAATGTAATTCAGCGTCTTTCATCATAAATTAAATTACTCCAAGGTAAAATACGAGCTGGGGTAAGATGCGAATTCCGTAATTTAAATACTAGAGATTTTCAACGTTCTGCGACCGTTAAATTGCAAGAAAACCATAAGAAATGACGAAAGTATTAATATAGAAGAGGAATGAAACAGCGAAGCTAAAACAAGTGATACAAAAAGTTGAATTAGCAAAGAGTACAAACAATGAAAGAGCTTAAAAGTCTGATAACTCTTCCATATTATCCGTATTAACATCCGTATTAACAGAAGAATAATAAAAATATCAGGAGGCTAATAAAAGAAATAGTTTCTTATTAATACATCCTGACGATAAAACTACCACAATAAGAGTTATTGCCTCTGTAAGCTCTTCAAAAGTTCGTAAGTATACTAAGTTTTTACCTTATATATTATTGTTATTATTATTAAGATTTATTTTACTTATTCTCAGTGCGACAAAGTTTTTCTGGATTTGCATATTGACAAATTCTTAAGAGGGCTTATAAAGCAAAGGATTTTATAATTCATTTTTGCACTTGATATTATTATACAGTGTATTTGCACATTTACATTATATAGATAATTGTTATACTACATTATATTTGCGAACGTCTTTCCTTTTATATTTGCCTTAGGTATTCGCCCCCTTGAATACTATAATTGTGATGATAGTGATGGTAGTCTAGATTCTAGATGAACAAGGTATCAGTCTGATATTAACGAACATGTAATCCATCGAAAGTAGGTTACATTTTAAATAAAATATGGTATAATAAAAATATAAAAAGCCATTTTGTTACAAAACTCAATGATGCTTGTTACGTTTGAATAAAAATGGAATAAAAGAAAATTCACGAGAGTGAACTAATATTATGTTTTAACTGAAAAATGAATGCGAAAAATATCCCCAGATCCATCATTTAGGTACAACACGGAATTAATTCAATGCACGCAAATTTCGACTTTATCGCCGATAAAATAGGTCCTCGTTTGCTGTCATTAAGTTCCTAGAAAATTAAATTGATGTTGTCTCAAACACAAATTACTTCCAGCTTTAATCCGTCGTGATACGGTCGGATTTCGTAAGTTTAATGGCAGGAGAGATTACTTGGGATCCTGATTTTAAAGTCTTTTATTTTTTACGAGGGAACTAAACTAAAGTCTATTTGGATCGTGGTTTGCGGTTTTCACATACTTTCCTGTATGTTTCATTTTTTACCTTCGTTTGCATTAAAAGCTTTCAAGCAGGTCCCTGTTGTAGGAATTCTAATTAAAATGTATTTAAGACTCAGCCGCAAGGCAGCTTAGCTTTGTGTCTGATTCTTACTGTCAATAAAATGTGTCAATTTATTTTGTTGCTGTTTTATTACAAGTTTTTTTTATAATAATAATATAACTTAATCTCTTATATTGTATTGTATGATATAACTGTATTTTAAAAAGATAAAACTGCCTTCAAAATAATTGCAGGGGGGTGTCACTCCGCCGTTCCGCCGCCGAGCTACAAGTACATACGAGTACAAGACTCCCCGACGTCGCACTATGGAAAATGGTAGAACTAGAGCATATTATAAATGGTTTTTAAAAATATCACAATTTGAATGAAATATTTATTGAATTCGATACCCTAATAACCAAATAATCCTAATCAGACATTTTTTTCTACTAAAACTGCATAAATATTTTTTTATCATAGGTTGAAGTATGTTGAAGTAGCGGATGGCTCATTCAAATGTTTGCATACACATAATTCAAATGAATATTGTGAAAAAAGTATTTAGCACATGCATGCGGTTTATACATTTTTAAAAAGGATATTTTATGTTCTTAATAATGAGCTATTAACTTTAAACTAACATAAAAACATACATACATACATACATACCTACACTTTTTAAAACTGGCACATTTGTTCAGACGCTGATATAGACTAACATAATATACGAAAATTGGGCAGTTCTAGAAATATTACATACATACGCGTCGAATTGATAACCTCCTTTTTTTGAAGTCAGTTAATAACCTTTTTTTTAAATCGGTTAATAAAATAGGAAAATTCAATAAAATTCTGGTACTGCAATTGCATAATCTCTAATATATAAAATTCTCGTGTTACAATGTTAGATAGCGTACTCCTCCGAAACGGCTTTACTGATTTTTACCAAATTTTATATGCATATTCAGCGGGCCTGAGAATCGGCTACTGGGTACTTTTTATATTGATAAATGCATTTGTTGAATAAATAATAGTAAATTATTACAACTCGAGACTGACGATGACCATTGTTTGTGCGACGGGATAGCAGTGGATGTTGCCATGGTGACATACTTATTACTTATTTAGTCACTTCAACAAAATAATACGGGTGGAATACTTTATATGGCAAAGAAACATTTGCCGGGACAGCTAGTACTATATTATAATATTATCTTTTAATAATATTTATCGAACTGAGGACAACTACAGTTATAATAAAGTCAATCGCTGCTTGTTTCTTTTACTCTCGCGATAGTAATCAGCTAGAGTTACATAGCTAGAGCTAGCATAAAAATCAATATATACGCGACAGAAATATGGTAGCCATGTTTCTCAGATTAATTGAAAGAAACAAAATAGGACAATGACTGAATTTCGACTTGTTCGCTGACCAGACTGTTCACTTAATCATGCTCGGAATAACAAAAGAAGTCATATTTCAAGTCTGAAAAAGTCCAGTCACCCGGTCTCGTAAATCTTAAGTTAATTATAGTTAATGACTCCTTACTAGCGACAAGAACAAAGTCTGTAATAAAAAAAAAATCCGCTTAAAGATTAAACATTATGAATGCTTAGGTTGTAGGAGGTTGCGCTTTGCATACATTCTGGGCAGATTATCTATACTTACTTAATACATTAATACGCGAGCGAAAAACTTTGGAACCCTTTTTACGAAAAATGCGGAAAAAATTTCGTAAGTACAGTTTTAGTTAATATGGAGAAGGAGTGCATCGAGCTAATCTTATCTAATATATATTAAAATTCTCGTGTCACAACGTTAGCCACGTACTCCTCCGAAACGGCTTTACTGATTTTAACCAAATTTTATATGCACGTTCAGTGGGTCTCAGAATCGGCTACTGGGTACTTTTTATATGTGCATTGGTTGAATAAATAATAGTAAATTATTACAACTCGAGACTGGCGGCGACCATTGTTTGTGCGACGGGATAGCGATGGACGTTGCCATGGTGACATACTTATTTATTCACTTGAATAAAATAATACGGGCGAAATACTTTATAATATGGCAAAGAAACGTTTGCCGGGACAGCTGCAGGGTTTCAAAATTATGCTTTGATCATACATTATTTTAATAAATAAAACATTACACACATGACTATAACGCGCACACTACCATGTTTTGACTGACAAGCCTATACACACGAAATATTATACTCCTTTATTTATGATTGAAGTCTGTTGTGAAATAGAAAATGAATAGTTGTTTTTTTATTAAATCTGAAATAGTCAATACTTTAAACGGGGAGCCAAAAGAAGAAGATAATTCAATTTGAGGTCGAATTTCGACCATTGGGCGATCTCTAGTTCTGGAGAGTTATCAGGGCCTGTAGACAAGTGGCAAAGCGCTAACGCTGACGCTAACGCTAGCGCTACAAAATGTATGCGATTTGACACAAGTCATCGCTTCGCTAGCGAGTAGCGAACACTAATGTCAAATCCATACATTTTGTAGCGTTTTGGGGCTGTAGAGTTACGGATTGAAGAAGAAGAAGAATTACTGATATATTATAATTTATATTGTATTATATCATGCTTCACATCTGCTCATACTTTGCTGCTAGAGTGATAAACGTAAAAAATAGATTAACGTTATAACCACGATATCAATTTAAGCATTGTGCCCTTAAACTTCGAACTGAAACCATATACAATTGTCAAAATTCATCAATAGATGGCATACTAAGACTAGTAATAGAATACCAACAAGCAATAATAATTTGTACCTAACACTGATAATATCATCCCGAGTTTCAAAGATTACCAGGCCCGGTCTCGTAAATACAAGACAGGTTGGGTTAGCCGTTACAGGGATAGGAGTCGAAGACCTTGGTCATTGACAATTTGGTGATTAGTCATTGGCCAGCACGGCGTAGGTTTTTAAAAAAGCAATCTTTTAAATACTAAAGAAAAATATTAAATTGTTATCTCTTGTGACTTGTACCACATCCGCTACGTGGTTAGTAGGAGTAAGGAGATCGGCCTCAATCTTCGTTTGAATTAAAATATCCGATGGGGTATCGGTTACGGCGATTTTTTTTTTTTATGAAATAAGGGGGCAAACGAGCAAACGGGTCACCTGATGGAAAGCAACTTCCGTCGCCCATGGACACTCGCAGCATCAGAAGAGCTGCAGGTGCGTTGCCGGCCTTTTAAGGGGTAATAGGGGAGGGTAGGGAAGGGAATAGGGGAAGGTACGGAAGGGAATAGGGGAGGGGACGGAAGGAAATAGGGGAGGGTAGGGAAAGGAAAAGGGTAGGGGATTGGGCCTCCGGTAAACTCACTCACTCGGCGAAACACAGCGGAAGCGCTGTTTCACGCCGGTTTTCTGTGTGGACGTGGTATTTCTCCGGTCGAGCCGGCTCATTCGTGTCGAAGCATGGCTCTCCCACGTCTAAAATTTACGGCGATTATGAAATTACGACGTTTAGGTATAAAATGTTACGTAACGTTAATACTATATCCATACTTCCATACTAACTAGCTATTTGACCGAGCTTTGCTCGGTATTTGATGAAAACGACATTTTCTAAAAACGATTCCTAGTTAGATCGATTTATCGCCCCCGAAACCCCCTTTATACTAAATTTCATGAAAATCGTCTGTCTGTCTGTTACCTCTTCTAAACGGCCGAATCGATTATGCTGAAATTTGGTATGGGGATACTTTAAGTCCCAGGAAAAGATATAGGGCACTTTTTATGCCAAATATGTTTCCGCGCGGTATAAATCTTATATCCTTAAACGAGCAATACTATTTTGCGAGCAACTAATTGTTTTAACGACCATCAGATGGCGTTATTAAGTAACACGAAGACAATGAGTGTTTGCTATACCGAGCAAAGCTCGGTCATCCAGGTACTATTATAATAATAGCGCAAAATCTTGGCGCAACGGAGTCGCAGGCATCATCTATGTAGTTCGTAATATAATAACATTCTGTTTAACAGTTTATTCTGTTGTAATTCAGTAGCTTACATACATTATATTATAATTATCACAATATTAATTGATTCAATATTAAAAAATATCCCATATCTTATGCGTGTTCTTAAAGAACAATTGTTCATCAAAAATTGGTCCTACAGTTTTTAAGCACGTAGAAACAGGTAGGCGGATTTATAGATATTATATTTTCGCATTAACAATATATTTAAGTACGGATTATATAATTTAATAACATATTAAGTACTTAACATACAACATTCAATATGTTGTACGTAAATCTTTATAATAACAAACATTGGAAACATAAAAATCCATTTTAATTTCAAAAGAAAAAGTTTCAATGTAAAATATATTTCTTTTTTATAATTGTGAGCCAAAATCTTTTTAAATCATATTTGGCTTTGACTCATCTCCTCAAAGCCTTTGATATAGAGGTCATAAGCGTCCAATCTTAGGGACCCATCAGACGGGATGCGGGCGTACGTTGGAATAATCATGAAAAAGGTATGAATTATGATTCGGACAGTAATTTATAAAGTTTAATCTTCGTTATTATAACGTTAATTTAAAAAATCTTTTTGGAATGTGTTTATATGATATTATTAATTATTATAATGTAATAATATTATGTATAATGTATTTTCATTACTTTTCAACAAAGTGTTTATAATTACGAGTACGTAATACTTTATGAAATTGGCTATCTTACTTTTGTGCACTGCTTAATATAATATTATGTGTCTATCTATACCCTTTAAAGTTATAATTATTAGTAAAATAATAAAAAATCGTTTATTTTACTCTGAACTATGTTGTCTATTACGTACTTTATAAAAGTTGAGAACGTGAGCCGTTCATAACAACTTTTTGCAACAAAAACGCAGATTCGTGACCGTTTCTTGTGTGAAAGTCGCTCAGAACGGCTTTTACTCCCTGATTTATTACTTACATTCGATGGACCGTTCAGACTACAACAACCTTCTTAAACCTTTGATGTTCAGCCATTTGAGATCGCTCCATTTCAAATGTAGTTTTAATAGGGTTTACTATTATGGCTTTATTGGATACTATATTTACTACTTTGTGGTTCAAACCGCGTGAAATGAGCTGACCCGCCTACGTTATTTTGCCATATATGTTTTTTTTATGAAATAAGCGAGCAAACAAGTCACCTGATGGAAAGCAACTTCCGTCGCCCACGGGCACTCGCAGCATCAGAAGAGCTGCAGGTGCGTTGCCGGCCTTTTAAGAGGGAAAAGGGTGATAGGGGAGTGTAGGGAAGGGAATAGGGGAGGGCTGTACAGAAGGAAATAGGAGAAGGTAGGGAAAGGAAAAGGGTAGGGAAGGGAAAATGGTAGGGGATTGGGCCTCCGGTAAACTCACTCACTCGGCGAAAAACAGCGCAAGCGCTGTATCACACCGGTTTTCTGTGAGCCCTTGGTATTTCTCCGGTTGAGCCGGCCCATTCGTGCCGAAGCATGGCTCTCTCACGTCAAAACCATGCTACAGAAATCTACCTGATAAGTACACTAAATTATATTAAAATGGATTCAGCCGTCGCTTCTTCAGTTTAGTAACAAACAACGTGACAATAGAATTTTTCACATTGTGCTTGATAACCATGATCAAGAATTTCAAGTCAAAGTTTTCATCTAAAATTGCTTAGTAAGTACAGTACCGAAGTACGGGAGTCGGCGGAAATCAAATAAGGTCTTCGTCTTTACCGGAAGTGTGCAGATGATGTTCTGTAGCATCCGAGACGTCTGTATGCGAAAATGTTTTTGAAATTCGAACGTCGAGCTGCGTCATCGGATTTATGGTTGATATATATTTTCGTTAGCGAATCTGTTTGAGACTATTGTAAGAAGAAGAAAATATTATTTTTATTGAGCTTAAAGTTTAACTCCCGTACTTAACATAAAAAAATACACTTTGTATTTAGATTTTAGACAATAAAGTTAACGAAGTTAACCGCTGGTAATCTTAGACGCGACGTTCAGAAAAAAGTACTCTGTACATAATTATTTTGATTTCGATTTTAGAAGAAATCCTTATAATTTCACAGTGTCAACGAAAAATCTACCTCCTTTATCCCAAACTCAGAGAAACCTACGAAAAGACAAATCTTAAATGCTCTTCCACCTTAATATAGGTACTTCTGCACAATTCATATTTTAATACATTTCTTAATAAGCTTACGCTAACAATTTTAAGTAAGCAAAAACCACTGAAAACCTATCAGAAAATCGTAGAAATTTGGCATAACATATACAAGCAAAAACAAGTAAGTAAAGTCCGCCCACCAACACAAAACAGCCATGGGCGAGGCAGGAACACTAAATCAAACGCGATTCACATCACGAAAGTCTGTAGATGATGTCCCGTAGATGAAAACGACCCTTTATCGTAAATGGGGGATAGTTTAGCCCTGATCCAACCGAGCAAGCAAAATATAATATTACTAGAAGACGACTATGCTGCGCCAAAAATTCGTTTATTGCTTGAACCGTACATTTTTTCGGCATAAAAAGTACCCTATGTCCTTTTCCGAGAAAATCGATCCAGTGGGCGTGAAGAGGTTACAGACGTACAGACAGATAGACTGACACATTTTTGTATTTATAATGTCAGTACAGATATGGATACAGCTGTAGTAGGCTATTTTCATGCTAGACCAAAAATTTACACATATTGGAACGTAGGCCTAAGCCATAAATTAATACAAAATAGCTTGAAAATGTAGGTTATACGATAAATAAGAATAAGAATAAGAAACATTTAATTTGCACATCACACAATACAATATAATTACAAACAGACGCAAGAACAAGGACAAAGTATAGAGGATTTAGATACGCGTGTGTCCACTTAAGTTCTAGATAATAGAACTGTCATGCCTAGATGTTAGTGTTTTCCAGCGCCTCACAAATTCTGCCTTACTGAGCAATCATTGACAAATATTATGCCTTTCTATACTCCGTAATTGCTTGTATTTATCCATAATAAGCTAATGTAGCTCTATGTTCTAAGTTATTTACCGTGCACCAAAAAATTGCAAACAATTCTGGTTCAATATTTTTGGTTGTGAACAAAAACTTATAAATGCAAAATACGACAGCAATACTGGCATTAGTAAATATTTTTATCGCGTATACACGGCTTTAAAACGTGCCGTCAACAGGATTAAAAATTCAAATCGCCTGTTCGAACCGGCGCGGCGCTGCCGCGCGGTTTGGACTACGGTGTGAGAATAAATTAAATACTTTTGGCGTAGTGGAATTTCACTTTTATATAGTTACCTGAACCGGCATACTTTTTTTGGGTATGTCTCGGGTATGAAAAATTACGATGGCCCTAACCTACATGATAAGCACATAAAATTTCATGAAAATAGTTCCCGCGTTTTTTAAGAAGTCGGAAAGATAAACTACGACCCGAGAATCTTAAATATATAATAATATTATGATATTTTCATTATAGACAATAATATTAATGGTTAATTCAGACAGCAGCGCGCAACGCGACGTGTAGATGTATTTCTAAATGTGTATTGAATTGACAGTTTTCAATTGCGTGAGACGTCTTGCAAATCTGTCAAATCCATACTTTAGAATTGCATCTACGCGTGGTGTTGTGGTCTGAATAACCTTTGTACGACAGTATAGATTTTTAGAAGTGAAACATTACAAAAACATGGTTTGTTACGCTCTTTACGCTTAATCAGATAAAACCTGAAGCAAAATATTTTATAATAATTAACATATTATTATACTTACTAATTAATCTATAAGGCTTCCACACGACGTTTTGTTACGCACGTTTGTATCGATACAAACGCAAGTTGAACGCTCAGCAAACGCAAGGAAGCCTAAAGTTTTAAACTTTATATGTGCCAATCGCATCCGAAACGCGCGTCAGCGCGCAAAAAATACGTCGTGTGGTAGGGCCCTAATAATTAAACCGTGAGACGAATTTTGAAATATATTTCGATGGTTCAAAAATAGCTAACTTAACTGGATAACTTGAATGTTTGGGATAACTCGATAATGAAATAATAAATGCGTCAATTCGTATTGTTGGCGAATTCCAACGTTCCAATCTCTCTAACAAAATTTCAACCGAATGTATGGAATTTGTTCATAATATCTGCGTTCGGAATGATGGCGTTCGAAATTTAAAATTGTATCTAACTACAATGTAGCCCAAAATCCTAGCCACAATATAGCATTACAGAAATTCATTGACCTATATTTGCTATTTGTCTCTTTTTAACCGACTTCCAAAAAGGAGAAGGTTATATGTTCGTCTGTTTATACTTTTTAGGGTTCCGTACCTAAACGGTAAAAACGGGGCACTATTACTGAGACTTCAATGTCTGTCCATCTGTCAGCCTGTGCGTCTGTCTCCAGGCTGTATCTCAAAAATCGCTATAGCTAGACTTCTGAAATTTTAACAGATTGTGTATGTCTGCTGCCGCTATAACAACAAATACTAAAAATTAAATTAAATTAATAATATTTAAGGGGGGCTCCCATACAGCAAACGTAATTTTTTTGGCCTTTTTGCTCGTTTTCAATGAAGGCACCAGGTAGGCACTTAAAATTTTCACTAAATCCTTAATTTTATTTGTACTTTAATAATTAATAAATTAAAAATAAAAAAAATATTTAAGGGGGGGCTTCCATACATTTGTACATGTTGTGTGTGTTTTGCCACAGAATATATAAGTTTTGCCTACTGTCACTCTATAGCTGCGGTACGGAACCCCACGTGCGCGAGTCCGACTCGCACTTGACCGATTTTTTTTTACTCATGAAATGTCGCTCTTGCTCTTTAATAGTGTTCCTGTAACAACGCGATGAAATGAAAGGGACTAACTATAATTCTATCATAGTGGGGTTAAAATTTTAAAAATTGTAATTAATTATACAGGTGAAGCCGCGCGCAATAAATAGTCCCTCATTTCAATCCCAAGATCATCTAAACTTGTAGCGTTTTTGGCTTCTAGGTATCGGCATCTATAACGTTTATTAATTTTTCTGTCAAACATTACGTAAGCTGTCAAAAGTTTTCAGCCCGAGGTTGCCGAGGTCCATACAAATTTCTTACAACTTGACAATTAAGCGGTATGTTGGTAGTATTAAAAGTTTATCGGCACTTATGAAACACTTCTTTCAATCTGTCCTAAATCTGTCACAACTTTTTGTCATGACACTTTGGCAAATAAAAGCTACATTCGTAGATCTTGCACGAGTATATTTAGTATCACAAAATATTTTATGAGTGTTTGTGTCTCTTTTAGTCTAATAGCTCATTATACTTACAAATTATGTTGTATGATGAACAATATAAACGCTTTCTATTCTACTATAGAAAGACAACACATACAATAAAATACATTTGACGTGGGAGAGCCATGCTTCGGCACGAATGGGCCGGCTCGACCGGAGAGATACCACGTCCTCACAGAAATCCGGCGTGAAACAGCGCTTCCGCTGTGTTTCGCCGAGTAAGTGAGTTTACCGGAGGCCCAATCCCCTACCCTTTTCCTTTCCCTACCCTCCCCTATTTCCTTCCGTACACTCCCCTATTCCCTTCCCTACCCTACCCAATTACCCCTTAGAAGGCCGGCAACGCACCTGCAGCTCTTCTGATGCTGCGAGTGTCCATGGGCGACGGAAGTTGCTTTCCATCAGGTGACCCGTTTGCTCGTTTGCCCCCTTATTTCATAAAAAAAAAAACAATGTAATGTAAGCCATACACACTACGGTCTACCGGAAAGGCCACCTGTGCAGTTATGCCTGCGCAGGTGTTACTCGAAAGAATTGATTTTCGATTTTACGCCGGTCGCCTGCGCTGGCTCAAAAAACTGCACAGGTCTGTTCCCACACACATTTCGGTCAACCTGCGCAGGCATACATGCACAGGTGGACTGTGGTTGACCTCTCCGATAGACCGTAGCATGTATGGCAGCCATTACACACAGTATGTCATCTAGTGTGTAGTCTAGTCTTAAAATATATAATACCCACCTATAAAATATAATCGGTATTTTTACTCAAACTTCACCCCTATTTTCTAGGTTTTAAAGAAAATCGGGGCAAAACCTATGTAAAGCCCTACCAGATGACGCTCCCAAGTCCCAACTCGGTTACGCCAAAATTAATATATCGCGCGGAAAACGTACATTTTTCCGGTATAAAAAGTATCCTATGTCCTTTCCCGGGACTCAAAGTATCTCATGCCCAGCACTTATCGGTTCAGTGGTTTTTTGCTGTAAGAGGTAACAGACCGACACACTTTCGCATTTATAATATTAGTATAGATTCGTGTCAAAGGTTTTATCACATTAAAACAAACGAATAAAATCCACACTTTAATGGAATAAAATTTATCAAATATGGAGTTTAACAATAGGAACAAAGCAAGGACACTCAGAATTCACTATCATTATTATTTCAGAAGGACTTAGTGTTCAGCTACGAAGCAAGATAGCCGTTTGCATAAACTTCAACGGACTTCTATTATGAGAGATTTACTGTGTCGACATTCCACTAAAGCTATATTTCACTTGGACAACATGGCGGATATTTGGAGTCCCGGAAAAGGACATAGGGTAAGTTTTTAAGCTATTGTATCTTTTATCGCGGGCTTTGAGCGATAAATCGAAAAATTCCGTAACGAAAATAAACTTAACAACCTCCACTCCGACCGGCACAGCGCGAGCGGTGTGGCGCGTTGTTTCAGTTCGGCAGACTTCGACACGGTCTTAGTGTGCGTGCGACTATACGTATGCGTGTAGATTAGCTGCTAAATGCTATTATAACTTTACCTCGGCAGTCTCCGAGTGCCACACATATTTTTTAGAAAATTTTCTAGTATTAGGGGTATATTTTAGTGGGACTCCATGGCGGATGGAAATTCTTTGGGTCCACGGAAAGAACATAGGCTAGTTTTTATTACACTGAACTCAATCAACATCATATAAATTCTAAAAAATATAAAAATTATCTCCACAGAACGTTTCATGAAAATCAAAATTGGTGCATTTATATAGTAGTATAAAGTGGCACGAACTCAATTTTGGATTAATAATAATTTAATAGAGATACTTTTGAATTGAAATATTAATAATATGGATTAAATATTAATTTAATAAAGCAACATAATTATACTTTTGCATTGAAATATTAATATGGATTTTATATTAAGCCTTTGCAAAGTTCACATCAATTTAAGTGATAGCTTACAGGGATAGCAATCCACTTTAAAGCCTAGTAAGTCTACCTTACGTTTGGGAGCTTTGAGAAATTATGTTTTAGATGGAATGTTTGGATACAAATCTGATGTGCAAACATGACCTGGAATTTTGTTAGTTGAATTTTGATATGAAACTAAAGCTTATAACTAATAGAAAGCTGGCGGATTTGAATTTGCGTAAAACGAAATGCATTAAAGTTTTAAATGATAATAAAAACATTTATTCAACACATACACACTACACCACATTACAATAAACTATACAAGAAAAAAAAGACAATAAGGGTGGGTTGCAACTTGCACCAGAGGCGTAGTTATAGTTATGGTTAATGTTATCGTTAAATATGGCGTCCATTACTTTTACTAAGAATTTGACAGTTCATTTGATATTTTGTTATAATTAAATTTAAAATATTAGCAACCCACCCTAAGTATATAAGGTTAAAAAAACAAAAGGTTATAGTAATGTATGGCACCTGTTCAAGCTCAAACAGGCACGGAAAATGACATATTTGACTAGATTTTTTTTTTTAAATTGTACTTTTCCCGTGAGTTACATGAAAATAAAACATCTTGTATTAGCATTTTTTAAAGATTTTAATGCCCAATTGCCGTATATAGTTGTACAAAAATACACCAAACAGTAAAATTCAGTTTGGTCAAACAAAATTGGTGAAAATTATATCGTATCAAAAATATAAAAATATAAATATAAAATAAAAAAGTATCGAATTTCTTTCATCCAATACGTGACATGTGGCGTCCTGTGAGTGCCTGTGACCTGTCGATTGTGACGTAGAGAACTATTTATCTGCCGTCCAATTTTAATTAAAATTCACTTTGATGCTACTGCGATTAATTTGCTTTATTTTTCGGGTTTTGTTTAAATTGTGTTAATGGGTAGCAAATTAGCTGTACGTTTTTTACGTGGTAGAGCCATGTTTGATTTCGTGGTAGAGCCACGCTTCGGCACGAATGGGCCGGCTCGACCGGAGAAAAACCACGGGCTCACAAAAAACAGGCGTAAACAAACTCACTCGACGAAACACACCGCAAGCGCTGTTGCGCTTGCGGTGTGTTTCGTCGAGTGAGTGAGTTTATCGGAGGCCCAATCCCCTACCCTATTCCCTTCCCTACCCTCCTCTATTCCCTCTTAAAAGGCCGGCAACGCACCTGCAGCTCTTCTGATGTTGCGAGTGTCCATGGGCGACGGAAGTTGCTTTCCATCAGGTGACCCGTTTGCCCCCTTATTTCATAAAAAAGTTGTTTTCTTGTTTTTTTTCGCCGTATGATGTTTTCTGATACGTAATATTATTAATTTTTTTCTAACTTGTATTTGGAATACTTATTGCTATTTTTGGGTTAACACAGCCTAAATCCAAGATTTTTCTTTCAATTATTTGGCCCTCAATAACTAGTGGAATCAATAAAAATCCTTTCTCAGTACATGCCTTTAAGACAAAGGAAAAAGCTCTGCATGTGTTGATTAATAAGTCAATAATTTTTACCTTCTAAACAGAATATAACAAAAGAGTTGTATTGTTTAAAATTTCTGAATTTTGTTTTGTAACTTTAAAAACGATGTCGAAATTGTTCAGCAATTGAGCGCAACGGAGTCGGAGCCCGGAGGTGCAAACGCGTAACAAAGGGTCTGTCAGTTACGTAGCTGAATGCACTCGATTGATTGATAGCTGATAGAGCGCTCGAATAGCTTCTTCTATTTACGTTACAATTTTCTATCTAAACAAAAAAGGTGATTGTAACAAAAATTTAAGTCAAGTTTTATATACGATTCGACGATCGACGACGACCTCTGTGGCTCAGTGGTGAGCGCGTTGGTAGCTCAAGCCGGGTTCGAATCCCGCCGACGGAATAAAAAAAGTTTTCAATTCTCCCGGGTCTGGATGTGTATTAATATATTTCCGTTGTCTGGTACCTGTAACACAAGTCCTTTAGGTACTTAGCACGGGCCCAAACTGAGGTGGGTCGTGGTGTGAAGCGTCCATAGATATTATTATTAAGTATTATATATTTTTAGATACCCCAAAATTATTCAGCTTTTATTAAAATGCTCTATTGTATACTTATTTAAGTAAGCTTTAACGCGCAAAACCTCGAGTCGATTTGGATGGAATTTTCTGCAGATATAATTGTTATTTCTTGGCTACATTGGCTAGATTATGTCGAAGTAATTTTTGGTTACCACGTGATACCGACGTCAAAACTTGAGCATTTTAAAGTATATTACTAACCCTAAAGCCTATGAATAATAAAAAACTAAGGAAACGTAACTCACATACTTCAACCGTTTTGAATTTGGTTCCTTTTCGCAAACTTAAATATGGCAATAGCTACAAAACACTAACACTCAAATTTACGAAATAAAGCCGTTGACATTAATTGTCACTTCTATATTTACACAAAATTGTATACCGAATACATGCATAAAGTATGCATGTATTCGGGTCACATTTTGTTGACTCGTGGACAATTTTTTTGACACAGTTAGTTACTCTTCCTTAGTTTTTATTATTCGTAGCCTAAAGCTAAATTTTAGCAATAGCCGCAGATAAAAGATTTAATTTAAGCCAAGATTTTAAATAGAATGCAGCTTCGATTTGGTCATTAAAAGTCGATTATGGCGCGAATATAGCCTCCCAATTGCTTTTCAATTAAGACGAGAACTTGAGTCAGTCTCTCCAGTGAGCTGTAACTACATAAATTATCTAGGTTACTGACCGTCTAACAGCTAGACAGTAGACTAGCAACTGAGAGATATTCCAGACGAAAAAGTTAAATTATTTTTCTATTTTTTAGAATTTTTAAGATGAATAGATGTTGTGTAAATGTTTTTGAATACTTAATTATTTAACCGTAAAGTTTTAAATTCTTTTCACTATTAAAAATATATTTTGTAAGCATGTCTTTAGTTTTAAATTTTACATCCATCAACTTAATGGTAAAAATCACAAACATTTAAATTGTATTAGTGCCATACGCTAAGGCATATTGCCAGTGATATGCGAATGGGGGTGAAAATGGGGGTGAAAATGAGGGTGAATTGGGGTGAATTCATCGAACCCTCTGCCGTCAGCCTTCAATTATTCAGAAGGAATGTTTGACAGCTTTTTATTAATTCACATATCACCCTCCGACTGAAACTTTTTTAATTAAGAAGAGCGATGCTGAAATTCAAAAATAATTTGGCGAAACTTATCATCATCAACGCTCGGTTTTCTTACAGGCCGTAATGTCGATTGCGTTAGAATATCAGCCATTACGCAGCACATACGTGGGAGAGCCATGCTTCGGCACGAATGTTCCGGCTCGACCGGAGAAATACCACATTCTCACAGAAAACCGGCGTGAAACAGCGCTAGCGCTGTGTTTCACCGAGTGAGTGAGTTTACCGGAGGCCCAATCCCCTACCCTATTCCCTTCTCTACCCTCCCCTATTCCCTTCCCATCCCTACCCTCCCCTATTACCCTATTCCCTCTTAAAAGGCCGGCAACGCACCTGCAGCTCTTCTGATGCTGCGAGTGCGGGCGACGGAAGTTGCTTTCCATCAGGTGACCCGTTTGCTCCTTTGTCCCCTTATTTCATAAAAAAAAACCTCGCTCGTGGGTATCGTCACAGTATAGCAATATGACATATTAGGGACTAATATTGCTATACTGTGGTATCGTAGACACAATAACTTTTTGTTGACGTGCCAAGAATTTTCTATTGAAAAATGTATATTTTTTTATATTTGAGCTGAAAATAACAGGTTTCTCTCTCCCGCTTTCCCGCTTAGCCTCGATACAAGGAAATCAGGGTTTCCCGACTACACCGGATGAGATTCTGTCGTAATGAAATAGCCGCTTTGCAACCAATCCAGGAAAATCAAAGATTAACGGCTTACGATGGTGTTTGATTTTATTTTTTTATTTCTAATTTGAATATCGAGCTCTAAGTACATAGAGCACGAAAATTGCTGAACTTGTTCTAATCCAATCAGATCCAGAAATATTTTAACAGTGAGTTTTTTTTTAATTTAAATTCTAAATTCACAAGCATAAGTTTGGTCTACTTTACTTATTTAAGTTTTTTTTCTTGTCGGTTCGTTTTGAAAACGCACGCAAAACTAAGTTTTAGTGCCGAAACACATAACCGCGTTGCGTTACCTCGAGGTCAAAATTGGCGGAATTCTTTATCTATATCTATATCTATCTATGGACGCTTCACACCACGTCGGTCTGGCCCTGTGCTAAGTACCTAAAGGACTTGTGTTACAGGTACCAGACAACGGAAATATATTTAATATCATTATACTATACATATATTTAAGATTTTTATTATATCATACACATATTTAATACACATCCAGACCCGGGAACATTGAAAACTTTTTGTTCCGTCGGCGGGATTCGAACCCGCGACCCCCGGCTTGAGCTACCAATACGCTCACCACTGAGCCACAGAGGTCGTCTTTAGTTTTTTTATATGAGCTTTGAGTTTTCTTTGTCGCCGATTTTGGCGGCGCGGTGCCGCAACGTGGTTATGTGTTTTGGTCCTTAAAGTAGGTCGAGTAAGTTATGTAGCAAATTAATTTAATTTTATTATGATTACGATAATGAGTTTATTATAATCTAGACACACCTAATATAATCAATTATTTTTTCTTATTATCAAATCTTATTTCAAAGGCTTACTTTCATTACTAAATTTTGTATATCGAGTAATATAAAAGAAACAAAACTTATTTATCCGCAGTAAAAATTTCAGTGTATTTTTAGTGTATTCTTTTATTGTTTGTGGTCTAGATATAATCTGAGTTAAAGCTTTGTTTGTTTCAGTCTAGACAAGATTGAAAGCTTTTCAATACACTTTTTAATTTTGCTTTTCACATTCCTGTAATCGATTGGGGAATAAACTTAAATTACTGTAAAAAAACAGAATATTTTTTTGCTCTTATACCGTCTGCAGTGAAACTATTCCACTGTTATTATTTTGAAAACTTTGTCATTAGATCATTACAGTATATCCCAGTTTTTTTTTCAATGATAAAAGAGGGCAAACGAGCAAACGGGTCACCTGATGGAAAGCAACTTCCGTCGCCCATGGACACTCGCAGCATCAGAAGAGCTGCAGGCGGGTTGCCGGCCATTTAAGAGGGAATAGGGTAATAGGGGAGGGTTGGGATGGGAAAGGAAGGGAATAGGAGAGGCTAGGGAAGGGAAAATGGTAGGGGATTGGGCCTCCGGTAAACTCACTCACTCGGCGAAATACAGCGCAAGCGCTGTTTCACGCCGGTTTTCTGTGAGAACGTGGTATTTCTCGGTCGAGCCGGCCCATTCGTGCCGAAGCATGGCTCTCCCACGTATAGTTTAGCACATTTTAACACAACACAAGTTTAGCATAGCAGTACACGCTATATTTTCGGGATAAAAAATTGCTCATGTACAGAGCCTCAATAGTCGATAAAATTTGACATGGTTAAGTTTTTAGATGTATTTTATTTAGTTCTTCACGGAAGTATAATAGTAAAAGTATAATAGTAGTGAACTATAATAGTTCACTAGATTTTCCGTGAAGAACTAACTAAAATACATCTCAAAACTCCGTTATGATTCTTGAACCTACAAAAAAATCAAAAGTCTAAATTTTGCGTCTCAATAAAATTTCTAATTTGTACCAAAACACGAATCTTGCCATGAGTACTCCAATTAAGTTGATGTCTCGTTTCATAAGGGGTGGCAAATTTAGCTTCCTTTCGTTGGTTTTGCTCAGCGGGATGCGACGTGGTTGGCAGCCCTGCTGTTCTGTTAATTAGTCCTACCTTACACCTTACAACAATCAATGGGGATCATGTACGTACACCTTAATTAAAATCTTAATCAATACCATTGTAGCGGTGTCTTTAGATTTCAGTATTATCACCATTTTACATCTTCATATCATCGACATTATCATCATAGTAAGCTGCAAACTGAACCGGCAATCGTTGTTTTGTCATATGGGTTACAGAAAATGTTAACTGATTCTCAGACTTACTCGATTTTCCATCAAAATCTCATCCTAATTGGTCAAGTCGTTTCGGAAGAGTTTAACAACAAACACCACATCACAAGATTTTATATAATACAATAGAATTATTAGATAGTCGACGAATGAGAAAACCATCTCACTTGAGTTTAAAGGTAGTCTTTATTCACTAATCCTTCAAGGTGACCTTATTCTTATTTCACTCGTTTTAAACTATAATATTCCAATGGGGCTACGATAAACATAAATTAAAAATATAACTTTACTCGCAAATGAAAATATTGAAATTACTTTCTTTCACATCGAAAATTATAAAGATTATAATATTATATTCAACAGGGCCAGAGGGGTAAAATGTTGAGACGACTTTGGCCTACTTCCACAGGTGGCACTCCGGCGCCCATCCCACCCATTAAGAATTTCACGGCGGCTAAAACAACAGTCTGAAATAACGGGCGTGTCCTATTTTTTAACAGCAGCTTTACAAGATTCTAATGCATCATCATCAATTCATGCTTTCACATCAATTCATACGAATACTAGCGAGGCTAAAATTGTCACATTTAGCAATTCCTCTCAATCTATTCAGCATATGAATTGTAAAAACTGTCAAACTGACGAATGTCAAATTAGTACGAATTTCTAGACATGAATTGCAAACAGAGTGACTATTTTGCGATTAAAAAAAATAATCATATTATGATTCATAATATGATTCTCCAAAGCGACCGTTTTAGCCCCACTGATTTCGCTTGTAATGTGGTTTTTAAATTACGCGTAAAAACGAATAAATTTTCGTGCTAAAAAAATATAACATTATGTCCCTCTTGACATAAAATATCTATGGAGATATAGTAGTATGGACTACTCCATACCAAAATAAAATATTACTTCAATAGATTAATCTAAAAGAGATAACGTACATATACTTTCGCATTAATAATACCACGGATAATTATTTTTTTTTATAAGTTAAGTAGTTAAGTTATGTTTTATCAATTAGTTTCATTGTTATCGCGGCAATACTCTTGCATTATTTATGCCTATTTTGTACAATGTTGATGATGCTCTGTGAATGTTTCACATCTGAATAAAACAATCAGAAGAAAAGAGTTTGTTTAACTAACAAAAATACCAGACTAAATTATATATTAAAACACAGCTAAAGCGGGCACTGCAATCCGATTTAATGAACAAAAAAAAAACTATATTTAGAGCGAGGCCATATTCCTTCGTTGCGTTGCGGTAGATCGTCTCAGCCGCGACGATCCAACGTTTTTCGTAGGTTCCGTTAGAGAAATTGACTGTAGATTGAACGTAGGTACTACGTTTAAGGCTGCGTTGGAAGCGCAGCCTTAAACGTACGTACGTACTGACGCGGAGCGGAGCGGAGGTTAGCGGTGCCGAATTGACCAATCACCATGCTCGAAATCTTCGCTGTCATTCCGCTGGAATAGCACGATTGGTCAATTCGGGCACCGCTCCGCTTCAGTGGAAACGCAGCCTTAAGGTCAGGTTATGTCAACGTCGCGTGGTTGTCATAATCTGCAGGCTGATCTTAACATAATTAGACCAAACTACGAAGGCCCACTTGATAGCAGGCCTCTTGTATTAACTTCTCTGATAATGCATAGTTGTATTTTATCAACTTATGCCACATTGATATGTTGGGTCACAGACTCACAAGACATGATGTTTGAAAAAGTACTGCACACTTGATTTACGCGTGTTGTCGCGACGCAGTTGTGACATGCGTTATTCCGTTCCGTTGCCGCATCGCACCGCAACACAACGAAGCATAATGGCTTCGCTCTTCGCCAATAGGGTTTGGATTAGTTCGTGCAAATTTAATTCGGCCCCAAAGAGCGAAACATAATATCATTGTTTTATAGAATTGTTTTATTTAATCCGGGGCCGCTCCATATTTCTATTTAATTCAGGTCTCACCCAAGCCTTTATGATTTTTAAAACAGGACACGTATAAAATATCCCTTTTTCCAGAACTTTTCTCGATGAGCTAAATAATTCGTGATCGGAATTGTCGGAGGTTTTTATTGAATAAAGTTGGGTCTGATTGGGAACACGAGTGATGAAGCATAGGTCTCTTAAACTTTAGCATAGTAAACGATCCGTTAAATTGTTAAATGGAAAAAATACAAACAGTTACTAAAAATAATCATACTAAGGTGTTGAGGACTTCAGAAATGCCTTACAAGATAATCTGAAAGAATTATACTGCTATTGATGAATTGAAAATATACCCTTATTCTAATTCCTTTATTTCGTAGACAAAAATAGATTATCTTGTATAGTTTGCTGTATTCAGTAGAATAATAAAATGAATACCATCTTTAATATTAAATAAACATAACAGATATAAACAATCTTTTGTTAGCCGGCTATTAATGTATTCGATAAATATTCATAGAAATAACCAAGCTATAATGAAGTTGCGGCTTAAACCCATCCTTTGATGAAGATTACGCCATTTCAAAGTTTATCCATATTTAACTCAATTGTCACCAAGCCTTTATCTTTTGCTATCATATCTTACGCTAAACAGTTTAATCGGAAAATTAGCATTGCCTCCGAGGGATATTATACCAAATATCTTGAGATACCAAACTTTCGTATCGCGTTCCGAGGGCTTCGTACGCCAAATTCGATGACGGCTGATTTCGTAATATTACGATTTACATGGGAAATTATTTTATAGCGCATATGTATAATATGCTCTACATAAGAGTACTATACTCTTCTATGCTTTTTTTACTTTCATAGCCCAATGACTGATGGACACGACTGCGACGAATTATACACTGGATGTGACTTTTTTCTCACTTCTCACGTCAATATTGGTGTTTACTTACTATAAAAGGTCTACCAGCCTGCCTAGCATACGCCAACAGGATATCTCACTCTCCAGATAATTCAAAACTACTCGTCTCACAATGTCAAAATCTCGACATTATCTCGACAAAACTCTATAAAAATGTGTTATTTCGATGACAGATCTACGCGAGAAAAAATGTATGTCATGCTAGGGTCAATAGAGATGAAGAGACAAACCATCAAACATCGAGAAAACATGTAGAGTGAGATATCTCGTTGGCGTATGCTAGGCAGGTAGGATCTGATGGCAAATTTGGATGGCAGATTTTCAAAAAATATTCATCTTTTTTGAAAATCGGAAAAAAAAATTATCCGATCATTGGATAAATTTTTATATTTGCATGTATCACACATAAAATCAACCACTATAAGAACAAAAAAAGGATCAAAATGTTTTATACCAATTACCCCGGTATTGCTAGAGTCAATTACTTTTCTCACTTTTTGCCATCAGATCCTGGTAAACCTATATTATCTGATATTATTATTATATATAATATTATCTATGGACGCTCCACACCACGTCAGTTTGGCCCCGTGCTAAGTACCTAAAGGACTTGTGTTACAGGTACCAGACAACGGAAATATATTTAATACTTTTACACTATACATATATTTAAGATTTTTATTATATAATACACATATATAATATACATCCATGACCCAGGAACTTAGAAAACTTTTTGTTCCGTCGGCGGGATTCGAACCCGCGACCCCCGGCTTGAGTTGCCACACACTCTAACCATTGAGCCACGGAGGTCGTCACCGAATCCGGTGTGGGAGGTCATCTGATACAATGGCGCTGTCTCCAATTATATTAATTGAAATCCTCACTGTGAGAAGTAACAAAAACTTAACCTTTTGATGCATGAATGCATGAAATGCTTGCTTAGTCTGCATTACTTAGCATTGGAAACAACATTTTTGTACTCCAACTCCTTCACTATACGGCGCATATCGATACATCCGAGCATTTGTTCCAAAGTAGGTTTTTAGAAGACTTTACAGAAATGTTTTGTACGTAAAGAGGTCGGGCGCTAATCGAGCACAACCCAACCTCCATTCATGTGAGACCCACGGCACTGTGTCAGCCGACACTAGGGTTGCCAGATTACATATACTTCTATACGTGTATTTTTTATGGAGAGATAAAAATATATATTATGAGCATATTCTCAAAAAAAAAAAACAAACGAACTTCGACAAATTTTTAAATGTAATAATAATAATAACTCCCACACCAGTTTCGGTGACGGTGGCACATTTAATTGAAATCAGGCCAGGCGTAATTTTATAGTGCCCAAATGTGTGCGCAGTACACAAGAGCACTCTTTTCTTTACTGAATCAGGTAAGATTTGATTATAATATCATCATCACTATTGAAATAGGACGAAATTTTTCCATTTTTCAACGAAAACTACGCAACCAGTGAATTTTTTTTTACTGATTGACAGCTGAATTACCAACTATTAAATAACAAAATGTGTTTTACATTTGTACCTTAACCTAAAAATTTAACTGAAGCCATCTATTAGTAAAATCTGCAATGACTCAGCCAGTCCACACGGCGCGTTGCGTCAGCGTTGCGTCGACGCAGCGGTGCCGTTGTGTTGTCTTGCATACAAATAACCAAAGTGTTTACACGTCGCGCTGCGTCGTCGCAACGCACACATGACGGAGACCAGCCCCCGAGACGAAGCGGGAGGGGGAGTTGACGTTAAGGCGCTGTGGTTGTTGCAACTACGTAAAATGAGTTTTTTAAATAATGTTTTTTGTAAAGAAAATGTCATTATTTAAGTATAAAAAAGTACCATTTTAAAATTGAGAAAATTTCCTATACTTACGCAAAAGTATATCAGTACACAATTTAAAAAATTCTGCTCGATAGAAAAAAATCTCAAAGATGACTCTTATAACGCTGTTTTTCATAATTAAATCATTTCATGGCTAAATTACACACTTTCTAGTAAAAACAAAAAAATATGTAGTACATTTGTCGTAACCTAACCTAAACGATTTGATATATTTGATTTGTGTAATACAAAAACAAAAGGTTTTTTCTCCTATTTCCTATTATGCGCACGCGGCGAGCGCGTAACCGCCACTGTACAATGCTTATTTTAGGTACTACTGGGCCTTAAGACTGCTTCGTAATAACGCTGCGATGGCGCAGCGCCCGTGTGGCCGGCTATGCGTCAAACTGCAGCGCTGCGTCGACGCAACGCTGACGCAACACGCCGTATGGACCAGCTCTTAAGTTGCCAACCCAAATAGTTGAAATTACGATTGTAGCTAAAATAGAATGATAGACTAAAATAGAATTTTAAACGTCAGCTAGTGCAAGTATTAGAGAAAAGAACCTTGCATAGAAATATCGCAGCTTTGCTGGTTACGTAACGAAACAAACTTGCCTTTTTCGCATGTAAAAAATACCTAATTTGAAATGCACGGTGGCCCCTACGGCGCGAACTAGAAACGCCCGGAATTGAAATTCTACAGCGGGCACGAAATTCTAGGATACACAAGTCCGAAATTCTACGATATACGAGAATTCCTGTGCGAACAAATGTTGGTTTTTCTAAGCCTTTTCCTTGTATTTGGTGCATTATTTTTAACCCCCGACAAAACCTGGGGTGTTACAAGTTTGATATATCAGTCTGGCATCGTAACATCCAGACGAGTGGGCCAATATTATTAATTTATCCAACACTTATGTACCTAAAAAGGGTGTTAATATAATATCTGTCTATCTGTACGTGGCATACAATTTACAAACGAGTGGGCCAATATTATTTAGAAATAATAGGTTCACGACTTAATGAGCACTTATGTTGTTAGAAAAAAATATATGAATTTTTATTTAGAACTAGCCACTAGATAAACTTCGTATACTTACTAATGTAAACCTTGCCTGGACTTCAATAAATGTTTCAAGACTAAAATTTTCCAAATCGGTTCAGCCACTCTCAAGTTTTATCGAGACTAATAAAACTGGAAAATCATTTTTATCCGGGCGATCGAAGCGAGCCCTAGTATATCCAACAACCTGAGCACTTTTGTGGTACACTTTACGGAAAAACTATCATGCCTCAATAGGCATGATAGTTTTTCCGTCCCAGCACAATTCAATAATTGTGCTGTAACATAGTAATTTTTAGTAATAAATAGATGTTTTATCATAGGTCAGTTAAGGTTTCGTTACTATTAAAATATTAAAAAAACTGCTTTAAAAGTCTTATTTATTACCACGCAGAAAAACTACGCGAGCATTCACAAAGCTCGTATTAGTTTACAAAGATAGATTAGACATAATATTAAGGCGTAGTATAAACGCAATCTACGAACAGTATAATTTACAATCATACGCGATCTTATCTTAACATTTACAAATTCCTGGCAATATATTTCCAAGATTAAGGTAACAAAGCCCTCGTAGATATTTGTCTTTGTCCCCGCCAAGAATAAATTCGATAACAAACAGCCGAGATTAAAACCGCTAACGTTTTACAACGTGCTTGTAAGCGGGCCCCTAGACGATCAATTTTATTTGAACGTATCACGCGTTGCGCCTTGGGATAGACTGAAAAAGTTGTAACGACACTTTTTATTAGTACCGGCACGGTAGGGGCAGAGGGCATTGATAGTATTCCTATGCATCAACTAGATGGCGTTTTTTTGAGAATAAATAGCGACGCGTTGTTAGTATTCCTGGGCGTCAGTAGATGGCGTTATTTTAATATTTTTTTGAGTGTATACGTTTAAAGGTTTTTTGAACATAAGAAATCACTTTATTTCATTCGGGTGTCCCTTTTCTGCAATATAATTGACCGTTTAGAGTTAATATTGAACATCGCGCGCCTTTCAATCTTACTGCCAAAGAAATTGTACAAATTGATGTTGCAAACATATTAAACTACTTGTATACCGTACATAAAATTCTCTCGTCGCAGTGTTTGTTGCTTATCATCTCCGCAAACAGTTTGTGTGATTTTGATGAAAGGACATTGACCATTTTAGTATGGACGTTGGACCAAGTGCTGCCCAGCATTGAAACCTACTGCATAATGTTATTTACGCTAATACTAGTTCGTAACCCAGTGCGCTTCAAAATGTATCCGAGGAGTATTGAGAAAAAAAAAGTTTGTAGGTAGGTATTTTGTAATTCCGTGGATGTTTTTTTAAAAATATCTATTAATGTAAGGATAAAAATAGAAGTGAATAGAACCCATACCTGGGCAGCACTTGGTCCAAAATGGTCAATGTCCTTTGTAATGGATGAATTTTTAGATGAATAGTAAAGGACAAGAGATAGTCATACTATGAATGTTTTAATTAGACAATAAATTAATTCTGCCCAAAAGAAAAACATCGAATCCATACTAATATAATATAATAGCTCCCACACCGGTTTCGGCGACGGTGACCGGTTTCATTGAAACCAGGCCAGCTACGCAGGAGTAATTTTATAGTGCCCAAGTGTGTGCGCAGTACACAAGAGCACTCTCTATTCCTTTACTCTCATAACCCAGTGAGACGGCAGACCGACACGACCGGCGAGAGATCAGGCGCAGGACCGACTTTTTACATGCCCATCAGACGCATGGATCATCTTACTTGTCAGACAATCAGGTAATCAGCCTGGCTTTGTCCTAACCAAACTTGGAAATAGCATGTTTCCAACGCGGGAATCGAACCCACGACCTCCGAGTCAAGAGCCGCGCTCTGTACCACTAGACCACGGAGGCACAATAGACATAACGACCAGTAGTTCGACTGCAAAGAGACGGACAGGTCTCAATATCTGTCAAATTCGTCGGGTTTCACTAGGATTATGAACGGAATGTGCCTCGCGCTGGCTGATATCATTTATTTTTAAATATTTTAAATAAAGATTTCAAAATTGGATTCTGACAGTTTTAATCACATGTGCCAAAACAAAAACAACAATACGACCAAAGAGGAACACGTCCATCGAATATGTCATAGTTTTAAATTCGTAGGTGACACCATGATGTGTGTTAACAACCCTAGCGACGATTTTCGTCATAATAGGTCAAATTTAACAACATCAGTTCTAAGTCGGCATACTCTATCATTCTGTCTACTCTGACGGAGGCGTTATCGTCCATACTAATATTATAAATGCGAAAGTGTGTCTGTGTTACCTCTTCACGCTTAAACCGCTGAACTGATTTAGCTCAAACTTGGTATGGATATACTTTGAGTCCCGGGAAAGGACACAGGATACTTTTTATCTCGAAAGATGTACGGTTCCCGCGCGACAAACGAGTTTTGGCGCAACGGAGTTGCGGGCGTCACATAGTAAATTCATAATTAGCACCAAAAAGGTCGTGCGTTTTTAATGACGTCATGTCCCCGGGGCGTCGACCCTCAGACCTTCTATCAAAACAGAATGATACCCAAAATTACTGTCCCGTAAATTTCCGTCCACTGAAAATTAAACAGGAAACTATTTAGATATTTCCCCGGAGGCATTTCCAATCTTATTTTGTACTTGAGATTCAATCCAGACATTCTCTGTCAAAATAGCTTCAAAGTCGACGCCAAAGTAAATATTGGCTTGATAATGCTCTATCAAAGAATTCATTTCATACTATTCTATTTGGTTGGGTTATGTCAAAACAACACTGGTCGTGGTCGCGGAGCTCGAAATAAACTGACAAGATAAGTCGTTAACTGCCAATGTAAGTTAATTCCTGTGATAGTACATTAATTTACTTTTAATTATGTTATGTGTTCTGTTTAAAGAAAACGCTTTCGAAATATTAAAGTATGTCTAACTACCAGTGCCTACGTACTCGTAGGTACGTACGTTTAAATAATTTCTACCCCTTTAACTACAGTCACTTTGGGCGACTAATTTATAGAATTTTTTTTTTCTTTAACGCTATATAAATCTTAAGTTATGATTTTGGTGACTGTTTACATAAATGTGTTAATTTCAACATCAAATAATATTATAAGTAGATTCGACTTTGAGCATTCCATAGCAAGTTGACTTCACTGTCAAGTTGTATCAAGCTGATATTACACATTGTATTGCATTAGAAGGTGCGCATTGTAATGCTCGGTTCTCCTCCCTCACTGATGTAATGCTCAACTCTGTAACGTTACATTACAAGCGAATGCCCCCGGTGAAGGAGCTTCTTTAACGGAAATCTTAAATCCAAACTTTCGTCTACAGAATTATCTCTTTCAATAACATCTCCGCAATGTAAGGCCCAAGTTTAGGACAATTTGCATCTCATTGTCGGGTATTGCTGCAACTTATAACTGTACCCCTTTTAGGACTCAAACACGATAACATTTATTGCTTAACCCCTCCTACACTGTGTATACTGTCTATACAGTAATCTGTATACTGTATATAATTTTTTTTTAAACGGGCTTTAGCCCACCACACATTCCCACCACTGTATCTCCTGTGTCGCCAGGATCGACAGCGGCATCCAACCACGAAAACCCTTTGATATGATCTCAGGGAGCCCGAGGGACATGCGGAATTAATCAGAAGAAAATAGGCATGATTGTATTATAGTACAATCATGTATATAATACAATCATGTTAAAATGTTAAAACTTAATGGTTCAAGATTTCTTAAAACTAATAAATGGGTAAAGTAAATTTGAACAAGACACTTACTAGTTCGCAGTAACGCGACCCTGAGAGCAAGTTGATTCTTTATTATCTCCAAAAAGCATTATAGGTAATAAGCCTTAGCTAAATGATGAATTTATATTTAGCTAACAAAATATATAAAAAATAAACTAATTTTCATGTGTGTAGAAAACTTAGCTACTGTATGAATAATTTATATTTTGGTGAGATCATATTGTTGACAATTTATTTCATCTCCTTATTGTTTGTGTTGGAAAAATACGAGTTTTCAATGTAAGTTTGTTTGTAACGCTTTCACACGGAACCTAGGCAACCGATCATCACGAAATTTTGTACACATTTTTGGAGGTATTACAAGTAACTTTCTATAATAAAATGTATAAATAGAATTAAATATTTTAACAAAAAAAGAGAATGAAAATACCCAGACAAAAATTTTAAATACTTATGTACTTAATGTTTGCCATCACACGTTACATACCGACACATTTTATTGTTTTTTTTTAGATAAAATATAGTATTATTAATAGTAGACAGAAGAAGTGTTGGCAGTACATATTTGGAACGTTGAAACTTTCATATCAGTACATTTAAACCGACTAAGATGGATGGGTTTAAAACAGTATTAAATTCTCAACGCCCGCTCAGAATTTAAATTAGCTTTAGAATTATTTATTGCACCTAGATACTGACAGTGTCTACGAATAAATTGCTGCCTTGCATTGTTTTGTTATACTATCGTTATTATACTTAAACATATCTATATTTGGCCGCTCCGGGCAAAGATAATTTTCGCCGCCTTTTACCATGTTACCATTGTCAGTCATGAGCTGGTTTTGTTGAAGGATGATGAGGGCAATATTTAAGTAAACTTCTTAAATATTTCCACTTTCCAACCTGAAGTAAGTTGGAAGGTAAAATCCTCAAAGTTGGGGGGTGGACGGCTAATGGCTAGGTTGAAAGATAGAAATACGTAAGTCAATTATGTCGCCCTCATTTTTGCCGCTCTAGGCTTCCGGTTCGCCCCCGCTCAGCCCTACTAGACAAGTGGCATGCGATTATCGTAAACGCCAACATAATGTATGCGATTTGACGTAAGTCATTGCTTCGCTAGCAAATACTAATGTCAAATCCCATACATTTTGTTGGCGTTTACGATAATCGCTTGCCACTTATCTAGGAAAAAAAAGGCCCTGTCTATCAAGCGAAAAATAAATAAAATACAGAGCGGCCCCACTACGTGGGCATGGACATAATAATATTATACTTACGAATATTATAAATGCGAAAGTGAAGACATAATAACTTACTTCCCCTCCTTTTACTATGGTGAAGATCTATCTATATCTCTTTACTCTGAAATACTTGAACCAATTCAGACGAAATTTAGTATACTTTGAGAGCCTAAGTCCCCAAATATTCGGGGACTAAGATCAAAACCCATTTTTTAAAAACTCAAACTGTCTATAGTTGAAGATCTAAAAAGTCTCCAAAACATGATTCTATCATATTTATTTCTACATATCACATAGTCTATCCTATTCTATGTAAAATAGTGTGTGACAAAGTCATGTAATCGAGTTGTAGTTAGTAACAAGGGTGCGCTTGTTAGCTGGGCGTGGATAATCTGGTTAATCAATTACCCACCCTTAACGCATGGCGGCCATATTTTTGCCGTACATAGGTAATTTCATTTGAAGCTACATGGTATTGTTTGTTACATGTGCTGTGACATGGTGACAAAACTATCTTTGTCATCATGTGCTATCTGCTATCCACTCTAGTGATAATCCTGACGCTCAAACCACTGAACCAATTTTGCTGAAATTTGGTATGCAGATACTTGGTATCCCCGTGAGGGGCATAGGCATAGGTTTTTATCCCAGAAAAATGTCATCAACTATAAACAATCAAATAAAATTCTCGTGTCACGGTGTGCGAGGTTGAACTCCTCTAAACGGAGATTTTCGTAAATCTTAGTGAGCATATCGGCTAGGGCGGAGAATCGGACAACATCTACTTTTATATTGATAAGTGCATTTTTTGAATAAATAATAGCAAATTATTACAACTCGAGACTGATGGCGACCATTGTTTGTGCGACGGGATAGCGATGGTCTAACCATGGCAACCCATAGTAACATACTTATTTAGTCACTTTAATAAAACAATATGGGCGAAATACTTTGTATTATGGCAAAACAACGTTTGCCGGACAGTAGCTAGTCTAATATATAAAAATAAGTCAGGTTTTCCTTCCTGACGCTATAACTCCACAACGCACGAACCGATTTCCACGGTTTTGCATTCGTTGGAAAGGTCTCGGGCTCCGTGAGGTCTATAGAAAAAAATCAGAAAAAACTTCAAAAGAAAAGCAGGAAAATAGGGAAAATCATTTTATGGCAAAACAACGTTGCCGGGACAGCTAGTATTTTATATACAAAAGTGTGTCTCTGGTTGTTACCTTTTCACGGCTCAGCCGCTAAGGGAATTAAGATGAAATTTTGTATGAAGGTCGGTACTTTCAGTTCCGGAAAAGGACAATGGGATAATTTTTATCATAGCAAAATGTACAGTTCTCGATATATTAATTTTCTAATGACGTTGAAGGTATCTGGTAACGACGTTATTAAATTAGTTCTATTCAAGCCTGATTCAACCCCTCAGCAGGGCTAGCATAACAATAGTAGACAAGGGAAAGAATCGACATACTGACAGATTTTATCGACAAACTGGCGGATTTTCATTGCCTAACTGTCACTTTGTCGTGTCTAACTGTCATTTTGTCTATTCTTCCGTAGAAAGAAACTGTTTCTATGGTGACCATGCTACGCCTGCTGGTTAAGATAAGGTTTCGCGGAAGGAGTCGTCAAAATATCTATCTGGACGTCTATCTGTCTGTCTGTCATCTAAATAATCGGAGAATACAATTAACAATATTATAATATAGCAACTAATATAGATAAATTGATCAAGATCGACGAAAAATACGACCACGTATATTTTTAGTTACGTTATTAGATACGCGTAGTATCTTTTTACTGAGTGGGCTGATTTTGAAATACTTTCTTTACATTTATTTTACAGCTAATCTTAATCTGTTTTAACCACTAACTCCATTTAATGAGAGAATGTTAGAACTATAAGTAGTGAATAAGACCTTTATATCAACAACATTCTGGCAATAAAGACATTTGAATTTGAATCTGTCTGTCCTAGTTAAAATTATTATTAATGAAATCTGTCATTCACCTAAACTTTTATTATATTTTCATACAAATATTTAAAACGCGACCGCAATATATTGGAAATATACGGTAAGTAATAAATAAACGACCACAAGCGGTTTATCGCTTTCGAACCTTACTACTACGGAAATAAAGGTCAAAGTGGACTGAACAGACGCGACCACAGGCGACATCGGACATAGAAGATTGAATATAATTGAATGTAGTAGCAATGCGATCCGTGGATTTATTTTACTGTGGTTTTGTGACCGATACATTGCGGAATTTTGAGATAATAATAATGTTTTTGGGCTTAAAATAACGTATTGGTTAATGCACTGCATTTTGTAGTGGTAAGCCTATATAAAATCTATATAATATTTTACATAGCATCATGGGTACCAAAATATTTCATGATTTGAAACGGTGGCAAACACACGTCATGTGTCGACCACAAATAATAATTTAAAACGATAAAAACAGTTATCGGTAAGCGGACTCGCACAAAACGAAGAGGATAATATATTATTACTTTAGGGTATGTATGTATTTCTTATATTATACAGTTCACTGTGAAGGTAGCAGTGCTGAAAAAGTTACTTTGACTTCTACGCAAAACTCATGAATTTGCCCATACAAAAATTAAAAAAATATATATCTTACAGGAGCCCACGCAGACTGCAGACTTTCTATCGTCCAGTTTGGCCGGGTTGGGCTGTTAGCGCGCACACTACGCCAACTAAACAGTTGGGTTGGTGGTGAGTGCGCAGACGAGACAACAGTCGGCCGATTGTTCTCGCACGATTCCATTCCATTTTTTGAATGTAAAATTTTACACGATTCGGATTTCTGCATTCGTCTGACCAAACAATCGGCGTCGTATTCGCGCATGGAAGTACGTCGTACTGATTTAGAATCGGCCGACAGTTTGCCAATGTTTAAGTTTGAAGGCAATCGTATAGCCCAGCAAACTTAATCATCGGCCGACTCGGTATCGTGGTAATATGCGCACTTCCATACAGCTTCATACTGATGAACAGCCAAACAAAACTAACGGCCGATTAAAAGTCTGCAGTCAGCGGGGGCTCTAAAGATCTTGCAGAAGGAAATTCATAACGTGTTCACAGTTCACTCTATGTACTCGGGGCTCGCCTCCTACTGACACAAGAGCATATTAAAGCAATATAATAATTCCCTAATTTAATATTTTGTTTGTCTTTACCCGCGTTAACAAGGCTAACAAAATATGGCGTCGTTTTACGTGCCCGTCGAGCCTAAATACAATGAATTTTAAATTAGACGGTAAATAATCTTGTTTAAACGAAAAAGGTTGGGAGTAAATTAATTTGGAAGAGAGTTTGCACTGATAAACTACGCGCCGCAGTTGCTAGTCATTAGGGAACATAATATACATATACATACAGGGTGAAACGATACAAATTAGTAACGATATTACCTTAGAATTCCATAAAGAAGTTTGTATTCTTATTGCAAATGTGTGGTCGTGTTACCAAAGGACTTACCTGAAACAAAAATATCATAAAATTAGATTAACTATCACATAAATATTTTAGTTTTATGTAAAACTTCACCCTTCCATGATTAATCATACAAATATAATGCAATGAAGTGGTTTTCGGTTTTTTATTTACTAATTTTATAATTTATTAGGAAATAGTACATTTTTGCGACCATAGAACTACCCTATAATGGCCTTTCTCTGGACTTATAGCATGTCCATACCATTTCTCGGTAAAAAACAGACACACTCTCACATATTTTATAATATTAGAAAGTATTGTTTTAATCACATTAAATATCCCAACCAGTAGATTGAAAACGCGCGAAATGATAAATCTCTGAAAACAAGCTGACCTGTGAATGGTAAATTTCCGTGACGTCACGGACCGATATGGCCGACGACGGGGAGTATTTATTATGGTCTTCGTCAGCGTGACTCGAGGTAATGGCGAATATAGATTTTTTATGTCAACCCAAAGACATAGTAGGGTCGGATACGCCAGTTAATATGTTAAATATATTTTTTAGTAATCCTTACTATAATAGGTCTACCAGAATCTGATGGCAATTTTCGACAGCAAATTTTCAAAAAATATCCTTAATCATTGGATAAATTTTTATAATTGCATGTTTCACATACAAAATAAGCCGCTAAAAGAATAAAAAGGGATCAAAATGTTTTATTCCTATTACGCCCGCATTGCTAGAGTCAATTTATTTTCTCACTTTTTGCTTTCAGATTCTGGTAGACCTACTTACTTTAAAAATATATTATAAAATGTATCTGAGCTTTTATGGCAGCAAAATGTACAGTTACAGCGCGATGAACGAATTTGAAAAAGATTTGCAGGCACCATATTGTACGCATTGCATCTGTACGCAGGAGTCGAGCGAAGCCAGTCAAGTTCGAGCTTTATTGCATTGGTCCACGACGGTCAAGCAGGTCGTGGACTAAATTTTTTTTTATTAAATAAGCGGGCAAACGAGCAAACGGGTCACCTGATGGTAAGCAACTACCGTCGCCCATGGACACTCGCAACATCAGAAGAGCTGCAGGTGCGTTGCCGGCCTTTTAAGAGGGAATACGCTCTTTTCTTGAAGGTTTGTAGGTCGTATCGGTCCGGAAATACTGCTGGTGACAGTTCATTCCAGAGTTTTACAGTGCACGGCAGAAAGTTACGCGAAAAACGCACTGTGGAAGACTGCCACTCATCAAGGTGATGAGGATGGTATGTTTTTCGCGTGGGACGATAGCGAAAAGTTGCAGGTGGTATGATTCCGAATAATTCCTCAGAGCACTCCCCGTGATACAACCGATAGAGGATGCAGAGTGAATCAGGAGAGAGTGCATCAGGAGCAAGACCCACTTCGTCTTGAGGGTCGAGCGCTTGGAGTCTCGCCACAAAGTGAATTTTAGCTCTTTTGTGGTAAGAGTCCCAACGCATCATCTACCGACCTTTGAGAAGGAGTTCTGGCCGATGGGAGTCGTCGCACAGGAGGTTCCGAGGACGACTTCCGAACACGTCGCGCCCCACGTCGCAGACAATACGTGTTTAGTGTTAGTGTTAGTTTTAGTATAAATGTATGTATGTTAGTCTATAACGTATTTATAATATGGGCCAAGATAATAGAATTAAATAAATAAATAAAAAAAATTAAACTGAAAGGAGTGCGATCTCAAGACTAAAATTGTCTACTATTTTAATAGCACAGTAAAATTATTATAGCCTACGAAAATTAGTAGAGACGTTACATACGCCATTATACAATCCATACTAATATTATAAACTAGCGGCCCGCCCCGGCGTCGCACGGGTATAAAATATATAGCCACTGAAAAAAATGATTAAAATCGATAGCCTATGATCCTTCACGAGATTTACTTCTTATCTGTGCCAAATAACATAAAAATTGCTTCAGTAGTTCGCGAGATAAGCCCTTTCAAATAATTTTCCCGTTTTTTCCACATTTTCTTCTATTTATTCGCTCCTATTAGTCTTAGCGTGATAAAATATAACCTATAGCCTTCCTCGATTAATGGGCTATCTAAAACTGAAAGAATCATCAAAATCCGTTGCGTAGTTTTAAAGATTAAAGAGAATAAATGGACATGAGGAAAAAAAGCGACTTTGTTTTATAATAAGTATAGATGCAAAAGTATCTCTGTCTGTCTGTCTCGCTTTCACGCCAAAACTACTGAATCGATTTTTTACGAAGCTTTAAAAGACACCAATTTTGTGTATTTGATGGATTTTGAAGAAACTATGCAGTAATGTAGGCTACTGCATTTTATCCCGGCATAACCACGGAAACGGGAACGATGTCCACGCGGACGGAGTCGCGGGCAACAGCAAGTATATGAATAATATGAAAACAGACACATTTTGAAAGTATTATTTGTTTAAGCCTAACAAATGTTTTCATAATTTATCTTTGTTCCCTTCCCGGATCTCATTTACCGCGGTATTTTACCATAAATCCTTGGTTTTGTTGACAAAATAATATAATTGGCACTATTGCTGGGTCGTGTTTACTCAGTCCCTCCCAATTAGATGTGAGGACTAGGATTATGTTTTGTTAGTGGCTAAGACCACGTTGACGTAAGGGGAATTCGTGCAAAATAAGTGTATGGTTCTACGTACGCTCAAACAAAATAAAGATAAATTAAAAATTCCGATAAAAATATTTTAACTAAATAAAACGAATGTTGCTTAGAATGAATACTTTCTATTATGTCAGGTTCAAAGCAAAAAAAAACTAAATCGAAATTGATTTCAGCCCTTTGATGGCAATGCCATGGAAAATGCACACAGACATATACATAGCAAACAGATAAATGAAACTTATAACACCTCTCTATTTTCATCGGAGTAAAAAAGTCTTTCAAGATTTTGTTAATTAATCAATGAGAAATATTTCGCTATTAATACCTCATTTTATGACAAACAACTTTATATTATATTTACTGTAACATAATTATATTTCAGCCAGCAATCTCACATACGAATAAATCCTTTCCGCGTATGATCCCGAAGTCGATCCATCTTGTAGATTTAGGGTGAGCCCGAATAATAAATCAAACTTGTATGCTCTCGTAATCACGTCCTAGGTATGTTAAGGCTAATTAGGGTACCTAACTAAGGATAAGCCAAAAGCAGTTAAAATTTGACTTTTTGTCTTCTAAAGTCGCGTATCAAAAAAGATAAAAATGGCTTTAGATTGAAATTAGTATAAGACGTGTTTTAAGTTTTATGTTCATCAAGTAAAAATTGCACTAATAATAATATACAAGCATATCTGTAATTTTTTTTCACATTTCCACGTCTCAGCCACTCGAATGAATTCTAAAAAAAATTAAGAATAAGACACACACACACACACACACACACACACACACACACACACACACACACACACACACACACACACACACACACACACACACACACAAACACACACACACACACACACACACACACACACACACACGTCTTATAAAATGCTCTCACAACCTGTGACTAACCTGATGTTAATCGCTATTTTAACTGAATGTATAACCTTCTGAGGGGGGGGCCTGGTGACCCTAGTAAGGTAAAAGTAATATTTTGTAACTTGGTACATCATAATAATTGTACATCTTGTTTTGTATTGTGGGATAAATCAATAAAGATTTTTGTTCTTTTTTTTTATTTAATGTTCTTCCTTTTTTGATGTTACAGAATTATTAATACTAATAGATTTCTATTTAAGAACTGCAAAGTCCCTAGTTCTTTTCTAAGTCGTCTGCCGCAAAATATGTCATCCCAACGTCTAACTTAGACCGAGTTTCAAAGTTCGTTGGAGGTGTCCAACTTAGCCAAAGTGGAATTACACAAGCCTTTTTATAAGTGAAAATCGTGTTAAAACATTTTTTTTGTGTCAATTTAAAAGAATTTCACAAAGCTAAAATATCATAGTTACTAGATACTTTCCACAATTTCCATAGTATTTAAACTGTCCCGGCAAACGTTGTTTTGCCATACATAAAGTATTTTGCCCATATTATTTTATTGAAGTGACTAAATAAGTATGTTACCATGGCAACGTCCATCGCTATCCCGTCGCACAAACAATGGTCGCCGTCAGTCTCGAGTTGTAATAATTTAGTATTCAACAAAATAATGTACTTATCAATATAAAAAGTAGCCAGTAGCCGCCGATTCTCAGACGTAATAATATGCATATAAAAATTGGTGAAAATTAGTAAAGCCGTTTCGGAGGAGTACGGTAACTAACATTGTGACACGAGAATTAATATATAAGATTTATTACTGGACGACGGCCGTAACTCTGTTGCGTGTACAATTTGTACATTGTCGTTGGATGAATAAATTAAACACAGAATACTATATCACTAAACGCTCTACTCTCGGTGGTGGCTGGTAAAGAAGTGGACGACAGCTCTCACGTCTGGCGGCCATCTTCTCCAAGTCCCCACCCTGATTGGTAGAGCGGCCATCTTTATTAATTATCAATATACTACATTGCTCTTTGTCTATCTGTTACCTCTTCCTGCCTAGCATACGGCAACGAGATATCTCACTCTACATGTTTTCTCGATGTTTGATGGTTTGTCTCTTCATCTCTATTGACCCTAGCATGACAAATATTTTTTCTCGCGTAGAAATAACACATTTTATAGAGTTTTGTCGAGATAATGTCGAGATTTTGACATTATGAAACGAGTAGTTTCTATTATCTCGAGAGTGAGATATCTCGTTGGCGTATGCTAGGCTGGTAGTCTCCACGCTTAAGCCGCTGAATCGACTTTGATGAAATTTGGTATAGAGATTCTTTGAGTCCCGGGAAAGGACATAAGCTACTTCTTATCAAGAAAAAATGTACGTTTCCCGCGCGATAAACGATCTCTGTGCAACGGAGTTACGGGCGCTATCTATTTTCCAATATTGTAAAATTTAGAGGTACAATATTTTAGCATTATTATTTTCAGTTTTTTTTTCGTTTCATACATTTTTCAGCGACCTAATCCACAACACATATCCATCAGTAAAGTGGATTAATTTCTGATCGGCATTGTCCGTGGCGCTTTGTCGTTCGTTCGATTGACGTCGAGAGGGTTTTAGCATAATTAGAAATATGTCGATTTGCGCCTATCTATTTGTTTTTGTCGGTTTTTAATAAGAGTACAAGCATCCCACAATAATGATAAACAGCGCAGATCAGCGCTGCTACTTTCACAGTGAACTCTCTGCGAGGAACACGTACACACCCTAAAGTATTATCACTTGTTTTTGTTACACACTGTATATAAAACTCAAAGGTGACTGACCGATTGACATAGTGATCTATCAACGCACAGCCCAAACCACTGGACGGATCGGGCTGAAATTTGGCTTGCAGGTAGATGTTACGACGTAGGCATCCGCTAAGAAAGGATTTTAATAAATTCCAACCCCAAGGGGTTGAAATAGGGGATGAAAGTTTGTATATAATAATACTCATTAACGCGAGCGAATCCGCGGGCAAAAGCTCGTATTATACATAATTACTTTCAATGTAACATTTTAAAGCACAATATTTTCAATTATATTTTGTTTTAAGAGCATCTTAAAAGCTATATCAGTTTAAAATTTAAGATGCCATGTCATATAGTAAGTTAATTCATCTCTAAGATATTATATAAGTTGTTGTTTTTCAGTCCATTTTAAGCTAATAGCGAATACTGTATGTGTAGACTCATTTATAATTTACTTACTTCTCCTACATCAAACATACATACGAACTAAATGCTATGCATTGCATCCAATCAGCAGTTCTCAAAGCGAACTCAACGCGGCCCTAAATTTTTTCATTTCACTGAGTGCTCGATAAAATATGGATCAATCGCTTCGAATTAAAATCAAAATTAATTAATTCCGATCAAGAGCCACGAATCATTATGTTGATTCATATTTTCAATAATAAACCAATTTTTATGAATGTTTCATAAAATTATCGGTGAAATTCGTTTATCGCGCGGGAACCGTACATTTTTTCGGAACAAAAATCGGAATGCCTAATTTCAACAAAATGCGTTCAGCGGTTTGGGCGTGAAGATGTAACAGACATACAGATAAACAGACAGACAGATAGACACATAGACAGGCAGACAAACAGATAGACAGACAGATAGACAGATAGACAGGCAGACAAACAGATAGACAGACAGATAGACACAGACACACTTTCGCATTTATAATATTAGTATGGAAGTAGAGAAGTATGGATATTGAAACTAGATGACTCCGCCAAAATTCGTCCATCGCGTGGTATTGTAGATACTTTCTTTTTAATTTGGAGATAGTTTTGGTATGGACCAAATTTTATCAAAATCAGTTCAGCTATTTTAGCATGAAGAGGTTGCCTCTTTTGTTTGTTGTTTGTTCCCAGACAGACAAATTTTCGCATTAATATTATTAGTATGGATAAATATAGTTCGATGTCTTGGTATCCATTTGCACGTGACCTTTTAAAATTTAAATAGTATAGAGCTTGCAGAAAAATTACCGAAAAATGCTGTTCCATACAAAATAAATTAGTATGAAACTGAAAATTTTTTCAAGATAGAAAATTGATGCTTAAAATGAGTGTATATTCCTTTTAAAATTTAGATGCCAGTAATTGATGAAATACAATTTTACCATTATTATTATTCAAAAGACATTTTTTTATTATTATTAGCCGGTACATATATAGGCCCTATAGTGTCCCATTGCTTAGCAAAGGCTTGAAATTTCCAATAACAAAAATACACATAAGATATTCGAAATTAAATATTCCTGGATATTATTGGTATTGGGATTTTCGTGAAATTTCAATATCCGAGAATGTGAAAATCACGCCAAGCCAATTACGACTCAAGCCTGACGTATTAACAAAATGTGCAATGTTATTGAAAACGGAGATTTCGAAGATTGCGTGAACCATAATATTCCCATTGTATTTTAATATTTCGCATTGATTTTTCATGCGGTTGGTATATTTTTGGAATTATTAAAAGTTGAAATTATTGTGATGTACTCTATGGCTCGGTGGTTAGCGCGTGAAGGTAGATGGTTCAAATACGGCTGGTACAAATAGGTTTTGTAAAATAATATACCAGATATGTACCCACTATGCTGTATACATGACGTAACAAAACTAAGTGATAATACTTAAGGTTGTGTATATAATGAGTACCCTGTACAGAGTTTACTGTGAAAGTAGCAACGCTGAAACAGTAACTTTTTAAACTTTTGTATGAGCAAATTCATGACGTCTGTGCTCATACAAATCACAAAAAAATGCTCTTTTATAATATTATCACTTTGTATTGTTACAGCCTATATAATGTCCCAGAAAAGTAGCGATTTTGTAAAATATAGACAGAACGAACATTATCTATGTCTATTGTGATGATACTACTTGATATTGTTGTAGATTGACTTTTTTATTCTATTTATTGTACGGCTAGTTGTGGTATACGTATTAAAAGATTCTGCAAACAAAAGTAATCACGTTTTGAGATGTTTGCATCGAAACTTTTCCCCATAAACAAAAACGAAATGCTACTATTTTAAGAGGGCCACAGAGACAAAAGAATTTATTAATCTGACTTGGTGAATTTTAAATTGGACGCCTTTTAAGGTTTGGGTCGTCTGAGTCGTTTAATTGAAAAAGTTTAAGATCATGATCGGAGGGAGGGAAGGAGAATGTATTCGGAGAATCACAAGTTGTTTGTGACTTTTGTAGGAGTAAGGAATATCGTGGAAATAACAATTTGAATTGACGTTCAGTAATATTTACAAGATAAAATAAAATTGCAATAAACTTTTAATGAAATAATTATACACTTTCCTTGCACTTATTACACTTTATTTAATTGAAGATGAATTTCCACCAAGAAGTGACAATTCAATTCAATTCAATTCAATATCTTTATTTGCACAAAACATGATAAGAAGATGTTACAAGTTTGCGAAAACAGTACATGTTTTGCCGTTTTAATGGCATGCAAATATTACAATATATAGGATCCTCTAAATTCACTAAATTAACAGCCAAAATATTTAAATATTCATTGATTCTCAAGTAAATATGTAACATTGATATTAATTAACATACAAATTGGAATACATTAAAATGGAATTGAACATTACAGGACGATACTTTATTCATTATCATTGAATTTCATTTAAATACTCTTTAACTGTGTAAAAACTTTTTTTGATTAGGAATGATTTTAATTTTATCTTAAATTTATTTAAGTCGTCAATTTCTATCATATAAATGTATATTACTTTTCTTAAGGAATACTAAAAACTCATATGTATACAAACACGGTAACGTTAATATCTTTAGGTCTTTGAATTATGACTGACAACTATCTGATTGTTTTAGGTTGCACATGGATCGTACGCATCTTTTTTATACGACAGTATATTCAATTCATAAATAAACTCTTAAGTAAAAGTACCTGAAAGTCTAGCTTGTGCATCTTATTCAAGTAGTATAAATGTAAAAATAGACAAAAATATAATTTAATTGAGAAGAAAACCAGGTCTGGCCAGTACGAAGACCGCTTTTAAATGCGAGGAGGATTATATTGTAGTCTTCTAGAGCAAGCTTAGGTAAAACAACTCAAAATGGTTTATGAATAGGTACAGCAGATTTGACCCATAGGGCCCACTTTACTATACACATTTGAAAAATGTGTATAGTAAAGTATTAATCATAATTTTTTAATTATAATAATGACGTTATAATCACGCAAATATTTTTGTTCTCTTCATTTTATATTTAATTAGATTATAATAGTTTGAAAAATCTAACATAAACGCACTTTAAGATGTTTCTCGTTCATGAATAGTTAAAATATTTCACCGACACGGATGACAAATCTCGGCACGGAACTAAACTTTATATTCGTCACGGAAGAGTTTGAGATGGAAGTTTTACGATATTGTTCTGTTCGTATTAGATATCGATTTTAATAAAACTCGGTCGCCATGTTTCTTGCTTGAATTCAGAGATTTTATTATCATCATCATCTGATTTGAAGGTGACAAAGTCTCCATTACCACTAAGTTCTTTTGGCGCGTATATTAAATTAGAACAGTTGAAACTTAAAAGACAGCTGCTTTATACCTAGGCCCACCGTCATCAAAGTATGATTTAACTGAGATTACTTATATACAACTATTATAATAGTTGTATGAAATAAATCGCACTTGACTGATATTATATTATAATAACTAGAGATCGCCCAATGGTCGAAATGCGACCTTAGTTTCAACGACATTAGGACTACTACCGTTAGTTTGTAAAAAAATATTGACTTAATCATAATATATATTTTTTAACTCTTGTCTCTGGGACTCAGCTGATCTCAGACTGGCCGTGCATTGTCTATTACTATCATAATCATTTCATAATCATAATCATAATCATTTATTTGCCTTGAATGTAGGTTACAAAAGTTCTTACAATATTATAAATGGTACAAACATTCTGCTATAAGTAGCGTGCAAATGTTATCATAGTAGAGAGAATGCATAGAAATTAATTAATAAGTTATATTACTAAACAAAATATAAAGTATGTCAAAAAATAATTATGTATATGAAACAAATAACTTCTTAATCAAACTTAATTCTACAATCTTAGTGTAATAATAGGTATGTCATTTTTTAAATTAAATGTCAATAAACCAATATTAAATAAATCAAGTAAATAAATTATTATTTTAATCTAAGTATTAACTGGAAAGAGATTTGAAAGAAATTTCCTTATCCTTAATGAATCTAAGATTCAATAAAAAAAAACTATAATAATCCATTTTCAATTTGTCACCTTTTTGTCAACAGACTTCAGCCATAAATAAAAGAGTATAATTCGTATGTATAGGCTTGTCACTCAAAAATCTGTCATTTTTCCTAGTGTGTGTGTTGTAGTGTATGTAATATGTTTTATTTGTTAAAAAATATGTGATAAAAGCATAATTTCAAAATAATATTAGCTCGATGCACTCCTTCACCATATAAACTATAACGGTGCAAAATTTTTTTCACCTACGTTTCCCCATTTTTCGTCAAAAGGGATACAAAGTTTTTGGCTCACGTATTAATATATAGATTAATTAATTATCATTTAAGTTTTGAGAGGTCCATTTCGCTTACCATGTGTTCAAAGTAGTAGTAGTAACTAATAGATAAAGTTTTGATAAATGTTGACCACGCAATACAAAATACTAAAGTACTAAACAATTTTGTTATTCTCATACTTTGGCTACTTACCCACCTATTTTGTTATTCTCATACTTTGGCAACACTTCGGGTACCTGTGTTTATTCTTTAACCTTTATTCCGCCCTGTTTGTTCCGAGGGCTGACAAGGGACAGGAAGAAGTATCTTTTCATATAATTCGGAAATATTTTATTATCTCCCTTCTTTCAGTACAAATATTCAATCGAACCTCAGGCACATCTGCGGAACTTGTTTCTAGATAACATTTTTTCTTCCGCGTTTTATCGGATTGTTGAAAGTTGACCTAATTTTGTATTATTGACCTTTGTCAATAATCGATACTCTTTAGTATCGATTAAATGTTTTAATAAATAGTGGTTTTGGTAATAACATGTTGATGAATAAGACTTGGCTCTCTCTATCCGATATCCGATAATAGAGGGTATATAATAATTGATAGGAAATAATCATTATATTATTTTAAACTCTCATGTATATTTTTTGAGAAAATGATATGTTTTCAAAAATGTACAAACAAAATATAATATTATTGTTTTGATCTAGACTATCACCGTAACATGTATTTTGGCAATATTTTAATGTCTACGTGAAATTGTTTGTAGAATAGCTATGTCCACAGTATATATTAAGTCTATGGTCCACACTATGCACTTTCGTCTTCAATTTTCGTCATCTTCTTTAACTTATTGAACTTTAGTTTTGGCGCATTCAATAATTGAATGCGTCAAAGAACGCAACGCCAACATTGTCATTTTTATTTTTTGGATACGGTCAGAGGGCATGCGTCGCGGGCATGCCTCATATTCGCTGTTGACTGCGCTATAACGCATGCCCTTGACGAACGAAAAAGGCACAGTGTGGACAAAGCTAATGTCTGCTTACTTTTGTCCCGGAAAAATATGTGGTTTTCGATACTGCACAAACATGTTTGCTTATAAAACTAGCAACTAAATTACGAAGATTGCATACCTACACGAATCGAATTATAAAATGCGCCTCTTGAAACTCGTTAGCAATAAATTTTAATTCTTGGCAATACGAAAGAAATAACTCGACCTTTGATTGGTCAAACTGAGCCGAATTCCCGACGTTAAAAGAAACTCGTTCATTATTAATCTTTAAAAAACCTTCAATGTTGTTATGAATACTGCATCTTAGAAAATCCGACTTTCAAAAGGCGTATTTCAAAACAAAAAATAGTGATGAGTCGAACTTTCTGTACACTCGTGACTCCCGGCGTATCCTCACGTCGCGGAGGCAAATCTAATTTCGAGGATAGCTTTGAATTCAGGTAGTGATATATATGCAATTTCAACGTGCGCTCAAAAATATATTGTTTATGTCTCTAAGGTGAAAACGGAATGCAGAAGTTAATTTTGACGTAAAAGTGTTCTTCTTACGTTCGTAATCCATACTAATATTATAAATGCGAAAGTGTGTCTGTCTGTCTGTCCGTCTATCTGTCTGTCTGTTTGTCTGTCTGTCTGTTACCTCTTCACGCTCAAACCGCTGAACCGATTTTGCTGAAATTTGGCATGGAGATACTTTGAGTCCCGAGAAAGGACATAGGATAGTTTTTATCTCGGAAAAATCTAGTTCTATAATAAAATTATTCTTTTCTCTTTATTTCGTATATAGAGATAGTAAAACAATATACGAGGAAAAACTAAAAAGGGGAAACAAGTACTGTTACATTTTGTAAGTATATGAAAAATAAGTGTAAAATGTCCCAGTAAGGGCCGAATTATTTAACCTAACTAGACTAGATTCTAAAAAGAAATGACTCATAAGAGACTAGAAATACAGAATACTTGAATGTAAAATTTAAGCATATTATTATTATTTTGAACTTTCAAATAAATCGATTCATAAGCAAATAACGGAACTATTAATTTGGTCGAGCCATGTCAAGTCCTGCCAACATTAATAACATTTCCTTGGTACAACCCTTACTTAAATACCTATTTGGGGAAAATAAATAAGTGTATAAAAACATTTTCCATTCAATAAACACGAATACGAAATAGCTTTTATGTTACAAAGTGACGATACTGTGTCATGACATCGATATATTTCTTCTGGCATCAATACATCACGTACCAATATTCTAATATCCACGAGCGAGACCGATATCCGGCCGATGGAACTAATTCCGATCTTTCCGGGTTCGACATACGATCTTACCATGGAATTAATCACTTATGTGGGAAACTATAGATCGTACACAACATATATATATTTTGATGAATTAATTGTTAGTATATTGCTATGATTACATTCATGCCGATACATCAATTAATAATACTGAGAGTCGAAACCTGTGTGAATATATTTGCGGAAAAGAGTGAGGGCACGTTACTTTTTTGGATTGCGGTGCGTTGAAGAGAATAACGTAAGCGTAGCATGCATCGATTCAGCTACGAAAGCGTAGCATGCATCGATATAGCTACGAAAGCGTAGCACGCATCGATATCGCTAAGAAAGCGTAGCACGCATCGATATCGCTAAGAAAGCGTAGCACGCATCGACATAGCTAAGAAGGCGTAGCACGCATCGACATAGCTAAGAAGGCGTAGCATGCATCGATATAGCTACGAAAGCGTAGCACGCATCGATATTATAGCTACGCAAGCGTAGCACGCATATATAGCTCTGTAGTTGTAGCTTTTTGACACTGCACTCGCTGAGCGCTTGCTTTGTGTGAAATATTTACTGCTAGTAAATATAGCTTATAATAGCCATGATCTTGGTTAATTCGTTAATATTTTGTCGTACGTTAAAAAGTACGAATGAAAAAGAAAATTTGTAATAATCTTAGATTTTACGTTTAAAATAGCCTATTGTAATTGCTATATAAAATACATTATAATTTATATTGCAATTCCTGTTTTGCAATTGAAATATAATTTTTCTGTCTTGTACAGTGTACACTCTATCTTCGATCTAATTACAATGATGATAAGGTTAATAACTGAAGCACTCGATATACTTGTGGATTGCTCGATACCAAAATTCCATTAACGCGCTATTTACACAGCACTCGGTACGTGAGCCGTCAAACGCTTCTCAGATAATTTTACCCATGGAAATGGACCAAAAAATCCAGGAAAATTCATCAAGTTTCCTGGACTTTTTGGTGCGCTTCAATTAATTGGTTTATGTTATATGATCGATTCCGGTTTTTAGTCAAATTACTTTCAAAATTTACGTAAACGAATCATCTTGATATAAAAACTGTTTTGAAGTTTTGTCCAATCAGAACGCGTTATTTTTGGAGAATTATATTATATTGTTTACGTGAGCCAAAAACTTTGTATCCCTTTTGACGAAAAATGGGGAAACGTAGGTGAATGAAATTTTGCACAGTTATAGTTTATATGGTGAAGGAGTGCATCGAGCTAATATTATTTTGAAATTTTGCTTTTATCATACATTTTTTTTACAAATAAAACATTACACACACTACAACACACACACTAGGAAAAATTACAGATTATTTGAGTGACAAGCCTATACATACGAATTATACTCTTTTATTTATGGTTGAAGTCTATTGACAACAAGGTGATAAATTGAAAATGGATTATAGTATTTTTTATTGAATCTTATGCTAAGTACTCACATACGGTTTTGCTCGATAGTTTTACTCCGAATCTAAGGAAATGACATATTTGACATATTTAATTCCATCGAGCCGGCTCGAAGCGAGCCTTCGAGCTGTCAGTTTTGCGGTCCACACGGTGGTTATTGCTCGTTTTGCATTATAACTATCGAGCAAAACCGTATGTGAGTACTTAGCATTAGATACTATTAGAAAATTACACGGCCAGTCTGAGATCAGCTGAGTCCCAGAGACAAGAGTTGAAAAAAATATGATAAAGTCAATATTTTTTACAAAATATAGGTAGTAGTCCTAATGTCGTTGAAAATAAGGTCAGATTTCAACTATTGGGTGATCTCTAGTATTGTTTAATTATATCGGTGTTTAATCGAAACTATTTTCCCTTCAATTTTATGAATTTTAGATCAAGCCATGTGTGCTGTTTAACATAACAACATTCAACTAAAAAAGTTTTCACCTTAAAAACATCACATGGAATTTAATAATGAGTGTGCCAAATTAAAAGTTTAAACGGATAATGTTTGACTCTCACTAACTGCCACGATAAAACAAAACAAAAGATTGATTACACCAGCGAACATAAATTACATGAAAGTTTAACAAACTATTTCGATCCTGAAAGTAATTAAGTGCTTATGTGCTACACGATCGACTTACCAAAATAGTTTCAGTTTAAGCACATCACTTTCGAACTAGAAATAATGTCACTAAATTGGGGAACTAAAGGTGTAAAATTAGGAGAAGGAAGAAGAATATTTAAATTTTGAATTTTTAATAGCTGGACCGATCACTTACTTCTGGTCTAAAAGGAAGAATACGAGTTTTTTAGCGCGGAAGAATTCACAGTGCCCGCATCTCCGTTGCGCAGAAAGTCATTTACCACGTAAGAACCGTACACTTTTCCGAAAAAAAACCCGAATGGAATGAAGTTATTTCTTAAGTTTAAAAAACCTGTACACACTCAAAATTATATTTTAAAAGACGCCATCTATTGACGCCCAGGAATACTAACAACGCGTCGCTTTTTATTCACAAAAAACGCCATCTATTTCACGCACAGGAATACTATCAACGCCTTCTGCCCCTACCATGCAGGTACTAATAAAAAAGTGTCGAGGTCAAATATCGTTCTGTCTAGCCCCCTTTACGCTGAATGCGCGATACGGAACTTCGTTTCAATTATCCAACGTCCTTTTCCGGGTTTCAAAGTAATAAATGTCCATACCGAATTCTAAATCGGTTCAAAACTGTTTAATTATATTGTAGATATTTGTCTGTATGTTGGTTTGTTACAAACAGACACACTATAATCGCATTTATAATATAGGTAATATGAGGTAATATGGATTTCTCAATTACAATTGTCCCTCTCTTTACCCTTGCAATCAAAATACCAATTCGGTAGACTATACCAAATTTCGTTCGCTGATAGCACGCGCCATTTGCCGTGGATAAACGGGGGCAAACCATTCTTGACCCGACCACAGGCAATGGTTTAGACAAGCTTATGCGGTGCACTGTGATATTCAACGACAGTTTCCAACTCGATTCGGTTTGCGATTCTCGTAATTATGATTGTAATGTACCATTATATTTGAATGGTATTGAGATGGAATTTGGCAGTGATGTAAGTTAAAGTTAAGTTTTTCATTTTAAACACGGTTTACTACTGCTAATTAATGCTATGCTAAGTCCTGGGAGCGGACTTGATATATTTTTAATCCCGAAGAAGTGAATGTGACAAAAGTAACGTAGTATAATAATATCGTCCTTTCGTTTGGTCAACTAGGGTAAACATGACTAGTGATTGGATAGTACTAGTTATTGGACAGAGTACAAAAACACTATATTTATTAAGGTTGCTTTAAAAGATACCTGTCTTTTTTAAAAATCAGGCGTTCTATTACTTTAAAAACAGGCAGTTTTTAAAGGAACCTTCATAAATATAGTGTTTTTGTGCTCTTTCCAATGACTAGTCTAGTACTGTACTACTGTCCAATGTACTTGTCATTTACCCTATATCGATATTAGTCAAGTTGCAGTAGTTCTAAAGCATCTTCATAGCAAATATAAAAACAGATTTTATACGTGGGAGAGCCATGCTTCGGCACGAATGGGCCGGCTCGACCGGAGAAATACCACGTTCTCACAGAAAACCGGCGTGAAACAGCGCTTGCGCTGTGTTTCACCGAGTGAGTGAGTTTACCGGAGGCCCGATCCCCTACCCTATTCCCTTCCCTACCCTCCCCTAATCCCTCCCCTTCCCATCCCTTCCCTCCCCTATTACCCTATTCCCTATTAAAAGGCCGGCAACGCACCTGCAGCTCTTCTGATGCTGCGAGTGTCCATGGGCGACGGAAGTTGCTTTCCATCAGGTGACCCGTTTGCTCGTTTGCCCCCTTATTTCATAAAAAAAAAGATAATTTAAAAATCGTTTTAATAAATTTATTACAGATGATACCATGTTCTAGTTTTAACCGATTAAAAAAGTGGAGGTTTTTTACGATGCTGATTCCCATCTGATATGAACAGAGTCAGCAAAGTAACTTTCCGATAGCCCAAATTATTCTCTCGCAATACCGAAAAAGCTAAGGCAAGGCAAAAAATTCTAAAAGACTTCAAAGTCATGAATCCAAAATGCTCTAAGCTTAAGTTCAAAAGAATATTTATAGGGGTCTGTAATAAAGAAAATGTCATCAATGTTTAATGAAAACAATTTTATGCAAAATACAACTGGACTCTGTTAATTAAAGTTTTCAGGTACACAAAGTGATTTTAGCCACCCTGAAAGTCTTTAGAGAGCGGAGTTTTTAGAAAAACAAAAGAAGACAGTTCTGTAAAGTTTAGAATATAAGAGTCTAACTGACGCAACCAAAGACAAATATTATTTACTTAGCTGTTATTACATAAGGTTTAACAGACAATATAATATTATGGGGCTTTTATTAAAATATTTTTTTTATTAAAGTAAGGTATTTAATATTCGTGCCTGAGTGCAGCAATAAGACACATTAAAATGGTTTTGCGTGATATTTAGGCACAAATTATTTGAATCAAATCAAATATTATGCAATAAGTTTAGTAACACGCTCATTTCTGAAACGCAGGCCCAAGTTATTACACATCCCATGTGTAAACAGCACTCAATAATTAATAGTATGCGTCCGCGGGAACGAGTGGCTTGGCCACTACATCGCAAGATCAGAAGCAATAATTGTATTTCAAAAGCGACGAGGTTGTGCATTTAAATAGATCGATACATAGGTACTGCTTCTTGATCTCGCGGCATAGCGGCCAAAACGCGCGTTTGCGCGGACGCATATAAATCCATAAATCCAACCTGAATTCAATGACAAAATCTAACACACTAAAACAATACGAAACAATGATTAACAATTCAACTCACAAAACAAAACAAAGTAGGTGGTTAAATAAAAAATAACCTTTTAGCCGCATCACCTGCTAGACATGAACACATGTCTTGAAATTTTCACGTTTTCCTTTCCCTTCTGCGTCATAACTTAAGACATGAGTGGTGAAGTGGGTAACTAACAATTTGAAAATTGACTTTTTTCCGTAAATGGAGGCTTTAGGATCAGAAAATTATTTGAAATCTAGAAATGTATTTTTTATGTATAGCTTAGATATATTATTATTAGCTAGGTGATGTAAACGTAGCTAAGGTGGTCAAGGGACACCCGGATAGAACAAAGTTATAAATAGGAGTCTATTTCTCATATTACTAGAGATCGCCCAATGGAATGGTCAAAATTTGACCTCAAATAAAAAAAAATTCAACGCTTTTTTATTGATAGTAAATTATCAATATAAAAAGCGTTGAAATTTTAAGCTTATATTTTTTTTTATTTGAGGTCAAATTATATAGATTAATTAAGTCAAATGAAGAGTGATGACAGACTGGCCGTGTATTATTAATTGTCCAGTATTTAAGATTCAATTAAAAAAAAACTAAACTATCAACCTTTTTGCCCCTACCATGCAGGTACTAATAAAAAAGAGTCGTTACAACTTTTTCAGTCTAGCCCCCGCAAGGCGCAACGAGCGATAGGGAACTACGTTCCAAAAATAATATTATGATAGTTATCTTTTCCATCTACTCATGTCTTCTGAGGCTTAAGAGAATAGCCATCACTCAGTTTCATAAGAAAAACCTTCGGTAATCTACATGTCGGGAAGTTTGCGAGAAGAGGCTTTCGCCTAAGCCGAAAAAACAATAAATAACATCGCCCTCAGGAATGATATTGCGTACTTAATTTATTACTGAATTTAATTTCTTTGTTTCCGTTTGATGTGATAATTATTTCGTAAACGAAAATTGACTTAAGACAACAATATCCATAGTATGAATGCGACAGATTTTAATGTTTTTGGTATTAAAATTATATGTATTTTTTTATGAAATAAGGGGGCAAACGAGCAAACGGGTCACCTGATCCATCAGGTAACCCGTTTGCTCGTTTACTTGCTTGTTGTTTTCCAAAGCAACTTCCGTCGTCCATGGACACTCGCAGCATCAGAAGAGCTGCAGGTGCGTTGCTGGCCTTTTAAGAGGGAATAGGGTAATAGGGGAGGGTAGGGATGCGAAGGGAAGGGAAAAGGGGAGGATAGGGAAGGGAATTGGGCCTCCGGTAAACTTACTCACTCGGCGAAACACAGCCCGCAAGCGCCGTTCCACACCGGTTTTCTGTGAGCCCGTAGTTTCTCCGATCGAGCCGGCCCATTCGTGCCGAAGCATGGCTCTACCACGTAAAAATACTTATTTTAATTTTGTCACTTAATATTTTCAGCGCTTGTAACAGACTTTAATATTCTATAAGCTCAACAGCATCACTTAAGTGGCAGGTAATTTGAAGCAAGTTGTTGGCTACTTGTTTAGTATAAACAGCACTTACAGCTAGGACAGGCCATGTTTAACTTAGTGCCTTTATCTAAACATAAATTTAGCTAGTTATATTATGTTAATGTAAGTAACTAAGGGCTTGTTTCACCACTTTCTGATAAAGTGGCGAATAGGCTATTCACAATTTTTTTGACAGATTATAAATACTTTATCTGTCAAGTTATGTGGTGGATAGCCTATTCGGCACTTATCAGGAAGTGGTGAAACATGCCCTAAATCTTGTTGCTTCTGTTGTCCAAGCAATATCTTACAAGATGACACCCGCAACTCCGTTGCGACAAAATTCGTTTATCGTGCGGGAACCGTACATTTTCCGGGGTAAAAGTATGCTATGTCATTTCCCGGGACAAAGTATCTCCGTACTATTTCAGCAAATGCGTTCAGTGGTTTGGGCGTGAAGAGGTAACAGACAGTCAAACTCACTTTCACACTTATAATATTAGTATGGATATAGATAGTAAGTTAAAAACTAAATCTTGTTTCTTCAGTTATCCAAGCATATTGTAATATCATAATATAGCTAGTTATAAGAACTGTGACTAAGCTTGGAAGTGGGAGTGGAGCATGGGATTTTAGTGGGTAGATCCTACCCGGGGAGTCCCACATTAGTGATGAGCAAAATTGGTCTTGCAGCCTTAGTCTTGGTCTTGCAAAAAAGCAATGCCGGGACCAAGACTATCCTAAGACCAGAAAAGCCAGGACTAAGACCGAGAACAGACAGATTTAACCACGACTAACGGCCGTTCCCAATATTTGATCTATCTCTGGTTTTGCCCTACTAGAGATAGGAATAGCTCACATTAGACATATTTATGTCAATTGTGAGCTATTCCTGTCTCTAGTAGGACAAAACCAGAGATAGATCAAATATTGGGAAGGCCGTTAGACTGTACTAGAAATACCAAAACCTTTCTAGCTCATCACTATCCCACATACCCCGGCCAATGTCCCATATTCGCCGGAGAGTAAAGCATTTTCCCATGTAAGGAAAGGGTTTCTTGTAGACGCTATTGCAGCAATTCATTTTGATACTACTATTGATCTTAAACTTACACAGAGTTGCATCTATGTATGTTTAACGACGAATACCACTCTAATCCACGGCGTTACCGAGATAGTGCTCGTAGATAGCCGTAGCAGTAAAATAAAAACAGGAAATTATACTCGCGGGCGAAGCCAGAAGATGCAAGTTTATTCGGAATTTGATAGTGGGGCATTACAATATTTTAACATTTATACTACCTTCATATTTCTTTGCGAAGTTTTAAAACTTTACAGCCATTTTATTAAGCGCTCTCCCGCTACGTCGGACTCCGCTCAGATGCGGAAAGTTACATAAATAGGAGATGAAATTTTTAATTTAATTTTTTTCTTTTTTTTTTATTCCGCCGTTAACATTAAGTCTTTTAATATTACAAACGACCAAGGAGAAATGGCCGGGCCCTTGAAAGAATAAGGCGCGCCGTAAAGGAGCGGAGAGGTCTAGTTACTCTGGTTTGTAAGTCAAATGTTTACGAAATCCCATTCCGAGAAAATTAGGGTTGTGTCAAAATGTCGACGAAGGTTATGCGGTAATTTTTTATTGCTCATTTGAAACAATTTTGAAAGGTGCAAAAAATAATTGAAAGTAAGTGCGCTTTTTATTTAAGGAAATGGGTAAGTACTGCTTAAGGCGGGGATTAATCTCAATCCAAAACTATAACTTTGCACACAACCAAAGACCAAGCGTATACGCATCGCAATAAGATTCATTTTAGCTTAGCATAAAACTGAAGTCACTCAAACGGATTTTCTCTATTTTTCATGTTTTTTTTAAATATCTTTGGAAATAAACATTAAGAAACAAAATTGTTCGGTTAAAGAATTTTTAATATAGATTTACTAACAATTTATTCAAATAAAATGTATAATAAATTATCCTAGTTAATACTTATATTTCGATGAAATAGATTTTTTTCGGAGGTGAGTTCGTAAATTAATTACAGCCAAAGTATTAAGTTTTATTAAAATGTTTATGGTTTAAGGTATTTTAAATATTGTGCTTTATATCTCATATTTTTTAAAACTTCGTTATTATATTGGAACTAGGTAAACCGGAAGTCGCGGAATAAGAAATTGAGGTTTATCCTCGCCTTAAGGTAACCTGCACTAAGTGCAAAATTATTTTTATCACCTGATTATCTGACAATAAAAATAATCCACCAACGTTGGTCAATAGTTTAGACTTGACTTGATATCATCGGTTCGATTTATGCGTTGGGAAAATGTTATTTATAAGTTTAATTGGGACAATGCAGGCTGATCACCTGATTGTCTAACTAGAAAGATACCATCTTTCATCGGAAGGGCATGTAAAAATTAGGTATGTCCTGCACCTGATCTCTTACCGGTCAAATCGATCATCAGTCCAACTGGGCTATGAGAGCAAAGTATTATAAGTAAGAGAGCTCTTGGGCACACTTGGCTACTATAAAAACATTACTACTGTAAAAGCTACCATCACTGAAACTGGTGTGGCAGTCACTGTTTCACATCATAATAATTAAAACAGTAGTCCCAAGCTATACTCGGATGTCAATAAAGACTGAATTGAGATTTGGCTCGGCGCCATGTTTTTGGTTCAACAATCGGTAATGTTGGATTCTTCCTTTTTCGTCGGTGGAGCTAAACGTTCTATTTTTAAATTCAAAAGACTGTGGAGTTGTAAGAAGAATGGAGATAACGTAGAAGATAATACTAGAATACTTAACTTTTCAACGTTATTTAAACTAATTTTACTTATATTATAAATAAGTTTCGTGCGTCAGTCCATTTGTTACCTCTCAGCGCCTAAAAGTTAAAACCGATATTAAGTCCGTCCCTACTAACGGCCATTCCCAATATTTGATCTATCTCTGGTTTTGCCCTACTAGACATAGGAATAGCTCACATTAGACATTAGAGACATATATTTTATGTCAATTGTGAGCTATTCCTATCTCTAGTAGGGCAAAACCAGAGATAGATCAAATATTGGGAACGGTCGTAAGTATATTATCTAGTACTTTGATCTATAAAAATTAAGAAAACTAATTTTTGCCATTTGTTTGCAATACAATATTTTTACAAACACCTAGCTTATAAAAATCTGATTTCCCCCCCCCCCCCCCTGGCCTAGAACGGTTATTTGCCCCCCCCCCCCCCTCCCCTTGGCCCAGAACCTGGGTAATTTGCCCCCCCCTGGCCCAGAACCTGGGTACACCCATGGGTAAGGAGATATAATATAATGAGTCTCGGGAAAGGAGATGGGATATAGTTTTGAACCCAGAAAAAATAACGGCTTTCGTTTCTCATGGGGATATCTCTAAATATGGGTAAAAGTTTTATCAGAAACGCATTTCACGAGTAAAATAAATAATTTTCCCTAAGCCAACGTAATCGATTTTAAAGATGATGATGATGGAATTCCTATTATCTAAACGATACCCTGTATATGAATTTCAAGTTGTATAATCTCTCGGCCTCTCTCGTTAGAGGCCGTATACCTCCTCCCATTATACAATAATGATATTAATTTGCTAACTGTTCACGATATGGGTGAATATCGCATCACGTTTGGATAGGGCTGCCCAACTGAGCTATTTAATTGTTAAAATAATTAGGTATACAGATGTAAACTTAATATAAATACTTATTAAATGTTTATTATATAAAAGTATTCAATAATACATTTCCGTTGTCTGGTACTCGTATGTCGTAATTTCTTCAGAAGCTTACTTATAAGTATTTGTATTTAATACGTGACATGCTGAGCTATTAATAACGTAGTTTAGATAGCATTTTTAAAATAATATTATCATAAAGACTTTATGAACGTTACAAAAATAAAATGATTACTTAAAAAACTGAAGGGAAAGATTCTAAACTTCTTAACAAAAATGTCTGCACAAAATGAATTTAAAATTGATAGACCCATATCAATCTTGTTGGAAGTTGGAAAAGAAATCCTTTGAAAATGATTAACAAGAGTAAGTTATTTTCCGCAAAGACTTCGTAAAACATGAGGCAGCGACGGTAAATAATGAACTGTATGATTAATGGACTAAGATCCTTTTCATTTAAGATAACATGATAAGAATTAATAGCTATAAAACATCGCGGAAACTCAACGCAATTAATGGCTATTCACTTTGTGACATCCCTAATTTATTATGTCCTGCAATGAATTTAAAGACTAAAGACCAGATACTGTTATTGCTAGCTTTCTCACCACTCCACCGAATATAACATAGTTTATGCATCTAGCGGAAAAACAAAATTTTTCGCAATCTGAACGAAATTCATTCAGTTGCTTCACAATACGAAGTAAATATGTTTTAAATAGGACTCAAACAATTAACATCAAATTTTTATTAATATTGGCACTCATAAATCAAAAGTGGAGTAATTTCACTCGAACGTCCATACAACTAGTGAATTTTTTGCAAAAATATTTATAAGATTCAAAAAATATTTATTAATATCGACATGTAACAAAATAGCCCCAGCAGATGGGACTATAAAAAGACATTTACAAGAGAATCTCTAACAAGATATTAATAGCAAAATGTATGAAACCAGTGGAAATTCTAACTGTGTTACGCGCGTCAAAACGTCTGTGTACAGCAAACACGAATGAACGCCAGCTGATTGCAAATTGGACACAGCTGATATGTGACGGGATGTACTAATTGCACAACACAAATCAATTTCTTCAATTCCTAGTCTATAGTCTATACTAATATTATAAATGCGAAAGTGTGTCTATCTGTTACCTCTTCACGTCCAAACCACTGAACATTTTGCTGAAAGGATATCACCCAACGTCCAAACAATTTTGGGCTATTTTTAAAAGTGCCGGCCAACGCGAATAAACCCATTATTTTATTAGAATACACTTTATGGAATATTTTAAGTACTACCTCAAAGTTCGAAATCGAGTCTCATTTTCCATAATGATCATCGTCGTTATCATAATCAAAATTGATTCAATAGGCGTCAAGCGATAACGGACAGGACAGACAGACAGATATTTCCGTGTTATAATGGTAGTATGGATAATAAGGATCCAGCATCAAAGCTTAATGATAATGAAAATTTTATCTCCGAACCGAAAATGGATAATGTACAAAAATGTAAGAAAAAATGTAATTTTAGGATAATATACAAAATACTGGAGTGGTTTCAAGTAATTTTACAAAGTGCAGCCCACTTCGCAATTTGTGGCAAATTACACTTTGTTAAATTATTTTTGCAGGCCAAATCTCCACTGGCCTTGATGTTTTATGTTAATTTTTGATCTTGTAAATTGTATATCATAGATTTTTTAAGATCTGAGAAATGCGTTACTTAGAAAAAAATATGAATCGAGCTCATGAGAATAATATCTAATAAACATTATTTTCTGCTTAAGAATGAAATTATAGGATAGTAAAGTAAAACATGTAAAACAAACAATAGAGAGGTAAACTGAAACAAACAAAGACATAAAACTTAGTAGAACGTAAGTAACTGATAGCCGAAACTGTTGATTCTGTAACTTCTGACAAGTCAATAACTTCATCTATAGTTCACTTAACTATGCATCCGAACATAATACTTCTCCAGGCGATAGAGCAACAAGCCCCAAAGGAGCGTAGATTCTACGTTATTTGTATAATTATATCCTGACTAGTTATATCATGAAAAATCCTTTTTTGGAGGTAACACAAAAAGCTTATACCGCAACTATATCATATTGCTAATTATTATTACGATGACGATGTTAAATAATATTATGCACGGTTAAGTAAATTATAAGTCAACATGACCCGTCATTTCCGTGATGAGATAGCGTCTTAAGGGGGCGACTAACCCTAAAGTGTCGATTTTATAATTCATTTTTATACTTGAAAATAGGCCCCGAATTGTTTCATTTTCTAAAATTAGATACTACATTATATTTCCGAGAATTCGATCTGAGCAAAAACACGATATCTTAAAGTTTTCTCGATAGAAAAAATCACAAAGATGCATCTAATTTTCACGAATTTTTCATTTATTGTCATAACCGTGCATTGAACTAAGTTTATATTTTAACACATTGTATAAAATTCTATCATTGAGAGATCAGCCTAGCGGATTTTTAAAATGTTGTATATTTATCGAGTTATTGAGAAAAAACTAATTTGGCGATGAATCCGCGACGTCCTTTTTCACCCGGCATATGAAAAATGGGCGTGAGTGTGAAGAGAGAAGGACGACGTTGGATTTTTGGGGTTAGTCGCCCTCTTAATGTTAACTTAGATAGCGTCAATAGCATTTTTAATAGAGGTTGAGTGATATCATTATAATTCGTGAATTTTTGCATTTTTTACAATCATTAATCATAGTAAAGAATAATAGCAGTATCCTGTCAGTAACCATAAATAAATCCATGGCGGCGTCTCTCTCTATGCATTTTTGTCGTAGTATAAAATAAATTCTGGCGTACCGCAAGGGCACTAACATTTCAATAACTTTCAAAGTCATTCGAATTCTCGCTTTATATGTTTTACATTACTTCTATTGATGGCATTTTCGAAAATTCTTCACGCCGTATTGTTTTTCGATAAGTACCTTTTATATTACATTCGAAGCGCCATTTTCCTCATTTCACTACAATATTGAATTTTCTTTCACAGCCACCATTTTTCTATTTACTACCTATTGACAGTAAAAACGTAATAAGTTTTTATTATTATATCTTTATTGAATTTTATTAGATAGTTATATTACAGTTGATTTTTTTATTTGTATAATATTATACATACAAAATTCAGTTTTAAGATATGTAGAATACTTCATCATAAAGTAATTTTAAAATCTTTTCAGTAAATAAAGTCCCGTATGACAGAAATTGCTCATATGATCTATCGTCCCATCAGGATTAAAGCAAAAATCTCATGTTTTCATACATATTAATGAACAATACCCAGGGACGGTATTAATCAGAAAATATGCAAATCCTGGGAAACTGAATGCGAACTTACTTTTTTGGCTTAGTTAATACTGGAAGCGTTTGTGATGCAAAATCGGGAACCTACGTTATATAGTTAGAGTTTAGTGGGATTTTTGTAATTACGTGGACAAAGGATTTACATTTTTATTACCTGGCCAAGGTAACTTTGAACGGAGAATTACCTTCTTCCAGTAATTGCGATTTTTTCTGCTCCCGTTCTCGCTTCGTCATTAGACTGAAGAATATACATGAAGTCTCATCATAATAATTATTATTATCATGCGTTGATATATTATAAACTAAATGTAGGTATAACTTGGTGCTCAATAGCACCAAGTTGACGACCTCTGTGGCTCAGTGGTGAGCGCGTTGGTAGCTCAAGCCGGGGGTCGCAGGTTCGAATCACGCCACAAAAAGTTTTCAAAGTTCCTGGGTCATGGATGTGTATTAAATATGTGTATCTTATAATAAAAATCTTAAATATATGTATAGTATAAAAGTATTAAATATATTTCCGTTGTCTGGTACCTGTAACACAAGTCCATCAGGTACTTAACACGGGGCCAGACTGACGTGGTGTGAAGCGTCCATAGATATTATTATTATTATTATATTGAGAAAATTGATATCGAATATTTTCTAATTAAAGATACACTAAATATTTATTTACAAGTAATCAAAAGTAAAAGTACAACAGTACAACATTCTATTCATCAATGATGTAAACATGACATGATCATAACTGTAACTAACGAAGTTTAACGATGTCAGGCGTGGCCGTAAAAATTATTGTTACCTTAACATAAATACGATATCAACTGAGACGCTAAAGCGATGTATTAGGGAAATAACATCTTTATGTGCAAAGAGGAAATTTAATGGCCATTCCACGTAAATAGTTCTCGTGTTTCACAAATATTTTATGGTCTGACACAGCAAAGGGAAATTACTAGAAGTTGTGAAACTTATTGAGTTGGCTCCGTGAACGCTACGGAACTTCAATATTTTACAAACGGAAAACTCAAAGAGGTTTAAAAGAACAAAGATAAACTCTTTAAGTAAAAGGTTACACAACGGCGGAATAAATAAAAACGTATAGCTATTTCTCTTACACTTAGCAATCAGAACATTCACAAACACAATATGATCCGAACATTACAACCATCAATTTACGTGTTTAAAATTATTATTATGTAAGCCTAAAAGCTAAATTAAAATGACTTTGATAATATTATTCCCTATGAAGCTAAAAATAGATGTTACAAAAACTTTGAATTATTATTAAGTTAATGAAAGTATCTTAAATAATTATAATTATTATTGCTAGGATACCATATTTAGGAGACTTATAAAGAAGAATAGTAAATGACAATAAATTCTATTGTTTTACTTTTTAGATGATGATGATTCAATAGTTTCAAAACGTGGTGATGATTGCGGTAACACAATATAATTCAAATGAACCAAACACAGAGAATAAGGATGTCAACGACATCTAAACAAAATATAACATAAAAAACTCATTTTAAAGAAGGCTTACGTAGTAGGCATAAAATGGACTATCACTAAGAGGTCATCCTTACTAAGGGCTAAACAAAAGCCCTTAAGCATTTATGAGGGCCGTTTAACTTCGTACCTCTTAGTCGAACTCGTAAAGATGATCGATGATATACATAAAACTACCTCAGTTAAAAAGAACCTTAATTTTCTGTATCTTGAAAATTGAGACTTGCTAATATTATAAATGCGAAAGTTTGTATGTCTTCACGCTTAAGCCCAGAATCGATTTTGATAAAATATAGTATGGAGTTAGTTTGAGTCTCGGGACAGGAGTCAGGACATAGAAAACCTTTTATTCCGAAAAATATAGGGTTTAGGTTAATTTCTGCGCAACTGAGTCGCGGGCGTCATCTAGTCATAACATAAAGTAAAAATACAATAATATACTCTTAGAATAGAGTCTATTTTTAAAGAGAAAGAAGACTCCAATGATCTCCTAGACATAATGACAAACATAGGAAAAACTCCTTCAATAGAAATCCACCCATCCGAAATCCGTGATGTCCATCGTGCTACAGGGAAACCAGGAACAATTAGGAGTATAATCGTAGAATTTGCAAAGGTGCAGACGAAACATGAGTTATTGTCTCAAGTCCGAAAATTCAATAACCCCCGTAAACCATCAGACAAAATAAACACCCATCATCTAAATATACTCGGGGAAAAGAAACCTGTGTACTTCGACGAGCACCTTCCACAGTCTGCAAAGAAACTCTACTACGATGCTAGAATGTTTTCCAAAAACAACGGTTACAAGTACTGCTGGGTCTCCAACTCAAGTATATTCATCCGCCGCAATCAAGGGTACAAACAAGTGTGGATCAAATCAGAGAAGTGTCTTAATGAACTAAAAAACAGTAGTGTAATATGACTTTCTTTAAGTATAGTGCCTGCCTTGAGAGATAAAACGGCCAACTTCATGATAAGGTATTTAGTTTCATATTTTCCTATAGAATCTTGTATAAACTATGTTTCTTTGTTCACCTATACTGAGCTAAGCAATCATAATATGCCACCTAAGAAAATTAAAATGTATGCTATAACATATACTGGACTAAATAGAACAAAACTATGTATTATGGGATCACTGTCCCAAGCAGTATCCGAAACAAGAAATATTATTTTTATTGTTGCCTATCCCAAACAATAATACTATACTCCAAATAGACTACTTACTACTCAGTTAATTCTCAGAACAAAATATTAAATACTGCTTTTATATACTACAACACCAATATGTAAAATTTTCATCAACAATAAATACAATTATTTACCAATTGATTGAAAACCACAAAATCACAAAACAACTAAGGGAGAACACACAAACTAACAATAGTAATAATAAAGTATTGATTGTCCAGACTATATTCACCCTCAAGTTAGTTCTTAATTGTTTTTCTACAAAAATGACTAAATCTCAAACTAATTTTATCTTAACAACTTTGATGATGACAGTGTATAATATAACCTATATTGTAATTGCTGCCATACTGATCTATGGAATCCTCAGTGAGTGGGAACATAAACTATTACTTACACTTTACTCCAAAAAATTGCATTTAATAACCTTAATTGTAATTCTATATAAAACTTGCTCTCTAATATATATTGTAAGTGCTGCCATACTGATATATGCAGTCCTCAGTGAGCGGGAACATAAACTATCATGTCTTATGAAAACTGTAATTTACTTCAAAAAAGTGTATTTAATAACCTCTATTGTAATTTTAGATAATTGCTCTACTCCAAAGTGTATAAAAGTAACCTATATTGTAACTACTGCCATTCTGTTAAATGGAAATTTTGACAAGTGGGAACAAAAACTATCATGTTTTTGGAATACTGTAATGATTACAACTCACATTTTAGTTCTTAATCTTTACTGCAAAAAAAACTATAAAACAAAACAAAAACTCTAATACATATCCACAGTGTAAAAGGTTAACAACACCATACCTTGGTATGTTTTGCAATTCATATCTTCCCCTCAGATACATGAAAACAAATTCATATTATGAGTTCTCATGCTGTGTTATAGTTGAGTCTGCCCGAAGTCACATATAATATTAATAATTAGTAATTATAACCCTCTTCTCCAGATCTGCAGGTACAACAACTCTTGTAATATACTTATATTACAACATCTACTTGGAAACTTTAATATCATGATTCTAAAAGCTATTCCTAAATATAATTTCATAAAATTTTATCATCTAACCTATTTTGTAATAACAAGGCGTACTCTTAATAATAAAACACATGGGAGTGTACGGCTGAATCTAAGAGTTTTGGAACAGCAAAATAAACAACAATCATATTACAAATATGTAAATAAAATAGATTCAAAGAGTCAAATAAATACAAAATTTGAAATAATGAAATTATTAAATCTTAATACTATGTCGCATTGCAATCTCTACTATCTTTTTACATTTCTGACATTTGTGTGGTTTGTGTTTGTGGCTTTTTGTGTGGTCGGCCGACCAAAGTGCATCAAAATTCAAGAGTACTTCAGCTACGCTCCGGAGCGGACCACGCGCTACAGAAGACAATCATCTTGCTCCTACAAGATCCAACGGGGTTGCTGCTACTGCAATTGCCTGAGGAGCACCCCTGCTGACTATGGAACAGGTTAGTCGGGCATGATACGGATTCCGGAGTGTTTTATTTTGAGAACTTTGTATTATCCCGCAGGCAATTTAGCTATTTACACGCTATTGCTTTTCCATTGGTCCTTCGAGCCGGATAGCCAGTTACCTTGCTGTGGTAAACGAGCTTATTAACTTATTTTCGTATTTACGAAAATAATTTAATAAGCTCGTTAACTTAATAATTCGAGTAATTTTACTCGAATTATTAAGTTTGTTAATAACTTATAAGTACCTTGTTGGTACAAGTTGGTTGTTGCACAAAATGGCGCGATAGTGATTTGTCATTTGAACAAAAGTTTATTATCTTAAATTCTAAGAAATAAATTTATTTCGAAAGGGTAAATTGGTTGTACAAGTTATCGTCAAATATATCGTCGTTTGAGTCGCGATCTAATGAGCAATTCATGATAGAATCGGAAACTATAGACGAAATTAAGTCTAAGTTCGAGAGTATTATTGATGAGTTAAATTGTTTATTATTGAAGGACGACTCTGATGCAACTCCTGATTATGCACCTTTATTAGCCTTTGAGGAATTGTTTACTCGCATTAAACGTACTAGAAATAATATAATTTCCGCTTCTTCTGTCACAGTTGCTTCTCCGTCTCGTTCCAGTGATCGGATACAAATTAAATTACCGGCGATTGAAATACCTAGTTTTGATGGAAGTACAGAGAAATGGCCAATTTTCTATGAATCTTTTAAAGCGAACATACATAATAATACCCAACTGACTGACTCGCAGCGTGTACAGTATTTGGTTGGTAAACTTACTCATAGTGCCTTGAGGGCCATCGCTGGTATTGTACCAACGGGTGAAACTTATAAGATTATTTGGGAAGGTTTAGTTAAGAAATACCAAGACAAGCGGTCATTAGGTACTTATTATTTAAATAATATTTTAGATATGAAACCGTGTATTAACACTACAAATAGTCTGGACACCTTTATAGAAAAATATTCTGCTTCAGTATCTGCCTTAAAACAGTTAGGTATTGTAGATGTGACTGATTTTATTTTGTTACATTGTGCTTTGAGGAAACTTGATACTCAGACTGCTCAATCCTTTGAGAATCTATTCGCACTTTTCAGTTTAATTGTGTTCCATTTGGCTTGAAATCGAGTCCTTTTCTGGCTATGCGCACTTTGCGTCAACTGGCCTCGGATATGAAGCCTTATTATTCAGACGCTGCTGAGGTTGCTCAGTCTAGGATATATATGGACGACTTAGTTCATTCAGTTCCAAATGTAGGTTCTGCGACTGCTTTAGCGCAAGAATTAATATTGTTGTTCAAAGCAGGAAACTTCGATTTAGTTAAGTGGAAAAGTAATTCATTAACTTTATTGGATAGTCTTCCGGACTCTCATTGTAGCTCGGTGGAGTTCTCTGATGGTGGACAGGCTGTTTCTAATGTTTTAGGACTTGCATGGGAACCAGTAAAGGATGTTTTCTATTTTACTACTTCTCCGGTTGGTGACCGATGCACCAAACGTAATATATTATCTGTAGTTGCCCGCTTATTTGATGTTTTGGGGCTAGTTGCTCCGGTGATTATTTATGCCAAACTCCTGATAAAGGAGTTATGGCTGAGTAATGTTGGGTGGGATGGTACCCCTCCTGAAGATATCATAAGACGGTTTGTGGTTCTAACACAGGAATTGCCTCTGCTTTCATGTGCTAAGATTTTAAGACATGTAGGTGTCTCCAAGGATTGTATTGTCAGAATTGTTGTTTTTTGTGATGCCAGTATGCATGGCTATGGTTGTGTGGTATATTTACACATCACAGAGGGAGACGATATTTCAGTTAGACTCTTATGTGCTTAATCCAAGGTCTCACCTACTAAGGTAACGACTCTTGCCAGACTGGAATTATGTGCTGCGCTGTTGATGTCCAAGCTGGTGAAGACTGTTCGTGACACATACCTCGATCGGGTTCACATCTCTGATAATTATGCATTTTCCGATTCAACGATTGCGTTATCCTGGATTCATTCTTCTCCGCATCGCTGGTCAGTGTTTGTGAGTAATCGAGTGTCACAATGTCAAGATAATTTAGCATCACAATATTTCTTTCATATAGCCGGAACAGATAACCCTAGTGACTGTCTGTCTCGCGGTTTGTTACCTTCTCAGATTATTTCCCATCCTATTTGGTGGAGTGGTCCGTCTTAGATGTGCAACCCTACTTCAGAGTGGCCTATCAAGGTCTTCGCTCCTTCAAATTGTGAAAACTTGCCGGAACATAAGATATATGTTCTCGCTGCTACTATGCGTATACGTGCTGGGTCCAGTATAATGTAATAAAAATAATGACATTTAAAGATATCAGGTATAGCACTGAACTTTTGTACACTGAATGCAATGTCTTAACTGTCCGCCAGCTGCGTACAGTACTTCGTAAGCATACCTCCTTACCTTTTGATTCACCTAACACTAGTCGACGCACACGTGGCAGAATCTGCCCAGTAAATAAACATAAAACCACTTTCGCTGCACGTCAATATAATATACTCTCGTCTAAAATATATAATAAAATCAACTCCATAATTTCTATATATCCGCTTTCGAGATATGATGTAAAGAAAGCCATCACTACATACCTCCTTAAGCTATCTTATCAAGAAACTGAAAGTCTCCTTGTAGTCGTATATTAAAACTTATAGCATACATTATATGGTATAATATTATCGCCGTTACTAAATACCTATTAAAATATGTATTTAGTAACGGCAATCATAGCACATATACACTCACACATCCCACACTCATGCACCATAGCAGTATTTTCTACTGAACCCAAGACGCTGTCGTAGGGCTATGGACCATGCACCGCCTGAGTTCATATTATGCACACACACACACTCGCACCATGACACAATGTATTAGGTCTTATGTGTTAAAAGTCAAAAAGTTGATTCCGTAATCACAAATTTTTGCACCCTAGATATGAATCATGATGGCATGAAAATAAATGTAGTATACATTTAATATACTTAGTACCCACACAAACACACAACATCTCTAATTCTTGCACCATAGCAGTTTTTACTTACTGTACCCAAGACACTGTCGTAGGGCTATGGGGCTCGCACTTTCAGCGCTCACACAAGCACTCACACGAATACACTGAACACACACACACACACACACACACACACACACACACACACACACACACACACACACACACACACACACACACACACACACACCCTTCTTTCCCCCTAGATAGTACCATTTACTGAACCCAAGACACTCGTGTCGTAGGGCTAGGACACCATAAACACAAACATACACACGCACACACACACACACACACACGCACACACAAAAAAACCTTTTTATCCTTAACTCTAGCCTATGTTTTACATTTAATATATAATATCTAAAAGTATTTGTTTACTAAACCCAAAAACATGATAGATTATAAAATTATAATAACATGAACATTGGATTGTACTTCTTTTACAACCGCCTCAACTGTGAGAATCACTGACTCCGATATCACATTATAATAGTTTCGAAGTCAGAGATCAACCAACCTGTGCCATCCGAGTTTAAATCCTAATTTGTGTACAATATTCATTGCTTAACAAGATGTAAGTTTTTGGGATATCAATAAACGTATTATTATTTTTTTTTATCTATGGACGCTTCACACCACGTCAGTCTGGCGCCGTACCTAAAGGACTTGTGTTACAGGTACCAGACAACGGAAATATATTTAATACTTTTATACTATACATATATTTAAGATTTTTATTATATAATACACATATTTAATACACATCCAGACCCGGGAACATTGAAAACTCTTTGTTCCGTCGGCGGGATTCGAACGCGCGACCTCGGGCTTGAGCTACCGACGCGCTCACCACTGAGCCACAGAGGTCGTCAAATTATTATTATTATTTATAATTATAAATTGTGTAATAAACTCACCCACAGACCACAACGGGTTGAGATTAGGAGTTGTTGTGTCTCTTTCTATTCTTGTAAGCGTAAAGGAAACAGCAACAGAATCTCGAAAGAAGGTACAAACTCAGAATTTGCATATTTTCATATTGTTTACTCCCCCAAGAGAATTAAACAACCCATAATGGTGTTATTATCTTTACACGGGACCCTAATTGCGTACTTGAAGATCTTTTAGAATTTTCAAATTAAGAATATTTCTTACCTTGAATTCTATAAATAATTATCAATGTTTATCAAAGAAAGATAAATTAATTACTTCATCACTGGAGCAATTTGAAAATGTCGTAAAACTTTCTTTAGATATTGGATTAGTTTATAAAATATTATAAACGGTAATCTAAGTAATAATATTAATTTGTTTATTGTTGTAACTGACTGTTGTAACTGTTTTTCGCAACGTATTTCGTAACCTAAGTTAATTTTGCTAAAACTAAATTTATTTTATGTCATTTTTCAATACCTAAGCCATACGAAACATCAAAATGGGGTTTAGCTGTTCAAGGGAAACCTTACCGACATACAGTTAGACGGACTTACAATACAATACAATATTATAATACTAGCATGTATCCTGTTTACATAATCAACTACCAAGCTACATCTATTTATCCGCATTGCATTGGCTCCTTGTTTACTTATTGCATTGACAAAACGCCAATTTCAACACTGCACCAAATAGATACATGATCCACTGCATTGACGGGGTATAGAAAAACAGGCGGCGTGCCAAGCCGAGTACGACGACAGATGGCGCGGCCATATTGCGGGTATCTGTAATTATGCGCACATACAGCGTCAGATAATCCTTTTGAATTTTGAGATAAAACTGCATAATATAATGAGTAAATTTTCTATGGTCATATGGAATAGTTGGTTGTGAGAATAGCGATAAGGCAAAAGATCCTTAAAGGATCTTTTGCCTTTATTTCTTCGAAAGGAATTCTGTTTCAAAGACAGCCGAGTAAGACGACAGATGGCGTGGCCATATTGCGAGCATCTGTAATTATGTGCACATGCAGCGTCACAAAATCCTTTTGTATCATAAGATCCATACAAAATATGATGAGTTAATTCTCCATATTATGGTTATAATAGTATGAAGTTTTATATTGCCTAGATTAGCAATTATAAGTCCCTAAAAATATTTATTTTATTTCTTCGAAAGTTCTATTTAAAAGCTACTACATTTTCGTTATGATAATATTCTAATTTAATTTTATTTTTGTATGTTAAAGGCTCTTTTTGCGGTATCCGATTTCAAATTCTCTATTAAATGATACGGGCTTCAAGTTAGTTTTAAATTTACTTCGTATATATTTTGATTAATTAACCTTACTTTTTTAATCTTCTACGTAACAGCCCTACTTAGTCCTTATGAGGCCCTGGTCCAACCTCTGGTCTATCAATTTCAGCGCCAAACATTCAGGCTTCGATAACTTACTGTCAATTTAACCGGTATTGAACGGTATCACGCAGCCGGAAGTAATTACCGGATATTGGGAATACTTTGATGGCGGCCCTCTCATTTACGGCCCTAACATACCCATACCCGTACCCACATGTACCCCTATCCATAGCTTCCACACCCTTATCTTGTATTTTAGTGTCATCCAGAAATTAACCAAACTTTGATGTTGTTGCTTTTGTTTTGGCAATATTGTCATTAACATATTTGAAATTAGAATCAGTGCAATTAATGCAAATGTAGTGTCCATATTTCTTTTAACATTACATTATTTGGATAATGAAATCAGCCACAAACGAAAAAGAATATTCGAAAATATTTCAAATGCTGAGACGAACCTTTTTTTAGATACAAAAATATTCCTTTTTAAAACCAACAAAGAGACCGAATTAGTCGCTGCATTGCCTGGCCGGTGACAATTGACAGAAATCGCGGCCTCATTTAGCCTTTATGTGCTTAATTTGCTCCAATTACCCAAGAATGGGGGAAAAAAGAACATTTCCTTTGCCTTTGTTGGCAATTCACTAAATTTGAGTACTGTTGATGACCCCAGAGACGAAATTTACAACCGAAATTTCTGGCATCATACGCACCGAGATAAAACTTGCAATAAAATTCCCACGTATTTCAAAGTTTCGGTCTTTATGCGATATAATTAAGGCTTTGGAATATAATATTGCCCGTATAAAGCTTTAACATTTTCATTTTTACGACGAAATTTTTTACGTTCTCCAAAATTATGATTTTACTTGACTTTAAAATGTTGTATTCTTACGTCACCGCAGCTAAATATCAAGACACGGAATTTTTAATTTAAGTTTTTGGAATTACGAAGGAAGCGTGAATTCCAGTAAACACACACTGAAAATTGTGTAGTTTATCTCTCATACAAGTAATTCTGGCTTGGAGATAGAATGTTTATTAAATATCAGATAATTACACAAAATATCACTGGTAGAATGAACTGTAGTCTGACCTGATGAAGATTCTTATAAAAGCTGGTCGTTTACTTAATAAAAAAACATGCTAATTGTTAAATACAGTAGAAATGGTGTAAGAATATTGTGGTTTAGGGCTCCCACACATATTATGTGTCGTAGTTATGTGTGGGAGCTCATAATAAAATCGTTTCTGAAAGTCATGTCATCAACTAAACTTCAAACTACAGGTGTCAGGTGTGTCACCTAATGTAAAGGAAGTAGAAACAGTGACTAAGTGGAGCGGCTACAACCCAATTATACAGAAGATTGTATTAAATAAGTATTGACAAAATAATTTCTGAATCTCATGTCATGGACTAAATTTCAAACTACAGATGTGTCACCTAATGTATAGGAACTAGAAACAGTGTCAAATGCCAAAAATGAGAAGTAAAGGAGAAGTAGTACTTTAAGGGGGCGACTAACCCTAAAGTGTAGATTTTATAATTCATTTTTATACTTGAAAATAAGCCCCTAATTGTTTCATTTTCTAAAATTAGATACTACATTATATTTCCGAGAATTTGATCTGAGCCAAAACAGTATATCTTAAAATTTTCTCGATAGAAAAAAATCACAAAGATGCATCTAATTTTCACGAATTTTTCATTTATTGCCATAACCGTGCATTGAACTAAGTTAATATTTTCACACATTGTATAAAATTCTATCATATTCTATCATCGAACTAGCGGATTTTTCAAATGTTGTATATTTATCAAGTTATTGAGAAAAAACTAATTTGGCGATTATTCCGCGTCGTCCTTTTTCACCTGGCATATGAAAGATAGGTGTGAGTGTTAGGAGAGAAGGACGATGTTTGATTTTTTAGGGTTAGTCGCCCTCTTAACACGATCAGTAAACTTTTTCAAACGTTGGTGACATGAACAATAATCAGAAATTAGACTAATAGCATTCTGAATTATTGATACTGTCCATCTCACCAACTAAATTTCTAACTACAGGTGAGTCACCTAATGTAGAGGAACTAGAAACAGTGTCGAATGACAAAGTGGAGCTACAATCTAATTACATACGGGGAGTACGTGTGTCCCACGCTGGTTTATTTTTTTAATTACAGGGACTCTATTCATGTCCATTGGGGTCGTGGTCTCATTCCGGAGTAAGCGCTTCATTAAGCAGAATAATAAGTTACAATTAAGAAGCGTGTCGTTAAAAGTATAAAGCACAATGTAGACTTTCATCATCATTATCATCATATTTTATTATAGATAAAATTTTAATGATAAATCTTATTTTAATAAGACGCTTGTATATTTTAATGAGTCCCCCAAAATACATACTGTCTCGGCGAAAATACAAAACTTTCGGTGATAAGATTTCAGATCTTGAAGTTTTTTTAATGTTTTAGAAAGTTTTCCTACCGATCTGTAGCTGTTATACCACGGTTTTAGCTATGCATAGACTATACTTAGACATTTAATACAAAAAAAAAACAATTTACTACTCAGAACCTCACAAACTTATTACAAATATATATACGATCTTGTATCTTATTTGCTTTCGCATTATCGCTGCGAGAACTTCGCCAAAGATACTAAAAACAAAAAGTAACAACGTAAGTACGTATTCAAACAACAAAGATTGATAGCGAACTCGGTTGCTTATCCGGGATCACCTTACTAAATTCGCATAGCGCTGTGGACTGCGGAGTATGCAAGATTTATGAGAACTTGAAGTTGTTCGTAAACCAACCACGTACAGAACTTTGTAGCGAATATCAAATAATCTGGGAATGTTCCTATGTTTTATGTATGATGTAAATTTTCCGCGAGTATCGAGGAGGTGATATTTTCTATATGCTGTGGATTATGGTTGAATCACAATGGTTGAATTTTCTATATACTGTGGTTTACGGTTGAATCACAATGGTTGAATTTTTTATATACTCTGCTAGGTTAGGTTAGGCCCTTTTGTCATGGTTCTGTAATATGTATACTGAGTACCTCGTGAGTTTGCCTAAAGCAAGGAAAAGCAGGAACATACATTTGGATTTTAGTGGATAAGCTCGTGGGTGCCTCCACCGCCTCCAGTGGATCCCACATACCCCGATAGCCCTCCCCTGACTGCCATGTATAAGTACCATTGAAGAAATTGATTCATAGGGACTTGACGGATCTACGTCATTTGGTCGGCTTATGTCAATTCAATATTAGCACTGCTGTGATCGATCGAATGGGCAACCGGAAGGTTTAAAAAGGCTCTTATGGCTAAACCGTAGTTTTTTTTTTGCTAGGAAACGAAAATATACCTTGATGGTAATCGCTGTCACTAATACTAGAAGGATTTCAACTCTAGTGGTACTGCCAATAGTCCTCAATCCCCAGGGATAGTCTGTAATAGCACCTGTAGCTACAGTTTATTTAAATCCTACCTTAATATTAAAAATGCAAAATTTTTATGTCTATATGTAACGTCTTCAAGCTTAAACCACTGAATAGATACAATCTGGTATAGATAAAGGATAGTTTTTATTGCAGCAAAATGCATTGTTCTTACTCGACAAACTTTCTGCGTGACGAATCATTTAGACATAATTGATAATATTATTATAATAAATCATATTATAAATTCTTTCAATTAAAAATAATTAATTGGATGTAACATGACCCCATTATAAAGATAAATAAATAGTAAAAAGCCAGCTCGAGCGCTCTTCAGCGCTGCCAATTAATACATCCAGATTTAAAACTAACAACTGACAGCTCCATTCCTGGATTTAATGGGGTTAAAACAACAAGCTGAGCTAATACTGAGAAATATAAAGTAGATTTTTCAAACGGGCATTTTCTTTGTTCACACTATGCACTTTCATCTTTAATTTTCGTCATCTTCTTTCATTCAACTTTCGTTTTCGCGCATTCAATAATTGTATGCGTCAACGATTCAATAATTTATACGTGGGAGAGCTATGTTTCGGCACGACCGGAGAAATACCACGTTCTCACAGAAAACCGACGTGAAACAGCGCTTGCGCTGTGTTTCGCCGAGTGAGAGAGTTTACCGGAGGCCCAATCCCCTACCCTATTCCCTTCCCTACCCTCCCCTATTGCCTTCCCATCCCTACGCTCCCCTATTACCCTATTCCCTCTTAAAAGGCCGGCAACGCACCTGCAGCTCTTCCGATGCTGCGAGTGTCCATGGGCGACGGAAGTTGCTTTCCATCAGGTGACCCGTTTGCTCGTTTGCTCCCTTATTTCTTAAAAAAAAAACGAACGCAATGCCAATTGTCATTTTTGTTCAGTTGCAGTGTCTGCCAGATTATTATAACATGTGCGATGAGAACATTTTACAGGGTGGAATATGTGCGACTTATTTAGTCATAAGAAATTCCAGAAAAAAAAAGAACCAAGCGAAAATTTTGGATACGGTCAGAGCGCATGCGTCGCGGGCATGCCTCACGTGCGTTATTGACTGCGCTATAACGCATGCCCTTGATGATCAAAAAATGCACAGTGTGGACATAGCTATTGGCTTTCTTCATATTCCTACCACTGGAACTCCTATAATCAATGTTCGCTGTAACCAAAACCCTCTCTGGGAAGCCCTAGACGTCAGTTTAAAAACTGTCTTAAGATCTTCATCAAAATTATTGAGAAGAAAGGTTTGTTAGTACAATAATTGATATTATCAATAATGTGGGGTTAAAACAACAGGATAGTGTAAAACTGAAGTATTGATAATATATAATTGAGTTAAATTCGGCAGCGAACTGATTCCATTAACCCTATTGATTCGTTTCATTCTCGCATCAGATTCAGTTATCAAATATTCAGAAACTCAAATAGTAATTCCGTGTTGTTTACAAATAGGATTTAATTTATTATAATTGAATTTTGCGACCGCAGTGATTGATTCGAAGGAATTGTTGGTGCTGGTGAAAATACCAGTGGTTTGGTCAGTAAAATAAACTAATAATAAACAGCGGTTTGCTCTCTAGGAGAACCTTCAAAGGTGAAAACAAAATGCAAATTTCAAAGGTGAAAGCAGGAGCAGACGGATATTTACGTAGCGAAGTAGAAAGAGAAGGGGTATTACTTTCTCCCTTACGTTCCGAAGGCGTTCTACTCCGCCATAACCAACTTTTTTCGCCATCCCAAAATATTGTTCAACGCCGCTAAAGAAGTTTTCACTACGAGTCTTTATTTTATTACATTTCGGTGTATCCGACCCTTACAAAAAACATAAAAAAGAAGAGTCTTTTCATTTTAAGGGCGAAGACAAACGAACATAATTTGTGAGTTGTGAGTCGCAGAATTTCTGCTGGCAGAAATTCTGCTGCATTCAGTTTCATACAAAAGTACTGTTTGATTCACACGGCGACTCAAAATGAGTTGTCTGCTCACACGCATTATACCAACCGAATGCAGTTCGCGGAGAGCGCGGGCAGTGTTGCCAACTATGGGGATTTCCTACTAAATTTAGTGGGAAAAAATAAAAACAGTGGGTTTTTAGGGGGTAATTTGGGAATATTTTTGGGGGTAAAATTTTTGCAGCGTAAATGTTAGATGTATATTTATTTCGTTTTTATTACTCTTATTATAATTTTTATTTCTTTTATGTTACTTAATTATTCTTAATTCATAACCATTTTTATTATTACTTATTTTACTATCGTTTTTCAAATTGAGATGAACCACTTATATTTTGCATAATATTTAAATAATTTAGTAATAAAAGGTTTTAAGAGTTGTAATAATTCTTGAAAACAAATTAATGGCAAATGGTGTACTACCAACTTTATCTGGATTTGCACATAATTTTTCAAGGTGTGAAACTATATTTGGGCATATCACCACCAACCAATTCGTATCTGGCGCCTTGCTTAATGCATTATTATGTTTTGTTTTATGGTTATTATTATTTTTTTTTTTTCTTTTGCATTGTTGTTGTTTTTTTTTTATGTTTCTGATTACTGTCAAGCTACTTGTATTGTGTGGTGTTTTTAAATTTAAATGTACAGAACTTTGTGTAATGTCCAGATTATTAACTATGACGACCTCTGTGGCTCAGTGGTGAGCGCGTTGGTAGCTCAAGCCGGGGGTCGCGGGTTCGAGTCCCGCCGACGGAACAAAAAAAGTTTTCAAAGTTCCTGGGTCATGGATGTGTTTAAATATGTGTATCATATAATAAAAATCTTAAATATATGTATAGTATAAAAGTATTAAATATATTTCCGTTGTCTGGTACCTGTAACACAAGTCCTTCAGGTACTTACCACAGGGCCAGACTGACGTGGTGTGAAGCGTCCATAGATATTATATTATATTATTATTATATTAACTAAACGTTTATTTATTTATTTAAACTGTTCGAGCATCAGTCTTTCCTTATTAAGTAGATTTACCCAGATTCTTTTTCTGACATTATCTTCTGTGTCTTCTAAATATGCTTTGTAAATGCACAAAATTTTCAACGGTTCCATTGCACGACACAAGCACCTGGTATTAACGTTGGACAGCAACTAAATAAAATGCACTCGTCAGGCAGGCCAACAAATTTCTGCGACTGAAATTCCCCGACTCACAAAACTACGCTCGTGTAGCAGTCAAACAGAATTTCTGCCAGCAGAAATTCTGCTCGTTCTCACAAATTACGCTCGTTTGGCTTCAGCGTAATACATACCAAACGCTACACAAAAAGCACTATGCAGTCGCATAAAAGGCATCACTCATAATTTTTCAGAATTCGCGTTTAGACGTAACAAATTGTGAAAAATCGTTGTTTCTGACACACATCTCTCTTCGCCAGCTAACAGAGGAAGTTAGGTTATAAATCTTGTTAGTATATCCGGCAACTAAAAGGAGGTTTTTAAAAATTTATTATAAAAGTTTTTCGTCTGCTCTGCACACAGTTTTGTAATTAAGTCGTTGCGTTTGCAGTATTTTGTCTAAAGATATTGTGCAATGCAATTTAAAAACGAAACTATTTTATACTTTCTTATTTGTTTATAATACCAGCTTTTCTCGTTCTGATTATATTAGCACGTATTCCTAGGATAATATATAACTTGCCTTATATATTATCCTAGGAATATTATTATATATTGTATTAGAAGACTCCAATCTTTCACGCTTAAGAAAATTTGTGCCAAAGTGTGTTAAATTCAATTCCTGCTTTTTATGGGTTAATGTCAAAAATTAAGTTAATGTAAAAAATCCAGCATTTATACAGTATCTTCTGAGTGAAGTAACTACTCATCAAGTACAGTAGAGCCTGGCAAATGAATTTAAATGTCCGTATGTTTATCACGCATTGCCGAACATACGGCATTCTCGGAACATAGTCGGCCCAGTTCAGAGAAATGAGCAGGTCAATACATCTGGGACTATCTGTGTGCGGGTTTCCTCACGATGTTTTCCTTCACCGTACGAGCGTCCGTATTATGTATTTGAGATCAGAAAATGACTTGTTGGTACACGCCTCCATCTGGCATCGAACCTGCACCTTCTGCGAGTGCGAAACAAAGGTCTACCCACTAGGCCACGGACGTTACAAAATAAATGTTACATAATATTATAATCTAAGCACTATTAATATGTTTCCACAACTTAATGTATGTAGTTTAACAATTCTTATCTATGAAACTTACATTCCCCAATAATGAACTCATCGCTAATCTTATATTATAAAATTCTCGTGTCACAATGTTAGGCCGCGTACTCCTCCGAAATGGCTTTACTGATTTTAACCAAATTTTATATTATGCATATTCAGTGGGTCTGAGAATCGCCTACTGGGTACTTTTTAGATTGATAAGTGCATTTGTTGAATAAATAATAGTAAATTATTACAACTCGAGACTGACGGCGACCATTGTTTGTGCGACGGGATAGCGGTGAACATTGCCATGGTGACATACTTATTTAGTCACTTCAATAAAATAATACGGGCAAAATACTTTATAGGGCAAAGAAACGTTTGCCGGGACAGCTAGTAATAATATATAATTCAAACTACATCCAAGCAATTCTCGGATTATCCCCAATCAATCAGTACCCGTGGTTCTGAAGTTGCTGACAAATTAAACGATTCCCTCAGGAACTACCTGGTTAGCGGGAGCGGATTCTCTACCCTGATTCTGCTGTAACACGATATTAATACAGCTTCGTTTCTCGTTCTATCCGCGCTACTACCAAACCATAAAAGTTAAACCGTGAACAACTATTTACATAACTTCAAAGTCAAAGCTCAAGAGAGTATTTTTTTTGCATTTTTCTAAAGTTTCCGGACTCCAAATTCTAAATGTGCTAGTGTGTTTTGAATTCCATGAGCTTCGAATTTAGAATGGGCATTGTCCAAAAAAATCACTTGTACTTTTTTTTTTCGTTAAAATAGGGTATTTTAAGAATATAAATTAAATAATTTTGAAATTCATTGGCTAGTTTTTTCTCAATAAATTTTTAAAGTTTCGCTCTGACGTCATCATCGGCGGCCAATAGTTGACCTCTGCAGTATGTTTTTTTCCTTTCAATCTTATTTATAATGGCTGGTTCGTCAAATGCAAGTTCTTACTATGTGAAAGCTGATACGAGAAGCTTACCAAAAGTTCGAAACGTAGTGTTGGTCGAATTTATTGCTTATTTAACGCCATTGAAGGTCAAACAAAGGTTAAACATATTTATTCAAAAATATAAGTAACTAATGGGTATTTTTTTCGTTTATATACAGAAAAACGATCACTGACCTTATTCCTCGAAATGTTTTTGTAATGAGCAAAATTAAAAAAATGGACAATCCCCATTACGACTTTTTACCATTAAACTTAAGTGACATTATAAAACGGTAAAAAAATAATTGTTCTATGTATTATTTGGGTATAGGGACCATGCAGAAACTATAGAGGGCGTCGTAATTCGACAGCAGCGACACGATGCGAGTAAAAGAAGTAACTTTTCGAACTGTATATTTATATTATGATGTATTGTGTGATGCTAAAAATAAATCCATTCTTATCTTATCTATCATATCTTTCGAGTGACTTTGGCTTCGCATTCTCCATGACCCCGGCTAGTTTATAAGTGATTTTTTAATGTTTTTGACTATAAAATGATTTAATACTTACACTTTCACGTGACCACATGCGGCCGCGAGAACAACAACAGATTTCCAAGAATCCGCGATCGAAGGATTAAAGTAAAAGACTAGATGACACCCGCAACTCCGTTGCGCAAAAAAACATTTATCGCGCGAGAACCGTACATTTTTCCGGGATAAAAAGTATCCAATGTCCTTTCCCGGGGCTCAAAGTAAATCCATACCAAATTTCAGCAAAATTGGTTTAGCGGTTTGGGCGTGAAGTGCTAACAGACGGACACACTTTCGCATTTATAATATTGAGTATGGATGAGTTTCTAACCGTAAACAAAGAACGAAAGCGTGAATAAAAATGTATAAAGCTTATCTAGTTATCTAAGAAAATATCTGAAAAAGTAATTAGTAGCATTCATCAGCATAGAAAGTAAAAACTTGATAAATATTGCAATAAAATAATGAAGATGCAAAAATACTTATAATAATTACTGAAAATGCTTGTGGATTAAGGGGGCGACTAACCCTAAAGTGTCGATTTTATAATTCATTTTTATACTTGAAAATAAGCCCCGAATTGTTTCATTTTCTAAAATTAGATACTACATTATATTTCCGAGAATTCGATCTGAGCAAAAACACGATATCTTAAAATTTTCTCGATAGAAAAAAATCACAAAAATGCATCTAATTTTCACGAATTATTCATTTATTGCCATAATCGTGCATTGAACTAAGTTAATATTTTAACACATTGTATAAAATTCTATCATTGAGAGATCGACCTAGCGGATTTTTAAAATGTTGTATATCTATCGAGTTATTGGGAAAAAACTAATTTGACGATGAATCCGCGTCGTTCTTTTTCACCTGGCATATGAAAGACAGGCGTGAGTGTGAAGAGAGAAGGACGATGTTTGATTTTTGGGGTTAGTCGCCTTCTTAATAAAATAAAACAATTTCACTAAAATAAATGCTTTTATTTCATCAACCTTCTACGATTCGCTCGATTTCATCTTTACAACTTTTGTCTTTCACTATTTTTAACTAATTTCAGTCTGGACCTCATAAGTGCAAACACCATATAAGTATTCTCTAAATAACACACAAAGACTGCACTATTAATATATTTTTCCTACTTGAAGAATCATTCTTTTGAGAACCAACACTTTGACAAGATGGTTCAAGTTCAATACTGTCCTGTACTGTTCAGTGTTGAATTCCTGGCAGGACTTCTCCAAATTATCCTTACTTTTAATGCAAATTAATGCCAATTAAATGAGCGGTGCTTATGTATATCAATTTAGATGGAAGCTAGATTGGATGTTTACTGAAAAAAGCAACGGTTATAGGTTGGGTTCATATTGTGTTCATCAAAAATGAATTTACGTTTACATTCATGGAACTTTTTAAATGCTTACGTATGTTTTTACCGGATTTTATTTATTTCTTTCGATTTTCAATAAGCCAAGGCATGTTTTACATCCTTCGATTTGCCTTTATTTTTCTTGTATGTATTAGAACATCCGGGAATACTACAATCTATTACAATTCTTGAAATTACTCAAATTTTTCAAGAAATCTTATAATTTTCCTTAGCTTGACTTGAGCTTGACAATAAAATTTTCGTAAAAGTTTCGGCTACTCGTCACTAGTGGCAGTGTCATCGCTCTGCCCGGTCCCTATTGTGTCATTATTTCTAAGGTCAGCTTGACAGCTAGTTGTAGGGTATCTACGATATCAGTCATTAGTCATTACACAGATATTATTATGAGTACCAAACTATGAAATCGCGTTATTTTTAAATGTAAAACATTAAAGTATGCATCCTTGATCCTGATTGGTCACAAATCTAAAAGTCAACCATTTAACGTCTTACCGACGTAAATGATAATAATACTATTTTACTGCTGAAGCGGTATAACTTTATCGAACCAGTAACGAAGTTGTAGCGATGGAGTTAAAGCAGAATAGGGGTGCTGGTTAGCGCCAGCGAATTCTGATTCAAACAATCCTCAGGGAGGCACGAAATGGAGGCTTCGATTTATACTTAATGTGCCAATTCATACCAACATTAATGTTTCTATAGAAATTGATAATCGAAATTTCCTTTCATCTCGCATCAAAATTGTTGATATTTAATGTTATTTTGCTGATGGAGATATTAATTATTGTTTGATGTACACTCACAAAGGAAATATTAGCAGTATCAAATGCTTTAAGCTACGCTATAAGTCATTGAATCAGTTTTTTAAAAACAAATTAATGATCTTGTAATCTACGATCTTAAGAGTCCGGGTGCCATCGAAATTCTCATACAAAGTACGTAATACCAAGATCATTACCCATACGAAGATATTTACCATATTTGACATAGATAGTAATTACCTAGGTTCCTGTATAAAGATTCACTGCAAAATATTTACATACCAGCAAATATGAACAATTACAATTTAGTATGAAAATAATATTGTAATCGTTCATATTTTTGTGAGAATTTCGATGGCACCCGGACTCTTAAGACTCTTGCCGTATATATCTTTTCATAGTTGAGTGCATTTCGCTCAAGCCAAATCGTTGTAATTTTCTAAGAAATAACATAATAATTTTATCTTACGTGTTTTGAGGTGCACTTTATAATGTTAGAGGTATTTTAATGAATATTTCTGTTATCTGATAATATGTCAAGTTCTTTGAGACTTTAAGGTCCAGATGAACCTAGAAACCTCCTTAAAATGTCACTTTGCTATACTGAAAACAAAACAACAAGCTCTTAATATTAAATTCGTTTTGTGTTCGGACTTCCCAACTTTACTGACACTACTGTACATGGAATATTTAAGTCCACCCTGTATCACGTAAGGTAATATAACGTTTAGTAGTCCACAGCAATAAAAATAGTAGAAACTACATAAAAACTCTATTCTGCTTGAAACAACCGGAAAATGTACGAGGAATTTTATAATATTGTGCTTTTATGTTTGGCATTATTAGGGTATATTCGGTAGGGAGAATGGGTTCCCGCATATTGTGATAATAGCATCAAGCCATTGTGACTTTCTTTTATTATCATCATTTACAAAATGATGTTATATATTGCGTTATAAGCGATCTCTGTGGTACAGTCATGGTTGAGAGCATCTTACATGATCATGAATTTCCGCGTTGGATTAACGTCATTTCCAAGTTGCTTAGGATAATAACTCAGGCTGATCACCTGATTGTCTGATAAGAAAAAATATCCATATTTTGTTGTATGAGCATATCATGTTATTATAGGTTATTATTAAGAAATTCGATTGCCTGCATGATCGTTCGTCAAAATATCCGTTCTACTTGGTTACAAGAGTAAAGGAAGAAAGAGTGCTATTTGAACACTTGATGACGGAAAATTGGTATATTGCGCGGGAACCGTACATATTCCGGAATAAAAAGTATCATTTAGCCTTTCACGGAACTCAAAGTATCTCCATACGAAATATCAGCAAAATCGGATGAGTTATTTGGGCGTGAAGATGTAACAAACAAACACACTTTTGAATTTATAATATTATTACGATTATAGCCCAAACATGCCGGGCGTAGTACATAATATTACCCATGCTTGGGCTATAGTTAATGAAAAAGAAGAAAAGAGATAGAAAATGTTGGGATTGAAGTCGGATTAAAATACGGTATATCCACATAGCGTCCAATAGCGTCCAAAAAGTCAGAACAAAACCCGGAATAAATTGAATTCGCCTTTAGTATTTTCAACTATTTTACGTCTAACCGATTCGACCATACAACACAAATAATGAACGCGATTTAATCCCAGTCAGCCGTGAATAAATTTATTGCGTCAAAAAAGAAAAATCGATTTTTATGCCGTGGAAAAATTGAATAGGCACGTAGGTAGGCTGTAGGCAGAAAATCTTCCGTCACATAAACTTTTGTGGGTGAACTCTGCGTTATCTAATGACATGTTTTGCTACAATCCCCTAGGCATAACAGAACAGTCAACCCTTATGTGTGACAAAAATAAGATAAGGTTACTTGGCGCGAGAGCATACTCCAGTTTTCTTCCGAGTGGGTTATATTTTTCGAGTTTATGTATGCATATTTCTTTGGAAAACTAGTCGATTGTGAGACTCTAGAGTCTTATACTTGGTTGGAGGGAGAGATGTCACTTCCTCTCCTAAACCACTATGGCGATCCACTCTGTATAATATCTTCCGAGCCTTAGACGTTTAACTGAAGTATAAATGTATAATATCTAAATAAATAGTTAAGAGGAGTCCACACCGCCCTTTTTTCCATACAAACGTTGTCCCCTGATTCCTTCCTGGATAATGCTTGTAGAGTTATAATTTTTTTCTTGAATATCTGCGGCCACTAATACAATGTCAATATGTTTTCTTTTTTTTCATAATTTAATTATTAAATAAGATAGTATGAACGTTCAAAAACCCAAAAAAATGGCCAGATTTTCCGCTGTGTTCAAACATCCAGAAAACAGATTTGGCTAGATTATGAAAAAAACATAGGAACACAGCTCAAGACTTTCTTTAATCTTTAATGAAAAAAGTACTTAAATCGGTTAAGTTTTGGAGAAGGATTTTCTGCAGTTGTCTCTATCGCGTTCTGCGGTATAGGCTTGAGGTAATGGAGACAGCTATAGATATTACACTTTCTTTTTTTAATTTCTCCAGCCCCTGGTGTACCCTCTTAAGACTATTGCATAAATTATTATTATTGAACGGCTTACTTTGACTTAACAATACTTTCATCAAACTTCACTTAAACAGACTATAGTTATTATATTCGTCGGCGAACAAGCGTTTAATAATTCATAGAGCTTTACTTTCTTATTTCTGTTTATATTGCCCGCTGGCCTCTTGGCACATTGTTATGTTTCAAAGTTCATACATAAAGATTGTGTTTGGGGTATTTTCGGTGCCTACAAACTTACAAAGGGTGGGCTGAAACTGATGAAAGGAGTGACAATAAATAGGACAATATATTATTGTGGGACTAAAACTTTAACGACTGATTTTTTTATTTTCTAGTATTAAGAAATATTATCACAATATCTTATACTTATAGAGTTGTAAGTCATTCTTGTTATTTATTTTAATTGCGTTTGTTAACTTTTTCTATGTAACAGGTTCACATTTTGTTATGCTTGTAGTAAAACTAGTATTAATTTTTTGGGCTTACTGTTTGTTAAAATTAAACATTATGCGATCTAGACTTTTACGACACATTTTGAAATATAGGGCAGTCGAAAAGATAATATTAAGCCTTAACACTAGAAAGACCGGAGCGGTCAAATGACCGCATTTTCGTTTTTAGTTTGTGATATTTTTGTTACCGTTGCATGAAATTCGTTTTCCTTTCGTGACATTTAATAATTTTCGATTGTTTAAATTGTTATAAAATGTTTTTAATGATAGCTCAATAGTTATAAGTTTTAAATAATAACCTACCTAGAAAGACCGCAGCAGTCAATTGACCGCTTGAATACAATTTCTAAAGAAAATGGGTTTATCTTGCATGTTTTATTTTTGTTTCAAATGTTTTATTATTACGAGTATTTATGCTTTGTTTGTATATAATATATGAAATTTGATTTAAAATTTATTAAAAACTCGACTGAAATAGATTTGTGAATGACTCATAGGACAAAGACTGGGATAAATACTTTTATTTATGTAAATTATCTAAAATTTTACATTTTGATATGTAAACATAATGGGAATTATTTGCAAATATATTATCACTAAAACGTGTATAAATAAAATCTTTTGCCTTGCCTGTTTTGACATTGTAGTGTATTTTAAGGGGTTTTTCCTAGTGAAACCCTGTTTATTGAAAAGCATCAACGTTACTTCAAATATCAGCGTAGATTTTCGTATTATTGTTGCCTTACTTGGCCTAACACAGCCAGGGTTTATTGGTTGTTCGAATTGAAATAAAATATTTATGCTTATTTGATGTTATTTTTTTTGTTTTACTTACACAAACAAAGCAAATAAGAAACTAAAGGTTGTAAATTGTAGTTCTATGAAAAATTAATAAAAATTGTTATTTTTATGCAATTTTTAAATATATTTTATTTCTATAGCATATTTTTATACTTTTTTAGCTTTAGTGATAATAGATTTTTGGAATGTGACTAAAAATACGATACCAAAAAATTTCTAGTGTTAACTGAATTGCTGGAGACTGACATTTAACTTTTAAGCCATTGTGTTTTGCTTAGGAATATGATAAATAATTAATTTATTACCTAAACAGGCCTTATAATATTATTAAAGTAAAAAGTTTTAAAAACTTAAATAATGAACGGTAATAAAAATACTTCAAGCTAAGAGCATAATTTGGATACACAATAAACCTAATAAGCCGAAAAACTTTATTCTCATTTTAACACAATGTTATAATTAAGGTATAATTGGTCCATAAAAAGTTAAGTAAATTTGAATGGCGGACATAAAATGGCACGTAATTATCTGGCACATTAATTATGCTATCATTATGCCAGGGTCTTATAAATCATTAAAAATAAATTTCGTCTTGATGAGTAAGGTACTTGAGATGAGTAAGGTATTATCATTTACGGAGTTGGACGATTCTTTTCAAGCGACCACTGAACGGGTTTTTAACCCCCGACAAAAAAGAGGGGTGTTATAAGTTTGACGTGTCTGTCTGTCTATCTGTTTGTCTGTGTGCGTATCTGTCCGTGGCATCGTAGCATCCAAATGGGTGGACCGATTTTGATGTAGTTTTTTTTGTTTGAAAGCTGACATGATCGAGAGTGTTCTTAGCTATAATTCATTATCATCAGCCTGCTCAGTGCTGGACAATCAGGGTTTATCTGGTTCATGAAAGGCCATTAGCAACTTATATTCGTTTGATGGGTTTTATATTTCATTCTAGTTCGTGACATTTGTGAATATACAATATACGTATACACATAATAATGGAAAGTTGACCTGGTGCTGCAGCATCACCTGGTAATCAATTGGATATCCAATTCCTCGCCAACTTAGAGCAGAGGTTTCGTATTTGGGCTCATTTTAATTGCGACAACCAGTAAGAAGTAAGTAAAGTATAAACAGTAAGTATTTACATGCTGCTGCTGCAGCATCACCTGGATTCTATAGGAACCGAGCTTCGTATGAACCCAAAGTGGAGGTTTCATGTGGGCTCATATTAACGGCCTCATCGAAAAGGACATTGATTGATAGATGGTAATCATGAGTATGATTCTGTTGATAGGAATTATTCAGCACTATAACCAACACAAGTTTAAAAAGTATGAAATAAAATTAAATTAAGAAATTTAAAAAAAACCCCGCCAAAACAATTTTAAAAAGTAATGAAATAATATTTACTGCCTTTAAGTTCAATAATTCCTAACTTGTGTAAAATAATATTTTAGTCCATAATTGTTGTCACGGTGTGTCGGGGGACCGCCAAGTAAACTAAAACCTACAATCGCCAAGTCGCTGGTTACCTATCTCGATTCTCGATTCAGATCGCTGTGAATTGATCCTTAAACTTGTTATGTGAAATCAAACATCTACATTAGCGGTCCCCCGACACACCTTGACAACAATTATGGACTAAATATTACTTTACACAAGTTAGGAATTATTTGAACTTAAAGGCAGTAAATATTATTTCATTACTTTTTAAAGTTGTTTTGGCGGGGGTTTTTTTAAATTTCTTAATTTAATTGATGTGAGCATCTGCGATGTATGCAGTTTTTGGATGGATAAAAAATGTAAAAAAAAAACAGAGGAGATCGTATAATAAGAGCGCAATGTTTCGAATTAAAAATATTTTGCAATAACAATCCAAGATTCGATAGTAACATTCCTTTTTGAGACTTACTTAAAATTGATATTGATTGATCTTATTTAGCTCAATTTACCTATTTTTCGATCCCCTATAGGATGCCCAGAGGACGGAATCAAAGGGCTTCTAACCCCCGTATCCCTTGTCATTGGGATCATGACAAATTAGATCTATAACTTGAAAGCGGCCGCGGGCGGAATACCAACTAAAACCACGGCATACCAACGGGAAATATCGAACAATAGCTAAACAATAGCCTAAAACACGATTTTGTTGTAAATAAGGTTTTTTTAATGAAATAAGGGGTCAAACGAGCAAACGGGTCACCTGATGGAAATCAACTTTCGTCGCCTATGGACACTCGCAGCATCAGAAGAGCTGCAGGTGCGTTGCCGGCCTTTTAAGAGGGAATAGGGGAGGGTAGGGAAGGGAATAGAGAAGAGTAGGGAATGGAAATCTAATAACTTACTACAGTATTGTTATTTTCAATATTATTTTTAATAAAGTACCATTTAAAAGGTGTATTTTAAAAAATACTGTTTGAAAAAGTGTTTTTTTCGTCAAAATTATACATTTAAAAGCTTTTGTGTCTGAAGTGCTAATATGTACCACGTAAATATTGGTACATTGACCTATGGTTTATCTTTTACTCAAATTCGAATATCTCGTTTTTTCAGGTACGCAATAGAAATGCGATGTAAATACATTTTTTATAAAACAAGTGGGGCAAACGAGCAAACGCGTCACCTTATGGAAAGAAACTACAGTCGCCCATGGACATATTTTGACACTCGCAACATTATTAAAGCTGCAGGTACGTTGTATAATAATAATAAGCGTTTATTCAGAACATACGCATTACACCACATTACAATAAACATTTCACAAAAAAAAAGAATTGTCTTTTTTTGTGAAATGTTTATAAGTATATTGAAAACAAGGATAACACAGAAACAAAAATAACATAAAAAAAGAATATTAAATTAATATGCAGACGGACATAAAATAGATTAGTGTCTATTTGGGTACAAATTACAAAATACTATGCAGTACCGTATAATGCGAATTCACCGAAAAGGACCCCACTCAGGTAATGATCACGGTATAATACCTACACCCCGATTCCCGCTGGCAACACAGAACACCGCGGTGTTCTGTGTTGCCAGCCTTTCATGTGACAATTTGACTATCTAGTTAAAACAACTTTCTTTTTTCAACACTCTAGATTTTCAGCGTTCCGGATTCCGAATTAAATAGTTCCACTTTTAAACCACTCAGCTAAGAGCATTCTTTCAAAGAATTCTCTTAAAGAAATCCAGCCTCGTTTAAAAGTTTCTCGAACCGTGAACCTGCATCTTATGATCGGTAATCAACAGAATAAATTCGTATTAGGATATCGGTGTAGAGCTCTGAGTTTCATGAATTATAAGAGGAAAATATATTTGACCTATTTCCCGACCAGTCTAAGAAGGCCTCCGCCGAAATCCTTGTTCCATATCTGATTTTGTGTGTGAATGTGGAGGGGGAGATCCCAGTAAAACGGACGATTTTTGGTCAACAATCAACGCGAATATCAAAATAGCTTTTTGCCTTTTGTGTAGAGACATTAAGTTTTTTTTGCCTATAACTATAATATACTAAAGTGGCACAAAGGTTAATGATAATAATTTGATAAATAAAAATAATTTATTTTAGATTTTAGAGTTGTTTGACATTAACTTTGTACTCTATAATTCTACAATTATCAATAGCTTGTCAATGCCACCAATTAAGAAGCTTAGCATTAATATTATGTACTGGGCTTACTATTTATAGGCTAAATATTTATTGAAAAATAATAGATGGAATTTTGTTCGTTGCTTTTTACATCAATTGCTGTATATTTCAGTGAAAATATTATGCATTTACCAATTTCTCGTTTTGCAGACTATGTCATATTTAAAAATATGAGTATTATATTTCTGATTCGGATGCATTAGTTTAGACGTGGGAGAGCACTGCTTCGGCACGAATGGGCCGGCTCGACTGGAGAAATATCACGGGCTCACATAAAACCGGCGTGAAACAGAGCTTGCGCTGTATTTCGCCGAGTGAGTGAGTTTACCGGAGGCCCAATCCCCTACTCTATTCCCTTCCCCATCCTCCCCTATGAGGTTATTACTATCATATAAAAAAATGTTTTAAAAATTATATTATAAGATGTCCTATTCACCAATCTTTTTTCGCCGAAACAACTTTGAATCCTAAACCCTGAAACTTTTATGTACACGTCGCAGAATCGCATTAAATAGTGTTATTCCATTTTGCGAGGGTACAAATTAGGTTTTTTATATTTTTCTATAAAATTTTCAAACTGTATCCGCCAGTAAAAATTCGCTTTGCAAACTACATACAAAACTTTTGCATACAGAAGTTGACAAAACGCGGAATTCATGTGCCAACTTCTATGACTAACTCATCAGGATTTTTTCTGCAACATTCTATAAAATAAAACCTACAATGTATCAGTCGTTTTTTGGTGATTCTGACCCGACAAATGTTGTTTTGCGTTATTTCAGATACGAAAAATAGATGTTTTCTCAACAGTTTGTCATAAACACAATGTTATATAATATTAAATACTATGTTCCGGGTGTGGGATTATACACACTATATACCAATACAATATCCTGTCTATCATGCTTACCATTTGATCATTCCAATGATGCGGTGTTTTTGGAAATTTCAACTGTACCTTTATCCACATAAGTCGTATTTTCGCCTATCCGACCATAATGTCGGCAGTAAAAACGTCCGTTTTATACGTCCATATATCTATTTTACCTCAGATAAAAAGATTAATCTCGATTCCGGCTCACGGAAAAAATAGAGCGGTTTATTCTGCGTAACACTTTATTTACGTGAATAGGAACAAATACTAGCACAATTGCTGCGATAGACACGAGAATCGAGAGGGTATCACGCAGCGAAATAGCATAAAATATGTGCCATCAGAGAAATTTATTTAAGAACATGAGATACTTTTTATACTTATAAAATGTACGATTCCCGTGCAATAAAACAGTTTTGGTACAGGTGTTATCTAGTAGCTGTATGCTACGTGGAGTCAAATAATCGGCCAAGTGCGAGTCGCACTCGCGCAAGAAGGGTTCCGTACCGTTATAGAGGAAAAATAGGCTCAAAATTGTGTTTTGTATGGGAGCCCCCCTTATTTTTTGTTTTATTTTAATATTATTCTCAAATATTGAATCAAACATATAATTCAGGCTTTTTTGAAAATATCAAGTGCCTACCTGTTGCCATTATTGATAGCGAGCAAAAAAGGCCAAAAAAATCACGTTTGTTGTATGGAAGCCCCCTTTAAATATTAATTTTATTTTGTTTTTAGTATTTGTTGTTATAGCGGCAACAGATATACACAATCTGTGAAAATTTCAGAACTCTAGCTATAGCGGTTCTTGGGATACAGCCTGTAGATAGACAGACGGACAGACAGACATCGAAGTCTCTTGAATAGGGTCCCGTTTTGACCCTTTGTGTACGGAACGGGTACGGAATCAAGACTCGAAAATTCAACTCATCATTATTTAGATTAATTATACTTTAGTTTTAAGTCGTGGTGCTACATTCGAGAATACGTCCATAGCTCTTTTAATTAAAATTTTAACCGTTAAATATTAAAGTTGCACGTCAGTTCTGGTGCAGACTTCCATTAGTTTTTAAGAAACTTTCCGCTGGAAATGTGTGAAATGTTATTTCGGAATAAGTGTCATAAACAGTTGCCTCAAGTTTGCGAATGACGTTGTAAAGTGTCGTTTTTGTTGAGAGCTTCCATCTTCTAAGCGTTTGTGTTTTGTCTGATTTTTTTTTGTTTGTATGCTGCTAGATTGTTTATAGGTAAAACTACCAAAAGCTAGAATCGCCTTGGAAGGATGTTAATGTTATAATTTGGTATAAATTAATGTTTTCAAAATTGTGTTACTATTTTCTTCAATATGTAATAATAAAATAAAATATTGGCTACAGATAAATTCCTTATTAATTTCTAACTAGAGATCGCCCAATGGTCGAAATTCGACCTTAGTTTCAACGACATTAGAACTACTACCTATATTTTGTAAAAAATAATATTGACTATTGTCTCTGGGACTTAGCTGATCTCAGACTGGCCATGTGAGCATTGGCTAATAGTATCTCAATAAAAAAACTATAATCCATTTTCAATTTGTCAACTTGTTGTCAACAGACTTTAACCATAAATAAAAGAGTATAACTCGTATGTATAGGCTTGTCACTCAAAAATCTGTCATTTTTCATGTGTGTGTGTTGTAGTGTGTGTAATGTTTTATGTTAAGCATAATTTCAAAATAATATTAGCTCGATGCACTCCTTCACCATATAAACTATAACTGTGCAAAATACCATGCACCTATTTTTCGTAAAAAGGGTTACAAAGTTTTTCGTTCGCGTGTTAATATTATGATGATTTCTTTTTACGCATAAATGAAAATATTTTCTTTCCATCCACCATAAAATAATGAGCGTACTGTAAGTTCTTGGTAATTCGTAACTTACACAGTATCTAATCATTATATTCTTATCAAAACCGGTTGTTAAGAAATATTGACTTATTCAAATGATATAATATTATTTCACATAGAAAAACACTAGATCAACACATTTTAATCTGATGGTTACTATAACTTTCAGAAAGACTTTGTTTATTCTATGAAAATTCACACCCAAATAATTTACATCAAACATGTATCATAATGGGATCATGGCGGATCGTCAGTGGACTCCCAAAGTGGCCCACGCTACCGAACTTCAAAAGAAAGTTACCTTGATAAAAATATGAATATTTAAACCGAGTTTTGCGATTCTTTAGCAAACCTACGCGTTTTTATGTTCCATTGAATGCCTTCTATTACTTTTGTAAATATTAGCAAAAGCCTTTTTGAGGATTAATTAAAAAGGAGATTTTAATTTTGTTACAGAACATTTTCTCTTTTTAATTTATACGTTTAGATCTTTTTTCGTTTGCGATAAACTTTAACTACAATGTAAAAATGTAAAAAAAGTTGTGGTGTAGAGGTCAACCCTTCTCCTGCAATACTCAACTGTGTTATGACACCGGACTCTGTCTTGACAACGCAGCGTGACACCAACCACTGTTAATGACACTAAAGAGGGCCGTAATATAGCACTCTAGAATGTCATCACTGCGATACCATCAAGTGGTGATAATTTAAACTGTGACATCACACTGAATTGTAACATGACACCTGAGCCATCACAATGCATGCTTCAAGACCGAACCAAGCCGTGACAAGACACATCAACTTGCTTTGACACCGCATTTAACTCTTACATTAAGCCGTAATATGATACAAAACTGTGCTACAACTATGGAACCAACTGCTTGCTCACACCAAACCATCCTGCCGCTGACGTCGTAGAGACTCAGATGCAAATTCTGGGAGCACCTTAATAATATTGAGGGTTTGACATTAGCACAGTCAGTCGCAATTACGACCTGTCACGGCTAATGATGATAAGTCTAATTACGATACAGCTTATTAGGCCAATTACTTGATCCTGATTAAGTTAGGTACTATATGTTGTGGTTTATACACAAGCTCTGTAATACGAGGCTGATTTTCCTGTAAGGGTTGATTCAGACCGCGACTTGACGCGTAGATGCATTTCTAAATTTGTATGGATTTGACAGATCTCAATTGCGTGAGACGTCTTGCGAATCTGTCAAATCCATATAAATTTAGAAATGCATCTACGCGTCAAGTTGCGATCTGCGCTGAAATTTCATACATTTCGGTGTCGGCGCCGACGGTCAGTGGGCGGTCAGCGTGACCGGAAAATCAGCCTAAGTCCCGCTCTACGTATACAAATAGATGTTTGTCGACTTTTTTGACGTATTATACTGGGCCTATGTAATTAATATACACAACATTACGTAAGTAGGTGTCGCAAAAAATACAAAGGAGGTGGGACCAAGCACCCAATTTTTGTCTTATTTTGTGTATAACTGATGTGTTACAAAGTTGTTCTTAACAAATGTCAAAATATCTGCAAGTATAAAAAGCAGCTGAACTTATACTTGTTAATAAAATATAGCGTTGTAACAAATCATTTTAGGGAGGTAGAAAGGTATTTCATACACACGTGGCTCAGTCATAAAAATGTAGTTACAAAATCCATAGCTAGCAACTAGATTTACACAGCTATAATGCTTTTATGATCTCAACTCAATTATAGGGCTGTGCAGCAAAATGAAATAATCCAGAGTAAGTATAAAAGTAAAGTAAAAATCCTTATGACATTCGTCTAGTATAATATTATGCAAAAAAATCGTCTCATAATGGAAACTTGAAGAGCATAATATCTTTAGTTAATTTTTTTTCTATAATCTAATACTAAAAATGTAAAACTGTTAGTGTTTTTATCGTGTAGAGGTACCTATCTACATGATAAAAACAATCCGATTGTATGTTTGTTAATTAATTCCTAGATATGGATAAAGGATCTGTTTCCTGAAAAACTTAAGTCGCGGACGATCTACTAATAATAATATTATACGAACACAAACACAACACTTAAAAGAATTTTTAAATGAAAGTATAGATAAGTAATATAATTATATAAAAAGTTTTTTTTTTAATACATATAGTTTAAGTTTACAGTACAGAAACTGTATAAACAGCCGGTCTTACAGCAAATACTTGTTTCATTCAGTATATCAACTTAGTTCAAAAGAATTATAGCGTCAGAGTCACATACAGCTTCTTTCATCAATAATTCTTACAACGTTACAATAGTTGTAATAAGTTTCAACAGTATTTGGAGTTCCACGTACGGTTCGGAACAAACCAATAATTCCCTACGAAATGGCCACGATTTCGATTCTTGAGCCATATGTCGACATCGTAAAACGTAAGGCCAACACTAGTTATGGGCAAAAAGCTATCGACTATCGATGAAAAGGCTGTGAGTATCGACTTGCAATTCAGTACCTACAGCTCAATTCTCAGACTGCGTATTCGAAATCGATTGAGCTAACGCACTGGCTTACAATTTGTATGGTCCGGTATCTACATCGTTTAATTTTCATACTCCGAATCCGAAATCGGAGCAATACCATGATTTATTTGTATACGTTTCAAATCGAGATTTACACGTGGGAGAGCCATGCTTCGGCACGAATGGGCTGGCTCGGAGACCGGAGAAATACCATCTTCTCACAGAAAACCGGCGTGAAACAGCGCTTGCACCGCTACCTTATTCCCTTCCCTACCCTCCCCTATTCCCTTCCCTTCCCTATCCTCCCCTATTACCCTATTCCCTCTTAAAAGGCCGGCAACGCACCTGCAGCTCTTCTGATGCTGCGAGTGTCCATGGGTGACGGAAGTTGCTTTCGATCAGGTGACCCGTTTGCTCGTTGGCCCGCTTATTTCATTAAAAAAATCGAGTGTTAACGACAGACCGAGGAGATTATATTCCAGAATGTTTGTAAAATTTTAGTATAGTCTATAGCATATATTATTGATCTGATCTTAATAAATAAAGCGTAGGTACCTGATTAATAAACATTCCCAACTTTAATCGTGTTTAGTTTTCGTAGAAAACAGTTACAAATATTGTTCTAGCGTGTCCGCAAAGTGATTATGATATTTTTATTGAAACAAATCTAAGATATTATATTACATCGTAAAAGCTACTAACTTACATAAAGTTGTTTATGATCCAGGTATCAATTATCATCGACAACATAAGGTACGTCACTAGACCAATTTATCGACTATCGAGCTAGGGTTGTTACCGCTCAATACGTTGCATCAAGTTGTACCGAATTGGAAGTCTTTAACTGTTATTCCCGTAATTTATCTTCAAATTACATCAATGCAACTATTGGTGGCCATTTTTTCCAGTAAAAAATCGCGTCGTGCCCTTTTTAGAGATGGAAAAAGATAACTGCGTCAGGTCACGTGACTTAATCGAAAATTTGTTAGATAATGGAAGTGGCAGAAATATCCTCTTTTTCTACCACGTATCGAAAATATTGTATGTCTATCTTACTGTTTCGTTATCTCCTCTGCCGGCTCTCCCGTGCAACCATAATTTTTTTTTTTTATGAAATAAGGGGGCAAACGAGCAAACGGGTCACCTGATGGAAAGCAACTTCCGTCGCCCATGGACACTCGCAGCTTCAGAAGAGCTGCAGGTGCGTTGCCGGCCTTTTAAGAGGGAATAGGGTAATAGGGGAGGGTAGGGATGGGAAGGGAAGGGAATAGGGGAGGGTAGGGAAGGGAATAGGGTAGGGGATTGGGCCTCCGGTAAACTCAATCACTCGGAGAAACACAGCGCAAGCGCTGTTTCACGCCGGTTTTCTGTGAGAACGTGGTATTTCTCCGGTCGAGCCGGCCCAATCGTGCCGAAGCATGGCTCTCCCACGTATAAAATTTGATTTATTTCAATCATAAAGTTAATATACCTAGCGGAATAGAGAAACGAAGGCCTGAGCAAGAGTGATGTCACTACCAGTAACACTGCGTGGTAAAAAGAGACGTGTGATACATGACAGCAGCACTCTTTTTTGACGTCCAGTCGGCACCAACCAACCAATTTTGGTTACGTTTGACAGCTCGAGATTGTTGCTCTATTCCGTTAGGTACGGTATATTAACTTTATGATTTCAATGCTTTCTCCGTAATACAATCATATTATATTTTGTGTATCACGTTTGCTCTGTCCAAAGGTAGACACTTATAATTAAACCATGTAAAATATTCTTCAAAGATTTTTTCAGTAAAATATACAGCAAGAAACGAGCAACTTTTATTAATTCTATTTACAAAGAGCCAAGTCTTTTCTTTTCTACAATATATACGGTGATAATTCAGTGTCGGAGTGTATGCAATTCCCCGCTTTTACTTCGTTTCTTTAACATGTTGCTATTTTTACTTGTCAGCTGAGAACGTTTCCTTTGGTCTATTAAACAGAGAATTGTCAACTAGAATCTTATACGGTACGAGCTTTTGCCCTCGGCTTCGCTCGCGTTAAGAAGTATACAAACTTTCATCGCCTATTTTAACCCTTTGGAGGTGGAATTGATCAAAATCCTTTCTTAGCGGATGCCTACGTCATAATATATTCTACCTGCATGCAAAATTTCAGCCCGATCGGTCCAGTGGTTTGGGCTGTGCGTTGCTATCAAGGCACAGCCCAAACCACTGGACATGGTGATCTATATCACCATGTCAGTCAGTCACCTTTGAGCTTTATACATATATATGGATTAGATTAGATATAGTCTAATATTCAAAGTTCTAGTGGTCTATTTTGATAAACGTGGGAGAGTCATGCTTCAACACGAATGGGCCGGCTCGACCGGAGAAATACCACGTTCTCACAGAAAACCGGCGTGAAACAGCGCTTGCGCTGTGTTTCGCCGAGTGAGTGAGTTTACCGGAGGACCAATCCCCTACCCTATTCCCTTCCCTACCCTCCCCTATTCCCTTCCCTTCCCATCCCTACCCTCCCCTATTACCTTATTCCCTCTCTTCTGCTCTGCTCTTCTGATGCTGCGAGTGTCCATGGGCGACGGAAGTTGCTTTCCATCAGGTGACCCGTTTGCTTTTTTGCCCCCTTATTTCATAAAAAAAAGAATAAGTTGGATTGTTTTGATGATTTTTTTGGTCAATATCTATTTTCAATACCCATAATAATTGGCCAATGGCAATACAACTTTTGCTGGTTAAATAATTAGTTTTACTCAACCGTATCACATAGAATGTTATATTTTTCGAATATGTAATATATTATTATGTTAGTGTGAAGTACTTCAGACTCGACATAGTAGTGAACTGCTTTGAAGGATTTTAACAAACATCACGACACGAGAATTTTATACACTTAAAATTCTTATTCTAACCTTTTCAAATATATTTAGTGAGACCCTGTATATTTAATTATTATGTACATCAGTATATACGATATAATATAATATAGACGAGGTCGAATGTAACGGGCGGCTTACCCGTCGACCTACAGAAGGGTAAATTGCGCGTATCTTATAATACTTTCGGATAGGGCTGCCAGATTCGAGAAACGTTCCTTGGCAGCGGCGAATTAAAAGAATAACTATCACTTTCCCACTGAAAATCAGCATGAAATAGGTTGTCTTATCAACTAAAATAGTTAAAATTATTGTCGATTTGCAACTTTTTTCACAATAAGGCAAACAAGGTGAGTTACTCGGTGCATCAAAAATTACAGTCTTGAACTCTCAAAAACTATTCATTATCTTATTTTTGCCATTTCTGACGTTGCCTGTTCTTTTCATGGGTTTGTTGGTAGTGAATTTGTAAAGTAATTTAATAATTACTAAGGCAATGTCATTTGGGAATTAAATTCATTATTTCATCGCAAATTCGATTTCGTGCTGACAACCCTACGGTCGACCAAGGGTCACATTCAGAATAATCGCTTAATCGCAGTATAATCGATAAATTACGTCACCAAATTAACTTTCAAGTAGGTAGTGGGTATCCTATGTCCTTTAATTAAGTTTTTTAGGTTAGTTGTTTTCCATCAGATAGTAAAGGGTTCTGTGCTGGTACCTATTTTTGTACTATACTTTACTATCTGTGTCCCTAGATGTAAAATAAAGTCCTGCACCAAGCTTTTCGCTTAATAGGGAGTAAGTATATATAATAGTAAATTATTACAACTCGAGACTGACACCGGCCATTGTTTGTGCGACGGAAAAGCGATGGACGTTGCCATGTTGATAAACTTATTTAGTCACTTTAATAAAATAATATGGGAGAAATACTTTATAAGGCAAAACAATATTTGCCGGAACAGCTAGTATCTATATACCTGCGGCAAATTTAATCAAAACCGGTCCATTCCACGCGTGATTCTGCTACTGTATAAAACTGGAAATCAAGCTTAATAAGGCCAAAACTCAAGTCTAATAAGGCCAATGAAAGGCTAGACGCTAAAAGTGATGAATTTATATTACTTTTGCAGTACTTTAGTACTGCAAAAGTAATATCGTATTTTACTAAATGAAATATAAGTATCCTAGCTAAAGTAAGTTGGGGCAAATTGGGAAAAGTATTTTTAATTTCTCCCTGTCTGTCACTCGGTCAATGATCTGGGTCAACCTAAATTAAAAGGTTTTTTCACTGTCAATTCGTGTCAGGTTTGAGAGACAACTGACAGTTCAGTGTGTGTTTAAAAATACTCTGTACTCTCATTGCAGGAGTATCTATGAAAAAGAGAGAGAGGAAGTTAATGGGAGTTTGATGAAAATGAATGGTTACCCTAGAATAAAATATACGAGGCCCTTAAGCTTGGTAAATTTTTCTCAAATCCTAATTCATAATGGATTTTATGGAGATCCATTGACTCATTAAAACAAAGACTTGGATATAAAGTGGAGTAAACATGGAATATCATCATTCAAGGATTTTCAAAGACTACTTCGTATATTATAATTACTTATTTTGTCTACTAGCCACTTTGAGCACAAATTATATTTTAGCGCCCCCTTTGTTTTAATTTAAAATGTATCCAGTTGAAGTAAATTACCCCCAAATCCTCTACATAACGCCCCTATTTTTTTTCTGGGTTGGGCTCCCCTTTAGACCTTCAGCGTCCACAAGGAGCCGTTATCGCACACTTTGGGTAAGGCTGTATGTACATATTATTTTATATAAGTACATATTATTTTTCTGCTATATGAATGTTGCAAGAAACCTTTTTTGTTTTATTTTAAAAAGTAAATACTTACAGAGTTTCAGCCTAAAAGTTAGTTTACAATCTAACACATCACTCAAACATTACAAGCTGTATATAATGATGCTTACTACACATCTTTGGAACTACAGTAATTGGCATAGCAATAAAGTCTTAGGAAGTTGTTTTAACAAGATAGGCGACACAAACTTCTGACTTTTGTTACGACGGCTCTTCAATATTTCGCGGTTTGTATATTGGATGGATGTTGTAGTGGGTTTTGACGAACTCTTATTATTGTGTGAGATGATACTAGTAATAAAAGTCTATACTAGTATAACAAATATGAAAGTTTGTTTGTCTTACCACTTCACGTCCAAACCGCTTAAGCATTAACTAATGTTGCTAAGCATATAGATACTTTGAGTCCCGGGATTATTCTTATTCCGAAAAATGTACGGATCCCAGGCCATAAATGAAAAAAGGGTTCTGGGCGTCATGTAGTAATAATAAAATTTTCTGATGGATGAACGAAATATAAATTATTTACATTCATTTAATATATTACACGAGCTTTTGCCCGCGGCTTCGATCGCGTTAAGAAGTATTATTATATAAAAAAATTCATCCCCTATTTTAACCCCCTGAAGGTAGAATTGATCAAAATCTTTTCTTAGCGGATTCTTACGTCATATCATCTACCTGTATGCCAAATTTCAGCCCGATCGGTCCAGTGGTTTGGGATGTGCGTTGATAGATCACCATGTCAGTCAGTCACCTTTGAGTTTTATATATTATATAGATATAGCAAATTCTGTCATGAACAATAACCGCTTGTGGTCAACGAAGATTGAAGAGATAAAACATTCCTTCTCTTTGTACTGCGAATCCTTTGAGTAGGATTCTTGGTGAAATTTATGTGGGTATTTTAAAGTGAGGAAGACCAAAAGAATTTCTATTAAGGTCATAAGGGCCAGGGAGAGATTAGGCGGCTACATTACTGTAACCCTTGACAAACAGGCGCCATTTCGCCTGTAAACGTGAAATATGGGAATGTTACGTAACGTAAGGGCGGGCGCAGACGGGGTCTCTTATTAATTGAGGTATTTTTTTCGGGTGGATAAATGACTTTCGAAATAAGCGTGTATTTCTAAACAAAGTTGGTGCAAAGAATGTAACTAGATGGAAAAAGTTAATTGGATAAATAATTATAATATATTTTATAACATAAATAATTACGATTTATAACGACCAAATTAAAACAAATAAGGAAATACAGTTCCAGCCGTCTATCCATCTATTTTAAGCCAAGCGATGTTTAAAATAATATTTTTGAAATAATTTAGAATTGTTTTTTTTTATTAAAGCTTTTTCTTTCAATATAATGTTTAATATTGTTACATTTTGGTTTCTATTATATGTCTTGGTTACCTAATTTGTACACAGAGACCGTATCAAAAAAGTAAACAATGAAGATATATTTCACGAAGCAAATTATAATGTCATTTGTTTCCACAAAGGGATTTTCGTATACGTCCTAATGGGAACATAAATATTTGTATTGCAGATAATTATTTAGGAATGAATGAGTGTTTACTTTGAAATTAATTTGAAATATCATTCAGAAGCAGATATAATGTATGAGAGAGAGCCAAAATATAAAGAGATAAAAACTATAAAAATAAATATTTTTATTGTGATAGATCACAATAAATTTTTTTTCCAAAAGAGTAGCCCACCGCGTCAGCAGTCTACTCTCCATACATTTTACAAATTTACCCACTTCACCCATTCTAAATATAAACACAAACCCACTAAAGAAGTTTCAATTGAAAATCATATTTTTATAAAAAAAATGTCACGATTTACTGTAAAATGTATATCTAGTACTGTCGCAATATGCTGACTCCTCGACGTCCAAACAGCAAGCCATCCGACACTCACTCATAAATATTTTTCACCCCACTCGATCGCGCTATAAAAATAGTGTGCGCCTGTCCTAACTAGTCGTTTGGTAGTGACATTTTCCCTTTGAAATAGGAGGGTAGTATTTTACGCACGTGACGCAACTTGTTTGTTCGGAATATGGGTGTTTTTGTCAGAATTCGGACCCACGATTATGAGAGAATGGGGACATTATGAATCTTGACTCTTAAGTTGCCTATAAACTTCCTTTATTGCCTTATTGTGTGAAGATGTATCGTAATGTTGTTAAGATGTAACTAGGGAAAGAGTTACAATTTTTTTAGAAATATAAAGCAACACATGGCCACGCTTTGTATCATGCCAAGCTTCGATCAAATATTAAGTTTATTTATTTATACGTTTAAATACTGTGTGTTAGTGTAAACACCGTTGTCCTTGAAACCATCAAATGAGCCCGTCAAAATGAACAACTTTTTCTATAAAAACAATGCTTGGAACTCAAAAAAATCCATCGTCATACCCATACAAATTGCCGATCCGGGCATCCATATGGGTATGAAGACGGCTTTTTTTTGAGTTCCCAGCATTATTCTGATAACAAGTGTTTACACTAACACACTGTATATTTAAATTATTATTTTGTATTTATAACATTGTCTTTTAAAGGTCTCAAAAAATATTGCAATATATTTCGTCAAAAATAAATACAAAGACGACTATTGTAAGCTATTCCAGGAATGTGAAATTATACCAGTAAGTGAAAAAGTGAAATATTTAATTGCGATAGAAACATATTATAGTGATAAATTTAAAATAAAGATAAAGCATAAATATAGTGTTAGAGAGTCGAAAAAAGGAAAATTAGAGCAAATAAAAGTAAATAATTATTATGGGGAAAGAACTAGGAAGTATATAGTGCCTAAGTTATGTAATAAGTTTAAGTTATTAAGAGAGGAAAAGAAAATAAAGTGTAAAAAGAAATTAAAACAAAAACTCAAAGAAATGCTTGGATATACTAAGAAAATGTAATAAAAAAAAAGTAGTCTCATTCTCACACACAAATACCGACACACACACGCAAACACACACACACACACAGACACACGCACACACACGCACAAACACACACACACAAACACACACTTTTTAGTTAGTTCATAATTATGTTACTTGTTAGTATTATATTTTGTGTAATTATTGTATTACAATTGCATGTAATTTTTTGTGTTTGAGCGGAACGCCTACAAACTGCTTGTTCAGTTTGGCGTATTAATGTATACTGTAAAACAATTGTAATAAAGTGAATAAAGTATTTAAAAAAAAAAAAAACTTAACTTCGGCCTCGATCATTGCTTCTACGGTTTACTTATTCTGTTATCCTGTTAGTCCTGAAAACTATATTCATTGTTATCAGGACTACAGGATGAATCATTCCACTTTGTTATGAATACATTATCTGCAATGAAATAGGTATCTAAATTGAAAGCGAGTTGTAAAGAGCGTCATTACAATTAAACTCGTTTTACAACTGTTGTAAAGGTGTTTTAGTGTCGACCGCGACGCCGTAGCCTGTAATGGATTACACATTATTGCTGGTGTTTTACTGTCGATGTCAAATGCAATTTTCTCGTCAATTTATTGGTAGCTTCGATAGCTCGTATTTCGATATTCCTTGACGTATTTAATGCTCCTACAAAGAGCTCCACAATACCAGAGTAGAGTAGAGGACGACTGAGAAGAGATTCTCCTCCAAAAAAGAGCATGGGACATTTTAGTATGAAGCCTGGTATACCTACAAATTCGCGATATAAAAATCATTTTGGCGGCATGAGATGAAACATGACGTGCCAATCGATAGTTCATCAAAATATAAATAAGAAATACTGTTTGGTAAAATGTCGTAACTGATACGGTTTCGGATGAAATAAGAGTAAAATTTTTTTTCAGTTTTTTGAAAAAATTGTTTCTTCTTATAGGGTACGGGCACCAGTAGTCAGCCTTTTAGTGGAAAGTGCAAGTTTAAATGTGGATAGAAAATTATTTAAAATAGTAATCAAAAACCTTTTGTACTCATTCACTTAATCATTTATTAAATATTGTTATGAAATTAACATATAAGATAATTTTTCTTAATAAGTATTGAAAATAAAGTATTTTTCAAAATAAGGCACATTTCCCCAGTACTCAGCCGTCACAACCCAGTACTCGGCCAAATAGCTACCAGTAGTCAGCCTCTCCTTAGATGGGCCTCGAAAGAGACCTATGGAGCTGAAACAAATAAACAATGCATGTCTGGTCTCTGACAATGCCAAAAAACTAAGAAATTACTTGGTAGGTAGGTGCTTCATAAATAAACGAATAAATTAAGCAGCGTAAGTTACTGATGGCTGAACACTGGGTATACCTCACCAGTACTCAGCCGTGGTTAGACCGTGTCTAGTTAGGCGGCCGACTACTAGTTTTTATATGGAATTATGTATGACCAGTACTCAGACGGGGGTGGCTGAACACTAGATAATGTACAAGAAACGCATACCCAGTAGTCAGCCACCTCATTATTTAAATAACTATAAAGAAACTGTTCTATAACTCATTTGATTTAGACGTAAAAAATGTAATAACAATATATGTTATTAAAATATGACACAAAAGTTACGAAGAAATCACAATAACTCACCTTTTTGTCGGGCACTTCCCACTAAGAAAATTTTGGCGCGCAAGCCGCATCTTGGCTCGACTAGTGACACCGTCGAATCGGAATCAGATTACCATTTCTTGCAGCCGCTTAGCGTCATTGTGATGTTCTGAACTGACCAATAAGAACGCCAAGCTTTTTTTAAAATTAACTTGATTGGTTAATTTGCAATAGAGCGCTATTTCTATAGGTTTTTAGCTGGAAAAGGCTGACTACTGGTGTGAGGCTGACTACTGGCGCCCTTACCCTACTTAAACGTTATGACCAAGCATATAAAACCTCTAATTTGTATATTTTTTTTTACTCTTATTTATTCCTATATAACTAAAAAGTACCTCGACTTCAAACATGAATTCGAAGTATTCGAATCCGTGACCTCTTGCTTGAGCTACCAACGCGCTCATCCACTCAGCCACAAAGGTCGTCAAAGCCTTACCCACAACACTTTCATTTGCAAAGCCGCAGGCAAAAGTTGTATTTCGTAACCTGTTGATACTACTCGTTGAACTTACGATTCTATCAAGCGAAGCGAATTTGCATCTCCCACAGAAACACCAATTTACATACAAAATAATGTTATTTTTAAATTAAAATTCTGTGGGCGCGGCGAGAAATTTTGTATTTATTTATAAAACAGACCATGTTAAACGATGATATTTTAAGACTCAAGAAAAATAAAATTTATGTGGTTAGTACTCGATGTTTCTTAAGAGCGCACCTGACCCTAAGTTGACTACATACTTAAACCTAGTTCTCAAAATCTGTAAGGTCTAGAAAACTGATTTTTACACAAGTAACTTCAGTTCATGAAGATTGAATGCTCAAGACAAAAACACGATTACTGAAAAATTGCTCGATAGTTTCTTTTTTACAAAAAATTTTTGCTTGGATCTTCGAAGTTTGCTGTCTTTTCTTTAATATTTTTTAATATCTAAAAAGGTATTGATAAAACCTAAATTTGCTCAAAACACTTTTTTCATAATCATTATAGTTCGTCCTTTATTCAAGTAAAACTAACTTGGCGATGATTCCTCGCCGTCCTTTTTCACCTGGCATATGAAAGACGGGCGTGAGTGTGAAGAGAGAAGGACGATGTTTGATTTTTTGAGTCAGGAGCGCTCTTAAGACTTTGGTTGTTCTTAATAGAATACTACAAGCTTCTATTGTAATAGTTTAAGAGTAATATTATTATACTACTTTGGATAATATTATATGCGACTAAACTTTAGAATTCTAAGACTGGCTTAAGAGTTTTACGCATAATGTCAAGTTTCCATACAAGCCTCGCGGTGGACTATTTGAATTGCTTTGCGCGCAGCGATTTTAAATAGTAGTTTAAATATATTTGTAGAAAAAATAACAAAAGATTCGTTGATATTTAAAAACTCTTTTTAAATTAAAGTGTTCTTCAATGATATGAAGCTTTTATATTGAATTAAGTTAAATAAATAGGTAAAAAAAAGGTTTTAATTCCTTGATATTTCTCATTCTTTGAATTTAAATTACTTATAGTTAAATTGAATGAACATGATAAGAATGAACTATTTTTTTCAACTTACTATTTGGATCTTGTCAATAGGTAATTATTTTTTTCTAATTAGATCTTTCGCTGGTTTCATAAATTTTAAGCTTCGAAACTGATACATAAACGGAATTTAAGAAATCTCTGTTAAGGTATCGAGATTTAATTTACAATTAATAGAGTATTAATATATTAATAAATCGTATTTTTTTTTCTTTACTAACTTAAAATATATAGTGAAATTTCCCATAAAAATAAGAAATCGACATTTTTATAAAGATAAGTGGTTGATGATTTTTTTAAGTTTGAGAAATATAGTTTTATTAAGCCAAATTGAGCGTGAATGACGTAAATGCTCTTAAGGTTATTTTTGTTATTTTCAATTTTATTTAGTATCTTCGTTCACTGTTAGTGACCAGTCAGAATACTTCATTATGTTATAATGAAGTATTCTGTTAAGTTCAATTAACGATTTATTAATTAATAATAAATCGTTAATTGAACTCAACCAAACCAACCAAAGACCAAACTTTGCTCGGGTTTAAAGCAAGAAAAAACGCACAGTTTTTGAAGGATAAGCCAAGATCCTTTTTTTCCTCCCTAAAATCCACATTCATCAAAAACTTACCGCTGCCGACACACCATACAAAAACATACAATAGATCTCATATTATAAATTATTATACTAGATCTATCTACCGATCTAGAATCGGTTCAGCCGTTCTCGAGTTTGAGCGAGATAAACATAATTTGAAATCAATGGCCTTGAGCGGTATCAGGCTGACGTTACATGACAGTTCGAAAGGAACCAAATTTAAAGCAGTAATAATATGGAAGTTATGATTCCTTAGTTTTTATTATTCGTAGGAATTGACTCTTACAGTATAATGCTTCATGAAGTTGCAATATCCATACAAACGATACAGCGAACGTTCATATAAAATTGAGACATAAAAACTAGTAAGTGAGTGCTGGAGCCTGGCCTGTATTAATACAATAAATCTTCGCCACAATAGACTCGTGAAAATGGCGGACTTGGCGGAGTTGCATGATTTATCGCCGCATCGATGGTTAACGTTATTCTTTCTTGTTAAAATATAACTGTATGTTTTTCAGTTTTATATTGAACTAGCTGGCCATGTGTTATTTTATAATATTACTAGATGACGCCCGCAACTCCGTTGCGCCAAAATCCGTTTATCGTGTGGGAACCGTACTTTTTTCGGGATGAAAAGTATCCTGTGTCCTTTCCCGGGACTCAAAGTATCACCATAAAGAGATTCAGTAAAATCGGTTTAGCGGTTTGGGCGTGAAGAGGTCACAGAGTACACGCTTTCGCATTTATAATGTTAAGTATGGAGGTATGGATGTTCTTCAGTTTTATGTTAAACTAGCCGGCAAATGTTGGTTTGCTATACAAGGTGTAACAAAAATAAGTGATAATACTTAAGGGTGTGCATGTGTTCCTTATAGAGAGTTCACTGTGAAAGTAGCAGCGTTGAAAGACCAATTTTTTTTTTCACTTTTATTTGGGGAAACTCGTGACGTTCGGGCGCTTGCCCATACAAAAGTGAAAAAAATTGTTGCTCTTTCACCGCTGCTACTTTCACAGTGAACTCTCTATAAGGAACACATACACACCTTAAAGTATTATCACTTGTTTTTGTTACACCCTGTATATGTTGTTCTTTTACACAACATGTTGTGCAAAACACATAATACACGATACCTTTAATCTCTTAAAAACAGCAACAAAATCAGTATTAAATATTTAAGCAAACACAGCTGAACACGACCATATTGTTTTAATATGAAAAGTATGAATGGCTTTAACTAACAATCCATTACTCGGTTTCAATATTCTTTGAATATAATTAAAGTAAATTGTTTTTATGTTTAATTAAACTCACTATTTGTTCAGTTTCTTGTTACAGCAATGATAATATTATTTTTATGACAAGACAAACATAATACCATAACATTTTAGAGTTTAAATTTTTAATGAAACATAATTAAAATGAGTATTTAATATAATAGCGGGCGGCAGGTCGACGTCCTGATGCACCTCATATTTTCATACAAAGATAGCGGACTGATTTGTTACACACGGTCTTTTATATTGGAGAACATTCATATTCTACTAGATGACCGATGAACTTTAATATATTACTTCCCTGGACTTTCACGAATTCAAGACTAAAATAAGCCAAGATGGCTAAGGCGTTTTCGAGTTTTAGCAAGACCAACACATTTTAAAAATTAATTTTAAATTATAATTATTCATCATCAGAGGATCCTCAGGTACGCATTTTATCGAATAGTAAATGTGATAGGGTTTATGTTTCTTAATTTCTCATTTAAATTCGTATTTAGTTTGTAGTAATTATTATTGTTTTTAACCATTAAAGCCTATTTGTTAGAAAATAATAAGAGCATCTTTGTTTAGGTGACCGTCGTTTGAAATTCAGAAAAATATCTAAAACAAGGAGTAACTGAACAAAATTTATTCCAATTTAATGACTGCTAAAGATCTACATAAAACTATTAAAAAGCAAGTATATTTTATGCTAAGTACTCACATACGGTTTTGCTCGATACTTTTACTCCGAATCGAAGGACATGACATGACATATTTGACATAATATTTAATTCCATCGAGCCGGCTCGAAGCGAGCCTTCGAGCTGTCAGTTTTGCGGTCCACGCGGTGGTTATTGCTCGATTTTGAGTAAAACTATCGAGCAAAACCGTATGTGAGTACTTAGCATTAGACCTTTGAAAGGTCTTGTCTGAAGCTGGACCACGACCGACTATGGCGTAAAAATGTATTTTACTCATACAAACGACGATTTTATCTATGTCACGGTCTCCTATCCAATACGGAGGCTAGACGTGACAGTATACACGTGCATACACATTTTCCGTGCAAATCCATGCAATATGTTAGATGAAATTCCCGCGCGTGTGTCACGGGCGAGTGCAACGACCTGCAGGTAAAAACGTACAGGCTTTTGTTCACAAAACCTAGCAAGTTCAGAGATACGTTGCGCGTTCGAGCGTTTTTTAACGCGTAAACTAAAATGTATCTTTCTGCTTAATATATAGAAGCGAAATTGCCGTGATATACGATGACCCAGTTGGCCATGAATGCGGCACCGATGAATTGATGGCTCAACCTTAATGACTAATATACTCGTTTATCTTTTGAAATAACCACGCGTAATACGCTCGCAATTTTAACCCCATATGAACTAGGATTATTTATGTATACTAAGGACCTGTTTCACCACTTCCTGATAAGTGTCGGATAGGCTATCCGTCACTTAACTTGACAGATAGAGTATGGGGAATCTGTCAAAAAAGTCATGGATAGCCTATCCGACCCTTTATCAGGAAGTGGTGAAACAGGCCCTAAGTAATTTTAATTGTATACTACAACTTTTAATCCGATTACTTTACCATAATAATTTCTGCTAAACCTAATCCGATTAAAATTCTCTAACATATCTAATAATATATAAAAATAAGTCGGGTTTTACTTCCTGACGCTATAACCTCAGAACGCACAAACCGATTTGCACGGTTTTGCATTCATTGGAAAGGTATTGGGCTTCGTGAGGTCTGTGGAAAAAAAATCAGAAAAAACTTCAAGAGAAAAGTAGCAAAACAGGGAAAATAATTTATGGCAAAACAACGCTGCCGGGACGGCTAGTTTGCTCATAAAAAAGACGATGTTAAAGTATTGAGAGCGTAAACAAGCAGCTTCTATTTCCGATTAAGTTGCGAAGCTCCGGGGAGAGTATTTATAAAGTTACGTAGACGCGTAACTTGTACGTAGGCGGATGTGGCGGTGCTACGACGTAGACGTAGCGCTACGCCGTAGCCGATTCATCTCGTCGAATAGGGATGATGACAAGGTCAAAGATTAGCGAATTTTGTTAATAAAATAAAGAAATCACGGTAAAAATAAGTGTTCCCAAAATTTCAGCTTGACAGCATTTGTATTTTTTTTGCAAAACGCCTTCAAAGTTGGATATTCAAGTCGAATTTTTTTTCAATTAAATTTCTTAATATTTGTATACAATTCGATAACTTATGCAATAAAAAGCAACTTTTGTTATGAAACCACTTTCATAAACGCAATATTTAATATACCTGTCGAACAAAGTTGTCTCCCGATGCGTACAAACTACGAAAGACTGACGTCATACTTTCGTAGCACTTTGTATGGAGCGTTTCGGGCAGGTCTTTTTATGAGATATTTGAATTGTCATATCTTGGTGAATTTTTAAGCTATCAGAGTCATTCTTTCAGCGATGTTTATATTTTTTAAGTATCTTTCAATTACCGATAAGAAAAAAAATAGCCATCATGCCTATTGCTCGAGAAATGAGTTCGACGAACGTCTTCACACTCGTCGAACTTATGCTAAATACTCACATGCGGTATTGCTCGATAGTTTTACTCCAAATCGAGTAATAATTACTGTGCGGACCGCAAAACTCACAGCTCGAAGGCTCGAATCGAGCCGGCTCGATGGAATTAAATATATCGATTTATAGTAAAGTTATCGAGCAATGCTGAATGTGCGGACGAAAGCAAAACCGTATGTGAGTACTTAGCATTATGTTCGTCGAACTTACGTTCGTCAAACTTACGTTCATCGAACTTGATTTCGTCGAATTCGATTTTTTAATACTTTTAATACTTTTACATAAATGTGAAAAAATCAAGCTATGAATTTATTTTCACTAGTGAAATTTCTAGTATAACACATAAAAACATTTCAAGCATCATTTCTAATGGCGTTGGGCTTATTACCCGTATTTAGCGGAGCGGAACCGGACGTGGATGCCCCGCTCGTGCCTTTGCATAGCGCTATTTCATAACGAACTACTTTTTAATATATTACGAATATATTCTAGACTTTGAATTTTATATTTAGATGTAGGTCTTAATTGTTTGTTGCAAAATTTTAACATTTTCAATTCACATCCATATATATAAAAATGGATTTTCAATTGTATTAGTAACGCTATAACTCGATAACGGCTTGACCGATTTGGCTAATTTTAGTCTCAAAATGATTGTGGAAGTCCAGGGAAGTTTATAAGTGACATGAAGTTTACTGGTACATCCAGTTGTCTATATTACTAATATTATAAAATATGTAAAAGTATTCAATTTGTAAGTCTGTTTATCAAATCTGTCTGTTATTTTGCTAGTTACCTCTTCTAGATTAATATACAAAATTAATTTTAACAAAGTTTCACACGGAAAAGATTTTATGATAGTAAAGTTGTGGTCAGTATTTAAATTAAACCAAGCTATAATATATTTTTAGTGTAAAATATTCAGAATATCAAAATAAATTTGGATTATAACTCAAGAATCAACACTTCACACTTTACCGTTCGACAATAAACTCTATTGTGTCTGCATAAAGTTCTAAACTGCACTTTATATTCGGTGCTTATAAAGTTTATACGACAGATTTAGTGTTCGGCTGCAGCCGCGGGCCGCCGAATGACGTCGTTAACATTTTTGTAAAGTCGGCAAATTGATTCTACGATTTAATGCCGCGCTGATTGAATTTGGATCGATAGTGCTTGTTTATTGGTTGTACCAATCAATCTGATCACTATTATTATAGTAAACCTTTTTATATAAAAGGCAGTAAACCTTTTTATATAGTCGCTGTTAAGCATTAATGTCCTAACCCACAATTTTTTTTGTAGTTAAATTTTGAATGCAGTCTTGTTCTAAATCATCTAATGAACATAACTGCATTCATAACTCAATACGTAATTTTTTGGTGGGTTAGTACACGAATGCTTAACAGCGTCCTTATAATGTATCTTGACTTTTTATATGATGTGTGTGGTGTATGAAAATAATAAACGCCAATTTGTCAATAAAATATGCCATACGCATACATTAAAGGATCGGAAACCGGTGTTGGGACATATAATTTGTATAGTAAAACACCTGAATGAAAATTAAAACCACACACACACATTCACGCATATTGATAAGGGTCAGTTCTCATTGTAACGTTTTCTTTTTAAATAAGATGCATTCATATTTGAAACAGGTACCCTAACAACACAGCATCGAGTTTATCAATTCAATGTGTATGTTCTCGTTGTATTTAACAGTGCATCATACTGTTAATTTATACAATCGTAACGCAACATCAGAACAACAGACCTAAAAAGGTCACAAAGTGCAATTCCTCTCAAATCAATTCAGAAAATAAATTGTCAAAACTGTCGAACTGACGAATGTCAAATTATTATATAGGTAAATTGTGAGAATTACTCGGCATAATATGAATTGCATGCAAAGTTATCATTTCGCGATTTAAAAAAATGAATCATAATAATAATTTTATGATCAAAATATGACTCTCCAAAGTGGCCATTTAATATCCGCAGTGCTGTGAAATTGTGTAGACCAGCTGTGTTCTTCATAAATTCAATATACACTACCTTTTCATCAAGTTTTACGTATCGCAAACTTTGCGAATTCACTACGACGATGATATAAACATGAGTATGTTTATTATTTTTACGGTTATACAAAGATAAACATTATAGTTACAGTCTGAATGGCTCGTATGTAATAGACAAGTTTACTGCTCATCGAGTCGGACGTAGCGTGTCTCCCTATCATTTTGCTCAGCACAAAATGCCCCAAACAAGATCGTATCCTTGAATATACATGTCGCTTTCATGCTGTGACTTGTCAAAAAAATTTATCGAGGTCCGGTTTTATCACATAATGTCTTTTTTTTTTATATATTTCCCACGTTTTACATGGGTTGACATGAAGCAAAAATATTAATGAAATTCCTATATCATGAGGGTCGTGTTTGATGCTTCTTCGTCTCTAGCCAGTTCAAGATTAAATCGCTGATTAGCGGGGCTAAAATAGTCGCATTGGACAATCATAATATGAATCATTTTCTTTAAAGCGGAAAATGTTCACCCTGCTTGCAATTCATGTTAAGTAATTCGTACTAATTCGACATTCGTCAGTTTGACAGTTTTGACAATTCATTTGCTAAATTGATTGAGAGGAATTGCTAAATGTGACCATTTTTGCTAAATGTGACCATTTTTGCTAAATGTGACCATTTTTGCTAAATGTGACCATTTTTGCTAAATGTGACCATTTTTGCTAAATGTGACCATTTTTGCTAAATGTGACCATTTTTGCTAAATGTGACCATTTTTAGCCCCGCTGATTTTTATGAAACACGATGTCGAGATACTATGAGAGCCGGGAAAGTTTGAAAGTTTGCCTGATAGAGGAATTTTTGCGTAAAAAAATATAATATTGGGGAAACTGTGTAATCGTTTGTCTCACTATTTTGCCTAAACTGCTAATCTACTGAATGTGTCTTATGTTTCACCACTTGCTGAAAAGTTCGCGATAGGCTATCTACAACTAGTCTGACAGATGAAGTATAAATTATCTGTCAGATAAGTTGTAGATAGCCTATCCGCCACTTATCAGAAAGTAGTGAAACAGCACCTTAATCATTAAGATTTAATTTATTAAAATCCGTACAAAATATAAAGTTGATTTTGAATAATAAATCCTAGGTGTGCTATGCGGAACGCGTCTCGTATTTTCATTTAAAACTTTTATCTTCTTGTTTTCACAGCGTTCGTTCACCTTTGTACAATCCCGGAGAATCTAGGATAAAATCAAAGAATACGCGAGCTGAAGACACAAATATTAAAATACTAAAGGACAAGAATACCTCGGATATTGCTTTGTAATCCGTAGCTCGCATTCGTGCTACTCCAGCGTAAATAACGTGCTTTTCTATATTCTAAAAGTATTATTCGGAATTATTCGATATATCGAGTAATATCGAATTATATCCGATTTCTCGGATCGGTCCGATGAACTCGGCTGAAAGTCAGCGGTGTGTGAAGTCCGTTGAAGCTAATGCGTAAAATCGGTTGCTTTGTGTCAATTATTGTGTCAATACGAGTATTCGACGAGTTGTGTCAATACTCGAATATTTACAGTGAATCGAAATATAATACATAAAATTATTGTCCATCAGCTTTCGGCAATTGGATTTTTATCATCGTAATATTAACTACAAGGGTTTCGTATCTCTGTTTACGCAACACCGGAACCGTGTTTTTTTTCGAAATAAAATTAATCTTAATACAAAATATTATTTCTCCTTAATCCAAAATAATTGTGTAACATTATTGTAAGTGTCCCGTAAATAAAAAAAAAGTAAAGCTTAGGCCAAACCTTTTGTATGCAAAACACACATATTTTGACAACTTGACGCTCCGCTTCGCAGTCCTGGCCTGGTCGCGTAGGTTTGGCCTAAGCTTTAAATAATGAGAGAATTTCATTCCATATTTTCGTTTGACAAGTCATGTGCTGTAAAGTAAGATCTTAGCTTCATTGTATATTTTATTACCTAGGTCATAATTAAAGGTCTAGATCATGATAATATTATTTTTACATGCCATATAATAATAAAATACAATAATTATGCTTATTAGCTTAACGTAATAACCCTCTGAAGTTTATTCGTAGTTTTTATGTCGAATGTGTCGAGAGTTCCGAATGTTCTTTGTATTTGTTCGACGAGACGTATGATTTGGATTTATCGGCTTATTTAGCGTTACAAGTTAGCGTCCGATATTTTCTATATACGTGGGAGAGCCATGCTTCGGCACGAGTGGGCCGGCTCGACCGGAGAAATACCACGTTCTCACAGAAAACCGGCGTGAAACAGCGCTTGTGCTGTGTTTCGCCGAGTGAGTGAGTTTACCGGAGGCCCAATTCCCTTCCCTATCCTCCCCTTTTCCCTTCCCTTCCCATCCCTACCCTCCCCTATTACCCTATTCCCTCTTAAAAGGCCGGCAACGCACCTGCAGCTCTTCTGATGCTACGAGTGTCCATGGGCGACGGAAGTTGCTTTCCATCAGGTGACCCGTTTGCTCGTTTGCCCCCTTATTACATAAAAAAAATCTATATCTAAGTTACAATAGTCCGGGTTCCCTAGAACATTTTTTTTCATTACTATCAAGCTAATTTTTTGTGAGTAACTACATTTTGATAAGACGAACAACAATTTTATCAGCGAAAAATCTTGAAAGTGGTAGCTAACAGAGAGAGAAAAGATTTCATACTTTGATTTGATGGTCCTAAAATGTGGATTGTTTTATTTGTATGACAATTTTACTTTTAAATACTAGAAATTAGCTTGATAGTAATAAAAAAAAATGTTCTAGGGAACCCGGACCACAATCGACACAGCGCTAGCTAATGTCAAATCCTCATCTTTGAATTTTACCTTTGCTGACTTACAGTATTCGAGTGAGAATGACTATAGCCTCGAAACACTGTTTCTACCAATCTTGTGTTAGTAGATAATGCATTTTTAAACTTGACTTTCATAATTTTATACAAGATTTATGCCAGCAATTTTCTTCGCGATAGCGCGCGTTAGCATGTGTAAATGACTTTTTTTATGAAATAAGGGGCAAACGGGCAAACGGGTCACCTGATGGAAAGCAACTTCCGTCGCCCATGGACACTCGCAGCATCAAAAGAGCCGCAGGTGCGTTGCCGTCCTTTTCAGAGGGAATAGGGTAATAGGGGAGGGTAGGGATGAGAAGGGAAGGGAATAGGGGAGGGTAGGGAAGGGAATAGGGTATGGGACTGGGCCTCCGGTAAACTCACTCACTCGGCGAAACACAGCGCAAGCGCTGTTTCACGCCGGTTTTCTGTGAGAACGTGGTATTTCTCAGGTCGAGCCGGCCTATTCGTGCCGAAGCATGGCTCTCCCACGTATGTAATATATGACGTAGGTATTATTATGAAGTCAGAACGGGTTGTCAAAACGCGCGTTGAGCGCTTCTCATGTGAACAAATCCTAAACGTAAGTATGTGTTTCGTGATGATTCAAATGATTCGCGGTACATTCGCGCTCATCAAACAATTCGTGTATTGAATGAAAATTTACACAAATTCCCGGTGTGTACATTCATTTGGTAAAGTGTCTACATTCCCGCCACTTCACCTTCCCATATAACCGAATGACGTCACTGCTACCTACACTCGAATACAAACCGTAATGCTGCGGTATAAGGTTGATATTTCTGTGGGGACATTTTGAATACATATGTGGGTGTCTCATTTTTGATGCTGGCAACATTTAGAACATTAAACGAAACGTGCGCGGGAAATCTTAATTAAAATGATGTTTCGCGATCAAGATGCATCAGCCATGTTTTATGCAGGTAACTCCACTCTGATTCATAAGGATTTCATTATAGAATGACATTTTTGAAACTTAGCTTTAGATGAAAATGTTATATAAGTATAATAATATGATACGCAACATAAATGACATGTTAGTGGTTACGTACGTTTTGGTATATCTATAGATAGTAAATAATATATAATATGCCAAAAAAGGGTCTTGTGGCATCTGATATTTTCTCCTAAACTCCGATTTTTAATTCAAGATCAAAAAAACTACTACAATATTGCCACTGCAATAAAATATTTGTGCAAGAGTATATTCCATTTTCCTAAAGAAAAAGGCTTAGTTAATTTTAATTATTAGTAATTTTAATCAGATGATTTAAATAAGTAACCTGAGTTATTTTATTTTACATAAATACAAAACGCCCTAATAAAATCTTATACATCGGTAATTTTTGGTAGTATACCTGGTATTTTACTGGTATCACTTCAGGTATTCATAACATTTGGGCAATAATTTACAGGCTAAAGTAACATACTTAATATAATTTAAATATACATGTAACTTATTTACAAAACAGCAGAAAAATTGTGTGTAGCTCGCTTTATGGTCGTTATCTTATCGCCGCCATTTTTTTCGGAAGATAGTGAAGAAGAATGAAAAATGCGTATGAAAAGTGATTTTATTTTAACCTTTCCGAATCTCTTTCCCATAATATTAAAATGATAAAATGATGTCTTATATGTTTTACAGCAGCATTTGTCCTATTCTGTAAACTATGTAAGTGCGAGAGGGATGAATGCTATTCAAACATAAAAGACGACCTATTTAGACTAAGATGTAAGAGTATCATCTGGGTTCTAGTAAAAACCATTAATATTTATATAAAAGCTTGTATCAATAAGGATTATTTGACGAAAACCTTGTTTAATCATTATGTTGACCAGTAATGCCAATAATAAATAAAGTAACATATTGCGAAAAGGTTGGCGAAACTTGAAATATTCACTTGACAATGACATAAGTCACTTTGACACCTTTGACAGTGACTTATCTGTAGTAGCTTTTTTGATCTTGAATTAAAAATCGGAGTTTAAATGCCACAAGATCTTTGTCATAATTCAATCTAAATGAAAACATAATATATGCCAATAAAGGCGGCGAAGTAAATTCACGGAGTCAAGTTCGGATTTTACATATTTTGTAAGTCCCAAACAGGGACTTTTAGTAATTTTTTCTAAAAATATAAAACTTCAGAGGTGTCAAGGGACACCCGAATGAAAAGAAGTTATTTTTCATGTTCAAAAAACCTGTATACATAATATACACTCAAAAAATATTAAAAAATACGCCTTCTATTGATACCCATGAATACTAACAACGCGTCGGTTTATTCTCAAAAAATGCCATATAGTTGACGCACAGGAATACTATCAATGCCCTCTGCCCCTACTATGCAGGTACTAATAAAAAAGTGTCTAAGTCAAATATCGTTCTGTCTAGCCTATCTAGCCTTTACCGAACGCGCGATAAGGAACTTCGTTCCAATAAATAATACTATAGATCCGCGCGATAAACTAATTTCGCTTAACAAAGTACCGAGCAACATCTAGTTGCTTACACGATCGTATTCTACGACGTCATATTATGGAAATGGCAACATTTTCACGTGTAAGCAAGAATATGTCCGTGGCAGTTCCGTGGAGCTATAAAAATTCAGCAGAACATAACTCGGAGCGCTGACAGTAGGGTGACTGATTGGATTTTTGTTTACATCCCTTACTACCGTTATTACTACAAAGTAAATAAAGTTATGTGTAGGGTTTTATTGACTATGCACGTCCACTGTGGTATAATTTGTATTTACAAATGTTTTTAGATCGTATAAGCAAAGATAAATTAACAATTTGATAAAATTAAAACAACACAATCAATGCTGGCGTTACAAAATAATATTATGGCCTGACAGATATAGCGAAAGCGCAGCTAAAAGGTAGTATAATAGAACTATTAGTAAAAGTTTAATTATAATACGCTATTCGAATATGATACTGTATATATTATTATATTACACCTGCAAATCAGAGGCTCTACGTTGCGGCAGTATAGATGTACTTGCCTTAAAATTGGCAAACATGTAGACAAATATAATGCACTTATACTTAAATCTCAAAATTTTTCGAGTAATTTCAGCAAATTCGCATGTACGTCCGACCACAGCACGGTCAAAATATTTCGGACGCGAAATAGATTTTAACTTGAATAAAACCAATGCAAACTCTTAATTCTTGAAACGCTGCCAAGTTTCAAAACTAGTTAAATTCTGTTCAAAGCGATTGCACTCATTGTTACCTCCCTAGAGTTCGTGGCTTAGAAAACTACGATTTTACAAATAAAGCCGGCCTACTACAAAAATAACAACTAATAGCTATTTAGCAGCCAAAATTCGGTATGCCTTCTTAAAAGACTTCTGTTGATGCGAGTGTCCATGGGTGACGATAGTTGCTTTCCATTAGGTGACCCATTTACCTCTTTACCCCTTAATTTTATATAAAAATCAAACTGCAAATCTAGTTACTTCAACGGAGCTATCACGCGTATAGCATCACATTAACAATACAATAAAATAAAATAAACAATAAAATCATCTCATAAATCGATTGAAATAATAATTTTCACAAAAAAAAACCGACGGCAAATAGTATTTCCTTATCGTGAGTGATGGGACCATCAGTGAAATAACTTCTATCCAATACAAAAGAATCATCAAAATCGCTTCACAAACGGTGACATCATTCGCAAACAAACAAAAAAAAATTACATACGGTCGAATTGAGAAATCTTCTTTTTTAAGTTGGTTAAAAATAGGCATAGAAATCGCTGGAGAGCTCTATTCACAAACTTAATTCTTATTACACGTAATAGCCTAGTTGTCGGTTGAATTAACTCGGTTTAAACTGACCGTTAGTTCCGATATTTTAATTAGATGAAGTGAACATACAAACTTCAACAAAGAAATTTTGAAATTCCTTTCATTATTATAAGTAAATTTGAAAACTCAAGAAAAAAGAATAGGTATTGTAAGTTAACAATAATAATGGTGCTAATACATACGAAATGGCATAGTTTTACTTTGAGTCCCAGGAAAGGACACAGGATACATTTTATTCCAAAAAAAATGTACAATTCTAGCGCAATATACGAACTTCTGCACAAAGCAGTTGCGGGCCTCAACTGCAACCTTTTTTTAACATGGGGAAATGCTTTACGCTTTCCCGAAAAATTGAGGATATCGGCCGGATTATGTGGGACTCCTGCGTAGTTCTACCCACTAAAATCCCATGGTGCTCCTCTCATCGCTTAAGGTAGAGTTGTGGGTACGAACTACCGCAACGAGAACCTACCGCAAGTCTACCAGCGATCACATCTACATTTTTCAGACCCGACACCACCCCGCTACTCGGGGGACCGGGATGCGCAGGAACACCTTGCGCATCTAGGCTCTCTCTCTAGATCAACTGCGACCCTAGGATGGCCACAGTAGATATGCGTAAATATAGAGAAGCTGTGGAGATAAACTGAAGGTACCGTCTTTGTCGCGGCTAGCCGCAGCCGATAAAACATCAAAAGGTCGCTGGTGTAATAGTAATTCGAGGGACGCAGTTTTGTAAATTTATCCATACTTATATTTTTAAAGCAAAAGTCTGTCTGTCGGTCTGGTACTCGTCAGCCGTCACGCTCCAACCGCTGAACCGATTTTTGCTTAAATTTTTGTAGGGAGATACATTGAGTCCCGGGAAAGGACACAGGATACAGTTTATCCCGGTTTCAGCAAAACGAATTATGGCGCAACGTATTTTACGGGCGTTATCTAGAACTCAGTCAAAGTCAATAAGTCTTATTCTATCTCATCTCATTGGACGAATTTATTCTTAGAAGAAGCAAGTGAATCTAAATTGAGGACGGAAACTATGACGGTGAACAAAACAAGTGACAAATATTATGAAACACGTTTAACACAAACACAGTTGCGGCATAATAACACCCGTAAGGTTTTTTGTGAATAATATTCAAGCATTCGGGACAAACTTCATTTGGTATGGAATATTCTGCATATAAATCGTAGTTTAGTATGTTTTTCCTTGGGAATCAGAAATTGTGTAGTTTATTATTTTATTCTATTTTCGAAATGAAATTCCATAAACCTATTTGGTCCAGTCAACTTAGGCTTAAATTAGGTAAGAATCTCGGAATTCGAGATACCCAGCTGTAAGTCTGTAAATATAATATAATCTAAATTTATGTTGTCTCAAAACCTACATAGGGTGTGCGCAACTATTAAATTTCAAGGTCAAAAGCCACAAAAATCTTTTTTGTGCGCTTTTTTGTCAATATTTTATTTCCTACGGGTTTTTTGCTATTTGTATTTATGACCATATACTAATTGTAGAGTACAAAATTCTCTACAATTTTTGTTTAATTTTTTTGTATACGGTGAACCGTTTTCTTGATAGAGGGCGGACAGAGCGCGGTTACAGTATCACTTCAGGTTAACCGGTGCCTTCGGTCGAAAACGCGTCATATATGGCGCGTTTTCGACCGGAGTAAAAAATTTTTAGACAAAAGTTGTAGAGAATTTTGTATTCTACAATATTGATAATTAATACAAATAGCAAAAAACCCATAGGAAGTGAAATATCCAAAAAAAGCTACCGCAACAAATTTTTGTGACCTTTGACATTGCGCACACCCTAGACGATATTATGTAGGTTTTGAGACAACATTTAGAGTGCCAATATACAAATATTTACAGTCTTCAGCGGGGTATCTCGAATTCCGAGGTGGACTTACTATACCGTACTGATTGTACTAATTATATAATTTGAAAAAAAAAAATTATTAATAACAATGTAAAATTATTTTTTTCAAATTATTGTATCGAGTTGTGAGCTGTTGTAAAAATTTGTTTGTTTTTTTTTTGCTTAAATTAAGACTGGTAAAATTATTTGAAATAAAAAAAAATTAAGTATAATCAGATGTATTAGCTAGATGAAAAAGTAGGTAATTTATAAGGGTTTCTTCAAATTATAAGGGAAAAACTGAGCAATTACCCTAATGTTTTTTTTTTTTAATGAAATAAGGGGGCAAACGAGCAAACGGGTCACCTGATGGAAAGCAACTTCCGTCGCCCATGGACACTCGCAGCATCAGAAGAGCCGCATGTGCGTTGCCGGCCTTTTAAGAGGGAATAGGGTAATAGGGGAGGGTAGGGAAGGGAAGGGAATAGGGGAGGGTAGGAAAGGGAATAGGGTAGAGGATTGGGCCTCCGGTAAACTCACTCACTCGGCGAAACACAGCGCAAGCGCTGTTTCACGCCGGTTTTCTGTGAGAACGTGGTATTTCTCCGGTCGAGCCGGCCCATTCGTGCCGAAGCATGGCTCTCCCACGTATACTAGTAATCCACTTACGTATTCAATTAACCTACAAAAATAGTTATTAATGCAGTCTTGTTCTTGATAAAGGAACTCTATTTTATCAAGAACAAGATTGCATTAATAACTATTTTTTATGAGTGTACACTTAAATGCTTAACAGGTAGCAGGTATAATATTATCGTCGTTCTATTATAGCTCGTAGCTAACAATTTTTGGTAAAATTTGATTTTGATGCAAAAAGCTAAAAAATAGTATTTGTAATTATAACCTGTAAACGTCTCGAGCTAAAAAACAACTTTTAATGACGTCTTGATAAGAGTATTGCTACTATAAAAAAAAAAATTGATAGTTTGCACATACATTACATCGCATTTACACCGACGCGCGACGTTATGTGATAATATTTCTTTTTGATTGTGGAGTATAAATTATGATAAATAAAGACATTTTTCCGTTAGATAAAACAGAAACAACCTTGCTCTGACCAAGAGCCAAGGGCAATCGGGTGTCATAACATGTTATAAAGCTTTGCCCTTCAAAGTATTAAATTAAGACCTTTGATATTTAAGCTCCCTAGTGAGTAATTATTGCAAGAGCAAAATAATTAGCCAATTATTTTTCGACTCAAAAAAAAGAGCTTAGAGAGTCTCAATGGAAAACATATGGTTTTAATGTTGGCATAATAATTATTTATTTTGGAAAAAAATTAACTGTATGTTAGTTAAAAGCAGTTCATTTAGATATAATATCTAACTATGCTGACAATATTATCGTAACTTAAAAGTTAAATTACTTTAAACGCCAAAATCGCGAGTAACATAATCACTAGTCTAGTATATCCCATAACCTGTACATTTTTAACCGACTTCCAAAAAGGAGGAGGTTATATGTTCGGCTGTGGAGTTTTTTTTTTTAATTTTTTATTTTTTTTGTGGTACACTTTACGGAAAAACTATCACGCCTGTTGATTTGTGCTTTAACCCTAGTCCATCCCCAAGCGGCAGCCGGCTGCGGCATAACAATTGAAAATCTATTCTGTCTGCGATACTCACGATGGAGGTGCTACCTAGTAATTATTTATATGTAGATGTGTTATCATCAGTCACTCAAGGTTTTTTATATGTAGATTGTAGATGTGTCATCATCAGTCAGTCAAGGTGTGCAACGTGAGTCGCGAGCCCTCAAAACTCGACTTTTCGCTAGTTTTATTAAAGACTTTCTTAAACCAATAGATAGAGAAAAAGCACCTGAAACCGAAATCTGGATCATTATTAACGCATTACCAGCAAAAACACGTAGACAACAAAAAATACAATTAATCCTCCAATTCCAAAACAAAAGATAAAAGCCTGAGGATACAATACAGCCCTTCGAATTAATCAAGGCACGACCGACCCTAACGACAGCACGAACGGAAAATATAACTATGAACTTAGTTACAAAGTTTCTAAGTGATACAATAGAACTTCAGATGATATAGACGTACACAAAAGTTTTTTACGTGAAACGTTTCCCAATAAAGCTTTATTTAAACTCCAACGAACTCTGTAATTTCGTATCGTAATAATTGTGGAAATGAAAAAAGAAATTTCCAATAGTACTTCTAACTAATTCCGGGACATTTAATGATGATTAAACTTCAATTTAATGAAGAGTTTGACAAATAATGGGGCATATCTTTTTTTTATGAAATAAGGCGGCAAACGAGCAAACGGGTCACCAGATGGAAAGCAACTTCCGTCGCCCATGGACACTCGCAGCATCAGAAGAGCTGCAGGTGCGTTCCGGCCTTTTAAGAGGGAATAGGGTAGGGGATTGGGCCTCCGGTAGACTCACTCAGGGCGTTTGTGCACTACACGGAATTTTACCGTCCGGCGTTCATATCTTTAACGTATGCCATATAAATAAGGTAGGAAATCGAGATGCCGCGCCGCGCCGGATGGTAAAATTCCGTGTAGTGCACAAACGCCCTCGCTTGGCGAAACACAGCGCTAGCGCTGTTTCACGCCGGTTTTCTGTGAGAACGTGGTATTTCTCCGGTCGAGCCGGCCCATTCGTGCCGAAGCATGGCTCTCCCACGTATTATGTCAAAATCTTCATTTAATTACAGTTATGTAATTAATATTTTTATTATTATATCTTTGAGTCCGTCTGTCACTCTAGGCATAAAAACAAATTAGCTATTTTCCTATTTCCACTGTCAGTATAGCGACGACATTATTAAACAACTTACAATAAAGATAATGGTAATAATTTAAAATATAATTGCCTACCAGTAAGACATGGGTCCTCCTTGGTTGTGTCATCGACTGATCGAGACTTACCTGAAAATAAAACAAATAATTAAACATTTATAAAAGACGAGCTTTTGCCCGCGGCTTCGCTCGCGTTAAGCAGTATTATTATATACAAACTTTCATCCCCTATTTGAACCCCTTGGGGTTAGAATATATCAAAATCCTTTCTTAGCGGATGCCTTCCAAATTTCAGCCCAATTCGTCCAGTGGTTTGAGCTGTGGGTTGATAGATCACTATGTCCATCAGTCAGTCACCTTTGAGTTTTACATATATAGACTAGCTGTCCCGGTAAACGTTGTTTTGCCATAAAATGATTTTCCCTGATTTCCTGCTTTTCTCTTGAAGTTTTTTCTGATTTTTTTTCCGTAGACCTCATGGAGCTCAAGACCTTTCCAACGAACGCAAAACCGTGGAAATCGGTTAGTACGTTCTGGAGTTATAGCGTCAGGAAGGAAAACCCGACTTATTTTTATATATTAGATAATTTACGTGCATTATTTTCACGTTAACTTTTTTTGCGCCGAAGTTAGTTAATCGCTTGCAAACCGTACATTTTTCTGGCATAAAACGTATCCTATATCCTTTCCCGGGTCACAATGGATTTGGACGTGAAGAGGTAACAGACAGACAAACTTTCACATTTATATTATTAGTTACATTAATTAGAATACATTAAAGCCAAAAGCTATTAATAGATGCAGTTAGTTTTAATCAATGCACTACTTTTCATTTTAAAACTCCATTCTACGTGCAACGGCCCGCGCCTCTTACTGCGGCCTTTCGCAGGTTTTTCGATTTGACCCCGATTCGCCCCACGTCATATTTCCACGGAGATAACCTTAACGACGTAACATTCATCGTTATCATGTTTTGGATTATGAATATCTGGCGTATGTGCGAAAAGACTTTAGAATGTTTGTTTTTTGGTAAAATATGGTAATATACGTGGGAGAGCCATGCTTCGGCACGAATGGGCCGGCTCGACCGGAGAAATACCACGTTCTCACAGAAAACCGGTGTGAAACAGCGCTTGCGCTGTGTTTCGCCGAGTGAGTGAGTTTACCGGAGGTCCAATCCCCTACCCTATTCCCTTTCCTACCCTCCCCTATTCCCTTCCCTTCCCATCCCTACCCTACCTTATTCCCTTCCCTTCCCATCCCTACCCTCCCCTATTACCCTATTCCCTCTTCAAAGGCCGGCAACGCACCTGCAGCTCTTCTGATGCTGCGAGTGTCCATGGGCGACGGAAGTTGCTTTCCATCAGGTGACCCGTTTGCTCGTTTGCTCCCTTATTTCATAAAAAAAAAATTGTTGCGAAAATAGTGTAGTTTAATAATTAATAGTAACATATTTATAAATTAAAGATTTATGGTCCCCATACAAAAAAAAAATTGCCGTATTTTGCTCTATAAGGCTGCGTTTACACCAGAGGTACGAGGACTGTGTTTTTGAGAACCAATAGAATCGCTTTATTGACGTGAGCTTGCCACGAAATCGCTCATGTCGATCGATGATCGATCTTAACGATGATCGATCTTAACGATGATCGATCTTAAAAACACATTCCTCGCAACACGTCGTATCTGGTGGAAACGCAGCCTTACAATAAAAATAATGGTAATATATGTATGGAACCCTTCTTGCGCGAGTCCAACTCGCAACGATTAATTTTGTTATGAGAGACTAAATTTCTTAACAACCTAAAAATTAACAATCGTACAAATTTCACTTAATCAGAGACTAAACCGATCAAAACCCGTAATCAATGCGTAATCAATGATATTTTAAAACAGAACAAACACGTGCAGAATTTTACTATACAATTTCACCATCCGTACTAATATTATAAATGCGAAAGTATATCTGTCTCTCTGTCTACTCTTCACGACCAAACAGCTAATCCTATTTTGCTGAGGTATGGAGATACTTTGAGTCCCAACTCCCAAGATAGGACATAGGATACTTTTATCTCGAAAAATGTACAGTTCCCGTGCGATATCCGATTTTGGTGCAACGGAATTGCGGGCGTCATCAGCGGGGCTAAAATAGTCACATTTAGCCAATTCCTCTCAGTCAATATGATACTTTTTATTTCGGAAAATGTATGTTTCCCGTGCGATATCCGATTTTGGCGCAACGGAATTGCGCGCGTGATCAGCGGGGCTAAAATGGTCACATTTAACGATTCCTCTCAATCAATTCAGCAAATGAATTGTCAAAACTGTCAAAGTGATGAATGTCAAGTAAGTACGAATTACTAGACATGAATTGCAAGCAGAGTGACCAGTTGGCGTTGCGTTCGTTGACTTGAATTATTGAATGCGCCAATACGAAAGTTGAATGCAAGAAGATAACGAAAATTGTAGACGAAAGCGCATAATGTGGAGACTGGACACAGGTCGATTAAAAAAAAAAAGAATCATATTATGATTCATTATATGATTCTCCAAAGCGACCATTTTAGCCCCGCTGGTTTCGCCATATTTTCATTATATCACCACATCGTTTCACCATTTCCATTTCGCTATACAATCGGAACACGCAATAATGGAACTAAACGATTGTTCTCAGTGACAGCGGCCAATATTCACCATATTCCGCTCCTAATAATTTAGATCAAAGCTTAAGCCGGGCTCACACGATCGGGTAAATAATTGAAGTGTGCCAATGAAAGGTTATTGTAGTTTATTGAAAATGTGTAATGGGATTATGAACCCGTATCGGTTTTGTTTTAACAGTGAATGATATTATTGTGATGGAATATAATAAGGTTAGAACGATATTATTATTTAACATGCACATTTAACATGGCGAAGTGTGTGCGCAGTGCAGTTACTCTTCGTTAATCTTTATTCCTCATTGCCCAGTGGGACCGACATACTGGCTTTATTTTTTTATTTTTTTATAATGTAATAAGGGGGCAAACGAGCAAACGCGTCACCTGATGGAAAGCAACTTCCGTCGCCCATGGACACTCGCAGCATCAGAAGAGCTGCAGGTGCGTTGCCGGCCTTTTAAGAGGGAATAGGGTAATAGGGGAGGGTAGGGATGGGAAGGGAAGGGAATAGGGAAGGGTAGGGAAGGGAATAGGGTAAGGGATTGGGCCTCCGGTAAACTCACTCACTCGGCGAAACACAGCGCAAGCGCTGTTTCACGCCGGTTTTCTGTGAGAACGTGGTATTTCTCCGGTCGAGCCGGCCCATTCGTGCTGAAGCATGGCTCTCCCACGTATAAAGATCGGCTAGAGATCGTTGGATCGTATCCAACGAAGGGCCGCTTGGATTATTGACTGCCATAGTGTTTCAAACAAGCTGGACCCCTTGGAATTACGCTGAGATCTGGATGGTCTGTGGAATTGTTCGGAATCAAACCTCCTGCAACTTTTTGCCATCGCTCCAATCGAAAAATATACCATCCTCATCGGCAAATCGAAATCGAATTCCCTACCTCCGGTTAAACTACTGGATCACGAAAGCTTTAGGTAAGAATTCATAAAATAGGAATGCAAAATAAGAAACGTAATATTAAGTCGGTTAAAAATAAACACTGTTCAGTGTGCACGCAGCTTTAGTTGCGGTATTGGCAGCACTGACAATAAATTACTTGTAAACTGTAGAAACGATTATCACTGAATCACTACCAATGTGCACGGAACATTTATCCCGGAATGTCGTCTGCAGCGGGCTTCACGGGAAATACTTTTTAAGGAAAATACTTTAATTCACCGTAACCGAAGGAAAATACTTTAATTCACCGTAACCGAAATCGAAATGTTTTATTCCTTATGAATTTACAGTATTTTAAAGCTCTTTGTAATTTAAATGTATAAGGTTTTATGATTTGAATTAAATTGAAAGTTATGATAAAATAGAAATGGTATTTTGTTAAAAGTTTTTGTATTGTTTAAAAACTTACAAAAACTATAATATAGTTTATTTAAACCAGATTTTATGCAAATATTAAAGAGATATGGCTGCTAACATTAATATTTATAGTAACAATACAAAAACTTTTAACAAAATACCATTTCTATTTTTAGAAAATTAAAAGTATGATATACTTATATAATATTAGCTGCCCGGTGAACTTCGTGTCACTTAAAAACCTTCCCTGGACTTCTACGAATATTTAAGACTAAAATTAGCCCAATCCGTTCAGCCGTTCTCGAGTTTTGCGCTTAGCAACATATTCAGCGACTCATTTTTATATTATAGATTAGTATTACATATTTATACTATGCATACAATGGTGTGTATGTTCGTTTCTCTGTATGTTCATGTTTAAGGAGTGAGCACACTGAGACCCCGGCACGGCCCGTGCCGGGGCTCATCGCAAAAATCCGCCTCCATACAATTTGTATGGAAGCGGATGCGCGTATCGCACACTGTGTCGGGGCGCAGCGGATTTCCGCTTCCATACAAATTGTATGGAGGCGGATTTTTGCGATGAGCCCCGGCACGGCCCGTCTCAGTGTGCTCACTCCTTTAAACTACTTAAATAAACGCTGAACTGGGAAAGGACATAAGGTCTTATTGCGACAAAATAAGATAATAAGGTGAGGTCTGATCTTATCATTTAAAAATTACCATCTTACTAATAAAATTTCTTACACAGCAAACAACTATAATACAAGTTCTGATTGTCTAAGTGTCTAAACACACCCTGCCGAAGTTCCGCGGCGGAAATTCTGCATGACTACGTCAACAATGTCAAACGCATACAATACAACGCGACGGAATTTCGGCACGGTGGGTCATCGGTAATTTAAAATACATTGCAGGCGGAATCAAGCCGAACTTCCGCCGCGTAAATTCGGCATGTTTTTAGACACGTCTTAGTGTAGCACATAACTAAGAAATTCGATCAAACTGCATCGGAAAACTCACATAACTAAGAAACTGGACCTATACTTGTTATACGCCACGTAGCTTTATTAGTAAGAGGGTTATACAAAATTATCTTCAATGGAATAATTATTTCCGGTCCGTTAGGGATATTTTAAGTCTCTTTCAAAAGTTTTACAGCAATTTTACTCCATGACGCTACATTTTAGTACTCGTTAAATGCAAGGAGCCCTAAAATACCGCCATGAAAGATAAGAACATTAGCCATAAAGTGATATCTTGGCGGCCATAGCTGTTGTTTATTTTATGTGCATAGTACGCTGAATTTATTGGGCCTTGAAAAATGATACACTTAGATGTTTCCTCCGGCTTTATAGTCTGTCGCTAAAAGTTTATGAGTTTTGTAAAGCAACAGATGACTTGTCTTTTTGGTTTTGCAGGTTAAAAATAGAGAGTGATCAAAAATTAAAATAAAATGCCACCTAGGTTATAGGTTTCATTTTCTATCAGAATTGGTCTAGCAACCCATGCCGCCGCGGCTTTGTAGTGGTGTAGAGGAAAATGAAATCAGATGACAACTGATAATCTCGTGATAACGGAATCAAGAGTGGTCTAAGTCACAATTTAGCATCATCGGCTCACTTAGTGTGTGACTATTTTTGAGGCCGCCTTTTAAAATTTTATTATTTATAAAAACTGGTCTTAACTTTTATTTTTTTTAATTCATATTTATAAAAACTGATGTGACATTTCAAAAAACGTCAATCACATATAAGATTGTATAAAAAAATGTTCTGGAATCGCAATCGCATCCGAAAACTGATGACAAACGAGACATAAATAAACTTAGCCAAAAAAAATATAAAAACAGCAATACGCTATTTTCTCACATTTCATAAAATTAAAAATTCACCCCGTGTTTAAAAAAATCACTCGTTTCGAAAATATTCAGCCTTGGCCCAGATGGCGTTTGAGAGTCTCTCGCGGTCGAGTGGCTCTCGATGGTCCAACACGATAATCGATTGAAAAATCGCTGCTCACCTGACATAAGCCGCGTCGAGATTACAGGAAGTGTTGATAGGCATCAAGCTCATTTGATAAGGTTGACGTAAAGACACGTTTTTGACAGGATATTCAACGAGTGTTTATTGGCATCAAGCTTATAATTTTGGAAGGTTGACATAAGGACACGTTTTTTGACAGGTGTTTGATAATATTCAGCAGTCAAGATTCCAGAAAGTGTTGATTGGCATCAAGCTCGTAATTTGACAAGATTGATATAAATATGTTTTTTGACTGGTGTTTGATATTTAGCAGTTAAGATTACAGGAAGTGTTGATAGGCATAAAGCTCATAATTTGTGGACGTAACAAGGACACGTTTTTTGACAGGATATTCAGCGGCTAAGATTTTAGAAGGTGTTGATTGATCAAACTCAAAAGATATTAATGACATAAATGAGAGTTTTCGACACTAAATTTGCCACTAGGTAGAGCTCTGTAGCCGTAAGTTCTTTCGTGTTTTTTTATGTCCAATTGACAAATAATGGCTGTATCGTGACAAAATATGACAGCTGACACGAGAGACTCTACTGCTACTTAGCTCCACCTAGTGGCAAATAAATATATCTAAAACCCTTAATGTGACGAGTTTCTAATACGATTATGTTTTGTGCCCGGTTTGTCGCGAATTTTTGTCAGGAGTTCTCATCTTTTCAACGGGCTGCTTTACGTTTTGACGTTTACTATTATGAAAATCCTCAGAACCCTTGTCAAGATCTTTAGAAACCGGATGTAAAGGTCTCTCCACGTTGAACCATCCTGTATAGCAATGGTTCCCAAACTTATTTTGTCTATCGTCCACTTTAAGAACAAATTATATTTTAGCGCCCCCATAGTTTCAATTTAAAATACATCCTGATGAAATAAATCACTCGCCAAGCCTCTACACAACACCTCCATTTTTTTCCGGGTCCCACACTGCCCCGCTTCAGACCTTCAGCGCCCACAAGGGGGCGTTATCGCCCACTTTGGGAAATGCTGCTGTATAGCATGCGCATTGCGCAATACTCAACGTCTGTCATGATTGTAAATTGAGTTTTATGCCTATGCATATCGTATGCACAGGCAGATAATATATGAAAGCGAAAAACAGAAGAGTTAGTAAATGCTTGTCTATAAATTATGCTTCAAGGGTTAAGAAGGTCACAAAGCGTTCGAGTTTCATTCTGTAAAAATCCGAACAGAATTCCAGAACTACGCAACAAAAAATAATTAAAAATTCTTCGCAAACTTATTTTACTGTTATATAAAACGTAGATTAACCTCTTAAAGCCTTGTTCCTTAAATTTTAAACGGAATAAAGTATTAAATAACGACTAATAAAGGTTTTTATGGGTTTTATGGACAATTTAACTTTTTATCATTACGGTGAACTGAGAATATTAAGTTGATTGCTTTTCCTTTATTAAAATCCCTTTTGCAATTGGGACAAGGTTAATGTTTGGTTGATGAGCACTGGGACATTATGGTGGACCCGCAGCCCAGCGGAATGGGATTTTGTACAGACAGCAAAACAGTCGATGGGTTTTTAATTGAATCTGTGAATTTAATTCTTGTTTTGAATCCGTATTCTACAATAAAGTATATTGATTTTGGCTAAGTACATGCGTATATTTGACTTCTTTGATTGCATAATAATGTAAATATATCTGTGTATATTATATCTGTGTATATTATACCTGTGTATATTGAAATTTGCCCGCAACTTTGTTGTGCAGAAAAAGTTGCGATCTTGGCTACATAATATTTTAAGGATGTAGGATAGATTTTTCCAAAATATTTGTATACTAGCGACCCGCCCCGGCTTCGCATGGGTATAAGATATATAGCCTATGTCACACACTGAAAAAATGATTAAAATTTAAAATCGATTCAGTAGTTTTGATTTATATTCATTAGTACCCGTGGCCCGCAATAATGGCCGGTACCGCCGCGTGGGTAAAATCTCGTAGGGGCCTGCGTTTGCAATGTAAGCGGAAAAAATGTAATCATTTACAACATCACATTAGAAACCCCAACAATAACAGTATTTCTCCACTATTTATTGATTGTTATTATACTTATAAACCTTCCTCTTTAATCACTCTATCTATTAAAGAAAACCGCATCAAAATCCATTGCGTAGTTTTAAAGATTAAAGGGAACAAAGGGATATGAGGGAGAAAAAGCGGCTTTGTTTTATACCATGTAGTGATAAATCTACTTTATACTCAACTCAAAGTATTCTGCAGCTTAAGCGTGAAGAGATAACAGATTACGCGTTATAATATTAAAATGTAACGCAACATAACCTCAACGTAGCAGTCGAAATTTTATCATAGTGTGAACATTATCTATAAGTGAAAAGGCGTGTAGGAAATATAGCTATAAATAATATGCCGAGGCGAGCCGCCTCTCAAGCACGTACCGCGCCGACAAAGACGCTCTTTTAGCTGACTCGTTATCATTTTTAGAGATTCGTATTTTTGATAAGATCTTCGTATATAATAATAATAGCTCCCGCACCGGTTTTCGGTGACGGTGGCCGGTTTCGTTGAAACCAGACCAGCTACGCAGGAGTAATTTTATAGGGCCCAAGTGTGTGCGCAGTACACAAGAGCACTCTCTATTCCTTAACTCTCATAACCCAGTGGGACGGAAGACCGACACGACTGGCGAGAGATCAGGCACAGGACCGACTCTTTACATGCCCATCCGACGCATGGATCATCTTACTTAGTTAATCAGGTGATCAGCCTGCATTGTCCTAACCAAACTTGGAAATAACATGTTTCCAACGTGGGAGTCGAACCCACGACCTCCGAGTCAAGAGCCACGCTATATACCACTAGACCACGGCGGCGTATATATACGACATCGAAATATAATTTTATAGAACGATAACTCTCGTTGGCCCACTCGAATATGACTCCAGTTTCTGTCACGAAAAAGTAGGTAAATTAAATTTTATGATAAAATATTATTCATTCAATTAAGTGACCGACCCCAACGAAAATGAAAACCTACATATTATTATCACACGTGCCTATTTGTGCACTTCTTGAAACAATTTTTGGTTCAGTTTCCAGTAGTATTTGTTATTCATAGTACCTATATATAAAAATGGATTTTCAATTGTGTTAGTAACACTATAATTCGATAACGGCTGGACCGATTTGGCTAATTTTAATCTTAAAATGATCGTGGAAGTCGAGGGAAGGTTTGTAAGTGACACAAAATCCACAGGGACATCTAGTTAGACATATAAACCTTTAAGAAGGGAACAATTTAAAAAAAATCTATATTCCTGTTGAAGTCAGTATAGTCAACAATATACAGATAGACCTACTATCTCATATAAAACCTTACAGTGTATTAAATATTAATAACAACAAAAATTTCAAAGTAACAACGTCATGTGAGGAACATCGACTAATCGAAAAAACTATTACATTTTCGTCAATAAACCTCTTAACAGTACAAATCGAATACATATTTCGATTACGACTTCAAAGTGACTAAAGCAAAGGAAACATTTTCCTCAGGTTTCCCTCCGTTATGAAATTTGAAGAAAATAGAGAAATAGAGAGCAAAATGTGATTGTACGTAAAGATCGACGATTGTTACATTTTCAATAAATTCATAGTTATTATTTAAAGCAATTACAATTACTGTGTCTTGTTCGTTCTTTGTGCCGTTATTTTTAACTGTTACTTTGCTTTTTAAACTTTTGTTACAGGTTAAAAATGCTAACAATATTATAAATAATAATGCATTTTTTATTTTGCATACACGATTCACAAGAGAAAATCGATATGCCATTCATGGCATTTTATAGTTTTTATCTAATAGCTGCTTTACATTATTCTAATCCAGAAGTCAATTCCAGTGGCCGTTTACATTATTACAGTAGCAATCCAGCGCTAGATTACTGGATTGGAATAATGTAAGGCGGTCATTGTGTAAAGGTCGATCTGATATAATATTGTCTTGTCATTTGACAAGAAGTCAGTTGAGTGCATTGCCCTTACCTAAAAACTAAACTTTGTTGCTTTTACCTCGTGAATCGAACCCAATATCTCCTTATCAAAGGCTAACCACTCAACCACGGAGGCGTTGAAATCAACGTCCTGTGTATTCTTACTAATATTATATATCAGAAAGTGTGTCTATATATTACCTCTTCACGCCCAAACCGCTGAACGGATTTTGCTGAAAGGTATGGAAATACTTTGAGTCCCGGGTAAGGATAATAGGATACTTTTTGTCCCGGAAATGTGTACGGTTCCTGCACGATAAATGAGTTTTGGGGCAGTCATCGATAACGTTATACAAAATATATAACGTTTTGCGTATTCATGTGCACGCCATTAGACGTGTTTGACTTCCAAATCACATGCCTAAACCAATACAGTACAATTAGGCCTCTACAGGGAGTCCATTTATGAACCTTACTGCTACAGGAATACGGTCGAAATGCGATAACACATTATTAGTATTCAATGAATATTTGTCTCCAGGTAATGTAATTTTCTTGATTCCCTGTGCAGGTAGATCAATCATTGTTTAGTCATTATCGGAAAAGCTGGAAATAGACTCGACTAAGATGCAAATGGTGGTTTTGTATTACATCCATATCCATAGTTACTAATTATTATAAAATATGCGAAAGTCCGTTTGTTTGTTACCTCTTCACATCTAAACCGCTAAACCGATTTTGCTGGCATTTGGTATGAAGATACTCTGAGTCCCGGGGAAGGACATAGGATATACTTTTGTCCTGAGAAAAGGTACGGTTCCCGCGCCATAAACGATATTCGGCACAACGGATAGCTGTATAGAATAGTATTCAATTTCTAATGGTTGATTCAGACCGCAAAGCGACGCGTAGCTATGCATTTCTAGATTTATATGGATTTGACAGATTCGAAAGACGTCTCACGCAAATGAAATCTGTCAATTCCATACAAATTTACGCCTCGCCTCGACTAGTCGCGTTGCGGTCTGAATTGACCCTTATGTCGGCACTACATATAGGCGAACGCGTTGGCCGACGCGCTGGCCGGCGCGCTGGCCCTATGTGTAGAACGGGCGTTCGCGCGTTGGCGGTAGGTATTTCGCCCGTTCTACACATTGGGCCAGCGCGCCGGCCAACGCTTAGGCCAACGCGTTTGCCTATATGTAGTGCCGACATAAGAGCGTCAAAACAACTATTGTGCACATTTTTTTCTAATTTGAACCTGAATACATCGCAAAAGTATATTGTGTCCATATATAGACAGTATAAGTACGATACTCTGAATCGATAAATAAAAATTCATTGTTACAGAACATTTCCAGAGCATACCGCACAACGAAAAAACAACTCATAATAATAATTAAAAACAGCTATCCTTTCAGCGAAACAAAATATTGACAATACGGCATTCAAAAGTCAAAAACATAATGAAAACAAGACGGACCCGTATTGTTAAAAGTTGAAAGGTTAACAAAAAAGTATCCAAATCATTTATCATTGAACTAGTGGGGCGGAACGGGATATGGCTTGGACATTTTCTGTTTTTTTTTTTCGCCTCGCTTTTGTTTTTTTTTTCGCATCGCTTTTCCCCGACTCGCTTTTTGTATCGCCATTTTATTACGCACCATTTATATTCTAGCGTTCACGAAAACGTATATTGGGCACACGGGATAACATCATAGGGGAATAGTCACAAAAACTATCGCCTTCAACTTATGCTGTCCCGGTACATTCAGATAATATTATGTATTTACCAAATAGGAAAACGTAGGAACATCTGAAAATTACCACCTACCTAGCAAACACCTATATAGCAAATTCCGTACATTGATAAAGTTAGTTAATTTTTTTAAAAATCTATAAACCTCTAATTAATAACAAAAACCAGCCAAGTGCGTGTCGGGCCACGCGCAATATAGGGTTCCGTAGTACCGATAATTTTTGAATTTTTTTGTATGGTCAATGAATGTACCATCGAGGAAATTGATTCCTATGCAGTTGACAGACCAACGTCATGACGTGGTCGGATCATGTCAATTTAATATTGCTAATTTTGATCTGTCGGCTGGGTTTGACGTAACGCGACCAAACTATTTAGGACATTCATCTGCATCTCTGATAGTACATTTAGCAGGTAACAACACTATTAGGAATAAGAAAGTTCACCGGGTGATCTAATTAAATAACAAATAACAAAGCAAATAATTGAATAATAAATTAATAATTACAATATTATAAACTGCTGAGGTTTTTAGCTTTACCAAAACAACAAAATTGACTTTCGTATCCTTTAAGTTCAGTTCAGTTCAGTTCAGCATCTGTTTAACTATAATAATATGTGAAAGGACCCAGGTAATTAATATTTTAAATGTTTATCCCTTATGCATAAAACTATAAAGTTCAATACTTTCAAAAACAAAGTCAATAAAGATTTAATTGGATTTCAATAAAATGAATAATTTTATTGTTTAGGCGCAAATGTTATGACAAAAAAAATCAATTTGATAATATGCATAATGATAAATTATAAACTATAATTTAATAATTATTATTGATTTGTACTCATGCAATATATTAATCAACAGACAAGTTAGACATAGATTCAACATTATTTCAGCACTTCCAGAGTTTCGGAAACACTAAAGTAATTCCCAAGTCGGTCCGACTGCACTCAATCTTCGGACTTCAAAAGTAAGTGGAGAACAGAGCGAAGTAAACAATAGCACATGGAAATTGCTGTGTATTCAAACGCTACACAGAAATTAACACAGACATGACGAATTTATTTCAATAAACGCAATTCGGTATGCGTTTTCATGAATTTTGAAAAACATCAGTTCGTTTCGGATACATTTTTTAAAGTTTTAACACGCTTTTATAAGCTTGGGCTGTATGTATGTAACGGAATCTTTGAGCATGATTTTCACCTATCAATAGTAGTTCAAATAATTCGAAACTTTGCATTATTACGAGTCAATGAAAAAAAACGTGAAACAAATGAAAAAATGTTTCAGTTTTTTAAACTATTATTTATTATAGGTTTTAAGACATTTATTCTCATAAGAATTTACATAAATTCACTTACATGAGAAAGATAATGAAGTAAAGAGATACAAACAATGTAAGTTATAGCAAACATTACAAATCACATCGAGCGAGCTAAGAACATAGATTACAATCTGTTATAATTATAAAATTAACAATTCATAACGTAAACAAAGAAAAAATATATCAATACAATTGAGGGTATTTTTATAATCGATAAGGCCAGTTGTCACAGTTTAAGTGGTTGCAGTAGACTATCCTCATACTGGATCCGATTCCGAATTATTATTTTAAGTTATAAACGGTGCGCTGTATTCATGCACCGTATGTGAGTATTTAGCATTACATTTGCTTGTGATATTACGGTGTAGCTACCGAACCGTGCGCTTTTGCCGGGCGCATATGTACCGAGCCGCTTTGTGACTGACGGCAGTCCGGCAGTCGAGACAGTGGTGAGACAGCGAGAGTACTGTCTCGCCAGTCTCGCCAATCTACTCGGTAGGTGTAATCAAGGCATTAATGATCAAAACTACTCTATGTTCTTTCCAACAACCTCCATATAGCACAACTTTACCATTTACCAATTTGGATCTAATTACTTATAATTAGATCCAATAATTGGTAAATGGTAAAGTTGTGCATCTGCACAAGCAAATGTAATGCTAAATACTCACATACTGTTTTTATCGATAGTTTTACTACAAATCGAGTAATGATTATTGTGTGGACCGCAAAACTCACAGCTCGAAGGCTCGTATCGAGCGCTCGAAGGCTCGTATCGAGCGCTCGAAGGCTCGCATCGAGCCAGTTCGATGGAATCAAAATATACAGGGTGTAACAAAAATAAGTGATAATACTTTAGGGTGTGTACGTGTTCCTTGTAGAGAGTTCACTGTGAAAGTAGCAGCGCTGAAAGACCAAAATTTTTTTTCACTTTTGTATGGGGAAACTCGTGACGCTCGGGCCCATACAAAAGTGAAAAAAAAAGTTCGTCTTTCAGAGCTGCTACTTTCACAGTGAACTCTCTATAAGGAACACGTACACACCCTAAAGTATCATCACTTATTTTTGTTACACACTGTATATCGATTTAGAATAAAACTATCGAGCAATGCTGAATGTGTGGACGAAATCCCGAGCCGCGGGTTTTGTTGGACGTTATTGCTCGATCGAGCAAAACCGTATGTGAGTACTTAGCATATTATTAAGAGGATACCACAGCAGCTAGAGAAATGAAAAAAAAGTACGTGTAATATCTATAGCTGTCTCCCTTACCTCAAGCCTATACCGCAGAACGCGATAGAGACAACTGCAGAAAATCCAGAAAATCAACGATTCGTTGTCCCCTGATTCCTTCTCCAAAACTTAACCGATTTAAGTACTTTTTTCATTAAAGATTAAAAAAAGGCTTGAGCTGTGTTCCTATGTTTTGCTTTTTTTGTATAATCTATCCAAATCTGTTTTCTGGACGTTTGAACACAGTGGAAAATCTGGCCATTTTTTTGGGTTTTTGAACGTTCATATCTTATTTAATAATTAAATTATGAAAAAAAGGAAAACATAGGGACATTGTATTAGTGGCCGTAGATATTTAGGAAAAAAATTATAACTCTACTAGCATTATCCAGGGAGGAAATAGGGGACAGCGTTTGTATGGGAAAAATGGCGGTGTGGAATCCTCTTAAGTGTCATCGCGACCGCGCCGCTATTTAAATAAATCGTTACATACAGCGCTTGTGATCTCGCGGAGTAACCGCTAAGTCGCGTGATCGGGCGGGCACTTATAAATCCCTCCTAAAATTATGTGCAATTACTGTAGGAAAAACGAATGTGCATACTAAGTTAAAAAGGTAAAATTGGATATAATATGTACACACGAGAATAGTAAGCTAATACTTTGCCTTGAAAATATACACCATGTATCTAGAATCTTCGACTTTAAACTGCAGTTTAAATGCTAAACGTAGGAAGATGGAGCAATAAATTCTAACGTCACTATATAGAATGAACGGTCTGAGTTACAACCCACAACCTAACGAAAGTCTAGAACCTTGTTATTCAGTTATTTTAAAGATTTTCCTTGAATACCTTTATGTAATACTAGCTGACCCGGCAAACGTTGTTTTGCCATCTAAATTATTTCTAGTATCATTATAAAAAGGAGATAAAAACCTATTCTCAGGTCTAACAAATGTACACACAAAATTTCATTAAAATTAGTAGAACCGTTTTGGAGGAGTTCGCGTACAAACACTGTGACTATTTTATATAATATTAGAAGTACGTTGTGCCGAAGCGGTAAAACGCTGGAACGTACTGTCGCCAGCAGTATTTCCGGCGAATACGTCATCCAAACCTTCAAGAAAGAGCGTATTCCTAAAAGGCCGGCAACGCATCTGCAACTCTTCTTATGTTGCGAGTGTCCATGGGCGATGGTAGTTGCTTTCTACGACGTGACCAATGTTACACAAACTTGGGCTTCCATGCACATTTAAAGTCTAAAATTAGCCAAATCGGTTCATTTGTTCTCTACTTTTAGCGATACTAACAAAATTAAAATTTATTTTTAGGGTTCTGTACCCAAAGGGTAAAAACGGGACCCTATTACTAAGACTTCGTTGTCTGTCCGTCTATCTGTCTGTCTGTCTCCAGGCTGTAACTCAAGAACGGTAATAGCTAGAGATTTGAAATTTTCAGCGACTATGCATATTTGTTGCCGCAGTAACAACAAATACTAACAACAAAATAAAATTAATATTTAACACTGCAGTACACGCGTGGACTACCATGGTAGACGAGGGTCACTTTTTCAGTGATATTTTTTCAGTAAAACTCGCTAGAAACTTGCCATTCCAGGTAATCCTCGTTTGATAAATTTGACAAAACCTCAGTACCTCCTGTCACCTTATAGTCAATGGAAATTATAGATATTTTGCATCAAAAACGCTGGACTACCATAGTAGTCCGCGCGAGTATTGGTGTACTAAATTCAACCAAGTGTGTTTTTTTAAATTATCGATTTATAACCTTTCTATTGTTTATGATTGCAGTGTTTTTTTTTAATTATCGACCTTTTTATTGTCTATGATTGCATATTTTATACATTCACACTAAAATACGTTTATGATAATTTGATTACAAACACTAAAACTATTTTTTTATAAGATATAGTGACCTGTACAGATTGACGTCGTAACCATATTATGACTAACCAGAAACATTGGAAATCTCACCAAATTGCAATAATATAATCAACAAATTATTAAAAAAATACATATTTAACTAGTGCTAAGTATTTAATAAATAAATAAATAATCTATTTTGTAGTTTTCACAATGAAAACTTAGCGCCATTAGTGCTGGTTGTGTAATTTCCCCGTCAGGCTTTTGATGTGAATTTTGAAATGGAAAATTGTGATCTAAGATGGCTGCTGTAACAAAATAAGCGATCGAGGGTAATACAAGTGACAAATATTGACCAGTTTTGTAAACCTCAGTCTAGGAGTCACACTTGTATGAAAATGAGCTAATCCGGTGTGTTCTGAAGTTTAGGGTCGTTTATTCTTGGAAAAAAATAATCAAAATATAGAAATAATTGAGTTTTTAAACAGAAGAAATAACTTATAAGTATTTTATGTTGAAAAGTTCAGTATTTTTTAAGCATCCAACACGATTTAGCCCCACTGATATGACGTATGGGGCAATGTCAATGCTGCATGTTAGCCGAAATTTGATCGCCAAGAAAGTGGTGGTAGATTTGTCGTTTCTGGTTTTATTCTGACCTATAAGTAGGATCGTATCTTGAATAACATAAAACAAGCAAAAGTCTAACTTATTTTAGTGTCACATTAGGAATACACATCTTTGATTTCACCAGTACGATTTTTGTCGCATTTTCATAGAAATTCACAAATTTGTTGATTTTTCAGTAATTTAATAATTAATTAAATATTTTTTGATTTTAAAAGTAAGTTAATTAATTATATTTTTGATTTTATTTGTCATTTTAATTTAATAATAATTATTATGAAAACAATTAAGATTTTTAGATGGCCTACCATGGTAGGCCACGCGAGTACTGGTGTAAAAAAAGGGGCGCGTGTACTGCAGTGTTAAGGAGGGCTCCCATACTACAGCAAACGGATTTTTTGGCTTTTTTTTGCTCTATATCAATAATGACAACAAGTAGGTACTTGATTTTTTCTCAAAGCCCTTAGTTATATGTGTACTTTAATATTTAATAATAATTAATAATATTAAAATAAAGCAAAAATTTAAGGGGGATCCCATACAAAAAACACAACTTTTGGCTTGATTTTGCACTATAATGGTACGGAACCCTTCGTGCGCGAGTCCAACTAGCACTTGGCCGATTATTATTTATACAAACGGGTTTGTAATAGCCTTTTAATCCCCAAGCGGCCGGATCCGGCCGCCACAGATTATACTGCAGCCATTCCGTCTACACCCAAGCGGCCGGATGTGGCCGCGCTCTTTCGTTCGATTGAATTACGTATTTCGTTGACTTAGAGACTACTTTTGTATGAAGAAGTTTGGTTAGTTATGATCTACGATAAATTTGCCACATTCTGAATGCAAAATATTATACAATCTGTGGTCGACGAATATTTGTCAGTCATTTGAAAATCGTGAATTTTTCGTGTGTGTTCTGCCATGTTGTGTTGTTTGTTTGATATTATTGATGGATTTAACGAATGTAAGTAGTAAAATAGTTTAATTTATTAATAATAATTTATAAATAGTTTTAGATAATCATTTGAAAGAAATACTTACATCGTACTAACTTCTAGTTTACACGAGAAAATTTGGTTTTTATTTATGTGATTTGAACGCGATTTGTTTAATATTTTTGTAAACAATTGACGTTAAAAGCGTATATTATCGTGTACAAAACGATTTAGATCCTAGTAATAGTATATAATAGTATCGTTTTAGTAAAATAATCAAGATAAAAATTACCTATTTATAACGGCTTTTTGCCGGCCGCGGCCATTTTGAACTTTATTTGTATTGCACTAAGGACGAAGTTTGCTTGTGTATAATACCAAAACCGGTTTTTATTACTCTTATCTCTTATCTGTTTATTGATAACAAGTTAAGTTATTTCAAAGAATTGTTTACATAAACAGTTTGTATAGCTCTGTGTTATTGAGATTATAATAATGTATTAATATATTTGTTGCGAAATAGTTAGAAACATAGATTTCAAAGTTTACAGTGATGAGACGAATATCACATCTGACTAAATACTATATTATGATGGCTTGATAGATAGAAAATTTAACATAATTATATTGTAATATTTTTCACACAAACATAAAATATGGATTAGATGTAAGGTTATTACATTATTTGTACAAAGAGGGTAGGCTGGGTGCCATTTTTTTTTTTGCAAACCACGTACCCTACATTTTTGCAAAGATTTTGGCACTTACTGAAGGGATAGGAGGAAAGTGATAATAAATAACAACACTGTACTTATTACTGCACTAACCTTTAACCAATTGTAAAGCTTTTTTTTTTCTATGAAATAAGGGGGCAAACGAGCAAACGGGTCACCTGATGGAAAGCAACTTCCGTTGCTCATGGACACTCGCAGCATCAGAAGAGCTGCATGTGCGTTGCCGGCCTTTTAAGAGGGCATAGGGCAATAGGGGATGGTAGGGAAGGGAAGGGAATAGGGGAGGGTAGGAAAGGGAATAGGGTAGGGGATTGGGCCTCCGGTAAACTCACTCACTCGGCGAAACACAGCGCAAGCGCTGTTTCACGCCGGTTTTCTGTGAGAACGTGGTATTTATCCGGTCGAGCCGGCCCATTTGTGCCGAAGCATGGCTCTCCCACGTATAAAATATTATGTTATTAGTAACACTATTTAAAAAAATCTTCCTATGGGATATACCAACACGTATTTTCTTTTATGAAAACAAAACTCTTATCTTGTATCCTTCCGTGATTAATTTGATTTCATGTCAACGTGGGGTCTTGACCCTTGTCCAGGTATTGTGAAAAGCCTTCTGCCAGCCCCGTTCGTGCTGTGGAATTTATATCAACAGCGTAATGAAAGGGATCTTCTGGAAGTGCGTGTGTGCGTGTGCGTGTGTGTGTGTGTGTGTGTGTGTCTGAAGAGATAAAAATGTGGTACAATTTGTAATGAACATCTACTAACCCCAAAAGAAATACTCAAAGGCTTATAAAATATTTTGTTTTATAATTTTGACAATATAATTGAAAAAAAAATATATAGACATCACTATTAATAGGTAGTATAAATGTAGAATTAGTTTTGGTAAGCATTACGGCCTGTTTCACGACTTCCTGATAAGTGTGGTTAGGCAATCCACAATTTATCTGACAGATACTCCATACTCTATCTGTCATGTAAGTTGTGGATACTTTCCGGCACTTATCAGGAAGTGGCGAAACAGCCCCTTAGTGTTACAAAATTAAAAGCGAGTCTTATTTCGCTACGTTCAAGATTGTGCGTTAAGGGGGCGACTTACCCTAAAGTGTCGAGTTTATAATTCATTTTTATACTTGAAAATAAGCCCCGAATTGTTTCATTTTCTAAAATTAGATACTACATTATATTTCCGAGAATTCGATCTGAGCAAAAACACGATATCTTAATTTTTTTTCGATAGAACAAAATCACGAAAATGCATAGCTAATTTTCACGAATTTCATTTATTGCCATAACCGTGCATTGAACTAAGTTAATATTTTTACACATTGTATAAAATTCTATCATTGAGAGATCGATCTAGCGGATTTTTAAAATGTTGTATATCTATCGAGTTATTGGGAAAAAACTAATTTGGCGATGAATCCGCGTCGTTCTTTTTCACCTGGCATATGAAAGACGGGCGTGAGTGTGAAGAGAGAAGAACGATGTTTGATTTTTTGTGTTAGTCGCCCTCTTAATAATCGTATTAAGCGCTTTAACATTTTGTCAAGTTTACAATTCATTTTCTCGGAAAGGTCTCGAAAAAACTTGTAAGTAGAGCGGCAATCAGATAAAATTTAAGAAAAAACTTTTTAGAATAAATTTTATGAAGAACTCGAGTAGCGGGCGAAGTTTGCGCTTAGTAGAATTAAGGGAGGAAAGTTTTTCGATTTTTGTAAATAAATCTCAGTTTTTTATTCTCATAAATAAAATGTTGTGAGATTATGAATACGTTTTGGAGTTGACAAAATACGGTCCTCTAATTTGCTTGTACAAATATATAGTAACTAGCTATTTGACCGAGCTTTGCTCGGTATTCGATATAACAGGAATAAAATGGCATTTTCTAAAAATGATTCCTAGCTAGATCGATTTATAGCCCCCAAAACCCCCTATATACCTACTAAATTTCATGAAAATCTTTGGAGCCGATTCCGAGATTCCAACTATGTATATAATTATATTGCTCGAATTGCTCGTTTAAAGATATAAGATATAGGTAATTATAGGTACCTACTGCCAATTTTAGTACTTTGCTCTTTTTAACACATCATTTTATAGCCTGTATGTTTTATAGTACATTATGATATATTATGTGCTTAGATGATTTAAATCAATTAATTATTTTTTTTCTTGCAAGTTACAGCTATAAATTTCAATTTTCAAACTGAGGGTACTATCTGGTCTCTGTCAAAATATACGATGTGCCATAGTACCAGCAGTACTATGGCACATCGTATATTTTGACAGAGATCTATGTCAAACAAAGTAGACCACGGTCCACGGGGAAGGACTATTTTGTTTGCGGATAATTGTTGTAAATATTTTTTTCAAGAGGCCGGAGCGGAACCGAACGTCTAGTATTATTATAAGTATACGAAAATCTTATTAAAAACCTATTCGTATCAGTCCCGTATTACTTCCTACACAAACTTTGTAATACAGAGAACATAATGTTACAATTCTAACACGAAAAGTTTCATGACACAACTTCCTCCATTTTCTTTCATAACAAGGCCCAGGTAAGTTTCCACCGAGTTCGCATATAGAAAAATTATGGGGAAAATACAGATTCTTGGAAAGGAAAAATACGGGTTCAATAACAGTATTTTCCCTTTACTAAAATCCAAATTGTGAATCGAGGTTTAATGTTAATATATTATATACATATCAATGGCCCCAACGAATAAACGTGCAAGAGCTCTTACCCAAAAAAAATTTTTTTTTTATTTTTCGTTTGCAATTTCGTTTACACCTATGTAAATTTTTTGGAATTTTTTTGACTTAAAATAACGATTTTATAGCAATGTAGACCTTTATTGTAGGGAAAAAATAATAACATATATCGCATTAATAATAAAACATGCGCTTATTGCAGATTATTTGTTTATTTGAGTTCACCAGAATAAACGTGTTAAAACAATCTGGCGCACGTGTCTATCCTTTCCTTTGGGTTATAACTCTTGCACGATTATTCGTGTAAAAATGCAAGTGACTTTTATGAGTGATGCCTCATTGCAGATGAAGAAACTTTAAATTTAATAATCACAGCTATTCTATTATCTTTTACTAATTTCTCTTGTCTTCTCTGTTTTCTTAAAGGTTATTCGAATAGCTATTGTAAAGTTTATCAGAAGAGCTGCTGGTGAGTTGCCGGTCTTTTTAAGAGCAAATACGCTCTCTTTTTGAAGGTTTGCAGGTCGTATAGGTCCGGAAATACTGCTGACTGCTGAAGACTGCCATTTATCAAAGTTATGAGGATGGTATATTTTTACGTGGAACGATGGCGAAAAGTTGCAGGAGGTATGATTACAAACAATTCCTCAGAGCACTACCCCTGTGATACAACCGACTGAGGCTGCAGAGTGAAGCTATTTACATCTCGGCGTAATTCCAAGGGGTTCAGCCTGTTTGAAACATTATGGCAGTCAACAATTCGAGCGGCCCTTTCGATTAGTTGGTATTTTGGGGCCCAGAGATTAGAACAGTATTTTATATAAGGCCAAACCTACATCTTGTAGAGTTGCAGTCATTGGTCCAGACTGAAACACTGTCTCGCCTGTTAAGAACACCAAGATTTTTCGAGGCTAACTTGGCATCACCCTCTAGATGACATCGGAACTGGACTTCGCTCGATATGTTTACTCCAAGTATTTCAATCTTAGGAGGGGATTGTGAAAGAGGTGCCCTGAAAATGATGATATACGACCATTGGTAACTTTTTAGTTGTGAACGGGCAGAATTGATGGGGTTGAATTGGACTTAGTGTCGTCTTGGTTTGTAGTTGGAAGGATTTGAGCAGTCACCTTTTTTGGGGATCGGGTACACTAAGGCTGTCATCTAAGAAGCCGGGACAATGCCAGAAGGGTAGGAGAACCGAAAACGACGCGTTAAGACCGGAGCCAACTCTAAAGCACACTTTTTCAACACAATAGGAGAGTTTCCGTCAGGCCCACTCGACTTTTGGATATCAAGAGCACGCAGGGCTATTCACTTTGGGCGCTGATGTAACCTAATATCCGACATGATGCCCCTGCAGTGTGGTATTGTCGGCGGTTTTTATCTCAAGGTCATCGAGGGTCGAGTTTGACGCAAAGAGCTTACACAGAAGATCGTCTTTGTATTTTGCGTCGTGGGCTAACGATCCATTTCTTACTTGTAGGGATGGTAGGATGGCTTTCAGAAATATCCTTCAATAGCTTAGTCCAGGGACCAGAATTCACGGGTTCCCAATGACGAGAGCATGGCTCAGGGAAAAAAAAATACGTGGAATAACCATGCAACATTTCACTGCACTTGTTAAAACTTCATTTATGAGACGAATAAACGTACATTGTTACAATAGTGTTAACGAGTCACATATTAGTCACTAGAATAATAATTTAATATGGTTTTTCTTAAATATGTGGTAAACGGTTAATGTTTGATTTTTAATAAATATATGAGCTGAAAGATATATTTTTTTACCTTTAAATTGATTATACATTATATTTGTCTATTTATTATGTAGTCAAAGTTATGTGGTTCCAAACGTTTTTTTGTCTTCCTGAAAAGTTGTCTTTTTTCGATTGCACGTTTATTCGTTGGGGCCATCGATATATAAAATGTCAATGTCAAAATTATTGTCAAATTTTTTTAGGAATTTCTGTGCCTCGTTAAATTCCACGAATTTTGCGGAATAATATAAAAGAACAAAATAACCTACATAAAGACAAAATTTCATTATGCTAGGAGAGCTCAATCTTTAGTAGTAGTGTAATCTAATTATAGAGGACATTATTTTAATTGCCTTTTGCCTATTCATCGTAAAACTACATTTTTAAACAAAAAAGGCAATTAGAGAATGGTCTTCCCAGTCATTCACTAAACTTGAGCCTCTAGAGCGTCGGAAAGTAATAAATAAAATTTGTTTCCGGGTAAGTAAATTTATAAAACGTGATCCCGAAGGACAAAGGCACAAAGGACAAGATATTGTGACATGCTCTCGCTCGGATGTTTAATGAATTTTGCCCCAAATTTGTTTGTTCGAGGGTGGTTTGGGACAATTTGGGTATAGGAATTGCATTTAGGAAAAATGTAGTGTACTTAAAGCTTGCAGACTACGCTATAATGGCTGGTTTACACGTATTTAGTTGATCAGCCTTAGTAGACAAGTGGCAAGCGATTATCGTAAACGCTAATAAAAAGTATGCGATTTGACATAAGTCATCGCTTCGCTAGCAAATACTAATGTCAAATCCCATACATTTTGTGGCGTAGGCGTTGGCGTTTACGATAATCACTTGCCGCTTGTCTAGGCCCTAAGTATAGATAACTAAATTTTAACTTAATTTTAAGTTATTAATTGCGTGTAAATACAAAATTTAGTAGCAAGTTAAAATTTAGTTAAGTAGGTATAAAGTCATAAGTTAAATTTTAGTTGAGTTCTTATCTACTTAATACATGTAAACCAGCCATAATATAATGTATGTAATAGTAAGCCAGCCCATACAAGTATTATAAATGCGAAAGTGTATCTGTCTGTCACCTCTTCACGCCAAAACCGCTGAACTGATTTTGCTGTTTGATATGGAGTCCCGGAAAAGTACTGTCAGAGAAGTTGATTCCTATGCAAATCGGGGACCTGAGTAGTTTGGTTGCGTTACGTCAAACCCAGCTGACAGATCACAATTAACATTGAATTGACATATTCGACCAAATAACGTTGGTATGCCAATTGCATAGGAATCAACTTCCTCGATGGTACATAGGGGTGTTCCCCCGCGATAAATATATCTAATGAATTCGTGATTTTTTTCGGGAAAACTGACTAGCGAAAAAGGGAATATCAATATTCGGATAAATATTATATCTAGACACGCGGTAGCGTGTGAAGCCAAGTCAAGTTCCAGCATGGCGAGCAGCACCGTGTGTAATATTACACGAATCATTTGCAGCTACTTTTGACCCCCTCATAATTCAGAAACTATTTCACATAAACGTTTCAATTAATTAAAATGTTCAGTAACTGTATGCAATGACTGATGTAATGAAAACTGACCAAGTTAGATCTAATCTACTTTAAGATCTCACGTTATTTCAATAACATCAATTGTTATATATATTCAATAAAGCAAAGAAATATACTCTATTATTAGTTCATAATGTTATTTGGTTCCTATACGTATACAAATTTCTATTTTCTATAGAACTTGGCACTCATTTAGATTTCCATCCTTTTTACGGCGTAGGTCATAGACATGTTGTATGGAACTTGGCTCTCCATTTTTACATTTATGTTTTTGGTGGGATATTTTATTACAAAACTTTTATCAATAAGCAAACAATGTTCGCAAAGTATTTGCATATACCACTGTCAATAGACATTAAAATTGGTCGCTTATTTTCACAGAATCTATAATTAAATCAGTTTCAATTTAATTAATAATTGTTAAAATAAAATACTGTCGGATATCAAATGATAGATTTGCGCATTAACATAATGCAAATGTGTATCGCAAATATAGGCAAATAGTGACTTTTTGTGCCTGAAAATTTGAATTAATTTTTGTTTTTTGTGATAATTTTGGAACAAGCTATTAATTAATCAATTGTAATATTATTATTGAGCACTTTAGATACAAATTAGAATTTATTATTAAGACCTCGTATAGGGGAGGCCGATCCATCCGTTCGGACTGACGAGATATTATGTTGTAGGCCACCCTAACCAGACTAAATGTGTGTGTATGTACAAGACATTCTGTTAAGTCGGTCGGACCTGCGATCAGTTTGAATGGACCGACCACTGGGCACAGATGGGCCTTCTTATAAATCAAAGCCTTTAGAAAAAAAAAAAAAAAAAAAAAAGATACAAAGCCGATCATAATAATATTATTATGTCGATACTAGATGTCATGCGCAACTCTGCTGCGCCGAAATACGTTTATCGCGCGGGAACCGTAAATTTTGCCACTCCTATGTCCTTTTTTATGAAATAAGGGGCAAACGATCAAACGGGTCACCTGATGGAAAGCAACTACCGTCGCCCATGGACACTCGCAACATTAGAAGAGCTGCAGATGCATTGCCGGCCTTTTAAGAGGGAATACGCTCTCTTCTTGAAGGTTTGCAGGTCATATAGGTCCGGAAATACTGCTGGTGACAGTTCGTTCCGGAGTTTTACAGTGCGCGGCAGAAAGTTACATGAAAAACGCACGAAGGAAGACTGACACTCATCAAGGTGATGAGGATGGTATATTTTTTGCATGGGACGATGGCGAAGAGTTGCAGGAGGTATGATTCCGAACAATTCCTCAGAGCACTCCCCGTGATACAACCGATAGAGGATGCAGAGTGAAGCTATTTACATCTCGGCGTAATTCCAAGGAGTTCAAACTGTTTGAAACACTATGGCAGTCAACAATTCGAGCGGCAGTTTTCTGGGTCTTGAAGTAACTTTATACCTGTCATCTAAATCGGTTCAGCGGTTTAACTGTAAATAGGTAACAGACACACGCATTTACATATTTTATATTAGTAAATAAAAGAGCAAAAACTCTTTGTCTGCCTCCCTCACAGTAACATCACATTTCGTCGCTAAACCGTATGCACCCATTTTTACTTCATTCTCGAGAGTCGTCTACCGACACGTTTTCCTATTAACAATATATGGTACTGATACAAAGCAAGTGCTTATGGAGCCTGTAAAATTCTAAATAAGTTCCAGAAACTTCGCTCCCACATCACGTCCCCGTGATAATGTATACGGAGTTGTAATAAAATGTTGCGTTACCTGTATTACGCGGGCCGTGTTTGGGGTATTTTATTTTGAATATTTATGAAAAAGCGGCATTTTAGGGCGCATAAAGACGAGGCCTTTATATCGCTGTTAGATTTTTGTTATTCAAATGCGCGAGGTTGGAAATAAAACAGCTTTAATATGTTTTAAATTAAGCTCCTTTATTAGCCTTTTTAGCAACAATTTGAAACAGCAGAGCTTTGTTTTTGGCTACTTTTCTAAAGCCGTGGTATACGGGGAATGATCTAGCAATAAAAATGGTAAACACTGGCCATTTAGTCGAAACTTTTTCGTTTTCACTTGGTTATAGAACCGAAGATCAAAATGTATGGAATTGACATAAGACGAGTCGAACGTCAACGTCATATTAACGAACGCTTATGTCAATTCCATACATTTTCATCGGCGATTCTATAACGAAGCGAAAACGAAATAAATTTTGTTCACCCCCTGGTTCGTTAATGTTCCATTACGATCAATGCGGCAAGCGACCACGACCGACAAATAATAATCTTTATATTAATATGCGAGCGAAAAACTTTGGATCCCTTTTCATGAAAAATGGGGAAACGTAGGTGATTGAAATTTTGCACAGTAATTACAGTTTATATCGTGAAGGAGTGCATCGAGCTAATATTGTTTTGAAATTATGTTTTATCATACATTTTTTTTTAACAAATAATACATTAAGTACACACACTACAACGCGCACACTACCATGTTTTGACTGACAAGAGAAGAATTATACTCCTTTGTTTATGGTTGAAGTCTGCTGTCAAATTAAAAATGGATTGTTGTTTTTTTTTTATTATTAAATCTGAAATAGTCAATACTTTAAACAGGGAGCCAAATGAAGATGATAATTAAAAATTTCGACCATTGGGTGATCTCTAGTTCAAATAAAATGCCACCTTACGGACGAGGTTATAGGTTTCATTTTCTACCAACATTGGTCTAGCGACCCATACTGCCGCTGCTTTGTAGCAGTGTAGAGCAAAATTAAACCTTCCTACGTCGTTATAAAGTGCAATTTCCTTTGAATTTTTGTCGGTCGCGGTCGCTTGTGGCAAAAATCGGAAAACAACCTTTGCGTTACAATATGCTAAACTTAAAAAAGGTATATTTTTGTGACTCATTTTCTGGTTCGGACTATACCACAGAATATAATATATTAGTTGTACCAAACTATACAACATGACTGGTGAGACGTCATGTTCAATACTTAAGGAGAGTATACTCTGTACTCGATTCTCATATAATTATGTAAAAAAATTAGGTACTTAATTTTTGACCGAATTTTCTTCTAAATAATTGAATCATGGACACTAAGTAAACTACGCGGCTAGGCAAGTAGGCATACTATGCGGCCGGCGCATAATCACCATCAAAATACAAAAAAAAATAACTTTAAACTACATTTACTCAGTGATCGATTGTTTTTTTCATCTAATATAATAGCCAAATATCACGTCCTCGGGTACTGAACATGTCTCACCAGTCATGCAGTAGACGTTGAAGAGAATTATACTGCCTCACTTGTTGTTCGTATAAAATAAAAGAAGGAAACAAGGCTCAGCTTATCGAGATGCAAATGTATGCAGACAATAAAATTATTGTATGGTGAATTAATTGAGCACGAAGTGTTATGTAATTACACGTATATCTTTTATTTTAAAAACTAAATGTAAAATATTATCCTACAAAATTATTTTTAAGACTTTCCGACAGATTTTTGTGCGACGGGCAGACTTTTGACTTAAAATATTACAATGCTTAACTTTTTATTATTTAAAATCGCTTTAGTAACAATCAAAAATTTTTTTTAAATCGCATATTATCACTTTTTCACAGGATAAGAGAGGATATTAGACTTTTTAATTAAAATGTAGTCTTATACGAAATTTCGCATTTGATAAAAACTTTTCTACTTTATTTTGCACAAAACATAATTTCTATTTGAACCACATTGTCAGAGCTCACCCTAGTATATATCCGACAACCTGAACACTTTTTTTTTTTTTTTGACCTGCGACCCTTGAGGATCTATTGTGACTCCTTCGCATTAGAGTACCGTCCCCAACCCAATGCTGCTCATAAATTGAACGATGTGGTTGGGGTTGGTGCCACGAATTTCCTCGGTGGATGTGTATTCGTAGCAACCAAGGTGTAGTAGAGCAGGGCAGTCAAGGAGAAGGTGTATGGGTGTTTCAACCTCCTCCTCGCAGAATCTGCAAGTCATTGAGCTACTAACACCTATTCTGTTAAGGTGCTTATTAAGCTTGCAGTGCCAAGTTAGGCTTCTGGTAAGGATTCTTAATTGATTCCTACCCATGGTGAGCACTATTCCTGACAGTTTCTTGTTGAAGCCAGAAATTTGTGCCTTAGAGTGTTCAAGGCCAGGGGTCTCAACCCATTGCTTCCTGCTCAGTTTGCGAACCCATTCCTCGAGCACTTGCTTTGTGGTACTGGGAGATATTCCACAGACTGGTTCTGGGCCATATATGAGACTCTCAGTCCCAAGCCTAGCCAGTTCGTCCGCGGTTTCGTTACCGGGGACGTTACTGTGGCCCGGGACCCATACTAGGCGTATTTTGTTGTCCTTTCCTAGCATGTTCAACGTCTCAATGCATTCCAGAACCAATTTTGACGAAACTTCTGCAGCAGTCAGTGCTTTAAGTGCAGCTTGACTATCAGAGAAGATAAAAATATTTTTGTTAACTAGTGCCATCTCTAGGCTTTCTAGTAAGCAACCGATGATTGCGAAAACCTCAGCCTGAAACACGGGCGCAAACTCCCCCAAACTGACATGTTTGCCTCTTGGGGGCCTGCCTCCGTAGAATCCAGCTCCCGCACGATTGTCTTTCCTTGATCCATCCGTGAACCAAACTATATCGCTAGGGCGAACATCGATTGGGATTTTTTCTTCCCAGTCCTCCCTGGCAGGTATAAGAACCTGATATTGCTTCGAAAAGCTATGCACCTTGATCATGGCATCTGATGGCATGTCCATGATGGGTGATTCACGAAGAGACTGTTCTAGCTGTCTAAATGGGGTGGAGGCCCAATTTGTCCTGCCCGCCGTCCTGGCCCTGAGAGCCGCCTTTCTGGCCTCCATCTAAACAAGCAGAGGAAGCGGAGTTAGGTTGATCAGGGCCTCGAGGGAAGCGGTGGGTGTTGACGAGAGCCCACCCGTGATTATTAGGCATGCCAGTCTCTGAACGCTGTTCAGATTTTTACGACAGTTTACTTGTTTAGCCTTTTTTTGCCACACTAACTTTTGTGGTACACTTTACGGAAAACTATTGCGCCTATTGCATAATATTAATTAATTTTTATTTTAACATTGTGATTTTTATTTATATGTAGATATATTATCATCGGTCAATCAAGGTTTATATGGTTACTTTTAAATTATAAAAAAAAACTACTTTAAATATACCACGCAGAAAAACGACGCGAGCCTTCACACAGCTCGGCTTTAATTGTGGCTTTAACTAGTTTATTTAAAAAAAGTATAAATTGAAAATTCTAAGATCTAAGCAAACACACAGTCAGACAGTGGAACGCAACTTTATTTTATACTAAATAGTACCTAAAACCTAGCTATAGCTAATAAAACGAGATGATACCCACGCAAAATAAAATGTACGCAATAAAAGAAAAGCCCTAATTGGTCGGAGCCAGCCACCAAATGTATCGTATAATAACGTAATATGTAATGTAATTAAATTTTATCTCATTAATGAATTGGGTTCGGGTTTGTTTCAATAGGCCATAGGACCGTCCACAAAATCAACATTACCAAATTGAATCGCCATGATCGCGATAGCACCTGAGGCGATGCTATCGCCAAAGAGTAATAGGAACCTTTTACCTTTATTCTCGTTAATTCCGAAAACGAAACAAAATGTATTGACTATTGATGCTGTAAAGGAATTTATTGTTTTATGCGCTTATGAGTGTTTTTGTTAATTAAATGATAGTATCTGCATTTTTTGAATATGTACTTAAAATTACTTATATTAATCGTAATAAAACCATTAAGGTATTATGCGAAGTGAAAGTACAAGACGTGACAAATCTACAATGATTTTATGGCCCCGACGATAGCCGAGGATCATATTATTATTGAGATGCTGGCGTGAATGCAATAATATTTCTCTCAAAATTACAAATACATTATGTAAGCCATACACGCTACGGTCTACCGGAGGTATGCCTGCGCAGACTCAAAACCTGTATTGATCTTCGATTTTGCGCCGGTCGCCTGCGCAGGTATTGCATGGCAGGCAGCATGTATGGAAGGCATTCGTTTTCTTTTCCGATATCACTGATATTTGGATGGTTTTGATAGAAAGACGTTAGCGTAGAAATATGGCAAAAATGTCCAGTTTTATCTCATTTTATCCACATGCCAAAAAGCCTTGCAGAATTGTATCACTTGTAGAATATAAGTAAAAGAAAAATAAAAAAGTTGATAGAAGTCACATTTGTCGCATTGACATCTCTTTCAAGCTTTGACACGACAAAATGTAGTTCCATGTTTCATAACAAATTCTTAAGTTCATAAAATGGAGCTAGATTACTGCCTAGCAGTTCTTACATTTATTAATTCTATAGAAATGGTAATTATAATAGTACTTCTATGTCCCTACCTAGATGCAGTCACGATAGAAAAATATATGACTTTAGCCAAGGAACTTGTGCAGAGTAATCATAATACTACAAATGCAATAATAACTCTCCTCATATCAGTGGTTACATGTGGACTTATCAAGCCAATAAATACCTTAAATCAAATTAGTTATGAATATCATACAAGAACACACGAAGAACAATTAACCAGAGTCTACGAATCTACAGTTTCCTCAAGAAACTATTTGCTTGGAGCTTTTAGTGTATTTTTTCTTCTAATTATTTCTCGTCTTCTCGATTTTATTAAATTTTCAGCCAAACTACAAGATCTGTCAAATCTGATGGCTGATTGTAATTTACTGGATGTTACTTTCATACAAAATAGATTGGCTAATGCATCTTTGACTATAAGTGATTCTAAAGATATTTCTGATTATGAAGAGAGCATCACTGATACAATCATCACTGATACAATAGCTAAATTCAGTGAAACTGAGAAATCAAAAATAAAGAACTTTGTGAAGGAAGCACGTAAAATATCAAATAGTAAGAAACTTGAACGGTGCAAGAAAAATAAAGAAAATTAAAATAATGTAGCGTACATTAAAATTGATAATTTAAATAGACACGAGAAGAGCATAAAACGAATTCTAATGTTCAAAAATTCTTCCACAATGTTCAACGTGTTCAGTGCAATATTGTGCACAATTGTATTCCTGGAATCGTTCCTGATGCTGGCATTACTGAGACCAATCGAAACACCTGATGTTATAAGAGACTACTGGCATCGCCTTCGAAAACATAAGCTTTTTTCTCATTACACTTTATTTGCTATTATAGTTATCATTGGAGCAACTACTTTCCTAGATGTAGCTTATGAAAAAATTAGTTTCAAGCATATCAAAGATAGAGATATTACTGGTAATATTGTAGTGATAAGGAAAATCTACCTTTCCAAAGTATTTGTGAGCTACTTTTTATTTGTAACTACTGTTTTCTTTCTTATAGTTATAGAGAGGATGATTCAATTTCATTTGATGATAGCTCGTTTGTTGGATTTTGAGATGATGTGTCGACATGCAATTTTGGGTAGAACAAGTCAGCAAAGTATTATTAATTTATCTGATACAAAAATATAAAATTTAATGTTAACTTATATTTTGTTTGATTATTATTTTTTAAAATTTTATATTATTTTTTATTATTTAAGTTTTATTTTAATAATATTATATCTTATCGTAGTATCTTGTAAACTAGCTAAAAGCGTAGCTAAAAGCCGAGCTATGTGAGGGCTTGCGTCATCACTAACGCAAGCCCTCACTCGCTCGGCTTTTGTGGTGTGAACCTTGACTGACTGATGATAACAGTCAGTCAAGGTGTGTGGGATAGTATTGAAAATATTTTGACTATATATATTTGATAATATTGAAAATATTTTGACTATATTTCATGAAAATAAAGACTTACTTACTTACTATACTCCACTCGGGCTAACTTGTCGCTAGCGGTCATTGACTCCCTGTCAAAATTTGACATTTTCCATATAAAACCACGATAAACAATATCTGACACTTCATTGTCAATCGCGGTTTATATGGAAAATGACAAGTTTTTGATAGGGTGTCAATGACCGCTAGCGACAAGTTAGCCCGAGTGGAGTATATATCACTGTACTGCATGAAACTGTACAGATTGCACAGTGCACACTGATATTAAAAACTCAAATTTTAAATAGTACCTGTAAAGAAAAAACTTGACGTCAATGACAATTGACGTTTAGTATCAAATCAGAAATGTAAAACGAAGTTATTAAAAATACAAAAAGTTAATCTACAACAAAACAAATACAATGATATAGCATAACCGGGGATTAGCAGAATGGATGTCAGCTGCATTATCCTCTCGTGTATTAACACAAATAGCTGCGATCCTAGTACTACTCAACCCCACTCACGATGTCCGCACTATGAACAAAAACTTGCGTGGTTTCCTACAGCATAACAGATCCTGTGTTATTATTGGTCGACTCCTATATTTCATGTTCCTCTTGTATTGTGGAATATTTGTTTCTTTGGAGAACCTATTTGCGCTAATAACTGGTAAAATTGAAGATAGTGAAAAAGCTATAACCCTGTGTCGTGTGGAAAGAAATTATTTGCTTACAGGTATATCTTTGCTACTTTTGTCAGCTTCGGGTAATGCTTTATCTCTAGTAGCATATTCAGCAAAAATTCAAGACTTAGTGCTTGCACCTGGCGGCGATAGGAAAAAAATAACAAGGGCAGAATTGCACTCCGAAAGTATTCTATCCAGCCGGCTTCGAGTGAAAAGATCAGTGTCATACGAAACGATAATATTCTCGGAGGAACTGAAGAATATTATGAAAAAGTCACTTAAATAGGCTTATATAAAATTGGTTAACGCGATCAATAATTGAAATAAGTCCAAAAATCCCGAAATAAACTCGTTACTTCTCGTATCCTGTTTAATTCACGATCTATTTTGTACTGCAAAGGCGTATTTCCTTGTATCATAGCACGTAGGAAATTCTGCCAAGTATTTGGAAATTCTTTGGAATTACAACGAGGCGAGGCGACGGGAATATTCGAAGAGACAGTGCCATAAAAATAAAATGGTGCGACTAAAGGGAAGAAAATGGTGAATCGAAATATATTGTTCCGGAGGAAAGCTCAAACCTTTCTTGTAGGTTTAATCTGAAAGTATTAGGTAACAGAGCTGCTGAGAAATTCTACGCTGAAATATATATTATTATGCATGCTATATTATGCTTGGTTTCACAACAGCTCTAAGACTGTTGCTATAACCGCTCGCTGATTCTCAACACTGATGTGCGAAATGTATGAAATTCTAAGAAGCGTTTTAACCTATCAATCCCCATAATATTGTGTCTGCGATTCCCACGATCGAGGTATTAACCGAACGGCCACCGGCGGCCGCGTAACAATTGAATAGCTATTGTGTCTCTAATTCCCACGATCGAGGTATAGTTTTAAATTTTTACTAAGCAATTTGAACAAAATTTAATTTTACCTTTCACCTTTAATTTCTAGATTCATCTGGCGTAAAACATCATATTTTATTGGTGGCTGGTTGAGATAAGAAATATATTGCATTATTCAATTCTATAAAACCATAGCGTTTCAAAGCGAGTGCCAACAGATCTGATCTTAGATAAATGTAACCTAAATAAGCTTCAGCAAGCATTAACCTGAAATCCGCGGTTATCTATATCTCGGTCATCTGCAAAATATTTCGCAATGTTTGTGTTAATTTTGTATTTTCCCGCAATATATACCGCATATATTGTTCTAGCTTGAAAAAATATTATCACAAATGTGTTTGTTAATTCATCAGTCAAGAACTACTAAACTAGTTTTGACTAGCGAAAACAGAAGTTAAGGCTCTAGATCAACGCTAAGGCCAATTTATATCCCAAAAATATATAGTTCCCGTTGTATAGTATCTTTACTAGATTTTACCTACTGTGCAGTTCTTGGAACTTGTAGGCTTTTTTCATTTTTGGAACATAAAATATGATTAGGGATCAGAGCCAAATTTTTCCAGTTTTTACTTTTACATTACTAATAGTAGCCTCAAAAGATACCTATTTATTAAAAACATAGATTTTGTCATCAAAAATTCATTAACGAGCTACCAATTACAATTACAAGCCTCCACAGTCCACAAGACTGTGGAAGCTTGTAATTGTTTTTTTATAAACCATCACATAATAGCATATTTTATTGTAGCTAAATTGCCGTAAAGTGTCTCCACCACGGTAAACCGCGGATTTTGCACAATCACATATGACACATTTTCCAGGGTTCATTATTGTTTTGTACGGAACCCGATTAAACAATGGCAATATATTCACTTGGCAAACTCAAAGTCCTACTTTCAACGAAGCTCAGTTCAGAAATATGCGTAGTCTTTCGTTGGTGGTTTTGGCAAGCGTTCAGAACGGTTCGGCGCCAGTTTACTTGTATAGGCGATTTTTGCGTCGTTCTTTTATTAAGTAAAATAACATTTTCGATGGTTATTTTTTTCTGTTAAATTTTAAAAGTAAGGTGTGCGAGTTTGAATATGAATTTGAATCGTTATTATCATCATCAGCTTATTGCCAAGGTTGCAAGGGTTTTTTCCACAAACCAACATCAAAATCTAGATAGTCCTCATTCTTTAACTACCTGCCACTGAAGCTACTATTTTCCGTCCTGGGATCTAAAAGTATCTTGATTCTCAATAATTATCATCTAGATAGAGATGACAGACATACACACATTATCCATACTATACTATACTTACTAAGTATTAACTAGTTAATTAATCTATACTTCCATACTGATATTATAAATGCGAAAGTGTGTCTGTCTGTCTGAAATTTGGTATATAAGATACTTTGAGTCCCGTGAAAGGACATTGGATACTTCTTATCCCGGGAAAATGCACGGTTCCCGCGTGATAAATGAATTTTTGCGCAACGGAGTTGCGGGCGCCTTATGGTACTTAAGAGGATACACCAGGGGCTAGAGAAATGAAAAAAAAGTACGTGTAATATCTATAGCTGTCTCCCTTACCTCAAGCCTATACCGCAGAACACGATAGAGACAACTGCAGAAAATCAACGATTCGTTGTCCCCTGATTCCTTCTCCAAAACTTAACCGATGTAAGTACATTTTTCACTAAAGATTAAAGAAAGGTTTGAGCTGTGTTCCTATGTTAAATCTGGCCATTTTTTTGGGGTTTTTGACATTCATATCTTATTTAATAATTAAATTATGAAAAAAAGGAAAACATAGGGACATTGTATTAGTGGCCGTAGATATTCAGGAAAAAATTATAACTTTACTAGCATTATCCAGGGAGGAAACAGGTGACAGCGTTTGTATGGAAAAAAGGGCGGTGTGGACTCCTCTTAGGCGCTCCTCCTACGGAGATGCCGTAATTTACCGTTTTTAGAGTAGTATTAACTAATGATTTAAAACCTACAAAATTATAATAAAAACACAGCAATAATCTTCCGATTATGAACATTCCTTTCTCCGTTATTAATTTCCTATTTTTGTTTATTATACTCATGATATCGGCTTCCAAAGTAATACCAATTAATTAAATTCAAGCATTATATATTCAGTACATTATATCTCCTTAGAGTATTTACAAATTCCGTTTATTTAAACATACGCCAATAGATCGACAATTTCATTAACTACATATTATGATTTTTCGTTTGAATTTTTTTAGACCAATTTTGAACTAAGATAATTAAAAAAAAAAGGATTTTGGTGCGATCTTGTATGGTCAAGGTCGTTTGCTCAAGGGATGGCCTTGATAAATTAGTATGAACTATTGTAGTATCTTGAAAGGCGTATACATATTTACTCGTGGGCAAATTAATGTTGGTCCAGCCTACTTTAATAGGAAGTATGCATATATTAAAATATCTTTTGCCCGTAAATTTCGGGTCGGGTCGCTTTGTGTTTATTATTTATCCCTGGTACAGCGTGTTCGCTCCCCGAGGATATCTGGGACTTGGTACAGGAATTTCGGAGTGGAGTTATTCGTCGTATACGGTTCTTTAATTATATATACACATATAAATTCTTAAACAGATTTTGTTGTAGAATTTTCTACGGTTCGTGTTTATCCGCAGAGTCCAAGAATATATAAATATATAATGAAACTTGTAATACAGGAGAAGAGAATGTAGCTAGAATATATTTCTTCCGGCCTCCTTTTTTAATTTTCGCAAGTACAAACGAACAAACGGATCGCCCGTTAAAAGTGGCAAACGTCGTGGACATACGAAACGCTTGTAAAGTGTAAAGGCGTCAGACTTAAAAAATCGGCAAAGTGAGAGTTGGACTCCCGCCCGAAGGGTTCCGTACCATTATAGAGCAAAATTATTTTTTTATTTTATTTTAATATTATTATTAAATATTAAAGTACACATATTACTAAAGATTTTGTAAAAATTCAAGTAGGTACCTACCTGTTGCCATTAATGATATAGATCAAAAAAGGCCAAAAAATCCTGTTTGTTGTATGGGAAAAATTAATTTTATTTTGTTTTTAGTATTTGTTGTTATAGCGGTAACAGAATATATTATACACAATCTGTGAAAATTTCAACTCTATAGCTATTACCGTTCTTGAGTAATAGCCTGGAGACAGACAACGAATTCTTAGTAGTAGGGTCCCGTTTTTACCCTTTGGGTACGGAACTCTACAAAATATAATGAAAATTATTAGGCTTGACTTATAATTTATATGAGTCCGCGCGAACGAGCGGCTTGGCCGCTACACCGCGAGATCACAAACAACCTAAGAATGTAACGATTTATTCAAATAGCGGCGCGGTCGCGCTGTCTTTTACATATTGCTTGTGATTTCGCGGTATAGTCAGGCGTTCGGGCGGACACGTAAAACGAGCCTAAGGCTGCGTTTCCACGGAGATGTGTTGCGATGAATGTGTTTTTAAGATCCAATAGCATCGCCGCGCTGAGCGATGTCGTGGCAAGCTCACGTCAATGATGCGATTCTATTGGTTCTCAAAAACACATCCCTCGCAACATATCTCTGGTGGAATCGCAGCCTAAAGATTTACAAACCGTAAAAATAATCAAATACTTACCAAAGTTATTTATTTAACAGCTTCAAATTAATACTAAATCAAAATGGATGAGAATTTGAACTTTAATAGTATCAATAAGACAATAGTATAGTTTATACGGGCTTTAAACTTAATTTAAGGTATCAGTTAAACAAGACACGACTTAAATAACTACTCGGCGGCAACACTTAATCCCTTATCTAGGATGGATTTATACCTTAAGCGCCATTTACAATGGTACTGCAACAAGTTCAGAGAATTAACCGAAACTACGCCATAATAGGTAGTGATAGAGTTGTTTTCAGCTTGCATTATAATCGGGGTCAGAATAATTGATCGAAATTGGATACCCAGTAAAATGTGATCTTAGAAACATTTACTATTGTTTGGTTTGGTGGTGAAATTAGTATTATTATAAGAAATTAAATACTTGTAGAGCTTAGAAGTTTAGATTTTTTATCTAAAAAGATTATATCAATGAAAAAAAAATAATATTAAATAAAAAAACTACGTGAAAAACGCTGAAAATAAATTTCGCCAGCTTAACTGGAGCGAGTTGAGACAGCAACAGACATTTCTTGAAGACAAAGCGGGACAACCGTCGTCCTTCTAATGGCCCGAGGCGCGCAGCTTTAAAGGCGGTACTCGTAAATAAATGAGCGAATGTGTTTTTTTCACAAACTGATAGCTCGGGGATAGAGGGCAATGTTTCATGTGAAACTAGGTAAGATTACTACAAACCATACTAACATAATAAATGCGAAAGTGTGTCTGTCTGACTGTCTATGGACGCTTCACACCACGTCAGTCTGGCCCCGTGCTAAGTACCTGAAGGACTTGTGTTACAGGTACCAGACAACGGAAATATATTTAATATTTTTATACTTTACATATATTTAAGATTTTTATTAAATCATAAGCTGTCTGTTACCTCTTCACGCCCAAACCGCTGAACCGATTTTGTTGAATGGATACTTTTATGCTTGAAAAGTGTACGGTTCCCGGATAAACGAATTTTGAAGCAACGGAGTTTCTCACGTCATCGAGTAAATCATAAAAACATTACGATTAACAAACGAACTTTCACAATTCCCGTGTTAACGAGGATTTATTCGAGTTTGACTCCGTGACATCGCTCGGACCTCTAACTTTTTAAAAGCTCGTAATTACGGGTATTTTTGTACCAATTTTCTAACATCGTATGCGTATTTAAATAAAAATGGATTTTAAATTACGTAAGTTTTTTTTTTTTTTAAATAAATAAGCGGGCAAACGAGCAAACGGGTCACCTGATGGAAAGCAACTTCCGTCGCCCATGGACACTCGCAGCATCAGAAGAGCTGCAAGTGCGTTGCCGGCCTTTTAAGAGGGAATAGGGTAATAGGGGAGGGTAGGGAAGGGAAGGGAAGGGAATAGTTGAGGGTAGGGAAGGGAATAGGGTAGGGGTTAGGGGATTGGGCCTCCGGTAAACTCACTCACTCGGCGAAACACAGCGCAAGCGCTGTTTCACGCCGGTTTTCTGTGTGAACGTGTTATTTATCCGGTCGAGCCGGCCCATTCGTGCCGAAGCATGGCTCTCCCACGTAAGTCTCGTTAAAACTCGAGAAAAGCTGAACCGATTTGGTTAATTTTTGTCTTGAAATGTTCGTGGAAGTCTAGGGAAGGTTTATATAAGGATAAAATGTACTCTGATATAATTATACAATGTTCGCTGTGTCATCCAGTTTTATTATAAAATACTGTAGCTGTTTGATGCTACAAGCCTGAATCGCACTATCGAAATTTTCGGAGTACTGGACCAAAAAACTACTTCTTAAATTAAAGGTTTTAGGAATATTATAAAGGGTCTCTGTTACACTGATTGCAAATCTTTGTAACTACACAAAATAATTGAGGAAAACAGAAATGAAGTTCTAAATCATGCTTAATGATCTGTCTAACAACACAGTAAACGGTTGGTTAAGCTAAACTACTTTGTAATGTTTGAAGACTTGTGTCGTATTTACATAAAAACTAGCTGTCCAGGCAAACGTTGCTTTGCCATTATAATATTATAAAGTATTTCGACCATAATATTATTTTATTGAAGTGAAGTAAATATGTATGTTACCATGGCAACGCCCATCGCTATCCCGTCGCTCAATACGACACGTATTGAGCGATATATGACACGAGAATTTTATATACAGTGTGTAACAAAAATAAGTGATAATACTTTAGGGTGCGTACGTGTTCCTTGTAGAGAGTTCACTGTGAAAGTAGCAGCGCTGAAAGACCAACATTTTTTTTCACTTTTGTATGGGGAAACTCGTGACGCTCGAGCGCTTGCCCATACAAAAGTGAAAAAAAAATGTGGTCTTTCAGCATTGCAACTTTCACAGTGAACTCTCTACAAGGAACACATACACACCCATATATATATATATATATATATATATATATATGGAATCTCGGAATCGGCTCCAACGATTTTCATGAAATTTAGTATATAGGGGGTTTCGGGGCGATAAATCGATCTAGCTAGGAATCATTTTTAGAAAATGTCATTTTCATCGAATACCGAGCAAAGCTCGGTCAAATAGCTAGTTTATAATAAAGTATCGTACACTAAATAAGGATATTATTACTACGAGTACGCCAATAAAAATAATATAACGTAACATTATCTCCCCATTTTACAATATAGGTCAGGAGCCCACAACATGGAATCCCCATCAGCAACTTTGCATTTTTACCGCCATTTTAATAAGTGTTTATTTTAGCGATCTCGGCGCAAAAATGTAAGGCACCGGGTTGATTGTGATATTGAATTATGTAAAAATGAGACAAAAATGTTAGTATCTTAAAAATGTTAGTATTTGAGTAAAAAATGTTAGTATTTGAGGTATGTGCTACGGTATAAGAAGAAGAAAGTAAAAGGTTTGTTTATTTGCATCAAATTATTTTTATAACTATTACAATATCAATTTTAGTTATATTTAACAGATACATAGATTGCAGCGCAAGACGTAACATTTAGACTTCTCAAAAAATTCCTGCCATAATATTATCACATTTCCATAGCTGCTAGAAATAATAAAATAAAACATGCACACACACACACACACACACACACACACACACACACACACACACAAAGACGCGTCTTAGTTAAATAAATAAATAAAATAAACTTCGTAAGTTTATTTCTCGGAATATTGCTAAAAAAAATAATAACAAACTATTTTTTTTTAAATTCTATTTGTCTTTTCTCTATGATAATATTATTTTGTATGTACCCTTAAGAATTTAGTCAAGCCCTATAACACAAGTGTTCTTAGTGTAGGGGTTGCGCACTTTGATTTGTAAACCTTGGTGCTATATTAATATTTGTGTTCCTATCTGAATTTGTATTTAATTAGACACAACAAGGTTTTATTTATTTATTTATTCCTTCATCTATGTTCTAAAATCGTTATTTTTCGATTATCAACAAAATCACACCTAAAATAAGTATAAAGTGGTCGTGTTTAAATCCAAAATTTCGGTGATCAATAATACCGACAACGTAACAATGAGTTATTGTTGGTTCCCTGCCAACTGTTGAGTAATATGCCGAGATATATCTTCCGTACAGAGGATTTTTCACTTCTAATTTATAGCAATTTAAAATTTATGAAATTAAAGACCGAAGGAAATATCTTATAGGATTCAGTGACAGTAAATGTTTAAAAATATTAATTGTATTAATCTAATTAAAAATTAACTCAGGTTTATTCGTGATTTGGTTCGATTCGTTAAGAAAAATTTGAAAAAAATCAGTCAAGTGCGAGTTAGACCACACCACAGCGAGCTAGGGTTTCGTACCACAATAGAGCAAATATAGACTGAAAATTGTGTTTTTTGTATGGGAGCCCTCCATAATTATTAATTTTATTTAATTATTAAAGTACAAATACAACTGAGTAGTGAATATTTCGTGCCTATGTGTTACCGTTGTTGATATCGAGCAAAAAATAGTAAAAAAATCACGTTTGTTGTATGGGAGCCCCCATAAATATTTAATTTATTTTGTTTTGAAAATTTCAGATATCTAGCTATATTGGTTCTTGAGTTACGGCCTGGAGACACACAGACAGACAGACGGACAGACATCGAAGACTTAGTAATAGGGTCCCATTTTTACCCTTTGGGTACGGAACCCTAAAAAGAAGCTTAACTAATCGTAGCATTCTAGCTACGACGCGTAGCATGTGCGCAGCTTCGTAACAAAAAAACGTAGACAGTGCTAGGAAATTTCGTAGCCATGTTTCTCGCACATAAAATTACCGCTATTAAAAACTGTCCAATGTCCTTTTTCGGGGCTTAAATTCAAATTCAAATTCTTTATTCACAGAATTTAGTTTTACAATGTACCATCGAGGAAGTTGATTCCTATGCAATTGACAGACCAACGTTATTTAGTCGAATATGTCAATTCAATGTTAATTGTGATCTGTCACTCTGTCAGCTGGGTTTGACGTAGCGCAACCAAACTACTTAGGTCCCCGATTTGCATAGGAATCAACTTCTCTGATAGTACATGTAGGTGGTAAGGTATATTTAGTTCTTACATTCTACTATGATTTGCATGGTGTGTGAAGTTCTAGTATTATACATTACTTATATTAAAAGAAACCAATATTACACAATTTTAAAATAATGTTATCTCTATACCAAAGTTCGTGTATACCATTTCAGTAGTATTAAGGTTTAAAAATACAACTGATTGACATGTTCGCGTTTATAGTTTATACACATATTATTAGTATGTATACAATCTACTCAAATACATACACACAAATCATGACATTACGAATATATTTTTCTTTTTATTTTGTTACTAACGAATAATCCGGTCTACCAAAATAGTAAAAAAGGTCCTTATTTCAGGCATAAATGTACCCATAGAAAATATGTAAAATTAAAATTAAAAATAAAATAATGTTGACACTGTAAAGGGGTGTCCAGTCATAAAATCACTTCTTGTTCTGGTTCATGTGAACAGAGATCCACCGCACGTACATTAGATCATTGTAGTAAAATATCAACGTCAATTTGTTGGGACAAGATTTTTCAAGATCCTTTTTTATCTTGCGTAGTATTTAATAAATAACACGCCTCAGTGTAAAAACACTTCGCCGTGACTCACTAACGAACGTAACACTTTTTTCTTTTGAATTATTAAATACAGGTGCCGTGACACGTATAGGGACTGAGTGCGGATTCCTCACAGATGTCTTGTAAAGTTACAATATGACATGTAAACAGGTGATTCAAATGCTTATTTAGAGGACGTAATTACAGAAACCCTTATATGGTGTGAATATTCAACTCCAGATTTATCGTGGATACGATATTCTGTTTAGGTACGTACGTATACGGTGCGAAAAAATGAACTGCAATTTTTTGTGTGTACGATCAAAATAATATGCTTTCACAAATACGCTAATTAGGCAGAAAAATATAATTGTTCCTCTTGAAAAAACTGCGAATACGATAGAAAATCAATTTCAATCATAATAACATAATAATAAAAAAAACAAAATTGCTAAATAATTTAACTAACTTACTTTTTTGTATCTTATATCTATAAACGAGCAATTCTTGTATAAGTATATATAATTGGAATCTCGGAATCGGCTCCAACGATTTTAATGAAATTTAGTAGGTATATAGGGGGTTTCGGGGGCGACCAATCTATCTAGCTAGGAATCATTTTTAGAAAATGTCATTTTATTCGTGTTTTATCGAATATCGAGCAAATCTCGGTCAATTAGCTAGTATATATAATAGCCAACAAACCTTACAATTTTTTGTATTTCAAAACAAGGTGTGTACAAATTTTTCATAAAAATATTTCAAATAAACAAACCAATATTGACGTTAGCTACTGCAGCGTGAAGCGTTTGCCAGTTAAATCTAAAAATATACCGCGTGGGCGGCCTGACAATGTTCAACAAAATTATACACGTAGGCCGTTTGCTCTGTTAGTTAAAAGAGACTAAAGAGACTCGTTAGAATCAAACCTTCACGGTCTTACAAAAGATTTAACATCTGTTAAACAGTTGTTTTGAGACCATTTTGTACTGAATTTTTCTCTAATCAACTGTTCATCAGGTGTTTAAATATTTTGTAGTAAGACCGTAAGTCCGTTTATGGTCAAACAATAATCAGGCCTCGCTGATCGCATAATATGCTCAGCTACGTACATGTCGAACGCGGTGCGTAGTGTACGAAAGCAGCGCGTACGGTGCGGACGAACGTGCGAGGTTTCACATAATTTCATACAACGAATTCTAAAATGCGCGTGCATGCTATTAAATGTGCGATCACCTTTACTAAAGCGGCAAAAGTAATCCGTAATGTCTCACTTCACCCGAGACAATTTGGTGATAGACAGACGAAAAGTCTACTGTCATTTTCCTCGTTGGTTACGAAACCAAAAAATTCACTTCGTATGTAATAAGCAAAGTATAACACAGTAAAAAGTGACCGCCCAATAATTTGACCAATGAGTATTAAAACGCTAGGGTTAGAAGCAGTAACTCGCGCGTAAAACAAATGAATTTGGTGGCAGCGGTGGTAGGGATGAACGGTCAGTACCATCTTCGACCTTACTGCGCAGTGATAAAGTTCAAAACAGTCAAACCAGATCTGAAGCATTACGCTGCTTTTGTTCGATGAGGCGTAGGAGGCTCTTAAAATGACCTACAATTGAGAGCCGTTGAATAATTTAAGTATTTCGGGCTTTTATTTGTGTTTATCTTAACATTGAGTTGTACATAATAGCCCATTATTTAAGAAAATAAACAACATTGCAGCTTTTCAAACTTAAATAGGACACACTTCAAACGTAATTCAAATGTTTATTTTGTTGTTAATTATCAATTCGTTTGCTAAATAATTACAAGCTTTTTTATCGTTAATTTGATTACAAAAAAGTTTCTTTGTTCCTTGTTAGTATTTAAATATTAAATATAGTAAATACTTTCAAAAATTCAAGAAGTTGGTTTTTTTAATCTACCCATGATTAGTATTTGGCTTGCTCACACCTACTTGCGAACATTCAGGTTAAAGTTTAAGTTAACCCTGATTTCTATATAATGATATCTCCTCTCTTTAAGGTTTAATGATTGAAATGTCATTGGCAAGAAAGTAAAAAATATACTGACAAAACGAAACAGAAACTAACTTGGTATTTCCAATCGCTAAGTGAAACAAATTAAGCTCCTCCATCTCATATCCCCCTGGTAGATATAGACGCTGTTGACGCCCCAATAAGCGATACTTCCGCTCGTTGGTTTACGATTTCCTAGCGCGACTGAACAATTTCCTTGCATCCAATCCAAGTAATCGTTTTTCCGGTGTTAATTTGTATCATTGATTGCTCGATGGGACCACGCCTGAGTATTTACTGCTCTAAGTTTCTGCTGTCCTGGTAAAAGATGGATTTTTGAAATTGTTTTTTGATAAATTAGATTTTTTTCAATTAAAAAAAAATACATTAGAAAATAGAAGTATCCTATTTATGTCAAAATTCAAGGTTTGGTAATTTCAGAAAAGAAGCGGGCTTTATAAAGTCCAAAAATACTAAATAAAATTTTTATTTGTTAAGATTTGATTGCATTGTATTAATTCTGATTCAGTTTAGAAATGACTCTGCAATGAAAAATATTCTATATATTATTATACAGGTAGAACGAAAACATGAAAGCGTAGTTGCACCTTCTTGTTACAAATTCTAATTCCGAAATTCATAACCGAATTATGTTTCAACTTTTTGTAACAAGTTAAACTTAATGAAATTACAGAGTTCTTTGTGACAGTATCAAAAAGGTTCAAAGGGTGACAGGACTTTAATAAATATTCAAATAGCGGAAGAACCGCGGGTGACGAATGTGGGTCAAACTGGACCTTTCTCAGGTAAGTAAGATTTGAATTAAATTAAAATTGGTTTCTGGCATTTCCATAATTGCGCCATTACGTAACAGATACCCCGACCTAATCTGAAAACAATTTGGGGGAAGTGGCGGTACTTGTTCGAAGTGGTCATTGGAATTGCCTGCGTCGAAACAGACGGGCGCTAATAATCTTGTCAAAAGCCTTTAAGTGTTGTTTATGCCAATGCGTCCTCTAACTGATCTGCCCAAGTAGACAAGTGGCAAGCGATTATCGTAAACGCTAACAAAATGTATGCGATTTGACATAAGTCATCGCTTCGCTAGCAAATACTACTGTCAAATCCCATACATTTTGTGGCGTTGGCGTTTACGATAATCGCTTGCCACTTGTCTAGGCCATCTGGATGTAATTTTAAAGGCCCCCATAAACGAAGAGACCATCCTGTTAATCAGTTCGCAGACATGACATGGTCGTTGAATTTTTGTCTCCTAATCGGGTATATCTGAGAATATATCAACTATTTACAAACAAAATAGCACATGCGTTAAGAGAACGTTCTTATTATCGGGCGTTGGCCCACCACACCATTTACTACCTGTATCTCGTGTCGCCAGGATCGACAGCGGTATGCAACCACGAAAACCCTTTAATATGATCTCAGGCAGCCCGAAGGACATGCAAAAACTGTCTTGGGTCTTACAACGAAATTAATCAGAAGAAAAAAGAAGGAGTAGGAAGACTTCCAATTTTCCTCCCCATACAAAGCGGTAAAATAACGTTTGCCGGGCCAGCTACTACTAAAATATTTGTGCAAACATTAAAATGGCCGTGTTATTATAAATAATGATGCTAACTCCAGCTCCGCTGCCCACTCGCTATAACGTGCACTACCAAGTTATATTTCAAATTATAAATGCAATTAACGTCAGCAACACAAAATTTTACTCAAAACTAGCTTCATTTATACGCAGATCTATTGTTCCTAGTAATTACACAGTTTATTAGATTTAAGCTGTAATACATAACAAGGTTATAATGTCATTTTGATGCTGTATTATCGCATTTGCTTGGTGTTAGGTTTGATTTGGTGTACGCTTAGTAATTCTAAATAATATTAGAAGTATGACTTATATTTTAAGATAATATTAGTTTAATCTCAAAATATGGTTACATTAGGAACCTTACTGTAGCTTGTTAAATATTAATTATCTTCTTTGCCTGTATGTAAACACAGAAATATTATACTCCATTTTGGCTACAATAAAGTCGATTAATATAACGCAAATAGTGAACGACAGAAAATGTAGCGTACGCTAGTGTAAGTAATTATTGTTAATAATATTGTGCAGATGGATGTTTTGCTACACACTTTAAAATTAAAAGGTCTCTTAAAATTATAAGGTGAAATACAGCAAAGCTGAAAGAGTTACTTTTAATATAATTATTGTATCTAGCGACCCGCCCGGGCGTCGCATGGGTATAAAATATATAGACACTTAAAAAAAATATAAAAAACGATATCCTATGATCCTTCACTGTCTAAAAAAAAAAACTTGTTCGCAAGATAAGCCCTTTCAAATAATTTCCCCCGTTTTTCCACATTCGGAGCCTATAGCCTATAGCCTTTCTCAATAAATGGGCTATCTAACACTGAAATAATTTTTCAAATAGGACCAGTACTTCCTAAGATAAGCGCGTTCAAGTTAGCCCTTTCAAATAATTTTCCCCGTTTCTTCCACATTTTCCTCTATTTCTTCGCTTTTATTAGTCTTAGCGTGATAAAATATAGCCTATAACCTTTCTCGATAAATGGGCTATCTAGCACTGAAAGAATCATCAAAATCCGTTGCGTAGTTTTAAAGATTAAAGGGAACAAAGGGACATGAGGGAAAAAAGCGACTTTGTTTTATAAGTATAGATGGAAATTTATGGGGCCTCATAAAACATAGAAGTCAAAATTAACTTTTTCAGTGCCACTATCTTCGCTTTAAGGTGCTCCCTCAGCATTCGCGTGTAATGTAACATTATAGATTCAGCTTTGAGCATTACATTACAAAAGGTACTACCTCACTGACCAACGAGCATTATAGATTCGATTTTCAGCATTCCATAGCAAGTTGACTTCGCTGTCATGGCATTGGTGTTACAAGTCATATAAAGATATTACACATTGTATCATTAGAAGGTGCGCATTGTAATGCTCGGTTTTCCTCCCTCGCTCGACTCTGTAACGTTACATTACAAGCGAATGCGAAATACGGGGACACGTATAGATAGATTGTACACGTAATATTATAACTTTCTTTTACTGCAACTTGTAAATTCAATAATTATACACTTTTCTTGCACTTATTCCAGATTATATGCGTATAATTATTGAATTGAACATGAATTTCCACCAAGAAGATAAAATACATTAAATAGGTATCTCAACTTGTAAAATAAAAATTCTGATACTGATGATGGCGACACAGCTTTCCAAACAAAAGGCGGTACTTCAAACTATAAACCGTGTGTTTCTCGAAACTTTCCAATCCAGTAGTCTCAAAAGATGACGCAGACAAAACTGGCCCAAGGTAAGATTTCGCATCTCGTAATTAAAAAAAAAGTCCATCAAAGGATTAGACGAGTATTCACAAGTTAAATAGGTTACCAAGATTAACCGACGTATATGAATATGACGGCAAAAGTCTTGCATTTAGGCCGCGAGTTGGCCGAGTTACGTTGGATTTTAATTAAATACAGCATTAAGATTCTCGGCTAAAAACTCCGGTGTTAGGTGGACAAAATCTAAATGAGAATGGTTTTATGAAAAGGATTAAAAATACAGCGGCTGGATGGAATATAAAAGGAAGAAGGTAGATTTAACCTAAAGTCCAGAGCATAACTAATTTATAATTTATAAATATAGCTTTAGCCAAGATACTTAAATATTATTATATTATCACGGCTGAAAACTCCAGTATCAGGTAGGTATGTGAAAAAATCTAAATATAATATAAGAATGGTTTTATAAAAAGGAATAACAATATAGAGGTTGAATGGAAAATAAGAGAAGGTACATAAGATTCTGGAGAATAATACTAATATAAACTAATCTTTGGTAAAAATTCCGGTACTAGGTGTGTAATGTGACAAAATCTAAATGAGAATAATATACGAAAGGGATCGAGAATATAGAGGTTGAATGGAAAATATGAGAAGGTACACAATATTCTCAACTAGTCGAGAGAGACAGTAGAGTAGGTAATGAGACAAAATCTATATATTTTTTTTTATGAAATAAGGGGGCAAACGAGCAAACGGGTCACCTGATGGAAAGCAACTTCCGTTGCCCATTTTCACTCGCAGCATCAGAAGAGCTGCAAGTGCGTTGCCGGCCTTTTAAGAGGGAATAGGGTAATACGGGAGGGTAGGGAAGGGAAGGGAAGGGAATAGTTGAGGATAGGGAAGGGAATAGGGTAGGGGTTAGGGGATTGGGAATATCTTATATACGTGGGAGAGCCATGCTTCCGCACGAATGGACCGGCTCGACCGGAGAAATACCACGTTCTCACAGAAAACCGGCGTGAAACAGTGCTTGCGCTGTGTTTCGCCGAGTGAGTGAGTTTACCGGAGGCCCAATCCCCTACCCTAATCCCTTCCCTACCCTCTCTTATTCCCTTCCCTTCCCTACCCTCCCCTATTACCCTATTCGCTCTCAAAAGGCCGGCAACGCACCTGCAGCTCTTATGATGCTGCGAGTGTCCATGGGCGACGGAAGTTGCTTTCCATCAGGTGACCCGTTTGCTGGTTTGCCCCCTTATTTCATAAAAAAAAAAATATATATATATTAGAAAATTTCGATAGAACGATGCAGGATTGCGATGCTAGTTAGTCTGCCACACATTATACCGTACTAAAATCAATCTCAACTGATTGACCGTCATATCTTTTTCGTATTATTATTATAATACCAAACTGTGATGTAACTTGAGAATCCCATTATCAGCATCTCAGTTATATAATAAACTAGTTGTCCCGGAAACGTTGTTTTGCCATATAAAGTATTTCGCCCGTATTATTTTATTGAAGTGACAAAATAAGTATGTCACCATGGCAACGTCCATCGCTATATATACTGATTTTTATCAAATTTTATATGCATATAAAATTTGATAAAAATCAGTAAAGCCGTTTCGGGGGTGTACGGTAACTAACATTGTGACACGATTATTTTATATATATATATATATATATATATATATATATATATATATATATATATATATATATATATATATATATATATATATATATATATATATATATATATATATATATATATATATATATATATATATATATATATATATATATATATATATATATATATATATTTTATTACGGTAACTAACATTGTGACACGAGTATTATATATATATATATATATTTAAATCGCCGAAGACTTGTTGCGTCTTTTCAAAGTCGAACCCTATGGCGTCTACCATTTCCAATGACTTTTTAATTGTTATTCGTGCGAATATAGTTACATTGCTGTCATGTGAATTCTATTGTCGACAAGAAATTTTGTTTACGTACGAAAATTAGATATTCAATTTGAAATAATTCTCGCTGGTTTTTTGCTTCCGTTCTCGATGGAAATCATGTGACACATTGTATATTTTTGTATTCGTTCCATGCATTTAATCGTTTTTCCTACATCCATTTAAATGTATGGTTATATTGATACCGTATATTGTACTATATTAATTCCATGCATTCTACTAATTAAATGACTCCTTACTATATTTGAGATTATATCGGTACCGTATATTATTTTTGTATGTTCGCCATAAACTGTTGAGTTTGTTGCTTCCTCCTAACCTTATATGTTATATCGATACATACATAGGTACCTATATAATAGATCCCAATAAATTCATTGCGTGATGTGGTCTCTGTCTACCCCAATGAGGGACAGGAGTGACGATATGTATGTATAAATAGAGAATCATCCCTCTTTATGAAGTCGATTAAAATGAAATACTTATTTCTATAACTTGGAGTACATAACAGACATTAAAAACAAGTTAGCCCTATATTACATAGATTAATTAAATTTTAAATTATAATCAGGTAAGTCCGCTAGGCTAACTAAAAAATATTAAGAATAATTATGATAGATATGATCATTTTATTTATGTGAGCGTGTTTCTTCTGAACTTAAGTATGAACACAAAATAAAACAATTGTTTCGGTAGTAGGTATTTTTAAGTTTTATTGTTTAAAATCAAGTAGGTACAATAATAAACCCATAGTCATAATAATCAAAGTGTCGGACAAATCAAATACACCGAAATAGGAACATAAAAGTAATTTAAGAAATTAACAATTTTAAGAACGACCAGTTGAGAGGGTAATTTACTGTGACATTGACTATAGTTAACTTGTGTATGTAAGCAATACTAGTTTTCAATCGTGGCTCTGCCCACGTGACAAGTTGAAAAAATTTAACAAATTGAAATTCGTTATTAGCCGTTTAGGCGTTAAAAAAAATAAAACAAAAATGCTTAGAAAAATATTAACCTGAAGAATCACATATCAGACATACCTATCAGTACAAAGTCTCAAAAAAAGGCCCTTTAGGCGTCGAAAAGAAAAATAAAAACGTTTAAAAAATTATTAACGTACCTATCAAAAATAAGATAAAACAGTCCAAAATCTCAAAAAATTACACAACTACACAAAAATTACACAACAATATATATACTTTGTTTGTAAATTTAAATTATGGTTATTATCTATAATAGTACCTATTATTTCTGTTTATTTGTTTTGTACAAAAAGAGGACGGTATTTGATTATAATACAAGTTCACAATAATAATAAATTTTTTCGTAAGTAGTTGGTTAACGCGCGCGCGTAAGCAAACACGACGCGACGATGCGTTCTGTGCTGTGATAGTCATAGTCAATCATGGTTGTCGTGATTGATGTAGATCGTTTCGATCGTTTTTTGTATTGTTTATTGTATCTTCTTCTTCCTAGTCGTATCCTCATGGCTGAGGGACGTGACCACCAAAATTTGCTTTTTGGGATAGGGCTCTCCACTTGTCTCTATTTTTGGCCTGATGAAATGCCTCCTGGAACGTGCAGTCAGCAGCCTTGACAATCGCGTCTGTCCATCGTGTAGCCACTCTGCCTCTGCTTCTTTTCCCCTCTAATTGCCCAGCTAGTATGAGACTCTCAAGATTATTAGGCTCCCGGCGGGCTATGTGGCCAAAAAAGGCAAGTGATCGTTGTAGACAAAGCGTGGACAGGCGGGTGGTAATTTTGAGTTGCTGAAGTATAGACGTGTTGGTCCGGTGTGCGGTCCAAGGGATGCCGAGCATTTTACGCCAGCACCACATTTCAAAAGCGTCAATCTTAGCTCGAGTACGTGCTTTTAGTGACCATGTCTCGGAGGCATACAAAAATATTGAAAAGATTAGGGAACGCATTAGTGTTATTTTTGTGCTACGATAGATGTTCTTATTCTTCCATATCTTTTCTAAGCGCCCAACCGCAGATTTAGCCATCTGAGCCCGTCGGACAACCTCCCTCTCGCAGTTACCATTGTTGCTAATCAACGATCCCAGGTAGACAAACTCCTCTACGGGTTGGAGATCTTGTAGTAAGGATGTCTTTTGTATTTGGTTCAGCTTATCGACGTACATCAGTTTGGTTTTATTGCGATTGATTTGGAGGCCAAAGTCTCGACTAATCTTTTCGAGCCGCGCTAGAAGTTCAGCAAGTTTCACTTCGCAAGTACTTATAAGCGTGGTGTCGTCAGCGAACCTTAGGTTGTTGAGAAGGTATCCGTTAATTTTAATACCATCCTCCCAATCTTCCAACACTCGACGCATTATATATTCGCCTACGAGGTTGAACAGCTGTGGAGTGAGTATGCAACCCTGTCTGACACCACGCTCTGTAGCAAACGGCTCTGACAGATCATTGTCTAATCGCACCCTTGATCGACCTTCCAGATAGAGGTTTTGTACCAAAAATATGAGATGATCGGGGACGCCCAACTCTCTCATCACCTCCAGCATTTTGGACCAGACGATGCAGTCAAAGGCCTTAGCGTAATTCACAAAACAGAGTACTATTGGGACATTGAATTCTCTGCTCTTTTCTATCAGCTGACGGATGTTTAGGATTTGTTCTCGGGTACCCCTGCCCTTTACGAATCCCGCCTGCTCTTTGGATATCTGTCTAGTTATATAGTGTGCCAATCTGTTGTTTATAACATGGAGAAGAATCTTACTGGCGTGTGAAATTAGTGAGATGGTCCGATAATTTCCACACTTTTTAGTCGACCCTTTCTTATGTAGTGGTATCACGAGAGATTCTGTCCAATCGTCTGGCCACTGTCCTGTTCTCCATACTTTAAGACATATTGAATGCATTACTCTGATTCCACACTTACCCAAGCTCTTAAGCACTTGTGCCTGTATACCATCTCCACCGCAAGCTTTTGTTTTGAGCTTATTTATAGCTGCTTCTACTTCATGGAGAACGATGTCGGGTTCTTTATCTGTAAAATCTAATCTAGTGTCAGGTTCATCAGCGTCATATTTATACAGGTCTTGGCAGTAGTTCCTCCATCTTGTCATCACTTGGTTCTTGTCTAAAATCAGGTTACCCTTTTTATCTTCTATGTTCCAAGATTTTGATTTTCGTTCCCGTGTGAGAATTTTTACCTTTTGGAACATGTCTCTTGGATGTAGGGTATCAGAGTGTGTTTGTATATCTCTACATATAGAATTGATATATGCATTCTTGTCATGTCTACAGAGACGCTGTACTAGTGAGTCAAGTTCAGAGTATCGCTGTTGTTCTTCCTTTGAACGAATTCCTCCAGTCTTTAGAGCCTTTCTTTGTGCGATTGCCTCCCAAGTGGTCATCCACTCAGATCTAAGGTGTTTTACTTTCCGTCCATTTGTGATTGTTCTAGTTGTCTCTTCTTATGCGGCCTTAAGCTGATTCCATGATGTATTGGCTGAGTCAAATGGGCAATACGTTTCACTGTCCAGTCGAGTTTGTAGTGTGTCCTCAAAAGCTTTCGCTTCTTGTGTTAGAAGAATATTTTTGGATGGTGGAGGCTTTGAAACTACTTTGAGGCGGACTCTGTATTGAGCTATTAACAGCTGATGGTCGCTGCCACAATCTGCACCCGGAAAAGTCTTTGAGAGAGTTATGCACGACTTCCATCTGCTGCTGATTAATATGAAGTCAATCTGATTTTTATGACCTGTTGGCGATCGCCATGTCCATAAGCGTCTTGGATGTTGTTTATATGCCGTGTTAGTTACGAATAGTCCTTTTTCAATGCAAAACTCTAACAACATCTCACCTCGACTGTTGTGGGCTCCTAAGCCGTATTCCCCAATAACATTCCTTAGGTGTTGATCATTATCAGTGTGCCCTATCTTAGCATTAAAGTCTCCCAGGATGATAGTACATTCCTTCTTTGGTAACGCTTTGCAGGTTAATTCTAGCTCGTGGTAAAATTCCTCCATCTCTTCTTCGGTGGCTGCAGTGGTCGGCGCATAGACCTGTACAAAGTTAATTGGGTGTGGATGGGCTGAAATTTTTAAGGATATCATTCTATTGTTGATGGTATTATACCCCAATACCTTGTCTCGTAGCCAGCTAGCAACTATGAAGCCCACACCACTAAAACTATTGTCTTGCCTGTCAGAGTAGATTACCATATTTCCTTCAGGTGTGATGTGGTATCCGTTATCTTTGACATGGGTCTCACTCAATCCTAGTATAGCCAGATTATAGCGCTCCATCTCCGCTTCAACAACTTCGATTTTTCCTGGCCTTAAAAGTCCACGGACATTCCAGGTTCCTATTGTTATTGCCCTTCCCTTGGGTGTTAGTTTGCTAGAGTAAGATGTTATGTTTCCAACTGCAGCCGGTAGCCAATTTCACACCAGTCGGCCCGGAACCAAGCTGGCGCCGAGCGTTAGTCGAGTCGCATGACATCATATTATCTCTGGTGGCGTTCTTAATCATGGTGGTTTTCTTGGGATTATAGTCGCGTTAGTTTCCCGTTGCTTTCCGCGCTAGACTTTTTGAGGGTATTTAGTCCTCAAGGCCACTACTGCCTAGGAGTCAGGTTATCATATCCGCCGCCTGAGACTCGGCGTTGTTACTCGTTTAGCACCACCCGGGGGACACGTGTAGGGTAGTAAAAGGTAATTCCTACGGACGCGAGTAACCACCGCCCCCGTTTATTGTATCAAGTTTGATTAATTTTAAACATTGATTTGATTTGTAATCTAATTTTAATTGCCTGAAATGTAAAATCAGCGATATGCGATCAGTAGTTGGGAAAGGGTCCGGTGGCTTTAACACAGGTTATACTGTAACCTAGCTAAGCTGCCGGTTGCGATCTTAACATTCTAATATAAAAAACCATTGAAAATAAAATAATTTGCATGTTGTAATTGTCTAGATTAAGGTTTTTATGTTATCGAGCTGAATAAAAGTACATTATTATTATTATAAGTATGCCATCACAGTTACTATAAATCTTGTCAAGGGTGTCGATTTATGAATGAAGAAAGTCAAGATTAAAAAAAAATCTCAGAACACTATACAGTGTACAGCCTAGCCCATGACCCGGTAACCACTTGACGTTGAGTTTCGATGCACTTGTTTGGGCTATTTTCTCATTACCGTGGCTTTCTAATAGCGAAAGAATTATTTAAATTGGTTCAGTAGTCTCGTAACTCGTAAGTTAAATAGTAATAAGCAAACGATTAAATATTTCGTCTCTACAATATTAGTAAGTATAGATATTTAAAAATACATTAGTCCCAACCCAATTCGCAGTCTAAGCTCAGTCACTGATGGGCTTTTGTTTAAAATATACAATAGGTAAGTACTTATCAAAGAAAATCATATACGTAGGTATGTAGGTAGGGACATAGTAGTTAATACAATCGATCCAAAATACTTTTAGACAGGTAAGTATATAAACAGTTCAACAACAAACAGGACACTGGACGTCAGGATAATGATCGTAAATTGCATATTTATTTGTAAATAAATATGCTGCACCAGAAAAATGAAGATTTATAAAGCGATTTTATGTTCTTTCGTTTCATAGGTAGAACAAAATTATTTGTAATAATATTGATATTATTCTTGGTCGTTGCACCACAATTAAAACATTTTTTTTGTATTACAAAATGGGTCGACGGCCAAGGCCATTTTATTTTGTCTTTAAAATAGTTTTTAAAATCACTTCTTTATGAATGAAGAAAGTCAAGATTAAAAAAAATCTCAGAACACTGTACAGTGTACAGCCTAGCCCATGACCCGGTAACCACTTGACGTTGAGTTTCGATGCACTTGTTTGGGCTATTTTCTCATTACCGTGGCTTTCTAATAGCGAAAGAATTATTTAAATTGGTTCAGTAGTCTCGTAACTCGTAAGTTAAATAGTAATAAGCAAACGATTAAATATTTCGTCTCTACAATATTAGTAAGTATAGATATTTAAAAATACATTAGTCCCAACCCAATTCGCAGTCTAAACTCAGTCACTGATGGGCTTTTGTTTAAAATATACAATAGGTAAGTACTTATCAAAGAAAATCATATACGTAGGTATGTAGGTAGGGACATAGTAGTTAATACAATCGATCCAAAATACTTTTAGACAGGTAAGTATATAAACAGTTCAACAACAAACAGGACACTGGACGTCAGGATAATGATCGTAAATTGCATATTTATTTGTAAATAAATATGCTGCACCAGAAAAATGAAGATTAATAAAGCGATTTTATGTTCTTTCGTTTCATAGGTAGAACAAAATTATTTGTAATAATATTGATATTATTCTTGGTCGTTGCACCACAATTAAAACATTTTTTTTGTATTACAAAATGGGTCGACGGCCAAGGCCATTTTATTTTGTCTTAAAATAGTTTTTAAAATCACTTCTTTTAAAAAAAAACGATCTACATCAATCACGACAACCATTGACACGACAATCTAACACTGAAAGAATTTTTCAAATCGGACCAGTAGTTTCTGAGATAAGCGCGTTCAAATAAGCCCTTTCAAATAATTTCCCTCCGTTTTTTCCACATTTTCCTCTATTTCTTCGCTTCTATTATTCTTAGCGTGATAAAATATTGCTTATAGCCTTCCTCGATAAATGGGCTATCTAACACTGAAAGAATTTTTCAAATCGGACTAGTACTTCCTGAGATTAACGCGTTCAAACAAACAAACAACCTCTCCTGCTTTATAATATTGAAGTGTAGATAACATTTTTACTACTTTTCTTACTATTCTACTACTATTTTTCGAAAATGTGTCAAATAACTACCTAATTGTAATATCGACATTGCATCGATTCGATATATTTGTTCCTGTTTTCCTGAAATACAGTTACAGATTTGATCATTATTCTGAATGATCGTCATTATATTTTTAGGGCTATTCAGGAAAAAGACGTTCAGGAAAATGAGGAATTCACTAAATTCGTTTATAATTAAGTATTGATATAAAGAAAATTATTAAGAACTTAGAAATGTTGCGGGCCTTTATAACTTGGTATAAAAAAAGTAGTGAAAAACAGACAAATGTTGGCACACATCGAGAAATGTAAATGACGTCTTATTTGGAAATTTTTGTAGAACGTATTTCAAAGAGAGAGAGAGAGCATAAAACGAAGACCTCTATCCACACCAAAGCACTGCGATCAAATAAAGTGAGCCAGCAGATTTTATCGCAAAATAGGTTTCAACCCGTCACGTTGAGTATATCGGCAAGGCATTCAAAACAAACAATGCGCAGGACAATGACGCGAATTTTATGAACATTTTAAAAATATAATTTTTAGTTATTTAATGTAAGTTGATGTGTTATTTGTTGGTATCGGATTCTTCTCTTCTTTATCTTCAAATTAACAATAAATTTTTAATCCTTTCTAGCTCATTTTTTTTAAAAATAATAAATTGTAAGCGGCAGTATCGAAACGACACGCAAAAATTTCATAATTTGGTACTTTTTTTTATAATAACTTTTGAAATATTAACTCTACTTTCAAATAGTTTTAGCAGCATTTTTGTAAGTTAATTAGACATTGAAATGTGTAATGTTACATCAAATTTACGAAGGCGTTGTGAACCCAACTTTGAAGACATGAATTTAGTCTCTCTCAAATATTCGCCCCACTACACAATATTTATACCACAAGCGTCATTACGTCCGCGCTGGCCGGCAAAAAATATAAACAAAAACATGCCCTTGCATGTCGCGTGCGAACTCCGCCCCCTCACCTCTGTCACCCCCGCGTCTCCTCTGGGACGATGTCGTTTTGTGGGACGTAATTAAATCACACATTAGAATTGATAAAAACTTTATTATATACAGGAATCCACATTATCGGCGTGTTATACGTAAACAAAGTATCGAATATACGCCACCGATATACGGCGCACAGTAGCGACCTCCAAAATTCGCGCGCCAAATAGCGGAACTAAGAAATACGCCGAAAAGCACTCCGGTGACAAAACAACGTCCATGCCAATATTTCACCCAGCCATTGTACTAACCTTAACACTACTTCTGGCTGAATTTGAGAGATGGTCAATCTTGCGTCCGTATACAGGATGCAACAAGTCAGTCGGACGCAATATCATCGGTAAAAACCGCCATGTAGGACGCAATATCAACTCCGGGGTGGAAATATATATATATATATATATATATATATATATATATATATATACATAATTACGGTGATACTAAAACTTTAAATTACCTCTATTTGATGATCTAATTTTTTTATATTTCAAACCTTGTTGACTGGGCTAAAGCCAGGGGATTACAGCGGCCGACTAAAATAGATAGTTTGAAAAAGCTATTAGCGCAAAAAACACTAAATTGAAATTTAATATTTTTAGACAACGATTTTACGAAAACACATAAGAGATAAAAATTTAACTGGAATTTTAGATTTCGTCATAATTGATTTAAATCATTTTTTAGTGAATTAGGCTTAGAACCAAATTGCTATGCCTAAATATTAAAATTTAGTTTGATATTATTTTTTGCAATATTCCCTCAACCTTCAAGTAAATGAGTGAGTGTACGCATAGGCATGCGTACAGCACCTCCGTCCTCATCCACACTGCCTATGCGTACACTCGCATGCAAGAACCTGCAAACACCACCACCACACAAGCAATAATGTTGGCAAATCCGTGCAAGGCCCCTCACCACCATGCAGGTTGAAAAACTTGACGCGCGTTTCGCCCCAACACCGGAGCATCCTCAGGATGTGGACTCTACGAACAACGTCTGTCAAGTCATAAATACATGCGTAAATACGTAAATATCTACAGTTTTTCTTGTTTCCAAAATTGTCGTAACTAGATGACGCAAATACGGTTCAGTGATTTGGGCGTGAGGAGGTAACAGACAGACACACTTTCCCTTTTATAATATGAGTAGATAAAAATTATTAGAAATCGTAATACAAAACGTAAACCACAGACGTAAACCGTGGCAATTACGTAGTTCCGCTATCTGCCTACAAATTAATTTATCTGATATATCATAGGCCTCCGTCAGTTGCTCGGGAGTCGGGTTATGTGAATTCCATATTAGTCGTAATATTGATGGCTGGGTTTGACGAAACGCGATCAAATTACGTCGGTCCGCCAACTGCCTATATTAATGGACGCTATGGACGCTTCACACTACGTCAGTCTGGCCCCGTGCTAAGTACCTGAAGGACTTGTGTTACGGGTACCAGACAATGGAAATATATAACATTTTTATACTGTACATATATTTAAGATTTTTATTTTAATATCATACTTACACATAATAATATACACACCCAAGACCCAGGAACGTTGAAAACTTTTGGTTCCGTCGGTGGGATTCGAACCCGCGACCCTGGCTTGAGCTGCCACAGAGGTCGTCAATGAATAAACTTTTCGAAAAGTATATACGATTCCAAAAATTCTTTTTTAGTTGGCAGTGGGGTAGATAGAACCCAATTTCCAGCTCACTTTTCCTTATACGCTATGAACCTACGATAGTAGAAATGGATAAATTGGATTATACCGAAAGTGTACCACGCAGACAATATTTTAGTTGTTTATTTCATTTGTCGTTATTATGACATATTGCCTCGACTTGAGGTGGGCCGACGGACATGACCCCATATTTTCAGAAAGGGTATCCTTTGATAACGCGAGGGTTGAATACAGATACTATTTCTTTAATTTCACCAAAAATGTGTTTTTTATTCGCAAAGCAATACGCGGGCTCTCTTGTTAGATTTGTGTGATTTTCAGTCTGGGTTTTTACCTGTTTACGAGGGTAATACTTTACGCATCCGTGGTCCAGTGGTTAAGAGCGCGGCTCTTGACTCGAAGGTCGGGTTCGATGCTATTTTCAAGTTTGGTTAGGACAATGCAGGCTGATCACCTGATTGTCTAACAAGTAAGATGATCCATGCGTCGGATGAGCTTGTAAAAAGTCGGTCCTGCGCCTGATCTCTCGCCAGTCGTGTCGGTCTTCCGTCCCACAGAGTTACGAGAGTAAAAGGAATAGAGAGTGCTCTTTAAAATTACTCCTGCGTAACTGGCCTAGTTTCATTGAAACCGGCCACAGTCACCGAAACCGGCGTGGGGAGTTTTATTTTTACTTTTCGGGATTTCTTTTAAGGTTCTCATTAATATGACATCACATTAATATGGAACGTTTTATAATATAATGTCATTTTGGGATAATACGGCCTGGCATGGATGAATAATATTATAAATAAGAAGATCCATATTTTAATCGTGATAAAATGAAGCCGATGCTCGAACCTAACGGAGCTACTGCATATTCTAAATTTCAATTAAAATCATTTTAATAGCTTAGCATAACAAACACGAGAACATTTAGGGCATGTTTCACCACTTCCTGATAAGTCTCGGATAGGCTATCCACAACTTGCCTGACAGATACTCTCTCTGTCAGATAAGTTGTGGATGGTGAAACAGCTTAAGTAAACAAATTATGTCATCACCATAACTAACTTTTAAAATTTTAATAGTTATAAGTAGAGAAACTCTAGAATATCACAAGTCAATATTTCGAGTTTGTACGATATCTAGTCAAAATCTCGTCTCGAGAAACATCCCCAAGTTTGCTTTTGCTTTTGAAATATTTTCAACGATAATTTCAACCACAAGATTGAATTTTTTTAAGACATTTTGCCTAAATGTATTTTTAGGAGTAAGTCAGTTTTACCTTTGTAAAATACCTGGCCTACACTAACATAGGTAGATAAAATCTGTTTACTGTGATATTGTTAGTTGCTCTCATAACATCAGGTGGCCCTACACTCTTTAGTCACATTCAGAAACTTACCTACTTTACAAAAACATCTGTTGAATAGGAAATTTCACACATATATATTATAAGTTATAACTACTTACCGACCTTTATTTGAAGTCACAGTAAAATTATTTATAAGATATTTCTGATAAATAATTTTACTATTGTATGTCTACTAGTCTGATCTAGTAGACTATGGTCCAGATACTTTATAATATTGAATTTCAGCATTAGTATTCAAATTTTGAATACTGATGCTGAAATTCGTGGTTCGGATCATACCAACGTATTTATCAGTCAACGTTTTATATAGGCACACCTAAGGCACACAAATAAAACATACATAAGCAAACAACATTTCATAGCAAAAATATAAAAGAAAGTGGCCCAATAAATAAATGTAAGTGTGTTTACAAGAGAATTATTGTATTTTTATTGGATATCTCGAGTTGCCATCGAGCAAACATCGTCGAGAAGTTTCGAGATGTTTCGTTGTCAAAATTCAATAAAGACAAACAATAACGCTTAACTTCCACCATCAATATCAATCGGGCCTGTCGAAGTTTTAGATTGCGGTACTTAGATTAATCAGGCGATGCCGGCGGAGGACCTCGCTCGGTCCGGCCAGAATTATGAGCGCCGTAAATACGGCCTCCGATAAATGTTGAGCATTTTCGGGGAGTAATTAAAATGTTACGTAATTAGCTTTTTATAATGGACATAAAAACGAATGGCCCGATACAACGGGGGCCGTTTTTTGGCGATAAATAAGCAAATAGTACTCACAATGTAGCGCAGGGGGGGCACATAGCCGAGAGCGCACGATAGGCTCGCCGCTCGGCCGCGCCACCGCGCTACCGCATGGCGCCAACCCGCCAGGGCTGCGACCGCGCGCCGATCTCGCGCGAATCCCGCGCGCCGAACGCGCCGAACGCGCCAAACGCGCCAAACGCGCCACTAACGCGCTCCGACCCCGCTCGCGTGCCGAGCGCGTGCAGACGAATCCCCCCGCCGAACTGTCCCACTGTTGACAATCACACCGATCACCGAATATATCCTAGACACGTGCTCCCACTCATTTTACGCGTACTGTCGCATTGCAGGAAGTCTGAATTTTACATTTTATATGCGGTATCTCATGCCGTAAATCGATTCGGATACTCACATCGGCATGCCAGGCTTCTATCAACTAACGACGTAAACGAGGGCACTCATTTTGCGGGGTCACATGTGCCGCGGGATTCGGGCCGGCCCGGCTGGAGCGGAGGCCGGGCCTGCCACCGCCGTGTGCGGCGTCGCTGGCTGAGTGAGTGGTCGCGGGCGCGAGCGTTGGAGGCGACACGCGCGTTCGGCACTGCAGCCCGCCACTGAGGAGGGGCGGCCCGGGCGGCGCGATTCCCCGCGCCCCGCGGACCGCCATGTGCCCGGAGCGAGCCTAGTACAGGGTTGCCACCACTGCGTTACACATTTTATTTCGTTAAGTAATTTTTGGTCTAACATAACGTAGTATCTTGTATTATTGTACTGTAAAAGACAGTAATTCAGCTTGTTTGTATAACATAACAAAATAATAAATTTTTGTTTTGAAAGAAACGCTTAAATGATTGAAATTCTTATTTTTCTTGAGCGCAGTAATCATTAAATCAATAATATTAAACTTAACATGGCAACTCGTATACGAGCATCTTCACAATAACCTTACAATATCAAAAAGCTACATTAAACGATTTTATCGCAAAAACTAAAAACATTTCAGGCCTCGGAAAAATGCTCGCGCCAGCCCTGAAATTTTCAGTGGTAAGCTCCGAGTTCAGCCGAAAGTTGCCGAGCTCGGCCGAGGGGAAAGCCTGAGCCGAGTGCGGCGCCGCCCAGTCGATAAGGCCGTCTCCACTTCCTCAACAAAGACACTACTAACCTATAATAATTACATTTGCCCGTTTACTTTACTATTGTTAATTGTACTGCACACGATTTGATGCCAATTACGGCCGCTATTGACTATTTTTAGTACGCTCCTGATGGGACGCAAACAAGTGTTTAATGATGAACGTGTGTTTATTTACAATAATAATATTATGTAGATACTGATTATTAATTCGAGAAATATATTCAGGATGGATGTCCAAATGCCGAAGCTGTAGATTTTTTGAAGGTGTCTGACGGAATAGATGGAAAAGGAAAAAAAAATGTTATAAGTTTTAAAGTTAAGTTACTTATTTCATTAGATCATTCACTGTCTTAATTTTTTTTCTTTGAAATACAATATTATTTTGTTTAAAATAATTAAAGACTAATAAAATCGTCATTTTCTTAAAGCCTCATTAAGTTGTGTTGCGTTGCAATTTTGTTGCCCGAAAATTCGTATATCGCGCGGAAGTTATACATTTTTCCAAAATTCAAAACCTTACATCCATTTCCAGGACTCAAAGCACTAACATACCAATTATCATCTGAATCGGTTTAGCTCTTTTAGTACGAAAAGGTAACAGTTAAACAGACACACTTTCCTAAAATATTAGTATTGATGTCGTAAATTTCCTACTGAATTTTCCATTTTCTTCTTCCCTTATAAGTCACGACTTTTCCTGAATTTGTAATGAAGTGTAAACAAGGTGTTTTCAAAGTACTTTTCCTCTGAATTATTATATAGCGGAATATTAAGAATTTACCATCAAAATTGATAGTACTAACGCAGTTTGTTATGCCTGGGTGCTGTTTCCTAAGATTAATTTATCTATTAGTTATTATAATTAATCAATAATGCTACGAAATGGATAAAGTCCTGACTTAATCTTCAAAAACCGCCACGAAAAATACTATTTGTAAGAAACCAAAAAATATATATTTTACCTAAAGATGGACATATAATTTAAAAAAATACAATGTGGAGCGTTTAAATTTCCTTTAAAAGGCTAAGCATAAAAATGTTGATATTTTTCTTTACGTCTGTCCTTGATTAGTTAATAGTTATGTTTGCGACAAATGTTCAAACAATAAACTTTTCTTAAATTAAACGTATCGCCTTAAACGAAAAGGCACCATGTTGGAATTTCTAAGCGAACTAAGAGAAAGAATACTTCGAACCATTGTTAATACTTTTCTGAAGTTTAAATTGGAGGGCACAATTGCTTTGCCGTCGATTCAAGCTAATTTAGCGGTGGATCTATACTGATATTACTAATGAGTATCTGAATCTGAAAGTATCTGAATGTCCGATTTTTTCACTCTTGGACCAATTCAGATGAAATTTTGTGTGGAGTATTTTAGACAATTAATAACTCCCACACCGATTTCGTATGGGAGCTATTTTTAACTGTCCGATTTTATAGTTCCCAAGTATGTGCGCAGTACACAAGAGCACTCTCTATTCCTTGCAGGATCGACTTTTTACATGCCCATCCGACGCATGGATCGTCTTACTTGTTAGACAATCAGGTGTTCAGCCTGCAATGTCTTAACCAAACTTGGAAATAACAAGTTTCCAATGCAGGAATCGAACCCACGACCTCGTAGTCAAGAGTTACGCTCTTTTTTTTTAAGTAAAAAAAGTTAATACTAAAATTACCTTAACATACCTATAACTATTAAAAGCAAACAAACACTTCTCTTTTTACTTTTTAAATAAAAGCTCTAACTAAGTTCTAATAGGAAAAATTAGTAGCCGATTTTGACTTTCATACCACTACCGCGTGTATACGTAAAATTTGGTAGTGCAGCCCGGGGTAAAATTCTACTTCCGAATTTCGGCCCAAGTGTCGAAAAGGTTGGCCACCCTTGCTCTAAACCATTGGACTACGGAGGCGTTAACAATAATTTTTATGTTTGTATATTATGTCAAGCGTATAACAAAAACGTCTCCGTGATTAGGGCGTGTCTCCTGACTCGGAGGTCATAAGTTCGATATCCCCAATGAACAAATTTTATTTCCATGTTTGGTTAGGACAATGCAGGTCAGTCACCTGATTTTCTGTCAAGAAATGTAATTCATATCTTATACAAGTCGTGTCGGTCATCCGTCCCACAGCGTTATGTGAGCAAAGAATTAAGAGAGAATACTATTGCGTGGATTCAACAAAACCAACCACCATCACCGAAACCGATGTGGATAACGTTTTATGGATAACATAGGTGAAGTAAAAGGTTAAGGCCCTTTTCACATGCATACGGTTGCGGCACGGTCGCCACGCCGTGCCGTACAAAGTAGAAATCTAAGAACTACTTAGACAGCTTTATGCATGTGAAAAGGGCCTTAGGATGTGTATGGGTCTCCTATATTAGGTTCGCTGTGAAAGTAGCAGCGCTTAAAGAGTTACTTTTTTCACCTTTGTATGGAAAAAATTATGACGCGAGAGCGCTCGTACAAATGACAACATTTTTTGCTCTTTCAGTGCTGCTACTTTCACAACGAACTCAATATAAGGGACACACACATACTCTAAATTATTATCACTTAGTTTTGTCACACCTTGTATAATATAGATTTTACCTAAGTTTTTTACTAAACAGATTAATTCATCCAATATCGCTCGCTAACTATCTTTTCCGATTGTTTTATTGCGGAGAGAAAATCAAATTAAACAAAAAATCAAGGCAGCTCCATTCGTTTCGCTCAAAAGGAATTACAGTCAAGTGCCCCTTGATCGCCGTTCGATTTCCAATTAATTTAGATTGGAAACAAATCGATTTTATATCGAGATTATATGACTTTATAATGAAATTGATCAATCTCTTCCAGGGAATTCCGTGGAATTTTCTAGAATTTTATTGTCCACACTAAAGCGAGCGATTTTACTATTGAAAATGCGAAGAATTTTTAAGCATACGAATAATATTTGATATCAAACATTTATAACCAACCCATATTATGGCTTAGATCATAGAAAATGTCGATTGTATACTTACGATGGACATGTTCTATGGTCTAAACCACGGGATTTGTCACAAAATTTAACTTAAAATAACAAACTTTGAATTTCATTTTGTGACTAGCTTCGCACTTTGAATCATAAAATACGTTTGTACCCCAAACCACACACAATTAAAAAAAACAGTCGTTGCCGAATACCTGTCAATAATAATTTATAATGAACATAAGTTTGTTGACTGCATTCAGAGAGATTAAGTGATGATTTACTTAATTTAAATTCCATACATATTCCGTCAAACTCTACATTATAAATTAACTGAAAAAAAATTTTAGTGAGAATATAATACACGTTTTAATGGAAATGCTATGTACATCACTGTCTGCCACTGTTGTCATGTGCATTAGATGCAATATTGTGTAATTTAAGTTGTTTTAAGATAACTAGAGATCGCCCAATGGTCGAAATTCGACCTTAGTTTCACTGACATTAGGACTACTACCTATATTTTGTAAAAAAAATATTGACTTTATCAAAATTTTTTTCAACTTTTGTCTCTAGGACTCAGCTGATCTCAGACTGGCCGTGTAAGCATTGTCTAATAGTATCTAAGATTCAATAAAAAATACTATAATCCATTTTCAATTTGTCAACTTCTTGTCAACAGACTTCAACCATAAATAAAAGAGTATAATTCATATGTATAGGCTTGTCACTCAAAAATCTGTCATCTTTCCTAGTAGTAGTGTCGTAGTGTGTGTAACGTTTTATTTGTTAAAAATATATATGATAAAAGCATAATTTTAAAATAATATTGGCTCGATGCACTCCTTCTCCATATAAACTATAACTGTGCGAAATTTCATGCTCCTACGTTTCCCCATTTTTCGTAAAAAGGGTTACAAAGTTTTTCTCTCACGTAATAATATATAGATAATGTACCATCGAGGAACTTGATTCCTAGGCAGTTGACAGACCAACGTCATTTGGTCGGGTCCATAAAGATAATATACCTAGCGGAATAGAGCAACAATCTCGAGCTGTCAAACGAAACCGAAAATGGTTTTCATCTGTGTGAAAAATATATGTAGTGTGTACATATACACTTACACAAGCATGATTGAACCTGAATTCTATGAGATTAAATTGTCAACGTGCGGCACGTGCCGACTGGACGTCAAAAAAAGAGTGCTGCTGTCATGTATCACACGTCTCTTTTTACCACGCGGTGCTACTGATAGTGACATCTCTCTTGCTCAGGCCTTTGTTTCTCTATTCCGCTAGGTATATTAACTTTATGGTCGGGTCGTGTCAATTCAATGTTGATTGTGATTTGTCTGGTTGATGTAACGCGACCAAACTACATAGGTCCCCCATCTGCCTAGGAATCAACTTCTCTGACAGTACATAATGTGGTAGTACTAAATAAATAAAATGAATGTCTCCGAGTGCAGCCATTTCTCTTTTAAAAATATTATAATTTAACCGACCAATACTCAACTACCCGAACCTCGTTAGCGCGCTCGACATACTGTCAAACTGACTCGTTTAACTTACGGTGACCACATTGACAGGAATTTTCAGGACAAAGTAAATAAAAAATAAATTGTAACGCATTGAGTTACAATTGCTAAAGCTGTTTTGAGAATCTGCAATCGACCTCGACCATAGGAAACTATAATAAATTATACGAATACCCTTCTACATGAGTGTAAGCACTTGTCTATCATGGGGCATCGTATATTGTGCCTCTGGCACATAAATATATATATGTATATAAAACTCAAAGGTGACTGACTGACTGATTGACATAGTGATCTATCAACGCACAGACCAAACCACTGGATGGATCGGGCTGAAATTTGGCATGCAGATAGAGGTTATAACGTAGGGATCCGCTAAGAAAGGATTTTGATAAATTCCAACCCCAAGGGGTTCAAATAGGAGATGAAAGTTTGTATATAATAAAACTTCTTAACGCGAGCGAAGCCGCGGGCAAAAGCTCGTTCAGAATAAAATAGCGTCCTATTTAAAAGTAGTAGTAGTATCATGATAGATAGGTGGTTGCTGCAACACCCAAACATGAATCTGGCACCTAAAACTTTTGCTAGTTTAACCAATAACTAATAAAAATGATTGGCCCTATTGTTGTTACAAGAACAATAAATGCAGAAAGCACAATATACAGACACGATAACATACAAATGTTCTTGCGTTATGTGTATTTTTTTAAATGTGACGTTATCTCTATTGTTCCTTATATTTTAATGTGTGATGATCCAATACCACAATTAAGAACGTGTAAATATCCGTTTAAGGGTTGATTCAGACCGCAACGCGACGCGTAGATGCATTTTAAATTTGTATGGATTTGACAGATTTCAATTGCGTCAGACGTCTTGCGAATCTGTTATATCCATACTAATTTAGAAATGCATCTACGCGTCGCGTTTCGGTCTGAATCAACCCTTATACTCATGATCGACGTCGATCGTGCAAGCTCAGGTTCGCAATCATGATGGCAATCGAATTCATCTTGAGCCAACAGAGCGCCTTTAAACGATTAGCAACTATCTTGATTAACAATTTTTCAATGTCCCACCAAATCCATTACTACGGTCACCCTAGTGTTGACTGACAAACTTGCAGATTGGATTCTGTCATCTATCAGGCTTTTCTCGTACACGATCTAAACTCTGTAACCTGCATCGACACATGATGAAGCGGTATCGGAATTAAATTAATGCGCTAAAATGCACTATAAGTGTCAAAACACATGCTAATGCGCCAACCAAAGATTTCGAAACTTGGGACACGGCGTGTATATTTAAAAAAAAATATTACAGGTAATTTTTAAGCTATTATAAAAATGTCAAATTTTATATTATTTGGCCCCAAAAATATCAAACTTGCCATTTTTTTTATGTAAAAACTTAACTAGCGGTGTTTCATACTCTTTAGAAATGATTAAAACGATTTTTAGGGAAAAAATCCGAATAAAATGATATTTTGAGTCCTAAGAAGAAACATGTAGTAATCTCAAACGGTATAATTAATCGGGCCAAGAAGTAATGCAAACATCCAGTACAAAAATGTATTTCGTAGCACTGTCTACGTTATTTGCTACGATGCTACGCATCGTAGCTAGTCAAAACAATGAGATTAGTTACAAAATTTCATAAAATTTTTGTCATATTTTATGTAGTTTTGTATATATCTCATTGTTTGGAACATAGTTCAGTTTCTTTCCAAATTATTTTTGAACTCGTAATTTTTTTCGGATGCGGTAAATTTTGACTGATAAGGCCACCACTTGAGTATATTTCCATATTTTTATTTTTATTTTATTTAATTTTTTTCGGATGAGTAAAAATTAAGAAGCTCGCATGTGATCTGATCGAACGTTCGTAAGACAGAGGAAGAGTTGACCACCGGTGCAGCGTAGGAAATAACATCTGCCTCTCTCTTTCGATCGCCTGGCAAAAATGTACGCCTGCTTGCCTACTCAGTTTTTTTTTATGAAATAAGGGGGCAAACGAGCAAACGGGTCACCTGATGGAAAGCAACTTCCATCGCCCATGGACACTCGCAGCATCAGAGGAGCTGCAGGTGCGTTGCCGGCCTTTTAAGAGAGAATAGGGTAATAAGGTAGGGATGGGAAGGGAAGGGAATAGGGGAGGGTAGGGAAGGGAATAAGGTAGGGGTTTGGACCTCCGGTAAACTCACTCACTCGGCGAAACACAGCGCAAGCGCTGTTTCACGTCGGTTTTCTGTGAGAACGTGGTATTTTTCCGGTCGAGCCGGCCCATTCGTGCCAAAGCATGTCTCTCCCACGTATGAATCAGTTGTTTTATTTCTTCTACCGCCACTCCCGCAGTGTTTGTTTTCTGTCACGCTTTCTTTCTGCCATGTCTATTACATACGTCTATGACCAAAGTGGTGAAATGTCAAAACACATAGCGCTTATGCGCCAAATTTTATCCACATGTGCTTGTGTTGTAGATAAAACATAATATCATGACTGTGCTTAGTGAAATGCCAAGTTTGATTAGGATTTAGTAATATAATACTGGCGCTTATCATGTTACAATAATATAATCAGGATTATATCTGAAATTTGACTGAATGCGAATGCGGATATGGATGCGGTTGCGGATGTGGCAACAGATTCGGATTCGGATTAGGATACAAATTTTGATTGAGATTCAGATTCAGATTGAGCGGGAAAAATTTTGGCAAAATTAATGGTAAATTTACTTCGAATTTTCTGGACACCCATGCACATTTTGACATTGGAGTCCGGGACAAACTTAGAAGACGAGGAAATAGGAATCTAGTATGTTTTAATACTTGTGAAGCAAATACCTGTTAGGTTTAGCTATCAGCGACTTCTAGCATGGCCACAGTAGAAATGCGAAAGTAGATAAACTCTGTGGAGATAAACTGAAGGTACCGTTCCGATCTCTACCGCGGCTAGCCACGTCCAACAAAAATTCAAATAAAATGCCCCTTCATGACATAGACTATGACATTATCTATGACATAAAGTAAGATTTTATTTGAATTTTTAGTACTATAGTATATTATGTCATAAGGTGGCATTATATTTGATTTTTCCATACATTTTTTCTATATCCATATCCACAGTTTTTCTATACTTTCGCATTTCTACTGTGGCCATGCTGGGGTTCCATTCTTAATCCTTCTGTTCGCGCCAAACTTTAGCGCGACGAATGTGGCAGTTGGCAACACTGCGCATGAGTCTGCGCTGTCAGCTGTCATACGTTTGACGCAAGTTCGAAACAGTCCATTACCGGCGCGCGATCGTTACATATGAAAAATATCGGCTAGCCGTTTCCGTGATTCGCGATAAATCCTCAGCTCAGTGAAATAGAAGGTGACAGTGTCGTGTGACTACGAGCATCAGCACATCAGCTCATCCCATCTCAGCTCATCTGCCCAGCTACCTCAGCCACCAGGTAACCCCAGTTTCCTTTCTGCCCAACGTTGTAGTGTAGGGGTCCTCGCCCCTACACCTTCTTTCGTTGAAACATCACAAATCACCCCCAAAAGACATTTAAAAAACCTAAAAGAGAAAGGTTTACCCCTGGCAAGTGGCAGAGTGATGATAATAATTTTAAATTGTAATTACCAAAAAATACATTCTTAATGGAGTGTAAAGCTCAGATAAGCTCGGAGCTAGCGGGAATGTTACATAAGATCAACGTGGCTTAAATATTACGATAAAAGCTGCATATCGTCTAATGGAAAAATGATTTACCTACCTAATGCATTTCGTATGCCTCATGTTGGGAATTTATAAAGTATTTAGACGGACATGTTACTAAATATTTGATAGTTATAAAGATGTATCGCGAGTTAAAAGGGGATGCCTGCAACTACTTTTTTTATAAATTAAGGGGGCAAACGAGCAAACGGGTCACCTGACGGAAAGCAACTTCCGTCGCACATGGACACTCGCAGCATCAGAAGAGCTGCAGGTGCGTTGCCGGCCTTTTACGAGGGAATAGGGTAAAATAGGGGAGGGTAGGGAAGGGAATAGGGGAGGGTAGGGAAGGAATAGGAGAGGGTAGGGAAGGGAAAAGGGTAGGGGATTGAGCCTCCGGTAAACTCACTCACTCGGCGAAACACAGCGCCAGCGCTGGTTCACGCCAGTTTTATGTGAGCCCGTGGTATTTCTCCGGTCGAGCCGGCCCATTCGTGCCGAAGCATGGCTCTCCCACGTGCGTACGTACTATTTCGTTGCGTTCTTTTTAGGGTTCAAAAAGAAAATACTAACTTGTATTTGTACTTGATAAAGATGCTTTAAAAATTAAATTAAGAAATTTAAAAAAACCCCCGCTAAACAACTTTAAAAAGTAATGAAATATATTTTACTGGCTTTAAGTTTAAATAATTCCTAAGTGTAAAGTGATATTTAAGTCCATAATTGTTGTCACGGTGTGTCGGGGGACCGCCAACAGTGTCTTTTGCATTTTGTATTGCCATGTCACTGATTGTCTCGATTTGGTTTGCTGAAAACGGACCCTTAAACTATAATGTTATGTGAAATCAAACATCTACATTAGCGGTCCCCCGACACAACTTGACAACAATTATGGACTAAAATATCACTTTACACTTAGGAATTATTAAAACTTAAAGCCAGTAAAATATATTATTTCATTACTTTTTAAAGTTGTTTGGCGGGGTTTTTTTTTAAATTTCTTAATTTAATCTTATTTCATGCTTTTTAAACTTGTGTTGGTTATAGTGCAGAAATTTTTCTATCAACAGGATCATATTATATCCCAATGAATACCATCTAGGAATCTCCTTTTGGATGAGGCCATCAATATGAGTCCAAACGTGAAACCTCCACTTAGCTCCTATAGAATCCAGGTGATGCTGCAGCAGCAGCATGCAAAAATTTATTGGTTATCTACGTCTTACTAGTTGTCGCAATTAAAATGAGCCCAAACACGAAACCATTGCTCTAAGTGGGTGAGGAGTTGGGTATCCTATTGATTACCAGGTGATGCTGCAGCACCAGGTCAACTTTCCATTAATGAGTAAATATTCATAAATGTCACGACCTAGAATGCAATAAAGCCCACCAAATGACTGCAAGTTGCTAATCGACCCTTCACGAACCAGATGAACTGCGATTTTTCAGCTTCAATTCAGAACACTCTCAATTAAGTCAGCTTTCAAACAAAAAAAAAACTAGATTAAAATTGGTCCACCCTTTTGGATACTACGATGCCACAGACAGACAGACAGACAGACAGACCGACAGACAGACACGTCAAACTTATAACACCCCTCTTTTTTGTCGGGGGTTAAGAAAGAATAACAAACTAGATCATGCCCGGAACTCCATTGCGTCAAAAGTAGTTTATCGTGCGGAAACCGTACATTTTTCCGGGATGAAAAGTATCCTATGTCCTTTCCCGGGACTTAAGGTATCTCCATACCGAATTTCAGCAAAATCGGTTCAGCGGTTTGGGCGTGAGAGGTAACAGACAGACAGACACTATGTCGTTTATAATATTAGTATGGAAGTTTGGATTAAGAAATTACATAAATATAACGTATAAATGAAATGAAAACAAATTAATTTATGGAAAGAAATAGCTGCGAGCAATATTTCTAAATGGAATTCGAAATAACAAATTGTTTCTTCTGTCGGCAATTGGCATGATAAATAACGTTTTGATCAAGCAATTGTTATATTATTTTAATTGATATTTAAGTAATGAAGGCTTAATCGAGTCGAACTTTATGGAATTTGTGTGGGATTGTTAAAGAAATAATTTGACATTCTGTGTTGAGTCCGCGCGTATTATTTCGATATCATAAAGTGAATATACCTAGCGGAATAGAGAAACAAAGGCCTGAGCAAGCGAGATGTCACTATCAGTAACACTGCGTGGTAAAAAGAGACGTGTGACACATGACAGCAGAACTCTTTTTTTGACGTCCAGTCGGCACTTATCGGTACGTTCACAATTTAATTTCATAGAATTCGTGTTCGTGTTCGTGTTAACCTATTTAAAAATAAATATTTTTATTGCATTTCATTTCATTTATGGGAAGCACTTTTATGGGAAGTGTAAAAATTAATGAAATCGTGGCAGGGCTTGTGACCTGATCTGAAATTTGTAAGATGAAGGAAAGACCAAAAGCGACGTAAGCGAAATAATGACCGTGTCGGCGAAAATGTCTGCTACTGCTATTTCGTTTTCACTTCGGACGGCACTCTGCCTCCGACTTACGAATTTTCTATCAGCTGGCCCAAGATGCGCACAACGACAAAATTTTGTCATGAAGACAAAATTTTATCGATGTTAACTGGTTTATCTCTTCACCCCTAACATGACATACTTTTTTCTCGTGTCTGTCGTCAAAATAAGCGATAATTGTGTTTTATTTTCTTAATCTGTGCTATTTTTGTCTACGAACCCTAACATGACAACACATTTTTATCGAGTTTTGTCAAGATTTTGACAAACGAGAAGAGTAGTTTGTCGATATATTATACCTATTACAATTATATGAAGCTAGTCTACAAACGAGAAATTTATCTCTCGACGTACGCATGTTAGGGATAAAGAGATACATGTCGATTTCGACAATATAACTATGCTCGAGAGTGAGATATCTAGTTGTGCGCATCTTAGGCCGGCTGGAAGCGTGCGCTGTAGCTATTTTTATATTTTTACATATCCCTAAAAGTGCAAATTACCGCTAAGAAGTTTTAACATCAAAATATGTATTCTATTCCTGCCAAACCAATTTGTAAGCGGTAATGTAAAATCGCTATTACCGTATTTCTCATCAGCGTATCGCAGGTGCTGGTATTCGAAATAGCCAGATGTTTTATACAAAATCGATGGTTCCATCTAACCTGGACTCAAAATGTTTGTATATATTTTTTTTATGAAATAAGGGGGCAAACGAGGAAACGGGTCACCTGATGGAAAGCAACTTCCGTCGCCCATGGACACTCGCAGCATAAGAACAGTTGTAGGTGCGTTGCCGGCCTTTTAAGAGGGAATAGGGTAATACGGGAGATTAGGGAAGGGAAGGGAATAGGGGAGGGTAGGGAAGGGAATAGGGTAAGGAATTGGGCCTCCGGTAAACTCACTCACTCGGCGATACACAGTGCAAGCGCTTTTTTACGCCGGTTTTCTGTGAGAACGTAGTATTTCTCCGGTCGAGCCGGCCCACCCGTGCCGAAGCATGGCTCTCCCACGTTATTTTGTAACGGAATACTTGTTTGAAAAAAAGCCCAATGGATAATTATCGTGATTGTCGTTCTGTGCAACTAAATTACGTTAGTAAACATCTAGTCAGTCACAATAGATCCTCATGGGTCGTAGTGACGTCAGGGCTACAGTGACTGCCTTCTTTAAAAAAAAATCTAGTCAACAGATACAAAATAATATCAATGCTAGTTTTAGTTTAAACCATAAAGTTAATATACCTAGCGGAATAGAGAAACAAAGGCCTGAGCAAGAGAGATGTCACTATCAGTAACACTGCGTGGTAAAAAGAGACGTGTGATACATGACAGCAGCACTCTTTTTTTGACGTCCAGTCGGCACGTGCCGCACGTTGACAATTTAATCTCATAGAAATGAATTCAATCATGCATGTGTAAGTGTATACGTACACATATTTTTTACACACAGAAATGAAACCGATTTCGGTTTCGTTTGACAGCTCGAGATTGTTGCTCTATTCCGCTAGGTATATTAACTTTATGGTTTAAACAAAATGACCAATGTGCGATGTTGCGCCAGTTTATCGCGCGGGAACCGTACATTCTTCCGGGATGAAAAGTATCCTTAGTCCTTTCGCGGGCCGCAATGTGTCTCCATACCATTGGCCTTTACGTCTGTGTCAGACGATTTACGTCGTATTGGTCTGTGTTACAGCTCTTTTCATGGCTGGGCAAACCGATACGTGACCGACATAGACGACCACAGTAACGACAGGAGAAATTAGACGTTGATTTTACGTCCCATTACTAATGTTATAATAGTCATATAGTTTTATACGTGGGAGAGCCATGCTTCAGCACGAATGATCCGGCTCGACCGGATAAATACCACGTTCTCACAGAAAACCGCCGTGAAACAGCGCTTGCGCTGTGTTTCGCCGAGTGAGTGAGTTTACCGGAGGCCCTATCCCCTAACCCCTACCCTATTCCCTTCCCTACCCTCAACTATTCCCTTCCCTTTCCTTCCCTATCGTTCCCTATTCCCTCTTAAAACGCCGGCAACGCACTTGCAGCTCTTCTGATGCTGCGAGTGTCCATGGGCGACGGAAGTTGCTTTCCATCAGGTGACCCGTTTGCTCGTTTGCCCCCTTATTTCATAAAAAAAAAGTCTGTATTTTAGCACTAAAATTATCTTTAAACATAGCGACAAATTTGATATGCCCTTTGAGTGCTAGCGTTTTAATGGCAATAGAAACCACCTAAGTGCGAGACGGGATCGCGTATGAAGATCCGTACAACATGACAAATTATCACATACCTCGTATAGTTAAGCGCTGTTTAAATCATTTATGATTTAAATCTGTTTACATAACTTGTGGTTTTATATGATGACAAAGTTAAAATATATTATGGATAAATTGATACATGTCGGCTAGACATGTCGGCTAGACATAATAAACCGACCAAATTATATAACATAGGATTGCCTCCTGCCGTGACTCTCATTAGCTTTGTCCACACTGTGACTTTTTCTGTTCGTCAAAGGCATGCGTTATAGCGCAGTCAACAGCGAACGCGAGGCATGCCTGCGACGCATGCCTTCTGACCGTATCCAAAACTTTCGCTTTGTTATTAAAAATGACAGTTGGCGTTGCGTTCGTTGACGCATTCAATTATTTAATGCGCCAAAACGAAAGTTGAATGAAAGAAAGATGACGAAAATTGAAGACCAAATCGCATAGTGTAGACATAGGTAGCTATGGTAAATTATTGTAGAAGAATTAAATTGTCTCAAAATTATATTTCGTAAGATATAGCCTATTAACGGACAGATAGACGTACAGATACCGAAGTCTTAGTACAAACGGTTTTGCCTCTTGCACACGGAACCTTAAAATTATGTCAAACGTGATGGTCTCTTGAGATGTATCGTGTTTTAAAATGTTTTACTACGCAGTATCCGTTTTATTTTGTAGCTTATAAGACGTTTATGGAGATCTTATGAGTCTTTGTCACTTAACACACAGATTAATTGCTAGGAAACTGAAGTCTGGACTGTAAAGCATCCGATAAAATATAATATCATCGAAATTAGTGTGAATTTAAAAAACAAAACTAAAATATATCTGGTAGGTAAAAAAAATCTGACCACATTTTTTAAATCGCTCCCGTAGTATCTAGAAGCTTATGGGCATATTAATTTGAATACCTATATTATTTGTACGAGCCTCATCAGTTTGATATTATTGAATCCATGCAGATGAACATGATTTTTTTATAAATTTAGGGGGCAAACGAGCAAACGGTTCATCTAATAGAAAGCAACTACCGTCGCCCATGGACACTCGCAATACCAAAAGAGTTGCAGGTCCGTTGCCAGCCTTTTAAGCCGACCGCTGTTTTCCTGAAGGTTTGCAGGTTGTATTGGTCCGGAAACACAGCTGGGGACAGTTCGTTCCAGAGTTTTAATGTGCGGTGCAGGAAGTTACGCGAAAAACGTACCATGGTAGACTACCACTCATCAGGGTGATGAGGATGGTATGTTTTTTTGGTGGAACGATGGCGGAAAGTTGCAGGTGGTATGATTCCGAACAATTCCTCGGAGCACTCTCCGTGATACAACCGATGCAGAACCAAGCCACATTTCGGCGTAATTTAATTTTTTCACAATAATTTGTTTTAAAATCCACATTTCGCTGAATTGAAACAAATTTATGATTACGAGTTTCGAGTTATCTCGAAACCTAATCTATGAACAATCGAAACGACCACTTAAACAATTTCAATCATCCGAATCCTAACAAACAATTAATTATGTAAATGAAACAAAATCCTGAATCAATTGAAGACTTCAGCGGATGAAGTGGGTAAAAACAGTTTTGAAAACTGTCGTTTTTTTTGCATATACAAGGCTTTAGGACCGGGAAAATGTGTTGAAGTAAAAAAAAGATGTAGATTCTTTGTATATCCATACTTCCATACTTCTATACTAATAGTATATATATTTTTTAAGAAATAAGGAGGCAAACGAGCAAACGGGTCACCTGATGGAAAGCAACTTCCGTCGCCCATGGACACTCGCAGCATCAGAAGAGCTGCAGGTGCGTTGCCGGCCTTTTAAGAGGGAATAGGGTAATAGGGGAGGATAGGGATGGGAAGGGAAGGGAATAGGGGAGGGTAGAGACGGAAATAGGGTAGGGGATTGGGCCTCCGGTAAGCTCACTCATTCGGTGAAACACAGCGCCAGCGCTGTTTCACGCCGGTTTTGTGTGAGAACGTGGTATTTCTCCGGTCGAGCCGGCCCATTCGTGCCGAAACATGGCTGTCCCACGTAATAAATTCGAAAGTGTGTCTGCCTGTCTGTTACTTCTTCACGCGCAAACCGTTGAACCGATTTTGCTGAAATTTGGCATGAATATACTTTGAGTCCCGAGAAAGGACATAGGATACTTTTTATCCCGGAAAAATGTACGTTTCCCGCGTGATAAACGAATTTTGGCGCAACGGAGTTGCGGGTGTCATCTAGTTAGCTAGATTGTAAAGCTGTACGTAAGTTACATTGTTGGTTCAAATTATTAGGGAAAAAAGTAATAATTGTTCTTGTGTTATAAAATGTAAGTTAACCATAATACATCCGAGCTAATATATGAGTTACTAGATGACGCCCGCAACTCCGTTGCGCCAAAATTAGTTTATCGCGTGGGAACTGTACATTTTTCCAGGATAAAAGGTATCCTATGTCCTTTCTCGGGAATCAAAGTATCTCTGTACCAAATTTCGAAGAGGTAACAGACAGACAGACAGACAGACAGACAGACAGACACACTTTCGCATTTGTAATATTAGCATGGATATATTGTATAAGTTGCTTTTATGTTGTAAAATGTTAGTTACCCGCGTCTTCCTCTCATATTTTCAATTATTAAATAACGATTTTCTGTTTCCAGTAGGAATCGCCAAGGGGCGAAAACCCAGACTCATTCATACATTTCTTTATTCCCTTTTGTTTTACGCATTTCTATAATGGAGACTGTTGTTAACAAAAAGATTTTTAACAATGTATACAATAGTATTGTTTTGGCTTACGGTCATGAATAATCTATATTTTTATTTGTTGGATATATAATCCATTGGCTTTAAAATATAACTAGACGACGCCCTCCGTTGCGCCAAAAGGCGTTTATCATGTCGGAACCATACATTGGATAAAAAGTATGATAATATTATGTCCTTTCCAGGGACTCAAAGTATCTCCATACGAAATTTCAGCAAAATCGGTTAGGCGCTTTAGACGTGACGAGGTAACTGACAGACAGACAGACTTTCGCATTTATAATATTATAATGGATTGGCTAATCCATTGGCTTTAATATGCATTCCAGTGCATTCCATGTAGATTATGATAGAATGCACTGGTTTGCTGTGTATTCCAGTACCTGTTTACGTTATTTCAGTAGCAACCCAGCTCTGGATTGGAATAATGTAAAAACACTAATAAATTATAAAATTTCGTAAAAAAATTAAGTTGACACGTAGTTTACGAAAGAGAGGAACAGGAAATATAATTCAATTAATTTTGGCGATTTTCTCCTTCTTTATAAAATCCTTTTTCACTTTTTCAAAAGATCTTTTTATTCTTCCGTGAGTAAAATATGAGTAAAGGATAAAAGTGACTGAAAGGCCTGGCTTAAGGGCCACCATATTAGTGTAATTTGGTAGACAAACCCACAGAAATAAATCAAGATAGAACGGCGACACGCGAGCGTTGCTAAGGAATCGATCGTGTCAATTTTTGCTTTGCATTTAGTTAGAACAAATACCCGTGGAAAGAAATACATCCTTTTGACCGATTCACTTTCGTACTTCGGTTTTACAATTAGACACTGCACAATGAAGCATTTTCACACAACCGCTCCGGTGTAATCAAGTCGAGACGTCCGCGCTGACTAAATGAACGTTCAACAAATCTTGCTCACTTGTGCAAGATTGAAACACGCGTACTCCACCCGCTTAGCCGTTCTAGTCAAACCCTTTCAATATTTTCCGAGTATCGTTTTGCATGTACCCGGAACGAAAAGTTACGCCGGTGAAATTTAAATGCCAACTTCGAATCTACGCTGTCGTGAAGAAGTGTGAACTTCTGTCGGCATTTATGCAGTGCAAACAAAAAGAAGTTCGCACTCCGGAAGTGCCGACAGAAGTGAAAATAAGTTGAAACACAATATTCTTTTTTTTTTTTTTTCGGGTAGGTGTAAATAAAGTGAATAGAAGTCTCTATATTTATAATATTTAAATAATTGAGTTTACATTAATTTTCAATAATTATTTGTAATAAATTGAGTGCAATACATACGGATTTCCCGAAGTTTCATGTTATTGGTCCTCTATGTAACAAGCAGACCTCCTAACTGAGACACCACCTGCCAGCTGATTGATTTAGCAATTACTTGCAACTTCTACCCCGCACAACAAAATGTCACAATTGGACGACATTCAAAAAGCACAACAGAGCTTAGAGGAATGTGTAATGAAGAAGATGGAGGAGCTTCAGGCACAGTTGCAAGGTGGAGCTGCCGCGAAGGATACCGTGGCCAAAGTGGCTGAAGAGTTCCGCACTTTTCGTGAGCTCACTTTCTCTATGCTTAGCTTGCTTCGGAAACAAATTGCAGAATGCTCCAAGGCTGCTGACATAATGGAAACCAGGGATCGTAGAAAGTTTTTACTTCTCACTGGAGTACCCGAGCAAAGTGGCGAAAACTGTTTATCTTTGGTTCTTGACATTGTGCATCATAAGCTTGCTATGAAAGATATAACAGCCGCCTCAATTAAGGTATGTCATAGACTAGGTAGTCAGTCCAATCCTAGTATTCCCCACAAATGCCGGCCGTTGCTAGTCAAGTTCTCCACTATTGACATCAAAGTTGCTATTTTTCGGGCTAAAACCAAGTTAAAAGGTACACCATTCTCATTGAGAGAGTTTCTGACTAAAGTACGACAGTCAGTGTTTAGTAAGGCAAGAATGCACTTCGGTTTGAGGGGCTGTTGGACATTGGATGGTGCAGTCATTATTAAGAGCACTGACGGTAAACGCCACAAGGTAACGTCCATGGAGGAGCTCCAGCCACTTATGCAGAAGTATCAGAAGGCAACACCATCGATAGTTTCCTCTAATGCCGGAAAATAATATCAATAGGTTCATTTATGCTTATAAACTTTATCATAATAGGTTACCTACTTAGACAACAATATTATGTACTAAGTATGTGCCCATATTACTCTGCTTTATGAAAGATTTTGTCGATAACTTTGTTCTGTCGTACACTTTGCCATTTTATTTGATATGTATTAAGTTACATGATTTAATTTAAGGGTAATTTCAGTATTACAAAAGGGTACCTACACGGTTTCCAACATTTTCAATATCAATAATAATATGTCAATGTCAATTGTCACATCGTTGTTTTAAATGTCATTTGTCAGTTGCGTTCCAATACTTCTTCTTCTTTTAAAGAAGAAAAGTTTAAGATATTTTTTTTGTGTCGTTGAATGCTAATATTAAAATATTATGTAAACTACATAGTTTAGCATAACATAACTTTATTCACATTCACTATTTTAATAATTGTAACAATTAATTTTTAACTTAGACACGAGTTGATATAATTGTCATCATTCTGTTGTGTAAAATTTTTATTATTTATATTGTAACTGTCGGCTGGCGGGTGGTGCAGTGATGCATACCACTCAAATTAAATTAATTTTAAATATTTAGTGAATATAATATTTTATAGGTACATATATATTTTACTCAATAAACGTTAATTTAATATTATTTTATATAATATAATATTATTATTTATTATTTTATTTATTATATATAATTATGTCTCATTCCGATAGTGACTCATTTCACTCAGCAAATGATTCTATTGTTTTATCTGACGATGATAGTTTTGATTCTATAAATACGAACACCCTAGGTGAACTTTTGCATCAAACTTTTAACGATCAGAATAATCTGTTACTAAACGTGTGTCATATCAACGCACAAAGTGTGCCTAGTCACTTTAACGACATTTTGGACACATTTGCAGGTAACAATATCCACGGACTTTTGATTTCAGAGACCTGGCTTAAACCTAACCTACTTTCCACAACTTACAGTTTGCCCGGGTTTGTTTTAATTCGAAATGATCGTTGCGACCGACGTGGTGGTGGTGTAGGTATCTACCTGCGGAGTGACCTCTCATATAAAATAATTGCTAGCTCGCCTCCACATTATTCCGCCTCCGCTGAATTTCTGTTTCTAGAGGTCTGCATTAGGGGAACGAAGGCTGTTCTTGGAGTTGTATATTGCCCTCCTTCCATCGATTACTTTAACCAATTAGAGTCCGTTCTGGAGTCGGTGAGTGCTGATTATAAACACCACATTATTATGGGCGACTTCAATACAAATTTGCTTGATGCATCTTCTTCGCGCGCACGCAGATTACTACACATTCTGGAGTCAACTAGCTTGCAACAGTTACCTTTGCAAGCCACACACCATAACATCAATGGCGATGATACCTGGTTGGACCTAATTTTAACGTCAAACCATTCACTGGTTCATTCTCATGGACAATATCATGCCCCTGGTTTTTCATTGCACGACCTTATCTATCTTAGGTATGTTTTAAAGCCCCCTAAAATAAAACCAAAGATTATTCACAAACGTTGCTTTTCTCGTATGGACATTGATAAGCTTAAATCAGATGCAGCGAATGTCGATTGGAATCCACTTATTGCTGCTTCTTGTATCGATCACAAAGTCCAAGTTTTTAATAATAGGATTCATGCTCTTTATGACGTCCATGCGCCTATTAGGAAAGTTAAAATAAAGAGCGTTCCAGCGCCTTGGTTGACTCCCGACATAAAAGTAGCCATGAGACTTAGGGACCGTGCCTATCGTAAATTTAGAAAGAATCGTAGCGACAGTAATTGGGTGAACTTTAAAACAGCTAGGAATAGATGTAATCAAATGGTCAGAAATGCTAAACGTCGACATATTTTCATAAACATAAGCAACTCATCTTCCTCGGCTAACTTATGGAAGTTCCTAGGTACCTTAGGCGTAAGTAAGTCTCATCACACGGTACTGCCGAGTACTATTAGTTTGAATGACCTCAACACCAGTTTCTCTTCTGTCACAACTCTAGATGCAAGTACAAAGTCCTCAACTATTAGTTATGTAAACGGATTACCACGTGCTGCTAAACATCTGTTTCAATTTGAACCTGTTTCTGCAGACGAGATCAAAACTATAATCAAATCTTTGAGCTCTAAGGCTGTTGGTTGCGACGACATCAGTCGTCAAATGATTACCACCATTCTCGACAGTCTCTTGCCTGCAATTTCCCATATTATTAACTTCTCCCTCGAGTCCTCTACCTACCCCGACCTTTGGCGTAAGGCTTACGTCTGTCCCTTACCAAAAGTTCCAAATCCTGCACAACCCTCCCATTTCCGTCCCATTTCAATACTCCCTTTCCTCTCTAAAATAATCGAGGCGTGTGTTCACAAGCAATTGTCCAGGTTTGTATTCGATAACAACCTTCTTTCTCCACTACAATCTGGATTCAAGCCTGGGCATAGTACCACTACGGCCTTGTTAAAAATTACCAGTGACATTAGGGCTGGCATGGAGGAATCAAAAGTCACTGTCCTAGTGCTCATTGATTTCTCTAATGCTTTTAATAACGTGAACCACGATATCCTCTTATCCATTCTGTCCCACCTCAATATCTCGCCTGAAGTAGTAAACTGGTTCTCCTCCTACCTTAAGGGGCGCCAGCAACGTGTACGCGTCGACGGGTCCTTCTCTGATTGGGTCCTTCTCGAGGATGGGGTTCCTCAAGGTGGTATACTTTCTCCCCTTTTATTTTCCTTATTTATTAACTTATTGGTTTATATAATTAGCAGTGCTCATCATTTATATGCTGATGATTTTCAGCTATATAGACAAGAAACAATTGAAAACCTCTCCACGGCCATCGATGCTTTAAACCGGGATCTTGTTGCTATAAACACCTGGTCTGCTAATTTCGGACTGTCAGTGAATGCGGCTAAGTGTCAGGCCATTTTAATAGGAAGTCCGAGAGTTCTAAGAAGAGTCGACACTAGATCTATTCCGCCTCTAATGTTTAACAGCAGTATTATACCCTATAGCTCTTGTGTTAAGGACCTCGGTTTGCACATCGACGCTAACTTAGACTGGCATACACAAATTGCTAGCGTCAGTAATAAAGTTACCTACTCTTTGCGAGCATTATACCGACTTAAAAATTTCTTACCATCGTGTATAAAATTGATGCTAGTTCAGAGTCTTATACTCCCAATAATTGATTACTGTGACGTTTGCTATCTTGACCTTAATGCGGACCTCCTTAACAAACTAGATCGTCTCCTGAATAGCTGCATTAGATTTGTTTTCAGCCTCCGCAAGTACGATCACGTCTCCTCCTACCGCTCAAAATTACGCTGGCTCCCTGTTCGCCAACGCCGATCCCAGCGGGCAGTGTGCATGCTCTATTCCATACTATACTCCCCCTCCGCTCCCAGCTACCTAACTCCTCTTTTCGAATACCTAGGCAGCAATCATGACAGAAATCTCCGTTCCACGAATAATTTACGCCTCCAATGTCCTCCCCATAGTTCCACTCTCGTCCACTCTTCCTTTAATATTCAATCAATTCTCCTTTGGAATTCACTTCCAAAAGAAATTAGGATGTCCAAAACTAAAGAACTGTTCAAACGTAAAGTTCATGAACATTACCTTAAATCATTAACTAAATGAGACAACAAAATCGATATTAATTAGTTATTTATCTATTTATAATCTATATATATGTCTACTTATATTTTATATTTAGTAGTTTATTTTATACATAATATTTATACTTATTATAGAAGTATATATTTTAAATATGTATTATGTTTATTTTATTTTGAATTAAGTATATATTACTGTGTTGTACCTAGATATGTATTTATATTATCATAATGTTAATTATAAGATGTTTTAATCCCTCTGTCCTCTAAATGTTTGCATCTACCTCACTATCTCTGCAACACCCTAAGGTTTGGCTGGAAGAAAATGCCACAAGGCATTAAGCCCGCCTTTGTACTACAACGTGCAAAAAGTTTTTAAATAAAATAAATAAATAAATATTCCTCTCCGTGTGGTCTCCGTCCTACTGATTAGGTCACGTGCCCAGGTCACATTTTTAACCCCTCCGTGGTCCAGTGGTTTAGAGCGCGGCTCTTGACTCAGTCGTGTCGTGGGTTCGATTCCCACGTTGGAAACATGCTATTTCCAAGTTTGGTTAGGACAATGCAGGCTGATCACCTGATTGTCTGACAAGTAAGATGATCCATGCGTCGGATGGGCATATTAAAAGTCTTCCGCCTGATCTCTCGCCAGTCGTGACGGTTTTCTTCCCACTGGGTTATGAGAGTAAAAGGAATAGAGAGTGTTCTTGTGTACTGCGCACACACTTGGGCACCATAAAAATACTCCTGCGTAATTGGCCCGGTTACAATGAAACCGGCCACCGTCATCCGGTGTGGGAGTTATTACTAATATTATTACATTTTTACCCATCCCAAAAAGTGAACAATGCTAAAGAAGTTTTCACTACAAAAAGCTGATCTGCATTTCCCCATATCATTCAAGTAATCAACAAACAAAACATTAAAAAGCACATAAACTTGAAATAATAAAAACCTATTCCCAATTGATCCCGGTCCAATTGAAACCTCGACATTTTTTAATTAGAAATATATGGTGTGCATTCATGCGCTCAAATAAAATGTGGTGATCATTCGCCGCTTACGTCGGCGCAGACGAGCGATTTTTTAGTATATAATATACTAGATGACATCCGCAACTCCGTTGCGCCAAAATTCCTATATCGCGTGGGAACCATACATTTTTCCGGTATAAAAAGTGCCCTTTGTCCTTTTCCGGGACTCATAGTATATAACAAATTTCAACTAAATCGGTTCAGAGGTTTGGGCGTGAAGAGGTAACAGACAGACAGAAACACTTTCTCATTAATAATAATATTAAGTATGGATTTAATCACGGCAATACTTTCAATAGGACAACAACATCGGAATAGTTGTAGTGCGTTGCCCTTTTAAGAGGTATATTCTATTTTCTTTAAGAAAGAGTAAATTCAATAATGATGCAGCAAAATATTATGTTGTACAATTTTCATCTGCAGTTGCATTGTCGTCGCAAGATACCAAATCACCTTGCGAATTACGCGTATTGTTTACGTCAGTATGTTAAATGACTCATATTATTATTTTATAATGCAAAGAACGTAACTAAAAATACGCCATTTCTTTAGGAAATGACATACTTAATAGTTTTGTTTGCTCCAAATGTCCTAGCAGAAAAAAATCTTAGAGTTGCTTGATGAAAAACCAAGACGTTTTGTAAACAAACTATGTGTAAATTGTTGGATACAGATATAATATATTGCACCTACCTTATGGGTATATTATAAAAATATCATAATATATTATGTGCCATAATTATAGCTTTACTACGTACACACGTGCACATAAAAGTAGATTCTGTCGCCTGTTTTATATTTTTTTAGGTGGCGACAAAAATTGCTCGTCTGCGCTATCCCAGTGCGGCCTCTGAAATTGTAGGTAGTTTTGATGGCTGGCTGCCAATAATCCTTTCTAATTTTTAGAAAGTTCCATTCAGTGGGTTCAGTTGAAAATAAACTTTGCTATGTTGTGATAAGCCACTTTTGGGGACAGAAAATAAAATAAGTGCAGAACGAGCAAGGTAATGGAAGTAGGGTAAAACTTTGAATAGGGTAAAAATGTAATAAATAGTGATAAATTTAAATTAAATAACTTCTTTGGGACTTATAAGATATAGAGCGGTCACGCGGTCACGTTAAGCCCGGCCGCACATTGTCCGAATTCTGATCAGAAACAGTTGAATTTCGCCGGACCGCCACCCCGCACACTATCCGAAATATCCTTCCGGCGAGTTCGAGCTCACTCGGCTCAGTACAAAATGTAAGAGACAGCGCGACGTTCAACTGTTTCTGATCAGAAATTTCGGACAATGTGCGGCCGGGCTAAAACTGTCACTTTAAAGATAATATACCGTACTCACACAGAAAGTTCAGCCCGTCACAGACTTAGCTATAATATATATTAATATACCGTACTATAATATATATATTATAGTAGTAACCAGAAATATATATCATAGCTGAGTGTGCGGTCACGCGAAAATTTGTATAGAAAATATATAGTAATATGCCTAGCTGTAAAAAAAATTATATATATTATAGCCTAAGTCTGTGACGGGCTGAATTCTGACCACGTCAGAATGCCTCCTGTGTGAAAACTTAAAGAACGCAGAAACTTTTGACCGCCTGACCGCTCTTTCTCTGATAGGTCCCTTAGTTTAAAAAACTGAGTAGGATTCAGTAAATGCACAATAAATATTGAAAGTCACAAATAATGATTTTTGTCTGTGTAAAAAACATTCACATATCTTGGATTTAGAAACTCGCAAGATTATTGGCCAACAATTAGTCTCAAAACAGATTTGACCAATAACCAGGCAGTATTTTCTCGAATCTGACTCGAAAGGGACTTGTGACGACTCCGCCAGAGTATACAGAATGATGAGAGTATGTCGACTTAGAACTGATGTTGAAATTTTTATATTTGACGTATTATGACGAAAATCGTCGCTAGGGTTGTTAGCTTGTTACCTACGAATTTAAAACTATGACATATTCGCTGGACGTGTTCCTCTTTGGTCGTATTGTTGTTTGTGTTTTGGCCCATGCGATTAAAATTGTCAGAATCCAATTTTGAATTCTTTATTTTAAATATTTAAAAATAAATTCTATCAGCCAGCGCGAGGCACATTCCGTTCATAATCCTAGTGAAACCCGACGAATTTGACAGATATTGAAACCTGTCCGTTTCTTTGCAGTCGAACTACTGGTAGTTATGTCTATTGTGACTCCGCTAAAAATTAATATCACGTGAGTATAACACAATATGTATAAGACTATGTAAATTATTTGAATATTTCATCTTATACGACCAGGTGCTTATGCAATATAGTCGTTAAATTATACAAACCCTGGCTGGTTGTGTTACGGAATTATGCACAACCTCTTTGCCATACAAGGAGAAAATATTGCCGGAGAGTTGATAAAATTAGATGTGACATTTTTATTATTATTTAAATGTTAAAAATCTATAAATAATGTAGTTGATGATTATGTTTGGGATCAAGAGTTGTGAAAAGGTGTTATTTGACAATATTTTTATTGTTCGGCAATGTGTATTAACAGACGTTATAAGCGAATATTTTAATAAAATATTATGAATACTTACAGTATTAGTAGGCTCTCAACGGTTTAGGGAAAACGAACTTAAAGTTTTTAGACCTACTTGCTGTAATATTAGGCAATTGACGGCAATGTAACTATGCTTATTGCTTAAAATAGCTTGACAGCAATCAGATATTATATCACACATTTTTGTTCCCTTTTTTGATTATTTTTTTTATTCCCAAAAAGCAATTTCGTCTAACTATAATGGGACTATTTGAAATTATTATTAAGGCGGCTTTCGGCATTGCCGCGAGCGACCGCGACCGGTAAAAAATCATATAAATTGCTACTTTATGACAGAATAATAAAATAGTCAGGCATCATTTTCTACTGATATTTGCGTGGCAACCCACGCTGCCGCCGGCGCGGCGGCGCCGTAAATGCTAGTGTGGTAGATTAAAATGAAACCTGTAGCTTATGACGTAAAGTGGCATTTCGTTTGAATTTTCGTCGGTCGCGGTCGTTCGCGGCAAAGATCCGAAAGCCACCTTTAGCCATAAAAACTTGCTCTCGTTATCTTTTATTTTTCTTGCCACATCCACGTTTCTGAGCTCTATGTCAAAGCAGACAAGCCAACGCTTATGCTTGCCGTTAACGCAATTTCTGGAACGTTTCTACGATAAATTGTTTATGAGAAGTTTGTACTCGGTGTATTAGCGGCTAGATCCGATCAGTGTAACACACAGGTTAGTCTCAAGTTGCATAATTAAGGGTTGATCTTTGCAGGTTTAAGTGGGTGAATGCGTTATAATAATAATGTTTTCCATAACGGTTTCGTTGATGGTATAAGGATAAGTATACATTTCTGTGTAACTTCTTAAAACTTTTTAAACTTCTGTGCAAGTTTGCTGGACCATCTTTTACAAAAAAAGAAAGAAAATCTGCCAAAAACGGAAAACGTACACCACAGCTACTTGATAAAATATACCGCGCTTCACATATCCCCTAATATTATGTTGGGACAATACCTCGGTAGGTACTTAACATACAGAATACATATTATACGTTTATATGCTTTAATATAGTATGAAAGTTCACCTTATAAGCCTTAAGTACATTAATATACCGCTCGACTCAAATTTCGAAGCTGAGAAGATGATAATACAAGATATTCGTGCACCCAAAAATGAACCTTGTATTTCTAAAATTGGGTTGGTATTTGCTTAAACTTTCGCATCGGCGCGAAGGTTTGTAGATACCTTATTGGCATAACAAAGCCTCCTCATGCCTCCAATAAAACATTCACAACAAGCCTCTATTTCAAAGACTTCCATCTTAATTTTGATTTCAGGGCACATGTAGGGTAAACAACGCAATTTGATTACACGCATATTTTAAATCAAAACAAATGAAATTACACGCATCCATACACGCAATATATTGCACACCCTTTTGTGCAAACAAATTACACACATACGCACACACATACATTTTCGTAGACATGCTACCATCAAATTGAACTTCACCTAAACATAATACAGTTTACATTACACCTGATATAACACCGATGGTTTAGTCAAATCATTCAAGTATTATGAGAATTTGGTTGGATGACATTGACAGGTCTTGTCAACTGCTGCACACACATCTACACACATAATATGGCACAACTGTCTCTCAAGTGACAATTTACAATATGGCAGCGTTATTTCTGATTTTAACCTTGCCAGCCTTGTAGAGGTGTAGTGTAATAAAGGGTTAGAAAACAGAAGTGAAACTTCTGTTTTCTAACCCTTTATTCTTATTCTGTAATTATAATAACGATTCCCTTTTAATTAATTTAATAATGTCTCATAAAGGCTTTCTGAATTTTTGTTCGTATAAAAGAATTATAATAAGCTCGGTGCCTGGAGGCAATTTGATAACGAGTTGGGAAAAAGTATGTAACAAAGTTTCGTTAATAAATAAGAACATTTACTTGGTTGTAGCAACATCATCATGGCAAAATGCGCTATGTGGGTTACCAGGGGAGATAATATTTATTATAGTTATAGGTCTACCAAAATCTAATGGCAAAAAGTGAGAAAATAAATTGATTCTAGCAATACCGGAGTAGTTGGAATAAAAATTTTGATCCTTTTTTTCTTGTAGCGGCTGATTCTGATAAAAAATCCAATTATCAAAGATATTTTTTGAAAATCTGTTGTCAAAAATTGCCATCAGATTCTGGTAGACCTATATTATTTATTATTCTAAAATTGCGAGTAGCATTTTTAAGATACTACGAGTAGCTGATGTGGAAAACGTTTTGCTATTTACTTTATTTTTTACATTTCTTCAAAATCTTATACGTGGGAGAGCCATGCTTCGGCATGAATGGGCAGGCTCGTCCGGAGAAATACCACGTTCTCCCAGAAAACCAGCGTGAAACAGCGCTTGCGCTTTGTTTCGCCGAGTGAGTGAGTTTACCGGAGGCCCAATCCCCTACCCTATTCCCTTCCTACCCTCCTTTATTCCCTTCCCTTTCCATCCCTACCCTCCCCTATTACCCTATTCCCTCTTAAATGGCCGGCAACGCACCTGCAGCTCTTCTGATGCTACGAGTGTCCATGGGCGACGGAAGTTGCCTTCCATCAGGTGACCCGTTTGCTCGTTTGCCCCCTTCTTTAATAAAAAAATTCAGTCCATCATTTACATTCCGGAGAAGTTACGCAACAAACATCGCGACATTTAAATATAATATTATACGAGTACTAGATGACACCCGCAGCGTCACTTGCACAATAATTCATTTATCTGTGCATTTCTCCGGGATAAAAAGTATATCATCATACCAAATTTCAGCAAAATTGGCTCAGTCGTTTGAGCGTGAAGAGACAATAGACAGACACATTATGGCATTTTTAGAAATAGAAAAATAGAAATCGTATTTGCTCAAATAAGGTAAAATATGTAATCAAGCTCTCTTATTTTGCCTTTGGGTGGCGTGCAAATTTTATACAGTTTTTCAAATTATTTAATATTAGTATGGATAATCTTATACAGGGTGTAACAAAAATAAGTGATAATACTTTAGGGTTTGTACGTATTCCTTGTAAAGAGTTCACTGTGAAAGTAGCAGCGCTGAAAGACCAAAATTTTTTTTCACTTTTGTATGGGGAAACTCGTGACGCTCGGGCCCTTGCCCATACAAAAATGGAAAAAAAATCGTCTTTCAGCGCTGCTACTTGCACAGTGAACTCTCTACAAGGAACACGTACACACCCTAAAGTATTATCACTTATTTTTGTTACACACTGTATATAAAATTCTCGTGTCACAATGTTCGTTCCCGTACTCTTCCGAAACGGCTTGACCGATTCTCATGAAATTTTGTGAGCATATTGAGTAGGTCTGAGAATCAGCCAACATCTATTTTTCATACCCCTAAGTAATAAGGGTTGTTCACCCTTAAATATATTTTTTTAATTTTTGGATGGAATTTTTTGTTTTTATTTTTTTATAATGTGGCATTAAAAATACATACAACCCTAAATTTTTACTTTTTTATAACCAACCCCTATAATTATTAATACTCGAGACTGACGGCGACTATTGTTCGTGCAACGGGATAGCGATGGATGTTGCCATGGTGACATACTTATTTAGTCACTTCAATAAAATAATACGGGCGAAATACTTTATATGGCAAAGAAAGTTTGCCGGGACAGCTAGTATGATATAAAACTTTGTAATACCTATCATAGATAATGTAATTAAAAATTCCCGTCATCCTCTCAAATCATACTTATCAGCGATGACTCGTTTTAATCAAATTGAAACCTAATATTAATCAAGAGGGTGGAATATTAAATTTTTCTGGCGAGAGAAGATTTAATTCTACGGCGTCACAGCTGCGCTTCATCAAACCATATTTAAAAGCCATTTGCGCGATCCACGCCATTATTCTAGCTATGGCTACCTTGTTATTACGAGTTATAAGTCTGCCTTTTTAGTTTACTTTATGAGAACTTTCTTGAAATTTTATACTTAAAAACTTGGAACATATTCCTGTGCCCCGCTATGTTTAATATAACCCCACTCATGAAATAAGTATCGTAGTTTATTGGTCACTGAATCAACATACCACGTATCATAGTACGACTATATTATACGCATCATAGTAATAATAATAGCTCCCACACTGGTTTCGGTGACGGTGGCCGGTTTCATTGAAACCAGGCCAGCTACGCAGGAGTAATTTTTATAGTGACCAAGTGTGTGCGCAGTACACAAGAGCACTCTCTATTCCTTTACTCTCATAACCCAGTGGGACGGACGACCGACACGACTGGCGAGAGATCAGGCGCAGGACCGACTTTTTACATGCCCATCCGACGCATGGATCATCTTACTTGTCAGACAATCAGGTGATCAGCCTGCATTGTCCTAACCAAACTTGGAAATAACATGTTTCCAACGCGGGAATCGAACCCACGACCACCGAGTCAAGAGCCGCGCTCTATACCACTAGACCACGGAGATCATAGTACGAGTATATTATACATTTGATAATAAGATGATAAGTTTACTGGACCCAAAAGTTAGTGGTAAGCGCTCTTAGAGAAATGACCGTCTATAGATTATATTATTATTGCTACAGTAAACATTATGACAAACAAAACCTCTTATAGACTTAAACTATATAGAAGGGACAGTCTCAAATCTGTTCGAAAATCAGACAAATTCAGACTATATCAGACAAAACCGACAAGACTGTCGTGTCCGAAATATAAAGCGCTAGTTAATAAATTACATAAACTAGCTAAAAGCTGAGCTTTGTGAGGGCTCGCGTCGTCACACCTTGACTGGAATGATGACAACACATCTGCATATAAATAAAAATTACTAAGTTAAAACACAAATCAATAGGCATGATAGTTTTCAGTTTTTGGGATATACTATTTAGTTCAGGTTGTGGGATATACAAGGGCTCGCTTCGCTCACCCTCATTACATAAATTACACTTAATATTATGTACTATGCAATGTTTTGCAGTGCTTCTAACGTAACCTAACTTTAGGGTCCATTCCGTACTGAACCAGTCGCAAAAGTAGGAAAATGGGCACCTAGGCGAAGAAAATATAATTGGTATTTGGGAATTGGATATCGGTTCGGCAGCTCGTGTGTAGTTTGACTGCGGCGGGGAAGGGCAATTATTCGGTCCGGCCGCGATGTAGAGTGATTTTAAATTGAATCTCCAAGAATTACGCCGGCGATTTTTGGACGATTGTAAACATACGGACGGAAATCCTGAAAATTGTGAGGATAGAAAGCATTAAGGAAATTGTTAATCTTTTTAGCTAAAATACAGGGTTAAATAAAGGGTTTGCTCCGAAACACAGACCAGTATGCTGGTCAGTGCTAATGACTTCTAGTGTCGACGCTATACTGTTGATTCGTTCCGAAATATACGCCAGTACATTGACTTAAATAACGAGTGATGACTTTTTTGGGATTTCATTATAATACATGGCACACTAGTACAAAATGGCGTAGGAAACAAGGCGCCATAACAACTGGCGAGTATACTGGGTTAAATTTTGGTACTCACACAGTATTCGCATGAAATGTGAAGTCTACGTATATTTGTTTTTTTTTTTTTTTGAAAAAGTGAAAAATAAATAGCTGAATAGGTATTCTAGATATGAGTAGGTCGTCGAGCGAAAGAAATAGACAGCATACCTAACTCTACGCTGCGCTAGTCTACTCTCCATTCGCCTACCGTCTCACGTTTCAGATCGCTTTTTATCAGGCACGGTATTGTTGTATTGGAAGTTCAAAATCAAAATATTTATTTCTAAATAGGTTAACAAAGTTAACACTTTTAGAACGTCGTGTCTACATGAGGCCCACCAGTTGTAGTTGCCTGCATAGTTACACCGAAGTTTTGTCTGTTATGCGGGCAACGCGTGCGGTCTGGACTATATTGTCACCCGCATGCGGATAAGATTCGTGCGTCATAACACGCATGATACGAAAAGCACCCCAATCTTTGCCCCAATTTCCATCCCAAAGAATTTTCCAATTTACTCTACCGTGTGTTTTCACTGTACAATTTCTAGCAGTAGCGGTGGAAAATTACTCCTCACGTGATTCTGCAGTTTGTTCGAGGGAATGGACCGTTATGGATTGTGCCGTACAAGACTTAACGAACTTGTACATTGAGACTATACATACTAATATTGTAAGTGAGAAATTATGTTTGTTTGTGAGTCTATTTTTATTTTTGTAAGATAAAAAACTTTTTTTACTACAAATATTAATATTTTAAACAGAAAAGTCTGTTTTACTGTCTTTTAATGATGAAAATGAACAGATAATCAGACAAATCTAAGTTCTGACCGTCTATTACCGATTTCGATAATATTTGAAACCTTTTAACCACTTTATCTTATGTAAAAGAAAGGTTTCTATAAACTACACCAACTATTTTTCCTACTCGTAGTCTAATTTTATTTTCGTAGTTCCTATACGAACGCGTAGCGCCTCTACGTGTTCATAGCACAGATGCTACTTGCATTGTAGCGTTACGTAGCAGCTTAAATATATATATTAAACCAATTATAAACTGATAGAATGGATTTTCAAATACTTAAGAGAACTGATAGCCTTTTTAATAATATATAATAAGAAATGGCAACGACAAAAATGAAATGAAATGAAAATATGTATTTCTAAATAGGTTAACGAAGTTAACACTTTTAGAACGTCGCGTCTACATGATGCCACCGGTTCGAGAACTACCCCGCTGAGAAGAACCAGAAAAACAGAAGATTAACTCTTCAATTTAATTTTCTGTTACTGTCATAAATTGGATGTAATTTTATTATTTTGTTGGTGATTCAGTACCTTGCTTGCATAATTTCAATGCAACAATAATGCAGCTTCGTTTCTTCTTCGATTTTATTTAATTCCAACAGAAACACAAAAACTTGAGAGGTGTCAAGGGACACCCGAATGGAACGAAGTTATTTCTTATGTTCAAAAAACCTGTATACAGTGTGTAACAAAAATAAGTGATAATACTTTAGGGTGTGTACGTGTTCCTTGTAGAGAGTTCACTGTGAAAGTAGCAGCGCTGAAAGACCAAAAATTTTTTTTCACTTTTGTATGGGCAAGGGCCCGAGCGTCACGCGCTGCTACTTTCACAGTGAAGTCTCTACAAGGAACCCGTACACACCCTAAAGTATTATCACTTATTTTTGTTACACCCTGTATACTTAATATAATATATACTCAAAAAAATATTTTAAAAAAAACGCCATCTATTAGGAAAGGAATAGGAATACTTACTATCAACGCCCTCTGCCCTTAACATGCAGGTACTAATAAAAAAGTGTCGAGGCACAAGTCGAGGTCAAATATATTTCTGTCTAGCTTTCAGATTTACGCCGAACGCGCGATAATGAACTTCGTTCCAAAAGGGAAATAATCCAAAAAAAATTCAAGCCAAGAAAGGTAGGGCGAGTAGAAAATATTTCAAAATCTCAAGAACAAATTTTTTGCCAGTTGAACACAATAAATAGACAAAATAAACACGTCAACGCTAGAATTTTCACTTGACAAGAAACAATTGGGTAACTAATTTCGCCCTGACCTTACAATTAACAACGTTCGCAAATTAGTTCAGACAAATCAGAGGCATTTTGTTGCCGAATTAGATGAAGTCTTTAGCGGGACGTGCTTAAAATGTTCACAAATTTTCCAATTGTATTCAAATTTTAATCTGAAAATACTAGGTAAACAGAATAAGGCAGAGTAAGCGGGCGCGCCACTAGACGATCAATTTTATTGCGCAATATCAGGTATTGTGCATTATTCTGGTCTAGTGGTTAGAGCGCGGCTCTCAACTCCGGAGGTCGTGGGTTCGAATCCCGCGTTGGAAACATGACGTTATTTCCAAGTTTGGTTAGGACAATGCAAGCTGATCACCTGATTGTTTGACAAGTAAGATGATCCATGCGTCGGATGGGCATGTAAAAAGTCGGTCCTGCGCCTGATCTCTCGCCAGTCGTGACGGTCTTCCGTCCCACTGGGTTATGAGAGTAAAAGGAAGAGAGAGTGCTCTTGTGCACTGCGCACACACTAGGGCACTATAAAACTACTCCTGCGTAACAGGCCTGGTTTCAATGAAACTGGCCACCGTCCGGCCACTGGCCGAAACCGGTGTGGGGAGTTTTATTATGTGCATTATTATTGACCGTCTAGTAATATTGAACGAGCCCGCCTTTCAATCATATTGTAAAATAAGTTGTTCAATATAGGTAGGTCTAGGGGCCCGCTTATACGAAAATGACGTGATATATTATAACGACCTCTGTGGCTCAGTGGTGAGCGCGTTGGTAGCTCAAGCCGGGGGTCGCGGGTTCGAATCCCGCCGACGGAACAAAAAGTTTTCAATGTTCCCGGGTCTGGATGTGTATTGAATATGTGTATGATATAATAAAAATCTTAAATATAATATGTAATAGTATAAAAGCATTAAATATATTTCCGTTGTCTGGTACCCGTAACACAAGTCCTTTAGATACTTAGCACGGGGCCAGACTGACGTGGTGTGAAGCGTCGAAATAGATATTATTATTATTATGAAATACTAGATGTCGCCAGTAACTCCGTTGCCATTTTTTTTAAAGAAATAAGGGGCAAACGAGCAAACGGGTCACCTGATGGAAAGCAACTTCCGTCGCCCATGGACACTCGCAGCATCAGAAGAGCTGCAGGTGTGTTGCCGGCCTTTTAAGAGGGAATAGGGTAATAGGGGAAGGTAGGGATGGGAAGGGAAGGGAATAGGGGAGGGTAGGGAAGGGAATATAGGGTAGGGGATTGGATCTCCGGTAAACTCACTCACTCGGCGAAACACAGCGCAAGCGCTGTTTCACGCCGGTTTTCTGTGAGAACGTGGTATTGCTCTGGTCGAGCCGGCCCATTCGTGCCGAAGCATGGCTCTCCCACGTCTAATTTATCGCACGTTAACCGTACGTTCTTCCCGGAATTATCATCCTTAAATCTTCATGTCCATCAATTTTCCATGTTCTTTTCCGGGACTTCTTACCCAGATCTTCATACCCAGCAAATTCGATGCAAGTAAGATGCGGTCAAAATATTTGGTTAAGCTTGACGTTTCTATATCATTTTTTACCTTACATATTCCTACTACATTTAGGAAGATAACTATAATCAATACTAATTGTTAGAACAAACCACACATTTCGGTTTGAGCAGACAGCTTAATTATTCTAATGCAAAAACAAGCCGTGGCTCAGCGAACTAACCGCTGCGGTCGCAACTTAGCGCTACTTATGTAACCCGGGTTTTGCCTATCTCTACGGTTTATGCGGTCTTAGTAACAGGTATACTTGTACTAGTATTTTACCAGTAACATCCATAGTAGAATATGATTCTTAAAGAACCCTACCAACGTTGTTTTAGCATTGCCAAGGATGATTGGAATAGGGAAGTTGCTGAATTTTAATTTTTGTGTTTATTTTAAAGAAGTCCATGTAGAATAGACCACAAGTATATTAAAAAAATTAAAACACTGCAAAAACTTGAATTTACTGCAAAAACCCGGGTCCCGTTTTTGCCCTTTGGATACGGAACCCTAAAAATAGATGTTGATCGGTTCTCACACCTACCGGCCGATGAGCACACAAGATTTCAACACAATCCCATTTGTCGCTAAATTCCTTCAAACCAGCAGTTTTTGAGAGGTTTAGCGTCAAACACCGTGACAGACACAAATCAATAGGCGTGATGGTTTTCCCGTAAAGTGTACCACAAAATGTAAATATTGTGGGATATACTAGGGTTCGCTTCGCTCGCCCTGGCTGGCTGTGTCTGGCTGTCTGTCGTTCTGTCTGTTTGTCTGGTTTGTCTTCAAGTCCAATACCACTGAACTGATTTTGTTGGGTATGGAGATGAGAGTATTAAGAAAGGACATATTGGATACTCTTTATCCCGGAAAACTGTTCGGTTACAGCGCGATTTACGAATTTTGGCGCAAGAGAGTTGCGGGCCTCATCTAGTTTTTTATATTTCCTTTCCCACTTTTAATTTCAAACTACCTCCTATATTATTATATATTTGTATATCTTCAAGCGCCATCTTCGTATCATAAATTATGAATAATTCATTTTACATCTCGAAGAATATTGAATAGGCACGTATATGTTAATTAATGCTAATGAAATTACGAATTTTATGCTGCCTAGCTAATTTTTATGTTTTGTTCTTGTAGGGAGAACACTTGGAGAATATTCATAAAATGATTAATATAGAGAATATATAGCAATTCTATTGTCAGGACAAAAGAAGAGTAGAAATGGAGTAACTCTGGCATACATAGATTTTTAACCGACTTTAAAAAGGAGGAGGTTTATAATTCAACCATATTTATTTTTCTACAAAACATCTAGTGTAAATTAAACGCAACACACAGGGAACGGTGTCTTTTATTCGCGGAACTCGATCAGTTTTCGGTATTTAAGGCGACGTCTTGATAATTTGGCTGTAGCGATATCGATTTTTCTCAGCAATTACTAAAGCTAAGAAATTAAAGTTCATTGTCAGTATTCCTCGTGTCTTTGTCTTTGAATTATCTACTACTAGTAGTAGTGCGACCGGGCCGCTATTTGAATAAATATTTAGCTACAATTTCTTCTAACCCTGTTGTTTAGCGGCCAAACCGTTTTGTCACGCAGAAGTATATATTAAATCGAGCCTCGTCCGCACCAAGTCAGCCAATGATGGACGAATATAATATATAAGTGATTTTAATTGATAAAATAGTGTCCATGATCGACGACAGTGACCTAACGAGTAGGCATCTCTTTTGCAATATCTTCATTCGTTTATTGCGCAGAAAATGATAATTTTCCGGGAAAAAATGCCAGTGAAAATATCAAAAAAAAATATCCTACATGCCATTCCCATTACTCAAAGCATCTCCATGACCACCGAAATCCGTTCAGCAGGTTAATCGTAAAGCATTTATAATATAAGTACGGATTACTCCTAATATCTACCAGGGTAACATAAACTTGTTGAAACGTACCTCGATATCATAGGAACTTTTTTAGGAGTGGTAGGGCCTGTCCACATCTCCACGTCACGACGTCGTCAACGTGGAACGGTGCGGTAACGTGGCACGGTACGTTGACGTGATGTATTAATTTAGGTCAACGTTACGTAAAAATGTACGTCTTTTTTTTTCTCTCTCCGTTTCTGACAATAGCAAAAGCAGAATACGTACTGTGCGGTCCACATCTAGATCAATAGTGAAGAATATAAAAGTTTTACAGACATGGTAACGTACAATGTCGCTATATCGTGATGTGCATTTTACGTTACGTTAACGTAAATTTGCACGTCACGGCAACGTATCGTGCCACGTTACCGCACCGTTCCACATAGACGACGTCGTGACGTGAAGATGTGGATAAACCCACACACGTCACTCCGTGAGATACGCCTGTCAGTGTTCAGAATATATTCATTGCCAATTTTTCGTACATCATGATAATATTGTAATGCGATGTGAGTGTGACGAACATTGAGGTAAATAAATATGTCAAAATAATTTAGGTTATAGTACGTACAGTGTTTTGCAGGTTACAGATTTTTATGGACATTGGTGTTCTATGCTTGTAGCATGAACTATGTAAGTTCTTCAACCTTTTTATCATGTGACTCACTTGGTATGAAAAAAATACATGGGAGAGCCATGCTTCGGCATGAATGGGCCGGCTCGACCGGAGAAATACCACGTTTTCACAGAAAACCGGCGTGAAACAGCGCTTGCGCTGTGTTTCGCCGAGTGAGTGAGTCTACCGGAGGCCCAATCCCCTACTCTATTCCCTTCCCTATCCTCCCCTATTCCCTTCCCTTGCCTTCCATACCCTCCCCTATTCCCTCTTAAAAGGCCAGCATCGCACCTGCAGCTCTTCTGACGCTGCGAGTGTCCATAGGCGACGGAAGTTGCTTTCCATCAGGTGACCCGTTTGACCCGTTTGCTTGTTTGCCCCCAATTTTGCTGAAATTTGGTATAGAGATACTTTGAGTCCCGAGAAAGGACATAGGATACTTTTATATCAAAAAATGTACGGTTCCCGCGCGATAAACTAAGTTTGACGCAACGGAGTTGCGGGCATCATCTAGTTTAATATTTTAATCACAAACTCCTGTAAAATAGTTTCATCCAGCAACTGGTGAGCCAATTCAAATTGCCAAAAGTACAGTACCATAAAATTTTTAGCACTTCCAAACAAAATTATGCCGCACCGCACACTTGTAAAAATTACAGCGTTTTGTTCCTGGAACTTCGTACAACTTCATAACTATTCCACTATCTGCTCCCTAGGGAGTTGAGATTCCACGGTCTTAAAACGAAATGTAACGTTGAGTTTCCAAACTGCTTACTTATTCGTGCATTACAGTTTAAGTGAGTCTTAACAATAATCCTGGGATGTCACAGTTTTAGGTTACTTCTAAGAAATAACGAGGAAGTAAGACAAGAATAATAAAGAAGGACTAAGGGACAAAAGGTTGCAATACGGGAGTTTCTATCATGTTCTGCCAAAAAAGATATTATGTGAATTTCAACGCCACACCGTAGAAACATAATAATATTGTTCCTTTCATTCAGCTCCTTTCATACGCCGGACGTGGTATCCTCTCCCTCCATCTTACTTTTCGATTTGATCACGACTTCTGAATTTAAATTTTATCCATCCCAAAAAGTATACAATGTCATTAAAAAGTTGTCATTTTCATTTAATATACATATTTTTTTTATGAAATAAGGGGGCAAACGAGCAAACAAGTCACCTGATGGAAAGCAACTTCCGTCGCCCATGGACACTCGCAGCATCAGAAGAGCTGCATGTGCGTTGCCGGCCTTTTAAGAGGGAATAGGGTAATAGGGAAGGGAAGGGAATAGGGGAGGGTAGGAAAGGGAATAGGGTAGGGGATTGGGCCTCCGGTAAACTCACTCACTCGGCGAAACACAGTGCAAGCGCTGTTTCACGCCGGTTTTCTGTTAGAACGTGGTATTTATCCGGTCGAGCCGGCCCATTCGTGCCGAAGCATGGCTCTCCCACGTATAAAAATATTATTCTGAGTTTTAATTAATCTTTATATATCGAGAATATTAAAATTATTCTCTGTTATTAGACCGATAGCACTTGCAACCGATAAGTTTCCAACACTAATCGCTCTGCATTCCTTTCCTCATTCCCTTCATAAAACCTAATCCTTTTATCACAAACAGAAGAAACTCCTAATTAAAAATACAATCCTTTTAGATAACCACGTCACACACAAGGTCCGGTTCTAGTCCCATTGTTTTTCCTTTGGTATTAAAATGAGATTTCTCAAGATCCGAGATTACGTCGCGCACAGGACAGGCGGAGAATGGGACTCCAGATTAATTATGTGACGTATAATTTAACTTTTGTTCATTCCGATGAGCTGACGTAATCTGTAGTGTTTCCACTTAAAATAATACTTAATAGCACTCAATTAATGCAAGGATGGAAAAGTAACCCGACACATGTCGATAATGTCGACGACTTAAATATATTTAAATTAACCCATCAAGCCCTATACTCGTAAGCTCACCGGTGAGCGAGACACAATAGAATAACAATAGATTTCCAAGATCCACGATCAAAGGATTAAAATAAAAAACACAATTTGGAAACCAATAGATACATAGAACATGCAGACAACAAAAGTTATACGTGGGAGAGCCATGCTTCGGCACGAATGGGCCGGCTCGACCGGATAAATACCACGTTCTGACAGAAAACCGGCGTGAAACAGCGCTTGCGCTGTGTTTCGCCGAGTGAGTGAGTTTACCGGAGGCCCAATCCCCTAACCCCTACCCTATTCCCTTCCCTACCCTCAACTACTCCCTTCCCTTCCCTACCCTCCCCTATTACCCTATTCCCTCTTAAAAGGCCGGCAACGCACTTGCAGCTCTTCTGATGCTGCGAGTGTCCATGGGCGACGGAAGTTGCTTTCCATCAGGTGACCCGTTTGCTCGTTTGCCCCCTTATTTCATAAAAAAAAAAAAGACAAAAAAACAGAAAATCTTACTGACCCGAAAGTAGCTCTGCCATAAATATTATTATATAAAAAAATAGATATAGGCTGATTCTCAGATCTAACACCAAATACAATTTCAACAAAATTGGTTCAAACTTCAACCGTCTCGGAGAAGTTCGGTAGAAAACAACAAAACGAGAATTTTATAAGACAGACTATTAAACTTTCTAAACGAATAGTTGTGGGTAAATAAAAATGAACTTAATGAAAATCTTTTACATGAACTCTAAACTGAGATAAATGCGGTTTTCCATTACTTGGTTCTGTCCAACAAATCCTTTTTAAAAAGTTGGAGTACCGGCAACTTTGTCTCTTTAAACCAAACAGAAAATTACGGACTTAACCTAAAAGTTACAAGTCCTGTTCATTCTAGATTCTAGACATTTAAATTAAACCAACCATTGAATATATTTTTTTTATGAAATAAGGGGGCAAACGAGCAAACGGGTCACCTGATGGAAAGCAACTTCCGTCGCCCATGGACACTCGCAGCATCAGAAGAGCTGCAAGTGCGTTGCCGGCCTTTTAAGAGGGAATAGGGTAATACGAGAGGGTAGGGAAGGGAATAGGGTAGGGGTTAGGGGATTGGGCCTCCGGTAAACCCACTCACTCGGCGAAACACAGCGCAAGCGCTGTTTCACGCCAGTTTTCTGTGAGAACGTGGTATTTATCCGGTCGAGCCGGCCCATTCGTGCCGAAGCATGGCTCTCCCACGTATAATATAATAAAATATAATTACTAGTTCATGCTATTCCATACTTATAAACAAAACCGTACATTTTGCCGTAGTAAAAACTAACATAATGTCCTTTCCGGAATCTTTAAGTATCTCCATGGAAAATTTCATCTAAATCGATCCAGCGGTTGAAGCGTGAAGAAGTAACAGACAAACAAACAGATAGGCACATTCTCGTCATTATAATATTAGTAAGATGGAGGATACCACGTCCGGCGTATGAAAGGAGCTGAATGAAAGAAACAATATTATTATGTTTCTACGGTGTGGCGTTGAAATTCACATTTTTTTTTGTCAGAACATAGTAAAAACTCGTATTGCAACCTTTTTTTCCTCAGTCCTTCTTTATTATTCTCGTCTTACTTAAATCTAAATAATAAAATAACAAAAAAAGGATATGGGCGAACAGTCCATAGACTGCCTTAATTTTATAATAAAAAAAATATATTAGTAAGGTTTATGTGGTTAAGGATTCGAAAGTTTGTATCTCTATTACCCCTACCGGCATAAACAGCCGAACCGATTTTAATTAACTTTTATATGCATATATTCTGAGTTTCCAGAAAAGGCAAAGGATAGTGTTTGTTCCCGAAAGATGCTCAGTTTTTTTGAGTTAACCGATTTTCGGCGCAACAATAAAAGGTTTTTCACTGACAGACAGACATACACAAGTACATAATATAAGTATAATAACGGGTACAGGTCTTATTACTATACAAAAGGCAGAGCTATTTACCTAAAGATACTCGATATTTGATATACAAATACCTATAAACCTATACCGCTTAAGGGCTTGTATTAATGGATAGTGTAAGCTATCTTCATATTGTACAGGTTTTAGGAAGGCTTCCCATGATTGTGAAATGCGAGCAATCTATACTAATATTATAAATGCGAAAGTATCTCTGTCTGTCTGTCTGTCTGTCTGTCTGTCTGTCTGTCTGTCTGTCTCGCTTTCACGCCAAAACTACTGAACCGATTGCAATGAAATTTTGTACACAGTTATTCTAGAGTCTGAGAAAGGACATAGGCTACATTTTGATGTGGGAAAATATCTTATTTCCATGAAAATATCGATGAAAATTTATTCGCATTGCGCAGGCCCGCGCTCATCCCGGGGGTCCTGGGTTCGAGTCCCGCAGGCGGAACAAGTTTTCAATGTTCCTGGGTCTTGGATGTGTATTAAAATAATATTTCAAAAATCTTAAATATATTTTATGTATAATATTATAAAAAATCCAGAAATATATCGATGCAATTTAGTTCTAATACGATTCAACAGATGGCGTTTGATTTTATTTTAGTTCTAATACGATTCAACAGATGGCGTTTTATTTTTTACTTAAATATATTTTATGTATCTATACTTCTATACTAATCCATACTAATATTATAAATGCGAAAGTATCTCTGTCTGTCTGTCTGTCTGTCTGTCTGTCTGTCTGTCTGTCTCGCTTTCACGCCAAAACTACTGAACCGATTGCAATGAAATTTTGTACACAGTTATTCTAGAGTCTGAGAAAGGACATAGGCTACATTTTGATGTGGGAAAATATCTTATTTCCATGAAAATATCGATGAAAATGAATTCGCATTGCGCGTGGCCAGCGCTCATCCCGGGGGTCCTGGGTTCGAGTCCCGCAGGCGGAACAAAAAGTTTTCAATGTTCCTGGGTCTTGGATGTGTATTAAAATAATATTTCAAAAATCTTAAATATATTTTATGTATAATATTATAAAAAATCCAGAAATATATCGACGCGATGCAATGAACATTTTAGTTCTAATACGATTCAACAGATGGCGCTTTTTTTTACTTCGTTGGAACATAAAACTAATCATACTTATTAGTTATTATGTTTTTGTTTATAGTTTTTAATACGTTAGAATATTATGTTTAATAATATTATCACTTGCTATAATAATAATCAATCTATCTTATCTTATAGAACTCCTACTGCATTTCTAAGGAGTTCGAGTGTGTTGTGTTGGCCTATATTCCATCCAGAAAATATATCAATGCAATCAACATTTTAATTCTAATATATGAAAACAGATGGCGCTTTATTTTTTACTTCATTATTATAACAGAACTAATCATACGGTACCTACTTTATTATATATTATTGTTTTTATTCATAACTAGCTGTTGCCCGCGACTTCGTCCGCGTGGACTTTAGTTTATAGCGCGCGGTGTCAACAAAATTTGTGTCAAATTTAAAAACTTTTTAAAACCCTGGTAAGTGGTACCCCTCTTAGGGCCGCGCTACACCGGAATGGCAGCGCTGAAAGTGCTCGCCTCGCCGCTGCCATTCCGGTGTAGCGCGGCCCTTAATTAATCAAAATACCCAAAAACAGCTGTGCAGTGTGCACATAATCTGTACTAATATTATGAATGCGAAAGTATCTCTGTCTGTCTGTCTGTCTGTCAGTCTCGCTTTCACGCCAAACGCCAAAACTACCGAACCGATTGTAATGAAATTTTGTATACTGATAGTCTAAAGCCTGAGAAAGGACATAGGCTACTTTTTTACTGGAAAAAAGGGTTGTAAGGGTCGTAAATTTGTTCAAAAAATTCATAATAGATGGCGCCGTGCGTCTTCTACATCGCGCTAGCAAAAGTCTTTCTATAAGAGGTGGTATCATCCTACATTTAAGTCTCGATTTTTTTCGATTGTTATATCTATTCTACGGTATTAAATAACTCAGTACTTTATCTGTGCAGGCAGTGACGTAACCTTAAGACCAAATTTCACCAACGACTGTTAAAGTTAATGCTCGAATTAGTATCACGTTAGCTGTTTTGTTTTTCATATGAATGAAAGAGAAGACAGGATATTTTAACAAGCTGTTCACACTAACAGACGTTGGTGAAATTGGGGCTAAACCTATCAATGATAAATAGTTTATGGGTAAAGTTGTGTAATTGGGGGGCTAAATAAGCTTTAAAATTTGGCATAATATATAAAGTTTAACATACAAAAATGAAGTACTTATTGTTTGCACACTGCACAGCTGTATTGATTTAAGGGGTACCAGGGTTTTTTTTATAAAAGCTTTTGACACCAATTTTGTTGACATCGCGCGCTATAAACTGAAGTCCACGCGGACGAAGTCGCGGGCAACAGCTAGTGTCTTAATATGTATGCGGATTGTATGATAGTATTCTGTCAGTATAATGTAAAGCCTACAAATCTAGATTTCTATGAAACATCGCTGTGTATTTACGATACTAGCTGCCGCACTGATAGACGAGTTTTAATTAACAAAATGTACTTAATTAAATGAAGATTTTGAGCTTAGCCCCTCATACATTATCTGTCAAACTATTTATTAACTTAAGGGGGCGACTAACCCTAAATAATTGTCGATTTTATAATTCATTTTTATACTTGAAAATAAGCCCCGAATTGTTTCATTTTCTAAAATTAGATACTACATTATATTTCCGAGAGTTCGATCTGAGCAAAAACACGATATCTTGAAATTTTCTCGATAGAAAAAAATCACAAATATGCATCTAATTTTCACGAATTTTTCATTTATTGCCATAACCGTGCATTGAACTAAGTTAATATTTTAACACATTGTATAAAATTCTATCATTGAGAGATCGACCTAACGGATTTTTTAAATGTTGTATATATTTATCGAGTTATTGAGAAAAAACTAATTTGGCGATGAATCCGCGTCGTTCTTTTTCACCTAGCATATGAAAGACGGGCGTGAGTGTGAAGAGAGAAGGACGATGTTTAATTTTTGGGGTTAGTCGCCCTCTTAACGGTTTATATTCGCATGCGTTAAAACTTCAAATTATCAAGCTCAAACCTAATAATCAATACACACAGAAAGGCAAAAAAAGAAAAGAAATTACAACCGATATTGGAAGTAAGGAAAATGTCTCACAATTTTTCGTCGTAATCGAATAAAAATGGAATAGACTTTTATTATATTTGCGACTTCAATAAATTTAAGGGGTGTGTAAAAATTGTATGGACGCTAAGTACCGACAGAGTAATCTTGTTTTTAATGTCACGGCATACGTTATTTTATGCCGATATCAGCAATTTTTTTTATGAAATTGAAGCCACGCCGTTGCTTTGGGTTTTAAGTCTTTCTGACGTAGGTATCCTGGGCTATGTTGTAATCTTTCATGAAAAAACCTATCGAGTAGGTTTTTTCATGACACTTCAAGCAAATTATTGTGGACAAGAAACACTGGACAGGGGAGACGGAACTGTACTTAAGGCCCGCATACCTCGATCGTGGGAATCGCAGACACAATAGATTTTCAACTGTTATGCGGCAGCCTGGTGCCGCTTAGGGATTGATGGGTTAAATTTTACTTAGGTCCAGTTTATATGACGTGACGAGGCGTGACGAGACGTGGAGATGCATTTTAGCCATGTAGCAACTTTAGCGTTATAAGATTGTTAAAAGTACTTTTATGTCCCGTAACAGAATTTTCGCTGTGAAAAAGAATCATCAAAATATTTATTTCTAAATAGGTTAACCAAGTTAACACTTTTAGAACGTCGTGTCTACATGAGGCCTACCACCGGTTCGGGAACTACCGCGCCGAGAAGAACCGGCGTAAGAAACTCGCACGGGGCCACCTTTTAAGAAAAAGGTGTAAAATAACAATGATAGCTTAAACTAACTTACACTAAGTAAAGTAAGTAAGTAAAAATGTGGTGCATTTATATAGAAGCGACCTATTATATGGTCTGTCCGCTTAAATGTTACTGTGGTGAATGACCTTAAATGTCAGTGTGTCTCCTACACCTCGGCAACAGTCTACTCTCCTTCTCTCTTACGGTTTTTGGTCATGTCACATATTATGCTGACACATATTATAGGTACTATATTTAAACATCCTAAAATGCACAACAGCCCTAAAAAAAACCGTGTCAATTAAAATAAAAATAAAGTAAAAAAAAATAGTTTTCATTCTAAATGCACTTACAAAATTGGCCAGTACAAATGCGGCATAGTCCCGCGAAGTAGTCCAAAATCATAAACTCACATGTATCGGATCTAGGCCAGTGTTGCCATTTTGTGCCCAGAAATTCCATTTTATATTAATTTAAAAGCAAATCTCGTGAATACGGGCCGCATCTGGCCAGTTAAAAGTTGCCAGTAAATTGGTACGAATACACCAAAAAAGTTTGTTAACGATGCGGCATAAGGTATGAGATTTTACCGTTAAATTTTGAATGTGTTACAAAATAATTGTTTATTAGATTGTGAATATATACCATTGTGGGATATGTGCGTGGAGGCCACAAAGGAAGATCTTCCGACCGAGCGAGGTGTTATGCCCGGTCAGGCCGAAGCCCACGTGATACATCTCAGTTGTCGTATATATACCGACGCGCTAAGAAAACTTGGATAGCGCGATGCAGGAATGTTAGGCGAATTGTGGGTACCGCCACATCACTTCCCCCCGAAGACCGGAGGTCGAATCTTGAAGTCTTGTCGCTTGAGTCGCCTGTGCCAGTGAGTTCCAGTGAGTCGGAACTGTTGCAGTGAGTCCCAGTGAGTCGGAACTGTAAGCTGCTGCACGGGAACCAGTGAGTCGGATAGCTGCCGTGCGGGGCCGATGCTACGTGCTGACCAGGAGAGATGTGCTCTGCTTGCTGACCGATCGGTGTAGTGAGAAAGCCCGATGATGCCGATGTGGAGTCGCCCAGGCCGCGGTACATTGCGGCTAGTGGACGAGTACCCGATGACGCGATGGTGGCTGGCGCGGTGCTGAGGGGCGGGGAGTGATGATGATGAAGGAGGCGTGTTCTGTCGAGGGTCCCCAATGTGGGAATATAAGTGGAGGCCGCAAGGGAAGATCTTCCGACCGAGCGAGGTGTTATGCTCGGTCAGGCCGGAGCCCACGTGATACATCTCAGCTGTGTCGTATATATACCGACGCGCTCAGAAAACTTCGATAGCGCGATGCAGGAATGTTAGGCGAATTGTGGGTACCACCACACCATATTTGTGTGTAGACAAGGTTTTTAATTCGTTTGTAATATTATTAACGTGAATATAAGCATGTTTGTTGCTTGCACGTGAAAACTACTCAACCGATCATATTGTAATTCTCCCCACACCGATTTCGGTGACGGTGGCCGGTTTAATTGAAACCAGGAGTAATTTTATAGTGCCCAAGTGTATGCGCAGTACACAAGAGCACTCTCTATTTTACTCTCATAACCCAGTGGGACGGAATACCGACGCGACTTGGCGAGAGATCAGGCGCAGGACCGACTTTTTACATGCCCATCCGACGCATGGATCATCTTACTTGTCAGACAATCAGGTGATCAGCCTGCATTGTCCTAACCAAACTTGGAAATAACATGTTTCCAACGTGGGAATCGAACCCACGACCTCCGAGTCAAGATCCACGCTCTTAACCACTGGACCACGGAGGCGTTATTAACCGACCATATAATAATTTTCAAATATTACAGCCGTAAGTGAGTAAAAAAGAGAATCAAGTTGCTTCCTGGAAGTTTTGACTAATTGGATTCGACTTGTGTAATGGTGTCTATTCGGATCGGCCTGCAATCAGTCCAACTGAATTTAGCTCTTTATGGAGGCCTTAAGAGTTTAAGCAGGCCTATTCGTGCCAATAACATTTCCGCTATCTCCTATAACTTACAAATATTATTAAAAGTATCTTATTTCTTAAGAGTTCCCACGAAGGTAAACTTTGTAAAATATGAAAGTATAATCTCATTGTATAGTTTATGAAAGTTTTTCATATTAAATGTGTACAATATATCCAAGTTAATATAAACCTAGGTTTAGGTAACACTGGTTTCGGTAACGGTGCCGGTTTCACTAATAATAATAATAATAATAGCTCCCACACCGGTTTCGGTGACGGTGGCCGGTTTTATTGAAACCAGGCCAGCTACGCAGGAGTAATTTTATAGTGCCCAAGTATGTGCGCAGTACACAAGAGCACTCTCTATTCCTTTACTCTCATAACCCAGTGGGACGGACGACCGACACGACTGGCGAGAGATCAGGCGCAGGACCGACTTTTTACATGCCCATCCGACGCATGGATCATCTTACTTGTCAGACAATCAGGTGATCAGCCTGCATTGTCCTAACCAAACTTGGAAATAACATGTTTCCAACGCGAGAATCGAACCCACGACCTCCGAGTCAAGAGCCGCGCTCTATACCACTAGACCACGGAGGCGTTACTAATACCAGACAGGCTACGCAGGGCTAATATCATACGTGGGAGAGCCATGCTTCGGCATGAATGGGCCTGCTTGACCGGAGAAATACCCCGTTCTCACAGAAAACCGGCGTGAAACAGCGCTGTGTTTCGCCGAGTGAGTGAGTTTACCGGAGGCCCAAACCCCTACCCTATTCCCTTCCCCACCCTCCCCTATTACCCTATTCCCTCTTAAAAGGCCGGCAACGCACTTGCAGCTCTTCTGATGCTGCGAGTGTCCATGGGCGACGGAAGTTGCTTTCCATCAGGTGACCCGTTTGCTCGTTTGCCCCCTTATTTCATTAAAAAAATATATTGCCCAAGTAAGGGAGATCGCAGACGACAGACTTTTTGTGCGATCGACTCTGCGACGTCCATACAGTCGGCAAAGCCGCGCCATGCCGACAGGCGCCGCAGACTCGATCGCACAAAAAGTCTGTCGTCTCCCTTAGTGTGCAGACAAGAACATTTTTTGTGTGACAATAAAATGCTAATAAGTCGTTAAAGTTAAAAAAAATGTGCAGTCATGTAGTGAGGTAGCAAAATGCACAAAAGATTTATTTTTACGTTAAAGACTTAATTACTTAATTTCCATACGCCACATCAAAGGCTTTTGAATCAGAGCCTTTTACTTACAAAAAAAAAAGAAATATTTGCGAAACGAAAATGCGTAAAGAGGCACACAAAATTTAAATTTTATGGTAAAAAGGTACCATGGCGCCTAAATACATATTCATGTTACCTTTACAGGATTAATTAAATTTGAAAAATATAACTTCATTACAACATTGAAAATGTGTTGAGTTAAAAATTGGCTGTCGACGCTCTTGCAAGTTGCAAGTCATCAGGTATTTTTGTTATCCCCGGGTCCAGGGTAGATTTTCATCAAGTGCTTTGCTAGGTTGCATATTAACTATTAAATATATTAGAAATAATATAAAATGATATATAATATATAATGATACGGTGGGAGAACCATGCTTCGGCACGAATGGGCCGGCTCGACCGGAGAAATACCACGCTCTCACAGATAACCGGCGTGAAACAGCGCTAGCGCTGTGTTTGGCCGAGTGAGTGAGTTTACCGGAGGCCCAATCCCCTACCCTATTCCCTTCCCTACCCTCCCTTATTCCCTTCCCTTCCCTACCCTCCCCTATTACCCTATTCTCTCTTAAAAGGCCGGCAACGCACCTGCAGCTCTTCTGATGCTGCGAGTGTCCATGGGCGAAGGAAGTTGCTTTCCATCAGGTGACCCGTTTGCTAGTTTGCCCCCTTATTTCATAAAAAAAAAAAAATCCTCACGTTTTCACACCTTACACTGTAATATGTCCTGAATCCTGACACAACTTTGGCATTTTAACACAAAAAACAACGCCGCTGAATAAGTTTTCACTCTTGCCCAGTTTCTAAGGTTTATTGATAGTTGAGTTTATCTATTCAGTAGCGTTTCTGATTAACCAATGTCACAACATTAACCAATCAACAAAAAACTACACCTTTGCATCCGTTGTGGATGATTTGCGATGATGTAACCACGATGAGCGATGTAATCACTCCTCAAATACTGTAGTGCCTGGGACAAGTTTTTTTAAATGTCCATATGGTTGCTCCAGTACATACGGTATTCTCACAACATAGTCGGCCTATTCCAGAGGGGTTTCCTCACGATGTTTTCCTTCACCGTATGAGTGTCCGTATTGTGTACTTGAGATCAGAAAATGTCTCATTGGTACACGCCTCTACCCGGGATCGAACCTGCACCCTCTAGGAGTGCGAACCAAAGGTCTACGGTCTACCCACTAGGCCACGGACTTCTAACCAATCAACAACGCTGTTTAAAAAACTCGGAAATCGGGCATTAGACATCTTGCGTACTGCAAGATGTCTAACTGTAAGTTCTCCGATTCGGTCAAGCGGCCTACTAAAACACCTACACCTAAAAACAGGCCAGTCCAGTAGGTCTATAAGAAGAGGTTCTATAAAATACTTGAAATTTCCAAAACCGTAATATCGATCTAGCGTTCTGCGTCACACGCAGGGTTACGCAGTAAGATTAACAAATGAATCGTGTGAAAAAGTTTGGACAATAAATTTGAAGCGAAGTCACAAAACTCCGTACACGTTAAATTTTATTGGCGCCTCCGGGCTCGGAGCTATTTAACTTTGGATATTATTAAAATGATGCCGAAGTTATCAAAGGAAGTATAATTCAGTGTGTGAATTTCACTTGAAGTTCGAGTGTAATGGAATCGATAACTTCTGTACTGTTAATTTCGATTGTGTTTTTAACCCCCGACAAAAAAGAGGGGTGTTATAAGTTTGATCAACTAAAAAACCCGCCGACTCATACATTTTAATGCGATCAATCATAAATTTTAATTAAATTATTTTTTTTTTGGCACTGAACGGGCTTATGATGATGAACTGTAGCTTAGAACACGCTCAATAATGTCAGCTTTCAAATCAAAACAAACTAGATCAAAATATGTCCTCCCGTTTGGATGCTACACACAAATACACGGACAAACAAACAGACGGACAGGCACATCAAACTTACAACAGCCCTCTTTTTAGTCGGGGGTTGAAAATATGATTTTTAGATCCACCTGTGGTCGAAAGTCACTCGTAATAATTACAAATCGAATTTTCATGTTTTTAAAGTTGAACATGAACAATCCAAAGTAGCGAATGGCAACTAAACCCATTTTTTTTATTAAAGGTTATTATTTTAATAACCTTTAATAAGGGGCTGCCGCACTACTCGCGACTTAATGTGAAGGCAGCCTTTGTCAGCACCGTACGCGCCGTACGCTGTACTCGCACGTCTGTCACCTTCTCGAAGGGGGTGACAGACGTGCGACGTGCGTGCGCAGACTTATGGCTCGACGTCGCCTGTGTGTCAGCAAAGAGCCGCGAGCCGCGAGCTTGGGGGCATGGTAATCCAGTGTGACGATTCTCGTGTATCACCGACGCGAGCCGAGTGTTCGCGAGCTTAAAACCCGCGTACTTTAAGTTCGTACGTCTATCAGGCACTGAAAGCACGGCACTCGAATTAATGCGGCGCGTATGGTGTGGACGAATGTGCAATCATCATTTCAACGTATTCTAAAATGTGGCGCGTTCGGTGCGTGCGTGCTAATAAGTGTGCGATCACCCTAATATTCTTAGAAATGAATAGCTTTGTCCACATTGTGTCTTTCTCTGTTCATCAAGGGCATGCCTTATAGCGCTGTCAACAGCGAACGTGAGGCATGCCTCTAACGCGCGTTGACATCGTAGCGCGCGCTATGACACTTTTCTTTCAACGCGGGTGGATTTTGACGCGCGTCACGGGCATGCCACATCTTCGCTGTTGACTGCGCTATAACGCATGGCCTTGTTGAACAAAAAAAGGCACAATGTGGACAAAGCTTTTGGTAACGGAATTGTTCTTAGTGACGGAATGTCTGCAAGTTGGTTTCAAATGAAAGAACATCACGTGCACAAAATAATTTTTCCAATACTTTTTACTAGTGGACATTTTTTTCATGTTTATATCCAGGTATTCTTTGGCTTGTGAATCGTAATCGCATCAATAACTACCGTCATTTTACCGGTTTGTTTGTACTGTATAATCTCATTAATGGCCAAATGTAATTTCGCCCCGACCCAAGTGTTGAGTTTAATTTTTTGTACAAATGCTCCGAGTTGACTCCATTAACTGAATATTTCGCTTTTTACGCTGATGTGATTTTTATATTTAATAAAAATCTTAAAGGTCAGAAAGTCAAGTCTTTTTAGCTAATTCGTTTAAAGCTTAGCCCTCGAATCGGAGGTCGTGGGCTTAATTCCTGCGTTTGCAATGTTTATGGAAGTTTGGTAAGGACAACAAAAGCAAAAATACATGATTGTCAAACAATCGGTCAAGTGCGAGTCGAACTCGCTCTTTTTGCTCTATAACGGTTCCGTTATAGAGCAAAAAGACGCCAAAAATTGCGTTTTTTCTATGGGAGCCCCCCTTAATTTTTTATTTTATTTTAATCTTATTATTTGCTTTAAAATAATAATTATAATAAAGGATTTTGTAAAAATGTCAAGTGCCTAGCTGTTACCTATATTGATTACGAGCAAAAAAGGCCAAAAATATCACGTTTCTTGTATGGGAGCCCCCCTTAAATATTAACGTTATTTTCTTTTTAGTATTTGTTGTTATAGCGGCAACAGATATACACAATCTGTGAAAATTTCAAAAGTCTAGCTATAGCGGTTCTTGAGTTACAGCCTGGAAACACACAGACAGACGGACGGACAGGCGGACATACAACGAAGTCTTAGTAATAGGGTCCCGTTTTTATCGTTTGGATCCGGAACCCTAAACTAATCCATGCCTCGGATGGACATGTAGCAAGTCAGTCGTGCGCCATCTCTCATCAGTCGTGCGCCATCTCTCATCAGTCGTGTCGGTTATACACGTGACCATCTCATTGGGTTATAATCGAGGAGAGAGAATTCTTATGTATGCCCACACACTTGGTCTCTATAAAATCACTCCTGGGAAATGATTAAATACTTGTTATTCATTGAAGAAAATATAACATCTTTTCGTAACACAAAATATGAATTAACGATAATCAACTTTTCTATTCTTCTACAAGTCTTCTATGACCAAAACTTTTATGTAACACTAGCTGTTGCCCACGACTTCGTCCGCGTTAACATAGTATAATAAGAAAGATGGATAGTCCGCTAACAAATATGAGAAAAGTTAAATACATCCTCCTCCTTTTTGGAAGTCGGTTAAAAAGTAGCCTAAGTTACACCTTACTACATCAGCTATCTACCAAAAAAAGTCCCGGCTATATAGCTCCAGCCGTTTCAGAGATTAGCCGGAACAAACAGACAGACAGACATACAGACAAAAATTTAAAAAAATGTTGTTTTGGTGTAGATATTGTATATAGATTCATATGCATGTAGTGAAAAACGGTTCATTCAATATTACAAACAGACACTCCAATTTTATTTATATGTATAGATGTATAGATGTATAGACATGGGCGTACCCATTCTGGGCCCTGGCCCAGAACCTGGGTACGCCCATGTCTATATGGGGGGCAAATTACCCAAGTTCTGGTGCCAGGGGGGGGGCACATCACCCAGGTTCTGGGCCAGGGGGGGGGCAAATCAGATTTTTCATAAGCTAGGTGTTTATAAAGAATATATAATTTTTAGTTGTAAAAATATTGTATTGCAAACAAATGGCAAAATTTCGTTCTTAATTTTTAATTTTTATAGATAAAAGTACTCTAGATAATATACTTAGTAGGGACGTCAAGATGATCAAGGGGGGGCTGCCCCTCCTCCCCCCCCCCCCCCCCCCCCCCTCGGTACGCCCATGTGTATAGATGTATAGATAAGTCTTCTATGACCAAAACTTTTATGTAACATGAATCGCACAGAATCACAATGCGTTTTATTGAGCGGGCAATAAAAGTTTATCCTTTAAAATATTGATTCCGCCATGTGAGAGTCGAGTGGTAAATCAGCTATATGGAATTCAGGCAATTACTTAAACGGATAAAGATACGGGACTTGCACACTATACACAGTTCTGTAAAAGGACACTGTAATGTTTTTTAAGACACAATTAAACAGAACAGAGTTAAAAAGTAACGAAATAAGAAACTGTGGAATATACGTTTCAAAATCTATGACAATCTAGTTTGGTAGACGCTATGATATAAAAACTACAGGTTACACTCCATGAGCACCAGCAGAAGTGAAAAGCGTTACTAAGTAGAAGCAGTAATTATAATACGCGATATCCTGCACACTGAGAAGCAGGGCTCGGAACAGGTATTTTTTTAACAAGGTTAAAACGCTCAATAACCTGGTTTTTGGATATTTAGTGTTCGCTCGGAGCGAAACCGAGCTGCGAGCGGTATTGCTTCTGAAATTAACCTGGTTAATTCCTCGCAGAAAGTAACTAGTGCATGTAGTGATATAAACCAGGAATAATTTCGGTCCTTTCAAAACTCAAACTCAAACTTTTTTATTCAGAATAAATTTTTGCAAATATTCTCTGAACGTCTACATGATGCCTACCACCGGTTTGGGAACTAGCCCGGCGATAAGAGCCGGCGTAAGAACAGAATCGGAAAATGCTCTTTTGGAAATGTATGGCGTTTCTAACGAACAGGATCGCGAAAATTAACCAGGTTTTCAGTACAGGGTGCAATCAAACCTTCCTGCCAAATTTTTTCCAGGGCCTAGGATCATTAGGATGGTTCATTAACCAAAAAAAATTGGGTATTATTTTTTACTTTGACCAAATTAGGTCCTCCATCTGCCCAGGAGTCAACTTCTCTGATTGTACCTACATAATCTTATGCAAAATAAAATTTTGAAGGTTTCAATTCAAATACGCTAATCTATATTCTAGTACATATTGTGTTTTTTTTTAGATTTCCGATCTAAAAATACATTTTTCAGTTACACCGGCGAGTGAACCAGCTCTCTTACATTTCACATTAGAAATTAATATCGATTGAGCGATGCAGGTTTTCAGTTATTCCACGCTTATTTCATACACTGTGCAGTGCATTCAGAAAGTTAAATTGAAAATATTTATGCACAAGCAATTAGCATATTAATTAATGTATGAGTCAAGTTTGAAAGGGTTATTAATTTTGGCCAACTTTAATGAAATTTCAAACGAAAATGATGAATTGGCTTCACCTTTTAGAGGAGACAAACATTTTGGGTATATACTGGGACATTGTTTAATGTGCAAGGGTAGAGAATAAGTAATTACAAGCTAGGTAAATTCATACTGTCTGTGCCCATATTATAAATGTGAAAGGGTGTACGTCTGTCTGTTACCTCTTCACGCCCAAACTGCTTAACCGATTTCGCTGTAAGGTATTGAGATATTTTAAGTTTTGGGAAGGGACTTAGGATACTTTTCATCCCGAAAAACATTTTTTCTTTTTCCCGCGTGATAGACGTATTTTGGTGCAATGGACAGAGCGTCTATTAATTGCATATTTGAGTGTAACTTGCACTTCACGAGTGCCGGTAGAAGTGAAAGCAATGGAATAATTATTACTTCCTAACCTACACCGCCTACCCTCCCTTCGTTTAACGAATTTTCGCATGATACTGTAACATTATATAATATCTTTACTTAACGGCTACCGTTTTCCTCTAACTAATTTTCGAAGGAAGCTTTAATAAATACTATATCACGCCCGCTTTTCGGGAACCTTACAATTTTCCGGGATGAAAAGTATCCTATGTCCTTTCTCGGGACTCAAAGTATTTCCATACCGAATATCAGCAAAATCTGTTCAGCGATTTAGGCGTGAAGAGATAACAGAGAGATAGACAGAATATACAATTTTCGCAATTTTAATATTAGTATGGATTATTGCTATCGTGTGTAAAGCCCTTAAAAGGTATTAACCGTCATCAGAATACTGTGGAGGCACCATACTGAATTAAAGGACTTTAGCATAAATCTACCGCCGCTTAAGTACATACCGCAATGCAGCCATATTAAAATCCATATCATACAGGTTCGCAGTTGTTTTACCTCCCACAGGACCTCTATTCCGACGGCATAGGGCTCACAATGGAACCGTTGGAGTTAGAATAGCCGTGCATTATCACCGCAACCTCATGTCACTGTCGTTTTTGTTGCCAAAATATTTATGTACATTTAAAGTTTTGGCCGCAACGAGAGAGTAGATTGAATATTTTTACCAGTTGTCTTTTCAATAGTAAAATCCATAAATAAGACTACTATTATAGCTATGTCCACACTGTGCACTTTCATCTTCAATTTTCATATTGGCGCATTCAGTAATTGAATACGTCAACGAACGCAACGTTAAAATTATCATTTTTGTTTTTTGGATACGGTCAGAGGGCATGCGTCGCGGGCATGCCTCACGTTCGCAGTTGACTGCGCTATAACGCATGTCCTTGACGAACAGAAAAAGGCACAGTAACAGAAATTTTACTTATCGGCTAATACTTATATTTTCATACGTGGGAGAGCCATGCTTCGGCACGAATGGGCCGGCTCGACCGGATAAATACCACGTTCTCACAGAAAACCGGCGTGAAACAGCGCTTGCGCTGTGTTTCGCTGAGTGAGTGAGTTTACCGGAGGCCCAATCCCCTAACCCCTACCCTATTCCCTTCCCTACCCTCAACTATTCCCTTCCCTTCCCTTCCCTACCCTCCCCTATTGCCCTATTCCCTCTCAAAAGGCTGGCAACGCACTTGCAGCTCTTCTGATGCTGCGAGTGTCCATGGGCGACGGAAGTTGCTTTCCATCAGGTGACCCGTTTGCTCGTTTGCCCCCTTATTTCATAAAAAAAAAATACCCAAAATAATTATTATGCGGACAAAACAGCGCACACTCCTGTCTATCGAAGTAACTGAGATCGGTGTAACATACAACTGAAAGGAAAACTCCTTGATTGTATAGGAGTTCTTCATTTGAGGCCCTCAAGCATGTTCCCACGTTTACTGCAAAACAACTTTGGCGGGTCAGCTAGCTAACCCTCTACAGGATATAAGTAACAAAAAAAATTATAATACTTTAGTGTTATGGTATAGGTATGCAATCCCGCAAGATAATTTCAATCCCGGTATTTGCGGGACTGACCCATCACAATCCCGCTGGATCCCGATGTTTGCGGGATAATATTGGCGTTACGTTCTTTTTTTTTTATGAAATAAGGGGGCAAACGAGCAAACGGGTCACCTGACGGAAAGCAACTTCCGTCGCCCATGGACACTTACAGCATCAGAAGAGCTGCAAGTGCGTTGCCGGCCTTTAAGAGGGAATAGGGTAATAGGGGAGGGTAGGGAAGGGAAGGGAATAGGGAAGGGTAGGGAAGGGAAGGGAAAAGGGGAGAGTAGGGAAGGGAATAGGATAGGGGATTGGGCCTCCGGTAAACTCACTCACTCGGCGAAACACAGCGCAAGCGCTGTTTCACGCCGGTTTTCTGTGAGAACGTGGTATTTCTCCGGTCGAGCCGGCCCATTCGTGCCGAAGCATGGCTCTCCCACGTATAAATAACGTTCGTTGACATATTCAATTATTGAATGCGCCAAAACGTAAGTTTAATGAAAGAAGATGACGAAAATTGAAGACGAAAGCGCATAGTGTGGACATTGCTAACGAGTAACACTTTCAATCGATTGTAAAACGTTATGCATTAACTAATAAGTTATGTGTCGACGTGAGGCAGCGATATTATGATACATCGTGTACCCTCGTCAGAAATATCCTGAAATATGTATGCCCAAATATTAATTGGGACTAGTTTTGTTTCGAAAATAGCAGAAGGGATTTTGATCAATAATTATTAATAATTGTATTATCTTTATCAGATAAACTTTGTTACAATACGAATCAAACGATGGTTGAATGAATAGTTATTGAATTGAAAACTTATTTAGTGGTGTTGCGCACTTTTTGGGATAATTCAAAAATATTAGGTTCATGTCTTGACACAGGTTCGTTAGCTGATCGAAATTCATAACATGGAGGGAGAGTCTCTCCTCACCATCCCCGGAGAGGAAAAAGATATACATAGTCTATATCAGCGTCTGGACAAATGTGGTAGAGCCATGCTTTGGCACGAATGGGTCGGCTCGACCGGAGAAATACCACGGGCGCTTGCGATGTGTTTCGCCGAGTGAGTGAGTTTACCGGAGGACCAATCCCTTACCTTTCCCTTCCCTATTCCCTGCCTTACCTCCCCTACCCTTAATCCTATTCCCTCTTAAAAGGCCGGCAACGCACCTGCAGCTCTTCTGATGTTGCGTGTGTCCATGGGCGACGGAAGTTGCTTTCCATCATTCATAAAATAAAAAACCGGCCAAGTGCGAGTTGGACTCGCCCATGAAGGGTTCCGCAGCAGCAATAAGGTTTATTTTTATGAAATTAGGAGGTTTTTAATTTATTTTCATATTTCAGTTGATTTAATGAAAGTTAAATTAAGGTTTACCATTTATGACGTATAAAAAAAAACTACTGGCTAGATCTCGTTCGAACCAATTTTCGTGGTAGTTTTTATAGTAATGTACATCATATATATTTTTTAGACTTATCATGTCTAGGTACTTTAGTCAGGTACTTTAGAAGTTAGAGGGGGGGGGACACACATTTTTCCACTTTGGAAGAGTCTCTCTCGCAAACTATTCAGGTTATAAAAAAATGATATTAGAAACCTTAATATGATTTTTGAAGATCTATCCATAGATACCCCATACGCATAGGTTAGACGAAAAAAAATTTTTTTGTTTCAGTTGTATCTATGGGGACCACTAAAATTTTCAATAATTTTTCCAATTTTGTATCAAAATCTTAATGCGGTTTACAGACTACATCTACTTACCAAGTTTGAATAGTATAGCTCTTATAGTTTCGGAGAAAAGTGGCTGTGACATACGGACGGACGGACAGACAGACAGACAGACATGACAAATCTATAAGGGTTCCGTTTTTTGCCATTTGGCTACGGAATCCTAAAAATGTGGCCAAAAGTTTATATGTATGTATGTATGTATGTATATTGTATGTATGTATGGTTGTATTTATGTATGTTTTTATGTGTGTGTTCGCATATCTTCGGAACTACAAGCCTAATTATTTTTTTGTTGTAATAGGACAGACGTATTGTTCAACGGAATACTTATTTTAATTAAATTAGTCAAGTAGTTAAATTTTGTCATTTACACTAATGACGTTCAAACTTAGCGCGAATATTTTTAGATGCACTTTTCTGTCTTAATGCAACAGAGGGAGACACTTTGCGAATCATCTAGCAATTCCTCGAGCTTTTAAACCCAAATGTGATAGAGTTACCGCTGAAAACAAGGACGGAGCTAGCGCCAAAATGTAATATTCCTCATCTAAAACTCTTCTTGAATTTCCTTAAAACAATTTACCCGTAACTTTGTTTTAGTGATGGATTGAAACTAGCACCTATCACCGCTGGATAAAGTGCAGTTTGCGATGCACCGAAGTCTCATTTCAGTTAAGATGTATTTGTCAACTGTAACGTTATGTAGTGGTTAGGAACGTGTTTGACGTGCAAAATATGTGGTCTAGATCATAACCTCCAGAGATAAGGTTCCATCTTCATCATAAATTAGATTTTTGCTGCGAAACTTTTTCAAGCTCATTTTATAAATTACTAGTTTTTGTTGTTATAAGCCCGCGATAATTAATTTACGGAAATACAGTGGTGTTTGGGGTGAAAAGTAGCGTATACCTTATCTATTAAACTAAATTTGTCAAATTTGTATTATCTTTTTTCTTCTCTCTTTTCAAATGTAAAGACAGCAACACCTGTACTCTGTAGATTGAAGTGTCTCTGTAGATTGAAGTGTCTCTGTAGATTGAAATTTGTAATTTGTTGTATTAATTAGTTCTTGTCGCTATTATTATTTGTTCTTTTTCTGTAAATTTTGTGTTTAGTTTAGTAGCGTTGTGAAGCCACTCATTGGCCTCTGCAGAATATCAGTGCAGCGGGCTCGCTTGCTACGTTTGCTGAGCTGGGGCCAATTTTTGGTGTCACACAGCATTGTAGTAAATTAATTTTATAAAATTATAGTCGAACTTTATGATGTATTGTGTGATGCCAAAAATAAATCCATTCTTATTCTTATTATTCTTATCTAATAATTTATTTATACTTGGGAGAGCCATGCTTCGGCACGAATTGGCCGGCTCGACCGAAGAAATACGACGTTCTCACAGAAAACCGGCGTGAAACAGCGCTTGCGCTGTGTTTCGCCGAGTGAGTGAGTTTACCGGAGGCCCAATCCCCTACCCTATTCCCTTCCCTACTCTCCCCTATTCCCTTCCCTTCCCATCCCTACCCTCCCCTATTACCCTATTCCCCCTTAAAAGGCCGGCAACGCACCTGCAGCTCTGCTGATGCTGCGAGTGTCCATGGGCGACGGAAGTTGCTTTCCATCAGGTGACCCGTTTGCTCGTTTGCCTCCTTATTTCATAAAAAAAAAAACCAAATCTATATTAGGTATGTGATGTAAAAAAAAGTAGCTATCACTGTCCTGAAACGAAAAAGTATGAGATGGGTATTTTCTGCCTGTATTTGTGGGAATTTTTACAAGACAAGAGTACCATAACATAAAATAAACCTTACCTTGAGTCACCACCCGCACCATCGCATTCGCAAGGCATCATGTGAAAAAAATCACACATCGATTTTTTTAATTTCTTCCGTTTAATGACTATTATGGCGTGAGAAAAAAAGTTAATTAAAATCGGCCATTTTTAAATGATCCATTATTGGCGATCCTTTTTTAATTAACTGCCCCAATTGTCAATTCCCTTGCCCACTTTTATACGGAAATGGGGCAATTATTTGGGGAAATTAATGGAAAATATTTAAAGGGTCAAAAGCCCTGGCTTAAGGTAAGTACAGCCACATATTCTGCGGGTCACGATTTGGTTTGCCTTGTCTATACTAATCTATAGGTATACAAATAAAATCGTTTGTCACAAGATTACCCTAAACCCTACTAATAAATATTATAAATGCGAAAGTCCGTTTGTTTGTTTTTCACACTCAATCCACTGACCCGATTTTGATGAAATTTGGCATGGAGATGCTTTGAGACGCCGGGAAAAAAAATAAAATTCTTTTTATTCTGGAAAAATATACGGTTCCCGCGAATTTTGGCCGTTTTTGGCGCGTTGCGGGCTTCATCTATTGTTGTATAAACGCGAGCTTATGTTTTGAAAACTAGCCTATATCATTTCCCTGGAAATGTTTTTACATACCGAATTTTATCAAAATGGATTCAGCGGTAAAGGCGTAAAGACACAATGATGAATTTATATTAAAGGACGTTTATTTATTGCACGAATGCAATGATAAATTCAATATAGAACACGATAAAGCGGGCCGGGAATTTCATATTATAATATCAAACGTTTTACATTGAACTTTTATATTGCCTAGAATAAAGAGAATATTGATACCAATTATGATAGTATACAAAATTGTATAAAGAAATAAAATTGATATACTTGAATCAAAATAACTACACGCTGAAATTCACACTAAAACAAGATAGGTATTTTCATACGCATTTTTATCCTTTTGGACGTTGGCTATTAAAAAAATAATAGAAATTCGCATTAACGGCGTAATTTAATTTTTTTTATGAAATAAGGGGGCAAACGAGCAAACGGATCACCTGATGGAAAGCAACTTCCGTCGCCCATGGACACTCGCAGCATCAGAAGAGCTGCAATTGCGTTGCCGGCCTTTTAAGAGGGAATAGGGTAATAGGGGAGGGTGGGGAAGGGAATAGGGTAGGGGTTTGGGCCTCCGGTAAACTCACTCACTCGGCGAAACACAGCGCAAGCGCTGTTTCACGCCGGACTTGGTGAGAACGTGGTATTTCTCCGGTCGAGCCGGCCCATTAATGCCGAAGCATGGCTCTCCCACGCATAAAAGTTAAATTACTTGAATGAACTGGTTTTTAAAGATCAGACTGATCGCAGTCAAACACGAGGTATCTCACAAAAGTGATTCGATCAGGCTGCCGAGTCCAATATACAGGAGCCTTAAGAAAGCTAAATATGTATAAACCACTGAAAATAAAAAATAAAATAAAAAATCTGCTTTTAAGCGAGGAACCAAAAAGATCCTTCGATGTGAAGATATTATATTTAATGTTGGTTTTTCATTAAAATAATCCTTTTGTTTTTTAATTACACGCCCAAGTCAACGTCGTTTCAGATAATCCAAGAGGTCCAGATTAAAAGTTGACGTCCTTGCCATACAACACGACATCTCTACATAATAATTTGTTTTATACGATCAGGGGGCCTAGCCAACACGAAAATGATTTGTATGGCAAAGCATTTCAGGGTCATTAATTTTTCCATACAAAAGTAAAAAAATCTTTTTCAGCGCTGATACTTTTACAGTGAACTCTATATAGGGGACACTGTATACAAACCCTAAAGCAAGGGTCGCCGACACGCGGCCCGCCGCGCCGTCTGTTACCTTGTGGCCCGCGGAGCCGAGCACATTTTTTTAAAGTAAAAAAAGTTAATACTAAAATTACCTTATCATATCTACTATCAAAAAAAAACAAATACTTTTTTTTACTTTTAAAATAAAAGCTCTAACTAAGTTCCAATTGGAAAAATTTGTATCCGATTTTGACTTTCATTCCACTACGAGTATACATAAAATTTGGTAGTGCGGCCCGGGGTAAAATTCTACTTCCGAATTTCGGCCCAAGTGTCGAAAAGGTTGGGCACCCTTGCCCTAAATTATTATCACTTCCGTTACAATACGGCCCAAGCTTATAAAAGCGTGTTAAAATGTGTTTGAGCTGTTCAAACGAAATCAAATTACATTTTCAGCTCTACTATATCTGTTCAACCACAAAATTTCACCAAAGCCCAAAGCAAAATCCAGTTATAATTATAATTATATTTAGACAAAAAGTGTACATTTGGCAAACGTCGTTCATTAAATAGACAAAGAGCTGGCAACCCCCGGCGGCCCAAACGCGACTCAACACTCATTCCTCTACATTTACAAAATAAACTTTTGTACGCGCCAGCGTTATACTTTTATAGTACAGGAGCTGGGCTTTTATTACTCATCATTGAAATACAACATCATAGAACAATCAGTCTCATACATTTTACCTCTCAAATATGGCTCCATCAACCATATGACAGCAAAATTCTGTTACTCATCCGGGTATTACAAACAAGTAAAATTACGTCAAGATCTGCATTTCTCGGTGCCATTTTTTGAATCAGTTACTCTTCTAGAGTGAGTATTTCGATGCTCATCTGATATAGGAAACGGTGTCTAATAAACTTTGTCAAAATTTGTGTGTTTACGTACAATTTTACGGTGTTTCTTTATGTCATGCTTCCCTCTATTGTATTTCAGATTTTTATTAAACAGGATATTCTTGATATTATGTGGATTTTCGTATTTTTATCACCGTAAAGATATACTCACGCTTTCTTGCAAAAATATTTTGAAAAAAATAGGTAAAGATTAAATATGTATATAAAATTTCATTACAATCGGTTCAGTAGTTTTGGCATGAGACAGACAGACAGACAGAGATACTTTCGCATTTATAATATTAGTATAGAAGTATAGATAATAACAAATGCTTATAAAATATACTAAAAATTATGTTAGTGATGTTAGTAATAATTTTCCTTAACTTAAATTACTCCTTTGACTATCCTTACCCAATGTTCTTGGATAGAACAGTCAAATCTATCTGCAATTACTTTCAGAATGCTGTTGTTTGATTTTCGTAGACGCTGGAAAAGTGAAGCTGTTTTTTTTTTGAGTATTGCCGCTTTAACCGTCGGTACGCGCAGAGGCAAACATACCTGTAGGGTGATTCACTAAGCGTTTCCGCGCGGAATTTTTCCGATGTAGGAATCTATTTCACTTTCAAGCAAATGACAAGTGAATACTTTCCGATTTTGCTGTCATTTTGACAGTAGTGACATTTCTTTTGTATGAGTGAAATAGTTTCCGCCACGGATTCGAGAAGATCTCACCGCGGATGGGAGTTTGACAACCGACGTCGGAAAATTATCCGAGGATTAGAGCCGTTTTTACGGAATCTTCCCGGCACCTCCGAGACTCGTGAAATCTTTTCACTTCGAGAACCGTGTCATGGGCCATGGCGGATATTGTTAGATGGAATTATATAAGTAATGATAAGAATAAAACAAAGCAATTATTAATACTTAGTCGTGTCTTTTATACCTTTTTACCATTTTGAATAAATGTCGTACTGTAATAATTATTATGTGTTAAATCTTTAGGAAGTGTTCATTGAACAATAAATATTTTTTTATTTATAAATGCAGTATTTGTGTTAACTTAAAGGTTTAGAAATATAATATTTTTTTAAATTTATATTAATACTTGTGTAATATGTATATTATGTTAAAACATTATTGTGCTTTTACAATAATTTTAAATAGTTATTTATGTAAATATTATCATTATAATTCCAAGTTCATACTCACCACCCGGGAGCTTCCATAGTATCTAATATAAACTTATATTATATAAAAAACAAATGTAAAACAAATATAAAATAGTAATAAGTTTGTTTTACATATAAATAAAAAGTATTCTCACACAACAAGATTTACCGATATAATATAATTGTAATATAATTATGTATTACCTATAGGGACCGTGCAGAAATTATAAAGGGTGTCGTAATTCGACAGCAGCGACATGTTGCGAGTAAAAGAAGTAACTTGTGAGACCCCGGCTAGTTTATAACTACATGTTTTTTATGTTTTAGACTATAAAATGATTAAAATTATTAAAGATGGATTTATACCCGTAAACAAAGTTCGAAAGTGTGAATAAAAATGTATAAAGTTTATCTAGTTAACTAAGAAAATATCTGAAAAAGTAATTAGTAGCATCCATCAGCATAGAAAGTAAAAACTTGATAAATATTGCAATAAAATAGTGAAGATGCAAAAAATACTTCTAATTACTGAAAATACTTGTGGAAAATAAAACAAGTTCACTAAAATAAATGCTTTTATTTCATCAACTTTCTGAATTCGGTCGATTCCATCTTCACAACTTTTGTCTGTCACTATTTTTAACTAATTTCAGTCTGGATCTCATCAGTGCAAACACCATGGCATGTGAATACTTTTGGCAGGAAAATAGTATAATTTTACATCGTTCAATTTGCCTTTATTTTTCTTGTATGTATTAGAACATCCGGGAATACAACCGCCCTTTTTTTGTTGCGCCCAAGGCGCAGGCAAGTCACAACTTACAGATTTGACAGATTGTCATTGTCGGCACATATACAATATTTTTTGTTTTAATTCCACTTAACTCCTAAACGGCAGCCGGCAGCCGCGCTATTATCTTTGTAATTTGTACTTTTGTAGTTTGTACTGCGCGGTGCGCCATTCACTCAACTCAAGCCCCAAGCGGCAGCCGGGTTACCGCGCTCTTTGTAACGTATTTCGCTGACTTACAGAGTACTTTTGTATTTAAAAGAAGTTTCATTAGGTAAGATCTTTGATGTATTGGCTACATTCTGAATAGTAAATAGTGTTTTGTATTAATTTTTTTAATGAGTAGCAAATTTTTAATATTCAATGAAATACTCAAAATCATTCGTTGATTAAAACTCAGCTGAAATATATATTTTTTGTATGAAGACTAGTCTTAGTCTTAAAAATTTTGTTCATTAAATTAAGAGGTGCAGGAAAATTTGGAGACAGTAATTATTTTCCCATCTTTGATCTTGATACTGACAGCGATGAAATAACCAAGGCTATATAATGTTATACCGTAGCACTTATTGCAAAAAAAAAACTAATGTCAATTATTCTCTTTGGTTTCGGATTCATTTCGGCGACGGAAAGTTTGTGAATCGCTGTGATACTGACAGATGAAATCTTTTCACGTGAGATCTTTCCGACGATCGTGCATCGGGGGGCTGAAGCGCTACAGCGCCACGGTAGCCCCAGCAGCATTCTGAAAGTATTGTTGTACTGGACGCGCAGAGCGTCACAGGTTCGATTCTTATACCCAACCCATAGGGCACTCGAATAAAAAGACTGGCAATAAGCTTTAAACAACAGAATCTTAACCCGAGTTGCACAACGGGTAAACCTACGGGCGAGCATATTACCTCGAACCGCTAACGCTTGTCCTCGTCATCCCTGAGGTCATCGGTCACAATATGACCCAGATATTTAAAATTTTGTACCCGCTCTAAGGCAACTCCATTCAGATACACTGGAGGAACACGTTCAGGATAATTCTTTCCTGTTTTGAAAATCAGCAATTCACTCTTTTTTGAAATATATTTAAGACCGTGTTCCTCCGCGTATGACTCACATATGCGCAGGAGTTTCCTCAAGCCACCTATCGAGGGACTCAGCAGCACCATATGATCTGCATAACTAATATTGTTCATACTAATGCCATCTATGAAGCATCCAACATGTGTGCTGCTGAATCGCTCTATGAGCTGGTTGACATATAGATTGAACAGGATTGGAGAACTCAATCCACCTTGTCTCACGCCACATTCCAGTTTGTACTCGTCTGATAGAATACCGGCCCATCTCACCAGTACCTTAGAAGAGAAATAGTTTCAGGGGGTACACCTGCTTTTTCCAGCTTCTTCCACAGGAGATTATAGTGTCCAATAAGATTCATTTTAGCTTAGCATAAAACTGTAGTTACTAGGGTCAGATCTTCTCTATTTTTCATGTTTTTTTTAAATATCTTTGGAAATAAATATTAAGAAACAAAATTGATCGGTTCAGAAGATTTTAATATAGATTTACTAACAATTTATTCAGATAAAATGTATAATTATCCTAGTTAATACTTATATTTCGATGAAATAGATTTTTGTCGGAGGTGAGTTTGTAAATTAATTACAGCCAAAGTATTACGTTTTATTAAAATGTTTATGGTTTAAGGTATTTTAAATATTGTGCTTTACATCTCATATTTTTTACATTTTTGTTATTATATTGGAACTAGGTAAACGAAGAGTAACGGAATAACAAATTGGGGTTTATCCTCGCCTTAAGACGCATAGTCGGTGACGATAAAAATAATACCTCCTTATTTAAAAGTCGGTTAAGACAAAAATAGTACTGCGGGGCTAAAATGGTCACATTTAGCAATTCCTCTCAATCAATTCAGCAAATGAATTGTCAAAACTGTCAAACTCACAAATGTCAAATCAGTACAAAAATACAGTAATGAATTGCAAGCAAAGTTGCATTTTGCAATTTTAGAAAATGAATCATATTATGATTCATATCATGATTCTTCAAAGCGACCATTTTAGCCCCGCAGCTGGCCGATTCTGTATCGTACATTTGTGAGTTAATCACTGAGTTAGTAACGAAACGGAGGAGCAACGGAAAGTCTCACTTTTGTATGCAAGTGAATACAAAAAGTGGCACTTTCGGTTACTCACTCCTCCGTTTCGTTACTAACTCAGTTATTAACTCACAAATGTACGATACAGAATCGGCCAGCAGGTCACCGTATACGTTTCCGCCACGGTAATACGTCAGATAAACAGTTCGCAGTAATCGGTATTTATGGGGTAACGTGCCCAACCATTACTCTGTGACCTTTTTGCCGTCGTAAATTCACTTTCATTACATATTTTATTATGTGATTTTTATCAATTAATGTATTCTTAGACTTGTTTTTGTTTATTCGGTCTGAAATGTTATCTGATGTGTAAATAATGAATCCTAGGTTGATCGCGTGGGGTCTTTAAAAGCTCCGGGTTGGCGGAAACGAGAAATTACTATATTATATAAATGAGTCGTAGAAAATTATTTACGTTGCTCTTTAATATAATAATATTTCAATTATTCAAATTCAAATAATTTATTTGCTGAAATATTTATTTAAAACGAAGTATAAAATTTTAAGTACTTACTGTGTGTTACACTTACAGAACATGTTTTCATTTACGTTGGGGTCTTTAAAGACCCCAGGTGACCGATAGCGTTACTAAAATTAGAAATCTCTATAAACTTTTTACATTAAAATCGATTTAAAAATAAAAAAGACGTCATGTAAAAGTAACGCTCCACTGCCTCGGTGCCATCCAATCAATATTATCTCTTTCCTGGCCCTCTCAAAGGCTTTTAGAATCGACTTTAAAACGTCAACATAATTCGTGCTCGGCTCCTGACCTATAAATAAGATATCTAGTTCAGTATACATAATTCAGAACGCGTTGTACAGCACACGACTGCAATGCAGTTGGGTAAATACCTTTGAGTTTCCTTTAATTCTGTGTTAGTACTGTTAATTGTGGAGAATTGAGACAGATCGGTTTTTGCTTTAGTGAAATTTAGCGGCGTTATGCATTTTTGGGATGGGTAAAAATGTGAAAAACTGTTAGTGTGGCGTAGGAGAGCCAAGCTTCGGCACGAATGGGCCGGCTCTACCGGAGAAATACCACGTTCTCACAGAAAACCGGCGTGAAACAGCGCTTGCGCTGTGTTTCGCCGAGTGAGTGAGTTTACCGGAGGCCCAATCCCCTACCCTATTCCCTTCCCACCTCTACCCTCCCCTATTACCCTATTCCCTCTTAAAAGGCCGGCAACGCGAATCCCATGGCGACGGAAGTTGCTTTCCATCGGGTGACCCGTTTGCTCGTTTGCCCCCTTATCTCATAAAAAAGGAGAACTGCAGTGAAAATGCTTGAACCCGCTGTTTTCTTTTCACTTTCTATTAAACAGGTTGCACCGACAGCCCGCTCAGTGCTGGAAAATTTTGGTTTGTGTATTTCATGACAGCTTGTAAGTGACTTCCGGTGATTCTATTGGTTCAATATTCTTATTTCTGACATGTAAATTACTGAAGTTTATAATGAAGAGATACGAAAAAGTCAATTAATATATATTTTGAGGACCTCTGTGGCTCAGTTGGTGGGCTGTTGGTAGCTCAAGCCGGGGGTCGTGGGTTCGAATCCCGCCGACGGAACAAAAAAATTTCAAAAGTACCTGGGTCATGGATGTGTATTAAATATAATATGTATATAATATAAATAACATAAAAGTATTAAATATATTTCCATTGTCTGGTACCTGTAACACAAGTCCTTCAGGTACTTACCACGGGGCCAGACTGACGTGGTGTGAAACATCCATAGATATTATTATTATTATTTATGTGAAGCTTCACTTCTATGACCTCTTCATATCTTTCCAATCTTTGCGTTAGAGATTTATTCTAACTTTAAAATTTACATAATATTATCAATTAAGCAATCGTCATTTTTACAAGTAGGTATTTCTTGATTAATCGTCATTCAGATTAAATATATAACTTTTATTTTTTTTAGTTACAAAAGTACAAACCAAACTCTGGATTCAAATAAAAAAGTTTACAACCCATTCAGCACCAGGAACGCATAAAAACGACAATCAAGTGACACTGGCCAACGAGTCAAAAGATTCCAAGTTTTGTTCGTTTCAACTCCGAGTCGTTTAATGTCCATATTATTATAAAACTTTCCTTCAGTAACGATAAAGTGAGTTTTTGTCAACGACGTACTGTCCAGGGACATCGCATAGAATAAAAAGTGTAAAATATATCGCATGTTATGAAAACCGATATTATGCAAGGTTTATAAACACAATCATCAAAATATGTATGTTTCTATCTATATAATATATTATATAGTCTATGTTTACACTGATAAATATTATTAAGTAAGTAATAAGTTTTTGGCATCTGTGGATTTTGTCGTAGAGCATTCCCGCGTTTCAGCTACTTTCCTGCGGTTGCGGTCACACGAGTAATGGCGGCTCTCGACTTATGGCGGCTCTCGACATAGGCGAACGCGTTGGCCAACGCGTCTGCAGACGCGTTGGCCCAATGTGTAGAACGGGCGTTCGCGCGTTGGCCGTAGGTATTTAGACGTTGGCCAACGCGCGAACGCCCGTTCTACACATTGGGCCAACGCGTCTGCAGACGCGTTGGCCAACGCGTTCGCCTATGTCGAGAGCCGCCGTAACAAGTAGTCCATAAATCCAATAAAAAATCTTTAAATGACTAAAACTTAATACATGTTTCTATGCGATACATGCATGTATTTTGAGACATACACGAAAATATGATGAATGAAGAAAATTTAAGTATTAAAGTTATCCGATACATTATTCATAAAATTATTATTTTTTTAACAAAAAATTAAAACCGACTTCCAAGGTAAAATCAAAAGTAATATTCTTAAAAATAATCTAAAAAGAATCAAATAATTCTTATTCGTTATTATAGTGCCGTCTTCAGACTTCGCCTAAACCTCAACTATTTCTGTACTCAATCCTCGTACTTTTGAAGTCGCTACCAGCCCGGAAAAGTTCTGAGATCCTTGATATAGAACTTACGCTAAGGTAAGCTGGTACCGACTTCAAAAGCATGAAGATTGAGTACAGAAATAGTTGAGGTTTAGGCGAAGTCTGAAGACGGCACTATAATAACGAATAAGAATTATTTGATTCTTTTTAGATTATTTTTAAGCATATTATTTCTGTTTTAACTTGGAAGTCGGTTTTAATTTTTTGTTAAAAAATAATAATTTTACCCTTTTTAGTTACCTATGAGACCGTCATGTCGGTTACGGCTGCAAAAAGCCTGCCCAGGAAAGAGTCGGTCAGCAAACTGATCCTCAGGTCAATTCACAGACTGCAACACTGACATCGACGACGCGGACGCAGTCATTATCCGAAGGGATGCATATAGTGCACACTGCACATATTGTCTTCCTCCCGCACGCGCTCCCCCGCTAGGTGACGCCCACTATCGTTATATTTTCATTTCGCCATAATTTCAAAACTAAACGTCCAATTTTAATCATTCAAATACCAAATGTTATCTACATAAACCGTACTTAGTGATGAAATAATTTATTTTCATAAGGATTAATTGCATAAGTAAAATAAACGCGTTTAAATGTTGTCCAAAAAAAATTCAAGATTTTTAAATAACAAAATTGTTATTGTGCCTTACTCGACATAGATAAGTATAGTGTGTCGCGGACTTTTTTGTAGATATTTATAAGATCTACAATTACTTATAACATTTTATGGTTCTATCTTATATAGTTTCGGCAGCGTACGCAAAATAAGTAACTTTTCTGGTTGATTTTACACCTGGCGTCCGAAAAACCCAAATATCTTAGGAAACCCAATTTTTTCCAAAATAAAATTTAGCCTATGTTCAGCAGAAATAATGTAGAATTCATTGGCTTTTGCTTGGAGTAGTATAAATAAAGCCAAAATCCTCGAACTTGTATCTATCAGGATTCAAAAGTTCTGTTGGGTACCTTCGGAACCAGGGTACATCCTGGTGCAAAATTTTACTTTTTGGTAGTATATGCCTGAAACACTTCAGAAAAAATCGAAATCACTATATGTTTCCATACAAATTTCAAGGAGTCTTCTCGATTCCTCATGAATCCCATCATTAGATCACCATTTTTGTAAACATGGTACCAACCTCGGATTCAACCCTGTACAACAACAAAATAATCATGAAGATCGGTCCACGAACGGCGAAGTTATGGTTGAACATACAAAAAAAAAATATATAAACAGACGAACGTATAACCTCCTCCTTTTTGGAAGTCGGTTAAAAAGACACGTTTTTATATTATAGCCTAGATATTATTATATTTATCGTTGATACAACTTTTTTAATATTTATATCGCCTTCTAGTTCTTTTAATGTTTAAATTATTTAGCCAGTATGAAACATTGTTGATGGCGAATGGTTTTTTTTATTAAATAAGGGGGCAAACGAGCAAACGGGTCACCTGATAGTAAGCAACTACCGTCGCCCATGGTCACTCGCAACATCAGAAGAGCTACAGGTGCGTTGCCGGCCTTTTAAGAGGGAATACGCTCTTTTCTTGAAGGTTTGCAGGTCATATAGGACTTCCCTTGTATGTATATCAATGACTTCTGACAAAAATACTATATCCTTAAGACGATTTTAACGGGGCCAGAGCCTTAGGGAGTCGTGGTTTTGGCGTCCCCTTCTTTTAAATCTCGGTTCTTTCCACGAACCTCTTAATATTTCATGCGTCCCTAATCGTTAAATGTACTAGTTTCGCATTAAATTTACTGGAGCCTGGAGGAGTTTATATGTACTAGATGACGCCCGTAATTCCGTTGCGCCAAAATTTGTATATCGAGGGGGACCGTATATTTTTACACCATATCCTTTTTTAGGGACTCAAGGTATCTCTATGCAAAATTTCAGCAAAATCGGTTCAGCGGATTGGGCGTGAAGAGGTAACAGACAGACAGACTGACATGCGAAAGTGTTTATAATATTTATGTGGATCAATTTCGTAATACCGTTAAAAGTTTTCGTACGATAGCGCATTAAGCCATGCTTACTATAATAATAGTAGGTAAATTCACTAGTGAACTTTTGCCTGCAGCCGCGTCTACGTAAATACAGTATTTGCATTGATTACTCACTGAAAACTTCACCAATAGACTATACAAGTATAACTTAACTTTCCATGTTTGTCACAATTTACGCACCTATTACTCTATATGAGGCATGATCCTGAAAATAATATTCACTTTTAGATGCAATAAAAATTGATATTAGTTTCTTGTAAGTTGTGTGTGTGAGATAACGGTGGGTTTACGAGGGTTTCATGTAAACCAAAGTCATAAACAGTATCCTTATTCTACTATCCTCGTGTAACTTTGTTCGATCCAGCAAGTCTCCTATCAAAAATTTAAATTTAAAAAAATTGTACCTCATAATTTTATGTCAGGAAAATATATTACGCACACGTTGGAGCTGAGGGCGCTACTAGCATATACGGTAAATAATCCGACCAAAATCCGACATTGTAGCACATTTTATCAGAATATTGAAAGAAATGTTGTCAAACGTCGAAAAAACTTTTTTATTATAAGTATATAATATGCTGGTGCTGTTTCTAGCGTGTTAATATTGCGTGTAACATTTTATATTTATCCTATTCAAGAAAATACCACTTTTTAGTTTGACGAATCTGGCTGGATTAAACAAGAAACGAAGCAGTATTACTGCTGTACTAAAATCGGTGAATCAGGTACAGATATTATAGCTGAAAACGAAAATGCCTATCATACAACTAACGCACTCTGTTAGCGAAACACGTGCACTACAAAATGAAAGGACAACGCGCGTGCGTATTGCTCATCGATCTGAAATAAATAATGTATTCGAAATTTGGAAATAGATGAGCTAAAATTTAAGAAAATGCAGAAAATAAATTGGTAATTAATAATTATGAAAGAAATAAGGAAACAGTAAAAGAAATTGTCAATGTATTTTTTACAATTTGAAATTCGATATCGTCTTCGCTTTTTACTTTAAAAACACATAATAACTCAAAACAGTACCGTCTTTTACTACTGTATATAAATCTAAATACTACTTGCTATTTACTATAGTTATTTACAAAAAAAAAATATAAGGTTTACGCGATCAGAATTCAGCAGAATGAATTCCGATTCTGCGCAAGCCACGCGTTCTAAATGCCACATCCCACCAGTAGAGGCGCTTTACGCGCATGGACAGGGTGTATGTCAAATTAAAAATACCAATATCCTTATTTTATCGAATTTTAAACCGTAAAATACCCCGCGAGTACACAAGAACTTTATTTTGTTGTCTATTTGGTAGCAACATGTCGTTTTTGTTGATTTTGATGTTGTTCGGAGTGTGTACCTGTAACCCAGATGCGAAGAGACTGTACGATGATCTGTTGAGTAATTACAATAGACTGATACGGCCGGTGGATAAGAATAACAACACTGTCCTAGTCAAACTTGGCCTGAGGCTCTCCCAGTTGATTGATTTGGTAAGTAGATTAGTCGGTAACTATTATTTGGCAGTTTATTTCCTGTCACCTCAATATTATGATGACACTCACCTTAGCTAATACTCTGATTATTTACTACTATAAAAGTATTTGAAAGCGCTAATCTAAAGATTATGTTATATAGGAGGGCCTGATTTTTATGTAATTTAGTAGTTGTAGTTGAGCTACAGAGAAAGACATAGGGTAGTTTTTTTAGGAAAATGTACGGTTCCCGTATTTTTTTAACGTAGGTTGAGCCGCATGGAAGATTTATGTTCAATTGTATATTCTTTGGGTATTTAGAGACTGACTTAATAGTGTCTTTGTAGTCTTGATAATATTTCAGTATAATATTTTGTTTTAGTTATATTATACGTTCAGTATTTGACGATTTCCATATAATAAAGATCTATGTAGCAAGATCATGAATCTTATTACAAAGGTCCTTATTACATATTATGCAGAAAATGTTGAAAATGAAAATTCATATAATATTATCGTATCTGTTCATTATTATTATTATTACTATTATTTTATTAGTTTTATTGTGAAGTACGTCATGTTGACATAATATTACATTCATGATCGTGCACGTATATCTGCTAAAGATAGCGTAACTATCACGCCCCATAAGAGCCTTGTAGATCTGTAACTTTTACAAAGTTATTGTAACTGTTACGTTCCTGAAGAGCCTTGAAAACCTGTAACATTTGCAGAGGTGGAGTAACTATCACGCACCAAAAGACATTTGTAGAGCTGTAACATTCACAAAGGTATCGTAACTATCACGCGCCAAAGAGCCTTGTAGAGCTGTAACATTCACAAAGGTATCGTAACTATCACGCGCCAAAGAGCCTTGTCGAGCTGTAACATTTGCAAAGTTATTGTAACTGTTACGCGCCTAAAGAGCCTTGTAGAGCTGTAACATTCACAAAGGTATCGTAACTATCACGCGCCAAAGAGCCTTGTCGAGCTGTAACATTTGCAAAGTTATTGTAACTGTTACGCGCCTAAAGAGCCTTGTAGAGCTGTAACATTCACAAAGGTATCGTAACTATCACGCGCCAAAGAGCCTTGTCGAGCTGTAACATTTGCAAAGTTATTGTAACTGTTACGCGCCTAAAGAGCCTTGTAGAACTATAACTTTTGCAAAGTTAGCGTAACTATTACGCGCCAAAGAGCCTTGTCGAGCTGTAACATTTACAAAGTTATTGTAACTGTTACGCGCCTAAAGAGCCTTGTAGAACTATAACTTTTGCAAAGTTAGCGTAACTATTACGCGCCAAAGAGCCTTGTCGAGCTGTAACATTTACAAAGTTATTGTAACTGTTACGCGCCTAAAGAGCCTTGTAGAACTATAACTTTTGCAAAGTTAGCGTAACTATTACGCGCCAAAGAGCCTTGTAGAGCTGTAACATTCACAAAGGTATCGTAACTATTACGCACCTAAAGACACTTATAGAGCTGTAACGCCGCCGTGGTCTAGTGGTACAGAGCGCGGCTCTTGACTCGGAGGTCGTGGGTTCGATTCCCGCGTTGGAAACATGTTATTTCCAAGTTTGGTTAGGACAATGCAGGCTGATCACCTGATTGTCTGTCAAGTAAGATGCTCCATGCGTCGGATGGGCATGTAAAAAGTCGGTCCTGCGCCTGATCTCTCGCCGGTCGTGTCGGTCTTCCGTCCCACTGGGTTATGAGAGTAAAGGAATAGAGAGTGCTCTTGTGTAGTGCGCACACACTTGGGCACTATAAAATTACTCCTGCGTAGCTGGCCTGGTTTCAACGAAACCGGCCACCGTCACCGAAACCGGTGTGGGAGCTGTTATTATTAGAGCTGTAACATTTACAAAGTTAGCGTAACTATCACGCGCCTAAGGAGCCACGTAAAGCTGTAACATTTATATAATATATAGCCAAACTAAAGAGCCTTCCAGAGTTGTATCTTTTACAACGCGCCTATAGAGCTGTAATACTTACAAAGGTTTTGTATTGTGTAACTATTACTGTCTAAAAAGTGGAGATGTAAAAATCACATATTCACCACTTTTATAGCAAATAAACGAATTGAATTGAATTGAATTGAATCGATTTGTTTGTTGTGCCAATGCACAACAAAAAACGAAACTCTTGTGCATGTGTTCCATCAAATGTACGTACGTCCATATTTTCGAAATCTTTGACTTACACCAATTCAGGTCTCATCTGTGTAATACAGACTCTCATTACAGAGTCAGTAATGTTGAATCTGTAGCGCTACACGGCGCATATTGGAGGCAACAGCAATCAAAGCTGAGCTGAGCAATATTCACTTCGTTAGTAAACACAAACACGAAGTTTAATTAGTAAAGTGACAAATTGTTACTTGCGCAGTCTAGAATGCGAAATAAGTCCCGGATTAAATGGAGTGGAGTGTGGCATCATCATCACTACCATAGGGTAAATGACTAGTACATTGGACAGTACTAGTTATTGGACAGAGCATAAAAACACAATTTTTATTAAGGTTGCTTTAAAAACTGCCTGTTTCTAAAGTAATAGAACGCCTGATTTTTAAGAAAAACAGGTAGTTTTTAAAGCGACCTTATTAAATATAGTGTTTTTGTGCTCTGTCCAATGACTAGTACTGTCCAGTCACTAGTCATGTTCACCCTATCATGTATGCTGTTTTAACAACGCATGCTAAATTAACGACTGCGACTAATTAAAGAAAACGACTAGAAGTCTTCTTTCATCCAGACCTTCAAGATGAAAGCGCATTCTCTCTTAAAAGAGCGGCAACGCACCTGCCACTCTGCTGATGATGTGAGTGTCCATGAGCGACGGAAGTTGCTTTGCAGGTGACGTGTTTGCTCGTTTTTATAAAATAATATGCTTGGCTGCTGTAAAGTAATGCTTTCGTGATCCACTGGGTTTTCCCGTGCTGAAATATTGTTTCCAAGTTTGGTAAGGACCAGGCAATTATTTAATATTATTTTAAAAAAGAGATGGCCCGTGCATCGGGTCGGTATTCAAAAAAGCGCTGCGTGGTTCCGTAGTTCTGTCCCAAATTCCTGATACTTCGTTCATTCATCTCTGTCTTTGTATTAAGTTTTGAGTCCAAATACCAGTCTCTACAATGAAAATGTACTATCAGAGAAGTTGATTCCAGATTCCAGGCAATATACGTAATTTGGTAGCATTATGTCAAACCTAGTCGTCGGTTAGGTTAAAAGTTCTAAGCTTGTGTAATAGTCTGAGTTCTCTTTGGTTGAGGGTCCTACAAATAGAACAATCTATATTTTAGGACCATCAAATCAAAATATTAAATCCTTTCTATCTCTGTTAGCTACCACTTTCGAGAATTTTTGCAGAGGAAATTGTTGTTCGTCTTATGAAAAATTATTATCTTTATAGTAATAAAAAAAATGTTCTAGGGAACCTGTACTATAAAACTTGCAACTTCATACTAATAAATGCGAAAGTGTGTCATGTCTTTACGCCCAGACCGTTGAACCGATTTCACTGAAATTTAGTACGAAGATACTTTGTGTCACCTGAAAGGATATAAATTAATTATGATACATTTTATCCCGGGAAAATGTATGGTTCGTAATAAACAAATTTCTAGTGACGGTAATGTATGTGAAAAAACTTCTAGAGACAAACTCCGCAACATTACCCCATTTTCAACACTGAATAAACTATTTAGGTTTAAATACAGCTCAAAGTGTAGGTGCAAATTCCTCGAGTAACTCCACACCACTTATAGAATTTTAAGTATCCGCTATAAAGGATTGTCACAACTCACAAACTGGCTCTAAAATATTTTGTACATTTTTATCCTATCTAACGTAAACATTTTAAAGTGTATTTTGCGGTTGAGAGCTCCGCTATGCAGCTTTGGAAGGAAATCCTATTTATCTTTTTATGATGCAACTTCTGAGGTTTCGTAACATTCTCCAGCTGCGTCAGTAGTTTGTAGGTTCATACTCGAGAATTTGAAAAATAAACTTAATAGCTTATGTATTTAAGATTACTTCTGCGAATAAGGCTGTATGCATTACACAAACCCGAGTGGTTTTAAATAATACAAATTAAGTAAATCTATACAGGGTGCAATTAAACCTTCCTGCCAATTTTTTTCAAGGGCTTAAGTATCATTAGGAGAGTCCATTTAACAAATAAAAATTGGGTGCTATATTTTTAATGACATATTTCATGAGGCACGTCACGCGCGGGCGACGCGTCCCGCGTCGTGTCCATTACTTGTAGTGTTTTTTAGGATAACTTTCGGAAGCTATTTCTCAACATTTTAGTACTGATTAATTGTAAAAGAAAAAATACGTGTATTTTCATTTTTAACAAGGATCAATATATCAAAATTTGGCAGGAAGGTTTGATTGCATCCTGTATTAATAGAAATAAATTCTAATTTTCTAGTCATGAATTATTTACGGAGGTCTCCGTTGCGCAGAAATTCGTTTATCGCCGAGGAACCGTACATATTTAGTTACTGTCAGACAGACAGACACAATTTCGCATTTAAAATAATATTAGTTTGGAATAGGGATGATGACAAGGTCAAAGATTAGCGAATTTTGTTAATAAAATAAAGAAATCACGGTAAAAAATAAGTGTTCCCAAAATTACAGTTGGATATCATTTTTTTTTTGTTATGGGCCTTCAAAGTTACATAATCAAGTCGATTTTTTTTTCAATTTTTATTAATATTTGTATACCAATCGATAACTTATGCAATTAAAAGCAACTTTTGTTATGAAACTACTTTCATAAACGCGAAATTTGATATACCTATCGAACAAAATTGTTACCCGATGCGTACAAACTACGAAAGAGTGACGTCAGTCTTTCGTAGCACTTTGTATGGAGCGTTTCGGGCAGGTCTATTTTATGAGATGTTTGAATTGTCATATCTTGGTGAATTTTTAAGCTATCAATGCATTCTTTCAGCGATGTTTCTATTTTTTAAGTGGCTTTCAATTACCAATAAGAAAAAAAATAGTCATATAGCCTATTTGGATAATGGGTGTGTGAAGAGAGTCCTTCGGGTATAGTATGTATTTAGTTCCGCTAATATTCTGTTAATTTGATATTTTGTACCCTTATCAATAACAGCTTATCAAGTATTATGATGGATGATGATACGTGTTACACAATATTTGCCTTCCTCTCACTTAATTAGTTGTCCAATTGAGTATAGTAATTAGATATTATATTAAGCCATCCGTCTGTTATATAAATAGTAGTAACGGATTTGTTTTGCGAGATGGAGGAAAATACTCAATATTGTACCATAAGTGATTAAAGAGGATTTTCTTCTACTGTACAATTTATGACGTTTGTAGAAATTGTGATATAAAAGTATTGTACATGATACAATAATTTATCTCATTGATAGTTTAACCTACAGGAACTTTGTATTCGATCTGAAATATTATTTTTGGTGTATCGAAATTGCCATCAGACCAAGTTTAGTCATCAGACTATGCTGATATTGCTGCTGCTGATGATGATAATGAGGATGATGACGATCTTGTAATTAATAATAAAGATAATGATGACGATGATAGCGATCCTTCTATAATCGATATTACCAATGCATTTACGGAGTTAATTTATCAGTATCGCCGCATCTCATATTTTATGCGCTGCGGAGGTCGTTAGTGTCAGCGACTCTACGATTTCCCGTTTCGCCGGATTGCGCTGTTAGCAAGCCAAAAAATTTACATATTTTAGCTTAAAAATGTTAACAATAAAATGCAAGTATTTAAAACAATAATGGTTGGAGTTGCACTTCGCATTTGCCGATTTAAATAACCGTTGGATAACTTTTATTTTGTTGTACTTTTCGTTTTACTTGGAAAATAGTCTATAACATCGTTTTTAGGGGTATTAATCTTCTAAAATTATGCATCATTAAAATTTTTAAGTCAGTTGATTCTGCGCCTTGTTTCACAAGACATAACACAAAATGTGTCTGCTGAATACCCTACTGGTCGCAAAGATGACATCTAGGAAATGGTGACAATATTGCCACCCAAAGAACTAAAATAACTGATATCTACTACATTAGCATGAACCTCCTGGGGCACACCTGAGTGGAGGTGATTTGTCGCGAGCGTTTTACAACGCCAATATCGGGGAGACGTGTCGCGTTTGCACAATTGGCTCTATGATTTGAAAATTACATGCTATTTTGAACGTTTGTTCACAGTTAGGGTTGTTTTTGATGATTTTGCTTCTATGAAAGGAAAAAAAAGGAAACTTTATTTGGGAAAACATAGAAATATAAAAATGCTAGATCACGCCCGCAACTTCATTGCGGCATAATTTGTTTATCCCGCGGAAATGTAAATTTTTGGGGAGAAAAAGTATCCTTTGTCCTTTTCCGGGACTCTCGAGCGATTTGGGCGTGAAAAGATAAAAGACAGACAGTCTGTTAGACATCAGACGTCACAGATGGATGCATAGACAGATAGACAGATAGACAATTTCATTTTAATTCCACGAAAATTGAAGAAGTAGCTTCACTTGGAATTGTTCTGTACAGTACTTACCCTATTGTCTGCGGAAATGAAAATAAATGACCGAGATTTCCCTATAAAGTTGTGCAGTATAGTGAAAATACAATCCAGTTTGTGCCAAACAGAACTGGAAAGTAATTTAATTTTGTCAGAAAGTAATAAAGGAATATTAGATGAAGCTAGAAAATATAAAAAACAATGGCTCTCCAGAGGGCCCTGATTCACGATGTTTCGCATTCGGAAATTTCACCGCGCGAAATCTAATAAACGCTTCGCGCTAAGCTCCAATGATCGCACGTAAAGTTTCCTAATCCGTGTACTTGTACTATTATTTATTCTGTGTTCGAACGTAAATTGCGAATTAGCCCGCAGAAGTGCCGGCAGAAGTGCGAAACGCGTGGCCACTTCTAACGTAAAACGTAAATAATTTCCACCGCAGTATGGGGGGATGCTAGATACCTATGGCATACCAGTTGTAAAGTCTCTCATAGTCTTACGAATTTTCGATCAAATCATTTTGTGATGCGACCCTTTTCTACTTTAACCTACAGAAGTTTCTATCTCAAAAATTAAAGACTACTAAAGTATTACGGTTCCCTTGAGATAAGTTTATATGTTAGTGCCTTTTAACCTAAAATAAACGAAATTTACTCATACTAACTGGGTTAAAACCTAAAAGTTTATTAATGTGAAGCAGAAATTAGCGAAATGAGATCAAAACTCCCCGTTAATTAATGGTAATTATTTAGTTTCACCAAAATTGCAATGCTGGCTAAAACTTCATTGATTTTAATATCATAGTAATATACTCAATGGCGGATTAACCCTTAATCAAATTAAGCAATAGCCTAGGGCATCACGTCTAAGGGGGCACCAGAAGAAGCACAAAAAAATCCGTCCTTAGGGCGCGTTCACATCTCACTCTCACGTCACCAAAACCACACCAAAAAAGTTTCTAGGAAAAAACTAACGTTTTTGGGCGGTAAAGGTTTAAAGACCGATTCTAGTTGACGTACAGATAGGGGGGCCTACAGGCATGGATTGCTTGGGGCATCAAGTAATCTTAATCCGTCATTGAATATACTAGTTTAACTGGCAGGTATTGTTTTACTCATAAAGTTTATATACCTAGCGGAATAGAGAAACAAAGGCTTGAGCAAGCAAGATGTCACTATCAGTATCACTGCGTGGTAAAAAGAGACGTGTGATACATGACAGTATCTGATTTTTTCAATCTGTTTGACGTCCAGTCGGCACTTATCGGCACGTTGACAATTTATAATTATCGGTAAGTTGACAAATTATAATGCAATGCAGATACCCAAGAAAATCACTTATGACAACATTATTGTAGAGGAAGTGGAATCATTAAAATTTTTAGGACTTATGTTTGACCAACACTCCAACTGGAAAGCACATGTTGACTATATTTGTAGCAAGCTTGACAAGTTCGTGTATGCACTGCGACGCTTAGCAAAGACTGTATCAATATCGGCAGCTCTATGTGCATATCACGGATATGTGTCATCCATCTTATCTTACGGTCTTATAATGTGGGGCAACTCTGTGGAATTTGATTCAGTTTTTAAATTGCAAAAAAAATGTGTTAGAGCAATTTGTGGTGTAGGGCCGCTTGAAAGTTGCAAACCCTTATTCCAAAACTTGAAATTACTTACGCTGCCTTGTATGTACATTAGAGACATGTGCATCTTTGTTAAAAAACATCCAAAATACTTTGTACAAAACAAGGATAACAATGTTGCAAAAAGATCACAACGTTATCCTAATAAATTAATCATGCCCAAATGTAGCAGCACAACGTTTCTTAAAAGTCCTTATTCTATGGCTATTAAAATCTATAATAACTTGCCAAAAGATTTAGAAAAATTAAGTTTCATTCCTTTTAAAAGAAAATTAAATGAATGGCTTTTAAATAATTGTTTTTATGAAGTAAAAGATTTTTTCATTGGTACTTATTTCTGACAGTTCTCCATTAATGACATGTGACATTTAGTATTAAGTACTTCTACTTCTTTCCTTCACCTTTTAGACTAAACTTTATAAAATATGACATTTGCATACTATTAGTTTAGTTGAGTGTTATGATTATGTATTTTATTATGAAGACCATCTAACTGTACATTTCACTCTGGCAAATAAATGATTATTATTATTATTATTATTATTATTTAATCTCTGAAAGATGCTTGTGTCAGTGTATGCGTAAACAATTTTTACACGCAGACTTAAACCAATTTCGGTTTCGTTTGACAGCTCGAGATTGTTGCTCTATAATCCGCTAAGTATATTAACTTTATGGTTTTGCTATATCTATATTTTGTGGAAATATGCTTGAGTCTCTACGGAAGATCTTCCGAACGGGCAAAGATCGTAGATTAGAGCAGGTTCACATATCCAATGTGTACCTGTTCTTAAGGCGCTGTGGTTGTTGCAACTACGTAAAATGGGGTTTTTAAAACACGTTATTAGTAAAGGAAATGTCACTATTTAAGTAAAAAATAAGTACCGTTTTAAAATTGAGAAAATTTCCTATACACAAAGGTATATCAGTACCCAATTTGAAAAATTCTGCTCGATAGAAAAAAATCTCAAAGATGACTGTTATAACGGTGTTTTTCAAAATTAAATCATTTTATGGCTAAATTACACACTTTCTAGAAAAAACAAAAAATGTGGTATATGTGTCGTCACCTAACATAAACGATTTGATATATTTGATTTGTGTAATACTAAAAACAAAAGGTTTTTTCTCCTATTTTCTATTTTCAAGGCATGCGGCGAGCACGTAACAGCCACTGTACAAGGCGCGCTGATATGAATGTTATTTTGATGTCCTTAACGTTGATATTCGTACTGACAGACATCGACCTGCTTATTTTAGGGACTACTGGGCCTTAAACGAAAAGCGAACGAAGTAATAAATAATAGTAAACCTTATTCGTTCAAGACCACTCGAATCCAGCATGATTTCAGAGAACCTTAAGTAGCCTAACAAAGCACTTCAACAGTAAAACAATATTTTACACAATACAATATAATATTTGTATTGCTGCAAAAATTTCGTGTCAAGGCTATACTTACTGTTTTCTATGAATGATTTAACTGTAATTAGGTAAATAAAGATTTTGATTAAAGCCCCATACATTATCAGCTGTCAAACTTTTCATATAAAATTACAGTTTAATGACAATAGACATAACTACCAGTAGTTCGACTGCAAAGAAACGGACAGGTTTCAATATCTGTCAACTTCGTCGGGTTTCACTAGGATTATGAACGGATTGTGCCTAGCGCTGGCTGAATATAATTTATTTTTAAATATTAAAAACAAAGATTTCAAAATTGGATTCTGACAATTTTAATCGCATGTGCCAAAACACAAACAACAATACGACCAAAGAGGAACACGTCCAGCGAATATGTCATAGTTTTAAAATCGTAGGTAACAAGTTAACAACCCTAGCGACGATTTTCGTCATAATACGTCAAATTTAAAAATTTCAACATCAGTTCTAAGTCGGCATACTCTATTTAAGCCTCATTAAAAATCTATAAGTGCGGCTGTCAGAGACGAATGTCAAATGCAGATTTTGACATACGCCCACCAGAGTATACAGGATAGAGTATGTCGACTTAGAACTGATGTTGAAACTTTTAAATTTGACGTATTATGACGAAAATCGTCGCTAGGGTTGTTGACTTGTTACCTTTGACTTTAAAAATATGACATATTCGATGGACGTGTTACTCTTTGGTCGTATTGTTGTTTTTGTTTTGGCACATGCGATTAAAATTGTCAGAATCCAATTTTGAATTCTTTATTTTAAATATTTAAAAATAAATTATATCAGCCAGCGCGAGGCACATTCTGTTCATAATCCTAGTGAAACCCGACGAATTTGACAGATATTGAAACCTGTCCGTTTCTTTGCAGTCGAACTACTGGTAGTTATGTCTATTGTGCGTCCACTGACCTCTATAATACACTGGACAGGCGATCGCTATCAATAAAATGTTCCTATTTGACAGTCGCCATATTGGCGCTGATTGCTATGTGAAAGCAGTAGTGAGTGTACTTGGAACTACTATTTTGCAAATGGCGGTTGTCATTTTCTATATAAATTAGTTCACAGTACGCTCACCGCGGCGCTTCAAATCGGCATAAGAAATAGCTGTCATTTTGTACGGCATAGCCTGTCCAGTGTATTATAGAGGTCAGTACATACGCCCCATACATTATCTGTCAAACTCTTAATTCAACTACAGTTATGTAATATTCGTCTATTAAAGCAGAAACTTACTTGTACCTACACAAAATATTGAAACAAAGGACGACCAAACATTAATATTATGTGGTCCGTAATTAATATATTCCGTAACAAATCTTTCACGAGCAATCGATTCCGAATTGGATCCTCGCCAAAGCCTCCATCAAAACAATTATTGTCATGGCAACGGCCCGGATCAGGGCAAAACAACAAGGACATTCACATACTAGGGCATAGTATAAAATATGTCGTACAGTAGTATTATAGTTCTGTCCTTGAAATCTCCTTCGATACAGAGACAACATTTGTTTTGTTATTTTTTATCCACAGAACTTGTGCACACCAGTGCCGGTCTTCTTTTACTATAATTATTATATTATTATTATAATATTATCTATGCTGTATTATTTAAAATAATCATACAATCAAGTGGTATTATATAAAATAATATTTCCGTTACTTTTAGCGGATTCTTTTAATATTAAAATAAGAAAAATATTTTGATCTGATCGTCCGTCCCATTTTTTCTACTCTATTATAAATTATTATAAATAAGCAAGAATAAACCCAACAAATGTTAATAAATTTTTCTTTTACAGAACCTGAAAGATCAAATTTTGACTACCAACGTTTGGCTGGAACATGTAAGTATTAATTTTTATTTATTTACTAGCGACCCGCCCCGGCTTCGCACGGGTATAAAATATATAGCCACTGAAAAAAATTTTTTTTTTTTTTTTTATAACCTTTATTTATCAATAAAAATTACAAAAACATGTTATACGGCGCAATATAAGCTTATACAAGTTTTACCATGCGCCGTCCAGTCGTTGTTTCACATATCAAAATAAGTGCAAATTATTATAAGTACATTGATCATCTATTAACGTGTGTATAAGTGTAAATGTAGTGTGTAAGGCGTCATGATCATACTAAACGTGCGCGCGCACCCGCGCCGCGCAGCGACTGACGTGCACTGCACAGCCCACGGCTGCGCCCGCGCCGTTCAATACATTCACAACCGGTTAGCAGTTAGTAGTTAGACACTGATTATACGGGATGTTAAGGGAAAACATTAATTACTCTCACTGAGATGTTAAGTTGTTTAATATGTAAGTTTTTAATTTTGATTTAATATTCATTGGGGTTAAACTATTTTTTATTTCTGTATTTAGGTTATTGATTAGCTTAGGTATTACATACTCGAGACAATTTTTACCGTATGAATTTGTAAACTGTGGGACTTCTAATTTTGATAAGTTGGCGCTGCGAGTGTTGTATGTATTTTGTTTCGGAACTTGAATATTACTGTTGAAGAATTGTTCGACTAGTAGACGATATTTTATTTGTCATGTATAGGAATAATTTTACAATAATTAAACAGACCACTATTATTATTATGAAATTTAGATCGAATTTTGAACGGTACAATTTTTTTAAGTATCCTTAGTTGTAGCTGATAAACAGTATTAAGATGGGAACGTGAAGTTAAGCCGTAGGAGCTTATGCCGTAATCAATAATAGACTCACCTAGTGCGTTATAAAGGGTTAATAGGTTATTGTAGGATATATTCCATCTTATTATTGAAAATTTGGTTAAGATTGCTCTTAGCTTCATACAAATACTATCAATATGGTCAGTCCACTTTAAACGATCATCGATGTTTAGGCCCAGGTATTTAAAGGTTCTAACGACTTCAATTTCGGGGCAGGTGCATAGGCGTCCCTTTACAGGTGTAGAGTGTAAGCATGTATGGTCATGCGATATTAGTTTGTGTTGAAGGGTCTGTTTGTTGTGTGATGAACATATATGCATCATTTTAGTTTTTTTGGGGTTTAAAACAAGGCCTGAGTCGTGTGACCATTTGACCAGGCTATCAAAGTCCCACTGTAGCTTTTTCAGAGCAACATTCACGTCCTTGTCAGCAACAATCATACATGTGTCATCTGCGAATTGGAATATTACGCAATATATAATGACTAGGATGACATTATTAACATATCCTAGATAGTGAAGTGGGCCCAATACGGACCCCTGAGCTGTGCCCTCTGTTACTAGGACCTCATCACTCAAACTACTGTCTACCTTCACGCGGTAGGATCGATCTTTGAGATAATCTTTGCACCAATCCAATAAAGGGCCTCTTATACCACATTCATCTAGTCTATCTATTAGCTTATCATGCCTTAAGGTATCGAAAGCTTTTGTATAATCTTTTTTAAAATTTTATTAAAATCGATTCAGCAGTTTTGATTTATATTCATTATTCGTGTCACTTTAAAACCTTCTCTGGGCTTCTACGAATATTTTAAGACTAAAATCAGCCCAATCCGTTCAGCCGTTTTCGAGTTTTAGCATTACTAACACAATTGAAAATCCATTTTTATATATATAAAGAAATTTGTCTATTTTAGGTTTAGTGGTATTAAAGTTCAAATTGACTTTAAAGTATCATCACAAATCTTTTGTATGGGAGTATAGAAAAGTGTTGTTTTTAGACTTTTTCAGTTTTTTTTTATAATTTTTCTCTCCGTAAGAACCATCCTCGTACTCCAAGGAATATTTAAAAAAAAAGAATTAGCGAAATCGGTCCAACCGTTCTCGAGTTTTGCGCTTACGAGTAGCAACACATTCAGCGACTCATTTTTATATTATAGATGGGTATGAAACAATTAACGATCTATTTCTTAGCGAGTGTTGGCCCAAAGTTAGATCAAATTCTACTATATCCTTGAGAAACATTTGCGTTGGTTTTGGTTCTTATTTTTCAAGTGATCGTGAACTACAATAATTCAAAATTCAAGTGTGGACTCCGGGCAGGTCAGTGGGATTGTCCGGCGCTGACCCTCCCCTGTTACTTGTAACTATGTGGGACATGGTTATTGGTTCTGACGATTCCACTGGTTGGCAGCTGCTAGGTACAGAACTATATCTCTTTAACACCCTCCAAACTCCACCTAGCTTGAGTGACCCCTTTCCACCAAGCCTTAACATCTAAAGGCATAGACTGGAGGACCATACCCGAAGATATCGTAAAATGTCGGATCCGCTAGCTGCCACTCACTTGGATCACACTGGTAAAAAAAGGGTGGGTAGACCTTTAGTTCGCACTCGAGAGGGTGTAGATTCGATCCCGGGTGGAGGCGTGTACCAATGAGACATTTTCAAATCTCAAGTACTTACATATCATAACACGTAAAGTTGTTTAAAATTTTACAATAGTTGAACTCGTTCCAGGAATGGGAAGATCACAAGTTCAAATGGGACCCCCTAGAGTATGGAGGCCAGAGAGAGCTGTATGTACCATCTGAACATATCTGGCTCCCTGACATCGTCTTGTATAACAAGTAAGTAGCTTAGTAATGATGAGCGTATAGTTATATATTAAAAAGATATACTACAGTTATTCACCATACTGTGTCCTTTTGGTTGCGCCCTATCACTACAATTCATCAGGTTGCTGATCGTTTTTAGGGTTTCGTACCCAAAGGGTAAAAACGGGACCCTATTATTGAGACTTCGATCGACTTCGTCTGTCCGTCTGTCTCCAGGCTGTAACTCAAGAACGGTAATAGCTAGAGAGTTGAATTATTCACAAATTATTATGTATATCTGTTGCCGCTATAACAACAAGTACTAAAAACAAAATAAAATTAATATTTAAGAGGGGCTCCCATAAAACAAACGTGATTTTTTTACCCTTTTTTGCTCTATATTAATAATGGCAACAGGTAGGTAGTTGATTTTTTCTCAAAGTCCTTAGTTATATATGTACTTTAATATTTCATAATAATATTAAAATAAAATAAAAAAAATAAGGGTGGCTCCCATACAAAAAAAAAATTTTTGGCTTATTTTTGCTCTATAAGGGTGCGGAACCCGTCGTGCACGAGCCCGACTTGCACTTGGCCGATTATTATAAATTTATCATGCTCAGGGTGAAGCTAAAGGAGCCAAAAAATGCATAATTTCAGTCGCGTAAATTATGATTTATACTAATCATGACTCACAAAATATACGTGGGAGAGCCATGCTTCGGCACGAATGGGCCGGCTCGACCGGATAAATACCACGTTCTCACAGAAAACCGGCGTGAAACAGCGCTTGCGCTGTGTTTCGCCGAGTGAGTGAGTTTACCGGAGGCCCAATCCCCTAACCCCTACCCTATTCCCTTCCCTACCCTCAACTATTCCCTTCCCTACCCTCCCCTATTACCCTATTCCCTCTTAAAAGGCCGGCAACGCACTTGCAGCTCTTCTGATGCTGCGAGTGTCCATGGGCGACGGAAGTTGCTTTCCATCAGGTGACCCGTTTGCTCGTTTGCCCCCTTATTTCATTAAAAAAAAAAAAAAAATTACGCTCGTTTGGCTTCACTCTTACTCTTTCATAAATTCAAAGTTATCATAAAAAACGCTACCAAAATTTATCTAGTATAATAGTACTGGGCCTCTATCATAAGCTCTTAAATCCATTCTTTTTACGTCCTTATCTGACTGTATAACGACGTAAAGTGAATGGATTTAAGAGCTCATGATAGAGGCCCTTGACTTTAATATACCAAATGGACTATACAAATATTAATGTATTCACTTTCAGTTATATCGAGACCTCAATCGCGTATCAATCCTTTGCTTCGATATTCGACACAACCATAAAGTTAATATACCTAGCGGAATAGAGAAACAATCTCGAGCTGTCAAACGAAACCGAAATTGGTTTTATCTGTGTGTAAAAATATGTGTACGTATACACTTACACAAGCATGATTGAACATGATTTCTATGAGATTAAACTGTCAACGTGCAGCACGTGCTGGACGTCAAAAAAGAGTGCTGATGTCATGTATCACACGTAACTTTTTACCACGCAGTGTTACTGATTGTGACATCTCTCTTGCTCAGGCCTTTGTTTCTCTATTCCGCTAGGTATATTAACTTTATGGACACAACATAGGTATTCGTTACGTACCCTCATGTACAAAATTATTTCATTATTGTCAGTCCCTGAAGACTGACGTACATCAAAGCTTTTCCAATAATTTCTGTAACTTTGTAATAACTTTTCCCACACTCAACCACTTCAAATGCTTTTAGGGTTCTGGGTATGATAAATTGAGAATGCCCTTATTTTGTATTACATTAAAAGTTACCGCGACTTTGTTTGCACAAAATTATTAAGCAAAAGCGCAAATGTAAAACAGTTTATTTTTCACTGGGTGACTCGTCAAATATTATTCTACTATATACGTTATACTATATTTGATTGCATGCATTATAAATAATACCTAACTATAAACTACTCCCTTGAATCTTTACCTCGGATTCAACCCTGTACAAAAACAAAATAATCATGAAGATCGGTCCACGAACAGCGAAGTTATGGTTGAAAGTACAAAAAAATATATATAAACAGACGAACATATTTTATAACCTCCTCCTTTTTGGAAGTCGATTAAAAATACCGTGATGTTTTAACTTTGCGTCGCGTATCATTTCAAAATGAGGCTGGTTAATGGTTATGTATTACGTCAACATAAAAATAACTCTTCTTTAGATCCATTATCCATACTAATATTATAAATGCGAAAGTGTGTCTGTCTGTCAGTTCCACACCCAAAACACTGAACCGATTTTGCTGAAATTTGGCATGGATCTCCATGCCAAATTTCAGCAAAAGCAAAACTTTGAGTCCCGAGAAAGGATACTTTTGTCCCGGGAAAATGTAGGGTTCCCGCGCGATAAACTAGTTTTGGAGCAACGGAGTTGCGGGCGTCATCTAGTTATACAAATATGTACTATATATACAAATTATGTACAGCAAGTTTAGAAGAAGATAATAAGGGTATGATAGTTAACAGTAAAGATTTAACAGAAACGACTACATAGCATCAGGTTCAATGAAATAACATGACATACAACACACTATACCAACTTGCAACTGAAACTGAATCAAAATCGACACCAGTGGGGCTAAAATGGTCGCTTTGTAGAATCATTATATGAATCGTAACATGATTCACTTTCTTAAAATTGCAAATGGTCACTCTGCTTGCAATTCATGTCTACAGATTGACAAGGCTTTATATGAACGTGGCGAAAAAAGGAACTAATGCTGCCATCATACAAAAACGTCATTTTATGACAGTTCTCCTTAAGTGAAGCGCTCCCGCTCACGTTCATAAAAAGCCTTGTCGGTCTGTAGTAATTCGTACTAATTTGACATTTGTCAGTTTGACAGTTTTGACAATTCATTTGCTGAATTGATTGAGAGGAATTGCTAAATGCGACCATTTTAGCCCCGCTGGGGAAACAAGTGAACAATACAATACTAATGTTCAACTAAGTTCTGCAATGCCAATTATACAGGATGTTGGCCAATGAAGCGAATTGTTTATACGATGAATCGCTTTCGAAATTGTTCGACTGTGTAATCCGTACGATACTCGGAATTCGGATTATATATTCGAATAGGCGGGCCGTCTTGTTGAAACAACTGATTGGACGTTTTTCTACATCTTTTTTAACTTTGGAACCGTGTATTCCTTATCTTTTAATGTAGTTGAAAGATATAAATAATTATAAAGTGTCCAAGTTTTAGTTCTGTAAAACTTTAATTAAAAAATCTGAAGAGGGCGACGCAAATTAAGGTGATCCTAAGAACTAAATAACCCGTAAACTTGTTATAACTTAACTCATCAATTTTCTACCGTATAAACCTTCATTAGACTTCCTCAAATATTTCAAGACTAAAATCAGCAAAATCGGTTCAGCCGTTCTCGATTTTTAGCAAGACTAACAAATTTTAAAATTCAACTTCATTTATACAGTGTGTAACAAAAATAAGTGATAATACTTTAGGGTGTGTACATGTTCCTGGTAGAGAGTTCACTGTGATAGTAGCAGCGCTGAAAGACCAAAATTTTTTTTCACTTTTGTATGGGGAAACTCGTAACGCTCGGGCCCTTGTCCATACAAAAGTAAAAAAAATAATTTCGTCTTTCAGCGCTGCTACTTTCACAGTGAACTCTCTACCAGGAACACGTACACACCCTAAAGTATTATCACTTATTTTTGTTACACCCTGTATAGATAAAGTAAGTTTATTGTTTTACTGAAATGTCGTGCTAATAAAAACTACTATGATAAAAAATATTCTAAGAAAACATTAAATAGGTACCCACCACTGGATAAAATCTAAAAAGTTACGGCACGTTAAATCTAGCGAAAAGAATTAGATAGACATAAAGAATAACGACGACGAATTTCCCCGTAAAATGACTCCAGATAAGTATTTAATATACGGTTTTAATGAGCGTGGCGTAAAGTTAAAACCTTTGAATAATTTTAGCATTATATTCTTGTAAAATATAATTAATGTGGAGGGTATGGTAATCGGCTTCGCAACTCTTTGAACAATATTTTGAGAGAACATGATTGCGTACGGAAATTAGTGGTGGCTCGTTTCAAGCTGATGTTGACTCTGTAATTAGGTTACACGGGAGCAGTCGAGTAAAGTGGTACAATCAATGAAATTAATTTTCCTCATTATTTCTTTGTTGATAGTGACAGTGTCAACAATGATGAATTTAATAAAAAAAAATTAAAAATAAAAATGAATTTTGAATTTTGTTAGTGTTACTTAAATTCGAGAGCGGCTAAACCGATTTGGAAAATTCCTGAAATATTATTTTAAGTCTAGGGCAGAGATTAGAATGAAGCTTACCGAATTAAACCGCTATTGATTCTACTATTATTATAATGCAAATTTACAAATGGTGCTGATAATATTTAAAAAAATTACGAAGGTTGTGGAATATAATTAGAAAGTAACAGCGTTAATCGACCTAACCTTTACAATACCCAAAGTTGAACAAGCAATTGATAGAGTATTCAGAATAAATGTTGGTAAATGATACATCATGTTGTCAAGACAGACCGGTAAACTATTAATCATAGACTGGAACGAGAGACGCACGTGCGACCAATCTTACGCCATGCCGATTTGGTGTCTGCCTTAAATTAGAAGAATTAGAGGAGAGTGAGATGCATATTCATAATTCTCCGGAACGTATTTTCGGGAAAATTGGTAGTCAAGTAATTAATCAGCCATGATTAACATAATGACTATCAAGATTATACGCAAGGTCTATCTGGCGATTAATTATTCGGAATTTAAGCAAAATATGTTTTAAAATTACCAATACCTAATGATATTATTTATAATCATTAACTTTTTGTTATGTCTATCACACATTAAAAACAGTGTCTTTAAAACAATTTCACGCCGGCTCTCGTGATTTGTGCCGAAAATGTTGTCGACGTTCGCCCATTTACGTGTGAGCTGCCTTTTGATGGTTATACAGCAACTGTTACGTATGGGAGGCCGTGAAGATATATTATGGTATGGATCCCTAACGCGCACGTATTTTCAAATGGCGGGATTTATGAAATGGATAGGACAGGAGGCGTTCTGCGCCGTTTTCATGCCATCTGTCCGGAAAATAAATTGTTCTCAACACGTATCTCTCTAAATGAATTCGTATTTATCAAAGCGATTGGATTGGAGAATTCATTTAATTTTCAAATTCCAAATGTGGGCTTGGGGTCGGAATTGGGATTTTTGTTTTTTGTTTTGTTTTTAAACGATCCCGTCTATTTTGGTGCCATTTTTCATTTGCTGGATATTCTCGCAATATATCTTCGTCTTTTAATGTTTTATGTGTTGATTAAAGCTAAATTGTTTACGTTTCGTTCTGTTTTAAGTTTCAATCTTCGTAACCTTTCTTTGGTTGTTTTAGAACAACGTTTTATGGTATATCTTATGAAAGACCAAAATTTTGTTTACTTTAGACGTTGAAAGATTTATACAAACAATTAATAAAGAAAGAGTTTTTTTTCACTTAGCGCTGATGGAGAATACGTGGTAACAACAATGACAAAAGCTGTACTTCATCACACCGGCAAAGTTTTGTGGACGCCACCAGCTATTTTCAAGTCCTCATGTGAAATCGATGTTCGCTATTTTCCATTCGACCAACAAACTTGCTTCTTGAAGTTTGGATCTTGGAGCTACGATGGTGATCAGGTACATTGATGACGTACTTTTTTGTTGTAATGCTTTTCAAAGTAAATTTGGTTCTGCGAATATTGTGATATCTTCCAATAAAAACTTTCTGTTCCTTCCAGCCTACGAGACAATTGCAAAAACATTAAAAAAATCGTTTCTTATTTAAAAAACTGTTACGTTTTTTAAATAAGCAACGATTGAAGAAATTGAAGACGTGAGTGGAAGAATCGAATAAGTAACATTTCGTAACATACGGACAATAACTAATTTTTTTCTTATTATTTTTATAAAACTTGTAACTTATCTACTTCGTAACCTAGCTAATATATCTGGCTATACATATAATTCACAGTTGAGCAAAAAAACGGGAAGTTTTTTCAAGTTATGATGTATTATATGATTGAAAAGATTTTTATCATGTTTTTGTAACAGATCGACTTGAAACATATCAACCAGAAGGAAGGAGACATGGTGAAAGTGGGTATAGATCTGCGGGAGTACTATCCGTCGGTAGAATGGGACATCCTGGGAGTGCCAGCGGAGAGACACGAGCGGTACTACCCCTGCTGCCAGGAGCCATATCCAGGTAAGCAGAAATTAAAGTAACAAAGGATTTACAAGTGCGAATTAATTTGGATAATCTTGTGACATTTCTAGTCGTTGGATTTTTTAGATATGCAAAAACGTTTGAGGAAAAGGGATATAATATAGGAGTTTAAATAGAATTTTAGATAGTTACAATAAAAAATTCTTATTCACCAATTGGTTCTACTACTTGATGATTTATTAGCTCCAGTCAAACTTTCTTCTCGTAATGATCTTTTGGGAGTCACAAATGATGGATTCTACAAAATACCAAAAACGTTTATGATACTAATATCAGCGAGGTAATGATCATACCTACGCCCATAAAACCTAACGACCACGAAACGCTAAAAGTATTTACCCTATAACCTATTTACACGGGATTATCCCGAATTATAATAAAACGGTTCCCTCAGGATCAATCAACGTGTATCAGTATTCAGGACGCTGCTGGGTATTAACAAAACAAGCGTTTAACCTGTTTGAGGTGACGATAAAGCGCTGTAATTTAGCATAGATAAGAGCACCCTGTTGTTATTTATGGTCTCACCAACTTAGCGACGATGTATTGGAAGGAAAATGTCGCTTTTTAAATATATTTTTGGGTAGACAAGCTGACAGCCGTGATACAAATCTGAGTTAAATTAAATCTATATAATAGAACCTCAACTAAGGTAGGTTAGTCTGTTAATAAGGATATTTTTCTCAAAAGCATTTAAATTCTGATCGAAATGATTTGATTTTATCTTATTTCATAATACTACCAAATCTTTTCTGAAGAACCCTTTAAATAATTTTATGACATAAAGAGTTCAAGGTTATTTAGATTTTCAGATCATTACTATAATATAAATAAAGTAAAATAAAGACGTAAAAAGAATATTACAAACATACAAGATACGCGCTAAGCACATAACCCTCCTGGCAGTCGGGTAAAAATCAGTTTGGTACGAAAAAATTCGAAGATATAAATAAAAGTCAATAGCTTTCAGATACAACTTTTTGTACCGAAAAACTGTATTAATAAGATAAAATTTACGTTTACGCTCATGTAAATTAATGGCGTGTTTAAAATGTGTCCCTTCAGTAACACGGAACGACATTAACCAACTCTCGTAAATTTTACATACGAAATAAAACACGCATTTTAAGTTCATTGTGATTCATCGTATTGTATTTTTCATAAATATTGCCGCCATTATCATTCGGGATAAGATTTAAGCCAGGCTTTTCTGATTCTACATCCTCGTTAAAGAGTATCATATTATTATTCTTGAGAGCGAATTAAGTAACGTTTATATATATGTTATTTAAGTACTTACAAAAATTAACTTTTTACATAATGTAATGAATACGTACTTACAAGTTTTATATAAACACCAGCTTTTCGACTGAGCTTTGCTCGGTATTCAATAAAACACGAAAAACTACGTCGATTTATCACCCCCGAAACGGCCTATATACTAAATTTCATGAAAATGGTTGGAGCCGATTCCGAGATTCCAATGGGGATTGTCCATTTTTTTTTAATTTTGCTCATTACAAAAACATTTCGAGGAATAAGGTCAGTGATCGTTTTTCTGTATATAAACGAAAAAAATACCCATTAGTTACTTGTATTTTTGAACAAATACGTTTAACCATTGTTTGACCTTCAATGGCGTAAATTAGCAATAAATTCGACCAACATTACGTTTCGAACTTTTGGTAAGCTTCTCGTATCAGCTTTTACATAATGAGAACTTGCATTTGACGAACCAGCCATTAAAAATAAGATTGAAAGGAAATTTAAACCATATGCAGAGGTCAATTGGCGGGCGATGATGACGTCAGAGCGAAACTTTAAAAATTTATTGAGAAAAAACTAGCCAATGAATTTCAACATTATTTAATTTATATTCTTAAAATACCCTATTTTAAGGAAAAAAAAAATATAAAAAGTACATGTGATTTTTTTTGGACAATGCCCATTGTATATACTTATACAAGAATTGCTCGTATAAAGAGATAAGATTGATATTTTATTTATTGTTTAGCCCTAAACCTAATATTTTTTACAGGTTTCTTTAAAATAAAATTCTTGTTCCAGATATCTTCTTCAACATAACATTACGACGGAAGACATTATTTTACACTGTAAACCTGATAGTCCCTTGCGTCGGAATATCGTACCTATCGGTTCTCGTGTTTTATTTACCAGCTGACTCAGGTGAAAAGATCGCTTTGAGCATTTCCATCCTACTTTCGCAAACGATGTTCTTCCTTCTAATATCCGAAATCATACCGTCGACGTCTCTAGCGCTACCTTTGTTGGGAAAATACCTTCTATTTACCATGTTGCTAGTCGGACTATCAGTAGTAATTACGATTATAATCTTGAACGTGCACTATCGAAAGCCGAGTACGCATAAAATGGCGCCTTGGGTGAGAACGGTGTTTATAACGAAGCTGCCGAAGCTGCTTCTGATGCGTGTGCCCAAGGATCTGTTACGAGATTTAGCTGCACAGAAGATAATTGGAAGAAGCATGAAGAAGAATAAATTCAAAGATGCTCTAGCTGCCGCCGAGCAGACTAACTCGAACGCTTCAAGCCCTGATTCTATTCGCCATCATATGCAGGGAGGCTGCAATGGATTGCATTCTACTACTGCAACTAACAGGTTTGTTAAATAATATTTCATTTGAAAATCGTAATAATAATATTTTTCTGTAAATTTTTCAGAAAATATTAAAATTATAAATGACAATGTAAGTTAAAACAGACAATATAGCAAATATTTGTCTGTTTTCACTTATATTGTAATTTACTTTTAAATCCTACTTATTCTATTGTGATGATTCCATCGCTTTGTTTGAAAAGTTTGTAATACCAGAGTTCGTAAGCACAATTAAAATGCAAATATTCAAGTCCGCATAACTACTCAAATATTAAAATTCCTTAAGTGCTCGAATCGAAAATTGAATTTATTAAGTTCTTTGTTTTAGATTCAGTGGTTTGGTCGGCGCTTTGGGCAGTCTTGGGGCTGGATACAACGGTCTCCCGTCGGTGATGTCCGGTTTGGATGATTCTTTGAGTGATATCACTCCAAGGAAGAAGTATCCGTTTGAGTTGGAGAAAGCCATTCACAATGTCATGTTCATACAGCACCACATGCAACGTCAGGACGAGTTTAATGCGGTAAGTCAATCTTAGTTTTTTGAAGTGAAAACTTCTTTAGCGGCGTTGAGCACTTTTGTGGGATGGGTAAAAACTGTGAAACTCGCGTCAGATTCTCGTGCTGATCGAAAAACCATAAGACGGTTGGAGAGTAGTGTTGTAACATCGAAATCGATTAATCGAACACTCGATTGTTTTTTTCGATTGTCGATATTTTTGAATCGATTGTAAGGGTTTCGATTAATTAAAAAAATCGATTTTTTAAAAATCGACTTTTATAAAAAATGGGTTAAAAGTTTAATCGATTGTAAGAATTTCGATGACTAAATTAAAAAAAAATCGTTTTTTTTAAAATCGATTTTCATAAAAAATGGGTAAAAAATGCACAGCGTTAATAATCAAGTTTTCACTTCTGCCGGCACTCGCGGAGTGCAACCCGTCTTTTTTTTTCACGGTGTGTTTCGTTTGTCAATGCCAATTCCAAAAGAATTTTATTCCAGATCCAAAATTAAACTTACTCGTATTTCCAGTGAAATAAACTCGGAAAATATATTCCAGTAATGTTTTCACTTCCTACTTATATGGAATTTGGCCGTACCAAAGTAAACGTACAATATTGAATTCTTGATGTCGGTTCTGTTAAGTGACACCGCAATCGAAAGAAATTCTATTAAACCCAGACCAACTTGTTTGATTGGCGTTATTACTCTCACACTTGGGACTTTTATGAGTTTTCTTTAATTAAACAATTTTGTGGTGTTGCATCAATTACCAACATTTTTTAATATCTAAGAAGATATTAAAAAATGTTGGTAATTGTTGCAACTTATTTAGTTCGTTTTGTTTATTCAATTATACGAGTTTTTTTTTTAAGATAGCTGTTATTGAGATACTTTTTCCTTATATAGGATGTAACAAAACTAAGTTTATAATACTTAGGGGTCGTTTGAACTTTATACTTTCTTTTAAATTATTTTATGGGCAAATTTTTACTTCTTCATTGCTGCCACTTTCACAGTGAGTTCTATATAAGAAACACATACCCTTAGGTAGTATCATTTACTATTGTATAGAAGTATCTAACCCTGTAAATAGGTCTAATTGCGCTTACGTTTTAGGTTATGCCACATAGCATAATGAATATGAATATGAAATGAATAATACATTTTTCTAACAGGAAGATCAAGACTGGGGTTTCGTCGCCATGGTCTTAGACAGACTGTTCCTCTGGATTTTCACCATCGCGTCCATCGTTGGTACCTTTGCCATACTCTGTGAAGCGCCATCCTTGTACGATGATACCAAGCCCATAGACATGGTGCTGTCTTCGGTCGCTCAGCAACAGTTTCTACCGGTCGACAGCGGCGACTCATAAGACTGATTGGGAGTGCAGAATTGAAACATGCATCGCGATAAGCATCTCCATACCCTATAATAAAAGGTTTAATAATATAAAAGGAGTTCTACAAATCCATTTTATATTAGATTGCGTCTGATGAATCTTATGTGGAGTTTAGACGCTTATCTCACTTTGATAACCGATTCTGAACGGTAAAAAGAGTTATAACTTAACGATGGCACACGTACACTATGTGATGATACAAATCGCGCTCTATCCAACGATCTTAAAACAGAATTATGTAGGTATTATCGTTGACAAGCTACAACGACGACGTGTGAATTCGATACCATTTAACAAAGGCGCGAATTTTGTCTATTTCTACTTTAATACAAAACGCAAGATAAATGACAGAACATGATATCAAAATATAATATAAAAGTAACTTGTTTAGTAGTTTGAACGTACAAAATGGTACTGTGGATGTACGTGTAGTTAATATTAAAACAGACCGCACATGAAATTGAATTCATCCCCGTTGTTCTTTGCATTTTCTGGAATATTCGGGACATAATCCAGAATAAATTGCTGAGCTGGAGTTGAGCGTTGCATCGCATGATTTATCGTGTCCAAGAAGAAGTGATTCATTGTCTTTGTTCTTATCCGTATTATCTGCATCTGTGGTATATAATTTAACGTTTTGTACGAAACATGGAGCAATAACCATTTCTAACAGTCCACTGTCTATGCAGTTTTTACGAAAGCTTCAATTTGAATGACACTATCGTTACAAAGATGAAAAAACTTAAAGATATTCAAGCCTGCGCTGTCGTGCATAGTATCTGTTACAGAGTAAACCGATTTTTATAATTATTTTCATGTAGGTATCTTCTTATTATAGTTTAAATGTAATAAGTAGTATTTTTATGTTGCTCGGTTAAAAAATCACAATTTTGAATAGTTGGTAAGCGGGCCCCTAGACGAGCAAATTTATTGCACAATATCACGTATTGCGTTATGATATTGACCGATAATGAACATCACGCGCCTTCAATCTAACTGTCAAATAAATTGTTCAATAAAATTGAAGCGTGATATTGCACAATACAATTGATCGTCTAGGGGCCGGCTAAGCATAAGTCTTTTCCATAATTATCTCCGTCTCTACACAGACCTTTGACAAAATACAAATAATTTGGCGTAACCATTTTCAACACCCACAATTTTTATCTCTTTATTTGCGCGCACAATACGTTATCGCGAGGGTAAGACGAAGGTTTTCATTAACCTTATTATCTCAACCCGAAACTCCGTTGAAATTTCACGCGATGGGGCACACAGATGCAAGCGAACTCCCAACTAACGATCAAATATGTTCAATGTGTATTCTCAAGAATCAAGCTTATCTTTTAATTAATGATTTTCTAAGTCTAGGCTTGCTTTACTGTAGGTAATTAATACCACTATACCTAATAATACAGCAATGTTTTCACGCTAAAGATATCACCAGCAAACCAGTAAACAAAAAGTTTTGTCCGATATTTCAAATCGTTTCTATAGCTAGGTACTCACATACGGTTTTGCTCGATAGTTTTACTCCAAATCGAGCAATAACCACCGTGTGGACCGCAAAACTGACAGCTCGAAGGCTCGCTTCGAGCCGGCTCGATGGAATTAAATATGTCAAATATATTATTTCCTTCGATTCGGAGTAAAACTATCGAGCAAAACCGTAGTAAAAGGAGGGGAAGTAAGTTATCTTCACACAAAGGCACCGCGCGCGGCTTGTATGTGTGCGCTATAGTATCAATGCGTCGCCACGTACGGCACAACAAAATCTCGGCGGTACCAGCCTCTAAATCTCGCCAAGATTTTGTTTTGTTGATAACTTACTTCCCCTCCTTTTACTATGGCAAAACCATATGTGAGTAATTAGCAAATCAATATTCTGATATGAAGTATTGGATTTTGGTCGGATTATTTACTGTATGTGCTACTGGCACCCTCTGCTCCGACCCTTTCGTTATATTCTCTTTTAAATTAAATGCGTTTCAAATAGTTCTTATACTGCTTAATTTAAAACGCCTGTTCGCGTTGGCCTGTGATGGAAGACCATTAAGTGCCACTATGAGTGATCACAGATCAATGGACATTGGGCAATAACTAAAGACGAAAATGCCTGCGTTCTTTTTACTCATTTGATTTCACTTGTAATTGTCTAATGAGGAATGAAAATTGTGAGAATATTGTAAACTGCAGCTCAAAGTAAAATATATGTCTTAGAACTTTCAGACACTAGTAGGTAATAGGTAATTATCATTCAGTAAGTCACAATAAATGTAGCATGTAATTTTTAAATGAAAATACAAAATCTTCCACGTAATTTCAAATAGCCAACAGAGGCTGTGAACATAATGATAAGACTATATAGGTATTATGTAGTATTTATAATGTTTAGTTATTAGGTGCCGATCGCTTGACTATGATTTACTTCTATGGAACAAAGTTTTTCCCTATTATAAGAAAAATGGCAAGGAGGCCTACCACGAAACCGTTTTGAGACTCAAACAATCGAACGAGAATGCCGCGTCCTGTTCTAACAACGTCGATTCGCGTTTTTTAGAGCAGGACGCGGCATTCTCGTTCGATTGTTTGAGTCTCAAAACGGTTTGGTGGTACGGGCCCTGATTTGCTATGACAATTTGCTATTGGTTGATTGTCGTGTTTCGATCGAGACGAGATGAAGATGAAAACAATATTGGCATTACAAATAGCGAGATGCCGCTTGACTAACTTAACTTTTCTGAACCACGAACGTGGTGCGCTTCGAATCAAACTCGATCGTGTGTTGCATGGTCCCCCCGTACGTTATTATTATTAATTACGGTAATAATAATAATTAAGTCCGACTGACTATGTAATACACGATCGAACTTGGTTCGAAGTGAAATGCGAACCACGTTCGTGGTCCATTTAATAATATGTGGCCAAGTCCGAAACCAAGTCCGATCGTCTGTTTGTATTATTATTTTGCTTGGATGTGAGCTAACCTGTTATGTTGGACACTAATTAGAATTAATATGTAAGATATGGCTGTGTAATTGTTGTTCTTATATTAAGTAATTTTTAATGTGCATTTCAAACTATTGTGTCAAATATACAATGAGTGTCAAAATTTTCTCTTGTAATGTATAATTGAATAAAATTAAAAATTATAATTGAGTGCTTATTATTTATTTTTAACCAATCCAATCAAAAAACATCAATCATTAATCTGTGCCCAAAATCTAGCCTAAATACCAATTAATTACGTCTAATAAATTGTGTCCGTGACAGATCACAGAGTTCTTTTAAATATTACTAGCGACCCGCCCCGGCGTCGCACGGGTATAAAATATATAGCCACTGAATTTTTTTTTTAAATCGATAGCCTATGATCCTTCACGTGGTCTACTTCTTATCTGTGCCAAATAACATAAAAATTGTTCCAGTAGTTCGCGAAATAAGCCCTTTCAAATAATTTCCCCCGTTTTTTCCACATTCTCCTATTAGTCTTACTGTGATAAAATAGAGCCTATAGCCTTTCTCAATAAATGGGCTATCTAACACTGAAATAATTTTTCAACTCGGACCAGTGGTTCTTGAGATTAGCGCGTTCAAGATAGCCCCTTCAAATAATTTTCCCCGTTTTTTCCACATTTTTCTCTAATTATTCGCTCTAAAATAAAATATAGCCTAATAATAGCCGTCCTCGATAAATGGGCTATCTAACACTGAAAGATCATCAAAATCCGTTACGTAGTTTTAAAGATTAAAAGGAACAAAGGGACATGAGGGAAAAAAAAGCGACTTTGTTTTTATAATATTATGTATACTGTATAGATGTTCACTGGCGGGCCCGGCAGACCTTCTTTTGCTATATTATACGTATGTCGGATATAAAAATAGATATTGGCCGATTCATGTCGGGCGACAAGCGCACTTTCATTAAACTCGGTCGGTCCAGCTGGATGAATTTGACGAATGATGATTTAACTTTAATTTAATTAAGAATTTGACAGATAATGCATGTATCAAAATCCTCGTTAAATTACCATTAAGGTGACGCCGTGTTAAAGTAAAAAACCGTGTTGGATATGTTTTAGATTGCTTGTTTTCTATGAGAGCCCGGCCCGGCCTCTCATAGAAAACAAGAAATGGAACAGAAAGAAATGGAAAGGGCCCAATCCCCTACCCTATTCCCTTCCCTACCCTCCCCTATTCCCTTCCCTTCCCTCCCCTATTACCCTATTCCCTTTTAAAAGGCCGGCAACGCACTTGCAGCTCTTCTGATGCTGCGAGTGTCCAAGGGCGACGGAAGTTTGCTTACCATCAGGTGACCCGTTTGCTCGTTTGCCCCCTTATTTCATTAAAAAAAAAAGGTATTTTTGCATAATTATTCTGTTTTATAAAAGTTGACCAATCGTGTTATGCTATGGGTAATTCAAAGACAAAGACATAATGAATACTGACAGTTAACTTTAATTTCTTAGCTTTAGTCATTGCTGAGAAAAATCGATATCGCTACAGCCAAATTATCAAGGCATCACCTTATGTAATTAATATTCGTCTTTGAGTACGGCAGTTACTCTTACAGTGCTGTCAAAACATCAACTCCAATCATCTTTATCCGGCTATAAAATAAGTAGAGAGCTTACTAAGCTCGTAAAGTCGCCTTAACCTTTGAATAATTTATGATGCAGTGACCAACTCCCAATAAAGGTAGTGACTTCAAAATAAGGAGATTAGCAATTTAATTAAGACCCCATAGTTTGTGATTAAGTGGACCTTCAAAATATTGGAGAGACAGCAGTTCCTATAAAGATGCAAATATATATTCAGATTGATTTAGACAAAGAAATATGAAACATTTTAATATAAAAAACTACATACAAAGAAAATAAACAAAGCAAGCGAAGTCAACTGTAAAAAAAAAGTAATTTAAAAAGATAAATATGACTTCAAAATAATTGTACGTATTTGAGTATTAAAATTCCCTATCCGAAAAACTACTGAACCGATTTTGATGGTTTACGGTATACCTTAAGTTGAACAATACTTAATACAACAAAATCAATTAAAGTAAATCGGATTTATATAATTATACACGTACACTTGAAATTTGGCACATTTGTTAAGGCGCTGATATAGACTAACATATTATACGAAAACTGAGCAGTTCTGGAAATATTACATACATACAGATCGAATTGATAACCTCCTTTTTATTGAATTCGGTTAAAAACACATTTACTATTTGGATATACATAGTTTTTAGTTCCTTTACAAGTACCCAAGGAGGTATATAATCCGACCAACTAGTATGTCCGTCATCTGCCTATATTATAATACTGCCTATATAACACTATACTACTGCGCGATGGACTAGCGGTAATCGTAATTATTATTATGAACTTATGAAGTGACCATTGTGCACCGAATTTTTTTGAGATAAAATATGTTATTGTAAAAAAATTAACACCCTTTTTTTGTTTAATGGACTCCCCTAATGATACCTAAGCCCAAAAAAAAATTTGGCAGGTAGGTTAAATTGTACCCTGTATATAATTATTATGAGGAACGTATCAAGGGAAAAGTTGTTAATATTACAGATACTCCGTAAACTTGGACCATTCATGTTGGGAAACTTCCAGATTTTCAATTGTTCCCCTCAAATGCAGAAACGTTTCTGTTACGACGTCAAGGAAATTGCTTTAGCGAATGTTTCTTTATCGAATTCCATTTTGATTAATTCAAAAGTTCGTTTAGGAAAGTATTTTGAATGGATCTCGGAAGACAAAATATAGTTATTATTTATTTTAACGCATATCTTCGAAGATGTTTTTTTTATAGAATTAGGAAGCAAACTTGCAAACGGCTCACTTGATGGAAAGCAAATACGACACCCATGGCCACTCGCAAGATCAGAAGAGTTGCCGGCCATTTAAGAGGGAATACGCTCTCTCGAAGGTTTGCAAGAAATGTTCCGGAAATACTGCTGACACTTTGTGGGTACGTAGGCAGAGAAATTCGATTCTAGAATCAACATTTTTCTTACAAGTTGTAAGATGTTTCCCACGACCTCATAGAATTGATCTCGAGGCAGCCGTGCCTTTTTCCACGACTTAAAGTAGCCTATATTCTTGCCTGTAGTTTACTATATAAGTTTACCTTTATACCTTTTATCCAAAGCGGTCATTCATGAAAATGCGTAGATATTTTGCTATCAGCCCGTATAGTAGGGAGCCCAAGACGTGATTTCGCAATATTCTCGAGCGTATAAAATTAAGCCAGTATTATAGACATCCCACATGATGTCCCACATCTTTTAAGACTTTTCATGTCAGACTCAACCATTCAGTTGAGTAGTAAATGGTTTAGTACTTCTTGTTTTAAGCTTGTGATAAATTACCTGCTTGAGCATATTTTAACTATATTTTATCTTCTTTAAGGGTGGGTTGCACCAGAGGTGTGGTTAGAGTTACAGTAATAGTCAAAGTTATGGTTATAGTTAAGGCTAACTTAACTTTAACCTTAACTTTGACCACAGAATTTGACAGGTGTCTGTTGCTGGTCCCACAAGGCTTTAAATGAACATGGGCGGGGGCGCTGCTGGTAAAGGAGAACTGTCAAATATTGCTTTTTTGTATGATGGCAGCGTTAGTTCCTTTTTGCGCCACTTCAATTTAAAGCCTTGTCGAGCTCTATGGTTATCGTGTAACGATAACCAATAGAGCTCGACAATGGCGTCCATTATTGACTTAAAGATTTGACATTTTGCATTGTAGCTATAGTTAAAGTTATAGTTAAAAATAAGTTGGTGCAACCCACTCTAAGTTTTATGGGTTACCTGTAATAGCTCTTCATCTTAACTAAAATAAAAATCGCTGACAGTATTTTTTGCACCGTATGACCATCACAAATTCTGCTAGGCCCGCATAAGAGGAGTAATATAGCATTCTGGGCTCCCCTACCGATTTCCTAAAGTACCAGGGCAACACGAAAGCCAATTTCGATTTACTTTGCATGAAGGAGTCCAAACCTCTTGATTTAAAAACGCCCTCGCCACGACATAAAAACCGCCGGGTCCAAACGATCTGGAATATTGCCAATTGCATGTACACTGGCAAACTGGGCACGACTTTTTAATAGTAGCTCTGGTGGCGACACATGATTGAGTGCCCCTAAACCTCAAATCTGCCTTGACTTTTATGAAGCTGGTAGAAATTGTTGGATAAAGCGCAGCGCAGGTAAAAATAGGGAAATTGATTAATCTAAATTGCTAACGAAATAAAAAAGGGAAGGGAAAAAGGGACTGATGTTACATGTAACATATTAGATGATACCCGCAACTCCGTTGCGCCATTTATTTATCTCACAGAAACTGTACACTTTGCCGGGATCCTATGTCCTTTCACGGGACTCAAAGTATCCCCATAGCAAATTCCAACAAAATCGGTTCAGCTGTTTGGGCGTGAAGAGGTAACAGACAGACAGACGGACAGACAGATACACTTTTGCATTTATAATCAGTATGGAAGTATGGATGGAAGTGTGATATTAATGTTAGGAGTATCTTATATCTTTAAACGAGCAATTCTTGTATATATATATATATATATATATATATATATATATATATATATATATATATATATATATATATATATATATATATATATATATATATATATATATATATATATATATATATATATATATATATATAAATATATATATATATATATACAGTGTGTAACAAAAATAAGTGATAATATTTTAGGGTGTGTACGTGTTCCTTGTAGAGAGTTCACTGTGAAAGTAGCAGCGCTGAAAGACCAAAATTTTTTTTCACTTTTGTATGGGAAAACTCGCCCTTGCCCGAGCGTCACGAGTTTTCCCATATATATATAATTGGAATCTCGGAATCGGCTCCAACGATTTTCATAAAATTTAGTATATAGGGGGTTTCGGGGGCGATAAATAGATCTAGCTAGGAATCATTTCTAGGAAATGTCATTTTCATCGGATACCGAGCAGAGCTCGGTCAAACAGCTAGTTATAATAGTACGAGATAAAACCCACTTTAACGACTTTACGATATTTGACATATTTGACACATTTACATCATGATATGCACGAAATTAGAGACAACAAAATTTAACGTGGGTACCAGGCATACCTTTTGTATATTTTGTTAAGGTCCATTACCTACTATCCACTACCCTCCCCTACCCTACGTCTGAATGAACTGAGAGGATGTTTCCACGATAAGTGTTCTACTTACAAAAGCCACGAGGAACATTTTTTTTTTATGAAATAAGGGGGCAAACGATCAAACGGGTCACCTGATGGAAAGCAACTTCCGTCGCCCATGGACACTCGCAGCATCAGAAGAGCTGCAGGTGCGTTGCCGGTGCGTTTTAAGAGGGAATAGAGTAATAGTGGAGGGTAGGGATGGGAAGGGAAGGGAAGGGAATAGGCGAGGGTAGGGAAGGGAATAGGGTAGGTGATTGGGCCTCTGGTAAACACACTCACTCGACGAAACACAGCGCAAGCGCTGTTTCACGCTGGTTTTCTGTGAGAACGTGGTATTTCTCCGGTCGAGCCGGCCCATTTGTGCCGAAGCATGGCTCTCCCACGTATCTAGTCATATGAAGCAAATCCCTGTCTACAACTAATTTGAAACTCGTGTTTTATTCAGAAAAATTTGAAATGGAAATTTATGTCTATCGGAGGAGGAAATTCAAACAAGTTGAACTAAAAAACTGAGTTAATGGAAGAGAATAAAGAAGCGCGTTTAAAAGTTGTCAGATCTGTGACATTACATTCAGACCACGTAGCGCAAAGATATCTTTAATGGAGGACTTAAGTAGCGGACCGCCTGAGACTGTAAATGTTTGGGAGAATTACAGATATTAAAACTATTTTTAGAGCGGTATTTGTTCTGGAATGTTTGGAGATTCCGCGTTGCTTCTGAACAGAACTAGGTTTTATAAATTGTAACTGTAAATTGGAAAAAAATATTCTAAATTATTTGGGGTTTTAAATTCCATAATATGAATTTTTCATCTTGTTTTCAAAATTAAGTAAACATATAATACGGAAATGTTTATTACACATAATAAAAGCTAGTACTTAATATAATATTATAATTATACACTCAAACAATATACAAAATTGTACAGAGAAGGTAACGTACATACCAAGTTACCAATTCAATTCCAGCATACAATAATGATCATTAACCTAAGGGCCTGTTTCACCACTTCCTGATAGGCTATCCACCACTCAACTTGACAGCTGATAGAGCATGGAGGATCTGTCAAAAAAGTCGTAGATAGCCTATCCGGTACTTTATCAGGAAGTGGTGAAATAGGCCCTAAAAGTTATAACGCGAGGCATCAAGTGCCCACTGCACAGCAATTTGCTGGGCATACATATATTCAATTTCACTACTACAAGCATACGCTTGTAGTAGTGAAATTGAAAATTTTTCTACACAGGATGTAACAAAAGTAAGCGATATTATAGCCCTTAAATTTGACCATACATTCATTAAGAGGATACGCTAACACTGTTTTTCCATACAAACGTATTCCCCTGTTTTCTCCCTGGATAATGCGTCTAGACAATATTGGGATCTGTTAAAGCTATGCCTCTACGTTAGATTTTTCTTAATTTACTAATAAATAAAAAATATGACCCTTTAAAAATCGCAAAAAATGAATGCCCCGTACCCCGCCAATCCACCGACCATAAAACAAATTTGAAAGATCTTTAAGATAAAATAAAAACGTAAAGGCATAGACTCACTCTTCCTAAAGATATTTAAAATATAATTAGTTAGGCTCTATTCTGAAGGACGAATCAGAGGACTACGTTACCTCGATTTACTGTATCTGTCTTTTTAATAATAATAATAATAATAAAACATTTATTCAACACACATTCACACCACACTAAACTTAAATACATAAAAATATATTTGACATTAAAAAACAAAGTAAACTACAAACACAAAAAGAAAAATAATAATAATAATAATAAGGACATAAAAACTAAAATTTACCTTGCTACACTATCACTAGGTCGTAGTAGTGAAAGGCAGTGCGATGCGAATATACCGTCGAAAGGGATTCCACTCAGGCTATGATCACGGTACAGGTTATAGTCCTGCACCGTGATCCCTGGTATTCTGTGGATCCTGAGTAGTTGTCAAGCGACTGACAGACAACAAGCAGTACCTATTAGAAATAAATAAGTAAATAAATACATCTCTCTCTCTCTCTCTCTCTATGACGGCTGGCAATGGTTTCTTCATTTAAATTCTTCTGCACCCGCGTGCCCTGTTAAAAAGTGATGAAAGAGCCACTTTAACAGTGAACTTGTATAGAAAAAAAATGACATATTTACAACCTAAAGTTGTATCACGTAGTTTTGTTACTAAATAAGTGACTACTTGACGCCCGCAACTCTGTTGCGCTAAAGTTTCCGGGATTAAAAGTATCCTAGAATTATTTTTTTCCAGGACTCAAATAATCTCCCTAGTCCCTACCCAGCAAAATCGGTTCAGGGTTTGGTACGTAACGAGGTAACAGATTCTACACTGTTTCGCATTTACAATATTCAGATTTAGTTCATTGTACATCTCTTCGTATCATCTAATCTGCGGAGACTATAATATAATTGGAGAGAGCCGGCTAGTCGTTCATCAAGTGTTATTAAATTTGTCCGCTGCGGGTTACTCGACGCTAATCTCCGCCTGACCGAAGTTAGCGATTTCACTGTTCGCTACAAGTTGGCGTCCTACGATCTAGACTTGTCGGACTTAAACTTGGATTAAATTTTATTGTCCTTCTTTTATTTAGAAGTCGAACATAATATTTCTTAATGTAAAACAAGTATGAAACGTGACACAAGACTGTCTTTTGTTTTATTAGGTCTGTGAGAAAGAAAACTAGCTCATACTAGACCGTAGGACTTTCGATACATGTGCTTATAAAATGTTGCTCTATAATAATATTCGATCTTTGATTTGGTCAAAACCAAGTTTTTTTAAGCTTGGTGGGCTTTGGTAAAAGTATTGTGTATGGCAAGCTTGTTACAAAATTTTATACTGACACGTCATCACAATATGGAGTTTTGTATTTCGCCTAAAGCACAAAGCTCGGCCTAAGGCGTGATGGACTTAAAGTAGATTTAGAGGAACCTTAAACTTGGAACGTTTACAAATTATACAAGAAAGTGACAAACAAAGAATAATATTATGAGCGAAAATCCCATAGACGACTTCAGTTGATTTTAATGAAAAAGGACCATTGAGGAGTTTAGATCATAATGATTATTACAATAGTAAAAGCTAGACGAGTCTATCTCGTAATCAAGTGATTAACTTCAACCAATATAAACACTGAGAAGTTGCTGAAATTAGCCAATTCAACACTATTGGAGTGTGAAGCGAGTTAAGGAATCTGTACGCTGAGTTTAGAGTTTCCATGTTCCTTATGTCGTTGGCATTAGAGTCTTATGCCAGGTACAATAATTCTGAATCTGTATGCCGATGATAACGCTAGTCCTGCAAATCTACAAAGTTCGCCTGCGATTTGCGATTCTAATATCGATTTTGGTGCTCTTAATTACTTAATATGAATGTTTCGTTTTATGTTTACCTTCAATAAGTTTTAAGTGTCTTTTGTTTAAAAATTATTTTGTTTCAGTATACCTCCAACTAGGTGGGATGACGATCTCCGTTTAGTTGCGAGCCCACGTTGGATGCGAGTAGCATAGGTCATCTTGGCGTTCTTTGAGAGAGGCCTATGTCTGACTCTATAGTCAGTAGTAGTAGCAAAACTTCAAGTATTTCTGTTCACAAAGTTCATAAATATTTATCATGATTCCTTAATTATCATCATAATATCAGCCTATGGTGATGTGAACAGAAATACTTGACGTTTTGCTACTACTTTTTTCACGTTGGTCATCAGGGGTAGATATTGGTAGGCAGCAGTACAATATCTAATAGTAGCATTATAGTATCTACTGAATTAATATAGCGAATTCAGCACAACTAACTGCAGACATAATGTTGAGATTGCTTGATGTAATAGTATTGCTTCGGCACGAATGGGCCGGCTCGACCGTATAAATACCACGTTCTCACAGAAAACCGGCGTGAAACAGCGCTTGCGCTGTGTTTCGCCGAGTGAGTGAGTTTACCGGAGGCCCAATCCCCTAACCCCTACCCTATTCCCTTACCTTCCCTCAACTATTCCCTTCCCTTCCCTACCCTCCCCTATTACCCTTTTCCCTCTTAAAAGGTCGGCAACGCACTTGCAGCTCTTCTGGTGCTGCGAGTGTCCATGGGCGACGGAAGTTGCTTTCCATCAGGTGACCCGTTTGCTCGTTTGCCCCCTTATTTCATTAAAAAAATAATAATAATCATAGTATTTAATGTGCAATACAGGATTATTATGATATAGGATCTTGTCAATCAATTTACAACCAAACTTCAAATCATTTTGTGTCATCCCTTTCAAATCAATCTAAGAAAAAAGGGATGACACAACGATACTGTAAAACTCTGGAACGAACTATCACCAGCAGTTTTTCCGAACCTATACGACCTGCAGACCTTCAAGAAGAGAGCGTATTCCTTCTTAAAAGGCCGGCAACGCACCTGCAGCTCTTCTGATGTTGCGAGTGTCCATGGGCGACGGTAGTTGCTTTCCATCAGGTGACCCGTTTGCTCGTTTGCCCCCTTATTTTATAAAAAAAGATGTTGCCACTTTTTAATTGCCTTTCACTTTCTTGACAGGCTATAATTAGCATTAATTTTGAAAAATATTTTTTCATTAACTCCATAATATTCTGTCAAACTTCTCATTATGTTAAAGTTAGCCAATAATTAAGTATCCCTATGCACCGTTAGGCTCACCTATTCCCGAACCAAATAGTTAAGCATTGTTACAAACTTACATCAGACAAGTTACACACGCCACGAAAGTTAACCCGCGTTTAGCAGAAAACCGCACATCAAAGGAATCTTAAATGGAATTCTGCTACTCTTTTGTTCTTTTAACAAAGTTATAGTTTGCTCTTAGTTTTTATATTAAATAGCTGCCATTAGTCGGGACAATGGCTTTTGTTAAGCATTTCCGGAATTTATGCTGCTTCATATCTTACGAGGCAAATTCGTTTGTGTCACAAAGTGAGTTCCGGCATTCTCATCATTCATGGCGTTGGCTGATGTATTTAGGGTCCGAGAGATATAACGCTTTTTAGAACCAAAATTCCATGAATTGATCTTGTTATCTTGTAAAAATGTGTGTTGTTTCATAGTTGTGTATCCGGTAGTTACAAAAAAAATGTAAGTATATTATTTTTGATAATAATTAAGAAGACCACTGGTCGAGATCAAACGAAAAAAATTTTACCCATAGTTACAAAGACGTATTTACAACGACTACAAAATATCTCGTCCCTAACCCATTTAACATCGTTTGATTTTGCACTAGAATACTTTAAAATAAATTTTAATGACTGCTGGATTACGTCTTAATAACATGTAAGCCTGATTCAATGCATCAAATCGTTTATCGTATGCATTTTTTGTGTAGCACAAAATCATAACCCTGGTCAAACAAGCGCTGAATTCACGTCGTTTTAATTTGCAATATCATCAGGCAATTATTGTGATTGGCGTGCTGGCTATTTACAAGCTAAAGCAAAATTAACCCGACGGACTCAAAGACGGAAGAGCTTTCGTGCTCGGTTTAAGAGATAAAGCTCTGTGTGCTTTTATCGCCCGTATAACGGCGCTTTGAGAACTATTTGATGAACTGACGTTCAATTAAATCGCCTAAGCTCCTCCATTTGTAATGTCGAATGGAAGGTGCATTTTATTTTCTAATTAATGTTTGTTTTCGAAATCGTAATTGTAAATGATAAAAAAAAATCGTGATATGCACAAAATCTGCTCTAGTTTAGCCCTAGCTATTTATTTATCAGGGCAAGCGAAGCGAGCCCTAGTATACCCCACAACCTGCGGGGCTAAATTAATGGTCACATTTTGCAATTCCTCTAAAATCAATTCAGAAACTGAATTGATTTTAGAGGAATGACAAATAAGTACGAATCATTAGACATGAATTGCAAGCAGAGTGACCATTTTGTGATTTTTAAAAAATGAATCATATTATGATTCATAAACTGATTTTCCAAAGCGACCATTTTAGCCCTGTAAACATTAATTTGTGGTACACTTTACGGAAAAACTATCACGCCTATTGATTTGTGCTTTAACATAGTATATACAATAATAATATGTAGACGTGTTATCATCAGTCAGTCAAGGTGTGACGATGCGAGCCCTCACAAAGCTCAGCTTTTAGCTAGTTTTATTTATTTATATAACACTTTATTGTACACATGAAACATTAAAAAAATACAACACAAAGAATCTGCTTATTTCTAAAATAGTATCTCTTACAGCAGCTCTACGAAGAGATACCAAAATCCTAATGTTGTTTGCTTATTACATTTTTAACTGACTTTGAATAAGATGAGGAGGTTCTACGTACCTACGGCTGTAGATCCTGTGTAGGTCTCATGATTTATTTAAGGCGACGCCTCGATAATTTGGCTGTAGCGATGTTGATTTTTCTCAGCAATGACTAAAGCTAAGAAATTAAAGTTCATTGTCAGTATTCATCAAGTCTTTGAATTACCCATAGCATAACACGATTGGTCAACTTTTACTACACAGAATAATTAATCAAAAAAACCTCTGTAAAAAAGGGGATTCGTATTTTGCCAACAGAGGAGAATGATTTAAACTTCAAAAATGTGTACATAAATTGATTCAACCATACACTTTAATTTGCCCATAGCTTATAAGAAATTTATTTATGATTTTTAAATTACGCGACAAAAACCATTTTGTCGCTTACGCCCTTTCCATTTGTTGCTGTTCCATTGCTTGTTTTCTTTGAGAGGCCGGCCCGGCCTTTCATAGAAAACAAGCAATCTAAAACATATCCAACACGGTTTTTTTACTTTAACGCGGCGTCACCGATACGGTCGCGCTATCATTCACAAACAACTGCTTGTGACCTCGCGGTGGAGTCAAGCCGCGCGTTCGGGCGGACGCATATATAAATCCAGCTTTAGAACCAACACCAAGAATAGCGCACAAATTACCGCCATGTTCAAGCTGTGTGTGACATTAGCAATTCAATTTAATTCTAACTTGAATTACCACTGCAACATTCCCGGTCATAAACCATGTCATGACAGTTTTATCCGACTGTACCCGGTTATTGTTTACTTCAACCATATTTGGCAAAACCTATGCAACATCTGAAGGATACTGCATAATGGGATATTAAATCATTACTGCTTAGCTTTCTGCGGCTTCCTCTGTCTCTGAAGGATTTATCTTTAAATCGACGGATCTTCATGTATATTTCCATGAGAATGATCCACAAAGAGCGTTTAATTAATATAGAATTAAGTACGTAAAAAGCAAAACAACGTTTGCTGTTAAGCTAGTAATATTTAGACGCAGCCCCAAAATTACTATAAGAACACTATAGTGATATTTGCTCTCAATTTAAATATCGTGTTAGTGAAAATTAATTTGAAATAACATCCAAAGGAAAGTGAAAGCAAATTAAAAATTCTTCGAGTGAAATGCCGAAAATTGCAACCGAAATCCACAGAGCAAAGATCACAATTCCGGCGCTGCCAAATAATAATCGGAATCGAAACAAACAGAAACTGAAACGGTCTGAAATCCCAAGGCTAATAAATATTCCAATAATTCGGCATCCAATCCGACCGACTCCGGAATCTTTCCGATGGGACTACTACATTAGCATATGATATAAATCCCAATTTTTATTTGGGTTCAATTCTAATCTCTATTCCGCGGAATTAAGGAATTAAGACGCTCCTTGCGGGAACTTTCCTTGATTGGCCGAGGACAAATAATCAAAAGAACCTCCTTGAATGAGTCTCGAGGTCGGAAGTTTGCCTAAGTCGTCTTAATTTATGCTTTACGTCTTTAATTTTGTTGGGGGCTCTGAATGAGTCGGATTTGATTAAAAATGCGAAGACAATGCAGCCCCGGCGCCTTCGGAGAACTATTCCGCTTTATCTTAAGAAACAGAATACGCTTAATTAATAATTGAATTGCCTCTATTTGTGCAGAAACTTGCCTCACTGTTTTCTCTTACATTCACATAATTGCTTTAATTTAGAGGTGCAACATCGAATTTTCAAGAAGTGAGATACTTGATGATCGATAATAATCAGGTAGAATGTAATCGATAGTTATAATTATTAAGTTTGAAAACGCTTATGATTACGTTAACTTTCGATCAAAAAACGAATTCATAATCGATTCGTCTATTTTAGAGCTATTTATTGCCATCAAAACACCTTTAATACTGCTTTCACTAGAGGTTAGTGTAATATGACAAAGTCCGATATTCCATGGAATTTCTGCTAAACAATAAGGATGCTAAATTACATGAAACTACAGCACAGTAACAGAATATTTATCAACTATATTATGCGGGGCACTCTGGAAATTTTGACATCAAAGACGCTAGCGTCTAACGTATTTAAGGTTCTGAACATTCCGAGAATAAACTAAATTTAGTAAATTTTGTTGAGCTCTTGTTGTGACTAGGAAGAGTTATACGATAGTAAAACGTTAGTTATGTATGTATGTTACTATATTTAAGTATAGTAGTCGTATTTATTATAATATGTTACTCTAATTTTATTTTGAAAAAGATAAAGACGTATCCCGCTAGAAGTTGCCCGTAATTTTGGTCATGCGGGACACCTTTTCGTTTACGTTTCATGAAACGAGATTCTTCGTAATACTTGTCGCTTATAAACCATTGTTTTTAAATGTCAAGAAGAAAAGTTTTTATGAAAACACTGATGACCCGGTGATCTTCGTTTCATTTTCCTCCTAATAAGGGGTTTCCCAATAAGGACTTGACAACTTTTTTCAAAATAAAATTAAAACCATTTGAGATTTTTCAAAAATTTTAGTATCGAATTGAAGTACAATAAAAACATTTTTTAATGGAACTTGACTTCGCTCATATGGTCACTGCAGGCCCGTTTGCAGCGATGATACTTTGAACCCAATTTTGTATGACTTTGCCACACATTTCGGCTATTTTGCGTTTAATTTTGGCTCTGAGCTCTTCAGACGGCGTAGACTTATCCAACGACTTGACGCAGCCCCTAAGAAAAAATCTAGAGGCGTTAAATCGCACGAAAGAGGCGGTTAATCGACTGGTCCATATTTTGAGATAACACGCTCATCAAACTTGCTCTTCAATAAATCGATTGTAACGTGTGATGTGTGGCTTGTGGTACCGTCCTGTTGAAACCTCATGCTGTCGAAGTCCATATCTTCTAATTCGGGCCAAAATAATCCATAATCATGGCCAACCTGTCTGTCTGCTTGGGCGAGAATTACGATCGAAAATCGGAGTTAGCACTCTTAAAGTAGCGGCCACCGACTCCGAATTTCTGTAGTAAGTAAATTTTTAAGATTTGCAGACGTTGTTCGTTCGTGTACTTCACCATGATAAAAATGTTATGTCTAATGAGTAAAATGAGAGTAACAGTTCGATGTTAAATGAAAGGGTGCGTCCACAAACTAAATTCAAAATTCTCAAGTCCCTATTGGAAAACCCTTTATAAACCTTCCCTGGACTTTCACAAATATATTTTCATGAGTAATCAGTTTCAGCGGGAGTAACAAAACCTTTAATTTATTTTTATTTATTTGGATTATGTATTTCATTTTCAGAAGATTATGTTCCGTAACTTACTTAACGATTTCCTTACTTTTAGATATTTTTCCTACACTCCGCGTCACAAAGTGAAGAATGGCACTAACTTTTCTGAAGCCCGTAATGTAATTCCAATAAATATCCTTAGCAAAATGGTGGAGCATAAATGTATTTTCGGTAAAACGAAGTGCCCTAAGGCCCTTCGCCGTACTTTATCAAAAGAGCTAATGAAGTCAATATCGGGAGAAAAAATTGATGCGAAGGTGAGGGGAACTTTTATTCGGGGCCAAGAAACAATGAACAAGAATACAATTTATGTGGTTCACTCAATGCGAGCTTACAGGAAAATATATCTATTTTGGCTTAGTTTTTGACAGAATATAATATTCTTCTTATATAATTTTTGATTGGTAAAATCAATAATGGTATGTTAGATTTTAGTCGTAAAACAATCATACTAATACTATGAAAGTAATTATTTTGTAGAATGTATAACGTGTATATAGATGTTGGTGCCATAAGAGAATAAAAATAATAGTAGCAGTGTATAAAAGTTTGTAACATCTTTTAGCTCAATATACTGAATGGATTTAGACGTCTTTATATTTTTTGTGCCGAAGAAACTGTGTTTAAGATGTAGGTAAGTATAGTTTGTAAGGATACAGGATACTTTAAACTAATGAGACAAAAGGCTGATTGGACCAAAAACTTCTATTTAAAATATAATTCTTTGAATCGGACGCTATTAAGCATTTTTTAAATTACGTATTGTGTTATGGGTGCAGTATTAGCTCATTTAGAACAAGACTACATTCAAAATTTAACAAAAAGAAAGGTTTCTTCGTTAGTATACAGCTTAACAGCGACCAATTTATTAATAGGTTTTCGTAAGTAAAGGGTAATATTTAGGTATTTTCGTTAAATATTTGCAACAATATTGTATCTTATGAAAAACTCGTGTCACAACTCACAATGAACGAGAATTCGAGGGTCTTAACTGAAGTTCAAACCTAACAAAAAGTTACGTGAACTGACTTGGCAAACTTTGCACCCACTCCAACTTTATACATGATGTCTTTTCGATTACGCTAAAATATAGTTAGATGTTTTGTCAATAAATATTATTATTTAAAAATAAGTTTAAATTCTTTAGAGTTTATCAAATTTTTATTTGGCTGTAGGTTAGGTTAGATAATTATTAACTTAGTCGAGTACTTAATAATTTCTAATTGGTAACTAATATTAATATACAATATATAATTATATATACTTACATAATATTATAAAGGTCGTTTTAGATTTTTATTCATTTTTATTTTTAGATTCATTTTTAAATAAAATATCGAGTAATAATAATTACATTGAGATGTTAACAAAATTACATTATAATTATTTTATTTTGAACTATTCCACAAGAAAAGCGCCATCTAGCAAACAATACTAGAACTGGTAACGCAACTCGCCAAACTGCTAAATATTGAATGTTCGGGGTTTTGACATAAGCCCCACACATTATTATCTGTAAAACTCTTCATTTAATTGAAGTTAAATCAACATTTAAAGCATAGACATAATATATAGGTATATATTATGTCTATGATTTAAAGCATAGACATAATATATACTGTCGATTTAAAGTGTCTCTGAGTGCGGCGCGGCGGTAATTGTACAAATAATATTATACTCAATGAATACAAGATATTATATACAAGAGAGACTAGATATTATAATATCTCTCTTATCCAAAAGCGCAAATATAATATATAAACGGGAAGCTAATTATTATTCCGTCTACTTAAGGCCATCCCCTGAGCAATCGACCTTGACCATACATTTGCCGCGTCGCCGAGATCACACCAAAATCCTATTTTTTTTACATACCTTAGTTCAAAATAATTGACCTTAAAAAATTCAAACGGCAAATACATATGTAGTTAATGAAATTGTCGATCTATTGGCGTATGTTTCAAATAAACGTAATTTGTAATTTGTAAATACTAGGGAGATACTGAATGTGTGCTTAAATTTAAATAAATTGGTATTACTTTGGAAGCTGATATCATGAGCATAATAAACGAAAATAGGAAATTAATAACGGAGAAAGGAATTTTCCTATTCTGAAGATTATTGCTGTATTTTTATTATAATTTTGTAGCTTTCAAATTATGAGTAAATAAGACTCTAAAAATGGTAAATCTCCGTAGGGGGAGCGCCTTAATATCAGTTTGCGAACGCTACACAAGTGCTAAATAAACATAAACAACCTCCAACTATACAGATATATTTTGGGCTCCACGTTTATAATCGGAGCCAAGAATTTCGTCGTAATATTCCTACCCAATATTACGGGCGGCGATGTACGAAACTTTAAACAATGTTAATGGATATCCTAAGAGTAAGAGGGGTTCCGTACCCAAAGGGTAAAAATGGGACCCTATTAGTAAGACTTCGTTGTCTGTCCGTCTGTCTATCTGTCTGTCTGTCTGTTACCACTTCACGCTCAAACTGCTGAACCAATTTTGCTGAAATTTTGTATGGATATACTTTGAGTCCCGGGAAAGGACAAAGTATACTTTTTATTCCGGGAAAATGTACGGTTCTCGCGCGATAAACGATTTTTGACGCAACGGAGTTGCGTTCGTCATCTAGTATTATCATAAAATATTTAAAATATTATAAAAAGTGTGCCCTTTCCCTGTTTACTCTATCAGTATATCTGTTACTTTTAAGGACACATAGTTACATTTGTATTTTTAACCGACTTCAAAAAAAGGAGGTTATCAATTCGATGCGTATGTTTGTGATATTTCCAGAACTGCCCAGTTTTTGTATATTTATTATTTAGTCTATTTCAGTGTCTGAACAAATGTGGCCAAAAGTGTATGTATGTATATGTATGGTTTTTTATTTGTGTTCGCATATCTCCGGAACTACAAGACCGATTTCAGTAATTCTTTTTTTGTTGTACTAGGTATTGTTCAAATTAGGGAACACTATAAGTTTCATAAAAATCGTTTCAGTAGTTTTTGAGATAACACAATTTTAATTCTCAATTACGTACGATTTTAAAGTCGGTTTAATCTTTTTAAAACAAAACTGTCTAATAATCGTTTACCACATCCGATACAACTCCGTGAGCCCCTAAGTATTTTGACGTAATAGTTTCCGAGTTATCGCGCGCTGTGACAAGTTCGTGTTTAGTCGGCTCTATTATGAGCCCCTCACAATACCAGAGTAGACAGAATTATAGAGTATGCCGACTTAGAACTAATGTTGAAATTTTTAAATTTGACGTATTATGACGAAAATCGTCGCTAGGGTTGTTAGCTTGTTACCTACGAATTTAAAACTATGACATATTCGCTGGACGTGTTCCTCTTTGGTCGTATTGTTGTTTGTGTTTTGGCACATGCGATTAATATTATCAGAATCAAATTTTGAAATCTTTATTTTAAATATTTAAAAATAAATTATATCAACCAGCGCGAGGCACAATCCGGTCATAATCCTAGTGAAACCCGACGAATTTGACAGATATTGAAACCTGTCCGTTTCTTTGCAGTCGAACTACCGGTAGTTATGTCTATTGTGACAATACTTCAACTTCTATATAATCATCATCATCATCATCTTTATCAATATCATTACTATCATGCTTCTTTACTCTAAGAGTCTAAGGTGTATATTATCCATATCCACATTATTATAAAATATGCGAAAGTATGTAATATGTCTATCTATTACCTTTACGTCCAAACCGCTGAACCAATTTCGATGAAAGGTACGGTGAAACTTTGAGTCCCGGGAAAGGACATAGGAAACGCCTAAACCGAGGAACCCCCTGGGGGTTTATCGGCTTGGGCGTATAGTATATATTTGGACGTGAAGAGGTAACTGACAGACAGACACACTTTCGCATTTATAATATTATACGGATTATATACCTATATCTGAATGAGTAATGCGCAGGTTTCCATTTCCTGTGTAGTATCACAGATTCAAATATAATGCCAGTCGTTTTCCTGGTGCTCAGACACAATGTTAGAATTTAATCTAATATTATTATTCTTGTGTGTGCTTATTTATATTACTGGTAAGTACACTTCTTCAATTTTTTTAACTTTTGGCATAATAATTTTATCATCACTGATTCTCCAACTAGTAAATGTCCAATGTTAATTTTTATGTACTATCAGAGAAGTTGATTTCTAGGCAGATGGGGGACCTACGTAGTTTGGTCGCGTTATATCAACCGGACAGATCACAATTAACATTGAATTGACTTGATCCGACCAAATGACGTTGGTCTATCAACTGCCTAGGAATCAATTTCCTCGATGGTACTTACCTTACTTTTTAAGTAAACGAATCTCACTGGAACATTGTCCTCAACTTCGTTTACATGGATACCGTACATTTTTCGTCCTATTTCTCTTCCCGGGGCGCAAGGCTTTCCAATCTCCGGACGTACTTTTATTGATTTCAGTTCAGCGGCAAGTTTTAACAGACAGACATATTTTAGAACTAGACGTTCCGCGCGGCTTCGCCCGCGTAAATTAGATATTTCACATACAAATTAGTCTACAAAAAATAGCCTATGATCTTTCACGTGGTCTATTTCTTATCTGTGCCGAATAACAGAAAAATGACTTCAGTAGTTCGTGAGATAAGCCCTTTCAAATAATTTCCCCCGTTTTTTCCACATGTTCCTCTATTTCTTCGCTCCTATTAGTCTTAGCGTGATAAAATATAGCCTTTAGCCATCCTTGATAAAGGGGCTATCTAACACTGTAAGACTTTTTCAAATCGGACCTGTAGCGCCTTTAAACAAACAAACAAACTCTTCCGCTTTATAATATTAGTATAGATAGAATTGTAATCATTATTTAAATTTAGGTATATCAGCACAATTATCAGAAGAGGATTTGGCAAAGTTTATATCAGAAGCTATGCAAGTGAGTTTATTACTTTATTTTTACTGGATTTTTTAAGCCGCGTTATAACTTGTTATACCATCGAATAAATTTATTCATAGGAAGATACATTATTTTGTCGGGTTACATAAACTGACATTGAAATGCAATGTCTTAAGAATTAAGATAATAATATGTCGGCTGGGTTTGACATAACGCAACCAAATTGCGCAGGTCCGCCATCTGCCCATGAATAAATTTCTCTAATAGTGCAAGTTGTTTTAGTCAAGACAGTAGAATAAAAAAATATATTTTTTTCAAATTTATTAAGTAACAAAAATCTATAAATTTCAGAGCAACCAGACATTGGATTATGATTTTGGGAATTCCACGGAGAAACCTTGTGAGCCGTACACTCCTGTCAAACCAGTTTTCACACAAAATGCTATAAGCGAAATTAGTGAGTATATTTAAATTATTATAAATATCAAGAAATATGTTGACAAATTTTAGAGCTGACCTGAAGGGGATTCCTAGTGTAGACCCCCCCCCCCACGGTCGAATTGACAAAAGATCTCGTCCTATGTGTTTCGGACGTCAAACAAAGAACGCAACCCCCAAAATATCAAGTTTGTACGATCAGCGGCTTGCACTGTATATAAAGACCACTTTATGTCATTTAAATTTTAAAGCATATCATAGGATCTTATGTACTACGAGAGAAGTTGATTATAGGCAGATGGCGAAACTACTTAATTTGGTTGCGTTATGTCAAACCCAGCCGACAGATCACAAACAACATGGAATTGACATGATCCGACCAAATGACGTGTCTGTCAACTGCTTATGAATAAAATTTCCTCGATGGTACAAAAGGTGATTGTAAATCAAAATATTCTAGAATGTATGGAGTATATATGGGAGATGGAAAACAGAGAAAAGGAAGCACAGTGGGCAGAACGGTGTAAGTTGAAATATTATTTACCAATTAACACATTATGCGTGATTTACTAATTTTAATTATTAAACTCATTTACTTCTTTACGTTACTTATTACGTTTACGTTTTCTTGAATCTTACATGAAAATATATTGTGTTACAAATTACCTACAATAATATATTTTTTTTATAATCTAAATTAGCAAATGTAAAATCAGTACCGACTGTCCCCACGAGACAGTACAGGCAATAAGCATAACTTTTTGGATAGTTAATATTTGTATTTTATATTTTAGGCCGCACATATTTGATTATTCAGATCAAGAAAGGATATTTTCCAGAAGCGTTCTTTTTTATAAAGCCTCCTTTTATATTTGGTGGAATCGGAGCCAAGCCTAAAGAATTCCCTCATATGGTAAGACTTAAGAGCTTATATCGATTTTGCAAAATAGTAATAAGTTGTAAGAAATGTTACTTTGGGGCATAGACAAAATCAATTAATTGAAGGTTATATGTAAAAGACCAACATTTTATTGATACAGAGTGTAACGGAACTTATAGTGATACTTAAGGGTTTGTATAATGTATGTGCCCCTTAAATGGTGATACTGTGAAAGCATCAGCGCTTTATAATATTATGAGTTATTATATATAATAAGTAACATATTGATACTTTAATAATACTAGGTACAAAATGTAATAATATCACCAACAATGATTATTATTATTGGTATACTTCAATTATTGTAATAATATTTCAGGGTGCAGTTGGATGGAGAGCTAAGAACACAACACAGAAATGGGTTTACAAGTGTGGGAGCACTCTTATAAGCGATAAATTCTTGTTAACAGCCGCTCATTGCTCGAAGCTAGTTTTGAGCAGAACCAAAGATGTCGTCAACAGCGTCCCCGAAGTTGTCATGCTGGGACTGGAAAATCTGGAAACAGATGAGGTATTACTCTTTTTCTTTCAATACATCTACGTATATATTATTATAGAGAACAACTACTGTCATAATGCTGCATCGCGCTATAGAAGGTTTCTGCCCAATGCCACTTTCGAAGATTTCGTTTTCGATTGAAATGTATGCCTGTTAACTCTTCCATTATCACTTCTGCTGGAACTTTTGGATCTATCATTTTGAGATCTGTCGGTACTAACCGACAGAGGGAATTTATACCTTGCGACAGCTTTGCAAAAACCAGCAGATTTTGCATAGTATAATATGCTGTCAAACGCCTATCGTTACCTACGTCAATACTTAAAAAGAAAGAAAGAAAGAAAAAGAGAAAGGGAGAAATAAAGTAAGAAACTTTTTTCCTTCATCATCTGCTGGTTTTTCCTCCAGTTTGACATACACGGTAAACCGATCCTGCAAGAAATCGAAAGAATAATCGTCCATCCGTTGTACGCGCCGCCTAAGAAGTATAATGACATCGCTCTCATCGAGATGAAGACTGCTGTGAGATTCGCTCCAGAAGTACAACCAGCTTGTCTCTGGTCGAGAGAGGATGTGGAGGTTCCTGGACAGAACGTCACCATAACGGGATGGGGAACGACTGAATCCGGTAATTCCAAAGATTGGTAGCTACCATCTGCTTGGTTGATCTAACTTTCGTTGTTTTTTTTAAAGAAACTGTACTAGTCAAACATGGTTAAGTCTACAGTTGAAATAGGTCACAATAATTGCTTATAAATTGGAATAACTACAGATATCTAATATAATATCTCTGTTTAATATACCTTTAGTTCCTTTTCTATTATTCATAAAAAGACGTTACCCTAATACTGTGCTGACTTTAGTTTCCTCAATACACAGGTGACCAGGCTCATTTGCTGCAGAAAGCAGTAGTAGATGTGCTGGAAAATCGTCAATGTGACCAGCTGCTCCAGGACACCCGAAATCGCAACTGGCACGGACTAGTCGAGAGTCAGCTGTGTGCGGGGAAATTGGAAGGCGGTGTTGATACGTGTCAGGTACATACAAGCACTGGAGAGTTGTTTTTTAAATTTGATTTTGATTCCATTTTGATTCGATTTTTATTCGACTTAAATTTGATTTCGATCGAAGTCTTTTACTATCAATGATGCCAAAATATTATGTTGTTAGTTTTCTGTACTATGCTCTCAGGGCATAATATGCAAATAATATATGTGAAGGTGTGGGAGGGATAATATATTACTATTCCATCCCTCCCCTTTTTTTTACTAAATTGGCGGATCAAGTTAAGTAAAACATGTATCTAATTTTTTTTCTGTCCCTCTAACTTCATTCGGGGTTGCTTTCCTTGTCAGATTCTCTTATTATTTTAATTTCTAAACTCAATATTACTTAGTAAGAATGGAGCGAAAAAAAAATCACTACTTTGGAAATCATAGTCAAAATAAATAACACTTTCAGGGTGACTCCGGAGGGCCTCTCCAGACGATCATACCGACTGAAACTGAAGGCAAGATTTATAGGATAATGGGCGTCACATCCTTCGGAATTAAATGCGGTGTACAGAAGAGGCCGGGAATATACACTCGAGTGTCCACTTATGTAGACTGGATAGAGGGGATCGTGTGGGCGAAAAATAATGTAAGTGTTACATATTGTTATCGTTAAATTGTAAATATAGTTAGATTGTGATACAACAAGCTTTATTACAAATCTGTCAAAAACTCGCAAAGCTGTAGGGTAATCTACAAAGTTTGAACGAAATCTGGCCGTTTAAAGTGGGTCAAAATCGCGCCCAAAGAAGTCGGTTACAAACAAACATACAGGTGAAGCTAATAAAAAGCGTATAAAAAAATGTATTCTGCTACCAACTGCTGCACTTAGAGACGAATATTAATTACTCAACTGTAAATAAATGAAGAATTTGACAGATAATGTATGGAGGCTTATGTCACAATCCTCATTTAATTAAGTACAGTTATTTATAGATTTTTTTAAGGATATCAGATGGGACTAAGAACTAGAAATATTTACAAAATATCTAGTCAATTGCCCAACATCCTATTGCGAATCCAACTCGCACTTTTACCACATGTTTTTTTTTTGTTTCAGATTGAGGATAGGAACTTTCCAGGAGTCAGGCTGTTCAAGCTAAAAGGCACAACAAGAAGTTCAGCACCTCGATCCTTTGTAGATCATAATATATATATTTTGTTTTTATTTTTTTCTTATTGTTACTGTATAGTATAAAGTGTTTTTAATTTATTTGATTGTCTCATTCGCGAGTTTAATCTAATAACCAAAAATTTATTAAAAATTGGAACAATATATCGCCAAATCCGGAAAGCAGAATGAAAAACAACTCAATAAATTCAAATATGTAGTGGGAAATTTTGGGAACATTTTGAAAAATATCAACATGCTTAGTTGAGTGTATAATATGCTAATTTTCATTTTAACTTTGCTTAAGATTTAAAGAGAAGAAGAAGACGAAGATGATTAATAGATTACGTTTTAAAAATTAACCTCTTAATGAGATAAATACAAAATGTTTTTTTTTATTTTTGCTAATTGCCGAACATTATGTGGAGTCTGTTTATGATTTTTATGATTTAGTCGTGTCGACGAGTCTGCGCTGAAGCGCAGACCTGAAGGGAGATCGGTAAATTTTCCTTCATCAGCGTCTTCATGGACCAGTAGCTCTTCCAGGCGATTTCGATTCGACGATCGACTTCCTTCCCTTGTCTATTTTTAAAAGAAACTAGTTTCTTTTAGATGTACTCGTCGATATATTGCATTTCTTGCTCGTCTACCTCGACCCTACGCTTCGTGCTATTGGTCATTATTTTGGTTTTGGACCTATCCATTGTTAGTCCCACCTCGAGGCTTGCAGTGCTCAGGACTTAGGACCGGTAGTATTAAGTTTTATATCAGCGGTGCTATATTGGCATAAATGATTCTGAGGAGTTCTATATATTTTGGATCTATGTTTTGATTATAAAGAGAATTAAATATAGCAGGGCGTTTAATGCTGTCAAAGGCTTTGGTGCAATCAATAAAGGCTAGGTATAGAGGCTTGTTGAATTACAGTACTTTTCGAGGAGTTGGTTGGTTGGTTGGTTTTTTTCTCATATTTTAAGAAAATACTAAGTTATTGAGTTGATGTGAATATCCCAAGGAAAACGAAACATTCAGTTTTCGAGTGTTTACTAGTTGGAGTTACGTCGTTTGGCATTAGATGTGGAGTTCGATACCAACCCGGCGTCTACACACGAGTGGCGAGCTACATCGACTGGATAGAACAGCATGTTTGGAAATAGTCGACAAGCTGTCTAAAACAGCAATAGCTTCTCTAGTACTAGCTACCCTAGCTAAAAGAGTAACGGCAGCACTCAGAGACATCAATGATGATTAAATTTCAATTACTTAATGAAGAGTTCGACAGATTATGTGTGTGACTTATGTTAAAACCTTCTTTTAATTGCCGATAAGTAATTTTTTTTTATGAAATAAGGGGGCAAACGAGCAAACGGGTCACCTGATGGAAAGCAACTTCCGTCGCCCATGGACACTCGCAGCATCAGAGGAGCTGCAGGTGCGTTGCCGGCCTTTTAGAGGGAATAGGGTAATAGGGGAGGGTAGGGATGGGAAGGGAAGGGAATAGGGGAGGGAAGGAAAGGGAATAGGGTAGGGAAGGAAAGGGAATAGTGCTGGGCCTCCGGTAAACTCACTCACTCGGCGAAATACAGCGCTTGGCTGTTTCACGCCGGTTTTCTGTGAGAACGTGGTATTTCTCCGGTCGAGCCGGCCCATTCTTGCCGAAGCATGGCTCTCCCACGTATGGATTTTTTTTATTTGTCGTGCGGTCGTACAGCTCTTCGATTCTAGTTTCGGCAGCTAATAGTGATTATTGAAGCACTTGTTAGGTACAAGCTGTTTACTTAACCTAACAAACCTAACCACCGAACACAAGTTTGCCATTATAAATAAATGGCATTATTTTTTTTTATGAAGTAGGCATATTGTATTAAGTATAACCAAATTTTTTTCCCGTGGTGCTTCCCCCTTTGTTCGGACATCAATGTCATTACAATTTGGCTGTCTCCCGCTTTGCTTGGGGAGGAAAATTGGTATCTCCTACTCCTCCTACATTTCTTCTGATTAATTTCGTTGCGGGTCCCAAGACAGATTTAGCTTGTCCCTCGGGCATCCCTGAGATCATATCAAAGGGTTTTCGTGGTTGGTTACCACTGTTGATCCTGGCGACACAGGAGTTGCAGTGGTGGGAATGTGTGGTGGGCCTTTTGCCCGTTAAAAAAAAAAAGCTGTTTACTTTGAGAGGGAATAAATTTTGAAATAATAAAAGAGAATTATTATTTCAAAGTCATCTTGTATGATTAATTTATTGATTGATTTATAATATATTTATTCTTTTTTACTTGAATAATATCTTTGATATAAAAAGTCAATGCGAAAGTTTAAATCACGTTGATTGAAAATAAAAAATATAAGTCTTAAAGTATAATAGCTTGCACACTGCGTATAAAGTGTATCTACAATATGGTGACTCGTAAAAAAGGATAATAAATACACAATTTACCAACCCATGATACTATCACCCCCACGCCGGTTTCAGTGACGGTGGCCGGTTTAATTGAAACCAGGCTATAGTAGATTTATTATAGTATTATTAAAATACTGCGACATCTTAAGTCATGTCTCAGTCTGGAACTTGTTTTTAGTTCTTGTGGTTGTATAAAATGGTTAAAATAATAATAGCAGTCTTTTTAACGTTTCTCGCAGGTAGGTATTGATAAAAATATTTTTAATTTTTTTAAATACGAAAGATACCGGCCACATGTAATATTACATTTTTTACAGATGCACATTCTATAAGAACTATTTTTGAAGATATCGAAGAATATAGAATAGAACTTTTTAAGGTAAAAATCTTTAAATAATTCGTTTAAGATAACCGAAGAGCTAGCCACAGCTATTTCGTCATTTTATAAAAGCTGAAAGTCCTGTTTATGGCCCAAATAGAGGTAAGGACGATCAGCAATTATTACTAGTTCTACCTGACCTTCCGTTCAGCGTTTATAAACTGACGGAAGTCTACCTATTGCTGGCTCTTGGGTTAAGTAAAATTATCGTAATTCGAATCCCTAAAGGGCGTTATTGCTAAAAATATATGCGAAACGAAAGGACGTGTTAAATACACACATACCATAAGAGTCCGGGTGCCATCGACATTCTCATACAAACATAATACCAAGATCATTTTCCATACGAGAATATTTACCATATTTGAGTTATTATTCAGCTTAAGATAGTAATTACCTAGGTTCCTGTACAAAGATTCACTGCAAAATATTTACATACTTACCAAAAAATGTGGACGATTACAATTTAGTATGTAAATATTTTAATACTCAAATATGGTAAATATTCTCGTATGGGAAAATATGATCTTGGTATTACGTTTGTATGTGAATTTCGATGGCCCCCGGACTCTTAAGAACGCTATTTGTACCTATATCGCTTGACTGCGATAATGTGTATGAATTATGATGCGTAAGTGCATGGAAAATGGAAATACGCGCTTTTTGGTTAAGATCCCATTTATTTTGCCTATGTCAATAATAATAATAATTTAAAAAAAAAACACGGCACTATAAAGTGCTATATTTACACACAAGGGCACTACAATTAAAATTTAAAGCTGATAATATGTTTTGATTTCGGACAGCTGTGTTGTGTGGAAAGGAAAGAAAAAACTCATAGGTGTCAAAGCAGACCTGAGAATTTAAAATAAGATGATTTGTATTATAGCGGTTTCTTTTATTAATAAAAAATGTGGATAAACATAACAATAAAATATGAGAACGTAAGAGGTTGAAGTTACTAATATTTTACAAAATAGGAGCAATTATTAATTTTTCCCATGATATCTGTGATTTTTCCCCTAATATAATTTGAACAAATCTTGTAACTTACCTGGGCATTTTCAAAAAAACGTGTACCCTTGCAAAAATATGTCTATATTTTTTAAGGTCATTTATTTACCTTTTTTTGAATGTCATATACAAGGAAAAATATTGAACTAATGGAATAAGTTAAAAAGAACGCTGAAAACGTTATATTATTCTGATATTATTGAAACAAAATCGAATTTTCGACGAAACAGATTCCGTTGTGCGACTAAATGTAAAATATAATTTAATACAAAAAAATACAACAATAAATGGATTTCTTCGTTAATTTAATCTAGTGAAATGCATATTTAATTGTTTATTAAAAAAAAATTAGATAATTTCAAGGATCAACAAGAGTAGCAATTATTTTTAATCCATAGTGTGACTATGTGACCCAACCACTAGGTTATTTTTCATTTTTTTACATGAGTAAGTAATATTTAACATATTTAAAGGAGTTTTTATAACACAAAAACCTTTTATTTAAACATTTTTATTGTTGCACTACTTATAAAAGTAAAAAATTCTTTGATTTCATAGATTTAACTTCAATAATTAGAGGGACGAACATCTCATAATCATAAAGATGTGTTCACATGTCTACGAATTCCTAAGTTATTAATGACATCGGATTGTATGCACGATCAAAGTGCCGAAATATCCATGCAAATATGCACGAAAAATGGTCGAAATATGCACAGTCAAAAGTCACTTAATATTAAAATTTATTATTTTTTTGAAGACTTTTCCGGTAGTGACATTAAAAAAAGCGCCAATTTTTATAATTTCATAAAATCTAGGATTTTTAATTTCTTGAAATAAAGACTTTTTATTTATTTATTATACGCCAATAATAATTTTCTACCAACATTTTCCGATTGCAATCTTAATGCCCATGGAAGTTAAACTACCGAAATATGCACTATCAACGAAAAATTGCCAAAATATGCACTATCGTCTAAAAAGTGACATTATATGCATTTGCATATGCAAGTATGCAAATGCATATAATCTGATGTCTAGTTATTATAAATCTGCAAATATCAACGACACAAAATGATTTTCAACTTTACTGATAGAAAAGTAGTGGAAATAAAATCAAAATTAAAAAAAAAAAACTTTTAGGTACTTAAATTTTAAATATTTGTTATTGTTAAGTAAAGGCGACGCCTTGATAATTTGGCTGTAGCGATATCGATTTTTCAATGACTAAAGCTAAGAAATTAAAGTTCATTGTCAGTATTTATCATGTCTTTGTCTTTGATTTACCCATAGCATAACACGATTGGTCAACTTTTATAACACAGAATAATCAATCAAATAGACCTGTGTAAAAAAAAAGGATTCCTATTTTTCCAACAGAGGAGAGTGATTTAAGCTTCCAAATTTGTACATGGCTTGGTTCAAGCATACACTTTAATTTGCCCATAGCTTATATGAAATGTATTTATGGTTTTTAAATTACGCGACAAAACTATTTTCCATTGCTTGTTTTCTGTGAAAGGCCGGGCCGGGCTTTCATAGAAAACTAGCAATCTAAAACATATCCAAAACGGTTTTTTACTTTAACGCGGCGTCACCTTAACACATAAGTAATAAAAAATATATTTGTACGTTAATCGTACCAGTTTAAAAATCTCCAATTTTCTTAATAAAATCTGTGAATAAAAAAATAATTTATTTAAAATGTGAACTAAGCCTTATGCTTTCCGCCTGTTGTGACTTGTCCGTTCCATTATATGTGACCATACGAAAAGTCACAAGTCGGAAGTCACGTAATATTACTTTCTTTTACTTTTAAAGTGTTTGTAAATAACCGATAATAGTTATCACAATTTCATTTTTTATACTAAATACTAAGCTAATTTTGCAACGTGTCAACAGTAGAAACAGTTGGAGAAAGTATAATAATGCTTACAAAATATGGTCACTTATCTGAACAAATAAACCGTTCCTGAAGAACCATCCAACCTGCGTCCGCGTCTTGTAGCAGATTTTTAACTACTAAATTCAAATTGAAGTTTCTCGATGTACAATGAAATATAGTGCTATCATTTAGTGCCGAAAATATTTTTGTAGTATGTTTATAAAACTAAAAAAAACGGTCACTAAACCGAACATTCCAGTCGGGTTGCTTTTTCATGATTATAATTTTAATTAATTTGTAGTTAAATTATGTTAGATTTTTCAATAACAAGACATTCAATTGATACATTAAGTATTTAGGAATCTAACTTATGTTTTTTAAGTAACTTACTTTAAGAAAAAAAATAGTTATTAAAGATTTTGTTACAACTTCTGGGAAGGGGACAGGTGAATTTAATAGGTTTCGGTACTTAAAAACCCTTATAAATCTCATACTAAATAAAATTTTATACAAACGTGAATGTATTTTAATAAAAGAAAACTTGTTTATGCCCCTACATTAAAATTACAAAATGTTAGTATGTAATTTTTTACAAATAATCTGTAGCGAAGTCAAGGGACAAGGTAAAAACCAGGGGTACACATTTTTTTGAAAATGCCCACCTACATCATCATGTAGCTGATATAAATCTAGCTATTTGGTGAATCCATATTTTTTGCTAAAACCATAGAGGCTGAAAAAAAAACATTTAAATTTTTTTTAGTAAATCACAGCATCATCTATAACTGCCTTCAATTATTATAAGTGAGTATAAACTGTAGGTTAATAATTATATTTTGTTTTATTTGCAGAATGTTTCAATGCCATCGTACACGACTGACAGTTTATTAAAATTAGAAAAAGAAGATTCTTGCGCCTTATACATACCACTTGTACCAGATGTTAGGGGCTTGGAAACTGTTAGTGAAATTAGTAAGTTCTTTTTCGTTATAAAAATATGTCGAATATTTTTTTTATATCAATAAATGGTTAGAAATATATAAATGGCATACTTCATATAACTATTATCAAAGTCCAACAGCTATAATCTAATTAAAATTTAATCCTTAATTTGTTCTTTTTTAATGTAGTCACATAATACCAAGTTTATATTATTCCAATCTAGCGCAAGATTGCACTGAAATGCAATTCAGCGCATTCCAGTTTCCGGTTACATTATTCCAGAAGCATTCTAGCGCTGGATTGAAATAATGTAAACCCGTTTTAATAAATATAATATTATGTTATGCCAGTAAGTTAAGTAAGCATGCTTTACTTTATAGTAAAGCATGTACCGTTAAATTTTCAATGCATCTACTTTTTGTCTAGAATGTAAGAAATATATGTGGGATCTTAAAAACCAGTTATTGGAGGAGGATCAACGGGAAAGATGTGAGTATAGAATTTTGCAATAAGTACGTAAATTCATAAAATTCTCTTTGTTTGTACGTTTAAATAGTTCGCTTTAATTACTTCTAAAATTATAAAGTTTATACTTAATAATAATTAAAATGGTGAGTGGATGAACTAGGTAGGTAAGTAACAATTGGTAAATTTTCGTTTTTTGCATAAATGGAGGCTTTAGGGCCGGGAAAATAATACGAAATAAAAAAAAAAGTGGATTTTATGTATAACCAGATGTATGACAGATGATGAAGTGGTAGTTACAAAACAAATAACAAGGTTTGTTCAAATTATAATTGCCTGCCTAAAATTCTTAAATGTAAGTTAACCACTTATTCCACTTACTTTTCAATTCTGACGACAATACTAAGCTATGATCATATTAAGAAAACTATGATATAAAAAGTAATAATAATTGATGACAAAGAATAATATAGAAAACAAATGAATGTAGAATTTTTAGTTCACCAAGATCCTTATTCCTCGTCACGTTTGCAGGTGAAGTTCAAAAAACATTAGCAACATATATACCCGAACAACTTTATGATGGTAACACTCCTGAAAAATTTGTAGGATATGGTCGGGAAGCGCAATACGCTGAGTTCCCACACATGGTAGGTAATTTAAAAAAATCTTACAAAATGTATCATTTATAAAACATCTTATACAAATAAACCAAAACTGTTGGTGGTATTTATACTTATAAATACCACCCACAAAATATTCAACAGTTTGGATGGATGGTTTGAATGGATAAGTTCCATTCATATTAAGAAGTCTGAAATCTGAATTAAATTTTGAATCATTTATCAGGGTGCTGTCGGTTGGCGCTGTAAGGATACCGCCAAGGAATGGGTGTTCAAATGTGGCAGCAGTCTCATTAGTGACAAGTTCCTCCTGACGGCAGCACATTGTACCAAGTTGTCTCCGCGATTTGTATCTGACATTGTCAATGGCGATCCAGAAGTTGTTAAGTTGGGCGTTGAAAATATTTTAGATGATGTCGTAAGTTGTTTTACATGAATAAGGACTTAAATTTTCAAAATATATAGATTTTAATGAATTCATAATCTTACAAGAAATTGCATTTTTTTCAGGGAAACGAGGGAAGGCAACCAAAAATTGCTAAAATTGTAAATATCATCGTCCATCCAGAATACAAGTCACCTAAGAAATACAATGATATAGCATTATTAGAAGTAGATCAAGCTATAGCATTTACTGAATTCATCAAACCTGCTTGTATTTGGCCTCACAAAGATATGTCACTTGTTGGGAAAAAGGTAACCCTCACTGGATGGGGAGAGACTGAAACAGGTAAAAGAATTTATGGGCTTTAAATAATGTCACACCATTTTTTGCTCCTTTCAAATGGAACGCTTCTAAGCAAAACTTATAGAAAAGTAGTTTGTACTTTTACTATAGTGATATTAATTTTCTAGGTCAACCGGCTACAATCCTACAAGCTGGAGATGTAGAAATTCTAGATACTCACACTTGCGACAATATACTTAAACCATTCCACAATCGGAACTGGCATGGTTTTACGGACAACCAAATGTGTGCTGGTAAACCAGGAGGACGTGTTGATACCTGCAAGGTATAATTATTTTTTCTAACATTTTACAATCCACTACAAAGGTAGTACTCCTGTGTTGCCTAGGGACTACAATATGTTCAATACTAAGCGAGTCATGACCAAGAGATTTCTTGCGCTTCATGTTCCTCACCGTTCTTGCAACCTCGTTAAGTAAAATAATTACAATTTTATTATACCCAAACGGTTGGCTGTTTATTTCATTTATTATTTTTCTATCTTTAATTACTGATTTTTTTCTAATGTCCTGTAAGTAAAATGTAAATTATTATCTATGTCTGATTATTCTGACACCACTAAATATTAGATTTGGATCTTCTACTGGATTTACGCTTTTTCTCATAATTTGGCCCATCTGTAGGTTTGACAAATGCAACCTATTAATGGAATCACAGCTGTTGAGCATTACTAGACAACCATCTCACAAAAGCTTAACTGATTTGAAAATTTTAAGATCCAATGCATGTTTCCAGGGAGATTCTGGAGGTCCGTTGTCAATAAGGCTTGAGGGCTATGATTACATATCCTTACATTTGGTGGTTGGTGTTACATCGTTTGGCATTCAATGCAGTGTACGGGACCGGCCGGGCGTCTACACTCGAGTCGCAAGTTACGTCAACTGGATAGAAAAACATGTCTGGAATTACACTTCAAAATTTTAATATAAATTATTGTAGAAAAATAATATTATACTATTTTTAATATTTCTGTTAATTTTTCCTTAATATACTAATGATTATAAAGTTAATTAAATATTAGTATGTAACTAAATCTAGTTACATACTAATATTTAATTAATATTTTATCCCGCTACTATAAAGTCATTTAAAAAGCAATAATTTTATTTTAAACTTTAGAGTTTAGATTATTCTGCTTTTAACTCCTAGTTTGTACCTATAGATCAAAAGCATGTGATATAAATTATAATGTATAATGCATTACCTAGGCATTACTAACTTTTTCACAAAAGTTTTTATGTTTTTAATTTGACTCAATTTTTTTTTTTAAAACGTTGTCTATTTTAAAGTTGGTTGGTGTTCAAAGTTTGCAAACGCTTTAAAATGATTTGGAAACGTACTTGATTCATCTTTATCATCTTCATGGTATTTAGCATTTTTAATAATGCCTTGTTTATCTGTTTCTTGATGCTTAATGATTTATGTAAGGATGACTAGAACATAACTAGTTAATAATTGTATAATGTATTGGTGTGATGTCATATACACCCTATCAATTCTATACAATCTTCAAGATGATTTCATTTAATATTGTGTGTTATTTTATGTGACGTTTATAACATCCATACTATTATAACATTATAAATGCGAAAAATACTGTTTGTCTCTCTGTAACCTCTTTACGCTAAACCGCTGAACCAATTTTGATGAACTTGTGATATGGAGATACTTTGAGTTCAAGCATGTTCAAGGAAAGGACAAAGGATAATAATATTTTTTTTCCCGGAAAAATGTATTTTTTTTCATCAGTGTACCTTTTTAATTTTTTAAATTTAATTTACCCATCATGATACCATGTTAATTTCCTATATTTTGATCACGGGTAGGATATCAGGTTTATAATCCTTTTGACCTTACGTTTGGCACGTCGTCGTCGTTCAATATAATTATTCAGTCTGTAACTGGTTCCTCATGTTAGTTGTTGTATCGATTATGATTAACATTCATATTTTGGCATTGATTTTAACATACATAATCGGTAAAAGTATACTTAACTAATTTTTTAATTTTGATATGAACTATTTTTTATGGCGTGATCAGGCAATAACATCAATTTTTCGTATAAAATTCCTACTTACTGATTTAATTTAGATGCAGGGCACTTTGTTTGCAATGCAGAAACATCAAAACGAACTATATTCGACGACCTGGAAGAAGAACGTGAAAAACAAGAGGTAAGTATATTGTTTTTTATTTCAATAGGCCTTTGTCCACTTTTTACTATTTTTATTTTATTGTAATCAAAAACGCTCATAATGGTACATAATGTTATTATGTACACAAAAGTAACACCGCATCTTTGACTGCAAAGTTAACAAAATATTTTAAGAGGATACACCAAGGGCTAGAGAAATTAAAAATAGGTATTTTAAAATGTATTGCTGTCTCACCAATCTCAACTCTCCCACCACAGAGCGCGATAGAGACAACACGACAAAAGTTCTAAAAAAATCATCGATTCGTTGTCCGCTGATTTCTTCTCCAAAACTTAACCGATTTAAGTACTTTTTTCATTATGAATTGAGCTGTGTTCCTATGTTTTAGTTTTTTAGTATATTTTAGCCAGTATTGTTTTCTGGGTGGCACACAGAGGCAAATCCGGCCATTTTTTTGGGTTTTTGAACGTTCATATCTTTTTTATTAACTAAATTATGAAAGGAAAGAAAACCTTGTATTAATGGCCATAGATATTCAGGAAAAAAATTATAAATCTACCGGCATTATCCAGGAAGGAAACAGGGGACAACGTTTGTATGGAAAAACGGCGGTGTGGACTCCTCTTAATGCTAAGTACTCACATATGTTTATGCTCGATAGTTTTACTCCAAATCGAGTAATAATTTTCACTGTGTGGACCGCAAAACTGACAGCTCGAAGGCTCGCATCGAGCCGCTCGAAGGATCGATGGAACCGGATTGAGCCGGATTGATGGAATGGAATATATCGATTTAGATAAAACTATCAAGCAATGCTGAATGTGTGGACGAAAGCCGTGAGTACTTAGTATAATAACCATTTTCAGAATATCATAAATGTCTTATTTGAAGACTACGGAAAAAACGAAGACAATGATCCTTGTGAACCTTTCACACCACTTGAGCCCGATGTCTCTAAACTTACAACTTTGAGTGAAGCAAGTAAGTATACCTTATTGTTTGCATGTTGTATGGTTTTTAGGGTTTTAGGCTACGAATAATAAAAACTAAGGAAAAGTAACTCCGTCAAAAAACATACTCCACAATACTTGTCAAAAAAGTGTACCTTGGGTACACATTTCAATACATTTGCAAAATTTAGGTGACCTTGAGCGGTGCTAGGCTGACGTTACATGACAGATCAAAAGGAACCAAATTTAAAACGGTAATAGTATGGGAGTTACGATTCCTTAGTTTTTATTATTCGTAGGTTTTAGGGTATTATGATAATGATAACACAGAATGTTGAAAGGTGTATAAATAAAAATATGTAAAACCATATTATAATAATTTTGATAGCTTGTGAGTTGTGAGTCTGTCTGTCTGTCTCTTCACACATTGAACTACGCAACAAAGTTTTAGTCAAAACCTTGAAATAATATATTTTTACAATTTACACTTCAAGTAATTTTGAGTTTTGGAATTTTGACATACTGACAGAATGCAAGGAATATGTTTGGCGCCTGAAGAGTCAACAACAAAGAAACATCAAAGCATGGCACTGTAAGTTAAATTAAATTATATTATATTACAACAAAATCTTAATAACAAAACAAAATATGTGTACGTAAGTTAGTACATTGCATCAACATTTTACACCCACAGGTCACATGCAGGAACTTTTTCAGAATCCTCAAAATAATACAATGGAAATAAAAAATGGCTATTTAGCTGAATTGCCCATTATCTACGGGGGCCACGATGTTGAAATAGCTCAGTTTCCTCACATGGTAAGAACATAATATTATATTATATATACTTATAGAATCTGATGTAATATTAGAACAGTATCTTACTTCAATCTTAATTTTACTATCCGATAAAATAGTTAAACTTTGAAGTAAGACTTGTTTACATATTATTATTAGTACCTGGATGACCTAGCTTTGCTCGGTATAGCAAACACTCATTGACTTCGTGTTACTTAATAACGCCATCTGCTGGTCGTTAAAACAATTAGTTGCTAACAAACTAGTATTATTATTCGCCAATAGATGTCAGGAAGAGTCATATATATATATATAAAATTTGTAATTCTTTGCCATTTCAGGGAGCAGTCGGTTGGCGCTGTAAAGATACCGCTAAGGAATGGGTGTTCAAATGTGGTGGCAGCCTCATAAGTGACAAGTTCCTCCTGACGGCTGCACATTGTACCAAGTTGTCTCCACGATTTGTGTCTGACATTGTAAACGGGGATCCAGAAGTCGTGATGTTGGGCGTTGAAAATATTTCGAACACTGTGGTGAGTTACGACTGTATGTTTTAACATATAGCTGTTTAGACTATTAATTAAAGTATATTATTTTATTTCCAGGGAAAAAAAACTCGAAGACCAACAATAGTTAAAATAAAGAACATCATCGTACATCCAGGATACAAGGCGCCGAAGAAATTTGATGATATTGCATTATTAGAAGTCGATACTCCAATAGAATTCACGCCTTTCATAATGCCAGCCTGTGTCTGGCCTCATGCTGATCAATTGCCTAGTTCCACAAGTGAAATATCTATTACTGGGTGGGGAACTACCGAATCAGGTAATACATGAATGACGTAGTTAAAATATTCACGCAAGTTATATAGTCCATGTCACTGACTAAGTTTTTACATTCATTAAAATCGGATCACTATAACTGAAATTGTTGAAAGCTATCTTATTTATATCTTAAATGACATACTTTAGATGTTACAGTTTACAGGTTAAGCGTAGACGTAATCACCATACATATTATTACAAATAAAAATATAATTGTTATTTTGTATCATTCACCAGGTAAACCATCTTCAATTCTGCAAGCAGCTGATGTCGAATTTCTCGATACAATAATCTGTGACGCTTTGCTGAGGCCATTTTACAATCGTCACTGGAATGGTTTCACTGATAAACAGATGTGTGCTGGTAATCTGGATGGTGGAATTGACACATGTCAGGTATAATATTATTCGATACATTACCTACATGGAGTGTATCAAGGGAAGTTTGAGAAAAAAACTTAAGGAAATGTAGTACGTACTCGTATATTGCATAATATTAATATTGCTATTAACATTGACCCAGAATATTTAGTTATAGATTTTTGTGCGAGGTAATTGGGATATGTGGGAGAGCCATGCTTCGGCACGAATGGGCCGGCTCGACCGGAGAAATACCACGTTCTCACAGAAAACCGGCGTGAAACAGCGCTTGCGCTGTGTTTCGCCGAGTGAGTGAGTTTACCGGAGGCCCAATCCCCTACCGTATTCCCTTCCATACCCTCCCCTATTCCCTTCCCTTCCATTCCCTACCCTCCCCTATTACCCTATTAAAAAGCCGGTAACGCACCTGCAGCTCTTCTGATGCTGCGAGTGTCCATGGGCGACGGAAGTTGCTTTCCATCAGGTGACCCGTTTGCTCGTTTGCCCCCTTATATCATTTAAAAAAATCGTAGGCCTTGGAAATTACTTACTTGTCTCAAAAATACCCGTAAACAATAATATAGCCATAATTACGACACGACTTTAAAAGTTAAGCATGAATATAGTTATTTATTTTGCTGCGTAGTTTGTATGTCAATATAGAATTAGAACGATAGTTGCATTGGTCATGTTCATCATTTTCAGGGCGATTCCGGGGGTCCACTGCAAGTAAGACTCAATAGTGGTCAAATCGACTCGGCAATCCATATGGTGGTTGGAATCACATCATTTGGCTTCAAATGTGGTGTCAGAAATCAGCCAGGAGTATACACTAGAGTAGCGAGCTACATCGACTGGATTGAAGAGCACGTTTGGAATGGAACAATAACCCATTAGATCTTTTTAAGTTATGACTATCATGGCATGGCAATGGTTATCTACATGGCTATAGCGAAATCGGAAATAATATTCTTTGAAATATTATATTTTAACACTACAATAACTTAAGAGCCCATATGACCCTAACTTGACTACATACATTAACCTAGATCTCAAAATCTGTAAGGTCTAGAAAACTGATTTTTTGACACAAGTAACTTCAGTTCATAAAGATTAAATGCTCAAGACGAAAACACGATTACTCAAAAAATGCTCGATAGTTTCTTTTTTACAAAAAACCTTGTTTTAGACACATTTTTGCTTGGATCTTCGAAGTTTGCTGTCTTTTCTTTAATATTTTTTAATATCTAAAAAGGTATTGATAAAACCTAAATTTGCTCAAAACACTTTTTTCATAATCATTATAGTTCGTCTTTTATTCAAGTAAAACTAACTCGGCGATGATTCCGCGTCGTCCTTTTTCACCTGGCATATGAAAGACGGGCGTGAGTGTGAAGAGAGAAGGACGATGTTTGATTTGTAGACTCAGGTGAGCTCTTAAATTTGCATTTTATAGTAATAATAATAATAATAATCTTTATTTCTTATAAACAGTTACATTACTAAGATACAAGATTGAAGTCACCTAGTAGGCCTAAGCCTGTGTCAGGTAACAACGCTCTTCCATACCTAAAAAACCGCAGAAGTCACTTATTATATATTATAAACAGACTATTTAAGTTATTATTAAAACTACTTTAAGTACACAAGAAGGAAAATACTAAACAGTTAACAATTATAATACACAATTTTAGCTCAAAACTAATAAACTCATGCTTGATTGTGCAGTTATGTATTATAGCAAAGAATCCTTGTGTGTGTGTGTGTGTGTGTGTGTGTGTGTGTGTGTGTTTATGAATGTGATTTTATATGTGAAAGTACGATTAATCTACAACTTTAATGATTTAATTTTATAGTTTTATCGTGCCTATCATTTTTCTATTAATTTCTCTCTTATTTCTTAATAATAATTAATTCCTCTACATTCCAACGGTATTTTATTAAGATTTAATTAAAAAATATATACTGTTAATTTATTTTGTTTTAATTTGATTAAAAATTAAATCTTATTTCATTCCCATACAATTTGTTCGATCCAATCAATAAAGCTGGCAACTTTTATGTACACGCCAGGTATGTCCTTCCGCGCACACCCTACTCCAAACGACGTCACTCCGATGAGGTAATGAAATTTGTTCTTCGACGGAAAGTCCAGTGGTATCTCTATCTGTAGAGGTCCACCTGAATCTCCCTGCAAATAAAAATACAAATTTAATGGCTGCCATCTACGAATAATAAAAACTGAGTAAGAGTAACTGCGGGGGAAAAATATGTGTCCACGAGTCTACAAAATGTGACCCAAATACGTGCATACTTTATGCATGTATTCGGTACACAATTTTGTGCAAAAAAATATAGAAGTGACAATTAATGTCAACGGCTTTATTTCGTAAATTTGAGTGTTAGCGTTTTGTTGCTATTGCCATATATTTTTAGTGTGCGAAAAAGAACAAAATTCAAAACGGGTGAAGTATGGGAGTTACGTTTCCTTCTCAGAACAGGAAAATAAGGTTTCCTTAGTTTTTATTATTCGTAAGCTGCCATTCATAAAATATAGTTATACTTACTTTAAATCTTATCATAATAAAATCTATATAAATAGAAATGAATTTTTAATTTTGTTACTTACGCTAAAACTTGATAACGGCTGAACCAATTTGACTAATTTTAGTCTTAATGTTATATTCGTTGAAGTCCAGTGATGATTAGGAGGGAAGTGATACAAAGTAGTTGACCGGGTCATCTACCTCTAGTACATAACATTAAGCTTTGTGTCTTTCAAAAAATTTAAAATGTTTTGTATCTTGAAAATATATTATACTCACTTGGCATGCATCTACACCACCTTCTAATTTCCCAGCACATATTTGATCTTTGAGTCCACACCATAGTCTATTACAATAGCTTCCCAGTAGAGATTCACACAGACCTGAGTCTATGATATTCACATCTGCCACTTGTAGTTCATCCGATGTTTTTTTGCTTGCTAGAAATTGTTAAAAATGTTTTATTGTTACTTTTTATACATCCAAAGCTATTTATTTGTTGTGAGTTCCATTCACGACTTTGTATGGTCAATTGTTTAATTTAACAAGTAGTGTAATTTTTCCATTAATAAAAATGTTTAATTGAAGTTTACTTCAGTCATAAGGAATAATATTGTTACATCAAATACTATCTTACCTAATTCAATCACACCCCACCCAGTGAGTGTAGCTTTAGTTCCAAGTTCATTAGTATCATCTTTTGTCCATAAACAAGCTGGTTGGATAGTATCTGTAAACTTTACTGCTTCTGCCAACTCTATGATAGCTATATCATAGTACTTTTTGGGCGCTTTGTAATCTGGATGCTTAGTAAATTTTAAAATTCCTATATCTATTGGACCTTCACCGCCGAAAGCCTGTGAAAGTAATTCAGATGTTAGCATAAATATTTGCATATCTCTTGGCATTAACTAACGTAGGCCTACGTTCAGCAGTAGACGGCAATAGGCTGATGATGATGATGATGATGATGATTGGCAAATTATGCTTTGTGATTATGTTTAATTAAATCACAAACAAGTTTATTTATATTTATGTTTCTTAATGCTATTGAAATCAAAACAAAATATTTTGATAAGAATTATAGTTGATGTACCTGATGTTTGATATTTTTGTCTCCGAGCCTTACTACTTCAGGGTATATGTTATCAACACTCGTGTCTGCTGCTGACGTTTGAGAACAGTGTGCTGCGGTCACTGTAAACTTGGGACTAACCAGTGTACTCCCACACATAAATCTCCAACCAGAAGAGGTACGCCAACCGATGGCTCCCTGTTTGAGGAATGAATCAAATCAAATCAAAAGTTCTTTATTGCCAGCATAAAGCTTGTTTATATTTTAACTATAGGAATGGGAATTAATGTTCATTCCTCATTCCAAGCAGTGTAAAAATATTTTAAATTTCTTTTTCATCCCTCGTAGTAAAATTTTTATCACCGCCTAATTTTTTTTAAAATTAGCTAGTAGCTAGCCTACTAGCTACTTGGTAGCTTAGCAAGTAGCTAGTAGGCTGATTGATGCACATTGCATCCAAAAGTGGTCTTCTTTTAAGGAAAACATAACATAATATCATGAACCATACCATGTGCGGAAAGTTCCCAGCTTTAGTGGTAAATCCACCAACTACGGGAGGCAGGATATCTGCTCTTTCAGATAATGCTTCACCTATGTAAGAGATAAGACTATTATATCCAGAATTGCCACCTACTGCCTCAACTTTTACATCGAGTTTTTGTACTGACACAACTTTACATCTATTTTTTTGTACTGCCTCAACTTTTACATCTATTTATTTTTCAGACCAACTAATAAACTATTAAGATACTGATACCATATGTGGAAAATCTCCAGTGTTCGTATCATGTCCACCGATAGCACCAAGTGGAGGACCTCCGTATTCTGGATTTGATAATGCATCACCTATGCAAGAAATATTTCTTACGATTTAATCAGGTACTTTGACTTTCCGATCTCAGTCGCCAGCGACCGCGTATGACAAAAATTCAAATGAAATGCCACCTTATGACATCCATACTTCCATACTAATATTATAAATGCGAAAGTGTGTCTGTCTGTCTATCTGTCTGTCTGTTACCTCTTCACGCCCAAACTGCTGAACCGATTTTGCTGAAATTTGGTATGGAGATAATTTGAGTTCCGGGAAAGGACATAGGATACCTTTTATATTGGAAAATGTAACTACAGTTCCCGCGCGATGTACGAATTTTTTGGGGACCGTTTGGGGACGTCATCTGGTAATAATTAAAATTACTCACATTCTTCTTTTCTTCTTTCGATTATGTCTTGCACCTTTACATTCCAAATGTACTCCTGGCATTCTGAAATTGTAATAATTTTATTTACAGACTCTCACAGTTGATAATCTGTTTAGTTCTTTATAACATTACAAATTAATGCTTTGTACTCACTAGCTTCGCTTATTCTACGTCCGGATCCAAAGTTCGGCTGTAGAGGATTGTATTTAGCACAAGGGTCATTTTCTGGTGGCACTGTTGAACTGTCCGTAGGTTGCTCTATGTTTTCTTTTTCCTGGAATTTATTAATACGAAACAAAATATAGGCCTATATACATTTATTTGCATATTCACTTAGCATAAATAAACTAGTCACCTTTTCATAAAATTCATCAGGCCAAACCCAGCTTTGTTGAGTCTGCAAAAAATATTTTTATTAGAGTTCAATTAAAAATATTTTTATGTTTCCGTACTTAATTATCTATGTTTAATTTTTTTAAAAACAACACTTATTCAGAATTTGTATATATTATCTAAAAAAATCTTTGTTTCTGTAGTCAATACAAATAAAGTAAAGTTTGTCTAAATTATTATATTTGCAATTAGCATTATATAACTACATGATATACTTACTGGAACTGAAATCACTGCACCAAAATCATTGGACGCTTTTGAGAACACTCCACTGACTACAATCATGTAAAACAGACACTAATTTATATTATAAAAAAGTTAAAACAATAATACTACTAGTACATGAGCTGTTTAACAATAATTTGCACGATAATTATTAAAGTAATACAATACCTAGTAAAACAATTACTATTATTTTTAAACTATTCATTATGTACGCTTTTCACTGTGATCCAAACTCTTCTATACGTCAATGTTGTTTCCTCTTCACAAACCACTGTTGATTATATTTTGATTACTATCTTATAAGTGAACAGTTTTTTGCTTCTCAATAAACCAGTCCCACCTTGACAAAACCATATTATTATAGTCGTATGAATTATGATCGAGTTACGTGTTGCTGTAAGCTATGAGAAATCATTAAATAATTTTCCTTTTTAAATTAAGTAATTCCCAAATCATATAAAACAGACAATATTATTTCCAAACTCGCAGTAAGAAACAATGACTGATATACTGGGTGTTACAAAAAAAGTCATAATACTTTAGCGTGTAAATGAGTCCCCTGTATATTTAGATTTCACTGTGAAAGTAGCAGCGTTGAAAGTAAAGTTGAGTAACTTTTTGTAACTTTATTTTAACTTTTTAGTAAAACCAAATTCATGACAAGGTTTAAGATTAAGATTACCCGTACAAATCACAAAAAAATATTGCTATTTCAGCGCAACTACTTCACATTTCCATCTATATTATAAGGGAAACATACATATTACATACACTAAAATATTTACATTTTGTTTTGCTTCACTCTGTATAGCCACAATAGACAGAACTTACGTTCGATCTGTCTATTGTGGTATTTAAACTGTACTTAAACCAATTATTTTATCAGTTATTGGTTGCAACACAAAAGTGTATTTCAACGGTGTTTTCCTATTTCGTTTCGTTTTTTTTTTTGTTTCCTTTAATTCACAGCGGAACTCAATAATATACGAACTAGAGACCTTGCCTTGACCTTAACGTGACTTAATATACTACTCTTTAGACTTGAAAGAAATAAGAGTAGTTTTAACGATTTCTTTATTTAAAATTCAAATAATAGGGAATATAACTTAAAATGTACAAGATTGGTAGAGGGCGCTACTATCACATACAGTAAATAATCTGAACTAATTCCGACATGTTGCTCACGTCATATCAGAATATTGACAGAAACATTGCCAAACGTCGAACTAAATTTTGAGTTGGTGCTGCCTCTATCGTGAAGACATTGCTGGCAGTAATAAATTATCCTATAATAACAAAATCACTGTCGCCACACGACGCCTTCGATCCAGTCTACGAAGCTGGACACGCGTGTATATATTCCAGGCAGATTTGGTTTGGCACATCCAATCCCGAAGGACGTCACGCCGATCAAATAGTGCATATTGTACTCGGTCTCAAACGGAAATGAAATTTTCACTTGCAGCGGTCCTCCTGAGTCGCCCTGAAATGGCACATATTATTTTAATTTTTTTTGTTTGTTAAAAGTTCTAATGGAATATCATTGTAATGGCATAAAGTTGCGTAAAATTTATAAATGGCATTTTTAGACACATCCAATATGATCCTAATTTAATGGTGACGCCATTACAATGTTATTAACTGTCAGTGTCATAGGGACCAAGGTTCGCCGCGCCGAGTATAAGTATAATAAAGTATTTTTGTTCTTCTGTTGTTTTTTTATAAAAACTGTTGATTTTATTGATTACACTCCGGACAAGCCTTCGTGACTTATAGAGTATACATAATTATTATGTATATTTTAAACTATTTATGTAATTATATACTTAAATATTTTATTTATATAAAAGTATTTTCATATACTTTTGAACATACGGGTCGAATTGATAACCTCATTTTTTTCATGTTGTAAAAATCTATAATGTGATAAAAATCTATAACATAAAATTATGGTCGACTATAATTGGTCGATAGCTGCTGTGGTCTAATTTTATATTTTTATCGATATACGCCCATCCCTACACGCACACTACGGGAATTACACACAAGCATGAAATGGCCACGCGCTGGCGAGCTAAGAAGCCATCTACCTATATCCTTAATCTATGCTGTTGACGACAAAGTGACAAATTGAAAATGGATTATAGTTTTTTTTATTGAATCTTAGATACGAGTACTATTAGACAATGCTTACACGGCCAGTCTGAGATCAGCTGAGTTCCAGAGACAAGAGTTGAAAAAAATATGATGAAGTCAATATTTTTTGCAAAATATAGGTAGTAGTCCTAATGTCGTTGAAACTAAGGTCTAATATCGACCATTGGGCGAGCTCTAGTTATTTTAATTAATGCTTATTGTGCTTTTAATAAAATATAATAATATAACGTTATACAAACCCTACTCAAAATAACGAACAAATACATACTGTATGCCAAATTATTCTATTGAAATCGATTTTTCAATAGAATAATGTAAATCACAGTACATATATTTTGTTTATAGTTTATGATTATAAAGTGTAAGAAAATTGGTCAATCGAATATTACACTTACGTTGAGTAAGCAGGGTCCAAAAAACTGAGTTGAAGATTTATTTTTAACGGAATCGAATTTTAAAAAAGATTTTAAAGGTGCTAACGAATTTCGTTAACTATTATTTTACATAATAAACAAGACTTAAAAGCAGTCAATTCAATGATTGCTCAAGCACAAACGTAGGCAACAACTATTATTATATTATGTTAAACTAGCTAAATTAACTAACCTGACATGCGTCTACGCCACCTTTCAGTTTTCCCGCACAAATCTGAGTATTCTGGACTCCGCACCACAGACGGTTGCAGTAAGGCTTCAGCAACCTGTCGCAATGACTTGAATCTATAAGATCCACATCAGCTGCCTGTAGCTTTGGAGATGTGGTTTTACCAGCTGCAAAAAGATGTGATACATAGTATGAATAAATAAAAACAACTTTTAACAAAAGTTAGCACATGAAAATTTAAATTTAATAAAAATGGATTTTCAAATGTGTTAGTCTCAGTTTTTCATCGATCTGATCCATCAATCTGATTGACGAAATACTGATGGATGATCAGTCCATCAATCTGAGGGTTAGACGATCAGTTTTCTGTTAATATTTACCAGACTGATAGATCAGATTGATGAAAAACTGATCGTGTAACCTACGTCTTAAAGATTTCTTTCTTCAACAACCAACCAACCAACTTATACAATGAAAGTCAAATCAATAGCTACATCTTATCTACTGACGCTCATAATTATAGGCTATTTTTAATTTACCTGTATCTATGACTCCCCATCCGATAAGAGTTGCCTGTCTGCCAAGTGTGGCAGTATTGAAGGCAGTCCATAGACACGCGGGCTGAATCAGCTTCGTGAACCTTTCTTCTTTGGTCAGTTCTATGATAGCTATGTCGTAGTATTTGCTTGGAGCCTTATACTGTGGATGAGTTATAATCTTCTGTATTTTGGCATCTGTTGGCCCTACTCCATTGTCAAACTGTGAACAATTTTTGTGATACATATTAAGTGTTACCTTATTTTACTTAGCATAACTACAAGAAGCTATATTAGTTGTAGCTGGAGTTACCTCTTTTTTAATTTTTAGTATTTTTACTTGACGAATCCGAAGTATGGCTGCATGTTGTTCCGACTAACAATTCAAAGCTACAAACAATCAAAAGCATTTAACTTTCTTACCGAATCTATAATATTTTTATCGCCCAGCCGAACGATTTCTGGTGCTCTATTCGCCACTTCGGTGTCTGGAGGAGTTTTTGAACAGTGGGCAGCTGTTATCATAAATTTTGGGCTTATCAGCGAGGCACCACATTTAAAAATCCAGCCCCCGGAGACTCTTCTCCATCCAACTGCACCCTGTAATCATTTAGAATTGAACATTATATCTGATATTTTTTTAATATTGTGTTTTTATGAATGAATTGCTAAAACATACTTGGTAACAATGATATTCTATGTTACTAACGTAACTAGATTGGAAGTTTACGGTAGCAACGCGTTGCCACTTCGAAGATGCCTGCAGGCATATCTCACATACATAATGACATAACGAATATATGACTTGACATTGTCTTTTGAACAAAAAAGTGGTTACGCATTTCTGAGAATCTTTTGTAAGACATTGCTACTCTAGTATTTTAGAAACTCATTGCTTGGTAAAGTATCACTCCATACTCAGAATATAAACTAACAATAGTTAGTGACTAACTAACGAAAAAAATGTACAGTTTTCAAGGTTTGAAAATTAACTTTTTATAATCCTTAAAAGTATTTTTAACTACAGCATGATCATAGGTAATATAGGATATACGTGGGAGAGCCATGCTTCGGCACGAATGGGCCGGCTCGACCGGATAAATACCACGTTCTCACAGAAAACCGGCGTGAAACAGCGCTTGCGTTGTGTTTCGCCGAGTGAGTGAGTTTACCGGAGGCCCAATCCCCTAACCCCTACCCTATTCCCTTCCCTACCCTCAACTATTCCCTTCCCTTCCCTTCCCTACCCTCCCCTATTACCCTATTCCCTCTTAAAAGGTCGGCAACGCACTTGCAGCTCTTCTGATGCTGCGAGTGTCCATGGGCGATGGAAGTTGCTTTCCATCAGGTGACCCGTTTGCTCGTTTGCCCCCTTATTTCATATAAAAAAAAATTACTACAATGTTTTCACGACATTACCAGCATCTAAGACAGTAAAAAAAAATTTTTTTCGAAGTTTGATAACGTTTCTGTCAATATTCTGGGTGTTCAGTATGTTGGATTTTGGTCGGATTGTTTATTGTATCTGCTAGTAGCGCCATCTACTCCGACCTTAGCTTAATAATGTTCCATATTAAAGAAGTATCTTACCATATGTGGAAATTCTCCTATGACAGTATCTCGTCCACCTATCACCAGTGTGCGTGTAGTAAACGGTCTACATTCAGACTTTCTCTTCTTCGTATCTTCTATGTTCTTTATTGACCAGATATATTCTAAGCATTCTGTAAGCAAATTAAATTTTGTAAAGAAATAGTAAACCTTTTGAAAGCCTCTGCGTTAGATACTTAAGATACCACTATTCTGAGATAAACAGTTACTCTCAAGTTTTTACTTAATGTGACCTGTATTTCAATAAACCTCAGTCTAAAGTTAGACTCACAGATCTAGAAGATATAAAGTAAGATTTTCTAAAAAAACAACTTACATTAACAAAGTCTTAAACTTACTTTCTTCGCTGATTCTTCTTCCTGGCTTAGAAAAATTTGGCTTGACCGGTTCGACTATCGCACATGGGTCGGTCAGTTTAAAGTTTTGATTATTTGTAGGTTTTTGGGGTTTAGGCTTCTGGGTTGTAGCCTTGTAAAGAACGAACTGAAATTAGAATTTTAAGTATCTATACAGAAAGGTAGACCGTAGACATAAAATTTCCCCGCAAGACAAATGATTGCGAGTATATAATCAGAACCTACTAATATTGACTTTTTTAAGGTGGTTTGAACTTTCCTTACTTGTATTTTGTATGCTACCAAAATTTAAAATATGATTATTGTTACAATAATAATTGTGAGATAATATGTTCAGAATATTAAGGAATTGAATATAATAGACGACATTTTAAAGAATTTGCTTTGAAGAAAATATTTGTCTGAGATAAGTGAAGAAATAAGTACATAAAATATTTAGTGCACAAAATACTAAGTACATACCCTAGGAGTTGTATCTTTTGGAGGACCGGACCAAAACCATTGCTGAAAAAATTATGGTAACTTTACTCATTTTGTTTTAGACAAAATCTATATCAATTTTGAAAAAAGCTTTTATAAATGCATCGCATTGCCTCGACAAGTTGCAATGTGGACTGACTCTTCAGGCAGAATTAGACTGCTGTTAAAAGCTACGACTATGAATGTTTGATATCCATACTTCCATACTAATATTATATATTTTATAAAATATGCGAAAGTGTGTATGTCTGTTACCTCTTCACGCTCAAACGGCTGAACCGATTGGGCTGAATTTTGGTACAGAGATACTTTGAGTCCCGGGAAAGGACATAGGATACTTTTTATTCTGAAAATATGTACGGTTCCCGCGCGATAAACTAATTTTGGCGCAACAGAGTTGCGGGCGTCATCTAGTCGTTAATATACCTTAAAGACCTCCTTAAAAAAATAATGGGCAATCCTCTAACAATGCATTCCTTCCTTGCCCTTCTCATAGATCAGACATCATCCACCCGTCTTTCAACGTACAGTCTATACTACTCTGGAATGCTCTTCCTCGAGAAATCAGGCTAACCAAAACACAGTTAAGTTTGTGAGTTTTATTTGAAGCAGTTGGCAGGAAAGTATTAAGGTGACGCGGCGTCAAAGTAAAAAACCGTGTTGGATATCGACGGGTGAAAGCGGAAGTGGCGTAACTTGAATTTTGGCCAAAATAACTTTTTAATTGATTGTTGTATAAAAAAAAATTCTGCGTCGAATGGTCTATATCTCGTCTTTCTACGATAAATTCTAGTAAAGTTACGACCATGGATTTTTACCACCTTTTAGCACAGACCTTAAAACAATTTGTCGTAACTAGACGAAAAACTGCAATTTTTGGATAAAAGATAGATACGGCAATGCGTGAGAAATTAGAAAAAGATACGACACAGGTTTTTTAACGCTCGAGTTTGATTTGAATGAGTTACGACATTTCTGTCGCCTAAAATACAACATTCCCAAGGATACGACAATTTCGCTGCGGGAAATGTTGTGTACTTTTATACATACGACAATTTATTTCATACTTATTTCATAGGTATGAAAAAGTTATTACATTTTAAACACATAATTTTAATCTTAAACCTATACTTATATATAACCAACGAATATAGTTGAGTTATGTGTACTGAGATAAGTAACGCCATTTCATCTCCCTCCCGCCCCTCTATGATACCTTCGCTGGCGCTCCCTATACGCCGTTCTTAACGCCTTTTAGTTGATGCGCGAGCGTCGATTTGAGAAAACTAGTTTTTTGCTGTATTCTTAACACTATTGTATCAACGCACGTTTATTCGTGTCATAAATTAAGCTTTATCAAGTGTAGTGAAAGCAGAGTGGGCCTTTTTTTTATGGGCAGGGCAACCGATCATGGGTGCCCCGGGTTAGGGATGTGCCTCAGTTAAGCTGAAGCACCCCGGGGGTATGTGGGACTATTACCCACTAAAACCACCTGCGGCTTGTCTTCAGCCGTATACGGAGGGATGTCCTGGATCTGTCTAACACAGGACTCCCTCCACGACCGGACTTCCTCCAAAATAAGGGAACGCTTTGGCAAACTGAAGACTTCCCCTCGGCGCCGGGACTAGCTAAGCCGGTCAGGTTCCCATTCTGACCCGGAGCCCTGGATTAGACAGAAGTTTGGAGGTTCGCGTAACGACGGCTCCGTACTCCCATCCTTCACCAGCGGAGCGGAACGGAGGATGGATCATCCTCTCGCACGCAAGGACGGTTTCGCAGTAAGGGACCGCCGCCTGCTAGGCCCCATCACTCTCGAGCACGCAGCAAACCCTGCTCGAGAGCGAGAGGTCCCGCTCAAGCACCGCCAAAAATCATGGTGCTGCACGGCCCAACAAACGCACACCTCGAGGGTGTACTGGGCCGTGTCCTCCGCAGCACCGCACTCATGGCAGGCTGGCGTTGGCTCCCTCCTGGCGACATTACACAAGTACGCACTGAAACATCCGTGTCCAGTGAGTACCTGTGCAAGGCGGAAGGTGAGGGGTTTTCTCTTGCAGCGCTGCAAGAACTGGATGCAGAGCCTGAGCAGTACGTTAACTGTACTGGGCCTGTGCCAAGCCCTCACCTCACCTCCTCAACAGCCACTGCTGTCCCAGCTTTCGGACCCGCTGGAGCTCCTCCCAATGTAGGTCATCGCCCCGTGACCTCTCTGAAACGAGGAGGTGCAACTCGGTAGAGACCGTCGCAACAAGCTCCCACGCCGAGTTTTCCTCCAGGGCAGTGGCTGCCACCCAGGACCCACACCGCAAAGACCCGCTGCGCTCTTCGCAGCTGGGCCTCTCATATATTCTTACGAGCGGTGAGGGAATCTGCCCAAATTGGGGCACCGTACAGGGCTATACTCCGACAGACTCCGGAGTATAGCCGCTTGCAGGCTTTGCTGGGCCCTCCTATATTAGGCAGAGGCCGACCCAGCGCTGACGCCGCCCTTACGACCTTCGGTCCCAACTGTTGGAAATGTGGGCCGAAGGTCCACCTCCCGTCCAGGATGAGTCCAAGACATTTAAGCGTCGGACTCATCCTGACCTCCATCTCTCCGATAAGGAGTCGTGCTCCGGGTGGGGGACCTCTCCTTCCGAGTACGGACTCGGAAGGAGAGGTCCCCCACCCGGAAGAGTAGGGTTTCGGGCTTGCTTAGGCGTACCCGAAGCCCAAGCCACTCTATGCGGCTGACAATGAGGGATGCTCCCACCTCAGCCAGCCGCGCAGCCACCTAGAAGGTCTTCTCTCGGAATAAGACATAGGTGTGGTCGCAGTAACAGACGAGCACCATGCCCGAGGGAAGAGCACACCGCAGGACCCAGTTGAAGCAAGAAACATCCAGACGCGAACCTTGTGGGACACCGCACTCGACCTTCCTCCTCTCTAAGGATCCCAACCCGTCCTCGTAGAAAGCAGAGTGGGTCGGCTTCTATTGTGTTGAAAAAGTGTGCTCCAGAGTTGGCTCCGGTCTTAACACGTCTTTTTCGTTTCTCCTACGCTTCTGGCATTGTCCCGGCTTCTTGCAAGACAGCTTTGGTGTACCCGATCCCCGTTCCAACTACAGACCAATCGTTATAACCTCCGTCTTCTCGCAAATTATGGAATCCATTATCAATAGCCAGCTCTTTCGATACTTGGGCGGCTTGGGATTACTAAGCGACAAACAGAAGCGACAAAGACCCAGGAAACTTGAACCTCGGATACTTATCGTTTTGAAAAATCCTTTCTTTGAAGACCGCTTGGCGTGGACAGGGGATGGGGGCTACAGTAGGTATAGCTAAATTAATATTGGAATTTGTTGTGGACTGTTGCCAACAATAATTATTTTCACAGAATTCTTAATTATATGTGTACTTTAATAATTAATAATAAAATTAGAATAGAATCAAAATTTAAGGGGGGCTCCCATACAAAAAGAAAACTTTTGGCCTATTTTTTCTCTATAACGGTACGAAACTCTTTGTGCACGAGCCCGACTCGCACCTGGCCGATTTTATTGTAAACATGGTAATAAATTCGGGCAATCTATACAACAAAAAAATAATTTTGAAAATCTGACCACAAACAGCAAAGTAAAAATTAACTCCTCCTTTTTTGAAAGTCGGTTAAAAAAGTATCTAAGATGTCGACCAGGGATGTAAGGTATCATCATGCCAAATTTCATTGAAATCGGTCCAGCGGATTCAGAGATTAGCCTGTACAAACAGACAAACAGACAGAGAAACAAAAATTTCAAAAACAGTTAAAATGTGTTCTACTTCTGTTCTAACATGCCCCTGACTCGTTTTTTCAAGTTTTTATAATAACATACATTAATTAATGTATACCTACTAGTAATTTTAAATTATATATAGTATGATATTTAAAATAAGTTGTATTAAATTAAGAATATTTTTATTATTACATTAGTAGAGTAGTCTCGCTTTATTAAGTGAAATGCTTGCTGATGACTTCAGTTATATTTAGATTTTAGATTGCTCTTCATTTATTTATTTTTTCATCCTCTCGCACTATTGGCACCTACACAGTTTTGTTTCTGAACACCTAAAGGTTGACTGGTAGAGAATGCCATTCGGCAATAAGTCCACAGTCTACGCAGGCGGACTTATTTATACTTTATTATTTATTTATTACTTTTATATACTATTATACTTTTTGCACAATATTGGTACATACCAACATTGTGCAAAAAGTATAAATAAATAAATAAAATAATTATTCTTCTTGTGTTCAAATTTCTCATTTATGGGGGCGACTAACCCTAAATTGTCGATTTTATAATTCATTTTTATACTTGAAAAAAGCCCCGAAATGTTTCATTTTCTAAACATAGGTACCTACTACATTATTTTCTAAACATAGATACTACATTATATTTCCGAGGATGAACCAAGCGAAAACACGATATACTTATTAAAATTTTCTCGATAGTTTTTCTATCAAAATCACAAAGATGCATCTTATTTTCACGAATTTTTCATATTATAGGTATTGCCATATCCGTTTATTAAACTAAGTTAATATTTTAACACATTGTATAAAATTCTATCACTGAGAAACTGACCTAGCGGATTTTTTAAATGTTGTATAGTTATTGAGAAAAAACTAATTTGGCGATGAATCCGGGTCGTCCTTTTTCACCTGGCATATGAAAGACGTGAGTGTGAAGAGAGAAGAACGCTGTTTGGTTTTTTGCGTTAGTCGCCCTCGTTAAAATACTATGAAATTGTAAAATAATATCTTACCCTTTTATCTCTCACTCCATTGTTTTCAATAGTATTATTTTCACTACGAACTTGTGACACTGTATAAACAAAAGTAACATTAGCAAAAAAATAGGTATTAAATATCAAAATTTGTAGGTTTACCTACCGAAAATTAAAGCAAGTGGTAGGAGCAGTGAAATTTTCATTTTATTATATTAAGAAAAAATATTTAACGCGCTGTGTCCTCGAGATTTAAGAGGAAAATGTAGGAAAATAAAGTGTTATATTTATGTATGCATCGTTAAGGGACTGTACCATGATTTCATATACATACGTAAACACTGTGCACTTTGAACAAACACTTTACATTGCGTACCACACCAACTCACCGTCTTTCCCTTTAGTACCAAAACCAGCAATGATGAGCACGCTCATTGAATCAATTGTGACCTTTCAGATGTTAATTCCATGTTCTCGTTCTTGCGGTGCATTGATCTAGACTCTAGAGCAAGTTTGACAGAAAACTTGTTTTCTGTTCGCACACAATTATTATTTTATTGATGTAAGCACTTTAACCCGCGAGCACTCGCGCTGTGAGCATTTTGCTCCCAGTAAATTTAAAACACGTGCCATTTTGTGAAAATTATGTTTATGGCCATCGTTTCTCCAGTAGCTGAATTTTGTTTCGTCCCTCACCCCTGGATAAAAATAACTTCTCGCCAGGGTGCGCTATTCGCTCGTACGAGGAGGTTTGTTGCGTCGTACTCGTATACCATTATATATGCGGCATTTTGCTCATCGCGCAGGTATAGGCGTAAGTACTTTTTTCCTTATGAATAAATTATTTTTCATCGTATGGACAGTTTACTGCTAATTTTATGTAATGGTTTTAAATTACTGTTACGGAAAAAAATTATAACGTATTTCTATTACAGATGGATCGGGATCGAAAATATGAATGCATATTGGTGTGGACTGTGGTCATATCCAAAGTAGAGCACCTTGCAAACCTTGTATATTATCTACAGAAACATCGTATTTTAACCTGATTAAATATTTATTACTAGAATCTGAGTTACCAGGACAAGAAAAACCAAATAGAATCTGAGTGGTTTGCCTAAGACTCAAAAACCGGAAGACCAAAAAATGCCATTTACTGCCAAAAATTTTTATGTACCGATGCAAAGTTATAAATCTTGTTATATGTGTAAAGCTCAGAAATATAATAAAGAATAACCCTTAATTAGGCGCATCAAGAAAATCACACAAGTAGTCGCATGGGGTCTTCTTTTTTTGTTAGCCTATACTATCTCTGGGGTCTTTACTGACCCCAAATGAAATAGTGAAAATGAAGTTGAAGAAATAAATAAAATTAAAAATCAATTATGCAAATTGTTAGAGGGCTTTACTGTAATTAATATTAATAAACAAAAACCTTTCATTGCCTCTTACACCAAAAAAAAATCAATCAACTTCTTTTCCGTCTCGAAATCTCCAAAATATCACTATAGCTGAGATCTAGATGAAAAAATATATTTTTCACTCTGATAAACAGATTTATTTGCAGCACCGAAGGAATAAGATCTTGGGATAAAATTAACAAACATATTTTCCACACTTTTATAATTAGTCGCATGGAGTTAAATATAATTTGATCCCATGCGTGATGCGACTAATTAAGGGTTAACACTTCCCACATATCTAAGTTTTCTTTTTGAAAACTCTTTATTTGTGAAGTTTTTTCAATCATACCGCCTTAGGAGACTGAAAATTTTCTTGTCATGAATGTTAATGAAGATTAAAAAGATAAAATATCATAATATTAATACGCGAACGAAAAACTTTGTAACCCTTTTTACGAAAAATGGGGAAACGTAGGTGCATGAAATTTTGCACAGTTATAGTTTATATGGTGAAGGAGTGCTTTGAACTAATATTATTTTGAAATTATACTTTTATCACTCATTTTTTAACAAATAAAACATTACACACACTACAACACACACACATGAGAAATGACAGATTTTTGAGTGACAAGCCTATACATACGAATTATACTTTTTTATTTATGGTTGAAGTCTGTTGTTGTTAAGTTGAGAAATTGAAAATGGATTTAAATAGTTTTTTTTATTGAATCTAAGATACTATTAGACAGTGCTTACACGGCCAGTCTGAGATCAGCTAAGTCCCAGAGAAGAGTTGAAAAAAATGATAAAGTCAATATTTTTTTTCAAAATATAGCCGTAGTAGTCCTGTCGTTGAAACTAAGGTCGAATTTCGACCATTGGGCGATCTCTAGTGTTGAAACATTTTTAAATACTTATATACTTTTTATAATAAACAAAGTGTTCTTTATTTTTTAAAAGAATGAAAAAAAAAATTGCTTTGTATAACCTGCATTTAATGACATTTATAAACAGCAAAATGCTCTACGCGCGAGTGCTCGTGTAATTTGTAGGAGCGCGGGTGCTGGCGGGTTAAATCAGGTGTTCATGGTAAACCAGACTGATGTCATAGTAAACAGTAAAATAAGTAAAAATTGTTTTATTTCTGAGTTGAATAAAATCTGTTCAGTAAGTACCTAATTACTCATTATATATTAATAAGTATTCATTCTTCCATACTAATATTATAAATACGAAAGTGTGTCTGTCTGTCTGTTACCTCTTAGCGCGCAAACCGCTAAACCGATATTGCTGAAATTTGACATGGAGATACTTTGAGTCCCGGGAAAGGACATAGGGTATAGAGTAAAAGCCTTCGATGGCCAGACCTTCCTCCATTTTGTAAAGCTGAAAGTTTACCTGTTTGTGGCCTTTACAGAGGTAAGAACGACCAGCAACTATGGAGTTTCGGTCGCGGTTACTTTGGGAGGTATCCAGTTCTGAAGGTCCCTGACCTTCCAGAAAGAGTAAAGATCAATTTCATAGCTTATAATAATAATAATAATAATAATAATAATAATAAAACTCTTTATTGCACACCAAAATACATACACAATATGAATTATAAATAAATAAATATTATAACTTGTTGATGTACAAAAGGCGAACTTATTGCTACTAAGCAATCTCTCTTATATTCTTTGCTGTAAATGGAGGAATCTCGTCTTCCAGTGCTGGACATTTTTGACAGCTGCCAGACACCCTAACTTTTTAAAACTATTAGACTTTGAGGGTGTCTAACAGTGGGAAACAACCACAAGCAATTATGTTCTCAATTTTCGTTCTTTTGAAGTCGGTACTGGCTAAGTTCTATATCAAGTACATATCTCAGTTCGGCTGGTACCGACTTCAAACTAATGAAGATTGAGAACAGAATTGGTTGAGATTTAGTCGCATTTCGGAATGAAGAATAAGAAATATTTCATACTTTTTAGATCATATTTTTAAGAATATTATTTTATATACGTGGGAGAGCCATGCTTCGGCATGAATGGGCCGGCTCGACCGGAGAAATACCACGTTCTCACAGAATACCGGCGTGAAACAGCGCTTGCGCTGTGTTTCGTCGAGTGAGTGTGTTTACCGGAGGCCCAATCACCTACCCTATTCCCTTCCCTACCCTTCCCTATTCCCTTCCCTTCCCTTCCCATCCCTACCCTCCACTATTACTCTATTCCCTCTTAAAAGGCCGGCAATGCACCTGCAGCTCTTCTGATGCTGCGAGTGTCCATGGGCGACGGAAGTTGGTGACCCGGTGGTTGGTGGTCAGCTGACCCGTCTGCTCGTTTGCCCCCTTATTTCATAAAAAAAAGAAAAAGAATATTGTTTTTACCTTGGAAGTCGGTTTAAATTTTTTTGTTAAAAAATAATAATTTTGTTTCGGTTTATATATAGAAAAACCTACGAATAATAAAAACTAAGAAAAACCCTATAACTTTTGAACTCGTTACCTTCTCTGAACCTTTTTAACTTATAACTTTTCAAGACTTGAAAGAAATAAAAGTAGTTTTAACGATTTCTTTATTTAAAATTCAAACAATAGGGAATATAACTTAAAGGTACCATCGAGGAAATTGATTCCTAGGCAGTTGACAGACCACCGTCATTTGGTCGGATCAAGTCAATTCAATGTTAATTGTGATCTGTCCGGTTGATATAACGTGACCAAACTACGTAGTACCCCCATCTGCCTAGGAATCAACTTCTCTGATAGTAAAAGGTTTGTAGAGGGCGCTGCGCTACTAGCACATACAGTAGAATATAATCTGGACAAAATCCAACATAATATTGCAAACGTCATATATTGACAGAAACGTCGAACAAAACTCTTTGTTTACTGTCTACACTACTGCTGCCTCTAGCGTGAATACATTGCAGTGATAAATCCTAGAAATAATAAAATCACTGTTGCCACACGACGCCCTCGATCCAGTCGACGAAGCTGGACACGCGTGTATATATTCCAGGCAGATTTGGTTTGGCACATCCAATCCCGAAGGACGTCACGCCGATCAAATAGTGCATATTGTACTCAGTCTCAAACGGCAATGAAATTTTCACTTGCAGCGGTCCTCCTGAGTCGCCCTGAAATGACACAATATATTATTTTAAGAAAAGCTAATATACAAACACACAACGGTATTTGAGTACCTAAATGAATCGAATTTTCAATAGAATACTCGTAACTTGGCATACAGTGTTTTTAAATTTATAATATATATACAGTCTGTAACAAAATTAAGTGATAATACTTTAGGATGTGTACGTGTTTCTTGTAGAGAGTTCACTGTGAAAGTAGCAGTGCTGAAAGACGAAAAAAATTTTTCACTTTTGTATGGGCAAGGGCCCGAGAGTCACGAGTTTCCCCATACAAAAGTGAAAAAATTTTTTGGGCTTTCAGCGCTGTTACTTTCACAGTGAACTCTCTGCAAGGAACACGTACACACCCTAAAGTATTATCACTTATTTTGTTACACCCTGTATAAAATGTAATATCGGATATCAATCAATCAATCAATCAATATCATATGTATCAATCGAATATTACATATTTTATACTTTCACCGTTTCTTTACTTTCCATACTTTCAACCCCAATTTCACCCCCTTGGGGATAGAATTTCCAAAAACGCTTCAATACCTATCCATTCATTTTTAATCAGCAGTCCAAAAATAAACTTTCATATTTCTAACTTAAGAAATGACGGACTTTCATTTAAACTTTCAACCCCTATTTCACCCCCTCGGGGTAGAATTTCCAGAAACGCCTAAACACGTATCCAATTATTTTTAATCAGTAGCCCAAACATAAAATTTCATGATTCTAACTCAAGAAATGACGGACTTTCATTCAAACTTTCAACCCCAATTTCACCCCCTTGGAGGTAGAATTTCCAAAAACGCTTAAATACGTATCCATTCATTTTTAATCAGTAACCCAAAAATAAAGTTTCATGTTTCTAACTCAAGAAATGACGGACTTTCATTCAAACTTTCAACCCCTATTTCACCCCCTTCGGGGTAAAATTTTCAAAATTCCTTCCTTAGTGGGTGTCTACTTAATAAAACAACCCTTCTCACTAAATTTCGTGGCTGTAACTTTAACAGTTTTTGCTCAGCGATGATGAATCAGTCAGTCAGTCAGTCAGGACATGTAATTTTATAAGTATAGATTTCGCCCGTAATTCAATAAAATATATTACAGTGACTAAATAAGTATGTCACCATGGCAACGTCCATCGCTATCCCGTCGCACAAACGATGGTCGCCGTCAGTCTCGAGTTGTAATAATTTACTATTATTTATTCAACAACAAATGCAGTTATCAATATAATAAGTACCCATATACAATAATACCATACCCGATTCTCAGACCCACTGAATATGCATTTAAATTTGGTTAAAATACAGTAAAGCCGTTTCGGAGGAGTAAGCGGCCTAACACTGTGACACGAGAATTTTATATATAACGAGCTTTTGGCCGCGGCTTCGCTCGCGTTAAGAGGTATTATTATATACAAACTTTCATCCCCTATTTGAACCCCTTGGGGTTGGAATTTATTAAAATCTTTTCTTAGCGGATGCCTTTGCCTACGTCATAACATCTACCTGCATGCCAAATTTCAGCCCGATCCGTCCAGTGGTTTGGGCTGTGCGTTGATAGATCACTATGTCAATCAGTCAGTCAGTCACCTTTGAGTTTTATATAATTATATACATATAGATAAGACCTAATAGCAAAATTTTACGACTCAGTAATTGCTCAAGCAGAAACGTAGGCAACAACTAATAATATTATATTATGTTAAACTATATTGTTGCGGTGGGTTGATCGAGCCCGTTACTATGCCTAAAACCCCATGGTGTTCCACTCCCCGCAGTGGAGCACCATGGGGTTTTAGTGGGTAGTTCCTCGTCCCACATACCCCGGCCGATGTCCACAATCCGCCGAGGATGCGCAAAGCATTTCGCCATTGTAATTTTTTTTTTACTATAAACTAACCTGGCATGCGTCTACGCCACCTTTCAGCTTTCCCGCACAAATCTGAGTATTCTGGACTCCGCACCACAGACGGTTGCAGTAAGGCTTCAGCAACCTGTCGCAATGACTTGAATCTATGACATCTACATCAGCTGCCTGTAGCTCTGGAGATGTGGTTTTACCAGCTGCAAAAAGATGTGATATGTATGAATGGTAAAAACAACAAAAGCTTTTAACAAAAAGTTATTACATGAAGTAATTTAAAAATCAAAAAGAATTTTAATCGACATCTAAAAGAGGAAGAGGTTCTATGGTCAGTGGCATATATTTTATTGAGCTGTAAAACATTTTTTTTTTTCAACAATACATACCAACTTACTCATACAATGAAAGTCAAATCAATAGCCTACATCTTATCTACTGACGGTCAAAGGCTGTTTTAAATTTACCTGTATCTATGACTCCCCATCCGGTAAGTGTTGCTTGTCTGCCAAGTGTGGCAGTATTGAAGGCAGTCCATAGACACGCGGGCTGAATCAGCTTCGCAAACCTTTCTTCTTTAGTCAGTTCTATGATAGCTATGTCGTAGTATTTGTTTGGAGCCTTATACTGTGGATGAGTAATAATCTTCTGTATTTTGGCATCAATTGGCTCTACTCCATTGTCGAACTGTGAACAAATTTTTGATGATTGTATGTATTTCCTTCTAACGGTTTAAAGCTACAAACAATCATAAGCATTTAATTTTCTTACCGAATCTATAATATTTTTATCGCCCAGCCGAACGATTTCTGGTACTCTATTCGCTACTTCGGTGTCTGGAGGAGTTTTTGAACAGTGAGCAGCTGTTATCATAAATTTGGGGCTTATCAGCGAGGCACCACATTTGAAAATCCAGCCCCCGGAGACTCCTCTCCATCCAACTGCACCCTGTAATCATGCATTAAAATTACGCACCACTCTCTCGTATTTATGGTATAAAATTTCCCATTTAAGTAAACTAGTGAAGGAGTAGGATCATTTTCAGACAAACAAACTCTACCGTTAGTTATGTTACTATACTACCATTAATACACCTATTGTAACATCTACGAAATATGATGCTATAATTCTTACCATATGTGGGAATTCTCCTATGACAGTATCTCGTCCACCTATCGCCTGTGTAGTAAACAATTGAGGAATTTCCTCGCCCGCTTCAAGTTTTTTCTTGTTACCTTCGACAATAATTAATATTATAATTGGTTTATTATTACATACCGAGATTCATAAATTAATCATTCAGATAATAATATTATTAATAATGACTCAGACGCTTACCTATTAATAGCACAAAATTACAAGTAATAATCATTATTGTTTACAATTTTGTTCATCACGTGGGAACCCTAGATTTTTTCAGTATAAAAGTATCCCAGATGTCCTTTCCCGATACACAAAGTGTCTCCGTACCAAAGAAAAATCTGTGTAGTGGTTTAGGCAAGAAGAGGTAATAGACAGACACACTTTCGCATTTATAATATTAGTACCTATGAATAGACTTTTAAGTTTGAAGATATAGAAGACTAGTGATTCTGATAAACATAATATTATAGTAACAAGCAAAGTCATACTTACATTCAGCCTTTCTCTTCTTCGTATCCTCTATGTTCTTTATTGACCAGATATATTCTAAACATTCTGTAAGCAAATTAAATTTTTAACTAAATAGATTTAGTAAAGCTTTTGAAAGCCTCTGCGATTGTCTTAGGTACCGTACTTACTATGTTCTGAGATAGTCAGTTATAGCTCTCAAGTTTTTACTTGTAAGCTGTATTTCAATAAACCTTACGTCTTAAGTACTCACAGATCTAGAAGATGAGTAAGTAAATTAACGTACATTAAAAAGTAAGATTTTCTAAAAAAAAAAAACAGCTTACATTAAGAAAGTCAGATTAAACTTACTTTCTTCGCTGATTCTTCTTCCTGGCTTAGAAAAATTTGGCTTGACCGGTTCGACTATCGCACATGGGTCGGTCAGTTTAGAGTTTTGATTATTTGTAGGTTTTTGGGGTTTAGGTTTCTGGGTTGTAGCCTTGTAAAGAACGAACTGAAATTAGAATTTTTAGTATGTATAAAGAAAGTAAGGAATAAAATTACCCGCATAGCAAATGATTTCGAATATAAAATGTGAACCTACTAATATTTACTTTGAGAGGTGGTTTGAATTTTATTCAACAACTTTCTTTACTACCAAACCTACCAAAATTAAAAATATGATAATTGTTATATTAATAATTGTGAGATATGTATTATAATCAGAATATAATAGACGACATTTCAAAAAATTCGTTTTGAAGAAAAATCTTTGTCTGAGATAAGTGAAATACATAAAATATTTTGACCACAAAATATTGTGTACATACCGTAGGAGTTGTTTCTTCTGGAGGACCGGGCCAAAACCATTGCTGAAAAAATTATGGTAACTTTACTCATTTTGTTTAAAACGAAATCGATAATATCAATTTTGAAAAGCTTATATAAATGCATCGCATTGCCTCGACATATTACAATGTGGAATCCTTGAGGTAGAATCAGACTACTGTTAAAAGCAGACTATGAATGTTTGATATCGTTAATACATTATACTTAAATACGTCATTAAAACATTTAATGGGTATATTCTTCTTGTGTTCAAATTACTCTTTTAAGTAGAAATACAATGAAATTGAAAATTATCTTACCCTTTTATCTCTCACTCCATTATTTTCAATAGTACTATTTTCACTATGAACTTGTGACACTATAAACAAAAATAACATTAGCAAAAAATTAAGTACTAAGTATTAATATGTTAAATATCAAGGTTAATCCTACCGAAAATTAAAGCAAGCGGTAGGAGCAGTGAAAATTTCATTTTATTATATTATTAATAAAAAAATATTTAACGCGTTGTGTCCTCGAGAGTTAGGAGGAAAATGTGGGATAATAAACAGTTATATTTATGTATGCATCGTTAAGGGACTGTACCATGATCTCATATACATACGTAAACACTGTGCACTTTGAACAAACACTTTCCATTGCGTAACACACCAACTCACCGTCTTTCCCTTTAGTAACAAAACGAGCAATGATGAGCACGCCCATAAAATCACTTGTGACTTTTCAGATGTTACTTTCATAGTCAAGTTCTAACGGTTCATTGATCTAGAGCTAGTTTGTGAGAAAACTTGTTTTCTGTTCACACACAATTATTGTGATGCAGGGGAATCCCTTATTATTTTATTGATGTACTTAAATCAGGTCATGTTCATGGCAAACCTGACTGATGTCATAGTAAACAGTAAATAAATAAAAAGTGTTTTATTTCTGAGTTTTGAATCAAATCTTTTTAGTAAGTCCTTAGGTACTTCATTACTTATCCATACTATACTAATATTTTAAATGCGAAAGTGTATCTGTCTGTCTGTTACCTTTTCAAGCTCAAACTGCTGAACCGATCAACCGAAAGATACTTCGAGTCCCGAGAAAGGACAAAGGTTTTTTTCCCGGAAAATTGTACGGTTCCCGCGCGTTAAACTGACTGCATCTGACTGAGTTATATATATTATAACATATATATTTAATATACGGGTTAAATTCGATAAAACAGTAATTTATAGTCAATTATATAGTGCAATCAAAATATTAATATCATTTTTGTTTTGTGATTGAATTTTCAAACTAGATTATGTCAAAGAAAAGAATTCAACGACGACTCTGCTCCTATAAAAATCTTAAATTAATGTCACAAAAAAAAATACTACGAAGGATTTATTCATGTTTTTTATTTGAATAACAGAAGTCTGACATGAATCATGCAAGTTAACTTTGGTATATAAATAGATAGATAGATAACTCTTTATTGTTCACAAATTGGTACTATAATTAGTTTGACTAACATGTTTACAGTAAAATGTGGGCAAGGGCGGCCTTATCTCTATAAGCGATCTCTTCCAGGCAACCCTGCGGCTATGGAGATATTGCATAATTAAATAAGCAGGGTAATACAAAAAGTCGACAAACAATTTTAGCAGATGCTAGAGAAAAACTTAATATCTAATATATTTACATGGCACTACAGATGATTTAAGGAGTGAGCACACTGAGACGGGCCGTGCCGGGGCTCAGCGTGCCGGGGCTCATCGCAAAAATCAGCCTCCATACAATTTGTGTGGAAGCGGAAATCCGCTGCGCCCCGACACAGTGTGCGATACGCGCATCCGCTTCCATACAAATTGTATGGAGGCGGATTTTTGCGATGAGCCCCGGCACGCTGAGCCCCGGCACGGCCCGTCTCAGTGTGCTCACTCCTTTAGTGAGCGACTCTGTTTAAAATATGGTTATTGGTTATGCAGTTTTGATTTGAAAATAGCTAGTGAACTTGACTCTCAAATGTCACATGGTAAATCGTTCCGCAATTAGTGTGCAGCTCTCACAATAAAAGAACCCCTGAAATAGTCAGTTTTAGTGAAGGCCACATGGAGTCCTACTGTACCCAGAACGCACTGAACGGCTTTGGTCACTCTTTCAAATAGGGAGGACAGCGAGGATCGCACAGAACATTGTACAGTAGTCCGAGGACATGCTCATCCCGACGGAGTCTGATGGGCAGCGAACCAAGTCGTTTACGATATTCTGAGGCGTGATCGAACTTACGCAGTTCACACACGTACCTAACATTTTGAGTAGTCTCCCCAACTTATTGAGATATTCCTCATTAAGTGTTTTTAGTACATTAATAAACATTACATAAAATCGTCAAATATAAAAAGAGGTTGTTAAAATAAAGTTAATATACCTAGCGGAATAGAGAAACACAGGCCTGAGCAAGAGAGATGTCACTATCAGTAACACTGCGTGGTAAAAGGAGACGTGTGATACATGACAGCAGCACTCTTTTTTTGACGTCCAGTTGACAATTTAATCTCATAGAAATCATGTTCAATCATGCTTGTGTAAGTGTATACGTACACATATTTTTACACACAGATGAAACCAATTTCTGTTTCGTTTGACATCTCGAGATTGTTGCTCTATTCCGCTAGGTATAATAAATAACCTTATTATTGTTACAGAGCAAACGTTTCAGAAGTGAGACTTCTGTCAAAATTCGTGAAACAATATTTATTTATTATTGACGCAACCTTGAATTTTCACTCTCAGTGCGCTTAACTACGAATAATAAATAGTTTTTATTATTCGTAGGTGCTTAAAGAAGTTTCACATCAAAAGTAACATTTTAAAGTTGAGAAAGCTAAAGTTTAGAATAAGGGTGAAGCCAGACGAGCGTAATTTTGTGAGTCGTGAGTTGCAGAAATTCAGTCGCGTAAATATCTTTTTATACAAATCATGACTCCAAAATTACGCTCGTGTGAATCAAACAGGACTTTTGTATGAAACTGAATGCAGCAGAATTTCTGCCAGCCGAAACTCTGCGGCTCGCAACTCACAAATTACGCTCGTTTGGCTTCATCCTAAGCCCCTGCGATTTTGGTGGTGAGATGGGTTGAGTAGGGAGGGTTTGGGTTTGGGTTTAAATGCGAATTTCTCCAAAGCGTTAGTATTCCTGAAGGTGGGGGTGATACGGTGGTAACCCTCCTCCCTTCTCACCCTCCCAAAAATTGTCGGGTTTTAAAAAAAAATCTAAAATTTATTAATTTTACACATTTTATAAGTCATCAGGCCAAACGACACTTTCGATCCAGTCAACAAAACTGGACACTCTGGTGTAGATGCCTGGGAGATTCTCCCTCGCGCAGCTGATACCGAATGATGTTACGCCGATGACACAATGCATGGACTGATTCGTCGACGCTGGGATCGGGATTTTTACTTGTAAAGGTCCACCTGAATCACCCTGAAAAAAAAGATATAGGGAATATTATGAGTAGGCATTAGAAAGAAGAAATATCTGCGGGCATCGACCTGGCCGAGTCACATCGTGGCTCGGAGAGATCAACTTTATAGTTGGGAGCCTTAGAAGATCTCCTCTATTTAAATAGTTGTAAACAACTATTAAAGTATATAATTCAATAACCTTTCATCAGAATTGAAAAGGACTTCAGATAGGAAATATAAGGCTTTAGAGAAAGGAAAGAGAAATCATCATAATATGAATATTGCGGGCATCGGCCTAAAGAAGATCTTCTTCTAGGGGTCAATTCAGACCGCAACGCGATGCGTAGATGCATTTCTAAATTTGTACTAAATTGACAGATTTGCAAGACGTCTCATGAAATTGAAATCTGTTAATTCAGTACTAATTTAGAAATGCATATCTACGCATCGCGTTGCGGTCTGAAATGACCCTTAGGCATCCATTACACGGTAGGTTTTGCTGTCAGTTTTACCACACTCATGTTGTAACTGATAGATAACCTAGCGTGTAAGAGCGTGACAGACGGTTGCATGAAGTTGATTGACGAAAATCGGAATATTTTGATTTTTGCTTCATGCCACCATCAGTCACGAATTTTGAGTGAGTGTTGTCACATCTGACAAAATAGGAAAAAAAGTAGAAAACGTATACCGAATATTTTGACTTTGACTGACATAAAACTGAAGAGAATTGAGTGACCGTCTAATACCATTCGTCAGTCCATCAGTCACCATCAGTCAAACATAATTCATGATTGACGGAATTGACTGTCGCTTGCATGAGCGTGTAATGGACGCCTAAGGATCCCAATTATATTAACATAACTATTATTTATAATCCAATAACCTTCAATCAGAGTTGAACATTACCTAAGAAGAAATGCTTCACTTCATCTACTCTTTAATATTCATATTGTTTATTTCATTAATCTCTCATCAATTTTTTTAACTATTAACCAACCTGACAAGCATCAACTCCGCCAGCCAGCTTCCCAGCACAGACCTGGTGCTCCTGCATCCCGCACCAATGCCTGTTGCAGTGGTTCTTCAGCAGTTCGTCACACACACTCGAGTCCAGCACATCCACAACTGCCGCCTGGAGCTCAGGAGACGTTGTTTTGTTAACTACACATAAAAAACACTAACATATTGTGATATTTCAAGACTAATTATAATTATGCTAGCTACAAAAAGATGTGATAAACTAAGCGAAGTAATAAAAACAATTAATTATGAGAATTGCCAACTAAAATAATAATAAAATCAAATACTACTCAAAGGGGAAGATAACGTTTTTATTATTAGCAATCATAGGATTACTAATCGTTTCAAATACGAAGCTCAGAATACAGAACAAATCTGTACTCTGAGATACGAGGATAGTATTTTAAAACGATTAGTTATCCTAAAAAACGTCACTGAGGAGGAAATCATTGTTACTAATGTTTATTTCCATAACGATACCACAGTATTACAATAATGGAATATTGTAATACTGTGACGATACTATAATTAAACCTGTTTCAATAACTCCCCATCCAGTGAGTGTAGCCTTGCCGATGTTGGTTGTGCTGGGATTGGTCCACAAGCATGCAGGCATCATGTACTTTGTGAAGAATACCGGCTCCTCTAACTCTATTAGAGCTATATCGTAGTACTTCTTCGGGCTCTTATAAAGTGGATAATTTATTATTCTTAGAATCTTCTTGTCAAACATCTGGGCATTCAATCGAGGGGGCTGTAAGTAAAATTGATTGTCATTCAAATTGCGAAATGTCGGTTACTTATTTACAGTAGTTGTAGGCTTGCGAACATTTTTAGGCCTTGTTTTATTGTTTTAACTTTAAATAGACGACGCCCGGAACTCCGTTGTGTATTTTTTGTATTTTGTATTTTTTTTCTCCGGACTCTAACGTATCAGCATAACAAATTTTAGCAAAATTGGTTCATCGGTTTGGGAGTGCAGAGGTAACAGATAGACAGACAAACAGGATTTTGCATATATAATATTAGTATGGTTACTCACAAAATCAAGAATGTTCTTGTCCCCTAATCTTACGATTTCCGCAGTAGTACTCATAAGATTAGAGTCTGGAGGAGATTTTGAACAATGAGCAGCCGTCAACATGTACTTTTCACTTATCAAAGAGCTGCCACATTTGAAAATCCAAGTATTACTAATAGTCCTCCATCCTAAAGCACCCTGGTAAATAAAAAATATTTTCATACTATTTTTCATTGCAAGCTTGGTTAATAGTGCTGCTTTTTCTTTGACATAAGCATCTTCATAATATTAAGTGTAAAAAAAAAGTATAATTTTAATGTAGTCTAATTTCTACACTCAGAGACATTCAATTATGATTGAACTTCAATTTAATGAAAAGTTTTACAGATAATGTATGTCAAAAATTTCATTTAATTAAAGTTACATAATTTAATAATTATAAGGCCTTTGCCCAGCAGTGAGACAACATAAGCTCTTAAAAATGTTCCTGGGTGCCCCAGAAAGGCAATATAATATTACAATGTTTTATTGTTAGTTTGTGAAGATGGTATTCGCCAGCGATCGAGGTTTATTGAGACTGCAGCCCTCTTAATGCATGTAAGCAATGTTAGGAGTATACAGAAGCAATGTTGAAGCAGCGGCTACTACCATATGCGGAAATTCTCCTGGTATAGTATCTCTTCCACCAACAGCAAATGAAGGACGACGGCCTTCTGGCAGTTGTAACAAATATTCTAAACCTGCAACAGGTCATATGTCATATTTTTGATACAGAGTGCTTTAATGCATTTTTTTTTATTTAATAGTTTTCATTTAGACTATATAAAAATTCAGTTACATTTATCGTTATAAATAATAATATTGTGAAAAGTTTAGTCTAAATGCTGTATGGTGATGGCTTTCTCCAGTATTTTCCATTCGTTTACATGTCACCAGCGACCACATTTGGGTTATGTGGTCGCTGCATGTCAGTTTACATATAATATTGCTCTATGCCAGGTATAGCTGGAAAGCTACTTGCCGAAAATCATCTCATCAGTTTTCTGTCTCTCTTTGCAAGATATACGATGCTTTATTATTTAAAAAAAATGACTTACAGTCTGCACCATTCTTTTCTATAATCACCCTGGCCTTAGTATCCCATAAATATTCCATGCATTCTGAAAGTTGTAATGTTATATTTTTTTATTCAAACAGTAGTTTGCGTTTAGAAAAGGAAGTTATGTTGAATAAGGTTTACGTTTTCGGGATGACTGGTATCGAAAAGATTAATATTTGAAATGTATGATTTAGTTTGTAAAATACTATCACTTTTGTCTGTCAACGACTTAGATACCTATTATGAAAAAAGGTTGTGATAACTTACTTGTTTCACCAATTCTTCGTCCAGGCTTCTTAAAATTAGGTTTTTCAGGTGGAAGACGTGTACATGGGTTTTCTACTTCATTTGGATTCGGCTTTGTTACTTCAATAAAGGTTTGAATACCATCAGTCGAGTTTGTACTCTCCTGTGTACGATAAAAAGTATTATCATCAACAGTGTCATTGTAAAGTGTAACATTATAATAATATCTAACTTCTGTAGTTATATTCTTATTTTACCTTTTCGTCTGTTTCTTTTGGCCCTATCCATGTTTGATCGTGCTGAAAATAATAAATCTCGTGCTAAAAATAATTTAAATTATCGCATATAATACTAATCGTAATAAATTACCCTACATTTGATTTCTAAAATTGCGAAATATGATATTTTCCAAAATCATATTATATTATTATATTGATTTTTTTTTATTTTGGTAGCTTCACTAAATCTAGAGAACAGCTGGACCGATTCGGCAAATTTAAGTCTTGAAATATTCTCGAAAGTCCAGGAAAGATTTACATTAGAAGATTTACATTTATACGTGGGAGAGCCATGCTTCGGCACGAATGGGCCGGCTCGACCGGATAAATACCACGTTCTCACAGAAAACCGGCGTGAAACAGCGCTTGCGCTGTGTTTCGCCGAGTGAGTGAGTTTACCGGAGGCCCAATCCCCTAACCCCTACCCTATTCCCTTCCCTACCCTCAACTATTCCCTTCCCTTCCCTTCCTTACCCTCCCCTATTACCCTATTCCCTCTTAAAAGGTCGGCAACGCACTTGCAGCTCTTCTGATGCTGCGAGTGTCCATGGGCGACGGAAGTTGCTTTCCATCAGGTGACCCGTTTGCTCGTTTGCCCCCTTATTTCATAAAAAAAAAAGTTTACCGAATCATCTAGTTAGTTAATATAAAGAATTTGAAGTTATGTACTAACATAACAAAACAGCTTTTAGATACTTAACATACTCTTTTTAATCTCGTTGTATCTGCAATACTTGCGGCAACTGTAATGTAATAGACGACACTGATTAACTTTTGATGACTAATAAAAGTCATAATAGCTATGTCCACACTATGCGCTTTCGTCTTCAATTTTCGTCATCTTCTTTATTTCAACTTTCGTTTTGGCGCATTCAATAATTAAATTCGTCAACGAATGCAACGCCAACATTGTCATTTTTGTTTTTTGGATACGGTCAGAGGGCATGCGTGGCGGGCATGCCTCACGTTCGCTGTTGACTGCGCTATAACGCATGCCCTTGACGAACAGAAAAAGGCACAGTGTGGACAAAGGTGATGTCATGACAATATTATGTCAATTATTATTATTATCATTGATTTTTAAAATAAAATTACCTTGTGTGTTATTTTATTTACGAAAATCATTATTATTATGATTTTAAGTCGTGACATGCAAGAAGTACTTCTGATAACATTTCCGAATTTAATTAATAATATTATGCTATCAGGGTTGCAATTAAAATATAACAGAATTTGCTACTTTAGGAAATAATTTAATCTAAAATTACTCTTTGAATACTTACATATAAATGCAATTATTGTGTACGTATACATTTTTTCCTTCCTTTTTACTTCAATCAAAAAATTTGACTGAAGTAAAAACACTATAACAACATATTATTTCAAAGCACACTTATTTGTTTTAGCATATTTTATCGCGAGATAAGTGACCTGCGATACTTATTGAGAATAATATTATGTTCGGTTGAGTCATAAATAAAACCTGTTTACTGCAAAAGTATAATTATAATATTACTAGCTGTTGCCCGCGACTTCGTCTGCGTGGACTTTAGTTAATAGCGCGCGGTGTCAACAAAATTTGTGTCAAATTTAAAAACTTTTTAAACCCCTGGTAAGTGGTACCCCTCTAAGGGCCGCGCTACACCGGAATGGCAGCGCTGAAAGTGCTCGCCTCGCCGCTGCCATTCCGGTGTAGCGCGGCCCTTAATTAATCAAAATACCCAAAAACAGCTGTGCAGTGTGCACATAATCTATACTAATATTATAAATGCGAAAGTATCTCTGTTTGTCTGTCTGTCAGTCTCGCTTTCACGCCAAACGCCAAAAGTATCTCTGTCTGTCTGTATGTCTGTCAGTCTCGCTTTCACGCCAACGCCAAATTTCCGAACCGATTGTAATGAAATTTTGTATACAGATAGTCTAAAGCCTGAGAAAGGACATAGGCTACTTTTTTACTGGAAAAAAGGGTTGTAAGGGGGTGAAAATGCGTAAATTTGTTCAAATTAAGTTAGTTCCAACAATTCATAATAGATGGCGCCGTGCGTCTTCTACATCGCGCTGACGCTTGCTCAAAAGTCTTTCTATAAGACGTGGTATCATCTTACATTTAGGTTTCGATTTTTTTCGATTGTTATATCTATTCTACGATATTAAATAACTCAGTACTTTATCTGTGCAGTGACGTGACCTTAAATCTATCAATGATAAATAGTTTATGGGTAAAGTTGTGTAATTGGAGGGCTAAATAAGCTTTAAAATTTGGCATAAAATATAAAGTTTAATATAAAAAAATGAAATACTTATTGTGTGCACACTGCACAGCTGTATTGATTTAAGGGGTACCAGGGTTTTTTTATAAAAGCTTTTGACACCAATTTTGTTGACATCTCGCGCTATAAACTGAAGTCCACGCGGACGAAGTCGCGGGCAACAGCTAGTTACAAAATAAAACGCCATCTGTTTTCATATATTAGAATTAAAATGTTGATTGCATTGATATATTTTCTGGATGGAATATAGGCCAACACGGTACACTCGAACTCCTTTATTTTAGAGCGCCCTCTGTTGTCAACTTGTCACATATATTAGAAATGCAGTAGGAGTTCTATAAGATAAGATAGATTGATTATTATTATACCAAGTGATTATATTATTAAACATAATATTCTAACGTATTAAAAACTATAAACAAAAACATACTAACTAATAAGTATGATTAGTTCTATGTTACAATAAAGTAAAAAATAAAACGCCATCTGTTGAATCGTATTAGAACTAAAATGTTCATTGCATCGATATATTTCTGGATTTTTTATAATATTATACATAAAATATGTTTAAGATTTTTGAAATTTTATTTTAATACACATCCAAGACCCAGGAACATTGAAAACTTTTTGTTCCGCCTGCGGGACTCGAACCCAGGACCCCCGGGATGAGCGCTGGCCACGCGCAATGCGAATTCATTTTCATCGAAATTTTCATGGAAATAAGATATTTTCCCACATCAAAATGTAGCCTATGTCCTTTCTCAGACTCTAGAATAACTGTATACAAAATTTCATTGCAATCGGTTCAGTAGTTTTGGCGTGAAAGCAAGACAGACAGACAGACAGACAGACAGACAGACAGACAGAGATACTTTCGCATTTATAATATTAGTATGGATTTATTATACTGGTTTAGCAAAATGTCATTAACGCGCGACTGTACTAGCTTGGAGGGAACTAAAACCTAAGGCTCGATTAAGACGCCCGTGCAATCGAGCGGTTTGGCCGCTACACCACGAGATAACAAGTAATAATGTGTATTATATTAGCGCGATAATAGCTTGTGAAATGTGATCTCGTGGCGCAGCAGCCTAAGGCTGAAGTCTCGAAACCAGCGGGCAGCGGGACGAGAGCGGCGCATGACAACGTATAGAATTATATGGATAAGCCGTCTAGTACGCCACGGCCCACGCGGCGCGGGCGCACCGACCGCTCGGTTTTTCGGGCATGTCCATAAAAAATATATATATATTGTCACGCGTCGCACCGCTCCCGCCCCGCTTCCCGCTGGTTTAGAAACTTCAGCCTAACCGCTCGGTCGCAGGGGCGCGTATATGTCATTGTCAATTAGAGGTCGACAAGTATGACGCACCCTATATTAAGTATGTTATTCCCAGTGACCTTCGGGGTATTAAGTCTAGCCATTAGCCTAGCCATATTAATGTAGCCTATATATAATATGGTCTGGTACGGGAGCCCTAGAACAACTTTTTTTGATTACTATCAAGCTAATTTTTGTGAGTAGTTTCATTTTGATAAGACGAACAACATTTTTATTTGCGAAAAATCTCGAAAGAGGTAGCTAACAGAGATAAAAGGATTTCATACTTTGAATTGATGGTCCTAAAATATGGACTGTATTATTTGTAGGACAATGTTACTAACTACAAAATAGAACAATCCATATTTTTAGGAACATCAAGTCAAAGTATGAAATCCTTTCTATTTCTGTTAGCTACCACTTTCAAGATTTTTCGTAAATAAAAATGTTGTTTGTCTTATCAAAATGAAGATACTCACAAAAAAATAGCTTGATAATAATAAAAAAAAATCTAGGGCTCCCGATTACTACAATAAAGATAATACATTTTATAAATTAGCGCCTATGTAACATGTGACGCTTCCGCGCCGCTATATTAATAAATCGTTACATTGTACAATTGCTTCTAGTCTCGTTGTGTAGGTCGGATGCATAATAAAAATATACGTGGGAGAGCCATGCTTCGGCACGAATGGGCCGGCTCGACCGGAGAAATACCACGTTCTCACAGAAAACCGGCGTGAAACAGCGCTAGCGCTGTGTTGTGAGTGAGAGTGAGTTTACCGGAGGCCCAATCCCCTACCCTATTCCCTTCCCTACCCTCCCCTACCCTATTCCCTCTTAAAATGCCGGCAACGCACTTGCAGCTCTTCTGATGCTGCGAGTGTCCATGGGCGACGGAAGTTGCTTTCCATCAGGTGACCCGTTTGCTCGTTTGGGTAAATAAGGGGGTATTTCATTTAAAAAAAAATCAAGCCTTAGAAACAATTCTGTCGCACGATTATCTTATCATCAGAAGATGTAATAAAATTTGCTCTTACTAAAATATTATGTAAAAGGTTAGCAAATACTGAATGCTTGGCATTAAAGGTTGGCAAACGTTAATTTTACTCAGCCATTTAAGTATTTAAAATCACTATATCAGGGAATTGTGTTCCCATGAAATGGAATGAAATCTTTATTTCCAAATCTGATAAAACTTTTATTAAAAGTTGATGTTCTGCATGATAATCTACTGGTTTCGAAACCAGCCTGGCATGTCTAACTGCCACACTCAGAATAATATTAATTACTTACATTAACTGTAAATTAATATTTTGACATAAGCCTTAAGCGGATAACAATATCTGTCAAACTCTATGTTTCATCGTCATTAACCCTTTAGCCGCCAAGGTCGGAATAATCCGACAAATATTTTCGTGCCCATTTCGCCAAGGTCGGATATTTACGACCAGTACCACAACTCGGTTAATCTGCCTTTTTTGTTTGATAGCACTGTATTATATTAAAATAATGTTTATACTTGGTAAATAGTTAACGAAGTAATCATTTACAATTGATTACATTTTAGTTTCTTAATTAGAAGACCTAAAAATAATGTCTAAAGTTAAATAAATTACCGAAAATATTCTTAGAAAAGTGTATTGATGTCCAACGCCCGAGTCGGAAAATCCGATAGTAGGGACGGGACATAAGCAATGATTTACAGTTAATACAAAAATCCACATACTTAAATTAAAACATTTCTGTTTTTACTACCTAATCCATACTTCCATACTATAATATTATAAATGCGAAAGTGTGTCTGTCTGTCTGTCTATCTGTTACCTCGTCCCGGTAAAGGACATAGGATACTTTTCGTTCCGAAAAAATGTACGGTTCCCGCGCGATAAACGAGTTTTGGCGCAACGAAGTTGCGGGCATCATCTAGTTTATTATAAAACAAATAAAGCAATGGTTACTAAACAAATAAACGTGTTTGTTTTACTTAATTTATAATAAATATAGTATAAAAATTTCAGTGATTGAATTGACAATTCCCATCCCTATGTTAAGAAACTAATGTTGTCAGCACACCCTGCGCCACGGTCGGAAAAAGACGACGGCTTTTGACGTCATAAGCAAGTGCCGCCTTCTAGAATTTTCCACTAGTGTTGTGCTTATGATGATGCTATCGATAAATGTGATTGTAGTGGATACTTAATGTCTCTGAGTGTGGCAGTAAGTTTTAGTTTAGGTACGTATACAAAAAAATGAAACACACATATTATTGCAATTATTTGTAATAAGGCCCGATTCGACCAAACTTGAAGTTACACGAGTATAACTATCATGAGAATAATTTTACTCCTTTAATTTACTCTAGGGTATTATCGTTTGCATTTTACCAAGTTACTCAAAGAGTATGAAATAAAATGTCAATTATAGTTCACAATGACACCGACCGTGACAGTTGAACCCTGTTGTGCAACTATTCTCAGTTTAATATTTACTCCACCAAAATAGCCCGTGTAAATATTTACTCCCGTGTAATAACCTTATTCTTGGATTACACGGGAGTAAATATTTACACGGGCTATTTTGATGGAGTAAATATTAAACTGAGAATAGTTGCACAACAGGGTGTCAACTGTCACGGTCGGTGTCATTGTGAACTATAATTGTCATTTTATTTCATACTCTTCGAGTAACTTGGTAAAACGCAATCGTAGATATCCTGGAGTAAATTGAAGGAGTAAAATTATTCTCAGTATAGTCACACTCGTGTAACTTCAAGTTTGGTCGAATCGGGCCTAAGTCAGATAAATACTATAATAATATTTCTTAGAAATTGGCAAGGTAATCAAAAGGGTGTACAAATAATTACTTTCCTTATCTTATGGGTTTTGAAATTAGTGTTGAGGTATTTCTGCTAAGTCTATCAATATCTTCCTTCCAAACATTATCTTCTATCCAGTCTATAAAACTAGCTACTCTCGTATATAGTCCGGGGACATTTGGGAGGCCACAGCTATAGCCGAAAGATGTCACCCCGATCAGATAGTACATTTTGTGCTGATTATCCATCTGTACTTGCAATGGCCCACCAGAATCGCCCTGTAAAGAAAATTTCTGGTCATTTTTTGTTTTATGTTTCAAAAGATACTCTCTGGAAAATAAGGATAAGATATATTACTGCAATGTTTTCATGCTAGACCGTAGCACCAGCACTGACTAAAACCAAAAGTTTTGTTCGACGTTTGACAACGTTATATTCGTTTCTGTTATGTGTTAAATATTCTGATATGACATATTGTGCAACGTGCCAGATTTTGCTACATGGCCCCTCCATTATAATATCATCCATCCATTCATATTATTATAAAAACGCGAAAGTGTATCTGTCTGTCTGTTACCTCTTCACGCCCAAACCGCTAAACCGATTTTGCTGGATTTTGGGTTACGGAGATACTTTGAGACCCGGGACAAGATATCGTATACTTCTTATCCCAGAAAAAATCCCGCACGAGAAACGAATTTTGGCGCAACGGAGTTGCAGCCGTCATCTAACACCATCGAGGAAATTCCTAGGCAGTTGACTCCTACGTCATGTGGTCGGCTTATGTCAATTTAATGTTAGCTGTGATCGCGGATGGGTTTGACTTAACGCGACCAAATTACTTAGGTTAGGTTAGGCCGCCATCTGCCTAGGAATCAACTTCTCTGATAGTACATTACAAAAGTTGAGATTACCTGACAAGCGTCTAGTCCACCTGCTAGTTCCCCGGCACAGAGCTGATGATCAGCCAGCTTGGACCAATGTCTATTGGCGAATGGCTTGAGCAGGTGTTCACACAACTCTTCATTAATCATGAGGAGATTCACTGTACGCAGTAACGAAGATGGACTTCTTTTGTCTGAAAAGGATAAAGTAGGATATTATTATCATTTTGATTTTGGGATTTAGTATTTCTTTATCATCTTTATGTCTTGCATAAATACTTTATAACTAATTACGACTGGTAAAAGAGTACCGTTAGGCATTAGTACTTTAATAAGAGCAAGAGCCAACGACAGCCGAACTTTCATCATTTTATACAAGCTGAAAGTTTCAGTAACTGTCATAAAGATCTGACAGTAGATGACGAGATTCCTACAGGTATCCTGAATATCACTGGCTCTTAGGTTATTAGCATTATTTTTAAGGTTACACAAAATCTTGAAAAATATTTGTGTCATTCAGTCTCTTTTGTAAGCAGATATATTAATCACTTAGAATTAGTTATTAAAGTCTTACCAACATTAGTGATCCCCCAGCCTGACGCGACAACTCTTTTCCCTAATTCTTTGGTGCTTGACTTACTCCAAAGACATGCTGGTTGAATCGCAGCACCAAATTTCACTTCTTCTTGCAATTCCAATAACGCTATATCAAAGTATTTTCTGGGTGATTTGTACTTCGGATATTTCATTATTCTAGAAATATTCACATCTACAGCATCGTTGTTGGGAAAATGCTAGAAAATAAAATTTTGATTTCATAAAGAGATTGGAGTAGAATATACGATTGGAGTATAAAAAAGACCTTACAAAGTGTAAATTTGGTATTGCATGACATTTTATCAGTGGCATTGCTACTTGTAAAATTTTATATTATCAAGTCTAGGATTAATTAAAATTTCTGCAAAATGATCATGAACGTACTATTAAATATACATACATAACGTTTTTTATTGTTTCTTTATTATCAAATCAAGTTATCAATATTATCAAGTTCCAGCAATAGACCGCGAGCTTGACCCCCCTGTAGCTCAGTGTCTATTGCAAGTGCAAAGATATTTTTTTTTACTTAAAAGATAGTGTACCTTTAAATTTACGACACCAAGTCTGACAATCTCTGGGACAGTGTTCTGAAGGATCCTATGCGGCTTGGACTTAGTGCAGTGAGCGGCAGTCACCAAGAACCTTGGGCTTATGATCGTTGCACCACATTTGAACGTCCAACCACCAAATATTGTTCGCCAACCAATCGCAGCCTGAATTATAGAATCAGGAATATTAAGCAAAGTTCAGAGTAGAGGGCGCCACTAGCACATACAGTAAATATTCATACACACACGTCATATCAGAATATTGACAGAAAGTAGAAACGTAGTCAAACGTCGAACAAAAGTTTTCAACAAGTTTTTATTAGCTTAGGCTGTATACAGGCCAGTAGCTCTTAAGTTTTTACTTGTAAGCTGTATTTCAATAAACCTTACGTCTTAAGTACTCACAGATCTAGAAGATAAGTAAGAAAATAAGCGTCCATTAAAAAGTAAGATTTTGTAAAAAAAACAGCTTACATTAAGAAAGTCTTAAACTTACTTTCTTCGCTGATTCTTCTTCCTGGCTTAGAAAAATTTGGCTTGACCGGTTCGACTATCGCACATGGGTCGGTCAGTTTAGAGTTTTGATTATTTGTAGGTTTTTGGGGTTTAGGTTTCTGGGTTGTAGCCTTGTAAAGAACGAACTGAAATTAGAATTTTTAGTATGTATAAAGAAAGTAAGGAATAAAATTACCCGCATAGCAAATGATTTCGAATATAAAATGAGAACCTACTAATATTTACTTTGAGAGGTGGTTTGAATTTTATTCAACAACTTTCTTTACTACCAAACCTACCAAAATTAAAAATATGATAATTGTTATATTAATAATTGTGAGATATGTATTATAATCAGAATATAATAGACGACATTTCAAAAAATTCGTTTTGAAGAAAAATCTTTGTCTGAGATAAGTGAAATACATAAAATATTTTGACCACAAAATACTGTGTACATACCGTAGGAGTTGTTTCTTCTGGAGGACCGGGCCAAAACCATTGCTGAAAAAATTATGGTAACTTTACTCATTTTGTTTAAAACAAAATCGATAATATCAATTTTGAAAAGCTTATATAAATGCATCGCATTGCCTCGACATATTACAATGTGGAATCCTTGAGGTAGAATCAGACTACTGTTAAAAGCAGACTATGAATGTTTGATATCGTTAATACATTATACTTAAATACGTCATTAAAACATTTAATGGGTATATTCTTCTTGTGTTCAAATTACTCTTTTAAGCAGAAATACAATGAAATTGAAAATTATCTTACCCTTTTATCTCTCACTCCATTGTTTTCAATAGTACTATTTCCACTATGAACTTGTGACACTGTATAAACAAAAATAACATTAGCAAAAAATTAAGTACTAAGTATTAATATGTTAAATATCAAGGTTAATCCTACCGAAAATTAAAGCAAGCGGTAGGAGCAGTGAAAATTTCATTTTATTATATTATTAATTAAAAATATTTAACGCGTTGTGTCCTCGAGAGTTAGGAGGAAAATGTGGGATAATAAACAGTTATATTTATGTATGCATCGTTAAGGGACTGTACCATGATCTCATATACATACGTAAACACTGTGCACTTTGAACAAACACTTTCCATTGCGTACCACACCAACTCACCGTCTTTCCCTTTAGTAACAAAACGAGCAATGATGAGCACGCCCATAAAATCACTTGTGACTTTTCAGATGTTACTTTCATAGTCACGTTCTAACGGTTCATTGATCTAGAGCTAGTTTGAGAGAAAACTTGTTTTTTGTTCACACACAATTATTGTAATGCAGGGGAATCCCTTATTATTTTATTGATGTATTTAAATCAGGTCATGTTCATGGCAAACCTGACTGATGTCATAGTAAACAGTAAATTTTTTTTTTTATTTTATTTCTGAGTAAATTTGAATCAAATCTTTTTAGTAAGTCCTTAGGTACTTCATTACTTATCCATACTATACTAATATTTTAAATGCGAAAGTGTATCTGTCTGTCTGTTACCTTTTCAAGCTCAAACTGCTGAACCGACCAACCGAAAGATACTTCGAGTCCCGAGAAAGGACAAAGGTTTTTTTTCCCGGAAAATTGTACGGTTCCCGCGCGATAAACTGACTGCATCTGACTGAGTTATATATATATTATAACATATATATTTAATATACGGGTTAAATTCGATAAAACAGTAATTTATAATCATATTTCAATTAAATAGTGCAATCAAAATATTAATATCATTTTTGTTTTGTGATTGAATTTTCAAACTAGATTATGTCAAAGAAAAGAATTCAACGACGACTCTGCTCCTATAAAAATCTTAAATTAATGTCACAAAAAAAAATACTACGAAGGATTTATTCATGTTGTTTATTTGAATAACAGAAGTCTGACATGAATCATGCAAGTTAACTTTGGTATATAAATAGATAGATAGATAACTCTTTATTGTTCACAAATTGGTACTATAATTAGTTTGACTAACATGTTTACAGTAAAATGTGGGCAAGGGCGGCCTTATCTCTATAAGCGATCTCTTCCAGGCAACCCTGCGGCTATGGAGATATTGCATAATTAAATAAGCAGGGTAACACAAAAAGTCGACAAACAATTTTAGCAGATGCTAGAGAAAAACTTAATAAGTATCTAATATATTTACATGGCACTACAGATGATTTAAGGAGTGAGCACACTGAGACGGGCCGTGCCGGGGCTCAGCGTGCCGGGGCTCATCGCAAAAATCAGCCTCCATACAATTTGTGTGGAAGCGGAAATCCGCTGCGCCCCGACACAGTGTGCGATACGCGCATCCGCTTCCATACAAATTGTATGGAGGCGGATTTTTGCGATGAGCCCCGGCACGCTGAGCCCCGGCACGGCCCGTCTCAGTGTGCTCACTCCTTTAGTGAGCGACTCTGTTTAAAATATGGTTATTGGTTATGCAGTTTTGATTTGAAAATAGCTAGTGAACTTGACTCTCAAATGTCACATGGTAAATCGTTCCGCAATTAGTGTGCAGCTCTCACAATAAAAGAACCCCTGAAATAGTCAGTTTTAGTGAAGGCCACATGGAGTCCTACTACACCCAGAACGCAGTGAACGCAGGGAGGACAGCGAGGATCGCACAGAACATTGTACAGTAGTCCGAGGACATGCTCATCCCGACGGAGTCTGATGGGCAGCGAACCAAGTCGTTTACGATATTCTGAGGCGTGATCGAACTTACGCAGTTCACACACGTACCTAACATTTTGAGTAGTCTCCCCAACTTATTGAGATATTCCTCATTAAGTGTTTTTAGTACATTAATAAACATTACATAAAATCGTCAAATATAAAAAGAGGTTGTTAAAATAAAGTTAATATACCTAGCGGAATAGAGAAACACAGGCCTGAGCAAGAGAGATGTCACTATCAGTAACACTGCGTGGTAAAAGGAGACGTGTGATACATGACAGCAGCACTCTTTTTTTGACGTCCAGTTGACAATTTAATCTCATAGAAATCATGTTCAATCATGCTTGTGTAAGTGTATACGTACACATATTTTTACACACAGATGAAACCAATTTCTGTTTCGTTTGACATCTCGAGATTGTTGCTCTATTCCGCTAGGTATAATAAATAACCTTATTATTGTTACAGAGCAAACGTTTCAGAAGTGAGACTTCTGTCAAAATTCGTGAAACAATATTTATTTATTATTGACGCAACCTTGAATTTTCACTCTCAGTGCGCTTAACTACGAATAATAAATAGTTTTTATTATTCGTAGGTGCTTAAAGAAGTTTCACATCAAAAGTAACATTTTAAAGTTGAGAAAGCTAAAGTTTAGAATAAGGGTGAAGCCAGACGAGCGTAATTTTGTGAGTCGTGAGTTGCAGAATTTCAGTCGCGTAAATATATTTTTATACAAATCATGACTCCAAAATTACGCTCGTGTGAATCAAACAGGACTTTTGTATGAAACTGAATGCAGCAGAATTTCTGCCAGCCGAAATTCTGCGACTCACAACTCACAAATTACGCTCGTTTGGCTTCATCCTAAGCCCCTGCGATTTTGGTGGTGAGATGGGTTGAGTAGGGAGGGTTTGGGTTTGGGTTTAAATGCGAATTTCTCCAAAGCGTTAGTATTCCTGAAGGTGGGGGTGATACGGTGGTAACCCTCCTCCCTTCTCACCCTCCCAAAAATCGTGGGGTTTTAAAAAAATATATTAATTTTACACATTTTACAAGTCATCAGGCCAAACGACACTTTCGATCCAGTCAACAAAACTGGACACTCTGGTGTAGATGCCTGGGAGATTCTCCCTCGCGCAGCCGATACCGAATGATGTTACGCCGATGACATAATGCATGGACTGATTCGTCGACGCTGGGAGCGGGATTTTTACTTGTAAAGGTCCACCTGAATCACCCTGAAAAAAAAGATATAGGGAATATTATGAGTAGGCATTAGAAAGAAGAAATATCTGCGGGCATCGACCTGGCCGAGTCACATCGTGGCTCGGAGAGATCAACTTTATAGTTGGGAGCCTTAGAAGATCTCCTCTATTTAAATAGTTGTAAACAACTATTAAAGTATATAATTCAATAACCTTTCATCAGAATTGAAAAGGACTTCAGATAGGAAATATAAGGCTTTAGAGAAAGGAAAGAGAAATCATCATAATATGAATATTGCGGGCATCGGCCTAAAGAAGATCTTCTTCTAGGGGTCAATTCAGACCGCAACGCGATGCGTAGATGCATTTCTAAATTTGTACTAAATTGACAGATTTGCAAGACGTCTCATGAAATTGAAATCTGTTAATTCAGTACTAATTTAGAAATGCATATCTACGCATCGCGTTGCGGTCTGAAATGACCCTTAGGCATCCATTACACGGTAGGTTTTGCTGTCAGTTTTACCACACTCATGTTGTAACTGATAGATAACCTAGCGTGTAAGAGCGTGACAGACGGTTGCATGAAGTTGATTGACGAAAATCGGAATATTTTGATTTTTGCTTCATGCCACCATCAGTCACGAATTTTGAGTGAGTGTTGTCACATCTGACAAAATAGGAAAAAAAGTAGAAAACGTATACCGAATATTTTGACTTTGACTGACATAAAACTGAAGAGAATTGAGTGACCGTCTAATACCATTCGTCAGTCCATCAGTCACCATCAGTCAAACATAATTCATGATTGACGGAATTGACTGTCGCTTGCATGAGCGTGTAATGGACGCCTAAGGATCCCAATTATATTAACATAACTATTATTTATAATCCAATAACCTTCAATCAGAGTTGAACATTACCTAAGAAGAAATGCTTCACTTCATCTACTCTTTAATATTCATATTGTTTATTTCATTAATCTCTCATCAATTTTTTTAACTATTAACCAACCTGACAAGCATCAACTCCGCCAGCCAGCTTCCCAGCACAGACCTGGTGCTCCTGCATCCCGCACCAATGCCTGTTGCAGTGGTTCTTCAGCAGTTCGTCACACACACTCGAGTCCAGCACATCCACAACTGCCGCCTGGAGCTCAGGAGACGTTGTTTTGTTAACTACACATAAAAAACACTAACATATTGTGATATTTCAAGACTAATTATAATTATGCTAGCTACAAAAAGATGTGATAAACTAAGCGAAGTAATAAAAACAATTAATTATGAGAATTGCCAACTAAAATAATAATAAAATCAAATACTACTCAAAGGGGAAGATAACGTTTTTATTATTAGCAATCATAGGATTACTAATCGTTTCAAATACGAAGCTCAGAATACAGAACAAATCTGTACTCTGAGATACGAGGATAGTATTTTAAAACGATTAGTTATCCTAAAAAACGTCACTGAGGAGGAAATCATTGTTACTAATGTTTATTTCCATAACGATACCACAGTATTACAATAATGGAATATTGTAATACTGTGACGATACTATAATTAAACCTGTTTCAATAACTCCCCATCCAGTGAGTGTAGCCTTGCCGATGTTGGTTGTGCTGGGATTGGTCCACAAGCATGCAGGCATCATGTACTTTGTGAAGAATACCGGCTCCTCTAACTCTATTAGAGCTATATCGTAGTACTTCTTCGGGCTCTTATAAAGTGGATAATTTATTATTCTTAGAATCTTCTTGTCAAACATCTGGGCATTCAATCGAGGGGGCTGTAAGTAAAATTGATTGTCATTCAAATTGCGAAATGTCGGTTACTTATTTACAGTAGTTGTAGGCTTGCGAACATTTTTAGGCCTTGTTTTATTGTTTTAACTTTAAATAGACGACGCCCGGAACTCCGTTGTGTATTTTTTGTATTTTGTATTTTTTTTCTCCGGACTCTAACGTATCAGCATAACAAATTTTAGCAAAATTGGTTCATCGGTTTGGGAGTGCAGAGGTAACAGATAGACAGACAAACAGGATTTTGCATATATAATATTAGTATGGTTACTCACAAAATCAAGAATGTTCTTGTCCCCTAATCTTACGATTTCCGCAGTAGTACTCATAAGATTAGAGTCTGGAGGAGATTTTGAACAATGAGCAGCCGTCAACATGTACTTTTCACTTATCAAAGAGCTGCCACATTTGAAAATCCAAGTATTACTAATAGTCCTCCATCCTAAAGCACCCTGGTAAATAAAAAATATTTTCATACTATTTTTCATTGCAAGCTTGGTTAATAGTGCTGCTTTTTCTTTGACATAAGCATCTTCATAATATTAAGTGTAAAAAAAAAGTATAATTTTAATGTAGTCTAATTTCTACACTCAGAGACATTCAATTATGATTGAACTTCAATTTAATGAAAAGTTTTACAGATAATGTATGTCAAAAATTTCATTTAATTAAAGTTACATAATTTAATAATTATAAGGCCTTTGCCCAGCAGTGAGACAACATAAGCTCTTAAAAATGTTCCTGGGTGCCCCAGAAAGGCAATATAATATTACAATGTTTTATTGTTAGTTTGTGAAGATGGTATTCGCCAGCGATCGAGGTTTATTGAGACTGCAGCCCTCTTAATGCATGTAAGCAATGTTAGGAGTATACAGAAGCAATGTTGAAGCAGCGGCTACTACCATATGCGGAAATTCTCCTGGTATAGTATCTCTTCCACCAACAGCAAATGAAGGACGACGGCCTTCTGGCAGTTGTAACAAATATTCTAAACCTGCAACAGGTCATATGTCATATTTTTGATACAGAGTGCTTTAATGCATTTTTTTTTATTTAATAGTTTTCATTTAGACTATATAAAAATTCAGTTACATTTATCGTTATAAATAATAATATTGTGAAAAGTTTAGTCTAAATGCTGTATGGTGATGGCTTTCTCCAGTATTTTCCATTCGTTTACATGTCACCAGCGACCACATTTGGGTTATGTGGTCGCTGCATGTCAGTTTACATATAATATTGCTCTATGCCAGGTATAGCTGGAAAGCTACTTGCCGAAAATCATCTCATCAGTTTTCTGTCTCTCTTTGCAAGATATACGATGCTTTATTATTTAAAAAAAATGACTTACAGTCTGCACCATTCTTTTCTATAATCACCCTGGCCTTAGTATCCCATAAATATTCCATGCATTCTGAAAGTTGTAATGTTATATTTTTTTATTCAAACAGTAGTTTGTGTTTAGAAAAGGAAGTTATGTTGAATAAGGTTTACGTTTTCGGGATGACTGGTATCGAAAAGATTAATATTTGAAATGTATGATTTAGTTTGTAAAATACTATCACTTTTGTCTGTCAATGACTTAGATATTATAAAAACAGGTTGTGATAACTTACTTGTTTCACTGATTCTTCGTCCAGGCTTCTTAAAATTAGGTTTTTCAGGTGGAAGACGTGTACATGGGTTTTCTAGTTCATTTGGATTGGGCTTTGTTACTTCAATAAAAGTTTGAATACCATCAGTCGAGTTTGTACTCTCCTGCGTACGATAAAAAGTATTATCATCAACAGTGTCATTGTAAAGTGTAACATTATAATAATATCTAACTTCTGTAGTTATATTCTTATTTTACCTTTTCGTCTGTTTCTTTTGGCCATATCCATGTTTGATCGTGCTGAAAATAATAAATCTCGTGCTAAAAATAATTTAAATTATCGCATATAATACTAATCGTAATAAATTACCCTACATTTGATTTCTAAAATTGCGAAATATGATATTTTCCAAAATCATATTATATTATTATATTGATTTTTTTTTATTTTGGTAGCTTCACTAAATCTAGAGAACAGCTGGACCGATTCGGCAAATTTAAGTCTTGAAATATTCTCGAAAGTCCAGGAAAGATTTACATTAGAAGATTTACATTTATACGTGGGAGAGCCATGCTTCGGCACGAATGGGCCGGCTCGACCGGATAAATACCACGTTCTCACAGAAAACCGGCGTGAAACAGCGCTTGCGCTGTGTTTCGCCGAGTGAGTGAGTTTACCGGAGGCCCAATCCCCTAACCCCTACCCTATTCCCTTCCCTACCCTCAACTATTCCCTTCCCTTCCCTTCCTTACCCTCCCCTATTACCCTATTCCCTCTTAAAAGGTCGGCAACGCACTTGCAGCTCTTCTGATGCTGCGAGTGTCCATGGGCGACGGAAGTTGCTTTCCATCAGGTGACCCGTTTGCTCGTTTGCCCCCTTATTTCATAAAAAAAAAAGTTTACCGAATCATCTAGTTAGTTAATATAAAGAATTTGAAGTTATGTACTAACATAACAAAACAGCTTTTAGATACTTAACATACTCTTTTTAATCTCGTTGTATCTGCAATACTTGCGGCAACTGTAATGTAATAGACGACACTGATTAACTTTTGATGACTAATAAAAGTCATAATAGCTATGTCCACACTATGCGCTTTCGTCTTCAATTTTCGTCATCTTCTTTATTTCAACTTTCGTTTTGGCGCATTCAATAATTAAATTCGTCAACGAATGCAACGCCAACATTGTCATTTTTGTTTTTTGGATACGGTCAGAGGGCATGCGTGGCGGGCATGCCTCACGTTCGCTGTTGACTGCGCTATAACGCATGCCCTTGACGAACAGAAAAAGGCACAGTGTGGACAAAGGTGATGTCATGACAATATTATGTCAATTATTATTATTATCATTGATTTTTAAAATAAAATTACCTTGTGTGTTATTTTATTTACGAAAATCATTATTATTATGATTTTAAGTCGTGACATGCAAGAAGTACTTCTGATAACATTTCCGAATTTAATTAATAATATTATGCTATCAGGGTTGCAATTAAAATATAACAGAATTTGCTACTTTAGGAAATAATTTAATCTAAAATTACTCTTTGAATACTTACATATAAATGCAATTATTGTGTACGTATACATTTTTTCCTTCCTTTTTACTTCAATCAAAAAATTTGACTGAAGTAAAAACACTATAACAACATATTATTTCAAAGCACACTTATTTGTTTTAGCATATTTTATCGCGAGATAAGTGACCTGCGATACTTATTGAGAATAATATTATGTTCGGTTGAGTCATAAATAAAACCTGTTTACTGCAAAAGTATAATTATAATATTACTAGCTGTTGCCCGCGACTTCGTCTGCGTGGACTTTAGTTAATAGCGCGCGGTGTCAACAAAATTTGTGTCAAATTTAAAAACTTTTTAAACCCCTGGTAAGTGGTACCCCTCTAAGGGCCGCGCTACACCGGAATGGCAGCGCTGAAAGTGCTCGCCTCGCCGCTGCCATTCCGGTGTAGCGCGGCCCTTAATTAATCAAAATACCCAAAAACAGCTGTGCAGTGTGCACATAATCTATACTAATATTATAAATGCGAAAGTATCTCTGTTTGTCTGTCTGTCAGTCTCGCTTTCACGCCAAACGCCAAAAGTATCTCTGTCTGTCTGTATGTCTGTCAGTCTCGCTTTCACGCCAACGCCAAATTTCCGAACCGATTGTAATGAAATTTTGTATACAGATAGTCTAAAGCCTGAGAAAGGACATAGGCTACTTTTTTACTGGAAAAAAGGGTTGTAAGGGGGTGAAAATGCGTAAATTTGTTCAAATTAAGTTAGTTCCAACAATTCATAATAGATGGCGCCGTGCGTCTTCTACATCGCGCTGACGCTTGCTCAAAAGTCTTTCTATAAGACGTGGTATCATCTTACATTTAGGTTTCGATTTTTTTCGATTGTTATATCTATTCTACGATATTAAATAACTCAGTACTTTATCTGTGCAGTGACGTGACCTTAAATCTATCAATGATAAATAGTTTATGGGTAAAGTTGTGTAATTGGAGGGCTAAATAAGCTTTAAAATTTGGCATAAAATATAAAGTTTAATATAAAAAAATGAAATACTTATTGTGTGCACACTGCACAGCTGTATTGATTTAAGGGGTACCAGGGTTTTTTTATAAAAGCTTTTGACACCAATTTTGTTGACATCTCGCGCTATAAACTGAAGTCCACGCGGACGAAGTCGCGGGCAACAGCTAGTTACAAAATAAAACGCCATCTGTTTTCATATATTAGAATTAAAATGTTGATTGCATTGATATATTTTCTGGATGGAATATAGGCCAACACGGTACACTCGAACTCCTTTATTTTAGAGCGCCCTCTGTTGTCAACTTGTCACATATATTAGAAATGCAGTAGGAGTTCTATAAGATAAGATAGATTGATTATTATTATACCAAGTGATTATATTATTAAACATAATATTCTAACGTATTAAAAACTATAAACAAAAACATACTAACTAATAAGTATGATTAGTTCTATGTTACAATAAAGTAAAAAATAAAACGCCATCTGTTGAATCGTATTAGAACTAAAATGTTCATTGCATCGATATATTTCTGGATTTTTTATAATATTATACATAAAATATGTTTAAGATTTTTGAAATTTTATTTTAATACACATCCAAGACCCAGGAACATTGAAAACTTTTTGTTCCGCCTGCGGGACTCGAACCCAGGACCCCCGGGATGAGCGCTGGCCACGCGCAATGCGAATTCATTTTCATCGAAATTTTCATGGAAATAAGATATTTTCCCACATCAAAATGTAGCCTATGTCCTTTCTCAGACTCTAGAATAACTGTATACAAAATTTCATTGCAATCGGTTCAGTAGTTTTGGCGTGAAAGCAAGACAGACAGACAGACAGACAGACAGACAGACAGACAGAGATACTTTCGCATTTATAATATTAGTATGGATTTATTATACTGGTTTAGCAAAATGTCATTAACGCGCGACTGTACTAGCTTGGAGGGAACTAAAACCTAAGGCTCGATTTAGACGCCCGTGCGATCGAGCGGTTTGGCCGCTACACCACGAGATAACAAGTAATAATGTGTATTATATTAGCGCGATAATAGCTTGTGAAATGTGATCTCGTGGCGCAGCAGCCTAAGGCTGAAGTCTCGAAACCAGCGGGCAGCGGGACGAGAGCGGCGCATGACAACGTATAGAATTATATGGATAAGCCGTCTAGTACGCCACGGCCCACGCGGCGCGGGCGCACCGACCGCTCGGTTTTTCGGGCATGTCCATAAAAAATATATATATATTGTCACGCGTCGCACCGCTCCCGCCCCGCTTCCCGCTGGTTTAGAAACTTCAGCCTAACCGCTCGGTCGCAGGGGCGCGTATATGTCATTGTCAATTAGAGGTCGACAAGTATGACGCACCCTATATTAAGTATGTTATTCCCAGTGACCTTCGGGGTATTAAGTCTAGCCATTAGCCTAGCCATATTAATGTAGCCTATATATAATATGGTCTGGTACGGGAGCCCTAGAACAACTTTTTTTGATTACTATCAAGCTAATTTTTGTGAGTAGTTTCATTTTGATAAGACGAACAACATTTTTATTTGCGAAAAATCTCGAAAGAGGTAGCTAACAGAGATAAAAGGATTTCATACTTTGAATTGATGGTCCTAAAATATGGACTGTATTATTTGTAGGACAATGTTACTAACTACAAAATAGAACAATCCATATTTTTAGGAACATCAAGTCAAAGTATGAAATCCTTTCTATTTCTGTTAGCTACCACTTTCAAGATTTTTCGTAAATAAAAATGTTGTTTGTCTTATCAAAATGAAGATACTCACAAAAAAATAGCTTGATAATAATAAAAAAAAATCTAGGGCTCCCGATTACTACAATAAAGATAATACATTTTATAAATTAGCGCCTATGTAACATGTGACGCTTCCGCGCCGCTATATTAATAAATCGTTACATTGTACAATTGCTTCTAGTCTCGTTGTGTAGGTCGGATGCATAATAAAAATATACGTGGGAGAGCCATGCTTCGGCACGAATGGGCCGGCTCGACCGGAGAAATACCACGTTCTCACAGAAAACCGGCGTGAAACAGCGCTAGCGCTGTGTTTCGCCGAGTGAGTGAGTTTACCGGAGGCCCAATCCCCTACCCTATTCCCTTCCCTACCTTCCCCTATTCCCTTCCCTTCCCTACCCTCCCCTACCCTATTCCCTCTTAAAAGGCCGGCAACGCACTTGCAGCTCTTCTGATGCTGCGAGTGTCCATGGGCGACGGAAGTTGCTTTCCATCAGGTGACCCGTTTGCTCGTTTGCCCCCTTATTTCATTTAAAAAAAAATCAAGCCTTAGAAACAATTCTGTCGCACGATTATCTTATCATCAGAAGATGTAATAAAATTTGCTCTTACTAAAATATTATGTAAAAGGTTAGCAAATACTGAAAGGTTGGCAAACGTTAATTTTACTCAGCCATTTAAGTATTTAAAATCACTAAACCAAGGTCAGGGAATTGTGTTCCCATGAAATGGAATGAAATCTTTATTTCCAAATCTGATAAAACTTTTATTAAAAGTTGATGTTCTGCATGATAATCTACTGGTTTCGAAACCAGCCTGGCATGTCTAACTGCCACACTCAGAATAATATTAATTACTTACATTAACTGTAAATTAATATTTTGACATAAGCCTTAAGCGGATAACAATATCTGTCAAACTCTATGTTTCATCGTCATTAACCCTTTAGCCGCCAAGGTCCGCATAATCCGACAAATATTTTCGTGCCCATTTCGCCAAGGTCGCATATTTACGACCAGAACCACTACTCGGTTAATCTGCCTTTTTTGTTTGATAGCACTGTATTATATTAAAATAATGTTTATACTTGGTAAATAGTTAACGAAGTAATCATTTACAATTGATTACATTTTAGTTTCTTAATTAGAAGACCTAAAAATAATGTCTAAAGTTAAATAAATTACCGAAAATATTCTTAGAAAAGTGTATTGATGTCCAACGCCCGAGTCGGAAAATCCGACAGTAGGGACGGGACATAAGCAATGATTTACAGTTAATACAAAAATCCACATAAATTAAAACATTTCTGTTTTTACTACCTAATCCATACTTCCATACTATAATATTATAAATGCGAAAGTGTGTCTGTCTGTCTGTCTATCTGTTACCTTGTCCCGGTAAAGGACATAGGATACTTTTTGTTCCGAAAAAATGTACGGTTCCCGCGCCATAAACGAGTTTTGGCGCAACGAAGTTGCGGGCATCATCTAGTTTATTATAAAACAAATAAAGCAATGGTTACTAAACAAATAAACGTGTTTGTTTTACTTAATTTATAATAAATATAGTATAAAAATTTCAGTGATTGAATTGACAATTCCCATCCCTATGTTAAGAAACGAATGTTGTCTGTACACCCTGCGCCACGGTCGGAAAAAGACGACGGCTTTTGACGTCATAAGCGAGTGCCGCCTTCTAGAATTTTCCACTAGTGTTGTGCTTATGATGATGCTATCGATAAATGTGAGTGTAGTGGATACTTAATGTCTCTGAGTGTGGCAGTAAGTTTTAGTTTAGGTACGTATACAAAAAAATCAAACACACATATTATTGCAATTATTTGTAATAAGGCCCGATTCGACCAAACTTGAAGTTACACGAGTATAACTATCATGAGAATAATTTTACTCCTTTAATTTACTCTAGGGTATTATCGTTTGCATTTTACCAAGTTACTCAAAGAGTATGAAATAAAATGTCAATTATAGTTCACAATGACACCGACCGTGACAGTTGAACCCTGTTGTGCAACTATTCTCAGTTTAATATTTACTCCACCAAAATAGCCCGTGTAAATATTTACTCCCGTGTAATAACCTTATTCTTGGATTACACGGGAGTATATATTTCATATTTTATACTCTTCGAGTAACTTGGTAAAACGCAAACGAAGATATCCTGGAGTAAATTGAAGGAGTAAAATTATTCTCAGTATAGTCACACTCGTGTAACTTCAAGTTTGGTCGAATCGGGCCTAAGTCAGATAAATACTATAATAATATTTCTTAGAAATTGGCAAGGTAATCAAAAGGGTGTACAAATAATTACTTTCCTTATCTTATGGGTTTTGAAATTAGTGTTGAGGTATTTCTGCTAAGTCTATCAATATCTTCCTTCCAAACATTATCTTCTATCCAGTCTATAAAACTAGCTACTCTCGTATATAGTCCGGGGACATTTGGGAGGCCACAGCTATAGCCGAAAGATGTCACCCCGATCAGATAGTACATTTTGTGCTGATTATTATCCATCTGTACTTGCAATGGCCCACCAGAATCGCCCTGTAAAGAAAATTTCTGGTCATTTTTTGTTTTATGTTTCAAAAGATACTCTCTGGAAAATAAGGATAAGATATATTACTGCAATGTTTTCATGCTAGACCGTAGCACCAGCACTGACTAAAACCAAAAGTTTTGTTCGACGTTTGACAACGTTATATTCGTTTCTGTTATGTGTTAAATATTCTGATATGACATATTGTGCAACGTGCCAGATTTTGCTACATGGCCCCTCCATTATAATATCATCCATCCATTCATATTATTATAAAAACGCGAAAGTGTATCTGTCTGTCTGTTACCTCTTCACGCCCAAACCGCTAAACCGATTTTGCTGGATTTTGGGTTACGGAGATACTTTGAGACCCGGGACAAGATATCGTATACTTCTTATCCCGGAAAAAATCTCGCACGAGAAACGAATTTTGGCGCAACGGAGTTGCAGCCGTCATCTAACACCATCGAGGAAATTCCTAGGCAGTTGACTCCTACGTCATGTGGTCGGCTTATGTCAATTTAATGTTAGCTGTGATCGCGGATGGGTTTGACTTAACGCGACCAAATTACTTAGGTTAGGTTAGGCCGCCATCTGCCTAGGAATCAACTTCTCTGATAGTACATTACAAAAGTTGAGATTACCTGACAAGCGTCTAGTCCACCTGCTAGTTCCCCGGCACAGAGCTGATGATCAGCCAGCTTGGACCAATGTCTATTGGCGAATGGCTTGAGCAGGTGTTCACACAACTCTTCATTAATCATGAGGAGATTCACTGTACGCAGTAACGAAGATGGACTTCTTTTGTCTGAAAAGGATAAAGTAGGATATTATTATCATTTTGATTTTGGGATTTAGTATTTCTTTATCATCTTTATGTCTTGCATAAATACTTTATAACTAATTACGACTGGTAAAAGAGTACCGTTAGGCATTAGTACTTTAATAAGAGCAAGAGCCAACGACAGCCGAACTTTCATCATTTTATACAAGCTGAAAGTTTCAGTAACTGTCATAAAGATCTGACAGTAGATGACGAGATTCCTACAGGTATCCTGAATATCACTGGCTCTTAGGTTATTAGCATTATTTTTAAGGTTACACAAAATCTTGAAAAATATTTGTGTCATTCAGTCTCTTTTGTAAGCAGATATATTAATCACTTAGAATTAGTTATTAAAGTCTTACCAACATTAGTGATCCCCCAGCCTGACGCGACAACTCTTTTCCCTAATTCTTTGGTGCTTGACTTACTCCAAAGACATGCTGGTTGAATCGCAGCACCAAATTTCACTTCTTCTTGCAATTCCAATAACGCTATATCAAAGTATTTTCTGGGTGATTTGTACTTCGGATATTTCATTATTCTAGAAATATTCACATCTACAGCATCGTTGTTGGGAAAATGCTAGAAAATAAAATTTTGATTTCATAAAGAGATTGGAGTAGAATATACGATTGGAGTATAAAAAAGACCTTACAAAGTGTAAATTTGGTATTGCATGACATTTTATCAGTGGCATTGCTACTTGTAAAATTTTATATTATCAAGTCTAGGATTAATTATAATTTCTGAAAAATGATCATGAACGTACTATTAAATATACATACATAACGTTTTTTATTGTTTCTTTATTATCAAACCAAGTTATCAATATTATCAAGTTCCAGCAATAGACCGCGAGCTTGACCCCCCTGTAGCTCAGTGTCTATTGCAAGTGCAAAGATATTTTTTTTTTACTTAAAAGATAGTGTACCTTTAAATTTACGACACCAAGTCTGACAATCTCTGGGACAGTGTTCTGAAGGATCCTATGCGGCTTGGACTTAGTGCAGTGAGCGGCAGTCACCAAGAACCTTGGGCTTATGATCGTTGCACCACATTTGAACGTCCAACCACCAAATATTGTTTGCCAACCAATCGCAGCCTGAATTATAGAATCAGGAATATTAAGCAAAGTTCAGAGTAGAGGGCGCCACTAGCACATACAGTAAATATTCATACACACACGTCATATCAGAATATTGACAGAAAGTAGAAACGTAGTCAAACGTCGAACAAAAGTTTTCAACAAGTTTTTATTAGCTTAGGCTGTATACAGGCCAGTATCTCTTAAGTTTTTACTTGTAAGCTGTATTTCAATAAACCTTACGTCTTAAGTACTCACAGATCTAGAAGATAAGTAAGAAAATAAGCGTCCATTAAAAAGTAAGATTTTGTAAAAAAAACAGCTTACATTAAGAAAGTCTTAAACTTACTTTCTTCGCTGATTCTTCTTCCTGGCTTAGAAAAATTTGGCTTGACCGGTTCGACTATCGCACATGGGTCGGTCAGTTTAGAGTTTTGATTATTTGTAGGTTTTTGGGGTTTAGGTTTCTGGGTTGTAGCCTTGTAAAGAACGAACTGAAATTAGAATTTTTAGTATGTATAAAGAAAGTAAGGAATAAAATTACCCGCATAGCAAATGATTTCGAATATAAAATGAGAACCTACTAATATTTACTTTGAGAGGTGGTTTGAATTTTATTCAACAACTTTCTTTACTACCAAACCTACCAAAATTAAAAATATGATAATTGTTATATTAATAATTGTGAGATATGTATTATAATCAGAATATAATAGACGACATTTCAAAAAATTCGTTTTGAAGAAAAATCTTTGTCTGAGATAAGTAAAATACATAAAATATTTTGACCACAAAATACTAATAATAATAAGTTTAATAATAAGTTTATTTCTCCCAAAAAATTACATATTATGCAATTTGTGGGAGACATGGAGCCCAAACTAAGCCAAGGCCTGTATATTGGTACCCCAGGCCCCCCCTCACAAACAAAGGAGTAACAAAGTAACAACTAATAATATTATTATATTCTATAGCAATTTATTCTTACATTTAACTTAACTATGTGTGTGTGTGTGTGTGTGTGTGTGTGTGTGTGTGTGTGTGTGTGCGTGTGCGTGTGTGTGAGTGTGTAAAAAATTTTAGGGATATGAGATAATTTAACCGACATCACAAAAATGAGGTTATCAATTTGATATGTATGTAATAGCTCAACTTAGGGAATGATGCAAGTTTCACCAAAATCGGTGTAGTTTTTGAGATAGTGAATTTAAATTCTCTATTACGTACAATTTTTGAAGTCGGTTTTATCTTTTTTATGTTATTTATTTTTGTCGATATAATACATTTTCCGTGTCTTCGTAACTTAAACCTGTTAACCAAGTTATTAGTTTTAATTTACATTTTAATTTATTTTCATGATATATTGAAAGTATATTATTAATTTTATTGTATAAGAATGTACCAAGGAAGCAAAAGAATCTTTGTGCAAAAGTGGTTTTAAAGATATCAACAGGGCAAATCTTTAATTTTCGGCGATTGGCTTGTTTTAGTGACTTGTCGTAGTCTAGAGTAGTATGTTTTTTAATTATAGTTCCTAAAATAAACAACTGGCGTACGGTTAAAACTCTACATTTTTTATATAACTCAGTTGTCGGGTATAGCCTTGGCAAATTCCAACCTACTTTTAGTATACACCTCTGGGATCTTTCTAGGCGCAACAATTTGGTTTTCGGAATGCCACCCCAAATAACTATACAGTAGGAAATGAGAGATTGGACGAGAGCTAGATATATTTTTCTAATGAGAATTTCATCACAAATGTGTCTGATTCTATAAAATAAAAATGATAGTTTACGGACTTTTTTAACAATAGTGCTAATGTGGCTATCGAATGACATTTTATTGTCAATTAAAATTCCTAAATACTTAACGCTCTCAGTGCGCGCTAGAGGCAGGCATGAACAATCATATTTTGTGGATTCTCCAGAACACGAATGTACTATTAAATTTAGGCAGGGTGGGGGTTGCGTTGCTCCAGTTAGGGAAAAACAAATAAAGTTTGTCTTGTCTACGTTTAGTGTAAGGTAGTTGCTGTTAAGCCACTTTGTGACTTTATTAAGGCCTAGCTGAGCGGCGTGAAATGTTTCCTCCCATGAGTCAGTTTGAAAGAGAAGAGCTGTATCGTCGGCATAGGTGAAAATTCTTCCATGAGGTAGGGCTAATTTACAAAGATTATTAATATAAATGAGGAATAGGGTTGGGCCCAGGATACTACCCTGCGGGACACCATATTCAATGGGAAGCTCATCACTTATAGTTTCTCCAATCCTGACTCTTTGACGTCTGTTCGTGAGGTAGCTATGAAAAAGCGTAAGTTGGGTACCTCTAACTCCAATTTTATCGAGTTTCGATACTAGGATGGGTATGGAGACCGTGTCGAAAGCCTTGGCCAGATCCAAGAAGATGCCAAGAACTTTGAGTTTCTTATCTAACCCTTTCACAATAAAATCTGTTAAATCATGCACAGCATCAGTAGTCGATATACCTGCTCTAAAACCGTATTGGGATTGGGAGAGAATTTTATTTTTGTTTATAAAGCTAATGAGTCTATTGTTTAAAAGTATTTCTAAAATTTTTGACATCGCAGGAAGGATGGCTCCCACCTCTCCCACCCACTCTTGTGGATTGGGATGATTTCAGCTAACTTAAATGAATCGGGAAAGACACCATTTGAAAGGGACAAGTTAAAAATGTGGACTAGGGAGGGAATGAAAATATGTGAAAATTTTTTTAGTACAAAACTTGGTATACCATCATGTCCGGTAGCAGAGTCTGGGCGTAATGAAGATAAAATCGATTTCACTTCTTCTTCTGAGGTAGGTAACAAAAAGAGAGAATTACAGTTTGAAGGACTATCATCAATTGTGGGTTGGGGTTTTTCCTGGATTTTACTTGCTAGAGTTGCGCCTACTTGAACAAAATATGAATTAATTTTGTTAATGTCTTCCTTACTATTACTTTTAAGAAGTTCCATGGGTGCGCTCTTGTCTTTCTCGGTAAAAGTAGTTTTTCGAATCGCGTTCCATACTAGTCTATTGTTTTTACCTGCACTGTGAAATTGACTTTTATCAAACTCTTTTTTAACATTTTTTAAAATTCTATTGCAAAAGTTTCTGTACCTCATATAGGATATTTTAATTATTTCATTATTTATATCTTTTTTAAGTTTTTTATGTAGGGCATCTCTAGTTTTAATGCACCGTAACAGTCCAGGTGTCATCCAGGGTTTTATAAGATTTTTACGATTAGATATTGTTTTAATTATTGAATTGGAAGCAATGGCAGTTTTTATTATATTTTCGAAAATTGAAAGTGATTGGTTAACGTCTAGGGATTGGAAAACAGGATCAAAGTTTTGTCGTTTGAGGTCAGATTCAAGATTTTCAAAGTTTGTAACTACCTTATTTTTACGAACTTTGATTTTATGAGCACATTTTTCAATAAAAGCAATAACACTGTCGTGGTCTGTTATAGAAGTATCCGCTACGTAACATCCAGCCGGTCTCCTGGTTTTTAAAATAATGTGGTCGAGGCAAGATGTACCACCTCGTGTAGGTAGCGTGTGGCCTGGTAGCATACCGTGACTTGATAACATGTCAAGATATTCATCTGCACGGGGATCTGTGGATGAGTCTGCAATATTAATATTTATGTCGCCCACTAACAGGACGGTTTTATATGATTTTAATTTTTGTAGAATTTGGTTCAAAGAGTTAAGAAATTCCTGAATGTTGTACACAGAAGGTGAACGATACACGGCCACGATAGCTGTTTCATCCAAGGTAAGAACAAGACAGTTTGCATTTGTTAATATTGGTTCCTGTATTGCCATAGTGAGGTTTTTGTTATAATAGACTGTGACTCCATCATTTTGTAGATAATTGTGGTTGGTTGTGATACATCTATATCCTTCTAGTGAGGGAACAAACGGACATTGGGGCAAGCGACACTCAGTAAGTATTACAATATCCCATGGGATATTGGTTTTAGATAGCAGAATTTGTAATTCATTAAAGTTCGCATTGATACTTCTAATATTCTGTGTTAATAGAGATAATGAGTTTGAGTGCTTTATAAAAAGATCCCTGCAGGCCTCTATTGAGCATGTATTGGAGTCGGAAACTTTGATTCTGTCTATTTCGTTTTGTATGTTAGTGTTATTAATATTATCGAATTTTAATAAATATTACAATAACTGAACGCAAACATCATCTGAAAGTTACATAATTTTTTATTTAAATAAACTCGAGACCATCTAGTCATATTTTGCCCAAGAAGTGCCAAAAGAGTTGCGAAGGTTTGCCCATGATTAATTAATATTAAGGTTAAAAAGTGCAAGAATTTAACAATTATTATTACTAAGCTTCTTTGGTATAAACACTGTCTAATAAGATCTGAAATAGTTAGAAGTACAATTTTTGTATATTTCAATGCAACAGAAATTAGTTTGTGAAAAGTACTAACGTAGTTCAAAACAATTACATTGACAGTCGAATGCAGTATTTCATGAGGTATTAATATTAAGTGTAGAATTTTTTGTATAAATAAACTAGGTTTGTGTATAACTAGGCAGTGTATAACGAAATTTATAGCTATTATAAGCATTAAAAAAACAAATTTCATATATTTTGGTAAAACTAAAATCATTTTATATCTAAAACTTATGTAGTATAATGAATAAAGAATAGAAAACGAACTATTACATAAAAAAAGACAATTGGTGCATGCTAACCTTGCCAGTCATTTTGAGTGTGTGGAGTTAATTTTGAGGTCCGATTCTGAGTAGATTTTTAATATTTTAGCTCCTTCTGTTTCTCTTAGGTGTACGGTTCCATTTAATGTCCAGCAGAATTTATATTTATTTTTGGACGCGAAATCACGCGCCATTCTGAATAATTTTCTAGTTTTAGGAGTTAGGGATTCCGAAATGAATATACGGTTAGCAGGGCCATCTATCTGCAGGTGCTTGGTGTTCAGTCGGTTGGCCGGAAATTGATTATTAAACTTCTTCACTCCCGCCATTAACTCTTGTTTATACTTGGTGTTAACAAAATCTACAATAATTGGCATGTTGGACTGATTTTTAGTGTTAATTCTGTATATATTTTTAATTTTGTCTTGGTTTATGTCCACCCCTATCGTTGTACATATATCTTCGAAGCATTTGTGTAGTTCTTGTTTAGTTTCTAAGTCAGCGGTTTTAGGGATGCATCGTATTTCGACCTCGCATGACTTCATGTTCTTTTCCAACTGATCTATTTTATTTTCAAGAAAATTAACGTACTTCCAAATTTCTTTATTTTCGCTTTTGTAGCTATCTAGTTCTTCGCGCATTTCGTCATATTTTTTTCCCAAAAAATCAAGTGAACTGATCATCTCTTCATTTTGTTGTTTAATTTCAATGATAGAATTTTGAATAATTGTCAACTTTTTATCTTGCAATTCTGTGAAATTTTCAAACATTCTCTTCATTTGTTCCATGCATGAGGTCATAAGACTTTCCTCTTCGCTCATAAACTTGCGCTTGTTTCGCTGTGGGATGTTGTCTAGCGCGGAGTCTGATCCCGCGTGTTGAAGCGGTATAGACGGTTGGGCGAGCAAGACGCTTGAGGTGGAGGGGCTAGGAGACGGGGCTTGAGTTGCGGGCGGTGGAGTACGCTTGAGCGGCATGGTAAAAAGTACTAGGCTCACAGAACTCAATAGAAGTCTTGCAAGGGGCACGTAGCCGATGTCACGTTTCGTAGCAGACGTAGCGGATCGTAGCACAGCTGTGACTCTTCTGTAGCACAGATACACGTCGTGATTACTCCTGAGCCGTTATGCACTCCTATTATTTTGCTTTGAATTATTGGCGTAAAAATTAGATTTTACATAATATTTAAATACTTTTATTGCGAATACTATAAACGCGTGCACTCGACTTGCTGTCCGGAGGGGAAGGGGAATACTGTGTACATACCGTAGGAGTTGTTTCTTCTGGAGGACCGGGCCAAAACCATTGCTGAAAAAATTATGGTAACTTTACTCATTTTGTTTAAAACGAAATCGATAATATCAATTTTGAAAAGCTTATATAAATGCATCGCATTGCCTCGACATATTACAATGTGGAATCCTTGAGGTAGAATCAGACTACTGTTAAAAGCAGACTATGAATGTTTGATATCGTTAATACATTATACTTAAATACGTCATTAAAACATTTAATGGGTATATTCTTCTTGTGTTCAAATTACTCTTTTAAGTAGAAATATAATGAAATTGAAAATTATCTTACCCTTTTATCTCTCACTCCATTATTTTCAATAGTACTATTTTCACTATGAACTTGTGACACTATAAACAAAAATAACATTAGCAAAAAATTAAGTACTAAGTATTAATATGTTAAATATCAAGGTTAATCCTACCGAAAATTAAAGCAAGCGGTAGGAGCAGTGAAAATTTCATTTTATTATATTATTAATTAAAAATATTTAACGCGTTGTGTCCTCGAGAGTTAGGAGGAAAATGTGGGATAATAAACAGTTATATTTATGTATGCATCGTTAAGGGACTGTACCATGATCTCATATACATACGTAAACACTGTGCACTTTGAACAAACACTTTCCATTGCGTACCACACCAACTCACCGTCTTTCCCTTTAGTAACAAAACGAGCAATGATGAGCACGCCCATAAAATCACTTGTGACTTTTCAGATGTTACTTTCATAGTCACGTTCTAACGGTTCATTGATCTAGAGCTAGTTTGAGAGAAAACTTGTTTTTTGTTCACACACAATTATTGTAATGCAGGGGAATCCCTTATTATTTTATTGATGTATTTAAATCAGGTCATGTTCATGGCAAACCTGACTGATGTCATAGTAAACAGTAAATATATTTTTTTATTTTATTTCTGAGTAAAGGAGACTGAAACTGGTGGGCCCAAATGTAATAAGTTCAGAGTTGGTTTAAAAAATTAGTTATTTTTTTTTGTATGAAATACCAAAAATCTACATAAATTCTCAATCTACAAGCGGAGAAATATGCAAATAATTGTTTTTGTGAAATAATCGATTAACGATTAATCGAATTAAAAATGATATTTCAATTATTTATTTACAGAATAAAAACTTCACACTAGGTATTAAACTTATAGAAAATATATTAAACTACACCATATATGTCTACAATTCAATAAAACATAACGTATAATATAAGTATATTTTATTTAAAAACATCCCTTTCGATTATCGATTTCATATCGATCAAAATCATTTAGAATCTAGTCTGTGGCAACATGAAATTGACAATTGCTTTTGCCGTTATCTGGGTCTTACTTGTTTCGTGTTTTTCGATGCGTTTTGAGTGCTTTTCCGAATATTTTATGTTTTCAACGACCACTGCTTTGTTTCTTACGGACTCCGAACCCGTCTACGTTGTACGACCCTTGCTTTCATATTGGACACCGAAGATTGCCTGCAAGTTTGACTTGGAACTGTTAATTTGGATTTTGTCGCTAGCTTGTGGATTGGATATTGTTGAAACGATGGATCGCTGTGTGAATTGCGGGATAGTAACTAGTCACTGCAATACATTAGGGCGACGACCATTAAATGATGAAAATATTCTATCAGTGATTCGGCAATGGCTTGCACCTCAGTCTGTAAGTAAATATAAACTCACCTATGTAGGTACTACCTTGATAGACTTATTAATACATTCAGCTACAAGGCATATGCAGATTATTTACGATTAAAGCAAAGAAAATTCTAAAGACTGCATAGTCATTGTACTATATAATGAGATATTCATTTTAGGATAGGTATCATTAAAGTGACTGAATACTAAAATGTATGTAATATTTTTTCCTTTTTTTAGGTAAGTAGTAATGACCATGTTTGTCAAGCGTGTTGGGATTTGGCTCAAAACCCACGGGCTCTTAACCAGGGAAGACTACTAGGACACCGCAACATTTGTCTCCGCTGCGGACGCTCTCTAGCTGCACGAGTTAGTCATGCACTTCACACCAACTCAATTCGTGAATCTAGAATTTATAATGTCATAAAAGAATGGATTATTCCTCGAACTGTAAGTAAATAAATTAACATATTCTTTACTGCAATCAAAACAAAAGTATTTATGGCCTGCCTCATTACATTGTACAGGTTGATGCCCTATCATATAATTAGGTAGGCCATGATGTACCTAAGCATATAGTGAAGTCCTGCTATATTTTTATGACCATTCTTAGGTTCAAGTACATTGGGAATATTATAAAAAGTAGCATTTCACTTGGCTATTACTAATTATGTATGTCTCTTGCAGATTCAAGCAACAAGTCACATATGTCATACATGTTGGGTGGCTGCAGACAGAGCTTCTGTCCACATGACCTCAGGCCCATCAACATCATCCCGACAAGACACTCTTCAAATAGTAGACCCACAACAACCAGATCTTCCTAATGTGTCTCCAAATGTAGGAGTTAGCAGCAACCAACCAGTACCTTCTATTGTTTTGTCCGAGTACATGAGAGCCGTTGAAACTGAAAGAAGGTGCTTCATTGAAGGATGCCAAAGAACAGAGAGATACAGAGTACCACTTACTACTCGTAAAATGTTGTTCAATGAATATAAATATTACATCCCTGAAAATAACCGTCTTTGTGATCAACATTTGGTTATCGAAGCATGGGATTTTCTGGATAGTTTGAGATCCAATTATGTTCAGACATTTACTGAGAGACATATATATGATATGATGTCTCTAAAAGAAGTTGAAAGTACTTCACTACTTCAATTCGAAAATATTGGTGAAATGGAGGACCATGTTGTTCACATATGGACTGGGTTAAATAAAGAGCAGTTTAACCAGATGTTTGCTGAAGTTCCTGAATTATCAGAAATCTCAAAAGCAGCCGTAGCTCTGGCCGCTTATCTCATGAAGCTTAGAACTGGAGATTCAAATGAAAGGTTGGCAAGTTTATTAAAAGTATCTAGGACAACTCTTGAAAAGTGGATTTATCAAGTAAGAGAACTACTTACTGAGCATTTTGTACCCAGAAATCTTGGTTTAAACCACCAGAACAGACAACAATTGGTACAGAAAAATCTCGCAATACCTAAGGCTTTGTTTGGAAGCTTTGAGGGAGTTGACACCCCAATAGCAATTTTTGATGGAACATATTGCTATGTCGAAAAGAGTTCCAATTACTTATACCAAAAAAAAACATACAGCCTGCATAAGTACAGGAATCTTATGAAACCATTCTTGATAGTGTGTACGGATGGATATATAATAGATGTTTTGGGTCCATACCCAGCCACAACATCCGATGCTGACATAATGAAGAAAGAATTTCAACATGGAAGGCCTCTACGTGAATATTTCCAGGAAGGTGATGCCTTTATATTAGATAGAGGGTTCCGTGACTCGATTTCTTTATTGAACCAGTGTGGTTATAGAACTTACGTGCCTGCTTCATTGGAGGAGGGTGAAACGCAATTGTCAACTATTGAGGCAAATAAATCAAGAGCAGTCACCATATGCCGTTGGGTTGTTGAAGTTGTGAATGGCAGATTCAAAAGAGATTTTAAATTGTTACGGCAAAATTATTTTAATATAGCCAGTAAAAGTTTCATGAAAGATTTTGAGGTGGCTGCTTGTCTCTTAAATAAGTTTCACCCACCTATATTTGATCGTGAAGATGCTCAAGAAATAATACAAGAAATAGAAAGGTACATGAATACAGAAAATGAGTTAGCCAGTTTTATTATTAGTAATAATTATAATAGGCGTCGGGCTAATTTTGAAACAATAACTGTACATAGTGATAATTTAAACGATTTTCCTCAGCTTTCTGAAAGCGAACTTATATTAATTTCATTAGGTACATACCAAATTAAGCAGGCACGATCATATTACGGAGAACATATGAGACAAAATGACGGTTTTGTTATTGAAGTGTGCAGGGAGGTTGCCAATAGCCTACTTCGAGAGTTGTCGGCTTCTAACACATCTTGGCTACTCAGGGGTCGTATATTATCACGACATATAAGTCGGAAAACATATTATATTTATATTTTAGTCGACAGCTCTCGTAGAGGAAGAGAAGCCATTGTACAGCATTATTGCAACTGTATTGTAGGTAGACGAACAGTAGGCTGCTGTGCTCACATAATGTCCATTATATGGTACCTTAGCTGGGCAAGGTACCGCAATATTGTACCCCCTGCACAATTCTTAGACGACATTTTAATTATTATTGAAGAGGAATAAAATAGGTATTCTAATAAAATAATTGGTTTTATTTTACAACTTTTATTCCATAGTTCACTCCTCCTGGTCCTCTACAATTCCATACTTGTCACCTACCTATGTCTTTGTTTGAGTCTTCATCGACTTCTGATCAGACATTATCTACTAGATGTAATAAATATTTTTCACATAGAAAGAAAGAAGAAGAAAGAAAGAAAAAAAAAATTATTTTCAGCACACACAAGACACAATTATAATATAAGCAGTACAGGAGCAGACAAACTAGTATAATTATTTAACGAATTGTGCCTAGATGTGTCCAAAAAGGGTTCAGTTCAGCTTAGGCCATGTACCTATGTAGGACACATGACACCGGTTTTCAACTGAACCGCTAAGTGAAATACGGAGGTAAATACCTGACTAAACATAATATTAGTTTATCTAGGGTACTATTTTAATTAAATATGTGGCGGTATTAGTTCACAAACACATATTTTACATGTATTCATCTGAAACTTAAAGATTTCAACATAACCTCACTTTTACTAAACCTCGAATATCTCAGCTTTCAGATTGTCAATATCTATAGAATTTTCAGCAAGGATCTCTTAATTTTGAACCTTTTAATTCACACCATTTTCATGTCTTTACATACAAGGCCCAGAATTGTATGTAATTGTTTCGATCTCCTTTGAATCAAATCTTTTTAGTAAGTCCTTAGGTACTTCATTACTTATCCATACTATACTAATATTTTAAATGCGAAAGTGTATCTGTCTGTCTGTTACCTTTTCAAGCTCAAACTGCTGAACCGACCAACCGAAAGATACTTCGAGTCCCGAGAAAGGACAAAGGTTTTTTTTCCCGGAAAATTGTACGGTTCCCGCGCGATAAACTGACTGCATCTGACTGAGTTATATATATATTATAACATATATATTTAATATACGGGTTAAATTCGATAAAACAGTAATTTATAATCATATTTCAATTATTAAATAGTGCAATCAAAATATTAATATCATTTTTGTTTTGTAATTGAATTTTCAAACTAGATTATGTCAAAGAAAAGAATTCAACGACGACTCTGCTCCTATAAAAATCTTAAATTAATGTCACAAAAAAAATACTACGTAGGATTTATTCATGTTGTTTATTTGATGAACAGAAGTCTGACATGAATCATGCAAGTTAACTTTGGTATATAAATAGATAGATAGATAACTCTTTATTGCTCACAAATTGGTACTATAATTAGTTTGACTAACATGTTCACAGTAAAATGTGGGCAAGGGCGGCCTTATCTCTATAAGCGATCTCTTCCAGGCAACCCTGCGGCTATGGAGATATTGCATAATTAAATAAGCAGGGTAATACAAAAAGTTGACAAACAATTTTAGCAGATGCTAGAGAAAAACTTATTATCTAATATATTTACATGGCACTACAGATGATTTAAGGAGTGAGCACACTGAGACGGGCCGTGCACGCTGAGCCCCGCTCAGCGTGCCGGGGCTCATCGCAAAAATCAGCCTCCGTACAATTTGTGTGGAAGCGGAAATCCGCTGCGCCCCGACACAGTGTGCGATACGCGCATCCGCTTCCATACAAATTGTATGGAGGCGGATTTTTGCGATGAGCCCCGGCACGCTAAGCCCAGGCACGGCCCGTCTCAGTGTGCTCACTCCTTTAGTGAGCGACTCTGTTTAAAAGATGGTTATTGGTTATGCAGTTTTGATTTGAAAATAGCTAGTGAACTTGACTCTCAAATGTCACATGGTAAATCGTTCCGCAATTAGTGTGCAGCTCTCACAATAAAAGAACCCCTGAAATAGTCAGTTTTAGTGAAGGCCACATGGAGTCCTACTGTACCCAGAACGCACTGAACGGCTTTGGTCACTCTTTCAAATAGGGAGGACAGCGAGGATCGCACAGAACATTGTACAGTAGTCCGAGGACATGCTCATCCCGACGGAGTCTGATGGGCAGCGAACCAAGTCGTTTACCATATTCTGAGGCGTGGTCGAACTTGCGCAGTCCACACACGTACCTAACATTTTGAGTAGTCTCCCCAACTTATTGAGATATTCCTCATTAAGAGTTTTTAGTACATTAATAAACATCACATAAAATCGTCAAATATATAAAGAGGTTGTTAAAATAAAGTTAATATACCTAGCGGAATAGAGAAACACAGGCCTGAGCAAGAGAGATGTCACTATCAGTAACACTGCGTGGTAAAAGGAGACGTGTGATACATGACAGCGGCACTCTTTTTTTGACGTCCAGTCGGCACGTGCCGCACGTTGACAATTTAATCTCATAGAAATCATGTTCAATCATGCTTGTGTAAGTGTATACGTACACATATTTTTACACACAGATGAAACCAATTTCTGTTTCGTTTGACATCTCGAGATTGTTGCTCTATTCCGCTAGGTATAATAAATAACCTTATTATTGTTACAGAGCAAACGTTTCAGAAGTGAGACTTCTGTCAAAATTCGTGAAACAATATTTATTTATTATTGACGCAACCTTGAATTTTCACTCTCAGTGCGCTTAACTACGAATAATAAATAGTTTTTATTATTCGTAGGTGCTTAAAGAAGTTTCACATCAAAAGTAACATTTTAAAGTTGAGAAAGCTAAAGTTTAGAATAAGGGTGAAGCCAGACGAGCGTAATTTTGTGAGTCGTGAGTTGCAGAATTTCAGTCGCGTAAATATCTTTTTATACAAATCATGACTCCAAAATTACGCTCGTGTGAATCAAACAGGACTTTTGTATGAAACTGAATGCAGCAGAATTTCTGCCAGCCGAAATTCTGCGGCTCGCAACTCACAAATTACGCTCGTTTGGCTTCATCCTAAGCCCCTGCGATTTTGGTGGTGAGATGGGTTGAGTAGGGAGGGTTTGGGTTTGGGTTTAAATGCGAATTTCTCCAAAGCGTTAGTATTCCTGAAGGTGGGGGTGATACGGTGGTAACCCTCCTCCCTTCTCACCCTCCCAAAAATCGTGGGGTTTTAAAAAAAATATATTAATTTTACACATTTTACAAGTCATCAGGCCAAACGACACTTTCGATCCAGTCAACAAAACTGGACACTCTGGTGTAGATGCCTGGGAGATTCTCCCTCGCGCAGCTGATACCGAATGATGTTACGCCGATGACATAATGCATGGACTGATTCGTCGACGCTGGGAGCGGGATTTTTACTTGTAAAGGTCCACCTGAATCACCCTGAAAAAAAAGATATAGGGAATATTATGAGTAGGCATTAGAAAGAAGAAATATCTGCGGGCATCGACCTGGCCGAGTCACATCGTGGCTCGGAGAGATCAACTTTATAGTTGGGAGCCTTAGAAGATCTCCTCTATTTAAATAGTTGTAAACAACTATTAAAGTATATAATTCAATAACCTTTCATCAGAATTGAAAAGGACTTCAGATAGGAAATATAAGGCTTTAGAGAAAGGAAAGAGAAATCATCATAATATGAATATTGCGGGCATCGGCCTTAAGAAGATCTTCTTCTAGGGGTCAATTCAGACCGCAACGCGATGCGTAGATGCATTTCTAAATTTGTACTAAATTGACAGATTTGCAAGACGTCTCATGAAATTGAAATCTGTCAATTCAGTACTAATTTAGAAATGCATATCTACGCATCGCGTTGCGGTCTGAAATGACCCTTAGGCATCCATTACACGGTAGGTTTTGCTGTCAGTTTTACCACACTCATGTTGTAACTGATAGATAACCTAGCGTGTAAGAGCGTGACAGACGGTTGCATGAAGTTGATTGACGAAAATCGGAATATTTTGATTTTTGCTTCATGCCACCATCAGTCACGAATTTTGAGTGAGTGTTGTCACATCTGACAAAATAGGAAAAAAAGTAGAAAACGTATACCGAATATTTTGACTTTGACTGACATAAAACTGAAGAGAATTGAGTGACCGTCTAATACCATTCGTCAGTCCATCAGTCACCATCAGTCAAACATAATTCATGATTGACGGAATTGACTGTCGCTTGCATGAGCGTGTAATGGACGCCTGAGACTCCCAATTATATTAACACAACTATTATTTATAATCCAATAACCTTCAATCAGAGTTGAACATTACCTAAGAAGAAATGCTTCACTTCATCTACTCTTTAATATTCATATTGTTTATTTCATTAATCTCTCATCAATTTTTTTAACTATTAACCAACCTGACAAGCATCAACTCCGCCAGCCAGCTTCCCAGCACAGACCTGGTGCTCCTGCATCCCGCACCAATGCCTGTTGCAGTGGTTCTTCAGCAGTTCGTCACACACACTCGAGTCCAGCACATCCACAACTGCCGCCTGGAGCTCAGGAGACGTTGTTTTGTTAACTACACATAAAAAACACTAACATATTGTGATATTTCAAGACTAATTATAATTATGCTAGCTACAAAAAGATGTGATAAACTAAGCGAAGTAATAAAAACAATTAATTATGAGAATTGCCAACTAAAATAATAACAAAATCAAATACTACTCAAAGGGGAAGATAACGTTTTTATTATTAGCAATCATAGGATTACTAATCGTTTCAAATACGAAGCTCAGAATACAGAACAAATCTGTACTCTGAGATACGAGGATAGTATTTTAAAACGATTAGTTATCCTAAAAAACGTCACTGAGGAGGAAATCATTGTTACTAATGTTTATTTCCATAACGATACCACAGTATTACAATAATGGAATATTGTAATACTGTGACGATACTATAATTAAACCTGTTTCAATAACTCCCCATCCAGTGAGTGTAGCCTTGCCGATGTTGGTTGTGCTGGGATTGGTCCACAAGCACGCAGGCATCATGTACTTTGTGAAAAACACCGGCTCCTCTAGCTCTATGAGAGCTATATCGTAGTACTTCTTCGGGCTCTTATAAAGTGGATAATTTATTATTCTTAGAATCTTCTTGTCAAATATCTGGGCATTCAATCGAGGGGGCTGTAAGTAAAATTGATTGTCGTTCAAATTGCGAAATGTCGGTTACTTATTTACAGTAGTTGTAGGCTTGCGAACATTTTTAGGCCGTGTTTTATTGTTTTAACTTTAAATAGACAACGCCCGGAACTCCGTTGTGCCAAAATTCGTTTATCGTAAACCGTACCATTTTTCCAGGATAAAAAGTATCCTATGTCCTTTCCCGGACTTGAACGTATCCCCATAACAAATTTTAGCAAAATTGGTGCATCGGTTTGGGAGTGCAGAGGTAACAGATAGACAGACAAACAGGATTTTGCATATATAATATTAGTATGGTTACTCACAAAATCAAGAATGTTCTTGTCCCCTAATCTTACGATTTCCGCAGTAGTACTCATAAGATTTGAGTCTGGTGGAGATTTTGAACAATGAGCAGCCGTCAACATGTACTTTTCACTTATCAAAGAGCTGCCACATTTGAAAATCCAAGTATTACTAACAGTCCTCCATCCTAAAGCACCCTGGTAAATAAAAATTATTTTCATACTATTTTTCATTGCAAGCTTGGTTAATAGTGCTGCTTTTTCTTTGGCATAAGCATCTTCATAATATTATGTGTAAAAAAAAGTATAATTGAAACGTAGTCTAATTGCCACACTCAGAGACATTCAATTATGATTAAACTTCAATTTAATGAAAAGTTTTACAGATAATGTATGTCAAAAATTTCATTTAATTACAGTTACATAATTTAATAATTATAAGGCCTTTGCCCAGCAGTGAGACAACATAAGCTCTTAAAAATGTTCCTGGGTGCCGCAGAAAGGCAATATAATATTACAATGTTTTATTGTTAGTTTGTGAAGATGGTATTCGTCAGCGATCGAGGTTTATTGAGACTGCAGCCCTCTTAATGCATGTAAGCAATGTTAGGAGTATACAGAAGCAATGTTGAAGCAGCGGCTACTACCATATGCGGAAATTCTCCTGGTATAGTATCTCTTCCACCAACAGCAGATAAAGGACGACGGCCTTCTGGCAGTTGTAACAAATATTCTAAACCTGCAATAGGTCATATGTCATATTTTTGATACAGAGTGCTTTAATAGTTTTCATTTAGACTATATAAAAATTCAGTTACATTTATCGTTACAAATAAAAATATCGTGAAAAGTTTAGTCTAAATGCCTTATTGTGATGGCTTTCTCCGGTATTTTCCATTCGTTTACATATCAGTTTACATAATATCGACGGGTCCCAAGAACAAAATCGTATGTATGAAAATATTGGTTTACGGTATGAGGTTTTCAAGTTCTGTGTAAATATAATTATAAATTGTTGAAGCAAATACACATTTTTTGAGAAAAAAAATTGCAAAAGCTATTGAAGAGCTTAATTCCTTTATTGTCATATTTTTTTATAGATTTAAATTGTTATTTTCGAATAAAATGAATTCTTATAATACAATAAGGTTTTGTTTTCCGGAACGATCTAGTGCATATGTTAATATACGACGTTGTTCTTTGGAACAATCTAGTATATATCTTTATTTAAGACTTTGTTTTAGGGAATTGATGTTTCGGTTTCATGTCTTAAAAGAAAATTAAGCCCTAATGTTCGAATTGATATTCAAAATAACAATGTAATTATCAAAACTTTAATTAAATAAATAAATTCAAAACATTTTGATCTCAAAAATAATATTAAAAAGTAGTTTTTAACCTTCTTTTTGAATTAACACCAATGTCAAACGTGTATGTTACAAAGGTTCTATTTCAGTAGTAATTATTATAAAAACGTGTAAGTAATAATAAGCTGTATTTATTTTGGTAAGTGCACCTATAGAAAAAGTAATTAAAAAAAATAGTGAGCTAAATATTTAACAAAAATAAATTTTACTCTTTTTCTCACCTAGCATTACAACAGTAGACATGGAAAAGAATCGACATACTGATAGATTTTATCGAAAAATGGCGGATTTCCAATTTTCCATTGTCTAACTGTCACTTTGTCTATTCTTCCGTAAAGAAACCGTTTCTATGGTGACCATGATATGCCTAAATTTAAATCAAATCAGTTTTTATTCGAATTATCTACCAGCTGGCCGATTCTGTATGGAAAGTCTCACTTTTGTATGCTAGTGAGACTTTCCGTTACTCACTCCGCCGTTTCGTTACTAACTCAGTAATTAACTCACAAAATATACGATACAAAATCGGCCAGCTGATATTTGGCATTGCATTGTTTGAATTTATGACGCCAGAATCGCACATACTTATTAAATATTTATTTTTGTTAGCTTTAATAGTGACGAATAAGCATTTTCTGATACAGGCACTGCAGTCTCTATTTCCTAGCTTCCAAAATCGATTAAAATATTCAAGTCTTTGTTCTTCTGTCTGAATTTTGTCTCCACACGTCTTATACTTACAACTACACGGTTTTTCTATCATTTTGTCACTAACAAATCTACCTCTTCTTGAAACGTAACTCTTTCCAAGATTTTCCGGGTTTTTCGTTTCGCGTTCAACCAGTCTTGTCGACGTACCAAACGTTTCTTTGACTTTCGCTTCGGGGCAGTTTCAGGCGTTAAGTTTGATGTGCTATTATTTAGGGATTCGACTGAATCAATCCAACCACTATTATCGGCACAAAAAATATCTTTCCATTTTTTGTGTACATTAACTGAGGAAGGCATAAGTGTAGCTATAATACCATGTTATGTGAATGTGTGATGGGCCTTATCTCCTACTCCTCCTACCTTTCTTCTGATTAATGTCGTTGCGGGTCTTAAGACAGATTTAGCTTGTCCCTCGGGCACCCCTGAGATCATATCAAAGAGTTTTCGTGGTTACTACTGTTGATCCTGGCGACACAGGAGTTGCAGTGGTGGGAATATGTGGTAGACCTAATACCATTATGTGATGATGATGGTGTGGTAGAAATTGCAGGTTCTTCAAACTCTTCAATAATATAATAATATATTATATTGCTGGTGAGTTACCTCAATGGAGTAAATACTTCATCTGTAGGCGCTAAGCGGTGCTGGTGGCTAATACATAGGCGGTGAAGTAATTTGATCGCAGGTATCATAATAGGTATCTAGGTTATGGATATTATGAGAATCTGATTTCTCCCTCAATCTATCATTTTCATTATTTTCATCAAAAATATCATGCCAAACTTCTGTCATATCGGCCAATATTCTCGGCTCCAGCGAGCTGATGTTGGTGTAGCGTTGGCATCCAGTTTCTAACAGAAAGCAAATAAGAAGGTATATGTTATAGTAGTATATATAACTAAAATCTTATTACTTACAAAAAATGGTACTGTTTTATTCAAAAAAATATTGAATAAAATACTTTTGTGTGAAACAAACACGCATGTTAAAAAGGTTTACAGAGAACAAAATTGTTTATTTATATACGACAATTTTTTTTATTAATAATTTGTAGAACAAAATCGTATCTGCTCAAGCGATAATTGACTTGAAATTGTTTTTTACCGAACAGCGACTTATGTTAAAATAATAAGCTACAAAATAAATATGTCTAATAACAGTCTCATTGTATAGTCTATGAATATAAAAGTAAAATAGGTTTTACATTAATTTATTTATAAGTTACTGATGGACTTATTTATATTTTTAAAGAACAATATCGTATATGACGTTGCGACGCTGCGCGCTCGGTGCGAGTTGCAAAGAACAAGCGCCTACATGTCATTACATGTTTGTTCGTGGGTATATATTTCTAATAAGATATTGTTCGATTGATTATTCCAATAAATAAGAGGATATAAAATAAAAAAATATATGGTGCCATATAGTTTTTAGTATGTAGAATCCAAAAACGCAATAAAATACATTTCGTCTTATTTTTCCATAAGATTTTGTTCTTGGGACCCGTCGATATAATGTTGCTCTATGCCAGGTATATCTGGAAAGCTACTTGCCAAAAATCATTCATCTCATCAATTTTCAGTATCTCTTTGCCAGATATACGATGCTTTATTATTAAAAAAAAATACTTACAGTCTGCTCTATTCTTTCCTATAATCACCCTGGCCTTAGTATCCCATAAATATTCCATGCATTCTGAAAGTTGTAATGTTATATTTTTTTTATTCAAACAGTAGTTTGCGTTTAGAAAAGGAAGTTATGTTGAATAAGGTTTACGTTTTCGGGATGACTGGTATCGAAAAGATTAATATTTGAAATGTATGATTTAGTTTGTAAAATACTATCACTTTTGTCTGTCAATGACTTAGATATTATAAAAACAGGTTGTGATAACTTACTTGTTTCACTGATTCTTCGTCCAGGCTTCTTAAAATTAGGTGTTTCAGGTGGAAGACGTGTACATGGGTTTTCTACTTCATTTGGATTCGGCTTTGTTACTTCAATAAAGGTTTGAATACCATCAGTCGAGTTTGTACTCTCCTGTGTACGATAAAAAGTATTATCATCAACAGTGTCATTGTAAAGTGTAACATTATAATAATATCTAACTTCTGTAGTTATATTCTTATTTTACCTTTTCGTCTGTTTCTTTTGGCCCTATCCATGTTTGATCGTGCTGAAAATAATAAATCTCGTGCTAAAAATAATTTAAATTATCGCATATAATACTAATCGTAATAAATTACCCTACATTTGATTTCTAAAATTGCGAAATATGATATTTTCCAAAATCATATTATATTATTATATTGATTTTTTTTTATTTTGGTAGCTTCACTAAATCTAGAGAACAGCTGGACCGATTCGGCAAATTTAAGTCTTGAAATATTCTCGAAAGTCCAGGAAAGATTTACATTAGAAGATTTACATTTATACGTGGGAGAGCCATGCTTCGGCACGAATGGGCCGGCTCGACCGGATAAATACCACGTTCTCACAGAAAACCGGCGTGAAACAGCGCTTGCGCTGTGTTTCGCCGAGTGAGTGAGTTTACCGGAGGCCCAATCCCCTAACCCCTACCCTATTCCCTTCCCTACCCTCAACTATTCCCTTCCCTTCCCTTCCTTACCCTCCCCTATTACCCTATTCCCTCTTAAAAGGTCGGCAACGCACTTGCAGCTCTTCTGATGCTGCGAGTGTCCATGGGCGACGGAAGTTGCTTTCCATCAGGTGACCCGTTTGCTCGTTTGCCCCCTTATTTCATAAAAAAAAAGTTTACCGAATCATCTAGTTAGTTAATATAAAGAATTTGAAGTTATGTACTAACATAACAAAACAGCTTTTAGATACTTAACATACTCTTTTTAATCTCGTTGTATCTGCAATACTTGCGGCAACTGTAATGTAATAGACGACACTGATTAACTTTTGATGACTAATAAAAGTCATAATAGCTATGTCCACACTATGCGCTTTCGTCTTCAATTTTCGTCATCTTCTTTATTTCAACTTTCGTTTTGGCGCATTCAATAATTAAATTCGTCAACGAATGCAACGCCAACATTCTCATTTTTGTTTTTTGGATACGGTCAGAGGGCATGCGTCGCGGGCATGCCTCACGTTCGCTATTAACTGCGCTATAACGCATGCCCTTGACGAACAGAAAAAGGCACAGTGTGGACAAAGGTGATGTCATGACAATATTATGTCAATTATTATTATTATCATTGATTTTTAAAATGAAATTACCTTCTGTGTTATTTTATTTACGAACATCATTATTATTATGATTTTAAGTCGTGACATGCAAGAAGTACTTCTGATAACATTTCCGAATTTAATTAATAATATTATGCTATCAGGGTTGCAATTAAAACATAACAGAATTTGCTACTTTAGGAAATAATTTAATCTAAAATTACTCTTTGAATACTTACATATAAATGCAATTATTGTGTACGTATACATTTTTTCCTTCCTTTTTACTTCAATCAAAAAATTATAACACTATAACAACATATTATTTCAAAGCACACTTATTTGTTTTAGCATATTTTATCGCGAGATAAGTGACCTGCGCTCACACAGACATACTTATGAATAATAATACTTATTGAGAATAATATTATGTTCGGTTGAGTCATAAATAAAACCTGTTTACTGCAAAAGTATAATCATAATATTATTTATTATATTAGCGCGATAATAGCTTGTGAATTGTGATCTCATGGCGCAGCAGCCTAAGGCTGAAGTCTCGAAACCAGCGGGCAGCGGGGCGAGAGCGGCGCATGACAACGTATAGAATTATATGGATAAGCCGTCTAGTACGCCACGGCCCACGCGGCGCGGCGCACCGACCGCTCGGTTTTTCGGTTTTTCGGGCATGTCCATATAAATATATATATATATATATATATATATATATATATATATATATACAGGGTGTAACAAAAATAAGTGATAATACTTTAGGGTGTGTACGTGTTCCTAGTAGAGAGTTCACTGTGAAAGTAGCAGCGCTGAAAGACCAAAATTTTTTTTCACTTTTGTAAGGGGAAACTCGTGACGCTTGGGCCCTTGCCCATATATATATATATATACAGGGTGTCAAAAGACCGCAGGGTGCAAGAAATTTTCATGTAATCGCCAGTTTTTTAAATAGTCAAAAATTTTAACACGCAATGTATAATGCGTGCAGTTAATGCGCGATAATATCGCCCGCCGCCGATGAATGAAACCCCGGGCCGGCCCCCCCGCGCCGCCCGCGCCGAATACCGCGCGCGCGGCTATGCGCTAGTCATGACTCATGAGTTAAGACAAAACAGCTGATCGTGGTGTGCCCTATACCCTAGCCCGTAGGTAGTGAATAAACCACCAATATTGTAATGATTATTAAATTACAATAGTTTTCACGATTTAACAAAATGTTACAATTTATTAATTTCCGTTTCTCAGGTTTTTACTCAGTTTTTACTTCCGGCCAAAAAGGAAAAGAAATCATAATTCACATCCGATCATCATCCGATTTACACATCTGTAAAAATACATACACAGTTACCTACTGCACCTATCAATACCTATCAATGGAAAACATACGTGATAATATGTTTACTGACCTGTGATCAGCTGTCTGCTTTTATGAAATGCAGTTCGAACTGTGCTCCATGATCCATCTAACTCGATGTAGATTGCAGAGTTATTCAACACTTAACAAAAGTAATTACAGGAGACATTCCAATTCTTTAAACACTTTTTATTGCACTGTTTAAACCGCACTATCGTCTATCGACGTTTAAGGAACAGCATCGCACATTCATCGGACGTATCTTGTCACGGCCCGTTATTAATTACAAACATAAAGAAAATAGTACTACACAAAACAAGCAATATGACAACATCTAAACGTAAAATTACAAAACTTAAACAAAAACGTCACAGTACCTACACCAGCACGGCGCGTGTTAGACAGCCGACTGAACAAAATTGAAGAAAAAAATTGTAAAATAATAGGGATGTATCCCTGTGCAATGTGAATATTTTGAGTAATCGATATTTTTTTTATCGATAAATCGTATTAATTGTTTTACATACGAGTACGTATTGATTACTGTCAAACTAAAAATAAACAAATACATACTCAATATTAAGAAAAGCGACAATAATTAAAAGTTATTTAATTAATTAGGTAAGTATTATTAAAGTATTTTCATTGGTACGTAGACGCTTATACGCGCATACGTAGACGCGCATAACGCGTACCACGGTATAACAATCACTTTATCACGGTAATGTAGGTATCGAATTTAAAAAATGAGATGAGATCTACTAAATAATAGTTATAATTTTTATTATTTAATGGTAATTTAAATATCGACTAAATAGTATTGAATTTATAGGGTACAACACTTAGATTGTCCTTGAAATGGATTAGCGACACGTGCGTCGTGCACCTGCAGAGCGGCGCGCTTTGTCGGCGCCGCGATCAAAGCAAGCCGCCGTTCGGTGTCTTTTGACTACTTCCGAAAGTCGATACACGACGAACATTATTTCAAAAATTAAATAGATTTTTTAATTTAGTAGCCATTTGAGCATTGAGGTAATAGGTTGTTAGAGTTGTTAGGAGATAAGTTTGATTTTTTAACAATTACTTCAAGTATCAAAACGTGGTAGTATTGTGTAAAGTGTTAATAATTGATTATTATTTCAGTTGTAATAAAATACTTTGTGGTGTGATACATTTCGTTAACGAGAAGTGTTTTTGACGTTCTTGGTGGTGACTCGTCTTATTACTTGGTGTTAAGGACTATTTTCAAAATGCATAAAGAAGTAAGAACACTTGAACTCAACATTTTTCACGTAAGTTAATTGCCAGTTTTATGTATGAGGTTTTTTCGTGTATCATCTGTTATTTCGATAGATAAGTGACGATTGCGGATAAACAGTTCATCCGCATAGGTTTCGTTACTTACGATAAACTTTTTAACTAGTCTAATAATCTTACAAGTTTGCCATACTGTCGTAAGTTGTTACACATGCACAGACAGTTACTTACAGTTTGAGCTACCATTAAAGTCTTAACACTGCAAGTAGCTTAGATGAGAGCTGTCAGAGGTCAGAGTTCTAATTTCCACGTCATGGTGACCGTCACGGATTTGAAATTGAAAAGACACCACATACATTAGGGTTTCTGTGTGTTCTGTCGTAAGTCGTAACTCGTAGTGTATCGTCATTCGTCGCATACGACCTTTCGACTTAGCGTGCGTAGGGCGGAGCTAACAGCTGATTAACGCGGTCAACGTTCTCGGGTTTGTACTCGGAACACGAGAACGTTGACCGCGCGCTTGCAAATGCTTATTGGGGTAAAAGTAATAAAATTAAAAAAAATATTTTAAAATATTTTTCTATGTGGTTTATTATCATGTTTAAAGGGTTTTAATTATAAAAAAATAAAGAATAAAAAATAAATAAAAAAAAATACATATTTGTAATCAGAAAATGTAGTATAATCATACCCCAAAGTTATCGGAAGTGGCCTTATTACACCCTGTATATATACAGGGTGTAACAAAAATAAGTGATAATACTTTAGGGTGTGTACATATATATATATATATATATATATATATATATATATATATATATATATATATATATATATATATATATATATATATATATTGTCACGCGTCGTACCGCTCCCGCTCCGCTTCCCGCTGGTTTAGAAACTTCAGCCTAACCACTCGGTCGCAGGGGCGCGTATATTATGTCATTGTCAATTAGAGGTCGACAAGTATAGTCGACAAGTAGTAAGTAACGCACCCTATATCTAAGTATGTTATTCCCAGTGACCTTCGGGGTATTAAGTCTATTTAAGCCATTAGCCTAGCCATATTAATGTAGCCTATATATAATATATTACGGGAGCCCTAGAACAACTTTTTTTGATTACTATCAAGCTAATTTTTGTGAGTAGCTTCATTTTGATAAGACGAACAACATTTTTATTTGCGAAAAATCTCGAAAGAGGTAGCTAACAGAGATAAAAGGATTTCATACTTTGAATTGATGGTCCTAAAATATGGACTGTTTTATTTGTAGGACAATGTCACTAACTACAAAATAGAACAATCCATATTTTTAGGAACATCAAGTCAAAGTATGAAATCCTTTCTATTTCTGTTAGCTACCTCTTTCGAGATTTTTCGCAAATAAAAATGTTGTTCGTCTTATCAAAATGAAGATACTCACAAAAAATTAGCTTGATAGTAATAAAAAAAAATCTAGGGCTCCCGATTACTTATTAAGTAATGGGCATTGTCCAAAAAAAATCACATGTACTTTTTATATTTTTTTTTCGTTAAAATAGGGTATTTTAAGAATATAAATTAAATAATTTTGAAATTCATTGGCTAGTTTTTTCTCAATAAATTTTTAAAGTTTCGCTCTGACGTCATCATCGGCGGCCAATTGACCTCTGCAGTATGTTTTAAATATCCTTTCAATCTTATTTATAATGGCTGGTTCGTCAAATGCAAGTTCTCATTATGTGAAAGCTGATACGAGAAGCTTACCAAAAGTTCGAAATGTAATGTTGGTCGAATTTATTGCTTATTTAACGCCATTGAAGGTCAAACTAAGGTTAAACATATTAGTTCAAAAATATAGGTAACTAATGGGTATTTTTTTCTTTTACATACCGAAAAATGATCACTGACCTTATTCCCCGAAATGTTTTTGTAATGAGCAAAATTAAAAAAATGGACAATCCCCATTACAATAAAGATAATACATTTTATAAATTAGCGCCTATGTAACATGTGACGCTTCCGCGCCGCTATATTAATAAATCGTTACATTGTACAATTGCTTCTAGTCTCGTTGTGTAGGTCGGATGCATAATAAAAATATACGTGGGAGAGCCATGCTTCGGCACGAATGGGCCGGCTCGATCGGAGAAATACCACGTTCTCACAGAAAACCGGCGTGAAACAGCGCTAGCGCTGTGTTGTGAGTGAGAGTGAGTTTACCGGAGGCCCAATCCCCTACCCTATTCCCTTCCCTACCCTCCCCTACCCTATTCCCTCTTAAAAGGCCGGCAACGCACTTGCAGCTCTTCTGATGCTGCGAGTGTCCATGGGCGACGGAAGTTGCTTTCCATCAGGTGACCCGTATGCTCGTTTGCCCCCTTATTTCATTAAAAAAAATCAAGCCTTAGAAACAATTCTGTCGCACGATTATCTTATCATCAGAAGATGTAATAAAATTTGCTCTTACTAAAATATTATGTAAAAGGTTAGCAAATACTGAATGCTTGGCATTAAAGGTTGCAAACGTTAATTTTACTTAGCCATTTAAGTATTTAAAATCACTAAACCAAGGTCAGGGAATTGTGTTCCCATGAAATGGAATGAAATCTTTATTTCCAAATCTGATAAAACTTTTATTAAAAGTTGATGTTCTGCATGATAATCTACTGGTTTCGAAACCAGCCTGGCATGTCTAACTGCCACACTCAGAATAATATTAATTACTTACATTAACTGTAAATTAATATTTTGACATAAGCCTTAAGCGGATAACAATATCTGTCAAACTCTATGTTTCATCGTCATTAACCCTTTAGCCGCCAAGGTCCGCATAATCCGACAAATATTTTCGTGCCCATTTCGCCAAGGTCGGATATTTACGACCAGTACCACTACTCGGTTAATCTGCCTTTTTTGTTTGATAGCAATGTATTATATTAAAATAATGTTTATACTTGGTAAATAGTTAACGAAGTAATCATTAACAATTGATTACATTTTAGTTTCTTAATTAGAAGACCTAAAAATAATGTCTAAAATTAAATAAATTACCGAAAATATTCTTAGAAAAGTGTATTGATGTCGGAAAATCCGACAGTAGGGACGGGACATAAGCAATGATTTACAGTTAATACAAAAATCCACACAAATTAAAACATTTCTGTTTTTACTACCTAATCCATACTTCCATACTATAATATTATAAATGCGAAAGTGTGTCTGTCTGTCTGTCTATCTGTTACCTCTTCACGCCCAAACCGCTGAACCGATTTTGCTGAAATTTGGCATGGAGATACTTAGAGTCCCGGTAAAGGACATAGGATACTTTTTGTTCCGAAGAAATGTACGGTTCCCGCGCGATAAACGAGTTTTGGCACAACGAAGTTGCGGGCATCATCTAGTTTATTATAAAACAAATAAAGCAATGGTTACTAAACAAATAAACGTGTTTGTTTTACTTAATTTATAATAAATATAGTATAAAAATTTCAGTGATTGAATTGACGATTCCCATCCCTATGTTAAGAAACGAATGTTGTCAGCACACCCTGCGCCACGGTCGGAAAAAGACGACCGCTTCTGACGTCATAAGCGAGTGCCGCCTTCTAGAATTTTCCACAAGTGTTGTGCTTATGATGATGCTATCGATAAATGTGATTGTAGTGGATACTTAAATTAGAAATAAAATTACAATAAATTACAAAGTAACGCTTTCCTATCTGCCTGTCTGCTACGACTTTTAGATGAAATTGTATGCGTGTAAAGGGGATGGGATATCGATCTACTATTGAAAATCTATATTTGTAGTAGGTTATATATTTAAACAACTCAATTATTTAATCCGTGGAAACTATGAAATTAATATTATTTGAAGTGTAATAACAAATATCGGGAATTATGTCACTTCACTATTCAAGCTGTTTTTATCTAATGTTTTTGCCAGCGTTGTATATTTACTAACAACATTATGGATTCAAATGCTAGATATCAGTTTATACTTTATATAAATTATAAATTAAGAAATAAATTATCGACATCGAAAAAGATAAGTATTGCACATCACTATCTGTTGTAGGTATAAATTTTTCGATTTATGGTGCCGGCGCTAGAGACACGACAATTGATTTTAAGCTCGGCGGTTAAAGGGTTAATGTCTCTGAGTGTGGCAGTAAATTTTAGTTTAGGTACGTATACAAAAAAATCAAACACACATAATATTGCAATTATTTGTAATAAGGCCCGATTCGACCAAACTTGAAGTTACACGAGTATAACTATCATGAGAATAATTTTACTCCTTTAATTTACTCTAGGGTATTATTATCGTTTGCATTTTACCAAGTTACTCAAAGAGTATGAAATAAAATGACAATTATAGTTCACAATGACACCGACCGTGACAGTTGACACCCTGTTGTGCAAATATTCTCAGTTTAATATTTACTCCACCAAAATAGCCCGTGTAAATATTTACTCCCGTGTAATAAACTTATTCTTGGATTACACGGGAGTAAATATTTACACGGGCTATTTTGATGGAGTAAATATTAAACTGAGAATAGTTGCACAACAGGGTGTCAACTGTCACGGTCGGTGTCATTGTGAACTATATTTCATACTCTTCGAGTAACTTGGTAAAACGCAAACGAAGATATCCTGGAGTAAATTGAAGGAGTAAAATTATTCTCAGTATAGTCACACTCGTGTAACTTCAAGTTTGGTCGAATCGGGCCTAAGTCAGATAAATACTATAATAATATTTCTTAGAAATTGGCAAGGTAGTCAAAAGGGTGTACAAATAATTACTTTCCTTATCTTATGGGTTTTGAAATTAGTGTTGAGGTATTTCTGCTAAGTCTATCAATATCTTCCTTCCAAACATTATCTTCTATCCAGTCTATAAAACTAGCTACTCTCGTATATAGTCCGGGGACATTTGGGAGGCCACAGCTATAGCCGAAAGATGTCACCCCGATCAGATAGTACATTTTGTGCTGATTATCCATCTGTACTTGCAATGGCCCACCAGAATCGCCCTGTAAAGAAAATTTCTGGTCGTTTTTTGTTTTATGTTTCAAAAGATACTCTCTGGAAAATAAGAATAAGATTATTTTCCAGAGAGCTGCAATGTTTTCATGCTAGACCGTAGCACCAGCACTGACTGAAACCAAAAGTTTTGTTCGACGTTTGACAACGTTAACGTCTGTGCACGTCCTATCTGATATTTCCCATCACATTTCTCTCCGTAGGACTGCTGGAAGAAATTTCTGTTAGAGATAAGCAGTTCCTGTTGTGTCGTTTTTCTTCTGTGTATATTTCGTGTTAAAAATGTATGTGTGCAATAAATAGTAAATAAATAAATAAATAAACGTTATATTCGTTTCTGTTATGTGTTAAATATTCTGATATGACATATTGTGCAACGTGCCAGATTCTACTACATGGCCCCTCCATTATAATATCATCCATCCATTCATATTATTATAAAAACGCGAAAGTGTATCTGTCTGTCTGTTACCTCTTCACGCTCAAACCGCTAAACCGATTTTGCTGGATTTTGGGTACGGAGATACTATGAGACCCGGGACAAGACATCGTATACTTCTTATCCCAGAAAATGTGAAGTCCCGCACGAGAAACGAATTTTGGCGCAACGGAGTTGCAGGCGTCATCTAACACCATCGAGGAAATTCCTAGGCAGTTGACTCCTACGTCATGTGGTCGGCTTATGTCAACTCAATGTTAGCTGTGATCGCGGATGGGTTTGACTTAACGCGACCAAATTACTTAGGTTAGGTTAGGCCGCCATCTGCCTAGGAATCAACTTCTCTGATAGTACATTACAAAAGTTGAGATTACCTGACAAGCGTCTAGTCCACCTGCTAGTTCCCCGGCACAGAGCTGATGATCAGCCAGCTTGGACCAATGTCTATTGGCGAATGGCTTGAGCAGGTGTTCACACAACTCTTCATTAATCATGAGGAGATTCACTGCACGCAGTAACGAAGATGGACTTCTTTTGTCTGAAAAGGATAAAGTAGGATATTATTATCATTTTGATCTTGGGATTTAGTATTTCTTTATCATCTTTATGTTTTGCATAAATACTTTTTAACTAATTACGACTGGTAAAGGAGTACCGTTAGGCATTAGTACTTAAATAAGAGCAGGAGCCAACGACAGCCTAACTTGCATCATTTTATACAAGCTGAAAGTTTCTGTAACTGTCATAAAGATCTGACAGTAGATGACGAGATTCGTACAGGTATCCCGAATATCACTGGCTCTTAGGTTATTAGCATTATTTTTAACGTTACACAAAATCTTGAAAAATATTTGTGTCATTCAGTCTCTTTTGTAAGCAGATATATTAATCACTTAGAAGTAGTTATTAAAGTCTTACCAACATTAGTGATCCCCCAGCCTGACGCGACAACTCTTTTCCCTAATTCTTTGGTGCTTGACTTACTCCAAAGACATGCTGGTTGAATCGCAGCACCAAATTTCACTTCTTCTTGCAATTCCAATAACGCTATATCAAAGTATTTTCTGGGTGATTTGTACTTCGGATATTTCATTATTCTAGAAATATTCACATCTACAGCATCGTTGTTGGGAAAATGCTAGAAAATAAAATTTTGATTTCATAAAGAGATTGGAGTAGAATATACGATTGGAGTATAAAAAAGACCTTACAAAGTGTAAATTTGGTATTGCATGACATTTTATCAGTGGCATTGCTACTTGTAAAATTTTATATTATCAAGTCTAGGATTAATTAAAATTTCTGCAAAATGATCATGAACGTACTATTACATACATAACGTTTTTTATTGTTTCTTTATTATCAAATCAAGTTATCAATATTATCAAGTTCCAGCAATAGACCGCGAGCTTGACCCCCCTGTAGCTCAGTGTCTATTGCAAGTGCAAAGATATTTTTTTTTACTTAAAAGATAGTGTACCTTTAAATTTACGACACCAAGTCTGACAATCTCTGGGACAGTGTTCTGAAGGATCCTATGCGGCTTGGACTTAGTACAGTGAGCGGCAGTCACCAAGAACCTTGGGCTTATGATTGTTGCACCACATTTGAACGTCCAACCACCAAATATTGTTCGCCAACCAATCGCAGCCTGAATTATAGAATTAGGAATATTAAGCAAAGTTCAGAGCAGAGGGCGCCACTAGCACATACAGTAAATATTCATACCCACACGTCATATCAGAATATTGACAGAAAGTAAAAACGTAGTCAAAGACGTCGAACAAAATTTTTCAACACGTTTTTATTAGCTTGGGCTGTATACAGGTTGCAATTAAACCTTCCTGCCAATTTTTTTCGGAATGATCGGGGGTAACGCGGGGGGAGGCGCGTGCGTGGGGGCACGTCACGCGCGGCCGACGCATCGTGTCCATTAATTGTAGTGTTTTTTAGGATAACTTTCGGAAGCTATTTCTCAACATTTTAGTACTGAGTGATTACTAAAGAAAAAATACGTGTATAAATTTTTTAACAAGAATCAATATATCAAAATTTGGCAGGAAGGTTTAATTGCGCCCTGTATGTATGTATGTAACAGAATCTTTGAACACGACTTTTACCTACCCCCAGTAGTCTAATTCATCCTAAACTTTGTATGTACATATTAAGAGCCAAACGGCAATATATACAATGTGTCCCGACACCAGTGTCCGATCCCTTAATGTCATGATCTATGGCATATTTTATCGACAAATTGGCTCTCAAATTTTTTCTCGCTCTCACGGTTGTAAAATGGCAGCCATTTTAGTTTTTTCCAGACTTTCACACTAATCCGACCACTACTTCTCATGTAAATATCCTATGAAGATAAAAAAGGTCTCATTTGATAGCTAAACTTGTGGACTACGCTTACTTACAGGCAATATGTTATAAATTTCGTGGAATTAAACATAAAAATTATCAAAGTTACAGAAAAAAAATTGTGTATTTTTTAATTTATGGATTTTTGTGAAAAATATAGCACATTAAAGTAGTTCTTTTTTATTTTAAAAAGATGGAAGAGGTTTTCATCTATTACACATATAAATAAAATTGGAGTGTCTGTTTGTAATATTGAAATAACCGTTTTTTACCACATACATATGAATATTTAGATGGTACAGGTCTCACTAAAATAACAATTTTTAGAATTTTTGTCTGTCTGTATGTCTGTCTGTTTGTTCCGGCTAATCTTCGAAATGGCTGGACCGATTTTGACGGGACTTTTATTGGCAGATAGCGGATGTAATAAGGAGTAACTTAGGCTACTTTTTAACCGACTTCCGAAAAGGAGGAGGATATATTTCACTTTTTCTATAAAGGAACCTTTTTAAAAGGGGATTTTTATCTCTTTTTTAATATCTTTGTTATCACATTTTGCTGACGCGGACGAAGTCGCGGGCAACAGCTAGTCTTACATAAATTCTTTATTTCAATGCTCTAAGTCAGATAGTTTTGAAGTTATAACGATTTTCCTATGAAGTATAGGTCAGATTAGTATGAAGTCAGCGAAAATTTTTTTTTTCAAAAGTTGGAGAAAAAAAATTTGAACTCATGATTTATGGCATATTTAAGTGACAAATTGGCTTTCAAATATTTTTTTTCTCCAACTTTTGAAAAAAAGAATATTTCTCTGGCTTCATACTAATCTGACCTATACTTCATAGGAAAATCGTTATAACTTCTAAACTATCTGACTTAGAGCATTGAAGTAAAGAATTTATTTAAGATGAAAACCTCCTCTATTTTTCTTAAATAAAAAAGAATCAGTTTAATGTGCTAGATTTTTTACAAAAAGCCGTTAATTAAAAAATGCACAATTTTTTTTCTTAAGCTTTGGTTTTTCTATGTTTGATTTCACGAAATTTAGAACATATTGCCTGTGTAAGCGTAGTCCACAAGTTTAGCTATCAAATGAGATCTTTTTTATCTTCATAGCATATTTACATGAGAAGTAGTGGTCGGATTAGTGTGAAAGCCCGAGAAAAACTAAAATGGCTGCCATTTTACAACCGTGAGAGAGAGAAAAAATTTGAGAGCTAATTTGTCGATAAAATATGCCATAGATCATGACATTAAAGGATCGGACACCGGTGTCGCGACACATTGTATAACAATGCAATTATTTGTTAAATTTTTTAAAAATTAAAAAAATGTTTTTTTTTTACTATTATGATTGTTGCCACTAGCATGAAAAAATTGCAGTAATATATTTACTTCCTTGAAACTGTCATATTTAATTTAATTAATGTTTAAGTGTACATTATTTTAAGAACTGGAAAAGCCAGAAAAACATGTTGAAGTAACGTCTGGGGGCCTACCATGAGCTCTTAAAGCAGTATTACTTTAATATTACTTTTGAATTTCGCATAAACAAACATGATCTTTATTTATATAAACATAGCTATGTTTTTTGTTTGTGCGAAATCTGAAAGTAATATTAAAGTAATACTGCTATAAGATGTCATGGTAGGGGGGCTGAGGTCAATTACTTTCACCACAGAAAATACAATCGCATAGATTATAATTATAATAGACAGCGAAGACCCTGTTAATTGAAATAAGTAACATGAGATGCCTTTTCAATTTTAGTAATTTTCAATAACTAAGTTTAGTAATGAGTGAAAGATTTCATTTTTTTACTTACCATATGAGGAAAATCGCCAGGCATAGCTTCATATCCTCCTATTATACCGTATACGTGTTTCTTATGATATTTCTCACCTGAAAAAGGCAATAATTTACATAAAATAAACTTAAATTTTCATAAATAAGTAAGATACATTATATACTTAATATAATATGGCTTAACAGGGTTTGTAACTTACATTTTTCAAACTGCCTTCTTTTCCAAACATACTCTAAGCATTCTGCAAAATAAACGTGTAAAATTGTAGATATGTATTTAAAATCCAAAAACATAATGGTATTATCAATAAGGACTCTATAATATTGTAATTTTTATACATTATTAATAATAAGTATATTAATAATAAAATCATCAGAGAAATTATTCATAGGCAAATGACGGACCAACGTTTAATGGTTAGGTTATCACAAACCCAGCTGAGAGGTCATGACTTATGAGTCATGAGTTCATGACTAATAATATAAACTTGACATAACCCCACCAGGGAGATAAAAGATAGGTAATTATTTCAATTTCAATTTATTTATTTGTTACCCACCACAACAATACATTTAAAAACAAAGTTACAGTCAAGATTAATGTAGAATTAATAGCACACTAGACTTATCTTAATAACATGACAATTATTTGCGAAATAAAACATTGTACAGGATTTATCTGTGGACCCCAAACTCGGCAAAGCCTGTATCTTGGTGGTCCTAGTATTATACACAATCAATTTCACAAACAACTATTAGACGCGCTTTCGGACAAAGGACAGAAATCGAAGTTTCATCTACAATTAAACAAAGCATTTAGACTAAATACATACAACCAATTTAACATGCAATTTTGGGAAGTTACCAATTATTATTATTATTATTTATGAGTACAATAGTGGATAGGATAGAAAATTGTCAAAGTGTATTTAAAATTACAATTAGTTACATACTTACTTTTTTCGCTTATTCGTCCTTTTTGTAGGTAAGTTGGTTCTTTTTCATCTTCGCATGCCTTGGAGTATACAATTTGACTGATACGTGGTTTTATTATATGAACTCTCTGTCAAACAAGACATAAACAAGTTTTTATATATTTAATGTATAACTTATATTGAATCACGATTGATCATATTTTAGTTATGATTAATTTTTGCCACCAGTTATTAATCTAACCATTTTTTACAAGCGATCTGATGCAACTTCATGAGATATAAGAACTACAACTATCAATAATTTATTTAACACAATTACCTTTCCTCTCAATTCCTTTACACTATCGTTATAATAGTATCTGTATACCAATATATCTAGTAGAAGAAATAGGAAAACTGAAAACAACAAGAAAATAAATGAATTAACCTCCTTTGGTGGTACTGGGTGGAAAAGAATTACAAATTACAATTAACTTTTAAAATATCCACTTTCTTTATTCGGCTTTCTTATCAATGATATTAATAAGATAACCCGGTGAACTTTATATAAGTTCCCTCCTAGTACAAACCTTAACTGATTTCAAGATTTAAATTAGCCAATTTGGTTACGCCGTTGTCGAGTTTCAGCAAGACTAACAAAATTTAAAAATCAGTTTTCTATAGACAAGAAGCACATACCTGAAGCTAAAACTTTCGATTTCAATCCCATTATCACCACACTTTTAATAAAGCGTCAAACGCACCAATAATATTATGAACTCCATGAGTCTTTAGTCAATCATTATATTTGTTTTAATTTACACTTAGACAATACTGCATGACAATGCATGGTATTATCCTCAACGTCATTTTGTTAAAACCCACATTATTATACTGAGCTAAAATTATTCAGCATTCACGTATTATTGTTGTTATCAATGTTCCTTATAGAGCTATGTATGTTTCGTTACATTTTGATCTAAACGTGAATGAAGCTATAATGCTACTAATTCTAATATGGCGTATTAATAAATGGCAATGAGGAAATAGAGTGGCACGTTAATATGGTCAAGTTTTAGTCTTTGATTCCGTTTAGTTGAATGAATTGAAATGCTAGTGAGTTGTGACTTGTGATATTTTTCAAACATGTGATCTAATAATGACTTTACATTTGGTAGCCATTACTTAATACCTATCACGTCACAGCCGCGTCATCGTGACACCTTTTTCGTGTCACGTATTCAGAAAATATTTTAGGTTCGATTTATATTATATGTCCGCGCGAATGCGCGGTTTTACGGCTACACCGCGAAATCACAAGCTATTGTATGTAAAGACCGCTGCGACCACGCCGTTGTTTAAATAAACTGTTACATCTAATAGATTGTGACCTCGCGGTGTAGCGGTGAAATCGCTAGTTCGCGCGGACGCTTCTAAATCAAGCTTTATAGGTAAATTATCTGTAATTATGTGTTACACTTCAAATATGGCAGATATACTATTGCCTGCAGTAAAATATTATTTTACTTCGTCTACATCATCAACATTATCAGAATCGGAATCATCATGATGATTGAAAATGATGAAATGAGCAAATAATCATTTGTCAGTTGATGTATTACTTACATCAACTGACCGTAAACATTCGTTAGGAAAAATAAAATAAAAAGTTATTTCAATTAAAATACAATTATTTATTAGAAATGCCATGTAAGTGTTACATTTAACAGTAAATTGAATGAGTCCAATCCCTCTATGCTCCATTCGGCCAGACAATTGGCTCTATCCAGTCCAAAAAGCTGGATATTCTGGAGTAGATTCCTGGAGTGTTTTGTCGAGCGCAGCCGAAACCAACTGATGTCACACCAAGTAGGTAGTACATCTTTCCCTTTAGTCTTGGATCCAGATTTATTCTGGATTGCAAAGGTCCTCCCGAATCACCCTGTAATAGTAATTACACACAAGTATAAAAATATGTCACCAAAATTGTGAACTCTTTTTACCCCGTGACCTTCGATCACTAATATACAAGATACACAGTCTCATTACAAAACCTCTCGAAAATCTGTCGCCGAGTAATAGAGTTTAAAAAAGTATGCATTTATCTAAAATCAACCTTAATCATAGTTATTAAAGATCTTTTTATAAAACAATGTAAATATGTGTTCACAAAGCAATAAATTTTTACGAACGACGCACGCTTCAAACCAAATTCAACCATCCGCGTATATGTCTTAAAGTTTAAATTATTACAATGCCAAAAAAGTACTTCAATTTTACGGCCGCACTTCGCCGCTGGAACAGGGCGAAGTGAAGTATGAGTGGAGTCGAAACTGTTCAACATTTTTTGTTGATTGTAATAATTTTAATAGTCCATTTTTTAATTTTTCCGAAGTTTAATGTATAAAGTGAGGAGTAATTATTTTTTACTTGTAATATTATGTTGTTCTAATATGTTTAATTTTATAATTAACTAAAATATACGTGTATAAGTACATCTATACTAATATTATAAATGCGAAAGTATCTCTGTCTGTCTGTCTATCTGTCTCGCTTTCACGCCAAAACTACTGAACCGATTGTAATGAAATTTTGTACACAGATAGTCTAAAGCCTGAGAAAGGACATAGGCTACTTTTTTACTGGAAAAAGGGGTTGTAAGGGGGTGAAAATGCGTAAATTTGGTCAAATTAAGTTAGTTCCAAAAACTCAAAATAGATGGTGCCAAGAGTCCCCTAGATCGCGCTATTGCTTGCTCATGCGTATTTCTATAAGAGGTGGTACCATGTTAAGCTAGATTTTCGATTCTTTCGATTGTTATACATATTCTATAATAATATTATAAATGCGAAAGTATCTCTGTCTGTCTGTCTGTCTCGCTTTCACGCCAAAACTACTGAACCGATTGTAATGAAATTTTGTACACAGATAGTCTAAAGCCTGAGAATGGACATAGGCTACTTTTTAACTGGAAAAGGGTAAGGGGGTGAAAATGCGTAAATTTGGTCAAATTAAGTTAGTTCCAAAAACTCAAAATAGATGGCACCAAGAGTCCCCTAGATCGCTTGCTTGCTCATGCGTATTTCTATAAGAGGTGGTACCATGTTAAGCTAGGTTTTTCGATTCTTTCGATTGTTATACACGTTATTAACTAAGAACTCACCTACCAACTTAGATTAGATATCAAATTCAAAAACAACAGCGCCAAAACTACTGAACCGATTGTAATGAAATTTTGTACACAGATAGTCTAAAGCCTGAGAAAGGACATAGGCTACTTCTTACTGGAAAAAGGGGTTGTAAGGGGGTGTTTATGCGTAAATTTGTTCAAATTAAGTTAGTTCCAAAAACTGGAACAGATGGCGCCAAGAGTCGCCTAGATCACGCTATCGCTTGCTCATAAGTATTTCTATAAGAGGTGGTACCATATTTAGTTAATATTTCGATTCTTTCGATTGTTATACATGTTATTAAATAACTCACGTACCAACATAGAAATCAGAAACAACAGTCTACCAATAATAAATACTAAATAGTTTATGGCCTATGGGTATTGGCTATTGGGCAAAGCTAAAGTTGTGTAATGCATTATGCAGCTAAGTTGTGTACCGCTAAATAAGCTTTAAAAGGTATAAAAAAGTTTAATTTAAAAAAATCATATTATGTGCACACTACACGGCTGTTTTGGGTATTTTGATTTAAGGGGTACCAGGGTTTTAAAAAGCTTTTGACACCAATTTTATTGACACCGCGCGCTATAAACTGAAGTCCACGCAGACGAAGTCGCGGGCAACAGCTAGTATTATATAATAATTATGTATCATAATAATATTACAAAAATCTTAAATATATTTTATGTATAATGTTGTAAAAAATCCAGAAATATATCGATGCAATGAACATATTTTTAGTTCTAATATATGACAAAGATGGCGTTTTATTTTTTACTTCATTGTAACATAGAACTAATCATACTTATTATGTTTTTGTTTATAGTTTTTAATACGTTAGAATATTATGTTTAATAATATTATCACTTGGTATAATAATAATCAATCTATCTTATCTTATAGAATTCCTACTGCATTTCTTATTATGTGACAAGTTGACAACAGAAGGCGCTCTAAAATAAAGGATGTTCGAGTGTACCGTGTTGGCCTATATTCCATCCAGAAAATATATCAATGCAATGAACATTTTAATTCTAATATATGAAAACAGATGGCGTTTTATATTTTACTTCATTGTAACAGATTACAGAACTAATCATACCTACTTTATTATATTGTTTTTATTCATAGCTAGCTGTTGCCCGTGACTTCGTCCGCGTGGACTTTAGTTTATAGCGCGCGGTGTCAACAAAATTTGTGTCAAATTTAAAAACTTTTTAAAACCCTGGTTAGTGGTACCCCTAGGGCCGCGCTACACCGGAATGGCAGCGCTGAAAGTGCTCGCTTCGCCGCGCCGCTGCCATACAGGTGTAGCGCGGCGTGAGCGCGGCCCTTAATTAATCAAAATACCCAAAAACAGCGGTGCAGTGTGCACATAATCTATACTAATATTATAAATGCGAAAGTATCTCTGTCTGTCTGTCTGTCTGTCTCGCTTTCACGCCAAACGCCAAAACTACCGAACTGATTATAATGATATTTTATATACAGATAGTCTAAAGCCTGAGAAAGGACATAGGCTACTTTTTTACTGGAAAAAAGGGTTGTAAGGGGGTGAAAATGCGTAAATTTGTTCAAATTAAGTTAGTTCCAAAAGTCATAATAGATGGCGCCGTGCGTCTTCTACATCGCGCTGACGCTTCCTCAAAAGTCTTTCTATAAGAGGTGGTATCATCTTACATCCAAGTTTCGATTTTTTTCGATTGTCATATCTATTCTACGTTATTAAATAACTCAGTACTTTATCTATGCAGTGACGTAACCTTAAATCTATCAATCAAAGAGAATATAATCACTACGTTTTATTATCAATGATAAATAGTTTATGGGTAAAGTTATTGCTGGGCTAAATAAGCTTTGAAATTTGGCATAAAATATGAAGTTTAATATAAAAAAATGAAATACTTATTGTGTGCACACTGCACAGCTGTTTTGATTTAAGGGGTACCAGGGTTTTTTTTTATAAAAGCTTTTGACACCAATTTTGACAACGCGCGCTATAAACTGAAATCCACGCGGACGAAGTCGCGGGCAACAGCTAGTTGAATATAAATGCTTAGAACATACAACGCTCGCTAAAGTCGGCTTGAAAAATTCTACGCATCTTTGCCGTGCTATAACTGATATTCAATCTCCACATCTATCGGATCTCGAGGAAACCTAAAAAAAATATATTCCTCAATAAAATAAGTAATAATTAATAGCGACTCCACCAAATGGAACAGAAACACAGTGTATAATCCGAACATTTCAAGTGAGCATGATAAACTACGATCAGTACCTTTAGTATGAGTATTCGCAATTGAGATGGTTTATACCTCGTGTTGATTTATTTACAACTTAATTTTAAAACTGTTTTTTGTTGATTTCTTAACGAAATGCCAATATTAACAATACAATTGTATGAAATATATTAGGATAAAATTAACACTTTCTGGAAATATGAAATTCCATCCTTTTTTTGCGTTTTGAACGTATGATTTTACAATTGTTGAACGAGCACTGGGACATGTTTCCCAGCGGAGCGTTCGAGCACTACTAAATCGAAAGTCCACCAGAATGTTGCGTTTGGTGCTCTTTTAGTGAGGTCATTTTTTGCCGCGGACTGTGTATCTTGTATATTAGTGATCGAAGCCCGTGACCAATAAAATCAAACAAGAAATTTTGTAATACATCATATTATTTAACACTAATAGAACAATTAATTATAAAATACTGCAAAGATAGAAAGAGAACTAAAAAAAACAAAAACCGAAAGATAACACAAGGCAATGAAGAAAATTTTGCCAGAATGAATATGCCATGATGAAAGGCATATTTCATAGGATCGGACTCCGGTGTTGGGACACATTGTATATGTCGGAGGAAGTCATGATTCTGGTTGTTTTCTGATTGCTGGAATTTAGAGGAAGTCATGAATAGTCATGAGTGTAGTTATTTTTATGATTCTTAAATGTCAGAGGAAGTCATGAGTAGTCATGAGTCTAGTTATTTTCTGATTGTTTGAAGTGTTGATTCTTCACGATTATATTGCTTTAAAAATGATTGTAAAATTCAGTGATAATTGTAAAATTCTTAGTTAAATTTAATTTAGTTTGTCATATTTTTACTAGCTCCAAATATCTTGGTTTGAATTAAATTGTAATTATTTGATTAATGACCAATCAGAGCAGAGGGCGCGTGCGCCTTGAGTGGGGTCGAGGCGCCATCTTTACTTTGGAGGGATTGACAGTCTGGGGAGCACATTCGAGTGTGAGCAGTCGATCGAGTTGGATCGTGACTAGTTCTGGTGTTGTGCTAACTACAGTAAGATCGGTGCCCCGAACTCACTGCTCGTTTTGGAATTTGTGATTATAGAATTCTAGTAAACTAGTAAATTGTGTGAAAGCGTTATAATAGTGTCTATAATAAATTTGTGAATACAAATTGTGATTTGTGCCCACATTTACCCAAAATGACGCCCACTAGAATTCCTAACGCTGGCAGAAATGATGACCAGAATAATGATTCTCCGACATATAAATACTTTTAATAATAATCAACCACCTTTAATATCAATCATCAAGTTTATTGCTTCCAAGATACTTTAAAATTACCTGGCAAGCATCAACACCTCCGGCCAACTTGCCAGCACACATCTGATGTTCCTGCAGCCCGCACCAATAACGATTGCACTTGGGTCTCAGAAGCTGGTCACAGTAGTTGTCGTCGATTACGTCCAAATCACCAACTTGCAGTTCAGTAGTAGTAGTTTTACCTCCTAAAGAATTAATTTAGAAAGTTTCATTATTTGGGTATTAGTATTTTGGAAATAGGAAAAATTTTGTTTCAACTTGTTTGGTCATGAATAAAAATAACATTGCTTAATGCTTAATCTAAAACCCAGATGTAGATGCAGAAGTGCATTTTTCTACGTACTTTCTCTACGTTCATAATATGCTAAAGTTTGCCTGTCTATTGATTCGTCTTCCCGCCTAAGCTATTCAATAAATTTAAGATGGTTAGACGCATCAAAATGTACTGCCATCTGCCGCTCGCGATAACTTCTGTTTAATAGAAAATGGTAAATTATTTTTAGTTTCTCACCGATTTCAGTAACTCCCCAGCCAGAAGCTGAAACTGCAGCCCCTAAGTTGCCGATGTCTCGAGCACCCCAAAGGCAGGCTGGTTGAACGTTGGTGTCAAAGACAACTTCTATATCCAATTCAACAAGCGCAATGTCTGAGTATTGCCTCGGTGATTTGTAATTTGGATGATTTGTTATTTTAACAATCTTTACATCCCTTGGGTAAAATTGGTTAATACCTTTAAACAACCCTTTCTGTAACGATTAAAACTTCTTAAATTGTTTTCTTAGTAGCACTATCAGCTTTAAAGTTAAAACTATCAAGAATTATAATTTCAATAATATCGTCATATCAAAGAAAAAACTTACAGCCAAATTTTTAGCACCAATACGAATAATTTCAGGTACTTGGTTGGATACTTTCGGATCTTTAGGAGACCTGGAGCAGTGAGCAGCTGTGACCACAAACTTGGGGCTGATGAGGGACCCTCCGCATTTGAAGATATAATCACCTTCCACAGCCTTCCAGCCAAGAGCAACCTAAAACATTATTTCATAAAAAATTGGCAAAAACTTTAAATATTATTATAATATTTCATTGTATATTATTAGCGGTAGTTCATGCATTTCATACCATGTGAGGAAATTCTCCTGGTTCCGTAGTGCGTCCCCCAATAAATGGATATTCAGTAATGTTTAAATATTCACGGCGATATTTGGAACCTGCAAAAAGAAATTATATTTAGGGTCGTGAGACTGAAGCTTCCCTTTTACTTCTAATTCTTACAGCAACGTTTTTAAGCCACTCACATTCAGCGCCTCTGATATTACTATCTTCCCTAAACTTTATCTGCCAAATATAATCCAAGCATTCTGAAACAATATTTAAAATTGGTAACAAATACATTTCTGTATGTTACTTTATTTCTTATAATTTATTTTAATTTTACACTTACTCTCTTCGCTTACTCTTCTGCCTGGTCTTTTGAAATCTGGTTTAACGATTTCTCTCGTGCATGGGTTGTGGGTTTTATTGTACATTGGCGCTGCTTGAAGTGCTTGTTGGTTTGGATCTGCCTAAAATAAAATAAGGCCATGTCACTTAATTAAATAAAATTGTTGTCTATATTTTCTTATTTTTCTTTTTTCTAAGATACTTACAGCTCGATCATTGGCAAAGACTTCTGCAGTATTTAGCTGTTGGCTTGGCTAAAAAATATACATTTATTAAATTACTGTTACTGGGAATTTTTATTATAAAATTATATCTACACGAATGCAACTTACTTGTACTTGCCAATTATTATTTCCGTTGGACCAATTGGGATTCTGCTGGTTGGGCTATAAAAATCAAATTAGGGTGACGCCAAACGAGCGTAATTTGTGAGTTGAGACTGCTGCATTCAGTTTCATACAAAAGTGATGTTTGATTCACACGAGCGTAATTTTGTGAGTCATGACTCATGATTTATATGAAAAAATATTTACGTGACCAAAATTCTGCGACTCATGACTCACAAAATTACGCTCGTTTGGCCTCACCCTTAAAGTCACTTTTTTTTAACTAACTTCAAAAAAAGAGGTTTTAATTTGACCCATATGTATGCAATATTATTATATTTACAGAACTGCCCAGTTATTATATGTTTCAACAAATGTGCCAAATATCAAAAGTGTATATGTATGTATGTATGTTTTTTATTTGTGTTCGCATATCTCAGGAACTACAAGTCCGATTTAATTTTTTTTTTTGTTGTACTACTTCTGTTATTGTTCGACTTAGGGAATACTGCAAGTTTCATCAAAATCAGTTCAGTAGTTTTTGAGATAGAATATTTTAATTCTGCAACACAATACTTACATAATTATTTATATTCGGTTGATTATAATCACTCCACTGATATGGCTGAAAAATACATTAAAACCATTGGTACTTAAAAAATAAAATTAATAAATTACACTCTGCACATTGCAGGTCCTATTTTATTATCCTTAAATTAAAGTACAGCCACTAGACAGCCACGTAAATTTATATTTAAAAAATATATAAAATATTAAAATTGTACTTACGATATTTTGATAGTTTTCATGGGACCAGTTAGGTTGTGGCTGTAAAACATTACTATGCTCTAAAATCAAAGAGTATTTTCAAAACTAGTTTTTTTAAGAACAGTCGAAAACTGTAAACATTGTACTTACGATATTTTGATAATTTACATGAGACCAGTAATTGGGTTGGGTGTGTGGCTGTAGAAAAAGAAATTTAATTGGGACTTAATAAAATTATAACCTGACTGTGAATATGGACCGGTATTTTTGAACATCCTGTTTAGGTACGCATCCTGTTTACGTTAAACAGAATGTTTAAAAAGCCAAAACGTATTTTATTGATCATAAATGTTTTTATACTATTTTTTTTTATTTGGTAAAGTAGATACTCACATAATAGTTGTTTTGTTGATTATTATTGTTCCAATATTGTGGATTCTAAAATGAATAACGTTATTTAAAAAAAATCCGTACAAAAAATTGAAAAAGTATAGCCTAGAAAGAAGAAATCATAATAAAAAAATTGGCCAAGTGCGAGTCGGTCTCACGCACGAAGGGTTCCGTACCGTTATTGATCGAAAGGCGGCAAAAAATTGTGTTTTTTATATGGGAGGCCTACTTAGGTATTTATTTTATTAATTAATTATTAAAGTACAAATATAATTAAGAATATTGTGAGTGTTTCAAGTGCCTACCTGCTACCATTACTGATTAGGAGCAGAAAAGGCCAAAAAAATCACGTTTGTTTGTTTGTTATTATAGCGGCAATAGAAATACACAATTTGTAAAAATTTCAGAAGTCTAGCTGTAGCGGTCCTTGAGGTACAGCATGGAGACAGACAGACAGAAAGACATCGAAGTCTCAGTAATAGGGTCCCGTTTTTACACTTTGGGTACGGAACTCTAAAAAAGGAATGAATCAATAAAAAATTGGGGTTCACTCACAAAAATCTAATAAGAAATTCTCAGGTAACTGAATTTTGAGAAACTGAAATCTTACGAATAAGTACGTATATAATATCTAAATCGACATGTGGTCTGTGACTTACTGGAATAGCTTGTTGATAATTATTATTGTGCCCTTGCCATGCGTACTCGCTCTAAAAAATAACACGAATAATAACTTTACTTAACAAAAAACCAATAAATCTGCAATTCGGAGGCCCAATCCCCTACCCTTTTCCCTTCCCTACCCTCCCATATTTCCTTCCCTACCCTCCCCTATTCCCTTTCCTATTACCCTATTCCCTCTTAAAAGGCCGGCAACGCACCTGCAGCACTTCTGATGCTGCGAGTGTCCATGGGCGACGGAAGTTGCTTTCCATCAGGTGACCCGTTTGCTCGTTTGCCCCCTTATTTCATAAAAAAATCCTTATTATTACTTTTAGTGATATTCCAATTTTACTAATATTAACTGATCATTTTCAATAGAAAATATGTTCAAAGATTCATTAGAAATTAATATTTTTTTCGATACTTTATAATATTAAAAAAAATTGTTTTTTCAACGTATAGGGAAGATATTTTAGCACATATTTTTTTTTGTTTTGAATATAAAAAAATTAAGTCCACTTTCCAGTGTTAACAATTAACGTACCTGATGTGCGTAAGAAGAGGAGTAACCTTGACTCCATCCATAATTATGGCAAAGAGCACTTGATGCTAAAAATATTTTATCGAATATTATTATTTAGCACAAATTTGATTCAATTCAATTTCTACATAAAATTTTATATTTCGCTAATACTTAAAAAATCTATAAAATTACCTGTGCAAAGAATAATGGCGAATTCAATCATTTTGTACACTTGAACTTTTAAAAATTCTGTTAAAATATCAAACTGAATGTACATACATCGTGCTGTATCGAGCGAGTATTATTCACTACAAGGGTTTTCCTCATCGACGTAAATATAAGATCTCTAGATCGTACTCAGTCGCACACTATGCTAGTCATAGTCTTGATATAAAATGCAAAGGGTTTTTATACCGACTTCAAAAAAGGTGGTTATCAATTTGACCCGTATGTATGTAATATTTCCAGAACTGCCTAGTTTTCGTATATGTTAGTCAATATCAGAATCTGAACAAATATGCTAAAATGAACTTTTCAAACTTTTAAAATGGATTACTTACTACAAGTTTCATCAAAATCGGTTCAGTAGTTTTCAAGATAGGGAATTTTAATTCTTAATTGGGTCATTCTATTCTACAGCGAAAAATCTGTTACTTGACAAAAAAGTACTTTTAACAATCTTGTATCAATAAATTTATGACTGTAAATAATAGTAACCGGTGTGAACTATAACATAATAACACTTTTAAGTATATAAATTAGCATTTTCTTAGTAACTTGATGGCTCAAAGTACCCAAACGTCACGCCTGTTATCTGTTACTTTCACACCTTAGCATATTGGGGCAATTTTAAAATATACTTTTAAGAAACAATATCTTAGTGTTGTAGTTAATATAGTATTGAAATATAGTTGGCTTTATGATTTAATGAGTATATTCTTCTTCTGAAGTACAGGCACGTTTTTATTCTTGATTCTACTCTTGTTACCAAAATTTCCGTCATTTCTGTTATTAACCTGTAATTTGTATAAAAAAATATAGTGACACATTTAATTTCAAATAAATTTTGCACGTAGGCAGCACCAATTCAATTGTAGTTTCCATATTAGTAACAAAGAGTTTGATTATTTCTTTCGTTTTGTAACAAAAGCAAAATTTCTTCGTGATTTTTCCATTGGTTGAGATCGCTCATCACTTCTGCTAAGTCTGTTAAAAGTTAATTACTTTGTTAAATATTGTAAAAATCCTTTGTTTACATGTATTTTAGTCATTTTATTGTAAAACATAAATAAAACTAAGTCAAATTTGACAATTTAAAAATAAAATAAAGATTATTTGAGTTCTATCATTTCTGTTATCATCACTTCGGTTAACCAGGTGATAACAGAAGTGATTTTTGATCACAGAAATGACGTTTTTCTTATTAAAATATAGTAAAGTTAATACTTTTTGTTATTTATTCTGCATAAAACATGTTAATTTTATTATTTATAACATTTTTGTAAAGTTTTTTATTCAATTACAAGAAATTTTAAGTAGCTAAATTGGTGATAACAGGAATAATCATTTTGACAACAGAAGTTATCATTTCACTATTCTTGCAATGTTTTATTAAACTTATAATAAAATTTATAACTTCTTTTATTTTTTAATGTTAGAAAAGATAATAAAAAGACAGAAAAGTGACTCAAAAACATTATGCAGGCCATTAAACGACAAAAATCCTAGAGCAAATAAAATCCTGTGATTCCTCAGACGAATAAAATTTTTTGATCATTATTTTTTCTTAAAGCGTTGTAAAATGATGTATATATTTCTTTAAAAACATATTTCTCGGAAGTTTCTAATGTTGCATAATTTTTGAAAATTAGTTTATCGAAACCCATTTTGTTGTACTAGGTATTGTTTAATGTAGACCGTATTTTTTTACAGTTTTGAACAAATTCTTAATTTCAATCAAAATAAATAATGGTTAAAAAAGAAAGAAATTAAATAAATTAAATATATTATAATATTTAGTAAATAAAAATACCCCATCGTATTGCTAACAGAAGTGGTGCATCACTTCTGTTATCATAACGATATAATTTTTTTTCTCTTAAAATTTTAGAGCTTTGATAAATCTGTTTATTACTATCACTAATCTACATTACATGTTTTAAATATGTATCAGAATTATCGTTATAAATGTTTACAATTAGGATTTATTTTGATGTTCATCACTCCTGTTAGGCACAGCGTCATTTCTGTTATCAAGTAAAAACTTAAATTCTTAATTTTTTAAATGATTATTGGCAAGCGATCTCAGAAACAATTTTTAATAGTTTTATTACATTATAATTATTAATTTTAAATAATAAAAATCTTAAATTTCACCATATTTTTTTTATTTATTTTTTTCGGCTCAAAACTAGAATGGCCCAATTACGTTAATTTTGAAGTCGGTTTTTATCTGTCTACACACCAAAGCCGCTTGTTTTGAACGATACAATTCTATTAGTTTTGTCACTTTTTCCCTTGGTCTTCCCATTCTATGCTATTTTTATTGATAAAAAACGCAGTCGCGTCACTATTCCTCGAACGCCAGCGGGCAACGGAATGAGAGCGGGTTGTGCCGCCGGCAGCGTTGCCAGACGTCCCGATTATGGCGGGACGTCTCGATTTTTTTTCATCAAAATTAAATGTCCCGCGCGACAGGCTCAGTCCCGCTTTTCGGGGAAAGCCCGAACGTACGAGCAGGGTACTGAGAAAGAAAGGTGCGTAATGAAGATAGAGTCTGGGAGGTAGAGGCGTGGATTTTCTTTGGCTACTTTTGCTATCTATTGTCACGTAGGTAAACGTTATTTTACGCAAATAAAAAGATGAAAATTCAAAAAACTTTTGTTTTTATACTTACCTTTTTTTACTTTGTCCCGCTTTTGACAGTAGAATCCCGCTTTTTCACTTAAAAAGTTCCAAAGTCCCGACACAAAAAAAAATCTGGCAACGCTGGCCGCCGGGATATACGCGTGGGCGCAGGCCGCTGACGAACTTTGTTTCAAAATAAAACAGTAAGAACCATCGAAGAAATTGATTCATAGGCAGTTGAGGGATCTGCGTCATTTGATCGGATTCAACGTAAATCGTGATCTGTCGACTAAAGACATACGAGTAACTCTACCAAACTACGTAGGGCCGCCATCTGCCTTTGAATCAACTTATCTGATAGTACATACAAGTTCTGCCGCTAAACTTGTTGACTATTAAGCTTATTTGTAAAAGACGTATCTGAAAGAATAATATCGATAACGGAAAGCAGGTATCTAAGATTAGAGAAACTAAATTGTAAAGAAATATAAAATTAAAACCGGAAATGAAATTGAAAACGGACAACCTTTTTTCTTATATTATTTTTAGTCTGTAAATCATCTTACAATAGTCTCATTTGTTCAACCTTCGTTATCAGTTAAAATATTCTAAAAACTTTTCAAATCTATATTAGAAAAAAGTAAGAAACACAACATTAAAACGACATGAAATATTCAAAACAACTTTAAAATATTCCTGTTTAAAAATCTTTATTCACTATTGGTCGCATTGGGCCACACAATCGGCTCTATCCAGTCCACGAAGCTGGATACTCTGGTGTAGACGCCGGGAGAGTTCGCGCGCGCGCAGCCGAAGCCGAAAGACGTCACACCCACCAGGTAGTACATTTTACCCTGGATCGATGGTGGTAGACTAATTGGAGCTTGCAATGGTCCTCCAGAATCACCCTGAAAGATTTAAATTCTACTTGATAGGATAGAAGAAAAAATATTGAAGAATTGATAGAAGATAAATTGGCCAACTTTGGCAGTCATCAAGTGGAAAGATATGAAAGCGGGCATAAACAGGGATTATGTTTTGCTTTCACCGAGTGATCGACGGGTCTAAATTTTCAGATTTTCTAATAGATGCATATGGTAGGTAGGTAGTTAGCTTTTATACTTACCTAATGTCTGTTGGCAATTTTATTTCAATTGAGTATTTTGGCATTATATATTACAACTAATGGAATTGGCTTCTAATATTTAGATCAATATAGGAAATTAGATGACGCCAATAACTCTGTTGCTCCAACATAAGTTTATCGCGGGGAAAACCAAAAATGTTTTCGCAACAAAATCTACCCAATGTTTTTCCCATCTCTCAAAGTAATACCACATTTCACCTGAATCGGTAAAAATTAAGCGCGAGGAAGTGACAGACAGACATACTTTCTCATTTATGGTATTTTTGAATTGAAAACTTCTTTAGCGGCGTTGAGCACTTTTGTGGGATGGGTAAAAACTGTGAAACTCGCGTCAGATTCTCGTGCTGATCGAAAAACCGTAAGACGGTTGGAGAGTAGTGTTGTAACATCGAAATCGATTAATCGAACAACCTATTGTTTTTTTTCGATTGTCGATATTTTTTAATCGATTGTAAGGGTTTCGATTAATTAAAAAATCGATTTTTTAAAAATCGATTTTCATGAAAAATGGGTTAAAAATTTAATCGATTGGTAAGGCTTTCGATTAATTAAAAAAAATCGATTTTTTAAAAATTATTTTCATAAAAAATGGGTTAAAAAAATAATGCACAACGTTAATAATCAAGTTTTCGCTTCGTCCAGTTTCCCAGCACACATCTGATGGTCCTCTAACCCACACCACAGCCGACTGCACATCTTATTCAAGAGCTGGTTGCATACGTCTTTGTCGACTAAGTCTAACTCGCCGACTCTCAATTCGGCGGTGGTCTTTTTCTCGCCTGAAATTTACCCAACATGTAGATCCAATTGTTGAAAATAGTCACAAAGGTTTGGACTTTAGGCATTAAATAAATGAGAAGTTTAGCGATCTCGTGGTACAGATAGTAAATTAGCTTTATTTATAGTGATAGTCTCTTAAACATACATAGTCATAATATTATAAGAATTCTAATTGTTTAGTCAATTTACATTCGATGTATGTCAATTTATATTCGCCGTGTCTTTCAGCGATGAGAATGCCATTGGAGTATGAAAGAGATTAGTGTCCATTCCAAAAGCTTCTACTGTTTCGATTTAATTTTGCTCACCAATTTCAGTAGCACCCCAACCAGAGGCTGAAAGTTTTTTGTCCAATTTATTAACGTCGGTTATGGTCCAGAGGCACGCTGGTTGCACATTCTCATCAAAATACAACCAGTAACTCAGTTCTATCAACGCTATATCGAAGCTCTTCTGAGGTGGCTGGTATTTCGGATGACGTATGATCCTTTTGATTTTCACATCCTTAGGATAGGGCGTTCGTTCCTCTGTCTGAAACTAAACCAAGTTTAAAACTTTAATTAAACAATAGATAACACGATTTCAGCATCGGCTGCTGGCTTCATTGAACCAATGTACAGCTTGTCCAATTTAAATGATGCGCCCAAGATGCGCCAGTTCATACGTGGGAAAGCCATGCTTCGGCACGAATGGGCCGGCTCGACCGGAGAAATGCTACGTTCTCACAGAAAACCGACGTGAAACAGCGCTTGCGCTGTGTTTCGCCGAGTGAATGAGTTTACCGGAGGCCCAATCCCTTACCCTATTCCCTTCCCTACCCTCCTCTATTCTCTTCCCTTCCCTTCCCATCCCTACCCTCCTCTATTACCCTATTCCCTCTTGAAAGGCCGGCAACGCACCTGCAGCTCTTCTGATGCTGCGAGTGTCCATGGGCGACGGAAGTTGCTTTCCATCAGGTGACCCGTTTGCTCGTTTGCCCCCTTATTGCATAAAAAAAAGTCTCCAATATTTACAGGACAAGATTTTCGTTTACATCAACTAGTGAAGGAGTGTCGCGTTAATTCAATTTTCAAGACAAGCTGTAAGTCTTAAATGTATGTCTTAAACTTTAAAGAAATGTATTTTTGTTATTTTAAACTCACATTCAAATTCCGAGCGCCAATCCGAACGATCTCAGGCACTTGTTTGGAAATTTTTCGGTCCCTTATAGATTTGGTGCAATGTCCAGCTGTGACCATGAATTTCTCACTGATCAGAGTCGCGCCACACTTGAATATCCAACCACCTTCAATTGTCTTCCAACCCAAAGCTCCCTAATGAAATCCAAAGATGTAAACAACAAAAAAATATATCGGTTTTCCTTAAGGTAATTTTAAACTGCTAATTCCAATGCCTTCGTTTATACCACCCACATCAATAAGATAAATTATTATCAATATTATGCTACTCGATGTTACTGATTGATGAACGTCCAATACTTATGAATATATAAATATACTGCGTATCATTTCAAAGTATGTAATGCGAATAGAAACAAAACAAACCATGTGCGGAAACTCCCCTGGTTCTGCCAGTCTACCTCTTATTATTTCATAAACAAAATCCGGCTCCTCACCTAAAATCATATTTTATTGCCTAATTATGATTAATTTATCATTTGATTATCTAAAATTGCTGATTAGTTGATTACAATCCATAATAACATTATAAATGGGAACGTGTGTCGGGCTGTCTCTTAACTCTTCACGCCCAAACTGCTGGACATAGGATACTTTTTCCTGGGGGACTCATCAAATCAAGTATCTACATACCCAGCAAAATCGGTTCAGCGATTTGGGAGTAAAAAGGTAACGAAGAATCGGACTATCGCATTTATAATAGTAAGTAGGATTTCTCCTTTTTTGTTTTACAGAAAACCGATTTGCTTATAACTTATTGACACAATAGTTATATTTTATGTCAATTTAAATTTAAACTTATAAGACTCTAGTAGAGTTTTATATTTTAATGAAATTTACACGCTGCTTCCTCCCTTTTCTTTTCTTCTTCCCTCATTTTTAGCTCCCATATGAATTCCAAGCATTCTGCAAATAAAAATGTTTTTCTATATTTCAAAATATTGATGTTATGTTATATTTCTATTGATATAAACAAGCATTTTCGAAGTAAAAAATATTTTTAGCTTAATATTGTCTAAGTTTTTGTCTGCTTACTTTCTTCGCTTATTCTTCTTCCAGGCTTTTTGAAAATCGGTTTTACAAAGTTCTTTGAACAGATACTAGTGTTATTGTACTGCGGCGCGCTGTTTAGTGGCTGTTGATTGGAATCAGCCTGAAATAAAATAATAGTTTTACTTCCTTTTCATAAATATTAAATTTTTAGAGGTGCTGTTTTATTCCTTACTTGTCGATCTTCTCCGAAAATTTCCTGTATGTTCAATAGTGGATTATCCTGAAATAGCATTTTTTAAATTATTTAATGCTGTAATTTAGTATACTAAACTTAAAAAGTAGGTAAAGACAGCACGATTTTTTTTTATAGTTCGTACCTCGTAGAGTCGGACTATAATTTGTTAATCTAACAAAAATATGGCATTCATAATATTTATAAAATGAAATTGATATTCTATTCTAATCTATTGACCGTAGCAAATAATTCATACTAAGATATCACAAACTCATCAAAACTGACCGTCACCTTTTAAAAAAAATCCCATGAATTTATTATAATACATAATTTATAACTTACATGACGCCCGCGACTCCGTTGCGCTAAAATTCGTTTATCGCGCGGAAACCGTACATTTTTTCAGTATATGAAGTATCCTATCTCATTTCCCGGGACTCAAAGTATCTCCATACCAAATTTCAGTAAAATCGGTTCAGCGGTGTAGTCGTGAAGAGATAACAGACAGACAGTCAGATAGACATTTTCGCATTAATAATAATATTAATTTTATATCGATGGTTAATGCCCCGTCCTGTCTTGTGACCACTCCTTTTGCGTTACTCAGAGCATTACAAATTAACTAACGATTTTCCTTGTTATTTTTTGCACAATATTATGTTTTTATCAAGAAACTTGTTGTGGTCATTTGCCTCGAAGGTAAAAAGTGTTTGTTTTGGTCACGTTTTGGTCGTATTTTTTGAATTAACAAAATATCGTGTTTTATAGTTGAACTTTACTTGCTTTTTTAAAGGAAAACGTGAGAGTTTTAAGCTCTAACTCTACTAGTCAATTAACTTTGCATTCATTGAAATCACTCAGTTTAGAAAACAAAGGGTTCCGTTTGCCGCTCCATTTATATGAAAACGAGCTTTTTTCGTACTTACTGTGACGGTAGCGTTGATAAGAATCGTGTCTATTATCTTAGCAAACGTTTCTATTTGAATTCCTACAGCTCAATACTTATTACATATTGAGATACTTATTCAATTTTTTCATTACCATTAATTATCTATTACCAGTGCTGAGAAATAAATATTTATCTTATCTTATCTTATTAAAAATACTTTCATTAATAGTATGTATATTTTTCAAAGAGGCTTTGGGACCTCTTATTCCCCTTCCATAAGAATAGTCAATTAGTTGCTTTGGTTTATTTTTGACATTGATATTCGTATTTTGAATTCAGCGAACAGGCCAAAATAACTACGAATTAACGGCGCAGGTGACATTAAGTAACCTTGTCCTTTCATCGACACAGAAGATATATTAAACCCACATGCTATTGAAATTACTCATAACTCACATACCGGTGCAAAACTGGAATACTGGTCGTAACTCCACCAATAGTGCGAATGAAGGTTTGTCACTAAAAGGACAAAATATTTTCGTACTTTAAAAAGATATGATTACTGTAGAAAGAATAAAATAACATTATGGTCGAAGAACTTAATATTTTGTCAAAAATCCCTAATAGCCCGTTTACATTAATATTCCAGGACTGGACTGCAATCATGTAAACCCGCTATAAGTGCAGATTCAAATAGTAACTAAACCATTTAGGACACCTTACCAAAATTTAACAACACTATCTGGTAAAACATTTTCACAAATAACGCACTACGTTTAATACGACATCACGTATTGTCTGGATAAAGTTCAATAAATAACTAATAGTTTGCCTTGAAAGTGAAATAGATCAGTTATTCCAGCGTTCATTGACATGGCATTAAATATATTTTTTGTACGGGAAGTACGTATCTTGAGCCTGTAGATTGTGTTTATATTTATTTTATTTATTTTTATTTATTAATTTATAGCATGCTACATAGGCCCATACAATATATACCTTAATGGCTAACATACATATAAATTATATACCCTTAATAACTACACTTTATCTCGAGTTATCGGCGACGTGACGCGCGCTTCATTCCGGAGTCTTTATAATTTATAATCACACTAGCTGTGCCCCGCGGTGTTACCGGCGGTTTAAGTGATATATCATCATAAAATACTATGAAAAGTACCAATAATAGGGTCAAAACGGGACGACACATGGTTCTATGACGGTTTATGGTAATGATGATGATTAAGATAAAAGTAATTTGCATAGTAGCATATGCTTTCCGCTCTTAAAACAACGTCGAAACTCCCAAATTTGTATATATAAAGAATCAGGAGTTCTCTCAGCACCTTCCGAACCATATATACCTTGGTGCAAAATCTTACCTGTTGGTAGCATATGCTTAGAATACTGCTCACGAAACCGAAGTCACCACATATTTCCATATAAATTTTGAGGAGTTCCCTCGGTTACTTATGGATCTCTTCATCAAGTCACTACTTTTATGAATATGGTACCAAATTGGAATGATAACCTATACACCAAAAGAAAAATTTTGAAAATCGGTTCACAAACGGCGGAGTAATCGTTGAAGATAAAAAAACGAACATAACACCTGCTCCATTTCGAAAGTCGGTTAAAATTGTAGCCTATGTGTTATTCTGATGTATAAGCTATAATATTATTGTAAAGTTTCATTAAAATCCGTTCAGTAGTTTTTGCGTGAAAGAGTAACAAACATCCATACATCCACACATCCATACATCCAAACAAACTTTCGCCTTTATAATATTAGTAGGAAGTAGGAATTCTTTCGTTCTGTTGCATTAAGTTTGAGAAATATTAATTATTGAGATAGAAATATTTAGATCGGACAATCTATTTCGAAAGGCTACATGACATTTTCAAGAGTATTCTATACTTTAGTCGATAAATTAAAAAATATGAATGATGAAATACTTTTATTAACAGCAAAAAAGTTTATTTTCACGCAGTCTCATTGGGCCAAACAATCGGCTCTATCCAGTCCACGAAGCTGGATATTCTGGTGAAGACTCCAGGCGTGTTTGCGCGCGCGCAGCCGAACCCGAAAGACGTCACACCAAGCAGATAGTACATCCTGCCATTTATAGATGAATGCAAATTTATTTTAGCTTGTAAAGGTCCTCCAGAGTCACCCTGCAATACAAACAATACAAGGATTTAAAAAAATCATTAAACTGTCAGCAGTTATGGGTATTGTTAACATCTAATTTGTATACTTTATCAAATCCCTCTTTGCTTTTATTTCCGTTTCATGTAAAATCACCGGTATAAACATTAAACATATTATGTTACAAATAAGCGAAATTTTATACAAAGGTGTCCCTGGACCCAGAGACACTGAACAGAACTCCTGAACCTTTAAAGATAAAAGTTTGGAAATTGCAGCATCGCTTAGATAACTGCAAGCATTTACCACAATGTCGCTTACAATAACTTAAGCTTTATTTCCTCGATACCCCATAAACTTTACTGACCTGACAAGCGTCTACACTTCCATCCAACTTGCCAGCACACATCTGATGTTCCTGCAGCCCGCACCACAAACGATTGCACATGGGTCGCAGAAGCGGGTCACATTCGTTGTTGCTTATGATGTCTAGATCACCTGCTCTTAGTTCGGTAGTAGTTTCTTTTCCACCTAAAACCAAAAATTCAGATATTTTGACTTAAACACTATTGTACAGTTTTAGCGGAACTGATTCTTATTTCTTAAGACTTTTAAATATAACGTTTGCTCTATTAAGAGACTTAATATGGCGTCTTACCTATTTCAGTGACTCCCCATCCGGAACCAGTTACTGATGAGTCAACAGTATTTGTATTGAACCGACTCCAAAGACAAGCTGGTCGAATGCGTTGATCAAATTTAAAAGTTTGTTTCAATTCTACGAGAGCAATGTCGAAGTATTGCTTAGGAGACTTATAGTTTGGATGCTTTATTATGTTTGCAATTTCAAGATCTTTTGGATAAAAATAGTCCGGTCCAATCTGCAAGTAAAAAAAAAAAACAATTCATAAATGAGTTTTAATGTCAGTCCGCATATAAGTTGCCGCCTCAGGTCTGAACCACTGTAACGTTTATGATAGTGTTTATTCCCGAAAAATGTAGGCATGTCATCTATTTTGAAATAATATAATCAATGAATTGACACATTATCTTATATCTTTAAACGAGCAATTCTTATATATATATATATATATATATATAATTGGAATCTCGGAATCGGCTCCAACCATTTTCATGAAATTTAGTATATAGGGGGTTTCGGGGGCGATAAATCGATCTAGCTAGGAATCATTTTTAGAAAATGTCTTTTTATTCGTGTTTTATCGACATCTATTGACGAATAATAAAACTATTTCGTAAGCAACTAATTGCTTTAACGACACAACAACAGCTAAAACTATTCCAGCAGATGGCGTTGTTAAGTAACACGAAGTCAATGAGTGTTTTCCATACCGAGCAAAGCTCGGTCATCCAGGTTCTAGTAGTTAAATTGAATAACGTTAAGACGTTTTATTACATTAATTACATTACATTTCATACTATTAGTACAGCTACTCTTACCACTAGATTTTTAGCACCAATTCGAACTATCTCGGGGACTGTATTTGTGATTTTAGTATCTTTTCTTGCTTTCGTGCAGTGAGCGGCTGAAACCATGAATTTCGGGCTGATCATAGAAGATCCACATTTAAATATCCAACCTCCCGCATTTGCTCTCCACCCAAGAGCTCCCTAAAACGACAAAAGGTACAACGGTAAAATAAATATTGGGAAATATTAACAAACTGGCCCGATTTTATCGCTAACAACGTTATAGTGTATAAAATATCGTTAAAATCATGCCGTTGGCCTTGCTACCGGGCTAATGGCAGCAGCTTCGCTGTATGGATCTATAGCAGCTATGGCCCATATAATATCATTATTCTTTCATCGCAATAACCTCAAGTCATAACAAGAAAAATGTCTTCAGGTTCTGATATAATATTCAAGGCCGACTATTTATAATATTATTTATATAAAGAAGGTGATTGTTAAAGATATCATAAATTTTCTTACCATGTGAGGAAATTCTCCTTCCTCAGTATAACGGCCCCCAATATAACCCCCCTGTCCAGTAAAATTCAAACAACGTATCTTATAGGAACTGCCTGTGAAATTAGGCAGAATTAGATTTCGTTTTTCCGAAAATTAATCAAAAATACTTACGGATACCATATTTTCACAATCAATTAAGTAATATTACACAAACAAGCATCATGCAAATTATTAAAATACTTACAGTATTCTTCTTTGGTTCTTCCTTCTTCTTCATTCTTTATATCCCATATGTATTCCAAGCATTCTAAAAATTACATCAAAACATTTTAATCAATATAACATTTAATTCATCTCATTCTCCACATCTTTTTTCTAGAAACTTACTTATTTCTGATAATCTTCTACCAGGTTTTCTAAAGTTTGGTACAGCAATGTTTCTTGTGCAAGGGTTTTTAGTTGCAGTTGTTGTGTTACACGGTGGCCTGCCTTGAAGAGGATCCTGATTATCGGCTGCCTAAAATAAGATATCTCTGGTAACAACCTGTTTTAATGTTGGAGGTTAAAACAATTTTATCAAATTTTTGTGCATTAAAAAGGTCAATTCAGATTCAAATCTTAAATTCAAATTCAAATTCAAATTTATTTATTTGCCAAGAATATGGTACAGTAGATGTTTACATTTTTATGAGTCCAGACATATTCTACTATTAACATAGTGTGCAAATATTATCATAGTAATTATAATTTTTCCATGTCATTGAATTTTATTAATTAAAATAGATAGATAATTAACAGTATTTCTTAAAAAATATTTTGTCCAATTAATGAATATTATACAAATAATGTCAAATATATTATGCTAATGTTTTATTACAATTAAAAATAATTTTAGAAATAATGTCAGAAATTAGGTTTTAACGTCATCCATTTCGTCATTAAAATATTCATTTATTGCATAATACATTTTGTGAAGTAGCCATGCATGTACCTCTTTTTGTAGTTTTCTCTCAGGGAGTTTTTTAAAGTGATCAGGGAGCTTATTGTATATTGACACTGCCATACAGTAAGCATTTCTACTGCAAATGCTTAGTCTTTGGTGGGGTACAACCAATTTAAATGTATGTCTAGAGCTCTTGGTGGCTACTTCAGTTTTCTTTACAAAAAAGCGATCTACGTTTCTGTTCACAAATAAACACATTTCATAGATGTACAGACAAGGTAGCGGTAATATATTATACTGTTTAAATAAAGGCATTAGGCACATAATGTATTACATCTTTTACGATTAACACTTTTATTTGTTATTACTAAAAGTATCACATCTTTATCAAATTCATTCATTGATTCAAATTAATAATATATCAAATCAATATAATCAATAATAAGGTATTTCCTTACTTGCCGATTGCTGGCTTCTTCATTTACTTCATTTCTCACAGCATCCGGCAGATTGAATTCTCGAATTTCCTAAACCGATATAATAATATTATGATTATGTTTTATTTTATAGACTGCTTTACTCGCTTAAATTACAGACATTTTACTTGCTTGGTTTGTCGGCCACTGTTGCCACTGTTAGAACATTGGTCTCTTTGAAACAAATTACATTTCTAACTCTTCTTTTATGCAACATTGGAGAAGGCGATTGTGGATCTACGTTATTGGTCAAATTACGTTAAATAACAAGTAATCGATCATTTTCAGAAAAATAAACGCAAAATAACAATAAAAATTACACGAGTTTTTATCCATACTTTAGCCACATTAAAAATGATATTCAAGTGACTATCTCGTCACATTATCATTTTTAATGTGGCCTTGAATCTATGGTGTTTAAGTAGCAGTTTTAATTTTTAACAATAAAATTCAGTAAATTAATTCCTACCTTATTCCCGTTATTTCCCGAAAACTGCTGATACCAATGATTTTGGTGCTGAAAATAACGATTTGATTACTTTTCAAATCTTTCGGGCTGATGAGTGCGGAACAACTGTCTCCTAAGTGACAGTTTTCAATTTTTAAGAATAAAATCTACTAAATTAACTCCTACCGGATCCCCGATGTTTCCCGAAAACTGATGATTCCAATGATTCAACTGCTGAAAATAATGACTGGATTACTTTTCAATAATTTGCAGCTCTGAGTGAGCTCATTAAATAAAAATTAAAAATATATTTCTGGCTCAAACTGAGAAACAACTGTCTCTTAACTTAAGTGACAGTTTCAAGTATTAAGAATAAAATTCAATTAATGAATTCCTACCGGATTTCCAATGTTTCCCGAAAACTCCTGATTCCAATGATTCGGTTGCTGAAAATGATGATTGGATTAATTTACCAGACCTTCGCGTTTTTTCTTAAATTTATTTTAAAAATATTAGGTACGAGCATTTGTTACTCACTTGATATTGTGGTCTCGAATTTTGCCATGGTTGATATACATGTCCCTGAATAATTTAATAAATATTATTTAACATTTTGTAGATTTTGTTATTTTGCTCTCTTGGGTAAAGTGTTATAACTTACCAGCTTACTTCTGTCTGCATAATCTTGAATAACCCTTAAAACTTGGTCCTATCAAACAAACGAAAATCATTAAAATACCTAGCATACAGTGTCAAAATACGCGTAAATTTAAAAACTAGATATTATACGAACTTACAATAGGGAGATCTAAATGGTCTGGAAATTGCTGATTAAGCAATTTCCGGACCATTATGAAGACAGAAGTAAGCTGGTAAGTTATAACACTTTACCCAAGAGAGAAAAATATTGCCTTTTGAACTTTTAGAATCTAAATTAATAAAAACTATAATGGAATTTCTAAAATAATATAACATCTGTACTACTGCAATTTACAATTTTTAGCTCTACTTGCTGGGTACTATCTGGATATATCGATCACGGATTTTATTAAATAGTTAGGTATTATTTATTACTGTTCTAAGACTCTAAGTTTTCTTTCCTTGTCCTTGTTTTCTTATTTATTATTTTCTACAGTTTATTACATACATTTGTGCAATTTCCCAATATCTTGGCTGAAAACTTTCTACTGTTCGTCTACAATCTACATACCTGACTTGGCGGTCCATCTAGTCTGTACCAAGAATGACTCTATGAAAAATGATTTGTAAGGGGTTGTAAGGGGGTGAAAATGCGTAAATTTGTTCAAATTAAGTTAGTTCCAAAAATTCATAACAGATGGCGCTAAGAGTCATCTACATCGCGCTATCGCTTGCTCTAACATGTTTCTATAAGGGTGGTACTATCTCAAGTTACATTTTTGGATTCTTTAGATTGTTTCACACGCTTTTAAAAATCTCACTACTCAGTACTTTATCTATGCAGTGACGTATCCTAAAACCGTAAATAATAAATTATAGTTTATGGGTAAAGTTGTGTAATGGGGGCTAAATAAGTTTTAAAATTTGACATAAATAAAGTTTAATTTAGAATAATGAAATATTATGTGCACATTGCACAGCTGTTTTTGGGTATTTTGATTTATGGGGTACTAGGGTTTTAAAAATCTTTTAAATTTGACAACAATTTTGTTGACACCGCGCTCTATAAACTGAAGTCCACGCGGACGAAGTCGCGGGCAACAGCTAGTACTTTATATGGCAAAGAAACGTTTGCCGAGACAGCTAGTCTTCTTATATATAAAAATGGATTTTCAAATGTGTTAGTCGCGCTAAAACTCGAAAACGGCTAAACGGATTGGGCTAATTTTAGTCTTAAAATATTTTTAGAAGTTTAAGGAAGGTTTTAAAGTTACACGAAGTTCACCGGGACAGCTAGTTCTTTAATAAATAGACCTTTTGGAATTGCTTTACGTAAACTTCACTTTATTCGTGTCTCGCGTGTTATGCGCTTTTTCAGCGTTGTTATTGGTTGCTAACATCGTATTACCTAATATTACCTAAATTTCCTCAGCAGATGGGCTCCTGACAAATCAGTTAATTATAACCTAGCCATAAGAATAACACTTAGGTAAGTTACCTGCGTATATGAATACTGTGAACCCCATTCCTCATGTGAATAACAAATCGTAACTATAACAAAGACACACAAAGACACACAAAATATTAGACACTATAATGGGGACGAATTTTTAATTTTTTTTATCATTAAAAAAAATCTGTTAATTTTACTAAATCGACTTTCTTATTAGAGAAGAATAAAAGTATCATTGAATGCACAGTTCAGTGATTAATTCGTGTCGCTGCACATTTTTGAAAACATAAAAAAAAACAATTTCACCTAAACACACTATAAACGAGAATGTTTTGATCATTATCACTTTAAAAAAATCTTTTTTTTCTGTAAAACGTATCACTACTGTACAGTTTACATATAAACTAACATGAATACCTTGATATTCTTGTATTTATTGAGATATTTCCTTAAGCACTGATAGGAGGTATTTGTTTTGCAACTTTAGATCCTAGCGTAGAGCCACGGTGACCCGCCACCATTTTTCTTTTTTTATGTCGATGATAACAACAAACAATATTGAAGTACAATATTGAATTATTTCAAATACATTGGATTGAGATGATTGAGATATTTCCTTAAGCACTGATAGGAGGTATTTGTTTTGCAACTTTAGATCCTAGCGTAGAGCCACGGTGACCCGCCACCATTTTTCTTTTTTTATGTCGATGATAACAACAAACAATATTGAAGTACAATATTGAATTATTTCAAATACATTGGATTACTTTCTACTTTTTTTATTTTCTTCAGATAAAATCTTTACAAGTCCCAAGATAACTTCAGCATGTCTCTTGGGCTCCCTGAGATCATAATATTATTCCTTGTTTGGTACAGTACTGTTGATCATAGCGACACAGGCGAAAATCATAATATGGTACATTCCTAATAGACTCTACATTTGGTAGCTATTGCTTAGTACCTATCACGTCACAGCCGCGTCATCGTGACACGTTTTCGTGGAAGAGGTCGTGTCACGTATTTAGAACATAGGCTTGATTTATACCTATGCGTCCGCGCGAATGAGCAGTTTAACCACTACACCGCGAGAACACAAGCAATTGTATGTAAATAGCGCCGCAACTATGCCGTTATATAAATAAATCGTAACACACAATTTGCTAGTGATCTTCTTCATCACCTTGATGAGTGGCAGTCTTCCACCGTGTGTTTTTCGCAAACTTTCTACCGCGCACTGTAAAACTCTGAAACGAGCTGTCACCAGCAGTATTTCCGGACCTATAAGACCAGCAAACCTTCAAGAAGAGAGCGTATTCCCTCTTAAAAGGCCGGCAACGCACCTTCAGCTCTTCTGATGTTTCGGGTGTCCATGGGCAGCGGTAGTTGCTTTACATCAGGTGACCCGTTTGCTCGTTGGCCCCCTTATTTCATAAAACAAAACTCACGGTGAAGCGGTGAAATCACTGGTTCACGCGGATGCTTCTAAATTGAGCCTTATATGTAAATTATCTGTTACTATGTGTTACACTTCAAATATGGCAGACATACTAGTGCCTACACTAAAATATTATTTTACTTCGTCTACATCATCATTTGAATCGGAATCATCATTTATCTGACCATAAACATTCGTTAGAAAATATTTAAAATAAAAAAATATTTCAATTTAAATACAATTATTATTCATTCTTAACTTTAAAATTACAAATGCCCTGGTGTTATATTAAACACTTTACATTTAACTGTAATAATTGAATGAGTTCAAATCCTGCTATGCTCCATTTGGCCAGACAATCGGCTCTATCCAGTCCAAGAAGCTGGATATTCTGGAGTAGATTCCTGGAGTGTTTTGTCGAGCGCAGCCGAAACCAACTGACGTCACTCCAAGTAGGTAGTACATCTTTCCCTTTAGTCTTGGATCCAGATTTATTCTGGATTGCAAAGGTCCTCCAGAATCACCCTGTAATAATAATTACACACAAGTATAAAAATGAGTCACCAAAATAGTGACAACTCTTTTTACCCCATGACCAATAAAATCAAACAACAAACTTTGTAATACATCATAATATTTTACACTACAAACAAATCATAAAAGACTACAAAGATAAACAATTAAAAAAAAAACAAAAACCAAAAGACAAATTACAAGGCAATGAAGAAAATTTTGCCAGAATAACGATAGGCATATTTCATAGGATCGGACACCGGTGTTGAGACACATTGTATAAATACTTATAATAATAATTAATTAACCACCTTTAATATTAACTTTATTGCTTGCAAGATACTTCAAAATTACCTGGCAAGCATCAACATCTCCAGCCAACTTGCCAGCACACATCTGATGTTCCTGCAGCCCGCACCAATAACGATTGCACTTGGGTCTCAGAAGCTGGTCACAGTAGTTGTCGTCGATTACATCCAAATCACCTACTTGCAGTTCAGTTGTAGTAGTTTTACCTCCTAAAGAATTAATTTAGTAAGTTTCATTATTATTATTTTGGAATAGGAAAAAATTTGTTTTTCAACTAGTTTGGTCGTGAATGAAAATTACATTGCTTAATCTAAAAACACAGATATTTAAATTTTTCTACGTACTTTTTCTACGTTCATAATATGCTAAAGTTTGCCTGTCTATTGGTTCGTCTTCACGCTTAAGCTATTCAACAAATTAAGATAATAATATTTATAGAGAGATTCTTTAGGCCTTAAAGTTTAAAGCCAGGAATGAGCCAGGATGGTTATATGCAGCAAAATGTACTGCCGTCTGCCGCTCGCGATAACTTCTGTTCATTAGAAAATGGTCAATTATTTTTAGTTTCCCACCGACTTCAGTAACTCCCCAGCCAGAAGCTGAAACTGCAGCCCCTAAGTTGCCGATGTCTCGAACACGCCAAAGGCAGGCTGGTTGAACGTTGGTGTCAAATCCAACTTCTTTCTCCATTTCAACAAGCGCAATGTCTGAGTATTGTTTCGGTGATTTGTAATTGGGATGATTTGTAATTTTAACAATTTTTATGTCCCTTGGATAAAATGCGGATTCACCATTCACCAACATTTTCTGTAACGATTAAAACCCTTCTTAAATTGTTTTCTTAGTAAAGCACTATCGGCTTAAAAGTTAAAACTTGATAGAGATATTTATTTACCAGTAATACCCTTACATAAAAAAAATACTTACAGCCAAATTTTTTGCACCAAGCCGAATAATTTCAGGCACTTGGTTGGACACTTTCGGATCTTTAGCAGACCTGGAGCAGTGAGCAGCTGTGACCACAAACTTGGGGCTGATGAGGGACCCTCCGCATTTGAAGATATAATCACCTTTCACTGCCTTCCAGCCAAGAGCAACCTAAAACATTATGTCATAAAACATTGGCAAAAACTTTAAATATTATTATAATATTTCATTGTATAATTATTATTTGTGATAGTTAATGCATTTCATACCATGTGAGGAAATTCTCCTGGTACCGTAGTGCGTCCCCCAATAATTGGATATTCATGAATGTTTAAATATTCACGTCGATATTTTGTACCTGCAAAAAAGTAGGGTCGTAAGAGCAAAATCCCATTTACCAAATTCAATTACAGCAATGTTATAAGCCACTCACATTCAGCGTTTTTGATCTTACTATCTTCTCTGAACTTGATCTGCCAAATATAATCCAAGCATTCTGAAACAATATTCATGATTAGTTACAAAAGATACAATAATGATGATTGTATATTATATACAATTATCGTCGTATACATTTACGTTACATATACATTTTTGGAACGAAGTTCCTTATCGCGCGTTGCGGAAGGGGGCTAGACGGAAAAAGTTGTAACGACACTTTTTGACCGACACTTTTTGCCACAGACATAGATCAAGATAGATATCGCATTTGTATGTACTTCGCGGGACAGGCGGTGTCTATCTTGATCTATATCTGTGCTTTTTTCTAAAGTTGTAAGCCGTGCGGCGTGCGCGTCTTTCTCTGTCTCTCCTCTCTCTCATAGAAAGCGAGCCAGTTATGCTTCTTTTTTAGTTGCTTTTTTTTATAACTTCATTCCATCCGGGTGTCCCTCGACACCTCTCAAGTTTTTTATATTATTTTACTTCTTAATTTTAATTTTACACTTACTCTCTTCGCTTACTCTTCTGCCCGGCCTTTTGAAATCTGGTTTAACGATTTCTCTCGTGCATGGGTTATGGGTTTCATTGTACATTGGCGCTGCTTGAAGTGCTTGTTGGTTTGGATCTGCCTGAAATAAAATAAGTCCATGTCACTTAATCAAATAAAAGTGTTGTCAATATATTTTTTTTCTTTTTTCTAAGATACTTACAGCTCGATCATTTGCAAAGACTTCTGCAGTATTTAGCTGTTGGCTTGGCTAAAAAAAATATATTTATCAAATATAAAGTTACTGGAAATTTTTATTATAAAATGATTTCTACACGAATGCAACTTACTTGTACTTGCCAATTATTATTATTTCCGTTGGACCAATTGGGATTCTGCTGGTTGGGCTATAAAAAATTAAATTAAAGTTTATTTTTTTACAAATAATTATACGCTCATTTGGCATAATATTATAATATAAATGTTTAGAAAAATAACATTTTTGTATATCTTGGACACTTACATAATTATTTATATTCGGTTGATTATAATCACTCCACTGATATGGCTGTAAAATAAATATATAAATCCATTGGAACTTAAAAAATAAAATGAAGTAATAAATTACATGCAAGTCATTTTAGTATTTTATCCTTAAAGTACAGTCACGTAAATAATAATACTTTAATATTAAGGTTGTACTAACGATATTTTGATAGTTTTCATGGGACCAGTTAGGTTGTGGCTGTAAAAATATTAAGTCATTGCTATGCTCTAAAATCTAAATGTAAAATTTCAAAACTAGTTTTTAGAACAGACGAAAGCATTGTACTTACGACATTTTGATAATTTTCATGAGACCAATAATTAGGTTTGGTGTTTGGCTGTAGAATAAAAAAAAATGTTATCGGGACTTCATTAAATTTACAGCCTTACTGTAAAGATGGACCGGTATTTTTGTTAAAACGCACAAAAAGTATATTTGTGTTGATCATTAATGTTTTATGCTATTTTTAAATTTGGTGAAGCAGATACTCACGTAATAGTTGTTTTGTTGATTATTATTGTTCCAATAATGTTGGTGCTAAAATAAATAATAACGTTATTCTTAAAAAACACATAAAATCCGTCAAAAAATTAAAAAAGATAGCCTATCAATAGAAAATGGATTTTTCTTACAAAAAACCTTGAATGCAGTTAGATCTTGAGTACAGTTAGGTAACTGAAATCTACTTCTACTGAAATCTAATCTACTACTACTATTACTTATTACCTTTACGTGTATCTAAATCAGGGCCGTCTCTAGCCCATGTGACGCCCGTGTGCAACCCCCCCCCCCCCCCCCCCTAGCAAGGTCAAAATGGACTACATACTACATATAACACAGTTTTTTCGGCCGCATAAGGACCAGTGCCGGTCCTAGTAAAATTTTCAGGTGGTGCGAAAACTAAAAGTTCCCTTCTAAATAGAATAGAAATAGGCCAAGTACGAAGTAGGCGCTCGGTGCGACCGCAAAGGCGCCGTCAAGAGTACATATTTTGTTTGTGATCTTGTGGTTAAGCAGCAAAACCGCGCTTACGCGCGGACGTATATACATCCAGTCTGACGTAAGCCGCGCGGCTCTCATTTTGGCGCCCATCTTGAGGAAATATATAATCTTCATTTAAGTATTTTAAGGTTCATTAATTCACGTTGAAAAATAAAGCTTAGGTATATAATTTATATTGCAAATGCCGAGCCGCTCGTGGTGCGCCTTGATTTGCTGTAATGCGACAAATATAAGAAGAGCTGTTACACAAAATGTATGCAAACTGGAGTTTTTTTACGTTGGTCGGCGCGGCGGCCAGCCAACGCGGGCGCGCGCCGATTTGCGAGCGGCGCTCGGCGCCCCTAGGACCGCAGCGCCCGTGTGCAACGCACACCCTGCACATAAGGGAAAGACGCCCCTGATCTAAATCAACATTAACTGTGACTTACAGGAATAGCTTGTTGATAATAATTATTATTGTGCCATTCCCATGCGTACTCGCTCTAAAAGTTTTTTTTTCTTTATTTAAAACACGAATAATAAAATTTTAACCAATAAATGTGCAATTCCTAATTATTACTTTTAGTGATATTCCAGTTTTACTAATAACTGATCATTTTCGATATAAAATACTATCTTCTAAGATTAATTAGAAATTAATATTTCGATACTTTATAATATTAAAAAAATCGTTTTTTCAACGTGTCGGGAAGATATTTTAGCACCTCCATTTTTTGTTTTGAATATAAAAAAATTAAGTCCACTGTCCAATGTTAACAATTAATAACATACCTGATGTGCATAAGAAGAGAGTAACCTTCTGGCTCAGAGTGAGAAACAACTATCTCTTAACTTAAGTGACAGTATCAATTATTAAGAATAAAATTCAATTAATTAATTCCTACCGGGTTTCCAATGTTTCCCGAAAACTCCTGATTCCTATGATTCGGTTGCTGAAAATAACGATTTAATTAATTTACCAGACCTTCGCGTTTTTCTTAAATATATTTCAAAATGATTAGGTACGAGCATTTGTTACTCACTAGATATTGTGGTCTCGAATTTTGCCATGGTTGATATACATGTCCCTGAATCATTGAATATAAACATTATTTAACATTTTATTGTTATTTTTCTCTCTTGGGTAAAGTGTTATAACTTACCAGCTTACTTCTGTCTTCATAATCTTGAATAACCTTAAAAACTTGGTCCTATCAAACAAACGAAAATCATTAAAATACCCTAGCAATTAGCATACACTGTAAAAATACGCATAAATTTAAAAACTAGATATTATACCGAACTTACAATGGGGAGATCTGAATGCTCTGGAAATTGCTGATTAAATTGCCTTTGGAACTGAAAAAAGGATTTTTATTTTTTTAGAATCTAAAATAAGGGTTAAGAAAAACTATAATGGAATTTCTAAAATTAATATAACATTTGTATTACTGCAATTTACAATTTTTAGCTCTACTTGCTGGGTATATACATACTTATATTATATTGATATAATAAAATATATCGATCACGGATTTTATTAAATAGTTAGGTAAATTAGTTATTACTGTTCTAAGACTCTAATGCCTGTTTTTACCAACGGTCTCCTAACGCTAAGTGTTCCCTAGCGATCTTTGCGGGTCAAATATCTCTTAAAACAAACACATTTTAAAAAAAAGTTATGTTTTGCAAAAGTTCTTACGCCCTAAGGACGAACGTGACACACAAAATTTGTGAAATCTTGAAGGATATGTAGTTAATAGTTGGCAGCTAGGGGACCACTTAGCGTTAGGAGGCGGTTGGTGAAAACAGGCATGAGTTTTTCTTCCTTGTCCTTGTTTTCTTATATTTTATTATTTTCTACAGTTTATTACATACATTTGTGCAAAAAGTTAATATCTTGGCTGAAAACCTTCTACTGTTCGTCTGCAATCTACATACCTGACTTGGCGGTCCATCTAGTCTGTACCAAGAATGACTCTATGAAAAAAGATTTCAAAATTAGTATACTGATACTACTTATTCAAATTCTTCAATAAACCTTTTGGAATTGCGTTACGTAAACTTCATTTTATTCGTTCCTCGCGTGTTGTGCGCTTTTTCAGCGTTGTTATTGGTTGCTAACATCGTATTAAGGTGCATTGGGGTAACTTCGGAAGAAAAAAAAATGGGGATATTCCGAAAATGGCAAATAATTACCAAACAGAAAGTAATTTTGAGCTCTGGCTACATTAACCGAGACGCCAATTTAATCACCTCCCCCACTTCCTTTCCCTCGAGCCGTCAGCCGGCAGTGTTAGTGCGCTAAGTTCATTTTTTCGCGCAAAGTGCAATTTTCAGATTTTTTTGGGATTATCAAAATTATCGAAATTACCCCGTATTGTTTTACACAGAAATTAGGTAAGTTACGTAATATTTTGTTTGTTTTAAAGAAGCTTTGAAGTTTTTTGCTTTCCTAAGAATAGGTTATGTTGCTCTAGCTATGATTTTTAATAAACATTCGAAATGACCCCAGTGGGGTAAATTTGTTAACGAAATTTCCCCAAAAATTTCGTCGTTTTAGTTCACTAATCAACAAAACTTAGTTAACTACGGAACCCTAAAACGCAACCCTAACCAGCTGATTTTCTGTATATTGATAGGTTAATAGTTCTATCTCTGTTAGCTACCACTTTCGTTGGCTTTTTATTGTTCTTATTCTATTTATTTCTTTGCTCCAAATGTTGAGGACATCTGCATCCCCGATGGGGTAATTTCGAAAATTTTTCGGTACAAAAATTAGTTTGGTGTCTTCTATGGCTTGTATGCACAATGTTTTTGTATGGGGTAAAATAGAATAAAAATAAATATGTGCCTTAAATGTATTTAGACATTAGGTCGTGTTTCGGCTGTTATTCGAAATTACCCCTTGAGTATTCGAAATTACCCATGAAAAGTAGAAATAGGGTTATATTTTAAAGGGGTAGTTATATCAGAATCCGTAAATACTTTTGAACTAAAAAATATACAATTCACATGGAAATATGTTTATTATAACTAAAATGTTACAGTTATATATACAAATTCGTCTTCTAAACTTGAAACAATGACACAATATACTCACTCTTCCAGAGATTCCGAGATTGCCCCAATGCACCTTACCTAATATTACCTAAATTTCCTCAGCAGATGGGCTTCTAACAAATCAGTTAATTATAACCTAGCCATAAGATTAGCATCAAAACTAAACTTAAAACCTATTTTCTTCAAATAAATAACGTTTAAGTACCTACCTAATTTTTATCTATCTTGTTCCTAATTAACGTATAAAGTAAATTTATAGTACCAAGTATCATCTAACTGATATATATTTTAGTTTTAATAATTATTATTTATAACCATATCTGTGAAAAGGACTGTATCGCAGCATTGCACAAACCTCATTGGTTTTTAATGCCGTTAAAATTAAGTTGAATAATTGTATATACTTAATATCTTATTTGGTAAATAAACAATAAAATAAAGAATAACACTAAGGTAAGTTACCTGCGTATATGAATATTGTGGACCCCATTCCTCGTGTGAATAACAAATCGTAACTATAACAAAATAGATATTAGACACTATGGGGACGAATTTTGAATTTTATCATGATTTTTATCATTTAAAAAAAATAAATTCTTTTAATTTTACTAAATCGACTTTCTTATTTAAGAAGAATAAAAGTATCATTAAATGCACAGTTCACTGATTAATTCGTGTCGCTGCATATTTTTGAAAACATTTAAAAAACAATTTTACCTAAACACACTACAAACGAGAACGTTTTGATCATTATCACTTTAAAAAATCTTTTTTTTCTGTCAAAACGTATCACCACTGTACAGTTTACATATAAACTAACATGAATACCGTGATATTCTTGTATTTATTAAGATATTTCCTTAACCCGGCGACTGCCAGGTTGGGTCATAATGACCCGTGATGTTTTTAAATGCGTGTATTTTAGAAATTAATAGTGTAACGTTGCCACGCTTCTCATTAGCTGGAGTTAGAGCCCTGCCCCCCTTATTTCTTATGTCAGCTTAGGCGGCGTGTGTTTGGACTGGAAGATAAACGTGGCCAAACATACAAAAGGGTATTTTTTACGTAATCGTAAGGGAAATAAGGGGGCAAACGAGCAAACGGGTCACCTGATGGAAAGAAACTTCCGTCGCCCATGGACACTCGCAGCATCAGAAGAGCTGCAGGTGCGTTGCCGGCCTTTTAAGAGGGAATAGGGTAATAGAGGAGGGTAGGGATGGGAACGGAAGGGAATAGGGTAGGGGATTGGGCCTCCGGTAAACTCACTCACTCGGCGAAACACAGCGCAAGCGCTGTTTCACGCCGGTTTTCTGTGAGAACGTGGTATTACTCCGGTCGAGCCGTCCCATTCGTGCCGAAGCATGGCTCTCCCACGTCAGATGTTGTGTCGATTTTATTGTGTCTCTTCAAAATATTATAAACTACCTATTCTATAAGTTAAAAATATAATATTTTCTTTAAATATCGTTGAAATGGTAAAAATTAACAACGTATTAAAATCCGGGTAATTATGACCCACCATGCAGTTGTTGTTCCTTTTTTCTACCAGGCAGACGCCGAGTTAAGCACTGATAGTAGTGATTTGTTTTGCAACTTTAGATCCTAGCGAGCCACGGTGACCCGCGAACATTTTTCTATTTTGTGTCGATGATAAGAACGAACAAAATTGAAGTACATAACAATATTGAAGTATATTTAATTGATTCAAATACATTGGATTAGTTTCTACTGCTTTTATTTTCTTCAGATAAAATCTTTACAAGTCCGAAGATAACTTCAGCATGTCTCTTGGGCTTCCTGAGATCATAAATTATTCCATGTTTGCTACATGTACTGTCAGATACATGCTTCGATCTTGGTACAGTACTGTTGATCACAGGAGATGCAATGTTATGGGATATGTGGTAATATAATGCCTGTTCGTAAAAAATCATAATATACATTAGTTTTATACATTTAATTGGCAGAGTCATTTGGCCACACAATTGGCTCTATCCAGTCCACGAAACTGGATATCCTGGTGTAGACTCCAGGCGTGTTCGCGCGTGCGCAGCCAAACCCAAATGATGTCACGCCAAGCAGGTAGTACATCTTGCCTTTGATAGCTGGATGTAAATTTATTTTAGCTTGTAAAGGTCCTCCAGAGTCACCCTGTAACACAATATTTTTATTCAAAACTAACGTATCAAGTTTTTTTTTTTAAGAAGGCAGGTCATTGTAGCCCTGACGTCACGGCGACCCATGAGGATCTATTGTGACTACACGTATCAAGTATATATTGTCAATATTAAATTAGGTGGTTTTCTTCAATCGCATGTGCTTTCTTATATTTACAGTAGGTGATTTAAGTGACACTCCATCCTCATCACTTACTTGACAAGCATCAACACCTCCAGCCAACTTGCCAGCACACATCTGATGTTCCTGCAGCCCGCACCACAAACGATTGCACATGGGTCTTAGAAATCGGTCACAGTCGTTATTGTTTATAATATCTAGGTCACCTGCTCTCAATTCAGTGGTAGTCTCTTTTCCGCCTGAAGAAAAAATTTGGAAAATACACTAAAATTCAATTTCTTGAATAGTTGTTATGACATTAGGATTTACTAAGTTTGAATCTTTGAAAATTTGAAATAGGTAAGACGCCAGTGAAATCTCCCTGTGGGAGATTTCACTGGCGTCTTACCTATTTCAGTGACTCCCCATCCGGAACCAGTTACTGATGAGTCAACAGTATTTGTATTGAACCGACTCCAAAGACAAGCTGGTCGGATGCGCTCATCAAAATTTAAATTTTGTTTCAATTCTATAAGAGCAATGTCGAAGTACTGCTTAGGAGACTTATAGTTTGGATGCTTTATGATCTTTGCTATTTCTAGATCTTTTGGGTAAAAACTATCCTTTTCAACCTGCAAAAATAATTAATTTATTAAAATATCAAACGGCTCGACTTAACTTTATTAATCATATAAAAGAAGTTTTCATCTGTGTATTCATCACCAATTGCATTTATATTAAAAATTGAAATGAAGTCCTTAAGAAATTGGAAGATACCGTTGCTGTTTTTGTATTTAACATTCATCTTATCTTACCACTAGATTTTTAGCACCAATTCGAACTATCTCGGGGACCGGATTTGCGATCTTAGAATCTTTTCTTGCTCTTGTGCAGTGAGCGGCTGAAACCATGAATTTCGGGCTGATCATGGAGGATCCACATTTGAAAACCCAACCTCCCGCAGTTGCTCTCCAACCGAGAGCTCCCTAAAATCAAATGATAAATAAATATCCAGTAAATCTGCATAAATTTCTTGTAACAGCTTTAGCCAAATATCATAATTGCGATAACAAAATATATGATGTCAACAGAACAACTTTGAGGATATCCATTAAAGTGGAAACCATATTATAACTTTGAGGATAGAAGAAGTGATAGGAATTGTCAAAGGAGTTTTATCACTTACCATGTGAGGAAATTCCCCTTTCTCAGTAATACGACCTCCAACGAAACCTCTTCCACCAGTTAGATTTAAACAAGCTCGTTGATAAGAAATGCCTGAAATATTAAACAGAATAATAGTGTAGGAAAATTCAAGGTTTTGACTTAAGAATTTTGTTAATCATTCCAGTTATTTACTTGACAGTCAAAGATTAACAGAACTTAATTCTGATACTTACATTCTTCGGTTTTGATATCTCTTTCTTCTTCATTCTTTATATCCCATATGTATTCCAAGCATTCTAAAAAGTTTAACATTACGTCAAAAACAGTTTATTCATCTACTTCTTGATATATTTCGATTAGAAGCTTACTTATTTCTGCTAATCTTCTACCAGGTTTCTTAAAGTTTGGTACCACAATTTCTCTTGAGCAAGGATTATGAGTTGTATTAGTCGCTGTACATGAAGGGGCGCCTTGGAGAGCTTTCTGATTAGCGGCTGCCTTAAATAGAAAGAAAATCTCTGCATACAATCTAATTGAAGACTATTGGCGGTTAAAACGTGTTTTATTGCTTTTAAAAATTAAATATTTTCAGTAGTATTGACAGATCTAAATCTTTTTTTGACGACCTCTGTGGCTCAGTGGTGTGCGCGTTGGTAGCTCAAGCCGGGGGTCGCGGGTTCGAATCCCGCCGATGGAACAAAAAAGTTTTCAATGTTCCCGGGTCTGGATGTATATTAAATATGTGTATGATATAATCAAAATCTTACATATATGTATAGTATAAAAGTTTTAAATATATTTCCGTTGCCTGGTACCTGTAACACAAGTCCTTCAGGTACTTAGCACGGGGCCAGACTGACGTGGTGTGAAGCGTCCATAGATATTATTAATATTATTATTATTATTATATAATTGAAGTATTAAAATGGTAGCAACTTTGTACCACTTGTAGCTTTAGCATAATTAATTGATCCAAGTCCAAGAATAAAAACGAAATTCTTACTTGACGATCGCTGGCTTCTACATTTACTTCATTTCTCACAGCGTCTGGCAGATTAAATTCTTGAAAAACCTAAAACAATGTTATTGACTGATTACATAATATTTTATTAAAATTTTGAATTCCAATCATTTAAGTTAGATCTGAGTCCTGATTGTATTGCCACTGTTGCCATATCTGTTAAACAAATAATATAATTAACAACTTCTCTTCAAGTTCATTATGTACCATCGAAGAATTTGATTCTCAGGCAGTTGACGGGTCTACATTATTTAGTGGGATTATATCAATTCAAAGGAATCTCATTAATAGCAGTGAATTGTGATCTGTTGGCTGGGTTTGACATAATGGTCATTACCGAATTACGTAGGTCCGTCACCTGCTTGTGAATCAATTTCTTTGGTGGTACCATCGAGGAAATTAATTCCTAGACAGTTGACAGACCAACGTCATTTGGTCGGATCATGTTAATCTAATGTTAATTGACTCTGATGTGTCGGCTAGGTTTGACGTAAAGCAACCAAGCTACGTAGGTCCCCCATCTGCCTAGGAATTAACTTCTCTGATAGTATACATATACAATATACATACCTTAGTTACCTATTTTTTACTGAAACAAGCGACAGTTGTTTAAATTGAGATATAAAATGATTATGTAACTATTATTTACTGTGCGTCCCAAATAAATGTACTTATTATAATATTTAAAATTAAAATCAGTTATAATTTAAAATCTCTTACCGCTGGATTTTCATAGTTTCCAATGGCCTTCTGATTTCCTTGTCGTGTCTAAACACACTAGGCTGAAGTTAGGCGGCGTAAATGGCGATTGTCCATTTTTTTTTTTTTGCTCATTACAAAAACATTTCGAGGAATAAGGTCAGTGATCGTTTTTCTGTATATAAACAAAAAAATACCCATTAGTTACTTATATTTTTGAACAAATATATTTAACCTTTGTTTGACCTTCAATTGCGTTAAATTAGCAAAAAGTTCGACCAACATTACGTTTCCAACTTTTGGTAAGCTTCTCGTATCAGCTTTCACATAATGAGAATTTGCATTTAACTAACATACTGCAGAGGTCAATCGGCGGCCGAGGATGACGTCAGAGCGAAACTTTAAAAATTTATTGTGAAAAAACTAGCCAATAAATTTCAAAATTATTTAATTTATATTCTTAAAATACCCTATTTTAACGAAAAAAAATATAAAAAGTACATGTGATTTTTTTTGGACAATGCCCATTACGTCCGCAATGTGAAACGCATACAAAATTCGGACGGAACGTGAATCATGAGGAATTTACGCCGCGTAACTTCGGCCTAGTCTGTTTAGACACTTAAGTGCTAAAATTATAATGGGATCGTTGTTCCTTTTGTACTTACCTACACGAAAATTTTTAATACATAGAGCTTTGGATGGAACAGTTTACTTACTTGATTACCAGGTGTCGAATCTGGCCATGTTTGAAATGTTTGTCCCTGTCAAATGTAATAGTTTCTATTTATCAACATTATTCAGAAGAATTAAATTTTAGTTTGAGTAAATAAAGTCCTGCAAGGATATTTTATCGTGTACATGCACTGACCTCCATTATACAAGTACGCTGGACTTATGATACAATAATGGTAGCTACTTTTTGGGCCTATTTGAAGCGGAATCAGCGCCCCCAATGCGGGGGAAGAGAACTAAATCTGACGTAAAAATGACGTTTGAAAGTCGCCATATTGGCGCTGATAGCAGTAGTGAGAGTACTTGGAACTACTAGTGATGACAACCAATAACGATTAAGCGGCCATTTGCAACTTGCAAACGTCAGATTAAGTTATCTTCCCCCTCGTTGAGGGCGCTAATTCCGCTTCAAATAGGCACAAAAACCAGCGTACTTGTATAATTGAGGTTGTATGGGTGGTGTACGTGTCACTGTCATGAAAGAACAGGAGAGCTTGGCGCAAAATTGACATCAGCTTAAATATAGCGGCGTTAGTTCTAGCTTAAAAAATCACCTTGTAGGAATGTATCCATACTTCCATACTAGTGTTATAAAATATGCGAAAGTGTGTCTGTCTGTATGTCTGTCTGTCCGTCTGTCCGTCTGTCCGTCTGTCCGTCTGTCTGTTACTTCTTCACGCCAAAACGGCTCAACCGATTTTGCTGAAATTTGGTATGGAGATACTTTGAGTCCCGGGAAAGGACATAGGATACTTTTTGCCCCGGAAAAATGTACAGTTACCGCGCCATAAACTAATTTTGGCCCAACGGAGTTGCGGGCGTTATCTAGTTATTCATAAATAAAATATGTTGTCCTTGCCAGCCCTTACCGAGGGATTTTCGAAGTTTCCTTGAAAAAACTGATTCGCTTGATCCAGCTGTAACAAATGTTAATATTATTAAAATCAAATCATTTAATTCAGGCATCAGACAGGCCCATATAACAAATACCTTAAAACTAACATACATATTTTATATATACTTAAAAACTACATAAATATATATATATAAATATATATATATACATATATATATATATATATATATATATATATATATATATATATATATATATATATATATATATATATATATATATATATATATATATATATATATATATATATATATATATATATATATATATATATATATATATATATATATATATATATATATATATATATATATATATATATATATATATATATACATAAATAATTATTAACTAATGCTACTTACCAAACTACTCTGATCAAAAGCTTGAAATTCGTGTAGAAGATCTCTCTGAAAGCAAAAAAGAAAAAACAACTAAACGGAAAATAAATAACAAACAAAAAAAAAAGTTTATAATTAATATTAATGGTAATAATCCCCGGCCTTGTTTGAATCTGCAATAGTGCAAGGTTCTCAGGACTTACCAATTCACTTCTGTGTTCAAAATCATGGATATCCTTAAAAACTTGGTCCTATTAATCAAACAAAAATCATTAAAACAACATAAATGTGCTAGCAAATATATTAAATGTAAAAAACTAGTCTCTAAATAAACTTACAATTGGAAGGTCTAAGTCGTCTTCAAAGTGCTGGTTAAACTGTTGTCTGAACTGAAAAAAATGGTATATTTATTTCATAAAGTAAATATACCTAGCGGAATAGAGTAACAATATCGAGCTGTCAAACGAACCCGAAATTGGTTTCATCTGTGTGTAAAAGTATGTGTAGGTATACACTTATACAAGCATGATTGAACATGATTTCTATGAGATTAAATTGTCAACGTGCGGCACGTGCCGACTGGACGTCAAAAAAAGAGTGGTGCTGTCATGTATCACACGTCTCTTTTTACCACGTAGTGTTACGGATAGTGACATCTCTCTTGCCTTTGTTTCTCTATTCCGCTAGGTATATTAACTTCATGGGTTGCACCGAGGAAATCCGTAAAGCGATTCAAAAGCTACGCTGCGTATTTTTTATTGATGTTCAAAATAATATAAAAAAATTTCATCTTCATACCTCATTTTGCGGTCTATCTGGTCCGTGCGAAACCTGGCTCTATAAAAATAAGGGAAGATTAATTTTAACTAAACTACTTTTTTTTATTATACATTATACTTTTTACTATTATACATGGGACACTGTACGTATGTCTGTCTGTCCGTCTCTCTGTCTGTCTCTTATCTCTTTACGCCCAAACCGCTGAACCGGTTTTACTGGGTAAAGAGGCTTTAATTTTTTTAAGAATGGCTGCTTTATATAAATTATAGTAAGTAAATAAGTTACCTGTGTATATGTATACTGTGAACTCCATTGCTCGTGTGAATAACAAGTCGTAACTACAATATAACAAAATAGAGAATAATTTGTGTTGTCCTTAATTTTCTTTTTCTTATCCAACTATAACAAAATATATTAATGTCTTCGATATTTTAAAAAGGTAATTGCGATAAAATGCACTAAATTATTTTCAATATTTTTAATAAAATTACAATATTACCTAAACACACAACGAACGAAATAGTTTTCATCATCATCACTTTTAAAACATTAAAGTTACGATTAAAATATTTTATTTAATTAAAACGTATCATCACTGTACAGCTTAGTGGTTTACTAACAAGTTAACCTTGGTATCCATGTATTTATTGAGACATTATTTCCTTAAACACAGAAGTGCATATTATAATATATTTTGCATATTTAGATCTTAGCTTACAGACTAGAGCAGCTATTCCAAAAGTGTGCTCAGCGGAGCCTCCTCAAAGGCCTTGTAAGGTATAGTCTCCTAGGGGGCTCGCCCCTAGGAGACTATACGGGATGTAACAAAGCTAAGTAATTATATTATGCGCCTCGAAAGTCGACAGAAGATTCGTCGGTACTCTCACCACAAAGGAGTTAAAGTTAACCTTGTGGCGAGACTGCATGCGCTCGACCCTCAGGCGCAGTGTCGTCTTCTTCTGGATGTAGTCCACGACGTCCTGGACCTCCATGGACCAGTGCAGGCGGGATATGTACAGGGCGTCGCAGGGACCTCGCTCCGCAGACGCAGCTCAGGTACTTATGGTGCGGTGCCGTGATGGTTGCGGGCGTCGGGCTTCTTCTTCCTCCTCTCTACCAGAATGAAGCCCTCCTTATTGCACCTCCTGCTCTCGTCCTTGCCAGGCCGAGAAGACTCCACCTTGCGGCTCTTTGTAGCCTTGCGACACTTTGTAGCCTTGCGGCTCTCCTTAGTCTTGCGACTCTCAGTCTCCGGAGCCTTGTGGCTCTCATTCTCCCCATTAGTTTTCGCCCGCTGGGGAGATGCGGGGCGACCAGCAATAGTCGCAAAGTTTTGCTGAGTCGCTTGTGGACTCGGCGTCGGCGCAACCGGGAGACGGTGTTTGTTGACCTGTCCGATAATGCTGACGGGCAAAACGTGATCGCCTACGCGCCTCGACGACATTTGACGAATGCGGCGTCAGGTGACCTACATAATGAATTATTACTTTTCAATTTTGATAATTCATTACGTAGGTCACTGATGATAGATTTCGACGCCTGCAATCTACCCCGAACTCCGGCCAGCTCTTCCTTCAGGAACTTGATGTCCTTCAGTAGGCTGACGACGTCGACGTGGTCCAGCGTGACGGGCGGCAGCTTGTGCAGCTCTTTAGCCACAAAAGCCGGCACCTCATCCGGATAAGATAGAAAAAGATGGCGTGATGAGCTGGAGGCATACCAGCTAGGCTGGCCAGCGGTGGCGCAGGAGAGAGACAGGAAGTCTTTGGGGGAGGCCTTTGCCCAGCAGTAGGACAGTTTAGGCTTATAATAATAATAAAAAAATAATAATAATATTTTTATTTTATCATGTTTGAGTAGCATTAGCCCACACGATGCCTTCAATCCAGTCCGTGAAGCTGGATACCCTTGTGTAGACGCCGGGAGAGTTCGCGCGCGCGCAGCCGAAGCCGAATGACGTCACACCCACCAGGTAGTACATCCTGCCCTTCACTGATGCTGGCAGCTCGATTTTGAACTGAAGAGGTCCTCCGGAATCACCCTGCAAAAGTTGCGACCTTGTATAAAGAAAAACTGTTGTAATTCACGTAGCAATGTGAACTTACGTGGGAGAGCCACGCTTCGGCACAAATGGGCCGGCTCGACCGGAGAAATACCACGGGCCGGCGGCCAAAAACCGGCGTGAAACAGCGCTGTGTTTCGCCGAGTGAGTGACTTTACCGGATGCCCAACCTACCCTTTTCCCTTCCCTACCCTCCCCTATTCCCTTCCCTACCCTCCCCTACCCTATTACCTCTTAAAAGGCCGGCAACGCCCCTGCAGCTCTTCTGATACTGCGAGTGTCCATGGGCGACAGAAGTTGCTTTCCATCAGGTGACCCGTTTGCTCGTTTGCCCCCTTATTACATAAAAAAACTGACCAATTCCACATTGCAAAGTCGGGAGGCGGTGTGATATCATATTATATTTTGGCACAGATATACAGTAGATAACGGGGAAGAATATAGGCCTACACTTTTCGTTGGAAAATTTACGGTTCCTTTGTTTCTTTTTTATACGGGCTGAAATAAAGGTACAATCAGATATTATGAGCAACCAACGTATCCTGGATTCTTACCTTACAAGCATCGACTCCACCGTCCAGCTTGCCAGCGCAGACCTGGTGGTCCTGCAGCCCGCACCACCTGTGGCTGCACCTTGGCCGCAGCAGCTCGTTGCAGGTGTTATCCGCCACCAGGTCCAGGTCACCAACTTGGAGCTGCGTGGTGGTGGTTTTGCCAGCTTGAAAAAGAAATTTAGTTTGATTTTTTGTTTCAAGTGGGTTTTTATTGTTCCTGTAACTGTTTTTGGTTATCCTGGAATCGCAAACATATTATTTTAAATTTGGTTAAAACAATGCAGGCTGATCACCTGATTCTCTGACAATTAAGAAGATCCATACGTCGGATGGGCATGTAAAAGTGGTACGCTGTCGATCAACCCTCTTACTCGGATATGAGACTAAAGGAATGAAAAGTGTTCTGATATACTACGCACATAATAAGGTCGCTGTTAAGTATTAGTGTCCTAACCTACATTTTTTTTAATGTCAAATTTTGAATGCAGTCTTGTTCTAAATCATCTAAAGAACATAACTGCATTCATAACTCAATACGTAATTTTTTATGGGTTAGTACACGAATGCTTAACAGCGTCCTTATATTGGGCGTTATAAAATTACTCCAAAACCGTCACCGGATCTGGTGGTGGTATAAGGTATTACCTGCTTCAGTGGCACCCCAACCGGATGCCACCACCTTATTCCTGATGGTACCAGTACCAAGGTTCCACAAGCATGCTGGCTGCACGTTGGCATCAAAGCCGATCCTGTTCTCCACTTCTAACAGAGCGATGTCAAAGTACTGCTTAGGAGGTTTGTAGCTTGGGTGACGGATAATTCTAGAGATTTTAACATCCTTTGGGTAAAATTTTGCTTTCTGGAAAAAATAATATTTTGCTATATAAGTCATGTACGAAGGTACAAAATATTATAATTTTGTTATGATTTGTCAGTAGCGGCGTTAGAGGGGGCGATATTAGGCGAGCGCTCAGAGCGCTGGATAAAAAGGGGCACCCAAGGCAAAGAAAAACTTTTTTGGCACTACCAGCACCCTGGGCGCCGCAGAAATCTCGCCCAGGGTTAAAACCGGTACTGTTACATGCATAGGCAAAGTTAAAAGAATAGTTAATTAAGATTACTTTTGTAGCTATTATGACAAATACTTTAACACAAAAGGATTTAAAGTAACTTTGTCGAAACCTTCACGGCTTCACTTAATTTAACTTTCAATGAATATTTTGACATTAGCTGATTACTCTGCCACTCTCTTCATTCTCTGAGTGCGGTGTCGAAAATAGCAAATAAACAAGAGAGCGAGTGCCTTTTTTCTTTTTTTTTCTCCTTCAATTCTTTTCAAACCCTACTGGACAAAAAGGGCAAAACTCACATCTCCCAAATCCTTCACTCCTATCCTGACAATCTCAGGGTCCTGGTTGGATATCTTGGGGTCCCTGGGTGACCTAGAGCAGTGGCCGGCTGTGACCAGGAACTTCTCGCTGATGATGGATGCACCGCACTTGAATACCCACCCTCCATCCACTCCTTTCCAACCCATGGCTGCCTGAGAAGACAAATATTATAAATGCTAAATTGTTTTCACCTATTTTTCTTATGCTACTTTACGCTTTAACGGCTCAACTGATTAAGATAATATTTGGTATAAAGATACTATATTATGAGCCGCGAAAGCTAGTTTGTTGCGGAAAAATACACGGTTCCCGCCTGAGAATCGAATTTCGGCGCAACGGAGTTGCGGGCGTCATCTAACGATAAATAATAATCATCATCATCAGCCTATAGCCGCCCACTGCTGAACATAAGCGGTTGCTGTGATATACTATTGAAGGATTTCAAAAAACCGTGACATAGAGGGGAACAAAATCCCCCTCTATGTTTCATCTAAATTTTGTATGAGGTAATACGTGGATGACTCAATGAGGGTTTTTGATATTCCATTTGCCACTATGTACCCTTGTCATATGTCACGAAATGGCTGTCATCTGTCACGATATACCTGTCATAATATGTCTATTAGACACGAAAGACTCTACAGATACATAGCTCCATCTGGTGGCAAATGAATTACCGAAAACCCTCATTGAAATCTAAATACCAAGTCAGCTGGTAAGACTTACCATGTGCAGGAACTCCCCTGCCTCAGCAACACGACCGCCGACAACAGATACTTCTACTTTAGTGCCGAGTAGCTCTTGATAATATGCTGTACCTGCAAATACATAATATGAGACATATTATGTATAGTTAATTAAAAATTATTGAAAACCTAAGTTACCGAGCTGATGATGGCGAATTGGGACTAAGAAGTAAGAACAATCTCGATTATATAAGCTATAAAGCAAAAAAACTCGATTGAAATCGGAATGCCACGAAAAGACATACAGACAAAGATCTGTTTACGTTGGGGGTAAAAAATATACGGCAGTGACAGTACAAAAATTATTATGAGTTTGAAGAATGCTGTAATTTTTACGATATAAACAGTAAAATAAGGTAAATAAACACATTTTTACCTTCTGGGTGACGTGTCAAACAAACTATATTTGTTTATTTGTTACCCTCATTGGCATTTACAACCATAGTGATTATATTCTCTTTGTTTACAACACAATATCATCATTGCAACAATGAGGGTTGTGACTTGTGACGTGTAAGGCGCTCTGCGCTATGTAGCCGTCGCCCGTCTGCCGTAGGATCTATCGTGTCAAGTCACTGACCTCCATTATACAAGTACGCTGAACTGATACCCTTTGAACTGACAGCTATTTTTTGTTGAAGCGGAATCAGCTCCCCCATTATTAGGGCTAGGAACTAAATTTGACGTAAAAATGACATTTGAAAGTCGCCATCATGTCGCCATATTGGCGCTGATAGCAGCAGTGGGAGTATTTGGAACTAATACTAGTGATGTACAATTGTCTTTTCTATTATCGACTAAATGTTTCCAGATTCAGATTATGTCGACCATTACGACAAAAAAATTAAATTGAATAATACAAACGCTACATATTTGTATTAAACTACTGTAACTGTGTGCACAATAAAGTATATTCATTCATTCATTCATAATATGTCTGTCTGACACGACATTTGACACGATAGACCATACAACCTTCATTCTAGTATTAAAGAAAAACTTACAATCTCTTTTGTTCTGTGCTTCGGCTTCTCTTACTTTCATCTCGCTTATGTATTGCAGGCACACTAAAAATATAATAAAAATTACATTTTTTTAATATGATTTACATTGAGGCGTTTCCACGTTAGAGTTTCCAATAGCGATTTTGAATATGCTTTCATCGCGAAACTCATATAAAATAAATATTTTTTATTTGAAGTCAAAGTTAGTAGATTTGGCAAAATAGTAGAGACTGCATATGTCTATATAGCGTCCACAATCAACGTTTTGTTGGGCGATCATAATATTATGGATCATAGACGAATATGCTCTACAATCTACATGCTCGTAATCGCTCGTGTTGGTCCATCATGGGCCAATGAGAAGCCATTTGATTCAAACAAACAAAAGAAACATCTCTAAAGTATAGTTTTCACAGAGCCAGTACTGGCTGCCAATAAGACTGGCAGCCAGTATTGGCTTGGTATATGCCGCGTGTAAACAGTTTTTCAAGCCAGGCCAAACTGCTCACACGCGGCATATACCAAGCCAGTACTGGCTGCCAATAAGACTGGCAGCCAGTATTGGCTTGGTATATGCCGCGTGTGAACAGTTTACTTTCATCGCTGATTCTTCTTCCTGGTCTGTTGTAAGTCTTCCTCTTGACTTCCTTGGTACAAGGATTGTTGGTTTCATTATACATTGGCGCACTCGGCAGCTCTTGTTGGTTAGCTGGTCCCTATAATATTAAATATGATTAATATTTTCCGTTTCGACACTAAGAGCCAGTCCACACGGCGCGTTGCGTGAGCGTAGCGTCGACGCAGCACTGCCGTTGCGTTGCCGTTACATACAAATAACCAAGGTTTTCACGTCGCAATGCACACATGACGGACAGCAGCCCCTGAGTCGAAGCGAGAGGGGGTGTTGACGTTAAGACTGCTTCTTGCTGCGATGAGATGACGCAGCGCCCGTGTGGCTGGATATGCGTCAAACGGCAGCGCTGCGTCGACGCAACGCTGACGCAACGCGCCGTGTGGACTGGCTCTGGGTTAATTGAGGTGAAACGTGACGCGTAGATGCGTATTTTCTAAAGAATCATGGCCAAATTTGTATAGGAGCTGGACTCGACTTTTATTTTTGATGTCCCAAAATAAACTATAGTTAGATTTGGTTGTTCCTAAGCTCTAAACATAATTCCGTTTGAGAATTATGTCTAAATAGCCACGATTTTTTATAATAATTAATAACGTTTACAATTATTTTGAGGTTAGACTTAAGAACTACCTTTTCCCCGACTGCGGTGTGGCCTACAAGTGTATATTCGGTGATCTCGTTTGTAATCATTTCAATTTTTCCTAGAGTATTACCCAAATAATAGAACGAATGCGAATGATCGCCGGCTGTCAGAACATAACGAAACTAAAATATATTGATCTTTTTTTTGTGGCTATTTATAGACACATTTCTAATGATTTTCGATGCCTTAAAATATTAGGGAATTTTTGTTACTAATGGCATATCGGGACGCCACCGCCCACCTGCTGTCCTAGCACGGGGATTGTCGATCTAGAAGAAATAGATAAAAACAAGAAATAACTATAGTTTCTTGGAAAATAGTTCCTGATTTAAAGCAAATAAGGTCGTAGATTTATCGGCAACAATAATCATTTTTATGTAAGTTTTTCGAGCAACTTTTACGACCTTTTATTTTGCGAGCTCGGATTTATAAACATTGGCTAGTTGAAAGTCATTGGCTAGTTTTTTCTCAATAAATTTTTAAAGTTTCGCTCTGACGTCATCATCGGCGGCCAATTGACCTCTGCAGTATGTTTTAAATTTCCTTTCAATCTTATTTATAATGGCTGGTTCGTCAAATGCAAGTTCTCATTATATATGTGAAAGCTGATACGAGAAGCTTACCAAAAGTTCGAAACGTAATGTTGGTCGAATTCATTGCTAATTTAACGCCATTGAAGGTCAAACTAAGGTTAAACATATTTGTTCAAAAATATAAGTAACTAATGGGTATTTTTTTCGTTTATTTACAGAGAAACGACCACTGACCTTATTCCTCGAAATGTTTTTGTAATGAGCAAAATTTAAAAAAAAATGGACAATCCCCATTGAAATCTGTCAATTCAGTACAAATTTAGAAATGCATTTACGCGTCGTGTTACGTTCTGATTTGACCCTTAGCAGCTCAACATCCAGAACATACTGTTTCATACAGTCATGAAGCGGTAAGGGCACAATAGACATAACTACTGTCTACTCTGGCAGAGTAGACAGAATGATAGAGTATGCCGACTTAGAACTGATGTTGACATTTTTAAATTTGACGTATTGTGACGAAAATCGTCGCTAGGGTTGTTAACTTGTTACATACGAATTTAAAACTATGACATATTCGATGGACGTGTTCCTCTTTGGTCGTATTGTTGTTTGTGTTTTGGCACATGTGATTAAAATTGTCAGAATCCAATTTTGAAAACTTTATTTTTAATATTTAAAAATTTATTATATCAGCCAGCGCGAGGCACATTCCGTTCATAATCCTAGTGAAACCCGACGAATTTGACAGATATTGAAACCTGTCCGTCTCTTTGCAGTCGAACTACTGGTCGTTATGTCTATTGTGACTCTGGTAAGGCGTTTGTGCAAGTAGCGAAAGTATTTTTATTTTCAAGGAAAAAAGATACTTGTATTTAGAAAGATATTTATTGTGGACATAATAGAGATATTGTATAGTGCTAGCGGGCCGTATGCTATTATTGACCGTCTAGGGTTGATATTGAACGCGCCCGCCTTTCAATCTTAGTGTCAAATAAATTATTCAATTACTTATATTGCACCAATGAGTTTCTAAAATACTAGAGTAGCAATGTCTTACAAAAGATTCTCAGAAATGCGTAACCACTTTTTTGTTCCAAAGACAATGTCAAGTCATATATTCGTTATGTCATTATGTATGTGAGATATGCCTGCAGGCATCTTCGAAGTGGCAACGCGTTGCTACCGTAAACTTTCAATCTAGTTACGTTAGTAACATAGAATATCATTGTATTGCACAGTAAAATTGATCATCTAGAGGCACATTCCAAATTCATAATATAATATCCAGAGAGCCATTCTAGATCATTATTTTCCTTATTCTGGACTTACCGCTCTGTCTTCACCGAAGACTTCTTCGATGATATCAATAGGTTTTTCCTGAAACATTTTAATGGTATCAACAACAAAACAAATATTCAACAATAAAATCGACACTACACTACAATAAACCATAAAATAAAAACCGGCCAAGTGCGTGTCGGGCCACGCGCAATATAGAGTTCGAAACTTCATATTTCACAAATAGATGCCTAAATCGAAAGATGCTCTATGAAACCTCGTAATATTTAAAAAAAAACTTATCCAACGACACCCCACACGGTGGGGTGAACGCGAAAAAAATATATCATCCCCGCTTGATGTGTAGGGGAGGTACCATAAAAATATGTTTTTAAGATTTTATAAACCATTTTGTCAGCATCATTAATATCTGCATTCATGCCGAGTTACAGCTTTGTAGGTCCTACAGTCTCTGAGTAAAGCCGTGGACTGAGAGACAGACAGATGGACAGACAGACAGATGGACAGACAGACAGACGGACGGACAGACCGAAACTAAAACTATAAGGGTTCCTTGTTGACTACGGAAACCTAAAAAAGCCGAACGTTCTGTTCAAACATTTAACAACACATAGAAATAAAATTAAGAAAAAAGAAATAAAAGAATAAATGCACCAAGAGCAAAATATGATAATTATTACCATAGAGGAAATTGATTCCTAGGTAGTTGACAGACCTACGACATTTGGTCGGGTTATGTCAATTCAATATTAGGCGTGATCCGCCGGCTGGGTTTTACATAATGCGACCAATCTTCGTAGGTCCGCCATCTGCCTAGGAATCAACTTTTATGATAGTACATAAAAACAGTAAATTTCCTAAATAAATACAGTACTTATAAAATATGCTTAGATATTAAAATAATATTCCCTTTAACGTAAATACATAAAACTTACCTCTTTAGCTTTAGTAAGATGAGAACCATCTTGAATATGTCCGTTTTTATGGTAGTCAGGCTGTCAAAATAATCTTGATCAATAAATAATGACCCAAATCAATTTATAATAAATCATAATGAACGGGTTCCTGCGAAGCATCATCATAATATTATTTTAATCTTTGTTAGTCTTAAGGGTGTGTTCCGAAATAACGTGAACTGGTCAGCGCTCATGACGTCAAGAATCGACGCTATAATGTTGATTTGAAAAAAAGTATTCGAATTTCGATGTCCTTTCCTGGGACTCAAAGTATCTCCAAAATCGGTTCAGCGGTTTGGACGTGAAGAGATATAGCTTGTCAAAAAGAGTAGACGCTGAACATAATTTTTTTAAATCACATAAAAAGTACAAAAACATTATTACAATTAATGAAAAATGTGTCAGAGCGTTAATATTTAAACTGTACAAATGTTATCTGTGAAAAAACAAGGCGCAAATGACTGTTTGGCATTATCATACGTGAATCGTGATACCTCACAATTGTCTAATTTAAAGTCGGATACAATAATAATATTATTATGATTTTAGTACGGGCCCGTATACTGGATTTATTTTGGAACCTACGCTATATAACTGATTTAGGTGGCTTGATTATAACGATACTGGCAATAATAATTAATCATAATATATAATCATATGAGGAAAAACACAATTTTCCTTTTATAATTTATCCTGTTTAATCTAAACCACAGGATAAACATTATAAAATGCAGAACCTACGCATAATAATATGTTTTTTTAATAAACTGAACATAGTAAACACAACAACATGGTCTAGGGATATTTCAATTAAACCTCAATAATTAAAATTCTATTAACTTTTTGTTAAGACACCTACACATTAAAATAAACCTTGTTTAATAGCCTGTCTAATCTGATAATAAATTTTTAGATACCTACCTACTTAAAGTAAAATTAAAAAAAAAGTTAGAAGAAGAGAAAAAACTCAGACAAAATTTTAATGTTACCTTTATTTTTGAAGCATAAAAAACTTAAACAAAACAACAATTAAAAAATTTGTTGAAAACTTAATTATAAAGCAGAATTTATAATACTTGGATCCACCTAAGACTCAAAACAGGGGTGTCAATTTCGTGTTTTGGAATACTGTCCCAAGTCCTGCTAAAATGCAAGAAAAGCTGGTTTTCATGCACAATATCTTCAGGGAAATTCCTAAGAGCTACTCTCTGAAGCATATCCCAGCTTTAATTGAAATATCCCTAGACCATGTTGTTGTGTTTATATTAAAGAAATTTAATTTTTTTATGATATTTACTATTTTATTCAGGTTATTTTCATGTTAGAGCTCTTTACGCTGGTTCTTCTCACCGGGCTAGTTCCTGAACCAAATAGTATTTAAAGTTACTAATACTGAATGTTATACTAATACTGAAAACATTATTTTGTTTCCAGGAATAAAACAATTTTCATTTCATTAAATTTCAAACTATTATATAAATTACAAATAAATTGCCGCCATAATTATTTTGTGACTCAAAGACTATACAAATTCCTTTATTAAACTCTTTAAAAAAGACAACATGCAGGCCTAGTACATGTTGTCTTTTTGTGAGCAAATTGCAGAGAACCAGATTGCTGACAAAAAATTAAACAAGTTTAAATAAGTTCTTACGTATTCATACTGCCCAGTACTGTGCCACTCCCACAGAGGCCGACTCTAAAACATAATAAAATTTATAGTTTTGTGCTATCAACATTCCATACTTACTTGTTTGTCCCAAACAAAAAATGTGGAGAGTTCGTTTTTAGAACTTGCAATATTGTCGTCTCTCAGATTTTTTATTTTAGGTTTTATTTAAAAAAAAAAACGATAAAAGCTATGCTAGCTATTGCATAGCATTTATCGCGGGCTTTGAGCGTGGTGACCGAATTTAGAAATTCCGTAACGAAAATAACGTAACACCCTTCACTCCTATCGGTAAACTAATATGTATTCTGTGCGGCGTTGCCAGTCTTCGGCACGGTGTTTGTGTGCGTGTGACTGCGAATTATAATTGCATAAGTTGATAAAAAATGCTATGCAATAGCTTTACCGCGGCAGTCTCCGAGTGCCACACCTATTTATACTTTAAAAAATAATAATTTAAAATACATGTAAAATTCGTGGGAAACAAAAATATATAAGATCTTTGTTCTGGTTTAATAATAGGTACTATAGGATTTTGCAAAGCAAAAGTGAAGAAAGATCTTCTTCTCTTCATTTTTGCGACCGATCGAAAAGATTTTTTTAATACATAGTAATGTTATATTACCGGGTGAATAGTGTAATGATGAGGTGGTTGTGGTGGTGGAGGTGGTGGATACCATCCGTGGTAAAAATGTGAATGGCAGGCTGCAACTAAAAAAACAAAGAGGAATTTCACGGCTGCGCTTAGTAACGTTTAATGATAACTTAACTTTAACATAAAATGTATAGGAAGTAGCGGCCCGGTACGTGCTTTGCTACGTATAAAGTGAAATAAAAAAAATGGAAGTTGCTTCAATTTCAATTTTAACAAACAAAAAAAAATATCTCTAAATTCAATTTTGAGAATATTTTTTTTTACAAAAAAGTTGCTTTTTTCTGGGACCCTTAAAACTATTTTTGAATTTCTAATTTCTAAATTTATTTTATTCTAGTCTTATTTTATTTACGAAAACGCTAATATGCTCTTTGAACCACATTTATAAAAATTATGTAAAAGAGATAACAAAATCATCAAAAAATGCTTAAGAACTCGGCGACGAAGATATTAAACTAACAACCACCAATCAATGTCAACTAGTTTACTATTATGTCAAAAATCACATACCCAAAGTCGCAATCAGTAATCCGTAAATCATTTTGCAGTTTGTCACACTACCGAGCGACCCAAGCTATAGTAAACCTTTAAGAACTCAGTCATCTCATGCTACCTGTATGCGCTTTAGTTCTTTAATAACGAGTTTTCCACCTTAGTCCGCTTATCCATTGCCCGTCACTGGGATATCCCAGTGACGGGCAGTGGACACAGTCAGAGTATAAATTGACATTTCCTTGTCCTCAGCTGAGAATTTGGGAGACCCTTTATTTCTTACTAGATGATGCCCGCAACTCTGTTGCGCCAAAATTCCATTTATCGCGCAGGAACCGTACATTTTTCCGGGATAAAAAGTATCCTATATCCTTTCCCGGGGCTCAAAGTACCTCCATACCAAATTTCAGCAAAATCGGTTCAGCGGTTTGAGCGTGAAGAGGTAACAGAGAGACAGACAGACGGACAGACACACTTTCGCATTTATAATATTAGTATGGATTATTATTTATTTACTCGTACAGCGTACTACGTTATGTTTTGATGCAATCGGTTTTATTACGTCATTTAATGCAACCGGTCTTATATTTATAATAAACTTAATAATTGCCTTCCAGCTCCCACACCTATTATTACAGCTACAGCAGAGGTGATTGTATCTTTTTCAAGTGCGCGAGCAGGCCATAAGAGTACTCTCAATAGAGAAAGGAAGACCTTTCGTCTCGTAATCCAGTGGGACGGATGACCAACTCGACTGTCGAAAGATCAGGCGCAGGACCGACTTTTTACAAGCCTACCCGACGCATGGAACGTCTATCGCTTTTCAAAAAAAGCTTGTCAGTGATTAGCCTTCATTGTCCGAATTTTATATTACGTTGCTTATATATAGGACTGTCGCGACGCCCCACTAAAGTTAGTTCTATTATATTAATTGCTGTAGCCTGTAAGACCTTTGCCACAATTTTATGAAGAACCAAAAGCGTGTTTCTCTGTTTACTACGGAACCATTAAAACTTGTGTCACTCTTACCCCGTTTACTTTATATAAATAAAAGCACTTCAAAAATGTTGAAAAGTTAAAATTCGCTTTTTCCAAACCGTACAGAGTCAAAGGGTTTTTGATTGGGGCCGTCCAGCGTTCATTTTGTTCCCTTTTGTATTCTGTTTGTATCGATATTTTACAGGGGCTCCTTGATTGACTGTCATGGACCATCTGTTGGGCGGCTTTTCTCAAAAACGTTCACGTTGTACTATCAGACGAGTTGATTCATAGGCAGAAGTTGATTCATAGGCAGAGCTATAGCCTGTCAAGAAAGTGAAGAAATTAAAAAGTGGCAACATCGTAATGTCATCCCTTTCAAATCAATCTAAGAAAAAAGGGAAGACACTACGATGTTGCCTCTTTTTAATATCTTCACTTTCTTGACGGACTATACTTAAGTAATTTTAGGTAGGTCCGCCACCTACCTAGACCTTACTCTTTTGGTTGGACTTTGTTTTGAACAGAATATCCATGTTACTAATATTATAAATGGGAAAGTCTGTCTGTCTGTTACCTCTTCACGGCCAAGCCGATAAACCGATTTTGTTGAAATTTGGCATGGAGATACTTTTAGTCCCTGAAAAGGATTTAGAATACTTTTTATCCCGGAAAAATGTACTGATAAACTAATGATAAAATAATTTTGTCGCTACGGAGGTGCGGGCGTCATCTATAAGTACTTTAAACCGCTCTTTTAAGGGTTAAGTATACAACAAAGCCATTTATCAGGGATGAGTTTATGTAAACGTAGTTGTTAATATTTTGTTCGCTAATGTATGCGGGGGCACGACTTTTGTTTAATTATTAAGACTATAACTGATGGCAAATCTTATGGCTTAGGATCTGTGACTAAAGCGTTGACCTTTTGTAAGTTTTAATTAATGTAACCCCCTTAAAATATGAACAATTTCTTGTTTATTATATTATGTTTATTAAAACAACAAGCAACAACATATTATTAATAATTGCTCCAATATTCTCACATTATTATGCTAACACGTACACTCATTACCACAGTATAGCAATGACATATCTAATATTGCTATACTGCGGGGCTAAAATGGTCACATTTAGCAATTCCTCTCAATCAATTCAGCAAATGAATTGTCAAAACTGTCAAACTGACAAATGTCAAATAAGTACAAAAATACGGATATGAATTGCAAACAGAGTTGCATTTTGCGATTTTAGAAAAATGAATCATATCACGATTCTTCAAAGCGACCATTTTAGCCCCGCAGTGCTTATTACAAAGACTCTAGGGAGAGTAGTTACAATTAGGGAATTAGAAATAAAAAAAGCGAAAATATATTTTAATATAGTTTTAAGTATTTGTTATATAAAAGCGGTTATTAGTAAAATAAAATTGACCATCAGCCGTTGCGTTGCTTGACATACAAACAAACGGATAGACACCGAAATCTAAGTAGTACCGAACACTTCATGTACCGAAAGGGTTCCGCGCTTCTTATAAACTTTAAAACATTGTAGTTTTTGTAATTTATTGTTTTCGCAAGTGCTGTGTAAAAGTAAAACCCTGTACTCGTAAAGCCGCGGTGTCACGCTGTCACGCCGCCCGGTGTCACGTCCGCCGGGAATGTGCGGGACACGTGGCAAATTACTTTTACAATTCACAAAAGCGAGTGACAAACGCTGATATTAAATAACACTCTGAGAGTGCCGGCACTGTACACAAAAGCACAGGATTTCACAGCAAACAGAGAAGGACGTTACGCCGTACCTACCGGTGGTCTACTTTCCTTCTGTTAAAGGAAAAAGGAAAGCTCCACTTTTCCTTCTGTCTTACGAATTTTCAATCAGGTCACATGTCCTGGTGCGATTTTAACATTTTTACTACAGATAAACGGTAAATGAGTTTCAATTCAAAACTGTCATAAAATGTTGAAAATCGTAGCACCTCATGTCGTTATCGCGTAACACTTACATTATTCTACAAGGTGCTGTTGTGTGTGTTTATGTACACAAGATTTTCCTACACTTTCGTCAAACAGTAGAATAGATACGACTGTCATAGTTCACAGGAACGACTTTTTGCAAGCGGGTGCATCATCTAACTTGACGGACCTCTCCGTCATTCTCTCCGTCTCCGTCTCCGTCAGTCTGCATTGTCCTAAACAAACTCGGAACGTAGGTATAGTCCCGACGATCTCTGGGAGCCAAATCGAAAGTGGAATTTGGTATTCGATAAAGTTACGTCTAAAGAATCTCATTCACACACCACTGATTATGTTTTTCAGTTTAGAGCGGACTGCAAAATTTTTGCAGCATTTTTGCAACGATTTACGATCCCGGAAGACGATTGACTTTTAAATGAAATTGAGATTTATTTAATCATTGTATATTTATCTGATATTTGCTTAACGGAAAACACGATTCACTTATTTTTATAAAATAATGGCTAAAGGAAATATAAGTACCTATTGTATTTAATTTTTAAGTAATCATAGAAAACAATTTTGGGACTTACGACCTTAACTTTCGTGCTATAATGCGGGAACCGTTGTTACTCGACATTGCTCACTATTAGCTGCAGCGCAAAGCACATTGCTCGGGGGCACGATTCATGGAATCATTATATCACGATTGGAGGATAGGGGGGTGTGTATAGGTCTCTTAAACCCATGCGTTGGGTGTCTTCATCCAGATAAATGACAAACTATTTGCATAAAAAGCACCAGGGTCACATAACCTCTAGAGCATTATAAGTTGGGTGGATAAAAAACAAAGCCGGTACAGCTTCACATAGTAATTGCAATAAGCGTGCGTCTCAAGGAGAATGGGCGGGATTAGGCTGGCTCGGCAGACTACTGCTATCCGTCTACTAGACAAATCGCTCCCTCAAATGGAAGATTGCTGTAAGGCTGGTGAGCTGTCACACCGAAGTGTAATGTTTGAAAATGAAATAAAATGAAAAATGTATAATTTCTAAATCGAGCAAGTACTTAACTCTTTAGAATGTCTGAAAAAAACTTTTACGTTTTAAAGAAAGTGTCGTAAGAATAATTTTACTTAAGATAGGCATATATAATAGAAAATCAAACAAATTAAAAACGAAACAATTTTCAACTTTATATTTTGCTCACATTATTTGCAGTACAACTCAAAAAATAATTTAAACGTTTAACTTCGATCAGTAAGTATACTTATTAGTGATCGAAGACGTTTAATCATAAAATTGTAATAACTCCATCATTATTTGATGGAGTTATTACAATTTTACTAGCACTTATTGTGCTTATCAGGTAGATCTTCAAGACCTCAATGGTGATGGTAATTTTTAACATCCGAAATAACGTTAGGTACGTTATTTCGGATATGTTAAAAAATATTTTGTCGTGTCAGTATTAGATAATAATATTAAAATATATTATTTGAACGTTTCTGAAAAAAGTATGTAAGTGTAACATAACAAACACTCTAGCTTAGCAATTCGTTTTGTAACTTAGTGTTACGGACACACAGAGCCATCTAGTGGCAAACTAGCGAAACTGATCAGGGGACACACTACACATAAATCCCCTACTAGAAAACTAGATGGCGCTAGGTGGTACATGCTCGAGCCTCCTAGAAAGTTCCCATACTTGTTTACTTGAATCGGGAACTTTCTGAAATTCGTCTCGCCATATAAAAAGCCGCTGGTAGACGGCCCGGCAATTCAGTTCGTTTCGAGCTATCATCAAGGCGACTTCGGAGTGAACACAAGTGATCAATAGTGAGTGAACCAGTGAAACCTGCAACTTGGCTACGTCCTAGGACAGTGATAGTGCTTAGTGTTTGGACCTAGTGTGTGCTTGTGTGAACTGGACTTCAAGAGTCTTCAAAAAAAAGTCTTCAAGAGAGTCAGCAGGTCTTTCTCTCTAAATCCTTGAACCCTAGCACGTAACATTAGTATCGTGCCAAGAATGAAAATGTCCATAACGGTGTAACAACGGCCCATCTAAGCCTACATCCTCTGGCTATCCGCTAGAGAGGGCAGGGGATATTTTTATTGTTTGTGCTTCTCATCTCATGCCGTGAGTAAACTACGGTTTTTGTTAAAATATAACTCACTTAAAATACTACGTGATTCCGCATGTTAGAGGCTTTTAAATTTCTACCGCATGGAACCAGCATTTTTGTGTTAAAAAAAATCTGTGATGTATTCTATGTCCATTATTGTGAGTCATACTCATCTTTTAATGGAGAATGTTCTTAGACCAGGAAATCAGGAATCCCAACAAATCTGTATTTATGATCAAAACTACAGTAGGGCCAGCACCGTTCCCGTTTGACCCCCATTATTTCTCGATAGCCCATGAATATCTGAAGGCCCTCGGCTCATCAAATATAGATTCATCCTGTGCCAATATCGACTTAACATTTTTTTCATTTAAGACCTCTTTTGCATTTGATTTTTTCAAATTGGCCAGTGATTTTTAGCAGAATCTCATAGAATCCTATGGGAGATTTCATTGAGAACGAAACTATTGGCATTAGCCATAAGTTATTTCTGTGTCTGTCTGTCTGTTAACCGGTAGTTTGACACGGTTTAGCTACCACCATTGCGTTCAATTCATTGTTAATGTAAACTGTAATTTTAAGGCTGGATTTATTCAAAGTCCGCGCGGTTTGGCGGTTACACCGCGAGACCACAAGCAATTTTACGTACAAACAGCCCAACCGCGACGCTATTTAAATAAATCGTTACATACTATTCCTTGTGATCTAGGTGTAGCCAAAACGCGTGTTCGCGCAAACGCGTATAAATTTCCAGGGTACCCTGTGGAAACTTTTTGAAACGGGGAACTTAATAATTTGACGCTTTAATTCAGGGACTAATAAAATTTCAGAAGTCCTATTGAATACCAGGAACACATAAAAGAAGGCTCGTGCGAGTCGAAAGGATAAATGTATTCTTCAGGAATGTTCTAGAACGTGTGTATTTTCTTAATGTTCTATTTCAATCACCATAGACTTACCTGCAGTAGACGCGGCACATCGAGGTAAAAAACATGGCCAAAATAGGATACTTATAATTGATAATTGATATTATGTTTTGACACTAGAGGCAGTAAGTACCAGGCACCAGCATGCAGCATACACAGTACACAAAAATTTTTTTTCGACGTTTGTCGTATCTGTTAATATTCTGCAATGATATTGTATGTTACTTTGATATTCTGATACTCGTATGACGTGTGCAATGTCGGATTTTGGTGGGATTATTGACTGTATGTGCTAGTAGCGGCCTCTGTTTCGACCTTTGCGTAACATTCTCTATTGAGGCTACTTTGACATATTTTGAAGAATAATATTGACATTGAACCACCGGGCACCAGCGCTAATACATTTACCATTTGATTTAGATAGTGTTACAATTAACCTGAACTTACGCCGGTTCTTCTCGCCGGGTTTGTTCCCGAACCGGTGGTAGGCATTGCATGTAGACGTTCAGAAAACATTTGCAAAAATGTTTACTGAATAAAAAAGTTTGAGTTTCATACTGGATAGTGGATACTTAGTCAATTTAATTCGATAGTTTGGACATCAAAATTAGAAAATACATAATATAAGAAATGTATAAAATTTGTCATAGGGTATAAGAAGCGCCATGGCACTTAGCGATGTTTTATCTAAAACTATTTTCGTTCGTCGTTTACGAAGTTCGTCGTCGTGATTTGTGATGGCATTTTGGCTAAAGACTCTGCTTTTTTTCTGTGAGCTAAATTTCGTGCCATGGACGTGCAATTTCCTAAGTTTTGAAGTCTTTCATCAACTTGTCGTCTCTAGATATTCAGTAGCTTAAAAGCGGCCTGATATACTCTATTAGGTTTAAATGGCATTCAGGCTCTACATTATAAAACGCTATTTTTAAACGCCAAATACTTTATAGGCAAAATGCAAACCTTCTATTCAAGAAGGGAGCGTATTCCCTCTTAAAAGGCCTGCAGGAACGCAATTGCAATTCTTCTTATATTGCGGTTGTCATGGGCGCAGGGAGACGGTAATTGCTTTCCATCAGGTGTTTGCTAGTTTGCCCCCTAATTTTATAAAAAAAATCTACCTATGAATCATTTTCTCTGAAGACACACACATCCGGAACTGATAAAAGATTTAGCGATACGTGTTGATACCAAAGTTCCGAAGTTTGTGTCCCCTGAGAGCGATCACTATTACCCCCGATAGAAAACTATGTGTCTAATTAAACTTGTGTTAAGCCGTGGGGTTATCGAGTGTAACCCTGCATGGGTTATATTCTTAGACGATCAATGAATGATTAATAGACGAATTCCGATTCATCACATCCATATCAAGTATTTCCATAAAAATATTATTAATGCAAAAGTTTTTCTGTCTGTCTATTTATCTGTCTGCGTGTTACCTCTTCACGTTCAAACCAGTTTCGCTGGGTATGGAGATATTTTGAGACCCGGGAAAGTCGACTATGGAGATACTGTGAGACCCAGGAAAGGACAAAGGGTGCTTTTTATCCCGAAAAAAATGTACGGTTCCGAATTTTGTCGCAACGGAGTTGCGGGCGTTATCTAGTATAGTATAAGGCTTGGATAATGGATTTATATACGGCGGCGCGAACCGCTACCACAACCGCTGCAACCGCTGCGACCGCTACAAGTAAAATGTAATGATTTTGATCGCGCTAATATTAAGGCGACACCTTGATAATTTGGCTGCAGCGATATTGATTTTTTTCAACAATGACTAAAGCTAAGAAATTAAAGTTCATTGTCAGTATTCATCATGTCTTTGTCTTTGAATTACCCATAGCATAACACGATTGGTCAACTTTTATAACACAGAATAATTAATCAAAAAAACGCGCGTTGGAGGGGCGCATATAAATCGAGCTTAAAACAACGTCGCTTTTTCCGTACCCGAAGGGTAAAAACTGGACCCTATTACCGCTTTGCTGTCTGTCTCCAGGCTGTATCTCAAGAACAGCATAATCAGCTAGGCATCTGAAATTTTCACAGATCCCAACCGACCGACCTAGTTATCTATCTCTATTACCGCTTTAACAGCAAATTACTTAAAAAAATACTATATTTTGGGTATCAAATCATGCGTGAGCGTTTTCGGCGCGTTTTCAGCTAGCGTGTTTTCCTAAACGCTACAGCAGAAAACGCGCACTTCTGAACACGCCATAAAAAACAAACATACTTTTATACTATTAGGGCCTGTTTCACCACTTCCTGATAAGTTCCGGATAGGTAATCCACCAATCCACCTCTTAACTTGACAGATAGAGTATGGAGAATCTGTCAAATAAGTTGTGGATGTATCCGGCATCTTATCAGGATGTGGTGAAACAGGCCCTTAGTATGATATTCTTACTATTTTCAGGGAATAAGGCAAATTATAGGTCTACCAGAATCTGATGGCAAAAAGTGAGAAATTTAATTGACTCTAGCAATACCAGGGTTATCGGAATAAAACATTTTGATCCTTTTCTTCCTTTTAGCGGCTTATTCGGTGTGTGAAACATGCAAACATAAAAATGTATCCAATGATCAAGGATATTTTTTGAAAATCTGCCGTCAAAATTTGCCATCAGAAGGTAGACCTAAGTCTTCATACTCTCTCATGCTATGTAGACTCTTCAAGCGTCAATTCTATGCGGTAACGAACTACAAGCAGGTTTGTACCGAAGTTTCGGAGTCTTTTGTGTAACTTGCTGATTCCTAACTACATTACTAGTGAGTAGTGCCGCAGTAAGGGCCTAGATACACTTTCGTTTCATGTTAGCCTGGTAGATGAAAATGGCGAAGAACATTATCTGACCGAATTGTGAAAATATCAGATCCACTTGACCACAGATGAAAAATCATCAAAATCGATTTGCTCATATCAAATCGATATAGTTAAAGTAGAATTATGCAAATTGATAACGCCGCTTAGGTTTGAAGAACTTGATTACCAACACACAAACAGAAGATTTAAAAACTCATAATAAATTAATCTGCATCTCTCAATCTCGTAATTATAATATACCATAGGTCGTAGACATTATGTAGAGGTACCACACCACAGAAACAGTAGGTATAGAACACGTTGCGAAAATTTTAAGCAAAGTATAAAATATTCAGTGTGACACGGCCTCTGGAACGCTAAAACAGGCTAAAACGTGTCAAAAGTTACTAACGACATATTGTGTTGACTCGATTACACGGTGCAATTAGGGAGCTAATTAGAAGGGCTGCTACCTGTAGGTATGTTGCCCTACAGTATAGGGCGCTAATCGCGTTCGCAATTAATAGTTAGCATTAGTATGGACGGTAAATACGAATAATAAGTGACAAGTTGAACATTACTAACACCTACTGCCATAAGCTATACTTAATGTTATATATAAAAATGGATTTTCAAATGTGTTAGTCGCGCCAAAACTCGAAAACGACTGAACGGATTGGGCTGATTTTAAACTTAAAATGTTCGTAGAAGTCTAAGGAAGGTTTTAAAGTGACACGAAGTTCACCGGGACAGCTAGTATGTGTAATATGAAAATGGATTTTCAATGTGTTAGTAACGCTAAAACTCGAAAACGGCTGAACGGATTGGGCTAATTTTAGTCTTAAAATATTCGGAGAAGTCCAGGGAAGGTTTTAAAGTGACACGAAATTCACCGGGACAGCTAGTTTTATATATAAAATCTCGTGTCACAATGTTAGTTACCGTACTCGTCCAAAATCAAAACGGCTTTACTGATTTTTATCAAATTTTATATGCATATTCAGTAGGTCCGAGAATCGGCTACTGGCTACTTTTTATGTTGATAAGTGCATTCGTTGAATAAAATATAATAGTAAATTATTACAACTCGAGACTGACGACGACCATTGTAGGTACGACGGGATAGCGATGGACGTTGCCATGGTGACATACTTATTTAGTCACTTCAATAAAATAATATGAGCGAAATACTTTGTATGGAAATTTGTTTGTTTGCCGGGACAGCTAGTAATATTATAAATTGCGTGTCTGTCTGTCACCGCTTCACACCCAAACCGCTGAAACGATTTTGCCGAAATTTGGTATGTAGATATTTTGAGTCTCGGGAAAGGACTAATTACTGACCGCAGAATAGATAATTTATAATAGTACTTACAACTAATACTAACTATTGCTTACTTTTTATCTCGAAAAAATTAACGGTTCCTCCGAGATAAATGTATTTTGGCGAAACAGAGTTGGGACGACATCTAGTGAGTAATTATTGATATATTTAAGATAAGTTATAGCATTAACAACTTGTGAGACAGGTTATGTCAAAAATTTGCTGGTGGCTTCGCAGTTCGCTCCCCCGAAATGTTTTATTTTTACTTCAAGTAAAACTTAACTTTTTGCCCTTTTTTTACAAAATACTACCAATGATGGGGAAATTTTGAAAAACCTATTCATAGTGTGTGCTTAATTCATAGTTAACTGCTTTTATTCACATTTTTATTTCTGCTCATGACCATAAAGTATACTTATCACCAAAGTGGTTGCCTCCATAATGTTAAAGGCAATTTCACATGTGAGAAACACGCTCACGACTTAAAAACACCCAACTAAAGTTACATTAATCAGAACTTAAGAACCAATAGACCCTTGGAGTTAATGAAAACCTGATAGTCGGGGCTGGGGCACCTAATGGAATTTCAGCCAATCGCGAGAGACCCGCAAATATTTGACATCAAATACGCGGCCTAAGTAGGGTGACCACGATCCTTCTTCTATTTAAGGACAGGACTCTTGTCGGCGGAGCTTCTCTATCTCTAGCCAGCACATAAATGATAAATCTCTATAGGACATTATCATAATATACATATATACGTTGTTCAACTTCCGCCAAAATTATTTTATCGCGCGGGAACCGTACATTTTCCGGGGTAAAAAGTATCCTATGCCCTATCGCGGGGCTCAGAGTATCTCTAGACCAAATTTCAGCAAAATCGACGACGAATCGACGTCCAGAACATGTTTCCCGTGACAATTTAAACCAGCTAGTGCGATCGGATCACAGAAACGTTCCCAAACGTTGTACAATATCAAAATTTCGAAAGTCTGTTATTTAGTCTGCGCTCCACCGTTATCGGAATCGGACGTCAATCGGAATTGTAAAAATGTCTAATTGTGCCGTATTGGGGTGTGGAAATTCGACTAGAAACGTTGGTCTAAATAGTGGATACGTTTCTTTTCATCGGTAAGTAATTTTATTATTAAATCATGTGTCCTTTATTTTAAAATCAATTATTTAATGTTAATCGTGGGTGGTTGTAGTTTTTACCATGAAATCTACGTAACTGCGTGTGTACCGCATGATTCATAATACATTGCCGCTTTAATTAGAAAATTATAGAGCCCGTTCTGTTTGTCCGCTATTGAGCGCGCAATGGAAATAAAACAATCGATACTTTCACTCATCGCTTAGTTTCGAGGTACAGTCAATATTCTCATTTTTCTGTCAAATGAAGCAAATAGTGTTGTACATATTCTCGATTCTAATTAATCGATTTTAGAAACAGATATGAAGCAGAGGAATGATAATGTTCGCTTTGGGATATTTTGTGACTCGGTAATTATATTTTATGTAATATGTATTTATGTTCCTGTTTAGTGATTTAGTTTAGAATAATATAATATATTACTATCTGTCCTGGCAAGCACGTATCTTTAGATTTAACATTCCTCTGTATATTAACTCGAATAATAATCGATTAAAAAATCGATATACCTATTAAAGTGGCAAAAGAGACGGGGCGCGGCGATGCCTTCGAATCGATTCCGCGCGTACGGGTATTCCCATCACTAAAGCGCTCTTGTGACGTCACAGTAGGTATGAAAAAAGTGACACGCTCGTGTTCATACAAATTAGAGCGACATGGCGGTTCTTACTAGATCCATTTCTGTGGATCGGATGGAAATTATTGGGAACTCCCGAGTTTTTCAGTAACTCGGCGCCACGTTATTGTAGACACAAGAATGACATTTAAGTCACAAAAATGACATGGATTTGTCCTGGTAAACTGTGAGTGTTGGTCACCCTGGAAATATGGAAATCTTCTATGGAAGGACACGTACCTACTTACAAAGTAGCTATTTATAAACAGACGTTTGACGTTTAATAAAAGCATGCAGTCTTCTACGGATTTCGACCCTATAGTTATAAGTTATAAGTAATAGGGAGTATAAGGGACGTCCATAAGTGACGTTAAGATATTGTAGATGATTTTTTAATATCACGTAAATTACGAATGATTTTGTAAGACCATATTTTCTCCCTTACATAAAATCAGGTTAGATTTAGTTGGATGTCCTTCCTGCGACTTTAAGGTATTTCTATACCAAATTTCACTAAGGGCCGGGACACATAAGCACAACACGACGTCGTGTCGTACCAGTTACCACGATGTGTCGTCGTTTCATGATGCGACGTCGCGTCGTGGGAATCTACGATGAGCGTCGTAAAAAACTAGAGAATCAAAGATGACGCAGACGACGCGCGTCGTGGCACGTTACGATGGCGCGACGTAGTTTTTTTACGATGCTCGTCGTAGATTCCCACGACGCGACGTCGCATCATGAAACGACGCCGCATCGTGGTACGACACGACCTCGTATCGTGTTTATGTGTCCCGGTCCTAAGCCAATTTAGCTGTTTTAAGAGTACTAGTTTAAAGAGTATAACACAGGGTAGATTGCAGGCAGAAACTTAAACATTCCAGTATGAAATTAGCATGGATTTAGAGGTATTTGACCTGAAAGTTTTCACCTGAGATTTTTCACATATCAAACCTTATGTATGTTTGGAATAAAGCTCATGTCAGAGGTGTAAAAACCCCGAACGCGATGTAGAGAGATTGATTTTTAATCCAGTATTATTTCCGACGTTCCCTCGGAGAATTAATCAAAAACTAATCTGAACTTTTCGGCTGTAATTCCTCACCTTCTGATATTCTAATATCCTGGAAGTTTCGTCATCGTTTATCATGAGGCGCGTCATTTTTCAGCGCTGATTGGACAGGCAGGTGAATGGCTTGGCGTTTGTTGTGACGATTACTGAGTGACGTCATATCTCGGATTTCCGAATAAAAAAACTTTCTAATTTCCAAGTGATACGGTACGATACGGTGGGAGAGCCATGCTTCGGCACGAATGGGCCGGCTCAACCGGAGAAATACCACGTTCTCACAGAAAACCGGCGTGAAACAGCGCTTGCGCTGTGTTTCGCGAGTGAGTGAGTTTACCGGAGGTCCAATCCCCTACTCTATTCCCTTCCCTTCCCTTCCCATCCCTACCCTCCCGTATTACCCTATTCCGTCTTAGAAGGCCGGCAACGCACCTGCAGCTCTTCTGATGCTGCGAGTGTCCATGGGCGACGGAAGTTGCTTTCCATCAGGTGAACCGTTTGCTCGTTTGCCGCCTTATATTTTCATTAAAAAAAATGAGAAGTTTCATTGTTTCGCCGCTTCGGGAGATAGTAGTATACTCACTATACAGTTAACTTGAGAGTTGAGACTTAATCACATACGTGTTTACTGTTTACACGGGGTGTTGAAAAGACTGACAAACAGGCATGTACTTACACGATATATAAAATTATAAGGTACTAGACGTTCCGCGCGGTTTTGCCCTCGTAAATTAGGAATTAAACGGAAACCGTACATTTTCCCGCAAAAAAAATAGCCTATGTCTCTTCACGTGGTCCCCTCTATATCTGAGTCAAATAATATAAAAAGTGCTCCAGTAGTTCGGGAGATAAGCCCTTTCTAATAATTTCCCCCGTTTTTTTTCATATTTTCCTCTGTGTCTTCGCTTCTTTTAATCTTTGCGTAATAAAATATAGCCTTCCTCGATAAATGAGCTATGTAATATGGACCAGTAGTTCCCGAGATTAGCGCGTTCAAACAAACTCTTCCGCTTATAATATTATAGTAATAATAATAATAGCTCCCACACCGGTTTCGATGACGGTGGCCGGTTTCATTGAAACCAGGCCAGCTACGCAGGAGTAATTTTATAGTGCCCAAGTGTGTGCGCACTACACAAGAGCACTCTCTATTCCTTTACTCTCATAACCCAGTGGGACGGAAGACCGACACGCCCGGCGAGAGATCAGGCGCAGGACCGACTTTTTACATGCCCATCCGACGCATGGATCATCAATATTATAGTAGTATAGTATAAGATATTATAAGAAAAGTCAAGTCGAGTCTGATGTCCATAATTATTGCATTATGATCTCAGCAAAACAATATTTCAGGAACGCCGGCTAATTCGCTTATAAGTTCCGAAGTCAGAAGATAATTTTAATAAGTTAAACTGTTTCAATATAAATTACTGGAGGTAACTTTTACCTGTAGCCTGATTATATTATCTTGAAGCAAGCTTCGTTCGTTGTTTCATCCAATTTGTTGCCTAACAAACTACAATAAATAAGTACAGTTATTTATGAAATGTTAAACCAAAAAACAAATATAAAAATTAAAACACAAAAGTTATATGTTTTATTAGCTTATCAATAATACGATATTGGTTATATTATTGTACAGGTTGTAACCTAAATGAGCAATGTACTATAAATAAGTGTGTGGAATATAATAGTGATGTACTATGTATACAGTACTTTTAAATATAGAGTTCACTGTAAAAGCAGCAGCGATGAAAGAGTCCTAAGTTTTATGTTTCTATGAGAAATGCTCCCAACGACACGAAGAATATTAATTAGTATCGTAATTAAAAAGACAAAAGAAATACAACAATATATATATATATATATATATATATATATATATATATATATATATATATATATATATATATATATATATATATATATATATATGACACCGTCAGCCACGACACGAATATTATATATATATATTCGTGTCGTGGCTGACGGTGAACTCTCTACAAGGAACACGTACACACCCTAAAGTATTATCACTTATTTTTGTTACAACCTGTATATATATATATTCGTGTCGTGGCTGACGTCCTATTCGACCACAACGCGTTGTGGTAATCGAGAAAAGCCATGACGCGTTCTGAGCATTTAAAAACAGCCACGACGCGAATCCGTGTTGTGGCCCTAATGAAAACGGCCACGACGCGTTCTGAAACCAGGTTAGTTATTGAGGAGTAATTTTATAGCGCCCAAGTGTGTGCGCAATACACAAGAGCACGTTACGCAGGAGTAATTATAAAGTGCCCAAGTGTGTGCGCAATATACAAGAGCACTCTGGTTTCAATGAAAACAGGCTAGTTAAGCAGGAGTAGTTTTATAGTGCCCAAGTATGTGCGCAATATACAAGAGCACGTTACCCAGGAGTAGTTTTATAGTGCCCAAGTGTGTGCGCAATACACAAGAGCACCCTGGTTTCAATGAAACCAGGCCAGTTACGCAGGAGTAATTTTATAGTGACCAAGTGTGTGCGCAATTCACAAGAGCACTCTGGTTCCAATGAAACCAGGCCAGTTACGCAGAAGTAATTTTATAGTGCCCACGTGTGTGCGCGTGTAAAAGTCGGCCCTGCACCATATACGTGGGAGAGACCTGCAGCTCTTCTGATGCTGCGAGTGTCCATGGGCGACTGAAGTTGCTTTCCATCAGGTGACCCATTTGCTCGTTTGCCCCCTTATCTCATAAAAAAAAAAAAAAAAAAACAACACGAATTCGCGTTGTGGCTGTTTTTAAATGCTCAGAACGCGTCATGGCTTTTCTCGATTACCACAACGCGTTGTGGTCGAATAGCACGTCAGCCACGACACGAATTTCGCTTTGTGGTATTTCTGTGATTATCAGAACGCGTCGTGGCCTTTTTCACTAGGGCCACGACGCGAATTTCGAGTCATGGCCGTTTTACTATTACCACAACGCATTGTGAGCCATTTTTTCGCTCACTGAGCGTTTTCGGTCTTTGAGCGTAACATATATATTTATATATTTTTACTGAAAGTAAATGTGTATTACACGTGGGAGAGCCATGCTTCGGCACGAATGGGCCGGCTCGACCGAAGATATACCACGTTCTCACAGAAAACCGGCGTGAAACAGCGCTTGCGATGTGTTTCGCCGAGTGAGTAAGTTTACCGGAGGCCCAATCCCCGACCCTATTCCCTTCCCTAGCCTCCCCTATTCTCTTCCCTTCCCATCCCTACCCTCCCCTATTACCCTATTCCCTCTTAAAAGGCCGGCAACGCACCTGCAGCTCTTCTGATGCTGCGAGTGTCCATGGGCGATGGAAGTTGCTTTCCATCAGGTGACCCATTTGCTCGTTTGCCCCTTTATTTAATAAAAAAAAATATGTATCAGAGTAATCCACAAACTGAGAGGGCGGATCATGGCAACACTGAAATTCTCCCAAGGTCCTGGTGTATTCTGGTACTAATTACAGGGTACATTCCACGGATTTACATCAAATGCCTTCCCAGGAATCCGCCGTCTTAAAAGCGAAATGTTCTTCGCTCAAATCCCGCTTACATTTACTCGAGAATGTTTTTCTTTCTCTCGAAATGTAATGGCGAATCGTTTTATTTCTGTAGACTTTTTCCGATTTTGTATTCAGTGAGATAAAGGCAAATATTGGATCATGATGGATGATCGCCGCTTTGATCATTGATTGCCGCAATCATAAACAAAAATTTACAGTTCGTTATCGATTGTATTTGGCCATCGTCGGCCAACGTAGAGGGTATAATTTTATTAGCATAGTGTGAGAAGTAGAGGGCTTAACAATACCGGGATCCCGAAATACCGGGATCCCGAAATACCGGGATCCCGCATGCGTTTTGCGGGACAAATCCCGGTCGAAAATTCAGCGGGATCCCGCGGGACTGGCGGGATTACAAAGAAGCGTGATTCATACGTGTAACTCTGCGCGCAGGGGACAGGGGTGCGTGAACTGGCGTACAAACAGCCCGCTAAATAATTTACCTATTCACCTACAATTCACTTTAAATGACAATTATATGTTCGCCCAGCCCATCTTCCACGCTGGTTGGTACCAGCGTGGAAGCTGGGCGGTTTTTTTCAGCTGCTGGGTACCTTGTGTCGAATATCAGGAGTCGTTTGGCAGACACAATTATTAATACCTTATCTTTTTAACTTACTTGTATAAGCTTGGGCTGTATGTATGTAACGGAATCTTTAAGCACGATATTATTTACCTATATTTTAAAAAAGAAATAGATGAAAATAAACATGCGCGATTTATTAGTTTTTTTTTACCTTTATTATTACGTAGCCATTTCCTAAAAAGTGTTTAGTTTTTTTCTTTATTTTTATAAGTATCTAAAGTCTGAAGTATTAATAAACCCTTGTAAAAAAAAGTGTCCGACAAAGTTTGTTTTATTTGAGTTTCTAAGAATAATAAAACAGGGTCTATCAAGTCAAGTCATTATAACGCTTTATTTTAAAAGTTTAAGTCCACCCTGCGGGATGCCGCAAATACCGGGATCCAGCGGAATTGTGATGGTTCAGTCCCGCGAATACCGCGACCGGGATTAAAATTATCTTGCGGGATTGTATTCCCTAGTTAAAATGTTAATAGACGCTGAAGAAGTTGGAAAAATGTATAAATCACGTTTTCATGCGCATAAGTGTTACATTATACATAGGAAGGCAGCTGCTGTGGAAGTTTAACCATGTATAAATGTCATGTGATCTGACTTTTTATTTATTCGTGAAAATGAAAAGAATTAGATTAAACTGGTTGTAGATGTCAATTTACACATTTTTTACATTTACGTTTCTTTCACTCGTAAAAAAGCAAACCATTTGCGAACTAAGTAACTAGGATAACATAAGTCAATAGGAGTTCAATCGATTTTATTCCGCGACACGCTCCGAAAGCGTAATGGCCTCAAAGTGTTAGTAAATATACAGCTTTTAACGTGTTCCAACACCAGCAATACATATCAACGATTTGAGGCAAAGTATTTTCGAACTTCAGTGCACTGGATAGAGTCGGTTTTGCGATGTGCTCTTTCAAATTTGATACAGTGATTTACAAGATATGGGACCTTACTAGGGCTGTCAGCAAGTTTTTAAGTTCTGTCATGTACACTTGAGGATTTCCTCAGAGTGCCGCGAGAACTTTGAAATACTTACATGTTAGTACTAAGTACTAAGTGGCAAGTTTAACTTCAAATAAGGACTACTACAGTAAATACAATAACAATAAAAAGTAGAATGGATGTCGATTGCGGTCTACCGGAGCTTGTTTACGGTAATTACGGTTAGATAAATAATAAGTGGGGCTAAGATTTTTTTTTTTATGAAATAAGGGGGCAAACGAGCAAACGGGTCACCTGATGGAAAGCAACATCCGTCGCCCATGGACACTCGCAGCATCAGAAGAGCTGCAAGTGCGTTGCCGGCCTTTTAAGAGGGAAATGGGGTAATAGGGGAGGGAAGGGAAGGGAACAGGGGAAGGTAGGGAGGGGAAGGGAATAGGTTAGGGGATTGGGCCTCCGGTAAACTCACTCACTCGGCGAAACACAGCGCAAGCGCTGTTTCACGCCGGTTTTCTGTGAGAACGTGGTATTTCTCCGGTCGAGCCAGCCCATTCGTGCCGAAGCATGGCTCTCCCACGTATAAAATGTTTGAAATTAGACATTATATTTAATTATAAGCTAAAATTAATTTCATACTCACGGTTAAACAGTAGACACGCAACTGGACTAAATTGTGTATTCAAATTCAAATTATACAATAGTATACAATAGTATAAAAGCTAGGTAGCGTACATCACGTCGTCTAATCCCATGCTAAGTAAAACTTGTGTTATGGCAATCAGACAACGCGCAACGGATGCACGCCGAACAATTTTACCCTAATATATATTATTTACACAGTCATAATAAATAATATAATATACTAGATGACACCCGCAACTCCGTTGCGCCAAAATCCGTTTATCGCGCGGGAACCGTACATTTTTCCGGGATAAAAACTATCCTATGTCCTTTCTCGGGACTTGAAGTATATCCATGCCAAATTTTCGGCACGGTTCGAGCGTGAAGAGGTAACAGATAGACAGACAGACACGCATGCGCATTCATAATATTAGTATTAAGTATTCTACACTACTATTATAAAGAGGAAAGATTTGATTGTTTGTTTGTTTGTCTTGAATAGGCTCCGAAACTACTGGACCGATTTGAAAGATTCTTTTACCATTGGAGTCCTACATTAATTCTGCTGAACATAGGCAAAATTTTATTTTGGCAAAAAATAGGGTTCCGTAAGATATTTGGGATTTTCGGACGCAAGGTGTAAAAAATCAACCAGAAATGTTACTTTTTTCGCGTACGCTGCCTAAACTATAAAAGATAGAACCATAAAATGTTCCAAGTAATTGTAAAGATTGGAAAAAATATTTAAAAATCAATGTCCACCCGTGCGAAGCCGGGGCGGGCCGCTAGTATATTATATTCCGCCAGTTGATTATATTATGCATTCATTTCTATGATAGTACAGGAAATTTCTACGTACAGCAATGTTTGCCATTTTCCTTATTAACTAATGTTGTAAATTGCAATGCTGAGGAAAATCTACATATTAACACGTATAATATATTTTTTATTACACAATATAACTTTTATATTAAGTAGTTGATGATACAATACAATGGCAAAATTTATACGTGGGAGAGCCATGCTTCGGCACGAATGGGCCGGCTCGACCGGAGAAATACCACGTACTCACAAAAAACCGGCGTGAAACAGCGCTTGTGCTGTGTTTCGCCGAGTGAGTGAGTTTACCGGAGGCCCAATCCCCTGCCCTATTCCCTTCCCTACCCTCCCCTATTCCATTCCCTTCCCATCCCTACCCTCCCCTATTACCCTATTCCCTCTTAAAAGGCCGGCAACGCACCTGCAGCTCTTCTGATGCTGCGAGTGTCCATGGGTACGTACACCTAAGAAACCTTCCTACATTTAAACTAAGAAAAATTAATGAAAACATAAGAAAATAATAACTTTTTAATAAAATGGAACGGAAGGTCTACATTTCGCTCAGCTTCGCGGGAACAGTAGATTTTCCCGCAAAAAATAGCCTAAGAGTTATATCTTGATATAGTGGAAAAAGTGGACGAAAAATTGTGTTTTGTTAGTGTAATAATAGCCTAGGTCTTTTCCCGTGGTCGACTCTACATCTGTGCCGAATTACATAAAAATCTGTCCGATAACTCGCGAAACTCTTAAATGACTAGATGTCGCGTAAAAAATTGTATATCGCGCGGAAGCCTTACATTTTTCCGAGATAAAAAGTATCCAATGTCCTTTCCCGGGACTCCTTTGAGTCCAGATATTTTTACCCCTATACATTTTTTTTGCAAAATCGGTTCAGCGGCCGTCTGTGCATGAGGAGCTAACAGATAGACAGAAATATACTTTCGCATTTATAATATTAATATGGATAAGGTATAGTTTTTTTTTTTTTTTTATGAAATAAGGGGGCAAACGAGCAAACGGGTCACCTGATGGAAAGCAACTTCCGTCGCCCATGGACACTCGCAGCATCAGAAGAGCTGCAAGTGCGTTGCCGACCTTTTAAGAGGGAATAGGGTAATAGGGGAAGGTAGGGAAGAGAAGGGAATAGTTGAGGGGTTAGGGGATTGGGCCTCCGGTAAACTCACTCACTCGGCGAAACACAGCGCAAGCGCTGTTTCACGCCGGTTTTCTGTGAGAACGTGGTATTAATCCGGTCGAGCCGGCCCATTCGTGCCGAAGCATGGCTCTCCCACGTTTAAAATATAGTATAGTGTTGGTTTTGTGACAGCCCTGCTTTCAGGAATCCTTTCAATAGTCCCACATAGTATGTAAAGCGGTAAAGGGTATCGCTTGGTTTCGTGGACTATAACATTGCGTATTATCTTGGGATTTGGAAGTGCTGAAGGTATTTTCTTGCAATTCGACTTGAAAAAAAAAATGTAGATATAGTTTACGTTACTAAATAGCTAACCCGGCAAACGTTATTTCGGCACGCAAATTCAGGTATCCATCCTAATATTATAAATGCGAAAGTGTGTCTGTCTGTCTGTTACCTCTTCACGCCCAAATCGCTGAATCGATTTTGTAGGGTATGGAAATAATCCCGGGAAAGGAGATAGGATAATTTTTATCCCGGAAAAATGTACGGTTCCCACGTGATAAACGAATTTGATAAAGGAAAATATTGATAAACAAAAATCCGAAGTTTTAGGTGTCGACATCTAGTGAAAAATAAAAGTCTGCTCGTTTTCACCAACCACATCCTGACACTAAGTTTTCCCTAGCGGCCATTAAGTGTACCTAGATATTACTTATTTTTGTGTCTCACCTAGGTATCTCGGGGCCGGTGCCGTAATTAGCCTTTTTTGCGCCCTGTGCGAGTTTCTGTATAACTGCACCTTTGTTTTTTAACCGACTTCCAAAAAGGAGGAGGTCATATTATGTTCGGTTGTGGATATTTTTTTACTACATTGGGAAACATCTTTGGGGCGCAGCGGGAACTTATCGGGAGCAATTCGAAAAATAAGGATCTGTCTGGTCTGGCCATTCTTGCGCCCCCCAGAGTCTACGCCCTGTGCCTGGTCACAGTATAGCAATATGACATATATTGCTGTACTGTGGCCTGCGCACCGGTGGCACCGCCCTATTTCCGGCACTGCTCAGGGCCTAAGAACTCTGGTGAAACATAAGGGTTTTATGGGCACCCTTGGCGATAGTGGGCAGGGGGTGAAAACAGGCTTTAGAGTTTAGACTTACAACTTCTGAGTCTAGACTCTAAAGCCTGCTTTGTAAAGTCTTGTAAGTTACAAGATAAGCACAATAATCGATCCGATTTAAAAATATCACAAAAACGTAGATTTAAGTAGTTATATTACCAACCGATTTCTTATTCATTTTTATTTTTTATTTTACAAGGGTTCCATAAATATTTTGGTGGTATCTTTGAAGCTTAGAAACTCTAACATAGTGGATTTCAGCGTAATCCTCGAATCATCCTCTACCATCGGGGTCGTTTGCGGCCGCTGTTAAATGTGTACCATTTATCTCAACATTGAAACTCCTTGTGTCTATAGTTTCCTAGTACTGCAATACAGTATCAGCTTTAGTAAGGCGATTATGCTGCGGCAGTAGAATGTACAGACGGAGCTCGTACGTATAATTACTTGAACGTCAATTTGAATTTAAGTTCGAATTTACATTATTCATCAGTCATCACATAATAAATCATTATTCATTATATAATTATACATTATTTGGTTATAATTTCACGATATAGACCAACCGCGCGTTCGCGCCGCCACGCCGCATATAAATCCGATTTATGAAATATCTAAATAAAATAAGGCATAAGACGAGTCTAAACACACTAGGCCGAAAACACACGGCCGAAATTCGCGCACTTTCAGCGCTAATAGCCTAAGAAACATAAAAAAACGCGTAGCGATATTTCATAAATCGTTCAGCGAGCCATCAGCTTAACAGTAAAACCTGCCTATTGACTTCTTAGTGTCTAAACTTAGAGTTTAGACAAACTTGGCTAAAAAAACGCGGTCGAATTTTGGCATGATTACGCCTGCAATGTATTTTAAATTACCGATGACACACCATGCCCAAATTAATTTACGTCGCGTTATATTGTATTGTAGCGCATTTCAAGCGTAATCATGCCGAACTTCGGCCGCGTATTTTCGGCCTAGTGTGTTTAGACACTTAGACTAGGAAAGCTATGTCCACATTGTGTACTTTCATCTTCAATTTTCGTCATCAACTTTCACATTGGCGCATTCAATAATTGAATGCGTCAAGGAACGCAACACCAATATTGTCATTTTTGAAGTTTTTGATACGGTCAGAGGGTATGCGTCGCGGGCATGCCTCACGTTCGCTGTTGACTGCGCTGTAACGCATGCCCTTGACGAACAGAAAAAGGCACAGTGTGGACAAAGCTTATGGTTTTTATCAATATTAAGCTGCGTTGCACCAAAATAGCAGAATTATAGGTATAATAGATTCTGCAGTTGAAATTCTAACAACTAGTGTCTTTTCTGATGCACCAAAATAGTATAATTGGAATTAATTTCGATGTCGGTTTTCCGTTGTATCCTATTCCTGAGAACAGCCTTTCCTTTGAGTGAAACTCTCCTTCCCTGTCGTTGAAGAGACGAAATTTCCCACTATTACAACACGATACAGCGGTTTAATATGGAAAGCCGCACACTGGAATAAATGTGGCGAATTGACAACCCGTGTATAGGGTTGCCAGGCGTCCGGATGAAGCCAGACACAACCAGGCGTCCCGTGTCCGGCCAAAATTAAAAGTAGTCCGGCTTTTGTAGAGTAAAAATTTTAGACTAGTGATATGTCATTTTTTGTCTATTAATAGATGTTAAAGTGTCTTAATAAAATAGAAAATTTTTACACGTGCTGCCGAACATATGGCTACTAAAAGGTTAGATTCTAAATACTCGATAGCAGGGTTTCTGGCTTTTTGTACAAGTGTCTGGTCAAGCTATTTACCTCCAAAACTAATACGATTTTGATTTACGAGTCTAATTAGTTTCATATCGAGCCGCAGCACGATCGTGCGCTAGTAGAGCTGTCAGGAGTGGGAAAAGCCGTTGAGATCAAATTAGTTAAAAATTAAGCCGCAGCACGATTTTGCGTTAGTATATGTTATGTCGTAAGTAGCTTTGAGATCGAGCTGATTCGATACTCGATTCGATTGCGATTCTGTCGGGACTCGGGAGTGAGGCAGCTGGCAAGTGGCAACCCTACCCGTGTCGGACACTCGACGCGGATCGCTTATTGGAATTCCAGGACTTTGGTGTGATAACTGAATGTTATTTGATTTTATTCAGGACTATAACGGAGATTCGAATGGACGAATCCAGGGGAGAAAACGATAATTCCTTATTTGAGGTGTCGATATGATGATAGTACAATTGTCCATCGTCATACTTGGTTGATAGTCAACTTGATCAAAACTCCTAGAGTCAGTAGTTTTTCTTTTCCCTGCATTTTCAAGATAGAACGTACCTTTTGTAATTGGTAAGAACTTGACTTTAAGACTTTAAGAGCCTCCCAAAGCCTTATTACTTTCTATTACAATTCTAACCGTCTCTCTTTTATTTAAAAATATAAACTTCTAAACATTTATTAAACAATTCTAAACTTTCTTAATACAATTCTAAGCTTTCTTAGAATTGTTTAAAGTTTCTGGTATGGAATCATCTCATTATTTTTGAGACATAAAAATAATTGTCTCACTCGAAAAAAACGCGTTTGAGTTTCAAAATAATTATTATGATTGATGTACTAAAACAATTTTATCAAATCAAAATACTAGTAAACCAATCCGCTTAGATTTAACAAAATTCAATTTGAATCGCTAAGTTCGGGGCGTCTGGATGTTTAGGTTTACGTTAACTTTAACGGCAACACTAACTACGTCCCGTTAACGTACCGATAATTAGTGGATACGAGCGTTAATTTCGTTATTAATTACAAACACTGTACAATGTTTACCGGGTATATTAAATGCACCTCAATTAATAAGAACATTGCATACTGTACTAGACGTTCCGCGCGACTGCGCCCGCGTAGAGATTCAGAGGGAACCGTACTTTTCCCGCATAAAAAACGCACCTGCAGCTCTTCTGATACTGCGACTGTCCATGCGCGACGGTAGTTGCTTTTCCATTAGGTAACCCGTTTGCTCCTTTGCCCACTTCTAATATATAAAAATAAGTCGGGTTTTCCTTCCTGACGCTATAACTCCAGAACGCACGAACTGATTTCCACGGTTTTGCATTCGTTGGAAAGGTCTCGGGCTTTGTAAGGTCTATAGAAAAAAATTGAGAAAAAACTTCAAGAGAAAAGCAGGAAAACAGGGAAAATCATTTTATGGCAAAACAACGTTTGCCGGGACAGCTAGTATTTCATAAAAAAGGAGCCTATGTCCTTCCCCGTAGTCTTCAAGCAGCAACAAACTTTTCAGCTTTTTTTTTTCAGCATGCTTACAAGAAATAATGAACCTCGTATAGAGATTTAATTCATTAGTGACTGGATGACGCCCGCAACTCCATTGCGCCAACATTCGTTTATCGCACGGAAACCGTGCATTTTCGACTGGTGACACGGATGAAGGCGATAGTTGGGACAGGAAACGTTTGCCGGTTGAAGTTGGCGGGGAACGAGGTATGCCGTCCCTTCTTTCAAATGTGTTGGTATTTTTATCTGGCGGCATGTTATTATGACTAGACTTTTCCGGAATAAAAGTAGCCTATCCTTTCCTGGGTATTTCAGCAAAATCGGTTCAGCGGTTTAGGCGTGAAGATGTAATACACACTTTCGCATTTATAATATTAGTAAGGTATCCAGGATCTATTGACACCTTAATACCTAATTAATATCGGATCATTAGTTCGCACTACGGTAAAACAAAATACGAAGACTGACAAAATATTAACCCTTTTAGTTTCGCTGAAGTCGGGTATTAAATGGACAACACCAGAGAACACTTTGAAGTTTTAACATGGTAGACTTATACATACAGGGTGTAACAAAATTAAGTGATAAAACTTTAGGGTGTGTATGCAGACACATTACACACCTTAAAGTATTATATAGAGTTCACTGTGTAAGAAGCAGCTCTGTAGATCTACCATGAGCTGAAAGCTATAGTATTTATTGATACCGACTACGTTTAGTATGGCAAATTTTACAGCGCCTCTAGCAGTCACTTGCGGAACTAAAATCGCCATACTAAATATTTACGTAGTCGGTATCGAGTACCGATAAATACTATAGCTTTAAACTCATGGTAGAACAGTAGCTCTACCATGAGTTTCAGTAGAAAGAGCAAGATTTTTTTTAATCGCGCGGGCGATTGTCTATACAAATCAAAAAAAAATTGCTCTTTCAGCGCTGCTATTTTCACAGAGAACTCTATATTATACGGAACACCCTAACTCTAAGTTTTGTTACACCTTGTAGATGGGAAAAGGCCGTTGCGAATATTGACGCGAAGATTCTCGATGCTCGATCATGATGTGGAGGTGGAGGTTGTGATGACGACGCGATGGTAATGGTGGTGGTGTACCGCAGTCCATCTGCGCCACATTTATCATAGATGATATTTATTTGAAGCGTTCGTTATGCTGGCTAATTGCTTCTCTTTCCTAGCTCTGAGCCATAAATTATAAAGAGGACAAGCTACAAGCGATCGCGATTTTGTACTGCAGTATACATAGTTTTACTACTTCTATGTAAGGGGCACAGAATGTCTTACAAATTTTAAATGTTATAACTAAGAAAATGTAATATTACTTTTTGTCTACGAATAATAAAAACTACCTGAATTTTTATATTTTTACTGCTGGTAAAAGTGTGAGGTATATTTTTGCGCACACATATTTACAATAATCCGCTAGTGCCTAGCACCTAGTAATGCTTTAGTATTAATTTATTTAAATTTCGTACGATACTTTGAATACCTGCAAAAAGCATGGTTTCCGTGCGAATAGCGCGATAAAGAAATTTTTAACGCACCGAAACTTAGTTGCACTTTTAAATAAAAACTAGCTATTTGACCCCCTATATACTAAATTTCATGAAAATTGTTGGAGCCGATTCCGAGATTCCAATAATTATATACTATGTATATTTATGCATATGTATAATAGGCATATATACAAGAATTGCTCGTTTAAAGATATAAGATTAAGACATTGCAAGTCACAAATGTTATAATTTTAAAAGCAAACGCCTATACAAGAGTTTGCAAGACAAAATATCATGAATGCAAATAAAGCATATTAAATTTGGCACCACCTGGTTAGTAAAAATTAACGTTTTTAATCCTTTTTACATCAAATCGCTTCAGCCCCATCCCCTACACCGCACCCCCAGGATCTCGGGTTGCCGACGCCATTAGTTTTGTTTCTTGCGACTGCCGGCCGTCTCGGGATTACCTAATGAACCCGATACTGTCCCGGGATGGGGGTGGGGGTGGGGGTTGGGAGTGGGAGTGGGGATTATCACAAATATTATGAATGTCTAATTACTTCTCATTTCATATACAGAGTGTAACAAAACTAAGTGATATTATTTTCAGGTGTGTATGTGCTCCTTAAATAGAATTCACTGTGACAGTAGCAGCGCTGAATGAGCAATTTTTTTCTGTGTGATTTATATTTGAAAATTCATGACGGTTAAATCACGTCATGAATTTTCAAATAACAAACCCTTTCTAACGCGTTAGGAAGGGTGATTGTGTAAACAAATCACAAAAAAAATTGCTCTTATAGCGCTGCTACTTTCACAGAACTCTTTATAGGGAACACACACACCTGAAAATATTATCACTTAGTTTAGTTACATCCTGTAGAGGTATCGAAATCGCTACTTTATGTATTTCCGTATAAAATTTTGTGAAAATAGGTGCAGCAATTTAAGCGTGTAGGTATTAAGAGGAGTCCACACCTCCCTTTTATCCATACAAACGTTGTCCCCTGTTTCCTCCCTGGATAATGCTAGTAGAGTTATAATTTTTTTCCTGTATATCTACGGCCACTACTACAATGTCCCTTTGTTTTCTTTTTTTTCATAATTTAGTTATTAAATAAGATATGAACGTTCAAAAACCCAAAAAAATGGCCAGATTTTCCGCTGTGTTCAAACATCCAGAAAACAGATTTAGCTAGATTATACAAAAAAAATAAAACATAGGAACACAGCTCAATCCTTTTTTTAATATTTAATGAAAAAAGTACTTAAATCGGTAAAGTTTTGGAGAAGGAATCAGGGGACACCGAATCGTGGATTTTCTGGATTTTCTGCAGTTGTCTCTATCGCGTTCTGCGGTATAGGCTTGAGGTAAGGGAGACAGCTATAGATATTACACGTACTTTTTTTTCATTTCTCTAGCCCCTGGTGTATCCTCTTAAGAGGTAACTTATTCGTAGGAGGTAACAAACAGACATAGAGACACACTTTCGCATTTGTAATATTAGTATCCCAAGCAGCACATATATATCTAGTGAACCACTATTAGTTATTTTATAGAATTAAACTTGGTATTCTTACATAAGAGTCAATAATCACTGAAGATATCCTGAAGATATCCTATAAACCGAGTTCAGTAAAAATGGGCACCTGTCTACACTGTAATGACAAGTGCAGCATAAGAATTCATCATTAGATAACGATAAGAGCAATTTATATTTATCTATAGGGAATATCTACAAAACTATTATAAGAACATAATAAGAGGCACATAAGAAAGGAATTAGGTTTTGTAGCCAACATTAAGATAACACAATTACTCTACTGATGTTCTAGTGGTGAATATTTTTAAAACCACTAATAATCAAAATCAACTAAATAAAAACATCAACAAGAGTTACTTCTTTTAAAAAGCATTTCCTATTTTCTAATGGCTCACCTTAGTTAAAAGTATTATAAGTTAAAGGTTTAATGGCGAAATGAAAATAAATAAGTAAATATATTTTTATGATCCGCGCGAACGGAGGGCTCAAATTCCCTGCCGAATTTATTTTATCGTAAAAGTCGATGAAATAGTTTAAAAAAACTTATGGGCCTATTATATTCGTAAATTTTAATGATATTTTTTTAAATAAAAAATATTATTGATGCACATTTTTAATATATTTTGTTAAAATAAATACCTAAACAATGTATTTTGATAAAAATTTCATTTATTTAAGTATTTTTATGTTGACAAATAAATAAATCGCGTATTTTATTGTAATTAAATTTTTAAATTTTTACCGAAATGGCGATTACCGTCGTATTCTATTAATAAAAGTGGCCTCTAGATTAAATTATCTATAAGTAAGTCTTGATTAGAAGATTTACTCCTAAAATTGAGCTAAGGGTAATTTTAAGAGCTTGACAAGTCAACTTGCACTTTCACCAGAAAAATTAATCTTTCAATAGTATAATTGTTCTTAAGACCATCCTATCGTAATCTATAGAAAGAAATGTTTGTAAACTATTTGTTCTCATAATTATCTACGAGAGCATGTCAGACTGGCATAAGACGAAGGTGTTTTGTGAATCGCGTTTTGGTGATTTTTCAGTGCAATACCATAGAGAACCAATATTTGTGCTGGCCTTCCTGTTTTATATTACTTATTGTCATATAGTCAAATATTCGTAATATTTTATTGTCTGTAAGAAAATTATTAGGTAGTTGCTTATTACCTATACGTATTTTTAAAGCAAGCAAATTATAGGCACCTCTTCATCGCCAGAATCGTTACTTCAACTATCATTGCCAGTCTGTAGTTCATCATGGTTTTCATCTTGGTTTTCATCAAGAATCGATTTCGAGACGGTGTCAATTCTTCTTTTTCGCAGCTTGATATGATGAAAATATGTCGATTCGTTGTTGAAGTGATGACTGATGACTTTGAGGGCAAAGAAAGTTGATGTGACTGTCTAACGGCAACTTTTTAGGGATCCGTAGTCAACAAGGAACCCTTATAGTTTCGGTCTGTCCATCTGTCTGTCCGTGGTTTTTCTCTGAGACTGTAAGGCCTACAAAGCTGCTATTCGGCATGAATGTACTCGTACATCTTAATGACGCCGACAAAAAGGTATATAGAATCTTTAAAAAAAATTGTGCCTCCCATACACATCAAGCGGAGGTGATTTATTTTTTCCGCGTCCACCCCACCGTGTCTCATCATCATCATCATATCAGCCCACTATCCCATCATCATCATATCCACTGCTGGACATAGGCCTCTCTCAATGAACGCCAAGATGAGCGATCTCCTGCTACTCGCATCCAACATGGGCCTGCAACTAAGCGGAGATCGTCGTATCACCTAGTTGAAGGTCGACCGTGTCTACCATAATATATTTAAAAAAACCTATCCAGCGGGTTTTTTAAAAATATGATGAGTATTCACAGACCATTTTCCTATTTAGGGATCCGTTTGTGAAATAATATGAAGTTTCAAAGTGGAAAAATCGTTAGAGTCCGGTGTCCTTCCTTCTACCAGCTAAACGATTGCTTCTGGAAATGTGAAAAAATTGACGGGAGACGAAATATGCTGAATTTAAAAGGAAAACTATCACGACTAAGAATACTTCAGTTTTTGAGTTAAAGTCGATCAACTAAAAAAAAATATTCGGCGATGTATAAAGGAACTTTTCATTCAAATTTGAACGTGACTGAGATGATGTTGTTAGTTATAGTGTAAAACACGTTATAAATGTACCTTCATTGACTAAGTATACAAAAAATATCAAAAACTAGCGGTACTGCGGAACCCTATAATATTGCGCGTGGCCCGACACGCACTGGGCCGATTCTTTTTATACTTTTCCACTTTTCGCCGAAAGCCTCCTGTCTTCTTAATATCTCCTGCTTTCTTCACGCTTGCAGAACGCTGTCCTTTATATACTTAATACTCTTAAAATAAAATGTTTAAAGCCTAAGTTCCCTTATGAAGGAGGAAACTGGATTTTCACTAGAATATACACTATTGAGTATCTAGTCATTGATTCTATTAAGTATATACTTAAAAAAGTACCTAACAAATCCATCTAAAAACCTTTTTGATTACTTTTAGAGTAATTGCTCTACAAATAATTTCAATTCCTAAAAAGTATTTGTGATAATAAGTCTATAGAATAATTGAACTACAGCAGCGCTTTTAACAGAGCAAATATAGTCCATAACAAATCAATCAAATTTGCTCTTAACTCAGTGTAATGAACTTATAAAGGTTTTAAAACAAGGAACACTAGATATTTTTTTCTATTAGAAACTTAGTTCTTATTCAAATCTATGTATAGAATGCCAATGTCTATGATGTCTATAAAAAAGCCATGATTAGTAGGTACTCCTAAAGAATAAATAGATTTAAGGCGTCTGAAGTGTGCTACTTGGGATGGGTAATTAAATGTTTCAGGCCTTTAACATTAATTTTAAAACTATCAGGATCTATATAGGTGGGAGAGCCAGGCTTCGGCACGAATGGGCCGGCTCGACCGGAGAAATAGCACGTTTTCACAGAAAACCGGCGTGAAACAGCGCTTGCGCTGTGTTTCGCCGAGTGAGTGAGTTTACCGGAGGCCCAATCCCCTACCCTATTCCCTTCCCTACCCTCCCCTATTCCCTTCCCTTCCCTAAGCTCCCCTATTACCCTATTCCCTCTTAAAAGGCCGGCAACGCACCTGCAGCTCTTCTGATGCTGCGAGTGTCCATGGGCGACGGTAGTTGCTCTCCATCATGTGACCCGTTTGCTCGTTTGCCCCCTTAATTCATAAAAAAAAAGATCTCATAGATAGTGATGGGCAAAAAAAGACCAAGACAGTCTTGGTTTTGGTATTCCTAGTACAGTCTTGGTCTTGGTCAAATCTGTCTGTTATCGGTCTTGGTCTTGGTTTTTCTAGTTTTAGGATATTGTCAGTCTAATATTGCTTTTTTGCAAGACCTCTTACTAAGGCTGCAACTTGGCTGCAAGACCAATTTTCCTCGTCACTACTCATAAACACAGTCTTAAACAAGTAAGGGTAAGTCATTTATAATGGAGCCGACGTATGAAGTTAAATATTCTTGGGAAGTCGGTCGGTCAGGCAGCAGGCTGCATATCCCTGTGGGTCCAACATGCAGTGCCAACTGGCAAAGCATACAGACGACGTTCATGTTTGATTTTACCTCTGAGGCCCTCTCCATGCACGGTAAATACATTATAGATTACTAGATGACGCCCGCAACTCCGTTGCACCAAAATTGTCGCGGGAACCGTACATTTTCCGGGATAAAAAGTATCATATTATGTCCTTTCCCGGGACTCAAAGTATCTCCATCTTCGATCACTAGTGATCGAAGATCTCCACACCAAATTCCAGCAAAATCGGTTCAGCGGTTTGGGCGTGAAGAGGTATCATTATCTGATAACAGTACAATACTTATAATTTTTCGCGTGCTATAAAATATTTGCAACATATTTTACGAGTATATCATTTTGACAAAGTTTTGAGGGTTGAGACGTTGGCGTTGGCTTACACCCAGCTGGAGATAAGGTGACGTCGGTTGATACTATAACGACTTTTTGATGGCCGTACTGTGTGACATATTGTTAAAATATGTAAGATATATTTTGTATACAAAGCTAATGCGAGAGATAACTATAAGATAAGGGTTAATTCAGGCCGCAACGCGACGCGTAGATGCATTTTTTAATTTGTATGGATTTGACAGACTTGTATGACGTCTCACGCAATAGAAATCTGTCAATTCAGTACAAATTTCTTAATCCTTAGGGTCTGAATTGACCCTAAGGATTAAGGTATTTCCTACTGCAAGAATAAAATTTTGCATCGTTTATGGTCGGTTTACATTATTCCAATCCAGTAATCCAATCCAGTGCTGGATTGGCTTACATGGTTTGTAATAATGTTAACCGATATTATAAGTTATTACTAAATTAGTCGCAGAATTTCGGTCACGTAAACAGTGCCGTAAATAGGTCGGTGCCACCGGTGCCCAGGCACAGGGCGTAGACTCAGGGGGAGAATGGCAAGACAGATCCTTATTTTTCGAATTGCTCCCGATAAGTTCCCGCCGCCCGCGCCCCAGAGATGTTTCCCAATGTATTAAAAAAATATCCACAGCCAAACATATAACCACCTCCTTTTTGGAAGTCGGTTAAAAAACAAAGGTGCAGTTATATAGAAGCTCGCACAGGGCGCAAAAAAGGCTATTTACGGCACTGAGCGTAAATTATGTTTACTAATCATGACTCATGACAAAAAAAATTACGCTCGTGTGAATTAAGTAAGAATTTTCTATGAAACTGAATGCAGCAGAATTTTTGCCAACCGAAATTCTGCGACTCACGAGTACTCACGACTCACAAAATTTGACATTTTCAGATGAAATACTTACTCGAATTATCAGTTCTGGGACATTTTGCCAGGAATTTAACTAGTATGTACTAGCACAGAATATATATTAGTTGTACGTACAAGTGCTGATTGGCTAACGCTCAAAATTAATCAATCATAACACTGTTGAATGGATAAACTCCTGTCAAAACCTCAGAAATCATGCCCAAAGATTCTGTACCGGCTTTAGCCGACTTTAATAACCGATTAATCGGCTTTCATTTCGGCCCAAAACCTCTACCAGGTAATATAATCCAGTGTTCCGCAAACTGTTTGTATTCAAGGTACAGCTAAAAAATGAAGAATTTTGGAGGTACACCACAAATTAGTCAGCGTGTACGGGGGTGCTCTGATCCCAATTCCCGTACCTTTCGTCGATCGTCCTGAGAGGTTGCCTTTTTTTTGGTTCTTATAAACTGGGAATATGTAGGTAAAATATGTCATTTGTGGCACTCCAACTGGTGTACCGTGGCCACTGGCCAGTAACTGGCCACGGTACACCAGTAGCACACCGGAACACTAGTATAGCTTGTCAAAGGGTAGATGCTGTACACAATTTTCAAATCACATAAAAAATATAAAACCTTATTAAATCGGGATAAAAATGTGTAAGATTGATTTGCGGCCTCCACGCATATCTCACATGCTAATATTTAAAACGTAATAAGCGTTCTCTGTGGAAATATAAAGAGATAAAAAACCTTTTGTGTCGTGATAACGACGCGATTTTGTACTGCGTCTACTCTTTCTTGACAGACTGTATATTCCACAAATAGTCATAAATATTCCCCAGTAATGTATGTCAAGGGGGTGTCTGCATGATTTCGGAGTCTGGCCGCCCGCCAAAGTACCCGTGGTCGTTTTAAAATCCCCCATTAGGCCACACTCTACACGCCGAACAGCAAATTTACGATTTTTCCACGATTTCAAGTTTTGAAGTCCGCAGTGAAGTGGCTAATAAGATTTTTAATACTAGCTATTGATTGCGGCTTCGTCCGCGTGGAATTCTGAGAACGACATTAGTGTTGAGTTGTAGACTATAATACCTACATAATATTATGTTGCCTGCGACTTTGTTGCACAAAAGTTCGTTTATCGCGCGAAAACTGTTAATTTTTCGTACTTCACGGGACTCTTAAAGTGTTTCCATAACAATTAAAATCTGTGAAAAGTAACCGAAAAGCAACAGATTGGTAATGCCCTTATTGTAATACCTCTAATTCTTAAGTTTTTATGTTTGTAGTGAAACTTCAGCTGAAATGGTAAAATCATCAAAGAAGCCGTTTCGAGATTTTTGTTGACTTACTGCTGCTACCTTAAAGCAACACTCCCTAACTCAGCGGTCGTCATACTTTACTGGCCAAGGGCTGCGCCCCCGCTACCATATTATGTGCAATGTGTGCAATGCACACGGGCGCCATCCTCTAGGAGCGCCAAATCGCCATCTTTAGGGGCGCCAAAACCAAGGACCCAAAAAATTTGCCTAAAGGGGCGCTAGAATCCTTTTTTGCACACAGGCGCCAGTAGCCTTACAGGGGCCCTGGCCAAGGGCTACACATGACAATGTGATAGCCAGCACCGGAACGCAGAGTATGTGAAGGGCGCTTCAAGAGCAATTCCACGCTAGTGCCTTTTTGAACCAGCTTCAAAATTGTACGTAATTAAGAGTTAAAACTCCCTATCTCAAAAACTACTGAACCGATTTTGATGAAACTTGTAGTATTCCCTTAGTTGAACAATACCTAGTACAACAAGAAAAGAATCACTTAAATCGGACTTGTAGTTCCGGAGATATGCGAAGTGCGAACACAAACATAAAAACATACATACATACATACATACATACACTTTTAAAAATTTGGCACATTTATAATATACTAGAGTTCGCCCAATGGTCGAAATTCGACCTTAGTTTCAACGACCTTAGTTTCAACGACGTTAGAACTACTACCTATATTTTGTAAAACAATATTGACTTTATCATATGTTTTTCAACTCTTGTCTCTGGGACACAGCTGATCTCAGACTGGCCGTGTAAACATTGTCTAATAGTATCTAAGATTCAATAAAAAAAACAATAATCCATTTTCAATTTGTCAACTTGTTGTCAACAGACTTCAACCATAAATAAAAGAGTATAATTCGTATGTATTGGTTTGTCACTCAAAAATCTGTCATTTTCCTAGTGTGTGTATTGTAGTGTGTGTAATGTTTTATTTGTTAAAAAAATGTATGATAAAAGCATAATTTCAAAATAATATTAGCTCGATGCACTCCTTCACCATATAAACTATAACTGTGCAAAATTTCATACACTTGCGTTTCCCCATTTTTCGTAAAAAGGATTACAAAGTTTTTGGCTCACGTATTAATATATAGATATTATGTTATATACGAAAACTGGGCAGTTCTGGAAATATTACTTACATACGTATACAGTACGCGTCGAATAACAGCTGATAGCCTCCTTCTTTAAAGTCGGTTAACAAGGACAATTACATTATAATTTAAATTATTATTAGCAAATGGACTATAAATACTTACTAATGAGCTTCATTCACCTTATTTATTTGTTTAAGGAATGTAGGTACCTTCTGTAATTATGAGCTAAGTAATAAACCATATTTATAAGTTATAGGGTAATACTAATAAATATCCCCAAATTATGTAGATTTACTATGTTTTTGGCCTGCTTCGAAAATATAAAAGCCAACGTAGTACTGACCAGGTATCATTTCAGTTTGGATATTTGGAATTGAAATATTTACCATCCAAAAATGGGTAAGTTACCAGTTATTATAATAAGTAAGATTTGATTATTTTAATATTAATGTGATTAGCTGAAAACATTATTTCAATATTATTATTTTTGAAACCTTTCGCTAAAAATACCTCTGACGGTCCATGAGCCGCAGCAATTTGTTACCATCAAGCATCAGGTGATCCGGCGCCTTGTTTCCTTTCGGGCACATAATATAAATCGAGCCTATGAGATGACGCGGACAAAGTCCCGAGCAATAGCTAGTCTAATATTTATACAGTACTTTCAGAGCGAAGTAACCACTCTTCAGATACTGTAGTGCCTACATGGGCGTACCCAGGTAGGGTCAATTATATCTAATAAAAGTCAATTTTCATAGTTTTTTGTTACCGACCATCCGGGGGGGACCATCCAAGCTAAAATATGGGTACGCCCATGAGTGCCTGGGACCAGATTTTTAAAAGCAGTTGCCAAAGCACATGGTTCTCGCAACATAGTCGGCTTAGTCCAGGGGGATGAATAGCTCAATACGTCTGACACCTACTATGTGCGGGTTTCTTCGCGATGTTTTCCTTCACCGTACGAGCGTCCTTATATTATTATGTACTTGAGATCTGAAAATGTCTCATTGGTACACGCCTCCACCCGGGATCTAACCTGCACCCTCTCGAGTGCGAACTAAAGGTCTACCCACTAGACCACGGACAGTCCTTGATAAAATTGCAACGTTTTTTCCAACTTAGCAGGTATGAGAATTCTTTTGCTGCTGGGTCTCTGCGCTCTGGCTGCTGGGTATACCGACGTTGATGACAACCTAAACGTGGAAGACTTGGTGAAGGACGTGGCCACTCTGCGGGGGAATCTCAACTGCTTCCTCGATAAAGGACCCTGCACCAAACAGAACTTGGGCTACAAGAGTAAGTAGACATAGCTTTGTTTATAAGGAGTGTAAGTGGCCTCTTCACAATGGCCAATCATATCCCACTACAAGCCATAGCCGTAGACTATAGTCATGTAGACAGGGTTAAATGGTGTATGATGGCGGACGATTTCCAGGCGTGGCGCGCAATAACGTAGCCTGCAGCTGCAGTGGGCCATCGTTGGCCATTGTGTACAGATTACAGTCATGTACTGGCTACTTAACATAAAGAAGTGGTGTATGTACCTCATCTTATTATTTTATTTTATTATATATATAAAATTCTCGTGTCACAGTGTTAGTTACCATACTCCTCCGAAACGGCTTTACTGATTTTTACCAAATTTTATATGCGTATTCAGTACGGACATAGCATAATTTTTATCCCGGAAAATTCAGGTTCCCGCACGATAAACGCATTTCTGCGCTACGGAGTTGCAGACGTAAGGTAGGTGATAGGTCCAGTGCTGGTTTTGGCACTACCAGCGCCCTGGGCGAGATGTCTTCGGTGCCCAGGGTGCTGGTATTGTCTGTGACGCCCGTTTTCTTTCGTTCTCGGCGTCCCTTTTTCTCCAGCGCCTTGTGTGGTCGCCCAGCGTAGACCCCCCCCCCCCCCCCCCCCTTAAGGCTGCGTTTCCACCAGAGGTGTTACGAGGAATATTGTGTTTTTAAGATCCAATAGCATCGCCGCGCTGAGCGATGTCGTGGCAAGCTCACGTCAATGATGCGATTCTATTGGTTCTCAAAAACACATCCCTCGCAACACATCTCTGGTGGAAACGCAGCCTAACGCCGTACTGCGTAGGTCGATACATATCGTAGCCTTTTCTAAGATCACCTGTTATATTTTTATTCCACCTGCCCCAGCTCACTTCATGGAGGTAATCGACGACGGCTGCCGGGAATGCAACGACCGGGAGCGCCACATGTTCAGAGTATTCCTCAAGGGACTGCGTGACAATCTACCAGCCGAATACAAGGCGTTCCGGGAGAAGTATGATCCTGATAACAAGCATTTTGATGCTGCTGCCGCCGCTGTACAGAGCTACTAAGCTGGGACTTCGCACTGTAGGGTTTATTGCGAGAGTAAGGGCCTGTTTCACCACTGTCCGATAAAGTGCCGAATAGGCTATTCACAACTTTTTTGACAGATTCTCCATACTTCATCTGTCAAGTTGTGGTGGATAGCGTATCCGACACACAGGAAGTGGTGAAACGGGCCCTAAGACTACGGTTACACGGTCAGTCTGGCACCAGTTCAGTCCATCAGGCTGAGGCTTACGTCAGAATGATGGCTGAAAATTACTTAATAAAAAAATTATCAGTCCGTCAATCACACGGTTACACGATCATCATTCCTTACCAAAGTGATGGACTGATGCCTGACTGACCGTGTAACCGTAGTCGATGAGAATTGTAATATCAGGGAAGTTGATTCAGACAAATGGATCTACGTTTTTTGGACGGGTTATATCCAGGGCCGGATTTATATTTTTATGACTGAAGGCCACTTTATTTCCGCCGCATGTACTAAATCTGCCGCCCACTAGGACGTCGGGTGAAGCCAAACGAGCGTAATTTGTGAGTGTTGTGAGTCGCAGAATTTCGGCTGGCAGAAATTCTGCTGCATTCAGTTTCATACAAAAGTCCTGTTTGATTCACACGAGCGTAATTTTGTGACTCATGATTTGTATGAAAAGATATTTACGCGGCAGAAATTCTGCGACTCACGATTCACGACTCACAAACGCTCGTTTGGCTTCACCCTTACTGGTTGTCAAATTTAAGTTAGTCGTAATTTTTCCGCTGAGGTTTTAGAGCGACCGCTAACTTACAATTTCAAGTTGACCGACTAAATCGTATAGTATGACTGTTAGCTATGGCGGCTTATGACAGCTCGCACATTACATCCAACTAAAAGTTGTACAATTTCGTTGGATGCAATATGCGAGCTGTCATAAGCCGCCATAGCTAACAGTCATACTATACGATTTAGTCGGTCAACTTAAAATTGTAAGTCTGCGGGGACCCTTAACGTGACTGGCCAAATAACGTAGGTCCGTAAATTGCCTATGAAACAATTTCGATACTAAGTAGTAATCTAATATTATTATCTGTTTCGTATATTGTACAATTTTCACCTGCTGCTTTGCTGTCGCAAGATGGATCCTGCCGTGTTTGTCCACGAGTCAAACGATCTGTTTTTTCATTTGTCGTATTTATAATAGGTCTAGTCTTTAGTGGGCCCTAATTTGCAGCAGTTTCAAACCTTTTGCCAACAGTGAATTATAACTTATCCAAAAGTTGTGTCGCTCAGTAAACAAACTTATGAGCTATTTCACTTGAATGACTAAAGAACTGCCTATGGGATGTATGGGATTTTTGTTAGTTATTATCAGAGCATAAAAAATTATGAAATAAACGAAGTTTTATTTTAATAAGGTTTTTTTCTTTTCCAATTATTTTAAAGTGTAAAAAATATGTCTAAAATTTTCTTTTGATAAGTGTTTGATCCTATAGCAGCAATGTAGAACGCAATTTTTTTCTTTGGACCCTAGAGCCTAGACCAGTAGTTCCCAAACTTATTTTGTCTACTGCCCACTTTGAGAAAAAAATCTACCACGCTGTGTCTAGCCAAGTACCAGTATGTTTAAGCGACCCCATTGTATCAAATTAATACGCATCCAGATGAAATAAATCACCCCCCAAGCCTCTACACAACAACCCCATTTTTTTCTGGGTCCCACACCTTCAGCGCCTACAAGAGGGCGTTATCGCCCACAAGGGGGCCTTATCGCCCACTTTGGGAAAGGCTGGTCTAGACAGTTTAAGTTATTTTTATAAATCGATATCTGCAACGCCATCTGTGGGGTAGAGTTTGAAACTCGTTAAGATAGCTTCAAACAATACCACATACATAGAGCTGCGGATACGCTATAATACTTCTCTTTCTCTCATGCATGCCATATTATTCGGCAGCGCCTAAACCTACAATAATATTGGTACAATAATAATATGGTGCAATAAAAATTAAACAAGCTCAAACTGTTCAATATTGTTCAATACTGTATAACTATTAATATTTAACAGTTTGAGCTTGCTTAATTTTTATTGCACAGATATTTGGTATGCAGGACTTTAGTCGATACTTTCGAGCCCTAGGAAAGGATAGTTTTTATCCTCTAAACATGTACCATTCCCGTGCGATGGACTAATCTATATTCTATACAATTGCAGGAAATATCTAAATATCGTAATTAAAAACATAATTATTATACTTTCAATATTTATTACAGAATCTTATACAATATTATTCGTTCTGAAATATACACTATGGAAGTTGTTCTCGTAAGATCTATGTGTGCACTATGATTTTGTAATATTGTGTGTGTGCTTGACGTCATTTGCTTTTAATCTGAGTAATACATTATATAATATTATTACATTATATTAAATTTACCATACAATATAAGGTAAGATCTAGCCTACAATTTAGTCCTACTTGCACCAAATGAAATAGTAATATGTTGTCTCTTTTGTAAATGCGAAGAATGATAAAGAAACTTGGCCAATTAACTTGCACTTGACGGTAAATGGGCCTATAGGCCTCTTGGATATCTCTAGTGGCGCGGCGAGTGGCAGATTCAGGCAACACGTGGGTGTCAGAGTGCGATCAGCTGTAAAATACGGTTTACTAGTTAAAAATAAAAACACGTTGAAAAGAAACATTAAAAAGTGCTCTGAATAAGGAAAATATGGGCGGTACGAGGTGCTGTTGTGTTGTAGGGTGCAAATTTTCCCAATCTTGGATTCGTGAATTAACGTTTTATTCGTTTCTGAGACGGAATTGGGAAACGTATCGAAATCAACATGCCGAATATTAATCATGCTTAAATCTAAATCTCGCATGAATATTTATAAAATATCACGTGCAAGTTATTTTTAATATCATTGTTTTATGTATAACTAGCTGTTGCCCGCGACTTCGTCCGCGTGGACTTCAGTTTATAGCGCGCGATGGCAACAAAATTGGTGTCAAAAGCTTTTATAAAGAAAACCCCTTAAATCGAAACAGCTGTGCAGTGTGTGCAGTGCATATTTCATTTTTTTAAATCAAACTTTATATTTTATGCCAAATTTTAAAGCTTATTTAGCCCCCCAATTACACAACTTTACCCATAAACTATTTATCATTGATAGGTTTAAGGTTACGTCACTGTATATAATATAAAGTACTGACTTATTAAATAACGAAAAAAGAAGTAACAATCGAAAAATGTATGATAATACCACCTCTTATAGAAAGATGTTGGGCAAGCGTTAGCGCGATTTAAGAGACGCACGGCGCCATCTAGTATGAATTTTTGGAACTAACTTAATTTGAACAAATTTTCGTATTTTCACCCCCTTACAACCCTTTTTTCCAATAAAAAAGTAGCCTATGTCCTTTCTCAGGCTTTAGACTATCTGTATACAAAATTTCATTACAATCGGTTCGGTAGTTTTGGCGTGAAAGCGAGACAGACAGACAGACAGACAGACAGATACTTTCGCACTTATAATATTAGTATAGATATAGATTAGTATAGATAATATATTGTAATTCAAAAAACTATATAAATAAAATTATTGTCGGTTCAATATTTTTTACTAATTCCTTCAATATTCACTTTCGCATTTATAATATTATCATACTAATATACTAATTACTGATATTACTAATTTACTTATAATATTATAAGTGCGAAAGTGTGTCTGTCTGTTACCTCTTAACGCTTAAACTGCTGAATAGATTTTGCTGAAATTTGGCATGGATAACTCCATAATATATTCATAAGAGTCCCGAAAAAGGACATAGACAGTGGCGTAACTATACAATCCGGGGACCGTGGCAAATTGATGGGGCTCTATCAGTAAAAATCGTCACGGTTATAATAAACAATATTATGTACTTAAAAATTTTTGCCCATTTGGGTCGGGGGCCCGTGGCATTTTGCCAGCCCTATATTTACGCCACTGGACATAGGATACTTTGTGTCTCGGGAAAATGTACGGTTCCCGAATCCCGCGCGGTTACTCCGTTGTGCAAGAGTTATGGCATCATAGGTACGATTTTTTTTTCCTCGCCATTTAATACTTGACACTGGCATTTATTATGGTTATTTATAGCAGACAAAGACAAAAAACAGTTGTCACTTATCAGGCATTTTGAAGTTTGGTGAAGCTGTCAAGCTTGGTGATCATTTACTATATTTGGTGTTCGATTACAATTTGAATTACAGTCGTGACTAAAATAGCTAGTATGTACCATCGATGAAATTGATTCCTAGATAGATGACAGACCAACGTCATGTAGTCGGATCATGTCAATTCAATGTTAATTGTGATATGTCGGTTGGGTTTAACTTTAAACGCGACCAAATTACTTGGGTCCGCCATTTGCCTAGAAGTTAATTTCTCTGATTGTTCTATTGTAATTTTAGACTATTATTATATATATTATACATAAGTCTAAGTGATAATACTTTAGGGTGTGTATGTGCTACTATCACAGTGAACTCTATGTAAGGACATAGAGTTCACTGTGATAGTAGCAGCGCTAAAAGACCAAAATTTTTATTCACTTTTGTATGGAGAAACTCGTTACACTGGGGCGCTTGCCCATACATTTAGCGCTGCTATTTGCACTATATAAGGAATACGTACACATCTTAAAGTATTATCACTTAGTTTTGATACACCTTGTATAGTATATCTTTATTAATATTAGTGTCAAGTATTTCTCTTTGGCAAACTATTGGGTATTAATGTATTTTTGGTGATCGTTATTTTTATTCTCATATTTAATTAAGTAGTAATAATTATTATAAACATGCAAAGATTCTTTTGTAATAAATAACTTAGGAGGATACACTAAGGGCTAGAGAAATGAAAAACAAGTACGGTATTCGTAAAATCTATTGCTGTCTCCCTAAACCTCAAGCCTCCCGCCGCAGAGCGCGATAGAGACAACTTCAGCTTGAATTGAAAATCAACGATTCGTTGTCCCTGATTTCTTCTCCAAAACTTAACCGATTTAAGTACCTTTTTCATTAAAAATTAAAGCAAGGCTTGAGCTGTGTTCCTATGTTTTATTTTTTTTTCTATAATCTAGCCAAATTTGTTTTCTGGATGTTTGAACACAGCGGAAAATCTGGCCATTTTTTGGTTTTTGAACGTTCATATCTTTTTTTATAATTAAATTATAAAAAGACTCAAAACATGCTAATAGTGGCCATAGATATTATAGATATTCAGGAAAAAAATTATAACTCTCGGCATTATCCAGGGAGGAAACAACGTTTGTATGGAAAAACGGCCCAAGTGTTTCCTCTTAATTAACACAAAGTACAAACATGAGTCAAATTATTTTCATTTGCTAGATACTCTTTCTACTTACAAAATGATTAAAAATTATTATTGTCAATACAATGTGAACAATTGAAGGGGGGGGGGGGGGGTTCTTGGCATATACTACGCGTGGTCACGAGGGGGAGGGGGGGGGGGGGGGGTCCAAAAGTCTTTAAAAATAGGTCACGTAGTATGGGTATGCTCCCTTATGTGATCTCATTCTTTCAAAATATGCGATATCGTATTCGATGTTAAAATTACTAACACGGTACGGGAGATTTTAAATCCCTTTGGTGTATATTGTGTCCGTAAGTACACTGAACAATTATTTTTTTTTATAAAATAAGGGGGCAAAGTGCAAACGAGCAAATGGGTCACCTGATGGAAAGCAACTACCGTCGCCCATGGACAAACGAAAAAGCAGTATATTATATTAATGACAGAGATAAGACGTATAGTGATGAGTACAAAAACAGAATGTGACTAATCTAATATAAGCGTTAAAAAAATCATGAAAAATCCAAAAAACGTCAGGCACACATTTATGGCTTATGTTTAAAGCTGGTTATAGGAATTTTTATCACATACATACGATAAGTTTTTTGTTCAGAGTCTGTCTATCTATCTTGAAACTGAAAATATTCCTCTACTAAAAAAAATATTTTACGCAGCGTACAGGCTGTTTGAAATAAGGTATACTAAGCCGAAAAGGGGTGACTCAGAGTTCATTCTGTTCTACGACTTTTGGTAATTCGAGAAAAAAAATTGATTCTCCATAAAAACTTTGTCGATCACGTGAATTTTTTACTATCGTAAATCAACATTTTTTTCGCGAATTTCCAAAAGTCGTAAAACAAAAGTTGGACATATTAACCCCCTGAGTCACCCCTTTTCGGCTTAGTAACCTTATTTCAAACACCCTGTATAAGGTTCGCTGTCTTTATCTGGCGTGTGAGTGTTCCAACCTGCCAGACACGTACAAGCAGACCTTTTTAATTATTGGCTGTGTATATATTTTAATTAGTATACAGAATAATATTATTAATTTCTGAGACGTTCCTAAATGAATATACACTCTGAACATAAGCAACTTTTATAAAGGAAGTAATTTTTCCAATTGAAAAAAACAGTTATTTCAGCCAAAAGTGTATAGCTTTTTTCATAGTAAGAGTTGCTTAAAGAGTAATATTTATTCAACAAAATCTCAGAACGGTATATTTTAGTATTTTTTTATCATAAGTATTTTTATTTTTTAACCCCTAAAGATTTAAACTGTTTATATCTATAGATTATTCGCGTTAAGTTTGTAATGAGTCGTTAGTAAAATATTAAAATTCCGTACCGATTAACGGTTGAATTGATTTGTGATTACGGCCGGCCGCATACATTCGTTTTCCGTATTCGGAAATCCAAATTCATAGAATTAGTACGAAATACATTAACTGCCGCACACGTCCGTTTTTCTCCGTACGGAACGAATTCTGCACGTACTTTTCAAGTGAAAACCGGCGCGTTCGCATGTAAGAAACGAACAATGCGCCAGTTTCACGGAATTCCGAATACGAAAATCGAATGCGGAAAATTTGCGTTTGCGGCCAACCTTCCACAACCTCAGCGTCAACGGCCACAGGACTTCAGATTCACTCCAAACTTAACGTGAGTATGACTGTTCATATTGTAAAGAAAAGTTTTAAACTTTTAAATATTATAAGTATTATGTATCTCGTATACAATAGCGATCGAGTTTCCTCGATAACATATAAGATGTAACAAAACTAAGTGATAATACTTTAAGGTATGTGTGTGTGTCCCTTATATATAAGGGACCCTACCCTATAGAGTTCACCGTGAATTATTTTTTTTGCGCAATATACGCAAGCGCCCAAGCGTCACGGATTTTCCCATACAAAAGTTAAAAACAAAGTTACTCTTTCAGCGTTGCTACTTTCAAAATATTATCAGTTAGGGTCAATTCAGACCGCAACGCGACGAGGCGAGGCGAGGCGCGGCGCGGCATAAATTGGTATGGATTTGACAGATCTCAATTGCGTGAGACGTTTTGCTAATCTATCGAATTCATATAAATTTAGAAATGCATCTACGCGTCGCGTTGCGGTCTTAATCAAGCCTTAGTTTTGTTACACCCTGTATAACTTTTAAAAAATTTAATATGAAATGTCAAAATTATATTTTTTTAGAATATTTTTGCAACATAATGTTACAGCGTTAGCCGTTGCACTACGCTGCATTTTATGCATAATATTATTACGCGTCGCATCGCATATTGTTTTGGTGTGAACTGACCATATTTTTATATAAAAAATCCTAAAACAATTTCATAATGTACATGTAGCGTTTATTAATCACAAACAAAACGTTATTATGTTTACAAAAAGCATCGAAAACGATAAAATATGTAGTAATATTTTACAATTTCATCAAAGCTTTCTTTAGCCACATAATAGGAAAAAACTTAAGTTCATAACTATACATAGAAAACGTTTCTTCAGTCGTAATTTATAATATATATAGTGTGTATTTTTATGATATTATTAAATTCTTATGATATTTTTCTACAAAAGATGTGAATGCACGCCGAAAAAGTTAGAGATATTTTAGATATATTATACCATTTTGCTTACTTGTAGACGTTCAGGTAAAAAATAAAGTGTTTTCAAATGTGTCACTAAGGTCTCAGCCTCGAAATCAGCGGGAAGCGTGGCGGTGGCGGCGGCGGCGCGTGAGCGGCGCATTCTAATGTATAGATTAGAGATCAGCGGCGCGCGGTGTACTAGACGGCTTCCCGCGCCACCGCGCCGCCACCGCTCCCGCCCCGCTGCCCGCTGATTTCGAAGCCGAGGCCTTACACTATTTTTTTTACCTTGACGTCTAAACATGAGAATAAAATCAGATGTGTAAAATATCGTAAATTCACATCACACCTTTATTTTATTTTTTTATTTTTATTTTTATCGGAGTATGGACAGTATTGACACGTGAATGCGTTGAAAGTCCTAAGCAAAATGCATTAGCAGAAATATTTCTATATATTGCATAAGTTTTACAGACATCATTACAAATAATATTAAATAGAATTTCGTCTTTGTTAAAGATAAATTTGTAAAAATACAATAATATATTATGTTCAAAAAATCATAATGAACAAATACCTACATTTTACATGCAAAGTTATGTTTATAAATCAACACTAGCATTTTAAAATAATTGCACAATAAGTTTGCAAAATATAAATGCATGGTAAAATTGTTTTATTAGACCATTAAATAAAGTTTATAAAAAATACAAAATATACACAAAACTAAGGTAAACGGGATAAACAGGGTAAGTTCAGAAAAGGGGTAAGTCCATATAATTCAAGTTGACGCAGACCCCGAAAAACGAGCGGCGCGCGGCGTACTAGACGGCTTATCCATATAAATCTTTACAATGTCATGCGCCGCGCCGCTCCCGCCCCGCTGCCCGCTGGTTTTGAGACTGAAGCCTAAGTGCAGCCGTTGATGTTAGCTTAAAATGTCCGGATTATTAGGATAGCCTGTATCGGAACTTACCCTGATTAATCATAAGCCGTTAGTAATAAAAATAATAGTGTTACCAACAAGTAAAAACCCGGGCAAATGCAAGACGGTTTCGCGTACGAAAGGTTCCGTACCAAACCGTTAAAAACACTTTATTGCATAAGACAAAACAAGACAAAAATATTTTCTCGTTTATATTATTTGCGTACAGAAACCAAACCGAATACAAAACAGTAAAAATAATAAAAGTATAAGTTTGAAATTATTGCAAAATACATTCTTCAATTTAAAAACCTTAATATTATGCGTGAATATTTAGATTTCATACTCTGCAAGTACTTATTTTACAACACTACCGCCTACATATTATGCACAAAATATTTAATAAATGAAATAAATACAAGGACACTAACCTTAAAAAAAAATTTGGGATCTAATAAAAAGAAGTCGGTTTACATGACTTCTATAATTAACACCGCTTAAAAACCGTCGACTTTTAGTTCGTTTATAAAAAATAAAAAATTACCATCCATACTCCATCGATATTGAAATCTAAATTTAGGATCGAATATTTAGTTATAATATGGCTTCCTATACTCTGATTTTTAATCTTATTCCAAAGTCAGTAACACGACAGCCAAGAATATTTCTGTCTCCATTTTCTAGCCAAGAAGAAAAAAGAGAAATTATGTAATTTTACTTACAATACTGTAATTTCAACTAGTATTGGTATTCTTTGTTTTTACTATCAAACGTTAGAAGACATTGCCGAATTACAATATGACTGTGTTTATCTATTGTAGATATTATAAATCAGAGTATTGGTTATGCACTATAGTCCGGTCGTAGAGCACGTAGAAATTAACACAATTTAATAACTTCATTCTCACATAAATATTGTTTTTATCTTTATCGCCTGTGTAGACGCGATAGCAATACATTCTTGCTTGAAATCTTCGGGTTACGAATTTCTAAACTGGCCCCTAGACGATCAATTGTATTGTTCAATATTACGCTTCAATTTTATTGAACAGTTTTTTTCACAATTAGATTGGAGGCGCGCGATGTTCAATAGTATAACTAGACAGTCAATAATATGACGAAATACGGGATATTGCGCAATAAAATTACTCGTCTAGGGTCCCGCTCGCTATGTGTTCCACGACCGTACTATAGGTATACAGTAAAGTATTCAAAGCGGTATGTACTCTCTAATCTGTTGTAGCGTGTCCTTGTCCGTCGATTGCAGCATTCGTTGAAAATTCTCTGCGCCAACTTGGTTTTTAAGTGTTTCCAACTGAAAATATAAAAAATATAATAAAAGAAATAAAAAATACAAAAGCTGAAACGGATTGAAAATCAGAATACAAAATATAAAACCGATCAAGTCACTGGAAGTGCTTACAACATTTCATGAAATGATGACGAACTATTGCTAAATATACTCCAGGAACATGTCGGATGCATATTGCGTATGTCGAAAAATGTAATCGAACACAACAGAGACGAAAAAACCCTCTATTTGTTGTTATAACACAAATGTTTCATACGTGGGAGAGCCATGCGCTTGCGCTGTGTTTCGCCGAGTGAGTGAGTTTACCGGAGGCCCAATCCCCTACCCTATTCCCTTTCCTACCCTTCCCTATTCCCTTCCCTTCCCATCCCTACCCTCTCCTATTACCCTATTCCCTCTAAAAGGCCGGCAACGCACCTGCAGCTCTTCTGATGATGCGAGTGTCCATGGGCGACGGAAGTTGCTTACCATCAGGTGACCCGTTTGCTCGTTTGCCCCCTTATTTCATTTAAAAAAAAAGAGGGTTTTTCATCGTAGTTTAAAAATATTGTATAGCATGATAAGACCTAGCTCTAGCTAGCTATCAACACACACATCACGTGTAGTGGTGGTGCGTAACCGCTCGCAGGTCTAGGCAGCGGACGCCTCATGGGGCGTGTGCGGTTCCACCCCACCCGCCTCCCACCCCTTTTATGATAACCTAACTCCCAACACTCATGTATGGTGATGCGTTACAGCTCGCAGGTTTAGCGCGTGCGCCGCCCGCGTCCCACCCCTAATATTCGAACTAGCTCTCAACACTCATGTGTACCTGGTGGTACGTAACCGCTCGCAGGTCTAGCGCGTGCGCCGGGTAGGCGGCGGCAGCGCGCCTCGTGGGGCGTGTGCGGCTCCACCCCTCCCGCCTCCCACCCCTAGTATGATAAGACCTAGCTCAACACTTATGTATACCTGGTGATGCGTAACCGCTCGCAGGTCTACCGCGTGCGCCGCCCCCCTCCCACCCCTAGTATGATAAGACCTAGCTCTCAACACTCATGTATACTTGGTGATGCGTAACCGCTCGCAGGTCTACCGCGTGCGCCGCCCCCCTCCCACCCCTAGTATGATAAGACCTAGCTCTCAACACTCATGTATACCTGGTGATGCGTAACCGCTCGCAGGTCTAGCGCGTGCGCCGGGTGCGCGGCGGCGAGGCGGCGTCGTCGGGCCTCATGGGGAGTGTGCGGCTCCGCCCCTCCCGCCTCCCACCGCGCCGCGCCCCCGCGACCCTCTAGCGGCGATGCGGGCCGCGACCCCGGTGTTGCGGCTAGCCAGCTGTAATGCAGTGTTTATGAGACCCTGGTACTTTAATTCAAACGACAGTCTTGGGAGTGTAACAGGCGTTAGGTTAGCTTCTAGATTGAAGGGGTTCTACGTTTATAACCTAACATGAGTAATTTATTATTATCAATGTGTAATAGTGTGCATTACAAACGGAACGGCGAAGACTTCCCAAAGTAACGAAGAACAAACCCTGGCTTCTATCCAAAACGACGTATTTGTGTACATCTTAACGTTTTGGTTAATTGAACGTTTCGTCAATGGACAGGTAGTTTGGTTAGTTTAGTTATAGGACTCAATAAAAGTTATTTTTAGTTGCAGGAATATAATATGGTTGTATAACCATGTACTCACTCAACAGGTACTCCACCATCTTCCACTTTCATGATATCATTCAAGACCTCTGTCAGATTGAGCAGTATGGCCGGGAACCGCTGTAGCACCGTCGCATTTTGTGTAGTCAACAACGCCGCTAGTCCTAAGCCTGAATACAAACACATCCACACGTCTAATATATTATATCATGTTTCTTTTTTGATAGTCGGTAAAAAGTAGCTAAGCACAACAATAAAGTATAGAATAAAACACAATCTTATATCTTTAAACGAGCAATTCTTGTGTATATATGGATATACCGAAATCCCTAGGTCGCGGTAGATACCGAATATTCTTGTTTCTTACGTCTTCTTACTAAACAAATCTAGTGATATGTCATTTCACTAAACTAAATCTAGTGAAATGTCAGAAAAGCGTATACCGCCGAATAAAAATCGAGCTACGCATTTCTCTCCCTCGCTCTAATACCCTATCACTATCTTATGGGGGCGACTAACCCTAAATTGACGATTTTATAATTCATTTTTATGCTTGAAAATAAGCCCCAAATTGTTTCGTTTTGTAGACATAGATACTACATTATATTTCCGAGAATCAGACCTAGCAAAAACACGATATCTTAAAATTTTCTCGATCACAAAGATGCATATAATTTTCTAACCCACGGATTGATGGACTGATAATTTTTTGAATATTATGTACTTTTTATAGTCATCAATCTGGCATCAATATCAGATTGATGACAAATTGAACGTGTAACCTACGATTATGGCTACATAGCGGCACCTGGCGGCAAATATAATTTTAAAAACACCCTTATTATGATTTCCGTTCGACTCGGATGGACACTCACCGGCCACCTGTCTACTAATCAAAATCATTTTTATTTCGGGCATCAGAGGCCTATATGACACTCACTAATGCCCAACACTCACCGGCCACCTTCCACCGCTCGACCTGCGTGACGAGGTTCATCTTATCGGTCCACACGTGCAGCACCCGGCCGAGCACGCGCGCCGGCTCCGCGTACTCCGGGTGCGAGCCCGCCGCCTCCTCTACTACCTACAAATATTCATGTTTGTACTGTAGTTTGTGTATCCTAAAAAGATATCCGTAACAGAAAGATGCGTGGAACCCCGCAAAGGAAGATCTTCTGATCGAGCGAGGTGGTATGCTCGGTCAGGCCGGAGCCCACGTGATACATTTCAGCTGTCGTATATATACCGACGCGCTTAAAAAACTATGATAGCGCGATGCAGGAATGTGGCGCTAATTGTGGGTACCGCAAGTGGATGAACCAAGAAACTTACATTTTACAACATAACAGCTATTACACTCATTTTATATTTAAAAAGATATACCTTGTAGAAGAGATCTGGCGACAATAGTATGACGCGGGATATGAGAGAGAGTTCCACCGACACCACCATGCCCAGGTCGTCGCCGTCTAGAAGCCAACTGAGGAACAAATTATTATCAACTAGGTAGTTCTATACAAAAATATAAATATGATAAACAAAAGGTTGGACGACTGGTTGGTAAACTTTGATTCGAATCTTTGTTCAGATTCAAATCTTTAAGTAGATAGGCTATCGACCACTTATCTTTACAGACAGATGGAAAATCTATCAAATAAGTTGTGGACAGCCTATCCGGCACATTATCATGAAGTGGTGAAACAGGCCCAATGACAGGTTTAATGACTTATCAGTTACATTAATATTTTTATTTATAATACGTTAATACCCGTTATGAACAAAAATATAATAGGTATAATATGCAACAGATATTTGATTTACAATCGCTTTCATTGTCTGTCATATTTCAAATGACGAACAGGTTAACTGGTTTGTAAGTTAAACAAATAACACTCACCGAATCACCCTTATCAATATCGGCCATATAACTTTAACACCCAGATACATATTCTTCTCGGGGAACGTCACACTTATACAAATCTCCGCCATCTTGAGCACAGTGATAATACCCTCCTTTCTCATGTCGGCTAACATATCGTCCAGTATCTCCATACACCTCGCTCCGGCGCCGGTGAAAAACTCTTCGGGACACAGCAGGGAGTACGCTTGCATTATGTACACGACTATCCTAAGGTGTTCGGTTGATTGCTCTGGATATTAAAAAAAATAGATTATTGGTTATATATGCCGAGATCGTATCGAACTTTGTTTATATTATAAACATAACAGACTTTATATTTATAATATAAGTACATAAAGTACTTATAAGCTAGTTACTATAGTTTGTGCGTTTTATGATGATATGCGTGACACATTATATTTGATGGCAATAGTAGGGAAGTTACCTAACAAAAATTAATCGATAGTTTAAAAATATCGAATCACTTCGTAAAGGAATTGCAATCGAAATTATCGATTTCGTACTGACGTTTCAGAATGGCGCCGGCGATTTTAGATGGCCGCCCTTTTTATCGACTTGATTTCAATTCAACAGTGTCAATCTCTATCGGCAATCGGCATAGGTTCCGTTTCATGCATCTGACATTTTTCAAATATTTTTGTAACAATAATTTTATAGTACTCCTATTTCACAGTTAATATTTATAATTTTATATTAATAAGGTAGCATTTAGCAACTTTTCATTTTTATTTATTTACAATTATAGGAAACATTTGTTTTTGTGGATGGAATATAATTTATTACATTTCGATTTTTTTTTTTGTTTTCTTGTAAAAAAAAATCCGTAGCAAGGAATATGAGAACTGTCACCATATCATCATATAACGCACAAACTATAGCAGCATTAAAAACACTGTGTTCTGTAGTAGGCTGCATTACCAAGTATAGGTGGCAGATGAAACGGCATCAACTGAGGATCGTTTATTGTTGTCCATCGACTGTGTTGAATTAAGATATCAGAATCAAAGTATGGGTTTTCTTTACCAATATGAAACTTATTTGTCGTTATTTACTTGACACGATTTGCAAGCTATAGTTCCACCACGTACTCTAACACAAAGAATGTACAGCCTACTGACGTTATAAATCCGACATGTGCTACCACCTATAGTTTGTGCTCGTTGCCTATTGCGACCGTTTAAATTAAAGCAAAATCGGCTTTTGTGAGCCGTGTCCCACCTAATATCGGTGGCAAATTCACCGCCAACGCCAGCAGCTGCGGATCAATCACTGGTGCGGCCTCAAGCAGAGCCAGCCATAACTCCAGAGCGTCTTCTAGCAAGTAGACGTGAGCGGGCGAGTCGAGGCGGGTCGCTTCGTCGACCACGCCCAGTACCCAGGAACGAATGTTCGACGGACACTCGCCGAGCGCCTAAAAGTTTTGGACACTTTTAAACATCTTGAATGTTACAGGCTTTTTCGAATTTAATGCGTCCTTTATATTCAGCTTAACTAGCTATGTTCACACTGTGCACTTTCATCTTCAATTTTCGTCATCAACTTTCATATTGGCGCATTCATTAATTGAATGCGTCAAGGAACGCAACGCCAATATTGTCATTTTTGAAGTTTTGGATACGGTTAGAGGGCATGCGTTGCGGGCACGCCTCACGTTCGCTGTTGACTGCGCTGTAACGCATGCCCTTGACGAACAGAAAAAGGCATAGTGTAGACAAAGCTGTTGGACAGGGAAGTGGACAGGTAAGCAGGGAATGTAAAAAATAAAAATATATAGTCACTCACGCTGCCACACGTCATGCCGCTACCGCTGCCGACTCGGCAAGTAGAGGGCTGAGTGTTAACCCCACAGACATAAATCAAGATAGATACCGCATTACGCTCCATTTGAAAACGAGAGTGTCACTTTTTTCCTACCACTATGACCTACCGATGGTAAGAAACGTGTCCATTATCTAGGCCAACGTTTCTATTTGAATTTCTACAGCTCAATACGGCACTTTTAGGCATTTGGGCATTTTTAAGATTCCGATTGACGTCCGATTCCGATAGCAAAATAAAGAACAGACTTTCGAAAGACGAGCATTGCTCGTCGTTTGGGAACGCGATATGGCACGCGAAGTACATACACGTGCGGTATCTATCTCGATCTATATGTGTGGTTAACCCTCACTCGTGTCGTTACTGCCGCAGAAATATTTAGGGCAATATTACCGTTTAGGAGCAGCGGCAGTGGCTGATTGCAAACGGCTCATTAGCCGCGTACCTTCAGCAGATGCACAACAGCAGCGAGCGCCGCGGCTCGCAGCATGTTGTGGTTGTGCGCGTGCGCCCACAGCGCCGGCAGCGCCGCGAATAGCGCGCCGGCCCCGCCCCCGCGCGCCACCGCGCTCCCGCACCGCTCCGCCACGAACGATACCACGTGGAGTACGTGCATTTTCGTATCGCACTCTTCTGACTCCACCTAGAAATAGATGTCTAGTTATACATATATCTAAAGATTAATGAACGAGTTGCTTAGTGGAAGCTCATAGATTTTCTGTCTTTATAATAATTCAATTACTGCTTAAATGTGTTTTAACATGGTCTTCTTAATAATAATTGTGGTTTAATGTAATCTTTCTCGTTCGTCGTATTTATGAGAGAAGAGAGGTCGCGCGACCGTGCGTTAACAGTCGTGTTTGTCTCGTTTTTCAAACGCATGTACAGCGTATGAAAAAACGAGACGAACATGACTATTGTGTATACCAATTAAAGCAAGACCGATATACTACACGGTACCAGGAGATCATAGAGCGCGGCGAGCGCGTGCGGCGCGAACGGCGTGAACTGCTCCACGTCGAAGTTGAAGTCGTCTATCGTGTGGCGCAGCGCCTCCGCCGCCGCCAGCTTCACCGCCGCGTCCTCGTTAGAGCGGGATAACGGTTCCAACAGGGCGGCGTACAGCGCCGGTCGCAAAGAATGCGACGCGCGCACGCTGCACCACTGACCTGTCAAAATTCATTGTCACTCTTAGTGCTTAATCACACTGGCGATTAGCGAGCGATTTGAAAGCGAGCGCGGCGTGCACGTCGCGACAGCACAGCGTCGTCGCGGCGTGGCGTGGACGCCATTTTGTACACTCGTCTACACAGATTATTATTATATATAGTAGACTCATCTAGGGAGTGACTTCAGAATCCATTTTGCTGCTGAGTGTCTAAAACTCCGAAGGCAAGCTGCGTGCACGCCGCACAATCGCGGCGTCATCGCGGCGTGGCGCTGCGCAGTCGCATCGCTTTCAAATCGCTCGCTAATCGCCAGTGTGATAAGGCCCGCTTAGGGAATATTCATCACTTTCTGATTAACTTTTCTAGTTGTCAAGTCTTACCACAATATGTTGCATTGTGTTTAATAATAATATTGTGCATGTCTCTAATTGATTAGGTCATTTTACAGCATTAAGCTGTAAAATGACCTAATTGTTAATTGTTAATGTAAGCTTGTATTCATATTGTTGATATGCCTAAGTAATCTATATATCCAACCTATTCCTAAGTCTCAATAAAAAATAGGTAAATATCGCTAGTGGAGTTTTGGTTCTCCAAAAGTGTTAACAAACACCGTAACGAGATAATGCCGGATTTGTCCGCTAAGGGCGCCACTAGGATATAAAAGTGACACTTAAAATGAAAAACTTACCAATAAGTTGGCACACTCTCCTCCTGATTATTCTGTAGTTGTCATCTTGTATCTTCAGTTCAGCGCTCAGTACGTTCGTGAACCACTCGTCAAAGTCTACCTGTAATGTGAAACGAATGTATGAATAAATTAATGAAACTTAATAACATTATCACTTTTTGTAATATAATAATATGTTTGATTGTATTCGTTTTCTTTATGTCGTGTAAGCAGCATTGCACTATATATTCAAAACTATTGGTACATACAGTACAGTCTAGGTTCTAGGCAATGATGAAAAACTCAAAGCAGATATGTTACTACCGCGCGCGTTGTAAAGATTCAAATACAGCTCCAATTGGGCCGTCTGTTGTTTAGTCTGCATCGAGCGCAGTCACGAACGTGCCACGTCTTGTCACTTCAATAAATGGAAAATGCCGTCGTGTGTGTTTCGAAAATGTACCAATTATGACTCGAAAGTAAACAAAACACATGGAATCTCTTACCACATCTCTTGATTGCAGTAAATATCTCGATTATTTACATTTTCAACATTTTTTTTTAACAATCTGGAAAAAATCGAAATTTCGTCATAGCTCAGGCGAAGAAAGAGACAGCGATAAGATTCGACGTTTAAAAATAGAACTGTCTCTTTTTTGTAAATGGTTTTTCGTATCTTTTGTTTCACTTATCTGTCAAATTTGAATTATATCTGTCAATGTTAGCAATTTTGAATTTGAAAATTGTTCGGAAGAGATTTAAGCCGGAAAATATTATGGACGTAACATATCTGTATAAGTAGAATATCATTGGTCCTAGGATATACATACAGGCAACGATATCAAAATACTTAGATACGACGTATGCCGTCATAACTGTAGCAATGTTTTTGCATGCAAAATGTGTATCGAGAAAATATTGTCGTCCTTTTTTGTCTTACAGTAATAGCATATACTACTTTCTCTTTCACTCATTTTACGCTTTAATCGAATCGAGAAAATATTGTCGTCCTTTTTTGTCTTACAGTAATATCATATACTACTTTCTCTTTCGCTCAATTTACGCTTCGCTTTGATTTTTCTCTTAAAATGAAAGACAATAATTTAAATATTAATAAAATCTTAGTTATTACGTGTGCAATAATACACCTTTGGCTTTATTTGTATTCCTCGTTTTGTAACTGCACTGTCGGAAGGCACATGACGGCAGGCACTGGAGCGAAATGTAGCGAAAAACAACGCGGTAATTAATGAATTAAACACGTCCGGCTGTTAGCGCGTCCTAAGGCACACTGCTCTCAGATGAGTGAGCTCACTCATTTCGAGGGTGACACATTTTCGCGCTGACGATTGTATGGAATGCCTTTTCTAACGTTCTAATTCTATACATACTAATTCTATACAGGGTGCAATTAAACCCTCCTTGTTAAAAATAAAAATACACGTATTTTTTTCTTTCATACATCATTCAGTACTTAAATGTTGAGAAATAGCTTCCAAAAGTTATCCTAAAAAATACCACAATTAATGGACTCCCCGCGTCACGCCGCTCATACCCACCGCCGCGAAGTGACCGTTCTGCAACGATTTTAAATGGGATAAAATATGTAATTTAAAAAAAAACCTTTTTTTTGTTAAATGACTCCTAATGATACTTGGAAAAAAATTGGCCGGTAGGTTTAACTGCACCCTGTATTATACTATCAGAGATGCTAATAGGCAGAAGGCGGACCTAGGTAGTTTGGTCGAATTATGTCAATCCCAGCCGACAGATCATAACTAACATTGAATTGATATAGTCCAACCAAATGACGTAGATCCATTAACTGCCTATAAATAAATTTCTTCGATGGTAGATTATAAATAGATATATACAGAACCGTACTCACACTATATCAGCTTTTTAAAGCTTGCCTAAAGACCACACTAAGAATTACTTACGTCGTCATACAAGTCCGAAGCGGCAAGTCCGACGGCGTTATAGATGGCGTCCCTGTGCAGGATGGAGGGCAGGTCGTGCGCGGGGGCGTAAGTTTTCCAGAAGTTTAAAAATAGAATAAAAATAATAGACAAAACGCTCACGTCGTCATACAAGTCGGAGGCGGCAAGACCGACGGCGTTATAGATGGCGTCCCTGTGCAGGATGGAGGGCAGGTCGTGCGCCGGCGCGTTGGGCAACGCGCGCAGCAGCCGCAGCAGCTCCGGCGCGAGCGCTGCTCGGTAGGACTGGAATAACTCCACGAACACCGCTTCGGTGCACGGCTGAAGGAAAGGGACGTTTATAAATATCTCTGAATATTAATTTTATTTAAAAATTACTTATATTCTGTACTTATTTTCCTTTGCTTTTTTTTACCCATCATATTTTTTAAATAAAAATTAAATAACCGATTTTAACTCTGTGCCAACATGCATTGAGTTTTATCAAATTCAGTCACCTCATGGGGAGAAAATAGTACACTATTTTCTCCCCATGCGGTGACACTCAGTTGCTTTTCTCCTGTGCTCGCACTACAATAAATAATTAATTATGGTATACGTCTTACACAGCAGGTACGTGGGTACGAAATACCAATACTTTCATGCGGGTGTGAATGGAAGAACTACAAGTATGCCCGCGTGAAGTTAAATAACATAAAATTACATTATATTTATTTAGGAGTAAATAATTATTAGGTCCCAACCTAATAATTATTTACACCAGAGGCGTGGTTAAATTTAAAGTAATGGTCAAAGTTATGGTTATAATTGAGGCTAATTTAACTTTAACCTTACTATGACCACAGAATTTGACAGAAGACGTTGCTGGTCCTGTCGGACTTTATAAGAACGTGGGCGGGGGCGCTGCTGATAAAGAAGAACTGTCAAAAAAGGCGTTTTGGTATGATGACAGCGTTAGTTCCTTTTTTCACCACGTGCATTTAAAGCCTTGTCAAGCTCTATGGTTATGGTTAAATATGGCGTCTTGGTGGCGTCCATTTTTAACTTTAACCAAAGATTTGACATTTTGCATTATAGTTAAAGTTACAGTTATAGTTAAAGTAAGTTGGTGCAACCCACCCTTAGAGTTTACATACCCTCAAGCTATACTTCCACGATTCCCCCGCTTCGTCCGTAGCGAAGCTCTCCGGTTCCGCGTCCCACAGCGCTAGATCGTCGGCGCTCAGCACGAAATACCTCGTCACTAGATGGCGACACATGTGACACACGGTGTTCTCGTCTAGCACTTCCGACTTCATCTGGTGCGCTTGGATCGCCACTGCGGACAAAATGGCGGATGTCAACAAAATGGCGGATGTAAACAAAATGGCGGATATAAACAAAATGGCGACGGCATCAATAAAATAACAATAAACAAAAAATTGGTGGTCTACAGAATTTTTGGATACGATTGAGATAGATAAGAGTAATCCAACAATAAGGACTTAAGGAAATGTAGTAAGGTCTGACTAGAATATTCAACATACCAGACAAATAAAGGATCATTGACATAAAGGGATTTAAGTAAATGAATTAATATTACCCAAATGACTTTTTTTCTGGCACAAATATTTCTTATCTTATCGCACTTAAGTCTTATTTATGTATGTTGTTGTATCAAAAAAACTTACATGGCTCCTTAATCTGATCCGTTATCTTCGGCAGACTGTACTCCATGCACTGCAAAATCCCTTTCACAATATTCAGACACTGTATAGTAAACCTCTCGTATATGAGGCTCATGCCTTGCTCAGTGAAACAGTAGTACAGAGCAAACTCAAGCGAGGGACGTATGAGTGGCACGTATGAAAATGGTTGAGTGCTCAACACACCAAGTGCCACTTTTGTGAGATGTATTATGAACTTCTCACATAGTTCTAGGGGGTAGATTCCACGGCCCTTTAATAGTTTTCCTGAAAAACATTTGCTGTTAGGATGATTGGTAAAGAAATAGAGTAAAAAAAACTCAATTACATACTAAAGAAGATTGGATTTTAATGCCATCTACACATCTTTACAAAGTTACTTAGTTAAAATTACTAATATCACTGCATTTAGAGGTAATTTCAATTTATAATTTAGGTTGACTTTACTATTAAAATGACATACATGTCGTATTTTCATTTTAGTAGTATGATCACGATTTTTATACTCTATTCATAGTCTATAATATCTATTTTTTTCATTCCCTTCAAAGGCAGGTCATTGCAGCCCTGACGTCACTGCGACCAAGGACTTATTGTGACTCCTTCGCATTATCTATACGAAAATGTCAATCAAAGGCCAATAAGATATACTTACTGCATTCCAAGCTAGCCTTAGCCCGGTCAAAAACGATGTTCAAGAACGCTACAGCATCGCGACTCTCATGGGCCTTTTTGAAGCCAAACATGGTCAGCTTTCTCAATATTCTCAGACATAGCAGGGCCTTTTCAAGGTGCTCAGTGATCACATCAGTAGCGGCCCCCTCTTGTATGTGACGCAGGAATAACTCGGTGTTCCCATGCCATAGATTCAGTATGAAACCGTACACTGTGTTTGTTAGCTCCTGTAAAAGTAATATTAGATAGTAGATAATAGATATATTAGTAGTACATTATGTTACTTCAAGTTTTATAAAAACCCTATTGAGTGTTAATCATTATAGAGGGTTTTGGTTTTTAAGTTTAAAAAGGGAAAGAAGTTGTTATATTTTTTTAAGCGAGAAGTTTGTTTCTTAAGCAACAAATCTTTAAAATTGTTTTTTGATAAATTTGATTAATATGCTAAAACAATAATAAAGGATACAAGTGTGAATGCTTAATAGGTAATTAAGATACTGTTATCGCGTTTTTACAGCACAATAACATAATTAGTTAAAATGGCATGTCTTCTCTTACGTTCATATGAAAAACGAAAGAGGTAACGTGATACTAATTCGAGCATTTCGCCAACTACTGTTAAAGTTAAACCATCGTTGGTGAATGGGCCTAAGAATTTTAAAATTTTAAGGCCGCGTTTTTTCGGCCAAGTGGAAAAAAACAACAACGAAAAAACACGGCCGAAGTTCGACATGATGCCTGCGATGTATTTTAAATTACCGATGACACACCATGCCGAAATCATAGAATTAGAACGTTAGAAAAGGCATTCCATACAATCGTCAGCGCGAAAATGTGTCACCCTCGAAATGAGTGAGCTCACTCATCTGAGAGCAGTGTGCCTTAGGACGCGGTAACAGCCGGACGTGTTTAATTCATTAATTACCGCGTTGTTTTTCGCTACATTTCGCTCCAGTGCCTGCCGTCATGTGCCTTCCGACAGTGCAGTTACAAAACGAGGAATACAAATAAAGCCAAAGGTGTAATATTTCACACGTAATAACTAAGATTTTATTAATATTTAAATTATTGTCTTTCATTTTAAGAGAAAAATCAAAGCGAAGCGTAAATTGAGCGAAAGAGAAATTAGTATATGAGTACTGTAAGACAAAAAAGGACGACAATATTTTCTCGATTCGATTAAAGCGTAAAATGAGCGAAAGAGAAAGTAGTATATATGCTATTACTGTAAGACAAAAAAGGACGACAATATTTTCTCGATACACATTTTGCATGCAAAAACATTGCTACAGTTTTGACGGCATACGTCGTATCTAAGTATTTTGATATCGTTGGCCGAAATTACATCGCGTTATATTGTATGCGTAGCTATCGTAATCATGTCGAACTTCGGCCGCGTATTTTCGGCCTAGTGTGTTTAGACACTTAGTGTGCTATTTGAAGAGACAGGTAGAGACAGGTCAACATAATATTAATGTTTTATGATTACGGTAAGTCTTATTTACCTGAAAAGTCTGCCTGTCCCCAGCCAGCCGCTTGGAGGCTAGTGCTTTGACGACATGGTGAAAGATCAGCAGCGATCTGTACTGCACCAGGGGCTGGGGCGCCTTCAACGTCGATATCAGTTCCGGGACCAGATTTGGCCAATGTAGCGGGCAGTCGTGTCTGTTAACAAAAGGTAACTAAGTATTAAGTAATGATGAAATAATTGCTTTTTGTTCATTTTGGAACGAAGTTCCTTATTGGCCTTTGCGAAAGGGGGCTAGACGGAAAAAGTTGTAATGACATTTTTTGACCGACACTTATTTTAATACCTGTGAAGTAGGGGCAGAGGGCGTTGATGTGGCGATGAAGTCAACTGGCGGCATATTTAAAATTCTACCATTAGAGGAAACGGGCGGGAAATGATTTTTTCAGCTGGGGGTAGGTACACTTCATTTTTAGGGTTCCGTAGCCAAATGGCAAAAAACGGAACCCTTATAGATACGTCATGTCTGTCGGTCCGTTCGTCCGTCCGTCCGTCTGTCCGTCTGTCTGTTTGTTACCTCTTCACGCCCTAACCGTTGCACTAATTTTGCTGAAATTTGGTATGGAGATACTTTGGGTCCCGGGACATAGGACACTTTTTATCCCGAAAAAATGTACGGTCCTCGCGCGATAAAGAATTTCTGGCGTCATCTAGTTACCAACATATCTCAACTGTTACCTGGCGATTTTAGCAATGAGCACAGCCTGCTGCGTGGCAATCTGCATCACCGGTTCACTCAGTATGCTGCTCGTCAGCAGCCCCTGTCTGAGCTTTTGTTTCTCGTCTTCCGTGATCGCATTGGGTGCTGTCCTCCTCCAGTACCGGTCTACGCCATTCTTCAGACACATCACGGCTAGCCATCGCACGTTGACGTCGATCGAGTGGTTCGATAGGATGTCCTGGAAACAACAAATACTATTTTAACTAAGAAATAATATTATGCCATTTAAAACACAATAGAAAAATATTTTATTGTTAAAAAAATACAAAAGATTGAAATAAATGACAAGACAAGTATTTTACCAAATAGTGATCACTGATCAACAATGAATATTATAATGAAGAATGTTACCTAATTTTGATTATTAACAATCCATATTCTCTGTCAAAAATAAAATAGTATTTTTTAATTTTCAAAATTTGAAAGAATTACTTGGATATGTTAAAATTAGTTTCCGATTTATAAGCAAAACAAGTTGTAACTGTACGACGCGGGCGACCGGTTACGGGACAATTTTAAATAAAATAAATAATTAAGGGGGGCTCCCATACAAAAACACATTTTTTTCCTTATTTTCGCTCTATAACGGTGCGGAACCATTCGTGCGCGACTCCGACTCGCACTTGGCCGATTATTTGTTAGTACTGAACCGTTTCCTCTTTTCATTCTGCCAACAAGTTATTTTATTCCTATTATCCAATAGTTAAATCATTATGCTTTGTTCACACCTATGTGACCAAGCGACTGCGAAGCGGGAGCGTCAAGTGGCGTCAAGTTGTCAAATGTGTGTTTTGAACTAGACTTCTTAAAACCATTTGACATCTTGACGCTCCCGCTTCGGAGTCGCTTGGTCGCGTAGGTTTGAACAAATCATAATTTAAAAGACATTATTACATACCAATAAAACAGAATAATATCCAGGCTCAATCTCCCATTGTTGAAGTTTCTCCTCCGCCGGCTTCAAAACCTCAGTGTCTTGACTAGTAGCTCGGTTGAGTGTGTCCAAAACTAACGCATATATGTTTGGATCCATCTTTATTCAATCTGTGTAGGAAAGAATAAAATTTATTATTTATATAAAGCATAATAATAACCAGTTTCTAAAAAACGGGTGATCTGTATAGTATTTTGTCTATTAGTTTATTTTTTTAAAAGATGTGGTGGCCCTTGTTTCTGTGGTCCCTCCAACAGTTGGAGGTCTTTGTCAAAAGGCGCATAATTTTTTTCTCAACAAAATAATACTATTTTGGTCCATTTCATCCAGATTGTACGTACGTTTAAGATTTAATCATAAGCGTAATAGTTATACGAATAAGGTCACTGGACTAAGGTACTGATTGTCAAACCACGTTTACATTTACGTGGGAAACCAACATTTTGAAAACTCTCACGTGATATTTGTGGGGGAGGGGGGAGGTGGAATGAAATCTCACCGGGGGGGGGGGGGGGGGGGGCAAAAAAATGCAAAAAAAAAAAAAAAAAAAAACGCCTCCCGTAATTCGTGGCCTGTGAAGGCCTAAGACCTGTTGATGGCCTTGTCTGACATATTGCAAAGACAGTTGAAGGACAAAAACAAGTTTTTATTTAAGTAAATATATTTAAAAAAAAAGATGTAAGTGTTCAGATAGAATACAAAATACACCATGTACTTATTTCTTACTTATACTGTTTGATGTTTACCATTTCTACTTTTTTTTGAGATACTGTAACTTAAATATAAAATGTAAATTTAGTCATGTTATGTTTCACTACCACCTTAATAAATGGTGAAAACTTATCTCACAGTTTTGTTTTTCTCATTCAACATAAAGTAAGCAATTACAGAAGCTCTGGCTTAGGATGAAAACAGAACAAAAGGTAACAATTAATTAACTTTAAAAGTAGAATCTTTAGTATCAATTACACCAACAACTGTTTAAGTTTATCATTGATCAAATATCATGTTATCTCTTCTGCTTAGCTTGGCATGCTGCATGGTTTAGCAAACTTACAGTAAAATTGCAAACAAGGGACAAAGTAACAGATCTACTTTTATACACTTTATTTACTGTCACTTTGTCTATTCTACCATAGAAGAGAAGTCTTTCTATGGTGATCATGCTGAACATAATGTTTTTCTGTGTAGAAACAGGGCAAAATATTATTAGAGAAGAATCAGACTGACAAGGTGTTAGTGAAATTAAGAGCTTATTAATACAATATTTCCATTAACATTCTACTTGTATTTTCAGATTCTAAAATAGGTAACCTAAATATATCTGACGGCTTAAATCGAGGGAAAATTAAGATACTGATTTAAAGTTAATTGAGGAATAATAAACAAATTAATTAAAAACATTGTGCAACCTAACAATTATCGTATTTTCTATTTTTGGCAAACAAACACTAAAAGCATTGATGACAGAATTATTATAACGAATCATATAATAATATGTGTAATATGAGTACAGGAATCGCCGGTATTATTATAAGAAATACAACGAAAGCAGATAAAAGTAGATGTTATATTTTAGCATACATAAAAAGGTTAATTGGAATTTGTTGTAATATGAAATAAAAATAAAACACTTACCTACTTACTTTTACACAGCAAAAGACAGTATTTGACATAACCTTATGATTTTTATAAGTCGAGAACTAGAGTGAGTAGTACATGATGCAGAGCACATAAAAGGTTTTAGATTTAATCGATTTTTAGCTACACGTTACCTAAAGATGAGTTTTAAAACATTTATATTATTCACGGCAACTTTTGAGTATCCTAGAATCTTGGCTAATCAATGAAAAGCAAAAGAAACACAGAAACGAAATTCGAAGTTTTGAATTTTTCATTCATGACATTGACAATGACATTCAATTTTTTTTAACATGGTTTTTTTTTTGCATTGACTTCTGTTTCCTTATTCATTGATTTTTTGCCAGTCTGCACAATGAGGTGTTGCTAGCCTTCACAGAAAAAAAATTATACAAATATTTAAAGGCCAAATTAATATGAAACCTTAGAACTAATTGAATGATAAACAAACGCATTGATGAATTAAAATTTATTTAAAAATTTACATGTGCCACTGGTACAGTTGATATTACAACTGGGATGTCATAGTACAAACTTGTGTGATACCTAAATGACACTTTTGCCTGAAAAAAAAACATTAAAATTGAAATTTAATTATTAATTACCATCTAATTACGTTATATACAGGGTGTAAAAAAAAGTGATAATACTTTAGGGTGTGTACGTGTTCCTTGTAGAGAGTTCACTGTGAAAGTAGCAGCTCTGAAGGACCATTTTTTTTTTACTTTTGTATGGGGAAAGTGGAAACTCGTGACGCTCGGGCCCTTACCCATACAAAAGTGAAAAAAAAATCATCCTTCAGCGCTGCTACTTTCACAGTGTACTCTCTACAAGGAACACGTACACACCCTAAAGTATTATCACTTATTTTTGTTACACACTGTATAACGAGATAATAATACATTAATTGTAACGTACATTTTACCGTCGAAAATTTGACAGCATTTTGTATAATATTATACTGATGACAGTACGTTATATGAATCGATTCTATTTTTGTCAAATTTCCGATCGCAGTGGATGCAAATTTTAGTGCCCATTTCACCAACGCCAGCTGTTATAGTTAGTCATTGATTAAGTCACTTATATAAAATATATGTCATAATTTTGTACATAAAGAGAATAAATAAATAAATAAAATTTAATTTAAAAGTTTCATCATGATTTCTAGTACTTCTTTCGTTTCCCGGAGGAATACATGATAATATTTAACTAAGCCCCTTAGAGCCAGTCCACACGGCGCGATGCGTCAGAGTTGCGTCGACGCAGCGCTGCCGTTGCGTTGTTTTTATAAATAACCAAGGTGTTCACACTGCGCGTTGCGTCGTCGCAACGCACACAATATGACGAACATCAGTCCCCGAGAAGAAGCGCGAGGGGGTGTTGACGTTAAGACTGCTTCGTAATAACACTGCGCAACGATATCAAAATACTAACGTTCTAATTCTATGACACTGCGATGACGCAGCGCCCGTGTGGCCGACTATGCGTCAAACAGCAGCTCTGCGTCGACACAACGCTGACGCATCACGCAACCCGTCGTGTGGACTGGCTCTTTATCTATTCAAGATTCGGTCTTGATTTTTTTTTTATGAAATAAGGGGGCAAACGAGCAAACGGGTCACCTGATGGAAGGCAACTTCCGTCGCCTATGGACACTCGCTGCATCAGAAGAGCTGCAAGTGCGTTGCCGACCTTTTAAGAGGAGATAGGGTAATAGGGGAGGGTAGGGAAGGGAAGGGAATAGGGTAGGGGATTGGGCCTCCGGTAAACTCACTCACTCGGCGAAACACAGCGCAAGCGCTGTTTCACGCCGGTTTTTTGTGAGAACGTGGTATTTCTCCGGTCGAGCCGGCCCATTTGTACCGAAGCTTGGCTCTCCCACGTATAAAATAGTTATACACTGCGTATTGTCTGGAAGAATGTATTGGCCTGGCACATACACATTGGAAAAGTCTCATGTATATCAAACTTTGAATAGTTATACAATCCGTAAATATCTTTGTACTCGTTTATACGGGGTTAATGCTTATCGCTTACGCGTTGATAAATTGAAGTATAATTGTTTGTTTTTTAAATAATAATTAATAAGTTATAGATATCTACCTCCAACACATACGAAACTGTAACCATGGGATTGGTTTCATTAACAGTTGATGGAACAAGTGGCGGCATTTCTAAGTATAGCCGACACTGTTCATCTTTTAAACTCTGAATATCCTTATGCATCGTTGAGCAAATGCGTTTATCTCTGTTGTGAAAACCTTCTGTAACATTATATTCTATTTTCTGAAATTTAAAATGTTTACTTTTAATATGGAAAAATAACAATAGCCACACTATTAACCGTAAATCGTGATCGATGATGATCGTGATAAAAAGTAAGCGTATCTAACAAAGTACCTAACTTACTTGTATTAGAGTGATTTCTATTAGTTTAACCTTTATTCTCTTTTTATTTTCAAGTATAACTTGAATTGGTAACCTTTGATTTGGAGCAAATCCACGATACGTTTTAATGTACAGCGTAAAATTTCCAAAGCATGTGCTCTTTTTTCCTTCAAATATAAGTGGCACCTAAAACATTTTAGTTAAGTAATTATCTCAGAAATAAAATTAATTATTGTAGTTAATTCAGTGGGTTCCTTTAGATTACCTTATAATCAATAGATGCATCATTTAAATCGGTATAATTCTTTACGGTAAAAGGTAAAACTTTGTTATACAGCTTAAATCCAGTCTTGCTCTTCCCTTCAACTATAACACGATAGCGCACTTTCGCAATAGAATCTTCATAAGTGGAAGGTAAATCTGACTGTAGAAATAAATTAAACTGGTAAGTGTAGACTCCGGGATTAACTGTTCTACCTAAAAAGATATAACTAGGTAAAATGTATTTTTAAATGTGTTTATTTTATGCGTGATAAAAATCGATCCATCATAATCTCATTCTCTGGCGACTGATACTGAAAAGTATATCTCGTAATATTATAATATTATTTATACATGTGCGTCTATGTATTTAAATATAAAATTCAGGATCTTTAAAATAAAATCCCTAGTTCAGTGCATATTTACCATTAATATTTTCAAATGTGTCGAAAGCAACACTCAGCACGTCGTATTTGTCGGAATATATCTTTAGGTATGGAATAGTAGGTGAAAATCTGGACCACTGTGCTTCACATGATCCTTGTACTCTCATATCCACTTCTGTAACATATTTGTAAAAAGAATGAATACTTCTTATAACATTTTGGTCGACTAATCAAGTAATTAGTTAAAGACGTGGTTATTAGTTTATTACTTTCAACTTTCCGTTTACTGGTAAACTCCAAAATAATTGATCCTGTGATAATATTATTGGTATAAAAGCAACTATCAGATGCACTATGCAGAATTATATTGCACTTATCCCAAACCATTTTAAAATGAGACGTTTAATAAAATATCAAATCACATATCTATAGAATTACTACTTTCAATCTGCACTGCTATACAAACATAACATTTCAATAAAAAGCATTCGCCCGATATCATATTGCGATAAGATAATTATCTATCGATAAGGATGTAAATTATAATTGCTTGTAATATTTTCTACAGCATTAAATTAATAAGTTAAAATGGACCAAGGAGCTTCTCTCCGCGCGAGCTCCATTTTGTACCAAAGCGATTCATCAAAAAAATATAATCACTACGGGATTCATTAATGTGGGTCAAAAATGATGTTCAACATTTTGAGCATTTTAATTTTTTAACTAACAGTCTAATGATGTTTAAAGACTTTTTTATATAATAATCTATTATTTAATTTTTTGAAATGAACGTTGTGTGGGATATAAGTGTGGTGGCCAAAGGAAGATCTTCCGACCGCATAATAACGTTATAAATTATATAGACCATGGACGCTATCCATTCAGCTTATCTTTTGCTAATGGTGTTTTACGGCCGTTCCCAATATTTGATCTATCTCTGGTTTTGCCCTACTAGAGATAGGAATAGCTCACAATTGACATAAAATATATGCCTCTAATGTCCATAGGTCTAATCTGAGCTATTCCTATCTCTAGTAGGGCAAAACCAGAGATAGATCAAATATTGGGAATGGCCGATAGGGGTAAACCCAAAAACTTCTATTTTTAAATAGAAGTCTTTGGGTAAACCATTTAATGTCGGTAAACTTATCATAATAAAAAATGCTTTGGTTAGGTACACAATAATTTATCTTTAGCATATCTTTAGTGACTCTTATTTGATTTTTTTAATTCGAAAGCTTTTAAAATGTTACTTTTTTAAATTAGTATAAAATATTTTTTACAATTGGCAACATTTTGGAGCGCCATCTATTGTCCACGTGGTAAAACTATAATCAATTAAATTATTATTTTTTATTTATTTTTTATTCTTTTAGATAAATCATATTGAAATGAAACGAAATAAATAGTAGTTAATTATTTATTATTTTTTTATAACAGTTTAATTGATATTATTCGTGTTTTTTATTAAAATTTTATTTCTTGGAATCTAGCATGACTACTTCCTTTCTCCATGACTTTTGAGAAAGCGGATGTGGTTGGTCCGCCATAATCATTCGTGTGGGTCTGTGCTTGTGCGGTTTAGGTGTCTTACCGGTGCCAACCATTATTTTTAATTAGTAATAAGTTATGCGTATGAATACAGACATGGACGATGACGAGAAGGGGTATGTATATTTTCATTAATTACCACTTTCGAGGATGCTATGGTGTCAATAACTATAATAGGTCAAACTGCATGTTCGCTTGGTGTGTCGCATTTCAAGAAAAGCTGGCTAGGTGGCATAGGTATTGTCGGATGTCGAATCCCACGTTGGAAAAGCTAAATATCTGTATATTTGGCTATTCTTTCTGATGATGACCTGAGTGACACGGTAACAGTTTGCGTACTCAATTAGCCTTTTACCGGCAAGCGGGCACCGACCCCAAGCCTCGCCGTGCGACTTGCGTGTAGCGATCATGGCAGCTCGACTTTCCCATTACACTTTGAAATATCGCAATTTTGTATTTCGCTCCCAAACAAAAATAAAATGCCCCCAAATGTTTATATAACAGACTCTTTTCGAGTACGAGAATGCGGAAATGTCGCAAATCCCAATATGTTAAACTAACCTCGATGTAACCAAATCTCGCTTTCTCTTATCTAATAAATCCTGTAAAAATGGATACGCAAACGCTAATCTGATATTGGAACTCGTAATGAGGTTAATAGAGCATCGTCAAAAATGCCGCGTAGCTGTCTCGATAATACATTGAAATATGCTGATTCATTAGAATATGGATATTGTCCGATTGTCCACGTAAAATGTAAATTCGCCCACTTTTTTGAGTGCTCTCATACAACTATGCTTCCCTGGTAGTTTATTTTTGCCATATTTAGTGTTAGCAGATACGATTACCGCTGCCGCGTCGGCGCCCTGTACTTGACGCAATCACAAACTTTCCCATTATGTACTTTCATTTTTTGCATCAATAATCTCCTAAAGTTACAACTCAAAGTGCCAAATTTGCAATTTCCAAAAGTGAATGCTATACTTTCACCGACTAGAGTGACGGAAAAGAGGTCATGAACTCGTGACAGGTCTCGAGATAAAAGGCCAAAAACTTTGAGGCTACTTGTGTGTAATTTTACATTTGTCCTTAAAGAATTGGGTTATGTCTGATTAGGTTAGTTATCAGTGACATGCTTCTTGGTTTACTTGTAGATTTGCTTTAACAGTAAATAATGAACACAAGTCTTGATTGGCTACATACATGAATTTTTTTTTAGAATTTATTTATTTTCCGAGAAATTTGTTACAAGGTGGTATAAATCGTTTATGTGATACAAAATTTCTGCCTCTCAGGCGTGGAAATATTGTCAGCTTTACAAATTTAAAATCGTAATCATAAATATATAATAGATTAATCCAATTATTTAAACAAACATTTGGAATCTCAAAACAATGCTTAAAAAATTTAGCGATATTCAGCAGTCATAATTATTATTTTTGATGCAAATTTATAATGTCAATCACACATACAAACCAATTATTATAATATTAATGTCAAGATGATAAGAAAATAAATGTTTAGACCACAAATCACAATACATAATGAACAGTTAATATTCTAGAATATAATTTTGTTATGTCTGTCAAATGACCAAATGTCATACAATACAATATGAAAACGAAACATAATAAATTATTATTAGTACATGCCAATATAGCCGGACTACAATGTTTTACATCTTATAATAACTTAATTAATGTTGTCTAAATTATTGTTATACAATAATCAAATTATTTATACAATATGATAGAAAAAAGAAGAGATGTCAAATGGGTAAAGTGTCAAGTGTTTTATTTCATTTTAAACTTATTTGCAATCAATATGTTGTTAAAGTAATCTTGAATTGTATAGTAACATTTTTCTAATAACCAATTAAATAATTCTTTTTTAAATTTGTTATATGTATCACTATCGTTTTTTATCTTGTCTGGGAGACTGTTGTATATTTTTATTGTCATGCAATATGCGTTTTTGCTGTTGACTGCTAATCTCTGTGTAGGGATGTTAATTTTATTTCTATTTCTATTATTTCTAGTTTTTGTTGTACCTTTTTTTTCAAACAAAAAGTCATATTTCTTTACGAATAGACATACTTCATATATATACAGGCAGGCCAGGGGCAGACCTTTAAATTTTTTAAAGATTGGCTTACAGTGACTTAAATAGTCTACCCCCCCTAAAGCTCGAATGCATTTCTTTTGTATAATAAAAGCTCTGTTTATGTCTACCGAATTCCCCCACAGAATTAAGCCGTATCTTAATGTTGATGAGACGTAGCCGTGGTAAGAAGTTAGCGCCGCTTCAGTAGATACAATATATATGCACTATTTACAACTTTACTATCATAAATATTTATGCAGCATCTAACTGTTGGAAGGTCTATTGCCTTTGTTTGCTATGAGAATTTTCCAATGTGCCAGACAAGAACAAGTAAACCATGTATTAATTATACACTGTATTAATATTTCTATAAGGAAGGGGATAAATAAGTCTTGATATAAACAGTGCAACTTGCAAGTCAAAACTTATCATTATCATTACCATCATCATTGCCTTATGATTTTTTTTTTTAGAAATAATGTGTTTGCATTTTTATTAACTGTCCAAAAATTACTTACGGCCATTCCCAATATTTGATCTATCTCTGGTTTTGCCCTACTAGAGATAGGAATAGCTCACAATAATTGTGAGCTATTCCTATCTCTAGTAGGGCAAAACCAGAGATAGCTCACAATAATTGTGAGCTATTCCTATCTCTAGTAGGGCAAAACCAGAGATAGATCAAAATATATTAGGAACAGCCGTTAGTACATGTTATCTATGCATGCATAGTAATTATTATAATATGTTATTTTTGAAAAGTCCATTATTTAAATAGAAGCATGTCATGAATCATGATCTATTAAAAAAATAATGGTGATTAAAACTTAATCATTATCATTTTTTATTAAAGATAAGGTAATAATTTCAATAACAGTAGTCATCAATATTATAAGTTATTATCTCATTGTTATTTTTAGTTTATGGCAATTTTGAAACTCTTAGACTGGATTGCACCAACTAACTTTAACTTTGACTGCAGTGCAAAATGTCAAATCTTTGGGTAAAGTTAAAAATGGATGCCATCAAGACGCCATATTTAACTATAACCATAGAGCTCGACAAGGTTTTAAATGCATGTGGCGAAAAAAGGAACTAACGCTGTCATGGTTTCATGGTTCATGTCAGGCCTTGGAGTCAAATTTTCGACGTTCAAATTAAATCGTGAATTCTTGGAAATCTATTGTTATTCTATTGTGTCTCGCTCACCGGTGAGCTTATGGGGCTTGATGGGTTAAGTTGCCTTTAAAAATGTATACTATAAGTAACAGTCATTTTAACAGCGCTTCTAAAAACAAAGAGCAAAGATATGGCTATCTCTTTCACTCTTATTTACAGGTTTTGTATAGCTTGTTCATAAGAGATCTTAAAGATCACTTGTCTGTGCTACCTAAACAATAATTGCTGGTTGAGCCATTAGCCAAACAATAGCTTTATTGGCACATCCTTTCAAGCCCTAGGACATAAATATATATTTAAGAAGCTGGCGAACAGAACCGGATTAGTCCGCGAGAACAAATTTTGCACAGTAATAAAAAACTATTATTGACTACTACTGAACTAATCTGGTTTTGTTTGAAAATGGCCAAAAACTTTTTAACCAGTATTGATTGAAAATATTAACAGGGATTGACACAGATGGATCAAGAGAAGACAATTTGAAAAAAAAAAATGCTTTCGCACTCTGGTGGACTTGTCCGGTTTTGTTCATCAGCTCCTGATTTCTAATAAATATCTTGTAGACAAAGCTTTTTACCTTGTGGTTTAATTATTAAACCTAATTTAAAAAAAAAATAGTCCTAGGGAAGTAATAAACTGACCAGCATTCGCTACAGAAGTAAACATTTTGTGTAACTTATATGAGAGTAACTAACTAGCTACTGTATCATTAGTATGTAGGGTATGTTATTCGAATACTCGTTTTATTCGAATATTCGACGATTTTATTATTCGAATATTCGCCAAACTATTTTTCGAATAATTCGAATAGTAAAAATATTTTTTATTTTTGTTTAAAATGCTATCAAACATAAAATTAACATGGAATAAGAACATAATTAAGTTTATTTCAAAAAAATAATATTATTTATGAATATTCTACATCTTTAATGATAATATAAATCTGTTTTTACTCTAACTAATGAGTATACGACCATTCATCGTCGCCGTTGACCATGTTTTAGAAACGTCTAATAAATTCATTTGCATGTTTTAGGCAAAATAACGATTTTGCCTAAAGATATGAAAATGTAGATATTATAAACTCCTTTCAGTCATGGATTTCAGTATCTTCAGTAATGGTCGCTCACGATCTGTATCCATTGACTTCTTTCAAGCATAATCGCATGAGAAAAGTAAAAGGTGCAACGATCGAAAACGGTTTACACACAGCCTTTCTTTTATCGCCCAGCTGTAACCTTAGAATATACATTTTTAAAGTGTTTAACAATAAAAATTAACTATATTGTCATTTACAAAGATTTATGTTGATAAAAGTAAAAATTAGAATTGCTTACTTCGTAGTATTAATAACAAAATAGGTTGTACATGGTCGTACGAAGTTTTTTGTTACTTTTGTTCAGAGTTTTCAGCATTTTTCAAAAATGTTGAATTATTCGAATAATATTCGAATTATGCGAAAACTTTTGTAAAATATTCGAATTATTCGAATAGTAAATTTGTTGAATAATAACATTCCCTATTAGTATGTCATTAATTGTGGTCACAGCTTAATAATGTCGCTATTTGTGTACAGAAAACTGTTCGTGGGTGGACTATCATGGGAAACATCACAGGAGAACTTGCAGCGCTACTTCTCCCGCTACGGAGATGTCATCGACTGTGTGGTGATGAAAAATAGCGAGTCGGGTCGGTCCAGAGGATTCGGCTTCGTCACCTTCGCTGAGCCGTCTCTGGTCTCCGTGGTGTTGCAGAATGGTCCGCATCAACTTGATGGCAGGTTAGTGTCTTTGCATAAAGATCTGTATTCATCTGCACTTGCACTAAGTGCAGATGATTATGAAAAAACAAAGGACTTGCACTAATCAGTCGCTGTCCATACTTATTTCTCCTGTACACTAATCACCGCACTTATCACTAATAAATGTGAATATAGGCCATAACAGCAGGTCCTTCTGAGGTATATAAGCCGGTCCTGTGTTTGTTAGATCCGGGACATCCTGCCTTTACTTCCTATCCTTCCTTACACGGCTGAAGGCGAACCGCAGGTGGTTTTAGTGGGTAAGCCCGGCGCTCTTGCTGGTAGTCCCACAAACCCCCAGGGCTTTAGCTTAACTGAGGCACATCCCCAACCCGGGCAAACAAAGGGTTTCCCCTGCACATAAAAAAAAGACCATAACAGCAGGTAATAAGAAGAAGATTCTTCAGAGTAATGACCAAAGACTGTTAACAAAGTAGTTCTATTATTGTTGTCTAAATGTAAACAAAATGGATACTCAACTTAACAAATGTGTTTATCTTTACTGTAAGTTTGGCAATTAATATATAATCATGACATAAACTGGTAGCATAATAGCAATAGGTAGCTGTATTGATATCTATATATATATAAAAATGGATTTTAATTTGTGTTAGTAACGCTATAACTCGAAAACGGCTGAATGGATTGGGCTGATTTTAGTCTTAAAATATTCGTAGAAGTCCAGGGAAGGTTTTAAAGTGACTCGAAGTTCACCGGGACAGCTAGTTTAGATTAAAATAAATATGTAGTCTGCTTTTGGATTTTATTTTTAAACTGTATTTTATGTTGTTTACACAGATTTAAGGCGAGGTAAAACCCCATTTTGTTATTTCTTGAATGATACCCGATTTACCTAGTTCCAATATAATAACGAAATGTAAAAAAATATGAGATATAGAGCACAATATTTAAAAGGACTTAAGCCATAAACATTTTAATAAAAAATAATACTTTCGCTGTAATAAATTTACAAACTCACCTCCGACAAAACTCTTTGTCATCGAAATATATGTATTAACAATAATAACTTACATTTTATTTTAATCTATTTTAAAAAGGTCTGAACCGAACAATCTTTTTTCTAAATATTTATTTAGAAAGATTTAAAAAAACATGAAAAATAGAGAAGTTCCGCCCCTACAAACTACAATTTTATGCTAAGCTAAAATGAATCTTATTGCGATGCCTACACGCTTGGTCTTTGGTTGTGTGCAAGTTTATCGTTTTGGATTGAGATAAGACCTCGCCTTAAGTACATACTGCAAAGTTTTTTTTCTTAAAAAAATTAACGTAAAGGACCATCCGTAAAGTACGTCACGCGAATTTAACACCTGACGTGTTAGTCTTTTACAAATAAACGGGGACTAATATTCCATGATGTTTTAATTAGAATTAAGGGGCCGACTAACCCTAAAGTGTCGATTTTATAATTCATTTTTATACTTGAAAATAAGCCCCAAATTGTTTTATTTTCTAATATTAGATACTACATTATATTTCCGAGAATTCAATCTGAGCAAAAACACGATTATATCTTAAAATTTTCTTGATAGAAAAAAATCACAAAGGTGCATCTAACTTTAACGAATTTTTCATTTATTGCCATAACCGTGCATTGAACTAAGTTAATATTTTTACACATTGTATAAAATTCTATCATTGAGAGATCAACCTAGCGGATTTTTAAAATGTTGTATATTTATCGAGTTATTGAGAAAAAACTAATTTGGCGATGAATCAGCGTCGTTCTTTTTCACCTGGCATATGAAAGACGGGCGTGAGTGTGAAAAGAGAAGGACGTTGTTTGATTTTTGGGGGTAGTCGCCCTCTTAAGTAAAATTCTTCATTTTGATGATGTGTTTTAATAGTTGCAAGTTGCAACACAGTTACAATATAAAGGTAATGTGGTAATGAAAGTTACACAATATTATATTATTATTACATATTATTGTGTTTCTAATCTTATCACAGTTTGAAATATTTCATATCAAAATTATGAAATATTTCAATGGTATTGTACATAAGTTTTTATTTTTAGCTCCTGTATTTTTGATCCATGATCTTAATTATGCAATATATAAAAATAAGTCGGATTTTCCTTCCTGACGCTATAACTCCAGAACGCACAAACCGATTTCCACGGTTTTGCATTCGTTGGAAAGGTCTCGGTCTCCGTGAGGTCTATAGAAAAAAAAATCAGAAAAAACTTCAAGAGAAAAGCAGGAAAACAGGGAAAATTATCTATGGCAAGACAATGTTTGCGGGGACAGCTAGTAAAATATAAGAATGGATTTTAAAGTTTAATCTTGAAATGTTAGTGGAAGTCCAGGGATTGTTACATTAGAAGGGAAGCGATTTGAAGTTCACCAGGTCATCTAGTCTAGTTAGAGATAAAAAAAGTTTACAATGAATAAGCAGACCATTTAGCCAAGACGTTATCTTCATCACTTAGATCTCCGATCAAAATGTATGGAACTGACATAAGCGTTCGATAAGTTGACGTTCGACTCGTGCATGTAAATTCCATACATTTTGATCGGCGATGCTATAAAGAAGCGATAAAGAAAAAGTTTTGGCTAGGGACTATGTTGTCTCTGTCTTTCGGGCCACTTTGCCAATGTATTAGAAAAAGACAAAACATTTATTTTAAGTTCATAGCTTATATCGCATTTTAATGTAGCTTGTACTGTTATTTGCGTGTAAACGGCGTGAGACTTTATTCTTGACTTGCAAAACGGTGACCCAATTACTAATACAGTTTCAAACACCATTTTAATACATCTGAACACACTTGAAGACGTTATTGCTCGTAGCTTTTATTGTTTTACTCTCGTTTATGGATTATACAAACGTCATAATATTGTTTATGGACGGTCAAAATACTTGGCATAACTGTAAATCATGGAGAACTACTTTATTCGCGTTTTGTTTGATGTGACGTCAACAGCGAGCTGTCAGAAAGCAAAACGAAAGCGTGTAGAGGGGCCTTTAGTCTTAAGTGTCTTAAACACTTTGCCGAATTTCGGCTTGATTCCGCCTGCAATGTATTTTAAATTACCGATAACACATTTTAAATTACCGAACAATATAACGCGACGAAATTCCGTCGCGTTATATTGTATGCGTTTGACATTGCTGACGTAATGATGCGGAATTTCCGCCGCTGAACTTAGGCATCGTATGTTTATACTGATTTAGACACTTACTAGTTACTCTGCCCCTCTGTACGCGGAGCTATTGTAAGCAAACGTATAATAATTATAGGCTATGTTAGAATTGAATTTCGAGATGATTGTGTAAAGTAGTCATTCTCAAAGTGTGCTCCGCGGAGTCATGGGGCTCAGCAAAGGCTAACGGTCTTGTCTGCGACCGCGAGCGATACATAATAATAATAATTAATAATGTATTGTTTTTAGAATTGTCACTAGGCACCAGCAGTTTAAAGACAATTACCGTAAATCGAATTACCACATAATACCACAAACCCTAGAAAAAAAAAGAAAAAAATTAAAAATAAATGTGGGGATCCGACGAAAATGTCACATCTTAAAAGGGTTTCGCCACCAAAGAAGTTTGAGAACCTCTTGTGTATAGATATAATGTCTAGAGTCTAGACCATAAAGTTAATATACCTAAAGGAATAGAGTAACAAAGGCTGAGTAAGGGAGATGTCACTATCAGTAACACTGCGTGGTAAAAAGAGACGTGTGATACATGACAGCAGCACTCTTTTTTTGACGTCCAGTCGGCACGTGCCGCACGTTGACAATTTAATCTCATAGAATTCATGTTCAATCATGCTTGTGTAAGTGTATACGTACACAATACACATATTTTTCATTCACACAGGTGAAAACCAATTTCGGTTTCGTTTGACAGCTCGAGATTGTTGCTCTATTCCGCTAGGTATATTAACTGGTCTAGAATCTAGACTCTAGTGTCTACAAATAAAACGTTATGGTTAGTTGTCAATAATTCGTGCTAGGCCTACAGATTCACAGTGGACCGATAAATGAATAGGTAAATTTTATCGAGGACACCGCACCGTTATCGATACTGGTTTGCCGTTGGCGCGTAATCTCAAGCTTTTTCGGTACAATTTTAATGGCAGCCACAGTTTAAAATACGTTGACGCATGATTCATGTTATTGGTGATTCATTATCTAGTTATTCCAGCGTCTCTACGTAGGCTCGAATACTAAGGAATGTTGAGAGATGAAAATAATTATTCAGCGACGCTTCAATAGTATTCATAGTTATTCCAGTGTCAGGGTATTGTAGTTTTGATTTCGGCATTTTTTTTCACATCTGAGTTTCTACTTCCAGTGTTATGCGCGCGATTCTTGTACCTCGAATCTCGTTCGATTGTAAGATTGGCTACTCATTTTCAAAATGGTCCGGGGGACACTCAAACGTTTGGATGTACGAGATCACAAGATCTTGCATCCTCTTTCAGTTATGTTCGAAATTCTAGTTGATCGAAAGTGCGACAACATATTTCGTTGAGTTATCATCAGGATAACACTGAAGCAATACTGCAAATTGAACAGGGCCTTAAGCCAACAAGTTTTCTTGATGGTTTCTTTATAGAATCGATGGATATGTGTGTGTGTATGAATTGACATGAGCCGAATGTCGACTTCATATTATCGTACACTTGTGAAAATTCCATACATTTTTTTACCGGCGATTCTATAAAGAAGGAATAAATCACTAGATTTTGTCGCATTTACCTTTGAGTTACCTATGAACATAATATTAAGCAATGTCACTTTTCAGTTACAAAATACTATTAATTGAAAAGTTGGTATGTTACTAGTTATTATGTAACACGTAAATTGAGTTAAAATAAAATTTTACGTGGCTTATACCGTGTACGTGAAAAACTTTGTATTGTTTCGGCTCTGGCATAAAAGTTGGTCATCACTCATCACTCATCAGTAATACAGTTTTATGCTTTTTATTCGTTACTAGGTGATTAGTGGAGTTAGATGATAGGTGCTTTTAATTCGTTTATCGCGTGGGAACCGTACATTTTTCCGGGATGAGAAGTAGCCTTATACGTCCTTTACCGAGACTCCAAGTATTTCCATACGAAATTTCATCAAAGTCCGTCCAGCGACTTAAGGCGACGCGATGACTTGATAATTTGGCTGTAGCGATATCGATTTTTCTCAGCAATGACTAAAGCTCAATGATGAAAAACTCAAGCAGATATGTTACTACCGCGCGCGTTGTGAAGATTCAAATACGGCCCAATTGGGCCGTCTGATGTTTAGTCTGCATCGAGCGCAGTCACGAACGTGCTGCGTCTTGTCTTACCTAAATAAATTGAAAATGACGTCGTGCGTGTATCGAAAATGTACCAACTATGACTCAAAAGTAAACAAAACACATGGAATCTCTTACCGCATGTCATGATTGCAATAAATACATACCTCGACTATTTACATTTTCAATTATTTTTTCGAATAATCTGGAAAAAATCGAATTAGCGTCATAGCTCAGGCGAAGAAAGAGACAGCGATACGATTCGACGTTAAAAAATAGAACTGTCTCTTTTATGTAAATGGTTTTTCGTATCTTTTGTTTCACTTATCTGTCAAATTTGTCAATGCGTGCAATTTTGAATTTGAAAATTAAAGTTCATTGTCAGTATTCATCATGTCTTTGTATTTGAATTACCCATAGCCAGGGCTCGGAACCGGTATTTTTTTAACCAGGTTAAAAAGCTCTTTAACCAGGTTTTTAGATAAATGTTCCTTCGGAGCGAAATAGAGATGCGAGCGGTATTGCTTCTGAAATTAACCTGGTTAATTTCTCGCGGAAAGTAACTAGTGCAGCGATATCTTCTATCCCTTTCTAGTGCACCAGGTAATAGCCAATAGGCCATAACTTGTTTATGTGTGGACAATGGGTGATGGTCGTGGTGTGTGTGAGTGGGCGGAGCGAACATAACCGCGAACGGTTCTAACCGGTATGTTGAGCAGTGAGCAATTTCATTTTGCTCTTAGAACAAAACCAGAAAACTTTTATAACACAGAATAATCAATCAAAAATACCTCTGTAAAAAAAAGGGATTCCTATTTTTCCAACAGAGGACAGTGATTTTTAAGCTTCCAAAATTTGTACATAGATTTGGACGTTGATGGGTTAAGCGTGAGGAGGTGACAAACAGACAGATAAACTTTCACATTTATAATATTGGTAGGAAAGTAAGAATTTTTTACCTAACTTAGGCATTACAAATTCCACATCCAGGCAGTGCCCTCAACTTGTCTGTTGAGTGTACGTTCAGATGTTTGTGGGACATTACTGCAGATCAGCATATGCTCGATACTCTCGTGAGTTTGCGAGACTACAATATTTGCTACATTTACTTTTGGCTAGCAGAGTTGATAAATAATATAACTCTTTATCTTAAGAAACAGCCTATAGTAATAATCTTTCAGCAGAGACATGTCTGCTGAAATTAAGAAGTTATACATAGGATGTGTAGACAGCCAGTTGGGTCAAAATCCATACTTAATATTACATACTAATGCGAAAGTGTGACTGTCTATCTGCCTGTCTGTCTGACTGTTACCTCTTCATGCCCAAACCGATTGATGCTGAAATTTTGTATGAATTTACTTTAGAGTCCCGGGAAAAGACGTAGGATATTTTTATCTTGGAAAAATGTACGGTTCCCGCCGCGGTATAGGGATTTTAGCGCAACTGAGTTGCAAGCGTCATCTACTATCCAGGCTTTGATAAGTGCAAAACTGCTTGAGCTATTAGGGTGAAGCCAAAAAAAGTAATTTGTGAGTTGTGAGTCGCAGAATTTCGGTCGCGTAAATATCTTTTCATACAAATCATGACTCACAAAATTACGCTCGTGTGAATCAAACTTGACTTTTGTATGAAACTGAATGCAGCAGAATTTCTGCCAACCGAAATTCTGCGACTCACAAATTACGCTCGTTTGGCTTCACCCTTAGGTCTGTATTTTGTCATCAGCTCTTCAAATGCCTTAACAACAAACCTACATCTGCCTATACATATACTATATAATAACACAAAAAACAACATACCGACAAATTTCATAACATAATGCCCGGAATATAATTGCAAACCGATTGGAAGAACTTGTTGTCGATTTCTCACGCTAGCGCGAGTTGATATTGATAAATATATTTCCTTACCGTTAATCCAAGCTGTCTAGTATCGGTTAGTACCTTAAAATTTTGGGTTCACAAATAGGTAATTTATTATGTACTAAATTTATAAAGATCTGATTATGTCCTTTAGCATAGCTGGACATTAACTCGTTAATCCGTTAAACGTTAATTAACGAAGTTAACATTTTGATTAACGGATTAACTTTTAAGTTAACTTTTACAAATATTAACGGACTTGTTAACTTCCGTTAATATGCAGAAGTCCGTTAATCGTTAATCCAATGCCTAAAACAGGTTCAGACAGTTAGTATGAAACGACAAGTGCCCGGCGGGCGGGCAGCGCGGCGCCGCGGCACGGCAGCAGCGAAACAAAAACAATACGTGGGATAATATATAAATATAATACGTGGGAGAGCCATGCTTCGGCACGAATGGGCCGGCTCGACCGGAGCGGGAAAAAAACTAGATACATTTTCAGGCGCATGCGAGTGAGAAGAGATTTGTTTCATTTTATCATTTCATTACTCAGCGCCGGTGCTTATAGAGAGAGTGATTTGTTTATTGTTACTATAAATCATTTGCATTGTGATGTACAGTATAATTTAGTTAGGTAGATATAATAATTATAGAAGTATTTTGTTTTGTCCCTAACATGTTAACTTCCAAAACCTTAAGCCCGGCCGCACATTGTCCGAATTCTGATCAGAAACAGTTGAATTTCGCCGGACCGTCACCCCGCACACTATCCGAAATATCCTTCCGGCGAGTTCGAGCTCACTCGGCTCAGTACAAAATGTAGACAGCGCGGACGTTCAACTGTTTCGTATCAGAAATTTCGGACAATGTGCGGCCGGGCTAAACCAACAGGTTTTGTATGTACACTAAGGACTAACGCAATGATATAAGTTACAAAAAGGCCATATGACACATATTAACGGATTAACGATTAACGTTAACTTGCGTTAATTCGTTTGAAATGTAACGCTTTAACGTTTAACGAAGCTAACATTTTTTTTAACGGATTAACGATTAACGAAGTTAACTATTTGATTAACGGTGCCCAGCTATGTCCTTTAGGTACCGCGGTAGTTATGTCGAAAATCGAAATCATTAACTTAATATACCTAGCGGAATAAAGCAACAACCTCGAGCTGTCAAACGAAACCAAAATTGGTATTCATCTGTGTGAAAAATATGTGTACGTATACACTTACACAAGCATGATTGAACATGAATTCTATGATATTAAATTGTCAACGTGCGGCACGCGTGCCACTGGACGTCAAAAAAAGAGTGCTGCTGTCATTTATCACCCGTCTCTTTTTACCACGCAGTGTTACTGATAGTGACATCTCTCTTGCTCAGGCCGTTTCTCTATTCCGCTAGGTATATTAACTTTATGGTCGAAATAGGAGCGATAACTTTATTGGATACAGACTACAGTCATTATTATTACAGACTAGATGTCCCGCGCGGCTTCGCCCGCGTAAATTAGGAATTTTACGGAAACCGTACATTTTCCCATAAAAATAGCTCTTATGTCCCTACTCCCTTCACTTGGTCTACTCTATATCTGTGCCAAATATTGCCATAAAAATTGCTCCAGTAGTTCGTAATTTCTAATATTTCCCCCGTTTTTCCCACATTTTCCTGAGTTTCTTCGGTCGTATTAGTCTTAGCCTATAGTCTTAGTTCTTACTCGATAAATGAGCTATCTAACACTGAAATAAGTTTTTAAATCGGATCTGTAGTTCCTCCGATTCCGTTCAAGCAAACATACTCTTCAGGTTTATAATATTAGGTAGGTATAGATTTTTTTAAATTATCGCTTGACAAACTCGAGTCTCGATCTAAAAGACTATGAAAAGTACTTACCAATAACATGGTATAATATGGTAGTGATGATGATGACGATGTTGATGATGAATGTAATTTGCATAGAAGCATATGCTTTCCGTTCTTAAAACAACGCCGAAACTCCCAAACTTGTATCTATAAAGAATCAGGAGTTCTCTCAGCACCTTCCGAACCACGGTATACCAGGTATACCTCGGTTCAAAATCTTACTTGTTGGTAGCATATGCTTAGAATACTTCTCACGAAACCGAAGTCACCACATATTTCCCTATAATTTTTGAGGAGTTCCCTCGTTTACTTATGGATCCTTCATCAGATCACCACTTTTGTGAATATAATACCGAATTGGGATGATACCCTATATTTATGATGATACCCAAAAGAAAAATTTTGAAAATCGGTTAACAAACGACGGAGTAATCGTTGAACATAAGAAAACGAACATAACACCTCCCCCATTTTGAAAGTCGGTTAAAATTGTAGCCTATGTGTTATTATGATGTTTAAGCTATATTATTGTAAAGTTTCATTAAAATCCGTTCAGTAGTTTTTGCGTGAAAGAGTAACAAACATCCATACATCTACATATACATCCATGCATCTATACATCTGTGGGATAATGCGTGGCGACGCTAAAGGAAGATCTTCCGACCGAGCGAGGTGTTATGCTCGGTCAGGCCGAAGCCCACGTGATACATTTCAGCTGTCGTATATATACCGACGCGCTCAGAAAACTTCGATAGCGCGATGCAGGAATATTAGGCGATTTGTGGGTACCGCCACACATCCAAAATTTTTCTCACCTTTTAAACCTTCCCTAGACCTCCACGAATAATTCAAGACCAAGATAAGATAAATCCGTTCAGCCGTTCTCGAGTTTTAGCGAGACTAACGAACAGCAATTGATTTTTATATATATAGATTTCCAGAGGCGTATGAGTTTTATGACTATTATTTGTGGGGGTTTATGACTCTACGTCCCCTGAGACAGCGTCTAGCTAGCAGCTTGGCAAACATGTTTCTTTGCGGCCTGTACATGTTAAACAATGATCATGATTAACGATGATTGAACAGGCCATTATTGCAGCCATGACAGTCAGTAGATATCTAGGGTAATTCCGTTAGGGACCTATGAGACAAGAGAGTGGTCATGCGTTCAAGCCTTTTTCGTTCGCATTCTACGTTCGATCGGTCAGTCACACAGGAGCAATTCTGACGCGGTCATAACGCCCCCTGTTTGAGCATATCTATGCAAAGTTATCGATACAAAAAACCCAAAACTGACCGCTTGAACGCTTGACCGCGTGACCGCTCTCTGTCTGATAGGTCCCTTGGTAGTTAGACAAGTAGCTTGGCAGGTTGGCTTGGCATGCTGTTTCTCATGCGGCCACATTTGACTCAATGACCATGATTCCAGAAAAAGAATTTCAAGATTCCATGTCATGGTTGCCGCCATGATGGACCTATTCTAAAATAGTTTCTGATAGCTTTATAATAAAGCACATTTCACACACACAAACACTGGATCGAACTGTCACCAGTAGTATTTCAGTACCAATACGACCTGCAAACCTTCAAGAAGAGAGCGTATTCCCTCGCAACACACCTGCAGCTTTTCTAATGTTGCGAGTGTCCATGGGCGACGGTAGTTGCTTTCCATCAGTTGACGCGTTTGCTCGTTATTTTATATTAAAAACTTTGTCCAGGACCATCGATCCGAAGCCCTGCAACCCACGCACGCTGCAGAAACCGAAGCGCGGTGGTGGTTACCCGAAGGTCTTCCTCGGCGGTCTACCCTCGAACATCACGGAGACTGATCTGCGCGTGTTCTTCGGGAGATACGGCAAGGTCATGGAGGTGGTCATCATGTATGATCAGGAGAAGAAGAAGTCGCGTGGTAAGTAGCTCAGGATGTAGAGTCAGTTTAGAGCGAAAGAAGAGAGCAGAATACATAGAAGTTTCGAGGCAGTTTTTAGAGATACTCTCGGCAAGAGAGAGTCCCTACACAGTTGATAACAGTTTAAGATTCCTAAAAAATTGTCATAGACAAAACTCTGTTTAAAGACAGTCTAAAGATGGTCTTGCCTATTAGACAATGCTGTTTTAAATCTGTTGAATCCCAAGTGAGTTCTTCAGTGTAGGTACCTCAATGTATAGGTCAGAGAAATGCAGACAAAAGAAGTTTGTTTTATCACAAAAATCCACATCCAGGCAGTGCCATTGTTTTCACTGAGTAGTGGGACGTTCAAATGTTTGTGGGATATTAACGCAGACCAGCATATACTTGTTGTTTCTATAAACAAACTAGTCTACAAAGTTTGCTACAATTTATTATTTCTAGAATACAATATGTATATCAAAACGACTATTTTGCAGACTGTAGAGTATATAAAATCACTATAGCGGTTGCCAATAATTTTACAAATAATTTTCATAGTTTGTTTAACATTTTTTCTTTCCTTAGGATTCGGATTTTTGTCCTTCGAAGACGAGATCTCTGTTGAGCGCGTCACTCAAGAGCATTTCATCAACCTGAATGGAAAACAGGTAAGAAATTAATGGAATTCTCTAAAGTCAAGACTCAAAATATGATTCATGTGTATGTGTGCTACACAGTCTTAATTATTAAGAAAGTTAGGAAAAGGTAGATAAATCAAGACGTGTCTTAAATTTGATGGAAGGGGGCAAGACTTAAAACAACATGCTTACCCTAATATTTGACCATAGTCCATAGCATTTTCATTGCCAAATTACTTTTCATACATTCCACATCCAGGCAGTGCCCTCAACTTGTCTGTTGTGTGTACGTTCAGATGTTTGTGGGACATTACTGCAGATCAGCATATGCTCCATACTCTCGTGAGTTTGCGAGACTACAATATTTGCTACAACACATTTTGTAACTGAATAATACGTCATATCTTATTAGTTATTTATAATGATATAGGTATATGTATGGTAAAACTGTAAAAATATAACAGAGGAGAAAATGAACTCATCAATGCCTCTTCCAATACAACTACTGTATAATATCTTTTTCAGATTAATGTACCTATGTACAAACATTTTGAAATTTTCACCATTCTGATATTCGATACAAGGCACCGACATTTTTTAACGCTCGGAATTCCAATCTATACTAATATTATAAATGCGAAAGTATCTCTGTCTGTCTGTCTGTCTGTCTGTCTGTCTGTCTGTCTGTCTCGCTTTCACGCCAAATTTACTGAACCGATTGCAATGAAATTTTGTACACAGTTATTCTAGAGTCTGAGAAAGGACATAGGCTACATTTTGATGTGGGAAAATATCTTATTTCCATGAAAATATCGATGAAAATTACTTCGCATTGCGCGTGGCCAGCGCTCATCCCGGGGGTCCTGGGTTCGAGTCCCGCAGGCGGAACAAAAAGTTTTCAATGTTCCTGGGTCTTGGATGTGTATTAAAATAATATTTCAAAAATCTTAAATATATTTTATGTATAATATTATAAAAAATCCAGAAATATATCGACGCGATGCAATGAACATTTTAGTTCTAATACGATTCAACAGATGGCGCTTTTTTTTTACTTCGTTGTAACATAGAACTAATCATACTTATTAGTTATTATGTTTTTGTTTATAGTTTTTAATACGTTAGAATATTATGTTTAATAATATTATCACTTGCTATAATAATAATCAATCTATCTTATCTTATAGAACTCCTACTGCATTTCTAAGGAGTTCGAGTGTGTTGTGTTGGCCTATATTCCATCCAGAAAATATTTTTACATTTTAATTCTAATATATGAAAACAGATGGCGCTTTATTTTTTACTTCATTATTATAACAGAACTAATCATACCTACTTTATTATATATTATTGTTTTTATTCATAACTAGCTGCTGCCCGCGACTTCGTCCGCGTGGACTTTAGTTTATAGCGCGCGGTGTCAACAAAATTTGTGTCAAATTTAAAAACTTTTTCAAACCCTGGTAAGTGGTACCCCTCTTAGGGCCGCGCAGCGCGCTACACCGGAATGGCAGCGCTGAAAGTGCTCGCCTCGCCGCTGCCATTCCGGTGTAGCGCGGCCCTTAATTAATCAAAATACCCAAAAACAGCTGTGCAGTGTGCACATAATCTGTACTAATATTATGAATGCGAAAGTATCTCTGTATGTCTGTCTGTCTGTCAGTCTCGCTTTCACGCCAAACGCCAAAACTACCGAACCGATTGTAATGAAATTTTGTATACTGATAGTCTAAAGCCTGAGAAAGGACATAGGCTACTTTTTTACTGGAAAAAAGGGTTGTAAGGGTCGTAAATTTGTTCAAAAAATCGATAATAGATGGCGCCGTGCGTGTTCTACATCGCGCTGACGCTTGCTCAAAAGTCTTTCTATAAGAGGTGGTATCATCTTACATTTAAGTCTCGATTTTTTTCGATTGTTATATCTATTCTACGGTATTAAATAACTCAGTACTTTATCTGTGCAGGCAGTGACTTAACCTTAAGACCAAATTTCACCAACGACTGTTAAAGTTAATGCTCGAATTAGTATCACGTTAGCTGTTTCGTTTTTCATATGAATGAAAGAGAAGACAGGATATTTTAACAAGCTGTTAACACTAACAGACGTTGGTGAAATTGGGGCTAAACCTATCAATGATAAATAGTTTATGGGTAAAGTTGTGTAATTGGGGGGCTAAATAAGTTTTAAAATTTGGCATAATATATAAAGTTTAACATACAAAAATGAAGTACTTATTGTTTGCACACTGCACAGCTGTATTGATTTAAGGGGTACCAGGGTTTTTTTATAAAAGCTTTTGACACCAATTTTGTTGACATCGCGCGCTATAAACTGAAGTCCACGCGGACGAAGTCGCGGGCAACAGCTAGTATTCTATACTAGGAAAAATGATTATTTTCCGGCCTAAATAAAACATCGTCAAACAGGTTGAGATCAAGCGTGCGGAGCCCCGCGACGGTTCCGGCAAGCTCGGCTCCGGCGGTAGCGGTATGGGAGGCGGCATGGGCGGTGCCCCCGGCGATGCCCCCGCCGCCGGCCAATGGGGTCCACCCCAGGCGGCCCCCATGAACATCATCCAGGGCCACAACGGACAGATGGGAGGCCCCCCGATTAATATGCCGATGGCCGGACCGAATATCATGCAGGGGTGAGAAACTAGCTTTGGTTATAGTAGGGTAACTCTGCAAATGACTCAATAGTGGACTTAATACCTCTAGTCCACCGTCGCTGCGAACTGCGAAACAGCGGCGAACTGATTTACTGTCTCATCCGCCACACGACAGTGCGTTATATTGCATCTCGCTCTATTCCTGTTTCGCAGAGTTTTCGGGTTTTGCAGCGTCGGTGTACTAGAGGCGTAAGTGTGGACTTTTTCAATTGTAGTAGTTGTAGCTATGATCTGATTAGATCGTTTTTAATTAAATTATGTAGGTATTGTTCCCTTGAATATCATTCCATATCTTGTATTTTTTAATGTTCTTTTAGTGAGCTCTTGTATTTAAAGCTGGATTTCAGTTTCCCTAATTATAATCCTCGTCCCACAGCTACCAAGGCTGGGGCACCTCAGCCGGGCAGACGTCGTACGCGGGCTACGGCGCGGCGGGCGGCGGCGCGGGCCCCGGCAACTACCAGGGCTGGGGCGCGCCCCCCGCCCCGCAGGCGCCCCCGCACGCGCCCGCGTGGCCGGCGACCAACAACTACACGCAGCACGCTCAGCCGCCCGCGCAGGGGTACGGCAGCTATGGTGAGTGCTGACTTGAGTATGATGTACTAGGAAATCAGACTACTTAGCAGAAGTTAGAAACATTATCGAACTATGAAGTAAAGCATCAGCCAAACCTGCGAAGTTGCGAAAGTTGCGAAGCGGGAGCGTCTACCGCGCAGGACCATACCATTAAAATGTTTTGCATTGCGGTCGCACAGGTGTGCAAAGCGCCATAAGATTATAATTTCAAAACATAGCAGCAGATTGATTGATTCGAGTGAATTAATGTGTCTAGGTGCTGTCATAATTTTCATAGAATACTATGTCAATTACTATTTGAAGATGAGAAGTGTCCATTGACACTCGCTACACGAAAACTGTAAAGTGTGTAGTCATTGCTATATCTCCGACAAAAAGAAAAGTAAATAAGGCAGCCATAAATAGAAATTTCAGAATGTTATCATAAGATACTAGGATTCAATACAAATGGGGCCATCTAAAGACAAACATCTCTTGTTCTGCCTTTTTGTATTTTCTTTGCCTAGTCCTCCAGTGACAAGGACTAGGATTTCAGCAGTGTATTGATTATGAGAGACTGTTTATATTATGCATGTGGGATATAATTTCAATTTAGACTAAGAACAACTTTACAAATTAACCTACTCTTCCGATAATAATTGTAGCATATTCTTCTTTAAGTAATAAGGTATAGAATAAGTAGAATAATAATTGCTGTTTTGAAAATATCAAAGTGTTTTCACAGAAGTGACATTGGCAAAGAAAATCAACTAGGTTAAAAAGTGACTGGCATCTATGTGTGATCAAAAGAATTCTGTAGGTTTTGACAGATCACCAAAATAGTCTCCAAAACGTCCAGAAATGATTCTGTTAATAAAAATACAATGTAAAATCATCAGTGATAAAACCGATACATATTTTGTGCTAGGCATTTTAACAATAAACAGATACAACCTCTGGTCTTTCACGTCTTTGAACAACGTCGAAAGTGACGTGCAGGCACAAATGTCAAAATAGATCAATGTAGAAATATCAAAACTGACCAAAATATAAACGTCAAATCTGACCAACGTAAAACATCAAAAACTGACAGAAAAATGTGACCAGCGCGTAAACGATTGACGTACAAACGTCAAAGTTGACGCGGAAGTGTCGAGCGCGTCTGATGTCCTGTATGCCCTTTGATTATTGATAAGTGCAGGCGATTATTGTAGGAGATTAGTAATCAGGAGAAAGGGAGCGTGGACAGCGACTGATTAGTGCAAGATCCTTTACTTTCTCCTTATCACTAAACACCTGCATCGATCACGTGCACTGGCACTAATCAAAGTGAATACAGGCCCTGACGATGGGTATTTGTGTGCAGCGAACTACAGTTCGGCGCCCGCGGGCGCGTCGGCCGGCGGCAGCTGGACCAACTGGAACATGCCACAAAACTCCAACTCCACAGGCTCAGGTTAGTCTTGCCAATGTCGCGTCTGTGGGGATTACTGATCTATGTTATACGCTTTACACCATAAAGTTAATATGCCTAGCGGAAAAATCTCGAGCTGTCGAAACGAACGAAAACGAACGAAATCGAAATGGTTTCATCTGTGTGTAAAAATATGTGCACGTATCCACTTATTGTCAACGTGCGGCACGTGCCGACTGGACGTCATAAAAAGAGTGCTGCTGTCATGTATCACACGTCTCTTACCACGCAGTGTTACTGATAGTGACATCTCTCTTGCTCAGGCCTTTGTTTCTCTTCCGCTAGGTATATTAACTTCATGCTTTACACTTATAGCTTGTCAAAAAAGACTAGACGCCGAACATAATTTTTAAATCACATAAAAAGTACGAAAACCTTATTATTGCAAATAAAAAGTGTCAGAGTGTTAATATTTAAAGTGTATGTAAACGTTATCTGTGAAAATACTAGACGCAAAAACTACCATTTGATTGTGCTTATGTTTGGAAAATTTATTTCAGCGTCTACTCTTTTTTGACGGACTGTACGCTGGTAGGTCTTGTGCAGAAAAGGTGTTGGATGGGCTTGACATATTGTATAATACCCGTTGTCACTGATCTGTTTTAATGTTATGTGTGAGCTAATGGCTAATATTGCCCAGTAGTTTTTGACAGCAGTGTATCAATTTACTTAAGCTTTGGACGGTTGGTGAACACGGGCTTTTTTTGCTTCTTATCTACTTGCATAAGAAACAATTCGCCCTTTCTGGACAGGTTCTAACATTCTTCTATTAGTGCTTTATGTGTATTGTATGCATTATAATTATGTACTTTTAATTGTGATATCATTTTTTATGTTAATGCGTCATTATCATTGCATATTTTATTTTTCTTTTACCCTGTTTTTATTTTAGTAAGGTGTGGAGAGCATGTCAGTCATTTAATTAACCATTTTCCACTTAGTTGTTATCAAATCATTTTGTTGTTTTGACTCCGGCATAGTATCGGCGATGTTTTAAGTAGGTAGATCTCCCATATTGTGTCTAAATTCCACATCCAGGCAGTGCCCTCAACTTGTCTGTTGTGTGTACGTTCAGATGTTTGTGGAACATTACTGCAGATCAGCATATGCTCGATATTCTCGTGAATTTGCGAGACTACAATATTTGCTACAAAATTGTTATGGTGTATCTAGACACCTAAGTATAGCTTAAGTCTTAACATAGGGTTAGCTATATATGGTAACATCTTGGTCTACCGTAACATGTAACGGAAATAAGACTAACTAAATTATGAACCGTAAATACTATAAAGATCACTGTTTTACCCTTTTGTTTATACATTAAAATAATTGCTAATTTAGTCAAATAAAGTTATCCACAATTTTAAAATTATGCAGGGTAACAATTTTTACACCGGATCGCTTTTCTATGCATGTTCTATATTTCTTTTCTTATAATAGGTATATTGTACATGTACACTAACAACTAATATATTATGAATTGTAACTAGGTTGTAAAAACTCACTATTTATACTTCTACTTCTCTATCTATATTTATTCTATAACCTAACTATTTCAGGCTCGTACGTGCCGCTATCTGAGGGCGGTGAGATGTACGGTCGCGGCGGCGGGGGCGGCGCCGGGGGTGCGGCGCCGGCGCTGACGGGCGCGCTGTCGTCTGCCGCGCTGAGCAAGTCCAGCTCGGCCGACTACAGCACTTACCAGCAGTACCCGCCGGCGTACCAACAGGACCAGGTATGTACCGCGCACGCACGCACGCACACGTGTACGCAATACGCACATGTGTACGCACATATCGCTCATGACTATAAAGAATGACGGATGTGAAAAACAACTTTACAGCAGAGCAATGCAAAGTCTAAATTGTACACAGCTATCTTAGTATACGAAATTTTTTATATACGAATTTCAGAAACTATGCATAATATAGATTTTTTTTCTTTTCAGCTCATGATAGCTTTGGTTATTAAGACATGTGTGTATGAAATAAAATAAAAAAGTCGATTATGCACATCCGACATTGTTAATAGTCACTGGCGATGTGTACGCACGCGTGCACGCACCACGTAAACGCTCACACGCGCAAAGGGGCGTTGACGCACGATAATACGGGCTGAATGAGTTAAGGGTGTGTGGTATGCCCAAAATGAATATTAACTTGGTACTTAATAATTACATAATATTATGAAATATTTGTATTATCTGTTTGATTTGAAACGGAATAAAAGATAAAAATCATTTAAAACTTTAACTGAATTTAATTGAATCTAACTTTTTAACAATAACATATATTTTATTCTTTCTCAGTTTCGGTTCAATGTGACTGATTTGTAATCGGTATTCACTCGTAATCTCGTTCTAAATCATACATTTAAATTTACATATCGTGCGTCAATGTAGCCAACAAAATACGATTTTATGTAACTGAGATCTAAAGGAAGGAGAAGGAACGGCTTCCTCTTTTGATTAAAATTTACTCTGATGTTACAAGAAATTGTATGTAACATACAAAACACTTGCACGATATATGCACGTAACATATGATACATAAACATAGATTTAATTATTTAAAACATATTGGTAATTTAATATTAATAAAAGTCATTTTTATACAAGAATCTCTTCAATTAGATAAAAAATCTATATTTATGATTTTTTTCACACAATATTTAAAATACCAAAGAAGATTAAAGTTTCAGATACAAATTATTTTCAACATGCCTGCTTGAGCATAACTGTTAAAACAGTTTTAAATAAAAAAAATATTATGTAATTAAAACACAAGAAACTGCTAGCAGTTGTGCTTTAGTGGCTAATTAGAAGTAACGATCGAAAAATATTCTAAAGAAAGTTACAATAGTTTTGGTGTCGAAATATAAATACACAATGACACCAAAAGCTTGTTTTTTTTTTAAAATATGAATCATACAATATCTTTCAAGAACATAAATTATTGGATGAATCATTTCACAGTGTGTTTTGGGAATGGTATTTTGTGTTTTTTAATATTTACCTTAATTTAATATGAAATCATTTTACCTGCAAGTAAAAATGATCCCATCATGCTTTTCATAAAAATCTGGTGCACTTCCAATTATATTGAAAATGTTCAACAGTCATTTATATTTTTTTAATCTTCTTTTTTTAATTAATTACAAAAAAAACTGTGATCGAGTCAAGTATGATTGGAAGATATTTTGGAATAACGTGCTTAAATGCTTTTTAGAGAGTGAGCTTTGCTTTGAGTAGGATGCTTGTGTTTAGAATAGGAAAGCAATATTTTTACTACTTAATTTGTCAAAATGTTGCTTTCCTATACTGAGCTTGTGTTTTGGATATACAAACCACCCATATTTTTGTATCCAAAATAAAAACAGCATATATGCGCCAAACTGGCATATAAGTTGTATATCGAAAAGTACAGCCAAGTTGATGAGTTGTATCGCACTAACCTTGGGGCTCGAATCCTATCCCTCCCCCGTTCGGCATGTCGTCTGTTCCGCTTCCACGTATCGAGTCGGAGAGTGACCCACGATGGCTCCCGATTCAATTTGGCTGTACTCGCCACCAGTTTGTTTGCGATTCAGGAATGTCCGTAGTGCCGGTGAGCGAGCGAAATTCAGCGAACATAGTATTGAATGCAAACAAACAGCATGCATAGACCGATAGTTTGCCTGCATCCGTGTGTCCGACGTTAATACGGAGCTCGCCGCATGGCGCGGCATCGATGTGCGATGTCTTTTTGATTTTCCGAGCTATGCTGCGGCCGCGCGGGCGGAGCCGGTCGCCGGACGGAGTCGCGCCGCCGTCCATAGTGAAAAATCAAGAAGATTCTAGTTGTTTTTGAAGTTTCGCTGAAGGTCTCTCATCACCTCCCCTCCTCTCCCGGGGTTCACGCTTTGCCCAGGCCGTTTCACGCTCCGCGCTACTCACACATCGCTCACAAATCGCTCACACATCGCTAACGGCTGGATTGTGGCGAGTGGGACTTTATGTCTGTAATTCTTCTTTTCCAGTTGGTTGATCAGGGGCCACAAGAATGGCTCCTCCAGAAAGACAATTAGGAATGGGGTGGGTTCGGACGATGGGGTTGTCGCGAAACTCGGGGATTTCTCACTATGGACGGTTCGGTCTAGCGACGTAGCGGGCTCACCTTAAAGGCATCGCACCGCACTAGATTTTAAGCTTCTAGTTCCATTTGTTATTGTTCATGATGCATTTGTAGACGTGCGGGATGGAACGCTCCGTTTCATCTCAACACATGTAAATTGGCATTTAAAGTACAAATTAGTAAAATTTGGATTTTCTCATATTGTTACAGGTTCATTAATATATAACTTAACGATAAATAATATTAAGAGCTGTACTTTAAGTGTTCAGAGATGAAATTCGACCTTTCTGTTTATTGTAACGAGATAATGTGTCGGATGTATCATGGGCGTCACTTAATGCGGCCTCACACTGTAGCTCGAACGAGACACCTTTTATGATTGTTTATTTTGTTTTCGATGTAAGCTGGCCACATTTAGAACATCCATGCCGGCACCGGGCGCGCCGAGTCGAGGCCTCGTTTTGATTACTTTCCAAATTTGTATTTTTGTATCGATCATCGATTTAGATAACTTAAATTTACTCGTTCCCGCACTTACTGCCGGAGGCTTCCACTCGACGCGTCGGCCGCAGTCGATCCGTCGCCAAATCGATCGCTGAATTAAATTTTTACTATAAAAGTAGCACATTAGACGGGGCGATCGGTCTGGCGTCGGACCATTAGATTGTTAACGCAGGTGGCCTAATTTTTAATAAATACGAGCGTACACTTTGTTATTTCAATACATCGAGCACATACCCATTAGAGCGGTAAATTGACTTGCTACCTAAACGCTATTCCGCAAACGCTGATTGGCCAGTACTACCTGCGGCCTGCTCACGCATAAGCGTGATTCGATCATTGGTAAAACACTGTTTTCGACAAAGATCATACCACACCTCTGCGATGGTTACATGCTCGATGTCCCAAGTCGAGGCCACTTCGCGTAATTAAGCCCCCTTCGCGCTAACGGTCCCGTACGTCCCGGGTACGCCCGTATTGTACCCGCGGGCGGAGTCTTAACGTGTGGGCGTGTCAGGGCTCATCGTACAGCGGCGGGTCGCGGTACGCAGCCGGCGAGTACCAGCAGCAGCCGCCAGGTGTGCATCCCCACCCGCACCACGCGCCAAAACACTTCAACGCCACTGAGTTTAACAAGGAGTGGCCCGCCGCCTAGTGCGCACACACGCCCACAACACACATGTCACACGCGCCCCCAACACACACGTACACGTCACGCGCGCCCACGATGCACACACGCATGCAACTAACACGAATGTCTCACGCGCCCACAACGCATACACCCACGCGATTTACATACACGCAAACGTCTCACGCCCCGTCGACGCACACGCCCATGCCACTCACACGCACCCCACACACATACACACATGTCATCGACACTCGCCCTACGAACATTCCACACATCACCTACACGCCGCGAGCTATACAACACATGCCGCGCGTCAAGCCGCTCACCCCGCATGCGACACCTTTCACACCGCAAGCCACCAGGCCCGTTCAGACAGCGAGGCCACAGAAAAATCACACTCCACAAAACATTCGTAAATCACATAACACTCACGCCACACGGAGCACTCAACGTACGTTACTCACTCATCAAGAAAGTCCACATGCGTCGCAGAATACTCCACAAGACACACATGCGCCACAGACTACTCCACTAAACACACATGCGCCACAGACTACTCCACTAAACACGAATGCGCCACAGACTACTCCACAAAACACACATGGGCCACAGACTACTCCACAAAACACACATGCATTACAGACTACCACCAACAGCGCACTGACCACGTAAGACAAACTCCGTAGCACAACACGCGTCTAGCTGATTTTAGCCGAATTATTTACGGCAAACTATACTATCTACCAGCTCGGTAGCCGGTTGTATGCGTGTGTGCATCGGTAGCGCAGTGACATACACGGACCGACAGCACGAAATTTATAATATTATGTAGATCTCGACACTAACGTTTTGATACCTCCATTTGACTAAGTAACTATGACTCCTCGACTATCACCGATATTGCAATACTTTTTATGCGTGCTAGTTCAGAAAGTTTTATCATCAGTTTTAAAAGAATATTCGCTAAATATTTAAAATTGTTGCAATTGTATTTATAGTGACGAAACCTAGTGTAAGATGCAATTTTTTAAGTAATTTATAAAACAAAACGCCATCGACTGCATTGACACAAACCCACGCGATGATATTTAGTTATACAAAGTAATTGTAATTGTAACTATCGAGGTTAGACGTTTGTGTAGTTGATCATTTGGATCGTAATGGATCACTCGGATCCCTTGGATGTTCACATAGTGTAGTAGCGGAATTGTCCCCCAAGTATTCGCGGCTCCTCCGCGCGTCGCTCGACGCGACTCTTTAATTCTTTTGGATGTGGGCTCTTTAACATTTTACCTTTCGTATTTTCAATCAAGTTTTTATCGATACAATGATTCGTTTCAATGAGGCGCCACGGACCGCAGGCGGGCGGCACCCGACAGAATCGACGGATCGAGGCCATTTAGGGAAATTACCTAAACGACTTAACTTAAGCTAAATAACTTGTATAAATATTCGGTATATATATCTATATGTATGGTTAATATTAGAGTTTTGGTTACGTACTACCCACTAGACTTAGGAAAACCGTAGGCATATAATGAAATAATTATTACGTTAATATTATCAAAACAATATAGTCTGACTGAACGTGATTTATGTCGTTTTTAATTTTCCCGTTTTGTTTTGTTTTTATTTAAATATAAAAATAGGGGAGCAAATCTGTATAAATAATATTCGTATTTTATATTATTTTTTATCTAATGAATTTTAGTTGTACGTGAATTTTAAGTCTATAATGGATATACTTTAATGACCTGCCAAATCGACGAGCGAGCGTAAGCGCTCGTAAGCGCTCGTCGAGCGAGACGCTCAAGCATTTAGGTTAGGCCGGCCGGCGCCCGCACCGCTCGCGCGGACCATTGTACATAATGTCTGCCCCTCCCCCGACGGGGAGCGCGAAGCATAATAATTTTAATCGATTCTTGTCACATAGTTTTAAAGATTTTAATTTATGTGATTGCCAAATATTTTTAAAAGCTGTATAGAGGTCGAGCGTAGGTCGCCCGCGGCTCGGCGCGCGCGCGCACCCCCGCGTGGGTTATAATTTAAAGTAACACTTTTAGATTAAATTTAATGTTAGTCCTTTACTGTACTATATCGCTCAATCGTTTGACCGATCGACTGATTAAAATTTTAGTGATAAGCTAAGTGATTAGTGCCGGCCCGGGCGCGCGCCGCGCCGCGTCTGTAATTACTAGAGTTTACGTGCGTACTGATGCCCCCCCAGGGGCCGTTCCTTTAATTTTAACTAAATAAGATTTGTTGTAATTCTAATAGGCGAATCGTCGATCACGTTCAACGCATAATTCCGATCGGATAGTGTAGGGTTAGTCGAGTTGGCACCGCGAGCTGCGCTCCGGCTCGGCGTCGCGGTCCGGCGAAAGGTGCGGAGTGACGAACGCTAAAACATAGTGACAACGGACGCCTTTACATTGTGATGTTCATAGTTAACGCGCATATTGATACATAGCTCTATATAATGTAACACGACTCGACTGACGCAGTATATTATTTAGGAAATGTTATTATGTCGAAGGTGATGTAACTACAGTGCCTGACCGCTGCCCGGCGACTTCGTTCCCCATTCCCCCCGCGCCACCCGCGCTAGACTCGCCCGACTCCCGATGTGTTCCGCGTCTGCCCGCCCTCGCCCTCGCGACACGTTTCTGTTCCTCTTTACGTAACGTAGGCTAAATATACAACCACCGACGCACGGTAACGTCTGTTTAATATAAGGAAACGATGCCTTACAAAAAGTTAAGTGAATATATAGATGATTTATATTATGTTATTTTCAGTGATATTAAAATTAGCACTAAGGCGTTAGGGGCTCGAGCCCGAGCGACACCTTCGGAACGGTTAAGAACTTAGTTTGTAATGTACCATCGGGGCAATCCTTCTAATTAACATAAAGAGTATAATTTATTTAAATAAAGGTATAATATGTATTAGAAATTTTAGATTTACTCGAGACGATTTAAACTTAGTGCAAATTATTGTGAAAGAAAAAAATCAATTGATACTATTTATATGGTTTTTATTATTATATAGGTGAAGAGCATAAAATATTGGATGAATTTATTAATTAAAATAGTTAGCGAAATACAATATAAGACTCGTTAGAGGCCGCGATCTGTCGGTCCCCGCCCACTCTCAGCTCCGCCCCCTGAGCCCCGCCCGCCTGACGTCACACTATACTATATTATTATATTATAATCATGGCTTAACTGTAGTGATGTTGTGTAGTTAACTATTTGGAACTCTGTTTGTATTACTTGTAATGTACGCGGTTTTTATATGTGTATGTTTATCCAGTAGTACATTGTGTGTAAAAGTGTATTTTTGGTAAATGATATTGGGCGAGCGAGCCCTATCAATAAACATTAATCGTAATTGACTAATTATATTATACTACCCCTAGTGTTAACTCTAGATTAGCAGGACTTTTTTTAAGTTTATTTTATACATTTCTCGAAAACGAATCGCATTTAACGATGCACGGCCGACCGCCGCCGATTATTTTATTAAAAAGCAGGTATTACTAATATAAAATCCTCGTATTTATACTAGAATTATTATATGATATAATTATTGTAATTATCGTGAGAAAAAAGGGAAACATTAATCGTAAAATAATTAAAAATATTCGCACGGGCTTTATTAATTATAATATAAACCTAGGGCAAGTTGTTGATTAATTTCTGTTTTAAAAGGGATAAATGTTGATTAATTTTAAACTATATTATTTTTGATAGTGAATTAAAGTACATACAATAATTGTCGAATTAGATTTACAAAAGGTTAGCACTCGTGACTGATGTACAATATACTTACGGAATACGTTATGCTGTATTAAGTTAGCCGGGCGGCAGGCCCGAGTAAGACTATTATCTAGATTTGTTATAATGTTATTTGTAAACTAAATTAGTTAGCAGTAAAATACATTTTGACGGTGTTTATATAAAAAGGAAAATTATGATAGACTAACGTGAGTCCTTGTTTTTTTTTTGTTCTTTTAATTATACCTAATGATAATTAGTTAATTACGGTTTGAATTAATGATAATTTTAACCGAAGCACTAAAGTAAGCTCTTACGAAGGTATTGTATCTATTTGAAGTATGCGCTATCGCAGAGTAACGATTAAGGTTTTTTCGGAGTAGAAACTACTGCATTAATCATACTAGGTATTTTGGGTATATATTAGAGTTAGTTTTTAACTGGTATAATAAGTATGTAGTTTGTAATGTAATGAAAATATAAAACGGTTTGTCGTAGTTTACTATAATTAAGCTTCTTCTATCTTTAATGATTTAAGTAATTACTACTGGTTGAATAATTAAAAAATATTAATATTACCACTGCAAATACATGAGATATCTTATGATGAAATATATATCTACTTTAAGGACATTATAAAACGTAGATAATTAAAAGAAATCAAAAAATTTTAAAAAATAAATGGCATTTTTAATGGTCCACCCCCGTCCCTTAGAAATAGTACATACAGACATATCATAATTTTTGTTTTTATATTTACAAAAACATGACAAGCTTCGTAATAGTCTTACACACAGATTCGTGTTCCCAAAGGTATTTCAACTAAAAATAACGAGTCATCATTGAAAAATAACGGGTGTTCAACATAAATATATTTAAAAAAAACTTAAATTATACCATAATGTTGTTAAATCAATAAAAGTTATACAATAATGTAACTTTGGTGCCGCTCGAAAACGTGAAAATTAACTTCTGCTAATCGGAATAACGGGTTTTATTAATTTACTGTTAAAAACGACTTAATTTGTCGCAACTAGATTTTTTCGTCTCATTATTGAAATTAACTATATTTCTCGACGTATACAATTTTATAATTGGACTTGTCAGTTATTAATTCTTTCATTTGTTTATTACTGGCGATATAGAGACTATTTATTATGACAGTGGGTATTTTTAATTGTAAAATCATTGGGACACTGAGCTTAATATTTCTTGTCACTAAGATTACACACAATTACATAGCTAACTAAAATCTCTGTGAATATGTAAGTATTGCATAATATTTCTATTTATATCTACGCTCATCAGCTTTTTATCTACATATTGAATATTTCTATCATACTTTAATCTCTATAATCATTAGGTAGACGGTTGAGGCTGGAGACATAAAAAGCACTGCCTTGAATTAGCAATAACTCATTGATATGATATTATACTTCGAAAATTCTTCGCTAGTAGCGACTTTCGATTCGCCATGATCAATTAGGACATAAGATCTTTTATTGACTATCTTCCCACCAAGGGGTAAAAAATAAAAATTGAACCGACTGTATGTATAATTTCAATGAGTTTCGCTGAATTCATTGCCGAGTCCGTTTTTGTCTGCAGTCTAACTGTATTAGGTTGATCTTTAGATAAATACTAAAACATAATAGACGTTGGATAGATACTAAAACTTTAACGATATGTTGACAGACGTTGAGTGTGTGAACAGCGGCACAAAGTTCCAGACTGGACAACAGATAAATGTAGAATTCGCCACCACACCACAGGTTTTAATTGAATACTTCTAGAATAATCCAAAAATGGAAATAACCTCCACACCGGTTTCGGTGACGCTTGCCGGCTTTATTGAAACCAGGCCAGTTACGCAGGAGTAATTTTATAGTGCCCAAGTGTGTGCGCACTCCGCTTCGATCTGTTGCTTTTGTAGTTTATGGAAGTATCGACAGATTTTAACGTGACGCTATGTGCAGGTTACCAGACCAGTTACGCAGGAGTAATTTTATAATGCTCAAGTGTGTCCTTTTACTCTCATAACCCAGTGGGACGGAAGTCCGACACGACTGGCGAGAGATCAGACGCAAGGCCGGCTCCATCCATCCATGCGTCGGATGGACATGTAAAAAGTCGGTCCTGCGCCTGATCTCTCGCCAGTCGTGTCGGTCTTCCGTCCCACTGGGTTATGAGAGTAAAAGGAATAGAGAGTGCTCTTGTGTAGTGCGCACACACTTGTACACTATAAAATTACTCCTGCGTAACTGGCCTGGTTTCAATGAAGCCGGCCACCGTCACCGAAAACGGTGTGGGAGTTATTTAAAAATGAATGAAAAATGGAAGTGTATTTTGTAGAAGTAGGGATCTCTATCGTAAAGTAAAAGATATAATATAAAAATATAACCCAAGCGTTTAATTTCTAAAATTCAGTACAACTACGCTATTTGTATTACGAAAGGCCTATCAAAATAACCAACAGTAAATAAAGTATTGTTTCAAAACAGGTCCCTATGATGTGCGGTGGTATGGTGTCGCCTCAACCTTCTTTTTGTAACGTATCAGACTCTTCCACATTACAAGGTTAAATTAATTCCCTCTATCATGTTACCCTGGCAAACCAGTAAACTAAGTAGCTCTTGGCGTAGCAACACCTTAGGAAAGTCGATCCAAGTCATACACAAAACTAGCGGTGGTTATCTAAAGGAATATTGACTATTGTTTTAGTCATGTTTGTATCTTCACGTAATTTTGCTTTCTGTGCAAATGCAAGTACAGATAATATAAATAGTCAATCGTCCTTTTCAACTCACCGCACTGTAGTTTCATAATCGAATAGGGGTTTAGAGGTATGTATGCTTAGATTTGAGATATCATTGACAAATCTCAAGTTGGCGGAAGATTGTGGTGCGTGGTGCGGGTAAGTTTTTTTTATTACAACTTAACCAAGTAAGTAGACGCTTCGATCAGTTGCTTTTGTAGTTTATGAAAGAATCGACAGATTTTAACGTGACGCTATGTGTAGGTGACGATTATGAGTACTCTGGCGGATCCGGCGATGGTCACCAACGGTCGTCCAAACGGAACCACTCAACCAGCGGGTCGGCATCGTCCTACCATCCATACAGGCGTTAATTCCTACAAGTGATCCTCACCGTTCATGCTATTTTGGTACCTGCGTTGACATACTTCGGTATGCCAAAACGTTCTGCATTTCAGTTTTTTTTAATTGACGGTAGTCCTACTTTTTCGACTACCCGCATAGAGGTAAAAATTTTTGCTAACAATATTAAACTTCTTTTAAATAATTTATACACTAAATCTAGAGGAGAAGTAAATATGATATGTATTATTTGAGATTATTGTCCGAAAATTAGGCATATCACTATTTTTATATCTGTATAAACAGGTTTTCAACAATCTTTGTATTAGAATGGATTGATTTTTGACACAAGTGTATAAGAAAATTTGACTTTAAACAAGAATTGACTATAAGTTACATAAATGTTTGATAAAATTAATGCATATATATATTTATTTTCTTATAAACTTGTTTCTGACTACATTAAGATAGGATAGATAGTTTCTCTTTTGGATGTAAATGTTTTTCGTTTTCAAGGTTTTATTACCAAATTCATATGTTTTTTTATATACAAAACAGGGTTATAAGAAGATTTTATTAATAATTATTGCAAACAAATAGCATGTTTTGTTTTTTAATTGATTTTATAACCAAATTTCTTGTATTTGATGAACTTTAGGTGCACCTAAATTGTTTTTATCTTTTTAGTTTAAGCTGTTTATATTTTCGCTTTTTTCCCTGATTTTTTTTGTCAGTTTTGATTTTAATTTCTGCCAGTTAATTTGTTCTGCTATAAGTGCTCAGATCTTTTTAACCATTTCTATATAAATAATTTTAAAATCTTAAGTGCATAGAATTTAAGAGCTCGTTAGGAAATCATGTCTTAACAGTACTTGTAATAAAATAGTTATATATAAAATGTAAAACACCTTGGCGCCCAACGTGGGGCTAATAGAATCGAAAGCATTTATAGTGTATTAAATATGTATGAATATTAAACCTCCGATTATCGCCACTTGTAATAATTTTGCTATTAGAAGATGCTAGGTTGATTTTTTCTGATTTCATTCCATAGGGGGATATTAGATTATCATATTATATATTGGATCCGAGATCATTGAGTCAATTATATTGGATAATGTAATATAGACATATGATTCATTTCTTCCTTGATCATAGATTTTTGACATTTGCTGAGAGATTGGATCCAATACGGTCATAGAAATAGGTATTGCCAGTTATTTAATATAAAAAAGAGTTTTTTAATTTCTTGTTCGTTAATATGTTTCAAATAATGTAATGTAATTGTTTTTCTAATTATATACTTGGATAATCTTGCTGAAATAACAAAAAACAAGCCATATTAAAAATGACGATGTCTTTTGACAAATCGAATTCTCTGAGATCTAGTAACCCTGACGTCAATACCTGTCAGCGTTAGCGCTCTCCATTGGCTAATGAAACCACATATGACGTAAAATAGAATCAATGAAATATGATAATGTAATTTGCAGATATGATCAAATGATCATATATATTGGATCCTATATAATATGATCATATAAATGATAATGTAATACCCCCCTTAATATTGTTGTAAGACATCATTATTTTGCTACTTTTATGTAGGTTCTGTGCAGCAGAATATCTCACCTCTGAAAAACACTTTCGATTTAAAATAATCGATAACAAAATTATAACCTCACTGGATTTCAAAAAAATTGTCATTCAGCGGTCGAAAAGTAATTTTTGTCACGGTACTATGTATCTATGTAAAACAAATAAACATACTAATATTTTTAAGTTTTATTTAAATTCATATTGTGACATTCCCATTTAATAAGATTCGTATCAGATAAATGTACCTAGTTACCTACCAAATAAGATTTTAATTTTTTCAATAAGTCTTTGCATTACATTATTATTATTAATATTGGGTAAGTAAATCATGCCAAAATATTATGTAAAGATATGATAGATGAGAATTTGTAAAATAACATGTACAGTACTTATATTATACAATAGAACAGATATAATTTATTCAATCATAACATTAGGCTACTAAAATAAGATCAATTGCCTTCTAGACTTTGAACTATAGTTATAAAGCAAAATATTTACTTATAAATATACTAGGTACTTAGATTAGTTAAAATCCTATGTTTAAAAATCTCGAATAAATAGTATAATTTAATTTCTATTATTTTAATTGAGTCTTCGTTTTTAAGATTATTGGACAGATAAATTTAATTTTATCGTTTCATTTATATTTTTTAATGTAATGGAGTATAAACTACGTCTATTGGAATAGTTTTTCGCATATATCCCGTTCAAGGTTTGGTAGGTATGGTGTAGGGACCGCTGTAATCGTGTTGTATGCGAAAAACTATACAATTCTAGTTAAAAAAGCATCGTTGATCACAAAATACTATGTGCTAGAATTACGTTATAAGTGCAAAATTATTTTATGGTGGGTAGACGTCTTGGTAAGGTAAGGCACAAGGATAGGCAAGGGTCATAGGCAGCAGGGACTAGGATTTGGGAAGTCATAGTTGGAAGTAGCTCTTTTTGGCGAAGAAAGATAACAATTGAAATGGTACTTTAGACACTAGATATACATCTTAGGTCCTTACGCTATTCATGTACACGTAGGCCAAAAATAAGGTTCGATTTACATACGTCCGCGCGTTCAAGCGGTTCTGCTGCTACACTACGAAATCTCAATCAATTGTATTAAACGATTGTTAGTGATTTCGCTGTGTAGCGGCCAAACCGGTCGAACGCGCGGATGGTAATAAATCGAGCCTAAAACCCTCTAGAATAAATATCTCTAGAAAAGATATTGGATGTTATTTAAAATGTAAGAAAAACGCATTTAGCTAAATGTGCATTTGTGCATTTTTTTTCTATTCAATTTGCAGTTGACGTGAAACAGGCAACATCGCTTCATCTGCGCTGACGCTGGAACCATACTGCGAATTGAACAGAAAAATGAAACGGGAATTTGGCTTTTGGAAACATGCATCGTTTAGAGCGTCACGATGGTGGATCATTTTACAGACAAATGCTTCTTGGGCTCGCTTATGCTAGACGAGACTATATTTCCTCGTCTATGTATTGATGAAAGAGAAGACAAGATATTTTGACAAACAGCTACGAATAAACAAGACTGGCGTAAGTGGGCCCAATTTGCCAAGATGTTATCTTCAGCTTTTATGGGCCCGAGAATTTCCTAGACCGTGTCTCCGAGGTGGTTGGTCGAGTCGTGTTAGTCAGGTTTGTGTGCGGTCAGAGGGCAGTGGAGGCGCGTCGGGCACAGTTGACGCAGCTGCACGCGCTCGGCCGCAGCTCGGTTACGCTGGGACGGGCCTGCGACGCACGGTAACATAGTTCTCTGTAGCGCGCGCAACCTGAAACGGGGAATACAATGATTTAAAATGTTATTGTAGCGGAGATATTTAGGCTGGTATAAATAGTACTCAAGATGCATCTCGGTCTCAAGACACGGTTCAGGCTCTGTGATTGGTTGGCTGTCAACATTTGGACCAATTACAGAGCCGAACCGCGTCTTGAAACCGGGTCGCATCTTAAGTACTTACTATTTATACCAGCCTTAGTCCTACCGGCCCCGTCGAGCAAGCAACACCTTTCATTTCCTAAGGACCATGTAGCAGTGGCGGCCTAACCCATTGCGATGTCCCGGGCAGACGGTCTTTGCGGGGACCTTTGTCTTCGAAAAAATGCCCTGCAAGACCGAGGCCACGGGCGATTGCCCTGTTTGCCACCCCCTAGGGCCGCCACTGCTATGTAGTATTAACTAATTGGTAAGCAGGCATTGAAGCACTTGCCTGTAGGTGGTAGAGCAAGCCTCGTGTCTGCCGCGAAACCGCGCTGTGCGAGTCGATCCAGCAGCGTGGTCGCCGACCATCACCTCTCATTGTCCACCTCGGTGCCTGGAAGAACAGTATACCATAAAATATATGCCTCTCGGCAGCGGACTACATGAAATAACCGCAGACGACTTGTGAGTTGTGGGCTCGTCTGGTCTGGTTTGTATTAATTTATTTTTAATAACCTCGTAATTCGTATCTCTATTAGAGGGTATTATACATAGACTTAATATATACTGTCGAGGTTTATGGTATTATATAAGTACAACTGCTGCCAGTACCAGTGCCAGTTTATATATTTTTTTCCGAGTGTATCTAGGCCACTTAATTTTCGCTGCCCCATGTACGAAATCTGCCGCCCCCGAGGACGCTGCCGCCCCAGGCCGGTACTCGGTACACTAATGCTTTATTTCCAAATCGGCTACAAACTAAAACTTTAGCTAGGAGCTAGCCCCAGCGAGAAGAATCGGCGTAAGGCACGCAATAATATTTAATATTTTATATTGGTAATTTAGTAGGTAATGTATGAAAAACCAAGGTATGAAACTCGTAAGCATTAGCGAACATTCTTGTAATACTAATATCGGTAACTGTGTAGAGGTAGGCCTATTTATTTTTGGTATCTACTCAATACTTTTATAACTTATTCAATTACTTATAGCTTACTTTTAGATAATGAAATCTGTTTTTGTTCAATCTTGAATTGAATGAAAAAGGATCGGGACTTACGTAATTTAATGAGGATTTCCGAAGTACGGCACGTAATCGATTAATTTTGGTCTAACCATATTAATTCGTATAATGTAATACCGTACGGTACGGTACCAAAGTAAAAGATGGCTGACGGACGGATGCGGACTGTCCGTACCTATTTAATCCTAAGTAATGAAGAAAGAGATCTTTGTACTTAGATACAGCTGTTTGATAGGCAAACCAAAGGAGGTATAGATAACCGACTTAATATTTGCATTCAGCCGCGATATGTTAAACCGTTTAATAGCAACATATAAATTTAAGTAAGTAGGTATTACAATTGATTGATATTGTTATAACTAGTAACCTCTTATCCTTTCTTCAATGTTGCTTAAGAGGAGTCCACACCGCCGTTTTTCCATACAAACGTTGTCCCCTGTTTCCTCCCTGGATAATGCCGGTAGAGCTTTGATTTTTTTCCTGAATATCTATGGCCACTATTAGCATGTCCCTATCTTTTCATTTTTTTCATAATTTTATTATTAAAAAAGATAAAAACGTCTAAAAACCCCAAAAAGTGGCCAGATTTTCCTCTGTGTTCAAACACCCAGAAAACAAAACTGGCTAAAATATACAAAAAAAATAAAACTTAGGAACACAGCTTAAGCCTTGCTTTAATTCTTAATGAAAAAAGCACTTAAATCGGTTAAGTTTTGGAGAAGGAATCAGCGGACAACGAATCGAAGATTTTCTGTTGTTTTATTAGAACTTTTGTCGTGTTGTCTCTATCGCGCTCTGCGGTGGGAGACTTGAGATTGGTGAGACTGCAATACATTTTCAAATTCTCTCGCCCCTGGTGTATCCTCTTAAAGAATAGAGTTTGGAGTGTACCAAGGCCAGGGTCAAAGGGTTTGTCCCTACCCCCTTCCGCTACTTTACCTTCGTTAGTTGCGGGTGACACTTCCCTGGATCGCTCCGCTCGCGGCGACGCGGAGGCGTCAGGGGGATCCTGAAATAAATGATAATTATTGATGATATACAGGGTGTAACAAAAATAAGTGATAATACTTTAGGGTGTGTACGTGTTCCTTGTAGAGAGTTCACTGTGAAAGTAGCAGCGCTGAAAGACCAAAATTTTTTTTCACTTTTGTATGGGGAAACTCGTGGCGCTCGGGCCTTTGCCCATACAAAAGTGAAAAAAAATTTTGGTCTTTCAGCGCTGCTACTTTCACAGTGAACTCTCTACAAGGAACACGTACACACCCTAAAGTATTATCACTTATTTTTGTTACACACTGTATATGAAAGTGTAGGTAGTTTTTTGTTGTCTTTCCTTTTGTGTTAACAAAATATGACAATTATAATATTATGTTTTGTCTTAGCTTTCTTACAGACAAATATATGGCACAGCGTAGACCATAGATAGGAAAGAGTTAGGCTTACTTCTAAAATCTGTGAGTTAGGTTAGGTTAGTTATTATCGTGGTACTGTTCCCGCAGGGAACATAAAACATGGAAGGCGTTAATCAGGAGAAAGCAATTGTGGACAGCACAGAAATGTGGACAGCGACTGATTAGTGCAAGTCCTTTATTTTCTCCTAATCACTTATCACCTGCACTCGCACTAATCAAAGTGAAAGTGAATACAGGCCCTTCTGAAATATACCTGTAGGTACATAATATAATTATATTATTATGAGCTATTCAATAATATTTACAAAACTCTATACTTATCATAAAGTACTTAATAAATTATGAATACAGGAATACCTACTTATATGTATTTGATAACTGCGTTGCGTAAAAATTCAATTATCGAGCGAAAACCGTAAAATTTTCCATTACAGTATCCCATGTCATTTCGGCTTTCCCGGGACTTAAGAGGAGTCCACACCGCCGTTTTTACATACAAACGTTGTCCCCTGTTTCCTCCCTGGATAATGCCGGTAGAGTTTCTACTAAACAATTGTATAATAATTTACCACCTAAGAGTTGTGTTAAGTTGTCATGCATACATTTTAATATTCGATCTTTAATAAAGAACTTCAATAAATTACAGCAAACTATTTCAGACTGTAAGTTTCCAATAGATTTAATTGTGCTAACAGAAGTTGGTATATCTAGCAATGTAATTCATTTATTTAACCTACCAGGCTATAACCTACATTCACAACTACGCACTGATAAAAGAGGTGGTGGAATTATTATTTATGTACGAAATCACTTAAAATTTACCCTAATGCCTTGTAAAACTATCATGTTCGAATGTATTATTGGCACAATTGAACTAGTTTCTGGTTGTGATGCGGTCGTCTGTGCAGTCTACAGGCCACCATCCACTAACAAGAATCTGTTTGTAAAGGAACTTAGTAATTATATTTCAAAGTTTGACTTAAAACAGAACTTTCTACTCATTGGGGACATTAACATAGACCTAAAAATTAAAACATCACACACTGAAACATATTTAAGAGCTCTGTCTGAGCGCGGACTGATGTGTGGAATTTCACAGTACACAAGAATTGAAAAAAGACTGAATATTGCCACTAGAACGTGCATTGACCACATATTTGCTAGGTTTCCCACATTTCGTCCGTACTCGGCAGTGCTCGATGTTGTACTGGCCGATCACCACGGCAAATTGAAAATGTCTACAAATTATCAACCGCAAACTTGTTAAAATCTTCAAAAAAGAGCACGAGATGTAATTTTCGCTGGATTGACACTGATATAAATCGATTATGTAAGAAGCGAGATAAATTATTTTCAAAATGGAAAAACGATACCTACTGGTAATGCTAAACTTAGACTGGACTATAATATAATTAGAAATAAAGTAAATAAAGTATTAGAGTTCAAAAAGAATAAATATTACATTGATACATCAATCAAAATTCTAAAAATACTAAAAAGATTTACCATATCATTAACCAAATGCTAGGACGAGTAAAGTTATCTATTGATTCTGCTATACACAACGCATTCGACGCTCAAGGGCTTAAAGATATCATTCCGAACTGTACGACACAATTTTATAGCTCAAGCCACGAGCCTCAACCCCTTAACTCAAGTATTCTTTACAAAAAAGCTACCTCCCAAAGTGTTCATAAAATCATAAATAAATTAAATATAAATAAAGCGCCAGGTCCAGATAACATCAAAATTTCCGACATACGGATTGCGGGTCAAGATGTAGCATCTAGTATTGCAGACCCAATAAATTGTAGCGTTAAAACCGGCCTATACCCTGATGATCTGCAAGTAGGCAGCGTGAGACCCATTCATAAGAAGGGTAAACGTAACGCGTACACCAACTATCGCCCCATCACACTGTTATCTACTACTGATAAAATTGTAGAAAAACACATATGTGACCAGATACATACATTTTATAAAAATCATGAGGTAATAAATAAAAATCAATTTGGTTTTCAAGCCGGTAAGAGTACCTCCGAACTTTTGTCTAAATTAACTGATGAAGTAAACGGTCACCTGAATAATAAAAGACAAGTTTTTGTGCTTTTTATTGATTTTACACGTGCCTTTGACACACTGTCACACAAAAAGCTTGTCGATAAATTGGAAAAGTCTGGCATACGTGGACCCCTACTACAATGGTGCAAAAACTACCTACAAAACCGCACCTACTCTGTAAAAATTGATAACACCTATAGCGACCCAATAAAAGTGACGGAAGGCACAGCGCAGGGTTCTGTTTTGGGGCCATTGTATTTCCTGACCTACGTCAATAATATGGGCAGTTGTATCAAACACTGCACCTGCTACCAATTTGCAGACGATACCTGCCTCGTTATTGAATTAGACAACCCCCAAACAGCAAAAAAACTTCTGCAACAGGACTTTAACGCTCTTCTCAGATGGTGTCACGATGCCGGCTTAGTCATCAATGGGACCAAAACAAAACTACTTTTGATTAAATCCCCGTATAACATGCATTCCCATGATACCGCAAATCTAATATTTCATAATCATGACTGCCTACACTCAACTAGTACAGTGTGTAAATGTCCCCCTATTGAGATAGTTCAAGAACAAACATATTTTGGTCTAGTAATAGATACAAGGTTTAAGAGGATACCACAGCGGCTAGAGAAATGAAAAAAAAGTACGTGTAATATCTATAGCTGTCTCCCTTACCTCAAGCCTATACCGCAGAACGCGATAGAGACAACTGCAGAAAATCCAGAAAATCAACGATTCGTTGTCCCCTGATTCCTTCTCCAAAACTTAACCGATTTAAGTACTTTTTTCATTAAAGATTAAAAAAAGGCTTGAGCTGTGTTCCTATGTTTTGCTTTTTTTGTATAATCTATCCAAATCTGTTTTCTGGACGTTTGAACACAGTGGAAAATCTGGCCATTTTTTTGGGTTTTTGAACGTTCATATCTTATTTAATAATTAAATTATGAAAAAAAAGAAAACATAGGGACATTGTATTAGTGGCCGTAGATATTCAGGAAAAAAATTATAACTCTACTAGCATTATCCAGGGAGGAAACAGGGGACAACGTTTGTATGGAAAAAATGGCGGTGTGGAATCCTCTTAACTGGAACCAACAAATTGATCGTGTTTGCAATTTACACAATTTAAATATATATGCGAAAAAATGGCTCACAACGCGTTATGGTAATAGTGAAGTTTTCACTAGGGCTGGGCACTATAAAATTACTCCTGCTTAACTGGCCTGGTTTCATTGAAACCAGAGTGCTCTTGTGTATTGCGCACACACTTGGGCAATATAAAATTACTCCTGCTTAACTGGCCTGGTTTCATTAAAACCAGAGTGCTCTTGTGTATTGCCCACACACTTGGGCACTATAAAATTACTCCTGCTTAACTGGCCAGGTTTCATTGAAACCAGAGTGCTTTTGTTTATTGCGCACACACTTGGGCACTATAAAATTACTCCTGCGTAACTGGCCTGGTTTCATTGAAACCAGAGTGCTCTTGTGTATTGCGCACACACTTGGGCACTATAAAACTACTCCTGCGTAACGTGCTCTTGTGTATTGCACACACACTTGGGCACTATAAAAATTATCCCTGCGTAACTGGCCTAGTTTCATTGAAACCAGAGTGCTCTTGTGTATTGCGCACACACTTGGGCGCTATAAAATTACTCCTCAATAACTAACCTGGTTTCAGAACGCGTCGTGGCCGTTTTCATTAGGGCCACAACACGGATTCGCGTCGTGGCTGTTTTTAAATGCTCAGAACGCGTCATGGCTTTTCTCGATTACCACAACGCGTTGTGGTCGAATAGCACGTCAGCCACGACACGAATTTCGCTTTGTGGTATTTCTGTGATTACCAGAACACGTCGTGGCCTTTTTCACTAGGGCCACGACGCGAATTTCGCGTCATGGCCGTTTTACTATTACCACAACGCGTTGTGAGCCATTTTTTCGCTCACTGAGCGTTTTCGGGCTTTGAGCGTAACATATATATTATTTAAGCTAGATATCCTTCTGAGATTGATATATTAATATTGGTGAAAATGGATTGATATGTACTTTTCATGCAGAAACTAGTAAGTGCTTAGCCAAATTATTGAATTCGTTAATCGCGACAAAGTTAGAATGTCACGAATGTATGGGCATTGACTTCGTTCATTTTTAGGGTTCCGTAGTCAACAAGAAACCCTTACAGTATCGGTCTGTCCGTCCGTCTGTCCGTCTGTCTGTCTGTCCGCGGTTTTGCTCAGAGACTATAAGACCTACAAAGATGTAATTTGGCATGAATGCACATGTTATTAATGATGCCGACAAAATGGTAAATGAAATCTTAATTTTTTTTATGGTACCTTCCCTACACAATACACATCAAGCGGGGATGGATTTTTTTCGCGTCCACCCCATCGTGTGGGGTGTTGTTGGATAGGTTTTTAAAAAATATTATGATTATTGATAGATCATTTCCGATTTAGGGATCCGTTTGTGAAATATTAAGTTTTAAAGTGGAAAAAAATCGTTAAGAGTCCAGTGTTCCCCTTTCTACCAGCTAAACGGTGGCTTCTCTGATGGGAGTAGGCAATATGCTGAATTTAAAAGGAAAACTATCACGGCTAAGAAGACTTCATAAGTTTTTGAGTTATAATCGATCAACTAAAAAAATGTAAGTACCTATTCGGCGGTATAAAGGAACTTTTCGTTCAAATTCCTTTTAACGTAACTGAGATGATGTTATTAGTAGTGTTTCAACACGTTATAAAATATGTACTTACATTCATTGACCATACAAAAATTAAAAAAAAACTAGCGGTACTACGGAACCCTATATTGCGCGTGGCCCGACATGCACTTGTTGATATCTAATTTCCCCATCGAAACTAGTACTAAATGCAATTTGAGTAAGCACCCTGAAATATGGAACCTGGTCTATATTCTAAAAAACTAATTGGTTCAGCCTTTCTATGCTGTTCATATTAGATGATATAATAGATACGCAGGTAAAACTAACTTACATGGTGATCAAGATTGGTGGTGGCAGTCAGTAGATCCAAGATGGCGGAGAAGGAGCCCCGCGCCGCGCGCCGGAAGCCCTCAGGCGGGGACTCCGCTGCGCCGCCCGCAACGCTAACCGGCGACTGGGACCACTGGAAAATGTCAACAGATCAGCTCAGGATTTATGTATAGGCAGTATAGGCCATGGCATATGGGCGGCAGCGTCCTAGGATGGCGAAAGAGTCGTACATAGGGTCAGTAAAATTAAAGTGGTCTATACTCATCCTATACTTTGAGTATAGACCCCCTATGTACGACTCTTTCGCCATCCTAGGGCAGCGCCCTAGGATGGCGAAAGAGTCGTACATAGGGTCAGTAAAATTAAAGTGGTCTATACTCATCCTATACTTACTCATAAAAAATACAAATCCGGCCCTGTATCAGATTACATAAGGAGATCAGAAGTTTTGTGGGACAAATAGCACATGCCAGGAACTGATTAGAGTTTCAGGTGGGATGTGGGGCCATGGGAATCAGGAATGTGCCAACAACTTACATCCGCACTCAGAAACATTGCTGATTAAACTTCAATTTAATGAAGAGTTTGACAGATAATGTATGGCTTATGTCAAAATCATAATTTAATTACAGTGAAGTAATTAATGAGTTTAGAGTGCGGCAGACGTCGGCAGTATAACAGGTTTTACTTTTGTAATGAATGAATTTTATGATTTGCCTCGCGAGTCGCGAGCTCCCTGACTTCAACTTCAGAGCTGAAAGAGCCTTATAATTATTATATTATTATGATTGTATGCATATAAAGGACTATGCAGTATGCACTGCAAGCTGAATACAGCTTGCAGTGCATACTTGCAATAGCAAGTTGTCTGATGTTCTGAGTTGGACAAAAATGTCAAAAATCATGTAGATTATTATTATTAGATTATCATTTTCCGCTATAATCCACGTAGTGATATTCTCTTTGATATAATCTCTCAAATCAAAGATTAAGTATATAATATTTTAGAGTAGAGATCTTAAATTACTTCACGGCAGATTAGTTGTTCACAAATCACAGTATAAGTTGTTTATTCAACATGGTTCCGTTTATTTTTCGCGATTTGTATTATGCAAAAGATGTTAAGTTACCAGGATCGCAGAGCGGCACGGAATGAACGGAGTCTCAATAATTCAGAGCTGTTGCTCCGAATTCTTATTTCAAATTCAAGCAATTTCTTTTTTATTATTATTTTCGAATGCAATGACTATTGAAACGTATATACATTGCGTCGTAAAAAGAGATAAGTCTGAATTTGGAACGTGTTGATTTGAAACTAACTGTTTTGCTACGCTTAACTTGTGTAGGTAAGTCTTTTGGAAAGATTATATTTTAAGAACTCTACATTCTTTTTTCGAGTTGTTTCCTTAGACGTTTCTACTATAACATCCTTCTAACAATCGTTTAAGGAAGTACCTAATGTAGAAAAGTGCTTTATATGGGTAATATTATAATTTTTAATGTCTCCTATTATGGGGTGAAAATTTTTTGAAAGCATAACTAGCTTTTACGAATCTGTGTTCGAATTTTCAATAATTACGGGTATGTTCCTAACTCTAAACAGGTACCTACATATAAGGTATTATATCAGGGGCGTAGAGTACTTTGGCGGGGCCCCGTATAAAATTTGTTTGAGGGCCCTTAGGAAGGGTAAAGATTTCTTAAAAAAGAAAAAAATGTTTGCATAAAATTAAAACAAAAATTTTAGAGATGTTCCGATCATGACTTTGGCCGACTAGCCGACTAGCCGATTAGTCGGTTCTAAAAAAGCCGACTAATCGGTCGACTAGTCGGCTAACCGATCATGGTTTCAGATGTTTTCGTAACGATTCGTTTACTAAAGTAAGTCGCATACGCCGCCTGCGAACGTGTCGGATCGTGTTTTGGTTATGTTAACGTCATGATGTAAAGCGGTAAAGCTATGCAATAGCTTTACCGCGGCAGTCCTCGAGTGCCACACGTATTTTTTTATTAAAATTGTTTAGAATAAAGAAAATATCATGTTGTTATTAAGTAAAAATAAATGTCATGGATATTTATTTACAAGCAAGTAATTTCAGAAAGACAATCAATTAACTTCAATACGATCAAGGTTTTTCTTAAATGTAATATCAATAAATAGTAAAACAATAAAAAGCCGGATAGTCGGCGCTTTTTGCCGACTATTCGCCGACTACAAAAGTAGCCGGATAGTCGGCTTTACCGACTAATCGGCGACTAGTCGGCACATCTCTAAAAAAATTATGTTACAGTTTAAAAACAATTCAAATTAAATATTAACTCTCCTTGCCTTTTTTTCGGCAAATTGATTAATTAAGTCATTCATAGCTGATGATGACTTAGTTTTTCTAAAGTTTCTGCCTCTATGGACAATAGTGACAGGTCTAAAAGGCGTTTCTGTCCCATAGAAGTTCTTAAAATTTGAACGCACGCTTAAGTCGGGAAAAAAGATTTTTTTTACTTTTCTCATTTCTGAAATTTAAATATTTGGGAAGTTTTTATTAATTTTTGTTTACGCACATTGGATCCCCCCCCCCCGACCTACGGGGGCCCCGTATAATTGATACGACTGATACGGCGGTAGCTACGCCCCTGTATTATATTATGTACTTAGTTGTTTAAATATTTAAAAACAACATAACCTGCACCTCTCATAACTTAAAACGTGTTCTTTTCCACATGAATAATTCATATTTCATACATAGGTAGGTACTTGAATTTCGTACACTTTTATCCTGGCTCCATCCATAACACAGTGACATTCTCTGTGATTTCCCCAGGGCCAGGCTAATTGTTTCCATCCTCATGTGACATGACATGAGCGGAGCGCAGAGTCATTAATATCTTGTCATACGGGACGGGCCAGATCCAATATTATATTAATGTAGCCTCTCCACGTTGGCCATGATGGACAAACACAAGCGGTTACGTGTAAAGGGCATATTTGTTTATAGCCCCGCTCCGCGTGGACCCAAGATGGGCGCGATAACGTTATAGATTACAGGCTGTAACAAAACCAAGTGATAATGCTTTATGGTGTGTATGGAACCCCTATATTATAGAGTTCACTGTGAAAGTAGCAGCCCTGAAAGATAAACTTTTTATCAACTTTTGTATGGGAAAATTCTAACGCTGGGGCGCTTGTCCATACAAAACACACAACAAAATTGCTCTTTCGGCGCTGCTATTTTCATAGTAAACTATTTATATGTATTTTGCTTGTTATATATAGTAATAACTAATTATAGACAGTTAGGGCCACGTGCGCCAAAACTTTGAGTTACTTAAATAAATAACCCGGGGCTTAATAACTCAGTGTTAACGTTTTTAATTTTTAACTCATACTACAATATATTGCACCAGCTGAATAATTTAAGTGTACTGCTCTCTCTCGCTCCACAGTACTTTAAATAAGGCTATCTCCTTATGTCAGATTTGAAATGACACGTGGTTCTATGTCGCATTGTGCATGCGTGTTGTGATATTTTGTGCAAATAAATTAAGCGGAAAATGATAAAAATTGGGAAGAAACACTTGTGTCCAATGTTTATCTAGTCTACCTATTTATAAAGGAGTTCACTAAAGACGCACTAATCCAATGATATTATTATTAAACTTTGGTAGGGACTTACTTTTTATGATCATTTGTATATTGCAATTATTTTCAATTTTATATAATAAAAAGAGAACAGTTTCTTTTTCTAGGCGAAATCTTCAATGGAAATCTTTGTCTCTTTGTGAGTAAATACGGGACCCTAAACAGATCGGTCCGTTCTGCAATCCTTCTGTAATACGAGTCCGAACTAATGTATTCGATAATTTCTTCATCATCATCAGATAACAACCACTGATCATTTATCATGGTTAAACACATAATAAAACCGGTACCTATTACTGAACACAACAAACTACATAAGTCATAACCGAAAAATCTCAGTTTTGATATTACTAACCCAGAGTTAGTTGACTTGACCCTCCGACATCGGTGGGTTAAAAATTTAAAAAATTAACACGAGGTTAACTCCTAACTCTTGGTGGTGCAAGACATGATGTGAATTTAAATTCGAAGTATAATTTAACTCAGAGTTAAGCGTGTTAACCCAGTCTGGCGCAAGTGGGCCTAAGTAGTAAGTTAGTAACGCAATCACAGTGTCAATCATGGTTATCCATCAAAGCCCAAAGAAAAAAGATGCTCTCGACGACGAAACATACCGCTGAAGACAAACCACTGCACGGGGAAGAAAGGACATAATAATAGATATATTAGCTAATAGGTAATTATGAATTTTGAAAATGGTCTACGGTTTCTTTCTAAACCAGTAGTCCCCAACCTTTTTTTCATACGGGCCACAAACATGTTTTGGTCTTAGTGTCGCGGGCCGCAACAAAAAAATCTTCAAAATTAACGAATTAAAAGTGAACAAAAACTTTCATGACGACTACATTATTTTGCCGGTGGGCGTGAATTTAAAAAATGGTTTAACATCACGCGGGCCACATATAAAGTCCCGGCGTGCCGCGGGTTGCGATAGCTGTTCTAGGGAATGCAATCCCGTCAGATAATTTCAATCCCGGTATTTGCGGGACTGAACCATCATAATCCCGCGGGATCCCGGTATTTGCGGGATTCCGCAGAGTAGACTTAAACTTTCAAAATAAATAGTTATAATGACTTAAGTTGATAGACCCCGTTTTATTCTTAGAAATCAAATGAAACTAATTTTGTCGGACACTTTTTTTACAAGGGTTTTTAAATACTTACTTCAGACTTCAGATGTAAAAAAAACTAATCATTTTTTGGAAATGGCTACGTAATAATAATAATAGTTAAAATAAACTAAAGAAACCATGCCTATTTCTTTTCATGTTTTATGAAAAAAAAAATTCGAAATATAGAGAAAATTGTACTAAAAGATTCCATTACATACATACAGCCCAAGCTTATAAAAGTTATATTATGTATTAATTTTGTCGCCTCCCAAACGGCTCCTGATATTCGACACAAAGTAGCCAGCAGCTGAAAAAGTTCGCTCAGCTTCCAAGCTGGTTGGTACAATTATTATAATTTAAAGTGAAATATAGGTGAATTGACTGTAAATTGTTTAGTGGGCTGCCTGTAGCCAGTTCTCGCATCCCCTCGCGCAGAGCTACACGTATCAATCACGCTTCTTTGTAATCCCGCCAGTCCCGCGGGATCCCGCTAAATTTTCGAACGGGATTAGTCCCGCAAAATACATGCGGGATCCCGGTATTTCGGGATCCCGGTATCCCGGTATTGCATTCCCTAAGCTGTTCTAAACGAAATGTGATTGTAAAATTATATTTTATGGTTTTTAGTACTAGATGACGCCCGCAACTCATTTGGCGGGGGAACCGTACATTTTTCCGGGATAAAAAGTATCATAATAATATGTCCTCTCCTATGGACTCAAATATAAGTAATACCAAATTTCAGCAAAATCGGTCCAGTGGTTTGAGCGTAAAAAGGTGACAGACAGACACACATTTATAATATTAGTAGATATGGATTAAAATTTAGAAGTGCAAATAACCGTGATAAATAAATTAGTGTCATCCCTTTCAAATCAATCTAAGAAAAAAGGGATGACACTACGAATTACGATGTTGCCACTTTTTAATTTCTTCACTTTCTTGACGGACTATAATAATTCTTTATAATGCTAATATTTTATATGAATGAACAATTGCAACTTTTGTTGGCTACTCATTGTTTAAAATCAAAATGAATTAAAAAAAAAAAAAAAAAAATATATATATATATATATATATATATATATATATATATATATATATATATATATATATATATATATATATATATATATATATATATATATATATATATATATATATAAATGTAGACAAACTTTTTATAGAGCAGCAAGTTTTACCCTTCTCAAACTCAATTTAACCAGAGCATCATAAACAATTTTTATGTGGAATCAATATCGCAAAGTGCTCAGCCTTTTGTTTGCTTAATGTTGCTTTTAAAGGATCAAATAGCGTTAGAGCAGTAGCCAGTAACTGAGTGAATTGTAATGCTTAAAGGCAGGGTTTCTCAAAGTAGGGAACGCTAACTCCTAGGGGTTCCCCATTTGACGGTTCGCGACAAGATTTACGTAATGGTGGCTTGATGACTGGCTGGAAAAGATGTCTGGATTCGTAATCCGTTTGCGGTTACGAACGTTTGAGTACTAAGCAAAAGGAGTCATTATTAGAAATGTCCGCAAATAAAATAAAAAACTCTTCTAGATGATTCCAAAAGGATGTCTTTGATAGATTTTGATGGATATACCTTTACCCTTTGCTACAACATACTTATGTGAGAGTGGGTTTTCACACCTGTAGCTCTACCATGAGTTTAAAGCTATAGTATCTCTTAACCACTGAACCTAGTTGAAAATCACAGTGCACAGTCGCTTAGGCCAGCTCCTCTTTGTTTTAACTCCATGATCGCAACTCCGTCCGTCCGTGCTTCGTTTTATGCTCAAGTGCAATCTCGTTCTCGCGAGATCTCGGCCTTTACGAGATTGCATTCCCTACCCGTGACATCAAGACCAAGATATGCTTGTGGCCCGTATGAAAAAAAGGTTGGGGACCACGGAGCTACAGCCTACACCGAGGTTCCCCGATACCTATGCGAACAGTTCTTCCATGTTCAGTGTTCCAAATTAGATAGCTAGTCTAATCATTAACGACAAAATGATATGTTAATTAAATTCCATATCAGCGGAAAGTTGGCACACAGAGTGACGTCAGCATTAGTCATACACTTTATCTCCTACGCTATTGTGCTGTGATTTAGAAATTGAATCATAAGGACGTGTGGGGATATAGCTCAGTGGTAGAGCATTCGACTGCAGATCGAGAGGTCCCCGGTTCAAACCCGGGTGTCCCCTAGTTTTCTTTTTAGCCCCATGCAAAGAGAGGAGCATGTACAGACTGAAAAAAGAGTAGACGCTAAAATCAACGCAATCATCATCGAATGGTGTTTTTTCCGCCTCGTATTTTATAGCACGTTTATACATAAAATATTAACACCCTGACTTATTTTTCATTTGATTTTATACGGTTTTTATACTGTTTATATGGTATTAATTTGAAAGATTATGATCGGCGTCTACTTTTTTTGAGCTTTACTGTGTCTGAATGTAGCATAGCTTCTAATCAGATAGGCCGATTGAGATGCTGTTTTTATGATCGAAAGCTGACGTGAACGAGATGGTCCGTTATCAGCAGCTGACTACGTGCATTAAGATTTGTGGCTTATCTAAAATTTAAATTAATATAGTCTCTATCTTGGAAATAGGCTGATGTAAGATTAGCACGCTTACGGATTCGTTCACATTGCAACGTTTTCATACTCCTGACTCAAAAAATCAAACATCGTCCTTCTCTCTTCACACTCACATTATGTCAGGTGAAAAAGGATGGCGCGGAATCATCGCCAAGTTAGTTTTACTTTAATAAAAAACGAACTACCTATAAAGATTATGAAAAAAGTGTTTTTGAGCAAAAGGTTTTATCAATGCCTTTTTAGATATTAAAATATTAAAGAAAAGACTTCGAAGATCCAAGCAAAAATGTGTCTAAAATAAGGTTTTTTGTAAAAAAGAAACTATCGAGCTTTTTTCAGTAATTGTGTTTGCGTCTTGAGCATTAATTAATCTTCATGAACTGAAGTTACTTGTGTCAAAAAATCAGTTTTCTAGACCTTACAGATTTTGAAATCTAGGTTTAGGTAGTCAAGTCGCTCTTAAATGCGAGCCATAAAAAGGCAGCCCGACGAATAATAATAATATATAGGGCACATGCAATACAAACAATTCGACCAAAATCCAATATGTTGCTCACGTCATAATATTAGTCGTAGCCCGTAGGTAAGTCGCCGGTTAGACGGTAAAATTTTCATGAATCTGATCCATCAATCTGATTTAAGTACGGAATATTGATGGTTACAAAAAGTTCATATTAAAAATATGATCAATCCATCAATCCGTGGGTTAGACGATCAAATCTTCTTCAATCTTTACCGGATTGATGGATCAGATTGATGAAAATTTAACCGTCTAACCTACGTATCAGAATAGAATACTGACAGTTAACGTTGTCAAACGTTGAACAAAACTTTTTGTTAACTGCTGGTGCTACCTCTAGCGTGTATAACATTGCATCCATCCAGTACTATCCATATTTCATACTTCCATTATTATTATTAATATTATAAATGCGAAAGTGTGTCTGTCTGTCTGTTACCTCTTCACGCCGAAACCGCTGAACCGATTTTGCTGAAATTTTGCATGGAGATACTTTGAGTCTCGGGAAAGGACATAGGATGCTTTTTATCCCGGAAAAATGTACGGTTCCCGCGCGATAGTAGCGCGATCTAGTAGTAAATAAAATTAAATTTTGAATGGATTATATAAAAATGCATCGCATTGCATCGCCGTTTACACCTGGGGTAATTAAACGTAATTCGTTGTAGTAATTCTCACTCATTTGTAAGCTAATTAAGTACTAATTATATACCTAAATATAATACAATAATGTAATAACTATGTTACCAACAGCTAGAGTATTATTAAGTAGTCTAGAGTCTAGGCTCTAGAAGTCTAGACGGTAAACGAAACTTTGCAATTAGTTACAACTTACAAAAATTCTTTGCTGAATTTATAAAATATTCAATATGGCTACCTAATGCATTTTTAGATGTTTATAATATACAAAATATATTTTAACAAAGTTGGGGCGAAAACCGTTTGTAGTTAGGACAAAATCGTGATTTCCGGGATATTATACAAATCCTCTGTCCTTCCTCGGGACTCAAAGTAAAACCCATAAAAATAAGATTCAAAATTGATCAGTGGTTTACTTAAGCGTAAAGAGACAACAGAGGGCAGGGATTCAAAGTTAGTCGTGATCACGGAGCTAATACAGAGAGCTCCGTGGTCGTGATATTTTGTCGGCTGTGCTTTTTAAAACCCGACCAAATTATGTAGACATGAGTGGCATGACGGCATGACCAGAATTTCTCTGACAGTTCATTATTTCGTATACGCTGGTATACGTTTGAAGACAGTTTTATAGCACCAATCACTTACTAGATCAGTGCTCGAAAGTATAATAAACTTTCATGTTCCATATAAGAAAGCAGTAAAAAGACAGGACGTGGCACCAACTTACCGACATAAAATTTCAATAAGATAGATAATAAAAAAAGTTTAATACTTTATTATACTTACCCATAACTTACCCGTAATCTGTGTACCTGCAGATATTTTAATTAAAAACCAATCGATCATTATTATTTTAATAATAATATTCAATAATAACAATTATGTCTCTATCACCAGGTACACATGAATGTGTAGGAGGTTACCTGGTCGGTGAGCGCGGGGTCGGCGCCGCTAGCTACCAGCAGCTCGACTATCTCTTGCGCGTCGGCGGCGCACGCGGCGTGCAGCGCTGATGAGCCCACCTGAAGAAAAAAAACAATTAAAAAAAATCTACTTCAACCAGTATTTCCTTACCATGCAATGGAGCCACTTGTTTTAAAGTAAGTATTAAAAAAAAAAGTATCCTCTTTCCAACAAAAAAAGAATCGTCAAAATCGGTTCATAAGCGGCGAAGTTATATCCGTGATTCACGGATATAAACGTTGTTCACGGACCGTGAACAAACATAAAAACATACGGTCCAATCTCTATTCTAAAAAGGGGAGGTTTCTCTAAACCTCCCCTTTTTAGAAGTCGGTTATAAATATCGATGGTTTTGAAAATACTGTCTGTTTTAGGACACTAAAAAGTTACTGTGTTGGCAGAAAAGTAAAAAGGTATGTCCTACTTAGACTTTAGAGACTAGTCTCTACATACCTAGTCTTTAGATTGTTAGATCTAGACAAAACAGATGTATGGCTGCTGAAATCTTCGATATTAGTTAACTTTGAACTTATACTTGCAAGTTGATAATAATTCACTTACTTACTTAAAACCTTATCATTTCAGGCTACTCAGAAAAAAGGCTCTACATTAATAAAACTTTCGTTTGTTTCTTGTTATAAATATAATTTATAGGAAATAATAATATTATTATAATATCTATTTATTAATATGTGAGCCAAAAACTTTGTATCCCTTTTGACGAAAAATGGGGTAACGTAGGTGAATGAAATTTTGCACAGTTATACAGGATGTAACAAAAATAAGTGATAATACTTTAGGGTGTGTACGTGTTCCTTGTAGAGAGTTCACTGTAAAAGTAGCAGCGCTGAAAGACCAATTTTTTTTTTACTTTTTATGGTTAAACTTGTGTCGGGCCCTTGCCCATACAAAGGTGAAAAAAAAATTCGTCTTTCAGAGCTGCTACTTTCACACTGAACTCTCTACAAGGAACACGTACACACCCTAAAGTACTATCACTTATTTTTCTTACACACTGTAGTTTATATGGTGAAGACTGAAGGAGTGCATCGAGCTAATATTATTTTGAAATTATGCTTTTATCATACATTTTTTAACAAATAAAACATTACACACACAACACACACACTAGGAAAAATGACAGATTTTTGAGTGATAAACCTATACATACGAATTATACTATTTTATTTATGGTTGAAGTCTGTTGACAATAAGTTGACAAATTGAAAATGTATTATAGTTTTTTTTATTGAATCTGAGATAGGTACTCTTAGACAATGCTTACACGGCCAGTTTGAGATCAGCTGAGTCCCAGAGCCAAGAGTTGAAAAAAATATGATAAAGTCAATATTTTTTTACAAAATATAGGTAGTAGTCCTAATGTCGTTGAAACTAAGGTCGAATTTCGACCATTGGGCGATCTCTAGTCATGCTTATTACTCTTATTTCTTGACTGAGCAAGTCAGTCAGTCACGCCCAAACCTTTGAACCGATTTTTCTGAAATTCGGTATGGAGATAGTCCCGGGAAAGAACAAAGGTTACTTTCTATCCCGGAAAGAGTTAAGTAAATTTTGGCCGTAAGGCGGAGATGCCGGCGTCATCTAGTATCTTGATAAAATAAAAAATGTCTGAACATGGGTGAGTTAGCTAAGAAAATGAGCTGACATTTTCATTTTGTAATTACGGACATTTCCCAAGGCTCAGTGACCGCTCGGGTGAGTCAACAAATTAGTAAAATAAATAAACCTCCTGTAGCATGCAGCTGCGAGCCTAGTACTCAAGCCGTAATGCGCTTTGTTAATTAATTTGCCTGGATTTAACAATGTTACCGGATTTTAAATGTTACATTACAATGGCATGGTTTTATATCATCCAGGTAAACATTTTATGTAACATTTTATGTACGTGTATTTTAAATTTCCTATTACCTATAGGCTATAAGTTATAACACAGACTACAGTTACGTTACCGTAGTTTCTTTTATTCAATACATCTTTTCACAAATCCACTCTGTATATCGAGTGAGAAACTTGAGTTTCGTAGAAATCTCGAAGGTGAGGATATTTGAGGAAAACGTAAACCTCTTTGTAAGGGGATGCTCTCTTCGGTCGCTTATAAAATTGCTCTACGTTCTTCCAGTCAAAAGAGTTTCTTTTTGTAAAAAAATATAAATAATTGAGTGTTAAAAAATAAGCATCCAAAAGAAATTGCGACTCCATAATTATTTTCTCAAGGTAAAATCTGAAAATTATTTCTTTGATAGTACCTTAATTATTATTAAGAACTCAACAGACTAGAATGTTTTGTGTATACAGAGAATAATTAAGTACGTAAAATGTTAAGTTGTAACTTGTACGTGTATACAGAGAATAATTACGTAAAATGATGTAGAGACTGGAGTATATCCACTTGTTTTATACTATGATATTGTTATAATTACTAGTACTTTAATAATACAATTTTATCATTATGTATATTTAATTAGGTATGTCTGGAACAATGAAGTACGTGAAATATTATATGTAATGATGATTACCAAGCAATGATTTTCACTATGATTGCAAACCTGATTCTAGCATTAACAACGATCATTTGACATTTCATTTGCTCTACTGCCTCTACTTATCCAAACATGGGAACAACTTTAAGAAACAAATATTCGAGAGGAACAATCGGATATTCTGTTTCACATCGACCTAAGGTAGCTAGACGTTACATATTATGAAAAATGACTACCAATAAAGCTGAAATATTGCCTCCATGAATACGATATCTACATACAGTCCGTTCTAAGATAATTTTCCTTTGGATTTCTTATAGTGAACATTACCTCGTTGGCATAAAGGTTATTATACTTACATTATTCTGTAAATGGACGTCGGCGCCGTGTGCTAGTAAGTGCTCTACGATGCCTCGGCATCCCTGCGCGCACGCCATCTGTAGAGCCGTCACTCCGTTCTGCGGAGATATCCTACATGTTTCTGCGATCCTAGTAAAATCTACGCTAGTTTTCACCAACCGCTAGGGGACACTTAAGCGTCTCCTAAGAGTCCCCTAAGCATTGATTGGGTGATTTGTGAATATGGGCATTATTAGTTTAATCGGCAGCTGTTGTTATTGGTTGCTTTACCATATTTGTAATTAGTATTTTCTTTTTTAATTTAAGTTACCTACTTTAATGGCCCTATAAAATATTATTATTAATTATTTATTTTATTAGCGATTATTATTTGTAGTTTTTAAAAACTCTAATACCCGAGGTAGGTACCCGAGTGAAACAATTCGCGCTCTTCATACAGAGAAGTTTGGCAACAACTCGTCCCATGAGCAACGTCACGCTTGCAACACAAAGTACCAGGCGAGCATAAACTCACATTGTCTGTTGCGTCGACGTCGCAGCCCGCGTCGAGGAGTACTTTCACGAGCTCCGTGTGTCGGTGAACCGCGGCTTGGTGGAGGGGCGTGTGGCCGGAGTTGTCACGTGCCTCGCGCGCCGCGCCTTTCGCTACCAGGAGAGCAGCGGTCTCGCAGTGGCCTCCTTCGCAGGCCATGTGCAGGGATGTTCGGCCGATCTGTGTAGACGTAGAGCAAGTATTCGCGGCGCTAATATAGAGACATGCATATTATGTCACTGTAAGATTATAAATACCGTTAGATTATAATCTATCTCGCGAGATTGTAAACGGTCGAAAGATTGTGAACCGCAACATACTGCTTACAATTTAACGTATTATTATTCGGTAGATTGTAATCTATCGAAGTGAAACCGTCAAATTGTGTGTCAATATAAAATAATAAAATAACATTTTTCCAAGGCCCTAGGTCATATGTAAATTTAACAAAGTGCTGTGAGGCCGATAACTTTGAATTGCAAAAGAGATCCGTAGCGAGATAATGGCTTCTATAAAGGTGAGTTTATTTTACAAAAGCATTTCAATAGCCCTGAGCTCTACGGATAAGTTCCACGAATAACTTGGGTCAAAGAATTTACCTAAACTAATTACGTAGTAACCATTTAGGGTGGGTTGCACCAACTTACTTTAACTATAACTGTAACTATAACTTTAAAATGTTTAAAATGTCAAATCTTTGGTTAAAGTCAAAAATGGACGCCATCAAGACGCCATATTTAATATGGTTAATCATAGAGCTCGACAAGGCTTTAAATCCACGTGGCTAAAAAAGGAACTAACGCTGTCATCATACAAAAGCGCCATTTTTGTCACTTCTCCTTTACCAGCGGCGCCCCCGCCCACGTTCATTTAAAGCCTTGTCGGACCAGCAACGTCTTCTGTCAAATTCTCCGGTCAAAGTTAAGGTTAAAGTTAAAGCTAAATTTAGCCTTAACTATAACCATAACTTTAACCTTAACATTAACTTTAACCACGCCTCCAACCCACCCTTAGTAATCTGTGCCTAAACCTTACATATTCTCGCTGTGTAGACCAGGGCAGAAGCCTTTGAAAATAATAAAAAGTAAAAAAAAAGGTAGTAGGATGAAACCCATTAGAAAAGGAAGAGAATATTATAAAAATGAAAGGAAAAATAATTTACGGGCGATCTGAGGTCGGGAACGGGATGGGGGTGAGTTTTAAAGGTGAAAAACGGTTTATCTCGATTTCCGGCAAAACTAAGTCCTTTGGAAAAAAATCAAAATATGGCAAAGTTGTAACTTGTAGGTAATAAAAAGATCTAAAACTTTTATATCTACACTTTTATCACATGTCCTATAAATTTTTTAAAAAAAAAAAACAAATTATTGTTTTCTTACAATCTTTTCCAAAAATTTTTTTTGGAAAGAAAACTTACCTTTTTATGTCCCAAATACGCTGTTATTTCATTTGATTAAAAATATTTACTTTTTCACCTTATTTTGAATTAATATCGAAAAAGTACCCTAATTTTCAATTGAAATTGATTCGCTTTTAAAAAAAAATTGATATGCTTTGGCTACCAGTCGATCAATTACTCATCGATGTAAGTTGTAACGTAATCCGTGACGGAATTATCGGAGAACGGATAATAGACAAGCTTACGGATTGTGGCATAATACATTATATGCCTATACATACTTAACACACACATAAGTATATTTATTTAATAAAATTAATTTAAATATATACATTATACACACAATAATTAAAAATAAAATATTTACAAAAGTTCTAAATTTCATTCATTCGTTAAAATAAGATTAAAATAATAAAAACACTAAATCTAAACATTAACATTAACTATTACTTAAATTATTAATATTTTACAAACTTCGTTTGCATAGTAAACACGTTACGTCACAGGACCGCCGCGCCGCGCTGCACTCACCCTTAAGTACCTAGCGAGTTCTTATCGCTAGATGTGCGAGCGCAGCACGCCGCGTTCGGTCACCTTGCCATTGCAGTCGGAAATTCACCTTCGTACGTTGAACCCGTGTCGCTTGCGACCTCGCCGCGACAATTATTTCTTACGCGATCTTAATATATTTGGTCCGCGTTAGTTATTAATTAATAGACTATAATCCTTATATCTTTCTCCTTCATAAAATATGGTGTGTGGTTTAGTGTGAACTGTATTCGCTAATTAACTGTTTAATAAACGAAAGTTTTAGTGAATTGTGTTAAATTATTGACTCTGCCTAACACTCGTCTACGCTGTCACCGCCCCCCCATAACTGGTGACCCCGGGAACACTTTTAAGGATTATAAACTATTACAAACATGAGTGAAAGTGATGGTGACAAAAATGTGACGCGCCGGGCGCAACGTGCTCCGGAGGCGCGCGATCACACGATACGTGACGGATCCGACACGACATCGTCGTCGAACTTTAAAATTAAAGTTCCACCATTTTCTCCCGATGACCCGGAGCTGTGGTTCGCGATGATCGAAGGTCAGTTCGACGTACAAAAAATAACGGACGACCACATAAAATTCACGAATGTTGTCACAAATTTAGACATTCAGTACGCTAAGTCGGTTAAAGATGTAATCGTAGCACCTCCTTCAACGGACCGCTACGAAAAAATAAAACAAGAATTGATTAAAAGACTTTCTGCGTCCCACGAAAAGAAAGTAAAACAGCTGTTGATTCACGAGGAGCTTGGCGACCGGAAACCGTCCCAATTCTTACGCCATCTACAGGACCTTGGTGGACATTCCGTGTCAGATAATTTATTGAAGTCTATATGGACTAATCGGCTTCCTCACAATATCCAGACCGTTCTCGTATCTCGGGACTCCGATAATTTAGAGCAATTGGCAGATCTGGCAGACCGTATCCAGGAGTTGGCGTCACCGTATACTGTTGCTGCTATGTCGACCGGTACTTCGCAGTCTAGTAGCAGTAACGAGATTGCAGAGCTGAAGAAGATGGTCAAGGAGCTCACACTCAAACTTGAGTCCCATACCAGAGCCTCATGCTGTACTACCTCGCGCTCCAGACCGCGCGAGCGTAACCGTTCCAGTTCACGACAACGACAGCGTTCTTCTTCTAACTACAATAAGCATCCGTTATGCTGGTACCATGCCAAATTTGGGAAGAAGGCTCACAGATGCATTAAGCCGTGTGACTTTGTTGCTGATAAGGTGGGAAACGCCTTCGGCAGTCAGTGATGGCGACTACCGACTGTCCGACCGCTTCGAGTCGCCTCTTCGTGATCGACCGCTGTTCGAAGGTACAATTTTTGATAGACACTGGCAGTGACTTGTGCGTGTACCCTCATTCTTTACTTCGTGAACGCCGTGCTAAAACTGGTTTCCAACTCAGTGCTGCCAATGGATCCGCAATAGACACTTTTGGTACTGTTAAGCTTAGTTTAAATTTAGGTTTAAGGCGAAATTTTGTATGGAATTTTGTAGTGGCTAATGTTACCAAGCCAATAATTGGTGTTGATTTTTTATGTCATTTTAATTTAATTGTAGATTGTCGTCATCAACGCCTTATAGATAATACAACTACTCTTTCCGCTGTTGCTTCTATTGCAAATGTTAATATTTTTTCTGTTAAGGTCTCGACAGGCAGCACGCGATACCACGAAATATTAAGCAGGTATCCTGAAATTACACGCCCATCAGGCTCGGTAGTTTTCCCTAAACATAATACGGTTCATCACATTAGGACTACACCGGGCCCACCTATTTCATGTACTCCTAGGCGTCTGGCCCCGGATAAACTTAAAATTGCCAAGAGTGAGTTCGAGCTTATGCTTAGTGAAGGTACAGCGCGTCCTTCGGAAAGCCCTTGGGCTTCCCCGCTGCACCTTGCACCTAAGAAGGATAACGGCTGGCGTCCCTGCGGTGATTATCGCATGCTTAACGCGCGGACGATACCAGACCGTTACCCTATTAGGCATATACACGACTTCACACATAGTATTTCTGGTTGTAAAGTGTTCTCCAAAATCGATTTGATGAAAGCCTACAATCAGATTCCTGTTTTTGAGCCTGATATTCAGAAAACAGCTATAACGACACCATTTGGACTATATGAATTCCCCTTTATGACCTTTGGTCTTAGGAATGCGGGACAAACTTTTCAGAGGTTCGTTGATGAAGTCACTAGAGGCCTAGATTTCTGTTATTGTTACGTGGACGATTTCCTTATATTTTCAGAAAACGAAGAGCAGCACGAGGCACACCTTCACCAAATATTTAGCCGTCTGAAAGAGTATGGTGTTGTCATTAATACTTCTAAATGCGTTTTTGGAGCTTCTGAAGTCTCATTTTTAGGTTACACCATTTCTGCTTTAGGTACTAAGCCATTGGAGTCCAAGGTGCAAGCCATAAAGGATTTCCCAGTACCTAAAACAGCGAGACAGCTCAGAAGATTTTTGGGAATGCTGAATTTCTACAGACGTTTCCTTCCAAATTCAGCTAACTTTCAGGCACCTTTAAATGCCTTACTTACTGGCTGTGTCAAGTCTTCTCAGGCAGTTGACATTTCTGGTGAGTCTCTTATTGCTTTTAATAAATGCAAAGATAGTCTAGTCAATGCTGCATTACTTGCTCACCCGGATTGTCAGGCCGAGCTCGCCCTAGTAACGGACGCGTCCGACCAGGCAATGGGTGCAGTATTGCAGCAATTTAAAAATAATGTTTGGCAGCCTCTTGCTTTCTTTTCGCGGAAGCTAAGCCCCGCTCAACAAAAATACTCGCCATATGATCGCGAGCTTTTGGCGATATACGAAAGTATAAAATATTTTCGTCACATGCTTGAGGCAAGGCATTTTGTCGTATACACCGACCATAAACCTCTGAGCTTCGCTTTTTCGGAAAGAAAAGTTAATTGTTCACCCAGACAATTTCGTCATTTAGATTTCATCTCGCAATTTACGACTGACATTCGATATATAAAAGGAAAAGACAATATAGTTGCCGATCCCCTTTCGCGTATCGAAGAAATTCATGCACCTATTGATTTTGACTCGTTAGCTGCATCGCAAGCTTCTGATGAAGAGCTTGCTAAATTTTTGAGAGTTGAATCTTCGTTACGCATTAAAAAGATTAAGATCCCTGATTGTGAAACAGAACTTTACTGTGACGTCAGTATTTCTGTTCCCAGGCCTTTTGTCACTAAACCTTTTAGAAGGCAAGTTTTCGACAGTTTCCACAGTTTTAGTCACCCTGGCGCAAATGCCACAGCCAAACTTGTAGCAGACCGTTTCGTTTGGCCGGGTGTCAGAAAAGACTGTCGTGAATGGACTCGTCATTGCTTGTCCTGTCAACGAGCTAAGGTGTATCGCCACGTGTCTTCTCCATTGGGCATGTTCGATATACCTCGCACACGTTTTTCATTTATTCACGTGGACATTATTGGCCCTCTTCCTGTTTCACAGGGTTACCGTTATTGTTTAACGGCGGTGGATAGGTTCACACGATGGCCAGAGGTCACACCTATGTGCGACATCACAGCAGAAACAGTAGGAAAGGCGTTAATATCATGGATATCCAGGTTTGGATGTCCAATGGATATTGTAACTGATCGCGGCCGACAGTTTGAATCTTCGCTTTTCCAATATCTTGGAAAAGCGATTGGATTCAAGCATCGGAGAACAACCGCGTATCATCCTGCTTCTAATGGCCTCGTGGAACGTTTCCACCGCCAGTTAAAGGCGGCAATAATGTGCCACGCTGATGCAAATTGGGTCGACACTTTACCCCTTGTGCTGTTAGGTATAAGAAGTGCATTTAAAGACGATCTCAAAACGTCTTCTGCTGAGTTGGTCTATGGTGAGCCGTTGAGATTACCTGGGGAGTTTTTCCAAACCTCGCTACATCAGAGTACAGATATATCCGATTTTACATCTCGACTTCACCAATTCGTCTCCAAATTGAGACCTTCACCAGCATCACGCCATTCAAAGAATAAAATCTTTGTATATCGGGACCTCAGCACTGCCAGTCATGTTTTTATTAGAGATGACACAGTGCGTGGTTCATTACAGCCTCCTTATTTAGGCCCATTTTTAGTACTACAACGAGGTAGTAAAACATTTAAGATACTCGTCAAAGGGAAGAGCGTCACAGTGAGTATTGACCGCCTGAAACCGGCCTATACACTGGTTGACCCTCCGACCTCTTCTACTTCCGAGCATCCTCGCTCTGCAAGTCCTGGTGACGATTCCTCACCGGATCCTGAAATTTTAATCCCGGATCAACTAAAACGTACAAGATCTGGTCGAGTAGTTCGCTTCCCTGATTTTTATCGTCCGCAGTGACGGCCTCTGGGGGGGAGTGATGTGGCATAATACATTATATGCCTATACATACTTAACACACACATAAGTATATTTATTTAATAAAATTAATTTAAATATATACATTATACACACAATAATTAAAAATAAAATATTTACAAAAGTTCTAAATTTCATTCATTCGTTAAAATAAGATTAAAATAATAAAAACACTAAATCTAAACATTAACATTAACTATTACTTAAATTATTAGTATTTTATAAACTTCGTTTGCATAGTAAACACGTTACGTCACAGGACCGCCGCGCCGCGCTGCACTCACCCTTAAGTACCTAGCGAGTTCTTATCGCTAGATGTGCGAGCGCAGCACGCCGCGTTCGGTCACCTTGCCATTGCAGTCGGAAATTCACCTTCGTACGTTGAACCCGTGTCGCTTGCGACCTCGCCGCGACAATTATTTCTTACGCGATCTTAATATATTTGGTCCGCGTTAGTTATTAATTAATAGACTATAATCCTTATATCTTTCTCCTTCATAAAATATGGTGTGTGGTTTAGTGTGAACTGTATTCGCTAATTAACTGTTTAATAAACGAAAGTTTTAGTGAATTGTGTTAAATTATTGACTCTGCCTAACACTCGTCTACGCTGTCACCCATAGGATTATTGAGAACGGATTAATCCGATCGAGATTTTGGCAGCAATAGCCGAACGAGTATATGGCGTAAATATAATATGAGGAAGTTCTCAATGAAATCCATGTATTTAGGTCCCCTACGGAGATTCCGTAATTTACCATATTTAAAGCCTTAGACTGGGTTGCACCAGAGGCGTGGGTAAAGTTAAAGTTAACTATGGCGTCCAAACACCCCTCTCAATATTCTCATACGACATCTGTCAATTTTTCCGGTTATAGTTAAGGTTAAAGTTAAAGTTAGTTGGTGCAACCCAGTCTTATAAGCTCACAATTTGAAAGCCATAAAGTTATAATAAAAATACAGCAATAATCTTCAGTATATGACGAACATTCCTTTCGCCGTTTAAAATTTTCTATTTTTGATTATTACTTATACTCATGCTTCCAAAGTAATACCAATTTATTAAAATTGAAGCATACTTTCAGCATCTCCCTAGTATTTACAAATTACGTTTATTTGAAACACACGCCAATAGATCGACAATTTCATATAACATATTCCACGTTTTAATTTTTTTAAGATAAATTTTGAACAAGATAAGTAAAAAATAGGATTTTTGTGCGATCTCGGCAACGCGTCAAATGTATGGTCAAGGTCGTTTGCTTGGGGGATGGTCTTAAATATACCCTTTTCCCTTTTCCCTTCCCTACCCTCCCCTATTCCTTCCCTACCCTCCCCTATTCCATTCCCTACCCTCCCCTATTACCCTATTCCCTCTTAAAAGGCCGGCAACGCACCTCTTCTGATGCTGCGAGTGTCCATGGGCGACGGAAGTTGCTTTCCATCAGGAGACCCGTTTGCTCGTTTGCCTATTTCATAAAAAAAAACGCCACCATTCTAATTCACATACGCTCATGTCAAAAATTAAATTAAAATTAAATAATAATTAATGCCTCCAAAGTCCAAGTACGACCGTAGGTCATAACTAGAGCTAGCCAAAGATATTATTATAAGTTAAAGGCCAAAAAACAATACCTCCTCTGGTCAAGCCGGGTAGTCAACAATAAGCGTTACATTATTAAACTGTTTGTAAACAATGTGCCTTTCGCTGTAACTCGCCTTTTCAGAAAATACACAAAACACAGCTAAAGTAAACTTTAGGTTCTGACAACCTGTGGTTTTGAATAGTTAAGTAAGATGTTGAACCGAAGAATTTACGACTGGATTTGAAACATAAACAGTTGTTTATTACTCTGGTATGCTTGGTTTATTATGTGATCAAGCGGTATTTACTGCGTTCAGAAAACAAAGAGTAGCTAAAAACTATAAAGTTCGTAGGGAAATGAGAGAATGTAGAGAGTATGAAGACGTACGTTAGTATCACAATATAATATCTATTAAGTATGTGTAAAGTCTACGGTCTATTTTAACCGACTTCCAAAAAACGAGGAGATTATAATATGTTAGGCTGTGGATATTTTTTTTTGTGTGTTCAACGATTACTCCGCCGTTTGTGAACCGATTTTCGAAAATTTTGTTTTGTTGTATTAGGTTTCATCCATTCTGACTTTGAAGTTTGTATCCATGTTTCCATAACAAATATTAATGCGAAAGTGTGTCTGTCTGTCTGTTACCTTGTCACGCTCACCGCTGAAGCGAATTTGCTGAAATTTGGTATGGTCCTCTAAGTCCCAACTCCCAGGAAAGAACATACGATACTTTGCATCCCGGAAAAATGTGCGGTTCCCCCGTGTGTAGGCAAATATCAAATCCCGGTATGTCCACCATAAGCGAAACTTTGCAAATGAGAGAAATTATGTTTTTTTAACTTTATTCTCGGCATTTTTCTTTTTAACTTTTAACACAGACATCTTCTTTACTCTTTCAGGATTCACCACAATAGTTTGTATATACTGCGTTGTTCCATTTTTCTCAAAACATTCAATAAAATCGACAAGAGTTCAGTTTCGAGTATGGGTGTGACTTGCCGGGTTTTGATATTCACCTACACACGTGATAAACGAAATTTGGCGCAACGGAGTTGCTAGCGTCATCCTTACTCTACCATAACTGTGTCTACTGACTGTATTTTTAACACGCTGCTAACTGAGAATCCAGTTATAACGGCGAGGTTACTAGGATAACATGAGCAAGCAGAAGTCATTTTCCAAATGTTTTGTCATGCTTACAATGCAATTTATGCGATGACGTATTATAGGTAAGTATTGTTTTTAGGGTTCCGTACCCAAAGGGTAAAACGGGACCCTATTTCTAAGACTTCGCTGTCCGTCTGTCTGCCTGTCTGTACGTCTATCTGTCCGTTTGTCTGTCTGTCCGTCTGTCCCTCTGTCTGTCTCCAGGCTGTAACTCAAGAACGGTATTAGCTAGAGAGATGTAATTTTAACAGATTATGTATTTCTGTTGCCGCTGTAACAACAAATACTAAAAACAAAATAAATGAAATATTTAAAGGGGGGCTCCCAATGCTCAATTATGTTGATACTTACATCACAGAATATACAGGGTGTCCAGAACAGTGACGTCCAAAAAAAAAATTTAGATAGCTTGTGTCCAGGGGTATCCGAATTACCCCCATGTATGTTCCGCGATTTTTTGTCGTTTTCGAGTTACGAATTTTTTAATGATTTTCAGAAAAAATGCGGCCGGGTCAGTTTAATATTATTTTTTTTTAAAGTTTAGTGAGTTTTTGTAATTATTTTTTTTGTATTTTCAAGCTCATGAATTGTACTTTTATGTATAAAAAAATTAGCTTCCTAACATAAAGGCAAGTAATAAAAAAATGGTCGAATGTGATAAATTTTCATTCCACCTGGTCAGTCTTGATTTTTCAACTTTAAAATTAAAAATCTAAAAAGGTGGTCCCATAAATTCTTAGTAATTTAGAAAACTTCGTGGTATTCTAAGCTTCCATAATAATAATAAAAAAGTGGTACTTAATAGGAAATTATTCGCTTAAATCTGCCCTCAAAGGTACTGAGGTGGAAATTTCCTCAATCAGTAAATTGATATAAAAAAATTTAATTGCTTATTTTGTCATTCCTAAGGCTACTTAAAGTAAGATATGTATCATCAAACAAACAAAAAAAAGTTTTACTAATACCAATGATTTATTTCAACCAGTCGGGCAAACTTGGTTACCTTGAAAAATGTTATGTAAAAATTGTGATAAATTTAAATCTAAAAATCTTCTGAAATTATTAATTACTAGTTAAGATTTTGAGGATTATCTTAAAAATAAAAAACAAAATAAGGTACATAAAACATTTAATTGTTTTTTTAAATCATTCAGTTGAGTAAATGTTCAAAATTGCGACCTCCTACAGAAATGCACAATCGACACCTACGTAAAAAGTTTCGTTTTAAATTCCTGAAGCCAACTCTGTTCCTCTTCACTACATCTCCAGCTGCTTGGATTTTCTCTCTTAGCGCTGCCTCATTTGCTGAGTCTCTGGCAAATGTTATATCTTTGTAATAACCCCAAATAAAAAAATCGATAGGGTTGAGGTCGGGGGAGCGTGGAGGCCAGGTGATTGGTCCGCTTCTACCGATCCACCTATTAGGATATGCACGATTCAAATAATTACGGACTTGCGTGGCATAATGGCAGGGTGCGCCGTCATTTTGGAATATCATGTTTCTTCTCAAATCCAGATTAACACCTTCCAATAAGATTGGCAGATCATTTTCCAGGAAAGATTTGTATGTCTCACCGTTTAGTCTTGACGGCAGTTCGAACGGTCCAATCAGTTGTCCGTCAAGTATTCCCGACCACATGTTTACACTAAAACGGTGCTGGAAGGTCGATTGTCTGGCGGTGTGAGGATTTTCAATGGCCCAAGTGTGCGTATTGTGAATATTAAATATTCCGGTTCTCTCGAATCGCGACTCATCACTCCACAAAATTTTATCAAAAAATCCCGGGTCCTCTTCCTCTTTCCTTAACATGGTCCGGCAAAACTCAACTCTTCGTTGGTAATCAGTAGGCATTAATGATTGCACTCGCTGCACGTGATATGCATGGTATCCTTCTTCACGAAGTATATTTTGTATGGACGATCGCGGTATGTTCAGATTACGTGCCATCGCTCTCACACTCGTCGATGGATTCCGATTTATTTCTTCTAGCACTATCTCTCTGCGGTCCGGATCGACCCTGGGGACCCCTCCTTCACGGCTTGCGTCTCGACCAGGAATGCGGCCAGCCATTAGCGTGTTGTGTGTGTTAATAAAAACACGATGATCAGGATAGGTAGATACCTAACGCCGAGGAGGACGGCAACCAGATGGTTGCCGTCCTCCTCGGCGTTGAAGTTGCTCCCGATACAGTCTTGCTGCTTCATGGCCGTTGCCTTGCGCAACGCCATAAAAATAATGCATTTCTGCATATTCACTTAATGTGTAGCTCATCGCGAACACCACTTCCAAATCAACAAAGTCCAAATCGAGATGCAAAACAGAGTCCAAATTCAAGTGCAGTTGTCCAGTCAGAAAGGTAGGCAGCGAGGTCCGTGGGCAAAGCGTGTATTGTGAGTCGATAGTAACAAATGGGAACGAAAACGAGCAGTAGCAAACACAAGTTGAGAGCGACTGAGGTGTATGATTGCTCATTGCGAGGAATGCGTGGACGTCGTCGGCGAGGGGGCCGACCGGTTTTTGTGTGTGTGAGAGAGAAAGAGCAGTTTTTATCTCTCTTGCACTTGTTACCTGTGTAATGTAGTGATAATAAAAAAGGGTGCAACTCAACCAAGGTTCGTAAATTTCGGGAAAATTTCGCTCAAATTTTTACATTTAAATACATACTTAAATAAAATTGAAAATAACCATTTCTTGCAGGATTAGTTATGATTTGATGCATATGTTTTACTTTATTTAGCCTTAGGAATGACAAAATAAGCAATTACATTTTTTTATATCAATTTACTGATTGAGGAAATTTCCACCTCAGTACCTTTAAGGGCAGATTTAAGCGAATAATTTCCTATTAAGTACCACTTTTTTATTATTATTATGGAAGCTTAGAATACCACGAAGTTTTCTAAATTACTAAGAATTTATGGGACCACCTTTTTAGATTTTTAATTTTAAAGTTGAAAAATCAAGACTGACCAGGTGGAATGAAAATTTATCACATTCGACCATTTTTTTATTACTTGCCTTTATGTTAGGAAGCTAATTTTTTTATACATAAAAGTACAATTCATGAGCTTGAAAATACAAAAAAAATAATTACAAAAACTCACTAAACTTTAAAAAAAAATAATATTAAACTGACCCGGCCGCATTTTTTCTGAAAATCATTAAAAAATTCGTAACTCGAAAACGACAAAAAATCGCGGAACATACATGGGGGTAATTCGGATACCCCTGGACACAAGCTATCTAAATTTTTTTTTTGGACGTCACTGTTCTGGACACCCTGTATATTAGTAGTACCAACTTACATATACAAAATACTCAAATGTGTTTATACTTTAATAATTAATAATAAAATTTAAATAAAATAAATAATAAAGGGAAACTCCCATACAAAAAACACAATTTTATCCTATTTTTGTTGTATAATGGTACGGAATTTTTTGAATTTGAATAATAAAGAATTTGAATTTGGAACCCTTCGTGCGCGAGTCCAACTCGCACTTGGCCGATTATTTATACATCCATCGTCTGTTATTTCCATGGAGTACATTTATTTTAGGGTCAGCCACATCGAAACGAGATAGCGGTTCAGCGGTTTGGGCGTGAAGAGATAACAGACAGACAGACACACTTTCGAATGTATAATACAATATATTAATATGGGAGTATTTTGCACAGTCATGCTTTTTTCTATCGCCAAATCGCATCTCCTCTCGTTTCGTTGTGACCTGACCCTTAGCATGAAGTAGCTGACAGCTAGCTGTACCTCCAGGGAAGTGTAATTTAACCTAACAACTGCAGTTTAGATTTACTGGAGCGGCAGAATCCGACAGAATTCACAGAAATTACATCGCATGGACATGGAGTTTGTGCTTGGTCTACTGTTAAATTGTAAAATTTTAGTATAAGAAAGCAGTGAATATTCAGTACACCATCAACAAAAAGCTTTACTGAAGTAGAATGTTAATCCAATTTTAACGTTGACTTTAACCGTTTTTGTTGATAATAGATAATCCAAACCAAAAATTTTTTGAATTTTGAATTTCGATAAACGGTTGTGATAATGAAAATGATCGAGAACAAAGAATATATACTGGAAAATGTATGTCTTTCACGTTCCTGTATTCTTGTTTCTAGGAATGTATTATAATGTTCTTGAGGTGCCTTTTATGTGTTTTTCAGATAGATTCCAGTGTTTTTATGGATTGTTTTCTGGGATGATGTACGTTTATTAATTTGTACTCACAACTTTGCTCCAAACGTAGGTTTCTTGTTGAAAACACTTGTAGTCACTTTTGAGGTTAAGTAGTAACTTTTGCAGTAAATTTACTAGTAATTTTTACTTAATTTAATTTAAAACTTAAAATTATCCTGGAGCCAATGTTTATTACAGTTTTGACAGCTGTCAACTTTTTGCATCATTTGCATTTGCATTGCCAAACTCTTCTTTAAATTGAAGTTTAATCATCATTATCTTAGATACTAATATTATAAAGCGGAAGAGTTTGTTAGTTTGTTTGTTTGTTTGAATGCGCTAATCTCAGGAACTACTGGTCCGATTTGAAAAATTATTTCAGTGTTAGATAGTCCATTTATCAAGAAAGGCTATAGGCTATATTTCATTACGCTAAGACTAATAGAAGCGAAGAAATAGAGAAAAGTGTGGAAAAAACGGGGTAAAATTGTTTGAAAGGGCTTATTTGAATGCGCTAATCTCAGGAACTACTGGTCCGATTTGAAAAATTATTTTAGTGTTAGATAGCCCGTTTGTCGAGAAAGGCTATATTCTTTATTTTATCACGCTAAGACTAATAGGAGCTAAGAAATAGAGGAAAATGTGGATAAAACGGGGCAAATTATTTGAAAGGGCTTATCTCACGAACTACTAGAGCATTTTTTTTTTGTTATTTGGGTAAGATAAGAAGTAAACCACGTGAAGGATCATAGTCATTTTTGTGTACTAATTTGTCTGTGAAATATCTAATTTACGCGGGCGAAGCCGCGCGGAACGTCTAGTAATATGTAAAATAACCTCCTTTAAATTCGCGATAAAATTTCATGAGTAAATTCGCGGTAAAATAGATTAGGTCTTTATGTTGTTAATTATACCCATGTAATGTAACAAAATAATAAATACATATTGTATACTAGCGCCATCAACTATTTGGTATCTGATCTATGATTATCTGTGACCGAGTTAATATGTTACTTATTAATATTATCTATGAACTATGTCTAATGTCTGTTATCTGTGGAATAAAAAGTTATGGTTAGTCGATTACCAAAAGTTACACACTGCGTTTCAATAGGTTATGTCCCAGTTTAATCGCGAGAATTTAGTAATTAGTTCACAGTGAATATCGATCAAAATGTCCACAAATTATTTGGTTAATGTTCCCAAATTAAAAGGAAGGGAAAACTACGACGACTGGTGTTTCGCGGCGGAAAATATTCTCGTACTGGAAGGTATGGCGAATAACATCAAGCAGCCATTATCGCCTGAAGCTACAGAGACTCAGATTGCAGAGGATTTGAAGGCGAAAGCAAAGCTTATTCTGACTATAGATGCTTCTCTTTATGTGCATATCAAACAAGCCACAACGACATACAGCTTATGGAAGATTCTGAAAAATATGTTTGACGATTCTGGATATGCTCGAAAAATAAGCTTATTGAGAAATCTTATTAGCATACGCCTCGAAAACTGCGAGTCAATGACAAGCTATGTCAGCCAGATAATCGAGACTGCGCAAAAATTAAATGGTACCGGCTTCGAGATTAATGACCAGTGGATTGGGTCGCTCATGTTAGCTGGACTACCGGAGAAATTTAGTCCCATGATTATGGCTATTGAGCACTCGGGCATAAACATCAGTGCAGACGCTATAAAAACCAAACTATTGGACATGAGTGCAGATTTTGAGGTTAAGTCGGAAGGTGCATTTGTGGCAAAAAAATTTCATAGACGCAATGTTGGCAGTACTGCTAGAACGCAAGTTCAACAACATAGCACTTCCGGAACAAATGGAATGTTCGGGAGCTGTCATCTGTCACCTGTCAATGTCAAAACAAACGGCGGACAAAACATGACGTCAAGAACGAAAATTATACGCTGTTATAAATGTAAACAAATTGGACACTTCAAAAATCAGTGTCAGGTTGCAGAAAAAGCAAAATCAAATGCATTCAGTGCAGTGTTTCTTACTAAAGGATTCAGTCAAGCTGACTGGCATTTGGATTCCGGCGCAAGCACACACATAGTTTCGAATGTGAACTTATTATCGAATATTTGTAATCGACCCAAAACTAAGGAGATCATTGTTGCGAATCAAGCTATCATGCCCGTATCTTGTTCTGGAGACCTGCAACTCACAACTTGTGTTGGAGACAACGAATTTAATATTGATGTGAATGATGTATTGTGTGTACCCAACCTCACAACAAATCTACTTTCAGTGAGCAGAATAATTGCTAGTGGCAACAGAGTGATGTTTAATAAACATGGTTGTCTTATTTACAACTCACAGAACGAATGTATTGGTGAGGCGATTCTACAAAATGGGGTATACCGATTGATAGTAAGAGAGATGCAACGCCCCTTAGTAGCAGCTGTAAAAACTTCAAGTTATATTTGGCATCGGCGACTAGGCCATATAAATACAAGTGATTTAAATAAACTTAAGAATGGAGCGGCAGAGGGAGTTAGTTTTGATGATAAAAGTGAAAATAGTAAAAGTAGCTGTATAGTGTGCTGCGAAGGCAAGCTGACTCGACTACCATTTCCTAGAAGCACTAGTCAAAGTAAGAATACACTAGAGCTGGTTCACACTGACTTATGTGGGCCAATGGAGAGTATGTCACTCGGAAAAGCAAAATACTACTTGCTGTTTGTCGATGATTTCAGCCGATGGTGCACTGTCTATTTTTTAAAATGTAAGAGTGAAACATTCACATACTTTAAGGAATACAAAAAGCTAGTTGAGAATCAGCAGTCAAAGAAAATAAAGATATTAAGATCTGATAATGGAGGAGAATTTTGTTCGACAGAAATGGCTAATTTTCTAAAGCAGAGTGGTATAATTCATCAGAAATCTAACAGTTTTACCCCAGAACAGAATGGAATTAGCGAGAGATACAACCGGTCCATAGTTGAGAAGGCACGATGTTTGCTCTATGATGCTAAATTTGAGAAAAGTCTTTGGGCTGAGGCTGTGAACACAGCGATATATATTAAAAATCGATCACCAGCAGCAGGCTTAAATGACAATATAACTCCTTACGAAGTATGGACGGGCAGAAAGCCAGATTTGAATCATTTACGGATCTTCGGCAGCCCAGCAATGGTTCATATTCCCAAGGAGAAGCGAAGGAAATGGGACAAGAAAGCAAAGAAAATGTACCTAGTTGGATATTCGGAGAATGTCAAGGGATATCGCTTATATGATCCTGTATCGCGGGATGTTATTATAGCCAGAGATGTAGTCATTATGGAGAAAACAGCTGATGACAGTTTGTCAACATCTATTGTGATCGAAGAAAGCATGAAACCAGGAAGGTCAACAGAGAAATTTTCTGAGAGTGATTCAGATCAAGAGATGAAACATGATAAGACATATGTTCCTGACAATTCAGGAAGCGACTCAGAAGATACATTCATGGACACAATGACTTTGTCACCAGAAGCAGAGAATATTGTCTCACAGGAAAATTACATGAATCTACCAGAAAAACGTATTAGGCGCAAGCCGGACTTTTACCACCTAAGTGCAAACATGTGTGTAGAAATGTCAGATGATCAAATTTCTTTTAGTGATGCTATGAGTGGGTCTGAAAGAGATCAGTGGCAAAATGCAATGCAACAGGAACTAAAATCATTTCAAGATAGTGACTCATGGGAGTTAGTAGATAGACCAAGTGAAGGTACAGTTGTAAAAAATAAGTGGGTATTTAAAAAGAAATATAACACTGAAGGTGAAGTGCGTTATAGGGCCAGGCTTGTGGCAAAGGGTTTTACCCAGAAAAAAGGCATAGACTTTAATGAGACTTTTGCACCAGTTTTGAAATACTCTACCTTTAGGTTATTGTTAGCTTTAAGTGTAGAATTAGATCTAAAAATTAATCATCTTGATGTACCTACTGCATTCCTTAATGGTTTTCTTAATGAAACTGTTTACATGGAAATACCAGAGTATTCAAACATTGTTAACTGTAACAGTAAAGTTTTAAAACTAAAAAGGGCCATATACGGTCTTAAGCAGTCGGCGAGAGCTTGGTATACTCGTGTTGAAGATTGTTTGTTGAAATTAAAATTTAAGAGGTCAAATTATGAACCATGTCTCTTTATGAAGAGTGATAATAATGTAATGATTTACATAGCCTTGTTTGTAGATGATTTTTTTGTCTTATATAATTGTCAGAATGCATATAAAGAATTAATTTGTGAGTTGGTAGCAAAATTTAGAATTAAGGACTTAGGTCAGATCAAGCACTGTTTGGGTATGCATATAAATGTTCATAAAGATTGTATTACTATAGACCAAAAGCATTTTATTGAGAGTGTCTTAGATAAATTCAACATGACTGATTGTTCAAATTCTGACACACCTATGGAAGTTAATTTGAAATTACAAAAGGATGTAAAAAGTAAAGCAGTACAAAAATTTCCATATCAGCAACTAATAGGAAGCTTGATGTACTTATCTGTGCTCACTAGGCCAGATATTTCCTTTAGTATTAGTTTTTTAAGTCAATATAATAATTGTTTTAATGAAACTCATTGGAAACATTTAAAACGTTTATTGAAATATCTAAAGAAAACAAAGGATTATGGCTTAATTTATAGAAAGACTAATTGTAATCTTAGTGGATTTGTTGATGCTGACTGGGCGTCTTGTACTTTAGATAGACGGTCATATACAGGTTTCTGTTTCATAATGTCAGGATCAGTGATTTCATATGAAGCTAGAAAGCAAAAAACTGTAGCGCTTTCCAGTACGGAAGCAGAATACATGGCCTTGTCAGAATCTTGTAAAGAAGCTATGTATCTCAGGAATCTGTTAAGTGAATTAATTGAACTAGATGAGAATATACCTATATGTTTATATAGCGACAATCAAAGTTCTATCAAATTAGCATCTAATCCGCTGTTTAGTAATAAACGTACAAAACACATAGACACTAGACATCACTTTGTGAGAGAATGTGTATTAGAGAAAAGAGTTGTAATTAAATATGTGTCAACTTCAGAAATGCCAGCCGACATGTTTACTAAAAGTTTAAGTGCAAATAAACATTATAAGTTCCTTAGTATGATTGGCATGTCTGAAATTGCTAAGTAAAATAACTATATTTTTTTGTTTGTCATAGATTCATTCCGGAGTCTAGATTATTTTGTTAGGGCAGGATGTTAATTATACCCATGTAATGTAACAAAATAATAAATACATATTGTATACTAGCGCCATCAACTATTTGGTATCTGATCTATGATTATCTGTGACCGAGTTAATATGTTACTTATTAATATTATCTATGAACTATGTCTAATGTCTGTTATCTGTGGAATAAAAAGTTATGGTTAGTCGATTACCAAAAGTTACACACTGCGTTTCAATATATGTTGGCTGTTAACTAGAGCATAATATTAGGCATAAATATATTATTATTCAAACGACAAGAAGGGTTACAAAACTTTATGAATAAAATATTTTCGAATTTCAATAGACATAGACATAGGGACTCCTGACTACTCCTGAGGCGTATATGTAGGAAGTGGACGACAGGACTACGTAGTCCTACCCACTAAAACTCAGTGGTATAAAGGTATACTAAGGTTGGGTTGCAACTTGCACCAGAGGCGTAGTTAAAGTTAAAGTTATGGTCAAAGTTATGGTTATAGTTAAGGCTAATTTCACTTTAACCTTAACTTTGACCACAGAATTTGACAGAAGACGTTGCTGAGTCGACAAGGCTTTATAAGAAGGTGGGCGGGGGCGCTGCTGGTGAAGGAGAACTGTCAAAAATGGCGTTTTTGTATGACGACAGCGTTAGTTCCTTTTTACGCCACGTGCATTTAAAGCCTTGTCGAGCTCTATGGTTATGGTTAAATATGGCGTCTTGATGGCGTCCATTTTTAACTTTAACCAAAGATTTGACATTTTGCATTGTAGTTAAAGTTATAGTTAACCTGCAACCTAAGAGCACCGACATTGCCAGAATCACGGGAACATCAAGACAACCACGAAAAAGAAATTACTGTTTGTAAACTTGTTAAACATAACCAAAAAATTTACAATTTAAGTTTTATCCATGAACAATTTAACTAAAGGATAGCAATTTAACCATACCATAATTTCAAAACAAGCTACAAAAACAACATAAACATTAAACAGCAAACATAACTTTCGAGTTTAGAACGGTCTAGAATTTTAAATTGGCAAATTTTAACCGCATTCAATATTAACCTGTCGTGAACTAGGTCGCCCAGCAACAGTTAGTCCATAGTCCATACCATAGACATAATATATACCTAAAGACCAACAAAGAGTGCGAAAGAGAAGAAAATCCTTTATGGAATTATAACATGATGAAAAGAGAGAGGCAGTCTAATGAAAATTGTAACAACTTTTATTTGACAGGTCGTCAAAAGTCGTCAATCGTTTTTATGCCCTTTCGGTATTTGCAATTTATTATTTAAATCGTATGTTATTTTCAACAAATACTATTATATATAACAATAATAACTTGTGCTGTGAGTGATTGCAGTGTAAATCATAGGAATAATCCTGAAAAATATACATTTCACCCGTAATTAATCTTCATGTCCTAATTGCTACGATGTGTTTATTTTTGCTACATTCTGGTCTTTAGTTCTCTATTTCAAATAAAATATTGTGAATCCTCCCTTTTACTTTCATATTTTGCGTAACTAAAGGTACTATTGTTCCTATATTACACAAATTTTGAAGAAAAATTTTTCATCAAAATTTCTTACATATACGCTAGTGCTTGAATCAAATTTATCGATATGCTTATCGATATTTTACAATAACATAAATCTAAAATAAAAATCATTTACCTTTATATTTATCACCTTAAGCCCGGCCGCACATTATCCGAAATTTCTGATCAGAAAAATTCGGACGCCCGGCGCAACGCACTCTGTTCATACATTTTGTTGTAGACCCATCATACTAAAATAATTTCTGACGTGTCAAAATGTATGAGCGGGGCGGGGCGTCCGAATTTTAGTGATCACAAATTCGGATAATGTGCGGCCGGACTAAAAGGACATATTATTTTATTTTAACTAATAGTATATTATAATATAGCTAATATAATATAACTACTATAATATAGAGTGACTCTAAAACTAGAGGAAGGTTTATATTTATATATCATAATCATTTGTTTTACAGATTCCCTCAAGATCCTCTAATAAGAAGAAAATGGCTGAAATTAATTGGGCGTGTTGGTTGGAATCCCAAAAAAAAATTCAACAATATGTAGCAAACATTTCATTGAAAATTTTTAAAGAAAAATTAGAATAAATACTATTTTGTTTAAAGGAGCTATCCCAACTTTATTTGTGCCAGTAAGTTTGACATACTGTTGCACTTGTTACTGAAGCAATTATTAAAAATAAGCAATTAATGCTTTTTAGTTCATTTAAGATTATACTTATATGAACTAAAAAGTATCAAATAATCCTTATTCTGTACTCAATCTTCATTTCGTGAACGTTCTTGAACATTTTCTGGGACCATATGTTCCCATTTGAATATCAAGGAGTCACTTCGATTTCTCATTGTTTCCATCACCAGACCACCACTTTTGTGAACATGATACCTACTCGGAACAATACAATGTACAGCAAAAGAAAAAATTTGAAAATCGGTTCATAAACGGCGGAGTAATCGTTGAACATACATAAAAATATATCCACAGGCGAACGTCTAGACTCCTCCTGTTTGGAAGTCGGTTCAAAATAATTGTAATAAAATATTATGATATTTTATGATATGTATTTAATTTAAGAATAAAATATAATATACTATGTGTGTTGTATACTTTCAACGTTTACTTTCAATGTAAGGACTGATTTACCAGATAGATTTTACCTGAGTAATAAATAAGTAACTTTATAATGTGTTAAGTGTAAATTATTTACCCCTATAAGAACCTCATGTCATAACATATCCAACGATTGAAAAATCATTCCAAAAGAAAATGTGTATCTACTTTTCAATCGTCACCTTTTTTTGCCAATTAAAATTTATGATACCTAATTTGAAATACAAATCTATCAAAGTTGCATATTATTTATTTCTTATAGAAACTCAGGTAAAATAACTCGAACGGACTAAACTATCGATAGCAAAATACTATACTATCGATAGTAAAATATACATCACTAGCACACGCACACATTGACAGATCAAAAATGGTCACGCATTTTCGAGTTGTCAGGTGGTCTTTACGACAGTATATATCATAGACATAATATAATGCTAAAGACCAACAAAGAGTGCGAGAGAGAAGAAAATCCTTTATGGAATTATAACAAGATGAAAAGAGAGAGGCAGTCTAATGAAAATTGTAACAACTTTTATTTGACAGGTCGTCAAAAGTCGTCAATCGTTTTTATGCCCTTTCGGTATTTGCAATTTATTATTTAAATCGTATGTTATTTTCAACAAATACTATTATATATAACAATAATAACTTGTGCTGTGAGTGATTGCAGTGTAAATCATAGTAATAATCCTGACAAATATACATTTCACCCGTAATTAATCTTCATGTCCTAATTGCTACGATGTGTTTATTTTTGCTATATTCTGGTCTTTAGTTCTCTATTTCAAATAAAATATTGTGAATCCTCCCTTTTACTTTCATATTTTGCGTAACTAAAGGTACTATTGTTCCTATATTACACAAATTTTGAAGAAAAATTTTTCATCAAAATTTCTTACATATACGCTAGTGCTTGAATCAAATTTATCGATATGCTTATCGATATTTTACAATAACATAAATCTAAAATAAAAATCATTTACCTTTATATTTATCATCTTAAGCCCGGCCGCACATAATCCGAAATTTCTGATCAGAAAAATTCGGACGCCCGGCGGAACGCACTCTGTTCATACATTTTGTTGTAGACCCATCATACTAAAAGAATTTCTGACGTGTCAAAATGTATGAGCGGGGCGGGGCGTCCGAATTTTTGTGATCAGAAATTCGGAAAATGTGCGGCCGGACTAAAAAGGACATATTATCTTATTTTAACTAATAGCTAATATAATATAACTAAGGTTTATATTTAAATTAAAGTTTTTATAATCATTTGTTTTACAGATTCCCTCAAGATCATCTAATAAGAGGAAAATGGCTGAAATTAATTGGGCGTGTTGGTTGGAATCCCAAGAAAAATTCAACAGTATGTAGGCAAACATTTCATTGAAAATTTTTAAAGAAAATTCTACTCCCAAGATGTGCCATCAATTATGAAATCATTTTGGCTTTGGCACAAAACGTTTTTTGACTACTTTTTTAAATTTATTAATCGAAAGATTTTGAACGTTTTCTGGGACCATATGTTCCCATTTGAATATCAAGGAGTCACTTCGATTTCTCATTGTTCCCATCACCAGACCACCACTTTTGTGAACATGATACCTACTCGGAACAATACAATGTACAGCAAAAGAAAAAATTTGAAAATCGGTTCATAAACGGCGGAGTAATCGTTGAACATACATAAAAATATATCCACAGGCGAACGTCTAGACTCCTCCTGTTTGGAAGTCGGTTCAAAATAATTGTAATAAAATATTATGATATTTTATAATATGTATTTAATTTAAGAATAAAATATAATATACTATGTGTGTTGTTTACTTTCAACGTTTACTTTCAATGTAAGGACTGATTTACTAGATAGATTTTACCTGAGTAATAAATAAGTAACTTTATAATGTGTTAAGTACTTAACCTCATGTCATAACATATCCGACGATTGAAAAATCATTCCAAAAGAAAATGTGTATCTACTTTTCAATCGTCACCTTTTTTTGCCAATTAAAATTTATGATACCTAATTTGAAATACAAATCTATCAAAGTTGCATATTATTTATTTCATATAGAAACTCAGGTAAAATAACTCGAACGGACTAAACTATCGATAGCAAAATACTATACTATCGATAGTAAAATATACATCACTAGCACACGCACACATTGACAGATCAAAAATGGTCACGCATTTTCGAGTTGTCAGGTGGTCTTTACGACAGTATATATTATGTCTATGGTATATATTATGTCTATGGTCCATACAGACTAATTAGGTCATTACCTGTGGGCTGTGACATACGCCCTATAATCCGTACAAATGTTATGACTTATGAGAATGTCTGTCATGCTTAAAATGTTGAAAAACGTAATAGGTATACTTTGACTCCTGCCTGCCTAGCATACGCCAACTAGATATCTAAGAGAGAGCGCACATTAGAGACACGACAGTTTTTAGACAATCTTGTTTCACATAGACGAGTCAGCTTTACAATTAAAAAAAAAAACAGTTGTGTCTACCACGCGGCGCATACCAAGACGAAACTGTTTTGTCTACGACGACGCAACGCATACATCAGACTAGGTACACCGCTAGACAGTTTTATCTGTCATGTGCGCGCTCGCATACATTTCAAAGGGAAGCCGACAGTCGTTAGTCAGACTTGTCGCCGTGCAGTTCTTGTACGTACGAGTATTAGACAATTTTGTCTATGAGACGTTTTGTTTCAAATGTGCCCGTCTAGTACTTTTTATTATGCGATAGTCTGTCTAAAAACTGTCGTGTCTCCAATGTGCGGTCGCCCTCACTCTCGAGATAATTAAAAACTACTCGTCTCATAATGTCAAAATGTCGTCATTATCTCGACAAAACTCTATAAAAATGTGTTATTTCGATGATAGATCTACGCGAGAAAAAATGTTTGTCATGCATGCAAATCGAGAAAACATGTAGAGTGTGATATCTCGTTGGCGTATGCTAGACAGGCAAGCCAAAGGCATATTACTAGCTAAAAGCCGAGCTTTATGAGGGCTAGCGTCGTCACACCTTGACTGACTGATGATAACTTATCAATAGGCGTGATGGTTTTGCCGAACAGTGTACCACATGTATCTATTATAAGTTTATTGCGAAAAAATGTACGGTTCTTGAATCTGCGTTGATGAAGTTGTGAAAACTATTTGTAATTTTTTTTTTATTTGTTACAAGATAGGTTAGGTTAGGGCACAAATTCATTAGCCAAACTACTCTCGATAGTTTATAATTTCGACAATAAACATTAAGTACCCAGGTAACCAATTATTCGTTTATTTTTTGATCCATAAAATACTTTTACATAATATTTTATTCTATCAATTTTAACAAGTATTGGGTTTCAATTAGGGTAACTCTCAAAGGGTATTTTTCTAACTCTTTAGGGACTGGAAATTTAGTAATCATGTATGAAGTATGTAGAGCCGAAAGAATATGAAAAAGCACTTATGAAAACATTATTACAAGTTTATTATCGAAGAAAATATAACAATGGTTTTTAAATATTTATTGTACGTAAAGTTGGATTGTTATTATATCATAAAGAATTTTTATTAATTGAAGACATGAGTAGAAGAAGCAGGTATGTAACACTTAAAATCTTCCGTTTTCAGGCCGGAAAAATGATTTGAAATCGAAAAAATATGGATTTTATGTGTAGCCAAATATATTAGCCAGATGATGAAGTTGGTAAGTTACAAGGTTTGTTTAAATTATAAGGAAAGAATATGTCCTTATGTTAGAAAATGTTAATAATCTGATTCTTCCACTCGTGTCAGTAAATCCATACTAATATTATAAATGCGAAAGTGTGTCTGTCTGTCTGTCTGTCTGTTACCTCTTCACGCCCATACCGTTGAACCGATTTAGCTGAAATTTCGCATGTCGATACTTTGAGTAGGGAAAGGACATAGGAAACTTTTTTTCCCGGAAATGTGTACGGTTCCCGCGCGATAAACGAGTTTTGGCGCAACGGAGTTGCGGGTGTCATCTAGTATAAAATATGGCTCAGAAAGAACTGTTATGACCAAATTTGGCAAAGATAAGAAAGAGAAGGCAATAGAAAAGGACGAAAACAGTGGGTTTTAGGTTTTTTCTTAAAACGAGTGGGGGCTAAATGTTGTTAAGTACATGAGATTCTTTTGCAACTTGAGGTATTTCGCAAAGTGTTATGACTATGACTATTATTTTTTACTGTAAGTATAAAACTTTCTTTTTATTTTAAGCGTGAATTTAAGGAATTTAACGTGATCCTTCGTGATCATAAGTTGTACCAAAAGTGCTATTAAGTGTTAAATTACAACAATAACTGAAAATAAAATTAACATTTTTAGTGTACTTGTGAAAAACAGTTTCCCTTTTAATATCCATACTAATATAAATGCGAAAGTGTGTCTGTATGTCTGTTACCTCTTCACGCCCAAACCTGAATATATTTTGCTGAAATTGGTATGGAGATACTTTGAGTCCTGTAGCGGTAGCACGGCGACCAGCGGAAATGCGAAAGTATGGACAAACTGTGGAAATAAACCTAAGGTGCCGTTCCGATCTTTTTTCGTTCCGAAAAATTAAATTAAAATGCCACTTTATGACACACTATAGTATATGTCATAATGTAGGATATTATTTGAATTTTTAGAACTATAGTCTGTCATAAAGTGGCTTTTTAATTGAATTATTCGGAACTAAAAAAGATCGGAACGGCACCTTAAGTTTATCTCCACAGTTTGTGACTATAGTCTGTCATAAAGTGGCATTTTAATTGAATTTTTCGGAACGAAAAAAGATCGGAACGGCACCTTAGGTTTATTTCCACAGTTTGTCCATACTTTCGCATTTCCGCTGGTCGCCGTGCTAGCACTACTGAGACAGACATAGAATACTTTTTATCCCAGGAAAAGTACGGTCCCTGCGCGATAAACCAATTTTGGCGCAACGGAGATGCGGGCGTCATTCAGTTAGTCCTGTTGAACAGTTGATTAGAGAAAAATTCAGTACAAAATGGTATCAAAATCACTGTGGTGGTCTGTCGTTTAAAGTTTCTAATGTCCCAGACAGCAAGCAGACCTTGTACAATTAATAGTTGTATAAATATTTTTAGTAAGAGGGTTAAATATCTAAACGCCCAAAATGCCGTAGCTTCGTGCTACGAATTTTCGTAGCAGGTAATTCGTAGCACGACAAACACGGTCACACTCAGAGATTTATTAATAATTAAGTAAGCTTCAAATCTAGTGAATAGTTTGACATAATTAGAATGTTATGGGTCTTATTTCAAAATCTTAATTTAATTACCGAGTGATTAATTCGTTTCTGAGTGGGAAAAGGAAGGAAGCATTATAATATTATACAAGTTAGTAGTTACTCATATATAAGTACTTACTAAAAATGGTAAGCAGGTGTTTAACAAAAAAATTAAAGATTCAATTTTATTTATAATAAGAGTAAAAGAGAAAGACATAACCGCCTCTTTGCTTTTTTATAAGGTTGTCCCAGTTTTGGGGTCTATGAATAAGAATGACTTGTCTTGTCACGTCTCACAACTCATTACAATCTACGCTTCACAACCACATCCAGGGTGCTTAGTCAAAATGCATTCGCCAGTTTCGATAGTAAAATAAGATGTCAAATATGTGTGGGATTTGAGTTTTGACATAACGCATCGCTAAATATCATGGCGCTTGACATGTTAAGTCAAATCCTATACATTTTGACATTGAACTTCTTCTTCTTCTTCTTATTTAATGGCGCCCATAGATGCAGTGATGCACCATTCTGCCAGTGTCAAGTAAAAATAAAAATAGTATAAAAACAGAGAATTTCGACAATTTTGAACTTGAAATGAATTTATATATACGAAGTTTGATTTTTATTTTTAGGTTTTGAAACTGGCGTATGCACTTTGACAATAATTACTCTACTCAACTCGACTGGTAATGGTAATGGTTTACAATGAAAAGTTTATGTTTTCATGGTAAAGTGATATTGTAACGAAACACCATTATTATGAAAGGACCTTTCGGCGAACCTTTTCCCTTTGACTAAGGGGTATGTTGTGGTCACGATACGGCGCCACGATATCGCGTCCGATATAGACATCGTATGTTATCTTTTCACGATAAAATACAATGATGAAAAACTCAAAGCAGATATGTTACTACCGCGCGCGTTGTGAAGCTTCAAATACGGCCCAATTGGGCCGTCTGTTGTTTAGTCTGCATCGAGCGCAGTCACGAACGTGCCGCGTCTTGTATTACCTAAATAAATTCAAAATGACGTCGTGCGTGTTTCGAAAATGTACCAATTATGACTCGAAAGTAAACAAAACACATGGACTCTCTTACCACATGTCTTGATTGCAGTAAATACCTAGATTATTTACATTTTCAATTAATTTTTTGAACAATCTTGAAAAAATCGAATTTTCGTCATAGCTCAGGCGAAGAAAGAGAAAGCGATACGATTCGACGTTTAAAAATAGAACTGTCTCTTTTATGTAAATGGTTTTTCGTATGATTTTGAAACAAAAAAGACTTATATGTCAAATTTGTCAATGTTTGCAATTTTGAATTTGAAAATTGTTCGGAAGAGATTTAAGCCGGAAAATAGAATGGAAGTAACATATCTGTATAAGTAGAATATCATTGGTAAAATATCATTGAAACGCCATTATTATGATAGGACCTTTCGTCGAACCTTTTCCCGTATAACGAATTTATAAAGAATATTGTATGTCACAACAAAGCATCAGATCGAGATACGGCTTCGCGACCTCCATTGTTTAGAAAACAAAGAAACTTTTACAGCTCTGTATGGTCACAAAGAGATATTTTTGTGAATACCTCCATCGTGGGAATAACAGACACAATAGATTTTCAATTGTTATGCGGCAGCCGGCTGCCGCTTGAGGATAAGCTTTGTCCACAATGTGCCTTTTTCTGTTCGTCAAGGGAATGCGTTATAGCGCAGTCAACAGCGAACGTGAGGCATGCCCGCGACGCATGCCCTCTGAACGTATCCAAAACTTCAAAAATGACAATATTAGCGTTAGGTTCCTTGACGCATTCAATTATTGAATGCGCCAATATGAAAATTGAAGATCAAAGTGCACAGTGTGGACATAACTATTGATGGGTTAAGACAACCAACATAATATATTGCCACTAGATAGGTACTATGGTGAAAGGCTAACCAACGATTAAAAATACCTGTGGCACTCGGGAGCTGCCGCGGTAAAGCTATTGCAGCTAGCATCTAGTCTACACGCATATTATACGTCTAGGCACTACGCACACAAACACCGTGTCGAAATCTACCGAACTGAAACGGAGTTAGACAAGGCAATGCCGCTCCACTGTGCCGGTCGGAGTGGGGAGTGTTAGGTTTATTTTCGTTACGGAACTTCTGGATTCGGTAATAAAAAGTATGCAATAACTTAACAACGAATGATCGGTAACCAATCCGAAAACCCTTTTATAATATGAACTCAGGGAGCCTGAAGGACAAATTAAAACTGGGTACTTAGTCGAATCGCATTTGCTTACGATAGCGTAGTTTGATATATCAAAAAATGTATTGAGTTTGATATTATGCGCATGGGCGTACCCAGGTTCTGGGCCAGGGGGTGGCAAATTACCCAGGTTCTGGGCCAGGGGGGGGGCAAATTACGCAGATTCTGGGCCAGCCATAAAGAATAAAAAATTAATAATTTTTAGTTGTATTGCAAACAAATGGCAAAAATTCGTTATTTTTATAGATGAAAGTACTAGATAATATACTTAGTAGGGACGTCAACATGATCCAGGGGGGGCAGCTGCCGAAAGTTACGCCCATGATTATGCGTCGCAATCACCTTAACACAGATCAACGATATTAACAAGAGAAAGGTGGTGGGTGGTATTTGCCAATACGACACTAACATTTAAACTATAAAGGCGAAAGTCTCTGAATATAGGCTACTTTTCATCCCATTAAACAGCGTTCCAGTAAGATATAGAAGTAGCTAACATTTCAGACAGTCGCCAGTTAAAAAATATTTTATTCTGTAAAATATAAACGTACCTATACAAAAAAGTAATTTCTATTGAAACATTTTGTTAGCGAGTGGGTGGGAAATAATTGAATCCCCGAAAGATACGAGAATTGATTGACCCGGAAACAAGGTTGTTCCGGGTCAGATAATAAACGAATCACAAAATAAAAATAACCAATTTAACGGCGCGGCGGGGCTAAAATGGTAACTTTTAGCAATTCCTCTCAATCAATTCAGCGACGATATTACGAGCAATATCGTCTGTGATTCATCTAATTTTGTAAAATAACGTCCTACGTCAATGGCAATTCAATTCATTAGCAGATTCATAATTGAAACTGTATTGCCATTCTGAAAAACATAAAAACGAAAGTGACCGTTTTTTTTTTCTACATTTATTTATGATTTTATGAATGATCCACGAAATATTTGATATAATTGTTATATTTTATGTATTAAACTGTACATTTATTGTATATTTGTTACTTAAAATCATTTTATAACTAAAAACAAAATGTTGTTTAATAATTTCACCATAATCTTCAAATATCGTTATATTTTCATAACGTTACTGCCGCAAAGGCATCTATGCCCATATAACCATATGAAAATTTAACCGATACTTGAAATTATTAATTATATGGATATGGAAACATAATATGGTGATTTTGATTTAAAGAGAAGTATCCTAAGCATATGCTACCAAAAAGTAAGATTTTGCACCAAGGTATGCTATGGTTCCGAAGATACTAAGAGAACTCCGGATTCCTTATAGATAAAAGTTTGGGGGTTCCGGCGTTGTTTTACGAAGAAAGCATATTATTATGCTACTATGTAAATTACATTCATTATCATCATCATCACTACCATCACACCATAGACCAATTATACATGATAAGACTCTTGAATCCCATAAAAAACAGCGTGTCTGCAGTTTTTAGTTCTCATCTGAACGATAGATGGCGTTGAGTGTATCAAATTAGCCTAACAAATAAAAAATACAATAAATAAATGCACCATCTAGTAGACTATTTTTAAAACACGTTCACAAACTGCAAAATTCTCCCAAAGATGTCGCTGATTAATTTTAATCGGAAATGACATTTATTAAAGCTTTCTTAACTCTTTTAGTTTTTGGCTCTTTTAAAATATGTATCTATATTTTTTTATAAATATAGATACTAAAAAAAATTGATTTTTTTTATTCCGTCGGCGGGATTCGAACCCGCGACTCCCGGCTTGAGCTACCAATGCGCTCATCCATCTGTATTTCTATTGCCGCTATAATACTAAATACTAAAAACAAAATAAATTAAATATTTAAGGCGGGCTATATGTAGCTTCACTCTGCATCCTCTATCGGTTGTATCACGGGGAGTGCTCTGAGGAATTGTTCGGAATCATACCTCCTGCAACTTTTCGCCATCGCCCCACGCGAAAAATATACTTACCATCCTCATCACCTTGATGAGTGGCAGTCTTCCACCGTGCATTTTTCGCGTAACTTTCTGCCGCGCACTGTAAAACTCTGGAACGAACTGTCACCAGCAGTATTTCCGGACCTATACGACCTGCAAACCTTCAAGAAGAGAGCATATTCCCTCTTAAAAGGCCGGCAACGCACCTGCAGCTCTTCTGATGTTGCGAGTGTCCATGGGCGAGACGGTAGTTGCTTTCCATCAGGTGACTCACGACTCACAAAATTACGCTCGTTTGGCCTCACCATAAGGGTTCCTTGTTGACTACGGAACTCTAAAATATGCGTCATGTCGATTTTTTTTTATGAAATAAGGGGGCAAACGAGCAAACGGGTCACGGCTCACGGTTCACTGAATAATTAAATTATTCAACAATCTTGCGCGTAAATAAATAGTACGAGCACACCCGCGTGCACTGTGCAGTGTTCGCTGTAAATAAGTACAAGTATGACATGTCCGTGTCGCGAACACGGACATGTCATACTTGGAATGGCTCGTAATTTCAAACGCGGTACAAGACGGTAAGTATAGATGTCCGCATCTGGCACAGTAAAATTTAATACAGACAGACAGACGGCCTGACAGACCGAAACTATAAGGGTTCCTTGTTGACTACGGAACCCTAAAAAGTAGGTAAGCACAAATCTTGCGAAAAAACTTTGGTGCTCGAAGTTGGGCTTTGAGTGAGATTTCGTGCGTCTACTAACATGAACGGAAGGTGTCGCGTCGAACTGGCATCGTTGCATACCAAAAATTACCGTTAAAAATATCAGTATTAATAACGTTATTTTTATACCTATAGGTATCTAAAAATGTTACCCACAGACTTGTATGAATATTAATTAAATGTGTCGCGTCGAACTGGCAACGTCGCATACCAGAAAATAACGATATTTTTACCGGTAATATTAACGGCATTTTTTAAACTATATTTAAATGTTATGTTACCTACTAGATATCGTTAAAAATATCGTTATGCTATCCTTATAAAAATAACGGTACGTAACGGTAATTTTTCTAGTAATCGATAACGTTATGAAGCCATGCTATATGCTGGCAACATTTTTTACTTTAGTCATGTTTGTATGCAAACTTCAAAGTTTTGAAACCGACTTTGTAATTTTAAATTTCTTTAGTTAAACAATTTCTATTTAAATGTATTACGACATAAGAATAGTTCTAAGATCAAAGATGACGTTTATAGTAACATTTGATGATTCTGCTATTTGACAGAAAAGCAATTCGGATTTATTAGACCATTTTTACGACTTTTCATAGAAAAATGTCAAACAAATGGATTGCTTAGTACGAATCATTAAATGAATTGCACGGTAAGAGAAGTTTAAAAATGAATCGTAAATGATTCATTGTATGATTCAACTAAGCGACCATTTTAGCCCCGCTGGTCGAAATGGCGGCCCGATTCAAAATGCGACGTACTATAGCGGCTAAATAGGCATTGGCCTATTTTCAATTTTGTGTGCTAAGGTAACCGCCTAAAGTACATTTTTATTTTTAGCATTTTAGGTACCTACTATAATGTTCATTGATTGACTCGGGTTTTAGCTAGTTATATTTTAACTAGCTAAAAGCCGAGCTTTGTGAGAGCTTGCGTCGTCACACCTTGACTGACTGATGATAACACATCTACATAATAAAATCGGCCAAGTGCGAGTCAGACTCGCGCATGAAGGGTTCTGTACCGTTATTTAAATATTATTTATAAAGGACACATTTTAAGGCCTTATGCATACAAAGAATACCGAATGGCGATATGGTGTGTTGTGAGTTGTGACCAAAACACGTCATCATACCTTGTTCACAGCATCAATATATGCGCCCGTATCCAGGAGTTGTTCCACGACGTGTGTGTGGATCTGCTCCTGGATAAGGGCGCGTACATTAAGGTCGAGTTTATATGACATACCTTATTTACAGCGTCGATATACGCGCCTTTGTCCAGCAGCAGTTCCACGACGGGGGTGTGTCCGGCCTTAGCGGCGAGTGCCAGGGGGGAATCCCCGCACGCGTCCGTCACTTGCACGGCGGCGCCGAGGGAGATGACATACTCAGCGACGTCGCGAGCGCCCCGTGCGCACGCGCATTGCAGAAGGTCATTTTGTTTCTGTCAAGGAAAAAATGCATGTAGTGGTCTATCCATAGTCCATACTAATATTATAAATCCGAAAGTGTGTCTGTCCGTCTCTCTGTTTGTCTGTCTGCTTGTTACCTCTTGGCTCTTCAGTCTTCACGCCCAAACCGCTAAACCGATTCTGCGGTTTGGTATGGAGATACTTTGAGTCCCAGGAAAGTAAATAGAATCCTTTTTAGCACGGACAATGTACGGTCCCCACGCGGTAAACGAATTTTGGAGCATCTAGCGTTGTGTAAGATACTGAACTGGATGAAAGAAAGACTAGGTAGTAAGTATTTAGTTTTTTTTTCACAGCGGAGTTAAATTCCAAAAACCTCTAGATCTGACAACTGACAAGGCATTGCCATGTTACGAACCATCTCTATACTTTGCTGTTACATACTACAATAATTACAATACTACAATTTAATTGGACTGATAACTATCAAGTATGCGTATCATAGTGGGGACGCCTATTAGAACATTCTGCCGATCATGGGCGTATTTGATACGACACGTATACGTGGTTTATAGCGATCTCGCGGCGTATCATGATACGCGTATCATTTTGGTACGCTTCGATGATACGCGACGGAAATCTGATCGGAGATGTGATCGCGCAAATGATACAAATGTGGACGAAGCCTCATGTGGCGCTATGCTAGTCGCTACCATTTCATCACGATTTTGCGACTCCTATTAATATGCTACGAGAGTCGAGAGTATTCTGATGCTTCTGACAGTAAATCTCAACAGCTCTTAACAGGCAAAGCAATTTCCCAGGATCTTGAGCCAAATTGCTATCGATAGTTACGATGACGAAGTTCGAAAATCAAAATGTTTTGTATTTTTTAGGGTTCTGTACCAAAAGGGTAAAAACGGGACCCTATTACTGAGACTTCGTTGTCTGTTCGTCTGTCTGTCTGTCTCCAGGCTGTATCTCAAGAACCACTGTACCTAGACTTCTGAAATATTCACAGATTGTGGATTTCTGGTGCCGCTGTAGCAACAAATACTAAAAACAAAATAAAATTAATATTTAAGGGAGGCTCCCATACAACAATCTTGATTTTTTAGGGTTCCGAACCCAAAGGGTAAAAACGGGACCCTATTACTAAGACTTCTTGTCTGTCCGTCTGTCTGTCGGTCTGTCTGTCTCCAGGCTGTATCTCAAGAACCACTGTACCTAGTTTTGTAAAATTTTCACAGATTGTGTATATCTGTTGCCGCTACTGAAAACAAAACAAAATTAATATTTAAGAGGGGCTCCCAATTCCCATACAACAAACGTGATTTTTTCGGCCTTTTTCGCTCGGTTTGACTAATAAGTTTACTCGACCAAATGACGTAGGGTTCATCTGTCTATGAATCAATTTCTTCGATGGTACCAGGAACACATAGCACGCAAGTACCTTGTTGATAGCGTTGAGGCAGGCGCCCGCGTCGACCAGGGCTCGTACAGCCGGCAGGTGGCCATGCCACGCCGCCATGAGGAGCGGCCTCATACCGAACTGTAAATATATTTTGTGGAGGGCGTTTTGTGTGCAAAGTGTGTGCTATCATATTAACTTACACACTAACGCCAGTCTGAGTCTAATTGACAACAATTGTTGTTTAAATGAATATTTTATGATTTTCTCGCAAATGCACGAAAGACTTTAACTTCTCGAAATAAACTTGTTAATTTTTATGTTTCTGCTTGTTGTATTTAGCTTAGTTATGCCCGGTTTCAGAGGTTTTTGACAGGAGTTTTTTTTTTAATGAAATAAGGGGGCAAACGAGCAAACGGGTCACCTGATGGAAAGCAACTTCCGTCGCCCATGGACACTTGCAGCATCAGAAGAGCTGCAGGTGCGTTGCCGGCCTTTTAAGAGGGAATAGGGTAATAGGGGAGGGAAGGGAAGCGAATAGGGTAGGGTAGGGTAGGGAATAGGGTAGGGAATTGGGCCTCCGGCGCAAGTGCTGTTTCACGCCGGTTTTCTGTGAGAACGTGGTATTTCTCCGGTCGAGCCCGCCTATTCGTGCCGAAGCATGGCTCTCCCACGTTTATCTTTTCAACAGCGTTGTTTATTAGAAGTTTTGACATTAGCCATCAAAAGCGCTAGTGAGATAAACTCTGGTCAAAATGCTTCAGAAACCGGGCATAAGTGAGGTAACGGAAGGTATCTGAACATTCCCAAATCCCACCACTCTCAGAGTGTCAACGCTATAGTAAAATCAGCCAGCATTCTGCTCTATTGCAGGTGTTTGCATTGTACCTTATCAGCGGCCTCTATGTCGCAGTGGGCGTCCAGCAGCAGTCGTATGATCTCCACGTTGCCGCGACTCGCTGCCCAGTGGATCGGCGCGCGACCGTACTAAGAAACAATCATACATGATCATACTATTACACTAATGGCCGGCTTAAGGTGACGCTGCGTTAAAGTAAAAAATCGTTTTGGATATGTTTTAGATCGCTTGTTTTCTATGAGAGGCCAGCCCGGCCGACAAACAGAAAAAAAGAAATGGAGCAGCAAGAAATGGAAAGGGCGTAAGCGACAAAATGGTTTTTGTCGCGTAATTTAATAACCATAAATATATTTCATATAAGCTATGGGCAAATTATAGTGTATGCTTGAACTAATCTATGTACAAATTTTGGAAGCTTAAATCACTCTCCTCTGTTGGCAAAATTAGAATCCCTGTTTTTATAGAGGTCTTTTTGATTAATTATTCTGTGTTATAAAAGTTGACCAATAGTGTTATGCTATGGGTAATTGAAAGATAAAGACATGATAAATACTGACAATAGACTTTAGTTTCTTAGCTTTAGTCATTGTTGATAAAAATCGATATCGCTGCAGCCAAATTATCAAGGCGTCATCTTAATTATTCCAATCCAGTATTGGACTACTACTGGACTAATGTAAACAGCTACTGGAATGCACTTTATTACATTATTAATTTAGTATCGATCCAGCGCTAGATTGGATCACTGGGTTGGAATAATCTAAACCAGTCATGTATGCACTCAGAAATGTTTATGATTACTTAACTTTAATTGAATGAAGTTTTTGACATAATTATATTCTATATATTTTCTGTGAATCTAATTATATTTAAGTTAAACTGTAACTAAATAGGATTAGGAACGTTCACATTGCGACGTGACGTGACGTTATGAATTTTGATATGATCCATTCAAAACTGGACATCATTTACCTCACCACTCACCAGACAATTTACTTCGACTTTTAATTGACAGGTATATTTGCAAGTTCTAATCCTATAAATATTATTTTATTGCACACTAATATTATTAAATTTATTAATCTGTACAATATCTTTCTTCCTGTCAGTCTTTATGTTTTATCTTTTAACTGTTAACGCTTTAATCACTGAACCGATTTTAATAAAAAATAGAATAGAAGTTTACAGCATTAATGAATTTCCTCAAAACAAATTATTGTGGGTAACATCCAGTTAACCAATAAGCATCGGAAAACTTTACAAAAGCAATTTGCTGTGGCCTGTGGCACACGTCCGAATGTCGAATTTAAACTTCCCCAAACGGAGGAAAGTTTCCTTCGTTTTCAATTCAACTTTGTAACCGGTAACCAAACAGAAATTCTGATTTTATATATTTAAGATTGAGCTAAGTGAACATACTCATGTATTTAGACTTTCTTTAGGGAAGGGAGGTCTTCAAAGCTTTGAAATAATCAATATCTTGTAGGTTTTAATTATTTAGCTACTTGTTGGTGGCCGCAACTTTTTTGCATTACCTTTTTTGCGCAAGAACTTCGAAGTTGTACGTGTAATTGAGTATTAAAATTCCCTATCTCAAAAACGACTGAACTGATTTTGATGAATCTTGCAATATTCCCGAAGTTGAAGGTCGAATTGATAACCTCCTTTTTTGAAGTCAGTTAAATCAGTATTGATTAGTCAAAGCGTAAAGAGGTAAAGAGACACTTATAACATCTATATATTAATACGTGAGAGAAAAACTTTGTAACCCTTTTTACGAAAAATTGGGAAACGTAGGTGCATGAAATTTTGCACAGTTATAGTTTATATGGTGCAGGAGTGCATCGAGCTAATATTATTTTAATATTATGCTTTTATCATATATATTTTTAACAAATAAAACGTTACACACACTACGGACACTACTGCTAGGAAAAATGACAGATTTTTGAGTGACAAGCCTATACATACGAATTATACTCTTTTATTTATGGTTGAAGTCTGTTGACAAGATAACAAATTGAAAATGGATTATTGTTTTTTTTTAATTTAATTTTAGATACTATTAGACAATGTTCAAACGGCCAGTCTGAGATCAGCTAAGTCCCAGTTACAAGAATTGAAAACACTATGATGAAGTCAATATTTTTTACAAAATATAGGTAGTAGTCCTAATGTCGCTGCAAGTAAGTTCGAATTTCGACCATTGGGCGATCTCTAGTTAATATGAATGTGCATTGGAAAAACCTCCAATAGTGACTACTAAGTAAAACTGCTCTGCTCTTCTTGATGTCTTTATTCCAACTCAAAAATATTCTAGAACTAAATTCGCCTTATATAGGCCGTCAATACCGTCAAAGCTAAGAACCTATATAAAAATAAGGTTAATACAAAATTGTACAAGCATTAAAGATATGATTTGGCCTTCGATTATTATATTAGTGATCGAAGGATTTGGCATATAATAGTACAGACATGGTCAGTGAAGGAAGGAGGATTAAAAAGGATTTGCCCTTTTTAATCCTCCTTCCTTCGCTTTGAAATTCTTCGATTTAAAAATTCATAGAGTATGGGTACGTTCCCTTGTATTAAATTTTTAATACGCCAGCGAAACTCAAAGGCCTTAATTTCAAGGTGAGCCTGACCCTGAAACGAGACACAAAAGATGTTTTTAAGTGTTATAAGCCTTTTCCTCTTTTAATTTTTACAGTTCGTTAAACATTCAACATGATGACATGCAATTTTGAACTTTAACTTAAAAGTTTTAAAGTGTATTTTAGTTTCATGTATCATTTAGAGCATTTAGCCAGTTGTTCTTGAAGAGAGTTGAGTACTTGACAAACTACTTAGCTGTGTTCTGACTTCTGTACAGATTATTAAATCTGAATGTTGTTTAATAATGACCGTTCTTAGACATAAAAGTTTTAATAGAACATAATATTATTGTGGAATTTCGTCAAAAATACAGTAGAAAGGTAAATAATGTGGAATTTCGTCAAAAATACAGTAGAAAGGTAAATAAGTTAGATAAATGATTAGTCTCGCGCGCGCGCTCGACTAGATACCGCGCTGCATAGAAAACACAGATTCCTGAATGCGGCACCTCAATATTGTACCTAGTGTGTGTAAAACAATGCACAAATATTGTTGTGTGCGTAGATAATCGGGTTGCCAGATACGTGACTGGTGCCCAATCAATGGGGAAAAATTAGTTGCTGTGGTCTTGTAATTTATTATTATTGTATAGTAAGTGCTGATTTTTCGATCTTAAGAATCACCAGATAAACTTTACCATTGGAATAAAGTCCATTCGAAAAGAATGCGATAAAATAACAACGTTGTTTAGGTCAACGAAATATAATGGGTACAATATTGATGAGAAAACAATACAAAAACAATGGCAGAAAGTTTAACGAAAGTTAAGAGTTAAATTTGTTTTCTCATATGTTTCTGTATTGTGTACTTACATAAAATATAAACTGTATTTCAGATTTTTATTATAATATGATACTCATAATTCATATTTATTAATACACATTCATGATCCAGGAACTTTGAAAACTTTTTGTTCCGTTGGCGGGATTCGAACCAGCTACCCTAGCTAGAGATTTTAATGCGCTCATCCACTCAGCCACTATATATATAAAAAAATAAGATATAATAAATAAATAAATAAAAATCACAATCTCAGAAAAATTTGGGAATTTTTAGTTTATGGTAATTGGCAACACTGAACATCAAGCGGTACTCCGATCCGAATTTTCAGGTTTATATTATTTTTCTGTGTTTATGACGATTTATATAATATTTACTGATGGTATGTGATGCCAGTACCTTTCTTGTTTCTTGTAGTGTTATTATTGCATAGTCTTACTACGCAAACTGGCATTTTGCTACGGACGTAACTTAAAATTTCGAAAATTATCGACACATCTACCTCACCCGAAGCTTGCGGCGCGACTGGCGCGGTTACGCCGTATCTGGCGTATGATTTGTTGCCGCATTTTTCAAGTACTCCGACGGTATCTAGTCGTAGCGCGAGCGCGAGACCAATCATTCATCTAAGGCAAATAATATGTACAAGTTTTGGCATTCTTTTAAACGTTAGAAAATTTGCTACATACGAGTATATTATGGAGTAAACATTGCATATAAGGGTCAGCGCAGACAGAAAGAGCGCAGCGGAGAGAATTTTATTAACGCACTTGAAAATAAACTTTAAAATTATCATACTATAGTGCAAAAATGCTTTAACCTTACAAGAACCCTGCGTTCTGTCTGCGCTGGCCCTTAACTTAATTTTTTGACCGATTCTGACATAATATTACACATTTTAAGATCTTTCTAAGTGTCATAAATCATTTAAATCATAAAAAATAGATAACATAGGCCGAAGACAGGTGCTAAAGCTAGTAGGAATATATTATAATACCTATAGTCTATATACTATATACTCGTAGTCATATCCATACTATCCAGTGTATATTATCTTTTATTACTTTAGAAAGTTCGTAACTTTTTCCCATTAAAAGTATTCCCATAGAGCGATAAACTTTTACAGAACTTCCAAGTTCCAGGTGAGCAAACATATCTTCAAAGAGCTTACTAGAAATTTTGCGCAAGTAGATAAGTAAAGTTCATTGCAATTTAAAGCCTGGTGCTTTGATGATAGTCCTAAAGTTTCTGAGGAGATTGTGTATCATACATACTATGTATCACTCTATAAATATCTTAAAAAATATACAGGGTGTAACAAAAATAAGTGATAATACTTTAGGGTGTGTACGTGTTCCTTGTAGAGAGTTCACTGTGAAAGTAGCAGCGCTGAAAGACCAAAAAATTTTTTTTCTTTTGTATGGAGAAACTCGTGACGCTCGGACCCTTGCCCATACAAAAGCGAAAAAAAATTCGTCTTTCAGAGCTGCTACTTTCACAGTGAACTCTCTACAAGGAACACGTACACACCCTAAAGTATTATCACTTATTTTTGTTACACACTGTATAATGATATAAACTTGAAGGGCTTCATTGGCTAACATTAAAATATTATTTATTTGTTTAGGAAAACCGCTTATGATAATAATAAAATAGAACCAATACTATACAAAAAGAAAGCCCTGTGTTTTCACCATTAGGGCAATTCCATATGTGACTGACTCTACATTTGATACGACTTGCTTTTTATTTTGTCATATATTATGGTTACTATCATGTTGTTAATATCAATTTTAAGATGACTTTGTAGAAGATTAAACAAGTTAACTAATGCAGAAAAAATGGTGTACAATGTTGTTTTCAAATAGCATTTATTTAGTCAAACATAAAAGTGACCGACACTACATGCAAAAGGAAGTCGTTTTCGAGAGTGTTTGTAAACACCAATAATCTTCCTCTCTGTGTGCTAAATAACTCTACTTTGCATTTTTATGGAAAGTGCATTTGCATAATAAAATGGTTACCTATAACCTGTAAGTAATTTTAAAAAATATTTATTAGAAAAAGAAATTGTGACCGACACTACAGCCCAAAACGTACCCGACACTACACTCACTTTGTACAGGTAAAAGTCGGTAGTTTTACATGACACCTCAAAATTTATGTATCTCAGCACGTACAATATGAACTCTAAAATTATATAAAAGCAAATGAGTAATTAATTAATTAATTAAAATGCTTTTTTTGAACTTAAACATCACAAAAACGAAATCACTACTAATTTGTCAAAAAATAACTCAACACGAAATCTTCTAAAAAACTATTAACATAATAACCCAAAAGTCAGCGATGGGCAGACTTTCGTCATTTTTTAAGCTAAAAAATTTCCATTATATGAGTCCTATAGAAATAAGAACGACCGGACACTATGGAGTTTCGGTCGCTATTACTTTAGAAGGTTTCCAGTTCCACAGGTCTACCTTACGTTCAATAAAGTTTAAAGATCAATAATTTTATCTTATTTTCTTGCGATATCTGTAAGAATCTCATATTCTACTGCCAAATTTTTGTGACAATTGCTTCCCATTTCCAGACATCGCAAAATTTTGGATTATATTTGACTTTGAGTTGGTCTGGCAGGTTCTTAATATAATAATTTAGCTTTCTGCTTCTCTCTCTCTGCTTCCTATAGCTATTTTCGCCATCTATCACCAAAACTAACAAACAAAACGCTACTTTTGGGCGTGATCAACTCTATAATGTGACTGACACTACAAAAATATTTTTTAGAGTTTAGGTGTTATAAAAAAAGATGTCAAATTTTTAATGCCAGTATCATTTGAGTAACGGCGTCACGTAGGAAAGTTTCTAATTTTATTGATGTAAAAGTAATTTTACTGTAGTTTGTTTTTTATGTGACCACTACAACTCGACACTGTGATCTTACAAGCCTATTATATCTTTTTAAAATGAATTTTCCCGAATCTCAAAAGCTATATCGGTATTTAACTGTGTGAACAATCAGTGTGTAACAAAATATGACAAGAATTTAAAATAGATAACCTGAAAAGTAAGTCAGAACTTCATCACACAAAACCACATCATCTCATCATCTCATAAATGGCAGCTTTGCCAGAAAAGTAATGCTTAGAAATTGTTGCTTCTATAAAATCTTAATGTTGTGACTTTAAGTATATTTAATACCAAAATCAAGTATTTATTTTCTTAGTTTATGGTAGACTTTTACATGGAACTGCCCATTAGATTAAATACCAATCAAAATATTGTTTTTCCTTTCGAAAACACTCAGAAACTGGCCCTCCTGTCCATTTTAATTTGGCACCCAATTACTGGCCACTCAGAACTGTCATGTACTAGGGCCGCATGAGTGGCGCGGAGCACTCACGTTGTTCCTGCAGTTGACGTCGGTGGGCCTCTGGAGGGCCTCGCGCACCGCGGCCACCTCGTTCTTGATAACCGCCTCGTGGAGTAGCAGGTCGTTCTGTTGGACACGTGACCGCTCCATCTGGAATGAAAAATTAATGATTATTTTATTACTAGACACTCGCAACTTCGTTGCGCCAAAATTCTTGCTCGATAACCATACATTTTTCTGTTATAAAAGGATCCTATGTCCTTTCCCGGGACTCAAAGTATCTCCACACAAAATTACAGCAACATCGTGTCAGCGGTCTAGACGTGAGGAGGTGACGGATAGACATACAGACAGGCAGACACACTTCCGCATTTATAATATTAGTATTTTATTAGTAGACTAGCGACCCGCCCCTGCGTCGCACGGGTATAAAATATATAGCCACTGAAAAATGATTAAAATCGATAACCTATGATCCTTTACGTATGTTATGATCCTATCCTATGATCCTTTATCGAGGAAATTTTATGTAATTTGGCACAGATACGAAGGAGGTCTACTCCTTCGTATCTGTGCCAAATAACATAAAATTTGCTCCAGTAGTTCGCGAGATAAGCCCTTTCAAATAATTTCACCCGTTTTTTCCACATTATCCTATTAGTCTTAGCGTGATAAAAATTAAAATATACCCTTCCTCGATAAATGGGCTATCTAACACTGAAAGAATCATCAAAATCCGTTGCGTAGTTTTAAAGATCAAAAGAACAAAGGGACATGAGAGAAAAAAAGCGACTTTGTTTTATAATATGTATATTGTATAGATATAGATACCGAAATTCGTTGACACGAGGACACCGAACCGTTGATTGCTGGAACAATATACCTATATAACATATCTTTTTAATTAAGTATACAAAAGTTGTCCCTTTGACGCTTCAAAGGGACAACTTAAAATGAAATATTACACACGGTGCTGCTCGCCAGTTCTGTTTTACTTGAATTTGGATTGACACGCTACCGCGTTTCTAGATATTTAAATAAAATATGGACATGTGCAAAAGTTAAAAAAAAATTGTACATTGAAGACACACGACACATTTCAACCATATCCTAATTAAAATTGAATCTCAAGAAAAGCTAATTTTAACAACTGAGTACATAAGCTTTTACAACAGCAATATTACTTTAAATTAATAAAAACAGCAAACACTAATATGAAATTTCGTAGCATTATAATATTTAACATCATTATAGTAGAGGAGACCGTGGGAGATCGACCTTCACCGATCTGATAACCAGATGAGACGTATTTTTATCAAATATAAATTTTATAAACAAATATGCCTATAATAACTTGCCTACTCATTTATGTGTATAGCTACCTGGCAAGCCGATGTGAACAGGGCCTCTATCATGAGCTCTTAAATCCATTCTCTTTACGTCCTTATACTGACTGTATAACGACGTAAAGTGAATGGATTTAAGAGCTCATGATAGAGGCCCAGGTAAGTAAATATAGGTGACTCCATCGTTCTGCTAACTTATGCAAAATTATATCAAATTTTAGATTATTTTATTACAAAATCAGTCATATAGACTTGCCTGCAAAAAATCATACATAAATTACTATTGCCTAGCTAAAAAATAGCCATGAGCACTTTTAGATAGGCAAGTAATTATAGGCATCTTTGTTTATAAATTATATTTGATAAGAATATGTCTCATCTGGTTATCAGATCGGTGAAGATCGATCTCCCACCGGCTCTTAGACCATTATTTTTTCCTGGTGCTGTCGCCATGATAGATTATAACTAACATTATCGATCATAGTATTACTAAGACGCGTCGTGATGTATCGGTATATGATGCACTTATAACTTATAATCTCCTTTAATACTGGATCTTTGTTTTAAATTATATTTTTTTATTTTTACAGTGTGTAACAAAAATAAGTGATAATACTTTAGGGTGTGTACGTGTTCCTTGTAGAGAGTTTACTGTGAAAGTAGCAGCTCTGAAAAACGAAATTTTTTTTTCACTTTTGTATGTGCAAGGGCCCGAGCGTCACGAGTTTCCCCATACAAAAGTGAAAAAAAAATTTGGTCTTTCAGCGCTGCTACTTTCACAGTGAACTCTCTACAAGGAACACGTACAAACCCTAAAGTATTATCACTTATTTTTGTTACACCCTGTATGTATTTTAGTAAGAGAGTGTTGTTATGTAGCATCCTGCATCATCATGCCTAAACTAATGAATATATTGATAAACGTGATATCTACAGTTTTATAGGATAAACAGGTTTATTCAAAATTATCATTTGAGTGTTGCGAACTTATTTTTTACTTTGTATAAAAAATTCAAGATAAGTACCAACAATGTTCTTAAATTTCTGTTTGGTAGGCCTGACAATACAACTTGAAATAAATGTGTTGTCAGGCCTAAACTACCAAACAGATATAATTATTGACTTTACTACGGTAAACTTATAAGGCAAGTTATTTATAATATCAGTAAAGTAAAGCACACTAAACCATTTTTTTTTAAATGAAATAAGGGGGCAAACGAGCAAACGTGTCACCTGATGGAAAACAACTTCCGTCGCCCATGGACACTCGCAGCATCAGAAGAGCTGCAAGTGCGTTGCCGGCCTTTTAAGAGGGAATAGGGTAATAGGGGAGGGTAGGGAAGGGAAGGGAATAGTTGAGGGTAGGGAAGGGAATAGGGTAGGGGTTAGGGGATTGGGCCTCCGGTAAACTCACTCACTCGGCGAAACACAGCGCAAGCGCGGTTTCACGCCGGTTTTCTGTGAGAACGTGGTATTTATCCCGTCGAGCCGGCCCATTCGCGCCGAAGCATGGCTCTCCCACGTATAAGTCTAGTTATATAAACACACCATCTAGTTATATAAACACAAACTCCTTAATCATAGAACTACATAAGTAATAACAGCGGTATTGCTACACTACGTCTACGTAGCACACGCGTACCATAGCACCACGTAGCACACCGTATATTAGACGTAGTGCAAACATTTACATCTAATATATTAAGAGTATACACCAGGGGCGAGAGAAATTGAAAATAGGTATTTGAAAATGTATTGCTGTCTCACCAATCTCAAGTCTCCCACCGCAGAGCGCGATAGAGACAACACGACGAAAGTTGTAATAAAAGAACAGAAAATCTTCGATTCGTTGTCCGCTATTCCTTCTTCAAAACTTAACCGATTTAAGTACTTTTTTCATTAAGAATTAAAGCAAGGCTTGAGCTGTGTTCCTATGTTTTATTTTTTTTATATATTTAAGCCAGTTTTGTTTTCTGGGTTTTTGAACACAGAGGAAAATCTTGCCATTTTTTTGGGTTTTTAGACGTTATTATCTTTTTTAATAATAAAATTATGAAAAAAAAGAAAACATAGGGACATGCTAATAGTGGTCATAGATATTCAGGAAAAAAATCATAACTCTACCGGCATTATCCAGGGAAGAAACAGGGGACAGAGTTTGTATGGAAAAACTGCGGTGTGGACTCCTCTTAAAATAATTAGTAATTATTAATTACTGTATGTAATGATATAGTTTGATAAGTATTATAGCAGTAATAATCAGCATTTGAAGATGGATGCACCGGTGTACGGACAAACCCTTCAGGTTTTTGTGACACCGAGTTTTGTTCTTGTAATATGTATACTTTTGTGAAGAAATAAATAAATAAATAATATAAAAATATTAGTAATACACTAAGTAATATTAGATATAAATGTCTGCTTGTTACAATTTCATCTCAGAATGTTTGTCCCAGAAAAGAAACTATATATTAATACGGGAGCGAAAAACTTTGGAACTCTTTTAACGAAAAATGCGGTAACGTAGGAGCATGAAATTTCGCACAATTGTAGTTTATATGCAGAAGGAGTGCATCGAGCTAATATTGTTTTAAAATAGTGCTTTTATCATACATCATTTTAATAAATAAAATATTACACACACCACAACGCGCGCACTACAATGTTTTGACTGGCAAGCCTATACACACACGAATTATATTCCTTTGTTTATGGTTGAAGTATGATGTCAAATTAAAAGTGGATTTTTGTTTTTTTTTAAATTTAATTTGAAATAGTCAATATTTTAGAAGGGGAGCCAAAAGAAGAAGATAATTAAATTAAAGGTCGAATTTCGACCATTGGGCGATCTCTAGAATAAATTATTGAGATGGTTTTTTTATAATGAAAAATTTAAAAACGTAATTCAAATAATAATTCAAATTGAAATACCTTTTTAGGTAAAAGTAAAAATATTATTTTCGTTACAGAAAATATAATATTTTTTGGCCTCCAGTGTCACAAAAATAATATTTGACCTCATATACACGTGTGTAACTAACTCTAGGACGTACAAAAATATTGCCCCAAGATATTTAAAAATGAAGACGTATTATTTCAAGAAAAACTACCATTTTATTTGAAACGACTAGAGACTGGAGAAAAATAATTATACTCAGTATGAAAGAAATAATGATTTAAATTTAGTTTGTTATTATTTTTAGCAATATTCCGCGAAAACATTTTTTTCGCGGAATATTGCTAAAAATAATAACAAACTAAATTTAAACTATGGATTTCCGCAAAGTAACGCCTGATTCCATTAACTATTTAGAAATAATGATCTTAATAAAATAAACTGTATTTCTAAGAATAGCTACTTCTTATAAAAAATAATATAAGTACACTAAAATAGTCCCTTTATTACTTTACTACCAAGTGAAAACCGGCCAAGTGCGTGTCGGGCCACGCGCGATATAGGGTTCCGTAGTACCGCTAGTTTTCGATAATTATTTTTGTATGGTCATAATGAATCTTATATCTTTAAACGAGCAATTCTTGTATATATATTATATATAATTGGAATCTCGGAATCGGCTCCAACGATTTTCATGAAATTTAGTATATAGGGGGTTTCGGGGGCGATAAATCGATCTAGCTAGGAATCATTTTCAGAAAATGTCTTTTTATTCGTGTTTTATCGATAATCGATAAACTAAAAAATATGACTCTTCCTGACATCTATTGGCGACTAATAATACTATTTTGTTAGCAACTAATTGTTTTAACGACCAGCAGATAGCGTTATTAAGTAATACGAAGTCAATGAGTGTTTGCTATACCGAGCAAAGCTCGGTCATCCAGGTACTGTACATTTAACTAACTATAACGTGTTTTACACTAGGTACTGACAACATCATCTCAGTTACGTTCAAAATAACGAAAAGTTCCTTTATACTTCGCCGAATGTTTTTTTTTAGTTGGTCGACTATAACTCGAAAACCTCTGAAGTCTTCTTAGCCGTGATAGTTTTTCTTTTAAATTCAGCATATTTCCTACTCTCGTGAATTTTTTCGATTGTGACAGATATACTTTGAGTCCTGTGAAAAGGATATAGGAAGCTTTTTATCCCGGAAAAATGTACGGTCCCTGCGCGAAAGGTATTTTGGGGCAAACGGAGGGCGTCATCTAGTCTAGTATAAAAGCACGTCGCATTTTCTGTGATCTAGAACTTTTTAAAGGCTTTATAATGATATCCGTTGCGAGGAAAACCGGTTTTCCGATAAAATATCTATTTACGTCCGGCGCCATCATAAATCTCTATAATACGGGGTGTTCTGTCGTTGGCGACGAGTTATTGCTGCTAAATGCTAATGTTCACTGAATGACGCCTCCAATACGACGTGACGATAGCTAAGGTTTCAGTAGTCAGATAGTAAGGTTAAGACTTAAGGTAAATTTTTCGGGGATAAAAACTATCCTATGCCCTTTCCAGGGACTCAAAGTATATCTGTACCAAATTTCAGCAAAATCGGTTCAGCGGTTTGGGCGTGAAGAGGTAACAGACAACAGACACACTTTCACATTTATAATATTAAGTATAGTATGGATAAACTACGACGTTGAATAGATGAAGTTCTGTTAAACTACCTCGGAAACCGGATATATAAATAAATTATTGCTCTCTCATAAGCACAAGTGACATAGGTGTATACTGTATACGAGGCTATGTGGTCGCTGCTGTATACATAATTGACGACTTCTGTGGCTCAATAGCTATGTCCACATTGTGCCTTTTTTTGTTCATCAAGGGCATGCGTTATAGCGCAGGCAACAGCGCACGTGAGGCATGCCCGCGACGCATGCCCTCTGACCGTATACAAAACTTTCGCTTGTTTCTTTTTTTGCAATTTCTTATGACCAAATAAGCCGCACATATTCCACCCAGTAAAATGTTCTCATCGCACATGTTACAATAATCTGGCAACTGAACAAAAACGACAATGTTGGCGTTGCGTTCGTTGACGCATACAATTATTGAATGCGCCAAAACTAAAGTTGAATAAAAGAAGATGACGAAAATTGAAGATGAAAGTGCATAGTGTGGACATAGCTACTGGGTTGAGACTTGTGTGTGTGGCAACTGGCAGCTCAAGCCGGGGGTCGCGGGTTCGAATCCCGCCGACTCTATCGAGATCTAGTTCTTAAGATTAAGAATAACATTAAAGGTAACTAAGTACTTAAATTAACAAAATCTCCTAATTTATTTGTCTACGACTTTATTAGTTTAGAAACTTAGAATATTAGTTACAAGTTTGTTAATAAAATTATCGTCTGTAGAGTTAAGTACGTACAGTAATTAACTTAGCAACTGATGGAAGAACGAAACGGTATTAAATCTAATAAGCCCTGTGGCTACGAATAATAAATACTATGGAAGAGTAACTGAGTAATAAAATGGTTCCATGATAGGCACACCAGTTTATTTACATTTTTTTTAAATCATTTTACATCTACATCAGAGACCAGACATATCTACATGCACACATCCATACAAATATAATAAATGCGGAAGTGTGTCTGTCTGTTTTTATCCCAAAAAATGTACGTTTCCTTCGTGTTAAACAAATTTTTCTGAAACGGATGTCATCTATAGTAATCTAAATATATATAATATATATAACTCAAAGACTGACTGACATAGTGAACTTTCAACGCACAGCCCAAACCACTGGACGGATCAGGCTGAAATATGGCATGCACGTAGATGTTAAGCATCCACTAAGAAAGGATTCTGATTTCTGATCAATTCTACCCCGAGGGGATAAAATAGGGAATGAAAGTTTATATGAAACTGTGTCAATTTTAAACCGATTTGGCTGAGACTTGATAATTAATTATTAATTAATAATAATACTTCTTAACGCGAGCGAAGCCACGGGCAAAAGCAAGTGTTGTATAAACGCGCCACAATTCCCGCAACACTTTATTTGGACACTTTAGTATAGTTCTCACAAATACGTAGAATTTTGTAATAACATAGGGGTGCATTTAGTACAGCTTTCGCCCTTTCAGTTAATTCTCAAACACGGAACAGTCATACAATTATCGTTGCACTAGCTACGTTTCTATGTCAGCAACTAGGACGATATTTGAACATAAACTGTAAATATCATACATATTATATGTGTATGATATTTACAGTTCTATGCGGTATTGTATTTCGATGCTCCCACGAGATGGAATTAAACACTGGAGTGGAGTCGCGAGCTGTAACAAGATGAACCACTCACATAAACGTCACTGCATGTGAGGAAAGAAACATGTTAAATCCTTATTTGGTTCGGCTCTGTGATTGGTCCAAATTTTGACAGCCAACCAATCACAGAGCCTGAACAGTGTCTTGAGACCGAGATGCATCTTGAGTACTGACCAAAAATACGGGCCTTAGATTGAGTAAATCAGGAGATTATACCCTAAAATCGTTTTATCGGTATTTGTTTGCCAAAATCGGGAGATCTACCGATAAATCGGTAACTTTTACAACACTAAACAAAAAAAAGACGTAAAATTAATTTCTCTGATAGTGTACACGCTAATATCAATTAGTATGTAACATTTTTTATGACCGATAATATAACTGTGTTTAGGTCGCCTTTTACTAATAATTTGTAATAGCTAGACGTGGGAGAGCCATGCTTCGGCACGACCACGTTCTCACAGAAAACCGGATGAAACAGCGCTTGCGCTGTGTTTCGTCGTGTGAGTGAGTTTACCGGAGGCCCAATCCCTACCCTATTTCTTTCCCTTCCCTCCCCTATTCTCTTCTTTCCCATCCCTACCCTCCCCTATTACCCTATTCCCTCTTAAAAGGCCGGCAACGCACCTGCAGCTCTTCTGATGCTGCGAGTGTCCATGGGCGACGGAAGTTGCTTTCCATCAGGTGACCCGTTTGCTAGTTTGCCCCCTTATTTCATAAAAAAAGCTTTTGGCCGACACGTCGTTAAATTATAACGCTGTAGCCGTTTGTATATTTATTGTTTTTATTTATTATAAATACGTAATATGTCTGTGTATCTGCTTCCCCTTCCCGCTTCAACCTCAGAACTCAGAAGCTATTTTGTTAAAGTTCATTGTTGAGATACTTTTTACTTTACAGTAACGGACGTTTATTGTTATTTTGAATATAAATAATTAATGTTATTAAAATTTATTGTGTTTCATTAAAATCATAATGCTTCCATATTTCATTTGTTTAATGGCACGCTAACGTGGCCTAAATGTCACGTATTCGTGCCATTTCGGGAACACTAACTTCAAGGGACAGGAGCTGTCAAGTAATTACTCGAGCCCTTTGATATAGGGCTACATTATGTACGGTGAATACATTACATTCTCACTTAGGGTCAGGACACACAACCGACATAAACATTTGCATAACTATTCTTGTTCGCGTTTAAGGTTTCGTTTTATATGCGTCCGCCCGAACACGCAATTTAGCAGCTACACTGCGAAATTACAAGTAATCTGGGAGCACGGCAGTGCTCCAGCCAAGCTTTTTAGCAAAGGCACGGCCGTAGCATGCATACTTTTCTCGAAGCGGTTCGCGGATTTTTCACACCCCCTTATCTTCGATGTTAACAAAGCTAGGGATTTAGAATTTCGGTGACTCCTAGTCACTATTGCCGAGCCACTATAATAATTATAAAATAAAGAAAACTATTGATAAATTCACTGAATGTTGTTTTAATTACAAAATAAGTTGAAGGCTTGGCTTAAATGTGATCTGAATTTTTTTTACGATAGATATATTGCATCGCTATGCAATATTTTGCTTGGCTCCTTTTTACATTTAATGTTTTGGTGGGATCGTATGTTGACAGCTCGGCCGCGCCGCTTTTTAAATACTCGTAAATCGTTACATACAGTTGCTTGTGATCTCGCGGGCCGCGGACAATTGGATGTTGCTTAAGAGGATACACCAGGGGCTAGAGAAATGAAAAAAAAGCACGTGTAATATCTATAGCTGTCTCCCTTACCTCAAGCCTATACCGCAGAACGCGATAGAGACAACTGCAGAAAATCCAGAAAATCAACGATTCGTTGTCCCCTGATTCCTTCTCCAAAACTTAACCGATTTAAGTACTTTTTTCATTAAAGATTAAAAAAAAGCTTGAGCTGTGTTCCTATGTTTTGCTTTTTTTTGTATAATCTAGCCAAATCTGTTTTCTGGACGTTTGAACACAGCGGAAAATCTGGCCATTTTTTTGGGTTTTTGAACGTTCATATCTTATTTAATAATTAAATTATGAAAAAAAAGAAAACATAGGGACATCGTATTAGTGGTCGTAGATATTCAGGAAAAAAATTATAACTCTACTAGCATTATCCAGGGAGGAAACAGGGGACAACGTTTGTATGGAAAAAAGGGCGGTGTGGACTCCTCTTAAAGTAAGTTTTCATTTTTAAATTTTTGTTAAATATATATTCGCTAATCACCGCAGCAGCATAGCAAGTACTTAAAAAGAACAATAGAGATGAATATAAATAAACATGACGAGTCGCTTCGATTCTGCCCCAGTAAGAGTTTTATCCATTGAACTCGGCGCAGAAAATGACAATAGGCTTGATGACTTTTTTTTTCTTATTGATAATTGAAAGACCCTTAAAAAATAGAAACATCGCTGAAAGAATGACTCTGATAGCTTAAAAATTCACCGAGATGTGACAATTCAAACATCTCATAAAATAGACCTGCCCGAAACGCTCCATACAAAGTGCTACGAAAGTATGACGTCACTCTTTCGTAGTTTGTACGCATCGGGAGAGAACATTGTTCGATATGTCTACACACCAAAGCTGGCGGGCACGGCGGTTTTTTTTTATGAAATAAGGGGGCAAACAAGCAAACGGGTCACCTGATGGAAAGCAACTTCCGTCGCCCATGGACACTCGCAGCATCAGAAGAGCTGCAGGTGCGTTGCCGGCCTTTTAAGAGGGAATAGGGTAATAGGGGAGGGTAGGGATGGGAAGGGAAGGGAATAGGGGAGGGTAGGGAAGGGAATAGGGTAGGGGATAGGGGTAGACAGCTTAACCTCACCGCTTTTGACTTTTATTTTAAAAAAAAATCGACTTGAATATCCAACTTTGAAGGCGCATAACAAAAAAAATACAAATGCTATCAAGCTGAAATTTTGGGAACACTTATTTTTTACCGTTTGACGACCTCTGTGGCTCAGTGGTGAGCGCGTTGGTAGCTCAAGCCGGGGGTCGCGGGTTCGAATCCCGCCGACGGAACAAAAAGTTTTCAATGTTCCCGGGTCTGGATGTGTATTAAATATGTGTATTATATAATAAAAATATTAAATATATGTATAGTATAAAAGTATTAAATATATTTCCGTTGTCTGGTACCTGTAACAAAAGTCCTTTAGGTACTTAGCACGGGGCCAGACTGACGTGGTGTGAAGCGTCCATAGATATTATATTTATATTATTATATACCGTGATTTCTTTATTTTATTAACAAAATTCGCTAATCACCTTGTCATCATCCCTTGTGTACCACAGAAATTATCACTGTGTAATTATCATACACTAGATGACGCCCACAACTACGCGGGAACCGTACATTTTTCCGGAGTAAAAAGTATCCTATGTCCGTTCCTGGGACTCAAGGTATCTCCGTAAATAAATAAAATAAATAAAAAACTCTTTATTTAAACCATTAATGAAACAAATCAGATACAAAAAGGGAAAAAGAAAAACAGTTTGAAATACCAACCAACTTCTAGCAAAATCAGACAGACAGACAGATAGACGGACAGACAGACACACTTTCGCATTTATAATGTTAGTATGGATATCACAACAAAGATATGTCTGTGATGATTTCACTTGTCCCCAATATAGGGCACGCTTGCCTTAATTATAAAGGGTTCGCTGGATTCATTATATTAATGAGTTTAGCAACCTTTGACTTGACAAGTTGAATTGACTTTGAATTCCTCTTGATGATGTGGCTGTTATGTACTCCTATATTATAGGTATTTTTTGTTGTGCTTGTGCTAAAAGAGAAAAAAACGTACAGAAAGTATTTAGGATAAAATGTAGCCTATGTCCTTACCCGGGACTTCAATTATCTCTATACCAAATTTTATTAAGCGTGAAGAGGTAACAGATAGACCGAAACACCTGCAACACCGTTACTTTGTATGTATGTATGTGTAATGTATATGCGTCCGCTCGAACGCGCGGTTTGGCGGCTATACCGCGAGATCACAAGCAATTTTGTATGTAAATGACAGCGCTACGGTGTCGCTATTTCAATAAATAGTTACACACATTTGCTTGTAATCTCGCGGTTTAGCGGCCAAACCGCTCGTTAGCGCGGACTCACATAAATTCGGCCTAAGTCTGCTACCTTCTAAATTTTATTCATAGACCTAATTTTAGAAAGACTAAAAAGGCTGTGGAACGATCTGAATTCGATGTTGGAACAAGCGTCGATCATTAGGCTAAAGAAAGCTTAGGTTTTTGGAATATATTTAGGGCCTGTTTCGGCACTCTCTGATAAAGTGCCGAATATTCACAGCTTTTTTGAAATGTATTTAATATTATATATGTCGTATAATTCATTCATGTATTATGATTTATGACTTAGCACTCATGTTAATATCAAAATCTTTATCAGAAATCAAGCTCATCTGTGCATTTTTTTAACGGGCAAAAGGCCCACTACACATTCCCACAACTGCAACTCCTGTGTCGCCAGGATCAACAGTGGTAACCAACCACGAAAACCCTTTGTTATGATCTCAGGGATGCCCGAGGGACAAGCTAAATCTGTCTTGGGAACCGGAACGAAATTAATCGAATGAAATATAGGAGGAGTAGGAGATATCCCATTTCCCTCCCCAAGCAAAGCGGGAGACAGCCTCATCTGTGCATGCATTCGTCTAGTAAAGTTGTTCCACTGTTACTGTATACTTTTATTCAGTGACAATAGGATCATTCTTAAACATTTAAAGTCCGTCAAGAAAGTGAGGAAATTAAAAAGTGGCAACATCGTAGTGTCATCCTTTTTTTCTTAGATTGATTTGAAAGGGATGACACTACCATGTTGCCACTTTTCAATTTCTTCACTTTCTTGACAGACTGTACACGCACGGATTTTTGCACTTGGACGATGCACGGAACCCTAATAATATAATCTCAGTTTGCACCAGATTCAACAAGAGTAGTGGAAATTCACAAACATTTTCAGCGTGCTGTTGAATTTCGAAATAAAACCGGGTTTCAGTGTTTTTTGTGTTCAATTTTCAATTCCTTATTTATTTTCCATTTATTTAAAAGTGTTATATTTTGCTTCGTCAAACGAAGACCAAATAATTGATGATAAAAAGTATTATGAATATATTATATCAATCTATATTAATACTTGTCTGTCTGCTTGTTACCTCTTTATGTGTCGCTGAACTGATTTTTATGGATTATATTTTAAATTTAGTATGGATAGAATTTATTATGAAGACATTTGAGCCCGAATCCTTTACATATCAATTTATCAAAAAATAAACAAATAGTTAAAGATCAATTATTAAGCTGCTGTGAAGAGTTGGAACATACTAGGCTTAGCTACGAGGCTGATGTATGTAGCCTTCAGTCTGAAATTACAGAACTACATAGTTCCCTAACACAAATAAAAATTAAATATGAATTAGCGCAAAAAGAAATTGTCTGTCATATATCGGCTATGGATGGTTTAATAGAAATGGGACGCTACAATGAGGAACGAGTAAACTCTTTGCTCAATAACTGTCAGTGTCTCAGAAATGTAAATCATTCACAGCATGATCTTGACATTTCAGTTACCTGTTCAGAGGTAAAGGCTCATACTGAACCCTCAAAAAATAATTATAATAGGACCAATGCCCCAGTTAATATATACTGTGATGAAATAGGACATAGCGTTAGTGTACTTATGAATAAATTAAGTGTGGGTCAGCAAGTAATTAGCACTTGTTTGCCCGGGGCATCATTTGAACAAGTAATTAGCCGGGCAATAAATTCTGCTTGCTGTCCCAACACAACCATAGTTATCTTAGTCGGGAGAAGGGGAAAGATAAACAAAAAACAAATGACAGATTATATTAATACATTAAGTAGAAAAGAAAACGTTAGTCGACTTATTTTGTTTACCTTTCCTTATATAAAGAAATTGCCACACGAGAGTAAGGAAAATTATATTAGGTTTAAGCTGAACAGCCTACTATGTAGTGCAACAAATCAAAATTGTTTGGTATTAAGTAATACCTTACCACAAATAGATGTGGTGGACATTAATAATATTTTCAATTCTAGATTAGGTAATTTGACATATGATAAGTATTTCTTATCTAATTTTTTAACTCGACATTTAGCTAAATGGCTATACAATTTTATAGTTTTAAGACAAGCCAAAAAATTGGCTAAGCCGACCACTGCTTTTATTGAGCAGTGTTCTTATTCTAATCAATATATAACTGAGAGCTTGGAATATGTTCCAAATAATTTAAATTAGATTCTAGGACAACAGAGGCACACTCTAGCAGTATATTATTAAACAAAAATAATAATACTAATGCCTACCACCAACAACCTAGTAAGATTTCTAGACAAAATTGTAATTTTAATATAAACTTGGTGCATCAGAACTTACAGGGAAAAATAGGAAAAGAATTAGAAATTGAGTTATTTTTAAATGAATGTAACATTGACATTTTGTGTGTATCAGAACATTGGTTAAAAAATTATGAATTGTCATTTAATTATTCTGATCATCAGCTAGCAAGTTCGTTCAGTCGAGAGAATGCTATTAGGGGTGGCTCCTTAATATTGATTAAGAAAAAACTTAAATTTAAAGAACGTAAGGATATTGTTAGACTGTCAACTGAACGAATTGCTGAGTTAGCCTGTATCGAGCTGAGCCACCTTATTATTGTAAGCGTATACAGACCTCCATCCGGCTTATATGATTCTTTTGAACAAATAATGGAGCAAGTGTTAACAAAAGTGTGTGCATCTAACAAAAAGATTATAGTATGTGGTGATTTCAATATTAATTTACTAGACTTAAACTCCACCACTGTTAGATTCACATCATTGTTCAAATCGTATAACCTTATTAATTTATTCAACGAGCCGACAAGAATTTGTGATACAACTGCGACTTGCATAGATAATATTTTCACCTACATAACTCCCTATAGGAAGGAAATAATTAATGTATTAAGCTCTGATCACTGTGGACAGCTAGCTTCATTTAATATAAATTGTGATACTAATTTAAAAGAAAAAATTGAATATATACCTATAAATACAAAACGTATTGAGAAATTTAGAAGTAAATTATCATCAAGTTTTGAGAAGTTGAATGTATCAAATGATCCAGATAAAGCGTTTAACAATTTATTCAATAGAGTAAATCAGCAATATAACGCTGTATTTACTTCTAAAACGGTCAGTTTGAATAATAAAAGAAATAATTTCAAAAAATGGGCAACTGCAGGTATTATTGTAAGTAGACAAAAATTATATGATTTGTATAACGAGAAAACTATAAACCGGAGTGAAGCTTTTAAATTGTACGTCAAGAAATACTCAAAAACTTTTAAAAAGGCCTGTCAAGCAGCGAAGGCACTTCAAATTAAAGAGAAAATTATAGACTCTAAAAATAAAGTGAAAACCACCTGGAAAATAATTGCGGATGAGACTGGAAAAGTCGCCTGTCGTAACTCTAAATTTGAACTTTTAATTAATAATAAAAAAATCAATTCTGATCTTGAGGTTGCGACAGTCTTTGAGAAGTTTTTTGCAGACATTCTAATCTCAACTACAAAGAACTTAAATTCATCACCTACAGTTGCAGAAAAAATACTTAGAGAACATGTCAAGGAATGTGATGTCAATTTTATTTTTAGAGATATTGACTCCAGAGCTATTATCAAGACTTTCAAATCAATCAATATTAAAAGTACCACTGATCTCTGGGGTATGTCCACAAAAATTATAAAATCAGTAATTGACATCATTGCCCCTTACCTAGCTTTAGTTTTTAATAATTGTATCGAAAGTGGTGTGTTCCCAGACTTAATGAAGCACAGCAAGGTGATGCCTCTATTTAAAGCTGGGAAGAAATCAGACCCAGCCAACTATAGACCAATATCCATATTGCCGACTTTAAGTAAAATCTTTGAAAAAATAATTCTAACTCAATTACTTGCTCATTTTAACTCAAATAATTTATTACATAATAATCAATTTGGTTTTACTAAAGGTCGGTCTACAACAGATGCAGGCATTAGTCTTCTGTGTAGTATTTTTGAAGCTTGGGAGGAGTCGCAGGATGCACTTGGTATTTTCTGCGATCTCTCTAAAGCATTTGACTGTGTGGAGTATGATACTCTAATAAGAAAACTACACCATTATGGTGTAAGTGGCACGGCACTTAAACTTCTAAAATCTTACCTTACAAATAGAACGCAGAGGGTGGAAGTTAACTCCATAAGGTCTAATGGAACCAAAATAAAACTAGGTGTGCCACAAGGGTCCATTTTAGGGCCTTTTCTTTTTCTCATCTATATAAATGATTTACCTTATCTTGTTAAAGATAAGCATGAGATAGTACTTTTTGCTGATGACACTTCACTAATTTTTAATGTGAAGAGGCGACAATTTAATTATGACGAGGTAAATAGTGCTCTCTCAAAAATAGTACATTGGTTTAATGCTAATAATTTACTTTTGAACTCTAATAAAACAAAATGTTTAAAATTTATCTTGCCAAATGTTAGGCAAGTACAAACCAATGTACTATTAAATGATGAGAAAATGAATTTAGTAGACACCACCGTATTCCTAGGCATAACGCTGGATTGTAAGTTACAATGGGGTCCACATATTGCGAAACTGGCAGATAAGCTTAGTTCTGCAGCATATGCTGTTAAAAAAATTCGTGAAATCACTGATGTAGAGACCGCGCGATTAGTTTACTTTAGCTACTTTCATAGCATAATGTCTTACGGCATCCTCTTGTGGGGAAACGCGGCGGACATTAATACAATATTTGTGCTGCAGAAGCGAGCTATTCGTTCTATTTATAAAATGTCGTCTTTGGAATCTCTAAGAGAAAAATTTAAAGAAATAAGAATTCTGACCGTCACATCTCAATACATTTTGGAAAATCTCTTATATGTTAGAAAGAACATAAATATTTTCAAAAAGAAAAGTGATAATCATAATGTAAATACTAGAAATAAGAACAAGTTAGCAATACCAATGTTCAGACTAGCCAAAATAAGCAAATCCTTTAAAGGCCAATGTATACGCCTATACAATAAAATCCCAGAAAATGTTCAAAATCTACCTTTAAACAAATTTAAAAAAGCAGTTAAAGAACGTTTGTGTGCTAAAGCGTATTATAAAGTCAATGATTTCTTCGAGGACAGCACACCTTGGGAATAGGGTGGCTCCATGCAGGTTACTTTTCTTTTAATTTTGTTACATAGCTGTAAGCCATAACATTGTAATTTTCCATTTTTTTTGCAAAAGATGGCCCCGTGCGAGTTTCTTACGCCGGTTCTTCTCGGCGGGGTAGTTCCCGAACCGGTGGTAGGCAACGTAGTTTCTTCGTTCGACTTTCAAAAAGTGTATCATGATACCCATTTTGAATAAAAAGATATTTTATTTTATTTTATATAGGATATTTTTCCGGAAAAACGAACGGATATATGTAGGCACTACATTGTACTACTCAGTTTTCTCGATTGTACCTCTAAAGTCCTAATAACTGCTGTTAAAGAAAAATTTGGCTATTAAGAAGGCTATTAAATGCTTTTCAATATACTTTTTGGTAAATTTGAAGATAACAGTGGATAACGCCAATAAAGGTAGAGAGAGTGTACAAATGTATTGTTTACACATTTGGGCACTGTAAAACAACGTTTTAACGAAACGCTTTTTAGTAAAAATAGGCCGGACCGTGGGTAAGCTCCTTAACGATTCTTCAATTTGAATTTTTCGAGTTAAAATAACTTGTTTCTTAAGCGGCCCAAATTAATGGACCTTTAAAAAGAAAGCATTTAATTTATTGCCGATAAAATACCAAGAACGAGACTTGTGAATACTTTGTAAATGAAATTTCGGCTATTCCTGATGTTAAATGAATATTATTGGATATTTTGCTGCTAGAAATTTTCATCTCTATCATCATTGGTACATTGCTATTGATCATTTAATTTTAGAGCATTAATCCTATTGACATTAATTTTAATTGGATCATTAGTTTCGGCTATTGCCGGATTTATATTTTTTATATGTGTAGACTGTAGACCAATTTATTTCCGCGGTCCGCCGCCCCATGTACTATCAGAGAAGTTGATTCCTATGCAAATCGGGGACTTAAGTAGTTTGGTTGCGTTACGTCAAACCCACCTGACAGATCACAATTAACATATATTCGACCAAATAACGTTGGTCTGTCAATTGCATAGGAATCAACTTCCTCAATGGTACGTAATCTGCCGCCACTCTACGATCCTGCAGCCCTAGGCCACGGCCTATACGGCCTGTTTATAAATCCACCAGGCTTAATTAGTATGATAACATTAGAAACAGGAAAGAATGGACATACTGACAGATTTTAGTGACAAAATCGCGAAGTTCCTTTGTCTATCGACAGATAGGTACGGAAGAATAGACAACGTGACGTCGACTTTGTCTATTCTTTTCCAGACATAAATTGTTCCTATGGTGACAATGCTAAGCCTGCAGGGCTGGTTTAGGCCCATTTTAGGCCCTACGTTTGAGCATAGGTTACCAAAATATTACTTTACTTGTCGCTTACTTTTTTTAATAGCCTCATTATTTAGACATTTTATAGAAATTACATTACAAGTTACAAAGTATTAAATTGTTAAAAATGTAGTCTAAAGTCTAAATGCCTTGTGGCAAAGGCCTCCTCCAGTCTTTTCCATTCATTTACGTCCAATGCTCTATGCCAGGTCTTTCCCGCGGCTGCTTGCCGAAAAACATCTGACCAACATTTTAGTTTTCTGCCTCTTTTTACCCGACTGCTAGGAGGGTTATGTGTTTGGTTCTTTTATTGCCTCTTGGGTACCAGTGAGTTACTGTTTTGCTCCACTTGTCTTTGCCTCGTATAAGTTGTCCGGCCCATCTCCATTTTAGCTTGTTAGTCTGCGCTGTGATATCTTTTACCTTTGTTTTATCCCTTTTTTTATGAAATAAGGGGGCAAACGAGCAAATGGATCAACTGATGGAAAGCAACTTCCGTCGCCCATGGACACTCGCAGCATCAGAAGAGCTGCAGGTGCGTTGCCGGCCTTTTAAGAGGGAATAGGGTAATAGGGGAGGGTAGGGATGGGAAAGGAAGGGAATAGGGGAGGATAGGGAAGGGAATTGGGCCTCCGGTAAACCCACTCACTCGGCGAAACACAGCGCAAGCGCTGTTTCACACCGGTTTTCTGTGAGGACTATTAGATAAAATAAGATGCTCTACGATAAGAGATCTATACGTGGGAGAGCCATGCTTCGGCACGAATGGGCCGGCTCGACCGGAGAAATACCACGTCCTCACAGAAAACCGGTGTGAAACAGCGCTTGCGCTGTGTTTCGCCGAGTGAGTGAGTTTACCGGAGGCCCAATCCCCTACCCTTTTCTCTTCCCTGCCTTCCCCTATTTCCTTCCTCACCCTCCCCTGTAATTCCCTTCCCTACCCTCCCCTGTTACCCCTTAAAAGGCCGGCAACGCAACTGCAGCTCTTCTGATGCTGCGAGTGTCCATGGGCGACGGAAGTTGCTTTTCATCAGGTGTCCCGTTTGCTCGTTTGCCCGTTGTTGTTGTTATAAAAAAAAAAAAAAATTGGAACGGCCGTAAGGAGGTATTAATTTCTCAATAACATTACACCATCACAAAGTCAAATCCTTTAAGGCTATTGAAGGCCGACCGCCTTGGAAAGTAACTCAAAAGTGTCCGAGAGTGGAAGACGAGATTCCTCCAGTCATCCCTAAGAAAATATGATAAAAAATTGAGCTTCATACTTTATCGAAGGCCTCAGAACTGGTACCTCCTAAAGTAACCGCGACCGAAACTCCATAGTTGCTGGTCGTTTCTATAACCGTCATATATAGGTCATAAACAGGTCAACTTTCAGCTTTAATAAAATGGCAAAGTGCCTGTCGCTGGCTCTTACTCTATAAAGGCAAAGGACTGTCGCCGTAAAGACAATACGTACTTGATATTGTTATCATAGAGTTCATCGATACATCTCCTATTCAATCATGAATTCCGTGTGATTGAACGAAACACCGTTAACCGGGCATATAGGTCAATTTTAAAATTTTCTCCCTTTACCCTATATTATAGGATAAAAGGACAAAGTTTTAAAATTTAAAATTTTCAGCCCTTTGATCTGATAATAAAGCTGTCCGTCCTACATGTATGAATTACGTACGTCTACGTAAATAAATTTCTCATTATTTTTTACCGACTGGAAGTCGGTAAAAAATAGGACGTTTTGACACAGATTACTAAATTATAGTTTAAGTACGTAAGTTTTAATTCAGCTGTATTTTTTATAGTGAAATAATATGATAACGGGCAACCTAATCACCTGATGGAAATCGTTTAGCGACTATGGACAATAATAATTTGCGAAAATGATAGAACTTGTTCTTTGACAAAGGACCAAAATAAGTAATTATTTGAAGTTTTCGCAGCTGATTTGTGTAAAAATATTCATATAATAACTTAAACCTGCTTCTTCTTCATTAATTAGAAACCTGCTGAAAAATAGAGTACACTGTTTTAATTATCTTTAACGATCTTTTTATTTCATAACTTTAACAATAAACTTAAAAAATATTAACAAAGTTGTATAGAGATACGCTAAATCATGTTTAATACTTGAATGTGAACAAAATGAGTTTTTAAGCCGCGACTTTGTAAGGAGCAATTTGAGAAAATTACTTTGTAGATGGAACAACATTCTTGCTTGGGCTTATGAGGAATATAATTTCTTGCTTAATTTTAATCTGTCTAATACTCCTATACTCTAAGAAATAAATGAAATTTGGATTCACAGCTTGTGTTTGTGCGACCCAAAAACCGTAGACGTAGATTATAATACTGAAATCTCTCGAAAAGTATAAAAACTTTATCAACTCAATTAAAAATGTGTCAGGATAATATTTAAGGTGTGCAAACGTGGTAGAAAACCACAATTCGATCGTGGTTACATATTTTAGAAAATGTTGTTCAACTTCTACTATTTCTTATGATGATCATGAACCAACAGTACAATCGATTAATCGATTACATATTATTATCATTTATCAAAGTTTTCTTACATCCTATATGCCAGGTAGAACAAAAATCTTGTGATACATCCAAATCCTATTACATTGCTTATTTTAATTAGCCATACTCTCAGTAATTAGGAAAAGTTTTGTCTTGTTAAAATATGTTCTCTGAATTTAATTTGTGCGATCAAAGAGTTTTTTAAGATTTAATTATTATATGAAAACAAGAGTTTTAAATGTTAATAAAAATAAAAATAAAATAAAAATTGTTTTATTTCTGAATAAATTTGAATCAAATATTTTCAGAATGTTGAACTACATGTTGCCTACCACCGGTTCGGGAACTAACCCGGCGAGAAGAACCGGCGTAAGAAACTCGCACGGGGCCACTTTTTTTTTTTTTATCTTCCGAGTTTTATCTTCTGAACGCCCAAAGTCCGAAGTTTAACGCCATAAAACCCGTTCAAGCCCTGTCATGGCGGAACGAAAAACATAGACAAAAGAAATGTCAAGATGACAGTTTTGACACATGCGTTTGTTAGTTTATGTATTGTTTCTTGCTATTTTGTAGTTAAATTAACTTGAAAAGGTTTTAAAATGATGAAAACATGTAAAATAATCGCGTGACGTCACGTAAACTTAGATTTAATAATCGCGATCAAAAGAAGTTTGTGAAATCCAATTGATACAAAACGAGATTTACGTCGCAGCATGAACGCGTTCAATGGGAACTGAGTTTTATAAAACTAAGTTTTATGTGTGTTTGGTGAAATCCCACCTAAGTAGGCTTTGGCACACAAACGTTCTTTAATTACTTTTTTAAATTTATTAATTGATAGATTTTGAACGTTTTCCGGGATTTTATTGTAAAGGCGTACACATTGACCTTTAAAAGATTTACTTATTTTGCTAAGTCTGATCACTGGTATTTCCAGCTTGTGCCTATTTCTAGTGTTTCTACCGTGACTATAACTTTTAGTTTTAAATTTAGTTAAATTCTTTCTAACATACAATACATTATCCAAAATGTATTGAGAAGCAACAGTTAGAAAACCAATTTCTTTAAACTTTTCTCTCAGAGATTCAAAAGCTGACATTTTATAATTTGAGCGTATAGCTCAAAAAAAGAAGCCTGCAGCACAAAAATTGTATTGATGTCGGCAGCGTTTCCTCATAAAAGGATACCATAAGACATTCTACTGTGGAAATAACAAAAATAAACTAGTCTTGCCGTGTCTTCATCAGAAATTTCCCTAATTTTTCTGACTGCATATATGCTGCAGAACTGAGCTTACCTGCAAGATTAGCAATATGAGGACCCCACTGTAATTTACTATCTAATGTAATGACTAAGAATATAGTGGAGTCCACCAAATTCATTTTCTCATCATTTAATAGTAAATTGGTTTGAATTTGCCTAACATTGGGCAAAGTAAATTTTTTACATTTGGTTTTCTTAGAGTTTAAAAGTAAGTTATTAACATTAAACCAATGTACTATTTTTGAGAGAGCACTATTTACCTCGTCGTAATTTGACTGCCGTCGCTTCACTTTAAAAATAAGTGAAGTGTCATCAGCAAAAAGTACTATCTCATTATCCTTAACTAGATAAGGTAAGTCATTATTGTAGATGAGAAAAAGAAATGGTCCTAAAATGGATCCCTGTGGTACACCTAATTCTATTTTGGTCACATTGGATCTTTTACTATTAACTTCAACCTTTTGAGTCCTATTTTTGAGGTAAGAAGTCAAAAGGCTGAGAGCAGAGTCTTTAATTCCGTAGTGGCGCAATTTCCTGATCAATGTAGCATGCTCAACACAATCGAAGGCTTTGGAGAGATCGCAAAACACACCTAAGGCATCCTGCGACTCTTCCCAAGCCTCAAAAATACTGCAAAGAAGCCATGTACCAGCATCCGTTGTGGATCGACCCTTAGTAAAACCGTATTGGTTATTGTGTAATAAATTATTTAAATTAAAATGTAACAGTAATTGCTGTAAAATTATTTTTTCAAATATTTTACTAAGAGTCGGTAAAATCGAGATAGGCCGGTAATTAGTCGGATCTGATTTAATTCCCGCTTTAAATAAAGGTACGACCTTACTGTGCTTCATTAAGTCAGGAAAAACACCACTCTTAATGCAGTCATTGAAAATTATTGCCAGATGAGGAGCTATGACGTCAATTATCGATTTAATAATTTTTGTAGACATGTCCCAGAGATCAGTAGTATTTTTAATATTCAACAATTTAAAGGTATCAATAATATCTCTAGGGCTAATTTCCCTAAACTTAAAATTGACATCACATTCCTTTACATTGTCTCTGAGTAGCTTTTCAGCAGCTTCTGGTGAGGAATTTAGATTTTTTGTAGTTGAGACCGGAATGTCAGCAAAAAACTTTTCAAAGACCGTCGCAACTTCGAGATTATTTGTAATCTTTTTATTTTCCTCATATCGAGGTATTTATAAAATAGGCCATGCTACTCGTAACGAAATTCCAACTAATTAGTAAAGGCTAGTAAGGATAGATATAAATTCACTCTGCATTCCATTTACAGAATTCTAATTCCCATGACAAGGATGTCATGTCAACTCATGTCGGTGTGATTATTGAATTAAACATCCCAAACCCTTTTCCCAGGAGGCTTTCACTTGTTTTGGTAATTCTCTTGCCCAATTTAATCAAGGAAAATGAACTTTATATCATCGGGATAAAGGTCTTAAGAGGTGGAATATTTTTTATTTTTTTATGAAATAAGGGGGCAAACGAGCAAACGGGTCACCTGATCTAAAGCAACTTCCGTCGCCCATGGACACTCGCAGCATCAGAAGAGCTGCAAGTGCGTTGCCGGCCTTTTAAGAGGGAATAGGGTAATAGGGGAGGGTAGGGAAGGGAAGGGAAGGGAATAGTTGAGGGTAGGGAAGGGAATAGGGTAGGGGTTAGGGGATTGGGACTCCGGTAAACTCACTAACTCGGCTAAACACAGCGCAAGCGCTGTTTCACACCGGTTTTCTGTGAGAACGTGGTATTTATCCGGTCGACCCGGCCCATTCGTGCCGAAGCATGGCTCTCCCACGTATATTTATTATTTTATTTATTTAAATAAGTACTACCACACCATGTACATTATTATCACATACATCATAGTATGCACATTACAACACCGGTGTATATAGCATTTACATAAAAAAGTGTTTTATATTCTAACTTAAACTTACTAAAGATTCCTCAAATTAAATAAAAATAATCTATTATTTTTTGGTATTTAAACTTTATAATTATCGTGATAAACATCGAGATCTGCAATTTCGCTATTTATTTTGTTATATTCGTTAAGAATTTTAGACATTGGAGAAAATAGAACAAAGGGTTTGTTTTGTACGGCGCGGGGTTACATAAAACGTTTTAGTGATCTTGTGTCTGGGATATTTGAAAGGTACATGTAAGCCTATACGATCGTGAAGAGTGCTGCTTTTAATTGATTCATGAATAGGAATTGTACGTAGAAACACAGTACGTACACATACAGTCTAGTAGTATATTCCTGGGCCTGTAGACAAGTGGCTAAGCGCTAACGCTAACGCTAGCGCGAAATGAATGCGATTTGACTTAAGTCATCGCTTCGCTAGCGAATAATAATGTCAAATCCATACATTTTGTAGCGCTAGCGTTAGCGTTAGCGTTTTGCCACTTGTGTACTGGGGCTGTTTCGTAAAGTCATCGTGTCTTTGCAAACGTTGTTCGTATGGCTGCCTGTGTGGGAAACGATGAGTGCCGAAAGCGAGATATATTCACCGCGTTCCACTTGACGTCAAGTGTCTAAACTCTTAACACACTAGGCCGAAGTTACGCGGCGTAAATTCCACTTGATTACGTCTGCAATGTCAAACGCATACAAAATATGGACGCGGGACAAAACTCGACGGAATAGTGTGTCATCGGTAATTTAAAATATATTTCGGGCGTAATCATGCGGAATTTACGCCGCGTAACTTCTGCCTAGTATGTTTAGACACTAAAAACGATCAAAACAATCAAAATGCCTCCTATTTTGAGAGTTTTAGTCGTTTTTAACGACAAGTGGAACGCGGGGTTAGTGAATGTACCATCGAGGAAGTTGATTCCTATGCAATTGATAGACCAACGTTATTTGATCGAATATGTCAAGTCAATGTTAATTGTGATCTGTCAGCTGGGTTTGACGTAACGCAACCATACTACTTAGGTCCCCGATTTGCATAGGAATCAACTTCTCTGATAGTACATTGTACGCTGTATGCTTTACTTGGAGTGGATTGTATATTAATTGTATTTATTGGTTTTTGCTTTACGAGTATTTAATGTTTTAGAAAGTAGGCCAATGAAACCGCGCTCAGTTGGAATTTTAAATAAAGAAACAAGTAACTGAAAATGTGCGTTTCTCTCAGAATCGCAATATTTAGGTTGATTTTATCCCCAAAACTCTTGTTCAGGGGTTATAACGTAAAATGTGCAACAGACAGACACAGCTTAAAGCTATCATATAAAACATTGAAAGAAATAAACAAGCAATCCATACTTACTCGTATATGCGATAATATTATAAATGCGAAAGTGTGTCTGTCTATCTGTTAACTCTTCACGCCCAAACCGCTGAACCGATTTTGCTGAAATTTGGTATGGACCTACTTTTAGTCCCGGAAAAGGAAATAAGATTCTTTTTATCCTGAAAAAAATCAAGGTTCCCGCGCGATATACGAATTTTGGTGCAACAAAGTTGCAAGTGTCATCTAATAACAGAAGAAGAGGAGTATAATATACGAGCATTTGCCCGCGGCTTCGCTCGCGTTAAGAAGTATTATTATATACAAACTTTCATCCCCTATTTTAACCCCTTGGAGGTGGAATTGATCAAAATCCTGTCTTAGCGAATGCCTACGTCATAATGCCTACCTGCATGCCAAATTTCAGCCCGATCCGTCCAGTGGTGCGTTGCGTGTGCGGTGACTGACTGACATGGTGATCTATCAACGCACGCTGCGTTGATAGATCACCATGTCAGTCAGTCACCTTTGAATTTTATATATATATAGATTTCTGGTGATATTCCTTATAAAAGTAGTAAAGCATTCATTGAAAAATGTATAATTAAAGTCAAATCTTTTCAGGCTATATTCTCTTTCATCAGGAATTGATTAAAAGAGCGGTTGAAATCAGCAGAAGCTATTGAAAAGATTCAATGATATTTTATGTATTTAAAATGGACCATTCTCAGACACGAATTGGTTAGTTCGACCGAAAACATACCAAGGTCTTTATTCAAATACACTCAAATTATTGCATTCGATTATTCTGAGAGCGAAACTAAAAAAAATTATAAAATTTGAGACGAAGCACCGCGAGGGCCGTGACAATTTAACTTCATTGTCTAAATTATTTAATGCAAACTTAAGGGCCTGAAGAGGTCCTTTGAAACTTACAGTCAGATATACATACTTTCCCATTGATAATATTAGCAAGGATTTTTACATTTTTGCAGGTTTTACTTGAAACATCTCACTCCTCTTCTGTTTACGATTTTGTTACTTAATACTAAGTATACTTAGAATAGTTAATAATGATAATAGTTATTAATATTAGTGACAGAATCTCAAAATAGATCGCGGTCGGGTTATATAATAGGTACGTTTATACCGCGCTTCATTAACATATTGATTTTCAATTAATACACAATAAAGGTGAACTCGTCGCGTACCGATGTAAATTAAATCATAAAAAGTTGGAAATTTTGACCCGATAATGTGGGCACTGAGACAACTTGCAAGCGATAATTTATTCATTAAGGCAATTAGGCAACCCAGTGAAATTCGTATCTCTTTTCTCTTAATATGAACCTTCCCTACAAAATAATAAGGCAAAAGAAAATTAAAAGAAAAGAACAAAAAAATTAAAGAAAAGAGCAAAAAAACAAGCCCTGGCACTGTTAGGGGGATGGTAAAAAAATAATAATAAATAATAAACCTCATTTAGGCTAAAATTAGCCATTTCGTTTCAGCCGTTCTTGAGCTTTATCGAGTCTAAAAAAATATAAATAGAATAATATATTTTATGCTTATCTCTACTAGATTTACGGCCGTTCCCAATATTTGATCTATCTCTGGTTTTGCCCTACTAGAGATAGGAATAGCTCACAATTGACATAAAATATATGTCTCTAATGTCTAATGTGAGCTATTATTATCTCTAGTAGGGCAAAACCAGAGATAGATCAAATATTGGGAACGGCCGTTAGTGCAAAGTGCAAGTAGTAAACATAAGATCTTTATATCAACAACATTCTGGCAATAAAAACATTTGATTTGATTTGTAAAGGTACTGGATCCTGACTCCTGACGCATCACGTCCCAGCCACAGAATAATAGTCCACATACCATTTTATCAATTTGAATATTTATTAGCTTCGTACGTTTAGGAATTTAAGTTCTAAGGTCACGTAACTCTTTCCGTTTTAATTTAGACTAGATGACGCCCGCTACTCCGTTGCGCTAAAATTCGTTTATCGGGCAGGAACCGTACATTTTTCCGGGATAAAAAGTATTCTATGTCTTTTCTCGGGACTAAAAGTATCTCCATGCCAAATTGCAGCAAAATCTGTTCAGCGGTTTGGGCGTGAAGAGGTTACAGACAGGCAGACAGGCAGTCACACATACATTCGCATTTATAATATTAGTATAGATATTGGATATGGAAGCTAACAAAAGTTGTCAGACTGAGCTAATGCCTTCCCCAAATCTGTAATAACTTCATTAAGCCCAGCCGCACATTATTCTAATTTCTGATCAGAAAAGTCGGACGCTTATTCATTTTGACCTGTCAGAATTCTGATAGTATGCGCGGTCCACAACAAAATTTTTGAACAGAGCGTGTTTCGGCGGGGCGTCCGAATTTTTCTGATCAGAAATTCGGATAATGTGTGGTCGGGATTATAGGTAAACGAAAGATGTTTATCTTCTAAATTTGTTTTATTCTTAAGTTGCTATCTGTTACTCCCGCAGATCTATTGACATCCTAATGTTTATTTTACACATGATAAATTACATGATATTTAAAATACTAGGGCCTGTTTCACCACTTCCTGATAAGTGACAAATATGCTATCCACCAATTAACTTGATAGATCAAGTACGGAGAATCTGTCAAAAAAGTTGTGAATAGCCTATTCGGAACTTTATCAGAAAGTGGTGAAACAGGCCCTAAATAATTTGAAATGAATGTTTTTATACTAATAAAATCTGTGATCCAGAAACCCTGTAAACTTTTTGTTTTTCTGGCGGGATTCGAACCCTTGACTATTTTTAGTGTCGACTTTCTAACCACTCCACTTAAATATCTTGCCTAACAGACATTGCGAATTCTGGATTCAAAAATACATTATCATCCCACGGTTAAGTACAGAAATACATAATATGTCGCATATTGTATGCAGAAAGGGTTACATACAAGTTATACACATATACAATTATACACTTACCTTTTTATATTATATCGGTTATACACACAGGAATATACACGAATATTCAAAACATAAAAGTGATCTCGTAGAGGTGCTACGGCGTAGCGCTACGTGGACGCTACGTCGTAGCTCGCGTTGGACTGAGACCTGTAGAACCGTAGGCCGCCAGGCCGCGTGCATAATGGCTTCGGGACGGAAATAAGGGCACGCTCACACCGTGTTTTAGTGATGAAATAAGGACGTGTACACTCTGTGTATAGGACACATACCACCGGAGAAATACCACGTTCTCACAGAAAACCGGCGTGAAACAGCGCTTGCGCTGTGTTTCGCCGAGTGAGTGAGTTTACTGGAGGCCCAATCCCCTACCCTATTCCCTTTCCTACCCTCCCCTATTCCCTTCCCTTCCCATCCCTACCCTCCCCTATTACCCTATTCCCTCTTCAAAGGCCGGCAACGCACCTGCAGCTCTTCTGATGCTGCGAGTGTCCATGGACGACGGAAGTTGCTTTCCATCAGGTGACCCGTTTGTTCGTTTGCCCCCTTATTTTATAAAAAAAAAAGGACAGAAATAAGGGCGCTCTCACAACGTATTTTAGTAGAGAGATCCTTATTTCTCTTCGAAAATACGTCAAATTAGAGTGTGTACACGTCCTTACGTGTAAACACAGTAATATGAACTGTGTTGACGCTGGCGAATGTTGATTTAGCCTCGTTTTAGAACGTACATTGATAGGACGTCCATCCATCCATTTTTGACATTTCAGAAGCCATGGTCGCTATATTGTGTTTTTTATTTCTTCGGAGGCTTAGCAGTTATTACGTCATATGCCGTAAATATTTTAAACGGAATATTATGTATAGTAAGTAAGCAAGAAAATGAACAAGCCGATCGCCTGATGGAAACCAATTATAAGCAATACTTTCAAGTTAACATTTTAAATTTTTTTTCATAAAATTACTTTAAATATTCAGTGTCGTCGTGTAATAATAATTTAAAACAATAACTGTTATGGCGTTAAAGTTGTTAGAGCACGCAAAATGAACGTACGGTTGAAAACATAATAATATCGTGGTTGCGCCTGCCAACTCCTGTATGTGTGTTTAGTAAAATGTTCAGAGGTAGACAATAAACTATTTTATTGAATGATTAATGGACTTATCAAATCAAATATTAGACAGGATTTGGCAGGCGCAACAAAGATATGCCGAATACCATTTTTGGCATGATTTTGTGGTAATAATTTTAATATTTAGGAAGTATTTAATCGTACACTCCAGTTATAACGAATTACACTCGTCGTGCACGTCGCGACAGCGCAGCGTCGTCGCGGCGTGGCGTGGACGCCATTTTGTACACTCGTCTACACAGATTATTATTATATATAGTAGACTCGTCTAGGGAGTGACGTCAGAATCCATTTTGCTGCTGAGCGTCCAAAACGCCGAAGGCAAGCTGCGTGCACGCCGCGCAATCGCGGCGTCATCGCGGCGTGTGCGCTGCGCAGTCGCGTCGCTTTCAAATCGCTCGCTAATCGCCAGTGTGACAAGGCCCGTGATAATGTTTTGTGTTTGAGTCGTCTGTATCTAAGATATAGTTTGGTGTGAAAGTAGCAGTGTTTGTACTATGATAATATAAGAAAGTGTAAGTTTTATTTCGCTATTTTGTGAGATTCAAACAAACATACCATCAAACTTTACTAACCTACTTTTTATAACTGGAACTTTAAGTCTAATCTACAATTATTGGATGTTTCATGTTTAAAGGGCATTATGTATTGAGTCATGAATGCAATCATCTGCATTCATGACTCAATACGTAATTTCTTTTAATAATTTATTTAAATTATTAAAAGAAATTAATTTAATACGTAATTTCTTTTAATATTTAATTTAATAATTAAAAAAAAAAAACATTTTTTTAACTTAACAAATTATTGCAAAGTTTCGAATGAATTTGACTACTGCAGGTAAAAATCGTACTGTAAGATTCCGTTACATACATACAGTCCAAACTTATTAAAAGCGTATTAAAAATGTTTGTGGACACTATATGCTTAACAGCGACCAATTATTGTATTCCTATTATAATTTTTGGAAAGCTGTTTTCTGAATAAAATAAAAGAAATGACCCCCGCAACTCCGTTGCGCCAAAATTCGTATATTGCAAGGAAACCATAATTTTTTGGGCAAAAATATCTTATGTTCTTCCCGGGACTCAAAATATCTCCATGCCAAAATTCAGCAAAATCAACGGTTTGGGCGTGAAGAGACGTTATATAACTTATGACAGACAGACACACTTTCGCATTAAAATTAGTACAGATAAAGTACCTATAGTTAAGTGTATCATGTATTCGATAAACTCGTCGTACATCCTCGTTTTGAGGGCACATCTTTAACCATCTCCCCTAGCATTGAAATACTTGGCGTTAACATATCAAGCGAAGTGCAATTTCGATACCATCTAGAGGGTAAGGCCAAGTTAGCCTCGAAGAAGCTTGGTGTTCTGAACAGAGCGAGACAATCTTCAGACTGTACCAGCGCCTACAACTCTACAAGGCGCATGTTCGGCCTCATATGCAATATTGTTCTCATCTCTGGGCGCCAAAATACCAACTGCTCCCTCTGGATCGTATCCAACGAAGGGCCGCTCGAATTGTTGACTGCCATAGTGTTTCAAACAGCTTGGATCCCTTGCAATTACGCCAAGATGTACCTTCACTCTGCATCCTCTATCGGTTGTATCACGGGGAGTGCTCTGAGGAATTGTTCGGAATCATACCACCTGCAACTTTTCCCTATTGTCCCATGCGAAAAATATACCATCCTCATCACCTTGATGAGTGGCAGTCTTCCTCAAAACTCTGGAACAAACTATCACAAGCAGTATTCCCGGACCTATACGACATGCAAATCTTCAAGAAAAAAAGTATTCCCTCTTAAAAGGCCGGTAACGCAACTGCAGCTCTTCTGATGTTGTAAGTGTCCATGGGCGACGGTAATTGCTTTCCACCAGGCGACCCGTTTGCTAGTTTGCCCCCTTATTTTATTTAAAAAAACATAATCCGTATATAAGTGCACTAAATATTTAGAGCAACAGCTATCCGCCATTAGTGCAAGTGGTCACACAAAAAGATTTCATTACCAACCCATTCCGACTGCGCAAAGCGTTCTTTGTTTAGCTCACCTTTTTTGTTGAGTTTTTTCCGCCTCCTCCCAGGTATCATTCAAAGCATCATAAGCTTTTTAGTATAAAAGAAACCCCAAATCTCTCTCTCATATAGTTTCAACTTGTTCTTTTGTATGCAACTGTTGTCTATCAAGACCATAAAGTTAATATACCTAGCTTCTGCTAGGTATATTAACTTTATGATCAAGACACTTTACAAGGTAAAAACATTGGTTCCGAGTTACGCATCAAAAGAACCTCGACGTCGGTCTATATTTTAATTTCTGTAAGAATTTAAAACCCTCGATTTAAAATTCTTATAAGTGTCTGGAAACAGAATGGAATCAAAATAATATTCCGTTCTATTCCATTTTTCTTATTCCATTCCAATATGAGCTTTTAAACCACAAAAATAGATCAAAACCAGTCCACCAATTAGGATACTACGATGCCACGGCCAGGCATACACTGACAGACAGACACGTAAACTTATAACACATTTCTTATTAGTTTTTTTACCCCCTCGGGGATAAAAAGGCTAAAAAGTATGAAAAGACCAAGGTGACGTTAATACTAAATCTAACGGTGAATGATCTACCGAAATTCTGTAACATTATTAAGACTGTATCGAACGATTTGGATTTCAGCCTGAGGCGGTAACGAACTTCGAAGGCAGTGAGTTACTTAGACAACTTGTATGCGACGACTTCAACAGCAAAGTTTGATGCCCTACAATATATTTTATAACTTCGGTGTTGAAATTATCGAATGCAAATTGTCTAAGTATCCAGGCTCGCAGTGCTCCCGACAGGTCACTTATTGAGTTATGGACATGCTAAAGGGCAGAAAGCTTTTATAAAACGCTTAGACGTATCAGTGAGAAGACATCGCACAATGTAAATAACCTACGAAAGACTGAGCGGGACTATTCGTGGAGTCAATTTAAGGTAAAGGTGTGTACAATAGAACTATATAGGTATAATTATGAATACTTGAGAAAATACCCATGTAATAATACTTCCGAAATATTAAAGTGATAACACCATAATGCTGTCACATTTAAAGTAAATTCTTGTAGAACTCGAACTTACCCGGCCCCTAGACGATCAGTTGTATCAATATCACGCTCAATTTTATTGAACAATTTATTTAATAATTAGATTGAAGGCGCGCGTTGTTCAATATCAATCCTATACAGTCAATAATATTACGCAATACGTAATATTATGGTGCAGTAAAATTGCTCGTCTAGAGGCCCGCTTAAGCACAAAAACAGGCGTGGACTTTTTGGCACAAAAACAGGGCAACTGCCCCCCCCCCTGCCCCCCCTCGGTACGCCCATGACGTCAGATTACAACTAATATTGACTTACATAGCCTGACCTAATAACGTAGTCACCATCTGCCTCTGAATCAATTCTCTGATGGTACATCAATGTATACCTGGAGCATAATTTGTTTATGTAACTATGTTAGTATAGAAAGCCCTTTATTCTGGTAATTGAATAGGTAAATTCCCAATTGTGGATAGAAGATATTTATTAATATAAAGTTGATACTAGGGTCAGGTAACACCGAGACTCGACGATATGCCATTACATAGGTTTGAGCGGTCAAACACAGGAGGAATTTTGACGCGGTCAATCGGAATCGTAACGTGTCGTCGCTGGATATTTCAATTTAGGGTCCCCGCAGACTTAAAATTTCAAGATGGCCGACTATCGTACTAACCACAGAGATAGATCAAGATAGAAGCGCAATGTCGCTCCAATTTGTATGAACACGAGCGTGTCACTTTTTTCATACCTACTTCTATCTTGATCTATTTCTGTGGTTTGTACGATAGTCGGCCAACTTAAAGTTGTATATCTGCGGAGACCCTTAGTGTCGTTATTGTGCACTTCTACAACGCACCTTGTCTCGTTTCGTTTTCGTGTATATTTTTCGCTAAAGAATATAATATTATCCTTTGTCCTTTACCGTATTTCAATCGATTCAGCAGTAACCTGTGATGGAACATAGATGTACCTACATACAAGCGTTTGTACGATGTTTCATATAAAAAGTACCAAACAGATTTGCAAGGCAATATTGGATTCTGCGAAAAATAAAAGTAACGCGCTAAACGAACGATAAAATCTTTTGTGAATGTTGCCAAAAGCCGGTTCTATTTACAATAAAAAAGTGAACACGACGATATTTTGTCACATAGTGTGTTGTGATATGTGCTAGTCACATAGTGACTAGCACATATCACAGTGTGACTAGCAAAATAACATTTGTACTGTACACGGTATACTATCACAGAATAGATAATAGTACAATTATAGTACAGATAATAGTACAATAGTATAGATAATAGTACTATACACAAAACAATTAATGACTTATTTAACTTTCTTAAATTAATTTATTTTGATGTTGTATTGGCTGAACAAAAAAATGCTTTCTTTTTCAGTTTGAGAGAAAGAGAGCGGTCACGCGGTCGCATAAAGTTAATATACCTAGCGGAATAGAGCAACAATCTCGAGCTGTCAAACGAAACCGAAATTGGTTTCATCTGTGTGAAAAATATGTGTACGTATACACTTCACAAGCATGATTGAACATGATTTCTATGAGATTAAATTGTCAACGTGCGAGACGTGCCGACTGGACGTCAAGAAAAGAGTGCGGCTGTCATGTATCACGCGTCTCTTTTTACCACGCAGTGTTACTGATAGTGACTTCTCTCTTGCTCAGACCTTTGTTTCTCTATTCCGCTAGGTAAGTATATTAAGAGGATTCCACACCGCCGTTTTTCCATACAAAATATCTATGGCCACTATTAGCATGTCCCTATGTTTTCCTTTTTTCATAATTTTATTATTAAAAAGATAAGAACGTCCAAAAACCCAAAAAAATGGCCAGATTTTCCTCTGTGTTCAAACACCCAGAAAACAAAACTGGCTCAAATATACAAAAAATAAAACATAGGAACACAGCTCAAGCCTTCCTTTAATTCTTAATGAAAAAAGTACTTAAATCGGTTAAGTTTTGGAGAAGGAATCAGCGGACAACGAATCGAAGATTTTCTTTTCTTTTATTAGAACTTTTGACGTGTTGTCTCTATCGCGCTCTGCGGTGGGAGACTTGAGATTGGTGAGACAGCAATACATTTTCAAATACCTATTTTCAATTTCTCTCGCCCCTGGTGTATCCTCTTAACTTTATGCGCGGTCGCTTGACCGCGTGACCGCTCTCTTTGTTTAAACGGTCAGTTGTGTGTTCTTTGTGTTGTATTACGCTATATAGATACCTATAATCACACAGGAGGCGTTCTGACCGACAAATTCCTCCTCTTTCTGTCTTATTCCCGCTCTCTGTTTGATAAGTCACTCAGTGCCAAACGTTTATTTCTGTTCCCCATGATATCTTCCAAACTGAACTTGGTGAACAACTTCTGAACTTTATAATGAAGATTTGCTGAAGGACATTCTTTGAAAAATATTACAGAGTTTACGCAAATTACGAGAACTGTATTATATAACAAAACAAACATTTTAAATTAAAAATGTAAGTTTATGAAAAAAGTTTTGGGTTACTTCATTCTTTTTTTTTCAGCTCTGGCTTGCATTACTGGTTTGGAATAATGTACACCCGCCACTATAATAATACTATTAAATGGTTCATAACACGGTCACATTAACTTGACGACGCATCGAAATATACAGGTTGTAACAAAAATAAGTGATAATACTTTAGGGTGTGTACGTGTTCCTTGTAGAGAGTTCACTGTGAAAGTAGCAGCGCAGAAAGACCAAAATTTTTTTTCACTTTTGTATGGGGAAACTCGTGCTGCTCGGGCCCTTGCCCATACAAATGTGAAAAAAAATTCGTCTTTCAGCGCTGCTACTTTCACAGTGAACTCTCTGCAAGGAACACGTACACACCCTAAAGTATTATCACTTATTTTTGTTACACCTGTATAACATACGAGCTCCATAATGTCGTCATCAAACCGTGCGTCTAGTTAATTTGACCGTGTTGTACGTATTTTTTTGTGAGATAATACACAAATGCTTTATACATCGTCCAAATAACAATTTAATATTAAACTTTGTTTCAAACAATAACTTATTTATTTTTAATCTACATAACAATTTCAACGTTTCTCTGGAACGTAAATTCCCTAAAGTAATGAGAAGTCAATAAGCAAGAACAGGTAAATAATACTGTTTGTTATAAAGACGTATGCCTATACGTCTTTATAACAAACAGTATTATTCACCTGTTGATTTTATTTACAAAATAGGTCAGCTTCGTAATTGGGTAGGCTAATTTCAAAGAGTGTGATATTTTCGTTATCATCCGATACTTAATATTATAAATTTAGGGTCGAAGAGTGGACAAAATTAAATTGATTTTAGATATTATAATTAGATTATAGTGGAATGAACTGTCGCCAGCTTTATTTCCGGACTAACACGAGCTGCAAATCTTCAATAAGAAGGCGTATTCCCCCCTTAAAGTTTTTATTGATTCAGTTAAAATAACTTATTTATAGGCAGTTTTTTTTCAAGAAATAAAAACAGTATTAGTAAAATATATTATATTATATCACATTCTTGATCCCCTTTATACCTTAAAAATAAATATCACATAATACCAGGAACATTGTAATCCACGGGCGAGCTCCGACTAATCGCATGCTGTCATCCATCCATCCACTAAAATTGCAAATTCGTAAGTATATCACTGTTGGTACTGGCGACATGAGCCGTGACACAAGAGTTGCAGTGGTGGACCTGTGTGCAGGCCTGGATCTAGGGGGGGCCAGAGGGTGCACTTGCCCCGGGCGGCAAAGTTTGGGGGGCGGCCGGAGGCCACCTGCCAAACTTTTGCCGCTTTTTTCACCGCCGCGTGCCTACCGCGCTACCCCGTCAACGTTGTTTCGCAGAATTCTATCTGTTGTTAAAAGACTTGGAGGCGCCCCTTGTCGCGGGGCCATCATAGCATTTTATTTAAGTACCAATTGAAAAACGCACATTTTTGCTTGGAGGGTGGCAAATTGGGATTCTGCTCCCCCCTTTTTAAAACGTAGATCCGGGCCTGCCTGTGTGTGGCGAATCAATAGCTATGTCCACACTATGCACTTTCGTCTTCAATTTTGTTTTCTTTCATTCAACTTTTGTTTTTTTCATTCAACTTTTGTTTTTTTCATTCAACTTTTTGTTTGCAACATGCACAGAGTCTTCAAAATGCAAAAGAAATATATCAGATGTATATCGAGCGCTAAATATTTTGAAACCTGTAAGCCGTTGTTCAAAAAATTTAAAATACTGCCGCTGCCTTGTCAGTATATTTTTGACGTTTGTGTTTTTGTGCAGAACAATCTAGATCGCTTCTTTACTAAAAAGATGAACTTAGCAACAAAAAGCAGTAGAGATAAACATAAACTTGTCATACCTGACCAAAGACTCAACATTTGTAGTAAAAACGCGTATTGTATGGCAGTTCGGATCTATAACAAATTACCTAACTGCTTTAAAGAGATGACAATATAAAAATAAACTATACATCTGGCTTCTAAACAAAATGTAATAATGAATTTTTCGATGATAAGAATATTATGAATGAGTTAATTTAAACAAAATTAATGTGTGACTTATATTATTTTGACAAATTATAAAAAACCTATCTATTGTAATGTAATAAATGAATAATTAATTAAGTATCGACATTTCTATTTCTATGTAATAAATCTTGGTAATACATACGACTTGGTAATACATTAACCTTAAATTATATTACTTAGTATTTTGTAATAATATTTGCACACTCATTGTAGTAGAATATGTGGAAAATGAAAAAGCTAACACCTTATTGTACCATATTCCTAAGCAAATAAATGATTTTGATTTGATTTGTTTTGGCGCATTCTATAATTGTATGGGTCAACGAACGCAACGCCAACATTGCCATTTATGTTCAGTTGCAGTGTCTGCCAGATTATTGTAACATGTGCGACGAGAACATTTAACTGGGTGGAATATGTGCGACTTATTTGGTCATAAAAAATCCAGAAAAAAAGAACCAAGTTTTGGATACGGTCAGAGCGTATGTGTCGCGGGCATACCTCACGTGCGCTGTTGACTGCGCTATACCGCATGCTTTTGATGAACAAAAAAAGGCACAATGTGGACATAGCTAATAGGATATATTGCTGCAATGTTTTCACTCTAAACGGCACGTCAAAAAAAGAGTGCTGCTGTCATGTATCACACGTCTCTTTTTACCACGCAGTGTTACTGATAGTGACATCTCGCTTGCTCAGGCCTTTGTTTCTCTATTCCGCTAGGTATATTCACTTTATGGATTATTTACTGTATGCGCTGGTAGCGCCCTCTGCTCCGATCTTTGCATAATATTCACCATTTCCAGTTTAAAAATGCCTGTTAAAATAGTCTCGTGAATTTTCCCATAACAATCCTCAGAGCTCGCTCGCGAACCGATCACAATCACTCTTTAACCAGATACCCTAGATCCTTCATTTCCTTATCAAACTGCTCATCCCTGTATTTCTTGATCTTCTGGAACCAGGTACCTATGGGTACGTGGTTCCTACAGGTACCCCCGTAGCGCGGCGGCAGGCATTCTGGGTCTATATGTTTGTGGAGGGACTTCAGATCCCAACCATGAAAGTGGATTCTCTCCCAGGTCTTCTGGGGTATGAAGCGTTTGAACAGGTATATGAAGGTGTGGAGTACCCAGGAGTAGTTGATTATGTGGCAGCTTTTCACTCGGACTGGGAGCGCTATCTGTAAATAAAGACATAAATTAATATGAGTATACGTAAGCTCGTAAAAAAAAATTCACACATTGTTGGTTTTGTCTGGACTAAGTTGCGTAATTCGTGCGGACATTTAAAAAAGCCTTGAATGCCTAAGCGAATAAGGGCCGGGACACAAAAACACGATACGACGTCGTGTCGTACTACGACGACGTCGTACGACGTCGTACGATGTCTTGTCGTAATTTTTTATGACGCGCGTCGTAAATCCCCACAACACGACGTCGCATCGTGAAACGACGTCGCGTCGTGGTACGACACGACGTCGTGTCATGTTTTTGTGTCCTAGCTCTGAGATCCAAAGGATAGACGTTTCAATCTAACTTTTTGCCAATCCTATACCATGAAATACCTATTTACCCGTTCAAAGAAGTTATTTCTTACTTCTTCAACAGGACACTAAAAATAAGGCAAAGGCCAAAAAGTTTAGATCCACAATGATTATCCGCTAATATATAATTAGTTAAAGGACGCCTGCAATTCCGTAGCAACTTGCACCAAAATCTTATCGCGCGGGAACCGTACATTTTTCCGGAACAAAAAAAATATCCCATGTCCTTTCCCGGGACTGAGAGTATTCTCATACCGAATTTCAACAAAATCGGTTTAGCGTAGGGAACATCACACTTTCGCATTTATAATATTAGTATTAGATCCACCACATATTCCCATTACTGCAACTCTTGTGTCGCCAGAATCAACAGTGGTATCTAGATAGGCAGACAGACACACTTTCACATTCATAATATTAGTATGGATAATGGATATAAGCTCACCCCCATCAAACAAGTAATCTGATACGCAATACTCGGCGTCAGGGTTGCCGTCTGGCGCAACGTCAGACCCTCCAGGTCGACTATCACCACTCCGCCCATCACCTGCATCTTGGGCTGTCTGATGCCGATCTCGGATATCGCCATCCCCGCCCGAAGGAGATCTTCCACAGGGTACTCGTTGGGGTCCCATGTACCTGGAAGTTGATTTGCTGAAGTTACAAAAAATATGACAACAAGAAGTCGGTTAAACAAGAACAACTGACAAGCTTTTTTCTTTTAAACAGGTATTTAAATTATTTCAAAACAATTAAATAGAAAATAAAACCGTCTTTACTCTCTCTAACAATGCATATTTAACGATTTTTTTTATTATATTCTCAGTTTTGATGCATTACTAATATTTGGAACCCTAAATCCTGTAGGGGGTTTCCCCAAGATCTATTTATACTTCTAACTTCTGTTTCAATCCTGAATGGCGCTATCGTAGTTTTTTTTAATTCGGCGGTATAAACTACAGCTGAAAAATACATTCATGACCTTGATTTTCTTAGAGGCTTACCACCATATTTCCAGGCGAGAGGAAAGGTCAAGCTTCACCATTCTGTCCGATTTTGAGGAAACATTCATCTAACAACAACACTGTACCTACCACTCACCAAACTGGAAGACCCAGGTCACAGGTGAGATGACATCACCGTTCTGATCGAATTTCAGGAAACATTCAAAATCAACACCAACTCTATACTCACCAAACCGAAAGACGGACAGTCTGCCGACGTCCGGTCGGTCGTACATGGAGCCCTCGTAGGCGCAGCCCACCCTCATCAGCCCCCACAGGTCCACGCCGCGGTACAGGTGTGGGTACTGCTCCCGGAACTGGCAGTAGCGGACCAGCTGGAACATAGTATTTTCTAAACTAAGAAATATACGTCACTAATTTTAATTTGTAACATCTACTGCAGGGAAAGGGACTGTAAAGGTTCGCGCTCACTTCGTCGGCGCGTGCCGGGGCTTGCCGGGGCGGATCGGGGCTCAGCGCAGCGCAAAATGCGCTATAGCACACTATTGCCGGGCCGGGCCGCATCGCATTGACGGATTTTGAGTACTTTGGATAGCTCCAGTGCAGTGTGACCACTCTTAAATCACTCGTGACTCGATATATCAAAAACGTTGCTATATTCTACTAAAATCTACTAGACCGTGTTTTAGATTCTACCGAAAATCTACCTTTATTATTCAATGTATTCTACGTGGTTGAAACTAAAATAAAACTAAAATGTTTATAATTTAGTGGTGGTTAATATAACGTATAGCTGATAAAAATAGCGCGCTAGTTCTTCGCAACGAATAGCGCGCGCTATAAATCTATGCATAAGACGCTACGTTATAACGTACCGCGCGGTCACTGATCTAGCGCGGCGCCGCCCGCGCTGCCGATCGCGCGTGGTTTCGTTGGATCGTTGTCGTATCGTTTCGTTGTCAAATCGGGTGAATTCGGCTGTTATTGCATTTGCAGTGTTGCATTGTGTGTTAAGTAAATTATGGGTAAATTATAATATTATTCTTGACTTCCATGTGAACGTATTTTTTCTAAATCTAGATACTTTACTAGTGACAGAAGAAATGGCGCAAATAATATTTTTAAATGTAAATAAAATGTAAAAAAAACTGACATTGTAAAAAAAGACGTATAAATATGTACTTACATATTATGTAGTAAAAAAAAAAACATTTAAAGCCTTTTAAGTAATAAAATTGTATATATACAACCTAACCCTAACATAAACCTAAACCAATTTATGTACATGGTACATATTATATAATGAACTTTGAAATACGCCTATAATTTTGCTAATCATGTTTGTTCAAATATAATATCAATACAGAGTTAAAATTAATATTTCCAACATAATATAATTAACCAAATAATGCATTATTAAATTAACGATTATATTATTCTAAATATGTAACCAACACGTTATATTATATTATTAACTCACCCACCGCGTTATAATTATTGTAGACGTTACGCATCATCATATTATTATTATTGATATAACATAAAGAAAGAATTTCAATAAATAATGGAGATTTCATTCGATATAACGTAGCGTCAAAACTAGCGCGCTTGAAAGAATCGGGATTTCATTCGTTATAACGTAGCGTCAAAACTAGCGCGCTTGAAATTCGTTGTAACGTAGCGGCGCTTGAAATTCGTTGTAACGTAGCGTCAAAGCAAGCGCGCTTGAAAGAATCGGGATTTCATTCGTTATAACGTAGCGTCAAAACTAGCGCGCTTGAAAAATGTAGCATATTCCATATAGCGTGTTATGAAAATATAGCCGTTTAGGAACACCACTGGTTTATATGGACTGTCTTCATTATGCATTTTAATTTTTTATATCATATATATATATATATATATATATATATATATATATATATATATATATATATATATATATATCGGCTCGGAATCGGCTCCAACGATTTTCATGAAATTTGGTATATAGGGGGTTTCGGAGGCGATAAATCGATCTAGCTAGGAATCATTTCTAGAAAATGTCATTTTCATTGACATTGACACTGAGCAAAGCTCGGTCAAACAGCTAGTTATTTGTTATATAATATCGATCTTCTATTAAAATTTACGAAAAAATTTGGACTACTAAATCGTCATTCATTTGACCTCAAATCTACAAAAAAGTGGAAATCTATGTGAAGTGTGGTCACTCTGTTGCCGGGGCGCAGCGGGTTTGTCGGGCCTTGCCGGGCCCTGTCGCATTGACGGAAATCCGTTGCGCCCCGACACAGTGTGAACACAGATACGTGCATCCGCTTCCATACAAATTGTATGGAGGCGGATTTTTGCGATGAGCCCCGGCACGCTGAGCCCCGGCACGGCCCGTCTCAATGGGCTCACTCCTCTAGCCCTTACTACACTAGCCACTACTACAGGTTTCTCAACCTATCAAGGGTAACAGTGCTTCACCCACCAGTGACGAGATTGTTATTTTGTAAGCAGACCTGTAATTAGTTATTAGTAAATAGTAACATTTGTTATAATCTCCCTTTTTTACAGATAAACTTATTATTATTATTATTTAAATTATAATATTTAAATTCATATACGAATACTAACACAGGTAGACAGAGAAGTTTTAGTATTTTTGTACCGTTTTTGCCCTTCGGATACGAATATTAGGGGATACTTATTATTCGTACCGCATATTGATAATAATAATCACAAAAAACCGGCGTGAAACAGCGCTTGCGCTGTGTTTCGCCGAGTGAGTTTACCGGAGGCCCAATCCCCTATTCCCTACCCTACCCTATTCCCTTCCCTTCCCATCCCTACCCTTCCCTATTCCCTCTTAAACGCACCTGCAGCTCTTCTGATGCTGCGAGTGTCCATGGGCGACTGAAGTTGCTTCATCAGGTGACCCGTTTGCTCGTTTGCCCTCTTATCTCATAAAAAAAAATGAAATTGGAATTGATGGATTATGAAATTAATGTTCATCAACAATATAAACATTTGCTATATGTTTTAGGACAATGGAAGGGATCAAGTAAATATTATGTTACAATTATTGTATGAAAGCTACGTAAACTACGTACGTAACCTGTAGGCCTACTAGAAAACCGAAAATGCCGCATCCTACTCTAACAAACGTGAAATGACGTTGTTAGAGCGGGACGCGGCATTCTCGTTCGATTGTTTGAGTCTCAAAGCGGTTTCGTAGTAGCCCTACAGGCTTCTACCCGCAGGCTTTTCGGGCTCTTTGTGTGCGCATAGAACAATGCTAAAACAATCATAATTGTTTAATTTAATTAACTAATCAAAACTTTGGTTATTGAAGCCTATAAGCCGATAACAGGAATTTAATAACTAAAGCTTTTGATTTAGTTCTAATTAATAAAATCAGTGTAATTTTTTATGATAATATAACACAACCAGGTCATAAGCCATGTCCACACTATGCGCTCTAAAGTGTAACAAAAATAAGTGATAGTACTTTAGGGTGTGTACGTGTTCCTTGTAGAGAGTGCACTGTGAAAGAAGCAGCGCTGAAAGACCAAATTTTTTTTCTCTTTTGTATGGGGAAAAACTGGCCCTTGCCCATACAAAAGTGATTTTTTTTTCTTTCAGCGCTGCTACTTTCACAGTGAACTCTCTACAAGGAACACGTACACACCCTAAAGTATTATCACTTATTTTTGTTACACACTGTATATGGCAAAACAATATTTGCCGTGTCAGCTAGTTGCAATGTAATTAGTATTTGGCTACGTTGATTTGGTCAGGAAAGAAGCTCAAAGTGAAGTTCGTTTAAAGACAAGTCACGTGTTGAGTCTGTGCGACCCCAAATCCGCGACTCTTCTTTAAGGTCATCCCCAGAGCAACGACCTTGATCATACATTTGCCGCGTTGCCGAGATCGCACCAAAAATCCATTTTTTTTACTTATCTTAGTTCAAAATTGACCTTAAAAAAATCAAACGGTGAATATGTTGTTAATGAAATTGTCGATCTATTGGCGTGTGTTTCAAATAAACATAATTTGTAAAGGCTAGGGACATACTGAATGTATGCTTGAATTTCAATAAATTGGTATTACTTTGGAAGCTGATAATATCATGACTCATGAGTATAATAAACAAAAATAGGAAATTAATAACAGAGAAAGGAATGTTCATATGCTGAAGATTATTGCTGTATTCTTAATATAAATTTGTAGCTTTCAAATTATGAGTTAATACTTGAGTTTTTTAAAGCTTAGATCCCGCGCCTGGGGAGTCCCACATACTCCTGTCGATGTCATGGATGTGGAAGGCATTTCCCCATGAAAACATTGTCTAACGGCCATTCCCAATATTTGATCTATCTCTGGTTTTGCCCTACTAGAGATAGGAATAGCTCACATTAGACATTAGAGACATATTTTATGTCAATTGTGAGCTATTCCTATCTCTAGTAGGGCAAAACCAGAGATAGATCAAATATTGGGAACGGCCGTTAATGATTCACTATTTTCTTAACTGTAGACTATAGTTCGCTTGTAACTCTTACCAACTTATAAGCCCTTGGTACGACGAACTTCCGCGCGCGGAGGTAACGCAGCAGGTACGCGTCGTCCATCCTTGGAGGTGTGCATTCATCGCGATCTGTAATATTTATATTAGTTATATTATTATATACTAGAGATCGCCCAATGGTCGAAATTCGACCTTAATTTCAACGATATTAGGACTACTACCTACCTATATTTTGTAAAAAACATTGACTTTATAATTTGTTTTTCAACTCTTGTCTCTGGGACTCAGCTGATCTCAGACTGGCCGTGTAAGCATTGTCTAATAGTATCTAAGATTCAATAAAAAAAAACTATAATCCATTTTCAATTTGTCACCTTGTTGTCAACAGACTTCAACCATAAATAAAAAGACTATTATAATTCGTATGTAGAGGCTTGTCTCTCAAAAATCTGTCATTTCTCATGTAGGTGTTTTGTAGTGTGTATAATGTTTTATTTGTTAAAAAAATGTATGATAAAAGCATAATTTCAAAATAATATTGATGAGGGAGATAGAAATTGGAATGTAAAGCAATGAACTAAACAATCTTTGACTTTTTATAGAGGGTGTAACAAAACAAAGTGACAATACTTTAGGGTGTTTATGAGTTCCCTGTATAGAGTTCACTGTGAAAGTAGCAGCGCTAAAAGAGTTACTATTTTAAACTTTTGAATGAGCAAACTCATGACGCCCGTACTGGGGCACTTGCCTATCTATACAAATCACAAAAAAATGTATTTTTTTTATTTTCAAGTCGCGTGTGAGTTATCTCCGGGCGGCGACGACAATCGTTATGAAATAATTGCTTTACAACATAATGATACCCTCGACGCGGTAGACAATTATATTTTAATTCGAGGCTTTATAGGAGTGAGGTGGGTCGCGTACGGCAGATCATCTTAGTGGTTGTGACTTTGTCAATAAAACTGTGCTGTAATAACTACTAGCTATTTGACCGAGCTGATAAAACACGAATAAAATGACATTTTCTAAAAATGATTCCTAGCTATACTCCACTCGGGCTAACTTGTCGCTAGCGGTCATTGACTCCTTGTCAAAAACTTGTCATTTTCCATATAAACCGCGATTGACAATGAAGTGTCAGATGTTATCAATCGTGGTTTTATATGGAAAATGACAAGATTTTGACAGGGAGTCAATGACCGCTAGCGACAAGTTAGCCCGAGTGGAGTATAGATCGGCAGATTAGGCCCACACAACTTTACTGGAATTGCTCGTTTAAATATATGGATATGGAATATGGAAGATTGGGGAAAACCAGCCATATTAATAAATTAAAATGTGTTTTTTTTTATTTTATGAAATAAGGGTGCAAACGAGCAAACGGGTCACCTGATGGAAAGCAACTTCCGTCGCCCATGGACACTCGCAGGATCAGAAGAGCTGCAGGTGCGTTGCCGGCCTTTTAAAAGGGAATAGGGTAATAGGGGAGGGTAGGGATGGGAAGGGAAGGGAAAAGGTAAGGAAGGTAACGGTAGGGAAGGATAGGGTAGGGGATTGGGCCTCCGGTAAACTCACTCACTCGACGAAACACAGCGCAAGCGCTGTTTCACGCCGGTTTTCACTGAGAGCGTGGTATTTCTCCGGTCGAGCCGGCCCATTCGTGTCGAAGCATGGCTCTCCCACGTCTAGAATACTGACTAGCGCCACCTGGATTCAGCAATTGACAGCATAATCTACAATTTAGCATCAAGCCACCTTCCCTCATTTGTAACACTAAGCATTCCCGTATATTTTTTAGTTCTTCCATTCGCTACTAGATGGCGCTGAAAAAGTTATTCAACGACAAAGGCCAAATTAATTTCCATAATAATTCAGGAAAAATTAAAAATCTTTTTCTTACAAGTTACCATTACCCAACCCAATTTTTTATAATCTTTACCAATTTATTTGATAAGAAGATGACGCCCGCAGCTCGTTGCGCCAAAACTCGTTTATCGCGCGGGAACCGTACATTTTCCGGGATCAAAAGTGTCCTATGTCCTTTCCCGGGACTCAAAGTATCTCCATACCAAATTTCAGAACAATCGGTTCAGCGGTTTGGGCGTGATGAGCTAACAGACAGACAGACTGACAGACGGACAGACAGACACACTTTGGCATTTATAATATTAGTATGGAATATGGATAGTTGGATACAATATTATATTGACACCTCATTAATTAGAATTACCTTTGTATTTGACTTCGTTTAGGTGTAAAAAGCAGACTACTCACATAGACAAAATAATAACCGTTCTTTTGCCACTATAGCACAGAATATAAGTAATACATATAACATAATATTATTTTATTAGTAGTACCAAACTTAGTCAGATAAAAAATTACCAACCGTATATCATATTCCGCAGCTCCGTCAGTCCTGAGAGCCTAGTAGCGGGGGTCTCGTTGCATAGCTGCGGTGCGATCTCCAACAACTCGGGGTCCTCGCTCGTGTTTAGTTCCGCCTCGTACGCTATTTCGAGGAAGCACTCGTGCATTATGCTGCCTTAGTACTTTTGGTTCTGCTCGGAAAAAATAAACAAAAATTTTATTGTTTTTTTTTAACTAAGCCGTACGTGGTTACCACAGATCAAACAAAATAAAACTGGCGCTTAAAGCTTAGGACAAACCTACGCGACCAAAGCGACTGCGAAGCGGTGGCGTCTACCGCGCGGCGGACGCTGCCCATGTAATCTTATGGCGCCGTGCACACCTACGCGACCGCGAAGCGAAATGTTCGCGTCGGCAAAGCGAAACATGCGCGTCAATATATTAAGTCTATGGTCAGACGCGTGTTTTGAAGTGTACATAACTAGACTTATTTTTTAAAACCTTTTTTATATTATTTTGTACAACTCTTTAGTTTATGATTTTTTGATTTGTTTACGTTTTGATAGATTGTGTCATGATATTATGGCACCTACCACATGTGCATGCTTGAACACAGTTTTGCTAGCGCTTGCTTCTCGCATGAAAAGATGTAAGACTGACTTAACCACCACATGCATGCGCAAGCCACATTCTTGCCGAGATCGTCGGCGTATAAACAATGTTTCTCAATGAAGAGCTATTTCTTCTGCTTTAATTTTTCCAGTGTTGCTAGTGACAAAATTGATAATGCATAAATAAAATATTAGTTTTCATATGCGTATTTTTTTTTATTCCTGTCAGAATAATCTTTCGATTTGATCTTCCACAGAGCGAGCAGAGATTTTTATAATTCAATGAATTCAGTTGCAAACTGACGTTTATAATATGTACGTAAATCTGCCATTTTATAGCAGCGTGCGCGCATTTTAACACCATATTTTGACTGACAAAGAGCGGCTTGAACACTGAACTTCCAACCACACGCACAGACCAGCAAGTTTAAAAAACAACAAGACAAACTTTGGGGCTTGCGCGTACTACAGTTTTACCAACTACACGCACAACGTTCAGTGTTCAAGCCGGCATGCGCAAGCAAATCTGTAGTCAAGCATGCACGTGTGGTAGGCGCCTAAATTAATTCAACTTGACCATTGTGGACGTGTTTTATTCCTCTGCACCTTCCAAATCAAAAGCAAGCTTAGCATCTCGCAATCCTCATCAGGCCGACGCATCGGACTCTGATATTAAGTATGAGGATGTCATTACCGTCATTGTCATTGATAAAGTCGCGCGTCTTCAGTGATTGTTCATTAACAAATGAAGTTTGACGGTTCGCGCCGTAGTCGCGCAGGTGTGCAAGGGCAGTTTCGCGTTGCAGACGCTCCCGTCTCGCGTACCGCGTCCCCTGTCACTGACGCGTAGGTTTGTTCTAAGCTTAATAGCTCGGCTCATCCAATGAACTCAGAAAAAATATTCATAATCCGACATGCACACAAAAGCTTGTATTAATATGACGTTTATGTAATATGATCTATTAGCAACTTCTTAAAAACATCCTTATGATGTTGGAAAGAACTATTAACAAAACATTGAAGCTAGGACTATTTAAGACCTAAGCATATTATGACCTTCATTCTAATTCTAGATCTAGAACCCCAGTCCCTTGCAAAACTATATCATTATTAAACCACAGAAATGACATAATCAGCGTCATACCAGGTCAATGACCTAGCGGCTGATGACGTTTATGTAACCGTAATAATCCTTCTGTCGCGGTAAACATCGTTTTGTAATCATTACAAAATAAAGAGTTCCCTCAAAAACTAAAAAAAGCAAAAGTTATAAAAGGTGAGTTTTAACTTTTAAGTAAAATACTTTGATGATTTTGGTTTATTTTAACCGTTCTTTAAAATTAGAATTTAGAAGATTTAAGAATGTTTTCTTTGTTGGAAAGGTGTCGACTGCCGTTATGCGTAAACTAGATAGAATGTTATCGTTAATTTCGTTATGAATACAATATGCGCTCTGCAGGCAACAACAGTTGTTAACAACAAATAAAGTAATTGTTGAACAACTACTCGTATTTTAAATATGATAATTATTGTTAAGTTTCTCACACCAAATAAAAATATACAGTCGACCATAGCACCTTTTTGGGAGTCGGTAAATATACTGCTTTCAACTGTTAGATCAAGAATCAATAATTTACTTTTTTCAATAAGGCATGCAACATAGTTTGAAAATATACAGATAATATCTCTTGCACAGCGCGGCGGCGCGGCGGCGCGGCGTGAGGAAACTGCGAGGCTATATTTAGATAATTATGTGTTATTATTTATTACATAACATTTTACAGTGCAACACAATTGCACTTTAGACGCAAGTTTGCAGTTACGTTACATGAAACAGAGGACTTTTTTATGATATTGCTGGGTGTATGTAATTCCTTTCTCATAATAAATTTTAAATAAATTTAATAAATTAAAACTGAACCGGCTAGTGAAAGCTTACTATTAACTTAAGAAATCTTTTGTTTTATGAAATAAGGGAGCAAACGAGCAAACGGGTCACCTGATGGAAAGCAACTTCCGTCGCCCATGGACACTCGCAGCATCAGAAGAGCTGCAGGTGCGTTGCCGGCCTTTTAAGAGGGAATAGGGTAATAGGGGAGGGTGGGATGGGAATAGGGGAGGGTAGGGAAGGGAATAGGGTAGGGGATTGGGCCTCCGGTAAACTCACTCACTCGGCGAAACACAGCGCAAGCGCTGTTTCACGCCGGTTTTCTGTGAGAACGTTGTATTTCTCCGGTCGAGCCGGCCCATTTGTGCCGAAGCATGGGTCTAAGTGTATAATTTTGTAATTATAATTTATAATGTACATTGTACAGTCTACACAACAAAAAATATATATTACGTATTTTGCCAAAATACTGCAAATCTTTTGCTAAAACTTTTAACTTACATTTTTGTTTCTAAAAAATCATATTGCCAATTTGCTAAATACAATAGGTATGAATTATAATGCATGATCTTTGTCTTTCACATAGCAGAGATCACAATGGTTCCGCCGTGGCAATGAGATAGAGCATTACACGAAATCTCAAGGTCTTCTGACTAACGCTAATGCTAATTGCTAGTTGCTACCTACTTGACTATAGTCTATAATACTTGTATGTACTATGTAGCATGTACTAAAGTAGTACTAGATGACGCCCGGCGCCCGCAACTCCGTTGCGACAAAATACGCTTCTCGCGCGTGAACCGTATATTTTTCCAGGATGAAATTATTATTCTGCCTAGGCCTGTGGGCGGCTGATCGAGGGATCACCGTCCACAATATAGGCCTCGAGGAGAAAGGCACCCCCGATGCCCGGGGAGCCTCTCGGTGCAGATAGGCGGCGGCAAAGGCTGCTGCAGTCGAAGTGATGCCGGAAGCGGCAAACGCTGCGGAGGACGCGGTTGAATGCTTGCGATCCCGATCCTTTCGCGTGTAGCGTTGACGAGGGCATGGGGTGGTTTTAGTCGGTAAACCTCTGTGGAGGGAGTCCGACATACCCCTGCCCCTTCCCCCGAGGGGGCGGGGGATGCGTAAAGCATTTCCCCTCCTCAAAAAAAAAGGATGAAATTATTCTATAGCTATGTCCACACTGATATCATGTATTTGAATGGCTTAGTGGTTACGAGTGTGGCTCTTAACTCGGAGTTTGTGGGTTCGATTCCCGAGTTGGAAACATGTTATTTCCAAGTTTGGTTAGGACAAAGCAGGCTGATTACCTGATTGTCTGACAAGTAAGATGATCTATGCGTCGGATGGGCATGTAAAAAGTCGGTCCTGCGCCTGATCTCTCGTCGGTCGTGTCGGTCTTCCGTCCCACTGGGTTATGAGAGCAAAGGAATAGAGAGTGCTCTTGTGTACTGCGCACACACTTGGGCACTATAAAATTACTCCTGCGTAACTGGCCTGGTTTCAATGAAACCGGCCACCGTCACCGAAACCGGTGTGGGTGCTATATTATTATGCGCTTTCGTCTTCAATTTTCATCATCTTCTTTCGTTTTGGCGCATTCAATAATTGAATGCGTCAACGAACGCAACGCCAACATTGTCATTTTTGCGTCATGCGTCGCGGGCATGCCTCAGCATGTATGACCAACGTTCGCTGTTGACTGCGCTATAACGCATGCCCTTGATGAACAGGCAAAGGCACAGTGTGGACAAAGCTTACGTCCTTTCCCGGGACTCAAAGTATCTCTATACCAAACACAAACACCGCATTCACAAGACAACCGCCTTCAGATTCTGAGTGCGGCAGTTTATCTCAGGGTCTACACAGACGGACCGCATTTCAACTGCAATCCAACTGCCAATTGCAGTTCAAGTGCAGTTTGAATGAAGTTGACACGACTGCAATACGACTGCAATAGAACTGCAAACCAAACAGTTCTCTGCACGCCGACTGCAACTGAACTGCAATCCGACTGCGCGTTTGCTTTGCAGTCGTGTCAACTGCATTCAAACTGCACTTGAACTGCAATTGATGCACTTGGATTGCAGTGGAAATGCGGTCCGTCTGTGTAGACCCTTAGATATAGAGTTCTTTTAAGTTAACACTTAACAGAATACAGTGCCAGCATATTCAAATAGCTCCTAAACAAGAAACGTCAATGACCGCTGGTGCCACTTTCAATAATTTTGACTATAGTCGCGTGGAACATCTGCGTATTTACTTAGAGCAGGGGTTCCCAATCTTTTGCAGCCTGGCGCGGTTACACGTCAAAACTCACAATATTTTGTCACGGCGGCCTACTCTACCTGGCTATTAGAAAAATATACATACATAAATAAACACCTTTAATGATTATAATAATTACGTTTTTTTTTTTTTTTTGCTGATGACTGGTCAAGTAGCCCTGATGTCACTGCGACCCTTGAGGATCTATTGTGACTCCTTCGCATTAGAGTACCGTCCCTAACGGTAACCTAACGTAACCTTTTTTTTTTGATGCGCAGGGGAAACCCATCATGGGTCCCCCGAGTCGGGTATGTGCCTCAGTTAAGCTGAAGCACCCTGGGGGTATGTGGGACTCTTACCCACTAAAACCACCTGCGGTTGCCTTCAGCCGTATACGGAGGGATGTCCTGGATCTGTCTAACACAGGACTCCCTCCACGACCGGCCGGTCTACCTCACAAGGGACCGGACTTCCACCAAGTTAGGGAACGCTTAGGCAAACTAAAGCGTTCCCCTCGGCGCCGGGACTAGCTAAGCCGGGCAGGTACCCATCCTGACCCGGAGCCCCGTGGGACGAGAGTTATTGGAGGTTCGCATAGCGACGCCTCCGCCCTCCCGTCCTACGCCGGCGGAGCGGAATGGGAAATGCCGGACTTACCCCCTGGGCTCCAACTGAGGCCCAAAGAATACCTCAAGAAGATGACATCACCCCGGAAGATCAAGACTTCGAAGACATCCCAGTCAAGAAGATGACTTCCGGGAAGATGACAGCAGCTACCAACCAGGTGGCCAACATACCAAAACCCTCAATAACACCAGAGGGTACGGCACTTAAGCCCCTTCAGGGCAAATAACTGTTTGACGCGGAAAATGTATGTTACCGAAATTATAATAAAAAAGAGACAAAAATAAAATAGAATTTAACAAGGGCACGGGCCACCTAGGCCTGTGGAAAAAAAAAACCCAACGCTGCTCATAAATTGAACGATTTGGTTGGGGTTGGTGCCACTAATTTCCTCGGTGGATGTGTATTCGTAGCAACCAAGGTATCTATCTGTTCTTGCTCTGTAGTAGAGCAGGGCAGTCAAGGAGAAGGTGTATAGGTGTTTCATCCTCCTCCTCGCAGAATCTGCAAGTCATTAAGCTACTAACACCTATTCTGTTAAGGTGCTTATTGAGCTTGCAGTGCCCAGTTAGGCTTCTGGTAAGGATTCTTAATTGACTCCTACCCATGGTGAGCACTATTCCTGACAGTTTCTTGTTGAAGCCAGAAATTAGTGCCTTAGAGTGTTCAAGGCCAGGGGTCTCAACCCATTGCTTCCTGCTCAGTTTGAGAACCCATTCCTCGAGCACTTGCTTTGTGGTACTGGGAGATATTCCACAGACTGGTTCTGGGCCATATATGAGACTCTCAGTCCCAAGCCTAGCCAGTTCGTCCGCGGTTTCGTTACCGGGTACGTTACTGTGGCCCGGGACCCATACTAGGCGTATTTTGTTGTCCTTTTCTAGCATGTTCAACGTCTCAATGCATTCCAGAACCAATTTCATTACGTTATGCAGGTAAATAATAACAAACAAAATAGTTTTAATCATCTACCTGCTTTACATATTTTATTACGTTAATATTATAATTTTATTTTATAATATTTGTGGCTTTGGATAATGATTGAGGATCGACTCACGCCCCCTCTTGCCTTTCCACGGCGCACCAAGGTCCAAGGCGCCGCGGCGCACACTTTGGGAACCCCTGACTTAGAGATAATCAACAAAAATTTGACCTTAGCGTCACGTGTTGCAAAGACCTGTGAGAAACGTGAGGTGAAGTGGCACACCGCAAACTAAGCCTTGAACTTCATGATTTCCTAATACTTGCTGCGTTCAATTCCAAATCAATTTGGTTTTGGTCCCGCTCTCCACAATTTTCAACATCAAATTGAATGGACGTTCCTGGACCCAAGCCACGCTACCCGTAAGGTTCGGTGGCGGAAGACGGAAAACTTTTGACGTAGCATTACCGGCGCTCTTGTCCTCAGTTCACGCAAATCGCCAAATAATAGCCAAAATTTTAGAGCTCTCATCTTGCCCATTAGACATTCCCTTTGCGGACGAGGCCAAGGACGCCTGGGATATTGCTAGTGCCGGCAGCGAGGTCCCCAAAAACACATCTTCACAGAGGCTCTTGGACGGGCCCGTCTGCGAACTGGTGCGTAATAAAATTTTAAACATGCCTACCAGCGTCGCAGAACGCGCTCAACTTTTGGCCGTGGACAGGGGGGAGTCGGGAACTTGGTTTCAGGCACTACCATCCAAAAACACAGGAACATTGCTGGACCGAAATACATTCCGCCTAGCCACCATCCCCCATCAGCATGTTTGCGGCGCGCACGTAGACAGCTGCTACGGTCATCACGGGTTGTGCTGCTCGTGAAGCGCTGGACTGAACGACCTCATTCGTTGGGCTCTTGTCACTGCTGGCGTGCCTGTGATACTGGAGCCCTCCGGTTTGGTGCGCGACGATGGCAAGAGACCCGATGGAATGACCCTGGTTCCCTGGAATGTGGGACGAGCCCTTGTGTCGACACATTCGTCTCGTCCCATGTTCAGGGCACCTAAAGCTGTGCAGGCGCTGCCGCCATCCAAGCAGAGAACCTCAAGCGGCGCAAATATGAGAAACTCAGCGGAGATCTCATATTTGAACCGTTTGGGGTAGAAGCCCTAGGCGCATGGGGTCCGGGGGCACATAGGCTTTTTAGAAAAATATCTGAAAAGCTTATTGAAGCCACCCGAGACCCCAGAGCCGGGAGCTACCTGGCACAGCGGATAGCAATTGCCATCCAACGTGTCAATGCTGTCAGCTTGCTGGGCACTCTGCCAGGTGGGGACGACCTGGAGAAGTTTTTCTTTCATAGTTTTACTTTTTTATGTTTGTATAATACATATGTTTATTATTAGATTGTATTTCTAGTGATAAATTGTATGGTTTAGGGTTAACTATGTTATTCGATGTTCATTTGGTTTCACATTTCGCAATAAAATATTGGATTTTTAATTAACATGGTTTTAAGTTAACATGGCGGTTAGCGACTTTGAAGTACATAGTATATATATTCAACCAGTGGAGTTTTTGGGAAAATAATACGTCTTGTAATAAAATCTGTGATCTGAGGAATGAGTGGAAATTGGTATAATTGAGAATTTATTACCAGTGCCGTGTTAGTGCAAAGTGCGATTTTGAAAAGGGTATCATTTAAGCTATCACCAATTTAATTAGTTTTGTGTTTCTTAAATAATAGGGTTTGTCCTCAAAATAGTAGATCTGTCACCAAAATGTAGTCACCAAACAATGCAAAATCAGTTCCACAATAAATCACCTAAAATCCTGAGATATAAGGTCTAGTACCAAATAAATGTTTTTGTATGTATTATAATAGGTGTGTCCTAATAAGTATTTAAGCAAACCAATTTAAAGAGATCACCAATAAATCATATTATGTTACTAGAAAATTGCATTAAGTTCAAATAAAAAATTAGGGTTGTCATCATCGTTTCAACCAAAAGATTCTGCTACTTAACTAGACTCCCAAGGTTCTAAATTTCCACTGGTAGTATAAATTATATTTAAATAAAATTTTTAGCAGAGTAGTAAATAAAACAATTAAAGTCAAAATAATCAATATTTATTGTTTAAAATAATTACCACTGAACAATCAGCGCTGGTTTAAAATAGCTGGCTTATGGCTAGCAGAATAGTAGATAAAACAATTAAAGTTAAAATAATTAAAAAAAATCGAACCTAGTTACCTACTACCCATCGTTGAGGCCGGATTGGTCAATTTTTAAAGCGCGCCAATTTGTCTCCGCCCCTTTGATCATTTTTTCATTAAAATTATAAATTGATGTATTAAATTGGTAACGAATACTATTAATTTAATATCTGAACGAAATAAAATGTTACTACTGTATTGGTGACAAAATATCAAATAAAAAGGAGTCGCAGTCAGGGATCGCTAATCGATTTATTTGGTGACAGATCTACCATTCTGAGCATAGAGCTATTATTTAAGTAACAAAACTGTTATTATAAGAACGAAGTTTATATTTATGTAATGCAATATAATTTTATTGGTTATCGATCTCTTATTTTACACATATATTAACATTAATTTGATAATTCATACCTGGGAACAATTTTTGTTTATCTGAGAACGAAAATATTTCGTGGCGATAGATCTATTTATTAGGTGATACAACTTGATGACAAATATAAATTTTGGTGATAGAAAATATAGTTCCCTTTTGAAAATAACCTGCAGCAATTCGCAAAGGACTTTTTGCAAAGAATTGTTGTTTACAAAAAGATCTTGTCGAGTTAGTGAAGTGCAGTAGCAACAGTTCTAAAGAAATATGGCCTTCGATTTGAAATATTATGTATTATATATTTTCTTTTGATATTTCTGTGTAATTATTTTTATTCTAAGAAATATAACATAATTTAAGTATATAATATTTTACTTCAGAGGCTATAAAATATAAAAGGTCTTGTTGGCGGTTGTAAAATTTTAGTACGACCATAAATTGCGAAACAGTATCGTAATCTCTACCATAATACCTGAAATATTCTAACTGTAATAATTGTTTTGGGCTCAACATAATCAACATAATATAACATTAAACAATAAACATACATAGACTAACAAAATATACAGGGTGTAACAAAAATAAGTGATAATACTTTAGGGTGTGTACGTGTTCCTTGTAGAGAGTTCACTGTGAAAGTAGCAGCTCTGAAAGACGAAAAAATCACGTCACGAGTTTCCCCATACAAAATTGAAAAAAGTGTTGGTCTTTCAGCGCTGCTACTTTTACAGTGAAGTTTCTACAAGGAACACGTACACGCCCTAAAGTATTATCACTTATTTTTGTTACACCCTGTAGAATGTAGGTACGTATGGCACTCAGGGACTGCCGTTTGCCGCGGCAAAGCTGCATAGCATTCCTTATCAACTAATGCGATTAAAATGAGGACAAATGACGCTATGTAGCAATAGCATGCCGTAGGGTCTATCTCTATCATGTCAATTGTCGTGTCAAACATGTCACGAAATAGCTTCCACATGTCAAGATATAGCTGTCATATTATGTCCGGTCGGAGTGGGGGGAGGGGGTTGTTAGGTTATTTTCGTTACGGAATATCTTGATTCAAGGAATAGCTTAAAAATCGCGCAGGACACTTAACATTTTTACCACATGAAATTCTATTCTATGCATGGTAGAAACTCGATTATCCGGCTCTAAGTTATGCGGACGATTATCCGGACTGCCACTGAATATGTCTTAGTTTTCAACTTTTCAATAAACATTGACATTCTGTGTTCCTTTTAACAAAGACATTATGTACTGAGCAGCACCAAACTCTTTTCTTCATACATTCGATTATGTCTAACAACAACAGTCCGACTATTTCGGCAGTTTAAGCATTAAAGGTAACAGACAGACCGAACGTCAGAAACACTTTCGCATTTGTAATATTACTCTCTAGATATTGTCGGACTTCGTAGTGCAAAAATTAGCTTACCGCAGGGGATCCATACATTATTTCAGAATGAAAAGTATCCTACAGTACTCCCAAATTAATAATGCGCATGAATGACCGTGAATAATGACGGTATTAGAAATAATACGTGGGAGAGCCATGCTTCGGCACGAATGGGCCGGCTCGACCGGAGAAATACCACGTTCTCACAGAAAACCGGCGTGAAACAGCGCTTGCGCTGTGTTTCGCCGAGTGAGTGAGTTTACCTGAGGCCCCATTCCCTACCCTATTCCCTTCCCTACCCTCCTCTATTCCCTTTCCTTCCCATCCCTACCCTCCCCTATTACCCTATTCCCTCTTTAAAGGACGGCAACGCACCTGCAGCTCTTCTGATGCTGCGAGTGTCCATGGGCTACGGAGGTTGCTTTCCATCAGGTGACCCGTTTGCTCGTTTGCCCCCTTATTTCATAAAAATAAAAATAAAAAAAATAAGCTACAGGAATATCACGACGAACTTTGACATGTAGCGTAGCCTACTAATAATAAAAACTATGTAGGTATCTTAAACGCAATGCAATTAGAAAATGCAATATCGTCTACCGTCGCTCGGGAAATACGACCATTGTCGTAAAATTTCGAAAATTTCTATGCGCATTATCACTTTGGACTCCAAAGTTTAGGTTTTGGGAGCACTGTACGTCATTAGTCATTACTATTTTCTTAGAACTCAGAGTAAATATTTTTACCTACTAAAATTAATCAAAAAGGTAAGACAGACAGACACACTATCGCATTTATGGATGCTAAGGTGTACTCGGGGAATCGAGACAGTTGCGGTCATTGACTCCCTGTCACAAAACTTGTCTAAAATGACAAATTTTTTTAACAGAAGATACCGTATTTTGCATACTCGATGTGAACTGAATATGAAGCATATCACTGAGATCTCATAAAAAGTTGACGATTATCATTCTAAGAGTTACCAAGAGGTTTTCCGACGAATCTGTAATAATCTGTGTCTTTATAAGAGGTCAATTTTATTCTGAAATATTTTAAATACAGTGCGAGCATTTTTCATTTAGCGCCTAGACTAAAAAGATCAATGACCGCTAGCGCCATGTTTCGCCGAGTACAGTATTATTTAAATAATATAGCAACTTCTTGAAAGCACCCGAACTTTCTTCGAAACTCGAAACAATACCCTTATCTCTTATGTAACCCTGGTACCCACTACAATACTCTCCCGTCTCTGTCTCAACTTCATTGTTTTAGATAATGAGTATGCCATCCCAGTAGGACTTCGTTACGAAAAGGAATCAGCGTCACATACAGGGGGAAATTTCACCAAGGTTGCAGAAGTGCGTAGGAGTAGAGCTTCAGTTAGGAACGGGAAGAAATAAATGCAGGAATACCTAATTGTGCGCGGGAATCTTGTAGGAATATTTTTTTGTTCCGAGTTCACAAAATAGTAATAATTCTTAACTAGCTCGATCACGTAATAATTAAATCTTTGTACACAGTGTAGTATATAATCAAAGAATTAAATCACAAAACTTTTTACATAAAAACATTCTCGATTAAAATATTATCGTGTTACGTACATTTTTTACAAAACCACTTTGATGGACTCGACGAAACTTTTAAATACTTACATAATTAATATTATATTCCTCAAAGTTGAACTTGAACCTATCAAAGTCAGTCAGTCAGAATTTCTGCCTGGTTTCTTCGATTTTTTGACAACACTTTTTAATGAATATCATCAAAATTTTGGAAGCAAATAAAGAAATATGAAACAACTACCAAACATCAGCTAGTCAACAACGGCATTGAAATTAAAACTCTGGAATTTTAACTTCACTGGACAGTCAAATAGGTACCTCAGAGCTTAGCACTAGGCATTAAGGCGAGTCGGCATCATTCGTTCGTCACTTCGATCTCGTCGGAGCATCGGAGCTCGCTCGTCCCACGTCGTCATTTCACTTTCATCGAGAGGGACAGTGCTACGTCACATCCCTTGACGTCACAGGGGCAGCGATGGTGGGCTTGGGACCGATCACATCCGACGATTACCAGGGGCACATAAACACAAGGATGCATCGCGACTCGCGAGCTTTCCGAAGTTCGTTCGAGACGGTAGTGGAGTTCACTATCTCTTTCTAAAGCTTCCTATCACAGCGAGAGCAGGGTCTAACATTTTATTTTGTATGTATTTGGTTTTCACTTTTCAGCACTATCATACAACCACATACAACTGACATTCCTTATTACTAGCTATTTGACCGAGCTTTGCTCGGTATTCGATTTTCTAATGGTTCCTAGCTAGATCGATTTATCGCCCCCGAAACCCCCTATATACTAAATTTCATGAAAATCCTTATATATACAAGAATTGCTCGTTTAAAGATATAAGATAACTGCTTCATACAGTTAAATGCATTTAAAATAATCGGCCAAGTACGAGTCGGACTCGTGCACGAAGGGTTCCGTACCGTTATAAAGGAAAAAAAGGCCAAAAATTGTGATTTCGTATGGGATTCCCCTTAAATTTTTATTTCATTTAAATATTATTATTAAACTAGTCATATAACTAACGCCTTTAATACAAACAAGTGCCTAGCAGTAAATGCCATTATTGATAGCGAACAAATAAACCAAAAAAATAACGTTTATTGTATGGGAGCCCCCTTTAAATATGTATAGTATTACCAACTAATATATTATATTCTGTGGTATAACCATAACTTTTTAAGTGACTATTTTGCCCGTTTTCTTTAATACTTACACCCCTTTAAAAGCGTGTCACGAATCACGATATTTTGTAACTTACGTCCAAACTACACGTTAACGTTATAAAGCCACTCTAAACTAGCGTTTGAGAATGACAAACTGCTAATACAGAGTAAAAACAAAACAAAAGTGAATTATATTTTTTACATAATATTATAGAGTTCACTAGAAGAGTTTCGGCGCTGAAGAACTAACTAGCTATTTTTGAATTTTTGTGTCGGCAAATTCATGACGACGAACTATTTCGCATAGAAACATAGTCTAAGTCAAAAGTAACCCTTTAGCGCTGTTGCTTTAACACTGAACTCTATGTATAGAGGACTTAACTTATAAAGGACACATACTCATCCTAAACTATTCTTAGTTTTGTTACAATCTGTATAAGGTATGTATATAATTGTAAACCGTCTTTGGAACTGTTTATAACATCTAAGGGACTCCGTTTACGTTTATGGTGTATTTAAATATAAACAGTAAACACACACAGTTTACAGAATTTAATAGGTACTATTTAGGTACCGTCCAAAAATCCGCCATCTGACTATGAACCTCCTTCTCTGACTACATACCTACTAAGATAGTACATCAAATTATGATTAGTCAATCGGCCTCGCTCACAAGCCGGAAGTATTATACTGTATTTAACTTTTGATACAAGGCTACCTAGATTATGTGTTGTTGTATTTTTTTTATATCAGCTGTTATAACATTACTATGGTCCAGTGACCAAACAAATAGAAATCCGTTTATTGACCTATATCTACTTTTATCTATCACACGCGTAGACAGCATAGACTATAGATCAGTATAGACAAGAGATTCGCAAACTCCTTTGTTTAGTAGTTAACTCCTTTAGTCCCCTTTCAAAACTTGATGAATCCAGTGGAGCCCTGCAGGGCAAGCATAACAACAGTAGACATAGGAAAGAATCGACATACTGACAGATTTTATCGACAAAATGGCGGATTTCCATTGTCTAACTGTTGTGGCGGTACCCACAATTCGCCTAACATTCCTGCATCGCGCTATCGAAGTTTTCTGAGCGCATCGGTATATATACGGCAGTCTTCGGCCTGACCGAGCAACACCTCGCTCGGTCGGAAGATCTTCCTTTGGCCACCACACACATATCCCACACTGTCACTTTGGCTTGTCTAACTGTCACTTTACCTATTCTTCCGTAGAAAGAAAACATTTCTATGGTGACCATGCTATGCCTGCAGCCAGCAGCAGTCCCAATACTATAGAAACTTGGTATGTATTACTTTAAGAAACAGTCGCTTTGCTTCTTAACAAATTATTTGCCTATGCTTTCTGAGAAATCAATCTAACATAGTTCTTTACTGCAATCAAAATTAATTGTCATGGACCCCCGCTTACGATTGTGGACCCTCATTTTTTGTCAGGCCCAACGAAGACCCCCGCCGTCGAGTCTCGCGTGGACCCCTGGGGGTCTTTTTTTTTTTATTAAATAAGGGGGCAAACGAGCAAACGAGTCACCTGATGGTAAGCAACTGCCGTCGCCCATGGACACTCGCAACATCAGAAGAGGTCTACTACTGGTATAGACTCTGGTTTCGGAAAAGGGAAAAATCAAGGATGACTAGGGAGATCGCAGACGACAGACTTCTTGTGCGATCTCCCTATTTGTGACCAAAGATAAAACTGATAAAATAGAATTCTTTGATTATGACATGCTCCAATTACCATCCTCACCCAATATCAAAGAACAATCTTAAAGCTGTGCGCGGCTTATAAGAACATATTTCTATCAAATATTTGCAAGTTTGAGTTTTGAAATGTTTGCTAAAAGTAGATATTTAGCGTTGTATAGTTAACACCTTCAAAGTTGTCACATTCTCCATTCTCTGCTAATATACGCGAAGTCTATAATAATTCATACGCAATAGTTATTTTTGGCCTTCGATTTTTCCAATACATAAATGTCAATTCAGCAAATACTGCAATGTTCTCGCGCTAGAGGCAGCACAAAGCTCGGCTTTTACTAGTTTACTGTATGTGCCAGAAGCGCCCTCTAGATCATTGATTCCTAAAGTGGTCCAGGTGGACCCCCGGGGGTCCACGAGAGTCCGACAGGGGTCTAGGTCAGAAATTGTTATTGTAAGAGCTTGCATATACCATATTCAGAAAGAGTGTGTCAAGACTCGCCGATGCCGGGCTGCCCGCCTAGTTAAAGTCGTGTCTGAACTCTGTCTATTAGCCTTGATTTGAAAAGCACAGCGACTGTTACATAAAATTAATGAATGAATGAAAACATTTATTTCAGACAATATGCCCATAGTGTTGTTAGTGTGTTAGTTACAAAAATAATAGCAAGTTTCATGGATAAGTATTGTAGGAGGGGGGGTGGGGGGGTGGGGGGTTGTTCACAGGGGCAATGTTGCCAACTATTCAAAACGTTTTCCCCCTAAAGCAACTTCAAAACCCACTAAATTTCAACCAAAACTACCCAAAAAATCAAAATATTTAAAATTGCTTGGAGTGTGTTCTACTAAGCGCTCAAAACGCTGAAATACACCTTCAACAGGCCAAACAAACAAACAGGCCAGCAGTTTTTAAATACTTCAATATTTTTTTCATTACTTACAACGACAATAATTAATATAATAGATATTATATTAATGTCAGCCTACTGTGCAGTGTCAGCTGGTACGACTCAAAAGACTATAAAATATGAAATGAATACGAGTATACGTAATATAATAGTTCCTCCATTTAAATTCTTCTGCACCCGCGTTCCCTCTTAAAGTATGTTGGCAGCATATAAATAAGTCTATGTTGGCAGCTATTATTTATCACTTAAATTAATACCTACCAAACTTAGACATACTAAAACGCTAACAGTGTGCAAAAAGTTTTGTAAAAAATTCACGGTCACTTTCAAAAAGAAGAATAAACTATTTACATAATAATAATAATAATTTATTTATATATAATAATAATAAATTATATATATTTGCATACATAATGTATAAAGTCAGTGTTATCAACGTACTAGATGACGCCAAAATTTTTGAATCGCGTGGAAACCGTACATTTTTTCGGGATAAATTCTATGTATTCCTAGTATGTTCTTTTTCGGGTCTTAAAGTATCTCCATATTATCAAATTTTAGCAAAATCAAACTAAGTGGTTTGGGCGTGAAGAGGTTACAGACAGACAAACAGACACACTTTGGCGTTAAAAACCTTGTGTCTACAACCAGACATTTTTATAAGGCTTTGGCCCACACCACATTTTGATGTGGGCCAAATTTTTTGAGGGGGACATCAAAATATCGTCACCACTTGAATGATTTGTAGTCAGTAGTGTATTTAATTGACTGTTGACGATTGTGAACGTTTCATCATCATCTCCTTAAGCAGTTTTTACATTGAACGATACGATATCGCTTGAAGCGTGCGATAATGTGAGAAATGTTTGATGGACGTTACGATTTAGGATATAACATCGCTGCGTCTTGACAATGCCAGGTAAATAGAGATTTTATAAAGTATTTTTAGAGTATCCATTATACCAAAGAAGACCGCACTAGGTATAAGTGTAACTACTAACTACACTGCTGCGTAAAGGCGTAACTGCACAGCAGCGGAGCTCTGACTACACTCTTCATTGAACTGCTGTGCCGTGTCGCGTCGCTGGCTGCAGGGAATATTGCAGTTTCACATTGAACTTTGGCGAATAGCCTCGTATAAGATATCGTATCGAGTGGTATGAAAAGCGCTTTACAGTAAATGTTTTATAGCTGCTCTACACAATTTACAGGTTACTTCATACTTCCCAATGTTGCCATACTTATAAGTTTTATGGCCGGTTTCTCAACGTTTAATTTAAACATAGATACTTCATTTAATCATAAATTATAAATCTTAAACACTAACTAGCAGTTAGTAACACTAAAACAATTACTAAAAAGCGTGTAACCGTTTTGAATCTCAAACAGAGAGCTACAAGGCAAACGAGCAAACGAGCCACCTGGTGTAAAGCAACTACCGTCGCTCATGGACACTCGCAACATCAGAAGAGTTGCAAATGCGTTGCCGGCCTTTTAAGAGGGAATACGCTCTCTTAAAATTAAAATCCTTGTATGTAAGCATTTTAACTAAAGTTCATCTTAACTTAATCCTTAATTCACTTCCTAAGTCCCAGGGACTCACATCAAAATTTGAAACGGCATGACACGGGCGACGCGTGACGCGACGTGGTGCCGCGGCCGAGAGGATGAGTGCGTACTGCGTAGTTGCGTACGTATACCATATTTGGTGAATAATAATAATACTCCCCACACCGGTTTCGGTGACGGTGGCCGGTTTCATTGAAACCAGGCCAGGTACGCAGGAGTAATTTTTATAGTGCCCAGGTGTGTGCGCAGTACACAAGAGCACTCTCTATTCCTTTACTCTCATAACCCAGTGGGACGGAAGACCGACACGACTGGTGAGAGATCAGGCGCAGGACATTTACATGCCCATCCGACGCATGGATCATCTTACTTGTCAGACAATCAGGTGATCAGCCTGCACTGTCCTAATCAAACTTGGAAATAATGTTATGTTTCCAACGCGGGAATCAAAACCCTCGACCTCTGAGTCAAGAACGACGCTCTAGACCACTGGACCACGGAGGCGTTTGGTCATTGGTGAGTTAATACGACGAGTGAGTCCCAGGGACCCGTGAATTATGTTATGATTATTTTTATTTACTTATAAAAGTTTTGATATATTATTTTTTCACCGTTATTGTAATTTAAATTATGTAGGTATGCTTTATTTTTCTGTTGTAGGATTGCAAAATGGCTCTAAAAAATGACTTTATCAATCTAAGAGAAGACGGAGCAGATTCCATTCTGGAAGCCTGGCTTCAAGAAGATTTGGACGAAAATTGACATTCCTGAAGATGTGAGCCACCCTGAAACAAGTTAGCTAGGGGGGAAAGTATTTCTACAACACCTGATGATGATTTTATCGAAACCGGTCGTGTTAAACATAATTGTTATTAATAAAAGTAGAAAAAGTGCATGAAAAGTGTATATTATTACTGTGAAACTATTACTATTTATATATAACTTAAGGGAAAGTATTCTTAAAATTAAAATCCTTGTATGTAAGCATTTTAACTGTAGTTCTACTGAACTTAAAAAGACTACTTGACTTTAAATTACCAAATGCGTCATTGATTTTTTGGGGACGAAAATATAGTATAGTTCAACTGCTGTTGTCATCAAAATTACCATTTTTCAACCTCGTTACTGGATAATAAAGCTCAAAAGTTACAAGCTAGTAACTGTACAATGACTTGTAAGCTTATGCTCATAGTTTTTTAATGAAATAACTAAAAGGTCAGTCAGTTGATAGGTAAGGTGTTTGAAGTTAAATCTAGTGGAAATATACTGCAAGGTTACATTGAATAAATTATCTTGTTCTGAATGCAGTCGTCTAATCATTTATGATTAAATATTGCCAATCAACCGTTTGTCTCCAAAATACTCTATGGTCTATCTCTATAGTACATATAAGAGTGTAATAGAGACTATAATAATATAGTAGTTTATTATAATATAGTATAGATTGTATACTAATGCTAGCTTTTGCGCGCGGCTTCGCTCGCGTTAAGAAGTATTTATTATTGAGTATTAATTAGTTTTTAAAGTTTCAGCCCGATCGGTTTAAAATTGGCAAAGTTCCATTACAAACTTTCATCCCCTATTTTTCCCTTGGGGGTAGAATTATTGATCAAAATCCTTTCTTAGCGGATGCCTACGTCATAACATCTACCTTTTTTTTAACATGGGGAAATGCTTTACGCATCCCCGGCAAATCGGGGATATCGGCCGGGATATGTGGGACTCCTGTCTGCCCACTAAAACCCCATGGTGCTCCACTCCTCGCTTAAGGCAGAGTTGCGGGTACGATATAATAATAATATAATGTAATAATAATAATATCTATGGACGCTTCACACCACGTCAGTCTGGCCCCGTGCTAAGTACCTAAAGGACTTGTGTTACAGGTACCAGACAACGGAAATATATTTAATACTATTATACTATACATATATTTAAGATTTTTATTATATCATACACATATTTAATACACATCCAGACCCGGGAACATTGAAAATTTTGTTCCGTCGGCGGGATTCGAACCCGCGACCCCCGGCTTGAGCTACCGACGCGCTCACCACTGAGCCACAGAGGTCGTCGATAGAACCTACCACAACTTAAACTAAAGCTGGATAATAAACTCCGCTGGTACTTTTTACCTCTGTAAAGGTCACAAACATGTAAACTTTCAGCTTTCCTAAACTGCTGTAGGTCTGGCCGTCGCAGGCTCTTACTCTATCAGTGCAAATGTCAAAATGGCAAAAAATAACTGCATATCAATCAATAGTGCCTGGTATTACCGTATGCGCCTTGACATTATACAGGTCTCGGCCAACATGTTTCATACTTAACCAATTCATTCGATACTTATAACAAATAACAGTATTTTGAGTTTTATAACGAAACTTTAGTTTTTAACTCGACTGCGACGAAGCCAAATGGAAGTAATGATTTTCGCAGTCCATGTTTATGATAATAATAATAATAGCTCCCACACCGATTTCGGTAACGGTGGCCGGTTTCATTGAAACCAGGCCAGCTACGCAGGAGTAATTTTATAGTGCCCAAGTGTGTGCGCACTACACAAGAGCACTCTCTATTCCTTCACTCTCATAACCCAGTGGGACGGAAGACCGACACGACTGGCGAGAGATCAGGCGCAGGAGTCAGGACCGACTTTTTTACATGCCCATCCGACGCATGGATCATCTTACTTGTCAGACAATCAGGTGATCAGTCTGCATTGTCCTAACCAAACTTGGAAATAACATGTTTCCGACGCAGGAATCGAACGCTCTGTACCACTAGACCACGGAGGCGTCATGTTTATGATATTATGTATGTGACATGTGTAATATATAATTTAACTCCTTAATGTTAGAATTTTTAAAAATTATGCCTTACCCTAAGAGCCATTGCCCATAGGTGTGCGACGTTTCAAGTTTCTAGCACTAAAAGTTTGGCCAATCAATGATCTATCAGTCAACTGTCAATCCACGAATCCCTAACTAAAAGGGTTTGGTTAATATTGGCGTCATTTTCAAATTTCGCAGCCACTCACCAAAAAGGCATATTATGAAAGAACATATCAAGGGGAGTAAACTTTATTATGGGGGACATATAGCTAAAGCATAAGCAATTGTTGGTCAGACATTGGCAACTCACCAAGGAGAATAATTATTGCTCACGGAATCATACAATTAACGACTTGACCGATTTCGATAAAATTAAGCGCATTAAGTAGGTATATCTTGAGTAGAAAATGACATGGTACTTTAAAAGGCGCGCAAATGCACGGTTTCTTCGGGTTTTTTTTTACGCGCACAGAGTGGCTAAAAACAGCTAACCAAATAAGATAATATTATGGTCGAATGCCCATTTAGAAAGTTAAAAATTGTACACCTGTTTCGAGTTTGACCTACTGAGCGGACGTTTTGATGGGTTCTGTTATTTTGATTTATTGAGTGTAGAATCTAGGATGTCCAAACTCTAGACATTGCGTGATATGACCTATTTCCACTCATGTTATCCTGGTACACTCCAAGCGACTACTACAATCTCAGCGACGCGACAGACACAGTTAAAATATAAACATGTGACATGACACACTGGGAAATAATTTATTCGAAAATAGTTAATTATCGGGTTTACGTCGTTTATAATAAATAATAATCAATAAGTATAAGTTATTTCAGGTATAAAAATGATGCATACAAAATTTCAACAAAATAGCCGTTTCGAAGAAGTTAAAAAAAACCGCAAGACAAAAATTTTGTGTACTTATGTCAAATATGTTTTGTTTTAAAAACGAATACAAGAATTGACTCAGCTGTTTTTTGCGTTTTCTGGGCAGTAGTTTAAAACTTGGATTATAACTTGCCTTTGATTACTAAGTAACTTCCATTCCGTTGCATTTGGAAGAACAACCATTCCCCGTTACCGTTATGTACGCTCAAACAAGTCAACGAAATTGATAATTTAAAAATATAAACAATAATATTATTATTCATGAATAGAGATTAAAAATAACGCTAATTATTATAGAATCTATTGTCAATTTCAACGTATTATTACAAGTTTAGTTTAGTTTTTTACATCTTTATTAATAGAAATAACAATTAAAATTTAAACATTGTTATTATTCTAGTAACAATAAATCATACCTCAAGTCCTCAACAAATTAACTACAACACAATTCACATCACTCAACAACAACATCCAACAACAACACAGCGAGACGACCGCGAAGGCACTGACAACATCGCCGCGTTATGTCAATGGTGTCATGACTCATGTCGCCGTGAACTTACAAGGTGAAGTGTCCTGACTCCTGACTCAGGACACTTCACCGCGCGTTCTGTCAGGACTCCTGACACCATATATACAGGGTGTAACAAAACTCAGTGATAATACTTTAGGGTGTGTATTTTTGTGTAATGTGTATGAATCCCGATTCCCATGTATAGAGTTCCCTGGAAAATTAGCAACTAGCTTCGGCACAAATGGGCCGGCTCCACCGGAGAAATACCACGGGCTTACAGAAAACCGGCGTGAAACAGCGCTTGCGCTGTGTTTCGCCGAGTGAGTGAGTTTACCGGAGGCCCACTCCCCTACCCTATTCCCTTCCCTACCTTCTCCTTTTCCTTTCCCTTCCCTTCCCTCCCCTATTACCCTATTCCCTCTTAAAATGCCGGCAACGCACCTGCAGCACTTCTAATGCTGCGAGTGTCCATGGGCGACGGAAGTTGCTTTCCATCAGGTGACCCGTTTGCTCGTTTTCCCCCTTATTTCATAAAAAAATACGCAAAAGTCGTAGCAGAGGGCGCTACGAGCACATACAGTAAATAAATAATCCGACTAAAATCTTGAATCGAAACTGAACATTGACTAAAAGCTCAAGTTATGGACGTGGTTGTAACCAATCACAAAACGAATTAATTGGACTGCGAACATGCCATTTTGATCTCTGAATGTCTTAGAATGTACCGTGCCCGTAGGCCGTAACGTCGTAGAAATTCGATCATCTGAGAACCGTACTTTTTGCCGGAATTAAAATTACTATCCTATGTTAAACCCTAAACCCCTGTCTAAGTCGTCTGTCTTTTAACGTTTTTGATGAATTTTGGAGACGAGCTACTTCGAGTCCCGAGTACAGACTAACTGCTGCACTCAGAATGGAATATTAATTACTTAAATGTGATTAACTTAAAATTTTGACGTAAGCCTCTTAAGCCGCTAATATTAATTACTTAAATGTGATTAACTTAAAATTTTGACATAAGACATTATCTGTCAAACTCTTCATTAAATTGAAGGTTATTCATAATTACTTAAATGTCTCTGAGTACGGCCGCGGCAGTTTTAGTTGCTCCATACCTAATTTTAAATACAAGATGTTAGTGTAAACACCGTTATCCTTGAAACCATCAAATGAGCCCGTCCAAATGAACAACTTTTTCTATGAGAGCAATGCTAGGAAATCAAAAAAATCCGTCTTCATACCCATACAAATTGCCGATCCGGGCATCCGTATGGGTATGAGGACGGCTTTTTTTTAATCCCAGCATTGTTCTTATAGAAAAAGTTGTTCATTTTGACGGGCTCATTTGATGTTTTCAAGGATAACGGTGTTTACACTAACACACGTATAAGATGTTACAGGCATGCTCTTTCACTTATTTTATGGATTTCAAGGTTTTATCTAGGTGCGGGCCGGAATACAAGGTAAATGTCCTTTTTTTACATGAGGAAATGCATTACGCATCCCCGGCGGATTGGGGACATCGGCCGGGGTATGTGGGACTCTCCGAGGAACTACCCACTAAAACCCCATGGTGCTCCACTCACCGCTTAGGCAAAGTTTCGGGCACGATCAACCCACCGCAACTTTGCCAACGGTTGTCTGTGCCAGACCCATCAAAACATGCAGGCTTTTCTAGGTCGCCTCGCGAGGTGGCCTAGAAAAGCCCACACGGTGGCCGCGATGTGCAGGAGAATCATGCGCATCTCGGCTCTCTCTGGAACTCGGTGGGGCGGCGGTGTCCCCACACTACCACCCCGAGTATCCTGGCTAAGGCAAGGCGCTGCGGCCACTCCGTGGTGCGCGTCTTCTCCTCGGCCGTCTCAAGGGGTCGAACGCCTCCCGTTCTCTCCTGCGCTCGGCCTCCTTTGCAGTGATGACATCCTGGGCAAAGTCATTCACCGCCTGCCACGCAATCTCGCTGCTCAACATTGCCCGGATTATTGCTGGCAGGGAGAGGTCCACTCACATGGCAGCCGTAAGGGCCGCGCGTTGTTCCGTCCAAGATGGATATGAATCCATCTTGGATCAATCCATTTAATGAAAAATATATGAATTATGATCATACATTTTTCATTAAATTCAATTTAAATAACGTAATAACTGAGTTAAATATACAAATTATTATCTTTATCTAGTCTCGAGGCCGCGCTCGCCTACACAACTTTACAGTGTCTCTGCGCTCCTGGTAACCGCCTTAACACTTTGCTTGGGGGAGATATGGACACTGACCCCATGCAGTGAACGCCATTTTTTGTGATTGGACAAAAAATGAATGATATTAATGATATATCTCATTCTACACCTACACACATATATTTTTCTGTCTCTTTCTTATAATTTACTAAATGACGGCTGACGCCCGCAACTCCGTTGCGCTAAAATTCGTTATTCGTGCGGGAACTGTACATTATTTTTTTGGGATAAGCAGTATCCTGTGTCCTTTCCCGGGACTCTTAAGTATCGCCATATCAAATTTCAGCAAAATCTGTGGAGCGGCTTGGGCGTGAAGAGGTTACAAAGAAACGGACAAAATATTAAAGTAGGATAGAATAGTATTTGTCAGCATTATTATGTTTTTGTTATGTTGCATTGTGATAATTCACTGATAAAACAACACATTGGAAAAGCGTCTTACGAAGGAAAATTGTTCGTGCGTGCGCGGGAAACCTTCAAACCTGGTTTAAAGATATATACTTATTACAAATCTTTAAAATTGAGATAAATGAACACAAAAAATCGTTATGATTGTCACAATTTATTTGATTTTTACATATTTTGAAAAATCACATAAAATAAATTGCGACTTGCGAGGCAATGTTGAATCAAAATTCTGTTATTAAAATATACAGACAAACATGTAACCTCCTCCTTTTTCGAAGTCGGTCAAAAATACTTCTTATCTATATTTTTACTCAATATACTCCTGGATTTTTCATTTTTTTTTAATTTGACTGTTTACAAGCGCCTACTTTATTTTTAAGGCAATATATAGTTTGTGATTGCTCATTAGCTATGTCCACCCACACTAATGACTATGCGCTTTCGTCATCTTCTTAGTTCTTTCATTCAACTTTCGTTTTGGCGCATTCAATAATTGAATGCGTCAACGAACGCAACGCCAGCATTGTCATTTTTGTTCAGTTGCAGTGTCTGTCAGCTTCTTATAACATGTGCGACGGCCGACGAGAACATTTTACTGGGTGGAATATGTGCGGCTTATTTGGTTATAAGAAATTCCAGAAACAAAATAACAAAGCGAAAGCTTTGGATACCGTCAGAAGACGTCGCGGGCATGCCTCACGTTCGCTGTTCACTGCGCTATAACGCATGCCCTTGATGAACAGAAAAAGGCACAGTGTGGACAAAGCTAAAGATCACAAAAATTAACGAAGCCGGCAATTGTTTTGCCATAATATAAAATATATTTCGCCCATATTATTTTTTGAAGTGACTTAATAAGTATGGCACCATGGCAACGTCCATCGCTATCCTATCGCACAAACAATGGTCGCCGTCAGTCTCGAGTTGTTATAATTTACTATTATTTATTAAACAAATGCACTTATCAATATAAAAAGTAGCCAGTAGCCGATTCTCAGACCTACTGATTCTACTGAAATCTGAATAAACGAATAATAAAAACTAAGGAATCGTAACTCCCATTCTATTACCGTTTTAAATTTGGTTCCTTTTGATCTGTCATGTAACGTCAGCCTAGCACCGCTCAAGGTCACCTAAACATTGCAAATGTATTGAAATGTGTACCTAAGCTACACTTTTTTGACAAGTATTGTGGAGCATGTTTTTTGACGGAGTTACTTTTCCTTACTTTTTACTAGCTGTGCCCCGCGGTGTTACCCGCGATTTAAAAAGCAACAGTTCCAGGAGGAGGAGGGGGGGGGGGGGTTTGGGGGTGGCGCAGCCCCCCCAAGCAGAAGACGGGGTGAAAGCCTATTAAGCAAATGACACACGAAATCCGTGTTTAGTTTAGGTTAGAATAAATTCACTTTTATAATTAATTACTTCAATTGTTTGTAAAAAGGATAATTAAAACTCAGCACTAACGACGCGATACCATTTCGTTAAAAGCAACAGTTCCAGGAGGGGGGGAAACCGGCACTGACTATTCAGCTGTATACAGTAGGTACAGATTGTTTATTGCACAAGAACCGTATATTTTTACGGGATAAAATTAAATTTCAGTTAAAGCGGTTTAGCGGTTTGGGCGTGAAGAGGTAACAGGCAGACATACAGACAGACAGACACACTTTGGCATTTATAATATTAAGTATGGAATCCATACTATGGATGTTCTGAATACTATGTATGATTCCTTTAAGCAGCCTCCACACGTTGGCCGTGTTTGCCCAACAGAAAAGGACGGCGCTATACTAAAAAAAGAGATGGAATTATTTGCGTCTTTCTTTCTGGTATAGCGCCGTCCCCTTCCGTTCGGCAAACACGGCCAACGTGTATAGCGGCCTTTACGTTCGCGTCGTTCGTCAGTCTATCCCGAACGAAGCGCTGAAAACGAAAGTTATGACGTCACAAATTCGATATTCACTCGCGAATATCGATTGAAACGAGAGCTGAATTCAGTATGCAGTTTATGCGTCCCTGGTGTACAATATCCCTGATACATTATCAAAACCGTGTGCAGACAGATAAGCGACAGCAAACAGGAAAACTCAATAAGTTAGCTGAAAAAAAGTAGACGCCGAACACAACAATTTTTAAATTAAATAAAAAAATGTGCCAGATATATACCTATCTGGCACATTTTTTTATCCCATTTCAAACACACACTTAGTTTAGACACTTAGTTTTAGATTCTGGTAGACCTTAGACAATATAAAACAAAGTGATGATGCCCAAAACTCCGTTGCGCCAAAACTTGTTTATCGCGCGGGAACCGTACATTTTTCCGGGATAAAAAGTATGTAGTCCTATGTCCTTTCCCGGGACTCAAGTATCTCCATAACAAATTTCAACAAAATCGGTTTAGCGGTTTAAGCGTAAAGAGGTAATAGACAGACAGACACACTTTCGCATCTATAATGTTACGTGCTAGGGTTCGAAGGATTTGGAGAGAAAGACCTGCTGACTCTCTTGAAGACTTTATTCACTAAGTCTAGGTCACACAAGCACCCACTAGGTCACAACACTTTGCACTAGGTCCAAACACTAATCACTAGGTCCAATCACTAAGCACTATCACTGTCCTAGGTCGTAGCCAAGTCGAAGGTTTCACTGGTTCACTCACTATTGATCACTTGTTGTCACTCTGAAATCGCCTTGATGATCGCTCGAACCGAACGTTCGGTTCGAACGCGAACTGAACTGCCGGGCCGTCTACCTGCGGCTTTTTATATGGCGAGACGAATTCCAGAAAGTTTCCGATTCACGTAAACAAGCATGGGAACTTTCTAGGAGGCTCGAGCATGTACCACCTAGCGCCATCTAGTTTCGAGTAGGGGATTTATGTGTAGTGTGTCCCCTGATCTTTAAAAAATTCAATACCCTCTTTACTTTGCTGTAGTCGGGTAATAAAAATGCATTTCCTACAACCTGCAGGTGTGCATTGTTATGATTTCATTTTGTTGATTCATCGTATGTGTAAATGAATAAATAAATATTTGTTAAGACTAAGACTATACAGTACTAAGGTTAGGTTGCACCAACTAACTTTAACTATAACTGAAACTATAACTACAATGCAAAATGTCAAATCTTTGGTTAAAGTTAAAAATGGACGCCATCAAGATGCCATATTTAACCATAACCATAGAGCTCGACAAGGTTTTGAATGCACGTGGCGAGAAAAGGAACTAACGCTGTCATCATACAAAAACGCCATTTTTGACAGTTCTCCTTTACCAGCACTCAGCAGCGCCCCCGCCCACGTTCATTTATAACCTTGTTGGACCAGCTGTCATCTGTCAATTTCTCCGGTCAAAGTTAAGGTTAAAGTTAAAGTTAAATTAAGCCTTAACTATAACTTTAACTCTAACTATAACCACGCATCTGGTGCACCGTGCAACCCAACCTAAGTAAGTATAAAATATAATATTGTAATGGAAATTTTTAGAAAATAATATTTTAAACTTACTACAGTGGTTAGTGTAAACACCGTTATCCTTGAAACCATCAAATGAGCCCGTCAAAATGAGTTCCCAGCATTGCTCTCATAGAAAAGTTGTTAATTTTGACGGGCATATTTGATGGTTTCAGGGATAACTAGCACACTGTATTTTTAATGTCCATTTTCACCAACCGCCTCCTAATTCTTTAAATCTTTAAAATAATATGTTAAATGAGCGTTGAAATAACGTTTTTTTTTGAAGCCCTGAAAAGCCTACTGGCTAACTGGCTACCTAAAATGGTATATACTTACCGTAATTTATTGTTAGGGAGCGGTTGGTGAATATGGACATTAGTCTCTAATCTAGGAAAACTAGGTTTTATGTTTAAGGTTGGTTTATCACGTATGTTGGTTTCCATAATATCAACATCGTCGTCGTTTCGTCACAGAAAGTAAAAGTGTGACGTCAGCACCCGTCGCGATGAGCTTGGGACCGACAGCATCCGACGAGTACCAGAGACGCATGACACAAAACAGCTCACATACGACCACCTATCCACCTCTATATTCCTAGTGCTTTGAATTTTAAGAAGAAATCTGTGCGAAGCTGTGGTCGCAACTCGCAAGTAAAAAAGGATTTTGCGGTTACCATGCACGCATGCATAGCGAATACCCAAGGACAAAATATTTTTGGAGAAGGCAAATCAAGAAGATATTGACCTTGTGCATTGCCCTCTCATCTGCCGACAGCAAAATTCCAAAAGCATTCAAACTCGTTTGGAATCAAAAAATCGTGTAACTGTTATCTATACATCTATTACAAATAATAAAACTGTAGAAATGACAATTCTGTACATTAAAGATATCCAAAAAATAATAAGCGGGGGCTGTTACTACATCGCTATAGAAGCCAAAACTGTGGTTAGTTTTTTGTCTGTCTGTCTGTCTGTCTGTATGTTTGTTCCAGCATCACACGAAAACTACTGATCCGATTTAAATGCGGTTTTCGCAGATATCTGGTGTGCAAAAACTTTTCCCCCCACCTATCCAAGGGGTCAAAAGAGGGGGTAAGATTTTGTACCAAACTCTTTTCTTTAACACGAAAACTACTGATCCGATTTGAATATGGTTTTCGCAGATATATTTATCTTCTTCCAACTAAACATCTGGTGTATAAATTTTTCCCCTCTCACCCCTCTAAAGGGACCAAAGAGGGGGTCAAACTTTTTTCCTCAATGGACTAACGCTTCACGCTTATAATGCCCCATTCGCGTTAAGAGGGCGACTAACGCAAAAAATCGTCCTTCTCTCTTCACACTCACGCCCGTCTTTCATATGCCAGCCCCTCTATCATGAGCTCTTAAAGCCAGCCAGAATACTGACTGGCTCGCATTTTGGTACCATGACCTCTATTTTCCAGCCAGTCAGTGGTCACGTGACACAAAACTCACTTCTCCATTGTTAACTAAGTAATAATTTCGTATCATGACAACACTTCTGACATAAGCTCGCTTGCTTTTACGTCAAATACAGCAATTCAATAAACACCAACCAACGAGTAGCTTTTACTGAATAGTTTACATTTTAGTAATTTTATTTATTAATATTACATACTTTTTAGTCTTAAATTATATTGCTATTTAGTTGGTTAGTTACTTAATAAGTTATATTTTAGTCTATAGCATATATTTTAGTGAAAATAATTCGTTATTAAAACCAAAAAACTAAACATTCGAAGTGTCCAAATTTTTGGAAAACGATTAAGTATTCTCAAGTTAATCACGAAGTGATACATAAGTAAAGACGTAGAGACCTTAGTAATCCATTTAGTGTTAGTGAGGTTTCAGAATAATAACATAAGTGAGGTGTAGTATAATAATACAATATACTTACCTATATGTCTAGTCAACAATAAGGTTTGCATTTGTGCGATGAGCTAAGACTGCATTGATTTAGTACACAAGAAACACATACAAGGTATAACACAAGTGTTGTGTATAATTACTTACTGTAAAACAAGTATGAATTTTCACCAAAAACCTACAGGTACAATCTTATAGTTGCATTGTAGGTTTTTGTGTTATTTCACAAACAATTTCCTTGTAAATCTGAAGTATTATTGGTATATGCATGATAAACACTGCACCAAAGAGGTAAATTCAATATTACTTACTTTTAACAAGAATTTTCAGAACACAACCTTTTAAACTTTATATGTATGTATAACATGCTCCGGATAAACATTGACACACCAAAACTACTAGAAAAGTTAAATAATTGATAATATCATAGAATCCCAATTAGCTAAATTCTCATATGAGCACTTTTTCATTTAAGTATAACTTCTTCTCTTGACTACAATATGGTATTATATGATGGGAATAGTGTAAATCACTAAATTTTACTCAAAAACAAAAACCTACATTATAGTACTTTTCCAAAAAATACTTAAGTACCTACTTAATGTTAATTGCATAACAAACATATGGAACTTATTGTTCATAAAACATAATATTATCATAGGAACATATATTATTATGTATTACCAAAAATACTTTTGTACTTAAGTACCTCAATAATAATAATAAGTATTAGTTTTATATTAAATTAAAATTTAAAATACATGAGGACTTACTATGTACTTCTTAGGAACCTATCTTAGGAGCATTTCGTACAATCTTTTGATTGCAGTAGGTCTTTGTGTTATTTCACAAACTATTTCCTTGTAAACCATGCATGATAAACGCTGCACCAAGGAGGTAAATTCAAAGGTATTACTTTCTCAATAACAAGAATTTTGAGAACACAACCTTTGAAACTTTAGATTCATGTATATTCACGAATAAATATTGACACACACACATACACCTAAACTACTAGAAAAGTTAAATCATTGATAATATAAAATCCAAATTAGCTAAATTCTCATATGCACTTTTTCATTTATAACTTCTCTTGACTACAATATGATATAACATGCAATGGGAATAGTCACTAAAACTCAAAAATATAATCCTACATTACTTATAGTACTTTTTCCAAAAAGACATAACAAAAATTGCATAACAAACATACTTATTGTTCATAAAACATAATATTTTCATTGGAACTTATATTATTATTACCAAAAATACTTTTGTACCTCAATAATAATAATATTAGTTTTATATTATTACATTTAAAATTTAAAATACATGAGGACTTACTAAAGTCCTCATGTATTTTTAAAAAGATGTGGTCGTTTTAGGGACCTATCAGACAGAGTGGTCATGCATTGAAGCATTTGCGTTGGAACAGTCAGTGTGTGACTGAGGAGCAATTCTGACACATTCAGAACTCCTCCTGTGTGAGTATATAGAGATACTCACACGGGAGGCATTCTACAACATAATACAACACAAAGAACACAAAACCCTTGACCGCTCTCTGTCTGAGATATCCCAGGCAATTTCCCATAGTTGCAACTTGCAATGCAGTTTCTAATAATTGTTATTGGTTTGCCAAAGAAAAGTCTGAAATTATAATATTGTTTTTATCTTTCATCAAAAGTTTGTATTTGAACTCCTTTAATAATAATAAATTAATATTCACACAAGGGATGTTTGATTCATCTTCTTTGATTTTAAGTGACAAGACCTTGTTTAAGATTTCCGCTGTATAAATATGTTTATAAGTATAATATAAAAGAGATTTAACACTTGCCTATCTGATACTAGGTTGATAATAAGGTGTAAGACAAATATAGTACCTATTGATGAAAGCTGTGTATGAATATGTATCTAAGGTAGGTATATTTAAGTGAGAAAATAAATGAAAAAACATTTAAAAACGAGTATTTATTAAATTTCTTTTAATTAAAGCTTTTGAGTGAATATATATTATCTTCCTAGGACTTCGTCATCATTACACTTGCAATTCTTTATTATAAAATGTAGTACTTATAGTATCTCAGTGTTAGCAATCATCCTTTATCCTGAAAAATATTTGGTTCAGCGTACACAGTACTAATAATGTAAAATGCCTTACAAGGCACGAAAAGGGGATTATTAAACTTATAAATTGCCTGTTTATGTTACAATAATACCTATTTGAAAGCTCAAAAAAACGTAGGTGTTCAAGAATGAGTTCAAGTTCAACAAACTATGTTCAACTCATGACATCAACTCTGTTGTAATGCATGTAATTGTAATCCACAAGTTTGATGCATTTCTAAGACTTTTTTATGGTAAATTATTTAGCGTAGGTATCAAATAGGTATAGGATATAATAAACTTATCAATTTCTTGCGTAAAACATAATCTCTATAAACTAAAATAACAATATCTAATTATCTTTTTTTTGTCTCCTTCTTCTTTTTTTTAATTGCCGACTCAGTTAGTTGCCAATGTCAGAGAATTCTTTCTCTAGATCGCCATGCTTGTGATAATATAAACATGAAGGAGTGTTATTTTCTCAGTGTTTTCATAAAGGGCTTATAAAATACCAAAAAAATATAAATAAAACCATTTACACATTTATAATAATTACCTTTAAATACAATAAATCGGTGCAAAAGTAACTATTCCTACATTAACCACGTTATATATTAGAAAATAGTATATTTTATAATAAAAATATCAATCTTTTTTTAAACTATATTTTCATCTTGATTTACAATTTTTCCGTTAGTCATTATGGCTAAGCCATTTCAATTCCTAAAAAAAAAAAACAATTCCGTGAGTCAAATTTGACGTTCGTGTTTGACATTTCTTAATCCAGTTCAGAGACAAATATTACAGGTTAAAACCATTCAGAAGTAAAAGTGGATATGATTCCGAAACAGAACCACTCACTTTACAACTGTTTACATACCTGCGCGGATTAGCTCAGGTTTTGACAAAGTTAATGATAGAGGCCCAGGTGAAAAAGGACGACGCGGATTCATTTAAATAAAAATAACATTATTTTTTTCCTAATAACTCGATAAATATGTAACATTTAAAAAATCCGCTAGGTCAGTTCTTCAATGATAGAATTGTATACAATGTGTTAAAATATTAACTTAGTTTAATGCACGGTAATGGGAATATATGAACAATTCGTGAAAATTAGATGCATCTTTGTGATCGAAAAAATTTTAAGATATCGTGTTTTTGCTAGGTCTGATTCTCGGAAATATAATGTAGTATGATCTATGTCTACAAAATGAAACAATTCGGGGCTTATTTTCAAGTATAAAATGAATTATAAAATCGTCAATTTAGGGTTAGTCGCCCCCATAAGATAGTGATAGGGTATTAGAGCGAGCGAGAGAAATGCGTAGCTCGATTTTCATTCGGCGGTATCCGCTTTTCTGACATTTCACTAGATTTAGTTTAGTGAAATGACATATCACTAGATTTGTTTAGTAAGAAGACGTAAGAAACAAGAATATTCGGTATCTACCGCGATTTCGTGACATCCCTAGGGATTTCGGGATATCCCTGATATCTTCTTTTCCCTGCGACATATAGATAGATATAGATTAGCAAATCTAGAAAGACCGGAGCGGTCAAATAACCGCATTTTCGTAATTAATTTGCGATATTGTTGTTAGTTGTTACATTTTTGTTATTATTTAATACTTTTCGATTGTGTAAATTGTGATAACGTATTTTTAATGATTGCTCAAGGCTTCTAGACGTGAATTACTGTACATAAGAGTAACTTTACCATTCTATTGCTAAAATGAGAAAATATAAAATCTGAAAAAAACGGTGTCATATGCTCATATATAATACAGGAACAAAACCAATAAGTAAATCTTGTGGAGTCATTATAATGTCATTATATCAGTAGCAGGATTTTCTTGAATATTTGTTCTATAATTTAATTAAGTTGCATCCATACTTCCATACTTCCATACTAATATTATAAATGCGAAAGTGTGTCTGTCTGTCTGTCTGTCTGTCTGTCTGTTACCTCTTCACGCCCAAACCGCTCAACCGATTTAGCTGAAATTCGGTATGGATATACTTTGAGTCCCGAGGAAGGACATAGGATGCTTTTTATTCTGAAAAAATGTATGGTTCCCGCACGATAAACGAATTTTGGCGCAACAGAGTTGCGGGCGTCATCTAGTTTATAAATAATTAAATGATCAATTAAATGCAAAAGCAAAATAGTAAGACACATAAAAAAATGTAAAAACATACGATGGGTCATTTGACCGCTCTTGGTCTTTCTAGGAAGTTCAGAATTCCGGTCTTTCTAGTGTCGACTTTTGACAGCGTTTCTGTCAATATCCTGATAATATTATGACGTGTGCATGTCGGACTTAGGTCGGATTGTTTGCTGTATAACTATGTGCTAGTAGCGGCCTCGGCTTCGACATTACTGTTCAGTCAAATCAATATAATGTTGTCTCACTCGCACATGCATGATTTTCAATAAAACTGATAATACCTCTTCAATTATTTATTTTTTATTAAAAATTTAAATAATTGACCTACTTTTAACCTTACCTTTAGCAGGCTGACCATGCTCTGAAAACAAGATAAAATTATTATTTTAATTTACTACATCATTACTATTAAGAATATTTTGAATGTAATATTATTATGTAAATTAACATTAAAAATTATTAATATATATTCTTAAATAACATAAATATTAATGATGCTTACATAACTTTTTGTGAGTTTGTATGTAACCTACCTATTATAATAAGTATATAACTCTACCTATTACCGTTCTTGAGTTACAGCCTAGAGACATACAGACGGACAGACAACGAAGTCATAGTAATAGAGTCCCGTTTTTACCCTTTGGGCTCTGAAGACCAAATAAATCCTTTGGGTACGGAACCCTAAAAATCACTATGGGGTTACCATGTGTTATGTAACCTATACTTAATAATTAATTAATTCAGACCTTCTACAATATTAGGGAACATACCCATACTACTTGACCCATTTAGGGGGGGGGAGGAGGGTCTTCAAAATACTACGCTCGGTCACGAGAGGGGGGGAGGGAGTCTAGACTTTTGTCACGTAGTCAATTTCGCCGAGAGAAACGTCATACGAAAAACATTTTCTTGACATTTAATACTTGACACTGGCATTTATTATGGTTATTTGTAGCCAAAAATTATTCTTGTCAATACCACGTGAACAATTGAAGGGGGGGGGGGGGTCTTGGCATATACTTCGCGTGGTCACCAGGGGGAGGGGGGGTCAAAAAATCTTAAAAAGTAGGTCACGTAGTATGGGTATGCTCCCTTTTCACTTTTCACGTTATTGAATACCCACAGTGTCAACCCAAAACTGGTTTATCGCCGGTCAGTTCGGTAATAATAATAAGTTAAGGTCAATTTTCTCGTTAAAAACGTGCTTAATGATCACGTGTACATTAGTATGATTAATAAAATTGTTACTTCCTAAGTTCCTAGATATAGTTCCGCCACAAATAAACAAAATAAAAATAATATAAACATTTGTAGAAATTGTTTGAAATCGTCAGCACAATGATATCATTGTCATGTTCATAGAGCATGGTGGCATTTGGTCCACCTTAGAATGGTCCATAATCCAGATCACCCTACAAGTTACTTTGTCTTTGACTATCCTCGTCTTTGAAGGACAATATTCCTTGGCTTGGTTAGAAGCCCAGAACCCATCATTGACTGCTTCAAAAAACTCCGCTTCACTGACCATGGCATTGGCCAGTTCCAGATCAAAATAAGCTATAATGTATATTTTTACATCTTCGTATCTTAAGAATCAGAGCTATATGAAAATATACATTTATATTTTGATACATCTAAATACATCTCACTACATCTTAATACATTTCTGTATATTACTATACATCTCTTCTCTTCATAGGATGTTCAAAAATTTCTGTGATTATATTATAGGTGTATATACCTACTTCTAGATATGTATATACTTAATATATAATAAATATATATAAATATGACCGGACCGGACTTAATATATAATAAATATATATAAATATGAAATAAACGGACCGGCTCGACCGGAGAAATACCACGGGCACAGGAAACCGGCGCGAAACAACGCTTGCGCTGTGTCACGCCGAATGAGTGAGTTTCCCCTGCCCTTTTTCCTTCCGTACCCTCCCCTATTTCCTTCCCTACCCTCCCCTATTCCTTTCTCTACCCTCCCCTACTCTCCTCTACTCAAAAAAATATAGTCCTGTAACCTGTTAATAAAAAAAATATATCGTTTTAAATATTTTATTCCTACGCAATTACAAAATATTTGCACGTGTTTTTTTCGTTTTTCTAAAAATGTGTTGCTAAGTATCTCTTATTAAGCAATTACATGTTCTGTTTTATTGAGTAAATTGAGTGAATAGTAATAGACGTAATTATTTATTCGAAAAAAACTTTAACATTGACACGAAAAAATTATATAGACTGTAAACAAAAAATTACCAAGAATACGAGTTAATTCAAAATGGATATAAGAACGTTTCCTACAATCCTTCCTCATTTATCCAAGTGAACTGGTCAGCCTCGGTTCGATCATTTTTTTCTTTGTTCCAATGATCGGCGTGATTTTTTTTTTAGTTCAAGCGACCAGTGTGGACTGTGTAATGATCTACATTGCACAATTAGATAACCGTAAACGTCCATACTTATTTGTATTCTAGTGTTATCAGTCTGTACGTAGTCCAGTGTCGACATTCGACCAATCGATGCATTGTAATCAACTGTGTTTTAAAAAAAGTTTTTGTTTGTGACTTCAAAAAATATTTGGGTTGCAGAAACAAAAGGAGGTAGTTTTTGTGATAAAACGGTGCAATGTTTTTGTGATTTTGTGTTGGATACTTCAAAGCAAAAGTAAGTTTTTTTTGTTATTCATGTAATTGGGTATTATTTTTGCGCACATTATTAGTGTTAAAATACAAAATCTATAATGGCTTTAAAGAGGCCACATTTAATGATTCAGAACATTCTTGTTTCTTCTTCTTCTTCTTTAATAGCAGTTTCATGGATTGCCAATGTCAGAGTGTATCAGATAACTGATAAACTTTACTAGGTCTGATTCTTGTTTTGTAAATGACCAAACATAATATTATAACCTCATGAAATAAGCTATCAGTGTGACATGGATTTTAATTTCTTATCGAAATTCTTTCATTATGGTGATAAAAGATTAAACTGTTCTACAATACCTATTTCCTGATTAAAGCTTGTGTAAAATAAATTGGTAAGTACCTAATAAATAGGGTTTTCACTACTTGTTTTTAAATTCAGGATCAAACATTTTTAAAACAAGCTTTCGACTAATTTTTCAAAAGGCACATAAGAACCTCATGAAAAGTTATCTATACGACTAGCTGTTGCCCGCGACTTCGTCCGCGTGGACTTTAGTTTATAGTTGTTCCCGTGTTTTCCGGGACAAAAACATTCCTTGTCCCAGATTCAAATTAGTATCACCAATTTCCATGCCAAATTTCATCAAAATAGATTAAATAGTTTAGGCGATAATCATAAAGTTTATTGTGCGGGAACCGTACATTTTCCGGGACAAAATTAGTATTCCTTGTCCTTTCCCGAGACTCAAAGTATCTCAATACCAAATTCCGTCAAAATAGATTGAATAGTTTACGCGCAAATCATAAAAGTATATTGTGCAGTAACCGTACATTTTTCCGGGACAAAATGTATCCTATGTTCTTTTTCAGGACTCAAAGTATCATTATAGCAAATTTCAGCAAAATGGGTCCAGCCGTTTACGCGTGATGTCGTGACCACGCGAAATATAACGTTCCGCGCAGCTTCGCCCGCGTAAATTAAATACTTCACAGACAAATTATTATTCATGAGATAAGCCCTATTAAATAATTTTCCCCGCTTTTTCTATATTTTCCTCTATTTCTTCGCTCCTATTAGTCTTACCGTGATAAAATATAGCCTAATAGCCTTCCTCGATAAATAGGCTATCTAACACTGAAATAATTTTTAAAATCGGACCAGTAGTTCCTGAGATTAGCGCGTTCAAACTAACAAACAAACAAACTCTTCCGCTTTATAATATTATAATATATAATATACTAGCTGTTGCCCGCGACTTCGTTCGCGTGGACCTTACTTTATAGTTGTTCCCGTACATCGATTGAGTCGTTTACACGCAAATCAGAACAGTACTTATATTGTGTGGGAACCGCACATTTTTCCGGGACAAAAAACATTCCTTGTACCAGATTCAAATTAGTATCTCCAATCTCCATGCCAAAATTTCATCAAAATAGATTAAATAGTTTAGGCGAGAATCATAAAAGTTTATTGTGCGGGAACCGTACATTTTTCCGGGACAAAATGTATCCTATGTTCTTTTTCGGGACTCAAAGTATCATTATACCAAATTTCAGCAAAATGGGTCCAGCCGTTTACGCGTGATGTCGTGATCACGCAAAATATAACGTTCCGCGCAGTTTCGCCCACGTAATTTAGATATTTGACAGATAAATTAGTACACGAAAAATAGCCTATGATCCTTCACGTGGTCTACTTCTTATCTGTGCCAAACAACAGAAAAATTGCTCCAGTAGTACGTGAGATAAGCCCTTTCAAATAATTTCCCCCGTTTTTTTTCCACATTTTCCTCTATTTCTTTGCTCCAATTAGTCTTAGCGTGATAAAATATAGCCTATAGCCTTTTTAGATAAATGGGTTATCTAACACTGAAATAATTTTTCAAATCAAACCAGTAGTTCCTGAGATTAGCGCATTCAAATAAGCCATTTCAAATAATTTCTCCCGTTTTTTCCACACTTTTCTCTATTTCTTCGCTCCTATTAGTCTTAGCGTGATAACATACCTATCGCCTATAGCATTCCTCAATAAATAGGCTATCTAACACTAAAAGAATTTTTCAAATCGGACCAGTACTTCCTGAGATTAGCGCGTTCAAATAAGCCCTTTCAAATAATTTCCCCCCGTTTTTTCCACACTTTCCTCTATTTCTTCGCTCCTATTGGTATGAGCGTAATAAAATATAGCCTATAGCCTTCCTCGATAAATGGGCTATCTAACACTGAAAGAATTTTTCAAATCGGACCTGTAGTTCCTGAGATAACGCGTTCAAGCAAACATACTCTTCAGGTTTATAATATTAGGTATAAGATTTTTTTTAATTATCGCTTGACAAACTCGATTCTTGATCTAAAAGACTATGAAAAGTACCAATAACAGGGTCATTATAGGCTCATAAGTCATAACCATGGGACGATGCATGGTATAATATTATGGTAGTGATGATGATGATGATGATGAATGTAATTTGCATAGTAGCATATACTTTCCGTTCTTAAAACAACGCCGAAACTCCCAAACTTGTATCTACATATAAAGAATCCGAAGTTCTCTCAGCACCTTCCGAACCACGGTATACCAGGTATACCTCGGTGCAAAATCTTACTTGTTGGTAGCATACGCTTAGAATACTTCCCACGAAACCGAAGTCACCACATGTTTCCCTATAAATTTTCATATCATCAGATCACCACTTTAGTGAATATAGTACCAAATTGAGATGATACCCCTATATACTTAAAGAAATTTTTTGAAAATCGGTTAACAAACGGCGGAGTAATCGTTGAACATAATAAAACGAACATAACACCTCCCCCATTTCGAAAGTCGGTAAAAATTGTAGCCTATGTGTTATTATGATGTATAAGCTATATTATTGTAAAGTTTCATTAAAATCCGTTCAGTAGTTTTTGCGTGAAAGAGTAACAAACATCCATACATCCACACAACCATACATCCAAACAAACTTTCGCCTTCATAATATTAGTACGATATATATACAAGAATTGCTCGTTTAAAGATATAAGATAGGAGCGAAGAAATAAAGGAAATAGTGGAAAAAACGGGGGAAATTATTTGAAAGGGCTTATCTCACGAACTACTGGAGCAATTTTTCTGTTATTTGGCACAGATAAGAAGTAGACCACGTGAAGGATCATAGGCTATTTTTGTAGACTAATTTGTAAACAATGAAATTTGGCATGGGGACTCTTAATTTTTTACCTAAGCCTTAATTTTACTTACTACTTAGGAGTCCTAGAAAATTTAGTATTTAGAATGGCGGTTCTTATTCTGCCAGATTATTTTAATTAGTCGAAATGAGCGGAAATAGCGGATACAGTTTTCCAATCAATTAGACGCGATATGATTATAAAAAGTCCCGGCAAACGTTATTTTGCCATAAAATGATTTTCCCTGTTTTCCTGCTTTTCTCTTGAAATTTTTACTGATTTTTTTTTCTATAGACCTCACGGAGCCCCCGAGACCTTTCCAACGTATCAAAATCGGTTCGTGCGTTCTGGAGTTATACCGTCAGGAAGGAAAACCCGAGTTATTTTAAATTTTATATACATGATTCCATCTGTTATGACTTATGAATCATTTAAAAAAACCAAATTCCCGATTAGCGTTTGAAACAGGTTTTTTAGATTTGAGGTGGTTCGCTGACGTACAATAAGGCGAAAGAATTAATTTTAAATTAATTCCAGTTGCGAATTTTAATTATAAAATATTTCTCAAAAATAAAACGAAAGTACCTATTAGTATGAAGGTAATAATTACTTGGTCTACATTTACTTACACAACACTTTAATTTTAAATGAGTAGATCTATAAATTAAATATAAAATATTAAATATGTATTAAATTTAAAATAATTCTTGGAAAATATTTAGAAACTAGCTGTTGCCCGCGACTTCGTCCGCGTGGACTTTAGTTTATAGTTGTTCTCGTACATCGATTGAATCGTTTACGCGCAAATCAGAAAAGTATATTGTGTGGGAACCGCACATTTTTCCGGGACAAAAACATTCAAATTAGTATCGCCAATCTCCATGCCAAATTTCATCAAAATAGATTAAAATATAGTTTGGGCGAGAATCATAAAAGTTTATTATGCGGGAACCGTATATTTTCCGGGATAAAAAGTATCCCTTGTCATTTACCGAGGCTGAAAGTATTGCCATACAAAATTTCATCAAAATAGATTGAATAGTTTACGCGAAAATCATAAAAGTATATTTTGCAGTAACCGTACATTTTTCCGGGACAGAATGTATCCTTTGTTCTTTTTCGGGACTCAAAATCTTTATACCAAATTTCAGCAAAATGGGTCCAGCCGTTTACGTGGTGACCACGCGATATATAACGATCCGCGCGGCTTCGCCCGCGTAAATTAGATATTTCACAGACAAATTAGTCCACAAAAATAGCCTATGATCCTTCACGTGGTCTACTTCTTATCTGTGCCAAATAACAGAAAAATTGCTCCAGTAGTTCGTGAGATAAGCCCTTTCAAATAATTTCCTCCGTTTTTTTCCACATTCAATTTTAAAAAACTATAATCCATTTTCAATTTGTCACCTTGTTGTCAACAGACTTCAACCATAAACGAAAGAGTATAATTCGTATGTATACGCTTGTCACTCAAAAATCTGTAATTTTTCCTAGTGTGTGTGTTGTAGTGTGTGTAATGTTTTATTTGTTAAAAAAATGTATGATAAAAGCATAATTTCAAAATAATATTAGCTCGATGCACTCCTTCACTATATAAACTATAACTGTGCAAAATTTCATTCAAATACGTTTCGCCATTTTTTCGTCAAAAGGGATACAAAGTTTTTGGCTCACGTATTAATATATAGATAGATACGTCTCTGACGTGCGGCAGTTTGTGCCTGAGGGTGTATTTTGTACATATTTGCTGTCAGATCATGTTCGAAGAGATCGCATTCGAAGCTGAGTTGAACCGGAGTCTGGACCCCGAGTGCGAGGACGAGGCGCGCATACTCTGCGAGGAGGAGCCCCGGTATAGGCGGAAACGGATAGAGGAGCTGAGGGATATGGTATACGGTAAGGATTTTTTATTTGTTAGCACTATATGTGGCACTATCAGAGAAATTACTGAGGGTGTTTGATATTATATTTGCCACCAGTGCCGCCATGTAGCCTTAGGGCACAGAGTACTAAATAGTTACTACGTAACTTAGGGTCTATCGTGTAACGATACAGCTGTCATGTGTCACGATAATATGTCTACTTGACACGAAAGACCCTAAAGCTACATAGCGACACCTGGTGGCAAATAGAATGTCAAACACCCTCATTCCCAGGCGTGGGGAAGTACGTCATTTAGTACAGTGTATTTTTTGTCCAAAAAATTGGCCATGCCGTTTTTATTACTTAATTTTATAGGATTTATGATTATATATGCAGGTCGAGAACACCCGACTGCCCATTTCATATTGAAGAATGCAAATTAGTACTTGAAAAAAAATCTATGGTTTCCAGAAAAAATATAGAAACAGTTGTAGCTCAAAAGTTTGATATTCTTTTAATATTGTATTAATTGGTCTAAATAGTGTCTTAAAAGCCCTGCGATAACGAAAAACATCCAGGCTTTATTTGTTCAAGATAACGTATTTATGACTGAATTTGTAAATGTATGTTTTATTTTTTTAACGCCATGTCTTTTCATATTTGGATTTGAAACTAAGACTGAAATATTCTTTTTATTGTTACTTATAACCCAAAAAAAAAATGGGATCCAAATGAGGCGGGGCACCGGAGTTATTCAATTTTATATTATTTTGGATAGGGTTGTTACCGTATATTTAGTTGAATAATATTTGAAGTAGGTTTTTATATTATGCTCATTTTTCTAATGAAGTTCATAACTTCAACAAAACGATACGTGGGAGATATACGTGGATATACGTGGGAGATCCATGTTTCGGCACGAATGGGCCGGCTCGACCGGAGAAATACCACGTTCTCACAGAAAACCGGCGTGAAACAGCGCTTGCGCTGTGTTTCGCCGAGTGAGTGAGTTTACCGGAGGCCCAATCCCCTACCCTATTCCCTTCCCTACCCTCTCCTATTCTCTTTCCTTTCCTACCCTCCCCTATTACCCTATTCCCTCTTAAAAGGCCGGCAACGCACCTGCAGCTCTTCTGATGCTACGAGTGTCCATGGGCGACGGAAGTTGCTTTCCATCAGGTGACCCGTTTACTCGTTTGCCCCCTTTTTTCGTAAAAAAAAGATGACTCGTTTGCACATTTTACTCCTAATTTTATTTAAAAAAAATGTCGTACTTGTCCAGCCCAGTCTCCTCCACGACACGACTGAATATTGACTTGATATGCCCTGACCAAATCTTTGATCCTCCATCTGCCTCCGTGATTAAATTTCTAGATGATAAAATGCACAATATTCGCAAGACCATCTTTTTTGCACGTAAAGCAAAACAATATTTGCAGGAGCAGCTGCATAAAAATCATGTTGTGTATAAAAATCGGACACAAGTGCATAAAAATAGAATGTTGACATAACAATTTGACATTGACAGTGTCCTATATGTTGACCTAGCGGCCCTTTTGTCGACCTTCTCAATCCTTTTTAAATTTACTCGTACCCGAACAAGGTAAACGCTTGGTCGCGAGTTAACACCCAAACTTATCGTACTAACTGTTGCTCAGACATGGGCGTACCCAGGTTCTGGGCCAGGGGGGGCAAATCAGCAGCAGCTGCCCCCCCTGTCCCCCCCTGAGTACTGAGATAATATTAGAGCTTTTTAGCAGCTTTTTACCGAGCTCATACTGTTTTTTAACACGTCAAAGACTCTAAAGCCGTGATTCTTAACCGGTTGTCCCTGGAGGCATTCCAAGTGGTCCGCGAAGCCATCCTAATCTTACGAGCCAAGCTCGGTCAAACAGCTAATAATATGTGAGAATCAAAAGTTAGTAAAGAGTATGCAGTCACAAAAAACACTTTAAATGAAAATCTGTAGACACTGTACTGTTACTATTAGATTTTCCAAATAAAAATAATCGGCCAAGTCCGAGTCGGACTCGCGCACGAAGGGTTCCGTACCGTTATAGAGCGAAAATAAGGAAAAAAATTGTGATTTTTGTATGGGAGCCCCCCTAAATTATTTATTTTAATTTTATTATTTAATATTAAATTAAGTACTTAAGTACACATAAAATTGAGGATTTTGTGAAAATTTCAAGTGTCTACTGCGTGAAATTTTAATGGTTGTTTTCCCGCAGTGAAATGATTCTATATTAGTGATACAATAATTATTATAGATTTTTGAAGTGTTTAGGGTTCCGTATCTAAAGGGTAAAAACGGGAACCTATTACCAAGACTTCGTTGTCTGTCCGTCTGTCCGTCTGTATGTCTCCAGACTGTAACTCAAGAACGGTAATAGCTAGAGAGTAGAAATTGTCACAGATTGTGAATTTCTGGTGCCGCTATAACAACAAATAAGTATTAAAAACAAAAGTAAGCTCATATTTAAGGGGGGCTCCCATTCAAAAATCATTTTTTCCATTCTTTCGCTCTATAACGGTACGGGACCCTCCGTGCCCGAGTCTGACTCGCACTTGGCCGATTTTTTTTTATATTTGGCTTTTCCATTACGCGACGACATAGATTGGAATTTTATTGTGAAAATATTACAATAAATCTTTAGTTTATAATAAAATGTCATTAATACAGTACTTATAGAAACAACTAACAATTTTATGTAATACCTGGATAATACATATTTAAAGTTTTTGCTTACTTATCTCAAAGAGCCACTTTAACAAACACCAAAGTATTTGCATATTAAAGTTGCCCTCATTATAATTTATATAATGCAAAATGTTATTAAGATGAGAATTTTTAAAATTTTAATTATATCTTCATAACTTGTTTTGTCGAAAATCTTTTGTTTAAATTAAAAGTCTCAAAATTGGTACCTCGTGGCTTGTGGCAACTGGCTAGCATTAAAATAAGTATAAATATAGTATTATTAAATATTCATTATTAATCTTATATATTTAAACGAGCAATTCTTGTATATATATAAATATATAATTGAAATCTCGGAATCGGCTCCAACAATTTTCATGAAATTTAGTATATAGGGGGTTTCGGGGGCGATAAATTGATCGAGCTGGGAATCATTTTTAGAAAATGTCATTTAATTCGTGATTTATAGAATACCGAGCAAAGCTCGGTCAAATAGCTAGTAATTAATAATAGCAGATAATAATATATTAATAATTTAATAATATTATAATATATATACTTACTCATAAAATTGTTTTTTAATTTCTTTGATAAAAAGTATAATAATATTATGACGAGGATATTAAGTATAATCAAAGCTTTGAATTTCGACTAATACAGAGACATTCTCATTCATTTTGAATCTAATTTTGTTTGTCATATTAACATTATGGTCACGCAAAATTTGAATCAAAATTAAAATGTATCTTTTGCATCTCTTTATCGTCAAACTTGTGTCAGCTTGTGTGAATATAAAGATCGTGGTCGCAACAGCACTACACGAAAAATTAGCCCGGAAAAACTAATAACAGCTTATGCTTTCCCATTACTTAATAAGTTATAATGAGCCTTGCTGAAACCCTGGGACATGCAGTAGATTTCGATTCTGGCCACTTCGTAGTTATATTAGTTTGAAATTCGACCTACAGTCGCTACAGTACCAAAAATTAAAACTTTTAGGTCTAATTAAAGTTTTTTCTGTAATAATATTATGTCATAATAAATTATTCATATTAATATTCGTTCGTTGTAACTTTAATTATGTTAATCGACTCCTGAATGAGTTTTTAACCTTAATTAGGCTAAGTTTAATGGCGTCAATAGACAAGAAATTGATTATAATATTTAAATTTCATAAGAATTTGTTCGAATATCGTAAATTATTATATTTAAAACTATGTTAAAACTAAAATTAAATGATAAAAAAATTAAATAATTACATTACGCACATAGTATAATATGAAAGTTAAAGAGACAGAGAGCAAAAGCTGTTTCTCTCAGTGTTTCTTCTACTCAGTGTGAACTTGGCAACATCGCATTTACACCTCCCTGCAGCTATGCACCCCTGGTGAATTATTTTACAAATCCGACGTAACTCCCGATTGGTCTCCCCCGACTGACGACGGCGAAACCGATTTCATACATACGGAACCCTAAAATCGCCCAAGTGCAAGTCGGACTTCCGCATGAAGGTTTCCGTATATGATATATAAAGCAAAAATACTAGCTTCTAGCGGTTTTTAAGATACATCTTGGAGACAGACATAATATTATATTGTATAGACAGACAGACGGACAGGCAGCGAATTATTAGGTCCGTTTTTACCTTTTCGGTACAGAACCCTAAAAATATCCACGCTCAGATATGGAACCTCTTATTATAAATATTTTGATGTTAGCGAATAGAGACACACGTCACACACACGTGGAGGTTAGGTTAGGATAAAAGACCGCCCGCAAAGAGTAAAAATAACTTTTCTTGCCGCAAAAAAGGAAATACTTAAATGTAATACGAGATCCAGCGATTTTTAAATTCTAATTTTTTTTCTTTAAATAAATCGTACTCGAACGTACTCAAAATGTCATATACTTACTACTCTACTAACTCACTAAAATAAATTATGTCTCTTCAAAAAGTTGTAACTAGTTTTTTCGGTTATCAACTATAAACAAAAGTAGACAGTATTATATCATAATTATTCATAATATTAATTAAATTTGCTAACCGGCAGACCTTGAGGGTCAACAACCTGACTAAAGCTGCCGAAACCCGACATGAGATAACTCTTTTAAAAACCTTATTTGGTAAAATAAACATTTTGCAAGTCACGCTTAGTGTAGCTGTTTTTTTTTTTTGTAATGAGGAATGAGGATTTCAGAATTCTGATAATGTTTTCTTCTAATATTTTTTTTAATGAAATAAAGGGGCAAACGAGCAAACGGGTCACCTGATGGAAAGCAACTTCCGTCGCCCATGGACACTCGCAGCATCAGAAGAGCTGCAGGTGCGTTGCCGGCCTTTTAAGAGGGAATAGGGTAATAGGGGAGGGTAGGGAAGGGAAGGGAATAGGGGAGGGTAGGGAAGAGAATAGGGTAGGGGATCGGGCCTCCGGTAAACTCACTCACTCGACGAAACACAGCGCAAGCGCTGTTGCACGCCGGTTTTCTGTGAGAACGTGGTATTTCTCCGGTCGAGCCGGCCCATTCGTGCCGAAGCATGGCTCTCCCACGTGTATATATATATGCGGCTGACTCGTCTCACAAGTCACAAGTCACCACCATCTAGCTGTCGCTGTTTTGAAAGATAAGGTTCTACGAATAATAAAACTATATTTTAATATTCGTAGCTTATCTGTACGTATATATGAGTAGGTATCTTGATTTGTACGTATATGAGTCTTGAATCTTGATACTTGAATTAAATGATTACTATTATTATTATTATATTATTATTATTATCTTTCAAAACAGCGACAGCTAGATGGTGGTAACTTGTGACTTGTGAGACCATTCAGCCCCAAGATTATTGTTATTTTCATTTTTCCAACCTGCCACTTCATGGCATCATGTATCAAAAGTAATATTTTTAAAATACTCCCAGCAACACTAACTTTAACTATAACTTTAACTGCAATGCAAAATGTCAAATCTTTGGTTAAAGTTAAGAATGGACGCCATCAAGATGCCATATTTAATCATACAAAAACGCCATTTTTGACAGTTCTCCTTTACCAGCAGCGCCCCCGCCCACGTTCATTTATAACTCTGTTGGACCAGCTGTCATCTGTCAATTTCTCCGGGCAATGTTAAGGTTAAAGTTACAACTAAATTTAGCCTCAACCATAACTTTAACCTTAACTTTTAACTTTAACCACGCCTCTGGTGCAACCCAACCTTAAGGTTTACTATAAATGCTTACAATTTATTAAAATAATTAATGTATTTCCTCTGATAAACCAAAAGTTTGGTAAGGCTAATTATAACCTGGGCTCTCTGGCCTACGGATCCATCCCCTAATGTAGAGGCACAGGTAGAGCTTTTCCCTGAAATAAGTGATAACGTTTCTTAGCGAAGCTCGCGTTGCGTCTTAGAAAAATCTTAGTAAAAAGCAGATATCTTTAATTTCATTTATTTAAAGACATGTAAGTACAAACATTCAAGCGATTGTAATAATGAAAATATTATTTATTTTAGGACCACTTAACGTACAATTTAGTACTGACATAATTTCCACAAAGCTGGAGCAACAAATTGTCTTTTGTGTTGCTTTCAATAATTTAGTCTTGAGGATCCAGATGTACAATAATAATTATTATTTATTAGTAGAAGAGTAAACTTCTAAATTTGTTCCTGTTGAAATCAATTTGCTAGCGACTCCGGGGTAAAAGAACTCTGAACAAATTGTAAAAATACTTCCTAGTTCTAATTCGTTTTGTGTTGAATCACGCTTGCTCTTTTGGTATACTTACTGACCTTTCCTTATGTATAGGTATAACAAAATAGAACCAGGGAACTGCCATTTTACGAATTTAAATAACTACTATTTAGCATTTATTTACATAATGTCAGCTGCAGCGTCAGTTCCTTTGTTTTCAGAAAGGGGCGAGTGTCTTCCTCCGCGCATCGACGACGAGTTTTTGCTCCGATTCCTCCGCGCCCGACGTTTCGTGCCCGCGCGAGCCCACCGCCTCGTAAGTTCTGCGCTCCTGGTACAAATGGTTACGCGTCTGACAAATCGAGTCGACTCTGAGCCAAACCACGGGGCAAATAGGAACGATCTTGGCACAACTCCGTTATCCGCCTCTCTGCTATGCTTTCTGCGATGCTAAGCTATAAAAAATGTACTTACCATTGAACTGAGGTTGTGGTTATAAGTCCAAGGTTGAATTTAGTCTAATCTTAAACTTAAGAGCGTTCCTGACTCCAAAAATCAAACATCGTCCTCCTCTCTTCGCACTCACGCCCGTCTGTCTTCATATTATGCCAGGTGAAAAAGGACGGCGCGGAATCATCGCCGAGTTAGTTTTACTTGAATAAAAGACGAAACTATAATGATTATGAAAAAAGTGTTTTGAGCAAATTTAGGTTTTATATATTAAAAAATAGCCTTTTTAGATATTAAAAAATATCAAAGAAAAGACTTCAAAGATCCAAGCAAAAATGTATCTAAAACAAGGTTTTTTGTAAAAAAGAAACTATCAGCATTTTTTTAGTAATCGTGTTTTCGTGTTTTCGGCATTTAATCTTCATGAACTAAAGTTACTTGTGTCAAAAAATCTGTATTCTAGACCTTACAGATTTTGAGATCTAGGTTCAAGTATGTAGTCAAGTTAGGGTCAGACTCAGGTGCGCTCTTAAAGTAAAACCAGTTTTACTTTAATAGATTAGACTAGTGCCGAGTGTTTTTCAGTCCAGACTGAAAAACACTCGGGTGCGGTCTACTCTTCACCTATGCCATATTAAAATCATTCCAATACTTTCTGACCCTACTCAAAGTAACAATTAATCAACTTGTGATTCATATTATTGTGATCTTCCACGGGTAAAACTTTCCTGTAAGCCAAGCAACGATTCATTTAGAGTCATTTACTACGTATAGTTTCTGACGTGTATTTAAAGGTTTCAGAATGAAGAGTTGTCCTTTAATTCCAGCTGGTCCGCTACTGCCAGTTCCGAGACGAGCACCCTCAGCTTTACCAGGACGTGTACTGGTACGACCTGACGAAGCTGGGGCACATCTTCGAGGGTGTACTCTTCGATAGACCTGACGTGGGACGACTCATTGTTGTTAACTTGGGTGAGCTGCTTGACAGTTGACGATTTGACCAATTTGGAAGGGTGGACGTCCTCAAAGGTGCTTAATATCTCAGTGAGATATTTCCCTTTAGCACCTCCACTCTCCAACTCTTGATTCTACCAACTTTTGATTTGGTGAGATAATCTTCACCAAATCAAAAGATTAATTGTGTCTTACTTACCAGTTGAGATATAATTGAGATATTATGTGTATTCGAACAACTCAGAAACATCTATAATAATTGGCCTAGGATCCCTTCATAGAAGGACCTTCACCTAGCTGGTTAATGGATGAAAAGTATAATTAATTGCAAGTGGGTTGCCAAAAAAATTTCACTCCAGAATAAAAAATAAAATAAAACAACTTTTTTTTCTGGTTTGTTTAATAGACAAATTCCATACCAATCGAAAGTATGAAGCCCGTAGAATATGCAGCATTAACCAGACCGGTACTAGACGTATCGATTTACCTGCCTACCCAAGAGTTGTGACGGGAAAAATATGGACAACCTAACGTTTACATATTCTGGCTCCATACTTTCGATTGGTATAGAATTTGTCTATTAATCAAACCAGCGAAATGTTCCAAATTATTTTTTAATTTTTTTTCAATTTTTTTTTGAGCAACATTCAAAAAATGAGAATTAGACTTCAAAAGGAAGGTTATGTGCATTGAGATACATAAATCTCAATGGTTATGTGCAATTATGTGTGTTGACTGTTGACCATTTGACCAGGAATAACCATGATTGCTGATTCGGCGTTAATAGATGAGTTTGCTTTCTACACGCTCATATTATTATTATTCATTAGCTTGTATTGACATTCATTCATACATACATTCATAAGCGGCTTATAGCATTTGAATGTGATATTTGGCAAACCAAATATCAAGCTCAAATGCAATAAGCCGCTATAAAATATGATTGATTTAATTTGGTAACGAACGACTTACGATATCAACAAATTATTATGATTGTACAAGTTAATCATTAGTCGCGAAGAGGAAAACCGTTAAATGACATTTATCTAATAATAATAGGTTCTAAATCTAGTTTGTTAGTCACATCCTGCCTTCATAGTTCATATTATTAAAATCAAAGCTATTAACATTATCTGTATTATTTGGGTCAGTAGAGATAGCAGAAATATTATCTTTAGCATGGACTGTAATATATTCTATTTTTTTATAGTAAGTATAGAATGGAGATGAATGTACGAATGTTTCAGATTCATTTTGAAGTAATTAACAAATTTCTTAATACTTTCGTACATATACTTACTCGTACAAAACAAAATCCAAGAAAAAAACATTGCGCTTTAATATCAGAATATGGATAGTAGACCTAATAAAAAGATTGTGGCATATTGTGATTATATTGAAAAGTAGACGAAGTTGTTAACTAAACATGCAAAGTGATGCTCGAAAAACATTACGTGTGGCCTGTGGGTATAAAACAGAGTGTCTCTCAACTGAAATACTTATCTCAAGGCGTTAGCTTTAAGCGTTTTGTTCAAAACATAATTTTAGGGTTGTAATACAAACATGCACACTGCCTTGCATTTCAAACATAAAATAATTAGAGACACAAGACATGTGTGACAAACATACATGCCTCTTATGCAAAGTACTCACATACGGTTTTACTTGATCGAGCAATAACAGAGTAATAATTATAAAAAACACTGCTCGGGTTTTCGTCCACACATTCATTTTATACGTGGGAGAGCCATGCTTCGGCACGAAGGGGCCGGCTCGACCGGAGAAATACCACGTTCTCACAGAAAACCGGCGTGAAACAGCGCTTGCGCTGTGTTTCGCCGAGTGAGTGAGTTTACCGGAGGCCCAATCCCCTACCCTTTTCCCTTCCCTACCCTCCCCTATTCCCTTCCCATCCAATCCCTACCCTCCCCTATTACCCGAAATCCTCTTAAAAGGCCGGCAACGCACCTGCAGCTCTTCTGATGCTGCGAGTGTCCATGGGCGACGGAAGTTGCTTTCCATCAGGTGACCCGTTTGCTGTTTTCATAAAAAAAAAAACAGCATTACATGATAGCTTTACCCGAAATCAAGTAAAAATTATCGTGTGGAAAATGTGAACACGTTTGAGCATGGCTTGAGTAAAGCTCGACGGCTCGCGTTCAGAGGAAATTAGATTTACCTATTTAATTCCATCCAGCTGGCTCGATGCGAGCCTGAAGGCTGAGTTTTGTGGTCCACATGGTAATTTTTACTCGATTTGGAGTAAAACTATCGAGTAAAACCGTATGTGAGTACTAAGCATTAGACTTCCTCATACCTTCCAGGTAAATGGAACCCAGACATCAACCCCATAGAGGACCTGATAAGCTGCGTCCTACTGGTCCTGGAGATCGGCGTGATGCAGCCCAAGCTCCAGGTGCTGGGAGGAACCACAATCATAGACTGCGAAGGCATCGGCTTCAAGCACATGCGTCAACTGTCGCCCAGCGTCGCTGCGCTGTGCCTCAACGTTATGGGGGTAACATGAGTTTGTAGGAGTTAATTAGACGGGAGCGTTGGCATGCTGCCAGAAGGGCGGTGCCAGGTTAAAATGATCGCACATCTATCAGCACGCCGAACGCGCCGTATTTTAGAATTCGTTGTATGGAATGATGAGAAACCTCGTACATTCGTCCACACAGGGTCCACACCGTACGCGCTGCATTTTGTGTACTATGCGGTGCGTTCGACATGTTTAAAAAATTAAAAGTTAACGATAAAAGAATATTCTGATAGAAATAATTTTTATTATACTGTTGCCAAAGTTACAGTTTTATCTGTGTATGTATTATGGTCGATGACAGATGGGTGTACCACTTTTCCAACGTATTAGAACTAATTATTACCAAAACATGAATTATCTTCTTTGACTGTACCGTGACCTGCGAGTTTCGGATACGTGTCATACTGATCTTATGGTATTAGTGGTAATAAAATATAATGTCCAAAGTAACATTATATAATTTGCGAAGTCAGGTTATAAATTGTTAACTACATATCACCTTTTTGATTATTACATATTTAATAGTAGGTGTAAACTATGCCAAGCATTCCATAAGAAATGTTACTACAGTATTTACATAGTAAAAGAAGGGGTATTAATAAACATTGAACATAATTATTTTTACAACAAACTGGCACGAACAATAATAATTATTATTTCCAGTTTTTATTATCTCAGAGTTCACAGAGTTCAAGAGAGTAAACAATCAGAGTGGTCACTGACCTTGAGCACAGTCCTTGCAACTCCTGGTCCCCTGGTGAACGAAGCTCTGGCTTGAGTCACGCCTCAAGGAACACGCCTTACTCCCTCCCCCCTTTGGGAAGTGACGTTTCCACTTGTGAATAGCCCCAAAGGAAATAATTGTGCACATTGAATATACAGTTAAATATGACACACACAATAATAATAATAATTATTGTGTTTCATATGGGATTTTCCAATAAGGACTTGACAACTTTTTTTCAAAATAAAATTAAAACCATTTGAGATATTTCAACAATTTTAGTATCGAATAAGTACAATAAAAACATTTTTTAATGGAACTCGACTTCGCGCATAATATGGTCACCACTCACCGCAGGCCCGTTTGCAGCGATGATTCTTTGAACGTGCTTTGAACCCAATTTTGTATGACTTTGCTACACATTTCGGCTATTTCGCGTTTAATTTTGGCTCTGAGCTCTTCCAACGGCGTCGGCTTATCCAACGACTTGACGCAGCCTCTAAGAAAAAAATCTAGAGGCGTTATATAGCACGAAAAAAGGCGGTTAATCGACTGGTCCATATTTTGAGCTAATACGCTCATCAAACTTGCTCTTCAATAAATCGATTGTAATTTGTGATGTGTGGCTTGTGGTGCCGTCCAATGGAAACCTCATGCTGTCCAAGTCCATATTATCTGCCAAAATAATCTATAAACATGGCCAATCTGCCTGACTACAAGGGCGAGAATTACGATCGAAAATCGGAGTTCGCTCTTAAAGTAGCGGCCACCGACTCTGAATTACTGTAGTACTAGTAAATTTTTAAGACGTTGCTGGTTCGTGTACTTCACCATGATAAAAATGTTATGTCTAATGAGTAAAATGACAGTAAGGCCGCGTTTCCACTGACGCGGAGCTGGGCGGAGAGGAGCTTAGCAGTTAGCGGTGCCCGAATTGACCAATCACTATGCTCAAAATCTCCGCTCCGCCTCAATGGAAACAGCACGAGCGAAGTGGAGCAGAGCCGAGCGGATATTCATAATAATAAAAATACAGCGAGGCGATGCGGTGCGAAGGACAACGAGCATTGGGATGCAGAGCGGAGGACAGCGTGCAGCGGTGCGGAGCGGGGCGGCGCGTGACTCGCGCGCAGTGCCTCAGTTAATCATTCCACTCCACTCCACTCCGCTCCATTCCACTCCACTCCATTCCACTCCACTCCACTCCGCTCCGCTTCAGTGAAAACACTGACACCTTTTACTGCACCTCTCCGCCCAGCTCCACGTCAGTGGAAACGCGGCCTAACAGTGTGAAAGGGTGCGTCCACAAACTAAATTCAATATGCTCAAGTCCTTATTGGGAAACCCTTTATATTATATATAATCAGATATAATTGTTTCACACGTCTGTAGATTTCTAAAGAAAATGAAAATAAATTAAGCCTAATTTTGTTAATTATGAAACGTCATTGTCATACGCAGTAAATATTTTTTCCTTGTTTCACCGTATGGTTCACTTTTAGGCTTTTAGCATGACTATTGATGTTTACCGCACATACGGTAGTTGGTCCCAGACGTATTGACTAGTTCTTTGCTCTGGACTAGGCCGACTATGTTGCGAGAATGCCGTATGCGCTTGGGAAACCATACAGGCATTTAAAAATCTTGTCCCAGGCGCTACAGTATTTGAAGAGTGGTTACTACGCCCTGATAAATCATCCACAACGGATGCAAAAGCCTAGTTTTTTTGTTAATTTTTAAAAAACTTTCATAGAAATATGTCACTTCCATACAAAACCAAAAGTTACCCTGAAAGTCCTGAAACATTAGGAATTTTGTACATTCCACCCTATTTTCAACGCTTTTTGGCGCATATTCTTTCCGTATCCCCTCACCTTCTACCAGGGTCTCATAACTTGATGGTGGTTTCAGCTCGCTGTTCCCGTCCAGCAGCGCGCAGTCCATATCATCAACTGCTCCAGGATGTTCGAGAGACTATTCTACGTGTTCAAGCGAGTGGCGCCAGCGGCTGATGAGATATGGAAGAAGGTGCACTTCCATGGATACGACTTAGCTTCTTTGCAGAGGTAAATATACTAAATACAGTTATAGATCTATGAGCATTTTTACGTCAATCTTATCTCTTTCATAACAATAAGTAAGGCAAAAAAGATAGTTAAACAATCGTAGGAAACTTGAAGTAAAAACAGATAAATAAACTGTGCCTGGCCGAAACTTCGACTTTCGACCAACTTATTATTGCTCGATATTGCATTGGGCTTAAGTCAAACAATATAACAATAATTATTTAATTGTACGTTGAAAATTCTGTACTCAAAATGCGCAATAAATCACATGACATCTACCATGACATATTCTTATTCCCTATTTCAAAACACTCGAATTAACAATTCTCCTTCAATATTTCAGACACATAGATCCAGAATGTCTTCCAGAAAAGTACGGTGGTCTTCGCAAGACAGTCACAGTGGACAAGTGGCTGACCAAGATCAAGAAGTATAAGGACAAACAGTTCGACACAGATTTGGCGACGATGGGTTATGCCGTTTGATTATGCCTTTCATGTTGGCCCATTATGGATATTCGTATATGATTGCCTAATGCCTATGATCAAAGAGATTGGCAAACATGGTAGCGTTATATCTATCATGGCTTAATGTGAAGGTCTTTGGAACTCGCCTTAAACCAATTTCACTTACAACCCCAATTCATGTAATGTGAAACGTCGTTTCAAGTGTTGAGCATGGAACTAAGGCATTTTGGGAATTTTATCACTAAAATTTTACACCCAATCCTTATAACTACGTTATGTAAGATGGGCGTTGAAAATGTAGGAGATTGAAGATGACAGCGCCGACCATTAAAGTCAAGGCTGTGCCATACACATATTTCAGGCGGAATTTAAAAAGTGGGTCTTTGAAATTTTGTTTTAACTTTTAGGTCGTAAGAGAATATTATAAGTCAGGAATTCTGGATTATTGAAGAGAAAGAATAATTGCAGCAAAATCCTTTTCCAACCCAGTTGCCTATTACCTATAATTTAAACAAGCAAAGCCTTCGTCTGGTAAATTGTTAAAAGCGAGATCAAGGCGTTATGTAGTAAGACGCCTGCGCATAATCGTATAAAATTTTATGACAACTGAATATTTGCTCAATATTTTTGTCAGGATATAGGACATACAATATAGTACATAGTATTATGCATAGGCACATTAGGATAGCCGAGGTCATATTTTATTTTGTACCTTGCCTGCCTTAGGTCTTTAGGAGTCAGTAGTGCAAATGTCAAGCTATTTACGAATGACGTGGACGCCTAATAAATTTAACTAATCCTTGGTATTGCACACGGTAGGTAGTCCAGGTTACGCTGTATACACAGGGAGTCCCAAGACCAACAGTCCCTGGCTGCATGAGACGAGATACTAGGAACACATAATCTGTAAAGCATTTTCCTATCTAAAAATAGGGTTACCAGAGCCAGGGTTCTGAAAAACTGCAGGGTTATTATTAGAATATTGTATAATAATTTGTATATAGTAAAATATAATATTGTCGTGTCGCGGTGTTTGTTGCTCCTCTGTAACGGCTGCATTGATTTTGATGATGTGTGCTTGTCGGATAGGCCAGTATGTAACATATATGGCAAAATAACGTTTGAGCCGATGCAGGTAACTAGTAACATTTCTGGTCTATTTTTAGTGCTATTTGGAAGTAAAATGATTCCTAGTCAATCTACTGAGTGCTGACTGAAAAATAATTGTTAAGTATAAACAATACAATTTTCTAGTTATTTTAATGACAATAATTAAGAGTTCATAATTATATTCTGTGATAATTTATTTTCTTATGACGTAATAAAATGATTATTTTAGTAAACATGTTTTCTTGACTAAATTCTAACCCTTTTCTTTTACCAATAATAGGGTACACTCTGTATAATGTATAGTAAGACGTTATAACTTATAGTATTATAAAAATAAATCAATAAATAAAGGTTTATTTGACCCAATATGACATTTCACATTACACTACAATAATTCACATCAACAATTAGTTAGAATTTATGCAAACATTAAAACATAACAATACAACACGAATAAAACCGGACACAATAACATAAAAACGAGAAACAATAATAAACAGTACTAATTGAAATAAATCAGTAAATGGATTAGATGGAATGGTAGGTAGGTAGTGCAATGCCTTATGTGCCAAAAAGGACACCACTCAGGCGTAACTCGAAACCCGAAAACCCGGGAAAACTCGGGTTTTGGGGATCATGAAAAAACCCGGCTTTTCGGGTTTTTCGTTTTTTTGATAATTAATAAAGGCCAGACCTGATTTAAGGTATTTATAATAAACTAACATACAAATTATTTATTTTATAACATATTGTATAGGTTCAATTATTTATATTGGTCATAATTAAACAAAATATAATATTTTAAAGTAAAAGTTTCGTTTTAAGAGCATTAAAGACTAATTGTCATAAAAATATTTATTAATAATAATTAATAATACATATTTTAAAAATCCTACCCAAACTATTCAATGTAAAAAAAGCCAAGTCTCTTCAAACAATCTATCTTTCGCAAAAAGTTTTCAAATTTCATAGAATATAGTTTTCAATCAACATCCAGTGATTGACCACAGTTTTGTTTATTATTAATTCATCAAAGGCTTACAAAATAAAGTATGGACAGCTTCAAAGGGTTCTAACTTCTAAGTCTGCTGAAAGTATCGTAGACTTTTGATGATGGGCAAGTCAGCCTCTAGTGACAAAACGTTGAAACTTGTATGGACCGTAATTGCTGATAAAATACATCCATCAACAAAGTCTTCGGGATATTTGCATTTTTGGTATATGTAAAAACCTGTCAGGAATTTTTGAAGACAGTGTATGGAATGACAATGATAGCTTATTTTTTGGTATTTAAAAAAACATATTATTAAAACATTTTCCCGAATTTTATCATATAACGACAAGTCAACCAATCTTTATTTCGTTTTATAAACTAAAAATGTCATTCGAATGAGATATTTTTATTGCTGATTGTCAAATTAATAGTAATAATTTATACTGATCGATGTTTGGCATTATTTTTACTAAAAAATATGTTTTGTGCTCTGCTGCGGTATGACGCCCAGTCTTCTTTGCAATTTAAAGTCATTATTTTCAGTTGTCTAACTTACTAAAAACCCTTAAAGGGTTTTGTTTGTCGTTATGTTTTTTGTCATTATTTGTTATATTCACAACAAAACAAAAAGCGACAATATAAAGACTATGCAATCAGGTTCCAAGAAAGCAACCAGCCCCTAGAAACTGACAAAATCATGCCGAGGAGTTTCCATCAAGTATAATCTGAATCCATATTTTTGTATCGCGGTCTGGCAAATGCGGCAGATTGCTTTTCATTGCTTGAGAGACTAATGTTGGTAACACGTAATAGGACGAATGGTGGCTTTCTTTAGCCGGCCGTGTATGTCATACTTACTGCGGAATTATTAAAACACGTGATTTTAGTGAATCGAGATGAAATATAACAAGCAGAGTTTTTACCAGCACCAGCGCCAGGGACTATTTCTTGTGTGTAACAGCATGCCAACCATGGGGTTAATCTTCCAAATTCATTAAAAGCAACCTTCAGCATTTGCCATAATATTATGGTCTGGTCTGATCAATCATATGGTAATCTGACATGAATTTTGTCTATTGTGACTAGAACTAATGATTATTAATAACTTGACAATCAGCAATAAAAATGTAAACCGGGTACCCGGGTTTTTATTTTAAAAAACCCGAAAACCCGGGTTTTGAAAATTGTGTCCGGGTTTCGATGCCCTATCTGTAGCGAGCACTACAGCGCCTGGTGTTCTGTGGCTCCTGCAGCCTGCTGTCATTGTCCTTTTAAAGTCTATATTACTATCTATATTACTTTGTTTTGTCCTTTTAAAAGTCTTTTAAGCCTTTCTGAACAAAATATTGTATAACTATAACGTTTGTATACAAAACTAGATGACGCCTGCAACTTCTTTGCGCGTCGTTTATCTCGCGGGAACCGTACATTTTTCTGGAATAAAAAATGTAACCTATTTCCTTACTCCGGTTTCAAAGTATCTCCATACCAAACAGCGTTTGGGGGTGAAGAGGTAACAGACAGACAGACACACTTTCACATAAAGTTTCAGCTGGTTAGAGTTCCGTTATAGGGTTCTGTAATCAACAAAACTTTTGACTACTGAACCCTAAAACGGAACCCTAACAAGCTGATTTTTTGTATATTGGTAGGTCAATAGTTATATAATTTAAGAGTAACATTGTCCTACAAATAGATCATTCCATATTTTAGGACCAGCTAGTCAAAGTTTGAAATCCTTTCTATCGCTGTTAGCTACCACTTTCAAGATTTTTCGCAGACAAAAAATATGTTGTTCGTCTTATCAAAATGAAGCTACTCTCAAAAAATTAGCTTGGTAGTAATTAAAAAAATGTTCTAGGGAACCCGGACTATTATTATTACAATGCAAAGTTTATTAAAGTGTATTTTTTTGCAATTTAAAAATCCAAATACACACCCTTATCTCCTTTATGGTAAACACTGTATTATATTATCTAAATGTACCTCTAAATTATGTAATTAACAATAAGACATTTACCTACCAAGAAGATTAGAAATTGGAATAATACTATGAAGACTAGAAATACTAGAACACTATGCAACAGATGACGCCATAAAACAAATGAAAGCTAATTTCTAAGTTCTAACGTCATATTTAACGTGAGTTTCTCTTGAGACTAGGCGTTAGAGATAATGTTAGCAAAAACATAGGTACATAGAGACAATGTTGAGACTAGAATGCACTGTTGCTGTCTACTTTTAGTCACGAGTCACAATTTAGGACAAAGCTTAAGTACTAAATATCTATAACTCGTTTACAAGCATAATAACATAGTGCGCGCCAGATAACTCTGCGCGCAGTCAAAATCGCGAACCTACAATTTTTTTTTTTGTTCTAAGCTCTTAACATGGGCGTTCCGAGGGGGGGGAGGAAGGGGGGCTGCCCCCCCCTGGATTATGTTGACGACAACACAAGCTTATGTTGACGACAACCTAGCTTATGAAAAATCTGATTTGCCCCCCCCCCTGGTACGCCCATGTTAAGAGTACTTAAGAGCTTCGAACAAAAAAAAATACTGTAGGTTCGCGCTCACTTTGTCGGCTAACTAATAAGCAAAAAAACAGCCCAGTCACGCGCTCAGTACGTTATTTTAAAGATAGCCCCACTTTGTGTAAATATAAAGCATGTGTTGATTTTAAAAGTTAAAGAAAATAAGTGTGTAGTTTGCTTTTTATAGTAGCCTGAATGATAAGGTAATTTTAGTATTATTTTTTTTTTACTTTAAAAAAAAATGTATTCGGCTCCGCGGGCCACAAGGTTAAACAGACGGCGGCCGCATGTGGCCCGCGAGCCGCGTGTTGTCTACCCTTGCTTTAGGGTGAAGGGTGTTAAGGAGTACAACTTTCATTTTCCCTTATTTAAAGAAAAAAAACATTACGCTGCAAAAACGCTGCTACAAAATTATAAAAAAAGGTACATTTTTAGCGCAAAAAACACTCATAAAGTATTATCACTTAGTGTGGTGGCTGTAAAATAGGACAAAGGGTACTTTTACTTTCATCTTTTTCTCAGACACGGATCTAGGGGATATTTTCATCAAGTCATCGCTTAAGGCTTTCCAAATATTTTGTCTATTTGGATTTAAAGAGGCAGTAACCCTAAAATTAGCATAATGTTAACGTGACACGTACAAGGTCGTTGAGTCTTGACGTACTACAGCTGGACATGAATATTCATTGTCCTTGTATGGATTACGCAACACAATTGCAACATTAACATTATGAATATTTTGACTATCGACTAACGCCTGATAAGTGGAAAATCTTTGTCACAAATTAAAATTTACACAAAATTGATGACATGAGAGGACGAATTCACAAATTGTAACTTGTCCACTTCGACATCTGGCTTATACCTATATCTATAGGCTATACATAAAATCCAACTATTTTTGACTTTGACTACGAAATTGGTGCCGCGTTCAAAGCTCAGTCTCAAGCTGACGCACTAGAGCATAACGATGATTAAGAAGCTGTTGGTAATGATGACGTGGGTGATGATTCAGAAGAACTTCATCTTAGCGGACTGCAGGAGGAATACACAGAATATGGTAGTGACGCGCGTGACGTTTACTACGAAGTTGGAGCCGAGTTTGAAGCTGTTGAACAGTCTGAAGTTGACAGGCTGCAGAGAGATATAGTCCACGAAGTGACGCAGGGCACGCTTCTCCTTGATTCTGATACCTGAAGTGTTCAAGAGAGAGCGGTGAGAATCAGAATCATTCAGGAAATTTCTTAAAATAATCAATTAATTTCTTTTGGTTGCCAGATGGTAAACAAACTACTTATAGTGAATTTTGGGCCTAAAATAGTTATAATTATTAATTATTAAAAATCATACTGTTTTTTTTTTGTTCGACTTCAATCTAAAGTATAAGACAAGTCACGGAAATGAAAATTTTGGATCATGCCTTCATTAATGAAAAATACGAACTTTTTCTTAAGCTCTGCTGAACGAGCAGCATCTTGATGTCCTCACACTTATACACTGTCATCTCTGCGACGAGACAGGGCAGCAGGTTCATGAGATTCATGTTGATCACCGTTATCATAAATGGTACTGTCACATCCGTCTACAAATACAGGAATGTGATGATAATGGTTAAAGGATAGAAGTTTTTAAAAATGCTATGAGTCCAGAATCATGTTAATCCATGAGTCCATTTGCTTATATATATTACATTTGTTACTTTAAAGTTGTAACTGCTTTTTATGTGGACATCAATAAGATGATCTGATAAATTGATTCATAGGCAGATGTCGGACGGATTACATGGAGAAGTGAATATAAATTAAAATGCAACTGGTTGGGTACTTACGCCGCCAAATTGTGATAATATATACAAACCAATGAAGATTCCTAACACTTCTGTTGCGAGCCGTAAGACAAACTAAAAGAAGAACACAATATTGGATTTTAGTTAATAATTTTAACGATTTCTTTGATTTATGAAAAATGACACGTATAATACATTTTTGATCTATTTATGTTTGGCTTATAACCCAAGTGCCAGAATTTCGTCATTTTATAAAAGCTGAAAGTTTATCTTTTTATGAACCCTATATAGTAAAGAGAAAAGTTAAAAACTAAGACGAGATTCCCTACATTTATCTAGAAGAAAATAAGATAAAAAAAGAAGTTAGGTAGACCTTCAGAAATGGAACATCCTGAAGTAACAGCGACTGAAACTCCATAGTTGATGGTCATTCTTACCTCTATTATGGAGGTCATAATATACAGTACAAATAAACTTTCAGCTTTTATAAAATGACGAAGTCTGGCTGTCGCTGACTCTTAGGTTATAACAAAAACTGAGTTTTAGATTCAGCACTCTTTGAAATAGTAAAGTAATATTGACTTACTGAAACTTGAATATTTTCTGCTACCTCCGCTGCCATTTCCACCAATGATACGTAAGCATTAAACAATTTAACTACATCTTTGTCTTGTTCTGTTTCAACTGTATCATACCACTCTTTGGGATATATTTCTTTAAGGTCATCATGGACACTAGTCACTCTGTTATGAACCAGTAGAATTAGATAAAACCTCCAAACACACTCCAAGTCACAGCACGTTACTCTTATCTGTGACAAAATATACACTGACATTCTGGAAATTTTATCATCCTTAGAAATCAACATCTTATAAGACTGATAAAACTTATTGATTAAGAAATTAGTAATCATAAGTGAAGTAAGAATTATAAGCGCCCTTTCTTTTCGTTTTTTATTTGCGTCAATTTTTTGTAATTTCCTCTCTAGATGATTAAGGAATTCTTTGCCGTTCGCGACGTTGTATACAATTACACATACGAATTCGAAACTATAGGAGAAGTTCCAGAGGATGTTCAGAAAATCGTGCTCATAGTGCTCATGTATGGTTACAATAAATGTTATTAACGCCACACAAATACTCGTAAATGAATGAAGTTGTCTCAATCTTCTAGGAAGAGCACATTTATTCATTCCAAGCATGAAAAGAGGAATTACTAATATAATCATTATAGATCTCGACGTTTTAAACATTTTAATATTTTAACTTTTATATCAACCAGCCAGACTTAGGTCTTTGTTAGAAATTAGAAGTATCGACTTAGGTATATAAGTAAAGTAGTTCGCCATTAGGTACTTAATGTTGTCCTCAATCTCCATACTCTTTGTAATGTTACTTGTCGCATTATCTAAATGAATGACTTTACTCAAAGTCCTTATCATTAAATGTACTTAAACAATAATGTTAAGGACTTTAAGTAAAGTGCTCGATGTAGCATCAATCATTTCAGAAAATATCGTTGCTAATATTGAAATAGATTGTTTAGACGATTAAGTATAGAGTGAGACCAACAAAAAAAATTGTAAGGTAAAAACTTGACCAACAGAATGTTATATTATTAGGAAGTAATATCTGTAAAAATAGATAAATTGTAGTTTTTCATCACTCTAAGATTAATATAATAGGAGCGAAGAAATAGAGGAAAATGTGGAAAAAACGGGGAAAATTATTTGAAAGGGCTTATTTGAACGCGCTAATCTCAGGAACTGCTGGTCCGATTTTAAAAATTATTTCCGTGTTAGATAGCCCAGTTATCGAGAAAGGCTATAGGCTATATTTTATCACGCTAAGACTAATAGAAGCGAAGAAATAGAGGAAAATGTGTAAAAAACAGGGGAAATTATTTGAAATGGTTTATCTCACGAACTACTAGAGCATTTTTTCTGTTTTTGGCACAGATAAGAAGACTATATGAAGGGTCATAGGGTTTTTTCTGTGAAATATCTAATTTACGCAGGCGAAGCCGCGCGGAACGTCTAGTTATGAATATATTGACTATCGACTAACGACTGATGAGTGGAAAATATTAGTCACCAATTAAAATTTACAAAAAAATAAGACATGAGTGGACGAATACACAACTATTTCCCGTAATCTTTGAACAAACCTTGTGACTCATCTACTTCATCATCTGGCTAAATATGATATTTTGTACTTAATTATAAAAATATATAATTCATAAAATCCATTTTTTTTAATTTCAAATCATTTATTCGGTCATAATAAGCCTCCTTTTATGCAAAAAACGTCAATTTTCTAATTGTTAGAATTACGTACTTCATTCACTCAAGTCTTCAATAAAATTATAAGTAACACTAAGTGTCCCCTAGCGGTCATTAAGTGTACCTATCTTTCAAGATATGATTATGGTTTATGTGTCACCTAAGTCCTTAGACACTAATATTGGCAAAACAAGATTTTTCAAAAACGTGTCTGTGTTAAGAAATACATTACCCCAAAAGGCCGCTAGGGAATACTTAGCGTTAAGGACGCTATCACATTTTTTCACAAATATCAGCGATTCTCAGGTACCATTTTAAAGAATTAGGAGCCACACCGCGAGGATATTTTGGTTTCAAATGAAAGATAATATATTCATATTCACATCTATACCATAAAAATGTTATAGCCGCATACAACATTTTCACATAAAATACATTTTAATCATCACAATAATCGCAAAAGATTAAGAAAATTGTTTTTGATTAGGTACCATTATAGCTAAATACACTGAAGTAAGGAAAATAAATATACAAAAAAATTGTTGCTTATTTAGTCCCCTATACGAATAGCTAAATATTTTATAGAAAAATAAATAACATTTCCATTTATAAGAAAAATAAGAAACGCTCTCAAATTTCTTCATACATTTTCGCCCTATCAAGAAAGCGGCGAGCGTCGTAACCGCCACTGTACAAGGCGCGCTGATATTGAACGTTATTTTAATGTAGTTAAGGTCGATATTCGTACTGACCTGTTAATTTTTTGTCATAATTATTGAGATAGCGTCCTTAAGGGCGGTTGGAGAAAACGGGCATTAATGTCCACAAACAAACCCAATATAAGATCCCTTTGTTAGAAAATGGGAAAAAAACTAATTTCAGATGTTTCAAAAAAGGGCTGAATTCAGTAATCGCATTTTTACCGAATTAAAAGAAATTAAATATTGTTAATACTAAACGGCTATAATAATAATAAATCTTTATTTTCCTCACAAGCACTATTAAGGGCTAGATAACATTTTTAATCGACATAGTACATGCATAGGTCTGTGAGGAGCTGGTGTTTGTGTTAGGTCAGAAGCCTGTGGTACAAATCACCAGGTCCCCAACCTCAGACATTACAGTGAAACAAATCAGTTACGGAATTATATTAGAGACATAGGAAAAAACATTCATCATGATAAAAAATAGACAAACAATTAAAACTAAATTAACAAGTAGTTAGTGAATTAAATTTTCAGTACTTTTATGATAATTTAACTTTTGCAACCAATCCATGACTATAAATTTACATGTAGATTTGTGTAAAATTGTTATAAGATTGGGTCCAAGGAGACAGAAAATTTTTTGGGCAAAGGTGGTTTTATATAGAGGCACATGATAAGCTCTATCTCTTCGACGGATTTGTAGAATTGGATCAAAGTTACAAGTGGATGTTGTTATAAAATAACTTTTAATACAAAGAGTTGACGGACCGTTAATAACTTCAATTTCAAATAGAGATCGTTAGTTGGATGGTAATATGGAAGGAACAGGGCTACTTTCAAAAGTGACCTCTGGACACGCTCGAGTTTCAGAAGGGTAGTTTTGCACACGCTTCCCCATGAAGTAATGTAGTATTCCAATTGAGACTGACACAGCGCGTACTGTTTTGATTACAGATTTTGGAGCAACTAGTCTTAGGCCTTTAATAATAACTGAATTAAAAAAAAAGATAAAACCAACTTCAAAATTGTACTTAATTGAGAATTAAAACTGCCTATCTCCAAAAATACTGAACCGATTTTGATGAAACTTGCACTATTCCCTAAGTTGAACAATACCTATACAACAAAAAAGAATCACTGAAATTGGAATGGTAATTCCAGATATATCCGAACACGAACATAAAACATACATACATACACTTTTGAAATTTAGCACATTTGTTCAGACGCTGATATAGACTAACAGATACGAAAATTGGGCTGTTCTGGAAATATTACATACATACGCGTTGATTTGTAACCTCCTTTTTTTGAAGTCGGTTAAAAACAGCTATTAAACGACGTACCCTTGTCACTAATAGATCGATATGCTCATTAAATTTCAGATTTCTGACCATGATCATACCCAGGTATTTTGTGGACTCTGAATTCAAATTGTAATGTGTCGAGCTAGCGAACGGTCGTGCTCCACGTTACACACGCCGCAAATATTATTTAATTAATATTTTCGCGAATCGCGCGGCACGTTGCCGCTGCACGTGACCATGGCGCTCGTAGCCAACGAGTTGCTGGCGTTTATCCAGCACGCCATCGACACCATGAACGAGGCCAGCATCATGCAGATCTGCAAGTCCTCCTTCACCAGTGAGGAGATTTGCAAGGGGAAGCAACTGCTGTATGAGACGCTCGGCCAGAGCGCGAACATGCCATCGCGACGAAGAGACGGAACCGAAAGGAGCGTGCAGGACATCATCTCCCTGCTGAAGCAGACTGATCCAGATGAGGTACCGGCTTTTGTGGCTAAAGAGCTGCACAAGCTGCCGCCCGTCACGTTGAACCACGTCGACGTCGTCAGCCTACTGAAGGACATCAGGTTCCTGAAGGAGGAGCTGACCGGAGTTCGGGGTAGATTGCAGGCGTCAGAAACTATCTACGTAATGAATTATCACAACTAAAAAGTAATAATTCATTATATAGGTCACCAGCTGAAGCCGCATTCGTCACTCATCGCCGAGGCGCACAAGCGATCACGTTTAGCCCGTCAGCATTATCGGACGGGTCAATGAACGCCGCCACTGCCGCCCCCGCCCGCGCTCGCCTCCCGGTTGCGCCGACGCCGAGTCCACAGGCGACTCAGCAAAACTACGCAACTGTTGCTGGTCGCCCCGCGCCTCCCCCGCGGGCGCATAAAAATGGGGAAAATGAGAGCCGTAAGGCTTCGGAGAGTCGCAAGACTACGAAGAGCCGCAAGGCTACGAAGAGCCGCAAGGCTAAGTCTTCTCGACCTGGCAAGGACGAGAGCAGGAGGTGGAGAGAAGGAAGAAGAAGCCCGCCGCCCGTAACCATCGCGGCACCGCGCCATATGTACCTGAGCTGCGTCTGCGGAACGAGGTCCTCGCGACGCCCCTGTACATATTCCGCCTGCACTGGTCCATGGAGGTCGAAGACGTCGTGGACTACATCAGTAAGAAGACATCCCTCCACTTGAGGGTCGAGCGTCTGTAGTCTGCGTCTGCAGTTCCTTTGTGGTGAGAGTACCGACGCATCTTCTCCCGACCTTTGAAGCAGAGGAATTCTGGCCGACTGATGTGGTTTACCGAAGGTTCCGGGGGAGACTCCGGAATGAAGCGCGCGTCACGTCGCCGTTAATTCGTGATAATGTGTAGTTGTTAAGTTTATATAATTTTTATGTATGTTAGTCATTAAGGTATATATTGTATGGGCCTACGTAGCCTGATTTAAATAAATAAATAAAAAATAAAATAAAAAAAATAAATGTTTAAGGAAAGGACATTGACAACATATTTTATCGTACGGGGTTGAGCATGAGTGCGAGACTAAACGAAGACGGGAATCTGACTTATCATCATCAGGTCTGATAGAAAAAGTTATGTAGTTTGATTTTTCGACATTCAGTGTAATATTATTATTTAGTAATTTGGTCACCATGTCTATCCCATTTTGAGCATTTGCAAATGCTTCATATCAAGAAGAACCACTAAAGAGAAGAGCCGTATCATCAGCTAAAGTAATGATATCTGCATCAAGGAGCTTAATTTGATATAGATCGTTTGTATAGATCAAAAACAAGGTTGGACCTAAAATGCTTTCCTGAGGAACCCCAAAGGTTACCGGAACTTCTTTACTTATAACGTTTCCGATCTTTACATATTGAGTTCTGTCCATGAGGTAGTCTTTCATTAGTTTAAGCTTAATGTACCTGATGCCGATACGTTCAAGTTTGTTCACTAAAATAGGGATAGAGACAATGTCAAACGCTTTTGCTAAATATTGATACTATCATTGATTTATTACAAAAAACAATTATAATTTTTAGAAAAGACTAGTTGTTGCCCGCAACTTCGTCCGCGTGACTGTATGTTATTATAATCGAGATTTAGAATATTGAACACCCATCTACGACTATTTTATTTGTATCTATATTACACGCGAAATTATTATTTACATCAAAGACCCAGGAAACTTGAACCACAGATACTTATCGTTTTGAAAAATCCTTTCTTCGAAGACCGCTTGGCGTGGACAGGGGATGGGGGCCACAGGACAGGGGAAAGGAATATGTGACGGAGATAGAGGATAGACTACAGAAGACGTTAACAATCTATACAACAAAAAAAAAGAATTTTGAAAATCAGACCACAAACAGCAAAGTAAACACTAACTCCTCCTTGGAAGTCGGATAAAAAAGTATTTAAGATGTTGACCAGTGATGTAAGGTATAACCATGCCAAATTTCATTGAAATCGGTCCAGCGGATTCAGAGATTAGCCTGTACAAACAGAAACAGACAAACAGACAGAGAAACAAAAATTTCAAAAACAATAATTAAAATGTGTTCTACTAGTCTTCTAACATGCCCCAGTCTCGTTTTTTCAAGTTTGAAAACAATGTATAAACATTTTACCTCTACGATTTTATTATAAGTAGTATATAGTATATAAGTATATTTTAGAAATATATAAGAGTCTTTATGTACCGTAAAATTTTAGAGACTGTAGCTAAAACTCGTAGAGTCTAGAGTAGACGGGCTGAAACGAGACAATGATTAAGAAGATATTGGGGAAAATGATGATGATAACGGTGATCATTTAGAAGAACTTAATCTTAGCGGACTGCAGGAAGAATAAGCAGAAGGTGGTAGTAACGCGTGTGATGTTGACTACGAATTTGGTGCCAAGTTCGAAGCTGTTGAACAGTCTGAAGTTGACGCACTGGATTGAGAAGTTATTGGAGATGATAATGATGATAGTAATGAACATTTAGAAGAACTTCATCTTAGCGGACTGCAGGAGGAATACACAGAAGGTGGTAGTGACGCTCGTGACGTTGATTACGAAATTGGTGCCGAGTTTGAAGCTTTTGAACAGTCTGAAGTTGACAGGCTGCAGAGAAATGTAGTCCACGAAGTGACGCAGGGCACGCTTCTCCTTGATTCTGATACCTGAAGTGTTCAAGGGAGATGAGAATCAGAATAATTCAAGGAAATTAATAAAAATAGTAAAGAGATTCCTATGGTTGCCAGATGGTAAACAAACAGGTAGTTATTATGGTTTGTATAATGAATTTAAGGCCATAATTAGTTATAATTATTAAAAATCATACTGTTTTTTTTTTCTTTAACTGCGTACTCTAGACTTAAAAGAGATTGATTAACATTGTGTATAATGTGTGATGACTTCAATCTAAAGCAAAGGGAAAGTCACGAAAATTTTAGGCCATACCCTCATTTATAAAAAATACGAACTTTTTCTCAAGCTCTGCTGAACGAGTAGCATCTTGATGTCCTCACACTTATACACGGTCATCTCTGCGACGAGACAGGGCAGCAGGCTCATGAGGTTCATATTGATCACCGATATCATAAATGCCATTGTCGCATCCGTCTGCAAATACAATAGGAACGTGATGAATGGTGATAGGATGGAAGTTCTTAAAAATGCTAGGTGCCAGAGTCATGTAAATCTATGGGTCCATTTGCTAATATTAATTACATTTGTTATTTTTTTTTAAAGTCGTAACTGTTCTTATTTGGACACGTAGATGTACTATCTGAGAAATTTATTCATAGGCAAATGACGGACAGCTACGTCATTTGGTCCAGCTATGTCAATTTAATATTAATCGTGTTCTATCGGTTAGAATAGATATTATAAGGCTAGATCATGTATATATCTGTCTATAAATCAACTTCTTTGATAGTATATTATATGGAGAATTGAATATAAATTGAAATGTAACTTGTAGGATACTTACGCCGCCGCCTACGATTGAAAATATATACAAACCAACGAAGATTCCTAACAATTCTGTTGCCAGCCGTAAGACAAACTAAAAGAAGAACACGAAATTAGATTTTGGGAAATCTTTATACTTCTTTTGATTTTTTTAAAGTGACACTCATAATAAATTGTTGATCTATTTATGTTTGGCTTATAACCCAAGTGCCAGCGACCGCCAGACTTTATGGGTATCTGGCAGTGGGAAGCTACAGTAAAAAATGTGAAAGACGAGATTCCTACAATAATATCCACAAGAAAATAAGATAAAAATTGAGCTTAGCCCTTTATCGGAGGACAGGTAGACCTTCAGAACTGGATACCTCCTAAAGTAACCTCGAACAAAACTCCATAGTTGCTGGTCGTTCTGACCTCTATAGGGGTCATGTACAGGAAAACTTTCAGCTTTTATAAAATTACGAATGTCTAGCTGTCGCTGGCTCTTGGGTTATAAACAGAAAACATCGACAAAGGTTTCCAAACAAAGTTTGAAATTCAGCACTCTTTGAAATAGTAAAGCAATATTGACTTACTGAAACTTGAATATTTTCTGCTACCTCTGCTGCCATTTCTACCAATGATACGTAAGCATTAAACAATTTAACTACATCTTTGTCTTGTTCTGTTTCAACTGTATCATACCACTCTTTAGGATATATTTCTTTAAAGTCATCATAAACACTAGTCACTCTGTTATGAACCAGTAGAATCAGATAAAACCTCCAAACACACTCCAAGTCACAGCAAGTTATTCCTATCTGTGACAAAATATAAACTGGCATTCTGGAAAGTTTATCATCCCCAGAAAGCAACATCTTATAAGACTGATAAAACTTATGGATTAACAAATTAGTAATCATAAGTGAAGTAAGAATTATAAGCGCCCTTTCTTTTCGTTTTTTATTCGCGTCAATTTTTTGTAATTTCCTCTCGAGCTGATTAAGGAATTCTTGGCCGTACGCGACGTTGTATACAACTACACATACGAATTCGAAACTATAGCAGAAGTTCCAGAGGATGTTCAGAAAAACATGCTGATAGTGCTCATGTATGGTTACAATAAATGTTATTAACGCCACACAAATACTCGTAAACGAATGAAGTTGTTTCAATCTTCTAGGAAGAGCACATTTATTCATTCCAAACATGAAAAGAGGAATTACTAATATAATCATTATAGATCTCGACGTTTTAAACATTTTAATATTTAAACTTTTTTATCAACCAGCCAGACTTAGGTCTTTGTTAGAAATTAGAAGTATCGACTTAGGTATATAAGTAAAGTAGTTCGCCATTACTTAATGTTGTCCTCAATCTCCATACTCTTTGTAATGTTACTTGTCGCATTATCTAAATGAATGACTTTACTCAAAGTCCTTATCATTATTGTACTTAAACAATAATGTTAAAGACTTTGAGTAAAGTGCTCGATGTAGCATCAATCATTTCAGAAAATATCGTTGCTAATATTGAAATCGATTGTTTATACGATTAAGTATAGAGTGAGACCAATTAAAAAAAATTGTAAGGTAAAATCTTAAACGTTCTCGCCAGCCTAGATACAATTTTCAAGAAAAGACAATATTTACTTCAGGTATTTTTTATTAGAGAATTGAGATATGGAGTTCGTTCAGAAGAGCTTATATTTAGCTGTCGGTAGAATAAATATAGAATGCGAAAATCGTAGCTCCCGATCTTAGAAGAATACTATGAAGACTAGATATACTAGCATACTATGCGGCAGATGATGACATAAAGCAAATGAAAGCTAATTTCTAACATAATTAACATACGTTTCTTTTGAGTCTTGAGTGAGAAGCAGAATGAAAACTATAGCCTAGGTCATAAAATAGCATTTTATTTTAATTTTTGGTCGGTTAAAAACAGCTATTAAACGACGTACCCTTGTCACTAATAGGTCGATATGCTCATTAAATTTCAGATTTCTGTCTATGATCATACCCAGGTATTTTGTGGACTCTAAATGTTTAAGGAAAGGACATTGACAACATATTTTATCGTACGGGGTTGAGCATGAGTGCGAGACTAAACGCAGACGGGAATCTGACTTATCATTAGGTCTGATAGAAAAAGTTATGTAGTTTGATTTTTCGACATTCAATGTAATATTATTATTTAGTAATTTGGTCACCATATCTATCCCATTTTGAGCATTTGCAAATGCTTCATATCAAGAAGAACCACTAAAGAGAAGAGCCGTATCATCAGCTAAAGTAATGATATCTGCATCAAGGAGCTTAATTTGATATAGATCGTTTGTATAGATCAAAAACAAGGTTGGACCTAAAATGCTTTCCTGAGGAACCCCAAAGGTTACCGGAAGTTCTTTACTTATAACGTTTCCGATCTTTACATATTGAGTTCTGTCCATGAGGTAGTCTTTCATTAGTTTAAGCTGAATGTACCTGATGCCGATACGTTCAAGTTTGTTCACTAAAATAGGGATAGAGACAGTGTCAAACGCTTTTGCTAAATATTGATACTATCATTGATTTATTACAAAAAAATAATTATAATTTTTATAAAAGACTAGCTGTTGCCCGCAACTTCGTCCGCGTGAATGTATGTTATTATAATCGAGATTTAGAATATTGAACACCCAGCTACGACTATTTTATTTGTATCTATATTACACGCGAAATTTTTATTTACATCAAAGACCCAGGAAACTTGAACCACAGATACTTATCGTTTTGAAAAATCCTTTCTTCGAAGACCGCTTGGCGTGGACAGGGGATGGGGGCCACAGGACAGGGGAAAGGATTATGTGACGGAGATAGAGGATAGACTACAGAAGACGTTAACAATCTATACAACAAAAAAGAATTTTGAAAATCAGACCACAAACAGCAAAGTAAACATTAACTCCTCCTTTTTTGGAAGTCGGATAAAAAAGTATTTAAGATGTTGACCAGTGATGTAAGGTATAACCATGCCAAATTTCATTGAAATCGGTCCAGCGGATTCAGAGATTAGCCTGTACAAACAGAAACAGACAAACAGACAGAGAAACAAAAATTTCAAAAACAATAATTAAAATGTGTTCTACTAGTCTTCTAACATGCCCCAGTCTCGTTTTTTTCAAGTTTGAAAACAATGTATAATATAAACATTTTACCTCTACGATTTTATTATAAGTATATAAGTATATTTTAGAAATATAAGAGTCTTTATGTACCGTAAAATTTTAGAGACTGAAGCTAAAACTCGTAGAGTCTAGAGTAGACGGGCTGAAACGAGACAATGATTAAGAAGATATTGGTGAAAATGATGATGATAACGATGATCATTTAGAAGAACTTAATCTTAGCGAACTGCAGGAGGAATAAACAGTAGGTGGTAGTAACGCGTGTGACGTTTGACTACGAATTTGGTGCCAAGTTCGAAGCTGTTGAACAGTCTGAAGTTGACGCACTGGATTGAGAAGTTATTGTTGATGATAATGATGATAGTAATGATCATTTAGAAGAACTTCATCTTAGCGGACTGCAGGAGGAATATACAGAAGGTGGTAGTGACGCTCGTGACGTTGATTACGAAATTGGTGCCGAGTTTGAAGCTGTTGAACAGTCTGAAGTTGACAGGCTGCAGAGAGATGTAGTCCACGAAGTGACGCAGGGCACGCTTCTCCTTGATTCTGATACCTGAAGTGTTCAAAAGGGAGATGAGACTTCCAAGGTAAAAACAATAATAACATCTTCATATTATGAACTAAAAAGTATTAAATATTTTTTCCAATATTATTGCCTTTTTCCGAATTCGGCTAAACCTCAACTATTTCTGTAGTCTGTACTCAATCTTCATCATTTTGAAGTCGGTACCAGATAGCTGAATCTTCAGCACCGAAGTAAGATGGAAATTATTAGGTATTCATTTATTAATAATTATTATGACAAATTATTATTTAAGAATGTATCCTAAAAAAACATTTGCACGTCAAGAAAATTGACAAAATATGTGAAACTCTGTTAGAATAGTAACACATTATTGTACCATATTTATGCAAATAAAGAATATAATTTTTTTGTTAAAAATAATAATTTTGCGAGTTGCTATATTCTGTTTATTTCTGCATGACTAAGTTAAATTTCACTTAACAAAAGTGACCGGCCCCCATATCACGTATCTTGAGAGCGCAATGCGATAGCAATTATTGCGCGATAATTGCTCCAAAATCGCTAAATCGCTATTTCCAAAACCCGGCTGGATTGGACTTGACATAACATGACACGTCAAGTCACGACACGACACGTCACAACACGACACGTCACGTCACGTCACATCAGGACACGAAACGTTACGTCTTGACTATTTCGCTATTTCGCCATCTTGGATGGCCGGCCATATTGGATTTAGAGTGATGTCACATACCATATCGTTCATTATCGTCCAAACTAAACGTGTATGCAAAATTTCAGATCAATCGGTTAAAAATAATATTATATATTTCAGTATTGAGTTCAGCGAGGCTACAATGGTCACATTTAGCAATTCCTCTTTGTCAAAACTATCAAACTGATAAATGTCAAATCGGTACAAAAATACAGAAATGAATTGCAAGCAGAGTTGCATTTTGCGATTTTAGAAAAATGAATCATATTATTATGAATCATATCATTATTCTTCCATTCTGAAATTCCACCCGAACGTCATACAGAGCAAGTTAAATAAAAGCTTTGAAAATATACGAACTTTTTCTCAAGCTCTGCTGAACGAGTAGCATCTTGATGTCCTCACACTTATACACGGTCATCTCTGCGACGAGACAGGGCAGCAGGCTTATGATGTTCATGTTGATCACCGATATCATAAATGCCATTGTCGCATCCGTCTGCAAATACAATAGGAACGTGATGAATGGTGAAAGGATGTTAGTTCTTAAAAATATGCTAGGTGCCAGAGTCATGTAAATCTATGGGTCCATTTGCTAATAATTATAAATTACATATTTTGTTACTTTAAATTCGTAGCTGTTCTCATCTGCGGGGCTAAAATGGTCACATTTAGCAATACCTCTCCATCAATTCAGCAAATGAATTGTCAAAACTGTTAAACTGACGAATGTCAAATTAGTACAAATTACTAGACACGAATTGCAAGCAGAGTGACCATTTGGCCACAAACAAAACTGGATCATATTATGATTCATAATATGAATCTCCAAAGCGACCATTTTAGCCCCGCAGGATATAGACTATCTGAGAAATTAATTCATAGGCAAATGACGGATCTACGTCATTTGGTCCAGCTATGTCAATTATATTAATCGTGATTCGTGATCTGTCGGTTAGAACAGACTATTTAAGGCTAGATTATGTATCTGCTTATAGGCCGGTTCCTGCCTAATATAGGAGGGCCCAGCGAAGCTTGCAGGCGGTTATACTCCGGAGTCTCTGTCGGAGTATAGCCAAGTACGGTGCCCCAATTTGGGCGGATTCCCTCACCGCTCGTAATAAGGCCCAGCTGCGAAGTGCGCAGCGGGTCATAGCGCTGAGGGTCATCAGGGGGTACCGTACGGTCTCCTGGGCGGCAGCTACTGCCCTGGCAGGAGACCCGCTGTGGGGGCTGGTGGCAAAGGTTTTCGCCGAGTTGCACCTCCTCGCTTCAGAGAAGAGGTCGCGGGGCGAAGGCCTACAACGGGAGGAGCTCCGGCGGGTCCGAAAGCTAGGAAAGCAGTAGTTGTTGAGGAGGTGGGGTGAGGACCTGGCGCAGGGCCAGTACGGTCAACGTACTGCTCAGGCTTTGCGTCCAGTTCTTGCGGCGTGGATGCGTCGCAAGAGAAAACTCCTCACCTTCTGCCTTACACAGGTACTCACCGGAAACGGATGTTTCGGTGCATATTCGTGTAAGGTCGCCAGGAGGGAGCCTACGCCAGCCTGCCATGAGTGCGGCGCTACAGAGGACACGGCCCAGCACACCCTCGAGGGGTGCGATCGTCGGGCCGTGCAGCGCCATGATCTCAAGGCGGTGCTTGGGCGGGACCTCTCGCTCTCGAGCATGGTTCGCTGCATGCTCGAGGGCGATGAGGCCTGGCAGGCGGCGGTCTCTTTCTGTGAAACCGTCCTTTCGCAGAAAGAGGATATCCCTCCGTATATGGCTGAAGGCAAACCGCAGGTGGTTTTAGTGGGTAAGAGTCCCACATACCCCCGGGGCGCTTCAGCTTACTGAGGCACATCCCTAACCCGGGGCACCCATAATGGGTTTCCCCTGCGCAGCAAAAAAAAATATAACTGCCTATGAATCAACTTCTTTGATAGTATATTATACTAGCTGTTGCCCGCGACTTCGTCCGCGTCAGCAAAATTTGATAAAAAAAGAAAATGAAAAAGAGAGAAACTTTCTCCTTCCTTACCCTAATAGAAAAAATGGGATCCTTGTCAAGTAGTTGATCTGATTACTTTTCATGAACCTAAAGTTGTAGATAAAAACGCCAATACTGTATAGAAAATCTTAAGGATAACGAATAAGAGAAAAATTATTATTTTTAAACAAAAATTTAAACCGACTTCCAAGGTAAAGACAATAGTAATTTTCATAAATGAACTAAAAAGTATTAATTAATAATTCATATTCTGTACCTACTCAGTATTTCTGTTCTCAATCTTCATAATTTGAAGTCGGTACCAGTTATATAATTTGCAGTTATATTTATTTTGTCATAGAACTGGCGATTAGGTTAGCTGGTAGTTGGTACCGACTTCAAAATAATGAAGATTGAGAACAGAAATACTGAGTACAGAATATGAATTATTTAATACTTTTTAGTTCATTTAATCTAGATCTACAAAAAAGCGGTAAATTGCACATAGAAATTACGCTAAAGTTAGCTACTACGAATTAAAAAATATGAAGATTGAATACAGAAATAGTTGACGCGTCTATGTGTGTCCCAAAAAATATCCAGGAGTTCCTTCTATATCTCACGAATTTCAGTATCTGCAGATCACCACTTTCATAAGCATTGTACCAAATTCGGGTTATTGTAACTCTATTAAGTACAGTAAACACTAAATAGCAACAAAAGAGTTTTGAAAATCAATCAACAAACGGTGGAACAATAATATAATCAAAGGCAAGATTTTTGATAATGTGATGATTCATGGCATGATTATAGTGATGATGATGATTAGTATCATTAACACATTGACATAATAAAATTATGCTTTTAGTTGTTGAAACAACGCCAAAATTTACCGAATTTATCTATAAGGATTCAAGAGTTCTTTACGTGCTGTAAAGAACTCTTGAATCCTTATAGATAAATTCGGAACCAGGGTGTACTTCGGCGCAAATTCTTATTTTTTGGTAACTAAAGCTTAAAATCACTATATGTTTTAATATAAATTTTAAGAAGTCCTGTCGATTTCTCATGGATTGCATCATCAGATCACCACTTTTGTGATCATGTTACCAAATTCGGGCTACATCTTATACAACAACAAAAGAATTTTTGAAATCGGTCTACAAACGACGGAGTTGTCCGCGAACCAAAATAAAAAAAGTGAAATATAACCTCCTCCTTTTCGGAAGTCGGTTAAAAAGTAGCCTAAGTTATGCCTTACTACATCAGCTATGTGCCAAAAAAAGTCCCGTCAAAATCGCTCCAGCCATTTCAGAGATTAGCCGGAACAAACAGACAGACAGACAGACATACAGACAAAAATTTTAAAAAATGTACGTTTGGTGTATGTACCCTATATACATTCATATGCATCTAGTAAAAAAACGGTTCTTTCAATATTACAAACAGACACTCCAATTTTATTTATATGTATAGATGTATAGATTATGGAGAAGTGAATATAAATTGAAATGCAACTTGTAGGATACTTACGCCGCCGCCTACCATTGAAAATGTATACGAGTACAAGCCAACGAAGATTCCTAACACTTCTGTTGCCAGCCGTAAGACAAACTAAAAGAAGAACACGAAATTAATTTTGGGTAATCATTTTTATACTTCTATTGAATTTTTGAAAGTGACACTTACAATAAATTGTTGATCTATTTATGTTTGGCTTATAACCCAAGTGCCAGCGACAGCCAGACTTTATGGATATCTGGTAGTAGGGAGCGACTGTCAAAAATGTGGAAGACGAGATTCCTACAATAATATCCAGAAGAAAATAAGATAAAAATTGAGCTAAACCCTTTATCGGAGGACAGGTAGACCTTCAGAATTGGATACCTCCTAAAGTAGCCTCGACCAAAACTCCATAGTCACTGGTCCTTCTCACCTTTATAGGTGTATGTCATGTACAGGAAAACTTTCAGCTTTTATAAAATTACGAATGTCTAGCTGTCGCTGGCTCTTGGGTTATAAACAGAAAACATCGACAAAGGTTTCCAAACAAAGTTTGAAATTCAGCACTCTTTGAAATAGTAAAGTAATATTGACTTACTGAAACTTGAATATTTTCTGCTACCTCCGCTGCCATTTCTACCAATGATACGTAAGCATTAAACAATTTAGCTACATCTTTGTCTTGTTCTGTTTCAACTGTATCATACCACTCTTTAGGATATATTTCTTTAAGGTCATCATAGACACTAGTCACTCTGTTATGAACCAGTAGAATTAGATAAAACCTCCAAACACACTCCAAGTCACAGCAGATAGTTATTCCTATCTGTGTCAAAATATTACATACTGGAATTGTAGAAATTGTATCATCCCTAGACAGTAGCATCTTATAAGCCTGATAAAACTTATGGATTAATAAATTAGTAAATATAAGTGAAGTTAGAATTATAAGCGCCCTTTCTTTTCGTTTTTTATTTGCGTCAATTTTTTGTAATTTCCTCTCGAGCTGATTAAGGAATTCTTGGCCGTACGCGACGTTGTATACAACTACACATACGAATTCGAAACTATAGCAGAAGTTCCAGAGGATGTTCAGAAAATCGTGCTCATAGTGCTCATGTATGGTTACAATAAATGTTATTAACGCCACACAAATACTCGTAAACGAATGAAGTTGTTTCAATCTTCTAGGAAGAGCACATTTATTCATTCCAAACATGAAAAGAGGAATTACTAATATAATCATTATAGCTCTCGACGTTTTCCACATTTTAATATTTTAACTTTTTTATCAACCAGCCAGACTTAGATCTTTCTTAGAAGTATCAACTTATATAAGTGAAGTAGTTATAACTTAATGTTGTCCTTTATCTCTATACTCTTTGTTATGTTATTTGTCGCATTATCTAAATGAATTACATACTTCATTCAAAGTCCTAATCATTGTACTTAAGACGCCCCCTATGGAGATGTCGTAATTCACCGTTTAACTCATAATTTTAAAGGTAAAAAATTATATTAAAAATACTTACAGCAATAATTCTTCAGCATACGAACATTTATTTCTCTGTTATTAATTTCCTATTTTTGTTTATTGTACTCATGATATCAGCATCTAAAGTAATACCTATTTATTTAAATTCAAGCATACATTCAGCCTCTCCCTAGTATTGACAAATTATGTTTAGATCAACAATTTCATTAACTACATATTATTCACCGTTTGAATTTTTTTAGGTCAATTTTGAACTAAGATAAGTTTAAAAAATAGGATTTTGGTGCGATCTCGGCAACGTGACAAATGTATGGTCAAGGTCGTTTGCTCAGGGGATGGCCTTAAACAATAATGTTAAGGACTTTGAGTAAAGCGCTCGATATGGCATCAATCATTGCTAATATTAAAATCGATTAGACGATTAAGGATAGAGTAAGGCCAAGTCACGTCTTGTACGGTAAAAACTTTAACGCTAAGAGCGCTTACAGACGAACGGCACGTGTCGGCGGCACGCGTCGCCGGCTGTCTACGGCAGACGACGGCACGTGTCGGCGGCAGTCGACGGCTGTCGGCGGCACGTGTCGGCGGCAGTCGGCGGCAGTCGACGGCAGCCGTCGACAGTTTATCACGCTTGCAGTTGTGACGTAGCGCGAAAAGGTAAAGGTCCACAGGTCGGTATCGTACGCAACGGACGCCTCGCATCAAACGGATAATTTTTTTACTGTACGTCTACTGTATCGGCAGCGTACGGATTACCTACTAGACAGTATGTTTATCTTCAAATTAGTCCAAACAAAGTTCCTAAGTCAACATTGCTACTTTCGACTATTCCATCCACACCAACCTTTTGAGCATTTTTTTACTAGGCTATTCGATAATCCGTACGCTGCCGATTCAGCGGAAGTACTGTGAAAAAATTATCCGTTTTATGCGAGACGTCCGTTACGTATGATACCGACCTGTGGCCGCTTACCTTTAGGCGGTACGTCACAACTGGGGGCCTACCACCACCTCTACTAAGCGACAACGTTTGACAGATAAGCAATGATTACTTTAACGCCAAGTAATCTTAAATAAGTTGATATTTCACAGCGGATTTAACAATATATTGCATTTTTACTGTTTTTTAGTAAAATTATATTTAAAAAATGAGTAAGGTAATGTTATTGTAATCTTACAACAAAGTTTTCTGGAAACATGATTGTTTTAGGAAAGGTCGTGGTAGGCCCCCTGCAAGCGTAATAAACTGTCAACGGCTGCCGTCGGCTGTCGTCGACTGCCGTCAACTGCCGCCGACACATGCCGTCAACTGCCGTCGAATGCCGCCGACACGTGCCGCCGACACGTGCCGTTCGTCTGTAAGAAGCCTAACAGTATACAGAATGTAACAAAAATAAGTGATAATACTTTAGGGTGTGTACATGTTCCTTGTAGAGAGTTCACTGTGAAAGTAGCAGCGCTGAAAGACCAAATTTTTTTTCACTTTTGTATGGGGAAACTCGTGACGCTCGGGCCCTTGTCCTTGGAACACGCACACACCCTAAAGTATTATCACTTATTTTTGTTACACACTGTATAAGAAACAAACAGTTTGTTACAAAGGAATGTTACTGTAGAATCACAGTGTAGGATTATATAAAACAAATATAAACTTTAATCTCTATTTTCAAGAAAAGACAAGACTTTAGATATTTTTATATTTGATTCACATTGAAAATATATTATAACGAGCTTTTGCCCGCGGCTTCGCTCGCATTAAGAAGTATCATTATATACAAACTTTCATCCCCTACTTTAACCCCTTGGGGTTGGAACTTATCAAAATCCTTTCTTAGCGGATGCCTTAGTCATAACATCTACCTGCATGCAAAATTTCAGCCCGATCCGTCCAGTGGTTTGAGCGGTGTGTTGATAGATCACCATGTCAGTCAGTCACCTTTGAGTTTCTTAAATGTATATATGTCGCAGCCGACTGGTTTAAATAGCCGTTCAATCAAACAGCTAGCCCTTTGACTGAACAACGCCATTCAATCACACGGCTATACGTCGTTTAGCCGACTTGTTGACTACAACGTTTAACACTACAGCTAGACGACGCTTAGCCAACTGATTTAATGGCAAATTAACTAGGGCGACCATTAGCTTAATATGTAATTTGGGAGAATAGGAAAACTTTTTGTTTTTTATTGAAAAATTATTCTCGGATTAAGTATAAGAGTTGACCAAAAGTTTAATGCAATAAGTAAAAATAAAAAATTCTGAGGCGTGTTTTGTGACGGTCGCCGGCTGCTGCCGCAGCACAGTCACAGTTCTAACCTAACCTACTTTTGGACTTTATGGATTGTGTTTGTTTTTATTTTGGCGGGGGGCTGCGCCCCCCGAGCCCCCTTTTATTTGACGACGGTCGCCGGCTGCTGCCGCAGCACGCTCGCTGCGCTCGCTCGGCTCCCTATGTGTTGTGGTCTAAGTTCTAACCTAACCTAACCAACTTTTGGACTATCTGGATTGTGTTTGTTTTTGTTTTGACGGGGGGCTGCGCCCCCCGAACCCCCCTTTCGGGGGCCCTGCGTCCATCCATTTCATAATCCCGTAATTTCTCCTTCTTTCTAAATTTTGATTCACTCGTATGTGCCTCCACAATTTTTGTCTCTTTAATAACACTTGTAACTTTTATTAACTACTTTCTTTCCGAAAAACAACCACAAACACCAAGAAACACCTGCTAGTTGACGCCATATTGTAAATAAAACGCACCTAGCGCCGCAGCGGTGCGCGCTGAACTACTTCAATTAGACGGCGGCTTTTGAATCAGCTGTAGTGTTGAACGTTTTCTGCGACTAAAATATTCAATCTAAAAGCCAGACGTGTGATTGAATGGCGTTGTTTAGTCAAAGGGCTAGCTGTTTGATTGAACGGCTATTTAAACCAGTCGGCTGCGACATATAGATGTGTAAACCCTTGATTGAGAATCGAGATATGGAGTTCGTTCAGAAGAACTTAACTTAACTGTCTGTAGAATAAATATGGAATAAGTGGTGACAAATTGGAAATATTGTACGATGAAGTTGGATCCCAAGTCGTAGCTGCTAAATATCCTTAACCGTATATGCTGATTATATGGCTCCGTGATGATATCGGTCAATCGCTAGAGTGCCCACTTTTCCTTGCTTTTTATATCTGCAAATACACAATATACTATCGATATTCTATACTATAATATTATAAAGCGAAAGAGTTTGTTTGTTTGTTCGAACGCGCTAACCTCAGGAACTACTGGTCCGATTTGAAAAATTATTTCAGTGTTAGATAGCCCATTTATCGTGGAAGGCTATAGGTATAGGCTATATTTTATCACGCCAAGACTAATGGGAGCGAAGAAATAGAGGACAATGTGTAAAAAACGGGGGGAAATTATTTGAAGGGGCTTATGTGAACGCACTAATCTCAGGAACCACCGGTGTTAGATAGCCCATTGATCGTGAAAGGCTATAGGCTATATTTTATCAAGCTGACTAATATAATAATAATAATAATAAATATTTATTTTTCTCACCACAAAATTACACCAATATTAAAGATTCTACATAAATCACAGGTTTTGTGGGAGAGTGGTGCCTAAACTAGGCGTTGCCTGTATTTCAGGACACCAGGGACTCCGGACCATCTTGCATATTACAATACAGTAGAACACTAGTTATTATTGCGACATTAATTATATTTTATAGTGAAGGTCATGTTAGTATTTTGAGTGTTTGTGAGGGTGTTAGTTGGTGTCTGTGTGTGTGTGTGTGTGTGTGTGTGTGTGTGTGTGTGTGTGTGTGTGTGTGTGTTTGTGTGTTTGTGTGTTTGTGTTTTTAATAATTATTTACCCAGGAACAATTATGAGTTCTTCTGTCTCTACATAATTTAAAGTTTGCAGCCATTCATTCAGTTTAATTTAACAAACTGATTTTGTTGCAGGATAAATATTTAATATTTTATTGACCTTTTTGTAGATGTAGCTTCCATTAAAACTAAAGAATCGATTAGCAAAACAGGTGTGAAAAATATGACTAGATGTGTTGGGATTGATGCGTCTTTTGCACAGGATGGATGGTGGAGTGTAAGTAAGAGTTGCATAGTGTTTTAGGACTGTTTGGGATATAAATAGTTGACGTACGGTCAGGAGTTTATGTTTTCTAAAGAGGTCTTGGGTTGGGAATCGAAATGGAAGGTTATTAGATACTTTTAATATAGCTCGTTGTGCACGCTCTAGTTGCAGCATAATGTTTTTGTAAGCGCCTCCCCACGTTGTAATACAGTAGCTGAGCACTGATTGACACAACGATAAATATACAGTTCTCCTTAAAGCTTCACTGGATACTTTTCTTAGATTCTTGAAGATGGGTATTAATTTCCTTATTTGTGCAGTAAGTATTTCAATATGTGGGCGGAAACTGAGGGAAGAGTCTAAAATGACGCCTAAGTATTTACTTTTCGTGATACGTTCCAGTGATTCACACGTACATGGGACATCGTAGGGGTTAGGACAAGTATGGGCGTAGATGTTGTACGTGGATATTGTATGGGGGGAATTTCGTATTGCGAAAACAATATACTTAGTTTACTGAGCATTTAGGGTCAGGATCTTGGAGCGCAGCCATCCAGAAACCAAGTCAAGGTCATTTTGTGCAGATTTGTAAACCTTCGGCCATGAGTCCGATTGAAATACGAGAGCAGTATCGTCCGCAAAGGTAAATATTTTTCCATCTTGAAGATTGAGCGCACACAGGTCGTTAATGTAGGGACAAATCCCGTTCAAAAATTTAGCGGGATCCCGCGGGACTGGCGGGATTACAGAGAAGCGTGATTCATACGTGTAGCTCTGCGCGAGGGGATGCGAGAACTGGCTACAGGCAGCCCACTAAACAATTTACAGTCAATTCACCTTAGATATTTCACTTTAAATGATAATAATTGGTACAATTATTATCATTTCATCAACCAGCTTGGAAGCTGAGCGAACTTTTTCAGCTGCTGGCTACTTTGTGTCGAATATCAGGAGCCGTTTGGGAGGCGACAAAATTAATACATAAGTATAACTTTTATAAGCTTGGGCTGTATGTATGTAATGGAATATTTTAGTACAATTATTTTCTCTATATTTCGAAAAAAAAACTTTTAATAAAACATGAAAACAAATAAGCATGGCTTTTTTAGTTTATTTTAACTATTTTTATTATTACGTAGCCATTTCCAAATATAATAAGTTGAACATACTCGAGACTGTGAAATACACATAAAGTTAATATACCTAGCGGAATAGAGCAACAATCTCGAGCTGTCAAACGAAACCGAAATTGGTTTCATCTGTGTGTAAAAATATGTGTATGTATGCACTTACACAAGCATGATTGAACATGATTTCTATGAGATTAAATTGTCAACGTGCGGCACGTGCCGACTGGACGTCAAAAAAAGATTTCTGCCGTCATGTATCACACGTCTCTTTTTACCACGCAGTGTTACTGATAGTGACATCTCTCTTGCTCAGGCCTTTGTTTCTCTATTCCGCTGGGTATATTAACTTTATGGAAATACACTCCTGAAAATTAGGCCGAGTGCTAATCTGTTTAAAATCTGAAATGTATGAAGGAACAGAAGGCAGATAGCAAAAGATAGACACTACAGTTTGCATTATCTTTAAGAGGGCGACTAACCCCCAAAAATCAAACATCGCCCATCTCTCTTCACACTCACGCCCGACTTTCATATGCCAGGTGAAAAAGAACGACGCGGACTCATCGCCAAATTAGTTTTTTCTCAATAACTCGTTAAATATACAACATTTTAAAAATCCGATAGGTCGATCTCTCAATGATAGAATTGTATACAATATGTTAAAATATTAACTTAGTTCAATGCACGGTTATGGCAATAAATGAAAAATTCGTGAAAATTAGATGCATCTTTGTGATTTTTTTCTATCAAAAAAATTTTTTAAGATATCGTATTTTTGCTCAGATCGAATTCTCGGAAATATAATGTAGTATCTAATTTTAGAAAATGAAACAATTCGGGGCTTATTGTCAAGTATAAAAAAGAATTATAAAATCGACGCTTTAGGGTTAGTCGCCCCCTTAAGTTTCTACCGAAAAACACTGTATTGATACCGCACAAATATAATGGCCCCGTTAAAAGAAACGTTCTCTTAAATATTTTCTGCATTTTCATCAGGAAAATATTCGTCGAGGACTATGAGGTATTGAAGACGAATTACTAAAACAACTTTATCATTTTCCACGATCTTCAAATACAATAACACAAATTAATGTTAAAAGCGTAGCTGTTAAAGTATTAAAAGCATGACATTCAGTTTGTTGTTAGTTTCATTTATTAGAAGTATGTTACTAAGTATAACTTGATAGAGTAAAAATTTAATAGGAATCAAACTTTTCAAAAGTTACATTGTAAAGACTTTTGCTAGATTTGTCATTTATTATCAACTACCTGCTAAAAATTAGAACAATATTATAACACTTACTCAAAAATAACAGATTAACCTGCAAAACATTTCATACCCGAAAGGCCCAGTCGCCTTTAAGCTGAGGCTTAACCTACGCGTCAGTGACGGAGCGTCAAGTTGCGTCAAGTTGTCAAATATGTGTTTTGTATATAGTTTGGCCTAAGCTTTAACAGTATATCTTCTCCGTTATGTTTGTCTTGTGGCGGTACCCACAATTCGCCTAACATTCCTGCATCGCGCTATCGAAGTTTCGGAGAACGGCAAGATATATACAACGTCTGAAATGACGTCAGTGGGCTTCGGCCTGACCGAGCATGCTATCTCGCTCGGTCGGAAGATCTTCCTTTTCGGCCGCCACTAACAACATTAAATTGGTGACCACCGACAAGAACACGCATCCTTCTGGACATCAATCATCATCAACACTCCCCGCCCCTCCGCACCACGTCAGCAGACATCAAGCATAACCGGGTCGCCTCGACCATAAGCCGCGTTAGAGGTCCGCGCCGGTCGAACCCGCGTCTGGCTTGAACGGGGCAGCCATAGGCTACAACGACCGGTCAGCAAGCAGAGCACGGGGTCCCTCTCCTGGTCATTGCACGCGTAGCTTCGGCCCACACCTGACAACACAAGCGCATCGAAGAATACCACAGGTCTTCGGGGGGGAGTGATGTGGCGGTACCCACAATTCGCCTAACATTCCTGCATCGCGCTATCGAAGTTTCGGAGAACGGCAAGATATATACAACGTCTGAAATGACGTCAGTGGGCTTCAGCCTGACCGAGCATGCTATCTCGCACGGTCGGAAGATCTTCCTTTTCGGCCGCCACTAACAACATTAAAGTCTATCTGTGTATAACCAAACTATAATCTTATATATAAAATTCTCGTGTCACAATGTTAAGCCGCGTACTCCTCCGAAACGGCTTTACTGATGTTAACCAAATTTTATATGCATATTATTCAGTGGGTCTGAGAATCGGCTACTGGCTACTTTTTATATTGATAAGTGCATTTGTTGAATAAATAACAGTAAATTATTACAACTCGAGACTGACGGTGACCATTGTTTGTGCGACGGGATAGCGATGGACGTTGCCATGGTGACATACTTATTTAGTCACTTCAATAAAATAATTCGGGCGAAATCCATACTTCCATACTAATATTATAAATGCGAAAGTGTGTCTGTCTGTCTGTCCGTCTGTCTGTCTGTCTGTCTGTTACCTCTTCACGCTCAAACCGCTAAACCGATTTTGCTGAAATTTGGCATGGAGATACTTTGAGTCCCGGGAAAGGACATAGGATACTTTTCATCCCGGAAAAATGTACGGTTCCCGCGCGATAAACGAGTTTTGGCACAACGGAGTTGCGGGCGTCATCTAGTACTTTATATTATGGCAAAGAAACATTTGCCGGGACAGCTAGTAATATTATAACAATTTCAAAAATTGGAAAATATAACAACAATAATACTAAGCAATGCGTATGCGTAGGTACGTAATCGGTATGCGTACTATAATATTAAGTATGTATCTAGTGCGCATATTTTCCATTTTTTTTCTTTTTTACTGTCTGGTTTTTCACCACACATCCTTAATTAATTCATCAACTCACTTAAAGCTTGAAATCCCGGGGTTTCTTGTAATTTTTATGATACACATATTTTATTAATTTTCTCTCTGTACTTTCACTTAGCTGTTAGCGAGTAGACCTTCTAATAGGAAAAATATTAACAGCTTATCTATCTTAAGATCAAGGCAAAACGTGTTTCGGTAACATAGATCAACTGCTGACAGAGGCTAAAGTAGGTATTTTAAATTACCTACTTTTATTTAAAAAATAGTCAATAGATATTAACGTCAATATAAGTACAATATTTAAGAAATTTCCGGATTTGAAAGAGGTTTATAAATTTTATTTTCATTGGTACATGAAGAAACTCAAAATTGATAAGCATATTTTAATATTTACCGCTTCCTGGAGGTTTTGAGGGTATACCAGAGGGTAAAATTGGCCAAAAGCTGAGATGGAAAGCATTAACTATAAGAGAAGATGCCTTTAATAAATGATGTTCAATATCTAACACTTTTTTGAAACAATAGATTATCTAAAACGGTTTTTACAAATATCAAACCAATCAAGAATATAGTGTACATGTTTCTCGCCTTGTATAGTAATAAATAATTTGTATCAGTACCAATTTATTTTGTGAGAAATAAAGTCTTATAGCTAATGTATCTAAAAACAGTTAAAAATATATGTGTACCTAAAAGACAGTTAAAAATTTCGTTTCATCCCCATTTTCTGCGTCTTTTCATCAATTTAAACGTCGAATATTACGACATTTTAACGCGGTTATTTAATAATAAAGTGCACAAGTAGCGACTAGCGAGTGATATGGTATCTGTGTCGGCGTACTCTGTGCCGTTCAACTTTACGCATTTTTAATTTAAACCTTTATCGAGTGTACCGCCGGACAGACGCGCCGACTTTCTTATTAGATATTTGCTCGAACATTTATCATACATATAAAAAATATTTAAACATAAAATGACTAGGTACTAATGTTTTGTGAGTAATCATAGTAATTAATGGAAGTTAAAAAATTTAAAAACTATGATAAGTGATGTGATTTTTGCATCTTTTTGGATTTTTGAAAACTGGATTGAAGTTTTATGGATTTCTTAAACACCTGGAACTTCTAGATTAAGGTACGTGCTATCAGGAGTTACTAATTATTTTGTCGTAATAACTAATTAGTAATTACATTCCATTTAAAAGTTGTCAAACGAGATAGATATAAATACACTTTAACAACAACTAAGTTATTTTAGGTAAAAAAGTTATTTTCACTATATTTTACTCGCAATAAAACCTACTATTAAATTTAAAAGTATTGTTGTAATATTTAAAAGTATGTGTTTTAAATATTATAACAATAGATTAATAAGATAATTGTGATTAATAGTCTCTTGAATCTAACATCCAGGTACTTCCAAATGTATCAAAAACTATTTATTGTTACTAAAAATCTGTAGTATAAAAAGTGTTCCTACTGCACTTAGGTTTCTAACGAGCGATATAAATAGTAAAGGGTCGAGTAGGCCATGTTGTTTGTGATAAAAAACTGCATGATGACTTTCAAATACATTTATTCTACAATATTATACAGTGGTACACTTTCGGGCAGAGATTCCTCTTACAATTGTTCTTCCGTCAAAATTCGCATCATACTGCGCTCTTGGGGTATTTATACACAATTTTTACCCGTCAACCCCCACTCCAAGTGAAGCGAACGTAGCCTTGGGATTGCACGTTGTCAGTGTGGCCAGATTTAAATATTAAAACTACCATCTAATTTAGTCTAAAATAGTTAAGTTACAATAATTTAGTATTCTAAAAACAATAAACTAAGTACTGAATTACGTAAATCATAACATTCGGCCATCCGACAACGTGCAGCGTCCCGATGCACTCTTAAAACAATCATCAATGGTGCAATACATATAACATATTTTTAGTTATCTATACATTTTCACTATAAACTAACCTATTGTTATTTATATCAAATTAAATTTTACATTTAGAAAAACAATTCATTTGTTGTTTTGTTACAAACCGTGTAGAATGATAAAATATAATATAATAATTAATATTACAATATACAAACATTAATAAAACTAATATAACTTATAAGATTCTTGTACAATAATTGCTTTGCAATTATATCAACCAACATTGTTGAAACAATAAAAACACAAATGTGGTAATTACAGTATTATAGAAGTACAACTATCTAGAATTTTAGTTACTTATGCTGAATTTGTGAACTACACAAAAGTGCATTAGAATAATTATCTTTGCGATTCATTTAAGTAATAGAAATTACATAACTCGAGTGTCAAGAAAATAAAATTATATATCACAAAAAACTTAATAGAAACAAACGGCAATATTAAAAATAAGCTTAAATACCTAATAACATCTCACACAAGAAACAAAACAAAATAAAATTACCTATCTTAGGTACTTTATCAAATATCGCTGGTGATATAAACCTCTGGAAGTTTTAACAATTATTGGTCTTCCAATTTTACTTTTAAAGCTACTAGTATGGAACTTCACTTCAGCCGATTCTAATTTTATTTATCATTTGCATCTGTATAGATCTGTGATCATCTGATATTCCCAGAAAAAAACTAACTGTATAATAAATTATCTATATAGAACTTCAAATAGTACCTAATCATCATATTCCCAGGAAAGTATATACTGAATTACATTTTTAAATATCAAGTAATTTAAAATTTATTTTATGTGGATATGGGAATATATTTTATACACTTTATTAACTTACAAGACTACCCAAAATTAACAAATTTGTTTAAACCATGACATCTTCATGTTAAGCTTTTCTGCAGTAAAGAGCATACTTATTTATGTAATGCCTTTATCACATTTTTCGAAACAATTGTTATAGTACAGCATTTTATAAACTATTAATACCAAGAAATTACCGGAATTATTAATGAGTAATTTAATTATCATTTTAAATGACTTTCTTCTAATCATCTAAACCAGAGATAGTGTGTACATGCCTGATTTTCTATCGGTTCTCGAATAATTCGGGACTAACTTGGTTATATTTCTAAACATATAGTTTTAAATCTAGATTCCACGAGCTCCAGATCAGGCATAAAACTATAATGTTGAGTCATTTCTATGTTTTTGCTTCGTCTTTAATCTAAATCTCACATGACCCTTAAATACTTTAGGCCAGTTTAGTAATACTAAGTAGTTTAAATAAGTGTCTTGTCAGAAATAATAATAATAGTTGTTTGGCCACAAGCCCGCAACTTTGGAACAAACTCTTACAAAGGAGAATAGAAAACTACAATATCAACAATAATAATAATAAAAGTAAAGGAGTTTTGACCTTAAACTTAAAAGTATTTTTTACTTTTAGAATTGTGATACCTATCGCTATCGTTTTTATTTTGTAACATTAGTAGAATATTAACCATTTAACATGAAGGAAGTCGGTTAAAAATAGATATCGTCCTGATGTGTAGGCAAAATTTTGCCATAACCAAATTTTGAAAAGCGTCCGAGTGTCGAATGAACGTTTAATACAATTCAAATAAAGTATGCTGATTGCCGGTCTTCCCCAAGTTGACCTTAACTATTTTCTACATATTCATTAAAAATTTAAAATATAAATGCGTCTAGTTTTACATTTGGGATCATCGATTGTTGTCTACCAAATACTCAATCTAGCGACCACGTGGAACTTTAACTTGACGAATTAAAAGAAAAACATCCCATTGACAAATCATATTAAATTCAACTTCGATAGCAGCTTTGCTAATTCTATTTCAACGAATAATAACCAAAATACTATAAGACAGACTGTTATAAAAAATCTATATTTAATCAAAGATAAATGCAGTAGAATTTGACAATTTTAAAAGTAAAATACTAATGCAGTAGAATTTGACAATTTTAAAAGTAAAATACTAAAAGTGTGGACCAGAAATATAAGCCAACCCCTTTAAACTTCTCAATATGTACTTATAGTCCGAAGTAGATTTAAGGAAATATAATTAAACGGATCGAATCTTCACTTAGTAATTGTTTACATCAGTAACAGTAGAATTGTCTCATCTCTTTGTTACCGTATTATTCGTAATCGTAACAATTTGAAGTTTTTTTTTTTTTTTTTTTAAATAGGTATCTTAAAATTATTGACTAGGTATACGATTTTTATATACCACCGAATAGAAGCGAACAGTTTGTTTTATAAGAACAGAAATACTACATTACAGTGCTTTGATCTATCGATGATAGGAATCTTGTGGTAGCCATTTTTCTGGATATGACAAAAAAACGTTTGATTTTGTAGATCGCAAAACTGATTGCTTTCAATGACACTACCGTTTACGAGGTAAAGCAAAAAGTTCGCTTAAAATTGTTCATCCAATTGTCTACAAATTACAATATTATGTAAAAATAATAAATATCTAAAACACAAAAATGTTCCAGTAGGGTTACATTATAATTCTTAATCGTTATAGCTTAATAAGTTTAGCTTACCTCAAAGAAGTTTCTTAGTCTCTTTCAGCTTTTACTTTATATAACTACTAGCTGACCCGGCGAACGTTTTGCCGTATAAATTATTTCTAGTATCAATATTTAAAAAGCAGATAAAAACCTATTCTCAGGTCCAACGAATGTACATACAAAATTTCATTAAAATCGGTTGAGGCGCTCTGGAGGAGCTTGCGAGCAAACACCGACACGAGAAAGTTTCACATAATAATTAATAATAATATATTAGATTCACTCACTCCTAACGCTATCAATCACAAAGCAGTGTTATTTGCAGTTGACATAACTTTGGCAATTATAATCGGGGCGAGCGAAGCGAGCCCTATAATAGTACCTAACACCTATATTCTACAATCTTTACATTTTGTGATACATGGAAAAACTGTCACGCCCATTGCTTTGTATGTTTAACATAGTAAGTGCTTTAACATAGTAATTTTTATTTATACCTATGTACCTAGATGCATTATTATCTAGTCTAGTCAAGGAGTGACGATGCGACACGAATATTGACATGGTGAATGTTGAACTTTCAGGATTAATAATATTGGATATTCACTGCAGCGTTTCTTAATTTCTAACAAAAACATTCTGAATACTAATTTTTAGTAGGAGCAAATGCACGAACCATTCTTTCAGGAAATAAATTCAAATTATTTAAGCCCCAGTAAAGACTTGACATCTATTTAAAACGAATTTAAGAACCTTAACATGGTCCAGTAGCCAAGAATGTTAAGAAACACGTGTCGAATTTCAAAAACTATCACCGCTTCGAAAGTTTTGTACGCCTCTAGAAAGGCAGAATGTATAGACACTTTTTTCCACTTCAGTCAACTCCAGTCTAAAATGTCAATTCAATCCATTTCACTCAATTTCACTTAATCAAATTCAATAAATTTCACTTAATCAAATTCAATAAATTTCACTTAACAATTCAATAAATTTCATTTAACAATTCAATAAATTCCATTTAGCAATTCAATAAATTTCTAACAATTCAATAAATTTCATTTAACAATTCAATAAATTTCATTTAACAATTCAATAAATTTCATTTAACAATTCAATAAATTTCATTTAACAATTCAATAAATTTCATTTAACAATTCAATAAATTTCATTTAACAATTCAATAAATTTCATTTAACAATTCAATAAATTTCATTTAACAATTCAATAAATTTCATTTAACAATTCAATAAATTTCATTTAACAATTCAATAAATTTCATTTAACAATTCAAAAATTTCATTTATTAATTCAAAAATTTCATTTAACAATTCAATAAATTTCATTTAATAATTCAATAAATTTCATTTAATAATTCAATAAATTTCATTTAATAATTCAATAAATTTCATTAATTCAATAAATTTCATTAATTCAATAAATTTCATTAATTCAATAAATTTCATTAATTCAATAAATTTCATGAATTCAATAAATTTCATGAATTCAATAAATTTCATTTAATAATTCAATAAATTTCATTTAATAATTCAATAAATTTCATTAATTCAATAAATTTCATTAATTCAATAAATTTCATTAATTCAATAAATTTCATTAATTCAATAAATTTCATGAATTCAATAAATTTCATTAATAATTCAATAAATTTCATTTAATAATTCAATAAATTTCATTAATTCAATAAATTTCATTAATTCAATAAATTTCATTAATTCAATAAATTTCATTAATTCAATAAATTTCATGAATTCAATAAATTTCATTAATAATTCAATAAATTTCATTTAATCTAATTCACTAAATTTTGTTTAACCCATCTAAATCCAAATTTCATTCATTCCAAATTTATATTATTTTAATTCAAATTTCATTTTATTCAAATTTCATTTTATTCAAATTTCATTTTATTCAAATTTCATTTAATTCAAATTTCATTTAATTCAAATTTCATTTAATTCAAATTTCATTTAATTCAAATTTCATTTAATTCAAATTTCATTTAATTCAAATTTCATTTAATTCAAATTTCATTTAATTCAAATTTCATTTTATTCAAATTTCATTTTATTCAAATTTCATTTTATTCAAATTTCATTTAATTCAAATTTCATTTAATTCAAATTTCATTTAATTCAAATTTCATTTAATTCAAATTTCATTTAATTCAAATTTCATTTAATTCAAATTTCATTTAATTCAAATTTCATTTAATTCAAATTTCATTTAATTCAAATTTCATTTAATTCAAATTTCATTTAATTCAAATTTCATTTAATTCAAATTTCATTTAATTCAAATTTCATTTAATTCAAATTTCATTTAATTCAAATTTCATTTAATTCAAATTTAATTTAATTCAAATTTAATTTCATCCAAATTTCATTTATTCCAAATTTCATTTAATTCAAAACTTTTAATAGAAACTTTATTACTTTAATCAGTGGTTCACTCCACAGTTCTTAATAAGAAAATGATACTGTTGAAATTGGGTTTAAAATTTTCAGTGCACATACCTTTGGGTTTTCTGAATCGTTCATTCTATTAACTTTGATCAGTGGTTCACTCCACAGCGACTTTGATCAGTGGTTCACTCCACAGCGACTTTGATCAGTGGTTCACTCCACAGCGACTTTGATCAGTGGTTCACTCCATAGCAACTTTGATCAGTGGTTCACTCCACAGCAACTTTGATCAGTGGTCCACTCCATAGCAACTTTAATCAATATTGCACTCCATAGCAACTTTAATCAATGGTTCACTCCACAGCATTCATGAAAACAAAAATGATCTAGTTATTGATTCGACCCCTTGAAATTGACAATAAAAAGGATAAACTGCAATAAACAGATCTCATACTATCATATTAGCATAAACCATTTCGATTTCATAGAATTAGAATGTTAGAAAAGGCATTCCATACAATCGTTAGCGCGAAAATGTATCACTCTCGAAAAGAGTGAGCTCACTCATCTGAGAGCAGTGTGCCTTAGGACGCATTAGTATTTTGATATCGTTGTTCGATTTATCTATATTACTTGTTTGGTTATCTTTCCAAGCAAAATACTTGATCATGTCCAACCATTCAGGTCATTATTAATTATTTCATTTCTTTTATTGAACAAACAATTAGTTAAGTAATTCTATACCAAACATTTACATAATACATCATAGATAATATATATTAGCTAAAATCTTGCACATCACTAAAAAAAATACTTAGTTATGAATATTCTTTTTGGCGTTTTGAAATCTTGTAATAAAAAGGATTATTTTATCAACTTCCATATTATGTAGGCTCTTTGCTATTCATAAAAATAAAAGTTATATTGGAGTAGTGTAATGCGAATTGTGTATAATTGCAGCTATAAGCAGTCCAAATGTGAACTACATGTGGTGTGCACTGTCGAAGAGTAGCCTCGACCAAGTGACATGTATAATGAATGATGCATGTTAAAATGTAATCTTAACTCACTGTCGAAGAGTTGCCTCGACCAAGTGAAATTTATAGTGATGTTAAAATGTAATGTTAAATTCACTGTCGAAGAGTTGCCTCGACCAAGTGAAATGTGTAATGATGCATGTTAAAATGTAATCTTAACTCACTGTCGAAGAGTTGCCTCGACCAAGTGAAATTTATAGTGATGTTAAAATGTAATGTTAAATTCACTGTCGAAGAGTTGCCTCGACCAAGTGAAATGTGTAATGATGCATGTTAAAATGTAATCTTAACTCACTGTCGAAGAGTTGCCTCGACCAAGTGAAATGTGTAATGATGTCAAAATGTTATGTTAAATTCACTGTCGCAGAGTTGCCTCGACCAAGTGAAATGTGTAATGTTAAATTCACTGTCGAAGAGTAGCCTCGACCAAGTGGAAGGTATTATGTGTGTGGTGCGTGATTGTTACGTGTATCGAGTTCTTTCTACTCCGCAACGTATTTTTCAAATACCTCTTTGTTGCAAAGTAATAATGACTGAATTAAATAATTTTATATTGCTTGTAAAAATCTCAGATACTCTAATACTCAAGTAAATTAAAACATCATCTTCATTATAAGATATAACTCTCGAATGCACAAATTTTTCATATAAAAATTTCACATTTGATAATCTAAAATTATCGAAAACAAAATTATTTCATTACAGTAAAAATCATTTCATAATAACTGTCGGCTCAATTTAAATAAACACACTTTACAAAGAAACATCAACTACACAAAAGAAAAATAGATAGGACATACCAATTATACTCACCGCGTACTAATTACTATTGTTTTACGTTTGTTATACGAAGATGCTGCACTTTAAAACGATTTACCTCAATGTACGCAACATCTACATCGACTTTCAGAACACAGCTAATAATATATATTTGTATGGCGATTGCACCTTCATGATACTTTCAGCTGTTAACATACTTTTGAAAAATATTTTAAAAGTACCCTACATTCTTTTCATATTAATTGTATGTGAATATTTCAAATCATTGTATGCTATCATTAGATAACTCTTTTACTACTATTACTTTTCAGATTTCTTATCTGGGAGCATCGTTACACTTATGAGAAATAAAGATATTTAATCCCAGTTAAGAAATTTAATAATAAGTGAATATAAAGTGAGCGTACCTGGATTTTTCTCCCTCTTCTGAGATGATAAAAAACTGCATGATGACTTTCAAATACATTTATTCTACAATATTATACAGTGGTACACTTTCGGGCAGAGATTCCTCTTACAATTGTTCTTCCGTCAAAATTCGCATCATACTGCGCTCTTGGGGTATTTATACACAATTTTTACCCGTCAACCCCCACTCCAAGTGAAGCGAACGTAGCCTTGGGATTGCACGTTGTCAGTGTGGCCAGATTTAAATATTAAAACTACCATCTAATTTAGTCTAAAATAGTTAAGTTACAATAATTTAGTATTCTAAAAACAATAAACTAAGTACTGAATTACGTAAATCATAACATTTGTAAATAAATAATGTTTTATCGATTCACTTTTCCCCCAAATAAGGTTGCAACTCGCAGCTGTATTGTTTATTAACCGACTTTAAAAAAGAAGGAGGTTATACATATTTTCGTCTGTCATCTCTTTTATATATTATGGTAGAGACTAGAGTCCCGTTACTGTATGCCTCTACAACACAATGCAACATTAAATCACTATTATTATATAAATGCTCAAGTGAATGTATATAATATATTTTTAAGTACCTATAAGAACAGGTCATGTGACCTAGTTTAGGTACTTAGTACCATAAAATTGTTTTAAATATTAAAGTTAAGTTAACAATAATAATTACTGTCAACAATGTAAACAATGTACCTATAATATTGTTATCATCAATAAAGATTATTATTATTATTTTAGGGTTCGGTACCCAAAGGGTAAAAACGGGTCCCTATTACTGAGACTTCGATGTCTGTCCGTCTGTCCATTTGTCCGTCTGTCTGTCTCTAGGCTGTATCTCAAGAACCGCTTTAGCTAGACTTCTGAAATTTTCAGATTATGTACTTTTGTTGCCGCTGTAACAACAAATACTAAAAAAGAAATAAAATAAATATTTAAGGGCGGCTCCCGTACAACAAACGTGAATTTTTCGACCCTTTTTGCTCTATATCAATAATGAAAACAGGTAGGCACTTGAATTTTTCACAGAGTCCTTTATTATATGTGTGCTAATATTCAATTATAATATTAAAATAAACAATTGAAGGGGGGCTCCCATACAAAATGCTCTATAACGGTACGGAACCCTTCGTGCGTGAGTCTGACTCGCATTTTGCCGATTTTTCTATACCTTTTCAAGCTTAAACTGTTTACTGACATTTGGCAAAGAATCACGAAAAAGGACGTATAGTAATTGGTCGCTATTAAGCATTTGTGTATTATAATTTAAAACTCTATACTACTATTATAAACCTAAAGAGTTTGTCAGTTTGAACGCGCTAATCTCATTAACTACTGATCCAATAAAAAAAAACTTAACCCATTTACCCAGGAAAGCTATATTAGAGTGTATCAGGAGTTTCCAATCTTTCTGAGGGTGCAGCGCAGTTACACGTAGGAGACAGGACGAAAGCCTATTATTCAAATGACACTCGAAATCCGTATGTAGAGATTAGGTTAGAATAAATTCACTTTTATAATCAATTACTCAGTTTGTTTCTAAAAAGGATAATTAAAACTCAGCACTAACGAAGCGATACCATTTCGTTAAAAGCAACAGTTCCAGGAGGGGGGGGGGGGGGGTTTGGGGGGGGGGCAGGCCCCCCAAGCAGGCGACAGGGCGAAAACCTATTAATCAAAATGAACATAACACCTCCTCCGTTCCGGAAGTCGGTTAAAAATGTAGACCATGATTGTGTTAATCCAGAATATCAGCTAGCGACTTGTAAATTTTTGTCGAAATCGGCTCAAAAACAGCAGAGTAGTCGTTGAACAAAAAAAATCAAATGAATACGATCATAACATCTCCTCCATTTTGAAAGTCGGTTAAAAATGTAGCCTATGTGTTAATCCAGGATGTCAGCTACCTCCTTGTAAAATTTTGTTGAAATTGGTCCAGCCGTTTAAGCGTGAAGAAGTAACAAACATACAAACTCACAAACTCACAAACTCACAAACGCACAAACTCACAAACTCACATACTTTCGAACACTAGTGCGAACACTAGTGGCCAACTATTATACGTTGTAGAAGAGACTATAGTCCCGTTATTACTATAATATGCCTCTAGGCTCTACCGTAGTAAGTAGAACTTACAACACAATGCAACATAAAAAGTTAACAATTTGCGAAATTGCGATACACTTGTTCAAATAATTACGTATTAAAATTTTGTTAACATACATTTCCTTAACATTAGGTATTACTTTCTCGAAAGTATTTACAATTTAATATTATATTCGTTTCTCTTTAGTAAAGTTTAATTTTTTAAAACTTATTTCGTAGAATGGGTGTGTGTTTAGATCTTTCCTGTTGTTTCCAAGTTTAGAGCAATCTTATCAACTGTTGATCCATAGATCGGATGGACGGTCGTCCATTCCAATGGGTTTTGAGAGGAGAGAGAAAGAGTGTACTGCGCACACACTTGGCACTATAAAGTCTCTCCTGCTTAACAGGCTATTCATTGAAACCGGTCACCGTCACCGAAAACGGTGTAAGTTTCATCTCATAGTCTGTACAATTTTCACACATAAAAGCACATTATTTTGTACGCTACTGTATATTACGAAATTAATCATAGAACCTCCAATAAAACGTGTGTAATAAATTTAAATGTGAGTCGCCTTAGAAGATGTGAGTTTTTGTTATAACTTATTCATATGTTGTAATAACCTGTCGGTTTTAAGTACGAGGCCTCTAAAAACTATATTTATGTATGAAGGCAACGAAAACATAGTTCCGTCTACCTTATAAGTGTTTTCTTTAAAAAGCTAGGCATTATAACATGGTAATTTTAAACCTGGCCTTTAAAATATAGTATTAAAATGATTTATAACAAAATGCCATTATAAAAGTCCAAATTATTTCAAAGCTAGAAGAGAGTAAGCGTAGGAGTAGACTATGTAGAGTAGGTAGAAGATTTGTAGATTGTTTGTGAAATAGCCACGATATCTTATAATCAATATAAAATATGTCCTGAGTTTAAGCCCGGCCGCACATTGTCCGAATTTCTGATCAGAAACAGTTGAACGTCCGCGCTGTCTCTTACATTTTGTACTGAGCCGAGTGAGCTCGAACTCGCCGGAAGGATATTTCGGATAGTGTGCGGGGTGGCGATCCGGCGGAATTCAAATGTTTCTGATCAGAATTCGGACAATGTGCGGCCGGGCTAAATCTTTTAGTGCAGTGTTTCACAAACTTTTTGTGTTCAAGGTACATCTAGAAAAATAAAAATATTTGGAGGAATTATACACCACTAATTGCACAAAAATCCTCCAAACCCCTTCGTCGATCGTCCTGAGATATCCCTTTTTTGGCACTCATCACTAGAACTAAGTACGATGACCTTTTCTGAGGCACTCCAACTGATGACCACGATACACCAGTGTGCCGCCGGCCGCGGCACACATTTTGCGGATCACTGTTTTAGTGTAGGTACAACCTCCTTACGATATTACATGGAAAGTCGATTATTATGTGACATCGACGCAATGATGGTCATCCATCGCAACCCAACGTGGCGAGGGGTCTTTAAACTATTTTATACCAGATGGTATATTGAGAATCGTACATTTTTCCGGGATAAAAAGTATCCTATGTCCTTTCTCAAGTATCTCGATCCAGAAATTCAGGAAAATCGGTTCAATGGTTTGGGCGCGAAGAGGAAGCAAACAGACTTACGCATTTATAATATTAGTATGGATATAGATTTAGAATAAGTACTATAATTTCGGTCTAGACTTGTCGGTCTATTGAAACTATGGGCCCTTCACTTTTACGCCACAAGTGCATTTCAGATACCACCTGGTGATTACTGCGACCCTGGTATTTGGGTCAGGCATACCGTTCCCTGGCGGCATTTCCCTGACAGCAAAGGAGCTTTTAGCATGTAGAGCGGCCGTATTCAAAGTGCGCTTATTGGAGCTCCGCAAAGCCTTCCCGTAGGGGCTTTTCATTTTGGAAGAGAAAGATTTTTTTTTATTTTAGGGTTCCGTCAGAAATTTCACTGTTCAAAGGGTTCTGCGACCCTTTGAAAAGTTTGAGAACCTCTGTTTAAGGCTAGTATAGTATAGGTGACCGGGTCGCATCTTAAGTCAGTACTTAAGATGCGACCCGGTCTCAAGACGCAGTTCGGCTCTGTGATTGGTCCAAATTTTGACAGCCAACCAATCACAGAGCCTGAACCGCGTCTTGAGACCGAGATGCATCTTGAGTACTGACTATTTATACCGGCCTTAGAGTGTAACACTTGGCAACGTTGTTTTGCCGAATGCTGATGCTGTGGGAATATGCTCAAAAGCCGAGAGACTAGAGAGATCTTCCGACCGAACGGAGAGACTCTTCAAACGTTGCATTGTAATGATAACATTGGGAACCTCAAACTTTCAGACAAAACGTTGATAAAACGATTCGTATCGTTATTTCGAGTATGAAAATTGATGTTGCCCGATCCACAGATACGCAATAAACATACAAAATTGCAACAAAACCGATTTTAATATAATTATTATTTATTATATTAGGTCAGGAGGTCATTTAGGTCATTAAGAGGATACACCAGGGGCTAGAGAAATGAAAAAAGTACGTGTAATATCTACAGTGTGTAACAAAAATAAGTGATAATACTTTAGGGTGTGTACGTGTTATTTGTAGAAAATTCACTGTGAAAGTAGCAGCGCTGAAAGACGAAACAATTTTTTAACTTTTGTATGGGCAAGGGCCCGAGCGTCACAAGTTTCCCCATACAAAAGTGAAAAAAATTTTTGGTCTTTCAGCGCTGCTACTTTCACAGTGAATTCTCTACAAGGAACACGTACACACCCTAAAGTATTATCACTTATTTTTGTTACACCCTGTATAGCTGTCTCCCTTACCTCAAGCCTATACCGCAGAACGCGATAGACACAACTGCAGAAAATCAACGATTCGTTGTCCCCTGATTCCTTCTCCAAAACTTAACCGATTTAAGTACTTTTTTCATTAAAGATTAAAAAAAGGCTTGAGCTGTGTTCCTATGTTTTGCTTTTTTTTTGTATAATCTAGCCAAATCTGTTTTCTGGATGTTTGAAAACAGCGGAAAATCTGGCCATTTTTTTGGGTTTTTGAACGTTCACATCTTATTTAATAATTAAATTATGAAAAAAAAAGAAAATATAAGGACATTGTATTAATGGCCGTAGATATTCAGAAAAAAAAATATAACTCTACTAGCATCATCCAGGGAGGAAACAGGGGACAACGTTTGTATGGAAAAAAGGGCGGTGTGGACTCCTCTAAGCTATATCACATGACACTGCGTAAATATTTCTACTTGTAACTGTCGCATTCGCAGACGAATATTAATAACTGGGATAAAACGACTAGTGGTACCACTCATTGGACAAAGCACAAAAACACAATATTTATTAAGGTTGCTTAAAAACTACCTGTTACAACATACAACTGCCTGATACAACACCTGATTTTAAAGAACAGGGTTTTAAAGCAACCTTAATTAATTGTTTTTGTGCTCTGTCCAATGATGGTCCAATGACTAGTACTGTCCAATCACTAGTCATGTTCACCCAACTACTGTGCTACTACTGTAATAAAATAAAGAGTTTGACAGGCATAATGTACTGGGCTTATGTTAAAATATTCATTTAATAAAGTTAAGTAAGTAATACATATTATATTCGTCTGTGAGTGCTGCCGTCGAAAATACTACAAACTTACTTACTTACAACAAATATTTTCCAGAAATTAAAGCGTCGTAACTCAAAACGACAGTAACAGTCAACATGTACTGTTGACTTTGAATAACAGTATACCTTAACTAACTGTAAATGTTTAATATAAACATACCTACTACTTGGTTAATTATTATTGTAGAGGTATAATGAATGTTGTATTAAAGAGCTTAAGTTTTAGGTATATTTCAAAATAATTTCAAAAATTTGATTTTTGAAGTTTGAATTTTGAAATAAGTATGCCTAATACCCTTTACGAGTACCGTTAAACAATACTTCATACAAAAAAATATTATCAAACAGAAAAATAATCATCAGGCAGCATGGCAGCATGCAACACTTTTGATGTTGCGAGTGTGAATGGGTGGTGGTATTTGCTTTCTATCAGCCTGCCTAGCATACGCCAACGAGATATCACACTCTCGAGATAATTAAAAACTACTCGTCTCATAATGTCAAAATCTCGACAAAACTCTATAAAATGTGTTATTCCGATGATAGATCTACGCGAGAAAAAATGTTTGTCATGCTAGGGTGAATAGAGATGAAGAGACAAACCATAAAACATCGAGAAAACATGTAGAGTGAGATATCTCGTTGGCGTATGCTAGGCAGGCAGGTGGCCGTTCATTCGTTTCACGTTTGTCCCCCAGAAAAATATGATAATTATCGTCACACTAGAAAAAATCCCGCAAGCGAAGTCCATACTTTGACAGTAATTTTGAGTTTTGACTACGTACTGCCGTTACTCTAAAGATAAAAGACTAGATACAGAGTAATTAAAACCTAATTCATTGATTTACCTGATTAAATAATCAAATGTGAAATATACTTATTTTTAAAAATAATAAATGAATCACACTAAAACTAAATGTAAGTAAATATAATTTAGCAATTTAACACGTGCGCACAAATACATTAAAAATAGCTACGCTTTATGGCTTTATTGTTAGTTATAAAAACAAGTATTGCAAAATTATACCATGTGAATTAAAAGATTAAATCTTAATAGGCCTACTACATTTGTAAGTTATAATTATTATGAAAGTTAAACAGGTAACCTCGCTAGTCGCTACATAATAATTTATAAACAAAAAAACTATGTAAAACCGATTTAATTACATTTTCGGTTTACGGTTACCTGCACATCCATACCAATAAATCCGAAAGTGCGTCAGTCTGTTTGTCACCACTTTATGCCCAAACGCTTTTTTTGCTCAAACCGATTTTGCTCAAATTTGGTATGGGGATACTTTGAGTCCTGGGAATGGACATTGGATACTTTTTATCCTGGAAAATTGTACGATTCCCGCGTGATCTAGTATCAGATAAATTGTTTGTCATGGTTATAGTAACGTAAAGGTACAAGTTGGAAGCCAGCTACATGAAGCGGCAGCAGTCAGCAGACGACGTGTCGTCGCGACACTACTGGTTTCTATGTATTTATATGAAAAGTGTCGCTAGCTGCGGAGGGTTTTTCATAGAAATATACAAACCAGTAGTGTCGCGACGACACGTCGTCTGCGGTTGCTTCTGAATGTCGCCTGCTGCCAACCGGCACCGTAAGCGAACGGTAACTGACGACAGACGGTTTACTTTCACTGTGGAAAAAACTGACAGTTCAATAATAGTTAACAAAATATGAAAGTAGAACATAAACAGCTGTATTTGTCACTGCCGGGGACGCAATTCTCGTCAGTCGAACCGAATTTCTAGTAATAATTGGGCCCTTTTAGAATGATGGACAATTGCCATCCGGCTTTGGCCACCATCGGTTGAAACTCCGGCCAAACCCTCAGCCAAAGTTTTGGCAACTTCGGCCAATGTTATTAAAAACATCAAAATTTTGACTGGTAAGTAATTTAGAACTTGACGAAGGAGAGTTTGAACCATCGTCCATCACCACTGCCGCACTCACGAGACTTTTAATGATTATCAAACTTCAATTTTGTGAAGAGTTTGACAGATAATGCATGAGGCTTATGTCAAAATCATATATTTTTTTAAATTATTTATTTATTATTAGAAACACAGTTTTTTTTACAACATAAAATCGTGCGCCATAAACCGGATCAGTTTATCTGGGCACTGTAACGCACAAACATACAATTTGCTTTTTTGGATACAAAATTATACTAAACGAAACATAATAACAAAATTAATTAACAAAATATTAGTCTCCGAGTGTGGCAGTCAGTCGAATAGCATTGCATAGTTTAGTTAAAACTTTTGACAGAAAAGGACACCTTTTTATGTAAGCAAGCCCATACCTGCAACCTTGCAAACCTTTAGGAAGAGACCGTATTCCCTCAAAACGCCTTCAACGCACCGCTCTTGTGATGTTGCGATTGTCCACGGGCAATAGTATTTGCTTTCCATCAGGTGACCCGTTTGTTCGTTTGCCTCATAATCCATACTAATATTATAAATGCGAAAGTATCTCTGTCTGTCTGTCTGTCTGTCTGTCTGTCTGTCTTGCTTTCACGCCAAAACTACTGAACCGATTGCAATGAAATTTTGTATACAGTTATTCTAGAGTCTGAGAAAGGACATAGGCTACATTTTGATGTGGGAAAATATATAATTTTAGTTCTAATACGATTCAACAGATGGCGTTTTATTTTTTACTTTATTGTAACATAGAATTAATCATACTTATTAGTTAGTATGTTTTTGTTTATAGTTTTTAATACGTTAGAATATTATGTTTAATAATATAATCACTTGGTATAATAATAATCAATCTATCTTATCTTATAGAACTCCTACTGCATTTCTAATCCATTCTATCCATACTAATATTATAAATGCGAAAGTATCTCTGTCTGTCTGTCTGTCTGTCTTGCTTTCACGCCAAAACTACTGAACCGATTGCAATGAAATTTTGTATACAGTTATTCTAGAGTCTGAGAAAGGACATAGGCTACATTTTGATGTGGGAAAATATCTTATTTCCATGAAAATATCGATGAAAATGAATTCGCATTGCGCGTGGCCAGCGCTCATCCCGGGGGTCCTGGGTTCGAGTCCCGCAGGCGGAACAAAAAGTTTTCAATGTTCCTGGGTCTTGGATGTGTATTAAAATAAAAATTCAAAAATCTTAAACTTATTTTATGTATAATATTATAAAAAATCCAGAAATATATCGATGCAATGAACATTTTAGTTCTAATACGATTCAACAGATGGCGTTTTATTTTTTACTTTATTGTAACATAGAACTAATCATACTTATTAGTTAGTATGTTTTTGTTTATAGTTTTTAATACGTTAGAATATTATGTTTAATAATATAATCACTTGGTATAATAATAATCAATCTATCTTATCTTATAGAACTCCTACTGCATTTCTAATATATGTGACAAGTTGACAACAGAAGGCGCTCTAAAATAAAGGAGTTCGAGTGTACCGTGTTGGCCTATATTCCATCCAGAAAATATATTAATGCAATCAACATTTTAATTCTAATATATGAAAACAGATGGCGTTTTAATTTTTACTTTATTATTGTAACAGAACTAATCATACCTACTTTACTATATAATATTGTTTTTATTCATAACTAGCTGTTGCCCGCGACATCGTCTGCGTGGACTTTAGTTTATAGCGCGCGGTGTCAACAAAATTTGTGTCAAATTTAAAAACTTTTTAAAACTTTGGTAAGTGGTACCCCTCTTAGGGCCGCGCTACACCGGAATGGCAGCTCCATTCCGGTGTAGCGCGGCCCTTAATTAATCAAAATACCCAAAAACAGCTATGCAGTGTGCACATAATCTATACTAATATTATAAATGCGAAAGTATCTCTGTCTGTCTGTCTGAACTTCCGAACCGATTGTAATGAAATTTTGTATACAGATAGTCTAAAGCCTGAGAAAGGACATAGGCTACTTTTTTACTGGAAAAAAGCGTTGTAAGGGGGTGAAAATGCGTAAATTTGTTCAAATTAAGTTAGTTCCAACAATTCATAATAGATGGCACCGTGCGTCTTCTACATCGCGCTGACGCTTGCTCAAAAGTCTTTCTATAAGACGTGGTATCATCTTACATTTAAGTTTCGATTTTTTCGATTGTTATATCTATTCTACGGTATTAAATAACTCAGTACTTTATCTGTGCAGTGACGTAACCTTAAATCTATCAATGATAAATAGTTTATGGGTAAAGTTGTGTAATTGGAGGGCTAAATAAGCTTTAAAATTTGGCATAAAATATAAAGTTTAATATAAAAAAATGAAATACTTATTGTGTGCACACTGCACAGCTGTATTGATTTAAGGGGTACCAGGGTTTTTTTATAAAAGCTTTTGACACCAATTTTGTTGACATCGCGCGCTATAAACTGAAGTCCACGCGGACGAAGTCGCGGGCAACAGCTAGTAATATATAAATTATTTAGAAAAATACTAAGGTATTAGGGAAGGAAGCTTCGCTTCCGAAATTACTTCACTGTCGAAATTATCGAATCCAATTCGACTAAGTACCCGTTCTCTCATGGCTAAGTACTGATGACGTGTACAGTAATGACCATTTTAGGCATGTGGTTAACATCTCAATCTAAAACGAATTAACTGTTGCAACGGTTTCGTCATGTTTCGTAATCGAAGGACTTAGCAACGTGTAGTTAAAATTATTATTTACGTTACCAACGAATCGAGGAACTAATAAGTACTTATCATAACAGTTTATACCTATCACGTAGGAACAAAAATATTAATTATTATAATACTAGTGTAAATCATAGCTTAGTTTTATTCCCGTCTTTTATTTACACTTAGATTTAAGATTTCATATTAGTAATTCCTATTGGAAAATGTATTATCGTGTGTCTCATTTTTATAATATTGCTGTCCCTTTCGCACAGAAACTTAGTGTGTTTCATACAATTGTTATTGCTGTCTCTTCCTTACGTAGTTGTAGTACGTCTCATACAATTGTATTGCTGTCTCTTTTTTACATAGTTTTATTTACACATTTTATTGTTAATTTATCTTATTAGAATGTTTGTTTACCGTTGTATTAGCTTATAAGAATCCCATTTGATGTCATATTATGTGTAAAATTTTATATTTCAATAAACGGATTGCATTCGTTCGACAACAACCGATAGAACCCCACGGGCTCTAACGGTACAAATTTCCTATATAAACACGCACTTTCTCGGTGCATACACATTCACATCCGACAAGCCAAGCAGATGCATGCGAAAGCCCTGCTCCATCAACACTCCGCTCCAAGCAGTACCAAGTTTCCTCCTGTGTTTCCTTCTCGTCTCCTCAATCTGCACCTATTTCTCCAGGAATCTTCCATCCGGCATCCTTCACCCACAAGATACAGTCCACTGCTCTACCACCTGGCGACCACGGCCTCGCCGAGTTTGTCGTGTCGCCAACAACTAGATTAACCGTAAATTTTTCGGAAAACAAAAGTATCATATTGTCCTTTCCTCACTCAAAATATCATACCTTTTATCAAAATCGGTTTAGTGAAATGGGCGTAAAGAGGTAATTTATTAGTAATTTCCTATTAATAAGGAGCTAACACTCGAGTATTGATTACATTTTTCAGTGCCAAGTGGTTCAGATAAAATTATTAGCCTTGACATATTAGTACAATCTATTTATAACGAAAAAACTCATTACACAATTTTAAAAAGTAAGACCTAGCTTCAGGGTCGTTAAAGTTACGTTATGCTGAAATCAGAGAATATAATCAATGATCATATTCTCTGATTATTAATCATATTGTCTGATTTATGAGACGCTGTGAAACAGGAAATGAGTCTTGCAGTTAGAAATTATATGAAAGTTATGTTTAGGCATAAAAAAAATATCTATACTAATATTATAATTGGGAAGAGTTTGTTTGTTTGTTTGAACGCGTTTTTGAAAAATTCTTTCAGTGTTAGATAGCCCATTTATCGAGGAAGGCTATAGGTTATATTTTATAGCGCTAAGACGCGAAGATGGGAACAAATAGAGGAAAGTGTGGGAAAAAACGGGAGAAATTATTTGAAATGGCTTATTTGAAAGCACTAATCTCAGGAACTACTGGTCCGATTTGAAAAATTCTTTCAGTGTTAGATAGCCCATTTATCGAAAAAGGCCATAGGCTATATTTTATAACGCTAAGACTAATGGGAGCGATGAAATAAAGAAAAATGTGGAAAAATGGGGGAAATTATTTGAAAGGGCTTATTTGAACGCGCTAATCTCAGGAACTACTGGTTCGATTTGAAAAATTCTTTCAGTGTTAGATAGCCCATTTATCGAGGAAGGCTATAAGCTATATCTTATTACGCTAAAACTAACAGGAGCGAAGAAATAGAGGAAAATGTGGAAAAAAACGGGGGAAATTATTTAAAAGGGCTTATCTCACGGACTACTAGAGATTTTTTTCTATTATTTGGCACAGATAAGAAGTAGACCACGTGAAGGATCATGGGCTATTTTTGTGGACTAATTTGTCTGTGAAGTATACGCGGGCGAAGCTGCGCGGAACGTTATATTTCGCGTGGTCACGACATCACGCGTAAACGGCTGGACCCATTTTGCTGATATTTCGTGTAATGATACTTTGAGTCCCGTAAAAGAACATAGGATACATTTTGTCCCGGAAAAATATACGGTTTCCGCACAATAAACTTTTATGATTCTCGCATAAACTATTTAATATATTTTGATGAAATTTGGCATGGAGATTGGAGATACATGTTTTTTGTCCCGGAAAAATGTGCGATTCCCACACAATATACTTTCCTGATTTGCGCGTAAACGACTCAATCGATGTACGGGAACAACTACTTATAAAGTCCAAGCGAACGAAGTTGCGGGCAACAGCTAGTATAAACTAGACGCGCGACGTGACGCCTGCAACTGCATTGCGCGGATTGCGCCATAATAGGTTATCGCGTGGAAATTGTACAGAGTTCGTCATAAAAATATACTATGTCCTTTCCCGGGACCCAAATTATCTCCATACAAAATTTCTTCTAAATAGGTGCAGCTGTGGAGGTAACGGACAGATAGACGGACACGTCGGACAGAATATATTATATGTATAATACAGACTATAATAATAATACTCCCCACACCGGTTTCGGTGACGGTGGCCGGTTTCATTGAAACCAGGCCAGGTACGCAGGAGTAATTTTATAGTGCCCAAGTGTGTGCGCAGTACACAAGAGCATTCTCTATTCCTTTTACTCTCATAACCCAGTGGGACGGAAGACCGACACGACTGGCGGGAGATCAGGCGCAGGACCGACTTTTTACATGCCCATCCGACGCATGAATCATCTTACTTGTCAGATAATCAGGTGATCAGCCTGCATTGTCCTAACCAAACTTGGAAATAACATGTTTCCAACGCGGGATTCGAACCCACGACCTCCGGAGTCGAGAGCGACGCTCTAACCACTAGACCACGGAGGCGTTATACAGACTACAGCTGTTATATACCTTAGAATTTATAATACAAGCAAGGATCTAGACACGCGGTAGCGTGTCAAGCCAAGTTCCAGCATACTGCATTTAACAGATCTGGCGAGCAGCACCGTGTGTAATATATTAGATTTTCAAGAGTTTTCCACCAGTACGCCTATCTCTACGTACTCTACTCTCTAACAAATAATGTATAATATTTCTGTACGTTCAATTCTAAGAAAGTACTGTAGTGTCTTTCTTTATATTTACATGTCCACATTACTTTTTGCGTTCAATTCGGGCAAGCAATTTGCTTGCTAACGAGTCATTCGAGAGTTAAAGAATTATATTTCTTTAACTCTCGAATGACTCGTTAGCAAGCAAATGTTAAACCAATAAAAAGTACGAAATGTGTTTATTATGGCAATGTAAGTGGCCATCTTGTAACTGTAAAAACACTTGAGGCCTTTTGAGAAACCAGTCACATCAAAAAGAAAGTCAATTAGTTTCTGAGCCGTCTTGTTACTGCCTGAGGTAGATATAAACTTATTAAGAATTAAGATTGATTTGAGTTTTATAATGTCATTGAAAATAACTTTCAAATAAGTTTTTATAACACCTATTGTCGCACTCACAGACATTTAGACGTGGGAGAGCCATGCTTCGGCGCGAATGGGCTGGCTCGACCGGATAAATACCACGTTCTCACAGAAAACCGGCGTGAAACAGCGCTTGCGCTGTGTTTCGCTGAGTGAGTGAGTTTACCGGAGGCCCAATCCCCTACTCTACCCTTCCCTACTCTCCCTTATTCCCTTCCCTTTCCATCCCTACCCTCCCCTATTACCCTATTCCTTCTTAAAAGGCCGGCAACGCACCTGCAGCTCTTCTGATGCTGCGAGACGCGACGGAAGTTGCTTTCCATCAAGTGACCCGTTTCCTCGTTTGCCCCCTTATTTCATAATTTTTTCAAAAAATTAAAAAAACATTCATAATATTAATGACTAAACAGTAAACTGTAATTAAATTAAGATTTAATAAGCCCCACACGTATTAACTATTTAGTAAACTATGCCCATACATTGTCAAACTCATCGTTAAATAATTAATTATCGTTAATTAATGCATTTGAGTGCGGCTGTTAGAAAATTTAACAAAGTTTTACTATAGTGTTTTATAATTTTAAAAAATATATAAAATATAATGACTGTCAAAAAACTATATAAATTAAGCCATACTGTAGCTCTGTGATAATGAAATAATCGGCCAAGTACGAGTCGGACTCGCGCGCGAAGGGCTCCGTACCAGTATAGAGCAAAACTTTGGTTTTTTGTTTGGGAGCCCCCCTTACTTCTTATTTTATTTTAATATTATTATTAAATATTAAAGTACACATACATATAACTGCCATTATTGAAATAGAGCAAAAAAGGCCAAAAAATCACGTTTGCCGTATGGGAGCCCCCTTAAATATTATTTTTATTTTGTTTTTAGTATTTGTTGTTACAGCGGCAACAGATATATTTACATTACCTGTGAAAATTTCAACTCTCTAGCTATTACCGTTCTTGAGTTACAGCCTGGAGACGGAAAGACGGACAGACGGACAGACATCGAAGTCTTAGTAATAGGGTCCCGTTTTTACCCTTTGGGTACGGAACCCTAAAAATGTGAAAATGGAAGAAAATCAGTTTTCACTTAATACAGTACACAGTAAAACTATGAAAGTGTTTATAATTTATATTATAACCCTATATTACAACTAGCATTAGAGTTTCTTACAAAGGCAGTTACAAATACATCATCTGATAATGGCGGTTTGCGTAAACAGACGCTATCGGAATCGGGGCTAATAACACACCGCCATGTTGTACTGTGACGTCACAATAGATCTCTACACCACTCATGCCGTCATGCGTCCCTGGTGCATATCGTGGTGGCAAACCGATGGCGTTAAATTAATAACTGAAGTTAAACGAAAGAATAACGTTAACTTATACGTGTTAAATATTACAAGATAATGTCGCGCTGTTAGTAATGGGAATATTAATATGATTAAAGTAAAGAAAAGGTTTAATAAACGCATAATTAAAATCTATAAATAATAAATATTTTTTCTAATCAACAACAAAAATAAAAATGTAATTTATCTTTTGTAGTAAAGACAATGATATTATATGAAAATACCTTAAGATTTTAATGTTTAGCAAACTTGAGAACACATTATTCATAATTCATAATCATAATATTAGACATAAAACATAATTATTTTGTTATGTTTAAAAACCATGAAGGGTTCCGCAGCAGCAATAAGGTTTATTTTTATGAAATTCAAAGGTTTTTGATTTATTTTTATATCTCAGTTGATTTAATGAAAGTTAATTAATTAAGGTTTACCATTTAAGACGTACAAAAAAACTACTTGTTAGATCTCGTTCAAACCAATTTTCGTTGGTAGTTTTTATAATAATGTGCATCATATATTTTTTTAAACTTATCATGTCCCTACTTTAGAAGTTAGAGGGGGGGGGGACATACATTTTATCACTTTGGAAGAGTCTCTCTCGCAAACTATTCGGGTTAGAAAAAAATTATATTAGAAACTTCAATATGACTTTTGAGGACCTATTCATAGATACCCCACACGCATAGGTTAAATGAAAAAAATTTCTTTTGTTGGTTTAAGGACTTGACCATTTATGACGTATAAAAAAACTACTTGCTAGATCTCGTTCAAACCAATTTTCGTTGGCAGTTTTTATAGTAATGTACATCATATATATTTTTAGACTTATCATGCAGACTTAGAAGTTAGGGGGGACACACATTTTACCACTTTGGAAGAGTCTCTCTCGCAAACTATTCAGGTTAGAAAAAAATGATATAAGAAACCTCAATATGATTTTTAAGAGCTATCCATCCCCATCCCCACACGCATAGGTTAGATTAAAAAATTTTTTTTTGTTTCAGTTGTACCTATGTAGACCCCCAAAATTTTTAATAATTTTTCCATTTTTGTATCAAAATCTTAATGCGGTTCACAGACATCTACTTACCAAGTTTCAATAGTATAGCTCTTATAGTTTCGGAAAAAAATGGCTGTGACATACGAGACAGACATACAGACAGACAGACATGACGAATCTATACGGGTTCCGTTTTTCGCCATTTGGCTACTGTAAAAACACCTTTAAAGAAAGCAGCATACAGTGACAGTAGTTAACAAATAGAGAGACTGTTTATATAGTGGAAATGGTATAAAGTAAACTCACAAAAAGCACACTAAAAGCTAAACTATGTTTGTTTTAAGCCGCATACTTTGTAATAATATTATGTACCAGGTACCTTCACTAAACAAACTTGTGAAATTATACAAGTTTATTTGTCCTTTCCCGGGACGAAGTGTCTCTCCATACAAAATCAGTTCAGCGGTAGAGGTAATAGACAGACAGACAGAGTCATTTTTGCATTTATATAATATCAGTATGAATGTGGATTTACCGATTACCTACTATTATTATTATTATTTAAATTGACTCTACTAGATACTTTTGTGGCATTGACTTCTATTATCTACACCAGGGTTTCTCAAAGTGGGGAATGCGAACCCCTAGGGGTTCGCCATGCAACAGCAAGGGGTTCGCGACAAAATTTACGTAATAATGGTGGCTTGATAACTGGCTGGAAAAGATGGCTGGATTCGTAACCCGTTTGCGGTCACGAACGAGAGCATAATTTCTAGTTTGAGTGTCAAGCAACAGGAGTTAATATTAGAAATGTCCGTAGAACTCAAGCTGATTTCAAAAGGATGTCTTTGATAGATTTTTGGGCAGCTAGACAGGCAGAGTATTTCAAACAATCACTCAAAGCGTTGAATTTCCTTTTTCCCTTTCCTACAACATACTTAGGTATGTGAGAGTGGGTTTTGACACCTGGTCATAATAAAAACTAAATACAGAAATCGACTTGATACCGAGTCAGAATAATTAAGGTTAAAATTTTCTGAAATTACTCCTAACATTGATTCCATTTGCGACAAGAAACAAGCAAACCCATGACCCATCACATTAATATTAGTAGTAAGGGGTCCGCTGTCAGTTGTCACCTGGAAATTTTAACAGAGGTTCGTGGAGCCGAAAGTTTGAGAAACCCTGATCTACACAATATAACTTGAGGTGCAGAATGTCTTAGCAACCACGCGCAAAAACATAACAATAATGATGAAAGTCTCTGTACAATCACATATTGAACATAACAATAGGCATTCACCTATACCAAATATTACAATACATAATATTAAAATAATCGTCCAAGTGCGAGTTGGCCTCGCACACGAAGGGTTATGTACAATATATAACAAAAATAGCCAAAAATGTGTATGTATTGGAGCCCCCTTAATTATTTAGTTTATATTAATTTTAATATCGATTAGTAAAGTATAAATACAACTGACTATTTTCTGAACTATTCAAGTGCTTACCTGTTACATTTTTTTTTTATGATATAAGGGGGCAAACTAGCAAACGGGTCACCTGATGGAAAGCAACTTCCGTCGCCCATGGACACTCGCAGCATCAGAAGAGCTGCAGGTGCGTTGCCGGCCTTTTAAGAGGGAATAGGCTAATAGGGGAGGGTAGGGATGGAAAGGGAAGGGAATAGGGGAGAGTAGGGAAGGGAATAGTGTAGGGGATTGGGCCTCCGGTAAACTCACTCACTCGGCGAAACACAGCGCAAGCGCTGTTTCACGCAGGTTTTCTGTGAGAACGTGGTATTTATCCGGTCGAGCCGGCCCATTCGTGCCGAAGCATGGCTCTCCCACGTATAAATATTATGTACCAGGTACCTTCACTTTATTTATTATGTGGGACCAATTTATATTTTATTATACGTGGGACAAATACCTTATAATCTTATATTAATATAATTTGGTATTTTTTGCAAAAAATACCAAAAAAATTACGTTTGTTGTATGAAAATATTCAAAATTTATTTCGTTTTTATTAGTGTATGTGTGTGTTATAGCGGCAACAAAATATATAAGTACACTAAGTTGAAAGTTCTGTAAAACATTCAGAAGTCTAGCTATAGCGGTTCTTAAGCCTGAAGACAGACAGACGGACAGACATCGAAGTCGTAATAAAGTCCCGCTACCTTATCAGTTATCACGTATAATATAATAGCGATCAAACCACGGATCAAACAGTCCACTAGCAATAATCGCGCGAGTGATTGCTGGGTGTCATGAATGTCACAAACAATGGTGTCATGTATTATAGTGATCGATTGCAACCGTATTGTTTTGGCTGATATACATGATACGAAATTGCGATTTTGGAGCAATTATCGCGCAATAATTGCTATCGCATTGCTCTCGCAAGATACGTGATACGGGGCCGTTCCTACCCGGACGGACGGTTTTATGTTTTACGAAACCCTAAAACATAAAACCGACTTCAAAATTGCCTATTTCAAAAGTTAGTAAACCGATTTTGAAAGTACTCTCAGTACCCTGAGTTCAACAATACCTAGTACAACCAAAAATCTTACAATACAATACAACTTAAATCGGACTTGTAGTTCCGGAGATATGCGAACATAAAATATATAAAAACATACACAGTACACACATACACTTTTGAAATTTCACATTTCAGAGGATACGTTTCCCGTAGATCTATTACGTTCAAAAGTAACTGTAACTGTGAAGTACTTTAACTGTAACTGTGAACATAAGATTTAAGAAGGACGGAGGACCCTTTGAGTTTTTCATCTTAAAAACATGTCACGTTATGGCCGATAGCCATTTGAAACACAACGCAACGCAACTTTAACAAGTAACAGACGCGTACTAGGACAACATAAAACATAAAAGAATCAACGGTATAATTTTACCCCTGTGCTAAGTTAACCTAAGGATAAGAGATGATAGGTTGGTGAAACGCAAGTCAAGCTATCCAACGCTAAAAACTAACTGGTACTTACCAGGACCACATAAAGAGATGGAAATTATACTTGTTAGTTATCGGATCGGTTGCTAAAAGCTTGCTAAAATGCTACTAAAATGCCATTTAACGAACGTTCAGAACTAACAGCCGATTACCAGGAGAACATAAAGAGAAAAAGATTTAACATAAATATTTTGCTACAATTATTACTGCCACACTCAGAGACGAATTAAGTGCTTAACTGTAATTACAATTAGGTAAATAATTAAGATTTTGTGATAAGCCCCATACATTAACTGTCAAACTTTTCATTAAATTAAAGTTTAATCATTATTAAACGTCTCTGAGTGCGGCTAAAATTGTTATAACGAATCGCTTTAATCAAATAGGCGAATTAATAATATAGGTAGATACTCTATGGATATGGTATGGATGGATTTGTGCGTATGGTATTCAAGTAGCATAGAAAGTTTGGGTGAAATTTCTTATGGGCGGGCACTGGCACACTTAGCAGCCTCCCAAATTGAGCGGCACTTTTCACTTATCAATAATTGCCAGCTTTCCCCTACTTTAACTGTTAACCTCTAATTTTGGTGGAAAATTGTTAAAAAACCTGCGCTTACTATAATTAAGTAAAGAAATTAATTTTTGTCGTGTCGGGTTATCCTCCAGCCAGTTATTATGTTAAACATTAATATAATATTTTATTTGTTTTGTAACATTTAACATGTTTTATTTAAATATATTCTTCAACTTTGAAGTAGTAAATTAACGTAATGCTTTAATTATTTTCCTTATTTACTATCAGAGAAGTTGATTCCTAGGCAGATGGGGGACCTACGTAATTTGGTCGCGTTACATCAAACCCAGCCGACAGATCATAGTTAACATTTAATTTACATGATCCGACCAAATGACGTTGGTCTGTCAACTGCCTAGGAATCAATTTCCTCGATGGTACATAAATCATAATATTATGTATTTCCTATTTGGTTGCCTAATACTCGACTCTAATTGAATGCTAGGTCGTTAGGTGGTGATTCGTAGGTTAGCGTTATGTATTACTTATGCCTTCCTAAACTTCAAAAGAACCAAATAAATTAACTCCAAAAGATTCTAAACAATATTCTAAAGCCCAAAGCTGTGTTTAGTATACAGCTTCAAGGCCCCGCACACAGGCGCGATATTATCGGTCGATAATAACGCATGCGGTATTGCGAAAATGCGTCCCGATTCCTTGCACAGAGCTGCGTTTTACTGTCCGATATATTTTATTACGAGAGAGCGCAGCGCGACGACGGCACTAACCTCTCTCTGAGGTATGCAAGAAAATTGAGTTATTGCGATATGCTTCCATTGCGATTTGCGGCGTTATTATCGCAGCAGTGTGTAACTGCATGACCATCCTAATACAAAATGTACTGAACACAGATATCGCAATAACGCATGCGTTATTATCGACCAATAATAACGCGCTGTGCGGGAGCCTTTAAGCCCTTCACTGAATAGAATGTAGAGTCACGTAGAGTCTTGACCTAGAGACGGTCAGTCACCCACACTGCTCAACCTTGGCATATGACGATATCTAGTCACAAGCAGTGTATGCTTGTATTTTATAATATTATAACTTTTTAAGATACTTCTACTATGTCAATACAGTTTGGTACGATTTGCTTATTAGCTTCATAATAGACAAGAGGTTTCCAAACTCTTTTGTTTCATAGTCTACTTTCAATGTTGGATCCGGTGGATCCTGCAGGTACGTTACGATCAATAATAATTTCTTAATCTCGAAAAATAAGTGAAGAGCTGCAGATCTTGCTTTTTTAGGGTTCCGTACCCAAAGGGAAAAACGGGACCCTATTACTAAGACTTTTCTGTCTAAGTATGTCCGTCTGTCTGTCTGTGTGTCTCCAGGCTGTAAGTCAAGAACCGCTATAGCTATCCTTCTGAATTTTTTACAGATTGTGTATATCTGTTGCCGCTATAACAAAAAATACTAAAAACAAAATAAATTAAATACTTAAAATAGGCCCCCCCTATACAACAAACGTGATTTTCTTGCTATTTTTCGCTCTATATCAATAACGGCCACATATAGTACTTGAAATATTCACGAAATATTCAGTTATGTTTGTACTTTAATAATTAATAATAAAATTTAAATAAATTAAATAATTAAGGGGGGCTCCCATACCAAAAAACACAATTTTCAGCCTATTTTTGCTCTATTGTGGTACGGAACCCTTCGTGCGCGAGTCTAACCCTCACTTGGCTGATTTTTTATTTTTACAAGTGTCACTCACTATAAGATTCTTTAAATATTATTATATCTGTCTGCCTATGTAGGACAACCTCTTAGTTCTTCACTATTGAAACGCACACGCACATAATTTATTAGTGGTTACGATTGTGTACCTCTATTCCACTATAAACTCGTCCCCAGGCCCGTCGTCTGCCGTTTGTTTTTTAGGGTTCCGTACCCAAAGGGTAAAAACGGGACCCTATTACTAAGACTTCGTTATCTGTCCGTCTGTCTGTCTGTCTCCAGGCTGTATCTCAAGAACGATAATAGCTAGAGAGTCGAATTTTTCACAGATTATGTATTGCTGTTGCCGCTATAACAACCAATACTAAAAACAAAATAAAATCAATATTTAAGGGGGGCTCCCATACAACAAACGTGATTGTTTTGGCCTTTTTTGCTCTATATCAATAATGTTACTTACTTGAATGTTTCTCAAAGTCCTTACTTAATACATATATGAGTACTTTAATATTTAATAATAATATTAAAATAAAATAAAAAAAATTAAGGGGGGCTCCCATACAAAAACACAATTTTTATTTATTTATTTATTTATTTATTTATTTAATATTGGAAAACCAACAGCTTACAATTTTACTTAAATAGTTAAATTATAGATAAAACAAGAAGCCAATGACAGGTTTTCACCATTAACAAAGATAATCTAGCAAACAAACATGATTTTTTAACACAACAAACAAAATTTTGTGTAACTATAATTATATACTAAGGTTACAAAGTACAATGATGTTTAAGAGAATAGAATATAGAATAGAACAGTAATTATAAATCAATAGAAAATATTAATCGAAGAAGTTAAGGTTCAGTTTGTCTCTTGCATTCTTGGTCCGCAATGTATAAGGATCGAAAGAGAATTTTTTACAGACATTATTAAATTCAATGCTAGCTCGCACTAGACAGGAGTTACGTCTATAGTTAGAATTATAACATGGGATAGCTAGTGGTGGATTAAATCTACGTGGTCTAGTTGGTACATAAAAGTTTACTTTGCTGAGAAGGTCAGGACAGTCAATTTCGTTGTTAATTAATTTTAGAATGAATATGAAATCAGAAATGTACCGACGATTAAACAAAGTTTGAATGTGAAATTTTTTACAAAGGTTAAGGTAGTTATCTGAATTATAGTATATTTTAAGTCTGTAGCATAGGTATCTCATAAATCGCCTTTGTATATTCTCGATCCGTGTAATATATTTATCATAGCACGGGTTCCATACCTGACAGGCATATTCTAAATGGGGTCTGACGTAGGTGCAATACAGAATTTTGAGGGTTTTAGCATTTTTGAAGGGGGAGCTTAGTCTCATTATAAAACCTAGTGCTTTTGAGGCCTTCGCAATTATATGATCAACATGTGTATCAAACATTAGTTTAGTGTCATGATAAACACCTAGGTCACGTACAATATTAGTTCTTTGTATAGCGAAGCCCTTTAGATAATAGGTCGTCGGGAAAGGTGATTAGTAGGCATTTTTGGGGGTTAAGATCTAAACGATTGTTATAACAATACTGGTCCAGACGGAGTAAATCAGCTTGTAACGCTTCAGCATCTTCGACGGAAGAAATGGGATAGAAAATTTTCATGTCGTCGGCAAAGTAAAGAGTGAAAGCATGTTTAAAACAAATATAAGTAAGTAAAGTAAGAACAGAACCACCTAAAAAGATCACCTCTGATGCCAATATTGTAAAGTTTAGTTTTAAGAATAGTGTGATCTATACGATCAAATGCCTTACTGTAATCAGTATAAACTACATCGACTTGATTACCTTCATCCATGTTCTGTGTTATAAAGTCGTTTAGGAGCACTAGATTTGAAACAGTAGACCTGCCAGTTAAAAAGCCATGCTGTGATTTACTGAAGACACTGCTTAAAGATGTATAAACTTGCCTGTAAACAATACGCTCCAAGACCTTCGCTAATGTACATAGCTTGGAAATTGGTCTATAATTCTCAATCTCAGTTTTGGATCCTTTTTTATGCACTGGAGTAATATAGGCCAATTTCCAAATTCTAGGGACTGTGCAAGATGTGATAGATTTAATAAAGAGTAGTGATACTGGTAGTGATATCGTTTCATAGCATTTGATTAAAAACTTAGGGGAAAGATTATCTGGTCCGGCAGATTTATTGGGATCAAGGTGCCTTAGCTGATTCTTAACAGAATCAAATGTAATTTTAATTGAGTTAATATGTGAAGCGGACTCAGCATGGTTGATGCTTGCATATCCATCACTGTGACTAAGATTACCTAGATTTAGAAAAGATAACTGAAAGTGCTGAGAGAATGATTCGCAAATGGATTCACCGGATGAAACAATAGCACCATTCAAAGTCAGACTATTTGGGAGTATGTTAGACTTAGATCTGTGCTTGATATAATTCCAGAAATGCTTTGGATTATTTTTAATCGCCGATTCGGTACTTTGAATGTAGCCATTGTAGCACTCGGTTTCTAATTTTTTTACCCTAGTACGTAAAAGTTTAAAGGTTAATTGGTCCGATACCCTACCATATAATTTGAATTTATGAAGAAATTTATATTTTTGTTTAATCAGGCGCTTTAGTGCAGGAGTGAACCAGACTGGATAAGAGCTATGCTTCAATTTCTTAAGTGGGATATGTTTGTTTTGAATATTCTCAATACTTTCGTAGAAGAATGACACTGCATCTTCTAAACTCCTATGATTCAGTTCACATGGCCAGTTAATCAGGGATATTTCGTTATTGATTTTCTCGAAGTCTCCTTTGGTAAAATCATAGCGCATGGTATCAGCTGACTTTAAATACGATTTAATAGATAGGGGCACTTCTATGTTCAAAGCAGGGTGGTAGGTATCTAGCGGGACGAGGGGATCGAGACATTCACGGACGGAAACCTTGTCATTACATAAGACAAGGTCAAGTATTTTATTTTGTTTATTTCGTATGCCGTTATATTGATTAAGTGACAATATTTGAATTTCATTCAATAACAAGCATTCATCATTATTTGGAGCAGATAAATTGCTAGAACAGTAACAATCGACAGAGCTGTTATATACCCAATTAATTCCACTCAAGTTAAAATCGCCAATAACCAAAAAATTGTCAAGGGGACATTTAGCAACTGAGTCATTCAGCTTGATTAGAAAATTAGATAGTTGGTCCGAGAATGATCTAAGAAGCCCGAGTTTACACAAATACACAACACAAATATGTAACCTAATCGATCGGGAGCTACTCAGGTGATTACCACGCATGCTAATAGTAATCCAAAGGTCTTCCGCCGTCGAATGAAAAGTAGGTGCAGGTGCAGCCGATACATACCTTCGTACCGCAATCAACACCCCTCCGCCGCGCGCCTGGCCGGTCGTGACATAATCACGGTCTCGTCTCCACACTATATACTCATCACTAAAAAGTTCACAGTCTAGGAAATTATCAGTTAGCCACGTTTCTGTGAGTATAATTAAGTCGTACGTATTAAGATTTAACTGGCGATAAAATTCTATAGACTTAGTACGGAGCCCACGTACATTTTGGTAGTAGATGTTTAAATTATTCAAGCCGTCGTTACCCATGTCGATAAACAGAAATGTAATTATACGTATAGAAAAACACTAAATAGATATTAACAGGGTGAAATAGTATCGTAAATAGCAAGAATGGTAAACTGCTTACGCACGAGTCGCGATCACTGATAAGTAAAGACAATAGTACCGGCATAACGGAGTGAGCGAGCGAGATGGATTTACACGGGCAGTACTCAAGCGCGAGTGAGACAAACGTCTGTATTATATCGCGACCGTAGAAAACTAGATCATTATCAGAGATATTATAGTAAACATATATTAAATAAACTAATAGACCACGTAAATTTTTATTTTTTTGAGGTTTTATGTTGACAAAAACAATTATAGTGTTAGATAGGAACAAATGCTCAACAAAAGCTGTGCGAGCTAACAATATGAATGGGCGGTAGGCTAAATTGTAAACAAGAATGCAAGGGGTGCGCAACCTTTTTATACTATCACTGCAATTAAATAAAATTAAAATGAAATTTAGTTCACAATTATTACAGTACTGAGTGGTAAAAACAATAACTTTAGTAAGGTAACAAGTATTTACTCCAGTTTTTTTAAATCTAGTTCTGATCTTACAAGGATGACGCGTGACTCGGGATTTTTTCTTAAAAAAATCTTACACCCCTTGACCCAAGTGAAAGCGTAGCCTTTCTCCTTCGCCAGCAACTTTGTTTTATTCAGCAGTAGCTTGTTGTCCAAGGTCAGATGGTCGTTAATGAAAATTCTGCCGGTTCCATGCAGGTTTAGATCCCCCGGTGACAAATTACATTTCTTCGCTGCCGCAACAAAATCCTCCTTTAAATATCTATTATGAAGGGCCACGATGACTGGTTTAGGTAATTTATCGTTAGATGAAGGAATCCTGGCAACGTAATTAATCTGCTCTTTAGAGATAGGGCATTTAATAAATTTGCCAATGTTTGTGACTATCGTAAATAGGTTTTCAGATGAGGTCATAGGGAGACCTTTTATCTCGATATTATTTAGGCGCGAACGTTGTTCATTCTCACGTACAGTGCGTTCGAGACCGTCGATCCGCTGCTGGAGTGACTTGACTTCGTCGTTAGTTTTGAGAAGACCTTGAACCTCTTTCTCTAGTTTACAGATTTTATCCGTCGTAGACTCAAACATTTGATGTATAAAGTCAACCGACGTTTTGAGTTCGACCAGCTCAGATCTCAGGGAGGCAAGATCTGCTAGATCGGACTTGATTGACTTAATATCGGAGACCAATTCAGGAAGGGCCGCCATTTGAATACTTATACGTCTAATATCCTTCAAGACACCATCGAGATCAGAAGGAACTGGTGAAGAGGGGCTGGATCCACCTCCGACCGGAGCAAGAGTCTGCGTCGATCCCTTATTTTTACAAGATATACACTTCCAGTTATTTTTACGTTCTCCGAGCTTACGATAGCCTGATTCTGTAATCCCAGAACACCGGAAATCGAACCTATTCTTGCAGGTCGAACATTGCGGACCATCGATAAACTCAACATCACATTGGCTGCACTTAAACATCTTGCACTAATACGGATATTATAAAGACACAACAGAAAGAAGGTTATGCGCCCCTGACGTTCGGGACAACCGATACGCGTACACGAGTGCTCTGTTTGCTTGCGAAACGCAGACTTTTTGGTCTAATTTTGCTGTATAATGGTATGGAACCCTTCGTGCGCGAGTCCGACTCACACTTGGCCGATTATTATTTTATGTGAATTACAAGTAGAATTTTTTTCTTTGTCTCCAGGATGCCGTTCATCGACATAGCCTTCCAGGCCGAAGTCAGCCGGTTCGAAGACCCTGAGTTCTACGAGTGCGCGCGGAGGAACTGCAATGAGGATCCGGAGACCAGGCAGAAGGCGATTGAGGAGCTGCGCCGCATGATCTACGGTAATTTGACACATTCATATACAGGATACAATTAAACCTTCCGGCCAAATTTCGATATAATTATATTGATCCTTTACGCGTATTTTTAATCGATTTTTAGGGTTTCGATTAATTAAAAAAAAACGTTTTTTTTATATCGATTATGATAAAAAATGGGTTAAAAATTTAATCGATTGGTTTCGATTAATTAAAAAAAACGATTTTTTAAAAATCGATTTTCATAAAAAGTGGGTTAAAAAAAATAATGCACAACGTTAATAATCATGTTTACACTTCTGCTGGCACTTCCGGAGTGCAACCCGTCTTTTTTTCTTTTATAATCACTTAGTACTAAAATGTTGATTGTTGAGAAATAGCGTCCGAAAGTTTTCCTAAAAATTAAAAAACAATACAATTAATGGGCACTACAAGTTGCCAGCACGTGCCGCGGCCAGTCCTCCCGCGCCACCCCCCGCGTCACCCCCGCTTTCACCGCGAAGTGATCGATCAGCAACGATTTTAAGTGGGATAAAATGTGTTATTGTAAAAAATTAACATCCTATTTTTTGGTTAAGTGGACTTTCCTAATGATACCTAAGCCCTAAAAAAATGTTTTAATTGCATTCTGTATAATTATTAAAATTTACAAATAGTACAGGAGGTCGCGCTCATTTTAAAAAGTCATTTCATACCGAGCGAAAATCGTAACAATAATACTATTCTATTAATACATAAGAGTTTTGATCGTCAGCTACTCCAGTATGGGAGGAATAAAAATTTAGAGTATCTCAAAGTTGTTGCTGGGAATCGTATTGAATTGTCATTAAAAAGATCCCAATTCGCACCCAATAAAGGTCATATTATCTAGATTATACACGTTTAGGTTTGGTAGGTGCTATTTTAGTTTTAGTATATAACAACAGATGGCGCTTTTAAAGTAAAATGTATATAATTCTTCTTGACAAATATTGACTATAATTAATTACTTAAAATTGCTATGTGAGACAATTTTATGATTAATTCAAACGAAAATCGCCGTCAGCTGAATATTTGCAGGTGGAAATGTCGTCTACGCGACGCCCTAGGATACATTGAGCGCGAAGTAGGGCTATATTGGTTATAGCTTATATCGCTGGCTGACGGGCTTTCCACCCGCATATTAACGACTGACGGTGGTCTTTATTATTAAAAAGGTATCAACGTTCACCTGTATAAATTTTGTACGGTATGAAATGACTTTATATTTTAATTTTTTTAACATAGTTCAGTAACGTCTGCGATACGGCTGACGGTGCATTTTTGGTTAAGCATGACCTCAATAATCATCCATAAAATTTTCATTCGGTATAAAATCACTTTTCGCAATTATTTTTTTTTTACAACTTTGAAATACTCTCAGTTAACATCCCACCACGGGTGCGGCGACTGACGCTGATTATATTGATTGATAAATATTAAGCTACCGCTGGACAAAAATTTGGTCGGTATGAAATGACTTAGCAAACGATAGCACTACCTCCCCTACTAAAAGTAATTCGACTGGCGTGGGCGAGTCAAGTGCTTTTGCCCGGCCGCCCCGGCCGCACTTTGTCCGAAATTTCTGATACGAAACAGTTGAACGCCCGCGCTTTCTCTTACATTTTGTACTGAGCCGAGTGAGCTCGAACTCGCCGGAAGGATATTTCGGATAGTGTGCGGGGTGGCGGTCCGGCGAAATTCAACAGAATTCGGACAATGTGCGGCCAGCCGGGCATATAGCATTCACAGTCCCGGGCAACTATAGTGGCCCGGACCGAGAATGAGTACTAGGGTAACATAGAACATATAGGGTACACAGTTGTTTGAAGGATGTTTCCAAGTCAATATTATATTCTTGACTATCTGTTCCGCGCGGCTTCGCCCGCGTCATTTAGGAATGTCACATTTTCTTAAAAAAAAATAAAGGAGATACTTATAGCTAAAAAAATATTGGACCTTCAAACCAATATGGCGGCTAACGCACTCGTTGGATTTGGTCGAGTTTTTGAATTTAAGCTATTTGTGACCTGTACAAAAAAAATTCAGACTATAATTAATTTAAAAAAAAATGTAACTCTACTGGGGTATAAAGAAACCCAATTCACAGATAAAATATTGAACAAACGTATTTTACAAGAATCTATTATGTCACTGACTAGTGAAGTGAGTGACCCCCAAATTTCAGACTCCGCGCCTGATTATGCTTTCGCGAGCCGCACATGAACGGGTTAAAAGGGAACTCTATATATACCAGGGTAGCATAAGAATTGAGGAAAAAGTGAATAGTTTTTGAGGGGGATGACTGACTGCTACCTGCAACTCCGCCCCATGGCAAAAACACAATAGACATAACGACATTCTGTCTACTCTGGCAAAAACGTGTCCCTGTAATTTATAGTTTGCAGTTTACTAGTGACAACTAAATAAAGAGAATTATTTTATAGTCGTTTAACTAAACTTTAATCTACTAGTAAATAATAAATAATTATTTGATTCATTCTAAATATAAGGTCTGTCTTTGTTACTTTGTCTTATTCTAATAATTGTTACGATGCCTACGTGTTACATTTTCGAAAGTCTAAAAATAATTAGTTACATCACATTATTTAAATTAAATATGTTATGTTTTTAATAACAAAAATGTCTTGTATTACGAATTTAGTTAGTCAAGTTAATTATAAAATATTAGTTAACCCGAGTCCTGACCCGTATAGATAGGTCACAGAATATATTATATTAGTTGTACATATTGTGCAGTTTCTAGTTTACTATACTCATTACAATAAACTATAAAGTGTGAGTGATACTCTACTCCTTACAATAAAGTGTAAGAAATTAAGTACTTTTGGAGCAAAATATAATGATAAATATTATTATGAATGTAATGATTAAAATAATGATGTTCTAGATCGAGGGCAATGTAAGCCGCGGCGTATGGACGACGCGTACCTGCTTCGGTTCCTGCGATGTAGAGCGTTCATACCCGCGCTGGCGCACAAACTGGTGAGTGGATGATGATGATCGGCTTTGGATTTATAGGCAGTATAGGCCTATGGCCTATGGGCGACGTACGAACGAACTCTGCAGCGTCATAGGGGGGTATTACATTATCATTTATATTGGATCATTTCTATGATCATATATAGGATCCAATATATATGATCATTTGATCATATTTGCGATTACATTATCATATTTCATTGATCCTATTTTACGTCATATGTGGTTTCAATAGCCAATGGAGAGCGCTAACGCTGACAGGTCAACGTCAGGGTTACTAGATCTCAGAGAATTCGATTTGTCAAAAGACATCGTCATTTTTAATATGGCTTGTTTTTTGTTATTTCAGCAAGATTATCCAAGTATATTATTAGAAAAATAATTACATTACATTATTTGAAACATATTAACGAACAAGAAATTAAAAACTCTTTTTTATATTAAATAACTGGCAACACCTATTTCTATGACCGTATTGGATCCAATCTCTCAGCAAATGTCAAAAATCTATGATCAAGGAAGAAATATCATTGACCGGGCAGTCATGCCCGATTCCTATATCTAACGAATCGTCACTGTACATCAGCTACCAAACGTTTTTCACTTACGGGTAACGAACCGTTAAAGGCGTTTCACAAAGTTATTTTAGCTTCTACCTGCTACGAACAGTCGTTAGTAACGCGCTAACCGAAGCCCTCCCAACGGTAATTAATACTGCGTTTTGATATTAAAGACCTACTCATTTCAAATTTATGGTAACCAATGTTTATTAACGGCTTGATCACCTAATATTCACTTAAATAATCCGCGTTTTATTTAATTTGGTTTGTTACGATGAAGAAAACAAAACATTTTAGTAGAAAATGTAGTTTTACCAAGTTTTACCCATTATTGCTGAAGAGAACAAAACGCAAAATACCTATTATATTCTGTGATCATTGATTTGACATTTAAAATAATATTTAAAATTTAAAATGCTTAAAATAATGAAAAACTAAAATTAATAAATAAATTAACATATCCCTACTTGATCACAGTAGGTTAACCAAATTTGGAAAAAAGTATAAGTAGTATTAAGTGCTTAATCAATTGGTATAAACAAAAATAATGTTACTTGATTAGTTTTTTTTTTTATTAAATTTTTATGCAAATTTATGACCCGGATAAGGCCAACTTTGACTCGCTTTAAAATAAAACTACAAATAATATCGATCTCGGAGTTTCACTGTAATGTTTATATTATAGCTATCAACAGCTATAGTATTTTGAAAGAAAAACAAGGTGAAACAAAATTGTGGTTTTTATCATACTGTGCATCGTAAGTAGGTTCCTTTCCAGGCACCAAAAGTAAAATAATTTTGATCATTCTATTTTTTAAGCAACAAATTAAATCAGTCACTACTCACTACATACATACCTGCAAGTTCCCTTCACTTATAAGTAAGGGTATATTATATTTTCAGCAAGTAAGCTTTCAACGCACGGTTTATCCAGTCGAAATTTAAGCTGAAAATCTGAATGATCCTATGATTGTTACCACTATCTTCGTCGAAATCAGATTCATTCCAGTCTGATAAAATTTCTAGATCACTAAGATCAGTCTGATCACTGTCTGAATGAGACATAATGAGTATTTCTCACAATATTGAAGAACACAACAACGTTCAACCGCCTGATACGTACGTAAACTTACGTAAACTTGGACGTAACAATATAATTTATAGAAACACCACATGCTTCCATGCCCATACAATAACCTAACGGTCCGTTATAAAAGCCCTCCCTACCGCCTACCATCCGCAGGTACCAAGCATACGGTAACTTTGCTTACGAAACGTTTTTTATAGAAACACTTTCGGGTTACTCCTCGTCCTCGAATCTACCATCCTTAGCAAAACGATTCGTTTTGTGTATATTGGAACCGGGCAAAAAGGCAATCGATGCGCTCCCGAACGGAATACCAGGAGCTCATAAAAACGCCTGACATTAAAATCGAACTCTTAAATCGGTTATTGTTGGACGGAAATGAGAGAGGTAGAGTTCTGTTCCGGCTTTTTGTCAGTATGTAATAGTTTTATCTATTCACTTTTTTTTTTTGGTTTGGTTTTGATTTGGTTACGTTAACGTTAACAAACTAGGTTTTATTTATTTAAACTAACTAGTATAAAGTAAATAATAAGATATTGTCTTTTTTTTTTTAAAAGAAGGCAGGTCACTGTAGCCCTGACATCACTGCGACCCATGAGGATCTATTGTGATTTGTGACTAATAATTTATAAGATATTGTAGTGATATCGTAATTCGTAATATTTAGTATATTTTCTACCAGATTAAATATCTATAAACTTAATATTCTGATTAAGTAGAGTATAGAGCATAATATTTTTGCGAAATCTCCTTTTGTGGGTCGCCTTGATTTGTTATACATTAAATTTATTTTATGCTGCCAAGAATCAACATAACCTCGACCCAAAATTTGTGTAGCGTGCTGTATGAAAATTACGAGCATTTTAGGGTTCCTTAGTCTGTTTTTAAAAGTTATTTAATCGACACTGTATTGAGTGTTCAGGAATTAATATTTAGTATACTGTATAAGGTATTACATCCGTTTCGATCCGGATCTAGGAAAACAGTCAACAACGTTAACGTTAAATAATTACCCCGCTATCTATTTATTTGTGAACTCTCCTGCCTTGCCCACATTTATGTCTTAGTTTTTAAGTATTTTAAGTCTGTTTGTATACCCATTTATATGTGAGCAATAAAGTGTTTATCTATCTATCTATCTAACAGTCCTAGTTTCAGTTCTCTTAAATGTTTTACCTCGGAGCTAGCAACGCCGTAAAATTTAGAACAATTCTTAAAAAAAAATTAAGAGAACAAAGAAAACAAGAATAATTCCGGATGTTATAGTTAGCCGAAACTATTGTCAAACTGTCCGACTATTTGTCATAATAATTATTCCACTAAGTATCTGGTAATTATTATCAGATACTTAGTGGATTTTTTTATAAGTAGATGATGATTTTCTGTTGACGTTATGACAACAATAATTATAAATTAAGTAAACATAATGTTAATGTACTTATATTTATTATTTTTAGTACAATGTACTTTATACTGTTTATACAGAACCTCTACTTGCCGCTCTGACTCGCACTTGGCTGGTTATGCAATATCGTTAAGAGTAACGCATATTCACGGAAAATAACGCTTAGCGTATTGTGCAATGCTCGCTGTGCTCGTATTGTTTAGTTCTTGTGCGTTGATAAACAGAAATGTGTGAAGGACGAATCATTGGCATAAATTAAGACCAGGGCCCCCGCTACCATAATTATGTGCAATGTGTGCAATGCACACGGGCGCCATCCTCTAGGGGCGCCAAATCGCCATCTTTTAGGGGCGCCCCAAGGACTCGCACTTGGCCGATTTTTGTTTGCTTTATTTCACCTACCTACCATAAAAAATAAATTGAAAAAACTTGCCTTAAGGGGCGCCAAAATCTTGTTTTGCACACGGGCGCCAGTAGCCCTTACGGGGGCCCTTATTAAGACCGTAATTTCACGGTGGCTAGACGTCTTAATTTGTGACTCAACTAACTCAGTATTACATGTCATATCTATGTGGTACGTGATAATAATACGTGGGAGAGCCGTGCTTCGGCACAAATGGGCCGGCTCGACCGGATAAATACCACGTTCTCACAGAAAACCGGCGTGAAACAGCGCTTGCGCTGTGTTTCGCCGAGTGAGTGAGTTTACCCGAGGCCCAATCTCCTAACCCCTACCCTATTCCCTTCCATACCCTCAACTATTTCCTTTCCTTCCCTACCTTCCCCTATTACCCTATTCCCTCTTAAAAGGTCGGCAACGCACTTGCAGCTCTTCTGATGCTGCGAGTATCCATGGGCGACGGAAGTTGCTTTCCATCAGGTGACCCGTTTGCTCGTTATTTCATTAAAAAATATATATATATTATATGCTTACTGGCTTTGGCTAGCAAATACCGTATGTATCGAGAAGTATTTATTAAATTAGCATAGGTTTTATCCAAAGCTTTAACTTATGTCATTCCAAATTTCAATTACATAAATCCGTTTACTATTTTCGAAAGGCTAACATATCTTACATCCTACAAACTGCTATTTATAAAAGTTAAAACCTTTTTTTTTCCGGAGATGAAAAGCATCGTTAAAGTGAAATTTTATCTAAATTGCTCTAGCTTTAGCTGTACAACACAGACAGAAAGACAGAATTCACCGCTTGGTTGTCGAGAGAAGCAGTATTCCTTCCTTACCGAATTCAATGTTACAGATCTTGCAATGAAACAAGATGAAACAACATTAAACATAAGATCATTTTAATAATCTATAATAATATGTCCTAGGAGTTAAATTGGTAGGTTACTGATATCATTGTTATTAAATTATATACTGTAATGCTAGCTACATATAATTAATTGTTGTGAGCGAAATCTGCCTACAAACTGTTGTACAGTTTTGCAGATAAAAAATGTATGATAGCTGTATCTGTTTATTGAATAAACCTTTTTTTCATTTTTTCAGATGGTGCGCTACGAAGACTTCCGGCGCAAGAACGCCTACCTGTACGACTGTCCCGCGTTCGGCCTGGACAGCGTGACGGGCGTGTACGGCGGCACGCTGCCCGAGAGCCCCACGCACGGCCGCATCACGCTGATGAGGTTCGGTGAGTGTCACGCGGCCCGACAGCGTGACGGGCGAGGTAACACGTCGCCCAAGACTCAAGAGCCCTAGAAAATCCGCCTTAGTTTATTCTGTGATTGCACTATGCATTATGCAACGCAACTGCAAACTACCGAATAGAGAAATTCTTTCATATCTGGTTATTGACTCCACTGAAGGTCCATGGTACAACCGGTTTCTTTTATATAATTATTATGACACACTCTTAAATAGCAAAAATGTTATATAAATATTATGTTCAGGAAGACTAATCAATAAAATATAACCATTAAGTGCGGTTCCGTACGCCACCCCACGTCACATTCCTGCGGAACACAGTACCAAACACACATGAGAACTAGGAGATATGCTTATCCCGTCCGAGGGCTGTGACTCACAGCGGTCCGTCCTATCCCTCGTCTTTACGCTCGTCTTTAGAGCAAAAATGCAAATTAATGGATTAAAAATTATGCGCCTGAGAAAAATATATAGCAAAGTTGCTTAACACCGACTGCTACTTATTTTAATTGTTTTATTATATTTTTTTCCTCAGTTCAATTTTTTGGTCCTTTTCGTTTAGTCTTCAACTTTGCTTTGCAGAAACAGCAACTAATCAAATCTTCTTTGAAACTTATAAGTTCCAAATACTAATTAACTATATTTGTTAAAAACTAAGTAGAGATAGACTACGTTGTTAAAATGAGTAATAAATAACTAATGGCCTTCCCGGCAATTGGGTAAAGTGGAACTCTCACCTTCATTCAAATATAACTTCAAGGTTATTCGAAGTCCGAACTTATTCCATGTTTAAAACGCGTTTTAACCATGCCCTGCACTACCCGAGCTTGGTTTAAGACGTGTTGTAAGTACCAGGGAATCAGAAATACAGTGGAGTTCTGTTTGCAGGTAGATGGGATAACGTTATTCCTTAAAATTACAAAATCGAATTTTCTTTTAACATAATAAAAAAATAACTTCTTTTAAACCGATGATACATTATAATATTATTACAGTTAAAAACCCTAATAGAAATTAGAAACTACATCGTTAAAATTTGTTAAAGGCGGAATTCGCAAGTCCACAACGCAACCTCAGTCTCAATTCTCTAGTTTTTATTATTCGTAGGTTATTCCGAACTTATTCCATGTTTAAAACGCGTTTAAACCATGCCCTGCGCTACCCGAGCTTGGTTTAAGACGTGTTCTAAGTACCAGGGCAGCAGAAATACAGTGGAGTTCCGTTCGCAGGCAGATGGGATCCCGACCGAGTGCCGATAGTCGACGTCGTCCGCTGCGCGCTGCTTATGGACGAAATAGCGTCCATGCAACCAAAACTGCAAATCCTGGGGGTCACTATCATTGTGGACTTGGAAGGACTCAGCATGCGCCACGTTAGACATCTTACTCCGACCATCGCTAACCAGATTGTCAGTTTAATGGGAGTAAGTTATATAACTGTTATATCAAAATAGTCCTTATTTCTTGTGTATAAGGTCGTCAATGAGGCAAAGAACGCTAAATGGATTTTTTGTAACGCGCTCCAGAGTAAAGAACTATAGAGTTGGTTAGCACTTGCACACAGATTCGGTCGCATCGCGTCGTAGTTACGTCGTTGTTATTGGAAAAGTTTCTTATAGCAGTCACTGAATACCAGAGCTACATGAAAATGAAGAGCTTTAAAAATTTATTTTATACATTTTTATTGCGTGAAAATTTTAAACCGACTACCTAGATAGTTTCAAAGGAGGCTGCCAATTTTGGATAATAAATAAAAATTAATATTATTAGGTTCATTGTTCATTATGTTGTATTATGTCCAAAAAGTTTTAATAACAAAACAAAAAAAATATTTTCTTTAAAAATCTCTTCGCTCTTTAAAGTTTAAACGATAATCACACCAAACTTCGCATATTTACAACACTATTTTCGACAAAAAGGGTTTCCGAAAGTAATGGAATATTCTAGAATCTACAAACATGATCTTTTTTACAGGTATCCTTCCCCATACCCATCCACAGGCTCCACGTGATCCGTTACAACTGGTTCCTGCACACCTTCTTCTATGTTTTCAAACAGTTCATCCCAGCGGCAGCTTGGGACAGGCTGTACTTCCATGGCTACGATATGGACTCCCTCCACAAGCATATAGAACCCGAGTACCTTCCCCCGGAGTATGGAGGCAGCTGCAAATATGTGATTACTACGGAGGAGTGGATACGGGGAGTGAATAGGTACAAAGATGACTTTATGGTGCAGGAGTTGAGAGCTTTGGGGTTTACAGTTAATTAATTTTAAGTAGGACGTTGGAGCAAATAAGCAACGTTTGAGAAAAGCTTAATTAAGCAATGAGAACTAATGCAACGGATAATGCTAATAGAATATAATGTACTGTATTATGTAAGGAATTTTAAATAATACATTTTAATTTAATGCTAAACATATTTATTATTTTATACACACATTTTATTCTTGCCAATTGTGAATCGTTTGAACTATTACATTAGTTAAGTCAGGGTGCTAGCATAGTTAAATGTTAATATTAGGTACAATTCACAAAGTATGATAATGATTATAAGTACAGTTGAACCTGCAGCACTTCTGATATTGCGAGTGTCCATGGGCGACGGTAGTTGATTTTCATCAGGTGACCCGTTTGCTCGTTTGCCTCCTTATTGGGATATTATTAGGTTTTACGAATCACGTGTTTGTGATACAACACAATGCCACGTAATATGCCATCCGCCATATTATTTTATAACCACATAACCTCCATCATCCATGATTGTAAAGTTGACACGGAATTTTAACTTCTCCTCCTTCGTCTTGTTATATTTTGTTTTTTATTTTACTTTTTTTTTTATTTATTTTTAAATACTATGACGTAACTATCAAATGACTTTAATGTATGTTTTTGACTTTACTGTTATAATATTATGTTAAAATATGTAATAAGATCTTTTAAAATAAGACGTAGTTACTTAAGGCATGTTAATTAGAATAAGATCTAAAGAAAATGTTTTGAAATAATAATTAGACAATATTTCCACGCCAATGAGGCAGAAATTTTGATACCATACATAAATATTAAGAACCATTGTTAAACAAATTTCCTGGAAATAAATACTATTCTATTCTATTCTATTCTATTTCATTAGTAAAACTTTTTAAGCCTCTCTTGGGCAAAGTTCGGGTCCACCTTTGGCATCACACAATATAATATTGTAATGTAATATTGTTTTTATTATTTTCTTTATGTATTTTAGATTGTCTTTTAATATTGTGTTGTGTGATTTTCAAAATAAACATATTCTTATCTTATCTTATCTTAAACTGTTTAAGTATTCAAGTACATAATCATAATTAAGAATGCACCAGCTGACCCTAACTTGTCCTGTCCTTTTTCGCCTGGCATATGAAAGACGGGCGTGAGTGTGAAGAGAGAAGGACGATGTTTGTTTTTTTTGGGTAGCCTCAGTAGCCTTCTTAATTAATTATTATGTTTAACAACTCTTGATAACAACAATAATTATTACAATAACATTGTAAATAAAGAAACACGCCCATTGGTTAGTCATGACTTTTGCTTCCGTCCAATAGTTAATTGTTATAACCTCTTCGACTTGTCTGTGCTCCTAGTACAGGTTTTTGATACAAAACGTCTAGCGGTCGTGAGCGAATCTCTAGCGCGCCGCGCCGGCCGCGGTATGCCCAACTGCGGCAAGTAGTTTTGATGATAAAAAATTACAACCGCAAGCTTCGATCACTAATATTAAGCGCAAGCGTAAGATTACTTTATTTTTTTTAATAATATTTAATGCATTTTAATAGTAAATGTAAAAAAAATGTGTAAAATTTAGAAACACAGACTTTTTTTTTTGTCTAAATGGTCTAATTAATAATAATAACAGTTACTACAGTAATAAGAAAAATATTGTACACATACAACAATATACATTCATAATAAATAAGATAACGTGTGTTCAGGAAGTGATATTAGTTTGATAATAATAAACAAGTTTTCATGGTCATTGTTTTTTTTTTTATGGACGTCGCTTCTCAAATTGGCAAGCTGTTATTAGGGTAACAGATCTTCAAGGAGTTCTTTTTGCAAATATGTACCAAAAAATAATTATTTTGTTACGTTTAATTTATATCAATGATATCTCTTACTTCCTCATATTGGTCGATCGAATATATATTTTTATCTTGCTTTATTAATATGTCGTTATAATCAGTGTCATAGTTAAAATGTTTGTATTCATAATTGTAGCTCCTGCTTTCAGATTTCATGTGTTGCGGCATTTTGGCTGTACCATGAACGATAAGTGTGAATTTCCGGAGAACACCAGAATTTATCTCGTTTGTCTGAAAAGCAATACGTAGTAAATTAAAGAAGAAGAAGAGTTCAAAACTATATTAAAACAAATAATAACTCTGTTCTCCTTAAAGTCTGTGCTAAAACAGAAAACAACAGAAACGACCAAGCTTCGAAGTTCTTTGGACTATAATTATATTACCTAGAACATAATACCAACTGACTTAAAATTACTAATACAGTAAAAGTAGAGTAAGTATCATAATAACTGGAATATTTACCCTATCCTGCACATAGATGGTCCAAATTCCAGATGGATCTTCTCCCCAAGTGGCTACAGAAGTGAGAGGCCAGTTCACGAAGCCTTTAGTGGACATATCCTTTGGTCTTTGACTTAGTAGTTGGACTTCTGTACCTAAAAGCGAGGCCTAAATGTAACAGAATGCAGAAGAACAATATCTATTTTGGTATATTATAATAATAATATGCTTTCCAATCTTAAAAGAATGGAGACAAGAATCAAGATAGAGGTAGGCAAAGTAATGATTCACTTGAACAATGATACTGTATGAAAACTCAAAGAATATCATTGCACTTGAACTTGAAGTTTAACAAAAATATTAATTTACACCGAACTGTATCGCTATCGCGTGTCGGGTAAACTTATAGGAAAAACTTATGTTGCAATGAGTTTTTCATATAAAATATCATTGCTCAGAAGGACTTATAGTTTGTAGAATATAGAATAGAATAGTTATTTGCTAAAATAAGGTAGGTAAAGTAAAATAAGGTATTATGATTATGAATTAGTAGGAAAAAGTTAACTTTTAGTGGCAGTTGTAGGAAAAAAATATGTTGTATTTGTATAGTGTAGTTCACTAAGGTCGAGTGTAGAAAGTGTAGACAAAAGGTGTAGGAAAATCTTACCTTGAGGTGACCGAAGGTACACTTCCAAAGCCCCTCGTCTCGTGTACTCAATGTTGACTACCAGCTCGAGATGCTCCATGTACTTCACCGGACAATCCTGAAGGTTAATTCGTATCTTTATTTCATCTTGTGACGTGAACTCTTCGTTTGGTCTGTAAAGAAAAAAAAGTATTTTTTTTAATGCAAATTGACGATCAAATTCCTCAGAGTTTATGCGAGCTGAGTCACTCGTCTCGGTGACATCTCCAAGCGCGACTCAATTGCGACCGAATCGGCCATTCGAGCGGCCGCGCGAAGTTTCCGCTTCTCACTTAGTACTAGGGCTACATAATTATGAAGTAGTAATTTAATTCGTGCCCGAGAGTCGAAACTCCCGAGAGATTCGACGCGTCGTCGTAGAGCCTGCAATCGCCTGTCGTTCGAATTTTATGCCTTTCCCACATTTACGTGGCGAGTGGCGACTGCTTTTATTAAAAATACATATAAAAACAAATAAATAATAAAATATTATTTGGTCATACAAAATTAGACCTTAGGAAGAAAGTAATTTGGTATAAAAAGATTGAGAAAGTAGCCAGCCACTCAATTATTTTAACAATCAAAGTTGGCATTCGAAGACCGTTACTAAAACGCGGCGCGTTGGCTAAATTCTCGCAACACTCGATCGACGAGACGTTTCGTTTTATACTAGGATATCATAATTGTATTGGAAATGGTTTCTTATGAATAACGCGGTTCTTTATTTGCGCGACCCGAATGCCGCGCCCATGCTCACAACATGCTCAATGCTCGTCAGTCGTCGATCGTGATTCGTGTATTTTGAAATCATATGGACCATCTTAATGGGAATGGCACGGTTTGGTCGGGTTCTAGAGACTGGTTGCTCTCCTGGATTATTCTGGTTTTGGACTGGTCTACAGGCTGTTCTGACATGAATTCGGTTCATTGTGACTAGAACAGGTAATGATGAAATCATTTAAGAGGTAACTTAGATAACAGAAAAAATGATTAAGTACTCGAAATTACAAAGAACACTGAGCCTCATACCGCAGAAATACTCAAAAAATGTATTTTTATTTTTTTGGTAAAAATAGCCTGCACTAACAATAGATTAGGATTAATTATTAATAATTTGACTATTAGCAACAAAAATGTAGAAGATTTTTTCTCATTAGAATAAAATTTTCAGTTTTATAAAACGAAGTTAAGATTTGTTGGTATACACGACTTTTCTCTGGGCATTGAAAAATCAATGATTTTTTCTTAGAGACAAGAAGACCCAGAAAAGTTTTTTTATGTTTTATACTTCGATCACTAATATTTTTTATCATAAAATAAGCTATCTTTTAACTATTTGTTGTCTTCAAAAATTCCTGATATTTCAGAAAATACAAATACCCTTAAAGCAACGAACGCGAACACGGAACGATCTTTTCATCAAACGAAACGGATACGCGATGGTGATAACTCGCACTCGACACTCGTTCGACTGCTCGATCAACTCGGCGTTTGGATTCGTAGGCTGACACCAGGCTAACATAATAATAATGAAACTCGCTACTCACAGTCATAGTAGTAATAGTGAAGTGACGTAACAATCGTTAGACTCTCGATTGACTCAACGTTTCGCTTCGTATCCTGCTCCTAGGGCACCATAAAGGCATTGGAAATCAAAGTATTCTACAAAAGTAGTTCTTTCAAATGACATTGAAACATGCATGTGAACAAAAATGTTAACTCTAACAAATGAATGCTGCTTTTCATTATTATTGTTCTTAATAATTAATATTTTAAATAGCCCGGTAAGTGCGTTAGTATGTCGCAACGTCAAATTGGTAGCATAAAGCATTAAATGCGCTTGTGTTAAGCTTAACGTAAATAAAATTAAATCAAGAAATTTAAAAAAAACCCCGCCAAACAACTTTAAAAAGTAATGAAATAATATTTACTGCCTTTAAGTTCAAATAATTCCTAACTTGTGTAAAGTAATATTTTAGTCCATAATTGTTGTCACGGTGTGTCGGGGGTCCGCCAAGTAAACTACAACCTACAACTGCCAAGTCGCTGATTACCTCCATTCGGTTCGCTGTGAACTGATCCTTAAACTATAATGTTATGTGAAATCTCAAATCAAACATCTACATTAGCGGTCCCCCGACACACCGTGACAACTGACAATTATGAACTAAAATATTACTTTACACAAGTTAGTAATTATTTGAACTTAAAGGCAGTAAATATTATTTCATTACTTTTTAAAGTTGTTTGGCGGGGGTTATTTTAAATTTCTTGATTTAATTCTATTTCATACTTTTTAAACTTGTGTTGGTTATAGTGCAGATTGCAGAATAACTGCTATCAACGTATTTACCATCTATCAATGTCCTTTTCGATGAGGCCGTCAATATGAGCCCTAACATGAAACCTCCACTGGGTTCATACGAAGCTCGGTTCCTATAGAATCCAGGTGATGCTGCAGCAGCAGCATGTAAATATTTACTGTCTATCTACTTCTTACTGGTTGTCGCAATTAAAATGAGCCCAAACACGAAACCTCTGCTCTAAGTTGGCGAGGAGTTGGATATCCTATTGATTACCAGGTGATACTGCAGCACCTGGTCAACTTTCCATTAATATGTGTATACGTATATTGCATATTCACAAATGTCACGAACTAGAATGAAACATAAAACTTATCAAATGAATACAAGTTGCTAACGGCCTTTAATGAACCAGATAAACCCTGATTGTCCAGCACTGAGCAGGCTGATGATGATGAACTTTAGCTAAGAACACTCTCGATCATGTCAGCTTTCAAACAAAAACAACTAGATCAAAAGCGGTCCATCCGTTTGGATGCTACGATGCTACGGACAGATACACACACAGACAAACAGACAGACAGACAGACAGACACGTCAAACTTATAACACCCCTCTTTTTTGTCGGGGGTTAAAAAAAGATCAAAACGAATTGGAACGAACTACGAACTCCGACCACGCGCACGACTTCTTCCGAATTCCGATCGTGCCGCGGCACTCCCGACACTCGATCGACGTGACGACATTTTGGATCGAATACAAATACCAAGGCAGCATACTCACGTAGAAGTTGCCGTACATGTTGTTTTAGCGGGAACCGTTGTCCAATTGAGAGCGGCCTCTACGAGAGCGCCAGCGTTCAAAAGGCCAAATCCGAAACGTAGATCGTAATGTAAACCAACTCTGCAAAAAAAATGAGGATACGTGTTATAAAATATGATCTTTTAACAACACAATTTAATTTAATATATAAGAACAATATAATTTAATAAGAATTGCGCAATTTTCTATCGTTTACCAACATTTACTGTTTGCTTGCAATTAAAACTATATAGTGTTAAGTATAAGTGTATAGTATTAGTATAATATTATGTATTTTGCGTATTTATGTAAGTACTAAGTAAATATTTTTATTAGTATAATTTTATCTATATTTAATTTAGATTAAGTTAGTATTAGTTAGTATAGGTTTATGATTGTTTGATTTCTTTTTTGTCTCTTTGTGTACATGCCCCCTCTATTACAATACATCCACAAAATTATAACTTATAAGGTTTGCTGGAAGAGATCTCTTTTAAGAGATAAGTACGCCGATGCATTATTACAAACGTTTAAATGTGTCTTTGTAACCTTGTGCATGAAGAATAAATAAAACTTGATTATAATATTACAATTTACATTACATACCCATTAACTGGCCAATCGTTGTCAGAAGCCAATGGGGCGTACTCTGAAGTCCAAACAATGAGGTGCTGAACATCCCTCCAAGTCAAGTTCGGGCTGTATGTAATGAAAAGTTAAAAAAAGACAGTAACAAGTGTACTAGAGTAACCATACACGGTTATTAGTTATTACAGTTTACTTTTAACGGGCAAAAAACATAAGCAATCCAGCCTACGTCAAGACGTCTTCCGGTTGTGTCATCTGGCAACACAGGAACGCTAGCAACACCTGCCCCCCTACCTACCATGAGCTCTTATAGCAGTATTACTTTAATATTACTTTCAGATTTGGTACAAACAAAAACCATACTTATGCTTATATAAATAGAGATCATGTTTGCTTATACGAAATCCAAAAGTAATATTATAAAGTAATTAATACGTGAGCCAAAAACTTTGTATCCCTTTTGACGAAAAATGGGGAAACGTAGGTGAATGAAATTTTGGACAGTTATAGTTTATATGGTGAAGGAGTGCATCGCCCTAATATTATTTTGAAATTATGCTTTTATCGTACATTTTTTTAACAAATAAAACATTACACACACTAGAAAAATGACAGATTTTATTATTATTAGAATATTTTTAACCCCCGACAAAAAAGAGGGGTGTTATAAATTTGACGTGTCTGTCTGTCTGTCTGTTTGTCTGTGTGTGTATCTGTCCGTGGCATCGTAGCATCCAAACGGGTGGACTGATTTTGATCCAGTTTTTTTTGTTTGAAAGCTGACATGATCGAGAGTGTTCTTAGCTATAATTCATCATCATCAACCTGCTCAGTGCTGGACAATTAGGGTTCATCTGGTTCATGAAAGGCTGTTAGCAACTTGTAGTCGTTTGATGGGTTTTATATTTCATTCTAGTTCGTGACATTTGTGAATATACAATATACGTATACGCATAATAATGGAAAGTTAAACCTGGTGCTGCAGCATCACCTGGTAATCAATAGGATATCCAATTCCTCGCCAACTTAGAGCAGAGGTTTCGTGTTTGGGCTCATTTTAATTGCGTCAACCAGTAAGAAGTAGATAAAGTATAAACAGTAAATATTCACATGCTGCTGCTGCAGCATCACCTGGATTCTATAGGAACCGAGCTTCGTATGAACTCAAAGTGGAGGTTTCATGTTTGGGCTCATATTAACGGCCTCATCGAAAAGGACATTGATAGATGGTAATCATGAGAATATGATTCTGTTGATAGGAATTATTCTGCACTATAACCAACACAAGTTTAAAAAGTATGAAATAAAATTAAATTAAGAAATTAAAAAAAACCCGCGCCAAAACAACTTTAAAAAGTAATGAAATAATATTTACTGCCTTTAAGTTCAAATAATTCCTAACTTGTGTAAAGTAATATTTTAGTCCATAATTGTTGTCAAGGTGTGTCGGGGGACCGCTAATGTAGATGTTTGATTTCACATAACAAGTTTAAGGATCAATTCACAGCAATCTGAATCGAGATAGGTAACCAGCGACTTGGCGGTTGTAGGTTGTAGTTTACTTGGCGGACCCCCGACACACCTTGACAACAATTATGGACTAAAATATTACTTTACACAAGTTAGGAATTATTTGAACTTAAAGGCAGTAAATATTATTTCATTACTTTTTAAAGTTGTTTTGGCGGGGTTTTTTTTAAATTTCTTTATTTAATATTATTAGGATCTCATGTTATTTCCTCGCAAATGCTTGCAATTAGGTTTACAGTGGTAGTTGGTATGCCAGATCAGTCTGTAGCTGCTATACATAATACTACTATTATAAATGCGAAAGTGTGTCTATCTATCTGTCCGACTGTCTGTCTGTCTATCTGGCTGAATGTTGGTATGGAGATATTGTTGAGTACCCAGAAAGGATATAGGATACTTTTTATCCCGGAAAAATCATCTAGTTATTCCAGTGGTTTAATAATTACTTGGCCTCTAGAGTTAGTGCTATGATGCCGGCAGCCAGCGGCGCCGCAGCAGACGTCCCCGAGTGCCCCAGCGTGCACTGGTCGTTAATGTCTGTTGTCGCCTGAAACAGTTAATACAACATGTAGCAGAAATGACAAGAAAGAGCACTGACTCGTGTCGACACCGCGCGCTATAAACTACAGTCCACGCGGATGAAGTCGCGGGCAACAGCTAGTTATGAATAAAAACAATAATAATAAAGTAGGTATGATTAGTTATGTTACAATAATGAAGTAAAAAATAAAACGCCATCTGTTTTCATATATTAGAATTAAAATGTTGATTGCATTGATATATTTTCTGGATGGAATACAGGCCAACACGGTACACTCGAACTCCTTTATTTAGCGCCTTCTGTTGTCAACTCTTCATTTTATATGTTCTTTATTTTATGGGTGTGTTTGTAACTGTGATGTGCGCAATAAAGTATATTCATTCATTCATTCATTCATAATGCATGCATTTCTAATATATTATATTAGAAATGCAGTATGAGTTCTATAAGATAAGATAGATTGATTATTATTATACCAAGTGATAATATTATTAAACATAATATTCTAACGTATTAAAAACTATAAACAAAAACATAATAACTAATTATAAGTATGATTAAATCTATGTTACAATGAAGTAAAAAATAAAACGCCATCTGTTGAATCGTATTAGAACTAAAATGTTCATTGCATCGATATATTTCTGGATTTTTTATAATATTATACATAAAATATATTTAAGATTTTTGAAATATTATTTTAATACACATCCAAGACCCAGGAACATTGAAAACTTTTTGTTCCGCCTGCGGGACTCGAACCCAGGACCCCCGGGATGAGCGCTGGCCACGCGCAATGCGAATTAATTTTCATCGATATTTTCATGGAAATAAGATATTTTCCCACATCAAAATGTAGCCTATGTCCTTTCTCAGACTCTAGAATAACTGTGTACAAAATTTCATTGCAATCGGTTCAGTAGTTTTGGCGTAAAAGCGAGACAGACAGACAGACAGAGATACTTTCGCATTTATAATATTAGTATGGATTAGTATGGATTATAAATGCAGTAGGAGTTCTATAAGATAAGATTGATTGATTATTATTATACCAAGTGATAATATTATTAAACATATTATTATATAAAACTCAGAAAGTACTGGATGGATTTAAGTACTTCAAAATTTGCACTGATATTACTTAGAGGTCGGGTCAACACATAGGCTATTTATTATAACGATATCACTTTTTTTTTTTTTTTTTAGGGTGGGGGGAGGGGCTCAAGTTTCAATACTTTTAGTTTATCACATATCGCTAAAACGGTGCGTTGTAGAGAAAAAATGGCCCATACATAATGAAAGCTCATAAAATTTCCTACAAATTTGTCTTCTACACTTTGTAATTTGTATCTATCTTTGATTAATATGCGGGGAGATTTGGCACCGGTCATTTCTTGGTTGCCCCCCCCCCACACCCTCCTGAAAACAAAACGGTGTCGTGGCGTTATACTTACTTCTCCTTTTTTAAGAACAAAGTTAAAAACTAAACTAAGCATACGGTTTTCGAGTGGATTTCAAACCTTTCGAACATAAGGACGAAGACTAAACAGAAAAAAAGCATTGATTAGTCATGTGACCTGTCTTAATATTCTTCGTTTGGTAATTCTCCAAACGATACTCACAATCAACTGATCATTAGCTCCAGAGGAATACGCAGTAGCGAGGGTGGACGGACAGACCTCTCCGTACCAGGGAAACTTGCCTTGCTTAGAAGTACTGCCGATACCAATAGTATAAATACTGGAAGAGTATCTGAAAATTAAATATTAATATCGTTTTGAGATGAACCTAGACCTTTGCATTAACTGTAGCAGTCGTTACAATCATTAACATTGCATTTTTTTAATTAATTCCAATCCGAATCGGCTAAATTATGATCTTTTACAATAATTATGTACATACTTCTTACTCAAGTGAATATACTTAATATCATGTCATTGTGCTCAATTTTTTTTTGTTATTAGTCTTTTAACTTAAAACATACAGGCTACATCAATAAAATAAATGATAATATCTTTATTTTTTTTAAATAATACTTAATATTAAGTATGAATAATGTTAACGCTACGAAACAACAAAAAGTCTGCTACGCCCAATCAGATCTTTTAATATTCTCTCTAACGAGTTATGATCGCCTAGTAACAAGAGGCGTGAATTGCTACGCTTTTAAAAGAAAAAGTGGTGTACCCGTCGCAGTTGCAATTGTCGTGGTTACCACCGCCGTTACCGTTCGCCCACACGTAAATAACTCCTTTGCCGCCGCGGCCCTGAAATATACATCCCTCTCACTCATTGCATGTGACATAAAATAGATAGCATGATACAAAATGCGGTAAGTAAACATATCATTTTTTTGTGAACAAGCCGTGTTTTCCATAATTCTAATTTCTACTGTTTCTCAACAATAATACATCTATCTCAGGAAAACAGCTACGCATAATACAAAAATAGATAACATTTTAATACAAACTACAAAGCGGATAGCAATATTATTACTTTTTTTTTACAAGCTCCTAACCATACTAACCTCCTCAACGCCTCGTCTTAAAACTTCATTTGCTAGTCGTCCTGGACCTTCCACAGTTGCTCCGTCGTCTTTAGGACCCCAGGAACTACTGTAGATATCCACTTTATCCAAGGCGTATCCTTGAAACACAATAACATGGGCCTTTTTCACCACTTCCTGATAAGTGACGAATAGGCTATCCACCAATTAACTTGACAGATCAAGTATGGAGAATCTGTCAAAAAAGTTGTGAATAGTATATTCGGCACTTTAAAAGGAGGTGGTGAAAATTGAAACAAGCCCATAAACTGTTAAAAATATTAGAATGATAGAAAAAATCGGTCAAGTGCGAGTCGGACGAAGTGGTGCGCGTGAAGGGTTCCGTACCATTATAGAGCAACATTTTTTAATTTATTTTAATATTATTATTAAAATTAAAATTACACAATAATATATTACTTATATTGTGTAATTTAAATTTTAATAATAATTTTATTTATTGTATTTTTATATATATATATATATATATATATATATATATATATATATATATATATATATATATATATATATATATATATATATATATATATATATATATATATATATATATATATATATATATATATATATATATATATATATTGATAATTTTTACTATGAAAATATTGACGAATTAGTATTGACAAGCGTTTAATGATCAAGATGACAAAACAATATTTTCTCGTGTTGTAGAAAGACTATCAGACGAAGCTCAATATTTTGTTGGTGTTCGTTGGGGAGCTTGATGCGTACCAATTTTTATGATGAACATATAACCTCCTCCTTTTTGGAAGTCGGTTAAAAAACATAGTACACACTACAACATGAATCATGTTCTCCTAGTAACACGAGGAATGTAAAAACCTGTTGCAAATTGAGAAGCCAGATTCCGAATTTTATGATACCGGACACTGACTGACAACACAGAGTGTCGACCAGTGTCGACAGTCGACACCGACAGAGTAGACACCGACATGGACACTCTGTGTTTTGTTTTTTTTTTCATTGGTGATGTTACGTTATATTTTATACAAAATACTAGGAATGCATAATATTAAATATGTCTACAGAGGTCAGAGTATCTACATTATAAAATAATCGAATTACACAACAGCTATACACAATCTGTAAAAATTTCAGAAGTCTAGCTATAGCGGTTCTTGAGATACAGCCTGCAGACATATAGACAAACAGAGAGACGGACAGACAACGAAGTCATAGTAAACCCTAACTAAGACTTCTGAAATTTTTACAGGCTGTTTATATCTGTTGCCGCTATAACAACAAATACTAAAAATAAAATAAAGTATATTATTTCAGGGGGGCTCCCATACAAGAAACGTGATTTTTTTGGCCTTTTTTGCTCGTAATCAATAATAGTAACAGTTAGGCAATTGAAATTTTCACAAAATCCTTAATTATATTAATTGTACTTTAATAATTAAAAATAAAATTAAAATAAAGTAAATGTTAATGGGGGGCTCCCATACAAAAAACTCAATTTTTTGTCTACTTTTGCTAAGATAAAAAAAAGATATAAACAATGAAATTTTTTTAAATCTCTGTTAAAAATATTACTTATTAAATATTGTATAGAGAATTTAAGAAAATATATTACTTAGACATTATTATTTTTTTAAATATATTTTTCTTGGGTCGAAAGTAACCAAATTTGGGATTTTTTGAACTTTTAAAAATTCATATCTTTAAAAATATGTATTAACTTTATCGTGAAAAGTCATATAGGACTTTTTTTATTGGTATTTCAATAAAGAATATAAAAAAAAATTGTCCGGTTGAAAAATTACAATTCCTTGCAATTATTGTTTAAACAATGTTTGTTTAAACAATAATTTGCACCGGGTTGCGCCATAGCAACATGCTTTTATATCATCAGGAGGGCAATTTGAAGAGGATCGTATAAAAAAATTGAGGTGGAATAGTTTTCGGTACTCATGCGCCGACTCGTGCTAGTCTTAATAGGTTTCTGGCGAAACATTAGTAATTATATCACTATTGTTATTTTGGAACATTTTATCGGAATCACTGTTACCGTTAATGTGCTTAAGTAGACCAGTTAGACTGCAGATTAACAAGGTATTCTGCAGATTATCTGGGTGAGTCAGTTAAAGTGCAAAAGGTTTATTCTATAATCATTATTCTTATTAAATAGGAAGTTGATTCCTATGCAATTGGCAGACCAACGTTATTTGGTCGAATATGTCAATTCAATGTTAATTGTGATCTGTCAGCTGGGTTTGACGTATCGCAACCAAACTACTTAGGTCCCCGATTTGCATAGGAATCAACCTCTCTGATAGTACTTACTATTCTCATTTATACTTTTATGATTTGCGCGTAAACTATTCAATCGATTTTGATGAATTTTGGTACTTATCTACTTTGAGTCTCGGGAAAGGACAAGGGATACTTTTTGTCCCGAAAAAATTTACGGTTACTAACACAACTTTTATGATATTTGCGTGTAAACTATTCATCGATGTACGGGAACAACTATTTAAACTAAAGTCCACGCTGACGAAGTCGCGCGGGCTTACAGTAGTGCCGCTTAAAATTGAGCTTAGCCGCGAGTCGCGACGATAAAATTGGCGGCGATATCGTTTGAGTTGGCGTCATTTGTGCTCAACATTGCGATCACTTCTACTAGGATCACAGAAATCAAGAGGGCTTAACTCTAAAAGCATACCTAACGCTTCGGCTTCGTCGCGGCCCGACATTTGTGGATGGAGCAGCCGGACTCCTCCCACCTTGGCGCCCCAAGCCACGCCCACTCCGCATTTTTTATTGTTGGCAGTCATCGCTACCTGCGCAGTTGCTTGGTTAATATTTGCAGGTCTATGACCATTCACTTCGATTAAAACGTTTATGTTAAAATATGTTTATAAATATTTGATACTTACTTCACCAGCACATCTTGTCCCGTGGGTGTTATTTTCCTTATCATTTTCTGGATATGGATCAGGATCCCTGTCAATGCTATCCCAACTGATTTCTGGATCCTACAACCAAAGTAAAATTATCTCGCATTGTGACGTTTCGAGGCTTGTCAAGCGTCAAAAAACTCATATTTGCGTCACAGTCGTTGTTGGGGCCGCGATATTACTAGGAACTCAGAACTGATAAAAAGTAGTTCATTGTAAAAAGCGATAAAACGATACAAGCGATGGACAATGGTCAGCCAACTGAATAACAAAAAATGTGAATGTTTTTTTTCAATTTGTTTTGTATTTTTTTTTCATAATACGTGATAATACATACTTATAAATTATAATAGCGTACGATGAATGATCCTAAGCGTATCAAATATCACATAGTTGCCACATTCACAACGACGACGTGACGTTATTTAGTGAGAGCTTGCGCCTGATGAAATTCGCACGACGATCTGTGCACAATCTCGGAGCGATACCTGCCTAGACATCTTGCAGATCGCGCGTACCAGGGAAACACGACTTACGTAGTTGTTGTGAAGATCGGTATGGTTGTGTTCGATTCCATCGTCGAGTATGGAAACGCGAACTCCTTTTCCGGTGATTCCCTTCGCGTATACCGGCAGAACGTTCAAATCCAACCGGGGTAGGTTAGGATTACTGTGATTATCGTGCTAGAACGAAAAAAACCTTTTACAATAATTTAAATCCTTTCATTCAATTTGGTAAATTTAATTTAGCACCCATTTGTATTCAGAATCACCACAAAAATAAACGTACAAAAATTTTTGTTTCTTTCAAAAAATCATTTAAAATTTAATGAGTATTCATATATATACAGTGTGTAACAAAAACAAGTGATAATACTTTAGGGCATGTACGTGTTACTTGTAGAGAGTTCACTGTAAAAGTAGCAGCGCTGAAAGACGAAAAAAATTTTTCACTTTTGTATGGGGAAACTCGTGACGCTCGGGCCCTTGCCCATACAAAAGTGAAAAAATTTTTTCGTCTTTCAGCGCTGCTACTTTAACAGTGAACTCTCTACAAGGAACACGTACACACCCTAAAGTATTATCACTTATTTTTGTTACACCCTGTATAATATATATATTTTGTAAAATTTTAATGTCTTCGTCCGTATATTTATATTTTCAACTAGCTGTTGCCCGCGACTTCGTCCGCGTCGGCAAAATGTGATAAGTAACGAAGATTATAAAAAAGAGAAATGCGCTCGCTCGGCTCCCTAGCCGAGCGAGCGCATTTCTCTTTTTTATAATCTTCGTTACTTATCACATCTCCCTCTGTGTTGTGCACAGAGGGAGCCGAGCGAGCGCAGCGAGCGTGCTGCGGCAGCACCCGGCGACCGCCGTCAAATAAAAGGGGGGCTCGGGGCCAAAACAAAAACAAACCAGTTGGCTAAGCGTCGTCTAGCTGTAGTGTTAAACGTTGTAGTCAACAAGTCGGCTAAACGACGTATAGCCGTGTGATTGAATGGCGTTGTTCAGTCAAAGGGCTAGCTGTTTGATTGAACGACTATTTAAACCAGTCGGCTGCGACATATTATGTATCGTAAGTACATTCATATGCATGTAGTAAGAAACGGTTCTTTCAATATTACAAGCAGACACTTCAATTTTATTTATATGTATAGATTAGCTCGGTAACTCTTGTAACTCTCCTTTAAGGCTAAGCTAAGGAGTAAGGTAAGTAAGTATAGATGAATTATTTATCGTCAACAGAATTATTGGGATTAATTAGCTTTAAGGGAGAGTTTAAAATTCAAAATAGTGACGTATTTGTGTTCAAGCAAATAGGTGTAAGTTGTAACGATGTACCGTATTGAAATTATATTGACATTAGAATTATTATTATGTAGACGTAACAAACCAAAAAAAAAAAACAAAAAAACCTACCAAATACCATTGATACCGCCAAAACTCGTCATTGAAACGTTGGTTTTGCCGAATCAATCGCACATCCTCTGGTGTTTCTAAGCTCCTGATACTTTCTTCTATTCTTTTAACCCTTTCTAACTTTTTGTCAGGGTCATCGACCCAGTCATCCCGCTTCACTCGCTGTTTGGTATACAATCTTTCTGACCATTTTATCTGAAAACAATAGAATTTAAGTTTTTGTTTAATATTTTTAATGATTGGTGCTTTGGCTCAAAGTTTTCTGGATAGCAATCGTGTTTTATCCATATTCATAATTGTTTGTAGGGTACCGTATTTTTAGATCACAAACACTTTAGTTTTTTGCCTTGGCGCCTGTGAAACCGGTACCGTTTGCCAGGGAAACATTTGACTGAGAGCACATGAATCCAGGGATGTGTTGAACTCACCCTAGTGTCCTTTATATTGAAGGGGAGTCTGCCACCCGACCGTAGAGTCCTCCTCCCCTCGGGTAAACGAAACGTGTACACATCCTCAAACCCGAGAACCTGCAATTAACATTTTTTTAATGTATTAGCAATCTGCAAACCGTGGGAGATTATACGTGGGAGAGCCATGCTTCGGCACGAATGGGTCGGCTCGACCGGAGAAATACCACGTTCTCACAGAAAACCGGCGTGAAACAGCGCTGGCGCTGTGTTTCGCCGAGTAAGTGAGTTTACCGGAGGCCCAGTCCCCTACCCTATTCCCTTCCCTACCCTCCCCTATTCCCTTCCCTTCCCTTACCTACCCTCCCTATTACCCTATTCCCTCCTAAAAGGCCGGCAACGCACCTGCAGCTCTTCTGATGCTGCGAGTGTCCATGGGCGACAAAAGTTGCTTTCCATCAGGTGACCAGTTTGCTCGTTTGCCCCCTTATTTTCATTAAAAAAAAACCGAAGTCAAGTCTGCCCTCTGGGTCAGGACTCAGGAGTCAGGAGTCAGGGCCCTGTGATATTGAGAGATCATCTTATTAAGTACTAGCTGTTGCCCGCGACTTCGTCCGCGTGGACTTCAGTTTATAGCGCGCGATGTCAAAATTGGTGTCAAAAGCTTTTATAAAAAAACCCCAAGACAGCTGTGCAGTGTGCACATAATATTTCATTTTTTATTAAAATTAAACTTTATATATTATGCCAAATTTTAAAGCTTATTTAGCCCCTCAATTACACAACTTTACCCATAAACTATTTATCATTGATAGGTTTAAGGTGACGTCACTGTATATAATATAAAGTACTGACCTATTAAATAACGTAATAAAGAAATAACAATCGAAAAAAATCGAGACCCAAATGCAAGATGATACCACCTCTTATAGAAAGATGTTGGGCAAGCGTTAGCGCGATGTAAGAGACGCACGGCGCCATCTAGTATGAATTTTTGGAACTAACTTAATTTGAACAAAATTTCGTATTTTCACCCCCTTACAACCCTTTTTTCCAGTAAAAAAGTAGCCTATGTCCTTTCTCAGGCTTTAGACTATCTGTATACAAAATTTCATTACAATCGGTTCGGTAGTTTTGGCGTGAAAGCGAGACAGACAGACAGACAGACAGACAGACAGAGATACTTTCGCATTTATAATATTAGTATAGAAGTATAGATCTCTTATTCAATATATTTTTGCAGAATTTAAACAGTTTTATAACTTAGATAGCGTTTGTAGAGCTAACCAATTAATTCTATGAATAACTTTAGCATTTTCATTTTTTTTACTGGTAAAATAAGTGTTCATCTACGTGTTCATGTTTTTTTTTTATGAAAGAAGGGGGCAAACGAGCAAACGGGTCACCTGATGGAAAGCAACTTCCGTCGCCCATGGACACTCGCAGCATCAGAAGAGCTGCAGGTGCGTTGCCGGCCTTTTAAGAGGGAATAGGGTAATATGGGAGGGTAGGGATGGGAAGGGAAGGGAATAGGGGAGGATAGGGAAGGGAATTGGGCCTCCGGTAAACTCACTCACTCGGCGAAACACAGCGCAAGCGCTGTTTCACGCCGGTTTTCTGTGAGAACGTGGTATTTCTCCGGTCGAGCCGGCCCATTCGTGCCGAAGCATGGCTCTCCCACGTAGAAATTTTCTTCAAATTTAAGCTTGCTATGACGATGGTAGAACTACTACCTAACTTACTCTCTAGTTCATTAATTCAACTGAATTTTTCTCAAGTTGAATTATAAATAGGTGCAGACTGCAGCTACTCATTCACATACCCAAATATAATGTAATACAGTGTTCCTACATGTCAGTTGTCACACGTTTGATGTTATCATTGTTTAAAAAAAAATACCAATTCTTCAACAACAGCTGTTTCTTGGGTTACATGAACTAATAAGGAGAGAACGAATAAGGAAAGTAACAGGGAAGAGGGAAGTGGGAACTAGGCCGCCAAAACCACCTACGCCACGTTCATCGGTCCCTAGTACTTGACGTAGAGAACAATGGAGCCATTGTTGTCGTAGGCGGCACCCCTAGCACTTTTTTGAAGGGGGAACCAAACAACAAAATAAACAACAATGCCAGAATTATTTTATCTGGGAGCACGGCAGTGCTCCAGCCAAGCTTTTTAGCAAACTTTTAGCATACTTTTCTCGAAGCGGTTCGCGGCTTTTTCACACCCCCTTTATCTTCGGTGGTAACAAAGCTAGGGATTTTGAAATTTGGTGACTAGGAGCAAGTATTAAAACTAGCTTAACCTCCAAATTACATAACATTTCGATAAATAGTTTAATAGTTACGGATGATCAAAGTTACTACATTTTGTCACTCACTGACTGACAGATCATCAAAATTCTAAGGTACTTCTAGCAGACTTAGAACCTTAAAATTTGTCAACAAGGTAGGTCGTTATCCACAATGAATGGAAAAATTATGAAACTGGCCAAGCGCGAGTCGGACTGGCGTACATAGGGTTCCGTACGGTAAATCACAGGTTTATGTACTTTTCATTACTTATTATTAAAGTTGACATACAATTAAGTATTTTCTGAAATTTTCAAAAACCTTACTTTTACCATTATGGATATAGAGCAAAAAAGGGCAAAAAAGTGTTTGTTGTATGAGACCCCCGATTAATCATTTATTTTATTTTAGTTATTTTATTTTATTTATTTTATTTATTTACTTCTTCAAATCTTACATCTAATTACAATTTTATATTATGATATGCCTAAAAACTCTTGTCGAGTTTGTCTAGACATAACGTTCTCAACTACTTATAACTATAAGTAAACTAATAACAGATGAGTGTAAATTATTGCATAGTTGTAAGTTGTAACCATTCGAGTTAATTTGCATCGAGCGGGCAGATGGGACTTCATAACTGATAAAAACCATTCATGTTCGCTGCGCCGCTTGGTGCGTAAATACCTATGACTATAATGAGTAAACAAGTTACAAATTACAACACTATACAGGATGTTTTGATAATACACCATTTAATGATTAAGTTTAATTACAAATAATATTAAAGTGTTTAATTAAGTACAAATATTATTAAATTGTCCTTCAAGTTTATCAAAGTAATATGGTTTTAATACATGTTTAATATTTCTTTTAGTAATTTTCTTCTTAGTATATTCAGGTAAATTGTTAATTAAGTGTGGTATTATATAAAGAGAGGTTCTTTTGCCATATTCATTATTAAATTTCGGTGTACATAGTTTTTTTAATGCTATACTTCCTGTAAATTTATGGTGACTTTTTAATGATTGAATATCATTACGAAAATATTGTTCAGTAAGCAGTGCATACTCAACTTTAGTATGTATGGGAAGGACACCACAATATCTAAACAGACCTAGAGGATTGTCCGAGTACTGATTTTTAATTTTAGGGGATACAATTAACTTCAAAATCCTGTATTGAATGTTATAAATGTGATCTAAGTATGATTTATAGGTGCGTCCGTAACTACTTAAACCATAAGCTATTAAACTTTCTACCAGTGTTTTATAAATAAGTAATAGTATATTTCGCGGTACAGAATGCTGTATTATATAAAATTTTGATAATATAATTCTTAGTTTATCACAAACTTTATTTATGTGGTTTTCCCAATTAAATTTATGGTCAATAACTAGTCCTAAGTAGGTGTGTTCTGTGACTTGATTTATTTTGACACAGTCCCTAGTGCAGTGTGAGTTTGGTGTATGGAGACATTCATGGCAGTGTGCTATAACCTCAATATTTTCTTCATTTTTATGTCTAGGTCTTACGTGAATTAGTTTCGTTTTAGTAGGATTTAGTACTAGGCCTGAATCGTGTGACCATTTACATATCGCGGTGAAATCTGTTTGAATTTTACTTTTCGCTAACGATATGTCTTTGTCCGTCGCAACAAGACATGTATCGTCAGCAAATTGATATAGTTTGCAGTGTTTGACCACATTTTTTAGATCATTAACATAAGCTAGGTAGTGCTTAGGTCCTATTACTGAACCCTGAGCAGTTCCATCCTCAACTGGAATGATGTCACTAAATATATTATCAATCATGACTTGATAGCTTCTATCATCAAGGTAGTCTTTACACCACTCTAAGATTTTACCTCTTAATCCACTACTTTCTAATCTTTTAATCAGCAAATCGTGACGCAAAGTATCGAACGCTTTACTATAGTCGATAAAAATTAATATTACATGTTGTCTATCATTTAAATTATAGTTAATTTCATCGGTAAAGTGAGATAGCAACATTGTTGTACTTTTGTTTGGTTGAAATCCGAACTGTTCAGTGCATAAAATGTTATTTTTAGTATAGAAGTTTTGGATTTTTTCGCAAATGAACTTTTCAACTATCTTGTTTAATACGGGTAAGATGGTAATTGGCCTGTATTGAGCATAATCTTGCGTACTTCCACCTTTGTGTATGGGGCGGATAATCCCAGTTTTTAATGCGTTCGGATAACGTCCTGTACTAATAATCGTGTTTATAAATCTTTTAATTGTATCCACTATTCGATCAGATAGCGTTATGATATCCATGGCACGTATATTATCAATCCCTGGTGATTTATAGGGATTCATTTTTCTAATTACATTGTATACATCCCTATTTGTTGCTTTTGGGAAATACATTGATCTATCAACCATCGTTGTGTATGCATCTTCATCAAGAAGTTTTTGTGTACAGTTCGGTATTAGTGCTTTAACATTTGATTGAAACTGGTAAGCAAAATTGTTAACTAAAGTTTTCGTATCGTTTACGCTGCTAAATGCCTTAAATATAAATTTATCTATAGAATTAATAGTTTTACCTGTTATATTATTAATTATTTGCCATAACTTTTTTCCATTATTTTTATATTTAATTATTTCAGATTTTATAAAGTAATTTTTAGCATTATTAATTATTTTATTAGTTTTATTTCTTAATTTATTATATTTTAATCTTAATTCTATGTTTCCTATATCTTTTAACCATTTCGCATATAATTGATCCCTTTTTTTAATAAGTGTTTTAATATTTTTATTTACCCACTTATTATTATTTCGATTGGAATTAGAAACTTTCTGTGTGTACTTAGATTGAGAGTAGGCATCGTTAAAATTTTTACGGATAAAATTATATATTTCATTAGGGCAATGCATGCTTTTTGTGCAATTCCAATTAACTTTATTTAAGAAATCAAATAATTTTTTGTTGTCTATGCGAGTGATATATGATGGATCACCCTGTATGAGTCCGCCACTTATTATTGTCGCTACAGTAATTCTATGATCTGCCAGTACGCTGCCGAGCGCGGCCGTGTAAACATCTTTCATGGGAGATCTTATAAAGATATGATCAATGCAACTTTTAGTGGTATATCCATTGATATTTTCTATCCTAGTGTAATCAGTAATCCCGCATGAAAGACCAAGCCCGCTCATCATGTTTAAGTATGATTTTTTAATAGGATTTTCTATCTTAGTGTTGATGTTTATATCCCCTAGCAGAATCAAATCTGTGCTATGCTTACGTAAAATATTTTCTATTTCTTTAAGGAACTGATATTTATCGCAGTTTGGTGGTCTGTATACAGCACATAGTGTAATGGAGTAGGACGTGTGTGTGATTGTGCCCATAAGACATTCACAGTGCGCTGTTGTGTTTTTATGGCGAGTAAACTTATATTTATTTTTAACATAGATAATAATTCCCCCGCCTCGCCTTCCTACCCTAAGTTCTGAGTACATTGTATAGCCATGAATATTATACATAGACTTAATATTTTCAGTTATATTTACTTCAGTTAGAAATTTAGAATCAATACATCAATAGATGGATTAGAAATTATTAGCTGCTCAATCTGAGAATAGTTTTTAATGAGTGACCTGATATTTACATGTATAATATTAATATTAATTTGATTTTTTGGCAAATATTTTTTGAAATTACTATAATCAAGACAGTTGTGCAATTCTATTATATTATTTTCTTGAATACTATCCATAAATATTTATGATAATTAAAAGTATGGTTATAGTAATTACTAAGTTTACAAGTACTTAATTTAAGGTTGATAAAATGTTGTCTATGTCACTTCTGGATCTTATTTTATACACCCGTGATTTTTCATTCTTTCTCACAAATATTTTGCCTTCTTTAACCCAAATAAACTTGAAAGCTGCATTGAGGTCCTGTTTAGCTTGCCATAGAAGATTTTTCAGATATGGTGTTAGTGCTTCTCTTAAATATATCTTCCCATTAGCCGACGTATCATTGATATTAGGAAGAAGGTCCTTAAGGCATATTGGTGATTTTTTTGCCGTCGAGATAAGATTTTGACAAGGATAATCCTGTTTGACTTTTACTTGGATAAGGCCCGGTCCAGACTTACGGGTAGGGAGGCGCCTAGTAGACACTATATCTGTACTCGATGCACCAAGCTTAGTAAGCAGGCATTCTACAACCTTGGGGGGGTTTATTTCCTTTGAGTCAGGAATACCTTGGATCTCAATACAGTTACTGAGTTGTTGCTGCTCCAACTCCATGTTACGTTGCTCCAGGTAATCAGTTCTAAGGACTAATGACTTATTTAGGTTTTCTAGGTGAATAACCTTTTTCTCCATGTCCTTAATTTTATTAGTAAGGGCATCGAGTGTGACCGAGAAGTCATCCACTTTCTCACTACAGTAATTTATTGATGTTGCAATGGATCTAATTTCTTGAGTAACAATGCACCTCACTTCCTTCCTTATATCCTGGAGTAATTGCTTCATGTCTGTACCATCTTCAGTGTCTTTTGCTTCATCCTCTTCCTCGCGATCGGCCAGTGTAACGAAAGACTTTCTACGCGACGAATTTATATTACACTCTCGGCAGGTCCATTCCAGGCTCTCGGTGGCTTTGAGTGCCGTAAGCTGTTTAGCACTCAGTCCGGTACAAATTGAGGTAGCATGTACTATCTTCTGACAGTAGCTACATTCTAAAATTGTGGATTTTTTATTTAAAGTTTTATCACAACTGTAACATTTTGACATTTTTTATGGATTGAGGGTAGAAAAATAATTAATGACGTACGTATGAACTCAACGACGTATAGCTGAGAACTGATTGACTATTAGATTTTATAGCGACAACAAAAGTACATAATTTGTAAAAAATTAAAATATCTAGCTATGGCGGTTCTCGAGATCTAGCCTCGTGCGTGACACACGGACGGACGACAGACTGACAGCGAAGTCTAGACTCATTAGGAATAGGCTCCCGTTTTCATCCTTTGGGCAAGGAAACAAGTATAATATAACTTTATTAAAAAAATATATATATTTTTATGTTTGTGGCTTTGCAAGAACATTAAAAATGAGTTTCGACTTCATAATAATTATTTTACGTACAAAAGGAAAAATAGTGCTAACAAAGTTAACAATGAAACTATGATAATTACATTCGATTAAAATATAAATGAAATCAGAACTGCTAATTACGATGTACACTCCATACTCGCTCGATAGATGGTGATGATGTGTTTGCGGAGTATAATTATTATGGTTTAAATTAAAAAATCCGGGATAGGTCGTAATACTCAATGGAAAGTAACATCGGTGCACGAATAACCTCCTGAAAGTTCAAAAGTTATATCTATCTAGGCTATCGTCATAGAATTTGTACTTTGTAGAAGTAGGTACCTGCCTGTTATTATCAATTAATTTTACGACCTAGAATATATACCTAGAGATAGAGAATGAGTGCTAAGCTAAGTACAGAAAAGTTTTAACGTGACCTGAAAAGAAAAGAAACGTTAAAAAAAGAAATGAAATCCCACCAAAACATTAAATGTAAAAATGAGCCAAGCAAAATATTGCATAGCCATGCACTATACCTATCGTAAAAAGTTTTCAGATCGCATTCAAGCCAAGCCTTCAACTTATTTAACCTTAAACACTTTACGCTTGCCGTTTGTGTAACTATGAACTACCCCAAATATGAAGTTTTATATTTGTCTTTCTTGTGCTCATTGCCGAGCCATTATAATAATTATAAAATAAAGAAAACTATTGATAAATTCACTGAATGTTGATTAAAATTACAAAATAAGTTGAAGGCTTGGCTTGAATGTGATCTGAAAACTTTTCAAAGGTCAAAGATTAGCGAATTTTGTTAATAAAATAAAGAAATCACGGTGAAAAATAAGTGTTCCCAAAATTACAGCTCGATAGCATTTTTATTTTTTTTGTTATGCGCCTTCAAAGTTAGATAATCAAGTCGATTTTTTTTTCAATTAAATTTCTTAATATTTGTATACCAATCAATAACTTATGCAATTAAAAGCAACTTTTGTTATAAAACCACTTTCATAAACGTAATATTTGATATACCTATCGAACAAAGCCGATTGTCACCCGATGCGTACAAACTACGAAAGAGTGACGTCAGTCTTTCGTAGCACTTTGTATGGAGCGTTTCGGGCAGGTCTATTTTATGAGATGTTTGAATTGTCATATCTTGTTGAATTTTTAAGCTATCAGAGTGAGTCAGAGTCATTCTTTCAGCGATGTTTCTATTTTTTAAGGGTATTTCAATTACCAATAAGAAAAAAAATAGTCATCTAGCCTATTCCTGCGACAGGCTCAGATTAATAAAGTCAAATGATGACAGACTGGTCGTGTAATAATTGTCTAATGCTACATTTAAGGTTAAATTTTTATCAGGGCGAGCGAAACGAGCCCTAGTAAAAGTATCCCACAGAACATTTTGTGGTACACTTTACGGAAAAACTATCACGCCTATTGAGTAAAAAATGACATACTACATTTAAATAATTCATTTTAAAGTTGCTTCATCGTAAGAACAGCTTTCAGCACGACACTAAAATAATACAAGCGATAAACGAGTTTGTTCGCCCATCACTTCTGGCATCAATACCGGTCATAGGATGTCACGAGCACACGCTTGTACCAGGGACACACGAGCGTGAGGGGCGTGTCACACATGAAATTCACACACGATACTGTCAACCGCCCGACACGAGGTCAGTGACACGTGGAGACACTTTACGTTGTGCGCAAGTGTGACATACACCGTACACGTGTGACATAATATTTCTGTTGACATGTAGAGGACACAGATTAAATAAAAACTGAACCCAAATAATTCAAGCAAATAAATATTATGTTTATTATAGATTGAAAAAGGAAAGTTATTATTGAAATTCTATTAATAAATATTATGTTTGCTAAACAACGTTCCTAGTTACAACGAATGTCCGCGATCCGTATTTGCAAATCAATTTAAAAACGCGCACACTAATGTGGTATAAATTACAAATTATAAAATATAATAAGTTGTATATTATTTTTATGGCACTACATTTAATACAATTAAAAAAAAGAAAATAAATTAAATTAGAAACGAATTATTTTGCGCAGCACAAAAATTTAATGGAAATTGCGCTACATGCGTGTGTGTTGACAGCGCACTTCCGCTACGTCACGTCAAGTAGTCATGTGAGTTTTCACAGTCACGTATGTACTAGGGCACCAGGAGTGTTGAGGAGGTGTCACGCACATGTGTCGCACGTGTGTGTGCCCCACACACCCGCAACGGGGAAGGGTAGAGGGTTGCTCGGATACAGATGCTTACCCTCATAAATGGATCGAGATTAGAGACATGAACACTATGCATGAAAACAAGCGATCACATAGAATGTGGACGAAATAGCTTTTCAATACAATATAAAAAATTATGTAAGTTATAGGTAACGAGTTGTCATACTGTTCAATTGAAATTCTTTAATTTATACAATAATCTGTAATATAAAAATGAGTCGCTGAATGTGTTGCTAAGCGCAAAACTCGAGAACGGTTGGACCGATTACGGCGTAATCTTTTTTTTAAATATTCCTTGAAGTACGAGGATGGTTCTTACGGAGAGAAAAATTCTAAAAAAAAAATTAAATTTCCTGAAAAAGTCTAAAAACAACACTTTTCTATACTCCCATACAAATGTTAAAGAATAGACTGTTAGGCGATACGAAGTTCGCCGGGTCAGCTAGTAATTGATAATAATGAATCGATGTCTATTCTCTGGTGGATTGCCTATACTATATTAAATAACCCGATTAAGAAATATGAAGTCATTTAGTAGATGTATGCATTCACTTTTCTATTAAGTATTTATAAGTGGTAATTTGACTATCAAACATAAAAAAACAAGTAATTAAGTGTGACAATATTTAAAACGTAAGTACACAAATATGGAACTTGTACTGCGTACAATATAAATACTAGTTTATTCTAACATCAAATAACATAGTAATTAATAGTAATATCAAAATAACCAACATAATTAGTAACACACTTTCATAGTAACTAATTCAATTACGATTTACGAATTCTAAATTTAAATCATAATTCCAACATAATTCATAATTAGAAACAAAACAATTATTATTATTATTCAATGTCAGCTGCCGACGCGTGCAGCGTGCTACACACATGCTAATTTTTTCCGTAAACTATCTAACTCCGCCCTTTCAGCAAACGCTGAAACCCACCCTCTTCAGCCGGCTGCGTTCCTGGTACAAGCGACGCCGTTTCTACAGTTAGCGCCGACTGAAAATTTTTCAGGAGTCGTGACGTCACAACATGTTGCGCATGTGGCGTTTGAGCCAAGCAGCTCCATCTAGCGGCAAATGATTGAACTAAAACTAGAATAATAAGTGGTATAGTTTGTGGACGATAAAATGGTTTTTAGCCTGTAGCAAACTGTAATAAAATAAACTAAACTATTATCCTCGTTTTTCCGGTTGTTATCGCTGGGCTAGTTTCCAAACGAGTGAAGGCAATTAGGCATTGACTCGACGTTTAATAAGTATACTTAAATTAAAAAAACTTTCCAAATCTTCCAGCAGGCTGATAAATAATTATTTTAAATTATGGATAAGAACACACTATTTTATCGGCTTTCAAAAAATTCAAACAAATAAAGGACTAGATCAAAATCGGCCCCTACGAATTACGATGCACGGAAAGACAGACACTCAACAGACACTTCAAACATTTGTTTTCGACGAGAATAAAAAATAGAATAGCTACATAGCAAACTTTGATTATTTTTTAAGATTTTACATTTTTTATGTGAGCAGTGAGGCTAAAGCATTAGTCAGTTTATATTGTTAGTTCCAATAAAGATAGTAAGCACAGCAACAGTCCCGCCCACGCCGCGTCAGTCCACTGACTTGTCTCATTACAGCTAGACAACGAAAACACTTCGTTTTTCACTGGCGCAGACTATTCTTAGGTTTTTACTGAGAAATAATAAATATAAGGTTGGGTTGCACCAGAGGCGTGGTTAAAGTTAAAGTTAAAGTTATGGTTATAGTTGAATATGGCGTCCTTTAGCTTTAACTTTAACCTTAACTTTAACCGGAGAAATTCACAGATGTCTGTTGCGTTTATTTTTTTATTGAAGCTACAGGTAACGGGATTGAGGATGTAAAAAATTGAATTATCCGTAAAAATAAACCGACAGGAAAAATATAAAACCTAGTAAATTTTCAGATATACGTATGAGCGGAGGTTAAATATGGCGTCCTTGGACGCCATATTAAACTTTAACCAAAGATTTGACATTTTGCACTGTAGTTATAGTTAAAGTTACAGTTATACTTAAAGTTAGCTGTAGTATATAAAATATAGGGGACAATTACCTACATAAACTTACTTCCAAGGTAAAAACAATAATAATATGAACTAAAAAGTATACAATAATTCTTTAACTTTAATAATGCCTTTTTCAGAATTTGTCTACATCTCAACTATTTCTATAAATATTGTCTTCATTACTTTGAAGTCGGGTAATCGTTCAACATACAAAAAAAATGTATAAACAGCCGAACGTATAACCTCGTTAATCAGTAAAACATTAACTAACAAATATTTTTTATAATTTCAATTCTAGTTGATATCCGCAACTCCGTTACGCACAAATTCGTTTGTTGAGCGGGAACCGCACATTTTTCCGAGATTTAAGCGTATTGATACAAATAAAACTTTAATATTCTAATAGTGACAAAAATACAAATACTAAGGGTGGGTTGCACCAACTTACTTTAACTATAACTGTAACTTTAACTATAACTTTAACTACAATGCAAAATGTCAAATCATTGGTTAAAGTCAAAAACAGACGCCATATTTAACCATAACCATTGAGCCCGACAATGCTTTAAATGCACGTGGCGAAAAAAGGAACTAACGCTGTCATCATACAAAAACGCCATTTTTGAGAGTTATCCTTTACCAGCAGGGCCCCCGCCCACGTTCATTTAAAGCCTTATCGGACCAGCAATGTCAAATTCTGTGGTCAAACTTAAGGTTAAAGTTAAATCAGCCTTAACTATAACCATAACTTTAACTTTAACCACGCCTCTGGTGCAACCGACCCTAAATAGTTAGATATAAAATCTAATGATCAGGGAAAGCTTCAGAGATTTGCGTCGAAATTATTTTGTAATTTCACTTGTCATTAGTAATTTGGAATTAATGATCACCGACTATATTAAAATCTGTCTGACTGTATCTCCTTTAATAAAATTATTTACACGATGACGCGACGTAGTACCTACACTTCTTCAATTGGTCCGCGATTGATAACCATGATTGTGACCATGCTGGAGATGCTGTCTCCATGCATTGACGATCATGGGCAAATAATAACGAATATGTTGGTAATCGACTTTATTCGACCACGATTGCCCATAAGTTTGACATGATCGCTATATAAAAATATCTGCGCAATCATAAGAAACAACATACTCTCTAGCTTAGAAAATTTTAATATTTTTTTAATAATAATTTACCACCAGAAGAATTGATTCATACGCAGATTGTAGACCTACATAATATGTCAAGTCAATATTAGTTTAGTCATATTGTTACTTCCGTTTTTTACGTAGATCCACGTCATCTATAACGTCCGTTGCGCCAGATTTCGTTTATAACGCGGTAACCTACATTTTTCCGCGACCAACAGTAGCCTATAGCAGAGGTCACCAAATGGCGGACCGCGGTCCGCATCCGGATTCCGGACCCCCGACCCATTGTGTGCGGACCAAGCATTTTCAAAGATTATAACTTCGTTTTCATTGATTTGTAAACTTTGCATATTTTTTTTTATGTGTGAACCGCGAAGGTCATTTTATTTCTTAAAATGGACCCCGAGCGAAACTAATTGGTGACCCCTGGCCTATAACCTATAGTCTATAATATACTTTCCCCACACTCAAATATCTCCATACCAAATTTCAGCGGGTCTGGGCGTGACGAAGTAACGACAGACAGCGGGGCTAAAATGGTCGCTTTGAAGAATCATGATATGAACCATAATGTGATTCATTTTTCTTAAATCGCAAAATGCAACTCTGCTTACAATTCATTTCTGTATTTTTGTACTGATTTGACATTTGTCAGTTTGACAGTTTTGACAATTCATTTGCTGAATTGATTGAGAGGAATTGCTAAATGTGACCATTTTAGCCCCGCAGGCAGACGGACACAATTTCGCTATTTATAATTTATAATATTAGTATGGATATAATATGGAAGTATAATATGTTCACGGGTATTATGGACATAGTCCGACCAAATTACGTGGTTCCTGAGATACATGATTAAGAGTGTATTGAGACAAATCGTAGGATCGTTTATCACAGTTAGTAGTTCATTACCATATTGTTGGACTGTCTGACTTGTCTTATTAGATTAGAGGTCTATAAATAATCTATGACGGTATATTTTGATCTTTAAGTTAGTGGTACAGAAATGAATGAAATACCTTACAGAAATTAATAAACTGTAAGTGTAAAACTTTTTCGGTCTAATTAGAGTTTAGAGTAGTTTAGACCGAAAGAGTACAGTTATCCTGTTGAAAAAATCTAGATTTTTCCTAGGCATGAAGTGCCATATTAATTAACAGCTCAATACGAAGTGACTGATAAGTGATAACTGATAATGTTATCAGCCCAATATGCACTTATCAGCACTTCAGTTTGATTAACAGGTACACTCCACCTCATGATACCCTGGTAGAAGGCACTTGACTAAGGTTGAACTTGAGTTGCCAACAACTATCAATATTATTTCATACTAGATGACCCGGTGAACTTTGTTTCACTAAACAATAATATTCTGCATTTTAGTATTTTTACTAATTATTTGAGTTTTTACAAATAGAATGACCAGTTTTGATATGAATATTCATCAGATTTGACTCTTTTTCGATTAGAATCATCAACAGACAATGACCGTTTCTTAAAAATGAGAATTGTAATGCAACATACGACGCCATTTTGTTTTGGGCGAAGCCCCCCGCATAGTAATCAAACCTCACGCGAAAACTGAAGTTGAACTGAAACAAACTGAATTGTTTTTCTTGAGATATTCACATCAAATCAATAACTTAGTATTTTCTTAAAACATGATACAAAAACGCAACACTAACGACGCGAAGCTGTTTTGTTTTAAGCAACCGATTCTTGGAGCGGGGGAAGGGGGGGCGAAGCCCCCCGCATAGTAATTAAACCTCACACAAAAACTGAATGTGTTGTTTTCCTTGAGATATTCACACCAAATAAGTAACTTAGTATTTTCTTAAAACATGATACAAAAACGCAACACTAACGACGCGAAGCTGTTTTGTTTTAAGCAACTATTCTTGGAGCGGGGGAAGGGGGGGCGTAGCGCCCCAAGTAGGGGGGTTCGGGGGGCGAAGTAATTAAACCTCACACAAAAACTGAATGTGTTGTTTTCCTTGAGATATTCACACCAAATAAGTAACTTAGTATTTTCTTAAAACATGAGAAAAAAACGCAACCCTAACGACACGAAGCCGTTTTTGTTTTAAGCAACCGATTCTTGGAGCGGGGGGAAGGGGGGGCGCTGCTCCCCAAGTAGGGGGGTTCGGGGGGCGAAGCCCCCCGCATAGTAATTAAACCTCACACAAAAACTGAATGTGTTGTTTTCCTTGAGATATTCACATCAAATAAGTAAAGTATTTTCTTAAAACATGAGAAAAAAACGCAACACTAACGACACGAAGCCGTTTTTGTTTTAAGCAACCGATTCTTGGAGCGGGGGGAAGGGGGGGCGCTGCTCCCCAAATAGAGGGGTTCGGGGGGCGAAGCCCCCCGCATAGTAATTAAACCTCACACAAAAACTGAATGTGTTGTTTTCCTTGAGATATTCACATCAAATAAGTAACTTAGTATTTTCTTAAAACATGAGAAAAAAACGCAACACTAACGACACGAAGCCGTTTTTGTTTTAAGCAACCGATTCTTGGAGCGGGGGGAAGGGGGGGCGCTGCTCCCCAAGTAGGGGGGTTCGGGGGGCGAAGCCCCCCGCATAGTAATTAAACCTTACACAAAAACTAAATGTGTTGTTTTTCTTGAGATATTCACAAATAAGTAACTTAGTATTTTCTTGAAACATGTGAAAAAAAAACTTAACACTAACGACGCGAAGCCGTTTTTTAAGCAACCGATTCTAGGAGCGGGGGGAAGGGGGGAGGGGGTGCAAAACGCAACACTTCCGACGCGACGCAATTTAGTTTTAAGCAACTATTTTCAGGAATGGAGGGCTCGGAGGCCCAAGCCCACGCATAGAATACAAATATCACTCGAAAACTAAATGTGTAGCGGTTAAAATAATTTCGCTATTATTTTCACATAAATAACTTATCACTCTTAAAAAAGAAGATATCGGAGAGCAAAGCACCCTCCGTCGAAATCAAACGTTCGAAAAGTAACAAAATGTGTAGGTTAAATTAGAACGACTTCGTTATTATATTATTCATCCGCATATTGTTCTGGCCCCTTTTAATTACTGATCTGCCCGAACTCGTTCAGAACGCAAATTTGCCATTAGAATGCGATGTTTTCATTATCAGCCTATCGCTGGTCATCAGTGTGGTTAACGCGTGAGGTAGCTCGTCGCACATCACAATATTGGGATCGGCTTCGACGACCGTTGTTATTTCATTTCCCGCTCGCCATTGTAAATAGATAGGAGTAGAATGAGGTAATATTTTTTTCGTGGGTATTTAACATTTTTTTTAAATGACCTCACTTTGTTATAGCCAGAATCGGCAGTTAAAAAAAACATGAATTAATAAAGCCGAAAAAAAATTTAAGAGTGGATTGCACCAGAGGCGTGGTTATATTTACAGTTATGGCTAACTTAACTTTTACCTTAACATTGACCACAGAATTTGACAGATGTCTGAATTTGCGTTTTTTTCTTTTGTTAAGGCTACAGTTAATGGAGTTGAGAGTATAAAAAATGAATGACTTATCCGTAAAAATCTACAGGAAAAATATTTGGTATGACAAAACTGTGCGCCATAGTTACGATTATTATTCATTACGGTTACAATAATTATTATTTTCACGAAAACTTTTCAATATAAGTTTGAGCGGTTATGGTTATCGTTAAATAAGGCGTCCATTATGGACTTTAACCAAAGATTTTGCGTTGTAGTTATAGTTTAAATTACAGTTATGGTGCAACCCACCCTAAGGGTTATTTTAGTGGTATATTGTCTCCGTCATCACACTCTTAGGTAGGCGATTCACGCAGGAGCAATTCAAAAGAAGTATTCCTTGTTCTATAGTCTATCGAAATGTCAATTATAGCATACTTGTTAGAAAATGTGGGTATTTGATAAAAAAATATTTGTTTTTTGTGTCAAATTGAATTTGGAAAGTGTCATCATAGTGTTTTTATTTTTACAAATACGTGATAATTCGGCTATTATGGATATATGTTGTCGATTCTAAACCCTTATTTTATTTAGATCTACGTGTTAATATGCCAAAAATTCCGAATCTTCGTAACAAACAGTTAAGGACATTTTGTATGGGGAAAATTAAATTGTCGTTATTGGCATATAACTCGCAACTTTTTCATTATTTCTCATCTTTAAAACCTTCCCTGGACTTTACGAACATTTTAAGTCTAAAATCAGCCTAATCCGTTCAGCCGTTTTCGAGTTTTAGCGCGACTAACACATTTAAAAATCCATTTTTATATATATAGATGAGCCCCATTAGTGAAGCCGATAGATGATAAATACCTAAAACAAGTCTTGTGAATGTACTTGTTTCTAGGCAATAGAAAATCCTTCGGAAAACAAGAATGTTTGGGTTATTTAAATATTTCTTTCTTTGAGCTCGTTAAAAACGATTCTGGTGGATACTCTGGTGTATTATACATAAGGAAATTGGTTCATTGGCAGATGAAATCTACGTTTTTAGGGTTCCGTAGTCAACAAGGAACCCTTATAGTTTCGGTATGTCCGTCCGTCTGTCTGTCTGTCCTTCTGTCCGTCTGTCCGTCTGTCCGTTTGTCCGTCTGTCTGTCCGCGGTTTTGCTCAGAGACTATAGGACCTGCAAAGCTCTAATTTGGCATGAATACAATATATAAATGATGCCGACAAAATGGTACATAAATTAAAAAAATATATTTTTTATGGTACCTGCCCTACACATCAAGCGGGGATGAATTTATTTTTCGCGCCTACCCCATCGTGTCATCGTTGGATAGGTTTTTTTTAAATATTAAGAGTATTCATAGATCATTTTCCGATTTATTTCCATTTGTGAAAAATTAGGTTTTAAAGTGGAAAAAAACGTTAGTGTCCAGTGTCCCCCCGGCCTATCAGCGAAAGTCCATTGATTCCCAAAGTGGTCCAGGTGGCCCCCATGGGTCCACGGAAGCCTTACAGGGGTCTACGCTTGCGTGGAAGAAAAATGGGAGTCCACGAGTCGTTAACGGGGGTCTATAAAAATTAGGTAACCCGACTTGACTTCTCCTTTGAATATAGGCAGACAATCCTTTGAATATTAGCAGATTAAATATTACTGAGCAAGGAGATTTACGGTTATATACTTAACTAAACTCAAGCCAAATATTGATATAATGTGCTGTCAATTCACCAAGTAGGTATATCCCTCCCATTACAATTAGTACCTGGATAACCGAGCTTTACTCGGTATAGCAAACACTCATTGACTTTGTGTTACTTAATAACGCCATCTGCTGGTCGTTAAAACAATTAGTTGCTTATAAAATAGTATTATTATTCGCCAATAGATGTCAGGAAGACTCATATTTTTCTGTTTATCGATTATCGATAAGACACGCATAAAAAGACATTTTCTGAAAATGATTCCTAGCTAGATCGATTTATTGCCCCCGAAACCCCCTATATACTAAATTTCATGAAAATCGTTGGAGCCGATTCCGAGAGTCCAATTATATATATATATATATATATATATATATATATATATATATATATATATATATATATATATATATATATAAAATAAACGGGGGGTAAACGGGTAAACGGCGGTAAATTTTTAAAGTGGTCTTTGACAACAAAAGTATGAGAACCGCTGAGCTAAACGGTTGCTTCTGGAAATGTGAAAAAATTCACGGTAGTAGGAAATATGCTGAATTTAAAAGGAAAATTATCACGGCTAAGAAGTCTTCATAAGTTATTGAGTAATAGTCGATCAACTAAAAAAATGTATTCGGCGAAGTATAAAGGAACTTTTCGTTCAAATTCCTTTGAAAGTCTGAGATGATAATATTGTTAGTAGTGTAAAACACGTTATAAATGTACGTTCATTGACCATACAAAAATTATCAAAAACTAGCGGTACTACGGAACCCTATATTGCGCGTGGCCCGACACGCACTTGGCCGGTTTTTTTTTAATTTGGTCATTTCAAGTTAACTGGTGACTGGCGACTGGGCTTATTCTTATTCTTTGTCAAGCTAATTCCTGTTTTCATCGATCGTCTCGTTATATGTTAAGGTGTTGTTCCCTAGCAGCCTTTGACATTGCCTTAATAAGATTTCACTTATTTTTGTGTGGGACCTATGTTTCAGCGTAATGACTTTCGTGAACCATAATTTTTTTTTATTTCAAAAGCGAGTTTGTTTCATGAGATCCATACTATAATATTATAAATGCGAATGTATCTCTGTCTGTCTGTCTGTCTGTCTCGCTTTCACGCCAAAACTACTGAACCGATTGCAATGAAATTTTGTACACAGTTATTCTAGAGTCTGAGAAAGGACATAGGCTACATTTTGATGTGGGAAAATATCTTATTTCCATGAAAATATCGATGAAAATTAATTCGCATTGCGCGTGGCCAGCGTTCATTCCGGGGGTCCTGGGTTCGAGTCCCGCAGGCGGAACAAAAAGTTTTCAATGTTCCTGGGTCTTGGATGTGTATTAAAATAATATTTCAAAAATCTTAAATATATTTTATGTATAATATTATAAAAAATCCAGAAATATATCGATGCAATGAACATTTTAGTTCTAATACGATTGAACAGATGGCGTTTTATTTTTTACTTCATTGTAACATAGAACTAATCATACTTATTAGTTATTATGTTTTTGTTTATAGTTTTTAATACGTTAGAATATTATGTTTAATAATATTATCACTTGGTATAATAATAATGAATCTATCTTATCTTATAGAACTCCTACTGCATTTCTAATATATGTGACAAGTTGACAACAGAAGGCGCTCTAAAATAAAGGAGGTTCAAGTGTACCGTGTTGGCCTATATTCCATCCAGAAAATGTATCAATGCAATCAACATTTTAATTCTAATATATGAAAACAGATGGCGTTTTATTTTTTACTTAAATATATTTTATGTATAATATTATAAAAAATCCAGAAATATATCGATGCAATGAACATTTTAGTTCTAATACGATTCAACAGATGGCGTTTTATTTTTTACTTCATTGTAACATAGAACTAATCATACTTATTAGTTACTAGCTGTTGCCCGCGACTTCGTGTCCGCGGGGACTTTAGTTTATAGCGCGCGGTGTCAACAAAATTTGTGTCAAATTAAAAACCCCCCTCTTAGGGCCGCGCTACACCGGAATGGCAGCGCTGAAAGTGCTCGCCTCGCCGCTGCCATTCCGGTGTAGCGCGGCCCTTAATTAATCAAAATACCCAAAAACAGCTGTGCAGTGTGCACATAATCTATACTAATATTATAAATGCGAAAGTATCTCGGTCTGTCTGTCTGTTTGTCAGTCTCGCTTTCACGCCAAACGCCAAAACTACCGAACCGATTGTAATGAAATTTTGTATACAGATAGTCTAAAGCCTGAGAAAGGACATAGGCTACTTTTTTACTGGAAAAAAGGGTTGTCAGGGGGTGAAAATGCGTAAATTTGTTCAAATCAAGTTAGTTCCAAAAATTCATAATAGATGGCGCCGTGCGTCTTCTATATCGCGCTGACGCTTGCTCAAAAGTCTTTCTATAAGAGGTGGTATCATCTTTGATCTTACATTTAAGCTTTGATTATATACTACACCATTTAAGTTTCGATTTTTTTCGATTGTTATATCTATTCTACGGTATTAAAAAACTTAGTTCTTTATCTGTGCAGTGACGTAACCTTAAACCTATCAATGATAAATAGTTTATAGGTAAAGTTGTGTAATTGGGGGGCTAAATAAGCTTTAAAATTTGGCATAAAATATAAAGTTTAATATAAAAAATGAAATACTTATTGTGTGCACACTGCACAGCTGTATTGATTTAAGGGATACCAGGTTTTTTTTATAAAAGCTTTTGGCACCAATTTTGTTGACATCGCGCTTTATAAACTGAAGTCCATGCGGACGAAGTCGCGGGCAACAGCTAGTACAATATAAACCTAAACTACCGCTAGGGAACACTTGGCGCTAGGAGGCGGTTGATGAGAACAGGCATTAAGTCGCCGCGACGCCTTGATAATTTGGCTGTAACGATATCGATTTTTCTCAGCAATGACTAAAAGCTAAGAAATTAAAGTTCATTGTCAGTATTCATCATGTCTTTGTCTTTGAATTATCCATAGCATAACACGATTGGTCAACTTTTATAACACAGAATAATGATTGATGAGAGTGATTTAAGCTTCAAAAATTTGTACGGTACATAGATTGGTTCAAGCATAAACTTTAATTTGGCCATAGCTTATATGAAATCTATTTATGGTTTTTAAATTACGCGACAAAAACCATTTTGTCGCTTACGCCCTTTCCATTTCTTTTTATGAGAGGCCGGGCCGGCCTCTCAAAGAAAACAAGCATATATTCTGTACGTTCAATTTTTTTGTCTTTTAATTGTATTATTCTTGTGGTGATTACACTGTGATGATTAATAAATAAATAAATAAACGTTTATTTATTTATTTATCCAACACAGTTTCTTACTTTAACGCGGCGTCACCTTAATTACGTAGGTTCGCCGTCTATGAATCAATTTATTTAAAAGTACTATCAGAAAAGTTGATTCATAAGCTGATGGCGGACCAACGTTATTTGGTCACTTTATGTAAAACCCAGCAAATCACGATTCACGTGTTCACGACTAATATTGAATTGACATAACTCGACCGAATGACGAAGGTCGTTCAATTGCCTAAGAATTAATATCTTCGATGGTACAAACTAGCAAAATTAGTGGCTTATTCACATAGTTTGTTCTTTATTATACTGAAATGACCCTAAAATACATATTTTAACCTTTGCTTATTTGCAGAGTTTCATGAAAAAAAATAGGTCGAGCCGCCTCTGCTACCTGTAGAACATCGTAGAGCGCTACGTGTAGCATTTCGTAGCATTTTGTAGCATTTCGTAGCATTTTGTAGCATTTCGTAGATTTTCGTAGAATTTCGTAGAATTTTGTAGCATTTCGTAGATTTTCGTAGAATTTCGTAGACTTTGTAGCATTTCGTAGATTTTCGTAGAATTTTGTAGCATTTTGTAGCATTTCGTAGATTTTCGTAGAATCTCGTAGGATTTTGTAGCAATTAGTAGATTTTCGTAGAATTTCGTTGCATTTTTGTATGGAGCGTGGCATACCTAATAAGTTTCAAGTCCTTAAAATGTCGTATTTTGGTGTACACCTATGAAACCTCTTTGACAAAATGTCGTAAGTGTTATACTTCTTGAAATATATTTCAGGTTGTATCTTAAATGTACCTATCTAAAATGTTATACATTTTCAAACTGAAATACCTCAGAAAGTGTATATTATTTAGGTACGACATTTTGTTAACTAGAGTATTTGTTGTTTGTAAACATCTTCTCTTTCGATTGGCGTAATTTTCATAGGTGTACACCAAAATACGACAGGTATGCCAATAAGGTTTGTTGTTCTTTAAATAAATACTAGCTATTTGACCGAGCTTTGCTCGGTTTTCGATAAAACACGAATAAAATGACTTTTTCTAAAAACGATTCCTAGCTAAATCGATTTATCGCCCCCGAAACCCCCTATATACTAAATTTCATGAAAATCGTTGGAGCCGATTCCGAGATTCCAATTATATAAATATATACAAGAATTGCTCGTTTAAAGATAAGTATAAGATTATGACAAGATTAAAAATATGTCGTAGCTATTAATGGTGTGGGCTGTAGAAGAAAAAAGACCAAAAAGCAGTAAACGTCCTACTGGTCCAGCCGTGATTCACTTTTGTAATTTCTTAGTACTTCATTTTGCTTTTCTGAAGGTATTTCAATATAAAATTTTAGTGTAAAGTTCATGAAAATTATAACCAAGAATTACAAAAACGTCCTATTATACCCACTTTCAAAAAAAAAAACGTAGTGACTACATAATTAATTTGTCATGATTTGTCATCATTTCTTGCCCGTTCTTTGTCTTCCCTAACTATGACCCTGCAAGCTGTACGGTATAATATGGTGGGACAAAAAGATCAAACTGCCTATTCTTTGCCATCTTTATAATTATGTATATGACCCTGCTAGTCTATATTTGACAAAAATACTAGGACCTCAGCACCACTTAGCTTACACTTACCTGTCCTCCATACTCATATCCAAGTTCTATTGCCACTAGCTGCGCCTTCTCCTCTCCTCCTTCTATTTCCACCGTCCACTCGTTCCGAAGACTGCCCTCGTGTCTACCTGTGTGGTACTCATGATAGCCTAGTGTCATCCAGCCGCTGACCACGGAGTTCACGAAAAATATTATGAAAAGTGACCACATTTTTTGATCATTAAATTAAGACTAGTATAATAGATTTAAGTTTCATTTAAGTTAGGTTTGAATGACATTTAAGTGAGGTTTAAGTGTTCCCAAAGGACACGTTACGCGTCGGTAAAGGGAGCAGTTGAAATGAGAAAAACGTCCGCTAGTTAGCAATTTATCTATATTAGTGGATACGTTTAACGTATATAGGCTATTAGATATTGTGAGAAATTTTCATTTTTTGTTCCGTTATTAGTTAACCAGCATATTTTTTTTAAGTTTATGTGTATTTTTGCAATAACTCAGCGAAAAGCCTGGAAGGGTTTTTACCAGTCTGTTGAGTGTTTGTTTAACACTAATGAGTAATGACTAATGAAGTAATGAGTTCAGAGTTAATGACTAATGAGTAATGAGTAATGACTAAAGTGCAACTACTTATCCAACAACAAATTACAATAAGTATAATAAATTATGTTTACAATCTATGTTTATTGTTCACACTTCATATTAGTTACCATAGTAAAGTTACCTTACAACCTACGTCATTTAACTTTTGTAGAAAATTTTATTTAATTTTGAAACATTAATTCAATGATTCCGACCGTCAAAAAAGTTTTGTGTAAAAATAAAGTTTCCATTAATTTGATTAAAATATGATTTCCATCTATCTAAAACCACAATAGACATAACTACCAGTACTTCGACTGCAAAGAAACGGTCAGGTTTCAATATCTGTCAAATTCGTCGGGTTTCACTAGGATTATGAACGGATTGTGCCTCGCGCTGGCTGATATAATTTATTTTTAAATATTTAAAATAAAGATTTCAAAATTGAATTCTGACAATTTTAATAGCATGTGCCAAAACACAAATAACAATACGACCAAAGAGGAACACGTCCATCGAATATGTCATATTTTTAAATTCGTAGGTAACAGTTAACAACCCTAGCGACGATTTTCGTCTTAATACGTCAAATTTAAAAATTTCAACATCAGTTCTAAGTCGGCATACTCTATCATTCTGTCTACTCTGCTAAAACCCTGGAAACAGAAACAATACAAAAGTTTTATTACCAAAGCTAGGTCTAGAAGTTTTTATGGTACATTTTGCGCCATCTAGTTGCCATCTTATGAACTATTTATTCACGTAGCTTACACAACTTTGACTTACTTTTACAAATGGCCACTAGAGGCCATTAGAACAGTTTCATTTAAACAGAATTTAAAACATAATTTTCTAAAATTATACTTAAATTTTTCAAATATTTAATAAGGTTTTGAAATCTAAAAATATTAAATTATATAATCATCAATCATATTGTGTATGTTATGTCGCCTTACGCCTGATAGCTGAATTTTACGATGGGGAGTGGGGAGGACGTCTACGTATGGAAAACGGTGCCTCTAGTGGCAAACCATAGTAACTAATAGGACACCATACAAATTCTTGTGCTTTCAGTGAGATTTGACACAAACACCCAAACCACTCAGTTCTGCTGTCACAGAATACATAGTACAAGTACTCATAGTGCAAGTGGGCAAATAAAAATAAAAGTGTACGGGTATTTGGTGTGAAGAGCTAAAATGTCAGTAATGAAGCGTCAAACTTGCGTCAAACCCAAAATCAAAGAGTATATTAAAGTCTACGTAACACCCAAAATAATCTTGTTTACGACTGGCACATCCTTTGCGGCTTTTAATGCGTTTTGTTACCGGATGCTTCGAGTTGTATCATAATATTATCTATAAGTACATATAAATAAAATTATCTATACATCTATACATACATACATACTACATATAAATAAAATTGGAGTAGGTATCTGTTTGTAATATTGAAAGAATCGTTTTTTACTACTTGCATATGAATGTATACACACCAAAACAACATTTTTACAATATTTGTCTGTATGTCTGTCTGTCTGTCTGTCTGCCTGTCTGTTTGTTCCGGCTAATCTCCGAAATGGCTGGAGCGATTTTGACGGGACTTTTTTGGCAGATAACTGATGTAGTAAGGAATAACTTAGGCTACTTTTTAACCGACTTCCGAAAAGGAGGATGATATATTTTACTTTTTTTGTATGCAGTTTACGCGGACGAAGTCGCGGGCAACAGTTAGTGTATCATAATATAAGACTAGATAAGTAATCCCCCCCCCCCCCTCCACAGTGCGTATGTGCGATAAAACTTTCCAATTATTAATCTTTTTCATTCATAAATGACAAAGTTAAAAATAATGGGCCAAGTGCGAGTCGGACTCCGTTGGTTCCAAGCACAAGGGTTCCGTTATCCGTACCCTATTAATTTTTAATTAATATTAATATTATAATTAAACTAGCGACCCGCCCCGGCTTCGCACGGGTAAAAATATATAGCTTATGTCACACAATGAATAAATGATTAAAATCGGTTTAGTAGTTTTTAATCTATACTAATATTATAAAGAGGTAAACTTTGTTTGTTTACTCATAAATCTACTACGACTATTCGACTAAGAGCTGGCGACCAAATCGGTCATGTGGCTTCAGCTTTATTAAAACTCCGTTAGCTACTTCCCTGAACAACCATTTCTGATAATCTGCGTGCTGGCAGGCCGTGGGCGGTGGGTGTGGGAGCGGTGGGGTGGGTTAATGAAAAATTAATGAAAAAAATATGTTCAGCAATTTTGATTTTTTTCGTCTGTCCGTCTGCCCGTCTGTCCGCTGTTTCTCTAGGACCGCTATAGATAGACTTCTGATCACAGATTATGTATGTCTGTTGCCGCTATAAGACCAATACTAAAAACAAAATAAAATTAATATCAAATAATAAACGTGATTTTTTTTGGCTTTTTTGGCCTTTTTTGCTCGTAATCAATATTGGTAACAGCTAGGTAGTAGGTATAGTAAAAAGTGGCAACATCGTCGTGTCATCTCTTTCAAATTAATCTAAGAAAAAAGGGATGACACTACGATGTTGCCACTTTTTAATTTCTTCACTTTCTTGACAGACTGTACTTACTTAATTTTTTTACACAATCCTTAATTATATTTGTATCTTAATAATTAATAACAAAATTAAAATAAAGTTAATATTTAAGGGGAGCTCCCATACAAAAAGCACAATTTTTTGTCTACTTTCGGTCTATACCAGTACGGAACCCTACGTGCGTGAGTCCGTCTCGAACTTGGCCGATTATTCATTATTATTTATTATCCATGTGAAAAAATTATAAATTTACATTAATTTATCATCGCAAACACTATTAAGTCGCTGAAACTACATTTTTCCCAATTTTTACCCAACCCTACTACTCCCACACCCACCGCCCACGACCTGCCAGCACGCAGATTATCAGACAGGGTTGTTTAGGGAAGTAGGTAGTTAAATACTACTGATAGATATATTATTACTACTCAATAGTCAATAGTTCAATACTCATAGATTTAAACTCCGCTCCCGCGAGCGCACCCCCGCCTTGGTAGCGCCCACTTCGAAACGGGCGTAAATCGCAATATTTTTATTTCGCCATAACTTCTAAACCAAACGTCCAATTTTAATCATTCAAAGACCAAATATTGTCTACATAAACTGTACTTAGAGATGAAATAATTTATTTTGATAAGGGTCATTAGCATGAGTAAAATAAATGCGTTTAAATGTAGTCCAAAAGAAATCAAGATTTTTTAATAAAAAAAATGGTTGTTGTGCCTCAGTTGACATAGATAGGTATAGTGTGTCGCGGACATTTTTGTAGATATTTATAAGATCTACATTTACTTAGAACATTGTATGGTTCTATCTTTTATAGTTTAGGCAGCGTACGCAAAATAAGTAAATTTTGTGGTTGTTTCGGAAAAACTGAAATATCTTACGGAACCCTATACTTTCCAAAATAAAAAGTAGCCTATGTTACTCGTAAATAATGTAGCTTTCGAATAGTGAAAGAATTTTTAAAATCGGTCCAGTACTTTTTGAGCCTACTCATTACAATTAAACAAACAAACAAAGTTTACCTCTTTATAATATTAGTATAGATATTAACGTACACATAAAACTAAGGATTGTGTGAAAAATTCAAGTGTCTACCTGTTGCTATTATTGAAAAAATAGCAACAGGCAAATTTTGACAAAAAAGGCCAAAAAAATCACGTTTGTTGTATGGGAGCCCCCTTAAATATTAATTTTATTTTTAGTATTTGTTGTAATATAGTGGCAACAGATATACACAATTTGTGAAAATTTCAACTCTCTAGCTATTACCGTTCTTGAGTTACAGCCTGGAGACATACAGACGGACAGACATCGAAGTCTTAGTAATAGGGTCCCGTTTTTACCCTTTGGGTACGGAACCCTAAAAACAATTCCTTTGTTACCCGCGTAAAGCGTGAGGTCAACAGTCACCGTATGCGTTTTTTTGTGAGAAGTTTTAACTTTCCTAAGGGCCTCCAAAAATTTTATATATGGGCCCCGCCTAGGCACGCTACGCTTCTGACTTACTAATATTCATTTGTAAAGTGGAGACTTCTCTACTATGCGCCTATCGCTGGCCTATCGCGATAAAGATTGTTTAAAATCAAATCAAATAAAATCATTTTTATTCAGAGTTGCTTATGGACGCGATCACATTTTTTCTCAAATGTCAGCGATTTACAGGTTCCATTTTAAAGAATTAGGAGTCACACTGCAAGGATATTTTGGTTTCAAATGAAAGATAATATATTCATCTCCACGTCTATACTATTAAAATTTTATAACCGCATACAAAATTTTCACATAAATACGTTTTAACCATCACAATAATCGCAAAATATAAAAAAAATTGGGTTTGATTATGTACCATTATAGCTAAATACACTGAAGTAAGGAAAATAAATATACAAAAAAATTGTTGCTTATTTAGTCCCCTATACGAATGTAGTTAAGGTCGATATTCGTGATAGCGTCCTTAATTTCGTCGGAACTCGGAACAATGGTGCCTAGTGCCTATCATCGGTTCGGGAACTAGCAGTACGAGAAGAACCGCCGTAAGAAATTTGCAATAATCGCTTTAACGATTACATAAAAATTGTTAATAAAATTCTCGTGTCACAATGTTAGTTACCGTACTCACAATAGACATAACTACCAGTAGTTCGACTGCAAAGAGACGGACAGGTTTCAATATCTGTCAAATTCGTCGGGTTTCACTAAGATTATGAACGGAATGTGCCTCGCGCTGGCTGATATAATTTATTTTTAAATATTTAAAATAAAGATTTCAAAATTGGATTCTGACAATTTTAATCGCATGTGCCAAAACACAAACAACAATACGACCAAAGAGGAACACGCCCAGCGAATATGTCATAGTTTTAAATTCGTAGGTAACAATTTAACAACCCTAGCGACGATTTTCATCATAGTACATCAAATTTAAAAATTTCAACATCAGTTCTAAGTCGGTATACTCTATAATTCTGTCTACTCTGCCGTACTCCTCCGAAACGGCTTTACTGATTTTTACCAAATTTTATATATGCATGTTCAGTAGGTCTGAGAATCGGCTACTGGCTACTTTTTATATTGATAAGTGCATTTGTTTAATAAATAACAGTAAATTATTACATTTCGAGACTGACGGCGACCATTGTTTGTGCGACGGGATAGCGATGGACGCTGCCATAGTGCCATATTTATTTAGTCACTTGAATAAAATAATATGGGCGAAATACTTTATATTATGGCAAAACAACGTTTGCCGGGAGAGCTAGTAATATTCTAAATTCTTGTCTATGTCCTATTGTAACATTGCTGTTCTAAGAATCCATTTGAATATTCATTCAAGTACTTCCAAGGAACTGTAGTCAAGAGCGTTCTAGGTACATGCATATGTGTATATTTTATACATGCACATGGTCCTTTGCACTTATTTAATATTTTTAGGTGATTGTTCTTAGAAGCTTGTACTGCCTTCAAAAGAGGAGATTGTGTAGAGAAAAAGATGACTGTAATGTAAGCCATACACGCTACGGTCTACCGGAGAGGTATAGTCTGTCAAGAAAGTGAAGAAATTAAAAAGTGGCAACATCGTAGCGGTATCCCTTTTTTCTTAGATTGATTTGAAAGGATGACGCTACGATGTTGCCACTTTTTAATTTCTTCACTTTCTTGACAGGCTATACCCACGGTCCACCTGTGCAGGTAAGCCTGCCTTCGTTTTTTTCCTCCCGTACCAAGACTACCAACTTTTTTGTGGAAATCCGTCAAAAGCAAGGTATGAACAAAAACTTCAAAATTTTTAGATGCAAGGTATATTCTTAAAATGGTGACAGATAATATTTTAATATTTAATTATTTTTTAAGCATATTACATTACAATAAAATAATAATTATCTACCTAAAATAGCTAGTTGTCTGTGGTAGATGCGTCTTCACCTTGTTCATCATCATCATCACCATCTTCATCACTGTTATCTTTGACATACAAATAGTGTCTATTTATATAATCGCCAACTAAGTTCTTCTCGATCCAAGGCAAATACGCTTGCACCTAAAATTCATCGTAAAATTGTAATATTCCTGTTCAATAGGTAAATATACTAGATGATGCCCACAAATCCGTTGCGCCAAAACTACAAAACAAAACATTTATCGCGTAGGAACCGTACATTTTTCCGGGACAAAAAGTATCCAACATCCTTTCCCGGGACACAGTGTCTCCATGCCCAGCAAATATTAGTATGGAAGTATGAATTACTGCAATGTTTTCTCGTTAGGGTTGATTCAGACCGCATCGCGACGCGTAGATGCATTTCTAAATTAGTATGGATTTGACAGATTCGCAAGACGTCTGACGCAATTGAAATCTGTCAAATCCATACCAATTTAGAAATGCATCTACGCGTCGCGTTTCGGTCTGAATTGAACCTTAGAGGCAGCACCAGTATAGACAGAAAATCAAAACTTTTGTTCGACGTTTGACAAAGTTTCTCAGTATTCTGATACAACGTGGGCAATATTTCAGATTTTGGTCGGATTATTTACTCTATCATGTTCTAGTAGCGCCCTGTGCTCCGACCTATGCGGTAAGGGTGAAGGCAAACGAGCGTAATTTTGTGAGTCGTGAGTTGCAGAATTTCTGCCGCATCTTTTCATAGAAATCATGTTCATGACTCACAAAATTACGCTCGTGAATCAAACAGGACTTTTGTATGAAACTGAATGCAGCAGAATTTCTGCAGGCCGAAATTCTGCGACTCACAACTCACAAATTACGCTCGTTTGGCTTCACCCTAATACTAGCCGTATTCATGAAGCATTTAATCTGATAAAAAGATCCAAACCCTGTCAGGGCTGCTACCATTACTTATCACAGTGTACACTCAAAGAAGTGATCACTTCTTCAAGTTACACCCAGTATGTAAGTAAGTAAGTCTTTATTTCCATGAAATTGGTTACAATGTTCTTATTATTATTATTTTTATAGTTCACAATTTCTGCCTCTAGGGCGTGGAAATATTTTAAAAATATAAAAAATCATGCTTTATTACTATAATTAATAACAAACAGATATTTAAATAGAATCTAAAATAAATTATAATACTATCCTCAAAAAGTTATGAAAAAAATAAATGTATGGATAAAAATTGAGAAATATAAAGTTTTAAAATTATAATACTTACGCTTGTATAAAGGTTTGGATATCCTGTGTCACACGTCCCCACACCAGATATCAGGATTCCAACCAGTCCGCCTTTCAAGTCAACCAAAGGTCCTCCAGAAACGCCCTACAATTACAAATCAATTCAGCCATATAATTCAGAAACAACGTCTTATAAAGAACATACTAGATACAATTCTACGTCTACTGCGCGGGGACTGCATATTTATCCGGGATAAAAAGTGAGTCCCGAGAGAGGACAGAGCTCTCCCGGGACGACGCTGAGAGACCGCCCAGGCTCCGTATAAAAAGGGGCGCTGAAGTCACACAAGAAGGGGCGCTGGGTAGTGCTTAAACCGGTACTGATTAGGTACAAAGTTTAAACTTCTTACCTCACAAAGACTTTCCTCTGAGACGGGTACAGGCGGTAAAGCACAGATCAACCCAGCCTGTCCACATTCATCGTTGATGACCACGATCACTTCTACCTCCAGTAGCTCGTTCGAAAGGGACTCGTCCTGAAATGAGTAAAAGGTCTTAGTCCCATCAGAAACTCACATTCAGAGTGACTTCGTAAAGATTTCGAAAGAAATAGTGTTCACAGTTAAAGTAACAGCGATGAAAGAGTTACTTTTAACTTCTATGTTTCGATGAGCATAATTCTTTCAATGCTGATACTTTTTTGACGACCTCTGTGGCTCAGTTGGTGGGCTGTTGGTAGCTCAAGCCGGGGGTCGCGGGTTCGAATCCCGCCGAGGGAACAAAAAGTTTTTCAAAGTTCCTGGGTCATAGATGTGTATTAAATATGTGTATAATATAATAAAAATCTTAAATATATAAGTATAAAAGTATTAAATATATTTCCGTTGTATAGTACCGTAACACAAGTCCTTCAGGTACTTAGCATGGGGCCAGACTGACGTGGTGTGAAGCGTCCATATATAAATATTATTATTTTTTAGTAAACTCTATACAAGGGACACATACATACTCTAAACTCTAAAATATTACCAGTTCTGTTACGTCCTCTATTAAATTAAGTTCGATAAAATATACGTACAGCACTTCTCCATCCAAAAGCCCTCAACTCCTCTTCATCTTCAACTGGAGTGTCCCTCATCAGCACAGGCAGGACTTCATCACTGAACTGTATCTCCTCATCCGTGAATATAATGGCCACGTCGTGGATGGTGTTGTTGTCCTCATTGTAATAGTTTTCGTGGATCACAAGCTTCTCAATTCCGTAGGACTCGCCGCTGTCCAGCTCGTTCGTGCCGACGACCACTTTTAACAGTTCTAGTGGTTGTTCTTCTTCAAATCTTCAACAGAGGCAGTAAGTTTTTGAAGTAGGTAGATGTTAAATTGAGTTAGCCTCCCATTCAAAACTCAGGAGTCAGAATGTTAAATTAAAAAAAAAGCCCGATGCAAAACCATAAAGTTAATATACCTAGCAGAAACAGAAACAAAGGCCTGAGCAAGGGAGATGTCACTATCAGTAACACTGTGTGTTAAAAAGAGATGTGTGATACATGACAGCAGCACTCTTTTTTTGACGTCCAGTCGGCACGTGCCGCACGTTGATAATTTAATCTCATTTTCATTGAAACCAGGCCAGCTACGCAGGAGTAATTTTATAGTGCCCAAGTGTGTGCGCAGTACACAAGAGCACTCTCTATTCCTTTTACTCTCATAACCCAGTGGGACGGAAGACCGACACGACGCATGGATCATCTTACTTGTCAGACAATCTGGTGATCAGCCTGCATTGTCCTAACCAAACTTGGAAATCATAGGTTTCCAACGCGGGAATCGAACCCACGGCTTCCGAGTCAAGAGCCGCGATCTATATCACTAGACCACGGAGGCTCAAAAGTATGAAGATGTTTTGAGCCCCGGAAAATAAGGGTAGGTTATATCTCATAAAAATGTACAGTTCCCGCGCTATTTCCAACGGTGCAATGGAATGAGGATTGAATGGCGCTATGTGATCTTGTGTCATTTGTAGAGATGTTTCGATCATGACTTTGGCCGACTAGCCGACTAGCCGATTAGTCGGTTGCAAAGAAGCCGACTAATCGGCCGACTAGTCGGCCAACCGATCATGGTTTTAGATGTTTTTGTAACGCTTTGTTTACTGCTGATTCGCGGGTAAGTCGCATACGCCGCGCCGCCGGCAAACGTGTCGGATCGTGTTTTGGTTATGTTAACGTCATGAATCATGATATAAAGCTTTACCGCGGCAGTCCTCGAGTGCCACACGTATTTTTTTTATTATAAATCTTTAGAATGAAAAGATATTTTGTTGTTATTTAATAAATCTCATAGATATTTATTTACAAGCAAGTAATTTCAAAAACAATTCACTTAATTTCTTAAATGTAAAAGGTTTTTCTTAAATGTAATATAGTAAAAAGCCGGATAGTCGGCGCTTTTTGGCGACTATTCGCCGACTAGTCACCGACTATAAAAGTAGCCGGATAGTCGGCTTTACCGACTAGTCGGCGACTAGTCGGCACATCTCTAGTCATTTGTCAATTATTGTCGTGTCAGACAGCTGTGATACGTCACGAAATAGCTTCCACATGTCACGATATAGCTGTCTATTTGATCATTCTGATACGACATTTAACAGCTGGAAAGACCCAACCGTCCCTCTGGTGGCAAATGATATATCGACAACCCTCACTCCTTAGTGAGGGTTGTCGATATATAATTTGCCACCAGAGGTCTTTGCCTGTTCTAGTTTAAAAAATACTACCTTTGAAGGCAATAAGCAGAGGTCAGTATAGCCCGTGGTGAGATGATGGTACCAGCGCAGTAGGGTCCTTTTTTATCCTCAGAGGTTTGGCGAAGCGACACCAGGAATGGGGCACTCGGTTGAGGCGCTTGGGTTACGGCCTCCTCGGATGACTCTGAGGATACTGGGGCGAAGACAGGACAATATGAGCATTAAAAAGACTTATGCTAAGTACTCACATACTCACATACGGTTTTGCTCGATAGTTTCTCCGAATCGAAGGAAATGACATATTTGACATATTTAATTCCATCGAGCCGTCTCGAAGCGAGCCTTCGAGCTGTCAGTTTTGCGGTCCACACGGTGGTTATTGCTCAATTTAGAGTAAAACTATCGAGCAAAACCTTATGTGAGTACTTAGCATTAAATGTTGTTAGGTGTTTAAATCGACGGCCCCTACGTATAAAGCGACATGTCAAAAGTAGTGGTTTTCAGGAGAGTGTTTTTAAGATTCAAACTGTTACTGTAGATCATCATAAAACATTAACACAATATTTTTGGTTGATTTGTAAAGCTTAATGTAAGCCGTTTCTAATGATATAACACAATATTAAATATTTTCAATATTTTCGCAAAAATTACAAGATGACCGTTTTTACGCTGAAAATTCAAGACAAATTCAGTCTTGAATTGTCTGCGTAAAAACGGTTAAATCGTACATGTCCGTTTTTACGTTGAAAGAATAAAAATATTATATTAGGTCCTAAATTCATTTAGCACTTTATAAAATCATTCTCATTGACATAATTTATAAGTTTTTAATGTATGAGTAATATAAATTCTGGCTCTTCAGTAAGAAAAACTAAAAATACAGACATATCTATTTATACGCTGCTAATTTAAGTAGTTTTTTCTATGTTATAATAAACGAATAAAAGGCCATTCTATCCATCTATATCGCTATCCAGTAGTATCAATAACTATAGATCTAAAATGAAAAATTCTAATGAAATGTGACTATTTGATAAGTTAAACTATATAAATTTAAAAAGTCTACAAATTTTAGTATCAATGTATTAACTAATTCTGTTTTCACTAAAGGGTAAAACAAAAACATAATTTCTTCTTCTTGGTATTTTCGGATACGTCTAGAGTAAGGTCAATTTCTTTTCCAATTTTCCTTCCCTAGGTGACCATTGACGACCTTAGACTTTTATTGCATCTTACATCAATAAATTCTTTGAGGCTTCGTTATAACTTCTACAGTGGACAAGTTTTTTTTTTTTTTTTTAATGAAATAAGGGGGCAAACGAGCAAACGGGTCACCTATGTGCCTGTATGTATTTGAATCTTTGAGCTCGATTTTTACCCATTTCCAGTAAGCTAATTAATTCGAAACTTTGCATACGTATTAAGAGCCAATGACAATGCAATAATTTGTTAAGATTGCAAAAAAAGAGTGCGTTTTTTTAACTATCATATTAATTACTCACCAAGCATAGGTGTGATCACCAACAGGAGCAACAAGCTAGACATTTTGACCTGACTGACTTGATTATTGAAAACAATCGTATTTATACAGACAATGTCAATATAATGTGGATGTTAAATATCCTATATAGATACAGATATATTATTGATTATGAAAACTTGCAGATAATTCAACATTATCCTTGTTTTAAATTGTAGAAATCCATTATATCATTCATATTACATGACCGTGTAATTCACACACAGTGCGAATTCGCACTACCTGAAGAAGGTCGTTATTCTCAGGCCTCGAACATCGCTTTGATCGCAGGCTGTCACACTCCAGCTATACAGAGTGTTACAAAACAAAGTGATAATAATTTAGAGCAAGGGTGGCCAACCTTTTCGACAATTGGGCCGAAATTTGGAAGTAGAATTTTACCCCGGGCCGCACTATAAAATTTTATGTATACTGGTAGTGGAATGAAAGTCAAAATCGGATACTAATTTCCTATTACAACTTGGTTAGAGCTTTTATTTTAAAAGTAAAAGAAAAGAAGTGTTTGTTTGCTTTTTATAGTAGGTATGTTAAGTAATTTTAGTATTAATTTTTTACTTTAAAAAAATGTTGTCGGCTCCGCGGGCCACAAGGTAATAGACGGCGGGCCGCATATCGCCCGCGGGCCGCGTGTTGGCCACCCTTGATTTAGAGTATGTATCAGTCCCCTGTACGGAATTCACTGTGAAAGTATCAGTGCTGAACGAGTGACTTTTTTGTTTACTTCTGTATCCAGGGCAAATTCACGACGCTGGGGCGCCTACCCATTCAAATAACAAAAATTTGTTTTTTCAGCGCTACTACTTTCGCAGTTGTATTATCTCTTTGTTTTCTTACACCCTGTAAACAGCAAGTGTGCCAGCGAGGCATCCTGTATTCTAAGTGAAATTCGAGTTCTGAAAATAGGTCCCCAGATATCCATACTAATATTATAAATGCGAAAGTATCTCTGTCTGTCTGTCTCGCTTTCACGCCAAAACTACTGAACCGATTGCAATGAAATTTTGTATACAGTTATTCTAGAGTCTGAGAAAGGACATAGGCTACATTTTGATGTGGGAAAATATCTTATTTCCATGAAAATATCGATGAAAATGAATTCGCATTGCGCGTGGCCAGCGCTCATCCCGGGGGTCCTGGGTTCGAGTCCCACAGGCGGAGCAAAAAGTTTTCAATGTTCCTGGGTTTTGGATGTGTATTAAAATAAAATTTCAAAAATCTTAAATATATTTTATGTAAGTATAATATTATAAAAAATCCAGAAATATATCGATGCAATGAACATTTTAATTCTAATACGATTCAACAGATGGCGTTTTATTTTTTACTTCATTGTAACATAGAACTAATCATACTTATCGTTACTAGCTGTTGCCCGCGACTTCGTCCGCGTGGACTTCAGTTTATAAAGCGCGATGTCAACAAAATTGGTGTCAAAAGCTTTTATAAAAATACCCTGGTACCCCTTAAATCAATACAGCTGTGCAGTGTGCACACAATAAGTATTTTTTTTTATATTAAACTTTATATTTTATGCCAAATTTTAAAGCTTATTTAGCCCCCCAATTACACAACTTTACCCATAAACTATTTATCGTTGATAGGTTTAAGGTTACGTCACTGCACAGATAAAGTACTGAGTTATTTAATACCGTAGAATAGATATAACAATCGAATCTTAAATGTAAGATGATACCACCTCTTATAGAAAGACTTTTGAGCAAGCGTCAGCGCGATGTAGAAGACGCACGGCGCCATCTATTATAAATTTTTGGAACTAACTTAATTTGAACAAATTTACGCATATTCACCCCCTGACAACCCTTTTTTCCAGTAAAAAAGTAGCCTATGTCCTTTCTCAGGCTTTAGACTATCTGTATACAAAATTTCATTACAATCGGTTCGGTAGTTTTGGCGTTTGGCGTGAAAGCGGGACTGACAGACAGAAAGACAGAGATACTTTTGCATTTATAATATTAGTATAGATTATGTGCACACTGCACAGCTGTTTTTGGGTATTTTGATTAATATAGGGCCGCGCTACACCGGAATGGCAGCGGCGAGGCGAGCACTTTCAGCGCTGCCATACCGGTGTAGCGCGGCCCTAAGAGGGGTACCACTTCCCAGGGTTTTAAAAAGTTTTTAAATTTGACACAAATTTTGTTGACACCGCGCGCTATAAACTAAAGTCCACGCGGACGAAGTCGCGGGCAACAGCTAGTATTATCATATAAGACTAAGTTTACAAGTACAAGTGATGTAATAAATAACGACTCTTCACAAGCATCATTATTTATTACTCTGATAAAATAAACTACATGACAAAATTACTATATTCAAGACTAGGTTTTGCCCGCGGCTTCGCTCGCTTTAAGTAGTATTATTATTAATTAGGTATCAAAGTCTCAGCCCGATCGATTTAAAATTGACAAACTTTTATACAAACTTTCATCCCCTATTTTATCCTCTTGGGGGTAGAATTGATCAAAATCCTTTCTTAGCGGATACCTATAATTACCTACGTCATAACCACATAGCTAAAACAAAGCTAAAACTCTATATTAGCTTCATGGTCATAACCACCGCATAGGCCGCACCCGAACTCAAAACCTCCTCTTTTTTGGAAGACGGTTAAACTAGATGGCTCTAGTAATATCCCATCTGTACATTTTGTGGTACACTTTACGGAAAAACTTTCACGCCTTATATTGATTTGTGCTTTAACATAGTAATTTTTATTTATGTGTAGATGTGTTATCATCATACAGTCAAGGTTTTTTTGTATGTAGGTGTGTCATCATCAGTCAGTCAAAATGTGACGACGCGAGCCCTCACAAAGCTCGGCTTTTAGCCAGTATTTTTTTTTTTTTTATGAAATAAGGGGGCAAACGAGCAAACGGGTCACCTGATGGAAAGCAACTTCCGTCGCCCATGGACACTCGCAGCATCAGAAGAGCTGCAAGTGCGTTGCCGGCCTTTTAAGAGGGAATAGGGTGATAGGGGAGGGTAGGGAAGGGAAGGGAAGGGAATAGTTGAGGGTAGGGAAGGGAATAGGGTAGGGGTTAGGGGATTGGGCCTCCGGTAAACTCACTCACTCGGCGAAACACAGCGCAAGCGCTGTTTCACGCCGGTTTGCTGTGAGAACGTGGTATTTATCCGGTCGAGCCGGCCCATTCGTGCCGAAGCATGGCTCTCCCACGTATATGATTTATGATACAGCTAGGGAATGCAATCATAGGTACATACAGCCCAAGCTTATAAAAGTGTGTTAAAAAAGTTAAGGTATTTTGTTTCGCATGCCAAACGGCTCGTGATATTCGACACAAGGTACTGGCTACCTTGTGTCAAATATCAGGAGCCGTCATCGGCTGAAAAAGCTCGCTCAGCTTCCACACTGGTTGGTACAATTGTCATTTAGTAAATTAAAGATTTGTGCCTTTTAATTCACCTGACTCGAAATAGTAGCAGGCAGCCTATGGCCAGACGCCAGTGTGGTAGCTAGTTCATTGTTCACGCACAACCGCGCAGATAGTTACACGTATGAATCACGCTTCTTTGTAATCCCACTAAATTTTCGACCGAGATTAGTCCCGCAAAATGCATGCGGGATCCCTGTATTTCGGGATTCCGGTATCCCGGTATTGCATTCCCTAGATACAGCTGGGCATAGAAATTCCTACTTTTAGAGTTGCCACAAAACAAACAAAAAGTAGAAGTAAGTTGGCAAAAAAGGTCTGTATCGGTGAATCACCCCTAGCCGTCAGGTTACCCCTGCCAATGTACTAGGGCCAGATGACGCAACAAGAAGTGCAAAGTTCCTTAGGGATACATCACACATTTCCTCTAGAGCCTTGCAAGGGAAAATGCTAATAGGCATGATGACTATTTTTTTATTGGTAATTGAAAGACCCTTAAAAAAAGAAACATCGCTGAAAGAATGACTCTGATAGCTTAAAAAGTCACCAAGTTAAGACAATTCAAACATCTCATAAAATAGACCTGCCCGAAACGCTCCATACAAAGTGCTACGAAAGACTGACGTCACTCTTTCGTAGTTTGTACGCATCGGGTGACAACTTTGTTCGAAAGTGCATAAGTTATCGAATTGTATACAAATATTAAGAAATTAAATTGAAAAAAAAAATCGACTTGAATATCAAACTTTGAAGGCGCTGCATAACAAAAAAAAATACAAATGCTATCAAGCAAAAATTTTGGGAACACTTATTTTTTACCGTGATTTCTTTATTATATTAACAAAATTCGCAAATTTTTGACCTTGTCATCATCCCTATTCACATAGAGAATTGTCATACAGTAGATATACGATAATAGTAACGTAACACATTAACGGCGAAATAAATACAATAATTGAACACAATAATATTTTAGTTAGGTTTTAATTCTGGAAAATATATCTCTCTATATATCATAACCTCCCGGAGGTTCTACTCTACTAATAGGGTAATACTACTACTGTTAATTTATGTAAATATTTTCCCTTTACATTTCTGATCGAAATTTATTATACTCGAGAATCTCTTGAATACTTATTGAATCATTTTAAAAAGTAATTTCTTGAGTTTCTTTGTGTCCTTTCTTTATCAGGCATTTACATCAGGATACGGATTGTCAAGTTAGTCATAGAGTCTGATAAATATTCACCGAATGATGAATACTAAATAGAAAAGTTACCTTATACCCAAGTGTGGCACTGACATTTGCCTATTTGTGCAAAGTTTGAACACACATTTGTAGTTTGCCATCATGAGTCGGTTTTTCTGCGCACATCAAAGTAAACAAACTTCAAAGTTAGTGCGGCCTGCCACACTTGTCGCACAAACTTTGGGCTTTGGAGCAATTGGAGATTTGAACGTCAATAATGAAGTGGAGTAATGACTTAGTTACCGAATTTCTTGAGCTACTTCAAGCAGAAGCCTCAAAAATTTAATTATATTATAAAAAAATGTAATGCACTCAAATAAAATAGATTGATAGCGTCCACAAAATAGTCGTCCAATCTGTCAGCCATCTTTGCAATAACTGTGCCGTAAAACATTTGAAAACAAGTCTGGCAGGCATATTTGTGATCTTGTTTGCGCACGTCAAAAAAATCTCGAAATTGGCGAGATCTCGCGGTATTGTAGGTATTCATAAACTCGCGGGATCTCGCTTGAGCCCCAATCTCGCGAGATCTCGCTTGAGCCCCAATCTCGCGAGATTTGCATTCCCTAATCGCGATAGACGCGCCCCCTACGGAGATGCCGTAATTTGCCGTTTTTAGAGCCTTATTAACTCATCATTTGAATGCTACAAAATATAATAAAAATACAGCAATAATCTTAAGTACCTATATGAACGTTCCTTTCATATTATGTAGTTAATAATTTCCTATCTTTGTTTTTATACTCATGATATCACTGATATATCAGCTTCCAAAGTAATACCAATTTATTTAAATTTAAGCATACATTCAGTATCTCCCTAGTATTTACAAATTACGGTTATTTGAAACACACGCCAATAGATCGACAATTTCATTAACTATGCATTAACTACATACTGGACGTTTGAATTTTTTTAGGTCAATTTTGAACTAAGATAAGTAAAAAAATAGGATTTGAGCGCGATCTCGGCAACGCAACGCGGCAAATGTATGGTCAATATCGTTTGCTCAGGGGATGGCCTTGACGATTTGAATTTAGATCATGAAAATTAATTATTATACTTTGGATTAGACTGAAATTTTAAGCTGCGTTTGTCGACATCGTATAAAAATATAAGTTTGATAGTGTAAGCATTCAAAAATTGTCTTTTGTTTTTCAATGATTCTTCGTATTTCATACTACGCAGTAGGTACGCAATTACCCACTGCACGCCATCAAAGCGATGCATTCACAGATGAATAATTTAAACCGCGTATACTATATCAATTTATACTGTACAAAGATGTACTTGATGATAAATAGTTTGGGCATCTCCGCGCGCAGTCGAGATGCGCGCGCCGACGGCGTTTGCCGTCCTCCTGCTGGCTCCTGCTGCCTTGGTGTTTTGTCGACAGGACGACGGGTATTTCGCCGAAGACGGTTACCATGACGACGGTTTCGACGTGTAAGTGAACCGTGTTATCACTCCCTTATCAGTGCGGAAACCGCATCCGATGTGCATTGTGATTTGTGAATATGTCAGTTTGTTGGTATTTTGGTAAGTACTGTACCTAATAATATTATGGGAACCAGTTTAAAGTAACCCTTACAAAGCTTAGTAAATTATAATGAGAAGAGTATAAATTACTTAGCTTAGGGCCTGTTTCACCACTTCCTGATAAGTGCCGAATAGGCTATCTACCACTTAACTTGACAGATGAAGTATGGAGAATCTGTCAAAAAAGCTGTGAATTTACTAAGAAAACTCATTAGTCATTACATGTATCAAAAATACATTATCTAAAATGTAATAAATAAGCGTTTGTGCAGGGCGCGCTAGAAGCATTTGATAAAATAATGATAAATAGATACTTCCCCTTATTAGAAACATGTCAAGACGTAAACTTGTTCAGCCGAATAACATATCATTTGACTTCCGGGCGTTAAGCTCAGCTATGTCAGTCAAACATCTGCAAGTAGAGCAGCATCTTCTAACTTTTACTAGCACTTACCTTAAAAGCTCTACCTTAAACTAACATAATATACACATCACTGGTAAGAGTGGAGTTTGACGACCTCTGTGGCTCAGTGGTGAGCGCGTTGGTAGCTGTTGCCGGGGGTCGCGGGTTCGAATCCCGCCGACGGAACAAAAAGTTTTCAATGTTCCCGGGTCTGGATGTGTACCTATTAAATATGTGTATGATATAATGAAAATCTTAAATATATGTATGGTATAAAAGTATTAAATATATTTCCGTCGTCTGGTACCTGTAACACAAGTCCTTTAGGTACTTAGCACGGGGCCAGACTGACGTGGTGTGAAGCGTCCATAGATATTATTATTATTAGTGGAAATGTATGAGACCTACAACAGCCTTTAGGCTAGTTGTCGTCATTAATTACTGCATAGCTCGACAAAAATTTAAAATATCATTGCCAAGTAAAAAATAACAAAAAGATAATAATCTCTACCATGACTTTTGTAAAGTTATTTTTCTTTTTTCCTCTTCTGGAACATATTTTGTTATTTTTTCAAAAAAGTATAATATTTTCATTATTGTATTATTCAATTCTCTACTCTGAGTTCTGACACATCCCTCTGATCTACCGTACCGCGTCGTTTCCGCACTCATAAAGAATCTATTTTAGTTAACGATTAGATCATGAATTACGCTACTTAATGTGACCCATTTTTACGCGTGAGCCAAAACAAACAAATACTGATAACGGACAACCTTGACTGTATCAAAAGTTATCTTATGAGTTATTATGACAAGTTAAATGAGGCATTAAAAATTAAAATATATTATGTTAAATTATTACCAGCTTAGAGTAAGTCTGAGTTAATTTCTTAACTATTTTTCTATTGCCAATCTTTTTAGAAATTGGGCTGATTACTAGGATGAATCAAGCGATTAAGTAAATAACAGTCTTGACTCTTAGCATAACAATGTTTTTTTCGTCTTATAAGTTCTCTCAAACTTAAATATCTCCATCTACCAGATATTATGTGTTCATTCGTAAATAGATTTAAGAGGATACACCAGAGGCTAAAGAAATGAAAAAAAAGTACGTGTAATATCTATAGCTGTCTCCCTTACCTCAAGCCTATACCGCAGAACGCGATAGAGACAACTGCAGAAAATCAACAATTCGTTGTCCCCTGATTCCTTCTCCAAAACTTAACCGAACGTTTTTCATTAAAAATTAAAGAAAGGCTTGAGCTGTGTTCCTATGTTTTATTTTTTTTGGGATAATCCAAATAATTAATAATAAAAAAAAAGAATAGCCAAATCTGTTTTCTGGATGTTTGAACACAGCGGAAAATCTGGCCATTTTTTTGGGTTTTTGAACGTTCATATCTTATTTAATAATTAAATTATGAAAAAAAGAAAACATAGGGACATTGTATTAATGACCGTAGATATTTAGGAAAAAAAATTATAACTCTACTAGCAATATCCAGGGAGGAAACAGGGGACAACGTTTGTTTGGAAAAAGGGTGGTGTGGACTCCTCTTAAATACCTAGTGTGGCACACTTTCACATTTAAAACATTACTTTTCTGGGGGAATACGCGTAATTACTACTTAGTCATAAAAGCTGCTGCACTTAGGGTGGAATGATGATTGCTTACCTAAATGTTATTAATTCTAAATTTTATTATCTGTCAAAACTCAAACTCTTCATTAAATTGAAGGTTAAACATATTTTTTTTATGAAATAAGGAGGCAAACGAGCAAACGGGTCACCTGATGGAAAGCAACTTCCGTCGCCCATGGACACACGCAACATCTGAAGAGCTGCAGGGCGTTGTCGGCCTCTTAAGTGGGAATAGATTACAGGGTACGAGAGGTAAGGAAGGGAATAGGGAAGGGAAGAGTAGGGGATTGGGCCTCCGGTAAACTCACTCACTCGACGAAACACAGCGCAAGCACTGTTTCACGCCGGTTTTCTGCAAGCCCGTGGTATTTCTCCGGTCAAGCCGGCCCATTCGTGCCGAAGCATGGCTCTACCATGTAAAATGATTAAATGTCGCTGAGTACGGCAGTAACCTTAATTTATCTACATAGAGTAAACATTGAAATGGATCAGCACAGAATTTCCTATTGATTGCAAAGTATTTTGTAACAAAATATAACTTCCTCCTTTTTTAAAAATCAGTCACAGGAACAATGCACTGAGGTCTGGGACTATTAACACAGTCGCCTAGCTGCAAACGGGTTAAGCGGTAAGCCCTTCCAAGAAGGAGCTCACTATTTATAACATGAGGGCCTGGTTTAGGGCTGCCTACAGCAGCTGCTGTCCTGTTTTCTCAGGGCATGTCCTAGGTGTCCTGGGACGTCCTTCATGGTTTTTAATCAGCGTCCTGGGCCAACTATAAAATCTTAACAAAAATATAGACTCTTTAGTTTATATAATTTTTATTGTTGTATTAATTGTAACCCGTTTTATTTAATTGAAAATATAATCTTAATAAACAATACTTTACTTTAATTGTTTTACCTATTTTTATTAAGTTGATAATACATAATATTATTTTTTCTTATGCAAGTCAATGTGTGTTTCTAAACGCAATTGTCGTTTTTAGGGTTCCGTACCCAATGGGTAAAAACGGGACCCTATTTGTCCGTCTGTTTGTTTGTCTCCAGGCAGGCTCTATCTGAAGAACTGCTATAGCTAAACTTCTGAAATTTTCACACATTTCTGTTGCCGCCATAACAACAAATAAGTACCAAAACAAAATAAAAATATGTATATTTATTTAAGGGGAGCACTCATACAAAAAACACAAATTTTTGCCTATAACGGTACGGAAGTCGGAACACATCGTGCGCGAGTCTGACTCGCACTTGGCGAATTATTTCAACTTCAAACCTAGGTTTTTTTTTTCAATTAGAGGTTGGCAGCCCTACTGTCTTCAAAAGCGGCGGTTTAATTTGCAGGACAATGAACTCAAGAATACTGCGGGCTTCTGTTGCCTTAGTTGCCTTCTGGGATAAATCTTACCCAACGCCTATGGCGGCAATAAGAAATAGTTTCTTTCTACGGTAGAGTAGACAAAGTTACATAGCGCACAGTATTGTCCGTGCATTGCTTCTGAATTATTATTAAGTCGGTTTAATTTGACGCATTCCCATTGAAGTCTAGGAAATTCCATAATAAATTTTGAATCAAAAACTTTCAGAGCGTCTTTGCTACTGGGTACAGAATACACATTAGAACAACTACTGTCTACTGGTGCCTAGTGCAGGGGTTCCCAATCTTTTTCAGCCTGCGGCGCATTTACAAGTCAATATTTTGTCACGGCGCCCTTCTCTACCTAGATATTACAAAAATATACATAAATGAACACTATTAAGAGCTCTCCTGACTCTAAAAATCAAACATCGTCCTTCTCTCTTCACACTCACGCCCGTCTTTCATATGCCAGGTGAAAAAGGACGGCGCGGATTCATTACTTTTATATTTTTTTAGACATTTACTTGAATAAAAGACGAACTATAATGATTATGAAAAAAGTGTTTTGAGCAAATTTAGGTTTTATCAATACCTTTTTAGATATTAAAAAATATTAAAGAAAAGACAGCAAACTTCAAAGATCCAAGCAAAAATGTGTCTAAAACAAGGTTTTTTGTAAAAAAGAAACTATCGAGCATTTTTTAAGTAATCGTGTTTTCGTCTTGAGCATTTAATCTTCATGAACTGAAGTTACTTGTGTCAAAAAATCAGTTTTCTAGACCTTACAGATTTTGAGATCTAGGTTAAAGTATGTAGTCAAGTTAGGGTCATATGCGCTCTTAAGAGGAGTCCACACCGCCCTTTTTTCCATACAAACGTTGTCCCCTGTTTCCTCCCTAGATAATGCTGGTAGTTATATTTTTTCCTGAATATCTACAGCCACTAATACAATGTCCCTATGTTTTATTTTTTTTCATAATTTAATTATTAAATAAGATATGAACTTTAAAAAACACAAAAAAATGGCCAGATTTTCCGCTGTGTTCAAACATCCAGAAAACAAATTTGGCTAAAAAAATAAAACGTAGGAACACAGCTCAAGCCTTTCTTTAATCTTTTATGAAAAAAGTACTTAAATCGGTTAAGTTTTGGAGACGGAATCAGGGGTCAACGAATCGTTGATTTTCTGCAGTTGTCTTTATCGCGTTTTGCGGTATAGGCTTGAGGTAAGGGAGACAGCTATAGATATTACACATACTTTTTTTTCATTTCCCTAGCCCCTGGACGCCCCTGGTGTATCCTCTTAATGATTATAGTTAGGTTAATCAAGTAAATAATAATAAACAAATATTGAATCATCTGCCTGCTTTGTATAATTCATAAAATTATTATTTTATTTTATAATATTTGTGGTTATGGATAATGAAGAGCGCCGCCGCGGCGCACAGTTTGGGAACCCCTGGCCTAGTGCCTACCACCATTTCGGGAACTATTTTGTCGGTTTGATTGACGGACTAATCATTTTTAGGGTTCCGTACCCAGAGGGTAAAAACGGGACCCTATTACTAAGACTTCGTTGTCTGTCCGTCTGTCCGTCTGTCTGTCGCCAGGCTGTACCTCAAGAACCGCTATAGCGAGACTTCTGACAATTTCACAGATTGTGTATATCTGTTGCCGCTATAACAACAAATAAGTACTTACTAAAAACAAAATAATATTAATATTTAAGAGGGGCTCCCATACAACAAACGTGATTTTTTTGGCCTTTTTTGCTCGTAATCAATAATGATAAGAGGAGGAGAGACTTGAAATTTTCACAAAGGTTTTAAATATATGTGTACTTTGATAGTTAATAACAATATTTAAATAAAATAACTAATTAAGGGGACTTCCATACAAAAACACAATTTTTGGCCTATTTTTTCTCTATTACGGTACGGAACCCTTCGTGCGCGAGTCCGACTCGCACTTGGCCGATTTTTATTATATTATGTATTACATAATGTACTCTTCAGCCATCATTCTGGCGCCATTCTCAGTCCTCAGACTGATGGACTGAACTGATGCCAGACTGACCGTGTAACCGTAGTCCGTCACAGTTAGGCATAGACGAGATGAACTTCAATAGAGCATGGTTATTGGTTATATTCATAGACTTAATATATACTGTCGTAATTACAGTTCAACACTAAAATGAGCGTTAAGAGCCCATATGACCCTAACTTGACTACATACTTTAACCTAGATCTCAAAATCTGTAAGGTCTAGAAAACTGATTTTTTGACACAAGTAACTTCAGTTCATGAAGATTAAATGCTCAAGACGAAAACACGATTACTCAAAAAATGTTCGATAGTTTCTTTTTTACAAAAAACCTTGTTTTAGACACATTTTTGCTTGGATCTTCGAAGTTTGCTGTCTTTTCTTTAATATTTTTTAATATCTAAAAAGGTATTGATAAAACCTAAATTTGCTCAAAACACTTTTTTCATAATCATTATAGTTCGTCTTTTATTTTAGTAAAACTATCTCGGCGATGATTCCGCGCCGTCCTTTTTCACCTGGCATATGAAAGACGGGCGTGAGTGTGAAGAGGGAAGGACGATGTTTGATTTTTAGAGTCAGGTGAGCTCTTAATAATTTACCACTTACCATTTTCAGCATGGACGAGATGAGCTGCCCGTCGGACCGGCTGCAGCGTTCGCGCGAGATGTGTCACGTGGGCGGTATGGACATGCAGTGTATCCGCGTGCGGTGCTGCGCCGGGTACCGCCACGTCGCCGGCCGGTGAGCTCCTGGGACGTCATGCGATCCTGGTAACCGTGGGATCCCGGCGTCCCGGTAAAACGGGATTAAAGTGAAAAACGCGGATTTTGTTAATTACTTATGTGCAAACGGCACATAGATAGGGCATTCACAATAATTATTAGATAATCTACTATTTACTGCACCGGGATAGGGTAGCCAATTTTTTCGTTCAACAGTGATAAAATAATTTTAGAATAAGTAAATATTATTTTTATATCGCTGTTTTTAACCGACAAAAGCCTAAAATAGGGTGAATGATTTTAACCATCTATGTTTGCAGTTATGTATATTTGTTCCACCATAACGCCTTAATACTGACATAAGTATTATAATTTATATTTAAATATATTAAAGAATCATGATAAGCCGATTTGCAGATTATGATAGTCTTAGGAAAGGTTGTGGTAGGCCGGCCAGGACACTGCACAATATATAGTTGTCTGTTCCTAGATGCTAATTATTTAATTAAGCTTAAAGCAGCCATTCCCAAAGTGGGCGATAACGCCCCCTTGTGGGCGCTGAAGGTCTGAAGGGGCCCAGAAAAAAATGGGGGCGTTGTATAGAGGCTTGGGGGGGTGATTTATTTCATCACTTAGATGCATTTTAAATTGAAACAATGGGGGCGCTAAAATTTTTTCTTTTCTTAAAGTGGGCGGTAGACAAAATAAGTTTGGGAATGGGACTGTTTAATAATCTGTGCTCCAGGTGTATTCCAGAGTCCATGGACCCGTGCAGCTTGCAGCTGTGTGAGCAGGCGTGCTCGGTGGTGGAGGAGCGGTTGTGGTGCAGCTGCCACCAGGGGTTCCGGTTCGATGCCGACAGCTACAGACGGAGGACGCAGCCGTATTGCGTCGGTAGGTATTTTATAATATTATATTTTATCTACTCGTTTTTATAATATTTTGGGATAAAAACTATAGTAAAATCTTTCATTCTCACGGAACAAGACATATTAAGTATTTCTGTTTTTATTTTAAGAAAATATGCTAAAAACAATTGTTGCCGCCAGTGATAAGCAGCAACGATTAGGTGCGAAGAAAGTTAGTTTCGACTGAATTTCTACTGCAGAGATAGTAATTTTTGGGAGAGAGAAATAATACGTCTAGCCTCAGTGATAGAAATTTAGCGTATATTCAAATTTTACAAATGTCATGGATAACGGAAAATTTGGGGAGCAATTAGCCAATCAGCGACCTTGACGTACTAAACCCGGGGCCAGTGACGGGTTTTCATGACCAAGTCCCTCCCAACCGAAACTTCGTAAAATGAATAAGGGACTTATACTACGAATACTAGCGACCGTCAGCTGCAACTCCGTTGATGGGGTGGGCAGTGGCAGCTGCCTCCCAAAGATGAAGAAAAAAAAATTTTTTTTCAGTAATTTCCTCTCATTTGAAAATTTATCAGAGTATTGTTAAAATACTCTAGTAAACAATTTAAAAAATCAGTTAGCTGTAAGTCAGTGGAAAAGTCGTCAGCTGATAAGTTTTAGTAGGTAATCTGGTAATGTATAGATGCTGTTGCGTTGCACCTTTCAAGGTACCAGCTGACAAACTTTCCACTGAGGTCTGAGATACAGCAAGCTGACAATATAAATCATTCATAGTAGCATGTAAACGATCACCTGGTAAATTTTTAGCTTTTTTTTTATGAAATAAGGGGGCAAACGAGCAAACGGGTCACCTGATGGAAAGCAACTTCCGTCGCCCATGGACACTCGCAGCATCAGAAGAGCTGCAGGTGTGTTGCCGGCCTTTTAAGAGGGAATAGGGTAATAGGGGAGGGTAGGGATGGGAAGGGAATTGGGGAGGGTAGGGAAGGAAATAGGGTAGGGGATTGGGCCTCCGGTAAACTCACTCACTCGGCGAAACACAGCGCTAGTTTCACGCCGGTTTTCTGTGAGAACGTGGTATTTCTCCGGTCGAGCCGACCCATTCGTGCCGAAGCATGGCTCTCCCACGTATAAATCTGTGAGGAAATCATTGAAAATATAATGTTTTTACCGTGTAGGGCTCCATTCCACCGCGGCTGGTAAGCTGACTATGTTTTTCTCTCAAAATACTACATCAACTATACTCTGACAAATTTTCAAATGAGAGGAAATGACTGAAATTTTTTTTCTTCATGGGTGGGTGGGTGCCACTGCCCAGTGCCCACCCCACCCACGGAGTCGCAGCTGACGGTCGCTAGTATTCATAGCATAAGTCTCTTATGCATTATACAAAGTTTCGCCCGGGAGGAAATCATTGACCAAAAATTGACCTGGCTCCCGAGTCCCGGGCCATACGCGCGTAAATTTAACGTTCCCGTATCGATCAGCTGATTGGCGTAGGTATATTGACGTTTGTACTTCTACTCGCCGTCTTTACTCTATGACATCACAGATTATAATACCCAACACAATAAAATAAATATTTAAGCTATAACACAAAACAAGCTTCTAATCAGTACGATCTTCAAGCTTTTAATCATTGTACGGAACCATTTCCACACATTCCACTAGTTTTCACACTACTTCAGTCTTTAACCCAACTTTTTTCAGACATTGACGAGTGTGCAGTCGACAACGGCGGTTGTCAGCAGCGGTGTGTCAACGACCCCGGTGGCCATCACTGCGAGTGCTCCTCACCCTACACCCTGGCCAACGACGGCAGAAAGTGCATCCAGCCTATACCCATCGCGCTACCGGTATTACTCCTATAGACACCTACTTCCCTGGTCGCTAGGATAAGATGTGGATAAGAAGCGACTGCGAGTGTTCCATGGCTCCTCACATCACCTCAAGGCGCCAACGTTGCTTATTAATCCCCGTAGGCTCCTGCCTCCCTAGTAGCTAAGATAGGACGCGAGAACACATCTTGGTCAAAGATGAGCTTATCCGCAGACCGCACCGCACTGCTGCACTGTTATATTTTATTGCTACTAATACCAAGGATAGGTCGCGAGAACGAGAGACAGGGCAGCTATCCGTAGATCCAATCCGTCGATAGCGCTACGGTCTAGTGTCTTCGGAGTACGGACTACGATTTCTACGAGACGACACGGACGGACGAACGGACAATAATTTAGCAACTTTCCTGCTTTCCAGTAAGTAGCTTCATATGATTATGACAGTCTACCAGGTAAATATAATGTTACAGGAGCCTCTCCCGCTCATCCGAGCGTCTTCTCGCTGCTACGCGCCGTGTGACACTGTCTCGTGGCTGTCGCGAAAGGTCAAGCAGTTGACAGACCAGCTGAGGACCACGCAGGGGATACTGAAGAAGCTGTTGGAAAACCCCGCGTTGAAAGGAGAAGGTAAAACTGAAGTGTGTTTTGGTAGTTTGTAGTAAGTTTTGTGGCCTACTATTATAATAATATATTCTGTGGTTTTGTGAAGATTTATGGCACGCACACTCAGGGCAATAATGATAGACTCAAATGTATAGACTGCTGAGTACAGCAGTCTATGAATTGTGATTACTTTACCCGAAGTTTTGAAAAACTAATTTATTATAAAAGTAATTATTTAATAAAAAGGGATTTTTTTTAATAAAATAAGAGGGCAAACAAGCAAACGGGTCACCTGATGGAAAGCAACTACCGTCGCCCATGTATACTCGCAAGTCGCAATATTAGAAGAGCTGCAGGTGCGTTGCCGGCCGGCCGGATCCAAATCGTTTGTCCTAATAACGCAAATCATGAAAAAATGTGTTAAAACTTTGAACTCTGCGTGCCTCGCATTTTTAACCGACTTCCAAAAAGGAGGAGGTTATATTATGTTCGGCTGTGGATATTTTTTCTTTTGTTTTTCGAGCTCTTTCAGTTCAGCCTAATATAACAACTGCATACTCTATAGTCTATCTATAGTTTGTTATCATTATTATACCTTTACCAATTTTCAGAGGATGACCGCTTCGCGGAGGGCACGTATATGTACCGCGTGCTGGACGCCACAGCGCCGCTAGAGGGCGGGTACTGCCGCTGCGAAAGAGGACCGAGGGTACGTTACTATTTACTCCAAACAATAACATAAAGCATATCCCACATATGATGAATCTAATATACAGGGTGTGACAAAACTAAGTGATAATACTTTAGGGTTTGTATATGTCCCTTATATTATAATAGAGTTCACTGTGAAAGTAGCAGCGTATTATAACTCATCAGTTATGTTACACTCTGTATATTCAGATCGTAAAGACTTTAGAGATAGCTAGGATAGCCATGAGATGAATGCCATAGAAATTGTGAAGTTAAGTACGACGTGAGACGTCAATCATAGCATACTAGACCAATAATATGCTCCTCTACATGCTTGTATTAATCCGTCACTGGCCAACATATGTATAGATTGTAGAGCCCTCACAATTGGCACATTTAATACTAATATAGAGATTATATAAAATACATGAACATCCACCATAAACAAAAACATAATGAACAGCAATTTAGGAGATTCAAATCGATTCACAGGGCAATAATACGTACGGCGGTAATATGTGCCAGACTGGTATTTGTGCACAGCTTGCGGCAACTGTAGTGTAGTAGACATGATAATATGGTGTAGGTACTTTTCCAACGTATGAGACAAGGACACATACAATCTTACGTTTTAAGTTATTTGTTTTTTATCCAGGGTCCACCTGGCCCACCAGGTATGGAAGGCCCCAAAGGTGACGCCGGGGCCCGGGGGCCGCGCGGCGCTCGGGGGCCAAAGGGCTCCCTGGACCTCATGCTGCTGCTGCTGGCTGACATGCGACACGACATACATAACCTGGAGGCCAGGTTGTACAAGGATGGAGAACGGTGAGCCACGCTCCGGCAGGCTTTACATTCTCTCAAAACTTTGTGGGTTTCAGAGCATCCACATACCTCTCATAAAAATCGGTTTAGAGGTTTAGGCGCTTTGCAGACGACAGGACGGGGCGGGCTTTTTTGTCTACGAAGCAATAAAGACCGCGTCTGCCCGTCGATGTCTGCGGCTGCCCTCGCCGCGTACACAAAGCACACGACGGGCGGAGGCGGTCAGTTCAGGACGTTCGTTCTATAGGATGAGTCTTTAGTTCTTTCCCGGGGCTAAATTAATAATTATACGTACCTACCTACCTCTCATCAAAATCGGTTTAGAGGTGACGGGCACTTTGCGCCACTTTGTGTGCTTATGTGACATAAACAAAACGTAACCCTTTTATGTGATATGCATCAAATAGCACACAAAAACATAATTTTCATAAGGGCGAGCAAAACGGGCCCTATTTATTATATCCCACAAACTGTACATTTTGTGGTACACTTTACGGAAAAACTATCACGCCTATTGAATTGTGTTTTAACATAGTAATTTAAATTTATATATAGATGTGTTATCATCAGTCAGTCAAGGTGTCACGACGCGAGCCCTCACAAAGCTCGGCTCTTAGCTAGTAAAAATATGTAATAACTAGCTGTTGCCCGCGACTTCGTCCACGTGGACTTCAGTTTATAGCGCGCGATGTCAACAAAATTGGTGTCAAAAGCTTTTATAAAAAAAAACCCTGGTACCCCTTAAAACAAAACAGATGTGCAGTGTGCACATAATATTTCATTTTTTAAAATTAAACTTTATATTTTATGCCAAATTTTAAAGCTTATTTAGCCCCCCAATTACACAACTTTCGTCACTGTATACGAGGGCTGCTATTTATGTATCCGGAACTGGCCACTTACAAGAACAATATTTAAAAAGTAATTACAACATTTGAAAATAGAACTCTTTGGTTGAAGAATACATTTTGTTTCATGTGACTGTCAATTATTTTTCCATTGTGGCGTCATTTTGAAAATTGCGTGTCTTCATTTGCCATGGATTTAACGCGTGAACATTTTCGTGCAATGATTTACTACGATTTTCGGCGTGGGCTAAATCAACAACAGTGCTTTATTCAACTCACCGCAACTTTTGGAGATGAAGCACCATCAAAAACCACTGTTTATCACTGGTACAGTGAGTTTAATCGTGGGCGGTCTATGCTCACGGATGAAAATAAAGAAGGTCGCCCAAAAACAGCTGTTGTCCCACAAAATATAGATGCTGTGCGGGAACTAATAATGCGTGATCGTCATGTTACATATCGCGAGATAGAGGCGTCCTTAGGCATAAGTATGACGAGCATACATAAGATATTACACGAACATTTGGCTGTAAAAAAAATATGTTCGCGTTGGATTCCGCACAACTTGACAATCGATCAAAAACGGGCTCGTGTCGATTGGTGCAAAAAAATGATAAAAAAATACAACCGTGGTACGTCAAAAGCCGTTTATAATATCTACACAGGTGATGAATCTTGGATCTATGCATATGACCCCGAAACTAAACAACAGTCAACGGTGTGGGTGTTCCAAGATGAGCCGAAACCAACAAAAGTTACTCGTGCAAAAAGTACTTTGAAGCAAATGGTCGCCTGTTTTTTTGGAATTAATGGACATGTGGCTACAGTGCCATTAGAGAATCGTAAAACGGTTAATTCTGAATGGTATACGACCATTTGTTTACCAGAAGTCTTTGAAGAAATAAGAAAGGACAACCGACAACGCAGAATCATATTACATCACGACAATGCTAGCTGTCACACCTCAGCTGAAACAACTCAGTTTTTGGAGGGTCAAAAGATCGAATTGACTGGTCATCCGCCGTACAGCCCTGATTTGGCACCTAACGATTTCTTTTTATTTCCATACGCGAAGAACAAATTACGTGGTCAACGTTTTTCGAGCCGCGAAGAGGCTGTTGATGCGTTCAAAATGCACGTTTTGGAGATACCTCAATCAGAATGGAAAAAGTGCTATGAAAATTGGTTCCAGCGTATGCAAAAGTGTGTCGATCATCGCGGCGAATATTTTGAAAAGCAATAAAACCATATTAAATGATATATGTTTGTTTCTTTTTTTAATTCCGGATACATAAATAGCAGCCCTCGTAATATAATATAAAGTTCTGATTTATTAAATAATGTAATAAAGAAATAACAATGAAAAAATCGAAACTGGAATGCATGATGATACCACCTCTTATAGAAAGATGTTGGGCAAGCGTTAGCGCGATGTAAGAGACGCACGGCGCCATCTATTATGCATTTTTGGAATTAACTTAATTTGAACTTTTCGTATTTTCACCCCCTTACAACCCTTTTTTCCAGTAAAAAAGTAGCCAATGTCCTTTCTCAGGCTTTAGACTATCTGTATACAAAATTTCATTACAATCGGTTCGGTAGTTTTGGCGTGAAAGCGAGACAGACAGACAGACAGAGATACTTTCGCATTTATAATATTAGTATAGATTATTATAGGCTTTTTACATTGTCGTTAGTCCAGAGCGATTTAATCTGCAAAAGGCGTGGCGACGACAGAAGAAACTGGAGAAGTTAGACAAGGAGAACAGAAGAGAGCAGGAGCTCGAAGCGTACACCGCGCCGGCCGTGCAGGCCAGAGATAATGCGGTTGATGTCTCGCCTGAAGGTAATTTTTAAAATTTTTTTTGTCCTCGGAAAAAAAACGCTTTTGGAAAGAAACTCAACTACTCTTCTTTTAACGCCTCTGTGGTCCAGTGGTTTAGAGCGTGGCTCTTGACTCGGAGGTCGTGGGTTCAATTTCCGCGTTGGAAGTGTCATGTTATTTCCAAGTTTTGTTTAGTTTATTGCCTGACAAGTAAGATGATCCATGCGTCGGATGGGTCATTTTCCAACAAGTCGGCGCGGTGTATACACTTTCCATAACAACGTCAAACGTTTTCAGGAGAATACAGCGAAGTATACCACGAAGAGTCGACCACAGATTCGCGATCGATGTACCAGGACAGCACGGAGGCGCAGGAGATATCTGAGATGGACGCGAAGCTGCGCCAGCTGCACATGCTGGCCAACATCACGCGGCAGGACGATGATGATGAGCAGGACACAGATTACGATTATAGTTTCTATTAAATTATGTTAAGATTAATAATAATCAAGATGTTTCTTTTGTCTTTGGCTCGGGATGTGATTTTCGCGCCGAACATTATTTTGGCCCCATCCAATCCAAATGACTAAAAAATTAAGTCCCAATTATCTTAAAATTAATTTTCATAGTTTCCTTTAGATCACTCTGACCTCGGTGAATCTGTCAGATTTTCAGGTTTCCTTGGCGTGCCGAGGAGTCAGCTAGTTTTGCGCTATAATATGATATTGATAGAGGGTGTACCAAAACTATTGTTATATTGAGTTTACTGTGAAAGTAGCAGCGCTGAAAGATTTAATTTGAATGTTTTTGTGAATTTCATGGGCAAATTCATGACGCTGGGACGCTTGCCCATACAAATCACACAAAAAATTGCTCTTTCAGCACTGCCACTTTCACAGTAAACTAACTTTCACAGTAAAGTACTATCACTTGGTTTTGTTCCTTACGAATATTCAAGGGATAAAACAAATTCCCTTTTGTATAATATATGTATTATATTTCGTAATGATTATGGAATAATAAACTCTGTATATACGCGTTAGGGACTAATCTAGCTCGCCACGGAGGGTTGGTAGTGTGCGGCGAGGCGTTTGATCTCGTTGGTCTTGGCGGTATACTCCTTGGAGAACGGATGGTCGGGGTGAGCGTCCAGTAGCTGCGCCAAATACCTCGCTGATACCTGGAGTAATTATACATTAATATGTTATTTAAATGGTAGATATAATGGAATAGAATCGTTACCAAGTCTACTCAGATAATAGAGTAATAGCAGAGGCAGAATACGTATTGTGCGATCCATATCTAGATAAGTAGTGAAGAATGTAGCAGTTTTACAAGGCATGGTGACGCACAATGTTGCTACATCGTGAAGTGCATTTTTACGTTACGTTGACGTAAATTTTCACGTCACGTCAACGTACCGTGCCACGTTACCGCACCGTTCCACGTTGACGACGTCGTAACGTGGACATTCTGATGTAACGGTTAACACCTTTTGCTCCCCTAGTAGGTACTAACCTCCGGCGGTTTGCCGCTGTGAGCCGCGGTGACGGCCAGCCCCAGCAGAAGCTCGGGCTGCTGCGGCGCGCGCACCTGCGCCTCCGTCAGCATCTGCTCCGCCTCCTCCCACATACCTACCAGGAACACATGAACATGTAGCAAATGCAGAAAACGTATCAAGCTCATGTCACAATTTTGATTAAATTTAAACTAAGTCGGTAATCACTAATCATTATTAGATCTCTCCGATGGCAATACCTTTTTTTTATGAAATAAGGGAGCAAACGAGCAAACGAGTCACCTGATGGAAAGCAACTACCACCGCCCATGGACACCCGCAACATCAGAAGAGCTGCAGGTGCGTTGCCGGCCTTTTAAGAGGGAATACACTCTCTTCTTGAAGGTTTGCAGGTCGTATAGGTACAGAAATACTGCTGGTGACAGTTCGTTACAAAGTTTTACAGTGCGCGGCAGAAAGTTACGCGAAAAACGCACGGTGGAAGACTGCCACTCATCAAGGTATATTTTTCGCATGGCAAAAGTTGCAGGAGGTATGATTCCGAACAATTCCTCAGATCACTCCCCATATTACAAGTGTACCGATAAAGGGGTGCAGAGTGAAATTTTATATTATAACAATGCAAGTTGCTTGTCTTCCCCAATCTCAAGAAAATTCAAATATACATGGGGCAGTTTGTGTTTTACTGCCTGTTACTTGTAATAAATTTGAGCGACGAAATAACGTAACATAATATATCATGTCAATTATCTGCCAAGATGAGCCAAGCGAAGCGCGCAAGGGCACTACCTACCTTTTCTCGAAACGTTTCGTCATAATTTACTATTAACATTATACATAACCAACAGGGGTGGTACAATCCCCTAGTAAACGCTAGATCTTTTGGTAGTGGTGCAGGTGGCACAAAGTAGAAATTAAAAATATTTCGTAGCGAAACATATTCTATGTATGTATGAATCTAGCCGTCAAATAGAAGATAAACAGAGTTACATCATCTACTACTATTCCTACTACTACTACTATAACTACTAATCAAAGGTTGAACAACATTTACCTCTAGCAGCGGCAGCGGCGGCGCCGACCGCGGCGGGTCCCGCGCCTAGAGCGCCGAGTCGCTCCGACAACTCCAGTATACTGTAGTGCGCGTCCTGCACACCTGGTCCACCCTGCAACACCATTTTACTGTTAAATATGTATTATTCTTAAAAACTAATACATTTTAAACCTCGCCAAACCAAAGTTTAACGGCGAGAGGCATGCCAATGCTTTTTGCAGGTGGTTACTTGTAAGTGGTATACAGCCAAAACTTACAAGCTGGTAATGGACTGTTATGGCTGGTAATGGCTGTTGTTATGCAGCAGGGCTAGCATAACAACAGTAGACATGGGAAAGAATCGACATACTGACAGATTTTATCGACAAAATGGCAGATTTCCATTGTCTAACTGTCACTTTGTCTATTCTTCTGTAGAAAGAAACCGTTTGTATGCTGACTGTATGTGTATGAATCATTAAGATTATAGCACCATCGAGTCTATATATACACACTACACAGCATGATTTATAATTACGACATTACTAACATGATAGACCTTAGCATATCATTAACTATAATCAATGTGATCATCATTGTTTCTGCTAAGCTTATCATTGCTTTTCTATTGTAGGAGATGAAGACAGCAATATGGATTAGTTGTTAGGTAATCTCTGTTTAGTTATAAGGCAAACTGAATTCAAAATAAGCATCATCTGACTAAATTTGTGACAGTCACCTGTGACAGGTTGAGCCAGGCTTGCGCCAGCTGTGTAAGTGTTGCATCATCCTCAATATCTTGCAGCAGCTTCAGCTGCTTCCGAGCAAGGTCGGGCCGGTTCATAGCGAGCAGACACTGCAGTGTGAATGCACGGAGCTCCAAAGACTCAGCTCCATGGAGAATTCTAGAATGTGACAATGTTAAAAGTTAAACAGAGAGTAGAATACAAATGCAAAATTGGTCTTAAACTTAAGAAATAAAAATTGGCTTTGTTTTGAGTTTATATTTAATAATAGCAAAAAAATCATACTATTTTTTACTTAAAAATCTAATAGCAGTAAAATGGAGTTGACCACTGTATTCAGATGGTTAATTGGAGTAAAGCAGGATCTTCATATTAAATACTTATAATTGCACAAAATTCTAGCCATTTAAAAAAAATCATAACTTACTTCAAGGCGGCTTCATAGTTATCTTCATGGTAGTAGATGGACGCCGCAACAATGAGGAAGATCTCATTTGACAGCTCTGTACCTTTGTTAACCTAGAATAATGCCAGTTCTCTTCTAAGTTTACAGTTTACACAATACACTATTGCAAAAATGTTGAAAAGGTAAATAAGTAGTTAAAAATGGAAAAATTTACAATAATTAACTTCACTGCCAGTCGCTATTAATTATTCCGTTGGATAAAAAAAAAACTATTGGGACTGTTTAACTACAATAACGACATTATAAATATGTGCATTAACATTGTAAAATATTATGTCTTCTCCTACTAGGGGTATGAAGATTTTGGCCGACCTACTGTCTGCTATTGTGTTTTTTCACGTTTATCTCCCTATTAAATTGCATCAAATTTGGTCTATTAGGTAAAGTGTGAAAAAGAAAAGAGTATGGAGGGCATAGATGAGGAATATTTAAAAAAAATTAAATACTACATACCCTAGCATCAATATCAGCAACAATGGCAGGTTTGTTGGCTCCGGGTGACAGATAGTCCACCAAGGTCTTCAGTGGTTGCAGCAGTGGATCTGCGGTCTTTAGCTCCTGATACACTATTCTGAAGCTTCCCTGAGCTATGTAAGACCTGTACAAGTAGGCATCCCGTTGCAGCGCAAGCAGGGGAGTTGAAGGCTGTAAAACAATATTTTGCTAAGTGTCAAATTGTAAGCTACTTTTAAGTATCGCAGTGAAAACTTCAGTAATATAAAACATTAAATAGGATATTTTGCGGTCTTTATTATTATAAATAATTAAATTGTGCTTAAAAACATAAAAACAACAAAACATGACGTGTATGATCAGTCAACATTTCGGTGGTAAAAAACAGCATTTATACAGAAAATTTAAAGTAAAATTTGAATAGAATACATAACTTACGTTTAGGTTTTGTGCCTCGTTGATTGCCTGCTGGTAATTTCCAACGTAAAACGCGTTTTTAATCTCGAAAAGCTCATCGACATCTTGCTGCTGACGTGCCATTTTGACGGCTACTGCCTACTGATGACATTGACAATTTTGTTATATGTCAGTGTCAAGATGACACTGACAGATAATATTTTTTTATAAATAACGCACAGTTGTACAAGCCATGAGCATTCCATTCCACATTTGGTTAAGCTCAATACGTTAAACCCCAAACAATTTTTTATCCTTTCAGTTCCTCCCGTATTGTACCATCGAGGAAGTTGATTCCTATGCAATTGACAGACCAACGTTATTTGGTTGAATATAGTCAATTCAATGTTAATTGTGATCTGTCAGCTGGGTTTGACGTAACGCAACCAAACTACTTAGGTCCCCGATTTGCATAGGAATCAACTTCTCTGATAGTACATAAAATCGTTTATCATGTGAAAAGCCATCCTGTTTCCTTTCGCTAAGTTCAAAGTATTACCAAAACATTTTGAAGACTGAAGTTAATTATCTTTATAACGCTGTGGAAATATTGTAAACATATGGCCTTCCTTAATAAATGAGCTATCTAACATTGAAAGAATTTTTCAAATCGGACCAATAGTTTCTGAGATTAGCGCGTTCAAATTAACCCTTTCATATGATTTCCCCCGTTTTTTCCACAATTTCCTCTATTTTTTCGCTCCTATTAGAATTAGCGTGATAAAATATAACCTATAGCCTTCCTCGATAAATGGGCTATTTAACACTGAAAGAATTTTTCAAATCGTATTAGTCGTTCCTGAGATTAGCGCGTTCAAATAAGCCCTTTCATATAATTTCCCCGTATTTTTCACATTTTCCTCTATTTCTTCGCTCCTATTCATTTTAGCGTGATAAAATATAGCCTATAGCCTTCCTCAATTAATGGGGTATTTAACACTGAAAGAATGTTTCAAATCGGACCAGTAGTTCTTGAGATTAGCGCGTTCAAATAAGTCCTTTCATATAATTTCCCCCGTTTTTTCCACATTTTCCTCTATTTCTCCGCTCCTATTAGTCTCAGCGTGATAAAATATAGCCTATAACCTTCCTCGATAAATAGGCTATCTAACCGTAAAAGAATTTTTCAAATCGGACCAGTACTTCCTGAGATTAGCGCGTTCAAACAAACAAACAAACAAACTCTGCAGAATTATAATATTATAAGTATAGATTACTAACTTGAGAATTATTAATATTGAGGGGGATTAAATTGAATATATTTTAGCTATAATTGACATAATACAATTTTTTAAGGTTCCGTACCCAAAGGGTAAAAATCTTAATTAATAGGGTCCCGCCCTATTACTTAAGACTTCGATGTATGTCTGTCCGTCTGTCTTTCCGTCTATCTGTCCGTCTGTCTCCAGAGTTGAAAATATTTTCACAGAGTTGAAATTTTCAGTCTCCAGAGTTGAAATTCTCACAGATTATGTATTTCTGTTGCCGTTATAACATCATTATACTAATTAAAAACAAAATATATCAAATATTTAAGGGGAGTAATATTTAGATAATTTATCATTTTTTATATTTCCCATACAACAAACTTGATTTTGTTGGCATTTTATCCTTTATACCAATATGGTTACACTACACTTGAGGTAGGCACTTGAAATATGTACTTACCGTATTAATTGATAGGTAGTAAAATTAAAATTAAATAAATATATTTTTTAATTTTCCATACAAAAATATTTTTTGCCTATTTTTGCTCTTGAATGGTATATGGAACCCTTCGTTCGCGAGTCCGACTCGCACTTGGCCATTTTTTTTTTAATTTATCATACATAAATTAAATAATTATTATTAGTAGGTACTTGATACTTGGAACCTTCTTAAAAATAAATAAGTAATATTATAAACTTTTTCATTGTTATGTTTATGTGTAAAGAATAATAATTATAGGTAGGTACCGCGCGACCTTAATTTTTTTTAAGAAATACTTAAGTCTCTTTCAATGAATTCAAAGACGCTATTTTTACATCTGCCTACAGGTAAAATTACGAATGTAATGTTCAATGAAGATTCATTATTCTATTGAATTTTATTGTTAAGAATTCTATGTATCTTACAAATAAAGGACACCCAGGTAAAGAAGATTTTGTTACAATTTCATAGAAAGATTTTTTCTAATGCACCGACAGAGTACCAAGTACCAACAGATACAATGTGTTATCTCTTGTTTTGTAGAAATTGTGTAATTTTTCTAAAGCCGGCAACAATAAAAAATTATTTATGCATCCTATAATAGTCCACTTCCTTAGACCGTATGACGCTTCTAGACTAAAATAAATTTTCTGGCGTAAGTAAGTTAGTAGTAACTAGTACTTGAGTAACAACTAGGGTGGGTTGCACCAGAGGCGTGGTTATAGTGACAGTTATGGTCAAAGGTATGGTTATAGTTAAGGCTAACTTTAACCTTAACTTTGACCACAGAATTTGACCAGATGATAGCTGGTCCGACAAGGCTTTAAATGAACGTGGGCGGGGCGCTGCTGGTAAAGGAGAACGGTCAAAAAAGGCGTTTTTGTATGATGACAGCGTTAGTTCCTTTTTTCGCCACGTTCATTTAAAACCTTGTCGAGCTCAAAGTTATCGTTAGTAAAGTTATCGGCTTTAACCAAAGATTTGACATTTTGCATTGTAGTTAAAGTAATAGTTAAAGTGTTATACATAGAAAAGGAATAATTAGTTAAGAACAATAAGTTCTCAATTTTTAGTTAAATTACTTGCCAAAGAAAATAAGTTGTATGTTAAATAGTTTAGCTTTTATTACCTAGATGGCGCTATAGATTAAGAATATGAAATAATCGGCCAAGTGCGAGTCGGACTCGCGCACGAAGGGTTCCGTGCCGGTATAGAGTGAAAGTAGACAAAAAATTGTGTTTTTTGTATGGGATCTTAAATATTAACTTTATTTTATTTTTAGTATTTGTTGTTACAGCGGCAACAGAATACACAATCTGTGAAAATTTCAGAAGTCTAGCTATAGTGGTTCTTGAGATACAGCCTGATATATATGTATGTCACAGACGGACAGACGGACAGACATCGAAGTCTTAGTAATAGGGTCCCGTTTTTACCTTTTGGGTACGAAACCCTAAAAAGTAGTTTATTTATATTGTGTTTGAATTATTTTCTACACATCCGCCCACAATAAATATAAGTACTTATTTTAAATGATTCGTAGATCCATCTATATTCATTCCAAATATAAGTATTATCATAATATGCGAATGTCTGTTTCTCTATTTCATAGGACTTAGATTATACTTCTTCAACTACTTTTTCAAACTTAAACCGCTGAACCAATTGTTAATTAACTTATATACCAGGAATAGGATATAAATTAGTTTTAAGTATGAAATTAAGAGCCCATATGACCCTAACTTGACTACATACTTTAACCTAGATCTCAAAATCTGTAAGGTCTAGAAAACTGATTTTTTGACACAAGTAACTTCAGTTCATGAAGATTAAATGCTCAAGACGAAAACACAATTACTCAAAAAATGCTCGATAGTTTCTTTTTTACAAAAAACCTTGTTTTAGACACATTTTTGCTTGGATCTTCGAAGTTTGCTGTCTTTTCTTTAATATTTTTTAATATCTAAAAAGGTATTGATAAAACCTAAATTTGCTCAAAACACTTTTTTCATAATCATTATAGTTCGTTTTTTATTCAAGTAAAACTAACTCAGCGATGATTCCGCGCCGTCCTTTTTCACCTGGCATATGAAAGACGGGCGTGAGTGTGAAGAGAGAAGGACGATGTTTGATTTTTAGAGTCAGGTGAGCTCTTAAAGTGTTATTTTATTTCTACGAAAAGTTCCAAAGATATAAAAAGTTCCAATAGAAGCCTCAAATACCTTAATTTTCAATATTATACTTTCTAGGTGAATTATAAAACCTGTTTTCATTACAAGACAGCAAAATTTGTACCTTTTGTTACTTTAAATGTTGTAGTAGGTAAATAAGTACATAAATTCAAGTTCTTTCAAATAAGGAGGCACACAAGTAAAAACCCTAAAGAAATCGATTTTATACTCAACTAGCTGTCCCGGTGAACTTCGTGTCACTTTAAAACCTTCCCTGGACTTCTACGAATATTTTAAGACTAAAATCAGCCCAATCGGTTCAGCCGTTTTCGAGTTTTAGCGCGACTAACACATTTGAAAATCCATTTATATATAAGAGTTTTTAGACCTTTTCAGGAATTTTTTTTTTTAGAATTTTTCTCTCCGTAAGAACCATCCTCGTACTTCAAGGAATATTAAAAAAAAAGAATTAGCGATATCGGTCCAACCGTTCTCGAGTTTTGCGCTTAGCAACACATTCAGCGACTCATTTTTATATTATAGATAGGGCATAGAAAAACATGTTCTAAGTAAAGGTAAAATAGTGTCTATAGAAAAAACGTGTTTTAAGCAAAGGTAAACCTGTTCTACCCCAAATAACGGGAACCAGCTACCTGCAGACTGATAAAGAAGCCAAGCTGTTCGCAACAGCTGTTACTGAGCTGTGAACAGATTTAAATTTGGTAAATTCTACTAAAGACATTGAGGTTTAAGATAAAATAATTAATGACTAAAGAAGATTTTTCCCACCTTTTTGGTAAAAGTTGGCCCCGTGCGAGTTTCTTAGGCCGGTTCGCCGGGTTAGTTCCCGAACCGGTGGTAGGCCTCATGTAGACGTTCTAAATGTGTTAATTTTGTTAACCTATTTAGAAAAATAAATATTTTTCATTTTCATGCATCGAATAGGCTTCGAAACTACTGGGTTGATTTTGATAGGCATAAACATAGATAAGACCACGGGAAAGGTCATAGGATAATATTTTTATATAGATATATACTACTGTTTACACAGTCTTGATAAAATAAAAAATTTAACCGGCTTCCAAAAAAAGTTGCAACTTGCACGTTCGGCGGATTTTTTTTAGTTGTTTAAAGATTACTTCGCCATTTGTAAACCGATTTTCAAATTTTAATTTGCTATGGATACCTATAGGTAGGAAGCCACACATCGGCCGTCGTCCTTATATTAGGCAGATGCGCCCGCAAGATGTCCGATTTCATAAATCATCGATCGATTTAATCCAGCTCGTTAGCTACAAAAAATTTCCCACACAACCCCCGGCCGAGATTTCGCGAGACGTTGGGAACGATGACCCTAGGGTCTTCGGGACCCCTCGCAGACGCCAGCTGTCGCGACGGTTAGGGGTCTTTTGTGCCCCGTCCCACGAGTACAGAACGTCTTACGGGTTAAGATTTATCGTGCATTGATTACCTCCGTATTATTATTTATGGGGTATATTTAGCACAACGTCGAATTCTGGATTATTGTTCCAATCCTACGTCATTCGAACGCGTGACGTGGCAATTTTGGTTTGTAATATAATATTGTATTAGATAATTAAAAGATTAGGTATCCCATGGAAACATAATGTTTTCGGGATAAAAATAGCAAACACCAACGTCATATATTATTAAACAATCGACAGTCTTCTGTTTTAAGTCCTTGCTTGCTGATAGCTAAAGTAACAAACTTATCTCCTTATTTTTCGTGTCGTTTTATAATTTCTGAAAAGTCGCTGGGCCTTGTAATTTAAATAGAAGCTGACGTAAACAAAAGACTAAACTACGCAAAAACACAAAAGCTAGTGATTATGCTCAAGTTTCCTATCAAATTACATCCTTAAACTTCCTGGACTATTTTGCTGCAAACAAAAAATGCTCCTTGGCGAACTTAATGAAGGGTTCATTTACGCACAGAGGAAATGACGAAAATTGCATTCGCGATTATAAAGAGACGGGGGTCGATGACCTCCGAAGGGTTGCGCCAACCCTCGCGTTAACTGGGTCAAGTCGGCCGCTCGTGTCAGCCCTGTTCTTATCACGCATGACTACTGAGTGCTATTAGCCTGGTACCTACTAGCCAATTTAAAAAACAAAAACTCCGGTACCCAACCAGCAAAGAAAACTGATCTAAAATTTTACTAATTTAAATGTTATTTAGTAAGTTCTCCTATGTAGCTTTATAGCTGCGTAAGCAACTCCTACTCGCAGCCAATTTATAAAACTTAAACTCGTTAATGCTACTAATTTAAAAACGACTTAAGGCCCTGTATTCCCAAAAACGGACGCTTTTCAAGATTTAAAAGTGACAGGAGACATAAAAATATAGTAATTTAAATTCTGAAAAAAATATGTGTTACTTAACCTGGAATTTATATTCCATTACACAATATCATGAACTTCACTCGATAGAAAAAAAACCCAAAGTTACCTCTTCTTTTAATGAAATTCCCATACTATGTCCAAATTATTTGGAATTTTCAGATAATTTTTGTACTAAATTAAAGATAAAGAATACATCTAGGGCGATTCGTTTTTTTGACTGGATTTAATTGATGTATAAAAAAACGACGATCAAAAAACTATAAAATTGCAGGCGAAAAGTGTGTGACTGAAAGCGTACCAGCCGAACCTTTGCGCCTGCAATTTTATACTTTTTTGATCGTCATTTTTTTATACATCAATTAAATCGAGTCAAAAAACGAAACGCCCTAGATAATATATTCTTTGTCTTTAATTCAATACAAAAATTATCTGAAAATTAGCCTGGCCGGCTTAGCCAGTCCCGGCGCCGAGGGGAACGCTTCAGTTTGCCGAAGTGTTCCCTAACTTTGGTGGAAGTCCGGTCCCTTCTGAGGTAGACCGGCCGGTTGTGGAGGGAGTCCTGTGTTTGTTAGGTGTGCTTCAGCTAACTGAGGCACATCCCCAACCCGGGGCACCCATGATGGGTTTCCCCTGCGAAAAAAAAAAGATCCTTAACTAACAAATATGTTTTTTTTTCAGAATTTAAATTACTATTTTGTTATGTCTAAGTGTCACTTTTAAATCTTGAAAATCGTCCGTTTCTGGGAATACAGGGCCTTAAGAAGTCATTATTTCTCCCATAGGCCATAGCTTACTTCGCGGAAATCGGTACATAAATATGCCTATTACTCAACCAATTTAAGAAGCAAAAACTGCTCTATAATGCTACTAAATACTACTAATGTATAGTAACATAGTTATTCCTGACGAGCAAACTTTCCCTAAGGCCCTATTTTGTCAAAATCCTTTATTTGTGACTTCTAAAATCTGTGGTGACTGCCTTCTATCATTAGAGGAACACCGAACACGTACGTGCGAATTTTCAAGTTTACCTACAAAGTTTTGGTCGGTTTTGTTCAGCTTTGCCTTTAAAAAGATTTTACGTATTAAAAATATTGGTACGTGGATTTATATTAGATTCATTATTTGATTTCAAGTAGGGCTAGTTCTTTCTACCCTTCGGGTGTGTAACCCTAAGGGCTGAGACCCCTGGGGCTAAAACGTTCATTACGGGTATACTGGAACGTTAGTTTAGACTTTAGAGTTTAGACTGTTGAGTTTGGGACTTGCGTACTGTAGACGTAGTTCTTTAGTCTATCTCTATAAATAATAATAGTTATAAAATCTAAAAAAAACTCACTAAGTATACTAATTAATTTTGTTTAAAAAAAAACAAATTATTGCATTGTCATTGGCTCTTAATACGTATGCAAAGTTTCAAATTATGTAATTACTAATTAGACTACTGGAGATAGGTAAAAATCGTGTTTCAAGATTCCGTTACACACATAATTACAACCCGAGCTTATAAAAGCGTGTTAAAAAGGCAGTGAATCATATTGCACACAAATATCAAGATTGATTAATCGGTGTTTTTTTTTTTTTTTATGAAATAAGGGGGCAAACGAGCAAACGGGTTACCTGATGGAAAGCAACTTCCGTCGCCCATGGACACTCGCAGCTTCAGAAGAGCTGCAGGTGCGTTGCCGGCCTTTTAAGAGGGAATAGGGTAATAGGGGAGGGTAGGGATGGGAAGGGAAGGGAATAGGGTAGGGGATTGGGCCTCCGGTAAACTCACTCACTCGGCGAAACACAGCGCAAGCGCTGTTTCACGCCGGTTTTCTGTGAGAACGTGGTATTTCTCCGGTCGAGCCGGCCCATTCGTGCCGAAGCATGGCTCTCCCACGTATAAAACCGGTGTTACCATCTATCTGTCTGTCGCTGTAACCGCTTAACCGATCTAGATTTTCCGCATGGCGATTGGCGATGCTTTCGAGTTTCGAGAAAAGGAGAAGTAGAAAATGAAAAAAAAAACAATTTCTCTCTCACGAATGATTTTTCGAATTTAATAATTTATTTATGGAAATCCAGAATCCAGATACATATTATCTGGATTCTGGATTTCCATAAATAAATTTTGGCCTTGAGAAAAAATAGACTCAGATAATTTTTCTCCCGGAAAAATGCTCCCAAACGAATTTTAGTAAACCTCGTTTCCCATAAATCAGAAGTTTTGCTTCCGATCTCCAAATCTTCATCTACAAGATGTGCTCAACTGCTCACATCCGGGCGCGCCTGGCATCTGCTATCCGGTGCTTTGTGCGCAGATGTTCGCACTGCGCAGGTAAAAAATACCTGCGCCGGCGCATTGTGTCGCGTCGCGGTGACAACGCGGGGAAGCTGCGCGGACATTCCCACGACTGTAGGCCCTTTCTGTAAGGGCTAAGGATATGATCACAAGACAAGCTCTAAAAGCGCGTTTCGATAGATTTTTCAACTACGTACATTTTGTTCAGGCCGTAATACGCTAATAGCCCTTTTCTATAAGGGCTAAGGCATAAGGATATGTTCAGAAGAAGTTTCTATAGGCTTTTCAACTTCATACATTTTGCTCAGACGTACGTTTTTGGACGTGTTACTTTATGGTGTGTATGTGTTCCTTATAGAGAGTTTACTGTGAAAGTAGCAGCGCTGAAAGACCAAAAAATTTTTTCACTTTTGTATGGGGAAACTCGTGACGCTCGGGCCCTTGCCCATACAAAAGTGCAAAAAATTTTTCGTCTTTCACAGTAAACTCTCTACAAGGAACACGTACATACCCTAAAGTATTATCACTTATTTTTGTTACACCCTGTATAAAACAAATTTTCTGTCAGTCGAAACACTTAATTACGAATAACTTTTTATTCAAAAACGTAATTCAGGGGCTACGATGAAACAATAAAAATACCAAAATCATAAACCTTCTTTCTTCGCCGTAGTCGGCTAAATTAGAAAGTTATTCTCCAAATTATCCAAAGTCTGGTCACCCGAATATGTAGACATAGAAATCTAAGGCCGTCCTTAGAAGAGTACACTACAGCATAAAATTGTGTTACTTGTTCCCGGTCGGAGTGGGGATGTTTTGTTGTCATGTCAACAGGCGATACCATCTGCCTGTTGGGATCTGGTTCACAATCATCATCAACACAATGCAGGTAAAAAAATGAATGTGTGCCTGGAACAAAAAATAAAAAAGTGGAACTAAAGCTTACAATTCGCGCTGTGTGTACGTCTGTGCACGTGCGTTTTGTTACAGTCTGATATGTTCAAAAAGAGGCTTCAGACAAACTTAACAGGGAAACTATCCATAATAATATAAAAAAATCGGACAAGCCCGCGAGCTGAACTCGCGCACGAAAGGTTCCGTACCACAATAGCGCAAAAATACGCTGAAAATTGTGTTTTTTTGTATGGGAGCCCCCCTTAATTATTTAATTTGTTTAAATATTATTATAAATTATTAAAGTACAAATAAAATTGTGTGAAAATTTCAAGTACGTATTGCCGTTACTGATATCGAGCAAAAAATTGCAAAAATATCACGTTTGTTGTATGGGAGCCCCCTTAAATATTTAATTTATTTTGTTTTTAGTATTTGTTGTTATAGCGGCAACAGATATACACAATCTGTGAAAATTTCAGAAGTCTAGGTATAGTGGTTCTTGAGTTACAGCCTGGAGACACACAGACAGACAGACGGACAGATATCGAAGTCTTAGTAATAGGGTCCCGTTTTTACCTTTTGGGTACGGAACCCTAAAAATGCGAAAGTGTATCTGTCTGTCTGTTACCACTTCATGCCTAAACCGCTAAACCGATTTTGCTGAAATTTGGTATAGACATACTGTGAGTCCCGGGAAAGGACATAGGATACTAATTCTTATCCCGGAGATATTTTTTTTATGAAATAAGGGAGCAAACGAGCAAACGGGTCACCGGATGGAAAGCAACTTCCGTCGCCCATGGACACTCGCAGCATCAGAAGAGCTGCAGGTGCGTTGCCGGCCTTTTAAGAGGGAATAGGGGAGGGTAGGGAAGGGAATAGGGGAGGGTAGGGAAGGAAATAGGAAAGGGTAGGGAAAGAAAAAGGGTAGGGAAAGAAAAAGGGTAGGGGATTGGGCCTATGGTAAACTCACTCACTCGGCGAAACACAGCGCAAGCGGTGTTTCACGCCGGTATTCTGTGAGCCCGTGGTATTTCTCCTGTCGAGCCGGCCCGTTCGTGCCGGCTCTCCCACTTCAATGAACAGTTCCCGCGCGAACTTTGATATTATGCCGGAATAAGTTTATTTATTACTTTATTTATTAAAATATAATATACTTTACTAGCTGTCCCGGCAAAAGTTTCTTTGCCATATAAAGTATTTCGCCCGTTAAATTTATAAGTTTGCGTGGAATAGGCTCCGAAACTACTGGGTCGATTTTGATAGGCATAAACATAGATAAGACCACGGGATAGTATTTTTATATAATACTAACTGTCCCGGAGTGTCCCGACAAACGTTTCTTTGCCGTATAAAGTATTTCGCCCGTATTATTTTATTGAAGTGACTAAATAAGTATATGACCATGGCAACGTCCATCGCTATCCCGTCGCACAAACAATGGTCGCCGTCAGTCTCGAGTTATAATAATTTACTATTATTTATTCAACAAATGCACTTATCAATATAAAAAGTACCCAGTAGCCGATTCTCAGTCCCACTGAATATGCATATAAAATTTGGTTAAAATCAGTAAAGCCGTTTCGGAGGAGTACGCTATCTATTATTGTGACACGAGAATTTTCCGGAGTATACTTTTCCGGAATATGAACTAACCAAATGCCTCTCTTTTCCCGGGATACCTTCTTCGGTATCTTCATTTGTCATATCTTTCATCAAAATCGGCTTAGACGCCAAGAAATAACTGACACACAATTTTAACATTAATATTATCATTACTTAATAATAAACATGATAAAGTGATTAAAGTATAAAGTTGGAGATTACAATATAATAATTATTAATTGATTAACTTTAACAATCACTTACAAATTGATCGTGTACTTGTTAACTTGTTAAGTCCCACTTTATTGCTAACGTTTTGTATCGAAAGCTCTCAAACAACTTATGAAAATAATAAAACAAATTATGTATTTCTATTGAAGTATGTAATACATTTCTTACCCTCTTAGTTCTTCTAATAAAACAATCTTTATTTTCTATGTAAAGACTACACAGACGTTATACCTATTACCTACGTCTTAAGCAGTGAGCACACTGAGACGGGCCGTGCCGGGGCTCAGCGTGCCGGGGCTCATCGCAAAAATCCGCCTCCATACAATTTGTATGGAAGCGGATGCGCGTATCGCACACTGTGTCGGGGCGCAGCGGATTTCCGCTTCCATACAAATTGTATGGAGGCGGATTTTTGCGATGAGCCCCGGCACGCTGAGCCCCGGCATGGCCCGTCTCAGTGTGCTCACTCCTTTATAGGTAGGTTTAAAAGTTTAAGCTATACAATGTTTTGTAATTTGTTCTTATATTTGTCAAGCCACTTTTAGGGTTCCGTAGCCAAATGGCAAAAACGGAACCATTATAGATTCGTTATGTCTGTCTGTCTGTCCGTCCGTATGTCACAGCCACTTTTCTCCGAAACTATAAGAGCTATACTATTGAAACTTGGTAAGTAGATGTAGTATGTGTACCGCCACAGAATATATATTAGTAGTACCAAGTACCGCATTAAGATTTTGATACAAAAATGGAAAAATTATTAAAAATTTTAGGGGTCCCCAATCCCCATACTGTACAACTGAAACAAAAAAAAATTTTTTTCATCAAACCTATGCGTGTGGGGTATCTATGGATAGGGTTTTCAGAAATCATATTATGCGAGAGAGACTCTTCCAAAGTGGTAAAATGTGTCCCACGCCCCTCTAACGTCAAAGTTGATGATACATATAAAAAAAAAATGTACATTACTATAAAAACTACCAACGAAAATTGGTTTGAACGAGATCTAACAAGTAGTTTTTTATACGTGATAAATGGTAAACTTTAATTTAACTTTAATTAAATCAACTGAAACATAAAAATAAATCAAAAACCTTTTAATTTCATAGAAATAAACCTTATTGCTGCTGCGGAACCCTTCATTCGCCCATGAATGCGGTCCAACTCTCAAAACTTGGCCGGTTTTTATAAAGTATAGTGTATAGTATACTATTTTAGTACCTATCGTATGGATATAATATAGATATTATAATACGAAAGTATCCCTGTCTGTCGGTCTATCTGTCTGTCTGTTACCTCTTCACGTCCAAACCGCTGAGCCGATTTTACTGAAATTTGGTATGGAGATACCTTGAGTCCCGGGAAAGGACATAGGATACTTATATCGCGGAAAAATGTACTGTTCCCGCTCGTTAAACGATTTACAGCGGGGCTAAAATGGTCGCTTTGAAGAATCATGACATGAATCATAATATGATTCATTTTTCTAAAATCGCAAAATGAAACTCTGCTTGCAATTCATTTCTGTATTTTTGTACTGATTTGACATTTGTCAGTTTGACGCAGGGCAACGGAGTGGCAGGCGTCATCTAGTTAAAATTACAATATTTTAAAAAATCTCACACAGCAGATTTTAGAATGAGAAGTTTAATTATATTTTATTTACAGATTATGTTAACACCAAATCTAAGATAGAAAAGCCCTTTTCAGTTTTCAGCACTCCTACATAAAATAGTACATTACGATCCTAGGGCAGGGAAATTAGAAATGTCTCAGATAACATGTGATCTGAGAGATTCTTATTTACTGCCCATGGTGCGTATGTACTATTTTTCTCATCGACGGAGCTGAGGCGGAAAACGGCAACATCGGTAAGCGCAGCGGGAAGAAAGTTGACGTTTTCCGCCCGGAGGTGAGTAAAAGTCTTTCCCATTGCTAAAAATGTAACTTTAAATTTATTATTCGTAGTTTAAAGTAGTAACCATGCGACCCTAGTACTTATAAGTCATAAGGTTAGGTTAGGTTACGTCCTTGACATACAGGCTACACCGTTGCCTAAATACGTAATGTTATTCTGTACCTACATCTATATTCTAGTACTCAAGTACCTAAGTACAGGCGAGGGCAAAAGACGTCAAATTAAGTTTTAAAACATCAGAATGTGCGTAAGTTAAAACATTCTTTTTAAGTTATAACTTTAACCTAATTAGTTTAAGAAATAAGATTGCATTGTTTTTTTTACGTTTTACAAGTACAACGTTTTGTTTTAAGGTCTTTGTTTTATATTGAAACAATACAATATATAATAACAAACATGCGTACCTACTGGTTGGACTTATTAATATTTAAACTTCAAAGGATCTAAGTACCGACAGACCGCTGCAAAGTAAGTACAATGTCAATAATTATAATATTATGTGCAAGTTTTTGTTGCCTTTGGACTGGGGTAAAATTGTTTTATAGCTTAAAGCACACATTTAACTAAATATTAAGTACACGGTACGCACTCAAAGTTAAGATTAACGTTAAGTTACGTAGCAGTCTAACGTTCCTGCCTGCCAGATTTTATATATTCGTCTATTTAATTCAAAATTAATCATAAAGTTTTGCTTAGGTTACCAATGCACAGAGTAAACTTCTAGGGTACCACAATCATAACTTTTAAGTTTTAAATAGCCTTCTAGCAGCAGACATTTTTTAGGAAACAGCTATTCTTGCTGTTTCATAGGACCCTGATTGGATTAAAGTTGCATTGGTTAAATAATCGGCCAAGTGCGAGTCGGACTCGCGCTCGAAGGATTCCGTACCATTATCACAGTATAGCAATATGACTAGGGAATGCAATCTCGTTCTCGCGAGATCTCGGCCTTTTTAGCGAGATTGATCTCGGACGAAAAAAAGGCGAGATCTCGCGAGTTTGACGAGATTGCACTTAAACATAAAAACGTCTTATTTGAAGCGCGGACTGACACGGACGGAGTTGCGATCACGGAGTCAAAACAAAGAGGAGCTGGCCTAAGCAACTGAGCACTGTGATTCTCAACTAGGTCCTGAATTTTGACTTCTCGTTGTTTTGTTATCGTGGACGCTGGCTTCCACGATAAAACGTTGTTGATAGATGAACGAACATGATTTTTTTGGCCTTTTTTGCTCGATACCAATAATTACAACAGGCAGGCAGTTGAAATTTTCACAGAATCCTTAAATATATGTGTTATTTAATAATTAATAATAAAATTGGAATATAATTAAAATTTAAGGGGGGCTCCCATAAAACACAACTTTTGGCCTATTTTTTCTCTATAACGGTACGGAACCCTTCGTGCGTGAGTCGGACTCGCACTTGGCCGATTTTATTGTAAACATGGTATCGAATTCGGGCAATCTATACAACAAAAAAAGAATTTTGAAAATCTGACCACAAATAGCAAAGTAAACATTAACTCCTCCTTTTTTTAAAGTCGGTTAAAAAAAAGTATCTAAGATGTTGACCAGGGATGTTAGGTATCATCATGCCAAATTTCATTGAAATCAGTCCAGCGGATTCAGAGATTAGCCTGTACAAACAGAGAAACAGACAAACAGACAGAGAAACAAAAATTTCAAAAACAGTTAAAATGTATTCTACTACTCTTCTAATATGCCCCTGACTCGTTTTTTCAAGTTTATTTTCAATGTACAAAAATTTTACCTCTACGATTTTAGTATAAGTATAGATATAGATATTTGTAGTTTTGGATAATGAATAATGATTAATGATGGAGGATCGACTCACGGCGCTTTTTTCTTTCCACGACGCACCAGGGCGCCGCGGCGCACAGTTTGGGAACCCCTGTTTTAGAGACTAGAATGACAGACCGCTCGACTTAATCGGAACGTGGCCTTCATCGACTAAAGTAAAGCTTCTGTATTATTATCTTATCTTAAAATATACTGGTTATTATCGTAGCAGTTGTAAGTTGAAGTGTAAAGCTACAATGGTAATAAAAACTTAAAGCTCCAAGTCGTAACTTCGGTAGTTGTTCAAAAGCCTACAGCAGCTGTAGTGGACTAAATAGTCATTGCAAGCAGTTACAGCGACCGTCGTCGCGCCGCCGTCTAGCACGCGGCGCGACGCGCGAGGCGCGGGCGGGGGGCGCGTAGTGGTGTGCCGTGTGCGGTACCTGCGGGCGGCGGCGCATCCCGCGGGAAGCTGCGGCGCATCCCGGTGCAGTCGCCCCCTCCGCACCCCTCGCCTCCCCGCGCCGCACCCCCCGCCGCCCCCCGCGCGCCGCGAGCAGAGCGCGTGCGCCCGCCGGCCGGCCGGCAACTCAGTACACCGCCGCGCCGCGACTGTAACGCACGCGTGTGACTCGAGCGGCGAAAACGATCGAACGCGTTACACCTCCTTCGACCAGTGCGAGAGGGTAACCTCTCGAAACCGACAAGATTACTTCTCAAGTGGAAATGCCTTCCAGCCTATTCGGCGGGGACCTGGGCGGGGGAGGAATAGTAGAGGACCGCGCGTACCAGCTGGCTCTGGAGCTGAGCATGTTGAACTTCGGCGAGAGCCTGGCCGCGACCAACCCCCTGGCGAGCCCGCTGGGCTTCGCCCCGGCGCCCGACGACCGCGCCAAGAAGTCGCAGAACATGACGGAGTGCGTGCCCGTGCCGTCGTCGGAGCACGTCGCCGAGATCGTCGGCAGACAAGGTAGGAGTGAGGTTATGTAGTGCTGCGCCACCCTTATGTAAGGGCACGTGCCGCGCCGGTTTGAGGTTATGTTCGATTTCAGGCGTCCGCCCTGAAAGCGAGCGGCGGCCAGATCGAGTGCACTGTGCAGGCCGTGAGTCTCGTAGCCGCACGTAGCTGCACCGTAGACGTGCCCCCGCCGGCCGGTGAGCGGCGTGCACTCGCAAGTCGCAACTATGAGCATCGCCGCGAGCCCTTTTCTCGGCCGACCCGCGATTTCTCGGTATTTTCGACGGTCCCGGCCCTAGTGGAGCCGAAATTCGAAAAAACTGTGGTCCACTAATTAAAATCGGGGAGCAAAAAACGGGGTACCTTTCGAAATATTTTTTGTCGAGGGTAGCGAAAAAATACCGACAAAGGCGGGTCGGTCGCGTTATCTCCCGAACTAATTTCGTAAATGTGCATCGAATGCAAAAACTTAATAGACCGGTGATTCTGTTACTTTAACTTTTATCTAAAATGGTTTTGGAGTGTTATTATCCGAGCGCCGGGGTAGTTTGTGGATCTACCGCCTTTGGAGGTAGTTTCGGAGATGTAGGTGTGTGGGTACTACCGGTACTACGAATGTGAATGTCTCGGTTGAGGTGAAGGTAATGCGGCGTAGGCGTTCGACCTTTTTATTTACTTTTCCATTATTTTTTAGGATTCCCTTTTTTATGTGTTTGCCGTCATGTATAGTTTTGTAATTCACAGTCATCATCATTCATCAACGTTTGTAGTATTATAATCGTTAGTTAAAAATACTTAAAACTGTAAAATTGTTACTCCCTAATGAATAGCCAAGCCTAATCACAAAAATTTCCTCCAGCTTTTTTTTTTTTAATTAGCCTATGCTGTCCCACTGCTGGGCAAAGGCCTCCCCCAGGGTCAGGCTCCAGCTTGCGAAGTAATAATTATTAAATTAACCTAAGTACATTTAAATAAAAATTATCATTTTGCGGATTCGAACCGGCGCGGCGGCGACCGCTCAGCCTTGTCCACTGTCATATTTGTATAAATTGTACCACAAACAAAAACATGCTTTCGAGGGTTACTGACGTACACAGAATATTTCAAGGTACTTACACAAATAACACCGTCTGCATAGCATGCATCAGGAAAACGCTGGTATACTTTTTTAAGCCTTAAATACAATTTGTAAACAAAAAATGTTACTATTGTGGCTATTTACATGAAAGTATGGGTTTTTGATTGAAAAAAAAAAAGATATTTAGGGGGGGGGGCGCTTGTAAAACAAGAAGGTACCAGGATGACATAGTGTAGTAGGTGGTCGTTGTAAATAAAACGGTTATTTCGTAAGGCTTATCTCTCACAATATAAACATACACCTCAGTAAACAGGGGGCCAAAACTGGTCTAGTTAGGGTCGCCACACACTACACTCCGTTAACGCTAACAGAATCATTGACATCTATTTAATGACATAAATGCGGCTTCCTTGAAGGTTTTATGTCATAAGTTATGGATTTAAAAAACCATAAAAATTTCGCATGTAATTGAATATTTATGAAAGGATTTATCTGTCAGATTTAGTATTTTATGCCTATTAAGGTAATCAAACGTTATTTTAATTTAAATGAGTAAATAAATTGATAATAAGTACATAAAATCCTGAGTATATAAAGCAATAAAACTTAAAGTAGGCGAATATAATTTAGCACTGGAATACATAATCACTGTCCCTGTATGTAAATCATCATACTAACTTGATACGGAATTGAAAAATTAACTATTAGATGTTATAATCCTTAACATTTTCTAGTTTAAATTATATTTTATACTGACAATTGACATTAAAAGAAAATATATTAATCATGGATTCACATGGCCCATGGCCATGGCTACTATATCCCTCAACCTGAACATTTTGTGGAACGCTTTACGGAAATACTATCAAGCCTATTGATTTGTGCTTTAACATAGTAATTTTTATTATCTGTATGTAGATGTATTATCATCAGTCAGTCAAGGACCTAGGTATCTCCATCTCCGACGCGAGTCCTCACGAAGTTCAGATTTTAGTTAGTAATAATGATAGAGGAAATGTACTGTATGCATTTTTGTTATAAATTTTTATTCGCGTACGCAATAACTACTTAACTGTGCCGATTTTTATACTTTTTTTACTATATTTAATGTGATAGAAGCTGCATCACAATTAAGAAAGTTTTCAATTTTCAGTAGGAGTCAGCAAGTATGTAACATATAATTCAAGAACGAAATGTTTTATTTTTCGCAACACCACTTCTGCATCATTCATTTTAATTTGTAACCGTTTGTTAACTCGTTAAAACGAGTTCAATTTCCATTATCGTGCGACAGCTGTAAACGCCCCGTCGCGGTCGATAGTGTGCTATGACCCTAACTGCTACTCAACTCGAGTCACAAACTAACAACAAAGTATTTTATCGTCTATATAAGTCCTTATTTTGACTTCCAGTCGTAATTTGTAAAGACATCGTTATTTCGTAACAAATACTTTAAATGAGAACGCTAAAGAAACGGTAGTCAAAACAACAGTTAATTTCAAGTAGATGTTGCTCGCAACTCGCAACTTAGCTGCGATGAAATTCAAATATCACGCGGGAACCGTACTTATTTGTAAGAATCCAATTATCTTCATTCTTCATACCAAACATCAAAATATTTTATGCCCTTCTTCGGGATTAAAAGTCCATATCTATCAAAATCGGTTCAACCATATATTAACGTGAACAGACAGACTTTCGCGTTATATTAGTAAAAATATTCCCATACAAACACAATAATATGTACTTACTGAGCTGTGTCTCGACTCTTGAATTCACAACACATACAAAAAAGCTCGCGAGTCGCGACTTGTAAGTTGTAACCTTGTCGAAGTAAGTCGCGCCGCGGCCGCGTACACTCGCGACTCCAACGGCCGCCGCGCTCAGTGCGACAAGGTGTTATGTAGATATAGGTTATGTTTATATTTAGGTTTATTGTGGAGCTCATTTTCTTTGTTCTACTTTGTTTTAAGTATACTTTCCTGTAACCAATATTCGATCGGATACGTTCGAAGAAAATATTGAACAAAATAAACTTGTTAGTCTACTGGATTCGATACAATTTTATAAGCAATGAAAATATCTAATCTACTAAAACGACCCAAAATGTTATAGTACGCAGGTATTGGTACTTAATAAGTTCTGCAAAGTACAATATTAAATTTTGTCTTACTTAAAGGGCACTCAAGAGTTTCTACATAAACAGTAAATACACAGTAGGTAAGCTTTTTTTTCTTCTACAAAACTACCTTTACTACCTACTGTGTCTTCAATTAGTATTTTTTGTACTCGTTTTCGAATAAAAGCAATTCTAAGAGCTTTTGAATGCTCATACAATGGGTAGAATGGTAGAAACTCAATACTAAGATGTGCTCTCGTGTGGAAGTACTTTAGTACCTGCAGACGCTTGGGGCTCATGTTACCCTGGTAACAGGGATTAATATATATTTTCAACTAGATTTTGCCCGTAATTTCCGCACGGGTACATATGAATAGAAAAATGAATCATATTATGATTCATATCATGATTCTTCAAAGCGACCATTTTAGCCCCGCTGTACATTTTTCTGTAATAAAAACTTTCCTGAGTTCTTTCCCAGGACTCAAAGTTACAAATATATATATATACATGTCATCAAAGAAAACTAATTAATTGGTTTGAGTGATAAGACAGAAATAAGCATGCGAGGCTCGCTTTGAAGAAACATGATATGAATCATAATATGATTCATTTTTCTAAAATCGTAAAATGCAACTCTGCTTGCAATTCATTTCTGTATTTTTGTACTGATTTGACATTTGTCAGTTTGACAGTTTTGACAATTCATTTGCTGAATTGATTGAGAGGAATTGCTAAATGTGACAATTTAGCCCCGCTGAACTGGAAGCTAAAAGCGACATACAAGCTTTTTCAGAAAGCCCCGGCTTCATAATAATTTCCTCTCTGCCTCAGAGTCAGCCCATCTCTCTCTTTTTCAGTCAACTCGATCCATTAATATTATCTCAACTAGCACAAGCCCAATATATTATAAATATTTTCTGTCTACCCGCTTTGTTGAAACTTTCTTCCTCTACCAGCTATTCTCTTATGAGTTGACGCCCGCATCTTTTTATCGCGCGGGAACCGTAAATTTTCCGGGATAAAAGGATCCTATGTCCTTTTCAGCAAAATCGGTTCAGTGGTTTGAATGTGGAGAGATAACAGACAGACAGACACATTTTCGCATGGATATTTTTTCAATTCACTAGTCTACTCCAATTCATCTACGTCTCTGGTAGCACAAGACATTAGACAATAATATTCTCTGTCTACCCGTTTGTCTTCGCTCCTCGCTCTGACGTCACGTCCGGTGCACTCGGTGATGCGCGGGCGCACGTCGATTGTAACTTATAAGCTCATTGTGAGTGTTAGGCAAGGTCAAGTTGTGAAGCTTTTAAGTTTTATGACTTTTTATAAAATAAGGGGGGCAAACGAGCAAACTGGTCACTTGATGGAAAGCAACAAACAAAATGTTTTCAGTAGTCCTAGTATTCGTTGCGCTGAAATTCGTGTATTGTAATTTGTACGGGAACCGTACATTTTTAGTGGATAAAAACTATCCACTAAAAATGTTATGCAAATCTTATGGATTTTGGATGGTAATTGTTATATTTCATGGGGTGTCGGTTTGCGTAATACCTCTATCGTGAGAATCGCCGACACATCACACGATAGATGTTCAATTGTTATGCGACAGCCGGGTACCGCTTGGGGATTGGTCTTATAGTTAAAATTCTCATTGTTTTTAGTTAGACCGATTTTGTTAAATTTTTGTGTGCGTATCGTGTCGGTATGAATTCTGAATTAGTAATTTCACTAATATAGTTGTTCTCATACCAGAAATGTAGCCAAACGTTTGCCGGATCAGCTACATAAACCATAATAAACACGTTAGGAATATAGTTGCAAAACTTCTGAAAAATTCCGAAAAATTCCGGAATACTTCTGGGAAAGTTTCTTTAAATTTGAATTATTCAAAATGAATTTAATAAAAAAAAAATATGAATTTTTATTTATGCTGAAAAATCGTATTTTGCATCAATCATCGATCGCCGCCGCGCATAGAGCGTCGCCCGCCGGCCGCTATCACCGCTTCGCACGCGCCGACTGCCACGGCGAAATATTCGACGGAAACATTCGATTGCGGGGTACGAATCTTTCCGCGGGGTGAGGGAAAACTTCTCCGGGGAGCATCTCCCTTCCGCACCGCCGTCGCCCGCTCGTACTGGCGAGCGAGTCGTGCGAGCGGGCGACGGCGGCGCGGAAGGGAGATGCTCCCCGGAGAAGTTTTCCCTCACCCCGCGGAAAGATTCGTACCCCGCATTCGAATGTTTCCGTCGAATATTTCGCCGGAATAATTCAATGGAAATATACGTGTTTGTTTGTGGTTTGTGGTGGTTGAGTGAATTATTTGTTCAGTGGCACATTACGTACTTAAGTAAAATATAAATTGTTTATCTATACCTACTTCTAGGTTTAATATTATAAATGCGAAAATGGCCAATGGGATTGATTAATCTATACTTACCTACTTATTACTTACTTATATCCATACTATCCATACTAATATATCCTATTGTAAGTAAATCAGAATAAAAACCATAAAAAATAAACGAACTTATATGATTAGGTATTATCAAAGAAAAGTAACAAGCCGTTACCAGCCGCTATTTATCGCTAGTAATGATAATAAGCCAAAAAAGCCGTTTCTCGCCGCTTGGCTAATAATGTTAGTAACCGGCATCACATATTCTTAGATACACAACTAAAGATAAATAGTTTACAACTTCCAAGCGCAATTTTCCTCGTTATTTTTGACAGTTGAAATATTCCCAAAGTTTCGGAATACTTCCGAAGTATTCGACGGGAATAATTCGGAATCTTTCCCGCCAGCATCTATAGTTAGGAATAATGTTCAGTATTGAGAGTGATAGTCACAACTCGGAGTAGGGGTTGATCATTGATGCGTAACCGGTCCAACCAAACCGGCTGACGGATGACTCGCCGACAACGCCGACACTTGCCGAGTGCCGACATTCACCGACACTCGCCGACAGTCGACATAACGACAATTATTATTGAGCAGGTGACAGTTTTGGATGAGAGACAGATACTGTTTAAAAGTTAGCAGGGCCAGGGGAACTTCACAATCGTTGACCTATCTTGACAACTTAAGTTTTGTATGAAATGTCATAAACTGATAAGTCATAACAGTAGGACTTTATTTAGAATCAATTAAAGTTCTAAACATTGGGTGTTTTACCATACATGTAGTTGATAGAGAATCAGTATGCACGGTACTACGAGTACTATTGATGAACTCAATAATTTCGGGTCAATTGAAAAAGACAGAAATATGAATTCCATGAACCGGAATAGTCTGGCTAGGAAAACCTGCACTGTACAAAAGGTCAATCCGAATGCATTTCACATTCACCAAAAGTCAGGACTTTTCATAGAAAGATCATAAAGGCGTTTTCAAGAAGTTTGGGAGAACATTACAGAATGATACATAATGAAAAAAGAAAAGATGGAACGTCACAGAATAATACAGAATTGTCATTATATACCTTTAACTAGATTTACTCATGTCTAGTTTTAAAAACCTCCGAAAGTGATCATCAGTTCTTCGCAAAGGGCACTTCTCGATGGGCATACAAACTTATTTTGGCAAGGCACAGTAAACCCGTCAAAAAACCTAAGAAATTGAGCATCAGTTCTTCGCAAAAGACACTTCTCGATGGTCATACAAACCTATCGTGGCAAGGGCCATGGACCAGTAAACCCGTCAAAAAACCTAAGAAATTGATAATCAGTTGTTCGCAAATTTCTCGATGGTTGCACAAAGGTATTATTGTGACAAGGCACAGTCTAGGGCCCGGCGTCCGCAGTTCGTTCCGGTCGACGCCACCGCCAGGGTCAAGGCGACTCCTGCACACTTCTGCGCTCCCAGTAACCACGCTCGCGGGGATCATTATGTGGAAAGAGAAAGGATGATCCAAATCGGTTCAGCGATAGCGTACAGACAGAAAGACAATTTTACATAATATAATTCTACTACCAAAAATTCGTTTCGCAGTACATTTTGAGACAAATTATAGTAGACCATCCTATCACCTATGCTATGTCCTTTCCCGCGAAGTTGCACCGAATTCGATCAAGAATCAAGAAACATTGGCCTATTAATAGTCTATACGGAGAGGAGAGGAGTTTAGAACAGTCTAAAGATTTGAAAAAGCGGTTATAGCGTGAAAAGCTAACAGATATAGACAGACAGACTCAATTATTTTAAATTATAATGTAAGGATTTGATAATACTGATATTTCACTGGCAGTGTTATAAGATATTCGCCTAATAAACTTCCAAAGAGGTCCAAACGTTCCAAAGAGGTCCAAACGTTCCAAAGAGGTCCAAACGAAATAAAGTCAAGTTGTACAATGTTTACAACGCTAGTACATGAGCCGCCACATGTGGCGACATTCGCACATCTGCTCAACTTCCATTAACGTATCCTGTTCTCGAAAAACACGAGTTTTTGTTCGCTATAATGTCGTAGGCGCGTAGAAAATTGTAATCATGAAGAAATAAATCGAAGTGCGTCCAATGCGGCGCTCTCGGCGACAACAAAACAGCGTCTACACAAATATAGCGCATCGGATAAGAACTCTTTTTATCGTAACGACAGCACAACAAATAATTTGCGTTGGCACTGCAATTTGAAGCTTATCGTGACGCGTTAAGGTTTATAATTAAACGGGGTTCCCGGCGGATCGCGCCGCGCTGCTGCCGCGGCAATTAGGAAGTGGTTCATTAGGGTCCCTAAGTTTCGCAGACGGGGGGTACCACGTGACGTCACGCCGCTATCGGCCTAGTTCACTGCACTTGTCTCGAAATAAAATAAAAAAAACGCAGAATGCATTAAATTCATAATAATATAATGAATTTATGACAAATCTCACAGTAAGCAAGTAAAGGCACCTCTCAAGCTTAAATACTTTGAAGCCCGGTTTCTTGACACGACAGGACAAGAGTTTCACGCTTTTAATTTGCTAACATCAAAATTTACCCAATCAACAACGTTGTTGAATAGATATTTGAATTCTGAATATTTGAATAGATATCTGAATTCTGAGGTTTGACCAGAGTCATACCTCAGAATTCAGAAGACGTTTAGGCTGCAGAGCGTGCCAAACAATTCTAGAAACATACTGTTTACTCTCGAAAAACAACCCTCCTGACGCAGTTGAGTAGGAGTAACCTTTTCTGGGACACGCGAGGCGCCGTGAGTGACAGAGACGGGTGATCACTCAAAATAAATAGATAAGGATGCAAGATGTATGCGATGCATCTGTCATGTAACAAAAACGGGGTCGTGGAATTTCGGGACGTCTCAACGACATGTGCCGGTTTTTTACGTTCATTCAACGTCTAACTCTAACAGTTAACAGAATTACTAAATTCTATTTAGTAATCCTGTTAACTTTTGAAGTTGGCGTTTAAAGTTAATCCATACTTATAATTATAAACGCATGTGTGTTTGTTTGTCACTGTATGTTAGCGATTTTCATCCTGAAAAGATATTCGGTTCTACTACTTGTACTATTATCTCTTCTGTGGTTCTACCGTCTACAGTTCTACAAATTACAATCTACACCAGTCTTTCCCAAAATGGGCGATTTCCCTTGTAGGCGCTGGAGGTTTAAAGGGGGGCGTTGTGTAGAGGCTTGGGGAGTGATCTATTTCATCTGTATGCATTTAAAATTGAAACAAGGGCGCTAAAACATAATTTGTTTACAAAGTGGGCAGTAGACAAAATAAGTTTGGGAATCCCTGATTATGAAAATAACGAACTACGGCATAAAATCAATTCATAGCATCGCACCTCGAAGCATCGACCAACTTTTTTGGTAGTCGTATAACCTACTTTACGCAATCGGTTAATTCTGCCATATGGCACGCGCCTACCACCTGTCTGTACCAGGGAAGCAGCACCTGTCAAGTGGTTCATCTGTCCCCGTGATGTATTCATTTAATAATTCGCGACTTGTCACTGACCAATTTTCGGCTTCGGTAAACGTTTCGACTTTTTTTTCACTTACAAGACCTTTATTCCCAAAGCATAAAGATTAATTTCCAACGGTAATCAAGCGAAACTTGACTGTCCACTGTCCAGTATAAAGTTGTCAGTACTTAACTTATGACAGTATAATTAAGTGACCAACGTATTAATTTCTGAAATAGTCGGAAGGCATATTTCTCTTCCTGGTTTTGTCACAAGCATTTTAAATACATCATAATATTGCATTTTAATTACCATACTGTAAGGGCTTCATTTGGTTATTTTTCATAATTAGTTACTACTACTGCAATTAATAATAATTATAGTAATCTGTTATCTGCCAGAGGAAATAAAGACTAAATAAAGTCAAAACTTTATTTAAAATTTCATTGTGTAAAAGTTGGTGCCTCGTTTAATTTACATTATAATTTATAATACAGCTGAATTAAAAACGATTTCTTAATCTTCAAAACAGTAAATCGAGAGAAGGCGACCTCTTTTAGGCACTATAGCATTAGGCAGGTGTGGATCTGATCATAGATCTTATGCCAGAAGCGCGATTTATCTCATTAATTAATTTATCAAAAATCTAATCTAAAATAATAAACCCATTAGAATATAATTAAGAAAAAATATAACCTGTTAATATCGAATGCGTGTGACCTCTTATCCATACGAATAAAATATCTGTGTCTATATTCTGTTTCCTCTTTAAGTTTAAGCCGCTAAACCCATTTTTATAAAATTTTTGTTCTTGATAGTTTGGCTTTCGGAAAAGTGCGGGATATTTTTTACTGTCGCAAAGTGCACGGTTACAGCGCTAGAATTATAGGGCAATGGAGATCTACTAGTTTTGTGCCTACCTTGTGACTTAAAAAAAACGTTAAATGTCATTATAGTTCAAAGTTCGAACTTCGAATGTACTTTTAAACGATCGAACACACATTTCGAATTTAAATCCTATTGTTTTGTTAATAAGATTCAAGTTATATGTTCAGTCCAATGACACGACCGTTCATACAACATATTCGTTGACCGTTGCGTTTCCCATACAATTTGGGCGCACCTGGTATTTAACGTGTTTTATTGTTCATGTAACATTTTAGGTGACCTAACTACGTCAGGAAATATCTAGACATGGCCCTAATTTAGCTTTATTATATTATGTGTACCTAGGCATGGTTATAGTTAAGGCTAATTTAACTTTAACCTTAACTTTGACCACAGAATTTGACAGAAGACGGTGCTGGTCCAACAAGGCTTTTAATGAACCTGGGCGGGGGCGCTGCTGGTAAAGGAGGACTGTCAAAAATGGCGTTTTTGTATGATGACAGCGTTAGTTCCTCTTTGCCACGTGCATTTAAAGCCTTGTCGAGCTCTATGGTTATGGTTAAATATGGCGTCCATTTTTTACTTTAACCAAAGATTGACATTTGGCATTGTAGTTATAGTTATAGTTACGGTTAAATAGTTAAAGTAAGATAGTGCAACCCACCCTAAGTAATTAAATACAAAATAGGTAATGCGTACATACATTTTACCCCCGTGTGAAATCGAGCGAGTAAGGGCGTTTCATGTCAGCTGCGTTTGTCGTTGGTCGCGTGAGCAATAGAACTATTGGGCATATAAAACACCAGTTAATTTAAGTATCAGTCAATTAATAATATTATTCGTCAATTCATTAACGCCCATTTACAACTATATAAATTATATTATGATTTATGACACTACATATTAAAATATGAATATTACCATTTAGGTATATTTGTTAAAGTCCAATTAATAATAATTAATGAAGTAATCAACGTCCTCTCTGATACATTTCCAAGAACTCAAGGAAAACTATTACGATTTTGATGTAACCAACATTTTTCCTCAAATATGTACCGCGTCTAATTAATGAGAAAATATTCGAATGATGGTGATTTTTATGTGTTATTTTCACACATAAATTCATCCATCAATGTAACATTACTTCCTATGAATCATACAAATAATATGACTTATTGTATATTATTCATAATCTGTATTCTGTACCACAGAATATATATTAGTAGTACCAATCTGTACGGACGTCGGGTTATCGTGTGCGACGTAAACTGAGGTGTTTACTGTTTATATAACATTCATTATTATTATAAAATAAATATTTATTGTAAGTATTATTATATTAAATTATACGTGGGAGAGCCATGCCATGGCACGAATAAGCCGGCTCGACCGGAGAAATACCACGTTCTCACAGAAAACCGGCGTGAAACAGCGCTTGCGCTGTGTTTCGCAGAGTGAGTGAGTTTACCGGAGGCCCAATTCCCTACCCTATTCCATTCCCTACCCTCCCCTATTACCCTATTCCCTCTTAAAAGGCCGGCAACGCACCTGCAGCTCTTCTGATGCTGCGAGTGTCTATGGGCGACGGAAGTTGGTGAAATCAGGTGACCCGTTTGCTCGTTTGCCCCCTTATTTCATAAAAAAATATATCATAAAAAATAAACTACCAATTTTCTAAACAATAAACACATAGAGAAGAACACACACACATATTATTTGGAAGGTGCCGTGCACGCTCAGCATGGCCACTGTAGAGTGGGTTTTTAGATTCATAATAGATACAGAAAATCTGTCATTTTGTACACAAAATCTATCATTGATAAGTAGTTATTACTGCTGTGGCCAGACACTGCACATCCTGCGGAAGATTACGCTAAAATTGGAAGAGAGCTTTTGAAAAAAGAGTTACTAGATGACGCCCGCAACTCCGTTGCGCCAAAACTCGTTTATCGCGCGGGAACCGTACATTTTTCCGGGACAAAAAGTATCCTATGTCCTTTCCCGGGACTCAAAGTATCTCCATACCAAATTTGAGCAAAATCGGTTCAGTGGTTTGGGCGTGAAGAGGTAACAGACAGACAGACACACTTTCGCATTTATAATATTAGTATGGATGGATAGACTACTATAATAACTCTATACTTTCAAAAGTGCCACGTCGACTGAGTATATTATTTCTCGTTGCAATAATGTATGCAGTTCTCTTTTTGCTACACAAATAAAAGTTCTGAATAAAAAAAGTGCTGTCGCAAGTACAGTCATTAAAATTGTCGACGCATTGTGAAGGGTACTTTACAAACAGCGTTTAAACTAAAAACTGCATTCACATTGGCACTTTCAACAAAAGAACGTATCTGTATTGTAAAACTGCCCTTTGTTAAAAAAAAGACCGGACAGCGTTAACTTTGAAATTCCAGTTAAACTCTATACCTGCTCCTGCATCACCGGACACGATCTAGTGCGTTTCGACTTAATTATTTCGACATTAACGTTTCGTGACCTTTAAGATTATTTAATTTATTATGTTAAATTAGTTTTTATATCGACGAGTGACGTTTATTTATCCGTATAAAAAGTTAATCTGGGCTTAGGACACTTGTGTTGATAAAATCCTTTTCAAACGATTGAAATTTTAAGAGTTCCATCATGGTTTAGGAGATATCTTAATAATATAAAATCTGTTATGGGGTACTTTCTAGCCCCCTTTTATAAAAAAAAAATATTTATTTTACAAACTAGAAATAGAGAAATACAAAAAACACAAAATTAGTATTTTCGGCATACGACCGTCCACGAAATTGGATGGATGGAGACTGACTGGGAATTTGGGAAGATGCTTATATGTTTTATATATTAAAGGGAATAGGATTGCTGATGACGATGAAAAGAATATGGATAGGGCTTAGGTAACGGAAAAGGCTAACATGGATAGGATATAAGTTATAACAGCACGCACAGATGTGACAGAAGCTAACCTTATGGCGGCTCTCGACATATGGCGGCTCTCGACATAGGCGAACGCGTTGGCCAACGCGTCTGCAGACGCGTTGGCAGTGCGCTTGCAACGGCGTTTGTGAGTAATCCACACATAGGAAGGTCGTTCAGTATGCTTTGGATCGCGCCAATGTGCGGACGGATTCAAAATGGATGTTGAGTCGCTAACAGCTGCAGCTGTTTATTTATTCACAGCTTATAATTACTTTGTAAATATGGACAAGAAAAAGTTTTTAAAGAGTATTCTCGAAATAAATAAATAAAAGGCGAGAAAACGTAACAAACAAAGAAATAAACTCACTTTTACATAATATTTTATAATATTAAAATAATATAAGTAATTATTTTATTACCTACTTATTATTTATTAAATTATTACATACAAATATTATTACATATTATAATAATTATCATAATTATAACTCCGGGCAAACTGATCGCGCGGCCTATGTGTGGATGGAGCGCGAAGCTTGCGACAAATGTCCTTTGATCTTTTGCCGACATTTCCGACCCGCGCGGCAAGCTCGCAGACGCGTCGGCCAACGTCTAAATACCTACGGCCAACGCGCGAACGCCTGTTCTACACATTGGGCCAACGCGTCTGCAAACGCGTTGGCCAACGCGTTCGCCTATGTCGAGAGCCGCCAATAGGCGAACGCGTTGGCCAACGCGTCTGCAGACGCGCTGGCCCAATGTGTAGAACGGGCGTTCGCGCGTTGGCCAACGTCTAAATACCTACGGCCAACGCGCGAACGCCCGTTCTACACATTGGGCCAACGCGTCTGCAGACGCGTTGGCCAACGCGTTCGCCTATGTCGAGAGCCGCCATTAGAGAGCAGCAGAAATATACTATGTATTAGATTTAAAAAAAAAGTTTGAATACAACATAATATTATGTATAATTGGTATTGCTTGACGCAGTATTTTGGCAAACTGTAAATTTTGGTATTAGTACACTTTGAGGGTTAAATGAACCTTATGCCACCGTGATAGGGGCGTTCACCCCGTCCTTGGCGCAAACTTTAAAAACATAGTGTAAGATGAGACGACTGGAGTACTCAAAGACTTGCAAGGCAAAGTAAATAATATATTGTGCGTAAGCTCATCATAGAAAATTGAAAAGCTCTTTTTATATGAAACTAGCTTTTGTCCACAGCTCGTATTTGATTCCCTATTCACACTTAGCGCAGTTTCAAGTTTCTAGCTTTAGTTCTAGGGTTAGCCCATGTGTTGTTATCAGTCAATCAGCTTTGCCTTTTCTTGGAATAAGATTTTTATAAAATGTGACTGAAAACACAATAAAAGAATGTGACAGACATCTGCAGCTGAAAAGCAAAGCAAAACACCGGTTCGGTTGTCAAAGCAGATTTTTTAATTTTGGCTAGTGGCAAGTTTTGTCCGTGGTATTTAATTTGTGGTTGTAGTGAAGTGGATTTATATTTCAGACTTTCCAAACCACGATATGAGCTACCTTCATAATAGTTTGAATGAAATTCGTCTCGTGGGATCAGTCCTAGCAGTTCTTCTGACTAGGTAGGTTTTCTTGTTTGTTTGTTTGTGTACGAGTTTGAAGTTTAGTCCGGAGTGACCAGGCCAGCAGCGGCGGGGAGGAGGTCGCGCGTAGTGGGTGGCGAGCGCGACTCGTGTAAGCCGATATTTCCCTCGTGAAAATGTTCAATGGCCGGTGTCGTGTTGCGCTGCGTGTCGTCAGCCTTTAGATTTTCGATGCTGGTACATTATTTCGCGTCATTAATTATTGTGTACGGTTTTTGCTCTCGTAAGCCACCTGCCGCCGCAATTAAACGCGCTCGTTCACCTTCGTATCGAAATCCTCGCGGAAAGGGCCGGAGTCGCGACGTTTTTGTCGACGGCGGCACTAGCTTGGAGCGGCAGCTGGCGGAAAGACGCCATCTGTGGAGCGGTGCGCCGGAAAGCGTTTTTGTTTTTCGAAACGCTTTAATATTTTGATAATGTATGCAAACTATCGGCCGAGCGACAGTTGCGGCACGCGTCGTCACTCGTGACTCGTCACACCCGACGACACCCGACCCGACACAATTCATAATTAATTTATTTTCAAATATGTAAATACATAATAAGTATGTAGTTCTACATTATATTGAGTTTATATTAACGTATTTATTGACTGTTAACTTTCCTGTATCAATTCATTAAAGGTGCCCATACACTTCGATCGATCGTCAAGAAAATGTCCAATCGATCTTTTGAACGTAAAATCGTTTGCGATATTGCTACACACGTACAATTTATCGTTCGATTTTAACATCGAGGAGATAAATCGTTACGATAATTGTCCCGTGTATGGCCACCTTAACTTCTAAGGGTCAATTCAGACCGCAACGCGACGAGGCGAGGCGAGGCGCGGCGCGGCATAAATTTGTATGGATTTGACAGATTTCAATTGCGTGAGACGTCTTGCGAATCTGTCAAATCCATATAAATGTACGCGCATCTACGCGTCGCGTTGCGATCTGAATCAACCCTATAACAACTTAATGTCAAGACGTGTCAACTCAAATCAAATTCGACATCAATAACGATGGACGAACGTCCAATATTAATATTGACATCTTGTTATTCAAATTACCTCCATCATCTACATTTTGTCAAATATAATATATCGGTTTCTATAGACTAAATTTATTATATTTAATTAAAACGTCACCCGAAAGCCTGCTAAAATACTTTGAGTGTAAAAAAATGTCGAAACTCCATCTGCGGCTCGCACCTGCCGTGTTTTTACATCTGAGATCGCGCCGCCTGATAATTTCTGTTCGCCTGGTACCTTTTAAAATTATTTCCACCGTTAACCATACCTCGAGAACAATATATTAAATAACCTGCTTTCAATAATGCACCTTTTACATCCATTATGACAACCGAAACCTCGGGGGCTTTCGAAAACACGTTACCATTTTGACTGTAATTGAATACGAAATAATTTGTGGATGAAGAAAGGATTTAAGTTAGCAAATAATGTAAATTGCAATTAGGTTAATAATTTTACTAAATTTGTCCGCAACTTTTTCGGGAAATTCGGTCAAAGCTGGCCACCGCACATTTTCAGGGAATAAAATCTTATGTCCTTTCTTGGACAACAAATTGTCACCATACCCATGAAAATTTCTTCAACGGTTTAATTATAACAGACAGACAGACAAATATGTAGATGGAACATATATTTTAGTATCGATTAAATTATCACAACAAAGTAGCCAAGTTATAAAACTTTCGATGGACAATAAAATCGATCGCAACAAAACCGAAGCCGGTATCGTCTACGAAAGGGAGAGCTGCGCGGTCGCATTCCTTTATAATAGTCCTTACTCCTTAGAACTGAGACGGCCAGCTTTTTACCGTGGAAAATCCAGGTATTACTTTGTAAATTGCATTTAATGTAATAAATCATAGGCGACAGAGTAAAAAAACTATAGTCTATGGAACAATGTTTCTTTTTCAGTTGTCTATGGCGTGGACAAATGAAAAAAATCGGCCAAGTGCGAGTCGGACTCGCGCACGAAAGGTTCCGTATCCGGTTCGCATGCACTAGATAAGTTCAGTCGCGTCTGCAGTCGTTGTTTTCAAAATATTTCAGAAATTTTCGGCCTTGTTGCTAAAGCAAGCTTTTTGAACTAATCTAGCGCAAAGTTAGTTTATATTGCACAGTGCACATCTACATGTAAATTGTATTAAACTTCCTAAGTCCTGGCGAAAAACATTACCACTCTGAAGCATTCAGTAACGCTTTTTAATCGCGCGTATGCTTGTAAATACGTAGTTCAAGTCTGCAGTTCTTGCGGTCTCTTGTGAACATTACCCTTCTGAGTTCTGACGCAGTCGGTCAAATCAGCTATTTTATGCTCCCCGTGTAACATGTGAACCAAATGACTAATGTGGTCGAGCGATTTTACAATAATTGGCGGCGGTCAGCGATTCTCGGAAGAAGTTTTTTCTTTATTACCGACATCGGCCGATCTCGTTTTGTGACCACAATGCAAATATATACAGTAGCGAAACTTAGCCGTGTTCATAAAATCGCTATCGAATTAGTGCATAGTATTCCGATTTTACTATTTTCCGATATTGATGCACCGTTTCTGTTTCATCTCGTCAGTTTCCTATCTTATAGCAGAACAGCAACAGATCGTTATATATAATTCTATGTTTGTCATTTTTGTTAATACCATTTTGACTTTTGTCAGTTCCGAAAAGCACTGGATCCAACAAGAAACAAAGCTGAAATGTTGTATAAAATTACTATGTATTTTGGATTGTGGGCAAAATTTAACGAACTTATTTAGTACTGATCTCTGATGTTTAATCTGAAATCACGCTTCTGTTTCTTCTCGATTCAGGCGGTGGGTCAAAGATGATCTACTGTGTGTTATTATTGATGTATCCTTTGTTCGATATTGTTTTAACTTTCGAGCGAAAATAACGATCAAGACTCAAGATTCTTATGTTTAACCGACTACGAAGCAGAAAAAGGGTATTGATATTGACAAAACGTATGTTTGTCTTATACCTAGCGTCTAACTACTAAACCGATTTTAATATAACACTATACAAGTAAAATAATAACTTTATCCCTATGTGGCGTTGGCTGTTCGATATACAAATTATAGGGGCATTAGTAGTGGGTTCGAACCCACTTCCCGTAATTACGGAGTGTGGGAACCAGGGAACCAGGAGGTACCCCGTACCAGGATCCCAGCTGTCTAGCCAACTATCAGCTTAATATCGGTAATTTTGCAATGAAAACTTTGTTAAACAGAAGTGTACTGTACTGTATGGTATCAATATTGTGAATGAAAATTGTATCTAAGTATTCCAATTTTTAAACATTATAAAAATAAGTATTTTCCTAAAGTAGCAAAAAAAGTGTGTTTTGGCTTTAAAGATTTTATAAAATCGAACAGTTAATTTTAGAAACAATCTTTTGAAAAATATTTGAAAGCTTTAGATGATTTAGAAGAAATAGTAGCTTAGAATCTTTTTTTTTTCAAATTACAATTTCGAAATTTCAAAGCAAGCTAGCTACCCAGGAGTCCAAATAGCAAAGACCTTAAGCACTGTGCTTTGTTTTAAGTCGCACAAAATTACTAGAATTCTATTACACAACATTTATAACAAAAAAGTCTACATTTTTCGTGCTTCACAAAGCTTTCGAAAGCTAAACGAAAACAAAGCTTTCGAACTTGAAAAGAGCTCTGAAATCGAAACTTTAAATAATAACTTAAAGCGTTTTTCCATGTTGGTCAATATGTGTACAGTCGCGAATAATTGTTTACAGTGAGTTAATGTACATTCGAAAGTGTTAAGTACGGACATAATGTGTAATTGATTTTCGACATGGACTTGCGACATTTTGTATGATCCAAAACATGAGACGAGCCACAAGGTTGACAACATGTTTTGTATATGACTCGTTTCATGTCTTGGTCAGAGACCAGCGGGGCTAAAATGGTCGCTTTAAAGAATCATGATATGAATCATAATATGATTTTTTTTTCTAAAATCGCAAAATGCAACTCTGCTTGCAATTCATTTCTGTATTTTTGTACTGATTTGACATTTGTCAGTTTGATGGTTTTGACAATTCATTTGCTGAATTCATTGAGAGGAATTGCTAAATATGACCATTTTGGCGCCGCTGAGCATTTCAGCGGAAAGTATATATCAGTCTTCATTTGCACTTTATGACGTACACAGTATAAGTTGAAAGACAAACGTACATAAATATTTAAGGCTACAATTTGCGCTTTTTCAATGATAATTATAATATTATTTTAACTTTACTGGTATTGTGAGTGAAAAACTATCGTTTCATCAGGCGATCCCATTACTTGTTTGCCTACAAAAAAGGGGCCAGTTCAAAAGGAAAAGAGTTCTAGGAAAAATATTAAAACATTTGTGGGAAAGAGCAGATACGATCTTTTTGGTTGTCGGCGTTTCGACATAGTACCTGCGACACAATATTATATTTATTGCTTTTGTCCGAGACCCAAATGAGGATATAAATTAAGTTTTCTTGGTGGTCTTTTAATTGGAAAATATTTGCAAATTTCACAACAAAGAAGTCTTCTTTACTTACGTCATTTGAACTTTAAAGTTTCAACGACAAAAAAGCAAAAAAGAATACTGAAAGAACATTGATACTCTTTAGTTTATCAGACTTTTTTTTAATACAATCTATAATATTTACTAGGGTCGCACGAATCGATAGAATGTTCTGTGTGACTAAATAACAAAATCGAAGTAATAAATGTTTATCGTAAAGACGAAAGCATGTCTATTCAAATTCTTAAATGTATCAAATTTTAACCGTGAAATAAATTATATTATGATGCGTCATAAAATACTTATGTTGTTTAACGCTTTAACGTTATGGTAACCTATTACATTTTAATTTTTATATTAAACGTGTAAATTGCAATGTAAAATAGCGATATTATTATTAAGCTAAGCTTAATCTATGTATTCAATCGTATGTAGCATATCACATACGGCACTAAATCACCCTTGTAACTTATTAAAGGGCGTAAATCCAAAAATTATGTTGTAAAAATCATCAAGAATTGGGCATATATTTCGCATAAGTATATCCGGTATATTATAATATGTATTAACATATCAACATTCAACATAATTAAAACTTAAAAACCGATTTTACTAGTTCATTAACTCTTGTCATTTAGATCAAAGATTGCCGCTACATTAACGACCTTTAGACAAGGATTTTTAGGCGCAAAGCCAAAATCAGAACTAATGCCGCCAAACTGGGAAATGTCACAAGAGACAGTTGTACTCACGCCATCCATAATGTCATCCAAGTAAAATTTGTGGCAGAATTATGAAATAACGTTAGTGTAACTTTGAGTGTCATCCATGGACCAAGCCCCATTAACAATGTCATCCACGCCACGCGCCATCCTTGTAAAACTGTAGTTCAAAATAATTTATTATCCAATCGAACATTTCTCATAACTCTTAAGAATAAAATGGCAAGAATGGCACTACAATTATTATCGTAATTGAGGTCTCCAATTTGCAAATAATTTATTAACAATAAACACTTATATTATAAATCCCATCGTGTTACGTTACTTACCAAGAAGAGACGTAAAACATTTTACTGCCTGGTCTATTTTATTCGTCATGGTCATATAACTCCACAATCAAATTAAAACATAAACTTGGGCAATACATAAACTTAAAAAACATATAAAATTAAGAGTAGGTATAGTTCAAATTAAATCTTGATCAAGGTAAAATATTTGAGCAACGGACCACCGCGATTTGACCGGCCAAAGTCACTTACAAGTAACATTGTTTGGCCACCGGCTAAGTCCGCGGTAGGTAAAACTTACCACATGAACTATAATATCTGATGTCACTATCGCGAAGCTGACCAATAGACGTCGATCATGGGTAATAAGTGAATAGCGTTCGTAATCGCTGTATTGGCCCATTCGTAAGTCAAAAAGCGGTACATTTTTAATTCGAGTACTAAAATCGCTATACTTTTCGGTCACGTGGTATTGCAGTTACGATTGTTTACGCGGGTCCCTAACGCCCGTTCCTATGTCATTGCACTCATAATACTTCTTATTTTGTTACATTTACATCTATGTTTTATTGCATCGTTATCATAAAAATCGCATTAACGAATGCACTTTCTGCCGAAAAAGTAATTAACGTGATTTATTGGTATCTAATTGGACTTGAGGTGACTCCAGTGACCCAGACGCCCCGGGAACCTTGAACTAGATCGGGAGATCACAGACATGGCAACACCGGGCAAAAAACAGTTCGCCGTATAACGTATTAACTCAGACGTATCATTATCTTATTATTATAATATACTAATATTAGCCCGCGGCGCAGCCTAGAGCGTTAGCTAAATATACGATGCACACAAATTAAATGCGTCTGATTGTTTTTGTTGGTGGATTATGATTTTAATCAAGATTTTTTGATAATAGTTTCGACTATTTTTGAGAAAATACTTTCGGGATATGGGATGACTTACTTGAACTTGAGATGACATTTTGAAAGCTCTATATTTTATCTTCATCTTTACAATCATATTTATTAGTAATTCTTAACAATTCGAAATACCTTTTATTTTTATTCAAAACATGATCAGAATTTATAAACACAATAATACCGTTGTAACTGCACAACCTTTGAAATATAATAAATTGACACAATCAATGTAGCGGTACAGGGCAAATTCTAAATCATACACTTTTTGTGTGGGTTTTTGGTGTGACGTCAGTTGCATCGGGGTCAGGTACCAATCCCCGGGTCGCATAAAAACAAGGATATCAATCTTAATCACCCGTTACCTCAAATATTAAACCAACATCCTTCATTCTGTCTGCAGTCTGCCGACTCATAAATCGACTTTTGGTTATTACTTGTTTATTGTGAGCAAGATGTTTCCCACGATTTCTTCCGAGCAGAAATTAGATTGTATGTATTTATACATAACAATATATTTATTATAAACTTTTTAGGGCTATGCTGTACCATTCCTGAGCAAATGCCTGTCCCGAGGTCCATCCTCTCCTCTTGCTCTAATATTTCAACTTGATATCAAAATATTAGTTTGAGAATGCTACAAGAAGAAGTCAATGTCAATGTATAAATCTCTTCGCCTTTACGACCGTTGATACTATAGTTTTGTAAATCTTGTTTGTAACGTCCAGAATCTTATGTATCTCTGTTATGTTCTGTCTCAAGCCCATCCCCTGAGCAAACGACCTTGATCATACATGTGCCGCGTTGCCGAGATCGCACCAAAATCCTATTTTTTACTTAACTTAAGGACTAAATATGTAGTTAATGAATATGTCGATCTATTGGCGTGTGTTTCAAATAAACGTAATTTGTATTTACTAGGGAGATGTATGCTTGAATTTAAATAAATTGGTATTACTTTGGAAGCTGATATCATGACTCATGAGTAAGTATTATAAACAAAAATAGGAAATTAATAACGGAGAAAGGAATGTTCATATGCTGGTGATTATTGCTGTATTTTTTATATAATTTTGTAGCTTTCGAATTATGAGTTAATAATACTCTAAAAACGGTAAATTCCTACTTCTCCATAGGGGGAGCGCCTTAATTCCTTTAGAGTAACTCTCTAACGTGACTGTATTACAGACTAACACTCGCTTAACTTTTATGTCGGCCAATCTGCCAGTCGATTTATCTACACTACTATTATAAAGAGGAAAGATTTGATTGTTTGTTTGTCTTGAATAGGCTCCGAAACTACTGGACCGATTTGAAAGATTCCTTTACCATTGGAACCCTACATTAATTCTGCTGAACATAGGCTAAATTTTATTTTGGAAAAAAATAGGGTTCCGTAAGATAATTGGGATTTTCGGACGCAAGGTGTAAAAAATCAACCAGAAATATTACTTTTTTCGCGTACGCTGCCTAAACTATAAAAGATAGAACCGTAAAATGTTCTAAGTAATTGTAGATCTTTTAAATATCTACAAAAAAGTCCGCGACACACTATACCTATCTATGTTGAGTGAGGCACAATAAACATTTTTTTATTAAAAAATCTTGAAATGTTTTTGGACTACATTTAAATGCCTTTATTTTACTCATGGCATTAATTCTTATCAAAATAAATTATTTCATTACTAAGTACAGTTAATGTAGATAATATTTGGTCTTTGAATGATTAAAATTAGACGTTTGGTTTTAATGTTATGGCGAAATAAAAATATTACGATTTCTGCTGCACGTTGCGAATTGGGCGTCGTCAAGGAGCGCCGCGCGGGTGTGCTCGCCCGGAGAGTCCACGTAAATATTAATTATTATTACCTCGATCATGGGAATCGCAGACACAATAGATTTATAATATAATAGTTATGCGACAGCCGGGTGCCGCTTCATTGATGGGATAGAATTATAGTGCTTCATTAATTCATTACGTTTAGTGTAAACCATTTTTATGTTCTGCTTTACATAAAGATTGACTTAGAAATAAAGATTGAAAAAAAATTATTTAAAAATCAATGTCCACCCGTGCGAAGCCGGGGCGGGCCGCTAGTCTTATCTAAATCTACCTATTTGTTTAATATTCAAATATCTGACCGTAACAGTATAATAACAGGCTTCATGATTGCTTGTGTTCAGTAATTATGAATTACAAAAAGCATGGAGGTTCGTTGGCAAAAAATTGCCACGTTTATTGTCCAGCAATTAACCTATCATGTATTATTTAGTGTTGAAGGTCTCGTAATAGATACTGGTGATTAATGTTTAGTATTGCTGCTAAATGATTGGGAGCTTTTGACCAAATAGCATTACAATATAATTATACATAGTCTAAAATATTAAATCAACACTCCGAATATTTTAAAGTTTATTTTCAGTTTTTTTTATTCACAATGTAATTAATATCTTGTATATTCGTTATCACACTTTACAACAATCAAACTATGACGTTAGTTTCTTCTTCTAAAGCGTACAAAATTGTATTTTTCAGCCATCACATATTGTCTTTTACGCTCGCGCCGTAAAGTATCGTAACTGCAGTACTCTACCGTATAAATTGTCGAAACTGCAATACTCGTTTACTGTGAAATGATCTCAGGCGGACACGCAGTTTTTATTGCGACTGCAATTTCGCGGCGTGCGGTTATGTGTATTGATCTTAAAAACGAAGATATACGAACTTTTTATTGACACATTTTGCAATACTATGCTATCGTACTCTTGAGATTATATTATACAAAGACTTATGTACTAGTATCAATTTTATAATATTATACATAGTTCCATTATATACGTGGTAATAAGGCAACAGAAACAAAAAGTGGTACAACCTGCTCTACGCAGTACGCTCCCACACACCCACGGCTTCTCTATTGCGGTGACATAGACCACTTCATCCGATATCTTCGAGCTTATGCGGTTCTGGTGTCAGATATATTTCTCATCATAAATATAAAGATCAATTTTTGTTTTCCGCGTCCTTTGTGTCAAGTAAAGTTCATGATAAAAGTATGATTGAATTGCGAAAAAATGGCCAAATTAGTATCATAAACGAAGCTCTACATGGTACTTATTTTTAATGTGTTTCGCAAACAGCCGAACCCACAGGAAGTGGCTGGTAAGCTGAAAAGTTAATATAAATCTGCCCCATCTGAGAGTTTAGGGCTGCCGCGTTATACATAAAACAAATTATGAATTTACTTAAATTAATCTAATTAACCAGTTTACAATACTTTAGAAATAAACAAAGGTAATAAATTATACAGATCTCGTCATGCCATATAGTATGTTAAGAGCTTAAATCGTAATAAACTTATGAATAATTCACGTGTCTGGCAACCCTGGGCGTGCGTACGCGCATCCGCCGCCGCGGACGCAAACTCCTTTGTCCGCCGGATGTCTTGCGGTCGCACGCAATTTCACAACCTCTACACTTTCTGCGCGCTTGATACATTTTAATTTTGTATACATGTTTTCGTGTATCAAAAAAACTCAACGTCACTTGACAGACATGAGACAACACGTCGACACTACCATATAGGCCATACTATCCCTTGGCAGTCATCCTATTTTTGGCACCACAGATTTTATTTTGAAAATATTAGGAATGCCAATAATTAAGTATTTCTGCAGTATTTCAATACTTAAGTGAGTTGTATGTACCGTAGTTAAAACAAGTACTAGTAGGTACAAAAGCTCGAGGTTGATATGACCGCAGAGGTCGGGCTTATATTAAGCTGATTTGGTTCAACAATACGATTATGTCCTCCAGACGAAACGATCCCACGCCATCGAACTGATGTCATATGCAGACTTTGTCTTAACTCTTAACTAATCAACATAATAACAGCTTTTGCCCGCGTGAAGGTCCCGCTCCACGTTGACCAATGATTGTTACCATGATTCGAAGCTCATATTGGTCTGCATAACACTAAAAGTTCGTTTAAAACCATAAGTGGACATTTTTTGAACGCATTTTTTTACGCTCTATGTAACTAGATCATGAATTACTCAGGTATTGTTACGCTTCTTATATTGTTTACATTTATCAATAATATTATTAATATGTTTTCATAACAGTGTACAACACAAAAATACAATATTTCTATTATACGTAACGTTTTTTGCTTTAAGACTTGGAAACATTTTACAATTAATTCTATGTTGTCGATAGGCTCTATAAATAAAGTCGGTTACAAGCTGAGAACAGGGGCTTTCTTGCCTATTTTTCAAACAATATTTCGCCTTTGTTAAGACTCGTTGCCAACGGAACGTCCTCAGAAGGGCAAGAAAGGAACTGGATTTTCGTCCCTAACGCCCTTCGGCTGTTTTGTAACGGTACGCGGGTCACATACCCGACGTTGTCATTTCGACAGCTAATGCTACCAGGAGCACATAATTTATAAGGGGCCCCGCGCTTTTTCGCCGACGTCTGGGAATCCAACAAAGAGACGGTTGAAATTCCGCGTGTATTTTCGAGGAGTTCGAAATCAACCGAATTCATAGACCACCTCATCAATAATAGATTTTGGTAGTCGGCGCGTCTGATGTTGGGACCCGTGACCCACTTCGCGAATTCTCAGTTTCGGTTCAACCGTTGCATATTTACGACCCAAACTGACCGACGGCCGTCGTAAAAGATCGGATTTTACTTCTTATTGTTCGCGAAATCTAATTGAAGCGAGGCCCGCCGCGGCATTTACGGTTTTTTAATTTTACTGCCCCAGGTACTGAGTTATGTCTCTGAGGTAATGACGAGCGAATGCCTGAACTTTTTATCGTCATACGTTTAATGCTCATGATTTCTGCCCGTCCGAGCGGATTATCCACACAATAATATATTATTGTATCTGCGTGTACCAGGCGTGCAGCGACAATGTCTTTCTTAAAAAAAATTGTAACTGCCAAAGTCCGACGTAAAAGCTCGTAACTGCAATTTTAAGGCTCCACTTCACGTTGGGCCATCATCATTCATAATTAACCATCGCCACCATGATTGCGAATATTTGCGAAGCTGTCTATAGCATGCCCAATCGTCGATCGCCTGAAATTGTCCATCATGGCGTTATTGAAAGTCATATATTCCAAACAAGTTACAACGATTTTCCTTTCAATGTTTTGACAGAATATGAATGGAGCATTCTAGAATCTGTAGTTCTAATTTATTTTGCTTTGAGGTTTTCATAAAAATCGTCTTTACGTCATCGACATAAGATCTAACCGGAGGTGGAATAACTTTGAATAGTTTGAAGTTGGTATTCCTCGAACGTCTGTCACGTTGTACATCGGAAACGGTGGACATTGGAAATCGTGATGTGATATAGAGATTTGATAGATAATAGCGTAATATGTTATATTGTATTGTAATACTACGGCATCCATAAGTTACGGGAGGTAGGTATTTGAGCTAAATCTCACTTGGAGTTTAGCCAAAAATGTTAAATTGTGTGAAAACTTGTTTAATTTGTGTTATACCAAATAAATCTAAGTAATCTTTCTTTAACATTAAGTGTCACGCGCAAATTATGGACGCCCTCTTAAGTTACCAGCAGAAATGGAAAATAACGAATTGCCAAAGGCGAACTGATTGTTATTCATTCAGGTTTTTGAGGTCAAAAAAGTTTAACACAAGATTTTAAAACTTAGGCCAGGCCATGACGTCTATTTCACAAAAGTTGTACAAGATATGAAAGTCACCGTTAAAATGGACCCAGACTATTACTTATAGCAAAGGTTGACCAAGCTTAGCCTTGTGAAGTAACTTCTACTCTCACTAACTCTCTATGAGACCCTAGTAAAGACTTGTACTAAGAGAACAGCAGCCCTAAGAGGTTCAAGGAATAGTCAGTTTATCAACAATTGTTCGAAATTTGCATCTCAATCGTGTTTGTGATGTTTACACAAACACCAACTACTTTTTATTTATTGTTTGACGTGTCTTGAAGAGTCAAGAAGCGCATTCTTCAAGAATTCGTTAAAATATTAACTACAAAGTATATTTTTACAATGTAGAGTTGGGATTAAGTTTTATGTAGCTGAACATAATATAACTAAAACTTTTGCAAATCGACTGCAGTTTTCAGACATCGTCTATAGTTTCAATAGAAAATTACTGTTTTACTATTTATTACATAAACCCTATTTTGCTCTAGTCCTTGAATGTAGAGTTGGGATGTTTTTTGTGGCTATAGAACTAAACTTATAAGAATCGACTGTTTCCACACATCGTCTGTTGTTTCCATAAAAACTATATTACTTATTGCTCATATTCTATTTTTGCTCTAGTCTTACATATTATTATTTACTCTATATATAAGTATTATATTATATTTTTAAATACATACGAGTAGTAAGTATTACATATTTGTAAGTTGTAACTTTCTCTATCTTCCTTGCTCTATTTTAGATTTGTACGTAATATTAAGATCTCAAGTAATTAAATTCTCAATTCTATCCTTTATCCTTCTTTCTTTATATCCAATATCTATGTATCTATCTATCTACTATGTAATATATGTTGTCTCTGGCTCGTGTCTGTCTGCGTGTATTGATTACATACAACATCCGTCTGGCTGAGCACGAGTACAAGTATGCTGCTTTGTTCTTCACAATATTAACAAATGAAATATTTGGCTACAAGTTTCCTTGTAGCGTTCACTTTTCGTAACCTTTCCATAAAGAATCGTTAAGACCTAGGTAGTAACTTTAGTACCTACTTATAGATAATAATATGTTTTTACTTTTATTGTGAACAATAAATTACACCTTCAGCAAAATAAGCAGTGATGTCCAATAAAAACTTCTTTTCTTATTGCGTCTGCGAACGCCGAGATGTAGTTATTAATGAGTTTTTCTCTTTTTTCCAGGTAAATGCGAGATTGCGTAGCGAATCGTGGGCATTGAGCTGCAGCTGTAGTGAGTACTGAGTAGTGACTGACCTAGGCCACTAACACTCTCCTCTAGCCGAATTACCGTAACTACGCCGGTGATCGTTTCCGGCGCCTGTGACGTCGGCGCCGTCTGCCCCCCCACGCCCCCCCCTCACGCGCCGCGGCCCGCCCCCCGCCCCTCGCACGCGCTACGTCACCGCACGCTGCGCCGCTGCAGCTAGGCTTTCATTTTCGTTTTTTATAATTATTCTATTCGCGCCGGGAGGAGCGCATTCCGATGGTTTTCGATCGGCTCGCGTGCCGATCGAATTCCGCCGGATGCAAAAATTACGTATCGAATTTTATAACAACGAGAGCAAAACGGCCGGTGCCCGGTAATTTTTCACACGAGCATAGCCCAGAGCCGGGGTGAGCGAACTCGCGGCCCGCAATTTCGGACCGCAAAAGGAGCAAAACTCGGATCGGTGATTAAAAACCTTTGTCGGTTCTACTAATATTTATATTTTAGCGGCGCGGCCGACATCTAATTGGGTGCCGGCGAGGGCAGCACCGAGCGGCGCCGACCGCCTCTGTTTTCCTGGTACCGCCGTAAACGACCGAGTTTTTGCTGCCCTCCGTCAAAACGTGACCCCGCCGATCGTCAAAAGATCCGCCGATACTCGTGTGAAACTAATTACACCGATAAACCGAATGTCAGCGATCGTCTCGCTCCGGAGCTAAAAATATTGGAATAAATTGCAGGTGGTAGGGCCGACTAGCTCCGACCGCCCGCTCTCGATCGGTCCAAGGTCTGGGATATTGAACCTAGCCGGTGCAACAGCACGGCCGCGAAAGAGACAGCTACACTATCACTCATTGTTATGGGAGCGACGTCGCGGCCCCACGCGCCGTCTCCGGCCGCCTCGTCATCGGCCGACTGATTCGTGCCGGACGCGATCCCGGCGCCCGGCCCCCGGCCCGCCGGCTGCCTCGCCGGCCGGGGCGCGGAGGGACAGGGACGACTATAGGGCGACAAGTGCGCGCTGCCGGACGAGGTGCATTGCGCTGACGCATCTCCGCGTCGTCTTTTTGTGGCCGCTCGCGCTACCCCCGCGGCTTTCGGTTTCGTCGTACTAGCATCGCATATCTCACCCGTCCGACCGGTTGCGACTTTTGGCATTTTATATTATGTTCCCACGCGATTAATGTCATTTTAATTATATCGTCGGCCTTCGGCGTTCCCGCCGATACCCGAGTCCGCTGACCCAGTGCCCGGCCGCATTCCCGGGGATTTCGCTCCGTCAGCATTATGCACATTTTCGCTGCACGTGAATGGCGATTCACTTGTGCACGTCGAAGATGACGGGCGTTAGTTCGCACGATTAAAAATAAACGACGATCGGTCCTCGCGCCCTCCTGCCGAGAGCGCGTGAACTTTTTATCGGTCGGTCGCCTCGCGTCTCACTTAGCGAATTAAAATTAATGCGGCTCCTGAAAATCTCGGCCCACTCGCCCGCGCCACGTGTAGCGCACGTCCTAATGCGTAACATCGTCGTTCTCACGGCGCGCGGCGCCGCGCGAGTACGTTCACACCTCGGCGGCCGATCGTCGTAATATTTATTTGTGTTTAACAAATACCCGAGATAGCGCCTGAAAGACTGCTCTATGCTTCCCACATCTGCCGCGACCTTGGGGCCGAGTAACCCCCTTATCAGTCACGCTCCCCTGGTCGGTTTACCGGCGAATCACAACTTTTCCGGTCTCGATAAGCTTATCGCCGCAGATGGAGCCCCGCGTCTTATAGAACGGTCTTTCACTATCGTTTACATTTCAAAGTCAATAAGCCGGGGCCCGGGAGGCCGGTGCTAGTTAATTATAGTTTTCGACTAGTAAAACCGGTTCTGGGCTACGGTTTGACGCTCCGTCAATGTCGGCGCTGCGCGAAACCGAAAGTCGATCACCCAGGGCTCGCGGCGGGGTGGGGGGCCGCGCTCTGTTGACATTTCAGTTGAGGAGGTGAAGAACAAAACCTCACTTTACCATTTTTGTTTTAAATATATTTTTTTAGTCTATGTGCAAAAAAATGTTGAATTGATCAAAGCAAATAAGTAAAACCTTATCTAAAACACATCTTTTCTTATAAAAATTTATTCATTTCAAATAGAGTTTCGAACAAAACCACACTTTAGACTAAAAAAAAAACAGTCTCCCTCGATACTTTTCAAAAGCTCACTTTATTGGAGTACAATTTAACGGTATCATTAAGACTTCATCAAAACCACATAAAAACAATTGAGATAAAGAATTAAAAGAAACTCGAGCTGGGCAAAGAATAGTTTACTTGACCAAATTATTTGAAACATTTAAATATGAGACTGACAACGACACCGGAGTAATATTACTGAAAAAAGGTAAAAATCATCCTAAACTGCTACAACTACAATCTCTGGGACGGGACATAGCAGATGCTAAAAAGAAAGACATTGACAATTTATTGGTAAAACAATTTGGAGATAAGTGGAAGGATATTGAAGAGCTTCAATGGTATGTTGGTATCTTGGATAATAATTCTTCACATACGATAGAAGTTGGAGATGTCAGTGAAGATGAAGATTGTGATTGTCTTGAACCTGATATTAATATTATTAGGATTTAGATATTGATATTGGTGATGGTTAAAGTGATGAATGATTTTGTCATAAGGCTAATAATATTAATTTGACGATTAATGATTGTGATAATTAAAATAAGAATGTGTGTGTGCTCATACAGTAAGGAGAACAAAGCTATATTTTTAAAAGGTTATCTTTTCAGTCATTTTCAAAACCACACCTTTTTTTTGGTAAACATCAAAACCTCGCTTTTCCACTAGTCTTGATCAAAACCACACTTTTCCAAAAATATTTAATCAAAACCTCACATTTCCAAATTTCATTTCAAAATATTAGCTAAGATTCTTATCATTTTTATCAGCCATTTGCACATCAAATTGACTGTAAATCTAGCATAATATGACACAATCAAACCAAAATGCAGATGTCGTAGTCAGTTAGTTATTTACATTTTACTGTTTTCTTCAATATTAAAAAAAGTGGAAAAGTGAGGTTTTGTTCTTCACCTCCTCAGTTATGAGTTACGAACGGCCCTTCCGCGAGCTTTATTATTCCGGTTGTAAATTAAACTGTGCTCGTTAATCAGACCTTTAATCCGTCTGGGCGTTGACTCTTGCGGCGGCTCCGACTCATCCGCCCGGAATGCGGTCCGCGGAGCCCTAGCGTCCCCGGCTCGATTCCCGCGATATCGTTTTTTGTCGATTGTTAGCCTCGCGGCCTCGGTGATACACGTCGCGAATATTTAGCGATATCCGCTGACTTCACCGCTTATAAAAAATGGCGAATAATTAGTCTATAAAAATTCCGGCGATTATGCGGAGTCGTTACACGGGTTACGTAATTGGAGTAGACGACCGGTGGTCGAGGCCACGCGAGGCCGGCGTGGCGGGTGGAGCGCCCGGTGCTCCTCATGTGGCGCGCGGAGCCCCCCCAGGACCAGGGACACATGAGTCCGTAGCTGGTCTCTTAGAGCTAACGAACGCTATGTATAAAGATTACAGAACAATAATTTCCCTAGTTCTTACTTCTTCATCTCCCATCAGTAACAACTACGTCAAGCTTTTTCATAGTGCTCTCAGAAAGGCTAAGTACGCTAAGTACTGTCGCGGCCGTGACAGTACAAAACGTTAACAAACTGTCTACGCTGTGGTAAATCTTTATTGGCACCATAAAACACCTCGATGCTCGTAAAATCAATCGACGCCCGCCAATTAGTAGAACCTCAAGTTCGATCGTTATTGGCTAACATCATCATCATTATCAATTTGAATAAAATTGTATAAGTTATAAAAACCTAAGTAAAGCAAAGAAGTAAATTTATTATTTCCTAACTAAAAAGTCTATTCTTTAACCTTCTGTCCTACTACAACATGCTACAACTAAAATTAGTGTTAATAAATAAATAGATCAACAAATCATCTACATCCGATACTTCTAAATCGCTATATTCGCGTGACAAACGGTGCTCACATTACTACGTTGTGCACGTCCGCTTCGGTTCGGTCGTCGAAACCGGCGGCGGGCGCGGATCAGCAATGGACGCCGCCCTTGACCGCGGCGTCGCGGCGGAGTAAACACATTGAATGGAAACGCGTACGCTCGTGCCGTCATTCATGCGAGCCGCGCATCGTTCAAAATCATTTTACTCTTGACAGGACCTTTATATCATAGATGTAAAGATCACTTTCGAACTGCTGTAAAATAATCATGACTGTAATTTTTTTACTCTTGACAGGACCTTTACGTCCAAGACATAAGGATCACTTTTAACAAAAATTCTGACAGTAATTTGACAAATCTGTCATCAATCATCATGCTATCAAAACAACTATTATAGCACCGTAGTATAGCACGAACCACGAGTCTCAAAAGTCAAACCTTCATATAAAATGATAGCATTTCTGGCTAACCTAATGATTTGGATCATAGGCCATAGCCATTTGTAATTGATTTCACAATATTAATAACCAATAGAGTACTCGTCTACTCGAGTTCGTTACACTATCCCACTGGAATTATAGTTCTGTTTGCTCTACATCACCTAACACCTACTTATTAAGTTATTACCTTCAGATCTTACCATGTTAGAGTATATTGACATGATATTTTTCAGTACCTATAACCTTTATTTAGGGATTCACTAATATTGTGTATGTGTGTTTGTGTGTTTGTCTGTGTGTGTGGGCGGAAGTTCGGCGTCACGGCTGGCGGCCCCAAGACGTCGTACGTGAGCGCTCGTGATCACAAACACACACAAACACATACAAACATACACACACACACACATATACCAAGCTCGTAAAAGCTCGCGTCATTCCGAACAATATTATTAACCGACTTTACAAAATGAGTTTATGTTTTACATTGAATATTCTAGGTCCTATGTGCCTGTTTCACTACTTCCTGATAAAATGCCGGATAGGCTATCCACAACTTTTTTGACAGATTCTCCATACTCTATCTGTCAAGTTAGGTGGTGGATAGCCTATCCGGCACTTATCAGGAAGTGGTGAAACAGGTCCTTAGGCTCTAACTTCTAAGTTCTATCTCTAGGATACTTTGTCCCAAAACTGGGTACCCATTACTTGAATGCTTGATAACATTTAGTGTAAAAGGTTAGATATTTATAGACATTATAAAATAATTCTTAAATTACTGTAGGTATAATAAATAAAAGCCAAAACAGTGTTTGTTTCTCACGTTCGTTATATGCATAATAAATCTATTATTATTATACTCCTACAGTATTCTTTATTAAATAAATATTAATAATCGACTTAGAACCTGTGAAATTGAGCAAAATATGTCTGCAATATGACTTATTTCTTAAAAAAATACGCTAAGAGCCCAGTTTGTTACAAGCTTAAAAGTTAAAATAACTTTGCCCAACTTAAGTAACTTAATATGAGTAAAATATATAGAAATTAGAAACTAAATAATTAACTAATCAGGCACACTTATGAATAAATTAAAATAAAAAAAATCGGGTTTAGTGATGTGGGCATTAAGCATGCCGATATCGATATTGCGGAATTCGCTCATTTGCGGAAGGAGCTGGCACGGGGGCGCGGGAGGAGGGGTCGATGACCGGCGGCCGCGCGACCGATCGCGCCAAGGTCAAGGCGTCCACATCCTACTGCTAGTGCTGCAACGAAAGAAAAAGTGACGCCCAAACCTGAATAGAATCCGAGGACGAATAAAAATGAAAGCATTTACGCCACTTTCATCGTTTCCCGGTCCCGTCCTGTTATTTAAATTGTCATTTTCGATAAACTCTCTACTAGACATAGCTCATCCATACTTGTATTATAAATGCTTAAATGTGTTTCTAGCTGAAATTTGATATGGCGATACTTTAAAATCCCGGGAACGGACAAAGGATACTTTTTATCCCGGAAAAATGTCCGATTTCCACGAGATAAATGAAATTTGGCGCAACGGAGTTCATTTAAAGTTTTTATGTAAAACTTTCGATGTGCTATGGGATTGTTTGCAAAAAGTCGCTCACCTTTCATATCGTGTTGCAATTCCGGGCTCATGCAGGAAATATCTCTTAAAATTGTGTATAAAAGTCAAATACAAACAGGTTGTTGTGATCTTAGTACTAGTCTGTAGTGAGTCTAGACTTTGGTTATGTCACCGCCTGGCCGTGAGATCAGATAACTTCATATCCTGGTAATCATAATTGCCTGGTGATTCGTTTCGGTCGTTCAACTCTCTATTAACAATTAAAACGTAGTTTCATAAAACAATTTTAACGCTTCTAAGGCCAAATATAATTTAAACTGTGGGTGATCTGTTCGATTCTCAAGACAAGTCATCAACCAGTTTGACTTTAGTAGACTACATTTTTGTACACGGTCGGTCACACGGATTAAAAACGAGGTTTACTTTATGTATATTTTTAGGATTCCGCACTTTATCTCTCCGCACTTTGTCTGTCCGTCTGTATGCTCCAGGCTCTAGCTCGAGAACGGTAACAGCTAGACTTACACTTGGCTGATTTTAATAGAGTTTACGTCAAACATTCACTTGAACTTATAAACTTATGTTATTGATAAGATAGAAGTATTTCCCGTAGAGACATAAACTGCTAATATACCTAAGTTAAATATTAAAATGTAGCAATTTATTCATTATTCAATTAAGTTAATTATATTAGTTATAAAAACTTACCACAAAAATATGTATAGTGACGTATATGTGGGAACCGAGATTTTGAATTGTATGTAGGTATATGTAAATGATAAATATATAATAAAGCTGCTTATTCAATTAACGCGTGTTACATTTTATACCTTTTTACTTTACAACAGAGATCTTAATCAAATGAAAACCAATGAGGAAGTTAATTCTTTAAATTATAAACTAGAATAAATTAATAATTACTTACAAGTTATTTAAGTCATGAAGAATATCGAAGAAATTGATTCATTGTTAGATGGCGGACCTATGACGTTTGGTAGGATTATGGCAATAAAATGTTACTCGTGATCTGTCTACTGGGTTTGACATAACGCGACCAAATCGCGTATGACCGCCATCTGCCAAAGAACCAACTTCTCTGATAGTACCTGAAACCTTTTAGATTCTTATGTCTACAGTCTTATGTGTTTCAATCCCGTTATTCCCTAACGTAATGCAATATTCCTATTAGATAATCTTCCAATAATTTGGAATTGCGAAGTCGTGTACCGAGTGCGAGTATTTCTATATTGCATTGCCTTTTCGATCTATCGCCGCATCTAATGGAGTCCGGGATCGTGATATCGATAACCAAGTACGGGATACCGTATCGACTATCGACTATCGACAGCGTCACATCACTAGGACATTTGAATGAATTTTTAATGTAGGAAATAGGGAAGACTAAGTTAAAAGGATAAGTAAACTTCGCATTTAGCGTAAAATATGTACCTATTATGTAGATAAGACGTATTAAATTAGGTAACTGTTAACCCTACCAAGTACTAGGGTTAAAAGTTTAAACTACATTCAACTGAACATAATTATATTTATGTAATGTTTAAAAATCGAACCTTGGTTACAAACATAATATTAAAATTCGTTTCCAGTCAACGAAAGTTGAAAATAAACGGAAAAGTTCTAACGAACTTCGTCCTCCATTGTCTTTCGTCCTTTATGTTTGAGAACATAGAGGTAACTTTCGCAGGCCCGTAGGTAAAATAACCCTGAACGAGACCAAGCAGCCGTGTGGTCCGTTTTTTGGCGAAACTCTATATCCTAATTAGAATGTTGGGATCTCGATCTGTATCAATTTTGTTTAATGGCCTGGCGTACAGGCGATTTGACGGCCGCTCCAAATCTAATCGCGATTCACGATTAAACCCTTCTCAGATTCGTTTTAAGCTGATGTTATAATTATTGATTCTTAAAAGTCGAATATTTTATATTTATAAGGCCACTGCACTAATATGTTAATATTTTTTCTGCTTTCGTGGTCAAACTCAGGGCCCCCGTAAGCCCGTTTAGGCAAATATTTGGGTCCTTGGTTTTGGCGCCCCTAAAGATGGCGATTTGGCGTCCCTAGGGGATGGCGCCCGTGTGCATTGCACACATTGCACATAATATGGTAGGGTGATCACCCTTGGCTGAATGTTGTCTCAGAAATAATGAGAAAGTATAAGTAGAACCATAGCAATGACAGTAACTCACGAATACCCAGATATGCACTTTAGACATCTAGAAGCGAAATGTCTGTGCCTATGTTCTAGATTCATTAGCTTTATTACATTATCTAATCTCTATGATGATTGATGACTCAGTCTGGTCTGCTCTTAAAGTCTCTTAAAAGTCCTGTCAAAAGTACCAGGTGCCTATAACGTGCTCCCATGTAGATAGTACCAGGAGCACAGGACATGAGAGGATAGTCCAATTGCGGCCGGAACTGTGTTCTAGAACAGTCAGGCCCACAGCTGGTCCAAACGTTTACTTAACGACCAGACTAATTATTTTATGGCTTAATATAATTTGTTCCGCGTCAAGGTTCAAATTGTGTTGGACACACGGTGGAATATTTTTGTAATTAACTGCCTATATGACGATATCTATTCGTAATACCTACTATCTTGTCGAAACTAAACCGATTTTTATGAAATTTGGTACGCGTACGGCTACTTAATTTGACCTATGTACTTCAGCTACTTATACTTTTACGTACTTAAATAAAAATGTTCGTTCCCGAGAGAATTTCTTCTCAAAAGTCGCAAAAATTTACTCTTTCAGCGATACTATTTTTCACATTTAACTGTATACCTACAAGAGACATAAAAATAAACACCCTAAAGTATTATCACTTCGTTATGTAACATATATTATAACCCAGTAGATATTCTACAGAACATAACCTAAACTTTTAACCAACTACAAATAGTACACGACAGTCGCAGTAGGATGCAACTAGCTCGAGCAAATGTCACTCGGTGAGCCGCTTTTAGTCGCTCCGAAATAGCCCGCGTTCGTCAACCCCTCGCTCGTCATCCGCTGACCTTTCCATCGACGTGCCTGCACTGAAACACACGAAAACTATTAGTCACAACCAGCAATGTATAAAGAGATTATGAAATAAGCCTTAAAAATGAGTTTTTTAGTGCTCTGTGAGCCGTGTATATTTTGAAGTTACTTTTCCATCGACGACGCGACGTGCCCTCACTGAAACTCACGAAAAATTACAGGCTAGAAGCAGCAATGTATATAGGGTGAAAGTAACCCGAAAATATTTAAAAGTAGAACATTAATTAGACTAGTTCAGTTATCACTTATCATTTAACCGTGTGGTAAGCCATCGGTGTAAGCATTAAGAGGTAACAGATATACACACTTCGCATTTGCATTATGGATTGAACAAAACCGGCAGCGCAGATTAAGCTTAAAACAATCCTTAGCGCAAAACAAAACATTAAATAGACAGCTCGGTTGGCCGTGTATAATTTGGAGCTGTCAAATCTCATCCAAAATTAATTAAGTGTAGGTTTCAAAGGCAGCCGAGGTATAATTTCGACGGTGAGGCAGCAAAAACTGACACCTCGGATGCAAAAATAACAATTGATTGGATAATCGCATCGGACGTAATCGCTTATGTGACCCTGGTACTGAAAATGAGAGTTCAACATCCTTGTAGTAAGAAGGGAGCTAAGAATTAGATGAGAATAGAGCTATAAGAAGTTTTATGTGACTCTGGTACTGAAAATGAGAGTTCCACTCATGAGAGTAAAGTTAAGAACTTACAAGAACGAGAAGAGAACAATAAAAATAGACTCAGTCTCAAAGAATAATAGCTTTTATTATGAAGACTACAAGAACGATAACTCTGTATTGCCTTACTAAGAAAACTTTTTGTCCGACTCATGAGTTCTTGGGAATGCGCTCAGAGTTCAAAGGAAGAAAATAAATATTAAATAACTAAACATGCGTGCCCCGAGTAATCTAGCTATATGTAATTGTTTCCCCTAAAACCCCCTTTTTTCGTAGCTAAATAGTTCTTCGCCAAAACCTCGGCAATATGTTGTTTTCTTTCATGAAAATAAACCAATTGCCGAGATACAAATATACAAGGTTGTCCCGTTAAAAGAGAGGAAGTAATAATATGGGCGTTGTAAATTGTTTACTGATCACTGATCAGTGATCATCTGAAGCGACATGAGGTGTTATTTACGTCGCCCAGGCGCCAAGTTTAGAACGCATTTGAATGCACTTTGACTACGTGCGTTGTTTAAAAAACCTTGTTGCGAACAGACAATAAGTAATAAGTGCGTAGAATATGTAAGGTGTGGGAAAATCATCTGCACAGATTTAATATCATGAATATTAGGCAATAAAAGGGATTAACGTTAAATTAAGTTTTAAAAAAATCGGCCAAGTGCGAGTCGGACTCGCTCACGAAGGGTTCCGTACTGTTATAGAGCAAACATAGACCAAAAATTGTGTTTTTGTATGGGAGCCGGCCCTTAATTTTTTTTATTTTATTTTAATATTATTCTTAAATATTAAAGTAGACATTTAGTTAAGGCCTTTGTGAAAATATCAAGTGCCTATCTGTTGCCATTATTGATATCGAGCTAAAAAGGCCACGTTTGCTGTATGGGAGCCCCCTTTAAATATTAATTTTATTTTGTTTTTAGTATTTGTTGTTATAGCGGCAACAGATATACACAATCTGTGAAAATTCCAGAACTCTAGCTATAGCGGTTCTTGAGATACAGCCTGGAGACAGACAGACGGACAGACAGACATCGAAGTCTCATGAATAGGGCCCCGTTTTCACCCTTTGGGTACAGAACTCTAACAACTCCCGATTCAAAACTCTTATAAGTGTCAGCTGAATCATAATATTGAACGTCACTGGAAATTGCTTACAATCTTTCTTGTAAAAAATACATAAACCCCAAAATTTTCTAGCACTGAACAGTCTTGATGATAAACTATCGCTAAGAATACTCTTGATTATTTAAGCTTTTAACCTAGATCCAAATCTGCCCAGTGCCCACCCTTCAAAGTGCCACGATTTCATGCACAAATAGTCAAACACACATATAGACAGGTGCAGCTCTTCTTCCCAAGGCGTAGTTTAGTTAGTATATGTGTGCGTGACACTAACACAGAGCGGAGTTACAGTTTGCAGAATTCCACGCACAAACAAACACATAGACGGGCATGCACACTGCACAGCTCTTCTTACCAAGGCGTAGTTTCTTTAGATGTGTGTGTGACTACTAGATAAAGCTGCTGCTCTTTTTTTGCATAAGTATTTTTTATTTGGTGGTCCTATTATGTGGTCACACAGCATGGTGCAGGACCACAGTGGCGGTGTAACCCTATCCGGTTGACCTTAACGACATAATATATCTTGTATCGTATATTTAATATCTGAGCGGTAAATCGAAATGATTTCGTCATTTTTTATATCCAACAACATGCAATTTTAGTGAACGCTAATGTATTTTTTGCTTGGTTTAATACTTACTAATGATAGGTGATTTCTGTTTGTTTTATTCAAATTATCATCAACATCAATATATGTAAATAACAATGATATTCTACTTATACAGATATGTTACGTCCATACTATTTTCCGGCTTAAATCTCTTCCGAACAATTTTCAAATTCAAAATTGCAAACATTGACAAATTTTACAGATAAGTGGAACAAAAGATACGAAAAACCATTTACATAAAAGAGACAGTTCTATTTTTAAACGTCGAATCGTATCGCTGTCTCTTTCTTCGCCTGAGCTATGACGAAAATTCGATTTTTTCCAGATTGTTCAAAAAAATAATTGAAAATGTAAATAATCGAGGTATTTATTGCAATCAAGACATGTGGTAAGAGATTCCATGTGTTTTTTTACTTTCGTGTCATAATTATTGGTACATTTTCGATACACGCACGACGTCATTTTCAATTTATTTTGGTAAGACAAGACGCGGCTCGTTCGTGACTGCGCTCGATGCAGACTAAATAACAGACGGCCCAATTGGGCCGTATTCGAATCTTCACAACGCGCGCGGTAGTAACATATCTGCTTTGAGTTTTTCATCATTGGTAAATAATTTATCTATTTACCAAAGTCACTACATATCCTTCATATTTAGTTAGTACAAAAAGGAATAAATTAAGAATTAAAGAAAACCTCGAAAATTACCATTAGTGAGGGAGGCGACGATGAATTATACATATACCTATATGGGCTACTAATAACACTTTTGATCATGTCTGCTTTGAAAGAAACTAGATCTAAATCAGCCCCACCTTTGAGTCTGTTTGAGTGCCACAATGCCACGGATACACACAGACAGGGAAAGACAACTAAACACCCTTTCGCTACTTTCGCACGTTTTTTGCAAAAAAAAAAAAGGTCTTCCTATAAAGAACCCCAAATTCCGATACAGAACCGAAGCTCTGTCGAAATGTGTGTCACTTCCCCCCCAACTGTACCCCCCTTCTCCCTCACCCCTCCGGGGTCCTTTGTTTCCCATACAATAATATTCGCAAATTACATCTTGAGTCTTGACGCTTTCCTTTACAAAGGCGCGTTCACTTAAAGACATATTTTGTAAACGCAATTTATTTAACACAAAAAACTTTTTATACTTAAATACTTAAAAGTTGTTACACAAAAATCTGTATTGTGTAAAACAGGTATATAAATCGCATATATAATACACCTGTTTTAAAATTTTCTGCATAATAAGTAATAACATTTATTATATTATTATCTTAAGCGTTGATTTATATTATTTTATGATTATTAAATAATGATGTGTTATAATTGTTTTAATTAATATTGTGGAAATTGTTATTACCTCATTATCCACGTTTAATGTTTATGCTATTACTTATTATTTATTAATAATAACAATTTGGCAAAGCACAAAAAGTTTAAGTTACCTCATAGGAACCCTATTCTTTTTGTCCTGCTCATGTGTAAACTTTAAAGCTTAAATGTAGGCTATAAACATATCAAACTCACTGTAAGAATAAAATATTGTGAAGTAAAACATCCACTTACCTACTTATAAAATACATTCTTGGTTTTTGAACTCACCTTTAAGGAATTACATTTGAGTTCTTTAGCAAGAATCCAGTATTATCCGACTTCCTAATGAAAGAAATTATTATTTTATTGGTAGTTCATTATGAAGTCACCTTAAGCTGCATTTTGATCGTCGTAAATAAAGGGTGGGCCCTGAACCCTGTGAACTGAGTGCGTCAGATATTAACGCGGCCGCTATCGCAGACGCATTATTTATTCTTTAGCGCGACCTCCGCGGAGTTGCTGCATACCTGGTAGATGGTACATGTCTGCGTACGATTCATATATAAATGCACCGATAAAAGAAAAAAACGAGCTTTTTGCTAGCTGATGCGTCGCGCTTATTCGTTTGCGAAAGATACTGTTTAACCCGGGTACACTTTGCAACAAACCTTATACATTTAATTTATCTTAATTTGTTCAGTGGTTTAGGCGTGTATGTTAACGATAAATATAAATAAATGCATAGGAAAAAGAAAAAAAAGGTTTTTGCTAGCTGCTGCTTCGCGCTTTTTTGTTCGCGATTTGACCGTACATTTTGAGTCAAAGAAACTATAAACCACTATCTTTCAATCTGTTCAGCAGTTTAGGCGGCTCACAAAAACATTAGCATTGGAACAAAAGTAACAAAACTAAACATTTGTATAATGAAAGCTTATCTTTAAGCCAAAATGTACAGTTCCCCAAGAACTAACTTACTAACTTACTTCATCTGTTCAGTGGTTTAGGCGTCTCACTTGAATAATAATAATTCGACTCGTCAGGAGTTAACCTCTGGTGGAATGTCCTAGCTTCAGATGAAATTCTGTCTAGACTGTAGACGCCTTTGTACCTAGAACAGTTGAAATGTATTAAAAATTAACATCAAAATGTGCTTTCCATCAGACGTCTGTATGCTCGTTTGGTAAACATGAATAACCTTAAGATTTCCAATAATAAAAACTGAATTTGTATCTACAAAAACTCTTAAACAACTCTATCGACAACATGAAGTTTTGATTCAATCACACAAAGTCACCAAAAACTTTTGGAACGTAGATTCTTATCGCATGTTGCGCCTTGCGGGGGCAAGACCGAAAAAGTTGTAACGACACTTTTTTATTAGTACCTGCATGGTAGGGGCAGAGGGCGTTGAAAGTCAATATTTTGAAAATAGAATATCAGTAGAAAAGCGATAAAATTTGAAACTTATAATTTAATTTTTTATTTGAGGTCGAATTTCGACCATTGGGCGATCTCTAGTATAGAGAAATAGACTCCTATTTCATAACTTTGTTCCATCCGGGTGTCCCTTGACACCTCTCAAGTTTTTTTTTATTTCTATCGAACTAATAATCATAAGAAATCGTGGATATTATGCCACATATATTAGCCTCTTCATTAGCGCTCTCTGACTGTCTTTACATAAAACATTCGATCTCCTTCCATCAGGCGCTACGTCAGCTCGTTTAAGCACGACTTAACGTCCGTATGACGCACTGCCACAATAATTGTAACCGAGACAAAACGCGGGGTCATTGTCGAAACTCAAGGCTGATCGCCACGTGGTTTAACTTACGACGTAGTATTTACCTAAGATAGTGTATTTCCAAGACCTTATGTTGAGGATATAAGGATTATTGTGGTAAACTGAGAGGTAAAATAAATTTAAACGGACTGTACTTCTGCCTAGCCTGGATTCATTTTGGGTAGTGTTTCAGAAAGGGACTATAGTTTGGTACTACTAATATATATTCTGTGCTATAGTAAAGACTTACGTTGCAGTTATCCATTTGTAGTAATAACTTAGATCGTTCTAAAAATTGAAAGTTAAAGTAACTTATCTAATTAACCTTTCGCTAGTATAAGTTTTCAACATTCGCAAACTTTGTAACATGCTTAATTATAACCGTTAATATTTTTCGTAAATCATTTATCCTCATGTGCTAGAGTACCAAAAGGCATCGGTCCTCCACCAAGTTTCTAATCATTTATTTAACCATAAATTTATTCCACAGTCGAAAAATATTAACTCGAGAAACCGTTAAAACTCCATCTTTGTCATTACTCATTCCCTAACAGTTTTCTTTTGCCCAAACCTGTCTCAAAAATGTCCTTTTTAATTAAAATTATTCTAAAATCTAAATCTTAAAGGGCGTTTAACCTGGCACCAAGTTCAGAAATCGTCATCATTGTCACTCCCTAACAAAATTTGTTTTGCATTTACCTTTATCAAAATTGTCACCCTTACCTTTACCATCTTCAACGACATTTAACCCACGGATCACGGGCGTGTTTACGCAGTGACCTCCCGGATCGCGGTCCGTTACCCCTGGGTCTACCTAATCCGCAGGGCAACGTCCTTATTAATCATAGCGGGTGTATTTGCTAAATCTTTTCAAGAAAGGGGTTTAAAAGATTTAATTTTTTGGACTCCTACATCCCCAGTCCATAAACCCCCCCCGGTTTATGGACTGGGGATGTAGGAGTCCAAATGCGGTGGAAAGAACGCACCTGCTGCTACCACGTTAGAAAGGTTTCTTCATCTCTTGGGGTATCAAAGCATATTCTGCTTTCTTCACCATACAGACGTAGCAAACTCATTTTAACCCCCAGGGGTGAATTTTTTATACCCGTCAAGTCAACCTTTTTCTTACTATGATTGTTACTAGAACTTTTGTAGCAATACAATTTTTCACCCTCTCAAGGGGTGAATTCTAGCAAGTACGTCAAATCTAATTTAGCCTTGACTATATTTTTAATTACAGCAGTCCCAAGTGGTATTTCAATGGGAGTGGTATAATTATAATGACGAATGAGACTCGCGTAACCTTTTCAAAATAATTACGAACTGAATATAGACCAGTATGACGAGACCATTCCTTTCGACAGGTGCACACTTAATATGGTGCGAAATTACTAGACAAATACCATTGTTACCGGTTCTACTAACTACTTATTGGATACTTTGGAAGCTATTTCAGAAATAGCTTTAGTCAAAACCTTGAAAATGAGGCATTAAACTTAAGTAAGCGAGGTTTATATGATCCGAGTCTAGTCCCAAAAATTAATGATTTCATAAGGCATACATGGGAGAGCCATGCTTTGGCACGAATGGGCCGGCTCGACCGGAGAAATACCACGTTCTCACAGAAAACCGGCGTGAAACAGCGCTTGCGCTGTGTTTCGCCGAGTGAGTGAGTTTACCGGAGGCCCAATCCCCTACCCTATTCCCTTCCCTTCCCTACCTTCCCCTATTCCCTACCCTCCCCTATTACAATATTCCCTCTTAAAAGGCCGGCAACGCACTTGCAGCTCTTCTGGTGCTGCGAGTGTCCATGGGCGACGGATGTTCCATCAGGTGACCCGTTTGCTCGTTTGCATTTAAAAAAAAAAGTGGAGTCTAAAAAATATGTCCGTTACACATCTCATGATTCTGACTATCTAGTGTGCCTAACCTGGTGCTCGCCTTGAATAACGTCATAGGCATGCCATCTTCACAGATACCACATACCAGGCTTGACCTCACGTATAAGGCGGAAACGTTTGAATTTTTGGCAATGGGTTCAAACAACTCGACCTCGTGTACAGGATACAGCAATATACACATTAAATATTAGATCTAAGGTGTATTATTGTATACACTATACGATATTCTCCTAAATTTGCTTTGGTGCGATTTGCTACATCCACACTAAAATTATGTCTGTCTGTACATTTAGATAGGTATGGAGATAGCTTGAGCCCCAGTAAAGGATATGGGATAGCTTTTATTTCGTCAAAAGGTACGGTTCCAATTTTGCGTAGAATGTCACAGCAAAACTAAAAGCCACCAATCGTCTGTATGCGCAAGCATTTTAAGGTAAAACCCCAAATATTTGAGTGGCAATGCACTTGTGACGAAAGGTCATGCAACTTAGGGTGATCCACCGATAACGTATCTACCGAATCTTGGCCCTAAATATTGCACAATGTTACGCCTTATAGGACTCGGTCGTATTTTGAGGGGCCTCCTAACATAACCCCAAATATAATAATCTATAATATAATAATAAGTACTGTAAAACTCTGGAACGAACTGTCACCAGCAGTTTTTCCGGGCCTATACGTCGACGTATAGGCCCGGAAAAACTGCTGGTGACAGTTCGTTCCTGGTTATAGTGTCCATGGGCGACGGTAGTTGCTTTCCATCAGGTGACCCGTTTGCTCGTTTGCCCCCTTATTTTATTAAAAAAAAATAAGGCATAACTAAATTTGAGCAGCTCGTACTTTGAGTTAATCTTGCAAAAGCACGTAGCTCCTAAATTGAATGGAGTTTTAAACTCCTCGCCTTCATGCGATTGATTCATGCGATGTTTATGGAGCAATAACTTCCAACGATCGCGTCGCAAACACCAGGCGTTTATGAGACATCAGGAGTTCTGATTAGGCGCCGTGGCCCGTGAGAGCTGGCCACGCGCCAACCGGGCCACCCCGGGCCGTTCAACTCGGGTCGTAAAGATAAATTAATTGTTTTCACGCATCTCGGAAATATTTCGATTGCACACACTTTGGTATCCTCGGGTATCGCCTTGACCTTGGATTATTGCGAATTTATTTTTAGTTGGCGGAATAAGCGTTCAATTTGTCAATAAAATGTTTCATAATAGTATACAAAATTTATTTAATTCGTTCTAAGCAAATCATCAAAAAATGATAGATATCCTAGTCTGAATAATAATAATAAAAGTACTTATAATGACTTTCTGAAGAATTAAAACTTAAAACTAATAGGAATGGAAGTATAGAAACCCTACGCTATTGTACTATCAGAGAAGTTGATTCCTATGCAAATCGGGGACCTAAGTAGTTTGGTTGTTTATTTACGTCAAACCCAGCTGACAGATCACAATTAACATTGAATTGACATGTTCTACCAAATAACGTTGGTCTGTCAATTGCATAGGAATCAACTTCCTCGATGGTACAAAAGAGCTTATCAAGCCTGCAAATCTTCTATTATAATCTTTTCTCTGGTAGCCTAGTACTTGTTCTAGTACTTTAGCTGTAGGAATTCTAGGTATGAGCTGACCTCGTTGCATCATCTCCGACGTATTGTGATCTATTTCCGTTCGGGGTTGAGCACCTGACTCGAACATTCACCTAACTTACGCGTAGAACTTTCGGGAACGATGGAGCTTAGAAAGCTGTAAAGCTTTGAAAATTCACCGTAGCTGACGGGATAGTTGACATGTTTGAGCTTTTGTATGAAACTTGAATAAACTTTCATTGTAAAGAAAGGGAGTAAAGACAAATGAACTTCGTGTTAATTGGACTATTGCACTGGGGTCCGATTCTTGCTTTGAATCATAAAGTCACAACCTAACGGAATAGAGAATCAGAATCAAAGGCCTGAGCAAGAGAGATGTCACTATCAGTAACACTGCGTGGTAAAAAGAGACGTGTGATACATGACAGCAGCACTCTTTTTTTGATGTCCAGTCGGCACGTGCCGCACGTTTACAATTTAATCTCATAGAAATCATGTTCAATCATGCTTGTGTAAGTGTATACGTACACATATTTTTACACACACGTTTAGATGGCTTAAACCAATTTCGGTTTCGTTTGACAGCTCGAGATTGTTGCTCTATTCCGCTAAGAACTTGCTTTGAATAGCTATAGTCGCTAAAATGACGTGCATCTGAGTATGACAGCTAAAAATCGTCACATCGAAGTATGAACTATGAAGGCATCCACAGCAGACATAACCTCTTTTTGGAAGTCGGTTAGAAATCGGCCCGCTGCGTTGGTCATTTGTCGTTTTAAACCTCCTCATAACTTATGTATTCTTTTGTGACATTGTGTATCGACCTTAGGTATTAGGATACCATAACTCCCAGGCGGCCTCACAATCTATTTACTTATCTCGTATCCTTATATTGTTGGCGAAACTTGTGGTCGTGATAAGCATCAGGTACTAGCCCGGCGTACGTCATTTCGGCCTTATCACTATGTTAATAAGGTGCAAAAGTGGTACATGGAGTTTTCCGGCTGTACGTTCAGTTGAGCCGGTTTGGTTCTAGACTTGTAGATGATTTCATTTTCCTCGAAATTCATACAATATGACCGTTACAGTTTTTTTTTCGCAATTGCGACCAGTTCATTTTTTTTTTACAATTTTTTATGCGAGCAACATATTTTTTTGCATCAGTTATGAAGTAAACGAATCGACAACACTTTAATTTGTAACAATCAAGTAACAATATATTTCTACTCTTTAGAACTACTAAAGCATTTTGCTGCATAGGCAGGCAGGCAAGCTTATAAAATTATTATTCATTTAAAAAACTAAATATTTCTCTTTTATCTAACAATAACGGCACAGAAATCGTTAATAAGTTACACCAAGATCATAACCAATCATTAAACTTTTACTACCTTACAGGTGATAGGTACTGTACAGATGAGAATTTTAATTTCGTACATATTAACATAATTATCGAAACAGCTCGTAAAAATGATCATAAAATATTAAGTTTCGTTTTATTGACTTTTAAATGTCCGTGGAAAAATGTAATTTATGTGTTTTGATGCGGAGTTTCAGACTTTCGATAACAGATGGCGCTGTAGGTCACATTCAATCGACAAGTTTACAGTTTTATTTTAGATTTTAACTCTTAACTTATGTAAATTGGTAATATTTTTGTATTGCAGGCTTTACCTTACTTTGAGCAAAGCCTCTTCTTTTTCCCTCAAAATGTTCACCTAGAGCTTTCTATTCAAAATATATTTTCTACACTTCGTTTCTACCCATTTTGATTAAAATGATTACAAAAAATTTATTCTGACCAAATTAATGTTTGTATTTCTATGTTAAGTGACATTTAAATTGGTAGTGTTATAGCCTCCGAAACTGCGCTTTATTTATGTAAATAAAGCGAATAAATTTAAACTAAGTAGAGAGATCATTTTTGAAAGTATACAGCGTATAATATGCACCTTTCTACCTAAACTACCCCATAATCTTACTTATTATTATTAAATCTAATTTTAATTATATTAAAATATTTAAAAAGAGGTTCGCCTAGCCACCTCAATGTGAGCATGTAACATTTGGTGCGCAGGCGCAGCCTTGCCCCAACCTCGTGGGCAGCCAGCGCTTTATTGGTCCGATTGTTGCAAAAACAACTTTAATTACTTTTAGTTGGCGGAGTATCGGTTATAGTACTTAGAAAGAATTAACTTAAAATTTTATTGAATAATTATAGATACTAATATGGCTGAAAATAAATAAAAAACCTTATAAAAACAACATATTTTTGCGTGTCACGCACACAAAACTATCCACAGTGTGTAACAAAACTAAGTGATAATTCTTTAGGGTGTGTACATGTTCCTTGTAGAGAAAACACTGTGAAAGTAGCAGCGCTGAAAGACCAAATTTTTGTTACACCCTGTGTAATATGTTTTGCTGAAACTCTAGAACGGCTAAATAGATTTGGCAAATTTTGGTCTTGAAATATTCGTGGAAGCCTTATGGATGGGTTTTTTTTGAGTTCCCAGCATTGTTCTTGTAGCAAAAGTTGTTCATTTTGACGGGCTCATTTGATGGTTGGATACAATGATATAATAATAAAAAACTCTAAGTATAAGTAGAATATCATTGGTTGGATAACGGTTTTAAACCTAACAACTTGTTAGATATTGAAGGAAAGTGATACAAAGATCACCGGGTTATGTAAAGTACATAATACATATTAATTTGACGTACTGAGTTAAATTTCTTTCTTACATTTAGATCAGACTAAACTAGAACGATCCAAAATGAACCAAAACTCGACGAATATATTTCGGTAAAAAGGTTTCCTAAGTTGAAAATTGCATTAGATATTTATCCGTTGCTTACATAGCAAAAGCTTTTTAACTGAAGGAAAACATGAGGAAAAGCTTGCTTAGCTTTTCCTTTACTTTCAAGGAACTTGAAATAAAAAAAATGGCACATATTTTCGACAGTTGTTATTCTTCAGACAGAATAATATTCTCAAAACTGGTCTTATTTCTTAGTCTGTGTAATTTGTGATTTTAAAACTAATAAGGTTTTTCTTTGTTTCCAGGTATGTAGCGGGAAAAGCAGATTTCTTCTCAGTATTAAGTATATAAAAATAAATATCTATAACGCGCTGAAATTAACATGACACCTGCCTCCATAGAGTTTCCTCTGAATGAAGTGTCTAGTTAACTTCAGCGTGTTATTATAGATTAGAAATTGTAATTTTAAGAATATTTCCGGTAATAAGATGGGGGCAGAAACTAGCAACATACCTATAGTTTTTACTATAATATGTTGCTAGTTTCTGCTGCAACAAATTCAGTCTTTTACGAGTGAAAAGTAGTGCTTTCTTCCTCGCACCCCGTTGTTATAAGTGAAAAGTATCTCTGTCTCGCTCACACCCGCTGACCTATATGTCTTCTATCACTAATGATACAAAGCGCTTAATTATTTAAAACATCTTTCTGGCATGCGTGTGATTACGCCTACTACATTTTCAACTCTATTCCGTGGAGATAAAGTTCAAAATGTTATAGTATCATTATAATGAGTAATATTTAAATCGAAACTAAGTCGAACCAGAAGTGTATGACACAATAGCCTTCTTAACTTTCATACATATTAATGTTACATCCTTTAGGTTGTCAGGATAAAATATTACGTAGGTAGGCAACACGGCTATGAAACGCAAAGAATTTTAAAGGAAATGTCAACAAAACGCCATAACAATGTAGAACATTAGGTCGTGGTATATTTAGTTATACATGGTTAAGGCGCTGTGGTTGTTGCAACTACGTAAAATGGGTTTTTTAAAACACGTTTTTAGTAAAGGAAATGTCATTATTTAAGTATAAAATAAGTACCGTTTTAAAATTGAGAAAATTTCCTATACGCAAAGGTATATCAGTACACAATTTGAAAAATTCCGCTCGATAGAAAAAAATCTCAAAGATGGCTGTTATAAAGCCATAAAATGATTTAATTATTAAATCATTTTATGGCTAAATTAGTAATTACACACTTTCTAGAAAAAACAAAAAAGGTAGTATATTATGTGTCGTAAGCTAACGTAAACGATTTGATATATTTGATTTGTGTAATACTAAAAACAAAAGGTTTTTACTCCTATTTTCTATTATCTAGGCACGCGGCGAGCGCGTAACAGCCACTGCACAAGGCGCGCTGATATGAATGTTATTTTAATGTCTTTAACGTCGATATTTGTACTGACAGACATCGACCTGCTTATTTTAGGGACTACTGGGCCTTAATGGTTATACATAACTCGGAATTTTAGAGACTAATCTCTAACATCTCCTTACTTTACCTACTGTAAAAGCTCGTGGCCTAGAATATAGCAATTCTTACCCACGAGTTTGTAAGCTAAATCAAATTAAAAAAATATCATAAATATTAATATTTAAACTATAAAAAAAATTGCCTGGGGAAATACGAGTTACAAGGCTCAAAAACCACCTTTCCATAAAAACTTTTAGAAAAATTTTGTTCAGTGCCTAACTGCATACTATTTTTTAACCTGCTTCCAAAAAAGAGGAGGTTATATGTTCGGCTGTAGATATTTTTGACAGACTGTGATAATGTGGATGCTGATGATGATATTTTCTTGGCAAAACTCTATTTATCCCGGCATCTCGCGAGCCCCGGCCGTTGAACGCAGTTCGATCAACCCCAAACCACCCTTGCTGTCATTAATCATTCCCAACGCCCGCTGATGGAAAATACGTCCTATTGTAACGCAGTAACGTCGTTTTTACAACGCCGCTATATCCGTCTGCCACCTCGCTGTTATGTAAGCCGGGTGCAACGGCCGGGGCAGGAAAACCCGGGCCTCGCCGGCCTTTCCCGGGGACGAATCTTGAAGTCTCCATAAGTCAAGACTTTGCCGGGGATAAAATTGGAAGATTCCGTAAGTCAGGCCTTTTCTGGGGACATAATATCTTGAAGATTTCATTAGTCAAGCATTTCCTGGGGACAAATCTTAAATCAAATGTTTACAGTGCTCCCAAAGTGATAATGCGCATAGATGTTTTGGAATTTTTTCGGCAACGGCCGTATTTACCGAGCGACGGTAGACGATATTGCATTGCGTTTAAGATACATGTATTAGTCAAAGTTCGTCGTGTTTTTTTTTTAAATTAAATACGGGGGCAAACGAGCAAACGGGTCACCTGATGGTAAGCAACTACCGTCGCCCATGGACACTCGCAACATCAGAAGAGCTGCAGGTGCGTTGCCGGCCTTTCAAGAGGGTATACGCTCTTTTCTTGAAGGTTTGCAGGTCGTATCGGTCCGGAAATACTGCTGGTGACAGTTCATTCCAGAGTTTTACAGTGCGCGGCAGAAAGTTACGCGAAAAACGCACTGTGGAAGATATTCCTGTAGCTTTTGTAACACGGTCATTATTCACGGTCATTCATGCGCATTACCTTTCGATCGCGGAAAAACGAGACACAATAGCTTATCTATTGTTATCGCGGCCGGACGTGGCCGCTTGGGGCTTCATGAATTAATTTTGAAGTACTGTACAGCATTATAAGGGTTCCTTAGTTACTACGGAACCCTAGAAAAGCATGACATTTTGGGCCTAAAGAAATGAAATCTTGTTTACAACATCGAAATTATTTTTAAGTACCAATAAAGATAAACACGTTGCCTTTCGGATTAACGAGTAATTAAATTAATGAATAGTTAAATTGATGCACGACGTTGATAAATTAAAAATAAAACCTGAGTTTAAACCTGTCACAAATATTATGCGGATAATGCTCTGATTAAACATTAAAACTGAACTTTAAATTATATTGCAAATAGACAGCTAGGACATTCAAAATCCATGAGTTGTTTAGGCACTACCATAGAAGAAACTACTAAAATCCTTTACGTCAAGCTTTGTAGTATCTAGACATTCGTGCTTTTACTTGAGTAATCTAATTTCCTAACTCAGATATCAGTCTTGTTCATTCGTTCACTCACGAGTAAATTAAACCCACGAATAAATTCGGTTATCATTCACCTTTGACCGGTCGTCAATCGTTCAAATTATGCCCCACGAAGACATCGGCCTAGTTCATTCGGTCATTCACAGGTATAATTACACCCCCGAAGACCATACCTTCGGTCATCATTCACCGGTCCTCATTCGTTCACAATTAGCTGAATGTAGGTTAAATTCGCGCGGCAATGCACCGCCGCGGGTCGTTGACCGCTATCGATCCCGGGGTAGCGCCCCCGCGGCGCCCTGGCGCCCTCGCCCCGCGCCCCTCGACGCCCTCGCCCGCGCCCCCGCCACCCTCACGACTACGGAAGTATGCGACAGTTCCTATATGTTGTAGAAGTTGGAGTACAAGTTGTATTTAGTTCAGCTGAACGCAGTTATTTGCTAGGCTTTTGAATGAAATGACTAATGAGCGATGCTTCCTTGTATATGTCGTAGGATGATTTGATAAATCCGTGTTTTCGCGAAATCCCTAGAATTTTCGCGAAAATTCGATTTATCAAATCATCCTACGACATATATAAAAGGAAGTTTAATGAGAAAGAAATTCTTCCCTACTTATCAAAAACTTATGGAAATTACCTGTGATTATAAATTTTAATTTAATCAACTAGCTGTCCCGACAAACGTTTCTTTGCCATATAAAGTATTCCGCCCGTATTATTTTATTGAAGTGACTAAATAAGTATGTCACTATGGCAACGTCCATCGCTATCCCGTCGCACAAGCAATGGTCGCCGTCAGTCTCGATTTGTAATAATTTACTATTATCTAATCAACAAATGCACTTATCAATATAAAAAGTACCCAGTAGCCGATTCTCAAACCCACTGAATATGCATATAAAATTTGGTTAAAATCAGTAAAGCCGTTTCGGAGGAGTACGCGGCCTAACATTACGACACGAGGATTTTATATATGAGATCCAAAATTGGAAAATTATAACCTGACTAGGAAATCTCCCGCCTATACTAAAATATACAAACTTTACTATCAAACTCACTACCGGTAGTTTCGTCGAGTAAAAACAATATACATATTACATAATTCTTAAATATACGCAGAGCATTTTATACGTGGGAGAGCCATGCTTCGGCACGAATGGGCCGGCTCGACCGGATAAATACCACGTTCTCACAAAAAACCGGCGTGAAACAGCGCTTGCGCTATGTTTCGCCGAGTGAGTGAGTTTACCGGAGGCCCAATCGCCTAACCCCTACACTATTCCCTTCCCTACCCTCAACTATTCCCTTCCCTACCCTCCCCTATTACCCTATTCCCTCTTAAAAGGCCGGCAACGCACTTGCAGCTCTTCTGATGCTGCGAGTGTCCATGGGCGACGGAAGTTGCTTTCCATCAGGTGACCCGTTTGCTCGTTTGCCCCCTTATTTCATTAAAAAAAAAAAAAAAGCAGAGTATCTTGTTTAGTATTCTATGCGTTGGCGTCTTGCCAAATATACTGCTTGGGGGTTTTTGGTTCGAGATAGCTTAATTAAAGATTCATTTTCAGAGATACCACAGAGCAGATATCTGATGATAATATTCTGCGCTAATCTTGAAGGCGTATTTTGAAAGCTCTTTGTAAAACTCGCATTTCCAAGCCCTGTCTACATAAATAAAAATGAATTTTAAATTTTGTTGGTCTCGCTAAAAATCTAAAACGGCTGAACCGATTTGGCTAATTTTAGTCTCGTATCGTAGTATTATTTCGTAAATTATGCTGGTGGTTTTGACAGATGCTTAAATACAGTGTAAAATCTATATAATTCGATGTTATTATCGTATTTAATTCGATGAAATTACAAGTACTTAATCGGAAATTATTCATGCTTGGGCTACTACAAAATAATCGCTAACACGTTTAAGTTAAATATTTTATAATAAAATAATGCTACTTCAAATAAGAGTAAATAACAGCTTTACAATAACTTGATAACTCGAGAATTAAACTTAATTCTTAAAGCTATGCTATTAGTTAAGCTTTCAAGGGGATTTAATCATTCCTTATTACTTTCTACTCGTAAAAGCTTGCCACGTGGCTTGAGGTTTTAATAATGGCCTTATTTTATGCCCTATCATTAATTTAACTGCAAAATTAATATACAGAAATTATTAGCGAAAACATTTCACTCAGTTAACCTATAGAAAATTCAAACAGAACATGAACAGATGCAAAAACTAGGAAAATGCAGGAATAAATAAATTAGATAATATGTACGTACTTTTATTTGGTACTTATTACGTACTAAAACGTATATTTGTAGTATTTTAATATGAAAGTAATTAAGCCGAAATCAAAGCTTAACGGACGACATATTTATTCACCAAACCGCTAAAAAAGAAAAAAAGAAAAGTCCGTAAAAACGCGGCAAATGCTACGAGCGGGCGGGGGGGCGGGGCGCGGGGGGGCGTTGACCTGGTTCGCTACGGCGTAGAGTGCAGTGGCCGCTACGAGCTACGCGGCTACGAATGTAGGTGAGTCCCATGCGGAACTACGAGTGGTGAACGCGGTTTGCGACTTTATTTTTTTAGAGATAGAGTTGAAATTAGATCGATGAGAATTTTTTCAGTGCTGTATTAGAACAAGAGTTTTAATATCTGTGAAGTATGAACTGTTATGTGGATAACATAGATCACAGTACGAAATATATAATATAGTTTGCGTATATAATGTATGAGCCTCAAAGGCTTTAACGCTCTCATTACTCACACTCCCTCACTTTCACGCTTTCATTATAATACACTTAATTGTATGTTGAATACTTTGCTACGAGACCAACTATAATTTGATTAAGGATTCCGAAAATATTAAGATTTGAAAAAAAATATATAACTTGAATTTTTAAAAGACGTCTTGACTAGATAGTCTTATTATGGTTATTGGATAAAGCTAAGTACATAATTATTATTAGATTTTTTTAAAGAAGATAAAAATGCGCAATTTTCGGGTTTCACAACTCAACCTAGCATTTATTCTGAATATAGGCTTAGAAATAATTTGAAACCTCCTCTATTTATGCGTTTACTGTGGTAGAGTCAATGCTATAACTCCTGCCGTTACTGCTACCCTGGTGGAGGCAGCCAGCGAGCCTGCTGGCATAGTGCCAGAGATAATTGCAATGAAACATACAGTCATTTGCATAAAGACATAGTGACATATAATATTATGTCACTATGTCTGCTGTCAAACGAAACCGAAATTGGTTTTCATCTGTGTGAAAAATATGTGTACGTATACACTTACACAAGCATGATTGAACATGATTTCTATGAGATTAAATTGTCAACGTGCGGCACGTGCCGACTGGACGTCAAAAAAAGAGTGCTGCTGTCATGTATCACACGTCTCTTTTTACCACGCAGTGTTACTGATAGTGACATCTCTCTTGCTCAGGCCTTTGTTTCTCTATTCCGCTAGGTATATTAACTTTATGAGTTATACGTACTAATAACTATTAAACACCTTAAAATAATCTACATAAAGACTAGCTGACCCGGCAAATGTTGTTTTGCCGTATTAATTATTTCTAGTGTCAATTTAAAAAGTAGATAAAAACCTATTCTCAGGCCTAAGGAATGTACATACAAAATTTCATTAAAATCTGTTGAGCCGTTTTGGAAGAGTTCGCGCACAAACACTGTGATAATAGAACTCTATGTGAATCATAGACATAATCATAATCATCATTTATTTGCAAAGAATGTTGTTTACAAAGATCTTATAGTTATATACAGTATCAAACACTCTGCTTTTGAAGCATGCAAAAATTATTATAATATATGTAAGACATAATAATAACATAAGCAATTAAATATACTACTCAAACATCATAATTGCTTGTAGCTTTCTATCATATTGTCATCGTTTAGAAGTTAGATCTTATTTAAATTTGTCTACATCTGCTATTTTTCACGAAATAGTGGACAAACTAGCCTGTGTAGAGATGTTACTACTCTTATGGAGATCCGCAGCATTCAAGAATCGTAAATGCGTGGTTGGCCTTTCGGTAATAAACCTAGGAAAAGCCAGTGAGTCAGTCATACTACCCTCTTCACTTGGAAATTCCAGGGCATATGACGAATATAATAGAAGAGTAACGACAAGAATTAAGCGGAAAGATTATTCTTCTACTACTCTTTGGTAGAATTGTCTGGAAATTCGAGTATATTGAATATGATAGGTATTTACTTAATAGAAAAAATATACTATATTTTTTTTTAATGAAATATGGGGGCAAATGAGCAAACGGGTCACCTGATGGAAAGCAACTTCCGTCGCCCATGGACACTTGCAGCATCAGAAGAGCTGCAGGTGCGTTGCCGGGAGGGTAGGGATGGGAAGGGAATAGGGGAGGGTAGGGAAGGGAATAGGGTAGGGGATTTGGCCTCCGGTAAACGCACTCACTCGGGAAAACGCAGCGCAAGCGCTGTTTCACGCCGGTTTTCTGTGAGAACGTGGTATTTCTCCGGTCGAGCCGGCCCATTCGTGCCGAAGCATGGCTCTCCCACGTATAAATTTCAAGAAACTTCTTCGTAGATGTCTAGAAATGCAAAGATTATACCACTCTAGTTGCATTTTTAGAAAAATTTCTCGTGAACGGTCTACGTAGTAAGTTTATAATATGGGAATTTATGATATTTATTATTACAGCTACAATATGTTTACAAAACTTGCATTAAAACGTACGGTGTAAACGTCTAACGTTGATCGTATTAAGAGGAGCCCACACCGCCCTTTTTTCCATACAAACGTTGTCCCCTGTTTCCTCCCTGGATAATGCTAGTAGAGTTATATTTTTTTTCCTGAATATCTACGGCCACTAATGCAATGTCCCTATGTTTTCTTTTTTTTACAATTTAATTATTAAATAAGATATGAACGTTCTAAAACCCAAAAAATGGCCAGATTTTTCGCTGTGTTCAAACATCCAGAAAACAGATTTGGCTAGATTATACATAAAAAAATAAAACATAGGAACACAGCTCAAGCCTTTCTTTAATCTTTAATGAAAAAAGTACTTAAATCGGTTAAGTTTTGGAGAAGGAATCAGGGGACAACGAATCGTTGATTTTCTGCAGTTGTCTCTATCGCGTTCTGCGGTATAGGCTTGAGGTAAGGGAGACAGCTATAGATATTACACGTACTTTTTTTTCATTTTTATAGCCCTTGGTGTATCCTCTTATTGTTTAAATGAAGTCTCCGTTCGGATGCAAAAAATAATATAGAAGCTTTTCCAGAGTACACTCAAACGATTTTAATTTGACTACGCCAATATTGATGAGAGTCTAGTTGGAAGTCCAGGCACGCGCGGCGTAATCGAATACGACAATGAAACGAAAATGGAAAATCTATACAGAGGCAGAATATACAGTCAGTTTTGGTTATAATTTAATAGTAGATTCGGTGTTGCGAAATACATGATTTTGTGGTTATGTAAAGCTCAAAATAGGAGTACATAAGAAAGTTATGTAACGCCACTTCGTACTCCCTTTGATGTAAAATCTAATCAATATTTGAGTAGCTCTCAAATCATTCAAATTGACAAACTAGCATTTAAATTATTTAGACGGAAATATTAAATATGAATAGATCGGAGGAATAGAATAACTCATAACAATAACTCTACGAAATAACTAATAGTAAGTGCCATACGGACATCTCCGTCCTTGTTAGTAAGTAATCGTGTCAGGAGTACTCGGGCGTCTCGGGGCAGCTCTCGTCTCCGACTGCGGCCCAATTCCGACGTCTTGAGAACGTTATATCGATTGTGGGGTCGGGCAGGACAACGACTGTCGCAGTGCGGGAGCGGGACCGACATACCGCGCCCCGTTAGAGCGAAAGGGACGGAGACACAACAACACGCACGGGGGCGGCCCGGGTACACGTGGCTGAAAATGGCCCGAAACGTTTCGAAATTAATGAATAATGTCGCTCAGCTAGTGGCCGGGACGATGTTGATCTCCAAACCATCAGTCAGCCGGAAAAGCGGCCGTCAGCTCTGCGCGGCCGCCGGGTAGTGCCGGGAGACGGCCGCCGCTCCACTGACCGACGACGTGCGGGTCGCGGGGCGTGCGGGGGGCGCGGGGGTCGCGACCGCCACTACAGACTCGCGCACGTGCTCCGAGCGTGGACGACACGCCGCGACCACACTCGAACGCCTCACTCATATCTCTCGTTAACTTGTTCCAGGCTGCAAGATCAAGGCGCTGCGCGCGAAGACCAACACGTACATCAAGACGCCGGTGCGCGGCGAGGAGCCCGTGTTCGTGGTGACGGGCCGCAAGGAGGACGTGGCGCGCGCCAAGCGCGAGATCCTCTCCGCCGCCGAGCACTTCTCGCAGATCCGCGCTTCGCGCAAGTGCGGCGCCGCGCCCCCGCCGCCCGCCGGCGCGCCGGGCCACGTCACGGCACAGGTGCGCGTGCCGTACCGCGTCGTCGGCCTCGTCGTCGGCCCCAAAGGCGCCACCATCAAGCGCATCCAGCACACCACGCACACGTACATCGTGACGCCGTCCCGCGAGCGCGAGCCCGTGTTCGAGGTGACCGGCCTGCCCGAGAGCGTGGAGGCGGCGCGCAAGGAGATCGAGGCGCACATCGCGCTGCGCACCGGCGCGGCGGGCGGCGCCGGCACCGGCGACGACGACCTCGTGCGCCAGCTGTACCGCTCGGGGCAGGCGCTGCTGCAGGGGGAGGCGTTCTCGTCGGCCGGGTCGTGCTCGTCGGGCGGGTCGTCGGGCCGGCTGGGCGACCTGCTCGGCATCTGGTCGTCGACGGAGCGCGACGAGGGGCTGGGCGAGTCGCCGTCGTTCGAGTCGCCGGGCGCGGGCGGCGTGTGGGCGTGGGGCCCGCCGCGGCCGTCGCCGGCGGCCAGCCCGGCGCGCGCGTGCGCGGTGTGCGGCGAGCGCGGCGTGGCGGCGGCGCTGGTGCCGTGCGGCCACAACCTGTTCTGCCTGGAGTGCGCGCAGCGGCTCGCGGCGGCGAGCGCGCCCTGCCCCGCCTGCGCCGCGCCCGCGCACACCGCCATCCGCATCCTGTCGTAAGTCGCGCGCGCGCCGCCCGACCGCCCGCGAGGGCGAGATCTTTTTTACTTAAATCGTTACGAAAATATTAAAAAAAATCGCGTAATCGAAATCCTGGTGCCAAAAGTCGGCGCCTCGCCGGCACGGCCCGTCCGCCGCGCCGCACCTGACGTAAGTCGGCAGAGTTACTCACGATATATTTTCTTATTATGAACGTTTTTTATTAGGTCGTCGGGCGTCCGCGTCCGGCGCCGCAGAGAGAGTCGGTACGTTACGATAGAATTTCGAAAAAAAATGCATAAAATTTAAAAAAAGTTGTATAATTATTATTATTGACTAGCGTAATGAGAAAACGAAAATTTATAAAGCTTACCTAACTTAGTAGCATAAAGTATTAAGATATCGTAATAATATAATGATAGTAGCGAGGGACGGCGGCGCGGGCGGCGGCCCCGCGCGGCCGGCGGCGTAGCTAATGTGTTGTTGATAGGTAATGCGGGGGGCCGGGGGGCAGGGGCCCGCCGCCGCCGCGCCGGCCTCAGGGCCAGACTGCGGCCCACTAGGGGCCACCAGGGCGCCGCGCCCGCGCCGCTCCCCGCAAGCCATGCTCACTTTATTTTGACTATACGATTATTCGCTTAAATGATATTATACATACGTACATTATTATAATGATAATATTAATATAATGTTTGTTTTAAGTGTGTTTTAATGTTTAGATTTTTATTGTAATGTTTTTATGAATGATTTTTATATGTACGATTATTATTATTGATTATTATTTTATGTGTTGACGATGTTTATTTTGTGATGCGGCGCGGGCGCGTGAGTCGCCGCGAGTCGCGACGTGCGATACAACTCGCGACACGCGACATAACTCGCGACACGCGCGACGTCGCGCCCGCGCCCGAGGCTGCCGCTCGTTTAGTGTTTAATATCGATTAATTAAATCTAAAGTAATAAATGATAAAGAATAATACGACTCATTCATTATTATTATTATTATTATAAACTATCGTAGTTTGTAGACGACATAAACTAACCATTACCTATTGATACTTATTAAGTATTATTATTATTATATTGAATAAATTTAAAGAATGCATAATTATATTTCATAGGAATCATTATTCTGTATAACTCTAGTTAAATATAACGATAATAAATATTATTGTATTTGTATCGAGCGCGTTGATGGTGTTGTTTGTGTTGAGTGGTGAGTGGTGACGTGGTGAGGTGGTGACCGCCGGCGTGTGCCGGTGAGAGTGGTAGAGACTGCCGGGGGTTGTGGGGGGGTTAGTTGAATGGTCAGGGGGCTGGTGTTACGAGTTGATATTTTTTTATTTTTTTACCGTTATAAGTTTTGACTTACTCATGTTAAGGATACGCGAGGACGAAACTGCCTATTAGATTATATTTTAAAAAATAATGTTTACGTAAGACCAGCCTCCGTTTAGTAGAGATCCAATGATTTCGATAATTTTATTTTCATAACGAAATGAATGATGTAGACGCTTTAGGTTCAAATAATGTTGTGAAAATTTGTGAAATTTTGTAGACTACATATCTTATTATAAATCTAATATAAACTATAAATTTCGATTTACATCTTTTATTTTACCCTACCTAACTTAAACGTAGATCCTGCCATTCACATTGGCAGCTAAACTGAGAAACTTTAAACATGTTCAAATCACTGCTCAATAATATTATTTTGCTGAAACTATTTTCATTTTATCAAGATAAATGTTTAATCTAAACTGATTAGACGAAAAGTAAAAGAAAATAATATATCTTATGAGACGGTCATTTAGACCTTTGCGTTTCTTTTCAAAAGGACGCCTCCTTTAGAGACGATCACGTGCCGAGGACGTGGGCAGATATTGAGTTGATCACAAACTGTGACAAGTACAAAGGTCGGTGGAATCTCTTCATATTACATTCGCAAAATATAAGCACGAAAATAGAAAATCTATTTAAAAATATAGAATACACATTGAATAAGCACATTATATGAAATATAAGACTGACAGCATATCCACATTCTAAACGCTGAAAGCTAGTTTTCATCTTGTTGATCATCGAGGGGCCACGCTGCAGAGTGCTCGACATGCGACGCCCGGGGCCACGCACGCCTAGCTCCGCCACTGAAAAAAAAATGATAATATTATTGTCTGGACGTTCGCTATGCTGTTAGTAAGTAGGTATTCGTAAGTATTTTAAAGTATATAAACTCCAAAGCTCCATAAAATCAACACTGTTAAAGGTGCTAGTAAGGTAGACAGTTAAGCTTTAAACTATGAAGTTAACTAAACATTAAACTTAATTATTACACGTATTATAACAAAGTGGACAATAGTCCAATATAAAAATAGTCCAGGCAATAGCCTTAGGACTGACACAAATCTTTATCAAAACTTGAACTGAAAACACCTTTATAAATTATAAGTCAAGTAAAATAACCAGAGGGGAGTATGAGTTTCTGTAGACAACTACGTATCATAACGTTATCAAATATCAAACGATATCGTTACGCTTAAAGTAGCTGTCGACTTTTTGTGTCTACTCAAGTGCATTTGATTTGCGGTTCGATTCTTGCCACAAAATATATTATTGTACCATCGAAGAAATTGATTGATAGGCAGTTGATAGACCTCCGTCATTTGGTCGGATTGTGTCAATTCAATCCCCCCAAAAACATTTTCATGATATTACGTTTCTCTTGTACCTACTTAGTAATCTAACATTTACAAAATCGCCAGGCCACCAATTTTGACTAATATATAGAGGTTTCAGATTCTCCTCGTGCGGCTGACACAATATATCAAGTATTTTGCCGCGACTTAAGTGTAAAATAAGGGTTTTTACTTTTTAGATTTAGGGCTGACCGGCTGAGCATGTAAGGTTAGAAACTTGGCTCTATATGAGATCTCACTATTTTTTGACACCACGAACCAATGAGTTTCTAAAATACTAGAGTAGCAATGTCTTACAAAAGATTCTCAGAAATGCGTAACCACTTTTTTGTTCAAAAGACAATGTCAAGTCATATATTCGTTATGTCATTATGTATGTGAGATATGCCTGCAGGCATCTTCGAAGTGGCAACGCGTTGCTACCGTAAACTTCCAATCTAGTTACGTTAGTAACATAGAATATCATTGCCACGAACTATGTTCTCATCTTGACAACATTTTTACATGAAAATGTTTTTGGTGGGACTGAATTGACACAATCCCATACAAAAAAACACATTTTTATTCTAATTTTGCTCTATAAGCCTTCGTGCGCGATTCCGACTCGCACTTGGCCTATAATTTATTTGTCACAAGTATTTGAAACTATTTTTAATTTTGTACCTAGTGTACAATTTGTACATTGTCATAGGGAGAGTAAAACACAGAATAATGTTATATCACTCAACACCACCACTCGGGCTCGTAGCTGATAGAAGCAGTGATCGTCAGACCGAAGTCGAGCGACCACCACTACCCTCCCCACTACCTACCCAAGTAGGCGGGGCATATCTTTATTTATCAATACACTACACCTAGCATAGCAGTCTATAATCTATACCAAGGAGATGGGATAGGTGAGGTTGGGTTTGATAATTTTTTTGTTATTTCTGTACTAATGTTACATACCAAATTTCAGCTTTCTAAGACTTCAGAAAGCCTACCCTAATAGTTTTGATGATCGTTGAGTCAGTGACAAATTTGTGGGTTTCTGGACACCTATAAAATGTAAAGTATAGCTGCGATATTCAAACTTTGCACATTTGATAATTGTACTCATGTCATTATATCTTAAAAATTTGAACTATCTGGCATTATCCTCACCAAAGTTACGAGGGTTCAAAAATACGACGAAACGTTTCCAGAAAAGGTAGGTAGCTCGGCTTGGCGGGGGACACTACCGTGCACCCAGATGTTATTCGTGATTTGTCGGGGTTTGACATAACGCGACCAAATTACGCAGGACCGCCATCTGCCTATGAACACAGAATATATATTAAGGTGGCCAACCGGTGGTAGGCATCATGTAGGACATTCTGAAAACATTTATTTTAAATTTATTCAGAAATAAAACAATTTTGATTTTTTTTTTGATACACGGGACAATAATTATCGTAACGATTTATCTCCTCGATGTTAAAATTGAACGACAAATTGTACGTGTGTAGCAATATCGAAAACGATTTTACGTTCAAAAGATCGATTGGACGATTTTCTTGACGATCGATCGAAGTGTATGGGCACCTTTAGTAGTACCAAATATGAATCAACTTCTCTGATAGTGCAGTCAATGTGTTGCTAGCGCGAAAACCGAAACATCTAGTACAATAACTCATTTTACTTACTTATTTCCGTTTCTACCCTCGGTTATGTAAATGTAGAGATGACGGATAGGCCGTGTGATCGATTGCCATAGCGGTAAGTGTCCTGAAGTAAGTACCGAATGATAGAACACAAACATAAACTTTTATTGAAGGTTCTGTACATAAGAATGAGGGTGAATAGGTGCCTTAGAGCTATAAAAGCGGTACAGACTATATACCTCTATAAAGTAAAAGGTTTTTAAGGCAACAAGTTTAAGGTTTAGGAGTTAGGACTCGAAGGTAGGTAGTAAAGGGGCCGTTTTTAAACGTCTTTAAGAGTTCTCATAAACACGTTTGCAAACCCCAGACAGCTGCAGCTACTAGATCCAATTGTGTATCATCAAAGAAACTATTCAAATAATATTTCATCTATCGGATCAGCCGGTTAAGTAATAAGTTACTAGTTACTTTACATGTCAGGACTCAGAAATCTTTGAAATGAATAACTAATTAATTCTGGTCATTAGATATTTGTCCTTAACTCATTATATATTAAGTATATATATTGGTTTGTCTGTTTCACACGCGCTTTAAATTTTAAACTTGTGTGAAACTGAGGAAACGAGATAGGTACCAATAATTTCGTACGTTAATGAAAGAGACAAGCAGTCGGTGGGCGAAATATTTTTCTGTCCCGAAACTGGACTATAAAGCAAATCTTTTCTGAATAGAATATTACGCGAAGGTCAGAACTCGAAGCAGAGGGCGCTAACGGCGCGTTCACACCATAAAGTTAATATACCTATCCATGGGCGTACCCAGGTTCTGGGTACGCCCATGGATAGGTATCAGAATATTGAAAGAAACGTTGTCAAACGTCGAACAAACTTTTTGTTCACTGTTTTCGCTGGTGCTGCCGACTAACGTGAAAACATTACAGTACCTAACATATCCTAGTTAACAAACTCCTCTCTGTTATGTAAACCTAGTATCTCTGACACGTGTATTGCCCGCTGCGACGTTTGACAAATATGTTAGTTACTGTAACCCACGTCCCACACTGTACACTTGACGGTGTACCTATCAACCTTATCACTATTATAATAAGGTCGAAATGGCGATGTCGATTATTAAGCAATTATCGCCGAAAAACCTCCGGTGGGAAATCATGTGTGCGCGTGTTAAATAATATACTTATTTACGTTATGATCGGTTATACATACTGATTTTACCGTGTATGATGTAGAATTAAATATAGTGCCAAATGCCAATATTATGGTGTTCATAGTTTGAAGAGCTGAACTTCAGACCTACGTAAGCCTAGGTTTTTTACAGATAATAATCTACAAGTATGTACCTACTACCTGAAAAGTAGATTGATAGGCAGCATATGGCGACAATAAAATGGTCGGGTTAGGTCCAACTTACATCTAGACACGCGGCAGCGTGTCAAGCCAAGTTCAAGTATAACAGAACTGGTAATATTATATCACTACCATTGCTAGACTTAAGCCGACCTAATAACATAAAAAATACAGAAATAAGGCTGCTCTCCTGAAATCGTTACTTAATTAAAAAAAGTTTCTTTTCTAGGAAAGCAGAGCTTTGGGGACTTAACTGGAAAAGTAGACAACATTTATTTTTCGATATATGGGATCATACAGTAGGTATGTCACATCAATCATGGAAACAAGGGGTAACAAGGAGTGAGGAAAACGGGGAGGAAATTGGTGACGACGTCACACTGAAGGGGGTCTCACAAATGTGACTACTTAATGTGACAAGGGAGGAGGTCTAAAAATCATGAAAATTGTGTAACGGACATGAAAATATTATTTTAAACTAAAATCCAATCCACTATGTTACGTAGTTCATCAAACTAAGTGTCCCAACAAATCCCTTTCTAACATATAATATGTGTAAGCTTGTCGAAAGGATTTACAACTTCGTTTATAAATTCTACCGAACACTACAACATTTTGTTGAAGTCTATTTTAAAATATAACGTAGTGCCTAATTTAATGAATATCCATACTAACAATATAAATGCGATATTTTTTCTGTCTGTCTGTTAACTCTTCACGCCTAAGCCACTGAACCGATTTTGCTGAAATCTAGTATGGCGATAGGGAAAGGATATAGGATACTTTTTATCCCGAAAAAATGTACAGTTGCCGCGCGATTAACGAATTTAGGCGCATCATCTAGATAAGATATAAACTACGCACATTTTCTGTCCAACTGTTCTTGAAAATTAAGTGGCTCTGTCATCAACATCTGAAAATTAAATAGTCATTAATTATATAATAGAAATTACTATTTTTGACCGACTTCCAAAAAGGAGGAGGTAACACGTTTGGCTATATGTATCTTTTTTTTTTGTATGTTCAACGATTACCCAGCCGTTTATGCTCCGATTTTCAAAATTCTTTTTGTGTTGTGTAGGGTTTAGCTCGAATTTGGTACCATGTTCACAAAAGTGGTGATTTGATGAACGAATCCATGAGGAATCGAGGGGACTCCTTGAAATTTGTATGGAAATATATAGCGATTTTAATTTTTTCTGGAGCATTTGAGGTAAATGCTACCAAAAAGTAAGATTTCGCACCAGGTTTAACCCTGGATCCGAAGGTACCCAACAGAACTTTTGAAACCTTATTTTCATTCTTTTGAAGTCGGTACTGGCTAAGTTCTATGTCAAGTATCTCAGTTCGGCTGCTACCGACTTCAAACGAATGAAGATTGAGAACAGAATTGGTTGAGGTTTAGTCGAATTTCGAAAAAGGCGCTAATAAAGAATAACAATTATTTCATACTTTGTAGATCATATTTCGGTCGTCGAAGTCGGTCGAAGTCGGTTTAAATTTTTTGTTAAAAATTATCATTGAGGAATTTATTTCTCAGTTCTATAGCTGCCTAGTCTTTTCGAAACATGTTTTCGTGTGCACAGTGCAAGTGGCGAGCTATGTCCACACTATGCGCTTTCATCTTCAATTTTCGTCATCTTCTTTTATTCAACTTTCGTTTTGGCGCATTCAATAATTGAATGCGTCAACGAACGCAACGCCAACATTGTCATTTTTGTTTTTTGGATATGGTCAGAGGGCATGCATCGCGGGCATGCCTGACGTTCGCTGTTGACTGCGCTATAACGCATGCCCTTGACGAACAGAAAAAGGCACAGTGTGGACAAAGCTAAAGAGACAAGCAGCGATAGGTCATAAATCTATATCTATTCTATATACTTAATATTATAATTGGGAAGAGTTTGTTTGTTTGAACGCGCTAATCTCAGGAACTACTCGTCCGATTTGAAAAATTCTTTCAGTGTTAGATAGTCCATTTATCGAGGAAGGCTATAGGCTATATTTTATCACGCTAATACTAATAGAAGCGAAAAAATAGAGGAAAATGTGGAAAAAAAGGGGGAAATTATTTGAAAGGGCTTATCTCACGAACTACAAGAGCAATTTTTCTGTTATTTGGCACAGATAAGAAATAGACTACGTGAAGGATCATAGGCTTTTTTTTTGGACTAATTTGTCTGTGAAATATCTAATTTACGCGGGCGAAGCTGCGCGGAACGTTTCGCGTGCGGAATATTTCGCGTGGTCACGACATCACGCGTAAACGGCTGGACCCATTTTGCTGAAATTTGGTATAAAGATACTTTGAGTCCCGAAAAAGAACATATGATACATTTTGTCTCGGAAAAATGTACTGTTACTGCACAATATACTTTTATGATTTGCGCGTAAACTATTCAATCTATTTTGATGGAATTTGGTATGGAGATACTTCGAGTCTCGGAAAAGGACAAGGATAATTTTGTCCCGGAAAATGTACGGTTCCCGCAAAATAAACTTTTAAGATTCTCGCCTAAACTATTTTAATATATTTTGATGAAATTTGCCATGGAGATTGGAGATACTTATTTGAATCTGGGATAAGGAATGTTTTTTGTCCCGGAAAAATGTGCGGTTCCCACACAATATACTTTTCTGATTTGCGCGTAAACGACTCAATCGATGTACGGGAACAACTATAAACTAAAGTCCACGCGGACGAAGTCGCGGGCAACAGCTAGTTCATAATATTATTAAGATACAATTCGACAAGGCTTTATATGAACGTGGCGAGAAAAGGAACTAAACGCTTCTATCATACAATTTAAACGTAATTTTTGACATGTGTTTGACAGTTCTCCTTTACCAGCAGCGCTCCCGTCAATGTCACCCACGTTCATATAAAGCCTTGTCGAGCTTGTACATAGACAAACTTCTCTCTACCCGTCCACCAAACTATATAAAGTAAAGTATTGATAATATCATCACCTAGTTTCAGAAGCCCTGGTATACCTGAAACGTTAATTAAACCGCATCATAGAAACTTTGAGCTAGTCAATAATTACAAGATGAACTATTGTTAACTATTGGTTTCATTACAAGATTGAAGCACTGAGTTTAGTATTACTCCTCTGTGCTTCTTTTACTTCTTATATTTTGAAAATCCATATCCCAATCTCTACGAAATACAGGTCTGAAGATGAACTGAAAGTTAAGTAAGAATGTAGTAATAATTGGACGCTGGCATTTGTGTATTATGCCACAAAAAATTACAATATAGTTATGAATGCTCTCATGTTTTTTAGATCATTTAGAACAGTCGAAGTCTTAACTTAATAAAAATAATAATTGTGGGTGCTTAACACAAATGCCCAATTATGACTTACCTAGATAAGTAATGGTTCTATCCTTTCCTGATCAATGATTAGAAAAGGAAGGAAATCATTACCAACGTTCCCATAGATCAATACATATTGATCTTTAATCAACAAATCCGTTCCAGAGTAAAAGGATATGTGTGAAAAAAGCAAATATTTAAGTTACTTCCTATTTTTTCGTCAACCACCTGCTGTCCTAGTAGATCACAACCCAGCAGAAAAAACGTGTGATCGTGCCCAAGTAGCGACCCGCAGATGTGGGCCTAGTAGCTATTATCGAAAACCACTTTGAAAAAACAAAAAATATTGGAAATCCATCCTTAAGGCTTTAAAATTAAGAGCTAAGTTGTGGGGTACGCGGCAAACATAAGTTTGTCGGTCCACGGTGTCAGCTTACCACATCCTGGGATCTAGTATCGATCCTGTGTGGCACAAAAATCTTTTGTTTTAAACTCCTCGAAGTTTGAGACTCAGGGTGTGTTTGTGTTGAACAAACACGGTTTATAAGTAAACATAATGTTATAGTTGAAGGTATATTATCATCCTAAAGGTGCAAGTTGGAACCGAGCGACACGTCGCAAGTTCGCAACTGCAGACGACGTGTCGTCGCGACACTACTGGTTTCTATATTGTAGTTCTATGAAAAAGTGTCGCTAGCTTCGTGTCCCTAGCTGCGCAGGTTATTTAATAGAAATACATAGAAACCAGTTGCAGTAGTGTCGCGACGACATGTCGTCTGCAGTTGCGACGTGTCGCTCGGTTCCAACTTGTACCTTTAGTTACCCAAAAGTCTCTACCATGCCAGGAAGCAATGGTTTGACTAGAAAGTGTTCCGTATAATATTTTAATAATACATGCTATCATTTCATTAAATTAAAAAATAGTTAATTAACAAATTTATTTAAGCTTTGTTATCACTTTACGTAGCTTTTATTGTGTAAAACCTCTAAAAGTAAGTCTAATAATAGTCAAACTATGTACTTACAATTTATCTGTACTATAATATTTTAAAGCGGAAGAGTTTGTTAGTCTGTTTATTTGAACGCGCTAATCACAGGAACTACTGGTCCGATTTGAAAAAATCTTTCAGTGTTAGATAGCCTATTTATCGAGGAAGGTTGTAGGCTATATTTTATTACGCTAATACTAATAGGAGCGAAGAAATAGAGGAAAATGTGGAAAAAACGGAGGAAATTATTTAAAATTGCTTAATATCTTAAGACATTACTGGAGCAATTTTTATATTTGGCAAACATGAAGAATATACCACGTGAAAGGACATAGGTTTCTTTTTTTGCGGAAAAATGTACGGTTTTCGTGACATTCCTAAATTACGCGGGCGAAGCCACGCGGAACATCTAGTAGAATAAATAAAAATGACATTTTCTAAAAACATAATTTTTAGAAAATGTCATTTTCATCGAATATCGAGCAAAGCTCGGTCAAATAGCTAGTTAATTTTTATACTTACAGCGATTTCGCGAGTAAAATATCGATGAGTACAGAACCCTGCTTTAAATAAGTGACTTACACTTAGATACCACCTTATGCACATGTACTTAAAATATGGACTTTAGGACTACTTAAAAGTACGATTTTCAATTATTTTGAAAGTTTTTAGTTACTTTTAGTTACATAAATATTCGATGTGTTCTTACCAATTAAATATTTAGCATTTATTGCCCTAAAGGCTATGCGCGTGCGAATTGAAGGCCAGAGGAATATTAATTTGTGAACCGGAATATAGTAGAAACAGCTGATCTAAACTAGTTTGGAGCATCACCTTTATACCTGATTAGATATCATAATTTAACATGGAGGCCTACTTCACCGAGTTCCAAAAAGGAGGAGGTTATATGTTCTGCTGTATTTATTTTTAACACCCTTAAATACCCTTGGGCTGTACAATTGTACATACAGCCCAAGCTAATAAAAAGCTAACAAAAGCTTAAAAAATGTAGAGCAAGCGATATTTTATTGCATTTTAACCGCTTTAAATCAGTAAAATAATCAAATAATCAAATGCTCTTTCATGATGAATAATAAATAAAGCTATAATCATAATAATATATGTATAACTAGCTGTCCCGGCAAACGTCGTTTTGCCATATACTAAATAAGTATGGCACCATGGCAACGTCCATCGCTATCCCGTCGCACAAACAATGGTCGCCGTCAGTCTCGAGTTGCAATAATTTACTGTTATTTATTCAAAAAATGCACTTATCAATATAAAAAGTACCCAGTAGCCGATTCTCAGACCCACTGAATATGCATATAAAATTTGGTAACAATCAGTAAAGCCGTTTCGGAGGAGTACGGTAACTAACATTGTGACACGAGAATTTTATATATAAGATCTATGGACGCTTCACACCACGTCAGTCTGGCCCCGTACTAAGTACCGCTGAAGGACTTGTGTTTCAGGTACCAGACAACGAATATATACATATTCAATACTTTTATACTATACCTACTGTATATATTTAAGATTTTTGTGATATCATACACAATATATATAATACACATCCAGACCCGGGAACATTGAAAACTTTTTGTTCCGTCGGCGGGATTCGACCCCGCGACCCGCGGCTTGAGCTGCCACACGCTCAACCAATAATAATTGAGCCACACAGGTCATCGATAATATTTCTATGGACACACTTCCGTGTATGTACTATGTACACTTAAGTCGCCTGTAATCTTTTGTCATGTTCTTTGCAGAAAAAACCATACATTTTTCAACAATAAAAAAACATAGTATAAAATACAAGAAAATATATTGTGTTATAAATTATAATCAAGAATCTAAATTATCTAAGAATTCATATTCAAAATCAAAATATTTATTTCTAAATAGGTTAACAGAGTTAACACTTTTAGAACGTCTACATGAGGCCTACCGCCGGTTCGGGAACTAACCCGGCGAGAAGAACCTACTAAATTAGTACAAAGTTTTGCAAAGTAGATGTTTGGAAACTACATTGTTAGTTTACTGTAAAACAACTATATTCACTAGGATACACATTCATGGGCGTACCGAGGGGGGGGCAGGGGGGGGGGGGCTGCCCCCCTGGATCATGTTGACGATTCTACTATGTATATTATCTAGTACTTTTATCTATAAAAATTAAAAATTAAGAGAACTAATTTTTGCCATTTGTTTGCAATACAATATTTTCAAACTAAAATTTAATAATTTTTCATTTTATATAAACACCTACCCTATAAAAAATCTGATTTGCCCCCCCCCTGGCCCAAAACCTGGGTAATTGCCCCCCCCCCTGGCCCTGAACCTGGGTAATTTGCCCCCCCCCCTGGCCCAGAACCTGGGTACGCCCATGTACACATTACACAGTATCTAAGTTTATCCTGCTTCAGTAAGGCAGCATTCACAATACTTTAAACTTTCCTGAAAGACTAATAATAAATTATTTATTGTCACTTCAAAAAAAAAATGAAAAATACAGAATAAAAAGAAACATTTTTGGGAATAGAGCTAATCTCCATGTAATTCATTATTTTTGGGTAATCTGGATAAACCCTAATTTTGTGTAATCTTGCGATACAAACATTAGTTTTTTAGTCCGTTAATGTAATTTTTATGTTTTAAATGTTAAAACGCATTATTATTTGTTTGATAAAGGTTTTAAAAACATTAATACAAAAAAAAATTCAGCTCAATCGGTTAAATATATCTACTTCAAAATTGAGTTCCAAAATTCCACCGTAACATACTTACATACATACAGAGCAAGTTAAATAAAAGTTTTTAAAATAGCACTTTATATTTTGCTAAAATAAAGATTGGTACTTATATCGTATTTAAGTTAATCCGATTTTATCGATGTGAATTTAGGTCGGTATCGCTTAATTTTGTTGGCACAAATTAGACACCTCATGTAAAACGAGCCTTACAATGAAAACTCGCCTTGACCTAGGCTTTATACGTAAACGGCCGAGACCCCGCTGACACCAGGATCACATAACAAACAAGGAGCTGTTTCTACAATGTTGTATAGAAGTATAATATAACACATAACACCCAGAAATTAACGTAGCACCCGTTTTCATAGAATATTCATAGAATCACGTGTCTTGATAATATTTTCTGCGTGTTATAGATCAAAAAGCTGGGCATGGCAGTGCCCCAGCCAAGCTTTTTGGCAAAGGCACGGCCGTACCATACTTTTCTCAAAGCGGTTTGAGGCTACTTCACACCCCCTTTATCTTCGATGTTAAGCTAGGTATTAGGAGTTTCGGTGGCTAAAAGCAAGTATTGAAACTGGCTTAACTTCCAAATTACATGACATTCTGATAAATAGTTTACTAGTTATGGGTGATTAAAATTACTACATTTTGTCACAATATAAATAGTCAGCGACTTATTGGACTTAATGGGTACCATCGATCACATGCGCCGTTACATACTTGGAAACACTTTACTTTTGCCGTCTGTGTAACAATCAACTCCTAAAAGTTGCAGCTTTTGTTTCTCTTGTGATCATTGCCAAATGCCAAGCTACTATAATAATTATGAAATAGTAAAAATCATTGATACAATCACTGCACTGTTAATGTGAAATTATTACAAAATAAGTTTTGGCTTGGCTTGAATGTGATCTGAAAACTTTTTACGATAGGAATATTGCATAGATAGGCTTGGCTGTCTTTTTACATTTTTAGGGGGCACAAAGTATCGCAAGAAAAAACAGACATTAGAAACTATAGAGAGACATACAGACAGACACACCTTCTCATTCATTTATACTTTACGTACGGACATACAGTTGTCTGACTGTGTCTCACATTGAATACAATCAACATTATTGTAAAACGGACGCGGTCCAGCTGATATTCAAAATTCTCATTTGGACAGCGCAGGATACCACTACACAGCCTCATTCACTCCACCGCAAGATATGTGTAGCGACCACAGAGTAGGGGGGCGTAGATATGGCGGTTAGAAACATCAAACAAGGAACGGAAAAGGTAAATATAGTGTTGAAAATACAGCAATTTTGTAGAGGGAAGTAAGCATGATGGAGTTTAATGATGATCATTAAAACATCTAGATTCGTTTTAATGAACCAACAAAATGTAAAATATGATTCCGCCATACTGACGCAGCGTAGCAAGTACCTAAGTCAGCTTAACATTAAACTAGTAAAATGTGAGTTTTAGTAGAAAGAAACACGATTGCCATTTCCTGGTTGATACAATAAAACAATATAACATTCTATACAGAACAGCCGAATGTCTACGAAAACAGTAAGTCAAAAGTATAAATCACGGAGCACTGCATAATATGTGTCTTATAATTTTTCAACTTTTTTTTGTCCAATTTTAATTTTCATAAACACCTACTTCTTATTATTTTTAAATATTACAGAGCTTATAGTTTTTTTGGACATAACTTCTGTGTAGTGAGAGTGGAAATCCTAATTCGATAGATAATTTACATTAAGAGGATTCCACACCGCCGTTTTTCCATACAAACGCTGTCCCCTGTTTCCTCCCTGGATAATGCCGGTAGAGTTATGATTTTTTTCCTGAATATCTATGGCTACTATAAGCATGTCCCTATGTTTTCTTTTTTTTCATAATTTAATTATTAAAAAAGATAAGAACGTCCAAAAACCCAAAAAAATGGCCAGAGTTTCCTCTGTGTTCAAACACCCAGAAAACAAAACTGGCTAGAATGTAAACAAAAAATGAAACATAGGAACACAGCTCAAGCCTTGCTTTAATTCTCAATGAAAAAATTACTTAAATCGGTTAAGTTTTGGAGAAGGAATCAGCGGACAACGAATCGAAGATTTTCTGTTCTTTTATTAGAACTTTTGTCGTGTTGTCTCTATCGTGCTCTGCGGTGGGAGACTTGAGATTGGTGAGCCCGAGTGATACCTATTTTCAATTTCTCTCGCCCCTGGTGTATCCTCTTAACATTCGGTTGTTATCATTTTCATTGGGGTAGTTGTAAGAGCTGAAAAGGCCTTGTCTTCCCATTCCTCAGCTATGGCACCGTGCGAGACGTACAAAAAATATTGCAGGCTCTGCCTCCGGCCTGGGAACGTAAAAAGAGAAAGGCCGACGGAAGCGTCGCAGCTGTACAGCCTCATTGTTCCTGTGGGATGACCTGTGGGCTAGCACGACAGCTACGTGTTCGTTACTTTTGATTAAAAAATAAAGTTTATTTATTTATTTTTTCAAAAAGGACACCTGCGGTACATGTATTGGGCAATTACCGCTACAAATTGTAACTATACAATCCTGATACATGCACTTTTATAGGTGACACAACACTGACGAAGAATACAAGTTAATCATAATAATTAATTAAGCTAAGGTAAGTACATAATAAAATTAATAAAATAATCAAATTAATATAACTACTGTCAAAACAATAATAATATAAAATAACATTTAATTGATTATTATTATTATTATTATACAAAAGAATAAAAAAATAGGAAACATAATATAAATAACAACATTAAATCAATCATAATAATTAATAAGTAATGACAATAGATAACAAAGTGCAATAGGCATACCTAATGTGTGTTTTTAAGTGTCTTTTTTAATTTTATAAAATCCCATTAGTTTGTTTCTGAACTGAGTATATGTCATACCGAATATGTCTGTATTGTCGTCGACATTACAGCAAACATAACTATACTTACAGTTAGCAAATTCGATACACTGGAGCTTGCAAGCCTAAATTGGTTTTAGAAGTTAAAAGTAATTCAAAAAAAGGTACCGGTTGGCAGAGGACGACACGAAGCAACTTCAGACGACATGTCGTCGCGACACTAGTTTGTATAACTACGCGAAGCTTGCTACACATTCATAGAAATTAGAAATACATATGTACTTACAAATGATATGTCGCGATGACGCGTCGTCTGCTGCAACTTCATGTAGCCGGCTTCCAACCTGTACCTGTATGCTTCAAAAATTTCAAGAAATATTACCGGACCAATACGCCAGCAAACTTTCAAGAAGAGATGCGTATTCCCTTTTAAATTGCTGGCAACGCTTCTACAACTCTTCTGATGTTGTTAGTGTCCATAGGCGATAGTAGTTGCTTTCCATCAGGCGACCCGTTTGTTCGCTTGCCCTCTAATATATAAAAAAAATATTAAGTATGTAATTTTTACATAAAGAGTCAGGTTCAGTTTCAGTTCAGTTTTAAGGTTTTCTACTGACCAACAACATCAGGCGATCCCTCTGCTTTTTCGGTCTTTTTCCATTAAAAAATACTTTTCAGGCAATTACTAGGAGCGTATCTAGATGTAGGTTCGGTTCATGTTATTTAGCTATTACCTGTAAAACTATTAATTGGGAGCAATTCTATGAAAATAACGAGAAATATATGGGTATTCCCGTTGAGTCATAGGGAAACCCTACAGTTAATTTACCCTAGTGCCCTTGAAAAATATTGGTTTAATAACCCTTGCTTAATTATGTTCGTTAATTACTTGATGTTATAAAAAATATTTTTGGTTGGGGATGGCAAAAAGGTTTAAAGGCGCTCCCCCTACGGAGATGCCGTAATTTAACGTTTTTAGAGTTTTATTAACTAATAATTTGAAAGCTACAAAATTATAATAAAAATACAGCAATTATCTTCAGCATATTATGAAAATTCCTTTATCCGTTATTAATTTTCTATTTTTGTTTATTATACTCATGATATCAGCTTCCAAAGTAATACCAATTTATTGAAATTTAAGCATACATTCATTTTTTTTTATGAAATAAGGGGGCAAACGAGCATACGGGTCACCTGATGGAAAGCAACTTCCGTCGCCCATGGACACTCGCAGCATCAGAAGAGCTGCATGTGCGTTGCCGGCCTTTTAAGAGGGAATAGGGAGGGTAGGGAAGGGAAGGGAATAGGGGAGGGTACGAAAGGGAATAGGGTAGGGGATTGGGCCTCCGGTAAACTCACTCACTCAGCGAAACACAGCGCAAGCGCTGTTTCACGCTGGTTTTCTGTGAGAACGTGGTATTTATCCGGTCGAGCCGGCCCATTCGTGCCGAAGCATGGCTCTCCCACGTAAAAAGCATGGCTCTCTCACGTATAAGCATGGCTCTCCCACGTATAAATTCAGTATCTCCCTAGCACTTATAAATAACGTGTATTTGAAACACACGCCAATAGATCGACAATAATATCATTAACTACATATTCGCCCTTTGAAATTTTTTTAGGTCAATTTTTAACTAAGATAAGTAAAAAAAATAGGATTTTGGTGCGATCTCGGCAACGCGGCAAATGTATGGTCAAGGTCGTTTGCTCAGGGGATGGCCTTACCTGGATTCTGTCAGAACATTTAGGTACATGGATGAAAACTATTTTAGGTCCTTTCTCAGGAAGTATCAATACATGATATTATAATATTATGTATTTTGAAGACGTAAGTGAATGAAGTGGCTAAGTAAGTATTTGAAATTTTTATCTTAATTTCTTCTGAATAACTATAGAGTGTCTGTCTGCATCTCGTCTTTTTGACAGTTGCTTCCCACTGCCAGGCACCCTTTAACTTCCATAAAGTATTATAGTTATATAGAAGTTAAAAGGAACTACTTAAATAAAACATCACTCATATCACTTTGGTTATTCCCTATATAATATATTGTTTTTTAATCTAGACGATCAATTTTATTGTATAATATCATTGAAAAATATTATTGAACAATTTATTTAACAATAAGATTGAAAGCGCGCGTTCAATATTAACCCTAGTTTAATTGCACAATACGTGACATTGAGCAATAAAATTGATCGTCTACGGGCCCTGAGTCGAAAATAAAAACAGGAAGATATATTTCTCTATGTTAATCGTGGAGCTGGCTGTGCTGTCCGCCCGGGTGATTCAGCTTCCCGCCCTAGCGCCGCCCAAACTTCCACCCGCCCTTCGACGGCCCTTAACCCTACGAGAGGTCAACTACAGTTCAATCGAACAAAATAGCGTTGTGTTTGTATGTCACACACATTTATAATGTCCCCAATAATACTAGATGACGCCCGTAACTCCGTTGCGCCAAAATTCATTTATCGTGCGGGAACCGTACATTTTCCCAGGACAAAAAGAATCTTATGTCCTTTCCCGGGACTGAAAGTATCTCCATACTTTCAGTCCCGGGTTTCATCAAAATCAGTTCAGCGTGAAGAGGTAACAGATTAACGGACAGACACATTTTCGCATTTATAATATTAGAATGGATGTAAAATGAATGACATTTTTTCATTTACTTGGTATGTAATCCCTTATTCATTCAATCACTCATTAAATAATCATAATAATTATAAACTACTTATGCATAATATATAAAAATATTAATACTGGGTATAGTGTTCTTAATATTATATTACTTTTGTGAATATTTTGGAAATACTTATATTACTTTCAAATTCGTTGCGCCAAAGTTCGTTTATCGTAAATATTTCCGGGATAAAACCTGTCCCATGTTTTATCCGGGGACCAAAGTATTCTATTAAAATTTAAAATCGCTTTACCGGATTAAGAGAAGGAAAAACGAACAGAGGCGTCTTCACATTTATAATATAACTGACCCGACAAACTTTGTTTTGCTAAATGTCTTTTAAATAAAGTAGGTCAAAATCGCGACCAAAGAAGTCGGTTACGAACAAACATACAGGTGAGCTAATAAAAAGCGTATAAAAATATGTTAGCCGATAATCAGACGTACAGGATAAGCTCATATCAACAAAATCGGTCCACCCGGCAGGAAAATGGCAACTTACATCGCGACACGAGAATTTTATATACAGTCTGTCCTATCTGTATATACTGTCCATATACTTACGTATATAGACAGTATGAATGTGAAATTGGATGGTTTTCCTCGACTTGAATGGAATTTTAAAACTGAAAAATCTCGATCATTTATCAAACTTGTGAAATCGTGGATCGTTAATTTTTTCAGGAGCCATTGACGTGATATATTGTCTTGCTAACGGGCGCCAGCACCTGATAGGAATGAGACATTTGACGACCTGTGTGGCTCAGTTGGTGGCGCGTTGCAGTTGGTAGCGCAAGCCGGGGGTCGCAGGTTCGAATCCTGCCGATGAAATAAAAAGTTTTCAATGTTCCTTCAACATGCTTTCAAACGTGTATGATATAATAAAAAAAATCTTAAATATATTTCCGTTGTCTGGCACCTGTAACACAAGTCCTTCAGGTACTTATCACGGGACTAGGCTGACGTAGTGTGAAGTGTCCATATATATTAATTATTATTATGATTGTTCCTGAAAAATGTATGGTTCCCGTGCGATAAACGAAACAGTCTCGAAGTTGCGGGCGACTTCTATTAGTATTAAATACTTTGTGGATCAATTATGGTAGGTATACTTTTGGAATTGTTGGTCCCTCCAAGCGGCACGTCAGTTCGCAACTTCGCGATCATGGTTTTCTATCATGGCCAATGTGACAAGAGGCCTTTACGTAGAACTCATACTCATGACTCACCCCATAAACATGTGTTGAAATAAATAAATCTAATACATTTTTACATACAAGTCATAGGTACTACAACGGTAAAAGGCAACGGCAAGAGGTATCACAAGTATACAATATACATACTTATAATTACCACAAAAATCACATCAAAAGTCCAGTTTCCGAATTCACCTACTTCAAAGTAAACTATGAAATCTAAATGAATAGCCTTGTGCTGTCTAACATCTAAGCTCCACCTCGGTCTGGATGTCCGGTTTTCAATTACCGGTCCTCTCTGTCCGGCAATGTCTGCTTGCGTCAAAGCTCTTGTACTAGATTACCGTGGCTTGAAGACCGCTGGCTCTTATACTATATCGAAGCTACCTCTTCTGTACTGCTACGCTCTACAGTATAATAATACAGGGTCTAACAAAACAATTTGATAATATACTTTTGAGGTGAGAGCCGGTAATGTGTGTGTGTCTCATAAGTCATAAACTCATAAGTAAAGTTCACTGTAATCTATATATTAATACGTGAGCCAAAAACTTTGTAACCCTTTTTACGAAAAATGGGGAAACGCAAGTGCATGAAATTTTGCACAGTTATAGTTTATATGGTGAAGGAGTGCATCGAGCTAATATTATTTTGAAATTATGCTTTTATCATACATTTTTTTACAAATAAAACATTACACACACTACAACACACACACATGAGAAATGACAGATTTTTGAGTGACAAGCCTATACATACGAATTATACTTTTTTATTTATGGTTGAAGTCTGTTGACAACAACTTGAAAATGAATTATAGTTTTTTTTATTGAATTTAAGATATTATTAGACAATGCTTACACGGCCAGTCTGAGATCAGCTAAGTCCCAGAGACAAGAGTTGAAAAAAAAGATAAAGTCAATATTTTTTACAAAATATAGGTAGTAGTCCTAATGTCGTTGAAACTAAGGTCGAATTTCGACCATTGGGCGATCTCTAGTTATTTTAATAGCATGTTATAATTTAAACTCTTGCAGTACTGCTACTTTCACAGTAAACTTCTATATGAGGGACACTCAAACTTTTACTAGCCGAACTAACTCATGAATCTTTCTTCTTGTCAGACAATCAGTGATCAGCTAATCAAACTTGAAAACAACTTTATTTTTCAACACGGGAATCGAATCGACGGCCTTCTAGTTAAGAGCCGCGCACTAACTTTTATACGTGGGAGAGCCATGCTTCGGCACGCATGGGCCAGCTCGACCAGAGAAATACCACGTACTCACAGAAAACCGGCGTGAAACAGCGCTTGCGCTGTGTTTCGCCGCCCAATCGGGCCTCCGGTAAACTCACTCACTCGGCGAAACCCTACCCTATTCCCTTCCCTACCCTCCCCTATTCCCTTTCCTACCCTCCCCTATTCCCTTCCCTTCCCATCCCTACCCTCCCCTATTACCCTATTCCCTCTTAAAAGGCTGGCAACGCACCTGCAGCTCTTCTGATGCTGCGAGTGTCCATGGGCGACGAAAGTTGCTTTCCATCAGGTGATCCGTTTGCTCGTTTGCCCCCTTATTTCATTTAAAAAAAAACTAAACCACTGTACCACGGAGGTGTTTACGGATCTATAAGACTAGACCTGAGGGAATATCTGTGAATACATTTTGCCAGTCACTGCGGCAAAAACCCGCCTAATATCCGCCTCGCCGATACGTGTGTATCAGAGTGATTACCTGAGGGAAAAGCCTCCATCAGTTTTTCCGCGGGGGTTCTAATCGATAAGCAAAAACTATTACCTGGAGCTATTTGTAGATAGGTTTTTCACGGCTCGAATCGCGTTTACTTTTTCTAGTTTACAGTTATCTTATATCTTTAAACGAGCAATTCCAATGATATATAATTCGTGTTTTATTGAATACCGAGCAAGGCTCGGTCAAATAGCTAGTTATTATTAAAAGCAAAATAATGGATGCAATAATAATATTACCCCATAATGTAAGTTTCACCAAAATCGGTTCAAAAGTTTTTGAGACAGAGCATTTTAGTATCAATTTCCTTTCCGTGTACCAACAGTGGTTTTTTGTTTAAAAATAATAATTATGTTAGACACCATTGTTTTTTTCTTTAAACTCTATTATTTTTGAAAAAGCAAAACCTGGTGTGTAAACTAGTATTGTCTGGATGTCGTTGATCGACCCTATCCTGAACTCTGAAGGCGACAGAACCGAAATTACTTTCTGTTCTGCATTTTCAGCATTATTTTCAATTTTCGGTAAGTACTTTGATTTGATTAAAATGCCATTTATAGTTGTCTAGTCATTTTAGTACCAAAATTATTTACTAGCTAAAAGCCGAGCTTTGTGAGGGCTCGCGTCGTCACACATTGACTGACTGATGATAACACATCTACATATAAATTTAAACTACTATGTTAAAGCACAAATCAATAGTCGTGAGTTTTTCCGTAAAAGTGTACCACAAAATGTTCAGGTTGTGGGTTATACTAGGGCTCGCTTCGCTCACAGGCCGTAACTCCGTTGTGCTGAATATAGTTTATCGCGCGGGAACCGGTAATATTTTTTCGAGATAAAACCTATGCTACGTCCTTTCTCAGGACTTAATCTTATAAAAATTGGCTTAGTGGTAAACCACTAAGCGTACACAACAGATAGACGTACTCTTTGTATATATATTAGTAAGGATTCGTCCTCTTAGTAAACGATTAGACATTCATAATACATTTTAAAAACATAAACCAGTAACCCGCCTCGACAAAGTCGGGTTAAATGGCTATCACAAAAGGGTAAACAATACAGTTAACTTAATTTATTCAGTGTGCCGACACACGGACGGACAGATGGACATGTTTACAGTCGTTGGATGGCCGATGAAAATGTTACCTCGTTTTCGCAATATAAACTCATGAATGCGTACTAATATTATGAACTCGAAAGTGTGTCTGTCCGCAACCTTTTCAAGCTGTTAAAGCTTTTGAACGAGCTGAACGATTTTGATAAAATTTGTCATGTAGATAGTTTCAATCCCGGGAAAGGAAGAAACATAGTTTTCATTGCGGAACAACGCACGGTTCCCGAACAATACAATATTTTCAGAGCAAGGAAGATACGGCAAAATCTAGTTGTAAAATTGTTCGGTCTCAAAACAACCTATTGTTTTTCTCTACAAATCTCTATTAAACAAAGAATAAATAAGCCCACGCACGCAAACCTGAACGATTCGCGATGTTGTCTTGAAGTTTATACATAGCGCCTGGCAACAACCTATTTGGAGGTTGAAAGGGCTCATTATAATATGGCGATACCTTGAGTTGGTAACGAGAAATTCACAATCGAAGACGTGAGTGGAAGAACTAGATAATTAACATTTTGTAACATAAGGACAATCACTCATTTTTTCCCTTATAATTTGAACAAACCTTGTTACTTGTACAGTACTCCCAAATTAATAATGCGCATGGAAAATGGCAATCTTCGCTAACTGTCGTAATCACGAAAACACCCGAATCTATGAAACATAAGAGCCCTGGAAAGGCAATAGCGTGTAAATAGCTAAATTGCCTGCGGGATAATACAAAGTTCTCAAAATAAAACACTCCGGAATCCGTATCATGCCCGACTAACCTGTTCCATAGTCAGCAGGGGTGCTCCTCAAGCCCGTTGGATCTTGTAGGAGCAAGACGATTGTCTTCTGTAGCGCGTGGTCCGCTCCGGAGCGTAGCTGAAGTACTCTTGAATTTTGATGCACTTTGGTCGGCCGACCACACAAAAAGTTCACAGCGATTATATTGAAAAACCAAAAGGGAAAGAAACTTGAAATTCCAGCTGGATTAAGCCTTTTCAAGGAAAAATTATCAGAACAAGTTTCAATAGTATAGCTCTTATAGTTTCGGAGAAAAGTGGCTGTGACATACGGACGGACAGACAGACAGACAGACAGACATGACAAATCTATAAGGGTTCCGTTTTTTGCCATTTGGCTACGGAACCCTAAAAACGCATTATTTATGCAAAAAAAATTGTACTGTTACTTACCCTGCTTCTTCCACTCACGTTTTCAATTAGGATGATCGCATTCACCAGAATGGAAGATTCCAGTACAATTGTGTGACCGAAAATAGATTGTATTCAGGACTCATAAGGAATAATAAGCAATTTTCATATTATTTTCTAAAGGCCAAAGTAAATAAAAAGATAAGCTATGTAATTCACAAAGGCCAAACTACGCCGCGCTGTGTAAACAATGCCACAACTCACTCACACAAACAAGTGACCAAAGTACGCCTTACTATCTTGGTGTGAGCTTATATTATGTACGTAGTGCATAACAACATGTACATTATGTAAATAATTCTTCAATTATTGTTTAAAAAAAATCAGCAGTCCTTTAAAGCGGTATCACAGTCCTTTGGACATTTCATGAGAATTCCACCTTATTGTTTGATAGCAAACGTACTGGATCAAACAAGATACGTATCTGCATTATTGTTGCATTGAAATAGTAGATTTGGGGTAATAATGACAACTCCCACGCCGGTTTCGGTGAAACCAGTCCAGTTACGCAAGAGGTATTTTTATAGGGCCCAAGTGGGTGCGCAGTACACAAGAGCACTCTCTATTCCTTTACTCTCATAACCCAGTAGGACAGAAGACTGACACGACTGGCGAGAGATCAGGTGCAGGACCGACTTTTTACATGCCCATCCGACGCATGTATCATCTTACTTGTTAGACAATCAGATGGTCAGCCTGCATTGTCTTAACCAAACTTGGAAATAACATATTCCCAACGCGGGAATCGAATCCACGGCCTCCGAGTCAAGAGCCACGCTCTAAACCACTGGACCACGAAGGCGTTTTAGATTTGGGGTATACAAATGGCCACATTTGGCAAACATAACTAAACATCAGCTAACCAATGTTAACCCCAAGGAGCCCCATATTAGCGGGCTCGCAGGAGGCGTGAGTCAGCGCCGCGCCTACTAGGGGACCAGGGGCAGGGGTATCTATGAATAATATTGTGACAAACCCGTGACATGTTCTGCGATGTATCGGCAATAAATCGTGGTCGTTTTCCATCATTTACCCGGCTTCTGCCCCTGATAGTGAAATATCTATTAGTTAAGCCGACTTTTTTGTTTAATCAATATATTATGTTGGATATATTTTTTTTGGATTTTCGTTTACCGACAAATAAGAGAAGGTTTGTAAGTTTGATTTGTTCCTTTTTTCGAATGTATGTTTGCCTGCGACGATAGATGTCGAAGAACTACTGATTCTATTGAGAAGGTATTTTCGCTTTTGTACAAGGCATTTATTGAGCTTTTCAGCATGAGAAACGTTTTTGTTTCTACAAGCTTTTAATTACTTATACAGTTATAGCATTAGGATTTACTGGTAGCTAAAAAAATATGAGTAAATTCATAAAGAGTAGTACAACAATAATTAATTATTATGATTATGAACAAGGTAAGTATTAAACGATTATATTATACACTCATGTTTTATTAAGGAATAGGGTACAGAGTATAAACCAGCCCAAACAAAGCAAGCTCTAGATTTTTTTTTAACAAGGATTTCAAAAGAAAAACAGGCAAAGAAGGGACGGGACAAAGAGCCGTCAGATACCAGGCAATCAGCGCCAAAACACCGACTATTCATAACTTTGAAGAGTTTAATTTTATACTCCCTTAATATTAATAATGCCAGTCATCAAATACCAGTTATCATTCAAAATTCGACTCTACCTCGAAAACAATAAAGTATCTTTTTATTTTTGTGTCAAGCTCACTTATTTTTCATGCAAGTTCTGAGGGCGGTTATCTGAATTTCAGGTACATACAAGTATATGAAAAATACTTGGATAGAATTTTAATATTCCACCGTAGCATAGAAATTCTTCGGTTGGTGATGTTTAAGGGGTTCTATGGGGTCTGTGGTTTGACCTGGTATACTGTGGAAATGGGGGATGGAAATATTTGTATGTTCTACCCCCATTAAGGTATACAACATGGAAAGTTTGAGAAATTTGGTTCCCCTTTTTGTTTTTAACCCTTATTTCTTAAAAATTTAATAATAAATGAAGTAGAGAAAGAGATGTAACAATATGTACTATTATTCATTAACAAAGTGTCCATATAAAATAAATAAGAGCTATATGAATATAGAGAAGCAATGTTATAGTGTATTATAAAAGTAATAAGTGTAATAGTTTAAAAATGTAATAAATTTAATGTAAAAATGTACTAATAGTTGAGAAAGTGTGTCAGAAAATGTATAATCTAGATAAAAGTTGATGTAAACACAAAAAACGATTTAAAATATAAAGAAAAAACCTCTTGTTCCCCCTTCTTCCTGAAGGGGAAACAAGAGGTCCCAAGTGAAAAAAAAAATCATACTATTAAAAAATGCAGCGGAATATTATGTGGAATTCTTCTGGCTACAACTGAACAACATTTTTCTTCTGCCCATTTGTCTACAATTGCGGAGTTTGCAATATTAACCTATAGTATGAAAGCTGTCAGAACTCAGAAGTATCGCCTATACTGTATCTACAATATAATAAATTATAAAGACTTTAAAAATTGAATGCGCCAAGTCTAAGTGACCCTCTCCTCCTTAAAATGCTTGACCTGTATTTCACCATGGGTTCCCACTTCCAACATCAATTTTTAATGTTTGTGTCTACTGACTTTATTTTTCTGGTCCAAATAAAATGTAGCTGAAAATTCTTGTTTCCGAAGATTTGTTCTTTGATAGTTTATTGCCGGCATTTTCTCTGTTTATTTGTTCAACTTTTGTACAAGTTAATGTACATTGTGTTTATTTACACTTGTAAGAAACAAAATATTTTCGTAAATACAAACGGACGACCGAATGTTTCATCTCAATGTAGAGATTATATTAAGTACAATAGAATCGTTATAATATTTTTTGTAATATAAAATGTTAGTCTGAGCTTCAAATTAAAATCAGATACATAAATTTATGCCACAAAAAAAGTTTGTGTAAACGGTAAACCTAAAAAATACATCCTAGATATTTAAATGATATATCCCGTAATTATAGTATTCAATTTGACCCACTTCAATGGATATAACGACAATTACAAATCATCGATATAACAAAACAAACAATACGCACACACACAGGCTATTCATGCCGCACACAGGCGCACCGCACACAGACGCAGCTCACGGCTCACGCACACGGCACACAGACGCAGCTCACGCACACAGGCGCGCGCGGTCGTTGACGGTGCGCGCGCAGCACGCACGCCCGCGCCCGTAGTACTACCGACACATTGATCTACAGCGAGTCTGGCGGCATCGATTGTGCAGGAACTGCAGCTGTTGCCCCGGCAACCGCCCGTGCCGCGTAAGGCGGTGTGCACAGTGGAGCTAAGGGCTGGTTCATATTGAATGCTAAAATAAAATCCGCCTTGGTATGTTTCCTAATATGCTCCCACTTGGTGTCTATGGCCTCTATGCATTGATACTGTAGGCAGTGCACACACTGTTCTGTAGCTTAGGGCTGGTTCACATAAAAATCTAAACATTGTATTTCTTACTTAGTCTGTTTTCTATTATGGTTCTACCTGGTACCAACTACTGCATTGATAGGTAGGCATTCATTTGTAGGCATTCATATTGATGTGGGAGGGCAAACTGCTTCACACTAGTAGTCGCCAATGTGGAGGCAAAAAGCATTATGATGTTTGAGGTAATTTCGACATTTGAAGTAAAGAAAAATTACGTCATCTTTCTTGGATTATCATCATGAACATCGTGCCATATCCTGACAATTTTCTTATCTTTATTCTCTACCTAACAGGCTAAAACTTACGTATCATGTTGTAACCATAAAGTGAATATACCTAGCGGATTAGAAAGGCTAAAGGCTTGAGCAAGAGAGATGTTACTATAAGTAACACTGCACTGGTAAAAAGAGACGTGTGATACATGACAGCAGCACTCTCTTTTTGACGTCCAGTCGGCACGTGCCGCACGTTGACAATTTAATCTCATAGAAATCATGTTCAATCATGCTTGTGTAAGTGTATACATACACATATTTTTACACACAGATGAAACCAATTTCGGTTTCGTTTGACAGCTCGAGATTGTTGCTCTATTCCGCTAGGTATAATAACTTTATGGTTGTAACATACTAAAACATAGTGCAGCACATAATAATTTGAACTGTATGCAATCTCGTAGCGCGGCGTAGCGGGTCTACGTGGCGTAGCGGGTCTACGCGGCGTAGCGGGTCTACGCGGCGTAGCGCGCTCGCTAGAACATAGAGGCATAGATTAAATTACACTAGATGGTGCCTTCTTTATATTATTGTACTTCTTACACGCATATTTGTTTATAACCTAGGAACCTATATTTTGCTACAGTAGTATGTATTTTTTATTAATGTAATCTGTCAATGAATGTATCTTTTTCTCGAGATTAGTATCTCTTAGGTTGGGTTGCACCAGAGGCGTGGTTAAAGTTAAAGTTATGGTTTTAATTATATATGGCGTCCTTTAGCTTTATCTTTAAACGGAGATATTCACAGATGTCTGTTGCGTTTATTTTTTTTTATTGAAGGTACAGGTAACGGGATTGAGGTTATAAAAAATTGAATTATCCGTAAAAATCGACAGGAAAAATATGACACTGTAAAACATAGTAAATTTTCAGATATACGTATGAACGGAGGTTAAATATGACGTCCTTGGACGCCATATTTAACTTTAACCAAAGATTTGACATTTTGTACACAGATAGTCTAGAGCCTAAGAAAGAAACTTTACACCTATTTTGTTTATTATATGGATTTTGAGGAAACTTTGCAGTAATGTAGGCTACATTTTATCCCGGCATTCCAACGGAAACGGGAACCACCGCGCGCTGTAAACTGAAGTCCACGCGAGCAGAGTCGCTAGAGGCATAGGCTCTAGTTTTATTATATCGAGGCTGCAACAAAACCACATAAAAACGATATTAATGTTGCATCAAATCAGAAGAATCAGTACAGTAAAACATGCGCTTCCCTTCAACTGCATGCAGTTTCAAATTGAAAAACAATTAATGAGGTTTTTGGCAAATTACGCACAAATTGCCTACATTATGCTTCCAAATGAAAGTTCCTCGTGAAAAAACGGCCAAGTACAAGTAAACATTTCCTCGAGGGTTCCTTAAGGTACGCTTAAATACGGGCAACTAAAATTGCTCCACTCCAGTCAATTCTCGTCAACTTTGACGTCACGCCTACATCAAGCAATTTTCGGCAACAAGCAGCAATATTGCGCAATACATCGCAATACAATTGAGCGATATAGCGCAACTTCATCAACTAGTTACTAGGAAATACTTTCATACACGAGCCCACCGAATATTCGTCAATTCGTATCGGCGACATTGAACGACATGAAATATCTGGAGCAATATCGCCGAATAATTGCCGCAATTTATTGAAATCGCTCCATATTGCTCCACTAATTGCTCCAGATCGATCCATTCGTGTCACCGGGCAATTATTGCCGCAATTGTTGCCTGTGTAAGCGCGTTTAGTCCAAACAATAAAAAATAAAGTGTTAAGGTCCCATGAAGCTGAGCCCATATAATCTTTGACATTTGTGACGACTCGTTTCGTGTTTCACATCATAACTCATAAATCTTTAAGTTTTTGCCATAATGCAATTAGGTTTTGATTCCCTTGCGTGATCTCAAAAATTTATTTCATAAATAGATCATAAAAATATTTAGTGGTTTCATTTAATTTGCCTTAAAGTTTCCTTTTATTAGTACTGCATGAGATTGCAGATATAATAAATTCTAATTTCCTTTGCTAATTAATTATACTTTTATAAATAATATGTATTTTTCTGTTTCACCTAAGACCCTGCAGAACTCTAAAATGTACCAGGATCACAGCGATGTCTGAAAGAGACCTGAAAGCCGTCTGCAGCCACAAAGCGGTTGAAAGTGCATGATTTGCGCGGAGAGGCGGAGATTAGCAATCAGCGGGTACCAGGGGGGCAGAAGCATAGATGTATGAACTATGAAGCTATAAAGTTATGAAACTAGATGTTTTTTTGTGAAAAGTTAGGACTATGGTTCTAACTTTTATCTATTACAAAAATTCATAGGTACTTCTAAATGCATATTTAGAAGTATGCATGTTTTGTGTTGTTTCCACTACAGAGATTGTTCTACCATTTCGGATGAAATACTAAAATAATAAATATACATTACATGAATAAAACTTTTTTCTTGGGTTTAAACCCAAGTTTTTTTTCTTTATTGCGTCGTAATAAACACATTTAACACTGGGGGCTGGGGCTGAAGGAGTCTTGAGAGTTATAAAGGTTTTTTGCAAGATATTCACTATTTATGTAAAAACTAAAATGTTTAAAATTATTGACATTATGCAATATCTATGTGTTAAACATCGATGGCGTTAATCGTTTTATGGGTTCGGGAAAACCGACTGCATCGAAAACAACTTTCCTTACGGTGCTTTTCTTTATAACGATATCTCTTTAAAATCTCTATAATGTTTATATTTTTCACCAACTAGAGGTATTTCCGCATATTTTTCTATACTCCCGTACTAGTATTATAAATGCGTGTGTCAGTCTGTCTAATACTTCTTCACACCAAAACCTGATCCGATTTTGCTAAAATTTGGTATGGAGATACTATTGAGTCTCGGGAAAGAATACTTTTATAGTTAGATCATAGGATAATTTTTATCCTGCAAAAATGTACGCTTTCCGCGCGGTAAACAAATTTTTATGGAACAGACTTGCTTGCGAGTTTCGTCTTCCTAGTTCAATAAAAATATATTTGTTTTTATTAAATAAGAACTAAGTCCTGAAGTAGTTAAACGATTTTGATGACTTGATTAAAATAAGTAAAGGATATAAGAATTAAGTTAGTTTTTGTGGTAATAGGATGTGTAGGCGGTACGCATAGGATGTACAGAGTTTCCTTTATTATGCACATAAGAACATCTAGCCTGAAATAATTCACTAACAAAAAGATCACCTAACCAGGTTTAAACAGCTGGTAGACGCCTAGTTTGCGCTCAATTTGTTATGACTTCAATTATACTGAAATATAATACCAAGTGCGTGTTGACTGATGGACCTCACACGCTGAAACAACAGCTTGTTACTATCTCAGATAATTTTGAGTTGTACCATATGCTCTAGACTCTAGAGTAGTCTAGAGTCTAGGCTATGCTCTAGACTAGGGTTTGATATTTTTTATGCAGCCCTCAAAATATAATATTTTATTTATTAACGCTCGGAACATTTAAACTGTGTTTTTGTCATTGCGGACATTGTCAATTTTGACATTTCACTTTAAACTTGGCGCGAATTTGTAGAGTGTAATCATACTAGGATGTTTTGGCGCGCGGCTTACATCATTAAATGGGCTCATATTGCTGCCAAAATAAAACCAGCATTAGAATTCGCTATTTCATTTGTAAGACGTTGCTAAACGCAGCGATTCTATTATATCTTAGAAATACATTCCTCACAAAGTAGCTCCGATGGCAAAATAAAATACTTTAATGACATTGCCAAAGCGTGGGTTCCTCGGCTGTCTTTCAATTGACACGTTTGTTAGTTCTACTTTCAGTCACGCGCCAAAACATCTCTGTATGATGTGCAGTATGTGCACGCTGCAGTGGTTATTGAATCAGTCGATCGAACCAGCCTCCACCACGCAGACGGAGAAACGACGTAACTTCACTAGCTATGCCATAACAGACCCTATACCTGCACCATAAAGTTGAATTTACTGTGATGATAGAGCAGCCATAACTACCACCTAAAGGAAACCAAACTCTATATGTAAGTATGTTAAAGTTTAATTTCCATTGACTCAGCTTAGCTCTCAACATAAAATAAAAATCAGTCAGACGAAATGGAAGTATCATAGGCATATGATATCGTTCAAAAGCCGAGTATTTTTGTATCAAACTTCACATTTTCGTTTAAAAAGCAAATTGCGGTGGTTTTTAAGCGTTGAGTAATCGCATGGTTTTTAATTCTGTTTTATTTGTTACCGATTCGAAAATCGAGCTGAATATTGGAACGAAGTTCCTTATCGCGCGTTCGGTGTAAAGGCTAGATAGGCAAGAGTCTAGACAGAACGATATTTGACCTCGATACTTTTTTATTAGTACCTGCATGGTAGGTGCAGAGGACGTTGATAGTATTTAATTTAAAATTTTTGAATTCCCAAAAACTGAACACAGAAAATTTAACCTTAACTCGAGAGCATAACGCATGTACGCTTCTTCTGCGAGGCCAATCAGCGTTGGTCGGACGCATCGACGCGAATTCGCGCGGATGCGCGCGCCTTTTTAAATTCTCAGAAGTAATAAAGTGCGTAAACGCTTTGGAGTAAAGGTTGAATTTGTTATATTCAGTTTTAATAATTCGCTTCGATGCGATTCGACTCTGCGCTAGTATAAATTGACCCTTATACGTTTATACGTGGGAGAGCCATGCTTCGGCACGAATGGGCCGGCTCGACTGGAGAAATACCACGTTCTCACAGAAAACCGGCGTGAAACAGCGCTTGCGCTGTGTTTTACCGAGTGAGTGAGTTTACCGGAGGCCCAATCCCCTACCCTATTCCCTTCCCTACCCTCCTCTATTCCCTTCCCTTCCCATCCCTACCCTCCCCTATTACCCCTTTCCCTCTTAAAAGGCCGGCAACGCACCTGCAGCTCTTCTGATGCTGCGAGTGTCCATAGGTGACGGAAGTTGCTTTCCATTAGGTGACCCGTTTGCTCGCTTGCCCCCTTATTTCATAAAAAAAACCTTTAGTTATGTTTCACCCTGTAGACATCATGAGCACTGCCTACTGTGTAGTAAACTGGCTTTCATTTCGGAACTTGCAAGTTACACTTGATTTTATCGACACTTTGCTAGTTATATTTATACTGTAGTTGCCACTAATGAGTTAGACTTAGAGACTTTATTACTCCCTAGGGCGTCAACACTCAACAGTCAGTAAGTGCACTCATGTGACACTTAGACACTATTAGGTATTCACATCCGGGGAAACAGGCTTCTAAGAAGACTAGAGAAGCCTAGGAGGTTGTAGTCGCTTTGTTGTAGCTTTGATTTTTGATGTAAGCACATTATTTGATAGATTGCACATTTATCAGAGAGGTTAACACATAGGCAGATGGCATGGCAGACCTACATAATTTGGTCGCGTTATGTCAAACCCAGACAAATCTCCCATTAAATTGACATAATTTAACCAAATGACGTAGGCAGGAATTTCTTCAATGGTACCATGAGAGAATATTTTATGTCATTCATAGACATTTGTACAGAAACCCCAAAATACATATTCTACTAAATGATTTTTTATGAAAATCATTTATTCATTAAAAAAACAATATTTTACAAATGTGCCGTACCACGAACACCTCGCAGCCAGAATACAATGCAGCCTTAGAATTAAAGTAGAATTTATCTTGCATTCAAATAGATGAATCGAGGCCCTAATTCGCATCCATGCCAGCAGGATCTCGCATCACGTTGATGACAATAATATCGATTGTCAACTTTTAAAAATGTATTGCAAGTGCTAATGTTAATTAATTTAAAGTTCACGTAAATGTCCCGATTGGCCCCACAGGACAGGCTATGCCTAGTGTGGGGATTTGTCCTTAACTGAAGTTTAAATGTAATTTTTCCGGAAATAAATTATTTTTATTTGTATAATTATTGTCATCAAAGTGACGCGAGATCCTTGTACGCCTGTAGAGTCTGACTGCCGCACTCAGATACGAATATTAATTACTTAATATTCATGGGAGAGCCATGCTTCGGCATGAATGGGCCGGCTCGACCGGAGAAATATTACGTTCTCACAGAAAACCGGCGTGAAACAGCGCTTGCACTGTGTTTCGCCGAGTGAGTGAGTTTACCGGAGGCCCAATCCCCTCCTCTATTCCCTTCCCTTCCCTTCTCTACCCTCCCCTATTCCCTTCTCTTCCCTTCTCTACCCTCCCCTCTACCCTCCCCTCTTCCCTTCCCTTCCTTACTCTCTCCTATTACCCTGTTCCCTCTTAAAAGGCCGGCAACGCACTTGCAGCTCTTCTGATGCTGCGAGTGTCCATGGGCGACGGAAGTTGCTTTCCATCAGATGACCCGTTTGCTCGTTTGCCCCCTTTATTTCATTAAAAAAAACTTAAATATAATTAAATGAAAACTTTGACATAACTCCATACTTTATCTGTCAAACTCTTCATTGAATTGAAGTTTAATCATCATCAAATGTGTCTGAGTGCACCCGTGAATACTATAAATAAATATGACAAAGCGACGCGTCGCCATGCCAATAAAACATAAGCAGCTCATATTGGAAGTTAAAATGATTTTTTAATTGAAGCTCTATTTCGGATATTTCCTGGTTGTAAAAGAACAAAAATCCAATCTGTATCTGCAAAATATTCATCAGAAATCAGAATGTCGCCGGGGTCTTTGTCTTGTTTTTAAATCGCATATTTCATGTCACGCACACACATATACTTCATTCTATTCTAAAACAAAACGTATCCCTATAAAAATAGAGTTGCATTTCAAAAGCGCAGCGTCGCATGACCACATATCGAGCGACAAGTCTTCCTGATTTGTTTTCTTTGGGGAGTTATAATTTGGCTGCAAGTCCCCTACCATGTAAATATCTTTACAAACGTCACGTCGTACATTGCGTGTTTGGTACCGCTGTGTTTTGCGATGCTGTATCAAACACGCAACGTATGCCGTAGGCAGTGATTGTCGTTAGTGATAGTGTATGGTGGTAGAAGTTTTCGTCTGGCCCAGACCTACCCCACTATCGGAAGCGTTGCACTCAGTGCACCGCATACATACATTTTCCTATATTGAAAAATTAATTATTGCGCCTTTTGTCCGTTTGTCCCGGCAGATCCGAACCGAGAGACTTTTTTTGTCTGCATATTTGCCTATTTGGTATGTTCCTGATGCATTTCATATAGTGCAGTATATTATAATAATAACTTTCTTGTAGCAAAAAATAGAAAGAGATAGCATATTGACTATTGTACCTTAACTAAAATAATAATTTAATCAGTGTAGCAGCCCGCTCTATACTTAAAATTTTCACATAGTTACCCAAAAATACTTTTTCATTGTATTAAAGAAATTGAAGTGAAACAATAATTTTATATTGTTTTTTATATAAATTATAAAAGAAGTCAGTTACTAGGTAACAGGGCTTTTTGCTCATTTAAAAAAATCATTCAAATCAGCTTAGTGTTCTGAGTTTTAAAAATATAAAAGTTATTTTTTATTGAAAAAATCATCGACTTATTTTATTTACAGTTTCATAAAATAAACAACAAGTATATTACGCAGTTTTGCGTGTGGTCAGTTCACGCTTGACTGGTTTCCGCTCGAATATAGAATATCCTTAAATGCATAAAATAGTCGCAAATGTCAAAAGTATTCTATTACGGAAAATAATAAAGAGAAAATACAAATTTTACACAAATGTATTTTTTCTTCTTTCATTTTGAACATGAAAGTCTATGTAGTTATAGTATAAAGTAGTTCATAAATAAAATATGTTATATCATTGTTATATGTATAATATTATGTCCTTTATATAATACAATTTTCAGTCAAACTTTAAACTGCAATAATTTCTTGAAAAAGAAGATCACCATTTTGGTTTTTTCATTGAAAGGACTCAAAGGAAAAATTATCAACTGAAGGCTGAACGACCATATCGATGCCGTGCACGACCATAGCGATGATTTTGCTGAAATTTGGTATATGGATACTTTTATTCCCGCGGGACTAAATCTATATATACCAAATTATCCATATATCGCGGAACTAAATCTATATTTTGATGTGGGAGAGACATGCTTCGGCACGAATCGGCCGGCTCGACCGGAGAAATACCACGGTCTCACAGAAAACCGGCGTGAAACAGAGCTTGCATTGTGTTTCGCCGAGTGAGTGAGTTTACCGGAGGCCATACCCCTACCCTATTCCCTTCCCTATCCTCCCCTATTCCCTTCCCTTCCCATCCCTACCCTCCCCTATTACCCTATTCCCTCTTAAAAGGCCGGCAACGCACCTGCAGGCTGCAGCTCTTCTGACGTCCATGGGCGACGGAAGTTGCTTTCCATCAGTTTGCTCGTTTGCCCCCTTATTTCATAAAAAAAAAACCCGGGAAGGGACATAAGGTTACATTTATCCCCGAAAAATGCACGGTACCCGCGCGATCAATGATTTTCGGCGCAACGGAGCTGCCGTCATCTAGTTTTTTTTAATAAAAATTATAATCATTTAACGCGATTTAAATAAAAATAAATTTACTGTCTTCTTCATCAAACCTAAAATCTGCATACAATTTCAAAATTAAACTCGTACCTTCAGAACTAAAACGAAAAACGGATACCCCTTTCATTATAACTTTATACAGACTCTCATTTAGAATTCCTTCCTTATGTAGTCGACATAGAGGTGATGGTAGAGGTGGAATACGAGTGAATAGACTATGTAGACTATACAGGATGTAACAAAACAAGGGGATATTAATACTGTAGACTGTATATTATGTGTCCATTATTAAATTGGACGCTGTTAAACATTCGTGTAACCCAAAAAAAAATCACGTATTGAGTTAGAAATGCAGTTATGATATTTAGGTGATTTAGTTTAAGACTGCATAAAAAATTTAACAACAAAAAATTGTGGGTTAGGACACTAATGATTAACAGTGACCATATATTATAATATAGAGTTCACTAAAAAAATAGCTTTGAAAAAGTTACATAATATTTTGATGTTCCAATTCCCCATTTCACCAAAGTTATTTTGTCCAAACAAAAAGTCGGTTAAAAAAGTATCTCTTTCAGCGCTACTACTTTAACGGTGAACTCTATATTATTATAAGAAGCATACACAACCTTAATTATCACTTTGTTTATTTACACCCTCTTCGCTCTGATCCTAACTCTATTTTCTACAGGATGTAACAATACATAGTGGTAATAATTTAGGTGTATTAGTGATTTGTAATATATAGAAATCACTGTGAAAGTAGTAGTGCTGAAAGAGTTACTTTGTTATTGTCTTCTATAATATAATACTAGCTATTTGACCGAGCTTTGCTCGGTATTCGATAAAACACGATTAAAATGACATTTTCTAAAAATGATTCCTAGCTAGATCGATTTATCACCCCCGAAACCCCCTATATACTAAATTTCATGAAAATCGTTGGAGCCGATTCCGAGATTCCAATTATATTTATATACAAGAATTGCTCGTTTAAAGATATAAGATAAGAGTTCACACATCCTGTACAATATAGAGAGGTATAAATCGCGAAATTAACCTTTTCGCACTACAGTAGAAGTTCCGGGAAGTGTGGCACCAGGTAGGTATGGGTGTGTAGGAGGCGCGGCGGTTGCCATGGCGACCGCCGGATGCGCCGCCATCACAGCCTGCAGCCCGGACAACAGGGTGACCAACTTGCAGGGATAACTTTACAGGAGATATAATAAGCTGGATGTAGTTTGAGAAGTCACCCTCAAAGTAAGTCCAAGAGTGAACGAAAAAATAATAATCAATGCTTTATACTTTTTACAGCAGACAGGGCCGGATTTATATTTTTTTAATCAGTCTAGGCCACTTTAATTCTTCCGCCCCTATGTACGACGAACTCTGCCGCCATTCTAGGACGCTGCCGCCCCCCTAGGACACCATAGGACGCTGCCGCCTATAGGACATGAGCTGACGAGAGATTAAAGATTAGTGGAGGAGGAGATTGGGAGTAAAGACAATCAACGCTTCGTATCTTAAGACTCAAATGCTTTTATGATCTCTTTTAACATGAACCATGAAAAATGACCATGATTGCAAAACTGTATATTATAATATATAGCTCTGTAGCAGGGCCCCATCTAAGGGGGAACGAGCTGGACAGCTTGTTCAGAGCGGCACAAAATGAGCGGCTCATTAGCCATTCACCACCCAAGTTTGAGAATTTTACCTTTTAGTCTACTTCAGGTTGGATAGTTCCGACTATCCAACCTGAAAAGGTAAAATTATTCTACTTATTTAAGGCTAGTTTTGTTGGGAACTTAAGTATTTATATTATTATATATTCCTAACACTTAAGTATTTTAGTTAAATATTCCTATACCCAACAAAACTAGCTTATGACTTATATGGTTTTCTGTATGTAAAGGGCAGCGAAAATTATCTTTGCCAGGAGCGACTAAACAGCCAGTTCGGGCCCTGCTCTGTAGCATGCACAATTGTCATCGATCATGGGCAATCATAGACAAATATGCCACTGTACAAGTTTGCAATCGTTAGTATGATTAGTCCATCAAGGGCCAAAGACAAAACAAAGTGAAGTGCTAAAGTTAAAACCTACATATTTAATAATAAATCATTATAATAATTATTCTCAGGAGTCAGGTCACCACTTAACAACGACCTTAGAAGCCTTTGTGGAAACCTCAATTTTCACACCATTTTATCAAGTTATATCATGATAAAAATACCTACGGGATCAAAATATTTACCATTCACCCAATTATATTGATATTAAGCAGTATGTTATGATTATTGGCAATAATTTCGTCCTCGTGTATATATGTGGGTGGTGTATTATTACATGTCACTTGAGCTGTCTGTTTATCCAATATATCGGTAAATTAATTAGCAAATATTTTTGGGGTTTTATATATCTTACTTAACAGGTAATTAGTTGCTGTTTTCTTTCAACGAACGCCTCCGTGATTCTCGTGTTGGGTAAGCAGGATTTTCACCTGATTGTCTGACATAAGATGATCCAAGCGTCGGAAGTGCTTGTAAAGTCGGTTCTGTGCCCAATCCCTTGCCATTTTTAACGATCATCTGTCCCACAAAGGTAAAGAATCAAAAATCATACATATCAATGTGTATCCATGTGTACTATGAAGATGGCTTGTTTACAATGAGATCGGCTACCAACATTAAAGTTAGATGGTAACGTCGCTGGCTACGTCGCGGTGCGTCCCGGTGAGGTATAGCTCTCATTAATAATAATATAATAATATCTATGGACGCTTCACACCACGTCAGTCTGGCCCCGTGCTAAGTACCTAAAGGACTTGTGTTACAGGTACCAGACAACGGAAATATATTTAATACTTTTATACTATACATATATTTGAGATTTTTATTATATCATACACATATTTAATACACATCCAGACCCGGGAACATTGAAAACTTTTTGTTCCGTCGGCGGGATTCGAACCCGCGACCCCCGGCTTGAGTTACCAACGCGCTCACCACTGAGCCACAGAGGTCGTCTCATTAATCTAAGTAGACTTACAATTTGGATATCACTATAAAATCCTGGAAAACCCCTCACTCCTAGTCACTCTACGCTTGAATAGGAGCCGGTATTAGTAGGTGGTGGGTAGAGTCGGCGCATCTGCAGTGCCCGACGCAGCTACTCACGCTAACTAGTATGTGCAATGTGCATGCTAATCTCGACACCTTTATGTTTCCCTGGTAGAATGTTTTTTATTTGTATTGATTCATCATCATCATCATATATTTTTTGTTATTGCTATGCGTAATGTAACATTACATATTATTTTAGTTAACACGTGTATACGTGTCTAAACACATTAAGCCGAGAATAGGCGGTCGAAGTTTGGCATGAGTAAGCCTGAAATGTATTTGATATTATCGATGACACACCATGCCGAAATTACGTCGCTAGCGCATTGCTGACGTAATCATGCCGAACTTCGACTGCGTATTTTCGGCCTAGTGTGTTTAGATACTAACTAATGAATAAAAAAGAAAGTCCTGAATAAGTTAGTGCCAGAGTTTTTGATGAAATATTTTCCACACCTCTAAGCAAGCTTCATATCAAACTGTCTGTACAAAATTTTCGTGCAGCCTTTTAATTATATTAGGTTCATAATCCATAAAGTAAATCAAATAAAAGTATGTTTCATTTTATTTACTTTGCCTATCTTCTATATACTAATATGTGAGAGAAAAACTTTGTAACCCTTTTTATGAAAAATGGGGAAACGTAGGTGCATGAAATTTCGCACAGTTATAGTTTATATGGAGAAGGAGTGCATCGAGCTAATATTATTTTAAAATTATGCTTTTATCATATATATTTTTAACAAATAAAACTTTACACACACTACGACACTACTACTAGAAAAATTGACAGATTTTTGAGTGACAAGCCTATACATACGAATTATACTCTTTTATTTATGGTTGAAGTCTGTTGACAACAAGTTGACAAATTGAGAATGGATTATTGTTTTTTTTTTATTTTATTTTAGATACTATTAGACAATGCTTAAACGGCCAATCTGAGATCAGCTGAGTCCCAGAGACAAGAATTGAAAAAAGCTATGATGAAGTCAATATTTTTTACAAAATATAGGTCCTAATGTCGTCGCAAGTAAGGTCGAATTTCGACCATTGGGCGATCTCTAGTTTAGATGAAAAAGTAACGGGAAAGAACATGGAATAATGTCATCCCGGTTAAATAAGCGGCTACCTTGTGGTAAGCGAATCAAGAACAATATCTAGCAAATTTTCAATCAAATCAATATTATTTAATTTATAGAGGAACCGATTAAATGAACTTTACCTCTTACGAGTGAAGGGATAACACACATAAATACACTATTGCATTTATAATATCAGAATTTAGAAGGCTGAGTTAAGCTCTTGAAACAATAGAAATACAGAGACAAACACTATCGCATTTGTAATATTAGTTTGAGCTCTGAGCTAGGCTCTCCAAACAATAGATTCTATCATCGGGTATGTCACACAGATTCAATCAAAGCGCCCGTCTAGTCATATCTGTATGGGGATAGGGTAGGGGAGGAAAGCCAGCCACATTGATACACAAAAATATATCCGCGTCTGGCACAGCGCTTCTCAACTTTACAGTGAGTTTTAAATTATTATTATTATTTATTATTACGGAATAAATTGAAGTTGGTATGGTTGATTTTATGATATAGGATTAAATTAAGGTAGTGAATATGAACTAATAGAAAATTATAGTCATAAATTAGACCGCTTTTACAAAATGACTATACCTAATTCGTCTAAATCAGATTAATTATCGACTCTATTATTCCGGTTCTATTTTTTTTTCAATCAAATTGCATGTGCCACCACCTGGTGGCACTTGCAATTTGGTTTGGTCATGTCTTAGCCAGCCATCGGAATACGACTAACTTTGGCATATCTTGCGTCCGACACCTGAAATATGAATCAACGTTAGACACCTAAAAACATTACTTTTTCGTTTATTAACCATAACAAACATGATAATGATATTGTCCACGTAGGCGGCTGGCGAGGTATCGTCACAACAGCTCCAACAAACATGTTTACTTGTAATTAACTCCACGATCCGCTACAAATAGAAACGACGTCGTTCCGGGCTACAAGGGATCCTTATAGCATCAGCTTTTCTGTCCTTCAGTAATTTTGAAAAAAGTCCATATAGTTTCAGTGTGACTGTTCTTAACAACAATGTTTTAAGGTTCTATAGTACAAGGATATTTTTAGTTTCAATCTATCTTACTGCCAGTCTGACTATCATAGACTTAAGTAATTTTAAATGAAAAAAAAATTTTTAGCAGTCATAGGAAAAAAATTGTACAGCCGTAGAAAACAAGGTTTCAGTAAAAACAGTTTTTTTTGCAGCATAAGTAGAATATTCCCATGGGAATACTAAAGTGCGAATTCATGACATAATTTATATATTATTATGTCCATCAACTAATATCAAGCGTGCTGTAGGGAGAACCGCGGCCTCCGACGCGATATAATATAAACTCACACTCCCGTCCGCGCCGCCCCGCCTCAAACGCAGGGCACCATTGCACCATATGTGCAATGTATGCAATGCCTCTAGGAGTGCCAAATTGCCATCTTTAGGGGCGCCAAAACTAAGGTCCCAAAAAATTGCCTAAAGGGGCGCCAAAATCCTTTTTTTGCACACAGGCGCCAGTAGCCCTTACGGGGGCCCTGCTCAAACGCTACGTCTCGCAAATTTTTAAATCCACTATCTTCGAAAATATTCATTTGAATAATATGCTGTAAAGGGCCATATAAATCTTTATTGAATCAATAATATATTTAAAGTATTTATTTGAATAAGGATTATTGCCGTATTGGTTAAAATGGCTTCGAAAATTAGCTATTATTTGAAGTTAAAAGTAAATGACAAAAAAATGTTAATGTGGGACATCCATAAGAGATAGACATATACCATCGCAGAGTTTTCTGTAGACCTTTTCATAGTGTACAATATTTAATACATTATTTTGATAAATTTCGTAGGATTCAGCCAGCGTTTGCAATATAAGCGGAAAAAATTTAATAATTTACGACATCACATTAGAAACTTCAAAATTAACAGTATTTCTCCCCTATTTAATGAATGTTACTTATAAACCTTCCTCTTTAATCACTTTATCTATTAAATAAAACCGCATCAAAATCCGTTGCGTAGTTTTAAAGATTAAAGGGAACAAAGGGACATGAGGGAAAAAAGCGACTTTGTTTTATAATATGTAGTGATGTCGATGTAGTGATTGGCAGTCGCACATTTTTTTAAATGGAATAGGATAATAGAGGAGGGTAGGGATGGGAAGGGAAGGGAATAGGGGAGGGTAAGGAAGGGAATAGGATAGGGGATTGGGCCTCCGGTAAACTAACTCACTCGGCGAAACACAGCGCAAGCGCTGTTTCATGCCGGTTTTCTGTGAGAACGTGGTATTTCTCCGGTCGAGCTGGCCCATTCGTGCCGAAGCATGGCTCCCCCACGTATAAAATGTATAGATAAAAAAGATAAGATAAGAATATAAAAATAAAGAATATAAATATAAAAAAGATAAGAATAATAGATAAAAAAGTTGAGCCGTTTTGGAGGAGTTTGCGCACAAACACTGTGTCACGAGAATTTTATATATTAGATAGTACTCATTTAGTACTTGAAATTACCTCATTTTGTAGCTAAAACAAAACCTAGTAATTTCGTAGCGGCACTCGTAGACACAATGCTACGGCGTAGCGTGGCGTAGTGCGGCGTAGCGCCGTGTAGCCAGTTATAATGCAGTCATTTTCATATGGTTATTTAATATTTTATACAAGGAGTGTTAAAAATAGTCTAGTCTTTATAGTCATCATCAGCACGCGTCTTAAATGCACTACACCTTGAACTATACTTTATTATTTAAACTAGTTAACCCGCGAAAAAAAATTATCATGTTTTTAATTTCTTGTCAGAAAAAAATTGGTTAAAAATTTAAACCTATAGATAACATTATAGTATCTATACTATAACAGTATTTTTATTCAGAAAGTATATTAAAAACATAATATATATTACATTGCATAACGCGAACAACTAATAACAACAGTAGTTAAAGTATTTAGTAAACTCTATAATAGTTAAATCTTAATACCTATTAGAGAGTAAATGTTGAGAACCAGTGGTGTATCTAGCCCCATGCCCTGTCGGCTGCCAATTGTAATTAGCAAATTGCTTACTTAAATACGCCACTACGATGGGCTGCACTTTTTGCTCTGTTAATATTTCAACGCATCAGTTAGACAGTCTGTGTTTACTGCGAAGTTAGCTGAGCGGTTCAATTTTAACTTTTATTTGCTTTAACGTGAATGTTTAATCCGAAACGACCATTTAATATGTATAAAGTTTAAAATATTAATGCGATAAAAATGTGATCTGAAATATTATGTTTCTTGTAGATGTGAAAAACATTGTTCAGATACAATATTCAAGTACAAACTTCAACAAATTATATATCAAACATCCATACATACATTCGTTTCATTCCCGCAAAGTAAAAGAAATTGTGCAACAAAATTGTAGGCGACTTTTAGTAGACTATACTTGTTCTGTTATAATGTGTAAATGCAATAAACCATGTGACAAGAAATCATGTCCAAATTAAATTATAATAGTAATCTATTAAATTGTAAGATAGATAACGCACGCCTCATTAATATCTACGATCTTAACACGAGTAGACTATAGTCTGAATATGAGTATTGAGTATCCAATGACCAATATATACCAACTGTATTAATATCATGTTTGTACGACACCACCCACCTCCTCACAGCCTCTGTTTGCCTAGTACCCAGATCACGAGTGTGTGACGTAACACACATGTGCGTGTGCTAATAATATACAAGTTTTGGGGAAAATCACTGATTGAATTTTCCATAAACAGGAAAAATAGAGGAATACTCTTATTTGAACATTCTTATTTCAAAAGAAATAGGAATATTCGAATAAGAATTATAATATTACATATAATATTTCCTATTTCTTTTGAAATAGGAATATACGATTAAGAGTTAGATGTTTTGTTGGAACAGGGAAAATTCATATTCGATCATAAAATTTGACAAAAAATAAGTCATGAAAATTATTTTCTACAGAAAAGTTATGTAAAATAATAGTAATAAAAAGTTATATAATGCCCCTAGGCAAGGTGCAGAATCACAACAAAAATATTTCTATGTCTTTTATCAATGTACCAAATTTAATCGGGCCAACCCACACGTTCATTTACAATACGTATTTCGTATTGTAAATGAACTAGCGTCTTGACGTCTAGTTCACATTCACACGCACCACATGTTACAGTCGTTGTCGACCATTTGTCAAATACCGACCACATCACATCGCAACCACGGCCGACCACATCGCAACCACAACATTGCGTCGATGCAACGACGGTGCGCGCACACCGCCCGCGCTCTTCCCCCTCCGTTTGACGTACGATTTTCGTGCGTAACCACATCGCAACCACATCGCAACCATTGGCGACAACGCAATCACGTCAGCATTTTGTCGGTAGCACAACGCAACTACAAAATGCTGCAGCGACACCATTCACACGTAACCACAGCTCGACGACATTTTGTCGTTGCGATGTCGTGTGGTTGTGGTACGTGTGGGTTGGCCCTAAATCGTATGAACGGTTTAAATAGCTTGAAGAGGTAATATTATAAAGACAATATAAATGTGAATTTATAATATTAACTATACAATATACTATATGAAGCAAGTAAATAAATGCACTAAACGAGGTTCCTTCATTAAAATTTAACATGCTGGCGATATACGGAACTAATTAAAATCGCCCTGCTGCTTGCAAAAATCAGCTTTTCTATCGTCTTTCGATAAAACTCTTATTCCCCCACGTTTATACTGCGAAGTACTAAAAAATAAGCCCCCAAGTACCTCTTTCGGTACATCCTGAAACACATTAAAAATTAAACTTTAATAGCGTGTAATAAAGTTCGAAATCGAATACCGCGGGTATTCAATTGAACAGAATTTTCCGGGGTAGCTGTCAAAACTCCCGGGCTGCGACCAGCGGGTTATGAGCTGCGGCGGTTAAGGGTGCCGGGAAGAGTAGTACGGCGGGCAGGGGCCGACGGGCTGGTCGCACCGTGCGGCCAAAGTACGGGTGAACTTTGATAATGAACGCAGGGTATTGGCCGGGCGAGACCGGCGGGCGCCTCCCCGCACCTGCCCCCGCCTCCCCCCGCTATGCAGCTTCCTATTCCGTGATCAAATTAAAAGGCTCCTGTGTACTCATTTTCCTCTAGTGTGTACTTGACATCTTTCATGGGTCTGCGAGCCTAGTAGCTCCTGAAAAGCCTTTGGTTATCTCTGTATAAATAGGATAAGTATGATGATAAGCGTACCCGACTATGATTAAAGAAGGAAAAAATTTCGAGTATGGATCTTTCATTGGCTTATTAAGTAAATCTTTTCATATAGCACTAAACAAAAAAATCGGCTGTGAATTCATTTCTCAGCAAATGCTGCACTGCTATAACGAAGATTATTATAGACAACTGTTGTTGAAGACTGTCCACTGTACCGATTAGCATACTGCATAATAGATCCATACTGAAGATGTAATTTTTTACATAAAAAATGACTGAAATAAAAAAGAATAGGAATCCACACAATCACCTTTCGGGCGTCAGACGCCATAACTATGGCTAGGCTATTTAGACAACGTGTAATCTATAATTTTAGCATTTTAGCCAAATCACAATATAATTTATAAAATATTAAAAACATACAATATACTGTATACATATTTAATTAATATATGTCATAATTTTTAGCCCAGCTTCCTTAAAATGATTACAAGCAAAACTAAGTACCCAATTTAAGATTCATTTTCATAATACATATTATATCAAGCTGTATCATGAGACGGATTGAATGATAATATTTTCATAAAAAAGTCATTCAACGATGTAAAGTTATTTTACACGGAGCAATATATGAGCAAAAACTGCTTTGTTGCTGCCTCACCAGCCACACATGCAGCATCAACCCTACTCCCTAGTCCAGTGCATTCTATTTTCATCAGATATCGACCGCCATTATTATAACTTGACGTTTTCCCGTCGTCCATGATGGCGTAACTGAAACCTGTGAGGCTAGGTTGGAAAATAATATAGAAATACCCTTTGACTGTATACAGAGATATTAAACATGTATATTAAGTTGCAAAATGTTAGGCAGAAGAAATTAGAATACCTATTTTTATGTACATTGGACATATATTATATTACTCGTAGTATGATTTTCTCTTAGCTAAATAAAACATTGCATAAAGCCTCTAGTAAATGAAGTACAATGAAACCAATTTAATTGTGGTTTACAATTTTTCTACAGAAATAATTGACAGCCCCTATATGATAAAATTACAAACATCGAATTGTATAGATTGCTGAAACTTTTTAGGTGTATCCTAGAACTATAACAATAAATTGCTTAAACGACTCTAACAATAGCAGTATAATATTCGGAAAGCTCTAAAAAGTGTGTGTTTATTGTTATACTGTTATTTATTTCTTAAGGAGAGAGCAACAATGATATAGACAAAAAACTCCCCTCTGTTACAACACATTTAAAGCCTACCTTTGATAGGAACTCTATACCAAGGACATAAGGAACATAATAAAAATAGTAGAATAGCTCTCAACACAATCTGTTCGTAGACAATTACCTCATAAGGGGCCCAATATCTTATTTCGCGCCATATTGCAATTTGGCGGCTCCCTAATATATGTGTTTTATACTAATTACTTTTACTTTTTAAGAATGATCTATTTATCTTATGCCTTAATCTTTAAAGGGTTTCGGTATGATAATAGATGATATATTAAGTGCATTAATGGCTTTATATTACAGAATAAAAGGTACTTATGCCGGAAAATTAACTTTTTACACAAATTTCTTACAATGTTTAAATGTATTAGAAGAATCGATATTAATAATATAATATTTATTGACATGGTTTGTGTTGAGTTCAATGTATGTTACTTGCTAAAATTAGGGGTTTTTGGGCAAAAAAGAAATTGTACCTGAATTGAAACATAATCCTATCCTACTTCCTACTAATATTATAAAGGCGAAAGTTTGTTTGGATGTATGGATATATGGATGTGTGGATGTGTGAATGTATGGATGTTAGTTACTCTTTCACGCAAAAACTACTGAGCGGATTTTAATGAACCTTTACAATAATATAGCTTATACATCAGAATAACACATAGGCTACAATTTTAACCGACTTTCAAAATGGGAGAGGTGTTATGTTCGTTTTCTTATGTTCAACGATTACTCCGTTTTTTAAATGATTTTCAAAATTTTTCTTTTGGTATGTAGGGTATCATCCAAATTTGGTATTATATTCACAAAAGTGGTGATCTGATGAAGGATCCATAAGTAATCGAGGGAACTCCTCAAAATTTATATGGAAACATGTGGTGACTTCGGTTTCGTGAGAAGTATTCTAAGCAAATGCTACCAACAAGTAAGATTTTGCACCGAGGTATACCTGGTATACCGTGGTTCGGAAGGTGCTGAGAGAACTCCTGATTCTTTATAAATACAAGTTTGGGAGTTTCGGCGTTGTTTTAAGAACGGAAAGCATATGCTACTATGCAAATTACATTCATCATCATCACTACCATAATATTATACAATGCATCGTCCCATTATTAAGAGCCTTTTCATAGTCTTTTAGATCGAGGCTCGAGTTTGTCAAGCGATAATTAAAAAAATCTATACTTAATATTATAAACCTGAAGAGTATGTTTGCTTGAATGCGATAATCTCAGGAACTACAGGTCCGATTTAAAAACTTATTTCAGTGTTAGATATCTCATTTATCGAGTAACCTATCGGTTATATTATATTATATTATCACGCTAAGACTAATACGACCGAAGAAACTCAGGAAAATGTGGTAAAAACGGGGAAAATATTAGAAAGGGTTTATCTCACGAACTACTGGAGCAATATTTGGCACTTATATAGAGTAGACCACGTGAAAGGAGTATATTTTATAGCTATTTTTATTCGAAAATGTACGGTTTCTGTGAAATTCCTAATTTACGCGGGCGAAGCCGCGCGGGACATCTAGTAATATTATAAAGCGGAAGAGTTTGTTAGTTTGTTTGTTTGTTTGAACGCGCTAATCTCAGGAACTACTGGTCCGATTAAAAAAATTCTTTCAGTGTTAGATAGCCCATTTATCGAAAAAGGCTATAGGCTATATTTTATCACGCTAAGATTAATAGGAGCGAAGAAATAGGGGAAAGTGTGGAAAAAACGGGGAGAAATTATTTGAAAGGGCTTATTTGAACGCGCTAATCTCAGGAACTACTGGTCCGATTTGAAAAATTTTTTCAATGTTAGATAGCCCATTTATCGAGAAAGGCTATAGGCTGTATTTTATCACGCTAAGTCTAATAGGAGCGAAGGAATAGAGGAAAGTGTGGAAAAAACGGGGGAAATTATTTAAAAGGGCTTATTTGAACGCGCTAATCTCAGGAACTACTGGTCCAATTTGAAAAATTCTTTCAGTGTTAGATATCCCATTTATCGAAGAAGGCTATAGACTATATTTTATCACGCTAAGACTAATAAAAGCGAAAAAATAGAGGAAGGTGTGGAAAAAACGAGGGAAATTATTTGAAAGGGCTTATTTGAACGCGCTAATCTCAGGAACCACTGGTCTGAATTGAAAAATTCTTTCAGTGATAGATAGCCCATTTATCAAGGAAGGCTATAAGTTATATTTTTTCACGTTAGACTGATAAAAGCGAAGAAATAGAGGAAAGTGTGGAAAAAACAGGGGAAATTATTTGAAAGGGCTTATCTCACGAACTACTGGAGCATTGTTTCTGTTATTTGGCACAGATGAAAAGTAGACCACGTAAAGGATCATAGGCTATTTTTTGTGGACTAAGTTTTGTCTGCGAAATGTCTAATTTACGTGAGCGAAGCCGCGCGGAATGTTATATTTCGCGTGGTCACGACATCACGCGTAAACGGCTGGACATTTTGCTTAAATTTGGTATAAAGATACTTTGAGTCCCGAAAAAGAACATTACATACATTTTGTCCCGGAAAGATGTACGGTTACTGCACAATATACTTTTATGATTTGCGCGTAAACTATTCAATCTATTTTGAAGGAATTTGGTATGGAGATACTTTGAGTCTCGGGAAAGGACAAGGAATATTAATTTTGTCCCGGAAAATGTACGGTTCCCGCAAAAAAAAACTTTTATGTTTATCGCCTAAGCCCTAAACTATTTAATCTATTTTGATGAAATTTGGCATGGAGATTGGAGATACCAATTTGAATCTGGGACAAGGAATGTTTTTGTCCCGGAAAAATGTGCGGTTCCCACACAATATACTTTTATGATTTGCGCGTAAACGACTCAATCGATGTACGGGAACAACTATAAACTAAAGTCCACGCGGACGAAGTCGCGGGCAACAGCTAGTTTTATATATATGCGAATGGAAAGCAGAATTATCGAACTATCGAATCGACTTTACGAATCGTTGATTGGTACCAAGGTTTTTAAGATTACGGAAATCATTTAATTTATATTATGTTCACTTCAATTATGTTGACGACGCATTGTAGCATGTTCTAAAGGCGCCGTAGCCTTAATAATAATAGCCATTAAATAGCCATAATGGCTACTCGCCCCGAGGTATAAGTACTTGTGGCGACCTTGGGGCTCCCCTGCCGTCTGCAGTCTAGACATGGGGATCTGAGAGCCTGTTCCCTCCCTGCATCAGCACCACCGCCGTATTCCCTCGCCATAGAGTTCACAATCCCCTGGCAAGCCACACCCTTTCAAATGAGACTAAAAGTCTAAATTGATTGATCAAAAATCATATTATATAGAGCCTATTGTTGATTTCTTAAGGTAATTATTGCTGAGCTCATTATTCATAATTCGCTTTTTCATAATTCATTATTCCGCTAGTTGTATTAACTTTATGAAATACATTAAGGATATAAATAAATACTATAATGACGTTATTTTCAATCGCACTCGTTTTGGCACATTAAATAGAGACAGCTTAAAGTATTATAAACGTTTTGGGTAATAGGAGGTGTTCTGGAGCACAGCTTTATTTATAAAATAGACAGTATGTTATTTCAACAATTAACTAACATATAGCGTTAGTAAAATAGACACTCAACATAAATAAGTTGTGTGCATTTCTTTCAAGTTATAACTTACATTTTTAATTTTTCAAAATTTTGTGGTAGGCACCATGTAGGACCTTCTGAAAAGATTTATTTTAAATTTATTCTGAAATAAAACAATTTTGATTTTGATTTTGTCTTCCTCGTAAGTGATTTGAAGGTTTACAACACTGATATTTCGTTCATAAAAACTTTTGTTGCAGTCAATGTTCTACTAAATAAAATGTCATATAAAATATATAAACGTGGGTAAACAAAGTTGTAAAAAGTTGAAAAATAATCATAATAAAAATACTTTTTAGTATAAGGTGATTATATTTGTATCACGGGGTTGGTTTTATGGATTCGTAGTTTTATGGTCAATATTGGTTGTAAATCATCTGTGAAAATGCCAAATGAAACTAAAACTGTGTGAAGCTAAACGACAGCTATTTGATATTTACTCATAAGTCATAACTCACTACGAACTTTATATAAAAAGACTAAAGTTACAATCCATACTAATACTATAAATGCGAAAGTGTGTCTGTCTGTTTGTTACCTTTTCACGCCTAAGCCGCTGAACTGATTTTGCTGAAATTTGGTATGGAGATACTTTGAATCCCGAAAAAGAACATGAGATACTCTTGATCCCGGGAAAAATGTACAGTTCCTGCGGAAAAAATAAATTTTTTCGCGTTGTCTTGAGTACTTCATAGTACCTACGTGCTTATTCGAATTTCGCTCTATCAAGTTTCTTGATGTCTCTAACAATCTCCTTTTTAGCTGTAGTATGAAACTATTATAGTATTCGTTATTATAAGATTTCATAGTTTTCTTGGATAATAAAATACTAGCTATTTGACCGAGCTTTCCTCGGTATTCGATAAAACACAAATAAAATGACATTTTCTAAAAATGATTCCTAGCTAGATCGATTTATCCCCCCTTGAAACTATATAAATATACTAAATTTCATAAAAAACGTTATAGCCGATTCCGATATTCTAATTATTCTAATTATATATATATATATATATATATATATATATATATACAAGAATTGCTCGTTTAAAGATATAAGATTAATTAATTAAAGAATTAAGATAACAAGTATTGAGCAATAATATTCTACCAACAAAATTATAACTTTATACAATTCCCAGACGAACCATCAAAATATAACTACCGGCTGCGCCAATTGCCACAAAAATATATCATACAAATATATAATATTGACTTGCACACACATCGAAAAATTAATTACATTTTAATACCAGACATAAAGAGCTTTATTCATTTATTGAAGCCCTATTCAACCTCTGAGTGCGCGCCCCTCGCAATATAATTTGGTTCCTATAGGTCGTCTAGGTATAGGTCTAGCTATAGTCTAGATCACGCCGCAGACGGTTGGGGTAGGTCAGGTACTGCAGTCTGTGCATTCCTGTTTTAAATTACGTCAACCCCTCGTGTTGACATTTAGTAATTGGAATTTGATTTTGAATTTTGTGTTTTTTTAGTCGACTCGCGGAATGTTTTGCCAGTGACTTTTTAATGTGAAGTGGGCCTTTCCACACGACGCATTTTTTGCGCGCTGAAGACGCTCGTTTCTGATGCGCTCGCCTTCTGCGCGTTATCATCGCGTTTTGGCAGATAATGTTTAAAACGTTCGCTTCCTTGCGCTTGCTGAGCGTTCAACTTGCGTTTGTATCGATACAAACGAGCGTAAAAAACTTCGTGTGGAAGGACCCTAAAAGTAAAATATTAAAATTATTACTGTCTGGATTTCACCAAATCTTTTTCCCAGAAAAAATAAGCACGAAATATAAACTAGATGTTGCCTGCAACTTCGTCACGTAGCATTGCGTTTATCGCGCGGGAACCGTGCATTTTTCCGCAATAAAAACTTACCTATGAGCTTTACGGGTATTCAAAGTATCTAGAAATCTATATTCACTAGGTAGTATCAAGAGCTAACAGACGAATACATAGACTATGACACCAGTATGAAATATGAATCATTCTTTCTATGATTTTATCAATTAGAATCTTTATGTATTTTTCTATTGGTCCGGGTTCCCTAGAACAACATTTTTTTTTATTACTATCAAGCTAATTTTTTGTGAGTACCTTCATTTTGATAAGACGGACAAGAATTTTATTCTCGAAAGTGGTAGCTAACAGAGATAGAAAGGATTTCATACTTTGATTTGATGGTCCTAAAATACCACTTTTGAGATTTTTCGTAGATAAAATAGTTGTTTGTCGTGTCAAAATGAAGCTACTCACAAAACATAATTGTTCTAGGGAACCCGGACTATATATTACCCTCCCACAAAATTCGCGCGATCTAACTCTACACTAGGGAAGAACTTATTCGAGGGAAATACCTACACAAGACGTAAATGAATTCCGAACGTAAGTACCAAGTCTGTGGGGAGGGTCGCGCGCTGCATACTAAAGGATACGGGAGTCGGCAGTCTGGCCCCATCTCTAGTCTGGCCCCACTACTCTGGCCCGTATCTGCGTACATGATACGCGCTGACTACTTATAGCTAGTATAATTGATAAGTTGTATTTTATCGCATTATTTATTCTAAGCCCAGTACATATTTAATGTATACAAGTTAAGGTGTAGAGGTAAGAACGACCAGTGGCTATGGAGTCTGGGTCGCGCTTACTTAGGAGAAAAAGGGATAAAGATCTACCTAAACGTTAAAAGTTTATTTTTATTTTATTTTCTTCTGGACAGTTGCAGGAGTCTCGTTTCCCTCTGCCGGATAGCTATGACAGTTGCTTATCACTGCTAAACCATCTTATATTCCAATAATTTAGGGGTCTGTCTGTCCTTCTTTAAAATTAATTATTATTTACTCCTTACAAATGTCATACTTATAAAAATTACTTATGGCTTAGGAGTTGTCGACAATGCAAAATTACATAATATTTTACACTTAAATTACTTCCTTCTCTTGTTAAAACATGATCTATAAACTACTGTCTATATATTTTGTACTCTATCTCTACTATCAGTAGTGATAAAGAGTGAGGAAACGTGACAATATTCCTGAAAAGTTCAATTTGACTTTAGGAACTTTTGACTTCAACTTTTTCTAGATAGTGAAACCCTAGTAATAGACATCCACATGGTGAAATCGTTTATCCTTGTATACTATTATAATCTTCTTCTTAGCTCTGTCGCACTTTACGAAGGGTATTCTATATTTGCGCTAAGAAATTCTATCTTGTATTCAATTAAAATCTATAAACATATCTTGTAGTTTGAAATCTATTTATGAGTTTTTTTCTCTCAATAAACTATACTCTTATTATGCGGAATATCCGGCCAACAAAAGAGATTTGCTGCGTCATCCTCACGATACGGAAGAGTGTACTAGGGCGGCATAGGCGGGCGGCGGTCGGCGCTGCGGCGCGGCGCATTGCAGGCGGGTGAACGGCCGGCCATCGATCCGCCCCCGCTCCCGCCCCCGCCCCGCCCCCGCCCGGGCTTGCGTAAACCCCCGCTTATGTAACGTGACGTGGCTGCCTCTTCCGGGCTGCAGTCTCACAAATATAAAATGATTGTAGAAAATACTGGGTTTTGTATAAACTCCATATAGTTTGTAGTTTTAGTTTCTTATTATAATAGAGTTTGTATGTTTATGTAATCAGGTAGGTCGGTAATTTTAATGACTACGACGAACCCAAAATACCTATGTATGTTTGTGCCATAGACAGAGTCTAAAATGCTGCTACAATATTATTAGTTAAAAAATCATAATTATTGGCCGGGCGGCAAAGGCTTTTTGACTTTAGACTTTTATAAATAGTTAAGAATTAACCCATCAATCCCTAAGCGGCACCCAGCTGTCGCATAGCAATTGAAAATCTATTGTGTCTGCGATTCTCATGATCGAGGTATTAATTAAGATACGTTTATTTAGGACTACATGACCCCCCCCCCCCCACCCCGTTGCGCCAAAATTCATTTATCGCGCGGGAACCGTACATTTTTCAGGTTCACTCAAAGTATCTCCATGCCAAATTTCAGCAAAATCGGTTTAGTGGTTTGGGCGTGAAGGGGTAACAGACGAACAGACAGACACACTTTCGCATTTATAATATTAGTATGGATTTCATTTCAACTGATTCTATATATATTTTTAGTGTCGGACTTCTTTTTAAATATCTTATTAAAATTATGAATTTAAAAATTAAGAAAATGTATTGAAATAAGGCTATAAACGTGGCTATAAAATGTTTGAAAGGTTTTGCTTTACTAATATAATATATTCTGTGGTACTACCCGCAAAACCTCTGAGACCGATCCATTAATGCCGAAGCATGTTACACTTACTATATACATTTCGATAACAGTTTGACTCGATTACGTTACCCTGTGTTGTGGTCTTGTGACCGCAGGTTCATGGAGGAATTGTCACTTATCATCAGGTGTTGCGGACACTCGATTACTGTTGTGGTTATGTTAAGTTATGTGGATAGGATAAAAAAGGGTATTATTCATAAAATTATTCGTAACTTATCGTTTCGCGGAAAATAAGAAGTATTTAAAAAAAAAAATTAAAAAGAATTTTACTCTGTGCGTATGTAAATAGTAGTATATTTAAAGGCAATAATTAAATAATTATTGTGAGCTTCTATTGTTTAAATGTACTTATACAAATTTAAACAATGCAAACTCAAGGTTTATCAAGTAAAGAAATATAACTAAATTCCTATTATACCATTCCACAAACTCCTATTATTCCATTACCAAAATATATTACAATGAACAACATAAAATATGCTCTGAAAGCTGTGGTCAATTATCACACAGATTTATTCGACCAAACATAATCGTAGTTGAATGACGCAATCATTCTAAAATCCCATCACATTAAACAATAAATAAGATAAATGTGTCAATTTTATGATGTTTTAATTTTTACTACATGTTGTTACAATTTCAGTAAAAAAACTGTAAATTTAAAGTTTACTTCGTAGTACATGTAACATGAACTGCTAATCCAAAGTTATTAAATGAGATATGAATAGATTCTTATAATGTCTAGGCTTTATTTTTTAAAGTAACATTAATTATGCAGTCGTATTTTATTCGTAGGTAGTTAGGTACTATCAGAGAGGTTGATTCCTATGCAAATCGGGGACCTAAGTAGTTTGGTTGCGTTACGTCAAACCCAGCTGACAGATCACAATTAACATTGAGTTGACATATTCGACCAAATAACGTTGGTCTGTCAATTGCATAGGAATCAACTTCCTCGATGGTACATATTTAAATAACACCCGACAGAATATTTGGGAATAAAAATTTAATTTTAAACCAACAACATAAATAAAGAATTCACAGCCATCCAGTGAAGATTCTTTATCGAAATAATTAAAACCCATTGCACACTTGTTAAATTCATTTTGAAATTGTGAAAAGATATCAAAATAATCAAAGAACTTTTCATAATTAATGCACCACTACAGAAAGCGGCGTACTGTGCTCTGTACTTTTTAAGTTTTGCTCGAATTTGGCTCTTATTATTTGGGAGATAGAGTTGAGAATGCGTTAGGTGATAGACTCGTGAAGTACCGCTCACGGTCTGCGAAATTATTAAGCGAGGCGGGCAGGGTCACTGTAGTACTACAGTAGTTACTGGAACTAGCAACACCAACATGCCAGCAATATTATACTTTTAAGTTATTGCATAGCTTCTATCGCGGCGTTGAGCGCGGCGACCGACTCATGAAATTCCATAACGAAAAACACCTAACATTCGTCAAACGTTTCAGTTTGGCAGACTTCGGAACTGTGTTTGTGTACGTGCGACTAGACGTATGCGAATTATAATTGCATACGTTGATAAAAAGTGCTGTGCAATAGCTTTACCACGGCACTTCCCGAGCGCCACACGTGTTTTATGTGTCATCATCATCAGCCTGTCGCCGAACGTCGTTGAACGTGGTCCTCAATAAGCGCCAACCCCGATCTTGAGCAGCCAAACAATGTTTGAGATACTTTGTTGCCTGCCGCCTTCTTCAAATTGTCGGTCCATTGAGCAAGACCAAACTGCGAATCTAGGTAAAACCCATCATTTAAAATGTCAATTTATAATTCTGTGCTTCGTTATTTCGATTTTAGTTATGATACAGTCAATATATAACGAAAAATTGAGTGCCCTCCGAATAAAGACCTAGTGTTATTTGACGTGATGAATCGTTAGGGGGGCATGTCAAGAGGTCACAGAAAAATTAAAAAGGTCGCGCTAATTGCTGTTTTTGAGAAATCCAAAAAATTTATAAAAAAAATTTGAAATGCTTTTTTCTCGGAAACTATTGGTTTTAGGAAAAAGTTATTAAGCGCTTTTGTATGTAACAACTGTTTTTTTTTCAAATAAAAAATCTGCTGCTCAATAATAATTTGCTTAAATATTGAAGTGTGTTAAGTAAACTCAAAGATGTATTTTATGCGTAATATGCACTATGATCTACTACCGAGCTGTATATTTTCGTCGTTGTCATCTATATAACAGAATTCCTTAACACAAATCGCTAGCAATAAAACAGATGTTTTATTTAAACATTTGATCATTTTATCATAGCTACATTTCCGTGAAAAATCGTCAGGATAATGAATGGTAATTAGCGCGGAATGTATGGGACTCGGCTCGCGAGCTCTCTCGGTATAATGAGGAACGCACTGCATTGCGGTACGGCGCGCGGCGGGACAGACAGTCAGTAGCAAGCGAGGTGTTTTTTTTTTAAATGAAATAAGGGGGCAAACGCGCAAACGGGTCACCTGATGGAAAGTTCCGTCGCCCATGGACACTCGCAGCATCAGAAGAGCTGCAGGTGCGTTGCCGGCCTTTTAAAAGGGAATTGGGTAATAGGGGAGGGTAGGGATGGGAAGGGAATAGGGCAGGGGTAGTTTTAATAAATCCATATCCATACTAATATTATAAATGCGAAAGTGTGTCTGTTTCTTACGGTCTCTTCACGTAGCTAAGGGACCACACATAAAGTGCAAGCATACACTCTATGTGTGGTCCCTACACCGCTGAACCGATTTTGCTGATATTTTGTAGATACTTTGAGTTCCGGGAAAGGAGTTTTAACGTTGTTCGTGGCGGCCGAAAAGGAAGATCTTCCGACCGAGCGAGATAGCATATTCGGTCAGGCCGAAAGCCCACTAACGTCATTTCAGACGTTGTATATATCTTGCCGTTCTTCGAAACTTCGATAGCGCGATGCAGGAATGTTAGGCGAATTGTGGGTACCGCCACAGAGTGTACGGTTCCCGGAAATTGGCTCAACGGAGTTGCGGGTATCTTCTAGTTGAAAATAATATTATACCGAGCATCAAAATCCCATATTACACGTAGCTTGATCTATGCCTAGAGACAAGCGTCAAGCGATTATCTTAAACGCCAACAAAATGTATGGGATTTGACATTAGTATTCGCTAGCGAAGCGATGACTTATGTCAACTCGCATACATTTTGTTAGCATTTACGATAATCGCTTGCCACTTGTCTAGTAGGGCTAGTGATGATTATTTGAATTGTTTTCGGTAGCAGGACACCAAGACAGACAGACAGTTCGGCAAGTTATAGTAGTGAGGTATAGTTGTTAAGGCTACGGTAGAGTGATACAACGGTATAACGGGACAAAATGTTGAATTTTTTTGTTCAAAATAGTTATTTATTTTGGCAATTTTTAGGGTTCCATACTCAAAGGGTAAAAACGGGACCCTATTACTAAGATTTCGTTGTCTGTCCGTCTGTCTGTCACCAGGATGTATATAATTACTAAATATAAAATAAAATTAAAAACAAAATAAAATTAATATTAAAGGGGGCTCCCATGATACAACAAACGTGATTTTTTTGGTCTTTTTTGCTCGTTATCAATAATGGCAACAGATAGGCACTTGAAATTTTCACAAAGGCAAAAATATATATAGTCATTGTGTACTTTAATAATTAATAATAATATTAAAATAAAATAAAAATTTAAGGGGGCTCCCATCCAAAAAATCAAAATTTTTGGCTTATTTTTGCTCTATAACAGTACGGAACCATTCGTGCGTGAATCCGACTCGCACTTGGCCGATTATTTAACGTCTTCATGATCTACACACGGCACGACGTTTTAACGGTTGATGACAGGTGACATCTTGTCACATCTCAAAAATTTTTGATTTCAAATTCTGTAGAATACAATTTAATTGAAGGCCCTGGGAAGTTAATCCAGGTTAAATATTGTTGATGATTATTATAAACTAGTTCTAGAATGTGGACCATAGTTCAGCAATCTCAACTCAAGTTTATTGAACCTTTCCCTACATTCCCGCCAACGGAACTTCGTGTTTATTTTTTACTGTAAGCAAAATTAATAATATTAATGTGCCCTCGTTATAATTATAATTATAAGTATTTCTTTAATTAGGTATTTATGTTTCCTTCAAATACATTTAAAAATTATAATTTTGTGCATACCAGGCTCCGAAATTACTAGAGAAGTATCGATAAAAAGTACTTCCCAAGTTTAATCGCAAAAGTATCTTTGTTTATACATTTTTATAATTAATGCGACTTTCAAAATAACGTAAAAACAGTCTCTTTCCTACCAACAACAGCCTATAAAGTTCAACGTACACTATGAATGCAAAGTAATACATCACGGTACAGACGATATCAGACAAGGAAATTATGATGAACAGCGTTTCCCGATGATTTGCGACCTCCCTCCCCCCCCCCTCACTCCCCCAAGCCCGAGACGCGGCTAAATATAGACCCAGCTCATTCAACGGGGAAGTTCTGCCCCCTCGCAACGTCCTGTACCCTTTGTGGGCCAAATATTTCGTTTGACTGGGCTCGTGTATAATAATTAATTGTATTTTAAAAATTGGGATCTTATTTTTTGCTGGTTGTTCTTATAATAGCTAGCAACGGGGAAAACTTATAAAACTACTGTTAATGCTCTTAAAATACCATGAAACCTTTTCTGATTTTTTTACTTTGCAACAAAAATTCTATTATGCTTTTCAAACTTATAGTTTTGACAATATCAATTACTTTTATTAAAATATTTAATGATAATGATAGTTCCGTATGTAACATATACACATACACATAAAAGCTCATATATGAAGCCACAGCATAACCACAAAATCGCGCCACACCTTTAAAGCCTACTATATGACCTAATAACTACATTAAACAAAGAGCTACGGCGTAGCGCTACGTCGTAGCGGGGTTACGCCGTAGCCCGGGCGCGGTCGCCGACCCCTGGCCGTGAACGGGGGCGCGCCGCCGCGCCCTTTATACGGGGTGTGCATATACGTGCTGTGCATTTTTGAGGTTATGTTTTTTATTTAAAAAAAAATAAAGAGTGGTTTTAAATGTTGTATTATTGTAGGAAAGTAGTACTAGTACGGTTTATATTATCAAATTTTTAGGATAAAGTGTTTTATGTAAAAAAAACGTTGTATTCTGCTTACGTTTTCAATAACGAATTTAGAAAGTAAGGAAAACAATAGTACATAACAGCAAAATATACTTTTGTTTTATTAATAAACTATTCACCATAAAAATCTGAATAAAAAGAAACAAAACACTCTATACCGTCATTACTTAGCTAAGACCGCACACCGCCGGGCTCAAATCTCACAGCCACACCCCCGCCGTAGCGACACGGCGGCACGCACACAGGCGCACGCCACCCCCGCCCTGTAAGTGTGGGTGGGAAATGTGTGTTAATGTTAGACTTCCGCGTTTGAAGTGTGTCAGCGCGGGCGGGCTTGTATGTGTGCGCGGCCGGGCGAGCGTGCGCCTGTGTGCGTGCGGCGCGCTGTACACGCTGCGTTGGTGTGAGCGCTGCGCTAGTGTGCGCGCGTTGGTGAATCTCAGCGCCCGGGTGTTGTAGTGCCTGTGTGTGCGCGCAGGGTGCATCGACTCTTCCGCTTCCGCCGGGTACGTCGCCCCGGGGCTCGTCCGAGGCTCGCGTGCTACTGTGACGTTACCTGATTTTATATTACCGCCTTATTTCAACCTAATTAGTTGCCACAAAGTATTTTTATGAGGCTTTGGTTTCCTAGTAGCTGTAGTATTTTGTAATATTTTTATACCTACATAAAATATTACTCAATAGTATAAAATTTCGTTTAATAATAAAATTTAATTTATTTATGAATTGTTTTGTTGTACACTCAAAACAAGCTAGTTTCAGTATTGCATATACCAGTAACGGTTTTAAGGCCAAGTAATAAAACTATAATAATTAAATAATATATTTATTAAATAATCGGCTAAGTGCGAGTCGGACTCGCTCACGTAGGGTTCAGTACCGTTATAGAGGGAAAGTTGACAAAAACTTGTGTTGTTTGTATCGGAGCCCCCTTTAAGTATTTGTTTTATTTTAATTTTATAATAATTATAAAAATATTATAATTAAGGATTTTGTGAGTATTTCAAGTGCCTAATATACCATATTATCATTATTGATTACGAGCAAAAAAATCACGTTTGTTGTATGGGGTATTAATACTAAAGTATTAATTGTATTTTTACTATTTGTTGTTATAGCGGCAACCAAAATACACAATCTGTAAAAAATTCAGAACCCTAGCTGTAGTGGTTCTTCAGTTTACAGCCTGGAGACAGACAGACAGACGGACAGACATCGAAGTCTCAGTAATAGGGTCCCGTTTTTATCCTTTAGGTACGGAACTCTAAAAAATGATTAAATTCTAAAACATTATTATAAGAAAATTGATTATTATTATTGAATCAATAGATAAGATTTCTAATTTGAATATTCCGATTTCCGCCCTACAGCCGCGCCCTGCGTAGCATGCAGATAATGTTTTAAATAATACTAGATGTTATCTGCAACTTCCGCAAGGTTTTGTCCTTCTTGATAAATATCGATTGATTGGTATGAGTAATTCTCATAGCCCGGCGAAGCGGAAGAATCGAACTAAACAAAATATTATGTAATATTTTTTTCAAGTAATTTTTTTATTGGCTCAATTACTGGTTTAAAATACTACAAGCAACGACAAGAGGCTCATTATTAATTCTTGGTCAAGAGAAAAAGATCATATCCATACTTCTATACCGATATTATAAATGCGAAAGTGTATCTGTCTGCCTGTCTGTTATCTCTTCACGCCCAAACCGCTGAACCGATTTTGCTGAAATTTGGTATGGGATACTTTCAGTCCTGGGAAAGGACATAGAATACTTTTTATCCCGGAAAAATGTACGATCCCACGCGATAAACGAATTTTGGCGCAACAGAGGTGCGGGCGTCATTTAGTACATTTTTTATCTTTAAACGAGCAATTCTTGTATGATCGGCTCCAACGATTATCATTAAATTTAGTATATAGGGGGTTTCGGGGGTGATAAATCGATCTAGCTAGGAATCATTTTTAGAAAATGTCATTTTATTCGTGTTTTATCGAATACCGAGCAAAGCTCGGTCAAATAGCTAGTAAACTTTAAACGAGCAATTCTTGTATAGGTATATATAATTGCAATCTCGGAATCGGCTCCAATGATTTTCATGAAATTTAGTATATAGGGGGTTTCGGGGGCGATAAATCGATCTAGTTAGGAATCATTCTTAGGAAATGTCATTTTATTCGTGTTTTATCGAATACCAAGCAAAACTCGGTCAAATAGCTAGTTAATATATTACGCAACATCATAAGCCATAACTAATACATAAATACATTTTTGCGTGCCCGATATCTCTTCTCTAAACATCAAAAGTATTAATCACGTCTTGATCTTCGTGAAAGCGGCCGGCCGCATTCTTTTCAACCCCTCGGGGGGTGAAAACGGGGGGCGAAACACCCCCAAGTATTTCAACCGAGTATTTTATCCCGTTGAAAGAGTTGATACTGTCCGACTTGAAGTGAAATAGTTTTTAGTTCCCCGCTTCCGAGTCTAGTTTTATGATTTACTTCGGACTGGATTTTTTCACCTGGCGGTTTTTACCTGTCTACGAGAAAAGGAAGGTTAATGTTATGTTAAAATATTTATAATTATGTTTGTTACACGTTAATCATACTGTCTCAAATATAATAATTTTCATAATACTAAAGTTTATCTGTCTCATGTCAATCTATCTTTTACCTCTTCACCGTTAACAGCTGAGCCAATTTCATTTTTTTCGGTATGGATATGTCGCAGCCGACTGGTTTAAATAGCCGTTCAATCAAACAGCTAGCCCTTTGACTGAACAACGCCATTCAATCACACGGCTTTACGTCGTTTAGTCGACTTGTTGACTACAACGTTCAGCACTACAGCTAGACGACACTTAGCCAACTGGTTAAATGGCCAATTAACTAGGGTGACTATTAGTTTAATATGTAATTTGGGAGAATAGGAAAACTTTTTTCATTTTTAAATTGAAAGATTATTCTCGGATTAAGTTTAAGGGGTGACCAAAAGTTTAATGCAATAAGTAAAAATAAAAAATTCTTCGGCGTGTTTTGTGATTGTCGTCTAATTTCTAACCTAACCTAACCAATTTTTGGACTTTCTGGATTGTGTTTGTTTTGTTTTGGCCTGAAAAAACTGTATTCTAACTAATTTTAAACATATTTAGCACATACAATAATTATAGCTGATTTATTATTAATAGAATTGCAATAAATACCTTGGTGATGTATTTCATAATCCCGTAATTTCTCCTCGAATATTTGTTGAAATTTTGATTCACTCGTATGTGCCTCCATAATTTTTGTCTCTTTAATAACACTTGTAACTTTTATTAACTACTTTCTTTCCGAAAAACAACCACAAACACCAACAAACACCTGCTAGTTGACGCCATATTGTAAATAAAATGCACCTAGCGCCGCAGCGGTGCGCGCTGAACTACTTCAATTAGATGGCGGCTTTTGAATCAGCTGTAGTGTAAAAACGTTATGAGCGACTAAAATATTCAATCTAAAAGCTAGACGTGTGGTTGAATGGCGTTGTTCAGTCAAAGGGCTAGCTGTTTGATTGAACGTCTGTTTAAACCAGTCGGCTGCGACAGATATATTATATAGGTCCCGAGAAAGGACATTTTATAGCTTTTATCACTGAAAAATTTACGTTTCACTTCTAAATGAATTTTAACTCAACAAAGCTGAGCGCAACGACTAGCTGTTAATGAATATTGTTCCCTGGCGCACCATTTATAAAATTATTAGTTAAATTTTATCTACAGTTACAAAAATTTTATGAGGTTTAAAAATATTCTTAATTTGTTAACATTACGTTGTTCCACTGTTCTCTTTAACTAAATACAAGTTCTGTCGGTCAGCACTCAACGACAGTCTAACTGGCAAAGTTTCGCAGCTGAAGACAAAGTCTACGCTTCATCAGCTATTCGCTGGTAACAATTCTGCTCTTAGTTATTAGATAAATTTGTTTGTTACGTTTGTAAACCTTATTTTAAAATATTAATTTTTTTCTCACTTTTTTGGTAAAAAAGTGGGCCCCGTGCGAGTTTTTTTACGCCGGTTCTTCTCGCTGGGCTAGTTCCCGAACCGGTGGTAGGCAATAGGCATCATGTAGACTTGCAGAGAACATTTGCAAAAATTTATTCTGAATAAAAAATTTGAGTTTGAGTTTACGCAGGAACCGTAATTTTTTGATAAAATAAACTATGTCCTTACAGGGGATTCAAAGTATCAATGTATTAGTAACTTTTAAATCTGTTCTATTAGCAGTGGCCAGTGTCTAACAGGTAGATTTTCGGCCTTGAGCCGAAGCCGGTTCATCATCACCGCAACCATCAGCTAAACATCGGCTTTTCGGCTATCAGTAGTCAATACCAATAGCGATTTTGGGCTAAAACCGAATGTTGGGCCGAAAATTATTTTACTAGCCAAAGTAAAGGTTTCGATAGAACACCAACCGTAAGGCTTGATCCATACTTTAATATTATAAATGCGAATGTGTCTGTCTGTATGTCTGTTTGTTGCCTCTTCACGCCCAAACCACTCAACCGATTTTGATTGAATTTGGTATGGAGATACTTTGAGTCCCGGGAAAGGACATAGAATACTTTTTGTCCCGGAAAAATGTACGGTTCCCGCGCGATAAACGAGTTTTGGCGCAACAGAGTTGCGGGCGTCATCTAGTAGATATTGTAGATAATAGACCATGCACATTGCACACACATAAGGGCGCGTGCACACCGCGTGCAGCTCGCTGCAGCCAGACAGCGCGTCAATATTTGATCACTACCCCGACACCCGCGCTCGATACACACAGACACAATAGACATATAATTCTGTCTACTCTGACACAGACCTTTCACAATCGAATAATTGGAAAGTATGTACCGGAAATTAAATTAACTTATTTCTTTAGTAATAGAGATAATGTTTGAAATATTTTAATGTAATTAGTTAATTAATAAGTTTTAAAACTGGCTAAGTGCGAGCCGAACTCTCGGATAAAGCATCAAGTAAGGCCTTTTATGTGAGGAACACTAAAACCTTTTATTCCTAAATCGTACTGACTTCGAAAACGGATAATATATGTATTCTTTATTCGGCTGTATGTCCATATATTAATTAATATTATAAATGCGAAAGTGAGTCTGTCTGTCTGTCTGTTGACTGTTACCTCTTCACTCCCAAACCACTTAAAACCAAATTTGCTGAAATTTGGTATGGGGATACTTTGAGTCCAGGGAAAGGACATAGGATACTTTTTGACCCAGAAAAATGTACGTTTCCCGCGCGTATACGAGTTTTGACGCAACGGAGTTGGGGCCATCGTCTAGTCTTTTTACAAGCATCCAAGCATTGATTTATTTTTTTAAACATGGTAACTAACATTACCAAACTAACATCACCTTTCCATTCCAGTATTGTATCTTTCCAGTTCACCATCAAGTAGCTAACGCCTGCTGTCAATCAACAACCGTTAACACAGGAATGCAATTTCAGAGCGCTCAAACTTCAAAGGGGAAGGTCTGTGAAGTTTAGACGTTCGAGGAGATCGATACTCCTGCCGAACCCTGCGATCCTGGTATATCTCTCACACCTGGGCTTTAACCGACTGCAAAATAATAGTTATTTTGTTTCATTCAGGGTGGTTTGAAGATAAAACGCCCAATATTTGAGGGTTTCGTTATAGTACCATCGAAGAAAATTATTCTTAAGCAGTTGACGGAATTATGTCATTTGGTTGGTTTATGTCAATTCAAAGGTTGGCTGGGTTTGACAACAAGACCGAATTACGTTGGTCCGCCATCTTACTTCCCGGATAGTACTTTAAAGATGAAGTATTTGACAGGCGTTATTCAACAGCGCTTTTGTCAAAATGCACAGTGTATTTTTTGTCCAAAAAATTGGCCATGCTTTTTTTTTGGAAATCTCATACAGTTTTTTTTTTTTTTTTAGAAATCTCATACAGAAATTCATTCTCTCACCTCGGCCTCTAGCGTACAGTTTACATTCAAGTTTTTTTTTACATTAGCCCGCTTTGTTTATGTACAGTAAATTACAGTAGTTCATTTTCATACTAGACCTCCGAATCGGCGTACGCAGTACGCACATATATTTGACTAGGTCCTACCCGCACTTCGTTGCGCCAAAGTTCGTTTATCCCACGGGAAGCGTACATTTTTCAAGAATTAAAATTATCCTATGACGTGTCCCGGGACTCAAAGTATCTCCATACCCAATTTCATCAAAATCGGTTCAGTGGTTTGGGCTTAAATAGGTTGAGAGTTGAGACAGACAGACACACTTTCGCATTTATAATAATATTAGTAAGTATGGAATATGGATTGATTTCAGTCAAGTTGAGGGAATAGCGGGGCTAAAATGGTCACATTTAGCAATTCCTTTCAATCAATTCAGCAAATGAATTGTCAAAGCTGTCAAACTGACAAAATATGTCAAATTATTACAAATCACTAGACATGAATTGCAAACTGATTTGCATTTTGCGATTTAAAAAAATGAATCATAATACGATTCTCCAAAGCGACCATTTTAGTCCCGCTGAATGATGCTGCATCGCATTCCGCGCGATAAGCTTTTTCTCTACTCTCATTTTTGAGTAAGTTTGATTCAAGAACGAGACAGATTTAGAACTCATTAGAACTATTTAGTAATATAACACACATTACACATGACTAAATACTATAGTTACAAGTTACCTGTAACGTAATCCTAGGTCCTGTTCACGACAAATTTGATTTTTATTTAATGCAGTTGTTTCCAATCTTTAACATAATAATGATTATAATAAATAACAATATTTTTATATTATCCCGACAAAGGGAAATTTTATGCATAAAAAACTTGAGATGTTCTTACAATAACAACTGTTTTACATTCCGAAGTGCCCGGGTAGTTTGCCGTTTTCCTGGGATCCTGCGAAGCCCGGAGTCTCGTTTTCCCGGAATCCCGAACTCCTGGTATCTAAGCCGGGATTGATCAATACCGTCTCGCGTGCGAGGGCCGGGTTCAATGACCTAGATTGTACCGCGATTACCATAATGTAAACAATCATTTTTTGTACGTTTTTACTATTTTGGTTAGTTTTTGTAGTAACCTAACTAGGTTAGGTTAGTCATCATCATCATCATCTAGCACTCTCTTCGCATCGAAGTTTTTTCGATATTGGACTAACTTCTTTAATTTTGGGTAAAAACTAAAAACCTAGACTACCTAGACTATATCTAGAGGCTTCTCTAGCCTAGTAGGTGCCAGAGAAATATAAAAAATTCTGTTCATTTCACTTTTTTCTCTGAGCCACAAGTTTTAACGCATAATATCTTATCTTCATATCGAATATTTTTTATTCGATATAAAGATTATGCTATGTAAGTATTGTAAAACAAGTCATAGTTCAAAACTTTCACGTAAGATTTTCGGTTATTCTACAATAACAGAAAATTCTAATCTTAGTATCTTTGTTATCATCAAAATTCAAAAATCCTTTCACATTTTTTCGGTTAGCTTAATTTTAATATTTTTTACTCTAGGAGTGTAATCAATATGATGGATTTTCTTTGGTAATTTTACTCATGGCCCATTGGAATTCACAGTTTTTAAATAAATCCTAGGAAGTTTATTTTAGTATTTTGTAACTATAAGTACGTCTATAGGACATTCGTGTGTAAAGGGTTAGATCCTAAAAGGGTTAGAACATAGGGCATGTAGGGTACCTATGTACTAGGGTCCAGCGACCTCGACCCGGTTGTCACCCCATGGGCCACCGGGACACCATGACACGGACATAATACAATTAGACACTAATAAGTCAGAGAATACCTCTGCAATGATTGGTGTGATAATCCATACTAAGATTATTTATGCGAAAGTGTGTCTGTTTGTCTGTCTGTTACCTCGTCACACTCGAACGGTCAACAAATCAACGGGGTTGCGGATGTCATCTAATATTATTATAACAGCTTTAACAGCAACACTCAGAGAGATTTAATGATTACTTTAACTTAATTTAATGTAGAGTTTGACATATAATGTATGGAATTTATCAAAATCTTCATTAAATTAATTGAATCAATTGTTAAATGTCTCTAGTGCGACCTTAAGTACGTACATGACACATGTTATGTTTTATTCTGTCGAAAAGCTTGGCTGCTGTGTTCATTGCCCGATACTGTGCTTATGATTTTAGACTTTAAACGTTTTATTTCCTATGTTAAGAAGAGGTAACAGCAAAAAGAAGTCTAAATAAAAAATTTTTTTAGACATTTTAGGTTATCTCTTCAAATATCCTCCTACGTTTTTCTTCATACATAATATATTTAAATTATGTACGAACAACGTCATATTTGATATGCTCAAATCTCACGGGACCACGAACATGATAAAACATCTTCCGAAGTACTTCCATAAGTCATCGTCAATTATTCCTCAAATAAACACAACAGGTACTTTGGAAAACCATAAATACATCCCCTCTGTACTCTGGTTCCCTGGTACCGAGGGGCGTCGAGGGGACACATGACCTACTTTCTGGGGCCATGGGGCCCCACCATCGATCCATGGGGTGTATGGGGATAGCCTCGGGATAACACACGAACAAATAAAAAGTAATTAAAAATCGTGCATAGAATACGCATGGCCTAAGGCGAACTGAAATTATACTTTTGTTGGATACATGGTTTGGTACTTACGAGTTATTGTACTTAGCTGGTAATGTAAAGTATATTGTGTAACGTAAGTGACAATATTATGTATGTGCCCTAATGATATTCTACTTATACAGATATGTTACGTCCATACTATTTTCCGGCTTAAATCTCTTCTGAACAATTTTCAAATTCAAAATTGCAAACATTGACAAATTTGACAGATAAGTGAAACAAAAGATACGAAAAATCATTTACATAAAAGAGACAGTTCAATTTTTAAACATTTTTTAAACGTCGAATCGTATCGTTGCTCTTTCTTCGCCTGAGCTATGACGAAATTTCGATTTTTTCCAGATTGTTGAAAAAAATAATTGAAAATGTAAATAATCGCGGTATTTACTGCAATCAAGACATGTGGTAAGAGATTCCATGTGTTTTGTTTACTTTCGAGTCATAATTGGTACATTTTCGAAACACGCACGACGTCATTTTCGATTTATTTAGGTAAGACAAGACGCGGCACGTTCGTGACTGCGCTTGATGCAGACTAAACAACAGACGGCCCAATTGGGCCGTATTTGAAGCTTCACAACGCGCGCGGTAGTAACATACCTGCTTTGAATTTTTCATCATTGATGTGCCCCTTATATATAGACCGATTACTATCGGTAAGCAGCGCTTAAAAACTTACAGTCAACACTACAAAGTGGTAATTAAATTAATAAGGAACACATGCAAACCTTATGAAAGCATTATGAGTATACATAGAGAGAGAGAGTATACATGAGTTTTGTAGCATTCTGATAGTATGAGAGTAGTTGATTCCTAGACAGATGGGGGACCTACGTAGTTTGGTCGCCTTATCAAACCCAGCCGGCAGATCACAGCTAACATTAAATTGACTTATGTCAATTTAATATAAGCCCACCCCATGACGTAGGTCCGTATTAATTTCCTCGATGGTACATTATACATTATATTATGATTCTTCTATTTTGATCTACCTAAAATCAATACAGATAGGGCCTACTGCAATTTCGACGAAATAAAATTACAATATAATATTCTCATAAAATGTCAAACCCAAATCAATAATTGTGTTCTGCGGGGCTAAAATGGTCGCTTTGAAGAATCATGATAATATGAATCATAACATGATTCATTTTTCTAAAATCGCAAAATGCAACTCTGCTTGCAATTCATTTCCGTATTTTTGTACTGATTTGACATTTGTCAGTTTGACAGTTTTGACAATTCATTTGCTGAATTGATTGAGAGGAATTGCTAAATGTGACCATTTTAGCCCCACTGATTGCCGATTGGTCAAAAGTCCAAAATCAGTTATAATTTTGGACTTTTGACCATTTGGCACAAATGAAAGCTCTGTATTAACGTTATTAACATTGGATTCAAGTTTAATGTAACAAAATCGGCGTATTTATTCGTTAGTCACTTTAGCACATTACTACGGGATTAGGGAAGTGATCCCTCAAATTATTTATGGCAGGCACGTCGCACGAAGTGCCGTACCGCAGAGAATAAGGGATACTCCGCAATTTACATCACAAATAAAAAGGTGCTTTATAGAATAAAACAGAAACTGAGTTATTTTATTGATAGCGCAAAACTTTAAGACTTTTTTTAACTGCAGTTCGCCAATTTTCGATTTTGTTCCACCATCCAACTATAATTTGCTGTGTTCGAATTATGAATTATTGATGTCAGTCACAGAACATTCGCATCCCCATGAAAATATTGTGAAAATATCAACTATGCCACAAGATCTTTGCAGCCATTGCAGGTAAGTATCTAGTTGAAATGAATGATGAATTTTATTAATTATTAATTAACAATTTGTTACGCACTTAACTGCCGCACTCAGAAACATTCAGTTATGATTAAAATTCCATTTTATGAAAAAAAATTTACAGATAATAATGCCTTAAGTCAAAATCTTCATTTAATCATAAAGTTAATATACCTAGCGGAATAGAGCAACTGCGATCTCGAGCTGTTAAACGAAACCGAAATTGGTTTTATTTGTGTGTAAAAATATGTGAGCGTATACACTTACACAAGCATGATTGAACATGATTTCTATGAGATTAAATTGTCAACGTACGGCACGTGCCGACTGGACCTCAAAAAAAGAGTGCTGATGTCATGTATCACACGTCTCTTTTTACCACACAGTGTTACTGATAGTGACATCTCGCTTGCTCAGGCCTTTGTTTCTCTATTCCGCTAGGTATATTAACTTTATGCATTTAATACAGTTAAGTAATTATAATATTCGTGTCTGAGTGCGGCAATATAGTTTTACAGCTACGAAGGACGAAATTGTTACTAATTTCTTACACACATAAAGTGTATTGATATTACGAAGTTTTTTTGACGTGGGAGAGCCTTGCTTCGGCACGAATGGGCCGGCTCGACCGGAGAAATACCACGGGCACACAGAAAACCAGCGTGAAACAGCGTTTGCGCTGTGTTTCGCCGAGTGAGTGAGTTTACCGGAGGCCCAATACCCTCCCCTAATCCCTTCCCTACCCTCCCCTATTACCTTATTCCCTCTTAAAAGGCCGGCAACGCACCTGCAGCTCTTCTGATGCTAGTGTCCATGAGCGACGGAAATTGCTTTCCTCGGTGACTCGTTTGCCCGTTTTTATTTCATTAAAAAAATCGCCTCGTAGCTTGGACTACAGAAACCCATCGAAGTAAACAGCTCTCACGGGCTATAATGAATTCCCTCAGTAGCTGGTTACAATTGTCCCCGACGGCTGAACGTCAATATTGGGACTCGAACCTGCACCCCGAGGGTATGCCCTCAAAGTGCATCAGTGAGTGGTAATCATCATCATCATCATCAGCTTCATGTCGGCATTATTGTCATATCTAGTTTACTTCGCTGGTTAAGGTTGAATCGGTTATAGTTTGATCGTCTCAAAAACGTCATGTAAGAACAGTTGAAAAAAAAATCTGGAAAAAAATCTGGTAGAAAAAAAATCTGGGCCTCTATCATGAGCTCTTAAATCCATTCACTTTACGTCCTTATACAGTCAGTATAAGGACGTAAAGAGAATGGATTTAAGAGCTCATGATAGAGGCCGTAGGAAAAAATCTGGTAGAAAAAAAATCTAATAGAGGTAAAGGATCTATGTCCTACAAAATGTTGAATATCTTGCGTTTCAACAACTACTGCACTCCCCCATTAGTTACGCCAATGCAATGCAAAGTTATTTCCAATGGCACATACACCCAGAGAGACAAGAGTACCCTTATACCCTGCAGTGTTATGTTCGGAACATATTCAGACTTTGAGATATTGGTCTAGTTGTCACTGTCCAATATTGTTACATTACATATTACCCATAGAAATAGATACATGTATATCTGTGATATATTACCTCTATTTTTGTGTGCTCGAAAACTACATAAAAAAATACAAAATATCCAAAGAGAGTTATGTGAATTAATATTAAGTTATATAGACCATACACCTAATAAATTAATCTAAAAAAGGGATGACACTACGATGTTGCCACCTTTTAATTTCTTCACTTTCTTGACAGACTGTACCATACCATCTTTTAAAGAGCAACACTTATATTTTTCAATATTTTTATTGAACAATTTGGCGGCTATGTATTCGTAACATTATCGAATGTCTGCCCTCCAAATACCATACTACCAATATAGTACTAATTTAGCCTTCAGTTTAATCTAGTTTGGCATCAGTTTAGCCTTCTAAAACTTATCTAAATGCTTACCATCAGGTAATCCAGCCGCTCGTTTAGTGTGGTCTGGAGTAACGGCCGTGTCCGGCACATGTTGTGACGTCACGTCACATCTGCCGTCCGCCCACGCCCCACTTTTACTTTCGAGGCTCTTGTCTTACTGACCGTTACTTAGGACTCCCACCAGTTTGGGTTATTAACTTACGTTCTTGATGAAGTTATCTATCCATACTAATACAAATGCGAAAGTGTGTCTGTCTGTTACTTCTTCACGCCCAAACCTCTGAACGTATTTTGACAAAATTTAGTATAGGGATAGTTTGAGTCCCGAGAAAGGACAGGATACTTTTTATGCAGGAAAAATGTACGGTTCCCGCGCGATAAACGAATTTTGGCACAACGGACGGGCATCATTTAGATTCAAGATTCTAGTCGTAAAAAAGTACGAAGAACGTGAAATAAAATACTAAATTTAACCTATCTAAAAGATAACTTTAATCTAAAGTTAGGTTAACTTTAGTCTTAAATTTAGTAAAGTGCTTCATCTTATAGTACACCGCACACGTGATAAGGAGTGCTGAACTTTATTTAGGAACTACATACTTAATAATATTACATTCACTATTGTAATTTGTAGCATTATTTCCTACAAGTTATGTACCAACATTTAAAGTTATTTTACCAGCATTTGGCATTCTTATAGCACAAAGCCTAGAATTCAATGTAATAGTAGGTACCTAAGTAAATATTTTTCTTTTTCCTCATAGTTAAAAACTAGTAATTTATAAATACTTACATACCTTTCTTATTTGCAATTTAATAAAAAAGGGAAAGTTAGCGCGACATTTATAAGGTATTTAGCATTTGCTGGAGTCATCGCTCTGGCCGGCGCGCGCCCGCAGACAGGTGGCGGCGGTTTTGCTCGTTTTATTTTTTAATTTTATTTCTAAACGCAACCTGCGCTCTGTACAGCTGTAAATATATCGAAGGCAGTACAAACATTCATATAATATTAACTTAAATTAAAAAATATAGGCTGTTTTTTTTTTTATTAATATTCATCCCCCCTAACGGTGTCAGGGCTTGTAATTAACAATTAAGTTTTTGCAACATAACAATCAATTTACATTAAAAACTAAGTACATTCAAATATTAAATTCTTATAAAATTATTCCAATTAAACTAACTAACGATTAATAATTAACAATTCAAATAAATAACATTCCGATTAAAAATTATCAATGTGAAAATTAAAAACAATAAAAATACAGCACAACATTTAACTACCCTAATATCACAGCTTAAGAATCACAATAACATACTCGAATTTCTCTTATTAGTAGCACACACTATTCTCTTACAAAAAGAGAGAAACAAATCCCTCTTTTTCCCCCCCAGGATGGCAGGCAGATTCTCACCCGTCACCGATATGCCCAATCTTTGCTCAATATCATATCTATTGCTAGCAAAAATTGGACACTTGAGTAACAGGTGAGGAACCGTCTCCACAACTCCTGGCTGACACAGGTACGACGGATCCTCCTTCAACTTGAATCTGTACAAGTAGAAGGCGAATCCGCCGTGTCCAGTCAGAATCTGTGTGGTGTGATGTGTGATGTCTATCTTTTTGACTATCTTGTATGCAGCAGCAGCGCTTGGGAAAAAGAGCTTCGTGATTCCGGCCGTCCCTCCTACTTCATATCTCCTGTCCCATTCCTCAATCGTATCCTCTCTCAAGATACGCTTGACGAATGAAAAAGGACACAGATCGTAGTCAGGTTTCCTTCTCAATCCCAGCGCATCCTCCTTGGCTAGTTCGTCAACCCTCTCATTCCCCCTTAACCCTGCGTGCGCCTTAATCCAAAACAGGGATACCTCCCGCCTCTGCAAGGCAGCTTTTCGGAGGGCCGCCCTTGTTTGCACTGCCAGAGGATGAGAGGAACTAAGGGTGACAGCCTGGGGAGCCGATCTGGAATCGCTAAGGATACCGACCTTCGTCATTCCACTCTTGCAGGCTATACTTAGTGCTCTTTGGAGCGCTAGAAGTTCGGCTTGGTAGACGGTGCAATACGGTGACAAAGCAAGCTTGACGGCCTTAGTCTCGGCTTCACCCTTCCATACGGAGAGTGCGGCTCCGACTCGACCCTCAATCTTGCTGCCATCCGTATAGATCCTATGGATGTGGCTGCTAACCACATCAGCATACGAGTCCTCATCTACACGTATTATGTTCGTGCCTGTGGATTTGTGTTGTCTGATGCCGAAGGATATGCCGTTGTGGTCAGAACTCGTGAGACTCTCCTCTACCTTCCAGTCGCCCACTCGGTTCAGCAGATCATCGGAGTACGCTGTCACGTCCACGTATGGAGTACCTTTTACCCCCTCTGACGGTGTCGAATGTCGGTGAGTCCCCTGTGGTGAGTATGTGTAGACTCATTTCTTCCAGTACTGCAGACACTTCCCTTCCTCGCGGGTCTTCCTTATCGCCACGCCACCACGGGCTTTTGGCGTTTGCATCATCTCCCAAGACCATCTTGTCGGTACCCAGCTCTCTTCCTATCCGTACAAGATGGTCCAGGTAGGGCCCTACAGGCTTATCAGGCTCGAAGTAGAAGGACACAACAAAATAGGCTGTTTTATTAGAATCTAGTTGATACCCCGTGCCCGCAACTCCGTTGCGCCAAAAATCGTTTACCGCGCGGAAACCTTAAATTTTTCCAGGATAAAAGTATCCTATGTCCTTTCCCCGGACTCCAAGTATACCCATACTAAAATTCATCAAAATCGATTCAGCGGCTTGGAGGATTTATAATATTAGTATAGATAAGTTAATACAAAATATATACTTTTCTGACTTATCAGGCGTATGGATGAACTATAACTTTTTATTCGTAAGGGGAATAAAATTTAGATGTAGACTATTTTAGAGAACAATCTTTACCTGGTGTCTGCCTGATATTAAAAGGAAGCTCAACTCAGCCTGCTGTGCATGGTCACGCCGTGTCAGTCGGGGTTTTGCGCCCTAAACCCTTACTATTAATATATTGGATCTGAATTTTGCGCCCTTACTATAAATAGGTAACAGTATTAATCTTGGTATAGCCTGCCTGGTATATCAAGCAAGCTTTATTAGTCAGCCTAGCTTCTCTCTAACTAACTCCGCTGGCTCAGCGACCCGAAAATCAAAATGGATCTTGGCCTTCGAAATGGATCTTGGCCTTCGAAATGAGCTTTCGCCATTGAGCCCTGTCCTGTGCTACCTCCTGCCAGTTACTGACTTGAAGGTCACGCGGGTCAGCTTATATTTAAATAAAAATTAATGTTACATTCTGTTATTCTCGCTAAAACTTGAAAATGGCCGAACCGATTTGGCCAATTTTTGTCTTGAAATATTCATGGAAGTTCAGGTTTATAACAGGTCGTCTAGTTGTTGTAGAGTTGTCTTTACCTTGGCATTCTAAGCCATGACAGCTGAATTTTATGATCATCAGAAGTCAGAACGTCACAGTCCGGCTCTTGCGCCGTTATATAATAATGTAGAGAACGGAGTCTTGGCTCTTTGTATAGACTGCCTGGAATTTGAAGCAAGCAGAATCCTAGAATCGTAAAGGATTCTAGGATTCTGCTTGCTTCAAATTGTCGGTAATTAGCAGGTATAGTCTGTCAGGTATTCCAAACCAGCGAAATTCTCTAGGACAATGTTTCCCAACCTGGTCCGCGACCCCTGGGGTTCCGAGACTATATTATGTTTGGGGGTCAGCGGTGTCACCTCTGGACCATTCAGAATCCGTTTTTAGTTTTTATTTTATTAAGGGGCTCCGTGTACTTGAGTTCCTATTTCCTAGGGGTCCGTGGCTCAAAAAGGGTTGGTAAACACTGCTCTTGTATCAGCCTACGACCTTAAACTTTGTTGTCTCCGTGGCAATGCACTGGCCGTTGGTTCACATGCGCAATTAAAACAAAGGTGGCTGGCAGGTGCGTTGGCAGCTGGCGCTGGTGTTATTGGCCTATTTTTTATGGCGCAAGATGTTGGGCAGCTGACGCATGCTTATTATAAAACCTTTGTTACGTTGATGTTGATGGCGTATAACTTATAGATGTAGCATTATCCTTGCAACGTTTGTCTTTTATACATTTGAATCAAAATGTCGATATTATAAAAGAATTTCATACGAATTTTGATTATTTATAAACAGTTTTGTGCCTTAATTCGCCGTTTGGACATTGTAATGACTTAGTATAAAATATGTCTATTATTTAGCAAAGTACTAACACAGTAATAGTGCGGGAGCCCTAGAACAAATTTTTTTGTGATTACTAAGAAGCTAATTTTTTGGGAGTACCTTCATTTTGATAAGACGAACAACTTTTTTATCTGCGAAAAATCTTGAAAGTGGTAGCTAACAGAGATAGAAAGGATTTCATACTTTGATTTGATGCTCCTAAAAATATATGGATTGATCTATCTGTAAATATTTGATGTGAAATTGTCGTTTTAACTATATCCAGTCACCTAAGGTAAAGTTGTTCTATATTGCAACTAAGAGTGGGATTCTAAAATTGATTACAATATAAGGATAATAATATCTGGTAAGTGATATTGTATATATTTTTTTATCAGCTCATCAAAAAACGTAGATATAAAACGACAATAGACGAAAATCAAGTCATTAATATTTGATACCCAAAAATTATCTAAGCTATATAAGTAAATTTTTAAACATCTATTTAAAATAATAGGGTACAAAACTTTAAAAAGCTAAAGCGGCAGCAAAATTTTAAGTTGGTGCCTATAAAAATATCAATCTCTTTGAAATATCTATGACACAATATCAACGGCAAAAGGATTCTTAAGGCTCTATGATAGCAGCTGCGGGCGGCAGCTGCGGCCACACCACCGACACGTGGGACACACTAACTGCTTATAATCTCGGCAGTCGGCTAGCATAAATCAGAAGATATCGATTGTTGTAGGTCATTGTTGTTTGGATCACTTTCGCTGATTTTAAAGACCAGCTTTGTGAGGGCTCGCGTCGTTTTTTTGCGTAGTACTAATCTTTATGGCACTTTTTTTTATATTTTAATAGTATCCAAACCTTGACTGACTGATGATAACAAATCTACATAATAATATAATATTTAAAATAAAAATCCAACATGATAATCCATACTAATATTATAAAACATGCAGAAGTGTGTCTGTATGTCTGTCTGTACCGCTTCACGCTGAACCTTAAACCACTAAACCGATTTTGATAAAAGGAGTGGCATATCGTACCCAGTAATGTAGCAATTTGAGAAGTTTGTTAATTATTTGTTTGAAAGCGCTAATCTCGATTCGAATCATTTATCGAGGAAGGCTCTATTTCATCATGCTAAGACTAATAGGAGCGAAGAAATAGAGAAAACTGTGGAAAAAACGGGGAAAATTTTATTTGAAATTGCTTTTTATCTTAAGAACTGCTGGAGCAATTTTTATTTCATTTGGCAATTGGCACACATGACGAATAGAACACGTGAAGGGACATAGGCTACTTTTTTACGGAAAAATGTACGGTTTCCGTTAAATCCCTAAATTACGCGGGCGAAGCCGCGCGGAACATCTAGTTGTTTATAATCAGCAATACTAGCAAGTGGTACAATACAGGTTTTTTTTTTTTAATTTATTAAATAAGGGGGCAAACGAGCAAACGGGTCACCTGATGGTAAGCAACTACCGTCGCCCATGGACACTCGCAACATCTGAAGAGCTGCAGGTGCGTTGCCGGCCTTTTAAGAGGGTATACGCTCTTTTCTTGAAGGTTTGCAGGTCGTATCGGTCCGGAAATACTGCGGAGGATGTTTTATTTTTCCCAAAGCTTAAGCTACCTCACTAGCAGGGCTCGGAACCGGTATTTTTTTAACCAGGTTAAAGCGCTCTTTAAGCGGTTTTTGGATTTGTGTCCGCTCGGAGCGAAATCGAGATGCGAGCGGTATTGCTTCTGACATTAACCTGGTTAATTCCTCGCGGAAAATAACTAGTGCAGTGATATCTTCTTTCCCTTTCTAGTGCACCATCTAATAGCCAATAGGCCATAACTTGTTTATTTGTTTTAAATGTGTGGTAAAGTGTTCAGATCAGAATTTAGTTTCTTTGAGATTAAAAAGAATGGGTCGGAAAAAGTCTAATATCATCCACAAGACCATAACTATTTTCAATTCAATAAAAATACTATTATAAAATATATCTAGCAAAAGTAAATACTTGATACCTGTTAAACTCCCTGTTTTAAAAAAAACTAGCTTTTAAATCTAAATCAATACCGAAATCTATAGTACGACGAATACAAAACGGATATAATTTATTACTATGTAAAATGAAAAAAACATAACATTAATAGCATACCAGGAATACTGATGGTCCGGGAGCTGTCAATCTTAAAAGTTCCCTCATAGCGTGCATAGCTTTTTTTAATGAAAATAGATAGTTTATAACTATGGGAACTTGAAACGCTTGGTTTGCGTGGATTTGCAAAGCCGAAAGTACGTAAAAAAAAGTTAATAAATGTTTTGCCCTCACCATGTGCACTGGTTTGCAAAGTGTTGATTGAAAATTTCTTTACATTTCAGGAAAAATTACGCAAACCAATATTTTTGGCCGAATGAGAGTCAGGCAAGCCTTCTTCTTAAGGGTCCGATGAGGGAGGTCAGTTTGCCCTCATTACGTAACATGATTTTTTTAATTTGTTCCTTGCAATGTCTACTTTCCCGTATGGTCTCGGGCTAAGAATAGGACCACCCCATCTCTAACCTATGAGTGTCGTAGAAGGCGACTAAAGGACATTGGTCGGATAAGAGGACAAACATCTTCCTCTGCCGTTTAGGCTCCGGCTACCGTTCCGAGGTGGTATAACCATGACGAATCCTGGAATAACTCTGGATTCCGGTCACTTGCTCTACATTCGAGAAGGACATCAACCATCCCAAAGTGGCGTTAGTTTTAAACTCGACAAATCGCTTAGGAGCAACATTGTAGAAATGGGTAGTGTGTCGGCAAGAGTGGCATACCTTGTGCTAAAGGTTACCTGATCGATACTACCTTAAGTCAGTTAATCCAAATATTATATATGTGTGATATTGATCACATACACATCTCTGAAGTCTGAATATATGACGTTTCGTCCGGTATCAAACCTATTGAGGTTTAATAATGGAAGTGATCACGGACTGGTAAGAGGCAGCCTGAGTATAAACGTCAGTTTAGAGCCAGCACATTTAGTGAGGTCAACTCTAAGACCTGCACGGCCCCAGGTCAAAGCTGGTTGCGAGAGCTTTCAGCTAGAACTGCAAAATCGATTCGCCATGTTGGAAACCACAAAGGACATAGACCACGCCGCCAACAGTCTGACTCGTGTCATCTGCGAGGTGGGTCGTAAATACTTTCCCCCGAAGACCCATGGACGTAAGTCTATGCTCACCAGCGAGACTCTGGAACTAATGAGGAAAAGACGAGAAAACACCATAGCCACACAATCTGAGTTCACAGGTTCTCAACCGGGAGATTAAAAAGAGTATTAGGCGTGACATCCGTCGCCTCCATCGGGCGAATATCCAAGCCACCAAGCAAGCCATTGCGCGTAATAAAGGCAATGAGAAAACATTTGATAGCGTCGAGACCTGGGCTGTACTGGAATCCATGCAGAGATGCCTAGTAGACTACTGCTATGTCGAGGTATTAAAATGTCTGTACAAGGCCGCAACAATAACCGTCCAAGTACAAGAATAGAGCACAAGTCCTATCCAACTACGCCGAGGAGTAAGACAGGGAGATGTTATTTCTCCGAAACTGTTTAATAACGTGTTGGAGGACGTTTTTAAGAAATTTGATTAGCACGGACGGGGTCTAAACATTAACGGCCAGCACATCTCACTTTTGCGGTTTGCAGACGACATAGTCATTATTTCAGAATCTCTGTAAGACCTGGAAGAGATGCTGAAAAGCCTAAGCAATTTTTCCGGACGGGTGGGACTCGGGATGAACCTAAAGAAAATCAAAGTCATGTTTAATAAACATGTTCTCCCGAGACCTGTCGTCGTTAATGGCGCTAGTCTCGAAGTTCTGCAATTTGCGAAGGAGGCGAATGGAAGAATACGCTTACGCATTTGGGAAGCTCCGAAATATCTTTGAATCGTCGATCCCACTATGGGTTTTTAATCAATGCGTTCTACCGGCAATGACATTCGGAGCTGAAATGTGGACACTCACCGTAAGACTAGTTCACAAGTTTAAGGTTGCTCAGCGTAAAGAGCTATGTTGGGAGTATTTCAGGTGGAAAAAAATCCTAATATAGTCATTCGCCAGAGAACTAAAGTCACCGACATCGCTCAAAGAATTAGCACGCTGGAGTGGAAGTGGGCTGGTCATGTCTGCAAACGAGAAGACGGTAGATGAAGCAGACAAGTTTTAGAGTGGAGACCACGCTTAGGCAAACGTACTGTAGGACGTCCCGCAGCACGGTGGACCGATGATTTGAAGAAAGTGGCTAGCAGCGGTTGAATGAGGGCTGCCCAAGATTGGGATGGTTGGCGCTCATTGGGGGAAGCCTACGTTCAGCAGTGGACGGCAATAGGCTGATGATGATGATGATGATGATGAATGTCTACTTTAAGATTATCTTGGTTTGTGGGCTCACAAATGGCCGGAAATGTTCGGCACACCACCTTAAAGTTTATTGACTCTGAACTCGTTTTCAATAAAGTTTAGTCAATAAATATAATCTAGATTCTAGAATAATAATTTATGTTTTTGTAAAATTACTATTGTTTCATGATGATTTTAACTTTACATTTACTTCTTAACTTACTTCAATCAATACTTTTTTTAGATAAAATAAATTTTTTTTTAAATACGCAGACCAATTTTTTTCCTGAAAGGTAAAGAAATTTTCTATTGAATACACTTTAGGCAAACCAGTGCACATGGTGACGGTAAAACATTTTTTGGCAAAGGCCTCCCCCAGGGTCTTCCATTTTTCTCGCTCCTGCGCCACCGTTGGCTAGCCGGGCTGGTATTATGCCTTCAGCTCATCGCGCACTCTCTTTCTTGGCCGGCCACGGTTGCGTCGTCCGTCTTCGGGTACCCATTCAGTTGTTAACTTTGCCCAGCGCGGCGGTCGGGGTGCATTCGTGTTGCTAACATGGCCAGCCCAATCCCATTTTAGTTTTGCCGTCTTGGCTCCTACATCCTTGATACCTGTTTGGGAGCGCAGTGTGGTGTTTCTTATTTTGTCGACTAGTTTTACTCGCAACATACTGCGCTCCATCTCTCTTTGGCATACCCCGAGTTGGGACTTTTGCGAATCGGTCAATGACCATGTTTACGTACCGTAGGTTAGGACGGGCAGAATACACATGTCGACGAGTCTGCGTTTCAGGGAGATTGGTAAATCTCCCTTCATCAGCATCTTCATGGACCAGTAGCTCTTCTAGGAGTTTTCGATTCGTCGATCGACTTCCTTCCCTTGCCTGTTGTGAAAAGAAACTAACTGGCCCAAGTAGATGTACTCGTCGACATAGTGTATGTCTTGCTCGTCTCCCTCAACCCTACGTCTCGATTGAGTTTTGGACCTGTTCATAAGTAAAACATTTATTCACTATTTTTTTTCTTACATTTTTTATACGAACTTCCGGCTTTGCAAATCAATCTAAACTATCTATTTTCATCAAAAAAATTCATGCACGCTATGAGGGCACTTTTAAGATTGACAGCTCCCAGACCATGACTTGCACACTATCCTGTTCAGTAATCCAGTGTTATAACTACCAAATCTATTAAATTTTTTTTCATAATAACCTCACCATAAAAAAGATTTACCTATTCTTAGGGAAATAATATCAATACACTTTCTTACCTCTATTTTTATTCATATTCATTTCGAAATCTTTCTGTATTTCGATGGAGTGGCGACACTATAATATTCTTGGGTATCGTTTGAAAATTAACGTCCTGCTTGACTTTAAGGCCCTTCCCCTACGGAGATTCCATAATTTACCATTTTTAGAGCCTTATAAACTCATAAATTGAAAGCTACAAAGCTATAATAAAAAATACAGCAATAATCTTCAATATATCAACATTTTCCACGTTTTAAATTTTCTATTTTTGTTTATTATACTTATGATATGATTCGCTTGCTTCCAAAGTAAAACCAATTTATTGAAATTCAAGCATAAAACATTCAGCATCTCCGTAGTATTTACAAATGACTTCTATTTAAAACACACGCCAATAGATCGACAATAATATCATAAACTACATATTTCACGTTTTAATTTTTTTAGGTCAATTTTGAACTAAGATACTTACTTAAGTAAAAAAATAGGGTTTTGGTGCGACCTCGGCAACGCGGCAAATGTATGGTCAAGGTCGTTTGCTCGGGGGACGGCTATAATCTTAGGAAAGAATAAATTCAACTAAAAAGCTAGTTTTTAAAAGGAATGGGTGAGGATTGTGGTGTGTGTGAATGGGCGGGGCGAGCGATATCGAGAACGGTTCTAACCGGTATTTTGAGCAGTGAGCGATTTTATTTTGCTCTTAGAACAAAACCAGAAATAATTTCGGTCCATTCAGAGCGGAATCGAAATGAAAACGCTGTTTTGAAAATGTATGGCGCTTCTCACGAACAGAATCGCGACAATTAACCAGGTTTCCGAGCCCTGCTCACTAGTTCCGCTTACAGATAGAACAAATTAATTCCTTTCCGGACATTCCGATTCGTCCGGCTTAGACCTGGCAAACCGGCAGCGCTGGCAGGATCCTGCCAAAGGAAAACACTAACTTTACTAATCCGTTTATCCGTCCAAACGCACGCCTCAGCTTAATCTTAGTTTATTTTAACCTTAGTTCTTATGGCGAAATAAAGACCATTTTTAGAGAAACTACGGGCAAATTAACTTCGAACATTTATCTATTTACGCTTCATTGAACGCGTATCCCAGAATCTGAAGTCTATCAATATACGGAAATTGCACTATTTCGTTAAATCACATCAGGGATGTTGCGGATCCCGATTTTTTCACATCCGCGGATGTGAATGCGGATGCGGATTTTAAGTGGCTCACATCCGCGGATGCGGATGCGGATGTTTTGGATCCTATATAAATATACTATACTAGCGGGCCCGACGGACGACGTCCTGTCACAATCATAACTCGTATCTATGAAGTTTAAATTGTCAATAGCGTAATAACATAATTTCTATACGGTGGTAAGGAACTCTTAATTATCCACGGTTTTTTAAAGCCGTATTGTGAATTTAAATTTTCTCGAACCTATTTAGGTACTAAATAAAACACAAAAAATTTCATCAGAATTGGTCCACCAGTTTGGGAAGAGTTCAATTACAAACATATGTACAATTTTTTATTAAGATAAATGAAGAATTAATACGATGAAAAAGTATGAATATCATTTTTATTTATAATGTGTGTTACTAATTTGTTTTATCATACTTTTGTGATATGGAAATAATTATCTTCTATAATTTTATAAAGCGGAAGAGTTTGTTTGTTTGAACGCGCTAATGTCAGAAACTACTGGTCCAATTTGAAAAAATGTTTCAGCGTTAGATAGCCCATATATCGACGAAGGCTATAGGCTATATTTTATCACGCTAATACTAATAGGAGCGAAGAAATACAGGAAAGTGTGGAAAAAACGGAACGTAATTATTGAAAATTGCCTCTTTGAACGCGTTTTCAAATTGAACTAGTAGTTCCTGAGATTAGCTCAGGAATTACGAGTACTAGTTCAATTTGAAAATTTCTTTCAGTGTGATAGTCCATTCATCGAGAAAGGCTACAGGCTATATTTTATCATGCTAAGACTAATGGGAGCGAAGAAATAGAGGAATTTAGATTTAGACGTGGGAGAGCCATGCATGGGCCGGCTCGACCGGAGAAATACCACGTCCTCACAGAAAACCGGCGTGAAACAGCGCTTGCGCTGTGTTTCGCCGAGTGAGTGAGTTTAACGGAGGCCCAATCCCCTACCCTATTCCCTTCCCTACCCTCCCTTATTCCGTTCCCTTTCCATCCCTACCTTCCCCTATTACCCTATTCCCTCTTAAAAGGCCGGCAACGCACCTGCAGCTCTTCTGATGCTGCGAGTGTCTATGGGCGACGGAAGTTGCTTTCCATCAGGTGACCCGTTTGCTCGTTTGCCCCCTTATTTCATTTAAAAAAAAAGGAAAATGTGGAAAAAACGGAGGAAATAATTTAAAATTGCTTATTATCTTAAGAAACTACTGGAGCTATTTTTATGTTATTTGGCACACATGAAGAATAGACCATGTGAAAGGACGCGGATAATACTTCAGAGTTCAGTGGCGTCGAGTTTCCGAGAGGCCTTTTTTTCCCGTTTATTCCTTCAAGGCTCTTCAAGTTCTCAAATTACAAACAAGTGATAGAGATTTGGCTGGGTTGCACCAGAGGCGTGGTTACAGTTAAGGTTAAAGTTATGGTTATAGTTAAGGCTAAATTTAGCTTTAACTTTAACTTTAACCTTAACTTTGACTGGAGAAATTGACAGATGACAGCTGGTCCAACAAGGTTATAAATGAACGTGGGCGGGGGCGCTGCTGGTAAAGGAGAACTGTCAAAAATGGCGTTTTTGTATGATGACAGCGTTAGCTCCTTTTTTCGCCACGTGCATTTAAAACCTTGTCGAGCTCGAGCTCTATGGTTATGGTTAAATATGGCGTCTTGATGGCGTCCATTTTTAACTTTGACCAAAGATTTGACATTTTTTATTGTAGCACAGAATATATATTAGTAGTACCAAATTGTAGTTAAAGTTACAGTTATAGTTAAAGGTAGTTGGTGCAACCCAACCTAAAAAGTTACTTAATTAGCGATATTATATCGTTTCGATCCATCGCAAATGAACTGGTATTATGAGGATACACCAGGGGCTAGAGAAATGAAAAAATGTACGTGTAATATCTATGGCTGTCTTCCTTACCTCAAGCCTATACCGCAGAACGCGATAGACACAACTGCAGAAAATCAACGATTCGTTGTCCCCTGATTCCTTCTCCAAAACTTAACCGATTTAAGTACTTTTTTCATTAAAGATTAAAGAAAGGCTTGATCTGTGTTTTATTTTTTTTGTAAATCTAGCCAAATCTGTTTTCTGGATGCTTGAACACAGCGGAAAATCTGGCCATTTTTTTGGGTTTTTGAACGTTCATATCTTATTTAATAATTAAATTATGAAAAAAAAGAAAACATAGGGACATTGTATTAGTGGCCGTAGATATTTTGAAAAAAAAGTTATAACTCTACTAGCATTTTCCAGGGAGGAAACAGGGGACAACGTTTGTATGGAAAAAAGGGAGGTGTGGACTCCTCTTAAGCACCTACTTATAGCAGTTTAGAAAGCAATCCATCAATGCGAAAGAGTGGATCTGTCTGTTACCTCTTCACGTCCAACATACACACGTCTTTGCCTGCAAATATTTTGAGTCCCAGGAAAGGACATAGGATACTTTTTAAATTTTTCCGGGAAATGTAATTACGACAGTGTTGCCAGATGGTTTCAACCTTTTATCTGTAGTGGGAACTGCTAAAATCTGTATAAAATCTGTATGTTATATTAACAAAAAAATTACTTATTAATCATTATCTATGTTTTTTTATGAAAAAAGGGATACGTATTGACGTGATAAAGTAATAATCGTAAAATAAATAAAAATATTATGTACATAAATTGGTAACAATTTATTTCAAATAAAAAATTAAAATCTGATAGAAAAAAATTTAAACACACTACGGGCCTGTTTTACCCCTTCCTGATTAAGTACCGGATAGGCTATCCACAGCTTCTTTGACATGGTTCTCCATACTTTATCTGTCAAGTTAAGTATCCGGCATTTATTAGGAAGTGCAAGTGGTGAAACAGGCCCTTAACATAATAAAATAAAATCAAAATTACCCTTTGGGTACGGAACCGTAAAAAACATAGCAATAAGATATAAATATAATTTTCATTTGTATTTTATTAAATTTCTTCAACGTCTAGATTATAGCATGGTTTTGCACCTACTTTGCACCAATCAGTTACTTTGAATGCAAAAGACCTTCAATTGTGTCTGTATTTAGCCTGTTTCGTGGTTGAATTTTTACAAAATTTATCATTTTGTTAAAATTCTGTAATTCTGTATAAATATCTGTATCCAGTACTTATCTGTATTACTCACCAAAAATCTGTATAAATACGGAGAAATCTGTATATTATGGCAACACTGACCTACGCGCTACGTAGGTCAGTGTTGCCATAATATACGACGCGATGAACGTATTTTGACGAAACGTAATTGCGAGTGTCGTCCAGTTTAAGGCCATATCACAGCCATATTATACTACGAGGATTAGAGAAAATTCATGTTTTTATTTTCACTAAAACTTTGACTATGTATGTCATAAGCATTCAAACATTTTCTGTAGGTTTTGTTACGTCTCTTACCACGGTCGCTGTTATCTAAAATCTTGATTTAAGTATAATATTGTATTGTAAGTATGCTTAAATTCCCTATCACTCCGATAAAAACAGTTTCAGTAAGTACCTCTATTTTGGCATTTGTATTTACTATTCACTGTCTTCAGTGTTTGAAAACTGTCCTACTAGAGGTGAAAACTTCGGAATGTTTCCGGAATTTTGGAAGTTAAAGAAGTTTACTTGAAAACTTCCTCACGAGGAAGAAATTATGATAGGAGTAAAATATTATTATTATTAAAATGTTTTTATCAGCGCCCGATCCAGCTATTTCGCCGCTCCGGGCAAAATAATAATTGCCGCCCCAAAAACCGGCCAAGTGCGAGTTGGACTCGCGTACGAAGGCCACCGACGCGACTCCGCGCCGCTCTCAATTTGCCGCCCCTCATTTTTGCCGCCCCGGGCAATTGCCCGGTTTGCCCCCCCCCCCCCCCTGGTTCGGGCTCTGGTTTTTATTATAAATCTGTTTCTTAACAAGAAAAATATTTTGGGGTACTTATAGTAAAACATTATACATAATTAATAAGAAATATTTAATAACAATGTGTATTGGTACTTAATTAAAACTAGACATCTGACATTTCAGATCCTGATATACTTAGACCCAATTTCACCAACCTCTGTTTGTTAAATCCTAACAAGGCATTACTTAATTTACCAGGTTAATAATTATGATCTGTCAAAGCTGAAAACATGAATCATGATACAAACTTTTATTTACTTATTTCGGCTTGATAATTTTGATACAAGTCAGTGTATTTGCAATGTCAAGGAAAATCCGAGGGCTGAATTTTTGACAAAATGAAAATAAATAATTATGCATAACATGAAAAATAATAAATAATATATAAGGATGTGGCGAAACATGGCGGCAACACTCAAAAGTCAAAACAGATTCTTTTATTGATATTGGATATTGTCTTTAAAAAGTTGTTGTTTTGACTATTATAACGGCCTGTTATATATTTAACGGACCTCCCCAGCAGGAATTAAAATTTAACACCGTGTTAGGCGATTTGACATGACATTAGCGTATGGTGGAACGCTCGATAGCTCTAACAGGCCGTTAACTGATTTAACAAGCCGTTATTTATTTAACATTGCTTGATGAAACTGGGTCTTAAGTATTAAAAAAAACAGACTAACATAATACACAAGCTCCTCCTTTTTGGAACTCGGTTAAAAATATTGTACCATTATTTCCTGCTCATTGTCTTCCTCTACTTTAGGAATGTTGTCTTGCTCTTGGACAACACTTTCTCCTTCTCCTTCGTCTTCAGAATGGCTGTTTGAACTAACATATTCTTCATCATCTGCCATATAAACGTTATCATTTGGATTATCAGATAATAGTCTAATGTTAGATCTTACTGTAATCAGCTTCTGGAGCCTGTCAGTAGTAATGATGTTTCTGGGACAAGTTGACGTGTTCCCAAAAAGTGACCAATTGCGTTCACTGGCAGCAGATGACGGAGGTATAGATAATAATTGTATTGCAATGGACGCTAATATTTGACAATCGCAGAGACCCTTCCACCAAGTTCTCGCTTCGACTTGATCAGAAGCAGCCCAGATACCCACTTGACTATAAAAACCACTTCTTGATCGGTATTCAGCTAAGTTTGCCATTACTTTCCCAGCATTTTTATGTTGTATTTCGGCGTATCGATGAATAAATTCTTGGCCTTTCGCTACTTTCGCAGGTGTTAGTTTTAATCCCATGAATTTTGGGTCTAAAATATTGGCAGCATAGTGAATTGGCTTCTCGACCAAATGTTGTTTATTTCCGATTAATTCTATAATTAGCCTTTCCACTTCGTTATCTATTAATTCACAAGTACTCAAAGCATTATATACATTTTCTCTGATATATTCAAACATCTCTGGCACTTGCGATAAAAGAGCTTCGTTCGATTCTAGATTCGTGGTAGCCACGAAAATAGGTTTTAAAATATTATGCAATGCATTGACACTGATCCATAAGTCTTCTGTAAGTATATGTTGCGTTAACTCTCTATCAAAATTTATTTCCTGACATGTTACAGTAGCTTTGAGTGCCTCGCGGTTGCAAAGCAATGATTCCATCATGGTTATATAATTACCTCCCGAACGCGTTTGTCCTGTCAGTTTTAAAGTTTTCTTATTATTTCCATACTTTTCTGTTTGTATCTTTTCAAAATAAGTTAATTCTACATGCCGCTTTTTAATGTACTTTATGATTTTGGTAACTATATCAATGCAGTCTTTAATTTTTTGTATCTTAACAATGTCTCTTAATAGTAAATTCAACGTATGTGACGCGCATCCCACTGCAAATATATGTTCATACTCCGCTTCAACCATTCTCCACGTCGCCTTCATTGTAATCGTATTATCGGTAACCACTGCGACAAATTTTGATGGACCAATTTCATCTATCAAAGCTTTCATTTGTGTAAATAAATAAACAGCATTTTCACGGTTACTACCAGGGTATACGCTTTTATAAAAAAACGGTTTAGGCGTGGTCACTATGAATTTGACGGTACCTTTACCATTTATATCAGTCCAGCCGTCCATCACCAGAACAAGAGCTTCTGCTCGATTGATAATTTCTAATGTTCCTTTTCGTACACGTTCGTACTCAGAATCTAATAGACTAGTACTGATCGAGTTTCTCGAAGGGACCGTGTACGTGGGATTAAGAGCGGCGATTGCTTTTTGCCAAAAACTGGATTCTAAAAGATTAAATGGCGTACCTGTTGCATAAATGGCTCGTGCGAAACAAAGGTCTATTTCTTTATTTTTTTCTGGAGTCATACAAGTATTATCTGGGGGTCCATTTGATTGTTGGTCATGTTGCAAGGCTCGAGAAAAGGAACACGGCGAGAGTGAATCGTTCGCTGAACTTGGCGTCGGCACAAATATCGGGCTGTGGGCCAGCTGCGAGGAAGACACTGAAAGGAAATGTGACGCCGCTTGTGATGTATCTCCTCTAGGTATATCTTCAAAGGCTACTTTAAAATCATTCGGGCACTGTTTACAGCTGTTTTCTAAATGTTGCCTCAATTTTGTCGCATTATTCCCCAAATGTTTTCTGCAAAAGTTACACCGTGCCGTTTTCTTGCCATCCGTGTTTATGAGTTCGAAATGATCCCATATCTTGGATATCGGTCGGGGCATATTTAGAGTTCACTTTATAACAGTTATACTGAGAAATATATTGTTTTAGCTGTCGCGAGTAAACTCGTAAAAAAGCGTAATGACGCAACGTTCGCTCACTATTACTGTCTGCGCGCAACTGTTTATGAAAATCAGCTAACAGGCAGCCTGCCGCCGTGCGGGGTGGGGGGAGCGGCGTTCGACGCTTAGCTTGTGCGGTGTGCCCTACGCGAGAACGAGACAGCTACCGACCGTGTTGCCTACGCGCTACGTCTTGCGAGTCGCAGTCATGCAGTTGCTATCGAAAAAGTATACAATTTTACCGTACTCGATAGCGGGCAAACGTGCGTCGATATAGTTTTCAATAAAAACCGTACCATGAGTCATATAAACTCGCTAGCGACGACACGATTGTTTATGTAGTTTGAGATTTTCAAATACATACAGTAGAGACTACCTATGGTAGAGACCTACGCTAATTATTATCATCACTTTATCTGGGCAAATATACGTAGTAGTCATTATATCTGTGGGCAAATACCCATGTATAGACCATAGAGTAACTACGGTATGGTAACCTATAATTTAGAGTATAAACTACATAAACTCATTCGTTCACGGTTCATCTCTATGTTCATCTGCAGTGATTATAATATTCTCTTTGTTCATCTGGATAAAACAATAAAATGGTACCTTTTGTGATTTTTTTTATTTTTTACTTAGGTAAATTGTTTAGGTTTTACGTACATTCATCTCTTCTATATATTTAATATTTTTATGGTAGGAATATTCTGCAAGTCATTTAATTTGACAACTTCCAAGTTTGGAAGTTTTCAGGAAGTATTCCTAAGGGGGGTATTACATTATCATTTATATATGATCATTTCTATGATCATATATATGATCATATTTTGATCATATCTGCATATTACATTATCATATTTCATTGATCCAATTTTACGTCATATGTAGTTTCAATAGCCAATGGAGAGCGCTAACGCTGACAGGTATTGACGTCAGGGTTACTAGATCTCAGAGAATTCGATTTGTCAAAAGACATCGTCATTTTTAATATGGCTTGTTTTTTGTTATTTCAGCAAGATTATCCAAGTATATAATTAGAAAAATAATTACATTACATTATTTGAAACATATTAACGAACAAGAAATTAAAAACTCTTTTTATATTAAAAAACTGGCAACACCTATTTCTATGACCGTATTGGATCCAATCTCTCAATAAATGTCAAAAATCTATGATCAAGGAAGAAATGAATCATATGTCTATAATACATTAACCAATATCATTGACTCAATGATCTCGGATCCAATATACAGTGTGTAACAAAAACTAGTGATAATACTTTAGGGTGTGTACATGTTCCTTGTAGAGAGTTCACTGTGAAAGTAGCAGCTCTGAAAGACGAACATTTTTCTTCACTTTTGTATGGGCAAGGGCCCGAGCGTCACGGGTATCCCCATACAAAAGTGAAAAAAAATTTTGGTCTTTCAGCGCTGCTACTTTCACAGTGAACTCTCTACAAGGAACACGTACACACCCTAAAGTATTATCACTTGTTTCTGTTACACCCTGTATATGATAATCTAATATCCCCCTTAGAAAGGGACACCTTCCGGGAAGTGTTTATCTGTAGTACCTACATTTTGACATTTGTATAATATCTGATTCCATTCTGATTCACTGTCTTCCGGTAATCGCATAAAGTTAATATACCTAGCGAAATAGAGCAACAATCTCGAGCTGTCAAACGAAACCGAAATTGGTTTCATCTGTGTGTAAAAACATATTGTGTACGTATACACTTACAAAAGCATGATTGAACATGATTTCTATGAGATTAAATTGTCAACGTGCGGCACGTGCCGACTGGACGTCAAAAAAAGAGTGCTGCTGATGACAGCAGCACTCTAGTGATACATGAGTATCACACGTCTCTTTTTACCACGCAGTGTTACTGATAGTGACATCCCTCTTACTCAGGCCTTTGTTTCTCTATTCCGCTAGGTATATTAACTTTATGGGTAATCGCCACTGACCTCAATAATTATACAAGTACGCTAGACTTATGATACCCTTTCAAATGACAGCTTTTTTTTGTGCCCATTTGAAGCGGAATCAGCGCCCCCAATGCGGAAGAAGAGAACTAAATCTGACATAAAATGATGTTTGAAAATCGTCATACTGACGCTGATAGCAGTAGTGAGAGTACTTGGAACTAATACTGGTGATGACAACCAATAATGATTAAGCGGCCATTTGCAATTTACGTCAAATTTAGTTCTCTTCCCCCGCATTGGGGGCACTGATTCCGCTTCAAATAGGCACAAAAATCAGGTGGGTATCATAAGTCCAGCGTACTTGTATAATGGAGGTCAGTGGTAATCGCACATATTTTTTACTTTACACACGCGCCGCATTTTAGAGTATGTTGTATCATGTATGAAATGATGTGAAACAACTAGTCTTTGAAAACTGACTCACGCCCACCCAATCTTCGACCTTTAAGCGCCAGGTGGCGCTAACATCTGCTGGCCACTAGCCGTTACAGACCGTTGTCATTCACCTTTAATATCACCTTTATTAGAACAGTATAAGGGTCATTGTAGAAACTCAGTGGTAAAATATTTGTGAACGCCGATAACCAGCTATTAACATATTCTAATGAGTCAGTACAAGGTCAATGCGAGTCCAATATTCTGATTTCTGACCCCAAGGGTCAGTAGGTATATGTATAAGTCACCTCTTCCGGGTATTACCGGATATAGCAAAAAAATCTATGTTATATGAGATTTTAAAGCAGAAGCGTTGAATATTTCATAATTCTTGAGATGGGAAGTCTACATCAGTGTTCCGCAGACTTTTTGTGTTCGAGCCTCGTGGTACATTTAGAAAAATGAAAATGTTTGGGGGTACACGGGGTGATCTGTTCCTAATTCCCATTCCTTTCGTCGATCGTCCTGAGATGTTGCCTTTCTTGGTTCTTATAAACTAGGTATGTAGGTACAATGAAATTTTTGAGGCACACCAACTACTGGCCGTAGCCAGTAGCCAGTCGCCGGCGTCGTGTACCGTAGTACACGACGCCGGCGACCGCCCTGTTAAAACCGTTGCTAGAACCGGCCCTGTCTGTGGTATCCAACATAGGTTATTAAATCTGAAAAATTACTTCTAGTAATCTATGAACAAGGATAAATAAAGTTTAAGGAATAGAAAACACAACATGACTTAGAAATATTCTATTTCTATGAGATGCATCACATGCATGTATGAGCTTCAGTATTATTACTGGAACTACGGGCACAATATAAACATTACACAGTAGAGTAACTCAGCTGTATCCTTAAAATCAAACCCGCTTAATACAGATATATAAGTTTTACAGGTTTTACACGACATGATCCTGCATCTTTCTGCTTCTGTTTACTATAAAAGTTGTCTACTGTCATATTATATATATTTTGCTATTGATGAACTAAAATCAAATTTCACTCTACAGTCTAGTTTAAAGCACTGAGATCATCAGTCTTTATGTTTCTAGTCTATTTTTAATTTGAATAGCATATTTATTATTTTGTATTGATGTTTACCCAGAAACCATATCAGTGAAAAATGAAAAAAAAGCATCCAAAAGATCTTAAATATCTATTTTGACTTTTTGAGACATAATATTTGCTTCAAACATCAGTGGAGTAACAATAGGGTGGCAAAATACCTTCGGCTCCCCCGACCCAAGGGGGACCCGCATTTTTTTTATTGTACCTATTTACTATTAACACGACGATTTTTACTGGTCTATAAAGCCTTGTCAAAAATTGCCACGGGCACCAGATGGTATAGTTACGCCACTGTCAAACATACAAGAGAAGAATAATTATTTTAACCACAATATGCAGAAGAATGTAACTTTGTAATTAGAGTAAAACTTTTTTCTCAATGACTACCGACCATAAAGTTAATATACCTAGTGAAATAGATAAACAAAGGCCTGAGCAAGCGAGATGTCACTATCAGTAACACTGCGTGGCAAAAAGAGACGTGTGATACATGACAGCAGAACTCTTTTTTTGACGTCCAGTCGGCACTTATCGGCACGTTGACAATTTAATCTCATAGAATTTATGTTCAATCATGCTTGTGTAAGTGTATACGTACCTAACATATTTTTACACACAGGTGTAAACCAATTTCGGTTTCGTTTGACAGCTCGAATTGTTGCTCTATTCCGCTAGGTATATTAACTTTATGCTACCGACGGACATGTTTTTAAGCATTATGTGTATTAACCCACAAAAAATGGTGTTGAGTCTTGAATGCAGTATTGTTCTAAATGATCGAAAGAACGTGACTCCCACCATATCTGATACGATATTTTTTTTGTGGGATGATACACAAATGACAGCGTCCAATTTATGTTAAGAGGGCGACTAACCCCAAAAATCAAACATCGTCCTTCTCTCTTCACACCCACGCCAGTCTTTCATATGCCAGGTGAAAAAGAACGACGCGGATTCATCGCCAAATTAGTTTTTTCTCAATAACTCGATAAATATACAACATTTCAAAAATCCGCTAGGTCGATCTCTCAATGATAGAATTTTGTACAATGTGTTAAAATATTAACTTAGTTCAATGCACGGCTATGGCAATAAATGAAAAATTCGTGAAAATTAGATGCATCTTTGTGATTTTTGTCTACTTATCGAGAAAATTTTAAGATATCGTGTTTTTGCTCAGATCGGATTCTCGGAAATATAATATAGTATCTAATTTTAGAAAATGAAACAATTCGGGGCTTATTTTCAAGTATAAAAATGAATTATAAAATCGACACTTTAGGGTTAGTCGCCCCCTTAATAGATTTCAATAAATGGATTCCTTAAAGTTGTAAGAACTTCTTAGCTTTTAAAAATGTACAGTTTCTGGTAAAACGTTCACTATTGATACACTAATATATTATATAGATTATAGGAACTATGTTGTAACAAACTACCATGCTATTTAGTTTGTGTGAATATGTCATTGACAGTGAGATTTTAATTGGTAGCATTAGCCACGCGGCTGTTTATATTTAGATCAAAATGCCTCGGAACGAGCTATACCAATTACCAGCTATACTCAACCTACGGCCCGAAAGGGACTTGAGCAGTAGTCGCGTCAAAGTCAAAACTCAAACAGTTTTTAAATTGCTACTTTTGTCAAACGTTATTTTTTTTCCTTAAAAAAATTTGGTTGCGAACCAAAACGTGCTTGCGTACAAAAAAGGTTGAGTACCACTGAACTATACAATCTGTACACCAGTAAATAAATACAACGTTAGACAAAATCAAACAGTACAAAATTTCGCAAAATAAATTTCGAATTTATTTCTCATTAATTTACAAATTTACATTTCTTATTAATATAATTTATTATGTCTAAAGTTAACGAATCCGTCAGAAATTATTATTAGCTAGTACACGGAGAAAAGCTTACTACCAGTACTTAGTACTTATGATACTCCGTATTTCACCATTTTGCTCTAAATGTAAACAAGAAATTAAACTCGACCAAATTAATGTGCCGTTGAGATGGCTTTCCGATCTTTGACGCACCGCGCATGCAACCGCGACCGATAAAAATTCAAATAAAATTCCACTTTATAACAAAGGTTATAGGTTTCATTTTGCTCTACGCAACTACACAGCAGCGGCGGCATGGGTCGCTAGACCAATGTCGATATAAAATGAAACCTATAGCCTGGGTCATAAAGTGGTATTTAATTTGAATTTTTGTCGATCGCTTGCGGCAAATATATTGGAAAGTTATCCTAGATTGTTTTACTGCACATTCGTAACATTTAAATTAGTATTATAGCTGCTTATACAGGGTGTAACAAAACTAAGTGATAATAGTTAAGGGTTTGTATGTTACATATATAAAATAAATACACCTTGTATATTTGTTGACATTTAGATCAAAATGATTGGAGTATATTACAATATTATGCTGTTTCTATACAATTTACACACACATTATGATTTATGAGGTATGTTTTAGCTCTTTGCTATGGCCAGCAAGCTTACCAGCAGAAATGTGAAAGAATAGAAACATTGACAGATTTTTTGCTCAATCTGTCACTTTTGTCTATTTTTACATAGAAATAATCCTATTCTTTCTTTATTTTTATAGTGGTCATGCCAAGCATGCTGGCCATACTAAGCTTTTTGCTACTACAGTGTTCTATTTAACTTTTTATTTACATTTTAATACATTGTCTAACAGTGCAGTCCTTTTTGACTATGCTTACTACGGAATCGTTTTCAAACAGCTAGATTCAAAATTATTATTATTATTGATTGTATTTAAAAAAAATCCTGGGTTTAAAAATGATGTTTCACATCCCTTCACTAATCAAAAGAATATAATAGTATATTATATTGAATATGAATTTCTAATCTGAGCAGTTATATTCTATATTTTAGTGGCTTTTATTAATTAGTATGTAAAGTCACACTTTACTAGTACATTCTCAAAAAAATACGCTCCTCTATAATTAATTTCTCGATTTAAAATCACAAAACAAAATTGTGCTATTAATTATTATTTTGGACACACATTTGTCATTTATATTCAGTCAGCTAAAACTCTATCACACTCATTGTTCGTGTGTTTTCTTAGAAAGGAGTGTGGATTTTATTTTAAATTAAATAGTAAACTATCGCGCAATTGATACTTGTTTGTAACACATGCAAAATTTATCCTCACATCAAAATAAATATGACGCCATTCACACAACTTTGAAAGATAGTTAAATTATTTGAAAACTTTTGGTTTTAATGTATTAAAATAAAAGCTTAAAGTCCAATTTCACGTCCATGTTAACTTGTTAAATTGTCATGTCTTCTCTTTCATTCATATGAAAAACGAAAGAGGTAACGTGATAATGATTCGAGCTTAACTTTAAGTTGTTGGTGAAATTGGAACTTAATGTATTAAAATAATAATAATTCATCAAATAACTCATTTAATGCTTTTAGTTAAATTATAATTAAACACATTTTTATATACACATCCCAATAGCGGTATAATGCCGGCCGGTATAATACACAGGGATCTGAATCCATGGTCTTCAAAATGTAAGAGTTTTGATAACAAGCTGATGTTCATTAAAAATTGTTCTTTCAAACTTTAATCGACATCCAAATAACGTAGGCATTATCAGAGATAGTTTAGACCTTCGACAAATCTATCACATATTCTCATATTTTATCTCAATTGGCTCATTTTAACACATGCACTCACTCACTGCAACTTAACGCGTATACTACAGGATGTATTTGAGGTAGACAAGTTTAACAAGTCTCATCACAATATACTTGACAAATCCAAAATAGTATTTTCAGGGCTCCTTTCAAAATTGCCTGACAAGTAACCAATATCTTATCCAGAACTTCTGTCTCTGTCACTCAGAATAAAGTTAACAGTGACAAAAGTTTCTACTAATAACTTATTGGACGAATGTGAAACAGAGTGTATTTAATACAAGAGCACATTTTGGATCTCCCAGTTTTTAAGTCCCGTATCATGCAGGTTTTTTTTATTAATTTCGTTGTAGGCAATATTTTAATGGACATGAATTAAAAAATCAATCAATTTCATAATATTTTATAATAAATAAACATAACTATAGTATTACAATATATCGTGAGACCTAACTCGAGTAGTGAGTGCCTGTAAAATACAGCATTATCGTAAACATCATAAATTATATCCAAATTCATGAAGTTCATTATTAAGAGGCTTACACTACTGTACAGGCATAGTAGGTTGTTGATTTAACTTCCTTAATTTCTATTATTTCATTGCTAGCAATTGGGGTTGAAACATTTCAGTCTATACATTAAAGAAGAAAGAAATATCACATAATTCGACGCGACCCCGTGACTCGTCCCATATTTACAATCTGGCTTAGCCAAAGTATCAATAAAAAAGATAACAAAAGATAATAAAATGTATTGACATAATATCTCATTGCTAGAATTCCGGACAACGCGTGATGGACGAGTTCAGCGCTATTGAATGTGAAGTCAGGGTTAAAATTCTGTTACCTTGAATGGCGCTTCGATCCTTCTCTATCACTCGCGCCTGTATGTGCGCTAGTAGGATAGCATAGCGATCGAAGTGACGTTCGAGACATGAGAATAGTACCCCTGAATGTAATATGGTGGCATCTACAAATAACAATAAAAACTAAGGAAACGTAACTCCCATACTTCAACCATTTTCAATTTGGTTCCTTTTCGCACACCAACATAGCTAGCACGGGGTTTCCCAGTCGATTCTTCGGAAGAAAGTAATGCCAGTTTCTTTCCCATGTCTACATATCTTATTCCCGAGCATGGCACCACCCATCGACTTGAGTTTCAGTGGACAAAGACAAGAAACTCTTTCCATAGCAACCATTAAAGCAACGGCAATTTTTTTTTTTTACATTTAGTTTCTTGGTTCTTTTTTTTAATTATGGCACCTCGGCTATAAAACCATGGCCAGTGTCGAGTAAATGGCGGCAAATTAAAAAAATCGACGTGTAGCAACCTTGTCTATAGCCAGAATTATAGTTTTGATCTACGAAATACGAATAATAAAAACTAAGGAACTTTATTATTCGTAGTTTGTAGATCAAAACTATAATTCCGGCTATAGACAGGGTTGCTATACATCGATTTTTTGAATTTGCCGCCATTTACTCGACACTGGCCATGGTTTTATAGCCAAGTGCCATAATAAAAATAAAAACAGAATCAAGAAACTAAATGTCAAAAGCGGATCTTCATGCTTGACTTATAGATTTTCAAAAGCGAAAGATATCGAGATAGGAAAGAAACTTTTATTCCAATGTTTTTCCGGTAAAACTGTCAAAATTTAGTTTCTTTCGTTTGTCTATGTGCTTGTGCTAGCTATGCAAATATGGCAATAGCAACGAAACACTAACGCTCACGAAATAAAGCCGTTGACATTAATTGTCACTTCTATATTTACACAAAATTGTGTACCGAATACATAAAGTATGTATTCACATTTTGTAGACTCATGGACAAATTTTTTGACACAGTTACTCTTCCTTAGTTTTTATTAAGCATGATACCTTCTTGTTTCGTGTGATAACGCGCGAAGGTGCCTTTTCCTCAATTTGATTCGTCTCACACATTTTATTATGTTATCGTTTCTATAATACCTCGTCTTCACGAAGCTAATCGTTATTTTGGCTGCTATGCTTGGGAAACGAAAGGCACATCGCAGCGGGTGACGTCACAACGGATTTATCTCGGCCACTTGACCGGTCGTCCGACACTTCACTACACTTCACTAGTTCATTATCACGTCGCGGGGGCGGCCCGCCAACACGAGTGCGCCGTGCGCCCAAGCCAGCCTGGAAAATAACAATAAGAATGTTTATTTGCAAAAGTATGGTCACAAAAAGATGATACATTATAAAATAGCACACATATTTTGGCAGACATAACTCGACGTGCAAATACTATGGAAAAAAATACTAGTACCATAATTATAGTAGTAAAACAATTAACATCACATAATATCAGAGTTTCAACGTGTGATAGATACACATTACATACATATACTTCATCAAGCATAATATAATTCGTCAAGCATATTGAACCAATGCATCTAACATTGTCAATCTCACCTTAATCATAGTCGAGGTCGGTGTTGTAGTCTGGCAGCGAGGGCGGGGGCGGTGCGGGAGGTGCGGGCGGCGCGGGGGGCGGGGCGGAGCTGCCGGCGGGCGGCCACTGCGAGCGCGCGCGACGCACCGCTAGCGGCCCGCGGCGGATCACCATGCGCGGCGCTGTGGGCGGATTGAGTTTATGTGGAGGTCAGAATAATTTTAACAAAAAAAAAACACTTATTAATACAGTATTTCTTTATCATGGGACCATCTAGGAATTGTCTTTTCCCAAAAAAAATATTATCAGAAACATAAATAAGCATAATATTATGATCGGCACGGTCGTCGAGCAGCCAGTGTCGACAGCTATTTACTGTCTTATATATTATAGATATCAAAATAAGCTAATATGTGTATACTGTACTCTACTGTACTCTTATTACCTGGTAAAAAAATTACGGCGAATATCAGGACGCAAGATTTTCATTTTGCAGAATTACAAAGCTATCTTTAAATTATTACTTTAAGTACCGCTGTAGTCTTAAAATAATAATAACGAAACCTACCTATACGAATTTGTTGTGTTGGTCTCGTGGCTGTGCCTGGTGCAACTCCGATCTGATGTCCGAGTAGTGTACTGAGTAGCGAGGCTGCTCTGCGTGGGGGGATGTTGGGTGTGTTGCCCGGGTTACTGGGGTTACCGGGGGGCGGGTTGGCCGGTGGACTGGGTTCCGAGGGTTGTCCGGTTGCGGGCGGGTTGCTGGGTTCCGTGTCCGGTAGTTCGGGCAGGAGGGAGCGCCGGCAGATCGGACAGGTCGCGTGTAGTTGCAGCCAGGGAGTTATACACTTGGAATGGAACATGTGGTCGCACTCCAATTTCGATACGTTTTCGCCTGAAAATGATAATTGTTTTAGCAGTGTTTGTTTTGAGTTACATGTTTTCGACTTTAACAGAATTTAATTATTGCTAAATTAATTGCAAGCGTCTTATTTATACTTATTGTTATGGCACTTTTCTTATCATGCGTGTTGTCATCCACAGGCGGATCAGGTCCGCATGCGGCATGAAAAAACATCTACGAAATGAGCCTCCCTTAACAGAAATACATAATCTGGGAAAATTTTATCATCTGTCACAACTGAAGACAAGTCTGATAACCAGCATAAACACACATAATATGCCAAATAAATTATTTGATTCAAACATCTTAGTGTCAAGTACCATTTTGGGGGATGGAGTTACCCGAGTCCGTAGGATTTACCACCTTTTCCTAGGCCCACCCTACACGTGTCCCCTGGGTGGTGCTAAACGGGTAACAACGCCGAGCCTCAGGCGGCGGTCAAATAACCTGACTCCATGGCGACCACACGCCAAGAGGACCTAAATACTCCTCTAAAAGAGTGGTTCTAGATTGTGGGAACTTCTAGGAATAAATCTACTCCCTAGGGGAAAACAACCCTGAAACAAAAATTCAACTATGGAAGCAAAGCACAAAGAGAATCTACCCCAGGAGGGTACCAGCTTCGCTGGAGAATGCCTCCCTGAGCTCAGCTTAGACAGCCCCACGTATTCTGGGGGGGGGGGGGGGCAATGTTTTGCTGGTAGAGGATGATGAAGGAAGATTACACAGTCAAGAAGTAAGGACGCCAAGAGAAGATGTAACAGGACGAAACAAGACAAATACAAGATTAGTACAACAAACCTTTCACAGAAGCATGCCGACCAAGATTGGCAAGAAGTATCAACTGGAAAGAATAGACAGAGATCTAGTCCAGACGGAGTCAAAGGCCCAGCCAAACAAACAAAATTAAACACCTACTGGCTTTCAAGCAGTCAACCAATGCGCACTTCAAATAGTTTTGCCCAACTAGATGAGGAATCTCAGGAACCAAGTCAAATCCAAGGCGAAAAACCCATTAAGCCTCCACTAATCTATGTAGATAAGGTTGAGAACATAAAACCACTAATAAGCCTATTAAATGAATTTACCCCAAATGAATATGAACTAAAAGTACTTAGTAACAACCAAGTCAAAATCCATCCTAAATCACCTGAATCATATAGAGAAATTGTCAGACAGCTTGAGATTAAAAATACTGAATTTTATACTTATAAACCTAAACATGAGAGAAGCTTTAAAGTTGTTCTCAAAAATCTACATGCGTCTACAGATATGACCGATATCAGACTAGCATTGTCCGACTTAGGTCATGATTGCGATAATATCTGGAACATCAAACAAAAGAAAACAAAAAATCCGCTACCTATATTTATCATAGAGTTGAAGCCAAAGGAAAATAATAAGAGTATATATCAAATAAAGAGCCTGCTTAAGTGTAAAATAATTTTTGAACCACCCTTAACTAAAAAGGAAATTCCTCAGTGTGCAAAATGCCAACAGTACGGCCACACAAAAGCTTATTGCCGTAGGAACCCAAAGTGCATCAAATGTGCAGGTGATCATTTATCAAAAGATTGCCCCAGAAAAACTAGATCAGACGAAGTTAAATGTGTATTATGTAATGGTAATCACCCTGCTAATTATAAAGGATGCCAGGTCTATAAAGATTTACAAAAGAAAAGATTACCAAACAACAAAATTACTACAGATAAGAGAATATTGTTACGGTACATGGTATACGGACACGTGGTGCGCAAGTACATACTCGAACCTTCTAAAAAGGTCCAATGTTTGTTTACGTGTTTACCCTTTATTTGTTAGCGTGTTTGAATTTAGACCTTATGACTGAGTCCATAAGGTCTAAATTAAATTCAACTTACTGCACTTATCGCAAGGACGGCAGTTTTATTGTGGTACATGCCCGAGCCTCCGAGAAATTTCCCACGGTTGTTTACTTGTTTACGTGAATCGGGAAATTTCTGGAATTCGTCTCGCCATATAAAAAGAGCCGCAGGCAGGCCCGGCAAGTCAGTTCAATCTGAGCGATCTTCGAGGCGACTTCAAGTGATCAATAGTGAGTGAACCAGTGAAACCTACGACTTGGCTACGACCTAGGACAGTGATAGTGCTTAGTGATTGGACCTAGTGATTAGTGTTTGGACTTAGTGCTAAGTGTTGTGACCTAGTGTTTAGTGCAGTGTTAATAAAGTCTTCAAGAGAGTCACCAGGTCTTTCTCTCCAAATCCTCGAACCCTAGCACGTAACAACTGGTGTCAGAAGTGCGATTTGGAGATGCCATTGACTCCGAGAGAGGACTTCAAGGGGAGTGTCAGGACAAGGGCGCAGCGAGCTGCTGCCATTGACTCCGAGAGAGGAGTTGCGGAGGCCACACCCACTGGGGACCAAGCTCCGCCCACTGAGGGACAGGCCCCACCCACTGGCCCCGCCCACATGGCTCCGCCCACTGGCCACGCCCACCAGGATCCGCCCACTTTGGATGAAGCCACGCCCACTGGCTCCGCCCACCGGGACACGCCCACTGGTCACGCCCCTCTGGCTCCGCCCACTTTGGGCATGGCCACGCCCACTGGCTCCGCCCACCAGGCCACGCCCACTCAGGCCACGCCCACTGGCCCCGCCCACCAGGCCCCACCCGTAGCTCCTACAGCCCCCCAAGTGGCCCTTCATTTAGAAAGTTTAATTGAATTAATGGAGCTGCAAAGGGCTGAAATCAGAGCGATTCGAGAGGCACAAGACCGCAAGCTCGGCGCTTTACAAGAGTCACAAGACCGTAAGCTCGGCGCTTTACAAGAGTCACAAGAACGCAAGCTCGGTGCTGAAATCAGAGCGATTCGAGAATCACAAGAGCAACAAAAAGACCTCCAAGAAAAAGCGCTTGGAGCTATAAAGGATGTCAGTGACACGGTGGTTAAGCTTCGAAAAGATGTCGACGTAATGGACGAACGAGTTACGGGGTTAGGAGTGGATATGGAAAATGTGAAAACTGGCCTCATAGAACTACAGAAGTGGAAAGTGCGCGTGGAAACCACAGGAATCGCGACGTCTAGTGGAACTTCCGTAGTGGTACAAGGACCAAGAGTTAAAGTGCCACCATACGACGGTACTACTTCTTGGAACGCTTATCGTCAGCAATTCCAGACGGTTGCTTCTGCCAACGGATGGAATGATGAACAATGCCTGACCGCTCTCACAGTTGCGCTCAGAGGGCAAGCTTTGTCGGTCCTAGAAGCGCATACAGGAAATGGGTTTAAAGACCTGATGGAGGCACTTGAATCCAGATACGGGGAGCGACACCTGGAGCACGTGTTCCGTGCCCAACTGCGTGACAGAGTCCAACGCCCAGGAGAAGGACTACAACAATGGGCGTTGGAAATAGAAAAACTGGTCAAGAAGGCACACCCAGGAGCCGATTCCAAGATGATCGACACGAACATTGTGCAAGCATTTGTCGACGGAATCAGGGACCTAGAGGTCAGAGCTGCAGTGAGGCTACGTCACCACACCTCGCTTAAGGAAGCATTGGCGCATGCTTTAGAGGTCGAGGCTGTTCGGCGTGACATACGGCAGACATATAAGATCCGCGAGGTCTCTGAGGAAGTCAAGGAGGTTAAGGCTCCTACGAAGAGATGTTCTGGAGCCATGTGCTACAAGTGCGGCGAGAGGGGCCATCTTCAGCTTAACTGCCCGCAGAAAGAGACCCAAATGGCAAGGATGAAAATGCTCGAGGAACGTCTGGAACAAATGGAGGAGCTGCAAAAGCAAGGGGCCTCGTTCCCTGCCCGGGATCAGGGAAACAGGACTAAGGGGCGAGTGCTGGCTGACACGGAGGAAGCCCCGATAACTGTTATCTCCCAAGCATGCAGCGGGAACAGTCTTGTGATTCAGGGGACTATTAACAGGACGGATTGCAAAATGACTCTAGATACAGGAGCCTCTAGAACGATAGTGAACCCAAATCTGGTAAAAGCCGCAAGAAGACACAAGAGGAGAATTAACTGTCGGCTCCTGACTGCCTCCGGTCAGCCAATACCCGTCCTGGGAGAAATGTCAGTTACGATTAATGTAGGGGGATCCTCATACCCTCATGACGTTATCGTGGCTGAGATTATGTATGATTGCATCTTGGGTTTGGATTTCATGAAGAAGCACAACTGCAGAATTAATGTCGCCGACGGAGTGTTCAAGTGTGGCGAAGAAGAAATTTTCATCCTTGGAGGCGCCTGCGGGAAAGTTGAATGTGTAAAGAAAGTCATAATACCTGGACGTGCGGAAGCTCGGGTGCTGGTGAAACTACCGCCAGCTGGAAAGAAGAAGTCAAACAGATGCGTGTTAATCGAAGACACACCTACCAAGACATCAGCGCATAAATTGATGACGGCAAGAACCCTTGTTAGTGGAAGCAGTAACGCTGTGGTCAGAGTTTTGAATCTTGGTGATCGCGAGTTCTGCTTGAACAAAGGTGATGTCATTGGAAAGTGCGAGGAAGTTGTCTGGATGAGAAAGTGTAATTCGATCACAGGCTCAGACTCAGCAAACACCAGCAACTATGGAATAGTGACTGAGCTACTCGATGACTGCAAGAGTAATCTGACTTATTCGCAGAGCATGAAAGCTAAGAAGTTTTTACAACGCCACGCGAATATCTTCTCCAGTCAGGAAGGCGACCTTGGAAGAACGTCGATGGTTCAGCACAGGATAGATACCGGAAGCGAGAACCCAATTCGTCAACGAGCAAGACGGATACCCATTGCAAAGGAAAAAGAAGTTGAAGGCCTTTTGGAGGACATGAGAAGGAATAAGATAATTGAACCGTCTGCAAGTCCGTGGTGCTCACCAGTTGTATTGGTGAAGAGGAAAGATGGCAGCACAAGATTTTGTGTGGACTACAGACGTCTCAATGATGTCACTAAGAAGGACAGCTATCCATTACCTCGAATCGACGACACTCTGGATACCTTGAGTGGCATGAAATGGTTCTCGACCCTGGACCTGAAATCTGGATACTGGCAGGTGGAAATTCATCCAAAAGACAAGGAGAAGACAGCGTTCTCCACCGGTAAAGGTCTATGGCAGTTTAACGTCATGCCCTTTGGATTGTGCAACGCACCTGCCACATTTGAGCGACTCATGGAGTGTGTACTGGCAGGCTTAGTTGGAGAGGCTTGCTTAGTCTACTTGGATGACGTCATCATTGTTGGCCGCGACTTCGAGGACCATTTGCGAAACTTAGAACGAGTTTTCGCCAAAATAGAGGGGGCCAAGTTAAAGTTGAATCCGAAAAAGTGTCGTTTATTCAGGAGTAAGGTGAACTATCTCGGCCATGTTATCTCCAGTGATGGAATTCAGACGGACCCGGAGAAACTAGAAGCAGTCCAAAATTGGCCAACCCCTAAGAACAAAACCGAAGTGCGGGCATTTCTTGGCCTATGCTCCTACTACAGGCGTTTTGTTAAGGGATTCTCAGAGATAGCCAAGCCATTACATCGGCTGACAGAAGATAAACGACAGTTTATTTGGGACGAGACTTCCGAAGATTCTTTTCAGAAACTAAAGAAACATCTGTGTGAAACACCAATCCTGGGGTATCCACAACCTGAAGGTCAGTTTATAGTCGACACGGACGCAAGCAACACGGCCATTGGAGGGGTGTTATCTCAAAAACAGGGTGAAAGAGAAGTTGTAATTGCATATTTCAGCAAATCTTTATCTAAGCCAGAGAGAAACTACTGTGTGACAAGAAGAGAACTCTTGGCTGTCGTAAAGACGCTACAACATTTCAGCAAGTATCTCATCGGCAGACAGTTTTTACTGCGAACTGATCACGCAGCCTTGAAGTGGCTACTACAATTCAAGAACCCAGAAGGCCAAGTAGCTCGATGGATTGAACAACTCCAGGAGTATGACTTCAAGACGGAACACCGCAGCGGAAAGGCACATGGGAATGCCGACGCACTTTCGCGAAGGCCGTGTCCGGAAGACTGCAAACATTGTGTTAAGCAGGAATCTAATGAAGTAACATTAAAGTTAACGAAAACAAGTCCTTTGGGCCCATGGGAGAATGATGCTATGAGGGAGGCTCAAGAAACAGATGACGACCTTCGGCACATCATCACATGGAAGAAACGGGGTGATGAAAAACCAATCTGGAGTGAGGTTGCACCCACTGGCGCTGTCACTAAGGCGTACTGGGCGCAATGGGACAGCCTGATACTTCAAAACGGAATACTCTACCGGAAATGGGAGAAGACCAACGGCAGAGAGTTCCATCTTCAGATAGTTGTCCCAAGAACGAGAGTACCGGATGTTCTCCGTGAAATGCATGATGGCGTATCAGGAGGTCATCTAGGAGTAAAGAGGACGTTAACAAAAGTGCGAGAACGATTCTACTGGTTACATTGTCGAGACGATGTACAGGATTGGTGCCGCAAATGCACTACTTGCGCTGCAGTGAAGGGACCACAGACAAGGAGCCGTGGGAGCCTGCGCTTGTATAACGTTGGCGCACCGTGGGAACGAATCGCAGTTGACGTAGCTGGGCCATTTCCCGTGACGGAATCGGGAAACAAGTATTTTATGGTCGTCATGGATTACTTCACCAAATGGCCCGAAGTGTTCGCCATACCAAACCAAGAAGCTACAACAGTCGCTTCTAAATTAGTCGAAGAAGTGATATCTCGGTTTGGTGTGCCTCTGGAAATCCATTCTGATCAGGGCAGGAATTTCGAATCGCAGGTCTTCCAGGAAGTGTGCAGAATTTTGGGAATGCATAAAACGAGGACCACCGCGTACCATCCACAGTCTGATGGAATGGTTGAGAGATTTAACCAGACCCTTGAGAGGCATTTGGCGAAATTGGTAGATGACAAACAAAAGGACTGGGACAAGTATATACCGCTCTTCCTTCTGTCGTACCGTACCGCCGAGCATGAGAGCATAAAAGCTACCCCGGCGTATGTCAATTACGGTAGAGAACTGCGAGTACCAGTAGACCTCTTGACAGGAGGGTCACCGGAGGAACCGAAGACCGTACCAGATTATGTCTGCGATTTAAGGGAAAAGATGCGCTATATACACGCCATGGTTCGGGAAAATGGGTTACAGTCAAGTGAGAACATGAAGACCAGATACGACCGGAAATCGAATACAAGCGGCTTCGAAGAAGGGTCACTGGTGTGGCTGCATAACCCAACTCGCCGAAAAGGCAAATCTCCAAAGTTGCAGACCAAGTGGGACGGCCCATACAAAGTGGTTACCCGATTGAATGACGTGACTTACAGGATTCAAAAGCAACCAAGAGGGACATTCAAAGTGGTACACATAGACCGTCTGGCGCGTTACCATGGCAGTAACGATGATGCTCGGGACGAGCATCTCTAAGAGGGGAGTAGTGTTACGGTACATGGTATACGGACACGTGGTGCGCAAGTACATACTCGAACCTTCTAAAAAGGTCCAATGTTTGTTTACGTGTTTACCCTTTATTTGTTAGCGTGTTTGAATTTAGACCTTATGACTGAGTCCATAAGGTCTAAATTAAATTCAACTTACTGCACTTATCGCAAGGACGGCAGTTTTATTGTGGTACATGCCCGAGCCTCCGAGAAATTTCCCACGGTTGTTTACTTGTTTACGTGAATCGGGAAATTTCTGGAATTCGTCTCGCCATATAAAAAGAGCCGCAGGCAGGCCCGGCAAGTCAGTTCAATCTGAGCGATCTTCGAGGCGACTTCAAGTGATCAATAGTGAGTGAACCAGTGAAACCTACGACTTGGCTACGACCTAGGACAGTGATAGTGCTTAGTGATTGGACCTAGTGATTAGTGTTTGGACTTAGTGCTAAGTGTTGTGACCTAGTGTTTAGTGCAGTGTTAATAAAGTCTTCAAGAGAGTCACCAGGTCTTTCTCTCCAAATCCTCGAACCCTAGCACGTAACAATATACTCACCGAGACCCACGGAAAACCAGAAGAGAATATACTCACCGAGACCCAGGGAAAACCAACCAAAGAATAATGTACTGTTACTTGGTGGGTCTTGAGAGACTTTTTAAAAAAAATCACTTTTATTAAAACTTGAATATTTATTTAAAAAACTTAATAATTATCTTAAGAGAAAACCTGCACCCGACGAAGGTCCAATTCGATCTGATCAAAAAATACGGAAAATGGAATAACAGAAACAGCAAAAGTTTGCAATTGCAATTCATGGAAATGCAACTGAAAACCTAAGCGTTTTTACTACACATACGTTGACATGTGACTTCCGATATAACAGCCCCCCCGTTAAGATCGATCATCACATATCAAAGTGATGAGAGATTGAAATAAAGTAATTTGAAAGTAATTTGAAAAACGCGGGAATTTGGACTTTCGTTTGGAGTATACAAGGAAGTAGCTAAATTATAAACTATTTAATTAATGACATTTATTTAAAAATTAAAACTTAACTAACACACAATAAAAACACAAAATTATAAAAAGACACAAAAATTTTAATAAGAGATTATTATAATATGTAATTATTATAGAAAATAATGTTTATCATTATTTATTCAATATTCAAATAAAATCATACAGTAATAAAATTGTTACATTTCATGATCCTTTACAACATTAGTTATAACAACATTTCTTTTCAAAGGAGTCGGTGTGCTTACAAAATTTGTTTCTTCCAACATAGAATCATTCTTTACACTATTATTATCTTTAAATACTACAAGAGACGTTGGATGATCAGTGCGAGTCTTTGAATTATGACACTGATTAAAGATTTGAATACAACAAGGATTTTTCTGAGAAGTAATATTTTTGCGACATTTATATAAGAGATAAAATATGAATAATATGCTACTAAATAAACTTAAAGACATGTAATAATTTCCATATGTATCAAAGTGAGATGGATTTTCTAAATTATACAACTCATCTTCCATCGAACGAAGATGGATGCTGGCATGAAGTAAAGAATCAAGATTACCAATGTTCTTTAAATTAGAATGTGGAAGTTTAGAAAAAGTTTTATTAATTTTAGTTTGTTCACAACAATCGTCTAATAAAATGTTGAAATTGGAAATTACATTTGTTACGTTGCCGAGTGATGTTTCATCAACTGCGGTGAACTGCAAAGTCTTATAAAATGCTTTACAATGTTTAGGTAAGGTCAGGATGCCAGTACCAAATAAAATTACATCTAAATTTACGTCAGACTTTTCGCAGGTAATATGAGATTTCCCTGGTTCTGATTGTACAAAAATCCAACGGTTAAAACTAAGCTTATGAAATACATCTATAGAACCATGAACAATTTTAGCTACACAAGAGTTTGGGAGTTTAGTAACCACTTCAGTTAATAACGTTGTTTCACACGTAGGATTGGCAACGACTGAGAACAAGTCGGCGAGCACACACACATAACACTTTTCACTTATTAATTTGCACTTGTCAATGTCCCTTAATAGTGAATAGAACATGCGATCACCTGTTACTGCTACATATGAGCTAGTCGGCTCTATTAGAATATAGGTGTCTGGTTTCAATATATCGTATGGGACGGGTAATGGTATTATATTATAAAGATTATAGGTTTGAGGTAGGACTAAAGGAATGTGAAGGACGAATATTATTTTATTTTGATGATAATAGCAAACTAATTTAGAAATATCGGTTAATTCCTGAATATTTTGTAGCGTTAATGGTATAGGCAAATCATAATGGCTAGGGAGTTTATTTCTATGTTTATCTAATTCGTTATATAACTGATAGGGACTGAGTACAGTCGGGTGTAAAATGTTAAGTTTTGCAAATAAAATAGCATTATTTATGTCGTCGATATCGAATGACGACGTTAAGATTATAGCTTCCAAAGAGTTGGATAAAGAGTTAATTTGAGTTTTTAAAGTAAGCTTATCATTAGTATTTGAAACTGAATCTAGTATTTTATGTATTGTTTCCATATTTTCCAAAAGATGTTTTTCATTTAAATTAACTTTTGACATAGAATTATTAAACGATGAAATAGTGGATTGTATGACGTGAATATTATCTTTCATAAGATGAGCGAGATGTTTCTCGTCTGTCTGGACACTATTTATAGCCTCCGAATATTTGACAGCATCTTCAGCATCCAATGTACCGAAGATAGTTTTCAAGATAGAACCTCCTAAGTCAATAAGACCTCTTTTAAACCGCTGTTTTGTGTTATCATTGTGAAGCAAATATGAAACCGAAGAAAACTTATTAACATTAATAAGGTGCTGATTTTTCAGCGCCGTGAGTGAATTTATGCAATCCGACTGCATCTTGGACGACGTTAGAGAATTACAGAATACACTTAATTTTTCTAATAAAAATTCTACCTTATCTAGATTCGGTTGAACATGATTTATATCTAAATATGCTAAGACTTTCCAATCGTTATTAGTAAACTTAACATCTAAAAGCTTATCGAAATAGAGGCCCGGACTACTAATGATGGGCGATACGTAATTTGATATATCTAGCGGCGACAGCGCGCATCTGAAATAGAACGAAAGGACTTATGTTACGATTATGTTATAGTTATTATATAGTTACTACTAACTTACTGACCTAGGACACTATGACGTATCGTCACTTGCTGGCTTTATTTCATCGAAATGATGACGTACGTGCTTACGATTAATTAATAACGTAGCCGTATGATTGCCGTTGAGCTTTATTATTTTATAAGGGCCTTTCCACACTGGGGACAAGGCTTTATTTTGCTTATGGTGGCAACGGACATACACCATATCGCCAGCATTATAAATGATAGGCTTTGTTCGTATATCATAATAATTTTTTGACTTTTCTTTAGACGCTTGAATATTTTGTAGAGCCTTTTGACGGCTATAATAAAGACGATGATTTAATGCTCGAATATAGTCTGTATATGTATTATTATCGAGAACATCTATGCTAGATGGTATGTAAGGCTTAAAACCGAATAAAAGTTCTAGAGGGGAATAACCCGTTGTACTATGCACATTTGAATTATAAGCTATCATAGCGCTTGGGATGTAAAGGTCCCAAGTATTTTGGTTTTCGCCTATATAAGATCTTAAATATTCTTTAAGGGTGGAGTGGCTCCTTTCGAGAGCTCCACAAGTTTGAGGATGGTATGGTGAAGCGAAAATATGCTTAATACTGAATAATTTAGCTAATTGTTTAAAGAGATCTGAACAAAAGTTTGTGCCTTGGTCTGAAATTATCATTTTAGGTATTCCCATGTGAGCAATATAATTAACTAGTGTTCTGGCTGTGTCTTCAGCTGAACATGATTGCATAGGATAAGCCTGTGAAAATTTTGTGAGATCATCCTGAACGGTAAGTAAAAATTTATATTTATATTCATATGTTTCAGGCAATGGACCGACAAGGTCTAAATATATTTTTTCATTAGGCCGCGATGCTGTGGAAGTGATTATCATTGGAGCCCGATTGGTTTGACGTAAGGGCTTATTAATTTGACAGGAGCGACAATTTTTAACATAATCTTCGATATCTTGTCTCATATTTTTCCACCAAAATTGAGATTTTATTCTTTCCAGCATACGCGAGATACCGGGATGTCCGGCTACAGGTGAGTCATGATTATCTTTTAAAATTTGTTTAATTTCACTAGGTGTAGGATATTTTATACAATTATGATAGATATGAATTTTAATATTAGTGTTATGAAAAAGAAACGAAATAATATTATATATTTTTGTGAACGAAAGTTTAGAGAAGGGATCTGTGAAATCTGATATTGCCATCTCTTTCTCTTCGGCATACCAGTATTTTATCATGTCTCGGTATTCTCGAAGGACATTAAATATATCTTTGTAAGTCATTTCATCAAAATGATTTAATTTAATAAACAAATGAGTAAATACATGATTATCGTTAGATGTTGAATAATATGAATGAAGTTCGCGTTCAATATTTCGGATATTAGGCTCACTAGTAGATGCGTCTATAATTTCGCTACAATAAGGAATAGAATCATCTAAATCGACTGATGTAGGATACGCGATTAATTTTATTTTAGTTTTTAATAGGTTTTCATTATGTTCTTGAATTACGGTGTCAAAAGTAACACCGGATTGTTTTGAGATTTGAAGAAATTGTTCGTAAGTTTCAGATATTGACGGAAGGTTATGAGAGTCGATGTCACTTCCGGGTGACAGTGTAGGATTACATAACATTGAATTATCAGTTGTATTTTCATCTAAGGCATGTACTGGATAACGAGATAATGCGTCAGCGTTAGCGTTTAATTTTCCTTTTTTATATACAATTTCATAATCATACTCTTCTAATTTAAGGCGCCATCTAATGAGTCTGGATCCGGGATCTTTGACACTGAATAGCCACACTAATGGTTTGTGGTCTGTTATTATTTTAAACTTACGGCCATATAGATAGGGACGGAATGTTTTTACACCGAATAAAATCGCCAAGAGTTCTTTCTCTATGGTAGAATAATTGCCTTCGGCATTATTTAGGGTTCGTGACGCATACGAGATAGGTTTATCTTTGCCTATGTCTCCTTGCGATAATACAGCACCTACCGCGTAATTAGAAGCGTCGGTAGTTAATAAGAAAGGTTGATTGAAGTCTGGATATTGAAGTAAAGGTGCTGAAGTTAATTTATCTTTAAGGTTATTAAAAGCTAATTCTTGCTGATGAGACCAATTAAATATTGCATCCTTTTTCAATAGAGATGTCAAAGGTTTTGTGAGTTGTGAAAAGTTATTTATAAAACGTCGATAGTATCCGACTAAGCCTAGGAAGGATTTTATATCCTTTGGATTTTTAGGAGTTGGAAATTGAGTTACGGCCTTGATTTTATCTGGATTTGGACAGACACCTTTGTCTGTGATTATGTGACCTAAATAAGCAACTTCGCGCCTGAGAAACTCACACTTATCTGGTTGTAATTTTAAGTTAAATTTTCTTAAACGATCAAAGACTAATTTAAGTTTTGAAATATGACTCTGAAGGTCGTGACTATAAATAATGGTATCATCTAAATATATATATGCATGCAACCCCTGAAGACCCGAGAGAACCGTATTCATCAGTCTCTGAAATGTAGCCGGGGCGTTTTTCAGCCCAAAAGGCATTCTAGTGAATTCGTAGTGTCCAGAGACACTCGAATTTGTATTTATAGTGAATCCTGTCTTCGGGGCGTCTTTAGAACTCATCCTAACCTGATGAAAGCCACTAGATAAATCGAGGGTGCTGAAATATTTACTATGTCCTAACTGATCTAAAATATCTGTGATGAGAGGTAGCGGATAACTTTCTGATACAGTGACGTCATTTAACTTACGATAATCTATTACTATTCGCCACTTCTTTTTACCTGAAGCGTCCATCTTTTTAGGAACGACCCATACAGGAGCACTCCAAGGTGAAACCGAAGGACGTATGATATTTTGGTCAAGCATTTTACGAATCTGTGAATCTACCTCTTCCTTATGACATTCTGGGAAACGATATGATTTTACGTGAATAGGAGGCGCGTCTCCTGAATCTATGTTATGTTCGATCGCGCTTGTAAATGTTAGGGGTTCACCTTCCATATGAAAAATATCTGTGTAGTGTGAGCAACATTCCAAAAGACTTTCTTTTTCTTCTTGATTTAAATGTGAGCAGCGAATAAGATCGAGGACTTTTTGGACTCTATCAGAACTAGAATAAGAAATAGAATTTACGGATTGAGACGGAATATTACATGAAGAATTTTCTTGTTCGAAAGGGCTTAACTCTACGGAATAATCTTTAATTTCGATAGCTGAGTCGGTAGTATTTAAAATTGAAACATTAAATCTTTTATTTGATTTAATAGTGACAATACTATTAGCAAAATAAATACCATCTTTTAAAGTATGGTCTAATAATAAACCTTGATTATTCGGATAACGCTCAGGTGTGTAATTAGATACCGCGCACTCGATGACGGCTTCGGAACGAGCTGGAATTATATAAGTTGGTTGGACATAGTTCATATCCATGGTTTGCCCGCAAATATTAATTGTTTTAGAATCGTAGTTAATGTTGGCTTTAAAATGACCGAGAAAATCACTACCAATTATACCGTCATATTCTAAACTTACATCATCATTAAATATATGAAATTTATAATTATAAATATTATTAGATAAGTAGAAATTAATTTGAGATGTACCTAGAGACTCAGAGCATTGCTCGATATTATTTATTCCTTTTATTTTAATGATTTCGCGAGACAAAATGTATTTATTATTTAAACTAGATTTTTTAATTAGACTTATACTTGCGCCCGTATCAATAAGAAAACGTAAATTACGGACAGAAAATTCAGTTTTTAATTCGATATGAGGCAATGATATTTTAGTTATAAATGATTTTATTTCATAAATTGGAGTTTCAGATTGAACTTGATTTTTGTTTTGAGATTGGGCACATATTTGGGACTGGTTACCCGCGGCTCTGCCCGTTGATTTTCGATTTTGGACACATATTTGGGACTGGTTACCCGTGGCTCTGTCCATCGATTTTTTATTTTGGACACATATTTGGGACTGGTTACCCGTGGCTCTGTCCATCGATTTTTGATTTTGGACACATATTTGGGACTGGTTACCCGTGGCTCTGTCCATTAAAATATGATTTTGGACACTACTTTGGGGCTGGTTACCCGTGTCTTGGTCCATTGAAAATTGATTTTGGACACTACTTTGGGGCTGGTTACCCGTGTCTTGGTCCATTGGAAAATGATTTTGGACACTACTTTGGGGCTGGTTACCCGTGTCTTGGTCCATTGATTTTGTATTAAAATAAGTTAATTTATTTTTAGATTTAGAAGGAATTCGCAATGTGCCTAAATTAGTCGGAAAACGGCGGCACTTTTTCGTAATCCGATCATTTAGTTTAAAGAATTGTCGCCGACATTTTCACAAGAAATTTCATAAGGTGTTGGTGACGGTGGCGACGGCGGCTCGTATGTAATATGATGCGCGTTCGCGGACTTATTGTAATTATTAGAATGATTATTATATGAATTACGATTTTCATGATTGTATTTATAAGAATTACGATTTTCATTATTAAATTTCCTTCTATAACAATCTTTAATGTCATGACCGTCTTTCTTGCAATATCTACAAAAAGCTTGAGAACTGGATTGATTATTATTATTAATATTAAATGATCTTTGACCTTGGAATTTTGAAAAATCACGAGGCGGATAAGATCGCCTATCTTTGTAATTACATTCAGATTCCGTATGCCCTGTCTTTCCGCAGGTTTTACACCTAGATTTAGTAATATTAGTTTTATATAAAAGATTTTGAATTTTTTCTTCTTCTAGAGCAATATTGATGGCGTCATTTAGATTTTTAGGACTTCTACATCTAACGTCATTACTTAAGCGCGAATGTAACCCTAATGAAAATGAAAATAATGCTAAATCCTCTGTCATAGCGATGCGACCAGAGATATCTTTTTTAAGAGAATCAGAATTATAGATTTCGGACTGTAAATCAGTAAGACAACTTTCAATACGCAGAGCAAATTGTGCAACAGGTTCATTTAATTGCTGCTTACATGACTGTAGATCTAGTAATAAATGGTTATAGTGTTTTCTTTCGCCGAAATTTTGTTTGAGGAAACTTTTTAATTGATTAAAATCTTCAAAAACTTTATGTGAACAGGCAATTTGAGCCTTGCCTTCTAGACGCGATAATATATATTTATTTAATAAATTCTTTTGAGACGGCGATGCTAAATCTAAGGCGTTTTGACAATTAGTTAGAAAAGCAGTTAGAGTTTCACGATCTCCTTTATAGGGACTAATAAAATTACATAATACATTAATAGGGAATTGTTCGCTTACTGAGACTTCTGCCTTTTTATCGACCGACATTTTTAAATTAATTTAAAGAATTATTTATTTATTTTTCTAGATAATTAGGTATAATATTGTTACTTCAAGGATAAGAGATTGGTAAGGAATTTGGTAAGTATATTGAACGACACTGATTAAAAATATAGCTGAAATGTAGCAATAACAAATAATAATATGCTTTACTCACAGGGACAGGAACACTAGGAACTTGAGCGGCATAGCAGCACGGCGAGCGACAGCAGGCAGCGGCGGCGCGTTTCCAACGCAACCACGTCAGGAACAACGAGAGCGACAGCAGAAGGGCAGCACGACGACCGGGACGGCGGCAGAACAGCAGCAGGAACAATGACAGGAACGATGGCAGGAACGGCGGCGTTACGGATTTATCGCGATTCGCGCGCGAGATGTCGGGGTGCAGGAGTGCAGAACTGGTCTGCAGGCTTACGACGAAAGGCTTATTGTCGAGACACAGTGCACTTGAGTTTTACGAAGTGGACAAGGACACAATCACACTCCGGAGACGAATTGGTTCATAGTTTTTCTATTCACTCAGTTCTCTTTTCACTTTTCAGTTCAGTTTTCGCGAACCGTTAAGGAATACCAGCGAAACGACGGATTTAATGCTGGTATCCCACTTCTGACACCACTGTTACTTGGTGGGTCTTGAGAGACTTTTTAAAAAAAATCACTTTTATTAAAACTTGAATATTTATTTAAAAAACTTAATAATTATCTTAAGAGAAAACCTGCACCCGACGAAGGTCCAATTCGATCTGATCAAAAAATACGGAAAATGGAATAACAGAAACAGCAAAAGTTTGCAATTGCAATTCATGGAAATGCAACTGAAAACCTAAGCGTTTTTACTACACATACGTTGACATGTGACTTCCGATATAACATACATACAAACAGAGCAAAATAAAATGACATACAGTGAGGCCGTAAAGGATACTAGACACTCTTCGGCAGCTTCAAGCACAAATGATACTCTCAATCTTATGACAATGATGAAAGAAATGATGCAACAGCTTACTAATATAACAAATCTGCTCCTAAGCCTAGTGACAAAAATGACAAATTCGACTCCATAAAAATTGTTATTTGGAATGCCAATGGGCTGACACAACACACCTTAGAGGTTAAAGCATTCCTAGAATTGCACCAAATCGATATACTTTTAATATCAGAAACTCATTTTACCAAGAAAAGCCACTTTGAAATCAACTCATATAAATTCTATCATACCCACGGAGGAAGTGCCATACTAATCAAAAATAATATTAGGCATCACGTGGCGAGTAACTACTGAACAAACGAAATACAAGCCACAATAATTACAGTAGAGGATTGGTCTGGCCCACTTACAGTAGCATCTGTTTACAGCCCACCAAAACATAATATTAAAAGTGAAGACTATATAAAATTCTTCTCAACTTTAGGGAGTCGTTTCATTGCGGGCTGAGACTACAATGCTAAACACTTCGAGCAATGGAAAATCTAAATATGCATTGTATCTCATCTGGAGAACCAACTTATTGGCCGTCTGATCTGAGGAAGCGACCTGACTTGATAGACTTCTTAACTGTAAGTGGTATTGCTAGCACATATTTTTCCTGCAAATCATTATCTGAACTTTCTTCAGAACACTCCTCCGTAGAAGTTCTATCAAAGAGGAAAATAGTCCTGAAGACTAGACCTTGCCCACTGCACACCAATAAAACAGACTGGAACATGTATCGCGAAACAATAGCAGCTACAATGGACCTTCATCTCCCACTTAAAACTATGGATGATATAGAACTTGCAGTTGAAACATTTTAATAATTGCGTGCAACAATCAGCATGACTCGCAACTCCAGACTTGTCCAGTAACGCAATCCCCACATCCCAACACTATTCAGCTAATATTAGAGAGGTGATTGCTGAAAAACGTAAAGCACGAAAACAGTGGCAGACCTCTCGGTACCCGGCGATAAAACAAAATTCAATAAGATTACAGCCCAACTAAAGACATTACTTAAAGATAACAGAAATCAGTCAATCCAAACTTACCTTGAAAACCTAGATGCTAGCGCTGCCACAAATTACTCGCTCTGGAAGGCTACAAAAAATCTGAAACGCCCTATAGTGTCTCAACCTCCACTTCGCAAATCAGATGGTACCTGTGCAACAAATTACTCTGAAAAAGCCCAAGCATTTGCTGAGCACTTAAAAAAAGTGTTTCAACCAAACCCTGATCAGGGTTCGTCAATGTCAGGGTCTGTAAAGGAGAAGAACACATGAAATGGATTCCCAAATAAAAAGCTTCACCAAATATGAAGTTAAAGAAGTTATAAGAAAACTTGATCTTAACAAAGCCCCAGGTTATGACTTAATAACGGCAAAAACTCTAAAAGAACTACCCAAAGAAGGAATACACCTACTAACTTGTATTTACAATTCAATATTAAGAACTGCAGCGATCCCGAGACAATGGAAAGTAGCACAGATATTAATGGTACCTAAGCCTGGTAAAGATCCAGACGAAGTAAAATCGTACAGACCGATAAGCTTGCTGCCGATCACATCAAAGGTAATGGAGAGTTTAATTCTTAGTAGACTTCTGCCCATAATAAAGGAGAAAAATATTATACCTGACCACCAGTTCGGTTTCCGGCAGAAACATGGCACAGTAGAACAGGTCCATAGATTGGTCAAACAAATAAATAGAGCTCTCGAGAAAAAACAATACTGTACAGCTGCATTCCTAGATATAGCCCAAGCTTTCGATCGGGTATGGCACGAAGGTTTGCTATTTAAAATAAAAAAAATATTACCAACAAGATATTATGAAATCATAAAGTCATACCTGGCAGACAGACACTTCTTTGTTAAAGTGGGTGCCGAAATAACACCCTTATATGAAATCCTGTCTGGAGTGCCCCAGGGAAGTGTCATGGGTCCCCAACTCTACCTCATTTACACAGCTGACCTACCAACTTCAAGTGCTACTGTAACTGGAACATTTGAAGACGACACGGCCATCCTGGCAACTGATAAACTTCCGGATCTGGCTTCTTCTAAACTTCAAAAAAGTTTAGACCAAATAGCTAAATGGCTAGTAGACTGGCGAATCAAAGCAAACGAAACTAAGTCTGTCCAAGTTACCTTTACAAACAGATATAGTACCTGCCCACCTGTTACATTAAATGGTATAACAGTCCCACAAGCCAACAAGGCAAAATATTTAGGAATGTACTTGGACAAAAAATTAACCTGGAAAAAACATATTTACACCAAACGCCTAGCATTAGGCCAACAAGTTCGAAAAATGTACTGGATGTTGAGACGCGGATCTCAGTTGTCCCTTACAAATAAACTCCTTCTATACAAAACAATAATAAAACCAATTTGGTCTTACGGAATACAGTTGTGGGGTACAGCTGCTAACTCCAACATCGAGATTTTTCAGAGATTCCAATCAAAAATGTTAAGAATGATAACAGGTGCACCCTGGTACATAAGTAATGATAGACTACATCATGACCTCAATATAAATACAGTTAAGCAAGAAATCAAAGATAAAATAAAAACGTACAACTCGAAAATTTTAAATCACCCGAATGTATATGCCAAAAACCTAATGAGCAATGACGAGCCACTAAGGCGACTCAAACGAAAACTACCGCAGGACCTACTGTAGGCTGCGTATAATATAGAGCGTACTTGATGCTGGGCAAGTAACGCGCAAGTCATCTACACAACACAACAATTACTCAATGTCAGGAGACAGATCGTAATATTAAATATAGAAAAAAAAAAAGTACCATCGAAGAAATTGCTTCATAGGCAGTTGATAGACCTACGTCATTTGGTTGGATTATGTTAATTCAATGCTAGTCGAGATCTGTCGGCTGTGTTTGACGTAACGCGACCGAATTACTTAGGTCCGCCATGAGCCATCTGCCATGAATCAACTTCTGTGATAGTACATTTCAGACACTTTACAAACTGCAACTCACCAAGTGAAAAGTTATCCCAGCACACGGAGCAAGCTGTGTTGGTGGCAGCGAGCTCCTCATTAACCACCTGCGAGGGCAGCTCGGCCAACCTGTCCTGCGGCAGCGGTGGCGGCCCCGCCTGTTCTAGTTGACCTAGCAGCTGCGTTACTACTGCGTCTAGACCTGAAATGTTGTTGCAGAGGGTGTAAGTGGGGGCTGATACACGGTAATAGATGAGGTCAGGGCCCAATCTTGTGGGGGGCAAACCGGGCAATTGCCCGGGGCGGCAAAAAAGAGGGGCGGCAAATTGAGAGCGGCGCGGTGTCGTGTCGGTGGCCTTCATACGCGAGTCCAACGACGGACGGAATCGGACGAATACGCGATTATTCACATCATTTCATACTGTAACGAATTCTAAAATGCCGCGCGTTCTAAGCGTGTGCTTGCTGATAAATGTGCGATCACCTTTAGATAGAAAATGGTGTATGTCTTATAATAAATATAATACGTACATTGTACATAGAATTTTGATGTTGATTTTGTAGATTATTGTTTTATACTATGTACTATTTTCTAATAGAAAATTCTTTGACTTTTACAAAAAAAAAATACTTTTATGTTTGTCTTATAATTATGTAAAAGCTACCAACACCAACATTCAGTATGATAAATCGTATTTTGTTGATATAACCATAACATACCTTCACCACCGAACACATAATCCCCCGGAGAGCTGACCAGCACGAAGGGTGCTCCGGCGGTCATGGCGCCGGTGGCGGGGCGCGCGCCCCCGATCATCCACACCAGCTCCTCCATGAGCGTGTGTCTCCGCCCCTGACCCTGGCCCGGAGTGCTGGACCCGCTTGTGGTGCTCCCCGAACCTGAGTTCCTGGAAATGCAAATTCTAAATTATTTTTAACACGCTTTTATTAGCTAGGGCTGTATGTCATGGAAACTTTGAGCATGAATTTTACCTATCTCCAGTAGCCTAATTAATTCAAAACATTGCGTATGTATTAAGACTTAAGAGCCAATGACAATGCAATAATTTGTTAAAATTTTGGAAAAAAAAGCGTGTTTTTTTTTAGTTTTTTTTTAATTTTATTTTTTTAAATGAAATCAGAATTAAAAAAGTAAAAGTTTGTGTGTATATGTCACTTCTTCAAGTAAAAACTTGTCAACATCTTTTATAGAATTAAGGTATGGCCATAATTTAGTTTTAGAAGATCTACACACAAAAAGCAACCAGGTGGCAGGTACCCAAAAACTAAGTAAAAGCAAATTGAAACTTGAAACTTACCGTAACCTACCCCCTGACATTAAAAACGCTAAGTCGTCCAGCATCGGAGCCTGAAATAGAAGTCAATAGGTTAGCATGGTGCTACTACTATATGTAGCAATCAATAATATTTAATACCAAAACACTTTCTTTAAAATAATCTGTTCTTTAACCTTATCAAGCATAAGAAAAAATAAGTTAGTTTATTTTAAGCCAAAACTTATATATTATGATCCATATACATAATATTGTTAGATCACAATGTTGAAACAATATAACAAAACTTGTTTAAAATGTAGGTCTTAACGCCTCAAGCCCCAAGCAGTCACCGGCAACCGCGATAACAATTGTACTATTCAATTGTTATCGTGGTTGCCGGTGACCTCTTGGGGCTTGAGGCGTTAAGACCTACATTTAAAAAAAATTTTTGCATTGTATCTGGTTTTCCCACGATCGAGGTATTACGAACCGTAATAATTTGTTATATGTACATATACTAGGTGCATATTATTGAAAAAATAATAGAATCTGATAGGTACAAGAAATAGACAAAGACAAAGTTTACTTTTTGGCTAAAAAAACAAATTGGTTTTTTTATAAAGTGCACTTTAACACTTTGGTATGGAGTAAACCTATTTACCATAGTGTTTTTATCAACAAAATGTACCAATCAGACTAAGCATATTTGCTATATCATAATACCACGTCAGAGATAGCCACGAGAGAGCTAGGCTTTATTTTAAGTGCTGGATGGTGGCTGGCAAGCCCTCCAGCGGTACAGAATATGAAAATATGTGCAATAGTCGGAAAGAATTTAAAAATAAACTTAAATGGTGTCAAAAAAATGAGGAAAGTATTAAAATGAATATTTTAGCTTTACATAGAAAGAATAAAAATTTTGGTAAATTTTGGAACGCTACTAAGAAACTTAATTATAAGCAAAACTTGCCTGTGTCGGTGGAGGGCTGCCAGCAACAGTCCGAGATAGCAGAATTATTCTCTCGTAAATTTAGAATAAGTCCTCAGGACGCGCAATATGTGTTAGATACTGAGATCTGTCCTAATAATGATGTCATAGAATTTACACCCGAGGATATCTCAAAGGTCATAATGAGTATGAAGCGTGGTAAATCGCCGGGGCACGATGGACTCAGTATCGAGCACATAGTGTGGGCCAGCAACAAAATTACTTGGCATTTAAGTCGATTATTTAATCTTTGTATTAAATACTCGTACTTACCTGAAGAACTAATGAGAACGGTAGTCACTCCTATCGTAAAAAATAAAACGGGTAACCTGAGCTCTGCGTCAAACTACCGGCCGATATCTTTGGGTACGATAGTCGGCAAGATTTTAGAGAGACTGTTGCAACCGGAGCTGCTTAAGAACATTAAAATTAATGACGCACAGTTTGGCTTTCGGGCCGGACTCTCGACAGATGCTGCTATAGCCAGTCTGAAAAGCACCATAAACCACTACAAGTCCCGTAAGACTTCTGTTTATGCGTGCTTTCTAGACCTGAGCCGCGCTTTTGATTTGGTCAACTATGACATTTTATGGAATAAGTTGCTCAAGTCACAAGTGCCTAGGCGGGTGATTGATCTGATGAGATTCTGGTATGGAGGCCAAACTAATTTTGTGAAATGGGGTGACGCGGCCTCTAGTGTATATAGACTAGAGTGTGGAGTTCGCCAGGGGGGGGTCACCTCTCCGGACCTCTTCAATGTGTATGTGAACGGCCTAATCGAGGAGTTGGGTAGCACCAGAATCGGCTGCCACATAGGAAACGTTTGTTTAAATAATTTGAGCTACGCAGACGATATGGTGCTCCTAAGCCCCTCGATCAAAGGACTAAGGAGACTGCTGTCGATCTGTGAGCATTATGCGAATGCGCATGGACTAAAGTATAATGTTTCGAAAACTGAAGTCATGGTTTTCGCATCTGGTCGGGGTCCGGAGGTGGTACATAAAGTGTACTTAAATGAATGTGAGATAGGTGTTGTTAAGCAGTTCCGGTATTTAGGTCATTTGCTGACTGATCGACTGGAGGATGACGCTGACATTGAGCGAGAGCGCAGGGCTCTCGCCGTCAGAGCTAACATGATCGCTCGACGTTTTGCTAACTGCAGCAGGGATGTTAAAACGACACTTTTTAAGGCATATTGCCTTAGCATGTATACCTGCCAGCTCTGGATTACGTTTAAACAAAAGTCGATGAGCCGTTTAAGAGTTCAGTATAATGATGCATACCGAACTCTTATGCGGCTCCCCCGTAGCTGCAGTGCATCGGGTATGTTTGCGGAGGCGGGAGTCCCTGACTTTTTTGCCATCATAAGATCTCGGGTGGCTGCATTTTGGCACAGACTGCGCGGCTCAGGCAATAGGATACTCGAGGCTATCTCTGACGACTACTACAATAATCTTATGTACGTGCGGTGGATCTCTGTTCACATGAACCAGAACAAAAAGTGATTCTTTTTTTTTTTTTTTTCTGACTGGACACCCTTATACAGTGTTAACATTATTTTACTTGTAACTTTACATAATATTTTACACATATCGTGTTATGGGTACTTATGCCTGAAATAAAGACTTTTATTTATTTATTATTATTATTATAATAATTTCATGTAGTAAAAAGCATGACTTATTATTGCACAGTACAAAATGATAATTTTGTGTTACTTCAAAATGCAGTAAATAAGTCTGACAAATGAACAATGTGATGCATTGACTGATAAATATTATCTCAAGCTCACTGATCCAACAAAAAAGTGAAGAACGAGCTGTGTCACAAAAATTCACTGCAATACCTTACACACACATAAAGGCACATTCAGATGAATGGGTTTTCTGCGCATTTTCCTCATGTAGCGGTTGGGAAATTATGCCATTCAGCATTGTGTGTTGTCCCAAACACTACAGCAGAAAACTCACAGAAGACATGACTGTACGTCTGAATGCGACCATAATCTAAAAAGCTTAGGTCAAGATTTTCAAATGTGTGTGTACAATCTATTGAACAATGACTTTTTGTAAATAAAAAGGCGAGGTGTAATTTATACTAAGCTTGAAATTTTTTTTTTTATTTGTGTGTGCATGAGTGAGTATGTGTGTTTTAGTATAACATGACATAGCCTATAAAAAATCTAGTATAGTAGTAATTTTAGAACTCTCTTCACTTTTTTATTTGGTCTTTAAATCTCAAGTAAAATATGCATGAGCGTAGCTGATAGCAGTTAATATCCATGATAAAGGCACCCAAGCATCTCCGGGCTCTTTTATGTATAACAAATCTTATTCTTACTCTATTTTGTGCATTGGCTTCATCTCTATTTACCAATTCATCTGTCAAATCGTCAATATTACTCATGTCCGCATCACTAAAGTCATCGCTAGATGATGTTCTGTCCGCATTTGCCTCAAGCTGCTCAACAAAACCACCCTGACAGAACGGACAGCAGTAGTCCTGAAATGAGACAAGAATTATTTTAAAACCTAATACAAATAATAAAAATAAACCTTAATACTAGTAAAATTTGGACAGAATAGAAAGATGGAAATAGGGTCCCGATTTTATCCCTTGGGTACGGAACCTTAAAATGTGTAAATTAAAAAACACAACTTAGTAAAATGGGTTTATATTAACATTATTAATTCAGCCTTGATTATTAATTATGGTAAATATTATTCCATGGATCTTGTTTAGTTGATTTTGTTACGTCTGATAGTTATAATCTTTGATTCCAAATTCAATGGAATATGTCTGACTTTTGAGTCATACAATACTGTATACATTCAAGCTTTAAGAAGCTTCTAGAAATAGATGATAATATTGAAGGCTCATTGCTGATATAGGTACTTAGTAGAAAAGACCTTTAAAACTTCAAGGCCAAAGTTGCTTATGCTGATAAATCACGTGGAAAAAAACGTTTGTTTTTGTACATTTTGTCATTTTTATCAGCAAATTGTCAGAATGGCGAGGAACATGTTGGTGCACATTGTGTGGATCAAAGCTGTGGTGTAGATGATGCAACCTTTTGTAACTCATATTGACGATTATTAGGACTAATCTAGAACTTCAATAGAGAAAAATACATAGACCGGGTGAACCAATAGCGACGCAGTTTACGTGAGGATTCGTCATGAAGCATGTAATAAAGGAAGGAAACCGTTTAATGAACAGGGCCGTAGATAAGAATAGGCCATTTGTGGCGCACTTTTTTGATGAATAAATGCACCTTGAGGGAATTACTTGGTTAGGTATTGATTTTTACCTGCAAAACACTCTCAAATTCAACAAGACACCTGTGGCAAAAAAATCGTAGAGTAGGTCTACGTTCCACGGCAGCGTCTGCCATGGTTGCTTTTGTATTTCTATTCAACTGTCCAATATTAAATAACACACTTATGCTTCCAAATAATTAATTTACACTGAACAAAAAATTTTCATTCGCCATTTTTGGATACATGTACAGTTTTTTTTTACTGATAATGAAAATGTCACAGGATATAAAATATTTCATAGACAATATTGCCATTAAAGGGCCCATTCACGGCAGGACTGCACGGCAGTCCTGCATTGAATGGGCCTCACTGATTGGTTCACACTCGGTGTTGCCGGCCGGAAACACCTCGTGTGAACCAATCAGTGACGCCCATTCACTGCAGGACTGCCGTGCAGTCCTGCCGTGAATGGGCCTCTTTATGTTGCCTGGTAAAAAAAAAAATACTTTTTTTTTTTTAGCTGGCACTATAACATATTTAATATTATATATACATTTGCTTCATTTTCAAATGAAAAAAAATCTAACTTACTAAGTAACAACTTAATATAAAACTAATACAATAAAACTAAATTACAATAAAAACTAGCGTATATAAGTAAAAAAAAAAAAAAAAAAAAAACAGTTTAAATATAAAAAAGGTTGTCATCCAGACTGCTGCCTTTAGGGCAGCGTGCCCAGCTCTGGGGAGAGTGCCCAGAATTACTTATTATCAAAATTGTTCATTATAATTTATAAAATAAAATACCGTTGTTTATTTTACCTAAGTCCTAATTTAATCTGTTAATAATTTGAAATCTGAAAATAGGATTTTTCTTTTTACCACGGTCAGTTATTTTCTTACGGGTAACATTATTCTTGTGTTGTCTATGGTGTTACTTGACATTAGACAGCTGTCATAAATCGTCGCTAATTTGTTATCTATGGCCGTCGCGTCGAGATTTGAGGATTATGTCATGAAGTGATTAATATTTTAAAAATTATTAACTTATTTAGTAATCTTGTTTTATTTCTTTGTTAAAAATGTAAAAACCTATTTAACAAGACTTTTTGTGCTGCCAAAAAGTATGATGACATTGTATGATATTTGGAGTGTTTACTTATTAAATGGAGTGCGATTGTTATCAATTCATACATTTTAGGCCGTACTATGATGCCCCGTAGTGGAAAACTGTGCTATAAAAAACAGATTCAGTGTTCGTTTCATGACAATGCTTATAATGAGTGTATTTGTTAGTAAAAGTGCATAGTGGGTCAATAACATACTTATCAGTAAGATGAATGACGCCAAGGAGAATTTTAAAAGCTATATCTATCCCAAAGTAAGTAGTTACTAAGTTATCTATTCTGATATTATTGTTAATTCAAAGTTGTACCCTTCCATCTGTTCCTTACGTTTCCATGGTATAACCACTGAACAAATTTAAATGAAATTTGCTATTGATACACTCAAGTCCCAGGAAAAAATATAGTGTAGTTATATTAGAAAAATATAGTGTAGTTGTATTAGAATGTTACTAGGATAATGAGTAGCTATCATTGTACATAATGTAGGTATGGTGAATCCAATGAAAATGGAATGGTTTTACTTAACTATATTGCCTAAATGACTGATGTGATTTTTGTCAATAAGTTTTTATGATTTTCCTGGTATCACGGGCCAGGTCAAACAATTTAAAGATAATTTGTATGTCTTTTACTTTATAGTTATTTAGAAAAATTAAATATTACAACAATATGACATTGGTTTTTTATGGTAATTTAATAAATGACCAGAAAGTCGTAGGATTTATGTCTCATATTTGTTGCAGAATAATGGAGAGAAAAACGGTTCCTTGCCTGAACCAAAACCAAAGTTATTATTAGGTAAGTACCAAAAAAGCCACTGAAAGCAACAGTGTACTCAGTTTTAGTTCATTTTCGTTTTAATGTTAAACCCAACCATTATTGCCTTAGCTTTAAGGTTAAAATAAAGCTAATGAAGTATACAGGAGCAAGAATACCTAAAACCGATCTAAATACCCTGTATCTTGTTCACACACAAGAGGAGAAAGCAGCCCTCACTAATACAGGCGATGGATAGGGAACGGACTCTCGCGTCCTCACAATCCATGAAGCTCAGGGATTAACGAGTCCTTCGGTGATCATTATACAGACCAAGTCCCGAAAGCTGGCAATCCATGACAGCGTTCCTCATGCAGTTGTAGCTGTATCCCGGCACACTAACACCTGTGTCTATTACACTGACACTGATGGAGACGCTGTGGCAAGCTTCATAAAAAGAGCCACGGAGGTGTCAACCGAACACATAAAAGATTATAACCTAAAAATGGCTATAAAAGACAGGAACGATAAAGTCCTAAGCCACATGGCGGGTAGATTCGACACAGAACAATATCTCTTTAACACCCAACTCCCAAGAAGCTCCACCCAGCTTGAGTGACCCCTCTCCACCAAGCCAATGTCACAACATCTAAAGGCAAAGGGTGGAGCAGCATAAAATCTAAGGAAATCGGAAAATGTCGGATCTACTGGCCGCCACACCGACTGGGACCTCACCGTTCAAAACAATTAATGTTTTGAACGGTGAGGTCCCATTATTATTATGTAATTTATAAAGAATAAATATATATTTATTTATTATATGAATAATATATTATAGTCTATTCTATTAAGTATATATATACTATATATACATGTGTATAACTTATATATATATAAAAAAAAAGTGTCCATGGCGTGATGAACCACAATTAATTAAAATTCATAATATTATTTCAATTATCCTTGGTGCGAAAAATCTAAATAATAAAATAACAATAAAAGGATATGGACGTTCCAGTCCATAGACGGCCCCAATTTTATAATAATAATAAAAAAAAAACAATGTTTTTAATTTATTGTGCTTTTAATATTATATTAAATTTAGTTTGGTTGCATTATAAATTAGCTTGGTTTATATATACATCAAAATTAAATAAATCAAATTATTATAATATTATAGTTTGTAAGTTATAGTTTACATAACATTAATGTTTGACACAAATGACATGATAAAAAGTGACTGTATTATTCATTCTTTTAAAAGAGATATAAAAAATCAACAAACAAAAACAACATTGTTCTAACACCCCATATATTGACTATGATGTAAAAGTTATAACTTATTATGTATGCACTATGTGAAGTTAACTGTACCACCATATATTACTGCATACCTACAATATGACATGACACTACAATATTAAACTCTATGTTCAAGGACATAAAGTTTAGAATTATTTATATTCCTTACCCCATAGCTTATGCAGATTAGAAATAACTTATACACATAGGAAGTGATAGCTCATAGTTGTATATTTTGTGTGGAAGAGATGGGTGTGCTAAAGCCAGGTAGTTTTTTAAATTAATTAAATCATATTCAACTAAGAGCAGGGGGACAAAAGAAAGTGTTGGCTTCCAACTTGTATCTTTACAGGCTTGCAATAGTATTTGTCAATTATGTTGGAAAGGCCATGATACATAATATAGAAAAAATTCACTATACAGGAAAAATAGCAAAGATTTATTATTAAGTTTATGTAATTATCCTGCATTTCATAATTAACATTAATAAGCCAAAGTACAAATGAATAATAAATCTACAAGTATAATAAAACTTTGTTTAAGGAATTATTTCCTTCTCTTAAATAACTATGCTTTTCATTCATGTTTTTTTGAGATGAAGTTGGTCTTGCCTCAGAAATTTTGTACAATTTTTTATCTTGGCATTAAATTATCAGATACATGAGCGAATGACTCAGCCAGATCATTGTAACCTTCATATTGTGATAATTTAAAATGTTTATTTCAATTTTGTTAACAATATGGACATGTCATTGCACTTTTTGTACATTCATTTTATGAGTTACTACCATTACTACAACAAAAAAAAAACTAAACACCTCTTGGACCTAAGTAGGCTCCATCTTCTCATACAAACAATATACAGGCTAAAAATTTTGAAAAATAACAATTTGCTTTAAATTCAAATGTTTAATTATCTTTTGCCGCACAACTTAAATGTATTTAGTCTATGAGTCATATAAAACCCGAAATTATTTCGTCCGAATATGTTTTACGTAACAGTTTCAAGGATATAAAATATACAATGAGAGAGTCAATAGTTTAAGCATTAGTCACTCCTTGGCTGGGAGATTTTGTGTTTGGCTAATAGCTATGTTTCTTGCTATTATATTTTTGCTAGTCTTTATAATAATTGTGGTTTAAATTTTTAACTAATTAATCTAAGATAACATTTTAAACTTTCGCGTTGCATTATAATTAAACTTTTTAATCGGGACTTAACGCGACTTATTTAAGTAGTAATGCTACTACGAGTAGGTACATACTTTTTTCCCCTCGTGACCACGGCCGTTGCAACACGGCCAAAACGTCGAGAAAAAGTATGTACTCGTAGTAGCATTACTACTTAAATAAGTCGCTAAGTCCCGATTAAAAAGTTTAATTAATCTAATTTATGATTCAATCTCTCGATCCAGAATTATATTTGCACGAGCTTTTGCCCGCGGCTTTGCTCGCGTTAAAAAGTATTATTATATACAAACTTTCATCCCCTATTTGAACCCCTTGGGGTTGGAATTTATCAAAATCCTTTCTTAGCGTCGTCACACGTCACAACATCTACCTGCATGCCAAATTTCAGCCCGATCCGTCCAGTAGTTTGGGCTGTGCGTTGATAGATCACTATGTCAATCAGTCAGTCACCTTTGAGTTTTATATATATACATATATATAGATTTTAAGACAAAAGGGCAATTATATTATCATAATAGCCCTTTTATAATAAAATGTTAGTCATCCTTTTACATCTTCATTTATGAAAGAAAAACATTTTTAATCCAGGGTTATATTTAAACCAGATCTGAGGAAATAGGCCTTACAGAACTAAAAGTAGAGAGTGGTTTTTCCAATAAACTACGAAACTACATATTCTTATTACTAGAGATGTGCCGATTATGACTTTGGCCGACTAGCCGACTAGCCGATTACTCGGTTGCAAAGAAGCCGACTAATCGGCCGACTAGTCGGCCAAGCCGATCATGGTTTCGGAAGTTTCCGTAACGCTTTTTTACTGCTGTTTCGCGTCGCACACGCCGCCTACAAACGTGTCGAATTGTGTTAAGTATGTTTACTTCGCGTACATTACTTTATTTTGTTTAGCTATGATACAGTTGATGGTTTTCATTAAATATTTCATGTAAGTACATGAAATCTCGATTTAATAATGCATACTTAATTTAGTTTGTTAAAATTAAATTTACAAAAATAATTTCTTTACTAGCAAGCAAGTTCAGAAACACTTCATTTAATTTTAAAATGTGTAACACTGATTGAGTGTGATCTGAACACATTAAGTTAATTATCAAGATTTTTCTTTATTATAATTTCAATAATAGCAAAAAAGTAAAAAGCCGATTAGTCGGCGCCGACTATTCGCCGACTACAAAAGTGGCCGGATAATCGGCTTAACCGACTAGTCGGCACATCTCTACTTATTACTATCATAATTCTTGATAAATGAAATCGTGACATTCATTGATAGGCCGAAAATTCCAACTATTTGGTTCAACTGTCCTGATATCGCGTCACGGTCTTATAATTTGGCACACAAAAAATGTCTACAGTCAAGGCCGGTGAAACCAAGGCATTGATAGCCTTATCGGAATTACTACTACTAAAAGTACTAAAAGTACTATCTACTCTATCTATTACTATAGTTATGATCTACTACCAGCTAAAAATTACTAAGCCGCCAAGGAAACTTTTGGAACCAAAAGTTATTATAATGCTAATTCAGATTCCAGAGCCCAATTCCGGCAAGAGTATTCACGTCAACGTTTAAACTAAACTCCTATTTTCGCACTTAACCTACAATTCCTAATCAAAATTGAGTAATAAACGAATCGTCTTAATATTGTTTTAATATTGTAAGTAAACTAAATAATCGCGCAACACTACAGTTTAAAACATTCTGTAGTTGAGATTATTTAGATTTAGTAGTATAGATTTTCTCATTTCATACGAGAGCTTAGAAGCTTAACCAGCTTAAGAGCGAACACGCGCCGTCCGCGGCGGGCTTGCGCTCGTCAGTATTCGCACTGTTCATACATATAATTTGTTATAGCGGCAGTTTCGAAAGTCGAAATCGAAGTATGTCGAAAGTTTCTCTGTCTGTCTCGCTTTCGCGCCAAAACTACCGAACAGATTGTAATGAAATTTTGTATACAGATAGTCTAAAGCCTGAGAAAGGACATAGGCTACTTTTTTACTGGAAAAAAGGGTTGAAAGGGGGTAAAAATGCGTTTTGTTCAAATTAAGTTAGTTCCAAAAATTCATAATAGATGGCGCCGTGCGCCTCCTATATCGCGCTGACGTTGCTCAAACGTCTTTCTATAAGTGGTGGTATCATCTTACATTCGAGTTTCAATTTTTTCGATTGTTATTTCTTTTTTACGATAGTAAATAACTCAGTACTTTATCTATGCAGTGACGTAACCTTAAACCTATCAATGATAAATAGTTTATGGGTAAAGTTGTGTCATTGGGGCGCTAAATAAGCTTTAAAATTTGGCGTAAAATATAAAGTTTAATTTAAAAAAATGAAATATTATGTGCACACTGCACAGCTGTTATGATTTAAGGGGAATCAGGGTTTTTACTTTTTTTTATAAAAGCTTTTACACCAATTTTGTGGACATCGAGTGCTATAAACTGAAGTCCACGCGGACGAAGTCGCGGGCAACAGCTAGTGTATAATATGGATAAGCTGTCTAGTACGCCGCGCGCCGCTCGTACTAGACGGCTTATCCATAATAAATCTACTAGCTGATCCGGCAAATGTTGTTTTGCCAATTATGGCTATAAAGCCATATAAATTGTATAAAAAAGTAGATAAAAACCTATTCTCAGGCCTAACGAATATACATAAAAATTTCATTAAAATTGGTTGAGCCGTTTTGGAGGAGTTCGCGCACAAACACTGTGACTGTGACACGAGAATTTTATACATTAGATACATTCTCACGCGTCGCCGCCGCTTCCGCCCCGCTGCCCGCTAATGTCGAGACTGATGCCTTAATCCGGCACGCGGCTTAATCCGGCAATAGCGTCCGCCTCAGCTAGCAGGCCTTACCCTCAAACTGTCATCCCCAGGAGAGCTGGTGACCGGCCAAGCGGAGCAGGTGTCGCTGCTGCCGGCGTTGAGCGACGGTCGCGGCCGCACCGGCTCGCTCTTCATCACCAACTACAAGCTGTCCTTCGTGCCGCTGGACACGCACCCCAGCGACGTGAGTATAACACTCCTACAAGGATGTAAATGCCACATTATAAACAATGCCATGTTGTAAAGTGTACTTGTGTTTCACATTTTGGATGATATGAAGCGGTTATCATTCCAAATGACATAATCGTTTGTTCTTATTTCGGCACAGTAAAACACGTGATAAAAGCTTACATTAGCTTAGCTTATAATATTTCCAGGAGTATGGTCAGAAGAACTACCTACTTGGGCCTTTCGACGTGCCCCTGACGTGCGTGGGGGCACTCTGGCAGACGGACGGGGGCCCCAACAGGCGGAGACGGCTGTTGCCCCGCTCCGATGTGCCTCCTAAACTGAAGGGACTGCAGATTGTCTGTAAGGTGAGAAATACAAAATAAATATCACTTATTTTATTAAAATCTGTTGTAGCGGCTAATTGACTTTAAAGTTTAGAGGAGTACGAGGGAGTTTAAAAATTTGACAAAATATAACTATAAAATCTGTAGGCTTGTAGCATTCTGAAGGAATTTTTAAAATATAGCAGTGCTAATTGCTTAAAACTGTGTTGCATAATGGCTTAAAAGTTAGCTGGCCTAATTTTTGAAAAATGTTATACGGATCTAGCAATAAAGATAATATTATGGTTAGTTAAATATGAAGTTTTTTCAACTCGCCCCATCGTTTTAACCGTAGTCGTATTGGTAAATATATTTAACCGATCATATAAATGAGTCCATTTTAAAAACCATATGTAATTAGTAATTACATATGGTTTTTAAAATGGACTCATTTATATGATCGGTTAAATCGGATCGGTGCTGTCGGTTCTTGGTGGAAATTAACTTTAAACACAAATAAAACACAATTTTGCGTGCACTTTTTCCACTATTCATTAATTATTATAATTTTAACGAAATACACGACCGGTTTTGAAACAATTCGAAACATTTTAAAAAACCGTATAAATGTTCCAGAACATGAAGGTACTATCGTTCAACTTCTCCCGCTCGCCGCTGGGCCACGGGCGGCAGGTGGCGCTGGCGCTACTCCACCACGCCCACCCGCGCCGCCACGACCTGCTGTTCGCGTTCGAGTGCCGCGCCCCTCGCCGCAGCCCCGCCCCCGCCCCGCCCTCCCCGCTCGCCTACCTCCGCCCCGCGGACTGGCGACGCGAGATCGAGCGGACGGATACACAGCACTATCGGATCACGTGTAAGTGTATCTCGTTCTGGTTGGTTCCGGGTTTATCGAGTAGTGGGGATTGACGACAGAATGATAAATGGAACAAAGTGCTACTGCTTGCACGTCGTGATGTTTACATGTACTGCGTTTAAAGCTCACAACTAGAAAACGTTGACCACAGATAAGTAACTTGCTCATTTTTAACTGAAATTACAGAGAGTCCTTCGTAATATAATTTTTTGTGGTTCATTCTTAAATCTTACTAATTTTATCGTCGAAATCAAGGGAGGCTCTAAATTCTTATTCGTTTTGTTTTTAATAATAAATAATGTTTACAGCATTTTTTTCTATTCGTAGGTATAAACGGCACATCGGACGCGTTCATGCTGTCCGCTGGCGAGGCGCTAGTGGTCCCGCGGTCGGCGCTGGACTGGCACGTGGCGGACGCGGCGCGGCACTTCCGCGGCGGGCGCGTGCCGGTGTGGACGTGGGGGCGAGGCGGCGCGGCGCTGCTGCGGTGCGCCGAGCTCCTCCCCACCGAGCGCGCGCCCACGGCCGAGAGCGTGCTGCTCGAGCAGGTATATTTGTTTTTTAATAAAATAAGGGGGCAAACGAGCAAACGGGTCACCTGATGGAAAGTAACTACTGTCGCCCATAGACACTCGCAAGGCTCTCTCTCATCTTATTATATGTAGTGTAGGTTGCTTATTGAATGTAGTGTTGGTTGTTGGTAGAAATTCATGTTTGACTGATCAGAGCCTGCAGTAGCCGAGACGTTTTCTTCATCGCTTCTTTATAGAATCGCCGATCAAAATGTATGGAATTGACATTAGACGAGTCGACCGTCAACGTCATATTAACGAATGCTTATGTCAATTATGTGTCTTCTTGAAGTATTGGCTATAAAGGGCCACTAAATTAAAGCCATATGTTTTAACTTTTTTTTTATCAGGTTCGCCGATCCCATCCGAAGCTGACGCCTCCCCACGTGATGCACCTGTGCGGGGCGGGGTCCGGCGTGGGGGGCGGGGCCCGTCTCGCCCTCCCCCCGCTAGAGACGCTCAACGCGGCGTACAAGAAGCTAGTGGATCTGTGTACGCCGACCACGCTGTCTATATTCTGGGTGAGTGCATTATATTTGGACGCTTCACACCACGTCAGTCTGGCCCTGTGCTAAGTAACTAAAGGACTAATTGTGTTACGGGTACCAGACAACGAAAATAAATAGATATATTTCCGTTTCGCGTCCACAAAGGAAGATCTTCCGACCGAGCGAGGTGGTATGCTCGGTCAGGCCGAAGTCCAAGTGATTGATTTCAGCTGACGTATACAGGGTATAACAAAACTAAGTGATAATACTTTAGGGTGTGTATGTGTTCCTTGTAGAGAGTCCACTGTGAAAGTAGCAGCGCTGAAAGACCAATTTTTTTCACTATTGTATGGGCAAGCGTCCCAGCATCACGAGTTTCCCCATACAAAAGTGAAAAAAAAATTGGTCTTTCTGCGCTGCTACTTTAACGTAGACACCCTAAAGTATTATCACTTAGTTTTGTTACACACTGTATATACCGACGCGCTTTGACAACTTTGATAGCTTGATGCAGGAATGTGGTGCTAATTGTGGGAACTTTGTTGGATGTCAATTAACAATATAATGTTTCCCCAGATGCAAGACTCCCAGTACTACTCGATCCTGGACAGCAGCGGGTGGCTGCGGTATGTGGCGTGCTGCATCGCGCTCGCGGACGAGGCCGCAGCACACCTCGCCAACAACGAGACTGTCGTGCTGCAGGAAGGTGAGATGAAGGGGGTGGCTCGAGGTGGCGCGGCTCGGTAATTTCAAAGTCGCGGCTCGGCGCGTCTCGAGCGGCTCGTGATATTACGCGCCGTGAGAAGCCAGCATTAGGTACTACGTAGGTCCCCTATCTGCCTAGGAATTATTTTCTCTGATAGTACAACCGTGTTTTCCCAGGTGACGGCGTGGACTACTGCGCGGTGGTGTCATCGCTAACACAGCTGATGCTGGACGACCACTGCCGCACGATAGACGGATTCCAGGCGCTCATACAGAAGGAGTGGATCGCGCTTGGACATCCCTTCGCGGACAGGTGACATATTTGTACCATGATATCAAAGTAGACAGAACCAAGGAGTACCTCGATTTCAAACAAACGGGCGAATCTACGCGAGTTGGGCGCGAGTACCAATTTATGTCACAACATTACGTCAAAGTTAAAAATTTCGAGATCTCTTCTGAGTCTGTCTACTCGTTAGTTCTGTTTACTCTGATAATGAAGTCTCTGGTGTTTTAAAAAGGAAATTGCATGTATTGGTAAATACACTCTAGCCCACGTGTTTTTTTGTAGATGAAACATTTAATGATAGAACACAGGTCCTGTTTACAATTTACGTGGCTCATCTTTGAGCTATTTTGTTTGGCCACGTTTCGAGGCATTATTTCTAACACCGTACCGGACGCCACCGCGTACGTATTTATTGCCGTGCACGGCAAAACGCGACCAAAACACGTAGGTTCGCCATCTGCCTATGAATCAATTTCTCTGATAGTGTCATTCCCTACAGATTCGGTCTCCCACGGCCGGGGGGCGAGGAGGCGGGGACGCCGGCGCCGGTATTCCACTTATTCCTGGACTGCGTGTGGCAGCTCCAACGGCTATGGCCGACAGCCTGCGAGTTCACGGAGACCTACCTCACTTCGCTGGCTGATTCCGCCCACAATCATCTCTTTGATACCTTCCTCTTTAACTCTCCGAGGGACCGGGAACTGGCTGTCGCTAACAGGGTAAGTGTAATATGAGGAAAGAGCATCATAAGAGAAACGCATGTGGCAGCTGCTGCGGCTGTGGAGCTCACAGAGACTACGACGATACCTACCTATTTAATTCTCCGAGAAACCACGAGCACTGAGCAGGCTGTAGCTAATAAGGTATATAGACGAGCTTGTTAAAGTCACTCAGCTTGCAGGGACCTTTCTTTGTGGAAATGAGAATCAATAAACAGAGTGTAACAAAAAAAATCACAAAGTAGCGCTGAAAGAATAACATGTATTTTTGATTACACAAATGGCAACACTGTACATTACTCATGAACGGTGTTACCATTTATGACTAAGCATTTTGAAACGTGCACCCGTTTTTTTTAACGTTTAAAATCTATTTGTTGTTTTCTCTGAAATTATTAGGCTAATTTGTTCAATTTAAATAAAACGTAACTGCCAACGAAGCCTTATGGTTCATTTTGTCTTCAGGATTACGTCCAGCGGCCGGTGTGGGATTGGGAGGAGCAGTTCTCCGACGCGGACATCGCGCTCTTCTACAACCCGCTCTACGAACGCGGCGCCGACTCGAGACTCAGTGAGTGCATGACCTGATCTTGGAATGAATTAGTCAAAAATTCAAAAAGAATCATCATCAAGCATTTACCTCTTTATCACAAAGCTGATTTCAATAACATATAGACATAGACAATAGATTAAAATCGGTAACACAAAATGTGTTGCCAATCTTAAAAACTCTTCCATTTTTTTGCGTTTTGAAGTAAGCCGTGTGGGTCAAAGAACATGAGGACGACAAATCAGCTTCTCATCTAGTTTTAAATACTATTTCATTGTAACGTCTTTACATAATAAGTAAATAACAAATGTAGCAACGTTTCTGTAATAACAATCAATAGATTAAGCGAAACCTTATTTTTTTTTACTTGGAATACGACGTGGTAACGCGGATACATAACAGCTGTCAGTCAAAATGACATCGGTATTAGTAGTAGTGGTACGTCAGCCACGTGCAAAAGAGGAACTTGGATGGCATTGCCACGAAGTCATGAATCTGAACAGTCTTACGAGTGACATTTTTTAAGATGGGATTTAGTTCTGATTTTAGCCTTTGGTCCTTTTTGAATTTATCACAGCTACATTTGCAGCTTTAAACTGGAGCGGCTCAGCGTCTGGCGCGGCGTCGCTGGCGGGCGCGGCGTTGGCGAGCGTGGAGGTGTGGTCGCAGCGGTACGAGCGCTGGCTACCGCCGCTCGACGCGCCGCACCACCCGCTACACTGTCTGTACCGGGCGCACGCACAACAGGTAAGGGGGACGTAATCTGAGGGGGAGGGGAACTCTCTTTAGTTACCTGATGCCCCATTAGTTGTTGCTAGGACGCTGTTTTTTAATTGAAAAAAAAAAGAATCAAATTGCAGTTAACTTACACAATAAGTATTATTAATAAATATTTTCACTTTACCATGACAAGGTGAGATGCGTATATTATTATTCAGAATATAACGACATTGGAATTTGAATAAAAATTTCCGTGCTTTGCATTGACCGGTAATTGTGAATAAACCCACTAGTCGTACAACAGCCTAATATTATTCACAGACGCAACGTCTCAGCTCCCGTCTATCCACGATATCGATATCGAGCACGCGGTCGGTGGTGCCGTGGCCGGTGTCGCGATTCTACCCGTTCGGGCGCGGTGCGGGCGCGGCGCCGCTCGACGTGCGGGATCCCGTCGACGCGGACGACCTGCTCGACTCACAGTCGCTACTCAACGCGCCGGATTAGACGTACGTTACACGCTCAATTTCTCATCAGTTCAGTCTATCAATCTGGTAAATATTGAGTATTGACGTGAAACTGAACGTCTAACACACGGATTGATGGACTGATCGTTTTTAATTATGCACTTTTTGGTCATCGGTCTGGCGTCAATCACAAATTGATGGACTGAACTGATGCCAGATTGACCGTGCAACCGTTGTCTTAGAAACAGGTATTATAAACACCTGTATTGTGGACCTGTATAGTATACAAAAGCAGGATGCCACTACACCTGTAGTTCTACCGTGAGTTTAAAGCTTTAGTTTTTATCGATACTCGATACCGTATGGCAAATTTTACAGCGCCTCTAGATGTCACTTGCGGAACTAAAATCGCCATACTAAATATTTACGTAGTCGGTATCGAGTATCGATAAATGCTATAGATTTAAACTCATGGTAGAGCTACTGTATACTGTGTAGTATACATGTAGGTTGCTATTACAGCTATATTGCTGTAAATAACTGTCGTGTCATACCGTGTCTTTGCCTGCCATTAGACTTTTCCAATATGCCAGATCAAGACAAGCAGGCCTCGTTTTATCAGCAAGGCTTATCGCCTTGCTAACTCGTTCCGAGAATAGTGTGTGAACAAATAATGTTGTTGTAATGTTCCCTGTATATTAATTGCTATTTGTTCGCGTTGTGGCATTATCAGAGAGGCCAAATTGTGTAATGACGCGCCCGTACCATAAACGATGTAGTTATTATAATATTATATTCTGATTTCTGTGTTTGTTGTGGTGCTATGTCGTAATTAGTGTAAAATAATTTTTAAATTGAACAAACAAACAAAATATTAATTACTTAATACTTATGCAGAAAAGATTAAAAAACTTAAAACCTGTTTTTTTCCAAACTTAGAAGTCAAAAAAGGAATTTTTCATCTATGTAACTAAATATCATTTACTTTACTTCAAAATATATGAATAATAATAATCTTATTTTAGTGTAAAATTTTGTATATTACAATTTAGTATAATATTTCGTGTTTAGGTGAAATAATTATATAATTTTTCGTGCCTTAAAATAATTATTGTATTTACGCTTCAATGGGCATTGTCCAAAAAAAATCACATGTACTTTTTATATTTTTTTCGTTAAAATAGGGTATTTTAAGAATATAAATTAAATAATTTTGAAATTCATTGGCTAGTTTTGTCTCAATAATTTTTTAAAGTTTCGCTCTGACGTCATCATCGGCGGCTAATTGACCTCTGCGGTATGTTTTAAATTTCCTTCTTATTTACAATGGCCGGTTCGTCAAATGCAAGTCATTATGTGAAAGCTGATACAAGAAGCTTACCAAAAGTTCGAAACGTAATGTTGGTCGAATTTATTGTTAATTACTTTATTATTATTTTTTAATTTTTTTTTACAAATTTATTGCCATTGAAGGTCAAACAAAGGTTAAACATATTTGTTCAAAAATATAAAAAATTAATGGGTATTTTTTTCGTTTATGTACAGAAAAACGATCACTGACCTTATTTCTCGAAATGTTTTTGTAATGAGCAAAATTAAAAAAAATGGACAATCCCCATTGTATAACAATACAACGCAGCGCGAATACAGAATTTTCTATTTAAAATTAATCTTCAGGGGCGTTAGTTGACTATATTAATATTCCTCACAAATATATTGCAATAGCACGTTCAACTTATTTTAATTATTGATATTATTAAAAAATATTTTAACTTTCTGTGTAAAATACTAAAGTATTTTATGTAATAAACGTTGTGCATCTTTTAACTTAAAATATGAATTTCTTTCATTTTAGCATAGTAATAGGTGCGTGTTATAGAACAAATTCCATTGTAGACAAAAAACATAGTATTAATTCAAACATTTAGGCTATTAGAAACTTATGATAATAATATATTTCAAATATTATGATAATATATTTCACTAGAATGCAAATATTTAGATAAGATCACAAAAAATAATTTTAACCAAGTATTTATACTCAACATTTTAATCACAGTCACTGAAATAAAAAAAAAATTCAGTGACCTTTCGCTATTGAGTATTGACTGACAGTGTATGGGGTTAGAAATAATATTATTTTCTGAGGTCATTGTACAACCGAGGTTAGGTGCCAATTTCATCAATGCTCAATTAGTTGATGGTTAATAATCATAATTGAATATCAAGTTTTATCTCGTATTAATCATCTAAATGAAAGAAAAGGTATTATTACTATTTACTCCTAACTGAAATACTTTTCTGTTTACTGTTTTTTCCAATGTCTCAGACGGAGACACCATATTATATTGTGTTAATTTGTATTAGCAAGTTGATGAAATTGGAACTTAAGTTATAGGATAGTAACCTGTATTGAAAGCGAGGCACATAATAATAATAATAATTTATGCACATACTATAATAATTTCTTCCATTTTTATATGGTTTATATTTTTACCATCAGAGAAATAGTCTAGTGTTACGTAGGTCTACCATTTGCAATCAATTTTCCTGATAGTAAACACTATCCCCCTTACTAATAAACGTATAAGCTTTGAATAGTTTTTTACAGTTTTACAGAAAGAATACAGTGTTTTGTTCCTGTCACACAAGTGACATTTTTAATTGGATTGAAGAAGACAAAACACTGTATAACTATTCAAAGCTTATACAGCGTTTATTAGTAAGGGGGTATATTTTTAGTTCAATGTATGTACAGCGCAAAAGATTTTGTGTTATATCCTATTATATTTAATGTTGTAGTAATTATGTGACGGTGGGACAAGAAAGGATACTCAAGGATACTCCATCAATCCAAACAGCGTGTTTGCATTCCAAAGTCGACTTATTAATGGTTTAAACCACTGTCAATTTAATACAGAAGCCTACAGGGTGATTGTTTTATGTGATAGCAATTTTTTCGCCGCAAGATAAAAATAACCCTGGTATTTTATTTTATGTGGGCCAGCAGGCGTAGCATGGTTACCATAGAAACGGTTTCTTTCTACGGAAGAATAGACAAAGTGACAGTTAGACAAGACAAAGTGACAGTAAGACAATGGAAATCCGCCATTTTGTCCATAAAATCTGTCAGTATGTCGATTCTTTCTCATGTCTACTGTTGTTATGCTAGTCCTGCTGGTGTATAAAACGCATGGTATAAATCTTGGTTCCACTTTTGCCCCACCCTCTACATCTATTTGTTTAAGGTAATTTGATACAAAGTCTGATATTTTTAAAGCTATAATACCGTCTGCTCCCTTTAAAGCAACGAACAAATCCATACTGTATATGACGTGTTGCATGTTTTTGTATTTAACTATTAACCATGAGGTTTCTATGATTATATTTACAAAAATCTTAACCATCCCATAAATCCAGTAATAATAAAACAGGAACTGTAGTCAAAACCTAAAAACGAGACACATAATGTCATGTTAACTACTATACACGTATAAATATTTTTACCACTAAAGGAGTTTGTGTACAGTTGCGCTGTTAAAATATTTTATGTTATACAGATAGACATGGTCACTTTGGCATTTGTCTTTTTTTACGTTTAAAGTTGTAGGTTAGCAATAAATTACTGAGTTATGTTACCATTGTGTTGTGTTTTAAATTTATATTAGCAGTAATGGCAACACTGGTGACATTTTTATATCTAGTAACACTAAAGATATTTTTTTTACTTGCGACTATCATGGTGTTTGGAATCTCTCCGACTACAGATAATTAAGAGGTCGGAGCATAGAACTTTGTACTAGAGTTGAAAATAATAATAATAATCAGGGTATGTTATAGATTTCTACATATTTTTTTCCGATTCCAGATAGGGTAAGTCCCACCTAGTATTCCAATCACGTGTGTCTACCATTAAAGTGTTGCCATTAATAAAGCCAAAATTAATTTATTCAATTAATAATGCTAAGATTGTGTTGTGTAAATATGGCAGCTATGAATTTTGTTAATAATGTTAATAAGAATGTATATCACTTGTTCCCAACATTATAAAAATCCAAAAAAAAAAAGTAAATTGGTGTATTTTTAAAGGCAGGTGATTTATATTTTGGTATACTTATAATGAGGCATTATTCATGTTATGTATATTTTTGTGGATGTCACGTATTTTAGCCAGGCTAATAAATTAAGTAAAAGGCTTTTTTGAAATAGATTTCGAATTCATAGAAATATATTAATAACTCTTTCAATGCATGAACTTTTGCTATGATGAGATATATTTTATTAGAATCTTTGATCAAAAATATTTTTTCAAAAATATAAAGACGTAAAGATTTTAAGGCCCAGGCCAGTTTAGCTTATTGTTTGTTAAAATATCATTAAATATTTCTCTTTCTTAGGGGGGTATTACATTATCATTTATATTGGATCATTTCTATGATCATATATAGGATCCAATATATATGATCATTTGATCATATCTGCGTATTACATTATCATATTTCATTGATCCTATTTTATGTCATATGTGGTTTCAATAGCCAATGGAGAGCGCTAACAGGTATTGACGTCAGGGTTACTAGATCTCAGAGAATTCGATTTGTCAAAAGACATCGTCATTTTTAATATGGCTTGTTTTTTGTTATTTCAGCAAGATTATCCAAGTATATAATTAGAAAAATAATAACATTACATTATTTGAAACGTATTAACGAACAAGAAATTAAAAACTCTTTTTTATATTAAATAACTGGCAACACCTATTTCTATGACCTTATTGCATCCAATCTCTCAGCAAATGTCAAAAATCTATGATCAAGGAAGAAATGAATCATATGTCTATATTACATTATCCAATATCATTGACTCAATGATCTCGGATCCAATATATATGATAATCTAATATCCCCCTTAAATACGAATAACGAAAGAGAGAACATAATACTTAATAACTTTAACTCTGACAGTGGCAAGGGCCGATTTTTTTAATAATTAATGTAAAATAAAGTCTTAGTTTTTTCAGTATTAAAAATATAAATTTCACTAGGCAATATAATGGGGACCGTTTGCCACAAAAGTATTATCTTCACATCCAAATATTTTGCATTTTATACATCGACTGCTTTTAGAGACGCTAGTATAAGGTCCCCACTAACTTTTAAATTTATTTCTAGATTAAGTATAAATTAACCTGCCAAATTAAATTGATGTATTCTATATTATAGACAATTGTTGACTTGTTTAGCTAAAGATACTCGCAGAGGGCGCTACTGGACATTTTAATCGAAAACAAAAATATAATATACTAGGCCTGTTTCACCACTTCCTGATAAGTGACGAATAGGCTATCCACCAGGCACCAATTCACTTGACAGATCAAGTATAGAGAATCTGTCAAAAAAGTTGTGAATAGCCTATTCGGCACTTTATCAGAGAGTGATGTGAGGCCCTAAATTGATTTATTTTTCACTCTATTAAATAATTATAAATACCAGTAGCGCCATCTACGTATTAGGTTATAAGTTACGTTATATTCAGTAGGGTAGTTGTAATTAATATTTTTATAAATATTTTCACATGCAGAGCTTAGGGTACGCTTGTATATGTTGAGCGATTGTGCCATTCCAATTGACGTGAAAAATTACCGATTGAAACCGAGTACCCAGTGTAAAAATTATATCCGGTAAGTGTACCTGACTGAAAAATGTGAATATGTTCAAAAACTAAAATAAAACATACACGATTAACATTTGTTTTATTTCTCCCGTATTGTCTAATATGTCTTAAGCTATTGAAGATTTTTCTGAGCGGTAATTGTTTTTACTAAACATTAATAGAAATACACTGTATTGAGATATCACTGTTTCTGTAATCTATAATAAGCAATATAATGGATTCATCGTTGCTCCTCTCTTTTACTCTCACATGGACGAAATATTACTATCTCGTTTCTGAGATTTGTTTGAGAAACGATTTAAACATTTTCATGCGGAATTTTAACTCGTAAGAGACATCTTGGAGACATCAGAGCGAAAAATAATGTACGAAATTCCTCATGCTCCGCTATTACTACCTACTTATTCAACTCTCAAGCATAATAATTCATTTTTTGGATAGCTACTAGATTCGATTTCATTCATGTGGCTCCAGTTTCTTCGTTGGACTTCATAGCTTTTATTTTTTTAATCTTTTCGTAATGTTTCTTAGCGATGCGGTATCGGTTGACCAGCATCACTCGCTGCCAACTCCAGGCTGCCCACTTCTGTTGACATATATTTTTTAATAGTTGACATGCTTCGTAAATAGAGGTTCGATTTACTAATAGGACTCAAAAGTCCCACGAGCCCCGCAGACTGCAGAGTTTTAATCGGCCGATACTTTGATCAAAAGCTTGATCAGTACGAAGATGTATGAAGGTTTGTATGTAGGTATGTATGAAGGGCGCACACTAAACGATTTGTATCGGCCGATAATAATGTACTGAAACCCCAATTTGGTCAAACCATGGTCAAACTATCGGCCGAATAAGGCCTAAGGCTAAATATTAAATAGTCAGTACTTAATATGCGACCCGGTCTCAAGACACGGTTCGGCTCTGTGATTGGTCCAAATTTTGACAGCCAACCAATCACAGAGCCTGAACCGTGTCTTAAGACCGAGATGCACCTTGAGTACTGACTATTTATACCGGCCTAAAAGTCTGTAGTCTGCGGGGGCTCTTAGCCCGGCCGCACATTGTCCGAAATTTCTGATACGAAACAGTTGAACGTCTGCGCTGTCTCTTACATTTTGTACTGAGCCGAGTGAGCTCGAACTCGCCGGAAGGATATTTCGGATAGTGTGCGGGGTGGCGGTCCGGCGAAATTCAACTGTTTCTGATCAGAATTCGGACGATGTGCGGCCGGGCTTAAGCTGATCGCACATTTGTCAGCACCGTACGCGCCGAACGCACCGCATAGACAGTACACTAAATACGGCGCGTAGATTCATTTCATACAATAAATTCTATAATGCGGTGCGTACAGCGCGTGCTTGGTGGCACATCTGCGATCACCCTTAGATGACGCTTAACGTGGCGAGACCACACTAGGCGACAATACGCTGCAGCTGAACGACGCGTCAGGCGAGTCGCGACACTTCACGTTGTTGTACTGTATTGTGTCGCATCACTCGCATCGCTGCCGCGTAGTACGGCTGCTTAGACGATTGACGATTGCATACAAATATATTGGCCGTGCCATGCTGCATTGATTCGCAGCACGATACGAAGAGTGGAAGTGTTGTGACTCGTGTTTAAAAATTTTGCTTTATAATTGTTAAATAAAAGATTTAAAGTCAACAAACTACATTTTATTTTAATAACCTAACAACAAACCAAATCACTTTTATTAACAAAATGTGAATCTACCCACGTAGCAAGCATTCACAAACAATCTTTTCACAAACAATTGACAACCTAGCCATTAAAACTAGTTTAAATGCTTTCTCGTAAAATGCATGATAAATACAATGATCAGATAAAATGCATGCTTCGTAATGACTTTTCAAGTTAGTACAATTTGACTTCTACTCCTTACTAATAGAAGTATTTACTTATTTAGAACTTAGAAGTATTTACTTATTTAGAACTTACAAGTATTATCTTCTGTATAGTAATTATTTTTATTAGTAAGGAGGTTATAATATATTTCTTTATATTTAGGAACTCTAATGCACAATTTTTATACTTTAAAATTTACATTAGAATAGTTTTAAAATTTTGGAACAAACGTTTTGAACAAATATAATTTCATATGGCTTAAACATTTCATTTTTGGCGTTCATAGTCACCATTAGCACAATATACACTATGTGATATGAAAATGCATGAAAGTGCACTAATTAAATTTGATGAGGTGTATTCTCTTGGCCAGCGTGATGGTATTATGATCCAGAGGTGCTAGTGTCAGTTGTCTTCTTCATTCTCAAACATCTCACTGTAGTCTTGGGAATGCTGGAATTCTTTCATGTCCTGAACAAACAAACTTGATGTGAGAATGAATAAGAACACAACTTTGTTACAAAAGCTATTGAATAATACTAGATTAGCCCACACTAAATATATAGCTAACAATAAAATTACACAAATACAGCTGGCAAAGTGATTGAAAATTCTTATTCCAAAAAAATTTTAATACAGTAAGGCGCTTTGCGGACGACGGGGCGCGGGGGTTTTTTGGGCGCGGGAGGCTTTTTGTCCGCGGACATGCCGCGCCGCCAGTGGCAGCCGGGCACCTGTGCGTTGGTAATATAGGATTCCCTTTGTGCTATCGTTCGCGGCGAAATTGACCAGCCCGCCCCGCCCAGTCGTCTGGAAAGCGCCTAAAAAGCCTCAAAGAAGTAAAACGAAAAATAAAATATGTTGTGCCATTATTTATTCTTGAATTTGGTAATTTTCACACTAAACAAAAAAATTGCTTTTAATTTCAAAATAACAAGCGTTACAACGCAATATGCATGCTCAATTAAATAAGAATGCTATTTACTTACTTGGAACATTCCATTAGCAACAGCAAAGCCAGTCATAGCAATAGCTGCAAACAGTGCTGCTAATATTTTATTTCTTGTCTGGTTTGGAAAATTTGCTATTTCACTCTCAGACTGTGTGCCCGCTGACTTCTTTTTTGCATTCTGCTTGTTGTATTCTGTAAATAAAAGTGTATATTTGTTTTTTTTCTAGTTTCATGAGATACATTTATATTTTTATAATAAATAGGCTATAGGCTACTTGACCTACTTTTTTTCTTCATGCTAATCGCTTCTTAATCATTCATTTTCACAAAAAAACTAATATTTTAATATTTTACACAGTAGAAACCCATAAAAATGTTGATTGAAAAATATGCCTTATATATGGCGATGAAAACACTGTCCGCCATAGTGTGACGTCATACGTTTTGTATTTTAAACTCTTTTTATTGAACATTTTTCTATGTGCTAAATGTACGAGTCTGCCCAAAAATTATAAAAGAATTAAATAAGAAATTAGAAATAATTTGTAATGTTGAAAACTTTTGGAAAAAACTTTTGGCCATTTCATTTCCCGTCTACAATAATGGAGATAATATATAAAACTGATGTTTTATTTGAATTATTCAAGAAAATATATTTTACAAATCTTTCTAGGGTTATTCTTATTATTTATGTACAAATAAACTTACATATAACGAGCACAATAAATAAAAGATATTAAATTACGAGTCTGATGACGTCACATCTAAATCGGAAGTACCGCAAAAGCGTTTACGTCAGTACAAATCCTATTTTCATAAAATCATATTTTCAAATCGACTTTATTTATCAATCATAAGCTTTTATTTGATGATAAGGGTGAAATACGGTTTCCTAGGCCAAGTTCTACTAGAAATATGCATTTGTTCAATGAAATTAAATATAGGTCAAGTATCCTATTGATTTTAAAGAAGACACAACATTGTTTTAATTACATTTTAAAAGTAACACTCACCGTCTGTGACATTTCTAAAATTTTTCTGACTAATCCTTGCCACAAACCTACTCAAATTATTAATTGCTTTAACATGATTAGCTAGTGTGGGATTTGGAAAGGGTGCTTTGACCAAAGGTGCCAGGTAAGCAAACACAACAGCATCGAATGACGTAGGTCGGTTTCCAAAGAAATATTCGCTCTCCCCGAGCCTGTCCGACAAAGTTTTAAGGCACTTTTCTGCTTCAAGAAATGCCTGAAATTAAGAGATGCTTCATTAATATGTTTCACAAAGTTAATAGAATTTTTGCATTTTTTATTAATAAACCTACAGTTCTTTCGATTTCTCTCAAGTCTGCGTGTTCTCCAAACAGAGCTTCTATCATGTCTTTGGCGGCATTCTGATATCTTGATGGGTAGTAAAAATTAAATGGTAGCTGCAAGGCCTTCGCATATGTGGGTCTGGTCAAATCTCCATAGTTCTTCTCGTCTACCCACCAGCAGTACTGATAAGCTGGATACAACTTGTCTTTCAAATATTGAGTGAAAGCACTGGCTTCTGCTGCCTGTTTTGTGTTCAAATGAAGATCAGTGCTGTAATGCTGAAAATTGCAAAATTAGTATTTTACTCTTTAGCTAGCGGAAGAAGATAAGTATTTTTATGTCAATACCGTTTTCATGTTAACATTACCGAATAAAATCAATAAGAAACCTACCAAAGTCTTCAGATAGTCAACAACTTCTTCAAAATTTGTCAGTACCTTCCTCCCATCCCTAACGACTGGAAGAGTGCCTTTTGGTGTGAAAAATGGATTACTGACTTCTCTGACTTTAACAGGCACGCCGATAAATTTCATATACGTCTGAAAATAAAAAATTTCTTATACCCGGTAGAATGTGGAACTGTGTAGATTACAAGTTACAATTTTCGGGCAACCTACCAAAACTTTTAGGCATTCTAAATCAATTGAAGCTAAACCCCATTCTCCTCGCCATATGTCTAATTCTATACTAGCCATACTTTATTTATATTTTAAATTTATAAATGTTTTAAGATATAAAAATTTATGCATTGCACAATTTTTTAAAAACTTTGATGACAACTGACATTTCTTCTTCTTCTTCTTCTTTTATTTATGGCAAATCTGACATTTGATAATGTTAATGTCAACTTTGACATATGGCATAGACCTTTTTTTTTTAATTCGTCCCGGTCGGGACAGGCAAAGGGATATGGCATAGACCAACGAATACTTCTGTTGCGCTTAAAAATCCAACTTTAGAAAAAAAAAAATCTGTGGCTTCATACTAATCTGACCTATCTTCATGGGAAAATCGTTATAACTTCCAAACTATCTGACTTAGAGCATTGAAGTAAAGAATTTATTTAAGATAAAAACCTCCTCTATCTTTTTAAAATAAAAAAGAACCAGTTTAATGTGCTAGATTTTTCACAAAAAGCCATTAATTAAAAAATACACAATTTTTTTTCTTAAAGTTTGGTTTTTCTATATTTAACTTCATGAAATTTATAACATATTGCCCGTGTAAGCGTAGTTCACAAGTTTAGCTATCAAATGAGACCTTTTTTATCTTCATAGGATATTTACATAAGAAGTACTGGTCAGATTAGTGTGAAAGCCCGAGAAAAACTAAAATGGCTGCCATTTTACAACAGTGAGAGAGAGATAAAATTTGAGGGCCAATTTGTCGATAAAATATGCCATAGATGACATTGACATGACATTAAAGGATCGGACACCGGTGTCGGGACACATTGTATATATTTTAGAACATAAATGATATTCTTGTATTATTTTTAATTTTTAATCGGCCCAATTGGGCCGTCTGTTGTTTAGTCTGCATCGAGCGCAGTCACGAACGTGCTGCGTCTTGTCTTACCTAAATAAATTGAAAATGATGCCGTGCGTGTATCGAAAATGTACCAATTATGACTCGAAAGTAAACAAAACACATGGAATCTCTTACCACATGTCTTGATTGCAATAAATACCTCGATTATTTACATTTTCAATTATTTTTTCGAACAATCTGGAAAAATCGAATTTTCGTCATAGCTCAGGCGTTCGACGTTTAAAAATAGAACTGTCTCTTTTATGTAAATGGTTTTTCGTATCTTTTGTTTCACTTATCTGTCAAATTTGTCAATGTTTGCAATTTTGAATTTGAAAATTGGTCGGAAGAGATTTAAGCCGGAAAATAGTATGGACGTATCACGTAACATATCTGTTTAAGTAGAATATCATTGATAATTCCTGTGACATTTGGTGTGAATATCGGTAAATAGGGCTATTTCTTTCGTTAATTTTAGCTGAAACATCTTATTTATTTATTTATAAATTCTTTATTTGCATTATAAACAATATAAAATAACAAAAACAACATTAGGCAAGGAACATAGCAAATAGGCGGCCTTACCGCTTTCGGCGGTTTCTTCCAGGCAACCAAAATATGGTGGCAGAAAATAATGTTAAAGTGCTAAACTTAAACAAAGAAAAAAAAATAACCTCATATATTTATAAAATATATATAGTAATATATTTATATATTTTATTATGTGTAATACATATCACATTCAACACACACACATATATATATATATATATATATATATATATATATATATATATATATATATATATATATATATATATATATATATATATATATATAATATATATATTCAACACATACATTATTGAGTCTTTTTCAAATTGAAATGTATCAAGTTTTACATTGTTTTGCCCAGTTTTGTAGCAATTATTGATGGTATTCCCGATAGTTGTCTACCTATACGCCATCTAGTAACTAAAATGGAAACTGTTTGACAATCAAATTAAAAAAAATAGGAAAATCCCTCATTACCGATATGAAAAAAAAATAGTATATGATTTTTGAAAGCCTATCCATGGATATCCCACACGCTAGATGAATGATTGGTCTCGCGCGTGCGCTACGACTAGATACCGTCGGAGTACTTGAAAAATGCCAGTCGCGCCTATGGTCGCGCCGCAAGCTTCGGGTGAGGTAGATGTGTCGATAATTTTCGAAATTTTAAGTTACGTCCGTAGCAAAATGCCAGTTTGCGTAGTAAGACTTAACACTACAAGAAACAATAAAGATACTGGCATCACATACCATCAGTAAATATTATATAAATCGTCATATGCACAGAAAAATAATATAAGCGGATCGGAGTACCGCTTGATGTTCAGTGTTGCCAATTACCATAAACTAAAAATTCCCAAATTTTTCTGAGATTGTGATTTTTATTTATTTACTAGCTATTGCCCGCGACTTCGTCCGCGTGGATTTCAGTTTATAGCGCGCGATGTCAACAAAATTGGTGTCAAAAGCTTTTATAAAAAAACCCTGGTACCCCTTAAATCAATACAGCTGTGCAGTGTGCATACAATAAGTACTTCATTTTTGTATATTAAACTTTATATTTTATGCCAAATTTTAAAGCTTATTTAGCCCCCCAATTACACAACTTTACCCATAAACTATTTATCATTGATAGGTTTAGCCCAAATTTCACCAACGTCAGTTAGTGTTAACAGCTTGTTAAAATGTCCTGTCTTCTCTTTCATTCATATGAAAAACGAAACAGCTAACGTGATACTAATTCGAGCATTAACTTTAACAGTCGTTGGTGAAATTTGGTCTTAAGGTTACGTCACTGCCTGCACAGATAAGGTACCGAGTTATTTAATACCGTAGAATAGATATAACAATCGAAAAAAATCGAGACTTAAATGTAAGATGATACCACCTCTTATAGAAAGACTTTTGAGCAAGCGGCAGCGCGATGCAGAAGACGCACGGCGCCATCTATTATGAATTTTTTGAACAAATTTACGACCCTTACGACCCTTTTTTCCAGTAAAAAAGTAGCCTATGTCCTTTCTCAGGCTTTAGACTATCTGTATACAAAATTTCATTACAATCGGTTCGGTAGTTTTGGCGTTTGGCGTGAAAGCGAGACTGACAGACAGACAGACAGACAGACAGAGATACTTTCGCATTTATAATATTAGTATAGATTATGTGCACACTGCACAGCTGTTTTTGGGTATTTTGATTAATTAAGGGCCGCGCTACACCGGAATGGCAGCGGCGAGGCGAGCACTTTCAGCGCTGCCATTCCGGTGTAGCGCGGCCCTAAGAGGGGTACCACTTACCAGGGTTTTAAAAAGTTTTTAAATTTGATACAAATTTTGTTGACACCGCGCGCTATAAACTAAAGTCCACGCGGACGAAGTCGCGGGCAACAGCTAGTTATGAATAAAATCAATAATATATAATAAAGTAGGTGTTACAATAATGAAGTAAAAAATAAAGCGCCATCTGTTTTCATATATTAGAATTAAAATGTTGATTGCATTGATATATTTTCTGGATGGAATATAAGCCAACACGGTACACTCGAACTCCTTAGAAATGCAGTAGGAGTTCTATAAGATAAGATAGATTGATTATTATTATAGCAAGTGATAATATTATTAAACATAATATTCTAACGTATTAAAAACTATAAACAAAAACATTATAACTAATAAGTATGATTAGTTCTATGTTACAATGAAGTAAAAAATAAAATGCCATCTGTTGAATCGTATTAGAACTAAAATGTTCATTGCATCGATATATTTCTGGATTTTTTATAATATTATACATAAAATATATTTAAGATTTTTGAAATATTATTTTAATACACATCCAAGACCCAGGAACATTGAAAACTTTTTGTTCCGCCTGCGGGACTCGAACCCAGGACCCCCGAGATGAGCGCTGTATAATATTAGTATAGATTTATTTATTATAATATCTTATTTTTTTTATATAATATGTTACGCTCAAAGACCGAAAACGCTCAGTGAGCGAACAGCAACTGGCCTGGTTTCATTGAAACCAGAGTGCTCTTGTGTATTGCGCACACACTTGGGCACTTTAAAATTACTCCTGTGTAACTGGCCTGGTTTCATTGAAACAAGAGTGCTCTTGTGTATTGCGCACACACTTGGGCACTATAAAACTACTCCTGCGTAAAGTGCTCTTATGTATTGCGCACACACTTGGGCACTATAAAATTACACCTGCGTAACTGAACTAGTTTCATTGAAACCAGATTGCTCTTGTGTATTGCGCACACACTTGGGCGCTATAAAATTACTCCTGCGTAACACGGCCTGGTTTCAGAACGCGTCGTGGCCGTTTTCATTAGGGCCACAACACGAATTCGCGTCGTGGCTGTTTTTAAATGCTCAGAACGCGTCATGGTTTTACTCGATTACCACAACGCGTTGTGGTCGAATAACACGTCAGCCCCGACACGAATTTCGCTTTGTAGTATTTCTGTGATTGCCAGAACGTGTCGTGGCCGTTTTCACTAGGGCCACGAGTCACGACGCGAATTTCGCGTCGTGGCCGTTTCACTATTACCACAACGCGTTGTGAGCCATTTTTTCGCTCACTGAGCGTTTTCGGTCTTTGAGCGTAACATATATACATAGTGGCTGAGTGGATGAGCGCATTAAAATCTCTAGATATGGTAGCTGGTTCGAATTCCGCCAACGGAACAAAAAGTTTTCAAAGTTCCTGGATCATGAATGTGTATTAATAAATATGAATTATGAGTATCATATTATAATAAAAATCTTAAATACAGTTTATATTTTATGTACACAATACAGTAATAAATGAGAACACAAATTTAACATTTGCTTTTTTATGACTCGTTCTTAACTTTCGTTAAACTTCCTACCATTGTTTTTGTATTGTTTTCTCATCAATATTGTACCCATTATATTTCGTTGACCTAAACAACGTTGTTATTTTATCGCATTCTTTTCGAATGGACTTTATTCCAATGGTAAAGTTTATCTGGTGATTGAAAAATCAGCACTTACTATACAATAATAATAAATTACAAGACCACAGCAACTAATTTTTCCCCATTGATTGGGTACCAGTCACGTATCTGGCAACCCGATTATCTACGCACACAACAATATTTGTGCATTGTTTTACACAGCCTACAATATTGAGGTGCCGCATTCAGAAATCTGAATTTTCTATACAGCGCGGTATCTAGTCGAGCGCGCGCGCGATACCAATCATTTATCTAAGCCCACACGCATAAGTTAGATGAAAATTTTTGGAAAAAATATATATTTCAGTTGTACCTATCATGGGGACCCCTAAATTTTTTTATAATTTTTCCTTTTTTTATATCAAAATCTTAATGCGGTTCACAGACTACATCTACTTACCAAGTTTCAATAATATAGCTCTTATAGTTTCGGAGTAAAGTGGCTGTGAGCCTGTGACATACGAACGGACAGACAGACATGACGAGTCTATATTTTCCGTTTTTTGCCATTTGGCTACGGAACCCTAAAAAGTCTTAGCTCATACATAGGAAGATTTGCACCCAGAATTTAGAGGACCCGCTGCCCGCATCCGCAGACCAAAGACCTAGATACCCTCCTAGACCTCTAATGTGGAGGCCGCAGCCCGCAAGTCGCAAGTACTCGCTAGTCGCAACTCGCAACTTCGCAAGTCGCAACCAAAGAGAATATAATCACTACGTTTTGTCGCAACGACGCGCGAGCCGTGAGGAATGACGATAGATATTATGCTCTATGTAAAATCAAAGATTATAGACTATAGAGTGTAATGACATATTATGTCAAAAAATCTATGAAGGAGAAGAAAAACTTGTTTTCCCTTTTTTGGATGACCGCTGATAAATCATAAATCTAAAGTTTGTTAATAAATAGTCCAGAATTAACGAATCAACGATACTTTTACTATTTTATTTGCGACACGTGTAATCATTGTAATGGTGGCATGGTTAGTAGGGCAGCAATAATTTGTACAGTGCTGTGTTATTATACATTATTGTGTAATGTGAACTGAACAAAAATTGTGTAAAATCAAACTTGATTTACAACTGTACAGTGCACTGGAATGGTTTATTTATAATCATTATTGCGTGTAGCGTGATCCCAGGTTGCTTTTCATAAATTAATAATTCTGTACAAGTTGAGATCTAAATAAACATCATGTCTATACAATGGACTTTTATAGCCGGCTATTTATATTTCGAGATTGCTATCGTCATAATTATGATACTGCCGATATTTAGCCCTCGGCGATGGTATAACTTCTTCCGTTCCCGTTTGTTTTCTATGTTCAGAGAACATGCAGCTGTGTACTTCTATGTCCTGTTGGGAGTATTGGCCTTGTTCCTCCTAGATGCTGTTAGAGAAATGAAAAAGTACTCGCACTCATCTGATCATGTTCATCTGGCGAGCGAAATGAAGGGCAATGTTAAGCTGTTTAGAGCCCAAAGAAACTTTTACATCACTGGCTTTGCAATATTCTTAGCTTTTGTGATAAAGAGGCTGGTCACTATGATTATCATTCAGTATGAGCTTCAGTTGAAGGCTGACGCGATCATTAAGAAAGCGGATGAGACGGTGAAACAAGCCAAGACTGCTGTACTGGCAAACACAATTCAAGATGGAATGGACCTACACAAAGAAAATGAGGACTTGAAAAATGAAATCGCCACAAAAAATTCCATGCTAGAGGAGCAGAAAATGAGAATTAAAGAGTTGGAAGAAGAAACAATTATGTTGAAAGCAAAGTATGAGGACATAAGGAATGGAGAAGGAGATAACTAACAAGGATCAGAGAGAGATTAATTATAATTTATGGTCTGTCAAGAAAGTGAAGAAATAAAAAAGTGGCAACATCATAGTGTCATCCCTTTTTTCTTAGGCCGTGTTCGTCGGCATAATTTTTTGTGCATTAGCTGCAAAACATAGATATTGTGCATGTCCAAATCATGTCATGCCATGGCAACGACAACTGTTTACGTCTTGACATTTAACCCATTTAAATAATATTATTACATCGTCGATAATTTCCTCCACTAAATTTTCCAAGTGATCCATATCCATTATAGACCTGGGGTCAGTGACAGATTTTCATGACCAAGTCCCTCCCAAACGAAACTTCATAAAATGAATAAGGGACTTATACTATGAATACTAGCGACCATCAGCTGCGACTCCGTTAGTGGGGTGGACAGTGGCAGCCTCCCAAAAATAAAGAAAAACATTTTTTTCAGTCATGTCCTCTCATTTGAGAATTTGTCAGAGTATTGTTAAAATACCCTAGTAAACAAATAAAAAAATCAGCTAGCTGTAAGTCAGTGAAAAAGTCGTCAGCTGATAAGTTTTAGTAGGTATAGATGTTGTTGCCTTACACCTTTCAAGGTACCAGCTGACAAACTTTCCACTGAGATACAGCAAGCTGACATTAATTTTCATTCATAGTAGCATATAAACGATCACCAGGTAAATTTTTAGCTGAGAGGAAATCATTGAAAATATAATTTTTTTTTCATATTCAAGGAGCTGACGTATAATCCTCCATGTTATGGTCAGCTGACTATGTTTTTCTTTCAAAATACTACATAAACTATACTCTGATACATTTTCAAATGAGTGGAAATGACTGAAAATTTTTTTTCTTCATGGCTGCCACTGCCCCGTGCCCACCCTACCCACGGAGTCGCAGCTGACGGTCGCTAGTATTCATAGTATAAGTCTCTTATGGATTGTACAAAGTTTCGCCCGGGAGGAAATCATTGACCAAAAATTTACCTGGCTCCCGGGCCAATATATTCCATAATAAAATAATCAAACACTATCATAGTGTTAATAAATTATTTTATTCAATTTAGGCTTATGTATTTATGTTTAGCTTTTATTATTTTAATGTCATGTATAAACAATTAATAGGTACGTTGTTTACGACTTGACCAGCAACTTATTATGGCGTTGCCATGACATGTTTTGGACATGCGCAATAGAAGGTTTGTCCAAAAATACGCCGACGAACACGGCCTTAGATTGATTTGAAAGGGATGACACTACGATGTTGCCACTTTTTAATTTTTTTACTTTCTTGACAGACTATACAACTGTGATTATAAATAATGGTGCTTGATCTCAATCAGATAATGGACATTAAAGTTTATGGAAGTCATAAGAAGAGTTAAAAAAAAAAAAAACTAGTAACAATATTAACACATTAGTATAAAAAATACTGCTTAGCTCATGTTCAAAGCAATACTTAATATTTAATAACATTACTTCTAACACTTTAAGAGGGCGACTAACCCCAAAAATCAAACATCGTCCTTCTAGTAGGGGAGGTAGTGCTATCGTTTGCTAAGTCATTTCATACCGACCAAATTTTTGTCCAGCGGTAGCTTAATATTTATCAATCAACATAATCAGAGTCAGTCGCCGCACCCGTGGTGGAATGTTAACTGAGAGTATTTCAAAGTTGTAAAAAAAATAATTGCGAAAAGTGATTTTATACCGAATGAAAATTTTATGGATGATTATTGAGGTCATGCTTAACCAAAAATGCACCGTCAGCCGTATCGCAGACGGGGGATTCAACGTCAGTCGCGTTACTGAACTATGTTAAAAAAGTTAAAATATAAAGTCATTTCATACCGTACAAAATTTATACAGGTGAATGTTGATACCTTTTTAATAATAAAGACCACCGTCAGTCGTTAATATGCGGGTGGAAAGCCCGTCAGCCAGCGATATAAGTTATAACCAATATAGCCCTATTTCGCGCTCAATGTATCATAGGGCGTCGCGTAGACGACATTTCCACCTGCAAATATTCAGCTGACGGCGATTTTCGTTTGAATTAACCATTAAATTGTCCCACATAGCAATTTCAAGTAATTAATTCGATAGTCAATATTTGTGAAGAAGAATTATATACATTTTACTTTAAAAGCGCCATCTGTTGTTATATACTAAAACTAAAATAACACCTACCGAACCTGAACGTGTATAATCTAGATATGAAGCTTTATTGGGTGCGAATTGGGATCTTTTTAATGTCAATTCAATACGATTCCCAACAACAACTTTGAGATACTCTCAATTTTTATTCCACCCATACTGGAGTAGCTGACGATCAAAACTCTTATGTATTAATAGAATAGTATTAATGTTACGATTTTCGCTCGGTATGAAATTACTTTTTAAAATGAGCGCGACCTCCCCTACTATTCTCTATTCACACTCACGTCTTTCATATGCCAGGTGAAAAAGAACGACGCGGATTCATCACCAAATTAGTTTTTTCTCAATAACTCGATAAATATACAACATTATAAAAATCCGCTAGGTCGATCTTTCAATGATAGAATTGTATACAATGTGTTAAAATATTAACTTAGTTCAATGCACGGTTATGGCAATAAATGAAAAATTCGTGAAAATTAGATGCATCTTTGTGATTTTTTTCTATCGAGAAAATTTTAAGATATCGTGTTTTTGCTCAGATCGAATTCTCGGAAACATAATGTAGTATCTATTAATTATAGAAAATGAAACAATTCGGGGCTTATTTTCAAGTATAAAAATTAATTATAAAATCGACACTTTAGGGTTAGTCGCCCCCTTAAAGCGATAAATTTTATTAATATATTGTGTAACGATGAATATACAAGGGATTTACTCATGCATTTTATATAATAAGTTCTATGTTAACAAATGAAAACTGTTATATTAAATTTGATAAAATTGTTTTGATTATCGTTATTTGCTACTTAGTAAGTTTGTGTTGTGGTATCTATTGAATACAATTTTATTTGGAGTTGTATTTAAAGAAACATAATATGACAATTAACATCTAAATTAAAAAATTTACTGGAAATTTAATAAAATAATAGAAAACTTGCCTTTTATTTTTGCTGTCTCATTACTTAATACTTAGGTTTGTTTGGAGTTAAAAAGTATTAAGCGTAGATCAAATTATTATACTACATATTTTATAGGTATGTTGTTTTTAAATTAATATTTTAATAAACTGCTTTCTCGATAAATAGCTTTTTATTTAAATAAATCCCATGGGCCATATTGTCGTTGCACCTGCCAGTCTAGTATGTGTTTTTTAGTAAAATTCTCAAGGGTAGGCAATAAACGTATTTTATTATCAATAAAGTAAAAATGCAGTATGGTGGCAACTGGCTAATCTAATTATGTATGAACTGTGACATTTATCGATAAATCAATCAATCATTCAATAAAAAATAAAATCCTGAAAATTTTACTAAAATCACATACTTACTTATAGGACTTGGCAGGCGCAACCATAAACCTATAATCTCAGACTACTAAGGGGATACTTCATACTACGTATCCTATAATAATGCATAATGTATATAGACCAACAAAGAGTGCGAGAGAGAAGAAAATCCTTTATGGAATTATAACAAGATGAATCTATTTTATCGTTAGTATATTCTCCATTTATAGACATCTTATGCTCGTTCATTGCTCATAATCACATTAGGCTCTAGTTGTAATATGAATTCTCTTCCTTTTATATTTAATTTATGTAGATTGTATTTATGTTTTTAAGGCTAAGAAACAATATTTTGCTGTACTTATTTGCTTGTTCTGGTTTTTTCTGTTTCATTATTTTATCTTGTATTTGCATGGTCGCATGAAGTCATCACCCGTGCCCGCTGCATGGCAATCAGTTTACGTTAAAAGTTATAACTGTTCACATTTTTCGCCTCAACTCTGACGCTGGCAACTCCTAAATGGGGAGGCTTACGCCAAAAGAAGAAGAAGAAGAAGATGAAAAGAGAGAGGCAGTCTAATGTGAACTGTAATGGTTTGTAAAAACGGTTGCACCAGACTCAGAGGCGTAGTAAGGTACGCGCACAGTGTGCCGGGCCGGATCGGGGCCACGGCCGTAGCTAGGGGGGGGCATTGTGGGGCAATGCCCTACCTTAAAATCATAATGCCATACCTTAAAAATGCCAAAACCTAAGAAAATCAATCAAATATGATTTTTTTTTACTTCCGCCCTACCTCTAACCAATGCTGCCCTACCTCAAATCTGACTCTAGCTACAGCCCTGATCGGGGCTCAGCGCAGCGCAAAATGCGCTATAGCACACTATTGCCGGGTCGGGTCGCATCGCATTGACGGATTTTAACGCTCACTGTGCCGGGGTGGGTCGGCGCGCAATGCATTGACGGATTTTGAGCCGAGGCTTGCCGGGCCGCATCGCATCACTTCCGCGCGCCGCTTGCCATAGCACACTGTTGCTGGGGCGCAGCGGATCTTGCCGGATCGCAGCGGGTCTTGTCGGGCCGTGTCGCATTGACGGAAATCCGCCGAGCAAAAATCCGCGCCGATGCGCCCCAGCACAGTGTGCGATACGCGCATCCGCTTCCATACAAATTGTATGGAGGCGGATTTTTGCGATGCGCCCCGGCACGCTGAGCCCCGGCACGGCCCGTCTCAGTGTGCTCACTCCATAAGGGGGGTATTACATTATCATTTATATATGATCATTTGATCATATCTGCATATTACATTATCATATTTCATTGATCCAATTTTTCGTCATATGTAGTTTCAATAGCCAATGGAGAGCGCTAACGCTGACAGGTATTGACGTCAGGGTTACTAGATCTCAGAGAATTTGATTTGTCAAAAGACATCGTCATTTTTAATATGGCTTGTTTTTTGTTATTTCAGCAAGATTATCCAAGTATATAATTAGAAAAATAATTACATTACATTATTTGAAACATATTAACGAACAAGAAATTAAAAACTCTTTTTTATATTAAATAACTGGCAACACCATCCTGATCCAATCTCTCAGCAAATGTCAAAAATCTATGATCAAGGAAGAAATGAATCATATGTTACATTATCCAATATCATTGACTCAATGATCTCGGATCCAATATATATGATAATCTAATATCCCCCTAATAGTTAAGGTTATCGTCAAATATGGCGTCTATTATGGACTTTTACTAGGGATTTGACAGTTCATTTGACATTTTGTTATGTTAGTTGGTGCAACTCACCCTTATGCTGTATCCACACATGCCGCCGGCTTCGGTTGCAACTTGCAAGGCAGGCTGAAAGCCGGCGGCAAACCCGGCGGCATGTGTGGATGCGCCATTACTACTTTTATTTGACAGGAGTGTTGACAGGTCATCACAAGTCGACACACGTTTTTATGCCATTTCGGCATTTGCAATTTATTGTTTAATCGTTAGTTATTTTCTACAAATACTGTTATTAAAAACAATGGTAACTTGTTCTGTAGTGTTCTGCAGTGTAAATCATACAAATAATCCTGAAAAATATACATTTCACAGGTAAATAATCTTCATGTCCTAATTGCTACGATGTGTTTATTTTTGCTATATTCTGCCTTTACTTCTCTATTTTATATAAAATATTGTCAATCTTCCCTTTTACTTTCATATTTTGCGTTACTAAAGGTACTATATTGTTCTTAAATTACACAATTTTTAAAGAAAATTTTTTCATTCAATTTTTTTACATATACGCTAGTGCTTGAATCAAATTTATCGATATGCTAATCGATATTTAACAATAATTAAAACTAATCTAAAAATCCTTTACCTTTATATATTTTATCACCTTAAAAAAGTACATATCTTATTTTAACGATTATTTTTAAATAATAAACATCTTTTGACATAGTTTAAAATTGAGGTTTTACAGATCAGTCACTTGAATCTAATAAACTACTCATTGAATGCAGCTTTCAATAATATAATATAGAGTGACTCTACGCCTTCACATTAAGTCGCGAGTAGTGCTGCAGCAGCGTGACTTCTATACTAATGAGTAGACATCGGATTATATGCATTTGCATTAGAGATGTGCCGACTAGTCGCCGACTAGTCGGTAAAGCCGACTATCCGGCCACTTTTGTAGTCGGCGACTAGTCGGCGAATAGTCGGCAAGAAGCGCCGACTAATCGGCTTTTTACTTTTTTGCTATTATTGAAGTTATAATAAAGAAAAACCTTGATTATTATTTATAATGTGTTCAGATCACACTCAATCAGTGTTACAAATTTTAAAATTATAGTCCGTCAAGAAAGTGAAGCAATTAAAAAGTGGCAATAGCGTAGTGTCATCCCTTTTTTCTTAGATTGATTTGAAAGGGATGACACTACGATGTTGCTACTTTTTAATTTCTTCACTTTCTTGACAGATTATAAATGAAGTATTTCTGAACTTGCTTGCTAGTAAAAAAATATCTTTGTAAATTTAATTTTAACAAACAAATTAAGTATGTATTAGTAAAGATTTCATGTACATGAAATATTTAATGAAAACCATCAACTGTATCATAGCTAAACAAAATAAAGTAATGTACGTGAATAGAAGTAAACATTCTTAACACAATTTGACACGAAACAGCAGTAAAAAAGCGTTACGGAAACTTCCGAAACCATGATCGGCTTGGCCGACTAATCGGCCGATTAGTCGGCTTCTTTGCAGCCGACTAATCGGCTAGTCGGCTAGTCGGCCAAAGTCATGATCGGCACATCTCTAATTTGCATACTTGCGTATGCAAATGCATGTAATGGCACTTTTGAGGCGATATTGCATATTTTAGAAATTTTTCGTTGATAGTGCATATTTCGGTAGTTTTGTCGTAGTCTCCAAACTAGCTATCATGCACACACTAAGGCCACAAAACAGAGGTACGATAGATCGAAACACTTAAAATATGTGGTTCCATTCTCATTTAAAGAATGCAATACACCCCGATAGCAGCGTTGCCAGATTTTTTTGTACCAAGTCGGGACTTTGGAACTTTTTGAGAAAAAGGATTCTTTAGTCAAAAGCGGGACAATGTAAAAAAAGGTATAAAATCAAAAGTTTTTTGAATTTTTTATCTTTTTATTTGCGTTATAATAACGTTTACGTGACAAAAGATAGCTAAAGTACCCAAAGAAAATCCTCCCCTCTACCTCCCGTACTTTTATCTTCATTACGCACCTCTCTTCCTCAGCACGCTGCACGCTATGCAACGTACGTGACGTTCGGGCTTTCCCCGAAAAGCGGGACTGAGCCTGTCCCGCGCGGGACATTTAATGTTGATGAAAAAATTGGGACGTCCCGCCAAAATCGGGACGTCTGGCAACGCTGCCCGATATCTTAGACGTGGGAGAGCCATGCTTCGGCACGAATGGGCCGGCTCGACCGGAGAAATACCACATCCTCACAGAAAACCGGCGTGAAACAGCGCTTCCGCTATGTTTCGCCGAGTGAGTGAGTTTACCGGAGGCCCAATCCCCTACCCTTTTCCTTTCCCTACCCTCCCCTATTTCCTTCCGTACCCTCCCCTATTCCCTTCCGTACCCTCCCCTATTCCCTTCCCTACTCTCCCCTATTACCCCTTAAAAGGCCGGCAACGCACCTGCAGCTCTTCTGATGCTGCGAGTGTCCATGTGCGACGGAAGTTGCTTTCCATCAGGTGACCCGTTTGCTCGTTTGCCCCCTTTTTTAATAAAAAAAAAAAAGGTACAATATTATCTTTCTAGAAACAAAATTTTTCTTTGTAGTTGGAAACATTAGTAAAAAATCGAAAGTAGTTACTGATTTATTAAACTTCCATGAGCATTAAGATTTCAATCGGAAATTGTTGGTAGAAAATTATTATTGGTGCTGTATAAAAAACAAAAAATCCTGGATTTAATGAAATTATAAAAAAATGACTCTTTTATTAACGGCACCAGCGGAAAGCTCTTCAAAAAATAATAAATTTTAAAAATAAGAGACATTTGATTGTGCATAATATTTTGTGCATATTTCGGCCATTTATCGTGCATACTTGCATGCATATTTCGGCACTTTGGTCGAGCATATAATCCGATGTCTACTAATGAGTAATGAGCCAAGGCTCGTTTTAGTATAGAAGTCGCGCGGCTGCCGCACTACTCGCGACTAATGTGAAGGCGTCCTAAACCTAGATTAAGGTTTATATAGGTATGTATTAAAATACATTGCACCCATGCAAAGCTGTTTGCTTGTTAGCAATTAATCATAATCATTTCTTTTACAGATTTCCTCAAGATCCTTTAATTAGAGGAAAATGGCTGACATTAATTGGGCGTGTGGGTTGGAATCCCAACAAAAATTCCACAATATGCAGCAAACATTTTATTGATAATTTTAAAAGAAAAAGTAGAATAAATACTGTTTTGGTTAAAGGAGCTATCCCAACTTTATTTGTACCAGTAAGTGTGACATACTGTTTTGTCACTGAAGCAATTATTTTTGCCTTATGTACAAAATTCTTGAGTCTCATTGTTTGTTGAAAAAGTTCACCAAAGCAGCTTGACAAATTTTTATAAATATTTTTTTCTTGTTAAGTATAGAAATCACAATTTCTTTTTCATTTTTAGGGAACATTAAGAGAGAGGATTCCGACGTCATACGTTACGCGGGACATACTTTCAACACATACTTTGTCTATTCAAGAACGCAATCTTAAACCGTCGAAATCTTCAATTGTTCCAGAACATTTCACTGTTCAAGAAGAAGTTGCATTATCATCAAGAAATAGGAAACTAATATCAAAAAACGATAAATTGAAAAAAAAATTGCAAGAAAAACAAAAAATAATTCGTCGTTTAGTTGCAAAAAATAAAAGGCAAGCAGAGAAAATTGTGACTTTGCAAGACGTTATTAAAGAAATTAACACAAGACCAGATTTAAAAGATCATCGTAATGATGTCATTAAGCAATGATTTAATTCAAAGCCTAATAAATAGGGTAAATAATAAAAAATGTAGAAAATTAAGTACTACAACTAAATAATATAGCCAAGAGTTACGTAAGTTTGCTCTGACTATGTAACATTTTTATAGTCCAAGAGCATATAATTACTTACGACAAAAATTTGACTTGTGCCTTCCGCACGTTAATACACTGCGTACGTGGTATGCGAGACTAAAATGTGAACTTGGTTTTACACAGGAATCAATTAATACTATTAAAGAAATAAGAAAAAATAAACCTGATTTAAAATTGTGTCTTACGTTTGATGAAATATCAAACGTGAGCATACAGAATGGGTAGGTCAGAGACATTATGGGTTTGTAAATTTTGGCAATGATTTGGGGATGGATGGTCCTGAAATAGTGAACCAGGTTTTAGTTTTTATGGTTGTGGCATTGTGTAATGTAGGCAGAATACAGATCTATGATAAAACGACGATGAATGAAGTACTTAGTACTTACTCACGTAGACGAGTATGTATTTTGGTAATATGTATTTAAAATATTACGAACATTATACATGCGTACATTATAATAATTTTATTATGGTACTTATTTGAAAATATTTAAGTAATTTAAATAAGGTAATTAGCTATAGTGGACTATGGATCCATATTAATTATAAATTTTATAAAAAAGTGAATTTTAATTTTTATTTTATGCACTTACTCAAATAGTTTCTGCATTCATTCGAGTGTAGGCACAAAACTGTGTCACTTCTGCGGTACTGATCTATAGCAATCACCGCCCCGCCTCCCACCCCGCTCATGCCTCAAGTGCGACATGTTTTTTGTTCGCAATAGCTGCTCTAGTACGTAGTACTTACTACCTCAGTGTATATTTTAACTAGGGTTGTTGAGGAAGTGATTATGAGGAAGAGGAGGAGGAAGAGGAATTTTCACGCGCAAATTTAGAGGATGCGGATGAGGAAGAGGATATTTTTTGAGGAAGAGGATGCGGATGAGGAAGCGGAAGAGGAAGCGGATGAGGAAGAGGATGATAGGAAATTATAAATACTAGCGGACCCAACCCAAAAGTCTTTGTCCTGTCTGTACATAACTAGGTACATACATTACACAAAAATTAATTATAAGGGCATTTTCCAGTGGACCAAACTATGAATCTAAGCCATTCTCACACACACAATAAAAAAATCGTCAAAATTGGTCCAGCAATTAAGGAGGAGTTCAGTAACATATACAATGGCTTTATACAGCCGTAGTGAGACCGATTACCACATATGGCTGCGTAGTGTGGCAAAAAAGGCTGAACAAGTAAACTGTCGCAAGAATCTGAGCAGCGTCCAGAGACTGGCATGCCTAATAATCACGGGTGCGCTTTCGTCAATACCCACCGCTTCCCTCGAGGCTCTGATCAACCTAACTCCGCTTCCTCTGCTTGTTCAGATGGAGGCCAGAAAGGCGGCTCTCAGGGCCAGGACGGCGGGCAGGACGAATTAGGCCTCCACCCCATTTAGACAGCTGGAACAGTCTCTTCGTGAATCACCCATCATGGACATGCCATCAGATGCCATGATCAAGGTGCATAGATTTTCGAAGCAATATCAGGTTCTTGTACCTGCCAGGGAGGACTGGGAAGGAAATATCCCAATTGATATTCGCCCTAGCGATATAGTTTGGTTCACGGATGGATCAAGGAAAGAACCGTGCGGGAGCTGGATTCTACGGGGGCAAGCCACCAAGAGGCAAACATGCCAGTTTGGGGGAGTTTGCGACCGTGTTTCAGGCTGAGGTCTTCGCAATCATCGGTTGCTTACTAGAAAGCCTAGAGATGGCACTAGTTAACAAAAATATTTTTATCTCTCTGATAGTCAAGCTGCACTCAAAGTACTGACTGCTGCAGAAGTTTCGTCGAAATTGGTTCTGGAATGCATTGAGACGTTGAACATGCTAGGAAGGGACAATAAAATACACCTAGTATGGGTCCCGGGCCACAGTAACGTCCCCGGCAACGAAACCGCAGACGAACTGGCTAGGCTTGGGGCCGAGAGTCTCATATATGGCCCAGAACCGGTCTGCGGAATATCTCCCAGTACTACAAAGCAAGTGCTCGAGGAATGGGTTCGCGAACTAAGCAGAAAGCAATGGGTTGAGCCTTTGGCCTTGAACACTCCAAGGCACTAATTCCTGGCTTTAACAAGAAACTGTCAGAAATAGTGCTCACCATGGGTAGGAATCAATTAAGAATCCTTACCAGAAGCCTAACTGGGCACTGCAAGCTCAATAAGCACCTTAACAGAATAGGTGTTAGTAGCTTAACGACTTTCAGATTCTGCGAGGAGGAGGATGAGACACCTATACACCTTCTCCTTGACTGTCCTGCTCTACTACAGAGCAGAAACAGGCACCTTGGTCGCTACGAATACTCATCCACAGAGGAAATTCGTGGCACCAACCCTAACCACATCGTTCAATTTATGAGCAGCATTGGGTTGGGGAGTCACAATAGATGACCTGCCTTCAGCAATAGAAAAAAAACATACACAACACACGCACACAAAAAAAAGATGAGTGAATGATACAATTCTCTGACTCTGGCGTGTGCGTTGCCATGATTGGATACGCGACGCGCATGCGCAGTGGAATTCCTCATAAATTCCTCTTAAATTTTGAGGAAGCGATAGCGGAAGAGGATTTTTTTATTTTTATTTATGAGGATGCGGTAGCGGTTGAGGAACCCAAAATATTGCGGAACTTCCTCATTATGAGGAAGCGGAAGAGGAATCCTCAGCAACCCTAATTTTAACGAAAAACTAGACCTAGTTTACGATTATTTTTTAAGTTTATAATTTGAAAATGGTTCAAAAATTATTGAGTCACCGAGAAAATTAGGGTTTCTACGATTTTTAATTAACAAAATCATGTAAATGTATTTATGATAACTTTATTGAAAAAGAAACATTGAAATTTATCCCTTTTTATAAATTATCTCAAGATCATCTTGAAACCTTTTTCAGTGCTATAAGGTCTCGGGGTGGATTTAATAATAACCCAACACTCAGAAATTTTATGTCTGCTTACAAGCGTTTGCTCTGTCATATTGAAATAAAAAGTTCTGAATGTGGCAACTGTCTGGCTTTAGATATGATATAACAATTTTATTTAATTCTAAATTGACTACGTGTGATTAAATTAATACATGTCTATCATATAATAAAATAACTAAGGAGTTTTCATTATCTAAAGCAAAAGAGGAAGAAAATAATTTTAAACACTTATATCTACCTCATAATGAAGAACCATTATCAGAAGTAATACAGTATACAGTAGAATATATATCCGGTTTTGTGGTAAAAAAAATTAAAATTAAAATTCATTGTAAAGTTCAATTGAAATGTTGTAATGCCATACAGTTCTCCCGTCAATTGAGTAATCCAGTGTCATTTATGAATAAAAATACTATTCGTCTAAAAGTGAAGGCTATTTAACGTACCCTTTAAAAGATGTACTTAATTATTAAGCTTTGTCTTCAAGTTGAAAAATTTATACGTCAGAATAAAAAAATTACTAAAAGCATTGGCATTGATAAATTTACAATTAGCAAAGCGACGCTTCTAATATTGGAAGATAATTCCGACTTGTTTTTGTGCTTGACAAGCCACAATTTAGACCAAGAAATTTTAAGTGGGCACATAATATACTTAATAATGAAATATATTATAGAAATCTATTTTGATATTCGGCTTAAGCCCGGCCGCACATCGTCCGAATTCTGATCAGAAACAGTTGAATTTCGCCGGACCGCCACCCCGCACACTATCCGAAATATCCTTCCGGCGAGTTCGAGCTCACTCGGCTCAGTACAAAATGTAAGAGACAGCGCGGACGTTCAACTGTTTCTGATCAGAAATTTCGGACAATGTGCGGCCGGGCTTAATATGAATGTAAGCTACTAAATTTGAGTAAAGAGACTGTAAGGAAGCACCTGAATAAGATTATTTTGTTTAAAGGACAGTAACGAAGTAAACAGAAAAAGAAGTAATTATTTATTCTTAAATTAAATACACATCATAATACTCTTGCACCACGTAAGAGTATTATGATATGTATTTAATTAAAGAATAAATAATATACTAGGTATGTGTGTTGTTTACTTTTAACATTATAATATTTGCATTTCTGTTTATGTAAGGGCTGATTTGTTTTTTACCTGAGTAATAAATAATTAACTTTATAATTTCCCACTTCGTCTTGAGGGTGGAGCGTTTGGAGTCCCGCCACAAAGTCAATTTTAGCTCCTTTGTGGTGAAGGTCCCGACGCATCATCTACCGACCTTCGAGAAGGAGTTCTGGCCGATTGGAGTCGTCTACAGGAGGTTCCGAGGACGACTTCCGAACACGTCGCGCCCGACGTCGCAGACAATACGTGTTAAGTGCTTAGTGAGTTTTAGTATAAATGTTATGTATGTTAGTCTATAAGGTATATATAATATGGGCCAAGATGCCTGATTTAAATAAATAAAAAATAATGTGCATATTATTTACCCTTATAAGAACCTTATGTCATAACACAATGATATTCTATGTTACTAACGTAACATATCTGACGATTGAGAAATCACCCTAAACGAAAATGTGTATCTACTTTACAATCGTTAACCTTTTTTCTGTCAAATAAATACCTAATTTGAAATACAAAATCCAAAATCTGTCAAAGTTGCAAACTATTTATTTCTCATAGAAACTCAGGTAAAATAACTCAAACGAACTATACTATCGATAGTAAAAGATCACAGAATACAAATTACTCGTAAAAGATACATCACTAGCACACGCACACATTGACAGATCGAAAATCGTCACGCATTTTCGGGTTGTCACTGAGTGTTGTCAGGTGATACTCGGGACGCAGCGACGATATGCTGAACTCATTGACTTTTAGAAGACCTTTCCATAAACTTTAATTGGTGTAATTTTAAAAAGGTGAACGAGTTTCAAGTATGGTGGTGGATGACTTTTAATGAAGTTTAAGTAGGTACTAGGTACGTACCGTATAATACGCCCGCGCCGGTGTTTGTATAGTGCGTCAAGAAAGTCATGACAGGCGGGAAAATTTTCTAAACGTAATTACGCTTAAAAGGCGTATTTTTTAAATTGTATTTTCACAGAGAACGCTTATTACATTTTAACTATTGTCACCTTGCACATTTTTATCTCAAATTAATAAAGTTATCTTATTTTTTATTTCATTTAAAAAAATTCCCGCCTGTCATGACTTCCTTGACTTGAGTTTATGATAAATATATACATAATCATAGCATACAATACTGAATTGCATTTGGTATGACAGCAGCAGTATCTTACTAAAATAAACAGCGCAGCGGATGAATTATCTAAAAAAATACATTCAATCGAACTGAAAACTGAACGCAATAATATTTAATATACTTACCTATCGAACAAAGTTCTCTCCCGATGCGTACAAACTACGAAAGAGTGACGTCAGTCTTTCGTAGCACTTTGTATGGAGCGTTTCGGGCAGGTCTATTTTATGAAAAAAAAATCAAAAAAAAAAATATATATATTGAAAGTAGATGTTTGAATTGTCATATCTTGGTGAATTTTTAAGCTATCAGAGTCATTCTTTCAGCGATATTTCTATTTCTTAAGGGTCTTTCAATTACCAATAAGAAAAAAAAATAGTCATCAAGCCTATCATACAGAACCCCCTTATCTGTTTGGTCCAGATCGCTCTTGACTTTTTACAAAACTTTTTAAGTGCCTGACAGACGTACGAACTTAAAGTATGCGGGTTTTTAGTTCGCGACCTTACTCAGCTCGCGTCGGTGATAGACGTACGAACTTTAAGTACGGTACGCGGGTTTTAAGTCCGCGAATTTACTCGGCTCGCCGTCGGTGACACACGATTACACTGGGTTACCATGTCGTCCACGGAAGAAGCTTTCGTGTTATTTAGGAATAATATCATATTACGTTTTAAAAACTAATAAGAAAAAACTAAATCGAAAAGTTTAAGTGTATACGTACGTACATATTTTTCACATAGATGAAAACCAATTTCGGTTTCGTTTGACAGCTCAAAATTGTTGCTCTATTCCGCTAGGTATATTAACTTTATAGTAGGTACCAAGGAGATTTATAGTTTGGACCATAAACCTACGACAGTATATATTAAGTCTATGGTTTGGACAATGAATTTTCTACGTTTAAATGTAGGTACATCAGCAGCATCAGCTATCGATGAACACCAATAAATTTATATTTTGTTTGATAACATAAAATAAATTGAGATTTGTTGATTATTAAAGATTTAAAATTAAAAAACGTTTTATTTGACTGAAAAATGTTAGCATAATTTTTAGCATTAATTACAGTAAATTTTAACAGTAGTTTAGCAAATTTTGTATTAGTCGTGTTGGCAACACTGCCAGCTCGCACACAGACCCAGGTGGGCTCGCGACTCGCAGTGCTGCCAGACGTACGAGCTACGAGTAAATCTTTAAGTACGCGAACTTTAGATGACATGCGAGTAAGGTCGTCGAGCCCATGTCGAGCCATAACTCATAAGTCAGGTCCTGGAAGGTAGTCCCCCAAAATTTTTTTTTGTAATTTTTGATTTTTATACTCGTATATCGTTTGTTCGTTACTTGTTTATTTAATAAAAAAATATTTTAAAATATGATCTTAAGTTAGCCCCCCCATTTTTTTTATGAAATAAGGGGGCAAACTAGCAAACGGGTCACCTGATGGAAAGCAACTTCCGCCGCCCCTGGACACTCGCAGCATCAAAAGAGCTGCAAGTGCGTTGTCGGCCTTTTAAGAGGGAATAGGGTAATTGGGGAGGGACTAGGGAAGGGAAGGGAATAGGGGAGGGTAGGGAAAGGAATAGGGTAGGTGATTGGGTCTCCGGTAAACTCACCATAGAGTACATTCTTATAATTGGAAAAAACTCACTCACTCGGCGAAACACAGCGCAAGCGCTGTTTCACGCCGGTTTTCTGTGAGAACGTGGTATTTCTAGGGTTGTGCCAGCCCATTCGTGCCGAAGCATGGCTCTCACACGTATTCAAATTTTTAATGAATTTATGACAATATTGAATCCATACTAATATTATAAATGCGAAAGTATCTCTGTCTGTCTGTCTGTCTGTCTGTCTGTCTGTCTGTCTGTCTGTCTGTCTTGCTTTCACGCCAAAACTACTGAACCGATTGCAATGAAATTTTGTATACAGTTATTCTAGAGTCTGAGAAAGGACATAGGCTACATTTTGATGTGGGAAAATATCTTATTTCCATGAAAATATCGATGAAAATGAATTCGCATTGCGCGTGGCCAGCGCTCATCCCGGGGGCCCTGGGTTCGAGTCCCGCAGGCGGAACAAAAAGTTTTCAATGTTCCTGGGTCTTGGATGTGTATTAAAATAAAATTTCAAAAATCTTAAACATATTTTATGTATAATATTATAAAAAATCCAGAAATATATCGATGGAATGAACATTTTAGTTCTAATACGATTCAACAGATGGCGTTTTATTTTTTACTTTATTGTAACATAGAACTAATCATACTTATTAGTTAGTATGTTTTTGTTTATAGTTTTTAATACGTTAGAATATTATCCATACTAATATTATAAATGCGAAAGTATCTCTGTCTGTCTGTCTGTCTGTCTGTCTCGCTTTCACGCCAAAACTACTGAACCGATTGTAATGAAATTTTGTACACAGATAGTCTAAAGCCTGAGAAAGGACATAGGCTACTTTTTAACTGGAAAAGGGTAAGGGGGTGAAAATGCGTAAATTTGGTCAAATTAAGTTAGTTCCAAAAACTCAAAATAGATGGCACCAAGAGTCCCTTAGATCGCGCTATTGCTTGCTCATGCGTATTTCTATAAGAGGTGGTACCATGTTAAAATAGGTTATTCGATATTTTCGATTGTTATACACGTTATTAACTAAGAACTCACCTACCAACTTAGATTAGATATCAAATTCAAAAACAACAGCGCCAAAACTACTGAACCGATTGTAATGAAATTTTGTACACAGATAGTCTAAAGCCTGAGAAAGGACATAGGCTACTTCTTACTGGAAAAAGGGGTTGTAAGGGGGTGTTTATGCGTAAATTTGTTCAAATTAAGTTAGTTCCAAAAACTGGAACAGATGGCGCCAAGAGTCATATGCATTTCTATAAGAGGTGGTACCATGTTGAGTTAATATTAGGATTCTTTCGATTGTTATACATGTTATTAAATAACTCACGTACCAACATAGAAATCAGAAACAACAGTCTACCAATAATAAATACTAAATAGTTTATGGCCTATGGGTATTGGCTATTGGGCAAAGCTAAAGTTGTGTAATGCATTATGCAGCTAAGTTGTGTACCTACCGCTAAATAAGCTTTAAAAGGTAGAAAAAAGTTTAATTAAAAAAAAAACATATTATGTGCACACTACACAGCTGTTTTGGGTATTTTGATTTAAGGGGTACCAGGGTTTTAAAAAGCTTTTGACACCAATTTTATTGACACCGCGCGCTATAAACTGAAGTCCACGCGGACGAAGTCGCGGGCAACAGCTAGTTATAAATATTCATTAATGTTTGTTAGTCGTTTGATCTTGATTGTTCGTTATAAATACGTAAATCATACGTGGGAGAGCCATGCTTCGGCGCGAATGGGCCGGCTCGACCGGATAAATACCTCGTTCTCACAGAAAACCGGCGTGAAACAGCGCTTGCGCTGTGTTTCGCCGAGTGAGTGAGTTAACCGGAGGCCCAATCCCCTAACCCCTACCCTATTCCCTTCCCTACCCTCAACTATTCCCTTCCCTTCCCTACCCTCCCTTATTACCCTATTCCCTGTTAAAAGGCCGGCAACGCACTTGCAGCTCTTCTGATGCTGCGAGTGTCCATGGGCGACGGAAGTTGCTTTCCATCAGGTGACCCGTTTGCTCGTTTGCCCCCTTATTTCATAAAAAAAAAACGTTTGTTCGTCACTTGTTTGTGTTATTACACAAACAAGTGACGAACAAACTTAATTAAAAAATTCCTCTTAACTTAGCCCCCCATTTTAAATTTTAATCAATTTATGTTAATATTGAGTTATAAATATTCATTAATGTTTGTTCGTTATAAATAATCGTTTGTTCGTCGCTTGTTTATGTAATAAAAGTTAATTAAAAATATCCTTAGTTACCCCCCCCCCCCCCCCCCCCATTCTAATTTTTAATAAATTTATGTCAATATTGAATTATAAATATTCAATAATGTTTGTTAGTGCTTAAAATTCGTTTGTTCTTCCTTCTTTTTTGTTTCATTATCAATTTTTATAATTATTATTATTTTAGCCCGGCCGCACATTGTCCGAAATTTCTGATACGAAACAGTTGAACGTCCGCGCTGTCTCTTACATTTTGTACTGAGCCGAGTGAGCTCCAACTCACCGGAAGGATATTTCGGATAGTGTGCGGGGTGGCGGTCCGGCGAAATTCAATTGTTTCTGATCAGAATTCGGACAATGTGCGGCCGGGCTTAGTCTGGCTTAAGAAAAAAGGGATGACACTACGATGTTGCCACTTTTTAATTTCTTCACTTTTTAGACAGACTTTATAAAAGGATATTTATTACATAAACTAGTGACGAACAAACGATTATTTATAACGAACAATCAAGAACAAACGACAAACAAACATTATCGAACATTTAAAACTCAATATTGACATAAATTTATTAATTAAAAATCAAAATGCGCGGGCTAACTTAAGAGTTAAGAGCATAGTTAATTATTTTTTATTAAATTAACAAGTGACGAACAAATGATTATTTATAACGAACAATCAAAAACAAACGACGAACAAACATTAATGTACATTTAAAACTCAATATCAATGACATAAATTTATTATTTTTTTTAAATGTGGGGGCTAACTTAAGATCATATTTTAAATTAAATTTATTAAATAAACAAGTAACGACCAAATGATTATTTATAACGAACAATCAAGAACAAACGACGAACAAACATTAATGAATATTTATAATTCAATATTAATTAATTTAGGGGGGCTAAATTAAGATCATATTTTAAAATATTTTTTATTAAATAAACAAGTAACGAACAAACGATTATTTATAACTCGATGTATTTTTAAGAACTAATAGAAACGCTTCATTTGCCTGACATCGTTCAGCGCAACGATTGTATTGGTTCTTGTAAAACACATTCCTCGCAACGCAGCTTAGCTCATCTCCGGTGGAAACGCAGCCTTACGCTGGAGTACTTATTTACTACTTTATTGAACAATCACGAACACGGAACAAACGATATACGCATGGGCGTACCGAGGGGGGGCAGGGGGAGGCAGCTGCCCCCCCCCTGGATCATGTTGACGTCCCTACTAAGTATATTATTTAGTACTTTCATCTATAAAAATTAAAAATAATAAAACGAATTTTTGCCATTTGTTTGCAATACAATATTTTTACAACTAAAAATTATTAATTTTTAATTCTTTCTAAAAAATCTGATTTGCCCCCTCCCCCCCCCTGGCCCAGAATCTGCGTAATTTGCCCCACTCTGGCCCAGAATCTGGGTAATTTGCACCCCCCCTGGGCCAAAACCTGGGTACGCCCATGGATATACGAGTATAAAAATCAAAAAATTAAAAAAAAAAATCTTGGGGTATAAGTCCGCGTACTTATGAATCGCGTGTCTGTCACCCCCCATAGACAATAGAGTAATATCAAATATGTCATTGAATAGTCTATTTGACAAATGTCAATGTCAAAACTACGAATGCACAGCAGTAAATTAAAAAATTTATAAACATTTCGGAAAATTAAAAATTTTCAAGCTTATATTTACGAATAAACAAAAACATTTTCTTGCCTTCAACTCAAGAAAACGTTCACAGTTACATAGGTGCGACATACGATAATTCAATGAAAGTTTATCGCACATAAATTGAAACAAAAAAATCTGACTGTGCTTTTACGTTTCCATTTTCTAGATCATACTTCACACGTATCCAAAGAAGCTAATTGAAACCGCTAACAATACATAGTTATTATTTATGAATGTGGGAATATTCAACAGAGTCAACTGCAAAGTAAGTTTCTAGTGAATAATGTTATAACAAGATTAGACGTGAGTGTTTTAACAAAATCTGTGGTTTTAACCAACGCTATGTTTATTAATTACAAGAGTAGTTTCAACAAGCTATTTTTCACGATAATCAACACACGTATTTTGGCCATCTGTTAAAGGGCTGACACATTACGCGGTGCAATATTGGATTTTACGCCGATGGAAGATGTACGTGTGGGAAACTATTATTAACAAACATACTTGCATCATTTTCTATGTGTAATCAGAAAAAAATTACATATTAAAAAAGCATTCATTCCAATTTATCGTATTGTATAATGTTAAAACTTTATTGATAACCATGTAAATTGATACATTATACGCCCACATTTCAGAACCGCGAAAGTGACGGAATGTACTCGGAATGGAGCTCGCTGCCGTTGGAGGGTGGCGGGACAGGTGTGCTGGGATCAGTGGGGGGGCGGGAAGTAGTGCTGGCGGTTGTGAAGCAACTTGCTTCACACCAGCCTAGCCCTCTTACTACTGACGCAGAGGTAAATTCTGCTGTTTGTATTTCTAATTCTTGGTGTTATATTCAGAGTTCACAGCTCATCTATGTATATTATTAAGCCACAACCTGTTTTATAAAGGCATAGGATGATGACTTCAAAACTGTCACCACTGTGTTATCATTACTGTTATTGGAAAAGTGACAGAACTTGCGTTGGCATTTGAATCACGCATTATAGGGAGAGGGGGGGAAGGGTGGCACTTTATAGAGGCTAGTTACCCCTTTCAAATATAACCTGATTTGTGTCTGGGAGACGCATAGTGTTTTTTTAATACATGTTTGAAGTTACGTGTGACAGAACATTATTTTTTGTTATCATGTCTTTAATATTCATTTTTCACTATAGTTACAGTTTGTTTTACGCGTAATTTGTTGTAAAATGTTTTTAAGTGTCATAAGTATAAGGACAGTATATAATTCTTAGGTAATTAATAATAGCAACGTATCACTTTGTGCTGGCCCAATATGACTTGGTTGGGTTAGGTTAGATGGCGATTTGCCCACACCTAAAAATTATAATAAAAGACTAATTTTGTCGTAAGTCCACTAATTTGGTTGTTTTATTGAACATAACCTCAAAAAATAAAAATAAAAAATTCGTGGTAACTACTGATTTCCTAACTTTAGGGAGGGGGGTCCCCTCTCTACCCCCTCCCCCTCTCCTCTCCCGCCCCCTCCCTATAATGCGTAATTCAAATGCAACCCCCTCATAACTCAAACACAATTTTTTTTTATTTTGAATAAATTTTTACAAATACTTTCTTAATGTTAGTGCTACTGGTGCCTACCTACCACTGTTATAAAAGCTATGTCCTTCATGGAAATACATAGCTTACTCAAGTGCCTTCTTGCTTAATTTCTTCCAAATTAATTGAGGGTTTAAAGAGTAAAGAGAGTACGCTTATAGCCTTATTAAGATTAGACGGGACATGCTCAAAGTGGAGCAAACTTATTTCTCTTTAAATTTTTAACACTCCAAATTACCCAGGTGGAATGGGTGCTAGAAGTACTTCGCTTCGGTCTGTCCCTGCCGCTTACAGAGCATGAGGCTCTTCGGGACTGCGTGTATGTGTGCTACGCGTGGCTCGGGGCGCTCCTGCCTGGCTCCCCGCCGGCCACGCATCCCCCCTCGCCCGCCGTGCCGCCGCCTATTGCTGCGGATCCACACAAATACGCAAACAAGATACTCAATCATCTACATAACCTGTTTGTGCCCAGGCCTAATGAGAGTAAGTTACTTTTATCCTCACCATTTACTCTACTAAAAGTCATATGCCAGACTGATATAATAGATCTACATTTGTAGATCTATTAAATTAGTCTGGCATGACTTTTTTAATGTATCAGTAATCAGGCAAAGACAGACTTGGTTGTAGGATAAACTTTAGAACATAGAGTATCGACTATTTGCGCGTGTAGAGACAATTGGCCTTAGCACCAAATAATTTTGAAGTCCAAAAGAATATCTAACTACAACAGCTAACTACTGAAACAATCAACATAATTTTCTAAAATCATAAATTAGATATTTTTCTTACAAGCACTCACATTCATCTATCAAACGGAATTGGGTATGTTACATCATTCAAAATTTTGTTAATTTTAAAATATTTATTTTATTTTATTTTATTAAATTCGGAAAACTTATGGCTATATACAAAATATATAAACAGAAGATGTCTTACATTACAAATATCACCACTGGCTCTGTTACTATTACAAAATATTCTAGCACAGTGCCAAAAACAACTCATTTTGTTGCCGAATTATGCAACAGTCGTGACAACAGATAAATCAAAAAGTGAACTGTCAAACTTTATGGTCGCTAACCATAAACTTTGACAATTCGTGTCTTTTAATAACGAGACAAAGATCAACCCAAAAAGCCATTCGCTGTCACAAACTGCGATAGAGATATTCACGACATTCATTCACTCCCCAGGTGGCAACCTAATGTCCAAGCAGGCGGTCCTCTGTCACCGGGTGCTTCGCTTGGCGCGTGCGCTGGCGGAGAGCGGTTCCCTGGGTGCGCGGGAATGGCGCTCTCTGCTAGCTCTGTTGTTGGCAGCCGCGTCAGCATTACTGGCGCCGCCCGCGCCGCTCTGTGCTGACGCCGAGCATCTGTGTGATCGGGTGCTGTGTGTGCTGTTTGAAGTGTGGATATTGGCGTGTCACAGGTGTGTTATACCTTTTGTTATTATACCTAAATCCTGTTATAGTTTACCAAAAACTGATTTTGTTTGTTATGATAGATCAGCCCCGAAAAAGGTAGAAAATCCTATATTGATTTTTGAGATAAATTGTATTTTTAACCCCCGACAAAAAAGAGGGGTGTTATAAGTTTGACGTGTCTGTCTGTCTGCCTGTCTGCCCGTCTGCCCGTCTGCCCGTCTGCCCGCCTGTCCGCCTGTCCGCCTGTCCGCCTGTCCGCCTGTCCGCCTGTCCGCCTGTCCGCCTGTCCGCCTGTCCGCCTGTCCGCCTGTCCGCCTGTCCTCCTGTCCGCCTGTCCGCCTGTCCGCCTGTCCGCCTGTCCGCCTGTCCGCCTGTCCGTCTGTCCGTCTGTCCGTCTGTCTGTCTGTCTGTGGCATCGTAGCATCCAAACGGGTGGACCAATTTTGATCTAGTTTTTTTTGTTTGAAAGCTGACTTAACTGAGAGTGTTCTTAGCCATAGTTCATCATCATCAGCCTGCTCCGTGCTGAAAAATCTGGTTCGTGAAGGGCCGATTAGCAACTTGCAGTTGTTTTGTGGGCTTTATTGCATTCTAGTTCGTGACATTTATGAATATTTACACATTAATGGAAAGTTGACCTGGTGCTGCAGCATCACCTGGTAATCAATAGGATACCCAGCTCCTCACCAACTTAGAGCAATGATTTCGTGTTTGGGCTCATTCTAATTGCGATTGCAAAAATAAATTTTTGCATGCTGCTGCTGCTGCAGCATCACCTGGATTCTATAGGAGTCGAGCTCCATATTATGAACCCAAAGTGGAGGTTTCATGTTTGGACTCATATTTACGGCCTCATCCAAAAGGACACTCCTAGATGGTATTCATTGGGATATATTATGTTATGATCCTATTGATAGGAATTATTCTGCAGTCTGCACTATAACCAACACAAGTTTAAAAAGCATGAAATAAAATTAAATTAAGAAATTTAAAAAAACCCCCGCCAAACAACTATAAAAAGTAATGAAATAATATATTTTACTGACTTTAAGTTTAAATAATTCCTAAGTGTAAAGTGATATTTTAGTCCATAATTGTTGTCAAGGTGTGTCGGGGGACCGCTAAACATGTAGATGTTTGATTTCACATAACATTATAGTTTAAGGGTCAATTCACAGCGAACCGAATCGAGACAATCAGTGACATGGCGATACAAAATGCAAAAGACACTGTTGACGGTCCCCTGACACACCGTGACAACAATTATGAACTAAAATATCACTTTACACTTAGGAATTATTTAAACTTAAAGTCAGTAAAATTTATTATTTCATTACTTTTTGTAGTTGTTTGGCGGGGTTTTTTTAATTTCTTAATTTAATTTTATTCAATATAATATTATTACTATCTATAGTAATTTTTGTAGGTTCCATCATACATCAAACGAAAAAGAATAATAAATTAATACAAGAACAATAACACTTTAGTTAAATATGAATAATAATCAAATGAATATGATTTGTGTCTGTTAATTATATTTATCACATTATTATGTTGCAAAAATGTATCTTCTTGTATCTTCTTATCTATATTACAAAATTGTGACGTCACAGATGTTTCCCGAGCCCGGTGCTGTGGCGTACGCTCCGCGAGCAGTGCGTCCGCTGGCGGCACCGCGCGCCGCTCACGGAGCAGTGGGCGCGCGTATCGCTGTGCCTCACGCGCCGCCTGCTGCGCCACATGTACGGCCCGCTCTTCCCCGCCATGCCCATCAGTGAGTATCTGTCTCGCTCGCACGCACGTGTACACGCACGCGCGCGAGCAGTGCGTCCGCTGGCGGCACCGCGCGCCGCTCACGGAGCAGTGGGCGCGCGTGTCGCTGTGCCTCACGCGCCGCCTGCTGCGCCACATGTACGGCCCGCTCTTCCCCGCCATGCCCATCAGGGAGTATCTGTCTCGCTCGCACGCACGTGTACACGCACGCGCGCGAGCAGTGCGTCCGCTGGCGGCACCGCGCGCCGCCCACGGAGCAGTGGGTGTATCTGTCTCGCTCGCACGCACGGGAGCGAGCAGTGCGCCCGCACACACGTACTTGTACGCGCAAACTGAATGTGCGCATCAGAATAGCGCTGTTTCTCGCATTTGTATATCAAATAAATTTTTAAAATTGACTTTTGGAGAAAAGTTTCTGCTTTTGTGAAGTTGCTTGCATAGATATTTATGTCTTTAAATGTTCGTTATCATGCTCGAAGACAAAAACGTTTTAATTAATCGCACGGACAACTTCATATGGTCTGTCCCACTCACTCACAACTCAGGCGACTACACCCATATAATCTCGACGATACTCTGTCCCGCTCACTTTTTACCGTGTCGGCGTGCAGGCGAGGAGGACGCACAGCTGGTGCCGGCGGACATGAGTGCGGAGGCGGTGGTGCAGGCGTGGTACCGGATCCTGCACACCATCGGCAACCCCGTCGACCTGTGCCGGCCACATCTCATCAGTCACACGCCGGAGTTCCTGCAGGTACTCGTATCCTTACCACAGGACACAAAAATAAGAAGTAACAAGATGACGCTCGCAACTCCGTTGCGCCAAAATCTGTTAATCGCGAAGGAACTGTACATTTTTCCGGGATAAAAAGTATCCTATGTCCTTTCCCGGGTTTCAATGTATGTATCTCCATTCTCCATGCCAAATTTTAAGGAAAATAGGTTCAGCACTTTAGGCGTGAAGAGGTAACAGACAGACACACTTTCGCATTTATAGTATTAGCATGGATGTTTTGAAGCGCCAATTGCTCGTGTGCTGATGTGCCCAGCATCACACGCAATTACAATAATTCAGAATATGATATCAATAGTACACGCACACGTGAATCCCGTGAGCCTCTGAAAACTGATTGTTCTGTCTACGCCGCTATAACATAATTCTCTTTATTTCTAGAAACTGTGATACATAGACTCACATAGTTAATTAATGTTACTAGAGATCGCCCAATGGATCGAAATTCGACCTTAGTTTCAACGATATTAGGACTACTATTTTGTAAAAAAAAAAATATTGCCTTTATCATATTTTTCCTACTCTTGTCTCTGGGACTCAGCTGATCTCAGACTGGCCGTGTAAGCATTGTCTTATAGTATCTAAGATTCAATAAAAAAAACTATAATCCATTGTCAATTTTATACTGGGAGAGCCATGCTTCGGCACGAATGGGCTGGCTCGACCGGATAAATACCACGTTCTCACAGAAAACCGGCGTGAAACAGCGCTTGCGCTGTGTTTCGCCGAGTGAGTGAGTTTACCGGAGGCCCAATCCCCTAACCCCTACTCTATTCCCTTCCCTACCCTCAACTATTCCCTTCCCTTCCCTACCCTCCCCTATTACCCTATTCCCTCTTAAAAGGCCGGCAACGCACTTGCAGCTCTTCTGATGCTGCGAGTGTCCATGGGCGACGGAAGTTGCTTTCCATCAGGTGACCCGTTTGCTCGTTTGCCCCCTTATTTCATTAAAAAAAAAAACCTTGTTGTCAATGTCGTCAACAGACAACAGACTTCAACCATGAATAAAAGAGTATAATTCGTATGTATAGGCTTGTCACTCAAAAATCTGTCATTTTTCCTAGTGTGTGTGTTGTAGTGTGTGTAATGTTTTATTTGTTAAAAAAATGTATGATAAAAGCATAATTTCAATATAATATTAGCTCGATGCACTCCTTCACCACACAACTATAACTGTGCAAAATTTCATTCACCTACGTTTCCCCACTTTTCGTCAAAAGGGATACAAAGTTTTTGGCTCACGTATTAATATATAGATAAATGCGAAAGTGTGTCTGTCTCTCTGTTACCTCAACTTAACCAATTTGGAAAGTGGAAAGTGAAAAGAAAGTTGGAAAGTGTCCCAGGAAAGTTGACTGTATTTACTGTTATTCTAACTTTATCTTCGTTGTTGCTTGTGTTTTGAGGTTTTTATATTACGGTTAATTTTTTTTTATTTGATTCATGTTCTCTACAATTATAATCTTACCGTGACTATTTGTGTGTTTCTAGTATCCTTAATGAATTTCAAAAATAACACTTGTGACACTATTGAACTATGAGTATGTCTGTTTCCAGTACTCGATGACCTCCGAGGACGGTCGCGAGCCGTCAGCCGCGCCGTGCCTGTCGGCGCTGGCCGGCATCTTCCACCGCGCGATGCTCGGCCTCGCCGCACACGTTGATGCCTTCCTCGGTAAGTACTTGTCCCAGAAAACCCTGCGATGTTGTCACCATAGTCGAATGCTGTGACGTGAAGTCCCGTCAGCTTTGTCATCCCAGTCAAATGACGTATAACGTTTCATTAAGTCTCGCTCGCTACACAGACCGTGCCATGAAGTCCAGTAAATGTTGTTACCCTGGGGTAACAACATTTACTGGACTATGTATATTTATTACGTGACAAAGTCTCGTTAGTATCGTCGAGACGAGATTATCCCACAAAATCTCGTAAATATTCCTTATATAAATGTCTCTCTATTCTCGTATATTATATCTCAAAGTGGTAACAAATTGTAATTTGTGAATAACATGACATTTTAAACCATATAAAAACATGTCTTTATATGGAAATCAACAATACTTTCTTTGTTATGACTCCAAGATTGTATTTGCAATGTTTAGCTTTGGTGGTTTCTGGAATAGCTAAAACCCTTGCTAATAAAAATCCACACTGTATATGTATTTATTGTAGCTAACTACAATGTTACAAAAAAAAAAACACGACTTTCACTTTGAAAAAAAAACACTTGGCAGACAAGAACAAAATATTTTTATCTTTAAAGTCCAGTATATACATACATTGTAGATTTCTAATTAGTAAGGTTAATATTTAATAACTTAGTACTTACATAACATAGTTGGGGTTTAGCAACTGACATGGTTATGGTGCTTGTAGTTTTTTAGTGTTAATAATATGAATTTTAGTATGAGTATTTTAACCATTAATGACACAGCTTATAAACGCTAGGACTCTTTTATTTATCCAGAGACAATAGTCTGGTCGCGGAGCATGTTGAGTTTGTCAAAGATACAAGCAACAATAATTACAGACAATATTGTTTCTAGATGAGACTGTAATGGTGGTGGTATGTAAGAATAGCGTAGACTTGTGTACGCTGACGATCTTGACGCGTACGCATTTGGGGTCTATATGCGTACGCACTGGTTTCCTAGATGTATCGCACTAAGGTCTTAAACTAGACGTGTACGCACCGAGCGCTTAGAGACGTACGCACATGGGCTTTAGATGCGTACGAACAGCGGGTCTAGACCGTACGCACTAGATTCCATAATTCTGAACGCGTACGCACTGAGCGTCTAGACGCGTACGCACGGGTGCACTCGGTGTCTGAGCTGGCGCGGGCGGTGTACAGGGCGCGCGTCGGAGCGGTGGGTGCCGGCCGTGGCGGGGGGCGGCGGGGGCGGCGCCGAGCGGGAGGAGGGGGACACGCCCCCCGCGCACCGCCGCCTCGCCAAGAGCTTCAGCGCCACGCGGCCCCGGGACAAGAGCGAGAGAAGTACTCACACATGTTAAACGTATACATTACACGCACACATACTTGTTATAATCGTACACACACACATAATTATGATATACGTCCGCACATGCAAACATTTATGCATATACCACGCTCTATTTTTATCAGAGGTAATTTTTCTGTGAGAATACCTTTATGCTGACGACATAATGTGTAAGAAACTCTCATTATTAATAACTTTAAAGAAACTGTACATACAAACAGTGTTATAAATATGATAAAAAACATACACACAAAAGCCTTGTTTTTATACATCTCATACACACATGAAAAGACACCATATTAATTTTATATTTTTATTAATGTGTTATGTCAGTGTGAGTGACGAGTGTGCTGTGTTATAAATGTTATAATAAACAACAGTTTTGCTGTGTGTTGTTTTTATAAATATGTAGTTTGAATTGCACTTATGTAGTGTGGCATGTTTCACCAAGCTTGTAGCGATGTAGAACTATCACAAGTAACGCAGAATATATAATTAATTAGTAGTTTGTAGATACACTTAAAATCAATTTATAATGTTAAATGCCACTTTCCTAAACTATTCTTTGTCATTGCTGTAATTTTATAAAAACGTGGCAAAGTATCAAAACTTATATTTTCCTTTCCCTTCCTGTATAAAAAGTAATTAATAATCCGACTATATAACACGACCCCACCGTCCTCATAATAATTTACCTCCGTAACTTTTCCAAAATTATCCGTATGAACTATGATGTTAAAAAATTTGAGGTTGATACATTTTGAAACCCTGCATAGGTTTTTACCAGACTAGTTATAAATATGATAAAAAGCTGAGTTATGTAGTATTACATCTACAATGCTTTTTATTATGTTTTTTATCAAGTAATGATTAATGTTGGCACCCGTTGAATGTTGTTTGACGGGTGCCAACAAAATATGTAATATTATTATGTTGTGAATGGCATATTATAATAGGAAAAAGATATAGAAAAATAAATGTGCACTGTTAAAAAAAACTAACGAATAATGTTAGTAATTAGTAAAACCTTCACTTTGTTACATAGGTCTAGTATTTGTCTATTTTTAGTTTAATTAATTATTATAGTTTTTGTTTGATGGATTTTTAGACCGGAGCATATAACTTTGTAAGTTACGTCTAGATTGACATATCTTGATTAAAACTAGACATTTTTCTTTTATTCATGTATGCTCCTATAGTTTGTGCGTTTTAAGATGATATGGGTGACAGTTTTCATATTCCTTGCTACGGGTTTTTATACAAGAAAACCAAAAAAATCTAAATGTAATAAATTATATTCCATCTACAAAAACAAATGTTTCATATAATTGTAAATGAATAAAAATGAATAGTTGCTAAATGCTAACTTATTAATATAAAATTATAAATATTAACTGTGAAATAGGAGTATAAAATTATTGTTACGAAAACATTTGAAAAAAGTAGATGCATGAAACGGAACTTATGTCAATAGAGATTGACTCTGTTGAATCGAAATCAAATCGATAAAAAAGGGCGGCCATCTTAAATCGCCGGCACCACTGAAATGTCAGTACGAAATCGATAATTTCGATTGCAATTCCTTTACGAAGTGATTCGATATTTTTAAATTATCGATTAATTTTGTTAGGTAACTTCCCTACTATTGTCAATTATAATGTGTCACGCATATCATCATAAACCGCACAAACTATACGATAAGAGTGAAATTTTCACAACCAACCCCTCTATGATAAATCTATATATATATATATATATATATATATATATATAAATGTATCTTCAATTGTGTTAGTAACAGCAGTTCAGCCGTTATCGAGTTATAGAACTCGATAACGGCTGAACCGATTTGGGTAATTTTAGTCTTAAAATAATCCTTGAAGTCCAGGGAAGGTTTTAAAGTGACACGAAGTTCACTGGGACAGCGAGTAAAAAAATATATATGAATATTGAATAAATTTTTTTATTCCTTTAAAAATCCATCAAACATAAACTGGCATGAGGGTTACCCCCTTAAATGTCACCATTGATACAGCATTGACTTTCCAGGTACGCCGCGGTCTTCCCTCATCGGTCTGACGAGCAGTCGGCCATCCAGCGTCGTGCCAACCACCCCTCCCAACTCCATCACATCACAAGGTATATGATTGTAGCTAGTGCATGGTTTGAAGTAGAAAAAGTGTGGGAGCTTAGCACTGAGATATTCGTCGCACTCATCATTATATTTTGTCTTTTGATCGACTTCCAAAAAGGAGGAGGTAATACGTTCGGCTGTATGTTTTTTTTTTGTTTACAAAAATAAATATATAAATAATGTATACAAAGCGATGCTCAAGGTAGTAACAGCGCGACAACGTGCGACGTTGTTAGCTGACGTGCAACATCATTATTTATTTGATGAACTGGCAACACTGATAACAATGTTTGCACTTCTTCTTGACTACAACATATACAACAAAAAATATAAGGAAAGGCAAAAAAAATTGGTTTTAGTCCATAGACAAATCAAATGCAAGAAAACAAAACTAAAGTTTTTGATATTGGCTACAAGTTGCCTTTAAAGTGTTGCCTAGTAAATGTACGTCTTATATAATAATAATAATAAAACACTTTATTGCTCACAATTACAAGAAATTACACGTAACACAAGTAAGCTTAATTTAAAACAGTTATATAAAATATGTGGGCAAAGGCGGACTTATCGCTAAAAGCGATTTCTTCCAGACAACCTTTGTGTGTGAAGAACTTTAATGTAAGCGGAAGTATAATATATATTTTTATTATTCAATATAATATTTAAATATTTGTCTGCAGTGGGCGAGACGGAGCGTCTGCCACTGACGCCGCTGCGGCCGTCCGTCAACTCGATACTGCACCTGTTCGGCGAGTGGCTGTTCGAGGCCGCGCTCGTGGGGACAGTGCCCGCGCAGCCGCAACGTGAGTACAATACAACAGACTTGACAGTTTTAACACTGCATTAGAAGGTACTTATTTGCACTAGAATATTGTAGGCTACCAGGTTTTAAATAAAAGATTTAAATAATTAAGTGGACTGTAATAATTAAGATTGCTAATGTTACAAGGTAAGATCTGGTCGCCTACGATGACAATTATTGAATGAAAGATGCAGTTGTCTAAAGTTTAAAAGTAAAATTATAATATCTAATATAGCTGTGTAGTGTGCGCTCGCGCCTAAGGCGCATGCGCCGGCGCAGCTAGGAGAACGCGCCCCGCGCGCCCCGTTGCGGTGCAGCCGCATCAACATAATATTATAGCCTTCGAAACAACGCACACGTAAATCGTAATACATTGTTCTGCCTATATAGAAAGACGTTTAAATGCGTTTGTGTGTCGCTGTGTAGCTATATCTTTTTCGTCTGTATCGGAGATGAATGATGAACTTAATAGCTATTTTTATCGTTGTAATTTAAAACGTAAAACAAATTATATAATTAAAGTCTGTCAACGCAATACGCCATACGCGTTGTACATACAGTACTCCCAAATGCGCATGGAAATCTTCGCTCATTGTCGTAATCTCGAAAACACCCGAATCTATGAAACTTGCATTTTGCACATTGTTCAAAGGAAATAGAAGTAAATATCATATAGCCGGTGGCTGTCCGCTGTCGCCGGTCACCGGGAAGCAATCGCGGCGTTACCATGGTAACGTCCAAGCAACGTCAGGCGCGTCGCTGCAAAGCGCTGTTTTTCTTAAAGTTAAGTTTAAAACAGCGCTTGCAGCGACGACTTCCGACGCTTGGCAAATACGACCGTTGCCGAAGAATTACGAAAATTTCTATGCGCATTATCACTTTGGGAGCACTGTACGCGTACGCATTTTACGTACATATGTGCGTAATGCGTATACGTGTGTAAAGCGAATTGCTACTTTCATAAGTTACTATAACGTCTTGAATATAAATTTATATCCTTTTCAATAATACAGAGAGATCAGAGAGCACGCCGACTCCGCCGCCGTCGGACGCAGCCCTCAACATGCTGAGCTACCAGCCCGGCCGCGCGGTGGCGCTGGGCGCGCTGTGCCGCGTGCTGTGCTCCAAACAGTGCCGGGAACAGGTGATCGTGTACCGTCAACGACACAGACATATCAGAGAGCACGCCGACTCCGCCGCTATAATGCAAGGCCATAAGGCCATGAAGCATAACTAGTAAATTGGCAGTGACCTTAATTAGGACCAGTTTATTTATGCCATCTATTAGTTTTTATTATGCCATCTTGATTATTGATTAATCCTGTGTAAACTGTGTGTATGTATTTTTTTTTTATCTGTAACATTATTTCAACTGTCTCCTCTTTATCTCAGGTGCTGGCGCCGTACCTCGCGCGGTCGTACGCGGCGCTGCAGCGCGGGCTGCGCGACCCCGCCACCGCCGCCGCCGTCGTGCTCAACGCCGCCGATATCTTCCGGTTAGATATACGTTATAAAATCAACATAGTCTAACGAAATCAGGTATTGTTGACGGAAACGAAACGAAGATTTGTTGGCGTATATATTTTCTACGGCAATAAAAAAGTCGTTTTTCCTTTCAAACAAAGACATCCAAAAAAGTTTGTTATTTTGAAAGACCGTAAAATAAGCTATGAATCGTCAATTTACAGTGTTAGAAAAGTGCTGACGACTTTAAAATATTTCATTTTAAATCTACCAGGAAATTTTACTGTCGTAAAATTTTACGTTCTACGTGCCGGGCCCTAAAAGATGTTTCAATTAAACGTTTATTTACAGTCTGGACCTCGACGGTGTGCTAGTACTTGTGCCGGACTTCATCAACGCGCTGGACCGGATCCTATCCGACACGGAACCCAAGCTGGAGTGCGGGACCATAGACAAGCGAGAGCTTCGAAAGGCAGCCATTAGTTTGCTGTTGTCTCTGGTCGCCTTCCCTTATCATTACAAGGGACTTCCGGTTCCGGAGTTCCCGGGATGTAATGAGTAGTGAGTATTGGCTTTAGCAGAGTTTGAATAGTTTAATTTGCGTTAAGAATGTTTCATATTGCACTTTTTGCAACACTTTGCACTTGCTGAAGGGGACGTTTTGAGCGTTTTGATCAAAATTAACGTCTCATGGAACGCGACCAATTAATAAATTTCAGCGTGTCCCATATGTGCGCATCCGCCCCTCTTACTCTTTGCTGCGTCAAATGGGCCTTAAATTCAAACATAGCTTTTTCTCCTTCCATTTGTCGACTGATCTAAAAATTGCTCGCAGTCCTTTTGTATTGTTATTTGTTAACCGACTATTAAGAAAAAGGAAATGTTTCGGACGTGTGCATATCTTTTAACCATGTAACAATGTCATGTCTGTGTTACAGCGGCGGCATGACGCTGGGCGCGTACACGCGGGCGCGGCTGTCGCTGGCGGTGGTAGCGGGCGTGCAGGCGGAGCGGTCGGATGCGCTGGCGGTGCCACTGCTGGCCGCGCTGTACCTGTGCGTGCGCCACGCCGCGCCCGCCCCGCCCCCCGCGCCCGCGCCCGTCTCCGACGCCAGCGCGCGCTCCAAGCGTGAGTGTTTGAGTTGAGGTCTCATACACACAGTATGAGACCTTCACAATGAGTCTTCTGAAGTTCATATAAGACCTGTTTGTCTGTGGCTTTTCTAACTGTCAGACAAAGACAGCAAATATTCGCTGTGTAAATATTTTTTACTTGACGTTGCCAAAATTTCGTTTTACCAAAATTTGTTTATCACACTGCACTGGAACCCTGCTTGTTACGGAATAAGATCTCCATACCTATTTTAATCAAAATTGCAAATTAAAACATCTGTTTAGGACGTTATTGATTTGCATGCTGAGTCTGCTTGTAATTGGCTTTTTTGTAATCTGCACCTTAACAAGTTTTGTGCTGTAATATTCGTGAAATAAGTTTTTAATAAGATGTAGACCTATTGGTAGACCAAATAAAAAAAAATTGTGGTAACTTATCTATTGTCAGCAGCGCGGTCTGAAGGCGGCAGCAGCAGCGGTCCAGGCAGCGCGGAGGACGACTTCGCCGACATGCGAGACCTCGACCCCGCCTCGCCTATGTTTGGTAATTACGTTTAAATGTTTGTTATGCAATAAGGACTGGTTTGTATATGCAAATATTAGTGGACTGTGTATAGGTTTAAAGATAAGATATGTTACTGAATCTAGCCTGCCAACTGTTCCTGTAAAAATACACAAATCAAGACAAGAGAAGTCGATCTTACCTTTGGAAGATTGAGAATCCGGTCCTCATACGGGTGACTACATCTTCCTGGCCGCGCGCGTGTTGCCTGCATGGCAGGAAAAACATCTATGAAATGATAGGATGCGGAAAACTTGCATGTAGACCAGGAGGCCTACAACGAAACTGTTTTGAGACTCAAATGATCGAATCATAATTCTGCGTCCTCCAACAATGTGATGTCACGTTTGTCAGAGTAGAACGCGGCATTCCGATTCGCTCGATTGAGGTTTCGTAGTAGGCCCTAGGGCCCGTACCACGAAACGGTTTTGAGTCTCAAACAATCGTACGAGAATGTTGCGTCCTTCTCTAACAAACGTGAAATGACATTGTTAGAGCAGGACGCGGCATTCTCGTCCGATTGTTTGAGTCTCAAAACTGTTTCGTAGTAGGCCTTCAGATCCGCGCTCGGGCGATAACAAACATAACAGGAAAAGAGCCTAAAGATGTATTTGACAAAAATGTTTCCAAACATGTTTGATTTGGATGATTCTTTTTTGTTGGAAGGATACTTTACAGCTGGTCCCATGATATGGAAATACCGTTTGACGTCTTTTGTTTAATAACTTTAACGTTGTCAGGGTCGGCGCTGGTGGTGCGCGCGACGTACCTGGTGTGCCACCGCCTCATCTCGTCGTGGAAGGGCGAGCTGCAGGTGTCGCTGGCGGCGCTCGAGCTGCTCTCCGGCCTCGCCAAGCTGCACTCCTCGCAGCCCGGTGAGTATTGGCCGTTTAAACCAGTGGCGTAACAAGACTTAGGGGGGTCCGTGTCAAAACATTTTAGGCTTAACTTTGTATACAGGAGCTATCCTGGCCGGGATCCTATAATACCCGAAGTAGCTAAGTAACATATTAACCTAATAAGTACACATTTAGATGTAACATTATACAATAAAGACAATTAAAATTGTTGACAGATACTATGCACATCTTGTATATTATGGGTTGAGTGTCACTACACGCCGTTATAATGTTTCTATACTAATAAATAATTCACCGAATTAGTTATGACAGTTATACAAGTTATCTTTTACTCAACGCTCTTAACGTTACACCAGCTAATTTTTAACACAAGAAAATGCAAAGGAAAAATAGAAATATTAAAAATGTATTGCTGTCCCTTCTTTCCAATTTTTTTTACTGTTTGTCTACATGTTATATTAATTTACTGTTCTGATGCATGCTTCTCAGAATTCATGATAGGTAAGACTGATTTGATGTTATATTAACATAATAGAAGCTTAATATTATGTTATATCAACATGTGCGTTCGTATAGCAAAGCCGCAAACAGGGCTTCGCACGAACTTAATTGCTTTTATAAGTTTACCATTTTTTATAATTTTGTGTGTATGGTGATGTCTCAGTAAATTCAGCTGTTGTATTGCGTGCAAGGAGCGTGCTCATGTGCGTACGTGTGTGTGTTGCGTATGTATTCATCTTGCACCGTGTATGAAAGTGCAAAAAAGCACAGTATGTTTGCGTGTGTGCGAAATCAGCTGCGTTTACGTAGGCGAGCACGTGTGCGTGCGTGTATGTATAAATCTTCAACTTTGTATACAGAAGCCGTAGAGCGCAAGCGTGCTGTACGCTGGATTTGCGACTACATCAGCGTGCAGTGCGGGCGGCCGCCGCAGGCTCACTCGCGCGACCTGCACTCGTGCGTGGTGGCGGCGTACGCGTGTCTCGCTTCGTGGTTATGCCCGCCGCTGCTCGCTGACGCCGACTGTCTCGCAGCACTGCTAGAAGTCGTTGAACTGGGCCTCGCTGGGTCGAAGAGCCAAGGTAACTTTTTTTAAAATTTTTATTTAACCCTTGACAGGCTTGCGCCCTGGGAATAAGTTGACTTTGTGACAAAACTTAAAACTCAGCGTACAAACATAACGCGTCAACCTTGACAAAAAACATGACTATCTTAGTGTTGAGTTTTCTTTTGGAAGATTTTGAAATCGTTAACATTAAGGCGCTGTGGTTGTTGCAACTACGTAAAATGGGTTTTTTAAAACACGTTTTTAGTAAAGGAAATGTCATTATTTGAGTATAACATAAGTACCGTTTTAAAATTGAGAAAATTTCCTATACGCAAAGGTATATCAGTACACAATTTGAAAAATTCTGCTCGATAGAAAAAAATCTCAAAGATGACTGTTATAACGCTGTTTTTCATAATTAAATCATTTTATGGCTAAATTACACACTTTCTAGAAAAAACAAAAAATGAAGTATATGTGTCGTAACCTAACGTAAACGATTTGATATATTTGATTTGTGTAATACTAAAAACAAAAGGTTTTTACTCCTATTTTCTATTATCAAGGCACGCGGCGAGCGCGTAACAGCCACTGTACAAGGCGCGCTGATATGAATGTTATTTTAATGTCCTTAACGTCGATATTCGTACTGATAGACATCGACCTGCTTATTTTAGGGACTACTGGGCCTTAAGAGTCTTTCATTTCGTGGCGTTGCATTTTTATATAGCTACAGCGACTCTCGTTGTCGCTAAATAAACATATTGAGTCACTGACTTGTGACTTGTGCTAACTTCTTTGTAGGTAAACTAACGTCTTCGTAGATAAACGACGTCCAATTTTGAATGGAATAGAAACAAAATTCACATATTCATTGTAGGAAAACCTGGTGAACCACCTAAAATGAAGGACGAGAAGGAACTGAAGCCAGTGTCAATGAGGGTCCGCGACGCGGCCGAGTCGCTGCTGATGCTCATATTAGATCAGGTATGGTACCGCACACTCGAGGCACAAAGCTTCATATGAAATGACGAAATTTGTATGAAATTATTTGTCTCTTTATTTTGACTGTACTTTTCTACCGTCGAAAGTCAGTTCAAAGTTTTAATTTCCTGTCCAGGCGGGTACCGAAGGGCCGGGGCCGTGGTGCCGCATCTCGGAGCGCTGGCTGGCGGAGGCGGGGCACGGCGCGCTGCGGCACTTCGTCGCCGACGGACACACGCTGCTGTCGCTGCTCGAGGAGCCGCTCGCCAACAGCCAGGAGCCGCAGCCGACTGTCGTGGGTCAGTACACAACACACACGCAGCATTTAAATCAAGCACACTGCACACACACAAACACGCACACACCCACACAAACACACACGCACGCTCACCACAATCAGCTGACATCCTGTTTACATTGAAGTTTTTGAGCCGCATAAAACAATAATATACGACTCATCATAAGCTTAAACGGTCTTGTATAGACATATTGGGTGAACTTAAGATGACAATAATAAATAACAACGTCAATAAGGTGGTACTTACTTACATCAGATTTATGACCGGTGTAAATTGATGTATGCTACAAATATTAAACATAAAATAGAAAAATAGCAATGAATTATTATTTTTCCCCCGCAGTGATAATCCGCAACGGGTGGGGCCAGTACGCGTGGTCGATGTCGTGCCGAGGCGCGCCGCGTTGTGCCACACGCGTGAGTGCGGCGTGCGCGCGCCCCGTGCCCATGTCGGAGCCGCCGCCCCGCCCCCCGCCCGTCTGCCGCGCGCTGCCCGCCGCCCCGCCGTGCGCCGTGTGAGTACATAGGTCCCTTTGGATTTTACTTAAAATATATTTATACTAGCTGACCCGGCAAATGTTGTTTTGCTATTTAAATTATTTCTAGTATCAATATAAATAGTAGATAAAAACGTCCGTACATCCGTTCGGGCGCATTTAAGCAATTTTTTTTTTGATTCATAGTCATTAACTTTCGCAAATTTGGCGTCAAATAAAAAGTTGTACTGTTTCTCATTTTTATTACAACTGACTAATCTTTTTCCGCAGTGACTCAGCGTTCCCAAGTCTGGATGCCGTACTGCGGAAACTCAACGATCCGGAGGCGCCGACTCTGTTCAAACTGCTCGAGCAACAGGCCACCTTGGAAAAGAAGGTCCGAGACAGCGAAGACAACGTGGTAAGTCTATAGTGTCTTTTGGCTGTACACTTGGATACTTTAATAAGTCTTGCCCATAGCTTGCACATTGTATAAACGATCACTGTCGTGGATATTGGTAGAGAAAACTATTTTTACAATAATGTCTCCTACGCCGGTTATTACGCAATTTAAAGAGCAGCTATATAGCAAAGAGTAATAACAGAGTTCATATAACGAAATAGCTCGATTATTCTTCGATCACACGGTGTTAAAGGCGATATTTCTATATTATAATATTGCTTATGATTAGGTACCGGACGAGTACGTACCTCCGGAGCCTGTGACGGAGTTCCAGACGGCGCGGCTGTTCCTGTCACACTTCGGATACCTTAACATCGGCGATAAAAAGGTAATAATTGAATCTAGTTGCAGAGCAAGAGAGTCAAGTTGTAATGGATAATTTCAACAGTAAAGTTATAAATGAAACATAAGTTTTAAACGTTCGAAAGGTGTTAATTTCGCTTGAACTTGTGAGAGTGACACTAGGTATGGGTAAAAACAAAATGGAATGATCATTTAATACAAAATTATACATTTTTTAATTATTAACGCATCGTTTTCTTGTTTTTTCTAGGGTGGCGGTCGTCTCGTGGCGCTAGAAGGCGGGGCTGGTCTATCCGCTGCATTAGCCAAACTGGACGCACTAGGTGCGCGCGCGGCACTCACCGTACACGTGTTTTGCGCGCGCGCCGGTCAGCGCGCCGCCGCCGATATCGTCGCCAACGCCGCTGCGGTCGATCTGCCGCCAGCTTATATCGCGATGCTGCGAGGGTATGTAGATAATGTAGATTGTGCCTTTAAGACAAGGCCTTATAAATACGATATCCTTAGGGGGTGGGGCGGGGCTATCCGAAACGCTAGCGAAGCTTGACATTGACATATTTCGATCAAATTTAGCACGAAAAATTATATAAAGAATTGAAGTAACACTAAAAGCTACAATGAAAACATAATATTTGATTCATAAAACCAAAATCCATAAAAGAGAAACAGAAAGATGAGATGTCAATGTCATAATTTCATCTTTTGTGTAACAGTCTCGGTCGCCCGATGCGTCGGTCGCAGGGGGTGGGGCCGCGCCTGCAGCGTCCGCCTGTACCCGCTGACTACGATGGACGAGAACAGGTTGGTTATTGTGGGGTCTGTACTTTGAACCCTGTTTGTAAGTGTGTGAATGCTGACGCGTGCGAGTTGCAATCGTGTATGTAAGATGTGACGTATGAACGGAGCTTAGAATAAGTAAAATATTATTTTCAATAAACAGTTGGTCCAACGCTCTCGAGTCTTTCACTTGTGCCCTCCTGCTACTGCTCCGTAGTCTATGTCTCTGTGTGTCCCATATACCACCGTAGACATACAGCATAGACATAACATTGGTGACCCCTGAACACGAAGACAGCTCCGACTCCGGCTAAAACTAAGACAGCGAAGACTCCGACCAACGAAGGCTCCACCCAGACGACCACCGGGCTGAAAATATAATGAACGAGCAGCAGCATAACCTGATGGGCGCCGCACCACAAGCCTCAACAAGCGGATTTTCGCCAGCTATGAAGAAAGAAGATACAGAATTAGCAACAATTTCCATTGGTAGCAGAATCCCAGAATTTTGGAAGGATAACCCTCGCCTGTGGTTTTATCAAGTCGAGGCAATTCTAGCTCCACAAAAGACATCGGATGCGAATAAATATTTTATGTGCGTCGCGAAGCTGAACAGGGACGCCATTCAGCAAGTTGCAGACATTTTGGCAAATCCGCCGCAGCAGAATAAATATGAAGCGCTGAAAAATCGACTACTGCAAATTTATGAAGAATCGGAGGCGCGGCAAGTAAGAAAATTAATTTCCGAAATCGAGCTTGGTGACCAGAAACCGAGTCAGCTGCTTAGAAGAATGAAGGAATTAGCTAGAGGAAAAATCGAAGACGAGACCCTGAAGATTTTGTGGCAAGGTCACTTACCTTCTTCGGTCCAAGCGGTCCTAGCAGTGACGTCCACTAGTAATCTAGAAGAATTAGCAGGAATAGCAGATAAAATCATGGACACTCACCAGCCCTGTAATATCGGCGAAGTAGCAAGTGGTCAGCAGCAGCCATCGTCAACCAGCTTCGAGGTAGCAGCCATAATAGCAGAGATCGCGAAAATGAACCTGAAAATTAACCAGTTAGAAGCACAAAGAGATGGAGTCCGGAGCAGAAGCAGGAGCAGGAGCAGGCTGACTGGGAACTATGCAAGGGAGCGGACACAATCGAGACCACGTCGAGCGCCAGGGAGTCCAGGTTGGCTGTGCACGTACCACTGGAAGTATCGAGGACGAGCTTTCCGATGCGAGCCCCCATGCAGCTGGGAGAACAAGAGAGAAGCCCCCGTCCCGAGGCCGGAAAACTAGCAGAGCTGCAGCCGGTGGCGGGAGGCAGCGCAGTTTCCGATCACCGCCTAATTGTAAGTGATAGAATATCCAATTTAAAATTTTTAGTAGATTCAGGAGCATGTATTTCTGTTTTACCAAAGAGTGTAGTAAAAAATAGACTGGACATAAATTTAAATTCTAATTACTCGCTTTTCGCAGCGAATGGTTCTAAAATTAAGACTTATGGCACTAAAATTCTTACCTTAGATTTAAAATTGAAGAGATCTTTTAAATGGTCATTCGTAATTTGTGACGTTAAGCAGCCAATTTTAGGCGTAGATTTTTTAAATCATTTTAAACTTATTTTAGATATTAATGGACGCTGCTTAGTAGATAAAATAACTAACTTGGCCGTACGTGGAACGATCGTAAACCATTGTGAAAGTACGATTTCCACATTAAAAATTAACCATCCAGTTTACGAAATTTTAAAAAAATATCCGGACATTCTTAAGCCGATGTCATTTAAGGAGGCCCCAAAGCATTCTATTTATCATTATATTGACACGCAGGGTCCACCCGTTTTTTGTAAGCCTAGACCGTTAGCGCCACAGCGTTATAAAATCGCTAAGGAGGAATTTCAAAATATGTTAGAAGCAGGCATATGTAGGCCGTCCAAATCTGCTTGGGCGAGCCCACTTCACTTAGTTCCTAAAAAAGATGGACAGGTACGCCCTTGTGGTGACTATAGAGCTTTAAATGCAATAACTAAACCTGACAGATATCCCATTCCCCGTGTGCAGGATTTTACGTATTTACTTTCAGGAAAAAAATTGTTTTCTAAGATCGATATAAAAAAGGCTTATCATAATATTTTAATTAATCCAGAGGATATTTGTAAGACAGCAATAATTACGCCCTTCGGATTATATGAATTCGAGCGCATGACCTTTGGTTTGAAAAACGCAGCGCAAACATTCCAGCGTTTCATGTCTAATATCGTGCTATCGCGATCGGGACTAGATTTTTTATACTGTTACTGTGATGATATTCTTATAGCGTCCTCTAGTGACGAGGAGCATGAAAAACATTTAGAGCAGGTATTTAGTCGATTAAATGAATATGGTATTACAATTAATTTAGAGAAATGTTCTTTTAAAGCTACGAGTGTAGAATTTCTAGGATACCAAGTTTCAACATCGGGGATTCGGCCACTAAAAACTAAAGTACAAGCAATTATCGACTACCCTAAACCGCGAAATGTTAGCGAGTTAAGAAAATTTTTAGGCATGGTCAATTTTTACAGAAGTCATTTACCTAAAGCGATAGAATATTTAGATAAGTTAAATAGTTATATTCATAAAGCTAAAAAGAACGATAAGACTCCTATACATTGGACACCGGATGCTGAAGAAGCATTCCTAGAGTGTAAACACGGTCTCATGAACGCAGCGACTTTGTCGTTTCCTGCGAACAACGTGCCGCTTGCACTCTTTACAGACGCATCGAATAACAGCGTAGGTGCAGTTTTGCAACAACATGTTGACGGTAAATGGAACCCGTTAGGTTATTTTTGTAGGAAGTTAACGCAGGCACAACAAAATTATAGCACTTATGACCGAGAGTTACTTGCTATATTTTTAGGTGTAGAACATTTTAGAAGTTTATTTGAAGGTCGTGACTTGATAATTTTCACCGATCACAAACCATTAACTTTTGCATTTTCTAAATTAAGTAAAAATAATAAGAAAGAAAGTCCAAGACGAATTAGGCAATTAAGTTTTATAAGTGAATTTACTACAGATATACGACATGTTAGTGGACAAGATAATATTGTAGCAGATGCATTATCTCGAATAGAAACTATAGAATGCACTTCAAGTTCAATAGATTATGAAAAATTGGCTATACAGCAACGTAATGATTCAGAACTTCAGAATATTATTACTAATCCTAAATTCAAATTCAAAAAGATGCCAATTCCGAACTCCGATCATTATATTTATTGCGAAATTTCAAGCAACATAGCTAGACCTTATTTAACAGAATCGTATAGAAAAGCAGCATTTAGTAGTATACATAGTCTTAGTCATCCGGGTCTGCGAACATCGCGCCGCATGATTAAAGAAAGATATTTTTGGCCAGATATGAATAGAGATATAGGTTTGTGGACGAAGACTTGTTTGAATTGTCAAAGGTCTAAGACAACGAGGCATACGAATTCTAGCTATGGTAGTTTTCCACAAGCGAATAGATTCGATCATATTCACATTGATCTAATCGGGCCACTTCCGGTCACAGTAGATGATTATAGGTATTGCTTAACGATAATTGATCGAGGCACAGGGTGGCCAGAAGCGTATCCTTTAAAAGATATTTCGGCGGATACGGTAGCGAATGCAATATATAGAGAATGGATATGTAGGTTTGGCTGTCCTGTGAAACTCACTAGTGACCAGGGCAGGCAATTTGAGAGTAAATTGTTTTCTAGTTTAATGTCATACCTAGGCATTCATAAGATTAGGACAACTCCATATCATCCTCAAAGCAACGGTGCTGTTGAGAGGTGGCATAGAAGCTTGAAGGCATCTTTGATGGCACGGCTTAATGGTAATAAAAATTGGAGCCACGAACTTCCTAGCGTGATGTTAGGGCTTCGGGCTGCCATTAAATGTGAGACAGGTGTGAGCGCAGCTCAGATGGTTTACGGCCGTGCACTACGATTGCCAGGAGAATTTTTTGTAGAAAGTCCTGAAATTCCAGATCCTTATTTAGTGTTGCAGGATATTAAAAATAATATCAGACAGTACAAGCCAATTAGTGTTAAAAGTCATAGTTCGAAAGCATTTTTTGTTCATCCAGACCTTAGAAATTGTTCACATGTATTTTTAAGAATCGATAGAAATAAAACATCCTTAGTTTGTCCTTATGAAGGTCCATATAAAGTAATTGAAAGGTCAGAAAAAGTTTTTAAAATTCAGTTGGAGGATAGAGTAACTTCAGTTTCGATAGATAGGTTAAAGCCAGCATATATTTTATTAGATAAAAATATTGCAGAACAAGATACCTCTGTAGAAAATGATATTATAGAAAAAAGTAACGTAGAGTGTAATAATCAAAAAATTACAAAGTCTGGAAGGAAAGTTAAAATGCCAGTAAGATTTTTAAATGTATAAGGAAATTGCTCATTTTAGTTTCAAACGAAGCGTTATGTTAAAAAGTACGAAAATATTAATTTTTATGTAATTATGGTTAAAGATAACCGAGTTAGAGCAAAAATAAGAGTTAATCATTCGTTTAAAGTGACTGTGGTTCAAGACAACTGACTTAGATCAAAACAAGAGTTAATCATTCGTTAAAAGTAACACGTAATTCAAGTTCGATAACAATGGTAGCGCCGCGAAGGTAATATGAGTACCGCGTCATAGCTTATGAAAACAATGATATAGTATACAGTACAAACAGTAAGACAACTTGTACATTTTTAATGAGTACAACTTATATTGATCGTTTATATGTGAAAACGTAATATAAGTTGATGGGAATTTTAAATAAAAGACAATTTTTATTAAAGCATTTTATTCTTATATTGTATACAATTTACGTTTACACCTTGTTTTTACACTTTTTACCTTGATATACTATTTAGATTATACTATGATACTTTAAAAATGTAAAATGTAATAAGTAATAATATTTCCCCTATTTTAAGTTAAAATATTATGTGACTTGTTTTATAAAGCATTTTATATTGTGATTAATGATTATTGTAATATTAACAACAATGTAATTTCTGCGTCAGATTTTGTCGAACGTTATGCAATGTAGAGTAACAAGGAATTTTAATGTACTTATACTTAATTAAACATTGAATAAAAATGCTTAATATTAAAGAGAAATTTAATTTTAAATCAATGTAATTTTTTTTTCTAAAAAAATATGTAAAATTGTAATTAATGGTGTAATCTTGTATTACTTGTGTAATTTTCAGGAACTTATTTTTTTTGTATTATGCTAGTAATTTTGATACTAATAATTATGTAAAAAATTTTCAAAAGGGGGGGAATATTGTGGGGTCTGTACTTTGAACCCTGTTTGTAAGTGTGTGAATGCTGACGCGTGCGAGTTGCAATCGTGTATGTAAGATGTGACGTATGAACGGAGCTTAGAATAAGTAAAATATTATTTTCAATAAACAGTTGGTCCAACGCTCTCGAGTCTTTCACTTGTGCCCTCCTGCTACTGCTCCGTAGTCTATGTCTCTGTGTGTCCCATATACCACCGTAGACATACAGCATAGACATAACAGTTATCATTATTCATATGAATATTTTTAACCCCACTTTATTATGTAAATTGTAAACAAAACCCAATTGAATCATATTTTTGATCAGACCAAAAAAGGTGGCTATAATGCTACAAATTAATCACAATGATTTAACCGCACAATAAAAGAAACACAAATTTCTTTGTTTTTTTTTTATATTTAGATTCTAAAGAAATGATACAAAGTGTATGTCTTAAAAATATATTATCTAATTTTGATTTCTTTTAACGTGATATTGAAATAAGTAAGTAGTATTATACCCGACTTAAATAGCTATAGCTTGAGCTTTGAAGAAATTATTTGGAATAGAGTACAAATACAATTATTATAATATTATTATGAAAATTATTTGCGTATAATTTACGTAGTCGTGCTGTAGTTTTTATGGAAATAGTCATAAACTTATATAAATTGTTTTCCTCCAACAGGTGTTGTATTGGTCGGACTCAACGGATGAGATATTCTTCGTGGTGCCGTCCGGCCACGAGCTGACAGAGTCGGAGGACCAGAACGACAGCCTCAAGTCGGACGTCGACGGCTCCTGTCTTTCTGTCAAGTGAGTTTCAAGAATGCGCTGTTAGTTTTTTTATTGGGGTAAGAAGAAAACGGGGCGACTGCTAGCGTGCCTACTCTTAGCTATATCTATCCATTCCCCCTTTAAGGGCGCGTTCGGACGTACGGGTTTTCTACGCGTTGTATGCGCGCGCGGATTCAGCTCGCGTGATTTTTCAAACGATACAGCAGAAAACGCACACGTCTAAACGAGCCGTAAAAGATATTATTTTGAAAATAAACAAATTTGGTATAATCTATCTTGGTATAACGTATTTCACATTTTTGAAACTTATAAATAAAAAATAAAAACAGAAAATCTGTTATTTCAAAATCGATACTAATCTTACCTACCTTAAAAGATACGCTTTTAAAGTCAATAAAATAAAGCAAAATTTGAAAATAAGTCGATATTGTAATTTTCTCTAACAGTTAAGCCGTACTTAATATCTGGCCCCGAGGACATAATAGCTCAAACGGGAGGCAGCGTCACGTTCCAGTGTCGAGTGGGCGGGTATCCCCTCCCCGACGTGTTCTGGCGGCGGACGGCCGGCGGTCGGAACATGCCACTCGAGCGCGAACCTTTACTTTTTGTACAGAAAATTGATACTAATGTTACCCACCTTGAAATACACGCGTATTAATTAAAGTCAGCTAAATAATGCGCTGTATGATAATTGAGGCCTTTACTTTTTGTACAGGAGCGGCGACAAGGGCTCCTGCTGGGACGTGTCTAGCGGCGGGTCGGGGGGCGGGTCGGGGGCGGCGTCGTACGAGCGCAGCGTCAGCGAGTGCGAGCGTCCCGACCGCCGCGCGCCGCTCGCCGACAAGTCGCGCGCGCTTTCGCTGGAGTTGGACAAGCTCACTGGTACAGTTTATATTCATCAGTGACGGATTAAGATTTAAGACAACTTGATGCTCTAAGCAATCCATGCCTGTGGGCCCCCCTATCCGTATGTTAACTGGAATCGGTCTTTGAACCTTTACTCTGTTGGTACCTCCTCAGAGATGATGCCCTAGGCAAGTGCTTAGTTAAGGGTTAATCCGTTGACCGTCACTGATATTCATTATAGGGTAAAAGAAAATTTCAAAACTAGGTAACATGTATTTTTAAAAGAAAAACATTTCCCATGTCCTCAAACAGCACCGAAGAGGCTTAATTTTTGATCGCGCTCTTTGCCTCGACATATCATTTGTTACATAATATACACAAAAATGCACCAGAAATTCTTGTAAATGTAATCTTCGTGTTGAGACTTACGATAGATCGAGTAATATATGATAACTTGACGTTTAACATATTGTTGTTGCAGGAAGCGGCAGAAGGAACAGAGATTTCACACCAAAGATACTCATTATTTGGCTGGAAGATTTTGAAGATCACTTGAATCTACCGATAGGTAAGTTTTTGGCCTATAAGTCACATAATAAGTCACATAAGTCACAGTACTTAGTACTTACTTTGTCTTCGTCAACATCTGGTAATGAGAGATTTTAAGTTCGTAACATAATATGAAAACTGTTTGAAAGAACAATCGACGCGGAAGACCCTCTTGATGCATAGCCCGCCTAGTGGGGGAAGTAGGAAATGGTCGGAAATATCTTCTTGACAGTTTCTAAAACACTAATCCACCAGGCGGCGCTTCGTGCGAGTCTGACCTCTAGCGGTAAATACAATATCGAAAACCCTCATTGGAGCCTTTGTCATTTTTAGTCTATCTGTTATATTTATGAGCACTATTTATTATGGTATACAGGTTTAGGAATTATTACTCTATTTATTAACGTATTAAAAAAGTTGTACGCAACCCTTTTGTTACTTAACATTGTGTTGTATTGTAGACGACCTGCTGCAATACTGCGAGACGGGCCAGCCGTGGCGGCGCGGCGAGGTGCACGTGTTGTGCGCGCACGCGGTGCGGGGCGGGCTCGTTCGCGTGCGCGCCCCGCCCGCCGCCGGCGTGCTCGCGGACGGCGCGCTCGTGGCGCCGCGCCTGCTGCCCGACTGCCTGCGCCGCGCCGCGCGTCACCTGGCGAGACGCACGCGCCTGCATACCGACCTGTAAGTAAATCTGCAGTTTTTTTTTCTATTTTATTCAGGTGCATCTGGAGTTTAATTCTAATTCCGCAGGGAGATTGTGTAATTTGTGACAACAACAGGCATGTCAAAAATTTCTTATACAATAGATAATATCTTCAAAACGCCTGTTTTATTACTATCTCTAGATACATGATAATCCAGCCGTACGACGATTAGAAAATTTACCGCTCCGAAGCTAATTTAAACGACATTGTAAATTATAATACCCAAACAAAGATCAGACCGACACTCGCACTTGGGACTCGCAACTTTAATCTCCTTACTTACATTAACTTAGTCCTCTTCAATCTTCTTTTACTGCGTTGAGTTGATCGTCGCGACGTATTGAACTCTTTTTATGTGGCCACGTTACGTGGTTCGAATACGAAATTTTACCGCAATATCGCAAACAAACACGAATCTTTGTATTAGCAAACTATGTTTTGACCAAACATCTGTTTCGCAGGTACCAGCCGCCGCATGTGCGCCGGCGTCACATGATACAGGAGATCGCGCAGCAATTCAAGAAGGACCTCACTGAGCCACAACTACTAGAGTCCTTGTTCCGAGCACCATAGAGCACAGAATAGTATGATGAACGTATTGTTATCTCTCTCGTTCTTCTTATATACTATGAAAGAGAAGGCATAATACTCTGAAGTTAGTTACAAGTTTGAACCTTGAGAGAAATACTCCATAATATCTCTCAGTGTATTACAATGTATTACTGACTACACTAAAAGAAGAATTATGATTTTCGAATGTAGGTATGTAAGTTTTGTTTTTTTGACACTCTCTAGAGACTTTAACACTTTAGGAGACTCTAGAGTAGCCTAGAGTCTAAACTTCTTGTCAGATTTCCTGCAGGCTTAGCATAACAACAGTAAATGGGCGTATCCAGGATTTTAGCTGGGGGGGGGGGGGGGGGGGGGCAAGCTTACCTGTTTCGAGAAGGTGGTCGGTCTGGTATATTGAAACAAAAAATCATGAAAATTGACTTTTATTAATCTGACTGAAAATATATTTCGTTTCCAACACTTCATTTTGTGCAGTGTAGGTAACACGTTTTTAATTCCCAATTGCCAGGAAAATTGACGTTTATTTTATCTTCTGGGGGGCAGCTGCTCCCTGCCCCTACCTGGGTACGCCCATGCAACAGTATATATTTAGATTCGTCTTAATTGTTAAGCAATATTTAAAACGCAGCGAAAGAAATCTAACTAATCGTAATAATATGTAATGAAGTATTTATTGTAACTGTAAGTTATTTATAGAGATTTAATATAATAAGACTGAATAATGTACTTAATATAACATTCCTTTATTAGCACAATGATTTATTTATGCGAAATATATAGTTTATGATAACATATCTTTTTATATTTAATCTCAAAAGTTGTCCTTTAATCTTACGATTTTTACACTTTACACCCAAACCTAAGGTTTTTTCACACATGTAAGTCTGCAAATTGCCCTTTGGGTAAGTAAGTAAACAACTTCAAGCGTTATTTTGTTCTGGTTTAATTGTAGGTTAGGAATCTGAGAGTAAGAGGTAGGTTAAAGAGGGATAGATGCCTACAGTAAATCGCGTCCTCTGTAGTGTATCCTCTATCTCCGTCACATGTTCCCCTGTCCTGTGACCCTCATTCCCTGTCCACGCCAAGCGGTCTTCGAAGAAAGGATTTTTCGAAACGTTGAGTATATGTGGTTCAAGTTTCCTGGGTCTTTGATGTACTTACCTAAATTAAAAATAAAATAGTCGTAGATGGGTGTTCAATATTCTAAATCTCGATTATAATAACATACATTCACGCGGACGAAGTTGCGGGCAACAGCTAGTTTTATTATAAAAAACATCATTGATTTCGCCCATATTATTTTATTGAAGTGACTAAATAAGTACGTCACCATGGCAATCCCGTCGCACAAAAAATGGTCGCCGTCGGTCTCGACTCTCGAGTTGTAATAATTTACTATTATTTATTGAACAAATGCACTTATCAATATTAAAAGTACCCAGTAGCCGATTCTCAGACCTACTGAATATGCATATAAAATTTGGTAAAAATCAGTAAAGCCGTTTCGGAGGAGTTCGGTGACTAACATTGTATACATACGGTAACTAGCTGTCCCGGTGAACTTCGTGTCACTTAAAAACCTTCCCTGGACTTCAAGGATCATTTTAAGACTAAAATTTGCAGAATCTCAGCCATTAATCGAGTTATAGCTTCACTAATACAATTGGAAATCCGTTTATATATATATATATATTTGAAAAATTGGCAAAGTAAGTGTGAGTCGGGCTCGCGCACGAAGGGTTCCGTACCGTTATAGAGCGAAATTAGGAAAAAATTGTGTTTTTTGTATGAGAGCCCCCTTAATTATTTATTTTAATTTTTTTTTTTATTTAATACAAAAGTACACATATAATAATTGAGGATTTTATGAAATGAAGTGTGTATATAATATGTTGCCACTTGCCATTATGGATTACGAGCCAAAAAGACCAAAAAAATACGTTTGTTGTATGGGAGCCCCGTAAGAGGAGTTTTTAGTATTTGTTGTTATGGTGGCACCAGAAACCAACCAGAAACACATAGACTGTGAAAAGTTCAGAAGTCTAGCTATAGCGGTTCTTGAGTTACATCCTGGAGACAGACAGACGGACAGACATCGAAGTCTCCCTTTGGGTACGGAACCCTAAAAATAAAACTAAATATTATACAAAATATACTAGCTGACCCGGCAAACATTGTTTTCTAGTATCTATCAATAATATTGATACTAAAAATAATCTACTTTTTATATTATAAAAAGTTGATAAAACAGGCCTAGCGAATACAAAATTTCATGATCGGTTGAGTTTTGGAGGAGTTTTGGAGCAGTTCGCGCACAAACACTGTGACACGAGAATTTTATATATTAGATAAAAAAATATTTGCAGAACGGAATCCCGAGAGCTGCACCACGGAACCCTTTTGTCCCTCCTGTTGAAAAAAGTGTATGTTCACCACTGACCTCCATTATACAGCGTACTTGTATAATGGAGGTCAGTGATGTTCACTGTTCTCTAGGCTCTACTTTTAAAAACCTCTTTGCAATAATTTAAAAATACCCTGGTCAAAATTTGAAATTGACAGTACCTATTGTCAATGTTGTCATAAGCGATTTTCTAGACGGATTATTTTGTAACAAAATTATTTATTTTAGACGTTTTTACAAATGTAATGCAATTAAAGTAATTAGGGACCGTAATATGTTAGTGGAACAGCCGCAAGAGGTGAAGGAAGCGTCGGGGGACACCCAAGTAGAGAAATGTAAGAGCCGGAGCCTAACCTGTAAGTAAATTATTTAGTAGTTAATAGTAAAATCCTATGTGCTATTGGGTAGACATAAAAAGCTATATGATAAAGTTAGCCAGGACACTAAACAGTTTTGTTGCAGACGCAAAAGGAGATGTTGTAATTCTTTACGAGAGCAATGTAGAAGAAAATGCAACGGACGTCACTCCAAAGCCCAGACCACCCAATCAGTACGTTGAAACGATAGTCTACGAAGAAGACAGCGAATCAGAATGTTCAGAGATTAGCGAATCTTACACGAAGGAAGATCTCAACGAGTTATGTTTGATTAACAGCGAGGCGCTCGACTTTATAAACAACATACCTAGCGTCGATACACCGCTGTGCCATAAACAGAATCAAATGAAAATCAAACCATCAGGATTCATTGCCGACTTGACACATCCATTTGAAAGACCATACTTTTTCAATAGCTTCGGTTCCCTTTTGTCGACTTCGTTAATGGATATATTATGCTCCAACCAGAAAAATGACAATTACGTATGTTATATGGATAACCTTATATCACATGTGCAGTATACTATTGAAGAGCTGAAACGTATAAGCAATGGTGAATATCTGAGCGAGAGAACCAAGCGGAAGTGGATAGAAAGTACGGAGGTATTGTGTGCTAAAGCAGAAAGAAATAAATTTGAAAAGAAAAAAAGAGAGAAAACAGTCAATAATAAGATAATGTCCCAGCTTTTGATCGTTCCATATGAAGAGCATAAAGATATAAAAATGCATAAAGCGTTAAGCGACATAATAACTGGTAGATCAGAAATCAATACAAAAGTTTTGAATAACATACTGCGGAAAAAAGTCGTTATTGATGTTCCGAAAGTATTAAAAGATCCTGTAGTTTCAATCAAAGACCTTACAATAGTCAATTTCATAAAAAATGGTACAGAAAATAATTGCATCCGCAGAGACAAAATTTCTCACAAAATTATTACGTCAGATCTCAGATATCCCATTTTAACGTTAAGTTGCGGAATCTTTAATGTTTCAGTATCAATACAAAATTTAAATTTGCTCAATAATGAAAAAACAGGTACGTGCAGTTTATTTTGGTAGATTTTATTAGCTGACTACAACTATACAATTTACACCCTGCAACAATGAGTTTCTAATTAGTAACATAGAATATCATTGCCCTGCAACAATAACTATTTTATAATAAGAAAGATTTTTAATTAAGTATTAATTGTAATAAATTTTTCAGAAACAAACAATAATTTACTTGCTATAAAATATCAACCAAATGAAAATAACTTTAAAAAAGAAGAAATTAAAGTTATTGAAGAAAACTATGAATGCGAAGAAAAGCAAGAAATAGGCATAGAACAAAATTGTGGGACTGACATTCAAAATTGCGACGATAACCTTATTGTCAATGACGATGACTCTTTTAAATCAGAGCTTAATTTTATTGTCTGTAAAGAAAGCATAGGAAGTTATTTAGAATCAATAGCTACCCTATCGTCAGACGTAAGCTTTCCTTCAACCGATAAACGAGACGTAGAAAATCATTCAGCTACATCTATTTCTTTAGGTTGCTCTGTTCAACAAGTAAATTCAAAACTATATTTAAATATCAAGACTGATGGAAATTTAAAAATAAAAAAGAAGTCATCGCCTACTATTGTTAAAATAAAATCACCGTACGAAAATAATTCGCATGAATTAGATGAAAAGAAGAGAAAAAGATTACTGAAAATCAGGGAGCGACGACAAAAAATAAAAAAAATTAAAGAAAATGCAGGTCAAGCTTTAAACTCGGAAACCAAACTAATACTTACTGGCAAATCTTTTTCTTCCTTTGAAGATAAGGAAAATAAAAAGCGGTATAAAAAGAGAAAAAATAAATTTACTGCCGTAAAACATACAAAAAGTTATATGGAAAACATGAAGCCGTTTTGTTCGGACTCGAGTAGTCCAATCACCATCAGGCAATTTTCCCAATTTATGGAACCTTTAGTGAGCCCACAGGACTTCAAGAATGAGAAAAATAATTCACAAAAGATCACAAGTGAAGACAGTGCAAATAAAGAAAACAATTTTTTTACAATTGATTCCCAACAGGAAGATGAGCTAGCAAAACTTGTTCGAAATGAATTGTACGTAGTTAGGGACTTAAACCTTTTTCGTAAGTACTCGTAAGCTAGTTTATTCTGTCTAAAATAAATAACAATATTATTTTCAGATACTCGCAAGCAGAATATAATAATCACAACAAAAATATAGCTGATCTATCAAAATATAATCTAAACAAACCACCCGTTAATACACCGATCGAAAGTCTATCCGAATCTTCAAAATCTTCGCTATCAAAAGAGTGTAAAAATAATATTGACAAACTGTATACTTTTATAAAAGAGCTAACGAAGATAGATAATTCTGATAACAAAGAAATAGAAAAAAGATTTACTACAAATTGTACTGAAACTGTAATTATGCAAAATAATATTGAGTCTATCTCGGCGATCGGTGATGGTCATAAACTAAACACAACAGAAGAAACATCAACAACTCAACATAGCCATTACAATTTAGAAAAAATACCTTGGAGACAATCAACTAACAATAACAAAAGAAAAATAGAAATAGTCGCTCATATGCCAAAAGTTTCTTTACCGCCCAAAAAACAGACAGAAAAATATGATAAATCCGTTCGAAATCCTCGAAAAAATGACGATCAGCAGCCAAAAGATACTTTAAAAGCTATTTCAGAACTCTTATATAAGATTGATTATGTAAAAGGAATGAATCTCAAAACTGACAAAGTTACAAACGTCCCGAATAATACATGTGAAACTGTAAGGCAAACTAAAAAAAATACCCGTGAAACAGTAAAGGAGAGCAGAAGGAAGGTGCCAGCTTTATCTTCTTCTAAAATAGTAAAATCAGAAGATGTGATGAAAGAAAATAATAACATTTGCAAAGGAAACATGTCTACAGTGAAGACTCAAACTACTGAAAAACTACAACCAAAACAACCAGAAATTAAAAAAAAAGAGAATGACCAAAATATTACAGAAAGTACCGAAGCAAAAGAATCAAGTAAGGAGAGAGTACTTTGGCGTCCCAGGTTGGATGCCCTAGCGCAGCCCAAAAAGACGCATTTTGCTTTAAATAATAAAGGAGTCAAGATACCCAATACGACGCTATCTGCTACTACTAGGCCTCAAAGAAACGCGTCGCTGATACCACAAAGAATTAAAAATATAATATCGCAAAATAAAACACCACCACCACTTTCAAACTCTACTCTTGTAAAAGCAAGCCCAAGAACACAAGGTGCGTAAAGGTGAATTAAAGTTTAATTATTTTTATAAAAACTTAACTAGCTCTTCTATATGAAAGTATAATAATTCTTAACAATAAATCCTTCACACGTTTCAGAAGAAGCAGAATCCAAATCACCACTCAGCAATAGTTTCGAAAGAAAACGTCTTAAATCTGAAAATAAGTTGCAGATCAAAATTAATAATGATCTTAACGCTTCAGGTTCCTTGTAAGTTGGCTTTTATTTATTTGTTTACATCAATGAATTCCCAGAAAATTTTTAAATGCTATTTTCCAATCCCATATTATGTAATTTTAGGAAGAAAAATATAGCGGAAATTAAAAATCGTGTCAAATTCAATTTGGAACCACATTCACGAAAGCGTAAAGAGTTTAAAAAGTTACAGAAACCTACTATTTCGGTGATAAAAGAACAAGATAATTCCGGTGATATAAATAGTCAGTATTGTATTATTACATGTTTTTATTACAGACATTGCAATTAATTTTTTGTTCTAGCTATTCCAGAATCTAAGAAAGAGGATACTGATCAAAGCAAACTTACAATTGAAGCAAATGAATCAGTTGATGTTAATGTTCAAAAACCTCTATTAGCCAACAACGAAGATAATGAAGTTTTAAGTCCGCTCAAATCGACAAACGTTATTTCAACGCATTTGAATCAGTCAAAATCAGATGAAATCGTATATGGATCTGATTATAAAATAGATGTATTTGAAGATGGAAACATTAGTACAGCCGTAGCGAATATTTTCACTCGAAATATTACTGTCGCCAATTCAAGAATTTTTCACAAAAAACATAACTTCCTCAAATCACAGGGACATAATTCATGTTCTCTTACTAGACTAGAGAAGAGACCGGGCCCGGTAAATAGTCAAACTATTATTGACCAGACAGTGTTAAAAACATTGTCTCCGAATCGTTCATTTCAACAAATGTTTGTCCTACAATCTGGAGATACTGGCTCTCTGATGCTTAAGTCTTCATTGTCACAAGACATAAAAACATTGGACATCGTACCTAAACTCTCTTTTCAAACCTTTACGAAAAGCAGCATTGATTGGACCCCACAAACGCTTTCATTGCATTACTTTCCTGCGATGCATTCTATAAAATATTGCAAATCTGGCAAAACGTTAAATAAATATGCCCCTGATACTTGCCATAAATCGATATGCAAAGGTTTCTTGACAAAAACTAGCGTTGATATTTTTCATGACGTTGGTAAAGTATCAAATGAAAACCACGAAGAACCGATATCAGAAAACATGATACAGAGTAGGACAGATTCGGTTTTGAATGATATTTCTAATGTCTCTCAGTTACAAATAATAAATTCGATTGAAAATAGTGTAGACAATACTGATAGCGTTTTTACTTCTCTATCCTGTGATAGAAGCACATCTATGGATATTCTAGTGGAATTGATAAACGAAATTAAAACTATATCAACATATCATGCAAACATTAGTCTTGAACAAATCCTGAAACAAGCAACGGGAGATAGATTAAAGAACGATGACAACAAAATATTATCCGAATTGGGTCTACTGAAAAAGTGCGAATCCCAACCGAGTATCCATTCCTATTTTGTTAATGATGAATTTGATGCTAATGAGAATAAACTCATCCACGCTGATAAAAACACAACAAATGGAAGTATGAATTCTGGAAAAACTGAAGATAAAGAAGTATCAGCCTGGATAAAAGAACAAGAAGAAACTGTAAAGCGTTGTACTGATGTGCCGTCTCGACTTTTACCCGTAACCATCACTGACAATAGTGTTTCTGTGTCTACTTCATCAACATTCCTAAATAAAGCAGTTGAGGCTTCAACTGCTACAGAAGTCATACATTCTGTTAAGAAAATAAGACCAAATTCGACTAAAAATGTTAATTGGGATAGCACTAGAACAGCTTTTGTAGATCAACATCTGAAACTGAAGCGAGATATTTTAATGTCTGTCTACTTCATTTTGGTATTGACCGTATTCGTCGCATTGACGTTCCCAGATATTCAAGCCCGCTTTTAACTATTCAAAATTGTTGATTATCTTATCTTGTACATGTTTTATTTATTACTATAAATTTTCTGGTTTATAATTCATAAATTATTATTAATAATAAAAAAATCAAAAGTTGCTAGTTTTTATCTGTTGATTGCCATCTAGTGGTGAAAATTTTAAGGTATATCAAAGATATTTTACTACATTAAAATATCTTTGAGGTATATACTATATAGATCTATGGTCTATTACTCTTAACCCGGGCGCGCACTAGCGGCCAAGCGGCAAGCCGCGGCAGCCATCGAGATAGATACCTTCGTACTACCCTTCGTATGAAACCGCCACAGACGACGCGCACCTGGCCGCTACGCGACCTGCGGCCACACCATACTTTCGATGGCCGCCGCGGCTTGGCCGCTAGTGCGCGCCCGGGCTAAAGTCAAAGCCCAGGCGCGCACTTGCGAGTTGCGGCTAAGCCGCAGCGGCCAGGACGCGGCGGCCATCGATTACCTTAGTATGAAGCATTGACTTTTATAAGTGGACGCGGCATAATGGTCTCTACCAAATCAAAATACTGTGGCCGGTCCGCCATTTTATGTTCCGGTTCTCCGAGGTACATAAACTGTCAAAGTGTCGTATTATAGGGATGTCGAAATTGAAAGAAAATATCGATATATCGATACATCGATATTCGAAAAAATATCAATATCGGTCTCGATATATCGCGAAAAAATATCGATATATCGGTTAAATTTTTCGACTAATTTGCTTTTTTTTTAATTAATTTATAGTCCGTCAAAAGTTTGTCCATGGATCGGTACGTTTATATTTTTATTAAAATTTTTGTTATTTTACCGATGGCTTGACTTCGTATGTGCTAATTTAGTTAATAATTAGACAATTAATAAGATTTGTGATAGAATAGTAATATAACATGGCTTGATTTTCGATATTATTTAATCAACATAGAAATTAGTAGATTTGACGTTTAGTGATGTACTTTTTTATCGAAAAAAATATAAAGTGAAGAATCTGATCATTTATTTAAAAGATTTTAACCTTAGCTTACTTATAACATCTTACTTATCGATGTCCTCGACAAATATCAACCGAGTGTCCCATCACTATATACCGCCATGTTTAGTTCTTGGCAATATGGCGCCGGCCACACTTTATTGTAGTTATGTCGCTTCCATCTGTTTCCTTATTCATTGGTATGAAGCCGCCATAGACGACGCGCACCAGGCTGCAACGCGACCTGCGGCCACACCATACTTTACTGGCCGCTAGTGCGCGCCCGGGCTAAGATATATTATAGTCTGTCAAAAAAGTGAAGAAAAACATCGCAGTGTCATCCCTTTCAACTCAATCTAAGAAAAAAGGGATGCCACTACGATGTTGCCACTTTTTAATTTCTTCACTTTTTTGACAGACTATAGAGACTCTATGCTCTATTATATTAACTTTATGGGTGGGCCCATTAGCGGAATAGAGAAACAAAGGCCTGAGCAAGAGAGATGTCACTATCAGTAACACTGCGTGGTAAAAAGAGACGTGTGGTACATGACAGCAGCACTCTTTTTTTTTTTACGTCCAGTCGGCACGTGCCGCACGTTGACAATTTAATCTCATAGAAATCATGTTCAACTTCAATCATGCTTGTGTAAGTCTATACGTATTACTTACACATATTTTTACACACAGATGAAACCAATTTCGGTTTCGTTTGACAGCTCGAGATTGTTGCTCTATTCCGCTAATATTAACTTTATGGGTGGGCCTTGGCTAGGTGTACCGCGTTCCACTTGACGTTAAAAACGATCAAAAAGATCAAAATGCCTGCTATTGCCCCTTGTATTATTTTCTTCTACATGCCTCCTATTTTGAGCGTTTGAATCGTTTTTAACATCAAGTGGAACGTGAGGCTGGCTCAATGTGTGTGGAGCGTACTGATGAATTTCCGATTATGAAATGGGCATTGTCCAAAAAAAAATCACATGTACTTTTTATATTTTTTTTTTCGTTAAAATAGGGTATTTTAAGAATATAAATAAAATAATTTTGAAATTCGTTGGCTAGTTTTTTCTCAATAAATTTTTAAAGTTTCGCTCTAACGTCATCATCGGCGGTCAATAATTGACCTCTGCAGTATGTTTTTTTCCTTTCAATCTTATTTACAATGGCTGGTTCGTCAAATGCAAGTTCTCATTATGTGAAAGCTGATACGAGAAGCTTACCAAAAGTTCGAAACGTAATGTTGGTCGAATTTATTGCTCATTTAACGCCATTGAAGGTCAAACAAAGGTTAAACATATTTGTTCAAAAATATAAGTAAGTAGTAACTAATGGGTATTTTTTTCGTTTATATACAGAAAAACTATCACTGGCCTTATTCCTCGAAATGTTTTTGTAATGAGCAAAATAAAAAAAAAATGGACAATACCCGTTCCGGCTTTGTGAGGCCAGCCTTTGGGTGGCAACATCTTCAAAAAAAAGATTGTCATAACATGTCAAACTGACAAGTGACAACTGTCAAAATCATATGTTCAAACTTCAATTTTTCGCGCACGTGTGTATGACGTTCTCTCGAATTTTAAAATTTCATTGCTTTTATGTTTTTACTAATAATGTTTAAGTGTTTACTTATAACTTGGTTATATTAAACTATATCCCTTGCTTAAGTAAATGTTAAAATATAATCGCTATAATCTCAATTACTCATTGAAATATTATATACTGCTATATAAGTATATGAATTGAAAGATGGCTTCAAAGAAAGCGGGAAAGGTAAATAAAGTTATTTTATTACTCGAGCGGTTTAGATACGTATTTTAAATAATATTTAACTTAATTATAGAAAAGAAAGGCGCATGATATCACTGAACTCAAAGCGGATTCGATAGACAACACCGCTCCAGTGCATAAGATATTAGACGACGTGCAACAGAGGAATCCAAAGGCGTATCAATTCTACTATCAAAATCTACGGCAGCGTCGCACAAATAAACAATACTTACTGAGTTTCCACAACGTTGTTCCCGGATACCCTCTCAATGCTTTCGGCGAAGATTGGAATGGTCAACTTAACTTTGATTATTTTGAAAGATTTCCCTACAAAAGCTACCCGCCAAAATACATTACGAGCTTACGGCACATCGATAAATGTGATCCCGTTACGAAATACATGAAAGAGAAGCTAGACTGGAAAACTATGTACAAGACACTGAAAATTACGGCTAGTAAGTAAATTCTTTTATTAGGTTCATCAACACAAGATTTGCTGTCTTTATTAATGTTATAAAGAGATAAGTTTTACATGAATCGAATATGATTTGAAAGTACTAGATCAATTCTCACAAAATCTTGTATATTATAAAGAGTAGATCTTCGAGGACACAGGTACTTTTGATTGTAAAAAATGTTTGTCTTTTTGTTTTTTACATTTTCTATTTTGCTTGAACTTACAAATTCACAGGAAGCAGCCAGAATTTTTAAACATTATAACAGTTAAATGTTAGTATTGACTACTGTGTAATAAAAGAAGTTTTTTTTTAACCCGTAAATCATGTAAAAACGAGACACAATAGAATTTCTATTGTGTCTCGGTCACCGGTGACCATAAGGGGCTTGATGAAATAAAGCATATTTTGTTACTCATTATTTACATTACAGGTAAATACAATGTGATTGAAAAGTTTGAAGACTTGAATGGGGAAGTAGTTAGATGTCCAAAGCTGTTGGTGGATATGGCAGCACATTTTGAAAGCCGACCTGATCCATACTTTGATAGCACATACAACTGGTACTACGCTGGTAATGGAAACTTGCAACTGGTGTGCTTAGATTGGATTGACTACCTACTTTATAGTGAATTGAACTGTGTTTGTAAGTATTGCATGCTGTTATGGTTTTCAGTTAAACTTAAATTTTTGTTAGATTCGCCAAACAGTGTATTTTAGTTTTGTATTAATGCTCTTTTTTCTAGATTTGTCCCAATTTAACAAGGATGAAGTATTCATAAAATCAGACTCAACAGCTACATTTCAGTGTGATGATGATGAACATATTTTGGAAACTATTTCATCTAATAACATAGTTGTGCTAAGAACTAGAAACAAAGTTTATATTCTAAAACTTGTTGCTAATGGTGAAGAATTTCAGTTTGAGAAAATGAAAATTATACAGTCCGAACTACCTTATACGAGTGTTAATTTTGATGATCATCACAAGAATATTTTGTATGTAACCACATTAGATTACAAACTCGCTATCGTAAATCTCGATAGGATGAAAGCCCGGAGTGTACAGTTAAGTGCTAAACTGACTTCCCTATTCAATAATTGGAACTCTGTGATGGGAGCTGGAAGAGGAATGTACACTCATGTGACAAAAAAATCGATTGCAATATACGACAAAAGAGCTAATAATTGTGTCGGCGTTTATAAAGAGTTAAAACATGTTATGGACGAGATAACATGCAATGAGATAAGCGTAGCGAGGCATTTTGAAGGCTCACACTATTTGTATTTTGCAACCGATCACCATCTATTCAAGATGGATCTGAGATATCAACAGAATGGTAAAATGAAAGTTGTGCAACGATGGACGCACGGTATGGAGGTTGTCCCTACTTACATGTCGTACTGTAACTTTGAATACATCAAAGATTTGATCTGTCTCGGGAGCCAATGGTGTGAGGATATGTGTCTCATACCAAACTACAACGATAGAGCTCTAAATGATACTGAAACGGGTGGAATGACTATACCGTATCGCCCTCCGAGTATACTCGACGCTTTCAATGAAGCGAGAGAGAAGATGCTCTGCTGTGATCTTTACAATCCAATCGATCTGAGGCTCCGCACAGCTATAACTGGTACTCTGCCTATGGAGCAAGGAGAGAAGTATAACATTCTCCTCCTAAACTCACTCGGAGATATATCGTGTCATACAATATTTCCCGAGCATTTGGACACATTTTTAGAGAATGACGCCGCTCAATGTCTCGACGAGTGGGCGCAGAGTTACAGAACCGAGACAAAAGAATTTGAAGTATCATCCATTGAGAATATTGCCAATGTTTTGTCAAAACTGAGAAAAATGCCGCCAGATTATAAAATAGAAGGTGGCTGGTCGAGAAAAGATACAAAGTTTAGCGAGAAAGAGATAACAGAGATTTTTGAGAATGAAGAAATAGATTGTGGGCTGCAGGAGGTTTGGACTAAGAGTGCAGATCAGACTGTTGATCAGTCTTCTTTTGCACTTAATCTATTTTACTCTGATGACGAAAATGAAACGTGAATTTGTAAGCAATTGTGATATTTAACTAGAAATAAATTTAAATAGATCAACTTATGATCATTATATTCATAAATGTAAATAGTTTTATTGTTATTGCTATCCACATGTTTGTAACTTAGAGCATCATGTTAACATAACTAGGCAAAGCAGGGGTTGACAAACTTTTTTTAGGCAAAAGCCAAAAGGTGGCAAGATGACTAAAAGCAACCGCATTTGTGACAACTTATCAGTTGCGTATACAAATGCGGTTGCTTTTTATCAAGTACTAGAGTCTGCAACTCCGTTACGCCAAAATAGTCTTCTCGCGCGGGAACCGTACATTTTTCCGGGACAAAATGTACATAATATGCCCTTTCCCGGGACTTACTTTTGCAATTATAATATTAGGATGGCCTTAAAAAAAGTTTAAAATCAGTAGGCGCATGTGTACTGGAGAGGGTAGTCCGGGCATTTGTACAATATTTACCAATAGTGTGCCTGTTTTAGAGAACTAAAAATTGACTACAGCACATTCCATTTCCAATGTGCGCTTTTAATATAATTCCGAACGTCACTTTATTGTGGACGCCGACTTCCACAATGAAACGTTGGGTACGTTAAATGCCCTTTTGATTTTACGCACCGCGGACGTTTTGCGCGGTTCAGATGTGTGTGTAGACGTCGTGATGTCCTCTAACGTGCACGTTAAAAAGTTATCGTTGACGGAAATTTAAAAGCGTCTTCATATATTTCCATTTTACTTTCCTATGTTAACGTTTTACCGCGGACGTCCACGATATTACCGCCACGTCTAAAATTATAAAAGCGCACAATTCGACTGAGCTATAATTAAACTTGTGTATAACCTAAATTAAAACATAGATATTTAAACTTGAAGTGTATAAACCTATAATAAAACATAAGGTGTTTAAATAAAATACAATTATCTTTAACATTCTATAATATCTAATGACTGAGACAATAAACACTCACTCAATACAATCATGTCATTTAATAACTTCATACTATAGGTCGGTACAATTTATACAAAAATTTACAAAAAGAAATATAATGGAAAGTAACGATTTTCATGTTGTTAACCCAATTTCAAAAAGGATGTATTCGAATCTTTGATTTTTACAACATAGGTCTCAAGGAACTTTTAAAATGCTCGTTAGAAAAGATAAAATATACAAATTAATTACTATGTTTTGTGCTAGAAATATAGCATAATTTTTTTAAATGCAATTTACTATGGATATAATACATAATTTGATTGGGTTTTGTCAGCCACAACTAACCTAACCCAACCACGTAACATTGGTCTGCTGCCTATGAATTTATTTTTTCTCCAGCTGAATTCTGCACATATTGTGTTAAGTTAATTGTAGGGTTCATTCAACATTCGCACTTACGAACAATAAACTAAACTTAAGCCCACTTCCGCTAATCTGGATTATTATTAATGATTATGAGAGATAAAACTTAATATCAAATACACAATAATCAACTTTACCCAGGTTCGCGTAAGTAGTCCTAATACGGCCGCGCTCATTGACATTTAATGATTAATTACTAAATAGGGAGTTGCTTAGTGAACGTTTTGATTTGAAGTCCATACATTTTAAAGGTGCAGGTTGGAAGCCGACTACATGAAGTTGCAGCAGACGACGTGTCGTCGCGACACGTCATTTCTATGTATTTCTATGAATGTGTCGCTAGCTGCGCAGGGTTTTTCATAGAAATACATACAAACCAGTAGTGTCGCGACGACACGACGTCTGCGGTTGCTTCATGTCATGTCGGTTGCGTCCGCTGCCAACCGACACCTTTAGTCAAAATCTTGAATAAGTATAAGCCGCTTTAACAATGCTCGGAGAAACTGGAGGTGGTAACTGGTAAATGGTGCATGTGTGTTAATTGTAATATTAAATATCTACCAATACCGTACAAAAGCTACTTATATAACACTAGATGTCCCGCGCGGCTTCGCCCGCGTAATTTAGGAATTTTACGGAAACCGTACATTTTCCCATAAAAAATAGCTCTTATGTCCCTACTCCCTTCACTTGGTTTACTCTATATCTGTGCCAAATATTGCCATAAAAATTGCTCCAGTAGTTCGTAATTTCTAATATTTCCCCCGTTTTTCCTACATTTTCCTGAGTTTCTTCGGTCGTATAAGTCTTAGCGTGATAATATATAGCCTTATAGTCTTACTCGATAAATTAGCTATCTAACAATGAAATAAGTTTTTAAATCGGACCAGTAGTTCCTGAGATTGGCACGTTCAAGCAAACATACTCTTCAGGTTTATATTATTAAGTATAGATTTTTTTTCAATTACCGCTTGACAAACTCGAGTCTCAATCTAAAAGACTATGAAAATTACCAATAACAGGGTCATTATAGGCTCATAAGTCATAACCATGGGACGATGTATGGTATAATATTATGGTAGTGATGATGATGATGAATGTAATTTGCATAGTAGCATATGCTTTCCGTTCTTAAAACAACGCCGAAACTCCCAAACTTGTATCTATAAAGAATCAGGAGTTCTCTCAGCACCGTCCGAACCACGGTATACCAGGTATACCTCGGTGCAAAATCTTACTTGTTGGTAGCATTTGCTTAGAATACTTCTCACGAAACCGAAGTCACCACATGTTTCCATATAAATTTTGAGGAGTTCCCTCGATTACTTATGAATCCTTCATCAGATCACCACTTTTGTGAATATAATACCAAATTGGGATGATACCCTATATACCAAAAGAAAAATTTTGAAAATCGGTTAACAAACGGCGGAGTAATCGTTGAACATAAGAAAACGAACATAACACCTCCCCCATTTTGAAAATCGGTTAAAATTGTAGCCTATGTGTTATTCTGATGTATTAGCTATGTTATTGTAAAGTTTCATTGAAATCCGTTCAGTAGTTTTTGCGTGAAAGAGTAACAAACATCCATACATCCACACATCCATACATCCAAACAAACTTTCGCCTTTATAATATTAGTAGGAAGTAGGATTCTCTGATCCCATCTGATCACCAATAGCGTGCCCCTGTGCGCGCATTCCTCTCTCACCAAAGAAAAACAAAAATTTAACACAGAGCATACCCCTCCTATCTTTGCAGAGAAGTTATAGTCTGTCAAAAAAGTGAAGAAATTAAACTTGCCACTTTTTAATTTCTTCACTTTTTTGACAGACTATAAGCTCTTAAATACTAGCATAATAATTGATAATACTATTTGATGGGTTGTTTAGCGAACGATTGAGCAAAATCTTTTCGAAACCTTTAAATGGTTATATGCGCGGCCTATACTTAATTAAGTAACATTTTAACATTTTGAGATAAAATATTCACAAGTTCAATCAAAGTCTCCAATCAATAACTACACAGTAATCATTAAATACCTCTGAGTGTGGCCATTACAGAATCTTAAAAATTGCCTCCATATACAGGGTGTCACAAAACTAACTGATAATACTTTGGGGTGTGTTTGGGTCCCCTGTATGACTGTGAAAGTAGCTGCGCTGATAGAGTAACTTCACTTACTTTTGTATGTTCTTACTTCATAACGCTTGGGCGCCCCATAAAAATTACAAAAAATTGCTCTTTCAGCGCTGCCACTTTTACAGTTAACTCTTTATATACCCATAAACATCCTTCAGTATTATTACTTAGTTTTGTTACACCCTGCATTAACCACCTTAGCGTCTCGTGAAGGTGTGGAGCCAGGACCTGGTGGGCTCCGGTGTGGGCTGCTGCTGCATCTGCTCCATGAGCTTCCGCTGGTTCTCGCGGAACGCCGCTATTGGGTCTTCAAACTGGCCGTAGTATGTCAACACTTCTCTCACATCTGACACGTTGGACATTGCTATTGCTGCAATATTAAAATTGTATATTTAGGATTTTTAGTACTTACATGAATATTTTTTGTCATAATTTGTGTTAAATAGGGTCACAAAATTTATGTTCTTGGTAAAAGGGCTTAAACTAGGTTTAAAGGTATGTTCTTGGTAAAAGTTCGACAAGTGTAATGTGTCGAGCTAGCGAACGGTCGTGCTCCACGTTACGTTACACACGCCGCAAATATTATTTAATTAATATTTTCGCGAATCCCGCGGCACGTTGCCGCTGCACGTGACCATGGCGCTCGTAGCCAACGAGTTGCTGGCGTTTATCCAGTCCACGCCATCGACACCATGGACGAGGTCAGCATCATGCAGATCTGCAAGTCCTCCTTCACCAGTGAGGAGATTTGCAAGGGGAAGCAGCTGCTGTATGAGACGCTCGGCCAGAGCGCGAACATGCCGTCGCGACGAAGAGACGGAACCGAAAGGAGCGTGCAGGACATCATCTCCCTGCTGAAGCAGACTGATCCAGATGAGGTACCGGCTTTTGTGGCTAAAGAGCTGCACAAGCTGCCGCCCGTCACGTTGGACCACGTCGACGTCGTCAGCCTACTGAAGGACATCAGGTTCCTGAAGGAGCTGACCGGAGTTCGGGGTAGATTGCAGGCGTCAGAAGCTATCATTAGTGATCTACGTAATGAATTATCACAACTAAAAAGTAATAATTCATTATGTAGGTCACCAGCTGACGCCGCATTTGTCATTCGACGCCGAGGCGCACAGGCGATCACGTTTAGCCCGTCAGCATTATCGGACGGGTCAACGAACGCCGCCGCTGCCGCCCCCGCCCGCGCTCCCCTCCCGGTTGCGCCGACGCCGAGTCCACAGGCGACTCAGCAAAAGTACGCGACTGTTGCTGGTCGCCCCGCGCCTCCCCCGCGGGCGCATAAAAATGGGGAAAATGAGAGCCGTAAGGCTTCGGAGAGTCGCAAGACTACGAAGAGCCGCAAGGCTAAGTCTTCTCGACCTGGCAAGGACGAGAGCAGGAGGTGCGATGAGGAGGGCTTCATACTGGTGGAGAGAAGGAAGAAGAAGCCCGTCGCCCGTAACCATCGCGGCACCGCGCCATATGTACCTGAGCTGCGTCTGCGGAGCGAGGTCCCCGCGACGCCCCTGTACATATCCCGTCTGCACTGGTCCATGGAGGTCGAAGACGTCGTGGACTACATCAGTAAGAAGACGTCCTTCCACTTGAGGGTCGAGCGTCTGCAGTCTCACCACAAGGTCAACTTCAGTTCCTTTGTGGTGAGAGTACCGACGCATCTTCTCCCGACCTTTGAAGCGGAGGAATTCTGGCCGACTGATGTGTTTTACCGAAGGTTCCGGGAGAGACTCCGGAATGAAGCGCGCGTCACGTCGGCGTTAATTCGTGATAATGTGTAGTTGTTAAGTTTATATAAATTTTTATGTATGTTAGTCATTAAGGTATATATTGTATACCTACGTAGCCTGATTTAAATAAATAAATAAAAAATAGATGATATGATAAGAAGTTATTTCTTCAAGGCTTTCAACTAGAAATTCGTGAGAAATCGGCGCGGCGGTCCGTATTGGCCAAAGAATGGCCTCTTCGTAAATACGTAAGAAAAGCAATAAAAACGTAGTGAATATATCTATACTTTTAAAGCAGGAGAGTTTGTTTGTTTGAACCCTAATCTTACTGGGCTGATTTTGATGTATTTTGGCATACTTACCTAGATAATATATGTAAACTGTATGGAAACTATGAGTACTTTTATGCGGGAATATAAATTATATGGTTGCCGCAAAATTTCTCACGAGCGAAGCCGCACGGAACGTCTAGCATACTCTTTAATATTCTACTAATCCTACTTCCTACAAATATTATAAAGGCGAAAGTTTGTTTGGATGTATGGATGTTTGTTACTCTTTCACGCAAAAACTACCGAACGGATTTTAATGAAACTTTACAATAATACAGCTTATACATCAGAATAACACATAGGCTACAATTTTAACCGACTTTCAAAATGGGGGAGGTGTTATGTTCGTTTTTAGGGTTCCGTAGCCAAATGGCAAAAAACGGAACCATGTCTGTCTGTCTGTCTGTCCGTCCGTCCGTATGTCACAGCCACTTTTCTCCGAAACTATAAGAGCTATACTATTCAAACATGGTAAGTAGATGTAGTCTGTGAACCGCTTTAAGATTTTGATACAAAAATGGAAAAATTATTAAAAATTTTAGGGGTCCCCATAGATAAAACTGAAACAAAAAAAAAATTTTTTTCATCTAACCTATGCGTGTGGGGTATCTATGGATAGGTCTTCAAAAATCATATTGAGGTTTCTAATATCATTTTTTTCTAACCTGAATAGTTTGCGAGAAACATTATTTCAAAGTGGTAAAAAGTGTCCCCCCCCCCTCTAACTTCTAAAGTAGGGGCATGATAAGTTTAATAAAAATATAGGTTGTACATTACTACAAAAACTACCAACGAAAATTGGTTCGAACGAGATCTAGCCAGTAGTTTTTTTTTATACGTCATAAATGGTAAACTTTCATTAAATCAACTGAAATATATAAATAAATCAAAAACCTCTTAATTTCATAAAAATAAACCTTATTGCTGCTGCGGAACCCTTCATGGGCGAGTCTACTTGGCCGGGTCTAACTTTTTTATGTTCAACGATTACTCCGCCGTTTGTAAACCGATTTTCAAAATTTTTCTTTTGGTTCAGAAAAATGGTGATCTGATGAAGGATCCATAAGTAATCGAAGGAACTCCTCAAAATTTATTGGGAAACATGTGGTGACTTCGGTTTCGTGAGAAGTATTCTAAGCAAATGCTACCAACAAGTAAGATTTTGCACCGAGGTATACCTGGTATACCGTGGTTCGGAAGGTGCTGAGAGAACTTCGGATTCTTTATATGTAGATACAAGTTTGGGAGTTTCGGCGTTGTTTTAAGAACTGAAAGCATATGCTACTATGCAAATTACACTCATCATCATCATCACTACCATAATATTATACCATACATCGTCCCATGGTTATGACTTAGGGGCCTATAATGACCCTGTTATTGGTACTTTTCATAGTCTTTTAGATCGAGACTCGAGTTTGTCAAGCGGTAATTGAAAAAAATCTATACTTAATATTGTAAACCTGAAGAGTATGTTTGCTTGAACGCGCTAATCTCAGGAACTACAGGTCCGATTAAAAAATTATTTCAGTGTTAGATAGCTCATTCACGCTCAGACTAATACGACCAAAGAAACTCAGCAAAATGTGGGAAAAACGGAAGAAATATTAGAAGGGGTTTATCTCACGAACTACTGGAGCAATTTTTATGGCAATATTTGGCACAGATATAGAGTAGACCACGTGAAGGGACATAAGCTATTTTTTATGGGAAAATGTATGGTTTCCCCAAAATTCCTAATTTACGCGGGCGAAGCCGCGCGGGACATCTCGTATACAATATAATCATAATCATATTATTAGAGGTATGATAATTGTAGCTTACCCTGTAATAAATTAGCTAGGTCCAAAAGCGATGTATCGTCGTCAGCTCCCTTCCATTTCTTCAATATTAACGCATTCTCAGGATGGAACTTGGTGGCTTGTTTATTCCAATCAACTACAATAACCTGAAACATATTATAAATTTTGCTTATAACATATTATAGTATATCCATTTAAAACCGAACAAAAAACATTTGAAATGAAATTGACATAACCACCACATATTACACAAGTTTCGTCAAAAGTTAAGCCCAGGATTAAATATACTAATTACTATTAATATACCTATTTCTTCGTATTTTTTTAAAGAAGGCACTATAGTTACATACAACATTAACAATAACAATACTGTTACAACTTAATAAGATTTTATAAAACAATTGAAATAGAGTTTATACCTTTGATAGATCCCTATTGAGTCCCTCCAAATTCTTGACATGGACTCCGTCAATAAAGTGAGTGGAATCCCTGAACAGGCGGTACGATATCAACTTATTTTCTGGATCAAGTTTGTCCAAGACGGGCCATATCATGAAAACGTTTTCCGATGTGAATATAACCACTTCGTAATCAGAACTAGCAACTGTTTGTAGGAACTGATCGACACCGGGCCTCTTCTTAAATCTGGAATTGAATGTTGAATAGCTCTATTAAAACGAGCAAAGTCATTGCTGTCGCCGTCGCAAGTGAAGAATCGGTGGTAGGCACCATAACAGTCTCGACCAGGGATGTTGCGAATATCCGCATCCGCATCCGTAAATGCGGAGCATCCGCATAGATTTGGACATCCACATCTGCATCCGCATCGGGTCATACGAGTTGCGACAAGAAAAAAAAGCGGCGGGGTCTGGGAATGGCGCGTGCCGTTTGCGCGTGACAAATGACCAATGGGAGCTAAAAAGCCGGCCAATTAATCGGTCACGCACAATAGAGGGTTCCATTATAGTACCGCCAGTTTTTGATAAGTTTTGTATCGTCAATGAATGTACAATTATAACATGTTTTACACTACTAACAACATGATCTCAGTTACATTTAAAGGAATTAGAACGAAAAATTCCTTTACACTTCTCAATAACTTATGAAGTCTTCTTAGCCGTGATAATTTTCTTTTTAAATTTAGCATATTTCCTACTCCCGCGAATTCTTCCACATATTTTTCAGAATCAACTGTTTAGCTAATAGCTGTCAGAAGGGGGAGACATTGGATACTAACGATTTCTTCCACTTTAAAACTTTGCATATTTCACAAATGGATCCCTAAATCGGAAAATGATCTTGGAATACTCGTAATATTTTACGGTGGACTGGACGCGAAATAAAAAGAATTATCCCCGCTTAATACGTAAGGGAGGCCCCATAAATGTTTTTAAAGATTTTATATACCTCTAGATGATGCCCGTAACCCTGTTGCGCCAAAGTTCGTTTATCGCGCGGGAACCGTACATTTTTCCGGGATAAAAAGTATCGTATGTCTTTTCCCGGGACTCAAAGTATCTCCATGCCAAATTTCTGTAAAATCGTTTCAGCGGTATCAGCGTGAAGAGGTAAGAGACAGGCAGACACACAGACACACTTTCGCATTTATAATATTAGTATGGATGGATTTTGTCGACATCGTTTATATGTCATGTGCATTCATGCCGAATTTCGGCTTTATAGGCTATTCTCTGAGCGAGACCGCGGAGAAACAGACAGACAGACGGACAGATAGACCGAAAATATAAGGGTTCCTTGTTGATTACGGAACCCTGAAAACGGCGACAGGATCCGACGCGTTTATTGTGGTGCATCAATTGTCTTGCGTAAATTAATTACTACGTGTTTGTTTGTGCTTCATACTTAATCAAATGCGGCATTATTACTATTTAATAATTTAAGTATAATGCTTTATGCTCCTATTTATAACTTCGTGTACTTACTAACAAAAAAGTGGTAGAGGTTTTTAAAAATTTGAGGGAACCTGTACTATTATTTTGTAATACATTAATAAAAATGAAAATAATACTTTCTCATTTTATAAACTATATTTATGTAGGATGCGCAACATCCGCATCCGCGCATGTGAACCTCCAAAAATCCGCATCCGCGGATGTGAAAAAATCGGGATCCGCAACATCCCTGGTCTCGACGTTTAAAATGAGTATGTTTATACCATAAAGTTAATATACCTAGCGGAATAGAGAAACAAAGGCCTGAGCAAGCGAGATGTCACTATCAGTAATACTGCGTGGTAAAAAGAGACGTGTGATACATGACAGAAGCACTCTTTTTTTGACGTCCAGTCGGCACGTGCCACACATTGACAATTTAATCTCATAGAATTCATGTTCAATCATGCTTGTGTAAGTGTATACGTACACATATATTTCACACATATGAAAACCAATTTCGGTTTCGTTTGACAGCTCAAGATTGTTGCTCTATTCCGCTAAGTATATTAACTTTCCCCGCGTTCCAGATGACGTTAGAAACGCTCACGCTCAAGACCGTAGTTTTTCCCGTTCCACTAGCTTGTGAGCGTCAGTGATACAAACCCAAGTGGAACGGATTATGGATGTTTTTAACGTTTTGAGAAAAGTTTAAAAAAAGAACTATATTTTTTTATACATAGGTACATTGAACCGAACTTGGATATTACGATCCTTTTCTTCAAGTCGTAAATAAAAGTAATTTTATTGTTTTTAGTTACATTTATTTTACCAATAAAATACTATTATATTTGTTTCGTTTTTAGTACTTATTACATTTTTTTACTTAAGTAACCATTTTTTAATATACTTAGTTAAACTTTTATTATATTTGATTTTTTACATTGAATCATATTTTAATAACAAAACCACATACTTTGAATATTGACTATTGTCACAATATACATATAAACGTTAGGTAACAATACCGCATAAATGCTTCGTCAAGTACGAGTAAGTCAACAGGTATAGGAGAGATGAAAAATAGTATTAATTATTATATTTTATAAGAAATCATTTGACCTTTCATTTAAAACAATTTATTTTCCAATCAAAATATTTCATTACATGTTATTTAATTTATTTAAGTAATTAAAATATTATTTGTAATGCAATAATATAAAGTTTTAATGTCTCTACTCTCTCCTGAAAACTTTCCGAACATGGCTTTCGCGATATAGTTACGTTAAAATTAAAAAAAAAAACTAGAACGCCCACTTTGACCCATCTTCGTCAAGGGTCGTTTTGAGCTAAAATGATGACGTCATGAGTGACGTCATAGCCGCGATCAAAACGACCCCGGTCGCCAAAGGGAACGGCAGAAGGGGACGTTTTGAGCGTTTTGGTCAAAATTAACGTCATCTGGAACGCAGCCTTTATGGTTTATACCAACTTTGAGTAAATTTAAATTATTGATTAATTATTATTAGCGTGAGGCATCGGGGCGGGATCCGTCGCGAATGCGCCAATACTTCGCGGACACGCAAGTGTTTAGCTTTAAACCCAAACTCGTGTTGTTCAAATATCCATAAGAATTTAAATAAAAATTAGTATAGAGATACTTCGAGACGTCCATGATATGAGTTAGTTTTTATTTTGAAAAATGATGTTGCTAGCGTACAACTTCGGCGTAACACAGTTGCAGGAAACATCTATATAGCAACTAGCTGTCCCGGCAAACGTTGCTTTGCCATATTTAATAAAAAGTATTTCGAGCATATTATTATTTTATTAAAGTGACTAAATAAATATGTTACCATGGCAATTGGCAACATCCCGTCCCGTCGCACAAACAATGGTCGCCGTCAGTCTCGAGTACTAATAATTTACTATTATATAATCAACAAATGCACTTAAAAGTACCCAGTAGCCGATTCTCAGACCCACTGAATGTGCATATAAAATTTGGTTAAAATCAGTTAAGCCGTTATGGAGGAGTACGGGAACGAACATTGTGACACGAGAATTTTATATACATAAGCACAATTTACCTCCACCCAGTTTGATACGACCAGTCGGGATGAACCAGAACATCAGTGAATTCGAGGACCAGTGTGTACGTGGGCTGATACTGAGGTGGCAGAGGGTCAGGCAGCAGCTTCTCACGTGAAGGCTCTTTGATCATCTACAAATAAAAAACACTTTATAGACTGAACAAAAACCAGGGGTCGGCGATTTTAGACGTGGGAGGGCCATGCTTCGGCACGAATGGGCCGGCTCGACCAGAGAAATACCACTGGCTCACAGAAAACCGGCGTGAAACAGCGCTTGCGCTGTGTATCGCCAAGTGAATGAGTTTACCGGAGGCCCAATCCCCTACCCTATTCCCTTCCCTACCCTCCCCTATTACCCTATTCCCTCTTAAAAGGCCGGCAACGCACCTGCAGCTCTTCTGATGCTGCGAGTGTCAATGGGCGACGGAAGTTGCTTTCCATCAGGTGACCCATTTGCTCGTTTGCCCCCTTATTTCATAAAAAAAAGTAATTTTAATATGGGGTCCGAATACTGTGGAAAAATGTAGAAGTAGTAGAGTAGAGTAGCAAAATGTAGCTTAAAAATATTATTTTAATTAATAAAAGTATACGGTATACCTAATATCTATGTATTAAATTGGTACTTGGTATAAAATACATCACAATATTTCGCGGTCCGAGATTCGACCTTTCGCGGTCCGTACTCCCAAGCAGCACCAGAGTGCCGCATAACAATTAAATATCTATTGTGTCTGTGATTCTCACTATCGAGGTATTAATATTCAAAATAAGTTTAAATTTAGAAAAAAAAATGTCAGAAGGCAAGCAAGTAAGGGATGAAATTATGGTGAAAATTCTCTTAATAATTACAAGTCTCTTAAAAAATGGTCAAAATAGTTAGCAGTTATGTGGCAAATAGCATCATGATATTTTCTAGTCATTCTTTACATGAAACTTAACTACCCCTATGTTTAAGGGAGGTTAAAAAGATTATAATAATTGCATTTGTATTTTTTTTAAGATTTTGTAGTAGTATCTATAATAATTATGAGTTTGTTTCAAACATTTCACTCACCTTTTCATAAAAAGTAAGTTCCTTCCATGTTCGTTTCACATATTGCAGAACAATAGGTAATTGTGAGAACTCATCCTCCAGTGGCTGACCATCATCTCCCTTGCGGGGAGCCCCCATTTCCACCACCATACACCCACCAAACATAGCCATTGCTCCACCAAATACTGCAAATCTGAAATATGTAATGTTTTAGAGCTTAGGGACTAATTATATAACTAGGGAAAGTAACATTCTTTTTCCCTGCTAGTAAAATGATACAAACTGCGTATTTACAATTCCTTCATTAAATACACAACATGTTTTGCCAGTATCTCATTAGAATGTCCATACTCCATCTATGTTAACCCCTCCTGGGTTAACATAGATGGAGTATGGACCCTTCCTTATTTTAATACTTCAATCATGGAAACACCAGACAAAATAGCTTATCTATTGTTATTTATTTATTCAAAAGATACACCAACAACATATTGTGACAACATTCAAAACTTAAAACTAATACATTTTTGTTTTATACTAACACAATAGTTAATTACAGGCGTATGCAACTGTTTGAGAGGTATTTGCTCCTTACAAAATAAGTTTAGTTCAAATGTGTCATATTATCGTGCCGCATGTGGCCGCTTTGGAGTTGAACACTAGATTATGAGTTAATTAATATCATAATCTAGTGAAGTAAATGCAAAACATTTATTTTACCCGATTTTCATTCTCCTCCAACTCTTTTCATTTTCCTGTGACTTCTCTTTTTGCTCCTGCTCAAACTTCTCCTGCTCCTTTTTAATTTCTTGAGCATCAGGTGTACTAAGAGGGGCTTGTGGAAAAAATCTACCCAATATCTCTACTTTCTGTGGAGGTTTGTCATCTTTATTTTTATTGCCTGAAATTTGAAATTATAATAAAATTATTCTGACTTAACTTTTAATGTGTGTAAAAGTGGATAACCTAACTTAATCCTAACTACTGAGTGCACATATTATTATTAACAGCATGGGGCTATACATTTTTAATGAGGCGATTTATACAACTATCTTTTGTGTTCTTTCAATGGAATAAAATAAAACTTAGAAGCTAGAACTAACCTGTGTTTTCTGCTGAGTAGAAGCGGCAAGCATTAACAGAAAGTAAGGAAATATTTTGTCTAAAAAAACTGTTTGAATGAAGCTGACTGCTTCTAATACACAGTGATTTGGTGAGAAATAGCACTTTTCTGAGAGACATACTCATTTTCACTTGAATTCAAATCACATTCTCAAATGAAACAATAAAAATTGTACATCTGACTCTGACACATTTGACATGTTTTTTGACAGTAGTTGACAGCTGCGGAAGTCAAATTGACAGTTTGACCTGTTTTTAAAAAAAATCGCCATAATTATGATAAAAGCTACAGACTACTAATATATATTCTGTGGCTACGGTCTGTCAAGAAAGTGAAGAAATTAAAAAGTAGCAACATCGTAGTGTCATCCCTTTCAAATCAATCTAAGAAAAAAGGGATGACACTACGATGTTGCCACTTTTTAATTTCTTCACTTTCCTGACGGACTATACCAGCGTTGTGTTACTTTTTGGTTAGGTTAAGTTAAGTTTTTCCTTATCTTACACAATGCGATTATAAATTCCATTGTGCACAACAATAAATAATAAATGAGTAAGCATATTCCAAAAGGCGTATTATTTCCAGTTGTAACTTGTAATCCTCGTATTCCATTTATGCCTCCTAATTTTGAGCGTTTTGATCGTTTTTAACGCGGAGATGTAAATTGTATTCAGAAACTCAATTGTATTTATTATTAAAGTATCCCTCCATTTATTAAACTAAAAACTCACAAAACTGATATATATATATATATATATATATATATATATATATATATATATATATATATATATATATATATATATATATATATATATATATATATATATATATATATATATATATATATATATATATATATATATATATATATATATATAAGCTGTCATTTTTCAGATCTCCGTATTATTCAACTGGGAATTTTTCCGGGGATACGAAATCTGAGTGACGTTGTTTTTAAATTGTATTATTTTCCTAAAATTATGTTATTTCGGTTTTTAATGTATAATGTTGGTAGAATATTAACCATTAAATTATATTCGATGTCATGTATAAAAGGGTGGGCAAGTGATACAACTTCAAGAAACTTACTATTTTGTGTTCCCTCCAAAACTCCATCGAAAGTTTTAATAAAGGGTCTACCACTTTACTAAAACAACTGACTTGACTTGTTGACTTTACTGACTACTTTTTAGACATTTACTAGACTTTCGACTTGACGATAATCTTAAAAAACGACTTTAAATTTTGTAAACTTTTTACGAATATTTTTTTCCCCGCCATATTTTACTTGACACTAGCCATGTTTAAAAATCCGAGCGCCATAATAAGAAAAAAAAATTTAACTGTCATTATCAGATGTCAAAGAAAGTGAGCACAAAAGGCAAAAATTCAAAAAATAAATTTAAATAAAAGCTATTATTATTAGAATTAAAACACAGAAAAGTGGAGGTATTAATGCTGATATTATATAAATAATTTGATGCACTCTGAAAAGAAATGGATACAAAGAAATCGGCAGTATCTGGTAAACAAGGTTCTATGGAACGTTTTCTTCAAAAATCTAAACCTAGTTTAGTTAAACAAGGGACTAGGTAAGCTTTTTGTATTCAATAAGATACCTAAGCCTACCTCATGAGTAGAACGATCGAATGTATGCAGTAATTATTGTTATTTTTTAAATAAACTAACCTGAAATTATGGACTAACTGCCGCACTCAGAGTGGAACATTAATTACTTAAATGTAATTAATTCAAAATTTTGACATAAGCCCCATACATTATCTATCAAACCTATGAATAAAAACTATATCAAACTCTTCATTAAATTAAAGGTTGATCACAATTAAATGTCTCTGAGTATGGTGGTTAGTAACTTTTTAGAATTGTTTAGCGAACAGGATTTAAAATGTATTATGTTAAACGTTCTAAAATAGATTAGTTCAAAGTGTTTCTATTGCTTTCATCATCCCATATATGTTGTTATAGCAATAATACTAAAGACAATGAGTCCGAGAAGAAGTCAAAGTTTGTTTGGAAGACAAGAACAAGTAACCAAACATCATGTAAGTGCTATTAATTCTTAGTTCTTACTAATATTATAAATTCAAAAGTGTATCTCTCTGTCTTAAGCTTAAGCTTAAAGATTCAACAGACAGATAGATACAAAAAAATTCATCAAATTTTGCCTAGAGATTGAGTTCTGGGAGAGGACAAAGGATCTCTCCTGACAAAATATATGGTTCTCGTACAATTAATGCTACAAAGAAAGTGGGCAACATTTAGTTTTTATAATCATGTTAAAACTTAAAAGTAGCCGTTTTCCTATTTTTGTGTGGTATATATAAATATCTTTTGTAATTTTTGTAGTTTATTGGTAGAAATATATTACCCTTTCAACTCCCAAGCAGTCGAATTTGACCGCGATAACAATAGAATAACAATAGATTTTCAAGAATCTGCGATCGAGGGATTAATGAGATAACAATAGGCTACTTGACCTATATTCAATTTCATTGAACAAATGCATTTTTCTAGTAGAACTTGGCCTAGGAAACCGTATTTCCCTTGTTACCCTTGTTATGAAATAAAAGCTTATGATTAATAAACAAAGTCAATTTTGAGAATATGATTTTATGAAAATAGGATTTGTACCGAGGAAAACGCTTTTGCGGTACTTCTGATTTGGATGTGACGTCATCAGACTCGTAATTTAATACCTTTTATTTATCGCGCTTGTTAAATATAAGTATATTTGTGCAGCCTAGAAAGATTTGTAAAATATATTTTCTTGAATAATTCAAATAAAACATCAGTTTTATATATTATCTCCATTTATTGTAGACGGGAAATGAATGGGCCAAAACTTTTCTCTAAAAGTTTTCAACATTACAAATGATTTCTAATTTCTTATTTAATTCTTTTATAATTTTTGGGCACTTATAGGGGGATATTAGATAATCATATATATTGGATTGAACGCCTCCGTGGTCTAGTGGTACAGAGCGCGGCTCTTGACTCGGAGGTCGTGGGTTCGATTCCCGCGTTGGAAACATGTTATTTCCAAGTTTGGTTAGGACAATGCAGGCTGATCACCTGATTGTCTGACAAGTAAGATGATCCATGCGTCGGATGGGCATGTAAAAAGTCGGTCCTGCGCCAGATCTCTCGCCAGTCGTGTCGGTCTTCCGTCCCACTGGGTTACGAGAGTAAAAGGATTAGAGAGTGCTCTTGTGTACTGCGCACACACTTGGGCACTATAAAATTACTCCTGCGTAGCTGGCCTGGTTTCAATGAAACCGGCCACCGTCACCGAAATCGGTGTGGGAGCTATTATTATTATTATTATATATATTGGATCCGAGATCATTGAGTCAATGATATTGGATAATGTAATATAGACATATGATTCATTTCTTCCTTGATCAAAGATTTTTGACATTTGCTGAGAGATTGGATCCAATACGGTCATAGAAATAGGTGTTGCCAGTTATTTAATATAAAAAAGAGTTTTTAATTTCTTGTTCGTTAATATGTTCCAAATAATGTAATGTAATTATTTTTCTAATTATATACTTAGATAATCTTGCTGAAATAACAAAAAACAAGCCATATTAAAAATGACGATGTCTTTTGACAAATCGAATTCTCTGAGATCTAGTAACCCTGACGTCAATACCTGTCAGCGTTAGTGCTCTCCATTGGCTATTGAAACCACATATGACGTAAAATAGGATCAATGATATATGATAGTGTAATTCGCACATATGATCAAATGATATTGGATCCTATATATGATCATAGATCATATATGAATGATAATGTAATACTTAGACTCGTACATTTAGCACATAAAAAATGTTCATTAAAAAGAGTTTAAAATACGAAATGTATGACGTCACACTATGGCGGACAGTGTTTTCGGCGCCATTTATAAGGCATATTTTTCAATCAACATTTTAATGGGTTTCTACTGTGTGAAATATTAAAATATTAGTTTTTTTTGTGAAAATGAATGATTAAAAAGTGATTAGCATGAAGAAAAAAAATAGGTCAAGTAGCCTATTTTAAAGCAAACTATGATTAAACTATAATCACCAAGTCTTAAAGCCAAATAAAATTCTTGAAGGTGCTGCCTATTGGTTCTCATTATAATATTATGAAGATATTATGTAATTCAACTATTTTATAATAGTATATCGATGTAATTCAACTATTCTATAATTTTATCCCACAGTTACACCTCCTTTCAAAAAGGGGACAGACAATGAACAGAAGTCTGTGAGTATAAAATATGATCTTCAATTTGTTTTATACAAAAAAAAAAAATAACAACTGTAATAATCCTAATATTTTGATCCACAGCCTTTCAGTACAAAATCAAATTCAGAATCTCCTAGTATACTAACTTTTAAACAAATTGATAAACCAGCAAAAAACATTGACACTAAAATAAAAAGCAATAAATTTGGTATTGCTAGAAATGATTCAGATGTCATGGAAGTGGTAAGAAATGTATTATTTAATATTGCCATTACTGGACTCATTTATAAAATTGAACTCCATAGAGTTCAATTGTACAATCTTATTGTATGTGTGTTCAATTATACTATAAATATTTAAAGAAATAGAATAATGCATGTAAAAGTTTCCTGTGCAAAATAATTTTTAAATAAAATTCTTTCAGGACGATTTCTCTAACTCTCCAATTAACAAAACAAAAGATGCAAATAGATCTATAAGAATAAATGAAAGTCCATCACCACAGAAACCTCCCACCGAACCAAAAGAGAGAAGTAAAGTATCGCCAAAAAAGACGAGTCCGGTCAAAGATAATGATCCATTGAAAAATTTACAGCTTGATCATACAATATCTGGATGTCTGTCAAACATTTTGAACTGTCCAATTCTTAAAAAGGTAAGATGAATAAATAAAATATACCTTATAATGAACACACACACCAAACACACACATAAAACTGGACAAGGCATGTTCTTTCTTGTAGATGTCGTAGGACGATTTGATAAATCGGATTATCGCGAAAATTCTAGGGACTTCGCGAAAACACGAATAATTAGATAATGTTGTTTATATTTTTAAATTTTTCTAAAAAAAGTTAGGTTTTTTGCGAAAACGCGAGTTGCCTTAGTAACGTTGCACATTCTTAACGCTGATTGGCTTGATTTTTGCTTACTGGCCAACTCTTATTCTGATTGGTTACTCTCTTTTTTTATATGTTTTTGACGTGGGAGAGCCATGCTTCGGCACAAATGGGCCGGCTCGACCGGAGAGATACCACGTCCTCACAGAAAACCGGCGTGAAACAGCGCTTCCGCTGTGTTTCGCCGAGTAAGTGAGTTTACCGGAGGCCCAATCCCCTACCTTCCCTACCTTCCTTTCCCTACCCTCCCCTATTTCCTTCCGTACCCACCCCTATTCCCTTCCGTACCCACCCCTATTCCCTTCCGTACCCTCCCCTATTCCCTTCCCTACCCTCCCCTATTACCCCTTAGAAGGCCAGCAACACACCTGCAGCTCTTCTGATTCTGCGAGTGTCCATGGGCGACGGAAGTTGCTTTCCATCAGGTGACCCGTTTGCTCGTTTGCCCCCTTATTTCATTAAAAAAAAATGTATCTTTGAGGTACACCATAGAATTATAAAGGGTAAGAAATGACAATGCCTCTTCATAGGAACTTTACTTTTTATTTAACCTTTTTCTTATCTCAACCATAACCTCAGAATTAGTTTCTGGATCTGTTGAACTTGCAGCACTAATTTCAAGTCTTGTATCAGTCATTTTGTATTTACAGACACACTTTTAGATAACTTTTTGCACTATTTTTCAAGTCCAACTGCAATTTTACACACATTAAAAATATCAAAAACTGCTAGCTCGCTTACAAAAACGACCACAAAAATAAAAACAAGTCGTGACAATGAATTGACATTTAAATCGTCAAGTCTTTAACCAATCAGAGAAGATGTTGTTGTGGGGCGCTTAAACCGACCAATCAGTTTTTTTTTCGATAATAACTAACGATTAATTTCGCAATCTTACTATGGCGACTCGCGTTTTCGAGAAAACACGACCTTTTGTCAATAAGGTTGAAAAATGTAATCACCATTGTCTAATTATCCGTGTTTTCGCGAAGTCCTTAGAATTTTCGCGATAATCCGATTTATCAAATCATCCTACGACATAGACAACATTATGACACAACAAAATCAATGTCATGTCATGTCATCAATCAATAAAATGTCTTTGAATCATCAGAGAAACAAATTGATTGATTAAAGGAGAAACATTGCCAGTAAATTAATGATTTACTGGCTGAAATTGGCATAACCAACACAAGTTATCTCCTATCTGTTTATAAATTAATTGCTTTGCAATGATTGTCACAATGTAACAATTTTATTACCCTCCACAGAACAAAGACAGTTTGGATGCAAATGATGTTGAGGAATGCAAAGATATGTATATAGAATTATTAGAAAAAGTAAGTGATGCATTTAGGAGGATACCAAATTGTATTAAAGAGAAATTTCCCGGATACGATAAAAAGACGTACTGCAAAATAAATTACTTAAATGCCAAATTGAAATCTATTATTAAACAGCAGAAAAATAAACCTAAGAGTTTAAATGATTCGTTAAATCAATCCAGGGAAAGCGAAGACAGCCAGTCCTTATTGCCAAATGTTGACAGTGATCTTGATGATTTTGATTTATTAGCAACAAGTTCTAAAACAAATATAGCTATGGAAAAATTGAAAATAAAGCAGATGGAAACATCTACACCAGAAATGGTCCCTGTAAATAAGGCCTTACAGTTAGAAGCCACATCCAAGAAATCACTATCCTTCAATATGTTCTCCCCTTGTAATGATTCTGTCAATTCGAATAACGACACAGATGGTGAGTTAAATACATCTGAGGCAAACAGTAGCAAAGGCAAGTTTGTTTTCAAAAGACCAACAAAGTCTATTGAAGATAAAACAATAGTCCAAGATGTGCCTTCTAGTACTGTAGAAAGAATAAAAAATGCATCTCTTAGATTACAGCCTATTAGCAATGAAGAAAAACCTAAAACTGTGCCATTGCAAAATAGCTCTCTTCTCTTACAAACACCCCAGCTAAGTAAAACCTCATTCATGGGTGATGATTCTTATACAATTGCAGCTACTGATGACAGAACAAGTGATGACATAGACAATATTGATGATTACGAAGTACCTATAGATATGGACGACGAGACTGATATAATGCTTAATAACTCTCAATGTAGTGTAATAAATTTAAGTGACTCACTACCCTGTTCTAGTAATACAGTTAAAATTAACGATAAAGATATAGAAATTGATGATGATGGATGGCCGGAATATAATCCTCAAGATTTTGAAGACAGTATAGCGGTTGTGGAAAATGAAATAAGCAATATCGAAAATAAAGGGCATAGTAAGAAAAACGTAGGAAACATTGAAACCAAAACCGTCAATTTGATGGACACAACAGTTAATGAAACTGAACCAAAATACGAGGGTATTGGAGATTTCCATGTAGGCACACAAAATGATGGGATTACAGGTACAAAAGTTATGAAAATGATGTTTGTAATAAATTCTTAAAACATTTTTCTATATAATTATAACTTTAAACATTTAATAATAACACTTTCTTGACCAATATCTTCTCCAAATAATTTCCTAATTTCCTATTTATTCACTTTAAACTTAACTGGACCTAGTATTTAGCCTTGTGCTACTCCTCTTTGTAGGCGAATTCGACGGCTTCCACTTTCCACACTCGTCTCTCATGATGGAAATGTTCAGAGAGAAATTCGGTCTAAAATCCTTTCGACCCAACCAGCTACAAGTTATAAACGCTACGCTACTAGGTCATGACTGTTTTGTGCTTATGCCCACTGGTGGAGGTAAGTTGTAGCATTTGTAACCTAGCAAGATTTTTAATTAACAAACTTTGAAATAGTTTTTTTTTGTATTTGATTTCTAGCTACAATCATTTTTAGTAGTATTTATTTGATTTATTCATAATTTAACGTTGAAATCTGGTGCCTACCAGATTTGACATGTTTACCCATTAAAACTACTATCGCATATTATGTTTCTTATAAAATGTTATTGCCTTGTTTACGTTTCAAATGATTTTTGTAATGTTTCATACAAAGAGTTTTTATACAAGTTATCCGTTATCCACGTTGTATGCTGTTTATTCTTAATACATAGTTGCTTATTAATTATTTTTTTAGGTAAGTCACTATGCTACCAGTTGCCGGCCATTTTGACGCCTGGAGTCACGATAGTAATATCACCATTGAAGTCTCTCATTTTGGACCAAGTGAACAAACTTTTGTCTCTCGATGTAAGTTTTGCCTTCTAAAGGTATTCTTAAAAAATATAATGAAGGAAGTTTCGATGGTCACTAAGCGTGATTACACACGCGGCGCACAGCAGCGGCACCGCCACCGCGGCGGCCGCGACTCATCCTTGTATTTCTATGGGCTCTTTTCACACGGCGCCGCCGCCTAGCGGTACAGCAATTTTCAACAAACATACGAGACTAGTCGGACCATGATCGCGCCGCAGTGTGTAAACAGCCTAATTCTCCCTATGGAATAGAGACCAAACAGATCTATATACTAATAAAATTACATGTCCTGACTGACTGACTGACTGACTGATTCATCATTGCTGAGCAAAAACTGTAAAAGTTACAGCCACGAAATTTGGTGAGTAGGGTTGTTTTATTAAGTAGACACCCACTAAGGATTAAGGAAGGAATTTTGAAAATTTTACCCCGAAGGGGGTGAAATAAGGGTTGAAAGTTTTAATGAAAGTCCGTCATTTCTTGAGTTAGAAACGTGAAACTTTATTTTTGGGTTACTGATTAAAAATGAATGGACACGTATTTAAGCGTTTTTGGAAATTCTACCCCCAAGGGGGTGAAATTGGGGTTGAAAGTTTGAATGAAACTCCGTTATTTCTTGAGTTAGAAACATGAAAATTTATGTTTGGGTTACTGATTAAAAATGATTGGATACGTATTTAATGGATACGTATTTAAGCGTTTCTGAATGGATACGTATTTAAGCGTTTCTGAAAATTCTACCCCCAAGGGGGTGAAATAGGGGTTGAAAGTTTAAATGAAAGTCCGTCATTTCTTAAGTTAGAAACATGAAAGTTTATTTTTGGACTGCTGATTAAAAATGAATGGATAGGTATTTAAGCGTTTTTAGAAATTCTACCCCCAAGGGGGTGAAATTGGAGTTGAAAGTTTGAATGAAAGTCCGTCATTTCTTGAGTTAGAAACATTAAACTTTATTTTTGTGCTACTGATTAAAAATGAATGGATACGTATTTAAGTGTTTCTGGTAATTCTACCCCCAAGGGGGTGAAATTGGGGTAGAAAGTTTCAATGAAAGTCCGTCATTTCTTGAGTTAGAAACATGAAAGTTTATTGAAGTTTGCGTTTGACGTTTGCTTAAATAGGGTCCGTTTTTACCCTTTGTATAGGGAACCACAAAAACAAAAAGGAGAAAACTATCCATCTTTGTTATTATACTATGTTAACGCGGATGAAGTCGCGGGCAACAGCTCGTTATTCCATAAAAAATAACGTGATGTATTTGAAAACGTAATTCCATACTAAGTTTCCGTAGTAACTTCCTGCAGCTCTTCTAATGTTGCGAGAGTCCATGGGCGACGGTAGTTGCCTTCCATCAGATGACACGTTTGCTCGTTTGCCCCTTTATTTTATAAATAAAATAACAGTCAAATAAATCTAGATCCCGGCGGCGCACCTAAGTGGCGACGTGACCCTGGCTCAGGCGGACGAGATCTACCACAAGCTGTCGACCCGCGAGCCGCTGCTCAAGCTGCTGTACGTCACTCCGGAGAAGGTCAGCGGGTCACCCAAGTTCCAGACGATGTTGGATACGCTGTACTCGCGGGGGAAGCTCGCAAGGTGAGTAAATTTACGAGTCGGTACGTGCACGTATACGTATACACTATACACTATACGCGTTTAGGTACGTACCTACTCAAATATGCGTCTACCACAAGCTACACGCGAGCCGCTGCTCAAGCTGCTCTACGTGACTCTGGAGAAGATCAGCGGTTCACCCAAGTTCCAGGCGATATTGGATACGCTGTACTCGCGGAGGAAGCTCGCAAGGTGAGTAAATTTACGAGTCCGTACGTGCACGTATACGTATACACTATACACTATACGCGTTTAGGTACGTACCTACTCAAATATGCGTCTACCACAAGCTACACGCGAGCCGCTGCTCAAGCTGCTCTACGTGACTCTGGAGAAGATCAGCGGTTCACCCAAGTTCCAGGCGATGTTGGATACGCTGTACTCGCGGGGGTGAATAAAGATAGTACTATCAGAGAAGTTGATTCCTAGGCCGATGGCGGATCTACGTAATTTGGTCGCGTTATTCTCAAACCCATCAGACCGATGACAGCTAACATTGGCATACGCATTACGTCGACCAAATGACGTAAGCCCGTCTGCCTAGGAATCAATATCCTCGATGGTATACGCATTTAGGTACGTACGCGTACTCAAATATGCGAGACTACAAGCTGTCGGGCCGCGAGCCGCTACTAAAGCTTCTATACGTCCGGAGAAGATCAGCGGGAAAGAACTAAATAGTACCTCGACTTAAACGGTTTCACAATACTTAATAACGCAAGTACGGCGAGTGCCGGCCGATATGACGCCCGTCAAACGTATAAATTTCGAATTCTCTTCTGAGTCAGCCTACTTGTTAGTTCTGTTTACTCTGCTACACGAGAGTCGCTGCTCAATCTACGCGGTACTAACGGTGGAAAATCGTCAGGTAAATTTCGTTTGCTAACTAGCTTGTACGTGTGCGTACATAAGTGCGTTCGCGCACACCTTTATACGCACTAAGTTCGTGCATACACGCATGCTAAGTCTTGCTTTGCCATTTTGCATTACCCTGTAGTTCGGTCTTTTTATTTTTGTGAAAATAACGTCCAATATAAGTGTAATGTGTATCTCCACCCCCAGGTTCGTGATAGACGAGGCTCACTGCGTGTCGCAGTGGGGCCACGACTTCCGGCCTGACTACAAGCGGCTGGGCGTGCTGCGGTCGCGCTTCCCCGCCGCCGCGCTCATGGCCCTCACCGCCACCGCCACGCCGCGCGTGCGCACCGACATACTGCATCAGCTGCGGGTGCGTACACCACACACACACACATATAGACAGGCACACAGCATACTTAAAATGTAGGCATATTTGGATGTAAGCCGGATTGTATTGCATAATACGTTGTAAAGTCTTAAACGACCGTTCCGACAAAGCACACCATTACTTATTAATCTTGTTTGTTGAATGTTGATGTGAAAGTGACGAGATAGTCCAATAATAATCACATTTGCACACTGTTACCAGTTTAAATTATCATGCAAATTTTTTTTCATAAATACTAAGGGCGTTCGCTGCGTCGAGCGTGTGCCCGGTGCGGCTGCCCGGCGCAGGCGCCCGCACCATACGGACTGACCTGCCTCAACGCAGCGCTGCTCTATGGGATGATATAAAACAAGCACGCCTCGCGGGTGGCCGCGCCGGGCGCACGCTTAACGCAGTGAACGCCTTAAGAACGAGAGAGATAATCCATGATTAACCTTAACACAGACTGCCACAATAATTCTTAATGTTTATACACTTATTTACTCCTCCATTATTTTCAACAGGTCACAAAATGCAAATGGTTCCTGAGCAGCTTTAACCGACCTAATCTGTCCTACACAATATTGGAGAAGAAACCCAAAAGTGTCAACCAAGAAATCGGAAAACTCATCAAGCAGAAATTCTTTAGGTATGAATATGTTTTTTAAATAAAGCTAAATATCACTGCATTCGAATAATCTATGTTCTATGTTTTAACTTGTCCATTTAAAGAAATCAGCTTACGGCCGTACTCATAGAGGTTTAATGATTTCTTAAGTTTAAATAAATAAAATATTTTAAAATCTTCATTAAAATTTCAGAATATGGTTTTCAAACTATTGTCATTGAATAATTATAAGTAATATTGACTTAGTCTTGTTATTATAAAGATTTGTTCATTCAGAACACACATGTGTACACAGTCATGTTTACATTTGACGAAGATTGCGTCGAAACTGGGCCCGTACCACGAAACGGTTTTGAGACTCAAACAATCGTACGAGAATGTTACGTCCTACTCTAACAAATGTGAAATGACGTTGCTAGAGCAAGACGTGGCATTCTCGTCCGATTGTTTGAGTCTCAAAACCGTTTCATGGTACGGGCCCTGTATTATTGTAAGATTACTTAGCAGAATCAACATTTACTATTGATTTTTAAGATGACTTTTCTAGCGATCTTCATATGATGATTTTGATGAAGATTTTAAAACAAATCAATATTGTTCCAGCGACTCGGGCATAGTTTACTGTCTCTCGCGCAAGGAGTGCGAGGCTCTATCAGTTGACCTGAGGAAGGTGGGCATCCCCGCGGTCCCATACCACGCGGGTCTCACAGACCGGAAGAGGGAAGAGGTGCAGGCTTCGTGGGTCGCTGATAAGTTTAGAGTGGTAAGTATTGTGATATTATTACGAATGAGAAAGTCTGTCTGTGTGTTATTGCATCAAGCGAAAGCGTTGAACTGATTGAGATCGCTTGCATTTCAATATTGAAGCCAAGCCCCCTGAGTATCGCGTGGATTTAAAGATTTCTAAATTTTCTGTATTATCGCGATACTGCGATACGGCCTATTACACCATCAATATTATCACGGTATCGTGATATGCCCCATTTGGATGGAATTTAGTATGAGGAAGGAAGTACAAACCTTGGGAATGGGGATGATTTTTAATCCCTGTAATATGTAATATGCATATAATGAAAAGCTTATAAAGCTAGAAGAAGAAAGTTCACACTTAAATACAAAATCAAAATAATTTTATTTATGAATATTAATGAATACCGCCGATTATATAAAACCAGCAGGGCTAAAACGGTCGCTTTGGAAGAATCATAATATTATGAATCACAATCTGATTATTATTTTTTTAAATCGCAAAATTGCAATTCATGTCTAGTAATACATACTAATTGGACATTAATTGTCAGTTTGACAGTTTTGACAATTCATTTGCTGAATTGATTGAGAGGAATTGCTAAATGTGACCATTTTAGCCCCGCAGTCCATAGTTTATCATAGCAAACCGCGGTCCGAAGTGCTGTTTTATAATTAAATACTCTGTGTCCTGTGTCCTACAAATTACGGTCTATTTCAGATCTGCGCGACGATAGCGTTCGGCATGGGCATAGACAAGGCGGACGTGCGCTTCGTGATTCACCACAGCATGCCGCGGTCCGTAGAGGGATATTACCAAGAGGCGGGGCGCGCAGGCCGCGACGGTCTGCCCGCCTCCTGTATCCTGTACTACAGCTACGGGGACGCTGTGCGATATAGAAGACTGTTTGAGAGTGAGTTATGGTTTGAATAAATTGATTGAGGACTTCTTGGTGACATTAAAAAAGTCTGGTCGCGAAGCATTGTAGGTTTGTATGTAAGTACGAAATTATAAGTGTTTGGGGACTGGATTTTTTAAAAGACAGTTAAAAAAGTAGGAAGTTACTAATTACTATGTATTAATTATATGATGTCATGCGACGGACCTATATTATGGTCGTGTTATAATTGTTATTTAATATTTAATGAGCTAGTGTATGCATAGGCAGTGTGGGAAATGAGGGAGGTGCTGTAACGCATGCCTATGCGTAACGCCTGATTATAGTGGCATATGGCATATGCCGTGCTTATGTGGGCGTGGCGTACTCAAATGACATGTGATTCCAGTGGAGCGCAACAGCACGGCGGAGGCGCGGCGCGTGCACGAAGACAACCTGCTGCGCATGGTGGAGGTGTGCGAGGGCGTGACCGAGTGCCGGCGCGCGCAGGTGCTGGCGTACCTCGGCGAGCGGTACCCGCGCGAGCGGTGCAGCCCCCCCTGCGACACCTGCCGCGCCCCCATTGACTACAAGGTACAGTGGAGAGAGAGAGAGAGAGTTAGAGGGAGAGAGAGGGGGAAGAGAAAAAGAGGGAAAAAGATAAGTTACATGGGTGGAACATAAATAACTAATTAGTAAAGAGAGGGGAGGAGCTAACAGCCATATCTTAATAAATCAAAGGCCGTCTTCGTCGGTATAATTCTTGGCGCATGTGCCGCAATAAACAAAGTAATTATCATGTCATGGCGTTCAATTGTTGTTGTCGTTGGCGTGCTTTATACCTTGTGTGTTAAATAAAGACGTTTTTATTAATTTATAACATCAAACGTATATATTTCAGCCAGTGGATGTAACAGAGGAGTGCAAGCTAATTGTGCGGTGTATACGCAACAGCAGCAAGTACACGCTGCTGCACATCGCTGAGGTGCTGCGGGGCAGCATGCAGCAGCGGCTGGCGGCGCTGCGGACGGACCCTATATTCAACCGGTGAGATCTGTTACTTGAGGCGGTGTATACGCAACACCAGCAAGTACACGTTACTGCACATCGCCGAGGCGCTGCAGGGCAGCATGCAGCAGCGGCTGGCGGCGCTGCGGACGGACCCTATATTCGGCCGGTGAGATCTGTTACTTGAGGCGGTGTATACGCAACACCAGCAAGTACACGCTGCTGCACATCGCTGAGGTGCTGCGGGGCAGCATGCAGCAGCGGCTGGCGGCGCTGCGGACGGACCCTATATTCAACCGGTGAGATCTGTTACTTGAGGCGGTGTATACGCAACACCAGCAAGTACACGTTACTGCACATCGCCGAGGCGCTGCGGGGCAGCATGCAGCAGCGGCTGGCGGCGCTGCGGACGGACCCTATATTCGGCCGGTGAGATCTGTTACTTGAAGCGGTGTATATGCAACAGCAGCAAGTACACGCTGCTGCACATCGCTGAGGTGCTGCGGGGCAGCATGCAGCAGCGGCTGGCGGCGCTGCGGACGGACCCTATATTCAACCGGTGAGATCTGTTACTTGAGGCGGTGTATACGCAACACCAGCAAGTACACGCTGCTGAACATCGCTGAGGTGCTGCGGGGCAGCATGCAGCAGCGGCTGGCGGCGCTGCGGACGGACCCTATATTCAACCGGTGAGATCTGTTACTTGAGGCGGTGTATACGCAACACCAGCAAGTACACGTTACTGCACATCGCCGAGGCGCTGCGGGGCAGCATGCAGCAGCGGCTGGCGGCGCTGCGGACGGACCCTATATTCAACCGGTGAGATCTGTTACTTGAGGCGGTGTATACGCAACACCAGCAAGTACACGTTACTGCACATCGCCGAGGCGCTGCGGGGCAGCATGCAGCAGCGGCTGGCGGCGCTGCGGACGGACCCTATATTCGGCCGGTGAGATCTGTTACTTGAAGCGGTGTATATGCAACAGCAGCAAGTACACGCTGCTGCACATCGCTGAGGTGCTGCGGGGCAGCATGCAGCAGCGGCTGGCGGCGCTGCGGACGGACCCTATATTCGACCGGTGAGATATATTATTTGGAGTTTGGGGCTAAAGTTAGTTGGGTTAGCTATCATGTTATCTCTGTCGTTCTTCGTATGTGTAAAAGCTAATCTAATATATAAAATTCTCGTGTCACGGTGTGCGTGGTTGAAACTTGAACTCCTCTGAAACGGCTGATACCGACCGACTTTCGTGAATCTTAGCGAGCATATCGGCTAGGGTGGATTATCGGACAACATCTACTTTTTATATTGATAAGTGCATTTGTTAAATAAATAAAAGTAAATTATTACAACTCGAGACTGACGGCGATCTTTGTTTGTGCGAAGGGATAAAAATATTCAGTCACTTCAGTAAAATAATATGGAAATACTTTATATGGCAAAACAACGTTTTCCGGGACAGCTAGTTAATTATGTTATATTTAAAAAAAAACTAAAAATAATGACTATTGACTTCATAATTAAACATCACGTGCACACAATCCAAAATCGTATCATCTTTTTGACATTAGTTACAACTAAATAACTCATCCTTGGCCTTCTACCTTCTACTAAGGCTTACTCAAAAAAGTTTGAGTACCATTTTCATTACATAGCGTATACGTACGCAAATGTGACGTGTATTTAACAGCTTTTCATGTCAATATTAGCAGCATTCGCAAGTGTTATTTATGTTGATAACGATTATATACATTTTTGGTTGCCAGGTGTAAGGCGTGGCCTCGCGGCGACGCCCAACGCCTACTCCGTCAGATGGTGGTGCGTGGTTTACTGGCGGAGCGGCTTGTCATCAGCAACGATATAGCCAGCGCTTACGCTACTATTGGGCCTAAAGTTGACAGGTTAGATAGATACTTTATTGCTCATGTTAAATTAGGTACTATCAGAGAAGTTGATTCATAGCCAGGCGGGCCCTACGTACTTTGGCCGAGTTATGTCAAACCCAGCCGACTGATTATGACTTTAATTGAATTGACAATCCTACCAAATGACGTAGGTCTGTCAACTGCCTAGGAATCAATTTCCTCGATGGTAAAATCATGATATTGAATCTACAGTTAAAACAACACCCTAAGATGTATCAAAACTACTATTTTGTGCACACAATCAGTGATTGCTCTCAAATTTGCATGCCTAGTATTAGGTAGAAAGACTAGACCTCTGTATGACTATTGTAACACCTATTATAACGGTACTTTCTGCAAATAAACAATTTTTAAGGGCTGTTTCTTGATAAATACCGGATTAGCTATCCACAACTAATCTGACAGATACTCCATACTCTATCTGTCAAACAGTGGCGTAACTGTAGGATTGAAGGGCTGGCAAAATGCCACGTGCCCCCGACCCAAAAGGGCCCCGGCCCAAGAGGCCGTGGGGTCAGAATTTTTTTATACATTTATTCTTAACGGTTTTATTATTAACACCTCCATCGTGGGTATCGCAGACACAATAGATTTTTAATTGTTATATATGTGTTAACGGAACGATTTTTACTGATAGGGCCCCATTGATTTGCCACGGGCCCCAGATAGTATAGTTACGCCACTGCTGTCAAATAAGTTGTGGATAGCCTATCCGGCACTTATCAGGAAGTGAAAGGAAACAGGTCCTTATTGTTATTGAATATTCCCAGTCTCATGTCAGGCGGCCTGCGCGTAGTTTTCCCCATGAAGGTGGAGCGCAAGGCGACGTTGGAGACGGCGGCGCCGACGCATCAGCCGGACACGCCCATCAACGGACTCATCAAACAGCTCGAGGACCGCTGCTACGCCGATCTGGTTGAGGCCTGCAGGTACAGTTCTCAGATTTGTAGGGGGAGATGCTAAGTCCTCAAACAGTTGCGTTGTTTATCCATGCTAATATAATAGCTCCCACACCGGAGTCGGTGGCGGTGGCCGGTTTCATTGAAACCAGGCCAGCTACGCAGGAGTAATTTTATAGTGCCCAAGTGTGTGCGCAGTACACAAGAGCACTCTCTATTCCTTTACTCTCATAACCCAGTGGGACGGAAGACCGACACGACCGGCGAAAGATCAGGAGCAGGACCGACTTTTTACATGTCCATCTTACTTGTCAGACAATCAGGTGATTAGCCTGCATTGTCCTAACCAAACTTAATAACATGTTCCAACGCGGGAATCGAACCCACAACCTCCGAGTCAAGAGCCACGCTCCATACCACTAGACCACGGAGGCGATGATCCATGCTAATATTATAAATGCGAAAGTATGTCTACGTCTGTCTGTCTGTTACCTCTTCACGCTCAAACCGCTGAACCGATTTTGCTGAAATTTGGCATTGAGATAGTTTGAGTCCCGGGAAAGGACATATAATACTTTTTACGGTTCCCGCGTGATAAACTAATTTTGGTGCAACGGAGATGCGGGCGTCATATAGTATTAAATATACAAGGTGTAACAAAACTAAGTGATAATACTTTAGGGCGTGTATGTGTGCAATTTTTTTTGTGATTTGAATGGGCAAGATTCATGATTTTTTTAAAATCTTTCAGCGTTGCTACTTGCACAGTGAACTCTCTATAAGGAACACGTACGTCGTACACATCCTAAAGTATTATAATACTTAATATATCGCTTAGTTTTGTTACTCCCTGTATATTCCACAAGTGGAAAATCATTTCATATGAGTATATTTAACGTCTTTACAGGGAGATGGGTTCGGCTCGGGGCGTGTCTCTAGCGGCGGTGCTTCCGCAAGCCGCACTGCGAGCAATGGCGGCGCGAATGCCCGAGCGGCCTGACGAATTACTTGCCCTGCCTCACATAACGCGGGCCAACTACGACAAATACGGCGCCAACCTGCTGAAGATAACCTCTGCGTATGCGGTGGAAAAGTGCGGTGAGTACGCGTGCACACAAAAACGTTGATATCACGTATATACATGCACATAAAACGCGGACTTGAATACGCAAACACATACGTATAATTACGCATGCAACAGCGTGCGTAGTACGTACACAAACATACCATCGAAGAAATTAATTCAAATACAGTTGACGGACTTCAATCGCCGTTGTCAATTTAGTGTTAGTTGTGATCTGTCGGCACTCGGCTGGGTTTGACGTAACGCGACCAAGCATCATCAAAATTACTAATCAGATGAAAAAAATATTAAAAAAATTGAGACTACATATTCAATATTCATATAACAATTGCCTCACATTCTAACAACTCATACGTAATTTAAAAAACTCGAGACGTGTCAAGGGACACCCAGATGGAACGAAGTTCCAGTTTATTATTTCTTATGTAAGTATACATACAAAAAACCTGTAAGTATACACTAAAAAAAATCGTCGCTACACCACACTGTTCAATGCGAAAAAAAAAGAGACAGAGAGAGAAACATGCGCTACCGCTTCCAACAGCTTTTTTCGTTGTGTTGAGTTTTCGTCTTATTTTTTTCTGTCTAGCCCCCTTTCGCAACGTGCGATAAGGAACTTCGTTCCAACAAGTTATCTTTTTTCAGTGTCTCCCTTTATAAAATTAACACAATTCCAGGTCTCCTGATGCAGTACCAAGACGAGTTGGAGGCTGAGCCGGCGGCGCAGGACTTCGACGGCTCGGGCTCCGACACGGACTGGGCGGAGGTGGCGCGTGCGGCGAGCTCGGGCAGCAGCCGGGGCTCCTCGCGCCGCGGCCGCACCTCGCGAGGGGGGGTCAGGAAGAAGTGAGTTTTGTACATATTATAGACTTTATAATACTAACTAGCTGACCCGGCAAACATGACGCGTCGCTTAGACTCTGCCCCGGTGTGAGTTGAGTGTGAGTTGAGTTTGTACTCAGTGTGTCTTTACTTATTACCTCTGATTATTCATTTTTATCTTCTTTGATATTTAGAATGTTGGTAAATATGTTATGCAGCCTGAAATAAATTAATAATTATTAATCTAATTTGTAGGTACAAGCGAACCAAGACTTCGTCCGCTAAGAAGAAGGCGTGGCGGGGGGCGGCGGGCGCGGCGCGGGGGAAGGGGCGGGGCGGGGCTAAGGCGTCGCCGGGACCTATTAGATACGCTGGTAAGTGGAAGTACCATTGAAGATATTGAAGGTCGGGTTATGTCAATTCAATGTTATGCGTGATCTGTCGGCTGGGTTTGACTGCTCTGATTTGACATAAACAGACCAAATGAGGATTGTTGAATTATATTTGCCACCAGGGGCCACGGTGTAGCCTTAGGGTCAAATATTATGGTGACACATCACACATGAGAGCTATATCGTGACTCATGTCAGCTATATCGTGACTCATGACAGCTATATCGTGACATATGACAGCAGTTTGACACCAGAGACCCTAAGGCTACATCGCGGCACCTGGTGGCGAATAGAATTTCAACAAACCCAGCCAAACGATCACGACTAACATTAAATTAACATAACCGCACCAAACTACGTACTACGTGCTTTATAGAGTTTTCTATAATAATTTCAGGTGCGAGTACGACTGGTCTAGGCAGCATGCCGGTGCCGCGCGCTAACACAAGGCCTGGAGTCTTCGGCGGCTCCAAACTCAACTTCTAACGTGACTTACTTCACACGCAAATTACTTTTGACTAACTTCACACTGTACGTTAGGGTTGGTAAACCGCGGCCCGCGAATGTGAGTTATAAATATCAAAATTAATATTGATTCAAGAATTAATATTGATATTACAAATGTCGCCTGCCTATTTTATTTACTCATCTCCGGCTCTTGCCGGCTAAAAGTTTGCCGATCACTGCTATTCATAAAGCGACGGAGTTTACTTGTGGCTTACTTAACATGAGGACCATTCAAGTGAATCAATGCTGATATATTTTCTGATCCTGCAGATATGCTACAATTGTTTCTACTCATAAAACTTTAAAAAAGCACACAAATAATATACTTATGTATGCCTAACTTCTTTGAATTATGATTTTGACGGCGCTACCTCAACTTATGTATAGGCACTTAACAATATCGATACAATAACAAAATTTAAAAATAAATAAATTATTATTTGGCTTCGTGGTCTTGATCATATTGTTTCATCTTTATTATAATTATTGTAAATATTAATGTGATGTTCTTAGGTTATTAGCAGTTAACTTTTATTACTATTATTTGTTTCAATTTAGAATTAATTTATTTTGTAATTTGTGATATTATTATTTAATTTAATGGATATTTCTAGCTCCTAAAAATACTGCAGGTCGGTCCATTAAATATTTAATTGCATAGACGAATGAAATATTTATTTCCAATAAAGTTTAAATTGCACACTTCACTTCGATAAAACTGACGTTTTAAAACGTCAGTTTTACGTTTTTAGTGTATGCGACACTAAAAACGTAAAACTGACGTTTTAAAACGTCAGTTTTATCGAAGTGAAGTGTGGCGTCTAGTGCGGTTTAACCTTAATACTCTGCTGCCATAAAATTGAATCAATTGTTGATAGTTAATGTTAACAGCCTAAATGTTGGAAATGTGAATAAAAAGTTTGTATTTTTGTAAAGCGCGTTTAATATAAAGTATCATGTATTTCGTTTTTAAGCTTTACGGAACGAATGCACGAATATTGAAGCAAACTTTTTCTATAGCAGCAACTTTTCTGCATAGAAAAATAAGAAAAAGAAGAAGAATATTTTATTTGCACGAAGTACCATTACAAAAAAATGTCTGCTTCTTTTTTCAAGTTGAAAGGTAGTCTGCGAATAATAAAAACTAAGGAAACGTAACTCCCTATGACAATGTAATGCTTTATTTAGGTAGGCATTACACTAGTAATCTACTTCATGTGTATGATAATCTTCATGGCGTCTCCGCTCTTGGCGTATTCAAAGGCCTCCTTAGCTTGCTCCATGGGGTAGTGGTGGGTGATGAACTTCTTAAGGTCGATCGCTCCACTCTCAAGCGCAGCCAGGGCTATGGGGTATCTGAAATAATTATATGTTTTGTAAATCGTACAATTTCATTCATATTAGTGGTGTGTCAAGTGTCAAGACAAGACAAGGGCGTCACCAAGGCACATTTGGTGGCCCTAGAGATCAGTATGCGCTCGACTGTACCAGGCGATCAGATTTTTTATCCTCCATAATATTGCCCCATTGCCCACAAATTACATATTTTTGTTAATAAGTAATTATTGTAGGCGTTATCTACAATGAAGGGGGATTTGCACGGGTCGATTTCCGTCGTGTGGCTAATCGCTTCGCAAGTCGCCTGAGCGCGCCGCATCGATCGTCCTTTTGCACTGGTGACTGAATCGCATGGTGCTCGGCCATTTCCTCCGACACCGTAATACCTTGTGCGGCGGGCGATCGCTTGTGTGTGATCGTTTACACGGTCGATTTTAATCACCAGTCGCATGCGGTGGGCCGCCGCACGCCTTGTAGTGTAGTGTGACTTGCGACTTTAGTCACCTGTGATCTAGCCGAATCGCCATTTAGACAGTTAATTTTCGCCGTGCGGGTAAAGTTGCGCGGTTTAAGTCTCCCGTGTATGGGGGGTATACACATTAAGTGAACTAACGAGTTGAGCAGGCGGTACGCGCCGCGCACGTCGACCTCCCGCAGCATGGCGGCCGTCAGCGGCAACTCGACACTCCTCGCGCCGATGCCCACTATCATCACCGTACCGCCCGTCTTCGTCACCTGTGAGTGTTAGTTTCACGTGAACAGGGCAAGAGGGTTGAGAAAAGTAACCGCTTTATTATATACAGGATGCAACTAAACCTTCCGGCCATATTTCGATATATTGATCCTTGTTAAAAATAAAAATTCACGTATTTTTTCTTTTATATTCACCCAGTACAAAAATGTTGAGAAATAGCTTCTGAGAGTTTCCTAAAAAACACCACAACGGACACTACGCGTCGCCGGCTTGGCGCGTGCCGCGGCCGGGCCTCCCGCGCCACCTCCCCGCGTCACCCCAGCTCTACCCACCGCCGCGAAGTGACTGTTCTGCAACGATTTTAAGTGGGATGAAATAATGTTATATTGTAAAAAAATAACACCCTTTTAAATAATTTTTTTTGTTAAATGGACTCTCCTAATGATACCGGCCGGTAGGTTTAATTGCACCCTGTATAATCATTTGATAAAGTTTGATTTTGATGTTTGCATAAGGTAATACATTGATTAATGATTCTCGTAATTCGTATGTATTATGCAAACTATAAGTACAGATTACTAAACAGTCTAAAGAATTTTTTTTTACCATAAGCGCCACCCGCTGCGCATCCCCAAATCCGCACGCATCAATGGTTATATCGGGGTTATCTCCCAGCGCGTCTACGACGGCCCCTACAACGTCCTCGTCCGCCATCTTGCTGGTCAACAGCGTGTAATCCGCCACCATCTCCCGCGCCGTGTCCAGCCGGGATTGGACTACGTCTGGGATAAAGAATTTAGGTAATATTTAATTGCCAAGTAAACAATGTAGATCAAATCACACGCATGCATATTGCATAAACGCAAACAAACTCACACGTACACGCGCGCACGCGTTACACGTCTGCGTCAGAAATTAGCCTTCCATATTTTCAAAAATACATGTGACTGCTTACTACTGTTTACTCCGAGACAATATCAAAGTAATTCAAAGTGAAACCATAAAATGAATTAGACACTTGACGAAACAGTGCAGTGGCCAGTATTCTGTGAAATACTGATTTTACGAGAACGATTCTACGGGCAAAACTTTACCTGTGATCATGATTTTGGCGGCGCCCATCGCCCGTGCGGTGAGCGCGCACAGCACGCCCACTGGCCCCGCCCCCTGCACGAGCACGCGCGCGCCGAGCGTCACGCCTGCGCGCCGGCACGCGTGGATCGCGATCGCTAGAGGCTGCACCGCCGCGCCCTCCTCCATTGACACGTTGTCGGGGATCCTGGATTTAAAAAATGTCCAAGATATTATTACGAATCAGTGGTAATAGGTCAGTGGACCGATCACAGCTAACATTGAATTGACATGCTGTGGATCTATATTATACAAACATCTTATTCGTAAAATTCGGATAAGCAGACAGACTTGCAAAATTACAAAAAAATATATATGATTATGGTTAATTTATATACCGTTTGGAAATCATAAGCAACGTGCCGTATTATGTCACTTGAAAGATAGCATTTTTGCCATCACACCCTAAAAAGGCTCATGAAACGAGACCTTTGCATGATAAAACGAAAATGCCTTCGCATTTACGACACTTATAACCTTGTTTCTTAATTCTTATTGGAACAAAACTTTTAACTTTTATAACGTGCACCTATACTCACTTGTGACAGAAATCCGCAACATGTTTGTAGTATTTTGTAATGTTTCCGTGGCACTCTCTCGTAGAACAGTAGCGCGGTTCCGCGCACAGGTTGTAGCGCCCGCGCTTGCAGTATTCACAGCCTCGGCACGGCTGGGTCGGCTCGATCGCGACGCGGTCTCCCACGCGTAAATTGGTTACTGACGAACCGACCTGTAAAAGGATCAAGTAGATTTTTCAAGGGAAAGGATATGAAATACCCATTAGCCTTCTCCATTTAAAACTCACGAATAGTCAGACGTACAAAAAATAATGGTGTTTTTAATGTCTCTACTCTAATTTTCACAACAGCTCCATGCGAATCGTTCTTAGGTAGTGTTTATTTTTTCTCAGATTATATTATTATCATCAAAATTACATCTCATTGCATCGAGGCGTTATGTTACAATGTAAACTGATCCAAGGTCTGATGCATAGTTCAAAACGCGCTGCACACATTGGGGTATCGCATTGAGCCGGAGCCATCGCATTGGGTCAACGTGTAGGGATCTACTATAGTCTATAAGTTGAGAGTAGCATTCCGTCTACAGTTTTTCATTTTTTTTCCCTAGATGTACCTTGAACACAAGGTGTAGACTGTAGGAAAAACAATTTGGAGGTGGATTGGAGGGAGGAGGACACTAAGAATCAGTGTGTAATAGGGCTTACTCTGAGTTCCCGCATCTTCGTCGATGGTCCTGAGATGTCCCTTTTTCGGCACTTAGCACTAGAACTAAGTACGATGACCTTTTGCACACAAGCTGCTGACCACGGTACACCATCAGTGTGCCGCGGCACACACTTTGCGGATCTCTGCTCTACATGCGCTGGCTCCATGCGTTGGCCCGTCACCCGTGTACAGTGGGCTTAGAGCCAGTCCACACAGCGCGGTGCTTCGACGCAGCGCTGTCGTTTTGCGCATAGCCGGCTACACGGGCGCTGCGTCGTCGCAGCGTTATTACGACGCAGTCTTCCCCCTCCCGCTTCGTCTCGGGGGCTGCTGTCCGCCTTGTGTGCGCGCCGGGTGAACACCTTGGTTATTTGTATGTAAAACAACGCAACGGCAGCGCGGTGGACTGGCTCTTACCTAGGTGTCTGTTTATACCAGCTCTGGATTTATGTACAGGCTTGAGGCCATGGCCTATAGGCGGCAGCGTCCTAGGATAGCGGCAGAGTTCGTACAGACGGGCGGCAAAATTAAAGTGGCCTAGATACTATAAAAATAAACAATATAAATCCGGCCCTGGAGGCCTACCACGAAACCGTTTTGAGACTCAAACAATCGAACGAGAACGCCTCGTCCTGCTCTAACAACGTCGTTTTACGTTTGTTAGAGCAGGACGCGGCATTCTCGTTCGATTGTTTTGGGTCCTGGTTTATACCCACCTGAACCACCGTCCCCGCGCCCTCATGCCCAACCACGATGGGGTCTCCGGCGATGCTGACGGTGCCGCATTCGCCGGTGCTGTACAGCTTCAAGTCGGACCCGCAGATGCCGACACATGATATCTCAATCAGCACCTCTGGAATACGGCAAAATTTTGCAGACCTATATCGTCCCTAATTATACAGGGTGTAACAAAGTTAAGTGATATTATACTTTAGGGTGTGTATGTGTCCCCTATTACAGCATGACTGGTGAGACATGTTCAATACTCGAGGACGTGATATTTGGCTATTATATATTATGTTTAAAAAAAAAACAATTGATCACTGAGTAATTATTGTACCTTAAAGTTAAATAATGATTTACCCAACGCATGGACACCGTCACACCGCGCGCTAGGGTCGCATAGTAATTTACTTAATATGTCCATGATTCATTTATTTAAAGGGAAATTTTGTCAAAAATTAAGTACCTAATTTCATTTCCTAATTATAATAAGAAGCGAGTACCGAGTACTCTCCTTAAGTATTGAACATGTCTTATGATAGTATAATTATGTGTTACTAGTCATGCGTCGTTAAAAAAGTGTCAGCGCTTAAAGATCAACTTTTGTATGGTAAAATGCATGACGCTGGGGCACTTGCCCATACAAATCACAAAAAAATGTTGCTCTTTCAGCGCTGCTACTATCACAGGACTCACATTGAACTCTATATAATGCAGGCCTACCGTTCATATAATATTATGTAATAGCCAATTATAGGCAGGTTATTACTTTGGTATAGAGCCTCCGTCCATGGCCTAATGGCTAGACCTTTGGCCGACTATGTTGCGAGAATGCCGTACCTATGCGCTTGATCAACCATAGGTACGGACATTTAAATCTTGTCGCAGGCACTACAGCATTTGAGGAGTGGTTACTTTGCTCCAGAAAACACTGTATAAATCACCCACAACGGATGAAAAGTCCTAGTTTTTTTTATTTTGGTATAGTTAGGAGATGTTGCTTGTAACTTGGTTGCGCCAAAATGTTGCGGGTCAGAACCGTATAGTTTTTCAAATTTCATGTTATTATATCATAATAATTATTATTTGTGCTTTTCCAGGACTTCGCGAAGCCATAGATTTTACAAAATCGGTTAAGCGGTTTAGGTGTGAAATAATTTGTAACAACAATACCTATAATTTGTAACAACAATATCTATATTTTTTTCCTACGGATATCCTCTAGTATCGCTAAATGTCTACTTAACTTATACTGTTCAAAAGTATTTTGAATACTACACAAGTACCTAGGTAGGTATCTACTTACCATTGTCATTGATTTCGGGCATCGGCCATTCTTCCTATAAACAAAGTAATACCAGACTTTATTAACTTGTCGTAAGCTTTGTTAGTAGTAACTTACCATATTGTAGTACCTAGACCTACTCTAGTTAAAAGTATCATATTACAAAATATAGTCACGCCAAAATAGTTTACTACTGAGTAGGGTTGCCAGGTGAGTCACGAAAAAATACCGGACAACCCTAAATGCGGGGGGGGGGGGGGGGCCTTTTGTATGGTAGGTCGCAAAAATACAGTTTTTTATATTATAATTGCGGTCATAAAATTGTGGTCGCCATATACTAAGGTAGGAGCTTCTAAAAAAAATAAAATCACCTAAAACTAGGTACCAGTAACACCGACTTTTCTCAAAATACCGGACATTGTCCTGTCCGGTATGACCGTTTATTTTTAACCGGACAGGCCTCTAAAAATAAAATAAAAATTGTTTTATTTCTGAATAAATTTGAATCAAATATTTTCAGAATGTTGAACTACATGTTGCCTACCATCGGATAAAATACCGGACTGTACGCTTAAATACCGGACATCTGGCAACCCTACTACTGAGTCAATTCCAGTGGCGTAAATAAATAAATAAAATAAATAAAAAACTCTTTATTCAAACAAACAAAACAGATCAATTTACACACGTTACAAAAACAGAAATAGTTTGAATTGGCGGCCTTACTGCTGGAAGCAGTCTCTACCAGGCAACCATAAAATATAACTAAAAATATTTAAAATAAAAATAAGATAAGATACTATTAGTATATAAATAAATAAATATAATACACAAATAAATATAATAGATACTGTTGGCGACTGGCTGGACAGACCATTCTGTTTTTAAATATTGTATTTTTTACTTTTCTATGTCACATTTTTTTCCTTTTGACGTCTTTACTGTTTTTGTGATTCAGTCTATCTTGGAACATTACAGTTGTCGCTTCACTTGGTGTTATCATTTGGTAGTTACAGTTTTCCTCATCTTCGTATCATACAGTCCATCTCTCCCGTCGTTATCATTTGGTCCTTCTTCGCTGTAATTTAGAACCATTATTTTGTCTTCATCGTAGTTTTAAAATCGTCTTAGTTCTAGTTCATTGTCGCCTTAGCGTAGTACTATCATTAATGCGTTGTAGTATCACCTTATTTCACTTTATTTGTAGTATCCTTCTCTTCACCGTAGCTTATTTTCGTCATTTACTTCACATTACATTTTAATCTTTCGTTTGCGCATTTTTTTTTTTCTTAGAACTTCATCATGTTGACGCGTTCTAAGAGTTCTAGAAAATCCATCGCAGAAGCGGCAACTGCCGAAGCCGAGCAAACCCAGTGCAGTGATCGTTCGCTTCACGACGTTCGCCTGGTTTCGAACACTGGTTCCGAGATTGACCCGGCATCGTTGGCTGGGAGAGTCTTACAGCCCACAGACACAGCGCCTTCCGGCGCGTCGCCAGGGCCCGAGGCAGACGACCATCCCAGCCGGCGCCGAACAGGGGAGGCTTTCTTTCAAAGCACTAACGCGAGTTCTTGCAGTGGTCGAACCGGAAACGAGCGCACGCAGTCTTCGCGCTCTTCAGCAGCCGTAAGGGCAGAAAGGTTGGCCCTGGAGGCGGAGTGCACGCGGCAGCAACTGAAGAGGCAGCGCGAGCTCTCACAACGCGACGCCGAGCGCGAGCGCGAACTCGCGCGCCTGGAGGCCGAGGTCGAGCAAGCGGAGCTTCGTGCGAAGCTTGCCGCATCGGAGCTAAAAGATAAGTCTCGTTGTAGTTCTTACTCTAGTTTACGACGTACCGCGTCATGGGTACGCGGGCAAAACATGGCAATTGCAGGTGACAGGCCAGGTAGAACCCCAGCTGTGACTTTGGGAAACACCCAAGGTCCACCCGTACAGCTGGCGGATCTGACCTTCCAGGCCTTGTCACCACGTGCTACCGCCAACCCTTGCCCACCCACACAAATGACGGGTACTAACGGAGGACTACCGAGAGCTGATTCATCGTCTGAACCGATCGCTCGACTCGCCCAAGCCATCAATGCTCTCGCCGACCGCCCTAAAAGACCCGAACTGGTCCCCTTTGCTGGTGAATTAAGCCAATGGCTTGCCTTTAAATCCAGTTACGATAGAAGTAACGCAAATTTTTCCGCAGCGGAAAACATTTCGCGGCTGCAAAACGCGATTCGCGGACCCGCCTACCACTCCGTGGCGTCCTTGCTGTGGACGTCTCTTGACCCTCAGGAGATTATCGACGCCCTGCAGCAGACATACGCCCGGCCGGAAATTCTGGTGGCCCGAGAAATCTCGGACATACGAGGCAGTCCTAAGATAAGTACCCCTGAACATTTAAATGCACTTGCGAACAAACTGCGAAACTTAATTAGTACAATCAAAATTTTAAATCAAAATGACTACTTGTACTCGCCCGAGCTTTTCCGCTCTATTCTATTAAAACTAAACGAGCATACGAGGTCTCGATTTACCGACTTTGCCGCCGCTTGTATGCCTTCGTCTCAAAATATGACAAAATTAGAGACGTTGTCAAAATTTCTTTTAGCGGAGGCGGACAAACAACTTAAATATAACTTTGTATCCGATATTGTTAACGTGACGCCCAGGTCGCCTGTTTATACTATGCACAAAACCTTTCCCAAACGAGTTGAGTCGGTACACGCAACAACGTCCGGCAACTCCGTACCCACTTGTAGTTTTTGCAAGAAAGGACAACACCTCATAAGAGCGTGTCAACCATTCCTTTCTCTATCGGTAAGCGACAGGTGGCAGTGGGTAAAAGACTCAAAAGCGTGTTATCGATGTCTTAAAACTTACCCACACTCGTGGAATAATTGCCGCGGAACTAAACGCTGCGGGGTCGACGGATGTCTCAGACGACACCACGCACTACTTCATGGCCAAACTGAAATTACATTACGCGCACCGGCCGACGTGCAGGTAACCAATACCAGTACCGACGTTCAAAGTGCCGTCACAAGCGCCACCATACGTAACAGTAGCGAAACAGAAGCACCGCTACAGATATCTAATACTGACCTCCCACAATTTCCAGAAACTCCGCAGCCCGTCAACTTCCCGCGCGGCCTTCTTAAAATCATTGCGGTCACTATTGAGGGCCCCGACGGCGAGTATGAGACGACGGCACTACTGGACGAGGGCAGTACCGCGACGCTCATCGACAGCGAAGTAGCGACTCGTATCGGTGCTGTTCCCATCCGACAGGAGCGGGTCAGGTTAGAGGGGGTTGGCGATATGTCGAAGGTCGTGGACGTAAGTTATGTCAACTTCTACATCCGTGGTCGCAATAAAACCGAACGACACCTTGTCGAAAACGCAAGGGCCATTAAACCCCTTAATTTACGGGTGCGTAACGATAAAGTGAACGTGGTAAATTACGACCACTTGGCGGCTTTGTCCACCGACCTGACGACAAGCAGCGACCCCCCTTCCATACTTATCGGTGCCCCTGACTGGCATTTGACAGTCAGCCGTGAGGTGCGTTGTGGACGGAAAAATGAACCTGTCGCCTCGAGAACCCTCTTAGGGTGGGTACTCCACGGTGCCTCGTCTAACTCTTCCAAGCCAATGCAATTCGTGAACCAGCTCAACGTTCACCAGCACTGTGACGAGTTGGACGCCTTGATTAAAAGTCAATACGATATTGACTCTTTAGGCATTACAAAAAGCCTACCTCGCCAGAGCGTCGACGATGCACGCGCCGTCAGTATCATTGACGAGTCGGCTCGACGACTGGCGGATGGCAGGTTTGAGGTCGCTTTACCCTGGAAGGAGCACTTACCAAACGTTGTACCCGATAGTTACCCACAAGCGTTGTCCCGCCTTAAGGCTCTTGAAAGGCAAATGTCAAAGGACCCAAAGTTTGAAGTAGCGTTTAGAAAATTTATTACGGATATTTTATCTAAAGGATATGCCGAGGAATGCGAACCTAGTACCTACCACGGAAGCGACCAGCATCGTAGTCGCGTCCGCTGGTACCTACCTATATTTGGTGTCTTCCATCCGCAGAAAAGGAAGTTGAGAGCCGTTCACGATGCTGCCGCTACGACACGAGGTGTCAGTTTGAACAGCATGTTGTTACAGGGCCCGGACCTCCTGCGATCTTTGATAGATATACTATTCAGGTTTAGAGAAGGGCCCGTAGCTTTAAATGCGGATATAAAGGAGATGTTTCCCCAGATTAAAATAAGTCCTAAAGATAGGGACGCTCAGCGCTTTCTTTGGCGGTCAAACGGAGTGGTACGCGAGTATCGTATGTCGTCGATGATCTTTGGCGCCGTTTGTAGCCCTTTTATAGCGCTCCACCTTAAAGATAAAAACGCTAAAGAATTTCAATCGACTCACCCAGAAGCCTGCAGCGCCATCTTAAACGATCACTACATGGACGACTACCTATCTAGCCATTTTAACATCGCTGACGCAGCACGAATAGCTTCGGAGATAGTCATGGTTCACAAAAATTGCCAATTCGAAATGCGATCCTGGATCTCCAACGTACCAGACGCATTATCTAAAATTCCAAAAGAACTCCGAAGCGATTGTGATGACGTCTACTTACCCTCTAACAAGGAAGTAGGCGTTCTTGGCGTCAAATGGAATCCCGCCCGAGACACTCTCACCTTTCGGGCGACCACTGAAACGACTGACGAAGCCGTTACCAAACGAATTGTTCTCTCAAATGTGATGAAGCTGTACGACCCTTTAGGTCTTCTCATGCCCATCACAATTTGGGGACGCATTCTTATACAAAAATTATGGCGCGAAGGCGTCGGTTGGGATACGCTACTGCCAAGTAAGTACGTAGAAGAATATAAAGCATGGTGTAAACTCCTAAGGGAAGGCTCCTCTATAGAGGTGCCACGATGCTACCTTCTCAACCTGGAGCGGAGTGACATTCAACTTCATGTCATTTCGGACGGTGGAGAACAAGCATACGCCTGCGTCGCCTTCTGGCGCGTGATGTACACAGATGGCACCGTGTCTGTAGCCCTAATCGGTAGTAAAGCGCGAGTGGCGCCACTGAAGCCGTTATCGATACCCCGATTAGAGCTACAAGCAGCGCTAATTGCATCACGTTTCTCGCAAACAATTAAAAGTGCCCACCGTCTAAAACCGTCGCGGACAATATTTTGGACGGATTCCACTACAGTTTTGAAGTGGATTAGGAGTGACGCGCGTAATTTTAAGCCCTTCGTAGCGCATAGGTTGGGAGAGATAGCGGAACTCTCCAACCCGTCTGATTGGAGATGGCTCCCTACCTCTCTCAACGTGGCTGACGATGCCACGAAGCCTAAAGTTTTGAAACTCGAGGCTAACCATAGATGGTTTTCTGGCCCGCCTTTCCTTTTGCAGACTGAGGACTTTTGGCCAAAGGAAACGCAAGCCAATACCGCGAACCTTTCAGATTCCGAATTAAAGCCAGAAATTGTTGGTCTTCTTACCGAAGAACCTTTTTCAAAATTCCCAGTGCCCGATCCGAGACGTTTTAGTAGTTGGCTGCGCCTTCTGCGATCCACTGCACGCGTTTATCAATTTGCTAGATTGTTTATGTCCAAAATAACTCGTTCGGCTGATCTTAATTCTTCAATTTTCATGTCCATAGGTCCAGGGAGCACCACGTCCCTTCTTCAACTTCTAGAGTCCGACCTCGCCTGGGCGGAGAAGACATTATTGAGATACTCGCAATGGGATTGCTTCGCCGAAGAAATCACACACCTGCGGGCCTCGCTGCCCCTCCCCAAAGCCAGCCGAATAGCGTCTCTCTGTGCGTTCCTGGACAAAGATAACCTCCTGCGGGCGGACACCCGCATCAAATTGGCATTAACGGCTACCGAAGACGTAAAAGCCCCAATAATATTGGACGGTCGGAGCCACATCGTGCGATTATTAATAATGGAACTCCACGTAAAGATGGGACACGGGTTTGACGAAACTGTTCTCAACGAGCTTCGACAAAGATTCCGAATTATTAACGCTAGAAAAACCATTAAAAGCGTCTCGAGCTCTTGCGCTGGGTGTCGAAGATTTAAGGGTCGCCCGGTCCTACCACCAACTGGAGACCTGCCCCTGGAGAGGCTGAACCACCACACAAGACCATTCACGTTCACTGGCCTAGACTATTTTGGTCCGTTCGCCGTAGCTGTGGGCCGTCGACAAGAAAAAAGGTACGTCGCCCTTTTCACATGCCTAGTCACGAGGGCTATACACCTGGAAGTGGTTACAACGTTATCTGCCGACGCCGCAATAGCGAGCCTAAGGCGGTTCATCGCTCGAAGAGGATCGCCCAAGCAGATCCTCTCTGACAACGGAACGAATTTTGTCGGTGCAAGCAAAGAAATGAGAAAACTCCACGGTGGCCCCGTTATTGACTTCGCTACGAATGGAAGAATACGATGGCGCTTCATCCCCCCGGCCGCGCCTTTTATGGGGGGGGCCTGGGAACGGTTAGTGCGCACCGTGAAGAACGCGCTCAAGACAACTCTCAAAAACAGGTCCCTCCCCAAAGAGGACACATTCAGAACATTGCTCTTAGAGGCTGAGGCAATCGTCAACTCCCGGCCACTAACGTACGTCCCCACGGCGACCGACGCTCCAGAAGCGATAACACCATTCCACTTTCTAATAGGCACGTCATCGGTGGTTCCTTGGACTAACGACCTGACAGATGGGGAGTTTTCACAACGCCAGGAGTGGCGGAAGGCACTTCGGCTGGCGGACCACTTCTGGGCTCGATGGCTGCGGGAGTACCTGCCAACGCTGAGAGAGAAACTGAAGGAGTCCCAACCATATCAAGACATAAAGGAGGGGGACGTGGTGCTGATCGTGGACCCTACCCTTCCGCGCGGCTTGTGGCCGCTAGCTAGGGTCTCGAGGACGTACCCCGGTCAGGACGGTCGAGTCCGCGTAGCGGACCTCCTCACAAAGGGAGGTACGCTGCGCCGACCGGCTAGAAAATTAATTGTACTGGAGGCCCAGCCAGTCGCCACCGAGTTTTAGTGTCCCACTGGGGGCGGGTATGTTGGCGACTGGCTGGACAGACCATTCTGTTTTTAAATATTGTATTTTTTACTTTTCTATGTCACATTTTTTTCCTTTTGACGTCTTTACTGTTTTTGTGATTCAGTCTATCTTGGAACATTACAGTTGTCGCTTCACTTGGTGTTATCATTTGGTAGTTACAGTTTTCCTCATCTTCGTATCATACAGTCCATCTCTCCCGTCGTTATCAGATACTTTATACCGAATAAAATAAATACATATAAGTAATATAATAATATGAATCGAAGAAGAGGATAAATCGTAAGGGTTTAAGAGTTTGCAGCTAAATCTAAGTAATATTGTTTGAGTCTTTTTTTAAAATTATCAATAGATTTGGACTTATGTATGCTTTCGGGTAAAGAATTCCACAGACGAATAGCAGTGGCGTAACTATAACATCCGGGGCCCGTGGCGAATTGATGGGGCCCTATTAGTAAAAATCGTCACGTTAATAATAAAACAATGTATAAAAAATTTCTGACTCTTGGCCGGGGCCCTTCTGGGTCGGGGGCCCGTGGCATTTTGTCAGACCTGCCAATGCCACCCTTTAGTTACGCCACTGGTCAATTCCTTTAAAATTAACTTATATTCTCCTTTTTTATGGTTGGTAACTGTTTTATCGTTACACTTAGAATGCATGTCGCATACCTCAAGGTATCTATTATAAAATACAATATTATATATACAAGAATTGCTCGTTTAAAGAGATAAGATAAAGCTGAAAACTTAAACCCAAATGAAATATCAACTTGTGCTAAATTGTTATATGCGCAATTAACTTATCTAGACGCGTATTAATAAATCGCTCTTATCACTAAGATTATGCTCAAGATCATTATTGAGATGCTGTTTCGTACAGTTTGTGTGTGGCGTATCAACTGAGTGCGAAAGAACGTACTAAAAAACGAAACTTAGGCTGGTATAAATAGTCAGTACTCAAGACGCATCTTGGTCTCAAGACGCGGTTCAGGCTCTGTGATTGGTTGGCTGTCAAAATTTGGACCAATCACAGAGCCGAACCGCGTCTTGAGACCGGGTCGCATCTTAAGTACTGACTATTTATACCAGCCTTAGCACTCAACTGTGAAGTCAAAGTGCTGCTTGAGAGGCTATTTCTTAAATGTGGTAAAACCTTGACTTAAGTGCTGTCAAACTTGATAACTAATAATAATTAGGCCTATCCGTAAAGTTAATATACCTAGCGGAATAGAGCAACAATTTCGAGCTGTCAAACGAAACCGAAATTGATTTACATCTGCGTGTAAAAAAGTGTACCTACGTATACTTACACTAATTACACAAGCATCTTTCTATGAGATTAAATTGTCAATGTGTCTATAAGTGCCGACTGGACGTAAAAAAAAAAAGAGTTCTGCTGTCATGTATCACACGTCTCTTTTTACCACGCACTACGCAGTGTTACTGAGTGACATCTCGCTTGCTCTGGCCTTTGTTGGATAGCCCATTGATCGAGGAAGGCTATAGGCTATATTTTATCACGCTAAGACTAATAGGAGCGAAGAAATAGAGGAAAATGTGGAAAAATCGGGGGAAATAATATGAAAGGGCTTATTTGAACGCGCTAATCTCAGGAACTACTGGTCCGATTTGAAAAATTCTTTCAGTGTTAGATAGCCCATTGATTGAGGAAGCCTATAGGCTATATTTTATTACGCTAAAACTAATAGTAGCGAGTAAATAGAGGAAAATTTGGTAAAAACGTGGGAAATTATATGAAAGGGCTTGTTTGAACGCGCTAATCTCAGGAACTACTGGTCCGATTTGAAAAATTATTTCAGTGTTAGATAGCTAAGATAGCCCATTTATCGAGAAAGGCTATAAGCTATATTTTATCCCGCTAAGACTAACAGGAGCTAAGAAATAGAGGAAAATGTGGAAAAAAACGGAGGGAAATTATTTGAAATTGCTTATTATCTTAAGAACTACTGGAGCAATTTTTATGTTATTTGGCAAACATGAAGAATAGACCACGTGAAGGGACAAAGGCTATTTTTTGCGGAAAAATGTACGGTTACGTGAAATTCCTAAATTACGCAAGCAAAGCCGCGCGGAACATCTATCTATACTAATATTATAAAGAGGTAAACTTTGTTTGGCTCAAAAACTACTGGGCCGATTTTAAAAATTCTTTCACCATTCGAAAGCTACATTATTTACGAGTAACATAGGCTACTTTTTATTTTGGAGAATATGGGGTTCTGTAAGATATTTCAGTTTTTCGAAAACAAAAATTTACTTATTTTGCTTACGCTGCCTAAACTATAAAAGATAGAACTATACAATGTTCTAAGTAAATGTAGATCTTATAAATATCTACAAAAATTAAATTAAGAAATTAAAAAAAAACCCCGCCAAACAACTTTAAAAAGTAATGAAATAATATTTACTGCCTTTAAGTTCAAATAATTCCTAACTTGTGTAAAGTAATATTTTAGTCCATAATTGTTGTCACGGTGTGTCGGGGGACCGCCAAGTAAACTACAACCTACAACCGCCAAGTCGCTGATTATCTCCATTCGGTTCGCTGTGAAATGTTATGTGAAATCTCAAATCAAACATCTACATTAGCGGTCCCCCGACACACCTTGACAACAATCATGGACTAAAATATTACTTTACACAAGTTAGGAATTATTTGAACTTAAAGGCAGTAAATATTATTTCATTACTTTTTAAAGTTGTTTGGCGGGGGTTTTTTTTAAATTTCTTAATTTAATTTTATTTCATACTCCTTATACTTGTGTTGATTATAGTGCAGAATAATTCCTATCAACTTATAATCATATTCTCATGATTACCATTTATCAATGTCCTTTTCGATGAGGCCGTTAATATAAGCCCAAAGATGAAACCTAAACTTTGGGTTCATACGAAGCTCGGTTCCTATAGAATCCAGGTGATGCTGCAGCAGCAGCATGTAAATATTTACTGTCTATCTACTTCTTACTGGTTTTCCCAATTAAAATGAGCCCAAACACGAAACCTCTGCTCTAACTTGGCGAGGAGTTGGATATCCTAGTTGCATGCTGTGTTCACTGTAGAAGGTTGTACACTCAGTTCTACTAACATACTATATTATTTTATAAAATTGTTCTAGTGATACAGCCAGTTTGTGAACCTTTCAATAAAAATTAAAAAAATATCCTATTGATTACCAGGTGACGCTGCAGCACCAGGTCAACTTTCCATTAATATGTGTATACGTATATTGTATATTCACAAATGTCGCGAACTAGAATGAAATAAAACCCATCAAACGAATACAAGTTGCTAATCGTCTTTCATGAACCAGATAAACCCTGATTGTCCAGCACTGAGCAGGCTGATGATGATGAATTATAGCTAAGAACACTCTCGATCATGTCAGCTTTCAAACAAAAAAAACTAGATCAAAATCGATCCATCCGTTTGGATGCTACGATGCCACGGAACACAGACAGACAGACAGACACGTCAAACTTATAACTCCCCTCTTTTTTGTCGGGGGTTAAAAAAATGTCCGCGACACAATATACCTATCTATGTCAAGTGAGACACAAAAAACATTTTTTTATTTAAAATCTTGATTTTTTTTGGACTACATTTAAACGCATTTATTTTACTCATGCTAATAATCCTTATCAAAATAAATAATTTCATCACTAAGTGCAGTTTATGTAGATTATATTTACTCTTTGAATGAATAAAATTGGACGTTTGGTTTAGAAGTTATGGCGAAATTAAAATATTGCGATTTACGTCCGTTTCGAAGTGGGCGCTACCAATGCCACAGAATAGATATTTAGTACAAGTACCAATGCAGGGGTGCGCATTGCACACATTGAAAAATGAAAATGTCTACAGAAAACTCCGCGATGGTATATTTTTTTTTATGAAATAAGGGGGCAAACGAGAAAACGGGTCACCTGATGGAAAGCAACTTCTTCTTTCAAAATCAGAAGAGCTGTAGGTGCGTTACTGGCCTTTTAAGAGGGAATAGAGTAATAGGGGAGGGCAGGGATGGGAAGGAAAGGGAAGGGAATAGGGGAGGGTAGGGAAGGGAATAGGGTAGGGGATTGGGTCTCCGGTAAACTCACTCGGCGAAACACAGCGTAAGCGCTGTCTCACGCCGGTTTTCTGTGAGAATGTGGTATTTCTCCGGTCGAGCCGGTCCATTCGTGCCGAAGCATGGCTACGTGGGAACGTATAAGTATATCTCTTATGGATATATCCCACAATAACATATTTTTTTGTCATTTACTTTTAACATCAAATAATGGCTAATTTTCGAAGCGATTTTAACCAATACGGCAATAATCCTTATTCAATTAAATACTTTAAATACATTGTTGGTTATGTCCCTTTACAGCATAATTATTAGGATTTTAATTTTAAATGAATATTTTCGAAGATAATACTTACAGATTTAAAAATTGCGGGACGTTAAAGTAGCTTTTGCGGCAGTACCGACCAATGCGGGCCACGGGTAGTAAATAGTAATGAATATAAATTATTTAAAATCAAACTACTGAATCGATTTTAATAATTTTTTCAGTGACTTAGGCCATAATTTATTTTATACCCGTGCGAAGCCGGGGCGGGTCGCTTTATATAATAAAATCGTAGGAAATTCAATTCTGTATATTGAATATTTTTGTACAATAAATAATACTAGGCATGTGATCTACTATGCTAACGCGGACGAAGTCGCGGGCAACAGCTAGTTTGGAAATAATAGGTTATTCCAAAGAAAAAAAAATTTAAATTATTTAATAACGTTACTTACAATTCTTAAATCATAAGGTCCGTACAACACAGCTGCTGAATTTTTTGCCATTTTCTTTACACAACGTGCTTTTTCAGTGACTTACACTATACTGATCTACTTCAGCACAATTTTAATAACATAATATTATTCTATAGTACAAACGTTACGTAGTTTATATACTCTTTGGTATAAACATTAAGATTGTTTTAGTGTCAATAAGATATTTTAAAGATAATACTTTGATAGCGCAGATTGCCTACATTGAGATCACCTTTGCTCTCCTTAGATATATTTCAGAGGTCATGATGTTGTTTATAAACTTGAACTAATTTTAATTACATAACTCCATAATAAAACATATGTAAGGTCCGCGCACACTTTGTCGGCGCGTGCCGGGGCGTATCGGGGCGGGTCGGGGCTCAGCGCAGCGCAAAATGCGCTATAGCACACTATTGCCGGGTCGGGTCGCATCGCATTGACGGATTTTGACGCTCACTGTGCCGGGGCGGGTCGGCGCGCAATGCATTGACTGATTTTGAGCCGAGGCTTGCCGGGCCGCATCGCATCACATCCGCGCGCCGCTTGCTATAGCACACTGTTGCCGGGGCGCAGCGGGTCTTGTCGGGCCGTGTCGCATTGACGGAAATCCGCCGAGCAAAAATCTGCGCCGATGCGCCCCGGCACAGTGTGCCCCGGCACGGCCCGTCTCAGTGTGCTCACTCCTTTATCGCCAGTTACAATCATGACTTAACACTATTACATTGTTTATTATAATATGTAGATGCTTTCCATATACGTTATGTTTAATAAGAGATGGATCCAGGAAAAAAATTAAAACCGACTTCCAAGGTAAAGACAAAAGTCTTATATCTTTATATAAACGAGCAATTCTTGTAATATATATTCCGAGATTATAATATTTTTTTTCCGAGATTCCAATTATATATATTATACTTATACAAGGTGTAACAAAAATAAGTGATAATACTTTAGGGTGTGTATGTGTTCCTTATAGAGAGTTTACTGTGAAAGTAGCAGCGCTGAAAGACCAAAAAATTTTTTCACTTTTGTATGGGGAAACTTGTGACGCTCGGGTCCTTGCCCATACAAAAGTGAAAAAAATTTTTCGTCTTTCAGCGCTGCTACTTTCACAGTGAACTCTCTACAAGGAACACGTACACACCCTAAAGTATTATCACTTATTTATGTTACACCTTGTATATAATTATATAATTGGAATCTCGGAAAAAAAATATTATAATCTCGGAATATATATTACAAGAATTGCTCGTGCCGTTGTACAGTCTGTCGAGAAAGTGAAGAAATTAAAAAGTGGCAATGATACTACGATGTTGCCACTGGCAACATCGTAGTATCATCCCTTTTTAGGGTTCCGTAGCCAAATGGCAAAAACGGAACCCTTATAGATTCGTCATGTCTGTCTGTCTGTCCGGCCGTATGTCATAGCCACTGTCATAACAACTATAAGAGCTATATACTATTGAAATTTGGTTAGTAGGTGTAGTCTGTGAACCGCATTAAGATTTTGATACAAAAATGGAAAAATTATTAAAAATTTTAAGGGGTCCCCATAGGCACAACTGAAACAAACAATTTTTTTTTCATCCAACCTATGCGTGTGGGATTTCTATGGATAGGTCTTCAAAAATCATATTGAGGATTCTAATATAATTTTTTTCTAACCTGAATAGTTTGCGAGAGAGAATCTTCCAAAGTGGTAAAATGTGTCCCCCCCTCTAACTTCTAAAGTAGGGACAGTAGTCCCCAGTACACGGACCTAACTTTTTTCTGATACATACAAATTTACCACTTTGTGAGTGCCTTGTTTACGATGAGTCCGACAAACTTTTCTATGCGAAAAAATTACGACGCTGCTGCGTTTTCGAATGCTTGACTCCTGAAATTGTCGATATGACGTCACCATGGCTCCTCGTACATACAACTTTCATTTTTTGGAATTTGTTTAATAAAGTTAATTAAAAACTGTGGTCAACTTGTCCGACAAGAATCACGCTGCGTCTGGAGTGTCCGACACTCCAAAGATGTCGCTATGACGTCACTATGACTCTTCGTACATACAACTTTAATTTTTTCAAATTTGTTTAATAAAGTTAATCTAAAAACGATGGTCAACTTGTCCGACAAGAATCACGCTGCGTCTGGAGTGTCCGACACTCCAAAGATGTCGCTATGACGTCACTATGACTCTTCGTACATACAACTTTAATTTTTTCAAATTTGTTTAATGAAGTTAATCTAAAAACGATGGTCAACTTGTCCGACAAGAATCACGCTGCGTATGGAGAGTCCGACATCCCAAAGATGTTGATATTACGTCACTATGGCTCTTCGTACATACATGTCGGACAAAAATAGCTATGATAGATAATGTTATTCTAAATGCTTATATCAACTTGTCCGACAAATATATTTAGTTAAATAGTCAATCCGACAAGAAAATGAAAAAAAAAACACGAACGAGATAATATCTAGTTAGTAGTTTTTTTTTAATACTTACGTCATTAATTGTAAACCTTCATTTAACTTTCATTAAATCAACTGAAATATAGAAAATTAATGAAATGAAATGAAAAATATTTATTTCTACGTAGGTTAACAAAGTTAACACTTATAGAACGTCGTGTCTACATGAGGCCTACCACCGGTTCGGGAACTACCCCGCCGAGAAGAACCGGCGTAATTTTAATCAAAAACCTTTTATGTAGTTTCATAGATCCCCTTCATAGGCGAGTCCAACTCGCACTTGGCCGGTTTTATTTCATAGATTGATTTGAAAGGGATGACACTACGATGTTGGCAATTTTTTATTTTTTCACTTTCTTGACAGATTGTATCTTCCCGGCAGAAAAGCTGCTGATATTGTTATGTTGAGATTTTCTGCTTATGAATTTCACCAAAAGGCGAAGTGATGTGTTCGCCCTAGCAATGTTAAAGACGCTATGAAGGCACGCCGGCACACCTCGAGAAGTCTGCTTCGAGAAAGAGTAAGGTAATCAATATTTCCCATGAGTGCGAGGGAAATAGCAAAACGCCACGGAGTTACAAAAATTCATGAAGGCAATGTCGAAGATAGCTATATGTGTTTCAAGCACATAATATTATAATACTTAAGCGCCTGATACACGGTTTAACACTGAAATTTGAAACCGTTGTTTTATGCCAAAAAATACCAAATTTGGCATATAAAACAACTATCTACACGGTTTCAAACTTCAGTTTTAAACCGTATATCAGGCGCTTTATAATCTGCGGTGCGGGAGCGCTGAAAGGAGAACTGTCAAAAATGACGTGAAATGCCATAGATCGCGCGATATACTTCAATCGCATCGATAATAACGCAGCAGTGTGTAACTACATGAGCGTCCTCATACAAAATGTACTAAAAACATATGCCGAGTCCACTCTATAAAAGTCAATGATTTCGATTCACTCCAAAAATGTTCATATAATAAAAAAATAATTATAAAATTCAACAAGTTTATTTTATAAAATATGAATTTGCTTAAATTACTATCATGATTTTAATAAAAATTAAAAAACCTTTGAAATAACATGGACCGTTGTTATACTTTTAGTCCAATTCTGATTTTTGTACTTCGGCAAGCAATATTACCAAATATGTATATTATGGCCTACGAATAATAAAAACTAGCCATAATATATTTGGTAATATCATAAAGTAAGTATAACTAGCGGAATAGAGAAACCAAGGCATGAGCAAGATATATGTCACTATCCGTAACACTGCGTGGTAAAAAGAGAATGTGATATTGGACAGTAGCACTCTTTTTTTGACGTCCAGTCGGCACGTGCCGCACGTTGACAATTTAATCTCTATTCCGCTTTATTCCGCTAGCTTTATTGCTCTATTCCGCTAGGTATATTAACTTTATGGGTAATATTGCTTTTATTATTCGTAGATTATGGCATAAGATACAATCTATATCTGTATAAAATCCCTGTAATGTCAATTCCGACTTTGCATTATACGAGTAAAAATAAATCAATCTAATCCATTGCGTAATAAACTAAATGCTTGCCTAAAACACGCCAAATAAGAGAAAAATGCCGGGCTCTTAATATTCAGAATCCTGAAAGTTCATAGTAGGTACTACTGCAACTGTACTGAAAATATAACTGTGCTCTTATGTCTGTATTAGAGCTGAAAATAGAGCTCAAAGTTAATTTACTTTTAAAGATTTTAAAATCTGTTGTATTAGTCCAAAGTTATTAAGATTCAAAATTCTATAGACTCTGGGAATTCCGAATGTTGCTGTCAGCCTAAAATCTAAATATTACTCATATAAAAATAAAGTAAATCCGAATAATTCATTGCATCAGTTGTACGGCCAATCCAACCGACCAGACCAGACCGGATTAGCCCAAAAAACGTCCCCCCCTCATTCCGCCTGGAACTTCAGCTTGTTGTTAGCGTCTCTCGGCTGGACGTGTATCATGACTTTGACACCCTCGCCGCGTCGCGCCACCTCGTACGCGTCTAGCGTCTGCTCCAGGGTAAAGTGGTGTGTGACCAGCGGTTTGACGTTGACTTGGCCGCTAGCCACCATGGAGAGGGCGATGGGATACCTGCGAGAGAGATAGGTGTATAATAGGGTTGTTGAGGAAGTGATTATGAGGAAGAGGAGGAGGAAGAGGAATTTTCACGGGCAAATTTAGAGGATGCGGATGAGGAAGAGGATATTTTTTGAGGAAGAGGATGCGGATGAGGAAGCGGAAGAGGAAGCGGATGAGGAAGAGGATGATAGGAAATTATAAATACTAGCGGACCCAACCCAAAAGTCTTTGTCCTGTCTGTACATAACTAGGTACATACTACATAGGTACATTACACAAAAAATAATTAAAAGGGCATTTTCCAGTGGACCAAAATATGAATCTAAACCATTCTCAAAACATACACAATAAAGAATCATCAAAATCGGTCCATCAATTAAGGAGGAGTTCAGTAACTAGTCTAAGAAAATTAGTTTCAAAATCGACGATCAGACCGAATAATTCGTGTACTTTTGAAAGTTGGTACAGTTGTTCCTAATGGTGTCCAGATGAATATATACTAAAAGTCCCCGAGGGTGGGACAAGAGCCGGCGGTGGGGGAGGGGGGGACAGGTATCTTTTTCAAGGTTTTTGCTTGTGACTCGAAAATTATTTAAAATATCTCTTTAGTGACTTCTACATTAATTATCTACATTAAATTTACTATAAATTACGTCCAAACATTTTTACTGTACGATCATTACTTTAGTAAATACAGAGTATCAAAAGGGTACGCTCGCACTGTTTTTCCATACAAACGTATTCCCCAATTAACTCCCTGGACAATGCGTTTAGACAAATGATTTTTATACAATACTATGATCTGTTAAAGCTACGTTAGATTTTTTCTAAATTTACCGTACCCCGCCAATCGACCGACCAAAAATAAATTTGAAAGATGTTTACGATAAAATAAAAACTAGACTCATTCTTCCTGAAGATATTAAAAAGAATAAATTTAGATATGATCAACTTTGAAGGAGGAATCACGGGAATACGTTACCTCGATTAACTGTACCTAGAGACAGATACAGTAAATCGGCGTAAGGTAGTCCCCTGATTCCTCCTTCAAAATAGAGTCTATTATATATATTTATATATATATCTAATTTTATTTATTTATTATTATTTTCAGAAAGAGCCTTTCCCCCCTCCCCCACTGCCGGCTCTGGTCCCACCCTCGGAGACTTTTATTATATATTCATCTGGACACCTTTAGGAACAACTGTACCCACATTCAAAACTACACGAATTATTCGGTCTGAGTTTCTTAATTTTCCCAGGCTAAACATACACAACAACGCACACAAAAAAAAAGATGAGTGAATGATATAATTCTCTGGCTCTGGCGTGTGCGTTGCCATGATTGGATACGCGACGCGCATGCGCAGTGAAATTCCTCATAAATTCCTCATAAATTTTGAGGAAGCGATAGCGGAAGAGGATTTTTTTATTTTTATTTATGAGGATGCGGTAACGGTTGAGGAACCCAAAATATTGCGGAACTTCCTCATTATGAGGAAGCGGAAGAGGAATCCTCAGCAACCCTAGTGTATAATATAAGGTTCATGCGATAAGTGGGTAGCTGTGACTGGACACATACGAGAAAGAGATAGATTATAAGTTTGTGGTTAACTTGGTAAAAGGCCAAAGGCATTTTTAATATAAGCTATTATCCTAAATGAGTTAATAGTTAGCTAGGCGAAGATACCAACGCTGCGAATCGCGAAAAAGCGCCTACATTGTGTATCTTGCTGAATCCTGCTATTTTGTCGCTATTTCGCAATTCCTAGCGTCTGTGTAAAATGGCTTTCTTATTGGATTTAAATAGAAGAGTAATCTGTAGCTGTACTATGAGCTTAAAGCTATAGTATTTATCGATACTCGATACCGACTACGTAAATATTTAGTATGACGATTTTAGTTCCATAATTGACCGCTAGAGGCGCTGTAAAATTTGCCATACTAAATATTTACGTAGTCGGTATCGAGTATCGATAAATAATATAGCTTTTAAAATCATGGTAGAGCTCTCAGTAGAGCTACTGACGCTGTTAATATTCCGGTGCTGGGAATTACGTGAAAGCGGCTGAAAACAGAAAATCTAAATTTTTTCGTCCGCCTTACGGTGTCAGGGCTTGTTCTTACATTACAGTAATATGTTCTCTTATTACACAATAAAATATTGTTACGAACTCACGACACACAGTGCCATCTAGCGTCAACCAGCGGAACAGCTCGGGGAACACGGACAACATAAATCCCCTACTCGATACTAGACGACGTTAGGTGTATAATTACAAGCGCGTATTTTCTAGAAACGTTCAACCCATGTTTACGTGAGTCAGGTACGTTCTAGAAACGAACTCTCTGGAATAGTCTGGGACTCGCCTCGGCCCATATAAATAGCCGCAGGGAGATGGGCCAGTCAATCTGTTCAGTTCGATCTATCCTAGTGGTGACTTGGAAGTGAAAAACTAGTGATCAAGAGTGATTCTAGTGGAATCTATGACTTGGCTACGACCTAGGACAGAGTAAGTGCTTAGCGTTTTGGAGTGGTTTTGGACCTAGTGCTAGTGTTTAAAGTCTTCAAAGAGTCAGCAGGTCTTTCTCTCCAAATCCTTAGAACCCTAGCACGTAACAATATTTCAATTTGACGATTGGCGATAGTTGCATTAAAATTTGAAGATTGGCGATAGTAGAATTGGTTTTGTTTCACATTTAAAAATATGTCAATACTAACTCGTTGACATATCGGAAGATGCCCCGTATATCCACCTCCCTGGCGAGCGCGGTCGCCAGCGGCAGCGTCAGCTCTCCCGCCGCCATGCCCACCAGCACCGCAACACCACCGGACTTCGTCGCCTGGAACGGAAAATTTGCTTTATGAGCTTATTTTAATGCTGTATTTCCACCGGAGCTGTGTTTTTGGGTCGCCCCCACCGTAGTGATGCGATGGCCAGTAAAAAGGAGTCTTTGAAGTCTAATAAACCTAGCGTGGGCTGGTCATAGGGGCGTATCTGTGGTACATCACTCCCACCGGGGTGTGTCTACAACACGGGGACGGTACCAACCAGGATGGCGAGGCGGATGGTGGGCTGCACGCCGCTGGCGTCGATGGACACGTCGGGGTGCGCGCCCAGCGTGGCGTGCACGCGCCGCACCATCGCCGCCTCGTCTTCCCGCCCAACTAGGATGGTGTGGTCCGCGCCCAGCTTCTTCGCCATCTCGAGACGTGATTCGAGGATGTCTGAAATAATATCTGTGTTATTACATTGAATTATAAATTATCCTCCTTTCGCCCAGTCAAGTAATAAACATTTACAGGTTTACAGTACAGTCCTACAACGATCTCGTTGTATTGACACCCTCAACGCACTTAAGAAGTTTTACTTTAAAGTATACAAGGACCTACGAATTATAAAAACTAAGGACGTATTGATTAATTATTATTACTATCAAGTCGCCTATTTAAATTGAAAAGTTTGAACAGAGCAATGAACTTAGAAGTCTTTGAACTTTCCTTCACATTAACCTGATGCTCATTCCAACTTTTCTATTGATTTATCATATTTATTTGAATGTATTTATAATAAAACGTATACTCGTATGTATACCTGTAATAAGCACTTCACTCGCGCCCATAGCCTTAGCGACCAGGAGCGTAACTAGCCCGATGGGCCCCGCCCCCAGGATGAGCACGCGGTGCCCCGCGGTGACGCCGCCACGCCGGCACGCGTGCACGCCCACTGATAGCGGTTCCAACAGCGCCGCTTCCTCCATCGACATATGCTCGGGGATCCTGGAAAATTCGCATTGAGCAAACTTAGAAAACAAGTTGGTAGTATTAAATTCTGGAGTATTTCTTATGCAGTTCTCTTACATAATGTTTTATGAGAAAAAAAAACTTGCGGCGCCCTTTTTTCCAGCGCCCTGGGCGGTCGCCCCCCCCCCCCCCCTACTAACACCGCTACTGGTTGTAAGTCAAACCTACTTGTAACAGAAGTCAGCGGCATGTTTGTAGTATCTAGCGAGGTTGCCGTGCACCGGCGGCGTGGCGCAGAACATCATGTCGGGGCACAGGTGGTAGCGGCCCGTCTTGCAGAACTCGCAGTAGCGGCACGGCACACCCGGCTCGATCGCCACGCGGTCGCCCACTTGGAGGTTCTTCACTTTCGCGCCGATCTGAAAGGAGAATGCTGTTAGTGACTTAGATCTATCTAGCTTAGCTGTAGTCGTAATTGACATTTATTCCCGTGCTGCTTAATGCTTTAGTTCCTTGACTTTCGGTCATTGTAACTTTGTGCTCTCTCCCGCTTTTTATGGGGGGAGAGAAAACTGTATACTTTCTACTCCTCCTGTCTTCTTCTGATTAATTTCGTTACGGGTCCCAACTTCCCAAGACAGTTTAGTATGTCCCTCGGGCTCCCTGAGATCATATCAAAGGGTTTTAGTGGTTGGATACCGCTATCGATCCTGCCCCCCGATGCACGATCGTCGGAAAGATCTCACGTGAAAAGATTTCTTCTGTCAGGTGACACAAGAGATGACACAAAATCCTGGTGACACAAGAGATGACAAAAAAGAGGTGACACAAGAGAGACGACCTCTGTGGCTCAGTGGTGAGCGCGTCGGTAGCTCAAGCCGGGGGTCGCGGGTTCGAATCCCGCCGACGGAACAAAAAGTTTTCAATGTTCCCGGGTCTGGATGTGTATTAAATATATGTATGATATAATAAAAATCTTAAATATATGTATAGTATAAAGTATTAAATATATTTCCGTTGTCTGGTACCTGTAACACAAGTCCTTTAGGTACTTAGCACGGGGCCAGACTGACGTGGTGTGAAGCGTCCATAGATATTATTATTATTATTATTATTATTAAATACAGCAGTGGTACCATTGGTTTATAAAAATTATAAGGTCTGGGGGCTCGAGATATTGTAATGGCCAGTAAAGTCTTTGGAACTTAATATTCCTGGGATGGGCTGTGGCCCGTGACTGTGAGCTACACACTTGTGCATAATAAATTTAAAACGTGAAACTTTATGGAAAGGTTTCCTTCGATGTTTTTCAAGGTCGATAAGCGCAAATGTTTTAAAAATGATAAATTCGGATATTATGATTATTATAATTTAGTTCTTACTTCAGATTAAAATAAGTTTCAAATTAATAAAATAATTTTAGGCATCATCATTGTAAGGACTAAGGAAGGCCCCAAGCCCCGAGCGACTCGATCCGCCATTAGCTTCATATTGTTGTAGTAGTTGCCAGTGGCGTAGCTACCGCCGTATATGCCGCGGCCGTATCAATTATACGAGGCCGGCCCCGGGGACCCAACGTGAGCAAAATTATTAATAACTCATCTTTTCTTAAAGTTAAAAAAGGCAACCATACCTTAGGGCCCCCTAATATTTTTTATACGGAGCCCCGCCAAGGCACGCTATGCTTCTGGTAGTTGCACTGACAATTACAATTTATAGCAATAATACGAGACCGTTTACAGCAGTTTACACCGAGGTCTGCGGCAAGTTATTTATATAAAATAGGTGGCAAAAAGGATAACAAAAGGTGTACAGCATTATGTAATGTTGTTTTTAAAACCTTTTTATGACTAAACAGTAATATTACTTCTTTACAGAGATTATGACCAACGTCTTTACCAACTCTAATAACGTTTTTCCAGCAATTATATCTAGATAGCTTTTCTATGTCTGTGCTAAAAACCCTGATTTTTAGACGCGGGAAAAGTCTGTAAATAATTATTATTTTAATAATATGAACGGTTATGAGTTAAATGACGCTAAGTACAAGTAACACAAACATTTGTTATCGGGTTTTATTCGTTTGTTTAGACCTCTGTTATCTCATAAATACCCTGATAAGGCGAGGGTTATTAGATTGCTCCATAAATTTATTAAATAGATTAACATTCAAACTTCTATTTAACTTGTGTATATTATGGTACTTAGTTGTTATTTTCGTAAGAAATATTAGCTGCAATAAAGCTCTTATTTGGGAAATGTTGCCACCATTATACGTACAATTCATCTGACATCAAGAATTTGCGATATCTTACACAATTTGAATGGAAAAAATACAAACTGACCAATATTTTTCTATATTAATACTTAATTTACATACGAGTAGGTATGCCTTAAAACTACATCTAAATTAATTCAACCATTCAGAATATTTGTAACGTTATTATTTAACCCTTAATTAGTCGCATGGGGTCAAATGACTTTCAAACCGAAAAAAATATGTGCTGGAGTTCTAGGAATGCAACGATGCTCTTGTTAGTCTCCTAACTCCTATCGAGGTATACTAATAAGTGGTAGCCGGTCAGCTAGCGCTGGTGCATGCGTCGCTACTCTCTTGAGCACTGACCCCATGCGACCACTTACGTAACTTTTTTTGTCACAAGATAAGTTTCTATTATTGTAATATTATGTTTAATTTTTGTTATAATTTAGGATGTTTTATAAATATAGGAGTATATTATTCTATTGAAAGCATTTTTTTACATAATTGCTTTATAAAAATGTCAATATGAGTCAAGACAGTAAAGTACGATAGCGGCTGGAAGGTTTCTGAAGATGAAAGATATTTTGTGAGGCTAGCCTCCGAACTTCGAAACTATACACCGATTTGTGATGGTCATGAATCGGGAAGCAACATTGAAGGGTTTAGTAATGATTAAAATTATCTCTGACCACCGGATGGTGATGATGATGATGATCAGAGGGTGATGACCAAAAGTGCGTAAAAAACCATAAAGTGAGTAAAATATGTTTGTCAATATTATCTCAAGATTCCTTCGGTGCTGCAAAAAAATCTGGTTATCAGAGTGAAAACTATTTTTTTTTCATCTCGATCTTAGCTATGGTGATATTTTGGAGATTTCGAGGCAGAAAACAGGTTGAGTGATTTTTTTTGTTGTAAAGAGGCAAACCAGGGTTTTTGTTTAATAATATTAATTACAATAAAGCCCTCTAACAATTTGCATAATTGATACTTCGTTTTATTCATTTCTTCAACTTAATTTTCACTATTTTATTTGGGGTCAATAAAGACCCCATGCGACTACTTGTGTGACTTTCTTGATGCGCCTAATTAAGGGTTAACAAACCCGAAACGGATAAACTATAATATTAATTTTCCTTATTTATTTATACTTCTCAAATACCGTAGCTAGTAGGCATTACCGCAATACCACAAGTTTATTTTGAGGTAAATAATTAAGTATTTGAGATACTTATTTATGGAAAATTAAAAAACTCGATGATGAAATGTTTTAAAATATTTATGTTGGAAATTTAATTAAATACTAAAGTTTATCAAACACGCTTCGAACTTTATCAGCCAATGATGGAATATTACGGCGGTTAGCACTTAGCATTAATTATATTACACGGTGTTTTATTGCGGAATTAGTCAAAAATAAAGTTATCTATCGCATTCACATGTGAAAACTGTATAGTGATAGAAGATAAGATATACACTTACAAATAAATAAAGGTACATAACAAATTATTTGTTGTGTGTTATTGGCAAAGCAACATTACCATGAAGGATAGGATGGCTCTACCATGGGGGTTTGGGGCCCATATTTTGTTGGGTCAGTCAGTCATTCACAGCCAAAGAATGGAACTACGATTTACGAGAACTGGGTCCCCGTGCAGTACCTATAATGGCTAACAGCCGACTTTAAATTATTGTATGCAACTGCACCAGTCAATGAGTTATTAGTTATTACTTATCAGGTGATGCACGCTTTATTCGTGTCACACCCCTGACTTTGAACCCATTTAAAACAATAACATTAAATATCGACATTCAAGTATCTTTAAGTCGAAATATTTACGTAGAACTCGATTGACGCGGTCGTGAAAGTGACAAATGAAGTTCAAGGTGAACGATTACATTATCATAAAATAAAGAATTAGTAGAGGTGCGTCCACAGATTACGTGAGTTGTTTTTTTACATTTTCTGACCCTCCCCCTGGTGAGATTTCATTCAACCCACTCCCCCACCCCCCCAATCTCACGTGTGATTTTTCAAAATGTGGGTTTCTTACGTATACGCGTTGGATTGTTTGAAGTAGATAGAAAGTAGTTTCGTTCGAACGAATTAGACTGGGTTGCACCAGAGGCGTATGGTTATAGTTAAGATAAATTTAACTTTAACTTTATCCTTAACTTTGCCCGGAGAAATTGACAGATGACAGCTGATCCAACAAGGTTATAAATGCGCGTGGGCGGGGCGCTGCTGGTAAAGGAGAACTGTCAAAAATGGCGGTTTCTAACTTTAATCAAAGATTTGACATTTTGCATTGTAGTTAAAGTTAAAAATAAAGTTAAATTTTCAGTTAAAGTTAAAGTTAGTTGGTGCAACCCAGTCTTAGCGAATGATTTTAATCGTATTACAATTACGCTTAAGATTAAATCTTAAACATACGTACAATCTGAATAGATCAATCTGGATAAAATGGACCAAAATAGTACTTATAATTCTTCTTATAACAATGAGAAAAAAAAATTACGTGAGATTTGCCGAGACTCCCCCTCTCCCCAATGGGAGATTAGATGAGATTTGGCTCGATCCCCTCCCCTCCTTAAACACCTCACGTAATTTGTGGACGCCCCCTAGGCACTCCGCTGCTGTATTGACATACTAGTCCACGTTTACTGGCAGATGATCAAAGTTCAAACCAAGAAGCATCCTGCTGAGAGTCGAGAGTTCGAGACTCGCGACTTGCAATCGCACATCGTTGTATTAAGGATATTGGCTGCGGGCTGTAGTCTAGACTACACATTTAGAGGGCAGGAAATTGACAATTTTTGTGCATATACATCTAATACTATACTAGAATAGCTACTATGTACAAACTGTAGTTACATTTTTTTCAAGTACGAAAATCAGCAAGACTATCATACTCATATTATAAATGCGAAAGTTTGTGAATTTGTATGTTTGTTACTTCTTCACGTCTAAACGGCTGGAGCGATTTAAATAAAATTTGCTATGGAGTTAGCTGATAGTTGATACCTTGAATTTAACACAATATAGGTAATTTTTACTGCGGAAAAATATCTCAATTTATTTCCCTTATAAACCGCAGGTAACACCATGGGCGGCAGGGCACAGCTAGTGATTTCATAATATTATGATTTTTGTCTACTAATCGACTGTCATTAACATTTCAAAGATAATAAAATTAGGAAAATTACTACCTTGAAAAACTGGTTTAAAGCAAATTTTCGCGTTTAACCGGTTCAATCTGAATATTTATCGGACGGTTTAAGTCAGACACACCTCCCTGTTTGGACATTATTTATCTCGACCTCAAAGGTCAAACTTACGCAACAGACGGAGGTTAGTGTAGGAAACGAACCAAGTGAACCCCGAAGTAATTCCTCAGTCAGAAAAAACTTTATAGCATAGTAAAGTATCAATGAATTAAGAGTTTTGTATAAATATCCAAAGAATAATAATAATGGAAGTTAGGTATTTTTACCTAAATTCGTAATTAATTGATATCTTTTTTAGCAAAAATGCTCCGTCGAATCTATTTTTACTGGACATATTCATGGAACGTACAGAAACAATGTACGAAATATCCAAAAAAATATCCCAGCAGAAACACCAAATTTTAATAAAATCTGTTTTTTTGACGTGACTTGGACGGCATAATTGCTCAGTCGAATTTTTTTACGGGAATGACATTTTATTGAAGAAGATAATTTTTAGATTTTCATTTTGTGGCTATAAGCCGCCCGCCGCGCCGCCCGCCACCCCACGCGCTATTCATTCGTATATTTCGTGGTTCGTAAATATTGTTGTTGTTAGCATAGATTTAGGATTTTTTTTCGCTGCGGCTGTTTGTTTCACACTAACACACGTTACCGTCTGGCTATTGCTCGTTATGGAACGTTGTTGTTCCCGAACATAGTTTATGAACGAGATTGTAATGTCAATGTCATGACAGTTGTCTATTATACTTGTCATGTTTTCCCTCGCTTTTGTACGCCACTTTGTGCTAAAGAATTAAACTATATTTCTTCTAATAAAATAGTGTTTAATTATATCTTTAAATTAGAAACATGGTGTCATAAAAATGGCTGACGAAAATCTGATCCGTCTGCTGGAGCAGCAGACGCAATTGATGCGCACTATGGAGACGCAGATGGAATTGATGCAACAGCAAATTACTCGGATGTCGGCGCCATCCAGCGACGCCGCCGTCGGATCCACTTTAAAATCCAGCGTAAGCGTGCCCTGGCCCCAGCCTCTTGAAGTGGAAACTGGAGACCTGTACGAGAATATGGAGTTTTTTCGGAACAGATGGGAAAACTACTGTATAGCCACTGGTATGAACAATTGGGGCCCCGAGAAAGACGAAATAAAAGCGGGCATTCTACTAAATGCCATTGGGAACGCAGCTATGAAGAAGTACATGGATTTTAACCTGTCAGAGAAAGATAAAAAGAAAGAAAAATCTATATTCATTAGAATGGAAGAAGAAATCATAAAGAAGACTAATATTATTCACTCCCGTTATGTTTTCAATATTAGAGGCCAGAACACGGACGAAAATTTTGATGATTTTTTGCTCAGTCTAAGAAAATTAATAAAACCTTGCCATTATCCCGACACTATCAAGGAAGAAATGCTGCGGGACCGGATCGTAGTAGGTATTAGAGACAGCAAAGTCATGTCAGAACTGCTGCGAAATGAGAACCTTACCTTAGATGTTGCTATTAACATATGCCGTTCAGCAGAAAGGGCATCAGCTCATGTGTCAGACTTGCAGAATTTTAATGAGGTTAACAAGATATCTAAACATGTGAAGAAGGAAGCTACAGAAGGACTTAAAAAGTGCAAGTTCTGCGGTAATATGCATGTGTTTAAGAAAAAAGTTTGTCCAGCTTGGGGTACCTGATGTGAAGGCTGTGGAGGTCGTAACCATTTCAAATCTGTATGTAAGAAGAAAGGTGTTTCGGTGAAGGAAATAGAAGTAGAAGATGATTCATCGGACGACAGCGTGTACATTTCAGAGGTCCGAGCAAATAAAGTATCTGGTCATATGGAAGCGCCTTTGTTATTTAAAAAGGGTGATGAATGGCATAAAATTTATTGTACTTTAGATACCGGGGCACAAGTTTGTGTCATGGGAGCCGAGCAGTATAAAAAAATAACTGGAAAAAATAATCTTTCTTCTCTTGCTCCAGCTACTCAGAAGTTGAAATGCTTTAATGGCTCTCCTATATCAAATTATGGTGTTGCCATATTTACCTGTAAAAGAAAGAACACAAATTTTAAAATTAAATTCCATATTGTTGATGTTAAGCATGAGCCACTACTTTCAGAAAAGGCCTGTGTTGCCTTAGGTTTCATTAAGTACTGCGACACTATTTCATCTGACCATAATACTGACATAAATAAGATTTTGGAAAGTTATGCAGATGTATTTGAAGGTTATGGCAGTCTTCCTGGTGAAGTTTCTTTGGAAATTGATGAAACTGTTCCTCCCCGCATACAACCGGCTCGTCGTGTTCCAATCTGTCTTCGAGAGAAATTGAAAGTGGAATTGGAGAAGTTGGAAAAAGATGGCATCATTGTGAAAGAAAAACAGCACACGGATTGGGTAAATAATATTTTGATTGTTAATAGAAATGAGAAGTTTAGAATTTGTCTTGACCCTATACCTTTGAATAAGGCGCTGAAACGACCCCATTTTCAATTTAATACCCTGGATGAAATGTTACCTGAGCTAAAAAATGCTAAGATATTCAGTACTGTCGATGCAAAAAAAGGTTTCTGGCAATGTAAACTAAATGAAAGTAGTAGCAAATTAACAACATTTTGGACCCCGTTTGGCCGTTTCAGGTGGAAGAGATTACCCTTTGGCCTCAGCGTTTCACCTGAGATATTCCAACAACAACTTACAAGTCTTCTGAAGGACCTGAAAGGAATTGAAATCATAGCAGATGATATCCTAATATATGGAGTGGGAGATACCATTGAGGAGGCTACAGTAGACCATAATAAAAATTTTGAGAAATTGTTGCAACGATTACGTAAAGTTAACTGTAAATTAAATAGAGAAAAAGTTAAGTTGCTTCATAAGTCTGTTAAATTTTATGGCCATGTACTTACCAATGAAGGTCTAAAGGTAGATGAAACCAAAGTAGATGCCATAGTTAATATGCCTACACCAAAAAATGCAAAAGATGTGCTTAGATTCCTCGGCATGGTAGGCTACCTCAGCAAGTTCATTAATAATCTAAGTTTCCATGCACATAAACTGAGAAATTTGACTAAAAGAGATACAGAATTTGTTTGGACAGCTGAAGAAGAAAAAGAGTTTCAAGCTTTGAAGAATCTCATTAGTAACTTACCTACCTTGCAATATTTCGATGTAAACAAAGAAGTAACTATAGAATGTGATGCCAGTGAGTTTGGACTTGGTGCGGCTATGTATCAGGATAACAAGATAATTTCTTTTGCATCCAGATGTTTAACCTCTACAGAAAAAAGATACGCGCAGATAGAAAAAGAGATGTTGGCGGTAGTTTTTGCATGTACCAGATTCAATCAATATATTGCAGGAAGCTCGAGGACTATAGTTAAAACTGACCACCGACCGCTCATAAATATTGTTAACAAGCCACTGGTAGACGCTCCAAAGCGTCTGCAAATGATGTTGTTAACACTTCAAAAATACAATGTCCATCTGGTGTTTATTCAAGGTAAAAACAATCAAGTTGCAGATACTTTATCAAGAGCTCCTGTCACGTCAGAGATAGATAAGAATTATGAGTTGGAAACTAAGTTGAAGGAAAGAAAAGTATTCAAAATTATAGCTAACATATCCAGGATTAAGTATTTAAAAATTGCAGATCAGTTATTAAAAAAAATTAAGGAAGAAACATTGAAGGATGATACTTTGTTAAAGTTAATAGAATATATAAAGTATGGATTCCCTAAATACATATCTGCACTACCAGAGTCTCTGAAAATATTTAATGGGATTAGTCACGAATTATCTACTTCTGATGGCTTGATATTTCGAAATGATCAAGTAGTTATTCCGAAATCATTACAAAGTGAAATGTTACAGAGACTACATGTATCTCACAATGGAGTATCAAGTACACTTCGTCTGGCTAGAGCTAACATTTACTGGCCAAACATGTCAGCAGACATAAAGGATTTTATTCAGAAATGTTTAATATGTGCAGCTGCACATATTAAACATTTCTGAATGAGCTCATTCACCAAGTTTACAGAAATTAACTCTGGTGTGTCATGATGTTCCTCTATATCCTTTTCAATATATTTCTATGGATGTTTTCTCAGTTGGCGATCTGCGATATTTAGTATCTGTTGACCACTTCTCAGATTTTTTTGAATTAGACAGCCTAACTTCACTTACTGCCAGAGAAATTGTACAAATATGCAAGAAAAATTTCGCAAGACATGGTATTCCTCAAAGAATCTGTACAGACAATGCTACAAATTTTGTTAATGAACAATTTAGGTCTTTCACACAAGCATGGGGAATAGAACATGTGACATCTTCGCCTCATCACCCAGAGTCTAATGGCAAGGCTGAAGCAGCTGTGAAAATAGCAAAGAAATTAGTGGTTCAGAGCCTGCAAACTAAAAAAGATTTGTGGTATAGTCTACTTCACTTAAGAAATGTTCCAATTGAAATGGATAACACCAGTCCAGCACAGAAACTGTTTTCTAGGCGTACACGTACCGGTCTACCTTGCACACTACAGCATCTCAAGCCTCAAGTTATCCCTCAGGTTGCAGAGAATATTAAAAAAAGAAAAGAGAAGATAAAGAGAAATGTAGATAAGCATCGTAAACAACTAGCCCTTTTAACTATTGGCCAGAGAGTGATCACTCAGCTACATCCTGAAGTTGATAAAAAGTGGAGCTTTGGAGTTATTACCAAAGTTATTAATGATAGATCTTATATAGTTACAGTTGATGGGAAATATTATAGAAGAAATAGGGTCCACATTAAACCTTTCGCAGGGGATCAGTGTCCTGAAAGTAAAACAACTAATGTACCAGTTACTGAGCAACCACCTCCTGACCCTACTGTACATAGTGATGCTGCTGGATTTCATCTGTACACACCATGTCAGCCTTCGGAGCCCTATATCAATGAAAATGTTCACGAGCAGCTTTCGGAAGAGCCACCTCACAGAAGCAGAAGTGTTCGTACTAGAACTAAACCTAGTTACTTAAGTGATTACGTATGTTAAGCTTATTTTTGTAAAGAAAGGGAGATGTTCCCGAACATAGTTTATGAACGAGATTGTAATGTCAATGTCATGACAGTTGTCTATTATACTTGTCATGTTTTCCCTCGCTTTTGTACGCCACTTTGTGCTAAAGAATTAAACTATATTTCTTCTAATAAAATAGTGTTTATTTATATCTTTAAATTAGAAACAGTTGTATTATGTGCAACAAAAACCATAATGGCTTAGAAAGTGACAGACGAATTAGCAAAATAGTGTTTATTTATATCTTTAAATTAGAAACAGTTGTATTATGTGCAACAAAAACCATAATGGCTTAGAAAGTGACAGACGAAGGGTTCTGTACCGTTATAGAGCGAAAGTAGTTAGTAGGCAAATATTGTGTTTTTGTATGGGATTCCTTACTTATTTATTTTATTATAATTTTATTATTACTTAATTTTAAAGTACAATTAAAATAATTAAGGATTTTGCCATAATTGAATCTTATGAGCAAAAAAGCCAAAAAATCACGTTTCTTGTATGGGAGCCCCCTTAAATATTTTGCTTAAATTAGTATTTGCTGTAATTATAACGTATATACATACATACCTATTCAGTATTCTGTGAAAATTTCAGAAGTCTAGTTATAGTAGTTCTTGAGTTACAGCCTGGAGACAGACAGACAGACGGGCAGTTTTTACCATTTGGGTACGGGACCCTAAAAAGAGTGGAAAACATAAAAAAGTGCAGCATAAAAAGAAACGACGTATTAATAGAGCTTATAGGTACTCGAAAAAGAATAGTTACTCGTACACGTCTCTTGCAGAAAAGCATACATAAACGAAAATTTGAAAAAGAAAAAAACCATACTCCACTCGGGCTAACTTGTCGCTAGCGGTCATTGACTCCCTGTCAAAAACTTGTCATTTTCCATATAAAACCACGATTGACAATATCTGACACTTCATTGTCCATCGCGGTTTATATGGAAAATGACAAGTTTTTGACAGGGAGTCAACGACCGCTAGCGACAAGTTAGCCCGAGTGGAGTATAGACCTTATTGTTATATCTATTGTTGCCAAGACGAGTACATATAGTTCGTGGTGTCAAAAGGTAGTTTTCTCATGTAGAACCAAGTTTCTAACCTTACAGCCCTAAATCTACAAACCTTAACTTTACACTTAAGGCCATCCCCCGAGCAAACGACCTTGACCATACATTTGACGCGTTGCCGAGATCGCACAAAAATCCTAGTTTTTTTACTTATCTTAGTTTAAAATTGATCTAAAAAAATTTAAAACGGGCAATATGTATTAATGAAATTATCTATCTATTGTCGCGTGTTTCAAATAAACGTAATTTGTAAATATTCGGGAGATGCTAAATGTATGTTTGAATTTAAATAAATTGTTAATACTTTGGAAGCTAATAAATAGCTAATAAAAAAGAGCATAATAAACAAAAATAGAAAATTTAAAACGGGAAAAGGAATGTTGATATAAGTACTGAAGATTATTGCTGTATCCTACTATCCTACTTATAATATTATAAAGGCGAAAGTTTGTTTGTTACTCTTTCACACAAAAACTACTGAACGGATTTTAATGAAACTTTACAATAATATAGCTTATACATCAGAATAACACATAGGCTACAATTTTAACCGACTTCCAAAATGGGGGAGGTGTTATGTTCGTTTTTTTATGTTCAACGATTACTCCGCCGTTTGTTAAACCGATTTTCAAAATTTTTCTTTTGGTATGTAGGGTATCATTCCAATTTGGTATTATATTCACAAAAGTGGTGATCTGATAAAGGATCCATAAGTAATCGAGGGAACTCCTCAAAATTTATAGGAAAGCAAGTGGTGACTTCGGTTTCGTGAGAAGTATTCTAAGCATATGCTACCAACAAGTAAGATTTTGCACCGAAGTATACCTGGTATACCGTGGTTCGGAAGGTGCTGAGAGAACTCCTGATTCTTTATAGATACAAGTTTGGGAGTTTCGGCGTTGTTTTAAGAACGGAAAGCATATGCTACCAGAGTAGACAGAATGATAGAGTATGCCGACTTAGAACTGATGTTGAAATTTTTAAATTTGACGTATTATGACGAAAATCGTCGCTAGGGTTATTAACTTGTTACCTACGAATATATTTAGCCGATAGTTTATTTATGGTGTTTTTCAAGCGAGTGTACAATACGTAAACATAATTAACAATAAAAATGATTGCTTATTAATTATTATTTATTATTCTACATAATATTATGTACCTATAAAATATCTATGTCAATTAGTTTTCAAGTGTTGTCTACGTACCCACAAAGAAAAGAAAAATGCAATAAATGTAATTAATGTAAAGAATCACACACCGACCCGCGGGCCGCGAGTCGTGCGGGTCACGCGATCAAGGTCGTACTATATGCACGAGGACGCTAATCTGCACCCAACTAGTAAAGCAATACGATACATTATTGCGTAAACGCGGAATAAATTTGGTTTTCTGGATGATAGTTCTTTTGGATATTTTGGATTTGTGTGTATATTTGACTAAATAACATAGTTATGAGAAGAAATAACGTTGAGAAATTTTGCTTATTAAGTTTTTTATCGATTTAAAAAAAAATATATTGGCATGATTTTTGTTTTGGATTTTCTTTCTTACTCGTGACGCCAAATTACATACTTAAGTCATATGCGAAAAAAAATGATACTTACTGAGAAATTTTGCTATGAAAATGAGGTCAGAAAAAATAATTATTATACAGAAGCAATACTTTTGTTTGAAAAAAGTTTTGGATTTTTATAAAGTATCACATATATGTATAAATAATTCATTTGGTAAAATAAATTTAGACTGAGAAATTATGCCGTTCACGCCGGTTTTCTGTGAGAACGTGGTATTTATCCGGTCGAGCCGGCCCATTCGTGCCGAAGCATGGTTCTCCCACGTATCTATACTAGCGTAGTTATTAAATAAAGCATCATGTTACCTTGGCAACGACACCCGAAGCCTCGTGGCCCATGATCATGGGCGCACGCAGCACGAAGGCCCCGCACACGCCGCTTTGCCAGTAGTGGACGTCCGACCCGCAGATGCCCACGCAGTCCATGCGAAGGAGGACCTCTGGAACACGTTTACATGTAACGATGAGAATTTTACCACTGTAGTCATCGGCCCAAATGTCGTGCTTTGGATCTGCTGCTCGCTTGATCGTGATTTGTGAGGCCTACTTTCAGCAGTAGACGGCGATAGACTGATGATGATGATGATGAAGGTTGTCGCACACGACAGGGATGAGGGTTGGCTCAGCCCAAAAACAGTGCAAAAATAAACTATAAAGTTCGGTAATCCTGTGCTTGACTAAAATGATAATAATAATGATAACCATTACTTACGGACTTTTATTTCATTTTTTTTTCTTACCATCATCGGAGATTTCAGGTATCGGTGTTTGTTCCTATAAACAAAAATTTACACATCTAGAAAGGATGTCCCAAGTTTGCATACATAGCAATTAAGTCAACATTTAATAAACTTTTTGAATATCATGTACTTACTTAATAATATATGTAGTTGTTTTTAACGTTAAATTAAATGTGCCGCACATTGCGGCTATTAAATTAAGTATATCAATTAAGTACTTACTTAAAAAAAAATAACAACATTATAATAATTATTATGTGCTCATAAAAATTAACCGATTGTTAATTTTTATCGGTATATAATAACATCTTATCTGTAGAATATTAAATACTTACAAAATATGTTAACAGCGTCTCAGGTACCGTATTTAGTAAAGTGATATTTAGTTACATTTAACGTTCTATAAATATACCATTTTATGTTTTATGCTGACTATTAATCTATTCCATGATTCCATAAAAGCATAATATTTAGTAAATACTAACCAGACGCAAATCCTTCGGTTTGTGTAGAACAGCTGTGAGGTTGTCGGTGGCCATTTTCTATTTATATTCGCACGTCCTTCGCGGTTCACGGGCAGACGTCAACTGTCAGACAGACTAGACGCCGCGCCGATCCGATTGCCGAAATGGCGCAGAGGGGCCCCGCCTCGAGGCCCCGCGCGGTCAGTGCCGTATTTAGCACTCAAGTTGCCCATGTCGAAATTAATAATAATGAATGTTAAATCCTAATAATAATATTGTATAACTCAGGGATCTACAATGATAAAAATAAAGTTTTTTTTTCTGATTTTAAATATGTATTTGCAAATTGCAACATGAAACGGTAATAATTAATTATTTCTTTCACTGCTTACCTATAACTTGTTTACACATATTTCTCTAATCAAGATTAAAACAAAAAGTGATTACGAAAATGGTTGTGTTTTTAAGTAGTGACGTGTGTAATAAAAGTATAATAATAGCTCCCACACCGGTTTCGGTGACGGTGGCCGGTTTCATTGAAACCAGGCCAGCTACGCAGGAGTAATTTTTATAGTGACCAAGTGTGTGCGCAGTACACAAGAGCACTCTCTTTTCCTTTACTCTCATAACCCAGTGGGACGGACGACCGACACGACTGGCGAGAGATCAGGCGCAGGACCGACTTTTTACATGCCCATCCGACGCATGGATCATCTTACTTGTCAGACAATCAGGTGATCAGCCTGCATTGTCCTAACCAAACTTGGAAATAACATGTTTCCAACGCGGGAATCGAACCCACGACCTCCGAGTCAAGAGCCGCGCTCTATACCACTAGACCACGGAGGCGTTAATAATAATAAAAGTATACTATAATGTCGGGGCCGCACATGCGTCTATCGTACGAAGCTTCGTGCTATGAGACGATACTATTGGACGATACACGCAGATCGTCCAATGGTATCATCTCAAGCACGAAGCACTATGCATGTGCGGCCGCAGCATAAGGGCCGCACCACACCGGAATGGCAGCGGCGCGGCGAGCAGTTTCTTCAGTATTGTAATACAATAATGAAGATAAAGATGAAAATCATATGACACTGAAAATGCTCGCCGCTGCGCTACCATTCCGGTGAGATTCGGCCCCAAAAGGAATGAGCACACTGAGACGGGCCATGCCGGGGCTCAGCGTGCCGGGGCTCATCGCAAAAAATCCGCCTCCATACAATTTGTATGAAAGCGGATGCGCGTATCGCACACTGGGTCGGGGCGCAGCGGATTTCTGCTTCCATACAAATTATATGGAGGCGGATTTTCGCGATGAGCCCCGGCACGCTGAGCCTCGGCACGGCCCGTCTCAATGTACTCACTCCTTAATTGTGTCAGGTTCAGTCTTCCACCGTGCCGCGTGCGTTTTTCGCGTAACTTTTTTTCTGCGCACTGTAAAACTTTGGAACGAAGTGTCACTAGTATTTCCGGACCTATACGACCTGCAAATCTTCCAGAAGAGAGCGTCCCTCTTAAAAAGCCGGCAACGCACCTGCAGCTCTTCTAATGTTGCAAGTGTCCATGGGCGACGGTAGTTGCTTTCCATCAGGTGACTCGTTTGCTTTTTTGCCCCCTTATTTAATAAGAAAAAAAGGTTGTATTAGAAAATAAAAACAATATGCTTTACATACAATATATTATTCATCCCAGCCCCACAGGCCGTGGCTCTCCCTGATAGTCTCTCTGTTATCTCTCCTAACTCTAGTCACGGCGCTCGCTTCTCCCTTAGCTATCGCCTTCTTTCTCTCCATCTTCTTCTGTCTAACTTCTAGATTCTTCTTTACCTGCTGCTTTACAACTTCAGGCGCTATAGTGCTGGCGGAAGTATAACTTCTCATTGATCTCACGTCCGATAACGCCTTCTCTATCATAGCTAGTCTATACTTCTGCGAGTTTTTATCAACTTCTTTGTCTGTATCATTGTGTTTTTCTGTTTCGTTGTCTTCATCTGTTTCTTTGTTTTTCATTGGCGCCGGTACCAGTTCTGGTATCTCGTCATCATTTATACTAAGTTTATTCGTTTTGTTTGTTATGCTTTCTGTTATTTTTGTTTCGTCGTGTTCTATTGATGCTTCGACCTAAAACAATAATATATATTTTAAGTAATTTTAAATTCGTATCATAAATGTTATGGAGTAATTTTTTAAGAGCCACTGCTGGGCAGAGGCCTCCCTCAAAGTTTTCCACTCCTCTGGATCTAACGCCAACCAGGCGCGGTGAAGGGGGGGGGGGGGGGGTCGCAGGGGACATGACCATGATGACATTGAATTAACAAAATTCAACAAAATGACGTAGGTCTATCACTGCGTTTGAATCTAGCTCATCTTCGATGGGATCTAGCTCATCACGCCATCTTTTTCGAGGCCGGCCACGGCAGCCTTGTTTTGATTTTCTTTTCTTACCTGACGTCTTAAGTTAGCAATTTCGTCCTCGGAGTATTTGTTTGTGTTGGTGTCTGTATCGTTTTCCCCTTGATCGCTGTCTTCGTCGTCGCTAACTTCGAGACCGATGCCCATTTCCTGTTGAAAAATTAAAAAAAAATATCTGAAGTAAAGTTTAATTATAACTTTCTTAGGGGCGATTTCGCCAAAGAAATGGAACGCGTTCAGAGCACACTGAACCGGTTCTAAACGTATAAACGCGTTTATAACATCTAATTGCATTCTGCCAACATAAACTAAAGCAAATTAGAGCTTCATTTTCTGAACGTCAAATGTTCGAAGTTTAACGTCATAAAACCCGTTCAAGTCCTGTCAGTGTATTATCATGGTCTATCCAAAAACATAGATGAAAAAATGTCAAGATGATAGTTTTGACGGATGCGTTTGGTTAGTTTATGTATTGTCTCTTGCTATTTTGATAGATAGATAGATAGATAGATAAACACTTTATTGCTCACATATAAATGGGTATACAAACAGACTTAAAATACTTAAAACTAAGACATTATTGCAGACATTTTGCTGATAAAATAACGTGAAAAGGTTCCAAAATGATAAAAACATGTAAAATAATCGCGTTACGTCGCGTGAACTTAGATTTATTAATCGCGATTAAAAGAAGATTGTGAAATCCATTTGAAACAAAACAAGATTACTCGTAACGTCGCCGCGAGAACGCGTTCAGTGAGAACTAAGTTTTATAAAACAAAGTTTTAGGTGGGATTCACCAATCACACATGTGATCGCGAATCTCGCCCAGGGCGCTGGTTTTGTTGAAGAACGCGTTCAGTGAGAACTAAGTTTTATAAAACGAAGTTTTAGGTGGGATTTCACCAATCACACATGTGATCGCGAATCTCGCCCAGGGCGCTGGTTGTGTTGAAAAATTTGGCGCCACTTTTGTTTGCCTTCAGCGCCCCTTGTCATACCTGCAGCAGCTCATCTTCCACATCCTTGCTCCGCTTGTACCCGGAGCAGGCGACCTCGGCGTCGAGCTGGTCGTCCCTCTCGAGGTCGGCGAAGCGCGGGTACTCCGCGCTCTCGTACCCAAACCGCTTCTTGAAGAACTCGCGGACGCAGCGGACGTCGCGGTCGAAGTATCTACGATAGTTGGTTATTAGAATTGGGACCCACACAAATTGTTTACATATTTGATTTACTGCGTATCACATTACATTTTTACTATACTCACTATCTGACCCGGCAAACGTTGTTTTGCCATATAAATTATTTCTAGTATCAATATAAAAAGTAGATAAAAACCTATTCTCAGGCCTAACGAATGTACATACTGAGAATCGGCTACTGGCTACTTTTTATATTGATAAGTGCATTTGTTGAATAAATAATAGTAAATTATTAACTCGAAACTGACGGCGACCATTGTTTGTTTGACGGGATAGCGATGGACGTGGACCATGGTGACATACTTTTTTAGTCACTTCAATAAAATAATATGGGCGAAATACTTTATACTGCAAAACAATGTTTGCCGGGACAGCTAGTATCAATATAACTGAGCCATTTTAAGCTCAACCAACACCCGATGTTATATTCAAAACCCTGCCAAGTGCGAGTTAGTCTCAGCCAACCTTAATAAAACTTACAATTCAGCATTAGGATGCCTAGTAGACACCATCTGGGGGAAGTCGATAATGACAGGATGACCGTCGGTGTCGATCATGATGTTGAACTCGTTGAAGTCACCGTGGATGACGCCGCAGTTGCCTAGACGGACTATCAGGTTCATCAGCTCGTCGTAGAGCTGGTCTGGCTCCGCCACTGATGTTACGTGGGTTCTGTGGACAAGGAAAGGTTAGATTGACTAATATGAGGTGGCGTAAGGCGTAGACAAAGTGGGCGACCGCCCACGGCCTCGCGCCCCTTAGACCACGAGGATTTTTTAGGATTTACGAGTTTCGATACTCATATTTTTACAAATAAAAATTTGAGTATTAAAAATATATTTCAACAAAATCTATCCTCTTGCATCATCAATCAGGGGGCCTCGCAAAACATATCATGCCCACATCAAATTGTGGTCCTGCGCCACCACTGATGTTGGATACGTGTTAGAGTGAGATAGCACAAGAACTTCTGTATTTTCTTAGGCAAATATCAAAGAGAATATAATCACTACGTTTTAGCAAATATGGTCGTAAGCAAAAAATCGTGAATTTTCGCACGAAATTCTTTCAAAACGAACACACTTCTTTCAAAACGAAAAAAATGTTCTAGGGCTCCGTCTTATATAATATTCGACCAAGTTTTGTTGATTACATAACCCTATATCGGAACCCTAACGAGCTGAGTTTTTGTATACTGGTAGAGTCATAATATAGTTTAAGAGTAATATTGTCCTACAAATAAAACTGTCCATATTTTAGGACCATCAAGTCAAAGTATGATATCCTATCTCTGTTAGCTACCACTTTCGAGATTTTTCGCAAATAAAAATGTTGTTCGTCTTCTCAAAATAAAGCTACTCACAAAAAATTACCTTGATAGTAATAAAAAAAATTGTTCTAGGGCTCCCATACTATGTCGTCATCACTGTTTAGAAAAACGTCACAACTCACAGCGTTCTTCATTTACCCACTTGATACTACATTGATACTACATTAATTTCGTATTTGGATTTCAAATCAAGTTAAGGGATGAAATAATTATTGTAGTAGAATATAATATTACATTGACTTAAATTAATGTAATCTTTCAAAGGTCAATGTATACGTCTGTATAATAAAATCCCAGAAAACATCCAAAATCTTTCAGTTAATAAATTCAAAAAAGTCGTTAAGAATGTTTGTGTGCTAGGGCTTATTATAAGATAAATGATTTTCTCAATGATAGTACACCCTGGGAAAAATAAGCTGACTGTAAGCTGCTTCTGTACATATAAATATAACACATTTTACATGCTTTTGTAAATTAGTTAATTTTCCATCTTTTTAGTAAAAGATGGCCCCGTGCGAGTTTCTTACAGCGGTTTTTCTCGCCGGGTTAGTTCCCGAACCGGTGGTAGGCCTTATGTAGACGTTCTAAAAGTGTTAACTTAGTTAACCTATTTAGAAATAAATATTTTGATTTTGTTAAAAAGTAAGATAAAACTAGTTTTTATTATTCGTAGGATAGAACACATTTAAATAGAAGTTAGAACAGAAAGTCAAAACTAAATTTAGTCTGTGCAGCCACAGCCAATATCCAAAAAGACAGCATAATATTTTTAGACATTCCTTTTGGTCTAAATTAATTAAAAGTAGAATTACTTACAGTGGACCACCGCTGACCAGTTCCATTACAACACAGTGTCTGTTGAAGTCAATAGGCTTTGGTACGGGGAAATCTCGGTCGTACAAGGCCTTCATATATGCAAACTCTTTTGTGGCAGAAATACGAGACAGGTACAACCAGGAGGCTTTGTTTCTGTGTGCATGATAGTCTCTCTTCTCTTTTATATTGCGGAAACAGGTACGACCTAACCTGTTAATAAAAAATAAAAAAATATTTTTAAATTGACTAGACAATATTTATTTATCAATGTGTTGGACCTTGTTTAAAAAGGGCTCTTGGGCCAAAAAATAACACCAATGGCTAAAAATAATACATTAGGGGCTTGATAGTCCTAACCCCAGCTAATCCGAATACCTCTATAATCCGAACGACCTCGCTTCTCCCACACAAATCAGTCATGTGGCCGCGCCGCCGCATTCTAGTCCCGAGATAGACGTCTTAAGTACTACACATATTATGGTTTTTGACCTTCCCGCGTGCTATTCCGCCATTTTATTATAGGTACATATCTTTGCACAGTATTCGTGCGTTTTATCATATCTTCAACATTCAAAAAATGCCTTTTAAAATGTCTACATACTATAATCTGAACTCTGCGTACATCCGAACAGGGTATATATTTTGAGTGTTCGGACTATCGCGGCCCTACTGCATTAGCTTGAATTTATATAGATTACCTGTGGAGTTTCAAACAAAGTGGTTTCCCATCTTCATCAGCAACTGTGTAGATGTTAGACTCTTTGCCCACTCCAATCTGATTCCCGAAGGAGGCAATCACTTTCCTGTTTGTAAGAGCTTTAAGGGAAAGATAATCATAGCCAGAGTTTGTAAGGCGGTAACCATCATCTGAAAAGCATTATTATGTTAGTATTAAAAATTCAACATAGTACATTGTAGTTTGAAAGTCTTCTGGGATTTTTTTGACATTGTTTACGGCACCATTTAAACTCCAATTTAAAATAGAAATATAATTATTTGATATACATGTGGTGTGTAAACTTCTTCAAAAGAACTTCTAATACAACACTATATTAAAGTGTAGTATACACCTCTAAATAACAAGATCACATGAATCATGCGCTATTCAATAAAAATTATAAGACTTTAATTTAAATTAGAGATAGTAAGTAGGATAACAGCTGCAGTACTTACAATGTTTTCCTCGTTCATAAGTCAACAGCCTATGTTTGCACAAATCCTTCATCAGTTTGTGAACTCCTCCGTGTCGTAAGTTAGCGATGGAGGCAACCAGAGAACCAGGAACCAGCTCATGGTTCTTCATTCCCATCTCAACCTACAACGATCAAAACATTGTTCAATGTTTACCATTCTAACCAAAAATACTGTTATCTAATTTCTATCACACAGCACACTTACAGCAGTAAGAACACGGAAATCTTCCGCGGTAAGATACCGCAGCATAGCCACATCTAATTTTCCCATTTTTAATGTTATTTATATGTACTTTTCTTAATAAATAACAACGTGGTTCATCGTAAACACCACAAATATTTTGTGCAAATGACAGCGTCAGCTGACAAATGCTTTGACACTTGACAATTTGACAAATGACATTTTTTTTCTTATTATGGCACTTCGGCTATATAACCATGGCCAGTGTCAAGTATTATAAATGGCGGGAAAACAGTATTGTTGCATACAATAATTTTCAGCGTCGATTCTTTATATCGTCAGGTCAAATGTCTAGTCAAAGTCGAAGTAAAAGTCAATACAGTCAAGGAGTCAAGTCGGTCGATTCAGTAAAGTGGTAGACGCTTTACTGAGACTTTCGATGGAGTTTTGAAGGGAACACAAAATAGCTCGTTTCTGGATATTGCATCACTTTCCTAGTGCACGTTTTTTTTTTTTAATGAAATAAGGGGGCAAACGAGAAAACGGGTCACCTGATGGAAAGCAACTTCCGTCGCCCATGGACACTCGCAGCATCAGAAGAGCTGCAAGTGCGTTGCCGGCCTTTTAAGAGGGAATAGGGTAATAGAGGAGGGTAGGGAAGGGAAGGGAAGGGAATAGTTGAGGGTAGGGAAGGGAATAGGGTAGGGGTAAGGGGATTGGGCCTCCGGTAAACTCACTCACTCGGCGAAACACAGCGCAAGCGCTGTTTCACGCCGGTTTTCTGTGAGAACGTGGTATTTATCTGGTCGAGCCGGCCCATTCGTGCCGAAGCATGGCTCTCCCACGTACAAGGTGCAAGCACGATAACGAATATCTAATGGTTATTAATATCCTACCAATATTACACATTAAAAACCCCATTAACTCAATTTTAGGAAAATAATACAAAAACACAACATCACTCTTTCACATTCCCGACAAAACTCTGATAAATGACATTACGTTTTATTTTCCTGGATCATGGGTGCCATAATAACTTGATAATCAGCCGCAAAAATGAATGACTGTATATTTATAAAATGTTTAGGACTCCTGAAGTGTTAGTTTATATGCAATATCCTAAAACTAACACTGTACACGTAAAATACGTGACAAATAAAGCCACTTTCATTGAGGGGAAACCTCTGAAAAAATGTAATTTCATCATAGTTTTACAGGTAAATATTTTATCTCTTCTTGGGCGTCACCCGCCATACAGAAAAGCTACCCATAGCCTATCGGTGACATCCGCACGGAAACGGTTAACCCGGCGAGAGTGTGGTGAAAAAATGTAACAAGGAGTATGTGGCAGGGTATGACATACCCGCTTACAATATTTGCTGTAAAACCGGATTTTTAAGAAAGAGCGCTAAATTCATTATCTTTTATTATAATAAGACTATATTTTAACATATTGGAAATAAAAAAAATGCGTTATTTTAACATTTTGGCTATTTTACTTAACTCTAAGCAAGTCACTATGTATTTTCAACAAAAAAATTTCCACTCAAATAAATTAAAAAAAAAAACTAGTTTTTATGAAAAAAAAAAACAATTAAACTATTTTGCAACACGATATAAGTAACCATATAAACCAAGAAAAAATAACAAAAATATTTAGGAACATCTTAGAAACTGGAGCTCAGTTCAGCACAGTTTTTGCAAGAAAAAGTTGCATGCTCCATACATAATATCGCCTTTGTACGGCTTGCACGTGCATATTTTTTCTTCCAAGTCTTGAAAACGAAAATGAAAATAAATTGATCAATATAGCCAAAGGTATACAACACCTGATAAAAATAAGTTACTTACTTTCTATTTCTGTTTGTATACGTAAATAATCACTTTTAAATACTTGAAATGTAGTATAATTCCGTTCACGTTCGCTTTTGGGTCGCTACTAAAAGAAAAACAATTGGAAACAGACGAAACAGCGATAAATTACAATCCCTGGCGGGTGGCGCCCGAGAGGAGATACGAAATTATAAATTGCCAATAATGACACCGCACTGAATCGGTTAAATAATTTAAATTAAAGTGAAAGTTTTTTTGCATTAGAGAGATCGCAGTCGACAGACTTTTTGTGCGATCCCTTATAGAATAAAAACAACAATATCGATTAGATATATTTTTATTGATGTCATAAAAATAAAATGATTAAAATCTAATATCTAATAAAAACGTGTTATCCTAATGAGAGTACTCGTAATCATATTACAGGCACTTATTTTAAACATAATATGTAATTTGAAAATTGTAAGTAAATCTTTATAAAATAACTTGCTTAATTTCTAATTATTACAGTGGCAGACAAATTGCAAATCACAGTGTACTTATATAACGCTTTTTCCCTTTTCAAGACCAGAATAATTCAGAAACCAAAAATCCTTTAACAAGCCTCTGAAACAATTTTCGAAAATAATTATTATCCATAATATTATCTCGATCGAGCCCTGCATTTGAGGTGTAAAATTATAACAACAAAATTATATTATCAATATTTGTAAATTGTGACGCAAGTGTGAAAATGATTGAACAAAAATGATTAGGAACAGGTCCACTGGTGCTCCTAACAATCCTGCCTGCAGCTGCAAGTTCAAACAGGCCACTGATTACAAGATGAATCGTCTGTAAAGCCCTTAGGCCTTAACATTTTTTTTTTAATCTACGGACGCTTCACACCACGTCAGTCTGGCCCCGTGCTAAGTACCTAAAGGACTTGTGTTACAGGTACCAGACAACGGAAATATATTTAATACTTTTATACTATACATATATTTAAGATTTTTATTATATCATACACATATTTAATACACATCCAGACCTGGGAACATTGAAAACTTTTTGTTCCGTCGGCGGGATTCGAACCCGCGACCCCCGGCTTGAGCTACCAACGCGCTCACCACTGAGCCACAGAGGTCGTCACATTCTTATTATTAGGTTATCTATGGCACAAGTTTAAGGACAAAATACCACTTGAAAGCGTGGTAAAGGCACACTTTCTACACTTAAGACCATTTTCATTAAGGGGGGGTATTACATTATCATATATATTGCATCCGAGATCATTGAGTCAATGATATTGGATAATGTAATATAGACATATGATTCATTTCTTCCTTGATCAAAGATTTTTGACATTTGCTGAGAGATTGGATACGGTCATAGAAATAGGTGTTGCCAGTTATTTAATATAAAAAAGTTTTTAATTTCTTGTTCGTTAATACGTTTCAAATAATGTATTGTAATTATTTTTCTAATTATATACTTGGATAATCTTGTTGAAATAACAAAATACAAACCATATTAAAAATGACGATGTCTTTTGACAAATCGAATTCTCTGAGATCTAGTAACCCTGACGTCAATACCTGTCAGCGTTAGCGCTCTCCATTGGCTATTGAAACCACATATGACGTAAAATAGGATCAATGATATATGATAGTGTAATACGCAGATATGATCAAATGATCCTATATATGATCATAGAAATGATCATATACATATATATGATAATGTAATACCCCCCTAAGACACTGACTGCCTAAAAAACATTTTTTACTGACAGAGATTTGTGTAATCCACCTTGGTGTAATCTAACCCTTATTAAATTTTAACCGATAATAAATAGTATAAAAAAGTAAATTAAGTAAATGCGTATCTGATGTTGTAAGTAACAAAAATAACAATCTGTACAATATTATAAAATCATACAACAAAGAGATTCCTAAGTTTTTGAAACACTGGCCATATACTGCAATAACTATACTGTTAAATCTTTGCTATTATAATTAACATGGGAAAAAAAATAAGGGTCCATTTATACTTGCGCAGAGTCGAAGCGTATCGAAGCGAATTATTAAAACTGAACATAACAAATTCAACCTTAACCCCAAAGCGTTAACGCACTTTATTACTTCTGAGAATTAAAAAAGGCGCGCGCATCCGCGGGAATTCGCGTGAATGCGCCCGACCAACGCTGATTGGCCTCGAAGAAGTAATGTATGCGTTACGCTCTGGAGTTAAGGTTGAACTATATGTGTTCAGTATTTGGGAATTAACTTCGCTTCGACTCTGCGCTATTATAAATTGACCCTAAACAAAATATAACAATCCAACATTCCATAGAGGTAATTCTTAATTAACCCTGTTATAAGCTTGACATTTGACAAACAGTAATTTACGAAAGTTATACCTGGCCATGCTCATCTACTACCTACAATAAGCACCAAAATGATGAAGACACTTTTACTTCATTGACCATCATACAGCCGTTAGAAGTAAGCTGCAGGTGCGTTCCCGACCTAACACTTTACCCGGCTGTTACATAGTAAAAAAATTGATTTTGAATCGATAAAGATATCGATTCAAAATCGATTTTTTTCACAACGCAATAGCCGCGTAAAGTGTAACACCAAGATGCGGGACTTTTAAGAAAAAGTCCCGCATCTTGGTGTTTGCTGGCCCATAACCAGCAACACTCATAAAATTCTTATCAAACATTAAAATATAATAAGACAATATTATAAAGCACCTTATAGGTTTAATAGTAATTTTCTTAATCCTATGACTAAATTTAATAAAATCATATGAAAATATAATTTTTGTGCTATGGCTCCCCTTTTAGAACATTATATTTAAATCAAATTCAAAATTTAAAAATCCAACTGGTAACTTTAACAACCGCATATTCAAACTTCCAAAAATAGTAAGTTTGTAAAAATGGACAGAAAAATATTTAAGTAAAAGTTATTTTTATTGAGGTAGGCAATGTGAAAAACTCAAAGCAGATATGTTACTACCGCGCGCGTTGTGAAGATTCAAATACGGCTAAATTGGGCCGTCTGTTGTTTAGTCTGCATCGAGCGCAGTCACGAACGTGCTGCGTCTTGTCTTACCTAAATAAATTGAAAATGACAGCGAAGAAAGAGACAGCGATACGATTCGACGTTTAAAAATATAACTGTCTCTTTTATGTAAATGGTTTTCGTATCTTTCGTTTCACTTATCTGTCAAATTTGTCAAGGTTTGCAATTTTGAATTTGAAAATTGTTCGGAAGAGATCTAAGCCGGAAAATAGTATGGACGTAACATATCTGTATAAGTAGAATTGGAGGTAATCATTGGAGGGAGGTAGGCAAAGTAAGTCTCTTACCATTAGTAATTTTTACAGTAACAGCACTACTGCCTGGTAATTGGTATCTGATGATTTTTGACAGAGGTTTTGTTAAAGATTGACGTTAGTGAAAAAATTGACGTTAATCAATCAAGAGCACTATTTAATTAGCTTTAGTAAAAAAAAACGTCAAAAACCGGATAAGTCTTTCAGAAATCGTCGTTAGCAGAGAAAATAATAAGAAATGCATCTTTTTCATCATTTATGCGAAAATGAAATATCCACTCTCGTTCTAAATAAATACTGAGAGTGATATAATGTCAGTAATAATTAACATGGAAATGAAAATCATAAAATCCAAAAAGATCCAAAACATAAATATAGTTCAAAATAATCTTAACATTAATGAGTAAAAATGCTATAAACTTTAAAAACTTTTTAAAACGAAGTAATAAGCTTTTATACCTAGCAATACATGTATATAAATCTTATTTTATATGTCATTTGCATTGAAAAAGATAAGGCATTAACACACTTTTGAATAGTTATTCATAATCAATTAATATTATTCAATCATTTTTTTTCCTTTTCAAGTGTTAGTTCTTTTTTCATACAAATGACAATGGAACAATTCCTAAATAGTTCATTTAAAGCCCCTTTGTAAAAAATGTTAACACTACATCTACATAAACAGGTTTTCTACTTGTCTGTCAAGCAACTTCTACATATGTATATTGTATAACCAATTAATTATGGACAAAACAGAGTAAATCTTCATATTAGTTAGGGGCTTGGTTTATACTGAGATGAGGCACATATAAAGTTATTTATAAGTTATTTTTCATATTGTATATTTATGGCGTTTTATTTGTAAAATATCACTATTCGTTCATTACACTTCGCTTCGCCCTTTCATAAGTATTGTAGTACCTGAAACCTACTAACACAACCTTAAAGGAGTGAGCACACTGAGACGGACCGGCGGATTTCCGCTTCCATACAAATTGTATGGGGGCGGATTTTTGCGATGAGCCCCGGCACGGCCCGTCTCAGTGTGCTCACTCTTTAATGCAGCGTTTATACTATTTGATTTAGTCAAATTTACTGATTTATTATAACTAACGACCTATATTTCTTCTTTCTCATGAAATATCAACCAACTTAACCAGCAACCAATCAACTTTGCTTGAATGTCAAGCAAAGTTGCTTGGGTTGGGTTAGGTTAGAGTTGAGAATTTTTTTTGTTGTTAAGTACATAAAATAGTAGAATCTAGTTAAAAATTGTTATTAACACAAAACAGATCGCGAGCGAAGCGACTCTTTCATAAAGGAATTGTAATATAAAATATCACAACAATTTTAGTTCTTGTGTAAATAGTATTTAGTATAATTATTGTTGTATTATTGTACTTTGCTGTAGTTTTGCACTTTATGTAAAATATCTATAGGTACTTATCTTATGCTTATGTTTTCTTCTTATCAACTTCAAATGTTTCGGCTTCTCTCCGGGAGTTTTGTAAGCTCTGAGGATTGTGATAGCTTACAATTACTAACCTGGAAAGATGTAATATTTTTTGTTATAATATTGTAAACAGTAAACTTTAAACAAATACCAAACTATAGACAAACAATAAAAATTTTGCAAAAAAGAAGTAAAAGGCCTGGTAGACATACAAACTTAACTCGTGATAAAGTGTAGTCATTAAGTGTATAATATTTTATATTTTATATGATATAAATAAATAAATAAAACACGCGGGTTTTAAGTTCGCGAACTTACTCGGCTCGCGTCGGTGACACACGAGAATCGCTCACACTGGATTACCATGCCCCGGGCTCGCGGCTCGCGGCTCTTTGCTGACACGCAGGCGATTAAGATGGTCGAGCCATAAGTCCGCGTACGCACGTCAATCACCTCTTTAAGAGGAAATTGATTCCTTTTTTTTTTAATGAAATAAGGGGGCAAACGAGCAAACGGGTCACCTGATGTAAAGCAACTTCCGTCGCCCATGGACACTCGCAGCATCAGAAGAGCTGCAAGTGCGTTGCCGGCCTTTTAAGAGGGAATAGGGTAATAGGGGAGGGAAGGGAAGGGAAGGGAATAGTTGAGGGTAGGGAAGGGAATAGGGTAGGAGTTAGGGGATTGGGCCTCCGGTAAACTCACTCACTCGGCGAAACACAGCGCAAGCGCTGTTTCAAGCCGGTTTTCTGTGAGAACGTGGTATTTATCCGGTCGAGCCGGCCCATTCGTGTCGAAGCATGGCTCTCCCACGTATAAATTCCTTGGCAGTTGCCAGACCAACGTCGGTCGGATCATGTCAATTCAATGTTAATTGTGATCTGTCGGCTGGGTTTGACGTAACGCAACCAAACTACGTAGGTCCCCCATCTGCTTAGGAATCACCTTCTCTTATAGTACATACAAACAATATCGCATAATAAAAAATGCAGTAAAAAGTATTTTCCTATCTTAATCCTTCGATCGTGGCTTGTTGGAAATCTTTTGTTATTCTATTGTGTCTCCTTCACCTGTGAGCTTATACCGATGGGTTAAAATTGCCCTGACTTACCCAAGAAACTATTTCAATAATATTGTTTAATCCAGATCTCTACGAAGCTTTATCTGTGTGCGCAACCAAGTTGTGGGCTACATCTAGTAAACAATTTGACAGTTTACTTACTTGGCATAAGTTGAGTGGTTATTCCGGAGGAGCGCTGGCCGTGGCGTACGGGTTAGCAGCCGGCTGGAATATAACAATAATATGTTACAACTGTCTCAGTCTAAGGGTCAATTTATAGTTTATAGTCATGGGCGTAGCGAGGGGGGGTGTTAGCTGCCCCCCCCCCCCCCCCCCTCTGGATAATTTTGACGTCCCTACTAAGTATCTATCTAGTACTTTTAGCGAAAATCTAGTACTTTCATAGAAAACTTATAAAAGATATAAGCGATTCTTTCACAGAAGACGTAATAAATCGATTTGCCGAAGACCCTCGAAAATTACTTTTAAAATAGCCAATGTTTAACTAAAATAACCTAGTTAAAGAAATTATATTAAAAATCTCTTGCAATGTGATATCAACATATTCGTGTCCATCTGATGGTACTAAAAGCACAGAATATAATATATTAGTAGCTAAAAGCAACTAGCGACGGGTCAATGTACTCAAAATGCTGTACAACCAAACTTTATACTATACTAGGTATAGTATAAAGTTTTTGATTTATTGACTTTACTCACTGGGTTAGGCGGTGTCGGCATTTGTGGAGGTTGCACGGTGAAGCCAACGGTACCCGTCCTCAGACCAAGGCTTGGGCTCGTCTGGTATGGCATATTCTGCGGAGGGGGGGCGATCTGGGTGGTTGGTGGGTACGGGGTCACAGTTGGGTAGGGTGGGTTAGCTGGTGGGTTTCCACCAGGATACGGTGGCTGGGATGGAGAGGCTGGGTAAGGGGGGTTCGCTGGGTATGGGGGGTTGGCACCTGGGTATGGCGGGTTGGCAGGGTAGGGTGATGCAGCGGGGGGGTTCACACCAGGATACGGAGGGTTAGCTGGGTAGGGTGACGTTGCAGGGGGGTTAGCACCGGGGTATGGTGAGGAAGTTGGTGGGTTAGTACCAGGATAGGGTGGGTTAGCACCAGGATAGGGTAGGTTCGCTCCCGGATACGGCGCACCTGGGGGTGGGTTTCCGCCCGGATACGGTGAAGCCGGGTAAGGGGGATTCGCTCCAGGATATGGGGCCGGGTTGGGGTAGGGGTTGGGGGCGTTGGACATGGGTTGGTTAGTGACGGGTCCCGTGATGATCTGAGTGATGTTCTGCGAGTGGTCCGTGAAGGCCGCCAGCGGTATGTTGCCGATGACGATGCGACGGGAGTCCTCCGAGTCCTCGTGACAACCGTCCGGGACGATCTTTATCTATAAATAAATTTATTTATCTATAATTACAGCTATCCTTAGAGAGATATATGCAATTTGATAGTTAATACTGAATTACAATGTTAATATAATATGAAACAGTACTTAATTCATCACATAGGTAGGTAGTTTGTTTCACACATTATTGCACATAAATGACATCACTTGTAACATGTGACCAACAGTGTCACTTTTGTGAATCCCGCGAAAGTAACTACAACATTCGTAAATGAGTGAGTGTATTGTACCTCTTGGCATATGCCTCCAGCCTTTTCCACTGTAGTCTGTGCTACTACTAACAAGGATTTACTCACCAGTAAATTATACTGTATATCGATGAACTTGCAGGAGTCCAGACTGCCGACGGGCACGTCCGGTATATCGAGGTTGCAGGTCCAGTTACGTTGGGAGTCAGAGGTGACCGGGCCAGTGATGGTCTTGGCGAATTTCTCGCTTTCCGTCTCTATGGCGGGGTTGCGGTTCGCGTTGTAGGTTATAGTCTGAAATATCATCGTGATAAATCACATCGTGATATTGCACAATACAATTGATCGTTTAGGGGCCGGCTAAGACGAGGCATAATAGGGAAGATGCATAATATTATAAAACATGTAATTATTTAGCGACTACAATGTAAAAAAGCTCGAAGTCAGAATAAAAAGGCTATATCTTTATGTAGAAAAAGCACAAAAGAAGGCGCATTGGTATATTTTTTTTAATAGATAAGAATAATTTTTATTATTTTTGTTTTAGATAGGAACGTTTTTTAAAACACAAAGTAAAACTTCAAAATTACTGAAGTGATATATTCACTTATATACTGAAATACTGAAGAGTCAAAAATTCCTGAAAGACGACGTCCTTTAATCAACTGACGCGCGTTAGCAAATTAGGGCCGCGCTACACCGGAATGGCAGCGGCGGCGAGACTTTCAGTGTCATATGATTTTAAACTTTATCTTCATTATTGTAATACATAGTATCGCTCGCGGCCGCCGGCCAGCGGCCACGAGCGGCCGTAGATTTTTCAAACGATACTATGTATTACAACAATGAAGATAAAGTGTAAAATCATATGACACTGAAAGTGCTCGCTTCGTCGCTGCCATTCCGGTGTAGCGCGGCCCTTAGACACATAAAAACTACACAACGCTAATTGCTCAGCTAATTTTATAATTAATGACCCACTAAAGGTACAACTGTCGAGTTTTTTAAGCTGGTTTTAAAGCTACATTGTGATGTCAGTACCTTTCTAATAAACCTTTGTAAGGTATGTATTTTCTCAGGCAATAAATTTCAACCATACCACTGTAGTAAATGAAGAGCAAATAATAGTAATACAAATTAAATTTAATTTTAGTCAGCTCTAAATAAAGATTTAATAGTCATTAGGTAAGTAGTGTCAATAAAACAGTTAGCATTTGCAAAGCCACCAACACCGACTTAGGTTTACAACAGTAAATGTTGGCTAGTGCAAACTTTATAATCATTGACAGCCAACAAAGTCGTTAATCATTTGTAGTGATAAATCATGTTGAGTACAAATTGAAAACTATGTCACGTAAATACCTTGTTTATGAATGTCCTCTTGGTCATTAGCGATTTATAATAAATACTGCGCGCTTAGTCAAGTATTCAATACTATTGAAAGCGAAATTAGAAATGTGTGGGATTAAAGCTGGCCGCATACACATGTTTTCGGTATTCGATTTCCGGATTTGTTTTCCGTATTCGGAAATCCAAATGCTTGGAATCCATTGCAAACAAAGAAAGAGCCAATCTGAAAATATTTTTCATTCAGTTTGGAGAGATACAATACCTTCTCAATACGGAAGCTGATCTCAGTGATCTCCACACTTGATCCCAGGGTGTTGCAGCCAATCTCAACAGGTACGACCTGGCCAGGAACGAACCCGGATGCAGGTAGCTTTATCACAGTCTCCGAGGACCCAGAGCTGATGCAGCAGCAGCAGTATGATTCGTTGAACTCAAACACCATTGGTTCCTGATAAAAAAAATCATAAATATGCTAAGTAACTTTTCTTATGTGTGTTGCATATAATACGGTATCAAATGAGCTTGGAGTATGAAGGCACGAACCCACTTGCAATCAGACAATTATCGCAGGTTAATTCAGTGTCTGACACATATAATAATATTATGTTACATGCAACACTCTTGAGTACCCAGCTAACTATGTTGCAACGACGCTATGTGACGAAGCAATAAAAGCCCTCTTACTTTGCAATAAGGATCAGCATTCAAATCCAGCTGGGCTATGATGGTGATGTCCCTCGACATTTCATGGTCCAACTTGAACTTGCGGTCCACAACCGCCTTGATCTCATACCGTATATGACCCTTTGAGCCTTCAAACGAGCTCGGACAGTTCTGCGGGATAATAAACTGGAAAGGCAGTTCATGCCTCCCAGGTTGTAAAGTGTATTCCCCTGTAAAAAGAAAAACCATAAGGGCTTTATCACAATGGGCGGTTAAAATGCTGTGGATTTGCAACGCATTTGTGACACTCGCTAGATGTATTTATTTATTTATTTATTTAATTAGGACACCAAACAGTACATACATCTAAACATTATTAAAACAAGCACATTAATTATTAATTTTTCTGATGCATGTACCCTTAGCAGGTGACACGACATTCGTAATAAAAGCTCCACAAACTACAATACCAAATTAATTACATACTAAACTAAAAGAACATTAATTACAGGTAGGTAAGTATAATATAAAGTATGATTGTATATAATTTTAAGCAAAGTTAATTAAGTATTACATTTTAAACATAATTAAAAATAAAAGAAGACTTAAAACTATGATATTACATAACATTTTTATTTCATTTTTTCATTACAAATTATTTAAAATCTATACTAATATTATAAATGCGAAAGTATCTCTGTCTATCTGTCTGTCTCGCTTTCACGCCAAAACTACCGAACCGATTGTAATGAAATTTTGTAAACAGTCTAAAGCCTGAGAAAGGACATAATCTACTTTTTTACTGGAAAAAAGCGTTGTAAGGGGGTAAAAATGCGTAAATTTGTTCAAATTAAGTTAGTTCCAAAAATTCATACTAGGTGGCTCCGTGCGTCTCCTACATCGTGCTAATGCTTGCCCAAAAGTCTTTCTATAAGAGGTGGTATTATCTTACACTTGATTTTGGATATTTTTCGATTGTTATGTCTTTTTTAAGTTATTTAATAAATCAGTACTTTATCTATGCAGTGACGTAACCTTACAGTTTAAACCTATCAATGATAAATAGTTTATGGGTAAAGTTGTGTCATTGGGGGGCTAAATAAGCTTAATTTGGCATAAAATATTAAGTTTAATTAAAAAAAATTAAATATTATGTGCACACTGCACAGCTGTTTTGATTTAAGGGGTAGGTACCAGGTTTTTTTTTTATTTTTATAAAAGCTTTTGACACCAATTTTGTTGACATCGCGCGCTATAAACTGAAGTCCACGCGGAAGAAGTCGCGGGCAACAGCTAGTTAAGTATATATTGTACTTTTAAGTAAATTTCATTGTTTGGTTATTAGTGTTTAAAATTGTAAATTATAAGATTATAAGTACATGTCAGTAAAATATAGTAAAAAATTGAGTAATAATATAGCAATATAGCAAAAATTAAATATTATATTGTAGAAAGTCATTCAGAACAGAACAAAATGTGTACGGAACATAAAGTCATAATATTATAGATGTCAAAATTATTATAATTTATATGAATTGTATTATTATTTATGATATTGAATGTACCGTAACTTCTTGGTGGAAATTCATGTTTCACAGTAATAATATATTACTGTGAAACATGAATTTTTTTTTGATGCACTTATGCTTATTACTATGGAATATGTCAAAATCTGAGCAAATACTATTGTAAAGAGAGCACATTCTTTGAACAGGATTATTCTTAGCTACATTGTTTTTATACTTAGGGATGTTAAATAGTTGAGGTATACGCACGGATCGGGTAGGAACTTTAATAGATATCTGATTCAAAATCTCTGTCTATGGTTCCGTTAATTATTTTGTGCAGATTACATAGGTCCAACATCTGTCTGCGGCCTTCAAGACTCATTAAGGAGAATTTAGTAAGTCTGTCCTCGTATAACGGGATCTTCCGTCTGATCCCACATCTAGCACACAATGATCTTAAAAAACGACGCTGAATTGACTCGATCCTGTCAACGTGAATGTGATATATTGGGGACCACACTGACGAGCAATATTCTAAGATCGATCTTACCAAGGCAGAATACAGTACAATCCATGTTTCAGTACTTTTGAACAGTCTGGCAGTTCGGGTAATAAATGAAAGCATTTTATTTGCTCTACTGCATATGATGTCATAATGGTGTCTAAAGGACATATCCGAATCAAACATGACTCCTATGTCACACACTACTTTAGTACGTGTTATTGAGGTGTCATCAATTTCATAATTATACGTTAAAGCCTTTTTACTTTTGGTGAATGATATCAAATTGCATTTTTTTATATTTAGTGACATGTGATTTTTTTACACAAATGAACGACAGAGTTGATATCTTTCTGTAAGGCCAAACAATCATTTACACACTTGATGCGTCGATAAATTTTTATATCATCAGCATATGCCAAACATTCACTAACTATAATATAAAGCAGATCATTAATAAACAAAAGAAACAACAGGGGACCAAGATTGGATCCTTTAGGTACTCCAGATGTCACTGCAATAGGTATCGAGTCAAAACCTCTTAAGGCCACCAGTTGCGTTCTATTGCGAAGATAAGATGATAACCAACGTAGGAGATTACCATGAATACCCAAATGTTGAGCCTTTTCAAGTAGTATATCATGGTTTACTCTATCAAAGGCTTTTGAAAAAATCAATATAAATTGAATCAGTCTGCATATTTTCGTTAAAGGAATTACAGATAAATGTCGTGTACGTAAGTAAATTTGTATTAGTAAATTTATTTGATACAAATCCATGCTGTCTGGGATTGAGACTACATTTGACAGAGCTAAAGATATGTTCGTGTACAAAACCTTCAAAAATCCTGGAAAACCAACTGAGTATGCTAATCGGTCGATAATTTGTGACATCAGACCTTGTAAATTGGTGTGATACATGCTATTTTCCATAAGGAAGGAAAGCAGCCTTCACCTAAAGACTTATTGTAAATAATTGATAATGGCAATGCTAGAGTTGAGGCACAGAATCTTATAAAAATAGGCGGTATTCCATCAAGGACCTAACACTATCAATTCACACTACTACAGTCTACTACTACTTCTAGATGACGCCTGCAACTCCGTTGCGCCAAAACTGGTTCGCGCGGAAACCATACCTTTTTTCGGGATAAAAAGTATCCTAAGTCCTTTCCTGGGTGTCAAAATATCTCCATACCCATAAAAATTGCCAGTGGTTTTGGGTGTGAAAAGGTAACAGACAGACAGATAGACTTTATATTATAACATTAGGTGGATTAGTGTGTCAACTTACCACTTTCACCACCGAGAAGATAAACTTTTAGGTGAACATATTCTTCTTCTGACTCGTGAGTCTCATGGTGGGTTCTCCTCTCCCCATCTACAGTCCTTGTGTGAGTCGTTGTCCAGTGTACCTTACAGTAGCCCTTAAACTTTACGTATAAGCCTGAAATGTAATATTTAAAGTAAGTAACAAGTGAAACAAGTCATAGAACACCTCAGGAAAACTTCAACAGGAAAATCAAATCTGTAGATTTGGCACTATACTGGGAGTCTGGGACATACAAGATACATAAGACTGCCAACATTTTTATCATCCCAAAGGATAGCTTGACCATAGACAGGTAAAAATCTTCAAATTCAAAAAAATTCAAATCAAAGTAATAAAGAAAATACTGTTTGATATGTTACTCATACAACTTCATTTCTATGGTATGTGGCTGTTACAACATAGACTAATACAGGTAATTTCTAGTGATGGGATTTGAATCAAAATTGAGAATTCGAATCACCACGAAAATAATCGAATCGTGATTCGAATCAACCTTTGATTCGAATAGACTGTTGATTCGAATCAAATCTTTGATTCGAATCACGATTGAAATCAATAATCATACAGAAAGACATAACTACAACGAAATAAAGCTGTCCATTTATCATTTTGTCTGTGTCTGCTACGCTTTCGTTTTCGAATCATTTTCGATAGGAGTTAGTATAGACCTTTGGAAAGGACATAAGCTATTTCTCTTATTCCACTGCTGGGAACTATATCATGTGTAGCCAGCGAGTGCGGAAAGCTCCTTATGGCCATTTTCAATAACGTATCTTCAGTTAAAGATAGATAGCTATACTCATACTAATCTTTTGCAGGGCGTTGCATTGACGTGATTCAAATCAGCTCATGGAATCGAATCAGCTCGTGAATTCGAATCAGCTCGTGGATTCGAATCAACTCGACAATTCGAATCAAATTATGTTCGAACCAATTTAAAAACTGACTCAAATCGAGATATAAATGTCATGATTCGAATCATTCGAATCAAATGTGATTCGAGTCCCATCACTAGTAATTTCAAAAGTAGTATTAGCCATATTTATTTATGATTACTGACGCAATTGTGATGGCAATCATTGGGTCAGTTACAGGAGCTTTTGTCAGGGTCTGTGTGGCGCCATAGTTAAATAAAAAATAATAAGGATCAGTGATTGACAAAAGTTGCAACTTCATTTCTATGGTATGTGGCTGTTACAACATAAGACTAATACAGGCAATTTCAAAAGTATAAAGCCATATTTATTTATGATTACTGACCCAATCGTGGTGGCAATCATTGGGTCAGTTACAGGCTAATAAGAACCCTTTGTCAGGGTCTGTGTGGCACCATAATTAAATAAAAAATAATAAATGATTAACAAAAGTACCAAGGTATTCACAACATGAGTGAGTTCAATTTCAGTTTGCAAAAAATTATAACTATACAACGACTTATTGTTATCCTACAAGGCCATCGTTAAAACTACTGTCGAATATTCAGTTATGTAGCCCACAGGGCGTGTTCTTTAATTTGTACGTACCGCGAAATTGTTGAACATTATTTTCATGGAAAATAAGCTTGCCGTATATTGTTGAGCCAGCATAATAAGACCCGGTTGGGCTGTCTAAGCTTATTTCACCATCTTCAAACCCCATTTTGGGTATTTACTTAATAGAAAAGCACTAAAAATAATCCCAAATTCCCCAACCGCTGTGCACCGTGCAAATTTGACAATTGACAATTGCCGATTTCTTCTTCTTCTTCTTTTAAAAATGGCCGCCTCGGTGAGTTGCCAATGATATGGCGGCTCTCGACATATGGCGGCTCTCGACATAGGCGAACGCGTTGGCCAACGCGTCTGCAGACGCGTTGGCCCAATGTGTAGAACGGGCGTTCGCGCGTTGGCCAACGTCTAAATACCTACGGCCAACGCGCGAACGCCCGTTCTACACATTGGGCCAACGCGTCTGCAGACGCGTTGGCCCAATTGGCCAACGCGCCCAGTTGGCCAACGCGTTCGCCTATGTCGAGAGCCGCCATCAGAGTGGCTTAAAGGACTTTGCTCTATGTAGCATTCAGACTGTTTTGACCTCGATAATGACATTGACATTGATTAATGCATTTGGTACGACTTGATTGTCATAAACATATGCAACAGTATGGCTGCGTTCCAGATGACGTTAATTTTGACCAAAACGCTCAAAACGTCCCCTTCTGCCGTTCCCTTTGGCGACCGGGGTCGTTTTGATCGCGGCTATGACGTCACTCATGACGTCATCATTATCGCTCAAAACGACCCTTGAGTCTTGACGAAGATGGGTCAAAGTGGCGTTCTAGTTTTTTTTTTTAATTTTAACGTAACTATATCGCGAAAGCCATGTTCGAAAAGTTTTCAGGAGAGAATAGAGACAAAAAACTTTATATTATTTCATTACGAATAATATTTTAATTAAATAACATTTTATGAAATATTTTGATTGAAAAATAAATTGTTTTAAATGAAAGGTCAAATGATTTCTTATAAAATGTAATAATTAATACTAATTTTCATCTCTCCTATACCTGTTGATTGTACTTGACTAAGCATTAGGCGGTATATTAATAAAAATATAACCTATCGTTTATATGTATAATATACATATAAACGTTAGGTTAGGTTAGTTGTGGTAATAGTAACCACAATATTATTGTGGTAATAGTCAATATTCAAAGTAAGTATGTGGTTTTGTTATTTGAAATATGATTCAATGTGAAAACTCAAATATAATAAAAGTTTAACTATATTAAAATATGATTACTTAATTAAAAAAATGTCATACTAAAAACGAAACAAATATAATATTATGTATTTTATTTGTAAAATAAATGTAACTATAAACAATAAAATTACTTTTATTTGCGACTTGAAGAAAAGGATCGTAATATCCAAGTTCGGTTCAATGTACCTATGTATAAAAAAAAAACTTAGTTCTTTTTTTAAACTTTTCTCAAAACGCTCAAAACGCTCCATAATCTGTTCCACTTGGGTTTGTATCACTGACGCTCACATGCTAGTGGAACGGGAAAAACTACGGTCTTGAGCGTGAGCGTTTCTAACGTCATCTGGAACGCGGGGTATATATACCCCGCGTAATTTGCGCATGCACAATGTTTGCATTGAAAAACGAAACGAACACGACTAATGTCAATGGTTTATGGCCGCCATAACTCTTTCTGTATGCTTTCAGTTGTCAGTTTTCAGTTTGACAAATTTTTATTATGTCAGCGTGTTCCTAAACTATTACCAGTATACTGGCCTAATCACTTAGGCCAATGATCGCTTAGGTTTATAAAATATTAATAAAATTAACAAATGATTTGTCACACTTGACAGTACACTGATATTTTTTTGGAAACACAACCCATCCTGCAGATAATTTCAGATCGGTGAAGAACCAATAGAAAATCTAGAAGTGTTTATCCTTACGCCATCTAGTTAAGATTGTTAAAAATAAAATTAAAAAATATAAATGAAAATCCATTGGAATTGAGATACTATAATACTTTATCTATGTAAAAAATGAAAACTGAAAAATGACATTTTTCATTCATGTCATTCATGAAGCCCCAACGCCCCCAAGCGGCATTGACTCATCTTTGACATCTGACATTGACATTGTCTTTATCTTTGGTCTTACTTGTCATAAATGTCAGTTGTCACCATTCACTTGTGAACGGCTGTCAGCACCTGCCACCTGTCAGTTAATTTCAGGCATTCTGTGAAGGTGGTCTTATCTACAATTTTATCGTATTTATTTACGAAAGTTTAGATATAAATTAAAATTTTCGTTCATACTGACAAATTAAATGCTCTCAGTATTTAAATCGCTTTAATATTTAATCCGATTTGAAGATCTTAATTCGCAATTGTTGATTTATGATGAGGTTATTAAAGTAATGAAATGCAGCATTTTTTAGAGTCCTATAGAATGCGTTTTCTGAATTAAGCACTTTATTTTGCTGATCGAAGTTACAAGTCAATGATGGCTACCCCACAAAAAGATATCGAATTAAGTCCCGTGAACCCAGAAAATAGCGGTAGAAAAATTTCGACGGATAAGATGAATCTACCGGTTCAAGACGAAGAAGACGTTATAATAGGACGCTTCCGAAAGATAAGTTCAGCAAAATCTATGGCCGCTACCAACGGGAACATACAATATCCTTCTGAGATTAAACACGATGTGGACTTAGAAAGTGGCCTTCAGTTTAAGACCAAAGAAGCAGAAAAAGAGAAGTTACTGGTACCTAGTAACGGTGATGTCAAAGCGACTAGATCTCCGGTGACGAAGAGCAGTTTTCGTGATACAGAGAAGCCTTCCAGATTTAAGGATCAACCCTCATCTACAAGATTCCAAGTAAGTTTACTCATATTATACTTCTATATTTTTATAGGCTCATATATATGTGTATACCATTATTAGTGCCTGGGACAACTTTTTATGACCGCACAGTTGGCACACAGTAGCCTATAATAATATTATTTGCAAACTGATTGTTTATCGATTTTTATTTTTCACACTCAAATTAAATCAAAATCGTTTTATTTGCTTAGGAATATCTGGGCTATCAGTCTATTTTATTACATTAATAATTAATTTGGTGGAATATTTAAGAATGATATGGAAGTTATTACTTTTATGTAAGTTGGCAGATAAGTTTTAAGTGGCTTGGTACTAAAGTCAAACTACATAGGTGGCGAGATATCCAAACTTCACACCTATGAATAATAAAAACTAAGGAATCGTAACTCCTATACTATTACCGTTTTAAATTTGGTTCCTTTTGATCTGTCATGTAACGTCAGCCTAGTACCACTCAAGGTCACCTAAATATTGCAAATGTATTGAAATGTGTACCTAGGGTACACTTTTTTGGCAAGTATTGTGGAGTATGCTTTTTGACGGAGTTACTTTTCCTTAGTTTTTATTATTCGTAGCTTCACACCCTTTCCTAACCCGACCTATATGAAGTTTAACTAAAAAGTTTGAGAAACCCTAATTTAACATATTATGCCCAGCCGCATTGACACTGAAATGAGTTAAGTACTCAACAGGAACATGTGACGCAATACTGATAAGCAAATGTACCTACTTCAACACGTTGGTTTAATTGTACAAAGCCACACAGGAAGCTACACAATATGAATCTGAAAACAATCTTGTGTGTGCCCACAGCTATTGTAATAGCTGATAAGCCATCATGTAGTCATATGCATATTACAAACTAGATATCCATGGCTATTCACATAAGTAAACCCTCGCTAATCCGGCCCCTAGCTAGTTTGGCGCCCCTTGTAATCCGACATATCTATGACTAACCAGTGAGCCAGTGGCCAAAATAATGTTTTAAATAAGTACCACAATCAACCAATTAAGTATGGTACATATAAACATTATTTTGGCCAATCTTTATTTAGGTAAGTAATTTTTTTTTTACAATTATTCAAGGTTATAGCTCGCTGATATAAGTACTTAGCTTTAGGAAAATGATTTGAAGTTGAGATAAAACCTTATGATTATAATTATAAGGTGTTCAAATGTGTAAAAATGTATGCAGTACTCTAGAATCCGACAAATTCGCTAATCCCACATGGTCTATTATATGTCGGATTAACGGGGGTCTATCGTATTCTTATAAAAACTTTAAATCTCTGAAAAAAGGTGCTTGAATTTGAAAAAATTATTTATAAAATTAATGAAAAAAAAATCCACCATAGATAAAGTATTAAGTATAGTATCTCAATGATATCCACAGCCGGACATAATATAACCTCCTCCTTTTTGGAAGTCGGTTAAAAACTGTTGCGACTTGAGGCTGCTAGTAGAACTTAAAGTTACGTTACGTATAAATTAGTAAAGTGTATGTATAATTGCATTTAATTACTGGCTCCAACATTACTTTGTACTTCAAGGCTTGTAGACCAAAATCTGTTTATCCGTTTAGAAGCTTCGATACCTCAAACAGACATACGCGCCGAAACTATAACTCGTAGGGGGTTAAAATGTTTCCACGGGTGCGTTATAACGGTCTAGGTCAGAGCCGATACCGATAAATCATAATAGGGGCAAATTGGATAAGTACACTTCCCATAGCCTCGGCGACGTCTTACTGTAGGGCGTGTGCACACCGCTGAGCTATAGCACGTGCTATAACGCGCTCGTATTAGTCTTAGTGCGATAAAATATAGCCTATAGCCTTCCTCCATAAATGTGCAGTTTAACACTGAAAGAATTTTTCAAATCGGACGAGTAGATCCTGAGATTAGCGCGTTCAAACAAACAAACTCTTCCCAATTATAATTATTGTCGCCTATACTTTTTGATTGGGTTCCAAAAAATTTTCGATAATCGCCAGTTAGTACAAGTACTTTTTTATTGGTCTTGAAAGTAGAGTCTACCTTTTTAGCTAGGAAGAATGTAACATAGTCTTTGTGTAAGGTGTTATTTAAATATGAACTCAAATCGTTAAAAGTTTAAGAGGGCGACTAACTCCAAAAATCAAACATCGTCCTTCTCTCTTCACACTCACGCCCGTCTTTCATATGCCAGGTGAAAAAGAACGACGCGGATTCATCGCCAAATTAGTTTTTTCTCAATAACTCGATAAATATACAACATTTAAAAAATCCGCTTGGTCGATCTCTCAATAAAATATTCATTGATGATAGAATTTTATACAATGTGTTAAAATATTAACTTAGTTTTTTTTCAATTTTTTTTTATTTATGTAATAAGGGGGCAAACGAGCAAACAGGTCACCTGATGGAAAGCAACTTCCGTCGCCCATGGACACTCGCAGCATCAGAAGAGCTGCAGGTGCGTTGCCTGCCATTTTAAGAGGGAATAGGGGAGGGTAGGGATGGGAAGGGAATAGGGGAGGGTAGGGATGGGAAGGGAATAGGGGAGGGTAGGGAAGGGAATAGCGTAGGGGATTGGGCCTCCGGCAAAATCACTCACTCAGCGAAACACAGCGCTAGCGCTGTTTCACGCCGGTTTTCTGTGAGAGCGTGGTATTTCTCCGGTCGAGCCGGCCCATTCGTGCCGAAGCATGGCTCTCCCACGTATAAAGTTCAATGCACGGTTATGGCAATAAATGAAAAATTCGTGAAAATTAGATGCATCTTTGTGAATTTTTTCTATCGAGAGAATTTTAAGATATCGTGTTTTTGCTCAGATTAAATTCTCGGAAATATATTGTAGTACCGTATCTAATTTTAGAAAATGAAACAATGTGGGGATTATTTTCAAGTATAAAAATGAATTATAAAATCGACAATTTAGGGTTAGTCGCCCCCTTAAGGTGAAGTTCTTACACTGCTAATGTGTCGCATAACTCACAGACGATTTGAAATGCGAACATTGAAATATTTTCCAAATAACTCCGAACATAGAGCTAGTCGATTCAGTAACTTATTTGTCAACAAATAAGTTGATGGTTCATGGAAATGTACCATAACATATTTATGTTAACTGCTAATTAAAACGACTTAGGACGCGAGGCCCTCCGTCGACGGAGAACCCGGGTGGAGGCGTGTACCTATGAGACATTTTCTGATCTCAAGTACATAATACGGATGCTCGTACGGTGAAGGAAAACATTGTGAGGAAACCCGCACATAGTTGGTCCCAGATGTATTGACTAGTTCTTTCCTCTGGTCTAGGCCGACTATGATGCGAGAATGCCGTATGTGCTTGGGCAACCATACGGACATTTAAAAATCTTGTCCCAGGCACTACAGTATTTGAGGAGTGGTTACTTCGCTCTGAAAATACTGTATAAATTATCCACAACGGATGTAAAGGTTAGTTTTTTTTAACTAGCACGAAATAAAAAACCATTCATAATATCTTCTTAACAATTACCCTACTCATGCAGCAATCTCTTTCAATATCCACAGAATTTATCGCTCATAGTGTGAGCAAGTCTTATCATACCTTAAGGAGACGTAGTTTACGATACTAGATCCAACCGGTATTCTATACACATGTGGAGTTTCGACATACTTTAATCGTTTAAAAGATAGTATTGTTAATATTTTTTTTTATGAAATAAGGGGGCAAACGAGCAAACGGGTCACCTGATGGAAAGCAACTTCCGTCACCCATGGACATTCGCAGCATCAGAAGAGCTGCAGGTGCGTTGCCGGCCTTTTAAGGGGGAATAGCGGAACAGGGGAGGGTACTTAGGGAAGGAAAGAGGGGAGGGTACTTAGGGAAGGAAATAGGAGAGGGTAGGGAAGGGAAAAGGGTGGGGGATTGGGCCTCCAGTAAACTCACTCACTCGGCGAAACACAGCGCAAGCGCTGTTTCACGCCGGTTTTCTGTGAGCCCGTGGTATTTCTCCGGTCAAGCCGGCCCATTCGTGCCGAAGCATGGCTCTCCCACGTCACAAAATGTTTAGTGTTACATGCTCTTTTTCCTAGCATAGCCCTGCGGCCTGCCGTCACATTGCAGCCGTAATACATCCTGATTCCTGAGCTTAGAACTTCTGAGCTATAGACAACTCACATTAACGAACGCTTATGTCAATTCTATGCATTTTCATCGGCGATTCTATAACGAAGCGAAAACGAAAAGATTTTTGCTCACCCCCCAGTTTACCGGGACTCAAAGTATCTCCATGCCAAATTTCAACAAAATCGGCTCAGTGGTTTGGGCGTGAAGAGGTAACATACAGACAGATAGACACACTTTCGCATAATATATAATATTATATTATATTAGTATGAATAAGACAAAGACGGTTCACGAGACATAAATTATTTTTATTACGTGTTGATTTTTTAAAAATAATTCGATGGTTTTCGACAAAATATTGATGTTTGTTTGTATTTTCTTTGAAACAAGTCGTAATTTGTTTGTATGTAGCCATATTAGTTTCCAGTTGGCCTTCGGTTCAACTCTGAACTGGGATTTAATTAACCCGCTTAAAATCTTCCTTAGATCATTATTATGCCTTAGGAAACAAAGTAATAAATACATAATTATTACTTTAACTTAAGTCTTTTTCCAGATAAAAAAATAAAAAGACTGGTAAGTGGTGCTTAAAAAATCTGCTGTAATACCTTTCTCTTTCATAGTTCGTAAGTTCTACTCGATAGTGTTTTGTTTACTGTACTTTACTTATATAATTAAAAAAAAAATACTACTGCAACCCAGTAATTATTACCATTTATGCAAATACTATAGTTGTTCCTAATCAAATAAAAGCATACTAAATGATTTCATGGATAAATGTCACACGCAAAGTAGAGACAAGACGTGCAATTGAAATATTAGCACGTATTTGCAATTATAATATCGTCGACTTGTTGCGAAATATTGACGCCATGTTGCCTCGTAAAAGTGGCAAATAAAATCTAAAACATACACGTGTCAGTGGAGCAGGCGAGTCACTAGCATCTGCCATGCTACCTGCTGCAGATATAGCCATATGAATTTCAGATGAAGAGTGATAGAGTAGAGCCAGGGACAGCCAGACTTTTGTCTAATAAAAGCTGAAAGTTTTCCTTTTAAATATGACCACTAAGGAGTACTAAGGAGGTAAGAACGACCAGCAAGTATAGAGTTTCGGTGGCGGTTACTTTAAGAGGTATCCAGTTCTGAAGGTCTACCTAACCTTCAATATATTATAAAGTTAGCTCAAAGCTTTTAAATTCTATTTTTATTGGGGTAACTGTATAAATCTCGTCTTCCACAGGCCACTGCCGTGCCGGACATTTTTGACAGTTGAGACGGGGAACCTCCACAATCCATGTATAGATATGGCGGATAGCCATGATTGTTACTATGACTCGGAAGTCGTCTTTAACATGCACAATATACCCAAGTCTATCATAGGCAACAATCGAGGAATATAGTATATGTACTACGTACTTACTACTACAAGATTACAAACATGTAGATTGTAGACTCTATACACTCTACAATTTCGTTATTTATGTTAATTCAGTATTGTTGTGTTTGGATGATGATAGCACAAAATCTTTCGATAAATCCTAAATCATTGTAAACTTAACACGCAGCCATGCTTAGTCATAGCTTGGAATTTGGATATCTGAAATTAGGAGGTGGAAATGATGAAGTTGTTGAATTGAATGTTTGAAGAATGATTATTCTGATATTTAGAAATATCAGAATAATCATTCTCCTTCAACTTAGGAAAATGCAGGCTAATCGTCTGACAAGAAAGATGATTGTAGGTTCATCATTTTCGCGAGTGACTGTCAAGTCTGCCATATATCCTGCAGGCCAGGCTATTTATAGCTGGTCTTATTTTAGCCCTGCCCACTCGAGTCCGCTATTTTCATATTATGCCTTAAGTGGTACTAATTTGTATTCGCTGACACATTCGAAAACTTATTGGAATGTAAAGCCACTTTCGATTTGGATAAATTACTCTTTTTATGACCTATCGCTTCTCCTGAATTGTAATCGAAAGTGGAGTGGGTATTGTCACATTTTTTGCCCTGGAAAATGTTATCAATGTCTGAATAATAATAATAAAGTTTATTTGCAACTACATTCTGAGGATACTTAACTGTAATTAAATGATAATTTTGGATTGGAATTTTTTTCTTGGAAGTCGGTTAAAAATAGAACAATGAATTAATGTTAATAATATGTTTAGCTTATCTAACATTCTAAAATTGGTCACCATCATCATCATCATATCAGCCTATGACCGTCCACTGCTGGACATAGGCCTCTGTCAATGAACGCCAAGATGACCGATCTCCTTCTACTCGCATCCAACATGGGCCTGCAACTAAACGGAGATCGTCGTCCCACATAGTTGGAGGTCGACCTACACCCCGATTTCCCAGCCTTGGTCTAAAATTGGTCATGGTCTTTAAATGCGCCTGCAATACTTCTTGAATGTTCGGTCCGCCATAGAAATGTGGTGGTAACTGGTAATATTCCATCATGTATTTGCTGATGATATTGCGATAACAATATTATAACCATAAATCACTCGTAGAATTTAGTACAGTCCAACCGGATTGTACTAAATTCTACGAGTAAGTGTTGCCAAATTCAACATACTCGTAGTGAAATAATCTGGTAGTAAAATTTAATATTACGGAAACTTTGATATTGTGTCCAAGTTTGGGTAGGACGATGTAGATTGTAGGGTGACGACTAGACCCGGTGGCCCCACATTTCCCGTGGATCTGTCTTCTGTCACTACTGACAGAAGACAGATCCACGGGAAATGTGGGGCCACCGGGTCTAGTCGTCACCCTACAATCTACATCGTTCGCTACCGCTACCGGCGCAGAAAGGAATACGGTCGGGTTTTAGTGGGTAGAGCTGCGGCCACTTACCATCCATCGGTCGCAGCAAGTCCCACATACCCCGGTCGTCCTCCCCAGCACTGCCGGGGATCATAATGACATTTCCCGGCAAAAAAAATGACGTCGGAAGAGCATGTAGAATTTGATCCTACTCTAGATCTCTCACCACCTAGGTGAGAGATCTAGAGTATACTAGGTGCACCTGTTAATTCGAGAGTAATGGAACTCTCTCACTCTGAGTTCGTTAAAGTTACCTGCGTGGCCTCGTACAAACCAGCAGCCATCAACGGAAACTCTGAAAGGCTTGGAGAGCTAATTTCAGAAACTTACATATGGGCGATTCCGCTAGAGACGACCCTCAACACGAATTTTTAAAGTATAGCATTTGTTAATTTTTTTTATTGAATTATAAATAAAAAGATGTATATTTACTAGCAAAAGAACTTTTATGACTAAAAATTGTAATTTGAATGATTTACAGCATTTTGAAGTGATATTATCTAACGGCGCGAGAAAAACTGCTTATATCCAATATCCATACTATTATAAATGCGAAATTTGTCTGTCTGTCTGTCGACCGTCTGTCTGTCTGCCTGTCTGTTACCTCCAAGCCCAAACCGCTAAACCGTTTTTGTTAGTATGTAGATACTTTGAGTTCCAGGAAAGGACACAGGATACTTTTTATCCTAAAAAAATGCGCGATGAAATAATTTTGGCGCTATGGAATTGCAGGCTTCTTCTTTTGCATGTATATTGTATACGTTTGAGGTAAACACTGAAGAAGTAGCGAATCGATAACATACGGTATTAACTATTAAAGGGAACTATAATAGTAGGGGTTATTGGACAAATGTACTGAGCCGAACTTCCGATACATTTTTTTCGCATGTAGCCTTGAAAGAGGTTATTTACTTACTAGTTACTACTTACTAGCTACTAAAAAAATCGTATGGCCGATGTCGTGACAGAACATGCGTATATAATTTAGTTTATGAATTCGGTGCGCAGTACTTTGAGAATATATATGTATATGTCGCAGGGAAAAGAAGATATCAGGGATATCCCGAAATCCCTAGGGATATCACGAAATCGCGGTAGATACCGAATATTCTTGTTTCTTACGTCTTCTTACTAAACAAATCTAGTGATATGTCATTTCACTAAACTAAATCTAGTGAAATGTCAGAAAAGCGGAAACGGTCAGTTCCTCAATGATAGAATTTTATACAATGTGTTAAAATATTAACTTAGTTTAATGCACGGTTATGGCAATATATGAAAAATTCGTGAAAATTAGATGCATCTTTGTGATCGAGAAAATTTTAAGATATAGTGTTTTTGTTAGGTCTGATTCTCGGAAATATATTGTAGTATCTATGTCTACAAAATGAAACAATTCGGGGCTTATTTTCAAGTATAAAAATGAATTATAAAATCGTCAATTTAAGGTTAGTCGCCCCCATAAGATAGTGATAGGATATTAGAGCGAGCGAGAGAAATGCGTAGCTCGATTTTTATTCGGCGGTATCCGCTTTTCTGACATTTCACTAGATTTAGTTTAGTGAAATGACATATCACTAGATTTGTTTAGTAAGAAGACGTAAGAAACAAGAATATTCGGTATCTACCGCGATTTCGTGATATCCCTAGGGATTTCGGGATATCCCTGATATCTTCTTTTCCCTGCGACATATATACGTGGAAGAGCCATGCTTCGGCACGAATGGGCCGGCTCGACCGGACAAATACCACGTTCTCACAGAAAACCGGCGCGCTGTGTTTCGCCGAGTGAGTGAGTTTACCGGAGGCCCAATCCCCTACCCTATTTCCTTCCCTACCCGCCCCTATTCCCTTTCCTTCCCATCCCTGCCCTCCCCTATTACCCTATTCCCTCTTAAAAGGCCTGCAACGCACCTGCAGCTCTTCTGATGCTGCGAGTGTCCATGGGCGACGGAAGTTGCTTTCCATCGGGTGACCCGTTTGCTCGTTTGCCCCCTTATTTCATAAAAAAAAACCTTTCGCTATGGGCCGCGTGGGCATGACTAAGTGGTAACACATTGTATTGGTTTGTGGTATTACACCACACGATTTGTCGTCCGTCAATGCAATCGACTTATCGGATTGTATCAAATTAAAAATATTTGATATATTTGGGTTTAATTAATATAAAAGTACTTAATTCTGAGTTACTACATCTGAAACAGTGCTGCGCCTCTAATACTCTTATTCAGCAGGCTAGCTTTGAATTTTTTTGCATAAGTCATTAATTAAGTTTGCTCTTTTCAGTTTAGGAACCCTTTTTACAATTGAATGTTATCCAAAAACGTAGTACATAATATAATAATATCGTGTCGTACATTGCAACAAAGCTTCACCGTGTCACGAAAAATATTTGATGGATTACCGATAAGTCTCTCTAGTTTGAACTCTATCGTCATCGCAATAAGTTATATTTAAGCTTGTATCTCTTTAGAAATCTATTACAGTAAATTCCGATAACGCCGTATTATTCCATGGAAGTAAAACTTAATAGGATCATGAACTGTAGCTGTAGCAGATTTTAATTCTGTTTATTTTTGAAATCAAGGACCTAAAATGAAATGAAGGAATCCTTTTTTATCGTTAAAGGATCTATCTAAAGCCTTAGAACATCCTGACGTATAATTTATAAATGACCCCTTTTTGAAAATCAGTTTTCTAAGACATTCTGTGTTTTTTTAACACTTTATCTAATCACTTAACACCTACTTTAAAGCTTTAATTACTTTATGTACAATTATCTATTCTGTGACTTTACAAATATTTAACTTTGACATCCCTTTAAACTTGAGAGCCATTAGCCGGTCTCCGGGATCCCACACCGCCCTCCTTTATACCTTCAGCGCCCACAAAGGGTTGTTATCGCCCACATTGGGAAAGGCTGGTTTAAGTCTTATCCTAAGTCGGATATTTGAAGTAGATTACGTTCCCTGCGGCGCGGCGCTCCCTTTTATCAAGGAATTGCTAAAGCGTCTTATTAGTTCCTAACTTCCTACCAATTTAGTAATGGTCGGATACACGTCATTACTCCCTACTATATCTATTGGCTAGGCACATCCTGAAGGCCGCACATGTACAAAAAAAATGGTGGCCTTGATCATTCTGGTGTAATACGCGTGGCACCCAAATGATTGGTCTTTTAATGGCTTCGATACATGTGTAAAGAAATGAAGGGCATTTGACTAACTATGTGCCTATGTACATAACGATTACACATGGATTCAAAGGCAGAATAAAGTCGTAAAGGAATCTATATTCTATAGCTTTGCTAAGAATTAGAATTAATATTAACGGATTCGCAATTCCTCAATTTTCGCATAAATTGTAATTATTTTAATACAGCAACAGATAGAGAATTAAATTTTAGGGAAAATTGTAAATGACTTGAATGGACGCTATAAAGCTTATCAGAAGTATCGTGGGAGGAAATATTAGATGTTCTGTATTAGAGATTCTACTTATTGTATTAGGGGCTGGAAATGTGTTATAAATTATTTAAGAATTAAGTTTTGTTAAGTTTATTAATTTCAACGAAATTATCGCCAACAAACTGTTGTGCAGTTTGGCGATTTTTATTGTATAGGGTAATATTGTAAAACATTTTATGAATAAAGATATAAAAATAAATAAAGATATCCACAGCCGAATATTTAACCTCCTCCTTTTTGGAAGTCAGTTAAAAAATAATGGTGTATCATGCGACCCTCTGTATTTGCAGGACATGGAGGACAAGCACTCTGAGGCGACGGAGTCCGCAGGTGAGGACAGCGACGATCCTCTCACCACCACCGACACGAAATACGGGAAGAGCTTCAGGTGAGTTCCATCTATCAGAAGCTTTGGTCTAGCAAGCCTTTCGAATCCAGAAACCGCTGAAGGTGGTTCAATTTCAGCGTGAAAACTACAAAAAAAAATCCACTTGCTTGGTTTAATGCCTTTTAAGTATAGTTTTCACAGAGCCAGTACTGGCTGCCAATAAGACTGGCACCCAGTATTGTCTTGGTATATGCCGCGTGTGAACAGTTTTTCAAGCCAGGCCAAACTGTTCACACGCGGCATATACCAAGCCAATACTGGCTCTGTGAAAACTATACTATACACTAATTTCTTGACAGTCAGTTCATGGTGATGTTCATTGGGATCACTAAAAAGTAAGCTTTTTAGCAACTAATAAGCTAATGGTACCAATGCGGAGATTGAATTTACGATCTCTGCAGAGCCAAATCTTTTATATTTTAAGAGCTGCTTGGTCACCGGACAATATAGGCGTGTATAACGTCCATCATTATTTGTCTTCAGGCACTTCACAAGAGAAGCCCTGCCTCGGCTCGACAACTACCGCAACGTGATGTCGCTGCACGCGGTGCCGAGGCCCACCCTGGACGAACTGCACAACGCCTCTCTCTCCAGAAAGGTTGGTAACATCCTTGCTTGAATACTCGTAAGAGGGTAGTTCCTAGCTTAGAAGCTGGATAGTCGGTGGCAGCCCTAACTTGACTGTCCTAACCGCAACGCGACGCGTAGATGCATTTTAATTTGTACTGAATTGACAGATTTTAATTTCGTGAGACGTCTTAAAAATCTGTCAAATCCATATAAATTTAAAAATATGCCTCCACTCCACTCGCGTTGCGGTTTGAATTGACTCTAACAGGTAGCACCTAGCTCATTTTCGGAATAGTGTGTTAGACACTTAGAAGTTAGATGGTCGGTACACAGCCATAGTTTATCAGGCTAATTACCGGAAACTACAGAGATCATCTTGAACTCTCTTAGACATTGGAACAGAGAGATTTTTATCTACTATTAACGTCGGAAGTCCACAAAAACGGGTTTATCACTTGCCTTTTTAGAAATGTGCAAGACATTTAAGAACTGTGGCATAACACGATATAACAGGATATCTTTAACCCAGCCAGTGCAAATGGGTCTAATAATATTATAATTTATGTGGTGACACTTTTCCTAAGTAGAGCTCACCACAACAATTCTCTACGTGTTCGCAGTGCTACGGTAGTTAAGATAACGAAAATAAACAGTCATGTAAATTCTTAAGCTAACGCATACTTTACATTGAGACATAGGCATGCGCAATTGCGCATTGCAATAGGTTATCTATAATTTGTTCCGACTTCCAGACCTGATAAGAATATAATACTGAGGTCTAGATTATAAGCTCTAGAGTCTAGACACTAACAATGAGATGCCATGTGGTAGAATATATTATGTAAGGACCAATAGCTGTTGTTTGTGTATGCGATGAGAACAATTAGTTAATGAGTGACAATTGTCAGGTAGGGGGCTTAAGTAGAGACTAGAGGTTAAACGCCAAGGTTAAAGCTATTGCCCAAGAAAGTGGGAGATCTCCTAAAGACGCACTCGACAAATGTTAGTGTCAAGAGTTCTAGACCTTAGAATCTAGACCTCAGTACATTCTTATCATATCTGGAACATTTAATTTAGATTACCTGTTGCAATGCGTATACCTATGTCTTAATGTAAAGTAACTTAAGTTTCGGATCGAACGGCTCGCCAAGTTTATTTTACCAATAAATTAAAAGACCGTTTGCTGTGAATAACGATAATTATTATATTCTCTCTATATATGGTGCTAAATATAATGTGTCCAGAGTTATTTCATCCGACTAGATTGTTATGCCGAAGACAGAAGGATCAGTTTCATAAACCCCAATGATGAAGGCGGATGCTTATTATTATTAGCTACGTCTATTGTCTACGCCTATGGCTGCCCTCCATGGTCCTGATTTAATTACCCTCACTTGACATGGGTCACATGTCGTAGGTGTAGGATGCACTAGTGCTTGTTGCAATCAAATATGTCTCAAGTTCAAGATTGTCTGGACTCTGGATATGTAATAATTTTTTAACAAAAAATTGAAACCGACTTCCAAGGTAAAAACAATACTTTTTGATAGTATTTACCTCGAATGCTTCAGAAAAAATCGAAATCACTAAATTTTGCCATACAAATTTCAAGTAGTCCCCTCGATTCCTCATGGATCCCATCATCAGATCACCACTTTTGTGAACATGGTACTAAATTCGAGCTAAACCCTATACAACACAAAAATAATTTTGAAAGTCGAATCATAAACGGCTGAGTAATCGTTGAACATACAAAAAAAAGTACATACAGCCGAACGTATTACCTCCTCTTTTTTGGAAGTCGGTCAAAAAAACGTGCTCACAGCCTTTTTATACTTAGCAATTTTGTTTATATGTTCAAAAACTTGGTATCAATTCCACTACTAAAGGTAGCTAACAGCCAACTATTAGTTTATAATAGATACTAAATTACTAATTCACTGTAGATGGTGCAGTGAATTTACGATTGCGTGACTCATGCATTGTTTAACTCGACTAATTATTAGTCTATGATTTAAAACACTGTGACATCATTTTGCAATGGGAAAGCCAGTCCTTTATCTTATGAAACGTATTAAGAGAAGAGCAGATGAATCATCTAATTGTAAGAGATTACCTTGGGTACGCGAAGCACCACAGGAGTCAAATCCTCTGTTTTTGGCCGTCCTGATCTTTAAAATCCCCCTTGGGTTTCCATTTACCTCAAAAGCTGTCGTCAGTACTGGCACAGAATATATTATATTAGTAGTACCAACAGAATTCCCACTAGCGAAACCCGTTTAAAAAAATAACAACTCATGCTACGATACTATAAAGTTCAAATTTCGACCGCGCAGTGCTCTTTAAGGACGGGAAATGCATTACGCATCCCCCGCCCCCTCGGGTATGTCGGACTCCCTCCGCAGAGGTTTACCGACTAAAACCCCCCCATGCCCTCGTCAACGCTACACGCGGAGGAGCGGGATCGCAACACATTCAACCGCGTACAGTGCTAGGTGCCTACAATTATATTTGCCTACATGTGCGCTCTCTTTCTATCGCGTAAGAGGTACCCTTTCTGACGAAATCAAGATTGTCACCTTTTAGAAAATAAAATAATCTTCTCTTAATTACTAGAGCTACTAATAGCAAACTCTTTTATAGTGATAAACAAATTTTAGTAACCCAACGTATATTTTATAATAGTTTTATATTTCATTATAGTGTAGCTGGTCAGGAATTTTTTAGAACTTAAACATAGTAACTTGTGTTTATTCATGTGTAGTATTCGGTTTGCTTGTAACAAATTGGTTTATTTGCTATGTTTGTGTATTTTTTTAATCTTTTTTTTGTATTTTAAATTCTTAAATTACTTTATTGAAATATTTCTTTGACTTTTTTTCAATTGTTCATATTTATCAGATTAATAACGATTCTGTCACAGCGGTTAAATCAGTACGTGTATATGCGACGAAAAAATCTTGCGCGTGCGTCACCGCTCGCTTGTGAGTCCCTTGTGATTAGGGTTACCATCTAGGTATTACAAAAGTCCTGACAAAAAGCCGGACATTTCAATAAAAGTCCGGACTTTTGACTATTTGTAGTACTTAGTTAAAAGAACAAAAAAAAAAACATTTTTCACCTTACCCACGCACGACACGATATTTTTAAAATTTGCAACACTGTTTTCAGGGTGGCAACTCTGTTTTTATGTTGGCAGCACTGATGGCGCCAGCCAGTCCACCGCCACCAGTATAATGTTACAACGATAAACTAACGCACGTACATACGTCGATGTAACTTTACTAGTTTTATTTCTCATATTTCATCAAGTATTAAAAATCCGGGAAATGAGAAGGCCGGACGAAGTCCGGACAAGAGTCTAAAAGTCCGGACATGTCCGGATTAATCCGGACGTATGATAACCCTACTTGTGATCTGCCCCTTTAAAGGGGTACTTACAGTTCGATACCTAAACGCGCGAGTGGGACAGGACTGGTACTGGTTTATAATGATGCTTGACCAGTAAAGGCTTTAAAACCATGAACAAAGGCAGTATTTTTGTAGTTTAGATGTTATTCTAGATTTTTAATGCTCATAAAATAGGAGAAAGAAAGCTTATCTACATTTATCTTATACTAAGTACAGTCGACGACAAATCCGCTCTAATTTTAACCCTTTGCCATGTAATAAAATCGAAAAGTGGTCAACTGAAAAGTATCTTTGGCTCTAATTGCCATGTAATAAAATCGGGTAGAAACCTGAACTATTTTTGGCTTTACATACTACTTAAAATAGTAGGTAGAACACACATCTGCGTATTCGTAACCTTCAAAGTGTAGCATGGACAAACACCTGCCTACTAACTACTGGAGGTCTTAATAGCGCTATCACGTTTTTATGGCGCATTGATTATGACATGAAGTACAGTCGACAGCTACTGTGTTGCGAATTTGCTTTTTTGAATTATTTTTATTTGATATTTATTCGTTAACCACTTTTTTGACGATAAGTGGCCACGTGCGAGTTTCTTAAGCCGGTTCTTCTCGCCGGGTTAGTTCCCGAACCGGTGGTAGGTCAACACGTAGACATTCTGAAAAGATTTGTTTCAAATTTACTCAAAAATAATAAATCGTAAGGTATTTTGCTGATAACTCACAACAAACTTTAGTGACGAATCTGACGATGGTAGTTCGACAAAGCATGAAATCCCTTAAGAAATAGTTGACACACCATATTATATCATTAAACTACCTGCGGGACTAAAATGGTCACATTTAGCAATTCCTCTCAATCAATTCAGCAAATGAATTGTCAAAACTGTCAAACTGACAAATGTCAAATCAGTACAAAAATACAGAAATTAATTGCAAGCAGAGTTGCATTTTGCGATTTTAGAAAAATGAATCATATTATGATTCATATCATGATTCTTCAAAGCGACCATTTTAGCCCCGCTGGATGTCATAATATTATTATTAAAAAACCTTAACTAATATTTACATGTGACTGTACATACAAAGCGACATATAACAATTCATATTTATTTGCACTCTGCCTTATGTAAACAGCGTACAGAACAAACCAGTTATGTTATTGATTTATGAAATAAGTAATACAATTATTTATTGCTGTCCATAAACATTAATTAATAAATAAGCAAGATGCGACATCAAGATAATGAAAGTTGAATATTTTAACGTGCTTGTTGCCCATTCACTTTTATGCAGCTTCTTCATTTTGAAATTTTTGGCCCATGATGGACAAACGATTACGAATTTGTATTTGTCTAATATAATTTTTAATGGATTTACACATATTCAATGGCAAGCTCTCTGTTACCTAACTGATACTAACTTCTCTATTGAAACTATTATCCTATCCAACTTTGCTATGGAAACCATCGGACGCTATTTGATTATAAGTACTTCAAATACGAGCGTATTCGTCTTTTGACGTCATGTTTGAATACCGTAGAAACAGTGGTAGGCACCATTTAGGACAGTTCCGAATGTGTAAGCCTCCAGCCAATTTGGAAGTAAAACATAATATTTCGTTACTTATCCTGCAGCACTCAGAGACGAATATTGTTTACTTAACTAATTAAAATATAAAGATATTGACATTTAAGCCCCATTACCTGTCAAAATCTATATTAAATTCCAGTTTATCATCATTAAATGTCTCAGACTACGGCTGATAGACTGACAGAGTGTAAAACTAGTGGGAGGCATTATGTAAAACTATTTCTCCTACCTTTTTACTAATTTGGGAATCAAAACATATTGTTCCATTTGTTTCCAGCCCGGGCAAACCCTGGAGAAGGATCTCTCGATGCCGTCGCTCCCCTCATCATCAGTAAAGTTCGGGTGGGTGAAGGGCGTGCTGATGCGATGTCTGCTCAACATATGGGGTGTGATGCTGTTCCTGCGGCTGTCCTGGGTGGTTGGCCAGGCTGGGGTTGGTGAGGGACCATCTTTACTTTCATCTCTGTACTCAGGAAAAAGAATTTCGAAAATCGGATCACAAGCGACGGAGTTATCGTTGAACATATAAAAAAAATTGTATACACTTAATTTTAATATAGAACCTCTTTCTTTTTTGGAAGTTGCATAAATATAGACTGTGTATTACAAACACAATTATTCTATGTTTTGTCCTTGTCTGATTTGACATTTGGAAACTGGTTTGGGAGAAGAGGACCATTTTAAAATCATGATGTCTTTTTCCGGCTTACAAAGTCGGTTAAATGGCTTAAGTGTCAGAGATTACAGGCTGACAGACATACTTTCTCATAAATAATAATATTAGTATTGAAGTATGTATGGAACAACTCATTGTTTACAGGTCAGTCAGTTCTGCTTATCTTGACGACGTCGGTGGTGACCACAATCACGGCTCTCTCCATGTCAGCTATCAGCACTAATGGCGTTATAAAAGGAGGTAAGTTATGACTTAATTATTTATGTCATCTTGTGCCCTTCGCTTAAATCCTTTGTATAAGTTTTTAAGCGAAGGGCAGAAGATCCTTTGTATAAGTTTCTTTAAACAGCTAAATACTATTCTTATATTATATGTCAAGTTTTGAAGTTTTTACCAATCAAAACGCGTTTCGTATTTGTTGGTTTTGTCACGAGAATACCATTTAAAAGTTTTAAGCAGTAGTAACAAAGTGAATCGAAAGAGGATGAAGCAGCATTGGTGTTGCATTCGAATAGTAGAATCGCAGTTGTCATCATTGTCTTCATTAATATCACTATCGTCGCTAGCATTATCGTCAATAATATCACTAGCATCTTCATCATCACTAGAATAATTACTATCGTCACTATCATCACTATCTTCTCTATCATCATTATCGACAATACCCTCACAATCATCATTAGCATCTTCACCATTACTAGTATCACTGTTCACTCTACATATTTTGTTCCAGGTGGCACCTATTATATGATATCGCGGTCCCTGGGCCCAGAGTTCGGGGGTTCCATAGGTCTGATATTCTCAATGGCCAATGCTGTCGCCTGCGCCATGTATGTTGTGGGCTTTGGCGAGTCCCTCATAAGTCTCATACCGGAGACCGCATACATGGTCAGCAAGAGTTGGGTGAGTTTGGACTTTATGTTGTGTGTGATATGGAGTAGTTTACGCTAGCAAGTTAATTATTAAGAGAAATGGCTCGCTGTAATATCGCGTCAGATAAGAAATCGTCTCGTCTCGTTAAATCTTTTATTCGACGCTAAATTGCACTGCTTAGAAGTGTGACGTATTATGATGACACATCAACAAAGTCAATGCACTGGCGTATATTTCGGAGCGCCTCGACTTGTTTAATTATGAAGAGGAGCTCGATCACTGAATAAAAACATGTGTGGCACTCGGGGCCTGCCGCGGTAAAGCTATTGCATAAGTAAAATTTTTTCAACTTATGCAATTATAATCCGCATACGTCTAGTCGCACGCACACAAACACCGTGCCGAAGACTGGCAACGGTTTGCCGATCGGAATATGGTGTTGGGATTTTTTCGTTACGGAATTTTCTTGATTCGGATAAAAGCTATGCGATAGCTTAAAGCAAACCTCAACCGCAATATTATAGTGCCCTAGTGATAGAGACAAACAGCGATTGGTCCAATCTATAATTAATAACCTCTCAACCTAAACGTGGGAGAGCCATGCTTCGGCACGAATGGGCCGGCTCGACCGGAGAAATACCACGTTCTCACAGAAAACCGGCGTGAAACAGCGCTTACGCTGTGTTTCGCCGAGTGAGTGAGTTTACCGGAGGCCCAATCCCCTACCCTTTTCCCTTCCCTACCCTCCCCTATTCCGTTCCCTACCCTCCCCTATTCCCTTCCCATCCCTACCCTCCCCTATTACCCTATTCCCTCTTAAAAGGCCGGCAACGCACCTGCAGCTCTTCTGATGCTGCGAGTGTCCATGGGCGACGGATGTTGCTTTCCATCAGGTGACCCGTTTGCTCGTTTGCCCCCTTATTTCATAAAAAAAAAACCTCTGTGAGTTCTGTGACATTGACTGTAATGATCTTCAATAGGACCAAGCGATATACGGCTGCATCACGATAGTGGTGCTGACCGGTATCGTGGTGGTGGGGTTGGAGTGGGAGGCCAAAGCCCAGGTGGTGCTTCTGTTCATCCTGCTGGCCGCCATCGGTGACTTCCTAATAGGCGCGGCGATAGGACCCAAGGGCGATGAGGAGGTGGCGCAAGGATTCGTGGGATTTAATAGTAAGTATATTGCTGTCTCTTTCTGAATTGCCTCTGTTTTCCTTCTGGCTTTAAGTGGCCCTAACGCCCAAGGACGATAAGGAGGTGGCGCAGGAATTTGTGGGGTTTAATAGTAAATATTCCTGTCTCTTTCGCTTTTGCCTCTCTTGCTCTTAGTGACACTAACGCGGGATGATTAGTAATGCTTATTTGAGAGTAACAGAAACTGCAAAAGAGGCAATAAATCTATCTCTGTAAGTCGCTGTGAACAAAAAAACAAAAAGTCTTCTGACAGATGACGAAACTCAAAAAAGTTCTAAAATTATATATAAGGATTTTTCACTTTTAAGGGGTAGATATTCCTAGTAACAAGCTCTCTTTATTTTGACCTATAAGGACAAACCCAGTAACAAACCTTTCTATCTATTTCAGTGACAGTATTACGTGACAACCTGGGCCCGGACTACCGCGTGTTTGAGGGAGTACAACATGACTTCTTCTCTGTTTTCGCAATATTCTTTCCCGCAGCTACCGGGATTCTCGCGGGCGCTAACATCTCCGGTGATCTAAAGGTGAGATTATGACTTGGGATAATTGCATGCGGTAATTTTGACAGCTAAGTTAGAAAATCAAATATTGGATACGAAATAAGGTACCGCAAACCAAACACAGTGACACTTATGGCTATATTAAAATGGCTAGTATTAAATGTAACTAATCCGTTTGCGGAACCAACTAACCATTTCATTATATTTTTAACCCCCGACAAAAAAGAGGGGTGTTATAAGTTTGACGTGTCTGTCTGTCTGTCTGTCTGTTTGTCTATCTGTCTGTTTGTCTGTGTGTGTATCTGTCCGTGGCATCGTAGCATCCAAACGGGTGGACCGATTTTGATCTAGTTTTTTTTGTTTGAAAGCTGACATGATCGAGAGTGTTCTTAGCTATAATTCATCATCATCAGCCTGCTCAGTGCTGGACAATCAGGGTTTATCTGGTTCATGAAAGGCCGTTAGCAACTTGTAGTCGTTTGATGGGTTTTATATTTCATTCTAGTTCGTGACATTTGTGAAAATACTAGATATATACGTATACACATAATAATGCAAAGTTGACCTGGTGCTGCAGCATCACCTGGTAATCAATAGGATATCCAACTCCTCGCCGACTTAGAGCAGAGGTTTCGTGTTTGGGCTCATTTTAATTGCGACAACCAGTAAGAAGTAGATAATGTATAAACAGTAAATATTTACATGCTGCTGCTGCAGCATTACCTGGATTCTATAGGAACCGAGCTTCTTATGAACCCAAAGTGGAGGTTTCATGTTTGGGCTCATATTAACGGCCTCATCGAAAAGGACATTGATAGATGGTAATCATGAGAATATGATTCTGTTGATAGGAATTATTCTGCACTATAACCAACACAAGTTTAAAAAGTATGAAATAAAATTAAATTAAGAAATTAAAAAAAACCCCCGCCAAAACAACTTTAAAAAGTAATGAAATAATATTTACTATCTTTAAGTTCAAATAATTCCTAACTTGTGTAAAGTAATATTTTAGTCCATAATTGTTGTCAAGGTGTGTCGGGGGACCGCTAATGTAGATGTTTGATTTCGCATAACAAGTTTAAGGATCAATTCACAGCGATCTGAATCGAGATAGGTAATCAGCGACTTGGCGGTTGTAGGTTGTAGTTTACTTGGCGGTCTCCCGACACACCGTGACAACAATTATGGACTAAAATATTACTTTACACAAGTTAGGAATTATTTGAACTTAAAGATAGTAAATATTATTTCATTACTTTTTAAAGTTGTTTTGGCGGAGGTTTTTTTAAATTTCTTAATTCATTATCATTATACAGCACGAAAAAGCAATGAAAAACATAACACATTACCGATTGACGTGTGAGACAGAAGATCTCGCAGATTGCTGCGTCGCGTACCAACGCTTTGGGTACTAATTAAAAACACTTTTTAAATAATTCCCAAATCATTAGTACTCATATCGACACTCAAATTGCTTTTCAATAGAATTTCACCTGTCTTGCTCTGTACGGAACCAAACCACCGGAAACTATAAACAATTTTGTTCCAGGACCCCTCATCATCTATTCCCAAAGGAACCCTCCTGGCGATCCTGCTGACGACAATATCGTACATCGTGATAGCGGTGGTGGCGGGCTGGACGGTGGTGCGCGACGCGGGCGGCGGCGTGCAAGACTGCGTGCTTGCGGGCACGTGTGCGTACGGCCTGCATCATAGCAACGACGTGAGTATATAAGGTCTAGTTGATATCAGACCGAGCGAAGCGAGCCCTAGTATATTCCACAAACTGAGCACTTTTGTGGGACACTTCACAGAAAAACTATCACGCCTATTGATTTGCGTTTTATTTATATGTAGATGTGTTATCATCGGTCAGTCAAGTTTACGATCTGTTACCGAGTTGATATGTTAGCTGGGACCTAAAGTCTCAATAATTAAGCGCTGAGTCAGCGATTTACAATCAATTTCTCAGCATGGCACCACCATTAAAACAGTTGACTAAGCGCTATATCTAGATTTAGCCTGTACACGAACGTACACTGCTTATTTTCAATTTATTTATAAAAAAAAACAAGACCTTTGCACCCATTGTGGATGATTAACACAGTATTTTCAGAGGAAGTAACCACTCCTCAAATACTGTAAGTACCTGGGACAAGATTTTAAATGCCCGTATGGTTGCTCAAGAGCATTTATCGCAACTTAGGCGGCCTAGTCTAGACGAAAGAACAGGATTAACCGTGTTTTTTTATTTATAAAATGAATACGTAATTCCAGGTTATTCGCCTGGTCTCAGCTTGGGGCCCGTTGGTCTACGGCGGATGTTTTGCTGCCACATTGTCCTCCGCGTTAGCGTCCCTCGTCTCTGCACCTAAAGTATTTCAGGTAAATCTTTTGTTACCCTTGATTTGCTTTATGAAAGCTTAACGAAAAACTATAATTAGATAATAATCTGAAGATAAAAGTAACTAAAAAGTGTTTTGTTTCCAGGCCCTATGTCAAGACAAGCTCTACCCATATTTGGAGTTCTTCGCCAAAGGTTACGGGAGTAATAATGAGCCGGTACGCGGGTACGCGCTCACCTTCATCATAGCTGTCTCGTGTATATTGATGGGTGAGTTATGTGCCAGTAACGACCAGCCATGATATCTTGGCATACATGTTCTTCAACCTTGTTATTGAATTTTTAACTATTGCTGATAATGTTTTGATCATGATGAATAGCTTATTATATTATTATATCTTATTTATATATTATTAGCTTATTATATCAAAACAGCCAAATCTCCGCCTTAACTTTTCTAGATAGGCTAGATGTTTCTGAAGGCTATAAGACTTAAAAATCCGTATATTAATTTTTAAAACGTAAGAAAACATTTTTTAATACAATAATTTGTGCTTCAGGAGGACTAAACCAAATCGCTCCTTTGATATCGAACTTCTTCCTCGCCGCGTACGCGTTGATCAACTTCGCGACATTCCACGCCAACATCACCAAACCTGTCGGATGGAGGCCTACTTTTAGGGTACCTATCTTGAAGCTTAATATATGTTTCCTATTAAATCTCAGGTATCAAACTTTGTTCTTGTTAGATTTGTGCCAATCCTTTGATACTCTTTTATTACGTTGAGTCCTAATGTGATTTTCTTCTTTATGTAATTCTATTTCAAACAGTCTTTAAGAAGGCTAAACATAGGATTTCTATAAGAAAGCCCAAAGTTATATTACGTAATTTTCCACCTGACTTTGGAGTTCCACAAGGATCAATGTTGACACCGAAACTTTTTGTATTTTATAACATTGATAGAAGTTACAATTAGTCGCCGAAAACTACAGCTCTTGCAGTTGTGCGCGTATAAAGTTGCTGGAAATAGTAAAAATACATAATATGTGTGTATGCAGCTGTACAACACGTGGCTGTCGCTGGTGGGTGCGGTGGTGTGCGTGGCGATTATGTTCGTGGTGTCGTGGGTGACGGCGCTGGTGACACTGTCCTGTCTGCTCACGCTGTACCTCATCGTGTCGTATCGGAAGCCGGGTATGATCTAGCTATAGATAGCTATGCTACTATCATAGATTGTACAGACAATCGAGCTATTGAAATCTAAACTCAACTTTAGTTGATATTCGATGACACCGAGTTGAGACTTTGGCTATTGAGATGTAGAATTGTGATTTCGTAGAAACTGGATAACAATATTATATATATGTGCGGGTAATAGACAGGCAGCCATAGGTCGATGGATGAATTACTCCACGACCGGACTGTAGATGAGACATATTTTTGTAAATTAGAAGCTCACTGGCAATGGTAACTGCAATATTACTTACCACTTTTTATACAAAACAGTGTTAAATAAAATATAATATACAACATATAATTTTCAGACGTGAACTGGGGCTCGACGACGCAGGCGCAGTCGTACAAGAGCGCGCTGTCCAGTGTGCAACATCTCAACCGGGTTACTGACCACGTCAAGAACTATAGGTATGCTGTAGCCGTGTGGTTGTTAGCCAGATAGCTAGATGCCTAGGCTGTTCATGAGATACCATATATCATAATAAAGACTGCCACAATCGTGACAACTTTTGGCTTCGCCGTTGGCAGGTTTTTTTAGATAAAGAACCAGTGAAGATTTATTAATAACAAAAGATGACAAACATCAAAACAAATATTAGATGACATATTTAAAAACGTGTGGCGTGCAAGTTTATTGTTTTGATTACTTTTGTAACGGACTACATTATATTCCCTTTATTACTTACACTTATTATGGTTCTATTATTTATTTCATAGGCCACAGATACTAGTACTGACCGGATTCCCGGGCGAGCGGCCTATATTGACGGACTTTGCGTATCTTATTACCAAAGATTCTTCGCTGCTGCTTTGCGGACATGTTATACAGGTATGTATTACACAGTAAATCTTATGATCTAATGTCGCTATTCTGTCTAAATTCGTTGGAAATTTAGTACATAAACAAAGACTGTTGCTAAACGATCTGTAAATATTTTTATCAATAAGTAGTGCACGCACGTTGCATGTTGAGATATACCCAACAAAATCTTACTGTAACTAGCACAATATACTTTAAAAAATATGTGGTAGTTATATACTTATAGATAAAAGCTCTTATTGTTATATATTTTTACAGAACCCGACGTCGCATCGCACGCGCGAGGCGCTCACTAGTCGCGCGTACCACTGGCTCGCGCGCCGCAAGATCAAGGCGTTCTACACGATAGTCGACGACACGCCGCTCAAAGATGGCGCCAGTGCGTTGTTGCAGGTTTGTTGATTGGTTTTCGGAACAATATACTATGATATGGCAGCTACGAATTATAAAAACTAAGGAAACGTAACTCCCATACTATTACCGTTTTAAATTTGGTTCCTTTCGAACTGTCATGTAACGCCTAATACCGCTCAAGGCCACTTACGGCCGTTCCCAATATTTGATCTATCTCTGGTTTTGCCCTACTAGAGACAGGAATAACTCACATTAGACATTAGAGACATATATTTTATGTCAATTCAATGTTAGCTGCGATCGGTTGTATGTTAAACCAGAGATAGATTGAATATTGGGAACGGCCGTTAAATATTGCAAATCTATTGAAATGTGTACCTAAGGTACACATTTTTGACAAGAGTAAGACGCATTGTGGAGCATGTTTTTTGGCGGAGTTACTCTTCCTTAGTTTTTATTATTCGTAGTATGACAGACATGTCCGGTCGCCGGACAGTGAAAAGTTTAGTTATTGAAATATAGCTGTCTCTTTCACATGTTTTTGGAAATATGTATTTTCCATGCACACCTATGTAAGGCGGACATCAACATTTTTGTGCGCTTGAGACAATGACTCATCTTGTATGAATTTTTGGTGCTCATTTACAATAACATTGGATGCTATTACTAATAAGTAATCACATTGGATTTCCACCAAGAGGCAACAGTACAATCAATTATATATAATAATATTGAATCTTAGTAGTGTTTTCAGTAGGTAGGATACGGTGAGCTCAATTTTTTCTACTGTTGCATTGTTATTATCGTATCATTTGTCTATGTTTATGATTGATGATTTTAGTGAAGTGTTTATTAATATCTGATGTTTTCACCAGGCAAGTGGTCTCGGCAAACTGAAACCCAATATTCTGCTGATGGGCGTGCGCGAGGACTGGGAGTCGAGTACGCGGCAGGAGCTCGTCGACTATGTTGATATACTGCAGTACGTATTCGCTATCTATTCACGACCAAATCACGACCCAAACAAATCGTGTTGTATTACTGTAAGGTACCATAAGAGAAGTTGATTCATACGCAGTTGGCGGACCGCAATTTTGTCGCGTTATGTCAAACTTACCCGACAAATCACAATAACCATTGAACACAACCAGAATAAACGACGTAGGTCCGCTTAATGTCTCAAAATCAATCAGTCTCTAATCAGTTCCTCTGTTGGTATAATATTATCCAACTCCACCAGAAACATATTAACTTCAATATAAATGTTACAGTAAAGCCCTGGACGTGCACGTGGCGTTGGCGCTGCTGCGTGTAGAGGGCGGCGTGCGCGCGGCCGCCGCGCTCGAGCCCGAGCTGGCCGCGTACCTCGCGCCCGCGCCCCGCCCCACGCCCCCCGCTAACGGTACTCACACATCATCATCAGTAATGCCCTGGACGTGTATGTGGCGCAGATAGATTCTACTGTGCCAATATACGTATCATTCTGTAGTAATATGCGAGGATGTCGCAAGGGAAGATCTTCCGACCGAGCGAGGTGTTATGCTCGGTCAGGCCGAAGCCCAAGTGATTGATTTCAGTTGCGTAAATATACCGATGCACTTAAAAAACTCCGATAGCGCGATGCTGGAATGTGGCGCTAATTGTGGGTACCGCCACAATTCTAATCAAAATTGCTGATGATAACATCAGCAACAATAAACTCGTACATCTACTACGTTACATAATATCTTTTGTTACAGATTCGATTGGTGAAAGCATCAAGGACTCTAAATCTACGGAGAGTTTGAACATACATTCTGTTGGTGAGTTTCCTCTTTAAGATTCAAGGAAACGGGATATTGACAGTCTATGCTTATTATTGAAACGTAGCATCTAAACTGTTGACTTGATTTCAATAAATGCTAGAATAAGGGTAGTCGGCTTCTTTGTAGTTTTTAACTGAACAAAATTTTTAATAATGACTCAAACTGTAACTGTTGAAACGTAACGCTATATTTCTGTATGCAGGTAGCAGTTTGTCTGACCTATCAGGCCCGGGTTCGCCCGCGCCGCTGCGTGTCAACCAGCACCCTGAGACTGCGGACGCCAACACTGACACAAACGGGCCGCAAAAGAAAGAGAAAGAAGAGAGGTGAGCGAGAACACTTGATATATATTGAAAAAAATGTGATTTGGCATACGGCTGTAATATTATATTTTTTCCATTTTATTTGTTCGGTCGTTTCGGTAGATCGGTGTTTTAGAAAAACTTTAATTAAATTGATTCGTTGTCTGTCAGGGGTGGACTAAGCGCGCTGCTTGGACGAAATCGGCGGCGCGTGTCGTCGTTCACGTCAGTGGAGCAGTTTACCAAGCGGCAGGCGGGCACCGTCGACGTGTGGTGGCTGTACGACGACGGAGGTAGGTCGTGTGGTGTCAGGGGCGGAGTCAGCGCTGATGGGGTGGGGCCAGAGAACCAAGCGGCATGATTTTGCCGTTAAGGATTTATTATTTATATTATTTGGCTGCGGCGTATCTTAAAGACAACATTATTTTCTCGAACCACGGCAAAATAGGAATGTGTGAAATCGTAAAAAGACTCATTTAATTTAATGTAACGGGAAGCTAAGACGTCAAATCAAATCATTTATTTTGCATACGTTCGTAGGATATAGGTCTTACGTCAGAGGCTGACAACCTAAAACGTCCACGATATTACAGTACGGTGCATTAAAAACGTGACTGTTATCTCAACGCTCTCTATTGTAATTTTATTAAGTTGAACAATGTATCGTTCCTTAAAAAATAAATTAATCTTTAAACACAATAAAATATAAAGATAAAATTAATTAAAAAATTAAAAAGGAATTAATTTTAACTTGAGGGTCAATTTAGACCGATACGCAACGCGTAAATGCATTTCTAAATTTGTATGGATTTGACAGATTTGCAAGGCGTCTCACGCTCACGAAATCTGTCAATTCAGTACAAATTTAGGAATGCACCTACGCGTCGAGGTCTGAATTGACCCTTAAACACAAACGTGTGTCGCAGGTCTGACGCTGCTGCTGCCGTACATTCTGTCGACGCGTCGCGCGTGGGCGGGCTGCCCGCTGCGCGTGTTCACGCTCGCCAACAACAACGCCGAGATGGAGATTGAGGAACGCAAGTATGTAATGGCTTTAAGTGCATTAGCTACATATCTAGCGACCCGCTGCATTGTAGTGGCAGAGAGCAAAATGAAATCTATAACCTAGATCCTTGATCCGAGATATGGTCGGTGGTGTTTTGCTGTTTATTTTATTAAGGGGGTCCGTGAATACTGTGCTTGACTTTCTACGGGTTCGTTGCTAAAAAACGGTTAAACATAAAATGCCATTTTATGTTAATGTATGTCGCTTGCCGCGTAGATCGAAAAGCCACCTTTAGAATTAGAATCGAAACTTCAGTTTTATACGTTTTATCAGGTTTTATCGTAGTAAAAAAATATATAGTAAGTAATATTGAATGAATGATTTCAGTATGGCTTCCCTGCTCTCCAAGTTCCGGATAGACTACTCCGCGTTGGAGATGATTCCCGACGTGTCTAAGAAGCCCAAGGAGTCTACTTTGGCGTACTTCGACAAGCTCATCGCGCCGTATATGACGACGGACGACAGTAATGATCCCAGTGAGTATACAAAAGTGGTTTACATTGTCACAGAAATCAGCTAATATTCCTTCGACGGCAGTTAGTATAAAAGGTAATTTACATTGATTTACAATAGGCTGGTCAGCAAGTTTTAATCCAATCTATTCAATATCCGTTGTTAGCATTCAAGAAAATGACCTAGCACATTGTATAAAGGAATGTACACATACTCTACGGAGTACGTGTGCGTCCGCAAATCATACGCGAACATCTCACTATACTTTCATATTTTTAAATTTATTAAAGTTATGAGCATTACTTATGTATCTAAATCAGTGGTTCTTAACCTTTCAGTCATGAGGGACCATCTTACCAAATGTTTGTCTTGCCGGGGACCACCCACTTGGTTTACCTAAATTAAGGGTTGTTTGATAAAGAAAACAAGCACAACTTTATAATAAGCACTCATTTTTTCATTTGGCAAAAATCTAAAATTTACAGATTTTAATTTAATGTGATTTTTGTGACTGCTAACTTCTGAATTCTCACATATTATTAGGATGGCTTCGCGGACCACTTGGAACGCCTTTAGGGACCACCAGTGGTCCGCGGACCACCGGTTAAGAACCATTGATCTAAATTTATTGTGTATGCAGCGGGCATCACGGAGGCGGATCTGCTGGCGGCGCGTGACCGCACGCACCGCTACTTGCGCGTGCGCGAGCTAGTGTCCGCCCGGTCCGCCGGCGCGCGGCTGGCGTGCGTGACGCTGCCGATGCCGCGCCGCCGCCTGCCCGCGCCGCTTTACGCCGCGTGGCTGCGCGTGCTCGCCACCGCTGCGCCGCGCGTGCTGCTCGTGCGCGGCAACCACGCCGCCGTGCTCACCTACTACTCGTAGCGGGGGACGTCACCCCCCGCGCCATAGCGGTTTTACACTGTACGATACGATATCGTGTACGATAATCTACCGATCGGAAACACTCGCTCAAAAGGAGCGTTCTCCAATCATGTCGATGACGAAGACAGGACAAATATACCATAGATTAATGGTATTCTAAAATATTATATTCCTGTCTTGTTGATACCTTTTTATCGTTACGACATGCGATATTAACATCGCCCACGCCCGACGTTTTGCCGAGTACTCGCTCATGCGTCTACATTATTTTTAATACTCGGACAATATGGAAAATATAGGGTATGTGACGTCACACTGAAGAAAGTAGGGTGACGTCATAGTGTCTGTCAGTTATCTGTGACGTTAATTTTCATCAGCATAAAAATTTCGTCCAGTTGTTTCCTGTGTCCTTTTTGACGAAAAATAAGATCTTTTAGTTAATACATATATAAAATAACTGCTTCTTACATTCCATTCCCTGCTAGTACAAAAGTACAGAGTAAGTAGAATCTATTTTATTTGAGCATTTGCCCACTTTACTTGCAAGCGGATAATTTTTCCACTGGTCTGCCAAGATTCAAATGTATCAGACATATTGTATGCTGCTTTCAGAAACATTTAATGGAGATTATAGATGATTAGTAAACTTTAATTAAATGAAAAGTTTGACAGAAAATCTTTAGAGCTTATGTCAAAATCTTTATCTCGGAGTGGCACAAAGAGACAGTGTTATAAGATTATCCGTTGTGCAAATATTTCAAAACAAGGGGTAAATTTACTAAACGTATACGGATTGTATCAAACCTACTAACAATATTAATTTATTCGCGTAGTTTTAATTCGAACACTAATGTTTTGTAATAAGGTTTCATATAGCTTGAATGTGATTGTGCGTTTTGAGTGAAAAATTAAGACCAATTTATTGTAGTTGACATTTTGATGTAATTCTTTGTAAGGTGCTATTTTAGTATCATAAATACTCCATTTATGGAAAACTAGAAACACAACCGATTAGCTTTGTCCACACTGTACCTTTTTCTGTTCGTCAAGGGCATGCGTTATAGCGCAGTCAACAGCGAACGTGAGGCATGCCCGCGACGCATGCCCTGTGACCGTATCCAAAAAAAAAAAAAGAAAATATTGGCGTTGCGTTTCTTGACGCATTCAATTATTGAATGCGCCAATATGAAAGTTGAATGACAGAAGATGACGAAAATTGAAGACGAAAGTGCATAGTGTGGACATAGCTATTGATTGGGAAATTTACTTTTTAATATTTGACGTAGACCGTAAAAATAAAAGAAGACAGGTAGTAACTTCAATATTTTCTCTCTTATTTCTAAATAAATATGCACCAAAATAATGTGTCTTATAGTTACCACTATATTAGAGATTTCAAATTACATAGATGTATGATAGTAAAATGATTTTTGAAAACTTTATGTAAGTTTGTACGTAGACCCAGTGCGTCAACTGAGCCGTGTGTTCTCCTATCTGATTTTAGGCCGTTATAAATAGTCAGTACTCAAGATGCATCTCGGTCTCAATACGCGGTTCGTCTCTATGATTGGTCCAAATTTTGACAGCCAACCAATCACAGAGCCTGAACCGTGTCTTGAGACCGAGATGCATCTTGAGTACTGACTATTTATATCAGACTCTACAGCACTCAAAATAGAGACTACTCTTCTTTTTGTAGTTTTCATGACATGTCTTATAGAAGACTATACTTTATTTTGCGTATCCTAGAGTCTATAATTATTTCGAATAAGACATTCCTGTCTAACGTGCGCGCGAGGTCTAATGTTGTGCATTGACAGCACGGCGTTTAAGCCCGGCCGCACATTGTCCGAAATTTCTGATAAGAAACAGTTGAACGTCCGCGCTGTCTCTTACATTTTGTACTGAGATGAGTGAGCTCGAACTCGCCGGAAGGATATTTCGGATAGTGTGCGGGGGGCAATCCGGCGAAATTCGACTGTTTCTGATCAGAATTCGGACAATGTGCGGCCGGGCTTAAAGTGATCGCACATTTGTCAGCACCGGACGCGCCGAACGCACTGGATAGTACACGAAATATGATGTGGCCGAATGTGCGAGGTCTCATTTCATACAAATTAGTAATTACAATGAATTGTAAAATGCGGCGCGTATGGCGCGTGCGTGTGATAAATGTGCGATCACCTTTAGAAGACTAACCAACAATGAATTACAATCATGACTAGCTGCCATCCAAACGGACGCACTGCGTCATTTTCACGTACGTTTTTTGAGTGTTGACCGGCCACTTAGTTTATTAATACGTACCGTCAATGCACACTCTAAGTTTGAATCTCAAAAGTGCTCTTAATGTTCTTAATAATGTATTTTTGGAAAGTGTGACTTATTATATAAAAATTTACATATTACTCATATGGTATTATAATATGTTTTATGAATTTCTTGCGGTATTTTTGTATAATATTTACATACATTTTCGACTTTTTACATTGCTAATATAAAATTTTAATGTCTAAACTAGAATAACAAAAATGTGAATCCAGAACTAAATGATGGTAATTCAAGATGTCCAGAATACTGTAGGTGGCAAAAGCTGGGTTATTGTAAAGATATTATATAATAATAATGCTTTATTGAAACGCAACGCTATGAAACGCGACGCGGCCTTTAATTTTTAGGACCGCGTTGCTGCTTTAAAGGTTGTTGCAATGAAAAGCTTTTTTTCTGTATTACTAAAGTCTATTTTGAATCTCAATATTGTTTTTACCCTTTTTACAGAAAGGTAAAGTGACATTCCGATTTTTGCCGCAAGCGACCGCGATCTACAAACATTAAAATAAAATGCCATTTCGTGACATAGGCTCGATCTTTAATTTTCTACCGACATTAGTCTAGCGAGTAGCGACCCATGCCGCCGCTGAAAAGCCTATAGGCATAGTGTGGCATTTTATTTGAATTTTTATCGGAACGATACGTATAGGTAAATGTAGAGCCGCGTCGCGTTTGATCGCGTTGCGACTCACTTGGTGTGAAGTGATCCTTAATTCGCTGGCTGCTACTGCAACTTTAATACATATTTACAGTTTTACATAACAAATCGGTTGCCCCCCGAATTATGCGTCCACGCCTAATGCAATTATAATAGACATTGCTCAGTTGTGCAAACGCATAGTTCAGTATTTATTAACAACAAATAGAGCATCGTATGGCCTAACGTGTTTGTTCATCACTAAAAATCATCATTATTTATTATGGATTGGGCGAATTATTCGGCCCAAAATTCAATTAAAATTGTTTAGAAATTCCTTTTCACAATTTAGGCAATGCTACTAAATAGTCTGTTGTAATATGTTTTTATGCACCTATCAAACTACCACGTTACCTAATGGTAAGCGCTTACCACGATTAATCACAGTACAGTACAGAGTATGCATTTTGGTAACTGAGATACCAGAGGCATTGTACTATGACCACAAAACTCTCTACTAAGGGATTAAATATACGCTGTATATTATTATGTTTCACCTTTTAATTTTATACAAATTATTTAAGAGCAGCTTTTAAAACTAATGTGTAATTAAAATTTTCATGTGTGGTGTGTTTTCTAATGATTTACATTATAAAATAATTGCAATTATGTATAAATTAATGTTAATTTTTAATTAGCTATCAAACTGTCTTTGTTTCGCTCGAAACACGGTTTCTTTCTAAAGTACAGTCGCGTAGGAAAGCTTTCAGAAAAATATTTTTTTATCATTATTTACTTTGTTATAAAATGTTTCATCAAATGAAATTTTTTTAAATGTATTTTATACTGTAAAAATGTTTTTAATTTATGTGCTTATATTTTGTTATAATTTTAAGTGTAATCAATCAATTATTCTGAATCTCTTAACACGAATTCTATTATCATTAATAAATAATGCATTACCGATTACTCGGAAAACAGATCAATAATTTTATTTTTTTATTCATTAAATCTTTACATAAACGTAATAACTCACAAGTTATTTTTAATCAAAATCACGATGTTGCAACGTGAAAAATGCACATTTTTTTTAAATTGTAACTTAAAGTAATAATTAATTAATTTTATTTTAATTAATTCATCTGCTGTGCTGCCAATTGCAATACCAAATACTTTTTGTTACCCGTACCTGATAACTCATAAATCATAATACCTATAGCTTATGTTGACGACTGTACAGCGAGTGTATAAATGATTTTAATAAATGGATTGTTCTTTGTGTTTAATTTTATGCGATTTTCATTGCTGTTGGCATAATTGAATTGGTAGGAATGTTTTAGATGTTTTATTACCTATTGTTAATACTACATAAACTGTGTACATAGTAGATATCTACAAAATGCTTGAAGTATGTACTTAGTTCTCTGTTCTTAGTAAAGTAGCATTTAAAAAGATTTAGAATTCAGAAAATCTGGGATGGAAAGTCCAGTAATACCTTCTGTAGACCTACATGGAATACATTATAATATTAGACTGCTGATTTTTTTTTAGGTCAAACCATCTCCAAGCCTCTAGGAGAGAGCTGGAGTTCCCTTGCTGAATAACATGTCACGACAGCCCAGTAGATATTTTTTATGATTTGAACCAAGAAACGAAAAGATCACCCGATAATAAGCGCCGCCCATGGGCACTCACAACGCCACAGCCCACAGCCTCACAACGCCACAGCCCTCAGCCCACAGCCTAGCAACGCCACAGCCCTCAGCCCACAGCCTCACAACGCCACAGCCCACAGCCTCACACGCCACAGCCCACAGCCTCATATCGTCACAGCCCACAGCCTCACAACGCCACAGCCCTCAGCCCACTACCTAGCAACGCCACAGCCCACACCCTCACAACGCCACAGCCCACAGCCTTACAACGCTACAGCCCACAGCCTCACAACGCCACAGCCCACAGCCTCACATAATGCCACATCCCACAGCCTCACAATGCCACAGCCCACAGCCTTACAACGCCACAGCCTCACAACGCCACAGCCCACAACCTCACAACGCCACAGCCCACAGCCTCACATAATGCCACATTCCACAGCCTCACAATGCCACAGCCCACAGCCTTACAACGCCACAGCCTCACAACGCCACAGCCCACAGCCTCACAACGCCACAGCCCACGGCCTTACTACGCCACAGCCCACAGCCTCACGGGCACATCTTTAATCAGAGTCGTTAATTATTGCATTTAGGGTCTCCTTAGGCCTCCGGTTACTTAAGGATTCAGCGAAAATAACATTGCTGTTGTTTCATGCCGGACTCTTTTAGGCCTCATTCGTGCCGGAATAGCTGTTTCATAAAATTGTTTTAGTGCTGTTCTTATGATTCATCGATTACATTTTTCTGAGATCAAGTCTCAATGCTAAAGTGCCCCAAATTAAGGTCAAGGAGATCTTAACAGAAAACGCAGAAATGCTAACCAGGTTATTATAACATCCTCGTAATAAAAGCATTAAAGTACAAAATCAGTTTTGCGATCGTAAAATAAACTAGAAATTCAAGTAGCATGTCCTATACGTTTTCTAAAGAGATCTTCAATTATCTGAATGAAATCACGAGAGTGCAGCGCGGCGGGCCAGCCAAGCGAGCCAGTCCGTTCTGTGCACGCCGCCGCGCCGCACGTAGTGAAGTGAACTCAGTGACTTGTGTACGTGATTGTATTTGTATTGGATGAGCCGGATTTAAGGTATTTATTACACATTTATAACAATAAATAAAACAAACTTGGATGTTTTTATTCTAAAATTAAATTTCCATTGTTATTGTAACCACTTTTCGAGGTCATAATACTTTAAATTGACAATAGTTGACCTATAGTTCAGTTCTGGTTTGAACAGTACGTCGGAAAAACAAAACTGGTTGTATGTAGGTACTGCATTAATCCTTTCGCAATTGAGATTCGAACCTGCGACCTATTGGGATTTAGTTGCCATTTAACATTTTGCAACCGAAGACCGCTTTGGCTTGAAATTGCTCGTAATTGTGGTTATAAATTATGTTTTCATCATGATCAGGCTGTAAAAATTCTAAAATCCGTAATATACCTATAGCTATATATTTTTTGTAGAAAATTTTATCAGTTTGCCGCCAAAAATATTATTAAAGCCACCGCCAAAAAGTCATAATAATTATTATTTGCGCCAAAATTAGTTAATCGCCCGGGAACCGCACATTTTCTGGGATAAAAACTAGCTAATGTCCTTACTCGGGACTCAATGTTCTTGGGCTTAAGTAATTTAACAAATAGACGGACAGACTGATAATCCTTGTATGGGTGTAAAAACAAAGAAAACTAGGAATTCGAGTTCTCTAACGTAAAGGAAGCCACAGGAATGTCAAATGGTCCTTCGACCGGATAGAACTAATGAGGTAAGACACTGATGCTTTTGTTGTGATTTTGTTGTTCTTTTTATCCTAAATACACAAAACAAAGATAAGATTATCGATTCTTCTAATACAAAGCAATACGTAAAAAAATGGTGGCCCTTCGAAAGAGAACGGCTCCGGAAAATATAAATAATCTGTTTAGTAGCACACATCATATCAGGATAATGACAGAAACGTTTCCAAAACGTTGAACAAAACTTTTGTTTATTGTCTACCTATGCTGGTGCTGCACTCTAGCGTCAAATTGTTATATCCTATTCACCACCTGACAACTATTTTAAGCGCGATAGTAACAGGTACTTAACTAGATAAACAGTCCAAACTACCAATTGTGTAGTAATTTCTGTCATTTGCTGTCAGCGCTACAACTATGGATCATCATTATCATGATGGGCTGGCGTCAGTTCTTGATGTTGCTCTAATAACTGTTGATGTGAGAAGAGTTTTGGAGAGTAGTTGTCCTCTAACTGGAATTTTAATTAAATCAACCTGTGACCTCCCCCGTGGTCTAGTCTTTTTATTTTTTACTAGCCGAGACTGTCCCAACTCCCACTGCTGGGCAAAGACCTTCACCAAGGTCTTCCATTGTTTGCTCCTGCGCCACCATTGGCCAGCCTACCTGGTACATGATTTTAGCTCAACGCGCCATCTTTTTCTTGGCCGACTACGGCGGCGGAGTCCACTTCGGGTGTCCACTCTGGTCTCTGTTGAGATCTTTGCGCAGCGGTCGGGACTCGGGATGCACGCGGCTTACGTGACCCGCCCAATTCTACTTCAGCTTTGCCGCCTTCACTCCTACGCAGACGCGTAGCGTGCCTTGGCGGGGCCCCGTATAAAAAATGTTAGGGGGCCCTAAGGTATGGTTGCCTTTTTTTATTGTTTTATAAATTACATAATAATGTTTTGAACGGTGTGATCCCAGTGTGGCAGCCAGTAGATCCGACATTTTTCGATTTCCTTAGACTTTATGCTGCTCCAGGCCCTTTGCCTTTAGATGTTGTGACATTGGCTTGGTGGAGAGGGGTCACTCAAGCTGGGTGGAGTTTCTAGGGTGTTAAAGAGATATCGTTCTGTGTCGAATCTACCAGCCATATTATTATTATTACTACCTAACCATATTATTATTATTATACCCTTTCCAATACTTTCGATATTCAAACTTTTCTTTTTAACTTTTAACGAAATAGAAATAGAGGAGGTTACGTCTTGTTCGACTGTAAATATTTTAGGGTTCCGTACCCAAAGGGTAAAAACGGGACCCAAATACTAAGACTTCGTTGTCTGTCCGTCTGTCTGTTTCCAGGCTGTAACTCAAGAATGGTAATAGAGAGTTGAAATTTTCACAGATTATGCATATCTGTTGCCGCTATAACAACAAATACTAAAAACAAAATAAAATTAATATTACTAAAGAGGGGAGGGAAGGGGAAGCAACAAACGTGATATTTTTGGCCTTTTTTGCTCTATATCAATAATGGCAACAGGTAGATATAGTCTGTCAAGAAAGTGAAGAAATTAAAAAGTGGCAACATCGTAGTGCCATCCCTTTCAAATCAATCTAAGAAAAAAGGGATGACACTACGATGTTGCCACTTTTTAATTTCTTCACTTTCTTGACGGACTATACTTGAATTTTTCACAAATTCCTTAGTTAAGTATATTAATGTACTTTAATATTTAATAACAATATTTAAATGAAAAAAAAATTAAGGGGGGCTGTATGGAAGCAGCAAGCAAGGAAGTAAAACACAATTTTTGGCCTAATTTTGCTCTATAATGTTACGGAACCCTTCGCACTTGGCCGATTTTTTAATTAGGAACTACATAATGTTAAACATAATATTACTGCATAATTACTTAGTAGCTAAGTAGCACGTGGATTACTAATTAGTACCTAATAATTAAATAAGTGCGCAGGGTTTATAGTAAGAATCTAGACTCTCGAGAACTAGACTTATCTAGGCTAGTCTATTACGCTACGTTAAATGCTAGTTAGGAATGTTATACTTATTAAAAGTAGGGAGAGGAATGTTAGTACGTTATTACTTTCTGTAGTACTAGATAATGCCTAGGTAAATAAATAATACCACAGATTATTATAACTAGCTATTTGACCGACCTTTCCTCGGTATTCGACAAAACACGAATAAAATTGCATTTTCTAAAAATGATTCCTAGCTAGATCGATTTATCGCCCCCGAAACCCCCTATATACTAAATTTCATGAAAATCGTTGGAGCCGATTCCAAGATTCCAATTATATTTACAAGAACAAGAATTGCTCGTTTAAAGATATAAGATATAGTGAAAACAATTAAACTGCCGCCTTTAAAGAGATTTAACGATAACTTAACATGACTTTGGTTTTGACCAAGACTCTACGCTCGGTCTTTAAAACTATACGGTCTAAGTTCTACATTTTCTGTCAAACATTGAATCCATAGGCTGCCTAATCGCCAAGCCGGCAGTTTTTGGCTGCCTATGCCAATTTTAAATGGCTTATTTAAAAGTGCATCGCCTTGTAACATTACATCGTTCACTGGCAGGTCTTATCCTAACGAAGAGATTATAACTGTAGTCGTTTTTTTATTATTATTATTAATGAATTAACTATAATAACTCTTATGATATTCCTTCCCCATACTCTAAAGCCGCGTACACAGCGTAAGACTATGGTGTAACATCCTGTAGTTCCTTATGTGTTTCGACTTTCGACATCATCCACCTATGTAACATTACAAGTTACAACATTACAATTAAACTATATTGTGCGGTTTTGTCATAAATAACTCGATGCTATTAAAATTGGTTATGTAAATTGTTAAGACATAAATTATTTTTTATTATGCTATGATTTAAACCGCGAACTTAAAATAAAGTTCGCTTTTTTATTGATATATATTGAAACTAATAAGACTTTTTAGGGCCAATAATCGGCCCGGGTATGGTTGAAATTTCATATCATTTTGACATTTCCGAATTGTTTTTTGTAACTATAAAAATTGGTCACCGATTATATTAATCGGGTACTCTATGGCGCAGTTAGAAGATCAACCTTTTTTACTGCGTCCTGTGGCAATTTAGGTTCCTTCTTCCTATCCATACTTAATAATATTATAAACCCGAAAGTGAGTCTGTCTGTCTGTTACCTGTTCACTCCTTTGAACCGATTTTGCTGTTTGAGATACGTTGAGTCTAGATTTGTTTGTTTGTTGAACCGTTTTGTTGCCAAATTACAGAAAACTAGATGACGCCTGCAACTCTTTGCGCCAAAATTCGTTTATAGCACGGGAACTGTGAATTTGTCCGGAATAAAAAGTATCCTATGTCCTTTACATAGGATACTTTTTATTCCGGACAAATTCACAGTTCCCGTGCTATAAACGAATTTTGGCGCAAAGAGTTGCAGGCGTCATCTAGTTTTCTGTAATTTGGCAACAAAACGGTTGTGCCTATGTACCTAAGTTATAAGTACTCTTTAAATGTCGGAAGTTACCTGCACGTTCAGTTTATCATCAATCTGGTAAAGATTGACGCGAGACTGAACGTGTAACCCACGGATTGATGGACTGATAATTATTTTATAAAGTAAGTATGTACTTTTTAGCCATCAGTCTGGCGTCAATCTCAGATTGATGGACTGAACTGATGCCAGATTGAGCGTGTAACCTACGACTATAGAACGACCATTTAATGTGAATATAGAATTCAAGATGCGGCTACTACAAGGCTCAAACACGCTCAAAGGTTTACCTTATTATATTATTATGTAGAATGTACACATTTGTACGTGACGAGACTCCAAATGATGTAAATCTTGCGGTACCTTCGTCTGTGTTGAAAGTGAAACCTCCGAAACCACGCTCCGATGACCAGGGATGGCCTAGGCATTGTCTAATGTCGTCATTACCTCTTGCTGAAAATCACTCATCATTATTTTGCTGCTTCGTAATGATGACTTTGCAAAACTTCGATTTATTTTTCACTAGCTCTTTGACCGATAATGCCTAGGTAAATAAATAATACCACAGATTATTATAACTAGCTATTTGACCGACCTTTCCTCGGTATTCGACAAAACACGAATAAAATGACATTTTCTAGAAATTATTCCTAGCTAGATCGATTTATCGCCTCCGAAACCCCCTTTATTTTATACTAAATTTCATGAAAATCGTTATATATATATATACAAGAATTGCTCGCTTAAAGATATAAGATTCATATCGATTTCGCCCAATACTCAGCCGTTATACAGGGTGTAACAAAAGTAAGTGATAATACTTTAGAGTGTGTACATGTTCCTCATAGAGAGTTCACTGTAAAAGGAGCAGCGCTGAAAGACCTATTTTTTTAAACTTTTGTATGGGAAAGCGCCCTAGCGTCACTAGTTTCCCCATACAAATGTGAAAAAAAAAGGAAAGGTCTTTCAGTGGTCTACTTCCACAGTGAACTCTCTACGAGGAACACGTACACACCCTAAAGTATTATCACTTAGATTTGTTACACACTGTAGAGATGGAGGAGGTAAAATCTAGTAAATTATTATTTTTGGCAATATCCGAATTACATCTCAAGATCTAAGTAAATAAGGAGGTAAGTGTACGCATGGGACATGCCATAGATGATATTATATGGGCATGCGACAGAAAATATTAAAAGGACACAGAGTCCTGGGTACCCACGTCCCTTTTCTTCCCTAGACAGAGTTGCAGGTAACATACAGTTCCATTATCCTCTGAGCTTCTGCCTTGCTTTGTATGGGTGTCGCTATGGTGCATGCGTCGACACCGTTACAGCCAATTGCGGCGTTCTGTTGGCTGCACCGCACGCCGGCTGCCCATGCGGCTCACCGTGTGCAACTTTTTATCCCGCAAATAGCTGCTGATTATCTTCACATTGTATTCGGAATTCGTATAGCCGAATACCAAGGAGTATATTTTAGGTACATGATAATGGAGCTTAGAGCAAAAAGTTGGTCCTACGACTGATCTCCAGCCAGTCGATAATCCCTACCATTGTGTAACATAGTAAATTTCTTATAAATAATAAACTGTTCTATTAGCGCCATCTATTGACATAATTTTGAATTAAAGTTTTCTCATTGATCGATTTTTAGGAAATCACTATATGTTTTTTAATATTAAAACAATTTAAATTATATATTTAAATATTTTAAATAACAATACATTCATATTTTAATAATTCTTTTAATCAAATTTAATTTTTGAAATTCGCGCTCTTTACTAATTCTTAGTTTTGACTTTTGACTTTTTTTAAAAAAACTTTTTGGGTATAAAATACGAGTCTGAAATGTCATCGGCCTTTTTCTAGATTTCAAAAACTAGAATGTAGTTTCTGAACATCTACTTATTTCCCAATATTGGTGAGTTTAATTTGTGTGTCTATTTAGTTTTCTTAAAGCTTCTTAATTGTGTTGAAAATTACAAGGTTTCTTTGATATATTTATGTCCTTCTGTTATTCTAAAATACTTAGCTGACTATGTGTCCGGCAAACCTTTGTTTTATAATTTAAGCCCTTTTTGGCAAGATTTATTTAATTATAATCTCTTATTTCTTTTGTAATTTAACAAAATCTAGCATATAACATGTTCCAAATTATTAATTTGCCCTGTTTTACGTAAATTTAGATATTCTTAATGTACCCACATTTTGAAATTATTAATTGTTCTTTTTACTTTCTTTTATTGTAATGGACATGCAACCCGTGGCTCGTGGCAAAAATTATTTGAAATAGTAGTAGACTGCTGACTGACAGCGAGTATTCGCAGACTTACAGGAAAGTAGCAAACATTAATGCCAGGTATACTGCTCGATCTGCCGTTGATGCTATAGGCATTCGTATTCCCAACGAGGGTTCGAACGGCGAATAGCGAATGCCTCATGCAGTCATGCCCATTGCATTAACGGCAGATTAAACAGTGTACAGTGACCATGGAATAAATACGGAGTTTGGTACTTTACTGTAAAATATGCCGAACACTCACTGTAATTGTACCATCGAGGAAATTAATTTCTATTTCCTAGGCAATTGACGGACCTACGTCATGTGGTCGGCTTATGTCAATTCAATGTTAGCTGTGATCGGTCGGATGGGTTTGACCTAACGCGACCAAATTATAAAAAAGAGACACTTAAGGCAGTGCTCGTATACCTATTACACACATTTAGGAACCAGACCTTCTCCGTAGCCGGCCTGATTTCAATGAAAGCACTGTCACCGAAAAACGATGTAGAACTTAGGAGGCTTTTTTATATCTAGGGCCGTACCACGAAACCGTTTTGAGACTCAAACAATCGTACGAAAATGCCGCTTCCTATTCTAACAAACGTGAAATTACGTTGTTAGAGTACGACGCAGCGTTCTCGTCCGATTTTGAGTCTCAAAATTGTCTCGTAGTAGCCCTACAGCTTCCTTCCTAGAGAGAGAGCCGGGATGCGCAAGGTGTTCCTGCGCATCGCGGCCCCCCGAGTAGCGGGGTAGTGTCGGGTCTGTAGATGATCGCTGGTAGAGATGCGGTAGGTAGTACCGTACCCGCAACTCTGCCTTAAGCGATGAGTGGAGCACCATGGGGTTTTAGTGGGCAGACAGGAGTCCCACATACCCCGGCCGATATCCCCAATTTGTCGGGGATGCGTAAAGCATTTCCCTATGTAGAAAAAAAGGCCCGCAGCTATCAAAAAACGTACTTTTTCACGCTGATTCTCAGCTATTGGTAACAATAGCTAACTTCCAAGCACGATGCGTGGATGTCTAGCTGTTGCACAATACGTGTGCAATATGCTTTTGTTTGGGAATGGAGAGGAAACTAGAAGCAGTTGGCAAATGTGCTCACGATGCGAGATTCGTATCTTTAGTACGGTCACGACAGCTAACATAGATACCTCTAGTGTACATTATAATGAGTATTATTTAAGGCGTAATTTAATAATACAAACGAACCTATACTATAAAAGTATGTGTCTGTTTGTCTGGTAGTTGCGTCTTCATTCTTCTCCATTGAACCAATCGATAGCTATGTAGATACTTAGGTCCAGGGAAGGAATCTCAGCGTTGGTTTTATCTCGTACGGTACGTCGTTTCAGCACGACAACCAAATTTTTGTGACAGAAATACAAGCTCAGCTCACTACAGCTCTCATGTGGACTTTGCTTACGATAAGAAAAGTTTATCCGTCTGGCAGTGTTTAGACCATTGTGTAACTTCCTATTGTTGTTTGTTACCTTATCTATTGAACGTTAATGGAATATCCCTTCTCGCAGTCAAGTAAATTACTTCTAAAATCGTAACGTAGTTAAAAGACACTGATATAAACTAAGCACTACTAACTAATAGCTACATTAGGTACTTTTTGATACTAAATGTCAACATTCAATTTAGCATTTTAGCAATCTAGATGTGACTTATCGCGCGGGAACCGTACATTTTCCGGGATGAAAAGTATTCTATATCTTTTCCCGGGACTCAAAGTATATTTATACCAAATTTCAGCAAAATCGGTTCAGCGGTTTGCGCGTGAAAAGGTAACAGACAGACAGACACATTTTCGTATTTATAATATAAGTATGGATACTGAGCTTTTTCTGTCAATTAAATCAATCTTATCTATTAAATCAAAACGGGATATATTTACTAGCTGCGCTTCTGTACTTACTTATTTTCTTGCTCTGGAAAATTGCTATCTAGTTACTCCGCAAACAAGCTTCTTATTAACTTTCATAACAAACTTGAAATTGATTGCTAGCTCTCTATTAAATTACTAGCTGCAAATTGGATTTGAAATTAAATTAATCGCAATTATATACAATACTAGATGATGCCCGCAACTCTGTTGGGCCAAAATTCGTTTATCGCGCGGGAACCGTACATTTTCCGGGATAAAAAGTATCCTATGTCCTTTCTCGGGACTCAAAGTATCTCCATGCCAAATTTCAGCAAAATCGGTTCAGCGGTTCGAGCGTGAAGAGGTAACAGACAGACAGACAGACAGACACACTTTCGCATTTATAATATTAGTATGCGTACATTTTTCCGGGATAAAAAGTATCTTATGTCCTTTCCCGGGACTCAAAGTATCTCCATGCCAAATTTCAGCAAAATCGGTTCAGCGGTTTGAGCGTGAAGAGGTAACAGACAGACGGACAGACAGACAGACAGAAAGACACACTTTCGCATTGATAATATTAGTATGGAAGTATGGATATACATGTTTAAAGCTTTATTGAGTAGGTGGATGATTTGTATATACCTACCGACTCACATCACAGAATTTTCAGAGTGAAATAACCACTCTTCAAATACTGTAGTGCCTGGAATAAGATTTTTAATGTCCGTATGGTTGCCCAAGTACATATACAGTGTGTAACAAAAATAAGTGATAATACTTTAGGGTGTGTATGTGGTCCTTGTAGAGAGTTCACTGTGAAAGTAGAAGCGCTGAAGGACGAAAAATTTTTTCACTTTTGTATGGCAAGGGCCCGAGCGTCACGAGTTTCCCCATACAAAAGTGAAAAAAAAAAATTGTTCTTTCAGCGCTGCTACTTTCACAGTGAACTCTCTACAAGGAACACGTACACACCCTAAAGTATTATCACTTATTTTTGTTACACACTGTATACGGCATGCTAGCAACATAGTCGGCATACTCCAGACTCCAGAGGAATAAGCAGGTCCATATTCTATAGTCTATACGTCTAGGACCAAGCGTTTGCGGGTTTCTCACGATATTTTCTTCACCGTACGAGCGTCCGTATTATAATATGTACTTGAGATCATAAAATGTCTCATTGATACACACCTTCACCCGAGTACGAACCTGCACCCTCTCGTGTGCGTAACAACGGGCTTTCCACTAAGAGATACACAATACAATAAAACTAGGCCTTTTCATCCGTTGTGGATGATTTATACAGTATTTTTCAGAGCGAAGTAACCAATCCTCAAATACTGTAGTGGCTGGGACAAGATTTAAATGTCCGTATGGTTGCCCAAGCGCACACCGCACACGGCATTCTCGCAACATAGTCGGCCTAGTCCAGAGGAAAGAACAAGTCAATACGTCTGCGACCAACTATGTGCGGGTTTCCTTCACCGTACGAGCGTCCATATTATGTACTCGAGATCAGAAAATGTCTCATTGGTACACGCGTCCACCTGGGATCGAACCTGCACCCTCTAAGAGTGCGAACCAAAGGTCTAACCTCCATTAGGCCACGGACGCTCCTATACACAATACAGCGAGTATATTTATTATCTTTGCCTCAATCCTTACAGAGTGTAATAATTTAACACACTGTAGCCAATTGCAACCATGTAAGTGATATCGAGGCCAATAACACCTGGGTCATTCGTCACACTCGTCTTAAGGCACTTACACACTGATCAAGGATTGGATGAGTATTGAGCACAGACTAATAATAATAGCTCCCACACCGGTTTCGGTGACGGTGGCCGGTTTCATTGAAACCAGGCCAGCTACGCAGGAGTAATTTTATAGTGCCCAAGTGTGTGCGCAGTACACAAGAGCACTCTCTATTCCTTTACTCTCATAACCCAGTGGGACGGAAGACCGACACGACAGGCGAGAGATCAGGCGCAGGACCGACTTTTTACATGCCCATCCGACGCATGGATCATCTTACTTGTCAGACAATCAGGTGATCAGCCTGCATTGTCCTAACCAAACTTGGAAATAACGTGTTTCCAACGCGGGAATCGAACCCACGACCTCCGAGTCAAGAGCCGCGCTCTGTACCACTAGACCACGGAGGCGTCAACAACGTAGTGTGAGCACAGACTATAAAAGGTGTAACAAAACTAAGTGATAATGCTTGAGGGTGTGTATAATATTATGTCCCTTATATGTAGAGTTTACTGTGAAAGTACGGCAAGCGACCCAGCTTCGTGAATTTTTACATACAAAAGTTTAAAAAAAAGTTACTCCTTCAGCGCTGCTACTTTCACATCGAACTATATAGAGGCTCCAGACACCCCCTAAAGTATTATCACTTGTTTTATGTGCTTAATCCTGTATATACACCTATTGGCGCAAATAGACTTAATCCAGCGAATACACTGCACCTCAATTGGACCTCATGGAATGTCAGCATTGTTTTGTATGGTAAAGCGAGAAGTGCATCGTCAAAACTGCATCATAGTCGGACCCGGAACCAGGGTATCGTTGCGTTGTAAATCGTGAATAGCATCGTTATAAATACCGTGTCTTTTTATAAAACCCGACTTATTCCCCATTCCTCAGTAGCACGAATGAATCGTATCTTACGCCCGATTCCCGAAGCATGATTTCCCACCTCTATAAAATCACTCAGTGCTTAGTTTCTTTCGTCTCGGCAATTTTGGAATCAATTTTACACGGACAATATGTCAATGCTATACACTAGGCCTTGGTGCTTCGTCCCGTCGCGTTTCCGCGGTTGCCAAACGAAGGTTGCTTCGTTGCTTCACTCTTTTTTCTTTTCACTAAAACTCTTCTTGTTATATTGCGAGATGGTAGAGGCATTCGCAATCTCTGTTTTCCTCATAATAGCAGATCAAATGGGCAATTAAATAAAGCAATTTTCATGGTTCTTAGGCTTAGATATTGCTGATACTAAGTTCAAATAATATAGCGATCGATCGATCGATCTTTATTTACGACGAACGAGAGACATAACAAGATAACTATTAACTAAGCGAAATAGTTTAAACATTTGTTTTCGCATTCAGACGAATATTAATTACTTAACTCTAATTAATTAATCTTCTATCTAATATATTAAATTCTCGTGTCACAATGTTAGATAGCGTACTCCTCCGAAACGGCTTTACTGATTTTATATGCATATTCAGTCTGAGAATCGGCTACTGGGTACTTGTTATATTGATAAGAGCATTTGCTGAATAAATAATAGTAAATTATTACAACTCGAGACTGACGGCGACCATTGTTTGTGCGACGGGATAGCGATGGACGTTGCCATGTTGACAATTGACATACTTATTTAGTCACTTTAATAAAATAATACGGGCGAAATACTTTATATGGCAAAGAAACGTTTGCCGAGACAGCTAGTTATATTTGTAATACTGTGATATAGAGATTTTGACATAGGCTCCATCCATACGTTATATCTGCCAAACTCTAGTGCGGCAGTAACAGATTTAAAAGCTCCAAGTCGCTTTGCAGAGCTTTGTCGATAGAGTACATAGTCACCGTAAGCTATGGTGGCTATGGAATATGCTTAATTTCTCGTTGAAGTACTAAAATAACAAAAGAAACTACTCAGATGATTTAAAATATCTCGTATTTACATCATTTCAATGATTTCAACATAATATCTAACTTCATTTACCGGTGTAACTGGTTAGTCTTGAATTTTAATAATTCACATAACACGCTTAATATTTTAGGAGTTGAATGTACCGAAATAAAGATAGTAAATAAGCATATTTTTTTATAAACAAAATAAAGTGATTCATTTCACGAAAGTGTGAACTTTTTTTTTTCTTTACATGTAAGTACTTAATATTAATTTTAATTTTAAGTGCTTATCAGAAAATATTACGTGTTAGCTGTACTTACATTTATTTCTAATTAAGTATATTAGATAAAGTAAAGATCTGATTCTTTTGAGAAGTTTTTTTTCTGTACTTGAAATAACTTCTTTTTACAAAACAAAACAAATATATGATAATATTTTTTTCTTTGGTGATTTAGAAAGTAAGTACTTATCACGAATGTAAATTGATTATAATGTTTTATTGTTGTGTAAGCACATTATATAAATTGAAATCGGCCCTTTTATGGAATCTCAACATCCGGAGTGAGAGTACCTTTTACTCTTAGCCCTTATCTCTTTAACTTACTGTACAGTAATCCAAAATTACGAGGTATAAGAATTTCATACAAAACGTTAGTACGTTTTGTATGAAATTTTTATACCTCGTAAAATTCTGTGTTTTGTGTCTCGAATCTTGATTCACCTATTTTGATTTATTCTTTAGAAGTTCCAAATTTAAATATCCTAGTTTAAGGGCCTGTTTCACCGCTTCCTGATAAGGCTATCCACCATTTAATTTGACAGATGGAGTATGGAAAATCTGTCAAATATCCCTATCGGGCACCTTATCAGGAAGCGGCGAAACAGGCCATAAAGGTTTTTATTTTTATTTTCAGAATATAATATATTTTTAAAACTATTAGGCTTTAAGTTTATGTTATATCCATTTTCAAAATATTACGTAGAGTCTTCGTAGCGTCATTTAAAAACTATGAGTAGGTATCTACTTCAAAAAATTTTTTTCAAAATCATCCCTTCTTGGCGAGATGTTGTGGCCTGTGGGACGACATACTTTTCATATTTTATTCAAACAAATGGGATTGGGCGGGTCATATTAGCCGTATGCATCCTGACCGCTGGGCAAATATCGCCACAGACTGGGTACCTGATGATGGACGACGCCGCCGCGGTCGACCTCGCAAAAGATGGCGCGATAAACTTGACACATACAAGCCAGGTTGGCCGACGGTGGCGATGGATCGGGATGAATGGAAGGACTTGGGGAGGCCTTTGCCAAGCAGTAGACCTGCGTAGGCTCTTAAAAAAAATTTAAAACAAATTTAATGGCGTAAGCAAAATGAAAATGTTAAGTAGGTCATGAACTACATTTGTACTAGGAACACATAAGTTATTGAAGGTTTATTTCAATGGCTGTTGGAATTGCTTAAGATCTGTTACTTAATATTGGTTAATCGTTATATAATAACGTCTGTATGTTTGTCACGTGCGTGTGTTTACGCCCCGTAAATGGTCAGTTATTACGACGTAGTATCTACATCGTAGTATGTAGCACGTAGGTATTAATAGATTTTTTACTACAGGTAAATAAGAATCTAATATATAAAATTCTCGTGTCACAGTTTTCGTTGCCATACTCCTCCGAAACGGCTTGACCGATTCTCATGAAATTTTGTGAGCATATTGAGTAGGTCTGAGAATCGGCCAACATCTATTTTTCATACCAAAAATTATTTATATGGCAAAACAACGTTGCCGGGACAGCTAGTATTATTATAAATATATACAGTAGTCAGTTGATCGTCTTTATAATGCACATTCACAAGTGAGGAGCTGGCGAACAAAACTGGACAAGTCCACCAGAGTGTGTGTGTGTGTGAGTGTGTCTTCTCTTGACCCATCTGTCTGTCAATGTCAATGAAATCACAAGTGAAATAATGTATACGCATTACCACAGTATCTTCACATGCGTATTTGGTTTTATTTCAAAGACAGGGCTTAGTTAGTTTACTGTCTCACATTTAAACTGTTGAAAAATCTTTAAATACTGCCGGGTACAAAAAAACCTGCAAAAATTAAGGTGACTTCCAAAATGGTATGAGTACGTAAATGTAGAGCAAAAACTCTACTTGTGTAGGAGTCAGTTGAGTGACAGGCAAATATTGAGAGCAAGTGATAATAATTGGTGATACCTACACTATATATCTGCGATATACATAATATTACATAGCTTAATATTAATTATCGAGACAAATTAATGCCATAATTGACTCATTACCGTTTGTGTTAAAATGGCTGTAGTTCGTTAATGAGGATTGCTAGACCTTCCTGTTTATTTTTTACCCGTCAAGACTCAAGCCCCAAGCGATCGAACACAACCGCGATAACAATAGAATAACAATAGATTTCCAAGAATTCGCGATCGAGGGATTAAATATGTTTTAATGATGTTGCTAATGAGTAATGAGTAATGACTCACTGCAAATTAATACGTAAAGAATACTTTAATTATCAGTTCCAAATATTGCAAATATTCTCAACTAGAACTAACGATAAAGTTAGCTGGTACCGATTTGAATCTAATTTTTAATGTTTTCTAGTTTATTTCAGGAATTTATACTTATTTTTGGAAGTCGGTAAAATTTATTGTTAAGATTTATTGCTATAATGTGAGTTCTTGAAGTTTTACGTTTACGTAAATCAGTAATCCAGTAATATCAGCTAATTAAATAATTTATATTACTGAACGATTGCAAATTACACATGTTATACTTAATTATTTTACCACAGCTATTATTATGATTTAACAACTATTATAAAATAACAATTACAGCGTTGTTACGAATACGGAGCCAATACGCAGTTCAAAACCGTTTCAGTTTGAATTGTGCAAGTAATATAATCGATAATCGTTGTTAATCGATCGATCAATCGATTCGATACATCGAGTTTGAACATCGGGGGTTATAAAATGGATCAGAAGGTTAGGTCGAAGTGAAAGTTGTAATCTGACTCCATGGAACTTGTTATGACTCAGATTAATATTGTAAAACTTATGTTTATTCAAGAACGTCGTGGACTACATCAGTAAGAAGACATCCCTCCACTTGAGAGTCGAGCGTCTGCAGTCTCGCCACAAGGTCAACTTCAGTTCCTTTGTGGTGAGAGTACCGACACATCTTCTCTCGACCTTGATGCGGAGGAATTCTGGCCGACTGATGTGGTCTACCGAAGTTTCCGGGGGAGACTCCGAAATGTAGCGCGCGTCACGTTGCCGTTAATTCGTGATAAAGTACTTATATATATTTTTTATGTATGGTAGCATTTTTGTCACAATTATTATTGGCGACAGTCAAACACAATAAACTCCAATATTAACTTAGCTTCAGCTTAGGAGTCACAACAATTAGCCTTATTTCCGTGGTGCTCCCCCTTAAGTTCTCTGACTTTCGGTCATTGCAACTTTGTGCTGTCTCCCGCTTTGTATGGGGAGGGAAAACTGTATACTTCCTAGTCCTTCTATCTTCTTCTGATTAAATTCGTTGCGGGTCCCAAGATAGCTTTAGCATGTCTCTCGGGCTTCCTGAGATCATATCAAAGGGTTTTCGTGGTTGGATACCGTGGCCTAGCGACACAAGAGATACAGTAGTGGGAAGTCAAATACACTAGAAGATGCTAGAAGCGCTCTATGCTGGAATCTGGATTCACATGCGTCCGCCCGAACGCGCGTCTTAGCCGCTACACCACAAGCAGATGGATGTAACGATTTACAACAAACTGCGACAAACTGCTTTGTTTTGCTACGTTGAATTAATAATTTATATGAAATCATACTTAGGGCCGCGCCACACCGGAATGGCAGCAGCGAGGCGAGCACTTCCAGTGTCATATGATTTTAAACTTTTCCTTCATTATTGTAATACATACTACATAGTATCGCTTGAAAAATCTACGGCCACCCGTGGCCGCTGGCGGCCGCGGTTTCCGGTGTGGTATGGCCTTTATGTGTGCCTGCGTTCATTGCATATTTTCTCTATGATTCAGTCGTGTGGTCTATGTGTTAAGGTAGTCTACTGAATATTAGAGGTATAAATATTTATATGAATTTGATAAATTGTGTATCCAGTATCCACAAACTTATCCAAGTTTTGTAGAGTTGGATGTAGACTCTACATCCAACTCTACAAAACTTGTGGATTGTAGAGTTTTGCAGAAGCTATGCTCTTCATAACACATGGTGTCTGATACCTAATAACTTTTTGTCTGAGTGATTGTTTATAAATATGCTAAATGCTTGTTTTTGTAGGCATAATTTTATTCACCTTCCAAACTTCTTGCTTCATTTCGTTATAGATTTATTTCTTCTATGTATCAAGCATTGATACCAGGCTCACAGAAGCTATCAGGAGATTTCAATGTCTAAACAGCGGAAGTTGCAATAGATGATTGCCCGGACCATGTTTCATCACTGTGCTGCAACCTGCAGACAATAAGACTGTCTTATACACTCCACACTATACTTGGTACTACGAGTACTAATATATATTCTGTGACTCTACACTGGGCTAGACGTTTATACGTGGGAGAGCTATGCTTCGGCACGGCCGGCTCGACCGGAGAAATACCACGTTCTGTGTTTCGCCGAGTGAGTGAGTTTACCGGATGCCCAATCCCCTACCCTATTCCCTTCCCTTCCCTATTACCCTATTCCCTTCCCTTCCCTATTACCCTATTCCCTCTTAAAAGGCCGACAACGCACTTGCATCTCTTCTGATGCTGCGAGTGTCCATGGGCGACGGAAGTTGCTTTCCATCAGGTGACCCGTTTGCTCATTTGCCCCCTTATTTCATAAAAAAGACGTCTAACTGGATTTTAATTATGCAATAATATATTATTAGTATTTCAGTACCTATTGTTTTCCATAAAGTAAGAATCACAGCTATTAACGTTATCACTTATCTATAAAAATATACCAGGTGTAACAAAACTCAGTGATAATACTTTACGGTGTGTATGTGTTACTTGTTGAGAGTTCACTGTGAAAGTAGCAGCGCTGAAAGACCAAACTTTTTTTACTTTTGTATGGGGAAACTCGTGACGCTGGAGCGCTTGCCCACACAAAAGTGAAAAAAAATATTTGTCTTTCAGCGCTGCTACATTCAGAGTGAACTCTTCTTAGTTTTGTTACACCCTGTATTATATTATACGCGGCTGAACACAGAACCTGTCCTTTTTAAACTATTTAAAAATAGTAAAAAATGTTACTTAAGTATCACCCCCTTATTTCATAAAAAAAGAAGCTGTTTCTCAAAAGAAAATCACATATTATGGCAATAAGTCCGCCATTGTACATTCTGCTCTCTCTAGCATGAAAACATTGCAGTAATATATCCTATTGAATGAATTAATATCTACTATATTGGTAAACATAAGTTTTGTAAGCCATTGAAAACGTGACATACACGAAAACGAGAGTGCACGGGCCACGGGAAAGGCGCTGCCCAAGGCCGCAGTGTTTACCAGGCAGGGGCGCGCAACCGGCGGCATGAGGCAAGCGAAAAACAATGTTATACGTTAAATATAACTTATTAAAGAAGGGATAAGGAGTATCATAATTTAATTGGCTGTTAACGACGTCGTTTTTATAACGACGACGAAAAGCTGATTCGAGGATTTTTTTTTTTTTAAATAAAACTTTAAGCGTGTACCTTAGCAGGCATATAGTATATCTACTATCTACTATCTACAGACCCGACCTCTTAATCATAATATCAGGTGTAAGGTTTGTGCCTTGTAGAGTAATGATTTCATAGTGTTAGAACTCAGGACTCAGAATTTTGGATTTACATGCATGCATTTTAAGTCTGAAAATATTTTTCAAGTTTCTATTATAAACATTGCAACTGCACACATCGCCAATAGTTATTTGATTTAAAATAACTCTTTAAATAATAGAGATAGAAATCCGGGAGTTGGGATTTTTTATAGAAATTTCCTCTTCTTTAAGAATATTTTTTTTAATTTCTTAAATGTTAATAGTTTCGGAGTTTTTAACAAAAAACATAATACCTTTTTTTTGCAACCTAATTTGCTTATAACTTTTGCAATTTTTTGTGTGCTAATAACACGCTTCCGATACATTTTTCTAGACGTCTTCCCGAATCTATTGAGGTATCGCACGTATTTTTATGACCCTTATCTCTATATTTCGCCATTCTCAACTTATCGCTTAGACTATAAATACAGTCACTTGGTTTATAGATTTAAATTTTATGTATCGTGGGTATTTGTAACTAAAAATATAGTTAATTTGATATCGAATCTGTTTTACAAGTATAGACGACTACAACTTTTTTACAATCCAATAATACTGGTTAATACAGTTTTGCTGGAAGAATTGCATATAGCTCAATTCTGCAGGTAATAAAAATGATAATATAATTACTAGTCATCAAAAATGTTTGTAAACCCTGACCTAGACAATGACCTCTGCGAGCGGCCACAATATGGATTTAGTGACAGAACAACGAATCAGCGTTTTTGTGTCTAGCACAGTCATTACTGCCGCTGCAGTATTTTTAAACGTAAACGACTAAAATAAGAAATAAAAAAATATCGCTTATAAAACTGTAAAATTGTAATTTATTATTTACTTACTAACTTATATAAATTACTACTTTTGATTTTTTTTCTAGATGATCCCCGCAATACGCAACTCCGTTGCGCCAAAATTCGTTTTAAATCGTGCGGGAACCGTACATTTTTTCAGGAATAAAAGTAATCCTATGTCCATTCCCGAGACTCAAAGTATTTCCATACCTTTCAGCCAAATTGGTTCAGCGGTTTGGTCGTAAAGAGGTAACAGACACACAAACAGACACACTTTCGCATTTATGTATAATATTAGTATGGACATGGATTTTAAGAAAATAGTTAAGTCTTTTGTATTCATCGTAGACTTTTTGCTTTCACTTGGGGACCAATAATAATATTATAGCTATAGAATTAAAAGACAACATTGATTGATATAATGATGATGACGAAACCTTGCAATCAATCTATGTTGCGAATCGAACTGAGCAATATCCATTTAATTTTTTAACCTTCCAAGCCCAAAGCGTCTTTCTTCCGTGTCGATGGATATTTTAAACAGAGCGAGTACGAAAAAAAAGCAGTACTCAAGCGTGAAGGTTCGAATTGCATATGCTCCTAATGAATTCTGTTAATAATAGTTACTCAATCAAGGGCCAAGGCTAAAAGAAAACAAAGAAACTTCATAATAAAATCCATAACCTTCCAACAATGAGATTTCTTTTAGACCCCTTTTCATAGAGCTGTGACAAAATATGTAATGATATTTTATGCAATACTATAGTTATTAGTTTAACAAAAACAATGGTAGGTAAGTTGATGATGATGAATAACTAAGAACAATCCTCTCCTCTCGAACATAAAAAGATAAACAGATACGTTAAACTTTTACTGATAGAGGATTACACGCTGTATAAATGACGATATCTCTTGGTGTGGTCACACTATTAGATCTTAACTAAGGTCTTTACGTAACTAACAAATTAACACAATGAACAATGTATTATGAACCAGTCAATTACGAGTAGAAAAAACACGCATTTTGAAGAACAATTCCATTGCAAAGATCAAAGAAAAGATATCGCTAACCAGCCATACCATAGAATTTATTGTTTAAAAAATCAACTACAAATATTTTGTGTGCACAGTATACCACTTGTACTCGTAGACATAACATTTATATAGGAAAATATTGTGTGTAGCCTCTATAATGGCTAATATTATAAATGAAAAGTGTTTCTTCTTTCTTCCTCTCTTCAAGACCAATACTTTGAGTTCCGGGAAAGGACATAAAATACTTTTTATTCAGGTATAAAAAAATAATATGTCCTTTCCCGGTAAAAATGTACAGTTCCCATGCGATAAATGAATATTGGCGCAGCGGAGTTGCTAGCGTCATTTAGTAAGAAATGATTTTTTTCCTCGAGTGTTACTTATAACATATATAATTATTATAATACTCGAGGAAAATAATCATTTAATATTATAATCTTCAAAAACATCTTTAATATTATGTAGATGATATTTTTACATCTTACATATTAATATTTTACGGGTCAGTAGAACCATACTGCCAATTGAATTCTAACGGTTGTCTGACGAAGATATTGCTCATTAGAGTGCAAGATTGTTTACATGTTCATTAACTGTACGTTAGCCCACATCCTGGGAGTGGGTCATAACTGCCCACGGACCGGTCGGAGAGGAATCAATAATTTTTCATCGATGTCTGAATAATAATTATTTTTGTCTGCTTTGCATCATGTAGATTTGTTATTTGTTCTGTTTCTTTTGCTTTTATTGTAATTTTCTTTTCAATAGTGATGTTTGTAGTTTCTTTCTTGCCTTTCATGGCTATTTTATGGTTTCCATTTGGTCTTATCATTTGCGTCACATAATTTGTGGTTTCTACTATAGGCGATGCGTAAAGAAAGGGCTCCCCTCTCTATCGTTTTGACTGTATATTGTATAATCACATAATATCTAACGTATGGTATGTGGATGATAATTGCTAATGTATTATTAACTTATTATTTTATTTTCAGGTAATCATCCTACTCCTTGAGCTTGCCTGTTTTCTCATTGGTATGTCGGATTTCTTCAATTCGAATTTCGAACCAGTAGTTCCTGAGATTAGCTCGTTCCAACAAACAAAATAACAAACAAGTTCTTCACATGTATAAGCTATAACGTAAACTATAGATCTTTAATTCCTACGTAAAACTAGAAAGGCAGGATGTTAAACATGAAACTAATATAGAGATGTTAAACCATTGTTCTCGAATAATTGAAATATAACAAAAATAGGGAAACTTTAAGGACAGTAACTTCTATAATTATTAGATTTTGACGACCTCTGTGGCTCAGTGGTGAGCGCGTCGGTAGCTCAAGCCGGGGGTCGCGGGTTCGAATGTCGCCGACGGAACAAAAAGTTTTCAATGTTCCCGGGTCTGGATGTGTATTAAATAGTGTATGATATAATAAAAATCTTAAATATATGTAAGTATAGTATAAAAGTATTAAATATATTTCCGTTGTCTGGTACCTGTAACACAAGTCCTTTAGGTACTTAGCACGGGGCCAGACTGAAGTGGTGTAAAGCGTTTATAGAATTGGAACTCGGAATCGGCTCCATTTTCATGAAATTTAGTATATAGGGGGTTTCGGGGGCTTTAAATCGATCTAGCTAGGAATCATTTTCAGAAAATGTATTTTTATTCGTGTTTTATCGATAATCGATAAACTGAAAAATATGACTCTTCCTGACATCTATTGGCGAATAATAATACTAATTGTTTTAACGACCAGCAGATGGCGTTATTAAGTAACACGAAGTCAATGAATGAGTGTTTTTGCTATACCGAGCAAAGCTCGGTCATCCAGGTACTTATTATTATTAGTAACTTTATAATACACTTTACTCATAGCATTCAACAATATGCCAAACAAATTGCTAAACTATACATAAGAAAGATGTAAAATGTAAATACAAGTACCAGGTTAACATAAAATGCCAAGAACATGCGGATCAATGATACAATCTTGATTACAATTATCACGATTTGTCCATAATTGTGCATTTACAATTACATTACATAAACGCATAGTGTTTACGTAGTAGCTCTTAATGCCATTGAAATAGAACCCAATATAAAACAGAAAACTGCAGAACAATAAAACTGCTGAGGTATTTTAAAACTTCTACTTTGGTTTTTCCTCTCATATGCACCTGTTTTGTTTTTTCATAAGGTTAACAGCACGTTAACATTAAATTAACGATTAGAAGCCTACTAAAAGACAGAATCTAAGATTAGAATTGCTAATGATATTATGATGGCAGGCTTTGGATTTTGAGGATAAAGAATAACTAGCTATTTGACCGAGCTTCGCTCGGTATTTGATAAAACAGGAATAAAATGACATTTTCTAAAATGATTTCTAGCTAGATCGATTTATTGCCCCCGAAACCCCCTATATACTAAATTTCATGAAAATCGTTGGAGCCGATTCCGAGATTCCAATTATATATTTATATATATACAAGAAAAATCTCGTTTAAAGATATAAGATATATTTTGTTATAGCAACAGCAACCATGTTGTTGCCTTTATATTTTTTAAATAAAATATCCGGCTATAAATATAACTGGCTTTCATAAATGATAGGAAGTGATATTTTGATAGATTGCATCACGTCATTTTCATAGAAGAAACAAGTTTTTTTAGTAACCAACGCTACGCATACGGGAAAAATGTACCTAATATGAGCTTGGAAAAACTTAGCAATCCCGCGAATCTTTGCAAATTACTATTCAAAATTTTTAGGCAACAAGAATAATCATATTTTAAAGAGAAAATCATCAGAGTCCCACCTGAAGATGGACGCCGCCGCCGAGGCCAGCCTAGAAAAAGGTGGCGCGACGAGCTGGAGGCATACCAGCCAGGCTGGCTATCGGTGGTGCAGGAGTGAGAACAGTGGAAGATCCTGGGGGAGGCCTTTGCCCAGTGGGACACTATAGGCTAATAATAATAAAGAGAATATAATATTTGAAACTACATGACGCCCGCAACTCCGTTGCACAAAAATCCTTTATCACGCGGAAATCGTACATTTTACCGAGATAAAAAAGTACCCTGTGTCCTTTCCCGGGATTCAAAGTGTCTCCATACCAAATTTCATCACAATCGGTTAAACGTTTTGGGCGTAAAGAGGTAACGGACAGTCAGACAGACAGACAGACAGAAATTCGCATCGCATTGATGCTCATTACTGTACATCTGATAAAAACCTCCGGCTCACTTCAATTAAGCTTAATGTTGATAGAATTAGAAAAGCAGTAGATAATTTACAAGTTTTAGATAGCATACACATTATCTGGTCGTTCGCCTCTCACGATAAACTAAAATTATTATAATACCAAGTCAAATTGTCAGGTGAACCTTCAAGAAAAGAGCGTATTCCCTCTTAAAAGGCCGGCAATGCACCTGCAGCTCTTCTGATGTTGCGAGTGTCCATGGGCGACGGCAGTTGCTTACCATCAGGTGACCCGTTTGCTCGTTTGCACCCTTATTTAATAATAAAAAATAAAAAAAGGTGAAAACAGAAAAAATATCTTTCTAGACTATGATTTTAAAAATTCTATCAATGCAAGGTCAGAATCAGCTAGTCAGAAAATTCTGGTAACGCGGTGTTATATTTTGCCAAACTCCTTCAAAACAGCTGGACTAGAATTTATGAGAATCGGCACCTATTTTCTCTAGTATTAAGATAAAAGATCTTAATTATCAATACAATGCCTAGCCGGTAAATTAACACAATATCCTGTTGCATTAAAAACAAAAAAGTACACTTTAGAATCAGTAATGTCGCGGATCATATTCATTTGTATTACGTATAATAAAGTCATATCATTTATCCATCAAAGGGAGCGGTTTTATTTTATCCTCAATCGTTAATTATCATTCATCTTTTAATATAATATTGGTGTAAGGCAGGCTGCAGCAGTAGCCCCTACACTAGCCATACAAATATTCTTTGCCTGTAATTAGCGTCTGGATCTAAGATGCCGATTCCATCGAGTCTCGAGTTTTCTATATCATTATATCAATTGACAACACTTTCACATAACGAGCCTCACACATTAAAAAGAAAAAATATTTGATTAGTTTATTAAAATTATTTTTCCATGCAAGAAAGTTGATTCTATTTTCTAATATAGCAATAGACAGAAAAATTATTGCGTAAGTATAAAGTTAACTTATTAAAAAGTTTGCGTACCACAAGGACCTTACCTGTGCCCTTCTTAATTTGTAATATATATAATAATATGAATGAGTGAATGAATTGAGTTTGAGTTTAAGTTTTGAGTTTGAATGAGATTATTTACAATAAATAATAATTATTCGAAAAACTTATAAGAATTTCCCACTAAATGGTGCATCGCAAGGCTCAATTGTGTACCCTGTTTTGTAGTATGTGACATTCTAGGATCAGCTGCATGTTCTATTATCAGATAGGAGCTAACAAGCCATATTTCCTCATCAGAGCGATCAAATGATACGCCGCAGCCTCGCGCCATTCTATTGTGTTCCAATAAGATCAGACTTGGCCGTGAAGCCAGCTTTGGTACATTTATCTATGTATGCACTTGTTATTTCTACTTTAATATGAGTTGTTAGTAGTACAAATGATTTTTTTATTTCTCGCATACTTTAGGTGCCATAAATTATGATTTTATTGCTTTGTATAAGTTTTTTTTTTATCGCAGAAGGATCAGCTGGATTTGTTTTTGCAGTATTTAAGTATTTTATAAGTTATAACAGCTATTAACTTATTATTTCTGTCTTCAATTCTTAATTCTGAAGTCTGAGATGAAAAATAAAAAAAACTGCCTTGAGTTTTTTTCTATGTTGTGCTCTACCGAATCACGAAATTAGACGAACAAAAAATCTAAACAAACAATGAGATCATTATATTATAGCAAAAACGTACCATGATGGATATTTAATATAACACCCATTAATGTTGATTTATTTTCAGCGAATTCACCAGTTGTTGATACTATATTATTTTTCTTCAATTACAATGGAGAGTTTAGGTTTTCGTGTTTTGAAATTTGGCTTAATGCACAAAATACAGGTTTTAGGCACATAATATATTATTTTTTTGTTCGTCTCCAAGAGATTTCCGGGACAACTTCTATTTGCAAATCTGTGATCAACTTAATATGTTAATTTCTACTTAGGCTTACGAAATTTTAATAAATTACAATACAGAAGGTTTCCTATAATCCTGGTTTCCTTAAATTTCGAAGGTTTTAATGCTCGGGACTGGGGCTTGTACTTGAACCAAAATAGTTTTGTGAATGTTATGATTGTCGAATCATTATGACTGACGAAAATTAATTCATATAAAGGCGTAGATATAATGTTGACTATGTTTGCTCGAACATTTGAGGTGGCATAATTTAAATGAAATACAAACATGAAAGGTATAGCCTAGTGGCTAGCACTTTCTTTAGATGTACAGATTTACATCTTGATTAAGATCTTATACTCGTAATTTGGTCGTATTGTTCCGTATAAATATAGTTCCGTATTTTTAAATTTCAAACAATTAAAAACTACGTAAAGGTCATCGATAGTTCACAATGATCTAATCATTTTAGCGTATTAAAGATAAATGCAGTAAAACACTCGATATTAATAATATTACTTATTATCGTGTATCTGTGATTAAAATAGCCAATGGCGTTGTGCGAAAACGCCCTTACAGTTTATGACTACATTTCGAACAGTAGATATAAATAAAGAATACACTAATCTATTCTACATTAGAAAAACGAGTTTGTGTGGGTTTTATCTTCCCTTCTATATATTGTATCGTCAAATCCGAAATCATCTCAGTGAGATCTCAGGCTCTCGATGAGAAGGACATTCGGTACAATATGAGAGTGAAGGATGACTTCGCGCCGTGTGAGAACAGCTTGAGGCTCGACGACAGAGTCGCTCTAGTCACCGGCTCCACTTCCGGTGTGGGAGTCAATGTGGCTACCGAACTGGCTGCACGAGGCGCGAGAGTGATTATAACTGGTCGCAATGCTGCGAAATTGGAAGAAACCAGAAACCGTATAGTTAATGTTACGGGAAACGGCAATGTCGTTGGCAAGCAAGTGGACTTTGAATCTCTGAGCTCAATAAGAAGTTTCGTCCACGAGATGTACATTCAGGAGCCGAAGTTGAACATACTAATCAACAACGTCGGAGCAATAGGACTCGAGGATCGTCGGACCGAAGACAACTTACACGTTATGATGCAGATCAATTATTTGGGAAACTTTTTACTGTCGTTTCTCCTTTTCCCACTCCTGAAAGCGTCGGCACCGAGCAGGATTATCAGCGTATCTTCCATATCTCTACTTCTAGGTCATATAGATTTTGAGCATATGAACGACGTGGGGCGATTTTCTAGTTTTGGTCACTACGCGAACTCGAAGCTAGCAGATGTTCTCTTTACTGTTGAGATGAATAAAAGGATCGGTGGCAGCGACGTCAGTGTGTTCAGTTTGGACCCGGGTCTTATCAAAACGGATTTCCTAAGGAATTACAAGGAGACGCCCTTCAGAAGATTCATGTCCTGGGGCCTATTTCTGGTGGGGCAGCCGACGAATCGGGTGGCGACTGCATACGTCTGGTTGGCGTCTGATCCAAAAGTTGTGAATTCCAGCGGGAAGCATTTTCTATATTGCAAAGAGTTTTACAGCAGTTGGTTCGCTGAGGACGCGCAACTCACTCGAAGGCTTTGGGAAGAGTCTAAGAGGTTAGTCAAAATAAAGGATGAGGAAGATTGGGAAAGAAATAGCTTGTAAATAAATATGATAATTTACTGAAAATGCCAGATATCGGTGAAAACGGTAGTCATTATTAATGCCAATGTCCATCCGTTGCTTTCATTTGAGTTAAATTTAAATTTTCTTTTCGTTAGTGTTTTTATTTTCTTTATTAGTCACAATTTATTAAATCGTCTAATTTCAAACATCACAATTTTTAAAATGTTTACTATGCAGCAAGCAAAGCAGGACCATTACAATTATATTTTTATTTCTTTAATTAAGAGGATACCACAGCGGCTAGAGAAATGAAAAAAAAGTACGTGTAATATCTATAGCTGTCTCCCTTACCTCAAGCCTATACCGCAGAACGCGATAGAGACAACTGCAGAAAATCCAGAAAATCAACGATTCGTTGTCCCCTGATTCCTTCTCCAAAACTTAACCGATTTAAGTACTTTTTTCATTAAAGATTAAAAAAAGGCTTGAGCTGTGTTCCTATGTTTTGCTTTTTTTGTATAATCTATCCAAATCTGTTTTCTGGACGTTTGAACACAGTGGAAAATCTGGCCATTTTTTTGGGTTTTTGAACGTTCATATCTTATTTAATAATTAAATTATGAAAAAAAAGAAAACATAGGGACATTGTATTAGTGGCCGTAGATATTCAAGAAAAAAATTATAACTCTACTAGCATTATCCAGGGAGGAAACAGGGGACAACGTTTGTATGGAAAAAATGGCGGTGTGGAATCCTCTTAATAAGTGCTGTTTGTGTAAAATAAATAGTCCGATTTTTCTATTTGAGTCACAAATTATGTGGAAGTAGGAACTTTATTATTACGGTGTACCTAAGAATAAAACAATAATTTATGCAGTGTTAATATTTGTAAGAGAATCTACCCTATTTGTAATATTAAGAATGTAACTAAATATATGAAATACACGTCTCAATGTTGTGTTTCAATTTTTGTTTTATTTAGCTTGATCAAAATAAAGGCAGCATTACATTATATAACTGATATCAGTCCACGGATGCGACGTGTCAGTGCTGACCTGGCACTGCCATAGTTACATTGAGTCAATGGCTGTCGTCAGTGTACTGCGCTGACTTGAAATCAATCTACACTATGACAGTGCACTGCCATGGCAATGGCCTAACGTCGCTTACTGACTCACTGTAAATCTGTCTGCCTTTAATTTGAAAAGAGGAAACATAAAGGTAAGCATAAAAATATAAGGTTTTTATGCTTACCATTTAGATGCAGTGTGTTCAAATATTATGCCGTTAAATAACGATTTAGAAAACAATTACTTGCTAAAAAAAATTTATGGTCACGGTGCAGCTAATGCAGATCATAAAAAAGTAGGGTTCAATATCATAACTTAAACAGGTTGTTATCTGCTCACTGGTTCTTTTATTACTGATTCGACTTTGGGTCATGGGTGTTGGATTCGAAACTGCAAAAGAGTTAGCCAGACGTGGTGCTAGAGTTATCATAACAGGACGTGATGCCAAAAAGCTGGTGGTAGCAGACAAGGAAGTAGTAGGAAGGCAAGTCAATTTCGAGTCCCTAAAGTCCATAAGGACCTTTGACCATGAAATGTACATCCAGGTGCCTAGATTGAATATATCTATCAACAACGTTGGAGCAGGACTAGAGGTCTGACGGACCGAAGATAATCCTCCACGTAATGATGTAGGTAATAATTATATTATTATTTTGGAGCATTCTTGTTCACGTTTCTGCTTCGCTTTTGCAGACGTCCGCGCCGAGTAGAATTATCAATGTCTCCTCCATTGCTCAATACGACGTAGGAAGGTATTCCAGTGGTTTCTTATATACGAATGCGAAGCTGGCAGCCGTTTTGTTCACTGTGGAGATGAGTAAGAGCAGGCAGCGGCGTCGGTGTCTTCAGTTTGGATCCAGGCTTGATCAAGTCGGATATTTTTAGAAATTATAAAAATGAGGCTTTAAGAAGTTGTGCTAATAGCACACTGTTTATGCTCGGCGAGCTGGACTATAGAGTTGCGATTTCATACATCTGGCTAGCGACTGATCTGACAGTTGTGAGATCCAGTGGTAAACATTTCAATTTTCAAGCATTGCAAGGATTGTACGAGTGTCCTTGCTAAAGATGCTCAGCTTACCAGAAAACTATGGGAAGTGCCAAAGAAACTTGTAAATATAGGAAAAGACGAAGATTGGGAATAATATTACGTTCATAGCATAAAGATTATAAAGCATTATGGTGTTTGATAAGAATTATTGTCCAAATTTAAGATATTAGACTTATTTCAAAAACTTTTGCTTATTAAAGGCCAAGAACTCGCGACTTTTGCAAGAACAACGATGTATGCAAATTATCTCAATTTATTTTGGAAAATGTAAAAAAATATATAAGTATAGTATTGAGGTCTTATTGAGGTCTACTAAAGTATTGAGGTTTGAGAACAAAATTTTGCAGCCGTTTAAAATATTATGTATTATAATAATTATGATCGAAGTGTAGAATTATTTGTAAAATGCCTTAAGTAAGTATAGTGTGACCTAGTTGTCTATTGTATAATTTGTGTAATTTACAAAATATTTTATTTACAATAATTATTATGTAAATCGTAGGTTGTTTTTATTCAAGTCATTGAACTTTAAAGTTGCTTACTACAATATTCGCAGAATATTTATGTGGATTAATAGTCGTGACTCGTGATCTATAATAGGTCCAACAGAATCTGATGGCAAAAAGTGAGAAAGTAAATTGACTATAGCAATACCGGGGTAATTGGAATAAAACATTTTGATCCTTTTTTTTTCTTATAGCGGCTGATTCTGTGTGTTGAACATGCAAATATAAAATTTATCCAATGATCCCTTAAGGATATTTTTTGAAAATCTGCCGTCAAAATTTGCCATCAGATTCTGGTATCTCATCAATATAATCATTATTATTAAAATTATTATGAAAATATTATATGCCCTTTTTAATCGACTTTAATAAAACGTCCAATAATTAGGTAAGTATTAAAATAATATACAGGGTGTAACAAAAATAAGTGATAATACTTTAGGGTGTGTATGTGTTCGTTATAGAGAGCCCACTGTGAAAGTAGCAGCGCTGAAAGACCAAATTTTTTTTTCACTTTTGTATGGGCAAGCGCCCGAACGTCACGAGTTTCCCCATACATAAGTGAAAAAAAAAGTTGGTCTTTCAGCGCTGCTACTTTCACAGTGAACTCTCTATAAGGAATACATACTCACCCTAAATTATTATCACTTATTTTTGTTACACCTTGTATTATAGTTAAAATAAAACATTAGCAACGGACACGCTATACAATCTTTTTTTAAAAGCTTATAATTATTTAACTTGCTCTGTAGGTATGTAAGTTCGGGTGGAATTTTAGAACTCAATTTTTCCTTTTCAGAAAACTCAATACATAATATGTATAATATAATATAGTTTATTTATTGCATAACTTTTTTTACAAGGGGTATAATATAATATTTAACTCCGTGTTGTCTGGTGTAGGTCTGCCATGAACGTACGGTAATATTTATGCAATATTTTAATTCTGTTACGAACTACTGCAATGTTATGGAAGCCTAGTAATATTTAATCGGTTTAAGTAGGTACCGTACTTATTTTTATACCGACTGACACAATGTTATAAGCGGCCGGGCCGCCGCGCCCGGCAGCATGCTTTAAAATCTGATAATAATAAAAGATTATAAAATATAAATTACGGATTGATTTCTTCATTTGTGACTAAAATATATTTTGACTTCGTACCCGCAGAGGCGTACCTTTTTTGTAAAGAAAAATCGGCCAAGTGCGAGTCGTACTCGCGCACGAAAGGTTCCGTTATCCGTACCGTTATAGAGTAAAAATAGTCCAAAAATTATAATTTTTGTATGGGAGCCCCCTAAAATATTCATTTTATTTTAATTTTATTATCAATTATTAAAGAACAATTATATAATTAAAAATTTTGTAAAAATTTCAAGTGCCTAGCCATTATTGATATCGAGCAAAAAATAGCAAAACAATCACGTTTGTTGTATGGGAGCCCCCATTAAATATTAATTTTATTTTTAGTATTTGTTGTTATAGCGGCAATAGATATACACATTCTGTCAACATTTCAGAAGTCTAGCTATAGCCGAGATACGGACTGAAGACGGAGACAGACATCGAAGTCTCAGTAATAGGGTCCCGTTTTTACCCTTTAGGTACGGAACCCTAAATATCAATCGTGTTACATGCTGGTGATGTGAAAAAGCGTAATTTAGAAATGATTAAAAACTAGCATACTTAATTAAACAATTCACGAAACTATTAAAAATGCCATGCGATTAGGAGAAGGCTTCCCAAAATGTATCTCAAGGAGCACAAAAGCTGGAACTACTGTAAATAAAGAAAAGTAACATCTGAAAATACTGTAACGTATGTATGCAGTGATCACAAATACTGGAGGGTGAAAGTCAGAATAATCAATACGCGATTTCACTCGCACGCACGCTCCTCTCACATGAAAATATGTGAAAAACCCCAATGCTAGCTTACAAAGTACAGCATTTAGCTCAAATGTAAACAGAAAGAACACCAGTCAGTAAATGACGGTATATTTATTACTTATTAGCATCGTAGCGTTTGGCTTTTTTGTATTTGCGTAGTTAGAATGTCCAGTTCCTGGTCTTTTGGCGTCAGCTAATGACAAGTAATAATTAAAAAAAATACTGACCCAACAACGTATATAAAAAAAAAAACCCCGCGGTATCAATATTCAATACCGATCCCGAGACGTCTCATTTGAAAATATTGGTATAGCTGTAGTAGACAGGGTGGAGAGTATGGAAGGCCGACACTCCCTAAATACGTGATGATACATCACTTATTTTTGTTACACTCTGTTGATTTTACGAGGGCACATACATACAAACAAACTGCCAAAAATCAACATTCCTTTTGGCTTCACCGTAGTAGGGTAAAAACATTTTTACTGGGGAGTCCTCCAAACCAAAAAGTTTACATGACCTAAGTTAGCTACGCCACTGTAGAGGGTGTAATTACTAAGCAAACATCAGTCAATAGTTGACTGACAAACAGCACTTTAAATTTACCTACTACTAGCTCTATTTTGAGCTATAACTTTAAAATAATTGTGCACTTTAATGTCAAATCTGACATATATTTTATGTTTCTTTCTTGCAAACATTATTACGAGATCTCGAGGAGATCTCTCTCAGAAACGTTTTTTTACCCGGGATACTTAGTTTATATTTATATCTTTGCTGATTTCATTTAATTCTTTCAATCTATTTTACTAATAAGTAGGTAGGTACCTATTCTTATATTGTCTGATGATTTAAACTCTGAATTGAGGTCTTCGCGAGAACTAAAAATTATAGTAAGCTGATAAATGATAATACCTATGGCTATAGCTGTAAATGTTTATATTTCCTGTGTAACCATTAACCCCGGTCACTCACCCCTATGACAGTATTAATTATGCATCCCATGAGTTATGGTCTTATGGGCTATGGCTATCGGCTTTCAAATTATCTAATTACGTTTGAACTATTCATGTAAACATACAGTTTAGTGTCAGGCCTAGGGGTTATTTTATATTGGTCATTAGTTTTATTTGAACTATATGGTTAGAGGGGTCAATAACATCTAAGTAATTTATGAAAGAAATAACAGTCTTCAATAAAGCTATTAAAACTTACAATAGCCAAAGGAGTTTTTGTAAAGATTTAGCTGATGAAAGGCTGGTAAGTGATGTAGAGTGAGAAAGACCTGGGACTACATTTCTAGTATGACAACGACAGGAAAATATTATATACTTTTAATTATAAATTAGTCTTGATTGAGTAGTTGCCATTTTTATGAGATCATAAAAAATGGAGTTTGCCGAATCAAACGGGTTTGACGTGATAATTTTAAAATCTATCTCTCCAAGGAGAAAGGACCAAGGCCCGGAATTTATGTACTGTTTTTGTATAGCTAATGTTTGAACCCAATCAGAAGCGCCTGTTAGTTGTAACAACCAGGTATTAGAAAATCAACAATTGAAAGTATGTTCAAACACCAATGATTTACATACGAAAATTAGGTTTGTGATTCTCTTGAGTCATCAAATCAAATCCTAATATGCCCTTACTTAGGAAGACAGCTGACGTGTTTCTTTACCATGTAAAAATATCAAAATCTGTGACTAACTGGATTACTCAGATATATATTTTTTTATTTTTTACTGTTACTGTTTTTTAAGTAGGTACAGTACTCCCAAATTAATAATGCGCATGAATGACCGTGAATAATGACCGTGTTACAAAAGCTACAGGAATATCACGACGAACACTCACTAATACATGTATCTTAAACGCAATGCAATTAGAAAATGCAATATCGTCTACCGTCGCTCGGGAAATACGACCATTGTCGTAAAATTTTGAAAATTTCTATGTGCATTATCACTTTGGGAGCACTGTACTGTTTTCTTAAGTTAAGTTTTCTTTAGTTTTTGTTTAATATTATCATATCCTTTGTTGTCTTTTTAATAACGGTTTTATTCTTGTTTCAGAAAATGCAGTGATCCCAAAGGACAAGGTATTTGTGATTTAGTAAGCACATTTTTTGTTTCTATACCTTAATCTTCATGCCTTCGAAGCCTTAAAGGCTGTTACATTCCAAATTGAGTGACATTGAAGGCCATGATAGGTATCCATGATTCCCAATAATATGATTGCAGAGTTGTCTATAGCAATATGCCCTACATTCGTAAATGAGAAGTTCTATCTACTTGTACCATCGAGGAAATTGATTGCTAGGCAGTTGACGGACCTACGTCATGTGGTTGGCTTATGTCAATTCAATGTTAGCTGTGATCGCGGATGGGTTTGACAACGCGATCACAATATTACTTAGTAATCAACTTCTCGTCTAAGCTAATTTTATCATTCCGAAAATCTATTCAATTAAAGCGGGCTTTTACTTTTAACGCCATCTTAAACATTTGATCGAATGGGCATTGTCCAAAAAAAATCACATGTACTTTTTATATTTTTTTTCGTTAAAATAGGGTATTTTAAGAATATAAATTAAATAATTTTGAAATTCATTGGCTAGTTTTTTCTCAATAAATTTTTAAAGTTTCGCTCTGACGTCATCGGCGGACAATTCACCTCTGAGTATGTTTTAAATTTCCTTTCAATCTTATTTATAATGGCTGGTTCGTCAAATGCAAGTTCTCATTATGTGAAAGCTGATACGAGAAGCTTACCAAAAGTTCGAAACGTAATGTTGGTCGAATTTATTGCTAATTTAACGCCATTTAAGGTCAAACAAAGGTTAAACATATTTGTTCAAAAATATAAGTAACTAATGGGTATTTTTTTCGTTTATATACAGCAAAACGATCACTGACCTTATTCCTCGAAATGTTTTTGTAATGAGCAAAATTAAAAAAAAAATGGACAATCCCCATTGTACCAGTAGAGTAGAGTCTATGAAGAGATGTTTTATGCACAAAGGAATGTACGTGTTTAGTTCGCGTCGTGGTCCAGCGCGCGCTTTCTCCCGTCTCTCGCCAACCCTGGTACACCCGTACGATAACAATGTAATTCTTTATTATTAGATACAGTTATGTAGTTTGTTTTCATAGTAAAGTAACTTTTTTTACTTGGCGTTAGCACAATATATATGGCATAATTCCATAAGCACAATCGAAGAAATTGATTCATACGAAGTTGACTCTATAGTAGCTGGCCAGACTAGCTGGGTTTACCATATCGTAACCAAATCAACTTCTCTGAATTCTGATACTACATTGATTGTGATGAAACTTATTACCATCCAATATGCCATCATAATACCCTAAAATACCGCTTAAAGGGTCTACTGTTGTTAATCCATTTCATTATTAAATAATTAAATATTAACATAATTGACAACATTATGCTCATCATAATAATCTTATATCTTTAAACGAGCAATTCTTGTGTATATATGTATATATATATATATATATATATATATATATATATATATATATATATATATATATATATATATATATATATATATAAAAAAAGAAAATGTCAAATGTCAAATAGAAAATGTCATTTAATTCGTGTTTTATCAAATACCGAGCAAAGCTCGGTCAAATAGCTAGTAATTATTATCAGTTATCACCAAGCTCTTGTACTAGGGTTTCTAGGTCTACCAGAATCTGATGGCAAAAAGTGAGAAAAGAAATTGACTCTAGCAATACCGGGCCCGGGGTAATTAGAATAAAACATTTTGATCCTTTTTTTCCTTATTGCGACTGATTCTGTGTGGAAATAAGCAAATATAAAAATTTATCCAATGATCAAGGATATTTTTTGAAAATCTGCCATCAAAAAATTGCCATCAGATCCTGTAGACCTATAGTTATCTTCACATTTTTTCTTTTCTTATTAACGATCTTTTCTAATGAGTAATGGATGTAACTCACGACAGCTAACAAAAGTGTTAACACGAGGAACAGTGCAAAAGGTAGCAGCAGACAAATAATCATCTACAATAGATGTGTGTCGTATTAGATTAGTAACAAGGAAGTGTTGATTTGTCGAGTCGCGAGCGTCTTGCTCAAGACAACAAGTAGAGGATAGACAATGTTATGCTAAGTACTCACATACGGTTTTGCTCGATAGTTTTACTCCGAATCGAAGGAAATGACATATTTGACATATTTAATTCCATCGAGCCGGCTCGAAGTGAGCCTTCGAGCTGCCAGTTTTGCGGTCCACACGGTGGTTATTGCTCAATTTGGAGAAAAACTATCGAGCAAAACCGTATGTGAGTACTTAGCATTATGTACTATTAAAAAAATTGATTCATTCGCAGTTGACGGATCTTCTTAATTTTGTTGATTTATGTTAAATTAATGTTATAGACCGACAAAGCCTTATAGGAACGTCGCGTGGTCGGGGGCGCTGCCGGTAAAGGACCACGGTCAAAAATGGGGTTTTTGTATGATGGCGGTGTTAGTTCCTTTTTTCACCACGTTCATTTAAACCCTTGTCAGTCTCTAGTCGTGATCTGTCAGCTGGATTTGTGAAAAACGCGACCAAAACACGTAGGTCTGCCATCTGACTATTATAATTCAAATACTCAGACTCGAGATATCTCTAAAAAGTGTCTCTTCTGAGAAGTATCTGCGAAAATGGTTTTGGTCGTGTCCCTTCTTTTTTTTTAAGTCTTGGAAAATCCCTGCGATTTTATCGAACGTTGTATTATGTACAATGTTACATTATCTTGTGTTCAATTTATTTGTAAAGAAAGTGGTTTCCACATTCCTCTTTTCATACTCAATAATTATATGCATAATCTCATCTGAGCAATTAATATCGTTAGTAATTAGTATTCATAAAACTCTAGATAATCTAGTATTTTAAAAAGTAACAATGTAGTTTGTCTTTACCTTATTCTGTTATTTTGATGACACTTATTGGGCTTTACACGGCCCTAACAAGAATTGAAAGCTACTTAAACATTAAACCCACAAAATACGGAGTAAAAGTAAATTGTGAGGAGAAATGATATTATTGCGTGTTTCTATAGAGAGGGAAAGTGTCCACCATGTTGTCGGTCACCATTAGTCACAACTTTATCACCCTGTATACACAGTCAACAAAAGCAAGGGAAATCTATAGAAAAATTTAGACAAAAAGAATGAGAAAGGAGAATTATTTCTACTTTTCATTTATCTTCTGTATGGTCCATTCGCATATAGATATAGATATTTACTCGAATGAATCTGTTATAAGAATTAAAACTATTAATAAATAAATAGAAATGTTATAAATGAGACTCACGAAATAAATTCTGCACGCAAGCAAAGTAAAGAAGGCGTTAAACCTTTTCGCTAGGCGGTTTTAAAAACTCGACGACGGCAATAATATAATAATGTTAGTCAATCCATTTATCACTTTCATTGACCGCAAAATCACGTGTTATTGATGCCAGATGTGTAATATGAGAACACAACGCCCCCTATTGGTCATGCTGACTAACCCGGTCAAAAGTACACTATCTACAAAGTACCTACCTACCAACTGAGAAACTGATTCAAAGGCAGATGCCGTTTTTCGGTCCCATTATGTCAAGACGACCAAGCCGACGAGCCGAGCTTTGTTAGTAGTCACACAAGAACCAACTCATACAAAATGAGATACCCATCCACATTCTCCTTAACTGCCCTGATCTGCAACGCTACCATAGACGCTACGAACATTCTACCTCAGAGGAAGTTCGTAGCACCAACCCCAATCATAATATTATCGTTAAATTCATGAACGGCATTGGGTTGGAGGTAGCACTTTTATACAAGGGAGTCTCAATAGATCCACCAGGGGCCAGGGCATTGACGTAAGAGCTCTAAAGACCTGTCTTCGGACACAAAAAGGAGTGTAACTATGCCTACAATTAGTTGCCAAACTTCTGCGAAACGGCTGTACTGAGTTTGTTGAAATTTTGTCGCCAGCTCGATAATGTCAGACAATTGTTCATCAATTTTTCAAACCAGAAATAACGCTATAGCGGAATTGTAGAACCTGAATCGCGCTAGCGAATTTTCTGAAATCCTCGAACGTAGCTTCTTCTGAAAGAAGATCTTTCTTTGAAGCACATTTCAACGGTATATAATATTATGGAAATTTATTACGTGACATCACTACTCACTACAAGTTTAATGCTCCTAAACGAATGGTGTTTATTGTAATTAGTATTATGAAAAACGTATGGTTAAGATGATGCAATTAGAAATGCGTAATGCTTTCTAACGAAAGTAACATTAGCTCAGCGGAGCGGAGAGCTCATCACCAAAATTTAATTAATTGGACCGGTAACGCACTTGTGACTTTTCTGGTGTAGCAAATATTATATATCAAAGTTACCAAATTTTTGATGCAACCAGCAATATAAACGGATCTTTGATTATCCCACAATTTACAATAGCTAGGAAATAGGAATGCACTGGAAATGCCGTAGCCTGCACGTTTTGTTTCGGTTATTCTGTAATTATTATTCATAAGTTTTGTTTCAGCCGCCTGCTTACTTAGTTCTGATTAAAGTGCGTCTTCTAGATCGCGCTGACGCTTGCTCAAAAGTCTTTCTATAAGAGGTGGTATCATCTTACATTTAATTCTCGATTTTTTTCGATTGTTATATCTATTCTACGGTATTAAATAACTCAGTACTTTATCTGTGCAGGCAGTGACCTTAATACCAAATTTCACCAACGACTGTTAAAGTTAATGCTCGAAATAGTATCACGTTAGCTGTTTCGTTTTTCATATGAATGAAAGAGAAGACAGGATATTTTAACAAGCTGTTAACACTAACAGACGTTGGTGAAATTGGGGCTAAACCTATCAATGATAAATAGTTTATGGGTAAAGTTGTGTAATTGGGGGGCTAAATAAGCTTTAAAATTTGGCATAATATATAAAGTTTAACATACAAAAATGAAGTACTTATTGTTTGCACACTGCACAGCTGTATTGATTTAATGGGTACCAGGGTTTTTTTATAAAAGCTTTTGACACCAATTTTGTTGACATCGCGCGCTATAAAATGAAGTCCACGCGGTCGAAGTCGCGGGCAACAGCTAGTTATGAATAAAAACAATAATATATAATAAAGTAGGTATGATTAGTTCTGTTATAATAATGAAGTAAAAAAATAAAGCGCCATCTGTTGAATCGTATTAGAACTAAAATGTTCATTGCATCGCGTCGATATATTTCTGGATTTTTTATAATATTATACATAAAATATATTTAAGATTTTTTAAATATTATTTTAATACACATCCAAGACCCAGGAACATTGAAAACTTTTTGTTCCGCCTGCGGGACTCGAACCCAGGACCCCCGGGATGAGCGCTGGCCACGCGCAATGCGAAGTAATTTTCATCGATATTTTCATGGAAATAAGATATTTTCCCACATCAAAATGTAGCCTATGTCCTTTCTCAGACTCTAGAATAACTGTGTACAAAATTTCATTGCAATCGGTTCAGTAGTTTTGGCGTGAAAGCGAGACAGACAGACAGACAGACAGACAGACAGACAGACAGACAGACAGACAGACAGAGATACTTTCGCATTTATAATATTAGTATAGATTATTATTCATAAGTTTTGTTTCAGCCGCCTGCTTACTTAGTTCTGATTAAAGTAACTTCAGGTCTTCAGGTTTTGATCACTTACCCTAGTCTAGAATTTAAAGCAAGCCGGAACAATCTGCGGCCCGCGACCATCTTGAAAAGAGTAATACATTATACAGTAGACAGCAATAGGGGAGTTATAGGTATCATTTAAGTGGCTCATACACGCGGAGGCCGATCGACCCGGTTGGACCCATCACAAGCCAACCTAAATAGATTCGTACACATAATATTATGAGAATGCACAAATCCAGTCCGGTGAGGTCAGCCTGCATCGGTACGACCGAATTTGATAGGTTTCCCTGTATATGAGGTCTAAATATTTATGATGATGATATTAAGATTATTATGATCAATGATGAAATACTCAAACCAGATATGTTACTACCGCGCGCGTTGTGAAGCTTCAAATACGGCCCAATTGGGCCGTCTGTTGTTTAGTCTGGTCTGTCTGCATCGAGCGCAGTCACGGACGTGCCGCGTCTTGTCTTACCTAAATAAATTGAAAATGACGTCGTGCGTGTTTCGAAAATGTACCAATTATGACTCGAAACAAAACACATGGAATCTCTTACCACATGTCTTGATTGCAATAAATACCTCGATTATTTACATTTTCAATTATTTTTTCGAACAATCTGGAAAAAATCGAATTTTCGTCATAGCTCAGACGAAGAAAGAGACAGCGATACGATTCGACGTTTAAAATAGAACTGTCTCTTTTATGTAAATGGTTTTTCGTATCTTTTGTTTCACTTATCTGTCAAATTTGTCAATGTTTGCAATTTTGAATTTGAAAATTGTTCGGAAGAGATTTAAGCCGGAAAATAGTATGGACGTAACATATCTGTATAAGTGGAATATCATTGATTATGATATAATATTTAACTGGACTTGGTTAGTAGTTATTAGAGAAGATGATCCCTAGGCAGAGGACCTACGTAGTTTGGTCTGTCTTGACTCTTGGTGCTTTAATACGTTAAACTCAGCCGACAGTCGACAGATCACAAATATTGATATGATCCGTCCAAATGAAGTTGGTACGTCAATTGCCTAGGAATCAATTTCCTCGATGGTACATCTTCGGCGACATAGTGCAGAGAATCATTACGCTGAAGTGGAACTGGGCTGGTCACGTAGCTCGAAGAACAGACGATCGCTGGAGTAAACTTACTCTGGAATGGAGACCAAGGCTGGGAAATCGGGGTGTAGGTCGACCTCCAACTAGATGGGACTACGATCTCCGCTTAGTTGCAGGCCCATGTTGGATGCGAGTAGCAGGAGATCGGTCATTTTGGCGTTCATTGAGAGAGGCCTATGTCCAGCAGTGGACGACTATAGGCTGATATGATGATGACATTTTCGGAAGTCGTCATGATATAATCACGAAATATTTACGAGCTGTTTATTTTAAACTTTTGGGGAACTAATAATTCTGTACAAAAACTGTTGGAACAAAATATATAATTAGTTTTGAAACTTATTTTAGTATATTACAAACACAATTAAAGTTTTTGTCTGTTTGTACTTGCGAAGCAATGCAGCGGGAAGCTTGGATGTTGCCATGTTGGTACAACGCGACGCAATTATAAATATTGCTCTATAAACTGTTATTTCTGCAATGAAGCTATGACCTCTAGTAGTTTTATTGATATTTCATGGATGTTGCGTTAAGTTTTTTATTTGTATTCGTGTCACAATCGAAATTAAAGTTTGTGGCAGTAATTACATTGGAGTGATGTCCATTGGTCTGTGATTTACTGAGCCGAAGAAGCGTTAATAAGTCGATACTTTCTATAATAAAAGCTAATATTATACCTATATAACTATAATATAATAGCTATAATAAAAGCTCCAAATGTATGTGTAATCCTTAATTCATTTTGGTCTGTTAAAATCTAAAACATTCTAAAGTATAGGCTGCAGGTTATAAACTATGCAACTTCAAATACTTGCAATAAATACGTACAATGATGGCACATCACTTTTGATTTTGTCGGGTTTAAAATTTTTTGGTAACCTTTATATCAACATGAACCAAATGAAGATTTTGACTGCAGCTCTTCTGATGCTGCGAGTATCAGGTGACCCGTTTGCTCGTTTGCCCCCTTATTTCATAAAAAAATATATATTTCTTCCGTCCCGGCACCGCGCCGGTGTCTACTGTGTCCAGTGTCTTCGTCTTACGACTTTTTGATAATTCAGTGAAATCACGTAATACATATTAAATTCTAATGGCCCGTGAATCGTGATACGTTTAATTTTGAACTTTGGTCAAGGAAGAGTAAATATCCGTACTCAGCATCATAACTGGTTGTTTACTGTTGCGACTGTACTATTGTGACCTGCTGCTCAAGATTTAAGCCCCGTCTCTTGCGTTTGTAAGTTCACATCATCATACAGTATTTTGTTCTGTTCCTTACAGTACGTTGTGTACATAATGCGAGCATGTTTAATGGTCATTCCATCAATAACAATAATTGATCCTTTGACAACAAGCCCAATGTGACTTCTACCTGCACTTACTTCAAGACAAATCTAAAGATCAAATCAGACACTGAACATTTGTTTTGTCCTGACTTTGAATGACTCCGGTGTTTTCTGGTAGCCTTGTACATCTGGGGCAATGTTAATGGTGGGCGGTAATTGGAGATGGCTGTCACGGGCAGCGGCAATTGTGATGAGCACAAAGTACTGAATCCATAAAAATGTTGGGTCAAAAATTGGCTAAGTGCTAGTTGGACACATCCAAAGAGCAACAAAAAATATGAAAAAAATGTGTTTTTTTGTGAGAGAGCCCACCATAATAATTATTTAGTTTATTTTAATTTTATAATTAATTATTAGGTAACCGATCAATTCCCAAGCGGCAGCCGGCTGCCGCATAACAATTGAAAATCTATTGTCTCTGCGATATCCACGATGGAGCTGATGTTAAAGTATGAAATATACAATATAATATAATAATATTAATAATAAAAAACTATAATAATAATTAATTAAGTACACGTAGAAAGCACTAGATTATACACCAAGTACTAGGTAGTCGCAGTAATCTAGATTCTAGATATAGAGAACAGGTTTCAAGTCTAGATATGGGCCAACGACCTAGATCATGAGCGCATAACTGCCTAGAAGTTCCTAAATAAGATTAAAAAGGTTAGGTTTTTGAAGAATTTATAATGCTTCGGTATTTGTAAAACCTTTACTAGGCCAAAATCCAGGCGCGGTCTGAAGGGGGGGGGTTTCCTTCCCTACCCTACCCTATTTCCTTCCCTACCCTCCCCTATTCCCTCTTAAAAGGCCTGCAGCTCTTCTGATGCTGCTAGTGTCCATGGGCGACGGAAGTTGCCTTCCATCAGGTGACCCGTTTGCTCGTTTGCCCCCTTATATCATAAAAAAAAGAATAAATTGACAAAAACGTTGTCAAACGTCGAACAAAACCTTTTGTTTACTGTCTAATATAATTATATAGACAGTAAACAATGACGTGTGCCTGTGCCGCAAGCGTGAAAATATTAATTTTGTAGTCATACTTGTACTATTATCTATTCTGTGGTTATATTCGGCTATTATTAATAACCTAAAACTTTTTTATTAATCTCTACCTATATCATTAATCACTTAAAAGTCTCAACACTCGAGACTGGCCTGCAAGTGCCATAGTTTTCACAGTTAAAGTCGAAACCGAAAATTAACTACTGCTGACGATGTCAAAACTTTTTGGGTCACTGTAATAACATAGGCATTAGGGTGAAGTTTCGACCCCAATATTCAAATAATATGACCAATTTTCAGCTTCCGAAAGTTCATTAGGGTCATTTCAATAGGTAAACATGTAGTCACCACTTTTATTTAACACAGTTTTTTTAAGTTCGCTTACATCCTTAAAAACTTTGTAATAAAAAATAGAGCAATATTAATGTACTAGATAAAGTTTTTAGAGTTCCGTAGTCAATAAGAAACCTGTATAGTTTCGCTCTGTCCCTCCATCTGTCCGTCTTTGTTTGGTTTTTCTCAGATACTATAGGATAATAGGACCTACAAAGCTATAATTTGCCATGAATGCACAATATATTAATAAAATTGTTATAAATTGTAAAATCTTTAAAAAATATTTTTTTTATGTCCCTCCCCTGCACATGAAGCGGGGATAATTTTTTTTCACGTCCACCGCGTAGGGTGCTATTGGATAGGTTTTCAAAAAGTAATACGAGTATTCATAGATTATTTTCCGATTTAGGGATCCATTTGTGAAATATGAAGTTTTAAAGTGGAAAAAATCGTTAGATTCCAGTACCTTCTACCAGCTAAACAGTTACTTCTGGAAATGTGAAAAAATTTCCGGGTGTAGGAAATATGCCGATTGCTGAATTTGAAAGGAAAACTCTCACGGCTAAGAATACTTTTTTAAGTAATAAGTTATTGAGTAATAGTCGATCTGAATTCTGAACTAAAAAATATTCATTTGAACGTAGCTGAGCTGATTAGATGTTGTTAGAATTATAAAACACGTTATAAATCTACATTCATTGACCATATAAAAATTATCAAAAACTAGGGCGAGCGGTACTACGGAACCCTATAATATTGCGCGTGGCCCGACACGCACTTGGCCGGTTTTATTAAATTAAATTACATTCGGCCGCACTAAGATAGATCATACATGTAATGATTACTTAAGCTAAGTAAAGTTTTTAACTTGGAGGTTAATTCCAAAATCTTCATTAAGGCGAGGATAAACCCCAATTTGTTATTCCGTGACTCCCGGTTTACCTAGTTCCAATATAATAACGAAGTGTTAAAAAATATGAGATATAAAGCACAATATTCAAAATACCTTAAACCATAAACATTTTAATAAAACGTAATACTTTGGCTGTAATTAATTTACAAACTTACCTCCGAAAAAATTCTATTTCTTCGAAATATAAGTATTAACTAGGATAAATGTACATTTTATTTGAATAAATTGTTAGTAAATCTATATTAAAACTTCTTTAACCGAACAATTTTGTTTCTTAATATTTATTTCCAAAGATATTTAAAAAAAACATGAAAAGTAGAGAAGATTCGCCCGAGAACCTGTAGTTTTATGCTAAGCTAAAATGAATCTTATTGCGATGCGTATACGCTTGGTCTTTGGTTGTGTGCAAGGTTATCGTTTTTGATTGAGATTAATCCCCGCCTTAAATAAAGTTACCTAATAATCATTTATGCCAGAGACAATACGCCAGTTAGATAAAATAAAAGTGTTAAATTTTTTTAAACATTTATTTCACATTTACAGATCAACAACATGGATCGGAGTTGAGCACACATCACACACTAAAGTCATGGAATCACCGGTTAGAATATGCATAGGTAAGTCCTTAAAACATTTTTTGTGCTATAATATTGTAATTTCAACCAAACATGATGCAGGCATGAATGCTTAATATTTCTAATTACAAAATTGTAGTAACAGTCTGCTATAATAATAATAGTTCACTAGGTACTTACTGAAATTGTTAATAAATAAAACTATCAGATTTTGCATTAATTTTATTCCTTGAATATTTTCCAGGTGCAGTGGCAGTAGTAATTCTACTACTTGTATCAAGTATAGAAGTAAACGGCAACGTTGTACCACAAGCGAATAATGCCACAGCTCCAAAAGATGAAAAGATTTCTAGGCATACTAGAAGTAATAGCACGTTATTAAATAATAGACATAAATCCAAAATACCTGATGTAGCTCTCAACGAGCTTAATCCTAAAGTAACGACATCAGAAGAAAATACAGAGAAAAATGCAAAATACAAAGATAGAGGAAGAGTTAGATTCAATATACAACCAAAAACAACTAGTGAAAGTCCTTTAAAACGAGTGACTTCGACTAAAGGACCCAGTGTTATTATAGTAACTCCTACACCCGAAGTTAAGAAACCAGCACAAATCATCGATAGTATGCATAAATATAAGAAATCTAAAATAACGAGTAAAAATGTATCGAGTACTAGTCCCAGTGTTTCTGATAAAATAGAAACTCAAAGCCAGGAAGACTTTGATAATGAGGAAGACGAATCATTTGAAAAATACACGTCGAGCAAGTTTGATGACAATTTTTTCTCATTTCCTAGTTTTAATGACGACGATGACGATACGAAATCGAGTAAATCGGAGTCAAAATCCGACTATGGGTACAGTACCCCGTTTAGCTTTAAAAATTATTTTAGTAAAGATAATTATGTATCGAAAGAGGACTCTTATAAATCAAACTATTTCGATTTCGATACAGATCTCACTACTCCTAGAAACGACTTTTTTGATAAAAAATACGAAGAAATATCAAAAAGCATACTGAAAAATCTCGATACGATAAAATCTAAAGCTCCTGCTCCTAATGTAACTAATGTGCATAAGTTGAATGTTGGCTTCGAGACAATGAGTAACGACACACCTACTAATAAATCAACAATGTTTTTCAAGAACACCAAAGAAGTTCGCTATCTAGATAATGAACACGCTGGAACTGCTAATAAGGAACTATCAGATGTACAAGGAACAAGTATTTATTATGAAATGACAGTACTATCAACAGAAACCTATAACATCAATAAAGATACAGACGATGATGATTGTGATGAAAATATGCAAACAGAAAATACGAAAACAAGCGCAGAACCAACACAGCCTACAAAGGTTGACATTCCAATTAGAAAATACCCAGATCCAGATACCTCAGGCTCTGTATCTCAAGCGTCATCAAATATTTTACCTGAGACTGTGAGGCCACCAAATTCAATGCCCATATCAACGCAAAGAATTTTATCGTACTCTTTTCCACCGACCACTAATCCTAAAATATTTTCTAGTAGTTATAATAGAAATAAAACCTTTGCTAAGCGACTGAACTTTGCAAACCTTAAAGATTCCCCAAACAGCGTGACGTCACTAGGAGAAAGCACACATAGTGAGACAAATAGACAGCAAATACGTCGCTTTCATCAAACTACTCCAAGAATTAAACCAAAATGGATGGCTCCTAGGAAGAATATAAATAGGACAACTGTAACTCGTATCCCTATGACCATATATTCGGAACATTTTGATATAAAAGACCAATTTACTACCACAAAACGTCCACCTCAGTCTACAAAACCAGTGCTAACAACCTTTGCTTCTGAAATAGATCCAGTGTTACAGAGTGACGTTGGAGGCGTCAAAAAAGTAGTACATTCGCCATCTATATCTGATAATACTATACCATCGTTATCAAAACGTGGTTCAACAAAGTTCTCTGCAAACATTGCTTCTTCAACAGCATCAACGTCTACAGAGGCTCAGACCGGTCTCAGTGATTTAGAAATACCCCCTACGTTAACTGCTTGGGCACTAGCCAGCTTACGAAGCCCTCCACCTTCATCGAGTTCTGCTAATGCCACAGAAACGACACAAAAAAGTGTTGACGAAAATGAGCTGCAGAAAGTCGGAGAAATTACAGGTTCGTTTTTACTCGTTTAACATTAACTATTTAAATTCTTTATTGGGAGTATTTTCCCACGCTTTTATATATAAATAATAAATTACTTTATTTCACTTTCAGACATGAAACCAACGTCTACTATGTCTACAACATCGACAACTTTATCAACTACAACTGTTAGCGAAGGTTTAATTTCCAAAAATGCAACTGAAATTGATGAAAATGCGTCAGTTATAATAACAACAACAACAGCAGCAACAACAACAGCAGCAACAACAACATCAGCAACAATAACAACAGTGATGACTGACATAAATTTAAATCAAAGCATAAGTGAACCTAATTCAGAAAGGCTAGCTGCTGAAAGTATAATTTCGATACAGAGTAGCAAGAAACCTTTAATAATCGAACCAATAAAAGCGGCGACCAATATTAAAGTGACAACCGTTTCAAATCTACAAGAAGGCAAAACAACGTGGATTTCAGCGACTGAAATTTTAAAAGAATCGACCGATAAAGAAACAAACGAATCTTCTGGGAAACAAAAAATTCCTCCGATTGACACAACTAAGTCAACCGGTTTTGAATCAATTACGAAATTGCCCTCTGGTGTCACAACTCCTAAAGATGATGTGATTGTCAATGTAGATGAAAAACAATTGCCTGCAACTGTAAAAGAATCGGTTGTCCCTACAACTACCGATTATGAAATTACAACAATAAGGTTTTCTTATAAACCAAAGGCAGAAACAACCGAAACCACAGTTGCAGATGAAGAACAAACGGATGAAAATACTGTCTGGCATTCCGCTTTTCCAACTACAACTGAGCCTACTTCTGATGATGATATTGAAATAACAACCTATAGGCCTAAATTTGTAACAACAACAGAAACTAATGAAGAAATAACAACCAACCTATGGGAGCCTACAACCTCTTTAATTTCACAGCATTTAGTAGACAATAAAACTGAAAATATAGTTACAACAACTGAAGCCACGGATGAAGAGACCACGACGAGCGAAATTACTACTATGCTTATACATTCAGAAGAAACTTCAAAAGAAACAACAACATTTAAATTGACGATACCTGTCGAAACTACTACGATAATTGTATCAGTTGCAACTGAAATAAATACTGAAAGAGCAACTTTGACACCAACAGAAAGTCCTACCACAATTTACACAACTGAAACAAATGCAATGCAGTCAGACTCTGGCGAAATAGAAACGTCAGAAGAAAACAGCGAAAGCAACGAAGTAATTGAACCAGCTAATAAAGCCACAACAGCTCCCGCCATGGAAACAACAACCAAAGCTCCAGTTGAGACTAAAACAATAAATGTTCCGACTACAACAGAGAGTAAACCAATAAAAGTACCCACTACAACAGAAGATAAAACAACAACAGACACGAACGAACGTATCGTCGAAACTACAACTCAGGAGCTCACTACAGAGTCAGATTATATGACAACAAAGTCGGTGAATGATTTGGAGGATCTGACGAGTTTCGCCGGCGACATGACAACTGAGAATTCTTCGAGAGTGCTCACAGAAGAAGCGGGCTCTGGTGCAGCCATCGCCATCGCTGTCAGCACCATAGGTGTTATAGCATTGGTGTTGCTCATTGGATTGCTGGTAAGTGATTTTTAATCTAGTGTTTAATGCATTCTGATAGTTTTATAAATAATAAAATTAACAAATCATTACTATTAGATATAGTATGGGAGCCCTAGAACAATTTTTTTTTATTACTAACAAGCAATTTTTTTGTGAGTAGCTTTATTTTGATAAGACGAACAACATTTTTTTTTGCGAAAAATCTCGAAAGTGGTAACTAACAGAGACAGAAAGGATTTGATACCTACTTTGAATTAATGGTCCTAAAATATGGCCTATTTTATTTGTAGAACAATATTACTCTTAAATTATATAACTAATAACCTACTATAATATACAAAAAATTAGATCGTTAGACTATCAAATCAAAGTATGAAATTCTTCCTATTCCTGTTAGCTACCACTTTCAAGATTTTTCGCAGATAAAATTGTTGTTCGTGTCATCAAATTGAAGCTATTCACAAAAAATTAGCTTGATAGTACTCGTAATAAAAAAAAATGTTCTAGGACTCCCGTACTATTAAGACAATCTCATCTCAAAAGTTTTTGATGTCGACATTCAAAAGTGAAGCTAAAGCCTTAAAGTACCTAACAAATAACAATATTTTAAATAGAATACTTAGTTAAAAAAGTATACCTAAGAGCCCCCGCAGACTACAGACTTTTAGTCGGCCGATAGTTTGACCAAATTGGGATTTCAGTACATTATTATCGGCCGATAGCCCGATACTAATCGTTTAGTGTGCGCATCGTCATATTTACATCTTACTACTGATTAAGCTTTCGATCAAACTATCGGCCGACTAAAAGTCTGCAGTCTGCGGGGGCTCAAACATCAAAGATTATATTTTAGTATTTCTTTGTTCTTCTCTTCTATTGTCATTCTAGTCTTCCAGTTGAACTTTCGCATATCACATACGACATAATGAGCATAATATCGATGGACCTCATGATAAATTATGTTCACTACCTCGGACATGAAGGTTAACGAAAGCATTTTGGCTAAACGCTCTTGTCCTTTAAGTAACACACAGACGGTCTAAAATGTCGTTGCAAAACAATGATTTAACCAACATAACTTAATAAATGTTGCCTAAATGTCAATAAGACTGTTGAGCATAATATTATATACAGGTTGTAACAAAACTGAGTGATAATACGTTAGCGTATGTATGGATAACCCCTATACATATAGAGCTCGCTGTAAAAGTACCAGCGCTTAAACAGTAACTTTTTTGTATGGTAAAAACATGACGCTGGTCGTGACTCGTGAGGCGCTGTCCCAATGCCCATGCAAATAACAAAAAAAATTGCTCTTTTACTGCCGCTTCTTTCACAGTGAAATCTATATTTAATAAGGAACACATACGCACCCTAAAATGTTATCACTTAGTTTTGTATGTAACTAAACTATAGGTCTACCAGAAGATGGCAATTTTTGACAGCAGATTTTCAAAAAATATCCTTGATCATTGGATTAATTTTTATATTTGCATGTTTTACACACATAATCAGCCGCTGTAAGAAAAAAAAGGATCAAAATGTTTTATTCCAGGGTTTCTTTGAGAAACCCTGGAATAAAACATTTTGATCCTGAATGGCGTAGGGGTTCGCCATTAGACGGCTGGGGGATCGCGACAAGATTTATGTAATGGTGGCAACAGGAGTCATTGTTAGATAATAATTATGTCCGTTAATGAAACTCTTCAAGCTGATTTCAAAGGATGTCTTTGATAGATTTTTGGGCAGCTAGACAGGCAGAGTATTTCGAACTCTCACGCAAAGCGGTGAATTCGCCTTCCTAAAGGGTAGGGGGGAGGGGGGATTTCAATATAAGTAAGGGGTTCGCTCTCGCCTGGAAATTTAACAGGGGTTCGTGGAGCCGAAAGTTTGAGAAAGTTTTATTCCAGTTATCCCGGTATTGCTAGATTCAATTTATTTTCTCACTTTTTTCCATCAGATTCTGGTAGACCTATAAGTTATAAAACTTTGGCGTGTATGTATAAGGGACCCATACACACCCGTTTAACTTAGTTGTATTACACCCTGTATAATGTACCTTCACAATCTTCGAGAACTTCGTTACTCTTCTCTTCTCTTATCCTGGTCTCTCAGACGATCTTTCGCGTACCACATCAAAGTAGTGAGCATAATATCGGCGGAACCCAGGATAAATTATGTTCACTACCTCGGACGTGACACACGAACGCGCAACTGGTGATGATGATGATGATAATTAATGCTGGAAAGTAAAGTTAATATAAATCAGCGATTAATTTTATGCCAGTTTGATATACTTTGATATAGAATTTTTGTGCTAAAAGCATCTAATGTGCTGTAATATAAATTATAATCCAGGGCCTATTTAAAATGTGAGCAAAATCCGTAAAGTGTGAGCAAAATCGACGACCTCTGTGGCTCAAGTGTTGAGCGCGTTGGTAGCTCAAGCCGGGGGTCGCGGGTTCGAATCCCGCCGACGGAACAAAAATTTTTCAATGTTCCCGGGTCTGGATGTGTATTAAATATGTGTATGATATAATAAAAATCTTAAATATATGTATAGTATAAAAGTATTAAGGGGCCAGACTGACGTGGTGTGAAGCGTCCATAGATATTATTATTATTCTTATTATAAAGTTTGGATGAAGAGGTATCAAACAAACATGATACAAAGAAGGCAATCTTTATATTCTAACTAGCTGAACCGGCAAAGTTGTTTTACCATCTAAATGATTTCTAGTATCAATATTAAAAGTAGATAAAGACCGTGTATTCTCAGGCCTAACGAATGTACATACAAAATTTATTAAAATCGGTAGAGCTGTTTTTTTTTATGAAATAAGGGAGCAAACGAGCAAACGGGTCACCTGATGGAAAGCAACTTCCGTCGCCCATGGACACTCGCAACATCAGAAGAGCTGCAAGTGCGTTGCCGGCCTTTTAAGAGGGAAATTTCGATACTGTAACCGTACATTTTCCAACAATCCCATGTCCCTTCCCGGGCCTCAAAGTATCATACCTTTCATGGAATTCGGCTCAGCGTCATAAGCGTCAATAGTTAACTCATAACAGACAGACAAACATTCGCATTATTAACTTCTAGGTCACACCCCCAACTCCATGGCACTAAAATTTTTGTATCAAGCGGTGCTATATTCCGGGATAAAAGTATCCTATGTCCTTTCCCAATTCCCGAGACTCAAAGTATTTTCATACCAAGCAAAATCGGTTCAGTAGTTTGGGCGTGAAGACGTAACAGACAGGCAGAAGGGCAGATAGACACATTAATTAGGGTGAAGCCAAACGAGCGCAATTTGTGAGTCGCTGCTGCATTCAGTTTCATACAAAAGTCCTGTTAGCACCTTCGATCACTAAAAGGTTTGCACACGAGCGTAATTTTGTGAGTCATGATTTGTATGAAAAGATATTTACGCGACAGAAATTCTGCGACTCACAAGTCACAACTCAAAAATTACGCTCGTTTGGCTTCGCCCTTATGCATGATTTACAGTATGTAGATACATTTTGCCGCAGTGTACATTTTTCTAGAACCCGAAAGTATTCATCGAAATCGACTCAGCGTCCTAATAGCGAAGTGTTAACAGACAGACAGACAGACACACTTTCACAATACTGTTATTAAGTAACTATAATAAATGTAACTTCCCGTGTCCGTTGGTGATGGTGTCGCTAATCGCCATTAAAATGCTTCACATGAGACGACACCCGACGCCGCGGCCGCGCTACGTCGCGTAGCACACCTGGAAATTGTAACGTCAAATATTTACTACAATATGCCCATACTCTGAGTCATTAAAGTGAAGTAATCATTAAATCTCTTGATTTAATTATTGCTTAACTTTTACTTAATGACGATCTTGTCATAACACAAGCTTTACAAATTATCTATCTAACTCTTAATTAAATTAAAATTAAGATAATAACCTAAAAAAATAGGTTGTTGACAAAAAAGGTCAAAAAATAAATCCTCAAGTGAAGCTTAACTATAACTTTGTCTGTTCTTATGTCTTAAAACTAACCCTATTAATTAAAACTAACCCTCTCAGTTAAAACTAACCCTTGGTGTCTAAATACACTATGCCGAATTTCCGCGGCGGAAGTACGGCTTGATTACGCCTGCAATGTATTTTAAATTACCGATGACACACCATGCCGAAATTCCGACGCGTTTACTGTATGCGTTTGACATTGCTGACGTAATCACGCGGAATTTCGGCCGCGGGAATTCGGCATAGTGTGTATAGACACTAAGATAGTTATTAGTTGTAAATATTTTTATTATTGGCTTGTGTTTAAAGGCCCCCGTACGACAAACGAGTTTTTTATTGTCACATCTAGCTCTACAATTGCTCTTTATTACTAACGGCAACAATAGGCTGCAAATAAAATGAAAATAAACTTGAATTAATAGTACTTAACTGAAAATTGTTTTTTTTATTTTCTTAAAAATCAAGCTTACGTAAGCACTACAACTTACAAGGAATCCTTACAAAAAAACTTTCGAACAGCCTCCAATAAAAAAATAATAATTATTAAAATTATTGTCTTTTATAGGTAAAATTATAGGATAGTATTTGAAACACATACCTCCTCGCTTGAAGTGCCACTCCGTTACTTGGTATATTAAACATAGCACAATATTCTAATAATTTAATCTATTAACTATTTGAATTTAACTGATATTAAATAAGTTAAAGTTAAACTGTAGTGTCTCGGGCGGGTCACGGGTATGAAATGAAGTGCAAAGGGCTCGAGATTTGGCGCTAGAGTTCCGAGACCACGGGCAAGTACGGAGCACTGATAGTTTTGTATCATTTTAGGGAGCCATGAAAATACCTATATTTTTTTATTGGATAAAGTCTGAAAGTATGACAAAATAAATTTAAAACCGTACATTTTCGATATAATAATATCTTCAATAATTTGATTGCAGATGTTAATGTAAAGTAAGCATTTTTTTTTTCGGGCTTTGGCCCACCACACATTCCCACCCATTCCCATCCTGTGTCGCCAGGATCGACAGCAGTATCCAACCACGAAAACCCTTTGATATGATCTCATATTATTATTATAGGTACTTTTATATTATTATGAACCTGCACATTTCAACAAAAGCAGTTTAAAATATTTTAGTGCATTTTTTCATGTAACTGCTCAATCCTATTTACTAGTATTATTTTATCTGATACATTTTGCATTTCGTTTTTCTTACCTTTAACTTTTTAATTTTTAAAGAACTTAGCTTTCGAATTTATTTTGAAATTCTTCGAACATTTTGCCATAAATTCGAACATAATGACAATATTACTCGTATAACACCAGGTTCAGTATTAACGTACTAATTATAATTATCATCCCTTTTATTACTTCCAAAACTTTCAACGGCCCGTACCAAACACTTGAGATGTAGGTGTCGCAGCGCAGGGCCATATCAGTCGATGAAGGATGTTTAAAAATGCCAAATTATAAACAATGCCCGATGGTAATAGCTTGATTCATGCCACGGTAACCTAGTCCCATTATACCTCCATATTTCAGGACATTACAGACCACGCACAACTTAAGGATCTCTCGGTCTCGATAATTATATTTTATTTAAGTACGTTAATAATAAATTTTATACTTTATGTCTAATGTAGTCTACTTTGCAAACTATACTGTTTATTTTGAGTTATACGATTATTATGGATTATAATAATAATCCAGACTATAATATAATACATATAATATTATATCTAATTTACTAATATTACTAATACGAATGTCTGTCTGTGTAATAAAGACACTTAAATTGCATAACTGTCTAGATAAACTCTCTTTAATATTAGAATTTTACTATAAATTATACCTACTATATATTAAACCGGCGTGAAACAGAGCTTGCGCTGTATTTCGCCGAGTGAGTGAGTTTACCGGAGGCCCAATCCCCTACCCTATTTCCTTCCCTACCCTCCCCTATTCCCTCCCCTTCCCATCCCTACCCTCCCCTATTACCCTATTCCCTCTTAAGAGGATACAACAGGGGCTAGAGAAATGAAAAAAAAGTACGTGTAATATCTATAGCTGTCTCCCTTACCTCAAGCCTATACCGCAGAACGCGATAGAGACAACTGCAGAAAATCCAGAAAATCAACGATTTGTTGTCCCCTGATTCCTTCTCCAAACCTTAACCGATTTAAGTACTTTTTTCATTAAAGATTAAAAAAAGGCTTGAGCTGTGTTCCTATGTTTTGCTTTTTTTGTATAATCTAGCCAAATCTGTTTTCTGGACGTTTGAACACAGTGGAAAATCTGGCCATTTTTTTGGGTTTTTGAACGTTCATATCTTATTTAATAATTAAATTATGAAAAAAAAGAAAACATAGGGACATTGTATTAGTGGCCGTAGATATTCAGGAAAAAAATTATCCAGGGAGGAAACAGGGGACAACGTTTGTATGGAAAAAAGGGCGGTGTGGAATCCTCTTAAAAGGCCGGCAGCGCACCCGCAGTTCTTCTGATGCTGCGAGTGTCCATGGGCGACGGAAGTTGCTTTCTATCAGGTGACCCGTTTGCTCGTTTGCCCCCTTATTTCATAAAAAAATAATTAGAATTTTGCTATAAATTATACCTAAACGTTAACCGTGTCGTGACTCGTGAGGGTGTAATGGAAACACGCCCAAGCACCTCATAAATATTATTTCAAGAACCCTGAGCGGGAACCTTTAAAATACCAACACTTTATTGGGTTCCAAGAGGTTTTCACATAGTTAAAGAATTAATTTATGGTTTGTTTTTAAGTTATTTTATTTTTAACTTCTGCTAAAAGTTTTATGGTTTAATTTTCTTCTAATTCTGAAAGGTTTATATTGATTTCTGTAATACAAAATATAAGTACTTATGTAGCTTATCTGGCCAATCAGTATTAAGTATAGCTTTTATAGCAATAGTTAAAAATGTGAAACTTTTCTTTTAGCTTCTGTTGGGTAATCAGAAGGCATTAATCCTTCCTTACTTTTTAACCGACTTCCAAAAAGGAGGAGTTTATATGTTCGTCTGTTTATATGTATTTTTTACAAGACTACACTTTTACAAGATTATTATAAGACAACTATAATATGGTCCCTTTTTGCATGAAATTCATATTTTATTACCGCTATAAAAACTAACTTACGTGTCCTTACGTGGACCTCCAAGCGTAACAAGCCTCTTACAAATTGGTTCATCGGCTTCAGCGTGAAATATACACAGACGGACAAACTTTCGCACATACTTCTCAATGATTCATAATAATTAGACATCGGATTATATGCACGATCAGAGTGCCGAAGTATGCACGAAAAATGGCCGAAATATGCATAAAATATGCACAATCAAGTCACTTATTATTAAAAATTGTTAATTGTTTGAATAGTTTTCCGGTAGTGCCGTAATAAAAGCGTCAATTTTATAATTTCATCAAATCCAGGATTTTTAATTTTTTATACAGCACCAATACTTAATTATTATTTTCTACCAACATTTTCCGATTGCAATCTTAATGCCCATGGAAGTTTAAGAAATCGGTAACTACTTTGTTCAAATTTTTTACTAATGTTGCCAACGACAAAGAAACATTTTGTTTCTAGAAATATATTGTACCTATCGGCGCATTGCATTCTTTTAATGGGGATGGAGCCACATATTTGAGTATTTTGATCTATCCTACCTCTGTTTTGTGGCCTCGAAGTGTGTCATGATACCTAGTTTGGAGACTACGAGGGCATAAAACTACCAAAATATGCACTATCAACGAAAAATTGCCAAAATGTACACTATCGCCTAAAAAGTGCCATTATATGCATTTGCATATGCAAGTATGCAAATGCATATAATCCGATGTCTTAATAATATTATGGACAGGCGGGACCCTAAAACTTTTTTAATACTTACTCGGCCCTAGACCTTTGCGCTCAGGTTTCAAATCCGTTACACAGGTCAGCAGGCCGCTTCCACGAAGCCGCTGGGTGTTACCGAGATAACGATACATATACATACACGCAGGAAATGATAGCTCGTTGGAATTACAGTCGATCATGTAACTATTTTACTGTTCGTCTGCGACTGTTAATGGTAGTATTATGGGAGCCCTAGAACATTTTTCAACAAAATTTTTATCTGCGAAAAATCTTGAAAGTGGTAGCTAACAGAAATAGAAAGGATTTCATACTTTGATTTGATGGTCCTTAAAAAAATGGACGCCATCAAGACGCCATATTTAACCATACCATAGAGCTCGACAAGGCTTTAAATGTTGGCTTTAAAGGCTGTTATCATACAAAAACGCCATTTTTGACAGTTCTCCTTTACCAGCAGCGTCCCTGCCCAAAGCCTTGACATCGGACTAGCAACGTCTTCTGTCAAATTCTGTGGTCAAACTTAAGGTTAAAGTTAAATAATTAGCCCTAACTATAACCATAACTTTAACTTTAGCCACGCCTCTGGTGCAACCCAAACTTAGTAAAAAAAAAGTACTGGTAGTTAAATGGGCACTGACTCTACCATCGCTGTAGAGTCGGAAACGTGGCAAGATGCGCTGCGATAATACAAAAGTAAAATCTCAAATAGCCTGAAAAGTGAGACAGGTGGACATTTCAATATCGCTGTTATACATCGCCGCGTAAGTTCGCGTTTCGGAGTAAACTGGCCATGTAGCCAAGACTTTTTCAATATCGCGTCGTTATAAAATCGCCGATCAAAATGTATGGAATTGACATAAGCATTCATTCGTAATATAATATTCGAGTCGATTCTAATATAAAGAGGCGATAAAGAAAAATATTCGTTAACCCCCTTGACCCGATTGGCGTGACGTTTTACTCACAAACTCACAAGTACGCTGAATCTAACCACATGAAATCTTTCAGCTGGTGGTCCGTCGTCGCGGCCGGCGGGGGGTCTACGCTCAGCGCTGCACCCCCGTCTCCCTGGACGCCTACAGCCTGGACAGCGTCAGCGTCGGCCACCGCAAGGGCCAGAGGCTGCGCGCCAGCAAGCGCAGCTACGGAAACCCCGCTTACGACGACGAGGTGAGCTCTTGGGGAGATATGGTAGCCTAGTACTTTGTTGTTTTAGACAGGGACTAATGGCCGCAATCAGAGGTAATAATGATTACTTAACTTTATTTTAATGAAGTGAATATAAAAAAATGTGTAGAATAATGTCGACATTTTCATTAAATTAAAGTTATGTACTTAATCCATTACGGCCTGGTACTTTTATGTTTAATGATTTATCTAGAGGTATAAAATTATGTAGTCCATGGATGTAGAGTATGTCTTTATTCAATTAAATACGCCTGATTTTTCTTAATAGCATACTTATTACAGCATAGAGTTTTGTGTTTTCTAGAAGATACAAAAATTCCATATCCACTAAACTGAGTATAAACTCAGGGAAGAATAATACCAATGAAGTTATCATTACAAATTTATTAAGTACTTATTCTATGAAACTGGACCAGTAGTTCAGAAGCTATGATAGAACAAACATTACTTGCAAACAGCCATAATACTCTTAACACGCAGGTAACTTCACACCCCATGAACTACGCGGCGCTCGCCAACTTCGCTCTGGACATCGATTCCATCACCTCGGAGTTCGCTGAGATTCCCTCGGTCACGGTGCGGCCGGAGGAGGTGCCTCCGGGCTGCGAGGACAAGAACCGCTACTCCAACGTGCTGCCACTGCCCGAGACCAGGGTTCCGCTGAAAAGGATCGGCAATGATCCCACCACGGAGTATATTAACGCTAATTTTGTTATGGTAAGATTATAATATGCCTTATATGATTATAGTGCCCAGTAGATCCAATCACTTTCAGTGTTTATGATAGACTTTGATTAGGTTTCATAAGATGGCGTTGCCGTCGGGTAGCGTCTGTAATATTAAAAGCGAGGAAAAGTTTTTTTTACTATTGTATTTTAAGATTTTTTTTTACTATTATATTTGAATAACCATACTATTGTATGCTTATTCTCATCTGTTTAGTTACTAAAACCGTGGGACAATTACACAGTAAGCAGGACAATACTGAAAACATTTGTGTCATACAGAAATAAATCATTTATTTATTTTTCAGGGTCCAGGCAACATCCGGAATTTCTACATCCTGTGCCAGGCGCCGCTGGCGAACACGGTGGTGGACTTCTGGCGGATGATGTGGGAGCAGAACTCCCGCCTCATTGTCATGCTGACCGAGTACATGGAGAATGGCGTGGTGAGTTGTAGAAGTATGAAGCCTAGCCTGGCCTGGCCTGGACTTACAGGCCTGAAGTAGAGTAGGTACAAGTTGGAAGCCGGCTACATGAAGCGGCAGCGGACGACGTGTCGTCGCGACACTACTGGTTTCTATGTATTTCTATGAAAATTGTCGCTAGCTTCGTGTCGCTAGGTGCGGAGGGTATTTCATAGAAATACATACAAACCAGTAGTGTCTGCCAACCTGCCGGTTGGCAGACACTACTGGTTTGTAAGGAGTGAGCACACTGAGACGGGCCGTGCCGGGGCTCAGCGTGCCGGGGCCCATCGCAAACGCCTCCATACAATTTGTATGGAAGCGGAAATCCGCTGCGCCCCGACACAGTGTGCGATACGCGCATCCGCTTTCATACAAATTGTATGGAGGCGGATTTTTGCGATGAGCCCCGCACGGCCCGTCTCATTGTGCTCACTCCTTTAAGGCACACTTGCATGATTACATTTTTTTTTATCTCTTCGACCTCGATTTTTTGATAAACATCGTGCTAGACGTTACAACTTGGCCCTCTTGACGTAATTTATGAAACTTATACTTCATCTGACCAAGAAATAAACCTAGAAGCTTGATCTTCTATACAGGGGCATTTTTTTCTACGGTCGGACGAAATACTTTAAACACTGTCTTTTTACCAAGAACAACTTTAACAGCACAACCTCTCAATTTCCAGGAGAAATGTTACGAGTACCTCCCGCCATCCGAGATCTCCGACAACCGGCGGACGTTCGGCAACTTCCAGATCATCCTCAAGAAGCGCGAGCAGCGGGACAAGTACGCCATCTCCAGCGTCCAGCTCATCAACCTCGCTACCAGGTATGATTATACTGTTCTTGGTGGAAATTCAGGTTCATCATTTCTTTAGCAAAATATTAGCGGACATTTTGGCTGAAACCATAAGTACCTAATATGGGATATTATAAAACATATATTATAATATCCTATTAAAGTGATCGCACATATTTTGTCAGCAACGTACGCGCCGTTCTTGCCGTAGGTACTTGCCGCGCGTGCGCGTTCGCGCCGCATTTCGTTTACTATGGGGTGAGATTGACGCGTACGGCGGCGCGTACTTTCCTGACAAATCTGCGATCAGCTATGTTTTCGTGCACTATATTCACTTTGTTTATTTTAATTTGAATATAATAAATAATAATATATTACTGCAATGTTTTTGCGCTTAGATGCAGCTACCAGCTACCAGCATAGACAGTAAACAAAAAGTTTCAGCTGTTTCACAACGTTTCTGTTAATGTTCTGATATGACCTGACCTGATATCGGATTTTGGTGAAATTATTTACATAAGTACAGTAAACAATTCGACCAAAATCCGATATTAGGTCAGGTCATATCAGGAAGTGCTAATAAAGCCCTCTGCTACCAGGACTTGGCGCGAGGTTACCCATCTGTGGTATTTCTGGCCGGCTAAGGGTGTCCCTGATGACTACGACTCGGTGATAGACTTCCTGTTCGAGATGAGGAGTTACATGAAGGTGTCGCAGACGGCCAAGGAGTATGATGAAGAAGGTTGGTGGTGTTGCATGTTATGCCGGGCCGCAGTCGTGGCGGGTCGCATAAAGATGTAATCATAACTACCTTTCTGTGTCTTTTCTGTTCTGTTTTATCTTTTTATTAGTGGACGTTTAAAACGATTTTGATTTTGGTATGTTATAGTGCAGTCGACTATTTATTATTTTTGTGTATTTCTTTAATTATACATAATATTGAGATCGAAAAGTTGTATCCACGTCATATCTGCCTATCGTAATTATTAAAGTAAAAAAAGTTTAGAAAAACGTTTGGTTTAATCCTGATACTATTGAATTGTAGGTGTGGAAATAATATACGAGGAGGACAGCTCGTACAACAACCTGTCGAAACTGCGTGAGGAAAACGGCTCGGGGCACAGCCTCAACGTGTACTCGCCCGCCAAGGCCGAGGAGAAGCTGAGGAAACCAACCAATGGTACCCTGGCCAAGAAGACTGAAGGCCAGAGTAAGTCTTTTGTTTGTATTGTTAGACTTATTCCAATATAGGTTGATTGCTTACTAATAAAATGAGGAGTAACTCTCTCGTTTTGATAGAGAGGTCATTTAAAATCAAAATTAGAAATTGTACTGACTCTAGTAGATTGTAAATTATCCAGAATTCTTGGTGGTAACCAAGATGTTGCAAAGAAAACATTACATTGCATTTTCTCGAAAATGTAGTTGCAACATAGTTTGAAATTTTCAACTTAATAATAATTGTACTGAGCAATTATTTTTTTATTTAAATTTTATACTGTATTCGAATTTCCTAGCCTAAGTTACAAGTTACATAACTGCGACTTCGCATCGCATCGCAAATATCTGCAAAATTCATAATAAAAATGACAATATTATGTTGCGATGCGAATTTGCAGATTTGGGAGCCATAAACTATAGTTGTCTGTCACACCCTGTCACTGTCTGAAATATCTTTTCCCCCCCAGCCGTCCGCCCCTGCGTGGTAATGTGTGCGTCGGGCGCGGGGCGGTCCGCGGCGCTAGTGGCGGCGGAGGAGTGCGCGCGCGCGCTCGCCGCCGGCCGCGCCGACGTGCCGCGTGTCGTGCGCCGCCTGCGCGCTCAGCGACCACACTCGCTCACTAACAGACATCACTACATGTTCCTGTATAAGGTAAGGCCTTTTATTTATTTTTTAAACAATAAACCAGATTTGTACTTTCAGAGCTAGACGGATGAGGGACCTACATAGTTTGGTCGCGTTACGTCAAACCCAGCCAACAGATCACAATTAACATTAAATTGACATGACCCGACCAAATGACGTTGGTCTGCCTAGGAATCAATTTCCTCGATATACATTTTTTCAGTATCTAGTATGTATGTAGTACTAGATACTACAAAATATGTGTACAAAGCTATAATAAAAAAAAAATGATATTTAGTATTTTCAATACTAAATATCATTTTTTATTTCCTTCCGCTTTGAGTATTTCAAGTAAAGATTGCGCGATTTTGTGCCTAACGCCATCTATCCGTAGCTTTTTGAAAGCCAACTACCTATTTACACTTCTATTGCGTCTGCTCTTAAGTTGAAGTGTTTGAGTTATTGCTAGAGTTAAACTTAACTAATAAGTAAAATAATGAAAATCCTTGTTAAGTTGGATTGTAATAGAAAATGTTCCTTTTCAGCTTCTCAGCGAGTATGGCAACAAGCTGATGGGCGGCGGAGTCGACGCAATCTGAGAACGACTTCGAACAGATTACTAAACGATATTTTTACATAAATACAACATGACAAACGAATAATTACGAAAAAAAATAAAATGACTGTCTACTATTAATATGTGAATGGATATTATCTGTAGTCTGATAGACCAGTGAACACGAGACAAAATTGGTCATAACATTATCATACCAAAGCGTAAGACAAGATCTCGAATATTGGGAATCTTTTACTATAACAGTAACCTATGCTGTATGCGTACATTATGTCGGACCGCATTTTCGTTATATCCATTACGTTTTTTATGACTTAAGTTTGTGTGCTTGAAATGCGGTTCAACCCGTTGCGGCTCGACATAATGTGCCGTACTTTTAAGTGTAAATAAAAATATTAAGAAGTATTTCCTTAAGCCTTTAAGTTATATAGATAAGAGCAGTAATATGTATGTACACACTTTTTTGTAAACGAATAAACAGAGAATTTAAAACTACACGTAAAACTTTTGAAATCTGTAAACCTTTTTCGCGAATTTGAGTTTGTGCACAATATTATTGCTCATAGATGTAAAAAGCAGCTTAATCTTTGTATTTTATTGTAAGTACTGTTTAAATGACAAAATATATCAATGCAATTACTGCAAAGTAATAAGATTTTAAAGTAACTAGAATGTGTCTTTAAATAATAATAAATTTCATAATATTTGCAGGCACATTAAACATATATTTATGCATATAAGAATTATAATAATTCCTAGAAAGGCTACGCCCGGTCGCCGGATAGAGAGAAAATCGTCCATTGACCTTACTTTACAAGTGCGTGAAAATATATATATCCGCTTCAATTAACGTGTGAAGCGAAATATTTTTGTGCGCGTGTGAATGCGACAGGCAATAGTCGTCGAATTTCTCATTATCCAACGACCGGACTTTAGTAAGTTCACTAAGGCAACTCCAGCTGGTACACACTAGCATTCGCACTATTATTTTGCTGTGATTTTACTAACTTATGTATATTGTAAATTAATACTAACTTATAAAATAATTGTAGAAACCATTTTTTACCAATTTTTACATAAGATGAAATACTCAACTAACATGGTAAAATGCACTGTATTTTAGATAATAGGAGGTATATTGCAATATTTAAAGCTACGAATAATAAAAACTAATTTAAAGCATAATAAACGTTTAGTTAATTTCGTTTAAGTATTTGTTTCCCTTATAATTTTAGAAGATTATGGAATTTTGAGAAACTGTTAATGTGTAAGACTATTAAATCTGTGAGAGCAAATAAAATGTCGTTGTGGAGCACATATGATTTCGTTCAAAGACTATTATGTCCGCTTGTCTCTCTCTGTCGCGTCAGAATTCATTATTATGTTGCAGTATACAGCAAGAACGTTCTAGCAATATATTCGTGCGTGTGTACAAAATTCTATGTGTTCCGCGACCATACTTTAGCTTATTGTAATATAGACGACACTTGTTGCTAAACACTTTTGTTGTTACTCAGATGGTGCATATTTTATTTCTGTTGTTATTTTATTTGCTGTAAAATTTATATATTGTAGAGTATATTATTATGGGGTGCATTTAAGTGGTTGTAGAAATTGCACTTTTATATAAAAAATATATTACCAAAAATAATAATTGATGTTAAAAACGCCCTACGACTAGTTTTAAATACGCTAAGTAGATGTAGAAATATATCTTGACGAAAATTGAACTTTTTTTCATTTTATATCCAATACACTATAAGACCATAAAAATTGAAATGAAAGTAATCGAAATACTATACCTAGGTACTTCTTATGAAGATTTCATTGATTTCTTCATCGAGGAAGAGGTAGCAATCTGACGCTAAGTTAGGTTACAGGGAGTACCAAGAAAATATGGCTTACTATGCAGTGTGTAACAAAAATAAGTGATAATACTTTAGGGTGTGTGCGTGTTCCTTGTAGAGAGTTCACTGTGAAAGTAGCAGCTCTGAAAGACGAAAAATTTTTTTCACTTTTGTATGGGCAAAGGTCCGAGAGTCACGAGTTTCCCCATACAAAAGTGAAAAAAAAATGTTGGTCTTTCAGCGCTGCTACTTTCACAGTGAACTCTATACAAGGAACACGTACACACCCTAAAGTATTATCACTTATTTTTGTTACACCCTGTATAGCTATTATTTTCTCAGTACTTAATTGTGTATAATTTTTCACTTAGGTGAGTTTAAAAAATCCTCATTATCCACAGTGACTCCACAATCAGCTTTGGAAAAAACAAAGCAATTCAGAGTTTCATCATAATTTTCTATGATCTTTTTCACTTAAATATTTTTAACAGAATCCTATTAATATTCCGAGGAAACATCTATAGAGCAACATTGTCATAAACAGTGGTCACTACATACTCTAGCTAGGTATATCCACATGACTCCACAATTCGCTTTGGAGAAACCAAAGCAATTCATAGTTTCATAATAATTTAGAATGATCTTTTTCACTTAAATGATGTTTCCGAAGAAACATCTCTAGTATAGCAACATTGTAATAAACAGTGGTGAATTATCATAATTATGCATCTATTTAGCTACTTGATAAGTAAAAGCAGGAAAATTAGCAAGAGGAATACGTTTATTCAGATGTAGCTGTCATCTTCATAGCTACTATCGTCAATGTAGTGACTACAGCCACTGTGGTCCACCTTGGAGGCTTCGGTGATGGAGTCATAGGCGGAGTAGGGCTGCGAAGTCGGCAGGTTCATGTACGACCCGGGAAGTGAGAATACAGAGTGGGACCAGAAATCTGAAATATGGAAATACAAACGTATGAGAAAAATGAAAACATCGGCGGAAACAGCTCCAAGTTCCAACAAGCAACTCCTTTCCTTTCTTTGTTCACACTAGGTGTGCTAACTATTGGGGTGATTCTGTTGCGCATTTGTTCATCTAAATTCTGAAGAGAGTAAAGGACGAGCCATGGAAAAAATAAGAAAATTTTACCTAAAATTACAATAAATATAAATAGGTAAGTACCTTTCTTTTGACGCAACTTGTAGTATTCTTCAGCCTGTAACAAAAACATTATTTCTAAATGTTATACAACACGTAAGATGAAATATTTCAAATGTGGAGATTCAGTCCATTATTTCGGTTCTAGAAAATAATATACTTATTATTATAGTTAAACTAGCTGTCCCGGCAAACGTTGTTTTGCCATATAATTTATTTTTGTATGAAAAATTGATGTTGGCCGATTCTCAGATTTACTCAACATGCTCACAAAATTTCATGAGAATCGGTCAAGCCGTTTCGGAAGAGTATGGCAACGAAAACTGTGACACGAGAATTTTATATATTAGATTTACAATATTGTCCTCTCCAGATTACTTTTTAACCTACTTCTGTCTCTGTCGTGGCAAACTAACTTGCGTATAATATTACTGGTACCTCCACATACGAACTGCCTGTTCTATCCTGGGTGTTCTTATCTTGTGCAGGTTGTACAACATCGCCTGTATCTTGAGATTCATTTGTTTCGTTGTTTATTTTATCTAAAATACAAAATAATTATTACTATTCTTGTAGTATCTTAATATCATGAGTATTGTCGCAAGCGGCTGACAACAGTCTACGCCGCGCGCAGCCGCGATCGATCGTAATGCTTGGAATTGTACCTTCGAGATATTATTAATATACAAGACCTACATCCAAAGTAATATTATTTATGCTCTTGACCTTAGAATTTCAGATCATGATTGCTTATGTTACTTCCTTACCATCATTCATGCAACTGTTTTTCTTTGTTGCATATCCTTTGACTGCTATCTTAGCTGTCCTATCTTCTTTTTCACTGCCAGAACTGTCTTCATTTCCCTCCTTTTCCTTTGTAATGCTGCAGCAACTCGCTCGTATGTCTTCGCATACGTCTCCAGCAATGGTTAGTGCTCTCCTCGATTCGAGTAATGCGTGTAAATAGCGCGCAATGAAACCATGAATATCATTTGGCTGGACACGCAAAACCTGAAAAAAATTAGAAAGGATTTGAAAACAACGAAGGAATTGCTGATATTAACTTTATCTGTAACTCATGTAATGCTAACCACAAATTCATTAGAATCGATCACGTAAGTCAATTTGTCAAAACGAATGTAGATAGTTTTACTTATCAGACTGATAATAATAATAATTCTAAAGATTGATACTTATGACTTACTTCTCTGCTTATGTCAAGCATGAGCTCGTTTAGTCCTTCGGGTAGAAGACCATACTTATGAGCCTTATAATGAAGATCCACCATTTTAATAAATAGAAAATATTTAAAATTAATCAATTAAGTATAAAATATTATTTATTAAATATAAAACTAATATAAAAAGTTAGATATAATATAAATAGTTGTAAAAATAAAATACGTGTAGCAAAATTATAATCTAGTAAGCCATGGCCCATGGTCCGGCCTCAAAATTGAAATAGGTGTAAAGTTACAACTATAAGTACTATAGTAAAAATGAAATTCAAAATTCCATGCAATTTGATTAAAAACTTTAATAAGACAAATTCACATTGAAACAAGTATTTATTTCAATAACTCAAATCCGAACAAAACTAAAAGAAGTACGTTTCTTTCTACAATATCCAGTACCCGAGTTGCGACAATCTATCTTAGAAATAAAAATAATTAAGTAATAGCCATATACAGTGTGTAACAAAAACTAGTGATAATACTTAAGGGTGTGTACATGTTCCTTGTAGAGAGTTCACTGTGAAAGTAGCAGCTCTAAAAGACGAACATTTTTTTTCACTTTTGTATGGGCAAGGGCCCGAGCGTCACGAGTTTCCACATACAAAAGTGAAAAAAAATGTTCGTCTTTCAGAGCTGCTACTTTCACAGTGAACTCTCTACAAGGAACATGTACACACCCTAAAGTATTATCACTTGTTTTTGTTACAACATGTAAATTAAACATCACTTGAAATTATTCATTGTTTCCCTTTTTGTTCTCTTGCGTTTTTATACTATCCTATTAACCGTCCAACGCATTCTCAGAAGGAACATTACAACCACAAGTTTCACCTGTGAATCAGAATAATACAATTTTTAAGGATTTTGTAGTAGTAATCTCAAAAGTCATTTGTTTTTAAGATATCGAATCTCAGGACGACGTATGTTTTATAAATCTGCCAACTAGAAAAATTTACAATAAGTACCTGCGTCATTTGCTCCAATGCAATGTCAATAGCTTTGTCCACATTGTGCCTTTTTCTGTTCATCAAGGGCATGCCTTATAGCGCTGTCAGCAGCGAACGTGAGGCATGCCCGTGACGCGCGTCAAAATCCATCCGCGTTGAAAGAAAAGTGTCATAGCGCGCGCTACGATTTCAACGCGCGTCACGGGTATGCCTCACGTTCGCTGTTGACTGCGCTATAAGTAGGGTTGCCAACTCTCGAAAGGACCAACCCGGGAGAATTGTAGAGGTGGGGGAGGGGGGGTGGAGGGGTACTGAGAAAGAACATAGTCTCAGGACAATTTCTCTATATTTTCAATTTCGTAAAGAAGTCGTTAGTAAGCCCAGAGTTAATCCAAGAGATTTTCTTCGAACAGATTTAAATATGATTGTCCAATCCAACTTCATCTTACAATTTTTCACTAAGTCAGTTAAATATTATGCAATAATTATTAGTTTTTGAAAAACCGGAGAAATTATCATTCTCCGCGAGGACGGGAGGTTAAGCATTACTATCGGAGTCTCCCGGGCAATCCGGGAGGGTTGGGAACCCTAGCTATAAGGCATGCCCTTGATGAACAGAAAAAGGCACAATGTGGACAAAGCTATTAGTCATTACGTTTAAAATATTATGGACTGTGAGAAAAATACATACATTCTTCGATATCTTGTCCTATAGTTACTCCGGTCAAAACACCGGGTGGTACAGACATTTTGAGCTCCTCTCGATTCTTATTAGCCTGCTTCGTAGCTTCTAGGTAGAAGTTGTCTTTCCAGTCCTTGTTTGTGTCAGGAGCCTTAAATCATACCCATTATGCCTAATTAGTATCGATACAGTAGCGGCCGACAGGCGCATTAATATTATGATCATAATATTTATGATCCTTTATTGTCTATGGGCCCAGCACGCTTCCACTGCGATTCTATAAGAGCGTCCGTGGCCTAATGGGTAGACTTTTGGTTCGCACTCTTAGACTGATCTCAAGTACATAATACAATCAAGTACATAATACGGACGCTCGTACGGTGAAGAAAAACCCGCACATAGTTGGTCCGGTTCTTTCCTCTGGACTAGGCCGACTATGATGCGAGAATGCCGTATGCGCTTGGGCAACCATACGGACATTTAAAAATCTTGTCCCAGGCACTACAGTATATGAGGAGTGGTTACTTCGCTCTGAAAAATACTGTATAAATCATCCATAACGGATGTAAAGCCTAGTTTTATTGTCTATAATATTATAACAATGATTGCTTACTTTTGCAGGCGTGGTATCATTTTCTGCATCTAACTGAGTTTCAAAACCATGAGGACCTATAAACAAATCTACATCAAAGGCTGCAATTTATAACGATATAGACAAAGAGTATCCTATGTCCTTTCCCGGGGCTCAAATATCTCCGTAGGAAATTTCTTAAAAATCAGCGGTTAATGAGAAGGTAATAAATAGACAGACGCACTTTCCCATTTATATTATTAGCACTATTAGTATGGAAGTATGGATTCGACAAAATAATAATGCCCGCAAATTCATTGCAAAGAAATTCGTTTATTGCGCGGGAACCGGAAACTTTTCGGGGACAAAAAGTATCCTATGTCCTTTTCCAGGACTCAAAATATGTTTATGCCCATCAAAATCAGTTCAATGGTTTAAGGCGGGGATTAATCTCAATCAAAAACGATAACCTTGCAAACCACCAAAGACCAAGCGTGTATACGCATCGCAATAAGATTCATTTTAGCTTAGCATAAAACTGTAACAACAAGGGCGGATCTTCTCTATTTTTCATGTTTTTTTTAAATATCTTTGGAAATAAATATTAAGTAACAAAATTGTTCAGTTAAAGAAATTTTAATATACATTTACTAACAATTTATTCAAATAAAATGTATAATTATCCTAGTTAATACTTATATTTCGATGAAATAGAGTTTTTTCGGAGGTGAGTTTGTAAATTAATTACAGCCAAAGTATTACGTTTATTAAAATGTTTACGGTTTAAGGTATTTTGAATATTGTGCTTTATATCTCATATTTTTTAACACTTCGTTATTATATCGGAACTAGGTAAACTGGGAGTCACGGAATAACAAATTGGGGTTTATCCTCGCCTTAAGCATGAATGGATAATAGATCGACTGACATACATAATATACACTTTCGCATTTATAATATTAAGTCTGGATTGCAACGACATAATCAAAATTGTTGCAAATATCCCTGGATACCTGTCTATCCCTATTTACTTTTGAAGATGAGGATAGCACGATAAACGATTATCGTGCTATCCTCATCTTCTGTAACCACTTTAAGACTCTTACCTTGTGTCTCCGAGTGTCTTGACATTACATCAGCTGGTGTGTTGTATATCTTCTTATCATTGGGTATACATAGGCATGTATTCTCTGATTTATTGTACTGCTCATCGAATAGTGCTTCTATGTTATCTTCTTGGACTTTGATGTTCTGTGTAATTAATGTTTTATCAGTTTTATGAGTTAAAACAAAGCTATTAGAATACTGATTTTCTGAGAATTTGGTAATTGGTAGTAAATCAAAGAATAGATATTCTAATAACTAAAGTTTGAATTATTACAATAAAGCATTTTTAATGGTCCTTAGTTATGAGTTTATGGTCCTTAGCATGTATCTGCAACCACTACTATATCTGGTAGTAGTGGTAGTACGTGATTGGGATAGCTTAGGTCGCCGAAAAATATCGTAGAGTTGGTTTTGGTAAGAGTGTCCAAAAGATTTGGTTACCAACAATATGGTTCATTTGATTATTTGGTTACCTACAATATGGTTCATTGTTCGCTAAAATCAATGTTAATCCATCCAATGTCATCTGATATTTTGTAATTAAGTTAATACTAACAATGATATGTCCAAAATCGATAGTTCGTGACCCAGTAGTCAGTGTAGACGGCAAAGAGTAGTTTTTTGGAATCAATATGTCATGTTGCTTCGAGTAATGCGGCAAACTCTTACGGTCGTGGTATCCTTTGTAGGCAGCCTGAAATATTTAAACGTTTTTATAATGGTATATTAAATAATTAAAAAAATAAGAAAATAGATGACCATCTTAATACAATAGTGCATGTAAAATAACTAATCAAAGTTTATTCAGGAGACTAGGAAAGCTGATGTATGTTATTCGACTAGTCATTGAAGAGACTTTCTCATCTCTACCTATATTATTCTTACTTTTATATACATGACGGTAGATCCAAAAGAAGCCTCTCCCTTTATCTCAAATAAACTGTCGAAAATATTACAGTCTTCTACTAGGATGTACTAAGGATTAATCATACTTTATCCACATCTGATAGATGTTTCGAGAATATACCTGTATTTTCTCAGCTGCTTGGTTCATCTCCTGCATTGTGGGTCTACTGTTCTTATATTTAGCAAGCGTGTGCCGCGCCGCTATCTCCCAAGGTTCAGATTTCGGATTAATTTTCTAGAATCATTTATTATTTCTTATTTTTATATCGTTTGTTACTGTTTATTGTTTACCTTATCTTTGATAATTTCCCTACAACCTTTTTTCGAACAGGTTTTTCTATAAGTGTTCACTCACCTCTGCCTCGACATTCTTTTTGTACCAGTAATCTCTATATGCGTTCCTCGCAATTTCGCATACTTTAGCTGCCATCTCCTCATCCAAGGGCATCTTCTTCAGTATACAACCAAGAATTTTGCTTTCCTTAATCTTATCTGTAAAAGCATGTTTGTTGATATGATCATCTTTACGCTTTCGACGAGCAAATAATATATTTGCTTGTCAAAAATGTTATCATTTATCAGTTAAGGAAGTAGGAATATTTGTGAATGTAAATAGGGATTGATTTGAAGGTTAATTTTTTTTATATTAACTCCTATTCCTTGTATATTGTATTTAAATTTAATGAGTTATAATTAATTATGATCATGGAAATATTATCATTCATCTAATTGTTTATCATTAAAGGTAAATTATTTAATATGATCATTATTCCTATTACCTTTCTCATCTGCTGGCTCGAACCCTTCAATCTCCTCACTTATGATGTTCGCTATATCCTTCGCCTCATCTTCAGGAAGTCCCATCTGCATCAGATGCTCTGACAGTGAGGGTCTGCAGTCGCATAGGTCGTCCAGGATTCGGACCGCCATGACACCATGTTCCCGGGTGGTGATGAGTGCGGAGAGGTAGTTGGTGATGAATTGTAGAATATCGGCAGGCTGTTCTCTTATAACCTGGAACATTTTAATTGCATGCTTTTAAAGATTCTTGAAATTTTCTTGTCCAGCTAAAATAAGCTTACTAGAAGTGAACCTTCCTAAATTACTTCTATCAGAAAAACAGCAATTTCTTTTGGATTCATTTTGCTATTGGAAGATAAGCCTGCTTCGTCTAGATTCTAGAGCAGCATTTCCCAAAGTTGGCGATAACTCCCCCTTGTGGGCGCTGAAGGTCTGAAGGGGGGGTGTGGGACCCAGAAAAAAATGGGGGCATTGTGTAGAGGCTTGGAAGGTGATTTATTTCATCAGGATGAATTTTAAAATTGAAAGAATATAATTTGTTATCAAACTGGACGTTTGATAACAAATTATATTCGTTATCAAACGTCCAGTTATGGACGAACCTCTGCTCTAGAGGTATAATATATTATGTTATCTTGAGATTTTGATTCTAATCGTTCTTTAATGTTGTTTGATAATATTATTATGAATGATTATGAATGACTAGATGACGGCCGCAAGTCGCAAATCCGTTGCGTCAAAAATTATTTAAACGCACATTTTGTCGGGGTACAAACTATCCCATAGGATAGTTTGTACCCCGACAAAACTTGCGTTTAAATAATGTGCGTTTTTGGGACTAAAGAAACCATACCAAATTTCATCATAATCGATTCAGCAGCTTAAGCGTGAAAGAGGTAACAAACATGAAACAGGCGGACAGACAGACACACTTTCGCGTTTATAATATAAATAGTATGGATTGTGTACTTACTTCTCGAGAAATATCAGACATAAGCTCCTTGAGACCATCTGGGATTGAGAATACATTCGAGCACCCGTGTTTTTGTAACAATTCATTCATTATTTAATAATTTTTAATTCATGAATAAAGTGCAAAATCAAATTGTTTTTGTGGATCACTTGTGGATACTCGTGATTCATGCAGTGTCATATTGGTGTCATAATAATTGAGTAGAATTAATGTCGATATGTATTTAATTTAGTTTTTATTTCAACATTACTAACCTTCATAGTTAAAAACAGTAGCTTATTTAGTCCATATATATTAAGTCTATGATTTAGTCCGTAGCATAGAGAAAAATAAACATATTCGTAGTAATTAATATAGGTCTACCAGAATCTGGCAAAAAGTGACAAAATAAATTGACTCTAGCAATACCGGGGTGATTTGAATAAAACATTTTGATTTTTTTGGCTTATTCTGTGTGTGAAACATGCAAATAATATCCAATGATCAAGGATATTTTTTGAAAATCTGCCGTCAAAATTTGCCATCAGATCCTGGTAGACCTTATACTAAACTTTACTTCATGGATGATAATTATATAAGAACAAAACACAATACAATATAAAATTAATTATTTAATTACAAAGAAATTTATTTATATTTATATTATATGAAACATACTTTTGCAACCTTTGTTTGAAATTCAGACTATATTTTTTGAATTTCTTACTTTCGGTTTCTTCTTTTTGATTTCATTGTAACGTGTAATGCAATACTTTACCCATACTTTACCATTATACGAACACGTATCTAGTACACGCTGCCCTTAAAATATTAAGGTGCAGAGACTAGATCAGTTCGCTAGGTCTCGTAAAAGATAGAAAACTTAAAAGAAATAGGTAAATTCAAGCTGTAGATAGTAGGTAGAAGAAATTGCGTATGAGGTTTAGCAATCTACGATATTAACGATGTTGTTATTCTCGTGGTAAGTGAACAATAAAAACGTGCAAATACAAAATATAGTAATACAAATAGCTAATAGGAAAAATATCATCAACGATTCTTAGGCCGTTTTTAGGTGAACTAACATGTTACGTTATGTTGCATTATGATTCATAAGTGTATGGTAAGAAAGGCTCATTGCGATCTCTGCGATTATGGGAAGTAGGGACTGAAAGCGCTATAAAAGATATTCTAAATGTAAAGAAGCAATAAGTTGATGCTAAACTACAACGAAAAGGACAACAAGTGAATATTATTTTATAAAAAAACTAAAAGTTATAATTAATCATTTAGTAATGCTTAACCGTTTATTAATGCAAGTTAACTGTATAGCAATGCAAGCACAAGATGTGCAGAAGCTTTAAAGAGCAAGTATGATCTTTTGAATGTACCTAGCATTATCTTATTGTCATGTAGTTCTTATCTTCAGTGTTATAATGAGCATTATAAATACTATGGCCTCCGTTATGACTTCTCAGTACTCACTTCCAAATAATCTTACTTTAACACCTCTTTTGGATATTATAACAAAGTTGATAAATATACAAGATCTTTCTTTCATAAATTATTATTTTCTTTCATTATTTAGGTGATCTTATATTTAATTGCAAATAAAAAAATCTCGTCTATTTAAAAACATTGAATTCAATTGGTAAGTATTGAAAAATATTGTTGATAACAAGGATACACTTGAAATGAAAAAATAGATTGCAATCAAAAATATACGAAACCTAAAGATATACCTAATACATAGTTATTTCATAATTTGTTAGTTTTACGTCATCGTATGAATAAAGAAGTTATTGTTGGACGCGAAAAACTACTAAGCTATTCAGAAGCATACATTTCATTGCCATGGAAAAAAGCTATAACAAATTTTGATGAAGCCAAGATAAAATTTGGGCGAAAAAATTTTATATTATGCAAAGGGCAAGAAGATGTGCTTATTAACCGCTTCTTGCAGGTACCGCGAGTAATAACTTAATAGCTTAGAAGATTGGCGCGATATCTATAATTTACATGGTAACCGGTAAGGTAAGCTCATATAATATTCATACGGTCTAAATGACTATGATCATTAAACCAGCAACAATACTACTAAGTGCCGCACTCAAAGTTGAAAATTAATAAGTTAAATAAAATAAAAATAAAATTATTTATTTCAGGCTTGTGAGACACATAAAATTAAATATAATAAATAAGAAAAATCATTTTATTTATAATTAAATATCTCTGAGTGCGGCAGTGAGAATCACTTGAGAAATTTAATAGGCAGCTCAGCAATCAACTAAATAAACTGTTCTCAAAAGCAAGAAAAACAAAAATTATAGTCAGCAAGGCAAAGCTTGCAAGTAAATAGTAAAATTTGAGATCATTTATATTATTATTAGAAGACATCTTATTCTTCATCTTGATGAATACAATCCCATCATCGTCTGCGTCTCATGCTAAAACAATAAAAATTTTGAAATATTTAATTGACTTTTATTACAATACGTAGGTACTGAAACGGAAAATGTATTGAAAACTCGTCACCGCAATGAATGCATGAACGATGAATGTAATGCACATTAATAATAACCTGCGACCACTGAAGTGTGAATAAATCATTGAATATCAGAAGATATGATAGAATATTTGCCCGCAATGTCTTAATGTATTGTACAATTTAAAACTTTTCTGCTATAATTCTATTGCCATTAAAATTATGTCAGAGTTTTTGAAAAGAACTAACAACAAACAAATCTTTGTTCCTATTAATAATCTATTCCAAATTATAATTAGCGTTATCACTTACCAAAAACATTTTACGACGCAGCTTTCCGACGCGTCTTGTTCGTCAATACTAAAAGGTTCTATTTCTACTTTCCTCAGTTTATTGAGATCGTCCTTGCTATCATCTGTTTTGTTACTTTTGCTTCTGTCGTATGTCACTTCCTCATGATCCTTGCTCTCTTCGCTGTAAGTATCGTATTGCGGACTCTCTATGTTCTGGTAAATGTTGCTAAAAGGTCTACCTGTAATTCAGGTAAACCGAAAGTAACTTATAGAGTGATGATACCTAAATCTTAAATATTAGGTATCATAATATATTTATAGTCATTTTAACCTAAAACCTGTGATAAGCCAATTATCCAAGTAAAGTAATAATATAGTAAGTATAAAAACTACGTAATTATTATAAGCACTAATTTTTTTATCGACTAACGAAGTTTTAACAATCTAAGATTATTTAAATATTTTACCAACCAAGAGGATTTATACGTATTGTGATCAATGTTCTAGAAGTTGTTGGTACTGGTTCTTCTTGTTCAAATTCTTGCGGTTGCGGCTGTGGTTGTTCAGGCTGGGGAAGTGGTTGTGGTTGAGGAAACTCCGGCTGATCAAGTTCATCTTCACTGTCACGAGGTAAGTCTTCTATACTGTCTACCGAATTGTGGGGTTCAAATACCTAAAAAAGACAGTCATTGATACAACTAAATTAATATTATTACAACGTATTGGATTTTTTTTTATTTCGTGGGTACACTCACCTTTTTACTAAAAAACTTTCTCATCGTATTTAAAACTCTTTAACCGATTATTATTAAATGTCTATTCTAAATAATATCACCATATTGCTGAAAATTTCATTGTTTTCTAATTTAATCACAAATTAAATACGTATGCAACAAGCAAATAACTATGACCACGCAACAGCTGAATGTTACAAAAGGGAGGGTAGATAAAGAAATCAGTTCTAAAAATACGGGTGTGTACATACAAATTTATTCGTATTTAAATAATTTATAATATAATAAAAATATATTATATTATCATTCATCATATTGTCACTGTTACTAAAAGGTAACAGTGACAATATGATGAATGCTAATTAATCATGATAATGAACAAATGAAATCATCATTGTCCGAAGTCCCAACTCCCAAGTCTACGATGCGTTCAGATTTATTTTACCTTGGAGTGTCTAGCGTGATCCTTATGCCATTGGCATAGAGGTCATGTAGGTTGATGAATACTGAAGGTGTGACGGTTATTTTACTAGTACGTATTTACTATTTGCTAATACCGGACATGAATCTAAGCATGGTTATATAACGCTTCGATAACGCAGTGCAAATAATAGATAAGCGTATTGAGTGCATTCGACGAAACAACTGCTTGCGCCGTGGTAGTGTCTGAAACGGAAGAGAAGAAAAGAAACACAGATATGTATCAAATGATATAAAAGTTTATGTAAAACATAACAAAATGGATTAGAAATAAATCAGAAATAAGGAGTCAAGGAAGCAAGAAAATCAAACGTAGTAAATACTGAAAAGATGGAGGTATCAACGGCAAAAGCGATATCCATGCTAGCCTTGGGACTAGGCAGTTTTGTGACGGGCATGGCACCGGCGTTTGTGTCAGAAGAATCGAGAAGAAGGCATCCTTTGCTGATATCCTGTCTTCTATGTTTCGGGGCTGGTGTACTTCTATCTACTTCTTTACTGCACATGCTTCCAGAAGCGAGAGAGAATTTGCCAGAATATTCTGAGCTGCTTCTATGCGTTGGATTCTTTGTAGTTTACATAGTGGATGAGATAGTTCATTTCTTCTATGGGGTGAACGAGCATAGGGGTCACCAGAACTATGGGAGTGGGGAAGGTAGTGGTTTGTTGAGGAATCCAGATGGGGAGATGAGGCAGCGATGCTGTGGGGACACTGAGAACCCCAGAATGTGTCACGTGAGTCACACGGAACCCTGCAACCAGAGCTCGTCTGGACTGATTGGGCTGTTGTGTGCTCTGTTCGTACATAGTGTGTTAGAGGGACTGGCTATTGGCCTACAGCAGTCAGCTTCAAAGGTATGTTTTATCTTTATAAGAAAAAGTACATCATGTTTTCCTATTCATCCTCAATTTGAATTATACTCGTATTTACATGAAAAGAATGATTTCTCTGAACAGATATTATTCTCCTTCACCCCATTTTGTTATTTATATCATTTAACATCCTTCGTTAAAGAAAATGAACGAAATACTTATCAAACAATGACAAAAATGAAAATCATTGTTTACTTTACGTAGATAAAGGAACATTATCATATAATGTAGGTCGACAGTAAACGTTTTAGATACGCTAAAGGTTTCTATTTTTGGTTCTAATCTTAGGGAAAATGTTAAAAATTTATTATTATAATATTAGTAATGTCAGAAATAAGCTTTTCATTGACTAAATGGAACCGCCGCGCACCTTTTACTATAAAAAATAATAAATTCTTTAGTTTTACCGTAATTTTCCACATCTGTGCATACAATATACCTAAATCATATTTCTCATAGTTTGGGGCAAATATATTTTATTACGGACGACTATAGGCTGATATGATGATGATGATGATATTTTATTACGTCTTCAATTTATAGGGATTAAAGAAAACCGTGAACATCATAGCAAATTGTTTTCACAGCATTTTCATTAGCTCACATTTATTTATTGCCAGGTTCTACTACTGTTGGGTGCGGTAGCGAGCCACAAGTACGTTGTGGGTTTCTGCCTGGGTGCCGAGGTCTGCTCCAGCTCACGGCTCTGTACCCACCTGGTGTACGTGCTGCTCTTCAGCGGAGGTTCCGTAGCCGGGATAGCTGCTGGTGCAGCGCTGGACAACGTCAAAGCGGTCACGGAGACTGTTGCTGTGCCAGTTATGCAGGTATTTGAGAATAACATTCTTCTGATATTGCCTAAGTGTTAGTGACAATATACCATCTTCTGTAGCATCTCCTCTAATTGCTAATTATTCTACTATCATAGTTTATGTATGTATGACAAAGAAGTTAGTATCTGCTAATTGCGACCGGCTAGTTCCAGTCCCAGAAAGATTACGATTATCTCATGCTCGTCAATGGACAATAGTAGACTGTAAGCACCATCATTTAGTTTCTACTAGCTGATTTATTAACTTTTTGATAAAATGGTTGGTCCAAAAAATTTGGTTATTGATGAAAGGGACCCCGATTAATGAAATTATTTCTCAACTTCCAGGCCTTGGCAGCCGGTACCCTGCTATACGTGACGGTCAGCGAGGTGCTTCCTCGCGAGCGCGCGCGGTGGCACGAGCGACGACGCGGCGCAGGCGCATTGCAGCTTACTGCCGTCGCCGCTGGCTTCACACTCATGTATCTACTGACTAAATACCTTGGTAAGTGATAAACATTTTTCTATTTTAATTAAAAAAAAAAACAATTTTTAGGTCGTACAACAAAATTAAACCTTCGTAGTGAACAATAAAAATGCACGCCTGAATTAAATTATTATACCTCAACATTGTGCGCATTGCTATTACATTTACACAGGCATCTAAATTTATACAGGCGCTGGAAGATCCAAGGTGCAAATTCCGTTTGTACCCTGCTGCACCTCCCTGCACCCATATGTTACCTTGGATCAGTTGGGTGCATTCATCAGAAAGTAGATGTTGGTTTCCATACACATTTTTTGATTGATTTTTAATAGTAATTGTGACTGCAATTTGAAACAAGCCTGCAAGTTTTAATTCATTAAACCGAACTTCATAAGTTCTATAACAAGCATGTTTGACTCAAGCATGGTATTTTTTATTTTAACATTTTGTAACGATTAAAAATCATTTTCCGTTTCAGGACACGAAGAAGCTTAGATATTATGCTGTGTTACTTTATCGTTCAAGTGGCGATAATATCTATAATAGGTATTATTTTTGATTTATGAATAAATATAGGGTTAATTTTACTTTTGAATTTGCTAGATACTATAATTTTCTTTTATGAAAACTATTTTATTGTTTACTATGACTTCAGACTTTTAAAAAAGTCTAGTATGCGTATCTTTGCTAATTTCACCTCGAATGAAAATAAAACAATTTCTGACTTCATATTTATTTTATTTTAAAATTGTGTTTCTTTTAACAAGTTGGTTGTGAATTGTGATGTTCGTTAAGTTGTTAAAGTATTAAGTAGCTCGCGACTATATCTTTACTGTTAATAGTTGGTAATTATAAATAATATTGTCATTGCTTCACAAGGGCTTTACAATTCTATAATTTTTGTTCTACCTACCCTTTGTCATTTTGCCAACGTACACAAAAATATTTATAATATAAAATTATAATTACACATGGCACTGTATCTGTTCAAATAAACGCCATCTAGCGAAAATTTTGTAATATGGTTTTAGAAAGATTAATGTATTTTCAAGGTATTTTCATAAAATACAACATTAATCTTAAGAAATCCTTGTAACAAAAATATTATAAAAATATATAATACGTATTACAATACTAATATTAATTTACATGAAAATTTAATTTATTTCTTGAGTTTTTCGATAGATGGCGTTCACTAACCTTATATCGCACTGTAAGTTTTCGCACAATTCCAACATTAAATGCACAAAATAATCTCAGTCCATAATACTATTTTATATACAGTTATAAAGTTATGGAAGCGATTTACAAACTATTTCATACACATATCGGAATACCTCGTATTACACAGTATAAATAAATGAATAAATGCTTACAGACTAAATTAAATACATTAAAAAAATTACAAAATAGAAAATAATACAGATCTTTGACTCGACTTGCTTACAACTAGGGGTACAATAGATTTTGTTGTCTAATTTTTGGAAAATGTAATTTATATGCCATACGGGCCATGCCGTTTAAAATTGAACACTTCATTTTTATTTGGTACGCTACATTTTTGTTTTTAGTATATATTTTGTTTAAATTGTTTAATAACAAACTAGATTGAAAAACAGCTAAAAAGAGAAGCCAAATATTTTACATTTAAACGATACATTTTTTGTTGTAAGGCTTTTTTCAATAGACAATTTAAATCTAGCATTTAGGTTGTTGGTACTATCTGAAAATCGGTTATTATGAATTAAGTCAGGGACTATAGTATCCAGAATCATGAACACGTAGAGGACTGAGGAATACAAAACAATCAAAGAAGAAATACAATAAAGCCAAAAATGTAACACTAGGTTCTAAATTTGATATCAACACTTCTAATTTTCCACTTTGACAAAAATTTCCAAACTTCTTCTTTTTTGTAGCTTCCAGATTCTGGATCCTATAGTCCCAGCCTTAAATATTTAAAGAAACCTTGAAATATTGTTAGGTAACTCGCAAAGAATCCGACAACAAAGAATTCTTCATACATCACGATCCACTATACCGTAGATAAGGCACGTCATAAGGCTACGTAGTACAGGAAGCGTAACAATACAATAAATAAATTCTACCGATTACGAGTAACTCGATTTGTGATTGTAGAAACACTAGCATTTATTGTGAGGGTGGTAGCTATTAAGCACGAAATATGAAAGCGTAATGCAAAAGGACCCCTTTCATGAAAAAGTTACGGGAGATACATATACAAAAAGAAGAGGTAGGAGAAATGTTTTAGGTGAATGATCTAATCATTCAAATACCTACTTTAAGAGATAAGATCGGTTGGTGAATATTTTACTTCTCCAAAGCAGAATTAAGACAGAAAGCTCCTATCATTAGTTGTTAAATATTTTTTTTAAGGTATATTACATAAGTTTTAGACATCCAATACTCGATATATATTTTATTGGTTTTAATTTTTATTTATAATATATTTTTAAACTGGCATTTGATTGTAATCTTTCTTTACTACATAATTTATCCTGCTCAGTATTCTACGACCACAAATCGACTGTTACTATGTACATTGTACACCTGACATGGCATCGGTAACATGATCATAATGGCTATAACGACGTAGCACCTTTACGAAAACACCTACAAAATATTCGACATTTAAATAATCTAATTCTAATTCAAATTTAAATAACGCTATCGTCTGTCAATGAGGTCATGGATTGTCCGTCTGGCTTTTTGTTTTAAAAACTAGTAGGTATAGATGGAATTTAATTGAATTTTTTATTAAAAATGGAACCATTTCATCAATTTGTAAGCGTAACAAGAAAACCAGAATTACCGCTGCGCTGCACTGAATTGCTCAGCGTCCGTTCCGTAAAAGTGATCATTCGTTGAAACTACTTGGAATTTTTAATTCTATCAGACTTCATTTCGAACAATGAACAATTTTAATAATGATTTTGTTAACCGTGTGACTCAATCCACTGCTATTAATTCGGTGTGTTCAGTTAAATATACATTTTAGGTGCCGCTTCACATGACGTTCTAAAACTAAGGTTTTGTACACGACGCGCTCGGCGTCACAATTCGTTCATAGTCCACTGGTGCACTACACTCTGTCAGGTGTCGTCGTCGTCGTATTTCTTTTTCTTCCTGCCGCCCTTGTGTCGCTCGAGGCGCTTTTTGTGCTTGCGCTTGGGCTTGATCTCGCACTCGCAGCCGGCGCGGATCTCGATGTAGTCCATGGACCAGCCGCCGGAGCCGGGCACGGAGAAGTGTCCCGCGGGTCGGGGCGTCTCCGGCAGCTCCGTGGCGGACGTGTAGCGGACCAGCGCGTACGAGTAGGAGTACTTCTGCACGCAGCGGGACTGGTTGTAGAGGCGGCCGTCGACGAAGCGGCACGGGCGGTCGGCGACGCCGGGCGCGCACGACAGCTCGTACAGCCGCTGCTTGTGCTCACCGTCCTCGTATAGCTCCACGTACATGCCGGTGGGCGTGCGCCCGCCCTTTTTCGCGACCATCTCCAGCACGGAGGGGCAGCACTCCACCACCTCCCCCTGCGGGCTCTCCAGCCGCAGAATCGACTGCATCTCGCGCCAGTGCGCGCGCTTCCACGAGTTCGCGTCGTACTCCTCGTCCACCCTGAAAATGTGACGTCAATTTATATAAAAGTTCCGAATAATCGTTATTGCTTGTTACGTATCTAACAAAAGGGTTACCTAGTGTCATGGTATCAGATTATCAGGTTTTTAAATAAGCTTGTCATTAATGCTCTCCACTCTCCAGTGCTTTCCCAACTTGTGTACCTAATTCTTAAAGATTTCTTCCCTTATTTCACTCCTTTACTTGCCCGCCACTTATCTAGCATGCTGAAGACTGTAGCTCGCTACTACTACTACTACTTTTTAGGATCCCTTGCGCTATAAGCAACGAAAGAGATGGAGATCTCTTTCGTTGCTTATAGGTGATAGGTAGCATGTAGTGTGTAGTGTGTACTCACATGACGCGGTGACCGTGGTGCGGCTGTGGCGAGCGGCGCACGCGGCTCGCGTTCCCCGTCACGTCGCCGGCGCCCGCCACTGCCCCGCACAGCACCTGCAACAACGGAATCGGTGATAAGTATACGCTAGAATTAGATCTAAGGTTAGTGTTCTGCAAAGGGTGTACCGTGGCACGCTCGCGCTAGTATTAGGTATATACATAATATAGTAATAATTGGTGTACCTCAAAAATGTCATCGTACCTCTACATATTCCTAGTTTATAAGAACCAAAAAAAGGCAACATCTCATCTCATTGTCCGGACGACCGACGAAAGAAATGGTAATTGGGAACAGACCACCCCCGTAAGTAGACGCTGATTAATTTGTGGTGTAAGTACCAATTTTTTTTAATTTTTCTATAATTTATGTACCTTGAACACAAAACGTTTCCAGAATACTGCGCTAGATCATAGACAATAGACATTGGCTTAATCTCTCGAGGAAAAGCTATGCAAACGCCAACCAGTATTACAATTTACACACAATAATATAAGAAGAGTCCAACTCAATCCAATTTAATTCAGAGAACTTAAATTCCTAACCTCAGCTTGATAATATAATTATAATGTAATCTTTAGTATGATTTTGGACAGAATGCCTGACCACAGATTACTTAATAGTTACTACCTAAGTTCGAAAATCATGATTACGGTAAACTCCACGAATGCCAGTAAAATTAAACAATCAAACATAACAATCGAAACTTCAACTGGTAGCTACAAAGCTAAGTTTATTGTTCTTATTATACGACTGAAAATGTAGACAAGTATCTACTATGCGCATATTTGCTACTGAACTTAACTCGAAGGTCAGACTTAATAAGCCGAATGCCAATTAGCAATCGATATCGATATAAATAATCGATCCGATCGAGTTAAGGCACGGCGAATAAATCACAGTTGATTATTGCTATTATTATCTATTTAATTAATCAGCAACTAGATAATGGATATTGTAATTATATTGTGAAATTGCTCGTGATAAATTATTTTATTAACTTGCAATAAGTTATCTTATTTTATCACATATGATACATGTAGATATGGAAAAGATATTGTTTTTTTTTTAATTTGCAATCGTAAAGTGATTGATAACTGTAAAGCCCAAGCTCGAAACTTCATTTTTTTTAATTATTTCTCTCGTTATTTTGACTCCATATAGTAAAGACTTTCTTATTAAAAAGCCTTATTATACCTAGGAGTATTCACTCTCAGTCTCCTGGTTCTAGGTTTTTTATAACTGTAAAGAGCTTGAAATTAATTAAACAGCTGACACTGTGTAAATTTTCTGATGCTGTTGCATTAATTTATATAACTTTACACGTGGTGATCTGTCGTCCCTAATATTTAGTTATATCTAATATTATTTTAACCCAACGTATTGGCAATAGGAAGCGTGTACTTGGCACGGTACATTGAATTTAATGCACAAAATGTATCTATTCTCTGTTATTACTCAATATCTGTATTGAGTATTGACAGTGTTACCTCATTTTCTACGTGCATTTTGAAACTAGATAATATGACGGCTGTTGATCGAGTTTAAATCTTACTGCTATCCAAATAAAGTATGTTTTGACTCTGTCAATAGATCAAAGTGGCTTCTATAAACAAAACTGTCGACAATTTTGAGTAATGCACAAATTAGGTGTTTACTAAGTGGAGAACTCTAACGGTTCTGTAAATGTTAAGTCATCGTGTATCTACAAGAGCTTTAAGTTTTTTAACCTCTTCATACATATTTTGTGTTGATTGAATAAAGTATGTAGCATCGATATGCTACATACATCTACATCTATGTAGCATATCGAGTTTAATCTCTACAGATTAAACCTGAGCAAAATTTAAAATGCTCAACAAAAAAGAAACCTATAGCCTATACCTAACAAAATAAATTAAAGATTTAATGACATTGAAGAAAGTCATTAGTCTTTACAACGTAAAAAAAATCATTTTAGTATTTTCTTTATTGCAACGTATGTAATATCTATGTTGCTTTTTAGGCACTTGCTTTGGTCTGTTCATTCATTGTTTGCATAATTTCAATTTAACGTTCAGAGTTCAGACCAACTCACTCTTTTGTCACGAGTCGAGTTCGAGTCCCTATGGTAACGGGCTGTCACATTTGTGACAGTAGCCGTGTATCTGTTGATCTGGCGATTAATGTCCACTGGGTGTAATCTGGCGTTATTTGTTGGACACTAGGCGCAATCTGGCGTTATTTGTTGGACGCTAGTGGACAATGTTACGTCACAATTCATGTCCATGTCCCCGCTTTGTAACGCTTTGTCGTTGGACATTTACCTAATACTGATTCTGAACTGATATAATAGATTGTACGTACTTGTGGCTGAGCTTTCAGTACATAATACCTATATTATTATGTGTTATGTGGGTAATGGGTTACATACACCTTTGAAAGCAGAAGATGCCAGACTTTCAGACTAGCAGGTTTTGCATGGCAATAGTAGAAATGCGATGGAATATAATATGTACTGAGAAGTTTTATATAGGAACATGATAACAGAAACCTTTTGCTATGGTGGCCATGCTAAGCGAACAGGCTATGGTATAGTTCAGTTCTATGTACCATCAAGGAAATTGATTCCTAGGCAGTTGACAGACCAACGTCAACGGTTGGATCATATCAATTGAATGTTAATTTTTGTGGTCTGTCGGCTGAGTTTGACATAATGCGACCAAACTACGTAGGTCCCCCATCTGCCTAGGAATCAACTTCTCTGATAGTACCTCGCACAAACGACGTCTTACATATTGTGTTTACTCTGAAACCTTTTCTGGCAAGCCTATTCGTGCCAAATGCTCTCCCACGAAGAACACTCTATCTCAAGTTATACCCAAAGTTTCACTCATGTCCACGCCTACAAAATAATGTTATCTATTTTAAGAGGCACATTAAAATCGGACATTTATTGTGCATCATAACATTATGATTGTATCCGCGAGTTTACGACCACCGCAGCCGCTTCCGCGCTCGCAGAAGATTAAAGGCATAAAAGAGTATATTTTGATATTTAGTATTTGATAATACTATAGTGTGCGTACTGTTATATTGTGTAGGACGTAGGTAGGTACGTGTGATACACCTTGTATAAGGATACAAGGTGTTAGGTTTATCAAAACGAAGTGATAATACTTAAGGGTATATATAATATACGTGTTCCTAGTAGAGAGTTCAGTATAGCAAAGCTGAAAGACCAACATTTTTTTCACTTTTGTATGGGGTAACTCGCGACACTGGGGCGCTTGCCCATACAAAAGTGAAAATAAGATTTGGTCTTTCAGCGGTGCTACTTTTACACTGAGCTCTGTACAAGAAACACGTTGTATTAAAAAAGATTTATAGCTTTGTAACGAATAGCGAATGTAATTTTTTCGTATTTCATTCAACATTAAGTCAATTATCAAACGTAGAATGTAAATAGCTCATAAATTATAACCCAAATTAATATTTATGACTCGGACTAAATACTTACGTCAGATTTACTATGAAATTTTCATATCATAATCAAAATAGTAAAATTATACAGGCTGATCTTTGGGAGATAACGTTATTTCGAGCTAGTTACTAGTACGTTATCTTATATCTTTAAACGAGCAATTCTTGTATTTATATACACCATACCAAAAATTTTTTTCACTTTTGTATGGGGAAACTCGTGACGCTCGGGCCCTTGCCCATACAAAAGTGCAAAAAATTTTTCGTCTTTCAGCGCTGCTACTTTCACAGTGAACTCTCTACAAGGAACACGTACATACCCTAAAGTATTATCGCTTATTTTTGTTACACCCTGTATATATCGACAGTATATTATAAGTTTATGATATATATAATTGGAATCTCGGAATCGCCTCCAACGATTTTCATGAAATTTAGTATATAGGGGGTTTCGGGGGCGATAAATCGATATCTATTGGCGAATAATAATACTATTTTGTAAGCAACTAATTGTTTTAACGACCAGCAGATGGCGTTATTAAGTAACACGAAGTCAATGAGTGTTTGCTATACCGAGCAAAGCTCGGTCATCCAGGTACTTAGTTTATTAAATAAGTTATTGAAAACCATATTAAAAATGCAAAAAAATTAGGCGTTTTAAATGTGTAACCTAATATATAAAAATAAGTCGGGTTTTCCTTCCTGACGCTATAACTCCATAACGTACTAACCGATTTCCACGGTTTTGCATTAGTTGGAAAGGTCTCGGGCTCGGTGAGGTCTACAGAAAAAGGAATTCAGAAAAAACTTCAAGAGAAAAGCAGGAAAAATCATTTTATGGCAAAACAACATTTGCCGGGACAGCTAGTTTAAAATAATATAATATTGTTCTATTAACTATACAATGGATATTAGATGTGCTAGACAAAGTTAGGTCTTGTCCTTATAGGGTTATTATTATTCAGATTGAACAATATTAATTGTTCAATCTGAATAATAATCTGAACATAATTAAGTACGACATTATTTTTATTTCACCTGCTAAGGATGTCAAAATCATAAAGTTTGTTAGCTGCAAATTGTAATGCACGATGTGGCTAATCTACATTTTAATATTTTATTCATTAAAATACTTCACTTACAAACATTAAGATTTAAGCACCCTTTATAATGTGTCGCAAAATGAAACGACTATGAAATGTTTTAAATTTAAGCAAGATGCATTAAATATATTAAAAATCTAGTCTTTATTAGTCTATAAATGACATGTAAATTATAGTTTTATAGATTTTTTATTTACATAATATTATTATATTCATCAAAAACCACACCTGTGGCCATTATATTATTAAAATTTTATACAAATATTCTAAGGTAAGTACATATTATTTTTAAGATAAATATTATGAATAATCGGCCAAGTGCGAGTCGGACTCGTGCACGAAGGGTTCCGTACCGTTATTTAATTAGCCAAAATTAAAATTAGTAAAATTAGCCAAAATAGAGTTTTTTGGATGGGAGCCCCCCCTTATTTTTTATTTAATTTAAATATTATTATTATTAATTATTAAAGTACACATATATTTTAGGCCTTTGTAAAAATTTCAAGTGCCTACCTGTTCCCATTATTGATATCGAGCAAAAAAGGCCAAAAAATCACGTTTCTTGTGTGGGAGCCCCCCATAAATATTAATATTATTTTGTTTTTAGTATTAATTGTTATAGCGGCAACAGATATACACAATCTGTGAAAATTTCAGATGTCTAGCTATAGCGGTTTTTGAGTTACAGCCTGGCGTCCCGTCCCGTCCCGTTTTTACCCTTTGGATACGGAACCCTAAAAATGGCAAACATTACCAACATGGCATAATGGTAAGCTATATCTATATCAACTTTAATAATGTTTTATTTGTGCAATAGCCAGTAATGTCATATTTCTGTATCTATCAGTTGTAGAATTATTCTAAACGGGGGAGTACATTTTGATGAAAACTGGGACAAGGGCAAATTAGTCCTTAAAGAAAGCATGACTACAATAATTGAATTTACAGATAGCGAGGACGCAAACCAAGAAAGATAATAATAGAAGATATTTGAAGAAATTTATTTTGGTCAAGTATCTGTGAAGATCTTTAATTCGATGGTGTAACATTATCATTATTAACAAAAATATTATCGATACCATAGTATTTATGATTAACAATATTATAATATAAACATGCAGCTATCTTCGAACATTCTGTTTCATAACGAATTCCAATACAATATCTAATGTGTAATAAATATCATCGTTCTTATTGAATTACGATCTAATTATTATAATAATATGCGTTATATTGTGATGATTCATCTGTAAAAGCTTTCAAGATGTTAGAGGTCAAACGATTAACACTTTTAAAAGCTTTTTAATATGCATGATACAACTTACATCATATCAAAAGCTATCCCACCAAAATGTCTTATTAGCAAAACTTTAGGTTCTAATAAATAGTGCAATCATGTACTCTGCTTCTTACGTAGCTTAGTAACTATAATAATTATACTAGATCATAGATGACACCGCAACTCCATTGCGCCAAAATTCGTCTATGGCGCAGAAGCCGGACATTTTTCCGGGATAAAAAGTATCCTGTTTTTCCCGCGATTATTGTGTTTCTATAACAAAATTCAGTAAAATCGGTTGAGCGGTTTGGACGTGAAGAGACAATAGACGGACAGAGACACTTTCGCTTTTTTAAAATTACTATGGATTATCTGTGTCTTTACTAATAATAATTAATAACTATACAATGGATATCTGCCCCCGTAGACAAGTGGCAAAACGCTAACGCTAACGCTAACGCTAGCGCTACAAAATGTATGGATTTGACATTAGTATTCGCTAGCGAAGCGATGACTTATGTCAAATCGCATACATTTTGTAGCGCTATCGCTAGCGTTAGCGTTAGCGCTTTGCCACTTGTCTAGGCCCTCAGATGTGCTAGACAAAGTTAGGTCTTGTCCTTATAGGGTTATATTCTGACGTACCAGACAAAAATAAAATATTGCAATATATCTATTGTGAAAACATATTTACTTATTAGTAAGGGGAAGGAGGCAAGTGTTAAATTTGAAATATGATTCCAAGCCAGTATAGAACGTGAGCCATACTATACAGAAATCTTCCTCTGAAAGACTCCTTGAGAAAAAAGATGATATCCCCACTGATATTTTAGATGTATATCTGTCTGTCTGTTACCTCTTCACGCCTCGACCATTGAACGATTTTGCTGAAATGTGGTATGAAGATAGTTTGGAGTCCCGGGACAAGATATAGGATACTTTTTATCTTGAAAAAAGTACGGTTTTTAAGCGATAAACTAATTTTGGCACAACGGAGCGGGCGTCATGTTATAATATTATATACAGAATTTTATTATCATTTGTCTACTGGTTATTCATTAAATAGACATTTCGTATCACCATTACAAGTAATAAAACTCACATTAAATTGGTAAACCGAGAATTATCAGCATTGTACCGCCGCGGTTTTATGCTGGTTTAACGAGGTTTTTACAGCTTTTATACAGCTCATCTGAGTGATAGTAATGCGCTAGTAATTTCGGATGTAAATCATCCGAGCCAGAGATTTAATGTTTAAGATATTTAAGTAAATTATAAGCATTAATTTTAATGATAGACCTACAGCGCTCGCTCTTTTTTCACTTCGGAGTAGACCCCTGAATCGAATTTTTCAATGAGATTTGAGAATCAAGATGCTCTATATTCTATATAAGTATCGTGTACGGAACTCCTGCAATGTAATAATTTGAGTTAAGTATATTTTTACTAACACTATGGATTTTTTTAAGAGCCTATGCAGTATGCAGTCAGTGGGGCTGGGCAAAGGCCTCCCCCAAGTCCTTCCATTCATCCCGATCCATCGCCACCGTTGGCCATCCAACACTATGGATGAAAATTTGCAATACATAAATTGAATTGAATTGAATAATGTAGGTCGACCTCCAACTAGGTGGGACGACGATCTCCGCTTAGTTGCAGGCTCATGTTGGATGCGAGTAGCAGGAGATCGGTCATCTTGGCGTTCATTGAGAGAGGCCTATGTCCAGCAGTGGACGACTATAGGCTGATATGATGAATAATAGGCGATTGGATGCGTTATGATGATGGCTACGTGCGTTTGTAAAGTTTAACACAAAAAAGTTTTACTGACAAAAATACAGTTTTTATTCCCTTACAAGCTAAGACTAGAAATAGTGAAGGATCGATTTTTGGAATAAAGATTTTTTTCAACAGTGGGACAATAAAATATGAAGTATAATAATTGTCATGTATGTACTAAAAGTAAATATTATAATTATGTACTTCAATAAAGTACGTCCTTCAGCAATTAGGTACTTACGATTTCTTATTGAACTGATTAAGTATAGTAAACGCTATTCAACACAATTCAACTTGTTACTGTACAATACTAATTCCTAACTGACAATCGGCGACAGGCTGTCGGCTATATTTAACGAATTACAATTTCGATAATCGTTAACGAATTATAAATACATCAACATTAAGATCAATTAACTTCGGCGCAGTAAATAATCGCCCACTAAAATCGGTATCGAATCGCTCCGATGATTCGATTAATCGCGTAAAATCGATTATTTGCGAATCGGAAGGTGGGCTGAGATTTATTTCGGCTAAGGACTAGCATGCGGTAAATGTTTGTTTTATTCATTTTGTTGTAGGCTTAATCGTTAAGGTAGAGATAAGAAGATAAAACGTTATTTGAATGCCGCCTTCGATTTGACTGGCTAAAGTTTTAACGTTTAGCGTAGTACTACATATTATATATTCTGTGCCTTTAGTTAAGTTAGTAACATCAGATATTATAGGATTATATAATTCTATTTCACACACCCATATACTTTCGCTTATACCTTACTAAATAGAATCGAGGACAGCCTATACTATGATTATAGATGTAAATGAGTCATGTTTTCGTGAAAATTTATACGTGGGAGAGCCATGCTTCGGCACGAATGGGCCGGCTCGACCGGAGAAATACCACGTTCTCACAGAAAACCGGCGTGAAACAGCGCTAGCGCTGTGTTTCGCCGAGTGAGTGAGTTTACCGGAGGCCCAATCCCCTACCCTATTACCCTATTCCCTCTTAAAAGGCCGGCAACGCACCTGCAGGTCTTCTGATGTTGCGAGTGTCCATGGGCGACGGAAGTTGCTTTCCATCAGGTGACCCGTTTGCTCGTTTACCCCCTTATTTCATAAAAAAAATATCGGAGTTTAATCATTTTGATTAGTTTTATACTTACAAGTTATAACTTTTAATACAAGTTTGTTCCTGAAGGCCAGTTTATAGTATTCCAATTCAGTAATCCAATCCAGCGCGATACTGTAAACTATTATAATCAATAATGTAAACCGGCCATAAAAGAAGTTTATTTGTTTACATTTAAAAAGTTGACACCATAAAATTAAGAAAAATTTGAATCAAATAGACAATTTGGCGATTACATTGTATTATGGATACGGAACCCAAAACAAGATTGTGAAGACAACCACACATTATTCTTTATCATTACAGTAGTATGAACTTTACTAAAGTTGTTGATTTCTTTTTGTCAGTTGAATATAACTCTCACAGTCGAGTTATCAAAGTGCCGACAGTGTTCAAGTGCGCTATTAAGATAGTGTTAAGAGCGAAATACTCACCAATACTATCATCTCGTTATCAATATTTTTTACCGACTTGCAACGATAAATGCAGATTTTGGTAATCCACGTTACTCTATTAAGTATGTAACTAATATTTTGTACGTCTTATTTAAGTTTACAATGTTCAATATTACCTGCAATAACGAATGTGGTAAATTTAACTAAGGATATTTTGAGCACCCTGTATGCTTAGGTAAAAAACAACGGTAAAAGATTATACCGCGACGGGAGCGCCGGTATAAATTAAACAAACACAAACAGCAGAATCAGGTATACTTTAGCCACGCAGTAAAAGAGTTTATCCTCACTCCGTCTTACGAATTTTCGGACGTATCCACTCTTGACGCGAGTTTTTCATCCATTTTCACTTTAAAGAAGAATTTTAAAGAAGTTGTCACTTCGAAAATCTTTCTTTTACGATATTTCCCGAATTTTTGCGTAATCAAAATAATCAATCAACATTGGGCAATATATTCTAGCTATTAAATAAATCGTTAAGCGTGTAGCCGTGTAGCGGCCAAACCTCTCACCAAACGCATTTAAATCGAGCCTTAGCAAACATCATGTCCAGGCCCTCCGCCCTGTAGACAAGTGGCAAGCGATTATCGTAAACGCCAACAAAATGTATGGGATTTGACATTAGTACTCGTATTCGCTAGCGAAGCGACGACTTATGTCAAATCGCATACATTTTGTTGGCGTTTACGATAAGCGCTTGCCATTTTCTTGTCTAGTAGGGCAGTACGTACAGACTACATAGCAAACTCATGTCCAGTAGCTCTACCATGAGTTTAAAGCTATAGTATTTATCGATACTCGATACAGACTACGTAAATATTTAATATGGCGATTTTAGTTCCGCAAGTAACCGTTAGAGGCGCTGTAATATTTGCCATACTAAAAATTTACGTAGTCGGTATCGAGTATCGATAAATACTATAGCTTTAAACTCATGGTAGAGCTACAGTACGTGCAGACTACAGACCGGGCTTGTTTTCTCTTCCACTTGGTTCGTCTTACTTTAAAAGGCTCACCGAGGATTAAACCCCGGGGTGACCCGTGTTTGACACATCATTAGTTCCGCTGCGTCGCTGTCTGTCTGTCTGTCTGTCCGTGCGGTTATTACACATGTAAATGAAAACATGTTATGGGATTTAATATTAAATTAATGTAGTTTAAGTAGCAGGCTTTGCCCATATTGTATCGTGTATGCCTTTTGTCTGTTAACTTTTTTGTTGATGTTGGCTGCAAACGCTGCAAGTTGCAACTTTGTTGACACGAAATTCGTATTTTCGTATCGATTTTTTCCCGTAATTAAAACTATCCAAATTATCCAATACTCCGAAGATTGAATAATGTCCACATCAAATCACATTTCAAGAAGCAACAGACAGACATACTTTTGAATTTATAGTTTTAGCGTGGTCTTAGTACGGACACAGAATATACAGGGTGCAACAGGGTGTACAGGGTACCTTCCTGCCAAATTTTGATATATTGATCCTTGTTAAAAATAAAAATACACGTATTTTTTCTTTTATAATCACTCAGTACTAAAATGTTAAGAAAAAGCTCCCGAAAGTTATCCTAAAAAACACTAAAATTAATGGACACGACGCCCCCGCGCCGTGAGTGACCGTTCTGCAACGATTTTAAATGGGATAAAATATGTCATTAAAATAAAAATAACACCCAATTTTTTTTGGTTAAATGGACTCTCCTGATGACAACGAAGCCCTGAAAAAAATTTGGCAGGAAGGTTTAATTGCACCCTGTATATTAGTAGTACCAAGTACGGATTTGCGAATCTACGGCTACGAACGCTACGGCCTACGACTGCTACGAAAAAATGACCGCAAGCGATTGTGTCCTTTTTATTGCTTTGACTGTTTACTGATAATATTGATGTTGATATATCCGATATAAAATTTAATTAATAGATCCCAGAGACTGTGAGGCAGCATACAAAGCATAAAATATAATATTTTCATCTCTAAAGTTCCAACTTCACTTTGCCAAATCTCAACATATTGATCATAGTGAAGTAGGGTCACAATACTTCATACAAATATTAAGTCTAGTATTTATACGTGGGAGAGCCATGCTTCGGCACGAATGGGCCGGCTCGACCTGATAAATATCACGTTCTCACAGAAAACCGGCGTGAAACAGCGCTTGCGCTGTGTTTCGCCGAGTGAGTGAGTTTACCGGAGGCCCAATCCCCTAACCCCTACCCTATTCCCTTCCCTACCCTCAACTATTCCCTTCCCTTCCCTACCCTCCCCTATTACCCTATTCCTTCTTAAAAGGCCGGCAACGCACTTGCAGCTCTTCTGATGCTGCGAGTGTCCATGGGCGACGGAAGTTGCTTTCCATCAGGTGACCCGTTTGCTCGTTTGCCCCCTTATTTCATAAAAAAAAAGATATATTGTGACTGGCTTCGTCGTTTGGGCCACATTTAAGATATAATATAAAGTAAAGCAGTAGTTATAAAATATGAATTCAGTCAAAACTGATAGTAGATCTGTCCCGTTACATTATACTGTTGCTTGTTCTAATCGTTTTATTAAGCAAATTATAAAATGTTTACGAATCGCCGGATAGGTCTTGCGACAGACCACGATTTATTAGTGTTAAGATATGTCTTGTGTGTATAATATCGTGTAAATTTTATGTTTATCAAGAGTAGCATTGTACTAACAATAATTTACATTACTATTCACTAATAAAAATATCGACACATAGCATGTATTATACATCATAATATTATATGTATAATACATGCATTGCAATATGCAATATTATATCGCCCTTGTTTGTCAATGCACTTCTCTAACGTATCAGAATAGAATAAAACATTGTATTTTAACTTCTGTATATACAGTACAAATCTTTACATTGAGAAGAGAGATGAAAAATCCTTGGCAGCAGTGCAGTGCCTGGTGCCAGTGTCAGTGCCTTAGTCCATTCTTTAATATTTTATCAAAATCGATTAAATACTTTGGATTCTTAACACCTCCATTGTGGGTATCGTCTAAAGTCGGCACTACATAATATAGGCGAACGCGTTGGCCGACGCGTTGGCCGGCGCGCTGGCCCAATGTGTAGAACAGGCGAACTACCTACCGCCAATGCGCGAACGGCCTTTCTACGGCGGCAGTTTATGCGGCAGTGGCTAACGCTTTAATTTAACCATCAATTTAAATAAATTGATGGTTTAAATACAAACAAATCCATTTTATAACATTATATTACTCATCTTATTTACTGACGAAATTATTATCATGCATTTTAATGGTGAACGACAGAACACACCATAACCATAGCCATAACTCAGCTACTGTTAATTAGAATATGATAAAGTCCTTCACCGGTATTGACTCTATCAGTGAGGTTAACCTGTAAGTGCAGTGTGGAATTTCACAGTTACCCATTATTTCACTTGATTTTGTTTGTATTTCATTATGGTTGCTGTGTTCTCCGTGTGTTTACTGTGTTTAGCGTTTGAACGTGCCAATGAATATCATTCAATAATTATCCTTATCCGAGATGTTTTCGTTAATAATTTATTTTTAATGTTTTTGTTAATTTTACATTATTCTAAAGTAAAAGAATAATAATACGATATTTGATATAAGGTGTCATTTTGAGACAACATGCCACTTATATAAATTAGCTAGCATCTGTCATGAAGTGGGGTCAATTCAGACCGCAACGCGACGAGGCGAGGCGAGGCGCGGCGCGGCATTTTGTATGGATTTGACAGATTTCAGTTGCGTGAGACGTCTTGCGAATCTGTCTACCGCAATGCGACGCGTAGATGCATTTCGAAATTAGTATGGATTTGACAGATTCGCAAGACGTCTGACGCAATTGAAATCTGTCAAATCCATACAAATTTAGAAACGCATCTACGCATCGCGCTGTGGTCTGAATCAACCCTTAGAGTGTTTACACGCCACGGCGCCGCTGCGGCGCGTGTGTGCACCCTAAATCGATGAGGATGAAATTCGGTGCATTGCTACAACGAATTTGATCAAAATCGTTGTAGTGCTTTAAGCAAGAGGTAACTAGGGAACACTTTGTACCATATTGTATTTAATAATAAGTAATAAGTATGGAAATAAATATGGATAATAATATAGGCTAACGTAAAGTTAACATAATATTTACAATTTATTACAATTTACAAGGCGCATTTGTCAGAAAATACATAATAAATATTATTATGTATGCTACTAGCTACCTATTAGGTGTCTAACACATACTTCATACTTTTTTACTTAACCAGTTCTCTAAAATAGAAATATCTCTTAATAAATACACGAAAAAACTATATTTGTTACTTTACTGATACACATTTTTGACAAGACGTGTTCACAACATGAGTTGTGTGTATAATATTTTAATACGGGCCCAAAGCGCCGCGGCTCGCTCGGACAGGTTAACATTGGCGGTGAAATATATCCCGGATCACCGCTAATATATGGACATTGTACACTATAGTGACACTCCGCGCTGACACAGGGGTGACCACACATACGAGAATTAAGAGAAAATGGTTGATTGTGGCATTCATAGGTCATACCTTTTACTAGTCCTTTCCCTATAGAGCAGGCAATATTCAAAAGTTTACTTAAGTAGTTGTCTGTTATCTTCTTCTGTCTTTTTTTCCATAATATTATATGTATGAATAAATGACGCCCGCAACTCCGTTGCGTCAAAACTGTAAATTTTTCGGGATAAAAAAAATGCTATGTCGTTTTCCGGGACTCAAAGTATCTACATACCAAATTTCATTCAAGCAAAATCATTCGGATGTGAAGAGGTAACAGACAGACAGACACACTTTCGCATTTATAATATTATAGTATGGATATTCTATTACACTTCTTCTATTTCCTAAAGTTTTAAATATTGTTCTCTTTTTTACTGCTATCTGTTCCTTATCATTTTAATTTCCTTCTTCGTTAGTACTTATTCTTTACCCTTTAATTTGCGATTCCTAGCCATCTTTAATAACACTGTGCTTTAATCCAGAAATAAAGAACCTGGATTAATTTTTATTTACTTTCGACATTTCATTTCGACAAGTATTTTCCATCTACTGATAGAGGCTGGACAACTAGTGTTAAACTTGTTTGTGGTAGCCCTGACTGTTGTAGTGAGCTTAACAACAAAATTCTTACAATGACACAGAGAAAGCACGAGAGCTTGTAAACACTTGGAAATATTATCACTTATTTATAGCAAACCATAAAATATATAAAATGGTAGAAATCAACATAAACGTGGAACTTGGGAGCTTAGTCAAATTATACTGAAACATCGAGATAGTAGACGTAGACAGGTAATGATTTCAATGAGGAACATTAACCTAACCTAACACAAAGATAACAGCAACCATATACAAGGTGGAACAAAATAAAGTGATATGTATAAACTTTCGTATCTAAGCTTTATGAAGCTGGGGCGCATGCTAATAGAAATCTAAATTAAATGTTCTTTCAGCGCTGCTACTTTCACAGTAAACTCTATGTAACACAGTATAAGACAAACATACACACCCTAAAGTAGTAAAGATAAAACCATAAAAATTCTCCGAAATTGTTAGCCTCAAATACGCGACAACTTAAATCTTAAAAAATACCACTTCTGACACCGTTTTGAGGGCAGTTTTTTGGCAAAAGCATTAACTCATTGCAATTACAAGTGGTATTTAACAAAACGAATATGACACAGACCTGTTACCAGTAAATCACGTCTGATTTATTAAGCTTATCGCGAACAAACGGCTTAACTAAACGTGAGTAATGAGTTCAAATGCGCCTCCAGAATCATCAAAAACTAAAAGGGAATTAACCGCCTTTCTCCTTTTAGTTTTATCTCCTAATTATATATTATTATGTAATAGACCATAATAACGACGAGTGTGGTTTGAATAGTTCTAATACATCACGTGCCCCGAAGAAATTTGTTACCCTTTAAGCAAAGTGACCGCTATTAGTTTCAACACTAACGTTGTTAAGTTCCATTAAATTTTATCTTTATTCCAGGGAAAGTTTACTCAAGTAATTCTTCAAAGGTGGCATCGATTATAAGCTTTGATGATGGAAATCTATCTCTGGTATAAGACACCTTTAAGTAAGCTTCATTACTATAAGCTATGTTATGTATTTTGAGTATTCAAATAAACAGTTTTTCTATTACATCCTACTTTATATCTAAAAGGAAATTTTTATGTACACTTATTGTTGTTCTATTGGTGGCCCCCGATCTTTGTTGTTTGGATTTTAAGCTTTGAAAGTTCAAACATATCATTGCTGAAACTAAAAAGTTATTTTACTTTACCTACCTTTTCTTCTGTCTTTTAGGGCCTATTTCACCACTTCCAGATAAGGCTATCCACCAATTAACTTGACAGATCAAGTATAGATAATCTGTCAAAAAAGTTGTGAATAGCCTATTAGGCACTTTATCAGATAGGGGTGAAACAGGCCCTTAATGTAATTAATATTAATCTAATCAATTCAAAAGTATTAATTCTATGCTTTTGCAAATTGTCATTTATTATTTCAATCAAAATTAAACAACCAAAGTTATGTTTGAAAGGGTCACTACCAAGAACCGAAAAAGTGTGTTTGTTTAACGTGATTGCCAAACAACAAGTGTCGAGCGCTTCCCGTGGGCAAAGGGCCGGACTAGTTGTTTAGGGCTGAAGTTTGCCCTACACCTTGTGATCGATTTCCTGTTTGCCCTAGATAAGGGCTTGTCTAGTTTGTTTGGACAGTCACCTGAACTTTCCCTGATTGTTCGGAATGTCGGCATTTTAAACATATTCTGATTTTTGTGTGCCTTGCTACGAATAATAACAAATAATTTATTTATAGTTCGTAGGTGTCTTGTTATTTTTTGGTTGTTACCGTTAGCCGTTTTTAATGTTATATAAACGGAGGCAGGTACTGTGTTTTTAATTATTATTTAAATGTCCTTTCTATTGTTATTAGCCTTACTTCTTTGTTACTTCTTTTGTCTATTTTATTAGGGCTACCTTATTCTAGTTCCCCCTTTAAATTTTTTTCTTCATTACCTTTTATGATCATAGCAACATCTCATATCTCTTGTAATATTACTCAATATAATGTGGAGATAATGTTATCTTCAACAATAGATAATATCAGATGATCCTATCCACATACTCGTGGATGGGTAATTCTCGCTCTAACTAAGCTACCTCTTTGGCGGTGAACTATTGAAATGAAGGAAAGAGTTCAGCTAAGTGTGCCGTGTTCTAAAAATCAAATTTCTGCAATACAGACTAATTTTACACGCTATTTTATCACTCTCAATTAGCTGAAAACATGATATAAAGATGGTTTCCTGTAATATACAGGTATAATTTTTATACTGTGGCCTAATTTGAACAGAAAAATAAGCTCTAGCGTTTTAAATGTAAAATGTTTTTGGTCAAATTTTTACACAAGTCGTCGTGTAATTGATGAGTTGTAACTTGTATTATGTGAGCTTGCTGACATTGTCAGAGCATTAGTTTGAGCTATTGGTCGGTTTTCCTTACAAATCACGTAAGTAGTATTTGTTTACACGGTAGAAGCTTTTCGTGTTATCTAGGAATGTCACTATCAAGGAACAAATTAAATGATGTAGTCGTTATCGAACAATACTACAGCGATTACAGACCGACATAACTGGATCGTGGAAAAAACATTTTATACGTTTATTGCGTGTATATTTAGCGCCTCCGTCGTCTAGTGGTATAGAGCGCAGCTCTTGACTTGGAGGTCGTGGGTTCGATTCCCGCGTTGGAAACATGTTATTTCCAAGTTTGGTTAGGACAATGCAGGCTGATCACCTAATTGTGTGACAATGGTGATGGATAGCATGGATAGGCGCAATATTTTCCGAAAAAATATTTCGTAATTCCGTAAATATTTCATAGAAAACGAGCGATCTAAAACATATCCAAAACGATTTTTTACTTTAACGCGGCGTCACCTTAAATATCAGAAGGGCTTATGAATTATAATTCAAGAAGAATATGCATAGGTAGTAGGTATTAATAAATAATAATAATATATAAATTCTTCATTGAGACTTGAGAGCTACTATAGTTCGAAGTCTGTTAATATAAGTCTTCTTTTTTTATGAAATAAGGGGGCAAACGAGACAACTTCCGTCGCCCATGGACACTCGCAGCATCAGAAGAGCTGCAGGTGCATTGCAGGCCTTTTAAGAGAGAATAGGGTAATAAGGGAGGGTAGGGATGGGAAGGGAAGGGAATAGGGGAGGGTAGAGAAGGGGATTGGGCCCTTCCCTTGGGGATTGGGATCTTCCCGCTAAACTTAGTGCTGCAGATAAAAAATCTGATGGATATGATTTTTTATCTGCAACACTACACTTTATTTTCCTGAAACAGATTACAAAATATTTTTTAAGTGGAAGAAGTGTAGACGGTAGATATATTTGAGATAAGCTAGTTTCGGGTTATCGTAAGAGCGTGCAAGTCGCAACGTCTAGTTTGCATACCTACATGGTCGAAAAACAATTACCATCTTCAGTCGGGTAAAAATAAACAGGGATCTCAAGCGGCGAATGTCACAGAGATAAGTACGGAAACTGAAGGTACCGACTATTAAGGCCGTTTATGCTAATGCGATACCAGTGCTTACGATAAGGTGAAATATGACTTACCAGTTACCGGTTACACCGAGCACCGGGTTAAATATAAAAAGGGAGTAGTAAAATTAGTTTTATTTCTGTATAAAATAAATTTTATTTTTAGAATCGTTCGGCTTGTTGACCTAATACCGGTTCGCGAACTAGGCTGGGGAGCAGAACCGAGATAAGGGAGAAGAAATGAATATAATAGTCAGTGACGGATCAACCCTTAATCAAATTAAGCAATTGCCTAAGGCATCGCATCACAAAAAACATCCGTCCTTAGGGCATCACATCTCACTCTCACGTTACCAAAAAAAACCACACCAAAAAAGTTTCTAGGAAAAAACTAATGTTTTTAGGTGGTAAAAGTTTAAAGACCGATTCCAGTTGACACTTGACCGGATAGGGTGTGTCCCCCACACAGGCATAGATTGCTTAGGGCATCAAGTAGTCTTAATCCGTCACTATCAATAGTCCAATTTAACTCCCAAGCTACGTGACGATGTCACAAGACTTTGCATGAAATATATGAAACTGACTACTGGCTTGGCTCTAATATCATAGTTTGCAGATGTGATATCCCCTCCGTCTAATTTGGTTTTGAACTTGGCTCTCGACTTGAGCCCGGAACCACGAAAAATGTTTGGGTAGGATTGTCATGATTTTGCTTAAGCGTTCCCTAACTTTGGTGGAAGTCCGATCCCTTATGAGGTAGATCGGCCGGTCGTGGAGGGAGTCCTGTGTTAGACAGAACCAGGACATCCCTTAGTATACGGCTGAAGGCAAACCGCAGATGGTTTTAGTGGGTAAGAGTCCCACATACCCCCGGGGTGCTTCAGCTGAGGCACATCCCCAACCCGGGGCACCCATGATGGATAAACCCTGCGCATCAAAAAAAAAAAAAGGATTGTCATGATAATGTAGAAGCTTTTTTAATCGTATTGTGTACGGATTTTCACTGGGTTATAAAACTAAAGTTGTATTGTGTAAATACTGGGCACTAAAAATACTCCTAGCTTCATTAGTTTTCATCGAAATAAGGGTAGTATAATTTTATCCCAAAGGGACGAATCCAAAACCGTCTGTCTATCTGTTTCATTCTGTGTTACAACCGTCTATTTATATTTATCCTTCTGTGGTGTCAAGTTCAGAGCGCCCTAGCTTAGTCCAGCCCGTACTGGTACGAACCAACACTGATTATCCTGCTCCTTGCACTTCGCTGCGCCAGCCACTCGCATTAACCAATTGCCAAGTGGAAAGGTGAGGAAGAAATGATCGTCAGTATCATCATAGAAGAAAGCTGGTGGTTCTAAAAACTGTAGGAGCATGCGCAAACTTTTTTACGTGTTTCTTAATTGTAATCCGCTAGACGCTAGTACATTTTGCAATTTGGTATTTTCAGAAAAGTCGCTTTACTATTATGAGGAATAATATAATTCATATTAACACTTATAATACTAAAGCAACTTTTCTTCACTTTTCCATTTATCAGCTTTCATTTCATTTCCTGGAAATACTGCAAGCTTATATTATAATAATTTAAATACTACATATTAACCTTCTGGCTAAGTACATTTTAATTTTTTCTTCTGAGAAGATTCCAAAACACCTTATTTATAAACCCCCTTACTAATAAACGTTGTATAAGCTTCGAATACTTATACAGCGTTTTGTTCCTGTCACACTAGTGACTTTTTAATTGAATTGAAGAAGACAAAACACTGTATAACTATTCAAAGCTTATACAGCGTTTATTAGTAAGGGGAAAAGTCTGTCTGTCTGTCTGACTGTCTGTCTGTTACCTCTTCAGGTCCAAAATGCTCAACCGATTTTGCTGAAATTTGGCATGGAGATACCTTAAGTCCCGGGAAAGGACATAGGACACTTTTTGTCCCGGAAAAATGTACGGTTCCCGCGCGATAAACGAGTTTTGGCGCAACGGAGTTGCGGGCGTCATCCGTCAACGAAGTTTGAGCCATTTCCAGTTCCCTTAATATAGTAATACGGTATTGTTTACAACAACACAGACAGAACAATGGTGTTAAATATAGTGATACATGACAGCGGTATTCAATAAACTATTGGATGTGACTTGTGGTTTAATTGTTCCTAAAGGCCCTAGCTCTCCACGTTGGGCTATAAGGATCAACATTGATAGCCGCAATCTACATAGTTCTGAGCCTCTAGACGCTTTTATCCATATATTATAAGACTAGCTGTTGCCCGCGACTTCGTCCGCGTTAACATAGTAGACCACGTCCCAAGTATTAATGTACAAAAATATTCAATATACAGAATTGACCTTCCTTATAATATTTAGATGTTACGCGCGGCTTCGACCGCGTAATTTAGGAATTTCACACAACCGTACATTTTTTCGCAAAAAATAGCCTATGTCCCTTCACGTGGTCTATTCGTCATGTTTGCCAAATAATATAAAAATTTCTCCAGTAGTTCTTAAGATAATAAGCAATTTCATATAATTTTCCCCGTTTTTTACACATTTTCCTCTATTTCTTCACTACTATTAGTCTTAGCGTGATAAAATATAGCCTATAGCCTTCTTCGATAAATGGGCTATCTAACACTGAAAGAATTTTCAAATCAGACCAATAGTTCCTGAGATTAGCGCGTTCAAATAAGCCCTTTCAAATAATTTCCCCCCGTTTTTTCCACATCTTCCTCTATTTCTTCGCTCCTATTAGTTATAGCGTGATAAAATATAGCATATAGCCTTTCTCGATAAATGGGCTATATTACACTGGAAGAATTTTTCAAATCGGACCAGTAGTTCCTGAGATTAGCGCGTTCAAACAAACAAACTCTTCCGCTTTATAATATTAGTATAGATTTTTCCATATTTTCCTCTATTTCTTCGCTCCTATTAGTCTAAGCGTAGTAAAATATAACCTATAGCCTTCCTCGATAAATGGACTATCTAACACTGAAAAAATTTTTCTAATCGGACCAGTAGTTCCTGAGATTAGCGCATTCATACAAACAAACAAACAAACTCTTCCGCTTTATAATCTATTCCCTCGTTTTTTACACTCTTTTCTCTATTTCTTAGCTCCTATTAATATTAGCGTGATAAAATATAGCCTATAGCCTTCCTCAATAAATGGGCTATCTAGCACTGAAAGAATTTTCAAAATCAGACCAGTAGTTCCTGAGATTAGCGCGTTCAAATAAGCCCTTTCAAATAATTTCCCCCCGTTTTTTCCACATCTTCCCCTATTTCTTCGCTCCTATTAGTTATAGCGAGATAAAATATAGCCTATAGCCTTTCTCGATAAATGGGCTATATAACACTGAAAGAATTTTTCTAACCGGACCAGTAGTTCCTGAGATTAGCGCGTTCAAACAAACAAACAAATTCTTCCGCTTTATAATATTAGTATAGAAGTATAGATTAGTATAGATGACGCCTGCAACTCCGTTGCGCCAAAATTCGTTTATCGCATGGGAATCGTACATTTTTCCTGAATGAAAAGTATCCTATGTCCTTTCCCGGGTCTCAAAGTATCTTCACACTATTCAAGAGGTAACAGACAGACGGACAGACAGATGGACAGTGACAGAGACACACTTTTCTAATATTAGTATGGATAGGGTCAGAGTTAAGATAATAATTTTATTTCAATGTCTTTTGTATACAAAAGACATATTATACTAATCATTTCATTATTATTTTATATTTTATATTATTATTTTAAACTAATCTAATGTGCCAAAATTTTCATTGGAAAGAGTCATCAAAAAGCTAGCTTTAATTAATTATTGTAGTTTTGCCTTAATTTTTATTTGTAAACTTCATCCAGCCATATTCAAACATTGTCTCAACCATTTGAGAAAGTTTTTCATTAGATACAATATAATAAAACGATGTTTACGGAAATCGTCGAAGGCTGAAGGGATTATGGCGAGTGGTCATAAACACGGCCACTTCTGATGGTCTCTGTGATATTGAGTTTATGAGTTATGCCGACATACAGTAGGTACTTTAGACTACACACAGAGAATCCGCACACAATATATTATTAATTCAAGATAATGCCCGCAACTATCTTCCGCCGAAAAGCATATAAAATAGAAGCTTATCATTACAAAATAACGTAAAATTACCATAATGCAAAACACTACAAAATCGGCCAAGTACGAGTCGGACTCACGCACGAAGGGTTCAAATTGTTTAAATTCTTTATTCCGTACCGTTATAGAGAAAAAATAGAGGTCATAAGTTGTGTTTTTATATTTATCTCCGCTTTCATTTTACTTTATTTTTATTATTAATTACTGAATTACACATAATTATTATAACTGAGGATTCTGTGAAAATATCAACTGCTTAACTTGTCATTATTAATATGGATCAAAAAAGGTCAAAAAATCACGTTTGTCGTATGGGATATTTGCCCTCCTTAAATATTAATTTCATTTTGTTTTCAGTATTTGTTGTTATAGCGGCAACAGAAGTACATAATGTGTGAAAATTTCAGAAGTCTAGCTATAGCGGTTCTTGAGATACAGCCTGGAGACAGATAGACGGACAGACAACGAAGTTTTAGTAATAGGGTCCCGTTTTTACCCCTTCTGTACGGAACCCTAAAAATAAATATTTTAAATATGTGTTAGTGTTACTTCCATTTATTTCTAGGTAGACTATATTTTATGTAACTTATGAGATTATATATTTCGAAGATGATGTAGTAAATGTTACTGCGGAAACCTTTTAAGACGTGGGATGTAGTATGAGTAGTTTACGACGTTTAGTAGGGATAGACCACTCAAATGTTACATTAATAAATAAAAATAAAAAATAAAAAAGCCTTTATTTACGATTATTACACTAAGAATAAAAAACTAAATATGTAGGAATTAAACTAATTATTAATCATCCAGAACCCCTCCGCGGGTGAAGGCCTCCTCCAGAGATGCCCACTTTTCTCTATCTTGGGCTATGTTTGTCCATCGTGGCCCGGCTATAGATTTTATATCGTCGACGTCGTCGACGACAAATGTTACATTATAATAATATTAATTTTTAATATACTAAGCAAAAAAAACAGAGGAAGCGATATTTTTGAATTGTGATTATTGAAGAAAGAATATTAATATTATATATTTATAACTAGACAAGAACCCGCAACTCCGTTGCTATTTTTTCTGCTAATTTTATTTATTTGGTAGTTTTGGTACTAGATGACGCTCGCAGCTCCGTAGCGCCAAAATCTGTTAATCGCGCGGGAACCGTTCATTTTTCCGAGATAAAAAGTATCTCATGTCCTTTCCCAGGACTCGAAGTATCGCCAGGCCCAGCAAAATCGGTTCAGCGGTTTGGACGTGAAGAGGTAACAGACAGACAGACAGACACACTTTCGCATTTATGATATTATTAGTATAATGGATAAAATATAGAACGGAAAATATATTCGGTACGGTAAAACTTTTGGTGAAAAGACTATGAGATAATAATATTTATTTATTACTATAATGCTTAAAAAATATTTAATAAGATTTATAAAATAAACACACGAAAATCGCTTACAATTTGTTTCGTCTAGTAGATCAGAAATCTTATTTGTTTTAAGCCACAGTACTCTTGTAAAGTACAAATTTAGAAATTTTATCAATTCTTATAATTTATAATAATTTTAAATACGACTCTCCTTCTCAGATCTTAAGTTTGAACATATTAATTATTCTCTGGGAGAATTTTAGAAGTATATACGTCATAATTTAAAACGAAAATGTAGATACATTTTTTATCGCCACATTATCATAAATATTAGATCAAAATATTTGCGGAGATAATAATTGATATTGGTTTTATTGTGAGTTATGTTTATTACGTCTACTACGAGTATTTGATATTCTAATAATAAACCGTATTGTCATTTCGTTTTCATACAAAATAATATCTTGCATTTATATGCTCGTAAATTTTTGCTCTACTTGTTTAAGTGAAAATTTGTAAAATCTATATCCAAAATCTGTTTTTTTTTGTGAGTTACTAGTTGGCCATAAAACCATCATTAGATAATCTAGAATCTAGTTATATAGTTATTGCAATCATATCTGAAATCACACTAATATTATAAAGGCGCAGGTTAGTGAGTTTGTATTTTTTTTTATGAAATAAGGGGGCAAACGAGCCCCGGGGGTGACCCGTTTGGTCACCTGATGGAAAGCAACTTCCGACGCCCATGGACACTCGCAGCATCAGAAGAGCTGCAGGTGCGTTGCCGGCCTTTTAGAGGGAATAGGGTAATAGGGGAGGGTAGGAATTGGAAGGGAAGGGAATAGGGGAGGATAGGGAAGGGAATCGGGCCTCCGGTAAACTCACTCACTCGGCGAAACACAGCGCAAACTAGTTTTTTCTAAGGGGAACAATTTTTTAGTACTTAAGTTAATGTTTGATATTATGATTTATAGTTCTTCCGCTTTAACTACGTAGAGACTAGAGATGAGACAAAGAAAAGAAATAATATATTAATGGAAAGTCAATGTAAAAGTTAGTAACTTTTAACCCAATTCCAGGGTTTTTAAGTGCATAAATAAAGTTTAATTTGTACACATAACGGCCATAACCCATTACAACATTATCGTTAACCTATTTCTATGAGAGCAATATATCACCCCCGCGCCCCGTTCGTGGTTTGTCTCTGGAATCGGCTGTTTATTATTTATTTTATGATGACGCTCGAGATTTTTTCCGGGATAAAAAGCATCTTATATCCTTTCCCGGGGCCCAAAGTTTCATCAAAATCGGTTCAACGATTTGGGCGTGAAGAGGTAACAGAGTACAGACAGACAGACAGATAGAGAAACAGACACAGTTTTGCATTTATAATATGGATAACTAGTTGACGTCCGGAATTCGTTTATCGAGCGGAACCCGTAAATTTTCTCGGGATTAAAAGTATCCTGTGTCCTTTCCCGGGACTCAAAGTATCTTCATACCTAATTTTTTCAACAAAATCGGTTCAGCGATTTGGGCGTGAAGACGTAACAGACAGACAGACAGACAGACACACTTTCGCTTTTATAATTAAATTAGTATGGACGAATGGACAACAACCATGACCAATTTTTTGAGTCCCGTTAATGGAAATAGAATATTTTTTATTCCGGAAAAATGTACGATTCCCGCAGGATAAACTAATTTTGATGCCACGCAGTTATGGGCGCCATTTAAGGGCCTGTTTCTCAACTTCCTGTTAAGTAACGAATAGGCTATCCACCAATTAGCTTGACAGATCAAGTATGGAGTATCTATTAAAAAAGTTATTCAGAATAGCCTATTCGGCACCCTATCAGAAAGTGGCGAAACAGGCCCTAATAGAATCAATAATTTTAACTTTTTATAGTCCGTCGCGTTCGTTTTGCCATACGTATTATTCGAAAAGGGATAGCATTATAGCACTGTTTAAATAGTTTTCAGCACAACACGGCGTTTAGACTACGATATAAAATATGATTTTCCCACCTCACACGACACATTCTCAAAATATTTATTCGCCATAAAATGTGCGAATAAAATTTATTTTTGCCACAATTCCGGTGGTTTTTATGAGACTTTTTTGTAATTTATCGACACGGGAATAGATCAAATGGGGATCTACTAGATCTACGAGATCCCGCGTGTCGCAAGTTATTTATATTTATTATTATCAGTAATTTATTCTCCCGTTTGGCAGTTTGTAACAATCGTGGGGTATAAAACGTGATATATCTGGGAAAACGACAGCTTAACACGCGGTCTCAGGTGTTTGTCATTATTATTGGCCCTTTTATTAGTTTTCTTGGAGCCAACGTTCGAGTAATTTATCTCATAGCAAAATGCCGAAATTTCGTTTTCATGATAATATTATTATAATCCTCCGTGGTCCGGTGGTTCAGAGCTCGGCTCTTGACTAGGAGGTCGTGGGTTCGATTCCCGCGTTGGAAACATGTTATTTCCAAGTTTGGTTAGGATAATGCAGGCTGATCACCTGATTGTCTGACAAGTAAGATGATCCATGCGTCGGATGGACATGTAAAAAGTCGGTCCTGCGCCTGATCTCTCGCCAGTCGTGTCGGTCTGCCGTCCCACTGGGTTATGAGAGTAAAGGAATAGAGAGTGCTCTTGTGCACTGCGCACACACTTGGGCACTATAAAATTACTCCTGCGTAGCTGGCCTGGTTTCCATGAAACCGGCCACCGTCACCGAAACCGGTATGGGAGCTATTATTAATATTATTATGTAGTAATTAACAATTCATGCTTAACATTAAAAATGCGACCTATATTCTATGGTTTATATTTCAAGGTTTAGACCTTTACACGCTGCTAAACCAAAAATGATGAAGATACTTTGAGCTCTAAGAGGATGCTTAAAGCAGATTTTGTCACGAAAAAACTTCCCGCCCGAATAATTATGAATTGGTACTTACTGAACGAAGTCGCGGGCTACATCTACTAATCAATTGTCAGTGTAAAAAGTCCGATTACCTGTTATATACCTTAGCTACTTCATCTACGAGCCGGTCTGAATAGATTTTTTAATTTGCAAACCTATAAGAAGCATTATCTGCCTCTCATAACTCATGAGTTATAATCATTGTCAGTACGACACTTATGAACGCAGGAGGAAATGAGAAACAGCACTTAAACTTTAGAGTGATTGCTTTTCATTTCTTCGAGAATAACCACCTGTGGAAACTTGCAGGCATATCTTTCAAGACGAGATATAAATTTTTAGAATCGATTTAAGATCGCCCTTTAAACTTAATGAAATTTTACATTTTTTTTAAATAGAAGATTTTTAATATTAAATAAATTTATAACATAAATTGCTAGAAAACATAGCATTATTTAGAATTTCCAATCAGTTGTCGATAGAATCATAATCAGTAAATAAGCTTTGGCTTACAATTATACCGTCGCGCGGGGGGTCGTTGAGTACGCTAGGTAAAAGGCAAATATACAAAGCGATTCTACATCATACATGCATTTATATTAATATCATTATCATTATAAACTGTTTAACCTGACTATTGAATAGAATATTACTTGCTGTAAAATGTTTTGCCGCTATATATAAAACTGAATATTAAATATTAAAAATAAACTAAATGCACTGTCTGTAAATTAAAAAAAAACTCTACTTTTTTTTTTTAAATTCGATCACCTGGAATCCGTCAGTGGGCTCGGCCGATGCATAACTTTTCTTCGAACGGCTAAAAGTAACGCGATACCACCGCCGACCCGCGTTATTTAGCGAGATTAAAAGATTCGTTGAATATTTAATGAAGTAATCAAATTAATATTTACTAGGTAGAAATCGTAAGCGGCGATTTGAATATAAATTGAGACGTCATGCAGACAGAGATATTCTACGTGTAGTAAATACGTGGATAATTCACTTACCATTTTAATTGCCACCAGCAAAAGTAAATGTATCCAAGGATTTAAATAAATCATACATAAAACTTGAGGTTGACACTTCCGTTCATTTGAAATTTAAAATCACATTTTTTATCCACATTTTCACTGAATTCGGTGCGCGTGCTGATTTACTGCACATTAAAAAAAAATAAGTCCTCCATTTCTTTTTTCAAATTTACGACGCGAAATACGCGGGCTTTTACGCGCGGCACAGACTAATAATTTACTTTTTTTTTTCGAGGCGACTAATGCCCGAGACGTCTGCCGCTGAACTGCCGCGTATTTTCGTCGTGCGACCGGCCAGCCGCGAGCCTTCGCGTCGTCGGCGTTCGGTGAGCGGAATGTCCACCGCGGGTGTGCACTTCCACTGATAAAAATTATTGGAATTGTGAAACACTCATTTGCATACGTTCAATGAATTTGGTGAAATTAAAAATTCTAATGATCATTGTATTTTAATTGGATGATTTTTCATTGTCTACGACTCTCTACAATGACAATAATTTTTAACGGACACCAAAATAAAGTTTTTGCTACACAGATACACCAAATTCACCTTTTAAAAGCAGTGGGTAATTTATTTCTTAAAAAGCGCTTTTCGACGACAGCGGCAAAAGCGGCGCTTACGGAAAAGCTTCAGTAATCTTACAAGTTACATTCTCTAATAGCTAATCTGAACTCTACATTCAAATACTATTCTATATTCTATAATATTTATATGACTGTTTATCGCATTTTATATTTAGTTGCTACTCAGTATCTCCACAATCTATAACTCTTGGTAGACTAATTGTAAATAGCGATTTTGACCGCAAGTTTGTACCTTCGTACCCACGAGTCCACCGTAAAATTGATTATAAGCAACAATAATTCAGGTAGAGGAAGAGCACTGGTCAAGAACAAACAGACAAAAGAACAAAAGACTGTTTAGAACACAATACGTTCTGTTATAAGTTCTACGCGTGTTAAAGAACAATTTTTTGTCCACAATTGATCATTCAAAATCTTTAGGTACAAATTCTATTATTACGCCGCTCTTTCACAAGTTTGCACTTTGAGGTTTATAAAATTTGCGGCACACGCACACTAGATGGACATGAATTATTGCAGCCTTATACGGCCTCTTCACGGTGGCCAATACAAGCTAATACGAATTACGAACATGTAGAGGCGCATATTAGGTGTCTATGCTGCCCAGACCTAGCACGGCCACCAGTAGAAATGCGAAAGTATAGACAAACTGTGGACATAAACTAAAGGTGCCGTTCCGATCTTTACCGCGGCCAATCGCGACCGACAAAATTTTTTTAAGACTATTATAGTCTGTCATAAAGTGGTATTTAAATTGAATTTTTGGGAACGAAAAGCGATCGGAACGCTACTGGTGGCCGTGCTAGGGCTACATGATTGGGTTGCAATCACAGTTGCAAACGGAGTAGTTTTGTCGATCGTCCAACAAAATCTCATTCTGTAAGTAGTAGTAAAAAATCATGTTTGAAAGCTCGTTCCAAACACGAATTTTTGAAAATTCATCTGGAGAACTAAGCTTGGTCAACTGACCATCTTGATTTGCCCAATGTGAAGACGGGCCTTTAGATGTTTTTGCGTAATAAAATACAGCACAAAAAAACTTGTCAACACATTTACCGACGTAAATGTTTAGACAATTTTTGCAATGTATTATGTGGGCCAAATGTGCAGATGGTTTTTATGCACGTGGGCCCGTTTTTACGCAAATTCCTGTCAGACCCATTTGTTTAATTTATTGATGCAATATGACACAATAGTACAGAGATAATAATTAATAACTTATTCCGTGCCGTTAGTCGCGACTGGCGTTAGTCATTGTTAAAAATAACAATTAATTAAAAATCGAGAACAATTTTCATTAATAACTCATTATACGTAATTGGAGCAGACGATACCGACGACATGGATGTCATATAAATAAAACATTTTCTTTTGCGACGACCTAACTATAAATACAGGGTGCAATTAAACCTACCTGCCAATTTTTTTTTGGGGCTTAAGTATCATTAGGTGAGTCCATTAAACCAAAAAAATAGGGTGTTAATTTTTTTAAATAACATATTTTATTCCAAAAAAAATCGATGCACAATGGTCATTTCATAAGTTCATAATAATTACGATATTGCGCTAGTCCATCGCGTCGCACAGATATCCAATCAGAAGACCGGTTATGCGTAGGGGTAAAGCGGGGGTGACGCGCGGGGTGGGAGGCGGGAGGCCCGCCGCCCCGGTCGCCGGCGACCGTTTAGTACCGCTCGCGTAGTTGTATAGCTAACACGTAATTATTTTGTTTGTCACGGCCCCCCCGGCACCCGCGCTTTAATTAGTGTCCGTTACAATGTAGGTACTTTAACCACGATCGAGTGTTATGAAATGTGGAGGCATAGGTGGAGGTGCTACATTAGTGGCGAAAGTTTACGCGGAACCCAGAGACTGTACGAGCAAGAAAGCGTTCCTCGTCTTCGTAACAGCTGATTGATGATTCTCGAATGCAGCAGCTGTACCCATATACAAAAATCTATTTAAATATCTAGATATTATACAACATCGGCGGTTTACCAAGAAGTTGCATTTATACCTAAGTTTGATCGGATAAACGTTTTTAATTGGTTTATTGTATAATTTGTTTGTTGTTTAATTAATAAATGTTCACATGACTCTACCGTCTGCAGTCCGTACAGATTGTAGACGACGATAAAAGTGTAATTTTAATTTGTCTCGTAATTATTATGGCGTTCGACATTCGGGAACTGATGAAAATATTCTAGGTGAGCGTGGGGGTATGAATTATGAATTATGATAGTGCAGCTCTAATGATGCTCGATAAGGCATCTTCGTTCATTTGCCTGACCCCCGCTTAGTGCAACGATTCTATTCAAGACACATTCCTTCCGCAGGAGCCCAGTTTCGGTGGAAACGCAGCGCGCCAGCTCGAGTCACGCGCTGTGTGAAGGAGGTGGCTCGAGGTGGCTCGAGCAGGCGCGTCCAATCCAATTGAAGTCGGTAACTTCAAAGGCACGGCTCGGCGCTGCTCAAGCAGCTTGTGATAGATAGTACGCGCTGTGAGAACGGGTAGCGCGGACTCGTCTGTTGCCCGTACAAATCGGGCGCGGCGTGGCTCGTGATGTTACACGTCGTGAGAAGCCAACATTAGTAGACCTAATGGTTCCGGGTTCGTTGTGTCTTGTGGTATCACTTACCGCGAGCAGAGTGGACAGGACACGTGGCATTAGCATAGTATCGCGCGCCGCCGCGGGTGGAGGCTGGGCGGTTGTGGACGGGCCCGCGCGAGCCCCGCCCCCCCGCCCCGCGCCGCTCTACCACCGTCGCCACATCCTACACCTGCAAACAAAGATGCTGTTGATATGGTGGTAGCTTGGTTTGAAAAATCAGCGGTTTCAAGTCTCGAATGTCGCTGTGATCGCAGGTGGCCATGATCGAATCTCGCGCGTGAGACAGCATGGGTACAGGACAGCTTACGATCGACGCGCCATTCGAGGAATAAGAATCGGGTACCTGGCATTGATAGTATTCATTTAAAATAAAAATTTATTTATAAATTAAAATTCCACTTGCGTGAAAAGCTGAAATGTGATAACACACTGGGGTCCTTTTAGACTCTAGAGTCTAGACTCTAGAGTGTCCCAAATAGATATTCATCCATGAATATATTCGCCGCCTTCCGCAGTTAAGCAAAGCGCAAGTATGATATTTGGTGTACAATTAGTGTACATCATGACAAACTCTATCTAGTACATACTACATACCCATAACCCAACTAATGTATCTCTAGAAATTACTTTAAAAACATTTGCGTCCATAACAAGACGTTCTAAAGGGAGTAATCAAACCAATCAAAATCCATCTTGTTTTCGATCATCCCTATTGGCTGAAATCCTCTTATAAGGGAATCTTCAATGCTCTCAATAATGCTGAAGACGATTGGTCCACGGCAGGCCCTCTACACGCATGCGCAAAAAGCACGGCCATTTTGTTTTTGTGAGCCCTTCACCAATTTTTCTAGACTCTCTCAAACAAGTGAACAAGGATTTTCCGGAAAACATCATCCGAATAATTTCGTGCGTTAAAAAAATTTCGATAACTAAAGTTGCGGGCAATATCTAGTTCATAATATATCTTATTGGAAGTCGGTTAAAAACTGTTGGCGCCACCTCGCCGGGTGCCTTTTTGCTATGACATATTATGTTAACATAATTGCAATAATGCAATCAAACATGTTAATGCGTGCAATGCGGAACCGTGGATTATATCGCATCAGCCAATCACAGCGCAGGGTTGAGACGACAACCAATCAGAGGAGGGCACAGTAAGTTAATTTGTGCACGTAATTGAAGGTTGTTTCCTTATGTGATAGAACACGGTCAACATAGTAGGTATGAGTACAGTCGGGGAAAATGTTCATGATCAATGGACATGGCATGCAATATAAACTTGTAGCAGGTAAAATATGGCCGAAAGAGGTTGCCGGACCGATTTTGATTTAATTGGATCATTAGATTTATAAACCAAACTAGCGACTCGCCCCGGCGTCGCATCGGTATAAAATATATAATAGCCACTGAACAAATTATTAGAATCGATAGCCTATGATCCTTCACGTGGTCTACTTATCTTTGCCAATAACATAAAATTGCTCCAGTTGTTCGCGAGATAAGCCCTTTCAAATAATTTCCCCCGTTTTTTCCACATTCTCCTATTAGTCTTAGCGTGATAAAATACAGCCTATAGCCTTCCTCAATAAATAGGCTATCTAACACTGAAATAATTTTTTAAATCAGACTAGTAGTTCCTGAGATTAGCGCGTTTAAGTTAGCCCTTTCAAATAATTTTCCCCGTTTCTTGCACATTTTCCTCTATTTCTTCGCTTCTATTAGTCTTAGCGTGATAAAATATAGCCTATAACCTTCCTCGATAAATGGGCTATCTAACACTGAAAGAATCATCAAAATCCGTTGCGTAGTTTGATTGATTAAAGGGAACAAAGGGACATGAGGGAAAAAAAGTGACTTTGTTTTATAATAAGTATAGATTCGGATTTGGATAAAATCTGCAGGCAATATTTAATAACAATAAAAATAAAACAGGTTGTGATGGTTATAAGTTTAAGGAGGGAAGGGTTAAAAAAATAAAAAGAAAGTGAAGAAATACGTGGATGGCCCCCCAGTTTGGAATTTGCAAATCAGTGTTCGACTTTGACACTTTTCAGCAAATCGATATTATCTTTCGTAAAATCCTTATGATTCAAGCAATAAATATTTCTTTGTTGATGATAATTGATAATATAGGCATTAGGCGCCAAGATTATAGCGATAATGCATATTATACACAGGGGCGGATCTTGCATTTGTGGGGCCCTGGGCTAATACTGCTTAGGGGCCCTACCTAATTACTCAACTAATTGCCATTTTGAAAAGAAACTGTTTTCTGTAGTGATGTAGGTATATCTATATTCTATTTTGGTAAAATTCGGTGGTCAGGTAGACATTCTGAAAAAATTTGATTCAAATTTACTCAGAAATAAAACATTTTTTATTTATTTTATTTTATTTTATTTATACTCAATATTATAAAGCGGAAGAGTGTGTTAGTTTGTTTGCTTATTTGTTTGAACGCGCTAATCTCAGGAACTACTGGTCCGATTTGAAAAATTATTTCAGTCTTAGATAGCCCATTTATCGAGGAAGGCTATAGGCTATATTTTATCACGCTAAGACTAATAGGAGCGAAGAAATAGATGAAAATGTAGAAAAAACGGGGATACATTATTTGACAGGGCTTATTTGAACGCGCTAATCTCAGGAACTACTGGTCCGATTTAAAAAATTATTTCAGTGTTTGATAGCTCATTTATCGAGAAAGGATATTTTTTTTCACGCTGAGACTAATATGAGCTAAGAAATAGAGGAAAATGTGGAAAAAAATGGAAGAAATATATTTGAAAGGGCTTATTTGAACGCGCTAATCTCAGGAACCCAGTAGTTCCTGAGATTAGCGCGATTTGTAAAATTCTTTCAGTGTTAGATAGTCCATTTATCGAAAAATGCTATAGGCTATATTCTATCACGCTACGACTAATAGGAGCAAAGAAATAGAGGAAAATGTTGAAAAAACGCGAGGAAATTATTTGAAAGGGCTTATTTGAACGTGCTAATCTCAGGAACTACTGGTCCGATTGTAAAAATTCTTTCTGTGTTAGATAGTTCATTTATCGAGAAAGGCTACAGGCTATATTTTATCACGCTACGACTAATAAAAGCGAAGAAAGAGAGGAAAATGTAGAAAAAACGGGGAGAAATTATTTGATAGGGCTTATTTGAACGCGCTAATCTCAGGAACTACTGGTCCGATTTGAAAAATCCTTCCAGTGTTGAATATACCATTTATCGAGAAAGGCGAAATAAAAGACGCACTGCCAACATTTGGTGGGTAGGAGGTAGAATCACATTCTCTGTGAAAGAAGAAAGGCACGAATTCCAGACTAAGACAATGAATTTCCCATTATCTCACTTTCGCCAGCCCTGGGCTAATTCACACCCTGACAGGTGACCGGTGTACTCCAAGATGACCTGTCAAGGCCAATGCCAGCGGTCGGCTAGAGCCGGAACAGGCCACATTAGAACAACACTGTTACCACTTCCTCGTGGCGACAACCCATTTAATAGATCATCATATTATATTAGAAAATTTGTTTATGCAACCCGATAAGCCAGGGGAGAGGAATCGTGGGAGATAGGCTGGTTTTTAGACGCCTCAGCAGTAGTGAGTACTTTTGTGGATCTAAGCTGCACACAAATTTGAGATTGCAAAGATAGAAGGGGACAATGAGGGGACAATGATCGATTTTAAAGGTTCTCTGATAGGGCGAGGAGTAAGCAGGGCTGGAGTTAATGCAGGGGACTCGAACTATTAATAATCAGTAAGTAATTAGATGGGTTTATATTAGGTGTTTGCAATCAGACAGTAACATTTTTGTTAACTATTGTATGTATGTAATTCACGGGCTTCCTGAGATCATATTAAAGGGTTTTCGTTACCGCTGTCAATCCTGGCGACACAAGAGATACAGTGGTCGGAATGTGTGGTGGGCCAACGCCCGTTTAAAAAAAGCTATTGTATGTAATTGACCATGTGCCAATTGGCTACTCCAGTTTCATTAAGGGCCCCGTTTACTCCCCACCCCACCATACTTAAAATCGAACTAGATCGAACTTTGCGCCTTTTCCATAAATTTTTGTCAAACTATCTTTACGTTTTACATGTGCGCTGCCAGATCCAGAAGCTAAGATCTATAGATCAATAAGTAGAAGCAGGATTACAATCACATGACAGCTCATTAGGACATCGTTCATCACTGTCAACAACATGTAGGAGAGCTTCGATTATTGCAACAGATGGTGGGGAAAATATTGCAAAAGGTTGCATTGAGTAGAGATTCCGTGAAATATGGTCTTTGGGGTCAAATGAGGAATCGACTAAAAACAACGGGTTACACTGCAGCAGGGTGATTTTGTATTTTGACAGCAATGGAACAAGAAAATAACGTTTTTATAAAATAAGGGGGGCAAACGAGCAAACGGGTATATTTTTCGCGTGTAACGATGGTGAAAAGTTGCAGGAGGTATGATAATACTGTATTATATCCTACATAATCATTAAATAATAATTATTTATTATTAAGTAAATAAAGAATATTCAATAATTTATATTGTTATTGCTATTGACGTTGCAGTGCCAGGCTTAATTATATAAAAAATAATATTCCTAGTATTCATTGAATTTAATACTAATATTTATTTATAATGCTAATTATCGACATTGTAACATTTTTTACATAAGCGCACGCGCAGGATTTGCGCATATCTTTGAACCTTATTAGTATGTGAATAAGGTTGAAAATCGAGTTGGGTGCGCATGCGCAGGTCGGGAGCCGACGCGTGCGGCGCCGTCCATTTGTCGCGTCGTCCGCGGATTTACAACATAATGTGATTGTGAATTAATTAACAATAAACATGTCGTATGTGTATTTGTCAGTCATATACATTCTGAGAATTGAATTAACAATTAGTGTGGAGTACGCGTGTACTTAGTGCCTACTACTGAGTACAGACTACTAGATGTTGCAGTCTGTATGTTGCCCGCAAGTATGTTGCAAAAATCTGGTATCGTAAATTTTACGGAATAAAAAACTCACGTTACTTTGTCCTTTTTAAGCGTCTCCCAGACAGACGCAGCCTGCGGTGGCGGTGGCGGTGGCGGTCAGTTGGATGACTTGAGAGTTCTAGGAACGACACAGGCACACGCGACCACGCGGCCAAGTCATCCAACTGACCGCCACCGCCACCGCCACCGCCACCGCAGGCCGCGTCTGTCTGGGAGACGCTAAACTTTAAGATGTAACGATACAAAATTTCATAAAAATGAGTTCTGTGGGCAGTGTAAGCAAGAATAGTTGGACAGACAGAAAGATAGAGCACTGCCACTAAATAGTTACTACGTAAGCACTGTGCTTTTCTAATTCATGTTAATGAGCTACGGCCTACGAGTATCGTAGCTTAGAGATACTTTTCAGTTTTTGGCATCATAATCGACATACAGACAGATTTTCTCGACAAAATGGCGGATTTCCATTGTCTAACTGTCACTTTGTCTACTCTTCCGTAGAAAGAAACTGTTTCTAAGGTGACCATGCTACGCCTGCTGGTTCTATTCCATAACTTGCTATAATATAAAAGCCAGTTAAAACAACCCTTGCCTGAGTAGAACTTAAGCAATGTCGATTCTAGAAATTATCCGCAGCTCATCACACACACCCAGCACTCTCCTGTGTCTCCAGAACCAGGCACAAAAACCCTTTGGTATGATCTTACAGAGGGATAATATGTTCAAGCTGCCTTGGGACTTGGAAATGAATATAAAAGGCAAATAAAGTTTGTAGAAAGATATATATTTTCTATTTCATTATTTCCCACCTGTCTACGTGTATCTTTCTGATCAGGCATTTGATTTATGTGAATGTAATTATCCAATCATATCGGCTCACTAAATTATATCAATACATTTCGGCTTCGAATTGATTTAATTTACAACGAAGTTACCTAAATCCAGGTCACTCCTCAAGGTCTAACACTAAATTATCTAACGATAGGGCTGCCTTCATGACCGGAAGAAATTGACAATGATGATTAGCATTGTTATTCAAAGATTTTTTGTTTCAATATGAGCTGGAGATTTTCAAATTTTGAGTAGACGCTACAAATCATCAAAAAAAAGGAAATGTTTTATAGGAAAATTGCGTGTTCGTTCCCATCACTACAACTCTTGTGTAGTCAAGTAGTTGACTATGTAAACCCTTGAATAACTAAAAAAGAGAGTATAATTATTGCTTAAAACTGTAAAAAGAACAGCCAAGTGCAAATCGGAAATGAATGAACGTTTTACGATTACGACGGACAGTTAATAAAACCGTTACTTTTCAAATTTCACCCCCTTTTTGTTGACGTAGGGGAAATCTTCAAAACGAATCCTGGGTAGGATATGTTCAATTGTTCGCCCCTAGCTTTCGTATAGACTATAGAGTATGTACCCTCAAACACCATATCGCAATTATCGCCCTGCCCCATTCACAATTATTATTCACTGGTGCCAGCCCTAGCCGATTAGCTAATTAATCGAACAACGTCGGCTCCCAACAACAGGGCGATAGCGCCTAGCCGCCTAGTTAAATGCGCCGGATTATTGTTTTATTATGGTAATCCAACTCCAGCCTGTAATCGTTCGGAGCGGACAGATCCTGTGTTCGAGCTTAGAATTTAATGACAGGGTTGGCACTGAATGATATTTTAGGTTGTGTAGACGATTTCTGCTACATACAGGACCTTTGAGATTGATTAGATTATGGCGGAAAAATGATTATAATAGGGCACCGACAACACTTTCTAAGTACGTTAAACTACGTTGCTCTCCTGGCGGAATGTCTTAAGAAGGAAGGCCAAGGAAGGCAATGTCCCACGGGCCACGCTCTCAGTCATCAGGAGCCCCTCACGGCTAAATAGAGATGATGTTCTTCTATCAGTTAAACTAATTTGGCATGGTTTATTCGTTGTTTTGGGTCAGCATCACAATCAAGACAAAACTACACTGACATCTGCTTGTGAACCGATTTCTCTCGTCGTATAAAGGTAGCTGGTAATAACATTTTACGTACAATATCTTTTATTTGTCCAGATTCTAGAAACATTAGAAACACCTATTGCCGATGCCAGAGCGGAACTGCGAAGATATTTTCGCAACCCCGTGTCTGTATATAAATTCAAATGATATTCAGCACAATCGAATTATCGCATACAGCGTAGTGCAGTGATCGATGTGCGAGCGGCCGCCCGTCGCCATACATCATGCGCCGGCGCCGCTCAGCACCAAATAAACTTGGGACTACGACAAATCATCGAATTGCCGGATAGACACTGCTAATTTTCAAGCCATAGTGCTCTCGATAGCTGTTCCATTATTACAAGCTGCTACCGGTTCGTCGCCCACCCAACTTTGGGAAAGGACACAGGATACATATCGTCCCAGAAAAATGCACAGTTCCCGCGCGATTAACAAGTTTTGGCGCAGCAGAGTTGCGGACGTCATCTAGTATTTCATACATTTAACTTAGCGTCCGACACCGATATCGGATCGGATGATGTGAAAACGCTCAAACAGTTTATGCTTTACTAGTTTACTAGCTACCGTGCCACCGCGCCGCCCCACCCAACTTTGGAAGGGGTAGTGCTTCAATCAATGTTTCTCTACTAATTAAGTATATATTTTGTATTTCATATTTCATTAAACCTTCCTATAGATCAATTCAATTTCATATTAATATAAGAAAGCATCAAAATAGTTGAAAATATCTCAGCTTGCGTAGCGCGTAGAGCAGACATTGGGAAACGACTTTGCTATTGCTCTACACTCTGTTGTAAATCCAAACAATTCTGTGACAATTATTATCCAATTAATCAATTATTGATCTTCCATTGATGATCAAACAAAATATTTCCAGAAAGGACATATTTTTAAAGGCAGTTTTGAAAAAAAATCTATGTGTGGTATTATTTAGATAAATTTTTATTTTTTTTACCCTATTTAGGTAATTTCATAATATGTTCCTGTGTATGTACTAGGTATATAGTCAGCTGCAGCTGCTGCCTTTAAAAGCAGATCAGTAACAATTACAACCCCTCCTATATTAACCTTTGAATTTACATACTTTCAAATTAATTTATGTTTAAAACCGAATTAATTTTATATCATAAGTATACTATTGTAAAATTAAACTGCCCTTCTGAAGTCCGTAGTTTATGTGATGACTCAGCATTGTTTGTATGCGCAGTTTTATGTATTAAATTATAAGTTAAGCAAGTCGCATAATGTAACCGACAAGGTTTTGATAACGATCAGCCTAGTTTACATGACTCCAGATGTCGGGACATAGATCTAGATCCTAGTGACTGAAGTGACATAGTGTCAAATGATCAACATCATCATCAAAAACGCTCGGTAAATGATCAACTAATTTACCTTCTTTATCTTCTCCTCACGTCGTTGTTAGTCGTAATAGTCGTCATTGCGGAGAATCCTCAGCGACAGGTGTCCTTGCGACAGATAAGCAACAGGCGTTTGGCAGAAGGTATTGGCACAATACCGGCACTTTGTTAGAATTACATGATTGCCCTGCGGTACTCTCTTCTTCTCTTTAACCAATTATTTTCTTTGTAGGTAATTTTTTTTCTACGTATTCTTTTCACAATTTTACATATTATTTACTTGATCTCTTATGTCCGCTTTGCTAATGTCAGTCAACACTAACTTAGGCGATCTAAAATAATATATTATGTGCACCTCTAACACTCTAGGTAGAGGGGTACACATTCAAGTCTTGAGTCAATCTGCTAAAGCCAAAGGTTCGTGCCTAGAAACAAAATTTGAAATACTTAATATATATTATGTAGCCAAACCGTTCATTTTACGATATTTACTTGTTTATCAATTTACCTTTTTATACTTACATTTTGCATTTCATTCAGTATATTTAGGTTTTCAAATCATCTGAAATCGAAATTGTTAGAATTCTAGATAATATGTTAAGTAAAATTTTTACAGATTTCAAACATTCGTTGTGATGATAGCTGATTAAGCAGCGTCAGCCGATTTCAATCTTCATTTGCACACTTACTTAATCATGGTGTAGCTTGGTCAGAAGGCATGTGACAGTTGACGTCACAACCCCCACGGGTCATCAGCCGGGTCACGGTCGCGGGTCACGGACGGGTCATGTGACCTCGTGACCCGCACCTGACCAACTCACAATGACTGACAACGTGACGCTTCCGTAGAGAGCAGACATACGAAGATGTAGACACGGCACATAGAAGTTATATATTTATTTATGCTTTTTGCACAATGTTGGTACATAGGCGGACTTAATGCCAGATGGCATTCTCTACCAGTCAACCTTTAGGTGTCCAGAAACAAAATTGTGTAGGTGCCAATAGTGCGAAAGGATGAAGAAAATAAATAAAATAAATGAAGAGTAATCTAATTATAACTTAAGTCATAAGCAAACATTATACCTAATAGAGTGAGACTATTCTACTAAATACTATAAAAAAATATATATAATACCTAATCTATTAATACAAAATATTATTTATTATTTTTACATAAAATATCAAAAGTACTTTATATAATTTAAAAATACTAGTACATATTATATATTATTTATTTATATACCTACTTATATACTTAAATAATAATATATAAGTATATTATATATATTTTATAAAATAATAATAATATATAAAAACTATCATAGATTACAATAATTATTTAATACTTTTCTGCCAATTGCTTCAAATAAAACTCACGCACTTTGCGCTTAAATGTGTCCCTGGTTTTGGTTAGCCTGATGTCACGAGGAAGAGAATTCCAGAGAATAATAGCCTGTACATTGAAAGACGAGTGGATGATGTCCGATCTATGAGAAGGGCAAGAAGTTAGATGTCTAATTACGATCTTTGCTGCAAGTACTTGTACTAATATTATATTATTATTATATTATGTATTATGTGCCGCAAGCGACCGCAACAGACAAAAATACAAATAAAATAGCACACAGTGGGAGGCATTATTATTGTAATAGGTATACTGTAAATATTATACATATTATACATAATATAAGTATTGAATTTATTCTTACAAGTACGGAATAACAATATCCTTTAATGTTTAGGTATATCACTTTACTACAAGTTACGATAAGAAAATCTCATTGGCGCGAACAAAGCATATTTATGTTGATTAATTTACAACAATTTACAACACGAGTGTTATGTAGGCGTTAATTATAGTGTACTTAAATGTTATTACAGAACTCCTTACTTGGGACTAGTTAAATAGTTTATAATAACAACAAGAGTGGTTTACCTGAGTGACGCGGGCGGCCATACTAACTGCCGTACTCAGCGACAAATGAGTATCACTCAGAGACAAAATATACAAGGTGTAAAAAATTTAAGTTATAATACTTAAGGGGGTGTACACTATGAAAGAAGCAGCGCTGAAAAACCATTTTTTTCACTTTTGTATGGGGAAACTCATGACGCTGAGTCGCTTGCCCATTCAAAAGTGAAAAAATCATATTATCACTTAGTTTTGTTACAGTAGAATTTGAACTTGGCTTGACACGCATCCACGTGTCAAGATAAGCACTAATAAAATAAAATGAAGATTTAGACGTAAGCCCGTAAACTGCCAAACTCTTCATTAAATTAAAGTTTAATCATAATTAAATGTTTTTCTTCTTACGGCCGCATTACAAATGCGGCCGTAAAAAAGACTTTTTATGAAATTACTTGAAACTTGTACAAGAAAAACAACAAGTTGCCCGAAATAAATTTTCACTTCATTGCTATTTAAATTTATTTCTGTCAATATTCAATTAATATATATATCTTTATTATCCATACTAATATTATAAATGCGAAAGTATCTCTGTCTGTCTGTCTGTCTGTCTCGCTTTCACGCCAAAACTACTGAACCGATTGCAATGAAATTTTGTACACAGTTATTCTAGAGTCTGAGAAAGGACATAGGCTACATTTTGATGTGGGAAAATATCTTATTTCCATGAAAATATCGATGAAAATGAATTCGCATTGCGCGTGGCCAGCGCTCATCCCGGGGGTCCTGGGCTCGAGTCCCGCAGGCGGAACAAAAAGTTTTCAATGTTCCTGGGTCTTGGATGTGTATTAAAATAAAATTTCAAAAATCTTAAATATATTTTATGTATAATATTATAAAAAATCCAGAAATATATCGATGCAATGAACATTTTCGTTCTAATACGATTCAACAGATGGCGTTTTATTTTTTACTTCATTGTAACATAGAACTAATCATACTTATTAGTTACTAGCTGTTGCCCGCGTGGACCTTAGTTTATAGCGCGCGGTGTCAACAAAATTTGTGTCAAATTTAAAAACTTTTTAAAACCCTGGTAAGTGGTACCTCTCTTAGGGCCGCGCCACACCGGAATGGCAGCACTGAAAGTGCTCGCCTCGCCGCTGCCATTCCGGTGTAGCGCGGCTCTTAATTAATCAAAATACCCAAAAACAGCTGTGCAGTGTGCACATAATCGATACTAATATTATAAATGCGAAAGTATCTCTGTCTGTCTGTCTATCAGTCTCGCTTTCACGCCAAACGCCAAAACTACCGAACCGATTGTAATGAAATTTTGTATACAGATAGTCTAAAGCCTGAGAAAGGACATAGGTTACTTTTTTACTGGAAAAAAGGGTTGTCAGGGGGTAAAAATGCGTAAATTTGTTCAAATTAAGTTAGTTCCAAAAATTCATAATAGATGGCGCCGTGCGTCTTCTACATCGCGTTGACGCTTGCTCAAAAGTCTTTCTATAAAAGGTGGTATCATCCCACATTTAGGATTCGATTTTTTTCGATTGTTATATCTATTCTACAGTATTAAATAACTCAGTACTTTATCTGTGCAGTGACGTAACCTTAAACCTATCAATGATAAATAGTTTATGGGTAAAGTTGTGTAATTGGGGGGGTAAATAAGCTTTAAAATTTAGCATTAAATATAAAGTTTAATTTAAAAAAATGAAATATTTATTGAGTGCACACTGCACAACTGTATTGAGTTAAGGGGTGCCAGGGTTTTTTTTATAAAAGCTTTTGACACCAATTTTGTTGACATCGCGCGCTATAAACTAAAGTCCACGCGGACAAAGTCGCGGGCCACAGCTAGTAATATTATAAAGCGGAAGAGTTAGCTAATCTCAGGAACTACTGGTCCGATTAGAAAAATTCTTTCAATTATAAGACATATTTATCCATAACATAAATAAATTTAAAAACTCTTTGATGAATGCCCTTCAAACCACTTAGCACTCTCTCCTGTAACTCAAATATTAGTCATATTGTTATCTCTGTTAATAACTTTATCTTTGTCTAATATCATTTATTAAGTGTAATAATTTGTCACTCAATTTGTAATGATATGTACGCCTATAATTGGTACATACATCAGATCTTTACTTTGCTTAATTATTTTATATGTGTATCAATGTATGTACTGTTGGTGAACCTTATTAAAGTAAATAAAATAAAAAATGTTAGATAGCCCATTTATTGAGGAAGGCTATAAGCTATATTTTATCACGCTAAGGCTAACGCGAAGTACTAACTAAGAGCGAAGAAATAGAGGAAAATGTGGAAAAAAACGGGGGAAATTATTTAAAAGGGCTTATCTCACGTACCACTGGAGCAATTTTCTGTTATTTGACACAGATAAGAAGTACACCACGTGAAGGATCATATGCTATTTTTTGTAGACTAATTTGTCTGTGAAATATCTAATTTACGCGGGCGAAGCCGCGCGGAACGTCTATATTATAGATATTTAATAGACACAAGCAGCCATATCTTAAGTTGTTAACTCTATAACAATTGGTGTACCGGCTGAGTCTGGTAACATCGGGTTCGCTATTAGCAGTCCACCTTAACAGCCACGTGTAGATGGAATATATATCACTATCAGGAAATATGCAATATGTTAGAGAATTATAGAATACCGGGGACTATAAAATAAGAACCGAGCTCTGAGACTTCCAAAAAGGAGGAAGTTATAACTTTATTACTGCGAAGCCAAAAGGAAGGGCAATGATTTTGGAAGTCTATGTATAATGTATGTATGTATTTCTATGTACTATGTATGTGCCAGCGCCCAGAAGCTAAACTATTGGTCCGATTTTAACAAATATAAAATGATTAGTAACTGTAATCATACCACTAGATGATTTTTCCAAACCTATTTTCCATTATTTTTTCAAGCTGGATAAGGCAGCCTAGATTGTTTTTCTCGCCCTAAGCGACCGAGGTGCAAAATTTCACAAAAATCATTTGAAAAACAGACTCTGATTGAACAACATAATTTATGTAATTTTTTATCCAAGTATTTAAATTAAAAATAGGCGTGAAGAAAAGGCAGCACGGACTATTTTAAGGTGATTTATAATTTATAGCTTTCAGCAAACTATTAATATGTATAACATTTAATTTTATTGATAGCTTTGATAGCTTCTAACTCACAAGCTATCATCCACCACCTGCGGATTACGAGAACCCATAAACTACAGCTGATTGAATCCCAACACTATTATTATGTGCTAATCCACAAAACGCCTGAATAGGGAGGGAAATATCTTATCGACAGTTTTATAAAATAAAATGATTATATTATTCCTCCTAATAATTTAGTAATACATACATAATTTAGGTTTTTTTGTATCTTTTAGTAGTAATAGCTGCAAATAAATAATTATTCTATTCTATTCCATTCTTCTCTTCTTAAAGTAATCTGTCAACTGATAGAGAAGCTCAATTACTAACCTATAATGTAGAATTCTGCAAATTGTATCTACATTAGAACAACAGCTACACTATTCATTAACACTAGCCAAGATAGCCTATTCAAAGGCCGGCAACACACCTGCAGCTTTTCTGATGCTGCGAGTGTCCATGGGCGACGGAAGTTGCTTTCCATCAGGTGACCCGTTTGCTCGTTTGCCCCCTTATTTCATAAAAAAAAAATTGTTTTTAGTATTTGTTGTTATAGCGGCAACAAAAATACACAATCTGTGAAAATTTCAGAAGGCTAGCTATAGCCGTTCTTGAGATACAGCCTGGAGACAGACAGACAGACGGACAGACATCGAAGTCTCAGTAATAGGCTCCCGTATTTACCCTTTGGGTACGGAACCCTTAAAAGATGAGTGAATGTACAATTCTCTGGCTCTGGCGTGTGCGTTGCCATGATTGGATAAGCGACGCGCATGCGCAGTGAAATTCCTCATAAATTCCTCTTAAATTTTGAGGAAGCGATAGCGGAAGAGGATTTTTTATTTTTATTTATGAGGATGCAGTAACGGTTGAGGAACCCAAAATATTGCGGAACTTCCTCATTATGAGGAAGCGGAAGAGGAATCCTCAGCAACCCTAGTTTTTTGCCGCGGACTGTGTATCTTGTATATTAGTGATCGAAGTATTTCGCCCAGTGATAAGCTTTTTATTATAAAAAACTTCATTGATTTTCCCCATATTACGTATTTTATTGCAGTGAAAAAATAAGTATGTATAGCGATGGACGTTGCCATGGTGGCAACGTCCATCGCTATGCCGTCGCACAAACAATGGTCGCCGTCGGTTTCGACTTGTAATAATTTACTATTATTTATTCAACAAATGCACTTATCAATATAAAAAGTACCCAGTAGCCGATTCCCAGACCCACTGAACATGCATATAAAATTTGGTTAAAATCAGTAAAGCCGTTTCGGAGGAGTACGCGGCCTAACATTGTGACACGAGCATTTTATACATAACATTAAAAAAAATACTGTGAAGACGAGGGAGAGGCGCGTTATTTTAAGTTAGACAAGCTCTATCAGACGTGTGTTTTAAAGTACAATAGAAAATTATCCACAAATACAGTCGATAATATCGATGAACATACCATCCCTAAACAGTATGATCTAAGTATCGATAAAATAACCTCCTGTAAAAGTATGATGAAGTGCAAATGACGCCATTTTAATTCAAGATGGCGTCGATTGATTGTTTACGATAACGAGGTGTCGCCTGTCATTAATTGTCAGTTGTCATTTGTCAAATGATCGCGTTTGGACCGTTAATAGTTATTAGTTATTATTTTAGTTGTAATTGACTTAAATATTGCAGGACGGATATTACACGGGCGCTTGCAATTTCCTGATTGTAAAATTAATCATAAGTTACTACAAGGTCGTGCAATTAGTAAACGATAACTAGGTAAGGTGCAAAACCTAATTCTTGACTCGGTTTGAGGTTTTCCAGTTCTCAGGCTGTCTCATGCCAGGCTCTGTACATAGACGATTAAAGTATAAAATTGGAAGTAGTCTTGACATGCTACTCAAAAGGACTTCATAATACTTGACGCTAAAACTAATCCATACTAACCTTCTATAATCTGTGATACTAACATTATATAAATGCCAAAGTGTGTCCGTCAGCTGTCTGTCTGACCTCTTCACGCCCAAACCGCTGAAGCGATTTTGCTGGGTATGAAGATACAACGGAGTTGCGGGTGTCATCTACGGCCCGTATTTTTGGTCAGTACTCAAGATGCATCTCGGTCTCAAGACACGGTTCAGGCTCTGTGATTGGTTGGCTGTCAAAATTTGGACCAATCACAGAGCCGAACCGCGTCTTGAGACCGGGTACTGACCAAAAATACGGGCCTAATCCTTAAAATTACATCCAAACAGACGGACCGTCTTCTTCCACTTTTCAGTCGCAAAAAATATATTATACATCGCGCTACAGCCTGCATACAAAGACAGCTTTAAAACTTGGCTATAACAACTTATGATTGTGTTTAAACAGTGTTTATAAAAGTGAGCAAAAGGTGCGCCTGCGCCGGCGGCGGCGCGCGGTGTATTCAATCTTCGCGTCAGGCAGGCGATAGTTTTATTAAATACTGTAATAATGTTTTGGCCCTTGGGATGCTTTCACAGCCTGGAAAATATATTATTTTGAGTTTTAGCACAGAATAGTACAAGTAGTTTTAGGTTTGATTTACACTACATAGTATTAGAAGGTCGCCTCCCACTTTCTGCTGTCTCTATATTATGTTTAGATTCTTTAAAAACTTCGCAATTTTAATGCGTAGCATTTTTGATGTGGCACTCGACATAATTTTTTTTTTGTAGTTTTTAATGTATTAAAATCTTTATTTCCTATAACTTTATCTTAGACAACCTTACATAAAGACAAAGAGTTAAAGCTATGAATAGTGAATACTGCCAAGTAAAGTTATAGTAGATTTAGAAACTTTGGCTCTAGCTTCTACAAATGACTTAACGGACGTTGTTCGTAGAGTCCACATCCTGAGGATGCTCCGGTGTTGGGGCGAAACGCGCGTCGAGGTTTTCAACCTGCATGGTGGTGAGGGGCCTTGCACGGATTTGCCAACATTATTGCTTGTGTGGTGGTGGTGTTTGCAAGTTCTTGCATGCGAGTGTACGCATAGGCAGTGTGGGAGGAGGGAGGTGCTGTACGCATGCCTATGCGTACACTCACTCATTTACTTAAAGGTGGAAGTTGTTTTCGCGGAATATTGCTAAAAATAATAACAAACTAAATTTAAACTATGGATTTCCGCAAAGTAACGCCTGATTCCATTAACTATTCTACAAATGGATTTAAAGGAATTGAAGTACATAGTAGTAGTGCTACAAAGTTGAGTAGAAATTGATACTCTTTGATGATTTTCCTAACCTGGGAAAAATAGAAGATTGGTGAAAAGATAGAATATTAATTTCTAGACCGCGTTGTAAGCAAAAATCAAGTTAACAATATGGACGGTACCTTCTCTTCTCAGAACAAAATCAGCGACGGGCGGTGCGGAGGGCGGGGCGACCAATTATCGACACTGCGTCAATATTTTACTGCATATTTTTACCTTTTTGAGGAAAAACGCCAATTTAGGGCACTGTCGATCAAACAAGAATTATTTTTGAGCGTATTTCTGATCGATTTCTTACACATTTCGTAAGCTCCGATTATAAGTTAGGACTAAGAACTCTATTGTTTTAAGTAGTAAAGAACTGCGAAAAAATTACTAAGACTGGATCTCTGACGAAATGAAAAGTACTTAGTATAGTTCCGTTCTACGAGTAACAACGTGGGCTGGTTTTTTCTTTCATATGTGTGAATAAAACTACGCCATTCATTGTATGGTGAGTTAATCAATCATAAAAATAATGCGGAGTAGCGTAGTTTTTGTGCATGTGTGTGCAGTTCTAATGGAAGCCAACTTTTTGGGTCTAAAAATAAGATTTCTTGTTACTAGGAAAACCAGCTAAATATCTATCATAATCAAATAGAATAGAGAGCAACGACTAGACCAATTTGTTAGGTAGATCGCTCTGACAGACGCACATACAAGTTGAAACATCGCGATCATAATTTAGGACTGAATTAGTTTTAATTAATGCACGCATGTTGGCAGGTTTGGGATGAAGTATGCATTAGTATTGGATATTTCGGTACGTAAGAGACACCTGTGTGTGCGCGTGCGTACGTATTTGCGTACGCGACGCAAATGCGTTCTTCCTTTGCTGGAAAGTTATTGCCCCGGCAAACGTTATTTCGGGTATGATAAAATTAAGAGGAGTCCACACCGCCGTTTTTCCATACAAACGTTGTCCCCTGTTTCCTCCCTGGATAATGCCGGTAGTGTTATGATTTTTTTCTTGAATATCTATGGCCACTATTAGCATGTCCCTATGTGTTCTTTTTTATAATGTTATTATTAAAAAAGATAAGAACGTCCAAAAACTCAAAAAATGGCCTGTGTTTTTCCTCTGTGTTCAAACACCCAGAAAACAAAACTGGCTAAAATATACAAAAAAAACATACTAGGAACACAGCTAAAGCCTTGCTTTAATTCTTAATGAAAAAAGTACTTACATCGGTTAAGTTTTGGAGAAGGAATCAGCGGACAACGAATCGAAGATTTTCTGTTCTTTTATTAGAACTTTTGTCGTGTTGTCTCTATCGCGCTCTGCGGTGGGATACTTGAGATTGGTGAGACAGCAATAATTTTCAAATACCTATTTCAATCTCTCTCGCCCCTGGTGTATCCTCTTAATGTTGATTCTCAGATCTGCCCGATAAGCACACAAAGTTTCATCAAAATCGGTGCAGTGTTTAGCAAACAATTCCGATATATCGAGAATTTTATATGTGTCTTATATCTTTAAACGAGCAATTCTTGTATATATATATATCGGAATCGGCTCCAACGACTTTCATGACATTTAGTATATTGGGGGTTTCGGGGGCGATAAATCGATCTAGCTAGGAATCATTTCTAGAAAATGTCATTTTCATTGGATACCGAGCAAAGCTCGGTCAAGCAGCTAGTGTATTATATTATGAGATGAAATATGATATCAATTAACTAATAACGTATTTTAAATTATAATTAACGTCTCTCACCGTTACCATTCAAAAATGTGTATAATAATTTAAAATTTGGACTGTGTGTGGTAAAAAGAGTGTAGAGCTGTTGTGATCTTTATGCTAAAGATAATAAGTGACATAACACAGGTAAGACAACTCTGAACGGGCTGTAGGCTTGTAGGAATTCTTCTCAGTAGAGATAAGCCTCTATTGAACATTTCTGTCGCTTTCGACGAACGAAATATTCTAATAATTCCTAGAACGTCTGCACAGTTCCCAGTAAATATTTTATAACCAGAACTTATATCTATCTGAACAACTGCATTATTAAAAAAATATTATTAAAACTATTTTTAATTATGATTTCACGTTTATTCTGGAACTAACGAAAGCTACAGGCCAAAAGGATAGGAGAGGAAGGAAGCAAAGCATTTTATTGAATTAAATTCCCTTTTTGTGTCGGTTTTATGTTATACTCCTAAATAAACTAAAAAGCTTGTAAAACATACACATACCTTATTCCTAAAAAAACGACGGTTTTTGCCACGTATTTTGTAGCCGTCTATACTGTCGATGTCGGCGCCTAAGCGACAACTTAAAATGGATCATTTGACCCTTCGACAGCGAACACTTGACTTCGCAATAGTACTTGTATTGTGCATGACATAATAGTCCCTAAAGCTACTCGAATAAAGGTGAAAATTGTATCGGTGGGCGAATATTAAAACTCAAAATACGGGAAGACCGCCAATTAGATTGTCTTCTGGAGATGAAATGTAAATATACTGACAAAGCTATCAGAACTTGCTCATACATTATGATAAAACTTAGTTCTTAATAAATCGTTCAGAAAGCTGAATGGCTAGGCGCTAGTAGGCTAAATAATCCAGACGGGGGGGTCAATAGATCGACAAAAAATTCTCAATTTTTTCATAAATTTAACATTGTGCGTAGATTTCGCACTCAAACACCGTTTGTAAGCGAAGTATTTGTTTGTTTGTAGAACAACGTAACTCTGAGCTTTTAGCAAATAAGTAAAGTTCAAAAAAGCACGGGATCATCTTATTTTTTTTCAAATCCTTAAAAATAGTACCTCTATAATTACCTCTATAATATGATAGAATAACTACTGCTGCAGATGCCTTCACCTAACAAGTTGTATTTCAAACAAGGAAAATCCGGAAAAAATATCGGGAAACTTTGCTCATAACTAGTCATATTTGATGTCTCTTTGCTAACAATGAATAAGTTATACGTGCTAATTAAACAATCAAAAATTATCAATAAGTGAGACAATTTAATAACACACAACAGAAGATGTAATTTTGCGATATAGCCACTTTCGCTTAAACAAGATGGTCATAAATTGGCAAATGGCCGGCAAATTGCCATAAACTGGCAACAAAAGGGCGTCAGGAATATGCGCTAATTGCCACAATATAAATGTGCAGCTTAATTGAGACATCGGGACTGTTAGCACTGCGTACACCCGTGTGGATAAAGTGTTAGTAAAATAGTGGAAATAAATATTTTTACCTATACAGTAAACAGTTACAATATGCAAGTGGATTAATATAGGTTTGTCTGTGAATTCAAGACGTGAGTGGAAGAATAAGGTAAGTAACATGAAAAAAATTCCCGTTTTTTTGCTTAAATGGAGGCTTTAGGGCCGGAAAAATTATTTGAATGATTTGGATTTTGGATGGATGGAGAAGGATTTTGATGTTAGCTAGGTTATGTAATAGGCAGATAACTTACAAGTTTTATTAAAATAATTAGGGAAAAAATGAGTTATTGTCCGTATGAGAAAATGAATTTGGTGGACTCCACTAAATTCTTAGGCATTACATTAGATAGTAAATTACAGTGGGGTCCTCATATTGCTAATCTTGCAGGTAAGCTCAGTTCTGCAGCATATGCAGTCAGAAAAATTAGGGAAATTTCTGATGAAGACACGGCAAGACTAGTTTATTTTAGTTATTTTCACAGCAGAATGTCTTATGGTATCCTTTTATGGCGAAACGCTGCCGACATCAATACAATTTTTGTGCTGCAGAAGCGAGCTATACGCTCAATTTATAAAATGTCAGCTTTTGAATCTCTGAGAGAAAAGTTTAAAGAAATTGGTATTCTAACTGTTGCTTCTCAATACATTTTGGATAATGTATTGTATGTTAGAAAGAATTTAACTAAATTTAAAACTAAAAGTGATAGTCACGGTAGAAACACTAGAAATAGGCACAAGCTGGAAATACCAGTGATCAGACTTAGCAAAATAAGTAAATCTTTTAAAGGTCAATGTATACGCCATTACAATAAAATCCCGGAAAACGTTCAAAATCTATCAATTAATAAATTTAAAAAAGTAATTATAGAACGTTTGTGTGCCAAAGCCTATTATACGGTCAACGATTTCCTAAACGATAGCACATCTTGGGAGTAGGATGGCTGCTTGCAAGGCTGCTTCTACATTTATTATAATATGTGACTTACAATTGTGTATTCATATTGTATAGATTAAGTTATTTACATTGTAAATTTTATTTTTTTAAAAGACAAATTTTCCACTTTTTTACTAAAAAGTGGCCCCGTGCGAGTTTCTTACGCCGGTTCTTCTCGCCGGGTTAGTTCCCGAACCGGTGGTAGGCAACATGTAGTTCAACATTCTGAAAATATTTGATTCAAATTTATTCAGAAATAAAACAATTTTTATTTTATTTATTTTATTTTATTTTTATTTTATGTTACGAAATATTACCTACTTGTTCGATTCTTCCACTCACGTCTTCAATTAATATACCTAGGTAGAGGTATATCGCGGTTTTTTAAATTTTTAAACATAGCTCCAAACAACAGTAATGGCCAATGGGGCTATTCAGATGGCAACGTTTTTTGCTGAGGGCTAAATAATATTCCTGCTGAAAAAATAATATCGATGAAGTCAATTATTCGGGACTCTAAAAACTTCTGAATTTCGACTGCTCAGGGTTTTGAATAATGAAAACACGAGCTGTTAATAAATTGCCTAAGTCGTCAAATCAAGATAAAATCTTGGTGCAAATCTACCTACTAGGAGGGCTGAAGATAAGTCTGGGGCTATTATTCAAAACCTCCCTCTTCTTCTTCTTAGCTCTACATCCAACTTTACGTAGAAGTTGGATGTAGAGCTAAGAAGAAGAAGGTTTTGAATAATAGCCCCAGACTTATCTCTTTCGTGCAGAACTATACCTGATGTAGATGTGGAACATGGGCCACTCCCTGATGCGTATCAGCATATTGCAGGTATAACAGGCGAGCCGACACAATCAGTAATGCGATTTAAGCACGTGACTGTACTCAATTTTATACGAAATGACATTCCGTATTTTCATATTAAAAACGCGAAATTATATTATATATTTTCTGTTTTTGTATTTATCATTTTCTCTCTGTCTGTGAACAGACAAACATACAGATAGATGTCTGTCTGTTTGTCTGTTAGATGTAATTTAGCACGATCGAATTTTTTTGAAATTGAGTGATAATGAAAATAATTTCGATAGCTAAAACCTTTTGATTAACACAACCGTTTTTACCAATACTTAACAGTAAGGTTCCCGTCAGATATTATATCCTCTATATTGTGCTAGTGAAAACAGCTAGTCACAGGGCCCCCGTAAGGGCTACTGGCGCCTGTGTGCAAAAAAAGGATTTTGGCGCCCCTTTAGGCAAATTTTTTGGGTCCTCGGTTTTGGCGCCCCTAAAGATGGCGATTTGGCGCCCCTACAGGATGACGCCCGTGTGCATTGCACACATTGCACATATGGTAGCGGAGGCCCTGGCTCATCAAATAGTATTTTAATAAAAAGATAAAACCGACTTCAAAATTGAAAATTAAAATTCCGTATATCAAAAACAACTGCACCGATATTGATGAAACTTGCACTATTCCCTAAGTTGAACAATACCTAGTACAAGAAAAAAAGAACTACTTAAATCAGACTTGTAGTTCCAGAGATATGCGAACACAAACATAAAAACATACATACATACACTATTAAAATTTGGCACATTTGCTCAGATATTGATATAGACTAACATATACGAGGGCAGTTCTGGGATTATTACGTACATACGCGTCGAATTGATAACCTTCTTTTTTTGTAGTCGGTTATAAAAGAGTAGACGCTGAACATAATTTTTAAATCACTTAAAAAGTACAAAAACTTTATTATTGCAAATAAAAAATGTGTCAGAGCGTTAATATTTAAAGTGTACAAACGTTTTCTGTGAAAATACAAGGCGCAAAAACTACCATTTGATCGTGACTATGTTCGGAAAATTTATTTCAGCGTCAACTCTTTCTTGATAGGCTGTAACAATGAATTGCATGATAAAGTTTCTTTAACTTTTAGCAGGCAAAGGTATGTAATTATTTCAAAGTACTATAGCTACTGGCTAATAATTAATTCAGTTCATAATTTACCGCGCGTCAAGTTAACAATTCCGACAACATAAGCTAGATAAACTGTTAAGTGTTAACCCTGTAGTGCGTTGTCGGTTATAATCGACCGGGCAAGGTGAAACAACATCATAATAGAAAAAGTTGTGCTTAGTAAGTATCTATCGCTCACGATCCTTAAAAATTTTACAACAGCAGCATTTGTGTAAGTTTTACAACAATATAACGTAGAACGTTATAACTTATTAGTTTTTTTCTAGAGAAGCCTACATATAAAATAAGTATAGATTTGGAGGATCATCACCAAAAAATAATTAAGCGTACCTTAGAGGTAAGTATAATTAATTAACTAGGCCCAGACTTTTATAATATTTTTTTTTCAATTATGAAGTTTTATGCCCAAATCGCCGTTTGATTATAGAACGATAGGTATAATATATAAAATATCTGGTCACACCAATATTTTACTATCAAGTTAGTAAATTAACCACTTTATACTTACTAACTAGTTAGCCAGATCGTTTCCAGTTTGAATGTATTTAAGTAATATTTTAAGTTTTATTTAGTACAAAAAAAGATTTACAGCATTAGCATATTAGCATTATTAAACTTTAAACTTTTGCAACTGCATAACACTGCGAGAAAGTATCCAGCGTTTATTTTAGGGTTACCCACAAAAATATCTGAGGTTGTCATAGCATAATCGAGGTTGCTCGCAACCTGCTCGATGTAGCAACCATAAATAACCAGCCTTCTATCAGATCGCGATACAGCCTTTATAATTGTTCGTGCTCTGTCAATTACGTTTTGGGTTTTGATATTTTGTGAATACACTCCCAGGTATCTGATTAAACGTATTCGTGATTTTGTATTTGTTAAGTGGTTATAATAATCATCATGGCCTATGCCCTATGAGGACTAGCAGTTGTGCTAATGTAAGAGCGAAGTTTTGCCGGTCGAGAGGAACTTTTTATACTTATCAGTGTTTTTCGTGACTCGTTTCGTAAAATATCAACATGGCATCGCATATAATCAGTATCCTCAATGATTCTCAGTGCGCAAGCAGATTATACGGGATATCGAACCGAGTTTCGGAGGTCAAAAATCGCGACCCTGAACTAGCTTCCACCTTGCTGGTAGTCTATACTAATCATAATTAATAACAGTCAGGCAGGGCCGGACCGTGAGCTTACGGGGCCCTGGGCTGAAACTACTTAGGGCTACAACATTTTAACTGTCAGTTCGTAGTACCAACACCTAAATTGTATAAACCTTGATCGTAGAGTACTCAGGGATACCAACAAAAAATTATTTCGCAATATCGTCTCTTTTTGATTTGACTTAGCTGGGCGGCGGAGGCCCTTGAACTCATGGGGCCCTGGGCTTAAGCCCAATTAGCCATAATATTATGGTAGATCCGGCCCTGTAGAGGCTGTAGGCAGGAAACGACGTAGGATACTTTTTGTCGCAGGAAACTGTTTGATCTCTGTGAGCTTACACCTTAGTGCGGGCGGAGCCGCGCAAACTCTAGATATATAAACAATTTTAAAACATACTGTAACGTAGTACTTGCAATTCTTCAGTCGGCCATTTTAATTTTCCGCCACTAGACTGTCATCGCGCAATCGAGTGCGTGATGTATGGTGAGGTGGCCGAATATAGCCGGCGCCGCGGCCGGTGTGAATATGACATTACAGCGAGTGCCGACCACCGGCCTCGATGGTGTACCTTCACACTGGGCGCAGCGTGCGGTATCTATATAAATAGAAAAGAATTTGAAATTTTGTTAATCTCGCTAAAACTCGGCAACGGCTAAACTGATTTGAAAAATTTTAGTCGTTTATTGTCGTGGAAGTCAAGTCCAGTTATGAAAAAAATAGTTTTGCTAAAATTTTGTTAAATTATGGGTGGGTTGCACCAACTTTCTTAACTATTACTCTAACTTTAACCATAACAAAATGTCAAATGAACTGTCAAATCCCGAGTAAAAGTCTATAATGGACGCCATATTTGATGATATGCCTGCCGCCTGTGCAACCCACCATATATTTTTAGTTAAGTTAATTTGAAAATATCTTGAAAAAAGAGTAAGAAGTGAATTAGGTACAAAATTTTTTGAGCTTTTGTTGTGACTTGTGTTAGTAAATTTTATATTTGAGAACTGATTCAGAAGCTGTAAAATTTGTAACATGTATAGACTAAACAATAGTAAAACTAAAACAATAATTAATAAATAACTACATATAGGTATTATTTGATTTGATTTATGAACAATGAAATTTGAACATGGAATTAATAAAAAACAAAATATATATGTGAGGTTGCTAATCAATTCAAACTCTGCGTTCTCAAACGCAGTCAATATGAAACACGTTACATTAAAGCTATGGATAAAAATAAAACCATTTCTAATTCATCATAAATTCTGTTTTCAGTTGAGTGAATCCTGCTGGAAACAATAACCATTTAGATATTATTTCTTTGTTCTTATTTATGGAATCCATCAGTGCTACCTATTCTATAAAGTGGTGCTGATAAGTCTAGGCAGCCTCAGTGTTTTTATTATGCCATGTAATATGTACTTATATTAAATTATGATGTTTTTGGAAAGTTGAGCATATTTCCATATTTTATATTCACTAAAAATTTGTGCGTAGTTTTGACCACATTTCCTTATATCGCTGCTAAGAAAAGTTATGTTTTTAACGCGCCGTTTAAATTTAACCTTTCTTAGTAACCTTATTATTACCACATAGACATACAATTTACTTTTGTAAGATTAAATCATAATATTAATACGCGAATGAAAAACTTTGTAACCCTTTTTAAGAAAAATGGGGAAACGTAGGTGCATGAAATTTTGCACAGTTATAGTTTATATGGTGAAGGAGTGCATCGAACTAATATTATTTTTTGAAATTATGCTTTTATCATAATTTTTTTTAACAAATAAAACATTACACACACTACAACACACACACATGAAAAATGACAGATTTTTGAGTGACAAGCCTGTACATACGAATTATACTCTTTTTATTTATGGTTGAAGTCTGTTGACAACAAGTTGACAAATTGAAAATGGATTATAGTTTTTTTTATTGAATCTTAGATACTATTAGACAATGCTTACACGGCCAGTCTGAGATCAGGTAAGTCCCAGAGACAAGAGTTGAAAAAAAATTATAAAGTCAATGTTTTTTTTTACAAAATATAGGTAGGTAGTAGTCCTAATGTCGTTAAAATTAAGGTCGAATTTTGACCATTGGGCGATCTCTAGTATTAATAATTTCACGGCGCTATTGGCCATAGAAAAACGCTCATACCATTAATAATAAACACTTTATTTCAAGTAGTCTGTTTATACAGACAGTTCAAATCAAGAAATTAGGTCAAAAAACAATAAATCAAAAATGGCGGCCTATCAATTCTCCATTGGTGGCAGCAGTGGGATATCAAAAACTAACACCCCGGGGTCAATGGCACCCGTGACAGCCGTCACGTCACCAGTGTCAACCGTATTAACTGGATTTAAATGTTGTACAGTCGGAAAAGTATTATTATTAGACAGTTTTGGGATAAGATTGGATTTTTTAAATTGGGATTTTAATACCTTTGAGCATAGAACAATTAGTTATAATCTTTTTAATAGTCCTGAATACCTAGTTACCTACTTTACTTTCTGTATACCTACCTAAGTAAGCAGTGTATTTTTAATTATTGCAATAATTTTAAAACATAAATGAATTGGTTCGGGAAAAAAATGGTACGGTCGTGCCGCTTTTTTTGCTCGACTTGGCGGGGGCACTGCTTTGCCCCCAGAAAATAGGCAGTATGCTTACAAATAGATTAACACTATCTATGTGGGGCCAACAATTTGACCATGCTTTGCTTTTTGGCTTTATATACGTCTACGATAATAATTAATGTAAGTTAAGTTATCATTTCCATAGCCAGTAGTTCCACTCCACAGGTTCTACTTGTGCGGTAACTTTCATTGTGACCTAGAACTCCAACTACATGGGTGGTTTATTAGAATACAAGATGTTGTCCGCATCGTCGTTGGAATTTGTTTGTCGCACGATAACTGTAAGTTTTGCCGCAAAAACTAATGTCTTTTCTTGGGACTCATTTTCACTTATAATACCACAAGAGCTTCAATGGTATTCGGGGGATTATTTTTCCGTCCCAAATGTCGGCCAATAGAATTAGAATTTGTTTTTTATATATAGCAACTACCAGAGAAAATTTTCAAAAAATTATCAGTATAATACCATGTAGGTTGTACCACGTGACGTCGAATGGTGCAATTCTATTGGTCGATATTTGGGTCGGAAAAATAATCATACCAATTTTCTATAGTCAGCATTAATTACGTTATGTATTATGTGTGTTTAAGCCGATGCCTTGTAGTGATTTTAAAAGCATACAATAATATTATCATAATGTTGAGGACCAAATTAGATGTAATGATTCCTTTCATTTTTATTATCTAGTGAGAAGTGACAACAATATTAAACAATATCCAGACGACTGTACTAAAAGAAATGAAGATACTACCTCATACCAATTTATCATACACTTCAATCTATTTTCAACACCCTAATTACATTGCTATAAAGCTCAAAATCCTTTGCCACTAATTAAACAAGCAGTAAAATCGGTAGTAAGTGACGAGCAACATGACAACCAATTTGCCCCGATCAAAAGGCGTCACTCGAACTTGACCTGATGGCTTTCGTGGGGAATGCGGTTGTAAACACAAGGAATTGGTTGAGTGGTTTTACTATCATTACTATCGAACACTACTCTCTTTTGCTCTCATAAGCTACTTTCAGACTACGCTATAATATCATAAGAATAATAATTATAGGTAACTACATGATGCCCACAACTCCGTCGCGTAGAAATGTCCTTTCTAGGGACTCAAAGTATACCACACATAACTGTGAAATACGTTAAGCGGTTGGGACGTGAAGAGGTAAACAGACAAACAGACATACTTTCGTATTTATAATAATAGTATGGATAGCACAACAATATCGCGCTTAAATTGACACTTTCATACTGTATGTAGGTACTATTCAATTCTACGAGTATAGCCACTTGTAAACAAAATATGTCAAAGTTACTAAAAAAAGTTTTTTTTTTCCTTACTGTGAGAACTTGAGTAATCTTTACAGGCTGAGCTCTTCGGTCGTTGATATTAAAATGCAGATCTCTAAATGCAAGAGTGCAGTATAAATCTTCGTTTCTGTCTTCATCAGCGCATGTCATTGGCAATACTTTTTACGACCCGCGACCCGCAGGGCAACACTTGACATCATCATCGGGCCCCACTAATTAAAATATGGTTAAACTTTTACGAGCACAATTTGCAAATAAATGCCTGTCATTATCAGGAGAGCAGTGACTCCAGCAGATTGCTGAGTAAGCAATTTAATAGGATGAAGAAAATTATTATAGACTAGATGACTGGTTGAGCTTCGTATAACTTTTCTCCTAGTATAAACCCCCCCTGAACTTCCGACGAAAATTTCAAGACTAATTTTTTTTATAAAAGTTCTCGCGTTTTAGCGAGACTAACAAAATTTTAATTTCATTTTTATTTTATAGAAGATTTTGCCTGGAGATTTACTCACGCAAAAAATTGTTTATCGTTCAGAAAACGTAATATTTAAAAAACTATCCAAAAAACGTATTTCTATTCTAAAAATATATGAAAACCCGTTAAGCAGTTTCAGGGTAAATATTAACAGGGCTAAACTAATAGACTTTTGCATATTTACAATAGAAGCAAGTTTAGAAGTTTCAATTCTTGTATCAATGAGGTAGCACAATTCTGCCGCAGTAGTTCTTGAGCTACAACCAGTTTTGTATGCTTGTAGCGAAAACCACTTGGCGTACTTTTAACATCACCACTAATTAAAGAACAGTTTAAAGTATTGATTTCAGAGAATCCTAATTGTCGCTAACGACCTTCTGAGAAACCGAAGATGGACAGGTACAATGCTGTTTAATTGTTCCGTTCCGTTCGCAACCCAAAATCAACAAGTATAAATCATACTTGCGGCCAATGAAACGGGAATAAATCATCAATAAACGAGGTACAGGCGCGTGTGAAGCTACTGACAGCTTGAAATTCGGTCCTGGAATTTGCACTGATAACAATTACATAAACTTATAGCGAAAGTATGTGTGAAATAGATGAAAACATCCAGAGTTAAGTTTTTAAGCGTAGATAATGACTCCCCACATTGCTTTCGATGACGGTGCATGGTTTCATTCTTATTTTCCTGTTCTGAGGTTTCATTGAAACTTAACTTACATCCTGCTGAACAGGAGTACACTCTGATTTGCGTGCTCAGTATATAAAGCACTGTTTCTTCCTTTAATTTCATAACCCAGTGGGACGGTTACGGACACGTGTGAGATCAGGCGCAGAACCGACCTATGCCCATCTCATGGATCATTAGGGGCTAGGGTGCAAGTATACTACTACTAAAAGTTTCGTAAGGCACGTAACCCCTTGTTTGCTTACTGGTTAGCTCACAGTGACGAATAGAGGTGCAATTCCTGCTGACATCATTGTGGCCGATAATCAGCGATCTCGTTAAAACATCGTTTGCGGTCGATTACGTATCTCGCAGATAGCGCTGCATTTCATTAAACTGGTTTAAATACACCTTACACATTTTAGCTGTGGTTAATATCTATGAATGGAATTCCGAATACCTTTAATATAAAGTGTTAATTCACTTATTATTTATCATCCACTAAGGTAAAATCGCCCAAATCTGGGCGAATAAGATTAAAAAAAAGACAGCCTTAGAACCAGCAATATCAACAAAACGCTCAAAAAACTTAAATCATAATTATTATTATGATAATTTACAAAACTATTATGGCCCATGCCTATCTTTTTCCTATCCTGACAGTCCAACATTTTAACACCATTTTGACCAAAGATTAACCTTTAAACCATAACTCATAAATCCTCAAGATAGTTTCGGGAGTGAGCTGTTAAGTGTCAGAAATAAATCATCACAGGCGGAGACACAAATACTTTGGCTGCGATCACGGTAGATTAATGACGCCATGACACCTGTCATTGTCAAACTCGGAAACAAAAGAGTCTCGGTACCGGCGAACAAAGATGTTGTGACGGCTTTGATCATTTGTCAACATTAACTGGTTAACCGTGACTTAACGATGATTAGCGCTAACTGACAGCTTCCTATGATTTATTGTCGTTTATTAAATTAAGAAATCTCAATAAATTCGTCACTTTATAGCGACGCAAATTGACATATCAAGATTTCACTTCTATATTGGCTATAGGTATATTTCGATTATTTATGTCTTTTGAATAATTTATATTGCGAATATACAAGCTAAGACCTCCGTGAATTTCTATTTCACATTTGCGATCTGCCCACACGAACATTCATACATCACTCATATCACTTTATTCCTTTTGTAGATGTAACAATTATTACTGTGGCTATTATGAAATTGTAATGGATTTCTAGTCGAATTGAATATGTTATTTTGTTCATATTATGTACCTTGTTAATTTCGCTCGCCTCGTCAGCTCCAGAAGAGTGTGTGAAATATCTGAAACAAAATTTACCTGGTTAAGAATTACATGAATATTTTAAGAAGTCGTTGTCGACTTATAAGGCATTAGTCGCTTACAATACTACAGCCAATATACCATATTATGTCATCACTTAAAATATGGCAGTAGACCGATGGATGACTTAGAAAAATATATTTTTTTAGGCAACAAGCGCTGAATACAATTTTTATCTCTAGAATGGAAATAAACATCCCAAAGGCTGAAATTATAACACCTTATGTACCAATTACCTGAAATAAATTATTCTGATTCTGAAACAAAATTCATATTATAATGCTACTTCGCATCTCGAGAAATACGCAAATCCCTAAACATATTTTTTACACGGGGTTAGTATTAATAGCAGTCTATATTACTTTGTAAGTGCGACAATATTGTTTCAACAATAAGTCATTCATAATTTTATATGTAGCGGATCGATCCGTCATAGCGGTCGTTAAATGATAAGAGTGGCAACTCGCAGTAGAACTGGGTTCACTACCTCTGTTGCGGTGCGTATGCAAGGGTCAGTTGACTTAGCTCTACTATAATTCTGTCTAATCTGGCTCTACCATGAGTTTAAGCCCGGTCGCACATTGTCCGAATTCTGATCAGAAACACTTGAATTCCGCCGGATCGCCACCCCGCACACTATCCGAAATATCCTTCCGGCGAGTTCAAGCTCACTCGGCTCAGTACAAAATGTAAGAGACAGCGCGGACGTTCAACTGTTTCTGATCAAAAATGTCGTACAATGTGCGGCCGGGCTAAAGCTTTACCCCCTTACTAATAAACGTTGTATAAGCTTTAAATAGTTATACAGCGTTTTGTTCCTGTCACACAAGTGACATTTTTAATTGGATTGCAGAAGACAAAACACTGTATAACTATTCAAAGTTTATACAGCGTTTATTAGTAAGGGGGATAGTATTTATCGATACTCGATACCGACTACGTTAATATTTAGTATGGCGATTTTAGTTCTGCAAGTGACCGCTGTAAAATTTGCCATACTAAAAATTTACGTAGTCGATATCGAGTATTGATAAATACTATAGCTTTAAACTCATGGTAGAGCTTGGTCTCTTTATGGTCGTGGAGGGAGTCCAAACAAGGGACATCTCTCCATATACGGCTAATACTCCCGGGGAGCTTCAACGTCACAGGGGGATGCAATGCACTTTTTGGATTTGAGCCATTTAAGATTGGAATATTATGCAGCTCAACACCTCAGGCGGAAGTCTACCAATTTAATGTGAATTTACTAAAACTGTACAATGTTTACTACATAAGAATGTAGTAAACACCCAGTTTTGAGTAGTTTATATTTGCATTGAATCGCACTGCCTCGTCACAATGTGCAATGCAATTTGGTTGCATTGGTCCGGTCCCAACGGTGGAGTCACAGACTTTTTAAAGTTGTTAAAATTTTCATAAAATCTTATACAACTAGCCAGTAACCTTGTAGCCTGGACTATAGTTAATTGAAGTTAAACTTCTTACTTGTTTCTGTTCTTGGTTACAGTTAAAAGTGAATTTAAAGCGTCTTATTAAATTCTTAGTAACGCAGTCTCATTGGGACTAGGCTGCTGACAATTTGGGACCTCACAGCCGGATTGAGAGTATATTCTGTAATAAATCAGTGCGATAACTCGCAGACATGATTCATATCGTTAATGGAATTGGGGTACCAGTCATTGGGCGCCGGACTGACACTCGCTTGTTTCTGTTTGTCAGTTTTAATTAGCGCCCTGCCTGTCTAGCATACGCCAACGAGATATCTCGTGGATATCTCGCTCTCGAGCGTAGTGATATTGTCGATAGCGATATATATCTCTTTTTTGCTAACATGCGTACGTCGAGACTCGAGAGATAAATTTCTCGTTCGTATATTGTTCGTTAGTATATAGACAAAAATAGCACATATAAAAAAAAAACAAAATTATCTCTAATTTTGACGACAGACGTACGAGAAAAAATGTATATCATGTTAGGGTCAATAGAGATGAAGAGATAAACCAGTTAACATCGAGAAAACGTGTAGAGTGAGATATCTCGTTGGCGTATGCTAGCACGGCAGGACAGACATATTTCGGTCTAGAGTCTAGACCGAAATATGCCTGTCTCTAGACTAGCTAGACTACCCATAATAATTATAGTTCACTACATAGTTTTTAGGGTTCCGTACCCAAAGGGTAAAAACGGGACCCTATTACTAAGACTTCGATGTCTGTCCGTCTGTCTGTCTCCAGGCTGTATCTCAAGAACAGTGATAGCTAGAGACTTCAAATTTCACACATTATATTATATTTCTGTTGCCGCTAAATTAATAAATACCAGAAACAAAATAAATCAAATATTTAATTTATTTTTCATTTCCAATTCAACAAACTCTATTATTTTGTCATGTTTTGCTCTTTATCAATGATAGCTACACGTAGGCAATCGAAATATTCACAATATTTAATAAGTATTGGTACTTCAATAATTGATAGTAAAATATAATAAATATTTAAATTAAATGGCACGGAACTCTTCGTGCGCGAGTCCGCCTCGCACTTGGCCAATTTTAAGATAGATGTTGATTTTGAGAGTTCATTTGTGTAATATCTGAAAATAATCTTATGTCAAGATGATTTTAGGTCTAAACGGTTTCAGCAAATTTTTATTAATACCATAACTTACTTTGTTTCAGAGTATGAATTTTTTCTGGTGCATCAACAATACAAAAAGTTTAAAGATTCAGATAGCGCTAAGGAAAATAGTAAATAACTTAAATAAGTCACATAAGCTAAAGCTCATCTCACATACAGCTTTCGTAGAGCCTTCGCGTAAAGTGACTGACAGCACGAGTCGGGATACATGTACAAATGAATGAGGTACAAATGTGACCACCTACGTCAAAATAGGCTTTATTACCATATACATAGGGGTCAGCAAAACGCACAATATGTGCAAAGAAACTTAAGCTCTAATCTTTCTAGATATAGGTGCAAAAATCAATTGGAGATGATCTACCTCATAGATCTCCATAATATGGCAATAACAAACATTATGATTTGTTGTAATTATGTTCAGACATTGAAATAATGTGTCTGCTTACGATACTGCACTTTATAAAACCTATATTTATAGCATATTGAATGCTTAATATAAATAGAGCCTAAGGACTATTGAAGCCTATAGGGTAGAATGTCAGGTAGATAGAAAATTTTGATCGTTTTCTAAGCTGACTTAAAACTAATGAGAATTAATAAATTGTAAGACACAAAATATCCAAAATACTGGAGATTTTTGTTAGTTTTAATAACTAACTTTATTCTGCTTTTATTTTAGAGACAAGATCTACATAATATTTTGTAACTTGATTTTGATACTATTTCTGAACTAAAGTTTTTAAGTCCTGCAATAAGTAGAGTAGTAACAAGTTTTTTAGATACTGAAGGCTGTTTATTATGAATGAATGAATGTATTATAATGATCATCCTTAGTCGTGCTACCAATTTCAACATCTAGACACGCGGCAGCGTGTAAAGCCAAGTTCACTTCATTTTTTTTTCAATGCTATTATTGAAAAAAGCTCAGTAATACGGAAGCCATAACATAAGTCAACCTGTCACTGTTCCATCACCATTGATCCTAGTAGACGCGCAATTAAAATGTTAATGCAGCACTCGGAGGTGCACAAAAAACTTAAAAACGTGCACAGGAAACTTAGAATTACTAATTACAACAGCAAAGCGGTTGCACGGCGCGCGCCCGTATATCTAATGATTGCCTTGAATTTATGATAATATTTATGGCCGCTGTGACATTGCCGCAAATCGTCTGCAAATCCCCAAGAAAGCAAAAAAGCGGTCATATTATAGCGTCAACGATGAAACCCACCGCAAAGGGCAATCCTAATAAAATCTTATAAAGTTGGCCTACTGGCGTCAAAGAATCTCCCACGGTATGGTCATTTGAATAGCTATTTGTCCAACTTGTCCGGGAGGTATACAACATTATGCTACACACAAATTCGCGGTGAAATCGCAGTAAATCGTGACATCTACAGCTGGTTACCATAATTAGTCAAAACGCCCTCAATCGCCGGATTATGCACAGGAGTTACACGTTTATTCAAATATCTGACATTTAGTTGGGGGATTTCATCTTTATTGTATATCTCTAGGGCTGCCAACGAAAAGCCGGACGCTTAAGGCTGGAAAGGGTGAAAAGCCTAACAGCCTAAGTTATTAAAAAAAATATGATTTTTATCAGCTTAAGGCTCAATTTCACCAACGACTGTTAAAGTTAACGCTCAGATTAGTATCACGTTACTTCTTTCGTTTTTCATATGAATGAAAGAGAAGATATGACATTTTAACAAGCTGTTAACACTAACAGACGTTGGTGAAATTGGGCCTTAGGTAATGAGATATTAAAACTCGTGAAAAGGACTAGGTAATTAGAATTTTAAAGAAATTTGAACAAAAACAAAATATTATGTAAACATAAGTAGTTTAAGAAATCTAGTTTTTACAATTTTGTTAAAATTATCGTTGTCTTGTTTTGTTAAAATATCATTATGAAATATTTAAGCTACCATGCTAACATGCTATATGTAGTTCTTTTCACTATTTCTAACTTTTAACTATACAGTAGATGTATAACAACAACCCCGCCAAGACACAAGTCTGCGCTTTCACCGCTAAAAAATCACCAATGGTCGTATATCCTCGTTTCGAGGGCACATCTTTAACCATCTCCCCTAGTATTGAGATACTTGGCGTCAACATATCGAACGAAGTCCAGTTCCGATATCATGTAGAGGGTAAGACCAAGTTAGCCTCGAAGTAGCTTGGTGTTCTTAACAGAGCGAGACAGTATTTCAGTCCGGACCAACGCCTACAACTCTACAAGGCGCAGGTTCGGCCTCATATGGAATATTGTTCTCATCACTGGACAGGGGCGCCAAAATACCAACTGCTCCCTCTGGATCGTATCCAAAGAACGGCCGCCCGAATTGTTGACAGCTATAGTGTTTCAAACAGCTTGGACCCCCTGGAATTAAGCCGAGATGTAGCTTCACTCTGCATCCTCTATCGGTTGTATTACGTGGAGTGCTCTGAGGAATTGTTCGGAATCATACCACCTGCAACTTTTCGCCACCGTCCCACGCGAAAAACATCCTCATCAGCTTGATGAGTGGCAGTCTTCCACCGTGCGTTTTTCGCGTAACTTTCTGCCGCGCACTGTAAAACTCTTGAACGAACTGTCACCAGCAGTATTTCCGGACCTATACGACCTGCAAACCTTCAAGAAGAGAGCGTATTCCTTCTTAAAAGGCCGGCAACGCGCCCGCAGCTCTTCTGATGTTGCGAGTGTTCATGGGCGACGGTAGTTGCTTAAGCATACGTCAATCTGGATGAAATGGACTAAAATTGAACTTTTTTTTGTAACAATAAGAAAAAAAATACGTGAGATTTGTCGAGACCCCGCCCCCCTTAAACACCTCACGTAATTTGTGGAAGAAAGGATTAGTTTTCTTGACTGCGAAAAGCCGGACAGGCCGGACTCAGTTTATTTTTTCCGGACACGCAACCTGTCCGGCTTTATCGCATGGCAACCCTGTTTCTGGTGCTAAATTGAATGGGTAAGGTGTGCATATCTTAACAAATCCGCCCATTAATCATTGTTACCTAAACTGTTCGTGTGTGAATTTTCGTGCGAATCGAGTCATTAGATTATATCTGGCCTATAAGGGCTTTGGTGCTTGAATTGACTGTAAGGTCTCCTATAATTACGAGGCTTATGTTGACAATATTCTGTTTCAATTCTTAAGGCAGCATTCCGATCTTTACAGCACGCAATCGCGACCGACAAAAACTAATTTATAGTACTCCCAAATGCGCATGCAAATCTTCGCTAATAGGCTTGATGACTATTTTTTTTTCTTATTGGTAATTGAAAGACCCTTAAAAAATAGAAACATCGCTGAAAGAATGACTTTCATAGCTTAAAAATTCACCAAAATATGACAATTCAAACATCTCATAAAATAGACCTGCCCGAAACGCTCCATACAAAGTGCTACGAAAGACTGACGTCACTCTTTCGTAGTTTGTACGCATCGGGAGAGAACTTTGTTTGATAGGTATATTAAATATTGCGTTTATGAAAGTGGTTTGATAACAAAAATTGCTTTGAATTGCATAAGTTATCGAATGATATACAAATATTAAGAAATTTAATTGAAAAAAAAATCGACTTGATTATCCAACTTTGAAGGCGCATAACAAAAAAAATACAAATGCTATCGAGCTGAAATTTTGGGAACACTTATTTTTACCGTGATTTCTTTATTTTATTAACAAAATTCGCTAATCTTTGACCTTGTCATCATCCCTATTGTCGTAATCATAAAAACACCCGAATCTATGAAACGTAAGAACCCCAAAAAATACACTTGCATTTTGCACTTTGTTCAAAGGAAATAAAAGTAAATATCATATAGCCGGTGGCTGCCTGCTGTCGCTGGTCCGTCAATAAGTGCTATCTCACCGGGAAGCCATCGCGGCGTTACCATGGTAACGTCCAAGCAACGTCAGACGCCTCGACGTCGCTGCAAAGCGCTGTTTTTCTTAAAGGTAAGTTTAAAACAGCGCCTGCAGCGACGTCTTCCGACGCTCGGGAAATACGATCGTTGCCGAAAAACTGCGAAAATTTATATGCGCATTAGCACTTTGAGAGCACTGTACTCATTACTACTATTACTAGAAAATGAAACCTATAGCCTACTACTCACTAGGCTATAGGTTTCATTTTCTACCGACATTGGTCTAGGGACCGAGACCGCCACTGCTTTGTAGTTACGTAGACCAAAATGAAAGCAGCAGCAGTTCATTAAGTGTCCGCGGGGATCACAAAGTCACCTTTAATTTGAAACGCAGTTTATGCCTAAAAAGAAAATGTTGCCTAAAAAATTCTGTTTCTTTGCCAAAACTAACACAAGTGGCTATGTGACTGTGATTGTAAATAATGAGAATGAGATTTTTCTGTCCCAAAGGAAGACACGAGTATTCAGAAGTCATAAAATTAACACTACACATTTTATCGACTCGATAATAATTATTCCAATTTCCTTTACCTGTAAACCTTTTAATAATATTCCGTCCGTTTAATGCCTATTCCATTTCGTTTTTGTAATAAAATTAAGTTGGTAAGACGAGGATATTATGATTTACCGTTCATTACTTTTTTTCACATTATTTATGCTTGGCTAGCACATTTTTACGATATGTTCATACCTATAATATTTAATGCAATATTATAATAGGGTATAAATACGACCCTATCCAATCAGGTAATGAGTATGTTGGTGACGGGTCTTCACGATGTAGACTATTGCTGGTAGACTTGCTGTAGGTTCAATCGTACTCGAAACCGCCCCCGCCATGGAGGTAGAAGCCTAGGCCTGTGGGCGGTTGATCGGAGGATCACTGTCCACAATATACGCCTCGAGGAGAAAGGTTTCCCCGATGGCCGGGGAGCGTCTCGGTGCAGACAGGCGGTGGCAAAGGCTGCTGCAGTCGAAGTGATGCGGCAAGCGCTGCGGAGGACGCGGTCGAATGCTTGCGATCGCGCTCCTTCGCGTGTAGCGTTGACGAGGGCATGGGGGGTAACAACTCTGCCATAAGCGGGGAGCATAGAGTTTTAGCCTTAATGTCTTTATGCCTCGGCTGATTGCTGCATTCCGCTGGGGCTGCGTAAATCATTTGCCCATCTAAGAAAACAGGATAATGATTAATGAGTATATGCTATATTACTTCTGTCATTATAATATTTTAGCATACGTAGCGTCTATACTCGACTATTCTGTCCATCCCCAAAATTTAAGGCAGTTGCGCCTGCTCTTTATAAATTAAACTTAAGCCACATCATCTCTACCTTAAAGTAGAAAGCGTCGCAAGCGCATATATCTTTACTTTTATAGCCCACGAATGTGTATGCTAAACGAGATCTCACTTACAGAAAGGGCGGGCAATTACCACGTCCTTTATGGCCTAAAAGCCGCCATTGGAGGCCTATAATATTTGGGAGTTTGGACGCGATTTGTGTAACTAATTACTGGAGGGCGCCTGCTCCGCCGCGGGAACGCAGGACACCGTGGGAACCGTACATCGTCAATATTGGTACAGTCCATTCATCGCCGACGAAATTTAGAAGCTAGTTCTATTGTAACTTAAGGTAAGTACAGGGTGCTCGAAAACTTTGTCAGTGTTTTTATTGATTTATTGATATTGATTTATTCGATATCTACAGTCTTATTTATAGCTTTTTATGATTAATTCATTGTTGTATAATAACAAGATCCTTAAAATACTAATAAAGTGAATATTGGTTAAGAATGGTTAAGATTAAATGAATATAAAATAGTAGTAAATTTTTCAAGGAAAGCATATAAATAAAACTAAAAATGTAATTTAATTTCCACAAATTTATAATCCAGTAAGCCAAGAACTAAATAGGTTTGTCGCTTTTAAAATATTGGGTTATTTATGTTACATTTCATACAAACTGACCTGACATACCGGATCACCCTGTACCCCTCCACCCACGTGGTGTTTAGGTTTGTGATTATGTCGCCGACCGCGCCGTGCCGATGCATTATGGTAAATAATGTGTGTTTGTGGGGCATTTATAGCTAGGTTCGTCCTGGGTGGCAGTCCCGTTTTTATGACACCTCCGCCCTTTGTTGGGCTAAACTGTTTGAGTTTGGGAGGGACATCCGAACTTGATACATTAGTAATTCAAGACATGAGCGATGAAGTTGGTAACTAACATTTTACAACATAAGAGAAATTACTTAAGGCCGTCCCCCGAGCAAACGACCTTGACCATACATTTGCCGCGTAGCCGAGATCGCACCAAACCCTATTATTTTTCCTTATATTTGTATAAAATTGACTTAAAATATATTAAAACGTGGAATTGTAGCTTATGATATTGTCGATCTATTGGCGTGTGTTTCAAATAAAAGCAATTTGTAAATACAATAACTATAATAATTACAATATACTGTAATTAAAACAAACCTTGTAACTTACCTACTTCATCATCAAATATGGATTCTATGAATATAAGCTATACATAGAATCCATATTTTTTATTTCAAATATTTTTCCGGTTAGTAATTTTCAAATTGTTAGTTACCCATGTTACTCATGTCTTAAATTGTGTGGGTACTCGTGATATGGCGGTGGATCTAAAATATTATGTCGATTTATACTTAAATGTAGATTTAACGGATAAGCTGCATTTTGAACAGATTACATCAGGAGAGTTAGATTGTTCTTGTGTATTAAATGGATTTGTTTGTGTTTATATATTTTTATATTATGTAAGTATATATAGATTTAAGTCGGATTTTCCTTTCTGACGCTATAACTCTAGAACGCACGATCCGATTTCCACGGTTTTGCATTCATTGGAAAGGTCTCGGGCTCCGTGAGGACTATAGAAAAAAAATCAGAAAAAACTTCAAGAGAAAAGTAGGAAAACAGGGAAAATCATTTTATGGCTAAACAACGCTTGCCGGGACAGCTAGTATTATGTATAAATTACAGCATAACATAATATTGAGAGCATGGCGCCTACAATATTGCACGAATCATTATACCTCGTGATAACATCGATACAGCGATGCGACGATAAAACATAATTACATATAATTGTCGCATAAATTAATATCGGTCGTCGTTATGATTAATAACCATTTAAGGATGTTTGATTATGTTGTTTAGAGGACAGTCATAATTTGATATTTAAATGTTATTATTGAATTAAGTTTTGGCGTTTAAAGACCACAACTGATGCACTAAGGTGTTAATTTTTACTATTCCGCAATAATAACTTCAATTTGTGGCGGTAGGTACTCACAATTCGCCTAACATTCCTGCATCGCGCTATCGAAGTTTTCTAAGCGCGTCGGTATAATATATTATACGACAGCTGAAATGTATCACGTGGGCTTCGGCCTGACCGAGCATAACACCTCGCTCGGTCGGAAGATCTTCCTTTGTGGCCTCCACGCCTATCCCACAAATTGAATAAGGAGTTTGACATACAAGTAATATTATATTACGCAGTATGGATCTAAATGTCAAAATCTTTATTTAATTACTGTTAACCCATTAATCTCCAAGCGGCAGCCAGCTGCCGCATAACAATTCATAATCTATTGTGTCTGCGAAATCCACGATGGAGGTGTTAAATGTCTCTGAGTGCGGCAGTAAGAGCGCCTTCACATTACGAAGGCAGCCTTAAGAGGAATCCACACCGCCGTTTTTCCATAAAAACGCTGTCCCCTGTTTCCTCCCTGGATAATGCCGGTAGAGTTATGATTTTTTTCCCGAATATCTATGGCCACTATTAACATGTCCCTATGTTTTCTTTTTTTCATAATTTTATTATTAATAAAGATAAGAACGTCCAAAAACCCAAAAAAAATGGCCAGATTTTCCTTTGTCTTCAAACACCCAGAAAACAAAACTGGCTACAATATACAAAAAAAAAAAAACATAGGAACACGGCTCAAGCCTTGCTTTAATTTTTAATGAAAAAAGTACTTAAATCGGTTAAGTTTTGGAGAAGGAATCAGCGGACAACGAATCGAAAATTTTCTGTTCTTTTATTAGAACTTTTGTCGTGTTGTCTCTATCGCGCTCTGCGGTGGGAGACTTGAGATTGGTGAGACAGCAATACATTTTCAAATACCTATTTTCAATTTCTCTCGCCCCTGGTGTATCCTCTTAAGAGGATTCCACACCGCCATTTTTTCCATACAAACGTTGTCCCCTGTTTCCTCCCTGGATAATGCTAGTAAAGTTATAATTTTTTTCCTGAATATCTACGGCCACTAATACAATGTCCCTATGTTTTCTTTTTTTTCATAATTTAATTATTAAATAAGATATGAACGTTCAAAAACCTAAAAAAATGGCCAGATTTTCCGCTGTGTTCAAACGTCCAGAAAACAGATTTGGCTAGATTATACAAAAAAAAGCAAAACATAGGAACACAGCTCAAGCCTTTTTTTAATCTTTAATAAAAAAAGTACTTAAATCGGTTAAGGTTTGGAGAAGGAATCAGGGGACAACGAATCGTTGATTTTCTGGATTTTCTGCAGTTGTCTCTATCGCGTTCTGCGGTATAGGCTTGAGGTAAGGGAGACAGCTATAGATATTACACGTACTTTTTTTTCATTTCTCTAGCTCCTGGTGTATCCTCTTAAGTCGTGTATAGAGTACCTAGACCACAGCTCACAAGCAACATGGGTATACTGAGTAGTTTACTCAATATCTGGGCCTGATTTCTTAAAAACGTTCGAAAAGCTTAGAAACAGAGTGGTATACTATAATATGCATGATCTGTTCCTCCTGGCGAATAGACTCTACAACGTGCCCTTCAATAAATATTATACTTAAATACTAGTAAAAATGTATATTTAAATTTTCTTCAAAACTAGAAGTATATTCCCCTTACCATTGAGGTGGCTAATATTTCTGTTCGAAGTACATCGAACAGATCAGCATTTTTACATTATAATAATCGCTTTCGCACATTGCGAGCGCAGTTGTCGAGTAGTTGCCGAGTTGTCAACCAATCGGTCCGCCGTCCGAGTCGCTGCCTTGACAGCTCGTAACCATTACCATTTACCATAGTTAAACCATAATATAATTGACCAGTGAAACCCGTGTAGTAAATAGTGAATAAGTAATTTAACCAGTTTTGCATCTTTTTAATCTACCAACCACGCGTGTGTTAACCATAAACTAAACCATCAGAACAACCAAAGAACCAAACCAAACCACCAGAAACTCCACCGCCAAAACAATACCCTTTTGAATTTCCTTATTTTCCTTGTAGTTTGGTAACAGATCCTTTGCACAGCTAAGTGCCTCTTAAGCGACGTTCTTGAGACATCAACACAAATCTGTTTATGGAAATAAGTCGCGAAAGGAAAAGTCAATTTTGCTTTAGCCTTAAAGCATGTGTATTAAGACCAAAGGTTTCATAACTTAGAATATACTAAGTATATTTAACAGAAACAACTGAACATCGTACAAAAAAGCGACTATATTGATTATCATAATATCGTAACTTAATTGTTAAATAAAATATCACTAAACAAAATTGGGCTATGTCAGGAATTCCCGCGTTTTTCCCTAACATTAACTTGTCTAAATATGCGTAATTTTTTCTCAAGTTGACAACAAAACTAATAAAAAACTTTATTTCGAATTCATTTTAGCAATCAATAAAATATATCACACATATCTATTGTATAGTTGGGATGCGCCTGCGCACAAAGAGATATCGAGGCGGTCATAATCAAATTAAACCCCTCATATACAGGGTGTCGTAAAACCTTCACGCCTCATTACAAACGAAATTCTGTAATTACTTGAGTTCTCATAGGAAGGATAATATTTGAGAATGCTGTGACGTCAGACTCCTGTTTCGATTTAGTAAATAAAAATTTTAGATAAATAGGGTATTAAAATCTTATAACTTAGCATGAAATCGTTATTAAATACTTAATTTTGGTCGCAACAAAAACTTGTTCATTTCTGTGATTCAAATGTTTACTTAATCAATTCAGTGGTTAGTAAATACAGAAAATAAAGAATTATAATCTATGATACTCGTAACTATTATAATAATAATAGTTATCATAGATTATAATGCGATGAAATTAAAAAAATCAACCCCGAAGGGGCGAAACTTCGCGCCAAGTATAAAAGATTTCAACGCGAGCGAAGCTGCAAGCAAAAAACTTTAACCGTTTAAAGGTCAGAATAACCTTGGCGGGGGCTTATATGTGGGAGAGCCATGCTTAGGCACGAATGGGCCGTCTTGACCGGAGAAATACCACGGGCTCACAGAAATCCGGCGTTTCACCGGATGAGTGAGTTTACCGGAGGCCCAATCCCCTACCCTTTTCCCTTCCCTACCCTCTCCTATTCCTTCCCTACCCTCTCCTATTCCCTTCCCTACCCTCCCCTATTACCCTATTCCCTCTTAAAAGGCCGGCAACGCACCTGCAGCTCTTCTGATGCTGCGAGTGTCCATGGGCGACGAAAGTTGTTTTCCATCAGGTGACCCGGTTGCTCGTTTGCCCCCTTATTTCATTAAAAAAATTTTTTTTTCGTGCCCATTTTGCCCAGGTCGGATATTTACGTCCGTCCATGCTTTATACTATAAATGCGTAATAAGTCTATCTAGTCTATCTGTCTGTTACCTCTTGATACCTAAACCGCTGAACTGATTTAGCTGGGTCACATAGAGATACTTTGAGTCCCGGTAAAGGACATAGGACACTTTTTACATGTAAATTAAAATGTACAGTTATAAGCAAATTTTGGCGCAACTAACGGGTTGAAACATATCGATCAATAGTATTCAAACCAGTTAATTTAAGTAGTTAAGATAGCTGAGGTGTCAGATATCTATTTCATTCAAGATACTTGCTGTGTGTTTGCTGTAGCAAAGCTTTGATGATTTTAGCAGATGTAGAAATATATTATACTATGTATGATGGCCGCAAAGGAAGATCTTCCGAGCGAGGTGTTATGCTCGGTCAGGCCGAAGCCCAAGTGATACGCTTCAGCTGTCGTACCTATAATATATAGGTACCGCCACATGGTTATCACTTTAATGAACGAGATATCAATATAAGTAATAATAATTATAACTCCCACACTGGTTTCGGTGACGGTGGCCGGTTTTATTGAAACCAAACCGCAGTTACGCAGGAGGAATTCTTATAGTGCCCAAGTGTGCGCGTAGTATACTAGAGCACTCTCTATTTCTTTACTCACATAACCCAGTGGGGCGAAAGAGCGACTCGACAGGCTCACTATTAATATAAGTTACGTTTTATACGTGGGAGAGCCATGCTTCGGCACGAATGGGCCGGCTCGACCGGAGAAATACCACGTTCTCACAGAAAACCGGCGTGAAACAGCGCTTACGCTGTGTTTCGCCGAGTGAGTGAGTCTACCGGAGGCCCAATTCCCTTCCCTATCCTCCCCTATTCCCTTCCCTTCCCATCCCTACCCTTCCCTATTACCCAATTCCCTCTTAAAAGGCCGGCAACGCACCTGCAGCTCTTCTGATGCTGCGAGTGTCCATGGGCGACGGAAGTTGCTTTCCATCAGGTGACCCGTTTGTTCGTTTGCCCCCTTCTTTCGTAAAAAAAAAAGAAAATCCAACTATCTACTAACCTAGTCATTTTGCGTAACTTTAATGAAGAGTCAAGATGTCACTTTAACCGCGACTTTAACCTAACGTTACGTCAAAGCCGTAACTTACATTTCGAATGAAGACACAAATTAAGAAACCAATGACATTCCTAATAATGTCATTACAATAAATATTATTTCAATCAATAAATTTGACGTTTACAACTACCAATCAAAACTAAACTCTGTACTCTTAAAATAGAGTATATTTTCGAGTGTACAAAAGTTTTACGATCAGCAATCGTAGGGATGGGTTAAGTTTAATCGGCGATTACGCATCAATTACTAGTTTATGGCGGCGCTCGGGGGTACAGACGGACAAACAAACCGATCCCCATAAAACCACATAATGATCGCTTGTAGTGATCAATAGAGCGCTTGGGGAGTTCCTCTTTTGCTCTTTAAAGGACTCACAGGGACGAAGTATAAAGAATATGAGTTTGTGAGTGTTTACGTTTGTTATTTATTCACGCTTAAACGGCTACAACGATTTTGATAAAATTTGGTATGGAGTTAACTGACATCCTTGATTAACACGTAGGCTACATTTTACTTCGGAAAAATGTATTATTCCTATGGGAAACTGAATACATTCATCTGTACTAATAATGCAAAAGTGTGCTGTTTTCCTGTGGTTCTGTCTGTCTATCTGTTTTTGTGTGTCTATTTCTTTTCATGTTAAAACGCTGCACGGATTCAAATGATTTTTTTATAGAAATAGTTTCAGTCCTGGACAAGGTTGTGTTCTGCTTCAATATACAGACGTGTGATCGAGCTTAAATCAAGTTCGTGTGTAAAAGACATTTGAATGAATAACATAATTTGTGAAGGGTTTTTATTTTCATGTAAAATATTATAAAAAGTTATTTGCAAACAGTTTTTAACTGGCCTCATTATATTATTTCTTTGCGTTGCTTGGTGTTCGTTTGGCACCACGTCCGCTTACCCAACTTCCATGTAATGACCAGTAATTATTATTATTTAATAGAGACCTATGATATATCGATAATTAATAATTAATAATCATAAAGTGCACCTCGCTACATAAATTATTGGTCGTACTCACTAATTACAATCACCTTTGGCATTTATTAGAGTTATGGACCCGAGACTTGGGTTACAGTGATTCAAAATAAATCAAAGAATATCTTTCATTAATTTTCAATTCAACGTGGAGATTTTGTAAGTGTCGAATAGCTAATATAAGTAAGTACGTATGTTTTGTTTCTGTCGCAAAGCAGAAAACTTTAATGCATGTTATGTATCTTTGAATCAATTTTTTCGATAGGGATAGTAGGCACATAATACATTCATAATATACTCTATAACTTCTGAATAAACTTTAATAAAATTTGACATAGAGTCCCGGAAAGAAAAGAAAGGAAAGATGACAGGAATTTAATTGGGCGAGGGGTCTAAAAACTGTAGATTTCACACCAAATATAAAATTTGCAATACCTTAATTCAATTTGAATCTAGGATTAAAACATCGTTGAAAATCTAAATTTCAATTTAGAATTTAATTTAGGTTTTGATTGGTACCTAAACAGTTATTACGTCTAGGTATTCAGTATTTATCTTGTCCCAGCGCTTGAATGGTTTCTGTCAGAACGATTATTGAGATTATGAAGTTGTAATTAATTTTATTCAACTAATTCGTAAGTTTTAGCATAAAAGCCACTGGTTCTTACAAGGTATAAGAAGGCATTCTTAATGGAATATACTTAATAATAAGTTTAGTATAATTAATAATAAGTTTAATCAAAACAATTTCCTTTATTTTGTAAAATAAAAATAAATGTGAAAACTGTGTATCTGTTACATTTTCAGTTATCGCTCAAAAGCTGTATTTTTTTGGCCGTATTAAAGACTAGGTGTCAGACTCTAGTCTAAGACTGATGACAAACTCCACGTTATAATATAATTATACTTTATTTCTTATTACTTAATAATAGACAATCGGTTCACTCTTGGGCATAGATTCCTCTAGTAGTCTTTCTCTCGATCAAAAAGGCCCTATAATGCGCTCATGGGGTTTATATACCCAATTTTATCTGTCAACCCCACTACAAGTGGGGTGACCATGGGAGGGGTTGCACGTTGTCAGTGTGGCCAGTATAAAATATTAAAACTATTATTTAATTAAGTTGGTAAAATATTTTAACTATTAATTTTAGTACTGTAAAATGAATAGAATATAAGATAATTTACTCAAATCATAACACTAGTCATTTTCTATCTCTTTCGTGTCCATAGAAAGTATTAACGAGGGTTGAATACTAATTGTTACACTAGTCGGAGTCGTTCTATACATAATTCATCATTCATGGCGCTTGTGAATGGAGCTTTAATGAATGGAAAGTAAAAAACTGTAGCACGCTCACAGGCTACAGCACAAAGACGGATATAGACGCTCGGAATAGCATAAAAAGGGGTTCTGCCTTTGCACTTTTAATTTTAGAATTCCAGAATATTCGTAGTTTACTTTCAGTAACAATAAAACAAAACTTACAAAATGTTTATGTTATCAGTTATGGGTAAGTAATGAAAAGTAAGTAAATACAAAGAAAAAAAAAATCTCCACAGCCGAACATATAACCTCCTCCTTTTTGGAAGTCGGTTAAAAAGCAGCACCTTTCATGGCGTTTGGTGAAAATGGCCATATGTTAACAAATAATTTGATATTTTGAAAGTAGGTGAGTTTTGTCTATATTTCGCAAAGAAATTACATTAAAATAACTCTCGTAATTTGTGGACGCCCCTAAATTTCAAAAAGCAACAAAAGTTAAAGCGCGTTCGAAAGATGTCACCATTTAGTGCTTAGCGTATGCTTAAAGCACTAGTACTTAGAGCTCATGAACCTATCTTCCTAGGTCATTATTGTCGGTCAACGGCCATCTGTTTACGATTATCGCAGATATGACGTCACTCCTCTCGTCAGGCTCTTTAGCCGGCAATGAAAGGTAATTAAATGGCTATAAAGACGAATGGCTAATTTTATGACGAACGACGCCACCATCAGGAAGTGTCTGAAGAGGAAAGAGAAACAAAAAGCTAACAGGCCCTTTAGCCAAGATGTTCTCTTTTTCGATTCCTATCGAATTGCCGATCAAAATGTATAGAATTGACATAATGATTGACATGATTATTTTATCGAACGCTTATGTCAATTTCATAGATTTTGAACGCGCGGTGATTCTATAAAAAAGCAATAAATAAAACGTCTTGGCTAAGGAGCCGGGTCACTAAACAGTTATAATTGCTTTTTGCTAAAATTCATACATAAATAAAATATATGATCATACGAACTTACCAAGTGAAGTTCGATCATTATCATATGAGTCGCTTCATTCGAAGATATATTAATTAACCAGGTAGTACTTTACTTATTTGCTTTAGCAATCGCGTTTTTTTAAAGACTTATCATGTGCTACGATACTGGTTTCTAATAAGAACATTTTAGCCAACGTTTAACGCTCTGCACAGACCAGCCACCCCTCCCAGTCGGTTAGCCGCTGGACAAAGCAGGACATCAACACGAGCGTCGACACGGGGACTGACACGATTAGTAAGACGACATTCGACAGGCAGGACTAGTGACACCAATACTTTTGCTACTTTCGTTAGCCATAATTTTATCGATGAACAAAGTTTCGCTAAATCAGTTATAATATAATCACCATGATCCCAGTACGTAATCATTTGAATCACAAACCATAGAGGTCTCTTAAGTTTTGTTTCCACTGACTATTATTATTATTTATGGGCATAATGTTAAATTATTTCTCGAATATAATGATTAGATACTATTCATAATGTATATAAATACTAGATGTCCCGCGCGGCTTTGCCCGCGTAAATTAGAAATTTTACAGAATCCGTAGGTACATTTTCCCATAAAAAATATTTCCCCCGTTTTTCCCACATTTTCCTGAGTTTCTTCTGTCGTATTAGTCTTAGAGTAATAATATAATATAACCTTCTCGATAAATGATGAGTCTTACTCGATAAATGATGAGTCTTACTCGATAAATGATCTATCTAACACTGAGATAAGTTTTTAAATCGGACCTGTAGTTTCTGAGATTGACGCGTTCAAGCAAACATACTCTTCAGGTTTATAATATTAGGTAGATATAGATTTTTTTTAATTATCGCTTGACAAACTCGAGTCTCGATCTAAAAGACTATGAAATAGTATAATATGGTAGTGATGATGATGATGATGATGATGATGATGATGAAGAATGTAATTTGCATAGTAGCATATGCTTTCTGTTCTTAAAACAACGCCGAAACTCCCAAACTTGTATCTATAAAGAATCAGGAATTCTCTCAGCACCTTCCGAACCACGGTATACCAGGTATATCTAGGTGCAAAATCTTACTTGTTGGTAGCATATGCTTAGAATACTTCTCACGAAACCGAAGTCACCATATGTTTCCCTATAAGTTTTGAGGAGTTCCCTCGATTACTTATGGATCCTTCATCAGATCACCACTTTTCTGAATATAATACCAAATTGGGATGATACCCTATATACCAAAAGAAAAATTTTGAAAATCGGTTAACAAACGGCGGAGTAATCGTTGAATATAAGAAAACGAACATAACACCTCCCCCATTTTGAAAGTCGGTTAAAATTGTAGCCTATGTGTTATTTATTTAATATTTTAATCAGCACATGAATTGAATAACAAAATTTTTTTCAAATTAATCGTAGCACCATCTGTCAGGACAAACTAAAATTGAAATAGAATAATATTGAATGCGATGATAGCGCCGTCCGCCGGATCTAATGTAAAACATTCCAAAATCAACAACTCCTTATAAATAAGAAATTAATTGAAAAAACATTTTCCAGTAAACCAAACTGTAAATCTAAACCATTCTCGAATCTCCACGAACACACACAAAAAATTTCATCAAAATTGGTCCAGTCGTTTAGGAGGAGTTCAGTCACATACACACGCACACAAGAAATATATATATTAAGATATTGTATTTTGTAAAAAATCTTTCTTTCGTTACTCTGAAAATCTACCTGGTTAATTAATATATCGAAGAATGAAGCGAAGAAATATAATATATGATCAAACGAACTTACCAAGTGAAGTTTGATCATTATTATATGAGTCGCTTCATTCGAAGATATAATCTCCCTCCCACCCAGTCTGCACGAAACTGTGTTTGCTGCAGTACCCAAAGAAACAAAGAAAGATTTTTTGCATTACCTCGCTCCAAACATAATGAGGAGCGCTGATGGGCGAGTGACCGACGTTATTTTTTTATCATGTACCCACATGATAAGTCTTTTAAAAAACGCGATTGCCAAAGCAAATAAGTAAAGGTACTACCTGGTTAATTAATGTATCGAAGAATGAAGCGAAGAAATATAATAGACTGTAGAGCCACAAACAAAAGAATAGAGCTATCTCTACATTTACTGGGGTCTGTAAAAACAAAATATAAACGGTACCACACACAAATGGTACCACAGCACACATAGATGGTACCATATCACACATAGACGGTACCAGCTTGTGTGGTCAATAGCTCGTGCAGCACCGCGGGCAAGACCTAGTATTGATTTACGCCTACTGCCCGCTATAAAGATATCATCTGACTCCGTAAATAATGTCTAGCTGGACGCTGGAGCTACTGTTCGACAATAAATAAGAATAGGAATACTTTTGTCGTATTTATTTTAGTAATTTATTGGATTGCTGTAAAATGTAGAGAAAGAATTTGTTTATTGTGGCAACCGTACATTTTTCTAGATTACAAATTAGGGGGAAAACACAGGAGTGATAGAGTGATTTGATGACGAAACTTTATATCCACTACACAATGTGTCATTGCTTGTATGTAAATTAATAATGAACTCTCTTACTGGACCGTCCCGGCAAAGTATTCTGATAAGACCTTTAAAATTACACATTCTTTAAATGGGTTTTTTTTATAATAATAATAATAACTCCCACACCGGTTTCAGTGACGGTGGCCGGTTTCGTTGAAACCAGGCCAGCTACGCAGGAGTAATTTTATAGTGCCCAAGTGTGTGCGCAGTACACAAGAGCACTCTCTATTCCTTTACTCTCATAACCCAGTGGGACGGCAGACCGACACGACTGGCGAGAGATCAGGCGCAGGACCGACTTTTTACATGCCCATCCGACGCATGGATCATCTTACTTGTCAGACAATCAGGTGGTCAGCCTGCATTATCCTAACCAAACTTGGAAATAACATGTTTCCAACGCGGGAATCGAACCCACGACCTCCGAGTCAAGAGCCGAGCTCTGAACCACTGGACCACGGAGGCGTTGTTTTTTTTATACTGCAACTGTGAAGATTAAATTGTTCTAAGGTATTAATCATGCAGAAATATACAACATAACATTTTAGTGGTTGTTTTCCCGCAGCAGAACTATTTACCTACAACAGTACTATACAATCATGCAAGTTATTTTTTGAAAATAAAAAATATTTCGTATGGCGTAGGCAACTTTATGCCGATAGGCGCAAGCGGCTATGACCCAGCCGAATTTTATTTATGACTAGCTGTTGGCTGTTGCCTGCGACTTCGTCCGCGACAACATTGAAAAAAGTAAAATATAACCTCCTCCTTTTTGGAAGTCGGCTAAAAAGTAGCCTAAGTTACACCTTACTACATCAGCTATCTACCAAATAAGTCCCGGCAAAATAGCTCCAGCCGTTTCATAGATTAGCCGGAACAAACAGACAGACAAAAATAAAAATAAATGTTGTTTTGGTGTTTGTATCGTATATAGATTCATATGCATGTAGTAAAAAACGGTTCTTTCAATATTACAAACAGACACTCCAATTTTATTTATATGTATGTATAGATTTGAATTAAAAAAACTTCACAAATCCATTGTACTACTAAGATAGAATCATTTCATTACGGGAAAACAACCATTAAAATTTCACGCAGATTAGGGGCAAATACGCGAGAAGTGACTTCATTAATGTTTTCCTCCTTTTTCAATGAATAATAGGACCCAAGAACCGCCTCTTCTCTGACGTGACTAAAACGTAAGGCAACATCATCAACATCCGTATTAAATCCGTATACTAATTAATAATTAGCAGGTCCTAATGTTTGTCTTTACACTGAATCATTCTGATGACTGGCACACTCAATATTTTTTCTTCGTGTTTATAATTTTTATGGTATGTTATGGTTTATATTGTGATTTCCTAGTGGTAATTGTAGGATCTAGATATATAGTACTGTTTGATGACAAAAGTCGGTATTTTAAGGCTCAAAATGATGTTTTAACTGCCATGACGTAGGTACGTTTTGCCAATAATGTACTATAGAAGAAATTGTTTCTTGGGTAGAAAGTGGACCTACATAACTTGGCCGGGTTATGTCAAGACAAGCCGATAGATCACGGCTAAGGGTCAATTCAGACAGTACCCGATGCGTGGATGCATTTTTAAATTTGTAATGAATTGACAGATTTCAATTGCGAGAGACGTCTTGCTAATCTATCAAATCCATACAAATAATTTAGAAATGCATCTACGCGTCGCGTTGCGGTCTGAATGGATCCTAACAGTCATATAGACAAATAATAATAATCGATTATGTAGGCGCCAATACTTTTTTTAATACCAAATGTTTTTGAAAACCCTATAATGGTACCCTAAGAAATCTTTTAGAAAAATATTCCAAAGCACAATATTGAAGACATGTCAGACAATATATCATTGATATGGTAATCGTTAGAAGTTAGAACAGTGAACAGGACAGGCCATAAACTGCGACGGACAATTTGCATCGCCACTGTCGACCACTCACGCGTCGACTGTCAGGGTTGTCGCTTACCATTTTTATATTGTTTTTGTAAATTAACAAAAAACTATGACAGTTACTGAGATGGGAATGATAAGAATGTTCTCAGACCTTAACAGTAATAATCAGCCCACGAAATGTGATACAACAACAACTACTAGTACTACTGTCTACCACTACTTGATATAATTAGAGTTCCGTAGCCAAATACCAAAAAACGGAACCCTTATTTTATCTTTAAAATATTCAAATAATTATAACACTTTATTATAAGAACTTTTCAATCAGTAGATTGTGAGTAAAAAATGAATTAACTCCATTACAATGTATTGTATTAAGAGGATACACCAGGGGCGAGAGAAATTGAAAATAGGCATGTATTGCTGTCTCACCAATCTCAAGTCTCCCACCGCAGAGCGCGATAGAGACAAAACGACAAAAGTTCTAATAAAAGAACAGAAAATCTTCGATTTGTTGTCCGCTGATTCCTTCTCCAAAACTTAACCGATTTAAGTACTTTTTTTATTAAGAATTAAAGCAAGGCTTGAACTGTGTTCCTATGTTTTATTTTTTTTGTATATTCTAGCCAGTTTTGTTTTCTGGGTGTTTGAACGCAGAGGAAAATCTGACCTTTTTTTGGGTTTTTGGACGTTCTTATCTTTTTTAATAATAAAATTATGAAAAAAAAGAAAACATAAGGACATGCTAATAGTGACCATATATATTTAAGAAAAAAATTATAACTCTACCGGCATTATCCAGGGACGAAACAGGGGACAACGTTTGTATGGAAAAATGGCGGTGTGGACTCCTCTTAAGATTTCAATTGCCAGCTCATTAACATAATTAATTAATAACAATAAAAACAATGCGAGGTCGTAAATTAATTGTTACAACTATTAAGGAACGAGTCCTTTTTCAGGTCACGAATACATAAATTCAAGACTATTTACCAATGCATTGCACAATCACAGGCTCAAATATAATTTAAATATTATGTGTAATAAATTAATACGGGCTGAGAATCAATTTTATTCGATTGCCACATTATAATTACCGCTTCCGGCGCTAGGCGGCGCCACGGGTTTTACCGACAGCTGTTAGTTATTTTTAATTTATAGAAATAGTTATTCATTAAGGTTTCGATATTAATGTTTTATTTAATATAGTGTTGTGAATTGCTTACAATGCCAGTAATGAGCCTAAATTATTTTGAGGTTGTAGGGCTGGATTAAATGGACTAGTTATATTTTAGATTACTTAATTAAAATTAAGCGTTATGCTTCGGTTAATGGCGTGAAATTAATGAAGAAAAAAACTTTAATTAACTTGACAAACGATTTCCTTTAATTGACAACCCTAGTATAACAATATTTTTAACGCATTTACCGGAATTGGGCTCGTAACTTAAGGACGTAGAGTTGACAATTGTGTGACAGAGAGAGGTGTGACAAAGTGACACCTCGCGGGTTGTACAAATAACGTTCAGGATATTGTCGTGGGAACAATTAGTATCAATATTAGTTAATACTTCTATGACCTTTCCTTCTTTAGTCCTCCTTAGGAGGCAGTAAATCTAGGAAATCCGAATCTGAGTAAAGTCAAAATACTTAAAAGTTTTTTTACAGTCACCCTTGGAGCGATGTAATGATTACTTGATATGAAGTTAATAAAGATTTTGAACTTACCCTTATTTCCTGTCGAACTCTTAAATAAAGTTAAATCATCAACAAAATAATATGTCTCTAAAACTTCGCGTATCTGCCTACATATTACTACTTCGTTTATATACCTGCAGGTATCTTAAGCCCCTTTTGTACATACCATTATTTTCCTAATTTGATTGGATAAAGCATCGGCGTGAAATTTATTAATCTGTGCTGATGATTCTCTATCTCTTTAACTTTAATATATACCTACACATATAGTATAGCGTTCCAAACCAATTATTATTTTTAACAAAAAAATAAAACCGACTTCCAAGGTAAAAACAATAATAATATGAACTAAAGTAATGAAGACTGTAGTATGTACAGAAATAGTTGAGATTTAGACGAATTCTGAAAAAGGCACTATTACAGAGTAAGAGTTATTTAATACTTTTTAGTTCATATTATTATTGTTTTTACCTTGGAAGTCGGTTTTTAATTTTTTGTTAAAAATAGTAATTTCACACTTTTTAATAATCTACGAGATAAGGCTTTATGCGTAAATAACCACTTCGAATGTTAACTATTCACATTATGTTACTGTTAGCGAAATTGTGGTAAATGCTTGCAGTTACCTAAGCGATGCTGCAATTTAAAAACTTTTATCTTTAAAGGTTCAGGAGTTCTGTTCAGTGCCTTTGGACCAAGAGACACCTTTGTATGAACTTTCTCTTATTCGTAACATATGTTTAAGTTACTAGAAACAACATTTTAACTACTATGAGTCTTTTGATAAATTTCAAGGATTTCCCTCGATTGCTCAGAGATCCCGTCATTAGCTTATTTAGCACCACTTTCGTAATTATTATACAAAATCAAGATTATATCCTATACAACAACACAAGAATTTTGAAAATCAGACCACAAAAAGCGAAATAATCATCAAAAAGCCTTATGTATACTGCTGTAAATAATAATTGTATAATTTTGAATGACTCACATAAGGAATGTCAGGTTATAGATATCAATAATTTAGATTTTAAGGTATCCACAATGAAAAGAGATAAGTTCTTCTTATCTAATTTTTATAAACGACGTATAGCCAAGTTGCTATTTAACTTTTTATATATAAACCCAGCCAAGTTTTTGGCTTCCCCGACTACTGCTTTTATTGAGCAGAATATTAGTCATAGTGTTAACGATTTGGAATATGTTCCAAATATTTATTTAAATTAGATAATAAGACAATGGAGGACATCTCTTGCACAAATGAATTAAGTTCAAGTCTAAATGTTGAAAATCCTACCAATAACTTGATAGACTCAATTAAACTGAGGAAAAATAAATGTAATTTGATTAATCTGGTGCATCAGAATTTACAAGGTATGGTAGGTAAAGAACTTGAAATTGAGTTATTTTTAAAGGAATTTAACATTGATATTATGTGTATATCTGAACATTGGTTCAGATCACATGAACTCATTTTCAATTTCAATGATCACCAGATAGCAAGTTCGTTCAGTAGAGAAAATGCCATTAGAGGAGGCTCTCTAATTTTAATCAGAAACAATTTGAAGTTTAAGGAACGTAAGGATATCGTGAGTCTCTCTACTGAACGAATAATAGAGGTGGCCTGCATAGAGCTGAGCCATCTAATCATTGTGGGCGTATACAGGCCTCCATCAGGGTTATACGATTCTTTTGAAGTAACAATGGAACAAATTTTGTCAAAAATATGTGCATCTAATAAAAAGGTTATTATATGTGGTGATTTTAACATTAATTTATTAGATTTAACCTCCACTACTGTTAGATTCACATCTTTATTTCAATCGTATAACCTTTACAGTTTGTTTCAGGAACCTACAAGGGTCTGTGAGACTACAGCCACTTGTATTGACAACATATTTACTAATCTTATTCCTGATAAAAAAGAAATAATTAATAAGCTAAGTTCTGATCACTGTGGACAAATAGCTTCTTTTAATTTGAAATGTGACAGTGACGCGAAGAAAAATCTTGTGTTTATTCCTGTGACCACAAAACGTATTGAGCAATTTAGAAGTAAATTAAATTCAAATATCCATTTATTGGATAGGTCACACAGCTCTGATGAAGCTTTTAATAAATTATTTAAGGTGATAAGAACTCAATTTAATTCAATATTTACTTCTAAAACAGTTAGAAACAGTAATAAAAAAACTAAATTTATTGAATGGGCAACAAAGGGGATTAAAATTAGTAGAAAAAGATTATATGAACTATATGATGAAAGGTGTATTAACAATAGTGAAGTATTTAAAGCATATGTTAAAAACTACTCAAAAACCTTTAGAAAAGTTTGCAAAGCTGCTAAAGCCCTGTACATAAAAAACAAAATTAAACGCTCTAAAAATAAAATAAAAACAACATGGCAGGTTATAGCTGGTGAGACTGGAAATGTATCCTGTCGCAGCTCTGATTTTGAACTATACTTTGAAAATAAAAAGATTACTAATGATCAAGAAGTTGCGACGGTCTTTGAAAAGTTTTTTGCTGACATTCCGGTCTCAACGACTAAAAATTTAAATTCTTCACCTGAAGCTGCCGAAAAGCTACTCAGAGACAATGTAAAGGAGTGTGATGTCAATTTTAAGTTTAGAGAAATTAACCCCAGAGATATTATTGATACCTTTAAATTGTTGAATATTAAAAATACTGCAGATCTCTGGGGCATGTCTACAAAAATTATTAAATCAATAATTGATATCGTAGCTCCTCATCTAGCAATGATTTTTAATAACTGCATAAAAAATGGTGTTTTTCCTGACTTGATGAAGCATAGCAAGATTGTTCCTTTATTTAAAGCCGGGACTAAATCGGATCCCACTAATTTCAGGCCTATATCGATTCTACCGACCTTTAGTAAAATATTTGAAAAAATTATTTTAAAACAATTACTAGTGCATTTTAATTCAAATAATTTGCTGCACGATAACCAATACGGATTTACTAAGGGTCGATCCACAACGGATGCTGGTATAGGACTTCTTTGTAGTATTTTTGAAGCTTGGGAGGAGTCGCAGGATGCCTTAGGTGTGTTTTGCGATCTCTCCAAAGCCTTCGATTGTGTTGAGCATGCTACATTGATCAGGAAACTGCGCCACTACGGCATAAAGGACTCTGCTCTCAGCCTTTTGACTTCTTACCTTAAAAATAGGACTCAAAGGGTTGAGGTAAATAGTAAAAGGTCCAATGGAACCAAAATAGAATTAGGTGTCCCACAGGGATCTATCTTAGGCCCATTTCTTTTTCTCATCTATATAAATGACTTACCTTATCTAGTAAAGGATAATAATAATGAGATAGTGCTTTTTGCTGATGACACTTCACTTATTTTTAAAGTGAAGCGACAACAGTCGAACTACGACGAGGTAAACAGTGCTCTCTCAAAAATAGTACATTGGTTTAATGTTAATAACTTACTTTTAAATTCTAGTAAAACTAAATGTATAAAGTTTACTTTGCCCAATGTTAGGCAAGTCCAAACCAATGTGCTATTAAATGATGAGAAGATGAATTTGGTAGATAACACTGTATTCCTAGGTATTACACTTGATAGTAAATTACAGTGGGGTCCTCACATTGCTAATCTAGCAGGTAGGCTCAGTTCTGCAGCATATGCAGTCAGAAAAATTAGAGAAATTTCTGACGAAGACACGGCACGATTAGTATATTTTAGTTATTTTCATAGTAGGATGTCATATGGAATCCTTTTATGGGGAAACGCTGCCGACATTAATACAATATTTGTGCTGCAGAAGCGAGCCATACGTTCTATTTATAAAATGTCTGCTTTAGAATCTCTGAGAGATAAATTTAAAGAAATTGGTATTCTAACTGTTGCTTCTCAATACATTTTGGATAATGTAATATATGTTAGAAAAAATATAAATAAATTTAAAGTTAAAAGTGACATTCACTGTAGAAATACTAGAAATAAGCACAAGCTGGACATGCCAGTGATCAGACTTAGTAAAGTCAGTAAATCTTTTAAAGGTCAATGTATACGCCTTTACAATAAAATCCCAGAAAACGTTCAAAATCTTTCCATTAATAAATTTAAAAAAGTAGTCAAAGAGCGTTTGTGTGCCAAAGCTTATTATAAGGTCAATGATTTCATAGAAGATGGCACATCTTGGGAGTAGGATGGCTTCTTGCAAGGCTACTTCTACATTATTATATTATGACTTACAATTATGTATGTTGACATTGTATATAATATTAAGTTACAAAATTGTAAACTTTATTTTAAAATAATAATTTTTCTCTCACTTTTTTGGTAAAAAGTGGAACCCGTGCGAGTTTCTTACGCCGGTTCTTCTCGCCGGGGTAGTTCCCGAACCGGTGGTAGGCATCAGGTAGACATTCTGAAAAAATTTGATTCAAATTTACTCAGAAATAAAACATTTTTTATTTTATTTTATTTATTTTATTTTAAAAAAAACATCTGCTTCGATGCAAAATATCACGAAAAGCATCAATAATTGGGTCATAATGTGATGACCCATGGCATAATTATGATTGTGATGATGGTGATCAATTAAATTGATGTGTTGGCCTATGCTTTCAGTTGTTTAAACAGCGCCAAAATCCCCGAACCTGTATCTATAAGGATTCAAAAGTTCTGTTAGGTACCTTCGGATCCAGGGTATAAAAAAATTGAAATCACTATATGTTTCGATACAAATTTCAAGGAGTCCCTTCGATTCCTCCAGGATCCCATCATCAGATCACTACTTTTGTGAACATGGTACTAAATTCGAGTTAAACCCTATACAACACAAAAAGAGTTTTGAAAATCGGATCACAAACGGCTGAGTTATCGTTGAACATTAAAAAAAAAGATACATACAGCCGAACGTATTACCTCCTCCTATTTGGAAGTCGGTAAAAATTCCCGTCTCACTCACAATCCACCAGAAACGCATGAAACGTTTGGTTAGCCGGGTTCACTACTCACAACACAACTCCTCAATTTAATTGCGACCCTAGTACTCGATCGCAATCTCGATCCCATGAACTCCGCCCTCAATACAATTAACCTCCAGCTTCCTGCTCCCTACACATCTAAATTATCGGCTTAGATCGCGGATAAGATTTGAATATGTTATAGGTTATGGGAAAGGAGAAATGACTCAGCCTGGATCTGCTAGTCTTACTTAATACTACACCGACGATAAGACAGTATATCTATGAAACCATTTGTAACTTTTTTTAGTTTGTTGGTTCAATATTCAGACACCAAGCTGAAAATTATATAAAATTCAATGATAAAGCATATGCCTTGGTTATTTTATGTATTTTTATATATAAATCTGCATTGATTACAAGTGTCTTTGGTTAAATTAGGGCGGGATCGAAATCAGAAGTATAGTGTCATCAGTTTTACACTCACTCTTCTGGCAAAGCTAAAAATAATAAATAATTTAATAACAGTTTCTTGGCATCAAAGCCTCTTTGGCAGTGTCATACAAGAACCGCAATATCCTTGCAGTTCAGTAGGTAAATTTATGTATTTTACTTTTTTAATTTTACTGTATTTTACCACAAGTACACGAAGTTTTTCTCCGAAATAGTGTCAGTTCTCTACGCATTGTGATAAAGTTCCATCATTTTAATCCAAACCGCGGCTATCTCTGTTATCGGCGTTATAAAATTTGTCGAAAACTAATGATTGTCAATAAACCCCATAACACGTTAGCTGCGATAACGTTATCACGATTATGCAATACAGAACGAGGCCACATCACTGCCACTCACTGCGTTGTGTTACGGTGCGTCGCACCAACGCGAACAGCGAGCGGCGTTGCTCCGAATTCTTACATACAATATAATAATATTAATATTATATCTATTGATAGTCAAAAATGCGAGTCGTGTTTGTCTGTCTGTTATGGCGCAGCGCAGACGACAGACTATCCGTGACGCACTTTTTAGTCCGTGGAAATATACCGTATGCAATTATATGCAGTAACGCACACGTCTGCACTGCGCGTCGTGTGCGTTACTGCATATAATTGCATAGGTTCTATTTCCTCAGACTACAAAAGTGCGTCACGGATAGTCTGTCGTCTGCGCTGCGCCTTAATGTTCAAAAACTCCCAAGCGGTCACATGCGACCGCGATAACAGTAGACAGAACAGCTATTTGGATTTAATTTGTGTGAATATACTTTTTTGAGTCCTGCGGGCCGATAATGAGCTCTTAAAGCAGTATTACTTTAATATTACTTTTGGATTTCGTATAAGCAAACATGATTTCTATTTTAATAAACAAAACTATGTTTTTTGTTTGTGCCAAATCTGAAAGTAATACTGCTATAAGAGCTCATGCTAGAGGGGCTGGGAAAGTTTAGTTGCGGAAAAAATTGCCTGGTTAGGTATGCCACATTGCGTTGCGTCTTCGGACGCGGTGTTTTGACGATAGGTCCGTCCTATCGAAGTGGAATTAGTGTAATGACTAATGAGTAATGACGCGTTAGACTATAACCGATATAATATTGTGTTGATGTACGTCACCACAATGCAACATACAGTGCGTTATTCCATCCCAACGCGACGCACTGCAACGGAGCAGTGCGGCCTCACTCGTAGGCGTACACGTCGTGTTTTCTTTGAGTTTTCGTCTGTCGAGTGTTTGTATACAAGCAATGGACACTTCACGTTGCCCAATGCTTATGGGAAAAATTATCGGAATGTACACACTTTCCATTGCATCGCTTCAGTAGCTTCAATTTAAAATATACTCTGTTCGCCCTATGTAGAGTTTGAAATCGTTTAGCAAGTGTTGCTACTCGATGACTTCTATGAGATTGTTTTGCTAATCAATTTTATGTTATGACCGGCATAAGAATGGTTCTATAGTTCAGGAATTTGGGATATTAAAATGCTTTCTATGTTTTGCCCTTTTATTAGGTAGCCATAAAGTCAGTTGCTTTAGTTTGTTGAAGATGTATGATGTTTTTGTTCAAAGGTTTTTGGTTGAAAAATTAATTTTGGATGTCTTCTGTATTTACTACTTACAATACATATGTATTATGTTTATTCTAGTGTTTAGTTGATTATCATCTTACTAAATCCGCACCACCTGGAAACCTGAAAAATTCGCACACCTATTTTTATTAAAGGGGTTGAAAAGGGGTTAAATAATCAACGTTTTCTTCCCAAAAATTGATTTATGCGGATGAAGCCGTAGGGTAAAGCTAGTAAAAACTTTTAAGAGGATACACCAAGGACTAGAGAAATAAAAAACAAATATTTGTAAAATCTATTGCTGTCTCTCTAACCTCAAGCCTCCCCCCGCAGAGCGCGATAGAGACAACTGCAGCTTGAATTGAAAATTCGGAACAGAAAATCAACGATTCGTTGCCCCTTGATTTCTACTCCAAAACTTAACCTATTTAAGTACTTTTTCCATTAAAAATTAAAGCAAGGCTTAAGCTGTGTTCCTATGTTTTTTTTTATAATCTAGGCCAATTTGTTTTCTGGATGTTTGAATAAAGCGGAAAATCTGGCCAATTTTTTGGGGTTTTAAAGGTTATATCTTTTTTAATAATTAAATTATGAAAAGAAAGAAAACATAGGGTTATGCTAACACTGGCCAAAGATATTCAGGAACAAAATTATAACTCTATAACCGGCATTATCTACGGAGGAAACAGGGGACAATGTTTGTATGGAAAAATGGCCCTATAAGTGTCTCCTCTTAAAGAGCTCTATCTCAAGAACTGTAGCAAAAATGTATTTCATTTTACAATATTTTCTAACAACTTCACAATTCACACTAATCTAAAGTGGTTTCAAGAGTCACAAGCATCCTTATAGGCGCCAGCTAAGCAACAAAGCTCATCCTAACACACACGATAATACACTTAAATACAATAATATAGAGTTCAAAATATTTTTAACATCCCAGTTGTAAACTTAAATCAGTAATAAAAAATAAAAAATGAAATGTGATTTATTACAAAGCCATACAGTTCATAATGCAACAATGTTTATGGGAATTTAATTCTGCATTGTTGGAGCTATTTTGAATTTAAAATAGTTCGTCGTATTTCTAAACATTCGCGCCTTTCTCGTGAGAACTTAGTATTAAAAAAAAAACTTATACATACTATGTACTTATAACTTTTATAAGATTATTTTCAAACATTTAGGACTTGTCGCTTTATTTACTTAATTGTACTTCAATGAAAAATTTTACAGATAAAATTATGTATGGGGCTAACTTATGGCAAAATCTTCATAGAAATAGAGCAAATTTTGGGGAAGGTAGACTTTTTATCGCTTTGAAATACTTAATTCTTATTGCGCGGAATATGTCGCAAGTTATAAAAGTAAAAAGTGTCCGTCTATTGTCTACCTGTCTGTCTGTCTGTAATCTCTTTAAGCCGCTGAACAAATATTGATGTTATGATATAATATAGAGAAATATAAGTATTTTATGTTCTGCGAAAAGACATATAAGTAGGGTATATTTTATTCTGGAAAAATGTACAGTTACAGCGAGATAAACTAGATTTGTCGTAATGAAATTGCGGGAAGCCTTTAATAATGACATGGCAACCTAAGACTAGACTAAACCGATTTTAATGAAATTAAGAATAGACATAGAGTTCTCTACAGTAAAGAACATAGTTTTAATCTATCTATGGGAGAGAATAGATTTTTTCGTTTTATATGAAACATTGTACTATCGCGAACAGCATATTTAAGTTATATATCTAGGTACTATAATGGCAATTTCCTATTATGTGACTATTGACAGATGGGAAGCACTAAGACGCGTCACTATACATGTTTCAACGAAGAGTTCTGTATGTTTCGCATTTACACCGAAATAAACGCGTTTGTCGCCCAAAATAACTAACCGTATGCAAAAGATTTATTCGTGAGAACATGGTCATATGGGAGACATAACACATTGTGGCACTCAATAACAATTAATAGAGATGGGGGACAGATGGGGGCCTGGGAGTGGGTGGTCTAGGTCACCTAGTTGGGGCCTAAGCTTTTAGGATACTGGAATGGCGTATGGTGGTCCAAAGGAAGACCTTCGGAATGAGAAACGTGGTATGATGACCTACAATTTGAAAATTAGAAATGGGCATTGTCCAAAAAAAATCACATGTACTTTTTATATTTTTTTTCGTTAAAATATGGTATTTTAAGAATATAAATTAAATAATTTTGAAATTCATTGGCTAGTTTTTTCTCAATACATTTTTAAAGTTTCGCTCTGACGTCATCATCGGCGGCCAATAATTGACCTCTGCAGTATGTTTTTTCCTTTCAATCTTATTTATAATGGCTGGTTCGTCAAATGCAAGTTCTCATTATGTGAAAGCTGATACGAGAAGCCTACCAAAAGTTCGAAACGTAATGTTGGTCGAATTTATTGCTAATTTAACGCCATTGAAGGTCAAACAAAGGTTAAACATATTTGTTCAAAAATATAAGTAACTAATGGGTATTTTTTTCGTTTATATACAGAAAAACGATCACTGACCTTATTCCTCGAAATGTTTTTGTAATGAGCAAAATTAAAAAAAAATGGACAATCCCCATTGTCGCACCGAATCTTCATTACCGCGATTCAGGATTTTGCGCTGTATAGGAAGCTCGCTATCCGATTTTTCCAAAAGTATAGCGTATAAATAAGGGGTTAAGTAAGTAGTGGTAGAGCATAGCTCCTTCAGGGTTTAGATTCCGCGCAATTTTCTTCTCATTTTCATTTTAACATAGTTTGTTATCTTTATAACAGACAATAAATTAAATCGGTAACTTAAATATACTTGAATATTTAAATCCACGAAAACACTTGTCTCCAAATGGTGATACATTCGTTTGACACTTGATGACAAATTGGGCGGCGTAGTCTTGATACTTCACGTTTGACAAATCGGTTGGGCTAGTCTTGATTCTTTACAGTTGACAAATTAAAGATAACCCTCAAGTCGTTTCTCCACGGGACATCACCGGGACGTCATCGTCACCGACAAAAATTCAAATAAAATGCCACTTTATGATTTAAGCTATAGGTTTAATTTTGCTCTACGCACAGGGGCGGATCTTGAATTTGTGGGGCCCTGGGCTAATACTGCTTAGGGGCCCTACCTAACTACTCAACTAATTGCCATTTTGACAAGAAACTGTTTTCTGTAGTGATGTAGGTATATCTATATTCTATACTAATATTAAAAAGCGGAAGAGTGTGGTTTGTTTGCTTGTTTGTTTGAACGCGCTAATCTCAGGAACTACTGGTCCGATTTGAAAAAAAATCTTTCGGTCTTAGATTCTGGACGTGGGAGAGCCATGCTTTGGCACAAATGGGCCGGCTCGACCGGCTCCCTCTTAAAAAGGCAGGCAACGCACCTGCAGCTCTTCAGATGCTGCGAGTGTCCATGGGCGACGGAAGTTGCTTTCCATCAGGTGACCCGTTTGCTCGTTTGACCCTTATTTCATTAAAAAATATATATATCGAGGAAGGCTATAGGCTATATTTTATCACGCTAAGACTAATAAGAGCGAAGAAATAGAGGAAAATGTAGAAAAAACGGGTAAAATTATTTGACAGGGCTTATTTGAACGCGCTAATCTCAGGAACTACTGGTCCGATTTAAAAAATTCTTTCAGTGTCCGATAGCTCATTTATCGAGAAAGTCTATATTTTATCACGCTCAGACTAATAGGAGCTAAGAAATAGAGGAAAATGTGGAAAAAAATGAGAGGAAATATATTTGAAAGGGCTTATTTGAACGCGCTAATCTCAGGAACTACTGGTCCGATTTGAAAAATTCTTTCAGTGTTAGATAGTCCATTTATCGAAAAATGCTATAGGTTATATTCTATCACGCTGCGACTAATAGGAGCGAAGAAATTATTTGAAAGGGCTTATTTGAACGTGCTAATCTCAGGAACTACTGATCCGATTTGAAAAATTCTTTCAGTGTTAGATAGTCCATTTATCGAGAAAGGCTACAGAATATATTTTATCACGTTACGACTAATAAAAGCGAAGAAAGAGAGGAAAATGTTAAAAAAACGGGAGGAAATTATTTGAAAGGGCTTATTTGAACGCGCCAATCTCAGGTCCTCAGGAACTACTGGTCCGATTTGAAAAATTCTTCCAGTGTTAGATAGTCCATTTATTGCAAAAGCTATATTTTGTTACGCTACGAAGGAGGAGCGAAGAAATAGAGGGAAATGTGGAAAAAACGGGGGAAATTATTTGAAAGGGCTCATCTCACGAACTACTGGATGAATTTTTCTGTTATTTGGCCCACGTAAATAAGATATTTCACAGACAAATTAGTCCAGAAAAAATAGCCTATGATCTTTCACGTGGTTTACTTCTTATCTGTGCCAAATAACAGAAAAATTGCTGCTCCAGTAGTTCGTGAGATAAGCCCATTCAAATAATTTCCCCCGTTTTTCCATAATTTTCTCTATTTCTTAGCTCCTATTAGTCTTAGATTAATAAAATATAGGTTATAGCCTTCCTCGATAAATGGACTATCCAACACTGGAAGGTTTTTTTTAAATCGGACCAGTTGTTCCTGAGATTAGCGCGTTCAAATAAGCCCTGTCAAATAATTTCTCCCCGTTTTTCTACATTTTCCTCTATTTCTTCGCTCCTATTAGTTTTAGCGTGATAGAATATAGCCTATAGCCTTCCTCGATAAATGGGCTATCTAAGATTGAAATAATTTTTCAAATCAGACCAGTAGTTCCTGAGATTAGCGCGTTCAAACTAACAAAAAATTCAAAAAAAAAATGCAAATTCTTTTATTTGGTCATCGCACTGTGGGTCCTTTGTTAAATAGAAATTTATCGAAAGAACTGATAATTGATGATGACATTGTTGTCCTGTATTTGTTTTCTATATACGACATCCTGGAGAAAGAACGCTCTGCTCCCCGTGTATTATATTTCTCTATGGCTCTGCTTCACAGCTAGTGATCGGCATCGTTAAAAGATCTTTAAGATGGTATAGCAGTTTGGGAAAACATCAACAAGTTTCTTTTCATAAATTAGCCAAAAAATTTCACTGCAAGAGGTGTAAGACTCTGTCTTTGACTGCAGTAAGTAAGAATTTAACTGAATCCACTCATTTACTAAATGTTCGTCTACGGAATTTGGATAATGCGCCAACCTTATGATCGGATTCTTTTTAATTCTAGATATTTTTTATTATTGACAATATCGTCTATTGGTTTCAGTTCGGTTGGGGGCCCTCTGTATTCGCGGGGCCCTGGGCGCAGCCCAAAAAGCCATATAGTAGATCCGCCCCTGTCTACGCAACTACACAGCAGCGGCGGCATGGGTCGCTAGACCAATGTCGGTAGAAAATGAAACCTATAGCCTAGGACCTAGGTCATAAAGTGGCATTTTATTTGATTTTTTGTCGTTGACGTCTCGTTGACGGCGAATGTGAACAAACGGCCTCAAATCAATTTAACAGACCATTAATCATTGAAGTGTCGGATATAATTTACTATATTTTTATACACCAATATAATCTTTATTGGTTAAATGAATATATTTCCATATGCAAATTAGAAAATAATAATCTGTTTTAGTGTGAAACGGAAATTTTTAGGAGATAAAATAACTGTATCAATATACTAGTTATTAACACTCATAAGCCATTAATCATTATGTATTTTATGTTTGTGTATACCTTGCATTTAATTTATTTATTTAATATTAGATGACCGGAGAATTTAGTATCATTTCCCTCCATATATAAACCTTCCATGGACTTCCACGGATACTTTAAGACTAAAATTAGCTTAATCGGTTAAGCCCTTTTTTTTTTTGTTATATAAATACTTAAACCAATCTTACCTTATACAGTGTATTATCTTGATTTTGTATCCTTTAGCCCTTTACGTGAAGCCTGAAAAGCGTCATCAGTGCAAAGGTCAAAATGGTTTACTTTGATTAAATCTATGATAAATCCCATAACATATACACTCGATACTACGATAATATTTAATCACAACAAAATTATGCGGTAGAGAACCCTCCCCAGTCCAGCCAGCTCGCGCTTGACCAGTTTGTGATGTATCGAGGCCGCAAATGGAATGCAAGTGGTAAATACAGTTGAGACACTCGAGTCGCGAGATAAACACAAACAAACACACACCAGCCTCGCGTTACTCACTAATTGACAGCGAAAAAAAAGAAAAAAAAATCTCCTCGATATTTTCCTTGGATTTGAAAACTATCTTAATGTAAGCATCAGAAAGATAAGGCCTTTGCATCCATTGTAGATGATTTAAACAGTACTAAATGACGCCTGCAACTCCGTTGCGCAAAATTCGTTTATCACACGGGAACCGTACATTTTTCCGGGATAGAAGTATCCTATGTCCTTTACCGGGGCTCAAAGTATCCCCATACCAAACAGCAAAAATGGTTCAGCAGTTGGGCGTGAAGAGGACAGACAGACAGACACACTTTCGCATTTATAGTATTACTTAGTATGGATGGATGATACAGACTTGTCCCTGACTGAGCGTCCTCTTAATTATATTATCATATCATACTCGTAAGCTAATAATTAATAGCTAACCTTTTCGCTACTTATAGCTTAATCGCCGCCATTACTTATCTACTCTGTGTTCAATGATAATACCAAACAAAAAGTAACCGTATTTCAAACACGTAAATTCCATTATCGTCAAAAATTTTTCAGCTGACGAAACTATACACAGAAGTACTAATAAACTAGACCTAACCTTAAAATGGACGCATTTGCATACGGACAGAGAAACATGCTTAGGTATGGTAATATGTAGCATACATACATTTAGAACTGTGTTAACGCAAGTGCATGATATTATTGATAATTTATTTTATTATTATTTATCGTGCGCATAAAATAAATTTATTTAATTAATTTTATGTAAATACTAGAATACGTTATGTAAATACGTGGCTTACATAGTTTTGCCTATAGCAGGTATACTACTGAAACTACGAGTATATTAACAAGAATGCTTATGTTTATGACTCGAACCGTAGCTCGAACCGAATTAATATAATACTAGATGACGACTGCAACCGTACATAATATATGTTTCTGGGATAAAAAGTAACCTATGTCCTTTCCCGAGACTTAGAATATCTCCATACAAAATTTAAGAGGTAACAGGGGCCGTACCATGAAACCGTTTTCTCGTCCGATTGTTTAAGTCTTAAAATTGTTTCGTAGTAGACCTACAGATTAGTCAAGTTTAGAAAGTGTTCTACGAATAACAAAATAAGGGCTGGTTTTGCAGTGAAAATATGCCACAGCTGGTCGGTCAGTAGACCAAGTAGCGTGGTTCGGTGCACGTGTGTGTGTACAAATGATTTGCTTCTGATAATAACTATAAAAGTTTCGCATCGAAAAAACAATTAAGTACAAAGGGTGCAAGATTTTTTAGTAGATAATATTAAAATCGAAAACAAATTTTTCTTCACACTGCGTCATGCCAACAAAAAGTTTTGTTTGATAATTTATCCAGCACCCACTTAAACTTTTAATTTCTTTTGTGGTTTTGGGGACACAAAATTTTATTATTTTGGTAATTTTCCGCATTTTTCGTCACAAAACAACAAAGGAAGTGCTGTTTGTTACTCAACGTCAATCACTGAAACACTTTAAAAGTCTTTGCTGCACCAACGTATACAGATATAGAAATGAACAGATATGGAGAAAATATAATAAACATTGCTGCAGTAGGGTTATAATATCATTAATTATTATTAATGAATGATAATTTAATATACTGAACACGGAATCAGACTGACGTGGTGTGAGTTGTGACAGTTAAGTTTATCTATCTAGAGAAATATTATGAAAAAACTTAGAACTTAATGTAACGAACTAATAATAATTAAAAACTAAATTCCTAATTCCTATTGAAACTTTATTCTATTTTATTTTTCTATTTTCAAATTATTATTTTCTTTATTATTGCTAATATTATTATCAACCTAACACAGATATTTTGTTATAAACTGTAATTAACTGTTCTCCTCTTTCTATAGCATCATTATAAAAGTATTTCTCACTAATCCGATAAAATATAGGAAAATAGACCCATGTAGTCGTATCCCAGCCAAAATCGTGGTTATAAAATAAAGACGACCTTTGGCTATATTATAGTTATATTAGTGCCAAGATAGTAGCTAATCAATCAACAATCTACATCCAATAGCCACTTCTCACAATCCGAACTCTACATACATTGTCTCCGACAGAGTCGTTAGCGCTACAAAAAGCGGATCGCACTCGCCTCTCGAGTTTTTTCCACTTTTCCCGTTTACACGGAATCTTATCAAATGTCATGTTACTGTCAACAGACTTCAAACAGACGCAGGGCTGTCACAACACAGAAACTTGACGCTCAATGTGTAAAACATTTTTAACGCCTTTTCACGATGTCGTCGTCGGCGGTATAAAAGAAAAGTTTAAGAGTTCACCCCAATTTCGTTAAGTGAAGTGAAATTTGATTACGACTGTAATGCAATGAAAATATTTTTATGTTTCTGGATGTAATGCATTTAAGATGCGAAAAAAAGATGAAATTGAATGGGAAAATTAAACAAAATTATCATTATATTTCTAAGAATATCTATCTTTTATTTTATTAAAATTCTTTGCTTTCACGGCTTCGTTCCCAAAACCCTAGTCTTATCTAATAAATAAAAATAACAAAGAGACAACCCTAGACCCAATTAGTTACACTACAAATTACGTCAATTAATTTTCAATTCTATGCCCCACATCGCAAGATTCACATTCCAATACTCTTGAATGTTTTGTCGTCATAATTTGACCGGCTTTTTTTTCATTACGGCTAGGTGCAAAAACCACGTGTTTGCACTCGGCGTTTCTCGGGAACAACCGCTCAATGGAGGCGCCAATGAGTTGGTGAATATCTCCGTCGGGGTCTGACATTTGGGCAACTGTCGCTGAATGGTCATTGTCTGGCGCGCGGGCGCCATCCATGGGAATCTATTCACATGATATAGTTTTCACTTTGCAGAGAGCAATCGGAGCAAATCTTAAAAATTTATGTGGTAACTGGTAGCTCTAGTGCCGAGTTCAACCAATAATAATAAAGTTCTTACTTTATTTAGGTTTACAGGGGTATATTATCGCCGATATAAGACCCCGTGAACTACGCTGTTTTTGAGACTATGTTTCTATCAAGTTTTACGTAAACAAAACCTTTTGTTTCTGAATTTACGATTAGATTTGAAATAAAATATGATCCATTCATACTAAGTACTATTATAAATGCGAATGTGTCTGTTTGTCTGTTACCTCTTCACGTTTAAGAGGATACACCAGAGGCTAGAGAAATGAAAAAAAAGTACGTGTAATATCTATAGCTGTCTCCCTTACCTCAAGCCTATACCGCAGAACGCGATAGAGACAACTGCAGAAAATCCAGAAAATCAACGATTCGTTGTCCCCTGATTCCTTCTCCAAAACTTAACCGATTTAAGTACTTTTTTCATTAAAGATTAAAAAAAGGCTTGAGCTGTGTTCCTATGTTTTGCTTTTTTTGTTTAATCTAGCCAAATCTGTTTTCTGGACGTTTGAACACAGCGGAAAATCTGGCCATTTTTTAGGTTTTTGAACGTTCATATCTTATTTAATAATTAAATTATGAAAAAAAAGAAAACATAGGGACATTGTACGAGTATTAGTGGCCGTAGATATTCAGAAAAAAAATTATAACTCTACTAGCATTATCCAGGGAGGAAACAGGGGACAACGTTTGTATGGAATGTAAGAGGAGTCCACACCGCCCTTTTTTGTATGGTGTACGCCCCTGGTGTATCCTCTTAAACTACTGAATCAATTTTGATGAAAGTTGGTATGGTAATAGTTTGAGCCCGGGAAAGGACATAGAATACTTTTTGTCCCAGAAAAGTGTACTATTACCGCGCGATAAACAAACTTTGGCGTAACGGAGCTGCGGGCATCATCTAGAACTTTATTAGTCTGCTTATTGACTTATCAAGGACCTTGCATAATAAGAACAATTGAAATTCTATGATTTTGTCACTTGCTACCTACTATTGACTATAATGACAGAGGTGCCAAGAAGTACATGCGGGTACATTGTGTCGGCATTATACAATATACATAGAGCCCATCAAGACCACAGAAGTCGTACTTAACCACATTGGAAATAAGTATCAGATTCAAAAATACACGATCAATACCTTAACGATCATCTAATAAAACGGGAACCTCTTGTTTAGTAAAAAAACCAGCCAATATCCTACCTATCTGTGACAACAGCATCAAAATCGAATTAGTATAGAATTACAATTAATTAGTTGAGTAATGCATGCGTTTGCTCTTCAAGAGACTAACCTAACCGTAACTTATTTAAAAACCCGACTGCGATCTTACAAGTCACGACCAAGACGAAAACAATGATCCATGCTAATATTATAAATGCAAAAGTGTATCTGTTACCTCTTCACGCTAAAACGACTTTGCTGAAATCTGACAAGGGGAGACTTTGAGACTCGGGAAAGGACATAGGATACTTTTAATCTCTGAAAAACGTACGGTTTTCTTGCGATAAACGATTTATTTGCATTGCGGGCGCCATCTAGCAACTCATAAATTGTAAAGTATAAAACCCTCCTTCTGGCGCTCGGATAAATGTTAACAAATTCGACCCCAAATACCAAATAATTTACCCCTAGGCATTATTTACCATTTAGTTTGTGTAAATAGCTCGTATCCATTCGCGTGACTTGCTTAAACCGCGGTTAAAGTTACGGCTCAACTCGACGACAGCCAGTTAAAATATTAGTGACACTATACATAAAGCTTACATAATTTGCCTTACATTTCAAATATATTTCGTTATCAAAGTGGAATCCAAAAGGCCGGCAACGCACCTTCTAATGTTGCGAGTGTCCATGGGCGACGATAGTTGCTTTCCATCAGGTGACCCGTTCACTCGTTTGTCCCTTATTTTATTTAAAAAAAAACATGTAATTGATACCCATTTTTGGCAGACCGAGGACCAGCCATGGAGGCTGATACTGACTACTCTGATGTAGACTTTTGGCTCAGTTTATATTGCTACATGACGCGTCGATGCGATATTTTACATGAGCCATTCCAAATTGTAAAAGGCTGCCTGATAATTCGATACAAGTTGATTGCATAAACTTATAATATACTGTCGTAAGTTTATGGTTGATTGTTATGTCAAATTTGCGTATATTTTCATTAGTGATTTTATAAAGAAGAGATAAAGAAAACGTCTTGGCTAAGGTCTCTAAACTAAGCCTAAGTTCATCGATGACTAGACAAAGTGTAAAATCGCTAGACACGACATGACATATTATTAAGTATCTGCCTACTTATTAGTAACTCTAATAATGTATATTATTACTTCCTTGAACTTCAGAGGTATAGATCTGCTAGGATGTACCATGAACAAAGACTACAATAGCAATAGATATGTCATCGATATTACAGAACTTAATATAAAAGATACGAAGCGAAGTAAGACGAAAGTTTGGTAGTATAAAACCGTATTTAAAATGTAGCTAACATTAATTGCACAAGCAAATAATTGTGTGATTTTCTTAGTTTTTAGCTGCACGACCTTTTTTCGGCTTGCACATTAAATTTTTAAATGCAATCCGAAAATGAAAATGCCATTTTTGCCATTTTTCTATATCAATACTTACGTGAAATATAAATTGGCATGTCATCTATCAGCATTTTAGATGTAATGAATTAACTGTGATCGTTTTTGTATTCACTTCCGTACGAATAATAAATACTAGTGTCGTATCTATCAGTCACAGATCTTCGCCCGCCGTCGACAATGAGTGATCAACTTCACCATTATTTATTCATTTTACACTTCTGAGAACCGAACGTCATGAACAGTGTTGTTTACGGCTCCCATGTCGGCCGTCGGACCTCAGGAGTTGTGATAATTAGCCTTAAACACTTCAAAACGGTCAGGAAGACGTAAAAAGCTATTATGGGTCCCGATTCTCATACTTCGAATATCGCTTGAATTTCTGTCTGTGTCACTCGAGTGAGAAATCTGAAATGTGGGAGTGAGACAGCCTGCAGGTTGAGCTACATTTAAGGTATTACCTGAAAATCGGATTCCAAGTAACGTGATACCTTTTTCCCGCAAGTTCTGATTGAAATGTTAGATGCTTTCATTAATTTCACTACCAAAAAATAAAAAACGCTTGGTTACATATTATGTATGCCAAATCCCAAATATTTGGATTTTGAACTTTGATAGCAAAATTTACGAAAGCATAGTTAAACACCTAGAGTAGTGTACCTACTGCCTCATAAGCACATTTCCCATAAGTGCTAAATTGCATCGTCGTTAAAAATGCATGAAAATGTTGACAGTCCATATTATACATTTGGCCTTTGGTTTGATAGAGCAATTACGTAGCTATTGTAAATGCCACTCCTCTGATATGTACATTTTAATCGTCCTAAACCTAAGACACCTAAAACAACACAAGTTAGTTAATCGCGAGCAAATAGTTGTTCATCTTAATTGTCAGTCAGCGCTACGATCGGCGGCGCATAACTTAGCTTATCAATTACAGCGCCCCAGGCGATAGCTCAGATTTATTACCCAGCTTGATCTAGCTTTCTAGCCTAATGGCGTGACTAGCTCGATATTTCCATCTGAACTTTGGGTGACAATTGATGATCTGATTGATGGGAGTGATAAGACTAGCTAAGCCTGCAAAGGCTAATAATATGCTGAAGCAGTGATCTTATTGGCTTACCCTGTTAAAATTCTGTATCTTAAATAGTCTGTTTTTTTTTTGTCTTTTTTATTTTCAAATTGGTCACAAACTCTTTCGGAACTGCCCTACATGATCGACGAGTACAGTTGATCCCCTTCGTACCTGCTAAAGTCTTTCTTTAATATTTGGCTGACTTTACAATTCAAGACTTTACAATTTCGAATGAGTCAACTTGTTAATGATTTAGAGAATTTGAGGTCCGAGAATTGAGCATCACTTACGTTTTGTGTTAGATGCCGTCTGCCGACTAATCGCATTTGAAGTTTCTTTGTGCACGACGGGATTTGCTTCTGATTGATTTCTTTTCTTATTGACTAATATTTTAACTTACTCAAGTTATTATAAGCCTTGAGATGGCGGGCGAGACACGTTTTATGTTGCGGTCCTTTGTACACCACCCCTATCACACACTTGCGGTCGAAGCAACCGCGTTATACAGCGTAACACGCTAAGCGAATATGTTTTTACATTTAAACAATAACATCTCTGATCTCTTCTCACGTTCGACATTTATTTTCTACTTAATTACGGCAAATTCGTTGCGCCAGAAACTTGTTTATTGTACATTTTTCCGGAATAAAAAGTATCCTATGTCCCCGGGACTCAAAGTATCTACATACCAAACAGCAAAATCGGTTCATCGGCTCGGGCGTGAAGAGGTAATAGACAGTCAGACACACTTTCGCATTTATAATTATATTAGCAAGGAAATAAGGATTAGTAAGGATTTATATAATAACTACTGCCCGCGGCTTCGCTTGTGTTAAGAAGTATTATTATATACAATATTTCATCCCCTATTTTTTTTCTTTAAGGGTAGAATTTATCAAAAGCGTTTCTTAGCGGATGCCTACGTCATACCATCTACCTGCATGCCAAATTTCAGCCCGATCCGTCCAGTGGTTTGGGCTGTACGTTGATAGATCACTATGTTAGTCAGTCAGTCACCTTTGAGTTATATATATTTAGATAGATTGACAGAATTTCTGGAGGTTCTGTTAGCAGATAGAACTTTCCGCTCGGCCGGAAGATATTTCTTTGTTAATAGTAGTAGTTCTCAAGCTTTTCCCACAACAGGCAAAACAACGCTTGCCAGATCTTTGCGGTGGTCTGGGTAATTTGTTTGACTGACTGAAGTGTTTCGATTAAATAATTCATCAATAATTATGTACAGTCGCGATAGTAAGTTTCAATTCTTAACCCAACAATTATTAATTGTATAAATTGAAACGTATAAAATATAAATTTACTAGATGACGCCCGTAACTTCGTTGCGCCAAAACTCGTATATCGCGCGGGAACCGTACACTTTTCCGGACAAAAAGTATCCTATGTCCTTTCCCGGGTCTCAAGTTATCTCCATGCCAAATTTCAGAAAAATCGGTTCAGCGGTTTGGGCGTCAAGAGGTAGCAGACAGACAGACAGACAGACAGACAGACGGACAGACAGACAGACATACTTTCGCATTTATAATATTAGTATGGATTATCATAAAAAATTAAGAAAGTGTACTAAGAATATACATTGAAATAGCTTGGTGGTAAATCAAAAACTTTTACTGACCTTTAAATATTACTTGTTAGTGACGTATCGCAGTGTAACGGAGCTATGTGGCTCCTCTTGGGGAAAAGCATTATATATCTAATGTGTTAATGAAGCTAGTTTGTAAAGGGCATATCGTACACTATTATTTTCTTACGTACAACAATACGAATGGCTTCTTTTTATTTGCTCGCGAGTGTACCTAAATCTCAATAATCTAAAACGCTAATTTTTTAAATGTTCGTGAACATTAACATGACTATAATCATAATTTGAAATTAGGCTTTTAAGTTTGAAGGCAATTTGAATGGCATATAAATACTTCATTAAAACCCACTCAAATATTATGATAAATCAGAAGAATACGCCGTCACAAAACTTTCATTGATACGCCGCGTACATTGAATGAAATAAGTTACCGATATTATTATAAATAAAAAAATTGGCCAAGTGCGAGTTAAACTCGCGCACGAAGGGCTCCGTACCTTAATCGAGCAAAAATAGGCTGAAAATTGTGTTTTTTGTATGGAAGCCCCCTTAATTATTTAATTTATTTAAATTTTATTATTGATTATATTAAAGTACAAATATAACTGAGTATTTCGTCAATATTTCAAGTGCCTATGTGTTGCAGTTATTGATATCGAGCAGAAAATAGCAAAAAAATCTCGTTTGTTGTATGGGAGCCCCCGTTAAATATTAATTTTATATTTTTGTTTTTAGTATTTGTTGTTATAGCGGCAACAGATATATACACAATCTGTGAAAATTTCAGAAATCCACCCATAGCGGTTCTTGAGTTACAACCTGGAGACACACAGACAGACGGACAGACGGACAGACATTGAAGTCTTAGTAATAGGATCCCGTTTTTACCCTTTGGGTACGGAACCCTAAAAAGTACGCGTGACACTCGGGGACTGCCGCGGTTAAGTTATTGCATATATAAAACCCCCCACACAGGTTTCGGTGACGGTGGCCAGTTTCATTGAAACCAGGCCTGTTGCGCAGGAGTAATTCTATAGTGCCCAAGTGTGTGCGCAGTACACAAGAGCCACTCTCTATTCCTTTACTCTCATAACCCAGTGGGACGGAAGACCGACACGACTGGCGGGAGATCAGGCGCAGGAGCGACTTTTTACATGCCAATCCGACGCATGGATCATCTTACTTGTCAGACAATCAGGTGATCAGCCTGCATAGTCCTCACCAAACTTGGAAATAATATTATGTTTCCAACGCGGAAATCGAACCCACGACCTCCGAGTCATGAGCCAGCCTGGTCCACACTAGCTGTTCCATAGCAATAGCTAGTGTGGCCTGTGCAGTCTGCCAAACTGAAACGATGTTAAGCCCGTCACAGACTTAGCTATAATATATATTAATATTATTATAGCTAGGCATATTACTATATATTTTCTATTTTATTAGCTACCAGAAATATATATTATAGCTGAGTGTGTGGTCACGCGAAAATTAGTATAGAAAATATATAGTAATATGCCTAGCTATAAAAATATTAATATATATATATATTATAGCTAAGTCGACGTTACGGAATTTCTTGATTAGATTGCAGCGCACAAAGCCTGCGATAAAAGCTATGCAATAGCTTTAAAATAATATTAGAAGGAGAACCTATGCAGAAGCCTACGTTTGCTCACAGTTCAAACAAATAAAATACAAAAGTAACTCAAATGTGCGGTTTCCCTGGGATAAGAAAGATCCAAATAGTTTTTCTTCCCCCATAACAATATACTTAATACAGTGTAATAAAATAACGAGAATATAAAAAGTATAATATGCACTGCGAAATCAGAATTCAGAACAAAATGTGATGGTAGAGTCACGATGGTTTGACGATCTCTGTGGCTCAGTTGGTGGGCTATTGGTAGCTCAAGCCGGGGGTCGCGGGTTCGAATCCCGCCGAAGGAACAAAAAGTTTTCAAAGTTCCTGGGTCATGGATGTGTATTAAATATAATGTATATAATAATGTGTATAATATAATAAAAATCTTAAATATATGTATAGTATAAAAGTATTAAATATTATATTTCCGTTGTCTGGTACCCGTAACACAAGTCCTTTAGGTACTTAGCACGGGGCCAGATTGACGTAGTGTGAAGCGTCCATAGTATATAATATCCCACCAAAAACATTTTCATGTAAAAATGTTGCCAAGATGAGAACATAATATTATAGTTGTCGTATCAAAAAGTAGTGAGATCACATGTAGAGCCAAGTTTCTAACCTTACATACTCAACCCTAAATCTAAAAACCTTAATTTTACCCTAAAGCGCGGCAAAATATTTGATAATAATATTATAAGGTGTCAGCCGCACGAGGAGAATCTATAAACTCTACACATTGTCAAAAGGGCTCCCATACAACAAACGTGTTTTTTTTTGCCTTTTTTGCTCTATATTAATAATGGCAACAGGTAAGTACTTGATTTTTTCTCAAAGTCCTTAGTTATATGTTTACTTTAATATTTAATAATAATATTAAAAAAAAATAAAAAAACAAACCCCATACAAAAAACACAATTTTTTGCCTAACTTTGCTCTATAATGGTACGGATATAGGTTAAGTTGGGTTTCATAATTTTTATGTTGTTTCAGTACTAATATAAATAAACAAATCAAAGAACTAGAATACTATCTAAAATATACAGATATATTATATATACAAACTTTAAAAATAAAACTATAAAAATAAAAACTTGCCCAAGTCGTCCCCATCTGGCAGAGTGCCCAGCAAGCTGACAGCATTGCCACGTTGGATGGCAATTGCTATCCGCTGCGACAGGTAGCTCCCAGCTCTGGGGTCTCGGGTGGCTTCAACAAGCTTCTTAGATATTCCTCTAAAAAGCTTATGTGCCCCCGGACCCCATGCGCCTAGAGTTTCCACCCCAAACGGTTCAAATATAAGATCTCCGCTGAGGTTCTCATATTTGCGCCGCTTGAGGTTCTCTGCTTGGTTTGCGGCTGCGCCCGCACAGCTCGAGGTGCTCTGAATATGGGACGAGGCGAGTGTGTCGACACAAGTAGCGTCCCACACAAGGGCCCGACCCACATTCCAGGGCACCAGGGTCATTCCATCGGGTCTCTTGCCATCGTCGCGCGCCAAACCGGAGGGCTCCAGTATCGCTGGCACGCCGGCAGTGACAAGAGCCCGACGAATGAGGTCATTCAGGTTGTGATGCCGTGAAAAGCGTCCGGCACTTCGCGAGCAGCACAACCCGTGGTGACCATAGCTGTCAACGCGCGCGCCGCAAACACACTGATGGGGGACGACATGGGGGACACCAAGACGCAGGGCAGTGGCAAGACGGAATGTATTACGGTCCAGCAATGTTCCTGTGTTTTTAGATGGCAGTGCCTGCAGCCAAGCTCCCGACTCCCACCTCTCCACGGCCAAAAGTCGAGCCCGTTCTAACGGCGCTGGTAGACGTGTTAAACAGTTTATTACGCACCAATTCGCAGATGGGCTCGTCCCAGAGCCTTTGGGAAGATGTGTTCTTGGGAACCTCGCTGCCGGCACTAGCAATGTCCCAGGCATCTTTGGCCTCGTCCGCAAAGGGAATGACGAATGGGCAAGATGAGGGCTCTAAGATTTTGGCTATTACTGCGCGATTTGCGTGGACCGAGGACAAGAACGCCGGTAAAGCTGTGTCCGATGTTTTTCGTATTCCCAGGCCACCGAACCTTACTGGTAGTGTAGCTTGGGTCCAGGAACGTTCATCAAATTTTATGTTTAAAATTGTGGAAAGCGTATGCTTTAGGGTGTCATCTAAGCTATGGAGAAGTTCTGGGAACTTCCAGAGCTGACAACACCGCAAAGCATACGTAAATTTTGGAACGAATAAACAATATCGAATCAGAGTAAATGCCATGTGACTGTTAATTTGGAGAAGACGATCTAAACTTTCACTAAAATTCCGTGTTTTTTCATTTATATAGTCCGGAAAAGAATCGGCTAGAACAGGTGAACCCAAGAGAAAAAGTGCACTCTTCTCAATCACTGATAATTCTGGGGCGACGGCCTTGAAACTGGAAATAATAATACTAATATTATGTTACATACCAAATTTCAGCTTTCTAAGACTTCAGGAAGTACCCTAACAGTTTTGATGATCGGTGAGTCAGTGACCAAATTGTGGATTTTTGGACACCTATAAAATCTAAAGTATAATAGCTACGATATTCAAAATTTGCGCATTTAATAACAATACCCATGTCATTATATCTTAAAAATTTCAACTATCTGACATTATTCAAACCAAAGTTACGAGGGTTCAAAAATACGACGAAACGTTTCGAGAAAAGGTAGGTAGTGCCCTTGCGCGCTTCGCTTGGCTCGTCTTGGCGGGGGCACTCCCGTGCCCCCAGATTATCTTTACGATTTTTGTGTACCTCCTTATTACCTCATAATTATTACAAGTTGCATCGCGCTTTCGCAACAAAACTTTTGAAATACTTTCGCGTGTAGCAAAAGGTTAATCTGGAATCGCTGTGGTCGTTTCATCTCTATGTGACCCTTAATATTCTAAATTTTATTCTAAAAGCTAAAAGATCATCTCTAGCATATAACTGTCATGTTATTTACGAGTATAAAATTCAAATAAGAACTATCGACCTACTGCGGCCCACATCCTAGATGCTCCTGGCATGTCCTATTACCATAATGTCCACCTGATAGATATAGATGTCGACTGTTTTATTGCTAATAACTATGCCCACGCTAATTTGTCGTGCATAGACAAAAACTAATGGGCCCCACACACTATACGACTGAACAAAAAATATTTCAGTATTTTCCTATATAGTTAATTATGATTGTAGAGAGCGTAAAGCAGTTAAAAACTTAAAGTAATAGTATACGACATAGTACGAAAAGTAATTGTTCTGAACATTAATATTTTTCGATACCACAAAATACAATTTATGCGAAAATAATGAAACTTAATTTCCAAGTACATAACAAGTTGAATTTTATTTACATACCCTCATTCGCGTCTATTTATCAACTGCGCTTGCGCAATGCTAAATTGTATAGAAATCAAAACGGCGATAATGATCGCAATACTGGCTTCTCCTTACACGTATTCAAATGGCCAATATAAATATTGTCAACATTAATCCCGGTGTAAACGGTGATTGGCAATGCCCTGAGGCTGAATTACGATCATTATGAGCCGCCTGGTAAGTAATGGGCGTATAGTTAGCACCAGCTAACAGCTATTATGTTAAAAGTGTTATTTACATTTTGTCTGTTCGAATAATTTAAGTATTAAATAAATATGTCGCTTGTTATCTTTCAATCTGAACTACATCACGATATAGTTCCTATGTTTGAAGCTTCCTTCGCTTATGCTCCGCTGTAACTGAGCCACAGTTACAGATTTTCAGTTTATGCTAAGAAGCGATTGAGTTTGATTGATAGTGTTGTTATCAATCGTCAATCAAATATGTTCTCCATCTGGTTCATCATAAAATAGGATGATATTTTGTACTCGTAAAATTAAATGGAGTTAAAAAGGTCTCATATCTTTTTTTTTTCAGATAAATAAATTTACTGCTCTTTTTTTCTGATTAAAATATCAACACATAGTCGCATTAAACGCTTGTATGTCTAGTAATCACTTGTTAAGGAAATGATATATATTCTAACGCGTTACCGGTAATTATATGACATTAGATATATGATATAATTATATTATGTTAGGTGCAGAGGCGATAATCGGTCTGTCATTAACCAGTGTGCATGTGCCCTTATTCTGCATGTTATTAATTACCAGTCAGTTAAATTAAACGTACCTAGTTTAACTAGCAGGTAAGTGTTAAAAAATCTAATATGTTATTAAATCACATTTAATTTTATTCAGTCTATAGATACAGGTATTTTGTTTTATTGACAATGAAAATTAAATAATTTTACACCTATTTAGTGGTAAAATGTCGCGACTGCGTGCATTTAATTTACGAACCGAACAGGGAAATAAATATTTTATGACGTCATAAAATCAGCTATGCAGTGTAAAGTCCCCCTTATAAAGTAGCACAAGCATTTTGTTTGAGTGGCTATAACTGATCGAATTTATACCGAAGCTATTACAATAAATTTCCGAATACTGTTTTGATAATCTTTGGGAATAATTGACTGGTCGTAGGTACCGGGTTAACTTAACCTTAGAGGCTAGAGCAGGGGTTCGCAAATTGGGTTGCGCGGAATCTTTTTGTGTTGCATTCACAGGGTACCAAACCAACGTTCTTATCAGATTTCATAATAGTAGTCAGCAAAAATTTTGCCCTGACTTGGGCAGTCGAGTTTTCCCGTACTCTCAAACAAACAAATCAAAATCTACATTGAGTTTACCTTTGTTGATTCTTTAGACAATATGGTCAGTTTACATTATTCCTATCCACAGATCCAATCCAGCACGTGATTGGATTACTGGATTGGAATAATGTAAACCCGCTATTACTCAATCAAAAGCGATGCGTGCGCGTGGAAAGGTAAACTCAAAACCTCAAAAACTTGGCATTTAATACCCTGATTAGAAATATGTAGAGCCCCGATATGTAGAGTACGATGGTGGGAAAGACTTGCGACTTGCGAGTAACTTAGAATGAAATCGATTCGATTATCGCTTATTTAGGGAGTTCTAGCGCATGTAACCTAATATTTTTAACCACAACTTTATATGGAAATTTTTCGAGAAAATATCTAAACCGATTTTCTAGCGGAAATCATAAATAAGGGAACACAACGCCTCCGAGTGTTGATAGATCTAATATGAATCGATTAAGTGATTCCGATGCGGAGATTAGCCGAGCCGTTATTATAACCGATGGGGGCTATACCGTGATCGATAATGTTACTTATAAAATAAGTAATTGGGTATTTGATACTCTACTAGTCGTAATATATTTTCGTAAAGCCGGCTTTGGCATACTTTACGGGCATTTTGACGTTTTGGCTTAGTTTGTTTTGATCCAAGAACTACTTCATTAGTAGAGAATTTGCCATGTAATAATCAAAAGTTTTGCTCCACCAAGGAATTATTCAGGATTAAAGATAGGGAAATATGGAATACTTCACGAGTCGATCGTTTTGCTATGTACCAGAAAAAATCCCCTGTAGCTTTCAAAGGATTTTGGTATGCTAAGATTTTGTTCTGGCAGGGAAAAATACACTAGTGTAGCATATTGGCATGTTATCTCAAAAGTTTGACTTAATCAGGCAAAATTTCACGGATATATTTAAAATTCCCAAGGAGGCATATAAGTATATACACAGGCTGTAACAAAAAGTTAACTCTCTACAAGAAACTCTCTAAAGTATTTATCACTTAGTTTTGTTACACTCTGCATAACTTACTTGAGACATTTAGGGTCCGATCCTGACCTATGGTCTATCTGAGTCTACTTGTGGAAGCGCACACAGTTATTTTAGTAAGTTTCTAGCGAGTTTCTAGTCACAAATTAAACAATTCACCTCAATTTCTTTCTTTCATCAAATTCCCAAACAAACCACCCTGTAATAAATATATTTTTTTATCGAGCGAGGGGTCGCCGTATATCATTCGACGTGTACCCTCGCCACTTCACCAGGCGGCACAAATCGTGCGCAGGCGCACCGACGATGAGTTGATGGCCCAACCACGTAACAAACATCCAAACACACGTAAATTGTGTTGTATAAATAATCCTGGCTCATTGTTTACCTTGTGCACTATAATCGTAAAATTTAAAAACTATAAAGTGGATTTATTATGATTATGTCCGTGGGAGTACATTAGTGGGTTAATAGTAATAAAATTAAGGAAACTTAAGGTTCCCTTAAGAAAGTAGATAAAGAATTTTATAACTATTAATATGAAGATTGATATAACTTTGCACAACTCAAGAATAGTTCTGACTCTGCCTCTGCTTTTAGTTAGATAAGTTGCTGATGACGCTGTAGTCGGTACGCTCAAAAAAGATTCCGCATCCCACGAAACTGCATATTTTTCAGCGATATTAAATAGTACTATCACCAGATGTCCATTGCCCATCGTCAAGTGTCTAGTCCAATGTGTCAGAAAAAGACAAGCACATTCGATGCGTCATTCGCTGTGTAAAATTTTAGTAAACAGGGTAGTGGCAAACTGCATCAAAATTGATCCAGCAGTTCGAACAATGAAAAACCACTTCTTATAACTTGTAGCAATAATGAGAACAAATCAATCGTGATCGGAGGTCGAACCCGCGCTCAGTCACTAGCCCCATAAAACTGAATTGAGCTATTGTGCTATTGTTGCCCCATACTTTTCCTTTCAAGTAATTAGTAATGCTATGTTTTTCTTCACTTTTATTGGCACAAAAGCTCCTTGAGCTTAGGTTGTTTGCCGTCTCTGTGCTGATTCGGAAGTTCAAAAAGGGTTTCGACTTTCGACCGCACCACAGAATATATTATTATATTAGTAGTACCAAACCGCACTCAGAGACATATTTTAGTGTCTAAACACACCATGCCGAAGTTCGGCATGATTACGTCAGCAATGTCAAACGCATACAATATAACGCGACGGAATTTCGGCATGGTGTCATCGGTAATTTAAAATACATTGCAGGCGGAATCATGCCGAACTTCCGCCGCGGAACTTCGGCACGTTGTGTTTAGACACTTAAAGTTGATTAAACTTCAAAAAGTAACAGTTTGACAGATATGGGGCTTTTGTCAAAATCTGCATTTAATTACAGTTAAGTGATTAATATTCGTCACTGAGTGCGGTTGTAATTAGTGCTTTTAATCTGAGAATCAACGAGACATTCGAGTAATGAGAATTCTTACTTTTAAATGATACTAGATTATTTAAATCTAAGTGTGAGTTTGATAATTTATGAAACAATGCATTGTTTAAGCGCCATTACATATTTTATACTGTAGTCTAAACAGTATTATATTATGTGTATACTGTAGTCTTAAGTCATCGAATACATTACAATAATATTATGTATAATCTTCTGAAAGTACTACTTTCTGCACATTTATAATATTATTTCACAATAGTCGAAATCTTGCTCTTATTAGGGTTCCGTACCTGAAGGGTAAAAACGAGACCCTATTACTAAGACTTCTTTTCTGTCTGTCACCAGGTTGTATCTCAAGAAGCGCTATAGCTAGACATCTGAAATTTTCACAGATTGTGAAAATCTATTGCCGCTATAACAACAAATACTGCAAACAAAATAAAATAAATATTAATTAAGGGGGGCTCAGATACAACAAACGTGATTTTTTAGGCCTTTTTCGCTGTATATTAATAATGGCAAGAGGTAGGCACTTGAATTTTTCACACATTATTTTGTTATAATTATGTGTACTTTAGTATTTACAATAATATTTTAAAAAAATAAGGGGGGGCTCCTTAGATACAAAAACACAATTTTATGCCTATTTTTGCTCTGTATTGGTATTTGGTACGGAGTCCGACTCGCACTTGGCCGATTTTTAGAAATGAACATCTCCAGCTAGCTCGAGATGTTCACTTCTAAAAGTCGGACGGAGAACATCTCCAGGATGCAGCAATACCAATGAAAATGAAACAGTCTTCTGTTTCGATTACTTTGGTGTCGGAATACATAACACCCGGTGTTAAGAGGATATAACATCCTTTCCTACTCTGCGCCGGCGGTCTAATCTTCCTCCGCCTTACTAATTTTCGACCATAAATTAACCATTCCAAAAAAACTGCACATAGCCGCTGAAGAAGTTTTCATCTCAAAAATAATAATTATTATTTATCAAAGAAATCTGGTTGGTACCTTTTAAATAATTTGTAAATAGTTAGAAGTTAGGACAACTTTAGAAAGTAACTCTCACCATGTTGCCAGTATGTACATGTATGTTCGATATTTCCCCAAAACGTGGGAATCGTGACGGTATCGGTAACGAACTTGATTGCACAAAGGTTGCGGGGACTTTCTCCGTATCTTATCTACGAGGTGGCCAAATAACGGCCATAGACACGGCTAGGAGCGCGTCTGGGCCCGCGCCATAGACAATACGGTCAGGAGTGAGTCGGGGCCCGCGTCATAGACAAGGCCAGGAATGAGTTGCATGAGATAGCGTCGAGATTAGATTGAGAAAGAGTAGTATAGTTTCTGAGAGCAGTTTTTATATGAATACTACAAATGACCCGTGAATTTTGTATCATTTTCCTCGTAATATAAACCTTCCCTGGACTTAGACGACTAAAATTAGCCAAATTTTTTTACGTGGTAGAGCCATGCTTCAGCACGAATGGGCCGGCTCGACCGGAGAAATACCACGGGCTCACAGAAAACCGGTGTGAAACAGCGCTTGCGCTGTGTTTCGCCGAGTGAGTGAGTTTACTGGAGGCCCAATCCCCTACCCTATTCCCTTCCCTATTCCCTTCCTTACCCTCCCCTCGCAACATCAGAAGAGCTGCCGTTTGCTTCGTTGCCGGCCTTTTAAGAGGGGGTACGCTCTCTTCTTGAAGGTTTGCAGGTCGTTTAGAAGCTACGGTGCCAGTCGTAGAGACAGACAGACACGTCAAACTAACACCCCTCTATTTTCGTCGAGGGTTAAGAAGTAGGTAAATATCGATTAGTGAACATAAATTAGTATAAAAGAAACAAAGTAACTCAAGTATTACGGTGACAATGAACTTTACGAGTAACTGAGGCTGTTTCAGTTTATTGCTCCGGTCAGACCAATAACGATTTATAGATATTAGATACTGAATATACAATATGACACATATAAGAACAGACAGACAGAATTGAAGACATGAGTGGATAGAGTAGGTAACGTAACTAATATTTTACAACTTAAGGGCAATTAAGTAGTTATTTTTTCCCTTATAATTTCAACAAACCGATATAATTAAGTATATATAAGTTGTAACTTGCCTGCTTTATCGTCTATCTAATGTCCACATAGAATCCATTTTTTTATTTCCAATCATTATCCTGGTTTTAAAGCTTCCATTTATGAAAAACTAGCTTTTGCCCGTGGCTTCGCCCGCGTGGAATTTTGAAAACGTCATAATTTCAGGGGAAAAAAAATAACTTTATAAACGTAAAATGTAGCCTATGTCACTCAGGAATACACCTGCATCTTCACCATTTTATTTAGGTGTTAAAATTTATGCAATCGGACCAGTAGTTTCAGAGATTACCTCCTACGAACAAAAACAAACTTTACCTCTTTGTTATAATATTAGTATAGAAGTGTAGAAAACGTCATGTTAGTTACCTACTTCATCCACTTGTGACTTAAAATATATAATGATACTCGTAGTAGACTTGACATACAAAATATATGAATTGCATATACAGTGATCACTACAGCTAGAAAGAAGCCGTAACGTCGGGATTCGGGAGTAGGAAAAATGCTCCTCAACAAAATATGTTAGTGCGTTAGTGCTAATTAACTTTTGCATGGCTTCATACGAATATCCTAAAAATAATTTATATTTTATTTATATCTTAATCCTATGATTTCGTCAGTGATTGATGATCAACACAGTCTATGAAGATTCCATTTTTTTTATGAAATAAAGGGGCAAACAAGCAAACGGGTCACATGGACAGCAACTACTGTCCGTAAATGTCCTAAGAGCCCGAATTTATAATAATTAGGAATGTAAGTTAGGATTGGTTCGAAAATGACAACATTTTGAACATAGTATTTTCCTCCCCTAAGCCGTAAAATTAGGAAGGAATTGATGATAGTGTTGTTTGCAATTTTATCCAAGTGTTGTATTTAACCAAAGTGAAATTCCAAAAAAAAAATGGAAAATATTCCAAAAAGAAAAACAAGGTAAGCACAGTTAAAATGTTATACTTATCAAGATTTCGTAAAAGCTATAATTCTCAAACTCTACATCTTAGTCTAAATATTTGGCTCCTTCAAAGAGTGAATAGTTAAATTATATTTCTCATTAATTTAGAGCAAAATATAGCTTAATATGTTCATAAATTATAAATACAGCAAAATGTCTTAGCCCCGTATAATATTATATACACGATGAATGCCACTCTGCCACTGTAGGTTATAGGTTTGAGAATAATTTAATTATTTCCTAATCGCCATAAAACAATAACTGTATATTTAAACACTAGAAAAGTCACACGGCAAAAGCTTTTACAGCGTGATCAAAATAGCGTTAATACAACGATAAAGTTTATAGGTCTGTAAATTTTAATTCGATTAAGATTATAGTAGTTTTACTTAATTTTACAGAACTTTACTACTCACCGCGTAAAGTCAAGTCCATAACGATAAAACACTTTCACTGAAACACAACAATTTTCCCACCGAAATCACTGAATACCACTTACGCAGAAACATTCGAAGGGTCAATTTCAATTTACACTTTTTTTAAATTTTCGAATAACCTAAAAATCCAGCCAGCACTTTTACGTTCGATTTTTTTAAATACTTCAAAACATTCAAAAACTGTAAATTTAAATTTCTAAGTTTTTAATTTTCGAAAATCCTGAAAAACACCAGCCCACAAAAAGTTTTTTTTAATCCACGGTCCGGCACTGAAATACTTTTTAGCGGCCCGTTTTTTTAATTATTTTAGGCCAAATATTTTATGCGTCTTTTTTTAACTTTTTAAAATTGGCATACGCGTTCCATTTCGTGGCGTGCTGACAGGCTGCGCGTGCGCCGGGCAGGCGGGCACTGCGCCGGTATTGAACTTGCGCGGCTTTCGCAAGTCGCAACTGATTGTTTAACGATCCCGATAAAAGTCCACACTAAAAGTACCGCTAACGTTATTGATAATATTTATATCGGGACATTATGCGACGATTTACAGCTCACCCACGATCTTGGAAGGACAGCGAGGAAAATGCCGGGAAAATTGCAGGAGAATTTTCTTTTATAGTTTAACAAACATAATCTAATATATAAAATTCAGTGTTTGTACGCGAAGGCCTCCAAAACGGCTCAACCGCGATTTTTATATATTACTAACTGTCCCGGTGAACTTCGTGTCACTTTAAAACCTTCCCTGGAGTTCTACGAATATTTTAAGACTAAAAATCAGCCCAATTCGTCCAGCTATTTGAAAATCCATATATATATATATATATATATATATATATATATATATATATATATATATATATATATATATATATATATATATATATATATATATATATATATATATATATATATATATATATATATATATATGATTGTATGTACATATTCGTTAAGCCTAAAGCTTGAGAAAAGGTTTTTACTTTTTATCTACTTTTTATATTGATGCTTACTAGAAACAATTTGTATGGCAAAACAACGTTTACCGGGCAGCTAGTATTATTATAATAGTATTATGTAGCATAATATTTTGTGTTTTTTTAACATGGGGTATATTTTATTACTATTATGTTTTTTACATGGTTTAAGTACCTACCTATTTTTAATCTTATATTTCAAACGACAATCTTTATAAATATTTTTATGGCAACGGCTGCCGATATCCTAGTAAATGATTTGAATATCCTAGTTATTAATTTGCTAAAGTGTAAAAGAAATCATTTTAGTGAGATTTATTGCAAAAGCGTTTAAAAAGCTCTTTTTCATAAACTAAATATAATAAAAGTTCTATAAAAGATTGTAGAGTATTTCAAACAACACGACATAATCATAATTATCCTAAAAATTAAAATAAGTGAATTACATTTAATCACTAGGAATTACATTTCGGTGTTTAAATGTTTTACAGATATTTTCAAAACATCTCAGTAATCATAGTCATAACGGGTTAACTAAACAAAGTTAACTGTGGTTTAAACAGTACTTATTAGTGGGCTAAGTTGAGTAGCTTTAAACTTAGTTCCACGAATTGTCTTAAGTTTCCTACCGAACCTGAATACTTAATTTGCAAACCAAAAGGTGTCCTGTTTTTAACATATTGTCTATCCTGTGCGTATTGAAAATTAACCATTGTTTGTTTGCAACGGGATTTGAAACTCTACCACCGGGGTTTAAGGTATGTTATTGAGTGTATCGATCTACAATAGAGCAATGTTTTCCAATTGTTATAGGTAGTACTGAAGCAATCGCTCAAAGCTCTTGGTTACAGTGGTGTAAGTCATTAGCTTCAATGAGCTTAATGAGCTTCGTGTAGTGGTCGTTTGCGAATTGTTATTACGTGTGAGTTTAATAAGTATTTAAGCTCCGTTTAAACAAAACACTAGCCTCAATAATACCATTCGAAAAAATTATGAAAAAGTTAAGTTCAAAGTGCACTCTTTCAAAGCTTTCAATTTTCCTGCATTTCCATTTCACATTTTAATGTCGTTGACAGCTTAAGAGTTGTTTTTTGTTAGTCCTTAGGGTCAATTCAGACCGCAACGCGACGAGGCGAGGCGAGGCGCGGCGCGGCATAAATTTGTATGAATTTGACAGATTTCAATTGCGTGAGACGTCTAGCGAATCTGTCAAATCCATATAAATTTCGAAATGCACGCGTCGCGTTGCAGTCTGAATCAACCTTAATACACACAACGGATTGCACTCTGGACTGACTGCAATAAAAACAATTCAGGAGCAAGTTTGTTTGTCCGTGGGAGAGCCATGCTTCTGCACGAATGGGCCGGCTCGACCGGAGAAATACCACGGCCTCACAGAAAACCGGCGTGAAACAGCGCTTGCGCTGTGTTTTGCCGAGTGTGTGAGTTTACCGGAGGCCCAATCCCCTACCCCCCTAGAAATGCCGCAGTTGAAAAGCAATTTGTTATCCCAGGAGGGTACCAACTGCATTGGAGAATCCCTCTCTGGATATCCATGCTCAGGAACCCCTTTAACTGAACGTGGACGTCCAGGCTGCCCCTGCAAAATTATTATTTTAATGCGAGATAGACATTTTACTCATCCCAAAAAAGTGCAGAACACCGCCAAAGAAGTTTTTATTTAAAAAACTTTTTTATTCCATTTTCAAAGTTCGGTTTAAACATGTTGTCTTTAATTTTGATCATGTATCGGTCGTATATCTTAAAATCTAACGCACAGATATGAATTATTGATTCCAATTAGCCGAGAGGAAGCTGTCAGTGGGATTTCGTAATCAGCTCGATAAGGCGTACACACGTTTATGTTAAATTATTGTTAAAGTTCAAAATACACTTTGGGTTAGGTTGGCACAATATCTGTATCAATGTTATATAAAGCTGAATTCGTTTGTTTGAACGGTTAACGCGCTAACCTCAGGAACATAAAAATATATTTTTGCGTTGCATTTCCTAAGACTCTCTTTAAAACTCTTTCGGGTTTCTATCCTTTCCCAATTCCCATTTATATTGTAACCATGTCAAGAGCCGCACATTTAAGACATTTTATAATGGGAAATAATAAAACGAGCGAATAAAAAATTACTTTGCGACTTATGATGAACATACTGTTTTAATAACATGAGCGGTATTAATTTGACTAAGCGAAAAATAAACTAAACTAACGACTAATATTGATTTATAATAAAATCCAGAACGAGCTTACAAAATGTGGATTGCGATTAATCTATTTCAGATATTAAAATTCTATCCGAGCGACTAGACTGTATTACTAAGTGAGCGACTGGAAATACATAGCGGGCATAGGTTATCGTAGTTATTTTTTTGTAAACCACCCAGAAGTAGGAGCCCCGCGTAGCGTGGCTCCGTCAAATCATAATTGAAGCCAGTTGTTATTTTTTGGTACAGGTTGCCATTAAAATTTTACCCATTTTTTGACGTTTCGATTTTTATATATAAACGGGGTTTATTATATAAAAATCGAAACGTCCTCTGCCCCCTAAATTATTGGGTATGATTCTAAACTTTTACCGTTATATAATTTAAGTTCCTACAAATAGAACAATACATATTTTGGGATCATCAAATCAAATCCTTTCTATCTCTGTTAGCTACTACTTTTTTTCAAATAAAATTGTGAAAAAAAGTGGTAGTACATTTAAAATTGTTGTTCCTCTTATCCAAATAAAGCTACTCACAAAAAAATTTGCTTGATAGTAATAAAAAAAAAACTCTTCTATCCCGGTCCATAGTAGTCCCTGAATAAAAGTGTTTCATCAAATAGTTATTTCATATTCATTTTTTTGTTTTAATGTGTGCTCATTATAAGAGTATAATGAGTTTGAAAAATACACTAATGAGCAGAGTGCTCATTAGTGTATTTTTCAAAGTGGTTTTTGGTATTCGAAACACTTCATTTAAGATAAAATGCCGCTCAGTATAAAAATTACATTTGCCAAATATTGAAAAAAATGCAGGACGTAACGTTGACACTCAAACAGATATAAGGTCGCTCAAAAATTATAAAGCTGCTCATTTTGTATTTTAAGTAACTCAAATAAATAATTTCTAAGTTGCTGTTCTGTTAATTTCTCGTCACTCACTCTCATTCGCTCAAATTCTATAACCCAAATTTAGTAATTTTGACACCTAAAACTTTAATTTACAGTCACTCGATTAAATACTACCCTTTTATAATTAATATATATTACTTAACTTTAATTTAATGTATAGTTCGACAAAACATGCATGAAGTTTGTGTCATTAAATCATCATTGAATCAAAGTTAAGTTATTATTTAAATTCTCTAAATGCGGCCGTTAGGCATGCTCTATTTTATTATTAAACTAGCTGACTCGGCAAACGTTGTTTTGCCACTTAAATTATTTCTAGTATCAATGTAAAAAGTAGATAAAAACCTATTTTCAGGCCTAACGAATGTTTACACAAAAATTTCATTAAAATCCGTTGAGCCGTTTTAGAGGAGTTCGCGCACAAACACTGTGACATGATCATTTTAAATATTAGCTTGCTGCCCCTAACACTGTCTCGTTAGATTTTCACGTACGAATTCCCAGTTCCCAGCGAAACGCCGCGATCGGCGATACTGTCGAAAAACCTGCCCATTACAGCTACGTGTCGAAATAACGGTGTATATCGGGGCTAAAATACAGGCTACAGCGTTTCTCAGGGGCCCGATTCTGGCAGCTCGAACTTCGATTGCAGGCTGTCATAACGCAGCTTTGTCCCAACGAGCAGTGCGGTGTCTTAGGTTGTTACCCCTCTCGCTTCGTCTCGAGAGGTGCCAATTTGTCTGTCGTTGCATCTTCCCATGGTGCACCATATGAACGGTAAACTGTGCAAAACGATGGAGCGCAGGTCTGACGCAATGCGCTATGAGGACTCGCATTAGTCAGAGTTTATACGCACGGTAAGTCCGAATCTAGCCGAAGTACTTGTATCACTTCAATTCTGCATACCACTCAATTCTAAGATTTTGATTTTTACCCCACTGACCCAGAAGCTTGGCTTTACAGCTGAATTATCATCATTAGATTAGTCTTGATTGATAGAGTAACACTATATCGTAAAAGGTTTTTTTTTTACTTTAACTTTCAGAAGGCTTACAATGATTTATTACGTAAAGTGTGCCTTTAAAAAGTCTTATCACAATTTACAGTTTCACCAATGTTTATCAACAGAATCGTAATACTCCTTACCGCCGCCGCTTATGCCTCAGGCCACAGCACACACCCTGCGCGTAGTTTTGATACCGGCGCGATGAATCTGACAGCCTCTCGTGTTGTCGACGCTCATTACTATTCATAACACATATTGCCACACGCATTCCCCGGTAATGGGAAAATTTGTTTTAAGCATTGAGCTTCCATTTGGAATGGCTGCACTCCACAAACAAATAGGTATCCAAATTAAATGGCGTTTTCACTATTCAAAGATTTTTGACTGTAAACACGCCATTTAGATTGATCTGCTCGGTAATAGCCAGATTTTGATTTGCTCTTCTATTTAAGTACCTATGGCAATATCTGGTCAAGGGCGAGCTGGTGTACGAAGGGCCCAAACTGGCAAAAAATAAGTCTATAAGAGTTAAAATTACAACGTTACACGTCGATGAGAAGCATTTAAGTTAGCCATTTAAATAGAACTTCATTTAAAACACAAGAAGGTAAACATTGAATTGACATATCTGCCGCCCGTGGTCGGCTATCCAAATTTTAGATGCGTCGCCTCGCCTCGTCTCATGTCTACTGGACCCTAACAAGTAAATAGCATGTTACTAACATAACAAGCTACTAAAGACTTGTTATGTTTTCGTCTTCCGTACTGATCAGTTACAACTAATAGATAAGCTATGATAAGTGATAACAATTTGTTATCAGCCACTTATCGGAGAAAGTTTATTTTGATTGCTGGTACACTTTGAATATCAGCTCTGTTATAAATCATGCGGGCTTGTAAGAGTTCAGTTTGAGGGTTAATTATGTAGGTATTGGGTAGTAGGTAGTAGGTAGTAGGTAGTAGGTAGTAGGTAGTAGGTAGTAGGTAGTAGGTAGTAGGTAGTAGGTAGTAGGTAGTAGGTAGTAGGTAGTAGGTAGTAGGTAGTAGGTAGTAGGTAGTGGGTAGTATATGTAGGTAATAAAGTATCATCAGATAACATTTGTCGCTTTTGAACTAGTACAATCATAATTTCTTGATGTACATTGTGCAATATGAGTAGATACTTATTAACTCGATGTGGCTTTTAATTCGTATGAAATAAATTAGAAACTAAAGCAATTATACGTGCCGGATGGACCAGAAAAGGATAAAAGAAGGAAATACAAGGAATACAAAACCGTTTGCACTTTTTCAAGGATTTTATTTGGAATTTGCGATGACTTTTGTCATGCATGCGTTACGCGAGATTCAAATTCTAAGCCAGCATCCATACTTCAGTCTGTCTATTACTTCTTCAGGCCCAAACCGCTGAACCGGTTTTGCTGAAATTTGAATTACTTTGAGTCCCGGGCAAATGTTTAATTCCCGGGCGATAATTGGCGCAATGAAGTAGCAGGCGTCACCTAGTAATATTATACGTAGCATCCATCCATCCATAAAGAGTCCAGACTCCGTAAGCGTCAGTCACTCAAGTTTTGACTTGGTCTAAGTTAGTATTGTAGAGAGTCGGTCAGTAGCCATGTACACTTTGTACAGTAGCTAATTCACAATACAACTGTGAAATGTGACTCCGAAACTTTTAGAGGTGTGAAACTGTGAACGCTTTTATCGCATTTCATAACTGACATAATATTTTAACATCAATCAACGAAAGTTGATTTATCATGGGGTCACGAAGAGACACCAGCCAATTTGTCAGATATAAAACGACGCTTGGACTACGTTCTTAACAGGCCTCTTTCTTTGTGCGAAGAGGTGTAATATCATAATATGACATGTCAATCTTGTAATAACTACAGAACAACACAGACTAAGGAAGTCGGTTAAAAGAAATTTCGCATAAAATAGGATCAAATAGTTTCAATGCTGCCTGCTTTTTTTACCCGACTGCCAGGAGGGTTATTAAGTCCTTTATTTTGTGCTCGTAGTTCTAAAAAAAGGCTGATGTTCACCTGAACATCAGCCTTTTTTTAGAAATGCAACAAAAAATTTGTAGGTACAAACACACAAAAATAGTACCCTATTATTTTTGTTGCATTCTTAATTTAATCTTAAACTCCATTGAACTAGCTTCAAAGTTCAATTTTAGTTGCCACTAAAGCTTTATTGACAATCTATAATAGATCGGCCTCGCAAGCTAGATCTATCGAAACCCAAAATTCTTCCTGGCCTCAATACCGGCCGAAGTCCTGGCCTCATATCGATCGTCACTTATCAGTCCCAATTACGTAAGTCCCATGTGTGGCCCGGTGCTATCTGACGGCGCCGGCGCTCTGTCGCAACCGTGATAATGAATGGTGCCAGGTACAACGCATGACCAGCGAGCTTGACGGACGAGCGAACTGATCCGGTTGGCACTTACACCTTATTGTCAAGGAATAAGGCTCAAAAGTGCTAAACTGGAACTGTTTTTGATGGTACACAGACGACAAAGGGCCGCTCCAGGGTTTGCGTCGAATAGGGTTGCCAGGTAAACCTATAAGCAGGACCTGCTCTTGTAATGAAAAGACCGGGCATTCGCAAGAAGATTGTACGTGCGACAACATAAGCAAGCGTTTGACAGAAGATCTTGCACAATCTCTTGTTTTCTATTTCATTGCTGTAGCAATATACAAATTACCTGCGGATTTATTTTTATCTGAACGTCTGGTAGGTGGTAACCCTACCGCTGAAGACATGCGCTTTGATGCATGTCACGATTCACGATTCTATGCAGCATTTTGCACACTTCGCACCCAATTTGTAGTAACTTATAGTGTGCCAATGGTTGTTCACTCAAACAATGTATCAAAAACGATGACTTTAGTTTCTTGACGACTCTGGGCCTGTTTCACCACTTCCTGATAAGGGCACCTTATGGATAGGCTCTCCACAACTTATTTAACGGATTAATCCCTGGAAAACGCGCATTATTTAGCAAAATATTATCGTTTCCCTTGTTTACACCCTCTTACCATTGCCTTACCAATTCGCCCCACTCTGTCAACACGTCAATTATATTCCAATAAATTACACTTTCCGTTAAGCAAACGTTTGCGCGACGTTTTTCTGCGCTCCGCCGCCTCGAGGGTACTCGATATAACGTTGACGCAACGTAAACACCGCAACATTCAATCATAATATTGACAGACCTCCCTGCACGGGACATTTGCGAAGTAATTCCAATCGGCGCGCGCGCAGTTTTAAAAGGGAACTGGTTGTGAGTTATGGCGATAGCAAAGGTAGAGTCAACGGCGGAATTATTTATAGCCTTCTTCGTCGATGCCTGAAGCGAAGACTTCTTAGTTTCGTTCATAGCTGTTGTAAGCGAGAAAGAAATTAACGCGAGGGTGCGTGCAGACCCTAGATGGAAGTTTTTAAGCGAGGTTCTATAGAAAACTAAATAAATGGAACACGAAAATTCGAAATCAAATTTTAGTAATGGATGTGGATGGATAGGTTTTGAAAGTAGTTGCACAAAATTTCATCGATGCTTATAATCGGAAGGTGCTAATTTCTGATGCGCAGCATTGGGCTCGGGATGGGACTCGAATAATTGCAATAGATGCATTTGAGTCGTAGCATCAGGGCCCCTTTGGATACAGACTGTAGAGAAACGGCTGATGCTCTATCAGATATTAAATATTACTCTCCGCGCGTCCCCGGTCTACACTTCCTCAGTTCCTCCGTCTTACGAATTTTCGATCCTGGTTAGTAATCATTTTTAACCGCTTAAAAATGTGTAACCTAAGTAGATTTCACTTTAAAAAAATGATCGGCAGGTCTCGGCATCGGTAACTCAGGCCACTCGTGACCATCGGCGCAGGCGCAGGTTTCGTGTAGTTCATTACTCCAAATACAGTCTGCGCGAATCGCACGCCATGTTTTACTTCTGAAATAACTTTGTTCCAACTACAGACATGTTCAACATTTTATCCTGTGTGTTTCACAAATTAAGGACTAATAACTATAAAATGTTTTTTTTATTAGGAATATTTTTCCTTCATAATGGATAGCCCGGTTTTTACTAAACATTAGATTTTATTGTTTAATATTCCTTATCTTCTATTAAATTTTTTACGCTTTCTGAAGCGTAAAGTTTTATTTCAATGTATTTTTGGCCAATCGAAATTGAAATAAAATGAATCATGTAATGAGAATCCCACTAAGCATCTCCATTCTCCAGAGTAAAATTTTCATCGATACTAATATTATATTTGCGAAAGTGTGTCTGAACCAATTTTGCCGTGTGGTATGGAGCTATTTAAAGTCCCGGGAAAGGACACCTAGGATACTTTTGATCCCGGAAAAAGGTACGGTCCCCGCGTGATAAACGAATTTTGGTGCAACGGAGTTGCGGGCGTCATCTAGTACCAAATAAATAAAATTAGCAGAGAAATACATTTAATATTTAGGATCTTGGGAATTTAATAAAAAGGTTGTGGGGCCCTGCACACAATTATAATAAGTAACAAACTACCGGAAGGTTGGTGAACTTTAATTTTCAATGTTATGGCAACAGCTTCAGTTTAACACAAATAGCAAAGCATTCATTTTTAAACATTTTCAATGGCGGTTTTTAAATTTGTGAAAATATATTATAATAATAATTTTAATAGCTCCCACACCGGTTTCGGTGACGCTGGCCGGTGTCATTGAAACCAGGCCAGCTACGCAGGAATAATTTTATAGTGCCCAAGTGTGTGCGCAGTACACAAGAGCACTCTCTATTCCTTTACTCTCATAACCCAGTGGGACGGAAGACCGACACGACCGGCGAGAGATCAGGCGCAGGACCGACTTTTTACATGCCCATCCAACGCATGGATCATCTTACTTGTCAGACAATCAGGTGATCAGCCCGCATTGTCCTAATTAAACTTGGAAAATAACATGTTTCCAACGCGGGAATCGAACCCACCACATCCGAGACAAAAGCCTCGCTCTATACCACTTGACCACGGAGGCGTTAAAAATATATTATGACAGCAATTACGCAAAGGTCGGAGCATAGAGCCACTAGCAAAACAAGCCGACCAAAATTCGACATGTTGCACACGTCATATTGACAGTTTTTTTTTTATGAAATAAGGGGGCAAACGAGCAAACGGGTCACCTCATGGAAAGCAACTTCCGTCGCCCATGGACACTCGCAACATCAGAAGAGCTGCAGGTGCGTTGCCGGCCTTTTAAGATGGAATAAGGGAGGGTAGGGATGGGAATACGGTAGGGGATTGGGCCTCCGGTAAACTCACTCACTCGGCGAAACACAGAGTAAGCTCACGGTCCGGCCCTGCCTGCAGAGAGACTGGATGGACTCGGGTTAATCTAGGAGGATTCTAGAGTCCTTCTAGATTAACTAGAGTGCTCCTAGTTAGAAGTAACAAAACATTTGAATAAGATTAGTAGCTTGGGTTTTATATGTGGTATTAATAACTACACACGTACTGAGAAATACGGAGATATTATTACCAAGTCATGCATAGATCACATTCTGATTAGAAATACTACAGCGCACGAAGTCTATACGGCCGTTATCAGTGACGCACCAGCTGATCACTGTATAACCGGCTGTGCGATACTCGGCGCTCAATGTAACTTAAAGCAGCCTACGGCCCAAATGTTTACTAAACTAAATAATGAGAAGCTTCGTTCTGAGTTGTCATGTATAAACTGGGATTCTCTGATGTTGTTAAAAAATCCAAATGACATTGTTAATAACATGCACAAAATTTTTAACACAATTTATGATAAATGCATAATATTTAGTACTAGTCCTGGCAACCAGCTAAGTAAGCGTAAGTTGTGCTCATGGAGTAATGAAACCCTTCTGAAAATGTGTAAAAAAAGAGATGAACTCTTTCACATTTGGCATAAAGATCCAAATAACGTTAAAAATAGATTATTATACAATAAATATAGAAATAAAGTAAATAAATATGTACAGACACTTAAAAATAATTATACAATGAAAAATATTTGTGATAACTTTAAAAATCCTCGTAAAATCTGGCAAATTATAAATAATTTAACCGGTAAAGTTACATCCAGCATAGAATCCATTATTTTAAAATCATTCAAGTTAAGCCCCCTCCAAATAGCCAATAATTTTGCAAAGGAATTTGATAAAAACGTTAAAAATTTAACCAACAAAAATTCATGCTCGATACCCATTCTCTCACGAGATACCTATTCCACTGTACCAGACAGATGCATGCGTCTTCGGAAAGCAACCCCTGAAATAATTAAAAAAATTATCCTCAGTATAAATGATAAAAAAAGCCCAGGCTTTGATGGAATTAGAGCAGCGGACATTAAGTATATTTCAAACAAAATGGTACCAATAATTACACATTTGATAAACTGCTGTATTGAATCTTCAATCTATCCAGATCTTTTAAAAATAGGTATTGTAAGACCAATATATAAAAAAGGCAATCACACAGATTATAATAATTATCGGCCCATAACAATATTATCTTGTCTTGATAAAATAATTGAACGATTTCTATGTGATCAAATTAACAGCTACCTGTTTAAGAATAACATTATAAACCCTAACCAGTATGGGTTTCAGAAAAATAAAAGCACTACCCAACTGATTCGAAACTTTACTGATGAAATAAACCAGAATTTAAATAGGAAAAAACACATTCTTGTTGTGTTTATTGACTTCAGTAAAGCATTTGATGTTTTAAAATATAAAACACTATATGATAAACTATCAAGACATGGTATACAGGGCCCCCTTCTACAGTTGATTAAAAATTACCATACAAATCGTGCTACTTCAGTAAAGATTGCAGGCGAAAACAGCATTCATATTCCTACATCTACAGGAACAGCCCAAGGCTCGATAATCGGTCCATTAGAATATCTCCTCTATGTGAATGATATGCATAAAGTCGTGAACAAAGCCTCAGTTTATCAATTTGCTGACGACACCTGCTTGCTCGTGGCCGGGAGTAGTATTGTGGAAATACAGGCCAAACTGCAGGAGACATTTGATAACTTATGTAAGTGGGCACACGATGTGGGGCTTGTTTTGAATGCAGAAAAAACTAAACTTATGCACATACACTCACCGCACAATAAAGTCCAATACAAGCCCCTCATCGTTGCTCACACTCATAGGTGCCTCCATAGTATTGCAGCACAGTGCGCATGTACACCAATTGAAAATGTAAATAATCATATGTATGTAGGCCTCATTATTGATAATGTCTTTAACTGGGGAGCTCATAAGGACCATGTATGTACAAAGCTAAGATCAATATTAAGTAGACTGGCAGTTCTTAAGTATAAGCTACCATATAAAATTCTAAGACTTCTTTATATGTCTCTTGCAGATTCTGTAATAAGTTATGGACTTAGCAGTTACGGTCTAACATTCAAGTCATACATCCAAGATATTTACAAACTACAAATAAGAATACTAAAGACCATAACACCCAAAAACATAGTTAATAAATTTAAAAATAAAGATCAAGAATTATTTGAATACTGTAATGTCATTAATGTGTATGATAAAATAAAATTTTGTATTCTAACTGAAATGAGAATCACTGAATACTTAGAGGAACATGTAAGACCTAGCCACTTAAGACCAGTATCATATATTAAGAAGTATTGTCTACCAAAAATAACAAACACTTATGGCTTTAGAACATTAAAACATATCATACCTTTTTACCTAAATGAATTACCTGCCAATTTACAATACATGTATTCAAATACAATTAATTATAAAGGCAAATATAAAAAATTTTATTTAAAAAATCCAAGCTTGAGCACTAACTGAAATATTTTTTAGTAATCTGTGCTTAAATTCAATGTAAGAGAGTACAGGTGTGAGGTGTACATATTGTATGTATGCCTACTACATGTGCATATGTACATTGTACATCCATGCATGTGCAATGTGCATGTGCAGGTGTACAAGTGGAAATACAATTAATAATAACATGTTTGTGTAACCTTAGTTCTTAAAAAAAAAAAAAAAAGTAATTGTTAACCTAAAATGTTATGTAATGTAAGAGTAGTCATAAAATAATATCAAATAGGTGCTAAAGTAGTTTAAAAAAAAAATAAAGTAATTGTTAACTTAAAATGTTATGTAATGTAAGAGTAGTCATAAAATAATATCAAATAGGTGCTAAAGTAGTTTAAAAAATTAAAGTAATTGTTAACTTAAAATGTATGTAATGTAAGAGTAGTCATAAAATAATATCAAATAGGTACTAAAATAGTTTAAAAATTAAAGTAATTGTTAACTTAAAATGATATGTAATGTAAGAGTAGTCATAAAATAATATCAAATAGGTACTAAAATAGTTTAAAAATTAAAGTAATTGTTAACTTATAATGATATGAAATCATAAAATAACATCAAATAGGTACTAAAATAGTTTAAAAATTAAAGTAATTGTTAACTTAAAATGTTATGTAATGTAAGAGTAGTCATAAAACAATATCAAATAGGTACTAAAATAGTTTAAAAATTAAAGTAATTGTTAACTTAAAATGTTATGTAATGTAAGAGTAGTCATAAAATAATATCAAATAGGTACTAAAATAGTTTAAAAATTAAAGTACTTAATTGTTAACTTAAAATGTTATGTAATGTAAGAGTAGTCATAAAATAATACTAAATAGGTACTAAAGTAGTTTAAGAATAGTATATAAACAGAACGTCTCTCCCAAACCGATAAACCTTTTAGGTTTTTGTATGGGAAACTATGTCATGTTTTTCTGTAAGTTTATTGTAATGCTTTGAATAAAGGAAAAAAAAAAAAAAAAAACATATTATAGTAATTATTTTACTCTCCAACAATCGAAATCTTCAAAAATAGCAGACATTCAAACTATTCATAAGCTGGTCCCTTCCTAGAACAGATCGTGGTAAGTTATGTGTGAGCAGAGCTTTACTTCCCAGCTTATGGCCCTGACCCTTATGAGATTAGCGTTAAGGTCGGATTAGAGGTAGAATAGGAGCGAATGGAATGTAATGTGTGAGCAGTAGCGGGCGATTTGTCGGCCACGGTGGCGGCCAGCGGTGGATCAAAGGCGAATGACGAATGCCGCCCACCGAAAAAACTAAGGCAGAGCGTAAACTTGCGATTTCAATTTTTCAACGTCCAGAACTTAGTTAAAGATCCAAATACACAATACTATCAGATAGATTATAAGTATAAAAAAAATATATAATTTGCTGTGGAAATGTTAGAGTGGAAAATTCGAGAATTTGGGATACCTAGGTACTTTTATTGTTTACAGAAGTACTTACAAAATATTATAATTTTTTAAATTTTGTTCCTTAATTTAACTATTTGTTTCTCTATTTACTATTCTGAGGTCTACTGGTAGAATAAATTATTTAACAGATCTTACATATTGTAAGTATGCACCAATTTCAACCACTTCTAGTGGTTAGAATATTTTGTGTTATGTCATAATATGTTTAAATGTTAGTTTTGTTTGATTCTGTATTCGTCTTATAATACAATAAATAATATCTAAAGCATGTCACAACACAAACACTTTTCTCTTCCTAAAAAATTGTCTGATTTGAAATCGCAAGTCTGTGTTGGTCCTTATAGGATTTTGAACGTGTCGTGAGCGTGTGCGGTCAGCTTTTGCTTGTTGTCAGATTAACATTTTTTAATTGTTCACTGGAATTTTATTAATAGACTGTTTCTATAAATAAAAGAACATGGAATTTATTGTTTTCAAATATTTTGCCGCCTTAGATATTGTTATCGGAATGTTTTTTTTTATTGAATCTGGTAGCGTGATCTAATTTGTGTGATGTTTGCCTTAAGATTTTTTTTTACTTTAAAATGGCGGACTTGGTGAGATGAATTAAGTTTTTTATTAGTGTTATGCTATGACGATTAGCTCAGAAATGATGATGATCGCTTCTATTTACCTACAGCATACAAAAAATATTGTCTATTTACTGCACCGAGTTATCTATACTAATATTATAAAGAGGTAAACTTTGTTTGTTTGTTTGTATGTTTAATTGTAATGAATAGGCTCAAAAACTACTGGACCGATTTTAAAAATTCTTTCACCATTCGAAAGCTACATAATACATTATTTACGAGAAACATAGGCTACTTCTTATTTTGGAAAATATAGGGTTCCGTAATATTTCAGCTTTTCGGAAACAACCAGAAAATTCACTTATTTTGCGTACTATTGTTACGGTACATGGTATACGGACACGTGGTGCCATCTAGCGACAAACCAGCGAAGCTTACCGAGGGAGCACAGGCAACATAAATCCCCTACTCAATACTAGATGGCATGAGGTGCACAAGTATATACTCGAACCTTCTAGAAAGGTCCAATGTTTGTTTACGTGTTTACCGTTTATTTGTTTGCGTGTTTACGTGTTTTAATTTAGACCTTATGACTGAGTCCATAAGGTCTAAATTAAATTCAACTTATTGCACTTATCGTAAGGACGGCAGTTTTATTGTGGTACATGCTCGAGCCTCCTAGCAAGTTGGGAACTGTTTACTTGTTTACGTGAATCGGGAACTTTCTGGAATTCGTCTCGCTATATAAAAAGCCGCAGGCAGGCCCGGCGAGTCAGTTCAATCTGAGCGATCTTCGAGGCGACAACAAGTGATCAATAGTGAGTGAACCAGTGAAACCTGCGACTTGGCTACGACATAGGACAGTGATAGTGCTTAGTGATTGGACCTAGTGATTAGTGTTTGGACTTAGTGCTAAGTGTTGTGACCTAGTGTTTAGCGCGGTGTTAATAAAGTCTTCAAGAGAGTCACCAGGTCTTTCTCTCCAAATCCTCGAACCCTAACACGTAACACTATAAAAGATAGAACTATACAATGTTCTAAGTAAATGTAGTCTAAGTATCTATGTCAAGTGAGGCACAACAACCATTCTTTTATTTAAAAAAATCTTGATATTTTTTTTGGACTACATTTAAACGAGTTTATTTTACTCATGCTAATAATCCTTATGAAAATAAATTATTTCATCACTAAGTACAGTTTATGTAGATTATATTTGAATCGATGATTTCTAAAACAACATAACTAACATTTTTGCCGAAATCGAGTTTATAGCGATTTTGGATTTAGTCTATGGCCATTAATAAATTGTGCATTAAAACAACACAATTGCTTTGCATTTTTTATGTAAATTGAACTACTGAAAATACCGCTTAGTGTTAGAACAACATAACTGACTGACATTTCTCTTCGGTGATTGTTAGAACAACACAAGTGCATACAATGGGGATTGTCCATTTTTTTTTTAATTTTGCTCATTACAAAAACATTTCGAGGAATAAGGTCAGTGATCGTTTTTCTGTATTTAAACGAAAAAAATACCCATTAGTTACTTATATTTTTGAACAAATACGTTTAACCTTTGTTTGACCTTCAATGGCGTAAATTAGCAATAAATTCGACCAACATTACGTTTCGAACTTTTGATACTTACCGATAAATATAAAAAAAAATTAAGATATCAAAAAGTTAATTTCCTATGTCCTGATACCTTTTTTATACCTGAAATTTTGGAGTGGCCAACCACAACAGTAGAAACTGTAGATGAAGTGGGAGATGATGCATAACTATAAAATCATAACATTATGTTATGATTTTAAGATTAATAAAGTTGAATAAATATGAGTATTTGAGTTATTATTTTATGTTACAGTAGTTTCTTGGGTATCAAAACAACACAAGTAACAGATTTAATGTCAAAAGCACATAAGTGAAAAACTTTATTATCCATTTATTTATACTAAAATAAAATAAAAAGACGTATAAAAAAACATTATTAGGAGCTATATATACAGAAATATAAAATATAATATACATAATTATAATATATTACTTGCATTATCAAAAATTATCCAGGTTTTTGTGTCTCCTGAAAATTTTACTTTTAGTTACTTATGTTGTTTTAGAAATCATTGATTCATTTGGTCTGTGAATGATTAAAATTGGACGTTTGGTTTAGAAGTTATGGCGAAATTAAAATATTGCGATTTACGCCCGTTTCGAAGTGGGCGCTACTAATGTGGGGCGCTCGCGGGATCACTACATAATATTTAATATTATTTTATATATTATGTATATTAATATTAAAGTATTTCGCCCATATTATTATTTTATTGAAGTGACTAATAAGTATAGCACCATGGCAACGTCCATCACTATCCCGTCTCACAAACAATGGTCGCCATCAATCTCGAGTTGTAGTAGTTTACTATTATTTGTTCAACAATTAATGTACTTATCAATTTAAAAAAATAGCCAGTAGCCGATTCTGATACCTACTGAATATACGTATAAGATTTGGTTAAAATCAGTAAAGCCGTTTCGGAGGAGTATACGGTAACTAATATTGTAACACGAGAATACAAAGTCGCTTTTTTTCCCTCATGTCCCTTTGTTCCCTATCTTTAAAACTACGCAACGGATTTTAATGAGGTTTTCTTTAATAGATACAGTGATTCAAGAGGAAGGTTTAGAAGTATAAAAACATTTATTAAATAGTGGAGAAATACTGTTATTGTTGGGGTTTCTAATGTGATGTCGTAAATAATTCCTTTTTCTTCCGCTTACATTGCAATCGCAGACTGAACCCTACAAGATTTATCAAAATAATGTACCAAGTATTTGTACACATTGAAAAGGTCTACAGAAAACTACGTATATCTCTTATGGATATCCCACAATAACATTTTTTTGTCATTTACTTTTAACTTGAAATAATGGCTAATTTTCGAAGCGATTTTAACCAATAGGTACGGCAATAATTTTTATTCAATTAAATACTTTAAATACATTATTGACTATGGCCTTTTACAGCATAATATTATGATTGAAATTTTAAATGAATATTTTCGAAGATATTACAGATTTAAAAATTACTGGACGTAGCTTTTGCGGCAGTACCGACCAATGCGGGCCACGGGTTACAAATTAATATTAAATAATTTAAAATCAAAACTACTGAATCGATTTTAATCATTTTTTCAGTGACATAGGCTATAATATATTTTATACCCGTGCGTAGCCGGGGCGGGTCGCTAGTTTTTGTCAATAAAATAATATGGACCACCTCGTATAATTGCAAAATGTATGGTCAGACAAAAAGTGAAAGAGGTATTGTTGATCTCCATAATTTGCAGCACGCGATCTGCCGACTATAATTACAGACAGACGGACAGGAATTAGGATATAACATTAGTTTATCACACCTCGCGTTTTTGCTTCATTTGCCGTTTTAAGACTTCGTCAGATGTTTCCTGTTTAGGAAAATTAAAAGTAATTTTTAACAAATTGTGACACGACAATACAAGTTATAACGAAACTTTTCTCTATAATAATGCCAGCCTCACCGGTTTCGGCGACGGTAGTAGGTTTCATTAATAATAATATTCCCCACACCGGTTTTGGTGACGGTGGCCAGTTTCATTGAAACCAGGCCTGTTACGCAGGAATAATTTTATAGTGCCCAAGTGTGTGCGCAGTACACAAGAGCACTCTTGCTCTTTCTTCCTTTCACTCTCATAACCCAGTGGGACGGGAGACCGACACGACTGGCGAGAGATCAGGCGCAGGACCGACTTTTTACATGCCCATCCGACGCATGGATCATCTTACTTCAGGTGATCAGCCTGCATTGTCCTAACCAAACTTGGAAATAACATGTTTCCAACGCGGGATTCAAACCCATGACCTCTGGAGTCGCGAGCCGCGCTCTAACCACTAGACCACGGAGGCGTTAGGTTTCAGGTTTCATTGAAACCAGGCCAAATACGCAGGACTCACTTCATAGTGCCCCAGTAAGTCTTTCCATCCTGCCTTCATTGAGAGTAAATCTCATAAGTCATAACCCAGTGGGACGGATGACCGACCCGACTGGCGCGATATCAGGCATAGGGCGGTAGCATAAGTAAGGTAGCACCGCCTTTCGTACTACATAGTACATATACATTCAACGCTTGGATCATCGTCCTTGTAAGACAGCGACCGAACTTTTTCCAATGCGTGAATCGAACGTACGACCTTCAAGTCAAGAGCTACACTCTAAGCCACTGCCCCTCGGAGGCTTCAACGACACACATCTAGAGCAGAAACGTGCCTATGTGTATGCTCTAACTATCATACTTTGTAAGCCACTTAGAGCTGGTCTTGCGAGCATAAATCTGCTTTAATAGAGCATTAGTCTGGAGTTATCTGAACATTCTCATCACGGCCAACCGGGTACGAATGTTGCTAAATTGCTCAAGGACGCTGGCGACTTTCGGAGTAGGGCTGGCTATAATAACTGGATCGATTCGGACCCAGCCAAAAAAACATGATTTTTTTTAAATGAAATAAGGGGGCAAACGAGCAAACGGGTCACCTGATGGAAAGCAACTTCCGTCGCCCATGGACACTCGCAGCATCAGAAGAGCTGCCGGTGCGTTGCCGGCCTTTTAAGAGGGAATAGGGTAATAGGGGAGGGTAGGGATGGGAAAGGAAGGGAATGATAATATTTAATGTGTCAGTCTCACCACCAACACGTATTTTATCCTGATACGCTCCCAAACTCAAATTCAACAATCCATCTCTGGAGTCTATATATCAGAGCGTACCACATAAATACAGTATTATGTTAGTACCTATATACACCGTGCACCATAACATAAACATAACCCTGCTTATTGGCGACGGACGGAAACACAAAACCTTCACAACGCTGACGAGTTTATTTTACATTTGTGATAAAGCTACTTATTTTATGTCTAAATAAAATCTCTTTGGATAAAAAATCTCATTGTAAATCTAAAAAGAAGAGGAGTGAGCAAGAGAAATTGTGAATAAAACGTAAAGGCCGGCAACGCACCTGCAGCTCCTCTAAAGTTGCCTGTGTCTATGGGCGATGGTAGTTGCTTTCAATCAGGTGACCCATTTTTGCTCGTTTGCACAGTTATTTTATAAAAAAAACCTCTACACAAAATTGAAGACTATGAGGCAGCCCTAAATGACATTCCCGTGATGTTTGATGACAAATTCAAAAGCTACATTAAATACTGCCCAGGATCTATTCTAGATCCTGTAGTATCACTTGAAGGCTATCGAGTCAATGTTTAGTTGCTGATGGTTGCCGCTAAGTTATTTCGCTGTGTTTGCTAGGGTTTTCCGAATATGGTTTTTCACAATATACCTACGTTGCCGTTGGTATGTCATAATACCTTAAAGCAGGGGTTCCCAAACTGTGCGCCGCGGCGCCCTAGTGCGTCGTGGAAAGGCAAGACGAGTGCCGTGAGTCATCTAGCCTGCGCAGTTGTCTTTACTGGTGTATAGCAATTATACACTACTATATGATTTGATCTTATATTTTCTTTTTCATCTTATGAGATAGGTACTAACCTAGCTTTTAACTATTTTGCCATTCGATCGAAATGAAAATTCCCTTTTCACGCAGCCAATAAAATTGACCCAGGCATAAGAAATCCCGCACGCTCCTAAATCATATAAAGCTGGTGTCGCGACACTCGTAAAGGGTCCATATAAACCTGGTAAGCTGCTTACACACCGTTATCACAATAGACACACATACAGTAGGTCAGATTCATACTAGACCGCCTGTATTGGCGCACGCACACGCGTAATCAAGGGCCCACGTGTTATAACGATCAGTGACTGACTTTTTTATAAGTTGCTTTCCATCAGGTGACCCGTTTGCTCGTTTGCCCCCTTATTTCATAAAAAAAAAAAGAGCGACTCCTTTATAAAACACGGTTACGTTGCTCTACTGTATATAATATTACCTATATTATGGTTACTGCATGTGGGCAGTTAGTAGTTACCTAGTTTTTTTTTATTAAGGACACCAAACAGTACATGCATTAAAACCTTGTTAAACACAATAATAGTAATTTGTACCGATGCATGTACCTTAACAGGTGACACAGCATTCACGATTATAGCTCTACAAATATTTGATTTTGAAAAAATTGATTTCTTAACAAAACACTATTATTGATATGATTAACTTAGTTTAAAGGTTACACAGTCATCTGCTTAAAAATAACTCTGAAAATAATAGTCACTTCCTGACATCCTGTTAATGTAATTAAAGGAAACAGCACATACATATATATTTTTGCCGCGCCGTAGAAAAAAGAAGAATCATTGATTCTCTAAGCCAGTCTTTCTCAAAGTAATAACGGCCCCCAGTGGGCACTGAAGGTCTAAAGGGGGCGGTGTGGGACCCAGAAAAAATGTGGGTGTTATGGAGAGGCTTGGGAAATTGAAACAAAGGGGCGTTAAAACATAATTTGCTCTCAAAGTGGGCAGTAGACAAAATTAGTTTGGGAACCCCTGCTCTAAGCGCTGGCGCTTTATCCTTTCTTATAATATGCACAATTGTAAGTAAATTTTTGTTTCAGAAAATATTACTTGATATTTAGATACCCCTTATCCACTGCCGCCGTGGTCGGTCCGTCCGCGTCACCAAGAACAACATTATTTTGGGCCGACAAAATGCTACTTTTTGACCTATAGCAGGGGTTCCCAAACTGTGCGCCGCGGCGCCCTGGTGCGTCGTGGAATGGCAAGAGGGGCGCCGTGAGTCGATCCTCCATCATTATTCGAAATTTACAATTATTATGAAATTAAATTACAATATTAATTATTATGTAAAGCAGGTAGATGATTAAATATTTGTTGATTATAATATTACCTATATATTTTGTTCATTAATAATCTGCTTAACCTAAATATAATCATTAATGGTATTTATTTATGTCTCTTTTCTTATAGCTAGGTAGAATAGGGCGCCGCGCCGTGACAAAATATATTACGTGTAACTGCGTGCGCCGCAGGCTGAAAAAGATTAGGAGCCCCTGACCTATAGGTTTAATTTTCTACCGCCATTGGTCTAGCGATCCATGCCGCCGCGACTTTATAGTGGAGTAGAGCAAAACCTATGTCATACATGATACAGTTGCATTTTATCTGTAGAAAATAATCCCATTCTCGGTGAAGGTTCGGCGGGGGTGGACAATTAATCTATACATATAAATAAAATTGGAGTGTCTGTTTGTAATATTGAAAGAACTCTTTTTTACTGCATTCATATGAATGTATATAGGGTACATACACCAAAACAACATTTTTTTAAATTTTTGTCTGTATGTCTGTCTGTCTGTCATCAAAATCGCTCCAGCTAATCTCTGAAATGGCTGGAGCGATTTTGATGGGAATTTGGCACATAGCTGATGTAGTAAGGAATAACTTAGGCTACTTTTTAACCGACTTCCGAAAAGGAGGAGGATTTATTTAACTTTTTTTATATTGGTTAACGGACTACTTCGCCATTTGTGGACCTATTTTCAAAATTATTTTGTTGTTGTATGAGATGTAGCCCGAATTTAGTACCATGATCACAAAAGTGGGGATCTGATGATGCAATCCATGAGAAATCGACGGGACTCCTTGAAATTTATATGAAAACATATAGTGATTTTACGTTTTTCTGAAGGATTTTAGGCTTGAACTACCAAAAAATAAGAATTTGCGCCGAAGTATAGCCTGGTTCCGAAGGTGCTGTACAGAACTCTTGAATCCTTATAGATACGGCATATAAGTCCGGCAATTTCGGCTTTTTTTTTTTCAACAACTAAAAAAACTATAATATGTCAATCTATTAATAATACTAATCATCATCATCACTATAATTATGCAATGAATCGTCACATTATTATATTTTTGGGACACACATAGCCGCGTCAACTATTTCTGTATTCAATATTCATATTTCTTAGCCGGTAGCAGCTAACTTCAGCGTAATTTTTATGTGCAATTTACCACATTATACATAACCAATTTTCTAAAAAAAAAGCATAACAAGCTCACCTTCAAGGATGAAGGAATTGTTTTGTTATGTCTCATATTATCATAAGGCTTAGGCAGCGTTTTCGTCGAAAGATCCTAGATGGCTTCATTTTTTCCGACACCTCTGCGAAATGTTAATATATTTTACTCAAATGCACACAGAAACTAAACAAATTAAATATGCCTAAACCTCCCGAAGAATCATTATTTCGATTGGTGAAAAGCGCTGCATAAAAAACTGTACAGTGGTTTTTGAGTTTACCACGATCAGACAGAACAGAGGACTTTGTATCATAACAATATTAATAAAATTTAAATCCAATTGAGTATTTTGTGGTCATAATATTATTGTGAAGTGCCTACTATATGGGAGCTTCCTTCAAATACTTTATATTTACTTTTTAGTATTTGTTGCTATAGCGGCAATAGAAAAATGTAATTTATGCCTATCTAGCTAATGCGGTCCTTGAGATACAGCCTGGATGCGGACAGACAGACAGGCTTCAAAGTATTTGTATAATAAGTACTCATTTTTACTATTTGAAGGAATTTTAAAAAGGAGAAAATTTCTCTCTTTTTCATTATTTTTGCTATCACATTTTGCTGACGCGGACGAAGTCGCGGGCATCAGCTAGTGTCTAATAAAACAGTTACACTGTCAGTAGCAAATTACAAAATTTAGGGCCTGTTTCACCACTTCTTAATAAGGCTATCCACCAGTTAACTTGACAGATCAAATATGGAGAATCCGTCAAAAAAGTTGTGAATTATATATTAGGCACTTTATCAGAAAGTGGTGAAACAGGCCCTTAGTCTAGAATCAATTACACTGTATCGATTATTCCATGTACACTTCGAGTGTGATGACGGATGCCCCGAGTACTTCTCGGAATCGATATACCATCAACGTGTTTATATCAGCATAAATATTTACTGCAATATTTCATTACTATGACGGATTCGCCACTGGGTGCTTCATTTATTTACAAGGAAATCCTTTAATGATAATCTTAGATTTACTATGTAGAAGAATACTGGATCATACGTGGGAGAGCCATGCTTCGGCACGAATGGGCCGGCTCGACCGGATAAATACCACGTTCTCACAGAAAACCGGCGTGAAACAGCGCTTGCGCTGTGTTTCGCCGAGTGAGTGAGTTTACCGGAAGCCCAATCCCCTGACCCCTACCCTATTCCCTTCCCTACCCTCAACTTTTCCCTTCCCTTCCCTACCCTCCCCTATTACCCTATTCCCTCTTAAAAGGCCGGCAACGCACTTGCAGCTCTTCTGATGCTGCGAGTGTCCATGGGCGACGGAAGTTGCTTTCCATCATGTGACCCGTTTGCTCGTTTACCCCCTTATTTTATAAATAAAAAAAATAAGGCTTTGATTTTAAAACTTCAAAGCTGGATTAATGTGAAAACAAAAGATGTATTTTTTTGGCATCAGTTAATTCCATCAGCCTGATCCAGATTGACGGTAGAATGATCGTGTAGCCCTCTGATGAACGCACTGATAATTTTTTTACTACGTACCTACTTTCGGGTCATTATTTTGGCGTCAGTCTCAGACTGACGGACTGAACTGATGCCAGACTGACTGTATAACCTTACTGTAAGTCCATTTGAGCATCAAGGTGATGAGGATGGTATATTTTTCAGGTAGAACGGTGGTGGAAATTTGCAGGAGGTATAATTCCGAACAATCCCTTGGAGCACACCCCGTGATGCAACTGATTGAGGATGCAGAGCGAAGAATTATCAGGCTTCTTTAGGATAGACGAATAAATCGATGTGAAAAAGATAATTTGCGGGCAGCTATAAGTATTGTTGTTATATTATTATTATCATCGTGCTGACGCTCGCGATCGATACGCAAAAATAAGTTAATCACCCGAGATCCCTGCATTTTTCCGGTATAAAAAGTATCCTTTCCCGGGACTCAAACTATCTTCATACCAAAGATCATTGAAATTGCTACAGTGGTTTAAGCGTGTAGACGTTACAGACAGAAACACTTTCGCATTTAATGTTAGTATAGGAAAGCTATCAACAATGGCAGCTGATTCACAGTTACATAAGAGAGGACATCCAAGTGCAAGGAGCGGTCTATTTCCGTCGGGGCATTCGCGGTGTCTGCGCCCGCGCATCAGCGACATTATTGATACTGCTAAATCTGGATATCGTCAGATCTTGGCCTAGGTAGGCTTATTTTGGACTTGTTATTGTTTTCCATGATGGGTTCAGGTTCAATTTAAAATTAATCACTGATATAAAGCTTCCCTGGAATTCAACGAGCATTGCAAGACTATAATAATTTTCCAAATTGATTTAGTCGTTCTCAAATTTTAGTGCTAACAAAATTGAAAATTAATTTCTATTTATACACAAGGTGCCACAAAATTAAGTGATAATACTTTAGGGTATGTATGGGTTAGATATAGAGTTATTGATACTGGCAAATCTGGACCAATATCGTCGGAATTCGGATCCTAGGTAGGGTAGGAAATGTTGGCATAAAACAGTTTATGTATTTTTTCAGCAAATATCATTTAATGTGATACGAATATAACAGTCGTGAAAAGACAATGTAACAGACACCATTCTAATTGGATTTATTACATTCACTACAATGTTTCAGACTGTAAAATCTAGTCCTAAATTTAATTTCCTGTCGTAAAATTTGCATTCATCCTGCTAAATCATAAACGCGGCCCTAAATTATCTAGATCGCTATAAAAATGATTGAAACCACTTTTGCAGATTTTTACAGCGACCATAAGTGTTTCATAAAATTTTAGTGTAATTTTACGATCTGTTATGCACATTATCATTGACATGATTTTTTGCAGCTACTGTTTGTAAACAGTGCCTTTTGTATGAATTATTTAAGATGTAGATTTAGCATAGTGGTTAGGTTTACATAAATCCAATCCAGTGATTCAATCCAGCGCTGAATTCAATCACTGGATTGAAATTATGTAAACCTGCTATACAAAACGCTTGCTAAAAGATTTTCCAAGCAAATTTTAAGCCAACCAACGAAAACAAGCAAAGTTACTTAGTGAAAGTCTTAACATAGAGTCCATACATTAACTGTCAAAGTCTTGATTAAATAACTCCCTACTTAAGTAATCATTAAAGTCTCTAAGTGCGGCCGTAATAGACCCAGACGGTAATAATTAGAAAGCGCAATGTAACAATGACCAGCCTAATGTCTAACGTCTAGTGTCTAACACGAAACTGGCACTCAGACAATGGTGGTCCAAATTTGATATTGACCTTACACATAAATAAGTTATGAATAGTAAACATGCAGAATTTACGTCCCAGCATATAATAGCCAGACTAAAAGCTAGCATAAATCAGTCCAATTTAAAAGCGATTCGAATTTGCTCGTAAAACTGATATCTTATATCGTGGCAGCGAGAGATCATATGGGACAGTAGTTGTATTAAATGCCGTTTCGAGATGTTTATCTGTGACTGAAATAGATAACCAAACATGATAATTAACTCGTAACAGAGGAAGCATCAATTAGTTTCTTGGAAGGCCGGCAACGCACCTGCAGCTCTTCTGATGTTGCGAGTGTCCATGGGCGACGGTAGTTGCCTTCCATCAGGCGACCCGTTTGCTCGTTTGCCCCCTCATTTCATAAAAAAAAGGTGGAAAAAAATTTCATGAACTCTATCATTTTATTATTATATTTAATAAAGTATGGACATTGAGATACCATGGTTTCAGGATAAATCCTTTTATTACTCGCGTAAAAAAATCAGTAAAACGCAAATAAATTTTGTATACAAATCAAATCTCGTATATTATAAAGTTGCCTAAATGCATTTGCATTCAAACAACGAAACGCTCTAAAAGCACGCTCGGTAAAGTTTACTCGTCGTAAAACTATACAACTTGGCAAACAGTGTGTTTGTTTGTTTGTTTAATTAATCTTCTTTATTGTATTCGTCACGGTGGGCGCCTCGTCTCCGCGGTAGTTTCATGATTGTGGAGTGAGTCACAAAGCAGCGGCGCTGCCGTGTGTGCGGCGTGCCGCAAGGCGATACTCCGGGCCCACGCTTATTCCCTGTATACAGAGCGGGCATAGATCACTGCGCGGGAGGACATCTGCGTGTGGTCTAGAACAGTGTTAATTCAATCATTAACTTGTTTATCTGACATAACGTATAATTGAATAACTTTATAAGCAGTATTAGTTTCACGCCTTGTTCTTGGGCGTGAATTATTGGGAGTTCGCAATTAAAATTATTGCTTAGCGCTGCGTCTTGGAGGTTCTATTCAAGAGCGCAGGCGTTTAACGTTGTTAATTATGTTTTGAAGTTAAGTATGCGATAGCTTATATAAGGCTACGCGTAAATATTTTGTATCAAACTTTGAATTCAACAGCAACTGTGTGATAAGGTACCGCAATTTATTAACATGACTACTTGAATTAAGCCAGCACGTTTGAAATAGTGTTATAGGTGTTATTAATTATAAACACAAATAAGATTATCGAACCAGGTAAAATTTAATATTCGATTATAACATTAAATATAATGGCTTCAAATGGTAAATCTGGGCACACGACTCAAAACATAGAATTTATAAGGCCATAATGTACTGACTGTCATATAATGCTGTTGAATTATCTTTCTCAGAAATATGTGACAGCCGCGAATGCTCTCGTAAGTCCATGACGCAAGGCTTTTTCGCTATCTATAAGTTTCACCCAACCCTTCGCACATAAATCAGATGCGTTTTTCTCGTCATTCCTCTTATTGAAAGAGATGGGTTGTGCTTAAGCATAAAAAATCAATTGCCGTGATTTGAAAAGCCATTTCTCATGCTGCCATAAATCTGTGTCGCATTTTTCTTTTTGTCTTTTTTTCCACCTTAACAGCTCCTTAAATATGCATTGAGTATTTACATATACAGTTCGTCTTGTCAGAGCATTCCGGTACACTTTACTTAAAAGAATATAATTGAAATGCTATTTTTTTTTATGAAATCACGCACGATGAAGTCGGCAGCGATTTACCACAAGCTTACAGACAACGTGTAGCCAGCTTATCATAAATTGTAATTACAATGTTTGTTCTCTCGGCTATGGCGAATCCTGCGCAGGCGTCCCACCCAGGAACGACTTAATGAACTATAAACGTAACCGGTCGCCTCGAGCTTTGACCTATTGTTTACGATGTAACTACGCCATTAATCACACGTTATATAATATGATTTAAGACGTATTAAGTTACCAATGTCATTACGAATATGAACTAGTCGTTTAGTAAATTGCGCCAATAGGATTGAGACTGCAAGTATCAGGGGTTAGATTCTAATCGCTTGGATATTGCTTTGATTGTGGACTCTCTCTCCGCCCACAATTGGATACTTCCTACTCTTCCTATCTTCTTCTGACAATTTTTTGCGGGTCCTAAGACAGCTTTAGCATGTCCCTCCGCGGGCTCGCTGAGATCATATCCAAGGGTGTTCGTGGTTGGATACCGGTGGGAATATGTGGTGGGCCCAAGATGGTACAAAAAAATAGCTCTCGCTCTTACACTTTAGTGAGACAGTCTTTCATTCGTGGTTGAATCGGGCCATGTCTACTTGCTCCCCAAAATATAAAATCATGTTCAAAATACTTAACAAGTTCTCGGCATCGTATCAATAAAATAAACATTATTGTCTCCAATTACATGTGCTTCAGTAACTTTTAAATTGGTCACTTTGTTAAACGCCATGTTCGGGAGTGGAAGAAAGTATTGGTATTGTAGCTGCTATATTGTTATATGCATTACAGACGTAAAATGTAATTTTCGCCTTTGTTCCTGGTGAATAAGGTTCAAAAATCTATTGGTGACTTTACTTCTGTTATCGCGCCATCTCCTCCCACACTGATTACGGACTTAAATTCGCATACAATCGATCGTTATGCGCTTTTAATTTGGCAATCTGATTGTATTTTTGGCCCACTCCCATGTAAGTGCCGCCGTTGTCATATTCTGATTGTATCATGCTTGTATGCTTTCGTGCTACACAACCCTTATCATTTATCAATAATATATTTTCTTGATAATATTTATAAACCAGGCTTTACGCGGTTGTTTGGAGATCTTTTCATTTAGATCAATCAATCATGAATCAACTATAGACAATATTGCAGTCGTTTTCAAATGCCTCTTGTATTTAAGCCAATTAATATTTTAGTTTAAAATTTAATTTGTTATGATTTTTAGCAATATTCCGCGAAATAAACTGTAGGCGCTGTACGCATGCCTATGCGTACACTCACTCATTTACTTAAAGGTGGAAGTTTATTTCGCGGAATATTGCTAAAAATAATAACAAATTAAATTTTAAGCTATGGATTTCCGCAAAGTAACGCCTGATTCCATTAACTAATATTTTAGTTTTACGAGTACAATTAAATAATTTCAGGTAACATTATTACTGAGACTCGAGACTATTGTTGCCGTAAATCACTTCTTTGAATTCTTAAGGGAGAAATTCAGATCACCAATAACTAACAAAGTTTATTTAGTTCACTCATTGTCTTACAGTTCATGCTTCGCAATTTATATTGCATCAACTACCAATGATGGTCGAGCCGCACTTGTCAATGTCAATGTCAAGTATTAATGAAATTCACATTGTTCGTCGCATTTTATGTAGTGTAGCGGCGGGCCACGTTGCGTCATAAATTTTAAGTTAAACAGTTGTGCCAGTTGATCGCGGTTTGTGATTCATGTAAAGGCCCCTCTGCACGTCAGGCTATGGATCGATAACCACGATTGCGATGCTAGCTATCTGTAGCATGAAGTTGATTCCTAGGCAGACGGGGGACCTACGCAGTTTGGTCGGGTTACATCAAACCCAGCCACAATAATTAACATTAAATAGACATGATCCGACCAAATGACGTTGGTCTGTCAACTGCCTAGGAATCAATTTCCTCGATGGTACATTGTACAATCACCGCGCCGTTGATTACGGAAACACTGCTTAAATCAGCAAAACAGAAAATATTTAAAAAACCTTTTGAGGTCCAATTAGTTATAAACTAATAAGTAATAAGTTTTTAAAAAAAATGTGATTCAGGTATTCAGGCTTTGAATTTTTAAATGTACCATTTTTATTTAGCTAAAATACACAATATATATTATGATACTACATATTTGCTGTTAAAACTCTATCGCTTTGCTTGGTTTAGTGACACATAAACGAATAGACAATTTATCATAATAATATTATATGCTAGTTATTGCTTTGGAGTCGGGTTTTACGCGATTTTTACGAGTACGATAACCACACCACACGCAATCTCATGTCACAGCGCCAACAAACAGCTGAAACATTATCAAAACTGGTCTAGCCTGGGTGTAAGTTTATTATGAGGCTATCAAATTTCATCTATAACGGTTTTAGCGGAGTTTACTAGGAATCAATAATATTATATTATTATGGTTAGCGTCTGCGAATGTGACCGACTGTTGCCCCTTGGCTCGAATCGTATGCGTCCGCGCAAATTAGCGGTTTGGTCGCTACAACGTGAGATCGCAATCCATATCCATACTTCTATTCTTACTAATATTATAAATGCGAAAGTATGTCTGTCCGTCTGTCTGTTACGTATTCACGCCCAAACCGCTGAACCGATTTTGCTGAAACTTGGCACGGTGATACTTTGATTCCCGGGAAAGGACATAGGATACTTTTAATCCCGGAAAAATGTACGGTTCCCGTGCGATAAACAAGTTTTGGCACAACGGAGTTGCGGGCATCATCTAGTTCAAAATAAATCGTAAGAACATAAGGATTAAGGTAGCTCGTTCGCGCTGACTTTTTGAGGTATTTCTACGTAAGTTAATTGTCATCAACTCAAATAAGCTCAACATTCAGTCACGTAATGATCCAATGATCCAATCAATCAAATAAACTAAGTCATACAATTGATAGCAATTAATAATGGTAATCGATCGTGTTCGTACTCGATTATGACAATTATCATAAGTATGAAGCGGCGCCGACCGAGCGGTTACAATCATGCATTATGCATGCATTGTTATGAATATCATGCTAACAGGCATGGCACAGGATAGAGACTGGAATTGATAGCCGAAATAAATATCGTAGTTTTTATGACGAAGCCAATTATAAGAAAGATTTTGGAAGTCTAATTATTTGGTGCTAATTTTATTATTTACTTTTTTTACTATTTTATTCCAAACTAGATGAACGCCCGCAACTCCGTTGCATTGCATCAAAATGCGTTAATCGGACGGGAGCCGTGCATTTTTCCAGGACAAAAAATTATCTGCATACCAAATTTCAGCGAAATCGGTTCAGCGGTTTGGGCGTGAAGTGAATAGACAGACAAACAGACAGACACACTTTCGCAATAATATAAAGTATGGATATAATTTTTTAAACGTAGTCTTTTTAATCTCTGTCTACTTTATGAGAAAAAAATATTATCAATATCAGCCCAGTTGCCCAATCCCCTACACTATTCCTTTCCCTACCCTCCCCCATTACCCTATTCCCTCTTAAAAGGCCGGCAACGCACCTGCAGCTCTTCTGATCCTGCGAGTGTCAATGGGCGACGGAAGTTGCTTTCCATCAGGTGGCTTCCACCCGTTTTCTCGTTTGCCCCCTTATTTCATAAAAAAAAAGTTGTTGTTACAAACTCTACATTTTGAACACATTAGACTTAAAATGTTCCTCATGAAAAATTTAAACGATCTTTGTGATGGTTACCACCCAACCACATTAAAAGGCGCTGTAGTCAGTAAGATCGGGGATAATTTGTTTTATGACATAACAACATAATCGACGTAACAATAAATCGATTTGTTTTAACTCGCTAGTACAGTCGGCATTGGATTTTGTTATATCTTCGGTAGATATAGCAGCAATATTTGTTCAACTCCTGAGAATATTTTCCGGGAGTAAATAGTCAAGTGATAGACTTGACTCTTTGAAAGTCCAAATCCTTCAAATCTGTTGTGCTAGTGTGGAGTTAATAGAAACAGAGATCGCGGTCGTCCTCTTTACGTTTAAACTTTAAAGTTTAAACCAGGGCTTCCCAAACTTATTTGTACTGTGACGCCCTTGGGACTTCGCCATTTCTTTACGACGACCCTCAACCCAGCCCCCAAAAATACTTTCTAATTTTAGAACTAGCCTACCCAACATAGGTTATCTTATCATAAAACACTATTTGGACATTTATATTGTTATTAAGAAATAATGACCAAATCAAAACACAAGCATAAAAAATTAAAAAAGATTAAAGATATTAAAGCATAGAGAAAAATAAACATAATTAAAGCCAGCAAAGCTGGCTAATGTGAAGGATGCACTTGCTTTTCTGAGCATAGTTTCTGAAACCGGGGATTTAGACTGGCCGGGATGTATGAAAGACATAATGAGCGAGGCGTTTACTCGATTTGGTTTTGTTGACATGCGACGCCCCTGGGATAATGTTACGCCGCCCCGGGGCGTCGCGACGGCCGACGCACAGCTTGGGATGCCCTGGTTTAAGCCATTCAAGCGATTTCGATATAGTAAGGTATGGAGTCTCGTCAATTTGAGCCCTGCACCGTCCAACCCTAGTCCTGAGAAAGGATTTAGATAAATGGATTAGGATGTTACAGTTTTCGATAAATTAATTTCGGTGCGAGTTAGTCTAGTTTTAACTTCTAAATTTTTCATAGAAATAAAAGAAGCAAATGATGAAAGTTGAATACCTTTGCGTTTGCTGACCCTACTTATGTTTAGATACAACCGAAGGCGTTGCCGAGCGATTAACAAACATCGATTCCGAACATAAACTCCACTTAATCGATACCAATTGAGATATCAGAATTAAGGGTGGCAATTACGTCCACGCCGAATTCCACCCTATATCCAACTATATAAACACCATAATCGTATGCAACTGCAGTCGTAAATTGGTCGGTTTATCACATACGAATTTGATTTTGAGTACAAGTGATTTTCAACTTTAGCACATAATTATAAAGTTTGTATTACGTTGGAGCGCTATATTCAAATTCGGTCTACTTCGGCGGCGGTCTCACACGTCGTGACCGAAGCCTCGGTCCTCAATTTGAACCCCAGCGGAGCCCTAAGGCACGGTGAATGAACCCTCAATCATCCTTATATATTCATACATTTGTAAAACTGAGTGAATGCATTTCGTATCAATGAAACGTTAATAGTTAATACTAGCTTAGTCGGTATGGAATTGCATAGATTAATTAATAAAAAAAATACATAGAGTTCTACTAAACAAAAAAAGTGAAGAAAGACACTTCTTTCCTGACTTTAAATGAAAATTTCAAGTCAGGAAAGAAGTGTCTTTCCTTCGAAAGAAGTGTCTTTCAAATACGAATGTTGAATGAAAATATTTTACTCGTGGTTTAGAATTTAAAAGTTTCCGCGAAAATTCAGACTTCATATTGTAAATGTGAAAGTGTGTCTGTTAACTTTTCACGCAAAACTGCTGAACCGATTTTGCTGAAATATTTAGCATGGAGATACTTTTTATCCCAAAAAAGTACAGTTCCATTAAAGAGCCTCCCACATTGGCCAACATGTGCATTATGCATTCTTCTTTAATTGCCCATCATCGATTGTGCATGCTTTAGATAGCTGCAGCAATTAGGGTTGTCCAGTGTCCACGGTGTCCACCATGGCCCAACATGGAGAGGGGCCTTTAATTATTATTTGTTAGTAAGTCAACTCAAAAATATCCGTCTTTAATTTCACATAATTTATATGATTTACTGCCGGACAACTCCGAGTGTTCCAATTTCAAACGTCCGGATTCGAAATTCAAAACAAGCAAATTGGATTCCAAAGAAGAAATTATTTTTAACTGCACACATTGTTAACCCTTGCTGTTTGACAAAATTAAAAATACAAGTTACAAAGTATAGAGGATTGGGAGTTTCTTTCAAAGTAACTACGAAGCAAATATTCAAATTTATGACTGAAACTGATTTGATAAATTTTATAATATTATGATACCTTTCCTAGGCAGTAATACAGGTGTACAGTCTGTCAAGAAAGTGAAAAAATTAAAAAGTGGCAACATCGTAGTGTCATCCCTTTTTTCTTAAATTGATTTGAAAGATTCTTGACAGACTGTATCTATTCGCTTTTTATGCTAATACCAAAACTATTATGAATGAAATGATAAACTCCTAGAACCTTGAAAATCAGGCACTCGACACGTAATTCAAAACGAACACAAAAGGTGATCCAGCAATCGTACCGAGAAGATATTTAAATGATAACGTAACTTTGATTAAGAGTACTTGACATACAAGGTATGAAGCCTATAAGTACCAAAATGTTCATCAATCAAATCTCTCTGAGTGCGGCAAAAAGGCACAAACCAGAGCTTAAATTAGATCAATATACATTCAGTAACTTTTGTGTCAGAACATTAATTCGTCCAAGTACAAGCTTTCAATATGATATGCATTTATATTTTCTTGGTCTCGATTCTAAAGCCTCGAATATTCCTTCGATCGCAGATACTCTCACTCGCGCTAGCCAACTCGGCATCGACAATAGGGCTGATAATATCAAAATTAAGCAACGAATAATTAAAATAACCATAAATAACATATCAAAAGGCCGCTATTTTTACACGGAACGTTTAATAGGTTGCCATCATCATAAATCCCAAGCCCACAAATACCATTAGAACAAAGGGATAATAATTTACTAGGGAATTTTAACCCGGCGATAACGGTTGACGAAATGTTGGGGAACTCCTACCATGAACTAAATATAGAAATGTCCACGTCGGAAAATAATATACAGGGTGTTACAAAATAATGTGATAATTCTATAGGACGTGTATTCCTCGTAGAGAGCTCACTGTAAAAAAAGCAGCGCTGAAAGAGCAATTTTTTTTTCACTTGTGTATGGGGAAATTTAAGGGACACATACAAACCCTAAAGTAATTATCACTTCGTTTTGTTATACCTTGTACACTATATTGAAAAAAATCTTCTCAAATCTGAAGTCAGTTCATTAGGGTATGGTAGAGTTAAGTTTGAGAGCGAATTCCAAACTTTGGAGTTGGTAACCTAAATGTTGATCCACACCACAAGTCACAACTCAACAAAATAATCACAGATTTCACAGAGAGTTTAGAAAATTTTACAGAGGGTACGAAAATTTATGGTGTGAGAAAACGCTAAAGTAATCTACAATCTTACTACAATGTAGAGTCTGAAAATATTGTCCCACTCGTCCCACTATTGCACACCGGAACTAAACTACCTCACAATAACTAACATTGATCCTAAGATACGATGATAATGACAAAACTAATCAGTATTAATAATGTCTGAGATTTCCTGCGAGGAATTCCCGGAGATAACAATAACAACAATAATGTTACGGCTCTCAGAAGAATGCATTCGGATGTACGGTGATCATGGAATGAGCTGAAACAAGAACTTCAGTAAAAAATAAGTAATGAGAGGAAAAAGGAGTCATTACATGTATAATTTTTGCAAAATATTTCCAAACGAAAAACCTTAAATTTACACTTTAACCTCAATGATTATCCTGTATGTATCAATGTCTGAAATCACTCTATTACGAGTAGCATTCAGAAGATGCACTACGTGAAAGAAAACGACATTTGATTAACAGTAGAATTAAAAAAACAACAATCAAAACACCGCAGTTCTCAATAAAGATTTTCTCCATTAAAATAACTAATAACTGTACTGGACTGTCCCTCATCATGGTCACTGCAGTAACAGTGATAGTAATTAGTAATCAATGGGCCGCGTCCAATATATCGCGGCTTAATGCTCCTCGCTTGGATTCCGAGTTCCGACACGCCAGCGGCTGATGATGTACTGGTCCCGATTCTCTATCCTCGAATCAGTGGGAGCGAGACAGCATGAGAAAAGCCGAGATCGGAGATAATACGAAAATTGGCTCCTAAAAGTGTACATTGACTGTGCTCCAAAAAAATACCGTTAATATTCATGTTTAATTTGTGGGAATAAGTACTACAAAATAATCATAAGTTTTTTTTCGGGATCAAGGATCGCGAATTAAAATCGAAATCAAATTAAAAGGCCTACTCAAAACGGCGCATTCAAAGCTTCGGATCTGACCGTTGAACGTTATTTCGAGGTTACATCGTGTGTGATCCTATCATCTATCGTAGTTCGGAGGCACGTGACAAACTTCGGTCGCCCCGATCATTCGGTCGAAACATTGAAATTTGCACTTCGGACTAGACGTCTTGTACTCGTTGTTTGGGAGTGCACCAGGGGCGTTATCTATACCCTGCCTTCGTCAAATGATGTTGTTATTTAGTCTGTGATTGTAGACAAGGAGCACCTTGCCCCTGACATACAAATCGAAATCATCAGCTATCCCTAATAGTCCAAACTTCTAAAAAAATAAAGAAAATACCAATAGACAAATAATTTAAAATAAAGGAAGAAACAATCCCTGATAAAGTTTGGGAGACAGAAAAAATAGTCCAAACTTAAAGTGCAAATGATGTATTTGAATTCTTGTTTATTCTGACATTTTAAACTTTCGCGTTGCATTATAATTAAAACTTATTAATCGACTAATTCGAAAACAAATTCGAGAAAAAAGGATGTAGTAGCATTACTACTAGAATAAGTCGCGTTAAGTCCCGATTAATAAGTTTTAATCTTATTTATCCTGTTTTTAACCAATTTTTTACAGTTAGTAGCGCCTTCCCATTTCATGCTTGGCGACGATATTACAGTAAGCAGTATAAAACTTATTATATGGCACTTACATATTATAAATCCTTCCCTCATATCACCTGCTCATCTGAAACAATAATAAAATAGTTAATTTAAGTATAAATTCAAAGGTAGATATAGTTTATAGACCATTCGAAAAATTTCCACTGGTGTAGCTCATTTGAATTCCTTGAAACTTGCTAATAATAAAATTTAAGGGATTTTATCTTTGAAACCAGCCCAACTCTATCTCTGAATATACAATATACATTTGAGTCTTGTCAACTCTTGTCCCCGAAAAACAAGAGAAGAAAAATATAAGAATGTCTTGAATACAATAACTATATTATATTGTATGAAATACTAACATTGCATATAGCATGATGTTGTTGTATTGTATTAAAATAAATTTTATTTTAAAGCGAATTTAAAGACTATTAACTACATTAGGCATGTGCCCGTATCGATTATTTGATATAGATATCGATAAAAATAACTGCACGGGCGCATTCCGCGCGCGTACGCCACTCTCATAAAACGCGCGGCGGCGCGAGTCTAGACGGTGACTTGTGTCAAATGGGACCACCATGCTTCTTTTAGGGCTTAGGCTGCGTTTCCACCGGAGCTGAGCTAAGCTGCGAGGAATGTGTTTAACTATTTTTTTATTACGCAGGGCCCAGGGGAAACGCATTATTATGCGCCCCCCGGAGGAAGTGATCCTCATACTAAAGCACCCCGGGGGTATGTGGGACTGCCTACCCACTAAAACCATCAATCAACCGTATAACGAAGGGTGTTCTGGATCTGTTAAAGACAGGACCAAAGAGTGTTTAACTGCCACACTCAGAGATGATTATTTTATATTAATTACTCAATAATAACTTAAATGAAGATTTTGACAGCCTCTTTAATTATATTCAAGTTTAATCATCATCAAATGTCTCTCATTTAGATGCCCAATAGATATATCACTTAATTTACCTTGCCTCGCTCAGCACAGCGATTGTATCGGTACTCGAAAAACACGTTGAACAATTAGGTACCAAAAAATGTTTTCAAAATTAATAAAAAAAGGATCACTTCAACCGTCGTATGTGATGCCACTGGTTCGGGAGCTAACCTGAACTGAAAGAAAGAAGAAAGAAACATTTGAAAAAGCTTTCAAAAGGACAATTTTGTTAAGGATTTTATACTCCACAAAGATGCTCCGGATTTGTTTACATGTGGGATGTTTTAGCACTTAGATAAGGCATCCCACACCTCGTAGGACATAATATGAATAAGAAACTTGTCCTACAGCCAGTACTCATTATAATGTCTTTATCCCGATAGAAACCATGTTTTTGATAACTGAGCGTCAAAGCGATGTTGCTGTCAATATAATCTCAAGTTAAACTTTATATCTCGGAATTCTGAGATCTCATGACAGTGTAGATCTGGTTTAAGTCCAATTAGGTCTGTCCTTGGATCGACTTAAGCGTCGCCTTGTTCCATAGGCGTGGCGTATCGCTTTTAAAATTTAATTATAAAACTAGGACATTAATTTTATGCATATCTGTAAAGGCATCTAGCATTCCGGCGTCTTATGTTGAAGGAATAGAGTTTAAATTGCCCTGGTAATGTTTTGTCGTTTCGTGGCGCCATCGTAGTACGCCCAATCTGAGTTAATAATATTGCGTAGGGCTCAGAATTAAGCACTATTAGTATTTGACAGACAAATACTAAATTGGTCGTACGCGTGTGGATTGCGACTGTCCCATACGTCACTCATACAAATGACAGTTTAAGGATTGACATCGGTGCAAACCGGCTACCGAGGACCGAGTGGCCGCCATAGAAAGGTAGTAAGGTAGACATAGTGACAGATTAACTATAGAAGTTTGATGGTTCGTCTAAATTCCGACAGTTTCTATTTATTAACATTTTTATATTACTATGCTCAGCCTGCAGAACCTTCACGCAGCATGCTAAATGCTGCAACTTTCATTTTATAAATTTAAATCCTCGTTTGACCGACTGTTGGTTATTTAATTTTATCAGAAGTTCTAGTTAAAGATTACAGTTGTCACAGTAGCGCGGTCTAACCATCTTGGGTAGATGCGACTGGTCGATAGCTCGTCTGCGCCAACCCTAATTCCTTTTTCCATACATCACCCGTGTTAACAACAGGATACATTTTGCAAATTAGGGACGTGCCAGACTATCGATATCGATTATAATATCGATTCTAAGTATCGATTCCACGTGCGGAGTCGATTACGCGCGCTGTCAATACAAATTAACTTATCGATATATTATACTTTCCTACCGAGAATATGTGTCTATTTCCTAGTCTAGATATGCAATAATTTATTCTGGGTCATGAGAAAATCTTATGTTACTCTATATTGACACAAAATGTGAGGCATACTGCCACACTCAGAGTTAAAATGTTTTTTTTTTTTATGCAATAAGGGGGCAAACGAGCAAACGGGTCACCTGATGGAAAGCAACTTCCGTCGCCCATGGACACTCGCAGCATCAGAAGAGCTGCAGGTGCGTTGCCGGCCTATTAAGAGTGAATAGGATAATAGGGGAAGGTAGGAATGGAAAGGGAACGGAATAAGGGAGGGAAGCGAAGGGAATAGGGTAGGGGATTGGGCCTCCGGTAAACTCACTCACTCGGCGAAACACAGCGCAAGCGCTGTTTCACGCCGGTTTTGGCTCTCCCACGTCTGCCGAAGCATGGCTCTCCCACGTCTGAAATTACCTAACTTTAATTTAATTAAGATGATTATATAAGTTTTATTTAATTAAATTAAAGTTGAGTGTGGCTGTTAATGTTGAAAATAATTATTAAATAAAAAATTTTATCAAGCCATTACGTTTTTGCTTAGCAAACTGCAAGCTGGATACTGATCCGGTCAGAATATTATTTTGTTACCATTTTTTTTGTATTAATAAAAATTAGCAAAACTTGATACCCCACGTACTAAATTATAAAGCAGTTATCCCCATGAAATCGATACTCGCTAACCTCTAACACCTGTACAGTACTCTAGTATCGGAGACTAATAAAAAAGCAATAAAATATGGCAATATACAAGTATATTTAGTTTTAATAATTTGCATTCCACGCCAGCAGTAAAACAAAGTGTTAGCGGTACATTTACATCGTTTATTTTATTCTTACACATACCAGTTGGTGCCCGCAATTCCGTTGCGCCAAAATGCGGACATCGCACGAGAACCGTACGTTTTTCCGGAAGGGAAAATTTCCTACGTCCTTTCCCGGGACTCAAAGTATCTCCATACCAAATTTCAGCAACATCGGTTCAGCGGTTTGGACGTGAAGATATAACAGCCAGATAGACATACAAACAGACAGCTGATAGGCAGACACATTTTCGACAGACAGGTACACTAATTACAAAATATTAGTACGGATAGCAAGAACATAAGTAATAAAACAAAATACTAGCATGTTTATTGTTCTAATGTCGGTAAATTTTCTGCCTGTCAGCGAGTAATCGAATAAAGACTTGACGGAATGCAAATTAAATCGTGACAGATAATAAAACATAATGTTTCCTTGCTTTTGTTTAGGTATGGCGCCTATTCGCAAAGTGTTTATTTGTAGTAGTGTTGATTGAGAATGATTTTTTTCCAATGCATTGAGTGACAGAGATAAAGAGAGAGAGAGGCTTAGATCTACATAGTACAAGGTACAAGACCATACGTGAGACGACTATTATTTGGACTTATAATTTGGACTCAGATTAAAAAAAGAATTAGAAAATGAGAGTCTCTTGCGCACACATCCGATCCGCGGTTCTCTATTTTCATTGATGACGTCATACTGATCTAGCTGGTCCCGTTTTGAACCATTGTTCTACGTCAAAATGTAACATAATTGCTACAAATTTAGTCGCCGACAATAATATTTATTCTAATATCTAAATGAATCATGAATTTCGAGACAATCTAAGTGTCGATGTAAGATCTACGATTACATGAAAATCGGATTAGACACGGCACTCTATACTTCAGCGGTGCGACACGACGAATGGCGTAATTACTGCGCAGGATTTTGCTATTAATATCCCGGTAATAGGTGTTATTTTAGCATGTAACAATTATGTTGTAAACGACGGTAATGTCGCCTAGATTGACGATAATTTGGTAAGGAACATTTGGGTAAACGAAATAGCCAATGGCTAATATCTGAGTCAGCCATAGATCACGAATCAACTAATGACACAGTTATGATCGGGTACAAAGATCCTGAGGATATCTAACTTCGAGCTTTTTACAACGAAATGAAAACGAAAACGAAGTAAATAATTAAAACTAAGTAAAGACCTTGAAGAATAAAGAACATTGAATGAATTAACCAAAAATTTTTCTTAAGAGCGCGACTAACCCAAAAAATCAGACATCGTCCTTCTCTCTTCACACTCACGGCCGTCTTTCATATGCCAGGTGAAAAAACACGACGCGGATTCATCGCCAAATTAGTTTTTTCTCAATAACTCGATAAATATACCACATTTTAAAAATCCGCTTGGTCGATCTCTCAATGATAGAATTTTATACAACGTGTTAAAATATTAACTTAGTTCAATGCACGGTTATGGCAATAAATGAAAAATTCGTGAAAATTAGATGCATCTTTGTGATTTTTTTCTATCGAGAAAATATTAAGATATCGTGTTTTTGCTCAGATCGAATTCTCGGAAATATAATGTGGTATCTAATTTTAGAAACTGAAACAATTCGGGGCTAATTTTCAAGTATAAAAATGAATTATAAAATCGACACTTTAGGGTTAGTCGCCCCCTTAATAGTCGAATTTTATTAGTAACTAGATGACCCGTTGAACTTCGTATCAGTTAATTAGTCGTAAATATAAACCTTTCCTAGACTTCCACAAATATTTCAAGACTAAAGTTAGCCAAATTGGTTCAGCCATTCTCGAGTTTCAGCAAGACTAAAAATTCATATAGATTTTTAAATATACATCTTAAGTAAGAGTTAATCACATAACTGAATGCAAATATTTCTCAATTCCGTTATTAATTTCGAGATCTCCAAAGGTAATCCCGAGGAAGTTAAACTTCACAGACCCACATACGCTAATCTCACCGCACATAAACTACCAGACAAACAAACAGACGAATTATATACTTTGATCTGACGGCTGACAGCCATATTTGTTATGAAGTGCGTTTTCGAGTTTTACGCAAGTGAAAGCAAATACTTGGGCCCTGTGTGAGGTACAGTCCACTGCAGATATTCCTATAACATACACGGTGTGACGTAAATCCGTGCTAATATTATTATTAATGCGAAAGTGTGTCTGTCTGTCACCTCTCACACCTAAGGTGCTGAACCGATTTTACCCCAACGGAGTTTCGGGCATCATCTAGTAAAATGTTATTCTAGGTTGTGTATATTATGTTCATTTTTATGTCCCTTGTTGAGAGTTTACTGTAAAAGCAGCACCGCTGTAAGAGTTCCTTTTGATTTATTGTACAAATTCATAATATTGGGGATTTCTCATACGAACATAGAATTCCAAATTAACTCTTTCAGCACTATTACTTTCACAGTGAACTCACACATCTAACGTATTTAATCGCTTAGTTTTGTTGCAACCTATATACAGTATGCTTCTTAATTTCTAGTGAAACAAAGGCGGAAGTAACAATGTTTATTATCACACCCTATTATTATACAACATTTGCTGAAGATCAAAGCTCCAGAATTGACGTTACTCTTATGATTCTTTCACACTCAATAACCTACTTTATAAAGTTTATCAAGTGTTCGGAATGTATGTGAAAATGAGGGTAGCACTTCTACAAAAAGATAAAAAATTTCCAAATCATAATATTATTTCAGAAATTTTAATTTTTTTCCGGGAAGTATGAAGTCAAAAATGACAAAAAAGATGGTAAAATAAACCATGACATGAAAACAACATGAAAGATAATAATTGATAGCTAATAAAATAGATAGATATATTATTAATATAATTACTAAATTACCTTTCTAAACCTAATAAGCTATACTTACTAGTATTATTTGTAGTCCATCTCATCAGACGAGTAAACCGCCTCGTACATAATATTAAGAAGACCTTCATAAAACATAAAATACTATCAAAATCTTCTTCATAAGTAAACTGCCTTCTACTTTAATCAATAAAAGTGACATAAAATCTGGCCATTACTATGTTTACAATCGATGACATGGTTGACTGTAAGCAAATTGTAAACACAAAACCGGACTCGCAGACACACTGTCGAAAATGTTGCGGTTAGAGCTATACCAACAGATTGTTTAAACAATAATTCTTCGGGTCTTAGCACAGATACGAGAAATATTTTGGAGATAATTATTGCTGTGTAGACAACAAAAAAATGATCAAGGCATCATACGGGAAGGTAAACTTTGTGGTCCTCTGAATAGAGGATAAAAAATCACTGATACATACGAATCATGGTAATATGCTACTAGGATAGCTTAAACTAATAAACATACAACTAGATGTACTGAACTATCAGAGAAATTGATTCTAATTAGTGGACTTAATTAAGTATAGCCATATCATTGATTTGACATAACTCGGACCAAATAATGAAGGTCATCTGCCTATAAATCAATCTCATGAACTGTTGTGATTATAATATTTAATAGACCGACTGTACATCAGCAGTAAATAAAAGAAACATAAAGTAAAAATAATCCTGAATGGATATTCCGGGATTGTCTGGTGGAAACTGACCTCATTGGAAAGGACCGACTCTGGTGTTGCCGTGAGAATTGTGTAATACGGAAATATGTCAATTGACCTCAGCACGATCCCGAGGTATACAGTACTGTAAATCCCCCTTATCGCTGTCCGCAATGCCATAGGATACAACGTCTCAACTCCAAAAACATTGGCAACAGATAGAAACAACATTTAAGGGATACGCGTATTTCCAGTTATCACGGGTTAGACGATCATAATATATCTGATAAGCCTCAGCAGCGGTACCGAACATTAACCAAGCAACGTAAACACTCCAAATACGGATTTAGTCGATCAGAAATAGACGCGTAAATACTGTCGGCGATCGCTTCTGAGTGATATATGGACGGGTCCGGCGCGTCTGCGGGATTCGGTGAGCGGGCACGTGTAGATGGGATAGACCGAACTAATGCGTAAGATCCCTATGGATAAAGTGCCACGGTCGAAAATACATGATTCGAGCCGAAAATTCAAGGCACGTGTTGCGTCAACGTCAGTCATGAATCTCATTTTACGAAATAACTATTCAATCATAATACATACTTCAATACTAATATTATAAATGCAAAAGTGTGTCTGCCTGTCTGTTACCTCTTCACGCCTAAACCACTCAAGCGATTTTGCTGAAATGGTATGGAGATACTTTGAGTCCCGGGAAAGGACATAGGATACTTTTTGTCCCGGAAAAATGTACGGTTCCCGCGCGATAAACGAGTTTTGGCGCAACTTAGTTGTGGGCGTCATCTAGTAATAATAATTAATTAATTAATAATTATTAATAATTAATAATAATTCATTCCTACTTTCATTCTCAAAAATTGACATACGTAAATCTAAATATTAGTTAAGTTGTAGTATGTGTAATTTCATTTTTTCTTTGAACAAAAAAAATCAACGATAAAAGTTTCCACTCTAAGCTACTCAAGTAATATTATATTATTTTTCCTCTCAAATAACCAAATAGAATAGGCATTTAATCGAGCTAACAGGGACTTCTATAACTCTTTATGCTATTTGGAAAAATCAATCGGATACGAAGTTCGAAGAAAGCATGAACAGTATCGTATTTACAGAATTTAGATAATATTGACGTTTCCTACATCATTTCCTTAAATAAATTCTCCAGAGAAAACCACGTCCGCCACATCATAGGAATGTACACTCTATCAAGATTAGTAGTTACTAGTTAGGTTTAATAAAATGATTGTACTTTCCCTATTATTCAATAGTATCTAATATATTATTCTGTTCTTATCCAATTATATTATTAAATTATTGTCTTGTTCTTTTACCAGATTTCATGTATGTTATTCATGTTAAACCTTCGATCATGGGTTCTTGGAAATCTATTGTTATTCTATTATGTCACGCTCACCGGTGAGCTTATGGGGCTTGATGGCTTAAATAATCCTTACTTTACTAATTGTATTGTATTCACAGTATTCTCTATTAAACTTTGTATTATTGCCATCTTTACAATTTATAATTACATATAACTTATAATTTTTCTCATCCTCCTAAGATTTTTTTAATCCTACCGATACAGCATCGTTACGCTCACACACAAATGATAAACGCCCTGGATTAACCGAGTTTAGATTAATAGCGTTTAAGTCAACAAACCCAACTATTAATTACAAAAAGCCTGGGTGGTCCACAATGCCAAAACTTTGTAGACACATAAAAATCTTCAGGTGACAACACTGAAAAATACAACATTAAAAGTGCTATAAATCAGACTCAGGCTGGAACAATTTATATCTCGATGACACCTGATGTGACCAGATGGGAGAAAAACACTGAATCACGTGTATTTCGGTCGATAGTGACGCTTCATTTGTGGTTAAAAATGAGCTGATAATTGGTAAAGGAGTATTAATAATCGCCGTCTTAGTTTAAATTAGACTAAAGTGATTGATAAGTAAGGATATTATGTAATAGTTGATCTTGACTAAAAGAATCTTTCAGGTGATTTGTTTTCATTAAATTTCGAAGTAATCAATAGTCTCAACTTAAAATAACTAAAAAATATTATTAACAAAATACACACTCAACTACTTTTACTCAACAACTTTTTTTTGGGGGCAATTCTAAGAGATCTTTAATTTTAGATAATATAAATCATATTTTAAAAAGATAGGGCAAAATATATCAAACAGGTGTGGATTCGTGAAGCTCGTCATCAAATGTACCAACGTGAAACATTTATATACTGTTAATCCTTAACTACAAAGTAATTGGCATCCACCCAAAATGTTTTATCACATTTTGGGTGAATATTGTGTGATAAATAGCATTATTGTGCCGTAAAGTTTTCAGTGTGGGGGCAATTTTTCACGCCTCTGCTGTCTGGCGTCTAGACTCTGAACGTCTAGAGGACTCGGTAATAGCCGCGCTTCGGGGAATAATGCAATATCACGAGCTGCCGACAGATTTGTACAGATCAAACGATATCAAAGGTCTATGGCACATATTTTGAGTTAACAACATACTGCTACTGGTATATAAACTAAAAATACGCGTTAAAGACCTTTGATATCGCTAGTTTGCATGGAGACAATATTCAGTATGTAGTTTTTTGTACTTGGTTGACAGTGTCTAGAATTGATGTATAGCTGAATTAGTTAACATTTCACCTAGTAATTTCGTTAAAAGTATAATAAGCTTTAGAAATATATATTCACGCTAATAAATGAAAACCGAACTGAACTACAAGAAGAAACGGTGGGTCCCAAACAAAGCCTTAAGGGACACCGGCTATCGTGCTTAGAAACAAAATCGAAATTCCAATAATCAAAATTTCACATCACCGTACATCATATCACACATTTAGCAAATCATTTAGAATAATATTTATCATGCAATAAATAAGCGACACAAAATAAATAGCTACAAAAATACTAGATAGAGTAGGTATGATGGAGAAAGATAAATTCGGGGGTTTCAAAGATCAAAGCAATCCAACACGATCTAAATACTAATCTAATAATCTACTCGAGTCCTAATCTAATAAAACTACCTTTAAGGATGGAATGGAGAATGTACTCTCAAAGAAATTCATTTAGAAGCAGATAGTGGACCTACGTCAATAGCTATGTCCACACTGTACACTTTCATCTTCAATTTTCGTCATCTTCTTTCATTGAACTTTCGTTTTGGTGCATTCAATAATTGAATGCGTCAGCGACCGCAACGCCAACATTGTCATTTTTTGTCAAAAAAAAGAACAAAGCGAAAGTTTTGGATACGGTCACAGCACATGCGTCGCGGGCATGCCTCACGTGCGCCGTTGACTGCTTTATAACGCATGCCCTTGATGAACAAAAAAAAAAGCACAGTGTGGACATAGCTAATTGGTCGTTATGTCTAGTTAAAGTTACTCGTGATATGTCAGTTGAGACTGATAACTCGAAGGTAGATAGATCTGCCATCTGCTTATGATCTCTGATAATACATAGAAATAATATATTTTCACTAAGTAAGAATATAAATCATAAGTAACAACATGCATTTCTTAATTCCAAATTGTGTTTTTAATTAAAGTATTCTGACTAATAAACTTAATTTACTCAGTCATAAAATATACAATAAAAATACAACGAGCTTCTTTAATCTGACAACGCAAATAAAAGTATAATTGAAACAATTTGGAATAATTTGGTGTAATAAATTGTCACGTTTTGATCCGGTGGTTGCCAAATAACCGTGCGATTTAAATAAACCGAGACAAACAAACGAAAGTATACGCATTACACACACATATTCTAGCGATTCTGAATTTTGATGTGAAAAATTCTCCTAGCGGATTTTGGAATTGCAGATTGCGGAAATTGCCAAACAGGCAATTTGGGAAGGGTAAAAAATGTTAAACTCATTTTCACACTCGAAAATTCATAACCCGAATAATATTGAAATGAAAAATGAAATGAAATGAAAAATATTTATTTCTAAGTAGGTTAACAAAGTTAACACTTTTAGAACGTCTACATGAGGCCTACCACCGGTTCGGGAACTACCCCGCCGAGAAGAACAGGCGTAAGAATATTTAGTTTATTAATTCTAAACGTAAACAGAAGCTCAGTATCAATACCAATAATATAAATGCGAATGTAAATCTATATATTGTGTTGATTTTAAAATGAACCGATTATGATAGATTTTGGTATGGAGATACTTTGTGTCCCGGGAAAGGACATAGGATACTTTTTATCCTGGGAAAATGTAGAGTATTATCGCGCAAAGGAGTTACGTGCGTCATCTTTTGGGCTATAGCCTATAATGTTTTCAAGATTCAAAGATAATAATATATTATATTAATTAAATCACATTTCAACTGCGGATTAAAAAAGAGTATGTATAGGGGGGTGTGTACGTGCGTTTTCTTTATTACAATAATCTAAGTCGTCTATGCGCCTTTCGTCCATATTATCCTCTTTCTGTCGATTTTGCCGTGTACGTGCTTTTAAGTATCAACTCAAAATCTGCTGCGTTTACCAATCTTTAGTTACGTTAAATAATTGTTAACTATAATTATTAATAGTTAACTAACTCATGGTATTCAGTTACCTTTAAGTTGTAACAGGTCTACAGATAGATGTTCAACATGTAACGTAAATAAATGTGCTCATTATAACTAACGCAACCGAAATGCTTCGCTTGTTCGGGATTTGTATTATCTAACTTCATTTATTATACAGTATAACTACATATAATTTAGAAGTTACACTTCGTTTCAATGAATTCTATCTGAATGTATCTATCAGAATTAGTGCTCACCTTGGGTAGGCACCAATTAAGAATCCTTACCAGAAGCCTAACTGGGCACTGCAAGCTCAACACCTAAACAGAATGGGTATTTGTAACATAACGACTTGCAGATTCTGTGAGGAGGAGGATGAAACACCTATTCACCTTCTCCTTGACTGTCCTGCTCTACTACAGAGCAGGAACAGGCACCTTGGTCGCCACGAATACTCATCCACAGAGGAAGTTCGTGGCACCAACCCCAACCATATCGTTCAATTTATGAGCAGCATTGGGTTGGGGATGATACTCTAGTGCGAAGGAGTCACAATAGATCCTCATGGGTCGCAGTGACGTCAGGGCTACAGCGACCTGCCTTCTTAAATAAAAATAAAAATCTGAATGTAACCCAAAATTTTAAATTCGAGCAAATTAATGTACCACTGTATTGAAAAGTGACATTTTAAAACTGGTAGCATCAGGCATGTTCCAAAGGCTCCCATTTCGACGATTATCATTAAAGAAGAATAAAAATGTACCATCACAAAAATTGATTTTTGATCTATCACTTAAACTTTAATGAGTTACTGCCGTACTCAGAGACATATTTTAATGATGACTAAACTTTAATTTAATGTAGAGTTTGATAGATAATGTATGGGACTTATGTCAAAATATTCATAATATTACGTATGTCCTTCATCTGTTTGGAAATTAACACTAATTCATGATGAAAACTTTATACGAACTGTGTAGTTACATCGTTGCGTGTACCAGGCCCTCTAGCCAAGACCTTTCCTGTATCGCATCTTTATAGAATCGCCGATCAAAATGTATGGAATTGACATTACACGAGTCGAACGTCAACTTCATATTATCGAACGCTTATGTCAATTTCATACATTTTGCTCGGTTACTGTGGCAAGGATAGTGTGAGCTTGTTGATCACTCTCATTAACTTTAACGATCCTAACAAAGTGTTAAAGTTATTACAATAATGGCGTTTAGTACTCACTAGTACATGGTACTAAAAGTTCACTAATCCTACTTTTACTCTCTACAATTTTAATGATTTGCTTTCACGTTGTTACCTATAAAATTAGTAGCATTTATCTTTTATTTATATATATATATATATATATATATATATATATATATATATATATATATATATATATATATATATATATATATATATATATATATATATATATATATATATATATATATATAATTGAAATCTTGGAATCGGCTCCAACGAGTTTCATGAAATTTAGTATATAGGGGGTTTCGGGGGCGCTAAATCGATCTAGCTAGGAATCATTTTTAGAAAATGTCATTTTCATCGAATACCGAGCAAGCTCGGTCAAATAGCTAGTATAACTATAATGGCTTCTCGTAGTCACTTGAAATTATATTCATTCAACTTTACTTTGCCTATATTTGCTATAATAATAATATAATGGTGCGGAACCCTACGAGATTTATCAAAATAATGTACCAGGTATTGTACACATTGAAAAGGTCTACAGAAAACCCCGCGGTGGTATAATATGTCTATCTCTTATGGATATACCACAATAACATTTTTTTGTCATTTTCTTTTTACGACAAATAATGGCTAATTTTGGAAGCAATTTTAATAAATACAGCTTTAATCCTTATCCAATTAAATAACTTAAATACAATGCTGATTTAATGTTTTTTTTTTTTAATAAAAGAAGGGGCCAACGAGCAAACGGGTCTCCTGATGGAAAGCAACTTCCGTCGCCCATGGACACTCGCAGCATCAGAAGAGCTGCAGGTGCGTTCCGGCCTTTTAAGAGGGAATAGGGTAATAGGGGAGGGTAGGGATGGGAAGGGAAGGGAATAGGGGAGGACAGGGAAGGGAATTGGGCCTCCGGTAAACTCACTCACTCGGCGAAACACACCGCAAGCGCTGTTTCACGCCGGTTTTCTGTGAGAACGTGGTATTTCTCCGGTCGAGCCGGCCCATTCTTGCCGAAGCATGGCTCTCCCACGTATATAATGTAGATCTATATGGCCCTTTACAGCATATGATTTAAATGAATATTTTCTAATATATTACAGATTTAAAAATTGCGGGAAGTAGCTTTTGCGGCTGTAGGTACCGACCAATGCGGGCCTCGGGTAGTATAATATAGGGTAGGGTAGTATATATGCCACGGGCCATAATGAATACAAGTCAAAACTGCTGAATCGATTTTAACATTTTTTTCAGTGGCTATACAGTGTGTAACAAAAATAAGTGATAATACTTTAGGTAGTCTACGTGTTCCTTGCAGAGAGTTCACTGTGATTTGTGAAGTAGCAGCGCTGAAAGACGATTTTTTTTTTCACTATTGTATGGGCAAAGGCCCGAGCGTCACGAGATTCCCCATACAAAAATAAACAAAAAATTTGGCCTTTCAGCGCTGCTACTTTCACAGTGAACTCTCTACAAGGAACACGTAAACACCCTAAAGTATTATCACTTATTTTTGTTACACTCTGTATATTTTATACCCAATGCGAAGCCGGGGCGGGTCGCTAGTACATTATTATTTTAAAAATTCAAATAGTGTCGTACGGTAATCGACATTTTTGAAATCCCTTCGATAATTATATTATCAAGGCGAGCAAAACATTTATCATTCTCTCATTGACATTTATTTTACTTAATTACATACTATATGACATAGCTACAACAATTACTTCAAATTATACAAGCGATTATAGCACTTTAAGCTATCTACATAGAGATTTGAGTTGCTTGCATTGTTTTAATCTAACGTGTCATCTGCATAGCATACAAGTATCGATGCAGGAGCCAAGACATGCTAATTTTATTATGACAAAGTTGACATTAATTTTATGATTTACTATACACACGTGTCATAGTTATGACGCTTGAGGTGTCAATGTCAAATTTTAACAATCAATCCAAATACATTGTGTAACTAAACAAGATGAAAATACTTTGGAATGGGTGTGTGTTTCTTATAAAGTTCATTAGTTTACTGTAAAATTTGTTTCTAACTAGATGATGCCCGTAACTCCGTTTATCGCGCGTGAACTGTACATTTTTTTGGGGTAAAAGTATACCAAAGTTCAGCGGTTTAAGCCTGAAGAGGTCGTAGACAGACAGACAGACACACTATCGCAATAATTTTAATATAAGTACAGATACAGTTCACTGTGAAAGTAATAACTATATTATAGCACTGGAATAGTCACTATTGACTGCTGTGTTTAATGAAAAATATCATGAATTTGCCCATACAATAGTAAAAGAAGTAACCCTTTCAGCGCTGCTACTTTTACAGTGACCTATGTATATGGGACATCAATAATAATTAATAATAATAACAGATGAGTTTTTTTTTCTATTTGTATACTATTAATTGTTGTAACATGGTATAATGTGTATTTATTCCTGAATGAATGTTATTATTATTATTATTAATGTCAATAGATTCTGCCAGGTTATAAGAATTATAGTCCTCAGCCTTGATACCCGCTTTCTGAAGTTAAGAAATCTATCTCCTAGGTTACTGAGAAAGTGACCCAAAGTGGTCCAAAGGAGATATGAAAGTCAGTCAGGATTTGTAATAATTTATACACACCTTAAACCTGTATCGCAGGGATCACGATTATAATTCGCCAGGTTCAATATCAAACTACGAAGTAAATCCCGATTTCGATTTACGATTGACACGTAAAAGTCGCGATAAATTCGAGTTTATTCGAATACTACCGAGAAACTACCGAGTAAACGTAAGCCTAATAGATGTTTTGATACTCGAAAATCAAGATTATGATTATTTGCATGCGCTTCTGAAATCTGAAGCCTATTTTTTAATCACCAGAATGTCTGGCCAGCCCTTTAGCCAATATGTTTTCTGGCTTTTTCTACAGGGCCGGGTGTAACAAAAATAAGTGATAATACTTTAGGGTGTGTACATGTTCCTTGAAGAGAGTTCAATGTGAAAGTAGCAGCGCTGAAAGACCAAAAATTTTTTTCACTTTTGTATGGGGAAACTCGTGACGCTCGGGCCCTTGCCCATACAAAAGTAAAAAAAAAACATCTTTCAGAGCTGCCACTTTCACAGTGAACTCTCTACAAGGAACACGTACACACCCTAAAGTACTATCACTTATTTTTGTTACACACTGTATAGAAGTGCCGATCAAAATGACATAACATGAGTCGCGAAGTGGTAACAGACAGACAGACACACTTTCGCATTTATAATATTAGTGTGGATGTTTCAGGCACTTTCACATCACAGATTCGATTTATCGATGAGAAACTGTAATAAAAGCAAAACCCTAAAGTACTTAAAGATCTAATGAAACCGAGTTGTTTAATAATGTTATAATTATAATCTTGGTAAATTTAATGTCTAGTTTATTGCTTCGCAACTAAAAGGGATCTTGCAATATTGACACAGTATGAAATGTCGTCTGCGCGTACTTTCCCACTTTCGCTAAGCATAATAATTTAATAATCTCTAAATGTAATAAATAATAATTGAACACCGATACACCGGTAACCTTTGGTTGGCGTTAAGACTGTTCATTGTGAAACGCTTAACGAATCGCCATTTCTATTCAGGCGTTTCGGATTAAATACGGTAAAGGTGAAAACGTGCGTTTCGCGGTAAAACCAGAGTAGACAGAACGGAGTACCTCGACTTCAAACGGGCGAATCTACGCGAGTTGGGCTAATGTCACTTTCGACATGTTTCACACAAAGACTTCTATTTAAACTGACTAGAGATCGCCCAATGGTCGAAATTCAACCTTACTCGCAACGACATTAGGACTGCCATCTATATTTTGTAAAAAGTATTGACTTCATCATAGTTTTTTTCAATTCTTGTCTCTGGGACTCAGCTGATCTCAGACTGGCCGTTTAAGCATTGTCTAATAGTGTCTAAAATGAAATAAAAAAAAACAATAATCCATTTTCAATTTGTCAACTTGTTGTCAACAGACTTCAACCATAAATAAAAGATAAATATAAACATAAATATAATTCGTACGTATAGGCTTGTCACTCAAAAATCTGTCATTTTTCCTAGTAGTAGTGTCGTAGTGTGTGTAACGTTTTATTTGTTAAAAATATATATGATAAAAGCATAATTTTAAAATAATATTAGCTCGATGCACTCCTTCACCATATAAACTATAACTGTGCCAATTTCATGCACTTACGTTTATTTCCCCTCCCCATTTTTCGTAAAAAGGGTTACAAAGTTTTTCTTCACGTATTAATATATAGATAGATGGTTTCACAATGATGAACTCTTCTGAGTCGGCGTACTCATTAGTTTGGTAAAACTCTGAAACGACCTGCTGCCAGAATCGGCAGCGGCATACGGCACTCTAGTATTTCTCTACCTTCAGATTTACCAACCGAAAATATACAGTTTTTGTATTTAGTGCAGGTTTTTTTTAACAAAATTAGGGGGCAAACGAGCATACGGGTCACATGATGGAAAGCAACTATCGTCGCCCATGGAAACTCTCAACATCAGAAGAGTTGCAGGTGTGTTGCCGGCTTTTTAAGAGGGTCGCTATCTTCTTAAAGGTTTGCAGGTCGTATTGGTCCGGAAATACTGCTGGTGACAATTCATTTCAGAGTTATTCTGTGCGTGGCAGTTACGGGAAAAACGCAGGGTGGAAGACTGTAACTCATAATATCTCGAAAGATATATGTACATAGAATAATATATTATGCATGTCGCATTTTTTTCATTATTTTATTTTTAAAGCGTGTTTTGAATATGCATTACAATATGATGCCTTTGCATTACCAAAATCGCTCCGCCTCTTTAAGAACACAGTCTAAACTCTAAGCCATTATTGAGGTATTTAACATCTTACTACCTAAATAAATAAAGTATTAGCGATAAATATTGTAAATACTAGAAATCTAGGGCTTAAGTTTATCTGTGAATATAATTGGCCGAAATTAGCATAGGGACAGGCCCATCATAAACTGTTAAGTGTGAAATGATAGGCTACTTTTACTTTGTAGAGTGTAGAGTGTAGACTTTAGATCCGCATTGCCTCAATTGCTTGTAATCTTGCGTTTCAGCGGCCGAACCGCTCGTTCGCGCGGACGGATATACGAATCAAGCTTTAGCAATTAGAATAGTATGAAACTTCCCGTATACCTTGTGACGTTCTATACATTTATTGCTTAACAAACAGACTAAGCCTAAAGTTTGTGTAATAAGTCCTATAGAGTTACGATTTAATGTTACGACTCTTGGAAATTTTACGTGGTAGAGCCATGCTTCGGCATGTATGGGCCGGCTCGACCGGAGAAATACCACGGGCTCAAGAAAACCAACGTGAAACAGAGCTTGCGCTGTGTTTCACCGAGTGAGTGAGTTTACCGGAGGCCCAATTCCCTACCCTTCCCTTTCCTACCCTTCCCTATACCCTTCCTTACCTCCCCTACCCTGTAATCCTATTCCCTCTTAAAAGGCCGGCAACGCACCTGCAGCTCTTCTGATGTTGCATGTGTCCATGGGCGATGGAAGTTGCTTTACATCAGGTGACCCGTTTGCTCGTTTGTCCCCTTATTTCATAAAAAAAACGGCTTAAAAAAACACACGATGAGCTAGATTTCAAATTCAAGCCAGACTGGCCTTTGGCTGCGTTGGATCCGGTGGGGGAGGCCTTTGCCCAGGAGTGGCCCAGAATGGGCTTTAAGAAAAATATTATGCAGCTTTTTTTCCCATAATTAATTTAACATTATCAGTCAGGTTAATCACTAGTCGGTAGCAGATATAACCAATAACTAGTACCACGTATGACATGTAAGTATAGTGTGGTATAGTTGTATTGGCTCAGTAATTGTAATGAGACCAGTCACCAGTCACTACGGTCATGTGACAATCACTGCGGTAAATGCAGGACAAGATTTGTGTTTGTTAATTTTTTTAATTATTGCGTATGTCGATTGCTGCTTTTTTTTCAATTAAATAAAATATCAATAATTATTTTTAAACAAAAAATTTAAACCGACTTCCATAGTAAACTGCCTCTAAAAAGTATGAAATAATAATTCTTACTCTATTTAAGTGCCCTTTATAGGATTGGCCTAAGCCTTAACTATATCTTTACTCAATCTTTATAATTTTGAAGTCGGTACCAGCTCCTAAAATTTCTGCGATTCTTGACATAGCTATGACTTACGTCAGCTGGTACCGACTTCAAAATTATTTAAAAGATTGAGTAAAGATATAGTTAAGGCTTAGGCCGATCCTATAAAGGGCACTTAAATAGAGTAAGAATTATTATTTCATACTTTTTAGAGGCAGTTTACTATGGAAGTCGGTTTAAATTTTTTGTTTAAAAATAATTATTTTTCTCTTTTTAGCTATCTCCATTAAGCATATTATTACGCAGTCTCTTGTGGATTGTATTTTATATATTACTAGCTGTTCCGGCAAACGTTATTTTGCCATAAAATGATTTTCCCTGTTGTCCTGCTTTTGTCTTGAAGTTTTTTCTGATTTTTTTTTCTATAGACCTCACGGAGCCCAAAACGTTTCCAACGAATGCAAAACCATGGAAATCGATTCGTGCGTTCTGGAGTTATAGCGTCGGGAAGGAAAACCCGACTTATTTTTATATATTAGACTAGCTGTTGCCCGCAACTTCGTCCGCGTTAGGTAACAGTACGGTACAATAACGGAGATGGATAAATTTCTCCTTTATAGTCCCCTTATGTAATAAGCAACAGTTACAGAAGGTGGGGGCCGCGCCCCCCCCAAAAAATTGCGGGGGCGCAAGGTCAACACTAACGACGCGACAGCATTTACAAGAGAGAATTTTTGGGCTGTGCCCCCTCAAGTATGGCCTGGGACGAAGCGAAGTAATTAAGTGACACTCAAAAAGTGTATGTTTAGTTTAGGAGGTGGGGGGGCTTCAGTTCAGCCTGGGGCGAAGCGAAGTAAATAAATGACACTCAAAAATGTTTAGTTAATGTTAGAATAAATTCACTTTTGATTAATAACTTAGTTTATTCGTAATAAAGGAGAATTGAAAGTCGACACTAAATAAGGGCCGGGGGCAAGGTTAACTAACGACATGACAGCATTTACAGGAGGTGGGGGGGCTTACCCCCCCCCACCCAAGTTCGGCCTGGGGCGAAGCGAAATAATTAAATGACACTCAAAAAATGAATGTTTACTTTATGCTAGAATAAATTCACTTTTAATTTATAACTTAGTTTGTTCCTAAAAAAGGAGAATTAAAAGTCGACATTAAATGAGGGCCGTTGCCCCCGGCCGACACTAAAGACATGACAGCATTTACACGATGTGGGGGGTTAGGGGGGGGGCGCAGCTCCCCCAAGTTTGACCGGCATGTTTAGTTTAGGTTACAATAATTTCGTTTAGATATTCACTTTTAATTAATAACTTAGTATAGTACTGTTGATGATGATGACGATGATGATGATGAACGTAATTTGCATAGTAGTATATGCTTACCGTTTTTAAAACAACGCCGAACCCCCCGAACTTGTATCTATAAGGATTCAAAAGTTCTGTACAGCACCTTCGGAACCAGGGTATACACTGGTGCAAAATGTTACTTTTTGGAAGCGTATGCTCATAATCCTTCAGAAAAAGTTAAAATCACTAGATGTTTCCATATAAATTTCAAGGAGTCCCCTCGATTCCTTATGGATTGCATAATCAGATCACCATTTTGGTGACCATGGTACCAAATGACAGCTGTATCCTATACAACAAAAGAATTTTGAAAATCGGTCCACAAACGGGGGAGATATCTGCGAAAAAACATTAAAAAAAAGAACATATATACGGTCGAATTGAGTAACCTTCTCCTTTTTGGAAGTCGGTTAAAAAAGTGGTTTGATTTTTAAGAAAAAAGAGTCGACTAATATTACGAGTTACCTACGACTTACTTAAGGTCACGAGAGCTGGAAAATTTACACCGAAAGGCAAATAATTTATAAATTTTTTAACGGAGTTGCCATTTAAATTCTTGTCAAGTCATTCTTTCTACTTGTTCAGTAATATCTAAGTAGTTATTTTTATGTTTTCCTTTATTTTTGTTCTAACATTACACGTCATACTTGGGAGAAGTTTAAAATCATTTCGCGCCCAAACGTACCTAAAACAAAATTTTCTTTTAAAAAAGAGTTTGATTTATCACCGTTTTCGAGGTATTACTTGCATCACTACAAATTGTTTTTTAAAGCTCTTGCATAGCTTTTATTGACCAAATCAAAGAATTCCGTAACAAAAATAAACCTAACACCCCCCACTCCAACCGGCACAGCGATGCGGCATCGTCTAACGTCGTTTCAGTTCGACAGAATTCGGCACTATACGTATGCAAATTATAATTGCAATGATAAAAAATGCTATGCAATAGCTTGACCGCGGCAGTCCCCGAGTACCACACGTATTTTTTTTATTAGGTACTGTCCTCCATAACTAATTTTCATGGTGGTCCTACTTGCGGAGTCTAATTGAGCGACACCGATATCTTGTTTATCGGCGGTGTCGTCTGTTCGTCCGTCTGTGTCGTAACTCGTAACAGTGTTCATCATGTGGGTATTCCACTAACTAAGTTGGCTTATGACTAGGATATATAAATCGCTTCGCAGCCTCAAATAGGTACTCACACTTACACACATAAATGAAAAATCTACCTAGTACCTAGTCAGTCGTCGTATTTTCAGGCATCTTGCATATGCAAGCATTAGGCAATTATAAAAAGCGCCAAATTTAATGATATTGTACTGTCAGGGGAATTGATCGATAGGCAGACAGAGGACCAGCCAAACTAAAAGACTAAAAGACTACATTAACTTGACGTCCTGACCAGACCAAATAAAGTTGTTCTGTATCAGGCTATCAATCAACTTCTATAGATTTAATATTGATAGTACACCTTGCATCAAAAATTTATATAATATTTAAACTAAATTCGAAGTTTTTTAAATTACCATACAGAGGAAAGATAGATAAAACCTAATTTTTATGCAAAAACATGTGCGGTTCCTGTTGGAAACTGGTACGGAATGAACCGCGGACGATAATTCGTATAGCTATAATCTAAAGAGAAGGTCCTAAGTCTCAACTGAATCAAGAGGCGCCTATCTAAGTATGGCTTATCAGCCAACAAGTATAATTGAGTTGCAGACATTACGGAGATAGCGAGCGCAGACGAACATACAATCCACTCAATTGACTTGATTATTATTAATGCAATTATATTAGCGGCGACAGATTTATATTAAAATACTTTCTGGAAACCGGATGAATCAAACAAAATGTATTCAAGCCAAAATAAATACGAGAAAAGTAAGTTAAATTTAAAACAGAGTAATTGGAAATGAAAATAGAAGCTAATACGTCTTGCTTCCTTCAAGTAACTAGTAGCCAAAGAAAAAGGAATGATAAGTAGAACAACAATATAACTTAAAGTGGCTATAATATACTAGAGCAATTTTCCAAAATATCTAGTACAGATACTATAAATAAGACATTTAACAAATGTAAACTGGTTTCTCAATTTGGATTTTATTACTTACTTCTCTATCAGTAATGTACCACGTTTCTAAAAAAGGCTCCGAGTGTATTAACACATTTTAAAGTAGGTAAAATCAATTTCGTTTCTCGTGTCTAGCGACAAGGCAATAAATATTGCAGCTTTATCTCAATGTAATAACGTCGTTTATTTATCATAATACGTGTACACGACACTTATACTTCGTTTATTCATAGTTTTGTGTAAGTAAAACCTTGTATTTCTGGCATTTCTATATTTATTTTAAAAGATATTTTAGTCTTTAAAATATCGTACACAATAAAAAGAAGTAGGCCAAGGACCGACCCTTGAGGAATGCCGAATGAAATCAATAGTAAATAGCTTAATAATTCTAATCAAATAATTAAACTATCATATCCATTCGATATCTAGTAATTTATACCCAGATACAATCTAGTCCACAATAAAGTGTTAACTGCTTTACTGAACCAGTTAAACAAATGGTATTTAGAATATTAACAGCCAAATTATCAAAAGCTTGTTAATGTTACTTAAATCATAGGCTATCATTGTCTATGCTCGGTAACGTAACAAGGACAGCATGGCCTTAAGAAGTTCTTATTTTAATTTGTATTCGAGTAAGTAGAGGCTATAACTATCATAAATAACGCCTTTAACCAGAATTATGATTCTGGTAACACTTTTAAGTAGAACCCTACGACCGATTCGGAATTAAGTCATTATAACCTAATTTGGCTTTACAAATTATGATTTCATAAACCGATCGTTTTCCACATTCTTATGTCTTTAGCGCTTAAAATATTGTCTAAAGCTCTACTTTATTAACCATGCCTCATAAAATTATGTTCGTTTCAAAAATATAAAGCATAAAATTATTACAATTTTCTAATATCAAGTCAAATTCTCGGTAACGTAACAAGGACAGCATGGCCTTAAGAAGTTCTTATTTTAATTTGTATTCGAGTAAGTAGAGGCTATAACTATCATAAATAACGCCTTTAACCAGAATTATGATTCTGGTAGCACTTTTAAGTAGAACCCTACAATTGATTCGGAATTAAGTCATTATAACCTAATTTGGCTTTACAAATTATGATTTCATAAACCGATCGTTTGCAATGTGCGGCTAAGGGGAGACTGATTGAAAGAGAGTTGTCTCTGCGAAATATGTTTAATAACTAACCTAAGAACTAATTACATTATCTTATATAGCTAATAGCAGGGAGGTGAGCCGCACACTACACGTTTTCCACATTCTTATGTCTTTAGCGCTTAAAATATTGTCTAAAGCTCTACTTTATTAACCATGCCTCATAAAATTATGTTCGTTTCAAAAATATAAAGCATAACATTATTACAATTTTCTAATATCAAGTCAAATTAACAGCTCTTGCTAGAGAGTAGGACCCAGATTATAACAATCTACAGACGTTAAGGAAGGAGGCTTAAAAGCCTGTAATAATATGCGATTGCTGTTTCCTCTGGGATTATGTTGATTATGTGTAGCCATAATTTATTCGTTTTCCTCCAATTTATGTTAATAAAGGCGAGAAATAAAATTGCGCGCTTTTGTCCAGAGCAAAATTTGCGCGTTTTTCTTCAAAGCAAAATTCGCGCGATCTAAAATTTGCGCGATCTATTAGGATACCGATATCCATATTAGTCTATCGGCTTAGGGCCATATGGGCTAGATGTCATCGTGATTTAGGGCTGCGGGCCGCGGCTGTTGGACCGGCTTTGTTCCGCATTGCTCCAGCTTAGATTGGTGGGCTATTGACTGAACACGAGATCAAGCGTACCTACTAATATTATAATTTTATCGTTTACGAGTTTTTTTCCCACTCTTTGGGATCATAACTTTCAAACGATATCATTGCATTGGCATAAAAAAAAACATTTTTTTTAAACAAAGTGATGAACCCTCAAATCCCTCACACACTTTCTGGCCCTAAAAAGTAAGTACATATATTTACGACACCGGTTGGTAGTTGCAAGTTTAATTTTAGGTAGTAGTTCAAACGTAGTCCTATAACTAATTAGCAACTTTATAAAAGGAAGTCGAGACTTGGGAATCAGGAAGTAGAAATAAGATAGCATGTTTTAAAATATTCAATTATATAAGCGCTTCACATTACCAGTTCGGTTCATTAGCTTAATCACATACCGCATTCGAAGTTAATTACATTACATTGACGTTATGTACAATTTAGTAAGAATTGAGAAGTCATTTATTATTATGGCATATTGATCTTCACACTTGTTGCTGTAGCGTTTAATTGGTTTTATTGTTTAAGTTGTTAAGAATTTTGAATTATTTTAACCGATGGTTTTACCCGATTTTTCATGACAGTAATTTGTCATGAAATGATTGTAACAAAGGAATTTGTAGACAACTCACTAGACCAAATTTATATATCAACAATTAATTTTTGACGTGGGAGAGCCATGCTTCGGCACGAATGGGCCGGCTCGACCGGAGAGATACCACGTCCTCACAGAAAACCGGCGTGAAACAGTGCTTCCGCTGTGTTTCGCTGAGTAAGTGAGTTTACCGGAGGCCCAATCCCCTACCATTTTCCTTTCCCTACCCTCCCCTATTTCCTTCCGTACCCTCCCCTATTCCCTTCCCTACCCTCCCCTATTACCCCTTAGAAGGCCGGCAACGCACCTGCAGCTCTTCTGATGCTGCGAGTGTCCATGGGCGACGGAAGTAGCTTTCCATCAGGTGACCCGTTTGCTCGTTTGCCCCCTTTTTTCATTAAAAAAAATAAATAATGTAAATGAGTGTAAATTATTTCATATTAAAGGACTACATTATAGCCAGTTTAAACTGAGAATATATATTTTTGTATTCCAGACTATCATTGATTAATTATTTTACAAGCTGTATAACAATTTACATTCTATATATTAGCGGCTTTAACATTAAAATTCCAAACTCCCAATACGTCATACGTCGTCAGTGTGACGCGTCCTTAAGTAATATCCCAATGGGGGACTTTCACCAAAACCATCACCACTCTAGTCCCCATAAACACCGTGGTTTATTGGTGCTTTTACCCATACACCTAAATCAACACATCTTATTATGTTTACCTCTTCTCCCGTTCTCTAATTTCCTTAATTATTACTTGTTCTGTTTAGTTCAGCTAAAATTATTTCACCATTAGCTTTTTATTTATTTCATAATCTTATGTTTTAATTGATGTTTAAGAAATGTCAACATCCTCATAATCATCACCTCATCGTCACTACCATACCATATCTTCGAATTTCGAACCCAAGCATACAGTTCAATATATATTTTTTTAAAACAACGATATTTTTCTGAGTATGGTTAGAGAAGTTTATTTAGGTATAGTCAAATGGCGGACCTACGTAATTTAGTCGCGTATTGTCGAATCCATTCCATATCCATTATCCATGTCACAACTACCATTGAATTGTCACTAACCGACCTCATGCCGTAAGTTCGCCATCAGCCTATTACAATTTCTTCGATGATACTTGCGGTATTATAAGAATACTTTGTACATTTTCGTTGCAATTAGATTGGATAAGTAATCATTGGGTCGATAGCAGGGCCGGATTTAGGGGGGGGCAACCGGGGCTACAGCCCCGGGGCCTCCACGAAAGAGGGGCCCCCACAATGGAGACTTCAAAAAAAAAAAAATTCAAATTCCAACTAGTAAACACTCGTAAAAAATTTTTTATTTACGAGATTATTTTATTTATTTTTTACGCTGTTTCCGCTTTTAGACATTTTTCTTTCGCTGTTTTACCTTGCAAGTGGCAAGTGTGAGTTTTCTTTCTTGTAATCTTCAAAAGCTCTTTGCCTGTTCCTGGCTATCCACAATAGAATAAAAGTTGCCAATTCGATAAGGAATTGATAGTATATTCTGCGGATTTTAGCAGCCTATTCCCCGTATTTGGAAAATAATTTGGGGCCAGGGGGCCTCCACTCCTCTATTGCCCCGAAGCCTCTCAACCTCTAAATCCGGCCCTGGTCGATAGCATTACCACGCAAATCCTAATTTATTGCAATTACGCGCACATCGCTTACAAAATAGCAGGATTAGGCCGTATTAGTTCAGTATAAATAACAGGCAGGATACTAAACAACGCTTAGTAGATGTTTATGTGCTGATAATGTTGTCATCATCATCAGGATTCAGGACAAAGGTCACTTCAGCCCAGTCATCGAACATATTTTGTTAATTATTGGTAGAGCCGGGATACAGAAGCTTTAGTATCTTCTTACTACGTGGTCCTACTTTTGAACAATTACTAGATCAAAGTTTTCTTTTCGCTCATGTTCCTGGTTGTTGTATAGTGCAAAAGTAAAGTAAGTGTAAATGTACTTAATTTAATATAACAATAGTCTTGTTGATAGTGGATGGGAGGCATGGCACCGCTCTGATTTCTGAACTGAAGTGATGCTCTCCAAGTTTGCTGCATTACTTCTGATATTGACTACGCGCCGTCACATCTTTCTTCCCGTATTTTGATATCAATGAGCAACTTTTAGCTTACTTGAAGTGATTTATAAAGCACTAAAATAACTTTTCTTTGATGGGTCACATCTCTCATGTTAAATAATTCAGAACGTTTCCTGTCAATCGCCTGTACCGAAAGAGGTGAAACTAGAGACATAGATTTCCTCTTTTAGTGACAGGGCGAAATTTACGACGACAGAGAATGCCCCACAATATTTAGACAAGGCTTTATATGGAATTAATAGATTACTTGCGGGACACCTCTGAATTGTTGCTTGGCTGCGTTCCAAATCACAAAAATAATCGCGAATATAGAAAATAGCATAAATTGGTTGACTCTCCTAGATTAAATCGAATTTCGATACTATCGAGATATTATAAGAACGCAAATACGAATACTCAAACATATAGACCTGGATCCCAGAAGGATAAGACATAACTTACTCTCAGATGGATGAAACCAGTACTATAGATAAAACTAGTAGAAAATAAATTCTTGCAATATCGTATTGTTTTCTAAGGTGTTATATTAATTTATAAAATAAAAATAATGCCTTTGAAAAAAAAATAGCAACAAAGTTACTTTTAAAACGTCTGACAATAGTTTTGGTCATTGAAGAGTGTCTTACACTACATGATACTAGTTCAGAACCATAATCTACAAATTATATATAAATATTAGCCATTTGAAAATAAGTAAAGTAAGACTCATTTTTAGTCCACTTTGGTTCCTGGTACCTGACCAGGTGTCACACTTAGAGCTACACAAATTCGCAGGTATTCTAAGTACACGAGGCACTACTAATAACCTATGGTCAATCAATCAATCAATTTATTTATTTGCTCTAAAAGTGTAATACAGTAGGTGGTAATAATGTTCCTATAGTCTAACACTTTTAGCTATATTATAAAATAGCATGCAAATATACATAATTATTATAAAAAATTAAATTAACTCTTAATTGTCCAATTTTAACATTAATCACTAGATATTATTGGAAGTCAACATTCGTCCAAGTAATAATTAAAATATCAAATTGGTAGAGTAATAAATCGTAGATGACATGTCAGTACAATTATTGCTTAAATTAATTATCACGTTTATATTATAATAGGAAAGAAAAACAGAGAAGACATCAAGTTCATACGAACTAATTAGAATAAGTGTATGTCATAGTAATAATTAAATTATAATAATATGGTCAATTATATACGAAAATTAATTAAATTATGGTCACAATGATTAAAATAAAAGAAAAATTATATTATTATATAGAATTAAGTCAACGTTATTACAATAATATAATTACAAATGTATATAATTTTTTGAATTGAATAATTCCTTTATAGAATAGAAGTTTTTAATTTTTAGCCATTTCACTATTTCCTTTTTAAAATTTTTGTACGGTAGGTTTTTTATATTATTAGGAATAGCGTTATATGCTTTTATGCACATAGCATAATATTGTTTTTGGTACATTGCGTATTTTGGAATGACATCGAGTACTAGTTTGTCAGGGTTTATTTTGTTTCTGGGATATATGTCACATGCTTTTTTGAAACTTTTATAATTTATTTTTGCGTAATTAACTAATTCGTATATGTACATACTCGGTAGAGTCATTATACTTAGTTTTTTGAACAGTGGTTTACAGGACTCGTACGGTGGCTTGCCACACATCGCACGCACACATTTTTTTTGTGCAATGAAAGCCTTGTCTACGTCCGTCGAGTTGCCCCAGAGTAGCAGGCCATACCTAAGGATTGATGCTACATATCCATGATATGCTGATAGAACTGTATGCATGTATGGTTTCATCCATCAGAGAGTAAGTTATGTCTTATCCTTCTGGGATCCAGGTCTAACAAGACTATGTTAGTATGACGTTATAGTATGTTAGTATGTTGTCAGTTCGGGAGTTAACCGGCGGCTGACAGGTCTGTCATGTAACAAGACGAACACAGGAGCTATTAGTCATTCGCAAGCTAGAGGCTACGTTGCTTCGTTGCGATGTGTCATGCGGTGTGTTATTGCGTCGACGTTACAACGTTCTAGAATTATGAGGCTGGCATTGTCGGTTTCGACACAAGCCTTTAAATAAAGAAAAAAAAAAAAAAGAAAAAAGTATCCTCTTCTTGTTGTTACCTCTCCTCTCGTTTACTCTATTTTATGTAAAAACACTAGATTTTAGGTCTGGCTCACGTTCTACTGACCATCCTGAGAGTGCAGCAAGACATAATATTCAACAATTAGACTTAAGAGGATACACCAGGGGCTAGAGAAATGAAAAAAAAGTACGTGAAATATCTATAGCTGTCTCCCTTACCTCAAGCCTATACCGCAGAACGCGATAGAGACAACTGCAGAAAATCCAGAAAATCAACGATTCGTTGTCCCCTGATTCCTTCTCCAAAACTTTACCGATTTAAGTACTTTTTTCATTAAAGATTAAAAAAAGGCTTGAGCTGTGTTCCTATGTTTTGCTTTTTTTGTATAATCTAGCCAAATCTGTTTTCTGGACGTTTGAACACAGCGGAAAATCTGGCAATTTTGTTGGGTTTTTGAACGTTCATATCTTTTTCAATAATTAAATTATGAAAAAAAAGAAAACATAGGGACATTGTATTAGTGGCCGTAGATATTCAAGAAAAAAATTATAACTCTACTAGCATTATCCAGGGAGGAAACAGGGGACAACGTTTGTATGGGAAAAAGGGCGGTGTGGACTCCTCTTAAGGCGTAAATATTTAGATAGTGTGTTTCTTTTCAAAATTCTGCATAGTTCCATTAATTCCTCTAATCTCTTAAGCAAAATTTATTTAAAAGTTCCGCGACCATCTTCACGTAGTATGGACACGTTTTATGTCCCGCCCTATCATACAAACTACGCGAGAAATACCTTCTTCAGGCGATCATGTTCCTGCTACAATAATGATCTGAATTCTTTCGATATTTTTTCAAAAAATTTAAGACAATACAAAAGAGAATTAAATGAGGTAATATTTGGTTCATAAAATACTTATTAATAAATTTATTTATGTATTATCATTGCATTTGTGTGTAGGTTATAGGATACTTTATAATATGTAAAGTTGTACTTTTATTATATAAAAAAGTTGTATTAGTTGTATTTTTTTAATGTTAATATTTTGTATTGATGTTATGGTACTTTAGGTCTAGTTGTAGTTAAAACGTTTATAAATATTTGTTAAAGACTGTTTGTTACCTAAATAAATAAATAAAAATAAAAAAAAATTCATCACAATCAGTAGTTTTTGAATATTTTCAATGAAACCAAACTTTTTCTCTTTATAAGCACGTGTTGCGTAGTCGACCACGATGTTTAGACGGAAGTCGGAACAACGGATAGGAGCTGATGAAGTGATAGGATATATTAATTATTCATCCTATCGCGTTGTGTTACCTCCTTGTGTTGTGTTGTCGTTCGCCATAATGTGCCATATTTTATTTATTCCCTTCCGACAAAACAACGTACCGGAATTATAGTTTTGATCTACGAAATACGAATAATAAAAACTAAGGAACTTTATTATTCGTAGTTTGTAGATCAAAACTATAATTCCGGCTATAGACAGGGTTGCTATTCATCGATTTTTTGAATTTGCCGCCATTTACTCGACACTGGCCATGGTTTTATAGCCAAGTGCCATAATAAAAATAAAAACAGAATCATGAAACTAAATGTCAAAAGCGTATCGTCATGCTTGACATATAGATTTTCAAAAGCGAAAGATATCGAGATACGAAAGAAACTTTTACTCCAATGTTTTTCCGGTAAAACTGTCAAAATATAGTTTCTTTTGTTTGTCTACGTGCTTGTGTTAGCTATGCTGGACGTTTGATGAATGAAGACATAAAATTCGAGGCAAAAAGGTTGTCACTCACGTACCTACCTGTCTTAAAATGCGTCGCTTCGTAGTTGTATAATATAATCAAAGGTGACTGACTGATTGACATAGTGATCTATCAACGCACAGCCCAAACCACTGGACGGATCGGGCTGAAATTTGGCATGCAGGTAGATGTTATGACGTAGGCATCCACTAAGAAAGGATTTTGATAAATTCCAACCCCAAGGGTCTTTTTTTCGACAATGGCGGTCATACTAAGCACATCGGCTCCGTATTAAATAAAGTTTTAAAATAATAATATGACTTTAATCTGTAATCTCTGTGCAAGAACATGTAAAACCAGTGACGAGAACTATGTGAAATTGTTTTCTAAGAAAAATATCAACGGATTATAAAAATATTTACATTTATATACCAAACACTGCCAAAAGATTTTTTTCCATTGTAGTCGAGTAAAAATTGTTTCATCACAGCTTTCTGCGCCCTATCAACGAGGCGACATAATCATGTCCAGTAATCACGTAGTACACTTTAAACAAACTGCGAGCCTCTTCAGTCGGCACAATTAACTACTGGTTATCAACACGTCCATACAACGGCCAGGGTTGATACTTCGAGGAAATATTTCTGGAGAGATGGTTTTGAGCAGAAATGTTATTATGAGAGATGCTCACATTTAAGCACTTACCCCTTGCTTGTTCTTTACCTATTCTTCTCTACCCTTCCGCTAATCGAGCATGGGGTCTTTCTTCTTCTTTTTTAAAAATGGCTCCTTAATGAATCGCCAATGCCACAGTGTGGCACGGAGTATTTATCTGATACGTTGGAAAAGTCACTTGGTAGAAAATGACAACAACATGGATTAGAGTAAGCCTGGAGTAAGTTTTTGTATTATTAGGCTCTACCATTAAATTCTGGTGCAATTTTCTTAAACGTGAGGCCTGACCTTTTGGATTGATTCGTCACGAAATAATAATCTTGGACAAAATGCTGGCCTGATATTTTGTTTCCTTTTCTAAGGCCGTGATCAGAGAATCAACTTTTTTGTGAAATGCTGGACTGGATGGTCTTCCTAATAATGTTAAACAGACTCCATGTGCACATAACATGTGCTGCACTAACGCCCTGAAACGTTTAGCGCGTATTTTTCAGCCAGCGGACAGACGCCTGGTTAACTAACTCTATAATTAACCACCATACATCACCCGCCCATCGCGCGACGGCGTTTCAACTCGCCGCTAACGCGTGTCACATTAATACCAACTAAATAGGCTAAATCTCCTGACGAATCTATTGGAAGTTCCTCGTACTACTCGTACAGTGTTGCCAAGTGGCTAATCGCATGGAAATATGAAGGAAGTCTTCAAATGTGATTAAAGATTTGCTAAAGCTCTGATAAATTGAAATTGCGTTGTTCAAGATGAATATAAGGTTGTCTGTAAGAAGCTGCTTTTAGCTTTCTCCCATTGTGTATCTAATACATAGTTTAGTTTTTTGTAGTACAAATAAAGAATTTTCTATCCGTCTATCAAGGAATCAATTAAGAATCCTTACTAGAGGCCTAACTGGGCACTGCAAGCTCAATAAGCACCTTAACAGAATAGGTGTTAGTTAGTAGCTTAACGACTTGCAGATTCTGCGAGGAGGAGGACGAGACACCTATACACCTTCTCCTTGACTGTCCTGCTCTACTACAGAGCAGAAACAAGCACCAGGCACAAAGGAAATTCATGGCACCAACCCCAACCACATCGTTCAATTTATGAGCAGTATTGGGTTGGGGACGGTACTCTAATGCGAAGGAGTCACAACACAATAGATCCTCAAGGGTCGCAGTGACATCAGGACTACTTGACCTGCCTCCAGCAAAAAAAAATCTATATTCTATGTTAGGTTAGTATTTTCAAACAAAACCGGATTAGTTCAGTAGTAGCAGTAGTTGATACTAGTATTTTAGCCACCGTGTAAATTTTTTTCTCGCGGACTAATCCGGTTCTGTCCGCCAGCTCCTCACTTGTGACCCGTGTAATATACAATCAATAAATAGCTGTAAAATCTATTATTCATAGTTTTATTAGGTGCGACATTTCGTACAATTTCGTAACGGTTGCTACTAACGCTTGTAACGGATAAAATTAAACCATCTATCCTTCCTAACGTCGTCTTACATATTATTTACGACTTAATAACCTCTAATAGGTTTAACTTATGTTAAATAGACCTATTTAATAAAAAATCCCTTCGTGGTCTCGTTTCGGTAGTAATGTTTGTTAACATTAATCTCAGTTGCGATGTTTGCTGTTAGTTTAAGACTTGATTGTGCTAAATACTTGGATCTGAAATGTTGTACTTAATTCTGTGATGAACTCATTCGGGTTTGAAATTATGATTTAATTACCGAAATGTCGTGATTTTAAAGGTCACCAACAAAATAGCTTTTTTGTTCACATCATTTGTTTATGTACATTATATTTTCATAACTTTCTATACTAATACTGGGAAATCCAAAAATGTCGGATCTACTGGCTGCCACACCGGAACCACACCGTTCAAAACATTTAAATAATTATTTATTATTCAATTTATAAAACAAAAAAATATATCGGTCCTTGGTGCGAAAAACAATACAAAGATAGCAAAAAAAAGATATGGGCGCAGAGCCCATAGACGGCCCCAAATTAATACTCCTAAATATACCTCTCCTATCGTAATACCTAATACCTTGATCGTGGGAATGGCAGACACAATAGATTTTCAATTGTTATGCGGCAGCCGGCTGCCGCTTGGGGATTGATGGTTCTTATATTCTGTTATCCAAATTAAAATTTGAATGCACCCCAGAAGTAGCGAAAGGAACGCTTTTCACTACATCCTTTTGTTAATATCCCTCATCCCTGATGTCTTATGTTTATTCAAAGCCTCTTGTATATTCAGAGCAAACTTTTCAATTTCTACCCACGTTTTAATCTAATCGTCTTCACTTCCTACCGCATCTGTATTCAAGTGTGAGCCTATCTTATCATCCCGATAAGTAATTTGTGCTAGGACTTAGATAAAGCCTAAGTCCGTATCAGCAGACCTAAGCCTTCTAGTATCTGCCAGCCCTGTTATAATCAGGTCTCTCCACCATAGATAATATGCTATGTGTAAGGATGTCGCATTGAAAATATTGCTTTTAAAGTTCAACTGTTATAGTCAGCAGTTAAAAATGTAGCTCTACATAGAGCCTACTTGTTGTCTTGTAAAGAGTGCTTAGACAAATTATTAAGGCTCGAAATAATTTTGATATAGGTAGCATTTAATACACTGTGAATTGTGATAGACGTAGCCACATGTGTCCTATTCTCAAGCAGTCGTTGCCTATGAAAATTTCTTGAGATACGAGTTCATACGAGCAATGCGACGTCTTATCAATGGTATGTCTATGTTAATGAATATTCGATGTCGTTAAAACCGCGTCAATCATCTCGTCCTGTTGGTTTATCACCCGATGATGATACAGCGCGGACCGGTTTTGATGGTAATCTGCTAACCATCTTATTACCTTTACGCCCTAGGCTAACTTACAAAGCAAAAAGTGAAGAATGTCAAGCTTCGAACTTTCCGAAGATTTACAAAGTGTAGTGAATTGTGATCTTCAAGAATCAAGACTTATCCATGGTCTAGAATCTAGATCATCTCAAACTGTGCTCCGTAAAGGCCTTATAGGAGCTCCACGGGCGTTACATAAGTTTTTGTAAATGTCATCAGACACCAGCATAGCACATATTATCACTCTCTCTTCCTCTCCTGTAACCCAGTGGCATCATCTTTCTTGTAAAACAATTAGGTGATCAGCCTGCATTTTCCTAACCAAGGTAAGTCCGAGTTAAAAGCCTTGCTTTTTTTATAAAAGGAACAAACAGGCAAACGGTCACCGGATGGAAGGCAACTATCGTCGCCCATGGACACTCGTAACATCAGAAGAGTTGCACGCGCGTACCGGCCTTTTAAGAGGAAATACGCTCTCTTCTTGAATGTTTGCAGGTCATAAAAGTCCGGAAATACTGGTGGCTACAGTTTATTCCAGACTTACATAGTTTTACTTCTTTAAACTTTACCACGAAGGTGCTAAAGATAAAATAAGCCCAGCGATCTTATTCAATGATTTCACCACAGCCCAGCTCGTAACTAAAACCTCTTCATTATGTAGGCCAGTAATCGCCGGCTCCACGACTTATTAAAATCGCATTAATATCGATAGTTAACACATAAATATCTGCTGTTAAATTAAGCCGAATTAATATGCGGCGCAACTGGTTGTAGAGGATGAAAGTATATTAGCGAATGTGGACCTGAAAATTCGTATTCTATAGGAGTGTCCTGAGATCTGTATTTATGCAATAGTAAGGGTCAGTTTATATTGCAACGTTGCATTGCGTTCGATGAGAATTCCGTAGAATCAATTAGAAACTGTTATATATTATTTGCGCCGGTTTTCTCACATACCGTGAGTTAATTTTTTATTAAAATACTATATTGTAACATTATCAAAAAATATTTCATTAGCTCCCACACTTAGTTTTTTTTATGAAATAAGGGGGCAAACGAGCAAGCGGGTCACCTGATGGAAAGCAACTTTCGTCGCCTATGGACACTCGCAGCATCAGAATGCAGGTCCGTTGCCGGCCTTTTAAGAGGGAATAGGGTAATAGGGGAGGGTAGGGATGGGAAGAGAAGAGAATAGGAGAGGGTAGGGAAGGGAATAGGGTAGGGGATTGGGCCTCCGGTAAACTCACTCACTCGGCGAAACACAGCGCAAGCGCTGTTTCACGCCGGTTTTCTGTGAGCCCGTGGTATTTCTCCGGTCGAGCCGGTTAGTTTGCAAATCTAGTTGTAGCTTATACAGGGTGTAACAAAACTAAGTGATAATATGTGTATGTGTTCCTTGTAGAGAGTTCACTGTGAAAGTAGCAGCGCTGAAAAAACAACATTTTTTTCACTTTTGTGTGGGGAAACTCGTGACGCTCGGACCAAACAAAAGGGCCGTTACAAAAGTGAAAAAAAATCGTCTTTCAGCGCTGCTACTTTCACAGTGAACTCTCTACAAGGAACACGTACACACCCTAAAGTATTATCACTTATTTTTGTTACACACTGTATTATTTTCTCAATTTACACAATCATGGCAATGCCAATGTAAGTGCTGGATTTATATCCTTTATGAGTGTAGGCAACTTTATTTTAGCCGCACCATGTACGATATCTGCCCTTGGACGCTTCCACCCCCCTAGGACGCTGCCGCCCTAAGCCACGGCCTATGCGATCTATTTAATAAGTCCAGGTGGTCAATGTACGAGTAGGCCACATTGTTATTTCTATTCGTAAACTAAATTCACGTATTAACCACGTGATGCCTGCCCGTAAACCCTCAACAATATGGAGACAACAAGATAATAATCATTTATTACCTAGACTTCTGGTGATATTCCAGCAGGTTGGCAGACTTCCACCAAGATTTGATCCCTAATAACGATTACTATAATTATTATAGTGTGAAAATATTGTTCATTGTCAATACTGTCTAGAATAGTATTGTAGTACTTAATAGTTATAGTTCTTGCAATCTATGAGTGCGCGGCGCCCTTAGTTGTGTGAGTGACCATAATATCTATACACGCGTACATGGCTCGCTCGCTACTGACATAGTAAAAGGACGGGAAGTAGGATAACTCCGGCCCAATCCGCGATATAATTACCTACTGTCTTAGGGTTGTCAATTTTAGGCGGCGCGGAGGCGCGGCGCGGCGGGTTGATGTGGGAGCGGCCGTCCGCGCTTCGTTCGCGCAACCGCATGAACAGCGGCAACGTCGCGGACTTTTAATAAAAAGTAAATCCTTATTGTGCATATTTTGTGTATATTTCGGCCATTTTTCGTGCATATTTGCATGCATGTTTCGGCACTTTGATCGTGCATATAATCCGATGTCTAAATAAAATTATAAAAATGCCCTGTAAAACAACATTAAAAACTAACGCCTGTCTCTTATACTTACTATAAACAAATCTGTTGTTATGATTCGAACTTTGCTTTAAGTATGTCATTGTGATTTAAAATTTTATTGTCAATTACTTATTTTTAATTACGATTTAAAATAAGTAATTGACTGTAAGCAGTTAGATACAATAAAAAAGAAGTAAGTAGGTAGATATCTGATCATCAAGTAAAAATTATTATATTATGCTAGAATAAGTGCGTAGTACTGACCTTACCTGTTCAACAGGTAATTTAAACAAAGACAATTCTGGAATTGTTGCATTACTATTAAAACACCCAAACACACAGCAATATCTATTACTCCTGCGATTATGATCGGACATTTTTGATTCGTTTAGCCGTGGTGCGGCGCGGCGCGAGCGTGCAGCGTAAAGTGTTAGCCCCGACTGGTTATGCCGAAATATTGTCCGAGATTTTGTTGTGTGCCGTGTGGCGACGCATTGATACTATGGCGCACACATACAAGCCGCGCGCGGCGCCTTTGTATGAAGATAACTTACTTCCCCTCCTTTTACTATGCTACTGACTGCTCCGTCAGGTACGCACACTAACGAAAATGTCTATTCATAATTACAACTACAAATAAAGACTACGCGCGCTCGTAGATTGCAAGAACTATACAAGCATTTCAAATTTCAATTTATTTGTTAGTTAATAGAAGTTTGCAAAAGTAGTATGTTTTTGTTGAACTTGAAGCTAATTTATTATACTTTTGGTCCTGGAAAAAAAAATGCTGTGCAAGCAATGTTATGAGCAACATCTAGTTACGATTATTTTCATTATCATCATGGGTCTACAATATATACTAGTAATCTGTGATCATGGGCGTACCTAGGTAGAAGATAAAATAAACATAAATTTTCCTGGCAAGTGGGAATTAAAAACGTGTTACTTACAACTGCGCAAATTGAAGTGTTGTCGAAACAAAATATATTTTCAGTCAGATAAATAAAATTTTCATGATTTTTTGTTTCAATCAGACCGACCATCTTCTCGAAATAGGTATACTGCCTACTAAACTAAACTAAAATCCTGGGTACGCCCTTGATTATCATCCTTCTCGTTCTCATAATATCATAGAGACTGAAAGAAATGTCGTTATAATTGACCAATTATGAATCAATTTAAACCGGGAGAAGTGGGCTCGAAAAGGCGTATTTTTCTATTCAATTAGGTAGTTATTCTAAGTTTTCAATTTCGTCAGTTGGCTCGTGAGTCGTAAAAATACGGTCAACATAAAAACATGACATAACAATTAACAAAATAAAATTTAAAAATGGAATTCGATTAATTTTCAAAATCGTTCCGTCGAGAGAGACTGAAATACTAATGTCACCCATTTACCAGCGAGATTCGCCGTCTGGGTGTCAGACGGAATTATTCAAGCTATTTTAAGCCAAATCACTAGGTAATATGTTCCAAAATAGCGTGCTAATATTAGCCGATGTAAAACATTTTCACAGTTGTACACTACTAGTGTTGTGCGAAAATTAATTACACTGTTAATTCTCATAAAAATATACAATAAACAAAGTCGAATGAATTTGAAATATTTTTACGATAGACTTTTTTTAATGTCAAAAGTTACATTTAAAAAAGTCGTAAAAAATAATTTATAAGACTACCAGAATCTGATGGCAAATTTTGACGGTGCCAGATTAAAAAAAATAAAATATCCTTGATCATTGGATAAATTAATGTTATATTTGCATGTTTTACACACAGAATAAGCCGCTATGGAAAAAAAAGGATCAAAATGTTTTATTCCTATTACCCCGGTATTGCTAGAGTCAATTTAATTTCTCACTTTTTGCCATCAGACTCTGGTAGACCTTATCTTATATCTTTAAACGAACAATTCTTGTATATATATAAGTATATAATTGGAATCTCGGAATCGGTTCCAACGATTTTCATGAAATTTAGTGTACAGGGGGTTTCGAGGGCGATAAATCGATCTAGCTAGGAATCATTTTTAGAAAATGTCATTTTATTCGTGTCTTATCGAATACCGAGCAAAGCTCGGTCAAATAGCTAGTATAGTTAATATGTAACATGCATTAAAAAGATCATGAGTAATACTTAATAATTATAATATTTATCAGTATTATTATGATTATCCAAAATGATTTTGGAGTGAAGAAGTAATACTTAAACATAATAATAATTAATAATGTACTTACACTTAAAACTACGTTATAGGCCTAAATTCCCAACACTAGTAATAAATAGTAAACTATTTGTTAACAAACTTGTAACGGTTAAAACTAACTAATACCAGCTAACTGCAATAACTAATTAACTAACACAATAGAGTTAACTGAATCATTTAATAATTAATATAACTAAATAAATGTTACGGTCCTATGTCATTCTTGTTCGTGTCTGTCCCAAATTAGAGCTATCTGTTTATTTAAAATAATTACACTATTTGTAAAATATTTTTTTATATTATTTTTTATTCGAACTGCGATTAATAATGAAGCGACAGATGTTTCTCATTAAAGTATTAATAATAGAATCATAACTGTAGGTATATTAGTAAAAGAGAAGTACCAAAGTAATTATAATTTGGAAAACTACTTAGCTAGAAAGCTAACTTACAACGCCATCTATGATTGTTTTCCCATAGTTACTCAATTTCCCCATTGAGAGCGCAACGTTCAGAAGTATTTATTATTTAACCCCAAAGTCTATATAAAATTGAGCCTTATACGATGGACATAGAGATGATGTAAGAGGTAATTTATCTCTGAATAGCTCTGGGCTTAATAACTGTACTCGAGTAGGTAATGCCCGTCAAAATCCACCACTTAATATGCGTAAACAACTACCGTTTATAAAGAGGTTTCTGTTTGTACATACAACTTTCTTCCCCCGAGTACACTCGAACTCGACTAGTATACACAATTGCTTAAACACTGTATACAATAATTGTATACACTGCATACAATCGGTAAATACATTAATTTTATTAATTTCAATATTTAAACTGAGTTTGCAGTTTAACAAAAACAGTTATATTGTGCAAATAAAAATAAACAAATGAAATCCAAACTAATATTATAGATGGGAAAATGTATCTGTCAGTTACCTCATCCCGCCAAAACCGCTGCACCGATTTTGCTGAAATTCGTTATAGAGACACTTTGAGTCCTGGGAAAGGTGGAAACTTTTTACCCCGGAAAATGTTCGGTAAACAAATTTTACCGCAACGTGGGAGAGACAATACCGGAGAAATACCACGGGCTCACAGAAAACCGGCGTGAAACAGCGCTTGCGCTGTGTTTCGCCGAGTGAGTGAGTTTACCGGAGGCCCAATCCCCTACCCTATTCCCTTCCCTTCCCTATCCTCCCATATTACCCTATTCCCTCTTAAAAGGCCGGCAACACACCTGCAGCTCTTCTAATGCTGCGTGTGTCCATGGGTGACGGAAGTTGCTTTCCATCAGGTGACCCGCTTGCTCGTTTGTCCCCTTATTTCATTGAAAAAATAAAAACAACCAACTAACACTGCTTCTGCTTAAAATAAATTACTTAATTCACACCAAAATAGTATGTAGATAGTACCTACATACTGAAGTCAAAATGAATCAAGGTGGCTCCAGCGGTCATTAACCTTTCTAGTCTAGGAGCTATGTGAAAAATGTTTGGATTTTATTCAGTTGACTTAAGAAAATAAACTAAACTCATATAAAGACAGCGACGATTAAGAATTTATCAGAAAACCTCTTGGTAGCTCTTGAGAATCTCTACTTTTCATGAGGTCGAACTTCGAAGTGATATTATACTTCTTCAGTTCTCATCGAGTATCTTATATCTTTGAACGAGCAATTCTTGTATATATATATAATTGGAATCTCGGAATCGGCTCCAACGATTTTCATGAAATTTAGTATATAGGGGGTTTCGGGGGCGATAAATCAATCTAGCTAGGAAACATTTTCAGATAATGTCTTTTTATTCGTGTTAAAGATAATCGATAAACTAAAAAATATTACTCTTCCTGACATCTATTGGCCAATAATAATACTTACTATTTTGTGAGCAACTAATTGTTTTATCGACCAGCAGATGGCGTTATAATAATATCACCCTTATACTAGAAACATATGTCACGTACGTCATTGTGAATCGCCGTTTGTAATTTGTATAGAAAACGATGAAATATTATGACAAGTTTTTTGACCAGGGTCAATGACCGCTACAACCAGGTTACAGTGTCTGATTATTAATGTTCCTAAATTACGGGCCTGTTACAAAAACTCAACTTTTTAAATTGTCAATTTTCAGTTAAGAAGGATTCTCCACTAGTTTTGTCTGCAAACTGTACCTTGTGCACACATCTCGGAAGCAATAAGATGTGATAATCTTTACGTTAAACAACTATTATACTTAATATTATTCTCTCATCTCTCATTATAGACTATCAACAATCTGCTATCGTATTCCATAAAGTTAATATACCTAGCGGAATAGAGCAACAATCTCGAGCTGTCAAACGAAACCGAAATTGGTTTCATCTATGTGTAAAAATATGTGTACGTATACACTTACACAAGCATGATTGAACATGATTTCTATGAGATTAAATTGTCAACGTGCGGCACGTGCCGACTGGACCTCAAAAGAAGAGTGCTGCTGACATGTATCACACGTCTCTTTTTACCACGCAGTGTTACTGATAGTGGCATCTCTCTTGCTCAGGCCTTTGTTTCTCTATTCCGCTAGGTATATTAACTTTATGATCGTATTCATACGCATAATAATAATTATTTATTGAACGAAGTTCGTTATGGCGCATTCGGCGTTGCGAAAGGAGGCTAGACACAATGATATTTGACCTCGACACTTTTTATTAGTACCTGCATGGTAGGGGCATAGGGCGTTGATGGTATTCCTGTGCGTCAACTAGATGGCGTTTTTTAAGAATAAACATTAGCGACCCTTTGTTAGTATTACTGGGCGTCAATAAATGGTGTTTTTATTATAATTTTTTGAGTGTATATAATTATGTATATAGTTTTTTTTAACTTCGTTCCATTCCAGATATTATTTCATTTGATTTCAATTGAGAACGGACCTGTCGTGATTTTAATTAAAACAATTTAGAAAAATATACAAACTATAATGTGCTGAAAAGTGACCTCGATTAGTGCTTGTGACATAGGTACATGTTTGAAATAATGTCTGAGTAGATTAAATAGTGAATTAATAAAACCCAAATAAAATGGCGGAGAGTCCCTTTGGGCGTAGTGGCAGAACGGCAAGAACTCCACCACCGACACCCGGACCTTCAGTTCCACCTCGCAGTACAGGGATGGAGAGTGGAGACGACCGACATCATCAGCACGCCAGATGTTCAGCAATGGTTAGACAGCATAGGACAAGCCCTTAGTGACATATGCCTCCGAAGGTAAATTGAACTCGGACCAAAAGCTTCGTGTCAACTCATTGTGCAGAAAAGTAAACCACGGCGCTGGACAGATGGCTTTACTTTATCAATCAGTCAAGCAGAAGGCTATCCAAGCCCAATTAACTAACCGCGTTCTCCATGACCAGCAAAATCTGGAGCGAGAACTGCAGGACATTAAGGCCGACGTTAAAAGTATATTGAAAGAATCGCCTAAAGCAACCACAGGACATTCTTTTGCGGATATGGTTAAAAGAGGAAATAATTATATCCAGCCCTCTAACTTAAGCTCTATAGCCATATACCTTACCGACAAACAAAAAACTAGCGACGATACAAAATGCCTGGTGCAGCAAATTATTCGGCCAGAAGAGCGAACGGTGGTGTTGTAATAAGCACTGAATCCAAGGAGGATAAAAAAAAATTAAGCAATCTCCGTACATCATGCAGGCCTGACTGTTGATGAGCCGCGCAAGCGCAAGCCCCGAGTCCTGGTTACCGGTGTTCCCTCGTCTATGACGGAAAGAGAAGTACTGACGTGCATGTATAACCAAAATCTTGCCGAAAAATTGAAGGACCAGGATATTCAATCTTTTCTGAATGCCAGTAAATTAAGCCACAAGTCTGGCAAAAAAGACGCAGAAACCTGTAACTTTATATTCGAAGTACCAGCAGCTATTCGCAGAGTCCTCATCTCCAATGGTCGCATTTTTGTGAACTGGTCGTCTTGCCCTGTAAAGGATTTTACGATAGTAACAAGATGCTTCAAGTGCCAGCAGTATGGCCATGCTGCGAAGACCTGCCGGGAAACGAACTGCACCTGCAGCCACTGTGGTGAGCAAGGGCACACCATAAAAGACTGTCCAAAGAAAGAAGTAGATGGAAGGTGCGCAACATGAATGCGCTTTAAAAAGCCTAGCAATCATACTACCGGTGCTGCTGAATGCCCCGCCAAAACAATAGCCGAAAAAAGGTATATAATCTCGGTGAACTATGAAGGCGCCTAAGAGAAGTGGATAAAGGTAATCACGTAAATTGGAATCTTCCTTGACCTTGCAAAAGCTTTTGATACAGAATCTACAGAAATCCTATTACACAAACTCGAATCCTTAGGAATAAGGCGCACACAATTAAAATTATTTAAAAGCTACCTAGAGAACCGCACTCAATGTGTCAAGGTTGACAGTGTATATAGCTCATTTGAAAATAATACTAATTATGGTGTTCCACAAGGAAGTATTTTAGGGCCAACGCTGTTTTTAATATATAAGACTAGACCGTGGCATAATCATATCATACGCTGATGACACAGCACTTGTTTTTTCTGCTAGCACATATCGCGAAGTTTTCGAGTATGCACAGCAAGGTTTTATTAACGTAAATAATTGGCTATCGACTCATTTATTAACATTAAACGCCGAAAAGACTAAATACATAAAGTTTTCGATGCGTAAATCCACCTCAGCAATTACTAACCAGCCACTATATGCACATCTTTGCACAACGTTCTCTAACATGGCATGCACATGTCCTAGTATTGATGGGATCAATAATATAAAGTATCTAGGTGTAATAATAGATGAAAATCTGTCTTTTAGGCCTCATGGAGATAAACTATGTGAAAAAATTCGTAAGTTGATGTTTATTTTCAAGAAACTTCGTCATATACTAGACCAACATTTAATCAAGCAGGTGTATTTTGCTTTATGTCAATCGATACTGACTTATTGCATAATGTATTACATCTTGGGGAGGAGTAGGAAAAACGCTGTTACTAACTGTTGAAAGAGCACAAAGGGCAATAATCAAAATATGTAACTTTCGACCTCTTCTTTTCCCTACCAACCAGCTTTATACGCCATTTGAAGTACTAACAGTTCGTCAGCTTTTCATCCTAAACGTAGTACTAAAACAACGCATATCTCTACCCTTCTACCCGGATTTCATCAACAAAAGGCGGAAAGATATCGTTAGTCCACTAGAAATAAATACAAAACATGCTTTTGCTGATAAGTACTTCATATTTTTAGGTCCTCTTCTTTATAAAAGAATAAATGCCCTGTTAAATATATATTCTCTTAATTATTTTAATTGTAAATTAAGCCTTAAAAAATTTCTTCAAAATATGACTTATGAGGAAACAGAGAAGCTTCTAGTGGTTTTGCAATAAATGAACATTGAAATAAGATTAAGTAAGTATAATATTGTGTAATAATAAATTAATATTAGTATATGCAATTTAAAACTATAATAATTATAGTTAGTATAACTACTTAATTTAATTTGTAACTATAAGGCATAGTTTGTATAATATCGTAATAAATATTGTAGCACTAATTTTAGCCTGAACCACAGGGTATCCTAGTTCAGGCAATACTATAATCATTAAATTTGTACTTATTTAGTTTAAGTAGCTCTAATATAATAATTGTATCTCACCATCATTTTAAATACTGAATAAATATTATTATTAGTTTTATTATTATTATTAATAAAAGTTTTCATACGTAAAGTATTCGGGTGTCCCTTGACACCTCTCAAGTTTTTTAAATTAAAATGATTAATTGTTACCTCTTCACGTTTAAACTATTTAACTGATCTAGATGAGATATTGGTAGTGTAATAAGAGGAAATAAAGGGACGTAGGTTAGTTTTTCACGGAAAACGTAAGGGACTGTCCTGATAAACTGATAAATTACCCGTTAGAGTTAAAAGATTTGTTCAGTTACATTGATGCTTGTCTTAAGTATTATCTTGGTTATTTAGATGCCTAGGTCATCATACTGTAGTCTACTGATGATTAGGGTGGGAAACTTAGTTTCTGAAAGAAAAGCTAGTGCATTCTCGCACCGGTAGGCAATTAGCGACCGCGTGAGAGTTGTCAACACCCCCGTCGCGCCGCACTGACAAAACGTGTCAACAGTCATTTTCGCAAATGTCAGCTGCTCTACGCTTTCAGCTGGAGGTGGAGAGTCTTATGCGCTCGCTAAACGGTAATTCTGCATTACATGCATTACGTGCTGTAATGCACGAATTATCGTGTATTGCAGTGAATGATGCGAATTACATGCAAACTACGTGCTGTACAACGTGCTGTACATTGAATTACAACTTCTTTAATTTTTCAGCACGACATGAGTTACGTGCTGTAATTCACGAATGATCGTTTATTGTAGTGAATGACGCGAATGACATGCAAACTACGTGCTGTACATTGATTTACAAGTGGTTTAATTTTTCGTCATGCAATAATGCAGCGGATCGCGCGATCGGCATGTCATCGGCATGCCCATGGGACAACTCAGTTCCAGGGTGGTGCTCCCGAACACTTAAAAAAATTATGCGTTTCTTTGAACAGGGCATACAAACTGTTAATGTGCGCAAAATTAATAAATCAAATAATATATTTTGCCATAATATAATATTTTATTGCTAATAAATAACTTTTGGACGAATATAGGCTGATGATGATGATGATGATGATGAAATAACTTTTTCAATTTAATTAATACAAAAAACGTCGGTAAGTATTTACAAGAACGTATCGTGATCTCCGTGGTCCAGTGGTTTAGCGTGGTCGTGGGTTTGATTCTCGCGTTGGAAACAATATTTTATTTCCAAGATTGGTTAGGACAATGCAGGCTGATCACCTAACCGTCTGACAAGTAATGATCCATGCGTCGGATGGGCATGTAAAAAGTCGGCCCTGCGCCTGATCTTTCGCCAGTCGTGTCGTTCTTTCGGCCCACTGGGCTAGGAGAGTAAAAGGAATAGAGAGTATACCTACTCTTGTGTACTGTGCACACATTTGAGCACTATAAAATTACTCCTGTGGGATGGTCTCAATGAAACCGGCCACCGTCACCGAAACCGGTGTGGGAAACCGGAAATATTTGTACAATAATTTATTCAAGGTGCAATGAATAAGATTATCATCATAAAAAACTTGAGAGGTGTCAAGGGACACCCGGATGGAACGAAGGTCCAGTTTACATATTATACTAGTTACTTTAACAACTATAGCAAAAATGCTAAATAGTTGTAAGCCGTGCGGTAGTGCTTGTTTCTCTCCCCCTCTCTGGCATTGAACAGTGCGGTGAAGCGACGTTTATTTTTGAGTGTAGGGGAACTGCATGCAAAACGGACCATGCAGGCAAAACGGAACGGTCAAATTACTTGAAACCTACTAGGGCTATCTATTTGCTAGGTAACGCTACTAATTACTCGGGCCCTTCCCGTTCTCGGTCATTGCCGGCGAAACTGTCATACGGAACAGCGGATTTTTATTGCGGTTAAATATTTTTTTCACATTTTGATGTAAAAAACACAATTTTTGACCAGTCCGCACTTTTGTTGTAATTAATATTTTCTATTTAATGATATGACACAGTGTTCTGCATGATTTTAACTTTAATATAGTATGTAAAGAACGAAAGGGGTAAAACGGTTAACTTCAAAATGTGACATTTATTCATGAGAACCTAAAAACAAAAAAGACGGGCGCAGTGCATGATTTGTCTCCTCTAGGCACATTGTAGTTTAGTTGTACACAACATTTATTTGTAAAAGGTATTCCCCAAATGACATATGCATTGGGACTATTTTGCCCTTTACCGTGGTCCATTTTACCTTCACACGCAGGCAAAATGGCCTGTGTGATTAATAGGAATTGTAGAGTGATTAATAATAAAGATATTCTATAAAAAATTTAATAGTAAAGCTATATTTGTTGATGTAAGACAAGTTTTGCCTTAAATATACAATTTTGCCTTCAGTTCCCCTATACAGGTTTTTATTACTTACATAAGAAATAATACCTATCTAAGCCCGGGTGTCCTTTGACACCTCTCAAGTTTTTTTTTTGTTTATTTTCCGTTATTAAGGTGTGTGAAATATTTTAGTGAAATTATACATTTATTCGAGCAAATTTTTTTTTTCATTTTTGGCAGTTTAGAGTTTAGACTGAAATGTTTCTTAAAATGTTTAACCTAAACTTGGTACTACTAATATATATTCTGTGCCTAAACATAAATTAAAAAAATAGGTATATACTTATCGGATATAATAGGTATGTGTTTTTTTTTCTTCTGTTCTGAATTTCGAAATTTAATAATAGAATAGAGAAGAAATAGATGAAAATGTGGAAAATTATTTGAAAGGGCTAACTTGAACGCGCTAATCTCAGGAACTACTGGTCCGATTTGAAAAATTCTTTCAATGTTAGATAGTCCATTTATTGAGGAAGTCTATAGGCTATATTTTATCACGCTAAGACTAATAGAAGAATGCGGAAAAAACGGAGGAAATAATTTGAAAGGGCTTATCTCGCGAACTACTGCGGCAATTTTTATGTTATTTGGCACAGATAAGAAGTAGCCCACGTGAAGGATCATAGGCTATCGATTTTAATCAGTTTTTTAGTGGCTATATATTTTATACCTACCCGGGGCGGGTCGCTAGTTTTAATTAACTTGTTATTAACACGAGTGTGTTTTTTATGACAAAAGCCCCGCCACCCGTGTACAGACACCAGCACTAAATTTTAATTATTATTTTTAATAGTTTATAACATAAATTATAATAATTAGTTTTTAATAGTTTATAATATAAATTATAAACTATTGAGAACAATTAAAATTTTGTATATTTTTTTAATGAAATAAGGGGGCAAACGAGCAAACGGGTCACCTGATGGAAAGAAACTTCCGTCGCCCATGGACACTCGCAGCATCAGAAGAGCTGCAGGTGCGTTGCTGGCCTTTTAAGAGCGAATAGGGTAATAGGGGAGCCATATATAATAGATATCGTTCAATTTATGAGCAGTATTGGGTTGGGGATGATACTCTAGTCTCATGGGTCGCAGTGACGTCAGGGCTACAGAGACCTGCCTTCTTTAAAAAAAAATTACCCAAAAATGTTTGCAAACTGGAGTTCTTTTTACATTGGTCAATAAAGCGTGGGCCGTGGCGGCCGGCCAGCGCGGGCGCGCGCCAAGTGCGAGCGGCGCTCAGTGCCCCTAGGACCGCGACGCCCGTGTGCACCGCACACGTTGCACCTATGGGAAAGACGCCCCTGAGGGGAGGGTAGGGATGGGAAGGGAAGGGAATAGGGTAAGGGATTGGGCCTCCGGTAAACTCACTCACTCGGCGAAACACAGCGCAAGCGCTGTTTCATGCCGGTTTTCTGTGAGAACGTGGTATTTCTCCGGTCGAGCCGGCCCATTCGTGCCGAAGCATGGCTCTCCCACGTATTTTTTAGTTTAGTAAATAACATTATTATTATACTCTTGAATTATCCTCCTGAATTATCATGCTGCATGATGAAAAATGAGCGTTCATCATGCAGCATGTAATTCACGTAAATGAATGGTCATGCTGAATTACCGTGTACGGGGTACTTTACGGCCGCACTTAGGGCTGGTTTACACGTATTAAGTAGATAAGAAGTAACTAAATTTTAACTTAATTTGAAGTGCCTGCCCGAAATGTGTCAAGTTTGTCACTTGCCCCGCCTGCCAATTTCACAGAAAATAGTCACAATTTTAATTTACTTGTTTAGTACTTAACTTAATTTTAACTTGCCACTTGCTACTAAATTGTGTGTTTACATGTTGATAAGTTAAAAACTTATCAACTTAACACGTGTAAACCAGCCATTAGAGACATTAAACTTCAATTTAATGAAAAGTTTGACAGATAATGTATGTGTAATGTGGCCAATGTCAAACTTTTCATTTAATTACAGTTCAGTAATTAATATTCGTCTCTGAGTCCGGCAGTAAATGTCCTTCCTCCGAGCTCCTGATGTGAATTGTGATCCTTCTATAAGGCCCAGTCGGCAGTCCCAGCCGGGGATGGGGATTGGTTACGGATAGATATAGATAGTAACAACGTTTTATGTATAATTGAACATACATAGTTCAATTATATAAAAAAGGTTTCTAGACATAATAAATGCTGCCTCCCGTTTTGCTTGGGGAGGGAAATTGGATATCTCCTACTCCTCCTAAATTTCTTCTGATTAATTTCGTTGCGGGTCCCAAGACAGATTTAGCTTGTCCCTCGGGCATCCCTGAGATCATATCAAAGGGTTTTCGTGGTTGGTTACCACTGTTGATCCTGGCGACACAGGAGTTGCAGTGGTGGGAATGTGTGGTGGGCCTTTTGCTCGTGTTGAAAAAAGACAATAAATAATAATACTATTATTAATATTATGTTCTCTTACTGAACAAAAAACGGCGCAGTGCGGTGTCCGTTGTATGTATTTGTACACGACAAACATAAGCTGTTAGCTAATTTGTAAACGAAATGGATGTTTGTTACCTGATCACTAATCAGTAAACGCTTGGACATCACTTTACCTGTGACTCGACTATTTGGCAAAGTTACATCTAAACTTTAAGCGCTTGAAAAGAAACATAATAAAAAAAATCAATTCTCGCGGTAAGGATTTACAAGAGTAATCATAATATTTTGAAGTAACTTTCAGACAATTCCCTATTATCCTGGCAGATCTGAATATCCAGAATGTAGATCAAGATCAGATAATCAGGAATAGCTAAGTACATCAGTAATTCCCAAAGTCTCGCATGAACCCATGCGAGACTAGAAGGGGGTCTACGTTGGCCCTGACAAAAATGGGGGTCCACAGTTGTAGACCCCCTGTCTACAACTGTGGACCCCCATGTACATCCATGTAAATTAATTTGGTTAGCAGTGAAGAACTTTTATGTACGCTTGATTTCTACATTTTTATGTATTGACAGACTTCAATTGAGTGAGACGTCGTGCAAAACTGTCAAATACGCGACGCGTTGCGGTCTGAATTGACCTTAGAAAACAAAGGCCAGGAATGGCGAACCCTGCCTTATCAACGTGCCACTTTTATGAATACATAATCAGTAATCACCTAAAGTGATAATGTTATCATAGACGTGCCATCAAAGAGTAGTTTTCTTTGTTATCCTGACGCGTATAATATTTAAAAATATAATAGCCCCTAGCCTGGCGCTTTTGTAGAATAATCACTATAAGTACCTAATAATTTTGTGATCAGTAGCGTGCTCAAAATTTTATGTCGCATGCCATTGGTTTGCCATCCCTGGCATAGACGGATAATAATAATTTGTTGAAAAGCATAGCGAGGGAGGGGGAGGTGCTTCAGGGGGTCCGCAGCATGCACCAACATTTTAAAAGTGGGCCACAAACTCTTTAGTTGGGAACCTCTGATTTACATAATATTGCGTGATGCGTCCTTTCCCGTCACACAATTAGTAAGTACTTACATAATATTATATCCATTTAAATCGATTAAGCGGTTTGATCATAATTTCTGATAGAGACTTTTGTATTTTTAATACCAGTGTGTTGTGTGGATGTCACTTTATTAGTATGGATCATAAAGTTAATATACCTAGCGGAATTATAGAGCAACAATCTCGAACTGTCCAACGAAACCGAAATTGGTTTCATCTGTGTGTAAAAATATGTGTACGTATACACTTACACAAGCATGATTGAACATAATTTCTATGAGATTAAATTGTCAGCGTGCCGATAAGTGCCGACGGATGTCAAAAAAAGAGTGCTGCTGTCATGTATCACACGTCTCTTTTTACCACGCAGTGTTACTGATAGTGACATCTCTCTTGCTCAGGCCTTTGTTTCTCTATTCCGCTAGGTATATTAACTTTATGGTATGGATACAGAAGTATGGATGTAAACCAATATAAAGTGAAAATTACTACAGTGTAGGATTTTCACAATTACTTTTACAATGTAGTAATTCCTATACGTACGACATTTACGACATCTTAGTTGGCGACCACCAAGAGTTTCCACTACACTGGTAAATTAATTGTAATGTATTTTCGTACTTATTTTTAATGGCACATTTGGATTATGATGTTAACAAGCTTGGCGATTCGCCACATACAAATAATGCTTTTATTGTTTACACGAACCTCGTGTACACAATAAAAGCAAAGTTAGTAAAGAAAACCTCTTTACTAACAAATAAGCTAAATTAAAATCCCTTGTCTCAAAAAACTGATGTACTGTACCGATTTTGATGAGCCTGCATAGTACATGCTTATTATCAGGAATCAGAAGCTTATCGAGCATACTCGATAAGCTTCTGTTCAAATTTTGAAAGTTATCGGTTCAATGATATTGATGATGATGTTTGATTGTCTGATAGCACCATATATCACCCCAATGTTCAATTTTCACAATACACTCCAAGTCGAAAAGGTGGCAAAACTTGTCAACTTCTCGACTTTCGCCCACATCAATCGAGTCGATGCCCTGAGGGCCTAAGGGAAGTCGCAGGTTTTATAGTTATGCAGTAAAACCAACAGTTGTTTACGCAGTACAGTATCAGTCTAATCATGTCATTACTCCACCTGCTGGAGCGAGTTCTATTTGAGGCGAAGAACGAGTTTGCGAGGAAAATTTCTGACACTTCATTAGGACTTAAGGGCTTAATTTCGTTGCGTAAGTTACATTATTGAAAAAAAAGTAAACGTCAAAATGACGGATAATATTTCAAGAATTTTCGTAAATTGAAATTTCAAATTCGGAACTCCGATAAAACCCACTGACAACTCGTCTACGAATATTGAGCGAATGATATCGAATTTTCCTCTACCTGAAAATTCGTGTAGTCCACTTTATTTTTATTGCTCTTCTATTTCAGATGACGACATTTACATCAAACGTTACTCACGTGGGGACGACGCGGCCGCATTATACCACAAATATCACAGCACAGCACAACACAGCACAGCGCGGGTTCTACTAGTTCTACTAACTTCTAGAAAGACGTGCGTACGCGCAGCGGCGGTGTCCGGACTGAACACGCGCACCGAGTCTACCCGCTCCTTTTTATTTATTTTCAAACTAAACTAAAAACGAAGTAGAGACAACTGCATTAATTCGCGTTTACCGATAGCACGTCGTTATGGAATTAGCGGTGTTTTGATATATTTTTTTAAATTCCAGATCCAGTTTTGCACACAGATACGGTCGGCAAATGTAAGGGAAAGGTCAAATTAAAAACCCATAAAAATTTACTAGCAATTAAAACGCAAAGTTTAAGTTAGTAAGTATAAAATTAAATTCTCCCCTCCAATTAATTCATTACTAAAAAAATATTACTTTTTCGTGAAAGTTTTCTGAAATTCCAAGGACAACAATAATTCAATTATAATCTTACTTTTGGACTTTATCATATAGGTGCGCTTATGTAACTATCAACTATTTTGTTATTAGTAAAGAAAAGGTCGTGTACACGTCAACTGTTTGAGAGATACGTGGGAGAGCCATGCTTCGGCACGAATGGGCCGGCTCGACCGGAGAAATACCACGTTCTCACAGAAAACCGGCGTGAAACAGCGCTTGCGCTGTGTTTCGCCGAGTGAGTGAGTTTACCGGAGGCCCAATCCCCTATCCTATTCCCTTCCCTTCCCTACCCTCCCCTATTACCCTATTCCCTCTTAAAAGGCCGGCAACGCACCTGCAGCTCCTCTGATGCTGCGAGTGTCAATGGGCGACGGAAGTTGCTTTCCATCAGGTGACCCGTTTGCTCGTTTGCCCCCTTATTTCATAAAAAAAAAGAAGATAATTAGAAGATTGATAATTCTGGAGGTTCTTCTGGAGATCTTCACAATAAGTGACGCTGGAGAAAATTGCTGGAGAAAATTTTTGAGACATTCCTGTTTTCGCCTAAAATGTTTTCTGTTCGCAATTTTGTATGGCATCGTTCAATTTTCAGCCCGTGTAACCTGTGCATAGCAAAAATAATCTCTCTTATTTCTTTTTCACAATTTCTTTCTCTTTTTTTCATCCCATTTGTTGCAGACCATACTTGGTGCGGACGATGGACGCGCGAGGACCACCCTGCTGTTAATTTTCGCGCGTCAGAACTGACAACTTAATCCCCGCCCGCAAATTCGGCCGCTCCTTCTCACCCGCTTATAATTGGAGATTTTTTTAAATTACGCAACAGCCAAGAACATAGCCATATTGAGTATGTGTCAAAAGTTTTTGGACAGCAGATCAGTTTTCAATAATATTATGTATCTTCTTGAGATTATGCTGAGCTTTCTTTGTTATAAGAGGGATATAATGTAATGATCTACCTACTAAAACCCCTTGATGATTCACTTTAATGCTTGCTGGCAAACTATTTTCTTATTACCATCTTATTACCATCAAATAATTTATCCGGCCCTAAAGCCTCCATTTAAGCAAAAAAAAAAACGGGATTTTTTTTCATGTTACTTACCTTATTCTTCCACTCACGTCTTGAATTATGGTTTAGTAGCAGTAACTGTGTTGGTTTTGTGTATTTACAGGAAGAGCAGGCATTGGTGATTAGGTTGCTAAAACTGAACAATATAATTGTTCAGTTTTAGCAACCTAATCACCAATGCCTGCTCTTCCTGTAAATACACAAAACCAACACACAGTTACTGCTACTAAACCATAATTCAAGACGTGAGTGGAAGAATAAGGTAAGTAACATGAAAAAAAATCCCGTTTTTTTTTTTGCTTAAATGGAGGCTTTAGGGCCGGAAAAATTATTTGAAATATAAAAAATATGGATTATATGTGTAGCCAGATATATTAGCTAGGTTATGTAGTAGATAACTTACAAGTTTTATTAAAATAATTAGGGAAAAAATGAGTTATTGTCCGTATGTTACGAAATGTTACTTGTTCGATTCTTTCACTCACGTCTTCAATTTAGATTTTATGCAGGATAAGTTCTACTTCGAAGTGTTGATCACTCTCATTTTGCTGCATTTGCACTTGCACTCACTCTAAAAACCAAAAAAACAATAACATGCGGTAGTCATCTTATTTTTCTAGTGACTTTTCCCATTGTGTGACTGTGGAGTGTGGACTGACACGCTCAGCACAATGCATGCGGTTGACCACAGTCCACACGTCGTCATAATATTATTATCACTAATTTCATTGGCGCAATACATGACCTTTTCTTGGACGCAACTGGCATAATAAAAGCGCATTCTAGTGACCAGGCTATTCCCAAAAATTGATTAATTCGCTTGAGCTCTTTTGTCACAAGAAACTGTCCTTTCTTGGTAAAATGTGCAACTCAATAACAAATTTCATCAAATTTGGTTCAGCTTATGATTGAAAGGTAAAAGAGACGCTTTTGAATTTATGCTGAGTAGGTATAACTAGTGTGAATCAGTTTGATTCGTTAAGTTCCCAGGGGCGGTCCGAAGGGGGGGGGGGAGGTAACAGGGGACATGACCCCCCCCCCCCAAAATCTAAGGTCAAATTGAAAAATCTCAAAATCTTGCCAAATAATAGAAGGTAATTTCTAGTTATCCCCCAACCACCACTGCGTCCGACCTTAGACAGCTGTCAACCCAGAACCATCCGAGGGCGCAGATAAAAAATATATATTAGTGTAGTGACTAGTGAGTGACCCCCCACCAAAATTTCAGGCTGCGACCGCGCCTGTAAGTTCCCCATAAGGCTTCGGGTGTGTTACTTTCCGTAACCTAAAGAAAAATCTTTGACGATTATCCCATTATATTATGCAACATCACATAAATCACCTTTTTTTCTAGTTCGGTCCAATCTTTTTCCTATCAAATAGCAACAGAGTGTTCTTAATATATACGTCAATCAAAGTATAAAACTTTGATCCACTTAATACCTCTATGAGTTTGAAAATTTAACTGAAACGAATGGAGAATGAAGTTGCATTGAAACGAGTACGTGCCCATAACCCTACACAACAAAGTAAGTACATATACAAATTACAACTATATAACGTACTCGCTTATAACATAGAGTTTAGAGTTTAGACTGAGGCCAAATCTTCAAATTAACATAACTCATTATCAATAACGTATAATTGACTACATTGGACGGGAGCCAGGCGATAAATCGCAAGTTTAAACACCAGATATATTGCTACATAATTGGACGTCAATATTTTGTACATTATTTACGAGGAAGATTAACAATTGATGTGTTTATTAGATGGCTGCTCAATGATTCGCCCAGCGCTAATATAATTGATTAAGACCGTAAAAAATATTGCCAACCATTGAATGGTTAATAAGTTTTATTATTAGTCTATCGCTAGGGAGTATTTTCAACCGATTTCTTTAAAGCTTATTTAGCTTACGATCGCCCGCGTTGTAGGGGGGGAAAATGTATGCTACATTTTCCCACCGATATAAATAGATTATGCGTTTCTCTGGGGTGTGCAAAATTGCACGAAAATCGACTCCAGACATAGTTATCTGCCATTTTAAGCTTGAGCCTAGGGAAAACTTGAAGTGGTTGTTGAAAAAGGGCAATACATTTGCAACTATTTAACAACATAATATTACGTCAATCACTACCGGAAAACTAGAAAGCATAACGGATCAAAAGTGGCCAACTAGCTATAACAAAGCGTGATAAATTACAAATTATGCTCCTGTGTGCGCTGCTATCAATTTAGCTGCATGTGGTTTAAGAGCCAAATTACACCTTCGAGTAGAGTAGCGATGTTGGCCCCGGCTGAGCACTCCTATTTTTTTTTATCGGGCTTTGGCCCACCACACATTCCCACCACTGTATCTCCTGTGTCGCCGGGACATGCTAAAGCTGTCTTGGGACCCGCAACGAAATTAATCAGAAGAAAATAGGAGGAGTAGGAAGAAAAGCACTCCTATGTTTAGTATGCTCTCCATCGACCAATCAAATTGTCTGTTTGCACTGTCTTACCACTCTATTCGGTCGGTGCAATCAGGCCCTTATGCCATGATCACACATACCAAGTAGAGTGTCAAAAGAGTGCCCTCGGTGAAGCACTGTCTAACAGTGGTGAGCGTGGTCTCGCCACGCGACTACTCGGTAGGTGTGATCATGGCATTAGCGAAGTGATTAGAGCTTTAAGTGTGACGCTCGGCTCTTTGATTGGAGGCCAAAGGGTTTGTGTACTACCGGGGGTTCTTAAGCTTTCATGTCATATAATCTAATAACAGATTGGTGTTAGGTTAGGAAACTTGTATCCTTAGGGAAACGTCTTAGAATTCGATTTAAAGCGATCTTCCCATTGTTAATGGTCTAGGATTTACAATTTTACAAAACTATAATACAGCCGACTGGTCTTCACATAATATTGTAGCTCGTATCGCTTTCACTCTGCATGGACCGTAGTCTATGGAATGAAAAAAATGTTTTTATCTTCTCCGATAGTCAAGCTGCACTTAAAGCACTGACTGCCGCAGAAGTCTCGTCCAAATTGGTTCTGGAATGCATTGAGACGTTAAACATGCTGGGAAGGAACAACAACATCTGCCTAGTATGGGTCCCGGGCCACAGTAACGTCCCCGGCAATGAAACCGCTGACGAACTGGCTAGGCCTGGGGCCGAGAGCCTCATATTTATGGCCCAGAACCGTCTGTGGTATACCTTCCAGTAGTCCCAGTACCACAAAGTAAGTGCTCAAGGAATGGAGTCACAGACTAAGCAGAAAGCAATGGGCTGAGACTCCTGGCCTTGAACACTCCAAGTCACTAATTCCTGGCTTCAACAAGAAACTATTAGGATCATTGCTCTGCACCTTGGGTAGGAACCAACTAAGAATCCTTACCAGAAGCCTAACTGGACACTGCAAGCTCAACACAATGGGTATTTGTAGCATAAAGACTTGCAGATTATTTGAGGAGGAGGATTAGACACCTATTCACTTTCTCCTTGACTGTCCTGCTCTACTACAGAGCAGGAACAGGCACCTTGGTCGCCACGAATACTCATCCACAGAGGAAATTCGTGGCACCAACCCCAATCATATCGTTCAATTTATGAGCAGTTTTGGGTTGGGGATGGTACTCTAGTGCGAAGGAGTCACAATAGATTCTTATGGGTCGCAGTGACGTCAGGGCTACAGATAAAGTATGCTAGAAATAAAGTCGGGATTTTTATACGTCGTCAGTCACATAAATCGGCTGAACCAATAAACCAGCGTGATGGAGAGTCTCCGGGGTATGATGGTCACGTTTGGTATAGAGTCTAGACGCTGCTGCCCGTTCAGAGATATTTCTCTTGACAGGATCTCTATGTCATTGACATAAGGATCCTTTTTGGATACTTTAAGGTTAATTAACCATGAACGGGCTGTCTGCTCTTAAATCTGTCGGTGACCAAACTCGAGCGATTTACTGCGTAACTGCGCATGCGCATATTGATAGTGCTGACGAACTCATTTCAAATTCGTCTACCTAAGTTTAGTCATTAAATTAGTGGTACCTAGTCACAACAACTCTCTGCCCTCGTCTGAAGCGTGCTGCATGGAGAAGAACGTCAGTAGGGTATAAACATCTTGAGACAGCAAATGCGACAGGAGTTCGGCAGTTCGGGACACAATTATACTTGCTGTCTGTCAGAAATGTCCTATGTAAGATATATTTTTAATATCTGTCAAACTTTTCATTATATTCATCATCATTAGACGTCTCTGAGTGTGGCAGTTAGGTCTTAGAAATGTACCTTAACAGCATAATACTGTGTACACTGTACACTGTAACTAGGTACAGTATTATATTGTAGAGAATATAGAGACCCGGTGGATACTATTAGGTACACTGTACAGTATCCACCGGGTCTCTGTGTTTCAACCGGGTCTCGTGAGCTTTTTACAAATGGCTGACACTTATTTTTTTTTTTTTTTATATCTATGGACGCTTCACACCACGTCAGTCTGGCCCCGTGGTAAGTACCTGAAGGACTTGTGTTACGGGTACCAGACAACGGAAATATATTTAATACTTTTATACTATTCATAATATATTTAAGATTTTTATTATATGATACACATATTTAATACACATCCATGACCCAGGAACTTCGAAAACTTTTTGTTCCGTCGGCGGGATTCGAACCCGCGACCCCCGGCTTGAGCTACCAACGCGCTCACCACTGAGCCACAGAGGTCGTCATTATAAAATTAATTAACTTATAAAATTAAGGAACCCTAAAATCAGTACCGTTACATGATTTACAAGATGCAATCTCTTCCCTGTAATAAGCTTTCTGTCGCCAGTCGCCATCCCAATTGCATAAAAAACGTACCCCAAGCTACATTCTCTACCACGAACAAAAATACACACAAGTCACAACAAAGTTTCTTATTGCGTTCTCCTAGTGCCTAAAATTGCGTGCAGATGTTTTGTTCTGCAAGTGCAAGAGGATGACAATGGATGATTTTTTAAATTAAAATGCAAAAGCCATCTCCTGCGCATGTCACCTCGTATGTCACTAGTGACAGGTAGACGTGCAATTTTTACTTAACCTTTAGGGTTGGCACTTGTGGAAAAAGTTAGAAGTTGTATTTTTTATTAAAATTTACAAGCTATGACTGGTTATAGAGGTAACTGGTATAATAATACTAGCTAAAAGCCGAGGGCTCGCGTTGTCAAACCCTTGACTGTGGTGAATGGTGATAAACTGATAACACATCTACTTAAAAATAAAAATAATATTATAAGAATAACAAAATTCCGAAACCTAACACCCCCACTAGTCACTACGTCCGGCACAACGTTGCCATGCATCATCTAGGTAAAGTCGATTCAGTTTGGCAGACTTCGAAACTGTGTTTGTGTGCGTACGACTAGCTGATGTAGGTAAGTATGCGAATTTTAATTGCATAAGTTGATAAAAAATGCTGTGCAATAGCTTTACCGCGGCAGTCCCCGAGTGACACAAGTTATTTTTACCAATAATTTTATTGAGTATTGAAATAATCAAAAACTTTACGCCAACTACGGAAAATAAGAAGCATACATTAACCAAGCTGTAATGATAATAAGTATTATTAATTATTATTGTACCTACGAACAGTGCCGTAAATAGGGCGGTGCCACCGGTGCCTATGCACAGGGCGTAGATTCCGGGGCGCGCAAGAATGGCCAGACCAGAGAGGGCTATACATAGCATTGCTCTGTGTACCTATAAAAAAAAAGGACGCAGTTATAGAAGCTCGCTCAGGGCGCAAAAAAGGCTATTTACGGCACTGCCTACGAATGTATTAAAACAGCTAAAATCAGAACTTATAGATATACTAGGTACCGACCGATTGTACCGACGAGCTTCAGTAGCGCGTTGGAATTATTATTAAGTACGTCTAATAAACAGGTGAAAGTGCAGGCAAAGCACAACCCTAACAAAAATCAGATTAAAAAAAGAAAAAATGCAACGCAGTCAATTTGCATGAGCCGCCGATGGAATCCCAACTACCCGCGGTTATGTGGAAACATTCCGACAGAAACAATACTGGGCCATTGAAAGAGCCGCCATTCAACGATGAAGCTGATAAAGCGTCAATGGCAGGTATTACACCCATCAATATTATCATGATTCCAGTATCACGCGAATCACAATTCACAAATACTATAACTGCGATACTGCGATTCGGCCTATTACATCATCAATATTATCACGGAATCGTGATAATATTGATGCGTGTACGGTGTAATATGCCCCAATAAGCATTGTACGCTTGGGTTGATTTGCAAAAATGTTTGGGTTGGCCTCAGAAGCAAAAATAATATTGCTAAGTAAATCAAACGAATATTAATTCTTCATCGTACGTGCTTTTACTTTACTTTGTACGTGACTCATTTGTATTATCATCTTGATTCATAATTATTAAAGAATTATTATTATAATAAAAATAAAAAACCACAACACGAGTTTCATATTACCTAAACACCTAAACGTGGAGCGGAGAGAGTAGAAGGGAGGAACTGAGAGTAGAAGGGAAGACCTATGCCCCCCCATAAAGAATCCTGGCTATATGTATACGATAATACGCCCATTGATACAACATCCAGAAACGTACTATTTTGTGTTCCCTCCAAATCTCCATTGAAAGTTTCAGTAAAGCGCCTACCACTTTACTGAAGCGACCGACATGACTCCTTGACTGTATTGACTTTTACTACGACTTTGACTAGACTTTTGACTGACTGTACTGAAATTGTACACAAAAAATTGTTTTCCCGCCATATTTTACTTGACACTGGCCATGGTTAAAAAGCTGAGCGCCATAATACAAAAAAAAAACTCAAACGTCAAATGTCAATGTCATTCGCATGAAAACATTCTCTTGTGTGCTGTCAAACAAATACAGCACGTGTAAAAATGCGTATAGAAACTTGTTATTTCTGTTCCTCCAGGATTTATCCTGGCCACGGCATACAATTTGTGAGAAACGACTGCAAAGTAAGTATATAAATCCTTTGAAGTGCAAAATTTCGACGTCGGTTCCATCTCGGTTACCAATACGGCTAACCAATGTTATCAGATTTTTAGGTTTTGCCGATCAAAATGCCATGCAGCGTTCAAAAAGAAGAAGAACCCGCGTAAGACCAAATGGACCAAAACATACAGAAAGACAGCGGGCAAAGATCTGGCGATCGACCCATCGTTCGAGTTCGAGAAGCGTCGTAATATCCCGGTGAAATACAACAGAGAGTTGTGGACGAAGACCATCGAGGCCATGAAGAAGGTCGAGGAGATCCGCCAGAGGAGGGCTAACAACCACATCATGCAGAGACTGAGGAAGGGACGAGAGATTGAGTGGCAGAGAGACGTCAGAGAAGTACAGAGAGATATCTCACTTATAAGGTATGAATTCATTACAAATTTTTAACGTTATTGCATATATATCCTAACTGAATATTACACATACAGTTTATAAAAGTATCAAATTTTGGTTAATAACTCTAATAATTAGTAATGTTTGGCAAAAAGCTTTACACTTGATTTGGATGATTATTGTAAAAATTGCACCATATTATTATTTTCAGTAAGAGACTAAAAATAATTTTATGGTATCTGCATTGAAGATTTACCACTTACTAATTAAAACTGGTGAAGGTTCTTCTAGTATTTTTTCACCTATTTATGTACTACTTATGGCAATTTACCTCCAATAAATGATTGTTTATACTTAGTGCCTGTAGAAGTAATAATAATAAAATGATGGGTTAACTAAGCAATAATGCAATACTGAGGCTCATTAACTTGCTAAATTTTTTATTTTTTTTAATCAAATTATGGATGTTTGTTATAAAATTGGAGCAATAATTTATGGTAACTTAAAACTTTAGTAAAATTTGTTACATTCTGAATGCAATACCAAATTATTCTTATTAAAATGACATTTTTCATTTTAGATCACCAGCGGCAGGCCTTAAACAGAGACAGGCAGAAGAAGAGATGGACGTAGAACCTGAGACTATTGAGGTCATTGATGCTAAGGGTCGGAAACAAGTAATTGAAGCACCCATCATGGTGCCTGCAACAGGAGACATGGTTGAAGACGTTGAGCTATAGGCACTCGGATATATGTGATTAAACTGTTAACGCAAGCTTCAAATTGTACAATAGTATTTTCTTGAAGTAAACATTTGTGAGTTAAGATAAAATAAACTTTACAAATACTGTTTCTGTCTCAGATTTTAACAATATATTTACTAGCCATCTAATTACACTTAGATCCTACAATAAAGATAGCAAGACAGAAAGTTGTGTTTTATTTATTCAAAATGTAATTTGCGGCTTACTTTACTTTTATTACTGATTCTACCAAAAGATTGTAAAATGGACACTCTCAGAGAGTATTAATAGAGTAAAAAGATTTTAACTCAATACATTTTAGCATTTTATGTCTTGGAGTTTGCCCTTTTTTTAATTAGAATATAATGTCATTGTTTTATTCTATAAAGCTTTAAATCTAAGAAAAACTAGTAATTTGATGATCATATTAATTAATAATAATCTGAATTATTTTACAGGTTATTTAATAATGTTGCATGTTGTCCTAGCATGACCTCTTCAAACAGTTACTGTAATTACGGACTGTTGAAAATTACTTGTTTATCTACATTTGCTAGTCCAAGCAAACAATCCAAAATATCAAAGTAAATCTGATATCAGCATTCAAGTAAACTATGGAATCAAAGGTTCTCTGATTTTCCTCCTTCCCAGTATTACGAAATATAAATAAAATGTTGCATGATATAGTATAAATAAATTATTGATTACCATCAACGTTTCTAGTCTAATCCTCTTAGGCTTTGGACAGGTGTTGCAAACATTTTCTCTATTTACTATTCATTTTAGACAGTAATAAACTAAAACGTTAGTTGAAGCGTATACTATGGTAATTACTTGCTGACTCATTTAGGGAGCGAGCAACTTTAATAATATGTAAATTTTTTTGCCGTATTAGGTACTTATATTAATAAAGTTGAAATTCCCGTGAAAAGTTTTGTCATTGAGTAGTGAGTGTATTTTATTATTTTCATGTACCAATTTTGGGAATCTTTAGTCTAATCGTTGTCTTTATAATATTTAAATAATTACCTATTTAACTTTGTATAAATAGATATCAATTATTTATTTTTTGCAAGTGGAATATAACGTCATTGGTTAAGAAACAAAAGTACTAGTAAGTTACTTAATTTATATGTGCCAAAGGTAGGCTAACTCTGGCTAATTCAATTAGTGAAGGTATTGTCTAGATTACGTGTAAGTTCCAGTCGGTATGTACGAAGAAAACAGTAAAACATGGCCGTCTTCTCGTATATTTTCGGTGTGGTTTTTGCTATCATATCCTACATCGTGTACCAGAAATACTACAATGGATACACGAGTATAATCACCAAACCTGAAAAACGATACGACTATATTATCGGTAAGTTTAATTAAGTTGATTAAATAATGTAGTGCGCCTGGGTAAAATTAATAGCAAAGTAGATGATGGATATTACCGATATGAGCAGCAGTTGTTGTATTCTCTAAGTACTAAGTAGTGTGAGCAAAGTAATGATTTGAAAATATATGAAAATAATAATTCTTTATTCACACTACGACATACTTAAGTGTTTTAAATGGCGCTATCCAAAGCAGTGGCGTAACTATAAGGTGGCAGGGCTGGCAAAATGCTACGGGCCCCCGGCCCAAGAGGCCGTGAGGTCAGAATTTTTTATACATTGTTTTATTACTAATTTGACGATTTTTACTGATAGGGCCCCACTAATTTGACACGGCCCCGGATGTTATACCTAGTTACGCTACTGATCCAACGCTTATGGTCGTGTAAATATTTGGCATTACGCCTAGGGGTTTTTAAGAGGGCGACTAACCCCAAAAATCAAACATCGTCCTTCTCTCTTCACACTCATGCCCGTCTTTCATATGCCAGGTGAAAAAGAACGACGCGGATTCATCGCCAAATTAGTTTTTTCTCAATAACTCGATAAATATACAACATTTTAAGAATCTCTCAATGATAGAATTTTATACAATGTTTTAAAATATTAACTTAGTTCAATGCACAACCGTGCATTGAACTAAGTGGCAATATATGAAAAATTCGTGAAAATTAGATGCATCTTTGTGATTTTTTTCTATCGAGAAAATTTTAAGATATCGTGTTTTTGCTCAGATCGAATTCTCGGAAATATAATGTAGTATCTTATTTTAGAAAATGAAACAATTCGGGGCTTATTTTCAAGTATAAAAATGAATTATAAAATCGACACTTTAGGGTTAGTCGCCCCTTAAGGGCCACTCGCGCTAATCTAATATTGCTAATCGATTGATAATATAATTAATTGTCGTTGGAACCGTACATTTGATTTCTATTTGATGCAAACAAATATTTTAAAGATTTTATAATTTTTTGGCAGATAACTGCCAAAATATTTTTTTGCCCATATAAAATTTAGGTCTTCCGCCGCCACTGACTACGACCATTCTTACCTTACATTTAGGGAGATCGCAGACGACAGACTTTTTGTGCGATCGAGTCTGCGGCGCCCATAAAGTCGGCATGGCACGTACCACTTATACGAGGTGTAACAAAACTAAGTGATAGGACTGATAGGTAATACTTATTGGTGTGTTATACCTTATATTATAGAGTTCACTATAAAAGTAGCAGCGCTGAAAAAGCATTTTTTTTTCGTGATTTGTCCATACAAATCACGAAAAAAATTCATGACGCTTACCCATGTAATTTTTCTATACAAAGGTGAAAAAAGAAGTTACTCTTCAGCGCTGCTACTTTCACAGCGAACTATGTATAAGGGACCCATACATACCGTAAGCTTTGGGTACATGTATGGGTCCCTATACATAGTTTGCTAAGTAATAATACTTTAGGGCCTAAAGTATTATTATTTAGTTTTGTTACATTCTGTAGATTAAAGTTTTCCGAAAAAAAACATTCGGATTTCGTTCCAATACCAGTGGGCGCGGGCACAGCGGGCTGCGTACTCGCCGCGCGTCTCTCCGAAGACCCCGACGTGAGGGTTCTACTGATCGAGGCCGGGGACCACATGGGCTACTTCACGCGGATCCCGCTGACCGCCACGGCCGCGCAGCAGGGACCCAACGACTGGTCGGTGCGGACCACGCCGCAGAAGTACTCGTCGTTTGGGTTGTGGGATCAGGTATCATCGTAGGTCGTATGGATCCACAGAAATAATATGGATCATATGTACGGCCTAGTTAGGGAAGGATAGCCATTCTGCAGGGGCTTACTATACATATTACACATGCATAAAACTTTTTTTTTTTTTTAATATCTATCAACGTTCACACCACGTCAGTCTGGCCCCGTGGTAAGTACCTGAAGGACTTGTGTTACAGGTACCAGACAACGGACATATATTTAATACTTTTTATACTATACATATATTTAAGATTTTTTATTATATGATACACATATTTAATACACATCCATGACCCAGGAACTTTGAAAAACTTTTTGTTCCGTCGGCGGGATTCGAACCCGCGACCCCCGGCTTGAGCTACCGACGCGCTCACCACTGAGCCACAGAGGTCGTAAAAACTACGCTACTATGTTTATAGATTTGGTCATTTTTTTTTTATGAAATAAGGGGACAAACGAGCAAACGGGTCACCTGATGGAAAGCAACTTCCGTCGCCCATGGACACTCGCAGCATCAGAAGAGCTGCAGGTGCGTTGCCGGCCTTTTAAGAGGGAATAGGGTAATATGGGGGGGTTGGGATGGGAAGGGAATAGGGAAGGGAAGGGAATAGAGGAGGGAAGGGAAGGGAATAGGGTAGGGGATTGGGCCTCCGGTAAACTCACTCACTCGGCGAAACACAGCGCCAGCGCTGTTTCACGCCGGTTTTCTGTGAGAACGTGGTATTTCTCCGGTCGAGCCGGCCCATTCGTGCCGAAGCATGGCTCTCCCACGTATATGAGCTAGTTAGTCAAAATGTACGTGTTATTGTTTAACTAATATCTATAATTTTTAAATGAACATTCTCTACCACAGACAGCAATAATCCCCCGCGGCAAGGGTCTCGGAGGTTCCGGTCAGATCAACTTCCTGCTCCACGGGTTTGGAATACCCGAGGATTACGACAGGTGGAAGACCCTGGGCTTCCGGGGCTGGACCTTCGAGGACCTTAAGCCGTACTTCAAGAAGGCGTTTGGGACCATCAGGAGCGAGTTTGACTCGAGCTACTGTGGGGGCGATGAGGAATGCTTGAAGGTATATTACTTTAAAGTTTAAAGGCTTGTCATTTCGCATAACGAAATTCTGAAAAATTTTCGAGCCTATATTATGAAAACAAAACTACTTTTTGTATGAAATAAGGGGGCAAACGAGCGAACGGGTCACCTGATGGAAAGCAACTTAAGTCGCCCATAGACACTCGCAGCATCAGAAGAGATGCAGGAATAGGGTAATAGGGGAGGGTAGGGAAGGAAAGGGAATAGGGGAGGGTGGGGAAGGGAATAGGGTAGTGTATTGGGCCTCCAGTAAACTCACTCACTCGGCGAAACACAGCGCAAGCGCTGTTTCACGCCGGTTTTCTGTGAGAACGTGGTATTTCTCCGATCGAGCCAGCCTATTCGTGCCGAAGCATGGCTCTCCCACGTTTACTTAATTATTCTTATTAACTTAGTTCCTATAAGGTTACACTTTAGTGCACAACGCAAGCAATAACAATAGCAGCGTAAGCTACCCATAAATACTAATATTATTAAAACTGAAAGTGTTTCTGTCTTCTGTCTGTCTGTCTGTATGGAAAGGACTAACAGTTTTTATTACATCAAAATGTACGGTTCCTGCGAGAAATGGTTGCGACAACATCTAGTAGACTTCAATAGATGTCCATCCTTCATCTTACTCCCACCAGGCTCCCATGAAACTCCAAGTGGTGGACGAATCCAACGAACTGATGCGAGTATTCCGCCAAGCGTCAGCCAGCCTGGCCGACCGGTACACGCTGTTCCGGAAGGCCACGGCCACCGTGAAAGATGGGGCCAGACACCAGATACTAGACGCGTACCTCCGTCCGGCGCTGAGGAGGAAGAACCTGCATGTGATGCTGAGGACTCAGGGAGTTACCGTGAGTATAAAATAACCCCCCCCCCCCCCCTACTATTAAAAATTGAACACAGCTAATATTATACAAGGTAAGTTTGTCTTTTTCCGGTCATATTGAAATGCATATGACAGTGGACCTTGAACCGTACCCTGGGAAAACATTTTTAACAGTATTAGGGGGCTTATGTTCGTTATTCCCCAACCGCCCAATGCTAAGTGTCCCATAGCGACATTCTCATGGCTATACGTTGTCAGATTATGTTTCAAAAGCTACTCTTGCATAATTTTTTACTGTTAATTTCCTTCTTCCACTCACGTCTTTAATCATTTTCAGATCCGCTTCGAGAACCGTCGCGCGTCGTCCGTCTACATCCTGCAGGAGCACCGCCTCCTCAACAATATCTTCGCCAACAACGAGATCATACTCTGTGCCGGTACCATGAAGACCCCGCAGATACTGATATCCTCGGGCATCGGACCTAGGGGGCTTTTGGACAAGTATGTTGATAAAAGTTTACAACTCGTCAAAGTGAGGAGGGTTTTCGATTTTCCACTATTTGGACCAGAGAGTTTCTGCTGGAGAGTCTTTTGTGTGAATTCATCGAGCCAAACAGACAATATAATATAACAGCTTATAAGAAATTTTAAGCATACTAAATTGACTTTAACTTTCAGGCTAAAGGTAGACATAGTAGCTGAGAACGCCCACGTGGGTGCCAACCTGCACGACCACATGAACGTGCCGGTGTTCGTGAGCGTGCGCCGGCCGGTCAGCACCACGCTCGCCAAGGTCTTCAGCGCCAGTACTCTGTGGGACTACTACTGGAACAAGCGAGGTGAGTAGAGCGGCCGCCCACATGGGCGCCAACCTGCACGAGCACATGAACGTGCCGGTATTCGTGAGCGTGCGCCGGCCGGTCAGCACCACGCTCGCCAAGGTCTTCAGCGCCAGTACTCTGTGGGACTACAACTGGAACAAAAAGGGTGAATATTATGCAATTGATTTTGACTGCGGTAAAGCTAAAAGGGAAGTTTTATATTTTAATTACCTAGGTACATTAGCTAGATTCTTAGAAAAACGCAATAAAAACCGTAACCAGATCGTCTACTTCCTTTTCGGAGACCTCTGGGATATCAAATAAAGTACTAAAGCGTCAGCAACATTTTTGTACTATCAGCAAGGCTCGGGGTTAGGTAGTGTGATTTTGGTACTTGTGACAAAATGTAAAGATTAATATGGACATACCCCCGGGATAAATCCCGAATCCCGATTGTTGATCTGATTAATTTTGCTACCTACTTAGAACTACTTCTGCATAATTTAGGCTTGTTTTTTAAGGTGGACAGTGATGCCCTCTTTTTAAAAAAAAACAATTGAACTAGGCACACATTGTGTGATTGCAAATATTATATTTTTGTTAATGTATTCATTTTATATGAACATATTACGAGGATGGTAATTGAATGAATAATGTTATGTATTCTGACAATTAAATTGATTTGATTTGAAATAATAAAAAAGAGGAAGGGTACATATAAAAAAAATATATATCTTATTTTGAGTTAATAGTTCATTTAATCAACTTTTAACAATGCAAGTGGTCGGTTTCCGATCGGTAATTTTACTACGTCCTAGCTCAAAATTATCTAGTTTGAAAACAGTGCACAAAGATAGCAAGAGGGCATTTACGTACCCGAAATTATGTAAGTCAGTGATGGTTTAGATCGATTTATCGATTTTAGAGTATTGTATTATGTAATCTATGACCAAAGTTTAATTTTGCAGGACCTAATCGTAGTAGTAGTGTTCTTTTCTGACAATATTAATGTTTATTTAATACATTTTAACATCCCGTATTTTATTTGAGATCGATAAAAACAATTATGTGAATCCCGCGGAAGGAATGTCCATATTAATTTTTCGTGTTTCAATCCCGTTCTAATCCCGAAATCACACTACCTAACCCCGAGCCCTGACTATCAGAGAAGTTGATTTCATGAAGGGGACCTACGTAGTTTGGTCGCGTTACGTCAAACCCAGCCGATAGATCACAATAATTTACATTGAATTGACATGATCCGACCAAAATATGACGTTGGTCTGTAAACTGCCTAGTGTGGTTGTGTGCGTGCGTATGTGTGTGCTTGCGTACGTAGGATCATGCGTGTGCGCGTTCGTACGTAATGCCCTTACGACCACATTAATAAACTCCAAGGCTTTCTTCTAGAGTATAAATTATAAATATGTATGAAAAGCTATAAAATAAAACTATTTCCCAGGATACCTGTCGTTCCCGCCAGTAGCAGGGGTGGAGTACCGCAACACGTCCGCGCTCATGCTGTTCACCATGGGCTCCGCCAGCGAGCGCCTGCTGAGAGATCTATCCAACTATAAGTCACAGGTATTAATTACCTTTGCTTTAAACTTAGACTCAGGTGTTAATATTATTAGGCAATAAATGCCAGTAATATATTATAGGGTGTAACAAAACTAACTGATAATACTTTAGGGTTTATATGTGTCCCGTATGTTGAGTTTACTGTAAAAGTAGCAGCGCTGAAAGAGCACTTTTTTGTGATTACTGATTGGTATGATAATATTAATTGTATATTGTCAGTGCTCCAGTCGTTGTATAGCGTTATATTTAAATAACATGCCTGCAAATATAAAATAGTCATATCGTTCATGTCAGTTATGGATTCTTTTTAAGGCTCCAACGACTGCCTAACTCACGGAAGGAAGCGGAAGGATGTTTAATGTTAACGTCAGCCATAATTCTCTTCCTTACTTTTTTTTTGCAGGTATTCCGCGACACATTCCCGTTCTACAACGACACCGGCAAGGAGGGGTTCATATTCTTGGGCACGTGTGTGCAGCCGCGCTCGCGGGGCCGCGTCACGCTGCGGGACACCAGCACGAACGTGCCGGCCCACGTCGACCCCAACTACCTGCATCATGAGTACGACGTCAGGTGCATGATCAAAGGTAGGAACTTCAGAAGTTCTTAACATTTTTTGAAATGTTGGGTTACCCACAACTACCCAAAAACAGTTCTTTATGGAGATTTTTAACTTTCTTTCTTCATTCTTCATTCATAATAGACTTAAAGTGTATGGTTATAAATCACCACATAAGCATAAGGACATAGGTCACTTTTTATCATACGTAAATGCACGGTTCTTGCATAAGGCGTGATTGACTGCATCCATGTTGATGAATACCAAGGCGAATGATGTTGTTATCGCGTGGAAATGCTTCCTTTGGGATTCCACGGAAGAAGTTGTGGTAAACGAATAGAAAATTATAATATCATAATAATATTATGTAACATCCAAGAAATTGATCCATAGGCAGATGGCAGGCCGTCGTAATTTGGTCGGGTTACTGGTTAGTCACTAGTCTTGATCTATCAGCTGGGTTTGACATAACGCAACCAAATTACGTACGCTATCAACTTCTCTGATAGTACTTTAAGCATTGTAAGTACAACTGCAAGTATTAATACTTCCAGCGCTGCGTCGCGCCGAGCGTCTGATCTCGACGCGTCCGTTTCAAGAGATCGGCGCTCGCATCCACTGGCCGCGGCCGGAGCGCTGCCGGACGTTCTGGAACTACTCCAAGATGGACCAGCTCGGACTGAGGAGGAAGAGGAAGTGAGAATATTCTATCTTTAGTTTAGGTGTAGGTATAGAGTTGCAGTGGCGGCACTAGAGGGTAGCGAATAGGGCAATCGCCCGGGCCTCGCGTTTGCAGGGGCCTCGGAACATCCATCCCTAGTGGTATTAAGTATAAAGTTTATTTATTGAACACACACAAAATCACCTGTTGGTCTGTAATATACATACTTTCAGAACAAAACCCCTATCGGACCAGTGTCCCATCAAATCCAAGCGGAAACTCGTCAGTCCGCCGGACGAGTACCTCGCGTGTATCATCCGGGAAGTGGCGGTGACCGGACACCACGCTGCGGGCACCGCTGCTGGGGGTACTGTGGTGGACGATCAGCTAAGGTAAGGCTCTTAGATAAGATACTTTGTTAATATCACTAGTAGCTTCCGAAATAGACTTAAGAATTGAGGATAGTATGTAAAATAGCATAAAACCTTAAGATTGTTTGGCAAAAATGGAATTAAAGACTTCGAGAAATCATGAGGTTGGATAGGCGTCCGTTGAGATTCGAGTCAAGAACTGATAGCTGAGTTGTCGCTCCAACGAAGTAATTAATATCGCAAAGTGTTGACGCTGAATCAGCACTCTGGCAACAGTTCTAGCGACAGTCTAGTGATTTAACAGTGCGTCTAGGGATGGTGTATTGGTAGACACTGTGCACATGCGCCTATTGTGTGGTTTGTCATTCACCTGACAGTCTGGATCCACTGAAAATCAGGGACTGCGAACCGCGGTCACTACCTGAGTGGATGCCAATTCAGTTTTTGATCATTACACTCCCTGCCTTGCTTCGTTGGACTTTGAAATATTATTATGCCATTATTAAATATGCATAATATTATAAATTGTATTTTGTAACATTTACTTATTGTGGAATGTGGATTGTTTTGTACCATTTTTCAAAATTATTTGCAATCTTGTACTGTACTTACGTTCCCTTTTTTTGTCTTTTAATTGTATTATTCTTGTGGTGTAATGGTCAAAGAAGGGGAATAAACGTTTATTTATTTATTTATTGCTCCAATCAGCTCGGCAGTGGCGGTCTTACCCATTTCGAGGCCCTTTGGCCGTCTGTCCACCGCCGCGCCGCGCCGCTGACACTGAGACCTCACCGCCAAAAATTCAAATAAAATGCCACTTTATGATATGTTGCTTGACGCGAGGCCCCTGCAAGAGCGAGACCCTGGGCGCTTGCCCTGTTCGCCACCCTCTAAGGCCGCCACTGCTGAGCTCGTCGAACTTTCAATATTAAAATTGCGCGACACTTGTAACATCTAAGGTTACATTAAACCATTTATATCAGGGTGAAGCACGTCCGCGGTCTCCGTGTGATGGACGCGAGTGTTCTACCTTCCCCCATCTCGCTGTACCCCAACTCCGTGCTCGTCGCCATGGCGGAGAAGGCCGCTGACATCATCAAACTGACGCAGAGACGGATTGAGAGCAGATACACTTAGTTCATATGGTAAAATATTTTCTATGTTCAATTGCACGCTATTTGTATGGCAGAATGTACAAGTAAAAAAAAACTACATTCTTGCAATAAAAATATTCTATTCTATAACAACCAATTACTAATTATTGCCACAGGAGATAATATACAAATTTTCGAAATTCAAATTTTGTTCACATAATATGTTTAGTAAGTACATAAGTATTAATTATTAAGATATAATATACACTCACCGGTGGCAGTCCGGATAATAGCGAATCCGTAAAACCGAGGGCCGGAAGTCGAACTATAGCCTAGTAAACGAATGCCCAAAATGAGGGTCTGCTTGGAAAAGTCGAAAGCAGAAATTTTAACTTTGGTACTTTGTTTAGAGTAGTTAGGAGATAAACATACTAAAAGTCCTGACCCCTCCGAGGTGAGCCCGAGAGAGAGGGGGGGGGGGGGGGGGGGGGGGGGGGGGGCAAAGAAGTTCCCGTTTTTTGGTTTTTTGCTTACTCATCAAAAAGGGTGCTTCGTACGAAATTCTCTTCTTCTACATCATAAAAGCTAATTAAATTCTCTATAACTTCGTCCTTTACACTTTGTATCTATCTCCAATCATTGCCTCGCTATAAGCTTCTAAAATTGGCCGATTTCAAAAGTGTGTTTTTTAGGGTTTCGTACCCAAAGGGTAAAAACGGGACCCTATTACTGAGACTTTGATGTCTGTCCGTCTTCCTGACCGTCTGTCTGTCGATCTGTCTGTCCGTCTGTTTGTCCGTCTGTCTGTCCGTCTGTCTGTCCTTCTGTATGTCCGTCTGCCTGTCTCCAGGCTGTAACTCAAGAACAATAATAGCTAGAGAGTTGAAATTTTCAGAGATTATGTATTTCTGTTGCCGCTATAACAATAAATACTAAAAACAAAATAAATTAAATATTGTAGGGGGCTCTCATACAACAAACTTGATTTTTCTCATACAAAAAACAATAAAATGTTGAATATCGAACCTTTGCCTGATTTTTTCGTTTAACATCGCTTTGGAGAAATTGTTTATAATTAGTAAAACTAGCGTATGGTGCAATAATAAAGGATGTTTTTTTTTTGTTTAGACATTTTTCGTTTTACAATAAAATGTTTAACTTTTCAAGCCCTTTCATTTGGCGTATGTCTCAAAGTGCTACATTAGTTTGGACGATATGCCCCTCCTTCTTTAAAAATTAATTATTAATTATTTATTTTATTTAAATTTTATTTTTAATTATTAAAGTATAAATATAACTAAGTATTTTGTGTACATTTCAGCCTACCTTATGCCATGATAGATATCGAGCAAAAAATTGCAAAAAAAATCAAGTTTGTTGTATGAGAGCCCTGTAAAAATATTTAATTTCTTTTGTTTTTCGTATTTATTGTTATAGCGGCAATAGAAATACATAATCTCTGAAAATTTCAACTCTCTAGCTATTATCGTTCTTGAGTTATAGCCGGAGACAGACCGACGGACAGACAGAAGGACAGACAGACGGACAGACAGAAGGACAGACAGACGGACAGACAGACGGACAAACAGACGGACAGACAGATGGACAGACAGACGGTCAGGAAGACGGAGAGACATTAAAGCCTCAGTATAGGGTCCCGTTTTTACCCTTTGGGTACGAAACCCTAAAAACACACTCGGCCAATTTTAGAAGCTCATAGCGAGGCAATGATTGGAGATAGATACAAAGTGTAAAGGACAAAGTTGTAGAGAATTCAATTAGCTTTTTTTATGTAGTACAAGAGAATTTCGTACGAAGCACCGTTTATGATGAGTAAGCAAAAAACCAAAAAACGGGACCTTCTTTGCCTATCTCCTAACTAGTCTAAACAAGGTACCAAAGTCAAAATTTCTGCTTTCGACTTTTCCAAGCAGAATCATTCGTTTACTAGGGTACTATTATTTTAAGTATAAGTATAATAGAACAATTTACAATGTTTTATTAAGAATTTAGATCATAGTTGTTATAGTTGCAACATATTTTATAGGAATGTTATTAAGAATTTTATACTTTTTTGTGTTAAGGGTGTGTAATCTTAAAACTGTTACTTATTTAAGTCATGGTTTGTTAATTTTGTTGTTTAAATAAACTATTGTTTGTTTTATAGATTTGCTTAAACTTTGATGCGTCACACCGGACGAGAATTCCTGAGCTACGAGAAATAATTGTCGTTGCTAATGTAAAACCTTAGGCGTTCAACATTTAGTTACATATTTTAGTACCTACTATCAGAGAAGTTGTTTCATAGGCAGATGGTGGACCTAATTAATTTGATCGTGCTATGTCAAACGTCAGCCGACAGATGACGAATTACACGAAATTGACATAATCCGACCAAATGACGTAGGCCTGTCAACTGCCTATGAATCAATTTCTTCGATGGTACCTAAAATTTTCAATTAAATCAAGACGTTTACATAGAAAAAGTTTAATAATTTCAGTCTGTTATTCTCCGTTATGTGCAGAAGATTTTATAAGTATATTTTGTTGCGCTCATCATCAAGTGAGTCGTCTACTCGTTTCCAATTTTAAATTAAAATAAATCATATTCACTACGTATTATCATAGAGTAATAAATATATGTATGGCTGGTCTCTGGTATTATGTAAGTATGAGTTATTATGACTGACAAGGTAAAGTATGATTAAATTGTAATATAAAAGCGACTTTAGCCCGGAAATGGGAAAATTTTTAACACTTAATAAGCCTATACAATAACAAGTTGGCATTAAGTTTAGAGCTGCAAACTGGTTGAAAACTTATTAGGTTTTTTTAAATATTAATAGCTATTAACTTAACTATAAAGTTATAGTTATAGTAGGTACCTATTCGATATTGCGAGTTGTGACGAACCCAGTGGCGGATTTACCATTGAGCCTAGGGCGGCAGATTTAGAGGGGCGACAAATTTAGCCCCATTTTTTTTATCTTACAGAAATAAAAATCCCACCAAAAACATCTTGTGAAATATTGCCGAGACGACCACATAAGGTTTACTCTGTGAAAAAGATATGACATCTCATGTAGAGCCAATTAGCTTCTGAATCTACACGGCCTAACTCTACTAACCCTAACTTAAACAAATTCTACATACCAGGAAATATGTAAGGCTTCGCCGTTTCGCTACCGCACAGGGTGTCGATCCGACTTATGTGTGGTCGTCTCAGCAAAAATTTTCAAAAAATGCTTTTGGTGGGATATGATTGTGAACTAAACTAACGTGTTGAATTTCAAAGGTCAGTTATAGGGGCGGCAAAAATTGAATAGCTTACAGGCGGCAAATTTGTAAATCCGCCACTGGACGAACCTACTTACGCCATTTTTGGTTTTGTTTCAATAAACGATAAAAAACTAAAAATTACTTTCTCACTCATTAATGGTTACGTCTTAACTTTCATATAACGAAGAACATAATTATCGAGCTTATGAAAATTAAAGTTAATCAGTATTCACAAATCATAAAATATTTCTGAGTGCATAAACAATAGACTGCTGAAGTAATAACCCTGACTTTGCCGTAGTTGGGTAAAATTTTAATTAGTCTCATTAATTTATTCAAGGTAAAATTTTTCGGGTCGCATTAATTGTCGTTTTTACCTGAAAATTTAAATTTATTTTGTACAAATTACGGTCAAAATATCCTACCTAGTCATTAAAAATAATAAAGGATTTATTTAAGGTTTTGTTTTGTGCGATAAAAAACATTGTGATTCAAGGTGGGTAGCTGTTCACAATGGACGTTGAATTCCTGTTTAACTCGTGTCCTGAACTCGAACACATGTCGATCTCACTACCACCTCGAACTCACTGACAACTCGAACTTTTGGAAGTCATTTTAATCCTGTGCAAAAGAGGGGTGTTATAGGTTTCACGTTTCTACCTGTGTGCCTGTCTATGGCATCGTAAAATATATTGTAGCATCAGAATGAGTAGGTTGATTTTGATCTAATTTGTTTTGTTTAAAATGTGACGTGATTGACAGTGTTTGCCATTTTTCATCATGATCGGCTTGCTCACTGATGGAAAACTTCGGGGTTTTTCATTTATTAATCTAATAGATATTATTGCGTACTTAATTTTGGAGTTTTCCAAGTGTACTCGTAATTCTTTAAAATGTTCTTCCAATCAATAATTAAATAATCAGTTGCCCCACATTTTAAATCGAGCATTGTCGATACAGAGCAACTCCGAAGACGAGGAAACGATTCGAGATGAAACTCGTAGTAGTATCTCTGACTCATATCCTTAAACGTAAACAGATCAAAACAAATGCTGCCTAGTGCCTACTAAAGGTACGGTTAAACCTGGTGGTACCACCAGTCTGCCAACATGTGCCAGACTTCCGCGCGACTCGATGGCAAGTTCGCCATCGTGACCGGGGGAAGCTCAGGAATCGGGTACGAAGCAGCCAAGAATCTAGTTAAAAGAGGCGCCAGGGTTGTCATAGCCAGCCGCAATGAAACCAAACTCATCCGAGCGAGAGATCTCATCAGAAAGAGTACAGGAAGTAACAGAATATCGTACGACGTCGTTGATCTGGCATCCCTGAAATCGGTGCGAAGTTTCGCCGCAAACGTCCTACAGAATGAGGATCAATTGGACGTGCTAGTCAACAATGCAGGCGCCGTGCTCCTCCCGGACAGGCTGACAGAGGACTGCCTAAACCTGACCATGCAAGTGAACTTCTTCGGCACATTCCTACTCACGTATCTACTGCTGCCTCTGCTCAAGAAATCGGCGCCGAGTCGGATCATAAACGGACTAGCGGCAGCGATGTATATCGGACGTATTGAATTTGACCACTGGAACGACATCGGAAGGTATACCCCAGTGGAGTCTTTAGCCAATTCGAAGCTAGCGATTGCGCTCTTCAGTGCGGAGTTGAATAGAAAGTTCGAGGGTTCGGGAGTGAGTGTGAACACTTTTGATCCGTTCGTAGCTCGGGATACGGATATACTGAATAACGTGTCGGGTATAGCTAAGAATGTGTCTCGATTGTTCGTGGATCTGATTGGTCAGCCGAAGGAGGATATTGGGCAGCAGATAGCGTATTTAGCAGCTGATCCCAAGTTCGATGATACCAGTGGGAAGCATTACAAGTTCTGCACGGAGTGGATTAACCACTGGCTAGTGAGTGATGAGGTGTTGACGAGCAGACTGTGGGAGGAGAGTAAGAAGGTAGTTCAGGTCACTGATGAGGAGAGTTGGGATTGATATTAAAGGATATAATCGTGGTGTGTTTTTTTTTTTTTATGAGATGCAAACAAGCAAACGGGTCACCTGATGGAAAGCAACTTCCGTCGCCCATGGACACTCGTAGTATCAGAAGAGCTGCAGGTGAGTTGCCAGGCTTTTAAGAGGTAATAGGGAAGGGTAGGGAAGGGAAGGGAATAGGGTAGGGGATTGGGCCTCCGGTAAACTCACTCACTCGGCGAAACACAGCGCAAGCGCTGTTTCACGCCGGTTTCCGGTGAGAACGTGGTATTTCTCCGGTCGAGCCTGCCCATTCGTGCCGAAGCATAGCTCTCCCACGTATTTGTTTGTTCTTTTATAGCTAAGTTAAATATTATTTTTCAATACCACAGTTTCAATTGATATACAATGTCTAGACATCTTGTTTCAAGTTTAATATGAAAGTAATATTTAAAAACAACTTAAAATTAGAAATTGGGTTTAGGATTGTGCCTCTTGACATCATCAAAGAATAATAAAGTTATTTAAAAACTCTATTAATGTTATTAAAAGAAATAAACATATTTTACATAAATAAAAAGCTATAAAATACTTCCTTATTTTGAGAAGGTCACTTTTCAACGTAATCAGTCTCCTAGTTGACCTTATAAAATTAACTCAAGTACACTCACTTTTCAAACATTCGTCGCCAAAAAATACTGCATGTGCAGTACCAGCAACAAGTGTAGCAGGAAATGATTATGAGTCGTGAGAATTTGCGTGAAATAAGTGAAAAAGACGAGTATTGCTATTGTATTGCTATCGCACTCCTATTGCATACCTATGGAAGTCAAGTGATCAATTAACGAACTTCTAGATTATCGCCCGGACTCTATATTCGCCTCATTCTGAAATACATGAAACTTTTTGGCGAACCCCGAACGAATTTCTTTCGTCGGTTGTTTTCGACATATTTTGTAGATCCGACGTCCAATATAATATTATTAAATCTATCTGGGCCTCTATTTAGTCAGGAAGCGACAAAATAGAGTATTGTTGTTGGCGCATTGTTTCTGCGTCGTATGCACTTTGTCTAAGTACCCTCGGGGCTCGTTAAGGTCATCGTTGCAGATGATCGGTGGTTGAGAGTTGAGACATAGCGACAGGCGGCGCACGCTAATCGCTGTAATTGCTTCCTTGTAAGTTGTGTAAACATGTCGTGTTATACTTTGTGCATTGTTGACTACTGAATTTGTCGAGATCATCATGTTATAAATGTATGCTCAATTAATTCATGATATTGTCACATTTTGTGAAATGTTTGACTGCAACTGACATATCATAATTCTAGGCAGATTGATGATAAAATTCCCGATGTGGACAACAAACCCTACTTTATGAAGTAATATACTTATTAGTAAAAGAAGTTCTTGCGATCACGAAAATTGATTCTTAGTAAGATCTCAGCTCTATAATATCATGTGGTCGAATTATATTTTATCAGCTGGGATTGACCAAATGACGCAGATCCATCTGTCTATGAAAGACCAAATTGTAAACGTAGGTAATACCAGAAGAATTACATGCGCTGAAGATGTCACCAACTTAGATTATTAAGTTATGTAAGTTTTACTACAAAGTACAAACCATTCAGAGCTTGACAATTGACATGAATAAAAGTGCACTTTATGCCTTCGGGCTAAAGGTTTTATCACAGGTAAAATACTTGTGAACGGTATGTGTTTGCTAAAAGTGTATTAGCGAATGCATAATGCATACAAGAAAGTTGGTTTGCAGTCGCCCCGCAGAATCCTTTTGCTCTTCGCCGAAGCCCTACGAGCGGTCTAATTTATAAGCGGGTAGCGATTTGCAAGATATCGTTTTGCACGGTAACAAAAACGCTATATAAGATTTTACTTACATCGCTTTTGGTCATGTTAAAGCCACGATTTGTAAAAAAAATCTGTTCTTTTCTATATTACACTCTATAGTTCTAGAAAAGAACAGAATCATAAGATATGGTAATTATAGGCCTACCAGAATCTGATGGAAAAAAATGGAAAAAAGAAATTGACGCTACCAATACTGGGCAAATTGGAGCAAAACGTTTGATACTTTTTTTTTCCTTATAGCGGCTGATTCTGTGTGTGATACATGCAAATGTAAAAAAATATCCAATGAATAAGGATCTTTTTTGAAAATCTCCCATCCTTTGCCATACCAGAATGGTAGACCTATATTTTATTACAAACATTAATGCAATCAATTTGTTAAAACATTTAATAATTTTAATTTATTTTATACGAAATATGAAAACAATATACGCTCGTCAAAACTACAGCTGCAGCTGCTTATATATTTCGTGCATAATATCGCTATCGCATACATTTTCACGAAATAGCCGATATATAAATTGTAATTATCCTTAGCTACGCCCGGAACAAAGTCGACTCACCACTCAACTCAACATCTTTAGACTTGTACCAGCCACAACATTTGCGTAAGTGACGCGGAAGCGAGATGAGGTGACCGCGGATACGTGACACAGACGCGCAAACAGACAGACAAACATATCTACTTATTACATTTTCAGTAAGTATTAGGAAAACTTTAGCGAAACTTGCTGTTTCGCATTGGACATTGGCGAATTAAACGGCTCAGTAGGCCTACATTCCACAACTCAAATCCCACATTCCAGTCTATTGTAAGCCTAACCAGAAGCCGTGCCACGAAACCGTTTTGAGACTCAAACAATCGGACGAGAATGCCACGTCCTGCTCTAACAACGTCATTTCACGTTTGTTAGAGTAGGATGCGGCATTCTCGTACGATTGTTAAAGTCTCAAAACGGTTTCGTGGCACGGCTTCCGGTTAGGCTTACAATAGACTGGAATGTGGGATTTGAGTTCAGCCATAAGGGAAAATGTACAAGTACCCATTCGAATTTCAAAGTACTAAGCATTTTATTTAGGAGCTAGTTCCAGACTCTACGGTAGAGAAAAGGTAGAGTCTCTGCCTCTGATATGTAGATATTATGCTATTGCATAGGAGTAATTACTCGCGAAATGCAATGGAGTCACGAAAAACCATAAACCACTTTGCCACAAACAAGCCGTGATCTCTGTCTGTGCCAATAACTTTACAAACAAAAAAATCCTCCCTCTTTATATTTTAAGATCAGATCGACTCCTCATTTCCTGGAACTCAAATGACTATATTTTGACTTAAAATTATATTATACCTAATACCAAACAGTTCTTGCTACAATAATATGTTTTTGTTTACCTCTATTCAGTTACATCCTATATACTGTTAAAACCCGTTTTTTCTAATCGCAGTAATAATTGATTTTGCAACAGGTTTCTCTGTTGATTGTACGTGTTATCGGAAGATGATATAATAATCATAATTTAATCACGTAGAGATGTGCCGCTAGTGCTCTTTTGTATGTCGATATCGAGATTTTTATACACAGAAAAAGAAGCTTGTAAAATACAATCTAATTTGACTGGTTGATAAAGGACCTAAGTTCCACTAAATTATCTATCCACTATATTATCGTACGTCTTATTATCTGGCTTACCAGCAAAATACCTTTTCTTATACTCTCGTAAATACTAATGAGTATAACACTACAGTTCAGTTTATATGTTTGTCTATCTGTCTGTTACCTCTTCACGCCCAAACTGATTTTGATAAAATTTGTCATGTCTAGATTGTTGAGACGTCGCCCGCGGGGCGGGCACCGCTGCACGCGCCGCGTGCGACGGCTGAACCGCCTCACGCAGCGCTGCTCTATGGGATGACATGAAACAAGCATGCCTCGCGGGTGGCCGCCCCGGGCGCACGCTTTAGGCTGTGTTCACACGTGCGCGTTTTCTGCGCGCGCGGATTCAGCGCGCGTCGCGTGTTTTCCCAAACGTTAAAGCAGTTTGAGGTTCTATGCTAATGACATAAAGCTTATTTTCAAATATTTCTACAAAAACCGCTCAGCCACCGCACAGCCTACGCGCAGCGACAGAGCAGTCTACGATCACCGCCCGCGCGGCTAGTGTGTCTGTCAACTCATTACTCATACCCTTTGAGACCGCGCGACGGATGCCCGTTGCCTTTGTGCGATGTCGTCAGAGTTATTAATTTCGTTAAGAAAACTTTGCAAGCGTGGCATGAAATATGTACTATATAATTAGAAGGTTTTGAGGCAATGCCAGATGCAAAAAAAATAAACAAGGTAAATTTCTTTTGATTTGATGTTCAATCATGCTTGAGTACGTAAGTATATACGTACACATATTTTTACACACAGATGTACAACTATTTCGGTTTCGTTTGACAGCTCGAGATTGTTGCTCTATTCCGCTACTTATATTAACTTTATGGTTATCTGACAAAATAGGTTACATTTGAAACTTTTGGAACTGGCACCGACTTCAAAATTATGAATATTGAGTACAGAAATAGTTGAATTTATGGATACCCTAGCAACCGAGTGGACGCTGCGTGGTGGCTGCGCGGTAGCTGCGTGTACGCGGTGAAAAGACGGTTGCTGCGTGTACGTGGATTGTGCGCGTAGTCATATGAACACGCCCTTACGCAGCGAAATGCGAATATTGCGCGGAAAGCGTTAATTTTTCCGGAATGAGGGCGCATTCCGGAAAAATTAACGCTTTCCGCGCAATATACTAATTTTGGCGCTAGGGAAATGCGGGCGTCACCTAATCCTACTAGTCCTACTAATATTATAAAGGCGAAAGTTTGTTTGGATGTATGGATGTGTGGATGTATGGATGTTTGTTACTCTTTCACGCAAAAACTACTGAACGGATTTTAATGAAACTTTACAATAATATAGCTTATACATCAGAATAACACATAGGCTACAATTTTAACCGACTTTCAAAATGGGGGAGGTGTTATGTTCGTTTTTTTTTTTTATGAAAGAAGGGGGCAAACGAGCTAACGGGTCACCTGATGGAAAGCAACTTCCGTCGCCCATGGACACTCGCAGCATCAGAAGAGCTGCAGGTGCGTTGCCGGCCTTTTAAGAGGGAATAGGGTAATAGGGGAGGGTAGGGATGGGAAGGGAAAGGAATAGGGGAGGATAGGAAAGGGAATTGGGCCTCCGGTAAACTCACTCACTCAGCGAAACACAGCGCAAGCGCTGTTTCACGCCGGTTTTCTGTGAGAACGTGGTATTTCTCCGGTCGAGCCGGCCCATTCGTGCCGAAGCATGGCTCTCCCACGCATATATATATCGTTCGTTCGTTCGTCGTATCGTTGAACATAAGAAAACGATTACACGGCGGAGTAATCGTTATCTTATGTTCAACGATTACTCCGCCGTTTGTTAACCGATTTTCAAAATTTTTCTTTTGGTATATAGGGTATCATCCCAACTTGGTATTATATTAACAAAAATGGTGATCTGATGAAGGATCCATAAGTAATCGAGGGAACTCCTCAAAATTTATGGGGAAACATGTGGTGACTTCGGTTTCATGAAAAGTATTCTAAGCATATGCTACCAACAAGTAAGATTTTGCACCGAGGTAAACCTGGTATACCGTGGTTCGGAAGGTGCTGAGAGAACTCCTGATTCTTTATAGATACAAGTTTGGGAGTTTCGGCGTTGTTTTAAGAACGGAAAGCATATGCTACTATGCAAATTACATTCATCATCATCACTACCATAATATTATACCATGCATCGTCCCATGGTTATGACTTATGAGCCTATAATGACCCTGTTATTGGTACTTTTCATAGTCTTTTAGATCGAGACTCGAGTTTGTCAAGCGATAATTAAAAAAAACTATACCTACCTAATATTATAAACCTGAAGAGTATGTTGGCTTGAACGCGTTAATCTCAGGAACTACAGGTCCGATTTAAAAACTTATTTCAGTTTTAGATAGCTCATTTATCGAGTAAGACTATAGGCTAAATATTATCACGCTAAGACTAATACGACCGAAGAAACTCAGGAAAATGTGGGAAAAACGGAGGAAATATAAGAAATTACCAACTACTGGAGCAATTTTTATGGCAATATTAAGCACAGACATAGAGTAGAAAAAGTGAAGGGAGTAGGGACATAAGCTATTTTTTATGGGAAAATGTACGGTTTCTGTAAAATTCCTGATTTACGCGGGCGAAGCCGCGCGGGACATCTAGTGAAATATACGATTTAAAATTCTAGTGACTGGAGTTCTCTAGACGGAAGCTTTCGGCAATTTTCATTACAATGCGGAATAAAAAGGCGACTATTTAATATGTAATTGTGAAAAGTACTGCGATAATCGCCATTAGACCTGCAGATTCTAAAGGTAAGATTCGATATCGATATACCGGAGGTGTGTGCCCCATCTCTCGAGTTCGGGGGGCTAGGGGTCATTGGAAAGTGAGCACAAAGGTCACAGATGCCATTATAGCACTAACGTAATCACTCACAGGTATACCTGGGATGCGGCGCCTAATAAGCTTAGGTCTTAATGGCAGGTCTTCTGACAGTGTCGCGGTTGTGTATCCTGCGTATCCCGTCATCCGTGGCTCTGTCTAAGGCTGCGTTTCCACCAGAGATGTGTTGCGAGAAATGTGTTTTTGAGAACCAATAGGATCGCTTCATTGACGTCAGCTTGCCGTGACCTCGCTCAGCACGGCGATGCTATTGGATCTTAAAAACACATTCTTCGCAACATATCTCTGGTGAAAAAACAGCCTAAGGCGGAAAGTAGGAACATTCGTTGGGGTTTTAGTGGGTATGCTCGGGTTCGGCCTTCACCGCCCCGGGGAGTCCCACATACCCCGGTAGCCATCCCCGGACCCGCCGAGGATGCGTAGTTGTATTTCCCCAACGATAAAAAAAAGGTTTCGGCAGGTCTTAACCTAGACCTTCTCTAACCTAGATAGAAGCCGTCCATAAATAACGCAAGATGTTTTCAGGATTGTCCACTAATCACGTGACTCGTAAGTCTTAAACCTCACTAAGTATCACCAAAGGATGGTTGGGGTTCAAATGTTAAAAAAATAATAAATCACGGCTTCTTATGAGGATTGACTCTCCCCTTTGTTTGTTGAAATATTTTGCCTGAATCCCTTCCCTGGATGCCTTCTATGAGAGTTAAAAGTAGTAATAGCAGTTTGTAAAATATTTATTATCTTGTTATGCACGCCTGCAAAACTCTCAGATCATCTGGTAAAACACATAATCAATTTTATTGGTAGTTTGTTTTATGCATTAGAAATTACATTGCTAACTAACTACTTATCTGAAATCTAACAAGTTCTCATACTTTCCAACAATTTAGGTACAAATTACAAGATTACCTAAGTTCGGGAGATATTCACACAGCCATACATACGTCAGCGTGACGACGTGCCATTCCGGATCTCGCAAGACCGGCACGAAACTAGTTAAAAACAATGAAAACTATGCTTAATTTATTGTTGCCTTGATATTAAATCATAGATACAGCGAGTTACATTTTACGGTTCTTAATTTCCATAGATATAACGGCGACAGTCTGTCTTTCTGTCTGTCTATCTGTTACCTCTTTACCGCGAAACCGATTTAGAATAAGCTCAGTACTTATAAGCAAACATGCAGCAGAGCAGCAGCATTAGGGTTGATTTCTGAATCAACGCAACGCGACGCGTAGATGCATTTCAAAATTTATATGGATTTGACAGATTCGTAAGACGTCTCACGCAATTGAAATCTGTCAAATCCATACAAATCCTCGCCTCGTCGCGTTGCGGTCTGAATTGACCCTTAGAAGCAGCACGCAGCAGCAACATAACTTTTTGAAAAGGTAGAAACAGGCTTTACATTTTATTTTTGCTATAATCATGGGTATATAAGGGGGGTATCCTGGGGGTTCGGACCCCCCCAATTACTATCCATCTTACTTGTCCAATTTCCACAATAATATAATACTAGCTGTTGCCCGCGACTTCGTCCGCGTGGACTTCAGTTTATAGCGCGCGGTGTCAACAAAATTGGTGTCAAAAGCTTTTTAAAACCCTGGTACCCCTTAAGGGGTACCAGGCTTTTAAAATCAAAGGGTATCAAAATACTCAAAACAGCCGTGTAGTGTGCACATAATATGATTTTTTTTACTTAATTAAACTTTTTTATACCAAATTTTAAAGCTTATTTAGCGTTACACAACCTTAGCTTTGCCCAATGCCCATAAACCAATGATATTCTATGTTACTATAGAAACTCATTGCCATAAACTATTTAGTACTTATTATTGGTAGAATGTGTCTGATATCTATGTTGGTAGGTGAGTTATTTAATAACATGTATAACAATCGAAAGAATCGCAAACATTGACTCAACATGGTACCACCTCTTATAGAAATACATATGAGCAAGCGATAGCGCGATCTAGGCGACTCTTGGCGCCATCTGTTCCAGTTTTTGAAACTAACTTAATTTGAACAAATTTACGCATAAACACCCCCTTACAACCCCTTTTTCCAGTAAGAAGTAGCCTATGTCCTTTCTCAGGCTTTAGACTATATGTGTACAAAATTTCATTACAATCGGTTCAGTAGTTTTGGCGCTGTTGTTTTTGAATTTGATATCTAAGTTGGTAGGTGAGTTATTAGTTAATAACGTGTACTTACAACAATCGAAAGAATCGAATTGAACATGGTACCACCTCTTATAGAAATACGCATGAGCAAGCGATAGCGCGATCTAAGGGACTCTTGGCGCCATCTATTTTGAGTTTTTGGAACTAACTTAATTTGACCAAATTTACGCATTTTCAACCCCTTACAACCCCTTTTTCCAGTTAAAAAGTAGCCTATGTCCTTTCTCAGGCTTTAGACTATCTGTGTACAAAATTTTATTACAATCAGTTCAGTAGTTTTGGCGTGAAAGCGAGACAGACAGACAGACAGACAGAGATACTTTCGCATTTATAATATTAGTATAGATTTTTTATAATATTATACATAAAATATGTTTAAGATTTTTGAAATTTTATTTTAATACACATCCAAGACCCAGGAACATTGAAAACTTTTTGTTCCGCCTGCGGGACTCGAACCCAGGACCCCCGGGATGAGCGCTGGCCACGCGCAATGCGAATTCATTTTCATCGATATTTTCATGGAAATAAGATATTTTCCCACATCAAAATGTAGCCTATGTCCTTTCTCAGAATCTAGAATAACTGTATACAAAATTTCATTGCAATCGGTTCAGTAGTTTTGGCGTGAAAGCAAGACAGACAGACAGACAGACAGACAGACAGAGATACTTTCGCATTTATAATATTAGTATGGATAGTATGGATTAGAAATGCAGTAGGAGTTCTACATAAGATAAGATAGATTGATTATTATTATACCAAGTGATAATATTATTAAACATAATATTCTAACGTATTAAAAACTATAAACAAAAACATACTAACTAATAAGTATGATTAGTTCTATGTTACAATAAAGTAAAAAATAAAACGCCATCTGTTGAATCGTATTAGAACTAAAATGTTCATTCCATCGATATATTTCTGGATTTTTTATAATATTATACATAAAATATGTTTAAGATTTTTGAAATTTTATTTTAATACACATCCAAGACCCAGGAACATTGAAAACTTTTTGTTCCGCCTGCGGGACTCGAACCCAGGACCCTCGGGATGAGCGCTGGCCACGCGCAATGCGAATTCATTTTCATCGATATTTTCATGGAAATAAGATATTTTCCCACAACAAAATGTAGCCTATGTCCTTTCTCAGACTCTAGAATAACTGTATACAAAATTTCATTGCAATCGGTTCAGTAGTTTTGGCGTGAAAGCAAGACAGACAGACAGACAGACAGACAGACAGACAGACAGACAGACAGAGATACTTTCGCATTTATAATATTAGTATGGATGTACCGCGCTGATTAAAATCGCTGCGGTACATGTACTTATAAAAAATTTTTTTTGATTGTCCAAACACGTTGCCTATTTGCTGTTGCGGAACCCTTCATGGGCGATTCCAACTCGCACTTGGCCGCTTTTTTACGATAGGGACCCCTCCCCTCCCCCCCTTAGCAAAGCTATATATACGCCCGTGGCTATAAATAAATGCATTTTTGATAATTATTGTTCTACGCATCAGGCCCATTGCGGATCAAAAATGAGACACAAGATCTTTCCATATTTACCGAATTAGTAATAATTACGGAAAGATGTCATTTTAGTGTACAAAGGCTGGAGTCTTCAAATTAAATACTAGATGCGCTGAATCACTTTATTGCACGACAAGTTAGGTAGGCGATAAGCAGACGACTAACTCTCGCAGGAGTAAACTCACCGCGCTGCAAATAATAATAGCTGACTTTACAATATATGCAATTACCGAGAATAACACACAGTACACCATCTTATGTCTAATTTTTGGGCACTCGTTCCCAATTCTTATTCTACCTCATCACGTATCATAATATTTGTTATTCTGAAAATATTTAAATAATGTTTTTATGTTTAATCTAGCTATTGAACATCGTGTCAGTAATTATCAGTACGATTACACGCTGGGAATGTTGTGTAAGCCGCCACCAGTCGCTATCTTCATCTCCATTGTGGACAACAGTATGTGCACAGGAAGTGGGTTTATGGGTTTACCACCCACCCTGGCACAGATTCATTTATTTTCTAGATGAATGACGGCCGCAACTCCGTTGCGCTGAAATTTGTTTATCGCGGGGACCGACAATTGTTTTGTTTGTTTCTTTGTTTGAACGCGCTAATCTCAGGAAGTACTGGTCCGATTGGAAAAATTATTTCAGTGTTACATATCTCATTTGTCGAGGTAGGCTATAGGCTAAGACTTAAAGGAGCGAAGAAACAGAGGAAAATGTGTAAAAAACGCGAAAAATTCGAAAAATCTCACGAACTACTGGAGCAATTTTTATGTTATTTGGCACAGATAAAAAGTAGACCACGTGAAGGATCATAGGCTATTTTTGTGGGCTAAATTGTCTGTGAAATTCCCAATTTTCGCGGGCGAAGCCACGTGGAAAGTCTAGTTTGTATTATATTTTGTGCTTCGTTATTTTTAAGCGTTTTCCAAAAAGTTGCAGTTTATATTATGTTCATCTCTTTCTTATTTTTTTGAACACTGCTTACTTAATATTTTATTACATAGAGTTTCATACAAGAGCAAGCTTAGTATAATAATCGACATCGGTCGGAATGATGCAGCCATCAGCGAGCATCATTCCGACCAAGTTCAATCAACTTTATCGTATATCATATATGGGAGTCTTAAGGCCATCCCCCGAGCAAACGACGTTGACCATACATTTGACGCGTTGCCGAGATCGCACAAAAATCCTATTTTTTTTTTACTTATCTTAGTTCAAAATTGATCTAAAAATTTTAAAACGGGGAATATGTAGTTATAGAAAATATACGTGGGAGAGCCATGCTTCGGCACGAATGGGCCGGCTCGAATGGAGAAATACCACGTTCTCACAGTAAACCGGCGTGAAACAGCGCTTGCGCTGTGTTTCGCCGAGTGAGTGAGTTTACCGGAGGCCCAATCCCCTACCCTATTCTCTTCCCATCCCATCCTTACCCTCCCCTATTACCCTATTCCCTCTTAAAAGGCCGGCAACGCACCTGCAGCTGTTCTGATGCTGCGAGTGACCATGGGCGACGGAAGTTGCTTTCCATCAGGTGACCTGTTTGCTCGTTTGCCCCCTTATTTCATTAAAAAAAAACAATCTATTGTGCGTTTCAAATAAACGTAATTTGTAAATACTAGGGAGATGCTAAAAGTATGCTTCCAAAGTAATACCAATTTATTTAAATTCAAGCATACATTCAGTATCTCCCTAGTATTTACAATTACGTTTATTTGAAACTCACGCCAATAGATCGACAATTTCACTAACTACATACTCGACGTTTGAATTTTTTTTTAGGTCAATTTTGAACTAAGATAAGTGAAAAATAGGATTTTGGCGTGATCTCGGCAACACCGCAAATGTATGGTTAAGGTCGTTTGCTTAGGGCATGTATTTAAATCAATATCTGTATATTCCCTTTTCTCGATCAAAATATTTCAAAATTTCACCAAAAATACTGACTTGCACATTAATTATGCACCCTAAATAATGTGAATTCAGCATACTATTTAAAGTTGTTTGCGTAACTGTTTTACTGAACGAATAACTATTATTAAAATTGTATATCTAACAATTCCTTAGTTCAACAAACATACTACAACTTTTTAAAGGAAAACCATCACCTAAATTACTTTTAGGAACATCATTTATTCTAAATAAAACCCAATTTAATCTCTTATGTTCATATAATAATTAAGAACACATAAAAATCATCAAGTGCTAACTTAACATGGACTAAACTTTGGCACAGTGAATGGTAACTCAGTTTATAAACAATAATAATAAACAATCGGCAAAGAGCGAGTCGGATTTGCGCACAAAGGGTTCCTTACCGATATACTGCAAAATAATTAAGCCTCCGGCTTAGGAATTGCACTCTAGGGGTTGACAAGCTACAAAAGAAAAAAAAAGAAAAAACAACTGGCTTCAATTATGAGTCGACGGAGCCCCGCTGCGCGGGGCTCCTACTTCTGGGTGGTTCACAAAAAATAACCACGATGGCTAAGGCGTAGCTAGTATCTAACCTAACCCAATCAAGTCGTATTGGGCCAACATTGTAATTAATTATTTAAGAATCATTAATAAATTTATTAACCCATACATTACAATACAGTAGTGAATTTTGATAAGGTTTCTTAATTTTTATCAAGAAACCTTGAATTATATAGTTTTGGAATGATAAAATCTTTCACCATATCTCATCATAATTACCAAAAATCTTTGTCGCTAACACAGAAATAGATCAAGATATATCTGTGGTCGCTAAAAAGTAAAGAGCGAGCGCAATGGAGAAAACAGAGAAACAAAAAGAAAATAAAGTTAGGTTAAAAATATTTTAATTGCACGATTTGTCAATTTGAAGACTTGTTTTGATAATAGAAATTGATTTTATTGTGGTGCACCTTTCGATATCGTTTTTAGAAATTCCGTTGTAAGATTGTTTAAATTAGAGTGCAAGTTAGTATTTTTGATAAACAATTTAAATTTTAGTTTTACATATAATATATCCGTTGTATGAACCATATTTTTGGTGTGGATTGGGTTATAAAGGTCGTCTTGTTTTGTATGATGTTTAAGTTTTTTTTGAAAAACATCTTCAGTTAATCAATTTTTTTTTTTGATCAGCATTAGTTTTTCTGGTATGCATTCAGTTAAGCGGATTCAGCGGAGTTAAGGTAGTGTGCTGAAAAATTATTCTGATGTGCATTTAATAATATCCCTTTGCTTAGGGGATGGCCTTAAACTTAGTATTCTTTAAATTCTTGTTAAATAGTCATGTAATACGGACTAGATATTTTTGCAGATCATCACCATTCATAGCACAAGTGATTGAGGAAAACTAAATTAACATTCAAGCATGGTGACACAACATTTTAACAAATTGGAAGAAATACAATTTCTTCCAATTTGCTAAAATTAATATTACAAATCAAACGCAATAAAAGTGAAACATCCAAAAACACTTAACAACTTATTCTCTTTCATTTATAATAATTTACGTTTACTAAAATTTCGTCTCCACAGAAACTCATTAATTGCACGGGAACCGTACAATTTTCCACAATTTAACTACCTTACCCTCCCCGGAATTCTAAGCACCTCCATATTAAATTCAGCAGCTTGGACGCAAAGTGGTGACAGACAGATCTAATGCCGTGATTTGTGTGTGTTTATGTAACTAATAATATAGTAAGTAATAATTTATCAAGACGGATGCTTCTCTACATATAAATAGAAAGTTATTTAATCTAGACAACAAGTCTTTAACAGTATTGTCGTTGGAAAAACAATTTCTTTACTAAAGTTCCAGCAATAATGCGAGAAAATTCGCACGACAGAAAGATGCCAAAAGTTAAAATATGTTTTTATAATTTATAAACCGTATCTTTTACTGTGTAACTGTTTACAGGCAGTAAAAGGTTCAGCCTTCGGGTCTAAACAAATATTTGTCATAAATCACATCTTCTCAATAGCATTTGAGATAGGTACCTTTAAGTGTAACTTACGCCCGTTAAACGACTTTGAACTTTAATGTAACATTGTAACGTTTAAATTACATTGTAGAGTGCTCGTAGAGTGTTTATCTCAGAGATTGAAGCGACTTTACCCTAGCGACGTAATTAATTTCGAAATAAAACGCATTTAATGTCAACGCAATGATACAATATAATATCATATAGTAGAGTAACTCAGCCGCAGTATATTTTACAGGAAAAATCTTTACTGTGCTCATTACACTTGCTAAAGACAAAGACAAGTTTTAAGCACGTGCGACGTTATACTGCACTATTTTGCAGGTATTTCAAGTTATCTGGAATCGCGTTGATGTGTGTACGTATGCCTGATTCCAGATGATTTTATGAGCCTATACTGTTCCAACTTCCATTATTAGAAGACGGATTGCGGATATCGGCGGATACTGACCTGTGCCTAACAATGGATAGGTCTTTTATTCAGAGCTACAGCTGACAGTTTGGGGGTATCACCTATCTTCTGACACCACCACTCTCTGGTATTTTTTACCCAGTGGTATGCGGCAGGTCCTTAGTAGCATTTATATCGACGTCCATGTAAGAACCACACCTGTTCTGTTATAGGCTATAGCGCTAGATAGTTTACTGTATGACAATTATACTATGTCAATGTGGTTCGAGACCTCTTCCACTTCACTTCTTCAATAACATTGCATAAAAGTAGCTTTCAAATTCACAAATGAGTATTAGGTCACATGGCTCAGAGTGATCAGACGAACTCTCATCTTATGATTTGTCGCAGTAATGATGGCTACTGAAATACAATTCTGCTATAATACAAATAGCTGCTGAACAATAATTAGTAAGAAGGTATATATTAATTAATAGCTTTGCTATTTTAATATTACACATTACCAAATAATAATCCTACAAATTCTTAGTACGTTCTGAGCTTACGCCGCCGTCACTTGAAAAAACCCTTATCCTTCTGTCGTGACCAGTTTCGTTTCAGTCATCTATCAGAGAGATAGTAGTCATCTAGTCCATGAGATAGATTCTATCTCACTAGTTTTCAGAGTATTATATAATTTCACCATTAGCAATTGCCGCTACCAACAAAATGTTTTACATCTCTTATAGAGAGTCACCGAGTGCGCGATGGGTCAAAAACTTGTATGAAAACCCCATGTGCACGAAGCTTTAAAAGACTCCTTTCGTGACTTGGTTTCAACGAAACCGGCCAACCGAATATTATTACTTGAAGAGATGTATTTTTGTGATTCGGTCATCACCACGTCACAGTCGGACGATACGGGCCGCGGGGTCAACTAATAATATGCTATGTACTTTCGCCGGACGTTCCGCACAAAAGTAAAAGTGTACTAATAGCTGTTGGCGGTTGTCTGTCTGTCTGTCACGGCTTTATTAGGCTCAAGACAAGGCTCAATCAAGCTTAGAATAATTATGCTGTAACCAACATGATATAAGTTGTCACCTCGATGTTATTCTAGTCTGTGTTGTGAATAAAAGCAATTTCTGTGGCAGTCGTACATATCGATATAATAATAATCCCAAATTATTATGACGGATGAAAAAAAACTACTTAAACGATAACGCACTACTTCCGATTCGAATCTCTGTCGGGGCCTTACTCCCGAATCTGATTTCGATTTTCGATTTCAACGGTTTTTGACACTTTAGACAAGTAAAATAGTGCTATTTTAGATGTCTAAAGCATGTCTAAAGTGTCAAAAACCGTTGAAATCGAAAATCGAAATCGATATCAGTTTCGGGAGTAAGGCACCAGTTCGAATCTTCCGAATCGAAGTATCTGAAGCCGGATGTATATTCGTAGCAGCAGCGTCAACCCAAATCAACGAAATGCAAAGAGCAATGTTACGATGCTCTGCGACGCTACAAGTTTTATAATGCCTATGTCCTATCGTAAATCACCTAAAAACCATTTAGGCATTGAAAAGATAATATCACACAAAGACAAATGAGCAATCAATTCCTTAGTTTCACTATCTGCGATCTTTATGAGTGGTGGGAAAGCGAGAACTCTTGTCTGTTGTCTGGTTTCGATCGGCTGAGAACATTTTAATTGAGTTTTTACAAGTCATTTTGTTGTCTGTATGTCGATTTATCTGTGTTTTCCGTGTCAAATATTAATAGCTATTGCAGAGCCAATGCAGAGCTTGGTAGAGATAAACTATTGTGTTCTGAACTTCTGATAGTGGGCGCCTGCTATAACTGGATTTATATTATATTGAAACATAATAATTATAGTAATTGTTATTTAGATATTATGTCTTTATCGCTTCTTTATATAATCGCCGATCAAATTTATCAATTAGACGAGTCGAATGTCAACTTCATATTATTATCGAACGCCTATGTCAATCCTAATATACATTTTGATCGGCGATTCTATAAATAAAACGTCTTGGCTATAGGCTCTGGATTTAAGGTAAGTTCTAATTTGAATCCAGATTTCATAAATATCCGTTCAGCGTCTTAAACGCATAATAATACTATTAGTATACTGTATAATATATAGATGTTACTCCAAGATGACCTTTATTTTTAAATGGTCACAAGATATCAATTTTCTTTATTTTTCACAAATTAGCACCGCAATGAAATAAATCATTATAATGATTTATTTCATAGAAACGTGACACTTATCTTAACATCTAGACACACATAATTAAGTCAAATAGCACCATAAAATTAACATAAAACATTAACACGGCTATCCGTCATAGCTCTTCCACTGTGTTACATCTATGATGCTTTGTTTCGGAAGATTTTTTTGGTAATTTATTCGTAGATAATAACAATAATAAAATCAATTAATGTAGTGTTAATGGAGTAAATGCTCCATTAACACTACATTAATTGATTTTATTATTGTTATTATCTACGAATAAATTACCAAAAAAATCTTCCGTTTTTTATGTTCTTCTTTTTAAACGAGTTACAGCTGCTGCACTTAGAGACGAATATTAATTACTTAACTGTAATTAAATTAAGATTTTGATATAAGCCCTAAACTGTATTATCTGTACGAACTGTTCATTAAATTGAAGTTTAATAATCATTAAAATTTAAATGTCTCAGAGTGCAACCGTTATAGCGATAACCGTTAATTTTAACAAAATAGTCATCATTAGAAATTGCTTTCCATAAAGGACTGTTCGTCCAACATTATTTCTGGGCTTTTAACCGGTGTCCATAAAAGGAGGAGGTTCTATGTTACTTTCCTAACTTATACCGCGGCCTGTATTTCACGATGATATCTAGCGAGCAGCCCCCGATTTGTGAATAGGCCGCCACAGCCTAAGGGCGGCAGCATGAGGCACTTTCATAAAAAATATAAATCCAGCTCTGCGAGCGAGGCTAACCGTGTCGAAGCATAGTTAACAGAATATTGATCACAGAATAGAGATATATAGATCGGTGTAATAAAATATATTATTTTAGCATTTAAAACTCTATTCGAAGAATGCATTTCCTCTGCTACTTTAACTGACCTTTAAAAAAAACGGATGTCAAGATGAACCATGCCCATGTACGGTACAGCGTCAATTAAAAATGATTTAAACAGAGTTTATGTGGATCAGGGCTCGTCCATATTGATCAGATGGTCGAGGTCTAAGATCATCACGATTTGTGAATTGTGAGCTACTTTATACGGTACGATAAGTCGTCAGGGTTCGTTAAATAAAAATAAAATAAAAAATGTTTTATTTCTGAGTAAATTTTAATCAAATTTTTTCAGAATGTCTACCTGATGCCTACCACCGGTTCGGGAACTACCCCGGCGAGAAGAACCGGCGTAAGAAACTCGCACGGGTTCCACTTTTTACCAAAAAAGTGAGAGAAAAATTATTCTTTTAAAATAAAGTTTACAATTTTGTAACTTAATATTATATACAATGTCAACATACATAATTGTAAGTCATAATATAATAATGTAGAAGTAGCCTTGCAAGAAGCCATCCTACTCCCAAGATGTGCCATCTTCTATGAAATCATTGACCTTATAATAAGCTTTGGCACACAAACGCTCTTTGACTACTTTTTTAAATTTATTAATGGAAAGATTTTGAACGTTTTCTGGGATTTTATTGTAAAGGCGTATACATTGACCTTTAAAAGATTTACTGACTTTACTAAGTCTGATCACTGGCATGTCGAGCTTGTGCTTATTTCTAGTATTTCTTCAGTGAATGTCACTTTTAACTTTAAATTTATTTATATTTTTTCTAACATATATTACATTATCCAAAATGTATTGAGAAGCAACAGTTAGAATACCAATTTCTTTAAATTTATCTCTCAGAGATTCTAAAGCAGACATTTTATAAATAGAACGTATGGCTCGCTTCTGCAGCACAAATATTGTATTAATGTCGGCAGCGTTTCCCCATAAAAGGATTCCATATGACATCCTACTATGAAAATAACTAAAATATACTAATCGTGCCGTGTCTTCGTCAGAAATTTCTCTAATTTTTCTGACTGCATATGCTGCAGAACTGAGCCTACCTGCTAGATTAGCAATGTGAGGACCCCACTGTAATTTACTATCAAGTGTAATACCTAGGAATACAGTGTTATCTACCAAATTCATTTTCTCATCATTTAATAGCACATTGGTTTGGACTTGCCTAACATTGGGCAAAGTAAACTTTATACATTTAGTTTTACTAGAATTTAAAAGTAAGTTATTAACATTAAACCAATGTACTATTTTTGAGAGAGCACTGTTTACCTCGTCGTAGTTCGACTGTTGTCGCTTCACTTTAAAAATAAGTGAAGTGTCATCAGCAAAAAGCACTTTCTCATTATTATTATCCTTTACTAGATAAGGTAAGTCATTTATATAGATGAGAAAAAGAAATGGGCCTAAGATAGATCCCTGTGGGACACCTAATTCTATTTTGGTTCCATTGGACCTTTTACTATTTACCTCAACCCTTTGAGTCCTATTTTTAAGGTAAGAAGTCAAAAGGCTGAGAGCAGAGTCCTTTATGCCGTAGTGGCGCAGTTTCCTGATCAATGTAGCATGCTCAACACAATCACTCAATCAACAAAAGAGATCGCAAAACACACCTAAGGCATCCTGCGACTCCTCCCAAGCTTCAAAAATACTACAAAGAAGTCATATACCAGCATCCGTTGTGGATCGACCCTTAGTAAATCCGTATTGGTTATCGTGCAGCAAATTATTTGAATTAAAATGCACTAGTAATTGTTTTAAAATATTTTTTTCAAATATTTTACTAAAGGTCGGTAGAATCGATATAGGCCTGAAATTAGTGGGATCCGATTTAGTCCCGGCTTTAAATAAAGGAACAATCTTGCTATGCTTCATCAAGTCAGGAAAAACACCATTTTTTATGCAGTTATTAAAAATCATTGCTAGATGAGGAGCTACGATATCAATTATTGATTTAATAATTTTTGTAGACATGCCCCAGAGATCTGCATTATTTTTAATATTCAACAATTTAAAGGTATCAATAATTTCTCTGGGGTTAATTTCTCTAAACTTAAAATTGACATCACACTCCTTTACATTGTCTCTGAGTAGCTTTTCGGCAGCTTCAGGTGAAGAATTTAAATTTTTAGTCGTTGAGACCGGAATGTCAGCAAAAAACTTTTCAAAGACCGTCGCAACTTCTTGATCATTAGTAATCTTTTTATTTTCAAAGTATAGTTCAAAATCAGAGCTGCGACAGGATACATTTCCAGTCTCACCAGCTATAACCTGCCATGTTGTTTTTATTTTATTTTTAGAGTGTTTAATTTTGTTTTTTATGTACAGGGCTTTAGCAGCTTTGCAAACTTTTCTAAAGGTTTTTGAGTAGTTTTTAACATATGCTTTAAATACTTCACTATTGTTAATACACCTTTCATCATATAGTTCATATAATCTTTAATTAGGCCATATAGGCTGCGGCCTAAAGGTGGCAGCGTCCTAGGGAGCGGCAGACTTCGTACATGGGACTACGGAAATTAAGTGGTCTTCACTCATAAAAAATATAAATCCGGCTATATTTTTGGCGTTGGCTTGATCATAAAATATATAATTTATACGGCTCGCAAAAAATGGGAAACTGATTTTCAAGAACAAATCGTACGTGAAATTTAGCATAAGTCAAGCTTAAAAGCTTTATAATATATGGTTTGTAAACGAACGTCGAACTTATAAAATTAACAAAAATATAATACATCGGTCGCTATTTTCAAAAAATAATTTGGCGTTTATATAACTTTATTTTTTATAAAGTTAAAAGTAGCTCTAGATGATATACTGTATTAACATAATATATTATATTAATATAAAGATAAAAATAAAAATACAATGACTTGAGGACATCGGAGATCGTGTCGTAGCATCTGAATGTCGTACCGATCTCTTAATATGTTGTAACAACTATCGAGTAATTTAATTCGGTTCTAATCAATCAGTGTCTGCAGTTGATTAGTGTTTTTTTAATTAAATTTAAAAAATATAAAAGTCATCATCATTATCAGCCATTAATAATAACAAAGTAAATAAAAAATATACTTTGTAACTATTGAATTATAATAAGAAACTGAAGACCTCGAAAGAAATCTATATAAAACTTTATACCAAATTTTATAATTGATTGTAAAAATCAGTCATTTACTTATTTGATTTTATTATAAAGTGAATGACTATAGAAAGCCTTATTATGATTATTATAATCTACCGCTTGCTGTGAGGCACATAAAAATTTAATTACAAAATATTTTATTGCAATCATTATCATAAATTAAAACTCTGCAACAATAAGATGCAGTCAATACTAATTTATTAATTTATGTAAAGTATTGTGATATCGTAAACGATTTTAAGAATTGCGTTGCACTGTAAAACTAATAGATGACATCCGCAACTCTACTCGACGCAGGAACCGTTAATTTTTCCGGGATAAAGACTGATCCTATGTCCTTTTCCGGTACCCAACCTATCTCTATACCTCAGCAAAATCGGTTCAGCGGTTTAGGCGTGTAGAGGTAACGGACATACACACTTTTGTATTTATTATATTATTACTAGATGACGCCTGTAAATCCGTTGCGCCAAAATTTGTTTTTCGCGCGGGAATTGTTCATTTTTCCGGGATAAAAAGTTCCCTATGTCCGGGAAAGGACCCAAAGTATCTCCATACCAAATTTTAGTAAAATCAGCGGTTCAGCGGTTTTGGCGTAAAGAGGTAACAGACTTACAGACAGACACATTTTTGCATCTATATTATTAGTATGGATGCAAGGTGTATTGTAATATCGTTAACGATTTTAAGAATTACGTTATATTATATTATAAAACGTTAGAAGTGAACGTAGCCTTGTGTAATGTAAGACCGTTTATAGGAATATAGAAATGACCGGTGAATGGTGATGCCATACATAATTTCTGACATACAAACCCATACACACATGTACATCAAACGGTTACGGAAAACATCGTGAGAAAAGCCTGTCGAGATTGTTGCTGTCTAAGTCAGAAGTACAATAATACTAAATGTTTAAGTCAAAAAGGACTTACAAAACATAATATAAGATATAATATCTGGGGGCACGGGAGTGCCCCCGCCAAGATGAGCCAAGTTATATTTATTGCATCAAATTAAAAATCTATTAACTTTAACTAACTCAAAAATCTTTTTAGAGTTCCGTACCCAAAGGGTAAAAACTGGACCATTTTACGTCTCCCATACAAAAAATACAATTATTGGCCTAATTTTGCTCTATAAACCCTTCGTGCGCGAGGTCGACTCACATTTGGCCGAATTTTGTTGTATCTTATTCAGAAAACAATAATAATAATTATTAATGTCGTGTCTCAGTCAAAAGACTATTCTTATCCCTACTTTGTATGTAATTTAAGTTGTTGCGTCCATTAAGCTTACATCCATGTCAAAATCGCTTGTTGCCTCATAGTTGAAGTCGAAAAAACTTGTAAATTGTATCTTGTAAGCTCCAAACGATGTTTCAACCACTAAACTACAGGGGTCATAGCTGATGATATAATCAATATCCATTAATTTAATCAAGAAAGCGGATTTGATGGCTAAACCAATATTGGCCAACTTAACTCAGCGTGAAATTTTTACAAAACGCAATTAACAGCGCAAATAAAGTATGAATAATTAAAAAAAACACCTACAGACAAACGGACATTGAATACGTTAGTGTATTTAGTATTAGATGTTATGTGTGACATCGCGCAGGTATTCGTTTTGTCAGTAAAATATGCTTTGTCATATCCTAGTAATCGAAATATCTGTATTCAAATCTCATCAAAATCGGTTCAACCATTCATGCGTGAAGACATGTAACATGGACAATGGACATGATGACATGACAACAGGAGTCATATAAATAATTTTTAGCTCCTTGCTTTGCGGTGAGAATCCAGACGCATCATCTACCGACCCGAGAAGGAGTAGTTCTGGCCGATTGAAGTCGTCTACAGGAGGTTCCGAGGACGACTTCCGAACACGTCGCGCCCCATGTCGCAGACAATAAGTGTGTTAGTTTTTAGTATAAATATATTATATGTATGTTAGTCTTTAAGGTATTTAAAATATGGGCCAAGATGCCTGATTTAAATAAATAAATATGAAAACTAGGCCTTTGCATCCCATGTGGATGATTTACACCGTATCTTCTGAGCGAAGTAACCACTCTTCAAATACTGCAGTAGTACCTATAGGAAATCAATTTAAATGTGGCACTCTGGAACCTATGTCCAGGTTTCCTCAAGAAGTTTTCCTTCAACGTACGAGCGTCTGTATTATGTACTTGAGATCTGAGAATGTCTCATTGGTACACGCCTCCACCCGTGATCGAACCTGCACCCTATCGAGTGCGAACCAAAGGCCTACCTAGGCCACGGATGATCATTGGAGTTATTAAAGTATACATAATATGTCTCTATTATCCTCTAATCCTATTCAGTTTTCTTGGAAAATGAGAAAATTTATCGCCGCTTTTTCGTGAAGCCTTGGTGTAAGTTGTAACTCCTATAAAATCTCCCACGACAATCACCAAAACGTAGCGGCAAAAGCCCGTAAAGTAGCAGTGAAATGGAGTGCTAAATGTACACTCAAGTTTAGATCTTATCCACCGCTTCTTGAAGTATTCAATTGTAGCAGTGTTTCCCAACGTTCACATCTGGGGAGCCACAATGCCTTTTTTGAAAGACTTCGCAATGTTCGCATATAAAATGTGAGATTTCGTAAATAATAATTACTTATTACATAACAAAAGATATGCACTTTGTCCGGCAATTATGTTCAACCTAACACTAATCATAGAGGTTTTAACCTTTTCTGCATTGGGATGTATTATAAGTAAGTACTATTTATATAGCTATATATATATATATATATATATATATATATATAAAACTCAAGGGTGAGTGACTGACTGATTGACATAGTGATCTATCAACGCACAGCCCAAACCACTGGACGGATCGGGCTGAAATTTGGCATGCAGGTAGATGTTATGACGTAGGCATCCGCTAAGAAAGGATTTTGATCAACTCCAAGGGGTTAAAATAGGGGATAAAAGTTTGTATATAATAATTCTGGTGTCCCTTGAAACCTCTTAAGTTTTTTATATATTATTAGCTATCTTTATTATCTGTCAATCATTTTAAATTCAGTATTAGAAATTCGCGACAAAGATAAATGATTTTTTAGACGATAATTAGATACATTTCATCAGAGTCGTGGTGTGCATCAGAATCGCGACCCTGCACCAAGGCCGACTAAACCGACTTAACTAAGGCTAAAAAAATAACACGTGAGCTTCATCGTAAGTGGGTAGCAGGTTCCGCAGTGAATATCAATAAATATTACAATATTATCGATTTGAATATTGAGGATTTATATTGAATACTGAGTGTGAACCAACGAATGCGACGAACGAAAGAAAAAACAATTGAATTGAATTACATTTGTTTGGCGACAGTAATTTATTTAATATAAAATGTGCTAGATTTGAAATAACACAATAATATATCTTATCTTTTTACCATAGCCCATATCGTTTGCAAAAAATAAATACAAATTAAGAAAAACAAAAATCCCTGACATTTTTCAGAAGTGAGGGTATGATGATAATAATGATGATGACTAAGAACACTCTCGATTTTTCTTTATGAAATAAGGGGGCAAACGAGCAAATGGGTCACCTGATGGAAAGCAACTTCCGTCGCCCATGGACACTCGCAGCATCAGAAGAGCTGCAGGTGCGTTACCGGCCTCTTAAGAGGGAATAGGGGAGGGTAGGGAAGGGAATAGGATCCCCTATTCCCTGCCCTGCCCAGGGAAGGGAAGAAAATAGGAGAGGGTAGGGAATGGAAAAGGATAGGGGATTGGGCCTCCGGTAAACTCACTCACTCGGCGAAACACAGCGCAAGTGCTGATTCACGACGGTTTTCTGTGAGCCCGTGGTATTTCTCCGGTCGAACCGGCCCATTCGTGCCGAAGCATGGCTATCCCACGTAAAAATGCGTTTGTATGTCCCGATGCCACGGACAGACTCACACAGACTGAGAGACACCTCAAAATTATAACACCTACCTATCTGTTTTCATCGGGGTTAAAAGCAGTCTATTATGGTAATAGCATAATTATACATATTATATAAACTAGCGACCCGCTCCGGCTCCACACGAGTATACAATATATAGCCTATGTCACTCACTAAAAAAAATTATAACCGATTCAGTAGTTTTGATTTATATTCATTACTACCCGTGGCCCGCATTAATGGCCGGTACTGCCGCACGAGCTACGTCCCGCAATTTTGATATCTGAAGATATTATCTTCGAAAATATTAATTTAAATCATATTATGCTGTAAAGGGCCATAAAGATCTATATTAAATCAACAATGTTTAAAGTGTTTAATTGAATAAGAATTAATTATTGTGTATTTGTTAAAATCACTTTGAAAATTATCCATTATTTGTCGTAAAAAGTAAATGACAATAAACTAATGTTAATATACTTATAAACCTTCCTCTTCAATCACTCTATCTATTAAAGAAAACCGCATCAAAATCCGTTGCGCAGTTTTAAAGATTAAAGGGAACAAAGGGAAAAATTTCGTGGGAGAGCCATGCTTCGGCACGAATGGGCCGGCTCGACCGGAGAAATACCACGTTCTCACAGAAAACCGGCGTGAAACAGCGCTTACGCTGTGTTTCGCCGAGTGAGTGAGTTTACCGGATGCCCAATCCCCTACCCTATTCCCTTCCCTACCTTCCCCTATTCCCTTCCCTTCTTATCCCTACCCTCCCCTATTACCCTTATTCCCTCTTAAAAGGCCGGCAACGCACCTGCAGCTCTTCTGATGCTGCGAGTGTCCATGGGCGACGGAAGTTGCTTTCCATCAGGTGACCCGTTTGCTCGTTTGCCCCCTTATTTCATTAAAAAAAAAAAAAAAAGGGACAGAAAAAGCGAGTTTGTTTTATACTACGTAGTGATGTCGCCCACAACTCCATTTTGCAACAATTCGTTTATAAGCAAGAACCATACATTTTTCCAGGACGAAAACTATCTTCGGTCCTTTCCCGGTACCCAAAGTATCTTCATACTAAATTTCAGCAAAATCGGTTTAGTGGTTAGGGCGTGAAGAGGCAACAGACAGACATTAAACTGACCCATTTTCGCATTTATAATATTAGTATGGGAATGTATTCTTATGTATATAGTATATAATATATTATTCTAAGACCGATCTCTTTGATGTAGAAGGCTTTTATTTATTTTATTAGCTCTACGTGCAAGAATTTATCTACGAAACTCTACGCTAGTTAAGATTCTCAGTACGTAAAGCGCAATTCTAAACTATCGAACTGTAAGGTCAGCGGTGAACGGCACTTTTCGACATCACTGTACCCGCATACAGATAAACGGACACGAGCGAAGATACGTCAGGAGAAGATATGACAGGGGTCACCAATTTGTTTCACTCGGGGTCGCGGTCCACACATTTTATATATAAAAAATTTTAAATTTAGTTGTTATTTTTAGCAATATTCCGCGAAAACAACTTCCACCTTTAAGTAAATGAGTGAGTGTACGCATAGACATGCGTACAGCACCTCCCTCCTCCCACACTGCCTATGCGTACACTCGCATGCAAGAACTTGCAAACACCACCACCACACAAGCAATAATGTTGGCAAATCCGTGCAAGGCCCCTCACCACCATGCAGGTTGAAAACCTCGACGCGCGTTTCGCCCCAACACCGGAGCATCCTCAGGATGTGGACTCTACGAACAACGTCCGTTAAGTAAAAAGTCCGTCCGTTATAAAAAATTTACTAAGCAAAGGTAATTACGGAAATTACAAAGGTATTTTTTAGATATCAATGAGAAAAGTAACCATTTTTTGTATCTGATTATCTCTCTCAAGTTTGGAGTGAAATATTGGTGCAAGCTATAGATACAATAAATCCTGGAGATGTTGAAGTCCAAAGATGAACGAAGATCATCTTCGAACATGCTCGGTCCGCACACAATGGGTCGGCGGTCCGGATGCGGACCACGGTCCGCCATTTGGTGATCCCTGCTCTATGAGATGTACTGTCAGAGGTATTGATTCATATTAGGCAGATGGTAGACCTACGTAATTTGGTCACGTTATATCAAACCCAGCCGACAGAACATCACAACTTATATTGAATTGACACAATTCGACCGAATGCCGTGGGCTCGTCAACTGCCACACTAATAATAATTAGGATTTATACTAACAGAGCGGTGTACTATAAAAACCTAGTTGCTTAATAAAGTTTAATATAATAATATAAATCCGGCATCGCAAAGAATGCTGTACTATTTTGAGCATAAAAATAAGCTATATGATAATTCAGAACCCGAACAACTATGATATCAAATATCATTAAAATTCATGCACCAGTTTTTGCGTGAAAGAGTGACAAACATAATTATACATTATACAATATGCATTAAATAAATCAATGTTAGGAAGAAAAGACTTCAACGCACGACGCAGCTCTTTTTTAACTGACCTATAGATTCATAATGGAAATCGCTCTAGGCAAAATTGTGGTTAAATAATTGGCTACACATGATTATTTGGGGCCATTTTGACAGTTGATCTATGACATTAATGAAGGTGAGGTAAAAATTTCGTCTCAAGATTTTTAACGTGAATTAATGTAACCTAGACCATGTATATTTCAAGCATTTCTACAACATTGACTACAGTAGGTCTACAGGAGGTGTACATCAGGTCTACAGAACTATCTACAGCACATCTCCAGCAGATCAACAGCATTATATCCAGCAATGTCTACAGCAGATCTATAGCATTGTCTACAGTGTTATCCCCAGCAGATCTACAGCACATCTAATAAAACTCGTGTGATTTTCAGTAACGCACTGACGCTTTATTTTTTATGCACATGTCAAAGTTTTTGATAATTTTACAATATCCAGCAGCAGTTTTACAATAAGTATACAGCATTATATCCAGCAATGTCTACAGAAAGTCTACAGCACTGTCCACAGCAGTTCTACAGCATTATCTCCAGCATGTCTACAGAAATGTCCACAGAAGGTCTACATTATTGTCTACAGAACTGTCTATCAAGATTAAATCTGTGTAATGTACGGGTCAGTTTAGCGAGCGTTTCGAAAAACTACACGCGATCTCCGCACTTGATGCAACCGCAAATTATTTCCAATAGAGATGGTGTATATATATGTGGTGGTACAAAATTCAGGAAAAAGCGATACTGATTATTTTTTTTATTGCACATACACGTACGTATAATGTCCGACGTTTTTCTGGTGTACCAACAAATTATACTAACCCTCGAATATGACATATAAATTATACGAGGGTTAGACGTTGGTATAACTAAAGATTAAGCAGCGTATTCCTATTCAAGTCCCGCTCAAGTCCCGCATCTTTATCTGTGATGTGACGTATCTTATACGCCAGATAAAGACAAGCACTCCTTCATGAAGGCGAATAACCACCGTGAAAATAAGTACTTCTATAAGACGTAAGAGGGATAGTATTCGTAATTTTTATTCTTATGTACAGTATATTATCCATACCACTGCCAGTAATGTGCGAAAATAAAATTACAAGATTTTTTCTTGGTATCCGATAGTGTGGAGAATCATTGAACAGATATTAATATTATGTTAATCACAGAAAATAATCGTATCACTTCTGTTGAAGCGGCAAGAAACTTTACGAAAATTTCTAAGAATTAGTATTATTATACAAATAATGTATTAAAATTATTATTAAATATTAATTATTATTGTCAAGACGTCTTAACCTTACGAGTATAAAACATAATATTATAGTAAAAAATATAGCCGCTTCAGCTTATCACTCGCGTCTGATAATTCTAAGCCATTAAAATCGTTAGTAACCTCGTAAGCTCTCTACTTTTGATAGTAGATACGAGGCCTGGAGTTTTACTATTCATTTTGCTTTTTGCACAAATGTCGGCCAAGTCCAAATGTGTTTTAAGGTCAATCAGACGGGCAGATGAGAATGCATCATCATCATTATCCTTATAGTCGTCGCCAGTAACTAATCACCATCTAAACTAATATCATAAATGTGAAAGTGTGTATGTCAGTCTGTCTTTCTATCTTCTGTATGTTACCTCTTAAACCGCTTAATCGATTTTGATGAAATTTAGTTTGCGTAAAGGCTCCTGTACAATAAACGAGATTATTTTGCCCTTTTTTATAAATAAAAATATTCCCAACGTCAATAGTATGAAATCCAACGTACACAAGTAGAATACTGTTTTGTGCTTAAAGGAATTGGGAGTTGACCAAAGGTGTATTAAAATGGGATTTAAATGCGAGTTTTTTTACCAGAGTTCCTGTCGCTGGGCTGGTTCCGGCACCGGTGGTAGGTCAACATCTATAGACAATGTCTGTTTGTTATTTTTTCACGCCCAACCCGAATTTTGCTGAAATTTGATATAGAGCCTCGGGAAAGTACATATAGTCTAAGCGATAAGTTGAGAATGGCGAAATATAGAGATAAGGGTGATAAAAGCTACGTGCGATAGCTCATTAGATTCGGGAAGACGTCTAAAAAAATGTATCGGAAGCGTGTTATTAGCACACAAAAAAAAGCAAAAGTTATAAGCAAATTAGGTTGCCAAAAAAATGGTATTACGTGTTTTGTTAAAAACTCCGAAACTATTAACATTTAAGAAGTTTAAAAAAGATTTTTTTTTAAAGAAGGCAGGTCACTGTAGCCCTGACGTCACTGCGACCCATGAGGATCTATTGTGACTCCTTCGCACTAGAGTATCATCGCCAACCCAATACTGCTCATAAATTGAACGATATGGTTGGGGTTGGTGCCACGAATTTCCTCTGTGGACGAGTATTCGTGGCGACCAAGGTGCCTGTTCCTGCTCTGTAGTAGAGCAGGGCAGTCGAGGAGAAGGTGAATAGGTGTTTCATCCTCCTCCTCACAGAATCTGCAAGTCATTATGCTACAAATACCCATTAAAAAAAGATACCTCAATATGGTTACAAAAACAAAAATTTTTTTTATCAACAATTTCACTGTTTATTAACTTAACAATTTTTTTATATTCTTTTTCTAAATCTCCAATTTTTTTTTACAAATTGTTAAGTTAATAAACAATGAAATTGTTGATAAAAAAAAATTGTTTTTGTAACCATATTGAGGACGATCAATCATGATTTTTAAGAGGAAAATTTTTTCTAAACTAATAATTTAAACAATTGAAATATTAAAAAAAAACGATTATAAACAATAAAATATTGTTACTAAGAAAAAAAATTGTTTCTAAAAATCATAATATTTTCAAGAGAATAAAGGTAAGAATTTTTTTTTTAAAAAAGCATCGAAATAGTCCATTGGTTTATAAATTTTTTATTAGCAAATGGCGGATTTTTTTTTTCTAGTTAATACATGTCCTTCATTGATATGAAAACAATTACGTGATACTAAATGAAACAATTTTTTTTTGACAATATTACTTGGATTTCTAGTTTTTTGTTCAAGTTAAAAAATTATTATAAACAAAGTATTAATTTTTTTTTAATTTTTATGGCGTGATCTTGTTAAGTATGTTTATATCAAGGGCTCCACGACTTGAAAAATTTTTACGAAAATTATTTAACATTTTATTTAAAGTACAATGAGGACGGAGGTTCGAAAAAATTTCGTTAGTTACCATTTGTCTAATTTGTTGAAAAATTAACTTGAAGTTAAATTTCCAACGGGAGCAAATTCTTTGAAGTATTCGAAATACACCATACGTTTTTGAAATTTTCAAATTAATATTTAATACCTTTAAAAAAATAATCAGTGTGACGTGCTCAGTCTTGAAGCCGCGCGCGCTACCTAAAAATGCCGCGCGGAGGCTTACTTTCAGCGTTAAATTAGAATTATAAATAATAGAGATAGAATTCCGGGAGTTAGGAGTTTTCTTATGGAAATTTCCTCCTCTTTAAGAATCTTTTTTTAAACTTCTTAAATGTTAATAGTTTCGGAGTTTTTAACAAAAAATGTAATAAAATTTTTTTGGGCAACCTAATTTGCTTATAACTTTTGCTTTTTTTTGTGTGCTAATACACGCTTCCGGTACATTTTTCTAGACGTCGACGTCGTACGTATTTTTATGATCCTTACCTCTATATTTCGCCATTCTCAACTTATCGCTTAGACTAATATGAACATAGGAAACATTTTCCGGAATATATCCTGGAAAAATGTACAGTTCCCGCGCGATAAACAAATTTTGGCGCAACGGAGTTGCGAGCGTACAATATTCAGAACAATAGTTCTGAATATATTTGTTTTAAATTTACTCAGAAATAAAACATTTTTTTTTATTTTATATCTAGATACATATTTTAAAATACTAGAATAGAAATACTGTTAAGCAATATCACGTTGACATTTGAACATTATGAAAAAATAGATCATTAGAATATCAATTAATTTGCGGCTTTGTCAATACCTCTGAAACAGGAAAAAAATCTAGAATTCTAGATAATACGTAAGCGAGACTATAGTCTGTCAAGAAAGTGAAGAAATTAAAAAGTGGCAACATCATAGTGTCATCCCTTTTTTCTTAGATTGATTGGAAAGGGATGACACTACGATTTTTTAATTTCTTCACTTTCTTGACGGACTATAGACGCTTACTGACTTTACGACGTTGATCTACTGATTGCTATCTGAATGTGTTTTATCTTCGTCTTCAATCTAGAATCTACAATTTAATCGATTTCATCTTGTAGAATATATTTCGATCTTTACTAATAGTCTGTCTGTCTGTCGGTTACCACTGGACGTTTATAACGTTGTACTATAATTTTGATAAAATTTTGGTTTTTGTTGCGGAAAAATGAATATCTGCGTAAATGCAGTTGCAGGCAATGTTTGATAGATATTTAATAATTTTGTCTGATTTGAACTAATTTAGTACATTCACATTCTACAGAGGTAAGCATGAGTTTCATCTTTCAGTCTACAGCTAAGTAATCACTAATCGTAATGTAACCGAACATCGAAAATCAAATGTATAGAAGCTGCTGAAAGTTTCATACTTACAAATCATTAGTTCAATCTCAACTGACCGAGCTCGTGGTGGTCCAGACTAACTGCAGGGTGCAGACATCAATAATATAATAAGTACACAATTTATACCTACAACAAAATATATATTTGCGTGAGAATTTTGCGACTTGCCAAAAATTTTAACACAATAAATTTAGTCGTTAATTGTTACCTCTTTAAATCAATTTTACTTGCGTCAGCCTTATGACAATGATGGGTATTATGGTGTATGCTTTCAGTTGTAAGTTAACATATCCCATCGATCAGTGTCGTAATGTCAAATTGAATGAAAAGTGAACGTGTACTCGCCCTGTACAAAATAACCTCTGACTTTTTTGACGGCCGAAAACCGAAAAAACTGACGCCCCATTACAGTTTTCTATGGAAGCATCTCCCTTACACAACGCATCTATCCTTTCTCCGCCCCACCGCAGGTCGCGGTATATAGCTATGCGGTGGCCCCTGATAGACACACTAGTTACCACGGTGACCCAACACTAAGCATCATGAAAGCCTTCGTAGCGGTAAGTCCAGTGCCCAGTGACAGTGAAAAAAAAGTGCAGTGACGTTCGAAAATCAAAAAGTGCGCGCTCGTGTTTGGAAATTCGAATTTTGAATGGATTTTTGATTTCCGAACGTCTACTGATGGACGTTGTGTTTGAATTCATAGTCGGGGTATCGATAGTGATAAAATATAGGTTATCAGTTATCACTTACATCAGTGTACTTAATATTTAGTGGTGTTAAAACTTAATATGAGGTGTTGTCCTATACAAGAAATTCACATTAGAAACAAACCAGTATTGGGTACTGTAAAGAAATGGTAGAGAGTAGAGGCACGTCAAACTATTCAAAAGTTTCAGTTTTTCAGATAAAAACAACAGGGCAGATTAAAACCAAAGCAACAATAATAAACAGATCTAAATATAACGTAATACGGTAATAATAATATTATGATATATTATGATTAATAAAACATAAAGCATAATGAAACATACTATAATGACATAATATTATTCATAGTAACGTACATTACGTTAATATTATAATTGTTAGCATTAATTGTGTTTTTTATCTGTTAAATAACGAAGTTAATTAATTCAAATAGTTACAAAATTGCTACTGTATTGTTAACAATGGTTTTCTTGCTTAAATCACTTACTGCCATACTCAGAGACGAATTAATGATGATTATACTTCAATTTAATGAAGAATTTGACAAATAAAGTAATTTGACCAATATAGTATATTATGACAAAGTCTTCATTTAATTACAGTTTAGTAATTAATTTTTGTCTTTAGAAAACGTAAACTCAAACAGCAATTGTTTTTTTTTTATTTACAAGGGCAAAAAATAACCAAATTGCTTATTAAAAATAAAATAAAGATTTTCAAATACATTATTTACTAAAAGCGAAAGTGAGTAATTTGTATCATAACAATATCATTTGGATCGCCTGAATAAATTCTGTGATATCTCATTGTTACAACAATGTGCAGCTTTCGTACTCGAGATTTCCCATATCGATTTGCGTGCAGCTCTCTAACTATACAATAGTTTTTGGTAACACGAAGAAGTTAACAAGGCACTTCCTTCTGAGGAAATTCTATTGAAGCAGGTTACATCCATAATAACATTATAAATGCGAAAGTATCTGACTGTCTGTCTGTTACCTCTTCACCCCCAAACCACTAAACTGATTTTGCTGAAATTTGGTATGGGGATACATTGAGTCCCGGGAAAGGAAAAATGCACGGTTCCCGTTGCAGGCGTCGTCTATTATTTATTATGTTATGCTATAATTTTGACCGTTTGCGTAGCTACTGGCTTTGTAACTTGTGACCAAAATTACAAATAGTAACTACATGACGCCTGCAACTCCGTGGCCCCAAATTTCGTTTATCGCGCGGAAACCGTACATTTTTCCGGGATAAATAGTATATATAAGTAGTATCCTATTTATGATTTCCCGGGACTCAAATTATCTCTATACCAAATTTCAGCAAATCGTTTCAGTGGTTTGGTCGTGAAGCGTTAACAGACAGACAAGCACACTTTCGCATTTATATCTTAAGGATCTTTAATAATAATAATTATTAATCCTGAGAGAAAGAGATTATTAATCATCATAAATACTTATGCGAAATCTCACGGCTGAAAATCGAATAAACTGGATTAACGAAAGAAGCAAAAACGCATCAATATACAGGTCATTCGGGTGAACACCGTTATTCTTAAAACCATCAAATGAGCCCGTCAAAATGAACAACTTTTTCTATGAGAACAACCTGTACTATAACATATAATTTATCATCTAAAAACCTTCAATTCGAGCGTAAAACACAGTTTAGGTTAGAGAGGTAAGCCGTTAGAACATTTGAAAAGCTCTTGTGGTTTGACGAACTAAGTTTCCTTTTACTTGTTAGGGCCATAATAATAATGATTATCGTAAAACGTCTTTGCAAATTTCACTGTTAGTACTGAAAGCGAGCAGCATTAACGGATATACTACTTTAAAATGCTAGTATAGTAGAAAGCAAAAAGATGCATCTACACATCAGAGTACTGAGTCAATTTGCACTCGATAATTCGACAGAAGAATTTGGGAAACAAAAATGTATGGAAGACATAACGCTAATGACATCGCGCTTACGATGCTTTACGTCAAATCTGATTCTAATTTCACTGAGCACCTACATCAAAATTGAAATATGACCATTTAGCATAACCAATGCCTCCGTGGGCCAATGATTTAGAGCGTGTACTGCGCACACATTGGGGCATTATAAAATTACTCCGTAAATGGTCTGGTTTCAATGAAACCGGTCACCGTCACCGAAATAGGTGTGAGGGTGTTATCATTATTCTAATTTTCCAATTTAAGTAAGTACTGTGACTCTTGGTCGCCCTTTTATCTGGGTAATGACCAGCGGACCTTATGACCCTAGATTCCCTTTACATTGCATGGCCCCATCCATTCCCTCTTGCACAACGGTCATAGGTCACTGCTTCTGTTACGCTTACTACCATTCTCTTATTACATAAACAACCTCATCCTTAAATGAAAGTCGGTTAAAACAATACAGTTTTCAGTAATGTGATGTTTCAGTAAAATGTCTGAACCAAAATAAGTTATGCGCAAGAAAAATAAAAAACTAATGTCGTCTTTCATTTAAAGATTATTCTTTATTTGAGATTAAATGATCACAGCCCACCCTTTAAAAGATTCGTCAATGTAGAGCTGTCGAAGATCAAAATCAAGGATTTCACATAAGGTAAACATGTCAAGACTATTGACCCTTGCGGCGATTTTGATATCTTATCTTGACGCGTAGATGCATTTCTAAATTTGTATGGATTTGACAGATTTCCAAGACGTCTCACGCACACCAAATCACAAATATAGAAATGCATCTACGAGTCGCGTCGCGGTCTGAATTGACCCATAGATTTCGAATTCCAACTGTAAAATTATCGAAGGCATCTTGTCTAAGGGTCCAGCTTTTCATAGTGTCCCTAAACGATAAAGAAGTAAGAACACGGAGAGAAAGAAAGAAATCAAAAAAGTTTCACAAACGTCATATTTAGATTTTTAAACGTGGAACAAAACTTGTAAAGAAAATTCCTTAGCACAAAGTCGTTAGAATTCGAAGCACTTTTAGAACATTTTTGCTCATGGGCCACATGTAAATTTAAATTTAGAATTCTATCTGTTCTTTGCTTTCTAGTTTCTACATTACGTCTGTTATTCGCAGTTAGAGATAATTGACGTGAATAGGTTTTAAATGGCCTCCTCGATCTTTACAAACATGTTACTTAGATATGCTGATCTATGGTTTATACTTTTTATATATTCAACAAGCTTAGCAATTTGTTAGCAATACATTTGTTTTCAAAATAAATAGTTTTGGACCTTTGGTGTCGGTGGCCAGTATAGTCCGTCAAGAAAGTGAAGAGATTAAAAAGTGGCAACATCGTAGTGTCATCCCTTTTTTCTTAGATTGATTTGAAAGGGATGACACTACGATGTTGCAACTTCTTAATTTCTTCTCTTTCTTGACTTTCAAATAAGCGAGTTACGTAGGAGAATGTTTGTAGTGACCAAGTATGTGTGCAATACACAAGGACTCTGTATTTATTATAACTCTGTGAAATGGATGAACCAATCGGCATCCGGCAAATGATCAAGCGCAGGACATAATTTTTCATCGATCATCTTTATTGTTAAGGCAATTGGGTAATCAGTCTGCATTTTCTTAATCAAACTTGAAATCGAACAAATCGAACCGACGATCTTCGTGGCTCTAAACAAGAACACCACAGAGACATTAGATCGTGATCAAATCATAAAGTTAATATACCTAGCGGAATAGAGCAACAATCTCGAGCTGTCAAACGAAACCGAAATTGGTTTCATCTGTGTGTAAAAATATGTGTACGTATACACTTACACAAGCATGATTGAACATGAATTCTATGAGATTAAATTGTCAACGTGCGGCACGTGCCGACTGGACGTAGAAAAAGGAGTGCTGCTGTCATGTATCACACGTCTCTTTTTACCACGCAGTGTTACTGATAGTGACATCTCTCTTGCTCAGGCCATTGTTTCTCTATTCCGCTAGGTATATTAACTTTATGGATTAAATTGAGTAGCAGTTATTTTGTTAGTATATTAATGAGCAATTTGAAATCGCGGGCTCGTTCAGTTGCGGGCCCATGTTGGAAGCGAGTAGCGGGAGATCGGTCATCTTGGCGTTCATTGAGAGAGGCCTATGTCCAGTAGTGGACGACTATAGGCTGATATGATTATGATGATGATGAATTTGAAATCAATTGCAGTTTGCTACGGTCATATAACCATCACCTACATACCGCGGCCATCGTCAAACGCTCGATATTCCCGCTCGATACAATGTCGTCATCAGGGTTTTTATATCTTCATCAACCCATGCCTTGAATAATTTGCTCCTTTACTATCTGCTTTCTGTTAGATTTCGCATCTATTTTCTTAATTTCGAGTTTTAACCGACTCCCAAAATGGAGGTACGCAATTTGTTGAGTTCCTTTTTTTTAATATTTTTGGTCTCATATTATAATATAATAATTATAATTATTATATTAAAACTAATTCCTAATTTATCTCATTTGAGAATGAACTTTTGTAAATGAAATATATAGTGCCCAAGGGTGTGTGCAGTACACAAGATGATTCTCTCTCTTCCTTTACTCTTGCAACCTACAGGGACATATTACCGACACAACTAGCGAAAGATCAGGCGCAGTACTTTTGACATCCGACACAATATAGGACATTTTCCTTCGGATGATCAGCGTGCAGTATCTTAACCACAGAAATAAATCAAGATAGAACGGCGACGCGCATGCGTTGCTAAGGAATCGCTCGTGTCAATTTTTGCTTTGCTTTTAGTTAAAACAAATAACTTACTTGTGGCAAGAAATACCCCCTTTTGCCCGATTCACTTTCGCAATTCTGTTTTTACAATTAGAAGTGTCTAATTTCTATATTTAAAACACTCGTACTCCACCCGCTTAGCCGTTCTATCTTTATTTATTTCTGTAATCCTAACCAAATTCAGAAACACGATGGTGATAATACAATGATACGGCCACAAACAGGACACAATAATGATGCATCTATATTACATCACAGTAGCTGTCACCATATCGCTAATGACAAATGCACAGTGCAAGACAACACAAATTTTATATCGAAACAGGATGTTTATGTGTTACTTTGCAGTCATGAGGCTGTTTAAATTTCAATTCAGAATATGACGCTTCAAAATTACAATTTAGGCTTTACAGTTGAGTCATTTTCTCTTATTTTCTAAAATAATGATTAATTAATTAGTTTGAAGCATAAAATTAATGAAAGATGGACATATTCGCACCGATTCGCAATCACAAACCGATTTGCAATGTGAATTAATTATAATATTGTGTAAGCTTACCAAAACTTAAAATATATCAAGCTAAGTAGATTATATTTCATTGTTGTTTATTTCTCTCTTGATCTTTGAACAATGCCTCATTTATTAATGTAAAACAATAATTTGTTCACGTCTAATTCACCTTTCCTTATCTTTCGCGACTTTTTCCTTGTATTATTTTTGGCTGTTTTCTCTAAAAAATTCCACGGATCTTTAATCGAAGTCATATTTCTATGATATGTTCGTTAGCGCGTAAGTGCTAAGTGTTGTCGAGTACGACTTTCGTTTTTTCAACAATTGCACAGTAAACACTCGTGGGTGGTTCTAAAAATCATCTATAATATTAGGTATTTTCATCATCATCATCGTCATGATTTTAGCACATTTCGAGTTTCGATGCACAGTTCCTAGACAAGATAAAAATGTAACATTATCTGTATCGAAATTTTTCCTACAATTTTGTTCGCGTTAAAGTTTGTCATATAGGTAACTTTTTCTACGTGATAATAATTACTTCTGGGGACGTAGACAAATTGGTTCAGCTGTTTGAGCCTAAAGAGGACAAGCAAACTTTCGCATCTTTAATATAAGATTGAAAGACTCCAGTAGCTGTCTACATAAGTCATAACTCATAATAGATGGAAAAGATTAAAAAATAACAGACATTATTAATGGCTTTACATATTTTAACAACTATCTAATTTAGATATTCGCCAATATTAATTGATAGTGAAATTCTTTATCTCGCGCGTTAGGTAATGTTTTCGTCAGTTTTTAGAAACTAACCATATTTCATCTCAATGGCCGCAGTGAATGGATATGTATGGTCATTGGCCATGTATGGAAAACAATTTGACGTTGTTTCGAGTAAAGCTCGGAATTTACAAGATAATGAGACAAAGAACAGAGTTATATATGAGGGTTTCTGTAAAATGATTCTTATCTCCTCCGCACAAAGATCTTATCAGAGAAAATTCTGGTCAGGCTTTGCATACCTCTTGCAATTTCTTACTTTGTTACTTTTACAGTCTTTGCGTATTATCTGTGATTTTACGCTTCTTAGCCTTCTGTGCAATAAACAGTAAAATCACTTTGTAATGAATAAATAGGAAGAAAGATAAGTAGGAGTAAAGGTGTCCTACAGGGTAACTAGTTAATCCCGTACTTATTTATAAATTTTATTTTCACTTGATATAATACAGTCTGATCACCTAATTTCTTGATTGAAAGATTAATAAAAATCCCATATAGATATTATCCAACATATAATCAACACACATTGTTGCATCGGAAAAAGATAAATAAGATGATATTGGTCATAGATTAAAACATAGAGGAAACATGAAATAAAAATATCTGTCGGGGGGAGAAAGTGCAGTGTCATAGGTCAAGAGAATTGCGTCATGTTATGTCATCTTCAGTGTAGTTTCATTTGGATTAATATTATGAAGTAAAATTATATAATGGAATTATTTTCATTTTGACTAATGGCGCTATCAACAATATGTGTTAATCATTTGCGTTGAATAACTTGAAAACGAAAATAATATTGCCCCATTGTTAAGTGTTAACGTTATATGGGCCACACACTACGCTTAAAAGCAGTTTGATATACTTATTATTATTATTTTCATTTAACAGAAAAAAACAACTTATTATTCTTTTAATTAAAAGCTAAATAATCCTCGACTATACTGCTATTCATTTAGTGTTTGCACATATTTTCCTCAAATTATTCCAATTCCCACGACCTTTTCGATACAAACGAAAGCTACATAGAGACGATTAACGATTATGTCAAACCGTCTTCCGTGGAGGAAGTCACGATGTCTCGGACGCGAGTGCCATAGCCCATAATCATTGTGATATAATACAGATTCCCCTCGGCTCAGTTGAGTGAAATTCAGTTGCAATGTCCGTGTAGGTATATTAGCTTTAGATGTTTGACGTCTCTACTCTCTACCATCATCGCTATTTTTTATGATTGGGGCCAAAGGAATATCTTATAAGAATATAGCTTTAAATTTATATTTATTTATTTCCTAATGGAAAGGGAGGCAAAAGGGTCGACAAATTAAGCAGTCCTCTTTATTAGGATGATTCGATCTACTTATTTTCAAAGTGTATGCCTTGCTAATAATGTTGTTTTTTTTTTTGTCATCAGTGCATAGCCCTGGCGCTGGTCGCGTCATCCTACGCCGAAGCCCCGTCCGGCTACAACTACAACCGGCCGTCCGGCGGCTCTGGCTTCCACGGCAGCATCGGTGGTGGCGGCGGCGGCGGCTACCGCGCCGTCTCCTCTGGCTACCAGACCTCCGAGGGCCAGTATGTCGACCCGCAGCTGCTCGAGCAGATCCGCCAAATCCTCCTCAAAGAAGAGGCGTCCGGGTCCGGCGGCCACGGCAGCCACGGAGGCGGCGCCCCGTCCTCTTCCTACGGAGTCCCCTCCTCGTCCTACGGCGTTCCCTCCTCGTCCTACGGCGTGCCCAACGCACGTGTTGTAGGCATCAACCTTGAGGGAGTCCGTCAGGCCATCCAAGTCGCTGAGTACGAGCAGGCGGGCGGCAGCGCTGGCGGCTACCCCTCCGGTCCCTCGTCGTCCTACGGCGCCCCCTCCTCGTCCTACGGCGCCCCCTACTAAACCCCCGTCTAAATAGAACGCCCCGCGCGTTCGTTGTTATTCGGGCGTCGCGCTCCCATCCCCCGACCCCCGAACGTTACTGGCCGGCGCACACGTACAATGTAGGTGGTGCCGGCCGCCGCGACCACCGGGCCAACGCTGCGACTGTGCACGCTCTCGGGTTTCCCGCCGGCCGCCAGTCGTCTATTTGACAGCTGTCAGGCGTTGCGTTGACGTTGACGGCTGTCAGACGTCGCGCTGACGTCGACAGCTGTCAAACGCGAAGTGGCTCGCCGCCGGGAACGAACCAATTATTGTTTTGTATAAAGTTTATCGTTAAGTGTAGATTAATTTATATAATATAGTAAGTTTATGTTTTTTACAAAAAATAAATACATTTCGACACCGTTCTCCTTTGTTTTCTTCGCACATTAGACTCTTAAGTGTAGGCAGAGCTAAATTGCTAAACGAAACTCTACTATTGCCATAACCAAAATCTATCACTTAATAGATAAAGTTGATAAGATTTTAATATAGAGACCCAGTCCTCAATCTCTCTAGCCTCTAAAGTCTTAAGTCTAAACTCTAAGTCTAAGATATAATAACAATAATTAATATTATAGTTTGCTCATCTACCTATTACTTGAAATCTCTCCGACAGGAGAGAGCTCTGAAAAGCTTAAAAATTGAACTATGTTACTAATTTATTTATTTAGAAAACTAATAAAATAGAGCTGAAAATTTAACATGCGGTCTCATTAAAAAGACACGCTCGAATATAATATTCAGACTTTTGATCAATAACAACACGATTTGTTTCCGAAACCGACTCGAAATCGACTTGTGAATACACCCTCTGTCATACCCATTGAGTACAGAACCCAAAAACAATTAATAATATTTTTTCCTTTGTGTACAGAACCCTACAAACTGTTAACTGTAAATATAGCACACAATGTGATGATATGACTAATTATTGTTTCCATTACCTTATAATATTACCTCACAACATTTGAGTATTAGCGGATAACCTCGGGGGGTGATGAAATGATCATAGGTCATGCGGTAATTAACTTTCACTTCCTACACATTAATATTGTTATGACGATTAAAAATAGTAAGGTGTTGGTGATTGGATAGGGTTCCGTATTTGCAATAATGTTAAATTAAGTTTAAAAACAATTCCCGGATTAAAACATTTGAAGTAGTTAAAGCCAAATTTTTCAGCACTGAATGGGCTGATGATGACGAGCCATTGCTAAGAACACTCTTGATGTGAGCTTTCAAACAAACAAAAAAACTAGATCAAAATCGGTTCACCCGTTTGGATGCTACGACGCCACAAACAGACACACAGACAAGCAGAGTGCAGACAGACAGAGACGTCAAACAAATAAGTTATAACACCCCTCTTTTTCTTCTGTCGTTAGTCGTTACTGATAATTGTAACTGATAAGCTAAAGATGTTGGTAAGTGGTAACAGACTTTACCAACCTCTTTCATATTTAAAGAGGGATGCTTGCTTCAATTATTATTATTGAAGGCAAGTATACAAATCATACTTTATATCTTCCCGGTAAGAAGTGTGAAAAGCTCTGAAACAGACCCCTAAAATAGGAATACATCAGCTTAAAAAAAAAAACTAGATCAAAATCGGTCCACCTTTTTGGATGCTACGATGCCACGGACAGAATATACACAAACAGACAGACAGACAGACACGTCAAACTTATATAACACCCCTCTTTTTTGTCGGGGGTTAAAAATAAATCGCAGTATGGGTTTTGCCACGCACAGTCAGCTGTTAATTATACAGGGTGTAACAAAATTAAGTGATAATATTTTAGGGTGTGTACGTGTTCCTTGTAAAGAGTTCACTGTGAAAGTAGCAGCGCTGAAAGACTATTTTTTTTCTCTTTTATATGGGGAAACTCGGGAGTCGTGACGCTTCACGCTCGGGCCCCTGCTCATACAAAAGTGAAAAAAATTTATTGGTCTTTCAGCGCTGCCACTTTCACAGTGAACTCTCTACAAGGAACACATACATACCCTAAACCTAAAGTATTATTACTTAGTTTTTGTTACATCTAGTATAAATTAGAAATGTGAAAGTAAGAATTAAATTTGATAACCAATAGATACTACATTTTAATCATCCTATATAAAACATTTTTAAATATTTTTTATAGCCAAGAAATAAAGCTTTACGCATGTCAAGCATGTATTTTATTTTTCATTTTTATCTGAGAGACAGTATGAAGAATGTAACTTAATATAAATATGGATAATAATGATGAATCGTAAGTTCAAAACCCTCACGGGTCTTTGGCCCGGAGCGAAAATGTTGTTCATTTGTTTCTTTTGCTCAATATCGACCCCAACTCTCAAATCACACAGGAAAAATATCATGCGATGGTATCAGATGATCAAAATTGATGTGGCGATCATGTTACATAATATTTTGTAACTTATACTCAGGTCTTAGGGCTAGGGCACAATAAAACGAGACGTGACGAGGCGTTTTTTTAATAAAATTAGGGGGCAAAACGAGCAAACGGGTCACCTTATGGAAAGCAACTATCGTCGCCCATGGACACACAGAAGAGTTGCAACTTGCAGGTGCGTTGGCGGCCTTTTAGAGGAGATACGCTCTCATCTTAAAGGTTTGCAGGTCGTATAGGTCCGGATATATTGGTAGCGACTGTTCGTTCCAGAGTTTGAGTTAAAGGCAGGACGCAGCGATGCACAGTAGCGATACAAAATTGAATTGTGCATTGTGCAGTAAACAAGTTGTTACTCTACATCTGCCTACTGATTGATGCATGAAGGCTTCATGTATCAATCAGTAGGCAGATGTAGAGTAACAACTTGTAAACTGCACAATGCACAATTCAATTTTTCAAGCTTCAAGTTGAAGCTACCCACGATGTATAAAGAACATTCTATCCTACAGAGTCCGATATTCCTAGTTCCTACAGCCTTTTTCTTCCAGATTTGTCTCACCAAGTTACATCTAGTTTCGTTTACGATTCGGTATGAACTGACCCTTAAGTCCACTGTACTGTGAACTGTGAAGGCCTTAATACAGTCACCTGTCAGTCAAAATATTGACTACTGCGATCATATTACAAAATAATGTGGTCTCATATGATTGATTCCAAATCCAAGGCTACCCTATTTTCATAACCTTAACTTTAGTACTGAAGCAGTTAATGCCAATAAAATATTAAGCTTTTTGTTTCTTAAATACAATTAATAATGAGGGTGGGCCCGGTGGTTACAAAAAAATGTGATATTTAATTTACCATTTAGCTCAGACCAACACGACATAATTATATTAAGCCTACAGTTTATAGAGCATCTCATATGTCTTATTGCCTGTACCTACAGTACTCCCAAATTAATAATGCGCATGGAAATCTTCAGTCATTGTCGTAAGATTCACGAAAACACTCGAATCTATGAAACGTAAGAGCCCCAAACAATGCACTTGCATTTTGCACCTTGTTCAAAGGAAATAGAAGTAAATATCATATAGCCGGTTCATCAATAAGTACTATAACTCACCGGGAAGCCTTCACGGTGTTACCATGGTAACGTCCAAGCAACGTCAAGCGCCTCTACGTCGCTGCAAAGCGCTGTTTTTCTTAAAATTAAGTTTAAAACAGCGCTTGCAGCGACGTCTTCCGACGCTCGGGAAATACGATCGTTGCCGAAAAATTACGAAAATTTCTATGCGCATTATTACTTTGGAAGCACTATTATCAACTTAATTTGTAAGTAAGGGTTTTTAGAAGTCCTAGCGTATTGTATGTAATAAATATATTGAAGACATCCAGCATCAAGCAGTTCTAGCACGGACTCGACCGCTAATGTAAGTTTTTGTTGCGATGTGAAAGATCGCAAGCTCGCGTAATTGTTGTGGCGCCCCTAAACCAGCGGGCGTTGATGCATCAATTATATTAGGTAGGTATACTAGAGCAATAATTTGTATTCACAACACTGACCTCCATTATACAAGTACTTGTATAATGGAGGTCAGTGATTCACAATCATTTTGTCATGACGTATATGTTATACGTCAGAAAACAATGTTGAATGACCTATTAAAATTTATATTATTCTTGGTTTATTTAGTATAATATTTACCTATCATAATAGCTCATAAATCATAATATTTAAGAGCAAATTAATGCACTTTTGTTTCTAAACTTTAACAGGTACCTAAGTAGTAGATATAATAGATACTGTAAATTTAATAAGATATTAATTAAAAATAAAAATTATTGTAAATTCTTACCAAACTTATTAAGAAAGACACAGTCCCATACAGGCTACAGCCATCTATGATTTAAATATCATTGGCATTACGCAAGTGATAAAACACTAACTAAACTCATAAAATGAGTAAATACTATCATAGAGCGACACGACGCGACGGTGCAGTTTCCGGAGTTCTAGGTTAATCCTAACGTTATTTAAGATCATATGTATAACAGCAGTCTCGCTTCTTTACGTTATCAACTTATCTCTTCCCGCTATAATAATATAGCCTTTTCTCTACCCTTTCGTCTCGTGGCTCCACGCGACGGACAGTCGGCCGGATCATAATGATATACAATCACACGAGTAATCGTTTACATCTAACACAATACGGTTACATAAACTTGCGTCACACTAATGCCTGACTTCTGACATTTGCTGTGGACCAATAAGAGATGGGGCATAGTCGACTTAAAGGGGATAATGCCATTCATAATTCATAATTCATTTATTGCTAGAATGAAGTACATTGATTTCAGTAGCGGTGGCTGGTTTCTTGAAACCGCTAGCTGCACAAAGGTATCTTTGCAGTGCTAATGTGTGTGCATTGCACAAAGATCCACGCTCTTTTCCTCTTGTAGCGCAAATGAATGGATGAGCCGATACGACTGAAGAATCAAAACGCGGGAAAAACTTCTTAGGTGTCCATTTGATGCATGGATCACAAACTATTGCATAGACTTTTTCAGACTTTTCAAATAATACTCCTCTGTTTCTCAACTTTGTCAATTTTCTATGAAAAACGATTCACACATATTTTGTGTGTGTACTGTGTATGTGAGTTGCCGATGGTGAAATGGCCGCAATTACTGCGCCAGAGCAGAGGTGATTTAATTGCATTATGACATCTAACGTCAGGTCATTAGTGCGAATTGGCAACTGCCAATCTTTTCACAAAATATCATATCTTTTCTTTTATATATAGGTACAAAGAAGAAGAGAGATAGCTTCAAGCCAAATAAACTTTTAGTCCAATCACTTTAGGCCAAGTGTGTGCGCAATACATAAGAGCTCTCTGCGGGAAGTGCGGGAAGGGAAGAAGAAGCGGGAACTCTCTGTCTTTTCCCGAGACATAACGTATATCTGCATACCAAATATCATCAAAATCCATTGTAGCGGTATAAGCAGAGATCATTTTATTTAACGCCTGGGAACCGTACATTTTTCCTAGATAAAAAGGATCCTATGGCCTATTCCGGGACTCAAAGTATCTCCATACCAAGTTTTATCAAAATTTGTTCAGCGGCTTAGGCGCAAAATAGGAAACTTTATTACGCGGTAACCGTACATTTTTCAAGACAATAATTATCTTATGTCCTTTCGCGAGAGTCAAAGTATGTGCACACCAATTTTCATCAAAATCGGTTCAGCGGTTTAGGCGCAAATCATTTTTGTTTATCATACGGGTACCGTACTTTTTTCCCGGATGTAAAGTATCCTATGTCCTTTCCCGACACATAACGTACCTACTTACCAAATATCATTGAAATCCATGTAGCGGTATAAGCAGAAATCATTTTTATGGAATGCCTGGGAACCGAACATTTTTTCGGAATAAAAAGGATCCTATGTCCTTTTCAGGGACTCAAAGTATCTCCATACCAAATTTCAGAAAAATCGATTCAGCGGTGTGGGCGTGACGAGGTAATTTTATATAATAGGACATTAATGTTATAAGCCCTATAGCAATATAGCATTAACCATTTTTATACTTTTTCTCTTAAAAACGAATGTAAAATTAATTTCTTTTCTCATAATCATAATCTACGCATTTCAACAAAAAAATGATACCGCACAATAACATTTTTTTGCTTAAAATAAGCAGAAAATAAAGATTATTCCAAAAAAACTTAAAACGCCGATTACTCAAAACTAGTCCGATGTGGGATGACACACCAATGCTTAACAGCATCCATTATTTATTTATTATATGCATACACTTTCACAGTAAATAAACTAAAATATAAACCTGTTTATGCGCCTTGGGAATTAAAGGAGCAACATTTTGTAATCCCTGCTATCTGTTGCTTTTATATTATGTAGGCACATTTTAATACACCAGTCGATGAGTCTGTTATTTCAAAAGTTGATGAAATCATCGTCAGAAAGTTTAATGAATAAAATTAAACCAAAAACATAACACAAAATATTTTATTCATTTACCTAACTTATTGGCACTTAGTGAGCGATTCATTATTTACAGCATTTAAAATTATTAAACTTCACCGGATTCGCACGGCGCGCAGCGGACGACCGGTTAAACATTTAAAAAGCTTTGTCATAAAATACAGCCATTCACGATTGTTCATTTTAAAATAAATTTACACTTATTATCTACTGGAATACAACATCTTTACATGGGTAACACATTTTGTACTCCCATCATCGAAGAAACAGGAATTTCGAATAAATTGTCATATTAGGATGTACCATCATAAAAATTGATTCACAGGCAGATAGCAAAACAAACTACCTAAAATTTTGTCGGACTATGTACCTAACTATGTTAACCGTTATCTGTTTCCTAGATTTAAAATAATCTGACCAAATCACTTAGGTCGCCCATCTGTGAAGTGTGAACCAATTTCATCGATAGTAAAATTTTTACAACATTATAATACTGCTTTCGTAGTGTAGTGCAGCATACCACAAGGACGGAAGACCGAAAATTATGTATATTAGTTTACAAAGAAAAAAACCCAAAAAATGTCCCTTTGATAACTTTAATTTCAATTTGTCTAGACTTAAAAATATTTTAGAATTTTAACTAGTTAACAATAGTTGACTAACTCGAAAACACGAAGGGGAAAAATAGACTAGAGTTTAAACTCTTACTCCCCATTATAAAATCTACACGAAATTTGAACTTCTAAAAACTTTATTGTAAAACTTTATGTAGATATCAATTAAATAATTTTGTAATACAATATTATTCAATTATATTAGTATATGTATTACTCTATGATTCGACTATTTATTTTTGCTATAAAATAAAGCTAAGTATTCTGTAAAATTTCGTACTTTACTAGTGTTTTCAAGGTCTATCGACATATTTTATTCGATTAGACAGACCTAATAACTACAATAATTGTTCTATCTTACTTTTTAGGCACAATCATTTGTTCAAAATGTTCACCTACATTTTGTCTATAAAACGAAGACTGCAAAATTAGGTACAGTAATTATAATATACAAAAATTCTTATAACATTTGTCACAAAACTTTACTTAAATGATAAAAAATGACGCGACAGTATCAACACGACAGAATTATATTAATAAATACATTTTGGCACCCATGAAAATTCTATGAAACATAAAACAATAAAGGAAACATAGTTACTAACATTTCATAAGCAATATTCAAAGAAAATATATATATCACCTATCTTATAATTAGCCACAGTCCATTTCTTAGGAACAATTATTGAAATACTTATAAATGCTTCCAAAAATATAATATTTACTTCTATTTACTTACATAAAAATCAGTACACTGGTAAAATACATAAATATTATAATATTATGTAGATAGTAATTCTCACAATTTTTTTCTGTAAATAGAAATGTTTTAAAATAATATGAAAATTGAAAAGTTGGCATCAATTATTATAAAAATGTCATGAAATGCAATCTACGAGTACATTATTAATATCATTTAATTTGTTACAAACTATGTACAGCTGTACTTGACAGTGATGTAAAACAAATACTTAACAATGCAATAATATCCTTCAATTTGAATCGATACATGAGAGGCCCATCACTATTTATAATAAAACTATTGCTAGTGAAGTTTTCGAGCCAATGGGAATAATTTTTAGCTCTACGCGACTATTAATTAAGAGCCAATAGCTTATAAAAGATAGCTACAAAATATTCGGAAAAGAAGGAATAAAGGAAGCAACTTCCATCACATCTTATTAACTTACGAAATTGGCTCGTTTCCGCACAAAACAAAATTGTAACAACCCTAATCCAAACCCTGTACTAGCTAGCACCCTTCTCGGGCCACAACACATCTGGATGGTTCAGCATGTAATAGTTCATGTGTCTCTGGCTGCCGTACGTGGAGGCCTTGGTACCCAGACACATCTGAAACTGACTCTTCTCCAAGCTCTTATCACAATCCACCGAATGGAAAATATGCACTAGAGTCTCGTCCGCTATTCTGTACACCGTTAAGTTCGATTTGATGAGCGTCTCGAACATCTGCACGTCTTCGTAACCCCACCCCTTGATGCTCAAATCGAAGCCGCCCACTCTCAAAAGGTCACACTTAAATATACCCATGATACCGAAACCGTACACTCGGAAGTAACCGTAATTGTCCCTTATTTCTTTACTGTATTTTAGGTTAACTAGCTCCCTGTCCGTTTTCGCGATATCACTGTCTACATATTTGCCTAGATTAGTATCCGTCACTAGGGGTTCGAACTTGAATTTGTTGAAGTCATCCCCGAAGACTACTTCGGGATTGTACTCACTGAACACTATGGGGAAGTAAACTTGGTTGTATTTCACTGTGTTTATTCTGATCCTCCTGAGCGTGTTGTGGTTGAACATTATGTCGACGTCGATAAAAAAGACTAGATCGTCGTCTGCGCACAGTTTAAGCCCCTCTGTTAGAGCTGCACCACGGGAGAACACCGTCGAGCCCTTCTCTATAACGATGATTCCTTTCCCGTAAATTCCTTTGTAGTGCTCAATTAAAGCTTCAGTGTTCTTATAGTCTAGTGGATTTTTGCTATCTATGTATAGTACGACTATCAGAGTGACCGCTTCGTCGCTTTTCAGGACTACATCTTCGTAATTCTTCATGAAGCGGGTGAATATCTGATGTCGTCCCATCAGCGGCAGTATGAAGTGTATCCGTCTATCGTATATGGGGTACTCGTAGTCGTTGTCGCTCCATTTCAGTACGTTTGGCAAGTTTTCATGTATCTTCATTAGGCTATTCTCTAGCGCCTCCTTCATGTTCAGTCGCCCGAAGTCCAGGAAAGTGTTCTGTTGCTGGTTGGACTCGTCGAAGTCTTCGAAGTCGTTCTGATAGTTGATCCCTTTGGCGTTGAGCTGCTCGGTGATGTCTGGATCCTCCGTCGGCGGCGGCTCCCCCATTGGGATTTCACGAATCTCGGTGGCTAGAAAATTTAAACCACTATTAGCACTAAGCTCGTGTTTACATTACTTACAATGATAGCATTGTAGTGCTAGTATTTATAGAAATAGACATTGTACTTTGAAACCTACGCAGTATTCTTATTATTTTGACAGTATCTTATTATTAGTCGTTACTTCTATATTTAATAAGCCTTATCTAGATAATATTATATCTAATCGTCACAATGCTAGGTATGGGCATGTAAAGAGTCAGTCTAACATCCGATCTTTCATCTTGTCATCCGTTCCACTGGGTTTCGAAAGCATTAAAACAAAAAGCGTAATGTATGACACTTATTCACCATTAAAAATCTCCTGCAGAGAATGGCTAATGGCTCCCATTAAAACCACCATCACCATCACATCTCTCACCAGTAAAACTCTGCTGCAGGTACGCGTGCCGCCTCACCGCGGCCGTCATCTTGCGCCCCCGGTACCGGCGGTACTTCAGCAGCAGGTCGAGCACGTGGTCGGCGCCGTGCAGCGGCTGCAGCCGCGTGTACCCGTACAGCAGCTCGTTGAAGTCGATCACGCGCCCGCGCTGACGGGACGGCGCGTTGATTATCTCCATCACCTGAAAGATTAAAAGGCAAAGTTTTATAGCAAAGTTGTATAGAATTAATTTTTTCGGAATTGGGTCACTGGTAGACCTACCACCAGTTTGGAATGAAACCCGGCGAGTTACGGAAACTGGTCTACCACCAGTTTAGAATGAAACCCGGCGAGTTACGGAAACTGGTCTACCACCAGTTTGGAATGAAACCCGGCGAGTTACGGAAACTGGTCTACCACCAGTTTGGAATGAAACCCGGCGAGTTACGGAAACTTCTGGAGAGAGGCTAAATTCTCAAATATGGTTTGTAGTTCCAAATCAAAAAGGCGTTGTGAGTATCGCCGCATCAAGCATGTCAATTTTCATCCACAGGCGCTTAAAACGTAAGTTGGCATCTTGTATTCAAAGTAGTAATACAAGATATGCATATGCCTAATCTTAAATAAAATAACTTTATAAGATCTTCCCGTGTATCTTACCTCTCTAATCACATCATCGAGAGCTTCTTTTAAAGGGGTCTCAATTCTTCTCTTGGGGTTGGAGTGAGTGACGGAGTAGATGGATTTGCTGATGAAATCGAAGGGAATGATATCCTCGATGGTGTCCGCTTTGTAACGATTGAAATCTATTGGAGCTCCTGAAATGAGAAAATGGAATGGTTAATGATTTTATGAGCATATTTCAGTTACCTACGTATCAATCCATACTTACCTTTTTTTATAATATAAGGGGGCAAATGGACACACGCAACATCAGAAGAGCTGCAGGTGCGTTGCCGGCCTTTTAAGTGGGAATAGGATTACAGGGTAGGGGAGGAAGGGATAGGGAATTGGGCCTTCGGTAAACTCACTCACTCGGCGAAACACAGCGCAAGTGCTGTTTCAAGCGATATCATTGTAAACTTTATTGATGAGCGCATCTCGCCGTCAAACAATTAGTTTGGTGAGATTTAAAATGTAACAAATATGTAGATTTTTTATGAATAAATATATTTAAAAAAAAACTCCGGTTTTCTGTGAGCCCGTGGTATTTCTCCGGTCGAGCCGGCCCATTCGTGCCGAAGCATGGCTCTACCACGTACTTATATTATAAATGCGAATGTGTATGTCTATCAGTCTTTCAAATCTGTCTGTTAGAGAAAACAACGTCTTCATTTTATGCTGCTGATGCTGATGCAATTTTCTGTGTAGATCCTTTAAGTCCCGACTCCCGAGTAAGTATACCATTGTTTTTGTCACAGGCAAATGTATCTAAGGTTACGCAATGATGATATAGGTTCAGCAGTCTATTTATAAACTTAACATTCTTTGATACATTTGAAACTATTTAGTACAGCTAAGACAGCGACGGGAAGTTTGTAATTGCCATCGTCCTAGCCCAAAACTTGCCTACCAACTAGTAAGGCTCTAAATTCTTCAAACTAACAACAATAGAACTCATTCTGTATGCACCTCGCCAGTAATCAGTGAACGCACATCCTGTTACTTCCTGATCCGATCTCGGTTGTAAAGAATAACGACTGTTGGTTGAAATGTCTCATTGAATATTATGTTAAATTAAACATAATAATTATTATATGCATCATTTTAATTAGAATGATTGTTACCACAACAACAGCGAATCCAATAATAGCACCTATAGTTTTAAAGTTTTGAACTGTAACCACAAAATACATATTAGTTTAACAACTGTAACTCAAGAACGTCATCTAGCTTATGTTCAACGTTATCAACAACAATGGAATACGCTTACACATACACGCTGCCAACATCATTAATTCATTAGGTACCATTCCTGGCCCTTTAGCGAAGACCTTTTCTTTATGGCTTCTTTATAGAATCGCCCGATCAAAATGTTTGGAATTGACATTTAAACTATAAAGTTAACGTTCGACTCGTGTAATGTCAATTCCCTACATTTTGATTGGCGATTCTAAAAAGAAGCGATACAGAAAGTATCTTGGCTATAACAGGCTCTGTAGGCCTCACTATGGCCAGTTACCTATCATCACCATCTCAAGCCCTCTCACCTAAAATCCGATTGTTCCCCAGATATCCCGGCTGGCCCATCTTCACGGGGAACAGGGAGACGTTGCCGGGCAGCACGTAGCTGGTGACGTCATCCCCGTGGACACCCAGCTCGTGGAGCGAGGAGGCGATGTCGCGGTGCAGGTCTAGAGACTTCTCTCGGATATCCAGGATGCGAAGGTTCTGGAAGTAAGATGGTGGATGTTAGGAGTGTACTGTAACAATGTGTTGCTAGAGGGATTCTTATACTTCGGGCTGTGTTTAAAGCAGGCCATACACGCAAGGGTGTACCTGACTGGTTTGCCTGAACAGGTAAACTGGAGCGTGTATGTTACAGAACTGTGCAGGTTTTGCCTCATCTTTGCCTGAAAGGCGTAACTGCACAGGCAAACCTGTCAGTTACACCCTTTCGTTTAGAGCCTGCATAAATATTACTGAACAGTAATTACTAAGTAACTCCTTATTCCCAACAGTGTTGTTTTTAAGTTTGGTTAGGTTAACCCTGATTGCCTGAGAAGAAATATGATCCAAACGTCGAAAGCGCGTGATCCTTCCTTCGGTCCTTTCTTCGTAATCTTGGTTTATAATGCCCAAGATGCTGACCTTGAAATTGAATTTGGTGGTAAGAAATTATTAATATTGTTTTTGTTTTAAAAATTACAACCATGAAGAGGCTTATAAAGAACATTAACTGAGTGCTAATTCAGACTTTTGGCAAGATTAAGTACTAGATATAGCAGGTACTTGACCGATAACGCTGTAGTCTGTCGTTCAATTCGAGTTGTTGGTTCTAACTGCACTATCTTTGTTTGCTTTGCAAATTATATCGGTGTTCCTAATAGCTACTGCCTTGAAGATTACCTAAGATTTACTATAATAATTCATCTTGACTTGATAACAAACGTGAGGAAGCATAATATAACATCTTACGAGTAAGTAGGTAAGTAGGTATAGATATAAAAAATATAAAAATTTGTAAAGATGGGTGGACTAATTTGGTATAAATAGACTATGTTTTTGCTATCAAAAGTACAGTGTCTTCTCTGGATCAAATGGGAATTCATTATCATGAAGGGTTTGCGCAAATGCGCTGCAGTCTTGCCAGTTCTGCTTGCAGAGGCAAGCAGAACTAATAGAGATTTTGAAGTAACTTTATTAGTTCCGCTCTGGTGTCTTATTATACCTACAAAGTTAGTTACAAGTTGGTTTTATTTCCTTAATGCCCATAATTAAAATTTAAAACGCGTATGACGTGCAGTGTTAGTTTGTGTAGCAAAATATTATTATGTTAATACAATGTCATGTACTCGTATTCAATCATTAGACTCAACATCATAATTTTAAACCCCATATTTAGGTACTAGGTCGTGTAAAGGCTCAACACTTGTTAAAAAAGAAATCCGGGATATTAATTTCAACATTATCGTCATCATCAATATCATCACCGTCCACCATTAATTCCGGCAGTATTTCCGGACCAATACGAGCTGCCAACCTTTAAGAAGATAGCGTATTCTCCATTACAAGGCCGCCAACGCACCTGTAGTGAGTGTCCATGGTCAACGGTAGTTGCTTTCCATCAGGTGACCCGTTTTCTCGTTCGCCTCCTTTTTTCACCACAAAAACCCATCATCCTCACCTTGAAATACGTATGCAGGCGGTACATCTGGCGGTGGTCCTTGACGGGATGTAGGGTGATGGCTCGGTGCACTTCCCGCCGCTTCAGCCGGCCCGTGTATGCCGCGCTGCCGCTGCTATTGTGGTGGAGGATTGTCTGCATCTGTAATGGATTTAAGAGGGTTAAAAGTTGTGGTTTCTGTAATCTCTCGTGTGAGGTATCGGTATGACAGTTCTATAACGAACTTGACTGGCCACACGTTTCTAAATGGTGGACGTTAGTCGAGGACTGTGGCGCAGTTACTGCTGGTAATGGTGATATGCCGCAACTCGCGAGGTGGAAACTGAGAAATCTGTAGGAACGAGTTATGAGACACAATAAATGTTAATGTACCATCGACGAAATTGATTCCTAGGCTGTTGACAGACCTAAGTCGTTTGGTCCGGTTATGTCATTTCAATGTAAGCTGTGACCGGTCGGATGAGTTTGACCGCGATCAAATTACTCCTGGTACGCCATCTGGAATCAACTTCTCTGATAGTACTACGCAGATTGAGGACCTCTGTCATAACTCACAAGTCACAACGCAGCCAGCACAAAAGAATAAGGGCCTTTTGTGATAGTTTTAATCACGAAGCTAAAACGAAGTATTAGCTTCATGGTTTTAATTCTTGCCACAAAGTTAGAATCCTTATTGAAAATCCTAATCTTAGAAATTAAGTTATAAACTAAGTTTAAAAAGAACATTTCATGATAAAAGAACAAAAGTGTAAGTTACTGATGAGGGTATATTAACTCAGTGGCGGATTTGTAAATCCGCCACTGGTCAGACTGCTGTTGCTGCTGTCGTCGCCGTTTTAAGTTTATATACCTATAACAGGAGACATCAGACAAAAGATAGTAATTCCTTTATAAGTTATTTTATTGGTAGATTATGATCGTTGTCAATCAATAGTTTTTCAAAGTCAACCTTTAATACCTATAGATGCGATAAAACAGGAAATATGTTATAATATGTAGTAAAAGCCACCAATAATTGCGTGTTTACGCCCGCACTCAGAGACATATTATTTTAATAATAAGTAAACTATGTCTAATTTAACAAAAACTTTAAAAGATAATGTTTAAAGTTTATTCCAAAATCGGTCTGTCGTTAGATAGCTAAGACAACAGACGACGACAGTTAAAATTATATCGAGACGTTGTTTTCTGCTGCATTGTGTGCAAATCTCAACCTGTTCTAATTTGGGGTTGACATTGGCCCTTCGAATACTAATAGCCTGCGTCCACATCGAACTGAACGTAGGTACTGGCCACTTGTTCAAGCAGTTCTCTGTATTTTCTTACATAATAAATAATAATAATTAATAATAGCTTTTTCGTTTACACCTAACCGAACTGTACCTGATACTTAATTAATACCTATATTATTATCGCCGGCTCAGATTTAGTATTTAAAACACATCCTTACTGCCACCCTCAGAGAGATACGTAAACCACCATACCTTCATTATCCGTCAAACTCTTCATTCAATTAAAGTTTAATTAATGGCTATCGGAAATAGGCATTCAATCAACAATAATTTCACTTTCTTCAGTAAGCAAACAGCTATCTTCATCAAGTACGTACAGTTATAAGTTTAACTAAAAATATTGTCATTGACATCTTTCTAAAACCACCCCTTGAGCCTTGACCCTGACTAACAAAAGCTCTTGAAGTATTGAGATGTCTTAAAAAGTCTCTACTGCGACAGCTTAGAACTTCGTCACGTTTACTGGTTGACGTTATATTCTGTACAATCTGTAATAATTTATGTAATTGAACTAATTGATCGAATTGTAATGAATTTTGTAACTTAAACTTAAACTTCATCACCTTGATGAGTGGCAGTCTTCCACAGTGCGTTTTTCGCGTAACTTTCTGCCGCGCACTGTAAAACTCTGGAATGGACTGTCACCAGCAGTATTTCCGGACCGATACGACCTGCAAACCTTCAAGAAAAGAGTATTCCCTCTTAAAAGGCCGGCAACGCACCTGCAGCTCTTCTGATGTTGCGAGTGTCCATGGGCGACGGTAGTTGCTTACCATCAGGAGACCCGTTTGCTCGTTTGTCCCCTTATTTAATTAAAAAAAAAACTAGGCTAATAACAACGCTAACATGCAGCCAAAAGCCTAATATTATGCGAACAACCCAAATGTGTAATGGTAACTTCATTGCCTTTGGCATCTATATCTGTTATTATTGGTGTATTTTTATTATAATTTTGTAGCTTTCAAATTATGAGTTAATAACAGTGGTGGATTTACCAATAGGCTAAGTAGACTGGAGCCTAGGGCGGCAGATTTAGAGGGGCGGCTTTAGCCCCATTTTTTATCTTACAGAACCAAAAATCCCACCTAAAACATTTCTTGTAAAATATTGCCGGGACGACCACATTAAAGGTTTACACGGTTTACCCTGTGAAAAAGATATATGAGATCTCATGTAGAGCCAAGCTTCTGAATCTACACGGCCTAACCCTACTGACCCTAACTTAAACAAATTCTACATACCAGTAAATATGTAAGACTTCGCCGTTTCGCTACCGCACAGGGTGAAACCTTGTGTAGTCGTCTCAGCAAAAATTTTCAAAAAATGTTTTTGGTGGGATATGAATGTGAACTAAACTAACGTATTGAATTTCAAAGGTCAGTTATAGGGGCGGCAAAAATTTAATAGCCGACAGGCGGCATATTTGTAAATCCGACACTGGTTAATAAGACTCTATAAACGGTAAATTACGACATCTCTGTAGGGGGAGCGCCTTAATACCTTGTACAACCCCTATAATATTATGTACTTAGCAGGATTCATATTGTGGAGTATGTGGACTATAGTGTAATATTCTTTAGGCTCTGAAGGGTCCAGCGCTGTGGTCACAAATTCATTCAGTCATCGGGTAACGGAACTAACTTTCCAGACCGGATTTCACTGCCTAGGTCATCTAACCGGTCTGCGTCCTAGACTACCAGCTACCTGTTCGCTTGTTCGTCATCCCGCTACCTGAATAACATCATAAAAACGTATGGTGTACCTAAAACTTTAAAACACAGACTACTAAGGGGTTATACGTAGCTCTAAAGTTTTGAAAAATGTTGCCATATTTTTTCTCTTTATAAATTGTTTTTGATTAATCGTTGTTGCTGTCTAGACAGACGTAATAATCTTATTATCGTTTTTGCGATAGCTCGAGTCTAAACTCTAAAGATTAGAATTAAGGAAAAAAGTTTTGCCGGTGTTACACTATTACCTAAATAAAATATTAATTGGGAGACCGCGAAATAGACTTTCCCAAAATTTTCTCATCTCTAGGTACTTCTTAAGAACTGTTAATTTTGAAAAAGTAACAGCTATGTTAGTAAGTATAGCAGCTATGTAAGTAACAATTAGCAGTGACGTGTGTACGAAGACAATTCACATGTGCTGTGTGCATTTACGGAGAAATTCACTAAACCATTAGCTGAGGCAGTAAGGACTAAGGACTGACGGACACATACGTTTAAAGTTTTAAGGCGCCTTTTCTGCCGTCGTGTCATCGCCCGCGCGCGGATTGATCTGCATGAAAATTTTCCGCATCCTATAAAGGGGTATGAAGATTTTTACATGGAGCCTGACCTACCTACCGTCCGCCATTGTGTTTTTCCGCGTTCAGGAATTTTTTTTTTCAAAAATCTATAGCTAACATCAATACTTAAACAAAAAATAATCATAGACAAAACCACGTAAGGTGTCACACATTTCGAAGAGTTGAGCTGCCAAAGTTGCAATATCTTAATTAAATTGGTAAAACTTTGGCAGCTCATATTATCTCCGATCACGTATACTATGTGTGATCGAAGGCTCATAATATGTTCGAAATGTGACACCTGACGTGGTTTTGTCCAAGATTATTTTTTGTTTAAGTAAGTATTGATGTTAGCTTATTATTATTTACGCCTCCGTGGTCCAGTGGTTCAGAGCTCGGCTCTTGACTCGGAGGTCGTGGGTTCGATTCCCGCGTTGGAAACATGTTATTTCCAAGTTTGGTTAGGATAATACAGGCTGATCACCTGATTGTCTGACAAGTAAGATGATCCATGCGTCGGATGGGCATGTAAAAAGTCGGTCCTGCGCCTGATCTCTCGCCAGTCGTGTCGGTCTGCCGTCCCACTGGGTTATGAGAGTAAAGGAATAGAGAGTGCTCTTGTGTACTGCGCACATACTTGGGCACTATAAAATTACTCCTGCGTAGCTGGCCTGGTTTCCATGAAACCGGCCACCGTCACCGAAACCGGTGTGGGAGCTATTATGATGTTAGCTATCCATTTTTGAAAAAAATATTCGTGAACACGAAAAAACATATTTAGCAGACAGTAGGTCGGCCAAAATCTTCATACCCCTTTCATAGATGTTTCTTTCTGTCATGCGGATAACACGCGCACGATTAGGAGCATGTTTTAGGAAAAGCGGCCTTGGGTGACAAAAACAGGATAATAAGTGTGACGTCTGAAGAGACGAATTCAGTCAAACACTGGCTTTTAAATAGATTCGCTGACTTTTCATACAGAAACGGTCACCTAGTTTTTATTATTCGTAGCGGTCATCACTATATTGATTTATTTAGTAAACAAAGTTAAAAAAAAATACACGTTACACCTACAATCTACATATTTAAACATTAGCAGCAGCAGGTTGCGTATGGACTAATAGAGATTAGGGAATAGAGAAACATTCCTAGCGTTTACTAATTTTATACCTAAGTCCTTTATGTACTAAGGATGGAACCTAGCTGTCAATACAATCGCTCTGCGTGTGCCTGCCTTACATTCCTGCCGCGAAAGGCGTTAAGATAAAGTGCGAGTTTTGCAGAGATTATACACCGTTCAATGCTAATTTACCTCCATACGAACCTTACGTCTTTGACATAAAGGCGTAAGGCATAAGTGGTAAGATATCTCTGAATGTACTAAAGTCTCAATTTAGTGGCAGTTATTTACGGCTTTTAGCTAACAAGTTAACAAGAAAAACACTAGACTTGAAGCAGCTTGTAAGTATGATAAATATGTATGCCCAAAACTGGCTATGTGGTAATTTCCTGCATACAGCAGAGAATGCCACGGATAAATAGTTACTAGGTAACCTATACCTTGAGCTGGCTAACATGGCATCTATAGTATTCCAAATGGCTTTCAAAGAAAACTATTGCATAGTTTATATCGTGGGCTTTGAGCGTCGCGACCGAATCAAGAAACTCAGTAACGAAAAAAAAACCCCCACTAAAAAAATTAACGCGCAACACGTGCCACGCGTTTTTTTTTAAGTCATCCACTAGTTCCGGAGACTTTACAATGCAATTAATGTCAAACCATTTTTCAATGTTTTTCATCTTCAAATTGGTGTAGGTACTTACCAGAATACAAGAATAATTAATGTTCTTGAAAGTAGGCTAGTTATCAAAGTTGAAAATTGCACGAAATTGTATGACTAGCCTCATGCTCTAGAGTCTAGAACTCCAGACCATAGTTTTTTTTTTTTTTAAAGCAACTTCCGTCGCCCATGGACACTCGCAGCATCAGAAGAGCTGCAAGTGCGTTGCCGGCCTTTTAAGAGGGAATAGGGTAATAGGGGAGGGTAGGGAAGGGAAGGGAATAGTTGAGAGTAGGGAAGGGATTAGGGTAGGGGTTAGGGGATTGGGCCTCCGGTAAACTCACTCACTCGACGAAACACAGCGCAAGCGCTGTTTCACGCCGGTTTTCTGTGAGAACGTGGTATTTATCCGGTAGAGCCGGCCCATTCGTGCCGAAGCATGGCTCTCCCACGTATAAATAGTACTCAAAAATAATACTCGTCTTCAACTACCAACGACTGTTTCCGTAAAATCATATCTAACCAGTATATCAAGACCGTCAATTACATAGTATCTCTTCTGTGGGGGGTGCCGTGTAAATTGGTGACTATGAAGGAAGCACCCACTTGCCCCCCGTCCAGCAACACGTGAGGAAACGTCAATCTGGACCTCCTTCCTACAGACCTTGTCTTAGCGTAGGGCTGCCAAAAGCGATTTGCGATACAGGAAATTAAAGGCGGTGTAAGCGCCGCCATTTTGGTTTGAACAGGGCTGCTAGTTAAAGGTTTCTGGATAAAAACAAAACAACAAAGAAAAAAATACTATACAAAAATCCGGTTTGTAACTAAAATGGTAATAGATCTTAAATTACAAAACTAGGCCTTTACATCCGTTGTGGATGATTTATACTCACAGTATTTTTCAAAGCGAAGTAACCACTCCTCAAATACTGTAGTGCCTGGGACAAGATTTTTAAATGTCCGTATGGTTGCCCAAGCGCATACGGCATTCTCGCATCATAGTCGGCCTAGTCCAGAGGAAAGAACAAGTCAATACGTCTGGGACCAACTATGTGCGGGTTTCCTCACGATGTTTTCCTTCACCGTACGAGCGTCCGTATTATGTACTTGAGATCAGAAAATGTCTCATAGGTACACGCCTCCACCCGGGTTCGAACCTGCACCCTCTAGGAGTGCGAACCGAAGGTCTACCCATTAGGCCACGGAGGCTCTTTAAATTACAAAGCTTATAATATTATTATAACGTAAAATTTAAATTTTAAATAGAAAAAATATAATTATTTAACTGCATACGAATAAATAGGTATCAAAAACAAAACAAAACCACGCGGAAACAAGCTTCTTTTTATCCTGCAAAAATGTTTGTTTTTATATTTTTAAATGATTTTCTGTGTGAACTTGTGTGAAGGAGTCGTGAATTATCATACCAGTGCAGTGTCGTGAAAAATAATTATCATCGAAAAAGTTGCGCATAATTTAAAGTAAAATATGTTTTCACTTTTCATAGTTCATACATTACAAACATTTTTTTATCACATCAGGAAGTCCAGTCTTAATGGTTTTGGAAACTTACAATTAATCCATAGAAACGTTATCAAATCTAGGATTAATAGATATAGACATTTTATAAGTTCCTTAATAATTGTATCAATTTATAACATTGCGATAAGGTTAAAATACAAAATTCTTTGTCTTTTTATCGAATTTCTTAATTATTATTGTATCCGGTGTTATCAAGATCACAGAAAATGCCGCAATTTCAAAGCACCGTTCATAAGGTTATTAAGCAACACTTTGTTGTTTAACAATTCAAATGAAAAAAGGACAACACTATTTGGAAAAACCCCGTTTTTTAACATTTTACACTGATTCTTTGTTCCTATTGGTCGCAGTGATAATATAAGATTTAGAGTATTATAGTCTTCGATAAAATAATATGGACTATCCAACACAAAAAAAATAACCTAAAGATCCTGAACTTAGATATGATTTCTAAATTTGTACTGAATTGACAGATCTCAATTGCGTGAGGCGTCTTGCAAATCTGTCAAATGCATACAAATTTAGAAATGCATCTACGCGTCACTTTGTGGTCAGAATTGACCCTGGTGAAGCCAAACGAGCGTAATTTTGTGAGTCGTGAATTGCAGAATTTCTGCAGCGTAAATATCTCTTCATACAAATCATGACTCACAAAATTATTACGCTCGTGTGAATCAAAAAGGACTTATACATATGAAACTGAATGCAGCAGAATTTCTGCAAGCCGAAATTCTGCGATTCACAACTCACAAATTACAAAAAGTAAATATTTAAAAATCTAGATATTATTTTTCAATAATGTGGCAGCCCTGAACGAAACAGATTGAGATTAATATTAGTATCTCCGAAGAAATTACTAGCTGTACTAAATCGGTCTATTTCCTGGCAAGTGCATGAGCCTATTGAGTTTGTATTATATTACGTACCAGTTACTATAGAGTTATTTTTGCTAATTTTATGTCATACATAATATTAAATAATACATTTATTATAATCGGTTCGGATTTCTTCTGCCATTGACAGAGCCTTAATGCCAATTACTTTTTTCTTCCCGAAGGCAGGTCCTTGTAGGCCTGACATCACTGCGATCCTTATGGATCTCCGATCTATTAATTGTGACTCCTTCGCATTAGAGCACCGTCCCCGACCCAATGCTGCTCATAAATTGAACGATGTGGTTGGGGTTGGTGCCAATGACAACAGAGTAATAAAAATTCTATTTACAAGTAAGACTTGGGTATAATATTATGACGAATTACTCTACCTAAACGATTAACACCGACGCGACGTAATGCTAAGCTCCCATGCGGTTTTGCTCGATAGTTTTACTCCAAATCTATAGTTTAAGATAGTTTGACGACCTCTGTGGCTCAGTGGTGAGCGCGTTGGTAACTCAAGCCGGGGGTCGCGGGTTCGAATCCCGCCGACGGAACAAAAAGTTTTCAATGTTCCCGGGTCTGGATGTGTATTAAATATGTGTATGATATAATAAAAATCTCAAATATATGTAAGTATAGTATAAAAGTATTAAATATATTTCCGTTGTCTGGTACCTGTAACACAAGTCCTTTAGGTACTTAGCACGGGGCCACACTGACGTGATGTGAAGCGGCCATTAAAAAAAAAATTAAAAAAAAAAAAATCAAGTAATAATTACTATGTGGACCGCAAAACTGACAGCTCGAAGGCTCGCATCGAGCCGGCTTGATGGAATTAAATATATCGATTTAGAATAAAACTATCGAGCAATGCTGAATGTGTGGCCGAAAGTCCGAGCCGCGGGTTTTCCTCGACGTTATTGCTCGATCGAGCAAAACTGTATGTGAGTACTTAGCATAAGACGTTCCACGCGACGCAAGTCTAGTTTAGTTTTCTAAAACAATAATGATACCATGATAGCAAATGACTTTAAACAATTAACAAAAACTTTTAAAAATACATATAAGTTACGTTTTAAATGTCTCAACTCTCAACTCTCAAGTTACGAGACACGACCCACATTTAAACGATATCGAAACGTTATCGCACGATAGTGTAAAGATTAATGAGTTATGACTGTAATCGAAACCGAAGATTTTCGATAAAAATACGCGTCCAGTAGCTGTTGTAACTTTGTAAGACAAATAATTGCATTCAACCTTCAAGATAACTATTGTTTATAAATTTAATGTTTAACTATTTCATATTATTAAAATATTAAGTAGGTTAGTTAATAGTTATGCAGTTGTTAAATCCTCTAAGATTAATAATATTGTTACGTGCTAGGGTTCGAAGGATTTGGAGAGAAAGACCTGCTGACTCTCTTGAAGACTTTATTCACTAAGTCTAGGTCACACAAGCACACACTAGGTCACAACACTTAGCACTAAGTCCAAACACTAATCACTAGGTCCAATCACTAAGCACTATCACTGTCCTAGGTCGTAGCCAAGTCGCAGGTTTCACTGATTCACTCACTATTGATCACTTGTGTTCACTCCGAAATCGCCTTGATGATCGCTCGAACCGAACTGAATTGCCGGACCGTCCACCTGCGGCTTTTTATATGGCGAGACGAATTCCAGAAAGTTCCCGATTCACGTAAACAAGTAAACAACTGTGGGAACTTTTTAGGAGACTCGAGCATGTACCACTAGTTTCGAGTAGGGGATTTATGTTGCCTGTGTTCCCTCGGTAAGTTTCGCTGGTTTGTCGCTAGATGGCACTACGTGTCCGTATACCATGTACCGTAACAATATTATACTGCAGTGATGAAGGAAATCGAAATCATACAGAAAAACAAGTTATAACTTCGATTAATGTTATATTATGGAGAAGCTTGCAAGTCATAGCTGTTGTTCTAAGAAGTCTAATTTTCTACTTTCAGACTCCTATTTGAAAAAAAAATCTACAGTCGAATATAAGTTAAATAAGTAATTATAACCTTCTCATTTGGAAGTCAGTTAAAAGTTTGCACCAGAATATGTGGAATTTATCTGACTTCTAGAATCTGCGACTGCCAAGTGCCAAACTGTGCCAACACGATCTCAATTTTTTTTAAGTTTCCGGGATGAAAAGATATCCTACGTCCTGTCCCTTTCTCGGGACTAAAAGTATCTCCATCGGTTTGGTGGTGCAGGTGTAGCCGTGAAGAGGTAAAAGACAGACAGACACACTTTTCGCATTTATAACCACCTACAAAAACTAATGACAGGGAAAACCAGAACTAGATACAGTATTAATTGTTTTTCTATTTGATAAGTAATATGTTATTTCAATTAGAGTCAATTATCGATATGATCTAGAGGTTATCAATAGATATTTAGTTGCCGACTTTTGATCTTTATAAGTACTATCCGAGAAGTTGATTCCCAGGCAGATGGTGGACCTAAGCAAACTCATCAGACCTATCACAAATCACAGCTAACATTGAATTAACATTTATTAAGCCGACCACATGACGTAGGTCCGTCAACTGCCGGAATCAATAATTTCCTCGATGGTACGAGCTTTTCGCTTTTTGGGCGTCCACAAATTACGTGAGGTGTGGAGAGTGGGTCGAGTCAAATCTCATCTAATCTTACGTTGATGAGAGGGGGGGGGGAGATCTCGGCAAATCTCACGTAATTTTTTTCTTATTGTTACCAAAAAAATACTATTTAGGTTCATTTCATCCAGATTGTACGACGTATGCTCAGAAAATTTAAAAAAACACCTCACGTAATTTGTGGACGCCCCCTTAGTACACTGAATCGTTTTTTGCATGTACTTTTTAATTACATGCGCCGCCAAGGTGACTCAGGCCAATGCCCTAAAGCCTAATAGCTGTCAATTTAGGCTTTAAACTTTAAAGTGATCAGCTCAGTTCAATAAACCTTGATGCCTTATTTCAAAACGACATTCCTTCCTTGCTTTTCTTGATGTGTTTTTTAAATTCTTCAAGTACTTATCAATTGTCAAATATTTGCTGATGATTTTCCTCAAAGGACAGGCCTCGTGGCAAAGAGTAAGATTTTATAATTATTCAGAGATTTTGTTAATTTCTTCAAAAGCATTAAAGCCCATCCTTTAGTTCTGTAGATTCTAAACTTATACGAGTATTAATAGCTTTGCTTGACTGGACCGTTCCACAACTTGGCAGGTCTTCTTTTTCTTAAGTCTCGTCTCTCGACCAACATGCACAGCATTCAATCAATTTTGGCGATCATGTCGACATCTTGGGGGTCGGGGCAATGAACTCTACTGCGAATTTGACCATAAACAATGTCAAATAAAAGAAATTAAGAGCTATAGAGCTAAGAATGTATGTAACCTCTTCATTGCTTAATAATTATTTAAGAGTTGTTACTTTGCTCTACTAGTTCTAAGATAATATTAAAGATCTTAAGCCCTTGACTAAAGCAGATGGAAGTCTGTCATCTCTATCATGATTCATGCCAAAGTATATTCTATCTCCTTAATTTATTCAGTCATCAGTGACATTTATTGTAACATGTAACATAATAACTGTGCTATTATTTTCATTATTTACTTGAAAAAATTAACTGAGTGCTGGCCGAGTTAGAACATGACATTACTATTTACTAGCACAGATTACTAAATAGTGGCATTAGTAAGCTAAGAGCTGATACCACTGGCCACAAATTTTAACGTAAGAACAAGTTTTGGTATCTATTTCAAAGGTCCATTTGGTAAATCACTCTTGTATTTTTGTTCTTTAATTCCAATCATTTTCTTTGACCCAACCTCCAAAATAAAAGCTTTACCTAACATTTTATTTGAATTTATCTTTTAATTATTATAAATCATGACCGTCGGAACAGGAATTTCTGAGCTCTTTTGACTGGAGTTTTAGCCTTTTGTTATCGTTTATTGGCTAGAGGTAGATATGTACCGACTAGTCGGTAAAGCCGACTATCCGGCCACTTTCGTAGTCGGCGAATAGTCGGCAAAAAGCGCCGACTTTCCGGCTTTTTTATTATTTTACTATTATTGATATAACATTTAAGAAAAACCTTGATTATTTTGAAATTAACGAATTAAAGATTCGGTCGCCGAGCCCATTGCCCGCGATAAAAGCTATACAAATTATACAATAGCTTATTTATTCATAATTAAATAAAATACTCGGATTTATTATTTACATTTTTTTTTATGAAATAAGGGGGTAAACGAGCAAACGGGTCACCTGATGGAAAGCAACTTCCGTCGCCCATGGACACTCGCAGCATCAGAAGAGCTGCAGGTGCGTTGCCGGCATTTTAAGATTGAATAGGGTAATAGGGGAGGGTAGCGAAGGGAAGGGAAGGGAATAGGGGAGGGTAGGGAAGGGAATAGGGTAGGGGATTGGGCCTCCGATAAACTCACTCACTCGGCGAAACACAGCGCAAGCGCTGTTTCACGCCGGTTTTCTGTGAGAACGTGGTATTTATCCGGTCGAGCCGGCCCATTCGTGCCGAAGCATGGCTCTCCCACGTAAATTAGGTAATTATGTCACATGATCGGATCATCTCTACTATTGTCTATTAAGGAATTCACAATGTTATTAAAAGTTAAAAGCTGCTGTTGAAAACCTCAATATCTGGACAATGAACATTACTACGACATACGGGAATATAATCCCAGGATTAGGACAATTTAGGTAAAGTCCCATGTTGCCTCTATTGAACTCTATGATCATGATTCATGGACATGCCCCATCTGAAACTCTAAAAACACTACTTAAATCTAGTTTCTTTCGTCTGAGCTATTGAGCTCAGGATGACGTGACGGCAAGTGTTTATAATTTGGTGTTATTGTAGTGTACATTACAATTTACAAGTTACAACATATTCAACGTCTAACATACACAACTCTGGCCTCGCAATATAAACACAAGCTGGTTTTTACATTTCAAGGAAATTCGCTAATACAAGCTATACGGAAATTGCTTGTCCTCACTAATTGTATCATCGACTTTACTCGGTATTAATAGTCATAAAATATAATAATTAATAAGTCATAGTTGAACCTTCGATACGTGAGACATCGTTACATATTATGAAGATTTAAGAACAAACTTCTAAAGATCGGATATCAAGTGTATTTATTCAAATTATTTTATTATCTCATAGTCTACACGAATTTTAAACCTGTAAAAATGGCCTTACAAAGACCCCAAAGTAGAACTTTACCATGACTAGTAGAACTTTAACATGTTAAGTTAGTCGAACTAGTTATAGTACCAATTTGTGAGCAATAAAGATTTATCTATCTATCTATCTATAAATATACCTACATCTAAGGACAGAAGTCCTGTCAATTTTCTGTTATGGTCCGAATTCCGACCAATTGGGCCGTTAGTGCCGAGCAATCCTTTGATGCCTTTGATGAAAACACATTGTATTAATAATTAACTAGATGACGCCCGCAACTCCATTGCGCCAAAATTCATTTATCGCTCGGAAATCGTACATTTTTACGAGATAAAAAGTATCCTTTCCCGGAACTCAAAGTATCTTCATACCAAAGGGGTTCGAACATTTTTGTCCATGGAGCCTGGCACATCTAGCCGCCGGCCATTTTAATTTTTTTTTTCAAAATTTCCGAGCACGATAAAAGTGGTATATTTTTGTTTGTAGTGTACTCTACCCAAATATACCACTTTTATCGTACTCGGAAATTTTGAAAAAAAAATCAAGATGGCCTATGCCACAAAGGTTCGTACCCCTTTCAGCAAAATCGATTCAAAGGTTTAGGCTTGATGAGGTGGTATTGCTGGTAACAGACAGACACACTTGCGCATTAATAATATTAGTATGGATATTGGATATGGACTAGCATGGATAAGACTTACTTGAACGGTAAACTCGCGATCATATTGTTTCTCTAAATTTAATTACTGTAATCTGTATTGCGCCAGTTACTATGTTACATCACAGAGCGCTGTGCGGTTATTTTGTAACTATGCAAATTTTAATATACCTACGCTGCGCTGTCTCTGTATAATGCAATGCAATTTGAATTGTAAGAATGAATAGGTAGTTAAAAATTTAAGAGGTTGCATCATGCATGATACCTGGAGAAATTTTCAACAATCTAGAATATGTTACCCGCAATTAAAATTTGCCGTGAAATCGATTTATTACGTGGGAACCGTACATTCAGATTTCCGGGATCCACTATCCTATATTCGTGGCTAAAAGATGCAAAAGTTCCTCAAAATCGCCATTTAACGCATGAAGAGGACAAAAAACACTAAACTTTTAAATATTTTAGGTTGCATTGAGCGAAACAAAAAATATGTACTTACTTAGTTCAAAGGGTGTCTCAGGGGCCACCGGCCAAGGCACAAAACTTTTAAATTTAAAATTCCTATGAAATGATGCGCCCAATCTTGAATCTCGTCATATTATATTAAACTGTACATATTGGTGTGTAACATATTAAGGAGATGCACAAGATAAAATGAAGTTCAAGCGAAACAGAGGGCAGCGTTTAGAATATTAGCACTAATTAAAAACATCTGGCTCTAAATGCTAATGCGTCTGGTTCGCAAACGTTTTTTTTCTTTTTGCCAAAAAAAAACTTATTCTACTCTTTTGCTAAGCAGTTGGGAATTTTTATTTGACATGCCGCCGGATTGGGAAAAAATTACTTTGCTCTTAACGAGAAATTCCTGTGAGTCTGAGCTATTGCTAAAATTTCTTCCTTTTAAATATATGATTGGAAATCTAACAGAAAATCTTAGTAAAAGGAGATACTATTAAGAGGTACTCATTCCCATATTTAAGAACGACTGAATATTCGTTATATTTAAAGTCCAGGGGTTTCTATACCAAACTCACTGCGACATCTAGTAAAATATAATCTGTTAAGTTTCATTTTCTAACTCGTAAAAATTTAAGTACCTATGTTATTTTGTGGGTATGTTATAACGTATCTTAACCATAAAGTTATTATACCTAGCGGAATAGAGCAACAATCTCGAGCTGTCAAACGAAACCGAAATTGGTTTCATCTGTGTGTAAAAATATGTGTGCGTATACACTTATACAAGCATGATTGAACATGATTTCTATGAGATTAAATTGTCAACGTGCGGCACGTGCCGACTGGACGTCAAAAAAAGAGTGCTGCTGTCATGTATCACACGTCACTTTTACCTGAGTTTTACCACGCAGTGTTACTGATAGTAACATCTCTCTTGCTCGGTTTGTTTCTCTATTCCGCTAGGTAAGTATATTAACTTTATAATCTCAACACGGAAGAAACTAGTCTTACAGAGATATCGGATAGGTCACTCTGTCTCCAACGTACAATGATGAGGTTCTGATAAAGAGGCCCCAGTCCTTGTCCCACAAAAGTAACCTAATTTCGATGCGCCATTTTCACAAGCAATAACTGATTTGAGAGCAACAGTCATTGTTGACACATAAGCCTTATTGGCTGGCTACAGACCTAAGAAACTGTAGATCTGGTAATTGGTAGCCAAATCATTATCTTATCGCGACTGTATAGCCTATTTGTATCCAATATAAAAGTGTTTGCATATTATTATACAGGGTGTAAGTTGTAACAAAACATTTTGTTACAATTTACACCCTATTTTATGTTATTTGTATGCCCATACAAATAACATAAAAATAGCGCCGGAGCGATATAAAATTTTCCATACAAAAGTTAAAAAAAGGAAATCTTTAAGTACTGCTCCTTACTCCATACCAGTATATCTTAACTTTGTTTAGTTACACCCTGTGAAGGGTAAGGGTAAGTATTGCATAACGGTTAGAAGTTATAACATTCCCCCTAGGCCCTTTAAAATTTCCCCTAACGGTATTTTGCATCTTTTATAATTCACCAAATTAAGTCCTTATAAGACCCTAATGACGCTGTAATAAACGTTGGTGAAATCAAAGACCCTTGATGGCCACTTATCGTTAGGGGGTGGTTATTAAAACAACTATGACTACTGAAAACCAACGGCGAGAACTGTGTTCGCAACAGATGCTGAGTAAGTCAAGGTAAAACTTGATATTGAAATGTTTTTGATTTTTTTATGTACTACCAGAGAAGTTGATTCCTAGGCAGATGGGGACCTACGTAGTTTGGTCGCGTTACGTAAAACAAAGGCCATTGAATTGACATGATCCGACCAAATGACATTGCTCTGGCAACTGCCTAGGAATAAATTTCCTTGGTTAAACATCTATTGTTTTACCAAATAAAGTTTTTTTAATGAAATAAGGGGGTAAACGAGCAAACGGGTCGCCTGATGGAAAGCAACTTCCGTCGCCCATGGACCCTCGCAGCATCAGAAGAGCTGCTGTTGCGTTGCCGGCCTTTTAAGAGGGAATAGAGTAATAGGGGCGGGTAGGGATGGGAAGGGAATAGGGGAAGGTAGGGAAGGGTATTCCCTTCCCTACCCTATTGGGTAGGGGATTGGGCCTCCGATAAACTCACTCACTCGGCGAAACACAGCGCTAGCGCTGTTTCACGCCGGTTTTCTGTGAGAACGTGATATTTCTCCGGTCGAGCCGGCCCATTCGTGCCGTAGCATGGCTCTCCCACGTATAAACGTTTCTTCTTTCTTTCTTTATTTCTTTCTATGAGTCAACTCTCAAATTGGATTTTCCAGCCCTAATTAAAAATAAATAAAATATGAATATTATGTCTGTCTGTTGCTCTGCTTGTCTCTCCTATTGACTTACAATCAGCCGCCCGGTCAGCCCGTTACACATTGACCTCAATAGCACCTACCAATTGCTGCACTCTAACTGATTGAACTTCAACTCGTAAGTTATCGCTAAGGCTAAAACGCACTGACGTTTTACGCGACACTACAAGAGCATGCCGGGATACAAAATCATCAAATTAAGAAAGAAACTCAGTGGTCTAGAAACTAAACAGAAAACATCAAATGGAATAGGCAATAGCTTATACCAAGTACTTTTGCTTAAGTACTCTTAGGTCTGAAACTATTTGAAAACTATGACCACTCGCAAAAACCAGAAGTTTAGTGCGGTAGTGGTGTGCGTTTCTGGTTCTTAAAATCCCCGGCAAATTTTTGTGCCGGCAGATTCGTGCCGAGTATGACTCTCAGATTTTAAGCTTGCTGAATACTGTTGCTATGCATTACTTTTTGGCCAAGAAACACGCAGATTGATAAAAAGCAATGTGCAATGTTCATCCACACCTGGTCACATTACATAACAGCTCTACAATTATTGCAACAGCATGCAAAATTTGCATGTGAAGTAATGCACTTGTAATCGGCGAGCACAATATCGTGATAATGTTACTCTACTATTTACTCTAACGAGAGCAAGCGAGCTGTAAAGCAAACTAACTCAAATGTAAACTTTAAAGAAATATAGCTAAAATACAGGCAAGGCCTAGTCTATGTCTTGATCTCGCCGTCAAACAATTAGTTTGGCGAGATTTAAAATGTAATAAGTAGAGTTTTATGAATAAATATAATTAAATAAAATGTTCTAGCATATTATATCATATTATACCGAAGGTTCCAGGGGAGACTCCGGAATGAAGGGCGCGTCACGTCGCCGTTAATTCTTGATAATGTGTACTTGTGTAGTTGTTAAGTTTATATAATTTTTATGTATGTTAGTCATTATGGTATATATCGTATGGGCCTACGTAGCCTGATTTAAATAAATAAATAAATAAAAAATAAAATAAAATATTGTTTATTTATTTTTAAGTGTTTTTGATAAATACTTAAATAAAACCTAAGCAAAAATTATAAGCGCTCACGCCAATTCTAGAATTACAAGAAAGTAAATAGCAAAGTCTATGTTGGATGTGCAATTTTATCAAAATACTCTGCAGTCTGCGTTTTCATTATTTAAGAAAGTAAAACAAGCGATATAACTTTATTGGCATTTCGTGAAACAATCACATAGTTAATTTGTGTGATCAGCAATATGCAACAAATAGAAAATATTTTTAGAAGTTATGTGCCGTGCAATACGTTTGCTGAATCTAGCTCGTGGATGGGAAAAATCTGCAACAACAACAATATTATGGGCGCCTATTATTTTGACTGAAGTCACCATAATTATAGTCCATTTAATTAACCCATCAAGCCCCATAAGCTCACCGGTGAGCGAGACACAATAGAATAACAATACATTTCCAAGAATCCTCGATCGAAGGATTAATAATAAATAATTGATTATATTTAGGACATATGTATTTCACAACGAGTGATGCCTACTTCCTGACTTCCGAATAAGCTATCTATAACTTGAGACTCTATAAGAGAGACTTCCGAATAAGCTATCTACCTATAATTCAATAAGTCTTTAGACTATCTAGGAAGACTGTAATAAAATAGGACAGTCTATAGATTGGAAAATTTTAAATGATTTGGCCTTTGGGTGGTTTTAGATTTTTTGGCAGAAGTTAATATAATATATTATTAACTAGCGCTCTTGCCTCTAACAATGAAAAGATAAGCTACTGACAAAAAAAACCTCAAAAACTGGGCATAATTATTAATAATACTACAAATATTACGTATAAACATATTTAAAGTATATTATACTTTAACTGTTAAACATTATTACGTCAGAGTTCCTCAAGATTTATTAATAAACATAAATAATTATGTTCTCTGTGCTGTGCGAGAATTTAAATGAAGTTATGTTTATGTGTACATGAGTATATAATTTAATGAACATCACACGTCTGTCACGTTTGCACAATACGTGTCAACTATTGTGTCAACTGTCAATAAATATACGATAAGGCCTCGAATACACATTGAGATTGGTCATTGGCGTTACAAAAGGCTAATGCCGATTTTCACCAACTGTTTGGTGAAATTTGTGATTCTTAAGTCTTAAAGACTCGCTAAGTTATAGGGGACGCTTAGTATTAGGATTTAGGAGGAAGAAAAACTGCCGCAAGTGGACCTATTATGTCGGTAAACATTTTTTCGTGAGACTTAATATACCTACGTTACTCACAACTCACATCTCATGTTACCTTAGTTTTACTGCGCGGTTGATATTTTATTTTAACTTCTATCATTATAACCATAAACTTAGTATAGGTAGATAATAGCTGATATTATATTACTTATATAATATAATGTTTTCTTTGCGTTTTTTTATGAAGTGACTTGCAAAGTGACCGATTTCAGTTGACCGATTACGAAGTAATCCAACGTGACTCGGCCGAAACTACAAATGTCTAGCGGATGACAGATTTGAAGATCCATCCGACGGCTCAAGGTGAAGATAACGTGCTAGGTAAACTTGTATTCTTTAAATTATACACCTTATACTCAATACGATAAGAGCCACTTCACAACACGCGTAGGATTATGTATTTTGGGGAATTAGCATGACTTACAAATAAGTTATGCCTTCCTACATAATACATTATTCTCTGTATCAGTTTGACAAAAAATATTTTATACATATACATATATACATACAAAACATTTTTTTTGTAAGTTTGCTTGTTACTTCAACCTCTGTAAGTATTAATAGTAGTAAGTACCTACTTACTACTATTACGTTATGTATATATTATGCAGTACCTACTGCCAGAGAATTCTAAACGTGGCGTGGTTAAAGTTAAAGTTATGGTCAAAGTTATGGTTATAGTTAAGGCTAATTTATTTTCAACCTTAACTTTGACCACAGAATTTGACAGAAGACGTTACTGGTCCGACAAGGCTTTAAATGAACGTGGGCGGGGTTGCTGCTGGTAAAGTAGAACTGTCAAAAATGGCGTTGTTGTATGATGACAGCGTTAGTTCCTTTTTTCGCCACATGCATTTAAAGCCTTGTCGAGCTCTATGGTTACCTATGGCTAAATATGGCGTCCATTTTTTACTTTAACCAAAGATTTGACATTTTGCATTGTAGTTATAGTTAAAGTTTTGTTAAAGTAAGTTGGTGCAACCCACCCTAAAAATGTACGTACTGGGTATCGAGTATCGACAAATACTATTATAGCTTTAATTTCATGGTACAGCTAAAGGAGCCTACCTAAAACATTAATATTATTATGCAATTTATAAACAATATATATATATATATATATATATATATATATATATATATATATATATATATATATATATATATATATATATATATATATATATATTTATTTATTATATGTATAACATATTATACTCTATTCTATTAAATATATATATACACATATATATTAAAAAATAATAATAATAAAAAAAAAGTGTCCATGGCGTGATGGACCACAATTAATTAAAATTCATAATATTATTTCAATTATCCTTGGTGCGAAAAATCTAAATAATAAAATAACAAAAAAAGGATATGGACGAACAGTCCATAGACGGCCCCAATTTTATAAAAAAAAAAAGGAGCCTACCACGTATTGTTATCGAAATAAACCATTTTATATTTTATTTTATTTATTTAGCACACCAACAGTCATGGGCATACCGAGGGGGGACAGCTGCCCCTGTCTGTATGACGAAAGTTTCATATTAAATATATCAAAATTATTATCTTTTACAGTGGACAGTTTTTCATTATAAAGTCGTGCCATACGTGTTAGTGGACTGTTGTACGTGGTGTTCAAAGTTGAGGTTGGAATTTCAAATAATTGTTGTTTACGCCTAATATGACTACTATAAAATTAAAGTGGTTAATCAGTTCCGCATCAATGTTGCCATTTATAATTTTATGTAACATGAGTAAATCAGAGTTATTTCGTCTTTCTTTTAAAGAAATCATCTTGAAGTGTGACAATCTGTCTGTATACATAGGTATATATATATATATATATATATATATATATATATATTTAAATCGCCGAAGACTTGTTGCGTCTTTTCAAAGTCGAACCCTATGGCGTCTCCCATTTCCAATGACTTTTTAATTGTTATTCGTGCGAATATAGTTACATTGCTGTCATGTGAATTCTATTGTCGACGAGAAATTTTGTTTACGTACGAAAATTAGATATTCAATTTGAAATAATTCTCGCTGGTTTTTTGCTTCCGTTCTCGATGGAAATCATGTGACACATTGTATATTTTTGTATTCGTTCCATGCATTTAATCGTTTTTCCTACATCCATTTAAATGTATGGATATATTGATACCGTATATTGTACTATATTAATTCCATGCATTCTACTAATTAAATGACTCCTTACTATATTTGAGATTATATCGGTACCGTATATTATTTTTGTATGTACGCCATAAACTGTTGAGTTTGTTGCTTCCTCCTAACCTTATATGTTATATCGATATATACATAGGTACCTATATAATAGATCCCAATAAATTCATTGCGTGATGTGGTCTCTGTCTACACCAATGAGGGACAGGAGTGACGATATGTATGTATGAATAGAGAATCATCCCTCTTTATGAAGTCGATTAAAATGAAATACTTATTTCTATAACTTGGAGTACTCAGACATTAAAAACAAGTTATCCCTATATTACATAGATTAATTAAATTTAAAATTATAATTAGGTAAGTCCGCTAGGCTAACTAAAAAATATTAAGGATAATTATGATAGATATGATGTGGGAGCATTTTATTTATGTGAGCGTGTTTCTTCTGAACTTAAGTATGAACACAAAATAAAACAATTGTTTCGGTAGTAGGTATTTTTAAGTTTTATTGTTTAAAATCAAGTAGGTACAATAATAAACCCATAGTCATAATAATCAAAGTGTCGGACAAATCAAATACACCGAAATAGGAACATAAAAGTAATTTAAGAAATTAACAATTTTAAGAACGACCAGTTGAGAGGCTAATTTACTGTGACATTGACTATAGTTAACTTGTGTATGTAAGCAATACTAGTTTTCAATCGTGGCTCTGCCAACGTGACAAGTTGATAAAATTTAACAAATTGAAATTCGTTATTAGCCGTTTAGGCGTTAAAAAAATAAAACAAAAATGCTTAGAAAAATATTAATCTGAAGAATCACATATCAGACATACCTATCAATACAAAGTCTCAAAAAAAGGCCCTTTAGGCGTCGAAAAGAAAAATAAAAACGTTTAAAAAATTAATAACGTACCTATCAAAAATAAGATAAAACAGTCCAAAATCTCAAAAAATTACACAACTACACAAAAATTACACAACAATATATATACTTTGTTTGTAAATTTAAATTATAGTTATTATCTATAATCGTACCTATTATTTCTGTTTATTTGTTTTGTACAAAAAGAGGACGGTATTTGATTATAATACAAGTTCACAATAATAATAAATTTTTTCGTAAGTAGTTGGTTAACGCGCGCGCGTAAGCAAACACGACGCGACGTTGCGTTCTGTGCTGTGATAGTCATAGTCAATCATGGTTGTCGTGATTGATGTAGATCGTTTCGATCGTTTTTTGTATTGTTTATTGTATCTTCTTCTTCCTAGTCGTATCCTCATGGCTGAGGGACGTGACCACCAAAATTTGCTTTTTGGGATAGGGCTCTCCACTTGTCTCTATTTTTGGCCTGATGAAATGCCTCCTGGAACGTGCAGTCAGCAGCCTTGACAATCGCGTCTGTCCATCGTGTAGCCACTCTGCCTCTGCCCCTTTTCCCCTCTAATTGCCCAGCTAGTATGAGACTCTCAAGATTATTAGGCTCCCAGCGGGCTATGTGGCCAAAAAAGGCAAGTGATCGTTGTAGACAAAGCGTGGACAGGCGGGTGGTAATTTTGAGTTGCTGAAGTATAGACGTGTTGGTCCGGTGTGCGGTCCAAGGGATGCCGAGCATTTTACGCCAGCACCACATTTCAAAAGCGTCAATCTTAGCTCGAGTACGTGCTTTTAGTGTCCATGTCTCGGAGGCATATAAAAATATTGAAAAGATTAGGGAACGCATTAGTGTTATTTTTGTGCTACGATAGATGTTCTTATTCTTCCATATCTTTTCTAAGCGCCCAACCGCAGATTTAGCCATCTGAGCCCGTCGGACAACCTCCCTCTCGCAGTTACCATTGTTGCTAATCAACGATCCCAGGTAGACAAACTCCTCTACGGGTTGGAGATCTTTTAGTAAGGATGTCTTTTGTATTTGGTTCAGCTTATCGACGTACATCAGTTTGGTTTTATTGCGATTGATTTGGAGGCCAAAGTCTCGACTAATCTTTTCGAGCCGCGCTAGAAGTTCAGCAAGTTTCACTTCGCAAGTACTTATAAGCGTGGTGTCGTCAGCGAACCTTAGGTTGTTGAGAAGGTATCCGTTAATTTTAATACCATCCTCCCAATCTTCCAACACTCGACGCATTATATATTCGCCTACGAGGTTGAACAGCTGTGGAGAGAGGATGCAACCCTGTCTGACACCACGCTCTGTAGCAAACGGCTCTGACAGATCATTGTCTAATCGCACCCTTGATCGACCTTCCAGATAGAGGTTTTGTACCAAAAATATGAGATGATCGGGGACGCCCAACTCTCTCATCACCTCCAGCATTTTGGACCAGACGATGCAGTCAAAGGCCTTAGCGTAATTCACAAAACAGAGTACTATTGGGACATTGAATTCTCTGCTCTTTTCTATCAGCTGACGGATGTTTAGGATTTGTTCTCGGGTACCCCTGCCCTTTACGAATCCCGCCTGCTCTTTGGATATCTGTCTAGTTATATAGTGTGCCAATCTGTTGTTTATAACATGGAGAAGAATCTTACTGGCGTGTGAAATTAGTGAGATGGTCCGATAATTTCCACACTTTTTAGTCGACCCTTTCTTATGTAGTGGTATCACGAGAGATTCTGTCCAATCGTCTGGCCACTGTCCTGTTCTCCATACTTTAAGACATATTGAATGCATTACTCTGATTCCACACTTACCCAAGCTCTTAAGCACTTGTGCCTGTATACCATCTCCACCGCAAGCTTTTGTTTTGAGCTTATTTATAGCTGCTTCTACTTCATGGAGAACGATGTCGGGTTCTTTATCTGTAAAATCTAATCTAGTGTCAGGTTCATCAGCGTCATATTTGTACAGGTCTTGGCAGTAGTTCCTCCATCTTGTCATCACTTGGTTCTTGTCTAAAATCAGGTTACCCTTTTCATCTTCTATGTTCCAAGATTTTGATTTTCGTTCCCGTGTGAGAATTTTTACCTTTTGGAACATGTCTCTTGGATGTAGGGTATCAGAGTGTGTTTGTATATCTCTACATATAGAATTGATATATGCATTCTTGTCATGTCTACAGAGACGCTGTACTAGTGAGTCAAGTTCAGAGTATCGCTGTTGTTCTTCCTTTGAACGAATTCCTCCAGTCTTTAGAGCCTTTCTTTGTGCGATTGCCTCCCAAGTGGTCATCCACTCAGATCTAGGGTGTTTTACTTTCCGTCCATTTGTGATTGTTCTAGTTGTCTCTTCTAATGCGGCCTTAAGCTGATTCCATGATGTATTGGCTGAGTCAAATGGGCAATACGTTTCACTGTCCAGTCGAGTTTGTAGTGTGTCCTCAAAAGCTTTCGCTTCTTGTGTTAGAAGAATATTTTTGGATGGTGGAGGCTTTGAAACTACTATGAGGCGGACTCTGTATTGAGCTATTAACAGCTGATGGTCGCTGCCACAATCTGCACCCGGAAAAGTCTTTGAGAGAGTTATGCACGACTTCCATCTGCTGCTGATTAATATGAAGTCAATCTGATTTTTATGACCTGTTGGCGATCGCCATGTCCATAAGCGTCTTGGATGTTGTTTATATGTCGTGTTAGTTACGAATAGTCCTTTTTCAATGCAAAACTCTAACAACATCTCACCTCGACTGTTGTGGGCTCCTAAGCCGTATTCCCCAATAACATTCCTTAGGTGTTGATCATTATCAGTGTGCCCTATCTTAGCATTAAAGTCTCCCAGGATGATAGTACATTCCTTCTTTGGTAACGCTTTGCAGGTTAATTCTAGCTCGTGGTAAAATTCCTCCATCTCTTCTTCGGTGGCTGCAGTGGTCGGCGCATAGACCTGTACAAAGTTAATTGGGTGTGGATGGGCTGAAATTTTTAAGGATATAATTCTATTGTTGATGGTATTATACCCCAATACCTTGTCTCGTAGCCAGCTAGCAACCATGAAGCCCACACTACTAAAACTATTGTCTTGCCTGTCAGAGTAGATAACCATATTTCCTTCAGGTGTGATGTGGTATCCGTTATCTTTGACATGGGTCTCACTCAATCCTAGTATAGCCAGATTACAGCGCTCCATCTCCGCTTCAACAACTTCGATTTTTCCTGGCCTTAAAAGTCCACGGACATTCCAGGTTCCTATTGTTATTGCCCTTCCCTTGGGTGTTAGTTTGCTAGAGTAAGATGTTATGTTTCCAACTGCAGCCGGTAGCCAATTTCACACCAGTCGGCCCGGAACCAAGCTGGCGGCGAGCGTTAGTCGGGTCGCATGACATCATATTATCTCTGGTGGCGTTCTTAATCATGGTGGTTTTCTTGGGATTATAGTCGCGGTAGTTTCCCGTTGCTTTCCGCGCTAGACTTTTTGAGGGTATTTAGTCCTCAAGGCCACTACTGCCTAGGAGTCAGGTTATCATATCCGCCGCCTGAGACTCGGCGTTGTTACTCGTTTAGCACCACCCGGGGGACACGTGTAGGTTAGTAAAAGGTAATTCCTACGGACGCGAGTAACCACCGCCCCCGTTTATTGTATCAAGTTTGATTAATTTTAAACATTGATTTGATTTGTAATCTAATTTTAATTGCCTGAAATGTAAAATCAGCGATATGCGATCAATAGTTGGGAAAGGGTCCGGTGGCTTTAACACAGGTTATACTGTAACCTAGCTAAGCTGCCGGTTGCGATCTTAACATTCTAATATAAAAAACCATTGAAAATAAAATAATTTGCATGTTGTAATTGTCTAGATTAAGGTTTTTATGTTATCGAGCTGAATAAAAGTACATTATTATTACTATAAGTATGCCATCACAGTTACTATAAATCTTGTCAAGGGTGTCGATTTATGAATGTAGAAAGTCAAGATTAAAAAAAAATCTCAGAACACTGTACAGTGTACAGCCTAGCCCATGACCCGGTAACCACTTGACGTTGAGTTTCGATGCACTTGTTTGGGCTATTTTCTCATTACCATGGCTTTCTAATAGCGAAAGAATTATTTAAGTTGGTTCAGTAGTCTCGTAACTCGTAAGTTAAATAGTAATAAGCAAACGATTAAATATTTCGTCTCTACAATATTAGTAAGTATAGATATTTAAAAATACATTAGTCCCAACCCAATTCGCAGTCTAAACTCAGTCACTGATGGGTTTTTGTTTAAAATATACAATAGGTAAGTACTTATCAAAGAAAATCATATACGTAGGTATGTAGGTAGGGACATAGTAGTTAATACAATCGATCCAAAATACTTTTAGACAGGTAAGTATATAAACAGTTCAACAACAAACAGGACACTGGACGTCAGGATAATGATCGTAAATTGCATATTTATTTGTAAATAAATATGCTGCACCAGAAAAATGAAGATTTATAAAGCGATTTTATGTTCTTTCGTTTCATAGGTAGAACAAAATTATTTGTAATAATATTGATATTATTCTTGGTCGTTGCACCACAATTAAAACATTTTTTTTGTATTACAAAATGGGTCGACGGCCAAGGCCATTTTATTTTGTCTTTAAAATAGTTTTTAAAATCACTTCTTTTAAAAAAAAACGATCTACATCAATCACGACAACCATTGACACGATAATCTAACACTGAAAGAATTTTTCAAATCGGACCAGTAGTTCCTGAGATAAGCGCGTTCAAATAAGCCCTTTCAAATAATTTCCCTCCGTTTTTTCCACATTTTCTTCTATTTCTTCGCTTCTATTATTCTTAGCGTGATAAAATATTGCTTATAGCCTTCCTCGATAAATGGGCTATCTAACACTGAATGAATTTTTCAAATCGGACTAGTAGTTCCTGAGATTAACGCGTTCAAACAAACAAACAAACAACCTCTCCTGCTTTATAATATTGAAGTGTAGATAACATTTTTACTACTTTTCTTACTATTCTACTACTATTTTTCGAAAATGTGTCAAATAACTACCTAATTGTAATATCGACATTGCATCGATTCGATACATTTGTTCCTGTTTTCCTGAAATACAGTTACAGATTTGATCATTATTCTGAATGATCGTCATTATGTTTTTAGGGCTATTCAGGAAAAAGACGTTCAGGAAAATGAGGAATTCACTAAATTCGTTTATAATTAAGTATTAATATAAAGAAAATTATTAAGAACTTAGAAATGTTGCAGGCCTTTATAACTTGGTATAAAAAAAGTAGTGAAAAACAGACAAATGTTGGCACACATCGAGAAATGTAGATGACGTCTTATTTGGAAATTTTTGTAGAACGTATTTCAAAGAGAGAGAGAGCATAAAACGAAGACCTCTATCCACACCAAAGCACTGCGATCAAATAAAGTGAGCCAGCAGATTTTATCGCAAAATAGGTTTCAACCCGTCACGTTGAGTATATCGGCAAGGCATTCAAAACAAACAATGCGCAGGACAATGACGCGAATTTTATGAACATTTTAAAAATATAATTTTTAGTTATTTAATGTAAGTTGATGTGTTATTTGTTGGTATCGGATTCTTCTCTTCTTTATCTTCAAATTAACATTAAATTTTTAATCCTTTCTAGCTCATTTTTTTTTTATAAATAATAAATTGTAAGCGGCAGTATCGAAACGACACGCAAGAATTTCATAATTTGGTACTTTTTTTTATAATAACTTTTGAAATATTAACTCTACTTTCAAATAGTTTTAGCAGCATTTTTGTAAGTTAATTAGACATTGAAATGTGTAATGTTACATCAAATTTACGAAGGCGTTGTGAACCCAACTTTGAAGACATGAATTTAGTCTCTCTCAAATATTCGCCCCACTACACAATATTTATACCACAAGCGTCATTACGTCCGCGCTGGCCGGCAAAAAATATAAACAAAAACATGTCCTTGCATGTCGCGTGCGAACTCCGCCCCCTCGCCTCTGTCACCCCCGCGTCTCGTCTGGGACGATGTCGTTTTGTGGGACGTAATTAAATCACACATTAGAATTGATAAAAACTTTATTATATACAGGAATCCACATTATCGGCGTGTTATACGTAAACAAAGTATCGAATATACGCCACCGATATACGGCGCACAGTAGCGACCTCCAAAATTCGCGCGCCAAATAGCGGAACTAAGAAATACGCCGAAAAGCACTCCGGTGACAAAACAACGTCCATGCCAATATTTCACCCAGCCATTGTACTAACCTTAACACTACTTCTGGCTGAATTTGAGAGATGGTCAATCTTGCGTCCGTATACAGGATGCAACAAGTCAGTCGGACGCAATATCATCGGTAAAAACCGCCATGTAGGACGCAATATCAACTCCGGGGTGGAAATATATATATATATATATATATATATATATATATATATATATATATATACGTTTCAAGATTGTGTTGAAGTTTTATGCAGTCATTTAAATTCTTTATAGCGTAATATATTTTTAAATCATCGGCTTAGGCTCAACAATAGCATGTCATGAGACCCAAAAGATCGTTGATAAAAATTAAAAAAAGTAAAGGTATACCAAGTAAAAGTATACCACCTTATAACACTTATTTCGTTTTTGCAAGCTACTGGCGTGTGAAAAAACTTAAAATTCACTTCTAAAGCAGTTTCTTATCTCAAAGAAACAAATGCTCTTGCGTTATATGGATTTATTCGATTCCATATAAATATAGTTAATATGGAATATCAGCTATCAGCAGAATAACAGCTGATTAATTACCACTTAGTTTACCCAATTACACCAACGTCTGTTAGTGTTAACAGCTTGTGAAATTAATGTCATGTCTTCTCTTTCAATCATATGAAAAACGAAAGAGCTTACGTGATACTAATTCAAGCATTAAGAGGAGTCCACACTGCCCTTTTTTCCATACAAACGTTGTCCCCTGTTTCCTCCCTGGATAATGCTCGTAAAGTTATAATTTTTTTCCTGAATATCTACGGCCACTAATACAATGTCCCTATGTTTTCTTTTTTTTCATAATTTAATTATTAAATAAGATATTAACGTTCCAAAACCCAAAAAAATGGCCAGATTTTCCGCTGTGTTCAAACATCCAGAAAACAGATTTGGCTAGATTACTTATACAAAAAAAAAACATAGGAACACTGCAGGTCAAGCCTTTCTTTAATCTTTAATGAAAAAATTACTTAAATCGGTTAAGTTTTGGAGAAGGAATCAGGGGACAACGAATCGTTGTTTTTCTGTAGTTGTCTCTATCGCGTTCTGCGGTATAGACTTGAGGTAAGGGAGACAGCTATAGATATTAAACGTACTTTTTTTTCATTTCTCTAGCCCCTGGATTATCTATCTTATCTATCCTCTTAATAATTTTACCTTGCACGGTATATTATGGTTGAAACCAGGTGACGAGTCACACAAAATCCATACTTCCATACTGTAAACGCGAATGTGTCTGTCTGTCTGTCTGTTAACGTTTCACGCTTAAACCGCTGAACCGAATTTGATGAAAGTTTATTATACTACCTTATACAGTATTTATTGTTAAGTACATAAAATCAAAAATCAAAATCAAAATATTTTTTATTCAGAGTAATTTTTTTACAAAAATATTTCCGAACGTCGATACTACGGTGCCTAGTCTGCCTACCACCGGCTCGGGAACTAACCCGGCGATAAGAACCGGCGTAAGAAACTCGCACGGGGCCATCTTTTACTAAAAAGATGGAAAATTACAATTTGAACATATACAAGTGATAATACTTTAGGGTGTGTACATGTTCCTTGTAGAGAGTTCACTGTGAAAGTAGCAGCGCCGAAAGACCAAAAATTTTTTTCACTTTTGTATGGGGAAACTCATGACGCTCGGGCCCTTGCCCATACAAAAGTGAAAAAAAAATTTCGTCTTTCAGCGCTGCTACTTTCACAGTGAACTCTCTACAAGGAACACGTACACACCCTAAAGTATTATCACTTATTTTTGTTTCACACTGTATAGTGCACCAAGGCTTTAAATGAATATGTCAATGGGCGCTGCTGGTAAAGAAGAACTGTCAAAAATGACGTTTTTGTACGAAAACAGCGCTAGTTCCCCCTCTCGCCACGTTCATTTAAAGCCTTGTCGAACTGTAACAATATTATGACTTAAATCTATTTACAACAGGAATTATAAAGAGTATTCAAGTAGCCTGTAAGAACCACCCTATTTCCAAGGTGTGTTGTCGTCAAAAATTGAAATATTTTATTCTCATTGACTACAATTTACAAGTATCAATTATCTAAATTAACAATTTATATTGTAGCTGTTCCATACAAAAAAAATATTTTATCATTCACAGGCATATCATTCACACCAATCGTGACGTACTGTGAGTATATTTAATTATGAATCATAATTCGTAATTTGCATAAGAATAATAATTAAATTTATTATAATTTAATAAAGCTATTCTCACGATAGAGAATCGCCTGTTAAGTACGCCATTAGTTCTCTATTTTCTGAGAGATTTTTTCCTGCTACTTATTTTTGCATAAAATAAATGTTATCAAAATCGGTTGAGCTTTTTAAGCGTACATAGACAGACACTCTTTCGCATTTATATTCCATATTCTAATATATATACTGTATATGACATTATATAATATTGTCTGTCTGTTACCTCTTCACGTATAACCCGCTGAACCGATTTTGTTGAAATTTGGAACATTCATTTGGTGTCCCGAGAAAGGACATCTAGGATAGTTTTTGTTACGCAAAAACATGTATACGGTTCCCTCGCGAGTCGCGATAAACGACGTTTCGCGCAACGGAGTTGCGGGGATTATATTCTAGCACTAGATGTTCCGCGCGGCATCGCCCGCGTAATTTAGGAATTTCACGGAACCGTACATTTTCCCGCAAAAATAGCCTATGTCCCTTCACGTGATCTATGTTTGCCAAATAAGAATATCATGTTTGCCTAAATATAACATAAAAATTGCTCCAGTAGTTCTTAAGATAATAAGCAATTTTTTATAATTTCCTCCGTTTTTTACACATTTTCCTCTATTTCTTCACTCCTATTTAATTAGTCTTAGCGTGATAAAATATAGCTTATAGCCTTCTTTGATAAATGGGTTATCTAACACTGAAAGAATTTATAAAATCGGACCAGTAGTTCCTGAGATTAGCTAGTTCAAACAAACAAACCCTTCCGCTTTATAATATTACGAGCTTTTGCCCGCGGCTTCGCTCGCGTTAAGAAGTATTATTATATACAAACTTTTATCCCCTATTTGAACCCCTCGGGGTTGGAATTTATCAAAATCCTTTCTTAGCGGATGCCTACGTCATAACATCTACCTGCATGCCAAATTTCAGCCCGATCCGTCCAGTGGTTTGGCCTGTGCGTTGATAGATCACTATGTCAATCAGTCAGTCACCTTTGAGTTTTATATATATATATAGATAGTACATATAGATAAAGTATAGATATAAACATAATAATTTCAATAAATAATTGCGAGTATTGTAGTAGTCGAATCATATATTTTATAGACTGATTAAAATGCAAACTATAAATGCTACGTTTGACGTAGTTTTGTAGGGCATTGCACTAGAAAAATACTACGTCATCAACACGAGGTGTTTTCTGAGTTATACAAAACATCGTATGACTAACTCACAACCAATCACTATAAAGATACCACGTGACAAATTATGCATATAAGAATAAATTGACACTGATGTGATTTTGACTGAAAGCTATGGTCAATGGTTTTTCTTGGGTTTTTCATCTATAGTCAAAATGTAATAAGGTGTCCTCAACGGTCATTGACCTTTTTAGTCTAGGAGCTATATTGTATATTAAAAATTGAACTGTTATAAAAACACAGACTATAATTGTATTTTAGTCTAATTCAGCCATTCTCAAAGTGTTCTTCCTGGAATTACACCAAGGATTTGTAGGGGCTCCGCAAGCGATAAATAAATTACTGTTGTATTGATACAATTCATTCAAAGACAAAACATTATTAACCGACTTCAAAAAAATGTTATCCAATCGACGCGTATGTTCTTTTTAAAATACAGTTATTTTATTTATTATTAAATATTAAATTTAAGTATTTATTTATTTGGGCGTCCGTCAAAAAATGAAACTGTTTAAGAGGGTTCCGCGGTCCGCCACTAAAAAAGCTTGAGAACCGGTGGTCTAATTACATTTTCGCTGTCACTGACCGATCTAAGTTTTTCTAGAGCGTGCGCTAAGTAGCGACTAGCGACTCGAGTCGGCATTATTCAATACAATTGGCACGAGCAACGTTACCAAATCTGCAACTTCGCAAACTGAAAAGGTAGGAGGAAAATAACAATGTTCTAAACATTGTTTAGAACATTGTTTTTTTCCTAAACATGTGGAGGTTCCGAGGTTCCGAGGTTCCGAGGACGACTTCCGAACACGTCGCGCCCCACGTCGCAGACAATACGTGTTTAGTGTTTTAGTGTTAGTGTTAGTTTTTAGTATAATAGGCATGATGACTATTTTTTTTTCTTATCGGTAATTGAAAGACACATAAAAAATAGAAACATCGTTGAAAGAATGACTCTGATAGCATAAAAATTCACCAAGATATGACAATTCAAATATATCATAGAAAGACCTGCCCGAAACGCTCCATACAAAGTGCTACGAAAGTATGACGTCAGTCTTTCGTAGTTTGTACGCATCGGGAGACAACTTTGTTCGACAGGTATATTAAATATTGCGTTTATGAAAGTGGTTTCATAACAAAAGTTGCTTTTAATTGCATAAGTTATCGAATTGTATACAAATATTAAAAAATTTAATTGAAAAAAAAAAATCGACTTGAATATCCAACTTTGAAGGCGCATAACAAAAAAAATACAAATGCTATCAAGCTGGAATTTTGGGAACACTTATTTTTTACCGTGATTTCTTTATTTTATTAACAAAATTCGCTAATCTTTGACCTTGTCATCATCCTTATTGTATGTATGTTAGTCTATAAGGTATTTATAATATGGGCCAAGATGCCTGAATTAAATAAATATAAAAATAAATAAACTAGATGCTGCCACTTGCCAGTGACTTTCGCAATATAAAATCTTGTAAGAACCATTGATATAATATTATGCGCTATGTCCTTCGGCCTTCCCTGTGGTCTACTTTATTTGGTGCAAGCTCAGAACAGGGTGCAAGTAATATATTTTAAAAAAAATTTAATACAATTTTTGATAGATACACTCAAGTTATGACTTTCCAGTTTCTAGATTATAATGTGCTTTCAATTTGATGCAAGATTTTTATCATATTATATTATGCTGCCGCACTCAGAGACGAATATTAATTTCTTAATTACTGTAATTAAATGAAGAGTTCGACATAAGCCCCATAGGCCATAATATACTATTAAATTGAGGTTTTAAATCATCATTTTTCTCTGAATGCGGCTGGTCTCAGACGGCATTCAAATTAAATTATGATTATGAATCAGCAAACTTGTATAAAATTAGCCACAATTTTAATTTTCCCCTCCACAGATTGTGCATCAACTATCAAAACACAGTCATGATTCATATTGTGTCCGCGAATTGAATTTTATCCGAATTTTTGTAACAAAATATTTCCTGAGAATTGTTATCAATTGATTCTCTGTATTTGTGTATCATTACTCTTTTTACATATTTTATGTCTAGTTTTAGAGGTTTTTTGAGAGGAGTAAATTATTATCAATTCACCAGTACTTAATTTTATTGGCTTACCTGTCTCTTGGGAATAATTGTGACGCGAATATCTTGGCTCTGTATGAATGAACCGCGGACGGAAGCCACGGAAGACATGTAATAGGCCCTCGCGTCTCCGTCCTGCGCGAAAGTAGGAAGTAGGAACACGGTCGGGTTTTAGTGGGTACAGCTGCGGCCACTTACCATCTCTTCGGCCGTAGCAAGTCCCACATACCCCGGTGGTCCTTCCCCAACGCTACCGGGGATGCGTAATAGCATTTCCCGACAAAAAGAAAGGTATACAGTATGAACCACACCTCCGTGGTCCAGTGGTCTAGAGCGTGGCTCTTGACTCGGAGGTTGTGGGTTCGATTCCCGCGTTGGAAACATGTTGATTAACATGTTATTTCCAAGTTTGGTTAGGACAATGCAGGCTGATCACCTGATTGTCTGACAAGTAAGATGATCCATGCGTCGGCATGTAAAAAGTCGATCCTGTGCCAGATCTCTCGCCAGTCGTGTCGGTCTTCCGTTCCACTACTAGGGGTTATGACTTATGAGAGTAAAAGGAATAGAAAGTGCTTTTGTGTACTATGCACACACTTGGGCACTATAAAATTACTCCTGCGTAACTGGCCTGGTTTCAAAGAAAACGGCCATCGTCACCGAAACCGATGTGGGAGTTATTATTATGTATGAACATTGAACACATTGCCGATTGATAGGCCAACAAAATATTATTATATGCATATTACGTAGTACTACTTGTACTATTATCTATTCTGTGGTAGTACGTACCGAGTGCTTGGCCAATGACACTGTCTGCCACTGTACTCGGTAGGTCAGGCGGCAGCTTTAATAATTGACTGAAGGTTAAGACTTAAAATAAGATTATTATCATAACACAATTCTCGAAAACACCCAGAGCTTAGCTTATTGACAAACAACATTGGCTATAAACCACACTATTATAGGATTTATACGGCGGCTGTGTTATTATCAACTACCTAGTTAGGCCTTAACTCCTAGTATAAGTACCTAAGTACCTACTTAACCTATAAACTTTGTTAGTACCTTTTAATGGCGTGACTGCCTTGTTTACACTTCTTGCTAACGAAATTGCAGCGATATCGTGCTATTACAAGTGCATTCTACTGTAATTTTGGCAAAAGGGTGTATTGAATTTTGAGTAAGAGCTTTAGTAAGCAGGACTAGAGCAGTGAAGTTTTACAGGCAAAGGGTGAAATAAGGCTTCATTTATTTATCTATTTAGGACCAATAACAGTTTTGCATTAGTTTGGACATTTAAAATAGTGATGAGCAAAACAAGAATCACTGCCTCACTTTAGGCCCGATTCGACCAAACTTGAAGTTACAAGAGTATAACTATCATGAGAATAATTTTACTCCTTCAATTTACTCTAGGGTATTATCGTTTGCATTTTACCAAGTTACTCAAAGAGTATGAAATAAAATGTCAATTATAGTTCACAATGACACCGACCGTGACAGTTGAACCTTGTTGTGCAACTATTCTCAGTTTAATATTTACTCATTTTATTTCATTCATTACATTATCTGTCAAACTCTTCATTAAATTCAAGGTTAATCTTAATTAAATGTCTCTGTGTACGGTGCAGTACGGTGCAGCGGTATTTCATTAAAAAAAATGAATCCATGTATCCCTTGGTCACGACATCACGCGCAAACGGCTGGACCGATTTTGCTGAAATTTGGTCTAGAGATACATTGAGTCTCGGGAAAGAACAAGGGATACTTTTGTCCCGAAAATTGTATGGTTCCTGCACAGTAAACTCATGATTTTCGCCTAAACTATCCAATCTGTTTTGATGAAATTTGGTATGGAGAATGGAGGATACTTTGAGTCTCAGGAAAGGACAAAAGATACTTCTTGTTCCGGAAAAATGTACGATTACTGATATACTTTTATGATTTTCGCCTAAACTAATATATTTAAGTAATCTATTTTAATGAAATTTGGCATGGAGATACTTTGAATCTCGGCCCTCGGGACAAGGAATGCTTTTTGTCCCGGAAAATATACTTCTCGCGCAATATACTTTTATGATTTACGCGTAAACTATTCTACAACAACATAAATTAAGGTCCAGGCGGACGAAGTCGCGGGCAACAGATAGTTATAAATAAAATCTTAAAACCGCCTTATTTGAAAAATATTATTTTTAGCCAAATATTGTCTCAAACTCAAAAAGTTTGAGTTTGAGATAAAATCTGTTGTATTATTTTTTTAAACTCCCCAGTTAGTAGATTGCGATACTAATTTTGGCTACATTCGTGATTCGTCTACTATGCTCACTGTGTCAAGGTTAGTTCCCTAGATTCGCTATTTCCCGTTTTGTTCTTAGATCCGCTTTTAGTTTCGCATCGGAAATGAACTTTATTCCTGGGACATAAGGATGACCTACTCTCTAGAGTAGAATCTTGACTCTAGACTCTAGAGTCTAGAATCTATATCATAATACCATGATATCACTAATTTTTTATTCATAATCATAATCATAATCATTTATTTGCCTTGAATGTAGGTTACAAAAGTTCTTACAATATTATAAATGGTACAAACATTCTGCTATAAGTAGCGTGCAAATGTTATACTTAATAGTAGAGAGCATGCATAGAAATTAATTAATAAGTTATATTACTAAACAAAATATAAAGTATGTCAAAAAATAATTATCTATATGAAACAAATAACTTCTTAATCAAACTTAATATTCATCATAAGTTTAAAACTTATACTATTAAAAGGGGAACAAAAACTGAAATATCTATAATTTCATATTAAGTACCTATTTAATATTGTTACAAGGAACAAGACAAAAATGTACAAAAAATGTTACACCCATGTTTAAGGATACTCAAAATATAATAATTGATTGTACAATAATTCTCCTGTAATGCAAGTCTAGGGTTGCCAGGCGTCCGGATGAAGCCGGACACAGTCAGGCTTTTTGGTTGCGTGTCCGGCCAAAATAAGAGGAGTCCGGCTTTTGTAGAGCTTTGAATCAATAATTTTATATGAAAATATACTCATTTTAGAAGGTTTTTGCACCTAATAAAATGTAAAATTGTATGTTAAATTGTTTTAATAAAACAGAAAATTACGAACGTATTCCTACACAAAGAGTTCAGATTCTAAGTAGGTATTCGATAGCAGGACCATAAAGCAGGACTTTTTTGTACAAATGTCCGGCCAAGCCAGCTGCTTTGTCCGGCTTTTCGGTTTAGCGACCTGACAACCCTTAATGCAACACATTGTTAATAAAGAATTGAATAACATATTTATATACAATCCCATTATTAACTGACGATAATAACATTTTATGTGTGAATATTATTATAATGTTGATAAATTTATTATATATATATATATACTCTTCTCACGATGTTTTGTTGATTAATAGAAATCTTAAATTATTTCTTTCTTTCTACCTACTATTGTCCATAACTAACGAACAATAATAATTATTATTTACTAGCTGTTGCCCGCGACTTCGTCCGCGTGTCCACGCGGACGAAGTCTTATAGTTGTTCCCGTACCTTAGTTTATAGTTGTTCCCGTACATCGATTGAGTCGTTTACACGCAAATCAGAAAAGTATATTGTGTGGGAACCGCACATTTTTCCGGTACAAAAAACATTCCTTGTCCCAGATTCAAATTAGTATTTTCAATCTCCATGCCAAATTTCATCAAAATAGATTAAATAGTTTAGGCGAGAATCATAAAAGTTTATTGTGCGGGAACCGTATATTTTCCAGGATAAAAAGTATCCCTTGTCCTTTCCCGAGACTGAAAGTATTGCCATACCAAATATCATCAAAATAGATGATTTCCTTTTAGTATTAGCGTGATAAAATTCTGTTAGTCTTAGCGCAATAAAATATAGCCTATAGCCTTTCTCGATAAATATGCTATCTAACATTGAAAGAATTTTTCAAATCGGACAAGTAGTTTCTGAGATTAGCGCGTTCAGATAAGCCCTTTCAAATAAATTCCCCCCGTTTTTTCCACACTTTCCTCTATTTCTTCGCTCCTTTTAGTATTAGCGTGATAAAATATAGCCTATAGCCTTCCTCGATAAAAAGGCTATCTAACAGGATAAAGGAAGCCTAGGTAGTAGATGTAGGTACGGTTGTTTGACAGCAATCTTCGCGACATGTGACTTTAACATTAGTTTGTTGTTTGCTTAATCATAATTCATAATCATGATAAAATGACTGAACTCTGAGTATGTTCATATTATGATTACATATTATTATTTATTAGTATACTGTACTCGGCGAAACAGTTCAGTTCAGCTGTTGCGGTGTGAGACTCCCGCGACGCCGCTGTACTTGTCCGCTGCACTGGTCCACGATGGCCGTGCAGGTCGAGGAACTACATCAGGAGCAAGACCCACTTCGTCTTGAAGATCGAGCGCTTGGAGTCCCGCCACAGAGTGAATCGTCGCGCCCCACGTCGCGCCCCACGTCGCAGGTCACAATACGTATTTACTATTTAGTGTTAGTTTTAGTATAATTATATTATACTGTATGTTAGTCTACTTACAAGGACTTAAATAAGTTAAATGTAAATAATTGAAACATGGCGGTAGCGGTCATTGACTCCCTGTCAAAAACTTGTCATTTTCTATACAAAGCCGCGATTGACAACATCTGACACTTCTGTGTCAATCGCGTGTACGTGTATAGAAAATGACAAGTTTTTGACAGGGAGTCAATGACCGCTACCGCCACGTTTCGCCGAGTGTAGTATTCTTAACAATTTTCTAGGTGTTTAATGAACGTCCCAGTACTCATTATCATTACTGTGTCATGTGTTGGCTTCTGTGACAGTTGACGTCACGATCGGTGACGCGTGACACGGTGTGATCCAATTCCGGCGGGTCAGTGACCCCGCGACCGCGCTGACCGTGAAACTACTGCCCACTGTATTCACAAACTAACAGATGGCGCCCACTGTTGTCCTTCGAAAATAGCAGGTGGCGCTGTGTTGTGTGTAAATCGTGCTGCAATCTTTAAGTTGTCTAAATCCATGGACCAAACTTCGTGTTTTTTTTTTTATGAAATAAGGGGGCAAACGAGCAAACGGGTCACCTGATGGAAAGCAACATCCGTCGCCCATGGACACTCGCAGCATCAGAAGAGCTGCAGGTGCGTTGCCGGCCTTTTAAGAGCGAATAGGGTAATAGGGGAGGGTAAGGATGGGAAGGGAAGGGAATTGGGGATGATAGGGAAGGGAATTGGGCCTCCGGTAAACTCACTCACTCGGCGAAACACAGCGCTAGCGCTGTTTCACGCCGGTTTTCTGTGAGAACGTGGTATTTCTCCGGTCGAGCCGGCCCATTCGTGCCGAAGCATGGCTCTCCCACGTATAAATTTTAAATTTTAATGTTTGCTTCAATATTATACACTTTAATAATTACTAGCTATTTGACCGAGCTTTGCTCGGTATTCGATAAAACACGAATAAAATGACATTTTCTAAAAATGATTCATAGCTAGATCGATTTATCGCCCCCGAAACCCCCTACATACTAATTTTCATGAAAATTGTTGGAGCCGATTCCAAGATTACAATTATATATACAATGTGTCCCGACACCGGTGTCAGATCCTTTGATGTCATGATCTATGGCATATTTTATCGACAAATTGGCCATCAAATTTTTTTCTCTCTCTCACGGTTGTAAAATGGCAACCATTTTAGTTTTTCTCGGGCTTTCACACTAATCTGACCAGTACTCTTCATGTAAATATCCTATGAAGGTAAAAAAGATCTCATTTGATAGCTAAATTTGTGGACTACGCTTACACAGGCAATATGTTATAAATTTCGTGGAATTAAACATAGAAAAACCAAAGTTTAAGAAAAAAATTGTGTATTTTTTAATTAATGGCTTTTTGTGAAAAATCTAGCACATTAAACTGGTTTTTTTTTGTTTTAGAAAGATAGAGGAGGTTTTTATCTTAAATAAATTCTTTACTTCAATGCTCTAAGTCAGATAGTTTAGAAGTTATATGCCATAGATCATGACATTAAAGAATCGAACACCGGTGTCGGGACACATTGTATACAAGAATTGCTCGTTTAAAGATATAAGATTATTACAGTAGGTCTGTCTGGGTCTGTCTTTTTCCTTTTTCACGCCTACAGCGCTGTACTGATTTAAAATATTAATGGTCTGGTAACCTATAATATTTTGAATCTCAGAAAAGGACAGTCGAAGTTTTTATAGCAGCAAAATGTAAGATTCTCCGCGATAAACAAAATTCAAACAAAATCAAGCGCCAGTCGCAACGAAGTTGCGGATGTAACATTTATTTTAATACTTAATAAAAAAAATTAGACAAGGCCAGCTATATATTTTATGATAGATATACATATAAGAATTAAGATATCGTACCGGCATATAGGTATTACACGCTCATAGGCATCCATTACAAGGTAGGTTTTGCTGTCAGTTTTACGGAATTGACTGTCGCTTGCATGAGCGTGTAATGGATGCCATACAAGCGATAGTCAATTCCGTCAATCATGAATTATGTTTGACTGATGGTGACTGATGCACTGACGAATGGTATTAGACGGTCACTCAATTCTCTTCAGTTTTATGTCAGTCAAAGTCAAAATTTTCAAAGGTTACGTTTCAATTATTTTTTTTGTCACATGTGACAACACTCACTCATAATCCGTGACTGATGGATGCATGAAGCAAAATTCAAAATATCCAGATTTTCGTCAATCAACTTCTTGCAACCGTCATTCACGCTCTTACACGGTAGGTTAACCATCAGTTACAGCCATGACTGTGGTAAAAGTTAAAACTGACAGCAAAACCTTCCGTATAATGGATGCCGACTTATGATCAATAGTAATTTTACAGTTCTTGAGCATGTCTTCTTCGTAAACAAATTAAGCACCAGTGTTTTTGGAATGCCACAATATTAATTATAGCAAACAGGTATTGGGTCCGTCGACCGGCAGCGGTGTAATTATGATGAAATTCAGCTGCACATTCGGAACCGGTCGGTCGGGTACGTGAACGAATTACGCCCAAAAGACGTTGACCCTTGAGCCTCGCGAATTAGCTTAGGTTATAATATGCCAAAAATCGTCTACGTCTTTACATTCATTAGCTTTTGAATGTCATTCAATTACATAAATAAATTACACAAATTAATTGATCAGTTTCTTACGTCAATTATGTATATTGTATGAAGCTAAGAAATTAGCACAAAAATTAGTCTGTGCCGCCCGCGCCAGAACCGCGCTCTATAGTTCATGCAAAGGTAGAGTCAGCAAAAAAAAACAAGTTTTTACGTAATGGCAATTGGCATATTATGCTTGACATTTATGTTTTTTTTTTTGGCGGGCAATTTGCGCTATTCAGAATGACTTTGATATTTTTGTTTTTATGAATTTTAATTATAAGATTTTAAGGAAATAATCATTCAACGACTTATATGACATTAATATTAGAGATTAGGATTATTAGGAATTTGTAAATTTAATAGCTCCAAGTATTATAATTTGTTATTATAATACTTGGAGTAATAAGTAATTACTAATTAGTAATTAGGTATTGTATCTGGAACTTGGAAGTATTGGTCCTTGGAACCGATTAAAGAAAATCCTTGTGATTTTCTTTAAATATTATTTTTTTTACAGGAAAAAATGTTTTCTAAGAAATTCTAGTCTAGACCAATAATAATTGGTCCAGAAACTAGTTAGCAGCGGGTAGACCACCCACCGCATAATTCGGAGAATCACTTTAGAAACAAACACGGAACAACTGATGAAAACAATGCGCGTGCGCAATTATAAATTGATTCATTATGATTTATGACGTACATACATATTCTTACTGACTAAATTAGTAGACAGACTGAGGATGGTAAAAATGACAGCAACGCTAGAAGAACAGGGGCGAATTTCAAAATTGTATTTAAATACATAGTTTAGACTGGAGGAGGAGGAGCGTAAAAATATAATGCAAGATTTAGAAAAATGTAGTCACAAAATATGTGCGAAACCCGGTGGCGGATAATCGCAGTTTGCGCGGTGCAAAAAGTGATTTGCATGCCAAGACCGACTGCCACGTCACAGGCGATAAGATAGCGGACAAAATATCTCGACTGACGACCGCGAGTGTCGTTCAAACCCAACACCAATTCGAGACTTCACAACAAACATAAGACGTAGTCAAGATAAAAGTCAAATCCAAGATCGTAAGCTGGCGATCGAGCGATAATCCATTCTGGATTATAATATTTATTGCAAGCAAGGACGTTGAAATAATAGCTATTATTTCAATGTCCTTGATTGCAATATTGTATAGTGTTACAAAGATTTCAGTGTATGATTAATTATATTGTTCTAGAATATTGGCCTTTACCGACAATAAACATAAGAATTTGTTATTTGCGCGCCCGAAATTAAAGATGTATTTACTACTTACAAGATGTTCCGTGCGGCATCGCCCGCGTAATTTAGGAATTTCACGGAAACCGTACACTTTTCCGCAAAGAATATTATATTATGTAGTATGTATTATACACGTAGTGTATTCTTCATGTGTGCCAAATAACATAAAAATTGCTCCAGTAGTAATAATGAGCAATTTCATATAATTTTCCCCGTTTTTTTCCCACATTTTACTTTGTATCTTCGCTCCAATTAGTCTTATCATTAAGCCTATAGCCTTCCTCGATAAATGGGCTATCTAACACTGAAATAATTTTTCTAATCGGACCAGTAGTTCCTGAGATTAGCGCGTTCATACAAACGAGCTCTTCAGCTTTAATCTTAATATATATATTTCTTGTGTGCGTGTGTATGTGACTGAACTCCTCCTAAACGACTGGACCAATTTTGATGAAATTTTTTGTGTGTGTTCGTGGAGATTCGAGAATGGTTTAGATTTACAGTTTGGTCTACTGGAAAATGTTTTTTCAATTAATTTCTTATTTATAAGGAGTTGTTGATTTTGGAATGTTTTACATTAGATCCGGCGGACGGCGCTATCATCGCATTCAATATTATTCTATTTCAATTTTAGTTTGTCCTGACAGATGGTGCTAGGATTAATTTGAAAAAAATTTTGTTATTCAATTCATGTGCTGATTAAAATATTAAATAAATAACACATAGGCTACAATTTTAACCGACTTTCAAAATGGGGGAGGTGTTATGTTCGTTTTCTTATATTCAACGATTACTCCGCCGTTTGTTAACCGATTTTCAAAATTTTTCTTTTGGTATATAGGGTATCATCCCAATTTGGTATTATATTCAGAAAAGTGGTGATCTGATGAAGGATCCATAAGTAATCGAGGGAACTCCTCAAAACTTATAGGGAAACATATGGTGACTTCGGTTTCGTGAGAAGTATTCTAAGCATATGCTACCAACAAGTAAAATTTTGCACCGAGATATACCTGGTATACCGTGGTTCGGAAGGTGCTGAGAGAATTCCTGATTCTTTATAGATACAAGTTTGGGAGTTTCGGCGTTGTTTTAAGAACAGAAAGCATATGCTACTATGCAAATTACATTCTTCATCATCATCATCATCACTACCATATTATACCATTTCATAGTCTTTTAGATCGAGACTCGAGTTTGTCAAGCGATAATTAAAAAAAATCTATATCTACCTAATATTATAAACCTGAAGAGTATGTTTGCTTGAACGCGTCAATCTCAGAAACTACAGGTCCGATTTAAAAACTTATCTCAGTGTTAGATAGATCATTTATCGAGTAAGACTCATCATTTATCGAGAAGGTTATATTATATTATTACTCTAAGACTAATACGACAGAAGAAACTCAGGAAAATATGGGAAAAACGGGGGATATATTTTTTATGGGAAAATGTACCTACGGATTCTGTAAAATTTCTAATTTACGCGGGCGAAGCCGCGCGGGACATCTAGTATCTTATAATTATACTTACATATAAAAATAAAATTCTCGTGTCACAATGTTAGTTACCGTACTCCTCCGAAACGGCTTTACTTACTACTGGGTACTTTTTATATTGATAAGTGCATTTGTTGAATAGGTACTTAATTATTAGTAAATTATTAAAACTCGAGACTGACAGCGACCATTGTTTGTGCAACGGGATAGCGATGGACGTTGCCATGGTAATGGACACTAATGGTCCGATTTGAAAAAATCTTTCAGTGTTAGATAGCCCATTTATCGAGGATGGCTATAGGCTATATTTTATCACGCTAAAATTAATAGGAGCGAAGAAATAGAGGAAAATGTGGCAAAATCGGAGGAAATTATTTAAAATTGCTTATTATCTTAAGAAACTACTGGAGCAATTTTTATGTTATTACTTATTTGGCACACATGAAGAATAGGCCACGTGAAAGGACATAGGTTTCTTTTTTTTTGCGGAAAATGTACGGTTTCCGTGACATTCCTAAATTACGCGGGCGAAGCTGCGCGGAACATCTAGTATTAGTATAGATTTTCCTAACCGTCTCAAGCAAATTCAAGTCAAAAGTCTCAAACAACTCAGGTCAGACTACGAATATAATAAGACAATAGTAAAGAGATTAAAAACAAATTCTAGATCGAGCAGAACGAAAGGCTAAATAGGAATTCCATTGACAACAACGAAAGTTCTCAAGCGATTATAAACGCCGTTTACGGAAGCTATCAGCATCTTACTGGCCCAGTGACCCTCTAAAAATAGTTTCAATATCTACAATTGGATAAACGTGCGACTGACTGAACTCCGTTAAACATAATATAGCGTTAAAACTAGTTGAGGAATTAAACAAGTTCAGTAGTTTACATTATCTTAAACTAGTTTATCACGTTTAAATAGTGACATAGGTTTAGGCCTACTTGCTCCGATCCGATCGATCGATTGTGATTTGTGGCAACTGGCAAATCTTTTGTTCTGTTTGTCTGGTTTAGATGGTTATCCTGGTGTAAGTTTCACAGATGTGATGCTATGATGCTCACAAGCCGACGGCCACAGTCCTTGCAAAATTCTTAGCTTATCTATTTTTAATAGATTAAGCTCTCTTATAACACTATTTTCTTACATAAGTAGATATCTTCCATGTCTGATACAGAGATTTCTGGCCCTTTAAGTTCTTACGGTTTGGTAAAACATGTTAAAATCTATTGCATTGAAAAAGCTTGTACAACATAAATTAAAAACTTATTGAAGTCTTATACTGTTGACGCCAGTTGACGCAAGTAATTTATTTGTATTTTCTAGACATACAGTTATTTTGCTTTTGTTTTCGTCGGGCAGACGTGTACATGATCTTACACACTGTAAGAATAGTGGTTTAAAATTCTTAATGTGATTAATTTATTTAGTCATAACTAAAACGAACAGTTCTGATTCTAGGCAATCTAGCTGGAAGATTTTAAGCAATCGTAGTAATAAGCAACCTTGCTGTTTACTGGCTTAAATGCTGTAATCACTTTTTTCATCGCAGGCGTAGCGATTAGCGAAGCTAAATGTGCAATTTATTTACGAGTTTGCGAGGAAAACCATCTGCCGCCTTTAGCTGGCGGTATCAAAACTAACTTGTCTGAGACAACTGCACCACCAGGTAACGTCCGCTCAGCTATGGCTGAAAGTTGGATAGACAATGTATCCATTCATGAAATACTTTTGGGCCGTTATTGAAAATCAGTTTTTGGTGTAATAATTGTGTAAAAAAGTGTTTGAACACTGGATTTTCTATTCCATCACTCTTATATCACCTATATATTCATTTATAAAGTTTTAGAAGTATTCCCACAAGGAATTACTATTTTTATTTTATATTGTTATATTTTCTTTTCACATTGGCGTCTTACTTTTATTTTGTCACATTGGCGTACATCATCACCAGGCGATAACAAACACGTCTCAATTATTATGCTTCAAATAACGGTCAAGTGTTTAATAGCAGCGTTTTACCCTGAAATAAAACGCTTATTAAATACTTACCTTATTTGAAGCATAACTTTATTTCTGCCTGGTGTAATTTCGACTCAATGATCATAGTCGAGCGGGAATTCTCCCTCTACCTGCTCGATGATGGCGCCAAGGTTGACAGAGCTACCAACATTCAGGAAAGAAAAGGAGGTAAAATCTGCGGAAACGGAAGTGCCTATCTCAATTATTATGCTTCAAATAACGGTCAAGTGTTTAATAGTATACCTACCTGTACTTACAATTCGTATTTGGAATAGTTGTCATTTGTCATTTATAAACGGGTTACACTCGAGTGGCCATTTTTTGTGGCTTGTAAGTTGTAATACACTATGCAAAAAGTGATTGATTAAAAAATAAAACAGCGAAATTATATATTTCTTCAATACGATCCTGACTCAGCGTTTACAGTTAATTATGTAACGGGATATTGAAAAGGAACTAGATTAGATTCAGTAAGAAATTAATGAGTTTTAGCAGGATAAAACTGAAAATTATGCCCCATCAACGTGTTTTTACGCCTGCTTTGAAATTATGAGTACTTACATAAAAATATTTAATGGGAAACCATATAAGGAAATAAGAGTACGTAAATTAATAATATTATGAGCAGATATTCTACAATAGGTATACTCAGTCCAGGAATGCTTCCCCGGAAATTGATGTTATTACGAATTTAAAGGTTCTCTTTCATGAACCTTTTTCATGAATTCACTTACCTAAACGTTATTTCAATGACTACTAATTACATAACTTTACACAGAAGGGACGTTATGAGTTATGACCAAGAGAAATGAATAATTTATTAAGTACTTATGCATAAATGTTTTATTTCTAATTATTATGTATTACTATTCGCGTAACTGGGTGCAGCAAGTTCGCAACAGGTTCTATAATAAGACAATTGAGCTAGCTGTATTATTATGGCTTCAAGAGTTAAAATTACATTTACTTACTAGTTAGTCGCGACATTTTCAATTTCGTAACTTACATTTTAAACTTCTATTTTTGCTCTGACTGTACTCTGCAAATTCAAATGGAAGAAAAAGAAATCCGCACACCAAAGTGGAGTAACTGATAAATTCACAACTTATTTTGTCCATGACAATACTACATGACGTAGTAACAAGAATATTTTTTAATTTTTTTGGACTTCTCATTTTTTTTGTATTTCAAAGGAGATTATTTTCTTTATTCAAAAATGTACCGTTATCAAAATGTAATAATGTTAATGGCCGACAGGGATTATGCACGTCATACGTGCAGGTTTATTACACTCGTGGTAAATTCCTGACCACAATTTCTTGTTTCCCAGAATGACTGCAACTCACATTACAAATTTAACATAACTATTACAATAATAATAATAATTGTAATTTTTACTTGACTGAATGCTGCCGGGAGAACACATTTATAGGATGTGAAATAAAAAATAAACTAGAAAAAATCATAGAATGCTAGCAAAGTAACAGTGCATAAATTGCCTTATTAACGAATTATTGAATATAGAAATTACAACATTTTAATAATTATTATAATTTATACCGAGCGTCTTAATAAACACTATCGACTAATCTGGCTTCAAATCAAGTTTTAATTTTCTATTACTAAAATAAGTACGAGCTATAAATACATATAGCTTTAGTTAAGCTTACAAACGCTTCCAGAACTAGTTTTTAGGTACTTATGTAAATTATTATCCATGATATAAACCGTTATTCTACTTATAAGGCTTTCGACCCCGGAGCTAAAATAAATATTTAATTACGCAAAGGTTCGTGCGAATATTTTCCGTGAACATGAATCTTGAATTAAATGCAAATACTTTTCGAGATTTTTTACGAGAAAGACGCCCAGTTAAAGCATGACATGTTTGGTGTCACTTATGAGGGTATTTTAAGTGACGCAGCATCGTACATACGGTAAAAGCGATTTAAAAAATGGCAGGAAATAGTTTGATACGTGGAAGACGATGAAAAGATTGCCATGGAGCCCCAGAGGATTAAAATTGAAGGCAATAAAAACTTCATTACAAAAAGCATTAAAAAAGGTCAGAAGCATCCCAAAACCAGAAAATAAGGACTTATTTTTTCCTTATCGGGATATTCGTAATTTTTAGACATTGCCCATTGGATTTTATTTGCATTTGTAAATGAAACAATTAAGCAAGTGTCAACAATACCTAATATTTTCTGAAATATGCAAAAATTAGCTCAAAATAAGGAATCACTTTTGCTTGTCAGTATTAGGTATGACATTTTGCGTAAAGTATATTAAATATATGTAATTATATATACTAGAGATCGCCCAATGGTCGAAATTCGACCTTAGTTTTAACGACAGTAGGACTACTACCTATATTTTGTAAGAAATAATCACTGACTTTACGAACTTTATGAAAATAATATTGACTTTATCTTTTTTATTCAACGATTTCAGACTGGCCATGTAAGCATTGTCTAATAGTATCTTAGATCCAATAAAATAAACTATAATCCATTTTCAATTTGTCAACTTGTTGTCAACAGACTTCAACCATAAATAAAAGAGTATAATTCGTATGTAAAGGCTTGTCACTCAAAAATCTGTCATTTCTCATGTGTGTGTGTTGTAGAGTGTGTAATGTTTTATTTAAAAAAAAAATGATAAAAGCATAATTTCAAAATAATATTAGCTCGATGCACTCCTTCACCATATAAACTATAACTGTGCAAAATTTCATGCACCTACGTTTCCCCATTTTTCGTAAAAAGGGTTACAAAGTTTTTCGTTCGCGTATTAATATTATGATAATATAATACCTATACTTTACGTACAATGTTATACCTAATACTACGCACCCGGCATACCTATTAGGTATATTTCATTTTAAAAAATGTTATAACATTCTATATTTTTAAATTATTAAAAAGCGTAATTAAATACATAATATTATTATGTACCTATGTATGTAGGAACTTGAATAATTATTATTCACAAAATGACCTTGCTAGTCACTGTCTGCAAAGTAATTTTTCTTAACTAAATGAATAATAAATTGCCAAGGACAAAGGCGGCTTCAAATAACTAATATAAATAACTAATAATAAATAACTAATTAATATAATAAATAAATAACTAATACCAAGTAAAGGTCAAATAGGCATGATGACTATTTTTTTTTCTTATTGGTGATCGAAAGACCTTCAAAAATAGAAACATCGCTGAAAGAATGATTCTGATAGCTTAAAAATTCACCAAGATATGACAATTCAAACATCTCACAAAATAGTCCTGCCCGAAACGCTCCATACAAAGTGCAACGAAATATAATTTCGTTGCACTTTGTATGGAGCAACCACGGACGTAAAAAAAATACGGACGGATCGCCATTAAGAAATGAGTGAAGCACCCTTAATAAGCCCAGGCGATCATACGTACACATCTTGCACACACACTCGCACTGTAATAAGCCGATCGTACCGCCATTACGCAATTAGACTGCATCGCGGTGACACGTCTTTGTCATTCATAAATAAAAATAAATATGCCATCTTGTGTTGTAAAATGGTGCAAGAACAATACAACCTTACACAAAAAACATCAAGGAATAACCTTTCATAGGTAAGATAACATATTTTTAAAGTATTTTGATAAAATAATGTAAATATTAATTCAACTTCAACAGGTCAGTAATGTCCATAACAAAGTGGGGAAATTTTCCCCAAACCGGGGAAAATTTTAAATTATTTTTAAATAATCAAATAATTAATTTTATTGTCTTTTATTAGTGTCATGTAAGTATTTAGCATACTATTGACCAGTAATTAGGCAGGAATACAATAATAGGGGTGTAGACAGTAAACGAAATCTAATACAAGTTATTGCCTTTTTGAGAGTTTGTATTATAGAATTACCGAAAATTGACATATTTTACTTAATAACTTTATAATATTTTTTATATTTAATAAGTGATTTTTTTAATTGAAATAAGAGTGTATTTATTTTTTATACATATTTTAGGTGTAACAAAATACTTATGTACTATCAGAGAAGTTGATTCCTATGCAAATCGGGGACATAAGTAGTTTGGTTGCGTTACGTCAAACCCAGCCGACAGATCACAATTAACATTGAATTGACATCTTATTCGACCAAATAACGTTGGTCTGTCAATTGCATAGGAATCAACTTCCTTGATGGTACATCTGTAAAATAAATATATTTCCTAAAAATAGTCTACACCCCTATTAATTTCTTAATTTACAAAAGTGGATATAATTGTTGTTTGACGACCTCTGTGGCTCAGTGGGTGGGCTGTCGGTAGCTCAAGCCGGGGGTCGCGGGTTCCAATCCTGCCGACGGAACAAAAAGTTTTCAAAGTTCCTGGGTCATGGGTGTGTATTAAATATGTGTATCATATAATAAAAATCTTAAATATACGTATAGTATAACAGTATTAAATATATTTCCGTTGTCTGGTACCCGTAACACAAGTCCTTCAGGTACTTAGCACGGGGTCAGACTGACGTGGTGTGAAGCGTCCATAGATAAAATTGTTGTCTTAGATTTCCTTCAGTAGTAGGGGAGGGAAGGTGCTATTGGTGTAGTCACCCGAGCGTCATTGAGACCTAGTAGGAATGAAAATATTGAATGGACCTCTAGACCAGGAATAAAATTTAACACCATGTTAGGTGATTTGATTTGACGTTAATTTAACACCATGTTAGGTGATTTGATTTGACGTTAGCGCATGGTAGAACTCTTGATAGCTCTAACAGGCCGTTAACTGATTTAACAAGCCATTATTTATTTAACATTACTTGATTGTTTGATGAAACGGGTTACGGGACTTCAGTATCTTATATCTTTTCGTATACAGGTTTCGTATATAGGTTTCGGGGGCGATAAATCTATCTAGCTAGGAATAATTTTTAGAAAATGTCATTTTATTCGTGTTTTATCGAATACCGAGCAAAGCTCGGTCAAATAGCTAGTAATAATTTTATTATTGTAAATTTTTGTACATAATCATTATTACTAATAATGTTATGTAAATAAAATACTTCTCTGTACGTAACATGTGTTTTTTTTTCTATCTATAGTATCATAAAAATAATATTTTCATTATGACATCTTTAACAACCGCTTACATTTCTGAAGCGAAAAAAACATAAAAATATGTTTAAGTATAAAAAATACATTTAACTTGTCTGAGTTTACAAAATTTAAAAAGTAGGGAAATTTATGATTTATATGGCAACCCTCATATCACGCACACGTCCTACACGGGCGGCCATAACTAGGCTTCACTCGTGATTAGAGAAGGTTACGTCCGTATTTTTTTTACGTCCGTGGGAGCAACGTTGAGTTTTTCATATAATATCATTGGAGCAACGTCATAAATGCCGTCACTCTTTCGTAGTTTGTAACTTTGTACGCATCGGGAGAGAACTTTGTTCGATATGTAAGTATATTAAATGTGGCGTTTATGAAAGTGGGTTTCATAACAAAAATTGATTTTAATTGCATGAGTTATCGAATGATATACAAATATTAAGAAATTTAATTGAAAAAAAATCGACTTGGATATCGCACTTTGAAGGCGCATAACAAAAAAAATTCAAATGCTATCAAGCTGGAATTTTGGGAACACTTATTCTTTACCGTGATTTCTTTATTTTATTAACAAAATTCGCTAATCTTTGGCCTTGTCATCATCCCTATTGTGTTGCTTATTCGATTTTCGATAGGTACTTTACAAACACGAGCTCATGCGATCAACCGTTACTTGTCAAAAGTATGCAAGTCACAAAAAGTAAAAAAAAATATCTTATCTAGAAATTAGAGCCAATGCCGATTGTTACATACACGTCCTACCCGATAATTCAATTATTATTAAACTTTTATGGCCCTGATATAGTTATAATTTTGTAGATAAAAATTAATTAAGTAATAAATAATAATCCAATCACTTACGTCATAGCTCCAAGTGCAGGAAACGCCGGCGAATTTGGCCACACAGCGGCCGAGCTCCACATCTTCGTGAGTGGTGTACAGGTGCTTCAGACAGTACTTCACGTGGGGGGCCACCCTCCTCAAGGTCTCTCGAGATATGAGCACCCCCGGCCCGCCCATACAAAAGTTCTCGTTGTAGTCCAAGGCCAGCGCGTCCCTCTCGGCGCTCGTGCCGCGACCCGCCTGCCCTATAAACTGAGGCTTCGTGCTGTCCACCGACCGAAGGAACTCCCCCAGCTTGTCCCCCCTAACGTAAACATCGTCGTCGGCACGCATGAACCACTCGAACCTCTCGCCATACTTTTCGTACATGTACAGTAGCATAAGAAACGATTTCTTCTGAGGAGGGTAGCTGTCGTCCACGTTCTTGAGAGGGATCAAAGGCAGCCCGGGAGCTCGGGAAACTTCGGAACTAAAAAATGCAATCCGCCCCGGCAAATCTTTCGCCCACGTTTCGAATACTGCTTTAGCTCTAGTCTTTAAATATTGTTCCGCTGTCATAACACCTACAAACACTAGCGTACTGTTGGAATTTTCTACCGTTTCGTCCGGCCTCAACCCTATCACCGTGACTGGGTCCGGAGCCACATACAGTTTTGCGGCATCGGGACACGCTTCTATGGAAGTCCTAGACGAGGGTCTTAAGCACAATTTGAGGAAAACACCAAGGGTCACTCCGGCCACGATCCCCGCCGCGAGATGCATCCATTTACCCCTTCGCGGCATCTTGAGAGAACTGCCTCAATAAACTCCACTCCCACTGCTACCCGAACACATGTGTGCATTCCAAGAATAGTCTTTTTATCCCTTTTTTGTCGGGGTGAGGCTTAGCGACCCGCTTTTATATTCGACGGATCACATGGCTGGCGTAATGTCACGTCACGCGAAATCGAATACCACTATCGCGGTGTCACGAGCTAACTATCGAATTTGCAGATGTTATCGAGGGAGCGAGTGCGGCGAGGTGCGACGTGTGTCGAAATTCGAGTCGTACATTTTACGACGGGGCGGTACATCAAACGCGTTCGACTCGTGCGCCGCCCGCGGCTAAACTGGACCGTCTCAAAACAAAACTCAAGCAGCGGTAATTCGGACTGTCCGCGCAATATCGCGTCTCGTTCCCTCGCGCGATAACGGCGATTCCGTCCTTATCGCAGCTAATAATACGAGCTGGATTCAAATGAGCTCGGCCCATTCATCGGGCCGCGCCGCGCAAGCCGGCGAGACACACAATGAGCCGTTCTCACTTCTTGCGAGCGGGCATTGTCTGAAGTAGCGGAAACATTTCACTACAATATATTTTGAGGAACTAGTCGGCGTCGTCAAAGCCAAAGATCTCATAAACGCTTTTAATGTTCTAGGATGAACGTTCTGTCTGCGATTGTTGCAATTGTTTCAAGTTTAAACAGTTTTAACGAACAGTGGGAATGTTTTCATTACAGTTTCAATACATTAGTTTTTATAAGATTACTGTAGAAATATTTATTATGTAGGTAGGTATTTAAATTAACTGAAAAATAATCAAAAACTTATTAGAATATTTTACTCAAAACCATTTCAAAACCCATTTATATTTTCAAAAGTTATTTTAATTACTTTTAAATTCACCAATGTAAAACTATAAATTGTAAAATTTGACAGTTTGGAGGATATTTTATTACTCAAATAATTTTATACCCAATTTGTGGGTTACGTAACCTCTTCCATAAACAGGAATATTAGAATAGAATCTTCATCATCGATCGCGAATCGCGATTCGCGTCATATTTTTCGAAAAATATCCTTTTCGCTGAAGCACAATGCTGAAGCAAAATATTATTTAGAATTTAATATTTTTTAATTAAAATGTTCTTTTCTTCGATCTTTAGGAGTTTAGGAGTTTTCTTCGATCCAAAAATTTGTTACTAAATTATTATTTATTAAATTAGCTGATTTTAACAAAAAAATACTTATACTTACTTAAATTATTACAATAGAACACAGTTAACTTTTTTACTTATTTCTTTAACGTTATTTAAGTACTTACTAATCTATACATTATGTGGCGGTAGGTACCCACAATTCGCCTTACATTTCTGCATCGCGCTATCGAAGTTTTCTGGAGCGCGTCAGTATATATACGACAGCTGAGATGTATCACTTGGGCTCCGGCCTGACCAGTGACCGAGCATAACACCTCGCTCGGTCGGAAGATCTTCCTTTGGCCACCACACATATTATCCCACACATACATATAAATAAAATTGGAGTGTCTGTTTGTAATATTGAAGGAACCGTTTTTTACTACATGCATATGAATCTATATACGATACATACACCAAAACAACATTTTTTACAATTTTTGTCTGTAAGTCTGTCTGTCTGTTTAACTCTGTTTGTTCCGGCTAATCTCTGAAACGGCTAGAGCTATTTTGCCGGGCTATTTTGGTAGATAGCTGATGTAGTAAGGTTACTTAGGCTACTTTTTAACCGACTTCCGAAAAGGAGGAGGTTATATTTTACTTTTTTCATATTTGTTAGCGGACTATCCATCTTTGTTATTATACTATGTTAACGCGGACGAAGTAGTAATAAATATTTGATTTTCCACACAAAATATAAATTGATAATAATTTACACAATCGATTGTTAAATAAAACTAGTGTGACTATGTGCATCTGAGATGTTTGCGCAAGCAAGAACGGATGGTTTCCGGGCACTCATTCGCAAAAAAGCTCCATCTATAATAAATCGCGTAAGGGGAAGTGACAAAAGCATCCTGAAGATTGTGGCAGATGATCCGCATGCACCCATGTTGAAGAACTACGTGCGGAATAAGCGGATAATGAATGAGATGTCCAGGACACACATCCACTCGTAGTTCTAATTGGGTGCATGATTTAGTTTTTACTTTTTAGTGATAAGTATTAATTATTTTATTTTAAGTCATGTTTAACCAACTCTATAATTTTTTATGTTTGCAATAATAACCAATGGAACATAGTTAATTGTATTTATAATAGGCGTGATGGTTTTTCCGTAAAGACTAAATATAAAGGTTGTGGGATATACAAGAGCTCGCTTCGCTCGCCCTGATTATTATCATTAGCACTCACAATTACAGCTGCTTAGTCCAGGCCCGGATCTAGGGGGGGGCGAGAGGGTGCACGTGCCCCGGGCGGCAAAGATTGGGGGGCGGCCGGAGGCCACCTCCCAATCTTTTGCCGCTTTCTTCACCGCCGCGTGCGCCACCGGTGCATGTGGCCCACCGCGCTACCTCGTCAACGTTGTTTCATAGAATTAGGTATATGTTGTTAAAAGAAATAAAGATATAAATCCAAGACTTGGAGGCGTCTCTTGTCACGAGGGACCTCGGCCTGACTTCTCATCACCGCCACTTCAATTCAACAAAGTTCCGTAGAACTCGTTCTGCGGTTAAAACCTATGTGACCATGAAAATTATTACCTATTTTTGCTTGGAGGGCGGCAAATTGGGATTTTGCTCCCCCCTTTTTAAAACGTAGATCCGGGCCTGCTGCTTACTGGTGATCGAAGGCTGCTTAGCAAAATGAGTTTTGTTTTGTTATGCACGGATCCCACGCCAATCGGCATATGCGGATACGACTTTTTTTATTTGGGCACCAACTTTTTTACTTTACTTATTTTAGGGTTAGTTCGAACCGAAACGAGACACGATTTCATAATAATATTGTTGTCCTTTTAGTTTTGTAATTCAGTCGTATTGTATAAGAAATAGCTGTCTTCTTATTAAATACAGAAGTCAGAACGTTATGTACTTGTGAGATCGAAAGAGATGGACAATTAACACCCTTTATGGTACACGGTTTCTTGGAAGTCTGTCCGTCTGTCTGTCTCCAGGCTCAACTCATAGGCCTGGAGATACTGACACAAAATTCTTGGTAATTTGTACCACTATGGCGGTTTTACAGGGGTATAATTACATAAAGGCAAAAAGGAAAATGATGGTCATAGCGCTCGCACTGGCAGCCCAAACGCGTGGGCGTTAATCGAACGTGTCGGATAAATAACGAGTGTCAAACGATTTGTTCCACAAAAATGCTTGTATTTTCAGATAGTCGAAAAAAAATAAGTAGGCGAAAGCGTAATGCCATACTTGTCGGGTGCGGCTTACAGCCCGCCATACCGACGCGAATACGTTAATTTTAATAAAAAAAACTGAACCATTTGTACCAGGCTAATTTTTGCATAGCTAATCATCGTCGAGTAGCCATTCACGAAAATCACCTTGCCATACTTTTCCGACAGCGCGGCGCCCATTGGCCGCCATACAATGCCGCCATACCACTGCAAAGGTGTAATTTTTTTTCTTTTCGCCAAACGATTTGTACCAGTTTCGGCATTTAAATTTTTGGAAAGTATTTGACAAAATATGACCGTTATTATTTTTCCCATACTTCTAGTAGGGGGAAAAAGTGCTGCCATACTTGAAATACTTATTTATTTGACACGTTTCAAAAATACGACTATAAAATACCTACGTAAAATCATTTTTTACATCATGGCATCATTATAGTCTCGTCATTTGGTAATTGTACCAAAAAAAAATGTTATTAAAAAAAAGTGTAAAAAAAGAGAGTGCATGTATTTTTGTTGCCGCTATAACAAATACTAAAAACAAAATAAATTTAATCCCATACAACAAACGTGATTTTTTTGCAATTTTTTGTTCTAAATAAATGATGGCAATAGATAGGCTCATAGGCACCTGAAATATTCACAAAATGTTCAATTTTATTTATATTTTAATAATTAATAATAAAATTAAATAAAATAAATAATTAATCCCATACAAAAAACACATTTTTTCCTATTTTTGTTCTATGGCACGGAACCCTTCGTGCGTCAGTCCAACACGCACTTGGCCGATTATTTTTTTAAAATTATACAGATACCTACTCATTATTATACTTATTTCATTTGTAAGATTGACTCGTTTCAACAATAGGAAAATGTTAAAGCCGGAAATTACAAACAATAAGTAAAAATAACATTTTATTTATAATATTTTAAAGTGTGAAGCCCCAGTATAAAATCACGTTCTAAGCTCAAGCATCTTATCACAAAACTTCAAATAAATAAAAAAAAAACATATGAAAAGTAACCGATACTCCACTCTAATAAAATTATTATATGTGTAGAAAAATAATATTCTAATAATAATTGCTTAAAAATGTATATATACAAGCATCTACATATTTGTGCTTTTCATAAAAGAAGTTAAGTATTCAAAATTTTAAAAATCAACTTATTAAAAAAAAATGCCGCTCTTTACTTTTCCCATTATAAATTGTCAACTTTTTGTATGAAAAGCACCTATTTTAAAAAAATATGCAACTTTGTACTGAATTACTGATCCAAGGTAGAGCTTAAGGGACGCATATATAATATGAACTAAAACGGAAATTTTTATGTTATGTGATGCTATAAACTATTATTTTAATAATCTATTGTTCTTCATGTATAATATTACACAACAACTGTTTCAATATCTAAATGCATTTTTTGCTAAACATAATGCATAACTTGCAAAAAACATGGATTTAGCAATCTAAATAAAAATATTAAATCAATACTCTTTGGGTGGGTTGCACCAGAGGCGTAGTTATAGCTGTTAAGGTTAAGGATAACGTAACGTCAAATATGGCGTCCATTATGGACTTTTACTAGGGATTTGACAGTTCATTTGACATTTTGTTATGGTTAAAGTTAAAGTTATAGTTAAAGTTAGCTGGCGCAACCCACCCTTGCCTATACATAATCCCCCTTACTAATAAACGCTGTATAAGCTTTGAATAGTTATACAGTGTTTTGTCTTCTTCAATCCAATTAAAAAATGTCACTAGTATGACAGGAATAAAACACTGTATAACTATTCAAAGCATTATACAACGTTTATTAGTAAGGGGGATTATGTTTTCGGTACCCTTTACAGAAACATTATTTATGTATACCTTTTATAAATTTAACAGTACAGTCAAATTTTAATGCAAAATATTAACTTCAGTAACTCTTTTAAAAAATTGCATTAAAAGACAAAAATGTGGCATTCAAAAGACAAACTAGGACTAGTGCGTCATTTCTAAAGGAATTTGAATATTAAAAAATATTATTTACATTTTAAATAAGAATGAAATTTTAATCCATTACAAGCAGATGAAATATAAAACGGTGCGATATTTGGTTAAAAAACTTGACAATAAAATGTAGTTATAATTAAATTGTATTCAAGATATAATGAAAAACAACGTAAGGATCAAGGACGTTGAAATAATAGCCGGACGGATCGCCATTAAGAAAAAAGTGAAGCACTCTTAATAAGCCGAGGCGATCATACGTACACATCTTACACACACACTCGCACTGTAATAAGCCGATCGTACCGCCATTACGCAATTAGACATATGCCCTTTCCTGTAGTGTTATATATTCCGTGATTATTAACATTTCGAGTATTTATAGCTTTTGACAGAAGACATTTTGACCCGTGAAACAACTTCGTCAAATTAATTCTGGAACGGAATATAGTCGGGGAAATTTTTTACATATATGGCAACACTCAATTCTCTCACACATAGTGAAAATGGCGCCATTGTTAAGCTTCACTTTTTTCTTGATGGCGATCCGTCCGGCTATTATTTCAACGTCCTTTGTAAGGATTTTTTTAATTAACCAAAAGATTTTTCATAGAGCAAGTAATTAAACATTTGGGCCATATACTTATCTGCCTTATGAATTTTCTCGCTTGCCACTTGGCAGTGCGTTCTTAATTTTTACTATTTACCTATTTATTTTTTTACATTTTGTAAGTAATAACTTGTACCGTATAATAATGTATAGTCTTTACTTTTGTGATTCGTAAATTATTCTGTTCAATTTAAGACTGCTGCCACGTGAAAGTGCTGAAGTTTTGTAGATTAAACATTTGTATTGTGTTTTTAAATATTATTTGAAAGAAATAAGTTTCAATAGTAAAATTATTACTTCCTTTTTACAGCCTTACGTGGACGTAAAATAAAATATTTTTTTTTTTAATTAATGAAAAAGCCTTTCCACGTCAGATTTTTTCTTTTTATAAGAGGCATTTAACGACTCTAAGACAACCTTAGGGCCTGTATTCACTTTGATTAGTGCAGGTGATTGGTAATCAGGAGAAGGCCAGTGTGGACAGCGACTGATTAGTGCAAGTTCTTCATTTTCTTCTAAACACTAATCACCTGCACTCGCACTAATCAAAGTGAATACAGGTCCTTAATTTCTGAGCCTTTCTTTCAAGACATTTACAAAAGTAAGTTTTTACTTTTTACAAGGTTAATAGGAGTACATATTTCACTATTAAGTATATTAATTAATTTATTTTATAACAATAGCTTCCATATTTCACTGAGAAAAATATACGAAGCAACTACTATTAAGCTCCTACATCTCTATTTAACTCCATAAAATAAGTATTTAAATTAAATAGTAAAAAAAAAATCTTTCCCATAAGAGAAGAAATACTATTAGTCCAATCACTAATCAGAGATACCCAGCTGTAAGTCTGTAAATATTTGTCAGCTTTGTTTTAGCTTCGTGGTGGCACCACGAAGCTAAAACAAAGCTATACAATATTTTATAGTACTAAAAGCTATACAATATATTATTATATACAAATATTTACAGACTTTACAGCTGGGTATTTCGAATTCCGAGGTTCTTACCTAAGTTAAACCTAAGTTGACTGGACCATATTATACGCTTTGTAAAAACAACATCCCAATGGATAAGGTAGTCGATAACTCTAAACATAACAAGGCAAGTTGAAAAATTGGGAGAAAAACAAAAAAAAATAACAAAATAAAAATATGACAAAGTCGAGTTAATTCTGTAGGGTGACCATATTTCTAAGGGGGGTTACATTATCATTTATATTGGATCATTTCTATGATCATATATAGGATCTAATATATATGATCATTTGATCATATCTGCGTATTACATTATCATATTTCATTGATCCTATTTTACGTCATATGTGGTTTCAATAGCCAATGGAGAGCGCTAACGCTGACAGGTATTGACGTCAGGGTTACTAGATCTCAGAGAATTCGATTTGTCAAAAGACATCGTCATTTTTAATATGGCTTGTTTTTTGTTATTTCAGCAAGATTATCCAAGTATATAATTAGGAAAATAATTACATTACATTATTTGAAACATATTAACGAACAAGAAATTAAAAACTCTTTTTTATATTAAATAACTGGCAACACCTATTTCTATGACCGTATTGGATCCAATCTCTCAGCAAATGTCAAAAATCTGTGATCAAGGAAGAAATGAATCATATCGACGGTCCCTACGTATAAAGCGACATGTCAAAAGTAGTGGTTTTCAGGATAGCGTTTTTAAGATTCAAACTGTTACTGTAGATTACCATTAAACATAAACACAATTATTTTTATTGATCTGTAAAGCTTAATGTAGGCCGTTTGTCATTATATAACACAATTTTAAATATTTACAATATTTTCGCCATAATTGCAAGTTGTTACGGTAACAATTCAAGACTGCCCATAACGCTTAAGTCGTACATGTCCGTTTTTACTTTGGAAGAATTAAAATATTATATTTTATTTTCTTTCTTTAAATAAAATAATATAATAGTATATTTTCAAGCATTTAGGTTTCCGTGCTTAATAATTGAAAACGGGAACCTATCAGACTTCGCTTTCTATATGTCGTCCGCCCGTCTATCACCAAGCTTCATCTCAAGAACCGCAATAGTAGAAATTTACACAAATTACATTTTTTTGTTGGCGCTATAAGAAATTAATTAAAATAAAAATAAATTTTATTGATTATTGTGGACCTCAAACAAAAGACGCGATTTTTTTGCTCTATATCCATAACAGTAAGACACTGATGGTTGTTCATGATGAAAAGAGCCTCAGCCTCCGTTGCAGCAATTATTTCACATCGCTGATTATTTATAACACTTAAATACTCATATTGGTTTGAATTTGATTGAATGTGGCACTAGACCAAAACGAACAAAAATCTCATAATAGCTGAACGTAAATGATAACAAGTCTAAAAATAATTCGCTACCTTAGAGGTAGAAACGGACATGTACGACATGACGCGGGACAGCGCGTAATTTTCAACGCGGTACAAGACGGTAAGTATAGATGTCCGCATTGACCACACTAAAATCTAATACAACCTCCGACTTGTCATTTACGTCTTTTTATCTTTGGAATTACCTACCTACTTGTGATAGAAAAATAATAATAATGTTGGAATATGCGTCTCATTTTATGGAAGGGCATGATGCAATAAAAAAAAAATGCTATTTTGGACATGACCTTTTATACGTAGGGACCGTCGATATGTCTATATTACATTATCCAATATCATTGACTCAATGATCTCGGATCCAATATATATGGATATCCAAGGTAAACTTCTTGTGGATATCTAATATCCCCCTAACAGTAATGGACAGTCCTGACACCTGTCACACTTTTTACAGACTTATTTTTTTTTACAAATTATACTTTTACAGCCACACTCTTCAAACAGCAAACATTATACAACCAAAGATAATATTATAATCACTTCGTTATACAACATCCTTCTTCTTATAAGCCATAGTCAAACCCCCCCTAGTAATAAAAATATTCTCGTCTAATCCCATGCTAAATAATTGCACTTGTGTTAATTGTTATTACTTATGGCAATCGGTGTTATGGTTTAAATCCGGTATAAATAGTCAGTACTCAAGATGCATCTCGGTCTCAAGACGCGGTTCGGCTCTGTGATTGGTCCGAATTTTGAACGAAAATCTACACGGTTTCAAACTTCAGTTTTAAACCGCCGTTTACAACCGTGTATCAGATACTATGTAACCAGTGTGTAAATATTTTTATTAGCAAGAGGGTTAAGGAGCAATAGCTTAAACCCTAAAGCAAGGGTGGCCAACCTTTTCTACACTTGGGCCGAAATTCAAAAGTAGAATTTTACCCTTTATTTAATTTTACTTAGAGCTTTTATTTTAAAAGTAAAAGAATAGAAGTGTTTGTTTGCTTTTTATAGTAGGTACTAGATGACGCCCGCAACTCCGTTGCGCCAAAACTCGTTTATCACGCGGGAACCGTACATTTTTCGGGGACAAAAATTATCCTATGTCCTTTCCCGGGACTCAAAGTATCTCCACGCCAAATTTCAGCAAAATCGGTTTAGCGGTTTGAGCGTGAAGAAGTAACAGACAGACAGACACAATTTCGCATTTATAATATTAGTATGATGATAAGGTAATTTTAGTATTAACTTTTTTACTTTAAAAAATGTGCTCGGCTCCGCGAGCGACCAGGTAACAGACTAGACGGCGGCGCGGCGGGCCGCATGTGGACCACGGGCCGCGTGTTGGCCACCCTTGCCCTAAAGCATTCACTACATTATAATTATTTACAAGAACCAGAGTGAATAAAAAAATATATTCTGTATTCATCTGGAACAAACCCTAGATTTTGTATTTTCAAAAGTTTCTATGAACACAGAGACAATAATTAGTAGGTATTACATTTTTCATAAACAGACCAATCATTGAAATAGTTTTTTATTTTATATTTTTATACTTACACATTTTTCAGTTTTTCATTTAAAATGGTATTTTTTTTCAAAGTTTTGACATCACACTTAGGCAAAACTTGTATAATTTAAACAACTATATATTGCTAAAAAATGTGTAAGTATAAAACTTAAGCTGCGACTGCAGCAGCTGCACTTTTATGAAGATTTTAAAGAAAGTGTGTTTTAATACAAAATGTATTGTCAGTCACACCTATAACTTGTTTAAAGCTTAAAAATTATGTACCAAGAGTCTGGACAAGATTTTTTAGACAATCACCTCATGCTTATTGCTTGAAAGCAGTTTTTATAATTTTAAAATTTCATTATTTCTGTACAATACAAATAAGTTTTGGCGCGTGGCTGAAATAACTGATTCCAACATCTTGTATTTCATTTTAGAGAATCTTCAGTTCTGAATCATTTGACCAATATGTATATGAATCCTGCTTTTAAATTTGTCTTACATTTACATCAAGATGGATTCATTTTATCAATTGGAATTTCAACAGATTATAAAACTTTCTCATCCTAGACAGGATTTATCCATTACAACCATTTCAGATTAGGAAACAAGTTCATCCAAAGCTTTGTCTTTGTTAAATTCATGTTTAGCCAGTGCTGTAGACACTCTTCCTTCCGAAAACCCTAAGTCCATCAGCTCACCCAAAATCAGCAGGCACTCTATTATCTGAAACACAAAAGTAATCACATTATAATTTGTATTTTATTAAATCTATATATATAAAACTCAAAGGTGACTGACTGACATGGTGATCTATCAATGGACAGCCCAAACCACTGGACCGATCAAGCTGAAATTTGGCATGCAGGTAGATGATATGACGTAGGCATCCACTAAGAAAGTATTTTGATCAATTCTACCTCCAAGGGGTTAAAATAGAGGATGAAAATTTGTATAACAATACTTCTTAACGCGAGCGAAGCCGCGGGCAAAAGCTAGTACAATATACAATACTAGATGACGCCCTCAACTCCAGGATAAAAAGTATCTTATGTCCTTTCTCGGGACTCTAAAGTATCTCCATGCCAAATTTCAACAATCAGTGCAGCAGTTTAGGCGTGAAGAGGTAACAAACAGACAGACAAACACTTTTACATTTATAATATTAGTATGGATGTGGTGACATACATGATAATAAATAAAACGCAAAAATTTTCATTTTGATGTTAACAATAAAAAGAGGTCAGTCATTTACCTGATAAATGAAATTATTATCACCATTCACCACAAATTGCAATCTATATGAAGGTCAAATGTTTTGTATTGCAATGCTTTTTATTTTTACGGCAACAATGTTACAAATAGATCAATAAAGACAAACATTAAACTTTGTTATCTTATCTAGAATAAAGTAAACAATAAACCTGAGACTGAATCAAGGATTGTCTCAGTTTGGCAAAGATTCGATTTTCAAACCAAGTCCTTATAAAATGATTTATAAATTCCATTATTTAAAAATATGAACCTTAACAATTTAATTTATATTTTATGACAAACAATCGTCAGAAAAAGCAGTCATGGCTAAAACATGGCAACATCAATCAAAGCAATACTTACTCTTTTATCATTATCCCCAACTAAACTACAGACTCTTGCCACTCGATCAAGAGGGAAGCCCATGCCATGTATCTTCTGGCAAACCCTCTGTAGTTCTGCCGGAAACTTGTCATATGGATTTGGTAATGTTTCACTCTTCTTTTTCCTACGCTCCTTTTTGTCACTACTTGAGTATGATCTAGGAACATTATTCTGTTTGATCAAGCCGGGACTTGTGTTACATGATGCTCGTTCACTTGCTCGCTGTCTCGCCGACATAAGCTCATCATTTAACTCTTTAACAATATCTGGAACACTTCGAGACCTCGATTTGACTGTATTCTGAGAGCTGACCGAAGGTGCACTCTCTATTTGTTCTGTGTTTTGTGTGGGATATGTGCTCTGTACATAGGGAACCGCTGGTGGATATTGATAATAAAATGGTTGTGGAATATATGATCCATTTGGAATATCAGCAGAGGTTGAGGTTACTTGATTTGTATAATATGGAGTGGGAACTGTGTACGGTTGGGGCACAAAATACTGGTAATTTGGTACATAAACATTTTCAATTGGTAACGTATTATCACAGATATTCTCTGGAAGGTAATACCCATTAGTCATGGGATAATGTTGGGGAGACGTGTACATAGTATTTGGCCCCTGCATGTTAGGATCAGCGTACACATTTGGGACGTATGTAACACCCATCTGAGCTTGAGAACTGCAGCTGGGGTACTGCTCGGGAATATAAGTCTGTTGAACATTACCAGTGTCTCTCTGACTCTGCAGCACTTGGGCCAACAGCTCCATATCGTTAATAGTTTTCAATTCTACATTGTCAAAGGGACTGGATGTATCATTTTCAAAATCTTTATAGGTTAACATATCAACATTCCTAGCTTGAGGCATTTTAGTCATATTTACATTCATCTTGTATTCCTGCAATGGGTCTGGGTCATCGAGCAGGTTATTCAACTGGTAGTTTGATCGAATTTGAATAGGTTGGAGTATATTCAACTGTGATTCTTGGCTTGTACATAAATATTCTTTTTCCGTGTTGCCAACATTTTCTATGTCCGGGCTATTCTCCTCAGTAGGACATGCTGTCTCATCAGTTTTTTCTACTTTGTCATCGGGTGACAGGGCACTTATCTCGTCAGTACTGGGGTACGATACCTCGGACACACTCAACTGTTTCAACCTCTCCTCAGCCTCAGCAGCAGCTATGGCATCGAGTTTCTTTTGTTTGGCCTCCTCGAGGAGTTGCAAACGATGTCGCCTCTCGTTTTTTTTCGTCTCTTTCGCACTCTTGAGCTCTTTGAGTTTAGAAAGTACGTTTTTCTCGAATATTGTGCAATACTGGACCCCGTCGACAACATTTTGGGCTCTGATCGAGCATTCGGCAACAGAATACGGCAGGTCTATTCTTGGAGGTCTTTTATACTTTTCGGATATTTTAACAGGGACACCGTCCATGTAGTCTCCAAAATGTGACATATTAAAAGGTCTAAGTCGATGTCCACAATAAAATAAGACGACTTAACTTGATTCCATAGATTTTTTGCACTTTTAAGATTACATTATCTTCTTTCGACGTCATCACTCGTTGTCTAAGTTACACTAATGAAACTTGCAATTTGCGGACATTCTGATAATCTCAATAATTACAAAATAAATTTAATTAAACTAAATTCTGCTCTAATTTCTGTGTATATTTTTGACCAATTTGACAAACGCAAGCAGAGTAATTGGTGATTGTCAAACTCAAAACTCATTTTATGACTTATGTCAATGCCAATTTGACAATAAAATTCAGTGTTACTGCTCATTAAAATTCTATAAAATAAAACATAAAATTAATTTATTATTTCAAGTGGATCAAAGATAACTTAATTATTCTCAAAATTAGCTCTAAAATATGCTGTAATGTGAAGATTGGTAATTACTTTTAATTTAAACCTAGCTAAGATAAATTACTGTTTTTTTATTAATTCATAATACCTTTTTTTATTAGTCAAATTCTTGAATATTTTTATGCGCTGGATATATGGATTTCTTTTGTCAAATTCAAAATAAGAAACTTCAAAATATGTCACGTGTAGTTTTCACTTTTCATAAGTCAGATTTGAGTCAGATGTCGCTAGTGATACCTTTTAAGTCATGGCGGATTTTAAAATTATAAATTTTTAGATTTACTGCCGTATTATAATTTGTGGGTAGATAATAGATAATTGCAACGTTCTCGAAAAATATCGTATCGGCCTATTTTAAAAGGGAACGGTAAGATACAGAGCGTTAAACTTTCAGAGTTGTATAGTAATTCGCCATCGGCCTGGGACATTTTGCGAATATATATTCTCCGTAAGACGGTAAAAATAGAAGAAATTAGTGAATAAATCGTCGCAGCCAGAAAATGCTCAGCACACAAGAGTAGGTGCCTCGATTGAGTCTAACTCGCTATTCGAGTACGTTAAGGTTAGTTTCTATTCTAGACTTTTTGACATCTATTTTCGCTTTATTGCGCTTTAACTTTTTAAATTTTCAACAGGCACCGAAGGCAATATGAACGAGGGCGCTCCGCTTATGTACCACGGGAACGCCTCTTTCAGCGGGCCGAGCACGATGTACATGGTGCAGGGTCACGGAGACCGGCAGCAGCGGCAGTACCCCGTGGAGATGCTGCAGGTTATAGGGGGAGTGCATGGTTCCCCCGGCCAGGGCACACCCAGGAGGTGTCACAAAAACCGCCAGATAGACAAGGACAATGCCTTTGGCTATGAATCTGATGACTCCAGTCTATCCAGCAGTGCATCCGGCTCAAATAAATCTAGTGAGAAAGGTAAAAAACACTTTCTATATAATTTAAAATTCTAATTCTAGATAGCTTGTATACAACTACCCTCATTATAGACAACAAATTATAGTCTACAGCTTGCATTCAATTCAAAATAGTATTATTTGTAGCTGGTACAAACTATGATAAAAATTAATATTTTGTACATTCTACATTTCCAAGAATCTGTGATTGAAGGATTATTAGTGTACTCATAGATTTGTAACTATTTCAGCTAGTCATTTCTTAACATAAAATGCACTCTTGATTGGTACAGTTGTTATGTCTAGAATATTTTGCAAATTTTCTAAAAAAATTTGGATTTATCAATCCATTCCACCAAAATAACTCAACAGAATGAATTTTACTCTCTTAAAATATAAATTATGGCTAAATTCCTACCTATTATAGTAAAAATTGTTTATCTTATTAAATAGATCTTTTTTTATATATCTAATTTTTATGCCTGAAATTGTAAAGCATTTTACATTCCATGTTCTGTATAATATTTTCAAGGTAGTAAGAGTAACTCTAACCTCTCGACCCCCATAAGGACACCGGTGACAGCGATAACAATAGAAATCTCTTGTATCTCGTTTTTCCACGACCTAGGGTTTAAAATTATCTCATAAGTGGAAGCTGTTAAGCATTCGTATCCTAACCCACAAAAATTTAAGACTAAAATTGAATACATAATTTTTTTGTGGGTACACAAATGCTTAAACAGCGTTCAGGTACTCTTAATATTTAAATTACTGTTTTAGATGTAAACCGTTCCGATGCATCATTATTGTCATCACCGTCGGTTCATCCCCAGCTGTTTGGAGATAGAGAGCAAGGTAATTCAGACAGCTTTTATTATTATATTGTTATATTTTTATTATTATATTATATTATTATATTTTATTTTTTTATTTTTATTTGGAAAACTTACAGCATATAAACAATAACATTAGAAGAATAAGAACAATAAGATTAACATAATTATGAAGTCATTGTGTTACATTACATATCCAAGTTATAGGCTTTTGATGGCTTTTCATAGTTATTTCTTGTTCTTCAATGGCTTGTTATCTAATATATTATGTGAAAAGATATTGTCTTTGCCCTATGTGCTTCGCCTATTTTGCCAATTTGACCCTCACTACTCAAAGAATATATTATTATGAAACCCAATAACAATTTAATTCAACACAAAGTACATTTGATATTCAAATATGAATTTAGGTGCGCGTACATTATGACGAGGCGCAGCGGGGCGGGCCGCATCTTCCGTATATTTTTGTGGATGAGCTGCGGCTTGCTCTATTGAGTCATAATGTGCACATACATGATACAACTCAAATGTCCAGGTGAGAACTGGCGTCAGGAGCGGGGCGCTGTGGCCCGCGAGTGGCGCGCGCGTCGTCGCGAGCCGCGTCCGCGCCGCGCCGCACCCGACCGATACCTCGCAGCGCACTACCCCGCCCAAGTCAAGTTCGCGCCCGACGACTTACTCAATGGTAAGTATGCAAGCTTGTGGTGAAATGTCCGTCCATATACAAGTTGTAACAAAAATAAGTGATAATACTTTAGGGTGTGTATGTGTTCCTTATAGAGAGTTCACTGTTTTTTTTTTATGAAATAAGGGGGCAAACGAGCATACGGGTCACCTGATGAAAAGCAACTTCCGTCCGGACACTCGCAGCATCAGAAGAGCTGCATGTGCGTTGCCGGCCTTTTAAGAGGGAATAGGGTAATAGGGGAGGGTAGGGAAGGGAAGGGAACAACAACTAATACTATAACAACTAAATATAATGAAAACAAAATAATATTAATGTCTAAGGGGGGCTCCTTCGCTCTATATCAAAAGTGGCAAAAGGTCGGGACTTGAATTTTTTATACATTCTTTTGTTATATGTGTACTTTAATATTTAATAATAATATTAAAATAAAATAAAAATTCATGAGGGCTCCCATACAAAAAACATAATTTTTAGCCTATTTTTGCTCTGTATCGTATTCTTGCGCGAGTCCGGCTTGCACTTGGCCGATTTTTTTTTATATTTGCATGTTTCACACACAGAATCAGCTGTTATAAGGAAAAAAATTGATAAAAATGTTTATTACAATTACCCCTGTATTGCTAGAGACAATATTTTCTTTTCTCACTTTTTGCCATCAGATCCTGGTAGACCTATAAATGCTTTTTAGTTTTTTATTATATTTTTATAGCCACTAGAGTGCAAAGACCTGTGTTAAAAATAGTAAGACTTAATTAAATTAGATTTAAGATAGTAAGTCCGTTATTTTTTTAAATAGTTGTAGTAGCTCTAAAGCTGTGATTATTTCAGAAAAACTGTTGAGTCTGTGATTTCTTAAATTAAGAAATTCCAGTAATTATTTGTTTTCCTTGTGTCCTTTAAACTATTTGCACTCATTACTAAAGTTCAACGTGAAAGCGGCATTGACATAAGATACGCAGTATAATTGTAATACTACTGTGCAGTAAGTAGTATTGATGAGTTATTTCAGTTCGTGTTCCTACTCATAAATGCAGTAACCTGTTAAAATACGGCGTATATATTATGGTGTAGGACTTTTCCTTACATTGAACCATCTCATATATATGCCGTAAGTACAGGAAACTACACATAAATGCAGTAAGAAACGCTTTTACTGCATTTATGAGTAGTTGAGTACCGAGTGAAAACTAAGCGAAGCCATAACTGAAACGGTTTTTTTGAAATTTTACACACAAAACATTAAACAAAAAGCAGAAAACTAATATCCACTTCATCTTCTAAATTCTCTCTTTGAACCCATATATATATTTTTACTAATGGTTGAGTAACAAAGTGCAGGTAACCAAAAATAAAATTTCAACTTTGACCGCGTTTTTCTCGAAACCTTTGACATGTTCTTTACTGCGTTTACAAATTGCGCGGCAGTATACTTGTTCTTATTTACAGCGAACACTGCACAGTGCACGCGGGTGTGCTCGTACTATTTATTTACGCGCAAGATTGATTTAATTATTCAGTGAACCCGTTTGCTCGTTTGCCCCCTTATTTCATTAAAAAAAAAAATTCGACATGACGCATATTTTAGGGTTCCGTAGTCAACAAGGAACCCTTAGGGTGAGGCCAAACGAGCGTAATTTTGTGAGTCGTGAGTCACCTGATGGAAAGCAAATACCGTCGCCCATGGACACTCACAACATCAGAAGAGCTGCAAGTACGTTGCCGGCCTTTTAAGAGGGAATACGCTCTCTTCTTGAAGGTTTGCAGGTCGTATAGGTCCGGAAATACTGCTGGTGACAGTTCGTTCCAGAGTTTTACAGTGCGCGGCAGAAAGATACGCGAAAAATGCACGGTGGAAGACTGCCACTCATCAAGGTGATGAGGATGGTACTTTAGACAAAGCCATCGCATTCACGGTTTTTTCTTCGGGTGTGCACACGTTTCCAGTTAAAAAATGATTATGTAATTCGCGGCAAAGTTTGTTGAAAAAGAAATGTTTAAGGAAAATCTCTGCACTATTATAAGAAGAGTTAATTGCAATATTAGAAAAAAAAAAATAACGAAACTACTTTGGAATTTGGATAAGGAAATGGTTAAGCGATAGGCATGTAAGTGGGGCTTCTGCCTTGTTGCCTCCTTGATCTTGTGAGTTGATCCTACACGAATTGATCGAGTGCCGAAGAGCGCATTTATTAACCGACTTCCAAAAACGAGGAGGTTATACGTTCGGCTGTGGATATGTTTTTTTTTTTTATGTATGTTCAACGATTACTCCGCCGTTTGTGAACCGATTTTCAAAATTTTTGTTTTGTTATATTAGGTTTTACTCCAATTTGGTCTCATTGTATTTGTATTTGGTATCATGAGTAAGCGAGGGAACTCCTCAAAACTCAAATGGAAACATACATTTTGGTTTCGTATGAAGTGTTTCAGGCATATGTTACCAAAAAGTAGGATTTTGCACCAGGATACACCATGGTTCGAAGGTGGTGAACAGAACTCCTTACTCCTTATAGATACATATTTTGGGGTTTCGGCGTTGTCTTAAAAACTGAAAGCATATACTACTATGCAAATTTAATTAACCATCATCATCATCACCACCCCTCCACCATACATCCATGAGTAATCGAGGGAACTCCTCAAAATTTATATGGAAACATATAGTGATTTCGATTATATGAGAAGTATCCTAAGCATATGCTACCAAAAAGCAAGATTTTACAATTAGATAATATACCATGGTTCCGATGGTGCTAAGAGAACTCCGGATTCCTTATAAATACAAGTTTGCGGCTTTCGGAGTTGGTTTAAGAACTGAAAGCATATGCTACTATGCAAGTTACATTCATCATCATCATCATCACTAACACCAGTCACCACACCATGAATTATCTAATTATAACCCTATTATTGGTACTTTTAATCGTCTTTAAGATCGAAACCCGAATTTGTCGAACGATTTAAAAAATTATAATGTTATTTCAATGTAAATGATTCGACCTTGGTGTTTAGGTTACCAAGTTAGCAATTTGATCATGAGATCTTTGAGGTATGCTAAACTCCTATGCTAATTTATACGGACGATTATAGTTATATTTGAACATAATATTAAGTATATTATGTTGAGCTGATGAGTTTTCATTAGTGTAATGATAGAAAGAAAGTCACCGAACAGAACTTTAGAGCCATTAAAGACAGGCGTATGAACATTAATTATATCATTGCTTGATTAACGCCAAGCATGTTATACAGTGGTATATGCTTGGAGTTGCTTAAGCAATTCTGAAGTGGTAGTGATCTCAGACAATGAGTTCTCACATCCTGAAAGTGTATCCTGGATCCAAAGTCATTAAGCATTAGTCTGTACAGGAAACCTTATAAAGGACTAAAAAGAGTGAAATTATTATTTTTAACAAAAAATTAAAACCGACTTCCAGGGTAAAACACTATAATAATTTATAATGAACAAAAAAGTATTAAATAATAATTATTCTTACTCTTTGAAGTGCCTTAGGCATAATTCTCCTAAACCTCAACTATTTCTGTACACAATATCTTCATTATTTTGAAGTCGGTACCAGTTTTAAATATTAAAAATATTTTGTCATAGAACTTAGTAATCTTAGCCGGTACCGTCTTCAAAATAATAAAGATATTGTGTACAGAAATAGTTGAGGTTTAGGAGAATTATGCCTAAGGCACTTCAAAGAGTAAGAATAATTATTATTTAATACTTTTTTGTTTATTATGAATTATTATAGTGTTTTACCCTGGAAGTCAGTTTTAATTTTTTGTTAAAAATAATAATTTTCTTTTTGTGTCTCAACGCTTATCCCACAAGCATTCGTGTATAAATTTTCAAGTTTCCTCTTCGTTTAAATTCGTCGCAGAAATTCCAAACAGATATTATATACATACACCGTATTATTGTATTGACACATTTGATACGAAGTAATAATTAAATGTATAAAAATTTGTTTACCAGTTGACATAATATTATTGTATGAACACAAAATGCGGCCCACTCCGATGCGGCCCGACACAATGCGGATTGCGGGCATACATTGAGCTTCATTTCTAAATCCATACATTTATTGCAGGTTCACAATGGGACATGTTATCGCAAGAGATTTGGGACAAGTTTGTGAAGTCCCAACAGACCGAGGAAACGTTTCGTAAGAAGATGAACCTGTGGAGATATCTGCACATCACAATCAAGGTATTTTTTTAAATGTAATAGTTATACAAAATTCTCGTGTCACAGTGTTTGTGCGCGAGCTCCTTTCAAAACGGCTATGTACATTTGTTAGGCCCGAGAATAGATTTTTATCTACTTTTTATTATTTTATACTGATACTAAAAATCTATACTAATATTATAAAGCGGAAGAGTTTGTTTGTTTGTTTGAACGCGCTAATCTCAGAACTACTGGTCTGATTTGAAAAATTATTTTACGCTAAAACTTATAGAAGCGAAGAAATAGAGGAAAATGTGGCAAAAACGGGGGAAATTATTTGAAAGGGCTTATCTAATGAACCGCTGGAGCAGTTTTTCTGTTATTTGGCACAGATAAGAAGTTGACCACGTGAAGGATCATAGGCTATTTTTTGTGAACTAATTTGTCTATGAAATATCTAATTTACGCGGGCGAAGCCGCGCAGAACGCCTAGTAATTTATATAGGAAAACAACGTTTACCGGGTCAGCTAGTATTTTTTTTATAAAATAAGGGGGCAAACGAGTAAACGGGTCACCTCATGGAAAGCAACTACCGTCGCCCATGGACACCCGCAATATCAGACGAGTTGCAGGAGCGTTGCCGGCCTTCTAAGAGGGAATACGCTCTCTTCTTGAGGGTTTGCAGGTCGTATTGGTCCGGAAATACTGCTGGCGACAGTTACAGTTAGCTATGTTGTTACAACTAGAAGTAAAAACATTATCCGGCGGTAATCATAAATTTTTCCGCTATTGGAGTATCCTAATATGTCCTTTCCCGTGGTGTAAAATTAAGTTTCTGCTGAACCAGTTGCAATGCTTCACTAGGACTCTTTCTAAACAGGGAGGTGACAGCACCGGCGTTTTTGCGCCTTAGTGTAATTTTTTTGTACCACTTACTGGTGAGATAACGTACCATCCAAGAATTTGATTCATAGAGTCTGCCATTTGCCTATGAAACAACTTCTCTGATAGTACCTATTTATAAGGGCAAAACTTGTATCATAATATTATATTATGACTAGCTGTTGCCCGCGACTTCGTCCGCGTGGACTTCAGTTTATAGTACTTTATAGCGCGCGATGTCAACAAAATTGGTGTCAAAAGCTTTTATAAAAAAACCCTGGTACCCTTTAAATCAATACAGCTGGGCAGTGTGCACACAATAAGTATTTCATTTTTTTATATTAAACTTTATATTTTATGCCAAATTTTAAAGCTTATTTAGCCCTCCGATTACACAACTTTACCCATAAACTATTTATCATTGATAGATTTAAGGTTACGTCACTGCACAGATAAAGTACTGAGTTATTTAATACCGTAGAATAGATATAACAATCGAAAAAAATCGAAACTTAAATGTAAGATGATACCACGTCTTATAGGTAGACTTTTGAGCAAGCGTCAGCGCGATGTAGAAGACGCACGGCGCCATCTATTATGAATTGTTAGAACTAACTTAATTTGAACAAATTTACGCATTTTCACCCCCTTACAACCCTTTTTTCCAGTAAAAAAAGTAGCCTATGTCCTTTCTCAGGCTTTAGACTATCTGTATACAAAATTTCATTACCATCGGTTCGGTAGTTTTGGCGTTTGGCGTGAAAGCGAGACTGACAGACAGACAGACAGACAGAGATACTTTTGGCGTTTGGCGTGAAAGCGAGACTGACAGACAGACATACAAACAAAGATACTTTCGCATTTATAATATTATTAGTATAGATTATGTGCACACTGCACAGCTGTTTTTGGGTATTTTGATTAATTAAGGGCCGCGCTACACCGGAATGGCAGCGGCGAGGCGAGCACTTTCAGCGCTGCCATTCCGGTGTAACGCGGCCCTAAGAGGGGTACCACTTACCAGGGTTTTAAAAAGTTTTTAAATTTGACACAAATTTTGTTGACACCGCGCGCTATAAACTAAAGTCCACGCGGACGAAGTCGCGGGCAACAGCTAGTTAGTTAATATTAACGTGTATAACAATCGAAAGAATCGTAAAACCTACCTCAACATGGTACCACCTCTTATAGAAATACGCATGAGCAAGCAATAGCGCGATCTAGGGGACTCTTGGCGCCATCTGTTTTGAGTTTTTTGGAACTAAGTTAATTTAACCAAATTTACGCATTTTCACCCCCTTACAACCCCTTTTTCCAGTTAAAAAGTAGCCTATGTCCTTTCTCAAGCTTTAGACTATCTGTGTACAAAATTTCATTACAATCGGTTCAGTAGTTTTGGCGCTGTTGTTTTTGAATTTGATGTCTAAGTTGGTAGGTGAGTTATTAGTTAATAACGTGTATAACAATCGAAAGAATCGAAAAATCTAGCTCAATATGGTACCACCTCTTATAGAAATACGTATGAGCAAGCAAAAGCGCGATCTAGGGGACTCTTGGCGCCATCTGTTTTAAGTTTTTGGAACTAAGTTAATTTGACCAAATTTACGCATTTTCACCCCCTTACAACCCCTTTTTCCAGTTAAAAAGTAGCCTATGTCCTTTCTCAGGCTTTAGACTATCTGTGTACAAAATTTCATTACTATCGGTTCAGTAGTTTTGGCGTGAAAGCGAGACAGACAGACAGACAGACAGAGATACTTTCGCATTTATAATATTAGTATAGATAATATTCTAACGTATTAAAAACTATAAACAAAAACATACTAACTAATAAGTATGATTAGTTCTATGTTACAATAAAGTAAAAAATAAAACGCCATCTGTTGAATCGTATTAGAACTAAAATGTTCATTCCATCGATATATTTCTGGATTTTTTATAATATTATACATCAAATATGTTTAAGATTTTTGAAATTTTATTTTAATACACATCCAAGACCCAGGATTTCATTACAATCGGTTCAGTAGTTTTGGCGCTGTTGTTTTTGAATTTGATGTCTAAGTTGGTAGGTGAGTTATTAGTTAATAACGTGTATAACAATCGAAAGAATCGAAAAATCTAGCTCAATATGGTACCACCTCTTATAGAAATACGTATGAGCAAGCAATAGCGCGATCTAGGGGACTCTTGGCGCCATCTGTTTTAAGTTTTTGGAACTAAGTTAATTTGACCAAATTTACGCATTTTCACCCCCTTACAACCCCTTTTTCCAGTTAAAAAGTAGCCTATGTCCTTTCTCAGGCTTTAGACTATCTGTGTACAAAATTTCATTACTATCGGTTCAGTAGTTTTGGCGTGAAAGCGAGACAGACAGACAGACAGAGATACTTTCGCATTTATAATATTAGTATAGATAATATTCTAACGTATTAAAAACTATAAACAAAAACATACTAACTAATAAGTATGATTAGTTCTATGTTACAATAAAGTAAAAAATAAAACGCCATCTGTTGAATCGTATTAGAACTAAAATGTTCATTCCATCGATATATTTCTGGATTTTTTATAATATTATACATCAAATATGTTTAAGATTTTTGAAATTTTATTTTAATACACATCCAAGACCCAGGAAAATTGAAAACTTTTTGTTCCGCCTGCGGGACTCGAACCCAGGACCCCCGGGATGAGCGCTGGCCACGCGCAATGCGAATTCATTTTCATCGAAATTTTCATGGAAATAAGATATTTTCCCACATCAAAATGTAGCCTATGTCCTTTCTCAGACTCTAGAATAACTGTATACAAAATTTCATTGCAATCGGTTCAGTAGTTTTGGCGTGAAAGCAAGACAGACAGACAGACAGACAGACAGACAGACAGACAGACAGACAGACAGACAGAGATACTTTCGCATTTATAATATTAGTATGGATTTATGTATCAAAAACAAAAACGCCTCTGAATTTATATCAATTTTAATCTCACGAGATTTCAAATGTCGCATCCAATATAGGAAATCAGAGTGTTTATCTCGAGAGGTATGTACGTAGTTGTAATAATAATTTGTTTGTCGCTTATCTGACAACAGATAATGCCGTGATGCTGTAACATAATGTAACATTATACACATTGGTTTCCCAAAGGCTGATAACAAAACAAATTATTTTGTAAAATATAATTTTAATTTTTTAAAATATGCGACTTTAACCTATAAAGTCGTATATTTTAAAATCTTTAAACTATGTAATATTATAAAGTTATGTAAATATGTAGAAGTAAAAATACCTAATACTTAGTGATTTTCTTTATTTTGACGTAATCTCGAGTCGTGACGTACATGCTAAGTGCTAAGGTGCGCAGGCGCCGCTAAACGATACAAGGTCATATACTGTGTCACCCAATTTTTACCTAATAAAAGGTAGATTTCTTCCAAATAATTTCCATCTAAAAAAATCTTAATAGCAACATAAGATTAATTAAATCTTATATATTTAAACGAGCAATTCTTGTATACTGGGTACTTTTTATATTGATAAGTGCCTATTTTGTTGAACAAATAATAGTAAATTATTACAACTCGAGACTGACGGCGACCATTGTTTGTGCGACGGGATAGCGATGGACGTTGCCATGGTGACATACTTATTTAGTCACTTCAATAAAATAATATGAGCGAAATACTTTATATGGCGAAACAACGTTTGCTGGGACAGCTAGTTATATAAAAATAAGTCGAGTTTTCCTTTCTGACGCTATAACTCCAGAACGCCCGAACCGATTTTCACGGTTTCGCATTCTTTGGAAAGGTCTCGGACTCTCGGGCTCCGTGAGGTCTATAGAAAAAATATATCAGAAAAAACTTCAAGAGAAAAGCAGTAAAACAGGGAAAATCATTTTTCACATACATCGCCATCTCTGATACATAGCATGTGCCTACTACAACGGCGCCAGTACGTGGTGTGTGAGTAATTGAGTATCCCTCACGAAAATAAGTACGTTTCATTGCGAAGCGCGATATACTTAACCGATATCCAGTCGGGCGGAAAGCTAGTTTTTTTAAATATAATGTAATAGTGGTCCAAAATAAACAGTAATAATTAACAAAATAGAAGATATATATAATCGCAATAATATATAATATAGATAATAAATTATCGCAAAGTAGGCAGGCTGAACCGAGCAGAGTGGATTTTATTATGGCAAATAAAATCCACTCTGCTCGGTTCAGCCTGCCTACTTTGCGATAATTTATTATCTATATTATATATTATTGCGATAAAAAATTCATTTCTCTTCCTCTTGCATGCTTAGCATGGCCACAATAGAAATTTCGAAAGAATAAAAACACTGACATTTCACGAAACTCTGACAACAAATGAAATTTGAAAGTCTGTTCTTTAGGTCCATTATTCCATAATATATATTGTCAACAAGGACAAACTGACAGATTTTTTTTTTCATTCCGTGGCTGCTCTACCGTAAACAAAACACTTTCTTTGGCGGTTCTAAGACTGCCTTCATATAAGGTCGCCAGAAGAGCGGCAGCAGCGTGACTTCTATACTAAAAAGAGCAGCGCGAGAGCTGCGCGGTTTTCGCGTTAAAGCGCGGCGGCGCGTTGAGGCAGCGTTGCGTCGACGCAGCGCTGCCGTTGCGTTGTTTTACATACAATCAAGATCAACCAAGGTGTTCACACGGCGCGCTGCGTCGTGACTTTTGACAGCAGCGCGCAACGCACACATGACGGACAGCAGCCTCCGAGACGAAGCGCGGGGGGTGTTGACGTTAATACTGCTTCGTAATAACGCTGCGATGACGCAGCACCCGTGTGGCCGGTTATGCGTCAAACGGCAGCGCTGCGTCGACGCTGACGCAACGCGCCATGTGGACTGGCTGTTAACGTGACTTTAGGCGTGTTCTGATAATGGATCTCGATTATCCCGCAGAGCATATTCCCCCGCTACGGCCTGTACGTGGTCGGCTCCACCATGTCGGGCTTCGGTCTGGAGTCCTCCGACATGGACCTGTGCCTCCACGTGCGGCCGCCCGCCGGCACGCCGCCCGCCCTGCCGCCCAGACACCACGCCCTGCTCCACCTGCACCACGTGCTGCACCACATACGCGGACTGGATCCTGGTGAGTTGACAGTGACCTTGACAGATTTGAATTGATTGTTGAGTGTAAGGGTCAATTTATACTAGCGCAGAGTCGAAGCGCATCGAAGTGAATTACCAAAAACTGCACATAAAAAATTCAACCTTAGCTCTAGAGTGTAAGCCCGCTGACGTCATTTCAGACGTTGTTAAATATAATATGTTGTCGTTTTCCTAAATTTCGATAGTGCAATGCAGGATTGTGAGGCTGATTATTGTGGGTACCGCCACAGGGTCATTTATTTAATTAATTTATGTCTGTAGATGCGGAGCTGATCCAAGCGAAGGTGCCGATCCTGAAGTTCCGTGACGCGCGGCACGGGCTGCAGGTTGACCTGAACTGCGACAACGTGGTCGGCGTGCGCAACACGGGCCTGCTGTACGGGTACGCGCGCGCGGACTGGCGCGTGCGGCCGCTCGTCGCGGTCGCCAAGCTGTGGGCGCGCGCGCACCACATCAACGACGCGCGCAACCGCACGCTGTCCTCGTACGCGCTCACCCTGATGGTGCTGCACTACCTGCAGTGTGAGTATACCTGGCTCTGTGTAGACAGTTATAGATACTGACAGCTAGTAGCGACGACGTGGTGGCGGGCGCAACTCGGGCCAGCGCTGTACGGGTACGCGCTGACCCTAATGGTGATGTATTACTTGCAGTGTGACTATAACAATAGTAGAAATGGGAAATAGTGGACAAACTGACAGATTTTAGAGACAAAATGGCGGATGTCCTATGTCTAACTGTCACTTTGTCTATTCTTCCATAGAAAGAAACCGCTTCTATGGTGACCATGCTATGCCTGCTGGCTCTGTTTAAACGCATCGTCCAATGGTAAAGAGCGTAGCTGTTGACTCCGATGGGATTCTAACGTTGGGAATATGTTGTTTCCAAGTTTAAAGAGGACTATGCCGGCTGATCAACTGATTGTCTGACGATTGGGTCATTCTACTTGATGACCTAACCGAAGCCTCGGATGGGCATGTAAAAACTAAAAAGCCTGCGCCTGCGCCTGATCTCTCGCCAGTCGTGTCGGTCGTCGGTCATACTGTGGTTATAGGGACTCTATCAGTTGACGTGGACGCATGCTGCGTGCCGATATGGATAGTTTAAATTTAAGATTATGTATTTAATCTGAACTTCGTATATCGACGCCAACAGGAATCCGCCAATAGGTTATATAACTCTTGCAACCTTTTACAGGTGGAACTTCCCCCGCGGTCCTGCCGCGCGCCGGTGAGGCGGCCACGGGACGACAGAACCGCGCGACTCTGGCCGAACTGTTCCTCGGACTGCTCAAGTACTACGCCGAGTTTCCGTGAGTCCATAGTGACCTTAATAAGACAGAAGCATTTGAGGGATTCGTTTGACCCATCTCTGTTTGTAAATATTTTTTGTGTATGAAAATCTGTTATGATGTCTTTGTATGTTAAAACCTAAATACTCTGCGATAATGTAGTTCTATGTTAAAGCACAAATCAATAGGCGTCATATTTTTTCCGTAATGTGGGCCACAAAATGTAAAGGTTGTGGGATATACATATACTAGGACGAGCTTCTGCCCGCGGCTTCGCTCGCGTTAAGAAGTATTATTATATACAAACTTTCATCCCCTATTGGAACCCCTCGGGGTTGGAATTTATCAAAATCCTTTCTTAGCGGATGCCTTCGTCATAACATCTACCTGTATGCCAATTTTCAGACCGATCCGTCCAGTGGTTTGGGCTGTGCGTTGATAGATCACTATGTTAATCAGTCAGTCACCTTTGAGTTTTATATATATAGATTACTAGGGCTCGCTTCGCTCGCCCTGATAATAATGAACTGTTATTGTAACCATGAGTGGTATTTCAGATGGCGGCAGTACGCGGTCTCGGTGCGTGCGCGTCGTGTGCCGCTGTGGGAGGCGCGCGCGCGTGCACCCGATCCTACCCGCTGGAAGCTCATATGTGTTGAAGGTAGGCTTTATCCGATTATGATGCAAATTAATTGCAACTATTAAACATTATTGGTAGATACTGAAACCATGCGCCATTTGCCTCCGGTTTCGCCGATCAAAGTTATGCTCGGTCTACAGGCTAAAATTTTAAATCCACTTTGCAGAGCCATTCGATCTGTCCAACACCGCGCACTCCGTGTATGACCCGGACACGTTTGAAGTGATCGTGAACACGTTCAGAGAGAGCCACGCGCGGCTCGCCGCCAGCCTGCAGCTCCGTGACGCCTGGCCGCAGCGATGATCGGGGGGCACTAGGGCCCCGGCCGCGAGAGGCCCCGCCCATGGCCCCTGCAGAGGGCCTTTGGCACGGGGCCATTAGCTCGATGGTAGCTTCACTAATTGGCACAGAGCCTAAAAGTCCAGAAACTGTGCATAGTAAGGCAGCCGAAGCCCGAAAGCCCCTAAAATGAAGCCCCCAGCTTGTGCTGTGTGCACCGGTTGTTGACTTGCTTGGTCAGTTGTGGCAAAGACATTAGGCCCACAGGGATTTCTTTTAAGGCTAAGCGCTCACTTGCGACCCAGTGCCGCGGATGTGAGTCGCTTTACAAGTGATGCTTCGGCTACTAGTGCCTCGTGCCCAGTGTTCAAAAACAATGTGGACATACCAAAATGTGTTCCGAGTGATGTTAATGTTAGTCTCGTCCTGCCGCTCTGTGAGTGTGCTAAATTGTTCAGTGACTAGTGACTAGTAGTTGTCCATGACTGGATCGTGCTAAATTACTGTGGAACGTGAACTGATCTGAGGATTATGACTGCATTGTCCGGCAATGTTAGCGTTAAATTGTAAAGTGCGTGAAGATATATTTTTGTCTATTAGCTATTGAAGGTAGGACAGTCCTAAGTGCCGTAGATTAATACACAAGAAAGGTAGCCTACCTATCTATGCGACGAAGCGTACCCTCTGCTCAGTACTGATGCATCTCTACGTAAATTGGTCATCGAAAGACGACCCTGATTGGCTGCCTTGTTAGCAAAGATCAGCAGGCTACCCTTACACCATTACGGGCTGTGATACGCGACTGATTCCTCTGTACATATATCTTAGACGTAGCAAACTGTCCAAAGATTAAAGTGACCTAAGAAATATTTTCTCTGAGTACTTGTATAGCTTAAATATATCTACATGAAAAGCTTTAGAACGAGTGAAGGCTTTGAATGCCTTCGCACACATCTAAAGTGTTACAATTTGGTTTTTTAGATGTGTGTAGCGGCATTTACTGAAGTATATTATGCCTTACTGTTGTAGATCTACTTAACTTGTTATCTCCACTATATTGCGGTCTGTTGTTGTGTTTTTGCTGTTTATATTTTATATGTTTATTGGCAATGCATCTGATACTATGTGAATAATATGTTTGAAAGTCATAGTATCTCGATGTTATTATATTAATAGAGGTATATTTGTCGGAGACTTGGCGGTTTTTTGACTTGAGTCTATTGAACGAGGAATCATAGGAAATCCTTCAAACTTTCATTGATATGTGGCTTCATGTAAATATAAAAAAAAAAGTTTTTTAAAATTATACTCGGAACTTGTACGAAACAAAGTCACAAAACCAAAAGTGTACTCCTATAAATCACATCCTGCTAATTTTAAAATGTATTTATTTTTTATTTATAAGTTATTTAATAATTATCGGTGTAAATAGTGAGGATGTTGCGATATTGAGACGTCGAGGGTTGTATGTGTGTAAATAATGTTTTGTTTTGTAGACAAACGAGAACATGTTGTGTTACTTATGCAGGCTCGGCCGTGCATTGGTTAGGAATTTATTGGGCTGTTCCTACAGAAAAATATGGGAGGGTTTGTCAAATAAAAGTATTATTATGTGATAACATAATTGTTGATATTTATCAGGAGTATGTCATAACTCATAACTATAAAACTAAAAAAGCTAATTACAAACTTCCAAAAATATTGGTGCTAATATTGTTATGTTGCCTTTAGCTTAATTCTTATCGAGTATTATATTAACATAAAGTAATTTTAAACTGAGCATATCCTACTCATAATGTAATCGGTAGCAAAATGCATTAAAATATATTATTACGTATTTAACTAAATGTGAAGTACTAATGCAATAGGAAAATTACGTATTTTTTTTTATTTTTTCCAGATTTACCATATTATGAAATATTGAACAGAGGACAAATAATTTTAATCTTTTATATTTCTTATTTTAACAAAATAAAACCAAAGAAAATTTTTCAGCCCACAATATGATAATTTCCCCACTGCATGAGACGAACGAGTCCCAGCAAATAGCAATAAATATTGTTAGTGAGGGTTTTATAATGATTTTTGTCGAGCGTAACACCACTCAATGCGAAAGTACAATTAATATTATAAATAAATGAGTAACATGTAAGAAAATAAGAAAACTGTTAAAAAGTCTCCAGAAATGTTTAAATAAAAATTATATTAAAAAAAAACTTAAAAACAAAAATCTAAAAAAAAATTTAAAATAAAAAATAAACAAAAAAAATATATATATTTACAAAAAAAAATAAAAAAAACTGACGTGCACGAGATATTTTTGCATGTATTTCTAACTGCTTGGGCATACCAACTGCCAAAGATCTTGTGTGGAATTAAACCACATATTATATAATGCACATATTAGCTCACAGGAGACAAAATATTTTGTCTTTGCAATTTATTCTTCCAGATTCATTAATGCGAGATAAAGTCGCATCAGAGTTTTGTCTCCAGGGAGAGCAAACTGCACAGCCTAATTTTTTTCTACATCAATGCAAGAGACATATCTGACACACAGTTTTTTATATTTTGGCAGGGCTCTTTTAGAAGTTGTGTCAGAAAAAACATTTTACCATCACAGGTTTAAATGATGAATGTTCCTTTAAGGCCTAACTTAACTCTTTTAAAACCAATTTCTAGAGTCACTGGTGTCTACCTAAAACCGTGGTACCTCAAAATTAAAAACAGTTGCAGACGCCCTGTCGGGCCCCCGTAAGGGCTACTGGGGCGCCTGTGTGCAAAAAAAGGATTTTGTCACCCCTTTAGGCAAATTTTTTGGGACCTTGGTTTTGGCGCCCCTAAAGATTGCAATTTGACGCCCCTAGAGGATGGCGCCCGTGTGCATTGCACACATTGCACATATGGAAGCGGGGGCCCTGGTTTCAGAAGCAGTTTCTATGCCAAAGATCTAGATTCTAGACCAAAAAAAAAACAGAAAAATGGCTTTGTCAAACAAAAAGTGAGGCCGGTTTTTATGCATGTGGTCACACTTGTATTACACACTACTTAACTGCACACCGCGACAGCTTGCCTTCTTAAGTAAGGTCAGTGTGCGTGACTCGCACAGCGAGGCGTAGTTTGATTGGCTCAGTATGGCCTGAGTTTTGGGTGACAGAAGTTTATTTTTTTGTTGGTCTGAGTTGAAGGCTACCAAATTGATGGCTATTTTTTCAGTAAACAATATAGCGTCGTTGCGCCTGCCAAATCCTGTATGTGTGTGTTTAGTACAATTTTCAGGGGTAGACAATAAACTATTTTATTGAATGATTCATGGACTTATCAATAAATTAAATATGCAGTATGGTGGCAAATCTAATGATATATGAAATAAGACTTTAATTTATTGATAACTGATAAGTCCATCAATCATTCAATAAAATAGTTTATTGTCTACCCCTGAAAATTTTACAAAAAAAACATACAGGATTTGGCAGGTCATTTTAAAGCTTTGCCACTGCCAGGTTTATAGACATTTTAGGGAAAGGCAGTTTAAGTTTAAAAATAAAAAAAGTCTTATGTAAAATATATGACTGACCAAATTGTTAAAACTTTTTAATCGTTTTATGTAACTGAGTTGCTTTTTTATTATTTTTCCGGATATATTTTAAGTAAACCTTATATTATATCAAAATTATATTGTAATCTTAATCTGTATTATTAAAAATAAAATACAAACTGCCAAATTAATTGTTTTATTTCTCAGTGTCAATGATATTATATTGCTCAGTGTATTATAATATTGATTACTAGATGACGCCTGCAACTTCATTGCGTTTATCGTCGTTGGACCTTTCCGCAACAAAAACTATCCTATAGAGCAGCCTCTACACGTTGGCCGTGTTTGCCGAACAGAAGAGGACGGCGCTATACTAAAAAAAGAGATCGAATTATTTGCGTCTTTCTTTCTGGTATAGCTATATGCTCAGAGACTGCTTGATAATGACCATACTCGTGAACCAAACGTTTCGTTAATCGTGGACGGTGGAACATTCAAAATGTCTTTCTCTGTCAGCACTGAGCACTCAAACGGTTAAGAACCAATAGAAATGCTTCATTTGCCTGAGCTCGTTCAGCGCAACGATTCTATTGGTTCGTGTAAAACACAGACGCGACGTTTTGCCCCGGCCGGCGCGGCGGCCACCGGGTAACTCTATTCGTACTAAAGCTCTTCTACCGTGCAGAAACTATTAATTTTTAGGGTTCCGTACCCAAAGGGTAAAAACTTTAAACGGGATCCTATTACTGACGTCTGAGACTTTGATGTCTGTCCGTCTGTCCGTCTGTCTCCAGGCTGTAACTCAGGAACCGCCATAGCTAGACTTCTGAAATTTTCACAGATTGTGTATTTCTGTTGCCGCTATAATAACAAATACTAAAAACGCAATAAAATTAATATTTGAGGGGGGGCTCCCATACAACAAACGTGATTTTTTTAGGTTTTTTCGCTCGTAATCAATAATGGTAACAGCTAGGCGTTTGAAATTTTCACAAAATCTTTAATTATATATTTTTTACTTTTATTATTAATAATAAAATGTTGATTAAGTAAATATTTAAGGGGGGCTCCCATACAAGAAACACAATTTTTGCCTACTTTCGCTCTATTACCGGTACGGAACCCTTCGTACGCGAGTCCGACTCGCAGTTGGCTGATATTTGTTTATTATAAGCTACGGACGGAGTTACGGACTACTATATCTACATCTTGACTCACTCTTGCCTATGCAGCACAGATTACTAGTATATATTTGTAGACTATAGGGACCGTGCAGAGCGATGACACTGCCACTAGTGACGAATAGCCGAAACTTTTACGAAAATTTTATTGTCAAGCTCAAGTGACAAGTCAAGCTACGGAAAATTAAAGGATTTCTTAAGAATTTTGAGTATTTTGAAGTATTGAAATGCTTTGTTGTATTCCTGGATGTTCTAATACATACAAGAAAAATAAAGGCAAATCGAACGATGTAAAATTTTACTATTTTCCTGCCAAAAGTATTCACATGCCATGGCTTGTTGAAAACGAAAGAAATGGATAAAAGCCGGTAAAAACATACGTAAGTATTTAAAAAGTCCATGAATGTGATAACCGTAAATCCATTTTGATAAACACAATATGAACCTAACCTATAACCGTTGTTTGTTTCAGTAAACATCCAAACTGGCTTCCATCTAAATTTTACATACATAAGCACCGCTCATTTAATTGGCCAAGATCGGAAAATCCTGTACACCCGGCATATAATATACTTACTTACCTACAATTTTTCGTATACGAGGTTATAACTTTTTTATTAGCTAAAAAGGCTGAATGCAAAATGATTCTTTGCTTTTTCACTTTTTAAAATTGTCTATGACGTTATACGTCAGAACGTCAGCCGCCAGCCCGCCATATTTTTTTCAGTCAAAGACAAAACGCCGGTCTTTTATTTCCCGTTTTTCGCAAAGAAGTGAGTGAATCGTTAAAAAGTGGAAAATATAAGTAAATGATGGCAGCAAACAATTATTTTGGGTTTACCCACGGTGGGACCCAATACGGGTGAGTAATTTTCGTATCTAACTGGTAGAATCGATGAAATGAGTGCGTAACGAAGTCGATCTGATACGCAGCCTTGTGCTAGCATTTCTATGTAATCAAAATGGCGTCTGATATATTGTATTGATCGAGGAATTTTACTTAGTGGAGCTTCGCTGAGATGTCGAATGTGTGTTTTCAGGGCTGCAACAGCTAGTGCCGCTTACGGCGGTCAAACGGGGTACGCCGTGGCGCCGGCCGCGACCGCTGCGACGTACGGGACCCAGCGTGCCGCGGCTACGGGATACGACACCGCCTACCAGGCGGCAGCCGCCACTCAAGGTAAAATTGCAAAAAATTTACAGATCCTCATGATCATAGAAAACTGATGAAAACAGTAGTGCAACCGGTTCAATGTAAATTATCCTATAATAATTGTGACTCCTACATGCATTTATTATATATTGCTCTAATTTTTACTGTTTCTACTGTATTATATGCCTAATTAAATTCATTATATATTATGAAAATGAGTATTGTTTATGTGATTAATTAATAATTACAAGTAACATCACCATAACAATCACGAGTATAGGGATTCTACTCTAAAGATTATAACCTAAATAATATGTACCTATAATAAATGTCGCCATATCATTTCATCATTGCAACATTTTGTACAAAGTTGAGATAATTTTTTGGACTCATGATTGTCATTGTTCAAGCCAAGTGTAATTCGGGGTCACCAACCTGTAGTCAATGAGATGGTTGATTTTTTATCATAACAACATTCTAATAACACACTTCAACATTGTTGGAAAAAATCTACACTGTTTTATTGTTAAAGTTGCTTATCTATGAAATGGACTAGTAAATGAGGAGATATATTGCTTGATAGCAAGCAATTAACCGAACATGGAGAGTTCTGTTTTGTTAAATAAAATACTGTCTATAAATATAAAAAGCTTGGCTGGGGCACTGCTGTGCCCCCAGATAAAGTAAATACCCTGTTACTGATAAAAGTCAACTCACTGTATATACATTTTTCATATCCTTCTGACACTTGGTGTCCTTTATAAAGTGCTAAATAAACCATACTCTAAAGGCCGAGTATTTCTTGACATCTTAGTTCGACAACGGACAACCAACCTTTATATAGCATCAATTCTCGAGTGTTTGTTTTTTCCCGCTAAAAAAGTATTAGATACGCGAATGTTTCCAACCAAGGAAATTTAACCAATTTCAATAGTCTGTGCTTGGATTTCGATAGAGATCGCATGATGAGTGCCCTTCATTTGCACGAAACTTGCTCGGGAGTTTACAACAATGTCGGCGCGGGGCCGACGCAGGAAGTAAAATTTCCTTTTTTTTTGTTTTAGTCACTTGTTGTATTGTAGATATTTTATAGAATTGTAAATTAATAAATATTCTTACAAAAATACATAATTTTATCAAGATATAAAGCATAATAAAGTAAATAAATTGTCATAAATAAAATAATCCTTTAGAAGGGCACTTTGTACGCAATTTCAAATTAAAGTATGTGGAATTGATCCTTTGTATATATATATTATATTGTATTATATTGTTGTATGTATTTATATATAATTATTACTTTTATTGTTACAAGACCACGATATTACAGAATTATTAAATAACTCGAGTTTGAAGACTCAAGTTAGGATGAACATTTAATTGAGGGACACGCTTCATAACGAATCCCTATCTTCAGCAGATAAAGGCTAGAACGACAGTTCCAACAGCGCTGATAGCGATTCACCAAGAGGTCAGGGTGGTGCTTTTAGTACAGGCAGGGATATTGGTGGTGAGGTCGGGGCAGACGACATGCTGGGTGTCGAGTTTTTACACGTGGTGGTACTCGCAGTCGAGGGCCGGCTCGGCCACAAGACGTTCCTTTGTAGTAGTCTTGTGACTATTCATTGATATCTTGATAGAAATAAATAAATATCTTTATTTTTGGTACCTAATTTGTGACATAACTTAAGAATATATATATAAAAAATAAAATTATTTGTATTACTTAAACACCTAACCTACTTATGCCATAATGACCTAAAGTCCTTTACAAAGGATAAAAAATACCTAAACTTCAATGTGCTTGATGTATTGATCAAATAATACCAAAAAACATTTGTTTTAGTGAAATTCCCGAAAACCCCTGGTCTATATTTTATTTAACTTGCAAAGTCTCGACCTTTGCACCATAAAAAGTTTAATGCTTTATAAAGGACATTTGGCCATATTGGCAAGTGATTTCAGTTATAGCTCGGGTATCAGGAGGATATATTGACTGCTTTTTTGGAAATACAGCTCTAGTTTACGACAAATGTGTGGTTAGGACAACAAACATTGTACAACAGAATATGCCAATCCACACAAAGTACACCTTGTGTGCATATTGCGGACCATATTTTTGCCTCAATGCTTTTCCATAGTATGGTATTTCAATAGGACTTATGTTATATGTTTGTAATGTTCACAATTTACATTGTCATATTTTTAACGGCACACTTATCTGCTCTTGCACAGTATTGTAATTTGATGCTTAGGACTTACGTAGTTATGTATTGTGGCGTTTCCAGCGGCGCACGCTCACGCGCACGCCGCCGCTGCGGCCGCGTCCGCGTACGACGCTAGCAAGTCGGCGTACTACCAGCAGGCGGCCGCCGCGTACCCCGCCGCACCTCCGCAGCAGCCAACATACGATACCGCGCCGAAAGCGCCGTACACCGCTCCGGCTACTTATGCTCAGGTGAGGCATCCAAGCAACTTTATTGCAGTCTGTGAGTAGGAACAGAATGTTTTTGATACAGTCTTAAATGACGCGCGAAACTCCGTTGCGCCAAAATTTGTTTATCTTTTGTTTTATTTTCTGGGATAAAAAGTATCCTATGTCCTTGCCTTGGGACTCCAAACCTCAGCAAAATTGGTTCAGTGGTTTGGGTGTAAAGAGTAACAAACAGACACAATTCCTCATTTATTGGATTAGTAACAATGTATCTGTTACTTCTTGCCAGCTGATAGTCTTGCCTAAAATATCCATTTCAACCATATAGTTAATATAACTAGCGGAATAGAGGAAGAACGACCTGAGCAAGCGAGATGTCACTATCAGTAACACTGCGTGGTAAAAAGAGAGACGTGTGATACATGACAGCAGAACCCTTTTTGCAGTTGGCACTTATCGGCACGTTGACAATTTAATCTCAAAGAAAGATCATATACATGGGAGAACCATGCTTCGGCACGAATGTGCCGGCTCGACCGGAGAAATACCACGTTCTCACAGAAAACCGGCGTGAAACAGCGCTTGCGCTGTGTTTCGCCGAGTGAGTGAGTTTACCGGCTCACGATTGTTGCTCTATTCCGCTAGAAACCTATATTAACTTCAATTATGATTTCAACTTGCAGCAGTCTTTACAATAAAGTTATAAAGGCAGAGAACTCTGGGGTCGATGCCTTAAATTATTGATGATTTAACTTTAAAAATAATGGTGATTTACAATTTTAACCCATCAATAGTGGGAAAATGTGGCGTATGGGCCTTAATGAATTAATGGAGGCTAGGGCTTCGAATTCTAAAAGCAACTTTACGCCACTGCACTTATGTGTCGGTGAAATTGGGTCATACCTAGCTTATTTTGAATTGTTTTGTCTTTTGTCATGCAGCAGGGCGGCGCGCGCGGCGGTGGCAAGACGTACGGTGGCGTGTACACGGCGACCACGGCCGCCGCCTCCTACCCCACGCAGGCCTACAGCGCCCCGGCCGCGCAGCCCGCCAAGCGTGAGTGTCTCACATTTAAGACAACACATATCTGTTTATCTAGTATTCATTAATTTAATATCCTATCTTTTACAATCACTAATGTCTTAGATACAAAATCTCATCTAACTCGATTTAGTGCAGCCTTTCCCAAAGTGGGCGAGAAGGCCCCTTTGTGGGCGCAGAAGGTCTAAAGGGCGGTGTGGGACTCAGAAAAAAATAGGTGTAGAGGCTTGGGGGGGTGATTTTATCTGGATGCATTTTAAATTGAAACAATTGGGGGTGCTAAAACCTAGTTTGTTTAGTGGTATAAACAAAAAGAGGTAATATACAGACACAGGGTTGCCAGGCGTCGGATAAAGCCGGACACAGTCAGGCTTTTTGATTGCATGTCCAGCCAAAATTAAGCGGAGTCCGGCTTTTGTAGAGCTTTGGATCAATAATTTTATATGAAAATCTACTAATTTTAGAAGGTTTTACACCTAATAAAATGTAAAATTGTATGTTAAATTGTTTTAATAAAATAGAAAATTACGAACTAAGAGTTCAGATTCTAAGTATTTGATAGCAGGACTTTTTTGTACAAATGTCCGGCCAAGCTGGCTGCTTTGTCTGGCTTTTCGGTTTAGCAACCTGGCAACCCTAGACACACTATTGTTGTTTTCATTTATAATATTAATATGAATCTGTATAAATAGATACAACCACTTTTCCAAATTTGTATTTTTCATCATCATTATTGCATCTAGCAGTTACCTAAAAATGGGACTTTAATATTATTTGATTTCGAGTCAATGAACTGTATTTGTTATTATTTATTTGTTATTATAATTATGTATTTGTTAGTATATTTGTAAATAATATAATGATAATGAATAATAACTCAACTTTGGTACAAATCTACGCGACTTCGCCTAATTGTTACCCAACATGAGTGTTGGGCACAAGATTTAAAATCTGTTCGCCGACAGTTCATTAGTATTATAATGTTCAGTATTTCCATTAGAACATCTAAAAAAATACAGCCAATATTCTGACAGATAGCACTTTGCTAATAAAAATATCTACATAACAAATATAAATCTATCCAATGTCGCTTGTCTTTGAAAGACAACAAGAAACAACTATAATTAAATTAACTATTTCAGCATATGACAAAAGTTTAAATGTTTTTATTTTTAATTATTTATATTACTTACAATTGCCTATCTTCATTTTATTGAAGGATGACAGGTGTTAATATCACAAAAATATGAATTCCTTAACACAAATAACAAAATAGTTTACTGTAATTCATTATCTTTGGTATCCATAAACAATCGACGTACCACACTTTGTCGTTTTTGTGCTAAGAGCCTATTTTAGAGCAAATAAATAGTTTATAACCTTGGTGATAACAAAGGATATGGGCGAAAAACCCATAGACGACTCATATTACTTAAAAAAAACCTTGGCAACTCTTGAACTCGGCTAGTCCTCCCTGTCGTGACCTGTCGGCTATCGGCGAACAGACTTTAGAGGCGGGCGCGTTTTGTTGTAGAGACGGCTAACAGGGGCAACTCTGCTTATGATACAGCTCTCTACAACGCGGCTACCATGTATGTGGCGCAGCAGAGCAAAACCGGTGGCGGCGGGTGAGTATTTGTTTTGATTATTACGTATAATTACAGATTATGATGAACAAAATAAGTTACAGAAAGATATGCTGTATTAGTTACAGGTAATATTTTAAAGTAGTTCTAAAGTAAAGTATTTCTAAAGTAAAGTGGACTAAAATTACAGTGTCACAAAATTGTGAAAGCCCAAGTAAAAATGCTTTCGAGATAATATAAAGTGGAATATTTGAACAGTACTTACTAATTATCAAAAATGATATACCATCGAGGAAATTGATTCCTACGCAGTTAAAGACCGACATCATTTGGTCGGATCTTGTCAATTCAATGTTAATTGAGATCTGTCTGCTGGGTTTGATTTAACGCGACCAAACTACGTAGGTCCCCCATCTGGGTAGGAATCAACTTTTCTGATAGTACACTGTACATACTTCCAAATTATAACATAAATAAATTGCAATATGTTATTTTTAGTATCTTATAATTTGTACTTAAACTTTTGTATCGCTTACTAGAATTTCTACTACAATATTTTATTAATAAATATATAATACACTAGCGGCTGGAAGAACTACAACAAGAGTGGTGTAGGCGCGGGCGCGGCGCGCAGACCGAAGCCCCCACCGAAGGCTCAGCAGCTCCACTACTGTGACGTGTGCCGCATCTCGTGCGCTGGTCCTCAGGTAATAATATTATTTAATGTATAAAGCTTCATACGCGCGTTGTCAAGTTTCACAAGTAAGCCAATAAGAGCCTGTCCCGCGTTGCGTCACGTTGTTTTACATACAAATAACCAAGGTGTTCACACGGCGCACTGCGTCGTCGCAACGCACAATATGACGGACAGCAGCCCCCGAGACGAAGCGGGAGGGAGATGCTTCGTAATAACGCTGCGATGACGCAGCGCTCTTGTGGCCGGGCTATGCGTCAAACGGCAGCGCTGCGTCGACGCGCCGTGTGGACAGGCTCTTATGTTGTATGATGTAACGAAACATAGTGTATTGTAAAACAAGTAGTTGAAAGTGAACAAAATAAGACAATATTAGATGGTTTACACAAATATGCTTCATCTATCTTTTCATACTCACGGTTTACAATGCTTCATCTATCTTTTCATACTCACGGTACTAATGTTTTGTGTTTAAATGAGAAATGTGAGTCAATGTCCCATCTATAGAAAGATAAACGTCTCCGCATTTTTGTCAAATAATTGTGGGTTTTTTAAACCTTTTTGAGCATTTGTGTCCACTTTGTTCACCCCTACCCATCATAGTGGACCTTAGGCGAGTTTGCCCGTCTACCTATCTGATATCTAACAAGCCACCTGTTTCCCAGACCTACAAGGAGCACCTCGAAGGCCAGAAACACAAGAAGAAGGAGGCGGGCGTGAAGCTAGCAGCCGCAGGGGGCGGAGCGCGCGCGGCGGGCGCGTCTGCACTGCGTTGCGAGCTGTGCGACGTCACATGCACCGGCGCGGACGCGTACGCCGCCCACGTGCGCGGCATTAAGCATCAGAAGGTCGTGAAGCTGCATACTATGCTGGGCAAGCCGATACCCTCAGCTGAGCCGACTAAGCTGCAGCCAGGTGAGCGTTTTTTGATGTATAGTTTCAAATTCATTAATAAATTATGTGGTGGGTGACAGTGTGTCGCTAATAGTGTTCGGCTATCGCCTTGTGTGATACAGATATTGTGTAAGAAAAATAAAGATTGTCGAGGACTATAATTGGCAGCTGTTGTAAATTATTGATTTCAGCTATAACTTTACCAGAGTAGACATAATGATAGAGTATGCCGACTTAGAACTGATGTTGAAATTTTTAAATTTGATGTATTATGACGAAAATCGTCGCTAGGGTTGTTAAATTGTTACCTACGAATTTAAAACTATGACATATTCGCTGGACGTGTTCCTCTTTGGTCGTATTATTGTTTGTGTTTTGGCACATGCGATTAAAATTGTCAGAATCCAATTTTGAAATCTTTATTTTAAATATTTAAAAATAAATTATATCCGCCAGCGCGAGGCACATTCCGTTCATAATCCTAGTGAAACCCGACGAATTTGACAGATATTGAAACCTGTACGTTTCTTTGCAGTCGAACTACTGGTAGTTATGTCTATTGTGACTTTACCTTGTGTGCTGTCCTTAATTGATGTACCATGACAGTACTGCTGCATGACGTGACATATGCTGTGTGTGCTCATTTATAGACACCACACAAACGTAACTATAAAAGTAAAGAATTTATCAAATATTTACCTACATAATATATACCCACAATTTCTAACCTAAAGTTTTTTATCCCCAGTTAGGCAAGTATAAAAGGGTTTGAAGTGTAGACCCCCAATTAAATAGCAATAGTTTTATTGGCTTGAATATGCTAGCGAGTAAGAGCTACTAACCACAATAAAGTTTTGCTTACTAATAAATACCTCAATGTGTCTATTAATTTAGGATTTGCTATTTGTTATTTTTGTTTTGTTCTGGCATACCCTTTTATCCTTTCCCACTTTAAATTTAGGAGTACCTTCACAACACAAAAAGTTTATATTTTTCGTGTACGTTCAAATATGCTCTACAAGATTTGATATCTTGAAGGACATATCCGATTCCATCGTACGCCACAGCATCATATCTGTATTGGGGCGCCTAGTGGCAGTTTGAGTACCGAGTCAAATTTCTCTCGTATTGCACAAAAACACTCGATACAGATATGGAGTTAGTAGTCAATACGCACTCGCGACCGACGTTGCGGGCGCGACCGCGATGACCATTTCTGTCGACGTGGCGAGGAGATTTGACGACGTTTCGTTCTGCCAGCCAAAAAGACGGTGGCGGGCGCACCCAAGATCAATTTCGTGGCGTCCGGTGGACTCAGCACGGTGGGGTCTACAGGAGACAAGAAGGAGGAGGAAGACAAGGAGGAGGACGCGGAGACGGAGACCGAGGTGCAGCCCGTCGGCCAGGACTACATCGAGGAGATCCGCGCCGATGACGGCAAAGCGGTCAGCTTCAACTGCAAGCTGTGCGACTGCAAGTTCAACGACCCCAACGCCAAGGAGATGCACATGAAGGGACGCAGACACAGGCTGCAGTATAAGAAGAAGGTTAGTTTATGTTAAGCCTAAAATTAACATTAGCCACTTTACTGCTTTGCTGCTTACATATAGAACTTTGGGCGAAATATATTTGCATATGACCGAATTTCCGTCGAATGCAGACACACAAATATATTTTTCGATTTAATTTTGCAAACACAAATATTTACTATTCAAAAATTGTTTTACATGTAAAATAATTGTGAATTATTTTTTGCCCAAATATCTATGCATCAATGTCTTTAATATTGTTGGTTCATTTTACCACATCTTATAACAATATTATGTTGATCTGCATACTATAAAATCAAGTCCAGTGATTACTTAGTAAAAGGTTTGAGGCAATCGTCGAGCCTGGTGGCTTCGGCCGCCAAGAGATCCGAGGGCTAAATGATTACAACTCTCAATGAGGACAACGCATGTCAATACACACCATATACTATACATAACATATACGCCGATACTATAATACAGCAATATGTGGTCAGGTCCAACCGGACTTGGAAGTCAAGGTGAAGCCTTCCATGCATCAGCGCAAGTTGGCCGAAGCGAAGGCCCAACGCATGCTCGTCCGCGACGAATTGTGGGCCCGCCGCCGTATGCATGAGGTAACTACTAATATTTTCTTCACAACCTTTTGACATCTAATTATTATTATTTATTAGATCACATTGTTTTCATGTTGTTCGTCTATCGCTCAATACTAAGTTTGCAACTTTTAGTTTGTATTCTGTATATTTATTCATCCTATCGCATCCTAATCGCCTAGATTGTAAAATAGTTATTTTAAAAAGTACACACATGGGGATCATTATATGTAGTTGTAAAAAGACATCTGTAAATAAAGTAGACTGTACCATGATTTTCCTTCTAAAAAAATGAACCCGTGATCAACCTTAGGGTCTGGAGGAGGAGGAGCGCATGTGGTGGGAGGGGGCGGAGTGGTGGCGTCACCACGCGCCGCTGTACGCGCGCCGCCCCGAGACCGCCGACGACCGCCACGTGCTCGCCAAGCACGCCGCCATCTACCCGCCCGAGACGCAGCTGCAGGACATACAGCGAGCCGTCAGCGCCGTCGAGCGCGCTCTCAAGTCGCTCTCCGACGCACTCGCTGATCGCGCCAGGGTATGTCACGTACAGACAAAGCATACAGTTATGGTTGCAGTTAACTAACTTTTTTTTTGTTGAAATATGAATGCAGTCTTGTTATAAATGACCTAAAGAACATAAATTGTTATTATTATAATAAGTTATAACCAGGGCTCGGGGTTAGGTAGTGTGATTTTGGTACTTGTGACAAAATGTAAAGATTAATATGGACTTACCCCTGGGATAAATCCCGTATCCCGATTGTTGATCTGATTTGTTGATTATTAATTTTGCTTCCTACTTAGAACTACTTCTGCACAATTTAGGCTTGTTTTTCAAGGTGCACAGTGACGCCCTCTTTTTTAAAAAAAATCAATTGAACTAGACTAAAACAACATTGTGTGATTGCAAATATTATATTTTTGTTAATGTATTCATTTTATATGCATATATTACGAGGATGGTAATTGAATGAATCATGTAATGTATTCTGACAATTAAATTGATTTGATTTGAAATAATAAAAAAGAGGAAGGGTACATATTAAAAAAATCGAAGTAGGTTGAAATACTTAATTACTTACATATTTATCGATATAATTCGATTTATTGTGAACAAATATTGAAATTAGCTTCATTAATTGTTAACAATTGAAACAACGGTTTTTATTTTGTTAATCTGTACTTGACGAAGTAAAGGCAACCATGAGATATAGACAGTGGTGATTTCTCAAGTTTACGAGTATAGCGCCGCCAAACCATCATTAATCATGGCCTATCTATGGTATATAGAAAATTAAATTCAATAAATGAATAAAAAATATCAAAATCACCGCAATCGTATTCACTCGGGTATGCCCGGAGCGATACGAGCCATCAAGTGCCCGCCCCCCGCGCCGACCATCTCGCCGACCACTGTCGTTTTTGCGATCTTGGAAAAAAGCCACGTTCTTTTTTGCTCTTCGTTATGCACAAATTTTTCGTTCTTTCTGTCTCACCTCGCTATACTTACTGATTAACAGTTCTCAATATTTTATATATCTTATTTTGAGTTAATAGTTCATTTAATCAACTTAATAATGCAAGTGGTCGGTTTCCGATCGGTAATTTTCCTACGTCCTAGCTCAAAATTATCTAGTTTGAAAACAGTTCACAGAGATAGCAAGGGGGCAAGCCTTGTTTTAGAGATCGATTTATCGATTATAGAGTATTGTATAATTATATAATCTATAACCAATAATATAATTTTGCAGGACCTAATCGTAATAGTAGTGTTGTTTTCTGACAATATTAATGTTTATTTAATACAATTTAAAATCCCGTATTTTATTTGAGGTCGATAAAAACAATTATGTGAATCCCGCGGAAGGGAATGTCCATATTAATTTTTCGTGTTTCAATCCCGTTCAAATCCCGAAATCACACTACCTAACCCCGAGCCCTGGTTATAACTGACACATAAGATGGTACACAAATGCTTAACAGTGTCCATACATAGATTACATGTACAGTTGCGAGATGCTGAGCATACATACATTGATACAGTTATGATACAGCACCGGTCTATAGGTACTGGCTCCCGCTACGAAAGTAGTAGGTGTGGAGGACCTATAGCAAACATCCAGACACTAAAATTACATGTTTGACACTGTCTAATAATATAATTTATTGGATGGTGTGATGGCATAATGATCATATTTGCTCGTTGTTACAGACTAATGTCGCTAAAACGCCACAGAAAACTGAGGATAAGAAAGATGAAAAGGCTGAGGGTAAAGAAGATGGCCGTGACAACCAACTGTGAGTTCAACTATTCATAATTTTAAAAATTGAAATAATAATAATATAAATTAATAACTTTAGTTATTAATTTATATTATTACTAGCTGTTCCGGCAAATGTTTCTTTGCTATATAAAGTATTTCGCCCATATTATTTTATTGAAGTGACTAAATAAGTATGTCACCATGGCAACGTCCATCGCTATCCCGTCGCAAAAACAATGGTCGCCGTCAGTCTCGAGTTGAAATAATTTACTATTATTTATTCAACAGAACTGACACCTGTAGACAACTGGCGGGGATAACTAATGAAATGACGATTGATCAGTTATCGACCGGGGATGAACAATGACTAAATTACTAAAATGGCTATTAAAAAATAAGGGTTGATCGTAGAAGGGTGAAAATTGAGGATTGTATGTATTTTTGTATGTTGTATCATAAAAAAATAGAAATTAAAAATTTTGTCTAAAAAATAAAAAATAAAATTTAGGGGTGGACTACCATTAACATTTAGGGGGATGAAAAATAGATGTTGGCCGATTCTCGTAGATACCGGATAAGCACAAAAAATTTCATCAAAATCGATCAAGCCGTTTCGGAGGAGTATGGCAACAAAAACTGTGACACGAGAATTTTATATATTAGATTATTTAAAAATGGTACATGGTTTTCGAATAACAATCCAATAGTCCACTTGATATACACTTGCTATTTATCTGACAGCCTCAGTAGGATTATGTTTTCAGTCTCTCGCTGGCTACCGTGCGAGGTGCACGATGCCTCTGCCACGATCCCCGAACTCTAATGTAAATCGGAATAATAACTATGCCCAATCCGGTGGAATAGATATGCAGTGTAGTGGGTGCCAGGTTGTGATTAATGAGCTACTTGCATTCATAGCTAACAAAGTTGACGTGTTACTGGAGACCGCTATTTTGGAGATATGCTTATCGGCATACACCGGCGACGAAATTGAAGCCGCGCGAGGTATATCCTACAAGTTATTGGCCCCTACTAAGAAAATCACGAGAAGAAAAGAAGGTTCTGAGCAAAAAAGTATTCAGGTAATGATAAAACTAATAAAGGAGTTCGATCCTGAACCCTTCAAATTTTTGTGGCAAGGGATTTAAATAAAATTCCACCAGTTTCGTTTAACTATATTGACTCGACGTCTTTTCTGAAGGAAATAGCAATCTTACGCCAGGACATAGCGAGCTTAAAATCTGAAAAACAGCAAAAAAATGACGGCTTTATCTCAGCTACCGAGATACAAGACTTAAAGTTGGAATTGGAACAGGTTAAGTCTATATTGCAGGAACTTAAAAGTGTGAATGGGAATAGTTGCAATAATACGCATGGAATAGCTGATAACGTTACAACTAAACATAAGGAGCCTATGCAGAACCGGTTATTGCCTCAGCCCGGCGGGAACAGCTGCGCGAGCGCATTTATTGAAAAGGATTGCACGCCCGCGTTATCGCACTCGCCTGACATTGAACAATCAGCTGACTATATTATACCGACGAAGCCTTCATATCGAGACATAATTGTTTAGAATAACTCGCAGCAAGATCTGATAGGCCACACCGTGCAGAACGATAACAACAGCTTTAAACTAGTGGAGCGTAAAAAACGCAAAACGCAGAACAAACGTAGCAATTTTACAGGTACAGCACAGTCTTCGAGTAAGTTGCAGCTAGCTGATTTAATATCGCATATTTATATATCTAGACTTAACAAATCGACCACTATTGAGAACGTTAAGGAATTTTTAATAGAAAAAGGCGAAGATTGCACCAAAATAAAATTGTTGACGCAACGATACGAGACAGATTTTTGTTCTTTCAAAGTAGCTGTACAAAGGAATAAATAAGATACGTTTTTAAGCAAAGATTTCTGGCCCAAATTATAAAATTTAGATTATATCACGACCGTAAAACGAGAAGCGCAATACAAATTTAATATGGATTGTACCAGAATTAAATTGACATCTTTCAACTGCAAAAATATAAAGACTTCTGCTAAAACGGTGCTAGATCTGACGCAAACATCTGATCTTATAGTTCTTCAAGAGACCTGGCTGCTTGAGCACGACTTGAACTTTGTGCATTCGATAAATAAATGTTTCGGATGTGTTGCTAAGTCGTCAGTGGACTCCTCGGAGCGTATCCTTAGGGGTAGGCCTTATGGCGGGCTTGCTATAATGTGGGATAGGGCAATATTTCCCAATGTACCTATAGACTGTTTGAGTAAGAGAATTCAGGCTGTACGTGTTTTTGTGAATACAGGATCGTTTCTTGTTATTAATGTATACATGCCTGCTGATATTAGTGATAATGTGGAAGAATTTACACAATGTCTGGCTGAAGTTAGTGCTATTATAGATGACTCTGAAGTACAGGTAGCCTATATCCTGGGGGATTTTAACGCGCATCCTGGTGCAAGATTCCGTAAGCAGCTTCTTAAATTTTGCGATGAAATGTTGTGGGAGTGGGAAGACCTGAGGATACTTGGGACTGATTCCGATACCTACACTTTTATGTGTGAGGCGACTGGCAGTAGGAGATTTTTGGACCATTGCATAACAACAAAGGCCGCGTGGGATACTGTAGTAGATGCTTATGTCACCCATGACGTACTCTGGTCCGACCATCACCCGTTAAGTATAGTATGTGATATTTTAGTGCCCACGATAAGTCCTAGCATTTCCTACAAGCTGGATGCTCTAAAGTACGTAAAATGGGGCGAGAGAAACTCTAGTCAAATTAAGTTATACGGGGAATTTTGTAATAATAATTTAGATATATTTACTAATTATTTTTCATGTGATTGTCAAGATATTTTTAATTTTAATTGTGAACATTTACAAAGTCATTATAATAGTATTGATCGATATTATAGGCATATTACAAATCGCAGCAATTGTAAGTTCTGGTTCTTGTGAACACAGATGTGGTAAGAAAATACCAGGCTGGAACTACCACGTCAGAGATAGCCACGAGAGAGCTAGGCTTTATTTTAAGTGCTGGATGGTGGCTGGCAAGCCCTCCAGCGGTACAGAATATAAAAATATGTGCAATAGTCGGAAAGAATTTAAAAATAAACCTAAATGGTGTCAAAAAAATGAGGAAAGTATTAAAATGAATATTTTAGCTTTACATAGAAAGAATAAAAATTTTGGTAAATTTTGGAACGCTACTAAGAAACTTAATTATAAGCAAAACTTGCCTGTGTCGGTGGAGGGCTGCCAGCAACAGTCCGAGGTAGCAGAATTATTCTCTCGTAAATTTAGAATAAGTCCTCAGGACGCGCAATATGTGTTCGATACTGAGATCTGTCCTAATAATGATGTCATAGAATTTACACCCGAGGATATATCAAAGGTCATAATGAATATGAAGCGTGGTAAATCGACGGGGCACGGTGGACTCAGTATCGAGCACATAGTGTGGGCCAGCAACAAAAGGCATTTAAGTCGATTATTTAATCTTTGTATTAAGTACTCGTACTTACCTGAAGAACTAATGAGAACGGTAGTCACTCCTATCGTAAAAAATAAAACGGGTAACCTGAGCTCTGCGTCAAACTACCGGCCGATATCTTTGGGTACGATAGTCGCCAAGATTTTAGAGAGACTGTTGCAACCGGAGCTGCTTAAGAACATTAAAATTAATGACGCACAGTTTGGCTTTCGGGCCGGACTCTCGACAGATGCTGCTATAGCCAGTCTGAAAAGCACCATAAACCACTACAAGTCCCGTAAGACTTCTGTTTATGCGTGCTTTCTAGACTTGAGCCGCGCTTTTGATTTGGTCAACTATGACATTTTATGGAATAAGTTGCTCAAGTCACAAGTGCCTAGTATTGATCTGATGAGATTCTGGTATGGAGGCTAAACTAATTTTGTGAAATGGGGTGACGCGGCCTCTAGTGTATATAGACTAGAGTGTGGAGTTCGCCAGGGGGGGGGTCACCTCTCCGGACCTCTTCAATGTGTATGTGAACGGCCTGATCGAGGAGTTGAGTAGCACCAGAATCGGCTGCCACATAGGAAACGTTTGTTTAAATAATTTGAGCTACGCAGACGATATGGTGCTCCTAAGCCCCTCGATCAAAGGACTAAGGAGACTGCTGTCGATCTGTGAGCATTATGCGAATGCGCATGGACTAAAGTATAATGTCTCGAAAACTGAAGTTATGGTTTTCGCATCTGGTCGGGGTCCGGAGGTGGTACATAAAGTGTACTTAAATGAATGTGAGATAGGTGTTGTTAAGCAGTTCCGGTATCTAGGACATTTGCTGACTGATCGACTGGAGGATGACGCTGACATTGAGCGAGAGCGCAGGGCTCAACATGATCGCTCGACGTTTTGCTAACTGCAGCAGGGATGTTAAAACGACACTTTTTAGGGCATATTGCCTTAGCATATATACCTGCCAGCTCTGGATTACGTTTAAACAAAAGTCGATGAGCCGTATAAGAGTTCAGTATAATGATGCATACCGAACTCTTATGCGGCTCCCCCGTAGCTGCAGTGCATCGGGTATGTTTGCGGAGGCGGGAGTCCTTGACTTTTTTGCCATCATAAGATCTCGGGTGGCTGCATTTTGGCACAGACTGCGCGGCTCAGGCAATAGGATACTCGAGGCTATCTCTGGCGACTACTACAATAATCTTATGTACGTGTGGTGGATCTCTGTTCACATGAACCAGAACAAAAAGTGATTCTTTTTTTTTTATGACTGGACACCCCTATACAGTGTTAACATTATTTTACTTGTAACTTTACATAATATTTTACACATATCGTGTTATGGGTACTTATGCCTGAAATAAAGACTTTTATTATTTTTTTTTTAATGTTTGTAACTTTGTAGGTATAAAAACGCTTTTAAGCAATGACACCTAAGCACACATCCAACAACAAAAGTCTTGTTGGATATGGGCTTAGGAGGTGTCAGGAGGTGACTAAGTAGTTGTGGGAATGACACTAAGTACATACTACTATAAGCAAGCAAGTCGTAACAAACGATCACATGATTTCACACACTATAGCTGTGCAATACTCGCAGGTTCTCATTCGGCGGCGAAGGCGAGGGAGGCGAGAACGCGCGCGCTCTCAAGGGCGTGATGCGCGTCGGCCTGCTCGCCAAAGGTCTGCTGCTGAAGGGGGACCGCGACGTGCGTCTAGTGGTCCTCTGCCACGACAGACCGACCGTCACGCTGCTCAAGCGTGTCGCTGCCGACCTGCCCGCACACCTCGCTAAGATTAAGGTAGATATGTTGTGGGGCTACGAATAATAAAACTAAGGAATATTGCTAAAAATAATAACAAACTAAATTTTAAGCTATGGATTTCCGCAAAGTAACGCCTGATTCCATTAACTATTTAAAACTAAGGAGTCAACTGTGTCAAATTTGTCCACGAGTCTACAAAATGTGACCCGAATACATGCATACTTTATGCATGTATTTGGTACACAATTTTGTGTAAATATAGAAGTGACAATTATTGTCAACGGCTTTATTTCGTAAATTTGAGTGTTAGTGTTTCGTCAGGCCTGTCCCACTCGCGCCTTTAGGTATTGAACTGTAAGTACCCCTTTAAAGGGGCAAATCACAAGGGACTCACAAGCGAGCGGTGACGCGCGCGCAAGTATTTTTCGTCGCATATATCTACGTACTGATTTAACCGCTGTGACAGAATCATTATTAACCTGATAAATATGAACAATTGAAAAAAGTCAAAGAAATATTTCAATAAAGTAATTTAAGACTTTAAAATACAAAAAAAGATAAAAAAAATACATAAACATAAGCAAATAAACCAATTTGTTACAAACAAACCGCATACTACACATAAATAAACACAAGTTACTATGTTTAACACCCGGTTTCTGAAAGGCTGATCAACACTAAAATTAACTAATCGCCTGTTAAATCTCTTGTCAAGTAACAATTGGGTTGCTAGAAGCACGGTTAGTTAGTTTAATTTGATCAGCGCGTCAGTTGACGGTAGATGTTCAATTTGACTCGAGAATGATACGTCAACCGCCATTTTGGGTTTCCGAAACGTTTGTCAAGCCGTGATCATAGATTAAAGGTTTGTCAAAAGCTGTGTCAACTAATCGGTACTTGTGGGTGAATTAACTTATGAATTCAAGTGATTTTTTTATGTGAATCTACATTTTCTCTTTGAAACTACGTTACTATAAGGTTTGTTAACACATTTATTATGAAGTTTTTATAAAAATTCGTAAGAAATACGTCGATTATGCAAATAAACTGTTTTATTTGCAATACTCGTTTTATTTGCAAAAAATGTATATTTTAATAATTTTTTTTAATCAATTTCTATAATGAAGAAGAGTTTAGGATTCGATATCGTCTGAAAAATTGAAATTCGGAATTCTGACAAATGAACGAAAATAAACAAATCGCATGTCAAATCAAAATGATCACAGATTAGTTAATTTTCGTCTGATCAATGTTTCAGAAAGTATCAGATTTGAAATTCCCAGAACGTTTTTGACAGCAATGACAGTCTGCAATTCCTTGTTTTGACATTTAATTTGCATTTTTGATAGGTAATAGTGAAGCAATGAACGAAAACAAACAAATAGCTAGTCAAATTAAAAATGATCATAGATTAGTTAATTATTAATGTATCAGAAACTCAAACTGATTTGACATCCATGTTAAATTAACAGCAGTGTTAGTTGATCAGTGATTTGACAAACCTTTCAGAAACCAGGGGTAAGTTGTTAAATATTCCTGACCAGCTCCTACATTGTAATCGAATATAAAACTATTATAAAATATACGTTGGGTTACTAAAATTTGATTATTACTATAAAAAAGTTTGCTATTAGTAGCTGTAGTAATTAAAAGAAGATTATTTTATTTTCTAAAAGGTGACAATCTTGATTTCGTCAGAAAGGGTACCTCTTACGCGATAGAAAGAGAGCGCACATGTAGGCAAATATAATTGTAGGCACCTAGCACTGCGCGGTCGGAATTTGAACTTTATAGTATCGCAGCAAGAGTTGTTATTTTTTTAAACGGGTTTCACGAGTTGGACTTCTGTTGGTACTACTAATGTATTATATTCTGTGGTTTCGTTGCTATTGCCATATTTTAGTGTGCGAAAGGGAACCAAATTCAAAAATGTAACTCCCATACTTGAGTTACATTTCCTTCGTTTTTATTATTCAGAAGTAATGGGATATCATTACTTCTGAAAGAGATAAAGAGACTGAGCGACGACTCGACTTTCGTTTCTATAGAAATTCGCTGGTATAACTTGATATGGTCTACAGGAAACATTGAATGTTTTCTAATTATCACTTTAATGTATTAGCTTACGTATGCAACGCATTTTGGTAAGATCTTACAGTGCATATTTCGATAGGAATTAATAGTTTCACGTATAGCACAGTATTTCATTAGTCTATAGACTACAGTGTAGTGATTGCTATTGTTTAGAACCCTCCGGGGTCCGGCGAAGAGCCCAAGTACAAGGTGGAGCTGCAACCCGCCGAGGGTGCTGTCCAGGTGTCGGACGGCACCGTCAACGTCACCGTCAGTCTGACGTCCGCCGTCATGCGCGAGCCCGCAGGTAAGCCGCCTCCCGTCTCCATAACGAGCCCACAGAACAAACTATCTATTACGAAGAATATTACAATTGCCCAATTGATCACTCAGACTATTGTGTATCTCTACTAAAGATAATTTGTTCATCCCGGCCCCGCCGGTCAATGTGTTGAATGCTTATTTTTAGGTGTTAGTAGGGCAGGCGAGGAGAAAAGGATTTTTGATCATCCGTTCGTATATATCACGTGCGTTGGACTCCGCAGTGGTATATTTATCTACTGAAACGGAGCAAACATCCCATTAGTAGTTATCTCCTAGTTTCCCGAATGTTCTATTTCTCCCAACACCGTCGATGGACGCGCGTCGAGTCGCGCAAGAGTCACACGCACGCGTGCACGCACCACGCGTGCGTGTGGTGTGCGCACGTGCGTCCATCCGCGCGCCCGCCCCTGGCGTCGCGGGGGCATTGCCGCCGGCGTAAAATGCCCCCCCGACGTGCGCGGCGCCCGCCCGCCATGTTTGCCCCGTTTTCGTCGATCCGTCGATGGTCAAACACCCTTTGTATTGTCGCTAGAGGGTGGCGACATAAAGCGAGACGACAAGGATGTGCTACCGCGGCAGAAGTGTTTGGACGCGTTGGCCGCCCTTCGGCACGCCAAGTGGTTCCAGGTACATTCGCCCACATTAATTGTAAACTCGTGCGCACTCTATCTGACCATCTTCTCTACTTTGAATCTATTTCTATTTATTTTAAAATGACAAAAGAGTACTGTTTGAAAATTTTTGTTCATTCTTAAAAAATATGAGAATCAACACTTGCGCCCTATCGAAAGTCCGTTTTTTAAGCTAGAAAGGTTTACGAATAATGTTTTAAATTATTTTTATCGCCTAAAGCAAGTGTTGGTGATTGTGAGAGGCCCGACAGCCGAAATCTCTATGATGATATCGAGTTCTTAAAAAAAGAATAAACAAAATTTTAGTTTGGTTGGTTTCTATCATCATAGCTCTCTCGAATTTACTAACCTCGTAGTGTAGAGTGAGTGCGCACTTTTATTATTAGTCACATGTTTAATTTTTTACTTTTTTTCTTTATTTTATTTCACCGTGCAGTAAGTATTTTGCTTTTGTATTAAACGAATGAGAGAATACGATGAACATGTGGCTACGGGCGCTACCGAGCGGTAGTGGTGTGTGGCTTGCGCGGTGGGCGTGGTCTGACCGTGTGCGTGTGCGCAGGCTAGGGCGGCGAGCCTGCAGTCGTGCGTGATCATCATCCGCATCATGCGGGACCTCTGCCGCCGCATACCCAACTGGACGCCGCTCAACCCATACGTGAGTATCATCGACTTTTTGTTTTATTATAACTAACAGCGTTATCGCCATCCAAAACTGTCGAGTCCTGACATGGTAGTTAAATGCCACTAATTTCTTTTCATTTGATTTTTTAAGATTTTTACGAAAAAAAGTGTATTAACTTTTTTGGAAATTGGTTACAAATGAAATTTAAGTTAAGTAAACGACTACAAAGGGTAGCTTATATTTTTGCGAAACCCGTCAGTATCGGTACTCGCTACGTTTCGTCCGTTTCTTTACAGTTAAAGTACTGGTAGTTATGCCTATTGTGATATTGTTGCCAAGCCGATTTGCATTTGCATAGTAAGCAAGTGATAATAAGTAAGTGGACCACAAGGAATTGGCAGTTTTTTTTTAATTTACCTTATTATCAGGCGATGGAGCTGCTGGTGTCAGGCGTGATGCAGTCGGCGGGCGGCGCGCTGTCGCCGGGCGAGGCGCTGCGCCGCGTCATGGAGGCAGTCGCCGGCGGCCTGCTGCTCGACCACGGCCCCGGCCTGCGAGACCCTTGCGAGAAGGACCTGGTGGTATGTGTCAGACAGACATATAGCAGCTATATCGTGATATATGACAGCTGTTTGATACGAGAATTGACACGATAGACCACGGATACGTAGCTCCAGCTCCATCTATTGGCGAATGAAATATCGAAAACCCTCATTCTACTAAAGCAACTTTTCCTGTCATGCGTGTTATCGCCCGCGCGCGGATCTGGTCCGCATGCAAGTTGCCCGCATCTTACCATTTCATTGATGTTTAATATATTTGTATTCCTGACAACTAACTCCAATCTTCTATGGAGTTCTTTAATCTTCTAGGTGTAATTGTGAAAACATATAAAAGTCTTTAGATTTCTTATAACCTGAGGACAAATAAGAATATGGCTTTCCATTGGTGTAATAATTTTTATGTTCAATAGATCCAGAGATTACCCCCTGCAACTTTCTGTTCTCTGTGACTGATAAATTAGAATTTATAAAATGCTTCACTATTTACGGTTGGCAACATTTCACACAACTCGGACATAGTACAAAATAGTTTATGATGTATTTCATATTTTAAGTTAATTTTTGGAATGTTTTACAGGACGCCCTCGGAAATCTACCACCACAGAAACGTGAGGACCTCACCGCGTCCGCACAACAGTTCCTAAGACAGATTGCGTTCAGACAGATTTACAAGGTATATATTTAAATTATTTGAAATATAGTCCGTCAAGAGAGTGAAGAAATTAAAAAGTGGCAACATCGTAGTGTCATCCCTTTTTTTTCTTAGATTGATTTGAAAGGGATGACACTACGATGTTGCAATTTTTTAATTTCTTCACTTTCTTGACAGACTATACATCTGTAGACGTAATTAAAATAATTGTTAGTTATGACGTATTTTAAGTGGATTTATAAAAGGGGAAGAGGGGATTTTGGGATAAGCTCGAGCGTGTCAGATTAAGCTTTTATAGCCTTCCGACATGTGTCTAGTTATCATGGTATAGAAATCAGATTTCTCACATGGTGGGTTATTTTTTTTTAAATATTGAAATGGCATCGGATCTGTCAGATTAAGATAGGGGATGTTTAGTATACCCCAAAGAAGCTTCCATATAAAGCACTGACGAGTATTTTTCCGGGATAAAAAGTATGCTATGTCCTTTCTTGTGACCCAAAGTTTCTTCATACCAAAGGGGTACGAACCTTTGTGGCATAGGCCATCTTGATTTTTTTTTCAAAATTTCCGAGCACGATAAAAGTGGTATATTTAGATAGAGTACACTTATACAAACAAAAAATGTTATTTAACATGGTATCCTAAAGTGTCACGTTTCCGAGATATTTAGAAGTAAAGATCACCATATGAGTCCAAAGGACACAACTCTTACCTTACCTTACTTACCACTTTTATTGTGCTCGGAAATTTTGAAAAAAAAATTAAAATGGCCGGCTAAATATGCCAGGCTCCATACAAAAATGTTCGAACCCCTTCCAGCAAAATTGGTTCAGCGGTTTCGGCGTGAAGAGAATAGACAGACAGACAGACACACTTTCGCATTCATAATATTAGTATGGATGTTACACATGTGTTACTTTACAATATATATCGTCAAACAGGTGCTGGACATGGAGCCCCTGCCGAAGGTGAAGCACCCGGCCGGTGGAAGCGGCGCGTGGAAGTTCCCGCGCAAGCGCAGGCGCTCCACCGCCGACCCCGAGGGCGACGCGCCCAACGGTACGTTACACGCATACTATAAACGTAGCTGTAGCGTAGTTGGTGTACGCAATTTGCTTGCAAGTTTACGCCATTTGCGTGCAAGTATACGTCATTTGCGTGCAAGTTTACGCCATTTGCGTGCAAGTATACGTCATTTGCGTGCAAGTATACGCCATTTGCGAGCAAGTATATGCAACTTGCGTTCAAAAATATACGTCGCACATTTGCGTGGACGCATAATATGCCATTTTGTGTGCTCGTATATGTCACTTTCGTGCACACATACGCCACGTACACGTAGTATGTGTATGTAATATTTAGTTCTTTAAGGAGATTAAACTCAATAAGGAAATAACACAGGCACTGACCGGGCACGGTGGGCTCTCTGGGTATCTGTACCGCTTCAGGTGCAAAGAGAGCCCATCGTGCAGGTGTGACCCTAGTAAAATAGAAGATGTACCACATCTTCTAACAGGATGCCCAATATACTCGAGGCCAAAATATGATCTGGAGATGAAAATAGGACTAGAAATTAATGTTGATAGCATAAAGGAAATAGTAAAAGATAAGAAAAATAGGGAAGAATTTTTGCTATATTGTGTTAAAATAATAAAAGGAGTAAATAGTATTAACAGAAAACAAAATAGAAATAGGAGATAAGTGTATAGACATAGGACAGTATAAATTGTATTCAGAACATAAATCCCTCGAATAAAAATCAGGGACAAGAGTATTTAATAATAAAAAAAAAAAAAAAAAAAAAAATTTAGTTATGCCGCAAACTAGGCAGTTCGCAATAAAATGTTTAAATACATTGCATAAACATTGCCATGATTTAAATTTTAAATGGATTGTATGCTATGTGCAATCCTGTTATACAAATAAATCTTTGAATTATACATAATCATACGTTTTATGTTTTTGTGTTTTAGGTGAGGGCAAAATGGTAAAGACGGAGGAGAAAACCGACGCGACCGAGGCGAGCACTCCCGCCAAGAAGTAGAGGCGCCGTCGTGCGTGTTAAGGACGTTTACATTCACTCACCACATCTCACACACGGTGTTTACACCTTTCAGAACTCGGGTACACGCCGGATGATACACTTTATACGGAACAATTTTCTCTCCTTCTAGACCTAGGTAACTCTGTATAAAATGCTTCATCCCCAGATTTACCGAGTCAGTACTTGGGAGTACATAGTCTTTATATTTTACTTGCGTAAACTTATTTTTTAATATCGCCACATCCGAATTGCCGGTCTCCGATGAGACTAACACCCGTGTATTATTTTGTGGTGTCGACCGATCTGTCCAGAACGTTATAATTATATAGTCCAGATGTAGTGTAGCGTGTACTGTAACTGTAAGTAGCTTAGACCTCGTACATTAGTCTAATAATATATTATTGAATGTCGAGAAGCGAGAGGGAGGCGTAGTCGAGGGTCTAAAGTCGGATTTGACGTAAGATTTTTTTAATATTATATCGTAGGGTTTACAGTATTTTGACTTAGAGAGGTTCCTCTTTCAGAATATTGTTTGGAGTAAGTAGCGTTTTTTATTATTAAGGTGTACTATACGAATTGAAAACACTTTCACCGAAGTTTAATATTCTGACACGTTAATTCTAAATTAACTATTCGTGTGATGTTACATTATTTATTAGGTTTAAGTTCTTTGAATACACGGCGTAGATAGTTTATACAAGGATAACCTAAAAGAAAAATCATATGTAATTTTGTCTGCGTTTTTTCAAATAAGAGAAGAATATTGTTTTGTATCGTCATATAAAACTACTTTAAATATAAATGTCAATAAAATATATAAGTGAATGTTTGGGACTTTTATTTACTTTTTCGTAGTCATCTTATTCCTTTTGGCCTAGGATCCCACCATAGAAGGACCTTCACCAAGCTGGTTACCTAATGGATGAAAAGTATTTTAAGTACCGTAAATATAATAATATAATTGCGTATGTCAATAAATTTATTGCAAGTGGGTTGCCTTTTTCAGTCCAGAAAAAAAAAATAACGTTTTCATATTCTACAGGGTCCATTACTTTCGATTGGTATGGATAATGGAACACAGATTTTAGAAGTAAAACATATTTTTTTTTAATTTTTTTTTTATTCTGGACAGATATGTTTTGGGAACCCACTTGCAATAAAGTTGACATACATAATTGAATATAAAATACTTTTCATCCATTAACCAGCTCAGTGACGGGTGAAGGTCCTATGGTGGGATCCTAGGCCATTTTCACACATGTATCACTATGGTAGCTATAAATAGCTATGGCCACTGGCCAAGAAGGAATCGATTACGGTACAGAATTTACAGATCACTGTGCCGCCACAACGCAACTTTATGGAATATAATGCTTTGTTCCTTTACAAAGCGGACAGCGCTATACACCGAAACGTGCCGAAACTATGTAGTCTTGCTGTAAAAATAAAGCGCGTAGTCTAAATATATCTATCCAATATCCATACCTACTAATATTATAAATGCGAAAGTATCTCTGTCTGTCTGTCTGTCTCGCTTTTACGCCAAAACTACTGAATCGATTGTAATTAAATTTTGTACACATAATCTAAAGCCTGAGAAATAACATAAACTGGAAAAGGGGTTGTAAAGGGGTGGTTATGTGTAAATTTGTTCAAATACTAATATTATAAATGCGAAAGTATCTCTGTCTGTCTGTCTGTCTCGCTTTTACGCCAAAACTACTGAATCGATTGTAATTAAATTTTGTACACATAATCTAAAGCCTGAGAAATAACATAAACTGGAAAAGGGGTTGTAAAGGGGTGGTTATGTGTAAATTTGTTCAAATTAAGTTAGTTCCAAAAATTCATAACAGATGGCGCTAAGAGTCGCCTACATCACGCTAGCGCTTACTCAAACGTTTCTATAAGAGGTGGTACCATTTTTAAAAAAAGATCTTTTGATTCTTTCGATTGTTTAAACACGTTTATAAATAACTCACTACTCAGTATTATACTTTATCTATGCAGTGAGGTTATTTAACTATTTATCATTGATAGGTAACCCTTAAAAGCAGGGCCCCCGTAAGGGCTACTGGCGCCTGTGTGCAAAAAAAAGGATTTTGGCGCCCCTTTAGGCAATTTTTTTTGGGATTTTGGTTTTGGCGCCCCTAGAGGATGGCGCCCGTGTGCATTGCACACATTGCACTTATGGTAGCGGGGGCCCTGCTTAAAAGCCTTAAGGCTTAAACGGTAAACCTATCAATGATAAATAGTTTATTGGTAAAGTTGTGTAATGGGGGCTAAATAAGCTTTAAAATTTGGCATAAATAAAGTTTATTTAAAATAATGAACTACATACCTATTATGTGAACACTGTACATCTGTTTTTGGGTATTTTGATTTAAGGGGTACCTGGGTTTTAAAAAGCTTTTAAAGACACCAATTTTGTTGAAGTCCACGCGGACGAAGTCGAGGGTAACAGCTAGTATAGTTCTTGCAATCTACGAGTGCGCGTAGCCTTTATTAGTAGTTGTAATTGTAATATAGACATTTTCGTTAGTGTGCGTACCTGACGGAGCAGTCAGTAGCGAGCGAGCCATGTACGCGTGTGTAGATATGGTCACTCACACAACTAAGGGCGCCGCGCGCTCGTAGATTGCAAGATCTATAATAATATTATTATAAATGAGAAAGTGTGTCTGTTTGTCTTGTACCTTTTCACGCCCAAACCGCTGAACCGATTTTGCTGAAGTTTGGCATGGAGATACTTCGAGTCCTGGGAATGGACATAGAATACTTTTTGTCCCGGAAAAATATACGGTTCCCGCGCGATAAACGAGTTTTGGCGCAGCGAAGTTGCGGGCGTCATCTAGTTCAAGATATTTTCATCACACAACGGCGTGTTGTCGTTAAACAGCCGACGCAGTCAGTAGTTATTGTGCTAATGCAAATGTAGTCACAAAATGTAATTTTTAAGTTTTTAAGAAGTTTTGACCTCTACATACTATACAGCTATATAAATCACCAATATTAATTTTGGAAATAAAACATTGTTGCATATTTAAAAATATATATATTTCTTATTGATTATATTTGTATAATTAACTCATGTTCTTATGAGGAAGTTCTTTTCAAACCAATAAAGCTTCATTCTTCTATTTCATCCTAATATTAATTTAAATATTATTGTTAGTATGTTTAGGAATATCAATGGAACTGAAACAAAAACAATCAATGATAAAACAACTGTTTTGTCATGCATGTGTGCCGTGTGGTCCTTACTTCTAACTAGCAGTAACAACCACACTTATGGCCGTTCCCAATATTTGATCTATCTCTGGTTTTGCCCTACTAGAGATAGGAATAGCTCACGTTAGACATTAGAGCCATATATTTTATGTCAATTGTGAGCTATTCCTATCTCTAGTAGGGCAAAACCAGAGATAGATCAAATATTGGGAACGGCCGTTAGATAAATTCATGGTATCAAATAGTTATGACTTATGGTATGGTATCAAGTTTTATGATGTATGTTAGGGCGAGAATTTTTCATTACAATATTTACCAACCACAACGTAACATAATATGTTCACAAGCAGTTTTGTTGAGTTGTAATAGCTTGGGTTTGTTTTTTGAAAATATTTGACTTTTGAGTCAAACATAATCATTTTCAAAAACAGTACCTTTTTCAGAGTCCAGAGTTCATAACTTTTAAGAGTTTAAAAATTGAAGAACTTTTATATTTGCTTATTTTAATTAGTAATGAAATAAAAATGTTACCAACTTACTTCTTGTTACTGTTCTAATTGATCTCACTAAATTTAGGATTTGAAACTTAATTGACGATTGGTCCTCGTAGCCTTGATTTGCACTGTGTGCACCCCAGCCCACTGAAAAGTAATAAATCCAGTTATTGCCTTTGATGGTAATAATTAGTTTTCATAACCTACATAGCTGATATTGATTTCACTTATTTCTGATAGAAGTCAAGGGAAAAGCTAATGTTTTGTAATTAATTTAATCTAGATTCTAGGCGAATATTTCTATATCTTCTTGTTGAAATATAATTTAAATAGAGATACGAGTAAAAATAGGACTGCGGCTACTTACTTTTCTGCATAAATCTTTCTTCATGTAAAACACATACCGCATTCAAGCATAATAATGTTGCCTCGAATAAATTCCAAAGAGTGAGCATTTTGATTATTTAGTAATCATCCAAATAAAACCAGTATTATAATACATCGACGAACAATATTTGGAATGTTTTTATTTTTTCACAGATTACTATATATTTGTAGATTATTTTTTGACTCAGCTGTCAAATGACATCAAAGTTTAATGTCATTGTCAATGTCATTTGGTTCATACTGACATATTGTTGTCTTAAACTTTTGGCTTAAAAGAAAGCAAAGTTTTACGGGATGAAGAATCCGGTAAACGAGCAGATCGTTGCCTAATGGCGTGTAGAAACTAGAATATGAATAATACGACAGAATACAGATGGCATGAAATATACTGTGTCGTATGTATTGTGTAGCTTAATATAACCATTCTGAAACTGCGTTGAGACTTGAGAGTAAATCTCGCTTTGTTGTATTTTTTTCGTAACGCGAACGCGACGTAAGTCCAGAGACTAGACATACAATATTAAAATATTATAATCATAAAGTTAATATTAACTTTATGATTATAATATAATATTTAATAGGTGTTTTAGTTTGAAAGAAAAACTAAAACACCTACGCAAATTTCGTATATACGGCAGCACTGCAGATTACGATGCATTCTGCCTACTTCGTAAAAGAGCAAAAATGTTAGAAAGTAGTTGTTATGAATTGTACATTCAAAGGTGTGAAGATTCAATATTGAAAGACCCAAAATATTTTTGGTCATTTATTAAAAACAACAAAGGTGACACTACAGGCGTACCTTCCTCCTTGACATACAATGGGCAAACAGCCAACACTGGGCCAGATGCTTGCTTCCTCTTTTCCTCTTATTTTGACAGCAACTTCCTTGTCTCATCCCAACACAATAATACATCTAGGATCAACCCTAACCAAATAAGTTGCAATTCTAATTTCTCTTTGAGTGACATCCGAATAACTTCCGACATTGTACAAGGTCTTTTAAAAAATGTTAACCTTAAAAAGGGCACGGGGCCCGATAACATTCCTGCTATTTTAATCCATCGTTGATCGAACTCCCTTACCCAACCTCTTACAATATTATATAATCGCTCCGTCACAGAGGGTGTTGTTCCTAAAATCTGGAAGACTGCCTTTATATCGCCAATTTTCAAGGGTGGCAACCGGTCAGATGTCAACAATTACAGGCCTATCTCGAAATTATGTATCTTTGCCAAGTTGTTTGAACGCATAATTTAGAACAACGTTTACAGTTTCTGCTCTAAAACTTTCATAAATGAACAACATGGTTTCCTAAAGAATCGTTCAACTACATCAAACTTGTTGACATTTGTTGATTATGTTACTGAAACCATGGATTCAGGAGGGCAATTGGATGCTATTTTTACTGATTATAGCAAAGCATTTCATTTGACCGCATAGACCATTCCTTACTACTCCAGAAACTTTACCATGCTGGAATCCACGGCAATCTTTATAGGTGGTTCGTCTCCTACATAGAAAATAGAACTCAGGCTGTGGTTCTTAATGGTTTTTCTTCGGCATGGAGTAATGTACCGTCGGGTGTACCCCAGGGGTCTCTTCTAGGGCCCCTCCTGTTTAACATCTTTATAAACGACATTAAGGCGTGTTTTCAGCATTCTCAATTTCTTTTGTATGCAGATGATATGAAAGTGTATAGATCTATCTATAACATATCAGACTGTCAACTGTTGCAAGAGGATATATACAGACTTGAGGAGTATTGTTGTGTAAATAATTTGGATCTCAATGTGTCTAAATGTTCCTCTATGACTTTTAGCCGCTCGTCTAAAGTAACATCTTTCCCTTACAAACTAAAGGGACTAGAGCTAAAAAGTGTGACAGAGATTCGTGATCTTGGTATCATACACGACACAAAATTATGTTACAATAAACACCTAGACCACATCTTAAATAAAGCTAATAAGTCACTAGGATTTATTCTCAGAATGAGTTCACAATTTAAAAATATAAAGATATTAAAAATTCTCTTCTGTTCTTATGTACGCAGTTCCCTCGAATATTGCTCTGAAATCTGGAATCCCCAATACACTGTTCATATAAATAGGCTAGAATCGATTCAAAAAAGATTTTTAAAACACTTACAATTTAAATGCAATACATACGATCCTTCTTATGAGTAGAGATCCAAAAGATTTCACCTTCTCCCTCTTTTCGAAAGACGCCGTATCTCTGATATCATTTTCCTACTCAAAACTATTCAAAACAAAATTGACACCCCATTACTCCTTTCTAAAATTTCTCTAAAAGTACCATCAAGGTCAGCTCGAGTCCAGACTCCCCTGTATGTCCCATTCTCTAATACAAATTACCGAAGAAACTCCTTTATCATTAGATCTTCAAAATTTATTAACAGCTTAAATGATACTCCAGAACTTGATTTTGATTTATTTATAACTTCACCTTCTGCCTTGAAACAAAAGTTGACACAGCACTGGTTCGATGCGATTCTCTGATTCTCTGCTTAGTTTTACTTTCTTTTTCTCCTGTACCAACAATAAATTTATTATCATTCAATAATTTGCTATGTATTTTTTAGTATTAAGTTGCAAGTTATTTGTTTCTATTTCTTATATAGTTATCTGTATGTGAAAACATATAAATGGTGCTTCAGAGCACCATTTATATGTCGTAAGTCGTAAGCATAACTAAAAAAAAATAGGTTAAGTAAGTACTAAGTTGTATGTGGGTAGTATTAAGTTGGTATGTGGGTACTGAGCAGGATCACAGGGATATAGGTATAATATTTTGCGAGGCTCCCTGATGGATGACGCTGGACGCAAGAGGACAGATTTTGTTGAGAGAAATAGTTTGTTGATACTCAAACTATCCATACTAATATTATAAATGCGAACGCGTGTCTGTCTGTCTGTTACCTCTTCACAGCCAAACCGCTGAACCGATTTTGCTGAAATTTGGTATGGAGATACTTTGAGTCCCGGGAAAGGACATAGGATACTTTTTATCCCGGAAAAATGTACGGTTTCCGCGCGATAACCGAATTTTGGCGCAACGGAGTTGCGAGTGTCATCTAGTTATTTATAAACCCACACCGCCCACGCCTTACGCCGCGCCGCCTCTGATCATAAAATATGATAAATTAAATATTAATTATTATTTAGTTATCAACACCGGACGCATTTGATGCAAAACACGGAAACAACGGAAACAACACTTGAAATTAGTAATAATTATAAAATTGATAAGAATGTTAATTCATATTTTGAAGTGCATCTAAGTACTTGAGAAAGATACCTGGCCATTTAAAAGGGATTTAAAAGGAGAGGTTTTTATATTTGCAACTTGTATTTACCATCAAACACTAAAGCGATGGCTCGCTTGATCATTCTTAGCGTTGTACTGCCAGCCGTGTTGCTGGTAGTGGTCAAATGCTCACTTGCTGTCAATTTTGGTGGTTTACCGTATTATACGTAAGTGATTTCCTTATTTTTTTAATCACCTGCTCGGGCATTTCCAAACAATTGCATTCTCGAGAGAATCGATGTCGATTACCTACAAGCTGGATCCGATGTCGATTTTGAGTCTTCTAGGATCGTCAATCAAGCTAATATTGTAACCCTTTTATATTTTCTACTACAGTAGCTGGGCCGAAGCTGTTCAGAACAAAAGCGAGCGGTGTATCGCCAACACGGTGACTCGGGCGTCTTGTGCCAACATGAAGGGCCCAGGTGACATGCTGATGGCGCACCCTGATGACTGCCGCCTTTTCTACTACTGCATGAGTCCGATCCTGCCGCCCGCGTGCAGGGACTGCCCGTTTGAGCTGCACTTCAATCCGACCCTGCGCGTCTGCGACTGGCCCTACAGAGCGGGATGCAAAGTGAACAAGGCCTAAAGCTTTCCGTTAGGCGATTCGCTTTCTCGTTCGCCCAAGTTTCATAAAATATATTGTTGAATTCAATTATTGCACAATACATCATGATTTCACTTTTTACGTAAGTATATTATAGTATTTAGTACCGCCTGCTAAAAATAAATAGCAATATTATTTTTTTAACAATAAACTTGCTATCATTATGACTAGGAGTTACTATTGGTCGCGGGCCGCGATTATCATCCGACCTATAACATTGAATTGACATAAGCCGACAAAATGACCTGGGTCTGTCAACTACCGAGAAACGATTGAGTTTCTCTTTTACCTCGATGGTACCTAAATAGGTAATCAGATACTTACTACAAATTTATTGCAAACTGCAAAATTTCAACTGCCTTTACAAGACGTATTGTACTTACTACTTAGTACATAATTAATTATAGACAAGTGCTTCTCAGGTCGTTATCGCACTTGGAGTACCAGCTACTTGAAGTTACCTAGTTACTTGACTCTTGAGTCCTGAAACTGTTTAATCTATTTATAGCTGCAGTTATCATAATAATATTTTATACCTTTTTCATGACTACTAGAGATCGCCCAATGGTCGAAATTCGACCTTAGTTTCAACGACATTAGGACTACTACCTATATTTTATAAAAAATATTGACTTTGACTTGTTGACTTGTCTCTGGGACTTAGCTGATCTCAGACTGGCCGTGTAAGCATTGTCTAATAGTATTTTAGATTCAATAAAAAAAAACTTTAATCAATTTTTAATTTGTCAACTTGTTGTCAACAGACTTCAACCATAAATAAAAGAGTATAATTCGTATGTATAGGCTTGTCACTCAAAAATCTGTCATTTCTCATGTGTGTGTGTTGTAGTGTGTAATGTTTTATTTGTTAAAAAAATGTATGATGCGGGCGCCAGACATGTGATCAAATACGCAAATCTGCCAAGTGTAGCACTGACATTTGCCTATTTGTGCAAAGTTATTGCTGGCATTTTCCTATTTGTGCAAAGTTTGCTCAAACTTTGAAGCCCATGTCTGGCGCCGCGCCGGCTTGATAAAAGCATAATTTCAAAATAATATTAGTTCGATGCACTCCTTCACCATAATCTATACATCTATACATATAAATAAAATTGAAGTGTCTGTTTGTAATATTGAAAGAACCGTTTCTTACTACATGCATATGAATGTACTTACGATACATATACCAAAATAGCATTTTTTACAATTTTTGTCTGTCTGTATGTCTGTCTGTTTGTTCCGGCTAATCTCCGAAACGGCTGGGGCGATTTTGACGGGACTTTTTTTGGCAGATAGCTGATGTAATAAGGAGTAACTTAGGCTACTTTTTAACTGACTTTCAATAAAGGAGGAGGATATATTTTATTTTTTTAAATATTTTGTTCGGAATAATTATCTCTTTTTTATTATCTTCGTCATCACATTTTGCTGACGCGGACGACGTCGCGGGCAACAGCTAGTTATAAACTATAACTATGCAAAGTTTCATGCAACTACGTTTTCCCATTTTTCGTAAAAAGGGTTACAAAGTTTTTCGTTCGCGTATTAATATTATGATGATGATGATGATGATGATGATAAATACACCTTACTAAAAAAAGTATTTTAATTTTTAACGTAAGTATAATATCTATCAATTATAATCGACGCAACGCTGACGCAACGCGTCGTGTGGACTGGCTCTTAGGAAGATAATCTTTGAGAAAAGCCGATAAGAAATAATTTATTTGAACCCTGTTCGGCTGTTTTAGCGCTTACTAATAGAAGACTTTAGTAACTGTAGGGTTTAGATTACTTAATTTCGCTAAAAACTTTAGTAAACTCATCTCGAAATCGCACCATAAAATTGAAGCAACCACGCTCGCTTCAACCAAGCAGTTTACGACAATCTGCTAAATAGCTTGTAGCGTCGCTGATTGTGGTAAAAATAGCTGATCCATTAGGATCTAGGAGTTCATTAGGAGTGCACAGTGGCGGTCTTAGGGGTGGCGAACAGGGTAATCGCCCGGGGCCTCGCTCTTGCAGGGACCTCTCGTCAAGCAAAAGGTCATAAAGTGGCATTTTATTTGAATTTTTTTGGTGGTGAGATCCCGGTGTAGAACTTAGAAGGCGCGCGGTGGATAGACGGCCAAAGGGCCTCGCAAAGACCCGCTGCTCGGGGCCTCTCAATGGGTAAGACCGCCACTGGAAGTGCATGTGGTCTGCATCACACACGATATGAATGGCACGTCAGCTGATGAAGATGGAGCGGTGTGCCATTATATCATTACCCGACCTACATGCTCGCACCTTAGATAACTATTTGCTGTGCTGATCCGACGTGCTATTTTAAATTATACTATTTAGCAATTTGTGTTTACGTAGACTGTAGAATGTGCGAGTTAGGGTGCGTTTCCACTGTCTCGGAGCTGGGCGGAGAGAACCTTAGCGGTGCCCGAATTGACCAATCGTGCTATTCCAGCGGCGGAAGCGGAGCCGAGATTTCGAGCATGGTGATCAGTGGAAACGCGGCCATAATAAGGAGTTAGGCTATAAAAAATATTTACCTACTTCATTATAAAACGACACTCTTTTCTAAGAAGGTTAACTGCTATACTGATCAGTTATATCTAAAAAAACAATTTTACGTCAAAAAGACATATTTTTTTTGGCTCAGGTAGGCAATGATGTATAATATCATTGCAGGTAAGTTATATAAATAGGTACTGACTACTGTCCCACCCCTGGGCAAAGGCAAATGATTTTACCCACTGGTGGGAAAACACATAACCTTTGCAGCTTTGCTTTTCAGTGTAGGCCTTAGGCCACTTTTTTCAGTCGCCCATGTACGAAATTTGCCGTTCCGCTCCCTAGGAGTTAGGACGCTGCCGCCCCTAGGCTGCGGCCTATACGGCCTATTTTTGATTCCAGGGCTTCAAGTGCCCAGTGGTTTGCCCGGCCCCAAAAACTATAGCAGTAGGTGACCTCCGAAAAGCCCATGGCCGCGGTGGTGAGCCCACCTGGTGGCTGTACCTAATAATTATGTAGTGAGCCTGAAAATTTAATGTAGCCTGTAAAGAATTACAGTATTGTTCAGAAATATTACTAAGAGTGGGTTGCACCAACTTACCATAGCTCTGTAACTTTAACTATAACTTGGTACTACTAAAAGTAAAAAAAGGACGCCATAACCTTGAGCTCGACAAGGCTTTAAATGAACGTGGCGAAAAAAGAAACTAACGCTGTCATCATACAAAAACGCCATTTTTGACAGTTCTCCTTTACCAGCAGCGCCCCCGCCCACGTTCATTTCAAGCCTTGTCGGACCAGCTGTCATCTGTCAAATTCTGTGATCAAAGTTAAGGACAAAGTTAAAGTTAGCCTTAACTATAACCATAACTTTGACCATAACTTTAACTTTAACCACGCCTCTGGTGCAACCCACCCTAAGAATCATTACCATTCAACAGGCATTGCATTATTTAATATGAAGTAAATACGAGTATCATCACCTCCTCTTTTAGCTGATGATGCGATGAGATGATTGTCATGACAATTGCAGCGGCCAGGTGTTCCGCGGGGGAGTATCCTCCGCGTGATGCACCGCCGCTATTTGTGGTGTAAGTGGAGGTAATGAGGGTATGGATTAGATCTCCTAGATGATGCTGTGGGCGGCGAGTTGCTTAGATAGCGCTTGTTGCCGTAACCCACATGGATCAAGGATGCCATGGCGACGTCGCTGGAAGTAGTATTTTTTTTTATAAAATAAGAGGGCAAACGAACAAACGGGTCATCTGATGGAAAGCAACTTCCGTCGCCCATGGACATTCGCAACATCAGAAGTGTGGCAGGTGTATTGCCGACTGTCGTCCTTTTAAGAGGGAATATTTGTCCGGAAATAATTGACGTGGGAGAGCCATGCTTCGGCACGAATGGGCCGGCTCGACCGGAGAAATACCACGGGCTCACAGAAAACCGGCGTGAAACAGCGCTTGTGCTGTGTTTCGCCGAATGAGTGAGTTTACCAGAGGCCCAATCCCCTACCCTTTTCCCTTCCCTACCCTCTCCTATTTCCTTCCCTACCCTCCCCTTTTACCCTATTCCCTCTTAAAAGGTCGGCAACGCACCTGCAGCTCTTCTGATGCTGCGAGTGTCCATGGGCGACGGAAGTTGCTTTCCATCAGGTGACCCGTTTGCTCGTTTACCCCCTTATTTCATAAAAAAATATATGAGCTAGGTATAGAATCACTTGAACAAACACATTACTCACGAATAGGGAATATTAGGTACGTCAAAGGTCGGAGCAGAGGGCGCTACTAGCAGATACAGTAAACAACCCGACCAACATTCGACTGTTAGTATGTTTCTTAACTAAAATCACAATTAACAGCTACTGCCTGCCTAGCATACGCCAACGTGATATCTCACTCTACATGTTTTCTCGATGTTTGATGGTTTGTCTCTTCGTCTCTATTGACCCTAGCGTGACAAACATTTTTTCTCGCGTAGATCTATCATCGAAACACACATTTTTATAGAGTTTTGTCGAGATAATGTCGAGATTGACATTATGAGACGAGTAGTTTTTAATTATTTATACGTGGGAGAGCCATGCTTCGGCACGAATTGGCCGGCTCGACCGGAGAAATACCACGTTCTCACAGAAAACCGGCGTGAAACAGCGCTTGCGCTGTGTTTCGCCGAGTGAGTGAGTTTACCGGAAGCCCAATCCCCTACCCTATTCCCTTCCCTACTATCCCCTATTCCCTTTCCTACCATCCCCTATTACCCTATTCCCTCTTAAAAGGCCGGCAACGCACTTGTAGCTCTACTGATGCTCGACGAGTGTCCATGGGCGACGGAAGTTGCTTTCCATCAGGTGACCCGTTTGCTCGTTTTTTTATGAAATAAGGGGGTTATTTCATAAAAAAAAACTCGAGAGTAAGATATCTCGTTGACGTATGCCAGGCAGGCTGGTGACTAAACAGAAGTCATCTAATACAGATGTAGAGCAAAACTCTACATACTTGCCTGAAAAGCTTTACCTTAACCAGGGACGGAATTGTTTTCTGCAGTAAATAATCTTCTTTAGTGATAACTGATAAGGTATAATGTGTGATGAACAAACAACTGGGGTAGAGGCTACGTGCCAAAACACGTGAAAAACTATACTCAAACTCATCTTCTTTCTATTTTATAATAGTACGTAAATAATATTTAATTAAACGAAAACCTATGTTTATTCTACAATTTGAATAAGTTCACTTTTGTTTTACAGTGTGGAAACGAGCAGTCAGTTCACCTGACGGTGAGCAAGATCCGCTGCTCAACGGATGGATGGATAGACACTCGCAACACCATAATATAGTGTAGTGATTTGCAAGTTGCATCAATAATAATTATTTATTGTCAGGTGTTGATGCACTGCAGGTAGGATATTAAAAAGAATAAGGATCGACCTCTTTAACCGCAGTTACTAGTGGGTAGTAGGTCACACACACCTAAGCTAAGGGTCTTGGGTTCGAATCCCGCTGAGTAAAAAAAAGTTTTCAACGTTTCTGAGCTCATTACTAATAACAAAATGACGCCTGCAACTCCGGGATAAACACTATCCTATGTCCTTTTCCGGGAATCAAAGTATCCCCATTATTAAATTGTTTGGGTTTGGGACAACGGTTTGGGCACGAAGAGGTAACAAACAGACAGACAGGCAGACATGCAGACAGAATTTTAGTAATTACCCAACAAACATATTAGCGTTAAGACAAGCTTTATTAGACATGTATTTCGGTTCTACTTAGATATTTAAGAGGTAGCGTATTTCTTATAAGAGAGTTATAGAGTGTAATAACACCTTTATACCCTCGATTTTGGCACAAAATTTTGCAGGCTAAGCCTGTATGAATCCCTATATAGTGGTTCTACAAAGCCTTTAGTTGAAGTGTGTAAGAGGTGTTACAAGAACGTCAATTTTAGTTTGAAACTTTATAGCGCCTTTAGAATGGAGTTAAGTTGAAACCTAGAGTTATATAACATATCTATAGTGGCGTTAGTTAGAACTAAGACCGGTACGTTGATACCTTATAAGTCATTTGAAAAGTTTTCTGTGTCAAAATCAGATTGTAAAAGCTTTAAAGTAAAAAGAATTCTATTAATTTATTAAGTTATTATTTGTCTAAATGAGTGCTTCGTTTATCTGCTGACAGTGCCGACATTGCAATATTCTCATCACAAAATGTATTGTGGATTTAAAGTATTTTTGAAGTGTTAAGTTAATTATTAGTGCGCTTGCCAGTTTACTGTGATAGTGTATCGTGTTTCTCATCTCAATTTTAACGCGCCCTCAAAAAATTATGACATAGAGGAATAAAAGGATAACATTTGAAAATGCAAATAACCTAAAATAGTTTTAAACGTCATTTTCAAGTGTTGCTCGGTTTTATTAGTGATTATATACATAAAACTAAGAAAAATAATTAGAAAAATGTAAATATATCGTTATTAGAAAGTGATTTTGTACCAATAAATTTTTAGGTTATGTTTACAGAAAGTAATCAAAATGGCGATTTTTTCTTAAAGTTACAGTCTTCCCTTAAATCAATTATGACACTTGATGAACTACAACGCCGGTGGTAAAGAGTATTATACGGTTTTGGGTTGATATAAGAGAGGAATTATACACTTATCGAAGACATTTACCTGCTGTGGAGACTAAAATACTGATTTTAGCTTTATTTATACATGTTTGGATTAGGGTTCCTTACAAAGTAATGAAACCCCTAATCTTCAAGTCACCCCAGGCGCAAAGTAACCTGCTGGTACCTAGGTACTTAAACTTAAATCACAGATACCGTTTTAACTTAAATTGTTAGCTTCAAGTTTTTTTTCTGCACTATGCTTTGGCTATAGTGTTATTTTCTTTTACAAAAATAAACATAGCAAAAATAACTCAATATAAAATTTTAATTATTAATTTTAGTTATTTTTTGTTTTCACGAATGGCGCCTTCTAAACTTCAGCCAGCCGTTATGCATAAAATAAACTCTTTAAGCGTACGAAACATTTAATGGTGTTTTTACAGAGTTAAAAATAATTCATCTTACACCAAAACCTTTTATATAAGGATCGTACAAAACCACTGTAACTATTTAACCTATGATTGCCTTTAGTATAACAGGCGTAAACTGCATATAAGGGTTATACAACGCATGTAGAGTTTGGTGTTACTACACTCTTAATTAACTCCCTTGCAGAACCTCTAACGTTACTGAAGTTGAAATAAAGTCTTATGATCTAAAAGCAACTCCGTTATAGCAGATTTGTAGCAATAAGAGTTAAAGAGAGTTAATGAAGATCTTTCAACAGGTTTTAACGTTGTAAGCAGAAACAAGCTTTAACGTCTTAAGTATATACGCAGCCACTGATACTACACTAACTACTAAGGAAATTGTGATTCGTTATTTACAGTTGTAATGCAACTTGAAGAGCTGAACTTATTTAATAAGTGTACTGAACCACCTTTAGTGATAACTGAATCCATTATAAATCAATAGTAGTACCTTAAACATTAAAATAGCCTGCAACCAACGCATAATTGTTTGTTGGGTAGTATCCAGGATAATATAGTAGGTAATATTATAAAATATGCATGTGTCTGTCTGTTACCTCTTCACGCTTAAACCGTTAAACCGATTTGGATGAGCTATGGATAGATCATAAAGCGCGGGGAAGGACATAGGATACTTTTTATTCCGAAAAAAAGTTCCCGAGCGATAAACGATTTTTGGCGCAACGGAGTTGCGGGCGTCATCTCGTAACCTTATCTCTCCGAATAAACCTATCACGAATAAATTAAGATATGGTTCATCTCGATAACCGTAATCTGTCAGAGGTTGCGAATTAGTTATCAGAGACAATTAATTAGCGTGATAGCGGCAACCGGGTCACAGGCAAACACAGATTAGATACGCGTCCGCGCACCATTATAGGTTACATGATACATCTCACAGTATTTCGACACTGCAGTCGGAAATTTTTGTTCCCTTTATCTCTTTTAGGTGTTTTGATGCTTAAATAATGAATACTATTAAGCGTCTCCCAGACAGACGCGGCCTGCGGTGGCGCTGTGGCGGTGGCGGTCAGTTGGATGACCTAAGAGTTCTAGGAACGACACAGACACACGCGGCCACGCGGCCAAGTCATCCAACTGACCGCCACCGCCACCGCCACCGCAGGCCGTGTCTGTCTGGGAGACGCTTAGTACCGGTTGCACTCAGACATGTTTAATTAGGAGTCTTCAAAGTAAAAATATTTATTACATGAATGAACGAATTACGGAAAAATGTCCTTAGGACGATGGGCTCGATTTAATAGAGGCAAAACGAACTAACCGCCACTCAGCAGCTTTAAGTTTAACCAGTAGAGATAATAAAATATAACACTTTTTTAACTACATTTTAAAGTTTTTTTCAAAACATTATTATTCTTTCGAATACACCATAAGTACTATACGAGTAAACAATAGTGTTAATTGCTAATTTTTGCATTAATTTAACAAAGTTTCACGAAGCATTTTCAGAACCATCACAAGTTGTACGCATAGTAACTATATTCGCAATCTTATCGCATTCCTTAATAATCTCAGCAATATGGATGCTGGAATGTCTACAGTGTACACTACGATCAACAGAATTGTAGCAATTGTAATTGTCGTCATTGTAGAGTTTAAGCAGATTTGACCATTACTAGAGTTTTCCTTTTGCGAACGATGAAAAAATGATGCTTTTTAATAATTTTACTATATTTTTTAGCGGAAAATCTATGGAAAAATTAATTATGTGAAGCCGGTAGATACTTAAATATTTGTTTATTGGTATTTACCTGCTTAACCTAACTATAAATAATTTATGTATCTTTTTGTAATAGCTGGGTAGTGAGGCGTTGTGACAAAATGTTGTGACGTACAACTCCGCCGCGCGCATGCTGAAAAAAATTGGGAAAAGCTACAAGTTCTTACATAATACAACTGAAAGCTTTGAAGTGCTTGTAAGAAGGTTTCGGTGCCTAAAAGTTAAACATAGTTTAAACTAGTATAAAAACATAGTATAAACTTTTAACTTTTTGACCAAAGCTTTTAGAAAACTACTTATTTATATTATGTCTTTAGTAATTATATTATGTGGCTTTTTGTTTATACTACACCAAGATTGTTATTCTTGCTTTGTAATACATGTTCATGTTCGTGTGAAAAACGAAGGTGCTAAAAATGTTTCGCAAAATATTTCAGTTTGTTGACATGACGAATACTTTCATAACGCGGTAATTGTTTGCTGATGCCTCGTGCGGCGTGCCTCGTATCGTTCGGTGACATTTATGCTGTAAATTTTATGGTCCATGTCATGTCAATTTGTACTTTGCAGTATTATTATAGTAGTATTATGTAACAGGTGTTTGGGAAAGCCTGCGTATACCATGCAGCATTACAGACTACAGTAGAGTCCACGGAGGTAAAACATTTACTCCTTGGTAGAGTCGTATTATTATTGCACTCGTATTACTCGTAAAGTGAGAATATTTTTTCAATATTTTACTAGTTGCAACGGAGCACCTAAATTCGGATATCGCGTGGGAACCGTACATATTTTTTTCGGAATTAAACTATCCTATGTCCTTTCCCGGGGCTCAAAGTTTTTCCGTACGAAATTTCAGCGAAATCGGTTCTCTTTATTCTGAAATTTCACGGGACGCGTATATTCTATATATTTGTCTGATGTCTTCTTATTCTTGTATTTTTGCTAAAAAGACGATGTTAATAATATTGCAAATTAACTAATACACCTGTCGTCCGTGAGATAGAGTCAACAGCGATATAGGTCACAACTCACAGAACATACAATTTACAATCATGGATAGAGTAGGCACGGGACAGACGAACGCGATTCTTTACTTAATATTATAAATGCGAAAGTGTATCTGTCTGTCTGTCCGTCTGTCTATCTCTCTGTTACCTCTTCATGCCCAAACGACTGAACCGATTTTGCTGAAATTGCGGGTGTCATTTGTTATAATATCATTATTTATTTGCAAACATATTGTAGGTGCTGTGCGACTTTTGTTGTTCTTTTTAGTACTTATATAAGCCGCTACATTAATTTATTAGTGTCTAAACATTAAATAATATCAAAAGAGAAGCTGTTATTGTACTGGAAAAATTATTATGTTATGTTGTTTATGATAATGTATTTCTTATTTAATGTGTTCCTATTTTCTACTTTGTATCAAACATATTATTGTAATGCTTTAGGCTACCTTTACAAGTAGACTTAAGACTTGTTACTATTCTGAAATATTATGAGAATGTTAATATTATGAAATTACCTAGGATTTGCACGTTCTACAAAATATTAATCCGCTCTTCATGTTATCAAATATCAATCTGTAGAGACTAGAGGCATCCGATTTTAAGTGACACTTGCTATGGCACTCAGAGATATTTTATATTAAACTTCAATTTTATGACGAGTTTGACAGAAAATGTAGAGGGCATATGTTATAATCTTCATTGAACTACAGTCAAGTACCAAACTAATATTCGTTTCTGAGTGCGGCAGTTGTACATTCTGTTACATTAATCTTTGTAAAATTTGCCAAAAACAATGCGAAATTCAGTAGCGTGACGCAGGTGTTACACATTGGCCAGGAATCCACAGCAGATGAAGGTTGTTTCAGAATTCAGGGTCGTCTTTATGTATACAAGTGTAATTTTTTTGAAAAAATCATTGAATATTTGGTGGATTGATATTGTCTCTATGTCCCAGTCGGCTGAAAATGTAGTATTTGTAATATTTTTTCCATTGGAAATAATTCAAGAGTATACAGTAAGTATTGTATTATTTTTTAAGATTGAGATAATACCAGTGTCTATAAAATTATGTAGGTAGTTGATGTAAAATATATTGTAGAATTATGTGAATCAACTTCTCTGATAGTACATAACAGCCTTTTAATAAAAACAATTATTTCTAGAAAAGAAGACGTCAGACAACTTAAAATTACCTAAATAACACAATATTTAAAAAATAGCAAATGTATTGACTGTTTCTATTCTATGTTTTCAGCTTAAAAAATCAACTCTATATTCTCATCTAAATCTTTAAGAATTAAAAACTTCACAACATTAATTATTAATCGGTAAGTAATTAATAAAAATTCTGTAAATCATAAAACATCAATGACGTGTCTAAACACACTGGGCCGAAGTTACGCGGCGTAAATTCCGCATGATTACGCCCGAAATGTCAAACGCATACAAAATACGGACGGAACCCGACGTAATAGTGTGTCATCGGTAATTTAAAATACATTGCGGGCGTAATCATGCGGAATTTACGCCGCGTAACTTCGGCCTAGTATGTAACTTTTCTAAATCTTTTTTTAACTTTCAAAGCTTGACAAGCTTTGAAAGTTAAAAAAAGATACACAACAATGGTTAATTGGTCAATAAACAATGTTGTGTGCGCGTGCGCCGCTTCTTGCGCGTTTTCAGGCAGTTGAGTGCGCGCCGTCGAGCTGAGCGCTCGTGCCGTGTGTTGTGATCTCTACGTAGAGCGCCCCTTCCAATGGTAATTGTGATCTATTATTTCAGCTTCAGAACTCTACTTTTAGGTGATAAAGTTTACTGAATAGCCCTCCGTCACTTTATAACCCGAAGGATGATCTGGTTTGTCTCTTGTTTTACGGGATACGGATATTGAAGCTTATTTTGATCGAATAAACTGCTTTACTTAAATTATTTACAGATTTAGAGTCACATGTTTTTTTTATTATATTCTGTATTTTCTATTTAATTACTTACTTTGAAAAATTGTGCGATAGATCGATAGATAAGAGTTGTAAATTGTATAATTATTATTCAAAGCTCTAGCGCTAAAAGTGCGATAAGTGTGACATGATACGTGCTCCACATTGGCTGTAACAGTTGTTAAACAATGGAATTAATTTTCTTATAAGGAGCACTGCATTTTCATACAATTTATACTTGTGGCATCAAAAAATAGTACAATATTAATAAATTAATTAACTTATTAGCTTCATAGAAAAGACATTTTTTTTTAAATAAGTACATTACTGTATCTCATGCTCTATCTTTAATTATTAAAAAATATTATTTATTTTCTACAAACTATAGTATAAAATCTTACGTTATAAGTTATGTTTTAAGCATTGTTATAGTCTGTTATAGTTCAAACGTTACACAAATGAAATGAGTACGAACTCAAATGAAGTCATAAGCGCTCCCGATGTTGCTCGTAGTTATCTCTACAATATTTCATTCCGCGGTAGCGCTATCGCGTTGGACGCTTTTAACTTTGATTGACATCATTTTAGATCATCACCATCATTATTCTTGACCATCTTGACTGATTAATGTTAAAATTATACTAATTTTTTGTATTTGTCGATTGATCGAATTGTAGAGTGTAGGAAATCTATAGTTTTTAAAGGAATATTGTAATGTACTTACCTAGTATGATAGTATTAGTGATTATTTTTCCGACCCAAATATCGACCAATAGAATTGCACCATTCGACGTCACGTGGTACAACCTACATGGTATACTGATAATTTTTTGAAAATTTTCTCTGGTAGTTGCTATATAATATAAAAGACAAACACGTCAAACTGACAGGTTGAATTCAATTGTGTCTCATGGTGCAATTATATTGGCCGACATTTGGGACGGAAAAATAATCCCCCGAATACCACACGAGCTTCAAAATTATCTGGCATTTCCCTCAAGGTTCCCTGCAAACAAATAAAGTCGTCAAGTTTTTCAGGAAAAATCACTCGCGCTTCGCGCTCGTGATTTTTTAACCTGAAAAACTTGAATCCTTCATTTGTTTGCAACGAACCTATCGGGAAATATCCGATAATTTTGAAGCTCTTGTGGTATTATAAGTGATAACTTTTACTCTATTTTCACAATAATATATCTTTTTTAGCTTCCCAACGATGAAAGGGGTAGTCCAAGTTTGATATTTCTTTTTGTGTCAATTCAATGAAGTTTTTCTCGTTTAGACACAAATTTAATCAGGAGTGTTCATAGCTTATTCATCATTATAAATTTCAAAGCTCAGTGCTTGAAAAATGTTGGGGAATTTTTTCAATCATTAAGATATTCAATAATGTATTTAAAACTGCGCTCTGCCATATCACAAACAATATGACCCAAATGAAACATAACATCTACTAGGTAGAGAGAGAACCAGTAAGTAAATAAATGTAACACAATGTTTTATCAAAACTTATCTCGCATCTCTGCGTATTTTATGTAATGAAATATTTGCTTTAGGTATGTTTAACGTGCTCCAAATTTCGTGTTTGTATTTAGTTAATTGTTACGTATATTATATGTGTAGAGTAAGTACATAACTATATTCTATAGCTAAGTTGAGTGTATCTTAATAATAATACATTAATAATAAAAGCCTTTATTCACTGACCACTTTAATTTTACAGGACATACTTAACATTAAATATAGGTACAGTTGTTACATAACTTAATTTATATACATAACTTAATTTAATTTATAAACTTATCAGCAACCATTTTGTTGGTCAGGTCGTCCTTTGACATAGGCCTCCCCTAGTTTCTTCCAATCTTCTCTATTACGAGCTAGCCTTTTCCATCCTTTTGGTCGATCGTCCTCCCATCGTTTGATTTGGCACCCTTTCCGTCTTTTGCCATTTCTTGGGTACCATTCTTTAGTCCATTTGAGTTTTTGCGTTCTTATTAAATGACATGAGTGTATCTTTGTCAGAGATGAAAATCCGCAAAATATCACAAAATATATTATGCCAAAACTAAATTAAAATGTACGTCTTACTTAAAAAATTAAATATGAGAGCAAGAGTCTCAGCATTCAACTCTAGAAAAAATTCTAGATTCTTGAGTTTATTTTTTGGAAAATATTTTTTGGGCAATTGAAATATTATGTACCATCGATGAAATTGATTCCTAGGCAGTTGACGGACCAACGACATTTGGTCGGATCATGTCAATTTAATGTTAATTGTGATCTATCGGTTGGGTTTGACGTAACGTGACCGAACTACGTAAGTCCCTCATCTGCCTAGGAATTAAGTTCTCTGATAGTACAAATTACTATATCATTATTTTTCCTAAGCTAGGCGTCATTTTAATGAGTTTGGTATTGTTACTATGACGTTAACGGTCCGTGGTGTAGAGGCTACCACATGTGGTTCAAACTTTGAAACGATTGGGTTTCATGAGCAAGTATGTTACCAGGTGGTGTGTAAACAGTAAACTCATATACGTACAGCTAAAAGACTACGTCAATTTTTAGGGTTCCGTACCCAAAGGGTAAAAACGAGACCCTACTATTACCGAGACTTCGTTGTCTGTCCGTCTGTCCGTCCGTCTGTCTCTCTATCGCCAGGCTGTATCTCAAGAACCGCTATAGCTAGACTTCTGAAATTTTCACAGATTGTGTATATCTATTGCCGCTATAACAACAAATACTAAAAACAAAATAAAATTAATATTTAAGGGGCCTCCCTTAAATATTATTATTGGGAGCCTTCCCATATTAACTAACATGATTTTTTTAGCCTTTTTTACTCGATATCAATTATAATGGCAATAGGTAGGCACTTGAAATTTTCACAAAGGCCACAAATATATTATGTGTACTTTAATAATTAATAATAATTTTTAAATAAAATAAAAATGTAACTCCCATACTAAAATCACATTTTTGGCCTATTTTTGCTTTAACTGGAGTCTGGAACCCTTCATGCGCGAGTCCGACTCGCACTTGACTGATTTTTTGTCCATTATTAAGAATATTCGTTGCAAGAAGAAAAGAAAAGTAAGCGACTTTAAAGTTTTTTATACTTACTAAAAATATTTTAAAAAGCTCTTAAAAATTGTTTATAGGCCCATTTTTCTATTGAGTCATTAATAATTTAATTATTTGCAATTTATTATAATCTAAATGAATTGAACCCTTTTTATATTCAAAATGGCCTTTAGGGCGCTTACGTAATTTTGCTGTTAATGATTGAAAACACTAACCTAAATATAGAGTTAAATTAAACACGATGGCAGTCCTTGGCAATTGTATTAAAAAGTTTTAGCAACAAAGTTAGAAAATATAAAAATATTCTATAGTATATAATTTACATTAACGCCATAATATCGCTTAGAGTTATTTCAAATCTCTTTTCATTTCCAACTCCGTTATCAAAATCATAGAATACTGTCGATGTCTTTGAGTACCCTGATGATGATTCGCAAGTATTAATCAAAATTAAAATTGTTTTATTTCTGAATAAATTTAAAATAAATATTTTCAGAAGGTCCTACATGGTGCCACAATATTGTGTCACAATATGTACGTAGTAGTTATTTTTGTGAATGAAAAACTATCGATGAGAACTCTTCTCTTATCACAGCCGCGGCCTGCGAGTCACACGGGTGATAACGCGATGCCAATTACAATAATACAATTATTATATTATAATAATTAATTAAAGTATTATTATAAAACATTTTTTGTGCTTTAAGCTTTAAGTCCACCTCACATTTCCACCACTGTTATGTCTCCTGTGTCGAGGAAAATAGAAGGGGTAGAAAATATTCTAATTTTATTTTTATAAAACTAGCCATTTGTTGCCATATTAAAAATCGATATAAAAGTAAAAGATCAGAGACTGAAAGTGCTGTGACTTAAAAAAATGAAATTAATTTTAGTTACTAAGGTACCTGTTACATTGATTGAAAGAAAGAAAATTATTCACATTACAGCGTTAGTGGTAATTAAATTACTGTGTTACATAGCCATTATTAAAAATATTTTTTAAAGAAAAATAATTAATTTCAACAGCAAAAGACAACAAAAGAGGGTATTAAATAACTGAAATATTATTCGTGACGTCTTTTTAAAAAAATAGGCTTTTTTTGTGCTGAGCTTTGAGCTTTTTAAAAGCTGATTATTGATAGGCAGCAGCAGACAGAAGAAGGATCAGATTTCTGTTAGCTAGTGCAGGTAACGAACATCGTTAGTTAACAGCTAGGTGTACTGATTTTTCACGAAATATATTCAGAGCACTTCTCACTTTGTTCTTTGACTTTATTATTATTTTAATTTATATTCACAAGATGTTACCACTAACTGCATTACCATAGCCATACCATACATAATCGGGTGGTTAGGTATATTTTGCCGAAATAAAAATACATGATTGTCCCGGGATTTCAGTTTCTACATAGGGCGTAGAGAAGATGAAAGAAAACTGTTTGTGAAAGAAAAATATGCAGAGGAAATGAAAGAAAACTGTTTCTATAAAAATAACTTTCTTTATACTGACGTACATCATTGCCACATTACAAGCAAAACAGTCTATCCACCAAATTAGTCCTCAGCATATAAAAGTCCTCTGAAAAGTCGATTAGCGTATTTTTTAGCCTACATGTAATAGTGCCAGGGTTACCTTATCGCTAGGACGAAGGCTGACTTGCGCAATCGCGTATCGCGTCCTGTATCCTATGTATCATCCTATATACTATCCATGTTCATTATATAAAACGTTATATTATGTATATTCCGCGCGCGAGTTCCGAGAAATCGGGGGTGTATGGGTGCTAATATCATGATTTTCTTTTGACTGGACAATCAATGTGCTAGTCGAATTGCGCTATCAAAGTTTCTAAAGTCAGTCTAATAATAATAATAATATCTATGGACGCTTCACACCACGTCAGTCTGGCCCCGTGCTAAGTGACTAAAGGACTTGTGTTACAGGTACCAGACAACGGAAATATATTTAATACTTTTATACTATACATATATTTAAGATTTTTTTTATATCATACACATATTTAATACACATCCAGACCTGGGAACATTGAAAACTTTTTGTTCCGTCGGCGGGATTCGAACCCGCGACCCCCGGCTTGAGCTACCAACGCGCTCACCACTGAGCCACAGAGTTCTGATATATTATTTGACACCATATTTGATACAACCAAGTAATGGGCGTCGGTTTTACCAAGCACTGGCCCCCTACGGCGGATTTTTTTTCCCTAGAAATCCCAACATATATTCTCTTTTTCTTGTCAATTTCACCATAACTTTAAGATGTAAAACAGCCTGAGTGAACGTGATTAATTTAGAAATTTGCGCAGATGACTAACTATAAACTTAACGCGAGTTGAGCGATGACAGGCATTAGTTACATGCTAGCTGCTACCGATGTGGCTCATTAAGCCACTGGACAGGAATGACCACGAGGTATGTGCTGTAGTGTACACTCAGACACATAATATGACACTAGCTATATGACCGAGCTTTGCTCAGTATTCGATAAAACACGAATAAAATGTCATTTTCTAAAAATGATTCCTAGCTAGATCGATTTATCGCCCCCGAAACCCCCTTTATACTAAATTTCATGAAAATCGTTGGAGCCGATTCCGAGATTCCAATTATATATATTATACAAGAATTGCTCGTTTAAAGATATAAGATTATAATATATTATAAACATAAATTAGAGTTATACAATGTATTGTCATTATTTTTGGAACGTTTAACAGTGTCTACAGACTAGGCAGATTATTACAAAAGTTCTCTCAACAATCTGACTTAACGGCTAATTTACAAATTATTATGCTGCATTACATTAGGAAGTGAGGAGCTGGTGTCTGAATTAGGCAGTAGCCTGTGTTACAGATCACCAGGACCCAACAAAACAACAATAATAATTTTTTAGTATCAATAGTTTTAATGGGTCCATACTAGTATAATTATTTTACTGTAGGTGCTGCAGTATTATTAGAATGATTTTACTACTGAGAGGAACTCTTACTTTAGGACGTAAGAATCTCTACGTCTTTTGACATAGGCGTATTTACCGGCGCGGGCGGCGATCCGTTGGATAGGCACAAGTCACGAGTCACGACTCACGACTTACGAGTTACGACTCACCCTAGAAAAATTCGGACCCACCCGAAAATATAAATAATAAATATATGTTTTTGGGTTCAAATCTCGGCTTTACTGGTAATCGTATCTCAAGGGCCAGCCTCCTTTATAAATTGTAAACGTGTAGAGATTCAATTTCTCTTTTTCACCAATTCCGTCAAAATTCATTGCCCTTTGGCTAATAGTTAACACTTACAGTTATAACGAGCGTTACTTAGCACAGTTAGCGGGTTCGTTACCGACATGACTCATCAAATGCATTCACAGGATTATAATACTGGTTGGGAAGTGCATACAATTCCATCACATATAAAACTCCTAAATTTACTAACTGCCGCACTTAGAGACGAATTAAATTCTTAATTGTAATTAAATGAAGATTTTGACAGATATGTAAAGTAGATTTTGGAATCTAAACTTAAGGCCATCCCCCGACAAACGACCTGGACTATACATTTAACGCGTCGCCGAGATCGCACAAAAATCATTTTTTTTTTACTTAGTTCAAAATTGATCTAATACATTCAAACGGGGAATATATTATAGTTACTGAAATTTATCTACTGTCGTGTGTTTCAAATAAAGGCAATTTTCTAAATACTAGGGAAATACTGAAAGTGTGCTTGAATTTTAATAAACTGGTATTACTTTGGAAGCTGATATCATGAGTATAATAAACAAAAATAGGAAATTAATAACGTCGGCGAAAGGAATGTTGATATTATGCTGAAGATTATTGCTGTATTTTTATTATAACTTTGTAGCTTTCAAATTATGAGCTTATGAAGCACTAAATAAGTACAGATAAATTATAGCATCTCCGTAGGGGGAGCGCCTTAACCAATTTTGACTAAAGGCACAAATATTCTATGTAGTATCTATTATAAAAGAGACATGGGAATGGATATAGCTGCTAAAGTGTACTATTTCCGTAGAGCTTGTTCAGCCAACACAAATTTCTGTTTTACCCAAGCAGCCAAAGTCACAAAAAAATAAAAATATTTGCGTAAATGTAGAGTTCGGAAGTTTAAAATATCTACAAATAATGACGATTACGTTATTCAGGTACAGTTTGTTGCCTAGGTCCTGAACACTTATTCGAAACCTTGACTCGTGACCTAGAATAATATTTTCAAATTGACTTAACGAAACAACGAAAGCTTTCAGGTAAAGTTGCTCATAACTTAAACAGCGAAAAGCTCTTACGTCGTGTCAGAAAGCTTCGAACATACAATGTAGTCTGTAGAGGAAAGCAGAAATGGAAAAATAAACAGCTATTGTTCTATCCTTGTTCAATAAGTATAAACCCTAATACCGGCCAATAAAATACAGTTTGCAGTAGCAAGTGTTGATGAAGAATATTTTATATAAATAATGCATTGTGATTGGTTGTCAATATGAGTTATGACATTTGTTTATTGTCAGCGCCAATTGCCGGCAGGTTATAGGTTAGTTAGGTGCTATGTTATAACATACCTTATACCAGCCTTGCCCAAAGTGGGCGATATCGCCCCCTTGTGGGCGCTGAAGGTCTAATGGTGTGGGACCCAGAAAAAAATGGGGGCGTTGTGTAGGCTTGGGGGGTATTTAATTATTTATTTTATCTGGATGCATTTTAAATTGAAACAAAGGGGGCGCTAAAACATAATCTTTTCTCAAAGTAGGCAGTAGACAAAATAAGTTTGGAAACCCCTGATTTATACTCTTCAAATTGGTTAAAATTAAATATAAAAATAAACATTGTAGTGAGCTCTCTCATGAATCATGATGAATTCTTACTAAGAACATGTTAGCTTTCAAAAGTAAATCAAAACAGTTTCACTCATTTTTATACCTCTATAATATGGCACAATTACTTAAATACACCTCACAGAGTGAATATCGAAGAATAAATTTTGACTCTTGTCTTTATTTAGCAAGCGTTATAAAATTTGCATTAACAGTGATTTTACATTTTTTCTCGTATTTCTGAACTTCCACTACAGCTTAAATATAATAGATATTAAGGGCCTTTTACACCACTTCCTGATAAGTGCCGTATAGGCTATCCACCCTTTAACTTGACACATAGAGTATGGAGCATCTGTCAAATAAGTTGTGGATATCCTATCCGGCACCTATATCAGGAAGTGGTGAAACAGGCCCTAAATTATTTATGGAGATGAACTAGGCAAAAGACAGTGCCTAGTCTACCTAGCTAATTATAGCGATGACAGATGCCTAATATAGTGTTATTACTTATTAGTAGTTAGTCATAGCGACAGTAACAGTGAAGCGTCAGTGGGGGCTGTGGGGCATATCAGCCGGCATTAATTCGCAATGGCGGCGCTTTGATGGCTGAAAGCTTCCTCATCAGGCGAACAGAAGGCCTGTTGACTAGACGTATCTGGAGCATTCCGAATTCCGATCTATGTGTAGTCATATTAGCAGTACCTACTGAGTAGGTACATGAGGACGTGTAGGAAATCCATCAGTATATAGGAAATCAATCGGTCTGTATGTTATATAATATGTATGACATCTCATATCTCTTCATGCTTTAATTAAGGTTGCTGTGCAAAAGTGTACAAAGAAAAATAATGAAATTTCTGTTTGTCCGTAAACAATGAGAGATAATAAAATTATAAAATAATAAAGATTTTTTCATTTTTGATGTTGCCTTAATGATTGAAAAGCAGAAGAGATATTGTAGAGAATTTGTATGATACTCGTATGTTGTTACATAATGTAACGATTTTATATGATAAATTTTGATTGATGTTATGAACTTTGAGTTCCGGGAAATTGTAAGGCTTTTCTTATGATACACTAATTTCTGCGACGAACGGGCAACATCTAGTTAGTAGGATTGTATCAATAAATTCTATAAATTCGTCACTGAATGCGGCAGTAAAGTATAAAAAAATAATTTTTCGCGAACTATACTTTGCTAGTTCCGTACTCTTGTCACAAAAAGTGTTTGAATATCTCATTAGCATTAATTTACACTGACAATGTGAATATGATACTTTTAGGTGTAATATTTACTATGTCAGTTGTTACACGCTTTTTAAATATTAGGATTAGTTTATTACCAAGGTTACATTAAATCCGTTTGGTGATGTCAGCTACTTACGGCCGTTCCCAATATTTGATCTATCTTTGGTTTTGCCCTACTAGAGATAGGTATAGCTCACAATTGACATAAAATATATGTCTCTAATGTCTAATCTGAACTATTCCTATCTCTAGTAGGGCAAAACCAGAGATAGATCAAATATTGGGAACGGCCGTTAGACCACCTTTTCAGATACACATAAAGAATAACTTTTGTCAAACAATCTTATTGTCAATTCGTCAATAAAACTTTAAGTACCGTACTTACTTTAAAAACTTTTAGCCGCACCTCCGCTAGGCCGAGTTTAAGTTAAAAATTTGGTATATTTTCATGCATTTTAGCATCTTTTTCATACATATGAAGAACACTGAGATAATAATATTAATATTATGATATTTTACAAAAAAATTACTATGATCTTATTCATGTCTTCAGCAGGTCGGTGTGCTATTATAATTATTCTACTTATTCCGAGTCATGAGATTCGTATGTAAATTATGAGTTTTCATGACAATTGACATACAAAAGTAAATCTAAGTTGAACGTCCGAACAAAAGTGTGTCAGCACGACTGCCGAATCCTTACAACACCGAAAATCGGTAATTAGTCCAGTTGTGACCGTCAGCCGCGCGTCTCGAGACCGTCATTTACATACACACTTGTGTTCGCGATGTTACACGGACCACTGTGAAAATTAAGGTATGTTGGATTTTTCTTAAAGATTTTTGAAGTCGAATTTTTTAAGTTATTTGAGTTTGGTTTATTTAAAGGTAAGAAAATTTAATTTTGTTTCAAACTTTTTTTATTAGTAAAACAAGGTTTTTAATCTATTTTTTCTTAATTTAAATATTAAATTCTAGTGGTCGGCTAAAATTGAGAGCGTTAATTGATAGTTCTTATCTAGATAAGTAGGTATACCAGCTAAAAGCCGAGCTCTGTGAGGGCTCGCCTCGTCACTCGTCATACCTTGACTGACTGATGATAACACATCTACATATATGAATAAAAATTATTTTGTTAAAGCACAAACCAATGGGCGTGATCGTTTTTCCGTAAAGTGTAGGTACCACAAAATGTACAGGATATATTATATTTATGATAATAAATATGATTCTAATGAACTGAATAAATATTTTTTCTCGGAATGTTTTCTATTAATTGTTGTAAAAGAAAAAATAATTGACAATATTCACCTTTTAGCCTTTCGCTATACACTCTACCTCACTTCCAAGTTCTAACAATGTCATAATCTCGCAACAAAATAATATTGTTTTTAGCAAACTAGCTTATATTGATAAGTGATTACTGATTATGTCACGGTTAGTCGGTTACACACAAACATACATGTAGTGCACAATATAATTATATAACCAAAAGCGCATCTGCTATCAGTTAAAATTAGACCACTAAGGTTATCATCTCACTGTTCAAGGATACAATAAGATTATGAGATTTATGACAATTGTCAAATCTACCATTTGGTTGCGTGCACAGATTTCTTATTTGTCTGTTCTGAGGTTGCGTGCTTGTAAAAGATTTTATTAATACTGCCGCTCTCAGAGACGAATATAAATTACTTAATAGCGTAGCTTAATAGTTAAGTAAATAAAGATTTTGACATAATCCCCCATACATTATCTGTGAAACTTTTCATTATATTGAAGTTTTTAATTCTGAGTCAACAAAACGCCCGCAGACGAGGCCAGACCAATCAGTTGTACTTTAAAACGACATTATCGGAAAATGGAGCTTAATTTCTATCACAGAGTCCGGCATGTGGACTGGGGCCACATGCCGGACTCTTACAAGTGAAAAAGAATTCCCACAATAACTATTTTGCTTTGCTTACACTTTTGTTCGTAGTTTGTATGTTCGGGGTGGTTCTGGGGGTCTAATTTTGGTACTATTCGAGATCAATCAATCCCATGATCTTTTGAAACGATTTTTTTTAGTTTCAATACCAGTTGACATTTTAGGGGTCGGTGAATAAACAGTTACTTACTTATTTACTTACTACTACGATGTTTCAGCGACCCGGAGCCAAAGTTGCTCCCGGAGTGGACAAAAAGTTCCTTTTTCGAATAATTTAGGAAACTTCAAGCGAATATAAATGGCATCTTATCTTTAGTGCTCCAGTTTCCTAACCCAATATAATTAGAATCGGGGTCGGTGCCTGCCCCTATTTGTTTACCTGCAGCAGATGTGATCCATCACGCAGGCTGTAATGAGCTTGAGCTTGTCATTTCATTGATTAAGTACCTACGTAAAAATGATGATTTTATTAAAGTCTGTAAAAAAATATTAAGCAGTAAGCTATGTTGTGAAACGTTCTCCAAAAGACCGTTGTAAGTTGTTGATAGATAAGTATTAGTACTTCTAAATTCTAATTTTAAAATAAGTACTTACTTTTAAAGTCAGCAGTTTCATTGGTTTGCAACGAGCAACAAACATTTCACGTAAACTTTCAACGACGTTATGCCAAGTTTTGGCGATTTGTGACATGGTCGAAAGTTTTTAGAGCAGTTGATTTCTAGGCCGCCGGCGCGGCGCGGCGTAGAAGAGGATGTAACATCCCCAGCTCTCGCGATCACTTCTGCCGTTACATTGTCAGTCTGCACTGCTGAAGTTCAACCTGTTGTTTTCTTTACGTTTTGTAGTTACATATTAAGAGCCCATATGACCCTAACTTGCCTACATACATTAACCTAGATCTCAAAATCTGTAAGGTCTAGAAAACTGATTTTTTGACACAAGTAACTTCAGTTCATAAAGATTAAATGCTCAAGACTAAAACACGATTACTCAAAAAATGCTCGATAGTTTCTTTTTTACAAAAAACCTTGTTTTAGACACATTTTTGCTTGGATCTTCGAAGTTTGCTGTCTTTTCTTTAATATTTTTTAATATCTAAAAAGGTATTGATAAAACCTAAATTTGCTCAAAACACTTTTTTCATAATCATTATAGTTCGTCTTTTATTCAAGTAAAACTAACTCGGCGATGATTCCGCGCCGTCCTTTTTCACCTGGCATATAAAAGACGGGCGTGAGTGTGAAGAGAGAAGGACGATGTTTGATTTTTAGAGTCAGGTGAGCTCTTAATTACAACGTCGTAATTAATATTTTGCCAAACTACAACAATACAACAGGTAATAAAGCTGTGTTCACACTTCACGTGTGTCGGGTACAGTTATAAGATGATGCGCGTGACGGATTACTATCAATCATTTGGCGCCTGCCTGTCTGTCGGTTTAAATTCTTTGTTTGTGGCCACACAAACGTAGATTCCATTTATCAGGTAATTGTAGGGAACGTATCAATATGTATCAGGAAAACCGAGTTTTGAAGACCAGTAACTTGGGGTGGGTGCGGATGTGGTCCGGACCATTCTAAACTGCCCTCCTAACCCCCCATGCCGGAGACCCATCCCTCTCTTTTGGGGTTAATATAGATACATACATATTATATGGCTGACTTATGAGATTTTTTATAATTATAAATAACGAGAATTTTATATATAAGATTTATTTATTTAGACTTTACCTATGCAATTTGCAAAGGCTTAGGGTGATACTGAGAGTATGTAATACAGGCGCATTCTTGTTAATGAAACACAGACGATTAGATTTTCGTGGCTTATATTAGAACTAGATTTTAAATAGTCGACGTTGCTTTTGGAATCGATTCTTAATTAATGGGTACTTCACCGTATATTGTTACTTCCTAAGTAGTTGTTTTGATCTCTACAACAGTCGCGGAGCGGCATAAAAAGCTTTGATGGGCGCATTACATGAACAAGTGACAACGTAAATTACCAAATATACATCGTTCGGTAAGAAGCCACATTGGTCCGATGCGTGGCGTCGCGTGGAAACGCATTCTAATTTGTATGCAATGTGTGAGTTGCAACTTGCAACTTGCACCACCCGGATTTATAAATAGGCCGTATAGGCCGCCGCCTAGGGGCGGCTGATTTCGTACATGAGATGGCGGAATTAAAGTGGCCTATGTTTGTAAAACGTTGGAGAGTTGCGATAACGTAACGTAACGCAAGAGAGCAATAATTGTGGCTTCGATGTAAATTCTGAATTTAACTCTCACAGAAGTCCAGTCTTTATGCCGACCACATAAGGATAACTCTCTCGAAACTCCGAGGCAAAATAACTCTGAGCGGCGTCTAATTGATCCGGGAGCAGTCATGTCAGTGTAGTGTCAGTCAGCTGTCAGCTCGCGTCAACTCACGTGTCAGAGCTGTCAATGCGCGGGCGCAGGATCAATATCAAAGCTCAAAGAATGTTGAGAATTATTATAATTGCAATTAGTTTTTGCTGGAATAGCAACCTTGTTTGGAATTACCTATTAAATATTGTCGACGTAAGATCAGGCACCATAATGCTTAGTCAAATTGTATTAATTTTGACTACGCAATCAAATAATATATAGACTATGTATGGAATTTCACATAACTCATCGCTGAGGGTAGGTTGAGGACACATAGCGCTTGCAATGCAAAAAAAACAGCGTTCTCAAAGAACATTGAAATAATTCACATTTCACAAATAAATAATTATAGGTTCTTTTAATATCTCAAGAACAGTCCAAGTTGTCGCACGTACAAAGAGCCCATCGCTGAGGTGTAATTATAACTCTTCCCGCTACGCCCACTAATCAGTGGCGTATTCAGCCTTACTACTTATTAACGGGCCTCTCCCGCCCCTTTATCAGTACAGTGTTGCCAGGGCAGAGGTTTCCCCTTAAATAAATAGATCTCACTCTCGGCTACAAGTATCTCTTTTCTCTAGTCTCTAGTCAGATTTCTAGGTTAGAATAATAACATAATATTTTTTTATAAAATGTTATAAAGATATATGTAAGTATTTATTTTATGTTAATAAATGTCATTAAACTTCAGACAAAATGTGTAGATTATGTAACATTTGATTACCTAGGCCATTAATATAAACTAACTAAACAACAATAAAGAATATACAAGTTAAACCGTCTCCTTTTAGGGAGCCGGTAAAAAAAATCGTAATAATAAAAAGCTACTTTGTTTAATCTAGCAACATTAACAGACCAATATATTTTTAACGAAGCGAGACTAACACAGTAAAATATAAAATATATTTGGACCACGATTTATTTGGTATAAAAGTATACTACCTAATAAAGTAATAATAATTATATACTTTTATATCTCTTGCCTCTTGATAGAGTCTTGGTAATCACATCAGTTTAATTAGGCATACAAAAAATAAATAGCATGTCTAGAGTAGTAGAGGCAAGAAATATCACCAGTCTCATTTGGGCTGCATTTGCACCATTTTGACATTTAAAGTATGAAATTGACACAAACGGCTTAATTTTTTCACGAAGATTTTTCTGACAATTTTTTCATGGCATGTCTTCAGTTTTGTAAAAATCTTTAAAAACTCTCAAAACAATAAAACAACACAAATGACGAAACGTTTAAGATCAGAAATATAACGATCGCGATAAATCTCTATAATTTAAATGGTCTAAACTACTCAGATGAGTCTAATTTAGGCAATCATAAAGTAGACGATCAATAAATATTATGTGATCCAAAAGCATTTAGTGTTTGAAAGCTGCGTGGGCCTCAACTGTTACAATACGGTCATCAGTTGTCCAAATAAATATCAATAGGATATCAAATCATTCATACACCTACCACTGCACTGATGTAGATCCAAAAATAAAGGATACATTTTGATACATAAGTAATACTGTTTGATAGCGACCGTCTTTAGTAGATCTAACGCCTCCGTGGTTTAGTGGTATAGAGCGCGGCTCTTGACTCGGAGGTCGTAGGTTCGATTCCCGCGTTGGAAACATGTTATTTCCAAGTTTGGTTAGGACAATGCATGCTGATCACCCGATTGTCTGACAAGTAAGATGATCCATGCGTCGGATGGGCAGGTAGAAAGTCGGTCCTGCGCCTGATCTCTCGCCGGTCGTGTCGGTCTTCCGGCCCACTGGGTTACGAGAGTAAAGGAATTGAGAGTGCTCTTGTGTACTGCGCACACACTTGGGCACTATAAAATTACTCCTACGTAGCTGGCCTGGTTTCAATGAAACCAGCCACCGTCACCGAAACCGGTGTGGGAGCTATTATATTAGTAGATCTAACCATAAAATTTTATGCTTTTAGGTATGGTAAGTCGAGGCAAAAGCGTGGTCACTTGAAAATCTCACTTTAGTTTACGTACTTAGTAACTATTTAAATAATCTATGCTTTAGTGTTGTTTGGGACTATTTTAAACTATTTTTTTCTGTCGAACGTAACCTACCAAAATCCTAGTGGCTAGTTTTGAAGACTTTGCTTTATTACACCACCTACAAAAAGCCGACGATTCCATCCTCTTCGTTTCTGGTGCTTAATTAATCTAGTAGTTATTGTTTTTTTTTAAGAAATAGCGCGGGTATGTGAACTAGATACGCCCCGAGGATAATATCTCAATGGGGCATTAGCATAACAAAGGGACTAGCGACTGCGCCTTAATTGTTATCCTTTATAGCTGGTATATCACCGCCAGGTCTTGTCTTCGATATTGATTTATTGTTTTGATTATATACCACTGCTTGATTTCAACTTTTGGTTGTATAGATACCTAGTAGACAGTTTTATTAGAAGGAAAGAACTTTTAAAATTCTGAAGTGTCGTTTAAGAGATTCTCCAACGCAATGAAACACAAAAATGGCCGGCTTATATTCTAAAAAAACTTACCTAGGTACGTTAGGTAAGTGGACATACCTTTGGCCTCCCTTATTCTCTGCTACAACGTACTTATGTTAGAGAGGGTTTTGACCACAGTATTACAGTGGTTTTGACACAATACGTGTATGCAGGTCTAAAAACAGTCGATGTGAGGGTACTGGGTAGTATACACTGTCAAAACAACCATAAGCCTTGGACTACAACAGTTTATCTATCAATAACAATTGTTTTCTCCAAATCTGTCCAGTCATAAGATTGTTGTTTGTGATAGCGAGTGTAACAGTGACCCGCGATAATATTCGCGTACGAGATGACCCCGTATGTGGGGCACGCCTGACGCCGCCCACGCAACGCCCGGACTATATGGCAAGATTTATGGAAAGGGTTTTTTACAATATCTACCTACAAGTTTGTAGTGTGTGTCTCATCTCCCTCCTATGCAAGTTAGGCTAAGTAAATAGTTAGTAAGTTCATTCAATAAAGGTCAACCGCGACGAACAGATCTTTTAATTAAACTCCCTAAGTCTGCACATTGCAATTTTGGGTTTAAAAATTTTAAGTGCTCTCATAATATAATCTAAAATTATTTCTAATTATTATATTTGAGGTACAGGTACAGTAGAATTTAGCACAGGCGTTTTATAACCTATCTGGGGCATCCACTGTGCGTCTTACCCGAAGTTTTCTGTTATTTACAACATACAATAAAAACTTGGATTGATTTGGTGCAGCCTGCAGGGTTTCTGGACTTTCACGATTTATGATATAAGTACAAAGAATAAAGAAAAGAGCGAAGTTTGTTCTAAAAGTAGGCATCGGACTTGCGTTCCTTTAGTATTATTGTGTTTGCCTATGTGCTACGTTCCTGTTCTACCTATCAAATTTACTTCATTGTATTAAAAAAATACGGACAAAACTGTAACATCTGATAATAAAAACAAACATGTGTGTATATTTTAATCGTCAAAAGCGATATTCACCATTTAACCTCTAGTTCATGAATCAAAACTTCGATTTCACGCATAATCAAGCCCATACTCAAGTTATTGATAAGTCAGGATCTGCCACTTCTATTTTAAGTCCTATCTCGTGGTGTTAGGGTTCAAGTTGAGTATTTCCGTTTGATCCTGTGACGTATGTTTATTTTTACCCGACTGTGATGTGGAGAAAGTTCGTTTGGTGCTATTCAGGTATGTTTAGTCAGGAATCTCTTTTATGTGGTGATAAGCCTTTGAGTTAGAAAAATATACAGGGCCCGGATGGTTGCGGTTTTTGAAGTAGTTATTGTAAGTCTTTAGAAGTCAAGACTCGAGAAAAGAATTGTATTCTAGTGACTTTACGTTGCCGCGTTGTCTCATGTCTGCAACTTACTTGTTCAATAGTCCTTATATACCTGCATTGCGCGGAAACCGAGATTCTTTTTGAGCCTCTACTACTAGTTACTACTTACTACTTGTACTATTATCTATTCTGTGCTACTACTTATTTCTACTCTGTATGCTTTCCCAGATCTGGGGGCACGGCAGTGCCCCAGATGCAGCCCTTATTGGATGTGGTACTTAGCTATGATAGCTGGCGTTATCGACATAATAAGACAGAAGCTCATAGATGTTGGTTGGAGTTTACTTAAATGTTTAACTTTGTTTATTTTTTACTTGCTCTACATTATACAGTTTTTCCAGCTACTACTGAGCTAGAATTTGTTATGATCAATCCTACTGGAATGTGGAAGTACATAATATTATGTACAATAGCTGCGGAGTCCACAAATTATTTATTAATAAGTACATAACAGTAAGGAAGAGCGGTGGGCGGCGGTCGTTCTGACTCACAACGACGTACAGATTTCATAATCAATTGTTTAATATACAACATATATTATATACTGGGATTACTAGGAGCTTCTTTAGGTTTACTGTCTAACAGAAGTTAGGTAGCTGCTAGGCGTTACTTATGGGATAGGAGTTAGGCTACCCCCGAAATGCTATAAGAAATTAGTTACCTACAATCTACATTGTAATCTTTAATTTAGCTACTCTACCGAGGACCTACGTTAATATAAATTCTAAACTTGTCACATGTTTTTCGATTTACTTTCAATTAATAAATTTAGCCAGAAATTCTTTATACTTACTAGTTTTTTTTTTCAAAATGGCACATGCAGCATGAAGTGCAACAGTGTAGGGTCAACAGCCCTCTTATCATTTCGGCACGGATTCCCTGACCGCGTTATATCATGCTCCGTGTGTCAGGGAGTGTTGTCAGTGTCTAAAAGATCATCTCTTTTTCATTGGTATTAAAACTAATGATAGTTACAAGAGATCATAACCTTAACGTAACTTTTGTGACCGCTCCAGAGCCTTGATGTAATACCTCTTCTACACGTAGGGAAATGAAGGGTAGTCGTGATTGAACAATAGTTAAAAACAAATAGATATGCTTCTCTTTAACGTAAACTAAACAAAAATTAAAACATGATCAATATGAGCAATCAAATGGTAGACTCCAATTGAATCTCAAGCGACAAATATCAATGTGTTGCTACACTAATTGATCAATGTTTGTAATAAATGTCCAGACGAGAAAAAATGTATTTAAATTAGAAATAAGTGATTCAAGAGTACTGAAGATTTATAGGCGATAGATATGTTGTGAAAAAACGAACAAACAAATTGATTAACTATAGTTTATAGCCTATTGAAGTTCAAGCTCTATGTCTACCTAAAGCGTGAAGCTAAACGTCTGAAGCGAAAAACTCTATGTCTACTCTATCTATACAGCTCTATGTCTACCGTAGCTTTCGACATAGGTCAACCTGAAGTTTATCTATAAGCTCATCCTAAAAGAACCTACTGTGATTTACACCCTTTGCTTAGGAAGTTGTTAGTAGTCTTACCAATAGCCGATCCCGACAACTCAGGCTTCCAGATCAAAATTGTCAGTTCTTTTCAAACCGGAAGTTATTTACTTGACTAATAAAAGTTATACAAGGTGTTATAATACTCAGTGATATTACTTTAGGGTGCGTATGTGTCCCCTGTATGGTTCCCCATACAGGGGACACAGACGCACTCGTGACGCTGAGGCGCTTGCCCATACAAAAGTGACAAAAAATTGGTCTTTCAGAGCTGCTTCTTTTACAGAGCTACACTCTACAGTATAGACTCTATTCTATAACATGGTGATGAACAAAGCTAATGAGTATCATGTTTCAGGGTGATGGTGGCGCGATGAGGCTGCTGGTCGCGCTCGCGCTGGTGGCGGCGCTGCTGACGGCGGTGGCGGGTGAGCCGCGCCAGCCGACCCAGCGGCCCAGACCCTGGCGAGGAGCCAGGACGCTCGCCGACCGCCAGCAGACGCAGTTTGTGGGGTAAGTAGAGGTTAATGATGATAAATAATTGATAGCTAATATCGTTCGATAAATATAGATACAACTAATAATTATTTTCAGAGTTCATACCGAAAATTCTATTATTAAAATAGTTTAAATAATATTATGGTACTTATTAAAAAATCTGAGGTGCTAATTAGTTAGGATAACTTTCAAGGATATAGAGACGTTTTGTTTTCATAATAACTTCCTCCAGGCAAGTAAAATTAAGGGCAGGCAATTTAAATAAAACATAATAAGCTTTTCGCACAATTCTAAATTCTGAAAGCTTTTTTTTTAAATCCGTTCAACTTTCAAGCCTTATAATTTACCATCGAAGTTTCTACAAGACTTCTTATGACATTGGCATAAGCCATAAACAAAATATAGAGATAGTATAGCTCTGAACTTTATAGAAATTAGAATAAGCCATAAGGAAAACGACCTATCATTACCTACACCAGCGCCAACGTGAGAGAATCCGGAGTCCTATCTCGCCGCCATCGCGCTGTGGGATGAATACTGAAAAGTAGACACTGCGTTCTCAATCATATTACCAGAATAACACCTTTAATCCAAAGACTTATAGGCTATTGGAATAAACTCCGAGGCAAAATAACTTTGAACGGCTTAGGTACGCATAGTTTTTGTTGCATTGTCAATTGGTGTTCGGTCATCAACAGATCCTGTGGTATTCTTGGATCCTTTCAAAGAGGGAATAAGGTCTAAAATTGATCTTGAAACTTTTTTGCTAAGTTGCCTAAGTGAAGTTATAAGCAGTAGGTAAGTAAGATCTGCAATACTAATGAAAGAGGTACCAAATGACAAGTCCTTTTGTAGCCGTATGATATTAAATTAAACATGATCTTCTAAAAGAATTGTGTTTATTATAGGGATATAACATACATGATAGTACATTTATCTTAAGGATATTAAGATGTTATAATCCCGAACAATTCACGATTCAAGCGCAAGTTGAGGGGAATATCTCGTTTGTAAATAACGAAAGCTTTGACGAGTCTTCCACGTACTTACATTTTTTCAGTCTTCTTCACATTAGGTAATCAAATAAAAAATGTCGGTGTGGTTAAAGCCTTGAAATAACCAGTGGCTTTGACCTCTGGCAATTGTTCTAGGAGCATCTCCCAAAATACTCAGCCCGTGAAAACAAAGCTGTAGTATCACCTTACAGTGTTACTCGAGATCACAGAGAACTGAGAAGCCACCGTTTTAGAGTCTGGCTTTGTCAAAAAGTCGAAAATACAACTTCAAACTATAACTCGATTACAACGAGCCTACTAGATGTTGCTCGTGATTTTATTAATTATTGTTGTTCGCGGACACCGCTCATTTTTTATGATTGATAGAAGGGGGATCGTCAAGCGACTTATCCGCTGGTGGTTAGGGCTTACCATCGGAATCTAGTCTGATCTTACCATCTTATCTAACTCTCGTTACTTAGTCGTTAATTTCATGGAAGAACTGAAAAAATGTCTATTTTACTATCTCTATTTTTGTGTTCTATTTTAACGCCATGACTGATCCCAATTCCCAAATTATCCGATTTTATGACCCGGCCCTCGGGTAACTCTACATTTTGCGTGTCTGAGGTGTTTAACTTCTGATTCTTACTATTGGTGTATGTAATCCTGCTAATGAATGAATTAAGGTTGATGTAACACAAACTGAAACGCCAATAATTGTCACAGTTGCCCAAAATTGGAGTAAGGTCGATGTTAGTGGGGCACGTTAAGTAGCTTAAGTAGCATAGCTAACGGTTTTACATGCTCTTTACTACATTATGGAATTACACGCTGCTAACCCTGGGAACCTCATGTTAGTCTTCATTAATTCATAACTTCATAATCATACTTATGGCAATGTTGGTTATACAGTGTGTAACAAAAACAAGTGATAATACTTTAGGGTGTGTACGTGTTCCTTATAGAGAGTTAACTGTTAAAGTAGCAGCTCTGAAAGACGAAATTTTTTTTTTCACTTTTGCATGGGCAAGGGCCCGAGCGTCACGAGTTTCCCCATACAAAAGTGAAAATTTTTTTTGGTCTTTTAGCGCTGATACTTTCACAGTGAACTCTCTACAAGGAACACGTACACACCCTAAAGTATTATCACTTATTTTTGTTACACCCTGTAGAGCGAAAGTAGACAAAAAATTGTGTTTTTTGTATGGGAGCTTAAGTAAGTATTTACTTTATTTTAATTTTATTATTCAATGATTTTTTTTATTTCATTAATAATTTTAAAGTACAAATATAATTAAGGATTTTGTGAAAATTCCAAGTGCCTAGCTGTTACCATTATTGATATTTGATTACGAGCTAAAAAGGCCAAAAAATCACGTTTCTTGTATCGGAGCCCTCCTTAAATATTAACTTTATTTTATTTTTAGTATTTGTTGTTATAGCGGCAACAGATATACGTAATCTGTGAAAATTTCAGAAGTCTAGCTATAGCTGTTCTTGAGTTACAGCCTGGAGACAGACAGACAGACGGACAAACAACGAAGTCTTAGTAATAGTTACGCCAGTATTATAGTACTCTGTGGTAATAGGGTCCCGTTTTTACCCTTTGGATGCGGAACCCTAATAATAATGTTTTAAAAAGATTAAACCGACTTCAAGTTATACGTAATTAAAGAATTAAAATCTCAAAAACTACTGAACCGATTTTGATGAAACTTGCAGTTTAGTTGAACAATACTTAGTACAACAAAAAAAGAATCACTTAAATCGGACTTGTAGTTTCGGAGATATCCGTTCACAAACCTAAAAAAATACATACATATATAATACATGTACAATGTACATCTTTATACAGGATGCAATTAAACCTACCTGCCAAATTTTTTTTGGGGCTTAGGTATCATTAGGTGAGTCCATTCAACCGAAAAAATTAGGGTGTTAATTTTTTTACAATAACATATTTTATCAAAAAAAAAAACGATGCACAATGGTCACTTCATAAGTTAATAATAATTACGATATTGCGACCGAGACGAGATGTACTAGACATCGCGCCGCACAGATATCCAGTCGAGACCGGTTATGCGTAGGGGTAAAGCGGGGGTGACGCGCGGGGTGGGCGGCGGGAGGCCCGCCGCCCGCCGCGCGCCGGTCGCCGGCGACCGTTTAGTACCACGTGTCTGTTACAATGTACCCTAACCACGATCGAGTGTTATGAAATGTGGAGGCATAGGTGGAGGTGCTACATTTTAAGTGGCGAAAGTTTACGCGAAACCCAGAGACTGTACGAGCAAGAAAGCGTTCCTCGTCTTCGTAACAGCTGATTGATGATTCTCGAATGCAGCAGCTGTACCCTGAATCTGAATCGCGAGACAATTTATGACTCGGATTATGGACAGTTCGCACTTCGCAACACCTGCACACGCCTAGCCAGCCTCGAAGACATGCCTCTGACGAGGTTAAAAGTGACAAAGTTGTGCTTAACAAACTTTTAAAGTCTTAAAGACAATGTGCAAAACGCGCTAGACTCTGCTTAGAGCAAAACGGATTGCAGTTTGAACTCGTTTGAACTATGCTAAGTGTAGACAAGATGGAAGTAAATAAGATTTAGAGGTGGGTTGTTTTGATTTTTATTTTTTAATTAGTTGTACTGTGTACATAAGTTAATTGAATTTTTTAAATACGCCTAAATGCAAAGGATGTGGTTTAGATTTATTATAAATTTCTAAAGTGCTTATTTTTTGTAATTAAAAAGTTGTAATTTTCGATTCTTTTGATGTGTATCAATTAATTTTATTCTAAACATACCTGTCTACGTCCTTTACATTTGACGGTCCTAAGTTCGTCAAAGTATGAAGGGAAAATTCGCAACTTATGATAATAACAAGAATGCAGTGACGGATTAGCCCTTAATCAAATTAAGCAATTGCCTAGGGCATCACGTCTGAGGGGGCACCAGAAGAGTAAAGGTTCAGAGACCGATTCTAGTTGAGATACGGATAGGGGGGCCCACAGGCATGGATTGCTTAGGGCATCAAGTAGTCTTAATCCGTCACTGCAAGAATGTCAATGGAAGGGCGGGGCGGGGCTGGGCCGCGCATGTGTCCATATTTTGTGGTGTTTGGTAGGATAACTTTCGGAGGCTATTTCTCAAAATTTTAGTACTGAGTGATTATAAAAGAAGAAATACGTGTATTTTTATTTTTAACTAGGATCAATATATCCAAATTTGGCAGGAAGGTTAAATTGCACTCTGTATATAAAACTCAAAGGTGACTAACTGATTGACATAGTGATCTATCAACGCACAGCCCAAACCACTGGACAGATTGGGCTGAAATTTGGCATGCAGATAGATGTTATGACGTAGGCATCCGCTAAGAAAGGATTTTGATAAATTCCAAGCCCAAGGGGTTTAAATAGGGGATGAAAGTTTGTATATAATAATACTTCTTAACGCGAGCGAAGCCGCGGGCAAAAGCTCGTACATACATATAATAATAATAGCTCCCACACCGGTTTCGGTGATGGTGGCCGGTTTCATTGAAACCAGGCCAGCTACGCAGGAGTAATTTTATAGTGCCCAAGTGTGTGCGCAGTACACAAGAGCACTATCTATTCCTACTCTCATAACCCAGTGGGACGGAATACCGACACGACTGGCGAGAGATCAGGTGCAGGACCGACATTTTACATGCCCATCCGACACATAGATCATCTTACTTGTCAGACAGCCTGCATTGTCCTAACTCCTAACCAAACTTGGAAATAACATTTTTCTAACGCGGGAATCGAACCCACGACCTCCGAGTCAAGAGCCTCGCTCTATACCACTAGACTACGGAGGCGTACATACATACACGTTTGTTTGCACATTTGTTCAGAAGCTCAGAAGCTGCTATAAATTAGCAATTCTGTTTTCCCGCCTTTTTCCTTTTTTTTAGGTTTAAAAAAAAAGACAAAGGTAGAGATTTATAATAGTCATAAATATTTTCTGAATCGTTTTCATAATCATCCAGTCCAATGTGTAAAAAGCGAAAGTCATTAGTCTATTTTTTTAGCTGAGTGCTGACTTATTACTAATAAGTCAGCAATTGCTGAATCAACTGACTTGACTAATAAGTTATTAGTCAAGTCAGTTGATTCAGCAAAGTACAAAAACTTGTATATTAATTTTTATTTTGCTTTAAAAAAACAATTTAAAAAGTTGATATGTCATGAAACTTATTCGGATTGGTCAAAAATTGACATTGACATTAAATCGAAGAAGAAAAAGAAGTTCAGATTTCAAATTTTTATATTTTGCTAAAGTTCGAACCACAAAGTTATCTACAATAGATTTATTTATGAATAAAATAATAGAGAAGCATACAAAATACATAATATATGAAACGATGTGTAAATTGCGGCTTACGTATAATTTCCATGAGGCGATACTTTTTATCAGAGGAAAGGGAAAAGTTTTTGGAGAGAGTAAAGAAATGGATGCATCCGCGCGATGTAAGTAGCCCCCAAACTTGAATAAAAATGTTGAAAAAAAAGCCCAAAAACAAGGATTTAGGACTTATACAATGCCTTCACCGTCTTTAACCTAATATGAGGGTACTAGGTTGTCTGAGAACATAAGAATATTAGTACTTAGTAATGTTCTGTGATTATGATTAGTTATAGCATATGAGGTAGCCAGTAGTTACAATTTAGAAAGCAATTTATTCGAGACTTGTACGCTGCAGATAATGTTCACTTTCGGAACTTGCTTCATATAAAAAGTAAAGTATTTTTTGTTTGAGGACAAAATTTTAAATTTTAGTAAGCCAGAAACAATCAATGATAACCTATTTAAACATTGGTTCAGCTATACCAGCACAAAAACATTCAGGACTTCGTACATTACTGTTGAAAATGCGACCAAGGGACAGCAATAAAATAAAAATTTAAAACAGCAAGAATACCTTCCGAGAGGCTTTATATGGGAACATAATGTTCCATAGCATTTTGAAAAAAAATCACAAGAGAAAAGGCTGTTAATAAGAATACACATTTAACCAGTTACTTTTAATTTATAAGTTTATTTTGTATGTAATAGAAACTGTAACAAGTTTGAAATTTGTAATTCTGAATGATCTAAATTATTTTTTTTAATTACCATTAGTTGATATTAATATCAAAGCACCTTTTTTAAATAGAGCTTTTATTAAACACTTTTCATAATGCCTATTGCTTTGCCTGACTATATTCCCATTTTGAAAAGGACTGCCATTTTTATAAAACAAATACTCTTTCTTAATTGTTGCTCTACAAACTTATCTCCTTCAAAAAAGTATATTGTGAATGTTTTTTTTTGTTGAAAAACTTGTTAAAAGAAGTATTTTCTATCCTTTTTAGTGTTGTGTAGTAACTATGTACATTTATATGTACAAGTAACTGTCATAATTTCTCTTTGTCTTTCTGTCCATGTATAATGTTATTATTTTTTCTGACTTGTATCGTTGGTTGTTAATTAAAGATATACTTTGACAAAATTAGTTTATTGTAACTTTCTTGTGTGAACAAAGAGTATGGAAAAGTGAATGGACAAAATAATGAAGCAAATACATAAAATATTAATAATTTGGAAGGTATTTGACATATTATTTGGTCGGTAGTTAGAAATGTTAGCGTGCCGGTGGTTGTAAATTTAATATTTATCATATTGTAGCTATTTAGTAACTGAAGGCACCCGAACAATATTGTATTGTAAAATATCTAGAAACCCTCCTATAAGCCGTATCTCTTGGTTATTTTGCTAATACTGTTTTTAAAAATATAGTTCTTAACATCTGACCTAAAATCAACTTTTTTTACAGACCACATGTCTGCCGAAGTCGTAACAGCACGCATTGCTGTCCAGGATGGACTTCTAGACCTAATTCTATGCTATGTGTAGTCCGTAAGTACTCTAATTTATATTCATAGTTATAAAGCTAACTATCATAATATTATGTAGCAAATTCAATGAATCAAGTCAGGTAGGTATAAGGTAAGTTGACAAATTTAAGGTCGATTGTTTAATAATGTAAGCAAAGGCTCAGTCTTAGATTGTTGGTCTCTATGACTGGGAGAAGAGAGAGTAGTGCAGGTGCCCACGTGGGTATACAAGTGATTAGATGTCTTGTTATTTCTAGATTGTGATCAGATGGTAAAATATCGTTCATAATATGCGCCATGAGCCATTGCTGAGCGATCTTAAAGTTTGGCGTGTCCTATTTTTATGTTCTTCTTAATTTGAAAAGTGAAAGAGCTATTGCATTATTCATTTAAATATTAGGAATCACCTGTAGGTGTATCATAATAATTGTATTGGGACACTATTTTAAATGGTTTGTCACAGTAACACGCCATAATCGTAGATCCGCCTAAGATCCCTCATTAGTGGTGTAATAAGGCTGGAATTGCTTGCATCCGCGTTGCATCTGTACTTAGTGACCCAAGGTCTCAGATCTGACAAGGTATTCTTAGTTGTGGGACAGGTCAACACATACATAATGCTTTGGCTACACCTTTATGTATTGTACTATATTGGTGAGTTGATAAGGATGAACAATTAAACCTTTTAAAAAGGACAGTCTTTTTGACTATTTATTTCTAAAGGAAATCTTAAAATCTTATAGTCTAATAAAAATTTTAGTTAGACTTTGGTGTTTTTCCACTGGAGCTGCGTTGCAAGGAATGTGTTTATAAGAATGAATAGAACCTTCATTTGCCTCGCTAAGCACAGCGATCTATTTGATCTTAAAAACAGATTGGTTGCAATGCAGCGCCGACAGAGAGGAGTGGGCCACTGGCCACATCTGTATATTTCTAATGTCGGCACTACATATAGGCGAACGCTTTGGCCGACGCGTTGGCCGGCGCGCTGGCCCAATGTGTAGAACGGGTGTTCGCGCGTTGGCCGTTGGTATTTCGCCCGTTCTACACATTGGGCCAGCGCACTGGCCAACGCGTCGGCCAACGCGTTCGCCTATATGTAGTGCCGACATTAGACTAAGGTCATACATGTATGGGAAATGCGCTCTCTATCATAATATGCGCGTATTCTACTAACATTAAATCACATTTTCCAGCAATATGTCGACCGGACTGTGGGTCTCCGGGGTCGTGCGTGGCGCCCAACATGTGTCGGTGCGCGAGCGGCGTCGAAGCGCCATCTTGCGGCGGCGGCGGACTGTATCCTTACCCGGGTGAGTTCTATCATATTGGGTGTTTAACGCCTCCGCGGTTCAACGCTTTAGAGGGTGGCTCTTGACACGGCTGGCGCGGGTTCGATTCCCGCGTTGGAAACGTATAATTTCCAAGTTTGGTTGGGACAATGCATGCTGATCATCAGATAAGATGATCCATGCGTCGGATATGCATGTAGGTTCTGCGTCTTATCTCTCGCCAGTTGGATTAATGCTTAACAAATTACGCGAATTGCAAATACGTCTTAAGCAAAACGTCCACATCAAATTGTATGTAATAGCTACGCCATATACAGGAAAGGCTTGAAGTTTAAACTTTGTGCAGTTATTTGCTGTTAATATTTCTATAAGTAAACTTTGTACCACAAGGCATCATACAGTGGATTGAGTAGATAATATTATGTTGGCTAATTTAATTTCAAGTTGGAAAGCCTTTCAACAAAGATCAAAGACATGTTTATATTGCAGGTCGTCCGCGCGGCGGTTGCCGGCGCATCTGTATGAACGGCGGCACGTGCACCAACGGCACCTGCGCCTGCGCGCCCGGATGGAGCGGCGAGTTCTGTACTGAACGTGAGTATAAGTAATAAATATGGGTGACACTCGGGGACTGCCGCGGTTAAGCTATTGCATAGCAATTTTTATCAACTCATGCAATTATAATTCGCAAACGTCTAGTATGTACGCACACAAACACTGTGCCGAAGTCTGGTTGGAGTGGAATGTGTTCGTTGTTTTTCGTTACGGAATTTCTTAATTCGGTCGACGCGCTCAAAGCCCGTGATAAAAGCTATGCAATAGCTTAAAACTTTTACGTTAAACGTTTTTATTTTTACCTATTTTTTTTTTAAGTTACAGTACTCCCAATTAATAATGCGTATGGAAATCTTAGCTAATTGTCGTGATCGCGGAAACACCCGAATCTATAAAACTTGCATTTTGCACCTTGTTCAAAGGAAATAGAAGTAAATATCATATAGCCGGTGGCTGTCCGCTGTCGCCGGTCACCGGGAAGCCATCGCGGCGTTACCATGGTAACGTCCAAGCAACGTCAGGCGCCTCTACGTCGCTGCAAGCGCTGTTTTAAAGTTAAGTTTAAAACAGCGCTTGCAGCGACGTCTTCCGACGCTCGGGAAATACGACTGTTGCCGAAAAATTACGAAAATTTCTATACGCATTTTGGGAGCACTGTACAGACTTTTTATGTTAAAATGGTAGGTATGAGTCATGAGTCGTTATTGCAAAGTTCCCGTGACAGTTGTTTGCCACTTAGGGCGGATTCGACCAAACTGGAGTAAAATTTTACTCGAGTATAACTGTCTCCTAATCTAAGAGTAAGCTGGTTTTGCGTTTTTCCAACTTCTAATCCAAGAATGAGGTAATTACACGGGAGTAAATATTTACACTATTTTGGTGGAGTAAATATTAAACTGAGAATAGTTGCACAACAGGGTTCAACTGTCACGGTCGGTGTCATTGTGAACTATAATTGACATTTTATTTCATACTCTTCGAGTAACTTGGTAAAATGCTAACGATAATACCCTAGAGTAAATTAAAGGAGTAAAATTATTCTCATGATAGTTATACTCGTGTAACTTCAAGTTTGATCGAATCGGGCCTTACTATGTCAATGTTATCCTCGTATTATTTAAATGACAACTATTTCTCATCCACAGCCCTCTGTCATAATACAACTTCCATCCTTGTATCACTGTATTCATTCCAGCTATCTGTCGCGAGCCATGCCTGCACGGCGGGCGGTGCATCGCGCCGGACCGCTGCGTCTGCTTCCACGGCCTCTCCGGTACAAGATGCGAGATTGATCGACGAACAGGTAAATAGTCAAAGAGAACAATCCAGCGGGGTTAAAATGGTCGCTTAGTTGAATCATACAATGAATCATTTACGATTCATTTTTAAACTTCTCTTAACGTGCAATTCATTTAATGATTCTTAAAGCAATTCATTTGTTTGACATTTTTCTATGAAAAGTCGTAAAAATGGTCCAATAAATCCGAATTGCTTTTCTGTCAAATAGCAGAATCATCAAATGTTACTATAAACGTCATCTTTGATCTTAGAACTATTCATAAGTCGTAATACATTATAGAAATTGTTTAACTAAAGAAATTTAAAATTACAAAGTCGGTTTCAAAACTTTGAAGTTTGTATACAAACATGAGTAAAAAATGATGCCAGCATATAGCATGGCTTCATAACGTTATCGATTACTAGAAAAATTACCGTTACGTACCGTTATTTTTATAAGGGTAGCTTAACGATATTTTTAACGATATCTAGTAGGTAACATAACATTTAAATATAGTTTAAAAAAATGCCGTTATTATTACCGGTAAAAATATCGTTATTTTCTGGTATGCGATGTTGCCAGTTCGACGCGACACATTTCGTTAATATTTATACAAGTCTGTGGGTAACATTTTTAGATACCAATAGGTATAAAAATAACGTTATTAATACTGATATTTTTAACGGTAATTTTTGGTATGCAACGATGCCAGTTCGACGCGACACCTTCCGTTCATGTTAGTAGACACACGAAAACTTCACTCAAAGCCCAACTTCGAGCACCAACGTTTTTTCGCAAGATTTGTGCCAACCTACTTTTTAGGGTTCCGTAGTCAACAAGGAACCCTTATAGTTTCGGTCTGTTAGGCCGTCTGTCTGTCTGTATTAAATTTTACTGTGCCAGATGCGGACATCTATACTTACCGTCTTGTACCGCGTTTGAAATTACGCGCCATTCCACGCGGACACGGACATGTCATACTTGTTCTTATTTACAGCGAACACTGCACAGTGCACGCGGGTGTGCTCGTACTATTTATTTACGCGCAAGATTGTTGATTAATTTAATTATTCAGTGAACCGTGAGCCGAGACCCGTTTGCTCGTTTGCCCTTTTATTTCATAAAAAAAAATCGACATGACGCATATTTTAGGGTTCCGTAGGTTTGCAGGTCGTATAGGTCCTTGAAGGTTTGCAGGTCGTATAGGTCCGGAAATACTGCTGGTGACAGTTCGTTCCAGAGTTTTACAGTGCGCGGCAGAAAGTTATCAAACGAAACTATTAGAGCTGTTTCTTAAGTGTGGTAATACCTCAACTTAAGTGTTACAATCTCTTGATATCAAACTGATAATTACAGACCATCTTGAGTCACTGATAGTCGTATCAGCTAAAATTAGTATTGAGATTGAGTCTGAGAGCGATTTATTATTGTGGGGGCTTAGTCAAGACTCTAGATTAAGGCTACACTTTAGCGTGCAGGTTTGGTCCTAGGATGCGGTGAAAATAAGGGTATTTTCAGTTGAAATATCTTATCATTCAATAATAAGAAAAATATGTAACATTTTTAAATCGTTTCCCAGGCCCATGTTATACGGACACGCGCGGCGCTCTATGCACGGGCGCGTTAGAGGGCGTGGTCTGCACGAAGCAGCTGTGCTGCGCCACGGTGGGCGTGGCCTGGGGACACCCGTGCGAGCGCTGCGGGGACCTCGACTGCCCGCCCGGACATCTGAGGAACTTGGCCACCAAGGAGTGTCAGGTAGAGTAGATTGTGTGGTCCAGTGGTTCAGAGTTAGAGGGCGTGGTCTGCACGAAGCAGCTGTGCTGCGCCACGGTGGGCACTGAGCGTGGCCTGGGGACACCCGTGTCAGGTAGAGTAGAATGGTCCAGTGGTTAAGTGTTCTCGAAATTGCAGGTTTTAAAAAAATCAAACCCGCGAAACCCGCAATGTGCTAACTGTGTAAATATTTTTATTGTAGTTTTGTCACAGACTTTATATTTCCTGTTGTGAGTATTTAACGCCGGTTCTTCTCGCCGGGTTAGTTCTCTAATTACTGGTGGTAGGTCCCATGTAGAAGATGAGATGATGATGATGATCTAAAAGTGTTAGGATCTCTGGTGTTAGTATCTAACCTACTTAATTTTTTTTTCATATTAAGTATTTGCTTGCAGGACATAGACGAATGCCTGGCCGTCCCCGGTCTATGCGAGGGCGGGCGCTGCGTCAACTCCGTGGGGTCGTTCTCGTGCGAGTGCCCGCCCGGCCAGCGCCGACATCGCCTCACTAATAACTGTGAGGATATCGACGAGTGTGAAGATCCTGATATATGCCCGGTATGTATATACCTCACATTTGTATAATATTGTGTATATATATTTACGTGTGACCCGAAATCTGTCAAAATTAGTTTCTTTTGCGCCATGTAAATATGCGTTTGCTCTGTGACCTGTGTGCGAGTATGTCATATTGTATTGTGAAGACTAAGGGTCAATTCAGACCGCAACGCAATGCGTAGATGCATTTCTAAAATTGTACTGAATTTACAGATCTCAATTGCGTGAGACGCCTTGCAAATCTGTCAAATCCATAAAAATTTGGAAATGTACCTAAGCATTGCGTTGCGGTCTGAATTAACCTTTAGTTTCAGTTGTTTGGAATCGAATTCGCTACTATTATTTGCCACGACTGGCACTGTTTTTATGCATTAAATTTAAAGTTCATACATTTTTTGGGTAACCAATAACAAAGAATCGAATTTCGCACTGTTAAAAAGGAAAAAGTGCATATTACACGTTTATTACTTAAAATTCTACAATATGTATATTATTTTTATTGAATATGCTGCCTGAACTTTCCAATTAAGAAACACAATGAACTGGAAATTAACCAATTTTAATTTCATCAATATTTTACCAATATCGTCAATAGTCATACATAGATGCTAACTTTGAGTATTTATTTTCTGGAAAAGTCTGCTAAAGGGTTGATAGGGATTCTATCGGTGAGTTCTCCCTGGGTTTTTTGTTTCGCTAGAATATTTTCGAAATTTAAAAAGTGGAATATTTCCATGTCCGTAATCTTAACTATTTTATTTCATATTGTTTTCAGAATGGAAAATGCGTGAACACAGAAGGCGATTACTACTGCTTGTGCAACCCACACTTCATCCCGAGCCCTGACAAGAAGTTTTGTATTGGTAAATAACTAAATACTTTGATATTTATTGATAATATTGAGATTATAGCTTAAATATTCAAATTTGATAAAGTAATGCCTAGTTTCTGGGGGTTTTTTGACAGGAGAGACCACACTAAGCGACACTACGCTGCAGCGAAGCGACGCGTCACTTCACTTTCCATAGAACGGACGTTTTGTTTCACCTAGCGTCGCTGCTGCGTAGTGCGGCTTACCTCATACGATTACATACATAGAATATTTAGTCGTGCCGTGGCCCGTGTGGCTCCGTGCGGTTTAGTTACGCGTGGTCTTACCTTAAACCTTGTGGGGATAAGTGCGTGGCGGCCAAAGGAAGATCTTCCGACCGAGCGAGGTGTTATGCTCGGTCAGGCCGGAGCCCACGTGATACATTTCAGCGGTCGTATATATACCGACGCGCTCAGATAACTTCGATAGCGCGATGCAGGAATGTTAGGCGAATTGTGGGTACCGCCACATCACTCCCCCCCGAAGACCGGAGGTCGAATCTTGAAGTCTTGTCGCTAGAGTCGCCAGTGCCAGTGAGTTCCAGTGAGTCGGAACTGTTGCAGTGAGTCCCAGTGAGTCGGAACTGTAAGCTGCTGCACGGGATCCAGTGAGTCGGATAAGCTGCCGTGCGGGGCCGATGCTACTTGTTGACCAGGAGAGATGTGCTCAGCTTGCTGACCGATCGGTGTAGTGAGAAAGCCCGATGATGCCGATGCGGAGTCGCCCCCAGGCCGCGGTACGTTGCGGCTAGTGGACGATGTACCCGATGAGGCGATGCTGGCTGGCGCGGTGCGGAGGGCGGGGAGTGATGATGATGAAGGAGGCGTGTTCTGTCGAGGGTCACCAATGTGGGATAATATGCGTGGTGGCCACAAAGGAAGATCTTCCGACCGAGCGAGGTGGTATGCTCGGTCAGGCCTAAGCCCACGTGATACATTTCAGCTGTCGTATATATACCGACGCGCTCAGAAAACTTCGATAGCGCGATGCAGGAATGTTAGGCGAATTGTGGGTACCGCCACAACCTCTTTAATAATAATTTATTTATTTTAGGGTCAATTCAGACCGCAATGCGACGCGTAGGTGCATTTCTAAATTTGTATGGATTTGGCCGACTTCAATTGTGTGAGACGTCATGCAAGTCAATTCAATACAAAATATTCAGAAATGCATTTACATTTTACGTGTCACGTTGCGGTCTGAATTGACCCTCAGAAGGACACCAGCAGTACTAGACCTTCCTTAAAACTGTAATTTATTATACTGCAAATGAAAGCGGAATATTTCTCTAACATCACTTATTCTTTCACCAGACGGGCGCGTGAGCAGCTGCTTCACGTACGTGGGCGAGAGCGGCGAGTGCGGCGACCGGCTGCCGATGCCGCTGTCCAACCGCGACTGCTGCTGCGGGTACAACATGGGCCGCGCCTGGGGCGCCGACTGCGCGCCCTGCCCGCCGCGCGGCGCAGGTGTGTTACTGACCTTAATACCGGGACACAGAAGAAAAAACAGGCCCTATACACACAACTTGGTTACGGGTTTAAGGCAATAAATGTCAGAATTGTAAGCTTAAAATAAATAATCTCAAGTAGATAAGTGTATCGACCATAATACCAGGAGACAGGAGAAGCAAAATAATTACTGTTATTGGAAGGCAGGCAGTGACACAACACCGTCTTTATAACACATAATGTTTCTTCTGCTTCTTGTTTCAATTTCCGATTTTCGCTTTAATAAGAAACTATTTTGTTTGCTACGAAATATTTTGGATAGAATCAGATTTCTAAAGTTCGTCACAAAAGTTAAAGATTTATTTAGCTGATGAGAAGTCACCTCATGTGGTATCTTTCCCACTCCAAAAGCTTAATACTGTAACAATTTTCTCTACAGCGGAGTGGACGCACCTATGCGGCGGCGGCAGCATCCCGCCGAACTGGCGTCGCAACGACTCGAGCGGCCACGACTACGGCGGCGGCCTCGAGCCCGCGCAGCCGATAGCCAAGATCAACGAGTGCATGCTGCGGAACGGCATCTGTGGGCTCGGGAACTGCATTGATAAGGATATTGGGTATGTTATATGTTCATTATACAGTTGGATATGCCTTGTGACTTTTCAAGTGTGACTTGTAAATTGTCTTGCCAATATCAACGAATGTATGCTGCGAAATGGCATCTGTAGGCTAGGGAACTGCATTGACATGGTTATTGGGTTTGTAATGTTAGAGATCTTGGGCCTTATCGATGCGAATATACTAATAATTCCAGTGCATAAAAATAGTACACTGTTGGAAAAAAATATTCATTGGTGGATTAGCAGATAACGGACCTACGTCAGGTTTTGTCAGGTCAATTTTAGTTGTTATCTGTCGGTTGGGCTTGACAGAATAAATTTATTATTATTTGTTTCTTTAAAAACTTTTTTTATACCGTACTCTCAAGTGTATAGGCTATAGGCTAATTGTGTTTATCTAATTTCTTTTCTCCAGCTACCAATGTCAATGCTGGGACGGCGCGGAGGCGGCGGAACAGGACGGTAATCCGACCTGTATCGACATCGATGAGTGCGCGCTGCAGTACTGTCGGGGTGGGGAGTGTGTGAACAAGCCTGGTGGTTTTGAGTGCAGGTTTGTTTCTTTGTCAACGTCTATAACGTCGTCATCAAGTATCCAAATATTAGCATCTGAGTCGCGATTCTTAAGCCTCGAATATAGCTTAGATTTTAGACTACTTGAGAGAGCGTGTGTGCGAGTGTATCAATTTGCAAATGAATCGATATTCGAAGTATCAAAATCGGACCACGGATAGGATAATAACGAGGTTCTTTAGATCTTGATATGTCATTTAAATGCGTGTTGTTTTATAATATGTAACTTCCATCCCTTCTTCCTCGTCTGTCCTATATTTCAGACTTCTGATATTTCCCAAAAGATCTCTTTTTCGTCTCATTCGTGTTTAATTAATTTCAGACTGTTATTCTTAGTGCTTATAACTAATGTTATTATTTCAGATGTCCCCCCGGCTTCGATCCCGTGGAGAACGGACTACGATGCAGCGACAAAAACGAGTGCGAAATGACAAACGGCGGCATGTGTACCAACGGCGTCTGTACTTATACTGATGGAGGGTAAGTTTAAGACTTTCTATTTTTTGACGCATTTATATGATAATCCAGGCCTTCGTAAGATATTCTATCTATAGCTTAAACTGTAACATCATCTTAATTTCCCCAGCTACGTGTGCACGTGCAACCCCGGCTACGAGTCCACGGCGACCGGGCACGCGTGCCGGGACGTGGACGAGTGCGCGGACAACCCGCGAGTATGCCGGCGCGGGCGCTGCCGCAACACGCCCGGCGGGTACGAGTGCGCCTGCGAGCCCGGCTTCGCGCGCACCGCCGCCGGCTACTGCGCCGATGTAGACGAGTGTGCCGACAAGTCGCTCTGCCAGGTACGTGTGCCATACGACCCGGGCAAGAGTTGATAATGCAAATTGTGTGTGTAAGTGCGCAGATAAATCGCTCCGCCAGGTATATTGATAAATAAAGATATGCCGCGCCTACTTGGGTAGGTAGTGGGGAGAGTAGTAGTGGTCGCTCGACTTCGGTCTGACGATCACTGCTTCTATCATCCACAAGCCAGTCGAGTGGTAGTGCAGAGTGATACAGTATTCTGTGTTTAATTTACTCCTCCTACAAGAGTGTACAAATTGTACATACATTACCTGTGTTATTTGTCGTGTGATTGTGAGGTATTTTCTAACCTCACAATCACACGACTAGAACTGCTGTTTAAGTTTGGATTGACACCGAATATGATCGATATAACCTCAGAAATGTCAGATGCCTGAGACACAAGCTATGATGCCTTAAGAGAAAAAATAAGTCCTTCCAATACTATATCCATTTCCATACATATATTATCTCCATCAATACCTCAACTTTTATTCTTCCTCAGGGCGGTCGGTGCGTGAACAGCGAGGGTTCGTTCGTGTGCGTGTGCGAGGCGGGGTACCGCGCGGCGTCGCGGTCCGCGTGCGTCGACGTGGACGAGTGCGCTGAGCTGCGCATCTGCCGCAACGGCCGCTGCCGCAACTCGCCCGGCTCATTCCGCTGCGACTGCCTGCCCGGGTTCACGCTGAGCGCTGATGGACGGACGTGTCTAGGTATATCAGTTATCACCTTATTTGTTTTAAGCAGTGTTCTCATATTGTAATCATATAAAATAGATTTGGACTTTAAGGTGAGAACGCAACAGGCACAAGTACGCTGTAGCGGAACGACGATAGTTCTGAAGTACCGTGTTTCTCTCCGCTGTTGCTCGACACGGTCGCACGTTTGCGCGTGTAGCGATCTACAATAGGTCGCCGTGTGCTAGGGACCTTAGACGTCGCCGACCATAGACAAAGTGATAATGAAAGAGACTTAATTGATCTGTTACTGAGACTAAAGTTAATTAAACTTATGTATTTACATGTCTGTGTTGCTGTTTCAAAGTTTTTTGTGAAACAACTTGCCTTAAGCTTATTAATTATTATATATTTCAGTCACTTCAACATGTTAATATACTCAACTTTAATCTTGTATTTCAGATGAAGTTCAAGACTTATGTTACGAGAAATTCGAGGAGGGCCACTGCTCTGGGCCCGGTACTACCCCTGTCACCAGGTCGCAGTGCTGCTGCAGCTCTAGTAAAGGTAACAGTAATTTAGTACTTCAATTGTGTCTGCCTCGCTTTTTCTTTATACAAAAGTGGCATCTCTTTAATATTGGTTATCAATAGAACATAGAACGTTTAGAAAATTACATAATGATATTTTAACGAATATTTGCGTTTTCGGCACTAATAAATAGAAACACCAGCACATTTTCGTAAAGTATTGTAAGAACATTATATTTTCTTAAATTTTTTACAAGTAAAAACGGAGTAAGTAAGTTTTTAAATACTAGACACTTCTGCAGATTTAACCATAGTGGGGCCACCTTATTTAAAAACATTCTCAAGTTATTCCACAACCTTTCCACACTAACTGAAACACTATCAAACTTAAAAGCAAACATTTTCTAGGTTTACACCTCGGCTGGGGAGTGTCCTGCAAGGCTTGTCCGGCTCAAGGCACGAAAGAATACGACATCCTCTGCCCCGAAGGTCAGAGCAAGGACAACGGCGGGGCTGACATCAACGAGTGCAACATGATCCCCGGGATATGTCCCCACGGCACCTGCGAGAACTTGGAGCCCGGGTACAAGTGTATATGTGACCCCGGATACCATCCTGACGCTGATGGCATATGCAAGGATATCGACGAGTGTGATATGCATCAGTCGGTGAGTTGGTTTTTATTGCTGCTAAGCGATTACAATTGTCTATAAATATTATATTAAAGTTTGTCTTAAACCCCTTGACGCGACTGGATACGCACGTGCGTGCGTACACAAAAACAATGCAAGCTTTTTTTATATATATCGGCATCGTTTTTAGTTACACGGTGGTGATTAACAAATAGAAGTGTCTATGTATAGTGTCCTTACTCCTTATGTTTAATATTAAGCCTTTGACAGTTGTTCCTAAGAGAAAATCTTTTAGAAGTCATTTAATCAATAAAGGTACTCTTTATGTCTTCAAATAACGCATCGGAGCTATACTGCTTATATCAGTATAAGTACCAACTTACGAAACAGGAAAGAGAAAATAATAATATATCTTTTCCAGTACTGCACGGGCGGTCAGTGCCGCAACACGGCGGGCAGCTTCACGTGCGTGTGCCCGCCCGGCACGCGGTATGAGCCCGACGAGCAGCTCTGTCGCGACGTCGACGAGTGCGACGGTGAGATATACGTCGACTATGACCGCGGGGACATACCCCCGCTCCTCCCGGCAGGTTATTCACTTTGTATAATGCCTGCTATCAACGCCTCCCATTAACATTATTACATTTCAAGCGAGATGAGGGGTATCTCCCCTGGCCTATGTTTATGTTACTCTGATGGACATGAACTTCATTGCTTATAGACACAATTATGACGTTAGAATTTTAAACCAAAATTTAAAAAGTTTTAATGTCAATATTTTTAATGTTTAATACTTTTTTAATTGATTTGAATTTTGAGGTAAAAAATGTTAACCATAAGCAACGAAGTTCATGCTCACCAAAATTAGATAATAAGGGCCACGGTCCCACTAAGACTTGCCCACCTCCCATTGACATAAAACATTCTTTAACCCTTGCTGGGATCAACGCAGCGTAAAAGCATGCGCCAGTCAGGGTTAAATTTAATCTTAAATTAGAGACCCAGACTTGCACATGTGTGCAGTTCTACAGCATACATGCCTAAAATAAACGACAAAAATATGCCTGATCTACTCATACATGTTAAAATTGCTGTAGACATTGACTCCATTGTTATTAATGATAACGATAAATTAAACGCTATAATTCTGAAAACAAAAAGTATCCCATTTCCATAAACCTAAATATTAAAACATATCATTATGTAACATTGTATAACAAAAGCCAGGAAGCAACCAAAAACCATGGAAGTATTTTAGAACCAGATCAAACATTGAATCATGTCATGCAGATCGTTAACAAAAAATAACAAATAATAACACACAGCTTTGTGAAACTGATTTAATAAATGAGACAAATGATATATTTTAAAAAAAAAACTATGAATTCAAAACAGTCTTGCATGAATTGGATTATGAAATTTAAATTTTATTGTTACTAGAGACCGTTATTTTAAATTTTAATTGTAGCGTCGCATTCTATGGATTATTTAATGACGAAAACGAAATAAGACAATACTTTATTAAATATTTTTTAAATTATTATCGCTAACCAGTACAATATTTCAGAGAACTCGAATCCGTGCGACAACGGGCGCTGCATCAACACTCACGGCAGCTACGAGTGCGAGTGTGAACACGGCTTTGTGTTGGACCCGACTGCACAGCACTGCGTTGGTAAGATATTACATTGTATTTTTTTATTTTTAATGCTTATAATAATTATAAAAGGGGAAATATGTTTGGCTGTACCACTTCATGCCTAAATTGAAATGTACCGATATAAATAAATGTGAATATACTTTGAGTCCCGAAAAACGTAGGTAAATTTTTCTAAATGTTAAACATTCAGAAAAATGTACGGTTCCAGTGCAAATATTGCGTGATGAAGTTGAGAGCTAGAGGGCATTTTCAAAAAAACGTGTACCCCTGGTTTTTACCTTGTCCCTTGACTTCGCTACAGATTATTTGTAAAAAAATTACATACTAACATAGTCTTCTTAATATAGGTGTAAAAACACGTTTTCCTTTATTCAAATAAATTTACGTTTATATAATATTTTATTTAGTTTATGATTTATAAGGGTTTTTAAATACCGACAACCATTAAATTTACCTGTCCCCTTCCCAGTAGGTGTAACAAAATCTTTAATTACCAAATTTTTTTCTTAAAGTGAGTTGCTTACAAAATATATTTTAGGTTCTTAAACATTCAATGTACCGATTGAATGTGTTGTTATTTAAAAATCTCAAATAATTTCACTAAAATATAATTGAAACTATAATCACGAAAAATCAACCCAACCGGAATGTTCAATTTAGTGACCGTTATTTTATTATTTTAAACATAAGTACAAAAATATCTTTCGGCACTAAATGGCAACACCATATGTCATTGTCTATCGAGCGCCTCCATTTTGAATTTAGTTGTTAAGAATCTACTGAAAGACGCGGACGCAGCTTGGACGTTCTTCAGGAACGGTTTCTTTGTTCAGGTAAGTGACTGTAGTTTGTAAGCATTATTACACTTTCTCAAAGTATTGTTTCTGTTGACACGTTGCAAAATTTGTTTAGTATTTAGTATAAAAAATGAAATAGTGATAACTATTATTGGTTACTTACAAACACTTTAAAAGTAAAAGAAAGTAGTATTACGTGACTTCCGATGTGTGACTTGTCGTACGGTCACTTATAATGGAACGAACAGGTCACAACAGGCGGAAAGCATAAGGCTTAGTTCACATTCATTCTTGTAAATAAAATATTTTTCTTATTTTCACAGATTGAAATTTATTGGATATTTTTGTACTGGTAAGTTTTTTTCATTAAACAGTCAAATGAATGTATTAAGTAATCGATCAAGTGTAAGTCGGACTCGCGTACACGAAGTGTTTCGTACCGTAATACAGCAAAAATACGTCAAAATTTGTGTTATTTGTATAGGAACCACTCTTATTTGTTATTTAATTTTATTATTATTATTATTAATTATTATTAGTTATATTTAAAGTACTTTTGCAATATGGGTATCAAATGAAGAGTCTAATTAAGAGTAACTCGGAAACAAATGTGATGTCATTCTACATCCAATATGGCGGCTCATCCAAGATAGGGGGAATAGTTATTTGTAATGCACTTCTGCAATATGGGTATCATATGAAAGGGCTCATTGAGAGTAACTGGAAAACAAATGTAAGGTCATTCTACATCCAATATGGCGGCTAATCCAAGATACGGGAATAGTTATTTTTAATAATATTATAAGTACGATTTCTTAAGGACTTCAGTTAATTAGATTTTAACAAATTCTTGAAACAAAACAAACTATATAATAAAATAGACTAAGAAATCTAGCTAGAGGTAACTAAAAACACAAAATAAATAATAATCAAAAAACTTTTTTAAAAAAGCTTTTATTTAAATACTCTAAAAAAAATAAACTCCTTAAGAATTTTAACTACATATTAAGTTATAACCACAATATATTATACAATTTTCATGATAATTGATAATGAAAGCTTGTCGCGAGACTTAACAATCTGTCAGTATTGAATAAATTTATTAAAATGAATATATTTTTATATCAATTTGCTCTAGTTGCTAGCTAAATTGGTACTAGTTTATTTACAAATCGCGCGACAAACTTTTATTATCATGCAAATTGTATATTGAGGTTATAACTTAATAGTTAAAAAATTTAAGGAGTTTATTTTCGTTTTTTTAAAGTATTTAAATAAAAGCTTTTTTTTTAAAAAGTTTTTTTATTACAATTTATTAGTATTTGTTGTTATAGTGGCAACAGATATACCTACACAATCTATGAAAATTTTAGAAATCTAGCTATAGTGGTTCTTGTCATATAGCCTGGGGACAGACAGACGGACAAACAACAAAGTCTTAGTAAACCCTAAAAATACGGTAAGTCTTACTGTTGATAAAATTTGGACTATTACAATATGCATATTAGACTAGGCACTAGATAGGCTCCTCACCATTTTAGGGTTCCGTACCCAAAGGGTAAAAACGGGACCCTCTTACTGAGACTTTGATAGCTGTACGTCTGTCTGTCTATCTCCGTGTCTCCAGGCTGTAACTCAAGAACCGCTACAGCTAGACTTCTAAAAATTTTCCCAATATTTAAGGAGGGCTCCCATACAACAATCGTGAGTTTTTTGCTATGTTTTGCTCGATATCAATAACGGCAATACATAGGCACTAATTGAAATATTCACGAAATACTCAGTTTTATTTTTACTTTAATAATTTAAAATAAAATTTAAATAAATGAAATAATTAAGGAGAGCTCCCATACAAAAAACAAATTTCAGCCTGTTTTTGCTCTATTGTGGTACGGAACCCTTCGTGTGCGAGTCCATCTCACACTTGGCAGATTTTTTAGACTTTTCATTATTATTTTTTACCTTTTTAGACATTACAATGCCTCTAACTGGCGCGGAAAAGTCGAGGAGATACAGGGAAAAACTAAAAATTGAACGCCCTGATGAATATACGGCTCAATGCCAACGCAACCTGAATAAATTAAAATCTTCTAAAAAGAAAATTTCGGAAATGACAGCGGAAGAAGCAGAAGAACAACGCAAAAAGTGGAGGAATGACAAAAAAATAAGTAATTCTAAGAAAAAGCAGAAAAAGAATGAAATCATAACTTTAATTAAGCGTCCAGAGACCTTGCCAGATTCAGATAATACAAACGTTATTAAGGAATTACGACGAAAATGTCGATTTTTAGCAAAAAAGTGCCGAAACCTTAAACAGAATGAAAAAAAGTTAAAAACACAAAAAGAAACTTACAAAAAACAACTGTTTCGCCTGAAAATAAAAGACACAGAAGAAAGAAAAAAAATAAATTTCATTATTGATAAAATGCGTGTAAGGCAAGAAGTTTTAGAATGTACATTACAGAATACATATAAAAGCCTTCAATCACACCATGAAAAAAATATATTTAAAAAAATTGTGGAAAATTCTAATAACAGGGCAGCTACATCTAAAACGTTGGGATTGACTGGTAAAGCAAGGGGTAGGAAAAAGAAACTAAGACGAGTAAATATTGACGAAATCACAAAATTTTATTTTCGAGACGACGTAAGTCGCATAACTTCCGGTCGAAAAGAAACCAAGACAAGAAATAAGGAGAAAAAGCAAATAAGGTATCTGACAGGAACTCTGATTGAAAGCTACAAAAAATATAAAAACGAGGGGGGACGATACGGTTTTACTACCTTCTTCAGCTATAAACCCTTTAATGTGTTATCGCCACATCTCAATGCACGAGATATATGTCTCTGCATTAAGCATAGCAACCTAGAATTCCAGTATACTACTTTATGGCGATACCGAGCACTGACGACCAATCTTAGTGATACTTTAAGTCAAGTAGCTTGTGACACAAACAATTACATATGTATGTACGATAAATGTGACTTGTGTAAAAATAAAAAAGTGCAGTTTGAAGGTCATGGACTAGCTACCTCGGATGTAACTTGGTTTTGCTGGGAGAAAGAAGACTATATCTACACAAAAAAAGATGGTAATGAACAAAAAGAAGTTAAAACAAAAAAGACTAAAAAGGTTCAGAAATCAGGAAAATTAGAAGATTTGCAATTAATATTTGATAAAGAAATCCATAATTTCAAAAAACATAAATTTAATATGCAACACCAGCATACACAGTACCGAAAGGCCATAGACCTACTAAAAGAAAATGAGGTAGTTATAGTTTGTGACTTTTCTGAGAGTTATGAAGCTAAATTGGCTGCAGAAATCCAGGCAATGCATTTTGGCGCGTCCAAAAATCAAATAACACTTCATACAGGCATGGTCTATTGGCAAAAACAATCCCAGTCTTTTTGCACAATAGCTGAAAGTAACAACCATCAACCTCCGGCTATATGGGCTCATTTAAAGCCAATTATTGATTTAATTCAACAAAACACTCCACAAGTAGATGTCATACATTTTTTCTCAGATGGGCCATCGTCCCAGTACCGACAGAAAAATAACTTTTTTTTGCTGACCCACTTTACCAAAAAATTTCAAATACGTTTTGCCACATGGTCATTTTTTGAGGCAGGGCATGGTAAAAGTGTAGCCGATGGTATAGGAGGCAGCGTAAAGCGCACTTTGGATAGAAGAGTTTCTGAAGGAGTAGACGTAGCTGATGCTAAAGATGCCTTTGACATTTTAAAAAAATGCTTGAAAATCACTAAAGTTTTTTTAATTCCTGACAGTGATATTGCCGATATTTCTAAAATTTTGCCCAAAAACATACAACAATTAAAAGGAACCCTTCAAGTACACCAGGTAATCACTCAAGAAGAAGATCTAGCAATCAAATACAGAGACGTGAGCTGTTTTTGCGAACCTTATCGAGGTAATTGTAATTGTTTTCTGCCGCAGACCCACTATGTAGTCTCGCAAAAACCAGCACTAATAGACATTACATTGACACCTGCCAAAAAACAATATAAAACTCAAACTATTGAAACCAAAGATACAGTAGTAAAATTACCTGAATTGGTAGAGACATTTGAAACTTCTAATTTGGAATCATTGAAAAATTTAGACGTGGGTAAGACTGATTCAAAAGAAGTAATTAATATTGAAGATATAGACGTGATGCCAATTATTATTATGAAAGAACTCATTAAAACAGACCAAAAAGTACCCGGAAAAGAAAATAGATATATAAATAAGCAAACCATAGATGGGCGTAATAAATGCAAAAAATGTAACGTTCGACTGCAAGGCATAAAAACAAAATGCATGGCATATCAAGAAAATTATTGTGAGGAATGTACAGACGGCTGTAAGGAACGGGATTATCTTTGTGATAGTTGCTTGGAAGGAGGAGGTAGAGTAAATAGAAAAAAATATATGAGTGATGGAATTACTGTTATGTAATTTATTTATTAATTTATATTTTCTTTTCTTTCAGATTAAATGTTTTGGCCGCACAAACGGTACATTACTACAGTACTTGCAACATAATATTATAATGTGTTAAAACTGGTTATCTGATGTTTATAAGAAAAGTATGATCGTTTTGTTTTCTTCTTAATTTTGATTTGTTATGTTTAATGGTACAGGTTCCCTAGACCAATTTTTTAAAATTATTATTAAGGACATTTTTCGTGAGCTAAAAATGAAGCTAATTTTGATGAGAGGAACAAGAATTTTCTCTGTAAAAAATCTTAAAAGTGGTAGCTAACGAGATAGAAAGGATTTAATATTTCGATTTGATGGTCCTAAAATATGGATTGTTATATTTGTAGGGCAATATTACTCTTAAATTATATAACTATTAACCTATCAATATACAGAAAATCAGCTTGTTAGGGTTCTATAATCACCAAAACTTGGTTGACTACGGAACCCTAAAACGGAACCTTACCAGCTGATATTTTGTATATTGATAGTTTAATAGTTATAAGTTATAACTTAGATAATTAAAAAGTAACATTGTCCTACAAATAGAACAATCCATATTTTAATTTTAGGACCATCACAAAATATTAAATCCTTTCTATCTCTGTTAGCTACCACTTTCGAGAATTTTCGCAGAGGATTAATTGTTGTTCGGCTTATCAAAATTAAGCTACTCGCGAAAAATTAGCTTGATAGTCATAAAAAAAATGTTCTAGAAAAGCTGTACTATAAGAAAAAAAAAAGGTTTTATTAATATTGTTTGTAATTGGTTATTGTTTTTCAAATATTTTATTTTTGAATGTAGTATGTTCTTTTGGACTAGTAGAGCTTGAAGGTTTAAGTCACTTCAATGCTGGAAGACACTGTCCAAAGGAATAAATTTTGTGGACTTTTGTATGGATCTCAAGAATCATTATTATATTGTGACAGTTATAAAAAAGTTACCTACAAAGGTTCCTAATAATTATTCGTATAATGTTCCTTATAAAGAATAATAATATAGTGAATAGGTATTTGATTATTTTTTTTAAGTTGATCTGAAGTTTATAAGACTGATTTTACGTAAAGTACAAAGCAATTTTTGTATTACATAAGTGTTAACAACATAGTACTTATTTGAAATATACCTAAATATATTTTTTTTTAATTTTGATTTTATTACTATTTTTCCATCAGGCAGGGTGAAAATCATTTTACGTGTCAATATTTGTAGATTATATAATATCTAAGAAATTTGTAGACTTGTGAACACATCTTTATGATTACGAGATGTTCAGTTGTGTCACTGTCCCTCTAATTAATAACGTTAAATCTATAATATAAAATAAAATACTACTTTCATAAGCAGTGCAACATTAAAAATGTTTAAATAAAAGGTTTTTATATTATAAAACCTTCTTTAAATAGGTTAAATATTATTACTCATGTAAAAAAATGAAAAATAAACTAGTAGGTTGGTCACAGAGTCACACTACGGATTAGGAATAATTGCTACTGCTGTTGATCCTTGAACTTATCTATAATTTCTTTGAATAAACAATTAATTAAGCAGTTGACTAGATAAATAAATAAAAAAAAACCATTTATCTCCGTAATTTTCATTTTTAATTACATTTTACATAGTCACACAACGGAATCCGTTTTCGTCGAAAGTTCAATTTTGTTTCAATAATATCGCTATAATATAATGTTTTCGGCGTTCCTTTTAACTTATTCCATTAGTTTAATGTTTTTCCTTATATATTACATTTAAATATAAGTTAATAAATGACCTTAAAAAATATAGACATATTTTTGCAAGGGTACACGTTTTTTTGAAAATGCCCTAGATCAGCAATGATACAAAAATGTGCGTCTTGGACAAAGGTGATAACTAAAACTTACTGTCATAAAAGTTATAGTTTCATTAACTGCATAATTTAGTACGCATCGTGGACTTTCCAGAAAGGGTGACTTTGTAACCTATTCGGAAATAAAATATGTTTCATTTTCAACTCCTCGTCAACAGACAACCGTCGCGGCTCGTGCTGGCGTCGCGTCGTCGACGGTCAGTGCGAGGCGGCGGCGGCGCGCCCGCTGCTGCGTGCTGAGTGCTGCTGCGCGCTCGGCCTGGCCTGGGGCTCACCCTGCGAGCCCTGCGAACCCGAACACTGCCCGTGCCCTAAAGGGTTCGCTAAGGTAAGGTAGCATAGCTGTATTAATAAGTAAATGAATTTACCAAATTAAAAATCGTGCATCAATGTCTTGTAAAATCTTAAAGTTAACCGTAGACTAAATATCTCGCTATCTCTGCCGTTATTCATATTTATGAATAACGGAAGGAGTAAGAGGGATGCTAATAAAATTCAACCCATCACCAACCTATCTTACTTTTGAACAAATTTTAGTTTCTCATACGATGCGTCGAAAAATATTTGAGATTCAAAATTTCGTCATCATTAAACAGACCCCTGTATATTTTAAATACGTTTTTGGTTATAAGATTCCTTATCGCATAACCAATAACCATACAGAATACCAATTTGTTGTTTTAAAGTGGGAACTTAATATCATTCAACTGAATATATTAGAGGTTATAAAATCGTATCTGTTCCAGTTGGACGGTGCGACGTGCCGTGACGTGGACGAGTGCGCGCTGGCGCCGGAGTTGTGCGCGGGCGGCACGTGCGTCAACACCGACGGCTCCTACCGCTGCGACTGTCCGCCCGGACTCACTTTAGACTCTACAGGTGTGTGTTCTGTTATAGCCGCGTGCACGCGTATAAAGCCGATTGGCGGGCTAAGGGCGGAGCGGGCGTATGCGGTGCGTACCGAAATTCGCTGCACGTTGCCAAATAATTGCTGCTGAATTACTGTAGACTACCTGATTTTTTACTTATAGCTACTATCTACAACGTTGATAAAATTGTAGATTCTACATGTTCTAAAAGTAGCAACATTCCAAGAGTACCAAAATCAGATTCTTAAAAATATGGGCAGTTTTAACAATGTGACATTACAGGCAACCGTTGCGTGGACACCCGTCGCGAGTACTGCTACACGGACTACGTGGGCGGACGCTGTCAGAACCCGCTCCAGGTCGAAGTGTATAAGGCGGTGTGCTGCTGCTCCAGCCTCGGCAAGGCCTGGGGTGACAGTCGATGCGAAGCGTGCCCTAAGAAAGGTAATAATCATGATGACCTACATCATATTGAAACCTACATTCAGACAATATTGAATGTAGGTTTCAATAATCCGTTTCAAATCTTTTTGATGTCCATCTGTTTTTGAATCAATCCAAGAAATGAACTCATAGGCAGATGGCACACCTACGTAATCTGGTGGGGTTATGTCAAGCACAGTTATCGAGTTTTAACTTTTTATTCATGTTTAATAACTAAGTGCTTTTCTTCTGTAGGTTTGATAAACTTTAAAATAACCGAACTTAACGTTAATAACGTTAGCAATAATATCAACTTAACGTCTATTTGTCCCTCAGGTACCGACGCCTACCGCAACCTCTGCCTATCCGATTTCACCGGGCCAGGCGGCTCCTGGGACCAAACAGGGCCAGGCGGGCCCAACGGCACCTCCATATGGGGCCAGCTCCCCGACGGTAGTTTCGGACACAACGGGGAATGGGGCAGCAACGACACATGGGGCCACGGCCAAGGTCAAGGTCATCACCCCGGGATGATACCAGGGGTGATCCCGGGACAGATGGACGTCAACGAGTGCTCCGCCTTCCCGGGATTGTGCGGCCACGGCAGATGCAGGAACATGCCTGGTACTTTCACGTGTGACTGCTATCCGGGATACGAAAAGGTATTTTATGTTTTTTTATTATAGTTTGTTTGAGCCAGAGTCATAATTTTGGGTCACTGTGTTAGGCTCTAAACACTTCATTTATACTAAACAAATCATTTATATCCTCATAACCATAAGTGTCTAAGCACACTAGGCTGAATTACGCCGGCGTAAATTCCGCCGCGTTTACGCCGCGTTTAAATTGCATACAAAATACGGGCCGAATACGAGGGGTGACACACTATTACGTCGCGTTTTGTATGCGTTTGACATTTGCGGCGGAAATTACGCCGGCGTAATTCAGCCTACTGTGCTTAGACACTTATGGTTATGAGGATATAAATGATACAATATTTATTGAACTTCATAAATTACTCGCTTTAAATGCATTCTTGTCTGTTCATCAATACATATTTTTGACAATTCACCGTCTTCCTAACGTGAACAATAATAACATACGGTATCCTTAGGACTCAAGTAACCACACGTGCGTAGACGTAGACGAGTGCGCGATCGTGGCGGGCGTGTGCGGCGCGGGCGAGTGCCGCAACAGTCCCGGCTCGTTCTCCTGCCACTGCCGCCCCGGGTACACCACCGACGACGTCAGCAGAGTGTGTGTGGGTGAGTGAGCCAAAAAATAGAAAAACAGCAATACTAGTATTTGCCATCGGCATCGGGACTCGAGCAACATGCAACATCAGCTGCCGCCCCAAAGATATGTTTTGTGCATTGCGACTGCAATGCAACAGTTTAACAGCAGTTACAATTTTTGATGTTGCATTGCTGTCGCAAGATATAGAAACATCCTACCGGATACATCGCTGATAACCTCAGCACAGTGTGTATCGGCATCAGTGAGAGCGGCAGCCGTTACCATCTGAATTGAAATTGACAGGCGATGATGTAACTTTGTCTTTACCATCATAAACGTAGTCACACTATAATCACCATATTATAACATTGTTAACAGATGTCGATGAATGCGCCGAAAACAGCCTCTTATGCCGCGGCGGGCGCTGTGTGAACACGCCCGGCTCGTTCCGCTGCGAGTGCGCGCCCGGCATGGAGCTAGCGCCTGACAGGCTATCGTGTAAGGACGTGGACGAGTGTTCTATTACTTCAGGTGAGATTTAAAAAAGTTACGGAGTCTTACGAGATATTTAGGCCCACTTGTTTTAGTGGAGACTATAAGGACTGTTGCTTATCGTTTATCATAAAAAAAACTTCATTCCTTATTCATAATAAGGTAAAACAGTAAATTTAATTTACGAATACGATGTAACACAGACTGATGCAAGTTGTAGGCCTTACGGACGTTAATTAAGTTGTGTCCTTAAGGTCGATAAGTCTAAGGTAATTAAAGAACAATGGTAAATTAGAAATTAACTGTATAATATAAACTAAGTTAAGTCTTTTAGACGTTCTAAATTAAAAAATGGGAATTAATTAGAAATTGTTTTGTTATAATGTTAATTTAAAATATTACCATATTACCATAAACTACTATTACTCAGTCTTTATTCCTTATTTAATTCTCAGTTTACACCTTCATCTTTAATTTCCAGGCATATGCAGTAACGGCGCGTGCGAGAACTTAATGGGCACGTACCAGTGCGTGTGCGACGAGGGCTACGCGCAGACGTCGGTCAAGTCACACTGCGACGACATTGACGAGTGTACTGAAGACCCGACGCGATGCCAACACGACTGCGTCAACACTCCCGGCTCGTACCATTGTACGTGCAGGTACGTACGTTATCTATATCTTTTATGTATGTTTAGAAGGCGTTAGTCATTTTAGACACTGCTTGGTATGTAACTCCTTGTTCATAAAAATATCCACACTGTGTGTGGATATTTTTATTAACAAGGACAACCATACACATTTAATTTCTACAACGTTTTGTCAATGTCTGTTGGGGTACTTTTCTAACGTACTTATTTACATTTGTTTTTGATGAGTATTTTGTTATAATCACTATGCAAAGTGACATAACCATTTATCCTCAGGGAGGGCTGGCACTTACGCGCGGACGGACGCACTTGCCGCGACGTGGATGAGTGTGCGAGCGGCGCGCGCGTGTGTGGCGGTGGGGAGTGCCGCAACACTCCCGGCTCATACCGCTGCACGTGCGGCGAGGGCCTGCTGCCGGCGCCGCCAGATGCCAAGCCCACGTGTCTCGACATAGATGAGTGCGCCGACGTAAGTGATAGTTCTGTCTCGCTCGCACACACGAGTGCACCGACGAAATTGTAGCTCTATCTCGTCCGCTCGCAAGCGACGCGTCAAGAGTAAGTGCTACAATACTGTCCAGTTCCGAATGTATACAATGGATAATAATGCCCCGCATTTTTTCTCGTTGTAAAAGAGGGCTTGCGATACGTCAGCAATCAACATTCAACACTATACGTTTTAGTTCTCAACTATTTCTTTTCTTATCTTAACCTTTGCCGTTTATGTGTTACACAATGTATCCTCGAATAGCTTCTTCATACTCCAAACCTCCACAGATCCCCGACCTATGCGGTGCGGGTGAATGCCGCAACACGATAGGCAGCTTCGTGTGCCGCTGTCCGGACGGGTACAGCGTCAAGCCCGAGCTGGGCCCGGCGTGCTCGGACGACGACGAGTGCGAGCTCGGCACGTGCGACTGCCATCCTGCCGCTGACTGTATTAACTTGCCGGTAAGTATATGGGGGAAAACGACACCTGTTGTCTCGATAGACAGAGAGGTATCTCGAAAATAGTTAATATTTAATACTATCGTCGGAAGAAAGATTAGAACAGGACAGACAAATATATGTAGTTTTTGTCTTATTATATTGGAAAAGCTATTTTATTATAGACTATGACACACACGTCGATTAGTTAGTTCTTTAAATCTTCATTCTTTCGCGACGCATTTTACGATACCTTTTTGTTTCGCCGATGTGACTAATAACACGCTCTCGTACTTATTTCGCATTATTATATTTTGCCGCATCAATGCGGCATACATATAAAAATATTGTGTAAAATGACATGGCTTTGTTCCGTCGCAGCGTGAACGGTGCGTCGCACGCAACCCAACCTAAGGATGTAACAACGCATCAAGTCGGTCTATGTGGTATATTCCTCCAGGGTTCGTTCCAATGCCGCTGCCGCGACGGCTGGCGCGGCGACGGCGCGGAGTGCGAGGACGTGGACGAGTGCGTCACCAACAACGGCGGCTGCCACCCGCGCGCCGTCTGTCGCAACACCGACGGCTCCTTCTCCTGCCTCTGCGAGACCGGATACAAGGGAGATGGGTGAGGCGAGCGGACATAATATCTCTGTCTCTTTCTTGTCATTGGACTTACTCTAGGAATTTGAAAATAGGCATTATTTTTATAAGAATAATAGTATAAAAGATGTTTATGAATCTTAGTAAAATATTTTATTATGGCTTAGATTAGCTCAGTTTTGAAGTCTAAATCAATGTTTTGTATACGTGCAATACATCCCTTCCCGTTAGGCTCGGGTTTGAAAACTTTAGCACGCCGTTATCAGTCAATGTTGACTTGAGACAGTCTGGACTAGTTACCTCGCAGCACGTTATGGAATAAAAGTCTTACAGCATTGTAAATCAGTGCCCAAGTCCTTATAATATATAATAGGCATTGAAATACAACTTATCTCGTTTATCCAGGTACTCATGCGTGGACATAGACGAGTGCGCGAACGATCCGACGCTGTGCGAGAACGGCCACTGCACCAACACGCCCGGCGGGTACGAGTGCGACTGCGACGTTGGTTTCACGAGATCACCTGATGGAAAGTCGTGTCTCGGTGAGTACAATTTATATCATGGGCCTACGTAGCCTGAAATAAATAGTAAATTAATAAATAATAATTAACAATATCAATAATTAGTATATAATTTAGGTAATATATTATATGCGGAGTCAGCAGTTGACATTATCACACCTTATAGGTTATTGTGTAAGCCTAAACTACGATAAATCCTGGAATTTAAAGACATAAACTAGAACATTTCACCTATCATAAGTAAAAAATCGAAAATTAGCACTTTTGTCTTTTTATCACAATTCTGCTGTTTCATAATCACTTTTGAACTTTTACAGTAACAAATACTATTTTAATTATTGCTATATCTAATATAAACCATCCATTACAGACATGGACGAGTGCGCGACGTTCGACAACGTGTGCGTGTTCGGTCGCTGCGTCAACACGTACGGAATGTTCAAGTGTATATGCGACAAGGGCTACCAGTCTGATAGCATCGATGATTGTAAGTTCTGCGTTATTTGTTAGATTTTGACAGCCCTATAAATGATAATAATTGGCTGTTATAAAAGTTTTGAGGTTACTTTATCTAGACTAAAAATTATTGTTGTAAAATACACTTTTGTTATTTATCCTTCATTCATATTTTAAGAATAATATTCGTTTATTAATTATGACGTCACATTAATGTACATGTATAATATTTACATTCTATTATTTATTTCTGTTGTTGCCACTTAACAGTTTTATTCTGTGGTTTTATTCAAGTTTGTTATGTCTTTATATTTTGTCTTTACACGACAAATACCGCGTGATATCACATATCGTCTTGTGATGTTGTATAAAATATGCTCAATATTTAACACGTCATGTCGATACGACATCCTATATCGTTGTCGTGTATTGTAAACTTACTTGTACTCCTCAGTGATGCCGGGTTTCAACTGCACGGACGTGGACGAGTGCAAGTCGCCGCAGTCTTGCCAGTACGGCGAGTGTATCAACACTCAGGGCTCCTACAAGTGCATCTGCCCGCCAAACTACGAGCTAGTGTCGGACGGTACTGCGTGCTTCGGTGAGTTTAATACACAATATTATTTTTCGTATAAAAGTAATAAAAAAAGTTAACTCCATCCGGCGGATGGACTTAACTTTTTCGAAGAAATCTTATGCTAGTTGGCTCTTTTACTAGCGCGTACCAGTCTTTCATGCGGAGTTGTGGAATCAAATCTTGATTTAACAATTTCTTTCTATACAGTTACCGAACTTTTAGACCGGTATAAATAGTCAGTACTTAAGATGCAACCGGTCTCAAGACGCGGTCGGCTCTGTGATTGGTCCAAATTTTGACAGCCAACCAATCACAGAGCCTGAACCGTGTCTTGAGACCGAGATGCATCTTGAGTACTGACTATTTATACCGGCCCTAGTCTAATATATCGCACCTTTAAAGTAAAACCGTAACTAAACGAATCTGCATTAGTTAAAACATAAAACATTGCGTGTTAGTCTACACCTACACAAGATATGGGGTTTCGTAATCATTTACAAATTCATTATGATGTGATTCTAAAACAAGGTTTTCTATTTCAGACTCTAGGAAAGCGCGTTGCTACGGTAAAGTTGATCTACGCTCCGGCACCGAACACTGTCAGGACAGCGACGAGTTGTCTGAAGATGGAACGATGGCGGCCTGCTGCTGCTCTGTCGGTTAGTTGTTTTTTTACTTATATTGTAGAAGTTATAGTTTACTACTGAAGTCTTTCAGTTCACATACTATGAGCTGATAATACGTTACTATAATATTACAATAATATCATAATTTGTACGTCAAAATACATAAAACAAACCTTATTGTATCATGACACAAGCACAACTTAAGAGACAACCAAATTGCTCGGTTGCGTGGTTTTTTAGCTTCGCAGCGTCAATGCCGCGTCGTTTTTAATCGTATGTCGTTATCGTAGCGTGAAAAACTGATGAGTTCGGCGTGAGCGTGCTGATAAATGTGCGATCACCTTTAGAAACCATTTTATAATTGTTTATAATATCAGGTGCCGCCTGGGGCAACTACTGCGACATGTGTCCGGAGCCGGGCTCAGAGGCATACAGACAGCTGTGTCCCGGCGGCCCCGGGTATCAGCCGATATTGGAACCTGTGAGTACTGTCAACGTCTTATGGGACGTTGAGATTCAGCCACTGCCGCTGCTCCTCGCGCTCTTCGCGCTGCCGGTATAATTCTGCGGCAGTAACGACGCGAGTGAGCGTTTACACTCAGTCCTCTATGTATACTTGCCGCGTCGGACAGCGGCAGCGACATGATGAGTGGCAGCGCGAGTATTTACTTTTTCGTGCTGCCCACTTCCCTACTCACATTCCTGCCCGACAGTGCTGAATTTAAACGCACCTTGTCCATCAATCTCTTGTTTTGTAGACTCCAATAGACAAGGTGCAAATACCTGGAATATGTATCTAGCTTTCATAAAGTGTGCCAGAATTTTCGTGTGCCTATTAAAAAGGCCCTATTAAGCATATATCCAGCGTCCAGACAAAGCAATATGTAGTTTTGCGTTTGCGAAAAAGATAAGCAGCAAGTCTATGAATTTCTATACTTTTCACTTTTTATTCATTTTAGCGTTTGGTTAAAAATGTGCATCTATTTTTTCTACAGCCATCATACGTGGTGACGCTAGCCGACATCGACGAGTGCATGGCCCACCCCGGGTTGTGCGCGCACGGCACGTGCACGAACACGTTCGGCTCGTACGTGTGCGCGTGCGGTGACGGGTGGACGCTGGCGGACGACCGCTGCGAGGACATCGACGAGTGCGCGACGGACGTGTGCGGGCCCGGCGTGTGCCGCAACCTGCCAGGGTCATACGTCTGTCTGTGTCCCGAGGGATACGTCGCCATGCCCAACGGCAGTGAGTATATACATTAGTGATAAGTTATTCGTTTTGTAGACATTTTTATTGATAAGAATGTATTGATGTGTAATTACGTGCAGTGATATTGTTTCTTCAAGAAACTTTTTATTCTGCAATATCACAAAATGTGTTATTTTTATAAGTAAGGGGGATTGTAAGTAAGGGAGGCACAAAATCATAACTGAAAAATGTCCTATTATGTAACCACTGAATGTTATACTAAAATGAAACTGTTTGACCCAGAGGAGTGCGTGGACGTCCGTCAGCGGCAGTGCTACATGGAGTGGGAGGAGGAGACCGGGCGGTGCTCGGGCGCAGTGGGCGTGCCTCAGACCAAGTACCTGTGCTGCTGCTCCGTGGGTCACGCTTGGGGCGCCCCCTGCGAGGCCTGCCCCGACAAGGGCTCCGCTGAACACGTGGCCCTATGCGGGGAGAAACCCGGCGAATATATCAATCCTATGACTAAAGGGCCACAGAGTATAAACGAGTGTGATATCATGCCGCAGCTGTGTAAACCAGGCTCCTGTCATGATACGCCGTCAGGATTCCAGTGCGGATGCGATCATGGGTAGGTTTTTCTACATTTGTATAATTGCCTCAGCAAACTATTATTCATCGCCGAAAGTTTATCCAAAAATACGATTCACACCTTATCAATAATTATGTTTTATCCTTGTCTTATCGACTCTTTATTAAATTTTGTTTCATTGCCTTCACAAACTATTATTTAACTCTGAAAGTCACCTAAACAGAGGTTCCAATTACGGTACCCAATGCTAGGCAAAGGCTTTAGAGGAGGCCTTTACCTAACAATGCATCGGCATAACCTGATAAAATCAAATAATAAACCATTGCCTATATAATATATGCGTTTAGAAGGCAGTAATAAGTGAAAAAACCAAACAAAAAATACTTTTTTCAGTTACGAACACGACAACACGTCTCACATCTGTCGCGACGTGGACGAGTGCGCGTTACAGCGGCCATGCCACGGGCTCGCGCAGTGCGTGAACCTGCCCGGCGGTTACGAGTGCCGCTGTCCGCGCGGCTACCGCCTCTCCGCCTCGCTCGACGAGTGCGACGACGTCGACGAGTGTGCCGACGAGCGGTTATGTGATCATGGCGAGTGCCGCAACACGATAGGATCTTATCGGTTAGTAATGTTGGCAATGGTGATGAGTACGACGTGTTAATTCACAAGTTTCTTATTTACTCGGAAACTAATTATATAGTTATTGTGTGACCTGTGAGGTTGTGCTTACCGGAGATATAATAAAAGTAGGGATAACAACATTTTTTTCTTAAAAGAGACATGTAGCGTCAAATAATAACGATCCGTGACGGCGTTTTAGTTACTGTAGACAAAAGAATTAGCTAGAAATACGTCATATATTAATTATTATTATTTAACGTGTTATAGCTTACCCTGTTATTTTTATTATATTTAAATGTCGCTCAAAAGACAAAGACAAAATTTTGTATAGTTTATTCATTGTGTAACTTTTATACTGATACCTGTATTTAAGTATTAACAGGATTAAGGAACATTATATTATTTATAATATTATGTGTATAGTTGCGAGTGCGCACCCGGCTACACACTGCGCGACAACGTGTGTCGAGACGTGGACGAGTGTGCGCGCCCACGGCCCATGTGCCGCAACGGTACTTGCGAAAACCTGCCCGGGACGTACGCCTGCCGCTGCGATCCCGGCTTCCGATCGGGACCTAATAACGATTGTATAGGTTAGTATATCTGCCTTTTCTATAAGAGTATATAGTTGGACTACTATAATATCTATAGCCTAAGACACCAGGGTTATTTTACACGTCTACTGATACACACAAACATGTAAACACTAGAAATATATCACCAAAAAGGAAAGGTATATCCGAGGATATTGATTCCTATGCAGTTGACAGACCTACGTCGTTTGGTCGGCTGCAGTCAATCCAATGTTAGCTGTTGTCAGTCGGATGAGTTTGATTTAATGCGATCAAATTACTTAGGTCCGCCATCTGTCCAGGAATCAACTTCTCTGATAGTACTTACAAAGGTTCTAAGCGACACTACGCTGCAGCAGAGCGACACGACACTTCACATTTAATAGTACTGACGTTTTGTGTCGCATAGCGTCGCTGCCGCGTAGTGCAGCTTAGCTCGCACGATACAAATAATATTTAGCCATGTCGTGTCGCTCCATGCAGCGTAATTTCGCTTAGTTTAGTAGTGAGACTACTCACTTGAATGATTTTCAGACATCAACGAGTGTCGCGAGGGCGGCATGGTGTGTCGGAACGGACGGTGCCGCAACACCGTCGGCTCGTTCCGGTGCGAGTGCGCGCCGGGGTACGCGCTCACCGCCGACGGCCGCAACTGCCGCGACGTCGACGAGTGCGACGAGCTGCCCTCACCCTGCGGCCGCGACGGCTCGCCCTCCTGTACTAACACCAACGGCGGGTGAGTGCCGGTAAAATTAACCAAGGCTGGGACTATAAGGGTTGTATAAATAGTCAGTACATAAGGTTCGGCTCTGTGATTGGTCCAAATTTTGACAGCCAACCAATCACAGAGCCTGAACCGTGTCTTGAGATGCATCTTGAGTACTGACTATTTATACGGGCCTAAGTGTCTAAACACACTAGGCCGAAAATACGCGTAATAAAAGTCGTTTTTCGGAATGATTACGCCAGCAAATGCGCTACGCATACTCGTACAATATAACTAGACGTAATTGTGTGCTTACGTTATCCGCTCCGTTTGTTTTCTATATCTAGTAAGACCAAGTTTTTCTTAATTTATTATCTTACTTTAGATACGAGTGTTCCTGCGGTGTGGGCTGGAAGCTGGTTGGTCGGCGTTGCGTCGACCGCGACGAGTGTAAGGACACCCCCTACGTGTGCGCCGGCGGAGAATGCCATAACTTCAACGGCGGGTGAGTTGCATTTATAATAATGCAGCTATCATTTTATGCTTATTTAAATTTAAAAATTATCTACTTTCAAATTTCGTTGTCACCTATCACCAATCCTGACGTTTGGTGTTATGGTATTTTAAAAGTTATTTTAATTGGGACCTACGAGAAAATCTAGTTTTGATGACAATCTCTTGCTAATGTTTTTGAATTCTGAGCAAATTGCGTTTAAAATTACGTAGTTTTCTTTAATTTGCAGCGACAGCAAATGTGATACTGTTATGAGCTTGTGGCTGGCGGACACATTAAAATTTAGAAGTTTACCTGCTCTGTTTTGGCACAATAATTTAGTTATAATGCCTTGGTATACTTTTGTTGGCTACCAAATGATTGTTATAAGGTCCTATGTTCAATACTCGATACCAAACTGTTGTAATAGCTACCGGTGCGACTGTCCGGCGGGCTGGCGGTTCGACGCGGAGGCGGCGCTGTGCGTGGACGAGCGTCGCGAGCTGTGCTACGACGAGTGGGACGCCGGCCGCTGCCACCGCGCGCGGCCGCTGCAGCTCGCACGCCCCGAGTGCTGCTGTTCCGAGGGTAAACTGCGGCCATATCATTAGTTTCCTCAAGGTTTCTTCCACTCGACTCAACTTCAATTAACAAAAAACGTCCATTTCTTATTGACCAATGATGTAGGATTAAGCAGCACGTCCACCGCATCGGAATGGGTCGTAACGACAGCATTCATTGTTGCTTTGTATTGATTTGTATAGAAAAGAGTCAGAGATCAACTAGCACACAACGGTAAAACGCGGTATTGAATTCAGACGCGACGGTCGCAGTCGCGTCGGTGGGCTTCCGCCTGACTACTTCCATTTAAGGAATGTGTACGTAACACAATTTAAAGTACGCATTTGACTGACTTCTTAACCCCAAGCTGCAAAGGCTAGATATTATAAATTGAAATGACATAACAAATGTTTACTATTATTAATATCAGCCATTATATAAATAAACGAAACAACTAAAAATAGAATCTAATATTTGGAAGTTGGAAGTTGTTGTAAAAATAAAAAAGGTTAATTTTTTATACACAGGTGCTGCCTGGGGCAGATACTGCGAGAAGTGTCCGACACCGAACTCTCCGGAGTTCCTGAGGATATGCGTCGGTGGAATGGGTCGACCGAATTTGACACAGGTATATCATGTTGTCAGCTTTATTGCAAAACTATTATTTTCAAGATAAAAATAAGATGTTTAATATACTTACTAAACGAGATGAAAACATATTATAACTGCAAGTTAACTGCATGGTTACCTGCAGCCTAACACCTATTTAAAACAACCTCCATTGTAAATACATGCAAAGTCAGGCTTGCTTGCTGTAAATTAAACTAACAAAGCAATAGCAGACACCGATAACGTTTAGTTTTAAATAAAAAAATCCTTCACAGGTCTTAGGCGACTAAAATTTTTTTTCTTATGCTTAACCATCTCCTTAGGACTTAGACGAGTGCAAAGTCCGTCCCGACGTGTGCAAAGGCGGTCACTGCATAAACACGGACGGGTCGTTCCGGTGTTCCTGTCCCGCGGGCTACACGCTCGACGCCACCGGGCTTGAGTGCGTAGACGCGGACGAGTGCGCCGCCGACCCGCGGATTTGCGGCAACGGCACATGCACTAATACGCCCGGAGGATACGAGTGTAGATGCAACTACGGCTTCACGCAGGGACCTGATCAGGTAAGGGAATACTTTGATAAGTTTGAGGGTGATCACTGATCTGGTAAGGAGGATTAGCTTGATAATAAAATGAATGTCAGTTAAAACCTTGCAATGATAATTTATCTTAAATTTATCGTAAATATGGAAACCACCAAGTACTCCAAAAAAGAATAATTCTTTGACACTAAAATTTTACGATCTTTCATAGTTCTTAAATCATCGACATCAACCTTTAGGGTGAGGCCAAAGGAGCGTAATTTTGTGAGTCGTGAGTCGCAGAATTTCGGTCGCGTAAATTATTTTTCATACTAATCATGACTCACAAAATTATGCTCGTGTGAATGAAATAGAAATTTTCTATGAAACTGAATGCAGCAGATTTTCAACCAACCGAAATTCTGCGACTCACGACTCAAAAATCTACGCTCGTTTGGCTTCATCCTTAGTGATGTTGACAGGCTGTCTGCGTCTCTTTATTTCTATTATTAAACACTTGAATTGTGCTGAAAAAAATCTTGACCACGTCATAATACATTAATTACGAGTGAGCTGCGTGGAATTATAGTATCGTTGAGAAATTTGTCACTGTCGAATGCAACCCGCAACATCGTCCCGCTCAGCTCCTGATTCCTCGGATTTTGCATATCATCTTTATGCTTAAAATCTCTTGACTATAGTCTGTCAAGATAGTAAAGAAATTAAAAAGTGGCAACATCGTAGTGTCATCCCTTTATTCTTAGATTGATTTGAAAGGGATGACACTACGATGTTGCCACTTTTTAATTTCTTCACTTTCTTGACAGACTACAATGATTTTAACTTTCCAGACATGTGTCGACGTGGACGAGTGCGCGGAGGGCGCACGGTGTTCGTTCCGGTGTCACAATACCGCTGGGTCTTACCGGTGCACGTGTCCATTCGGGTACGCCCTCGCGGCGGACGGCGAGCACTGCCGCGACGTAGACGAGTGCGCCGACTCCTCCCCCTGCCCGCACGCCTGCGAGAACGTTGTTGGATCCTTCGTCTGCAAGTGTCCTGAAGGTATTGTTCGTTTTTGTATAAATTTTATGGACATGGATGACGTACTACACTGTACTCATGAAACTAAGTGATTATACTCTAAGATGTCCCTTAATTCCTTAGATACAGTTCAATGTAAAGTAGCACCACTGAAAGCTTAGAGGCCCACACCACACTTACAAGAAGTATAATATGCTATATTCTGGTGATCACTTTCTATCTCTTAAAGATTTGTGCGTTGATCTATCCCTTTTCCAGGCTATCGTCGCACATCCGCGGCGCACGACGCCGAGGACGCGTGCGAGGACATCGACGAGTGCGCGACGTCGGAGCGGGGGGAGCGGTGCACGCCCGGCGTGTGCATCAACACGGACGGCGGGTACACCTGTGACTGCGACCCTGGCTGGGAGCTCAGCGACGATGGACACAAGTGTATCGGTGAGTTGTGGGTAATTTGTGATCAAAGAGGAGGAGATGACGTCATTAAAGAGAGGAAGAGGTGACGTCATCAACAAGCGGTTCTTGGCGCTTGAATGAAATCGACACTAGGTGTGGGTTTGGCAGATACAAAATAGTTGTCACTAATTTATATAAAGGCATTTCACTGTCCATATGGGTGTCTGCAGTTTATGCTTTATTAAATTAAGAATGAATTTATGAATAAATTGACCTAAACAATTCCACAGATCGTCGTACGGGCACATGTCACCGGTCACTGGTGGGCGGCAAGTGCGTGCCGGAGCCGTGGTCGCGTGCGTCCACGCCCACATCCTCCACGCAGGTTACTAAGTAAGTTCGATGTTGATGGTGTGGTGTTATATTTTCTGTGTTATGTTTTAATGATGAATCTATTTTTAAACATTATGTTTTAACCTACTTACAACTACGTCAATTAAGATAAGTTTTATTTGTTCGATTGTTGTATTTTGGGAAGAAGAGCGTGATGTTATTTCTAGCTAGCCTATTAAGAGCGCTAGTGTAATAAACTTCAGAAACCGAGCAATAAAAATGCTAATATAATTGCTCCCAGGGCCGCCTGCTGCTGTACACTAGGCGCAGCCTGGGGTACAGAGTGCGAGCTGTGTCCTGCGCCGGGCTCGCCCGAACGCGCTGAACTCTGCTCAACACTGCCCACTAGCGGACTCATCCCAGGGTTGCCCGGTGGTGTTATACCCGGCGGAGCACTCACTCCGGACGTCTTCGGTGACGTGGACGAGTGTGCGGCCATGCCGGGGTTGTGCGCGCCGGGACGATGCGTTAATACTATTGGCAGGTGTGTATATTGTACATGGGACAATCGAATATGCTGAAAAGCCTATGGAGGTCTAGTTTTAAGTCACTGGAGACGTACCAGATACCAGTTATGGCTTAAAGCTAGACTTTCTACTATTATTATGTATTATTTAGTATGTTTATTATATTATTTTGTTATTGTATAACAAGTTCAAAATAAGTAAAAAACGCGTGATAGATAAGGACTTCATCATCGCATCTACAACTATTTTTATTAGTCTTTGGCGTGATTGTCAGATATACATTATATTTCTGTTTATGTAACCTTCCAGTTTCCGTTGCGTGTGCGGTCGCGGCTACAAGCCAGCGGGCGACACGTGCGTCGACATCGACGAGTGCGCCGCGCGCGGCGTCTGCGAGCAGCTGTGTCGCAACACCGACGGCTCGTACGAGTGTTTGTGCCGCTCCGGATATGAGTTGGATGAGGTATTTTCAAGTTATTCACTCTGAAATTAAAGGTCAGTACACCGACTCGGCTACCCTACTCACAGCATGGCATGGAAATGTAAGCTATATTAGGACTTATGAGTAAAGTAACTGTGTGGACAGCCAGTTGGCGACTAGTCGTCAACTAGTTGTTTGCAAGTTAGTAAAATTCCATAAGTAAAGCTGGGAATTCATTTTGTAAGTTGTGTTGACGTCGAGTTGGAATAACGTGCCATGACTTTTATTGTATTAACGAGCTTTTGTCCGCGGCTTCGCTCGCGTTAAGAAGTATTATTATATACAAACTTTCATCCCCTATTTGAACCCCTTGGGGTTGGAATTTATCAAAATCCTTTCTTAGCGGATGCCTACGTCATAACATCTACCTGCATGCCAAATTTCAGCCCGATCCGTCCAGTGGTTTGGGCTGTGCGTTGATAGATCACTATGTCAATCAGTCAGTCACCTTTGAGTTTTATATATATAGATTTTAATGTACTGTTCGGTGTAGGATGGCGCCGACTGTCGCGACGTCGACGAGTGCGAGCGCGGCACGCACACGTGTCAACAAACGTGCACAAACACTGAGGGATCGTTTGAGTGCGGTTGTGAAGAAGGATATGAGAAGCGAGGAGACGCTTGTGTCGGTAAGCTGTTAATTATTTTAAAATAATAGCTAAAGTAATAAAAAACACTATGCAACGTTTTGTTCTTGTCTATCTCCTTTTCCAATGACAAGGACAAAACATTAAAACATTGAGTACAATACTTAATCATAAATAATAATTAATGCATAATAGCTTATGCGTTGTTTAATGTCTGGTAGTCTTTGTTTCATAACATTATTATCTTTTAGAATGAACAAAAATATAATGAATACTATAATTTACTCAAATATTTTACTTAAAATATATAATTTTTCAGATATCAACGAGTGCTCCGACCCGGAGATCTGCCCGTCGCCCGGCAAGTGCGTGAACCTGCTCGGGTCGTACCGCTGCGTGTGCCCGCGCGGCTTCCGCCTCGACCTGGACGGCGCGCGCTGCCGCGACCGCGACGAGTGCGACGACGGCCGCTGCCAGTCCCCGTGCCGCAACTACGCCGGCGGGTACCGCTGCGACTGCCCGCCCGGTAACTTAGTGTGCTATCAGAGAAGTTGATTCGTAGGGATTGTCATAAATTCCGGCCTTGTGGTTCTTCGTGTGTGTCCATACATTTCTAAACAATTATTTTTTTCACATACATCAAAGTTATATTTATAAATTATAACAAGACCCTCTAAAACTATTCCAGGCACAGTCCGCGCGGGCGGCACCACCGGCGGCTGCGTGCCCGCGGACGCGTGTGCAAGCGCACCGTGCGGCGCGAGTGCGTGCTTCCCGCTCGCCGGCACGTATCGCTGCGGCTGCCCGCCAGGGTACGGCTGGGACGCCGCGCACGCTGTGTGCCTGCAACTCGGTAATTGACAAGTTTCTCTTACGTGGATTATGTAAACTTTTTTTCTATAAAAGTCCGTGCCACAGCCCTCTTGTCTTGATTTTGGCTATCATATCATTGTGATCTTTAAAATAAATAAAAAAATGAAAAAGCAGTATTATAAAAATTATATTATATTTTTAACGCTGCGGCCGCACATGCGTAGTACTTCGTGCTTAAAACGATACCATTGGACGATCTGCGTGTATCGTCCAATGGTATCGTCTCATAGCACGAAGCTTCGTACGATAGACGCATGTGCGGCCGCGGCATAAAGGGTATTTCAAAGGATCGTTTAAAATTGTGATTACGAAAGTTCGTAGAATCGGTAATGTGAAATGTTACATTTCATAAGACCCTTGTATACTTACATGTAACAGTGCTTTATTATAATATGATTGTATGTGTTCTGAATAAAGAAAAAAAAAGACCCTACAGTGTATACAGTCAAATTGATTCTGAAAACTGATTCCCAGTTATTTATGCAGCTTTGAAAATAATAGCTTGTCGTTCTAGTATCAACACAATTTTATATGCAGTACAAAAAAAAATAAGTCAATTTTAATAACCTCATTACAACATTTTTTCTAAGGCGGTGGCTGCGCAACCGCGAGCTGTCTGTTCGGTTGCCGCGCGCTCGGCGACTCGGTGGAATGCGGTTGTCCGACCGGCTACCAGTTAGTCGGCGCCGGCCACTGTTTATCGGCGTTGGACGGCGCGTTACCGCCGGGTGATATCGGCGACGCGCCCGTCTTCCCGCTCCGAGACCAGTACAAAGTCGGCGATGACCTTATATCGACGGAGGGCTGCTTCAGTTGCAAGGTGAGTAGAAATTGTAACCATCTGATGTGAGAACATAAAGCATAAGTGCTAAAGCGCTGTTATGGCCTCAGGTGTGTATGGAAGCCAAACTTACGTCTATAACGTTGGTACTGCATTACGTTACGTTTATTACTGCATTGCGATATCTTATAAACTATTGTTAACAATAGTAATCTTGACTCCAAAACTGGGACAACTTTAAAATAGCAAAGAGGCAGTTTGATATTTTGCGAAAGAAGTAATTATGGTTGTTACTCTTTTGTATTACCTAATTTCATGATTTTTATTATTCTCCCATACTTTAACTATAAATATGAAAGATTGACTCGTTCAATAGTCACGCTTATAAGCCCTAGTGCGTTGTGTAAAGATCGACTACTAGCACCTAAATAATATTAAAAAATACTGTGTTTAAATTTACAGGTGAACGGACGCAGACGGCGCGCGCCAGAAGAAGGCATCGTGTACGCCAACGGTACTACGGTCGTAAGAAGAAGTAGGCGGCGTAGCAGACGTAAGTTATTTGTTATAATAAATCGTTTTATTCAAATGCAATTAACAGTTTAAGCGTGAATAAGTCAGATATAGATTTTTATAAGATTAAACAGTTTATTTGAACAAATCCAATTTGTTTTCAGGACGTCGTTCGCTGTTGGAACCGGAAGCAGAGCTGATCGTGATCTCCGCGACGCCGAAACAGACCTGGGGCCGCGTGCCGCTGCTCAGACTGATCCCGGCCGAGGGCGACGGGAAACCGCACTACAGAATCGCCTACGGAGACCCTGACCGGAACTTCGTACTCAACAAACGAGACGGCACCTGGGCGCTTCGGCTTAGGAAGCATTTAAAACAGAAAGAAGTTCTAGAACGACAGCTCGAGTTGGAAGCACGGTTCGTCACTCCCGCGTCCAGTAGGAGAAGGCGAGCTGTACCCGCTAATATCCCAGCACCGCTGAGGCTGTACGTGTCCGTAAGAATCGGACCGAATGCGGGCTGATTTGGATAAATTTCGGCCCGGAATTGTATAGTTTAATCGCGTTGGCGTGCGTTTGATAAAGTTCATTGAACTCATTATAAGAGATTTTATAATGGGGTAAGCAAGAGTTTCTGAATCAAATAAAAAAAGCCTGTAAATTGACAAAAAAAATATACAAATTATTTTCGATAACGTCTCGATTGTTACAAAATTGAGACTGCACTATTTATGACTACACTGCAGTAAAGCGACGCGACACTTACGTCACAGGCCCCGTACCACGAAACGGTTTTGAGACTCAAACAATCGTACGAGAATGTTGCGTCTTACTCTAACAAACGTGAAATGACGTTGTTAGAGCATGACGCGGCATTCTCGTTCGATTGTTCGAGTCTCAGAACGGTTTCGTAGTTGGCCTACTGTACCGGAGCGCTATGTCGCCTCGTTCCGATGACGCATAGTGTGGTGTGACTCATATAAATTCATACTAAGAATCTACTCCTGCAGTTACGCCTATAAGTGCTATCATACTTTAAATATAGATATTTAGAGAAACTCATGCTCACTTATCTATGTGTCAATGACCTTTATCGCCTAACCACGCTCGTCTACCGATCATTTAGGTTGAATTTGTCTCCGTACTGACTGTAGCTAGAATACAATTGGTCTTAGACACTGCCATAATTATTTGCAAACTGCCATATTTTTTATTTCACTGCCAAGTTCGTTCCCTTCTATTTACAGATAAGTTAATGAGTCCGCCATATTATACTAACAATGTTACTTAGCTTTTATACCATAAACGCCAATATAAAATTAGATATTTCTACTGCATATTTTAATGAATTTGGGACGGTACAGATAAGATCGTCTGTGTCGATATTTCCGGCAGTATTAAGTTATCAAGTACGTAGTACTAGGTAATGAAAAAATCGATTTTGTAACTCGCTTCACTTTGAATCGATACTTGAATATAATTTGAGAATCCTGTTTGTTTCTTTCTGGCATAATCTGCAACAATAAGGTCGAAAGAAGATTGTTTTTGATAATTGTCGCGGCTACATTTGATAGGACAGCACCTGACAGCACTTATAATTTCAAGTGTCTCTCAAAGTTGGTGGTATAAAATTACATATTTTGTAGTCCCATATCTTAAGTGCCAGTAAATAGTTGTAAGTAGATAATTAAGTGAATTATTTATTTTTTACCGTCAACATAACGTGCAATGTGACCATCTTAATCTGTAGAGCTAATGCTTAAAGTTAGACAATTGTAAATATGTGCATAATATTTGTAGAAGTTTTTACATTAATATATTTAACATAAGATTATTTGGCTATTGAATTTAAAATATAAATACATTTTTAACTACTCATTGGCATCTCATTTTAACTTTGTATGTGTATTAACTCAGCCCTCTTTAATAACAACAATATAGATTTAGGCAGCAACTATTCGGCAGGCTTCTTTAGGACTTAAAAACAAAAATACCACATTATATAACATTTATTATCTTAATTTATAATATTTAAGTCATCAGTCCCCCCTCTCACATAAAATTGTTTATATATATTTTAACACTCATATGATCCAAAGTTTATAAACAATAATATATTTCACAATGTTAAATTCCCTATAAGAACATCATCTGGCGCTTGACTATTTTCTTTCGAAAATACATTTAGAACTACAGTAGCTACGGTACACTTTAATCTTGGTCATTAAACCTTTTTTACCGTTTAATTTTACTAAGGACATAATATTAACAATTATTTTATTTATTAACAACTAAAATTATATTTCTTCCTTATTATTGAAAACATTCAGTTGAAGCTCATGAAGTTTAAATCCACAGAAACAATCTACACATCAATTTCCAACAGTTTCTAGAACATGTGGAAGTAAAAGTGAATTTCTCCAAAATGCGGGTAATCTTGAAACGTGGTTCTCTATCCGTCAGTCTGCACCATTTTGTTTTTCTTCAGCTCTCTCTCGACCACTCCCTTATACATTTCCAAGCAATCATCCACACCATCAGTGTGTCGAGACAAGCGATGCGTCTTCAGGTACTGGTAGCATGAAAACTTGCACAAGCATATCGAGCATTTGAACGGTTTGTCGCCTGTGTGTATTCGCATGTGCACTCGCACGCTGAAGCTCCGTGTAAACTGTTTGCCGCATATGGGACAAGGGAACGGTTTGTAGCCCGCGTGTGCTCGTTTGTGAACGGTCAGGTTGTTCTTGTATTTGAATTTCCGCTCGCAGAGGTCGCAAGTGAAGGGTTTCTCGTCTGTGTGTATTTTGCTCTGTAGCTCCAAGCTGCTGGATTTTAGGAGGTTGCGGTTGCAAACGTCGCAGCGGTGCTGCGTGGAATGGTCCATGTGCCGCGACAGGAAACCTTTTAACGTGTAGGTTCGATCGCACTGATTGCAGCTTAGTTTAGCGTCTGCTGTCATGGCATCCACCTTCTGACTTGAAGACCATGTTTCAGATTCTCCACGTTCTGACTTAAAGTTATGCATATTTTGACAGGAAGTTTCCGATGCGTTCACTTGAAATTTCCCATGGTCTGATTTGAATTTCTCTACCTTCTGACTTGAAGTTTTCCATATTGTTACAGATTCCCCAAGTTCTGAATTAAAGTTGTGCATATTTTGGTAAGAAGTTTTTGATGCATTCATTTGAAATCCTTCATATTCTGACTTAGAATTTTCCACCTTCTGACTTGAAGTTTTCCATATTGTAACAGATTCCCCGAGTTCTGACTTAAAGTTTTGCATATTTTGGTAAGAAGTTGTTGATGCATTCATTTGAAATCCTTCATGCTCTGACTTAGAATTCTCCACCTTCTGACTTGAAGTTTTCCATATTGTTACAGATTCCCCAAGTTTTGACTTAAAGTTGTGCATATGGTAAGGAGTATTAGATGCGTTCACTTGAAATTCTCTACTCTCTGCCTTAGAATTCTCCACTCTCTGACTTGGAGTTTTCTGCATGTTGACTTGAAATGCTCCAAACTCTGACTTAGAATTTTCCAACTTCTGAATCGAAGTTTTTCGTTTTTTCATTTGAAGTTCTCCACGCTCTGACTTCTTTTCTACATTCTGACTTGAAGATTTTCGTTTTTTTACCTGAAATTCTCCTTTTGACTTGGAGTTAACCGCATTCCCCGCTCGGTACTGCATAAAGTTATTTCTCATGTACTCGTCTGCCCGCAAGTCCAACGATCTATGTATTTCCTCGGCTGACAATGTCACAGGTCCCTTCTTAATGTTTTTTGATTTCTCTGAATTCTCTAGAAATTAGTTAGAAAATAGCTTGTTAACTTTTTATAGACATCAAAATGTGTTGTAAATTTTAACAAAATATATCGTACACTAATTTTTTAATTATACAAACTTCAAACTAAATGGAAACAAAACAAACTTCAGAAAAAGGCGGTCTTACTGCTGGCTGAGGACGCCGCGCCGTATTACTAAGCAATAGAATCTCAATGAATCTTTACTTAGGAATCAGTCTTTGAATTTTAAAAAAATGTCTTCGTACCTGTATAAACTCCATTTTGCAATATCTCCTGGAGGTGCGAGGGTCTGTCACGCTGCGGCTCGTACACGCTGGCGTCCACGTCGATCACGAGACGTTCTACGTCTGAAATTATTATAAAATTACTAAAACGTAAAATTCATAAGATTACTAGAACTTTATTTTTATAAAGCGTATATTTTACGTGTCCGTACTAGAATCGCAATATAACAGTAATAAAATTCGTGAACAAGTAAAAGAAGTAAGAAGCGAACTATCTAACGCGAATACTTTGTGTATTCGCGTTAATGTTATTGTTATTTTTATAAAATCCATCGCCAGATAGAAAGAATTTAGAATGATAAGTACTCGACTCTCAATCATAAAAAAATGTTAGTCTTTGCGCCAAACTTCGTATATTTTTATATAAGTTCTGTCTATCCGGCGGCGACCGGACTTTAATTATTGTTTAGTCACCATCATCATCATCATCATCGGAACAGTCCCAGCCGTCCTCCAGTTTCACCTCCCCTGTGGTAGCTGTGGCGGTGACGTCGGATCTGCACAGCGTCAGCAAAGACGCGTGAGGATCCGGAATGCTTCCCATCTGGACGAAAATTAACAAGACATTATTATAGTTAAGTGATTGTAAAAAAAATACGTGTGACATTATAATTCGCATACGTCTAGTCGCCCGCACACAAACACTCTGCCGAAGTCTGGCAACGCCGCGCCGCACATGGACATATTCTAGTAAAGCTATAAGTTATGTACTCATGTCACAGCACTTCGATTTTAGCGAATGAGCCGAAAGTTTCAGACACTCAGACACACTTTACATTAAAATGGTACCATAAAAGGTTTATGGTGAAGCCAAACGAGCATAATTTGTGAGTTGTGAGTCGCAGTATTTCGCTTACGCTCGCGTAAATATCTTTTCATACAAACCATGACTCACAAGATTACGCTCGAATCAAACAGGACTTTTGTATGAAACTGAATGCAGCAGAATTTCTGCCAGTGCAGACGAAATTCTGCGACTCAAAACTCACAAATGACGCTCGTTTGGCTTCACCCTTAAATTACGCGCACATTGTTACGGGCAGCAGGGCGGCCGCATTTTTCATACAAGTAATATATGACCAACCGCGCACTCGTATACCTATAATAACTTGTATGAAAAATCAGATCTTGTAATATGAAAAATGGCCCGACCCCCTGCAAAATGCGCGCGAAGCAGAGTTTTGTGTAATGCAATGATTTACTTACAGATTGGAGCATCTTGCTAACTACGAAGTTTTGTATGTAAACAAAACCGTCGACGCTCGTGTCAAATTCCTCGCCCAGCGATGAAAACTGTATCAATTTAGATCTGTTAAAATAATAATAACTGATTGGTAAAAAGTGGCCCCGTGCGAGTTTGTTATGCCGGTTCTTCTCATATCATGTAGACGTGCTAAAAGTGTTAACTTTGTTAACCTATTTAGAAGTAAATATTTTCATTTCATTTCATATAATATCTATTTCATTTCATTGACTTGATGGTTAAAGTTAACTCTGGGTTAAATACAGGGCCTCCGTAAGGGTTACTGGCGCCTGTGTGCAAAAATGATTTTGGCGCCCTTGTTTATTTATTTTTTATGGTAGGTAGGTTGAAGTAAAGCAAACAAAAATCGGCCAAGTGTGAGCTCTTGGGCTTTGGTTTTGGCGCCTAGAAAGGATGGCGATTTGGCGCCCCTAGAGGATAGCGCCCGTGTGCATTGCACATAATATGGTAGCGGGAGCCCTGGTTAAATAGTGTATTTATTATGGTTTCTCTTTCATACATGCGAAGAACGAGAGAAATGATATACTTAAATAAACTGGTTTAAAAACCAGGATTAACTTAAACCGAGTGTTGCGTAAGTGGGCATAGTAATAGTAATAGTGGTTTTAAATTAGGGAGCGACAAAATATGAAGTGTTTGTCTTTGTTGGTCTCAATCCCACTCTTTTCCCACAAGTGGACAAAGTTAACAAGTCTATTTATTAACCTTCGCATAGCCAAAATACATGTTAAACAATATTTTTAATCGCTGTTATATAATACATGTACTTAACGCAATAATTAATTAACGTATTGATTTTAATAAAAAAAAAAAAACAAAGAAACAAGCCATAAAGTTACTAATAAACAAACAAAAACTTCTTACCTACCAAAATACTGGGTTAAGTCAAGCCTTCTTTTCACCAACGCGAACAACCGTAGGTTACGGTTGTGGTACGGTTGTGGTTACCGTGTCGGTTGCGGTTGCGAGCACCTCGGCGGCTGGCCGGGTGCATTCTGCACTCGCCTGTTGCTCACCTGTCACTGTCAAACACGATCAATAATACGGCACCGGCGCACCCGGGAACTGTCAAAAATAGATGCAAGCCGTGACGCATGTAAGAGCAACAGGAGAACAGAACCTCAATATTAATTATTATAATACTAGATGATGCCCGCAACTCTGTTGCGCCAAAATTCGTTTATCGTGCGGAAACCGTACATTTTCCGGGATAAAAATTAAAGTATCCTATGTCCTTTCCCGGGACTCAAAGTATCTCCATGCCAAATTTCACCAAAATCGGTTGAGCGGTTTGAGCGTGAAGAGGTAACAGACAGACATACAGACGGACAGACAGACAGCCAGACACACTTTCGTATTTATAATATTAGTATGGACAATTTAGTATCTGCCGCTGAACATCTAGCTGACTATTCCTGTGTCGGTGGCCGATTTCATTAAAAACAGCCAGATGCATTTTTATGGTGCCCGAGTGTGTACGCAATACACAGCAACAGGGACACTTCCTCAACAATCATACCTCAGAGGGAATAGTCTAACACGATCGACGAGAGTTTAGACTTTAGAGTTTAGATACAGGACTAACTTACTTTCTTATCAGACAATCAGTTTTAAGTGATTCCACTCAATCGAGATTCGAGCCAATGACCTCCAGCTAAGCTTTAACCCATCAAGCCCCATAAGCTCACCGGTGAGCGAGACAATAGAATAACAATAGATTTCCAAGAATCCACGATCGAAGGATTAAACATAGGTACGTTTCTATGATATTTTGTACCTACCAATGTAATATTATGCTTTGTACGCGTGACGCAGGTTATGTCCGATACTAAACGGAAATGTAATTTTCCCGCTAATAGCATCAAAGGTTTCAACTTGGCGAAAAACAGGCGCGATCCGGAGGGGTGGTACACATGGGACATGACCCCCCCCCCCCCCCCCGAAATCTAAGGTCAAATTGAAAAATCTCAAAATCTTGCCAAATAATAAAACTAGCTATCCCCTAACCACCACTGCGTCCGACCTTAGACAGCTGTCAACCCTGACCGTCCGCGGGGGGAAAATAAAATATATATATATATATATATATATTAGTGTAGTGAGTGACCCCCCCCCCCCCCCCCCCAAATGCCCGTGCCGGCCGAAAAACACATTTGAGCCTGGCTAGAGGTGATGTTTAGAATAGTTCGAATTAATGTTAAAATTGTTTCCAGTGCCAAAGGCTGTTTTCATAGAAAACATGCTTAAGATACGATATTATGTGTAGACATATATCTTCATTCTCCCTAACCTTCCACATTCGATTTAAATGAAATCGGCCAAGTGTGTGTGCGCACGAAGGGTTCCGTACCGATACAAAGCGAAAATAGGCTAAAATTGTGTTTTTTGTGGGAGCCCCCCTTACATTTTTATTTTATTTTTATATTATTATTAAATTATACCCCTGTAGAACCGCCATACTGGTACAAGGGACCAAGAATTTTGTGTCAGTAATCTCCAGGCCTATATTATACTATACGTCTCTGAAAAAAAATATGAAACTGTACGGTTTCCACATGGGTTTGATAAAATTTTGGCGCAACGGCAGGCGTCATTTAATAACCTCGAAAGAAGTTGACTGAATCACAGATAACTGAATTGTGCTCAATATACTTAGATACCTTTGTGAAAGTTCTTGCATAGTAGACAGAGTACTTATGTCTATTGTGGTTCTTGTGTCACCGAATTTTCAAATTGGTATGCTTCTGTAACAAATTCACGCATATTTTGTTGGTGTTTGCATAAGAAAAATAAAATTCAATTTATCAATTTATCATTCACGCTATCCGGATATTTCGCGCGAACGACCTAACAACTAATAAATTATAAACACAAAGAAAACTTGGCCTTACGACCGGGAAGTTCATACATCATATATTTTTTTACGTAACAACAAATTCGGAACTGGCAGAGCAATAACAATAATATCCGGGTTTGCGCGGGCCCGTTTGTTTTTGTTCCGGGCCTTTCAAGTTAAGACCCGGTTATCCGGGTGTTCATAACCGGGCCCTAAACCCGGCTATTATACATAATCTTAGGGGTAATTTCAACTGGCGGGCTCAAAATAACTATTTTAAGTTTTAAGTAAGTATACAGGGTGTAACAAAAATAAGTGATAATACTTTAGGGTGTATACGTGTTCCTTGTAGAGAGTTAACTGTGAAAGTAGCAGCGCTGAAAGACCAAAAATTTTTTTCACTTTTGTATGAGGAAACTCGTGACGCTCGGGCCCTTGCCCATATAAAAGTGAAAAAAAATTTTGGTCTTTCAGCGCTGCTACTTTCACAGTGAACTCTCTACAAGGAACACGTACACACCCTAAAGTATTATCACTTATTTTTGTTACACACTGTATAGGTATAAGTAGGTACCTTTTAATTAAACTTCAATATAATATGTGTGGACGTTATATTTAGTACGTACAAACTGAACTAAAAGTTATAAGTACTATACAATTCGTCAACTCCTTTTCCTATCATTTACCATATTATTCAGATTGTGTGCTGTACATTACGACTATTTATAAGTAATAAAAAAATATTTCAGTGCACAAAACTTTAATTAAATTACCATTAAGGGTGGCTTGCGACTTGCACCAACTTACTATAACACTGTGCTATAACTGTAACTTTAACAATAACTTTAACTATAGTCTATAACTAGAACGCAAAATGTCAAATCTTTGGTTAACCTCTTCAATAATGGACTTATATATCGAATTTTTTTCGTGAAAATTTACTATGGCTCACCAATGATGTTACTTAAAACAAATGTTTTTTCTGTCGATTTTTACGGATAATTCCTTTTTTGACCGACTTCCAAAAAGGAGGAGGTAATACGTTCGGCTGTATGTATGTTCAACGATTACTCAGCCGTTTTTATACTGTCAATTCCATTAACTGTAGCTTTAACAAAAAAGTAAACGCAATGGACATATTCTGTTAAATTCTGTGGTCAAAGTTAAGGTTAAAGTACTTAAAGTCAAGTTAGCCTCAACTATACTTAACCATAACTTTGACCATAACTGTTACTATAACCACGCCTCTGGTGCAACCTACCCTTTAATAACCATACTGAGTTGTCTTAAACCTTCTGTATACGGAGCTTAAACCTATTAGCCAGCATAAGGTATAAAAAGTCTTCCGTTGAGGAAGGAGATAATATATCGACCTAGGAGTCCTTTATCATTGCAAGTTATATAAAAAGATAAGGCCTTTGCTATAGATGCACGATTGACGCCTCCGTGGTCTAGTGGTACAGAGCGCGGCTCTTGACTCGGAGGTCGTGGGTTCGATTCCCGCGTTGGAAACATGTTATTTCCAAGTTTGGTTAGGACAATGCAGGCTGATCACCTGATTGTCTGACAAGTAAGATGATCCATGCGTCGGATGGGCATGTAAAAAGTCGGTCCTGCGCCTGATCTCTCGCCGGTCGTGTCGGTCTTCCGTCCCACTGGGTTATGAGAGTAAAAGGAATAGAGAGTGCTCTTGTGTACTGCGCACACACTTGGGCACTATAAAATTACTCCTGCGTAGCTGGCCTGGTTTCAATGAAACCGGCCACCGTCACCGAAACCGGTGTGGGAGCTATTATTGACGGTGGACGATTTATTCAAAATTTTCAGAGCGAAGAGAAACATAAATACGACACGGTCTACAAGTTACTACAATTGGAGCTACCACTAGCTAACTTTTTCAGATATGACGTGAAACCCTGTAAAACAATGTTTCCCAGACTTACAGAAGAGCCAACGTGTAGACAGTTACAAACATCTAAAACAATTTTCACTTTACAAACTACTGGAACGTGACGCGAATTCAAATCTGCCACTGTTTTAGTTCAGAGGGCGCGACATAGGTGGCGCTTTTAACATGAAACATTCCTCTTCCAAAACAAGGATCGTATCCAACGAAGGGCCGCTCAGGCCTCTTGGATATCTCTAGTGGCGCGGCGAGTGGCAGATTCAGGCAATACGTGGGTGTCAGAGTGCGATCAGCTGTGAAATACGGTTTACTAGTTAAAAATGAAAACACGTTGAAAACGTTAAAAAGTGATCTGAATAAGGAAAATATGGGCGGTACGAGGTACTGTTGTGTTGTAGGGTGCAAACATTCCCAATCTCGGATTCGTGAATTAACGTTTTATTCGTTTCTGAGACGGAATTGGGAAACGTATCGAAATCAACATCCCGATTATTAATCATGCTTAAATCTAAATCTCGCATGAATATTTATAAAATATCACGTGAAGTTATTTTTAATATCATTGTTTTATGTATAATAATATATTGTAATTGAAAAAACGATATAAATAAAATTATTTTCGGTTCAATATTTATTACTATTTCCTTCAATATTCACTTTCGCATTTATAATATTATCATACTAATATACTAATTACTGATATTACTAATTTACTAATAATATTATAAGTGCGAAAGTGTGTCTGTCGGTTACCTCTTAACGCCTAAACTGCTGAATAGATTTTGCTGAAATTTGGCTTGGATAACTCCGTAATATATTCTGAAAAAGGACATAGACAGTGGCGTAACTATAAGATCCGGGGCCCGTGGCAAATTGATGGGGCTCTATCAGTAAAAATCGTCACATTTATAATAAACAATATTATGTACTTAAAAATTTTTGCCCATTTGGGTCGGGGGCCCGTGGCATTTTGCCAGCCCTATATTTACGCCACTGGACATGGGATACTTTTTGTCTCGGGAAAATGTACGGTTCCCGAATCCCGCGCGGTTACTCCGTTGTGCAAGAGTTATGGCACAACGGAGTTGTGGGCGTCATCTAGTAAATGTATTATATTACATATTAATCGTAAAAATCAAAGAAAAATTTCTTTGATAATGAAATACATCTGCATTTTCCATTTTTATTTTGCATGTATGGTTGAAAAGTTGCTGAAAATATATTTGTTTAGATTATTCAATACATAGCTCCACTTTCACGTCGTACAGTCGATTACCCACTCTGGTCTGTGGTATTACTTTTACACGGATGATTCGTTCTCCATCATCATGGATTTCGAAGACTTCATGAACATGATTGCTTTGGAATTAGTTTGTGCTCTATAATGTTTAATTAAGTAAACAACCTGTTTTTAGTAATAACTAATAACTAAGAAGACGATCTTACAAATAAATAAATACAAAGTAAAAAATCATATTCAATGAATTTGAAAGAATATTTCATGATCGTGTATATTTAAGTAAATATAGCTTTCGATAATTACTGATTTTCCGCGGAAAAAGTCTGCGGAAATATTATGAAGTCCGCAATCAATAATAATTTGGCTCATTACTTTTTATTGTGCTAAAATATAAACAATCACCAAAAAAGTGCAGTGACTTGTATGAGAATCATATGTGAAAAGCGCCCGTAAGTTTCCGCCGTCAAACGACCCGCGGTGTTGCCGTAGCTTAGCAACGATATCCAAGAGGCCTATAGTATTTCAAACAGCTTGGACCCGTTGGAATTACGCCGAGATGTAGCTTCACTCTGCATCCTCTATCCGTTGTATCACGGGGAGTGCTCTGAGGAATTGTTCGGAACCATACCACCTGCAACTTTTTGCCATCGTGCCACGCGAAAAATATACCATCCTCATCACCTTGATGAGTGGCAGTCTTCCACCGTGCGTTTCTCGTGTAACTTTCTGCCGCGCACTGTAAAACTCTGGAACAGACTGTCACCGGCAGTATTTCCGGACCTATACGACCTGCAAACCTTCAAGAAAAGAGCGTATTCCCTCTTAAAAGGCCGGCAACGCACCTGCAGCTGTTCTGATGTTGCAAGTGTCCATGGGCGACGGTAGTCTTTCCATCAGGCGACCCGTTGGCTCGTTTGCCCCCTTATTTCATAAAAAAAGTAAAATTTTAAAATAACTAGCTAAAAGCCGAGATTTGTGAGGGCTCGCATCATCACACCTTGACTGACTGATGAAAACACATCTACATGTTATAAAAAACCTTGACTGGCTGATGATAATACATCTACATGTAAATAAAAATTAACACAAATCGATATCAATATAATATTATCTATATAATATATCGGATAAAGGTACTCGTACTAGGGCTCGCTTCGCTCACCCTGATTATATTATTATTAGTTCCATTTATTATAGTTCTATTAAAATAATTTAAGTAATGAAATAACACAGTACATACTTAATTAAAACTATTAACTGCCAATTTATTCGACGAAAACTAATTTTGATTTACTTATATTATCCAAGGTTTTACTTCCGGATTACTAGTTTTAAATCAGTCTGAGTTTTTATTGAATTTCTATTGAAGTTTTTGTGTGAAAGCTGTAAACATAACCTCTCTACAACTGCCTTACTTTTCTGACAAAGTCAGTTAACATTTATTTCTGTAATTTTCTAGCAGTAAGTCCTACTAACATTATTTACACGAATTTCTACAATCGCCACTGTTTCAAACTTTCGTACCTTAGTCCACAAGCTAGATTTCACCGACTTACCTCACTTAAACTCGCTGGAATTCCGCCTTTATCTCAACGGGTTAAGGTTCAGAAGGGTTCCTAGTTAAGTCGGTAAGAACTGAGCACTAACAGTTTACCTCAAACTGTGAAAACTTCGCGGCGGAAGTTTTTAATTCCCTCGCCGTAAATCACACATTATTTTAAACTATTTCCACTGTTTATATGGCTAAATTTTGCTGGAAGCCAGATTTTAAATAAACAGGGTTGTCGAAGTACATTCAATAGTACCTAAATTTATAAATCAAAATGTATACTTAGCCAGTTTTTTATTATTATTATAAACTGCTATCTTTATATTTTACTTTGTTATCAAAATCGGTTCAGCTTGCTGCGATTTACAAGCGGACACGGACAGACAGACAGACTTTCGTTTTTATAATATTTGCTGTAATCATCCCCCAAGCGTCTACACAACGCCCCCATTTTTTTTCTGGGTCCCACTGGGGGGCGGCCCTTTAGATCTTAAGCGCCCACTTTGGGAAAGACTTCCCTAAAGTATTATCACTTTGTTTTGTTACACCTTGTATAATGTATCTCATTAAAAATAAAAAAATGTATTTTTAAGTTTTCTTCAGGGGGGGGGGGGGGGGGGGGGCGAAGGGCGGCGGCGCCGAAGAAATCTTGGCCATCTAGTTATGTATTTAAATTACATAGAACCTGTAACATAGTCTATCAAACAGATTTAACGTAGTTAAAGTATTGTCGCGAAACAAAGGCATGGCCGTCCCGCGAGAGCGGCAGCCCCTCAGCTCATTTGCTAAAGTCTGTACCTACGCTAATGTTGCCGTTAATATTAAAAGTAATTTCCGTCAGCACGTACGTTTGAGTGTTGTATGGAAAGCGTTAATTTTTTTTTTCACGTGCGTACTCCATTTGTACGTAATATTTAAAAATAATTTTATTTGTATAGAAAACTAGATGTCGCCCGCAACTCCGTTGCGCCAAAATTCGTTTATCCCGTGGGAACCATGCATTTTTCCGAGATAAAAAGTATCCTATGTCCTTTCTCGGGACTAAAAGTATCCCCATACCAAACTTCAGCAAAATTGGTCTAGCGGTTTGAGCGTGACGAGGTAACAGACAGACAGACAATAGGTCCATACTTTCGGATTTATAATATTAGTATAGATTTGCGTTGTATCATCATCATAATATTAATACGCGAACGAAAAACTTTGTAACCCTTTTTACGAAAAATGGGGAAACGTAGGAGCATGAAATTTTGCACAGTTATAGTTTATATGGTGAAGGAGTGCATCGAACTAATATTATTTTGAAATTATGCTTTTATCATACATTTTTTAACAAATAAAACATTACACACACTACAACACACACACATGAGAAATGACAGATTTTTGAGTGACAAGCCTATACATACGAATTATACTCTTTTATTTATGGTTGAAGTCTGTTAACAACAAGTTGACAAATTGAAAATGGATTATAGTTTTCTTTTTATTGAATCTAAGATACTATTAGACAATGCTTACACGGCCACTCTGAGATCAGCTAAGTCCCAGACAAGAGTTGAAAAAAAAATGATAAAGTCAATATTTTTTACAAAATATAGGTAGTAGTCCTAATGCCGTTGAAACTAAGGTCGAATTTCGACCATTGGGCGATCTCTAGTCCATACTAAATGCGAAAGTGTGTCAGTTTATCTGCCTGTCAGTTTATCTGTCTTTTTACGCCAAAGTCGCGGCACCGATTTTGCAGTAATTTGGTATGGTATATCCATATTTTGTATGGTATCTACTATCTCCATTTGAGTCCCAGGAAAGAACGTTTTTATCTTGGAAAACTTTACGGTTCCCGCGCGTTCAACGAATTTGGCGCAACGGACGTTTCTTTGCCATAAAGTGTTTTCCACCCATATTATTTTATTGAAGTGACTAAATAAGTATGTCACCATGGCAACGTCCATCGCTATCCCGTCGCACAAACAATGGTCGCCGTCAGTCGCGAGTTGTAATAGTTTACTATTATTTATTCAACAAATGCACTTATCAATATAATAAGTACCCAGTAGCTGATTCTCAGAACCACTGAATATGCATATAAAATTTGGTTAAAATCAGTAAAGCCGTTTCGGAGGAGTACGCGGCCTAACATTGTGACACGAGAATTTTATATATAATATTAGCGTAGTATTAATTTTTTTTTCAAATTCTTTATTAAGCATACAATAATATACAATAGTATAAAAGCTAGGTAGCGTACATCACGTCGTCTAATCCCATGCTAAGTAAAAACTTGTATTATGGCAATCAGACAACGGATGCACGCCGAACTATTTTATCCTAATATATATTATTTACACATTCACACACACAATCACACTACACTTTATCACGTAAAGTCTCTTTCGGCGACGTGATGCGCGCTTCGTTCGGGAGCCTCCCCCGGAACCTCCGGTAAACTATAATACTAATTAAATATACCTATACCTCTAAATAATATTATATAAACCTACTTTTCTGCGTATTATCCTTGGTGCGAAAAATCTAAATAATAAAATAACAAAAAAAGGATATGGACGAACAGTCCATAGACGGTCCCAATTTTATAATTAAAAAAAAAACCTACTTTTCTGCAAATAAGCTAAAATGAGCAATATTATAATGTTTTTAATGAAATAAATGGACAAACGAGCAAACGGGTCACCTGATGGAAAGCAACTTCCCATGTACACTCGCAGCATCAGAAGAGCTGCAGGTGCGTTGCCGGCCTTTTAAGAGGGAATACGGTAATAGGGGAGGGTAGGGAAGGGAATAGGGTAGGGGATTGGGCCTCCGGTAAACTGACTCACTCGGCTAAACACAGCGCAAGCGCTGTTTCACGCCGGTTTTCTGTGAGAACGTGGTATTTCTCCGGTCGAGCCGGCCCATTCGTGCCGAAGCATGGCTCTCCCACGTTAAATACTAGTTAAATAATAGGAAGACACTACATCGCTAATACATACACGATATTACCAGCAAATAGGTTTAATACTAACGTTGTTAATTCGCTACTGGCTTTAATTTAATTTCAATCTACAATCTAGTTATTGTTAGTTTGTGTAATCTAAATTCGTATTCATATGATTATTACTAGTTTATCGCTACGGTTTCTCGTAGGTATATACAGTGTGTAACAAAAATAAGTGATAATACTTTAGGGTGTGTACGTGTTCCTTGTAGAGAGTTCACTGTGAAAATAGCAGCGCTGAAAGACCAAAAATTTTTTTCACTTTTGTATGCTACTTTCACAGTGAACTATCTACAAGGAACACGTACACACCCTTCACTTATTCTTGTTACACCCTGTATACAGGTATTGTAATTTTTGTGAGCAGTTTTGGGAAAACATAACCAAATATTGAGACCATTAAAACGGCGAAAGTTTCGAGGCATCAGACGGTTTTGATATTTTTAGGGTTCCGTACCTCAAAAGGAAAAAACGGAACCCTTATAGGATCACTTTGTTGTCCGTCTGTCCGTCCGTCCGTCTGTCAAGACCCTTTTTCTCAGGAACGCGTGGAGGTATGAAGCTGAAATTTATATCAATTACTCAGGTCTACTGTCCCTTGAAGCTGTGAAAAAATCAAACTTCTAAGCCAACGCAATCAAAAGATACAGCCGTTTATGCCGCAAATTTTCGACACTTGCAAGGGAATCAAAACCTACAGGGTGCTTCCCGTGAACTCAGAATCTTGAAATTTGGTACGAAGCAACGTCTTATAGCATAGATAAAGGAAAAATTACGAAAACCATAAATTTTTAGTTACATCACATAATATATTTTTTTTAAATAATTTTAAACTTACTACCCATTTCCTCATAAACGCGTAGAGGTATTAAATTGAAATTCATACCAAATACTCAGGTCTATAATACCTTTAAGCTGTAACAAAATCAAACTTCTATGTCAACGCAATCAAAAGAAACAGCAATTTAAGCTGCATATTTTGAAACTCGCAAGTACTCGCAAGGGAATCAAAACCTAAAGGGTACTTCCAGTCGACCTAGAATCTTGAAATTTGGCATGAAGTAACGTTTTATAGCACACATAAAGGAAAAATTCCGAAAACCTTAAATTTTTAGTTACATTACAAAATATATATTTTTTAAAAAATATAAACTTATTACTTGTTTCCTCATGAACGCGTAGAGCTATCAAGTTGAAATTCATATCAAATACTTAGATCTAATTGCCTTTAACCCGTGAAAAAAAAAAAATTCTAAGTCAACGCAAAAACGCAAAACGCAAAAGTACAACCATTGATACCGCATATTTTGAAACTCGCAACTACACGCAAGGGAATTAAAACCTAAAGACCACTTCCCGTTGACATAGAATCTCGAAATTTGGTAAGAAGCAATAGCTTACAGCACAGGTAACAAAAAAATTCCGAAAAGCTTAAAATTTTAAGTAGTTACTTTGTAAACCTTGCAGGTTTGTACGGAACCCTCGGTGCGCGAGTCCGACTCGCACTTGGCCGGTTTTATTTATGAGTTAGCCAGGAAGTATTTTCTGTAAAATAGTTGTTAATGGGTAAAGTAAAATACTTAGCATCCATGGTGTAAAAATGTACACTGGCCTCTTATCATCCGGCGATCCGTACTTGTTAGGTACATTTCAATTTTCATTTAAAAAAATCGGTGTGGCACTCGGGGACTGCCGCGGTAAAGTTATTCCATAGCATTTTTTATCAACTTATGCAATTATAATTTGCATACGTCTAGTCGCACACACCGTGCCGAAGTCTGCCGAAACGATACATCAAACAACGTTAGACGTTGCACGGTTTTCAACGTAGCTCTACCAGTCGGATAATCTGCCGGTTATGTTTAAAATAAACCGACCATATTAAGTGGGTCCGCCTTCAGCTTGATATAAATTATGGTATTATAGTAGTGTACGGCTCTCGGACAGTTCGCTACAAGCGGTCATATCGCGCACTCATTATTTATTAGCATAAGCATACCTATAGTTAATATAATTTCAATTTCATATCAATGAATATATTTATAACTATTTTTTTGTTGGAGATATTTCTGCGCCAAATTGCAATCCGTCCGATCTCCAACGATGCATCACACCGTCCACATTAGATTTCCCCATTATCATAGTAAATGGCACGGAGACGGCAACACTTCGGTGGGAAACTGGGCAATTTATAAAAAGGGCGCGAATGGCCGCCCGAAATAATCGAATGTACTCCGATCAATAGATCATAGGGCCCTATCGGACCCTTGTCAAACCCTACACCTTACATTTATGATTTGACTTAACTTTCACACTCAAATTTAGACTCTACCACCCAAAGTTAAAGTCGTTTTCGGTGTAAGTTTTGAAGCCACAACACGCGCATTATTGTTAACATGCCCTCGGCTCCTTTATGAACTGTTTGAGTTACTTAACACTGAAAATGGAGGGAATTTTAATAGCGTTCAATTTATATAGACATTATTTGTCTGGGTTTGCAATTCTAAGATCTTATTCCACAGACCTCGCAGTGTTCCAGAGAACACATTATAGAAGAACGTAAAGAAAAAAAGGAGGCTTTTAATTTGATTTTACTCCTACAATTTCAGCCTCTATGTGAATTTTCATAGTTTTTCCTGGGTTATATCAAGGTCTGGATAATTATCCAGACCTTGATAGGCGTAAAACGTGCTCGCTTCTCCAATGTTGTGGGCTATATTGGCGATATATAGGGATAATCGTCTTGTTACATATGTAGCTTCTCTTGTGTTATAAATTATAATATTATGTACCATGAACATTGCTGAGGTACTTCACTTGTATTCCCCACTATAAAATGTGACGTGTCGCGCTAAAAGTTTTAATAGGCGCTCGAGGCTTCTGAAAAGGCGTTAATATTTTTTGCGTAAAAAAACTTTTTATCGAGCATTCATAACGAGTGTCCATTTTATTATTTCCATAAAAACCGGTTGTTCATAAAAACTAAAATAATAAATATCATCGTAAATTCACTTCCAAGTTTTATTGCTTTATTTTTGAATTATTGAAAAAAACGGCGATAATTTTGATTTATTCTAGCTGGTGTTATTTATAACTAATAAATAATGATAGTTAATACACAGTTAATCAAATAATAATTGCATTATATTTTTATTATGTTCACAATAATATAAATTATAATAATTAACTAGCTATTTGACCGAGCGTTGCTCGGTATTTGATGAAAAAGACATTTTCTGAAAATAATTTCTAGCTAGATCGATTTATCGCCCCCGAAACCCCCTATATACAAAATGTCATGAAAATCGTTGGAGCCGATATATTATATTTTATGCAGTGATTTAGTAAAAATATTTTTACTTTTACTAAATCACTGCATAACGTGTTTAACTTTATTATTTATAAAATATGCATAATTCCATACTATACGTACTAATATTATTACTGTCTGTCTGGCGCAACGTAGTTGCGGGCATCAACTAGTAGTATTATTATATTTAAATTATATAGATAAAAATAAAGCTAAATTTTTATAATTTAACATCAGATTACCTAATATTTAAAAAAAATTATAGCAACAAACAATAACACGTTGCGCCAGACAGACAGACAGTAATAATATTAGCACGGATATTATGGAACTATGGATATTTTCAAATAATAATGAAGAACACGTTATGCAGTGATTTAGTAAAAGAAAAAATATTTTGTAGTACGCGTGGTAATTTAAATATAATCTTCCATACCTATGGACGATTAATCAATCAAGAACAAATCAAGAAAAACGAATAGCATATAATATCAGCCACGACACGAATTTCGCGTTTTGGTCTTTTTGTGATTGCCAGAACGCGTCGTGGCCGTTTTCATTAGAGCCACGACGAGAATTTCGCGTCGTGGCTGTTTCACTGTGACCACAACGCGTTGTGAGCCCTTTTTTCGCTCATTGAGCGATTTCGGTCTTTGAGCGTAACATATAGTTTATCATTCCAATTTGGTATTATATCCACAAAAGTGGTGATCTGATGAAGGATCCATAAGTAATCGAGGGAACTCCTCAAAACTTATAGGGAAACATGTGGTGACTTCGGTTTCGTGAAAAGTATTCTAAGCATATGCTACCAACAAGTAAGGTTTTGCACCGAGATATACATGGTATACCGTGGTTCGGAAGGTGCTGAGAGAACTCCTGATTCTTTATTGATACAAGTTTGGGAGTTTCGGCGTTGTTTTAAGAACAGAAAGCATATGCTACTATGCAAATTATATTCATCATCATCATCATCATCATCATCATCATCATCATCATCATCATCATCACTACCATATTATAGTTTGTCAAGCGATAGTTAAAAAATTTATACCTACCTAATATTATAAACCTGAAGAGTATGTTTGCTTGAACGCGTCAATCTCAGGAACTACAGGTCCGATTTAAAAACTTATCTCAGTGTTAGATAGATCATTTATCGAGTAAGACTATAGGCTATATTATATTATCACGCTAAGACTAATACGACCGAAGAAACTCAGGAAAATGTGGGAAAAACGGGGGAAATATTTTTTATGGGAAAATGTACGGTTTCTGTAAAATTCCTAATTTACGCGGGCGAACCCGCTCGGGACATCTAGTTACATATTATTTTATTTATTTATTTATTATTATCATCTCATACACCTTTATCGCTCCACCCTATTTCTCATCAAAAGTTTAATCTTCCCAAATGAAAGCTGAAAATTATTTTTTATAGCGCATACATAATCCATGGCATTTAAAATTTTAATTTATATTAAGTTAAAAAGTTTCCGATTTGTTAACGCGACGTCAAAGTTTCCGATTCAAAATGGCGGATTTGAATACTTAATACCGTCGTTAGGCCTCGACTTGATGACGCTTTAATTAAATTCAATTGTTATTGAATCATTTGTTTGTATAATTTATTTATTTGTATCGCACCATATGAATAACAAGTTTAAATCCATCTACAAATCCATATACATTTTTTTTCCCACCACTCCTCTCCTCCTGTGTCGCCAGGATCGACAGCGGTATCCAACCACGAAAACCCTTCGATATGATCTCAGGGAGTCCGAGGGACATGCATCCATATTCCATACTATATGTCTTTTAACCAAACTATTAATATTAAAAAACCAGCCAAGTGCGAGTTGGACTCGCCCATGAAGGGTTCCGCAGCAGCAATAAGGTTTATTTCTATGAAATTAAAAGGGTTTTTGATTAATTTTTACATTTCAGTTGATTTAATGAAAGTTAAATTAAGGTTTACCATTTATGACGTTTAAAAAAACTACTTGCTAGATCTCGTTCAAACCAATTTTCGTTGGTAGTTTTTATAGTAATGTTATTTTTTTTAGAATTATCTACTTTAGAAGTTAGAGGGGGGGGGGGACACATTTTACCACTTTGGAAGAGTCTCTCTCGCAAACTATTCAGGTTAGAAAAAATAATATTAGAAATCTCAATATGATTTTTGAAGACCTATCCATAGATATCACGCATCTAAGATTAGATGAAAAAAAAAATTTTGTTTCAGTTGTTTGTAAAGTACCTATGGGGACCCCTAAAATTTTTATTTTTTTTATTTTATTTTTTATTTTAACATTTATTGCACACAAGACTCTATTTACATAAAAATTGACATAGAAAGACGACACAAAGGAACTGCTTATTTCAAAAGAAATTTCTTACAGCAGCCCTACGGAGAGAGATGTGATACAAGACATCAGATAGAGCGTGCACAATTACAAAATTAAACTTTAAATCTAAATACACTAGATAAACCAAACATACATGTATAAAGTAACTAAAATAAATAATAAATAATACTATATTAATAATAAATATGATAAATTATAACCAATACGTCTATAATATATAAATACTATGTGTATTTTAATAACGGTATTTAAATGGATTGAGACTCTTGAAGATAATGCTCATTATAGCGTTTCTTGAAGACATTGATGGTGGAGCTATCACGAACTGTATGGGGAAGCGAGTTCCACAATCTGACTGCATGGACGGTGAAGAAGTAGGAGAAAAAGTTGGGACGATGGAGTGGGAGTGAAAGGTTCGTTCCAATATTGGACCTGCATGGGGTATGGAGTGGTCGGGAAAAATTAAAACGCTCAACAAGGTAGGAAGGAGAGAGAGGGTTATATAGGATATTGTACAATAGACAAAGGATATGGGAATTGCGACATTTTTTTCCATTTTTGTATCAAAATCTTAATGCGGTTCACAGACTACATCCATTTACCAATAGTATAGCTCTTATAGTTTCGGAGAAAAGTGGCTGTGACATATGGACGGACAGACAGACAGACAGACAGACATGACGAATCTATAAGGGCTCCGTTTTTTGCCATTTGGCTACGGATTCCTAAAAATACGAATGTATCAGTCTGTCAGTTTAAGTGCTGGGAAATGATGGTTTATGTTATACTAATTACTAAAATAATAATTTGTTTTATGATCACATTATTTATGTTCTCATAAAATGATTACCTCTTAATTTTATTGGTTTCCAAAGTCAAAACCAGCTAAAAATCTTCTTCGATCAAAAATTTTATCAATGGTCTGAAATAAATAATTTTACTTAATTAATTTATTGATTAAAAAGTGATCAATCAAAAGCGTCTTAATTTGTAGCATTTTGTTGTGATTATATTGTTATAAGTTTTTGATCGATGCCCAAAATTGTGTGTAAACAGCTGTTTAGATCCGTTGTCTGTAAACATTTACTTTTCCGGTTTCCCTGACAATTTGAAGTGTAAGGAAGTTAACTTGACTGCAATGAAATATCTAGCCAGTGCGACGAATTAAAAATTAACGCTGTTTGTCTATAAATACATGGAACTTTTCGTTCTAATATAAATTGTCACATCTTTGCCAAAGCATAATATGGCTATCTTCTCTTGATCACACAAGAGACATGATGTTATAAAATATGGTTTAGGATGAGTTTAGACTTTAGAGGAACTAAGTAGATTCAAGAGCCAATACACATTAAATGTGTATTGGTTCTTGAATCCACTAAAGTCTAACTGGTAAAGTACCTCAAATGACCATAAGATTATTTACCTCTACGCTTTGCGCGTACATAATATTATTCATTAAACTTTCATTGGACACAACGAGAGGTAAACAATAGTATCTCCTTTAAACGTCTTATGCTATTGATCTTTATTTCTTGGTGTTAAGATACTTTTTACAATGCCAAAAATTGTTAGTAGTTTAGTTCACATGATTCTTGTGGTAGTTTTAACTCATAGTAATTACCTAACAAAATATTATTACAGCGATTCTCGTTTACATACTATCATATTAGGTTTCTATTAAGCTAACACTAGGATTTAAAAACGGGATACCTATTTACCGTGTTCAGGGCCTGTTTTGCCGCTTCCTGATAAAGTGCCGGATAGGCTATCCACAACTTATTTGACAGATTCTCCATAATCTGTCAAGTCAAGTGGTGGATAGCCTATCCGGAACTTGTCAGGAAGTGGTAAAACAATAACAATCACCCTTATTACTTTGTTTTGAGCTTCAGATATTTCAGCGCTGTTGCAAGCGCTGAAATCACACTAATATTATAAAATATGTGAAAGTTTCTTTGTTTGGATAACTGCCCGTTAATCACGCTGAAACTACTAAACGGATTTTGATGAATTTATAATATTATGTATTACCCTGTCTATATATAGACAGGGTATGAGCTGAAAAAAATCTATTGCGGGAGAATATTCTGCTATTGTATGTATGCAATTCAGAAAAAATGAGATTGGTTCAATGTTCTCCAAAACTTCTTTTGACCAAGAAACATTCAAAAAGTTAGTTTTAATATATTATAAACGGAGAGGATTTTCTGTATCCACGCAGAAACCTATTCGAGAAACACAAAAGCCTATTTCGAGACTCAAATATAATGACTTACAAAATAGATACCAGCCATGTCCACGACTATTATAGGAATCTTCTATGTGAAGAATATGTCCCTCAGCTTACCTAAAGCGTGCGAGTAACTGTGTTGGTTATCCATACTTCCATATCCATAGACCATATCCATACTCTTAATAATATTATAAATCCAAAGGTGTGTCTGTCTGTCCGTCTGTTACCTCTTCATGCCCAAACCGCTGAACCGATTTTGCTGAAACTAATATTTTAAATGTGAAAGTGTGTCTGTCTGTCTGTTTATTACCTCTTCACGCCCAAACTGCTGAACTGATTTTGCTGAAATTTGGTATGAAGATACTCTGAGTCCCGGGACAAAAAAAAGGACATGGGATGCTTCTTATCCCGGAAACATGTACAGTTCCCGCGCGTTAAACGAGATTTGGTTCAACGGACTTGCGGGGGCCATCTAGTTTAAAAGAAATTGTATTTTGGTTTTAGCTTTGTGAAGTAATTTTTATTTAATTTTGCTAGTAAACCTCTCAGAAATTCTATAATAATTCCATCACGCTACATACTGACTAAAGACAAAATGTTTCTAAATGCCGAATTCCAATAACATCCACAAGTTAGAGGTAAACAGAAGTATGATAATATCTTAATGCTTTCTTCAAACACCTTAGTTTATTTATGTTGCAAGGTAAATAACCTCAAGTCTACAAAATCAGACAAGAATTAACTTTAATATAATATTGTGTATAACAATATAATTTCAACAAATAATAATAAAACATAATGTTCAGTTTGTTGCAATATCTTCAAAGCTACTATGTCAAAATTGCATTCAAAGTTTCCCTCCGCGCATTTTTGCCTGTCCTGTAAATTTTTTGTTTTGACAGTTAATGTTGTATACCTCTGAGGTACAGATTAGTCTTAGGTCTCTTTCAAAATACTAATAACTTCTACAACTTGTATTTGAGTGAAGATAACGCAAGCAAAAACCTCCAGATAGTCAGTTTATATCCTCGCAAATAAATGTGAAGCAAATGAGAATTTGTTGCGGATTAATTGTTGAATTAAGCCATTCTTCCATTGTGTTAGATTTACGACTCGCCGGCACTCGCACCGCGCCCGCCCGCCGCGCCCGCCACGCCGGAACAGCGACAAAGACGAAGTAAATTAATTTATACGATGAGGTGTGGTCCAAGTGAGAGCGATTAGTGTGTCACGTTAACTAAAATAGTTCCTATTATACTTAGATTTCCTTTGCCAATTGCTAGATATAGAATAATTAAATCTAGGTGTACGGTTTTATCTCCATACTTCAAGTACATTTTTTTGTGAATTTGATCTTGTTAAATTTAATGTAAATTCCTTTTAATTGTTATTGGTTCTTACGACTAAGCTTATCACAATTCACAAGGTACAAGAAATTGTAAATGATTGTCTTGTTGCATTGTTTATTCAAAGATCCCGACAAGGTGCACCCAGCTTTTCATGACTTAATCCTATTAAGCACTTGATGATTATATTGATGAATATACTTAATGAATATAATATCATATAATATAATGATTATGCACTTTTTATAGACTGAACAGCTCAAGCGCGACTATCGTAGCATACTAAAATTATGCTACGAGAGTCGCGCTTAAACTGGTCATCCTATTCCCATGCACCAGCGTCCGCTTAGCGTATTCCCCGCTACCACTCGCACCGTACCACTGGTCCCAGGGTAACCGTATTATATACCAGGCGGTTAATTGGCACCGTGGGCACAGCGATACTCGGCGATAAAACGTCGATTATTAATTCCGTCGCTAATTGCCGACTTACATGCTCTTAGGTGAGAGTTATAACACTTGAGATGCCTCTTGGGACGTTTTTGAATATCTAGGACCCAGGTGTCTAGTTAATCATAGTATCGTTTATGTAATTTATTTGTATTACTATGGTATGGGGCCTTTGATATTATAAATCTGTACAGCTCTGAAAAATAATGCAAATCCTGTCTGGCTGTTACCACTTCACGATAAACCCCCGAAACGATTTCCCGGAACTCGAAATAATACTTGAGTCCCGCCAATGGATGTAGAAATATTTTTATAGCGGCAAAATCTACGGTAATTTCTGTGTAATTAAATTATAAACCAATTTCTTTGCAAACGAGAAGCAACGTCCAGTATTATAAAGCTCAATTCTGCTCTCTTTTATCAGCTCTCCAGCGCTCCCACTTAGGAGCGGGTGTAGGGGTTGTATTACAAGTCCCGGGGCGTGCGAGCCCTAAGTCTCGACTATCGGCCCTCATAAATCCCCATCGGCGTTTACCCCATACCCCGATAAGGCGCAAAACAGAGATAACACCCGATTGATCCGGAACGAGGCGAAATTCATTTATCTGTTGAGACCCTAATTGAATTAACAATTGCGACTGTATTCCCGGGGAGGAGAGTCCGTTTTGCGACGGCGGCCGACCGTAAGCTTAAGGCTCCGCTCGCTTATTGGATTTGTTTAGCGAATTCGCCAATTTAGTGCGCGATGTCTCAATGTTGGGCGTCTAATCAAACTTTACAAGTCAGGTATTTGATTTATGAACATTTAACCCGGCGTCATGGGGGTTGGGTCTGTGAGACCCATCACTTTTTATTTCACTTGTAATTCAGTTACCATGCGTTCAGCGTTGCCAAATTTCTCAATAGCTGGAGCTGTTGAGTTGGTCTATGAGTCACAGGTAACGCGTTAGTCCTGCGACGGCCGCAGCGGTAGTAACAGGGGCCCAAAGTTGCATAAGGTATGTGAGACCCATCCCCGCAGTCAGTGTTACAATTTCGGGACATCTTACACAGACGTTATTTTAATGATTATCAGTGTTTTTAACATTTCTTTTTGTATTTTTGTTGTGTTTTACAATAAAATTAGATGATTTATAGTAAAATGTATTTTATTTTTTGTAGGTACTTACTTAATTACTTTGCGTTTTTTGTAGGTAAGTACTTGAAGTACTTTAATCTTTCGATCGTGGATTCTTGGAAATCTATTTTTATTCTATTGTTGTCGCGATCACCGGTGATCTTATGGATCTCAAAATGGATTGAGAAGAGGAAGAACGACAACCCATTCTTTCAATTTTACAAGAGTCGGAACTCGGACTCTGATTCTACCTCGTCAGACCAGGAAATATGCAAAGAAGATCTCTTGAGTAAACGTAGTAATCCTAGTGACGCAGAGCAAGATATCTCTGGCGATGATGACATTCCACTGTCTTCGCGTGCAGATAAAAATCGATTGTCGGAAGAGCATTGTACTGTATCTGAATCGGCTAGTTCGTGGCAAAGACGGTACAATTTGGTACAAGACGCCTATTGAAAAATTTCTTGGTGAATCTTCAGGGGAACCTCCGGCAAAGAAGCCGAATATTCGCAAAAGATGCCAAGACTGTTCAGCCAAAAAATACCGTAAAACGAATTATTTCATTTGCGAAAGTTGCAACTTGCACCAAACACATTTGCTTAGAACATGTTGTACCTTTCTGTGCTGATTGCACCAAAGATAATGATTAGATGTGATTATTTGTTAATTTTTTATAAAAATATTTTAGTATTCTTTAAATAAGTGCCATTAAAAATTTAAAACTGATTGTTAATTAGTAATAGACTAACATTTAAGTAGAGGAGAAATATTTTGTTGACTTTTGTCGTTCTTTTTTTAAAGCTCTATTAAATATGGTTAAAAATTATATAATATATTTATGTTTCATTAAGTCATATAAATACACATTGAATTTAATATAAACATATAAAATAAATTGATTATTATAAAAAGTTGGACTAATTTTGATATCTAACACACGGGTATGTGAGACCCACTCCAACGTCCGTGTAACACTTTTCTGCCCCCATGACGCCGGGTTAAGTGGATTTTCTTTTCGCTTTGTCTCGAATTAATGTCTCATTCGATTAATTTACATTTATATTAGTTCTTTAAATTTCTATTTAATGTTATATTTTGTTAAATTGATAAATTATTATAAATGCTATGAGTGGCTTTATAATTGAAATATTTTTACTCAATGTTGCCCGCATCTTTGTTGAGTTGAAATTCAGGAACCGTACATTTTTTCAAAGTAAAAACTACCCTATGTCTGCTGACTTGTATGGAATATGGTACTCCGTATTCCATTATCCGTATCCCAGGCCTGGGAGTATTTTTTTTAGTATTGTAAACATTTAGCATTATAGCCACTAATATAAAATAAACATAATAATAATAATAATCTTTATTGTGCACCACGAATATGTACAGTTATAACATACACATCAGTTACATAGAAGTACAATTTTGGCGGCCTTATCGCTAAAATCGATGTCTTCCAGGCAACCATCAAAACGTTTCAGAGAGCATCACATCTAGAAAATAACAATTAGGGTGGACAAACAAGTAAACAAAGCTTATAATAATAATTTACACAGATTGTTGACTGATATTGTCGGTCAGGTAGAATTCTTTAAGTAGTCTTTTGAAAATGCTAAGAGATGGCGCTTTTCTTACAGTATTGTGTAATGAGTTCCACAGTCGAACGGCAACAGACCCAAAAGAATTACCATAGTATTTGGTCTTTTGAGTGGGTATATCTAGTTTATAAGCTAGACGAGTATTCTCGTCCTCAGATGAGAATGTAAATATCTCCTTTAGGTAGGGTGGAGCCATAGGGTCAAAAAGTACATTGTACAATAAGTGCAGCACATGAGTATTCCTACGGTAACGGATCGGGAGCCACTTCAATTTACTATATAACATAACATACTACATTTTTGTGTAGTAGAAAATTGGTGCCGACGATGTTGACCACCAAAGCAAGCTGCACCTTAACACGTCACATAATTTGTGCCCGCTATCGGCAGATAAAGCGATTTAGCGCTGCTTTAATTTCTTTCGATTGCATCCTCCTCTAATGTTCCACATTAGATGGAGACGGACTGAAGTGTTTCGATAATTGCATCCCCCTCTACTGCACGGACATAAATAGGGACAGGAGAAGTGTCGAAAGTAAATAGAACAGCAATAACTTGTTTTCAGGTCAAAAGTCAATTGTCTTTATAGAAGGCTGTTAAAGGAACGTGTTTCAAAGGATAGTACCTACCAAAGTACTTAATAATACACCCTTTCACATTGACTTGAATCATGTAAATTGCTATTAAAGTCTTTGAATGACAGTGTAATGAAATGGCGCACGTGGAAGGATTAAAATTTGGATGAAAAGCTAAGTCGTAAGCAGCAATTTGGTGCTTAAAACTCGTAAGTGGCCAATTCGGCCATTTTAAACGTATCTGTCTGCCATGCACGGTAAAACCCTGGAATGAACTATCGACATAAGTATTTCCGGACCACTACGATCTGCAAACCTTTAAGAAGAGAATAATAACCCCTTTTAAAATGCCGTCGACGCACTTGCATCTCTTGTTGATGTTGCGAGTATCCGTGGGCGACGGCCGACGCTTGTTGCTTTCCGTCAGGTGACCCGTTTGCTCGTTTGCCCCCTAATTATATAAAAAAAAATGTGCATATTTGGATGTATATTTTGTCCTTTTCTAAGTGCATAATATACAGGGTGCAATTAAACCTTCCTGCCAAATTTTAATATAGTGATCCTTGTTAAAAATAAAAACACACGTATTTTTCTTTTATAATCACTCAGTACTAAAATGTTGAGAAATAGCTTCCGAAAGTTATCCTAAAAAACACTACAATTAATGGACACGATACGTCGCCCGCTCGTGATGTGATCCCGCGCGCGCGCCTCCCTCCCGCGTTACCCCCGCTCATTCCCCCGCGCTGCGAGTGACCGTTCTGCAACGATTTTAAATGGGATAAAATATGTCAATAAAAAATATAACACTCAATTTATTTTGGTTAAATGGACTCTCCTACTAATATCTAAGCTAGTTTTTATTATTCGTAGACCTAAGCCCTAGAAAAAATTTGGCAGGAAGGTTTAATTGCACCTTGTATATAATCAAATGTCTAATAAAAATCAATTATTATTTAGAAGTTTTAAGGCCAAGCATGCTGCTTTAAATAACGTCTAATTTCCTTTTTTTATGAAATAAGGGGGCAAACGAGCAAACGGGTCACTTGATGGAAAGCAACTTCCGTCGCCCATGGACACTCGCAGCATCAGAAGAGCTGCAGGTGCGTTGCCGGTCTTTTAAGAGGGAATAGGTTCAATTACATTCAATATCAAACGGCTTAATGCGTGTTATTACGAAGTAAATAATGCTCTCTCAAAGATTGTACATTGGTTTAGAGTTAATAATCTTTTACTTAATAGTAAAAAAACGAAATGTATTAAATTCAAATTGCCCAATGTAAGGCAAACGGAAACCAATGTGCTTTTAAATGGTGATGTTATGGAGCTAGTGGATACAGCTGTATTTTTAGGTATTACACTAGACTCCAAGCTTCAGTGGGGCCCTCATATTGCTGGGTTGGCCGACAGACTCAGTTCAGCAGCATATGCAGTAAGTAAGATTAGACAATTTTCAGATGAAACAACAGCACGTCTAGTGTATTTTAGTTACTTTCATAGTACATAACATACTTTCATAGGACATAATGGCTCTTGCGGAAGACCGGCGCTGAATATGCCCCTGGGTGTACCAGCACATGCCGAGCATGAGCCAATTTGCGGCTGCTAATTGGAATTATATATTATCTTGTAAATCTGCACCATGTATGAATGAATGTAGTTGCAAATAAACTTTATTATTATTATTATAAGTCCTACGACATTATGCTGTAGGGCAATGCTGCAGATATAAATACAATTTTTGTGCTGCAGAAGCGAGCTGTGCAATCTACAAGTTGGACCGTAATACTTCACTTAGAGAAAAATTTAAGGAAACTGGAATCTTAACTGTTGCTTCTCAATATGTCCTATCAAATGTATTATATGTTAAAAAGAATATATATCAATTCACGAAAAAATGTGATACCCATGGGAGAAATACTCGTAATAAACATAAGCTTGAAATTCCGGTGACTAGATTTACTAAAGTCAAAAAATCTTTTAAAGGTCAATGTATACGCCTTTATAATAAGATCCCAGAAATCGTTCAAAATCTCTCAATTAATAGATTTAAAAAAGTTGTTAAAGAACGTTTGTGTACCAAAGCGTACTATAAAGTTACTGTTTTCATGAATGATAGTACACCTTGGGAATAAGGTCGCCCCCTGCAGAGCTGTTTCTATATAATATTGTTACGGTACATGGTATACGGACACGTGGTGCCATCTAGCGACAAACCAGCGAAACTTACCGAGGGAGCACAGCCAAAATAAATCCCCTACTCAATACTGGATGGCAGGAGGTGCGCAAGTACATACTCGAACCTTCTAGAAAGGTCCAATGTTTGTTTACGTGTTTACCGTTTATTTGTTTGCGTGTTTACGTGTTTTAATTTAGACCTTATGACTGAGTCCATAAGGTCTAAATTAAATTTGCCAAAAAATTCAACTTACTGCACTTATCGTAAGGACGGCAGTTTTATTGTGGTACATGCTCGAGCCTCCGAGAAAGTTCCCACGGTTGTTTACTTGTTTACGTGAATCGGGAACTTTCTGGAATTCGTCTCGCCATATAAAAAGCCGTAGGTAGGCCCGGTGAGTCAGTTCAGTTCGAGCGATCTTCGAGGCGACAACAAGTGATCAATAGTGAGTGAACCAGTGAAACCTGCGACTTGGCTACGACATAGGACAGTGATAGTGTTTAGTGATTGGACCTAGTGATTTGTGTTTGGACTTAGTGCTAAGTGTTGTGACCTAGTGTTTAGTGCAGTGTTAATAAAGTCTTCAAGAGAGTCACCAGGTCTTTCTCTCCAAATCCTCGAACCTGCTAGGGTTACGTAACAATATTATGTATAATAATTGTACACTCGTTGTATTTTATTTAGTCACACTGTTATTTTATAATATATTTTTTGTAATTTTCCATCTTTTTAGAAAAAGATGGCCCCGTGCGAGTTTCTTACGCCGGTTGTTCTCGCCCCGACGTTCAGAGAATATTTGAAAAAAAATATTCTGAATAAAAAATTTTGAGTTTGAGTTTGAGTTTAGGGTAATAGGGGAGGGTAGGGAAGGGAATAGGGGAGGGTAGGGAAGGAAAAAGGAGAGGGTAGGGAAGGGAAAAGGGTAGGGGCTGGGCCTCCGGAACACTCACTCACTCGGCGAAACACAGCGCAAGCGCTGTTTCACGCCGGTTTTCTGTGGGCTCGTGGTATTTCTCCGGTCAAGCCGGCCCATTCATGCCGAAGCATGGCTCTCCCACGTTCCTACGCGAACCTTATTATATTACAGCATCGCGACTGGACGTCTCAAAGACTGCCAGTTTCAAGTCGACGAAGTCACAAAACCAAGTCATTATTCAATGCAAGTAAAGAGGCTGCAGTTTTTGATCCCGACGAAAACAGCGTCACAGAATGTAAGCGGAACATAGTAGTGAACTGATTTTGATTAACATTTGAATAATTAAACTCTCTCTCTCTGATAAATTCAATGAAGATTTAATGAAGATTTTGAATCCATAAATTTTCTGATAAATTCTCCATTAAATTAAAATTAATATTGGTAATAATAATTATACCATGTCTCCGAGTGTTGCTGTAAGGGTTTTGTACAAAATGCATTGATTCTGCAAATTTAGTCCGGATAGAGTATTGTTTATTTTATTCTATTAGTTAATTATCTCTACAGTGAACAGTGTTAAATGCGAGATTGTTTTCAAGTGAGCGCCGGAGCGCCGGAGCGCCAACAAAGCCCTAACAGGGCCATTCGGATCGGTCTGATTAAATTTCAAGTGACGAAGAGGAATGACCCGCCTGCGCCGAGCAGTTGAGATTTGTGCGGGCGGCTGTTACACCGTGCTGTAACTTTAGTATGTTAATATTTCTTTGTTTCACATTTTTATTTTGCCCTGTAAATGTGTAAAGTTTTGCCAAATTTTTCTACACTAGAAAGCTGCATAGCTTTTTGCTTTTATTGATAGTAAATTGGCCTGCTTTTTTTATTTTACACTAACCATTTTAGTACCGTGCCCAGTTGATGGCAGAGAACTGAGAACATCAGTATCAATTTCTGAATATTTTGAAAACTACTACAATTTAAATAATTTCAAGGGAAACTGAAACAGAAGTAATAAAGTACTACTAATAATTTAAAGAAATCCGAAGTAGAATATTTATATTGCACTACATGACTAGGTAAAGTTCGTATCATTTCCCTCCTAAAATAAACCTTTCTTGGCCTTGCACAAATATTGGAAGACTAAAATTGCCCAAATCCTTTCAGCCGTTTTCGAGTTTAAGCTAGACTAACAAAATTTAAAAATCATTTATATTTTTTTATACCTCTGAGCTGCAGCTGTTAGCTTTTTCGTGTTACTAAATTACACATTGGTGTAACACACATCCCCGTTCAATGTTTAATCTAGCCGGCCTCTACCTGGCGGTAGGATTTAATATAGAATACCTGCGGTGGGGAGATACGGCCGACAGATGTTCACCGGTATTCCTACCTCGTTCTCAGGCATTTTACCTTCAAAAGTGACTCTTATCCCGGCAGCATAGAGGCCAGTAGACAGGTAGAATAAGAATGAACAGTCTGCCTACCGGCTTCATAGTTAATGTGGCCACTTAAGGCACAAGCCACTCTGTTCGTCATCATCACCTCCAGATATATTATGGAAGTATCCTACTTGATGGTACTTTGGGATAGTATGCGAAGAGCCCAGAGGGATCTTCCGACCAAGCGAGGTATTTATGCTATGTAATAATTTTACCCTTAGTACATACCACCTTAGTACAAACAGTACGGCTATATTTAATTTTATTTTGATTAATTTTGACACAGGTAAAGAGAAGGTTACGGGAAAGGGCATATGCTTCTTTCCGTATGATAAAAGTGCACGGTTCCTGTGAGACTTTATTTTGCGCGTGCGAAGACGCGTGAAACAGCTAATCCATATCTTATATCTTTGAACGAGCAATTTTTGTATTTTCTCCAACAATTTTCATGAAATTTAGTATATAAGGGGTTTCGGGGGCGATAAATCGATCTAGCCTAGCCTAGATCTATCTCAGTCAAATAGCTAGTTATAATATATACGCAAAAGTGTGTCTGTTTGTTACCTCTTCACACCTAAACCACTGAACTGATTTTGCTGTAATTTGGTATGGAGGTACTTTGAGTTCCGGAAAAGGAATGAGGACACATTTTATCCCGGGAAAATGTACGATTCCTGCGCATTAAACTAATTTTATTGTCTTCATCTAGGTCCATATAAAAATACAGTCTACACTACAACAAAACGTACTTTAAAAACAAACACTCGAATAAAGTTTATCTCGGAATGTAGCTGCGATTGCAATCTGGAGGATATATGACTGCCAACGATTTATAACTAACAGTTAGGCATTACAACTGACACTAAATCTAAACCTAGTCTAGGCATTACTTCAAATTGTCTTGTTCACGACGATATGGACTGTGCAATATGTAGCGTAGAGGGACCATGTTATTTAACCCGTCGATCGTGGGAAAACGAGACACAATAGATATTCTATGTGTCTCATTCACCGGTGAGCGTGTAGGGCTTGATGAATTAAATTATTTTTGAAGTATTAGGAATCAACTCAGACCAAAGTAGTGGTATCTACGTCTTTTGGTTTAGTATGTCAATTCAATATAAGTCACGACTATTAAACTTAGTCGTGACTCGTGATCTGTCGAGTCGTGGCTGCCCTTGACATAACGCAACCAAATTGCGCAGTTTCGCCATCTGCCTATGAATCACTTCTCTTATGGTACAATGAAACTAAAGTTTGAGGTTAGAGGTGAGTAAACTAATTCTAGGGGGCATGATTTCTTTGTACATGTTACCTGTTTTATACAGTAAATGCTAAACATAAACAATTTAGTCTATCGTTATAATAATAATAATATCTATGGACGCTTCACACCACGTCAGTCTGATACACATATTTAATACACACCCATGACCCAGGAACTTTGAAAACTTTTTGTTCCGTCGGCCGGATTCGAACCCGCGACCCCCGGCTTGATCTACCGACAGCCAACCCACTGAGCCACAGAGGTCGTCAAATATAGGGGACCAAGGGCACAATTGAAGTTTCTGAAACTAAAATGACTTCAGAGACGGCCTGATAGTCTCAAAGTGTAATTACTAATTAGTATAACATCGTCAAGGCAGAGCTCTTGTAAAATTTATAATCGCGTAGACTTTAGACAGTAGCATGCTACGAGCTGTTTACGCCGTAGCTACTGGCTACGCGCTGTCTACGGCGTAAACAGCTCGTAGCTACTGGCTACGCGCTGTCTACGGCGTAAACAGCTCGTAGCTACTGGCTACGCGCTGTCTACGGCGTAAACAACTCGTAGCTACTGGCTACGCGCTGTCTACGGCGTAAACAGCTCGTAGCTACTGGCTACGCGCTGTCTACGGCGTAAACAGCTCGTAGCTACTGGCTACGCGCTGTCTACGGCGTAAACAACTCGTAGCTACTGGCTACGCGCTGTCTACGGCGTAAACAGCTCGTAGCTACTGGCTACGCGCTGTCTACGGCGTAAATAGCTCGTAGCTACTGGCTACGCGCTGTCTACGGCGTAAACAGCTCGTAGCTACTGGCTACGCGCTGTCTACGGCGTAAACAGCTCGTAGCTACTGGCTACGCGCTGTCTACGGCGTAAACAGCTCGTAGCTACTGGCTACGCGCTGTCTACGGCGTAAACAACTCGTAGCTACTGGCTACGCGCTGTCTACGGCGTAAACAGCTCGTAGCTACTGGCTACGCGCTGTCTACGGCGTAAATAGCTCGTAGCTACTGGCTACGCGCTGTCTACGGCGTAAACAGCTCGTAGCTACTGGCTACGCGCTGTCTACGGCGTAAACAGCTCGTAGCTACTGGCTACGCGCTGTCTACGGCGTAAACAGCTCGTAGCTACTGGCTTTAGTTTAACTTCACAATTATTGTTTACAATTAGTGTTATTTGTAATTTCCAAGTGTGTACACCCATTATAGGGTGAGAAGTAAGATGATCCATGCGTCGAATGGGCATGTAAAAAGTCGGTCCTGCGCCTGATCTCTCGCCAGTTGTGTTCCTACTAGGTTATGATAGTAAAATAATCAAGAGTACTCTTGTGTGCTGCATTCAGACTTGGGCACTACAAAAACCTGCGTAGCCTTTTTTTAAATAAGGGGGAAAACTAGCAAAAGGGGCACCTGATAGAAATCAACTCACTCTTCTTGCCGGCCTTTTAAGTGGGAATAGCGTAATAGGGTAGGGGAGGGTAGGGAAGGGAATAGGGTAGGGGATTGGCCCTCCGGTAAACTCACTCACTCATCGAAACACAGCGCAAGCGCTGTTTCACGCCGGTTTTCTGTGAGCCCGTGGTATTTCTCCAGTCGAGCCAGCCCATTCGTACCAAACCATGGCTCTCCTACGTCTCCTAGCTGGCTTGGTTTTAATGAAACCAGTTACTAAAATTAATATGGAAGGCACTTATTACTACATTGTGCGACTAACGTGGCTGTTTTATTAGGTGATTGCACACCGCGTCCGTTCTGTTACAATATCTACTCATTTTGCTTCTCAACTTCCTGTTTAATTTATTTTAAGTCGTATCCTCACGGAATAAAGTTCAAATTGAGTTGCAATCTAATGCAATTCTGCGAGCGGCCGGTAAATAAATAACGGCGCAGGTTCGGAATGGAAAATAATGAAATCAATAGAATTAATTAACCATCTTCGGGGGAACAGCTGATTAAACTTTCATAGATCACTAAGCTGCAGCTGGTATTGATCATGGATAAACAATCTTATTGTATTTGTTATACGGATTATATTTCAATAAATGTTGCGTTTTTATACGGGTTTTAATAAAGAATTGATAATATTTTACTGTACATAATATACACCCTAAAATATTATCACTACTTTATAATATTAAACTCTATATAAAAACGCTACTACATAAGGGTCTCATATACACGATTCCCGTATGCAGATTTCCCTGTGAAACTAAAAGACTTATATTGAGTAATAACCTCGATCGTGGGAATCGAAGACACATGGATTTTCAATTGTTATGCGGCAGCCGACTGCCGCTTGGGGATTGACGGGCAACAATACAGGGGTCCCCAATCTTTTTCAGCCCTCGGCGCAATTCCACGTCACAATAATTTGTCACGGCTCCCAACTCTACCTAGCTATTACAAAAATATACATAAATAAACACCTTTAATGATTATAGCAACGTTATGCAGGTAAATAATAATAAACAAATATTTAATCATTTACCTGCTTTACATAATTAATATTTTAATTTTATTTTATAATATTAATTGTGGTTTTGGATAATGATGGAGGAACTCACGGCGCCCCTCTTGCCTTTACACGGCTGACGGCGCACCAGGACGCCGCGGCTCACACTTTGAGAATCCCTGGACTAATATGTTACTTTTAGAAATGCCCCAACATCATGAATTTGACCATACAGTAATTTAAAAAGACTAACGTATTAGACAACGATAAAAAATTGTGTCGCACAAAAATCTATATTTTTATCAAGGTTTATATTCACTATCCAAGTAGATATTATACAAAATATACACTTAGGACACATAATTTATAATAACGCTTGTAGTTGCGGGTTCAAAGTTATATTTTATTAAAATGTTGCTTCATAAACAAAGCCGTAACGAGTTGAAAGTTTCTAAAAACTCCCCGACCGCGACACTTAATAATTAATGGCCGATAAATTTAACTGTCTCGTTAAATTTAAGTCAACATAAATAACTTTGCAAATGTTAACACTTTAACTGTAAGAACTGGGCAATAAAGTCGTATGAAATCTTTGATTGCGGTCTTAGGTGAAAGGGAGCGTTGACCTAGGGTTCAGATCTAGAAAGATCTAGGCGGATTAGAAAATTTAGTAGCTAATTAAGGCTCTGTATTCCCAGAAACGGACGATTTTCAAGATTTAAAAGTGACATTAGACATAAAAATATAGTAATTTAAATTCTGAAAAAAATATAATGTGTTAGTTAAGGATCTAACACAGTGGAATTTATATTCCATTACGCAATATCATAAACTTCACTCGATAGAAAAAAATCCCAAAGTTACCTCTTCTTTTAACGAAATTGCCATACTATGTCCAAAATATTTGGAATTTTCAGATAATTTTTATACTGAATTAAAGACAAAGAATATATCTAGGGCGTTTCGTTTTTTTGACTCGATTTAATTGATGTATACGACGATCAAAAAACTATAAAATTGCAGGCGCAAAGGTTCGGCTGATACGTTTTCAGCCACACACTTTGCGCCTGCAATTTTATAGTTTTTTGATCGTCATTTTTTTATACATCAATTAAATCGAGTCAAAAAAAACGAAACGCCCTAGATAATTATATTCTTTGTCTTTAATTTACTTTGAGTCCCGGGAAAGGTTATGGGTTATTTTAATCCCGGAAAAATGTACGGTTCCCGCGCGATAAACGAATTTTGGTGCAACGGAGTAGCGGGCGTCATCTAGTTTTTAAAATAAATGCTCACCTATCATATGTCCGTCCCGTCCGTTTGTAGCTTAACTACAAGCTTACGGACATATTTTGCACTTTGTGTTAAAAACTATTGACAAAGTGGACTCGGAGTGTCGCAGGCTCAGATGTGAGTCAAATGCTACAGCGACTCGAAGATGCTACGTGGAATTTCGCTAGGGCTGCCACCCTCTGGTAGAGTTGCAGTTCTATCATAGTAAAAGGAGGGAAAGTAAGTTATCTTCATATAAAGGCGCGCGGCTTGTATGTGTGCGCCATAATAGCTCCCACACCGGTTTCGGTGACGGTGGCCGGTTTCATTGAAACCAGGCCAGCTACGCAGAAGTAATTTTATAGTGCCCAAGTGTGTGCGCAGTACACAAGAGCACTCTCCATTCCTTTACTCTCATATCCCAGTGGGACGGACGACCGACACGACTGGCGAGAGATCAGGCGCAGGACCGACTTTTTACATGCCCATCCGACGCATGGATCATCTTACTTGTCAGACAATCAGGTGATCAGCCTGCATTGTCCTAACCAAACTTGGAAATAACATGCTTCCAACGCGGGAATTGAACCCACGACCTCCGAGTCACGAGCCGCGCTCTATAATGCCGGGTAAAGGCCGCTCCAAGGTCCATTGTGCTCGCTCCTGTGACACCGCTGGCCAGCCTCAGTCGTATGCTTCCAGCTCATCGCGCCACCTTTTTCTAGGCCGGCCACGGCGGCGGCCTCATTAGTCTAAGGATTATGAGCAAAATGCTCGCACTTTCTTTCACGCTCGTCTTTTTAACCGACCTAAATATTGTCAAAAGGTTTCATAATTTGACCGTAGATATCCAGGCCATTTTTTTATAGTTACCTTTTTTGTGTCTGTTTTTTATTTACGCTTACTTATATCGCTAAACTGAGTTTGATAAACTATATGGAGATACCTTAAGTCCCAGGAGAGGTTCCATAAGTGATAAGACATACTTTTCATGGAAAAATGTGCAGTTCTTGAGCAAATTAAATTTCCATACAAACCAAGTTAAACTAAAACTTTGAATAAGCAGCCCTATATCACATGGAGCAGCTTTTAAGAGTCCACCATGTTTTGAATTCACATTTATGTAGAATTTTATGTATGTCCACATACGACCAAGCGAGTTTTTACATAATATTATTAATAGAGTTTCCAGTTAAACAGTACCAATATTATATTATATTTGTTTTACAATGACATGTATTTTTAAGGCCGTAATAGCAATATTTTCTTTAAAAATAAATAAAATAAAAATTTCTTTTATTATGCAAAATTCTTATTGTTGGTTGCTAAACTCCTGCTAAATTATAAAACAAAGTCGCTTTTTTCCTTCATGTCCCTTTGTTCCCTTTAATCTTTAAAACTACGCAACAGATTTTGATGCAGTTTTCTTTTGTAGTGTATGTCACACCTCCCCCCTATAAAAGGTAGGATAAGTTATTATGTTAAGTTAGTCAATAAAGATCAGTCGCGACTAAAACATCTTTTAATTAGTCTCCCAAGCCTGCACAATGCACTTTAATAGATAAAGTGATTAAAGAGGAAGGCTTATAAGTATAATAACATTCATTATATAGTGGAGAAATGAATATAATTAAAAAGTACTGAATCGATTTTAATCATTTCTTCTGTGAGTGACAGAGGCTATAATATTATATTTTATACCCGTGCGAAGCCGGGGCGGGTCGCTAGTGTTTATCATAAAGATCTGAGATGGGTGGTAAGCGTAATATGTATGCGTATAATAATAGGCATGATGACATTTTTTTTTCTTATCGGTAGTTGAAAGACACTTACAAAATAGAAACATCGTTGAAAGAATGACTCTGATAGCTTAAAAATTCTCCAAGATATGACAATTCAAATTTCTCATAAAAAAGACATGCCCGAAACGCTCCATACAAAGTGCTACGAAAGTATGACGTCAGTCTTTCGTAGTTTGTACGCATCGGGAGACAACTTTGTTCGACAGGTATATTAAATATTGCGTTTATGAAAGTGGTTTCATAACAAAAGTTGCTTTTAATTGTATAAGTTATCGATTGGTATACAAATATTAAGAAATTTAATTGAAAAAAAATTCGACTTGAATATCCAACTTTGAAGGCGCATAACAAAAAAATATAAATGCTATCAAGCTGAAATTTTGGGAACACTTATTTTTTACCGTGATTTCTTTATTATTAACAAAATTCGCTAATCTTTGACCTTGTCATCATCCCTATTCCTCAAAGTTATAAGATGCGGACAGAAGCTAGTTTTATGATGATTGCAAAAACAAGAGAAAACAAACCTATTTATTTGTGCTTCGTCATAAGAAAGATTAAATACAAGTTAATATCCCTACAATATTACTTTTGTGTTTCCTATTAAGGTAAATAATAATATTATCATAACAGTTTTACTATTACGACTTCATCATCATCATATCAGCCTATAGTCGTCCACTGCTGGCCTCTCTCAGTGAACGCCAAGATGACCGATTTCCTGACTTCCGATTATGACTTATGAGGTATATTTAACTAGAAAGGCTTCTAGGTACAGACATCAACTTTTCAAAAGACTCAACACACATTGATAGTGTCACAGTTATTATAATGTTATCATAAAAACTGTAATATTATTATAATCTCTGTTGGGACCTGCAAAGAAGTTAAACTATTCACGCAGTAATTCATTCATAGCGCTTTAACTGTACATTTTGCCGGGATAAAACTGAGTGTTTTCTCGTAGTCAAACTATTTCGTCACGGCTATTCTAGTATAATAATATTTTTATGGAATTCATAGTATATCTATACCAAACATTATAATCTCTTCAGCGTACCGTTTAAAAATCGTAGTTTTGATATTTTTATGCTTGATTTTATCAGTTTTTCAGCTCTGTATCATTCAATTGTTTAGGCTCTAACCGTGTGGAAGAGGGCTTACATTACCTACGTTTTATTCGCCGATAGTTATACGCATTTTATCTTCCATTACTAGTTGTTGAGGAAAGTATGAATATTATATACCTTCATATTACACGGATCTTGATTCCTGGATCCCGAGGGAACATAAGTCCCGCTTTTACACCGTAAATACATAATGGACCTTATGTAAACGGAACAGATCTCAATCTCGAGTGTCGTGATAGAAAAAAACCACGAACTTATCGGTTCTCAGAAAGATTTTATGAAAAATAAACTTGTTTGTAACCTAGCTCGTAGCTAGTACCTAGGTTTAGACTTCAGAATAAATCTAGGATACTATCTATCTTCCCACTATCACATTATTTTTAAATTTAGATAAATAAAATTCTAGTAATTTTATTATATGCCAGCGCCGCATTAACGTTACATTTGTCTCACTAATATATCAGTATCTATCGCTGAAACACTCGATAATCTACACTCTCCTCTAACAGGGTTTCGTCTAAGAGAGTTCACTGTGAAAGTAGCAGCGCTGAAAGACGATTTTTTTTTTCACTTTTGTATGGGCAAGGGCCCGAGCGTCACGAGTTTCCCCATACAAAAGTGAAAAAAAAAACTGGTCTTTCAGTGCTGCTACTTTCACAGTGAACTCTCTACAAGGAACACGTACACATCCTAAAGTATCATCACTTATTTTTGTTACACCCTGTATACAAAGTTACAATGGTGATAATATTGTGTGGTTTAATACTCGTAATAAACGATAATTTTATTTTTTATACATTCCTTACATTATTGACGACCTCTGTGGCTCAGTTGGTGGGCTACTGGTAACTCAAGCCGGGGGTTGCGGTTCCAATCTCGCCGACGGAACAAAAAGTTTTCAAAGTTCCTGGGTCATGGATGTGTATTAAATATGTGCATAATATAATAAAAATCTTAAACATATTATGTATAATATAAAAAGTATTAAATATATTTCCGTTGTCTGGTACCCGTAACACAAGTCCTTCAGGTACTTAGCACGGGGCCAGACTGACGTGGTGTGAAGCATCCATAGTAGATATTATTATTATGCTTGGGTGACACATACAACGCTTTCCATTAAAAAAAATGCAAAATCACTGATCTGATCTAGCAACCTTAGCCACTAGCATCCTCAGCTGTATCATGCAAATCACCATAACGTTTTGGAGTCCGGGACAATTCCCTGATCGCTCGTATTTAGTGAGTAGATTAAATTCTTAAAGCTTTTTACTCCGTCCCGCCGAGCCACTTAACAAATTAAATGACAGAAGCTGGGATTAGTGAATTTATTTGTTTATTGTTTGGGGTTCCGCGGAGATATGCCGCGAATTTTTCCATTTAGACCATAATACTATAATAGACATAGGATATGGCAAACAGCGTGGTAAGTTTAAGAGGTATTTTGCGGTTGTTTAAAGCCATTTTGATATTTGGCATAGATGGCGTAACTTTGCTATGGATGATTGCCCATGTTGGGCAATACAAGATTACTTACGCATGTAGGGGGACATACTCGTCTTTGATTGTCTATGTTCGACGACGACGGTGGTTATGATTTTTCATCATGGCCGTTACGTATAGGGGAGTGACTAAGCCGAGCCTTATTGTCGCAAGTTTGGTTTCTCCGCTGCTTTTTTATTTCAGAAAAGTTGATTCTCAATCATCATTTTTATTCGTCAACGTTCAATGTAATTCACTGTATTACAGCATCAGCGATTCAGTATAATCTATGTTTGAAAAGTGATATAACTCGTTAACATGCACAAGAACGTATCGGAGTTTTTTAATTAAAGCTGGCTCGACCTTTTTATCCTGTAATGAAATTCCGATGGACTTGAAAATATTGCCCCCGTTTCGGTCAACAAGGGCGCTGTTTGCTCGTGCTGGAGGTTTATGGACGAGGATATTTCTAATAAAATGGCAACCTTTTTACAGAGACTTAAAAGAAGACAAAAGGTGAGGCCGAACTAGGCGACACTGCGCTACAGCAACGCGACTCTTCAAATTGCATACTTCGATCAAAAAATAATTGAAACTCCATACTCACTCACCATAGGGCTTCAAGAGATTGAATTTTGGTGCAATCTCTCCTAGAGAACATGCAAAACTTGAAATTGCTGATCGCCACACCTACAGCATAGCCACTCAAAAGTTTGGTAACCAACACCGAGACAGTTTTATGTACCATCAAAGAAATTAATCTACATAATATGGTGGACCTACGTCATTAGGTCGGGTTATGTTAATTCAATGTTAGTCCTGATCGTTGGTCGATTTACACGTGGGAGAGCCATGCTTCGGCACGAATGGGCCGGCTCGACCGGAGAAATACCACGATCTCACAGAAAACTGGCGTGAAACAGCGCTTGCGCTGTGTTTCGCCGAGTGAGTGAGTTTACCGGAGGCCCAATCCCCTCCCCTATTCCCTTCTTTACCCTCTCCTATTCCCTTCCCATCCCTACCCTCCCCTATTACCCTATTCCCTCTTAGGCCGGCACCTGCAGCTCTTCTGATGCTGCGGGTGTCCATGGGCGACGGAAGTTGTTTTCCATCAGGTGACCCGTTTGCTCGTTTGCCAAAAAAAAAAACTGTCGGCGGGGTTTGACATAACGCGAACAAATTCCGTACGTCCACCTATGAATCTAATTCTCCGATAGAAGATGACCGCTATCGGGGTGAAGCGTTGCCGCCCAGGGCCGTCATCTCCAATGCAAATAAAAATAAGGAATTCGCCCGCAAAGTTCCGCGCGAAGTAACAGGAGGGGAATGGAAAAACTTGTCTCATTATAACAGAATTAGACCCCGAGTGTCGAGCGACACGTTATCGCGACTTTTTGGGAATCCAGATGGAAAACTTCAACGAAATCTCGACATTGTGGTGAAATATTGTTGATCACCTTATGCTGTATCCACACAGGCTTCGGTTGCAAGGCAGGCTGAAAGCCGGCGGCAAACCCGGCGGTATAAGCCGGTGGCATGTGTGAATGCGCCATTAGTTAATTCGCTTATTTTCCTACAACATGTGACTACAAAAACTATAAATTTTTATAACATAGATTGAGGAAATGTTGATTTCACAACATGACGTCAATTCACATAATAGACAATATTATCTTTTCACGAAAAAGTACATAACTTGTAATGCAATTTGGTGTGGTAATATTTTAGGATCTCATGATACTTTTTGGATAATGAGACTTTTTTATCGCCCGATACCGTACATTTTTCCGTGATAAAAACTATCCATATCCTTTTCCGGGACGTAAAGTATTTTCATAATTTTTTTCATACTATCAAAATTCCAAAGCGTGACGAGGTAACAGACATACTTCCACATTTATATAAGCATAGATACATGCTACGAATGCTATTATTATAAAGTAGTATACCCAGCTATGAATGAAGTATCATACAGTATACTCACTCAATTGTTGAGTGAAATAGTTAGTGTAATTGCGCGAGCATAATGCACTACACTCGATATAATGATGCGTGCTTGGAGTGGGCAAATAGTTGTAATGCCAGCTAACTACGCTGTCGAGTACTTGCACAATGCACAGTGTACTACAGTAGATCATCTTCATAGAAATATCAAAATATTATATCCCTAATAAATAAAAAACTTGAGAGGTGTCAAGGGACACCCGAATGGAACGAAGTTATTTCTTATGTTCGAAAAACCTGTATACATAATTATTATACGCTCAATAAAAATATTTAAAATATGCCATCTATTGACGCCCAGGAATACTAACAATGCGTTGGTTTATTCTCAAAAAACACCATCTATTTTACGCACAGTAATACTATCAAGGGCCTCTGCCCCTACCATGCAGGTACCAATAAAAAAGTGTCGAGGTCAAATATCGTTCTGTCTAGCCTATCTAGCCTTTACGCTGAACGCGCGATAAGGAACTTCGTTCCAAAAAAATCAACACATAAGCGTGATTCCAGACGGGTAAGCATTCGGTATAATTGCTTGCCCGTATAAAGATACGGGCAAGCAATTATACCGAAATAAGTCAAAATATGAATAGAAAAACTTTTTAACATTTGGTAAACTGGAATCGGAGTCAACGATTTTGGTGTCGTTATTGAGTTATAAATATGTGTAGATAATGTAAGAAAAACAATTCAGAAGTAACAACACGTAGCACGCTACTGTAGCTTGTTAATTTATACGTGGGAGAGCCATGCTTCGGCACGAATGGGCCGGCTCGACCGGAGGAATACCTCGTTCTCACAGAAAACCGGCGTGAAACAGCACTTGCACTGTGTTTCGCCGAGTGATTGAGTTTACCGGAGGCCCAATCCCCTACTCTCCGTAATCGTGCAACGCACGGCAATGCACCTGCAGCTCTTCTGATGCTGCGAGTGAGTGCTGGCGACGGAAGTTGCTTTCAATCAGGTGACCCGTTTGCTCGTTTGCCCCCTTATTTCATAAAAAAAATATATGGTTTCAAGGAAATGTTGAGTTACTCTACTATATTATATTTACTTTATTATACTATGCTTGTTGTGTATTAGCATAGATTATATTAGTTGAGTTCATCTTAATAGTATGATGTTACCTCCGACTACGTGCGTGTAAAATCAAATCTGCTCACTCTCATGCAAATGGCACACAAATAATGATAGTAAAAATCAACCTTTCATTCTTCATTTTAGTTTCTAAAGCACATGCTTAACAGCTTTTAAATACAACTCAAGTAAACTAGAAACTAAAGTTTTATTGCCAGGTAATTCACGAGATATACGCAGTTAAATCGTCTGATAGACGCAATTTGGACTAGACAATTTGGCTAGCGTTTAAATCACACCTAAGCGCCCGTTAGCGATAACGACACGCCACTACATCGCGATTTGTCCCCCCTCTGCCCCCCCTGGCCTTCCCCCCTCTCCCCTCGCCCCGGGCGATTATTGCAACTACCCACATTAGCGATAATTACGCCGGTAACGATCATTGTTTTACCGTTTGAGCGACGTCATGCGTTGCGCGTCATCGTTACGTCGCCACGCTTCGAAATACCCCATTTAGGTTTAATGAGGGTATTATATTTTGATTATAATTTATTGTTATTATGTGGAATTTTTATGATGATAGATCTGAAGCTTCTAAATTGAGTTTTGTGCAATGACAATGTTGCCACCCAAAGACATAATTGCTAAATCTTCTTTCAACAATATTTTTTTTCACTTGATATGCAAATAATATATATTTTTTTTTATGAAATAAGGGGGCAAACGAGCAAACGGGTCACCTGATGGAAAGCAACTTCCGTCGCCCATGGACACTCGCAGCATCAGAAGAGCTGCAGGTGCGTTGCCTGCCTTTTTAAGAGGGAATAGGGGAGGGTAGGGATGGGAAGGGAATAGGGGAGGGTAGGGAAGGAATAGGGTAGGGGATTGGGCCTCCGGTAAACTCACTCACTCGGCGAAACACAGCGCTAGCTGTTTCACGCTGGTTTTCTGTGAGAACGTGGTATTTATCCGGTCGAGCCGGCCCATTCGTGCCGAAGCATGGCTCTCCCACGTAAATATAGTATATTTCATAACATAACATTACGAGTCCTTCGATCGCGGATTCTTGGAAATGCTATTGTATTCTATTGTTGTCGCGATCACCGGTGCTCTTATGGTGCTTGAGGCTCTTGTTTTTTCACTAGAATCAAGCACATATTAATTTATATAATTTACGTTGGTTTACGGAATGAATTATTTCCATGTAACTTTCGGTAAGTTACGAGAGTATGAAAGAGAGAGTGGTATTATAGACGTACACACTTGATGACTATAAAATGTTGCATAGCTGGCCCGGTTTCAATGAAATTGGTCACCGTCACTGAAACCGGTAGATAGGATTATACTGTAAATTGTATTGAAATGAAAGTACCACATAAAATCAACAAACTTACAGTGACTACTTATCTCAGGTTCATTTGTAACGGTTGCGTTGAACGCAAAAACCGGAACGCTCAGCAAGGTGAGGAGTTCTGTTCATTAACGGGGGAGTTCCAACCCCTAAACCCCTAACCACTAAACCCCTATAGGGGTGCGAGTGTTCGTGTCGCCCACCATTTGTAACCGTTTTTGTGGGTCTAGAAGTCTAGATAGTGCTTCTTACGTGCCTGGGTGGTCTAGAACTCAATTTATAGGTCTCAAGTAAGCGGTTTTAGACTTCCGCAGATAACTGTTATTGCTGACAGTCTGTCTAACGCTTGCTGACTTCTTTACTGGCTAAAATACTGCTAAGTGTCTTATAATATAAGAAACGAAATGTTGCCCGCAACTTCCTTCCCATAGTTGTCGCGCGATTTGCTTTTCCAGGATTTATTTAGGGCCAACCCACACGCACCCCAACCACGCCACATCGCAACGACAAAATGCCGTCGAGCGGTGGTTACGTGTGAATGGTGTCGCTGCAGCTTTTTGTAGTTGCGTTGTGGTACCGACAAAATGCCGAGGTGGTGGCGTTGTCGTCAGTGGTTGCAATGTGGTTACGTACGAAAGTCAATGAAACGGAGGGGGGAAGAGCGCGGGTGTGCGCACACTGTCATTGCATCGACACAACGTTGTGGTTGCGATGTGGTCGGTATCACACAAGTGTGTGTGTGTGTGTGAATGGTCTAGTTCATTTATAGCGAAATATACGCCCGACCACGTGGTGTGGCTGTGGTTGTCGTGTGTTTGTGGTACGTGTGGGTTGGCCCAAAAAGTATATTTATTGTACATATATTCAAAACAAAATCAGTTTAAGTGGCAACGCATTGATGTAACTGACAATCAGACGTCAGGGTGAGTGCGTGCACTAACTCATTTACTTAAAGGTGGAAGTTTATTTCGCGGAATATTGCTAAAAATAATAACAAACTAAATTTTTTATACAATCCAACTAAATAAATAACCTACGTAAGGTTACTTATCTGCGTAGAAATCAAAATACCAAAAAGTCATTCAATGGCATAAAGCTTTTCTAAAGGCGAAAATATTCTTCCTCGAAGTTAAATTGACTGCTAAATTCAGTTAATAACTTCCAAATTAAGGAGCCATACAAAAACCAACAAACATAACTCGGTGGAGTTATAATTAACAAAGTTGTTCTCGGTATAGCAGTGTGTCATCTTAACTTGATTTTATCATAGTTATATTATAATTTCATTGATTAATATTGCCTTGTTGGCGATATATTAGATAAATATTGCCCGCAACTTTGTTGCGACAAAATTCGTATATCGCGCAGGATTATAATATAGGCATTAGGCAACAGAGGGTAATTATAGGCATGTACTAACACTTTTGACGCTGTGGCCATCCAAAACTGTACCTACGAAAACTATGAAGATGACTACGAAAAAGAAAACTGCACAGTTGTCTACGAAAACTGTGCAGATTTTTACGAAAAATGGTATCTACAAATAAAAAACCGTACAGGTTGCCTACGAAAACTGCACGGGTCTATACGAAAACTGAACAGTGTACAGGTGTTTTATACGTGGGAGAGCCATGCTTCGGTACGAATGGGCCGGCTCGACCGGAGAAATACCACGTTCTCACAGAAAACTGGCGTGAAACAGCGCTTGCGCTGTGTTTCGCCGAGTGAGTGAGTTTACCGGAGGCCCAATCCCCTACCCTATGCCCTTCTCTACCCTCCCCTATTCCCTTCCCTTCCCTCCCCTATTCCCTTCCCTTACCTACCCTCCCTTATTACCCTATTCCCTTTTAAAAGGCCGGCAACGCACCTGCAGCTCTTCTGATGCTGCGAGTGTCCATGGGCGACGGAAGTTGCTTTCCATCAGGTGACCCGTTTGCTCGTTTGCCCCTTATTTCATAAAAAAAGGTGTCTACAAAAACTGTACAGGTGGTCACAAAAAAGTTACAGGTGTTCACAAAAAATGAACAGGTATCTACAAAAACTGTACAGGTGTCTACAAAAACTGTACAGGTGTCTACAAAAAACTGTACAGGTGTTCACAAAAAATGTACAGGTGTTCACAAAAAATATACAGGTATCTACAAAAACTGTACAGGTGTCTACAAAAACTGTACAGGTGTCTACAAAAACTGTACAGGTGTCTACAAAAACTGTACGGGTGCCAGCTACAGCTCCTAATGTAGCTAAGCTTAGTATTGTTTTACCTAAAATAAGTTACATTGTTTATGGGAATAGGCAATTAATTTGCCTCCTTCAAATCACTTGACCAAACACGACCTTAGGTTTAAGTAAAAAGTTTATTACCAATAAGGACGAGGTTCGTATTCCCATGGCAACTATCAAGAAGTTAGTCGGGGCGATTAAACGTCTGAGGTTTCCGTTCCACCTCTCCTAGGAGAGTTGCTGAGAGAGTGGACCATAAAGTGACGGTTTTACTGTGGGAGAGAGTGGATTAATGTACCTATAGACAAGTAACCTTAAATTTTATACCTATCTAAATTGATTTTTTATTACTATTGAGGAGAAGTGAGTTACTGACTGTTTAACGGACAGTTTTAAAAAGTGGGTATAATATTCCCGCACTTTTAAACATTTAAACAGTCTTCACCTGCTGACCAATAGTATGCAAGCATTCTACTCTTGTAATTTGTATAGTTCAAGATGATAGAGAAATCTTTGTTGACAAATTACTGTTTAAAGTTTTTCTGTGGTCTTCGATACAAAACCTAAAAATCTAAACTACTGTTACATAATATTATGTAGCTACTCTATTTTTCTAAATTATTTTGATGTTTTTCGGCCAACAATAGCAGTTCTCCCTCCTGGTCATTTGGCACAGGTTTACCGAATACACTTTCTATGCTAACCAGATGCAGATATATTACATTTTCCCGTAAATGTCTTACAATCGACGTTAAAAGTGAAACTTATTAAAATTACTAGTTTTTAGTCTGTTTGTCTGTGTTTGTGTGAAATAAATGGGAATGAAAGCTCAGCAAAGACGTGCAGTATTAGGTACTCACTAGGGACCATCCACAAATTACGTCACACAATTTTTAAGCCCTTACTTCAAGAAAGTGTGACATAGGCACGTTACCCTTTTTTGAGTACTTTTAACATGACTGTATTGGTTATACCAAATGTATAACCAACCCCTCTCCTCCTCCTTGCTGTTACGTAATATGTGGATGCACCTCTACAGCGTTTTTCTTCCACTTAGGTAGGCTATGAGGAAATAGCATCTTTTACCACATTTATGACAAACTGTTTTTACCGAAACTTATGTGCATCGCTCGCCAGCGCGTCTCGCCAAGTGCGTTAGAGCAAAGTGTCGCGCGACCGCCGCCGATAGCTAAACGACACAGTTTGGCTACGTGCCCAATGGCGGCATTATATAAAACTCATATCACTAGCGATAATTAGCTGGCGATCAGCATCAGCTTGGCTCAGTAACCAATTATATAGAAAAATAGCTAAAGTGATAGATAGACAAAGATCTGTCATTTCGTCACTAACATCTGTTATTTTATATTCCTTTGAATTCATCATTCAGTAAATTCTTACAAATATTATAATTATTGTGAAAGTATGTCTATCTGTCTGTTACCTCTTTACGATGAAAACGCCGAACTAATAGTAGAAAGATACAAATAGGGCCCGGAAAACGACATGGTAAGTTTTTAGTAGTTCCCGTCACGTGAATTTAATGAAAATGGGTGTGGAATTCATAATTGTCTACTTTCTGGCCCCTTTTGTTTTATAAAATGTTTATATCCTGAAAATCTTCTGAAAAACTATAGTATCAAGGTGACGTGAAACTAGGTTTATTGTTTACCAGTAATTACATACACAGTTCATAGTTGTTTTGCTTTGATATTATGACTTTTAAGTCATTGGCATAAAAGCTCTGTCGGAAGTAAAACAAAACGAAACAATTTACACCAAAACACAGCAATCGCGTCAACAGTAAAACAAACTATGTCTTAAAACATGAGACGAGATACGAAAATTTCTTACTGATATTCATACTTTCAAAAATGTGCCTTTGTGTCTATTCTTAAATATTAAATCGCATAAATGAATTAGATGATATTTCAGATATAGACACCCTGAACTCAGGACAGGACAGCCTTTTGCCTAAAAATTTGTGGTTTTGTACGGTTAAATTTGGCGTAGCGAACATAAAACACTTTACTAATCTAGACACGCGGTAGCATGTCATGTCAAGTTCAAGTATAACAGAACTGTCAAGCTGCACCGTGTGTAATATTACACGAACCATTTGCAGCCTCTTTTGACCCCCTCATAATTCAGAAACTATTGCACGTAAACGTTTCAAATGTGGGTCATATATTGAGACCTGCAAGATTAATATATGACCTAAATTTCATAATAAAGATTATATACTGTGTATTAATACGCTGCGTGTATTAATTTAACTATATACGTTCTGTTTTTCCAACGTGCCAGGCAAATACAAGCTGAAATTGTATAACTATTCGCTTCATTTTATTACGAAGTGGACTACTTTACTTAATGTCTTGTGACTCGCCTCGTAGCTCGCACCATAAACGTATCACATCAAAACCATCTAAGCGTAATGCAAAATCAGTTTCAATAAAAAACAGTATTAATCCCGACGACCCCAGTCCCAGTCCCGGCAATCCCGTAGTTGTAGTTGGAGACGTCGATGTGTCGCTTTACGACACCGTAAACCCTCGCCTCGTCAGCTACTATTTCATATTTAAGGGTGGGACACATTCGAGGAAAATATATTTTGTTGCGTTAGCTGAAAGAGGAAATTCTGATTTGTTAAAAATAACGGAGTGGACTTAGGGCCTGTTTCACCACTTCCTGATAAGGCTATCCACCAATTAACTTGACAGAGGAGAATCTGTCAATAAAGTTGTGAATAGCCTATTAGGCACTTTATCAGAAAATGGTGAAACATACAGGCCCTTAGAGTCCTCAATTACTTTTTTTTATATTTAAGTGTGAGACACATTCATTGATCGGAATTTGTAGCGCTGAAAGAAATAATACTGATTTGTTTAAAAAAAAACGGGCTGCACTTCAAGCTCATAAGTTATTTTCGTACTATTCCATATTCAAGGGTGGGAGACATTCGTAAAGGAATTTGTTTCGTTAGCTACAATCCAAAAAAAATATTAAGAAGAGAATTAGAAGGGACAAAATTTGTCTAAAAAACAGATGTGTGTGTGTGTCGGCAGAAGTGAGAACGAAACAGCAGTTATACATTTGCAGCGTAGTAATAAAGGAAGTATTACTATCTCGCCTACGCCGATCTTACGGTCTATACTCATTCTAGTCCACCCTATAGCTATGTCCACACAATGTAATTTCATCTTCAATTTTCGTCATCATCTTTTTATTCAACTTTAGTTTGGCATATTCAATAATTATTGTATGCGTCAAAATCCACCCGCGTTGGAAACATGCGATGTTGACTGCGCTATAACGCATGCCCTTGATGAATATGATGAACAAGAAAAGGCACAGTGTGGACAAAGCTTATGAGTTTTCGATCAAGTCACGTTTTGTGACACAAGTATTTGACAGAAAAGTCCGCTCAAAAGAAAGCTCCGCTAAAAAGTTTTTATTTCAAAAATGTAGTTTAAAAGTTAAAGTCTTATAATTAACTTAAAACTTTCCTTCTAGAAACCCACCACGAGACGTAATTGTAGTTTTAAAACATATTAGGAGTTAGGACTGGATTAAAATAGTATTATTGTTTAATTAGAATCCATCTCTAGATTCGTAACGAGTAAATGGTCTTACTTTAGTAAGTCAGCGTCCGTTGGAAAGCAAAGAAGCACTGAGATTGTTTAAACTTATCAAATGAGATAAAAGTATAAGCTTTGGCTTGTCAAATGATTTAATTATTTTATTATTAACTAGATGACGCTCGCAACTCCGTTGCGCCAAAACTAGTTAATCGCGCGGGAACCGTACATTTTTTCCGGGATAAAAGTCCTATGTCCTTTCCCGGGCCTCAAAGTATCTCCATACCAAATTTCAGCAAGATCGGTTCAGCGGTTTGGTGAAGAGGTAACAGACAGACAGATAGACAGACAGACACACTTTGGCATTTATAATATTAGTATGGAAGTATGAATATGTAGATCATTTTATGTTATCCAACACCTAAAAAACCACAAACCTTAGAAAAAATCTTTGGAAATCATCGAGTTATTGGAAAATTCAGGAGAAAATAAGTGTGTAGGAGCCTTAATACGAGCCAAAAGTGTTCCATGTAGATATTTTATTACTGTTCAATTTGGGTGCGATCAATTTTAATAGCTCATACTATGTGTAGGGATTTAGGATTCTGAATTGTACTGGTTTGAGTCGCTCATAAAAATCCTATAACGTTAAATTAAAGTAGGGTAAAAATATTTAGATCGCTGAACAAGTTTTTACTAAAATGGCCGAATCATAGAAAACACTTTCTAAGTCAAATGATAAAAATCAAAGAAATGTTTACTCGGTTATTCGACTTGTTCGATTGACTGAATAATAGTAAGTAGGTAATCATAATTCAAACGGCCGAATAATAGCATTTTCTACTCAAAAGCCAATATTGATTCGAATACCTTAAAAGTAATTTTTTGCTTTCAAATCAACACTATTGAAGGAATAAATAGCCGAATGAAAGTTGGGCAGAAATCTCGTTACGAAGACGCGGCGCCACTGACAGTAGCCATTTTATTACGGTCCTAAGGGCAGGGCAGCCCTTTCCGCACTGGAGATAAGATGTAAGGGTCTCGCGAGCCCTACACTGTGCAGTTTAATCCTTCCGGGACATTTGGGCGTTAGCCCTTGGGTAGGACTGTAAGATATTGTGAAGCGACTTGAGCAGAATATTATCTAGGAAGTATATTATTATAGCTATAGATTAGTGCTTGTTTGTGTTTTTGTTTTACTAACATAGCTGTATTTTTAAGAAGTTAAAAGAAGATATCGTTATCATCGTAGTATTTATTTAATATCTAATAACATAAATTCAGTACACCTTTATTTCTAAACAATATGACGTCCGCAACTCCGTTGCGCCAAAATTCGTAAAAAAGTGTGAAGAGTTAACAGACAGACAGACACAGTTTCCCATTTATAATATTAGTACGTATACTCATGAGTCATGACAATATATATTTTCGAGTATACTAATACACGCACCGCGCGGTACAAGACGTAGCGATGGTGTGAGGACACGAACAACTGCAGATCCGACTTTTAATATTTTCCCCGCCGATTACAAAACCTCTCGCAGCTGCAGGCCGAAGATTACTTTGCAATTGAAAACAAATAATAATAAATACGGAGCACGTCCCGGGAAATTGGAAAAGAAAGGAAAAAGAAGCGCAGACGATACCGACAAGTTATACTTATAGTTGTCGAGAAGTTACGTAATTGGACTGTATTAAAACTATGGTACAGGCGGAAAAGTGAATATAACACTGATAACGCAAGTTGAACGTATAATATTTTTACTTAGAGATTAATATCTTATATCTTTAAACGAGTAATTCTTGTATATATATATATATATATATATATATATATATATATATATATATATATATATATATATATATATATATATATATATATATATATATAATTGGAATCTCGGAATTGGCTCCAACGATTTTCATGAAATTTAGTATATAGGGGGTTTCGGGGGCGATAAATCGATCTAGCTAGGAATCATTTCTAGAAAATGACATTTTATTCGTGTTTTATCGAATACCGAGCAAAGCTCGGTCAAATAGCTAGTGATAATAATATAATATCGATGGACGTTTCACACCACCACATACCACCATCAGTCTGGTGCTGAGTACATGAAGGACTTGTGTTACAGATATCAGACAGCGAAAATATATTAATACTTGTATACTATACGTACATTGAAAACTTTTTGTTCCGTAGGCGCAACCAACACCGCGAACTCCGGCTCGAGCGCCGACCACGCGCTCAACCATTGGGCCACAGAGGTCGTCAAATATTGAAGTAAGTCAATTTGCTAATAGTATGCAGTATTCGAGTATACCACCTCGCTTGGTGGAAATCTTCCTTTGCCCTCAGCATACACAGCAAAATAACGTTTGCCGGATCAGCTAGTTTAATTAGTAAAATTCTCGTGTCGCGTTGTTTGTTGCCAATGTCCTCCGAAATTTCTCACCCAAATAAATTAAACATATTGATAGCAAATCATCGTTTGTCAGGTCAGCTAGTAAATCTTGAATGATATTATGTTTTCAAATTCGAATCATAACATTAATATTATAATATTATGTCTAATATTTTAGAAGCCTATGAATTTAAAATATATTTTTCACGAAAGATCAGAAGAACATTGGTATGCGCCAGTGAGCCTCCAATATAGTTCGATAAAGTAATAAAAACTGGCTGAGCGCGAGTTGGATTTGCGGAGGGTTCTGTACAAAACGCTTTTTAGCATTCACTGAAGCACTTAACATTTTTATAGTGTTTTAGTATTGTTATTATTGGCTAAATGGCTATCTAGCTGTCATGATTGTGTCATGAGTCATGACTCATGACTTATAAACGTTAAAATTAAAGATCACTTCAGGCCCAGATGGGCGCCGCGTTTCCTAGATCTTGTGATCGGGTCATGATTACTGTTAAGGAAACACAATCTACGTTGAATGCCATAATCAAAAACCTCATTTTTAGGTTGTAACCCACACTAATATTATCTTGATCGTGGGAAAACTAGACACAATGCTATTCAATTGTTATCGCGGTCGCCGGTGACCGCTTGGGGCTTGAGGCGATATTATAAATGCAAAAGTGTATTCGTCTGTCTTTTACCTCTTCACACCCAAACTGCTTCACCGATTTTGCAGTTTGGTATGGAGATACTTTGAGTCTCAGGAAAGTAAAAAGGATACTTTTTATCCCAAAAAAATGTTCGGTTCCCGCGTGATATAAGAATTTTGTGCGCAACGGACTTCTATATTAATTGACCAGCATAGGTTAACGCAGAGATGCCATAATACAGAACAGATACATCGTATATGTTTGTTGGTAATATGGTTTTATTTTCATTCTTTTCATCAAAAGGTTTTCGAGAACGGAACCCTAAAAAGTAATTATAATTTATGAGATATTCGATAACACCGATATAAATATTAATTAATGTCACAGGCCGCTGCGTTTCTCTTATATCTCGGGACTTTTTGACCTCAACCTTTCACCTTGATCAGATACATCTAGAATACACATCACTTCAATATCATGAGTATGAACATTTTCAGTTTTGACATAAGCTCTATACTTTTTCTATCAAACTTCTCCATAAATAAGTATTTGAGTGCGCTATTAAAAATGGAGTTGTCAAGATTTCTAAAGGTTCCTCGAGCCGTTCAATATTGTTTGTATGAAACTCCTTACTGCAACGCACACTAAGCGGAACCGTAACGTAATCGCCTCGCCTCGGAAGGGGACAGCGGTCAGCGAGCCGAAAGCGAGGTGTGGCCTAGCCGTAGCCGAGTTGACGTACAGGCGCTAACTGATACTCTTTGGTAATACGTGCATACGTTAGGTTGACGCCTGGTTGACGCCTAGTTGACGCCTGGTTGACGGTGAGGCGAAGGCGATACGGTGACGATCCCTTTCCGAGTTGATACGTATGCTGTGACCATATTAAGTCAGCGTAGAATGTACAGGAATAAATTCTTCGTCAGCGTAGACCCTCTACGACGGCGTAGAAGGTCTACGAAAGTATCTAAGTCCTTAGTCATGTCAAGCTTCTTTTGTATTATATCGCGTAGCCTATTACTATCAAGATATTACCTTCCTCGCTCCTGTGACGTCACGCCGGCCACGTCGATTGCCCACGTAACGGCTATATCGCATTTCATAACTCGTGAACGTGGACATAAGTATTCTAGATGTGATAGCAGAATTATTATTATGTACTGAAACGCCCGCAACTCCGTTGCGTCAAAATTCATTTATTGCGATTAAAACCGTAACCGTAAAAAGTATCCTGTGTCCTTTCCCGAGGCTCAAAGTATCCCAATACCAAATTTCAAAAAAATCGGTTCGGCAGTTTGGGCCTGCAGATGTAACAGACAGATACTAAATTTTCGCATTTATAGAGGTAAATGATAATATAAGTATAGTTAGTCAGTAACCTCGTTCAAATTAGCCACAAGACAGGACTTCTAACAATGTAGTTTATATGGCATAATAGTTTAGAAATTAGAATCAGAGAGATCAGTAACGATACGAAACGAGACGAGATGGTGCGAGACGCAATGCAATAATATGCGGGCTCTACACTCGCGGCGCGAATTGCGGCCGCGACTCGCGGATGCTACGTGCCGTGAACACGATGCGTTCAAATACGAAGCCGCGAAGCGCAAACACGAAGCTGCGAAACCCTCCACACTCGCGGTTCACGGCTTTCGCGGGCTTTAACACCGCGAGTGTGGGGCCCGCAATAGAAAAATGATACGCATGTGTAATGTCTTTTTTATGCATTACCACCTATCGTCATGTACACTCCTCCTTCTAATTGATTATTGTCAGCAAAAGCTGTGTTTTATCAATGAATACTTACTGTATTGTCTTAATTACAACAAGTCACATCTAGTAGACTCTGCCATTCCCATCACGTCCACCGACCGCTGACGGATTGTTCCCCCCTCCCCATTCTCACCGCGCTCTATACAAACAGGACTGAGGGCCATCACACTGAACTGCGACGACGCACTGGATAAATCTAAACTAATATATGCGAATCGTATCGACGCTACAAGCATTTACATCGGATATAACACGTCTTGTTCTATTTGAAAAATATTTTGCTGTTAAATAACTTTTGTGAATAAGAAAAATTGTTATTATTGTTTCAAAGTGCATTAAACCTAAACCTGCAATTAAACTGAAACTATAAGCCTAGAACTCTATAATATTATGCACTTGACAGTTTAAGAATATATTAGATCGAGCTTTTGGCCGCGGCTTCGCTCGCGTTAAGAAGGATTATAAAATACAAACTTTCATCCTCTATTTTAACCCCTTGGTGTTGGAATTTATCAAAATCCTTTCTTAGCGGATGCCTACGTCATAACATCTACCTGCATGCCAAATTTCAGCCCAATCCGTCCAGTGGTTTGGGCTGTGCGTTGATAGATCACTATGTCAATCAGTCAGTCACCCTTGAGTTTTATATATATAGACTAACGGTACCCAAAGTAGAAACTAAGTCTGATTATGTAATATGGTATGTAATAAATGAATTATAAATTATAGTTATGTATACTGTATACCGGTGCTATGTACATACGTTATTAGATAATGTCTACAAAGATGTATTCGGAGAAAAAAACGCGAGTTCTTCATTGACCTTTTGAATACAAAGCCTTGCACTTTCTGCGTTGCGTTTGAAAAAAGCGTTGTCGCAACGCAGCTCTCTGCGTTTCCGCACTCGCGTGTACAAGCCCATAAACTTATGAGTAATGCGTGATACACACCGGATATGCCCGAAATATATTGTTACGGACAATACCTTTCCGATCCGAGTCGAAAGGTTTCGCCAATAATATGGAGTGCTACAAAAATACGATACTGTATAGGTGAAACGACAGGTACATGCCAAATCCGTGGTGAATTACTTTTTCTGTAGAAATAGAAAGTTGTACTACTTATTCATCGTATTGATACACATATAGTAAAGCTAGTATAGCTAGTATATAAGTGCTGTATAAAGCTTACACATGACACTTTAGAAATAATATCCCTGAAATCTACAATAGAAAAGTTACAAACGGAACTTACCTCAGCCCACGATGAAATCGGAAATTTGAATCTGGAGATTACTGACTTGAAAAAACAACTGGAAGTATGCAATAAGAAGTATTGTATGTTAAAATCCATCTCAGAAAGTCATGATATTACACCAAGGAAATCACTATGCACACCGAAATCAGCCAAAATATCAAAAACAATTACAAAACTGACAAAATCTTTAACACCACACTATATAACACCATTACGGGAAAACATTCAAGATTTAACAACGAATAATTATTGCTTATCACAACATAAAACTATGGAATCGACGAACACTGCAAATAACGACATCGCGTCCCAAGGACGAAACACTACTGAAGGGCATTTGAAGCAAAGTGAAGTAATACACGTATTAGGCGATCAACAGCTGACTAACTTAACAGTAGGCATTCATAATAAGTTATGTAAATTAAAAAACTTTCATAATCATTATTATAGTGTACAAGGATTTGTCAAGCCATATGCTACTAGCGACATAATATTACAATATTGTGATCAGTTATGTAAATCCAAGGTGTTAACTAAAAATAGTATTATTGTAATTGGTGTTGGTAGTAATGATAAGAACCTATACAAGCTATTTACTAACCTTTGCAATACCTTGAGCAAACTTTCAAAGACAATAGTGTTCATAATGGGAGTAAAATACAACCGGTACCTAAATACTAAGCTTCTTAATAACGTAATCTGTTCAATAGTTAAGAATTATGATAATTGTTTTTATATTCATTCAGACGAAACTATACATTCAGTGCCTACATATTATTATAACAATTATAATGAGAATTTACACAATTTATGGTTAAAAATTAAATCTTTATTATTAAAAATGACATTTAAGAAAAATTACCAAAATAATAAAAAAATTGGATTACACTCTATACGGTCTGCACACAAATTAGACAAAAATAGGAACAAAAAACCACAAATACATATCCTAGGAGATCATCATATAAAGGGTCTTAGCCATATGATACACAAATATAGACAAAATAGGGGAACAATAAATATTCGGTATTAGGGATTGTAAAACGAAATGCTACCTACTCGCAGTTGTTTAACATTAGCAATGAATCAGCAAGTTTGTTCACAAAGATTGACTATGTTGTTTTAGCTGCGCAGGTGAATGAAAGGAACTTAAATTCATTTATATCTATTATTACATACACACTTAATAAATTAGCTCAAACTAATGTTATTATTGTTCCATATTTCAGGAGTAGTGAGTATTACATTTCAAATAATATACAAACTAAATTAACATCGACTTTCACAGATTTTCCTAATGTAAATATTGTTAATATTAGGAACTTTATATACCAAAATTCTTTCTTAAAAGAAATATGTCATAAAATAAATATAAGAATTGACAGTAACGATTATGAGACTACATATATATCAGGTTTTAAATAGAAAATTAATGAACATAAAAATAATTTTAACTTCAACAATAATAAAAATTTAACAACAAATATCATACAGAATAAAATAACACAATACTTTAAAATTATACCTAGGAATGTAAAAAATAATGAAAATTCTTTTTTATATCGAACAAAAACAAACTAACTTTATTCCATCAAAATATCGCTGGAATTTTAAATAAATTGGACATGTTACAAATAGCCTTAACAACAGTCTTGCACTCAAAAGTAGGGTCTGTGGATATAATATGTTTAAGCGAAACATTTTTGATAAAAAATTCAGAAAAAAAATTACAAATTCCTAACTACAAAATTGCCGCTTATTTTTCGAGGAAAAACAAAAAAAGGGGCGGTACTTGTATTCTGGTTAAAAATGGTCTAAAGTTTAAAAATCTACATTTATGTGAAGATTATGGTAAAGAACGTGTTTTTGAATGCTGCGGAATAGAATTAATTAGCTTCAATATAATAATAATTTGCATATACAGGGTTCCTAAAGAAGACATTAACATATTCTTAAATAGTCTTGACTCTCTGATAACAGATTTTAGTCATTTAAATAATAAGAATATAATTTTATGTGGAGACTGGAATATCGACTTAATGAAAGATTCAAATGAACATAAAGAATTGAGGTCCTTACTACTTAACCATAACTTACAGACTAATATAAATATACCTACAAGAGGCCGATCCAGCATTGACCTTATTGCTAGCAATTTAAAAACATATAAATCAGATGTTCACCACTTAGCCCTTTCAGACCATGAAACTGGTCAGACAATTACTTTTCCTGTAAATAAAAAAAATAAAAAAATAATAAAGAATGACTACTATTTCACAAAACGAAGGGATTTTCATTCAGACAATATTAATAAATTTTTGAATGTAATGGCAACACTAACATTTAATGACGTACATAATCAGACAGATTGTGAAGAAAGTTTTAAAACTTTTTATGATAATTTCATTTTGTTTTATAATCTTTGCTTCCCCTGGATAAATATTAAAATAAAAAATCAGCCTATAAAAATGGGTTGGCTAACGAAAGGAATTAAAAGGTCGTGTGTAGTTAAACGGATGCTGTATTTAAAATATAGATATGAGGCAACAAATAAAAACTATTTATTACAGAAATATAAAAAATATACACAGATTTTAAAACATTGCATTAATACATCTAAAACTAGAAATAATAGCAAGTTTTTGAAAATGTCCAAAAACAAATGCAAAGCCACATGGACATTAATAAAAAATAATAGTGACGAAAAAAGCCCACGTAACAATATTGACACAATAGAAGTAGGTGATAAACTATACACAGAAATATCCGACATTGCTAAATTATTTAATGATTACTTTATTGACATAGCAAAAAATAATAATAATTCAATTGACGTAGACGATGACATTATTACATATGACAATATAATTGACAATGAAACAAATTCAATATACCTTTCTCCTCTTATTCCGAATGACATTTATAAAATTATCAATTCTCTTAATAATACTCAAGCTACTGGTTACGACCACGTTAATACTAAAATTATTAAACTATCTGCAAAATATATTTGCTACCCAATTTGTCATATAATAAATTTATCATTTGAGCAAGGACATTTTCCATCATCATTAAAAATATCTGTTGTTAGACCTCTTTATAAAAAAGGAGATACAAATAAATTAGCTAATTATAGGCCAGTTACACTAATACCAGTAATTTCTAAAATCTTTGAAAAAGCTATGCAATCAAAAATAGTGCACTACTTCAATGCAAAAAATCTAGTTAGCAAACAGCAATTTGGCTTTATAAAAGGTAGTTCTACAACACTTGCATGTTTTTCATTAACAAAACAAATAACCGAAGCAATTGATAAGAAATTATCTGTGGCGGCAGTTTTTCTCGATATGAGTAAAGCTTTCGATTTTGTTGATCACAAACGTTTACTAAATAAATTAGCTAGATATGGTATTAGAGGAAATGCATATAAATGGATTAAATCTTACCTTAAAGACAGAAAGCAATGCACTGAAATAACTCGTATTGTGAAAAATAGAGAAATTACATATAGATCTGAATATAGTGTCAACACTTGTGGTATACCACAGGTAGTATGCTAGGACCTGACTTGTTTAAAATGTATATAAATGAGTTACCTAATATTTTAAAACACGAGGGGGTTATGTTTGCAGACGATATAACTATAATAATTAAATGTTTAAAACAACTTTTAAATGAAGAAATCCTAGAGGAAGTTAAAAAAGTAACGAAATTTTTAAAGAATAATAATTTAGAGGTGAATCTAGAAAAAACCAAAATAATCAAATTTCATAAATCAAGTGATAATAGTGACCAAAAACTAGAAATCGAACTCAATCCGATCAAATGCGTATCTTCAACTAAATTCTTAGGTTTTGTCGTAGACAAAAATTTAAATTGGAAAGAGCACATAGATCATGTATGCAATAAACTAAATAGGTTTGTATTTGCTCTTAGAAGGATTAAAAATATCGTCTCCAAAGATGCAGCTCTAACAGCATATCACGGCTATGTCTCATCGACATTAAGGTATGGGCTGGTATTGTGGGGTAATTCAGTCGAACTAAACAGAGCATTCATAATACAAAAAAAATGCATTAGAGCTATGACCGGAGCTGATAGACGTGCTCATTGCAGACCGCTATTCAAGAACTTGAAAATACTTCCTCTGGCGAGTTTATACATTCTCGAATCTTGTTTATTTATAAAAAAATATTATACACATTTTGAACAAGAAAAAAACACAGAAAATAATAGACATAAAAGAAGTTTTAAGAAAATTACAGTACCAACGCAACGTTTAGCAATCCATAGTAAAAATGCGTACTGCATGAGTATTAAAATATACAACAATATACCAGATAAATTCAAAAATGACGATATTACATTAAATAAATTTAAAAAAGAATTGTTCAACTGGCTCTTAGACAAATGCTACTATACGACCCAAGATTTCTTAAATGATATTATAGTCGAAAAGAAATTTAATTTTAATAGATTTTAATTATTAAATTGAGTAGTATATTATTTTTTTAAGAAGTCAAATTAATTAAACTATATTTTATGATATGAATGATTTGACATTTAAAATTTTTATTGTATTTTAACCACCTTTATTGTATCTTAACCAGTTTCTATGATTTTTTGCACCATATTTTTATTGTCATGATTATATCATAATAATTATTATTTAATTGATAGTATTTTCTTTTAAGGAATTGAAATGAATTTTACTAATTATTAAGTATTATTTAATTGATTGTAATTATTTTTAAGAAATTAAAATGAATTTAACTAATTTAAATATGAATTAATTGACATTTAATTTATTTAATTGTATAGTTAAATATATAGTTGTCATGACTTTCTTGACAAACTATATCTTCGACCATTATTTGACTGTTTTATATATATTTTTTTATGATTTCAGGATGTTTTGACTGAGTATTCGTATTTACATTTATTTTTTTCATAACTTTTTGAGGATTGTATTATAATTTATTTTAGATTCTATTTAAATATCTGTTTGTTATTAATTATAGTAATAAAGCATGATTTTTTATATTTAAAAATATTTCCACGCCCTAGAGGCAGAAATTGTGAACTATAAAAATAATAATAATAAGAACATTGTAACCAATTTCATGGAAATAAAGACTTACTTACTTACTTACTTACTAAAATATAAAATGGTCATCTAAATAAAAATGGGCCAAGTGCGAGTCGGACTCGCTCACGAATGGTTCCGTACCGTTATATAGCAAAAATGGGGCTAAAATTGTGTTTTTTGTATGGGAACCCTCCTGAATTTTTTATTTAATTTTATTATTTTTATAAATTAATAATGAACATATATAATATAATCAAGGACTTTGTGACAAGAACCCCTGTTACTATTATTGATATCGAGCAAAAAAGGCAAAAAATGACGTTTGTTGTATGGGAGCTCCCCTTAAATATTAATTATATTTTGTTTTTAGTATTTGTTGTTGTAGCGGGAACAAAATATATACACAATCTGTGAAAATTTTATGAGTCTAGCTATAGCAGTTCTTGAGTTACAGCCTGGAGACACAGACAGACAGACGGACAGACATCGAAGTCTTAGTAATAGGGTCCCGTTTTTACCCTTTGGATACGGAACCCTAAAAGGAAATGTTTAAGTCGTGTAGACTCCGAAACTGTTAAAAACTAATTTTGATAAACTTTGGAACATATTATATTATGTATAAATAAGGCGACGACAATATGCTATTAAAATAGCAGATAATATGGGCCGAATGTACGGTTTCCACATGGTAGCTGTAGTGCGCACGAGGTTACATACATAATGACCACCAAGTTTCACTGTATAATATTAGTATAAATATAGTAGTATTATATAGTGTTGAATGGCAAAGAAACTTAAGATATGACAATATTAAAAAAAATATATATCCACAACCGAATATATAACCTCCTCGTTTTTTGGAAGTGGGTTAAAAAGTTCTCATTATAACAAAGAGCAAATTGCTCTACAATAAACTATATTACTGACCAATCTTTCATTATACATTTGTGCAAACTGCGTGTTAAAATAAAAAAAATTAAATCTTTGGATTTCCTTCAAGTCTCGTTTCAAAGAAATGAGCATCAAAAATTACTTGAAGCGGTTGCAACTTCCGAAACATGTTATACAGTGTAATGCACGATTATGATAATTCCCTGCACAGAGCACCGCCGCGCAGAGACAACTTCGGTGTTGCCAACTCGCGGTGCCCAACTTTATTCAAATTGTTGCAATTTTTCCCCACTCGCCCGCAACCTGACGGAGTTGCGTTTAGAAACAGATTCAACTTATTATAATTTGAAATCTTGCGAACACACGCCGTAGAAATGTTTAATAAAACTTGAATTTTCTTGGAGCGAGGAATATTTTTAAACCTTTCTAATTTACCTAAACCACGAGGACGGAAAATTCCGTATAAGATTCTTTCATCTTTGGAAGTTATGAAAGACACCGCGCCTGTAATGGAATTGCGATCTTACGTCTACATGTTATAGCCCAAATTTCTTTGTGTATTTTTGGGGGCCTAATGACGGATCTCATACGGGGGCACACAGAGGCCCCCGCGGTAATTCTGTTTGTCATAGTTAGCGGAGTCCTTGCCCCGGGCGCGGGCGATCGACCAGCATCGACTTGGGGGAAACAAGTTACGAGTTGGAGCGGATAAAGTAGAACGAAATCGCTTTACCAAGTTGAGATGCTACAGACACGTAAAACTTATAACACTCCTTTGTGCTTAACAGTTGTTAAAAATCTTTTATTAAGACCTTCGATCACTAATATACTTATTTTATTAAAACTTTAAAAAAATAATATATTAGTTGTTTGTGTAAAGTCCTAAGCCACATGGCGGGTAGATTCGACACAGAACGATATCTTTTTAACAACCTAGAAACTCCACCCAGCTTGAGTGACCCCTCTCCACCAAGCCAATGTCACAACATCTAAAGGCAAAGGGTGGAGCAGCATAAAATCTAAGGAAATCGGAAAATGTCGGATCTACTGGCCGCCACACCGACTGGGACCTCACCGTTCAAAACATTAATATTATTATTATGCAATTTATAAAACAATAAATATATATATTTATTTATTATATGTGTAACATATTATACTCTATTCTATTAAATATATATACACATACTAATATATTAAAAAAAAAATTATAAAAAAAAGTATCCATGGCGTGATGGACCACAATTAATTAAAATTCATAATATTATTTCAATTATCCTTGGTGCGAAAAATCTAAATAATAAAATAACAAAAAAAGGATATGGACGAACAGTCCATAGACGGCCACAATTTTATAATAAAAAAATGATAATAAATATAATAGTTGTAACATGTAAGTGTGTCCAGTAATGACTACGTCTAATTTAGACTACGTCTAGCTGCGACTCAGTCTTGTTGCCTTCGTGGCTCGACGAACGCTGACTTGAGTTATAATTCCATGCTTCAGCACGAATAGGCCGGCTCGACCGGAGAAATACCAGTAACAGCGCTTGCGCTGTGTTTCGCCGAGTGAGTGAGTTTACTGGAGGCCCTATCCCCTGCCCTTTTTCCTTCCCTACCCTCCCCTATTCCCATCCCTTCCCATCCCTACCCTCCCCTATAACCCTATTCCCTCTAAAAAGGCCGGCAACGCACCTGCAGCTCTTCTGATGCTGCGAGTGTCCATGGGCGAGGGAAGTTGCTTTCCATCAGGTGACCCGTTTGCTCGTTTGCCCTTATTTCATAAAAAAAGGGCCTCATTTCACCTACCGAGTAGAGTGGCGAGACCAATTTGATTGGCCGAGAGCTGTTTCTCGGCACTGTCTCGCCACGCTACTCGGTAGGTGTAACAAGGCCTTTAAAGAGAAGAGAGTGGACTTGTTCTTATGTAGTACTGCGCACATATTTACTTTGCCACTGTAAACTTCTCCCGGTTTGGTTCTAATGATACCGATTACCGACACCGAAACTAGAGCGAGAACCAATATATTGACCAGGCTGATCTAAACAGCGACTAACTGACTGACAAAGGGCCTGTTTCACCACTTCCTGATAAGGCTATCCACCAATTAACTTGACAGATCAAGTATGGAGAATCTGTCAAAAAAGTTGTGAATAGCCTATCCGGCACTATATCAGAAAATGGTGAAACATGCCCTTAGAGTCCTCAATTACTTTTTTTTATATTTAAGTGTGGGACACATTCGTTGATCGGAATTTGTAGCGCTGAAAGAAATAATACTAATTTGTTTAAAAAGACAACGGACTGCACTTCGAGCTCGTAAGCTGTTCTAGGCTATTCCCTATCAGAAAGTGGTGAAACAGGCCCATAGTGATCAATCAACGCACAGCTCAAACCACTGGATAGATCGAACTGAAATTTGGCATGCAGGTAGATGTTATGACGTAGGCATCCGCTAAGAAAGGATTCCGATAAATTCCACCCCTAAGGGGATGAAATCTATTACATCCCCTTAGGATGAAAGATTGTATATACTATATAATAATACTTCTTAACGCGAGTGAAGCCGCGGACAGTAGCTAGTATTATATCAAGAGAAGATGACTTTTTTAGAGTAACCTCTTAACGCTACAGCCTATGACTTAGCTCCCACTCAAATACTTAAGCCTTATTGGCTTTATTTAAGGGAACCAGGCTTGTTCCCGCGAGTCAATAGTGAAATATATATGAGGTCGGCGCGGGTTTGCTCGGGTTGCTGGGTAAGCACAGTACTGGAAAATGGAAACAAGACATTTTGTATGAACTCCTCGATATAATAAACATAGTAAATGATGGATGGCAAAAGGTGTAGACTGTAGGGGCCACAGGCATGCTGGAAGAACGATTGCCATGATTGGCCCATATCAAATTCGATAATATGTCTCAGCCTGTTATCCCTTACGCCTAAACTGCTAAACCGTTTTAAAAAAAAAGGTATTAAAATTATATATATGTCGAGTCCAGGAAATATTTAATTTTGAAAATGCGGAAAGGAGGGAGGGAGTGGTTATGCAATGATAAAATACAAAGTATAAACTTCTCATATGTAAATGTTATAGGCTAAGTTTTTCTTATATCAAACATGTTTTATATAGTGTATACTGTGTATAGTGAAGTGTATACTGTATGTAGTGAATACCGATAGTGTATAATGTAAAAGTGTAGGTTCTAGATGCACTTTATTCTACATTTGTCGCGAATAAATCACAATTTGAGCGGCGCGTCGAGGCTGCGCGCCAACACGGCCCGAGATGACTGTTTCCTTGCGTCTATAACACACGGGAGAGGAATTCCTTATGAATATAAGAAGCTCTTAAATCTCCTTAAAGTGTTAGACTTTGAGGTAGTCTGGCATTCTGTCCAAAATGTCGGGCACTGGAAGACGAGGTTCCTACATTTCTAAAATAAGAAAAAATTGAGCTTTACTCTTTAAGGAATGTAAGGTAAACCTTCAGAACTGGATACCTTCTAAAGTAACAGTGAACGAAACTTCATAGTTGCTGGTCGTACCTACCACTATAATAGGGGTTCTACCTACGAATAATAAAAACTAAGAAAGAGTAACGGTGTCAAAAAAATTGTCCACGAGTCTACAAAATGTGAACCGAATACTTTATGCATATTGTATTTGGTACACAATTTTGTGTAAATTTAGAAGCATGGGCGTACCCAGGTTCTGGGCTAGGGGGGGGGGGCAAATTATCCAGGTTCTGGGCCAGGGCGGGCAAATCAGTTTTCTTAATTTTTATAGATAAAAGTACTACATAATATACTTAGTAGGATCGTCAACATGATCCAGGGGGGGGGGGGGAGTATATATGACGACTATAGAAGTGACAATTAATGTCAACGGCTTTATTTCGTGATTGTAGTGCTATTGCCATATTTTAGTGTGCGAAATGGAACCAAATTAAAAATGTTTTTGTTTTTTTTTTTTATTATAAAATTGTGGCCGTCTATGGACTGTTCGTCTATATCCTTTTTTTGTTATTTTATTATTTAGATTTTTCGCACCAAGGATAATTGAAATAATGTTATGAATTTTAATTAATTGTGGTCCATCACGCCATGGACACTTTTTTTTTTTTTATATAAATATATATATATATATATATATATAACAATAAATATATATATATATATATATATATATATATATATATATATATATATATATATATATATATATATATATATATATATATATATATATATATATATATATATATATATATATATATATATATATATATATATATATATATATATATATATATATATATATATATATATATATTATTGTTTTATAAATTACATAATAATAATATTAATGTTTTGAACGGTGAGGTCCTAGTCGGTGTGGCGGCCAGTAGGTCCGACATTTTCCGATTTCCTTAGATTTTATGCTGCTCCACCCTTTGCCTTTAGATGTTGTGACATTGGCTTGGTGGAGAGGGGTCACTCAAGCTGGGTGGAGTTTCTAGGGTGTTAAAGAGATATCGTTCTGTGTCGAATCTACCCGCCATGTGGCTTAGGACTTTATCGTTCCTGTCTTTTTCAAAATGGTTGAAATATGGGAGTTACATGTCCTTAGTTTTTATTATTCGTAGGGTCCTACAAATTACACATGTAAACTTTCAGCTTTAATATTTAGTGAAAGTCTTGCTTTCATTGGCTCTTGGGTTATCAGCTTTTGTATGACTGCACTGAGAGACATTTAATCTATATATTAATACGTAAGCCAAAAACTTTGTATCACTTTTGATGAAAAATGAGGAAACGTAGGTGAATGAAATTTTGCACAGTTATAGTTTATATGGTGAAGGAGTGCATCGAGCTAATATTATTTTGAAATTATGCTTTTATCATACATTTTTTTAACAAATAAAACATTACACACACTACAACACACACATTAGGAAAAATGACAGATTTTTGAGTGACAAGCCTTTACATACGAATTATACTCTTTTATTTATGGTTGAAGTCTGTTGACAACAAGTTGACAATTAATTGAAAATGGATTATAGTTTTTTTTATTCAATCTAAAGATACTATTAGACAATGCTTACACGGCCAGTCTGAGATCAGCTGAGTCCCAGAGACAAAATTAAAAAAAAAAATGATGAAGTTAATATTTTTAGTCCTAATGTCGTCGAAACTAAGGTTGAATTTCGACCATTGGGCGATCTCTAGTTATTAAAATTACTTAACTTTAATTTAGTGTACAGTAAAATTAACATATTCACAATTTGACTCCGTATGTTTCGCGTCCGTATCGGTGCTGTTTAATATCAACTCTATTTTGTTCACATTTACATAACACATTTTGTAGCGACGTCTCGTTGAACGATCGCCGGAGTTCGCGGGACACGGGACATAGGACACTGGACACTGGACACTGGACACTGGACACTGGACACTGGACACTGGACACTGGACACTGGACACTGGACACGGGACACGGGATACGGGATAAGATTAACAGAATAAAACTCGTGACATTAGTGAAAGATACGCATCTATGTCAAAGAAAAATACTGACATTGTAATCCATACTAATATTACAAATGCAAAAAAGTGTCTGTCTGTCTGTTACCTCCTCATGCTCAAACCGCTGAGCCGATTTTTATGAAATTTGGTGTGATGATTAGAGTCCCCAAAAATCGGCCAATGGCCAATGGCCTTCAAGGGCGATTCCAACTATTTATTTTTATAAAATTGAAAGTTTTTTTTTTTTATATTTCATTTGATTTAATCTTATATCTTTAAACGAGCAATTCTTGTATATATATATATATATATATATATATATATATATATATATATATATATATATATATATAGACAAGAATATACTAAATTTCATGCCCCTATATATATATATATATAATATATGTATATATATATATACATCAATTATGTATATATATATATATATATATATATATATATATATATATATATATATATATATATATATATATATATATATATATATATATATATATATATATATATATATATATATATATATATATATATATATATATATATATATATATATATATATATATAATATATATATATATACATAATTGGAATCTCAGAATCGGCTCCAACGATTTTCATGAAATTTAGTATATAGGGGGTTTCGGGGGCGACAATCATTTTTAGAAAATGTCATTATCATCGAATACCGAGCGAAGCTCAAATAGCTAGTTAAAGTTAGTAGAAGTAGGAGGGCACACATTTTACCACTTTGGAAGAGTCTCTCTCGCAAACTATTCAGGTTAGAATAATTGTAGATCTAGAAAACAATTATATTAGAAACCTCAATATGATTTTTGAAGAGCTATCCATACATAGCCCACACGCATAGGTTAGATAATTATTTTTTTTTGTTTCAGTTGTACCTATGGGGAACACTAAAATTTGTAAAAATAAAGTGACTGTGACATATTATGTACAGACAGACAGGCAGACATGACAAATCTATAAGGGTTCAATTTTTTGCCATTTGGCTTCGGAATCCTAAAAAGGACATAGGATACTTACGGAAAAATGTATGGTTCCCGATCAATAAACGAGTTTTGGTATAACGGAGTTGCGGGCGCTATATATATTTTGTAGTCCCTAATATGATCCCACCTCGGAAGTCGGACTGCGCATTGCGCAATGCGAATGCTATATCAGTTCTTTACAAAGTTTGCAATAAAATATGTAAATCTAATTTAATATTATATAAAATTCTCGTGTGTGTGTATGATATAAAATTCTCACGGAGTGCGTGGTTGAACTCCTCTGAAACGGCTCGAGCATATCGGCTAGGGTTGAGAATCGGACAACATGTACTTTTTTTATTGATAAGTGCATATTTTGTTGAATAAATAATAGTAAATAATTACAACTGGAGACTGACGGCGACCATGTTTGTGTGACGTTGCCATGGTGACATACTTATTTAGTCACTTCAATAGAATAATATGGGCATAAATCGAAATATTTTATAAGGCAATACAGCGTTTGCCGGGACAGCTAGTGTCTCTATAAAGGGCTTACAAGATGCTAAATTTGAAAGTTTTCATAAAATAATCTAGAAAACTTATTGCTGCGATCCATCTTGTGAGCCGACTCGTGTAATATGGCTGACGAATGTTCTGACCTGACCACACGAATATAAAGTCTGCTTCAAATTGAAATACTTACTGAGAATCTTTAAATTTTTGACTATTTAAAGAAGTTTTAACCCTTAAAAGTGTGTGTTAGTCTTATGTAGTTATTGTTTTTGTTAAGATACAATAAACGGTTGTCCGGTTTACGAGGGTTTCTAACCGGATGTATTAATTTATTTACTACTTGATGAGTGGCAATCTTTCACAGTGCGTTTTTCGCGTAACTTTCTGCCGTGCACTGTAAAACTCTGGAACGAACTATCGCCAGCAGTATTTTAGGTCCAATACGACCTGCAAACCTTCAAGAAGAGAGCGTATTCCCTCTTAATAGATCAGCAACGCACCTGTAGCTCTTCTGATGTTGTCGATGTCCATGGGCGACGGTAGTTGCTTTCCATCAGGTGACCTGTTTGCTCCTTTGCCTCTTTATTTTATAATTAAAAAAAATCAATAGTACGTTTGATTGTTAACGTCAAACTTACCATATTTTGAGGGATTTTAAAATTGAAAATTTAATTACTTATTGTCAAAAAAATATTGGTGTTTGTAATCCGCGCGTGATCAGAATGACATGGAAATGACAGTTTTGTTTGTTAATGAAGTAGCGTTTGCAAAAATATTCTGAATTAATTAATAGGTTTATACATAACAGCTAATAATAAAATACGTAATCGACCGATTCCGTACATTAAAGATATTACTGTGTTTTTGGTCTACCCTGTGGCAGCTACAGTACAACTCTTTTAGTTACGATTTTCTTATTTTTGAGCAAACCCAAAATATTCATGAAAAATATTTCTTGGTAATGTTACGTGCTAGGGTTCGAAGGATTTAGAGAGAAAGACCTGCTGACTCTAATGAAGACTTTAATCACTAGCACTAGGTCCAACACATTAAGCACCATCACTGTCCTAGGTCGTAGCTAAGTCATAAGTATCACTCTTGATCACTTGTTGTCACTCCGAAGTCGCCTTGAAGACGCTCGTACTGAACTGAGTCACTGGCTCGCCTTTCCTGCGGCTATTTATATGGGCCGAGGCGAGTCCTAGACTGTACCAGAACATTCCTTTCTAGAATGTACCCTATTCTCGTAAACAAGTGTGGAATATTCCTGGAAGCCTAACGCCATCTAGTATCGAGTAGGGGTTTTATGTTGTTTTAATTCCCCGGGTGGTTCCACAAGTTGACGCTAGATGGCACTACGTATCCGTAACAGCAATATTTCATAAACTCCGTTCTTCAACGAAATATTTATCAATTGGCAGAATTATTTGGCGTGAATCGTGATTGACCATTAAAAATTTTACCCCTTGTTCCTCTCATTATATTATTATCAATTACTATAGTAATATAATTACCCATTATTATCACAAAAAAATTAAAACAAAACTTGAAAGAAAATGTACGCGGACAAAACGTCATTTTGTTAGCCGACCCTACGGCTGGCCAGCTGTCAGCGCGCGTGTCAGACGCATCTCATTCTCCCGATATCCCGATAGCGCGCGGATAAAACAAAACATAACCATAAACCCAAGTATTTATTTATAATTAATTATTATAACTTAAGTTTAAGTTCTTTGAACATGAAAAGCAGAAACAAATCCTCGGTAATTCCGCTCCGACGTACAAAAAGTGAGTTAAAAGCAATATTAACAGCTCCAAAGGAACGCTAAAAAACTTTTTCCATTTTACATTAGCGAAATCTTAAGCTCAATTCTGTTTAGCGAAAAACTTAAAAATAAACTCCCACGTAATTGATGAATACAAGAAACTCCGGGGTCCTTAGACAACTTGTACTCGATAATTCGATAGCGAAATAAGTAATTAAAATTGTAGATGATTTGATATAACACGTTTTATTTGACATGACGCTTGTCAAATCCCATACATTTTTGATTTCCAACTGAGCTTTTGAAATTATCGAATACAAGTTGTCTAAGTACCCTGAACCGCTGGACATAACCAACTGATGGATCCTCGCTTACATTAATGAGCGTTTACTTGAGGAGAGCTTCTATTATATTACTTTTTTATATTAAGACCAGCTGCAACGGTCTGTATATTATTCATGTACTTACCTCTTAAATATAATATTATTTGGAAAACATACAGATTTTCTTACCGTTTAACTTAACGGTAAGAAAATCTGTAGGTTTTCTACGTCTTTACTTAAATAGGTTTCAACGATAGTTAAGTACCTACTTATATATTATGTTTTTACAAATAGCACAGTTTTTATAAATTCGAAAGTACGCCCCTTTGTTACGCCCCTTGCTTAAACTGCTGAATCGATGAGCCAGCAATTTGGTATTATGCATTAAGAAGTTACAAACACAGAATCATCGTAATTATGAAATGTTAAAATTGGTATTGAATTAGCTTTGCCCAGTCCCGTCAGTAAAATTATAAAAATTATACAGGGTGTAATAAAACTAAGTGATAATACTTTAGGGAGTGTATTTGTCCCTTATACAGGGTGTAACAAAAATAAGTGATAATATTTTAGGGTGTGTACGTCTTCCTTGTAGAGAGTTTACTGTGAAGGTAACAGCTCTGAAAGACGAATTTTTTTTTTCACTTTTGTATGGGCAAGCGCCCGAGCGTCACAAGTTTCCCCATACAAATGTGAAAAAAATTTTTGGTCTTACAGCGCTGCTACTTTCACAGTGAACTCTCTACAAGGAACACGTACACACCCTAAAGTATTATCACTTATTTTTGTTACACCTGTAGAGTTCACTGTGAAAGTAGCAGCGCTGAACGAGATTTTTTTGTGATTTGTAGGGACAAGGGTCTTAATGGCCCCTATCTGGGACTTCTTGTTTCCCCTATACATAATACAGGACAATTATCCGCGTTATTTTTCCTTATTTCCTCTTTCATGATTATTTTTAGATACACTTTCATATTTTACAAACTTCTTTTACCTTTTACACTTTTACATTTAAACATATTACATATAGTTACATATAAACATATAGAGACATTTCTTATTACTTTTCCAACTAAGCGTCAGTTTATTTTACACTATTAATTCTGTTACATTCCAGTCCGTTATACTCTTTGGTTATACATCACATTCTTAGTTCTGTGTTACATGCTATAGTCACGAGTCAGATTTTGCGCTGATTTTAGGGACAAGGGTCATGAATTTTTCCGTACAAAAGTGAAAAAAAGTTACTCTATCTGCTACTTTTAGAGCGAACTCCATAAAGGGGACCCATACACATTACACACCCTATGACACCTCCGTGGTCTAGTGGTTAGAGCGTCGCTCTCGACTCCGGAGGTCGTTGGTTCGAATCCCGCGTTGAAAGCATGTTATTTCCAAGTTTGGTTAGGACAATGCAGGCTGATCACCTGATTGTCTGACAAGTAAGATGATCCATGCGTCGGATGGGGATGTAAAAAGTCGGTCCTGCACCTGATCTCTCGCCGGTCGTGTCGGTCTTCCGTCCCACTGGGTTATGAGAGTAAAGGAATAGAGAGTGCTCTTGTGTACTGCGCACACACTTGGGCACTATAAAATCACTCCTGCGTACCTGGTCTGTTTTCAATGAAACCGGCCACCGTCACCGAAACCGGTGTGGGAGCTATTATTATTATACACACCCTATAGTGTTATCACTTAGTTTTGTTACACCTGTACATGTGAGTACAATTAGTATCCTTTAACTAACATTAAACAGATTTTATTAGTGACTATGCATTGCCCCAGTGCCCCAACGTGGCCCAAACACTCGGCAGTGTGCCCCACCTGTTACTGGCCCATTAATCACGCTACTGCGTTTATCTTTATTAGCTCCGCTTCGTAAACAATAACCGAAATACAATTAAAAAAATTTATCGCCCGCAGAAAAAAGTTGCAATTTCATAAATGGGTTATATTAACCGCGCGATGGTCCGCGAAAATTAATTATTCTTTAGCACTAGTATTTTCTGATGTGTTAGCATAACTGGTAATTAACTAGCTGATTTTCATTATAATTCTTTACCATCGCCACTGGGGCATGGGTTTACCATCAAATAATTTAATACGATGATTGTGAAGATAAGTGATTTGGTTGGGCTAAGTCAAGGCTTAAGATAAGCCGATATATCACGAGTCACGAGTTTGTATGTGTCAATAGGTCCCTTTTTTAACCGACTTCCAAAAACGAGGAGGTTATACGTTCGGCTGTGGATATATTTTTTTATGTATGTTCAACGATTACTCCGACATTTGTGAACCGATTTTCAAAATTTTTGTTTAGTTATATTAGGTTTCACTCCAATTTGGTCCCATTTTCTCAAAAGTGGTGACCTGATGATGGGATCCATGAGTAATCGAGGGAACTCCTCAAAATTCAAATAGAAACATATAGTTTTTTTGGTTTCATATGAAGTATTTCAGACATATTTTACCAAAAAGTAAGATTTTGCACCAGGATACACCATGGTTCGAAGGTAAAGGCGTTGTCTTAAGTACTGAAAGCGTATACTACTGTATATGCTTTCAGTACTTAAGACAACGCCGAAACCCCCAAATATGTATCTATAAGGAGTAAGGAGTTCTGTTCTTATGATGATTAATTAAATTTGCATAGTAATGCAAATTTAATTAATCATCATCATCATCACCACTATTCCACCATACATCCATGAGTAATCGAGGGAACTCCTCAAAATTTATATGGAAACATATAGTGATTTCGATTATATGAGAAGTATCCTAAGCATATGCTACCAAAAGCAAGATTTTATAATTAGATAATATACTATGGTTCCGAAGGTGCTAAGAGAACTCCGGATTCCTTATAAATACAAGTTTGCGGCTTTCGGAGTTGGTTTAAGAACTGAAAGCATATGCTAGTATGCAAGTTACATTCATCATCATCATCATCACTACCACCAGTCACCAGACCATGAATCATCTAATTATAACCCCATTATTCGTACTTTTAATCGTCTTTAAGATCGAAATCCGAATTTGTCGAACGATTTAAAAAATTATGATGTTATGTCAATGTAAATGATTCGACCTCGGTGTTTAGGTTACCAAGTTAGCTATTTGATCATGAGATCTTTGAGGTTTTGAACGATTATAGTTATATTTGAGCTTAATATTATATTATGTTGAGCATAATATTGCACTGATAAGTTTTCATTAGTGTAATGATAGAAAGAAAGTCACTGAACAGAACTTTAGAGCCTTTAAAGACAGACGAATGAAAATTAATTTTATCATTGCTTGATTAACGCCAAGCATAATATTATACAGTGGTATTTTAACGTTGTTCGTGGCGGCCGAAAAGGAAGATCTTCCGACCGAGCGAGATAGCATGCTCGGTCAGGCCGAAGCCCACTGACGTCATTTCAGACGTTGTATATATCTTGCCGTTCTCCGAAACTACGATAGCGCGATGCAGGAATGTTAGGTGAATTGTGGGTACCGCCACAGTATATACTTGGAGTTGCTTAAGCAATTCTGAAGTGGTAGTGATCTCAGACAATGAGTTCTCACATAATGAAAGTGTATCCTGGATCCAAAGTCACTAAGCATAATACATTATTCTGTACAGAAAACCTTATAAATGACTAAAAAGAGTGAAATTATTATTTTTAACAAAAAATTAAAACCGACTTCCAGAGTAAAAACAATAATAACATCCTTATAATATGAAATAAAAAGTATTAAATAATGTTTCCTATCTAATAGTGCCTTTTTCCGAATTCGGCTAAACCTCAACTATTTCTGTACTCAATCTTCATAATTTTGAAGTCGGTGCCAGTTCCAAAAGTTTCAAATATTCTGTCAGATAACTATAGATTCAGCTATATCTGGTACCGACTTCAAAATGAGTACAGAAATAAAATTTCGGAAAAAGGCACTATTAGATAGGAAACATTATTTAATACTTTTTACTTCATATTATAAGGATGTTATTTTTTTTTTAATGAAATAAGGGGGCAAACGAGCAAACGGGTCACCTGATGGAAAGCAACTTCCGTCGCCCATGGACACTCGCAGCATCAGAAGAGCTGCAGGTGCGTTGCCGGCCTTTTAAGGGGTAATAGAGGAGGGTACGGAAGGGAATAGGGGAGGGTACGGAAGGAAATAGGGAAGGGTAGGGAAAGGAAAAGGGCCTACCCTTTTCCTTTTTGGGCCTCCGGTAAACTCACTCACTCGGCGAAACACAGCGGAAGCGCTGTTTCACGCCGGTTTTCTGTGAGGACGTGGTATTTCTCCGGTAGAGCCGGCCCATTCGTGCCGAAGCATGGCTCTCCCACGTCAATTATTGTTTTTACTCTGGAAGTCGGTTTTAATTTTTTTATGTTGTAGGTACTTAAAAGTTTTCAGCTGTGCCGTCTAAATCATCGCGTATCCCATGTCGGTGCTGACAATAAGGATTATGTTTTACCTAGACACTATTCAGGTAACCCAACCAATCACCCCTATTGCGTAACCGGACATGTGAGTAGATCTCTATATTTGAGCTGTTTAGTGTTTACATTTTGAAGGTAGACCCTGCACCGTCTAGTTGCGTCCTAAGATGTATGAAAACTGACTTGTACTTTGATGCAATAATGTGTTACACAAAACTACCAATATTTTTGCTGTTCAAATATATTTGTATTTGTACAAAATATTGATATCCATTTCACCACAGCCCAACCTACGGTTTATTTAAGCCATTGTTGATAGACCGTAATCCCCAATAATGATATCACGAAACTAGACCCGTCAATTTCGATCACAACAATGCGCTAATCTTGCCCAAATTATGCTGAGATCCATTTAAAAAGCATTGATTGTGGATAATCTGCATCATCGAAACCGCTAAAGCATTACCTGTCGCGCCGACACAGCATAAAACTGAATGGTCCGGTAATTCGGACCGGGGGGTTAAAACGGTGGGGTCGTTCTGACCGGGGGGAAAAAGGTGGGGTCATTCTGACCGGAGGGTTAAAACGGTGGGTCATTCTGACCGCACAATGCCGCTGATTGATCGACGATTCGCGAAATTTGCATCAAATCCTGATTTATATTTACCTTCGCACAATTAAATCGCGTTTAACGTTAATCGAAGATCAATATTAATAGTACGTTTTATGTTCGTTATCTCTAATTTTATTCTCTAATTAATGAATGTGTTATCGTAATTGATATCTGATATCACCCGCACCATATTATTTAATATCCGGTTTATTTTATAATGCCGATAATTAATTATGATTCGTGAATATAATATGTGCTCGCTTTATGCGTGTTAACAATCTGACGAGTAGACACGTAGTTAAAACAAGTTTGTACTGCCCTAAGGTCACCTCTCCATAAGCTCGACGGGATGAACATGTACATTGTAGATGGTCCTATTTGTCTATGATTGCTCATGATCGAAGTCGATTGTGGATGTTATAGCTGCGGAATCATGGGGTAAAGCTCAACGTGGTTATTAAGTCCATCCCCTGAGCAAACGACCTTGACCATACATTTGCCGCGTTGCCGAGATCGCACAAAAAATCATATATTTTTACTTATTTTAGTTCAAAATTAATAAAACAACGTATTTCTGTGAAAGTTGAACGCACTTCTTAATTGCAAACGTGACCTGCATTGTACAGAGACCGGAAGTGTAACAAAAGACAAAAAAATATAGATTATACTAGTTTGCTTATTTGATGTTACCATAAACAATTTACATATTTTTAACACCCCAACTACAGCAAATAAACAAACATCTTTTAAACAAATAACAATATTTAACTTAAACTTAATCACTGTCTCTAGACACATGTCCCAAACCCATAATACATTTATTATGTCGGACAGAATTTAATGATTTGGTAAGTTCATCAGCCGGCATATCTGTTGTTGGCAAATATTCCAAATTAATAATATTATTACTGACTGCATCCTTAATGAAATTATGTTGTGGTGACATACTATGGGTAGAGGAAGATAGTGAGGTTCAAAGTTCAACACACGTCGCGCGTCACACATTTATCGTCTCAATTTTCATCGCTATCGTTTTGTTTATGTTTTGTCTCTATTGTGCTAATATGTATCGTCTCTTTCTAGTCTGTTAAATTTTGTATATATAGCCGTAAGTTTCATGAATAAAACACTTCTTCTGATCCTACAGTCGAGTTATCATTTACTCCTGTACCAAAGTCTCAACAATGTCTTATATCTATGTGTTTACTTTTTTTATTACACCCATAATTTGCCACTAACTTCTGAGTACTTTGACTGTCATTATACATTAAAAAAAAAACGATCGTACGGCCAATACCTAATTCTGTCTTGTAGGTCTAGGAAAATCCAGATTTATCATTATAAATGCAAAAGTTTGTCTGTCTGTTACCTCTTCACGCCCAAAGTGCTGAACAATTTTTTCTAGAATTTGGTATAGAGGTACTTTTATGGGAACTTTCTGGAGTTCGTCTCGCCATATAAAAAGCCGCAGGTAGACGGCCCGGCAGTCAGTTCGGTTCGAGCGATCATCAAGGCGATTTCGGAGTGAACACAAGTGATCAATAGTGAGTGAACCAGTGAAACCTACGACTTGGCTACTTTTCATTTTTCCGGCAATCCCGCTAGCATTAAGCACCCAATCCACTCGTCATTAACAGAAAAACCAGTTCCGGACAGTTTCAGAGTGCTTTCCATGATTTGCGTCACATAATTCGTCATTGAGTCGCAGTTGTCTAGACGAATTGATATTAAATGTCGTAGTAAAGTCTGGCGGTACCCACAATTCGCCTAACATTCCTGCATCGCGCTATCGAAGTTTCGGAGAACGGCAAGATATATATACAACGTCTGAAATGACGTCAGTGGGCTTCGGCCTGACCGAGCATGCTATCTCGCTCGGTCGGAATATCTTCCTTTTCGGCCGCCACGAACAACGTCAAATTGGTGACCATCGACAAGAACACGCATCCTTCCGGACATTAATCATCATCAACACTCCCCGCCCCTCCGCACCACGTCAGCAGACATCAAGCATAACCGGGTCGCCTCGACCATAAGCCGCGTTGGGCGTCCGCGCCGGTCGAACCCGGTCTGGCTTGAACGGGGCAGCCATAGGCTACAACGACCGGTCAACAAGCAGAGCACGGGGTTCCTCTCCTGGTCATTGCACGCGTAGCTTCAGCCCACACCTGACAACACAAGCGCATCGAAGAATACCACAGGTCTTCGGAGGGGAGTGATGTGGCGGTACCCACAATTCGCCTAACATTCCTGCATCGCGCTATCGAAGTTTCGGAGACGGCAAGATATATATACAACGTCTGAAATGACGTCAGTGGGCTTCGGCCTGACCGAGCATGCTATCTCGCTCGGTCGGAAGATCTTCAAAAAAGTAATCCTTCGCGAGAATCCGGAATCGTCGAACATAGTTTGTAATTTCTGCCACAAATTCTTTGTAGTTTAAGCGTCCTTGATGTGGACGTATAATGACGGGTCGATCGTCAAAATTAACTTGGCTTTTGCTTTTGCATCTTCTGCAGCTGCGTCTTCGGCACATTCCTGCTTTATGTAGTTAGCTGTACCTTCCAAGAGTAACAGGTTCTCTGCTGCAAAAGCCCATTCGTGATAATTATCGCGCCCTTTTAACTTTGGCACGTTAGTCAGGAATGCGGTCGAAGCCATCTTGCAAAATTTTCACTGTTTTATACAAAACACAATTTTTATACAAAACAAAAATTGACATGAAAAAAATTCAAACGGCGAATATGTAGTTAATGTAATTGTCGATCTATTGGCGTGTTTTTCAAATAAACGTAATTTGTAAATACTAGGGAGATACTGAATGCATGCTTATTTTTTTAAATAAATTGGTTTTACTTTGGAAGCTGATATCATGAATATAATTAACCATAATAGGAAATTAATAACGGAGAAAGAAATGTCCATATGCTGAAGATTATTGCTGTATTTTTATTATAATTTTATAGCTTTTAACTAATGAGTTAATAAGACTCTAAAAACGGTAAATTACGGCATCTCCGTTATAGGGGGAATGCCTTAAGGGGGCGACTAGTCGCCCCCTTAAGGCATTTGATTTATAAAATCGACACTTTAGTGTCGATTTTATAATTCATTTTCATACTTGAAAATAAGCCCAGAATTGTTTCAGTTTCTAAAATTAGATACTACATTATATTTCCGAGAATTCGATCTGAGCAAAAACACGACATCTTAAAATTTTGTCGATAGAAAAAAATCACAAAAAAATTTTCACGAATTTTTCATTTATTGCCATAACCGTGCATTGAACTAAGTTAACATTTTAACACATTGTATAAAATTCTATCATTGAGAGATCGAACTAGCGGGTTTTTAAAATGTTGTATTTATCGAGTTATTGGGAAAAAACTAATTAAGCGATGAATACGCGTCGTTCTTTTTCACCTGGCATATGAAAGACGGGCGTGAGTGTGAAGAGAGAAGGACGATGTTTGATTTTTGGGGTAAGTCGCCCTCTTAAGAGGCGTCTATAAATTGTGTGAGACAGTATCGTGGAGTTTTCCTTGATATCACGTGAGATTAAACAATTAAATTACTAAACATGCAAATCTAAAAAAATTACACAAATATTCAAAAAAATATTCTTGTAAAAATACATGAGTTTTTTCTGAGACGAACATAATATTGTGATTCAATGAGATTTTATTAGAGTACCTCTCCGACTACCTAGCGTAGGTTATGGACACTTCTATGTAATACCATTTCATCAAAAATATTTTTTATACCTACCTATTCATACTAATATTATAAACCCGAAAGTGTATTTGTCTATCTGTCTGTTACCTCTTCATGCTCAAACTGCTGAACCCATTGTGCTGAAATTTGGTATGGAAATACTTTATGTCCCGGGAAGGGTCATTAGGTCCTTTTTGTCCTCGAAAAGTATTGAATTCTATCTATCTATCTATCTATCTATGGACGCTTCACTCCACGTCAGTCTGGCCCCGTGCTAAGTACCTGAAGGACTTGTGTTACGGGTACCAGACAACGGAAATATGTTTAATACTTTTATATTATACATATATTTAAGATTTTTATTATATCATACATTACATTTAATACACATCCAAGACCCAGGAACATTGAAAACTTTTGTTCCGTCCAGGCGCGGTCGCAGCCTGAAATTGGGGGGGGGGTCACACACTACACTAATATATTTTTTTTATCTGCGTCCTCAGACGGTTCTGGTTTGACAGCTGTCTAAGGTCGGAGTGATCGGATGCACGACGGCGGTTAGGGGATAGCTAGAAATTTCCTTTTATTATTTGGCAAGATTTTGAGATTTTTCAATTTGACCTTAGATTTTAGGAGGGGGTCATGTCCCCTGTGACCCCCCCTTCGAACCGCGCCTGGTTCCGTCAGCGGGATTCGAACCCGCAACCCCCGGCTATCGACACGCCACCAACTGAGCCACAGAGGTTGTCAAAATAAAAAAAAAAGAATTACCATAACTCGTTTCAATGTGACCTGACCTCTAGGGTACTATTGTAAGTAACATGGCTACTATTGTAATATCTCGCGGGTCGCGGGTCGGACACAAACGGCTGGACATATTTATCCTCGCCTGTAATTGACTCTGCGACCCTCAGCCCTCGGTACAAACATAGTTCTTCGGATTCGATTATAAAAGGGTTTTTCAATAGGACTCGTACCTTGACTCCGATATATTATGGCGATAGTTATTTACCTATGTTAACTATTTGTTATTCTTATTCTCACTAAATATATTTTTTAAATTTAATCTGAAAAACATATTTTTTCACAGATTATATTAGAATTAGTTTTAATAAGTTATAGATCGAAGTTGCTTGATGGGTCATGTTCTTTAATTTCAATATCGTCAAGAAGAAGAAACCCGGCGTTTGAGAGAAAAACAAGTACTATAACAGAGAAGTTGATTCCTAAGCAGATGGCGGACCTACGTAATTTGGTTGTGTTATGTCAAACCTATCCGACCGATCCCAGCTAACATTCAATTGACATAAGCCGACCACATGACGTAGGTCACTGCCTAGGAATCAATTTCCTCGATGGTACATTCAACATAAAATAGTCGGTAGAAAATTATGAAATTGAAAATAACAATAGTATTTCACGACGCATTACATCTTATATATAAAATTCTCGTGTCACAATGTTAGGCCGCGTACTCCTCCGAAACGGCTTTACTGATTTTAACCAAATTTTATATGCATATTCAGTGGGTCTGAGAATCGGCTACTGGCTACTTTTTATATTGATAAGTGCATTTGTTGAATAAATAATAGTAAATTATTACAACTCGAGACTGACGGCGACTATTGTTTGTGCGACGGGATAGCGATGGACGTTGCCATGGTTTGGTACTACTAATATATATTCTGTGCCATGGTGACATACTTATTTAGTCACTTAAATAAAATAATATGGGCAAAATACTTTATACGGCAAAGAAACGTTTGCCGGGACAGCTAGTATTATATAATATATTATAATTGTCGCATATGTATTATGCAATGCGTCGTAAAAGTGATGATTATGCAAACTGCTTTTATTTTCTATTTCAATTCCAGCACAGAATCTAAAAAGCATCTTCTTTTCTATTCTACAATGGCACGTACACAATAGCGCGATACCAAAACTAATTACAGCGAGGCCACGCTGCTCCGTTGCGGTGCGGTGCGTTACCGCAGCGGCAAAATTTAGATATTTTACATAAAGTAATTATTATTTATTTTATGACATTAGGCGTCATTAGTCATGACATTAGGTGTCAAGAATTTCATCAAAGTTTTTTGATGAATTCCTAGACAGGAGATGAATAGGGAATGTAAATGACGCCTTATGCTATCATCGCCTTATACTGTATTGATGTGCAACGAAACAATTTGGTGAAATGCTGCGCACTGCCGCCAAGATCGCTGGTTGAAACGGAAGGGAGCAATCGGACGAGGTGTACAATATCTATCAATAGCGTACAATAACAATAACGTGTTACCGTCTGATCGCGATCTACTAAAATGCACCGTTTGATCTATCAATAGCGTCCAACGAGCGTGCCGCCTTGCCATACCACTTATTATTAGCTAACATAAGTTTCCTAGCCTCTTTATCTTCATCAAATAAGGCGCGTCTTTTGAAAATATATTACATCATTGTTTTGTTCAACTCTTGTCTCATCTAATCACATTAAGGGCCGCGCTACACCGGAATGGTAGCGGCGAGGCGAGCACTTACACCGTAGATTTTTCAAGCGATACTATGTATTACAGTAATAAAGATAAAGTTTAAAATCATATTATGACACTGAAAGTGCTCGCCTCGCCTCGCTCTCCTCGCTCGGAATAGCAGCGCATTCCGTTCTAAAGACGTAACGGCAACGCACTAGCGTTGCTTCGGTCTTTAAGCGCGTCGTCCCGACGCAACCATGTAGCATACAATGCGTTTTTTCGTTTGGTTCACGCAACAACAACGCACCTTTGTCGCAACTCAACTGTGTAGCTTACATTTCTACGACAACGTAGCGGCAACGCACATATTATGGCCTCGGTATTCAGCGCCATGTTGCGGTTGGGTTTTTCATTATTCCTCGTATTGCGGATTAGAGAGGCGCGTGTTTGCGCCGCCCAATATCGACGACTCGATATTCGCGACTATACATCCGCATGGTGGATTTAAATACACATGCCGCCTAAATAATTGTCCGTCTATTCAATGTGCGGACGTGAAAAATAAACGAAACTGCGGGGCAACATTTATGCTGCGTGATAGAAAGAGAGAGTCTCCTACGTTGTGTCGGTGGTCTCCTATCCCTTCGTCTTACGAATTTTTGATAAGGTTTCATGTGTTGATGCAATTTTAATGTCTTTAGTAGAATGCTCGTACACAAATGGTAAAAGAAATTTTCACTTAATATTTAGTAACGATTCATTCATTTTGTGTTTTTTTTTACACAAAATAAATTAATCGCTACTAAATCTAAAGATCAGCTGAGAAAATGTACAGCTTGGTTAGCGGTTAGTGGTTACCTTCTTGACTTACTTTACTTATTTTTCCAACAATACAAACTATTACGAACGTGTTTAAACTTTATGCTTACTTGTGGTTAGATATGTCAACTTACAAACAACTAGACGACTAGTCTCTAAGTAGGGGTCTTGACACTCTTAAAAGTGACATAGTTAATTCAATGCCATGCGTTAAGTAATTCGCATTTATAAATTTGAAATGAATTAACGTAGGAGAACCATGCTTCGGCACGAATGGGCCGGCTCGACCGGAGAAATACCACGTTCTCACAGAAAACCGGCGTGAAACAGTGCTTCCGCTGTGTTTCGCCGAGTGAGTGAGTTTACCGCAGGCCCAATCCCCTACCCTATTCCCTTCCCTACCCTCCCCTATTCCCTTCCCTTCCGATCCCTACCCTCCCCTATTACCCTATTCCCTCTTAAAAGGCCGGCAACGCACCTGCAGCTCTTCTGATGCTGCGAGCGTCCATGGGCGACGGAAGTTGCTTTCCATCAGGTCACCCGTTTGCCCCCTTATTTCATAAAAAAAAATTGACAGATTTTAATTGTGTGAGACGTCTTACAGTTAGAGTGCCCTGGCGCAGTGAGCGAAACCTTTACTAAAGCTAATTAAACAAGAAGTTCAGAAAACGTAATCCCTTTAAATAAATTTTACACCCGTAAAATTATTCGTAGTTCTGAAACGAACTATCGACTGGTGGGCGGGCGGCTAGGGCGGGCAGCTAGGGCGGCAACAAAATATGAAATCGTTTCAGCCGGGCTCGCAGTTAGCGCAATTTCAAACTTTACAAATCGGAAATCAGTTGAGCAACTTATAGGCGAGGAGCCTGCCGACACAAAAAGTAGAATTTCGAAAATACTATGTTTTGTAACTTAAAAAATTAAGGCTCTATTTAAAAAAAATTATGATGTCTCTAAGGACATAGTTTTTAGGTATTCTATCAATGTTTACAGAAAGCATTACAAGTGCATATTAATATTATGTACTATTATGGAGTTATCACAATAATTATGGTTTCTTCATAACGTGTCCAGATTTTAAGGAAAAAATATACTCACGAAAATGAGCAATTTTTTTCTCAAAGTTTGGTTACAGTATGAAAAAACACCCTGTATGTATCATGCTTTTTAAGACTAATAATTTCAATATGTATTTTAATTTTATAATTGCTGAGTTGCATAAAACGCCCTATCACTTTTACTACAGACTCTGTAGTATTATTCTCTGTAGTACAAAGTATCAAGTCCGAGTATTATTCTCTGTAGTACAGAGAATAATACTCGTACTTGATTCGGCTACCGGTGAAACAAAAATGCATTTCAATATCACACGAGCAGCCCCCGGCTCCCGGGCTACGTACTTGGGCGAAGTTTCGACTTCCGAGGTAGCCGCTAGTTTATTATTTTATTTCATCCGCCCGCTATTTACCGGCCGTTTTATATAAATTTATTCCGATTGCATCGTTGAGTTGAAAATTTGTGAAAATCAACTTTCCCGATATTCCCCGTTTCAGTTTTCACATAGAGTTGTTTTCTGTAATGGCGGACGCTACGGGCTACCGTTTTCAACATATACATTTTAAAAATGGGTTCGAATATGTAGGGGTTACAGGAACCTTTTAGAAAAAGTCCAAGACAGAATTTTCCTTGATCACGGCATCACGTATAACGACTGAGCCGATTTTGATGAAACTAAAAAATTTGATTTTGAATTTCACAAAACGTCTTAAATCCTGGGGAGGAAATCTAGGAAGTCAAGTCTAGTAGGGAGAATAGTATAGTTTTTATTATGAGAAAATGCACAGTTTTTGCGGGATTTTTACTACAACTACTACTACAGTACTACTCAAGTAGTTGTAGTTCAACCTGTACTACAACTACTTGAGTACTTGGAACAATATCTCTCAAATATGGATTGTTCTATTTGTAGGACAATGCAGTTACTGTTAAATTATATAACTTCAACCTTTTCCCACAAATACAGCAATCCATATTTTTTTAACAGTAACATTGTCCTACAAATAGAACAATCCCTATTTGAGGGCCGTCAAATCGATATATTCAATCCTTCTATCTCTGTTAGCTACCACTTTCGAGAATTTTCGTAAAGGAAATTGTTGTTCGTCTTATCAAAATGAAGCTACTGACGAAAAATTAGCTTGATAATAATCGAGTCAAAAAAATCTTCTAGAGAACTAGTTTGTAAAAAAATGCTACAAAATTCTAGTTCCACACCATAGTCCAAACCGAGTGCATATTATGCAGTATGACCGTTTCGTATTAGCAATGCTAATCGTCGCAACTTGATAATCGCGGGATCATGTTAATTGCTGGCTGCTACACAGCGCTATATAAATATTTGACATTCGTTCTTTTACTAGATAACGAAGATGAATCTTTAAAAACTAAACCCGACTACACTTTACGCATGACGTGATTTGAGGTCCTATAGTTTACTAGGTGATTCAAGGGTCATGGACCTCCTCCCACAGAAATTTCATATTTTTCTATCTATACAAACCGCAGTTGACAATAGAATTATTATTATCTATTATCCTACCTATTTGTCTATTTTGCAAATGGACGGTGGAACTGCCCTTAAAGTTAATATACCTTGCTCTAACCAGCAACAATCTCGAGCTGTCAAACGAAACCGAAATTGGTTTCATCTGTGTGTAAAAATATGTGTACGTATACACTTATACAAGCATGATTGAACATGATTTCTATGGGATTAAATTGTCAACGTGCGGCACGTGCCGACTGGACGTCAAAAAAAGAGTGCTGCTGTCATGTATCACACGTCTCTTTTTACCAGGCAGTGTTAGTGTCATCTCTCTTGCTCAGGCCATTGTTTCTCTATTTCGCTAGGTATTTACTTTATGGAACTGCCGCACCACATGCCACACATTTGGCGATTGATAATTAAACTTCAATTTAATGAAGAGTTTGACAGATAATGTATGGGATTATGTCAAAATATTAATTTAATTACAAGTAAGTAATTAATACTCGTCTCTGAGCGCGGCAGTTAGCCGGAACCTAGACGATCAATTGTATTGTCAATATCACGGTTCAACTTTATTAAACAGTTTATTTGACAATTAGATTGAAAGCGCGCGATGTTCGATATCAACCCTAGGCGGTCAATAATATTACGCAATACGTGATATTGCGCAATAAAATTGCTCGTCTAGGGGCTGCCTTAGAGTAGAGAGTGAGGTAGACTTGCGGTAGGTTCTATCGTACCCGCAACTCTGCCTTAAGCGATGAGTGGAGCACCCCATATGGGGTTTAAGTGGGTAGACTACAGGAGTCCCACATACCCCGGCTGAATCCCCAATTTGCCGGGGATGCGTAAAGCATTTCCCCATGTTAAAAAAAAGGGGCTGGCTTAGAGTAGTACGGTTAATGACCGTTGAGCACTGGTGCCTCGTCTCCCCGTTTTGACTTTAATAATGCTTCGAATGTCGCTTCGATCGGCATTCGGATCACGAGAATAGGGCCCCAGATGTGATTAGATACCTATCACGGGTTTCATATCAATACGGAGCTATCCCAGCTATTTACCGGGGTAGCTTTGTGCCAGGCCAGTGTTACCGACTCTCAAAAATATTTACCCCTAAATGAAATTAAGCACATAAAATCACAATTATATTTTTTGATAAATTTAGTATAATCTATACATCTATACATATAAATAAAATTGGAGTGTCTGTTTGTAATATTGAACCGTTTTTTACTAAATACATATAAATGTATATAGGGTACAGACAATAAAACAACATTTTTTACAATTTTTGTCTGTATGTCTGTCCGTCTGTCTGTTTGTTCCGGCTAATCTCTGAAATGGCTGGAGCGATTTTGAGGGGACTTTTTTTGGCACATAGCTGATGTAGTAAGGAATAACTTAGGCTACTTTTTAACCAACTTCCGAAAAGGAGGAGGTATTATTTCACTTTTTTTATAAATGAACCTTAAAAAAGGGTTTTTTTTCTCTTATCTTTGTTATCACATTTTGCTGACGCGGACGAAGTCGCGGGCAACAGCTAGTTACCCATAAATTTAAAATTAAAAATAAAAACTTCTAAAATCACCATTAAGCACACATGTTTACTTTAGTGTTCACAAACAATTAAAGAACAAGAAAGTCAAGAAACTTTATAAATGTTTTTACATATAATTATCAAACTACACTTTTAGTTTCCAGGAAAATATAATTCAGATATCAAAAACCCCCGCACACAACCCACTTAATTTTCCCCTAATTTAAGAAAAATCCTTGAGCTGGTAACACTGTACCTGTCCTCAGTAATAGACAATACCGCAATCGGTCTGACCAAACAGACACTGTGTACTTTGATCCTAGTCTCAATCGAGTACTAATTTCTAATGTACTAAACTAAGTTAAGGTAGGTTTCAGTTTCTAATACTAGTTATAAAGTATATTTTGTTTATTACCCATTCACGCTCAAACCGTTGAACTGATTATAATAGTTCATACTTTGAGTGCCAGGGAAGGATAGGTTACAGTTTTTAAACATGATTACTGCTTAAAGTTGCGAGAAGCATCTGAAACGTTTTAGTTAAGAGCTCACCTGACTCTAAAAATCAAACATCGTCCTTCTCTCTTCACACTCACGCCCGTCTTTCATATGCCAGGTGAAAAAGGACGGCGCGGAATCATCGCCGAGTTAGTTTTACTTGAATAAAAGACGAACTATATTGATTATGAAAAAAGTGTTTTGAGCAAATTTAGGTTTTATCAATACCTTTTTAGATATTAAAAAATATTAAAGAAAAGACAGCAAACTTCGAAGATCCAAGCAAAAATGTATCTAAAACAAGGTTTTTTGTAAAAAAGAAACTATCGAGCATTTTTTGATGTCTTTTCGTCTTGAGCATTTAATCTTTATGAACTGAAGTTACTTGTGTCAAAAAATCAGTTTTCTAGACCTTACAGATTTTGAGATCTAGGTTAATGTATGTAGTCAAGTTAGGGTCATATGGGCTCTTAAACATACTACATGACGCGCCCAACTCCGTTGCGTTGCGCCAATATTTGTTTGTTCAAACTCAAAACTTAAATATTTATTTGCCAGAATATCGTATAAAAAGATGTTTAAAATATATTATGCTAATTGTTACGCGGTAACCGTACATATTTTCGGGATTATAATACAATATCTATGGACGCTTCACACCACGTCAGTCTGGCCCCGTGGTAAGTACCTGAAGGACTTGTGTTACGGGTACCAGACAACGGAAATATATTTAATACTTTTATACTATACTTACATATATTTAAGATTTTTATTATAACTTTGAAAACTTTTTATTCCGTCGGCGGGATTCGAACGGCGACCCCCGGCTTGAGCTACCAACACTCAACAGCCCACCAACTGAGCCACAGAGGTCGTCAGGGATTAAAAGTATCCTATGTCCTTTCCCGGGGTTCAAACTAACTCCATACTAAATCTCAGCAACATCAGTTCATCTTTGGGCGTGAAGAGGTAATAGACAGACAGATTTATAATATTAGTAATATGGATAATATGGATTATGTATTTTCTAAAGCTCAGTTCAGCCAATCCAAGGTCATGAATACGAGGAATGCGAAAGACAATATTTAAAACTGGCGCATGTGGGTAAGTATCTAGAGAAAACCGCCCATCAGTCTAATTCAGACTGACTGACGGACTGATATTTTTTTTGATGTACATTCCGGCCATCATTCTGGAATCTGGCGTCAGGCTGAAACTGATGGACTGAACTGATGCCAGACTGACCGTGTAACCCTAGTCTTTGACGAAGATACTGCCTACTACTATTTGTCGCCTATTATTTTAAAATTTAGTTTGTAATTATTTTTAGCAATATTCCGCGAAATATTTTTTTAAGCTATGGATTTCCGTAAAGTAACGCCTGATTCTATTGCTTATTATTTTATTATTATTATAACATGTAAGTACATCTACACTACTATTATAAAGAGGAAAGATTTGATTGTTTGTTTGTCTTGAATAGGCTCCAAAACTACTGGTCCGATTTGAAAGATTCTTTTACCATTGGAATCCTACATTAATTCTGCTGAACAAAGGCTAAATTTTATTTTGGAAAAAAAATAGGGTTCTGTAAGATATTTGGGATTTTCGGGCGCAAGGTGTAAAAAATCAAAACTTATCAAAATAAATTATTTCATTACTAAGTACAGTTAATGTAGATAATATTTGGTCTTTGAATGATTAAAATTGGACGTTTGGTTTTAATGTTATGGCGAAATTAAAATATTACGATTTCTGCTGCACGTTGCGAATTGGGCGTCGTCAAGGCGCGCCGCGCGGGTGTGCTCGCCCGGAGAGTCCACGTAAATATTAATTATTATTACGTCGATCATGGGAATCGCAGACACAATAGATTTATAATATAATAGTTATGCGACAGCCGGGTGCCGCTTCATTGATGGGATAATATTATAGTGCTTCATTAATTCATTACGTTTTGAATGACTATTATTTTTGATTGCTATTATAATTAATTTCTATAACTATAAATCTCCAATAGCGGCAGCCGACTGCCAGCATAACAATTATTGAAGATCTATTGTGTCTGCGATACCCACGATGCCGATGGAAGTATAATTAATGCATATTTTTAAATCTACACTATTTCTGCTGAACATAGGCTATTATAGCCTATAATTATTTTATGAGAGAAAAAAGGGAACCGTATTATCATTAATGTTAATTGTGTAAAAAAAACTACCAAAATATTCCATATATTGTAAGCTTTATAAACTATAGACTCAAAGTGATGTACTATAGTCTTATAAGTTATAGAGGACAATAATATCAACGTAAAAGTCCGCGATATCGTATGTCTGACTATTACAATTATTATCCTACTTTTTAATCTAAAAAAAAATATCTACAGCCGAACATATAACCTCCTCCTTTTTGGAAGTCGGTTAAAATATGCAATAGTAACGTTGCGCCGGTACAAACCAGGCCAAATTACTTACCAGCTTAGTTAGTATTTACCAGATTTAATAAAAGTGACTAAGAAATAAAGATTGAAAAAAAAATTATTTAAAAATCAATGTGCACCCGTGCAAAGCCGGGGTGGGCCGCTATGATTTATAAATAACTAGAGATCCGCCCCAGCGTCGCACGGGTATAAAATACCTATAAAGCCACTGAAAAAATGATTAAAATCGGTAGCCTATGCTCTACACGTGGACTTTGTTTTATAATATGACGTATAGAAGATATGCAAATTACACTTTACATGGCGTTTCCTCTATTGCCTGTCCATTTAGTAGAAAGACTATCGAGACAGGTCAATAAAACCGTTTAAATACAATTAGAGATTTAATGTAAATAACGAAATAAGAACCAGTGTCGCCAGTACTTCAATTGCCCGTAATCCGGGATAATCCGGAATTCCGGAACAATATCCTAATAGTTTTAAATGTGCGGATTACATGTTTATTACATTTCCCTCGCCTCATTTTAATTTGCTTCGAAGTGGGCCGACGCAAACAATTTTACGTACGTACAGAAAACATAATTATTGTATATTAATTCGACTTCTCTTAATTAAATGTCGGTCGTTTGAACGTTATTTTTCATGGAAGCCGATAGCTTGAGCGATTTAATTTTACCGCTGTGGCGCTAGGGAGAGGTATCCGTAAGCTATCGATGAAATCCATACTTCCATACTAATATTATATATGCGTAATATTTGTCTGTACTCTCTAAGTATGTATATCTACTGCAAACTGACAAACTGTCTATTTCTCTGTTACCTAGAAGTTCAAGCAAGACTTAAAATGAAACCAATAAATTTTGGTTTAATTTTAAGTCCCAGCGAAAGGACAAACGACAGTTTGTGTCATAAAAAATGTAAAATTTCTAAAACAAGTATTTTTAACTATGTTTATTATCTAATTATAACCATAATATAATATACTATATTATAATTATAATTAGAGGAAATAATATGTACGGTTCTAGTCATATCTCGCAAAAGTCTGTGGAGTGTTACATCATGAAAATAGTATTTTTTAAATTATTTTTTATGAAATAAGGGGGCAAACGAGCAAACACAGCGCAAGCGCTGTTTCACGCCGGTTTTCTGTGAGCCCGTGGTATTTCTCCGGTCGATCCGGCCCATTCGTGCCGAAGCATGGCTCTCCCACGTCAAATACAGGCAGTATTTTATCTCTATTTTTTGCTAGTTGTGTAATATCGAATATATGACACAATATCCAATACAACGTCCCATCACTAGCGAATCGCATTTATGGCGTCGTTAATCAGAATTTCCTCCGCGTCACAATATTCCGGAATATCGCGATCGTCTCTCCCACCTGCATCTACTTCTGCCCTTGGAGGGTAATAGGTTATGTTTTGAGGCTTTAGAATGTCTTCTTTATAAAGTTATCTTGACGAATATGTTTTAAAGAAAGAAAAATAGAAAAATCAAAGAAATAAACTTTGAGAAAAATAGAAAGGAAATTATAAAACAATGAGATACTTACATAAAAAAACAAATAGCACAATATATAATTCAAATTGTACGAAATAGTTGCTATGTCTGCAACAGAATATGCTCAGTGTGAAAAAATATGCCTGCACCTGTTTCGTTTTGATTTCTGCCAGCACGTCCAGAACACAATCCATTGTTTTTTTTGTACCTTGTCTAAAGGTACAATTCCGTGCATCGCGATCGCGTGCGCACGGCCTATGACTGTCGTCGGTCGCTTGCAACAATAGTCAGAGTATGAAAATGTATGGCACTCACAGACATAGATCAAGATAGATACCGCATGTCGCTCCATTTGTATGAAAACGAGCGTGCCACTTTTTTCCTACCTACTGTGACGTACCGATGATAAGAAACGTGTCCATTATCAAGGCCAACGTTTATTTTTGAATTACTACAGCTCAATACGGCACAATTAAGCATTTAGGCATTTTTAAAATTCCGATTGACGTCCGATTCCGATAGCAGACTAAAGAACATACTTTCGAAAGACGAGCATTACTCGTCGCTTGGGAACGCGATATGGCACGCGAAGTACATACATATGCGGTATCTATCTTGATTTATGTCAGTGATCCGAGGCCCGCGGCAAACGCGCGCGGCCAACGAACTCACGACATTCGTCAGCCACGCGCGTTTGTCGCGACTCGCGGGCCTCGGAAGCGGTGTCATAGTTCATACTCTGACTATTGTCGCGAGCGTCCGACGACAGTCGTAGGCATAGATAATACATAATATATATACTGAGAGCCGTAGGCCGCGCGCGGCCGCGATCGATCGCGATGCACGGAATTGTACCTTTAAAGTTAAACGCCACCCATCTACCTAGTAATGAGTCGATAGAAGGGTATATTATGTCTTCTTCGTACTTTGATTACAGCAAATTGTAAGCTGTAAACCTTGGCAAAACATAGGGCTCTTAGAAGTTTGACTTGTCTATTTGTGTGTGTCTGTGGCATCGTAGGATTTCAATTTGATCAATTTTGTTTGAGACCTGATCGAGAGTGTTCTTCATTATTATCATCAGATCGCTTACTTTTGGACTACTTCGGAAGTATTTTTTAATTTCCTTAATTAATAATTATTTCCACAGTAATCGTACTGCTGCAGCCAATGTGTCAACAGAAAATGAACATTAAATCTGTTATCAGTGTCGAACAGGTAATAAATGTTAATAATTCATTACGAGCCATGCGATCTCGGAGTTACTTTATAAGTCGCATTAATGAGCGTTTTTATTATGAATTTAATCTTCCTAATTAAAAGCTTTTCCTCAATTACTCAGATGTAGCGGCCATTGTTATAGGTTTATTATATTTTTCTTATATTATATTTTTTATTATATTTTTCTTTAATATTATATACCTGTAATAAATATGATTTTCTATAATCAAGCCATTTGCTTCGGAATTTCATGTGTTATACAATTTGCAGGCATGATTATGCTGTTATTCTAAGACCTTTGCATTAATTTTAAAAAAATCACAATTACTATAAGATAAATAAATAAATAAACAAAAATAGAAATCAGATACGGGAAATGAATGAAAAATGAGCAAAGATAAAAAAAAATATACAATTTGAGTGTGTTTACACAAGCCGGCACGATCTCTTCACGATAAATATCATCACGTCCGACAAATAATAATTTTGGAAAGTATCGATAAGTTGAAAGCTGTTTGTTTATCATAACTCAGAGGTGTAGATGGGCGTCGGGAATATACTCATTTAGAACTAAAATGTGATAAAATACGTAATAAACAATGGAGGATTATTATCGCATGTGCATTGCTGTCTATTGCATTTCCTTATAATACGAAATTTATTTTTGATCCCTTATAAAATTATTATTTCAGCACAGACGTTCCATGAATATACATCAATATACACCTACGCTTTCATCTGGGGGCACGGTAGTGCCCCCGCCAAGACGAGCCAAGCGAAGCGCACAATATCTTTATTCTTACTATAGGATTGTATTTTCTGAAAGTACTTGCCTGCCTTAATAGGCAGGCAAGTACTTTCAGAAAATACAATGCGCCATTCAGCCAAACGCGAAGACCTAACGGTCTTCGTGTAAGGCTGAATTGATTTGGATGGCTATGGACATACTTTGAGAGATAGGAAAAAACATAGGATGTTTTAATTACGAAAAATGTTCGGTTGCCGCGCGATTAACAAATATTCGGGAAACAAAGTCGCGGTTTCATGATATAATTGTAAAATTAGTATGTCAGCACAATTTCTACAATGATGACAGTTTCAATGTCAAAAGTGTATGACTGACTTACTCTTTCAAGGTGTATTCTTCGCACACACTTTAATTCCGCAGCGCAGCAATTGACGTAGAAGCGTCGCTGTCGCGTAGTGCGGCTTAGCAAATAGTCATTTGGTCGGATCATGTCAACTTAATGTAAGTCATTATCTGTCGGCTGGGTTTGACATAACGCGACCAAAATATGTACGCAGGTCCGCCATCTGCCTATGAATCAACTTCTCTGATAGTACATACAAATAATATTTGGCCGTACGTGTCTTTTTTTTATGAAATAAGGGGGCAAACGAGCAAACGGGTCACCTGATGGAAAGCAACTTCCGTCCCCCATGGACACTCGCAGCATCAGAAGAGCTGCAGCAGGTGTGTTGCCGGCTTTTTATAAGGGAATAGGGTAATAGGGGAGGGTAGGGATGGGAAGGGAAGGGAATAGGGGAGGGTAGGAAATGGAATAGGGTATTGGATTGGGCCTCCGGTAAACTCACTCACTCGGCGAAACACAGCGCAAGCGCTGTTTCACGCCGGTTTTCTGTGAGAACGTGGTATTTATCCGGTCGAGCCGGCCCATTCGTGCCGAAGCATGGCTCTCCCACGTATAAATATTTTTATACATACATTCAGCCCACAATTTGATATTTTAATATTAGATTGCTATAAGATACTTTGAACTTTTAATACTATGCTTCGGCACGAATGGGCCGGCTCGACCGGAGAAACCGGTCGAGCCGGCCCATTCGTGCCGAAGCATGGCTCTCCCACGTCTCCCACGTCTCTCGTCGTGTCTTGTCATGTCGCGTCGCTGCAGCGTAGTGTCGCGAATGCCGTCTCATCTTTGTGCTTTATTTGAAAATACTGTCTCCGTCACAAAAATTTCCACAGGTAGGCTAATAAATGGAAATGGAACGGAGTCGCGGTATACAGCTAGTAACGTTGAACGTGACCGCACGGTTTAGGCCCAACTTAAAATATCCGCTCTTCTCAAATCACGATTATATTTCGTGAGTCCATTTCGCCTCTATTGACTTAAATCATTAGGACAAGCTCTGATCACGTAATATAATATCCCTGATATGGAGGCCGACACGACTGAGCACGATATCATATAATAAAAATCTTATAACGATGTTGTTGCTTAAATATTGCGAAGCCTATATTAAGCATTTTGGACATCTACGTCCGATGCCGTTATAAAGATAGGAAAAAATACCTATTTGATTGGGAAGACTCAAGTATACTGTTCGCACAACATAAGACAAAGAGACTCTTTATTTTTGAGTATTATACAACATTAAATAAGAGCTAACTTCACTTTTGTATTTTTAACTTTCATACTGGTGGAGAGGAGGAAGAAGCCCGCCGCCCGCAACCATCGCGGCACCGCACCATATGTACCTGAGCTGCGTCTGCGGAGCGAGGTCCCCGCGACGCCCCTGTACATATCCCGCCTGCACTGGTCCATGGAGGTCGAGGACGTCGTGGACTACATCCAGAAGAAGACGACACTGCGCCTGAGGGTCGAGCGTCTGCAGTCTCGCCACAAGGTTAACTTTAGCTCCTTTGTGGTGAGAGTACCGACGAATCTTCTGTCGACTTTCGAGGCGCCGGAGTTCTGGCCGATGGATGTAGTCTATCGGAGGTACCGGGGGAGACTCCGGAACGAAGCGAGTCACGTCGCCGGCAAAATGTGACAGTGTTAGTTTTTAAGTATATATAAAATATGTATGTTAGTTTTAAGGTATTTATTATATAATTATATGTATGTTAGATTTAAGGTATTTGTTATATGGGCCTCTGATGCCTGAATTAAATGATTTGATTTGATTTGATTTGATTTGATTTGATTTAACTCCATTATGTATGCTAGAAACAAATACCTTTCAAATATATAACAAACGTTTATATAATTATATTGTATTATATGCTTCAAAATATAATGTTTATAGACTTACCCTTACTGTGAAATCATTGCTCGTTCGCTATTCTAAACGTGTAGAAGCGATGGCAAATAAAAATTTATTCCCTCTCCCATCAATCGTCTAGAGTTTGTTCTTGGGAATTGTTTGATTTTATATTTTATATCGGTTTTTACATTTAGTATCACGGCCATCTGAGATTGGATCATATTGATAGCTGAGAGTACTAAATCTAGATTTACTATGTTTAAAATACTGTCAGAAAAAAATGCCATTTTGAGAGTGCAGGCAGAATATGAGCTAAAATTATTTTATAATAGTGGACTTTTATAGTGTTAAACATAAGTACTGAAAACAAATTCAATTCCACTTTTAATTCAATATAATAAGGATATTAAGGATTTTTTTTAATGAAATAAGCGGGCAAATGAGCAAACGAGTCACCTGATGGAAAGCAACTTCCGTCGCCCATGGACACTCGCAGCATCAGAAGAGCTGCAGGTCCATTGGCGGCCTTTTAAGAGGGAATAGGGTAATAGGGGAGGGTAGGGATGGAAAGGAATTAGGGGAGGGTAGGGAAGGGAATAGGGTAGGGGATTAGGCCTCCGGTAAACTCACTCACTCGGCGAAACACAGCGCTAGCGCTGTTTCACGCCGGTTTTCTGTGAGAACGTGGTATTTCTTCGGTCGAGCTGGCCCATTCATGCCGAAGCATGGCTCTCCCACGTATAAATACATTTTATAAATTTGAATCTATACTTAATATTATAATTGGGATGAGTTTGTTTGTTTGAACGCGCTAATCTCAGGAACTACTGATCCAATTTGAAAAATTCTTTCAGTGTTAGATAGCCCATTTCTCAAGGACGGCTATGGGCTATATTTTATCACGTTAATACTAATAGGAGCGAAGAAATAGAGGAATGTGTGGAAAATACGGGAGAAATTATTTGAACGCGCTAATCTCAGGAACTACTGGTCCGGTTTGAAAAAATCTTTCAGTGTTAGATAGCCCCTTTATCGAGAAGGGCTATGTGCTATATTTTATCACGCTAGAATTAATAGGAGCGAAGAAATAGAGGAAAATATGGAAAAAACGGGGGAAATTATTTGAAAAGGCTTATCTCAAGAACTACTGGACCAATTGTTCTGTTATTTGGCACAGATAAGAAGTAGACCACGCAAAGGATCATAGGCTATTTTTTGTGGACTAATTTGTCTGTGAAATATCTAATGTACGCGGGCGAAGCCGCGCGGATCGTCTAGTTATAATATAATATTACTTTCACGTTCATAGATTAAGCTGTAGGTAAACCAACTTAGGTTTTTACAATCATTTAATAAGTAACGTAGGCAAAGTTACAGTAGGGTAGTTGGCAACATAAAAGTTATCCAAGTTTCAGGTGCGGTAATTAGGAGGAGTTGGACAGTCTGGAGGCTGCTTAGGAGGCCGTTCCGTTGAGTTACGCAGCCAAAAGTCGTAAGGCTTAAAGTTCTTTGGGTGTCGCAAAACACGAGTTGCAGCGGATTCGACTGATCTTCGCAGCACGCGACCGCGACCTACAAATTTAAATGTCACTTTTTGTGCTAGGCTATAATAGGTTTCATTTTCTATCGACATTGATGTAGTGACCAATGCCACTATTGCTTTGCAGTGAGGTAGGAAAATGAAACCTATAGCCTCATGTCGTACAGTGGCATTGTTATCGATCCTAAATAATCTGGTTTTCGGTGGACAGCGGCCGTGGACAAACATCCTTCGCTGTCAGTATAAGTCGTTGCGAACTGCAAAAAAGCGGCTGACAGATCTTCTTTATCACACCTCATAGTTGCGGAGGGGAAGAGGGGATTTCGGGACTAGCTCGAGCGTGTCAGATTAAGCTTGCATAGGCTTCCGACATGTGTCTAGTTATCATGGCATAGAAATCAGATTTCTCACGTGGGTAATTTTTTTTTTTTAAATAATGAAATGTCGTCGGATCTGTCAGATTAAGATAGGGGATGTTTAGTATACCCCAAAGAAGCTTCCATATAAAGCACTGACGATTCAAAGGTTATTTAAGCCTGTAGGGACATTTTAAAATATAAAAAATAAAGCTTTATATTTTCTTAACTAAGCTTCGCAGATATTTTATTTTGCTCTAAACTAAATGATTTAGTCCTTTTTGTCTAAAATATATTTATAATTAACCTAAATAAGCAATTTTCTGGATATATTTTCTTTTCAAAACTTTAAAATGCCTGCACTTTCTGAACCCACCGCTAAAATAAAAAAAACATTCTTATTATTTTTTTAGCAGCTTTACCTAATGTACAAATCCTACTAAGTCTCCATGACGCTCGAGTGACTACAAAAATAGCACCCTCCCCTCCGCTAATCCGCTCAAACGGCAATGTGGCAAGGTGCATCTCTCTCGGTGTAGTGTTTTGTTATTTTAAGCATTGTGTAACAAAATAAGTTGTTATTTTATTGCATGAATAATACGTGTAAGTGATGTTTCCAATTAAATCGAACATTAGATTTAATAACATACCATTATTTTATAAGAGATTTTATTCAACGACATTTTGCTCATATAACTTGTACCACACGTTGACTTGGCCCCTACGAATCCCTAAATCGCGCTGGTGTCGACGGAGGTTTATGCGGAGGGTCTAATGCTGACGTCATCGACGCCCAAAACCGGACCGAGCCAGTTTGAAGCAGCTACTGGATATAACCGGTAAAACTGGGCCAATCTAGTTGAAACTAGATATACTAATAAATATAATAATAGTATAGGAATCTAGTTTTATTAATATTATGTAATCTGTTACGTTCATGCTTAAAACGCTGAACTGAATGTGATGAAATTTGGTATCGAGATCGAGACTTTGAGTCCCGGAAAAGGATATAGGATACTTTTTATACGTGTTGTATACTTTTTATACATGTTATACGAGAAAACCGGCGTGAAACAGCGCTTGCGCTGTGTTTCGCCGAGTGAGTGAGTTTACCGGAGCTGAGGCCCAATCCCCTAACCCCTACCCTATTCCCTTCCCTACCCTCAACTATTCCTTTCCCTTCCCTTCCCTACCCTCCCTTTCCCTTCCCTACCCTCCCCTAATACCCTATTCCCTCTTAAAAGGCCGGCAACGCACTTGTAGCTCTTCTGATGCTGCGAGTGTCCATGGGCGACGGAAGTTGCTTTCCATCAGGTGACCCGTTTGCTCGTTTGCCCCCTTATTTCATAAAAAAAAAATACCGGAAAAATATTTGTTTCCAGCGCGATAAACAAATTTTGGCGCAACGAAGTTACCGGGGCGTTTGAGATGCTTAGCTAATAGCAGTTTATTATGTTGCGTTTCTATGCTTGCCAAGGCTTGACCAGTGTCCACAAGGCGCAACGAAGTTACCGGGGCGTATGAGATGCTTAGCTAATAGCAGTTTATTATGCTGCGTTTCTATGCTTGACCAGTGTCCACAAGGCGCAACGAAGTTACTGGGGCGTTTGAGATGCTTATCTAATAGCAGTTTATTATGCTGCGTTTCTATGCTTGCCAAGGCTTGATCAGTGTCCACAAGGCGCAACGAAGTTACCGGGGCATTTGAGATGCTTAGCTAATAGCAGTTTATTATGCTGCGTTTCTATGCTTGCCAAGGCTTGACCAGTGTCCACAAGGCGCAACGAAGTTACCGGGGCGTATGAGATGCTTAGCTAATAGCAGTTTATTATGCTGCGTTTCTATGCTTGCCAAGGCTTGACCAGTGTCCACAAGGCGCAACGAAGTTACCGGGGCGTTTGAGATGCTTATTAATAGCAGTTTATTATGCTGCGTTTCTATGATCGCCAAGGCTTGACCAGTGTCCACAAGCACAAGCTTGTAAAGAGAGTATCTGGCTTGGTTTGCGTGAGCTTATGGACGCTTGTATCCGATCCGGTGTGATGTCGGTTTTTGGACACAGATCAAAGGACGCTTGCTTGGGTGTACGTAATACACTGACGTAATCACAAGCGTGTAAACGACTTCCAAATGCTAAGCGAGATTTGTGGACGCTTGTGCCTTGGGGATGCTTGCCAACCCTTGGCAAGCATAGAAACGCAGAATTACATATATCTGTTTGCTAAAACATCTGTAATTTTTTTTGTGTATAAACTACTCTATGCTCGAGTCTCTGAATATCAAAAAAGCGTTTAATACGTTAAATACAATTAACTACGCATATAATTTACAGCATAAAATTCTGCGAAAATATTACGTAAAGGTTCGATATTGCAATTTGTTTACAAACATGAGGCCACATACTCCATAATTTATTTAAACCGGCATTTAATAAATTCAGTTAGCCTCGGTTAGGCCCTTTTACGGGCCATAGAAAAAACATGGGCGCGTGACAGGGGCACCAAATACCGTTTATGGGGTAACCGATACTCGCTTTGGGGAACGGGGATCATAGGGATGGGGCGATACATAATATCAACAACATTTGATATTTTCCGGGATACTCTGAAAATATGAATTGATTTGGAATGAGTAGACGCGTTATCTGACGGTAAGGGTAAGTTCAAATCGCAAGGTGACGATACGATGCGATACATTATAATCTGTTTAAAAATTAACTTTATTTACTACACAAAAATATACACTGTAAAACTCTGGAACGAACTGTTATCAGTAGTATTTCCGGACCTCTGCGACCTGCAAACCATCAAGAAGAGAGCGTATGCCTCTTAAAAGGCCGGCAACGCACGTGCAACTCTTCTGATGTTGCGAGTGTCCATGGGCGACGGTTGTTGCTTTCCATCAAGTGACCCGTTTGCTCGTTTGCCCCCATATTTTACAAAAAAATTGAAAGACTCACCGCTCGCGGTGTCGGGCTGCCTGTACCATTTTTTTAGGGTTCCGTACCTCAAAAGGAAAAAACGGAACCCTTATAGGATCACTTTGTTGTCCGTCTGTCCGTCCGTCCGTCTGTCAAGACCCTTTTTCTCAGGAACGCGTGGAGGTATGAAGCTGAAATTTATATCAATTACTCAGGTCTACTGTTCCTTGAAGCTGTGAAAAAATCAAACTTCTAAGCCAACGCAATCAAAAGATACAGCCGTTTATGCCGCAAATTTTCGACACTTGCAAGGGAATCAAAACCTACAGGGTGCTTCCCGTGAACTCAGAATCTTGAAATTTGGTACGAAGCAACGTCTTATAGCATAGATAAAGGAAAAATTACGAAAACCATAAATTTTTAGTTACATCACATAATATATTTTTTTTTAATAATTTTAAACTTACTACCCATTTCCTCATAAACGCGTAGAGGTATTAAATTGAAATTCATACCAAATACTCAGGTCTATAATACCTTTAAGCTGTAACAAAATCAAACTTCTATGTCAACGCAATCAAAAGAAACAGCAATTTAAGCTGCATATTTTGAAACTCGCAAGTACTCGCAAGGGAATCAAAACCTAAAGGGTACTTCCAGTCGACCTAGAATCTTGAAATTTGGCATGAAGCAACGTTTTATAGCACACATAAAGGAAAAATTCCGAAAACCTTAAATTTTTAGTTACATTACAAAATATATATTTTTTAATAAATATAAACTTATTACTTTTTATTACTTAAACGATAAAGAGATCTTTGTCTTAAATTTATGCTCCTCCATCTTTCCCCATTGTAATGTTATGAATTTCATTTTGCAATAAAAATACAATAGTTATGACTCGATTGTCGTAATGAACGAACTTTGTAAACCTTGCAGGTTTGTACGGAACCCTCGGTGCGCGAGTCCGACTCGCACTTGGCCGGTTTTTTTAATTTAAAATTAACATTTAAGAATACATCGCATTGATGCGACATATTACAGTGTGAACTGATCATTAGTATTTAAGCGATGATTATTATTGAACGTTTCAAAAGGACCACTGAAATTCAAATTATTTTAGTAAATACTAAGGGAATATGGCGGCAAGCCACAAAGGGGAATCTTCCAACCGAACGGAGAGGTAGGCCATACCGACCGTACTCATTTCAGACATTGTATACTTCGTTTCAATTCATTTTGACCGTCAACAAAAATAGGTAGGGACAGCTTTAATGCTACCGATTTAAATGTCACATAATATTCTTCAATATAATATGGACGATTTTTCAAATTCAAATTCAAATATTTATTTGCCAGAATATGGTACAAAATAATGTTTTAAAGAATATAATATTATAATAGCTCAGACACATTCTGCCACATACGGCGTGCAAATATAAATACAGCTCATAACAAAATTACAATGGAAATAGATTTAAACAAATTAAATACATTAAATTTTACATAATATCACACTTATACATTAATTACATTTTATTCAAGTCATTAATAGCTCAGTAAATGAATTTATAATTTTTTATCAATAATTCAAATAGTTGTTTCTTAAACATTCTACGGTTATTGTTTTTAATAATGTCTGGTGAGTAGTTATAAATTTTAATTCCCATATTCCCATTTCAAATTAGTATGATCGTGTTTTAATATTATGTTTTAATATTTTTACCGCGGTTCAGGATGGTGCGTTGTTTAACCACCACGCCACGGGTATTTAAAAGTATTTTAATGTTTTTATTTAACAATTACTTAATTTTTACATTATTTATCCGCTTAAAGGGGGAAAGACCATCTAATAACCAATTTAAAATATTTATAAATATTTTATTTTAAGATATTATACAGGGTGTAATAAGACCACTTCCGATAACTTTGGGGTATGATTATACTACATTTTCTGATTACGAATATGTATTTTTTTTTAATTTTTTTTTTAATTTTTTTAATTTTTTATTCTTTATTTTTTTATAATTAAAACCCTTTAAACATGATAATAAACCACATAGAAACATATTTTAAAATATTTTTTTAAATTTTATTATTTTTACCCCAATAAGCATATTTTGCAAGCGCACGGTTAACGTTCTCGTGTTCCGAGTACATACCCGAGAACGTTGACCGCGTTAATCAGCTGTTAGCTCCGCCCTACGCACGCTAAGTCGAAAGGTCGTATGCGACGAATGACGATACACTACGAGTTACGACTTACGACAGAACACACAGAAACCCTAATGTATGTCTTTTCAATTTCAAACCCATGAAGGTCACCATGACGTGGAACTTAGAACTCTGACCTCTGACCTCTCATCTAAGCTACTTGCAGTGTTAAGAGTTTAATGGTAGCTCATGTAGAAAACTGTAAGTAACTGTCTGTGCATGTGTAACAACTTACGACAGTATGGCAAACTTCTAAGATTATTAGACTAGTTAAAAAGTTCATCGTAAGTAACGAAACCTATGCGGATGAACTGTTTATCCGCAATCGTCACTTATCAATCGAAATAACAGACGATACACGAAAAAACCTCATACATAAAACTGGCAATTAACTTACGTGAAAAATGTTGAGTTCAAGTGTTCTTACTTCTTTATGCATTTTGAAAATAGTCCTTAACACCAAGCAATAAGACCAGTCACTACCAAGAACGTCAAAAAAACTTCTCGTTAACGAAATGTATCAACCACCACAAAGTATTTTATTACAACTGAAATAATAATCAATTATTAACACTTTACACAATACTACCACGTTTTGATACTTGAAGTAATTGTTAAAAAATCAAACTTATCTCCTAACAACTCTAACAACCTATTACCTCAATGCTCAAATGGCTACTAAATTAAAAAATCTATTTTAATTTTTGAAATAATGTTCGTCGTGTATCGACTTTCGGAAGTAGTCAAAGGACACCGACCGGCGGCTTGCTTTGATCGCGGCGCCGACAAAGCGCGCCGCTGTGCAGGTGCCCGACGCACGTGTCGCTAATCCATTTCAAGGACAATCTAAGTGTTGTACCCTATAAATTCAATACTATTTAGTCGATATTTAAATTACCATTAAATAATAAAAATTATAACTATTATTTAGTAGATCTCATCTCATTTTTTTAAATTCGATACCTACATTACCGTGATAAAGTGATTGTTATATCGTGGTACGCGTTATGCGCGTCTAAAATACTTTAATACCTAATTAATTAAATAACTTTTAATTATTGTCGCTTTTCTTAATATTGAGTAGGTATTTGTTTATTTTTAGTTTGACAGTAATCAATACGTACTCGTATGTAAAACAATTAATACGATTTATCGATAAAAAAATTATCGATTACTCAAAATATTCACATTGCACAGGGATACATCCCTATTATTTTACAAAGTTTTTTCTTCAATTTTGTTCAGTCGGCTGTCTAACACGCGCCGTGCTGGTGTAGGTACTGTGACGTTTTTGTTTAAGTTTTGTAATTTTACGTTTAGATGTTGTCATATTATTGCTTGTTTTGTGTATTGTTAACTATTTTTTTTTATGTTTGTAATTAATAACGGGCCGTGACAAGATACGTCCGATGAATGTGCGATGCTTTAAGGAACAGGTGAACATCGTCGTCGATAGACGATAGTGCGGTTTAAACAGTGGAATAAAAAGTGTTTAAAGAATTGGAATGTCTCCTGTAATTACTTTTGTTAAGTGTTGAATAACTCTGCAATCTACATCGAGTTAGATGGATCATGGAGCACAGTTCGAACTGCATTTCATAAAAGCAGACAGCTGATCACAGGTCAGTGAACATGTTATCACGTATGTTTTCCATTGATAGGTATTGATAGGTGCAGTAGGTAACTGTGTATGTATTTTTACAGATGTGTAAATCGGATGATGATCGGATGTGAATTATGATTTCTTTTCCTTTTTGGCCGGAAGTAAAAACTGAGTATTTTTGAGTAAAAACCTGAGAAACGGTAATTAATAAATTGTAACATTTTGTTAAATCGTGTAAACTATTGTAATTTATCATTACAATATTGGTGGTTTATTCACTAGGTACCTACGGGCTAGGGTATAGGGCACACCACGATCAGCTGTTTTGTCTTAACTCATGACTAGCGCAGAGGCGCGCGCGCGGTATTCGGCGCGGGCGGCGCGGGGGGGCCGGCTCGGCCCGGGGTTTCATTCATCGGCGGCGGGCGATATTATCGCGCATTAACTGCACGCATTATACATTGCGTGTTGAAAATTTTGACTATTTTAAAAACTGGCGATTACATGAAAATTTCTTGCACCAATGGATATATCTCATGCCCTATAATAACCCCACGAAGTTATCGGAAGCGGTCTTTTGACACCCTGTATATTAAAAATGCATTTTCGCAATAAAGATTAATTTATCGATGTGTTTATACAACACTAGTACATCGAGACCACACGGCCCATCACTAAAGGTATTACGGCTTCAAATAAATGTGATCACTGGGCATTTATTCGCTAATAAACTTTTTGTATCGCTCATTTTATGTGTATTACTCACAGAAATAAATCATTTTGCTATTTATTTGACTGAAATAATCGCCAATTAGGTAGGACTTTTGTTTATTCATGTATGTAATGTTGTTTTTATTACTTTTGTACACGAACATCACACAAAGACAAAACTTATTGAAAAAACTAGCAAAGTTGTGCATCAATGTGGGTGAAGACGAGGATGTATTTCAGTTTTCCGGGGTGAAACTGTTTCAAAAACCTAACACGTTCGCCGCTAACTAAACTGCAAACAAAAGTTACAAAGCTCAACAATTTTAAACAAAACAAAATGTAGATAGAAGGAACAAACACACAAACATCTATATTTTAATGTCAATATCTCGGTACACTGTTTGCTGGGAATTTGATTGCAAAGGAATACTAAGCCTTTGAGATTTTATTAAACGTCTACGTAGCTTCATATTCCCCGCTCCTGCCGATCTCTGGTTGTGCGGATATGTTTTGTTTGAACTCACTTCCTTGAATTTTCTTTATAATATAAATTGGGTATAGTATAAAAAGTGTGAGTCGGACTCGCGCACGAAGGGTTCCGTACCGGTTTAGAGGATTATAATAATATAATTAAGGATTTTGTGAAAATTTCTAGTGCCTAGCTATTACCATTATTGATTACGAGCGAAAAAACCTAAAAATCACGTTTGTTGTATGGGAGCCCCCTTAAATATTAATTTTATTGAATTTTTAGTATTTGTTGTTGTAGCAGCAACAGAAAAACACATTCTGTAAAAATTTCAGAAGTCTAGCTAGTAGCTACAGCGGTTCTTGCGTTACAGCCTGGAGACAGACGGACAGACGGACAGACATCGAAGTCTCAGTAATAGGGTCCCGTTTTTACCCTTTGGGTACGGAACCCTAAAAACGTAGTTATATCATCAGGACGTGAAGGAATTTTATCCTATGTCCTATTCCGGCGCTCAGAGTCAATGCAAAATTTCATCAAAATTGATTCGGTGGTTTAAGCTTGAACATGTTAAGATACTAAGTCTTGGGCATTTCACCTCGCTTGATCGGAAGATCTTTCTTAGGGTATGTTGGTTCTTGTGGAAATTCATGTTGAACACTAATTTTCCGTGCACTTTTTCCTTTATATTATGAAATTATTAACAAATTACACACCCGGTTTCAAAATGAATCATGTTCACGTGTAGTTCTTCCTTAAGGGACTTTTTCTGAGCTGCTACTTTTACTGTAAATATTATTCTCTATTATTATATGTACCGTATGCGAGTACTTAGCATTAAATGTAAGTCTATTTAATGCTAAGTACTCGCATACGGTTTTTTTCGATAGTTCTACTCCAAATCGAGAAAAAACCACCGTGTGGACCGCAAAACTTACAGCTCAAAGGCTCGCATCGAGCCAGCTCGAAGGCTCGCATCGATCCGGCTCAATGGAATTAAATGTCTCTAATTTCCTTCGATTTGGAATATAACTATTGAGCAATGCTTAAGATGTGGACGAAAACCCGAGCCGTTGTTTTTACTCTACGTGATTGCTCGATTGAGCAATACCGTATGTGAATACTTAGCATAAGAGACACCTACACACCTTAAGTTTTATCACCGTCTTCTTATACCCTGTATATTATAGTTTCTCTAGCTACGAGTATTACCGTTCTTGACTTACAAGTCAAGAACGGTAATAGCTGAAAACTTATATAAATAGCTGAAGTTTCGCCGAGTGAGTGAGTTTACCTTACCTATTCCCTTCCCTATCCTCAACTATTCCCTTCCCTACCCTCCCCTATTACCCCATTCCCTCTTAAAAGGCCGGCAACGCACTTGCAGCTCTTCTGATGCTGCGAGTGTCCATGGGCGACGGAAGTTGCTTTCCATCAGGTGACCCGTTTGCTCGTTTGCCCCCTTATTTCATAAAAAAAAAAAAAAAAAAAAAACCGGCCACGGTCACCGAAACCGGTGTGGGAGCTATTATTATTTTGTTATTAGGCGGTAACAAAAGAAGTAACCATATAATATTATTGATTTCTGTGGCGAATAAAAAGATATTATAGGCTATCAAGTTTTTAATTGTCTTTTTCTAGTAAAATGAAATTTAGTACTTTGTGTACAGACCGACTCGACATCATCAGAACTTTTCCTAATTAACTTAGTAAAGGTTTCCATCTTTGTTATATTTATTTACATCCAAACACGATTTCTGAATCAAGACATATCTTAATAAATTGAAAAAAAAAGCGTGACACCATACTAATATTATAAATGCGAAAGTGTGTCTGTCTGTCTGTTACCTCTTCACGCCTAAACAGCAGAACCAATTTTTCTGAAATTTGAAATCGATGGTACTTTGAAATTTTTTGAAGAGATACTTTGAGTTCCGGAAAAGGACATAGGATACTTTTTATCCCGAAAAAAAATCACCATTTCCACGCAATACGAATTTGGGTGCAGTGGAGTTGCGGACCTTATCCAGTATTCCATATTTCCGTCAGACACAACCTAGCTTACAATCAAATTTGAAAGCAATAAAAGTGTTTCGTTCACGTCACACTTTTTGCATATCCGGCCGATGCATCGATAACGTAAACTGGGTCCCGTCATGCAATCACTGGAGCAGCGTCACAAAGTGGAGCACTCGGTTCTGTCACTCGGGTGACCATGCTCACACTCTCCAGCTGTCAGCTGTGTCAATTTCGTTAACGAGTTCTAGCTGCGTCGATCACTCGATGCTGTCAGCTGTCGAGTCAATATCTTGCGAGTTGTGGGATAGACAACATGATCGTAACATAATCCTAGGTGTGCGACTATAGCACAATATTGTGATTTGTAAATCATTGTGTATTCGAGTACTAATTATGAGAAAAACTTTTTATTTCATAATAACAAGCAAACTGGATGTTTTTTGCTTGTTACCATTTAAACAAAAAAAATATTAAAATTAAATAAAATGTTTCTTACTATGTACATTGTACACAATATGATATTATTATTAGAATTGCAAAATAATAATATTATTTTCCTTGTCTGATACAATAGTAAACTCGTATCTAGTTTGGATGAAGTGGATTTTATTATTATATAAAGGAGCAAGGTTTTATTAACTACCCGTTTTTCATACATAATTATGTTCAACCCCAGTTTTACCCCTTTAGTATCTGTTTTTATTATCAACTATTAGAAAATTTCTAGCTTCGGGGTAACAATTTCTGAGATTTTATGACGAATTGGTGAGTAGAGGTTTCAAGAAGTAGTTTCATCAATGTAGTCACAGTTTATTCACGGAATAAAAATCAATTTTCTAAAATGTAAAATAGTGGTCACCCCACAGCCGACAGAGCATTCCGCCCGATGGATTTAAACAACGAAATGAAAGCCAACGAGTTTCATACCACATTCTATGATACGATATGTCGGACAAAATGTAGGGTTCCGCACGGTGTAAGTATTATAAAAGTCATTTGTTTATAGCACGGAGAGTAACCGACAGACAAACATAAAGTAAGAAATATTTATCACATCATAATATTGTTGTTGAGTTTCTCTTTTGTTAACATTTTTCAACGGAGTGTAATAATTTGAAAAGAAATAAATTTTGGATGCATTGGATTCGGTCTTTGTATTGGCCTATGATGAAAAAATATAGCGATTAGGAACGGTGAAATTGAAATTTATTATCAGTCGATGATGAGTGTGACACTCGGCATTGTACTTAAGGGGGCGACTAACCCTAAATTGTCGAATTTATAATTCATTTTTATACTTGAAAATAAGCCCCGAATAGTTTCATTTTCTAAACATAGATACTACATTATATTTCCGAGGATCCGACCTAGCGACAACACGATATCTTAAAATTTACTCGATAGAAAAATATTTTATTTTTCTATCTATAATTATAAAATATTTTAACACTTTGTATAAAATTCTATCATTGAGAATCTGACATAGCGGATTTTTAAAATGTTGTATATTTATCGAGTTATTGAGAAAAAAAATAATTGGGCGAAGAATCCGCGTCGTGCTTTTTCACCTGGCATATGAAAGACGGGCGTGAGTGTGAAGAGAGAAGGACGATGTTTGATTTTTTGCGTTAATTGCCCTCTTAATGTAGGCAGCTGCGATCGTTGTGGCAATCATGGACCAATATGAGGAGGTTCTTTAAACAAACACATTTAAACATATCGACCGTTCAAGCGTTCTAAGCATACAACATTAATTACGAGTATATTAAAAGAAAATCCGGCATGGAATATTAAATTTCATGTGACATAGAGAATATTATAATTATTTTCAATAAGGAAAATGTACATTTCATTTTAAAATTGCCGCAAGTTGCTACAATATTCTGCAAATGTAGCATCGGAAATAAGTTTATGCAGTTTTATAAATTGTAAGATGCTAAGCTTGGGATACACCTGCGAGTGGAAATGTAAAGATAATATAATAATATTCCCCACACCGGTTTCGGTGACGATGGCCGGTTTCATTGAAATCAGGCCATTTAGCCGAAACTTTTTCGTTTTCGCTTCGTTATAGAATCGCCAATCAAAATGTATGGAATTGACATAAGACGAGTCCAACGTCAACGTCATATTAACGAACGCTTATGTCAATTCCATACATTTTCATCGGCGATTCTATAACGAAGCGAAAACGAAAAATTTTGGCTCACCCCCCAGGCCTGTTACGCAGGAGTAATTTTATAGTGCCCAAGTGTGTGCGCAGTACACAAGAGCACTTTCTATTCCTTTCACTGTTATAACCTAGTGGGACGCAAAACCGACACGACTGGCGAGAGATCAGACGCAGGACCGACGTTTTAAATGCCCATCCGACGCATGGATCATCTTACTTGTCAGACAATCAGGTTATCAGCCTGCATCGTCCTAACCAAACTTGGAAATAATTTGTTTCCAACGTGGGAATCGAACTCTCGACCTCCAAGTCAAGAGCCACGCTCTAAACCAATAGATCAGGAGGCGGAGGCGTACAATATGTATAGAGCAGGGGTTCTCAAACTCATTTTGTCTTCTGCCCACTTTGAGAAAAAAATATGTTTTAGCGCCCCCATTGTTTCAACTTAAAATTCATCCAGATGAAATCACCCCTAAAGCCTCAACACAACGCCTCAATTTTTTTCTGGGTCCCACACCGTCCCCCTTTAGACCTTCAGCGTCCACAAGGGCGATAATGCCCACTTTGGGAAAAGCTGGTATGGAGGGTAGGTATGCTGATATTATATTGCGTATTATTTACGGATTATAAGGATAATGTACGGGGCTTATGTCAAAATCGTCATTTGAATGTTCGTGTACCTGTTCAGTGTGTCGTTGTACGTTTTCCCCAGTCATTCACATCAAAATATAGACGGTTCATAATTAAACATCAACCGTGTTTCATTTTACTTCTCATCATCACTATAATTAGCATCGGTAAGAGTATCAGCAGCACCTATCAACTCTTTCAAAGGGTAGCACTAATACAATACGCCTTTGAGTGCAGCAGTAAGGGTGCAACATTTTGTTATTTGCATTGTGTTTAAACTTCTTCTATTCGAGTGTGTATCAGCGGCTTGTGCACGAACTTGTCCCGACCCGGTTACTGCCACATTCACGAGCTGCTCATTACTAACTTCAACAAATACACATCTTCACACTGAAAAACTGAACGCTTAGCATGAGTTGAACTGAGTTTAGAATATGATATATTATATAATATATCATATTCTATATATATGGTTTTATTTTAGTATATGGTTTTCAAGTTGTTGAGTTTATTTTTTTATAGATTTCAAAATATAAATCAAAGTGCAAGAGAAATTGAAAATACCCCTAAACACACTATTAATCGTTAGTAAAAAAATTAAATAGAAAAATTAACAAAAAGTCGTCCTTAAGTTATATTATACGTATGTGCGTCGTAGACGCCGCTACAAGGTTAGTAGGCCACTGCTACGAGTTTCGTAGACAACTGCTACGAATTTCGTAGACCAGTGACCACTGCTACGAATTTCGTAGACCGCTGCTACGAGTTTCGTAGACCATTGCTACGAGTTTCGTAGACAGCTGCTACGAATTTCGTAGACCAGTGACCACTGCTACGAATTTCGTAGACCGCTGCTACGAGTTTCGTAGACCATTGCTACGAGTTTCGTAGACAGCTGCTACGAATTTCGTAGACCATTGCTACGAGTTTCGTAGACCATTGCTACCAGTTTCGTAGACCACTGCTACGAGTTTCGTAGACCATTGCTACGAGTATCAATAGTAGTTATGGGATTGCGTAACACCGTAGATAAAAATATATTTTTAGTATTCTTGAAAACAATTAATGATTATGTCAATTCCATCAGCTGTTTACAATACTCATTTAACAAAGTTACTCATACTTTATTGTCAATTCACGCTTGGGCTATGGCCACACAAAACTTGTTACAATCGGCCATCCATCCACATTCAATATTCTCTCAGTACCGAATGCCCTTTGTGTCTCAGCAAAGGGCAAGACTAGAACCTTGAGTACTTGTGTGATGTCTAACGAGCCCTAATTTGAATCACAAAGGGATGTGTGTGCGAATACTGCTTAGCAATTTACTAACTCATGTGCCATCAGAAAATTTAAAAAGTAAAGCTATAATCTGCACAAATTTTATATTTTACTTGCTTTTTCATTGTCATCGTGCGATCGAAACAGAATCACGGAATTCAAATTCTCGATTCTCTATTAAAACATTTTAGGAGTGTACTTTTCAAAAAATTTAATTGGATTTCATTTACCACTCAATTTGTAAAAGTTTTCACTCTCATAATCTATACTAATATTATAAGGTATCTCTGTCTGTCTGTCTGTCTGTCTATTTGTCTGTCTCACTTTCACGCCAAAACTACTGAACCGATTGTTATAAAATTTTGTACACAGATAGTCTAAAGCTTGAGAAAGAACATTTTTAACTGGAAAAAGGGGTTGTAAGGGGATGAAAATACGTAAATATGTTCCAATTAAGTTAGTTCCAAAAACTCATAACAGATGGCGCCAAGAGTCACCTAGATCACGCTATCGCTTCCGGGGGTCGGTGTGGCTTATAAAAAAGTTTAATTAAAAAAAAAAGGTATTATAAAAAGCTTTTGACACCAATTTTGTTGACACCGCGCACTATAAACTGAAGTTCACGCGGACGAAGTCGCGGGCAACAGCTTATATTGTGATGGTGTGATATTACTTTAGCTATCGCTTACCATCAACTGAACTGACTGCTCGTTTCTTAGTTCATTACATTTTAAAAAATCTAGAATTCGTCTCCATTTGAATGTATGTGTATGCAACAATTATATTTTAGTCTAGCGAGCGTCAAGCGTGTCTTCGTATTACTAAGTAGTTGACTATTACAGAGTCAGAACAGTACATTGATGTACCAGTTGGATATCGTATTTGAAATCATAGAAAGAAGACTTATGAATTTGTTGGTGTTGTTGTTGGATAATAATATGTGCGAGAGCCCCAAAGAAGCCACCGAGCGAGGTGGTATGCGTTATTTTGTTCCGATACAAGACATCAGAGTAAAGCTGAATCATTTTGTGCCCTCAAATACCTAAGATGCAATAAATTTTGTGGTTGACTCAACTGGCAGTTCATTCGAGTTATAGCAGAGTATCACGGCTTGGTATTATATTTTGTACATTTTACAATTTTTGAAATTGGATTAAAGTTCTTACATGGATTTTCTAGATTAAATTTTTTATTTTATTTGGTATGCGAAATCCATACTCTTGAACGTCGATGCTGAACACAGTTACTATTACTGTAACTGCAGTCACACGCGGTTAAACAGACGTCGTTAGTTCAGGATTAAACTGTATTCAAGGATTAAAATGGGTACTACTATGTTTAATCCTAACAAAAAGGAGTTCCTTGAGCTTCGCGTACAATGTGATGGGGCGCAACGGGGATAGCCGCATTTTCATACTTTTTTCATAATACATAACAAAACTAATTAATAATACTTTAGGGTGTGTACTATGTGTTCCTTATAAAGAAAATAGCTCCCACACCGATTTCAGTGATAGCCGATTTCATTGAAACCAGGCCAGCTACGCAGGAGTAATTTTATAGTGCCCAAGTGTGTGCGCAGTACACAAGAGCACACTCTATTCCTTTCACTCTCATAACCTAGTGGGACGCAAGACCGACACGACTGGCGAGAGATCAGGCGCAGGACCGACTTTTTACATGCCCATCCGACGCATGGATCATCTTACTTGTCAGATAATCAGGTGATCAGCCTGCATTGTCCTAACCAAATTTGGAAATAACATTTTTCCAACGCGGGAATCGAACCCACGACCTCCGAGTCAAGAGCCGCGCTCTATAGGTACCACTTTAAAAGTAGCAGCGCTGAAACCGCATTTTTTTTCTGTGATTTATCCATGGCAAGCGCTCTAGCGCGGCAACAGGAATTTGCCCATACAAAAGTAAAAAAAAGTTGGTAGAGGAATACCCCTACCAACTTTTTTTTACTTTATCGTAATTTGTACGCAGTAACTATTGTTACTGCGTACAAATTACGATTTTTAAGCCATGTACCCATCGTTGGCTATTATGTCTAAAGCTGAAGGTAAGAATACGATAACATGTCACAAGCATCCCTAATCAATGCGTGTGGAAAGGTGGTATTAACCCTTACACGGTCATAAGTTCCGGATTAAAAAAGGCCAGTGGAAGTGAGTAGGGTTGGGTATTGTCGTGCGATTCTCGAAGATTACGCGGTATGACATGTCCGAATATTGCAGATCGATACTGTAGCTCGTGTAAGAAGCAATATTCGTAGACTAATACTTTGGATGAATTGGATCCTTACAAGACAGGATGGCCTGCAGTGGCGTTAGGACGAGACAGACTTTGCGCAAGGCCTTTGTCTAGCTGTAGTGGCTCCTTAAAATACTTTTGTTTTTTTTTTTTACTTGAACTTATTATAATATTTAGTAGCAATTCTAGTTGGCTGTCGTCAACACATTGACCAACTTTAAATAGGTAAATGGACAGAGAAATACCTATATGAAACTGACCACCATAGAAAGAGAGAAAACGATTGTACGCCAATACTTAATTCTGTCTTGTAGGCCTAGTAAAATCCAGATTTATCATTATAAATGCAAAAGTGTGTCTGTCTGTCTGTTACCTCTTCACGCCAAAGCTGCTAAACCAATTTTCTAAAATTTGGTATACTTAGATATACTTTAATTCCCGGGAAAGATCATAGTATACTTTTGAACCCTGAAAAATTTACGGCTCCCGCGCTATAAACGCGATAACGGAGTTACGGATGTCATCTGGTAATAATTATATCTTTAAACGAGCAATTCTTGTATATATATATATATCTCTTTCGGAATCGGCTCCAACGATATTCATGAAATTTAGTATATAGAGGGTTTCGGGGGCGATAAATCGATCTAGCTAGGAATCATTTTTAGAAAATGTCATTTTATTCGTGTTTCATTGAATACCGAGCAAAGCTCGGTCAAATAGCTAGTAATACATTATATACATTACATCCAACAGATACGCAATTCCGAGTCAATTCGCCGCTGATGTATGGATTCCATTTGTAATAAAAAATTACACATTTTTCCCTTTTTTGTGGAAACCAAACAAATATTGTGTTGTTAATTTTGTGCTGAAATACCAGGCCTATAATTTTGTGTTAAATGAATTTCATGTAATTCTGCACGACTAGATGACTTAGGTACCAGAAGGCCTTTATAAAGCATTTTAAGCACTAGAAATGGAACTTGCAGCAATAGAAAGTAACGCTTGTAACTCCTCTGGTATCGGGACTTAGGGTCAGGCCACAACACCGCATTGCGACGTCTTCTGATGCTGCGAGTGTCGATGGGCGACGGAAGTTGCTTTCCATCAGGTGACCCGTTTGCTCGTTTGCCCCCTTTTTCATTAAAAAAAAAAAAGTATATCCCACTACCTGAACATTTTGTGGTACACTTTACGGAAAAACTATTTGTTTTGTTTGCTTCGCTTTGAAATTGCTTTCTGCTTTAATATAGTAATTTTTATTTATTATAATATGTAAAATGTAGATGCATCGTCGTCAGTTAAAGTGTGATGACGCGAGCCTTCACAAAGCTCGGCTTTTAGCTAGTTATAATAAAGTCAATGATCGGTTGAGTACTGAGTAGTTTTCTCATAAAAGCGTTACAAACTCACATTTACATTTATGACATTAGTAGGGATTTATAGCGATGATGACAATGAGTACATTACACTTTATTGGTCTATAATACTCAGCATACAACATTAACTATTGCAATATCTAATATCTATATTCTGCGTGTGTTCTATTGTAATTTACATTGGTGACAGTAATGTGTGGAGCTTCTCGAAGATATCGAACAGTATTTATCCTCTAGAGTCTTACTTTCTTGGTAACCTATTTACCGGACTGTTTCAGATCTTGTTTCTTTGGTTTTATGTAAGTAAGGCTCGATATAAGTGTCCGCTCAAACGCGCTGTTTGGCGGATACACCGCAAAATATAAATTGAGTGTAATAGCTTGAGAGGTGTTAAATTTTTTTAAAACTTCCAGCTTTAAGTCAAGCTCTACACTTATGGACCAGGGAATCCAAGGGAAAGAACTTGAATCTCGAATCTCGAAATAGATTAAGTATTCTTTTTATTTAATCCAACTAGGAGAAATATTGATTCAAGTTCTGTTTCTTTAGTTAATAATAATAATTAAAAAACGTAAAATAAATATTTTTCATTTATTTGCATTCAAGGGTTTCTTTTTTCAAGTAGTATTTTCTTTCATCCCTTTCCCAAAACACGATTCTCGAAATCACTGTTATGGATTCTTTGAACTGTTTAATTTAGCGAGATATTTGCATAGCTTCCACACCATGAAATTTTGTTATAAAGCCATGCGTTAATTTCAGACCTTTTACTGTCCTAAGTCAACACTAAGGGCTCCCACACATACACACGATACGACATCGTGTCATACAAAATATATACGACCTGTACGAAGCGCCAAGTGCGAAACTTGTGGCAATCGTGGCAACTACGATGTCGCGTCGTATTATTACAATCATGGGAACAAAGGACTTGCATTATATAATGTCGTGTCGTAATTTTTGCAACATTTATCGTAGATGTCTGCCACGTGACGTCGTGAAACGACGCCGCATCTTATGGATCACCAACACTATAATATGGGTCAGGACACAACACTGCGTTGCGGTATTGCAACGCAAAATTTTACATTGCTGTGCGATAGCTGTTTTTGCGATACGACATTGCACACGTTGCAACGTCTGTTGTGGCCTGGCCCTAACGTATTAATGTGTAAAAGCCCTGCACGTTTCAAAATATCCGAGGGATTCACAAGTTTTCCAGTACAAAAGTCAATAACGTGAGTTCGTTATAAAATATAGTTTTCCGCTGGCCCGTGGTAAATCCACTTAGATCTGACCGATCGCGGGCAGAATACAGCACTTGCGCAATTATAGTGCTCTCACACTAGCGAAGATTTCATTTCGGTTTTGTGGGTTAGGCTCGATTTATATGCATCCGCGTGAATAAGCGGTTTTACCACGACACCGAGAGATCACAAACTATTGTATGTAACGATTTATTTAATTAGCGGCGCGGTGTTGCTGATGTTTACATACAATTGCTTATTACCATATTTTATAGTCCGATGCCTTTACCTCTTAAGTGGCTTTAACAATGTGTCAAAAAGACCTTGCATAGTTATTTGCCTAGTAGACCTTACCTAGGGTATTTGCTGTATAAATATTTTTGGTAAGGTGTTAAGGTTATGAATATATTGTGAGTGTGTCATCATAATATTATGTCTGTCTTTTCTTTACACTCAGTTCGCAAAACCTCATTTTGTATTAGTATACAAATAGTATTTTATTTCCATTAAAATCTTCACCCGTTGGGTCTATGTGTATATGCGTATGAGATTTGACGCGTACAGAAAGCGTCAAATTTCATCAAAATTGTTCCAGTCCACGTATAATGCTGTGACCAAGATAAATAGGTTTATTTTGAAGCATTCGAAAATGTAACTTGCTAGAACCATGGTAGCTGATGATGATGCCTAAGGTCAGTGCACCGCACAGGTTCAGATTCCAATTCTCAGAATTCCTGCAAGATGTTACACCAGATTTACATAATATTATGAAATAATACCAAACTATGAGACTCCCTGAAATGTCCAACCGAACTCAAGCTCAGCAATATTAATTTATTGTAAGGAATGTGTACAATGTGTGTAAGGTTGTGAGTTATTGTAAACTGTTTACATCGAGGGTTTCTGAGTATTAAACGTTTCGGTTTGGCAGTCCGTCTGTCTATCTGTCTTTTCACTTTTATTATACAGAAACAGTTTTATAGCTTTATATATTATAAAAGACTAATTTGTCTGAAAAAGGGTAGTTTTTTTCTGAATACTTATTCAGAAAAAAACTACCCTTTTTCTGACTAGTTCGGTTTTGTTTGACATTTTTCGTACTGACGAATTCTCCTTACATTTTTGTCCGGTTTTGATTGGATAAAAAATACCTTAGAATTTTATTTAATTTATAACAGGACAAGTCCGCTTTTAAAAGGAATCATGATTTTTAACATTTTTTTTTCTATTAGATCGGATCGCTTTTGATACAAAATACTCCGGGGGCCTTTAGATATGAGCTTCAAGAGTGCAAAAAAGCAAAAAAAAAATTCTCTTTTTTTGGAAGACCGTTAATAAGGAATAGTTTTACCATTCACTTTTCTAGTAACAATTACTTAATATACCCAGAAAAATAATAATAGTAAAAATCAAAGCCGTTGTCAGCCGTTGTTCCTAGAAGGACGTGTCTATGACGTTGAGTATACGCGAACATTATATTATCTCTGTAATCTATTTATATTACAAAACGTCTTATTCCGTGCGCTTACGAGAACCCATGTCCTTGACGTGTCAATTTTGTGCTCACAAACACATCCCTACCTATAGATTGAACCATAACTCTTGAGATGATATTATAATATCTGGGTATGTTATAGTTACATGACCGAGTTTGTGAGTGGTCTTACTTTCTAATTAAGTACTGATTAATTTGAGCTTGTCCAATTAGAAATGACGCGACCACTAATTTATTAAACATTATATAAATAGGAAAAAATATTATAAACTATGTACCTAAGTAGGAAATTTTAAACTGTAATTCCAGAAAGAGGCGCGTCATTTTACGTTAGACAAGCTATTGTATTTTATCCATAAAAACTCAAAATTCGATTGTTTTAATATAGCCAATTAGATCCATATATCTCTGCATATAAATAACCAAATAGAAGTATCCTATATCCTTTCCCGGGACTCAAAGTATCTCTCTACCAAATCAGCTACATCCGTTCAGCGGTTTGGGCGTGAAGAGGTATCAGGTAACAGACAGTCAGGCAGACACACTTTCATATTGATAATATTAGTATGGATTTTTCTTAGCGTCCTTACCTCTACTAAGTACTTTTTAATTAGAGCTTGTCTAACTTGAAATGATGTGCCCAACCACTTTAATAGCTGATATAAATGGAAAATGTTATACTGTAATTTATACCTGTTCAAATTAAATAGACTAGCGGACAGAATAAGAAATAGTACACTGCGCTCCAAAATTGGTATTGCAGACTTCGGCATAAAAGCTGCCAAGCTAAAATGGGACTGGGCGGGTCACACAAGTCGCATGCACCCTGACCGCTGGACAAAGATCACAACAGAATGGGTACCAGAGGATGGACAACGCCGCCGTGGCCGGCCTCGAAAAAGATGGCGCGATGAGCTAGACAAATACGAGCCAGGTTGGATACGGCTGTGTTGGATTGAGAGAACTGGAGGACTTTGGGGGAGGCCTTTGCCCAGCAGTGGGACTGCAAATGCCCTTAAAAAAACCTGTGGAAAGTGCGTCATTATCGGTCACATAAGTAATATTTCAGAAAAACTAAAAAAATGACTGTTTTAATGTAGTAGTAAATATCACACACCAAGTAAAATCATATGACAAGCCGCTTAGGCTCTAAAAGTGTAGGCTTTTATCGAAATCGGATAAAAGAATGTCTACAAGAAATCTCTAAACTGTTTATAATGCTCCGCGCACACTCCCAATAAACTCAATAGCTGTAAACGCTTAAGCAATTTATCTAACTCAGGCTCTCAAGTTCGTCGCTTCCGCTGGGGCCGTACAAAGAACGCCCAAAGGCCCCAATTTCCGGGGCCGTGAAAGCCTACCCTTTTGTTCCAGTGGACTTGTATTTTCATGGATCTAAACTCTTTGAATCATTGTTATATGAAAGTTGGAACACATGAAATAATTTGAACAATTACATACTAGGTGTTATGCGCAACTTTGGAATCGTACATTTTTCTAGCATAAAACTGTCGTAGGTATCCTTTCCCATGAATTAAATAATATTTTTTTTTCATACTAATCACAAGTGAAGAGGTAGCAGAACCTATTCTGTTATAAATAAGCATAATTATAATTATTATTTGAAAAATATGGTAGATATACAATAAAAAGGCACTATGTCAAATTTAGAAACAGTCCTTCTGAATTCAATCATCAAAAGTATAAAGAGCTAAGAAATAGATGTAGTAGATTGTGTAGGGATGCACAGCGTCGCCACATACACTCTTCAGTTAGCAATGGAGATCCTGCTAAGGTTTGGTCTTTCCTTAACTCCTTAGGAATTGGTAAACCAAAGTCCTCCCCTTCTCCCAATCTAGACCTCGATGCCCTCAATCATCATTTTACCACTACTTGTTCCATCCCAGCCTCCGTTAAACAGCAGTCCATAAATGCCCTTTTGACATCTCCTCCACCTGATCCTCAGTTATCTCCTTTCGTATTTAAAGCTGTTTCTTTGCCTGAAATTGAGAAAATAATTGCAACCATCAAGTCTAATGCTCAGGGTGTTGATGGTATAAGCCGGAAAATGATTACCCTTACCCTCCCCGTTACACTTCCTATCCTCGGTCACATTTTTAACTTTTCCTTAAGCTCTAGCACATTTCCAAGCTGTTGGCGAAAAGCTGCAGTCATCCCTATACCCAAAGTTCAGTCACCTACGTATCCTTCTCACTTCCGACCCATATCCATCCTTCCTTTCTTATCCAAAGTCCTTGAGCGCCTTGTTTATCAACAACTAAGCTCCTTTATTAATAACAATGGTCTGCTCAGTCCTCTCCAATCCGGTTTCAGACCCGGCCACAGTACGGTTACTGCTCTAACTAAGGTATCTGATGACGCACGCCTGGCCATGTCAAATCAGCAACTTACAGTGCTAGCTCTGCTGGACTTCAGCAATGCGTTTAATACCGTAGACCTTGACATACTATTAGCAATGCTAGGTGCGCTTCACTTCTCTGATCCTGTTCTTGAATGGTTCCGTAGCTATCTTTATGGTAGGACTCAATGTATAAGGGTCAATGATCGGATGTCTGGTTTCTGCAGTATCTCTGCTGGCGTGCCTCAGGGTGGTATCTTGTCCCCTCTCCTTTTTTCCATATTCATTAATTTCCTCACTCCCCTCCTATCCTGCTTCTTCCATCTTTATGCGGATGATCTTCAAATTTACACCCACGCTCCTGCCAATGATCTTAAGTCTGCCATTGAAGCAATTAATAATAATCTTGCAACAATCCTTCATTGGAGTAAATCTCATGGCCTAATTGTCAATCCCACCAAGTCACAAATTATAATTATCGGAGGATCGAAGCAACTTAACCGGCTTGATTACAATTCTTTGCCTACCATATCTTTTGATAATGTAACATTGCCTTACAGTGGGGTTGTTAAGAACTTGGGTGTTTATTTTGACTCGGCCCTTAAGTGGTCTCACAACATCTCACAGGTAAGTCGTAAGCTCTTTGCTACGGTGGGGTCACTTAACCGGTTGAAGAATTTACTGCCTGTTAAGACTAAAGTCGAGCTTGCTCAGTCATTACTTTTACCAATTTTAGACTATGCAGACGTTTGTGCTATAGATCTTAATGAGGAATACCTAAATAAACTTGAAAGGTTGCAAAATGTCTGCATTAGGTTCGTATATGGGCTGCGCAAGTTTGACCATGTCTCTGAGTACCGTCAGCAGCTTGGTTGGCTGCCCATCAGGCTCCGTAGGGAAGAACATGTCCTTGTGTTCCTATACAATATCCTGTTTGACCCACGTACTCCCTCTTACCTTAAGGACTGCTTTTGTCTTCGTAGTACTGAACAAAGCCGTGCGTTAAGATCAGCGTACGATAATAAGCTTGTTGTGCCAATTGCTAAGTCCGGATACATTGCAGACTCCTTTGCTGTGAGAGCTACGCACTTGTGGAATGATCTTCCACGTGACATTCGTGACTCAAGGTCACTTGCCATATTTAAATCAAAACTACATGGCCATCTTCGAAATAAAGTCACACGGTAAATATTAATATATATATATTTTTTAATATATTTAGTAATATACATATATACTTTATTTTTATTTATGGTTAAATTATTTTATGTATGTTTAATAAGAAATATATTTTATACATCTTAATTCGTAGCATAAACCTAAACAATTACATCAGTGTACATATTTTATGTAGTCCATTTTGACTTATAATTACCCCGCTATCTATTTATTCGTGAACTCTCCTGCCTTGCAGGGTTGCCTGGTAGAGATCGCTTATAGCGATAAGGCCGCCCTTGCCCACATTAATGTCTTAGTTTTTAAGTATTTTAAGTCTGTTTGTATACCCATTTATATGTGAGCAATAAAGTGTTTATCTATCTATCTATCTATCTATCTATGTAAAATAGCTCTCATTTATTGTCGGATATAATATCTCGGCGCGCTTATATTTTGTAAATTCAAACATGTCACTCATTCGTACTTAAGTTGTTGCGTTGCCGCAGTGGCGATGTGACCGGTCTGACGTTTATACACAAATAATTTATGTATTGATACCTCGCCTCGTCGGACGCGACGTTTTAACGTAACAACACGATGCGGCGGACAAAGACCATATTATTATAGGAGATGGAATGTGGCTTCAGTCTTTACCCTAATATTTCTTTACAAAATATCTTCCAATAATAATATAAGTTATGTAAAAGTAATCTCCAAAAGATTAATTATTATTATTTGTTATTATAATAACATTAGTTTCCTATAGGAAGTTTTCCCTGCTCTTCCACAACTTATAATACGGAAAATAATTGTTTCATAAAGTTCTAGTAATACTTAAACGTATTATTTAGCATTGATTTATATTTTTTATACTAGTGAATGCCCGCAACTCCGTTGCACGGAAACCATAATATTATATTTTTCTCGGATAAAAATTATCTTGTACCGGGACTCTAAAGTATCTTAATTATACCTATTAAAAATCCGTTCAGCTGTTTTAGAGGTAACACACAGACACACTTTTCTATTTATAATAATATTATTAATATATCAATGAAGGTATGTATAAGGATAATATAATAATGGATAATACCACACTGAATAAGAGATCATACTGTAGCTGGTATTAATTTTGCATTAACATATTAGAATAATCTACGTTCTACGCTATCAACTAAAACGTGAAAATTGGTTATTAAAACATTATGGCTTATCGCAGAGCACTGCGGGAGTTTGCTGACGGCTTAACTATCAATTAGCCGTCCATTAGCTATGCAAGTACTGGCATCGAGCGAGCACTGTATAGTGTATACCAGTTACATGCCTCACTTTTTAAAGTGCCATCTGCATAAATATTACATAAAAACTGATTGGAGTAAATCCCTCTGCCATATCGAAATGTATTATGAAACTCCATTTGCATTTATTTGCAGCGCGTTTAATATACGTATGAAATGAACCAGGAAACGAGCGTACGGATTGTGTGATGGTAGGCACGAGCCGTCGTCCAAGGACATTTCCAGTATGCGTAACTTACACTTCTCTGGCCTTGTGAGCTATTTTACCAGACCTGAAAGTCAAATCCATCTTATTCTGTCGGTTGCCTAGCTTACTAGGTGGTCTAGTGGTTTAGAGCGCGGCTCTAGACTCGGAGGTCGTGGGTTCGATTCCCGCGTTGGAAACATGTTATTTCCAAGTTTGGTTAGGACAATGCAGGCTGATCACCTGATTGACATGAGATCTCTCGCCAGTCGTGTCGGTCTTCCGTCCCACTGGGTTATGAGAGTAAAAGGAATAGAGAGTGCTCTTGTGTACTGCGCACACACTTGGGCACTATAAAATTACTCCTGTGTAGCTGGCCTGATTTCAATGAACCCGGCCACCGTCACCGAAACCGGTGTGGGAGCTATTTTTATTATTGCTCGGTGCTCCAAAACATAAGTATTGGTCTTACGTACGTTTTCCGTGGAGTATCGATCCAATCGGTTACATTTATCACACAAACGCACTTATTTATATAATTCAAATATACACAAGTAAATAAAGATGTTACCTACATAGCGACATATCCAATAAACAAACACCCAAATAGTTGGTAGCGATTCCAAGAAAGCGTTTTCCTTGCGCCATTAGAATAAGTAACACCTCAATAATCGTTAGCTCAATGATAGATCTCGCAATTATTTATAAAGTAAACAACATCAAACTTCAATGCCGTAATTATCGTTTCCCGATACCAGTCCGGAATCAATCAGCCCGCGCCGGAGGAAAAATTCTGTATCAATCTATTTCTATTTGGGAGCGTCGCGCAAGTGTCCATTATCATAATGCGATGGGAGCCCAATCCTATAATCAGATATCAGACTCCGGTTATTTTTTATATATGTATATTTTTATTGCCGCCACCCAAATATCATAGACTAGATGACGCCCGCAACTCCGTCGCGCCACAATTCTCTTATCGCGTGGGAACAGTACATTTTTCCGGGATAAAAAGTGTCTTATGTTCTTTACCGGGACACAAAGTATCTCCATACCAAATTTCAGCGAGATTATTTCAATAGTTTGGACGTGAAGAGGTTATAGACAGATACACTTTTGCATGTATAATATTAGTATGTATACATTGTTTATCCGGCGGTGATTATGTTGTAATAAAATATTTTGCCCCAGCAGTTAGGGTAACGATAATGTGAGCGATGTATAATTTTCCTCGAACATAACACTTCGAGGGTGGAGGTTATTCCTATTGGATGTTGGATAGATCTTTCCTCGAATCACCTTTTTGTTTATCTTAAGTTAATGTAACTTTTTCTGAAATATAACAATATTATTCCACAGAGAGTTCTGTTTAACGTTACAGTGTTATGGTAATGTTTTCAAGTCGGAATATAAAAACATACTATTTTGCTTATCGTGTTGGTTCTCGTGGGTAAAAAGATTTGTTGTTTTAGTCTAATACTTACTTATTGACTTTTATCGAAATAAAAAAATTACCATTACAATATACTTACTCACTTTTAATACTTTTTACGTCATATTGAAAGCTTGGCTTGATATAGAAACAAATTATAAGAGAGAGATGAATTAAAAACTTAAATTGAAAATTCAATAGTTTATTTCAGAATAGATTAACTAATAATAATTTCAAAATGACCGTACTTGGTGACTACCACCGGTGTAGGTATATTATGTATCTTGATAAAAACAAATTTTCCTAAACAAGATTCTGATTTGACTATTTTGGCGCGTGCCTTCGATTGGGACTATCGCTGCTATATTGCAAAATGACACTTGTGGCCTAAACGAAAACTAACGCTGGCATCATTTTCAAAGGGTAGCTGCGAGCCACGCCGCCACACTGTCGTGCACGCGCCAAAATATTCCATAAAGATGTGAGCTTCAGTGACATTTACCCCACAAATGTTAAGTTACTGTTAACAGTCTCACCTCTGAGAGCAAACACGAACGAAGTGTACTTACTGTATATCATCTGAATCGCAAATGGAGGTTCTATATCTTACTCAGTGCATAACATATATGATTACGTTCCGTTTTATGAAGTGAAAACTTTTTAGTGGCATTGTGCACTTTTTAATTTTTAGTGGGTGTTAAATTCGAGTCGGGACACAGGACACGTGACCGAAAATTCGTAGGACAGAGAGAAAGACGTAAACCGACGTGGCATAGGAGGCAATGTAATATTTCTTTCTACCGGGGTCAAATATATCAGAATTTAGAACACTTATAAACTTAAAATAATGTGCTTTACAGAAGTTTGATAATTATCTAGAAAATAATATTTTTTAATAATAACAAATAACAATAAAAAATACGCGTGGCTCTCGGGAATTGCTGCGGTAAAGTTATTGCATAGCATTTTTTATCAACTTATGCAATTATAAGTCGCACACGTCTAGTCGCTCGCACACAAACTGAAGTCTGGCAACGTCGCACCACTGTGCCAGTCGGTGCGGCGAGCACCACACCCCAAGCCACACCAAGCGGTAGTCTGTCGAACTGAAACAACGTTACATGAATGTTAGGCGTTTTTCGTTACGGAATTTCTTGATTCAGTTGCTGCACTCAAAGCCCGTGAAAGTATGTTATAGCTTAAAACTCGTAAATCCCGTGAGGATTTCTATTAAAACATGCAAAATCATGCAGAAAACGTAATACAACGTAACCAAGTTTAAAAATCAAGGGGAATATTGGGTTGGGGATTTGATGGAAATCCTTATAGGGTCGGAGTAGTTGGGTCCGGACACCGGGGCCGGGGTGTCCAGGGACAACCGACCTAATTAGGGCGAGTGGAGCGGAAAATTACCCCGGCCCTAATTGTAGGTAGCCCCAGCAGGGTTTATATTATCTTGCATATTTTACAGCGCAAAGTCAAGGTTTCATTCTTAGGCAGGGTTTGGATTTCATTCTAAGGTTTAAAGTTGTAGCGCCTAGACTTGAAAAGTAATATAAGTACAGGCTGTAACAAAACTGGGTGAAAAAATTTAGGGTGTCCCTTATGAAGGTCCACTGTGAAAATAGCAGCAATGAAAGAGCTTCGTTTTATGATTTGTGTGTATGAATTTTTTTATACAAAGGCCATAAAAGTTACGCTTTTAGAGTTACTAGTTTCACAGTAAAGTATTATCACTTAGTTTTGTAACACTGTATAATATTTTGTCAATATTCTTACTAAATACATTACTTTTATATTAAACATTTTATCAAACAAATTTAATAATATTATAATATTATTAATCATTCAATAAAAATCCATATTTATCTTTGAGCCAACGGGGAATTTTATAGTTTTATAATTATTAATCATTCAATAAAAATCCATAAATTAGGCACACTGATCTTTGTGTCGACGGGATTCGAACTCGTGACGCCCGTCTTCCGCAGTCAACCTCTGAGCCCCAGACTCATTATAACTAGTCTAATAGCATTTTTGCCACGAGTAAAAATAAAAGTATTCTTCTTTTACCGATTTAATTATTTGAAACCGAATACCTTGGGTCGCCTACACGAGCGTAGGAGCGGTCGGTACGAAGACATTCAACTAGGCACGTTTATTGGAAAAGTTATATGTATAGATTAACTGTTGCGTAAGTCTCAATAATAATATACCTCTTCACGATCAAACCGCCGAACCGATTTGCATTGACTGAACTGCATTTATCTTAGAAACTAAGAAGTCAATGGTAATTCAGCGCTGCTACTTTTATAGTGAACTCCTTAGAGACACATACGTCATACACATTACAATTGTCACTCATTAATTATACTACTCCTACTATAGAGGGCTTGACAAAACAAAGTGATAATATATCTCTACTTCAGTGTGTGTTTACACAGCCACGTCAAAAGAGTAACTTTTTGACCTTACACATTGTCTAACTATAATACGTTTCATAATATAACTGATAAGATACCACATCTGAACTAGCACCGAGTTCAAACTGGCGTACTTCGGCCGCCATCATATAAATTATGTTGTCACCTCCACATAGTGACTCGCTGGGAGCTGTGCGGATATTACTGCACTGTGATTCATGTCTGCGTCTTTATCATAACAGCTTTGTGCTTGTCAAGTCTGCAGTGAGTCGTCTGTGGTATGTGACCAAACACACACACATACACGCACACACACACAGACACACTAAATGTCGGGTATATTAGCGCAGGAAAGAACCTCAGTGTTATTTATTGTGGTATTTAATCGAGTGACTTATAAAAAAAACGTAACATAATAGTGCATACGTGCAACTGTCAATCATAACTTTAAAAAATAAAAGTGTGCATTAACACAATATGTGCCGCAAAAACGTACATAATAATATAATAAAGATGTACGTATGTTAGTGTGTTTGGATGGTAGAATAGGCTCTACTCGTATGTTATAATTATTAAAAATGTCATATAACAATATTCAAACTGTGCTAAACGCATTAATATTAATACACATAATATTTTTAAGCATTATCCATGGTCATTAAATGTATAATATATTATTCAAAATGGATTATTAAGTTTAAACGAACATTAGGCTCGGCGGGCACACAACTAGTATAGATAGAACTAATCTCTCGTTCCAATTATTTCTAACATCTGTGCCCCACGACTATGTTCGCGTTTTAAATTATATAAGGAATCCTTTATTTCGGTCACTGAACGCACATACATTTTTAAATCATTGTTCTTTCTCTACTTATGTCTCTTTCAATTTACTTGAAAATACCTTTGTTAAGTCATAATATCTTTGTTTTATAGCTGGTATGCTTTAATGCATGCCAGCTATGGAAACGAGATTTTTGCGGGTTTAAGTTTAAAAGTTTATTGATTTGTGTCAGCATGTTAGAACTAAGATATGTGACAAAATTTTCAGAGATAAGCGAAAGCAAATAAACTGTAGATTTAAACGTTTTTTTTTCAACTGTAGCAAAGTCAAATTTACAGGGCCTTTTTATGTTCACCCATAATCGACAATCGACAACCGTGATTGCGCAAGCTCCACTATGCACAATCTACATAGATCATGGACAATCATAGACGAGCATGCCCCTCTAAGCGTTCACAATCTATATTTTTCCATGGCCCCAACTCATAGCGGCGGAATTTTCAAACTCTTGTCATCTCGCCAAGTACTTTGTTTCAAAATTCGATCGTAATTTCAAATAACAAATGGACAGGTCAATTTTATCTATATAAACGGGCATTAGGAGTCAATTCGCTGTGGTCTGTGGAGCGAGCAGATAATGTATTGTCATATTTCAATCTATCGGCCCCTGCGGGCGGGGCGGCCAAACTAATACACCTGTGTTACATAGATAGTCATCATCATTGTCATCTGTGCAACCCTTTATAGTTATCAATAAAAAATTATCACATATTGCGTAACGCAAACATAAAGTTCTTTTTACGAAAGACACGTACCCTATCCTTTAAGTTGACAAAAGCATTTAAGATAGCTCTCTACGTGAGTAACATGGTCAGTACCTAACTCTCTATAAAAATAAATTTAAAAAGTTGACAAAAGAAATCTCTATGTACAAAAAAAGTTCTGTCATGAATCCTTCCTGGGAAGTAGTGTCCTAGTAACCAACAATATTTACTGCGACTATCGTGTTTTAAATCAAGATTGCACCTGCATTTTGTTAAGTCCATAATTCTATCATTTAGCTGACAACTTTTTGCCACCATAATGATAGGAATTTTGTATTAAATTGAGTCGTGATAATATTATATCCCGTATATACCGATTCCCTTTTATGTACCTTTGTACCGTTTTCCGGGAAGGACAGATAACGAACATCCATTACAAAAGCCAACATTTTAATTAACGACAAAAGATGTTATTAAAGTTCCAAATTAATAAATTCCTCCATACAAAAAAAACCATGAAATTCCCGTAAACCTCAAATTCGTTTAACATTAAAATGTAATGAAAGTTTGTATAAAAATTCAATATTATAAACACGATTCACATAATTTCACGAACAAATCCAACAATTTCGGAGGAAATTGTAGTCTTAAGACGCTTATAAAAATTTTGTTGAAAATAAGATCCCCGTGGAAATTTAATAAGAATGCTTGCGCCCATAATTTTTGAGATAATATCGTAAACTGGGCGAGGACAGGAACTGAAGTGGGAAGACGAAGCGGGTTGGAGGTGCACCGGGCGCTGCATAATATTTATACAGTATTAAAAGATTTAGATAACTAGAATATGACGCCTGCAACTGCTTTGCGCCAAAATTCGTTTATCGTACATAAACATTTTTCCAGGATAAAGAGTATCCTTTGCCCTTTCCCGGGACTCAAGGTGCCAAATTTCAGCAAAATCGGCTCAGCGGCTTGGGCGTGAAGAGGTAACGAACAGACACACTTTCGCATTTATAACATTGGTGTGGAAGTATGAATTATTGGACATACCTGCAGGTAGCTAGTGCTCATTAAGTCAACTTGAATCTCAATTAAATTAGCCTTTTAAATTAATGTGATTGGAGTTGATTTACAGCAGCCACAAGTTAGAAAGTAATGCAACCTAAAAATTACTAAACATTTTCCAATAATATTAAAAATAAAAGTAGTAACTAATAAGCAAAGCTACAGTAGTATACCTACTACTTACCCTTCATATAGTTTTGCTTTAGCATCCTAAAACATCACATTTTGGCCTCACTGTATACCAGTTTCTTTACTTTTTATATCCAAAAAAGCTAGCTTTAAGAGGAGTCCACACCGCCGTTTTTCCATACAAACGTTGTCCCCTGTTTCCTCTCTGGATAATGCCGGTAGAGTTATGATTTTTTTCCTGAATATGCCACTATTAGCATGTGCCTATGTTTTCTTTGTTTTCATAATTTTATTATTAAAAAAGATAAGAACGTCCAAAAACCCAAAAAAATGGCCAGATTTTCCTCTGTGTTCAAACAACAAAACTGGCTAAAATATACAAAAAAAAAAACATAGGAACACAGCTCAAGCCTTGCTTTAATTCTTAATGAACAAAGTACTTAAATCGGTTAAGTTTTGGAGAAGGAATCAGCAGACAACGAATCGGAGATTTTCTGTTCTTTTATTAGAACTTTTGTCGTGTTGTCTCTATCGCGCTCTGCGGTGGGAGACTTGAGATTGGTGAGACAGGAATACATTTTCAAATACCTATTTTCAATTTCTTTGGCCCCTGGTGTATCCTCTTAATGCCTTACGTTACTGTTAACCGCTCAACAACGCTATTGAGTAGATAAACCCCCGTTAGAAAACCCCAGAATACCGACAAATTAATCGAGTAAATATTCTCATTGTACCCCGGGCTTTGGCTCTGTAGAATTTCGTGGCGGTAATTATCCGAGCTCAGTTAACGTCCGACTTATGAATAGCTCTTGTTTATACTACGGCTATGTACTACATAGTAGATAGTGTAGTATGATATTATATACTACGCTTGTAGTATAAATTGTCTAAGGTCTTGGTTTCTAAGATAGCGTTTTCGTCATATAACAACGTTTTGTATATTATAAAAAGTGACGGTGAAGAAACTGTGCTATTTTTGGTTTGTTTGAAAACACTTTAACATAAATATGAGCGCTATAATATGACGGCACCTCCAAGTTACAAAAAAAAACTTTTGTCTTGCATGCCTGCAGTAGCGCATTTATACCGGCAGTTCTTATTTTTATGGCAGTTTGAATCCGAAAGTCAAAATTTTGATTAACGTTATAGGAACTCTTCACGTTAGGTCATTAAGGAACAACAAGGGTAAATTTAGAAATTGTTTGGGTGTCAGCATAATATTTTCTTAAGTGGGACACAAGTACGACAAAAGCCCCGAATTCAAGTCGTCATGAGTACTAGTATACTGGCATGCATTTTAGAACACACGTCAAGATAGTTGCTACTGTAATTCGAAACTATCAATTAAATTGCTATGTTTTATTACGGATTGCTAATAATTGTGTTGCTAAGATATCCGATATGACTTCTCATTGGCAATACGACTCCTCAAGTGAAGATGAGGTTTGGCCAATAATTTCAACTACCAAGTAACATAATCCCACACAAGACGAGCGGGCCCCGACTTAAGCCGGGATGATACCGACACTACCCCCTAATTATATCACACCATTATACCCGTTATTGTAAGTAAATAGAGGCGGTAATCCCGTGGAAGCTTAGCACGACGTGTGCGCTGTGGTGCACGCATCCTATTAATTGCTTTAGAAATTCATTAGCGCGATTAATGTGGTTGTGATTATTTGGGCATAATGAGTGTATTTGAGTTTGAAATTAGGATAGACAGACCGACAATTTAGCAGGACATTACATGATATATGAATATTGTTAACTGTTTATTATTCATGTGTTGAATTTCTTGTTTGCCTTAATTAAATTATAATCTAGCAAATAAAAATATATTAAATCGTTCAGTACAGAAGTTATCTGTGTCCTTTCCCGTGACTCAAAGTATCTTCGTACTAAATTTCATCAAATTCGGTTCAGTACATGAACGATTTTTTGCTTCAAGTACCTATTAGGAGGGTACTAAATTTTTAACAAAATCAGCGTCCTTCTCTTTCACATGCATACCCGTTAACGATATGACTGGTGAAACAGGACGATTAGGTCTATGATACTAATAAATCTAATAACCCTTAAACAGAACATAGTATAATAGTACAGTTTTTGATTTGATGTGTATTTATAGTTCAGTATAATTTATTAAATAACGAAGTGTAGTTAATGTTTGCTCATACATCTCCAAGTGGGCCTATAATACCCCATAATGTTTAACCCTCCAGTGATAATCGCGTAACCCTGCGCTGCACGCATGGTCGTCGCGATCGATGTACTAATTACTGCCAGCCTACTAACCCTCTGCTAATGGGCTTTGTACATAATGCTGATTAAATCTGGACTAGACTGGGGATAAATATCTTGGGATATATTTGATTGGGATAGTTAATCTAAACTATTGCTGCGGTTAAAAACGATCATCTGATGGTTAAGGCGGGGATTAATCTCAATCCAAAACTATAACTTTGCACACAACCAAAGACCAAGCGTATACGCATCGCAATAAGATTCATTTTAGCTTAGCATAAAACTGAAGTCACTCAAACGGATTTTCTCTATTTTTCATGTTTTTTTTAAATATCTTTGGAAATAAATATTAAGAAACAAAATTGTTCGGTTAAAGAATTTTTAATATAGATTTACTAACAATTTATTCAAATAAAATGTATAATTATCCTAGTTAATACTTATATTTCGATGAAATAGATTTTTTTCGGAGGTGAGTTCGTAAATGAATTACAGCCAAAGTATTAAGTTTTATTAAAATGTTTATGGTTTAAGGTATTTTAAATATTGTGCTTTATACCTCATATTTTTTAAAACTTCGTTATTATATTGGAACTAGGTAAACCGGAAGTCGCGGAATAACAAATTGAGGTTTATCCTCGCCTTAAGAAACAACTTTCTAATTCTGCTTCCCAACCAAAAACATAATTTAAAAAGAATAACAGTTGCTGTCTCATACAAAAGTGCTAGCTGATGCTCTGGTAATTGTATGAAACAGATGATAATAAGATAAACATATAACTAAAATTCCAGTGATTGCTAAATATTTACTATATAAATAATACGCTATTTTAAGACCTAAATTATCACTTGTTTTATTCCGACAAAGAGTGGAGCTGTGCTATCAAGAGATATTAAATCATAATATTATTAGTTTTAAATAAATCAATAAACTAAATTTTATGTATAGTCAAAGCAACATACGAGAGTTTTAGGGAGTATTTCATTTCATTCAAATGTAACCTCAGCTTTCGTCGAAATAAAATAAACGTATGAAAACGTTCGTCGCAATTTTCGAGCGATACGAATAAAATCCAATACGGAGTACATTCCATTAGACTCCTTTGGAGGTTGTTGACAAAGAGTTCACTTGGATACATTAAATCCTTCAACGAAATCAGGTGCGGTGTTTGGTCGCAGTCGGGGCCGTGTGTACACCATGCACGCTATTGTCGGGGCACGCTTTTAGTGCGCATTGTCACCGTTTACGTATTTTTACAGCTAACATTTTCTGTTTCAGTTTAATTTTCTTTGGTTTTGTGAAAATGAAATTGTGGAGAATTGGGCGACGAATATAATAAAAGCGATACAGTTATACCTCTAACAATTCGTGGTTTTATTAATTTTTTACGTATGACAGATTATGGTGTTTGCACACTTTAGGGCCAGGGCACGCCAGGCGACGCTGCATTACATATTATTACGTTTGTCAATTTTGCGACACTACTCTCGGGATTTCTTTTGACAATCCAATACATTTGAGACGGCTACCTTTTAGTCTAGTACTCTTATTACTTTTTTTGTCAGGGCGAGCGAAGCGAACCCTAGTATATCCCAGAACCATTTTGTGGTACACTTTACGGAAAAACTATCCCGCCTATTGGTTTGTGCTTCAACAAAGTAATTGTTATTTATATGTAGATGAGTTATCATCAGTCAGTTAAGGTGTAACGACGCGAGCCCTCACAAAGCTCGGATTTTAGCTAGTTTTATTTGTTTATAAGTTACTTAACAAGTCTTATCAAAAAATGTTAATCGCGGTATTCGCGAGATAATCGCATCTGTGCGGCCAACATACAAGTTTAGCGTGACGAATGCCCGAACCCGCGGGCGCGCATTAACGAGCGTCGTTTGTCCGGCTTACAGGACGACTATAGTTGAACCTTTACAGTCCGTTTTTATCGCGTCGTCACTTTGTCTCGACGGAGGCCTTTAAAGTGGCGGTTTTAAAAGTAAGCTGACTTTGAGGACCACAATTTACCAACATTTTGAGATTGCGGAAAGTCCGAAATGGAATGTTTGCGGGTTTTCGCCAAGAGAGTTGCTGGAGTTTTGTAGACATTATTTTTTCTCTCCTTTTGTAGAGGTTTTAGGTTGCCAAACTCCTCTAAGTGATGGAAACTCCTCGCCAAACTCCTCTGAACTAATATTTGTGAAAAATTGTTTGCTTGTCGAGTGGGTTTTAAAATCGGTCAATATCTTTCTTTCAAAGACCACCAACGCACCTGCAGCTCTTCTAATATTTCGAGTGTCCACGGGCGACGGTATTTGCTTTCCATCAAGTGACTTTTGCTCGTTTGTCCCCTTATTTTATATAACAAACTAGATGACGCCCGCAACTCCGTTGCGCCAAAATTAGGTTGTCGCGCGGGAACCGTACATTTTTGCGGGACAAAAAGTATCCTATGTACTTTTCCGGGTCTCGAAAGTATCTCCATGCCGAATTTCAGCAAAATCGGTTCAGCAGTTTGGGCGTGAAGAGGTAACAGACAGACAGACACACTTTCGCATTTATAATATTATGGAAGTATGGATATATAATATATCCGAAATAATGTCTATGGCAAAACAACATATTTCGGGTGAGCTAGAGTATTGTAGTTATATTATGTTTACTGTGTAAAAGCTATTAAAATACCTCTTTTAGATATAGCGTAACAAACATATCACGTACACGCTGAATTCTCACAACCTAGTAGAGTAAAACCCTTGCACAGACTCATAAGTCCACTAATGAGTAATAAGTACTAAGTACTAACCGGTAACATATATACTAATGAACCGCCGTGAGCACAGGCGACCAACTTTATTTGTCGGTCTGATTGTCCGCATAGTCGGACAGTTCAAAGTTTGGAATTGTAGCACGAACGGAACCGCACACAATGCAGTGGAAATAATACTGCTTATTTGAATTGGGTTCCGAAACATATTATTGCGTTATTAGATAGACAACAAAATTTATGAGTTCAGTTCTGAATTCTGATAGATTCCAGAATCTCAACTTCTGTATCTCTCTGGCTTTATCGATTTTGGTGTTGTGTGATTTCGAGTGGAGATTTTTGATAAGGACAAAGGATAGTTTTTATCTCAGTAAAGAATATTAATGGTTTCGAAAGTTGGTGGAAAAAACACCTTGTTGTAAATGTAAAAAAAAATATGGAAATATTCACAGATACTGTTTTAACAAGATTCAGAGGTCTGGCGGTTGTTTTAATCATTATTGCTGTTTGATAGAACTTCATATTATTTATAGATTGTAGATTAAACTGCGTATTGCATTAAGACTTTAGTCTCGAAATCAGCCGGCAGCGGAGCATTCCAATGTATAGATTTATATCATAGTAAAAGGAGGGGAAGTGAGTTATCTTCATACAAAGGCACCGCACGCAGCTTGTATGTGTGCGACATAGTATCAATGCATCGCCACGTACCGCACACAACTAAATCTCGGCGGTACGCAGTACCCACGAAGCTAAACTGGCCGAGATTTTGTTGTGTGCCGTACGTGGCGACGCATTGATACTATGGCGCACACATACAAGGCGCACGCGGTGCCTTTGTATGAAGATAACTTACTTCCCCTCCTTTTACTATGTTTATATGGACAGGTTTCGGAAGCCGCTCGCAGCGTATTAGATCCATATAAATCTATACATTGTCTCGTACCGCAGCCACTACCGTCTCGCTGCCTTTCGAGACTGAAGCCTAAAGCAGAATCAAGGTTTTATTATTGTTATACCAAGAATCGGGGTACATCATAAACTAGAGTGGAATTTGGACGAGTACCGGAAGGACAAACTTGTTACACCAACTTCGGCCGTAACGCCACTAACATTGTGATTACACAGACAGCGTATAACTATGACACTGGTTGTTTATTACACTAGAGGTGCTTAAGAACACTAAAGTTGACTAATTTTATAATTTGTATAGTCCATAGTAATATTTTAAATGCGAAATACATTTTTCAATTATAAATTCACGTGATAAATGAATTTTGGCGCAACAGATTCGCGGGCGCCATTTAAAGTAATTGATAAAACGCGTCAATTAGAAAATTGCTTGTTGATTGCAATTCTGTTGCGCCAAATTTCGTTGCAACAAAATCGGTTTGGGCATGAAGAGGTAACTGGCAGACAGACACGCTATCACATTAATAATAATAATGTGGGTATGGATGTATAATGTGAAGGAAACGCAAGCTCGTTAAATCAAAATAATAACTCTTAATTGAACAGAACAGAATATATTTTATTTCCAGGAAATTTCTGCTCGTAACACTAGTTCTTACAATTTTGGTATAGAAAAAAATTTCTGCCTCATTGGCGTGGAAATATTGTCTAATTTTCAAAAAAAGGAGGTTATCAATTCAACGCGTATGTATATAATATTTCCAGAACTCCCCAGTTTTTGTATATGTCAGTCTATTCCAGTGTCTGAACAAATGTACCAAATTTCAAAAGTGTATGTAAGTATGTATGTTTTTATGTTTGTGTTCGCATATCTCAGGAGCTACAAGTCCGATTTAAGTAATTTTTTGTTTTGTTGTACTAGGTATTGTTTAACTTAGGAAACACTACAAGTTTCATCGTAATCGGTTCAGTAGTTTTTGATATAAGGCAATTTTAATTCTCAATTACGTACAATTTTTTGAAGTCGGTTTTATCTTTTTAAAATATGTACTATTATTATTTATACATTTTATAAACATGCAAACGCGCATTATAACAACACGTACAAGCTCTGCACATAAGGAAACTACAATATTATGTTACCTGCTCAGTAAACAAACAATCTTCACATTTTCTAAGGCAACCAAAATGAAATTGTAACATTGCAGGTGCAGGGTCGGCTAACACAGATAGGCGGTGATAAAGTGGGCTGCCGGCTGGCTCCGCCCCTGAAATACGGGGAAGCCCCTGGCCTCGGGAATTTTAAACTCAAGATAAAATTCTCCGGGGATTTTCGGGTTTTTTTTATTTAATTTGTTTAAGTTTAAACTTGACGCTATCGAGGTAAAGAAAAGGTTTTGTGTTACCTACATTTTGAAGTTATTTCTTTTCAAATGTATAAAAATATTGCTTTACGTGTTATGTGTGGTAGTTAACACTCGCGTTTACTTTAATTTTAGATATTCGTCGTTATTCGTAATTAATTTTAGATAGAAAATATTAATTTCAGCACAGTGATTAGATTGTAGCTAAATATTCGTGTTCAATAAAATATCACAACTATAGGTCTGTCAGAATCTAATTGCAATTTTGACAGCAGATTTTCAAAAAATATCTTTGATCATTGGATAAAGTTTTATATTTGTATGTTTCACACACAAAATAATCCGCTAAAGAAATAAAAAAGGATGAAAATGTTTTATTCCTATTACCCCGGTATTGTTAGAGTCAATTTATTTTCTCAGTTTTTGCCATCAGATTCTGGTAGACCTATAGATGTTACAGAAATTTGGATGCACCGAAATTCGATCGGGATTAAATCTATCCAAGCCATATCTATACAGATAGGCTATATAGAATATAGAAATACCCAAGACTATTTATAACAATTTTGATTATATTATGATTATAATATTATGATATTGATATACGTGGGAGAGCCATGCTTCAGCACGAATGGGCCGGCTCGACCGGAGAAATACCACGTTCTCACAGAAAACCAGCGTGAAACAGCGCTTGCGCTGTGTTTCGCCGAGTGAGTGAGTTTACCGGAGGCCCAATCCCCTACCCTATTCCCTTCCTTACTCTCCCCTATTCCCTTTCCTTCCCATTCCTTCCCTCCCCTATTACCCTATTCCCTCTTAAAAGGCCGGCAACGCACGTGCAGCTCTTCTGACGCTGCGAGTGTCCATGGGCGACGGAAGTTGCTTTCCATCAGGTGACCCGTTAGCTCGTTTGCCCCCTTATTTAATAAAAAAAAGATTAAATTTAGTATTGACCAATTTTTATAAAATCTTTAAGAAAGAGTTTAAAGACAGTTTTACACACACTATCGCAAAATGTTAAAAAAATTAAATGATTTCGCTCTTCACTAAACCCTTTTAAACAGCCTCGACGCAACCAGCGGAATCGTGTCACGCAAATGTTATGGTAAAATAAACAGTATGTATGCTAAAAACGCTATCAGCTTAGCTGGCAGCGTTATAACTCATGAATTATTTACTCTGAATGTCGGATATCGCTCACCGTGCCATTTGCACTCTCAAAGGGAGCGGTTAATAAAAATACCTCAGTAGAAGTTATTTTGCAGCGGCCCCGGGGGACGCTCGTATCAGAATCTAGTATAAAACGCCCGCTCGTGTGAACGTGTCGCCGCTTGGCCCAAGTTGTAGGCTGTATCGTTTATACCGTTGAATATTAAGTCACATTTTTTAAAATAAAATTAGGGGCAAAGTGGCAAACGTGTCACCTGATGGAAAGAAACTACCGTCGCCCATGGACACTCACAATATCAGAAGACTAGCGTTGCCGGCCGTACTTTGAAAAATATTTGTACGATTACGTATTTTTGGAATTTGTTTGTTTTAAATGTCGTACATTTGTTTACATGTAAGTACCGAATGCGGCTTAGAGCTAAGAAGACGAGGTGGGTTATGTTGGTAAGTCGTTTTATGTTATTAAATTTTAAACAAAATATTATGTTTGTACACGACGTTTTAAGAACCTACTCGCCCCGCTCCTGTGCCTTGCGCCAAGACCCAAGACTATGAAATACCACTGCTCTAGGTGAGAATATGTTGTAGAGTGTAAAATTTCCCAAGGTGACAACCGGCGCACACTCCGTGTAACTATGTCTGTAATATGAATCTCGTGGGGCCTCCAATCGCAAGAATTTTCGACCTCCGTGTATGAGACTTATATTGGAAAATGGCGCCTAATGGACATTTTATTCGGGGGTGTTTTGTGCGAGGATTGTGTAGAGCCTCGTTATAGGTTATACGCTTATTGAGTATTCTTAGACTTACTTTCTCTTTCTCTCTCTGATTGGCAAACAGTATAGGAGATAGGCCAGAAGAGAGTGACTGAATAAGCTTAAACAGATAGTTAATTGACGTTTTGTATGTAAGAAGTATAGATTTGGTAGATGCCCCTTTGTTTTTGTTTATAGTGTATTTTAAGGATTTGGAAAAGGAATAGTTAAACACGATAAGAACTTACTTTTGTATTCTATGAATTCAACCTATTTTCACTTTTTTTTGTATTAAGAAATAAAAACATAATATTATTTAGGTATGTATATATTTTTTCTTACTATGTAGACCGAACAGCACATTTTGGTGTCCACTTAGTGCAAAGCACATTTAAAATTTCCCAGTTTAATTAGAGTTAAAGTAAAAACTAGTTTGTAACATGTTGTATGTCAGGGCGGTGCTGCCAACACAATCATATTTTGGCAAGCAGCCCGCCGCCCGTACGGTGTTATAGTTCATTCAAAGTTATGCTACCTTAGAGTTACGACATTAAACCTTATTACGTCAGAATAAGGGTTCTTTTAAAGGTAAATAAATTGTGAACACTTAGGGCGTTACTCTTATTTTATGGCAAGATGGAGTGCCTGATTCATACTCGAGGATTCTCGCGTAAAGAATTCTAGTGAGATGTGTACTACAGGAGAGAGGCATTCTTGGTTTGTTGGGCAAAGCTGACTTGACTTGACTTATGACAGACTATAACCATGCAGAAAATATGAACTTTATAAATAAAAGAAATAAATAAATAAACGTTTATTCAACAAAAATTTGAACATTACACAAACTACCTACATCTAAAATAAAAAGAAAACTACGACACAATACAAACAATCAAGATTTTTAAAACAATAATACAGAATACAGACAAATACTATGAAGGTAACTGGGTAAAACAAGAGCACAAAAAAATCACAAAAATAAAATTAAAAAACTTTATCGCATATATTATATATACATTATAATATTTTTACTCTTAAGTAAAAAAAATAATTTCCCTTTAATATCATTTCCCTTTTATTTCCCAAGTGGTCACGGTTCAGCAGCTAGTAGATATTCTGATTTTGGTATTATGGTATAGTTGTGGACGTCGTCTACAGTTACAAAAACTAAGTCACGTCATACTATCACGTCACGCTAATTAACGTCACGTCGTGTCGGCGCTGACTGTCACGGTAATGTGTCGTTTGCAATCGCAGTTACTGCGTTATCTCAAAGGTCAAATCAGAGGGCACTACTACCACATAAAGTAAATAATTCCTAAAATCTAAATAATAAAACAATATGTTGCATACGTCATATTAGAATATTGACAGAGATATACTTTATATATTACTGTTTATGCTGGTGCCTTCTCTAGCGTAAAAACATTTCAGTATTATTTCATATTACAAAAACAATGACACGTTATATTCACGCTAATTAACGTCACGGCGAGTCGGCGCTGACTGTCACGGTAATGTGTCGTTTACAATCGCAATTACTGTGTTGTCCGAATGTCGATTTGTTAGATCGCGGAACCACATCACACAATGATCAAAATGCAGTGCAGTGCATTGCGAGGCCCCGGGTGGAAGGTCTTTGCGAGGCCCTAGATGGCAGGTCTTTGCTAGGTCCTTTATCTTACGAATAAATACCTTGTGAGGCCCCTGCAAGAGTGAAGCCCCTGCAAGAGCGAGGCCCCTGCAAGAGCGAGGCCCCTGCAAGAGCGAGGCCCCAGGCAATGGCCCTGTTTGCTACCCTCTAGGGTCGCCACTGTCGAAATGGAAATAAATTAATTGACGGTACGTCCAGAGTAGACAGAATGATAGAGTATGTCGACTTAGAACTGATGTTGAAATTTTTAAATTTGACATATTATTATGACGAAAATTGTCGCTAGGGTTGTTAAATTGTTACCTACGAATTTAAAACTATGACATATTCGCTGGACGTGTTCCTCTTTGGTCGTATTGTTGTTTGTGTTTCGGCACATGCGATTAAAATTGTCAGAATCCAATTTTGAAAACTTTATTTTTAATATTAAAAAATTTATTATATCAGCCAGCGCGAGGTACATTCCGTTCATAATCCTAGTGAAACCCGACGAATTTGACAGATATTGAAACCTGTCCGTCTCTTTGCAGTGGAACTACTGGTCGTTATGTCTATTGTGGTACGTCTGGCTATGCATTTTTTAAATAGCAATGTAGTCGCGATCTGTCAGCTTTGACGCAACTAAATGGCGAATGTCCAGTATGTTATATTATGTATGCTTACGAGTATAAATCAATTTCTCTTAAACTTTTAAAGCTCTAGTTACACAATCCTGAATACCAGAGCAGCACAGAAACTAAATTCAGGCTTATAAAACCCGTTTCGCCCTAAACATGATGTTCGCTGGGCCAATATGTACCAATACGCACAATATGTCACAAATACGAAACTTGTATTAGTGACACAGATTAAATATTGTGCTGCCACCTATTTTCTGTGCGTTTTCTAAAACAAAGAAAGTGGTGAATTATTAGGCATTTGCTAATGCGTGTAAAGTTCAAAACTGGCGTCTATCACCAATAGTTCATAATATTATACATTCCCTATGCCGTTTCACCTTATCACAAATTTTAGAATGACACCTAGACACTACACCTTTAAATGTAAAATATAAGTGTTTATGCTCCGTGAGCCAGGGTTATCTCGTTCACAGGCAATTTAATAATAATTCTTTGAGTTATTCCTTCTTTTGTCGCAACTTTGTTAAATTCAAGCTCCAAGAAATCTCGAGTGGTCTTAATGAGTGTAATAACTAGCGTGAAAAGTGAAAGTTGTTTGAGCCCATTAAATCCTTGAAAAATGTAAATCATTAATGTTTAACAAAGTATTTTGATTATACTAATAATTTGCCGTGAAAAAAGAAATATTTTGTCTATTGTCATAACAACTAAACAAATTCAGGTTAGGATTTCCATGCTTATTTTATAAATAGGAAAGGGTGTCTGTTTGTTACCTCTTCACGCTTAAATCGCTGCATCGATTTGGATGAAATTTCATATGGAAATACTTTGAGTCTCGGGAAAGGACATAGGACACTTTTTATCAAGGAAAATGAACGATTCACGCGCTATAAACGGATTTCGGCACATCTGAGTGGCAGGCGTCATCTAGTAATGAATAATCATGACTGCCACTATGATTACGAAAATATGCATAGCATTAGTCCATCAACCATCACAGGCCAACATGGAGGATCCGTACAAAAGGAATCTACTGTTTATTTCACACTAAGGTAAATGACTAGTGATTGGACAGTACCGTCATTGGACAAAAGACTTAAACACAATATTTATTAAGGTTGCTTTAAAAACTGCCTGTTTTTAAAGTAATAGAACGCCTGATCTTAAAAAAAGCAGGAAGTTTTAAAGCAACCTTAATAAAATATATTGAGTATATTTTGTGCTCTGTCCAATGACAAGTACTGTCCAATCACTAGTCATTTTACCTATGTTGATTACACACTATCCTTTAGAAGCCTAATTCTAGTTTATGAACCCACAAGGATCAGTGGCAACTCTGCTACATGCATTGATAATATTTTTACCAATATAGACTCCTTAAAGAAAGAAGTCTTAAACATACTAAGCTCTGATCACTGTGGACAACGAGCTATTTTCCCCATGAACAAGAATTTCAAAAAAGTATGTAAAAACAAAAGTACGTGTATTCCAATTAATGATAAACGTATTGAGAAGTTTAGGGGTGAAATTATATCTAAGATTGGAAATTTAGAATATCATAGTAGTCCAGATATGACATTTGGTAATCTTTTCAAATTAATTAAAAACCATTTTGATACTACCTTCACCTCTAAGACAGTTGGAAAAAACAATAAGAGTAAATTTAGTGAATGGGCTACACCAGGTATTATGAAAAGCAGATTAAAAGTGTATGACCTTTATAATGAAAGAACTATAAATCAAAGTAAACACTTTATAAACCATGTAAGATTATATTCAAAAATATTTAAGCAAGTCTGCAGGGCTGCCAAATCTATTCACATTAGAAATAAAATTAAGAATTCAAAAAATAAAGTAAAGACAACGTGGCAAATAATAGCAAGTGAAACTGGAAGAGTCGCCAGTCACAACTCAGATTTTAAATTAAATATAGATAACAAAAATATAACTTCCGACAATGATGTTGCGACTGCTTTTGAGAAATTTTTCGCTGACATTCCAGTTTCAATTACAAGTAACCTAAAGGACTCTCCTGATGATGCTATATTGTTACTTAAAGAAAATGTAAATGAATGTGATATCGACTTCAGATTTAAAGAAGTAGGTCCTGAAGACATTTTAAAAACTTTCAATTTACTAAATATTAAGAACACTACTGATTTGTGGGGCCTATCAATGAAAGTTATTAAATCTATAATCGATGTTATCGCGCCCTACTTAGCGACTATATTTAATGATTGTATAAAAAGTGGCGTATTTCCTGATCTAATGAAACACAGTAAAGTTTTACCTCTTTTTAAATCTGGTAGTAAGTTGGACCCGTCTAATTTCCGACCTATATCTATTTTACCGACACTGAGTAAAATTTATGAAAATATAATACTGAATCAATTACTAAATCACTTTAATATAAATAATATTTTACATAATAAACAATTTTGATTTACAAAGGGACGGTCTACTACAGACGCAGGCGTTGAATTGATCAGTAGGATTTTTAATGCCTGGGAGACGTCGCAGGATGCTCTAGGAGTTTTTTGCGATCTCTCAAAGGCCTTTGATTGCGTGCAACACAAAACATTGGTCAGGAAACTCTGTCACTATGGCATAAAAGGCACAGCACTCGCCCTCCTAAAATCGTACTTGTCAAATAGAACTCAGAGGGTTGAGATAAATGGTAAAAAATCTGCTGGTGCAAAAATTGGAATGGGGGTCCCACAGGGATCTATATTAGGACCCTTCCTGTTTCTTATTTATATAAATGACCTGCCATTCTTAATTAAAGATAAACATGGGATAGTATTATTTGCTGATGATACATCTCTTACATTCAATATCAAACGGCTTAATGCGTGTTATGACGAAGTAAATAATGCTCTCTCAAAGATTGTACATTGGTTTAGTGTTAATAATCTTTTACTTAATAGTAAAAAAACAAAATGTATTAAATTCAAATTGCCCAATGTAAGGCAAACGGAAACCAATGTGCTTTTAATGGTGATGTTATGGAGCTAGTGGATTACATTGGAGTTAGGTATTACACTAGATTCCAAGCTTCAGTGGGGCCCTCATATTGCTGGGTTGGCCGACAGACTCAGTTCAGCAGCATATGCAGTAAGTAAGATTAGACAATTTTCAGATGAAACAACAGCACGTCTAGTGTATTTTAGTTACTTTCATAGTATTATGTCCTACGGCATTTTGCTGTGGGGCAATGCTGCAGATATAAATACAATTTTTGTGCTGCAGAAGCGAGCTGTGCGGGCAATCTACAAGTTGGCCCGTAATACTTCACTTAGAGAAAAATTTAAGGAAACTGGAATCTTAACTGTTGCTTCTCAATATGTCCTATCAAATGTATTATATGTTAAAAAGAATATATATCAATTCACGAAAAAATGTGATACCCATGGGAGAAATACTCGTAATAAACATAAGCTTGAAATTCCGGTGACTAGACTTACTAAAGTCAAAAATTCTTTTAAAGGTCAATGTATACGCCTTTATAATAAGATCCCAGAAATCGTTCAAAATCTCTCAATTAATAGATTTAAAAAAGTTGTTAAAGAACGTTTGTGTACCAAAGCGTACTATAAAGTTACTGATTTCATGAATGATAGTACACCATGGGAATAAGGTCGCCTCCTGCAGAGCTGTTTCATTATAATATGTATAATAATTGTACACTCGTTGTATTTTATTTAGTCATAATGACACTGTTATTTTATAATATATTTTTTGTAATTTTCCATCTTTTTAGGAAAAGATGGCCCCGTGCGAGTTTCTTACGCCGGTTCTTCTCGCCGGGTTAGTTCCCGAACCGGTGGTAGGCATCTGTGTAGCCCCGACGTTCAGAGAATATTTGAAAAAATTTATTCTGAATAAAAAAATTTGAGTTTGAGTTGGAGTTTGAGTAACTCGAATACCAGAGCATGCGACAGTCTTAGAATCGAAGTAAGATTCCAGGTCCCAGAATTAGGTCCCTAGTGATACGTGAGAAAACTTTAAACAGCTAAAGTAAACACAACAGGAACACAGGTAATTTTATTGCGCGGAAATAAACGAAATCGAGTAAAAATCACTGGTTTCGGCGGGAACGGGACATAAATCCGGCGTTTGTGTAGCCATGTCACGCTTTTTCCTACTTTCCAGCTAGATTTTCACTAGTCTGCAAAATTCCCACTAGTCTTTAAAATTCTCACTTGTCTACAAGATTCCCACTTGCGGTGGGTCCGGTCCTAACTCAAAACTCAAACTCAAAATTTTTTATTCAGAATAAATTTTTGCAAATATTCTCTGAACGTCGGGTCTACACTGGTGCCTACCACCGGTTCGGGAACTAACCCGGCGAGAAGAACCGGCGTAAGAAACTCGCACGGGGCCCACTTTATTTACCAAAAAAAGTGAGAAAAAAAATAATATTTTAAAATAAAGTTTACAATGCCTTAACTTAAAATTATACAATGTCAACATACATACATAATTGTAAGTCCTAAAATAATGTAGAAGCAGCCTTGCAAGCAGTCATCCTACTCCCAAGATGTGCCATCGTTTATGAAATCATTGACCTTAAATAGGCTTTGGCACACAAACGCTCTTTGACTACTTTTTTAAATTTATTAAAAAGAAAGATTTTCACTTTCACTTCTCACTCGTCTCTAAGATTTCCACTTGCCCAGACGATTCCCACTAGGCTATAAGATTTCCACCATTTCATTTGCTTACAAGATTCCTTATTCCCATCACAATTCCTTGTCACAATTCAAACTCTTCGGTTCCCGTGGGTCGTGGGACAGTGTCACGAAGACTGCAGCCGATTGAAATAGCTACGTTAATAATAAATACTACTTGTTACCTCAAAAATTATAATGTTTTATAATTTTTGAGGTAACAATTTTTATGATTCGTAGATGCTCTACGAATTTCGTAGTGCGTCTACGAATCGTCTACGATACGAGCCGATAAGGGAAAAGCACAAATATTTTAACTTCATACTACTACTTAACCATTTCCAAAATTACATAATAAAACCTTTCTGACGATACAATTTTCATCACAGATTTGAATACGAGTGAAAGAGAACGACGCTGTACATAATTTAACACCAACCAATATATAAAAGAATAATATAATATAAGTAATATAGAAATGAAATAACGAACTTTTATCTTGTATTATTTAAATATTGCGCCGTCATTAGTACCATCAAGGCTTTACCAAAATGTATCTTTGTTTGGTCCTTTGATGTGTGGTTTGGGCGGCAATTGAGCGACATTTGCATCACAATAGCATGTGATTGTGCGCTGCGGACCGACAGACCGACGGACCGACGAGACAGGTGACCGCACTATGTAAAAATATATACTTCTTATATATGTATAAAATTCTCGTGTCGAATTGTTTGACGCGAACCTTCTCTGAAACGGCTGAACTGTGAACCGTTTTTTGAAATTTCGACGATTTGTAGGTCTGAGAATCGACCCAATTTTTACCACATAAAAGCTTATTTGTACGTCAGAATGCTCATTCTGCAGGGAAGGACATAACATAACTTTTATCGTTGAAAAATAAACGAATAAGTGCGCGAATCTCCACCTGTAACGCAAACATAAATTGATTCACAAATTAATAAACAAAGAAACATCCAACATGCATTTAAACGAATGTCCCAATTTCAAGCACAAAGACGTAAACAAAACGAAATAGAAACAAAAAGATAAATAAAGATATAAAAAGATAAATAAAGGAAAGATAACAGAGGTCTCTTGAGGGAGTAATTACAAGAGCAGTTGGAACGTTTTGGTACAATTTTAATGGGCTTTTTTACTTGTCCGTCCCCTTGGTACTCTGTAATTAACATTTACAAGATTTTAGTGAAAAATTAAGTCGGTTATGCCCACGGTAGGCTAGATCACAGATTTAAAAATATCTACAGCTGAATATAGAACCTGCTTTTTTGGCAGTCGGTTAAATACCGTTTTGCATTCTGGGAGTGCCGGTAGTAATGAAAACGAAACAACGGTAGTAAACAATCCTTTGTCTTTTTGTAGGACTTGGGGCCAACCCACACGTACCACAATCACACGATAACCACAACCACACCACAACCACATCACGTGGTCTGGCGTATATTTCGTATTTTAAATGAACTGGACCATTCACACGTATCACATTTTGTAGTTGTTGTCGACCACTAATTGTGTGATACCGCCCACATCGCAACCACAACGTTGCGTCGATGCAATGACAGTGCGTGCACACCGTCCGCGCTCTTCCTACTGGCGACAACGCAACCGCGTCGGCATTTTGTTGGTACCACAACGAAACTACAAAAAGCTGCAGCGACACCATTCACACGTAACCACTGCTCGACGACATTTTGTCGTTGCGATGTGGTGTGGTTGTGGTACGTGTGAGTTGGCACTTGAAGACTGAAGTATGGAACAATCTGAAGTTGGTTCACAAAGGATATGGACGAACAGTCCATAGACGGCCCCAATTTTATAATTAAAAAAAAAAAACATTATATAGTATAGTACGGATGGAACTAAGACACAGTCTCTAGATACAACGATTCCTTTCTAAATACTCTTGCAAAAATTTCTTTTAAACGTTTTCTCACAAACTTTTTATCGGAATAATTTCCTTTAGCTATAACGTTGTATATCACAAAGGCCATCAATACAGATTTAAAAGCGCCTCTAATAGCTTTTGGTGGGTAAATTCAAATAAATGAGGGTGCGAGGACGTATTTACTCCTATATAAATTGAACTTATGTGGGCCAAAGTGAACCGAGCGGCCTTTTTGCTATTTACTAACAAAAAATAGCCTATACTTTAGCTGCTAAAGTTTATCTGATACGGTTGTAAATACTTGGGAAATACGATATCTGAAGAAATGGATCCATATTTATCTTGGTCACGGTATCACCGGTGACTGGCTAAAGCGATTTTGATGAAATTTGGCACTGATGTAAATTTAGAGGAAAGGATATATCGTGATATACGTAAGCGTATATCACGCGAAAAAACGCGGTTCCTACTTGATTTCTTACACATAACATTTTCAGTATTTTGCAAAATTAATTAAAATAAAACTTAAAAAATTAATTCATAACCACTAAAACTTTGAGGCTACCTATTTACTCCGCGTAATCGTCGATTATAAGAAAGTAACCAAATCACGGCGGAAATACGAAGACATTAGAATTTGTCGCGTCGTGTTGAACTAACGCAACCGGAAGTCGATTACAGACCGGAAATGGACAGTAGCGCCCTGACTGATGTCATCATTGGAATTAATGGAGCCTAGCCTGGGTAATAGGGTTTGGACATAGGAGACAGGTCGAAAACATGATGATACCAGCTGGTTGACCGCTAGAGATTTTTTTTTCTACAGAAGAATAGATTAACTTTGTCCACATTGACGCATTAAGTCATTGAATGCGCCAAAACGAAAGTTAAATAAAAGAAGATGACGAACATTGAAGAGGAAAGCGCATAGTGTGGACATAGCTATAAGGTGACAGATTATTTATCAATTAGTAATCTTAATTAGTTTTTGTCAGTAAGTATTATATTATATTCTAGATTTTACTGACAAAAACAGACTTCTAGATCTGCTTACTGGTTTTAAAAATTGGTTAGCTAATTTGCCAGCCACAACCCCTGTGTGTCATGGGCTATAAAAATTACAACAGATTAGTATGAGAGCTCGAAATTAAAATGGCTGCCATTTCACTACCGTGAGGAAGAAAAAAAATTGGATAGCAAATTTATCGATAAAATATGCCCATTCTTCATGACATTAAAGGATCGGACACTGGTCGGGACACGTTGTATACCTCAGTTATACGGATAACTGAGGGCCGGATAATCGAGTTTCTGCTGTAGTAATCAAAATGGCGGACTAAACGTGTTGCAGTGTAAACGTAATGAACTGATTTAAGATTGTCCGTTCAATAAATAAATACGAAGAAAACGTACCACAGCAAATTAAATTGTACTAAACCTATACATAAATAAACGCATCAACACATTTTGTGTTACCCGAATTTAATCTCTCTACCCACACGCTTAAGTCCATATTAGCGTGAAGATTATAGCAACATTGGTGTAGGTAAAAGAGTATTTGGTTTTAATTTCCTACCGAAGAATTAACGCTGGAATTTGTTAAAGTTCTTTGTCAGTTGTCGCACACGAGCGCCGTGTTTACTCGAGACCGTGCACTGGAAATTGCTTTGAACGCTTGATTAAGTTTCGTCATTTAACTGCATTAAATTTTTAATTTTTTGGTATTTTGTTTACGTACATTATTTAATAAAATATTGTTTGTAAGCTGTTTATAAAATAATTGGGTCCAAAATAGTTTGGTAATTTTGATATTATTTAGGAAATTTTCCCTATCCAAGTAGTAAGAGATTTGTGACACAATATAATTACTTAAATATATTTTACAAGATAACTCGGTGAAGTTTCTATCCTAATATAAAACCTTCCCTGGACTTCCACGAACACTTCAAGACTAAAATTTGACAAATCTTCAGCCGTTCTCGAGTTTTGGCGAGGGCAGCAAAATTTCTTTATGTTTATTTACCTCTATAATATTATAGATAGAGCGTCCATGGCCTAATGGGTAGATCTTTGGTTCGCACTCTTAGAGGGTGCAGGTTCGAACCCGGGTGGAGGCGTGTACCTATGAGACATTTACTGATCTCAAGTACAATAATACGGACGCTCGTACGGTGAAGGAAAAAATCGTGAGGAAACCCGCACATAGTTGGTCCCAGACGTATTGACTAGTTCTTTCCTCTGGACTAGGCCGACTATGATGCGAGAATGCCGTATGCGCTTGGGCAACCATACGGACATTTAAAAATCTTGTCCCGGGCACTATTTGAGGGGTGGTTACTTCGCTCTGAAAAATACTGTATTAAATCATCCATAACGGATGTAAAGGCCTAGTTTTATATTATGTCTATTTCCATCGTACTCTGAGTTTTTTCGACAATGTTAAAAATATTCTACCAACATCCGGTAGCTGTATAGCCTAATTCTACGACTTTAGCATTCATTCCGTCATGAATTTCCAAAAAGGGCTGACCACAATTTTAAAACGCTGGACAAAATTGAAGTAGAAACAATTGTAAGCATCCGCGCGGCTGCAATAAAATGATATTTGAGTGCCGTCAGCGAAACACGGACCGCCACAGATTAGCAAAGATGAGCAGAATAGCTACGCAAGCTTTTTATTTCACTACTGCAAGCATACAGCATAGTATAAATATCATAGAGGATAGTTACTGAGGCTAAGCATTCTCGCGTTTACTATAAAGTGTTATTCGAATCCCGTCAGTCAAAATCAAAAAATCAAAATCAAAATTGTTTTATTTCTGAATAAATTTAAAATAAATGTTTTCAGAATGTCCTACATGATGCCTACTACCGGTTCGGGAACTAACCCGGCGAGAAGAACCGGCGTAAGAAACTCGCCCGGGGCCCACTTTTTTACCAAAAAAAAGTGAGAAAAAAATTAATCTTTTAAAATAAAGTTTACAATTTTGTAACTAAATATTATATACAATATCCACATACATAATTGTAAGTCCTATAATAATGAAGAAGTAGCCTTGCAAGAAGCCATCCTACTCCCAAGGTACCATCGTTTATGAAATCATTGATCTTATAATAGGCTTTGGCACACAAACGTTCTTTAACTACTTTTTTAAATTTATTAATGGAAAGATTTTGAACGTTTTCTGTTTTTTTCAACGATTTTGTTGTAAAGGCGTATACATTTGAATTTACCCCATCATTGCAAATGAGGAGCTACGATTTCAATTATTGATCTAATAATTTTTGTGGACATGCCCCAGAGATCAGCAGTATTTTTAATACTCAACAATTTAAAGGTATCAATAATATCTCTGGGGTTAATTTCTCTAAACTTAAAATTGACATCACATTCCTTTACATTGTCTCTGAGTAGCTTTTCGGCAGCTTCAGGTGAAGAATTTAAATTTTTAGTCGTTGAGACCGGAATGTCAGCAAAAAACTTTTCAAAGACCGTCGCAACTTCTTGATCATTAGTAATCTTTTTATTTTCAAAGTATAGTTCAAAATCAGAGCTGCGACAGGTGACATTTCCCTGTCCTGCCATGTTGTTTTGATTTTATTTTTAGAGTTTTTAATTTTATTTTTTATATATAGGGCTTTAGCAGCTTTACAAACTTTTCTGAAGGTTTTTGAGTAGTTTTTAACATATGATTTAAATACTTCACTATTGTTAATACGCCATTCATCATATAAGTCATATAATCTTTTCCTACTTATTTTTATTCCTTTTGTAGCCCAATTAATAAATTTAGTTTTTTTTATTACTGTTTCTAACCGTTTTAGAAGTAAATATTGAATTAAATTGAGTTCTTATCACCTTAAATAATTTATTGAAAGCTTCATCAGAGCTATGTGACCTATTCAATAAATGGATATTTGAATTTAATTTACTTCTAAATTGCTCAATACGTTTTGTGGTCACAGGAATAAACAAAAGATTTTTCTTCGCGTTACTGTCACATGTCATATTAAAAGAAGCTATTTGTCCACAGTGATCAGAACTTAGCTTATTAATTATTTCTTTTATATCAGGAATAAGATTAAGTATTCTATTCAGTGAAACATGGACAAAGCAAAGAAGAGTACCTAAGCTATGTAAGTTTTGATTTCACCGCCACAAGCATACAGGGTGCAATTAAACCTTTCTGCCAAATTTTTTCCAGGGCTTAGGTATCATTAGGAGAGTCCAACATTTAACCAAACAAATTGGGTGTTATTTTTTTTTTTCAATGAAATATTTTATCCCATTTAAAATCATTGCAGAACGGTCACTCGCGGTGCGGGGGAATGAGAGGGGGTGATGCGGAATGAGGCGCGCGCGCGGGGGCACGTCACGCGTGGCCGACGCATCGTGTCCGTTAATTGTAGTGTTTTTTAGGATAACTTTCGGAAGGTATTTCTCAACATTTTAGTACTGAGTGACTATATAAGAAAAATACGTGTATTTTTATTTTTAACAAGGATCAATATAACAAAATTTGGCAGGAAAGTTTAATTGCACCCTGTATATCACAGTATCATAAATAGAAGTGTAATTCAGTATCTTGAAATCAATCTCGCTCAACGTAGGTTTCACGCTCATGACATGATGGTAGCCTATAAGTTACTAGCATGCTCGCAGTTGCTATCGCTACTATCTGATGTGCGCGATGATTCAAAGAATGGCGATAAATTCGTTTTGAAAAAGACTTTTGATCGTTGAGATAATATTGTGTATACAGTGTGCACAATATAATTTACTAGTCAATAGACAGAACGTCGCTTAAGGGTAGACATTTACACATGCACTTTACTTGTATTCTTGTAGTACTGCCATCAAACTCACGACTATGCAGCTGTATCTCTGTACGCATACTCTATAACACTGGTACTGTCGGCACCACACGGGATGTACCGTCGGTGTCGGAATGCAAATGTCCACTCGGAATATGATATTTGCTCTTTGTAATGTTGCGATATAGCTACCAGTCATTGAATACTTCGGCCAGTGACCTGTTGTGTTTTCGGCCCATGACCTATAATTATAGTAGAACGAATGAAAGATGACCGAGTGGTAAGAAAGTGCATGTGGGGCAAATGACCGGCATACAAGCGCTGGTCCGCCCCAGATTTCGCTTCCGCCCTGGTAGGATTAAGTGGAAAAGGACCTGTTGGCATTGCGAACTGCAACATGGCAAGATATCGCACAGGATTAGAAGAAATGGCGTTTGCTTGCGTCATAGGCCAAGACTCAATTTAGGTCGCTGCGCCGCAGTAAGTAATGACCTATTGTGACTTGACTTTTTCATACTTTGCTCTCGAATATTTAGCTGTCGTCCATGGCAGGGGAGTGAAAGAGACAAATAACGATAGATCAAAGTTCGACTATCTATTTAGCGACTATACATTAAATAGTTCTTAAAATGTTTGCAGTGAACCATAATTTTTTATGATTATTTTTTCTATCAAGCGAATGTTTCATTCGTTGAAGAGATAAAAGATGTAAGTTACATCTATCAGCTTTACTGCAATATAACTGATAGTCAAGTTTCCCAGTATTTTCCTCTCGAGGAAATTACACAAATAAAATTTGCCCCAGGTCTGGCGACGCGCCAGAGGTGGCCAAAGCCTGATCGATGCCTTGGGTTATGATGTGACGTCACCGGCTGTCTATGAATATAATATACTATGAATATAATATCTGACGACCTCTGTGGCTCAGTTGGTGAGAGTGTTAGAAGCCGGAAGTGGCGAGTTTGAATCCCGCTAAGGGGACATAAAGTTTTTATTTTTCGTGAATTTAAAATGTGTTTCTTAATTAGTATAAAATTGTTGTGTCGCAGTGTTTGTTGCCAAAATCCGAAACGATTGGTCCGTATATAACATTATAAAATGTGTGAAAGATTATGCGTCTGTCTGCTACCTCTTCTATATGCCTTCGTATTTTAGTAAAATTAGCAGCATAATTTCAACGACTTACAATAAACGATGATGCATGAACATAAAATGCACGAAGTATAATATTAATATAATGTCCACTTCACCCTAAAGGTATAAGAAGTCAGTGAGCAAAATCACAACAAACTATAAATCAAACCGCCATACAATATCCATATCAAATGCCCTTTACCTAGGAGGCTATTCGAAATCACTTTAGATAAATACATACATTCCTAAAACACTCCTAACAAACAAAAATATGCCCTGCAGTGAGGAGTTACAGTCTTAAATTGAATGTGACGAACCACGAATAAAATTTGTCCATGCAGACCTAGAGAAACTTACGCCCATAGATTAAAATTGTTGGATAAGTCTAGCTACCACCGGATAAAAAAGAAACATGGCTCAATTATAGGTTGTTAACCTTGCCAAAACCATAGCCAAAACCTTGAGACAAGACACGTAAGACGTGGTTCACACAAGATTCTTGTAGTTTTTATGAGTATAATGTTTTTCTTTTACATGTAAGTGCATATAAGTTAATTTTCTACAACATGTATTTCGGTTTATCATATTTTAAAGAGACGGGTATAATCATATTGCTATAATCATAGTTTACATTAGGCGATCCATTTGCTCTTTTACTCCTGTTTTTACAAAAAATGGCATATCTAACTTGTACAATCTTTGTCAAGTTGTGTGAAGGGCTCGGAATCGCCGCCTTGTGTGCCGTTGCTTTGACGAGTGTAGAAGTTTATTGGACTTTAAGTGAGGGAAACATTTTTGTCGTATGTGTTAACTTTGTTTTCTGTAATATTACACTGCACTCTTAGAAAATCTTATAGAGTCGTCTCTATAACATACTTAATAATGAAAACTGATAACCGGATTTTGCCACAACGGACTTGCTTGATTCATATAATAATATGTTTAAAAATGCCGGGCAATATCTTATGCAAATAACATTAGGAATGACAATTATCACCACAATATACATCGCCCTGCCGCCGCGGGCTGGAGACTGGAGGAGGGTTTGCATTTTAATGGCGGCCCCGTAATTTTTTCGTCATGAATAATTACGTCATAATTCTGGTGGTAATTCTGTTATTATCACACGCGGCCAGCGGCCGGCGGCCAGATGAGGGATACGGGTTAATGGATTTACATTTGTTATAAAAATCCCTCTCAAAACTTGAAAAATATGACAGGTCCAAAGGTAAAAATGCTCAGGAGTTACGATGCTGCCGGTTCTCTGGCTCAATAGTAAAGCATTGGTAGTATTAACGATAATAATTATAAAAACTAGACCAACTTACTTACACTAATATAATTTTTTATGAAATAAGGGGGCAAACGAGCAAACGGGTCACCTGATGGAAAGCAACTTCCGTCGCCCATGGACACTCGCAGCATCAGAGGTGCTGCAGGTGCGTTGCCGGCCTTTTAAGAAGGAATAGGATAATAGGGTAGGGTAGGGAAGGGAAGGGAAGGGAAGGGAAGGGAATAGGGGAGGGTAGGGAAGCGAATAGGGTAGGGGATTGGGCCTCCGGTAAACTCACTCACTCGGCGAAACACAGCGCAAGCGCTGTTTCACGCCAATTTTCTGTGAGAACGTGGTATTTCTCAGGTCAAGCCGGCCCATTCGTGCCAAAGCATGGCTCTCCCACGTAAAAAATAATTCAATAATTGGTGTTTACTTTAAAAAGCTTCTAGCAAAAATAGCATAGGTATTTCTGACGGTATAACCATCAATGCTATTATATTTAAGTATTCTTAGATTAATAGCAATAATTTATAGCGTAACTGAGCTCTGGATCCAGCTTCAATGAAATTGGAACTATCCATCAGCTGAAATCTGACTGAAGTGGCGGATAATACCCGGCCGCGCATAATTTCTGACGCTGGGGACAGACTATAAAGGAATATCACGATTGTTGTTGACAATCGGCATCGTATCCATACTAATATTATAAATGCGAAAGTGTGTCTGTCTGTCTATCTGTCTGTTACCTCTTCACGCCCAACCGCTAAACTGATTTTGCTGAAATTTGGCATGGAGATACCTTAAGTCCCGGGAAAGGACATAAGATACTTTTTATATCGAAAAAATGTACGGTTCCTGCGCGATAAACTAATTTTGGCGCAACGGAGTTGCGGGCGTCATCTAGTTGATAATATAATGGTGGATACAGAAATTTATGAAATAAAATTTTAGGGGACAAATTTTATATTTTAAGAAAAAAGAACAGTGACGAAAATAATTGTTTATGAAAATGCCCTGGGAGCCACAAATGTAATTTCAACCTGATCCTGGCTCGTTCACTCATAAAATTAATGCTATCCTTCGGCGCAAGTGAGACAGTATGTAATAAATAAAAATCGGTCAAGTGCGAGTTGGTCTCGTGGACAAAGGGTTAATAGAGCAAAAAAATAAAAAAATGTTTTTTGTATGAAGGCCCCTCTTAATTATTTATTTCAGTTAAATTTTGTTATTAATTATTAAAGTATAAATACAGTTTAGTATTTTGTGTACATTTCAAGTGCCTACCTGTTGTCATCATTGATACCGAGCAAAAAATGTTTGAAAAATCACGTTTGTTGTATGGGAGCCCCCCTTAAATATTTAATTTATTTTGTTTTTAGTATTTGTTGTACACCGGCAATAGAAATACATAATCTGTGAAAATTTCAACTCTCTAGCAGCTATTATCATTCTGGAGTTCCAGCCTGGAGACCGACGGACAGACATCGAAGTCTCAGTAATAGGGTCCCGTTTTTACCCTTTGGGTACGGAACTCTAAAAACATTATGTACTGCCGTTAAAATAAGCAGTACGAATTAAGTCTTTTGGGTCTATGAGTGCTCCCAAACGAATGAACCAATTTGGATGAAGTTTCAGTATACTCTGATATACCACCAGGCTATCCTTCAGCTCATTGGTATGAAGCACGCGACTGTCTGTTCGCCCCAGCTGGCATCATTAGCCCCCCAACGGAGCCAGACAAGGGTATAATCAGATGTCAATACATTCAGATCAACGTGAAATATCTTCGTACAGTGATTTATTAAAGAGATTTCTGGAGCCTCTGAAGTGAGAATTCGCGAGGGCATACTCGTATTTTGAGAGATAAAAAAGAGACACTGTTACCGTATGATGTAAAGAAACGTATTTAATACGTGGGAGAGACATGCTTCGACACGAATGGGCTGGCTCGACCGCAGAAATACCACGTTCTCACAGAAAACCGGCGTGAAACAGCGCTTGCGCTGTGTTTCGCCGAGTTAGTGAGGTTACCGGAGGCCCCATCCCCTACCCTATTCCCTTCCCTACCCTCCCCTATTCCCTTTCCTTCCTTACCCTCCCGTGTTACCCTATTCCCTCTTAAAAGGCCGGCAACGCACTTGCAGCTCTTCTGATGCTGCGAGTGTCCATGGGCGACGGAAGTTGCTTTCCATCAGGTGACCCGTTTGCTCGTTTGCCCCCTTATTTCATAAAAAAAATGTGGTCTTGTCAGTGTGGTACAAATGCACTGTATGCTATATTTTCGAACCAAAATATTATATGAACGTACAGACAGAATTAAGAGTGCCACAAAATAATATCAGTCTAACAAGCCAATGGAGATTCACATATTGAATGAACCAACGCGAATAATGCTTAGAATACTATTAGTATATCAGAAGATAATCATTCTGAGCACTATGTCATTTCCGAGCGGTACGCGGTGAGATGATAATAGGTTATAGGATAATGTGACCTTTGGCTATTGAAAATGTCCTCTGCGTTGGAAAAATGTACGGCATTGGGTAAAATCATATCATACGTCACGAATTAAAAAAAAAACTCTCAATTAGAGCCTTATCACACTGGTCATTAACGAGCTACTTAAAGCGACGCGACTGCGCAGCGTCGTCGCGGCGTGGCGTGGACGCCATTTTGTACACTCGTCTACACAGATTATTATTATATATAGTAGACTCGTCTAGTGAGAGACGTCAGAATCCATTTTGCTGCTAAGTGTCCAAAACGCCGAAGGCAAGCTGCGTGCACGCCGCGCAATCGCGACGTCATCGCGGCGTCAGCGCTGCGCAATCGCGTCGCTTTCAAATCGCTCGCTAATCGCCAGTGTGATAAGGCCCTAAGGCCGACCGCATACATACGTCTTCCGTATGCGATTTAAGAAAACTGTATTCGGAATTCATGGAATCAATAGAAAATACATTAACTGCCCCGTACACGTTCGTTTTCTCCGTACGTAACGAGTTCCGCACGTACGTTTCAAGAGCAAGCCAGCGCGTTCGCGCGTGAAAAAAACGAATGTTTGCGCTAGTCTCACGGAACCCTAAAGCCTAAAGTCCTATAAATTTTGACAAAACTTTGTCTCTTGTTTATTCGTTTGCCACATGTAGGCTAAAGTTAATACTTAGTAAAGCGCTGCTCTGCGCCAAGTTTTTCCTTTGATCTTTGACGCGGCCATCGATTTCCCGCACGGGTTCGCATAACTTCAGCTTTATTAAGATTACGGTTGATGTCCTATGTTGATGTACTGCTAACAAATATTCTTTGATACAGGACTTTGTTATGCTAAAAATATGCTTTTGAACGGCCGATCTTTACAGCACAGCATGAAATTAGGGTTCCATATAAGGAAAGTCGGTCGATCGAGTGCGATCAGACTGATCGCAGGCCTATTCGAACTTTTGCGATTACATGAACATCCACAAAACAAGTCCAGTAAGATCAACCTGCATCAGGCTGACCGAATCCAATCGGCCTCCACGTATATGGGGGCCATATATTTTACTTTATGTGTAGACTACCTATATTATTTTATGTATATGAAAATATACACAAATTTTTAACTAGATAAACTATAACAGACAATTTTGAAAAAAAATTTTTGTTTATTATTATTTTTAGCAATATTCCGCGAAATAAACTTCCACCTTTAAATAAATAAGAGAGTGTACGTATAGGCTTGCGTACAGCACCTCCCTCCCCCACACTGCCTATGCGTACACTCGCTTGCAAGAACCTGTAAACACCACCACCACACAAGCAATAATGTTGGCAAATCCGTGCAAGGCCCCTCACCACCATGCAGGTTGAAATCCTCGACGCGAGTTTCGCCCCAACACCGGAGCATCCTCAGGATGTGAACTCTACGAACAACGTCCGTCAAGTCAATACGTCTATTAAAAAATAATGTTTTTTTTTAATAGACCTATAACTCGCCGGTTTAAGCATGAAGAGATAACTGACAGACAGGTGCATTTTTTACATTTGTAATATTAGTATGGATATCGTACACGACAAACATAACTCTCCTGGTGCAGTCGGTAACAATATTTTGCCACTTGGTTTACTGACCCAAGTCTCAAATAGATCTCCAGAAATTACAACCGCTGCAGGAGTATATTTCGTGAGGTATATTTTGACGCATCAACATTATAATATTTGGGTAGTGTCGTTATTTTGTAATATGAGTTTTTCTATGTACAATGTACATACGTACAATATACTTATTATGTAATCACCTTGTAGCCGCTAAACAAGGTTCATCTTTACCAACGAAGTGTCAATAAATATTAAATAAGCAATAATTCTGCAGATAACAATATAGGCGATATTTTTATTCACAGTAATATGGTTTATATACGTTTTTTTTAATTTTGTAATTTTATGTTCAATAAAATATAATATTACCTAACCATAAAATTATTTGTTACAAAAAATTTAATGCTTTAATCGTAGGTGAATGTAAATTGAAAGGAGCATTACAATAGTAATTTAATTCAATAGAAGTATAAAAAGTACACGAGTAAAATTGTAAAATTAAAACTTAAAAATTCAGCATTAATGTTGAATAAAGTGAAATTTTATGAAAGAATTTTCAAAGTCTGCGAGCTTTCCAGATAAAATTACTTTCGTTAATACAAACACAGTATGAGCAAATCGCCGAAGCGTTTTCAAACTATTTTAAAATTAACTATAGGTCTACCAGGATCTGATGGCAAAAAGTGATAAAGTAAATTTAGTCTAGCAATACCGGGGTAATTGGAATAAAACATTTTGATCCTTTTTTTCCTTTAGTGGCTTATTCTCTGTGTGAAACATGCAAATATAAAAATTTATCCAATAATCAAGGATATTTTTTGAAAATATTATGCTGTCAAAAATTGCCATCAGATTCGTATTCGCACCTATTAACTTAATTGCATTTTCAGCTTTTAATCTTTCATCTGAAGTTATATCATGCGTTTATGAAGAAAAAAAATAACGAGATGGCCCTAAATTTTCTCACCGTACAAACCTTCCCTGGACTTCACTGAATATTTCAAGGCTAAAATTAGTTAAATCGGTTTAGACGTTTTCCGTGCCGGGGCGGATCGGGGCTCAGCGCAGCGCAAAATGCGCTATAGCACACTATTGCCGGGCCGGGCCGCATCGCATTGACGGATTTTGAGTACATTGAATAGCTCCAGTGTGACCACTCTTAAATCACTCGTGACTCGATATATCAAAAACGTTGCTATATTCTACTAAAATCTACTAGACCGTGTTTGAGCTTCTACCGAAAATCTACCTTTATTAATCAATGTATTCTACGTGGTTGAAACTAAAATAAAATTAAAATGTTTATATGGACTGTCTTCATTATGCATTCTAATTTTTATATTATTTGTAATATCGATCTTCTATTAAAATTTACAAAAAATTTTGGACTACTAAATCGTCATTCATTTGACCTCAAATCTACCAAAAAGTGGAAATCTATGTGAAGTGTGGTCACACTGTTGCCGGGGCGCAGCGAGTTTGTCGGGCCTTGTCGGGCCTTGTCGCATTGACGGAAATCCGCTGCGCCCCGACACAGTGTGCGATACGCGCATCCGCTTCCATACAAATTATATGGAGGTGGATTTTTGCGGATGAGCCCCGGCACGCTGAGCACCGGCACGGTCCGTCTCAATGGGCTCACTCCTTAAAGGTACAAGTTGGAAGCCGGCTACATGAAATTGAAGCAGACGACGCGACTTATCGTCGCGCCATGCCATTTCTATGAATGTGTCGCTAGCTGCGCAGGGTATTTCATAGAAATACATACAAACCAGTCGTACGACGTGTCGTGACACGTCGTCTGCGGTTGATTCATGTCGTCAGCTCAGACTATAGTTAATAATTACGATAAAATATAAGACAAATATTGTTTTTTATGAATAGAGCCTAGAGGATATCTGTCTGCGAATTAGGGGACAAGAATAAAAACTTCGGGAAAACACAATATGACAGTGTATTATGGCCAAGTTACAAATTGTGTCCCTACTCTTCCCGGGTAGAATCTTGTTAAGAATTGTAAAAGAGGTTGCCGCACTGGCCAGTAAGAATTGTGTTCTTAAAAAACTATTATTTTAGACATTGGTTTATTGTCATATTTTTTCATTATTATTTCTGAGTCCAATGGCTTAACTTGTTTTTATTTTATTGCATTTTTATATTAATTATTTTCTAGTTCTAAATAAATATCCACAGTAAATTTTAGCCAGCATTTTAATTATTTCATTGGCCCATTTAAGACTTTTAAATGGTCCTTCGAGCCGGATTATTGTGGATAAAGATTGTATCCAAAAGGAGCCGATATTCAACGGCATATTGATTGGACCTGATTATGATTGGAAAAATATTACTAGAGAGCTGGAAGAATATTGATTTCACCACATTATTGGAGAATTATTGAAGAATTATCATTATTGTTGAACTGAAGACTATTTGACCAGGGTTATTCAGGGGTCTCAGCGGTATTTTTGATTGTATTATTATTATTAACCCGCTAATGTGGTAAGGCCTAATTTTTATTATTTTCTTTGTGAATAGGTAAGATACACATTATATTAATTGTATCGATAATTGTTATTTCATTGTAACTGTGACAACATAATATTTTCATTGAATTGATTATAACCATATTATTAGGTAAAATATTACTAACTCGCTCGAGTTATAAATACATTGTAAATAATATTATTGTAAGTTGTCACAGAATTAATTGTTATTGGTTGTAGTATTAATTGCCAATTGTATATTTTCAGTATTTTGTTGATTTTATAACTACTCCCAAATGGCCGACGAGATGAAAGCTTTAGTAAAGAAGCGCGCGGCGTATAAGGGCCGACTTACTATTTTCCGCAATTATGTGGAGCAGCACGCGGAGGTATCGCTAGACAGTAAGGGTAGGGCAGAGCTAGAGTTGCGTTTGCACAAAATTGAAGAGTTGTACAACCAATACGACGAAGTCCAGGTAAGTCTGGAATTATTATCCGAGAGCATGAAGGAACAACTGTCCGAGCGGACATGTTTTGAATCATTATATTTTGATGTTGTTGCTCGTGCTCGAGGGCTCCTCGCTTGCCATGTTAAGGATGAGTCTGTAAGAGAGAATGCTCACAAAGTGAACGGTGGTGCGGTTAGATTGCCCACTATACAGCTTCCCAAATTCAGTGGGTCCTACGATAATTGGTTGGAGTTTCGAGACACCTTCTCTAGTTTGATTCACTGCAACCCTGAAATAGATAATATCAACAAGTTCCATTACTTACGTGCCTCACTTGAGGGCTCCGCTGCTGTGGTCATTGAGTCGATTGAATTTTCATGTAATAATTATATATTGGCGTGGGATTTATTATGTGATAGATACAATAATAAACGATTATTGATTCAGAACCACGTCAATGCATTGTTTAATATTCCGACTTTAAATAAAGAGTCGTCGTGCAGCATTAAGAATTTAATTGATGTTTTAAACAAAAATTTAAGAGCTTTAGAATCGTTAGGCGAAGCCGTTACACATTGGGACACGCTTTTGATTCATATCGTAACGAGTAAGTTAGATCAGAAAACGTATAGAGAGTGGGAGGAGTTCAGAGGTAGGATAGATAGTGGGAATAAGATAAATTTTGATTCATTTTTAAGTTTCTTACGCAGCCGTGCAGATTTGGTTGAAACTCTAGAACTTTCACGTAATAAAAATTCATTGAATTATTCGAGTAAACCAAATTCTCAGCTTAGGTCTATGATTGGCGTGCAGCAACCGAAACCACTATCACCGACTCCGTGCCCGCCGTGTCCAATGTGTAGCGAGAGCCATAAATTATTTAATTGTCCTAAGTTTTTAAAATTAAATAGCAATGAGCGATTTAAAGCGATGCCAGCTTTCAAAGTTTGTTTCAACTGTTTGGAAAAAGGACATTTTTCGAAACAATGCAAAAGGTCAGGGTGTAGTATATGTAATAAAAGGCACAATTACAGATTGCATATTGACAATTTTAATGGTCAACAAGAGACAGGTAATATTACGATTCCAAAACCTATTGCCCGCGATGTCCCAGACACGGATGTCCCGGTTGTGACATTGACATCAAATATGAATTTAGATTGTAATATTAACACCGAACATAGTGACGTTATTTTGTCGACCGCTTTAGTGAATATTTGTGATATAAATAATGAGCTTCACACTGTCCGTGCTGTCTTAGATAGCGGCAGTACATGCAGCTTTATAACAGAGAAACTTTGTTCGACGTTAGGATTGAAAACTAAAATGGTCGAAGGGTCTCTTGTGGGTATTAATAATATAGAATCCCAAATCAGTAAATCATGTCATGTAAATATTTCATCTGTCAATGGTGATTACAGATCTAATTTAAATTGTTTTATTTTACCATTAATTTTTAGTAAGATGCCTCGTCATCACATTCATTTACCAGACCTTAATAATATTCCTAAGGGAATTACTTTGGCTGATCCAGAGTTCGTCTCGCCAAAGGACATTGACATTTTGATTGGCGCAGATCTGTTTTGGTGTATTGTTGGATCACAAAAGATCAGTTTAGGTAAAGGTAAACCTTTTATTATTCAAACTAAACTTGGATGGGTCGTTTCAGGCCAATATGATTATAATTATTCTACATTGCACTCTAATAATTATTTACAATGTAATGTAACGAATATGAATCCATTACGAGATAAATATAACAGGAATCGTCATTTTACTCCCAGGAGGAATTGGAATGTGAGGAATTTCCAAGGATAATATTATTCGTCTTAGTGACGGTCGGTTGGTGTTCGCTTATTATTGAAAATTAATTCTTTTAGGGAGAGTCATTTAGTAGAGTTTTGCATTATTTATTTTCTTTAGAGCGTAGGTTACCGAAAGATAGAAAAATATTATATGAACTATTGGTTATTACCTGTTCTAACTATTATTATTAATAATGACGAATTTCGTTATGCATTACATTTAATTATTATTAAATGACAAGAGGAATATTTTCAAAGTTCTAACTATTATTGAATGGGAAAATTACCAACTAAAAATGTTATGTTGAAATTTTTAGATTATATTCTTTGATTTAAATTTTCATTATCATTAAAGCATTCTATGTTAATACAGTCCACTCATTATTTTCACTAGATTATTATTATTTCTCTATTGAAGAAAGTTTTATTATTATTATTATTTGATTATGAGCATTAAGGATTAATGCACGCTAGACCAATGGTGGGTGATCTAACCAGCAATACTTTTGTGAACGCTCTTAACAGATTCATCGCACGGAGGGGTAAGCCTACATTGATATTAATTCCGTTTATGGTACTTCGTTTGTTGGTGCGTACAAGGAATTATCAAAATTCTTAAAAGATAATTCTGATATTTTATCAATAATAATTTATTCTGCGTACTTTCTACAATTTGGCGGCATTTGGGTAGCAGGTGTAAAATCAACTGAAAATCATTTTATACGTGTATTAGGCAATTGTAATTTAGCGTTTGAGGAGTTAATTAAGTAACACATTAGCTTAAATTGACGCGATATATTATATAAAATTTGAGACCCCTCACACCCTTGTCGTCCGATCCGGCGGATTTGAGTCCATAGACATCCGGACATTTTGTTATTGGTCTTGTGATCACTTAATTATAACCTGACAAGTACAAATTATCAGACCAGAACATACGACCTGTGTCGAGAATCCAGTTCATTGAACAATTGAAGCAGCATTTTTGAACACGAAGGAGCAAAGAATTTGTATCCGAGTGCAAATATACGTATTAAATGGCGTTCTGAAGGTCGATGTTCTCATATTATATGATGTATGATAATGGTCGTCGATTGATAGAGGATTAACGTACCACCTCTAAATGGAAGCTGGGACGTGTCGTCGCTGTCCATCCAGGTCGTGATGGTGTAGTGCGGGTTGCCGTTCTAGATCTTTTACGAAAATTTGTCCCCTCCCATTATAAATATTATTATCCTATTACGACCCTGCCTTAAATGTGTTTAGCTTTTTACATTTAATTTAGGATTATTCTTCTTAGTTATGTTTATGTTGTTGTAGGATATTTGTAATTCAAGTTCATTATTATTTTCTGTTATGTATTTTTGGTTGAAAGTGTCTTTCAACGCCCGGGGGCATGTTAAGAATTGTAAAAGAGGTTGCCGCACTGGCCAGTAAGAATTGTGTTCTTAAAAAACTATTATTTTAGACATTGGTTTATTGTCATATTTTTTCATTATTATTTCTGAGTCCAATGGCTTAACTTGTTTTTATTTTATTGCATTTTTATATTAATTATTTTCTAGTTCTAAATAAATATCCACAGTAAATTTTAGCCAGCATTTTAATTATTTCATTGGCCCATTTAAGACTTTTAAATGATGGTCCTTCGAACCGGATTATTGTGGATAAAGATTGTATCCAAAAGGAGCCGATATTCAACGGCATATTGATTGGACCTGATTATGATTGGAAAAATATTACTAGAGAGCTGGAAGAATATTGATTTCACCACATTATTGGAGAATTATTGAAGAATTATCATTATTGTTGAACTGAAGACTATTTGACCAGGGTTATTCAGGGGTCTCAGCGGTATTTTTGATTGTATTATTATTATTAACCCGCTAATGTGGTAAGGCCTAATTTTTATTATTTTCTTTGTGAATAGGTAAGATACACATTATATTAATTGTATCGATAATTGTTATTTCATTGTAACTGTGACAACATAATATTTTCATTGAATTGATTATAACCATATTATTAGGTAAAATATTACTAACTCGCTCGAGTTATAAATACATTGTAAATAATATTATTGTAAGTTGTCATCATGTTAAGAATTGTAAAAGAGGTTGCCGCACTGGCCAGTAAGAATTGTGTTCTTAAAAAACTATTATTTTAGACATTGGTTTATTGTCATATTTTTTCATTATTATTTCTGAGTCCAATGGCTTAACTTGTTTTTATTTTATTGCATTTTTATATTAATTATTTTCTAGTTCTAAATAAATATCCACAGTAAATTTTAGCCAGCATTTTAATTATTTCATTGGCCCATTTAAGACTTTTACAAATCTTGACTCCTGGCGTAGGCCGGCCGCTAGCCGCGACCGGCCTCCCCTCTCGCTCCGCTAGGACTGGTTTAGACGATCGCTGCGCGGATCGCCCGCTCCGCCGGCTGCGCCCCGCGCCCCACCTGCCGCACCCCTCTCGCCGTGGTCTCGAACATCCTGGGCCCCCTTGGAAGAAGCTGGTGCTTCTTCCAAAGCATCTGCATCGTCAGGAAGGGGGCACACTTTGTTTAGTGCGCGACGTTCGACGCCCTTGTAGGTGGTGAAGTCGGCAACGCGGCAGACTCCATCCTTGCCAGGATATAGCCGGTGGACCCTGCCCAGTCTCCACTTCATGGGAGGTAAATTATCTTCCTTGAATACGACCATTGATCCTTCTTGGAGTCCTCTATATGGAGATCGCCACTTCGTTTTCCTTTGCAGCTCGGATAGGTACTCGTGATACCACCTTTTCCAGAAATCCTCTCTTAGGTTTTCTATTAACTGGTATCTCGTTCTGATTTTTCTTTCAGGTGTAGTCGGAGGCGATGGAAGTGACGTTAGCGGCCGCCCGATCAGGAAGTGCCCTGGGGTCAAGGGAGAAAAGTCGTTGGGGTTACATGATAAAGGAGTGAGGGGTCGGGAATTGAGGACGGCTTCGATCTGTGTACAAAGCGTACTCAATTCCTCAAACGTTAAACTAACATTTCCGACAATTCTCTTTAAGTGAAATTTTGTGCTTTTAACAGAGGCCTCCCATAAGCCGCCAAAATTTGGCGAATAGGGGGGATTAAAAATGAAGCGAATGCCCTCCTCTGCAGTGAAATTATAAATTGAATTAATGCCTGCCTTTAATACTCTGTTTAATTCATTATTGGCACCTACATAATTAGTAGCATTATCACAATGAATTTGGCTTGGTTTACCTCTGCATGATATAAATCTACGAAGGCAAGAAATGAAAGCATTTGTTGTGAGATCACTTACAATTTCTAAGTGTAATGCTTTAGTACAGAAACAAACGAATAGACAGATATAGCTTTTAGATATTCTATTACCACGGCCAGTTTTGCTCGAAATTAAAATGGGGCCCGCAAAATCGGTCCCACAGATTTGGAAAGGATAATTTCTAGTTACTCTACTGGCCGGTAGATGGCCCATCAACGGCTCCATAGTTTTGCCTCGAAATCGGGTACATATGACACATTGTCGTACTACTTTACGTGCTAACGTTCTTCCTCCCAGAGGCCAAAACTGATCTCTAAGACTGGCCAGGAGCAGTTGAGGGCCAGCGTGCAGTAAGCGTAGGTGCTCGGCTCGCATCAACAGTTTCGTGAAATAATGTTTTCCATCTAGCAACACAGGATGTTTCTTTTCGAAATTGAAGTCTGTATTGCTGAGCCGGCCACCCACTCTTAATACACCGCTGTCGTCGATGAATGGAGACAACTGTAACAAAGTGGAAGAGGTAAGTTTTTTATCCTTTTTAATTAAGTTGATTTCATTTAAGAATGTATCTGATTGGGCTATTTTAATAAGTGTTATCAAGGATTGTTTAAGTTCGGTTTCTGTTAAAGAGCCTGTAATTTTATTATTTTTATTCTTACAATTATTTATGAATCTGTGTACATATGCAAATATTCTTTTTAATTTTAATGAATTTGAATAGTTTTCGAAGTTAATTAATTGTATGTTTTTATTGTTTTCAGGTTCGTTTATTATTTGTAGAACTTTTAGTTCAGATAAGTCTTTAGTTGTTGTTTTAGGCGTTTGAGGCCACTGGGACTCGTTAGATTTTAGGTACTCCGGGCCTTCCCACCATTTTAAACAGGAAATAAGGTTGCGCGCTTCGGTGCCTCTAGACGCCATGTCGGATGGATTTAATTCGGTTGGTACATACCTCCACTCACTCCTACTTGTGAGTTCGTGAATCTCATGAATTCGATTACAGACAAACGCCTTAAGAAGCCTTGGTTGGGTTTTTATCCAGCCAAGGGTTATGGTCGAGTCTGACCAGAAAGTTTTCTTCTGAATATTACAACGGAGAGCTGTACTAACCCTTGCTACAAGTCGAGCACCTAGTAACGCCGCGCATAGCTCAAGCCGTGGTATAGTTACGGTTTTCATAGGAGCAACCCGGGTCTTCGAGCAGAGAAGTCTAACTACGATTTTGTTAGAAACTCGGTCAGTGGTGCGCACGTACACACATGCAGCGTACGCATCCTGTGAAGCGTCAACAAAGCAGTGAAGTTCACAATTTGTTGAAGAGGAAATCAGTACGTGTCTAGGAACCGATACTGAAAGTAAGGTATGTATATTTTTACTTAAATTATGCCAAATATTCTTTATGTTATTTGGTACGGGTTCATCCCAACTTAAGTTAAGTTGCCATAATTTTTGTAACAATATTTTTAGTGTTACAGTACATGCACTAAGTAGGCCCAGAGTATCAAATATCTTACAAGTATTAGATAGAATTGTTCTTTTTGTAATCCTATCAGACGTGTTATCAATATTTATAGAAAACATTAATAAATCTGTATCAGGCACCCAACGAATACCTAAAACACTCGACTCTTTATTTAAGTCCAAAGACTGAGTTTCTGTTTTTTCAATGTGTATATTAGGACAATTTGTGCGGAACTTGTGAAGAGGAAAACACGCTGAAGCTAAAGTATTAGTTACTCCTTTCTTAATATGTGCTAATTCGCTTTCAGACGATGCCCCTGTCAATAAGTCGTCGACATAAAAATCATTTTTTATTACTTCTGACACAACAGGGTCAGAACATTCTATGGCTAGCTGAAGAAGACAGCGAGTGCTTAAAAAAGGAGCTGAAGCGGTTCCATACGTAACCGTATTTAATTGAAAAGTACTTAGGGGTTTTGTTTCCTCATCGCGCCACAGTATAAGCTGAAGGTGGCGTTGGGATGGCTGCAAATTAATTTGTCTATACATTTTTGTTATATCGCCTGTTAAGACGTACTTATGTTCGCGAAAACGAATCAAAATGCTAAAGAGATCATCCTGTACTACCGGACCTATTCCTTGTATATCATTCAGTGACTTGTTTGATGTAGTTTTTGCCGACGCATCAAAAACTACGCGTACCTTTGTAGTTTCGCTGCTATCACGAATTACAGCGTGGTGTGGTAGGTAATAACCAAAATCTGGTTTTTTAACCTTCGATAAATGACGTAAAGATTCATACTCTTTAATGAATTGAGTGTATTGTTCTTTAAGTTCAGGATTTTTATTTAACCGTTTTTCTAAATTAAAGAATCGTTTTGCTGCCATTTTATAAGAATCACCAAGTGACGTTTCAGGTTCCTTAATAGGCATTAACACGGAAAATCGCCCATCAGGCTGACGTTGAAAATGTTTAACGAAATGTTCCTCACAAAATTCCTCGTCGGCTGAGAGTGGACATTTTGTGAGTGGAACTTCTTCAAGGTTCCAAAATCGTGTCATGTCTTCATGAATTTGTTTTGTGAAGTTACAGTGGACTGCCTTCTTATTAGGTTTAAGGCCAATAGGGCCGGCTAATACCCAGCCAAACTGAGTACTTTGAAGAGTAGGCATATTAGGGCCTAAAGAAATTTTTTCAGGAAGTAAAATTTCAAAGAACACATCAGCCCCTAACAGCATATCAATATCTGCAGGGCGGTAAAAATTAGGATCAGCTAACTGGAGTTTATGAGGTAAGTTTAACTGAGTTATATTAACTGGCGAATTAGGTAATTGCCCAGTTATCTTAGGTAAAATTAAGCATTTTAGGTTTTTATGAAAAGGACTAGTTATGGAACTAATGTTTACGTACAACTGTCCGAAATAGGTACAGGAACATTATTAATGCCTGATATTATTAAGGAATCAGGATTACGATTAATAAGTCCTATTTTTTGTTTTAGGTTTTTAGTCATAAAGGAAGACTGGCTGCCAGCGTCGAGTAAAGCACGGGCAAGGTAAGTATTTTTATTTACAGGGTTGGTGACTTCTACTAAAGCAGTACCAAGAAGAACCTGTCCAGTAGAATATACTGACATGGAAACCGGTGAAGATTGGGGAGAAATATCGTTATTATTTGTTGCATTGTCAGAAATTTCATCAAGATTCTTATGTAACATAGTGTTATGTTTTTCGTTACATAATCGACAAGAGCCTAAGCGACAATCCTGGGCCTTGTGGCCTCGGCGTAAACAATTTGAACAAAGTTTTAATTTCGTGACCTCAATGTTTTTGCGTTCAGGAGAATAGGATTGGAAAATACTACAATCTACTATCCTATGAGCTTGTTTACAAAGAGGGCAAGAAGTTGAATTAAAATGTTTAAGTTTAGAAGTGAAAAAACTTTTTTGTTCATGTTTATTACTTTGGTATGCATTTTTATTTTCATATTTTTCATTTCTATTAGCTACTATGGTTTCAAGAATGTCGGCTCTATTGCGAAGAAATTCTATAAATTCACTTAACAGTGGCAAGTCGGATAAATTATTTCGATATTCTTCCCACTTACTGCTAGAAACAGGATCTAGTTTTGTGGAAACCATGTATATAATGAGGGCGTCCCAATTATCAATAGGTTGTCCAAGAGTTTCTAAAGCTCTGAGATTTTTAGTGACAGTATCAATAATGTAACGCAAAGACTTATGCGATTCTTTTGTAATAGGATCAATTTTGAACAAAGCTTTCAAGTGATTATTAATGAGGATTTTTTTATTATCATACCTTTGGCATAATAAATCCCATGCAACTTCATAATTTTGAGAAGTAAACTCAATTGATTTAATAACAAGAGCTGCACCCTTTTCCAAGGAAGACCGCAAATAATGAAATTTATTAATATCGGGGAGCGATTCGTTATTGTGAATCACGGACATAAAAGTATCACGATACTCTAGCCACGAAAAATAGTTCCCGTCAAAAGTGGGTAATTTAATTACAGGTAATTTTATGTTAAATTCATTTCGCGAATTAGAACTAACACTTTCACGTCTATTCTCCTTATTAGAGGGATGCGAGCTAATTAAAGACTCTGCGTTTGATATATTTTCATAAAATTTAGTTTCGGTAGCTTCTCTTTCAGTTAATTGCACATCAAGATCAGTACAAATTACTTCAATACGGGATTGACAATTTTCAAATTCAGAAAATAAATTTTCTATTTTAGTTAACCGCAAACGTAATTGCTGAATTTGTGGTAATGTAATATCCGAAAGCTTACCTGTCTGTAATGGAAGCAAAAAATTACTAAAAGTAGTTAAGCGACTTCTAATAGAACCTCGCTGTTTTAATAATTGGGACAGTTCACTATCGGTTTTAGATTTTGCTGTTTCATTTTTAAGGTTTTCAGATGTACTAGTCATTTTCTAAAATTTAAGATTTATAGTAGTGCCAAAAAATAAATTAAACAAAGTAAAATATGTGCATCAAACCCAATGGTGAAGCAGGTTGCAGCGGCGGGCAGTTATTGGCAAACGTAGACTGTCGCATGCATGCGTAGCATGCGTTGACCGCGGCATGCAGAGAAGCGCAGACGCCGCACGTGGCAACGGGATGGCGCGCACGCGGCGGGAAGCGAAGAAATAGGTACCGACAACGCCCGGCCCGTGACCCTGAAACGTTCGGCGATACCTTTCACTTTTATGCAATTACAATTACTGATACTAAAAAATAAACACTGGATTCTGGAAGGAAGTACATAAATACTAATTGAAGTGGGACTTAGGCAATGATGTAAAAGTTTTTATATAATGTATATAGAAGTAGGAACAGTTAGGTATTTGTGCAAAATAAAGCGCTTTATTTTAAGAAAGCGATTGCAAACTGCTTAGGATTTTATATGCAAGTGATCGCTTGCATTTAACGTAATGAATGAGACCAAAATTTTTTATGACTATCCGGGAAATAATGTTATTTTTAACGTAAGAAACCGGAAAATACGCTGCACATGAATCGAATAGGAACAAGGAAAGGAAAAAAATGGCACTCCCCTGGTTATCTGGTGGCTGTAGAAACACCCGGCCGCCTCCCAGTCCACGTGGCCGTTTTTTCTTTGTTCTTGAATCTTGTTCTTGCAATTCGAAGATGGCTGCGCGCGCGTCGTCAAACCAGTCCTGTCACGGTCGCCAATTTCTTGTCTGCGAATTAGGGGACAAGAATAAAAACTTCGGGAAAACACAATATGACAGTGTATTATGGCCAAGTTACAAATTGTGTCCCTACTCTTCCCGGGTAGAATCTTGACTCCTGGCGTAGGCCAGCCGCTAGCCGCGACCGGCTGGCGACCACGGCGTGTTCGCCAGCCGGTCGGAATCCCAATTTATTCCGGGGTAAATATTTGAAGTGCGGAAAATCAACGCCCACAAATCAACGCCCACTGGTGAAGTAACTCGTCACACTGCGGAGAGATAAGGCGCGGCGCACACTTGGAAGATAAGGTCATGCACACACTGATTTAGTTAACATTAATTTCATTTATTAGAAATTATACTTATACATAGTTTGTTTGAGGAGATAAGAAATTGCTATGTGCAAAATGCTATCTATAAAATATAGCTCTTAAATAAAATTGCACTAATTGTTTATTCTATTATCCGTTTTGACAATGTTCATTGTTCAGCTTAGAAGAAACATGTTTTACTGACACAATAATTATTTATTATTAGCGACAGTAGTATTAGTCGCGAAGTTCACTCGGTTAAATTGGATGAGGTAATCGACGGCTGCGTACACTGTACACTGTACAACATATTCTAGCAATAACGTACAACACCAAAACATATCCATACACGTCTGATCATAATCTACCAATTTCTGATCTGCCCAACGGGGCAAAAAAAGGCTTGCCTCACCAAAAAGGCTTTAAAATCGAACACAGCCCTAGCCCCTTTGCTGAGCGAGTTGTACACGACAGAGTATACTATTAACTTGTCAATACAGTTACTAAATTTGGTGTTTAACAAATTTTAACTGAACACTCATTAAAAATTCTCCACTTTTATAGGAAATTCAATTCCAAAATAAACCGAAACGAGGTCCTTATTCTTTTATTTACATTACAGTTTAACAAAACGGTGTTCGTTGGTTAGTTTCACGTTACACTCTACTAACGCAAATTTACGCTTACATAAGGACGGCCGCACCCTTTTGCAAAATTTTAATTATCACATAAATTATAGTATTTATTGTAAATAGTAATCTAGGATATTGCTATTATAGGTATGCTAAGTATCAAATTTGATCCCTCAGATAACGGAGATGTTTCTTTTGAATTCTTAAATATTATGAGGCGGTAAACTTTATTGGCATCGAAAAGGCTTATAAAGGCTTATCGATGATATTTAGCATATAAAATATTAGATTCGGATTAAAGAACGCAGAATATTTTATTTCACTAAAAAGTGCGGTCCTGGCGTTATTTAATTAATTTTGTAATACTATCAATTATTACATTATATCTAATAGGTACTAGCTGTCCCGGTGAACTTCGTACTTCGAACACTTTAAAACCTTCCCTGGACTTCTACGAATATTTCAAGACTAAAATCAGCCCAATCCGTTCAGCCGTTTTCGAGTTTTAGCGTTACTGACACATTTGAAAATCCATTTTTTTATATGTATAGACTAGAATATATCTAAATAAAGCAAATACACAAAAATTTAACAAAGAGATGTACGTTATTATGAGAACATTCAAAGTTTCCGCAACAATTGTTCAAGTTTAATGTGAAGCGTGCGCCCGTACTTATTGGTGGAACAAATTACACAGTCAACGGGAGTCCGCTGAAAAATCTCAACGAATTTATTTTCGCCCGTCCTCTCCGCGAGCCCGGCCATTTCAGGGAACGAGCTGGACGATCGCCTGATGGTACGGATAGATACAGTTACTTCCTGGCTACTACCAAAAGTTTGCATTTGTACTGAGACGCCTCAAAATATTTATACACAAGAAAGTGACCGCAACGACTACAAAGACGTTGATGCACGCACGATTTAGAGGTGCTACTAAGTTTTCATCAGCCAATCACAGTCTAGTGTTTATAACTGAAAATATTCATTTTATTTGCATTCATGTGTAAAATCGTTCTTTAACCTTTTTTATAAGTCACTGAGGTCAAGACATCTCCAACCGTAGTAAAACTACATTTATGGGCTTAATCGTAGTTTATTTTATAGTTTTCAATTTGTGATTCCTTTCATGGCCGAATAAAATACAGTAAAGCTGATATTTTGTGCAATATAAAATTGTATTATTTTTGTAATTTTAATACATTTAACTTACAAATAAAGCGATTGACCATGCGCATGTTAAAATAATATTAATAATAAAACCTCCAAAAAACAAAAAATAAACAAGAAGAACATAGTAATTACTAAAGTACATAGAAAATTTTAATTAAAATTTTGCACTCACTGAAATGTGTAAATATAAGAACGGCCTTTCTTTTTCTTCTTTTACTTTTGTAAAAAATAAATGTAAAGTTCAAACCGGCCACTATGGACGTATTAAGAGAATAAATTTAATAATTAAAAAAATACAATCATTTTAGTAATTAAAAGTTTAGCAAGGATTTATAACAATCATTAAAAATTAATAAGGTTTTATGATATACTATTCTAAAATAAAAGAATTGTAATTTTGGTAAAAAGATCTCTAACTAATTTCCATCAAACGGGCTTATGTAGAAATATGAATTCACGTTGAAATTATTAAAATCATAACGTTGGTGCTTAAAATATAAAATACACAAAAATACGATAGACGAATTCCCACAAATATTCCACAGTTTAACATTAACATTAACTTTTGCCATTTCAATGGATCCTAATAAAATTACTGGAGTGGAAACATTTTTTTACAACTCGCGGAGAAAAGCAAAAGATATTTCTCCCGCGAAAATGTAAACTCCACAAAAACATGCTTCTATTTTATTAATTTTGTGTTTCTTATCGTCTCGGAATATATTTGTAAAGATATTATAAAATATATAATTGGTTTCGGGGATCGTAACAAGTCTAAGATAATATTATTGGGTATCTGCGGACGATTAAAACCAAAAATCCTTAGTTTTCTTCTTTGCTTTTAAGCCATAATAATATTTATTTAGTTAGTATCTATGGTATAAATAAGTTGTTTGACAAAATATTTTTATTAATTTAAGTCATACAGAAATTGATGACGTTCTTTGATAATAAGATATTAAAAGATACATAATAATATGATATTAATAAACTTGTTCGGCGTGCATCCGTTGTCTGATTGCCATAACACAAGTTACTTAGCATGGGATTAGACGACGTGATGTACGCTACCTAGCTTTTATTACTATTGTATATTATTGTATGCTTATTAAAGAATTTCAAGATAAGATTTTCCCACTTTGGTCCATTATGGTCGATGGACAAAATAAGTACATGAGTGAACGTGTACAGAGACGTCCATACTTCCATACTAATATTATAAATGCGAAGGTGTGTCTCTCTGTCTGTTACCTCGTCACGCCCAAACCACCGGACCAATTTTGCTGACATTTGGTTTTGGGCGCAACTGAGTTGTGGGCGTCATCTCGTTTATTCGTCTATGATTATAGTCCATGCTTATACTCTGCTCTGCCATCAAGATGGCAATCATTCATAGCTTAGCTTCGTGGGTACCGCCGAGATCAGACGGCACAAAACAAAATCTCGGCGGTACCCACGAAGCTAAGCTATGAAGATAACTTACTTTCCCTCCTTTTTCTATGTCATGGTCATGGCTCAAGGTGAAATTGTGTGACATAATATATTATTGTTACCCTTATCTTATTCTACCTAAGTACCAGTAAGTAAACATTTAACCGAGAAAAATCTCTTTTATTAACGTTCGTAATCCACGCAACTTTTAAACTTTGGTAATAAAACATAGTTGTGAAGTAATAAACAATGTATCTTTATAAACACGAATAAACTTGTAACGTATTATGAAACATAATATCGGATAAATTGGTGCACCTTGGGTACACCCTGTAGCCGGCAGCGCTGCAGCGCCGCTTACTATGTAGAGCCGCAGCGCAAAATGTTTGCGCTGCAAATTAAGGTACAAGTTAGAACCGAGCTACACTACGACGTGTCGTCGCGACACTACTGGTTTCTATGAAACATCCTCCGCAGCTAGGGACACGAAGCTAGCGACACATCGTCTGCTGTCGCTTCATGTAGCCAGCTTGTACCTTTACAGATTTTGAGTGCAGTATACGGCCAAATTCTATATACGAGAGAACAACAATCCACTTGCTGTATTACAAATTGTTAAAGGAGCAGTTGGGGCGGGCCGCATCGCATGGACGCAAATCCGTCTCGCTAGAATGCGAGTCGCTACCGGGTCCGATACAGAGTGCGATATTTCATTCACATAAAATATGTGAAGCGACTTGAGCGGATTATTGCGCTCCACCCTACATGCTGCGGCACGGAAATATGTGCGCTATCTTTATCAGAAAGCGGTTTAGTAGTGCTAACAGCGCTTTATTGCTACCGCCACCGCTTTCATTACCCAGCGTGTGGCTATTTATTTGGCCTTAAATTTCACTTCCGGCTACATTATAGTGGATTGTAGAGGCAAATAGAGATTTTCAAATGTAAAATTGTAGTTCGAATAGATTGGTGTCACACTCATTCTTAGTAAAAGTAATGGGGACCACACCAGTTTTGGTGACGTTGGTTCATCAAAATCAGGCCAGCTATGGCCTACTATGGGTATTTTTATATTTCCTTTCTTAGAAATCCGTTTTTGTAATGTCCAGAGGAATTAAAACGACGCATTACAAATTGCATTTAAATAGCAGAATTGCCAACAAATATTTACATTGTTACTAAATGGGAGCATATCTTTGATCAATGCAAACTACAACAGAGTACAGACTCGATAAACTAAACTATAATAGTTCTGAGAACATGATAAATTACTTCATGGAACTCCAACCAGCATCCGTCTCCCGCAACTCTTGTACAATTTGTTTACGAAAACTTCGCGGGAGTGAGCGCTCAAGTATTAAAAGTGCAACTACAAAATAAAATGATTATACAAGTATTCTTCGCCTCACCGCAAGGAAGTTAGGGGGTTTCATACTAGTAGCGGAAACCGCGCGGGCTGTTGAAGGTAAGTTTCCAAAGGCCCCCATATACCTGACATAGAATCTGCTAGACTTGATCTAACTAGTTTTGTGTTTTCTCCTGTCTGTTCACAAGTTCAATCAGTTTGGCCTGTCATCAGTCCGGCAAGGAACGATCTGTTTCTCCGCATATTATACTCGTAGGTCCTTGAGGGACAGATTTTCGTACAAATTTGTGATGTGACTTGTCGTGTTGGTCAATGTTTGTTAACAGGTCGGGTTAGTCGGACATGTGACGCGAATTCTTCCACAATAACCCAATCGGTAATTCTATCATAGTACACGGAGGTGCCACATTCTCATACGAAATTAATGCTTTGTTTCTTGTTTGATTTATAATAAACGGACTGGCTGTTTGTTATAAAGCAACAATGCTATCGCATAAGAGATACAGCTGCATTAATGACTACAATTACATTAAAAATGGACGTACATGTATTTTGAAAAATTGTACCAGTATAACCGCGATCATGACGCTTCGACCTCACCAATTTAATCAACAATCGCATCACAGTGCACCATTTGCATACCATTACTATAAATCCGACTGAACGAGTGTGCTTTTCGCCTTAGAGCCTCAGAAAAGTCTTAAGTCCACAGAAACTGCGAGCACGGAGTTTGCTACAATTCCCACTAACGAGCTCTCCCCCTAATTAACTATTTGTTTCGGAGTCAAAGAGTCCTCATTTTTTTGATTAGCGCAAGTTTTAAGCTGAGGTGTTTTAATGGCGGGCAACTCGTCTAGTTAACTCTTTGCAGTTCCAGCTTCCTTTGTTTAAATGCAGTTCATTTCGTGAAACGAGTAAAACAAGCTTTGGGTAAATCAAACTGTAACAGTGGAGTGGATTACGGAAACCCGATTTTCGAAACTTTTTGTGATATTTAATCCTGTTTTGGCCGTCATGGCGTTTCGTTGCGTTGGAGCACGCAGAAATGACGTTTTGACGTTTTACGTATATATTTTAGGGCAATGATATTCTATGTTACTAACGTAACTAGATTGGAAGTTTACGGTAGCAACGCGTTGCCACTTCGAAGATGCCTGCAGGCATATCTCACATACATAATGACATAACGAATATATTATGACTTGACATTGTCTTTTGAACAAAAAAGTGGTTACGCATTTCTGAGAATCTTTTGTAAGACATTGCTACTCTAGTATTTTAGAAACTCATTGTTTTAGGGTATGATGCGTTGTGTCGTCGCCATTTTTTTACAAAAAGACGAATCGTGTCAAGCAACTGCGCTGTTAAAGTCTTGTGTTCTATTGTTTATATTCTCACTTCTCACGCGTTGTGGCCATGCAGAAGTGTTATTCTCTTCCGACAACGCAATGCACTGTAAGCACTGACCTCTATAATACACTGGACAGGCGATCGCTATCAATAAAATGTTCCTATTTGAAAGTCGCCATATTGGCGCTGATTGATATATGAAAGCAGTAGTGAGTGTACTTGGAACTACTATTTTGCAAATTAGTTCACAATACGCTCACCGCGGCGCTTCAAATTGGCACAAAAAATAGCTGTCATTTTGTACGGTATAGCCTGTCCAGTGTTTTATAGAGGTCAGTGACTGTAAGGCAATCAAACAATGTGGCTTCAGTCTAACACATCTGTGTATGTGACACAGGACGTTCCCACTTATTATTCCTCAGATCTTTGCGACAGAGAAATTGACGATGATGATGATTTTCCATTCATCACTCCTGATACTTTTTCAAGGATAAATATTTGACTTTGATAATTATAATCACTGTTAGAATAGCATTAGAGGTGCTTTATTTGATTCACAGACTAAAGACGTTTCTCGAAAGGCAAAAGGTCTGGAAAATTCCGGGAATTCCCGTCCGCTGAATCTATAGAGTTGGGTTCGGTTTGTCTACAATAATTTTATGATGCTTCACTTACAAAGGATGCTACTGTAAGGTTATTTTTTAAATTAAATTAGACCACTAACTTTTGCCAGTAGCTTTGCTCGCGTAATTTGCGTATCCCTGACTACAGGGGATAGAGAACGTCATGATGAAATTACATTTGGTAGAACAAGTTCTTTTAAATTAAAACTGATCAATCGGGACTAAACGCGACCCATTCTAGTAGTAATGCTACTACGAGTATGTACCTACAAAAAAGAAATGTTAAGTTCTGTTAAAATCTTTTTTTATAAAAACGGGAAGAAAACAAGTAAAAGAGTCACCTGATGCAAATCATGCTCTATACCGTCGTTCATGGACACTCGTCTGTGTCCATGAACGATGACATCTGAAGAGTTGCAGGTGCGTTGCCGGCCTTTTAAGAAGGAATACGCTCTCTTCTTTTCGGGTTCGCGACACCTTTTCCTTGCTCCGTTGATTTTTTGAGTTGGTCACCCTCCTAATTTCAAACACTTTTAATTACTACCGGAGTCCAGAATTTTCATGCGAGCGAGAGAGTATGAGGACTCAAACACGACTTACCAATAACGACTACGAATATTTTGGGGACACAAAGCAAATATCAGAACTACAGCGTGCAGGCTTAACTTGATAAAATTGCAAATAGAGGAATAATTGATTTTTTTAAACCCCGGGCCATGTGTCAGTTGTTTGTGTTATATTAAAACGGTTCATAGTTGTTTTACGTTTGATGAGACACTTATGTAGTCGACATAAGGATTATTCGATACAGACAGAGAGGTAGCATAATTGTGAACTGGTTGTACGGAGATTTTTTTCATATTTTCACTCGCTCTCGTGATAACTTATCTGTGTGCTTTTAGATTACGTTTTTCGTTCGCGTTGAAATATTTTTTTAATTTGTAACAAAGTAATGACGAAATTCGTTTATTTTGTCTGTTCGTGTTATTTTTAAAAACCCAGTAGTAGGTGTTGCGACAAAATTGAAGACACGATTGTGTGAACCGGGTAACTAACATTTTATAACATAAGTTTTCGGTTCAGTTTTTCGTTATAAATTGAGCAAACCATAATTATAACTTACCTGCGTCCTTATCTGGCTCATTTGGGGGCACGACAGTGCCCCCGCCAATTCGAGCAAAAAAGCGGCACGGCCGTACCATCCTTTTCTCGAACCAATTCAGGCTCCTTTTGACCCCCTATAACTTGATTGTGGATAAACCAACAAGCCTGAATTTTCAGTTGCTAAGCAAGCATTCTATAAACACGGTATACTTAAAATTTTATTCAATTTGAACGATTAGTTTAAGAGCTGTAACTTGATAAAGTTTCTTAATTTTGTCACTGACTGACTGACTGACTGACCGATCACCAAAAGTCTAAGGCACTTTTAGCAGACATAGAACCTTCAAACTTAGAATATAGTTAGTGTTTAGTGTCTAAATCAAGGAAAAATTCAAATATTTTAAAATTTCTGTTCAGTTTTCTAGATACACTAACTTCATAAATAACTTTGTAATCCCGTATGAATGTATAGGATTACAAAGTTACATTTGCGGTTTATGAATCATTGTACCCTTACCATCAATATATCCGGTTTATCGTCGGTAAAGAGATGTCTAGCTAGTGTTTAGTGTCTTAATTTAGGAAAAACCTAATAAACATTTCATAATTACTGACCAGTTTTCTTCTTCCTTCTCTAACTTCGTGAATAGCTTTGTAATCCCATAATATAGTATACTAGAGATCGCCCAATGGTCGAAATTCGACCTTAGTTTCAACAACATTAGGACTACTATATTTTGTAAAAAAATATTGACTTTATCATATTTTTTCAACTCTCGTCTCTGGGACACAGCTGATCTCAGACTGGCCGTGTTAGCATTGTCTAATAGTATCTAAGATTCAATACAAAATACTATAATCCATTTTCAATTTGTCACCTCGTTGTCAACAGACTTCAACCATAAATAAAAGAGTATATTTCGTATGTATAGGCTTGTCACTCAAAAATCTGTCATTTTCTTAGTGTGTGTGTTGTAGTGTGTGTAATGTTTTATTTGTTAAAAAAATGTATGATAAAAGCATAATTTCAAAATAATATTAGCTCGATGCACTCCTTCACTATATAAACTATAACTGTGCAAAATTTCATTCAACTACGTTTCCCCATTTTTCGTCAAAAGGGATACAAAGTTTTTGGCTCACGTATTAATATATAGATGTATAAGATTACAAAGTTACATTAATTGCAAATTATGAATCATTGTACCGGTACTATCGACATTACCGTACGTATTTTCGAAGGAGTAATAAGCACTAGCTTTTGCCCGCGGCTTCGCTCGCGTGGAATTCAAAAATCGCGTAAAATACGAATATTCTTGTAAACCTCCTTTGGAAACCTGACGTTTTTCCAAGACCAAAAGTAGCCTATGTTACTTTTCATCCTTTCAACTAAGTCTACGTCAAAAATCAAGTCGATTGGTTGCTTCTCTAGGCCGTGAAGGAAGGACAAACAAACACACTTTCGCATTTATAATAATATTAGTATGGATATTGGATAGTCATGAAAGGCAAGTAGTATAGTAATACTGTATGTACATAATGATTATATTATTATCTGTTGTAAGTTTTATTTGTTTCATATAAAAGTCTTTATTGATATTTATACTTAGTAGTAAAAGGTACCATAAAGGAGAAAAGTAGGACTCTACAAAAAGAAGTGAGATCCCATCAAAAACACCAACCAAGTCTCGCAACTCAGTTTTTATACCGTAAAAATTTATGTGATCCATGCAATACTAAGTCGGTTAATTTATTCAGTCGTAGGGGACCTTCTGTCTCAAGTTAGTACGTAAGTTATTATCATAGCAATAATAAAAATATTTTACGTTTTAAATTCCTTTATCCTCGCTTAGCATCTCCAAAAACCTTCAGCGTACTAACTCGAAGAGGCTTATCTTTAACCAATGTGATATCGAAAATATTAAGCGTGAACTAAACCCCGTAGACTGGCCGTACATTTTATCCTCCAAAGACGTGAATGAGTGCACCGAGACTTTTTATGATACATTATGTAATATAATTAAAAAACACACTCCTATTTCTTCATATAAATCGTCATCATAGACTATTTGGTATAATAAAGCCTTAATCAAATGTAACCAAGAGAAAAATAAGTTTCATAAATTGTTAAAAAAATACGGAAATCCCCGTGACTACGATGTCTTTTCAATGCAACGACACAGATGTAAAATTCTCACCAAAACATGCTATGACAAGTTTATTTCAGGTACAGAGAACTCGCTTAAGAAGGATATTAAATCCTTCTGTAGGTTTGTTAACGGCAGAAAAGGTCAAATCACTGTATCCAACACCATGAGCTATGAAGGGCTGACATCGTCTAAAGGTCAAGAAATCTGTAATCTTTTTTCGAAATATTTTAGCTCAGTTTTTAATATTGATTATGATAGTGGTGGTGACTGTGATGATAGAACTAACCACTCAAGTCCATTTAGCAATCCCCTTACTAGAACTCTATCACAAATATCAATCGAGCGGAAGGCTATATTGCTACAAATAAAACAATTGGATGCTAATAAGGGAGCAGGCCCGGACTTGCTTTCTCCTTCATTCTTAAAACGTATTGCCAAAGAATTATCTACTCCATTACACATCATTTACAATATGTCGTTAGTGTGTGGTATCTTCCCTGATCGATGGAAGATGGGAGAGACCCATCGAGGATTACCGACATAACCCGGGCCGAACAAGTTCAAAATACCACAACAGGCTTTTAGAATATGGCTGGTTTTATAGTTAAGCGTTTCGGCAGCGCCGTTGGAGCGCCGCGCGTTCGAAGATGTATGGGGGTAGTAGTTGCGTTTCTAAGTCGCGCGCTTGAGCAGCGCCGTTCGCCCGTATGTTCGTTACATCTTTGAACGCGCGCGCTCCGACGGCGCTGCCGAAACGCGTGACTGTAAAACCAGCCTATGAAATGGAGACCCTTGAAAGCCGACGCATTTATTTCGATTTAATATACTTTTACAAAATTATTCATTATATTATAGAATCTCCGGATCTCCTCTCAAACATCAACTTTAATATTAAATTTAGCGCTCGCAGGGCTAAACGCACAAACGTTTTTGCTCTGCAAGTGTATAAAAATAACATCTCCTACTTTAACCCGTTGACGCGCATGGCCAGGCAATACAATGTTTTAGCTAAAGATTATATTGAATTGGACATTTTTAATAAAAACTCTAAATCATTTTCGACAATTCTAAAAGACATCCTCCATATCCTGTTTATTCTGAACAACTTTGAAGTAGGATGTATAATATAATATTACTACATAACACAATATCATGCTATGATTATTAATATAGTTATAGGAACTTAAATTTGTTAATAAATTTAGATTAGTTGTATGCACATAGTTTTACGTAACAATCCAGCTTAGATACCTATGTAAACAACCGCCTTGTATTATTTTGATGGTACTGTGTATTGTGATTTTCAATAAATAAAAATGAAAAATAAATAGATCGACTTGGACATCGCATGAAAACACTATGTATCTTACAATTTATACATAATTATTATATTATTAGATTGTTTAGTCTATTACGCTCCATGCGATTGATGCAGGCCTGTAGTGCTGTGTGATACTGTATAGTGTTATACTAAACAATCTAATCATGCGATGTCCAAGTTGATCTATATATATTTTTTTTTTATTAAATAACGGGGCTAACGAGCATACGGGTCACCTGATGGTAAGCAACTACCGTCGAACATGGACACTTGCAACATCAGAAGAGCTGCAGGTGCGTTGCCGGCCTTTTAAGAGGGAATACGCTCTTTTCTTGAAGGTTTGCAGGTCGTATCGGTACGGAAATACTGCTGGTGACAGTTCATTCCAGAGTTTTACAGTGCGCGGCAGAAAGTTACGCAAAAAACGCACTGTGGAAGACTGCCACTCATCAAGGTGATGAGGATGGTATGTTTTTCGCGTGGGACGATAGCGAAAAGTTGCAGGTGGTATGATTCCGAACAATTCCTCAGAGCACTCCCCGTGATACAACCGATAGAGGATGCAGAGTGAAGCTACATCTCGGCGTAATTCCAGGGGGTCCAAGCTGTTTGAAACACTATGGCAGTCAACAATTCGAGCAGCCCTTCGTTGGATACGATCCAGAGGGAGCAGTTGGTATTTTGGCGCCCCTGCCCAGAGATGAGAACAATATTCCATATGAGGCCGAACCTGCGCCTTGTAGAGTTGTAGGCGTTGGTCCGGACTGAAGTACTGTCTCGCTCTGTTAAGAACACCAAGCTTCTTCGAGGCTAATTTGGCCTTACCCTCAAGATGATATCGGAACTGGACTTCGCTCGATATGTTGACGCCAAGTATTTATTTATATAAAGTATGTATTTATATGTATTTATTCATGTATTTATATATAAGTATGTATTTATTTAAAACGTAAAAGATTTTTAATATTGATATGATAATAACTTACGTACTAACTTGAGACAGAAGGTCCCCTAGGTAGGGACTGAATAAATTAACCGACTTGGTATTGCATGGATCTCATAAATTTTTACGGTATAAAAACTGTGTTGCGAGACTTGGTTTTTTTACAGGATGTTTTTGATGGGATATATTCTACTATATTATATAGAATACACATCTTTTTGATTTCAAATCATTTCCCGGTCCCAAAGCCTCCAAGTATGCAAAAAAATCGGCCAAGTGGCGAGTCGGACTCGCGCACGTAGGGTTCCGTACCGTTATGGAGCAAAAAGAGGACAAAAATTGTGTTTTTGTATGGGAGCTGCCCTAATCATATCCATACTGTCATCATGTCTGTTACCTCCGCCGAAACCGCTGAACTGATTTTGCTGAAATTTGAGTCCCGGAGATACTTTGAATCCCGGGAAAGAACATTGGATCCTTTTTATCCCGGAATACGGTTCGCAATAAACGAATTTAAGCGTAACGGACTTGCAGGCGTCATCTGAATTCTGAATATATTATGGAAATCATTGTAATACGCAATATAACCGTGGTTTGACAATTCCAACTTTTCTCTATCACCGCGTTCGTCGATTAAATTTCGGACAATAGCGGGCCGGGGTAATCTAGATCGGTCCAAGTTATGGCTAAGCGGCTCCACAAACACGACCCGAATCTGCGTCGCCCAGATAAATCGATGAGGCATAATCCGACTTATCCAGACCTGGCTTTTGCCTATCAACGTGTGCTTTTGTGATAAAATGTGTGTTTGCGGTGTGGAGTGAGTTATGAGAGATAGAAACAACCGTAAGATGTGTCTTGGCGACAGCAATACAACAGGAGTTTGACAGCAAAAATTGCAAAGATAGTATCTAATTTTTTTTAAGACTTAGCGGTTCAATTGAAAACCGGTGTCATGTGTCCAACATAGGTACATGGCCTAAGCCGAACTGAACCCTTTTTTGGACACATCTAGGCACAATTCGTTAAATAATTATACTAGTTTGTCTGCTCCTGTACTGCTTATATTATAATTGTGTCTTGTGTGTGCTGAAAATAAACTGTTTCTTTCTTTCTTTCTTTCTTAGATATTGTGCAAGTTTTACCTGTTGGTGTCTAAACACACCATGTCAAAGTTCCGCGGTCGAAGTTCGGCATGATTACCCCTATAATGTATTTTAAATTATCGATGACACACCATGCCGAAATTACGTTTTTTTTTTTTATTAAATAAGGGGGCAAGCGAGCAAACGGGTCACCTGATGGAAAGCAACTTCCGTCGCCCATGGACACTCGCAGCATCAGAAGAGCTGCAGGTGCGTTGCCGGCCTTTTAAGAGGTAATAGGGGAGGGTAGAGAAGGGAATTATAGGGGAGGGTAGGGAAGGGAATAGGGGAGGGTAGGGAAGGGAAAAGGGTAGGGGATTGGGCCTCCGGTAAACTCACTCACTCGGCGAAACACAACAATAAAAAACACGCTACGCATACAATATAACGTCGCGTTATATTGTATGCGTAGCGCATTGCTGACGTAATCATGCCGAACTTCGGCCGCGTATTTTGACCTAATCTGTTTAGAAACTTAGAATAGCAACCACTGGCCTGATGGTCCGTTTAAGACACATGTTTTCACCGCTTTTAGCCACGAGTGCCACGACATACACACCTTCACATAAATTACTTTCGACATAAAAACGTATAGTTAAGATCGTTTACTACCGCTATATTCTTTTTGTTATTTATTTTTTTCATTTCTTTTCATAAAAATAATTAAAAAAAAAAGACAAGTAGACAAGTATGTCTAATTCACTTTAATTCAAATACTTGCCAGTTGCCTGCTGCTGCAGCTGTTAATAATAATTAAGAAATTAATTTAATTTATTCAACACCTATTCAACACTGGACAAAAACGTTATGATTTCGTCTGACGTAATAATGTAACGATTATTATTTTAAAGTTCCACTTCATAACATTGTTGAAGGCTGTTAAAACACGCTGTTAATATAAAGAGATATTTCATTAAGCCGGCCCGTAGAGTTCTTTTGTTGTCTGAAAGCTATTCGGAGTCTTTTCACCCATACGAGGACCACACAAGGTTCATTATTAAATCTCGGAGGTAGAATAATTGTGAACCAGTCTGCTAAGGTGAATTTTTAATAACGCTCCCATACGAAAACTTATTTTTATTGCTGCTCCATTGAAAGGTATATTTTATTAAAGCCACATGCATTCCGTTCCGTTGTTTCGATTGTGTAGCCTTTTAGGTTTTTCATTGGTTACGATTTTCAACCGATTTTTCGTTGTTAAAAATCTGGTTTCACAGAATTAAATGGGTTTAATTACCCAAATATAAATAAACCCAAATTTTTATGTAAAATAAATAATGTAAATTTTCACGAAAATCGTGCAAATCTTAGGCAGTTTATTTAACTTTAATATTATGCTTCTGTTTTTTAAATTCTCTTCTTACGAATATTGTAATTTATAATAAACTAGCTGATGCAGTCTGCAACATTGTTGCACCGATTCCTGGTATTGTGATGAGTGCTGATGGTGAAAACAATCCAATTGTAGCATTCAAAGTAAGTACTTATATAATTTTCTATATCTATTATAGCTCTATTCTAAAGGTTGTGCTGCATCAGTGGCTTATTTTACAAGATGCAATAATATACAGATAGGCATTTATACTATACTTGGATGCTAAAAAAGCCTCTGAATCTTTGAATAAACTTAAAAAGTAAACACTCAAAACAACAAGAAACACTCGAGCTAAACGCCTCGCAATGATGGAGTGGATCCCAATTCTCAACCATGTAGAAAACACATCCCGAAGTAGTTTAATTGTCCAAACAGACCGACATGCATGATAATTCTATTCGGAACTAAATACTTTGTGCCACCGAAATACCATACTATAGAAAAAGAACTACGTAAAAAATGGTTCTACAAAATACGCACCAGCGGGGCTGAAATGGTCACATTTAGCAATTCCTCTCAATCAATTTAGCAAATGAATTGTCAAAACTGTCAAACTGACGAATGTCTAATACTTACTACGAATTACTAGACATGAATTGCAAGCAAAAAATGAATCTTAAAACGATTCTCCAAAGCGACCATTTTAACCCCGCTGGTCGCACTTTTAGTTAGCTGTACTATATTGTTACATACTCTGGACGGTCATACGATTTTCGTTGCCCTAGCTACGTGTTTATGATAGTTACTCGATTTATAGGTATAATAAAGACTGGTCTGCATGATAGGTGATGGATAATGATACAAACACATACCAAAAAATCTAAATCTTATGTCTCATGGCCTAAAAACTTTAAAACCTCTATAACTGATGAAATCCTGCAGATCGGACTTTATCCTACGGAGGAGTCGAATTGGAATGATATTTGAGTGATCCAATGTAATAATATGATCTTAATCGTTCTATACATTGTATTTCGATGGTTCGTGGATAAGAAAAGTTTTACCGCAGCTCGTAATGAGCGAGACCGGTTTTACACTAACACTGCAATTTAGAGGACTATGGAATCGTTTACTGCAATTTTAATTTCCATTTGTAGACTATGTCCAATGTTACACTGTACACGATATTTACTATAACATTATTACTATATAATGTAAAAGAAAGTAGCTTGTCGCTGTCTACTTCTAAAAAAAATTTACAAAACATAATTATCTTCATAATCATAATCATAAGTTTATTTGCTAGAATATTATGGTAACAATTAATTGATCTTAGCATTAAATATTAATTTCATGAGCTTTTCCCTCAACCTTAATATTATGATATTTAAACCTATATGTATTAATTTAATACTAAATGACGCCCGCGACTCCGTTATGCCAAACCCCGTTTATCGCGCGGGAACCGAACATTTTTCCGGGCTAAAAAGTATCCTATGTCCTTTCCCGGGACTTAAAGTATCTCCATGCCAAATAGCAAAAGCGGTTCAGCGGTTTAGGCGTGTAAGGTAACAGACTGACATACAGACAGACAGACAACTTTCGCATTTATAATATTAGTATTGATAAGTAAAAGCCCAATTTCAATAATTTTACTTTCAATTCTAGTCAAATCTCCCTCAATACAATAAACCTACAACAACGATTTGGGCAGTAAAACGAAATCAGATAACATAAAACCACGTCCATATCAATAGACAGTAAAGTATTGCAGATCATGTACGCAATTCGAGCCGAATAAATGCGTCCATATATGTTGTTTATTTATAAACTTCCCTACCTGAGGCAGATAAGGCCCGTCGTAACTCATACACCTTACCTCCCCTAAAGGCCTGATTACACCTACCGAGTGGCGAGCGAGTGCTCTCAGCCGAGCATCTGGTGTGTATAAACATATTACCGAGAGATATCGAGCGCTCGGCCTAGCAACCGGCCGAGACAGTCACTAGACCGAGAGTATTTATTAAGTCGAGTAGTGCACCCAGCGATGAGTGCGTTCAGTGTATTGTGTAATTTTTCGTTTGGACCTTAAAACATAAATAATGTAATTAATGTCTGCGAAATGGGATTTCGACACTACAATGAAATTAGTTGAATTTCTAATAAACTATATCCGATCCATGATAGCCTCGGTAGTCTTTGCTACTAAACTGAACTGTCTCGCCATTCACCACAATAATTAAATTAACGTGTTGCACTCGGCTAAAGCACTGTCTCGGCTTTACATTTTACTGTCCCGCTACTCTACTCGATAGGTGTAATAAGGTCTTAAGTACTCCCACGTACTCCCAGATTGTACGATTTATATTGTTGGAAGATGTTTGCGGGTAATTTTTATCAGCACCTAATTTGACTTCATAAATTCTCATCCGTGCTTATGATGTTTTATATTTGTGGGAGCATTTTTATGAGGGCTGGCCTTGGATTATTAAAGCTTTCAGCTTTCTTTAGTATCAGATTTGGAAGATCGATGAAACGAGATTAAAATTTGAATAATGCCTGATCTTAATAAGAATTTTCCAAATAAATATTTTTGATACCTTTGTCGCATTAGTGTTAACTGTTAACGTGTTAAGTTGTATAACACTTACTACGTATTATTTTAGAATCTAAAGATCTTTTACACGAAAAAAATACGTATATAATTTTTCGTTTACGTTTTACTTTTATTCTAGAAAAAATATATACATTAAAAGTTGGTACGGTTGGTAGTTTAACTTTAACTACTATAACTAAACTAAACTAATATAAAAATATTTTTGGTCTTACACAATAATTTCTACATTATCTTAATAAGCTCTTGAATTTTATTCTTCTTCTTGCATTTAATAAAGTCCTGCATTTTATTTTGACTACAACTAGCTTTTGCCCGCGGCTTTGCTCGCGTTAAGAAGTATTATTATATACAAACTTTCATCCCCTATTTCAACCCCTTGGGGTTGGAATTTATCAAAATCCTTTCTTATCTTATATATATATATATATATATATATATATATATATATATATATATATATATATATATATATATATATATATATATATATATATATATAGATAACTGAATTAATCGTGCAGAGTTTTTATTTGCTAATTTTAAAAACACATAATAATGATTGTATAAGTATGTGTTTTTTGTATTGTGGGAGAAATTAATAAAATTTTTTGAATTTGAATTGAATTGAATTTTTCGCTTCAAACTTAACTACCGCAAGTTTTCTCACACAAAAAATAATAAAAGATGCACGTTTGCATCAATCTATAGCGAATCAAATATTTTTTCCGCAAAAATGTTTGGCTCGGGCAAAAAATTCAGTCCATCCTTTGTTTCTGTATAAAAGAAATAAAATTCATATTTATAATCTGCAGGTCTCGACGATATATTTTTTCACAAAACAATGTCTTTTGCCATGCTTTATTAATACCGCAATGTTTTATTAATACCGTATAGGTTCGAATCCTATTAAATTACTACATTTTGTAAGTTTCGTGTTTGTTTAAAATTTTCTTATTCATTTAATTAAGTATAACCCATGCTTCATGAATATCATCTACATACTTTTATTGATTAAATATGATTATAATAATATTAAAATATTTCCACCAAGTAGGTAAGTAAAGGTCTTAAAAATCTATGACTGATTTTGACGTTTATAAATAATATTATAATAATTATTGTGTTGATTACGAAGAAGGATGGGAGATATTAACCCGAAGTACTACATACCATATGTGATATTACACATCCTACTTGGCTACCACAGTGTCAGGCGGATCTAAACCTGTAGCCAAGACATTTTCTTTATCTCAGAATCACCGATCGCCGAAGAAGGAACGCGTATGTCAATTGCTAAATAGCCTAGTATGGTGATTGTTTGTTTTTTTTAATTATTATTTTATGAAATAAGGGAGCAAACGAGCAAACGGGTCACCTGATGGAAAGCAACTTCCGTCGCCCATGGACACTCGCAGCATCAGAAGAGCTGCAGGTGCATTGCCGGCCTTTTAAGAGGGGATAGGGTAATAGGGGAGGGTAGGGAAGGGAAGGGAATAGGGGAGGGTATGGAAGGGAATAGGGTAGGGGATTGGGCCTCCGGTAAACTCACTCACTAGGCGAAACACAGCGTAAGCGCTGTTTCACGCCGGTTTTCTGTGAGAACGTGTTATTTTACGTGTCATATTATTTTCGCCAAGTCGTGAGCAGTATTACTATTATGGTGTGTAGTAATAAAGTAGCCGGGGTCATTGCTCCTCAAATCCATGATACTTCACTGTAAATTAAGCTTATAAATGACGTGACAAGCAGCGCTTTGCGCGCAGATAGGGCATCAGCTTATAAATCCACGCTAATCGGTCTATTGCAGCTAATGCGCCCTGAACTTCCTGCCGTTATCTAAGCTTGTACCGGGGGGTTAACATTATTATGTTTTGCAGGCGCAGGGTTAATTCTGTTATGTTGCTTTGAAGTTCTTTTAGGGTCAGTTAACGGTGCAATGTCGATGCAATGCCATGTTTTTTTATAAGCTGTTATAAACGAAGTTCCAGTATTTATTACACAAGATATATAATATTATACATTGTACTAGCTGTCCCGGCAAACGTTTCTTTGCCATATAAAGTATTTCGCCCATATTATTTTATTGAAGTGACTAGCGCGGTATCCGTGCGTTTGGTAAATAATTATTTAACTTTAAGGTACATTTACACAGTGATGAATTGATATTATTTTAAAAAATTTTTCATCTAATATAATAGCCAAATATCACGTCCTCGAGTATTGAACATGTCTCTCGAGTCATGTTGTGGTTATCCATCGCAATCCATCGTAAAGATGCTTTCACAAAGGGGCTTTTACGCATTGTCATATCTTCAGTGTTTATACTCTACATATAAATATTTGAATTGCTAAAATATTCAACTGGTTTTTGAAATCAAATAAACAAAATATGAATTTGGATTAACATGGGATGTAATTTTAAAAGTCTGACGTATCGTTGTCCGTATCAAGCGCTGAACAAATCCTATCACAAGGGAGAGACGAGCGCACTCATAAATTTGCCTACTTGTATACGTGTGTACATACACTGCGACGTTACTTATGTATGTCAGCCATCAACAGACTTTAGTCCCACAAAAAGTGCCAAAAAAAGGCTTCCGTGGCGCTTGAGTCTTAACTTGGAGGTTGTGTGTTCGATTCCCACGTTATTTTTATGAAAAAAGGGGGCAAACGAGCAAACTGGTCACCTGATGGAAAGCAACTTTCGTCGCCCATGGACACACGCAACATCAGAAGAGCTGGATAGGATTACAGGGTAGGGGAGGTAAGGAAGAGAATAGGGAAGGAAAGGGTAGGAAATTGGGCCTCCGGTAAACTCACTCGGCGAAACACAGTACAAACGCTGTTTCACGCCGGCTTACTGTGAACCCGTGGTATTTCTATGGTCGAGCCGGCCCATTCGTGCCGAAGCATGGCTCTACCGCGTAAAACGTTAGTAAAATGGAGTAAAGAATGCGAGAGTGCTCTGGCAAGAATCGGGCAACCGTCACCGAAACTAGTGTAACTGTAGTTACTATCAAAAGACTATTTCCTTAGTATGATATAATAAATACTTTCTTTCGTCAAAACGTTCATAACTAAGCAACATAGCTATATGTCCAGAAGATTGATTGTAATTGCTAATTACAATTTCTACTAATAACGTGCAATTGAAACTGAACCTCACTAGGTTCAGTTACAATTGCACGTTATTAGTAGAAAAAGAAACCCATACCATAGGAGTTATGATCATCTTAGCATCATTGCAAACTCGACGTTTAAATTGAGTATTATGATAATAATTATTATCATAATTCTTACGCGCCAGAATATGATAACAAATTGATCTTTTAAATTAAATATTTTAGAGAGCACATTTTCTGCTAAAAGCATGAACATTTTTATGGAAGACCAATTTGAAATAAAAAAAACGTATTTTTTTCACGACACGTAGTGCGTACGCGGCATAAGTTGAAAGGATCGGCGATGTTTTATTCATAATGCGAATGGGTGTTTGTCTAAATTTGACGTACTGTAGCTGAACCCCTGCCAGCAAACTTGGCTCCCCGCTGCCCATACATCAGCCCTGTGACGTCACGCCGAATTGTTTATAATTAAACTGTTAGCTTTGTGAATTACATTTAGATTAAGTGAAGAGCAATTAGAAGAGAATTAAGGAGGAAAAGAAGAAATTGAGTTTTTTAGTTAATAAGTGTGTAGTGTGTAGTGTAGTAAGGTCGATTTTGGAAACGACAATAGGCATGATGACTATTTTTTTTTCTTATCGGTAATTGAAAGACACTTAAAAAATAGAAACAACGATGAAAGAATGACTCTGATAACTTAAAAATTCACCAAGATATGACAATTCAAATATCTCATAAAAAAGACCTGCCCGAAACGTTCCATACAAAGTGCTACGAAAGAATGACGTCAGTCTTTCATAGTTTGTACGCATCGGGAGATAACTTTGTTCGATAGGTATATCAAATATTGCGTTTATGAAAGTGGTTTCATAACAAAAGTTGCTTTTAATCGCATAAGTTATCGAATGATATACAAATATAAAAAAAAAAAATTGAAAAAAAAATCGACTTGAATATCCAACTTTGAAGGCGCATAACAAAAAAAAATACAAATGCTATCAAGCTGAAATTTTAGGAACACTTATTTTTTACCGTGATTTCTTTATTTTATTAACAAAATTCGCTAATCTTTGACCTTGTCATCATCCCTATTATTGGTGAAAATTGTTGCAAAAAAACTTAATAAATTGATTTAGACAGTTGACAGACCCACGTCTTTTGGTCGGATATGTCAATTCGATGTTAGTTTTAACCTGTAGACTAGATTTGACATAAGACGACCAAATAAAATAGGTCCGCCATATGCCTAGGAATCAACTTCTCTGATAGTACACCAAAGTATTTTTATAATTATTTCGTTTCATTAAAATAAGTTTATTACGCTGGTACTATAAATCTTCCTGGAAAAAAAATACTACTATGTCCTTGGCAAGTGTCAAAGTAGGTACTCTAAACCCATGACCTATATTTTGAAGTAGCTTAAGCGTAACGTAAGAATAGGTGGATAGGCATTTCGGATAAAAACCATCCTATCCTTTTCCAGCACGGAGTTCAAGTATCGCCATACCTATCTAAAATGAAGTGTTTACAGATGGACAGACATACATCACGATTGCGCATGTATTAGTATTTCAGTATCTTCAAAAGCTCTATAGCAGTCAATGTCGTATATTTATGTATCGAGCTAATATTCAATTTATTCGAGCGCTCAGCGATCCACGTAAGAATTGTGGTCTAAATATTCCGCCGACATCAAACACCGAGTATTTTCCGGTTGCGGGTTCGGATATCTCCAGAAAGTGAATTTTGATGTGACCCTCTTTATCCGAAACTCTTTGTTTCCTCCCGCTGAAATTGCGTATTCCTTTTTCGCTTACACTACTCGGAATATTTAGATACGCAGAACGATTTAAATATACTCCCCCGGGATTCGCGGGTGATCAAGCTACCGATGGGTACTGCCACACCCAAAGACGAATGTTAATTAGTTAACTGTTATTAACACCTTCGCTGTGGGACTAAAAGAGACGGTTTTTTTATATGGTGCGTTAACAGGCCGATTAGCCTTATACTTAAACTCTCCGCCGCTGCAGTATAGGGCTTATTGACCTAATAAGGTATCAACCAATATAAATTATTGTATATATGCGAAAACTTAAAAATTTGGAAATCCACCAATCAATATCGATCGAAGAAGAGTTAGTGTTCATGGTGCTGGCTTCGTCCTGGATTCCTATTATTTACTTGAGAGATAAATGCAAAAATATAATATGTAAGAGCCGGGACACAAAAACACGGCACGACGTCGTACGGCGTCGTACGGTGCCGTACGGCGCCGTGTCGGACGCGCGTCGTAAAAAACCACGGCACGGCGCCGTACGGCATCGTACGACGTCGAGCCGTAGAAACTCACGTAGAAATTCAAGAGAAATATTATTTTTAATATCATTTTTTGGAGAAACAAAAATATATTTTTTATTTTTAAAAAATAACAGGCCAGTAAGGATTTTGCTGTGACTTACTATTTTTATGCCAATTTTCGAATAATTTATATCAGAACGTTCACTTTCACGATTTCTTCCTTGCTGAAACGATTATTGAAGCATTTTTCTACTTTGTTTATTTAGCCGAGGCATTATTAATGATTTAACACCAATAAAATGTCTCAAAACGTAAACAAACGACTGTGTAAATGCACTATCGTACCGCTCCCGCTAATTACGTCACAACACTAATATGAAGTAAACAATTCAATTACATTAAGATTTTGACAAAAGCCATACATATCTGTCAAACTCTTCATTAAATTGATGTGTAGCACCTCCATCGTGGGTATCGCCGACACAATAAATTTTCAATTGTTATGCGGCAGCCGGCTGCCGCTTGGGGATTTTATAAGTGCAGACAGCGTAATAGAAAACTTGCACAAGGTGACAAAATTCGTGTGCTTGGTTAATGCTATTAACTTAAATATAAGAAATATAATTATTGGTTTTACAAGAAACGTGATGCTTTTCTTTCTTTCGATAAAAGTAGCCACATCTACATTGTCTATCTATATATATAAAACTCAAAGGTGACTGACTGACTGATTGACATAGTGATCTATCAACGCACAGCCCAAACTACTGAACGGATCGGGCTGAAATTTGGCATGAAGGTAGATGTTATGACGTAGGCATCCGCTAAGAAAGGATTTTGATAAATTCCAACCCCAAGGGGTTCAATTAGGGGATGGAAGTTTGTATATAATAAACCTTGTTAACGCAAGCGAAGCCGCGGGCAAAAGCTCGTTGTATAATATATCTGACAAACTAAACTAAAATTTATTTAGTGCTTTCAGACACTATAGTATGTCACAAAATAAACAAACCAGTATTTTTGGAAGATATTAAATATTATTTGAGTTAAAGATTTGGTTGTTATGCAAATTATTTACAGAAAATTATAATATTATTATGACGCTTGCTATTCCGTCGTATCAAAATTTATTTAATTTGCGAGAGCCTTACATTTTACCGGGATAAAAAGCATTATATGTCCTTTCCCGGGAATCAATATCTCCATGTCAAATTTCAGCAAAATTGGTTCAATGGTTTGGGCGTGTAGAGGTACAAACATACAGACTTTTGCATTTAATATAGTAGTATGGATAAAATGTCCAAGGTTAGGTGTACTGTCTATAACATAGTAAGTAAAACAAAAGAACAACTTTGTGAACAAGCCCACATTAAAGTACTTTTATTTTAATCTGCAAATAACTAGCAGCTGGTGCGTCGTTCGATTTAGTTGTAACCCTCAACTTTTACGTCCCAGAAATAAAACCCAAAATAAAACCGAACGATGCATTCCGTGCGCCGGCCCGTAGCGTCCCGCTCATAAATATCCCCTCGCCCTACACTCAGCAGCAGTCGCCAACCTTTACGCGGTGAGGGCCGAGGAGGAAAACTTCCGGGTCGCACATGTTACATGCGGAAGAGCCAGGTATTGGCACAAATAAGCGAAATTTGACTGGCTTGTTACCCAATCCTGTCAGAAAACCGAAGTAAAGTAACGTTTACGCTGTGTTTGTGACTGATGTATGATCAATTAATTTTTTGAACAAATGATGTTTGTTTCAAAATACTAGCAACACTAATAATAGGCTGTTCTATTGAATGAACTCTTTTTTGTGCTTTAAGAGTTACAGAAAATCTTAAAATTTGTTATTTTATCTTATAATAATATTATTTGAAGTCGCAAGTAAGATGTCATCGAGCAGCATGCAGCCCGCAAGTTGGCGACTGCTGGTACAGCCTACATAACTATGTTTTTGTACTCACACGGCATGTGAACTTCGCATTATGTCGCATCAATCATATTTCTAATTGTTGCCGACCTTCCGCGACGTGTTTTACAACATAATTTGTAATTTATGTCAACTCCAGTAAAATTATTAGAACTTTTATTATATAGACGATATAATATCTGTGTATGTAGGTCATAGTATCATTATAAATATAATATACCGCACAAAAGTGTCCATCAGTCGGCCTCCTCTTCATGCTTATTGCTTATACCGCACAATAGCTCCCACACCGGTTTCCGTGACGGTGGCCGATTTCATTGAAACCAAGCCAGCTACGCAGGAGTAATTTTATAGTGCGCAAGTGTGTGCGCAGAACACAAGAGCACTCTCCATTACTTTACTCTCATAACCCAGTGGGACGGAAGACCGACACGATCGGCGAGAGATCAGGCGCAGGACCGACTTTTTACATGCCCATCCGACGCATGGATCATCTTTAACTTGACAGACAATCAGGTGATCGGCCTGCATTGTCCTAACCAAATTCGATGTACTATCAGAGAAGTTGATTCCTATGCAAATCGGGGACCTAAGTAGTTTGGTTGCGTTACATCAAACCCAGCTGACAGATCACAATTAACATTGAATTGACATATTCGACCAAATAACGTTGGTCTGTCGATTGCATAGGAATCAACTACCTCGATGGTACACTGATAACAGATTCGATTCCCGCGTTGGAAACATGTTATTTCCTAGTTTGGTTAGGACAATGCAGGCTGATCACCTGATTGTCTGACAAGTAAGATGATCCATGCATCGGAATGGTGGGAGTGGTGGGAGCTATTAAAAAATAACACCGCAGAATAGATTTTGATGGAATATAATATTTATTATGTTGAAACTTTGACTTTCGTTGTAATGTTTCCGAGCGTTAAACTAATTTCAGCATGGTCGGCTAGCTTAGTCCATAACTCTATATTATCCTATTTATTTACTAGAACTAATATATTACTAAACCTAGGATACTAATAGTAAGCTTTCAGTGATTTCTTGTCGTCATTATCCCAACGAAATCCGTTTCTAATGAAGCGCTCGACTCGATATCTTTGTTTACTGAACTCATAATGTCAACGAATACCATCAGTAGGCCAAGCACACATAATATATACTATATCTTATATTTTGTCATAAACTCCATACATTTTCTGTCAAACTCTTCATTAAATAAAGAGTAATCATCGAAATATCTTTACGCACGGCCGTTAGGCTGCGATTCCATCAGGGATGTGTTGCGAGGAATGTGTTTTTAAAATCCAATAGCATCGCCGCGCTGAGCGATGTCACGGCAAATTCACGTCAATGATGCGATTCTATTGGTTCTCAAAAACACATTCCTCGCAACACATCTCTGGTGGAAACGCAGCCTTAGGGCCTGTCCGCATCGCACGAAATAATTATACGTATAAATTCGTGAGAATAAATATCACGCGGTCACAATTCGCAGTGCGCACAGGGCCATACACTTGCAAACTTGATACTTGCACAGGGTCCTCTTATCCAACAAGCATCCACAAAGTAAGGAATTTTATAATTACAACCCATATAAAACAGAGCATCAAATCGACTACATAATTCACGCCAGCGGTAAATGAGTCATTTAAAATAAAAATATGTGGAAATTATATTATACATACTTAGTAAATTTTTTTTCAAACGTTTTTTTTTTTATGAAATAGGGGGGCAAACGAGCAGCGGGTCACCTGATGGAAAGCAACTTCCGTCGCCCATGAACACTCGCAGCATCAGAAGAGCTGCAAGTGCGTTGCCAGCCTTTTAAGAGGGAATAGGGGAGGGTAGGGAAGGGAAGGGAAGGAAATAGTTGAGGGTAGGGAAGGGAATAGGGTATATAGGCCCTCCGGTAAACTCACTCACTCGGCGAAACACAGCGCAAGCGCTGTTACACGCCGGTTTTCTGTGAGAACGTGGTATTTATCCGGTCGAGCCGGCCCATTCGTGCCGAAGCATGGCTCTCCCACGTATAATAAAAAAAAACTAAATCTCCTCATTCGCAAAAACGTTACCAATACTTTGCTTCCATGTATGTTCGTGTTCATCAGGGAACGTGAACCAATAACGTCAACACTTCCCATTATCAATATCTGGAAATGGGTCAGCTCGCCCGAGCCCGCGGTGACCGCGCATTTGCCAAATGCACGCCTGTATTTGTCTTCGTGACGTCACGTTTACAGAATTCAATTCGGGTTCGAATTGCGAAGAAATCTCTAATGAAAATATTATGTTGGCGGATGATTTGTTAATTTATATAGTCCGGGTTCCCTAGAACATTTTTTTTGTTACCTACTATCAAGCAAATTTTTCGTGAGTAGGTTCATTTTGATAAGTCGAACGAAAATTTCCTCTGTGAAAATTCTCGATAGTGGTGGTAGCTAACAGAGATTTAATATTTCGATTTAATAATTTGAACAAGTAAAGATTTAATATTTCGATTTGATGGTCCTAAAATATGGATTGTTCTATTTTATAGGATAATATTATTCTTAAATTGACTAAAAGTATTAACCTACCAATATACAAAAAATCAGCTCGTTAGTGTTCCGTTTTAGGTTTCTGTAATTATCAACAAAACTTGGTTGATTGGATTTTTTTGTATATTGAACTCTATATTTTTAAAGATTATACCAATTAAGTATTTTTTTTATTTTTATCGTTTATCTAAAACTACAATTCTTCGAACCCGAGCAATAATTAGTAGAGCACAATTGTATCTCAGCTAACTTCGTTTGGCGAATGTTTACCCAAACAATCGCCGCGACAAATCAGACCCAGAACTCTGTTTACCACTTTCAACTACCTTATATGTTTTTAAATTAAATCCCACACCCACGTTGAATTATCGACTGTATTATCGAGAGATAAGTATCAGTTTCGAATGCATCGTACCGCCGCAACTCGAAATACTGGTTTTCGCAAAAGGAATTAAAATGCCTGTAACTAAAGTTATTATTTTTTTATCAAAGCTGGGATAATTCAGCTGATGCGTTTCAGGGTATTTAGTTGGCAGATAAACTTTGTATAACTTATGTTTATTTAATAAATTGTGGTTCCAGCAATAGAATTAACTTAAAGTTTACACAAGTAAACTGCTCACTGTAGTCTCTGTAAAAATTAACTTTAAACTATGATAGTGGTGGGGAAAGTTTCCCTGTCTACGAGTATTCTGTTTATTTTGTTTCTAAGGCCTTAGTTAAAACATGTTTACTTTTTACATAAAACTAGGTTGTTTTAAACATTAGAAGCAATAATATAATACTCTCGATTGTATTATACTTAAGCTACTTTTAGGGTGAAGCCAAACGAGAGTAATTTGTGAGTTGTCAGTCGCAGAATTTCGGTCGCGTAAATATTTTTTCATACAAATCATGACTCACAAAATTACGCTCGTGTGAATCAAACAGGACTTTTGTACAAAACTAAATGCAGCAGAATTTCTGCCAGCCGAAATTCTGCGACTCACAACTCACAAATTACGCTCGTTTGGCTTCACCCTTATGGTGCATTTCCATTTCAGCTGAGCTGAGCTGCGTTTTGGACAACCAATAGTATCGCTTCATTTGCCTTACCTCGTTCTGCGGAGCAATTCTATTGGATCTTAAAAAACTTCGCAACACAACTTTCAGCTTCGCTTCGATTGTAAGTTGTAACACAGCCTTACAAAAAAGGTATAGGCGGCGAAATTTTTGGAAGAACTAATACATGGAGCCTAGGTACACCAAACTCGTCACCGTGTTTCGCGTTTTACCTTATTGTGTAAATTTAGGTTGTTTTTGCATATATTATGAAAAACAGTGGCGTATTCAGGGGCGTATCTATGGTCGGTAGTCGGGGCGTAACGAGGCCGGAACTGCCTTTGTTTTTGTCCTACGATTTATAGCCTAAGCGCCACTGAAAATATCAAGTGTTATTATAATTTCACCGTTTCGGTTTAAATTTTGGGGTGAAATTAGTAGTTGATTTAGTTAAATTGAAATACGAAGGCCTCGCTGAAAGCTCACGTTAAATAACCATAGCGTCGTATAATATATTGTCGTACGAAAGGGATAATAAAGATGAATTTTTATTTTTTGTAAGTCTCGCTAAAACTCGAGAACGGTTAAACCAATTTGGCTAATTTTAGTCTTGAGTTCGTGGAAGTCTCGGGAAGGTTTATATTAGAAGAGAAGTGATAGTTTACCGTCCAGGTTATAGTTTTTTTTTAATTAATAGTTTATGAGCTAATAATTTGTTCTGTAAAAGTTTTCTTTCAAGTATATCCTCGTAAAGGTCAAGGCGTTACTTTAAGTGGCCGTCCGTGGACTCAATAGGACGCGAAACTGTTATCTTTTTCAATCAACAGACCTCCCTCGGGAACGTAAACAGTTGTCCGACCGTGTAGTCTTACTGGACAGATTTCGATATTTATACGCTGTGCAATGATTTGAAAATAAAATTGGTATGAACATTTGATAGAAAATACCATAATGCAAGTAATAGTTACACTATCCCTATAAGTTCAATGAAACTCTGGTACTTCTTACGATTGACTCATAACATAGGTAATTATGTGCATACTAATAAAAAATGATGTTCCAGGCACTACACTATTTGAAAAGTTTCTTAACTTCGTTCAGTAAATACCGTTGTATTTACTGAACGAAGTTAAGAATCCATCTATAAGTCCATATATATAAGTAATTACATACATCAATAAAGATCATTGGTGCAAGTTATAAAAAATATTATTTCAATTTTTGGGTGAATCATAGCATCATAAAAGAATCACAAGAAAAAGCAAATTTTATAATTAGCCAATAAAGTGCGCGTTATTAAATTGTAGTCCAGGAGCCGGCGACGGCGGCGGACGTAGACAAAGAGCCCGACGAGCGGAATTGTGCCCGGATTATTTGTTCCTATTATACAAACATAAAAGGGCAAAATCCTGCTTAATTGACTTCTGTCAGCTCAAAAACTGAAAGACGGATAAGGAAATCAGGTTGAGGAATTGCTGTAATGAAGATTTTCTGCATTATATAGGATTTTTATGAAAGCTTTTACGTTTGTTATGGGTTCGCTGTGACGACACTGAGTGTAATCTTAGGAACGTATTAAGTTTATGCCGTAGATGTTACTCCTTTTTACGTTGGGATGGATGTCTAAAGTATGCACTGCCAATTTTGATCGCCGAAAATTACAGTTATTTATGCCCTTTATGGTTTGTAATCGCCTAAAATTGTCCATCGTGGGTCATCGTAGATAGGCCGTATTATATTTTCAGGATCGCTCACAAGGTACAGCTTACTATTGTCGTCACCAACTTCTCAATCAATATTTTAATAAACTAGCTCTTAGTCTAATCCTTGGATAGAGCTTAGACAAGGAGCTCATGCTTTTAGCATACGATGAGCGTTGGCTGAGCGAACCAGAAAAAGAGCCAACGTTCACCGCAAGCTTAAAGCAAGAGCGTTGGCTCTTAGTCTATAATATCATAGACAAAGAACCAACACTCATCGACACATATATCAAAACGCCATAACATCTAGAACATTTTAAAATTGCGTAGCGAACGTAATCCATTCAAAAATTGAGCTGCACAACAGTTGCCAAAATACAGAGTTCGTATCTCAATTTTAAAACGTCTACGGCGAGATATATTGTAATTGTGATAGAGCGCGCCACGATGGTGCTTGAAAAATGTTCGGCGGAGAAAATTCCTTGAGCGCCGGCTTGTTGCTACAATATTCTTCGCCGAGTTTACGTTTACCTGCAGCGGCTACAGACAAATTATTGCGGCTTATAATCTGAAAATGCTGCTGTGAGAAATTTACTTTTTCTTTTTTTTTCTCAGAAACCATCGAGAATTCTTCGGTTGACTTAAGTTTTACACTGGCACATTTTTATATTCTTCTTCGTCCTATCTCAACTATTATCTTACGGTCAATTCAGACCGCAACGCGACGCGTAGATGCATTTCAGTACTAAATTGACAGATTTCAATTGCTTGAGACGTCTTGCAAATTTGTATAATATAGTAGGGGAGGGGAAGGTGCTAATTTTGTAGTCACTCGAGCGTCATGGAAGCCTAGTAGGTTTTTTACATTAGGTAAAACTTACAAAAAAATAATAGGAGCGTTTTTTATTTTAGCGGTGGGTGGGTCCAGAAACTGCAGCATTTTAAAGTTTGGAAATGAAAATATATCCAGAAAATTGCTTATTTAGGTTAATTATAGGTATATTTTAGACAACAAGGACTAAATCATTTAGTTTAGTGCAAGATAAAATATTTGCAAAGCTTAGTAAGGAAAATATGAAGCTTTATTTTTTATATTTTAAGATGTCTCTACTGGCTTACCCAACCTTTGAATCGTCAGTGCTTTATATGGAAGCTTCTTTGGGGTATACTAAACATCCCCTATCTTAATCTGATAGATCTGATGACATTGCGATATAAAAAAAAAAAAAATTACCCACCATGTGAGAAATCTGATTTCTATACCATGATAACTACTACTGTCGGAAGCCTACATAAGCTTAATCTGACACGCTCGAGCTTGTCCCGAAATCCCCTTTTCCCCTCCCTAACAAATACACTACAAACTATATCTACGCGTCGCGTTTCGGTCTGAATGCCTTTACACGTCAAACTACATTGCGTTATGGTATATTTTGGCCTTCAAAGAACGTGTTTTTATGAAAAATTGTGGTCAACTTATTTGCGTACTTACTGCAGTGGTTCCTAATTGTTCATAAATACGTGGGTTATAATATAAATATATACTAAACGTGAATGATTCCTCCAAGTATCATTATTCTAGAACTTGTTAGTAACAAAATTATTTCAACAGTACGTCGATCTGGCTAGTAAATATCGTGCACTATTTACTGAAAACTTTAGCTACAAAACAGATTAAATTGTAAATTAAAATCTTAAGACGATTTAGCTGTTTCAGACTGTAAATTTACGAGAAGAAAGCCCTAATTATTTATGTGCGCTAAGTTTTGTACGTTGGATTCATGATGTGAATTTATTTTGGGATAACTGTATTTCGATTTTATGTGTTTCGGTAAGTCTCCCATGGATAAACAGACCGTATGTCCTGTGACTTTTCTATCATACATAGACAAAACTTCACAACGCGAAATAGGTGCCGGGGAGTCATTTTTTTATGTTTTTTTTTTTTAGGTTTGTATAATATTAATCAATATGAGGATAGTGTTATCTAATAAGTGGTTATTGTATAATACTAATTATACATTATCGTGTCTCGTATTTTCTCGGCGATTATACAGTATTCTTCATGATGTAACTCGTTTGGGGTATAAATATTACTTTTTTCCACCGGACATCCTCCCGCGGACCACGTAATGGCCTTGTTTGTTGGCTTCGGTAATGTAATACGGTTTAAAAATGTTATCACATTTCTTTTTTTAATTAATGGCCTAGAAGCCAGTTATGTTAATTTGGTGAGTTATCATTTTTTGTTGTCTAATCATTGCGGTCAGTTAACAAAGCAAAACACTAGCATTTTTATATCTAGTCTGGTCGAGCAATTTGTGCCAAATAGCTTTTTAGAATAAACCTTTAACTGCGTTGTATATTTTTTTGTGATGGGCAAAATTACAAGCTTGCAAGTTGCAACAGGACACGCGTGATTAAAAATTTGTAAGAAGGGCAAATAGACCCCCAGTGCGGTGTAGGAGAACAAAACTTATATTCTCTTCTTCCACCACGCGGCGTTTGTTTTCTGCTGGCACTTCCTGAGTTTAGCGCGTTATTTTTTCCATACTTTCAATCAAATATAAAATCTTTGTCGCATGCCACAACAGCCTTAACCTAATATAAGTTCAATCACATTTTATACCACATAAAGTGGATACATATTCTACTCAAATCTACCCCCAAACTAATACGAGGCGTCGCTGCAGGGGAGATAAAACGTTTTTACTGCCGATCCGATCTTTCCGCTTCGTAAGTACAATTCAATCGAACCCTCCTCACATCATCATCATCATCATTGCGGTTATAAAGACGTTAGACGGTTCACGGTACTTTAAAAATATATAGGTACTAAGTCTTCAAAGTATCGTTTTTAGACGATACTTTTAATTACGTAAACACTTTCTCATTTTTTCACTATAGTTTTTTTCAGACAAAAATAATTTGTAGCATAACCTGAGTTTTCAAACTATTGTTCATCTTAAAAATTATTTATAATATAATGCTTTATAATTTAAACTACTGAACCGATTTATATTGAATTTGATATGGTATCTTCAAATCAAATTCCGCATAAACTAATTATAGTATTTGAGCTCGAGGACTTATACAGTACTTATTACCACGGCAAATTGATTCCGCGCAGTATACGAATTTCTACGAAAAGAAAATGAGGGCAACATCCAATCGATTTGCTATAATTACTAAAGTAGCAATTAGATTTTTCTAGTAGAACCATAGTAATGTAATAAATGAGAAAATGTTTCTGTTTGTCTGTCTGTCTCTCTGTCTGTCTATCTGTCTGTCTGTAACCTTTTCACGCCCAAACCGCTGAACCTATTTTTCCTAAAATTAGTCATGGCGATACTTTTGAGTCCCGAGAAATGGGTATGATTTTTTTTAATGAAATAAGGGGGCAAACGAGCAAACGGGTCACCTGATGGAAAGCAACATCCGTCGCCCATGGACACTTGCAGCATCAGAAGAGCTGCAGGTGCGTTGCCAGCCTTTTAAGAGGGAATAGGGTAATAGGGGTAGGGGGAGGGTAGGGATGGGAAGGGAAGGGAATAGGGTAGGGGATTGGGCCTCCGGTAAACTCACTCACTCGGCGAAACACAGCGCAAGCGCTGTTTCACGCCGGTTTTCTGTGAGAACGTGGTATTTCTCCGGTCGAGCCGGCCCATTTGTGCCGAAGCATGGCTCTCCCACGTATAAGATGCTTTTAATCCCGGAAAAATGTACAGTTCTCAGTGTTTTCATAAGAAAAATTGTTCTAATTTGCATATTCTTATCGAATGGTATATATTAAGAAATTTTGTAAAAAAATCGACTTGACTATCCAAGTTTAAAGGCTCATTAGTTTTTATTATTGGTAGGCTCATAACAAAGAAATACATAAGTAATGCAGCTGAAATTATAGAAATGCTTATTTTTACCGTAATATCTCTATTTTACAAAAAAAAATTGCTAATTTTTGACCTTGCCAACATCCTATTGTACTAAGTATTTTAGACCTCCTGAAGTTGGGTTGGAACTATATTCTAGTGGGTCATAAAACCGCCGTAAAGCGCCGACAGTCCTCAGCGCGGGATCGTAAAATATATAACGTGTCTGTTTGCAATCAGATTAACGATTAACATGCCCGAAGAAAGATATAAAATATCTATCGAAATTATTTGAGTTGTCCGCAGCTGTATCGAAAGTAGTTTTTTCAGGATATAAGTATAAACTCATAAAATCAGAGTTGCTTCACGCATGACGCGAAAATTATTATTATTATTAATAACATCAACTGTCCAGCAGCTGGGCAAAGTAAAATATTAAACCTAAAATAAACGCGGCTTTTCAAAATTGCCGTGATGCGCCTCCTAGCTTTGCATTTCGATATGGACCTATCCTTATAACTAAGTACAGATTTAAAAAATATTGCTATTTTTTTTTATGAAATAAGGGGGCAAACGAGCAAACGGGTCACCTGATGGAAAGCAACTTCCGTCGCCCATGGACACTCGCAGCATCAGAAGAGCTGCAAGTGCGTTGCCGGCTTTTTAAGAGGGAATAGGGTAAAAGGGGAGGGTAGGGAAGGGAAGGGAATAGTTGAGGGTAGGGAAGGGAATAGGGTAGGGGTTAGGGGATTGGGAATCCGGTAAACTCACTCACTCGGCGAAACACAGCACAACAAAATCTGTAAGTATCTTAGAAACACACTAGGCCTAAAATACGCGGCCGAAGTTCGGCATCAGCAATGCGCTTCGCATATAATATAACGCGACGTAATTTCGGCATGGTGTGTCATCAGTAATTTAAAACACATTGCAATCGTAATCATGCCGAACTTTGGCCGCATATTTTCGGCCTAGTGTGTTTAGAAGACACTAAGAGCTCAAACTAAGCACTATTTTATATATAACACCCTAGCCTAGACCGGAACGAGACTAATCTAGGTAACCTAACTACGGCAACTACTCACATCAGAGCACGTAATAAGCACGTAGCTGTATGAATATGAATGCGGCACATTTATACGTGTTGGGGCCGTAGTGGGGCAGTGGGGCCACTTGATAAACATGTCATGTACTAAGTCCCGATTCTTGCGTAAAAAAGTCATCAACTTTCTTAAATTATTTGTAGAAATCAAGAATATTGTTTTGATATCATAAATAGCTTTTTAGATATCTTAATAAACCTAATATGCCTTTGCTAAAAAGCTTGGCTGAGGCACTGCCGTGCCCCCAGATATGGTAACAATAGGGCATACATTATATTGTAGTAATAAATGCAATTCCCCAGGCGATGGACAGACTTATAAGTTTTTAGGCACAATAGAAAATGTTATAATAAGACCTGGATAGTGGATAGTCAAATAGGCATTTTATCCAAATCATAATAATACATCATCCCAATTGAAAAAGACTCTGAATTCCAGATACGTCCAAAATCGAGGACTGAAACTATTCAACTATAAGTAATTTTCTTTAAACGCTTCCTCTATATAAAAGTTGGTCAAATATTATCAATTATGTCGCCGCAAAGTTACGCCCCCGATGGCGCAAGTTATCTCTCGATAGCCGAGGGGGTAGGAGGGAAGACCCTCATCCCTCTTTCCCCCCTGGAAAGAGGACAAGTCAACTATTAAGTGGATATAAGTTATTGGTGATAGGTTAGACCGCTGCGTGTCAAAACTTGACGCAAGATAGAAAAGCCACGAAAAGTTTGGCACAGATCTAGCAAAGGAAATCGTTTGGCGGCAAACCTATCTGCAGGCATGTAATTATATTGTTTGGGCCTATGTAGGTAGCCTAAAATAAATATATTTATAAAAATAAAATATGTGTGTTAAATTTTGTTAGTCTCGCTCAAAATCGAAAACAGTCGAGTCGATTTGGCTAATGTTAGTATTGAAAATATTTATTATGTAATCCACAGTTTAAGTGATATCTTTTTTTATTTTATATTTCGCACATTTATAGTTTATATGGAGAAGGAGTACATCGAGCCAACATTGTTTTAAAATTATGCTTTTATCATATACCTTATTTGATAAATAAAACATTACACACACTACGATATTTTGAATGACAAGCCTATAAACATGATACTTTTTTATTTGTGGTTGAAGTGTTTTTTTATTAAATCTGAAACAGTCATTGCTTTGAACGGGGAGCCAAAAGAAGAAGAAGAGAGTAATAGAATTATATTAATAGCATTGAAACTTATAATTAAATTTAAGGTCGAATTTCGATCTCTAGTAGGGTCAAAACGGCTATGTAATGGTTAATGGTAATGATGATGATAATGAATGTAATTTTCATAGTAGCATATGCTTTCCGTTCTTAAAACAACGCCGAAACTCCCAAACTTCCAAACTATATAGACTCAGGAGTTCTCTCAGCACCTTCCGAAACATTGTATGCCTCGGTGCAAAATCTCACTTATTAGTACTTGGTAGCATATGCTTAGAATACTTCTCATGAATCTGAAGCTACCAAATGTTTCCAACGTTTGAGGAGTTCCCTTGATTACTTATGGATCCCTTCATCATGTCACCACTTTAATGAATATTGTACTACATTGAGATGATACCCTATACACCAAAAGAAAAATTTTGAAAATCGGTTCACAAACGGCGGAGTAATCGTTGAACGTAAAAAAAAACAAACATAACACCTCCTCCATTTTGTAAGTCGGTTAAAATTGTAGCCCATGTGTTATTCTGATAGCTATATTATTGCAATAATATTATAATAGCGATAATAATTATTGATTATTATAATCATTATCGCGATACGATAATAGCTTGGTAGGATATATGGGAGATATAGTTGATTGGATGAGTCAAACAATGGTAATTAAATATTAATATTATATAGTTTCTGAGAAATTATTGTATGCTAATCGGTAGCATATCTGAATAATTTGGTAATGCAGGTATAAATTTTATATATTTTATCTGTTACAATTTTACTGTTTGAGATTGAAAGTATTGGTAGAGCTCTTGTAAATAACGTTAATATATTTTATAAAGTAAGAAAATTACACGGTAAAATAGATTGTGTTTTAACCCTTTATCATTTATATAATTTTGAAGGAACAAAAATATCGTAGCAAAACAGGATTAAATAAAAAAAAAACAAGATTAACTTAGAAAGAAAAAACAGACTAATACAGTTTGAAATTTTATCTTAACTTTTCTTATTTGAGTAATTTGCGGCGAGTGAAAATTGTTTGATTAGATTACCGCAACGGCTTGTATCAGTGTGCCCACTGGCTCAGATCTAACTTTGTTGGTGATAAAAACGTGATTTATCATGAAGGTTTATCAGAACGCGATGATGATGAATTTATTAAGATACTTGCTGTTGCCCGCGACTTCGTCCGCGTGAACTTTAGTTGATAGTTGTTCCCGTACATCGATTGAGTCGTTTACGCGCAAATCAGAAAAGTATATTGCTTGGGAACCGCACATTTTTCCGGGACAAAAAAATTTCCTTGTCCCAGATTCAAATTAGTATATCCAATCTCCATGCCAAATTTCATCAAAATCTAGATAGATTGAATAGTTAAGGTGAGAATCATAAAAGTATATTGTGAGGGAACCGTACATTTTCCGGGACAAAATTAGTATTCCTTGTCCTTTCCCGAGACTCAAGGTATCTCCATACCAAATTCCATCAAAATAGATTGAATAGTTTACGCGCAAATCATAAAAGTATATTGCGCAGTAACCGTACATTTTCCCAGGACAAAATGTATCCTATGTTCTTTTTCGGGACTCAAAGTATCTTTAAACCAAATTTCAGCAAAATGGGTCCAGCCATTTACGCGTGATGTCGTGACCACGCGAAATATAACGTTCCGCGCCGCTTCGCCCGTGTAAATTAGAATTTTCACAGAAAAATTAGTCCACAAAAAAAAAGCCTATGATCCTTCACGTGGTCTTCTTCTTATCTGATCCAAATAACAGGAAAAATGCTCTAGTAGTTCGTGTGATAAGCCCTTTCAAATAATTTCCCCCGTTTTTTTCCACATTTTTCTCTATTTCTTGGCTCTTATTAGTCTTAGCGTGATAAAATATAGCCTATAGCCTTTCTCGATAACTGGGCTATCTAACACTGAAATAATTTTTTAAATCGGACCAGTAGTTCCTGAGATTAGCGCGTTCAAATAAGCCCTTTGAAACAATTTCCCCCACTTTTCCACATTTTTCTCTATTTCTTCATTCCTATTAATCTTAGCGTGATAAAATGTAGCCTATAGCCTTTTTCGATAATTGGGCTATCTAATATTGAAAAAATTTTTCAAATTGGACCAGTAGTTTCTGAGATTAGCGTGTTCAAATAAGCCCTTTCAAATAATTTTCCCCGTTTTTTTCTACATTTTCCTCTATTTCTTAGCTCCTTTTAGTCTTAGCGTAATAAAATATAGCTTATAGGCTTCCTCAATAACTGAGCTATCTAACACTGAAAGAATTTTTTAAATCGGACCAGTAGTTCCTGAGATTAGCGCGTTCAAACAAACAAACAAACTCTTCCGCTTTATAATATTAGTATAGATATTATAGATTTTAGTAATGTATGTGAAACGCTAGACACCTTCGAGACAAGAGTAGATAGCATCTTAGAAAATATTTTTAGTCGGGTTATGTGACAAGTCAACTAGTTGTGTTCTATCCACTCTATCCATATCTGGATGTGCTGGATTATAAAGTGTTATATCTGCAGCCAATAGAGCAGCAGCCAATACAGCCAAATGGCTATATGGTCTGCCTTGTCACTGTGATCAAACAATAATTATAATTTGGAAGCCATGACGACATCGGAAATGAGGTGTTTTAATGAATTTTAATTTAAAATAATGTCAGCTCGCCAAACAGCGGCGAGATAAGATATTTTGATTAAAACTTTTCCGCCGCCACCGATGAGCGGTGTCGCCGCGACAAAAGACGTTATTTATTTTACCTGCGGATTTTATATATGTACAAAATATGTACCAGATGACGATTGCAGTTCCGTTGCGTGAATATTCGTTTATCGCACGGGAAACTTAAATTTTTCCAGGAGTCCTATGTTCTTTCCCGTGACTTGAAATATCTCCATACCAAACAGCAAAAAGTGGCTGTAATATACGGACGAATAGACGGACAGACATGATGAGTCTATAAGCTTTCCGTTTTCTGCCATTTGTTTACGCAACCCTGATAAAACAAATAAAAACCTCTGAGTCCAAATGTAGTTCCCTTTTGACTTCAGGTTGTACCCAACAAAAACCTTCCAATTTGGGTAATACACCTCACAAAATGGTTGTCTGTAACCTCAACGGTATACAGCCCCATTGCCATGAAAGCCTGACATTCAGAAGGCATTATGGTAAGCCGCTTACCTCGCGCCGGCAATTATAACACTTTATTAGAGCCTATTCATTTATTTCATACTTATAAATGTGATCTCTATGGGAGGAAATAAGACGTGTCAAAGTGTTTATAAAACTGTTTTTTTAATGAAATAAGGGGGCAAACGAGAAAACGGGTCACCTAGTGGAAAGCACCTTCCGTCGCCAATAGACACTCGCAGCATCAGAAGAGCAATTCAATTCAATTCGATTCAATTCAATTCAATTCGTTTATTTGCTATAAAAGTGGTGAATACAGTAGGTGGTAATGATTATTTTCTTAAGATCTAACACTTTTAGCTATGTATAAAATAGCATGCAAATATATATTTAAATTATAGTCATGTACAAAAATATGTTTTACACTAAAAATATTCAAATCAATTTTATACATATAAGTTATCAATCATCATTAATAATAGTAATAATTAAACATATTATCATAAAGTTATAATATAAGTAATTATAATCATACAAAATATATTTTACGCTAACAATACCTATTCAAATCAATTTTTACATACTTAGTAATAATTAAACATGTCATGAGAGTAATGAGAAATCTATATATTTACTAGATGTCCCGCGCGGCTTCGCCCGCGTAAATTAGAAATTTTACAGAATCCGTAGGTACATTTTCCCATAAAAAATATATCCCCCGTTTTTCCCACATTTTCCTGAGTTTCTTCTGTCGTATTAGTCTTAGAGTAATAATATAATATAACCTTCTCGATAAATGATGAGTCTTACTCGATAAATGATCTATCTAACACTGAGATAAGTTTTTAAATCGGACCTGTAGTTTCTGAGATTGACGCGTTCAAGCAAACATACTCTTCAGGTTTATAATATTAGGTAGATATAGATTTTTTTTAATTATCGCTTGACAAACTCGAGTCTCGATCTAAAAGACTATGAAATGGTATAATATGGTAGTGATGATGATGATGATGATGATGAAGAATGTAATTTGCATAGTAGCATATGCTTTCTGTTCTTAAAACAACGCCGAAACTCCCAAACTTGTATCTATAAAGAATCAGGAATTCTCTCAGCACCTTCCGAACCACGGTATACCAGGTATATCTCGGTGCAAAATCTTACTTGTTGGTAGCATATGCTTAGAATACTTCTCACGAAACCGAAGTCACCATATGTTTCCCTATAAGTTTTGAGGAGTTCCCTCGATTACTTATGGATCCTTCATCAGATCACCACTTTTCTGAATATAATACCAAATTGGGATGATACCCTATATACCAAAAGAAAAATTTTGAAAATCGGTTAACAAACGGCGGAGTAATCGTTGAATATAAGAAAACGAACATAACACCTCCCCCATTTTGAAAGTCGGTTAAAATTGTAGCCTATGTGTTATTTATTTAATATTTTAATCAGCACATGAATTGAATAACAAATTTTTTTTTCAAACTAATCGTAGCACCATCTGTCAGGACAAACTAAAATTGAAATAGAATAATATTGAATGCGATGATAGCGCCGTCCGCCGGATCTAATGTAAAACATTCCAAAATCAACAACTCCTTATAAATAAGAAATTAATTGAAAAAACATTTTCCAGTAGACCAAACTGTAAATCTAAACCATTCTCGAATCTCCACGAACACAGACAAAAAATTTCATCAAAATTGGTCCAGTCGTTTAGGAGGAGTTCAGTCACATACACACGCACACAAGAAATATATATATTAAGATGTCAAGAAATTAAATAAAGTAAAAATGTCAATTAATTTAAAAACTATTGTCATAAAATAAAATAAGTTAATGTCAACTGTTTAAGAATTCCTTTACATCATAATAAGATTCATTTATTAGCATTCTTTTTAGTTCTCTAATAGACTGTTTTTTAGACAAGTGTTTTATGTGATCTGGTATTTTGTTATAAATCTTTACACACATTGTATATGCATTATTTAGAAAAAGAGTTGTTTTTGGTTTTTTATTTATAATTAATCTATTTGAATTTCTAAAATATTTAGTTGGGTTTGTGTCAATCAATTGTGTAAAAATGTCCTTATTGTGTGTAACGAATTTAAATATTTCTAAAATGTACATGCTAGGTAGAGTCAATATGTTGAATTTTTTAAAGAAAGGCTTACATGACTCATACGGTGGAATCTTAGCTATAGCACGAATACATTTCTTTTGCACAATGAATGCTTTGTCTATATGCGTTGAGTTTCCCCAGACAACTAGACCATATCGCAGGACTGAGGACACGTAGCCGTGATAGGCTGTAATTGAGGTTTGGATACTAACTGTCCATGCTAACCTGCGCAAGACAAAAACAAATTTGTTCAGTTTTGAACAAACTTTATCTATGTGTGCATGCCAATTACAGTGTTTGTCAATTTGTACGCCTAAAAACAAGTTTTCCTCAACTTCCTCTATTTTTTCATTATTGAGTGTTAATTTTAAGTCAACGGGTTTTTTGTTATAAGTTCTAAATTGTATATACCTAGTTTTATTAACATTAATTTTAAGGTTATTACATGTCAGCCATTCAATTAAATATCTAAGTGTCAAGTTTATGTCATTTTCGATTTTATTCACGTCCGATTTATTATATGTAAATATTATAGATATGTCATCAGCAAATAATGTAAATTTATAATTATTCATGATTATTGGATTATTAATTTCAATGGGAATGTCATTTATGTAAAACAAGAATAGCTGAGGACCTAGTACAGAGCCTTGTGGAACTCCATATTCATTAAGTAAGACTGCAGATTCAGTATTGACTAATTCATTATCTCCGTTAATGTTTTCTATTATTGTGTATTGCGTTCTATTTTCAAGGAAGGCCTTAATCCAATTTAAAGCTGGTCCCCTTATTCCCATTTTGCTTAATTTCTTCAGTAGTAATTTATGTGAAACAAAATCAAAAGCTTTAGTCATGTCAATGAAAACAGTTATGCAGTGGTTCTTTTCATCAATGCAGTTTACAATTTGGTTAGTAACGTTGAAACATGCTTGTTGAGTTGATTTGTTCTTTTGAAAGCCAAATTGTTCATGTTTCAAGATATTAAATTTATTTATGAATGAAGTTAGTCTTTTATGCATTGCTTTTTCAAATATTTTTGATAGAATTGGAACTAGCGCAATTGGCCTATAATTACTTAATTGCTTTCTGTCACCTTTTTTGAATATTGGTTTTATTATTGAAACTTTTAACTTGTCTGGAAAACAACCTTCTACGAAAGACTTGTTTATCAGTTCAGTTAAGATGGGGGCAACTATATATTTACATTCTTTGATTACCTTTGTGGAAATTTCATCATAACCAACTGTATTCGTATTTTTTAAGGAATTAATAATGTTTATTGTTTCGTCACAGGTGCAAGGTTTTAAAAAGATGCTCATAGGATTGTCATGAATATTGCTTGTAAAATTAGAATTTGAAGCTATATTTATGTTTGTAGTTTTTATAAAATATTCATTAAATGCGTTTGCTATATGTGTGGGTGTGGTAAGTTTTTTATTATTAATTTTAATGTCTGTAATAAATTTATTGTTGTTAACTTTGCTTGAGCATTGTTTAACAATATCCCATGACGCTTTACATTTATTTTTTGCATTTGCGACATATTTACTATGTGAATTTATTTCTGCAAGTCTAAAGCACTTCCTCAGTAATTTACTATATTGCTTGTATTTATTTTTCGTGGAAATATCTTTTTTTCTATAATAATTATATTGTAATTTTCGTTTTGTTTTACAACTAACTCTTAAGCCCTTAGTTATCCAGTGAGGTAATTTATGTTTATTTGTAACCTTAAGGCGGATTATAGGAAAGCAAAGTTTATATAGCATAGTGAATAAGTCATAAAAATTATTAAATGCTTCGTTAAAAGGTTTTGAGTTGTCTAAATATGTATCAAAGCAAATGTTTGACAAATAGTTTTTGAATTTTTTTATGTTGTCTTTTTTATACTCTCTCTTGTAGACATAGTAATATTTATGTAGGGTGAGGTTATTAGATGTTTCTATTGTTGCTGAAATAAATTGCGCTGTGTTATGATCCGAGAGACACATGTGAAGTAGTTCGCTATAGACTTGTGTTAAGTTACTTAAAATATTATCTATGCATGTGGATTGTCTAGTTGGTTTATTAAAATGGATTGTTAAATTATAGTTACTTGAGATATCACGCAATGCATTTGAGTCACTGTTTATTTTAAGTAAGTTAATATTAAAGTCTCCTGCAATGACTATATTAATATTTTTCTTTGAATTTTTAGTTATATTATACAAAAGTGAGTCTAGCTTTTCGATAAATATACTAACTGCAGAATTTGGTGTTCTATATAAGCAAATAATAACCATTTATATCACCAATTTCTATGCCACAGCATTCAAAATTATTATCGATTGAGGAACAATAGTCAATATTATTATAGGAATAGGTATTATTTTTTATAAGAATGCATACTCCACCTCGTTTTTGTTTCTTAGACCTACTGTAGAATGATGCTAGATTATAGTTGTTTAGAGCTATATTTTGTTCCGACCCTTTTTCGACAAAGGTTTCGGTTAGGCATATGATATCTGGTTCCTTATTGTATGATTTTAGTTCTGCTAGCGCAATTTCTAGTTGACATCTTTTTGTATGGAAGCTAGCAATGTTTTGATGTAAAATTTTAATTTGTTTGTGTTTTGATACGAAATGGATGTTGTGGTTTAAAATAGTCAGTTATGTATTTTTGTATTTTGTACACTAATAAAACACACTTTATCCACCAAGAACCGACAGTACAATCAATTACATATGTTTTTGTATTTTGTTGTTGCCATTATGTGTTGTGTTATTATTTTCAGTATTCGTATTTGATTTTTTGTCGTAGTTCTGTAATATTTTTTTATTCTTAATATTATATTGTAAGTATTTTTTTTGGGCCAAAGTATTTCTTGTGTTATTAATTCTTAGTTGTTTTTTAAAAGCGGTTTTTGTTACTTTTTGTGTGTATTTATTTTTAGAGTAAAGTTTTAAAAAATTATTTTCATAATACACCTGATCAATGTGAAAGTTAATTCTATTACAAATGTTATTCTTATTTAAAACATGAATATCATTAAGATTAACAAAGTAGCAGTTTGAATAATTTTTACAGGTCATCTTAATTAAATTATTTAGTTTCCACTCATTAAGATACTTATTTTCTAAAACACTGAGAATTAATATGGGACAAGTTATTTTAGAAGCTTTGAGGAAACCACACAAGTCAGTTATAATTTTCATGGGATTTTTATCATTTTGCCCTATACTTAAAATTAACTTATCTTTAGTATCAATGTTATATAAATATGGAGTCTTCAAAATTTCTTCAGTAGATGCTCCTGATTTGATGAATGACACTACTTCAAACTTTTCATATTTGCTATAACTCCTAGTTTTCCTAAGTATACTGGCTAGGCCAGTACATTGACTTCCTCCAAATAAATATAAGATTTTTTCCGTGCTATTTTCTTTTACTGTATTTTTTAAATTATCTGGCTGAGACTGTGATTTTGTATTATCAGTTTGCACCTCTTTTTCGCTAAACTTACTAATCTTATTGTCTGAATGTGTGATTTTGTATTCATTGTGAAGTTTGGTCTGTTTCTCCGATTTTTTAATGCTACTGTTTCTAGGTGTTTTTGGTTTTGGACTAGTGTATACAAATTTTAAGGTATTAAGTTGCTGTTTTAGGTAAATAATTTCTTTTTTCAGTGTATTATTTTCCAATATTACATTTTCTAGCTCATTTTGAGTGCTTTGTAACTGTACTGACATATTATCAAGTTTTTCTTTCATTTCTAAAAAATTTTCATTAGGTTCATGTGTAGATAAGTCAAAACTTCTATGTTCATATTCAGAATTACTTGATAAGTCAGATATATTTAGGCAATCGTTTTGGAGTGACTCGCATGACTTAGATTTAAATAATTTTTTTGGTCTCATGGTAACATAACTGTAACTGGGACTGTCCATATTTTCAATTTAATGTTTACTTTTGATTATTATTCTTCTTCTTCTTTTTTAAACTTAGAAAAAAAAAAAAAAAAAAAAAAAAAAAAAAAAAAAAAACTTATTCTGTAGTGTGGTAGCCTTGTTTTCTATAATATAATACTTAATCTGTGCTTGTTCTAACCAGTTGTCAACTTGGAAGTTGTCTATGGTCTATGATTAGGTACTTGTCGATATTGAAGTTGTCACTTGTCAAAGATGATGTCACCTGTCAGTTGATATCACTTATTGTTGTTTTGTTAGATTACCGTAAAGATTTGCTGTAAAATTATCTATAATCCAAATATAATCCAATGGCCAATCTGAATTTTGAATTTTTGGAAAATTGTAGGTACGTTGCCAGCCTTTTAAAAGCGAATAGGGGAACCCTCCCCTATTCGCTTTTAAAAGGAAAGGAAATAGCAGGGGGTAGGAAGGGAAAAGGGGTAGGGGATTGGGCCTCCGGTAAACTCACTCACTCGGCGAAACGCAGCGCAAGCACTGTTTTACGCCGGTTTTCTGTATGCCCGTGGTATTTCTCCGGTCGAGCCAGCCCATTCGTGCCGAAGCATGGCTCTACCACGCCACTAATTATAAAACTGTGTTTGGTGCTAAATTAATCCATACTAATATCTATATATTAATACGTGAGTCAAAAACTTTGTATCCCTTTTGACAAAAAATGGGGAAACGTAGGTGAATAAAATTTTGCACAGTTATTTTTTATATGGTGAAGGAGTGCATCGAGCTAATATTATTTTGAATTTATGCTTTTATTATACATTTTTTAACAAATAAAACATTACACACACTACAACACACATACTAGGAAAAATGACAGATTTTTGAATGACAAGCCTATACAATACATACGAATTAACTCTTTTATTTATGGTTGAAGTCTGTTGACAACAAGTTGGCAAATTGAAAATGGATATAGTTTTTTTTTATTGAATCTGAGATACTATAAGACAATGCTTACACGGCCAGCCTGAGATCAGCTGAGTCCCAGAGAAAAGAGTTGAAAAAAAATAATATAATAAAGTCAATATTTTTTTTACAAAATATAGGTAGTAGTCCTAATGTCGTTGAAACTAAGGTCGAATTTCGACCATTGGGCGATCTCTAGTTATTATAAATGCGAAAGTGTGTCTGTCTGTCTGTTACCTCTTCACGCTCAAACCGACAAACCCATTTGCTGACATTTGGCATGGAGGCACTTTGAGTCCCGGAAAATGTATGGTTCCCGCGTGATAAACGATTTTTTTATAATATGTTTTCGCTGTGCCAGATACCATGGTAGCGAAATTGTTTGTCGTCATCGTTCTTACCTAAGGACGATATACTCGTATGTACAGAAAATTTTTAGCTTTTTAAATATATCGTAGGTCCGGCTGCCTTTGGCTCTTGGGCCGTATTTATCTTTTCAGATCGGCGAAACAGTGCGACAGCTGTCAAAGTGACAGGCATTAGACAGTATCCAAATATTCGTGTGATTAATATTCAGGGCGCCATTAGATGTTGACTCTCGGCAATTATCGGGTGTGTACATCCGCGTGATAATCCGCGCGGTATATTCATAAGTGCGTGCGAAGAAATGCGGTACGGTTGGCAGATATAGCACGAGATTGTAATATATTATTATACAGGTTGTAACAAAACTAAGTGATAATATGTATTATATTGTAACGTATTCAAACAGGTTGTAACGAAACTTTTTCACTCTGCATTCTCTATCGGTTGTATCACGGGGAGTACTCTGAGGAATTGTTCGGAATCATACCTCCTGCAACTTTTCGCCATCGTCCCACGCGAAAAATATACCATCCTCATCACCTTGATGAGTGGCAGTCTTCCACCGTGCGTTTCTCGCGTAACTTTCTGCCGCGCACTGTAAAACTCTAGAACAAACTGTCATCGGTAGTATTTCTGGACCGATACGACCTGCAAACCTTCAAGAAGAGAGCGTATTCCCTCTTAAAAGGCCGGCAACGCACTTGCAGCTATTCTGATGTTGCGAGTGTCCATGGGCGACGGTAGTTGCTTTCCATCAGGCGACCCGTTTGCTCGTTTGCCCCCTTATTTCATGAAAAAAACTAAGTGTATATTATGTCCATAATATAGAGTGCATTGTAAAAGTAGTACCGCTGAAAATGCAAACTTTTTTTGTGATTTTTATGAGCAAGCGCCCCAGCGTCATAAGCTTGCCCATACAAAAGTAAAAAAAAAAACAATTATTACTCTTTCCGCGCTGCTAATCTCACAGTGAACTGCATATAAGGGACTCATGCGGCACACCCTAAAGTATTATCACTCGTGTCTTCTTTATTATTATCATAACGTCGTTCAAATGTAACAAAACATAGAGATGAATTTTATCACTATGTTTTGTTACATTTGAACGACATTGCCAAATCCAATGGGAACATAAGTGCGACTACAGTGCAGATCCCAGAACCTATGTATCGCTAGGTTTCTTTATACGAATGTATAGAATACTTTGGTTGATACCATATCTACACTATCTATTAAAATCAGATCATATCAATAGCTTAGGTACTACGTATGAGCCCATCCTAATACATAGTACCTACATCAATAATAAAATTATACATTACTCTATGGTATGAGGAAAAAGAAATGCATAGTTAATATCAGTTTGTTATATTGTATTATAGCGTAAATGGTAAAACAACATGCACCGGATCAGCTAGTAATAAGCTGTATCTGCACACCGTACTGGCAATATTATGTCGTACCGTGCGGTCGCTTGCCCGGGCGGCGCGGGTGACGGCGGGCGGCGCGGCGCGGTGCGGGATGTAAATTGTGCACCACTTTGTTACTAATTGCGATACAATATTTAGCTTCCGTTTACACTGTTACTATGTCGTATAATAATATGCTAATATTATGCCTGTTTGTTGTTTATGGATAAGTGACAACATTAAGGTATTGTTAGTTCGTTTCTTACTGTCACATACTTTATAGAAATAGAAAATATTTAAACAATAACGCATAAATCCTCGTCCTCCTCGTCTATCAAGCGCCTTGTCCAATTGGTCATTGGGCATTTTAGACAGTCAACATTTTTTTTTTTTAAATCTTTATTGAAAAAAAGGGAATTTAATCTACATAGATTATGCCATTCCCATAGGTACATACAAGTATTAGAAAATATATTATGATATTATTACACTAACTACTGAGTATTAAGTAACATTAATTCTGCGTTTTATATTTAATTCTACTAGTTTGTATAGCATTTTCGCTTCATCAGACATAGGTGAAGCCAAAATGCTATTACAAACACCGGTTTCATATAAATCAATGCCGTGAACAGAGCAAAAGATACTCCTCTCGGCCTCGCTCCGAACACATTCCACCAACACATGATAAACATCCTCAACTTTGTCACAATCGTTGCAATTTCGGTTATTTACTTTTCTCATCAAAAACGCGAAACAGTTTAGTGGGATGTGTCCGGAACGAAGCCTCAGAGCAGTCACTATAGTATTTCTTGAAAAATTAGACATCGCGAACCAGGCAGACGGACGTAAGTTAGGTTGTAAGGTTTTATACCATATTCCTTTAGATTGCGAGCGCTCATCGAAGTATTCCTTCCAGATTCTTAAACATTTTTGTTTGACTGAAAATAATGCATCAGCGTAGTAGGGAAGCCAAGGTTTTATTGCACCATCAAATATTGCTTCTCTGGCGAGACGGTCTACGGTTTCATTACCCGTCAGCCCTACATGTGAAGGTATCCACTGCAGCACTACTCGATATCCCTGAGCAGAAAGGCTAAGTAAAGCGTCAATCGTGTTGAAGGCTATCAGTGTTCCTCGACCGTTCGAGGTACACCGAGCCACATGCTGAAGCGCACTTTTGGAGTCAGTGAGTACTACAAAGTTGCCCGGTTTGAATGAAGAAATGTACGTGATAGCCTCTAAAATAGCAATCAGTTCTAAAGACATTATTGATATTAATTCTGTTTCAACCCGTAATTTAATTGAGATGTCTAGTTGAGGATCATACATGGCGAGTCCACTGTTGTTATTACATTTTGATCCATCCGTATAAGTAGATTTTATAATAATCCGTAAATTTTTCCGTAATAAATTCATAACAAATATGTTTTAAATCGGAAGCACTATAATTTTTTTTTCTCTGTTCACAAATTCAATATTAGGACTAATAAATTTTTTAAGATTCACATTGCTGACTCAAGTTCCAAGTGAAAACATATTTAATTGTGTACATACATATATAGACATATCTTTAAGGTAATTATGGACTAATACAAGAACAGGTTTGTTTTTACGTCTCCAATAAGAATTTTGACACAATGAATCTAATTCTTGTAAAACGAGTAATACATTATTATTTGAGAAGGACTTAATTTTAAGATAATATTTAGCAGCAAGATATTGCCTTCTTATAAACAGAGGAGGTAGGCAAAGCTCGGACTCCATTATATGAATGGGAGTTGTCCTTATAAAACCACCTACGAGTCGCATACATATGTTTTGTATTTTATCTAATTTAATTAAATGTGACCTGCAAGCGTTACCATAAATATAACATGCGTAGTCAAGTTTACTTCTAATACATGAAATATATATTCGTCTCAAATGAATTGGGTGAACCCCCCATCCAGGTCCAGATAAAACTTTAAAAACATTAATTAATTTAGACGTCCTATCTACTAAATAGTTTATTTGCAACGCAACGCAACTTCTGGTCCAGCCAGATACCTAAATATTTGACCTCATTTACTAATTCTAAAAGTTGACCATTTACATAAAGAGAAACTGTATCCAATCGATGTTTACTATGAAAAATACATACCTTCGTTTTTGTAGTCGACACATCTAAACCTACATTAGCGAGTTCATTAACAAATTGGTATAACGCTGCTTGTAACGTTATTCTAGAAATTTCAATGTGTTGATTTGTTGTGTACAATACAAAATCGTCGGCGTATTGAGAGGTACATACAGTAAAATGCGGCTGAATTATATTTATCAACAGAATATTGAAGAGGGTGGGGGATAAGGGGTCACCTTGAGCCAAACCCAATGAGGCTAATCTCCATAATATAATACTATCTGTGTTTATATTCAACTTCCTATTCTTCAAAAAATTCCATACATATAAACATATTTTTTTACCTAGACCGATGCTATCCATCTTCGTAATTAAACGTTCCGTATTAACATTATTGTAGGCGTTATCTACATCAATAAAACATGCTAAAGTGTGATGTTTTTTGGAAAAACCTACCTGAATACTCGATACTATTCTCGACAAATTGTCTATAGTAGATCTACACTTGCGAAAACTGGTATTATAATCGGACAGAATATTTTTACTCTCTAAGTACCACTCTATTCTATTTAGTATAATATTATGAAATACTTTACATACACAGGAGATTAACGAAATGGGTCTTATAGCGGACACAGACTGGGGATCCCTACCAGGTTTGGGAATAGGAACGACGGTTATGTTACGCCATTGATCGGGAATAATGCCATTCAAAAATATTAAATTGTAAATGTGTAATAAAATTTCTTTTCCGTTTTCAGGTAAATTTAAAAGCATGGAATATGATATGTTATCACTACCCGGTGTAGTGTCAGGATGACGTATACAAACATCGAATTCATTTCTTGTAAAAGCCGATTCTAATATTGAATTTGAGGAATTAAGTATCGGACGTTTATTCAAAACATAATCAGGAGCTAAATTTTGTAGTAGTTGATAAGCCATATCGTTGTTTATATGTTGCCTAGGTGTATTTAACCCCTTGAACCACCTCATACTTTTCCATAGGGCTGATTGGGATGTTTTCTCATCTAAAACTGAGCAGAATTTTTGCCATTCCTTGTGTTTAGCTATACGTATTTGTTTTTGAGCAGCCTTAACTTTGTTTTTTAAAATATCATAATTACTAGGGGTGGGGTTACGTCGGAATTTAGATAAGGCTAACCGTCTTTCAGCTACTAATTTAGACAACGAACTATTCCAATACGGTTTGGGGGTAAAATTATCAGCAGGATTTACTTTTGGTCGTATAAATGGAATGTGTTTATTTGCTGATATATATACTAAGTTAACAAAAGAATTATATAAATGTTGAGGGTCACTATTATCAGGTATATCAAAGTTAGTAAAAAGCTTTTGTAACGTGTTGCGATATTGATTCCAATCTGCTTTTTTAAAATTATATCTTCTTGGTGAATTACTTAAGTTATTATACGTAACATGAGAAGTGATCTGGATAATAAGGTGGTCGCTTCCTAACGATTCACAGCTTACGTCCCAATAATACCTATATGCCACGTCAATAGTTGCCAACGAGATATCCGGAGAAGATTGTTGAATTTCATTATTGGATAATTTAATGCGCGTATGTCTCCCATCATTGAGGCTTACTAAATTTGAATCGACGAGTGCGTCATATATTTGGGAACCCCTTTGGTCTATTTTGTGGGACCAATTAGTGAAGTGGCCATTAAAATCGCCCAATATTAACAGTTTTTTATCAAATCTACTAAAAATATAATCCCAATCTTCTTTGGATGTATGGACTGATGGGGCGCAATATAACGAAATAATATATTCTAGGTGAAGGCAATTATAAATCCTAACGCAAACGATTTCTATACCAGAATTTTTACTATTAAAGTGTAAACAACTCGATTTAATCGATTTATGAACGAGTATAGCCACGCCCCCATACCCGTCGTTCCTGTCATTGCGATAAACAGTATAATTACTCACCTTAAAAACACTGTAGGGTTCCAGCCACGTCTCGCTAAGACAAGCAATGTGAATCTTCATATCAAATAAAATGTGCTCTAAGTCTATTAATTTTGGCCTTATGCTTTGGCAATTCCATTGAGCTATGTTTAGTCTAAAATTAATTTTATTAGGTTCCATAATTTAAAAAGAAATAATCACACAGTAATTTACATATAGGCCAGTCTGAAACATATTCTACTACACTCAAAATAATCCACTCTAAACAACACTTAATAACATTCTTACATTTTATCCCTATAGGTAGTCCTTTTAAAAATATAATTTCTTTTATTCGGGCTATAAGCTCTTCAACATTAACGGACTTATTTGATGGAACTTCTTGCTCCTTCTCCTCTTCTAACTTCGAGTCTGTGACTGGAGTTTCTTCTATAAACGAGGTTTGGACTTTTGGAGTAGAACTGATACGAGAACGTTCTTTATCGTTTCGGGATATTTCGTTTCTGCGCAACATTTTTCATCACCGCTCGTATATAAGGAAAAGTCGAAGTATCAGACTCATTTTCTAAATCGATTGCAACAGTCGAGTTGTTGTCTGATATGTTGGAAGTTTGCTGTGTTATCGGAGGATCGGGGGCGGGGCTAGAAGGGGGAACATAAATAGTTAAGGCTTTCCTATAAGTGCAATTAAACTCCATCATAAATTTCTCGCAACCTTTTTTCTTTTATAAATACAGGGCATTGTAATTTGTGCAAAGCCATATGGTTTCCGGAACAGTTAACGCACTTGTAGTTTGTCGTTTCGCAGTTACTATGGCCATCCCCGCATTTCGGGCACACAATTTTATTATTGGGACATTTTCTTAAAGTATGACCATACCTCCAACACTTTGAACACTGCGAGACGGGGAAGATGTAGGGATTAACTCTTATACGTAGACCATCGACATATACGTATTGAGGAATAAATGTACCTTTAAAACATACTCGTACCGCCTCACCTAGTATCCATCCCTCACCTTCTCTGTTGCGTTTTTGTAGCCGACGAACTGACATTATTTTCGCTGGGTCATTACATGAAATCGATTTAAATATTTCATCCTCAGATAGATCGGAGTCCACATCCTTTATTACACCATATGAAAAGTTTCTTTCCATAGCCCTCGTCATTCTCCATCCTTTATCTAAAAATTCTTGACAATTTTCAATTTTCTGTACGCTAAGTTCACTTCCGATATCTAAACGAATTTTAAAGGGATTTAGGTACTTAACATTTTCTATATCGACAATATCGTACGATTTAAACAATTTGGCCAAAGAAAATTGTTTAGGCATTTTTTCGTTACAGGAAATATATAACTCGATCTTTTCTTTTAGCTGACTTTTAATTCTCTTCTCTTGTCTTTTAACTTCAGTCCATTCCCCTTCCTCCTCCTCCATCCCTTCGCTATTATCATCCCTTCGCCTTTTGTCCCTCCTACAATCCTGGTTCTCTTCTACTAAAGCTTTTACTGTTATCTCTTCGGAAAAAACTTCTTCTTCTATGTCTGACGACATATTGTCCTGTTCACTCAATCCCATCATATTTTTATCTTGAGAATGCGTATCGTCCATTTTTAACATAAACTTAAATCGCGCGAGCACTCGCAATAAAAACCGCGGCTCGGCGCGCGCGCCGATGCGCCGGCGCACGCAACGTAAACACTTATTATTAAGATTCGCTCGATACAAGTACACACGACTACCCCGTACGAGTACCGCAACGAGACTCACAGTCAACATTGATCTTATACAATGTTATCTATGCATTAGTTTAAAAATGTAAATGAAATCAAAGGGAGTTGACAGCTTACCTTATTAAAATACATATATTATACGTTTATACAGAGTGTTTACATACATTATAGCAATACAATATTTTGTCCTTGTCTGATACTTTAAAAAAGACAAAGACAGGAAAAATCAAAAGTCAGCCAGTCTAAGATAGATTAAGTCAAAACATAGTAGATAACTTAATAATTAGTGCAACGTTGATGTAGACAGCGTCAATATTTTTACAAGTACGAGACAATTGTTTAACCAACGAGATAAAATATAAAGCTCATAAACAAAAGCTTGTAATGACTGAGTATAATGTGACGTCTACACTCAAGTCTAAAGTTTCTGGGAACAAAAGCTCGTCGCTTACAAATTATTTCGTCATTAGAGCTTAATGTATAGGTCTGCTGATTTACGAGCTTTTTATTTGAAAGCTCTCAGCGTATATTAATGGCTTGAAATAGTGAGCTTTGTGAACATTTTAAAAGCTTAAAATGTAACTTCTTTCACGGGACTTCAGCTCACAGAGAGAAAATATTATCTTCATAATCAACTGCGCGAAAGATGGCGATAAGAATTTTCATTAAGTAAAGTTAAAAATTATAATTTTGGATGAAAAATTTAGGTGAAGTTTGTTGGGGTAGAAGAGGTACATTTTTCTGTCCTTTAAGGGTCAATTCAGACCGCAACGCGACGAGGCGAGGCGAGGCACGGCGTGACGTAAATTTGTATGGATTTAAAATATTTCAATTGCGTAAGGCGTCTTGCAAATCATCTGTCAAATCCATACTAATTTAGAAATGCATCTACGCGTCGCATAGCGGTCTGAATCAACCGTAATTCGTATCTACTATTTTATGCAACAAAAGCAATGGATCTATCTAGTACGTTTTCTATGAAACAACAAAATATATGCAATAATATTCTCTTTTAGTGAAATAAACGTTTATATATTTGGTTAGCTGTTAAAACTGTTACCAGTTTAGAATATTAAATTTCCAGGAAACCGACAATTTCGAAACGAACCAATCTCTATTACATCATATCTATACATAGTACTATATTTAGCAAACAGAAACTTTTATAAAACACTAAGGGCCTGTTTCACCACTTCCTGATAAAGTGCCGAATAGGCTATTCACAGCTTTTTTGACAGATTCTCCATAATTCATCTGTCTGAAGTGGTGGATAGCCTATTAGGCACTTATCAGGAAGTGGTGAAACAGGCCCTAAATCACCTAAATGTGGCCAGCAGCTTTGTTCACGTAAATATTTTGCGTTTATCACGCGGGAACTGTACATTTTGCACGACGAAACGCATTATATTATGTAACTAGATGATGCCCGCAACTCCGTTGCGCCAAAACTCGTTTATCGCGTACATTTTTTTTTGGAACAAAAAGTATCCTATGTCCTTTCCCGGGACTCAAAGTATCTCCATGCCAAATTTCAGCAAAATCGGTTCAGTGGTTTGGGCGTGAAGAACCAACAGACAGACAGACAGACAAGACAGACATACACACTTTCGCTTATTAGTATGGATTCCTATGATACAACATCCATACCAAACATCATAATATTATATTCGGTGGTTTAAGTGTATAGGAACTAGTACACATTTTATAATCCCAACAATTCACACAAAACTCGTGTGTCTGTTTTTTTGAACTCTTCACACTTTTTTTTTTACTTTATTTGGAGATACTTTTGGATATCTCTAGATAATATATAGGAAACGACAAAGGATAGTTTTTACTGGGAAAAAGTGTGTGGTTGCCCATAGCACTAGTATAAAGGATAGATTCCCAGAATTCCTTTTATTGACATTTTTCGTATTTCAATACAATTTTTTACTTCTGCTCCATATTTTGTATCAATATTGCAATTTTTCGATTCAATCATGCAGTTTTGCGCATACGAGGTATTTTTTTATTTCAATAGTTATGAGTCGTAAATGGGATTTTCGCCCATATTATCCTTTTTCTGACGCTTTGTTATAATTTGTTCGCGTGGACTTTATTTTTAATTTATTTTGTTCACTACTACTAAAACAACTAGGTGTGGTCCCAGCAAGGTAGCCAACAGATCCGACATTTTCCGATATCTTCGGGTATGATGCTCCACCCTAATTTGTCTTTAGATGTTGTGACATTGGCTTGGTGGAGAGGGGTCACTCAAGCTGGTTGGAGTTTCAAAGATGTTAAGAGGAAATTTTCTGTGACGAACCTCCCAGCTGCCAGCCAGTGGGATCGCCAGACCCATGTCCTCCATAGAGTTTCTATGTGTGCCAGGGGATGTTATTGGGAGGGACAAGGCCTGTCAATTTCACCGACTTGTCTGTGCTCCACACTTGAATTTTAATACATTATGTTAATATAATAAGATGCTATTTACTTCTATGTAAGTGTTTAAAAAAAGTATTCATTGTCCTTTCCAGAAATTCAAAGTTAACCAAATTTTTTGTCGTGGGAGAGCCATGCTTTGGCACGAATGGGCCGGCTCGACCGGAGAAATACCACGACCTCATAGAAAACCGGCGTGAAACAGCGCTTGCGCTGTGTTTCGCCGAGTGAGTGAGTTTACCGGAGGCCCAATCCCCTACCCTTTTCCCTTCCCTACCGTCTCCTATTTCCTTCCCTACCCTCTCCTATTCCCTTCCCTACCCTCCCCTATTACCATATTCCCTCTTAAAAGGCCGGCAACGCACCTGCAGCTCTTCTGATGCTGCGAGTATCCATGGGCGACGGAAGTTGCTTTCCATCAGGTGACCCGTTTGCTCGTTTGCCCCCTTATTTCATAAAAAAATACAAAATTTCAGCAAAATTTGTTAATTGGTTTAGGTGTGAATAAATAACAGATAGACAAACATTCGCATTTATAATATTAGTATGGGTTTTTTCATAAAACCTCTAAGGCTACTGAGTAATAATTTCATTTCAGTGAGTCTTAAGCATAAAGCGTCTAGCTGTAGGTGAATATTTCTTAACTAGTGGCCGTGGAGTTATCTATCTTGGCTTAGCGTGAGGCGAGTCACGTGAGCAAAACAATGCTTCTAATCCTTTGTTACATTTTCTTTCTATCGCACATTCTTTGTTAAGTAGCTACACTTATTTACTGTGAAACTGCGTTGCATTTTTTTATCTTTATTTAAAAATACTTTTGCCATACATGGCATGTCAGCCAGCGTTGTTATAGCGGCAACAGATATACATAATCTGTAAATAGTTCAGAAGTCTAGGTATAGCGGTTCTTGAGATACAGCCTGGAGACAGACAGATAGACAAACAGACGAACAGACATCGAAGTCTCAGTAATAGGGTCCCGTTTTTACTCTTTGGGTACGGAACCCTAAAAAAGCTCCTGGTTTGTGCTACCTTCTTGGGTATTATAACATGCGTAATTAGCCTAATTCCTCGATCACCAACATCAAAATTAGTAATTAACGCCTTAACGCGTGAAGCAAACGTAATTTCTACACTCGAAAACATATTATTAACCTAATGTCAGTTATAATCAAAACACAATCAATACGTCTGAAGGTCGTGACCGTGCCTCACCGACTTCCCGTCATCGATCATAGACGGTGTAGTCGTGAAAAAACTACTTATCATTTTCCTCCGTGACACGCCTTTTGTACACCGGGCGACACAAGTGCTGTGCTGTAAAAGGGTTAATTTTTAAGGCCTGTTTCACCACTTCCTGATAAGGTGCCAGATAGGCTTATTTACAGATTCTCCATACTTTATTACTCTGTCAAGTTAAGTGGTGGATAGCCTTATCAGGAAGTGGTGAAACAGGCCCTTAGTGTTTTATTTACATTGTTCTGATTCTATTTGGGATAAATTTTTGTTTGTTGTGCAGCAATATATTAAAGTAAATGCTATAGTTGTTACATATTTTATTAATAAGCGGGCAAATTAGCAGGCAACCTCAAGAGAAAAGAAAAAAAACTGTTTCAGCCTCAATAATTTATAACTTTTTTTCACTTTACTAATGGATATAATTATTAATAGTTTTTCGTTTTTAGGGTTCCGTACCCAAAGGATAAAAACGGGACCCTATTACTAAGACTTTGTTGTCTATCCGTCTGCCTGTCACCAGGCTCTATCTCAAGAAAAAAAGAAGTAATCTGTTGCCGCTATAACACCAAATAGTAAAACCAAATAAAATTAATATTTATTTTTTTCCCATACAACAAACGTGATTTTTTTGGCCTTTTTTGCTCGTTACCAATAATGGCAACAGGTAGGGTAGACACTTGAAATTTTCACAAAGGCCTAAATTATACATATGTGTACTTTAATAATTAATAATAATTTTAAAATAAAATAAAAATTTAATGGAAGCCAAAAATACAATTTTTGGTTTATTTTTGCTCTATAACAGTATGAAACCCTTCGTGCGCGAGTCCGACTCGCACTTGGCTGATTTTCATAATGTTATAACTTAAGTATAAATGAATCGAGATACAATTCTTATTTGTTTTGGCACCTATAAACTTGGTTATTTTGGGATGTTCATGTATCTTTATTGACTTTAATGTAAACGTTTGCGTTATCAGGGATGTTAATTAATCATAATTTGGGGCTTTGTGTAAGCCAAAAACCTTACCAAAGGAACCAAAATATTATAGGCCACAATTTGATCTTAAAGTTTCTCCCGACAAATTTGGAGGAAGAAATTTGGAGCTTTGACAGATTTTGTGTAAAAAAGTGTCAAAATGTAAAATTAATTCCTTAGGACCTAAGTCAATCCCTTGACCAAAATGAAAAATCAGCCCTTAATTGTATAACTTTAGTGCATTTTAGCACTTGCGTAGCCAAGTGTACGGTGTCATGCGAATTGCGATACACCCATCTTGTCGTGCCAGCTGTAATTACAGCGCTGGCGTCGATCGCGGTCGCTGCACCTATCTGTTACACAACGCTTTACCATCATTATCACTTCAATTACTACATCCCAGCACTTGCGTAGCCCAGTGTACGGTGTCACGCGATACCCCCATCTCGTTGTGCCAGCTATAATTACAGCGCTGGCGTCGATCGCGGTCGCTGCACCTATCTGTTACACAACGCTTTACCATCATTATCACTTCAATTACTACATCCCAGCACTTGCGTAGCCCAGTGTACGGTGTCACGCGATACCCCCATCTCGTCGTGCCAGCTGTAATTACAGCGCTGGCGTCGATCGCGGTCGCTGCACCTATCTGTTACACAACGCTATACCATCATTATCACTTCAATTACTACATCCCAGCACTTGCGTAGCCCAGTGTACGGTGTCACGCGATACCCCCATCTCGTTGTGCCAGCTGTAATTACAGCGCTGGCGTCGATCGCGGTCGCTGCACCTATCTGTTACACAACGCTATACCATCATTATCACTTCAATTACTACATCCCAGCACTTGCGTAGCCCAGTGTACGGTGTCACGCGATACCCCCATCTCGTTGTGCCAGCTGTAATTACAGCGCTGGCGTCGATCGCGGTCGCTGCACCTATCTGTTACACAACGCTATACCATCATTATCACTTCAATTACTACATCCCAGCACTTGCGTAGCCCAGTGTACGGTGTCACGCGATACCCCCATCTCGTTGTGCCAGCTATAATTACAGCGCTGGCGTCGATCGCGGTCGCTGCACCTATCTGTTACACAACGCTTTACCATCATTATCACTTCATTTACTTTGTATCAAAGAATGTCAGTTATCAAAACTGACTAGATACTACTGCTACCGCTACGTCAATGCTATCTATTTTATTTATGTTTTATTATAATAATTATTAATTATCTTATACACAACCATTTATTACACTTGATATTATTATTGTTTACTGTGTGCCTCAAGACGTGGTCTGTCCAATGTCCAAAATGGGTCCACAGAATATCAGGGACTGTGGAGCCCACAGTCATGAACCTGAGTGGATTCCACTTCAATAGTTTGGGCATTACACCACCTACCAATTTGTATCTGGTGCCTTGCTTAATTCATATTAGGTTTTGTTTTATTGTTATTTTATTTTTTTATTTCTTTTTTCCTCTTGTATTGTTGTTTTATATTTGTTCTTTTTTTTTTTTGTGTTTCTGATACTTGCATGGAGTGGTATCTTTAAATTTAAATGTACAGAACTTTGTGTAATGTCCAGATTACCGAATAAACGTTTATTTATTTATTTATTTATTTTACTGCAAATAGTATTGATTTCGAAATTTTATTGTTTTCATAGTAAGTCTATGGAAAAACATAATTATTTTGGCAGTATAATATGTATCATGTATGCAATATACAATATGTTTCACCATATCTAAGCTAATGCCTCGATTTGTATAAATGAGATAAGATAAAAATGTAAGTTCATCTGAACCAATTTTAATGTTTGACATACACGGTTTCCTTTTAATTTCGAGAAAGCAAAATATATAGATTTTACCGAAAAATAACTCCAGCGTGACATACAAAAATAATCCTTTGTAGACTGACATAATAATATAGTTCTAGACTTGGCTGGGGCACTGCCGTGCCCCCAGATAATAGTGTAAAGTAGGCAATGAAAATCACGTTGTCTAATCCCATGCTAAAATATTAAATTTAAACTGCAGGAAACATACCTTACAATAGCATTTCATATTATGCCGACTAAGCAACCAGTAAGTGTGTATAAACAATGACATACGGCACTCCATTACAATCTATTACCTATCGATAATGTGATTAATCATCCAAACAATAAGACTGTGCTGATCGCCGATTAATGGCCAGTCATTACACTTAATTATCACTTAACTGACCGATAACTATTTGTTAACCTTCCCTTATATTGATTACTGAAGAATAAGTTATGGTCTGAGTTAGTATTTAATTGTCAAATTAAATAAATTTTAATAGATATACGTTATACATTGCATTATTTTTCTATAAATCTATACTAATATTATAATTCTGCAGAGTTTGTTAGTTTGTTTGTTTGTTTGAACGCGCTAATCTCAGGAACTACTGGTCCAATTTGAAAAATTCTTTCAGTGTTAGATAGCCCATTTATCGAGGAAAGTTAAAGGCTATATTTTATTACGCTAAGACCAATAGAAACGAAGAAAAAGTGGAAAATGTGGAATAAACGGGGGAAATTATATGAAAGAGCTTATTTGAACGCGCTAATCTCAGGAATTACTGGTCTGATTAAAAAAAAATCTTTCAGTGTTAGATAGTCCATTTGTTAAAAAAGGTTATAGGCTATATTTTATCACGTTAAGACTAATAAAAGTGAAGAAATAGAGGAAAGTGTGGAAAAAAACGGGGGAAATTATTTGAAAGGGCTTATTTGAACGCGCTAATCTCAGGAACTACTGGTCCGATTTGAAAAATTTCTTCAGTGTTAGATAGCCTATTTATTGAGAAATGCCATAGGCTATATTTTATTATTCTACGAGTAATAAGTGCGAAGAAATAGAGGAAAATGTGGAAAAAACGGGGGAAATTATATGAAATTGCTTATTATCTTAAGATTCTTAAGACCAGTAGTTCTTAAGAATCTTAATTTTTATGTTATTTGGCAAACATGAATAATATACCACGTTAAGGGACATAGGCTATTTTTTTGCGGAAAAATATACAGTCGCGTGACATTCCTAAATTACGCAAGCGAAGCCGCGCGGAACATCTATATATAATAAAATCGTAGGAAAGTCAATGCTGTACATTGAATATTTTTGTACAATAAATAATACCTTGGACGTGATCTACTATACTAACGCGGACGAAGTCGCGGGCAACAGCTAGTGTCATATATTCGTACAACATGTGTTTAAATTTTAAATACACTCGAGAGTGAGATATCTCGTGGTACGCATACTACGCATGCTGGAGTGTTATACTCGTATCTTAAGAGATAATATAACAGATAACATAATATTATCCGGTAGATTTTGTCTTGGAAGAACTTTGGTTATAAAAAGTTTACCCGCCCGCGTTAGACGATAATAACAGTACTGATAGTAACCGATTTTATTTATTAAAAGTAGACCATACTAAATGCAATAAATTATAGTGCAAGTCATAAGCCACACAAAATATCAGTTAAAAATAAAATATAATTATTATACGTCCCACAACAACTAAGTGGGCGGGGAATCTACCGGTAAAAGCTGTCGTTTTATCAGCCCCTGCAGGTTATATTTATTAAAACGATACCACAGCAAAATAACCCCCGAAAATGCGAAGATATTAAAAATTGAGGGTGAGTTTATCGAAACAGGTATTAACATGTCTCAAACGCGCGGATTACGAAAAAATAATTTCCGAGTTTTTGCGGAATTCCGAGTAAAGTGAGGAGTGATTCTTGCGGACTCGTAATTTAATTTCGTATTCTTAGGCTCGGCGCAGACGGGCGACTAAAATGTGATACGTTTATTTTACTAGATGACGAGGCCGCAGCTCAGTTACGTCAAAATAAGTCTATCGCGCGGAAACCGTACATTTTTCCAGGATAAAAAGTATCCTATTGCTCTTTCTCTGGAATCGAAGTAGTACGTTTACGATGTTCCGTTCTTTGTCTGATTCTTGGGAAATATTAGGTACTAACTGACGGAAAATATATATTGATTCATGCGTGTCCTAATATGCCTCGCCATACTGGTATTCGAACCGGTGGTAGGCAAAATAGTAGGTTGGATATTCAAATTGAGTTGCATTATTGTAATGCTAATTTTGAATTAAAAATATGACTTTTATCTCAGCCGCGGTGTCCTGTGGCCCGTTTGCACCGAGCACGTGAACACGACCCTCATTTTATATTTTCTATTTTCCTCATTTAATATAACTCAAATGAAGCGCTGAACCAAATTCTCAGTTAATTGACGCAGACTTAGAAAAGCTAAGATCCCTCTTTTGTGTTTTGATTTATTACGGACCTTGCATTATGTACTCATAATGCGAAGCTCAGAAGGATCAAATAGCACTTCTAAAACCCGTGTAACGTGATATTATACTATATAGTACCGTACAGTGTGAACGTGTCCATAACAATGTTTTGTTATGGACACGTTCACACTGTACTGTACTATAATTATAGCGTAGTCTGAAACCAGCTTAAAACTCACCACAAAATGCCCTCCTCGCCCGCTAGCATGGTGCACGATGCAATCGGTCGCCTTTTTTTAAATTGGTGGAACAGTTGTACAAAGTAGGTTAATGTACGAATGTGCTGTTACATGGCTTAACTTTGATTCATGTTGATATTTAAATAAATAAAAAACTAGATCTATTTTAATGTATTTTGTGAGGAGAGTAAATCAAATCAAATTACTGTTGAAATTCCTATATAAGTTGTGAGCCGTACATTTCATGTTTTAAAATATTTTTTTTTTTAATTAGGCTATTTTGTCGTTAACTAGGAGTCGGGATAAAAAATACCTCCATTTTAAATTTCAGAAAAAAATAAAGAAACTTTCATTGACCTCCTTGCTAATAAAGATGAGAAATGCACGGTTCCCGCGCAATAAAACAATTTACACAACGGAATTGCGGGTGTCATCTAGTATTAATATAAGTAAGAGGTCTGGATTTTAATCCATAATGAATAATCCCGATTCAGCTCCACGAATGATTAACATAATCCTGATTTAGGAAATTTCTCGGCTGATTGAAATTCTTGGTAATCGAAAATCTATAAAATTACCATTAGTATTCATACCTATGGACTTACACACTCAGGTCTCGTACAAAGAACTTACAATGTATGGCCCGCCGGTGTAGTTTACCGGAGGTTCCGGGGGAGGCTCCCGAACGAAGCGCGCATCACGTCGCCGAAAGAGACTTTACGTGATAAAGTGTAGTGTGATTGTGTGTGTGAATGTGTAAATAATATAATATATTAGGATAAAATAGTTCGGCGTGCATCCGTTGCGCGTTGTCTGATTGCCATAACACAAGATTTTACTTAGCATGGGATTAGACGACGTGATGTACGCTACCTAGCTTTTAAACTATTGTTTAATATTGTATGCTTAGTAAAGAATTTGAATTTGAATTTGAGAATCATAATTTTATTATGTTTATTGATTCAAGAAAACCTTTCTGTACAACTTGTAACAAAACAATGTGGGTTTAGGGTGTTTATGTATCCCATGTTTAGTTCACTATAAAAGTAGCAGCGCTGAAAGAGCAACTTTTTTCACTTTTGTATGAGCAAGCTCCTGACGCTGCGGCGCTTACCCATAATCACAAAAAAATTTGCTCCATCAGCGCTGCATTCACAGTCATTTCTATACATGGGACATAATATACAAAGTACTCACCCTTTAGTATTATCACTTAGTTTTGTTTCACCCTGTATATAGTTACCCCTTGTACCACACTAGATGCTACTTGCAACTTTATCGCGTCGAATACAGTTGATCTTGATTTAACCCATAAAGTTAATATACCTGGCGAAAAAGAGCAACAATCTCGAGCTGTCAAACGAAATTGAAATTGATTTACGTCTGTGTGTAAAAATTTGTTTACGTATACACTTACACAAGCATCTTTCTAAGAGATTGAATTCTCAACGTGCCGATAAGTGCCGACTTGACGTCAAACAGATGAAAAAAGTGGTTCTGCTGTCATGTATCACACGTCTCTTTCTACCACGCAGTGTTACTGATAGTGACATCTCGCTTGCTCAGGCCTTTATTTCTCTATTCCGCTAGGTATATTAACTTTATAATTTAACCGCACATTTTTTATAATAAAACTGTCGCATATCCTTTCGAGAGCTCGAGCATCTATCCGTGTATTCAAAAAATTTTGTACAATTCACAATAGGTTCGCTAGTACCAAGGGGCAGTAGGCAGATAGGAATTAATTGAAACAGAGACCTTGTTAACAAAATAATATGGATATTTTTTTAATTGTGAAATAATTGTTACAACTTTTGTGACTTAAAGATCACATAGAATCTTCAAAAGTCAGTAAATCAAAGACTTAGCCTGGGGTCACACGATGTCGTCCTTTGAACGAAAATCAGGGGAATGAAAAAACAATTTCGTTTATGTTTTATTTATTAACATCCCCATGCCGATGTATTTACAAAACCGGGGACATCGTAAAAACTCGTACATACAAGAGCACGACTACCGAGGAACCTATTGCCACAGTATAAATATACAGTAGTGTAACTCACGGATGAATTATTACTTAGTTATATAAATTAAAATTGCTTAACGCAATATCTAATAAGCTTGCGATATGACATTGTAGTGTTTTGCTACCTAAAGTTGTCTGAAATCACGTTAAGTCGAGCGTAGTAAGAAGACCGTCTACTGTTTATATTTATACTGTGCTATGACGTATGCTACTCTATGTCTTACTTTACAAGAGAGGGAAGTAACAGTGGCTGGACAGTATAAATACGCGAATTGAAAACAAAAACTTGAAAATACAAAAAAAATATATATCAAGAAAACAAACGAAAAACAACTCAGAACACTTATAAAACTATTTCCATAATATCTTACATGTACAACATATAAACAATTTTACTTCGAAAATAAGTATTTCGTAGTTGATGAGTGAGATGAGAACACACTTTTAAAATGTATTGTGTTACAACAAAATTTGTCGCACAATACATATAAAAATTGTGGTACCTTATAGTAGGAAATATTATAGTCAGTAAATTAATATTAGTAACAAACATAATAAATATTAAAACTACACGAAATAATGCTGGTTTTACAAAGTGAGGTTATGTTAAATATCAATTCGCGTACCAATACTCTCCTAACGCTATAACAGGAAAGAGAAACTTATATTAAAATGGAAAACAGTATAGAATTTATTTATTTGTCATTATTTACTATAAATTTACGTATATAAAGACCGTCCTTTGTTGGATATTAGGTACCACATAAGAGTGTTAATTAAGTTAAAAAAAACAAATAACTTAACATTGAAAAAACTGGCATACTCATAAAATTCTATGACATTTAACAATTCAATACATACACGTTTTTCTTGGAAGTAGGTTAAAAACATTATAAATACTAATTCCTTAACAATCATATCACGATATCAATTGCAATCAAAAATTCACTAGGCGTCAAAAAATCAATACGGTATTTGTGAATGTTACGTTTCCTTAGTATTGTATTTCAATGGCAGAACTAAAAGGAGATATTATTAGCTACGGCGCTACGCAATCTCGTAGCAACGCTCTACGACGCTCGTAGCAACGCTCTACGACGCTCGTAGTGGAGGTCTACGAAACTCGTAGCAGCGGTCTACGACGCACATATTACGTAGCACGGCTACGCGATACGGTGCGGTCGCCATCATAATACGGCAATTAGTTCGGCTACGGTTGGCTACGGTACGTTCACTACGGTCGGCTACGTTACGGTTGCGGTTGGCGCAAATTACTATTACACTGAGACGGTATGAAATTACATTTGATGCAACAGACTTTCAGAAAATAATATTTTGTATATTATATAACTAGAAATAACTAACTAGAAATTCTTGTATAAAATTAACATCATTTCTACAGAAAAAAGTTACCAAGTGTGGAGCCACTGCAAAACTAGTACATAATTTAAATGGAAATTCTAGTTCAATCAAGACAGTCGAACAAATTCATGAATACTAAATCCTTGTTGCCGAAGGAAATATTTCCAGTTAACGAGTGTAAACACTTTTGTTACTACAATTGCAGACAGCGTTTATTGTTTCAGAAACTACAGTATTTAACCAACTTCAAAAAAGGAGGTTATCAATTCGACGCGTGTGTATGTAATATTTCCAGAACTGTCCAGTTTTTTGTATATAATGTTAATCTATAGCAGCTTCTGAACAAATGTACCAAATTTCAAAAGTGTATGTATGTTTTTATGTTTGTGCACGCACGTCTCCGGAACTGCAAGTCCGATTTAAGTGATTCTTTTTTTGTTGTACAACTTAACTTAGGGAATACTGCAAGTTTCATTAAAATCGGTTCAGTAGTTTTTGAGATACGGAATCTCAATTCTTAATTACGTACAATTTGAAGTTAAACTATCTTTTTAAAATACTATTATTTAAATTGTTAAGTTAAAAACTGGCACCATCGAAATAATTTGCTTAAATTATCCATTACGGTTAATAAAAATAAGAACTTATATAATAATTTGAGATCAAAATATTCTTAACACATATACAAAAATGGCAGCAACGCCATCATTTAATTAATTGTTACTATTTATCAATTCTGTTTATCAATTTACCATCATCATCATTATCATCCAACAAAGGAGGTCCTCAACTAACAGCGTTCTAGGAACAAAATCGCACTACCCCGTCAACTCAACAGTAAAATGTATTTACACGTCCTATTTACAAGTATGATATTTTATTACGTATAGGTTTGTATATTTACAAAACGAATTTACATTTATATTCACTTAACAAATGACTAATTGTTATAATTAATGGAAATCAACGTGTAAACAGTCAGAGTACACAACATTAATTGTGCAGTTCGTTTGCGGGAAATAGTTTCTGAAATATTATGTTTCGTTTCAGAAACTTCATATTTATGAAATGCAATGTACAACATTTTAACCCCCCCTTAAAAAAAATTGTATTCGATCTTTAGATTTGAACTGACAGTATCGATATTCTTAGTTCATCATTATCAGTTTGCATCCTTCTTAACAATGACAGTTATTTTTTCTTATTGTTTCATAATTATTTTACCATCGATGTATGAATAATCTAATGCATTCAAATAATTAATGCATTCACAATAATTGAAAAATTAAATCCTTCAAGTCGTAAATCTTTTTTTTCTAAATGAAAATTAGGGGCAAACGAGCAAACGGGTCACCTGATGGAAAGCAACTTCCGTCGCCTATTTACACTCGCAGCATCAGAAGATCTGCAGGTGCGTTGCCGGCCTTTTAAGAGGGAATAGGATAATAGGTGAGAGTAGGGAAGGGAATATGGTAGGGGATTGGGCTTAATCTTAATTAGCTTATGACTACTTTTTGATGAGGATATTACATTACTATTCAAATGACATTATTTAAAATAACTAGTACAATGTACATAAAAATGTTAAACATACTCAACAATATCCGCATCAAATTACGCTTAGCTTACTCTATGTATATTCTTAGCCATTAGTTTCATTTTATTTTTAAACTATCATTTTACTCCGTATTATTTTCATTGGAGCTTTCGACGAATGAAAAATACAAATTCATTTTATTTATCAGCTTCATTTGGAATGTAACAAATTCACTCGCTAAATTGGAATTCCATCGTTGAAGTTATTTTAAATTGCACCTAAATTTTGGTTTTAAACCAATATAAATATTTCGCTAAAACTAAATATTTTTTATATTGGATTTAAGCTGACGTATTTCGGATAGTTCTTGCTAAAATATGTCAGCTATAATTCCGTTTTACTATGTAGTAAGCGTAAAAAACTTGTGTTGTTCAGATTGACTGTGATAATAACAGAATCATGAGCATGCGTTTCTGTAGGCAGCTAGTAGTCATTACTGAATATGAAGCTATAAAAGAGCCTACCAATTTCATACGAATCATTTTCGATAGTGTTAACATTACAATAACTACAGGTGTCTACAGAAATTCATGCTCAGTCCTGTAGTTCATCATTCTGCTACTATGTACTTCGTAAATCTTTGTTTTAATTATTATTTTCTAAAAACAAAGATTTCTAAGCATTAACAAGACGAACAACTTGTAATCACAAATATGATAAAACTTTTAACATAATACTTCATCAACTTTGTGATAGTAACTGCATTAAAATAATTACAATTAATCAAATATCACCATCTGACGAAATCCCGAAGCTCCAACGGCGTGATCACCAGCCCATCATCTGCATGCGGCGGTGATGATGATGATGGCGGAGAGCGGGGCGGTCAGAGCGGCCGAGTTGCTCGTCTGCATCGCAGCGGGGTGCTCACCTGGTGATGAAAATATTGGTTAACATACTATGGTCCATACTACAAGACTATTTAACTATACTAGAGATCACCCAATGGTCGAAATTGGACCATAATTAAAAGAGTATAATTCGTATGTATAGACTTGTCACTCAAAAATCTGTCATCTTTCCTAGTGTGTGTTGTAGTGTGTGTATTATTTTATTTGTAAAAAAATATATGATAAAAGCATAATTTCAAAATAATATTAGCTCGATGCACTCCTTCACCATATAAACTATAACTGTGCAAAATTTCATGCACCTACGTTTCCCCAGTTTTCGTCAAAAGTGATACAAAGTTTTTCTCTCCGTATAATATATAGATAATATGAGATTTTCTTATATATATAAAATTCTCGTGTCACAGTGTTTATGCGCGAACTCCTCCAAAACGGCTCAACCGATTTTAATTAAATTTTGTATGTACCATCGAGGAAGTTGATTCCTATGCAATTGACAGACCAACGTTATTTGGTCGAATATGTCAATTCAATGTTAATTGTGATTTGTCAGCTGGGTTTGACGTAACGCAATCAAACTACTTAGGTCCCCGATTTGCATTCGTTAGGCCTGAGAATACTTTTTTACTTTTTTTCAGTAAAAAAGTAAAAAAAATTATAGTATCAGTAAACTAGAAATATTTATATGGAAAAACAACGATTGCCGGGTCAGCTAGTTTAGTATAAAGTTGTGTGGCTTGCCTCGTGGTTAAGGCCACATCCTACAATCTTCAGAATATGGTGTCTATCACGAAAGCTATTTCATGATTACATCAATAGTTTAAGAGAAAATTACATTTTCTACGCTATTAACTGGTATACTAACGTAAGACACACATAGATTTTCATAGGGTTCTTATTGAACAATATTGATAGAAGTAAAATGATTATCAGTTCTTTCGTCTACAAATAATAATATGCTTTTCATCCTAGCAGAATATCATAATAAATAAAATAAATTAACTCATAATATTCTTATATACTTACATAACGTAAGTAGTTTAATAAGGATAACTCCATTAAAGAGGTTTAATATAAGTCGTTATTTCTGAAACTTGGATATTAATATTTTGTTTATAATTTACACACAGTTTTCACAAACGAATAAACTCCATTCCCTTTTGATGTTAACTTTAATATCAGGTTAATAAGTGCTATATGCTTGTCAATAATTATTTATGAAGTAAAATACTGAATTTATAGTAATATAGTACAGTATTAAAATAATAATTTAAACGGTAAAGTTTTTGGAAATAAATTAAAAAAATATATATATTTTTATTCAAAATGGGTATCATGATACGCTTTTTGAAAGCCGAACGAAGAAACTACGATGCCTGCCACCGGTTCGGGAACTACCCCGCCGAGAAGAATTGAAGGAAATTTGGTTTTCCAAGCAAAAGATTAGCTCATAAAAGTAATGTGCTATGACATCTAGTGCCTTAACCAATGAGTTGACTCACTACTACTAAAAATACTAATATTCATGGTTCTAAATTAGTAATATGTTAATCACTTATCCAAAAACTTGTATTCCTCCCGTGAGATACCGTATTAACTGAAGAGTTAACGAAGTTAAAAGCTAATTTGGAAAGGTCTGTGCCCTGCCCTGCGGTAGCAATTGTTATTAATGTAATATTTGTATAGCCCTAGTCTAGTTTCCTATATAAATACTGCGGAATATTGTATTAAGATTGATATATTATTGATATTACACATATTGCGTAGAATAAAGGTTTCCAATTGACCTTCTGTGTTTACTCGCAAAGTTCAGGAGCACAAGTGTAAAGTAGTTCATAGAAAACGAGAAGAAAAATTGACTCAGTAAATGTCTTAAATCTTGTTTGATAAAAAAGTTTATATGTTTTAAAGAAGAAAATTTAATCAAAATCTGTTTTGTATTTCTTGCTTAAAAGCGTAACAAGTCCTTATTATTTAAACATTAATTAATAGAACAGCTAGGCGTTGTCAATTATTTTCAGTTTTCAATTGTAATATTCGGAACAAAATTATTTTTGATTATGTACTTTATTAGTAATCAAAAATAATCGGCCAAGTGCAAGTCGGACTCGCGCACAAAGGGTTCCGTACCGTTATAAAGCGAAAATATAGTGTTTTTTGTATGAGAGCCCCCCTCAAGTATTTAATTTATGTTGATTTTATTATTTAATATCAAATTACAAATATAAATAAGAATTTAGTGAATATTTTAAGTACCTACCTGTTGCCATTATGGATTACGAGCAATAAGGGCCAAAAAAACATGTTAATGTATGGGAGCCCCTTATATAATAACTTTACTTTGTTTTTTGTATTCGTCGTTATAGCGGCAACAGACATACACAATCTGTAAAAAATTCAACTTACTAGCTATTACCGTTCTTGAGTTACAGCCTGGACACAGACAGACAGACAGACGGATAGACTTCGAAGTCTCAGTAATAAGGTCCCGTTTTTAGGGTTCCGTAGCCAAAAGGCAAAAAACGGAACCCTTATAGATTCGTCATGTCTGTCTGTCTGTCTGTCTGTCTGTCTGTCTGTCTGTCTGTCTGTCTGTCTGTCCGTCCGTCCGTCCGTATGTCACAGCCACTTTTCTCCGAAACTATAAGAGCCATACTATTGAAACTTGGTAAGTAGATGTAGTCAGTGAATCGCATTAAGATTTTGATACAAAAATGGAAAAATTATTAAAATTTTTAGGGTCCCCATAGGTACTATCAGAGAAGTTGATTCCAATGCAAATCGGGGACCTAAGTAGTTTGGTTGCGTTACGTCAAACCCAGCTGACAGATCACAATTAACATTGAATTGACATATTCGACCAAATAACGTTGGTCTGTCAATTGCATAGGAATCAACTCCCTCGATGGTACCTACAACTGAAACAAAATTTTTTTTTTCATCTAAGCTATGCGTGTGGGGTATCTATGGATAGGTCTTGAAAAATAATATTGAGGTTTCTTGTATCATTTTTTTCTAACCGGAATAGTTTGCGAGAGAGACTCTTCCAAAATGGTAAAATGTGTGTCCCCTCCCCCTCTAATTTCTAAAGTAGGGGCATGATAAGTCTAAAAAAATATATATGATGTACATTACTATAAAAACTACCAACGAAAATTGGTTTGAACGAAATCTAGCACGTAGTTTTTTTTATACGTCATAAATGGTAAACCTTAAATTAGCTTTCATTAAATCAACTGAAACATAAAAATAAATCAAAACCCTTTTAATTTCATAAAACATAAACCTTATTGTTGCTGCGGAACCCTTCATGGGCGAGTCCAACTCGCACTTGGCCGGTTTTTTTATCCTTAGGGTACGGAACCCTAAAAATGTTCTACCCTGAATATAAAGTATACATTATAATCAAATACATTATAATATATCAAAAAGCTTACTACGTAGTTGTATTTCTGCGTGGTAGTATGTAATATTTTTATTTGTGATAGAGGTGTAAATTATCGGTATCAAAGGTGAAGGCATTTCTGCAAATTGCGTTAAGACATTATCCTCGCACAGACGATTGAACGAGATTTGATTCCCCCCTCTGCCTTAACTACCTTGCGTACTTAAAGAAGTCCCCTTATCACTCACCATTCAGCACATGCACGCTGACGCTTGCAGGATGCGCGTTGTTCGGCACACACGTGTAGTTGCCGGAGTCGGTCAGCGCCGCCTTGGTGACTAGCAGCTTGCTGGTTGTGCCGCCTTCCGTCTTCTCCGTCTCCAGGCTAATGCCGCCGCGCGGTGAGTCGAAGTCGATCACTGTGCTGCCGTGATACCTGGAGAAAGAAGAGCTAGTAGAATGGAAGTATACCAAATGTATGGAATACATCGTTTTTAACGTCTGATGAAATTAGAAGGTGTCGTGTTTTTCTGTGTGTAGCATCGTTGCATTCAAGCGTGTGGGCCGAGTACTTTGATATTTTTTGTTTGCAAGCTTGCATAATCTAGAGTGTTTTTAACAATAATTTATCATCATCAGCAAGGTCAGTGCTGGATTTATTTTATAATTTCTTTATTAAGGTTATCATTATTGTTGTGTAGTTAAAATAGCATTTTGTATCGTAGTGCTTTATTTGTAAAGAATAATTATTATGAAGTCCCGTAACAAGTATATCACCATGGCAACCTCCATCCAACTCCCGCTCATAGATAATATAATGTAGAATATATATCAATTATTTTTAAAGAGGCTTATAAACTTCGGGCTATGGGGCCAGTCAAAAAACAGTCAGAGATAGTATAATCTGAACATTGCCAATAAATAAAAATACTTTTAGCCTATAATTGGTATTTGGTACAAACATAATTATTAAGCTCATGGTTTCTATTATAAATAATTGAAATTTAATGTCCTATCTCATTTATTGTAGAAATCAAATATTATAATTTTCAAATAATCAGTAAAGAAAAAATCTAATCAGTACATAATTCTCAAAAGAAAATTGGAGGCACGTTCTTGAAAATTTAACGCATTTCCATCAAATTACAAGCCGTATCGAAAAAGTTTGGAATCCTTGCATAAAATTAACATAAAATTGAAAACTGAATATTCTAAGGCCTAGAATATTGTTGTCGGAGGTCGGATTCTAGATTGAATACTAAGTACTCTAGGCTCTATTCTTATACCTAGGCTTTTGTCGTGAGCCTCCAGACAGATCGTTATAGAAGATTCTTGACATTCGTCAGGTCAAATAAAATGTTACTCCATTTTGTTGACATTTGGACAATTATTCTATAAATGGGCAAAAAATGTATTGTAGTCTTGTTTTAATTTTGGTTAAAAGATAAGATCATTTTGAAATGCCTAAGGGCACTTGAAATAATGTTCTTAATTCAAGTATTTGTTCTGTACTTATAAAATAATTTTCTTTTTTAAATATCAGTACAATTATTATTGAAATTTATTGTAATATCATAGATTGCCTGAAGGTTAAGTTTTATAGCGGAAATAACTAGTATATAATATTATTAACTAGATATTGCAACTTCGTTCCTTCGAACTTACAGTTTTTCTAAAATAATTTACCTAGCCTCTATCAGCTGTAGATTTTTCATTTCACTGACTTTCAATTAACTATAAATTTTCATTCGTCCAACTGAATAAACTGACTATTTAGTCCATTAATTATGTAAATACATGTTTAAGCACTGAATTCATCCATTATTAGAAGTCTAGACCGAGCGCTAATAGCCGTTATTATGTAAATGGTAACGACTCGTCGGCCGGCCCCTGGACTATGTCGCGATAAACATCGCTAATTATGGTGTAAGAGCCGCCCTGATTTGTTGATATGAAGCCGTTTTTGTTAATGGTGACGGTTACTGCTGTGAATTTGAATCACAATGGCTAAATAATATCTAGTAAACTGTATTTAATGTAAGACTCTAACCGCCGTACTCAGAGCCGTTTAATGATGATTAACCTTCAATATAATGAAGAGTTTGACAGATAATGTATGGGGCTTATGTCAAAATTTTGAATTAATTTCATTTAAGTAATTAATGTTCCACTCTGAGTACGGCACTAATAGCGCGCTAATAACTTTATGACCCTTAAAATGGCAAACGTTGACAGTCATCACATTGACACCTTAGATTTTTGCTGATTTTTGTTTGAAAATACTAGGAGTGCTAAGAAGAGTTCATACCACTGAAAATTATTTTGTTAGTAATATTCCTCCAACCATATTATTATATTATGCGTAGAAAACACAAATCTATTTTTGGATAAGTTGTAAATATATTTTCTTCGCGAAACCCAACCAACAAACAACAAATCTTAACCCTAAAACAGCAACTGGTGCTTACAACACCGTTGTAATTTTTTTCGGTAAAATTGACCCAGAAAACTTTATCAGTAATTACAAACAAGGCATTTTATTTTCAACGCTTATAAATACAAATTGGGTGGAACCTTCCCATCCCTCGGGAACCTTGCGTAATCAGGGCCGAAACAATAACTCAATAATGTTATACTTAATAATTCCGGGAAGAATAATGGCGCTTAGAAATTGCGAAGGGATTTAGCTGACAAAATCCATCTGTGTTATAATATTATATAAAAGTTTTACGATAAAACATTGTGTGATAATAATCATTTTTATGTTTTTATTTAATTCTAGCTGACTTGGTAAACGTTGTTTTGTCATATTATGCGTTGTGGAAATAATTGCGTTGTAGAAGTAAAACCGTCAATAATTAGGAGATATTGATCTTGAAGTCTGCTGCTGCTGCTACTGCTATTTAATGGTACTAATATCGTCTATCCATATTTTATGTAGATACATATAAAGTATAAACTAACATGGGTACTACAAGTTATATGTATATATTGCGACATACGCGACCAACTCGAGTAACGAGTGTAATATCTTGTACGACTCACGTGGCGGGTTAAAGCAGTTATGTACTCGGATTAACCCCACAGCGCTCCGCTCAAGTGCCCGCGTATTATTTTAAATTCCCACCACTTGTGAAAATTATGTTTTTAGTTTCAATTTTCCTCGAGTTATCCGCGGAAAATGTACTCGCGGTTACGTGTGTTTCTTTTTTCTTTTTATAGTATTTCTATTTTAATGTGCCTAGGTTAAGTTTAAAAGTGGAATTATAATAGATTTAAATAATATGGGACTATGCGCCATAAAGTGACAAATTTTAATTTTGATTTTCTAACTTTGCTTTTTATTTATCAATTTCTTATGACTTCGATTCATAATGCATTAAAACCTTCATTGACATGGTACTTGTGATCCATGATGATGTGTTGTGAACTTATATTTTAACATTGCATTTAAAGGGTTAACTTAAGCCTTACACACAATTTAATTAGGTATTGGAGTACATTATAAGGTTGAGTCAAAATAGATCCTGAAGGGTCCCAGTGACGTCAAAGCTACAAGGAAAAAAAACATGCTAAGAAAACATTAAAATCGCGTAGCAGTGCCGTTAAATCACGTTAACACACACATACGTGGTAGAGCATGCTGGCACGAATGGGCCAGCTCGACCGGAGAAACACCACGGGTGTTTCGCCGAGTGAGTGAGTTTACCGGAGGTTTTACACCTATTCCCTCTTAAAAGGCCGGCAACGCACCTGCAGCTCTTCTGATGTTGCGAGTGTCCATGGGCGACGGAATTTGCTTTCCATCGGGTGACCCGTTTGCTCTTTTGCCCCCTTATTTCATAAAAAAAAATATATACATAAACTTACCACAGTACAGAGGCGCTAGATGGCGGCGAAGAGTGCACGTTGACGGAACAGGTCAGGCTGATCGTGCTGCCCTTCTTCACGTACACATCTTGAGAACCCCAGATCGTGGCCGCAGCGGCTGAGGGAAAGGCAATTTTAGTATGTGGTGATAGAGTTAAAAATCGGTTGGTCGGCCTTAAGATAATGGTCAGTACAGTTGTTTGAAAATCGAACTTCTAATTTGGTAACAGAATTGACTAGATTTTATACAAGGGAAAATGGAACTTATTGGGTTGTAATAGAATCGGAAATCATAAGCTTGTATAGTCGGTCAGCTAAACAACTTAGATCTTGCTTGTAACTCCGTATGTGTAAAAATGGACCTTAACTCGTTGTAATAAAGTCTAAAATCATAAGCACGTTGTCGGTCAGCTAGACAACTTAGATCTGACTACCTCTGTATGTGTTTACTGTTTAGTAACTTACTAGAACAACCAAGCACAAGTAACAACTTTGAGTGTCGAAAGCCAACTTAGAACTCGCTTAACAGTGTACTTTACATTCTACAAAATAGTTTATTGTCATACAAGTTATACATAAAGATTTTTTGCTAGAATAGTATAATATATAATAGCTCCCACACCGGTTTCATTGAAACCAGGCCAGCTACGCAGGAGTATTTTTATAGTGCCAAAGTTTGTGCGAAGTACACAAGAGCACTCTCTATTCCTTTACTCTCATAACCCAGTGGGACGGAAGACCGACACGACCGGCGAGAGATCAGGCGCAGGACCGACTTTTTACATGCCCATCGCATGGATTATCTTACTTGTCAGACAATCAGGTGATCAGCCTGCATTGTCCTAACCAAACTTGGAAATATCATGTTTTCAACGCGGGAATCGAACCCACGACCTCCGAGTCAAGAGCCGCGCTCTGTACCACTAGACATTTGTTGTACGGGGCAAAATAATTTTGAATACTATAGTATAGTATAATATTATATTACCGCAATGTTGGCACGCTAGACGGCAGTACTAGCACAGACAGTAAACAAAAAGCTCTGTTCGACGTTTAACAATGTTTCAGTCCATATTTTTATAAGACGTGTGCAACATGTTGGATTTTGGTCGGATTACTTGCTGTATGTGCTAGTAAATAGTAGCGCTCTCTGCTCCGATCTTTGTAATATTCCTCACTAGATGTCCCGCGTGGCTTCGCCCGCGTAAATTAGTAATTTTACGGAAACCGTACATTTTCCCATAAAAATAGCTATAAATACTCCTTTCACGTGGTCTACTCTATATCTGTGCCAAATATTGCTCCAGTAGTTCGTGAGATAAACCCTTTCTAATATTTCCCCCGTTTTTCTCACATTTTCCTGAGTTTCTTCGGTCGTATTAGTCTTAGTTACCCTTAATCCTAAAAATATATGCTATTTTCTAATCTAATTTTTATTCGATTAATCTCTCAATTCTATGTTTGTGGGCTCATTCGATGGTATAACTTACACGTGTAACACATTTAATCAGGTGTCACGACCGACCCTTTATGCTCACTAAACATGTCAGGACCTTTGTGAAACTCACAAGACGGTGAAAACGTTAATGGTTACCACGTGTTGAACTAACTGGGAAGTTTGATAGTATTTTATCTACTTTATAGTTATTTAGTTTTAAAGCTCTTCTACTTATAAGGCTCAATAAACACTATCGCGGATTGGAACGGAAGCGACTTTTTGCAACAAAACTGTACTAAATTAAATAACATTGAACTACCATACAATTAGTACTCACCTTTGGTAGGAACCAATTAAGAATCTTTACCAGAAGCCTAACTGGGCACTGCAAGCCCAACAAATACCTAAACGTAAAAGGTATTTGTAGCATAACGACTTGCAGATTCTGTGAGGAGGAGGATGAGACACCTATTCACCTTCTCATCGACTGTCCTGCTCTACTATAACAGAGCAGGAACAGGCTTGGTCGCCACGAATACTCGAATAATAATCCACAGAGGGAATTCGTGGCACCAACCCCAACCATATCGTTCAATTTATGAGCAGTATTGGGTTGGGGATGATACTCTAGTGCGAAGGAGTCACAATAGATCCTCATGGGTCGCAGTGACGTCACGGCTATAGCGACCTACGCTCTTTAAAAAAACTACAATATATTATATACAACTAGCTGTCCCAGCAAACGTTGTTTTGCCATATAAAGTATTTTGCTCATATTATTTTATTGAAGTGACTAAATAAGTATAGCACATGGCAACGTCCATCGCTATCCCGTCGCACGAACAATGGTCGCCATCAGTCTCGAGTTGTAATAATTTACTATTATTTATTCAACAAATGCACTTATCAATATAAAAAGTAGATAGTAGCCAATTCTCAGGCCTACTGACATTGTGACACGAGAATTTTATATATAAGATTAGGATAACATGAATTTTTAAAGCGAAAACTAATACCATGACGTTTGTCTCAAACAAACGTTTTGTACGGAACGTAACGAGCACAAATTGAAGTCACTCTTTCAAGCGGGTTTTCATTAAAAGACGTCTATACAGTGTAATCTACACTCTTGATATTATAAATGCGAAAGTGTGTCTGTCTGACTGTCTGTTACCTCTTCAATCTTCATGCCCAAGCTGCTGAACTGATTCTGCTGAAATTTGGTATAATATAATAATAACTCCCCCACCGGTTTCGGTGACGGGAGCCAGTTTTATGGAAACCAGGCCGGTTACGCAGGAGTAATTTTATAGTGCCCAAATGTGTGAGCAGTACACAAGAGCACTCTCTATTCCTTTACTCTCGTAACCCAGTGGGACGGAAGACCGACACGACCGGCGAGAGATCAGGCGCAGGACCGACTTTCTACATGCCCATCCGACGCATGGATCATCTTACTTGTCAGACAATCAGGTGATCAGCCTGCATTGTCCTAACCAAACTTTCCGCGCTCTAAACCACTGGACCACGCAGGCGTTATTTTGCTGAAATTTGGTATGAAGATACTTTGAGATTCGGGAAAGGACATAGGACACTTTTTATCCCAGAAAAATGTAAGGTTCTCGCGCGATAAACTAAATTTAGCGTAACGTAGTTGGGGGCGTCATCTAATAGTATGATGTACCTGTAAAATGTTTACTTGGATATTACTCGAATGCCAACTACTCCAAAACCGGTAAGTGCAAAATGACATTCATCTTAAAGCGCGAATTCTTAAGTTCCGCTTTAAAACTCCAAAAGGTACATTTGCGGGACTCCACAAATGTACAAAATATTCTGTACATTTGCGGTGAAATTAAGAGCGTTTTCAATCGCGGGACAGTTTGAAAGGTGGGACGGCCGGTAATGGGTCTTCTGATGATAAAAGCCACTTTATTTTTTAACTTTTCTTTTTCATCTCTGTTAAAGATATTTTGTTATAAAATGGACAATGGATATCGTGATAGTGCTGTTGTAGAATTAGAATAAGTGTTCTCCTTGTTTAATACACCGTTTGTTTCCTATCAAACTACAAAATGGTATTTTCCCTACAAATAATAAACTAAGGAAGATAACTGCGTCAAAAAAATTGTCCACGAGCCTACAAAATGTGACACTAATACGTATGTATACTTTATGCATGTATTCGCAATTTTGTGTTTTTTGTAAATTTGAGTGGCTTTATTTCGTGTGTGTGTTTCGTTGCTATTGCCATATTTTAGTATGCGAAAAGGAAGTATGGGAGTTACGTTTCCTTAGTTTTTATTATTCGTAGTATTTTCCTAACATAATATTAAACGAGCTACATCAATCGATGCGTAAAATATTATAATCGGGGTAGTGGTATTGAACAATCGCTTCATCTTTAACCCAAAAAAAATTGCATAAAATATTCTATAAACACATGCGCTGGGTGTTATGACTTATGCAAAATGTAAAATGATTATGATTCTGAAAGTTGCCAGGAGACGAATGGATTCATTTTTAATCATTTCTTTTTTGTAAAAATATTACCAATATGACTCTTGAGCAACATTCAAAATCTTAAGCTGTTCTCATATTTTGCATACTCCACTCTACCGAGCACCGCTTTATAATATAATGTGTTAGTATTTCGAACCGGCTTTTATTTTTAATAATTAGTTTAATGATTTTACTACTCCTATGAATTTGTTACCAGAAATTCCATAATTTTACAAACGCTCATTCGGTTATGTGTAAACACTAGACATCTAAATCTATTTATAAATGGACAATGAATCGCTCATTACATCCAACCATTTACTTACAATTCACAACAATTTGAATGAAATTAAATAAATATTACTAAATAATACATAAAAGCTTTGGTACCCCATGGTACCAAATGTAAGGCAAAGCGCTATTTTGGACGAATCTGTATGAAATTGACAACAAAAGCGTTTGTAACTCAGCCTAGGTAACAAATAATTATAGCACTAGGTAGTCCATTCAAGCGCTTATTGTATGAAGTTGTATGGGAAACTCAAATGTATGTAAAGCTTGGTACCCAGGTACCAAATGGATATAAGTACATCAAGCGCTTATTATACGAAGTTGTATGACTAGAAAGCTTGGTACCCAGGTACCAAATGGATGCTACATCAAGCATATATTGTATGAAGTTGTATGGACAACTAAAATGTATGGAAAGCTTGGTACCCAGGTACCAAATGGATGCTACATCAAGCGCATATTGTATGAAGTTGTATGGACAACTAAAATGTATGGAAAGCTTGGTACCCAGGTACCAAATGGATGCTACATCAAGCATATATTGTATGAAGTTGTATGGACAACTAAAATGTATGGAAAGCTTGGTACCCAGGTACCAAATGGATGCTACATCAAGCGCATATTGTATGAAGTTGTATGGACAACTAAAATGTATGGAAAGCTTGGTACCCAGGTACCAAATGGATGCTACATCAAGCATATATTGTATGAAGTTGTATGGACAACTAAAATGTATGGAAAGCTTGGTACCTGGGAATCGAACCGGAGGCTGAGGCGCGGGGGTGTGGGACTCATCTGGAAGTAACACAAACACTTAGGGTGGGATAGGAGAACTGATAATAACGATGAGTATGAGTTTTTGTCCCTTTTCACCGTGAGATCAACGAAAAGGTACTGACAGATGCCATTGTTACTTCTTAGGGGCGCTGCTCCTTGTCATTGTCATGTCGTTACGGTGAAAAGTGAAAAGAACTCGCACTCAAAACACAAATTAAAATTATAAATCACAACGATTTGGACGATCAATTGCCTGCAACTTCATTTGTTACGTATTTTTTAACCTATCATATTATGTCCATATCATTAGAATTAGCCAAGTAGTTTCGGAGCCTCTTCGATCTAAATGGTATAGATAATAATAATACTACTTATTTAAAAACAAAAAAAACTTTTTTTTTTTAATTTTAACAAATTAATGCATTGTCATTGGCACTTAATACGTATGCAAAGTTTCGAATTAATTAGACTACTATAATACTAGGACTACTATATTAGGAGATAGGTAAAAATCGTGCTCAAAAATTCTGTGACATACATACAGCCCAAGCTTATAATAATAATAATAATAATTTTTATTTGCAAAAATATCGTACAGAGGGTGATACAATTCAAGCAGTGTTTCACATATTTTGTCGATTTTTTGACGTGCAAAATGTTAAATAAATGTTAGTCAAGTAATTAGAATTTACTTACAGTTAGTTCGTTAGTTTTTACATAATTATCTACCTATATATCAAAATATTCATATTAACTAATTTAAGTTTACATCATTATTTGTCAAAGTTTTAGTTAGTATCATAATAACCATTCAGACCTAATGGAAGTATACTTATTACAATAATTTCCCCCTTATATTATGTCGAAATTAAATTCATCGTGATTCATTTACAATAATAATTGAAATATAGTATGTCAAAGGACTATTATTCATACTAGATAAAAAACAAAATAATAAGACGAAGAAGAAGAAAGAAAAAATTCCAATGTCAATGGTTGTTTAGAGAGGTTATAAGAATATGGCCTAATACGTGGCATAAGGCATTGCATGGTACCTACTTATAAATATCTAACCAGAAATAGCATAAGACACTTCGTGATTATAGTATTACAAAATACAACATCTTACTTAACTTATAAAAGCGTGTTGAAATTAGTTTACAAAAATGTGCTGTACAAGATCAAAACTATCCCTACAAAGTTATACATCAGAATTCCAGCTTGAAATCATAGGTGCAGCATACATTCCCGCTGGAACAATCTTGGGCCGTGAAACTGGCTGCATATCGAGGCCACGTGACACGACGTGACGATGTGACAACGTGACAGGAGGGAAATGAGCGAAATGCTCATTACTGGCAAACTACTTTAAAAATAGCTCTATGGTAGTAGCTTGAAGTATCGAGAGATTTTGACGTACTCAGTGGCGGGGCAAGACCTAAATTTGATGAGGGCAAGATATAAATTGCGAGGCCTCCTAAAATATATTTTGCGAGGCCCCCTGGTGGATGACGCAAGAGGACGGATTTGTTGAGAGAAAGAATGTTTGATAATATTCAAACTGTTATTTATAAAACTTTTTAATAAATTAAAATTATAATAATTTTTTCAATTTTTAAAATTAAATAAACAAGGGGCGCGAGGCCCCTTATACCGTGAGGGCGGTCGTCCACGTAGCCTACGCCGCATCTGGACGTACTAATAAAATGTCATATTTACGCAGCGTTTTCAATGTATGCTGTATTAATTTTGTTTGTGATGTGCGTTGAAATCGCTGTTTAAATATTTTTATTGGTAAGTGAAATAAAAAAGGTATTCCAAACTATATATTACAATTTTCTAGGTTTTTTTACTTTTTACTAATCAAGACTTTGATTTGCAGATTCATACAGTTTTTACTTTTCCTTCGTTTTTTATATTTTATTTTTATACAGTCAAAGTTGCTATTTGAAAACACTTTAGATCTAAGAAAATTTATATTTCTCAAGTATTACCATAATGTTGTTAAAATAAATTATTAATATTTCAACAAAGTTTTCTGAAAAGTGAAAGGTAGACATCGCAGGCGGCGAAGATATTAAATATATTTTCATGTCATAGTAAAGTTTAATAAATTGTTTTATCTTGATTTATTATTATGTGAAAATATAATATAAAGAAATTCTCTAGTGTCCTCCCTTATATTTGATTACTTCTATGGCTCAGTTGGTTAGCGCGTCAACTAATGGGTCGTGGTAAAGATCTCTTTACTCAGGATTTTATTCAGGGTTCGAGTCTCGCCGAAGGGACAAAAGTTTTCATTGCTCCGTCATTTCGTTTTGCACACGTACTACAACTACAAGTTCTTCTAGAACTACCACGAAACCACCTGACACTGACAGGCTACACTGATGTGATGAAATTTGGTCCAAAAATATGTGACATTAGGGCGGTTTTCTGTTGTAACTTAAGCGCGGATCTGGTCCTCATGCGGGTGACAACATGCTTCTGGTCGTGCGTATTGTCCGCATGACTTAAAAACATTTATTATAGGATGCGGGCAACTTTCATGCGAACTAAGGCTTCGCTCTCGAAATAAGCAGGCAGCGGGGCGGGCAGCGGGGCGGGAGCGGCAAACGCTACGCACCGTTCGCTAAATGGCTTATCCATATAATCCATATAATCCATATAAATATATAGATTGTCCGCCCTTAGGGTCAATTCAGACCACAACGCGACGTGTAGATGCATATCTAATTTTGTATAGATTTGACAGGTTTGCATGACGTCTCACGAAATTAAAGTCTGTCGAATCCATACAAAATTACCCTAATTGTGTTGATATGTCGTGCTTAAAAGCATCATTCTTTAATGCTGTAAATAGTACGATATGACGTCATGACATAGTGACGTCACGGATAAACGTCACTCGATACTGCAGCGATCGCGTTTTTCACTGTAATTGGCTGAAGCAGAATTTGAGAGGCGCTTGATGTATCACCCCCCTGCACCCCCTGGGGTCCCGGGGAGTCCCGGGGGGTGCTGTAGTGGCTGATAAATGACGGTCCCGTTGCAAACAAGCGGAAACACTTTTTATTCATATTTTTTTGTTAATTAACTGTCGCCGGAGTGCGCGTTTATTTTCATCTTTACAGTGTGTTTTATATTTTTTTAACTGCACTGTTTGTTGTGTAAATATTGCAGTTCGTGTCAGTGGAAATACGGAATTCGTGTGTAATTAACAGGTATGTGAACAGCGTAGTAACTCTTACTAACAAGTCCATACTAATATTATATTATACAGCATGACTAGTGAGACATGTTCAATACTCGAGGACGTGATATTTGGTTAGTATATTAGTTGAAAAGAAAAATATAAAAAATTAAATCAATTGATCACTGAGTAAATGTAGCTTAAAGTTAAATAATTATTTAACCAACGCATGGACACCGCGCGCGGGAGGGTTAGCGCGCGCCGCGCCGGCCGCATAGTAATTTACTAGTGTCCATGATTCATTTATGTAAAGGGGAATTTGATAAAAAATTAAGTACCTAATTTTATTACATAATTATAATGAGAATCGAGTACCGAGTACTCTCCTTAAGTATCGATCATGTCTCACAAGTCATATAAATTGTATCTGTCTTTCCGTATGTTACCTCCTCAAGCTGGAACGGCTGCACCTAAGCAGATGAAATTTGTTAAAAATGAAAGACACTCTTTTGTATTAATAATCTCTGTACTCTTGAACGGACCAGACCAGTCGATGAAATTTGGTACTTAGAGACACGTCTTTTGAATTAATAATGTTAGTAAGGATAGCTGTGGATCACAAACATTTTTATTATGATAATATAATACTAGCTATTTGACCGAGCTTTGCTCGGTATTCAATGAAACACGAATAAAATGACATTTTATAAAAATGATTTTTATCTAGATCGATTTATCGCCCCCGAAACCCCCTATATACTAAATTTCATGAAAATTGTTGGAGCCGATTCCGAGATTCCAATTATAAACCTATATACAAGAATTGCTCGTTTAAATATATAAGATAAGGTTATGTATTTATCTATCTACCCTATTTGTAACTAACAAATTAGAATATATACTATTTATAAAATTATCTAAAGAGACCACATTCTCTACATTAAGTACTTACTATCTAAGTCTCAAGTCTAGGCGTCTAGACTCGAAACAAGCAATTGAAGTGAAATGTTACGCGACTGTTTCGCCGCGAATTAAAACTTAGACTTAGACTTTGATAAATTATAACGTGATAATTGAGTTTCCAAAACTTGGAGATGGATGAAATATTAAGTTTCTTTTGTTTCGATATTCAGTGGGTAGATTTTGCCCGCGACTCCGCCTTACGAATACTTACTAAGAAAACAGTGGATTTTTTGGATAAAATGTAGTGCGTATGTATCCAAGTCCTAAACTACTGCCGTATTTAATTTTATGAAAGTTTTTTGATTCTTGCGTGAAAGTGACACAATAATTGATATTTTATCCATTCATAAATAAGCCCTGACAATTTTCCATATTTATACAGTGTATATCGTAAAGCATGTTTATATGGGAAGTGTTTTAATTATGCCGCGTCTATTTTGACGACAATTTGACGCTGTGTTGTGACTTTATCATAACAACTATCGCATCGCCGTAAACAACGCCGTCCTTGTTTACACGAAATTAAAGGTTGACTAGAGGATTTGTGTTATTGTTGAAGATTTAACATTAGTATCTTGTTTACGTATCCTAGAATGTAGATAATTGACCTTTAGATACAATAATAATCAGATACGCTAGTTCTATTTCGGTCTATGGTGTTAAGGTATTAGTTAATAGCGGGTTTCTGGGAATTCCTATAAAATTAGCTCGCTAACTCCATGTCTCTAAAAGCAGAAGGAAAATCGTAGAAATTCGTAGACACAATTTTTTTATTAAAGTAATATGAATATTATCTATGGGTTTTTCAACGATATTCTTGTGTAGGTGAGTCATATTTAAGGGCGCAACAGAGATGCCAAACGAAGAATAGCGGCGGTCCGCCTAATTCCTTACATTAATACCGCACAATATATCCGAGGGAATGAGATACGTGCGTTGGCCGTGGACCAGATCCAAGGGGGACAGGGGGAGAGGGGGAGGACCAGGGGGGAACCCCGTTCAAGGGGAAGCAATCTTAATATGACTCGGGATAAATCGCACCGCGTGCCCGTCAAGGGTTATTTGTTTTGCGGGATTTTTGGTCAAAAGCGGGATATTAATGTCCCGCGCGTTACCAGAAACCTGATGAGACGATTGCGGCGTTGGTGATGAATATGGTGTCCTAAATATAGTATCACTGATTTAGGTTAATGACGTAATATGCGCAAGTTGTTTTATTTTCTGCTAGACAAAGTTTGTTGCTGAAGCTATGTGCATTATCGAAAGATAGATAATATTATAAGATAGTGCAGCAAGATAGTTTTGCTATCGGTGCGATCAATGTCGGTACAAAACAAAGTTTATCTGTCGCCCTTAGAAGAATTATTATTGAGGACTATAAGGACCACTCAAAACTAAGTCAGACACCGGAGTTAGTTTTAACTCTAGCATTTGCAGAAGCAAACTAGATTAGCACAAGAGCTTGCTTGTTCAAGATGGTTTTGATTTCGGGCCAAAACATCCTTATAGTTTTTTACATTGTAGTATCAGAGAAGTTGATTTATAACATTGTCACTAACAAATATATGGACAAAATTAGTCTGAAATAAAGTTTTATTTATTTATTTTATAATCAGATGGCGGACCTAAGAAATTTAGTTTGTGCTAAAAACTAACAGGAAAAGTAACTGAGATAACTAGACCAAATAAGGTCCGTCAGCCTATGAATCGTCGATGGTACATAAATGGCAGTTACCTTCAACGCTCAGATACACGGCCATGTTGATTTTGGGTTCCGTGTTGATCTGGCACTCGTAGACGCCGGCGTCGCGCGGCTGCACGTAGTCCACCTTCAGGTCCCAGTCGTCCGAGGGTTCCGGATGCAGTACGCTGAACCGCGCGTCGCCCGTGTACGTGAAGATGTGAGACGTCAGTATATGGAGGTCCCGCTTCCTCATCCATGATACCTGAAGGAATAGAATACATGTTAAATTCTTTGATAGTGAATTTTTTTTTATGAAAGAAGGGGGCAAGCGAGCTAACGGGTCACCTGATGGAAAGCAACTTCCATCGCCCATGGACACTCGCAGCATCAGAAGAGCTGCAGGTGCGTTGCCGGCCTTTTAAGAGGGAATAGGGTAATAGGGGAGGGTAGGGATGGGAAGGGAAAGGAATAGGGGAGGATAGGAAAGGGAATTGGGCCTCCGGTAAACTCACTCACTCAGCGAAACACAGCGCAAGCGCTGTTTCACGCCGGTTTTCTGTGAGAACGTGGTATTTCTCCGGTCGAGCCGGCCCATTCATGCCGAAGCATGGCTCTCCCACGTAAATAAATTAAGACTCACATATTTTTTTTAGGAGGCAAATGAGCAAACGGGTCACCAGATGGAAAGCAACTATCGTCGCCCATGGACACTCGCAACATTAGAAAAGCTGCAGGTACGCGGTTGCCGGCCTATGTTTGTAATAAAATCACGCTTGAACGATTTGAAAAAAAAAGAAAAATTGAGTAAAAATTTGAGTTGAAAACATAAAAATCTCTTTTTGTTGAGTTGTAATATGCGTACGTTTCAATGTTTATCATTCACTTCAATTGAGCAAAGGCCGAAGGATTGATGCAAACTCAACCTTATAAAATAGAGTTTTTTTAGAGTTCGACTATTATTTTCAGCCTGAATCTTTACAAAAGCAGTTATTAATTATTTCCTTTTCGTATCTGAATTTACCATATTATTATCTTGGGCTTATCGATATTGAAATGTATAAAATAATAAACCAATTAGTGGAAACTTTATGTAAATATTGCGCATAATAAGGATATTTTATTTACGAATAAAATTTGAAAAGCAGTAATTGGACGGTCTCAAAGTTTATGGATAATTCAAGAATTATTTTAAATTTAAAATAAAATGTTTTTAAAGAGTAATTGCTTAAATTATTTTCCTGTTCTGGTAATTTTTTTGTTGTAATTAGGGAAAGCCTCTGAGCGTCGTAATTAGCGAAGATGAAGCGATCAGCCTTAAATAATAACATTATGTTATGACGGAAATAAATTGTACATTTTATATATTTAACGACCAAAAATGCGTCAGGATATTTGGATATAATAAAAATTCAGGATAATTTTATATTTTTTTCTGAACAGTTTATAAATATACATTTAGAATCGTCCCATTTAGTGGCAACCACTACTTCGGTCTGAAACTATCCAGTACCTATAACAGAACCAACGTAAGAAACTTGCACTTCCATCTGATTATATTATACGTATTTTTCTTAGAGCGTCCGTGGCCTAAAGGGTAGACCTTTGGTTGGCACTCGTAGAGGGTGCGGGTTCAATCCCGGGTGGAGGCGTGTGCCAATGAGACATTTTCTGATCTCAAGCACATAATACGGACGCTAGTACGGTGAAGAAAAAAACATCGTGAGGAAACCCGCACATAGTTGGTCCCAGACGTATTGACTGTTTCTTTCCTCTGGACTAGGCCGACTATGTTGCGAGAATGCCGTATATGTGCTTGGGCAACCGTACAGACATTTAAATGTTGCCTCAGGCACTACAATATTTAAGGAGTGGTTACTTTGCTCTGAAAACACTGTCATCCACAACGAATGCAAAGGCCTAGTTTTTTATATTTCTTAGAGAAAATGGCAAATTGTTACATCAAGGTTCTCTAGTTTCTCCACACATCTACAACCAAAAATATGTTATATTATGTAAGTTTATACATAATAAGTGACGCCTGGCCCGAAAGTGTTTTTTTTTAGTGTAAGGTAAGGTTTTTTTAACTGGAAAAACTGTGAATCGCTGTCATCACAGGTTATTTAATTAATTATTTAATTTATCAATAATACAAGTTCATAACCTTAGCTCAAAGCTACTATGCGAGTACATAATATTATTGTAGGCGATTTTCGCTACCTTTCGCTTATTTATTTTATACAAGACTATTACATTGTAAATAATCTGTCATATAATAGCCAAAAAGAATAGCAATATTAACACTTATTGGCAAATATTTCAAAATAGCCGAAAAGCTATCACTAATAGCGACGGGAAATCCCCGAAAAAATATTAGATAATAACAGGCAATACATTATGCACTGCGGGACGTCACGGCTATTTGAGGGATCGCCATTAATATGGCGGCCAGTGGACCGCGGGCCGCTCAAAATTGGGTGTACCGATATTAGGGGCACAACATTTGGGCTGCGTCTTAGTGATAATATTTCCGGTATATAGGCAAAAAGTAATGTATAATATTATGTTACATGGTATATGGGCGTATGGGCAAAGAGTTTGAAGAATTTGGGTTATACGGACAAATTATTTCAATAGTTTGTTTAAGATCTATATTCTATACTAATTATTATAAAATAACGGAATTATGTTTTAGATACATCTTTGAGCTTAAGCGTCTGAACTCTGAAGCGATTTTAACGAAATTTATGTTGTTATGTCTTGGTGTGGATATACTATAACAGCACCGTGTCGTGTGGCATGCACACGGCACGGTGCGACGCCGCAACGTTTTGAAGTACTGTAGCAGCGACAGACTCGAGCGCCACCAATACATACAGCCCTCCCCGCCTCGTATCGATTCCGGTGCGCATGCGGTGCAGCGCCGGAGCGCACCGGACGGCGCCGTGTGCCATACCATTCATTTTTATATGTAGGAAACCGGAGCGGCACCGCTCAGGCGCCGCACCGCCGCCGCACCGCATCGTGTGGGATGGTACTAAGAGTATAGGCAAAGGACAAAGGATAGATTTTGACCTGAAAAAGTTACAGTTTTTGTGCGATACAAGATTTTTGTAGCGGGCAATATTTTGTATTTTAACTTTACTAATCTATACTTAGCCCCAATTTCACCAACGACCGTTAAAGTTAACGCTCGAATTAGTATCACGTTACCTCTTTCGTTTTTCTTATGAATGAAAGAGAAGACATGACATTTTAACAAGCTGGTAACACTAACAGACGTTGGTGAAATTGGAGTTTAATATAATAAAGCTGAAGAGTTTGTTTGTTTGAACGCGCTAATCTCAGGAACTACTGGCCCGATTAAAAAAAAATTTTAGTCGTTATTCGTATATAGCCCATTTATCGAGGAAGGCTATTATATTATTAAGCTAAGATAAATTGGAGGGAACAAACAAGAACTCAGGAAAATGTAGAAAAAACGGGAAAAATTATATGAAACTAGATGTCCCGCGCGGCTTCGCCCGCGTAAATTAGGAATTTTACGAAAACAGTAAATTTTCCCAGAAAAAATAGCTTATGTCCATACTCCCTTCACTTGGTTTACTCTATATCTGTGCCAAATATTGCCATAAAATTACTCCAGTGGTTCGTAATTTCTAATATTTCCCCCGTTTTTTCCACATTTTCCTGAGTTTCTTCGGTCGTATTAGTCTTTTTTTATGAAATAAGGGGGCAAACGAGCAAATTATTCACCTGATGGAAAGCAACTTCCGTCGCCCATTGACACTCGCAGCATCAGAGGAGCTGCAGGTGCTTTGCCAGCCTTTTAAGAGGGAATAGGGTAATAGGACAGGGTAGGGATGGGAAGGGAAATAGTCTTAGCATGATAATATATTATAGCCTATAGTCTTACTCGAGAAATGAGCTATCTAACATTGAAATAAGTTTTTAAATTGGACCTGTAGTTCCTGAGATCAACGCGTTCAAGCAAACATACTCTTCGGGTTTATAATATTAGGCAGGTATATATTTTTTTTTATCGCTTGACAAACTTGAGTCTCGATCTAAAAGACTATGAAAGTACCAATAACAGGGTCATTATGGGCTCATAAGTCATAACCATGGGACGATGCATGGTATAATATGGTAGTGATGATGATGATGATAATGATTAATGTAGTTTGCATAGTAGCTTATGCTTTCCGTTCTTAAAACAATGCCAAAACTCCCAAACTTGACGTATCTATAAAGAATCAAGAGTTCTCTCAGCACCTTCCGAACCACGGTATACCAGTTACACCTCGGTGCAAAATGTTATTTGTTGGTAGGTAGGCTTAGAATACATCTCACGAAACCGAAGTCACCACATGTTTCCCTATAATTTCTGAGGAGTTTCCTCGATTACTTATGGATCCTTTATCAGATCACCACTTTTGTGAATATAATACCAAATTGGGATGATACCCTATATACCAAAAGAAAATTTTTGAAAATCGGTTTACAAACAGTGGAGTAATCGTTGAACATAAAAAACGAACATAACACCTCCCCCATTTTGAAAGTCGGTTAAAATTATAGCCTATGTGTTACTCTGATGTATAGGCTATATTATTGTAAAGTTTTATTAAAATCCGTTCAGAAGTTTTTGCGTGAAAGAGTAACAAACATCCATACTTATTTTTATGTTTTTTTGGCACACATGAAGAATAGGTGGCACACGTGAAGGTACATAGGCTATTTTTGCGGAAAAATTTACGGTTTCCCCGAAATTCCTAAATTACGCGAGCGAAACCGCGCGGAACTTCTAGTTAATCATAATTAGAACCATTCTAACTTTCTCTAAGACCGTTTATAGTAGTTTAATTATTATTAGTTTGTTAATAACAAATTTCATCAAAATTATTTCAGCGGTTTAAGCGAACATATTTAACAGACACGCATACAGACAGAAATATTTAAAAATATATTATGAGGCATATTTAAATAAGAATAAAAGCAATATATTTCCAACGCCGCGTCCAATATAATTATGATTAAAGCAGTACGATATTAATTGGGGCGAAATTTTAATAATCCAAATGGTGACGTCAGAGACCCTTTAATTAAGAGATTGGAATTAGAAATTAATTAAAACCTGAGACCTTCCAGTGACACTCATTACCACTAAGACATTACAGGTGTCAACCTGTTGGAAGTTGACATCTGGTTAGAAATTATAAAGAAGTGAGAGTTGTCTTTTTAACTTTAATTTGAATCATAATTATAATAATAATAATAATAATAATAATAATATCTATGGACGCTTCACACCACGTCAGTCTGGCCGGCCTGTGGTAAGTACCTGAAGGACTTGTGTTACAGGTACCAGACAACGGAAATATATTTAATACTTTTATACTATACATGTATTTAAGATTTTTATTATATGACTAGATGTCCCGCGCGGCTTCGCCCGCGTAAATTACGAATTTTACGGAAAGCGTACATTTTCCCATAAAAAATAGCTTATGCCCCTACTCCCTTCACTTGGTCTACTCTATATCTGTGCCAAATATTGCCATAAAAATTGCTCCAGTAGTTCGTAATTTCTAATATTTCCCCCGTTTTTCCCACATTTTCCTGAGTTTCTTCGGTCGTATTAGTCTTAGCGTGATGATATATAGCCTATAGTCTTAACTCTTACTCGATAAATGAGCTATCTAACACTGAAATAAGTTTTTACATCGGACCTGTAGTTCCTGAGATTAACGCGTTGAAGCAAACATACTCTTCAGGTTTATAATATTAGGTAGGTATAGACTTTTTTTAATTATCGCTTTACAAATTCGAGACTCGATCTAAAAGTCTATGAAAAGTACCTATAACAGGGTCTTTATAAGCTCATAAGTCATAACCATGGGACGATGCATGGTATAATATGGTAGTGATGATGACGATGAATGTAATTTGCATAGTTAGCATATGCTTTTCGTTCTTAAAACAACGCCAAAATTCCCAAACTTGTATCTATAAAGAATCAGGAGTTCCCTCAGCACCTTCCGAACCACGGTATACCAGGTATACCTCGGTGCAAAATCTTACTTGTTCGTAGCATATGCTTAGAATACTTCTCACGAAACCGAAGTCACCACATGTTTCCCTATAATTTGTGAGGAGTTCCCTCGATTACTTATGGATCCATCATCAGATCACCACTTTTGTAAATACAATACCAAATTGGGATGATACTCTATATACCAAAAGAAAAAATTTGAAAATCGGTTTACAAACGGCGGAGTAATCGTTGAACATAAGAAAACGAACATAACACCTCCCCCATTTTGAAAGTCGGTTAAAAATGTATCCTATGTGTTATTCTGATGTATTAGCTTTGTCATTGTAAAGTTTTATTGAAATCCGTTCAGTAGTTTTTGCGTGAAAGAGTAACAAACATCCATACATCCACACATCCATACATCCATACATCCAAACAAACTTTCGCCTTTATAATATTAGTAGGATACACATATTTAATACACATCCATGTCCCACCGCGACCCGCGACCCCCGGCTTGAGCTACCAACGCGCTCAACACTTGAGCCACAAAGGTCGTCAAACATTATTGTGAACATTAGTTTACTTTTCATTATAATTATGCTTCGGCCATGAGCAAGCCAAAGATAATAGGCAGCTAATTTATATACTAGCATACTCTCAGGCTCCATTTATATTAAAAGGCAGGCAACGCACCTGCGGCTCTTCTGATGTTGCGGGTGTCCATGGGCGGCGGTAGTTGCTTTCTATCAGGTGACCAGTATTCTCGTTTGCCTCCTTATTTCATTATGGGTCCACATCTCCACGTCACGACGTCGTCAACATGGAATGGTGCGGTAATGAGGCACGGTACGTTGACGTGACGTGAAAATTTACGTTAACGTTACGTAAAATGCACATCACGATATAGCAACATTTTACGTCTCTATGCCTTGTGAAACTGCTACATTATTCACTACTGATCTAGATGTGCACCGCACAATACGTATTCTGTCTTTCCTATAGTTAAAAACGGAGAAAGGGAAGAAAAAAGACGTGCATTTTTACGTTACGTTGACGTACCGTGCCACGTTACCGCACAGTTACATGTTAACGACGTCGTGACGTGGATAGGTGGACAGGCTATTACGTTTTTGAATTTGAATCGATGACATTCGTCCAAGTAACACTAGCTCTGAGTAGAAAATAGAAAATAAATTGGTTAATATTGACGTATACTAATTATGTGCAGTAAATCATGTGACTTTTGATTAAAGTGAACCCTGGACAGTGTTATTTACTAAAGTGAACAATTATTTCTTAATACATTCAGTGAAAATCATTACCTGTGTCCTGAACTCTATAACTAAAGTAAACAAACACAAAAATCAAGTACAGGAAGTATAAACAATATCATTATAAAATAACTAACAAAATATAAAAAAAAACAGTACAGTTTTAAATACTAATAAAAGAAATTGAAAATAATACATCAGTGGTACAAAATTAATAAGAACAAAGAACTGTGACAAAAGTTTTAAAATTACCTCAAACATACTAACAAAATAAAACCGGCAACCGATCAAACACTCTAGTACGGAAACTTCGCACAACGTGTCATACCGACTACTGGCTTAGTGGTACACAGCCTGGAATAACAGATCAAGAGGAGACGGTTCAAACCCTGCGCAGTCTAAAAAAACTTTTGTCAAAAAAGGTCGATGTCGAAGAATATTTATTTAAATATATAAATATAAATTATTATAAATATATAAATTATTATAAATAAAACACCTTTGGCTACAAATAACAAAAAGCGCGAGAGGACGAAACCTTCATAAAAATTAGATCAGCTAATACAATAAGAAATAATACAAATCGATAAACAAAATGAACACCTCAGATAGTGAGCATATAACTATCCGAAAAAAAAGATCGTCTTCACTAACAAATATATTAAACCACTCATTTATACTAGATGCTTCAATGAACAGCTTGCCAAACACCTCAGTCAATGACTGTCTGGAACATAGTGAGCGAATCGAAAAACTGACAAATGAACTGTTAGCAGCCAACAACGAGATAGAAGATTTAACATTACAGATTATATTCTTAAAAAATGAAGTTGAGAATAAAAATAGAATAATCGATATGTACAAAAAAATCGAGTCTAAAGATTGTATCACACCAAATGCACGAAAGAAAAATAGAAATAAGATCTATGACCAAAACAGATGTTGCAGCTTAGACACTACGCCTCTAAAAAAAAATTCTAATAACAAATCAATTCAAATAGTTAAGGATGACAAATCTAACAGGACAGAACAACTTGAAAAAAGTGATACTGATCCCTTACAAGAACACGACTTACCAGAACAAGACTCTAGGAAAACATACATAAAAAGACCATTGAAGAATGCACAGAATACAACACAAGACAACAGTATTTACTATCGCACTGAAAATAGAGAAATTAAAGCAAGTATGAAAGAGGAGAAGAAAAATAAAATAATTATACTAGCCGACCAACAGGGACGAGGACTACGGAAATTACTTCAAAATTTAGTAGGGGATAGTTATAATGTGCTTAGTTTCTGGAAACCTGGTGCAAATCTAAATGAAATCCTGAACTCTATTAATCTTAAGAACCTAAATATGAATGATTTTGTTATTCTGTTAGGAGGTACTAATGATAAAAACCCGTTCCAATTTAAAATATCTCTTCATAAATGGTTGTCTGACACAAAAAATACAAATATATTAATATCGCAAATTCCGTATTGTAAAAGTTTACATGAATCTAAATTAAATTACGAAATCAGATATGCTTCTTATACCTATAATAATGCTAAATATGTACCTATGAATTATGAAACATACATACCACGATTTGAACATTTTCGCCTTAATATATGTCGCTACATACTACGAGAAATTCTCCACATAAAATACAAAAACAAGTCTATTGAATTTATCAAAGATGTAAAGGTTGCTCCAAAATATAACTCTGCTATGCACAATAAAGGTACACAAACAGAACATGTAAATAACAGTCGTATAATCGATATAGAGGAGTCACATTTATCACCTAAAAATCATACTTTTCGTAACTAATAAACAAAATAACCATAATGAAATTATTATACTTCATCAAAATATTAACGGTCTCATCAGTAAAACAGATTCTTTGACTGTAGCTTTAGATTCTATAAACCAAGACATTGACGTACTGTGTATCACAGAACACAATATGACCCACGAAGACTTAGAAATATTGAATCTGCCCAACTATAAATTAGGAGCATGCTATACTCGAGGCAAACGTCGTGGTGGCTCATGCATATTAGTGAAAAATGAATGCGAAGTTAAAGAACTCGATTATTTAAAAACGAAAAGTGTAGAAAAAATACTAGAATGCTGTGGTGTACAAATTACAATACTAAACATGATAATAATATGCATCTATAGATCGCCCTGTGCAAATGAGACAAGCTTCCAAAACTCAATGGCAACTCTTAATAACCTATTAAAAAAAATCTGCTACACACGGAATAAAATTATAATATGCGGTGATCTTAATATCAATACTCTAAAACAAACTAAGCAGTCTTGTGATTTTAGAAGCATACTTGAATCGTTTAATCTTAAATTAGCTCTAAACGAAGCGACTCGTCTATCTAGCAATACTTGCATAGATCATTTTATGTGCAACTTCAATGAATTTAAATGTAACATTGTTGATCTAGCGCTCTCCGATCATACGGCACAAATACTTACCTGCTCGATAGAAAGACAGTTTCGACACAAATATTGGTACGTTTTAAGACGAGACTACTGTAAAGATAATATAGATAAATTCATTGAGTGCTTAAAAGCGCTAAAGTTTGGTGATGTCTACAATTGCAGAGACGTAAATACTGCATTCAACCAATTCCATGACTTATTTACACTCTTTTACTCACTTTGTTTTCCTATTGTAAAAATCAAAATAAACTCTAACAAAAGAAATAAATGGATAACAAAAGGTATTCGAAAATGTTCAAAGCGCAAGCGATACCTATTATGGCAATTTCGAAAAAATAATGGGATCACAAAAGAATATCTTAAAACTTACACATTTAGGCTTAAACAAATAATAAAACAAACACAAAAAGCTCAAAATAATTACTTTATCCAAACGTCTCGAAATAAATCAAAAGCAATGTGGGCCGTCATTAGCAAGTACAGAAAGAAAGTATGTAAAAACGAAATACACAAATTAAATTTGAATGGCAAACTTATAACGAATCCCCTAAATATAGCCTCAACACTAAACAACTTTTTCGCAACTTGTAATAAAGATACTGACTCTAGTGCTCCAAACAAAAATAAAAGCTATAAACTGGTACCTGAAACAAGTCACCCAAATTCTATATTTATGCCCCCTGCAACTGAAACTGATATAAAACGAACTATACTTTCTCTAAAAAACACAAATAGTGTCGGCCACGACGGTATCACTACAAAGATTGTCAAAAAAGTTGCGAATGTTATATCACCAGTGCTTTGTCATATCTATAATATGTGCATCGAATGTGGTGAGTATCCAGATAGGTTAAAATTAACGATAATAAAACCACTCCTAAAGAAAGGAGACCCTGAAAACCCAAACAATTACAGGCCGATTGCGCTCATACCGGTTTTTTCCAAAATTTTCGAAAAGCTAATTAACGAAAATTTATATAATTATTTAGAAAAATATTTTGTAATATGTAAAGAACAAACAGGCTTCAGAAAAAATAAGTCGATAAATTATGCTATACATGATTTCATAAAAACTATTCTAATGAATCTAAACGATAAAAATACCATATGCGCTTTGTATATGGACCTCTCAAAAGCCTTTGATTTTGTCGACCATAAAATATTATTAGAAAAAATAGTTTCATACGGTATTAGAGGAAATGTATACAACTTAATAAAATCTTATCTTAGTAACAGAAGACAGTGTACTCAGATAAAAACAGTATGTGATCATAACCTCACGGAGACTGACTTTATGTCACCAATTATAGAAGTAGAAATTGGTGTTCCCCAGGGTGGTGTTCTAGCCCCAGTCTTGTTTTTAATCTATATTAATGACTTACCCAGATCAACTGACAAAAAAATGGTACTTTTTGCTGACGATAGCACAGTAATCTTTGCAGGGAAAAATAAAAGCAGTCTAGAATGCGATATACATATTTCCCTTGACAAAATTATTAATTGGCTTAAAAGGAACCACCTAAAAATTAACTTAGACAAAACGCATTTAATGTATTTTAAGAATAATAGTAAAGAAGATTGTATAAGGGCAGATATAAATTATATGAACTCTACCATTAAACAAGTGTCTGTTTCTAAATTTCTAGGGATTTACGTAGACAGCCAACTAAATTGGAAAGAGCATTGTAACTATGTTCGAGGAAAAATTAATAAATTATCTTATGCCTTATACATGTTACAAAATATTGTTGGCCTCACAACACTTAGAACAGCATATCGAGCGCAAGTCGAATCATTATTACGATACGGAGTAATATTTTGGGGCAATTCTACGGAAAAAGACCAAATATTTAAAGCTCAAAAGAAGTGCATAAGAGCAATATGTAAAATAAGAATGACCGACAGCTGTAAGACACACTTTATAAATCTTAAATTATTAACATTCCCTTGCCTATATATTTTAGAAAGTATAACATTCATAAAATGTAATATACATGAATTTGAGTTTTTTAAAAGTCACCGGAATTGCCACAAGATATGTCACCCTAGTAGCAAAACTGCGTTACTAAACAAGAGCTACCTAAGTATGGCGATTCGTATGTATAATAAGCTACCAAAAGATGTTTTAAAGATAAATAATATACAAAAATTTAAAAACAAAGTCAAGGCAGTTTTGTTAGAAAAAGCTTATTACGATGTCAGAGATTTTTTAGCTGATAATGCAATTGTAGTGGAATAATTACATGAATGACAAAGAAATGAATTAGATATTGTAAAGTTATAAAAATTTGTATTTTATGATGACATAATAATAATAAATTAATTAAATAAATAAATGAAATTGATAAATGTATTGAATATTGATGACTTAGATTACTATTATTATTAATAACTATTGACATTTGAACTCGTAAAAAAAAAACACAAATTGACATATTGTATAACATTTTTATAAATATTTATTAAAAAAAAAGGAATGTTAAGAAAATGTACAAATAAGATTGACAGACTATACCTATAAAATTTGCACGCCACCCTAAGGCAAAATAAGAGAACTTCAATACCTCTATAACACCATATTGTACCTTATTTCAGCAAATAAATGATTTTGATTTTGATTTTTTGATTTTTTTTTATATAAGTAACTCAGCACGAAAAAATACAAGGAAGTTGTTGAAATGACCAAATTGAAAATTGAAATATGAGCGTGGTGGACTCAGACATTCTGGGCTGAAAATGATCTACTATATTATTATAATGTTATTATTTTATAAGTATAGATTATTCATATTTTGTATAGGTAATATACATTCGAAGAAGACTATTATCATTTTACGTAATTCATCCAGAAATTACTTACAAAGTTAGTTACATTATTTTAAAGCTATTTTGACTGCGCGTAATGATCGTTAATAATTTAATTAGGTAAGTGGCGACTTAACCACCGAACTGGAAGCTATCGGTGTTGGCGAGATGTCAGCAAGTGTCGGCCATCTTTGTCGGCGAATCGATGACGGTAATATAACTTACACCTTTACATCAGAGGAGACTGCAGTATCAAAGGGTTTGAACTTTATAGCTATTTGCCACTTTACTAATGTGCACAAAACTTTATAGTTGCACGTAAGGTTATATAACTATCTTGTATCATTAGAAGAAACTGAACAGCGGGGATAAAATGGTCGCTTTGAAGAATCATGATATGGATTATAATATGATTCATTTTTCTAAAATCGCAAAATGCAACTCTGCTTGCAATTCATTTCTGTATTTTTGTACTGATTTGACATTTGTCAGTTTGACAGTTTTGACGATTCATTTGCTGAATTGATTGAGAGGAGTTGCTAAATGTGACCATTTTAGCCCCGCAGTTACATTGGAACACATAATGCATATATTTTAATGACTCATTTAAAATTGAACTTTTTCTGCTTCACATGAAGATATTCAATAAAATGACAGATTGATTGCCGCTCGCAGGAGGTTGTCTCTCCCATTTTTTATTGGTTCATGCTTTGTAGTGGCGTAGAGCAAAATCAAACATAAAGCCTAGTTCTTAAAGTGGCATTTTATTTGAATTTTTGTCTTTCGAAGTCGCGCGTCACAGATTACAAAATATTTACTACCACATAGGTCGCGTGCCGAAGATTGGAATGTAGGATTCCGATCCTCGGCACGCGTTTTACGTTTACTTTACGTTTACTCACCGTCCTATTTCCTATCTGCTTGGCCCGGGAACGCAGCACGGCAGTCTGGCCGACCACTGCTGTGGTCTTGCAAGTCTAAGAATAGTCTTGGTCTTGGTTTTCCTTTTTTTCGCAAGACCAAGACTGCAAGATCAAGACAATTTTTTAAGTTTTACGTTTACTTTACGTTTACTCACCGTTCTATTCCCTATCTGCTTGGCCCGGCAGCGCAGGACGGCAGCCTGGCCCACCACCGCCGTGACGTTGCGCGGCGACACGTCGTCGAAGTACGGCCGTCCCTCGCCGATACCCCCGCCTGGGCCTGCGGAATACGCCACTGGTTAGTCATCATCATCATACTCTTTACAAGATTAGATGCTCAGTAAATACATTTTATTTTAACCTTAAGAGAGTTCTTTGAAAGGTAAGGAGAAGAAAATACGCGGTCCAGAATTTGAAGTCTATGTTGTAAAAAATACTTCATGTCGCCCGTACTCGTAACATAGTAAGAAGACGTAATTTTTCGTAATAAAAATCGATTCAGTGGCTTACACAAATCGACATAATATTTTTATATTCATTATGATTTTTATGACTCTCTTTACATACAACATTTTATAAACCTTTGGTATATCGATACGAAACATTGTGCCTCGTCACTCGACCGTATCGACTATAACTAGTTCAACATCCCGGGAAATCCCCGTACATCAGCTAATTAGACATTCTCATCGCCAGACAAGCTGCAGGCACGAGAGGGCTCGGTGTCGATTCTTTGACACCCCCTTTACCACCTCCCCCTATGTGTACGTTGACTCATTTCCAAAGTATCAGACTGTTATGCTGTGTACACACTAAATGTATAATACTTGTTACAAAAAATACACATTTTAACTGTCATAAACGGTGTTAACGTCGAGTAATTGTGCAGCTACAGTCAACATTATGCAGTGACTCAAGTCGATCATGGGCAAATAGTCGAAGGTGACCTACAATTTGTATTTGCCTTCATGTCCAATATTTGTCATCATGGACCAAGATGGAGAGGCCTTAATTATAATGACACGATATTGTTCAAGTTTATCTTTCCTTTCACATTAAAGGAGGAACTTCACTACACGATCCCGGCTAAACATTATTATTACTATAAAATCGTGCATACGCATGTGCAGTGTCCAGTTGTGTCGCGTCATTTCACTGTATCTAGTTACACTTAGTGGTTTTTTTAATTAACATTGCAGTCCACGCGCCCCTTTTTTTTACACGAGTACTCGCGTGGCCTACCATGGTAGGCCATCTAAAAATCTTAATTGCTTTCATAATAATTATTATTACATTAAAATGACAAATAAAATCAAAAATTACTGAAAAATCAACAAGTTTGTGAATTTCTATGAAAATGTGACCAAAATCGTACTGGTGAAATCAAACATGTGTATTCCTTAAGTGAAACTAAAATAAGTTAGACATTTGTTTGTTTTATGTTATTCAAGATTCTATCCCACTTACAGGTCAGAATAAAACCAGAATGACAAATCTATCACCACTTTCTTGGCGATCAAATTTGGGATAATATGCAGCATTGACATTGCCCCACACAACCGGCACTGATGGCGCTAAGTTTTCATTGTAAAAACTACAAAATAGTTTATTTATTGATTAATTAAATACTCACTAGTTAAATATGTCATTATATAATAATTTTTTGATTATATTTTTGCAATTTGGTGAAATTTCCTATGTTTCTGGTCAGGCATAATATGGTTACGACGTCAATGTGTACAGGTCACTATATCTTATTAAAAAATTAAGTTTTAGTGTTTGTAATCAAATTATCTTAAATGTATTTTGGTGTTAATGCATAAAATATGCAATCACAAACGATAAAAACGCTATAAATCAATAATAAAAAAAACATACATGGTTGAATTTAGTACACCAATACTCGCGCGGACTACTTCCGTAGTCCAGCGTTTTTGATGCCAAATATCTATAATTTCCATTGACTATAAGGTTACAGGAGGTACTGAGGTTTTGTCAAATTTATCAAACGGGGATTACCTGGAATGACAGGTTTCTAGCGAGCTTTACTGAAAAAATATCGCTGAAAAAGTGACCCTGGTCTACCATGGTAGCCCACGCGTGTACTGCAGTGTTAAATAAGGGGCAAACGAGCAAACGGGTCACCTGATGGTAAGCAACTACCGTCGCCCATGGACACTCGCAACATCAGAAGAGCTGCAGGTGCGTTGCCGGCCTTTTAAGATATACGCTCTTTTCTTGAAGGTTTGCAGGTCGTATAGGTCCGGAAATACTGCTGGTGACAGTTCGTTCCAGAGTTTTACAGTGCGCGGCTGTAAGTTACGCGAAAAACGCACTGTGGAAGACTAATGTTCAGAACAGAGTGTATATTCGCCAGTGTACACACAGCCTACATCGGAAGCCGCATGTCTCCGCCGAACCGGAAATAGAGCCGCGCCCCTTTTGAAGGCTAAGTAGGTGACGTCACATATGCCGAAAATATGTCGCTTACTCTGCACGTCATATTATAATTGAGGTCACTTTCGCTAATCTAGTATATTTACAATATTACTTCCAAATATCATGCCTTCTTTTTCACACACGAAGAACGAAATAGGATCGCATCAGAGGATTTGCTTGTGGAACGATGGCGGTAGCTCGTTCAGAGTGGTGGACACTTCAGGCAAAATGATCGGTGGAGCATTCATCAAACTGAGGATAACAATTATTTTGTTGCGTAGAAAATACAATCTCTATTATTTAAAAAAAAAATGGCGAAATGAAAAAAAACAGATGAAGAAAAAATATTGAACCGATTATTCTGATAATTGTGAGGTAGGCGTACCTTAAGAGCGTACCTGACCCTAACTTGACTACATACTTAAACCTAGATCTTAAAATCTGTAAGGTCTAGAAAACTGATTTTTTGACACAAGTAACTTCAGTTCATGAAGAATAAATGCTCAAGACGAAAATACGATTACTGAAAAATGCTCGATAGTTTCTTTTTTACAAAAAACCACGTTTTAGACATATTCTTGCTTGGATCTTCGAAGTTTGTTGTCTTTTCTTTAATATTTTTAACCGACTATCAAAAAAACGAGGAGGTTATATATTCGGCTGTGGATATATATATATATATATATATATATATATATATATATATATATATATATATATATATATATATATATATATATATATATATATATATATATATATATATATATATACATATATATATATATATATATATATTTTTTTTTTTTTTTTGTATGTTCATTTAATATCTAAAAAGGCATTGATAAAACCTAAATTCGCTCAAAACACTTTTTTCATAATCATTATAGTTCATCTTATATTCAAGTAAAACTAACTCGGCGATGATTCCGCTCCGTCTTTTTTCACCTGGCATATGAAAGACGGGCGTGAGTGTGAAGAGAGGAGGACGATGTTTGATTATTGGAGTCAGGAACGCTCTTAAAACAAGAAATATTATATTATTCAAAGAAAATGAACGAAAATTGTGATAGGTTCAGAAAAATTAAAATTCTACCATAAAAAGCTTTCGAAGAGCAAACTTATTATAATTAATCGCGAATCCTTGAAGGATATTTTACAGCAAAAATATGATAAATAGTGTGTCCGGGCCACTATTTGTAAGTGTCAAACGGGTGACAGCCGCCACTAGTGGCAATTAATTGCGCTTCTGAGCTGCTCTGAATAAATGCTCCATACAAGCTAAGCTTTTCTTCTGTTATTGAAAGGATAATTTTTCTTTGCTTGCGACGCTTCCCGTTTTGTTAAGCTTTAAAATGGGAACTAAATAAGGACAGGCAGCGAGTCTTTGCGCTATATTATAGTGATAAAGTATTTTCTAAGGGTTTTTAATTAGCATTAAATCCGCAGTCATGAAAGTAAGTTGATTAATTTGTAATATAATTTTGTAAACAAAATAATGATCATGCTGATTTGAGTTTAAAGATAGAGAGGAGATTTAGCAAAAGTTATTATAGCAATATTAGGCTACGTAGCACCAGCTACTAAGTTTTGTAGCACAGCTACACTATGCTACGAAATTACACACTCATCCACATCACATTTTTAGGGTTCCGTAATTTTTTTTCAGGGTAAAAACGGGACCCTATTATTTACTGAGATTTCGTTGCCTGTCTGTCTGTATGTCTGTCTCCAGGCTGTATCTTATGAACCGCTTCAGCTACACTTCTGAAATTTTCACACATTGTGTATTAGTGTTGCCGCTATGACAACAAAAATAAAATTATTTTTTTCGCCCTTTTTTGCTAGATATCGTTAATGGCAAGAGGTAGGCACTTGAAATTTTCACATAATTATTCTGAATTATTATATGTGTACTGTGATAATTAATAATAAAATTTTAGTAAAATAAATATTTAAGAGGGGCTCCCATACAAAAAACAAGTACTTTTTATAGTAATTAACGCCATACAATTTGAAATAATTCTGCACGCCACCTATTAGGCAGAATGTTGGATCCTTTTAAGTAATATTGTAAGACCTTTTTGTTCCACATTTATGCAATAAATTATTCTATTCTAAACACAATTTTTGGCATGTTTTTCCTCTATAACGGTACGGAACCCTTCGTGTACGAGTCTTATATATATATTTTTTAATTTTTGAATCATTTTCCCGATCTTAACGTCTTCATTAATGCAAAAAAAACACAGTTTTTAAATTGTTCATTAGGTACCTACTTTAATCTCTCATGTCTTCAATTATTATTATTTTATTTTATTAATTTAGATTTACATTTAAAACTAGTGTTTTTGTATGATTTGTTTAAATACGTCTATGATTAACCTACTAAGCATTTAATTTTTTAGCAGCAAATTCAAGTTTGTATTTAAATATATATAAAATATGTATGTTAGTTTTAAGGTATTTATTATATAATTATATGTATGTTAGTTTTTAAGTATATATAAAATATGTATGTTAGTTTTAAGGTATTTATTATATAATTATATGTATGTTACATTTAAGGTATTTGTTATATGGGCCTCTGATGCCTGAATTAAATGATTTGATTTGATTTGATTTAAATTGAATAACAACTAAAATACGTCTTTAAGTTCTTAAAGCCCCATCACACAAAGCCTAGTGAAGTTGGAACCTGGGATGGTAATGTAATATGAGGTACCGAGGGTATACAGCATAATGATTCCTGTTATCTTGTTAATAAGAGCTGTTTTCCTTTAAAGCTTAGATACTCCATGTTGCCCCAAAGTCCCCTACTTAGTTTTTGCCTTCAGCATTTGCATAACAAAGTTTAGTTTAACATTTGGGACTTGTGTGCGATCTACTTAATATTCCCAGTGTAAGTGTACCTTTATAAATCAATACTTTTAGCATGAGCCCTATTAAATTACTCATAATTATAAGTAGAATATACTGGTAAGTACTTATGGCATAAGAATACTAGTATAGTAAAATATATAATAAAGTAAAAAAAATATTATGAGTATTTAAAGACCATTTTCCGATTTAGGGTCCATTTGTGAAATATGAAGTATTAAAGTGGAAATTAACCAGCTAAACGGTTGCTTCTGGAAATGTGAAAAAAATCACGGAGGTAGGAAATATGCTGAATTTAAAAGGAAAGCTATCACGGCTAAGAAGACTTCATAAGTTATAATATAGAATTGTCGATCAACTAAAAAATTGTATTCGGAGAAGTATAAAGGAAATTTTCGTTCAATTTTCTATGAACGTAACTGAGATGATGCTGTTAGTAGTGTAAAACACGTTATATAAATGTACATTTACTAAATATTAAAAAAATATCAATAACTAGCGGTGTGGAATATTGCGCCCTGCTCCATATTGCGCGTCAGCGCGGCTAAAATGGTCGCTTTGAAGAATCATGACATGAATCATAATATGATTCATTTTTCTAAAATCGCAAAATGCAACTCTGCTTGCAATTCATTTCTGTATTTTTGTACTGATTTGACATTTGTCAGTTTGACAGTTTTGTCAATTCATTTGCTGAGTTGATTGAGAGGAATTGCTAAATGTGACCATTTTAGCCCCGCAGGTCTTTATTATGTTTTCGAATTGTATATTGTATAATGTATATTATAATTAGTTAGTCACATAATATATATTTTTTTCTAAAATACTAGTTATAAATGCAAAAGTTGGATGTGAAGATAATTAGATACAATATAGTCTTATTTTTAGATGGAGCCGCGAAAAATATTCAAATTTTATATTTTATATAAAGTATTCAACAAAACCCTTAGAAGCCGCTAATTTGGTTCCTCAGTAAACAATACAATGAAAAACATAATGCCGAATATTTAACCGCGCATTTAAAACGGGCACATAAAAAGCGGATTATGCCATTGTTTACATAAAATATTTTGTTAATTAAAACATAAAATACAAAGCGAAAACTCGTAATATTACACCCCATTAATTAGTGGAGCAAAAAGTAAAGTGAAATGTTTAGTACTTTTCGTTTGATGTTTTAAGAACTGAAAGCATTTTAGTCACGCAAGAAAAAGCCTTCGCACACTATAGAAAAATTTGTGAGTCCTACGACATACAAGTTCTTATAAACAAACTCAGGAAACGTCGCAGTTAGACGTGAGAAAGCGGAAGCAAAGATTTTCGCCATACGTTAGAAAGAGATGAGGGTAATACTTTTTCTCCTGCCTCGGCGCACAGTGGAAAATTTGGGTCCGTATCGGATCGAAAATCTGTAACTTCAAGGTTTTTCATCGTATTGTATTGAGATTTGGCACATGTATACAGTGATATACAAAGATTTAAAAAATAATCAATTTTTGATTTTTTTTAATGTATACATATTTATTTTAGGTTAAAAAAAAGAAAAGAGAAAAAAGTAATATGAGTAGTTATATTATGTTAATTTTTTATAAATGAGTACTAATATAAGAAAAATTAAGAAAACTTAAACAATTACTTATCACACAAGCATAATAAAAAACATAAAATTATAAAATCTGCTGATGCTTGAGCCCAGCGCTTATTGAAAGAAGGCAGAATATGTCTTTGAATGTCACCAATTACAAAACACGAGTTGTTTTCAGAAACATTTAATGTTTGCTGTAAAACTATGGACAACGATTCCAAGGTTCTGCCACGTTCGATATAGGGAACGATGAAATCGCCCTTAGTACAGTTGAATGTTGACATTTTAATGGAAATAACCAATTGAAATAAGTGTCACTTAATATGAAATATACGCTGAAGTGTGCAATTTGAAGATATTTGCTTCCCCTTATATACTGGTTTTTTAGATATGAAATACGTACTAATATCAATGTTATGCATATTTACTCACGCAGGACGAGTGCAGAATAGAATATGCTATTGCTATCAAAATATTGTGATTAATATTGATTTTGCACACTATGTCAGCAGTAACCGCAAAAGATACCGAATTATCTACTCCGACCTCTATCACATTTTTCCCCATAACTTCCAGGACCGAACACTTCCGCAGTTCATTTCTTTAATTTTTCATTTATGAATAGTTAGGCTATCAAATAACACATAAAGATGCGCGTGGGGAGACGTGAGTAACTGTGAAAACCTTCGACAAAAAAAAAGAAAAGTGAAAAATAGGGTATGTCAATTTTTAAGTACTTACTCAAAAATAAAAAGCATATTAAAAAAAGTTAATAGCTCATTATTATGAACATAAAATATCCTTTTTAAAAATGTATAAAACCGCATGCATGTGCTAAGCACTTTTTTCACAATATTCATTTGAATTATGTGTATGCAAACATTTGAATGAGCCATCCGCTACTTCAACTTACTTCAACCTATGAAAAAAAAATATTTATGCAGTTTTAGTACAAAAAAATGTCTGATTAGGATTATTTAGTTATTAGAGTATCGAATGCAATAAATATTTCATTCAAATTGTGATATTTTTAAAAACCATTTATGATATGCTCTAGTTCTACCATTTTCCATAGTGCGGCGGTTTACTCTCCTTATCATATCTCCAAGTCTTTTAAGAGGAATTAAGGAATAAACTGATAATTTATTTAAGAACGATAATTTTAATAAATATTGTAAATTATTATTGTTCAAATGATCATAAATAATACGGCAGTATGCGTAAACTAAATGGTTATCTTGCGGTTTGCGTAACATATTTTTGTTCACTTGACCAAGTCGCTAGTGTAGCTTGGCTTTCACGAAAAGGTTCTAAGCATTCCGGCACTTAAATCACGACAAAAAATGGAGTAATGTACAGTAAATATTATCATCATGAGCTGTATTTAAGTCCTTCAAAGGTTGTACCAGTTGACACCGAAACGGGACGAAATGGTAGAAAACGTGACTTGGCAATGCTTAATCGGTACGAAAGTGAACTTTGTGTCAAGCACGGTATGCACAGTAACCAGATGAAATAATAATTCATCTCCAAATCGTGCACCATCTCGTATTGCTTTACTGATCTCAATGAGTATTTGAAGATATTAAGTATTGACTGCATTTGAAAAGACAAGCCAATTTGAGTGTTATCATTATTCATTAGTTATTAAATTAGTAAGTATTCTTTAAATATTCGTGGAAGCCTAGTATAAGGTTTAAATATATAAGGAGGAAAGTGACACGAAGTTTACCGAGTCATGTAGTATATTAAATATATTAAATTTCTAAAGTAATTAATTAAATACGTGATATTTAGTTTACACCAAATATTTTTTTTGTAAGTATTTCACTTAGTAACTTAGATTATAGAGAAATAAAACACTCAGATTAGACAAAAACACTGTTATAATTATAAATAGAATTTAATTACTTGTACAGACGGACTGATAATGTTCAGAAAATTATGTTTTTGAATGTCCGCTAGCTCGCCTACACAGACTTGTTTTATTTTAGGTCAAGTAATTATTATTTTGTTACGTTTAATTAAAACAATAAATACTAGTAAGTACACAGAAAATTGTCTTGAATTTATGTTGATTAAACCGACAACGCTTTTAGGTACAAAAGGTAGGGTCCCCGTATCCCGTGGCTCTGCCTAAAGCGGAAAGTAGGAACACTCGTTGGAGTTTTAGTGGGTATGCCCGGGCGCGGCCCTCGCCGCCCTGGGGAGTCCCACATACCCCGGTGGCCATCCCCAAACCGCCGGGGATGCGTAATTGCATTTCCCCAACGATAAAAAAATGGTACAAAAGGTAATTTAATGTCGAACACATTTTACAGTGACAAAATCTATCCTATGTTCTTTCCTCAGAAAGTATTTACAATGCTGATTTTACAATTGCATCAAAGTCGGTAGTAGCTTAAGTTGAATGTGAGACAGAAAGATATACACACTTTTGTATTAAATACGAGCTTTTGCCCGCGGCTTCGCTCGCGTAAAGAAGTATGATTATATACAAACTTTCATCCCCTATTTTAACCCCTTGGGAGTAGAATTAATCAAAATCTTTTCTTAGCGGATGCCTACGTCATAACATCTACCTTTTTTTTTATGCCAAATTTCAGACCAATCGGTCCAGTGGTTTAGGCTGTGCGTTGATAGATCACCATGTCAGTCTTTTGAATTTTATATAATTATATACGAGCTTTTGCCCGCGACTTCGCTCACGTTAAGAAGTATTATTATATACAAACTTTCATCCCCTATTTGAACCTCTTGGGGTTGGAATTTATCAAAATCCTTTCTTAGCGGATGCGTATGTCATAACATCTACCTGCATGCCAAATTTCAACCCGATCCATCCAGTGGTTTGGGCTGTGCGTTGATAGATCACTATGTCAATCAGTCAGTCACCTTTGAGTTTTATATATATAGAAGAAGAAGATAGAAGATAGATTAGTATACTATGGACGATGCATGTTATCGCATATGTCGATTCCACGGGCGCCTTACGAATATATTGTACAGCGGGTGGCATCTATAAATAACGCCCTCGCGATAGTGTACTGTATCGAAAGGGGGTTATTTATACAATGTACGTGTGTATTTATAGCACGTGCCCGTATTTGCATGTCCGTCTGTCGCTGATGCATGTGCTCGATCCGCGATTCGACGCTGCTGTCACTTTATGTTTTCCTGGTGGAGTTTTAAATTATTTTGTTTGTGGGGAATAAAGGTTTAATTTAACACAATTATTTATGTATTAATTAAAATAAGAAAGTCATAAAAAATTATAACCCCAAAATTGTAAAACAGCAAATTATATCTACCAATAGAACCCTTCTTTACCAGCTGTCCTCGCTGAGCGCAGCACATGGCATCTTGAAAAGCATTTTCATTGCTACGCAGCTCAGCTAACAGACCCTTATGGTTGAATTTACTATTGACGATAGCACTCAGAGACACCATTCATGATTTTACTTTAATTTAATGGAGATTTAACACAAGCCCCATACATTTTCCGTTAAAATCTTTATTAAATTAAAGTTAAATAATCATTAAACGTCACTAAGTGCAGACGTGAGTACCACAACATCTATCCATACAAATATTATAAATGCGAAAGTGTGTCTGTCTGTCTGTCTGTTACCTCTTCACGCCCAAACCGATCGAGCTAAAATTTGGTATGGAGATACTTCAAGTCCCGTGAAAGGACATAGGTCTCTTTTCATCCCGAAAAAATGTACGGTTTCTATAAACAAATTTTGCCGCAACTCCGTTACGGGCGTCGTCTAGTTAATTGTATATAGATGTATATAGATTATATATAATAATAATATCTATGGACGCTTCACACCACGTCAGTCTGGCCCCGTGCTAAGTACCTGAAGGACTTGTGTTACGGGTACCAGACAGCGGAAATATATTTAATATTTTTATACTATACATATTACATATTATATTTAAGATTTTTATTATATGATACACATATTTAATTCACATCCATGACCCAGGAACTTCGAAAACTTTTTGTTCCCTCGGCGGGATTCGAACCCGCGACCCCCGGCTTGAGCTGCCAACAGCCCACCAACTGAGCCACAGAGGTCGTCGTAGATTATTATTATTATAGCCTTAATCTTAAGTCACAGCGCAACATTACCCACTGCTCACGACCGCAACAGACGGCCGGAGACAGTGACCCGGACATGGGGCTAACAGGGGGAGATGGGGTAAAAATACACGACCTATATACGGGTACAATTAATATGACGCCTGGATGGTATGGAATATTCATGCTGTCGATTGAAAAATGAAACGCATGTCCACTGTTTCTATATTGAAAGTTAAGTTAAAACTATGTAAATAGTTAACTGTTAAGTGTCTTGCGACATGTATCACGTATAAGCGGCGGGAAAGACAGTTTAGTGGAAATATTAACTAAATAAGTAAATAAATGTTTATTTCATCAAAAAATACATTTTTTTTAATGAAATAAGGGGGCAAACGAGCAAACGGGTCACCTGATGGAAAGCAACTTCCGTCGCCCATGGACACTCACAGCATCAGCTGCAGGTGCGTTGCCGGCCTTTTAAGAGGGAATAGGGTAATAGGGGAGGTTAGGGAAGGGAAGGGAATAGGGGTGGGTAGGGATGGGAATAGGGTAGGGGATTGGGCCTCCGGTAAATTCACTCACTCGGCGAAACACAGCGCAAGCGCTGTTTCACGCCGGTTTTCTGTGAGAACGTGGTATTTCTCCGGTCGAGCCGGCCCATTCGTGCCGAAGCATGGCTCTCCCACGTATAAATTACGTTATACAAAGGTGGACCTGTGTCAGGAATGGCCACTCTTCCTCAACATAATAATATTAAGAAGCTCATGAAATGAATATGGCATTAGTAACTTTTTATTGGGAAAACTGAACGGTTGTTATACTATATTTTACGCGTTCGAATTCACGATGAAACTAGTTACGCTTACGTGTAAAGAATTTCATCTTATTTTTGGAAATGGTACCCTAAAAAACTTCTAATAATCTAATAATCACATTTTCAACTAAAATCCTCTCATCCGATGATTCTTTCTACAGATGGCGGTCAATATTTTTTAAAATACCGCCCGCCCCTTGGCCCTCCTATTAAAAGTTGCGAAGATTGCTCGCATTAGTTTTGCGGGAAAAATTTAACTTTTTCCGCGAGACCCGAAAATTTTTTCACCCATTGTGCGGACTTCGCTGCCTTTTGTTGGAGATGAGAGTTCTTTTGGTAAAATGCACGTTGTTTGATGAATTTTGTTAATTGGGAGGCGGATAATGTTTTAAGGTTAAGGAAAAGAGTTCGAGGATTTTACGCAATTTGTTTTTAGAAGTGATTATAAAAATACTTTTACGTATTTTAATATACATAATATTATATAAAATTGTTTTTTTTTCAAGTAAATGCTGCCCTGTAATGTTATGTTAAAATACAGTATTACCACAGAATACTATAATACTGGTATTACACTTTGTAATGACATAAACCTAGCTATTATTGCCCTATTTTCAGATGCATCAACGTAAATACCAACTCAAAAACCCGCAAAACGACCAAAACTATTTGAAAAGAAAACAGAATAGTTGATAAAACATTAGCTATCCCGCTGAATGCTGGCTATAAACGAGATGAAAATAAAACGCATTCAAAAGCAGAACTAAAGTCTAAACAAATCCGAAGAATGGGAGCTCATTTCAAATATTAAGGCCTCGGAAGGTGTTATGAGTCTAATTCGTTTTGTTTCGACACTGTACAGGGGAGACTTTTAATAAAGCCGAGATTGAAATTACAGAATAACAATTGGTCTTGTAAATGAAAAACTTTTAGCCCGTCTCTTGTGAAAATTAAAGAGTGAGGTGACAATGTGACAGGTTTTAATCCTTGTTGAATGGTGGATGTTTTGCTCGACTAGGTCAGGAGGGTAACGTTTTTCGAGCGTATATTATTATGACTGTATGTGATTACGTGTGTTTCATTATCTTTTTGTTATGTTCAATTTTAATTACATGTTATAGTATGATTTGAAGGTCATAAGAGATCTATTTTATTTTACAAAAAATATTTTATATTTTTAAATCAATATACGTAATTATTGTAGAATTGCGTATATTCATATTCACACAAACTTATTTTCATTCTATTTTCCAACGAGCAAACATTTGAATACTTGAAGTTTTACAAAAGTATTGGTTTCATCCCCAACTTCTTGCCGAGTGCAATCTCACTACGCGACGTGCACTTACAATTTTATCTTCGATCCTGTCGTTTTCATAATAGTTTTTACATCTCCCATAAAAGTTGTATCGCTCGTAAAAAGCGTTATTTCCACTCATATCGGTGGCAGCATTATGTTAATCTGAAGCGTTTTAAGCGCACAATATGGGTAATAAACGTGTACAGTGTATTTTCGATCTTATGGCTATAGCGATAAGGTCCAAAAATGGTCCGGATGTGTTTCGAGTACCAGTGATAACATAACTTACGTTGTTAGTGGCTATTTGTCGGGGAATAAAGTATTATATTTCGCTTATTATCATAGAATGAAACCTTTCAAACGGAAATCTGACAAGCTGTTTAGGAGCTTAATATGAAAATATATTATACACACGCATAATATTATATACTTACATGTAAGTATGTGTAGAAATGTTATAAATACATACCCCCTTACTAATAAACGCTGTATAAGCTTTGAATAGTTATACAGTGTTTTGTCTTCTTCAATCCAATTAAAAATGTCACTTGTGTGACAGGAACAAAACACTGTATAACTATTCAAAGCTTATACAACGTTTATTAGTAAAGGGGATAGTATATAATATCTACAATGAAATACCTAGCCATCCCTCATGCGTAATATGTTAATGTTTAATCTACCAATAAAGATTCTGTGGCGGTACCCACAATTCGCCTAACATTCTTATAAAATGTATTTTGATTCATGAAAACTTTGCAGGTGTAGCGTAGAACCATAATATTATATTCTAATGTATCGCAAAATAGACTCAAGAATATTCGAAACGTAATAATAGAAATGAATCTTCATAATTTTATTTAGATGATAATATTATATGCTGTGTAAAACCTCAAAGCCGCTAGACGCAGCAATATTATTTATGATAAAATATTACGTGAATTTCTGTTACGACTTCTATATTTTATCTCGAGAATGCGAGTGCTTCAACTCTCGGAAATTTCACGAATTACATACACTCACAATATTTATCAAACGTATGATATATCTCCCGAATATCACTTTTATGCAGCCGCTTACGCACTTAGGCCAATGATCACAAACGTGTAATATGAAACGTTCGTGTATTACGACCTCTCCATTTTATTCGATGATGGATGACAATACAAGCGATAGCGAACGTCTATCGTCGTAATCATTATTTCCATAATAATCAGAAAAAAATATTTATAGGCATAATATATTATGGCGGATCTACGTTTGGTCGAGTTCTGAAAACTCAAATTACTCTATTTTATCAGCTGGGCTTAACATAACGCAACCAAATTAAGTCCGCAATCTGCCAATGAATCAATTCCTCTAATACTACAAAAAAGACGTCAATTATGCAAGTGACAGCTTCACAATCATGGTCACAATTACACCCATCGTGGCCAACGTGGAAAGGGGCCTGCAGATCAGGTTTCATATTCCTGTCAAATAAATCTCCGTGTATTTCTATTAGCGATGCAGAGCATGCTATTAAGCCGAAAGTGGTTTAGCGTTAACACGAGCGGCCGGCGTACAACCCCGTTACCGAACTGCGCTATTTACCAGCGAATTTATTCTGCAGTACATGCCACTGTCGAAGCGGGCCCGTTCTGCGGAACTATTTACAATTTAGAGCAGCAATGAAATAAACTTACTTAACAGATTAGTTTCATCCTATCTTGGGATAGTTCTTATTTATTTATTAAAACACTTTATGCAAATATTTACAAAGGCAGGCTAGTAGAGAATGCCAATGCAACTTGTGACATTCTCTACTAGCTAACCAGAGTCAATAACAAATCTTGGCTGACTACGGAACCCTAAAACAGAAGCGTAGCCAGCTGATTTTTTGTTTATTGATAGGTTAATAGTTATATAATTTAACAGTAACATTGTCCTACAAATAGAACAATCCACATTTTAAGACCATCAAATCAAAATATTAAATCCTTTCTATCTCTGTCAGCTACCACTTTCGAGAATTTTCGCTGAGTAAATTATTGTTCGGCTTATCAAAATGACAAACGAAAAATTACCTTGATAGTACCTGTACTATCATATTATTATTATATTTTGCATGCATCAGAAATATTAGGTCCGTTAATAACATTGTTCAAATTTGATATGCGCTGTTTTAGTCTGCACTGTGTATCATTTACACATGCATTTTAATTGCGAATAAGTGAACACAAACACAAATTATAACGAGAATTATTTCGGTTAAATAGTGCAAGCTTTCCGCGTGATTTCAAACATATTTTGGTTTACCGAGCCGTGTGAGTCTAAAAGAGATGGTGGTTTACCAAAATATTCGCATTTATCTTATATCATTAAAATGGCATCACACCTAGAAATAAATGCTATGGAATTACAAAATTAGGTTTGTGGTGTATTCGCACTAATTATAGTTGTAATGGTTTTGAAATTTGAATTATTGTTGTGTGAGATGTTGCCTACAATTTTGTTTTCCGAAAGTAAATAATATAGAAGTAATAATTTAGCCGCATTGAAAACTATATTATGTACTCTAATATTTTTAGGGATATAAGGAATAATAATAGTATACTTATACAAAGGATATGCATATTATCATGTTAATCCTATTGGCTTAACGATTTGAGCGCAAAAAATTGACGAAGAGCAGGCTGACACTTTCACATTTTATTAGTATGGATCGATGTTTTACAAGCATCACACTGTTGTGATTTAAATCAATCATTATTATTTTTTACTGTTTTCCTTTTGTTATTTCCCCCAAAAATATAGATTACCTGAGCTTCAATAAAATACCCCCAAGAGACCGGGCGTTTTTAATATAATAGTCTAAGAGGCGTGTTCGTTAGGGAGCAATATTTACACGGTGACGTATAATATCGCCTTCGACGTATGTAGGTCGAGAGCCAGCGTCTCGAGGTGTCGGGCCCAGCCGGTGCGGCGCGGGGCGGCGTCTCCCCGCGTACCGTTTCTAACCTGAGAGTGCTAAATTAAAAACTGTAATGAACACCTTTTCATACCTAAAATTACGATTTTATTATAAGAGGAATTTAATAAATTGCAACCGTTTAATTGTGTTTAATACGACGCCATACAATGTAGTATAATAATATATTATAATTATATACAACATGCTTTTAATGAGGATGCCAATATAATAAATATTAATTAATTGTACTTTATGTGTTTAAAGGTTAATTGATATTAATTATTATGATTGCCAATTAAATTATAAGCTCTGAAATTATATAATATCTAATGGAGTAAATTAACTTAACCAAGATACATCTTGTTACATCAAAATATTATTTTAGAATTCTAGATTTCAGGCTTTCACATAAACACGGGTTAAAAACTATAAAGTTTGTCAGTCTATTATGATTATACACATCTATTAATACCACACACTATTTTAATAACATGACCAAATTATGAATCAAGGGTTTAGGTGTCACAATGGAACAAACAAACGAACATAGTCCCTACATACGTATAAGCATCATAACTTTTAAAATTGGAATTTGCGTATGCGCGTAGGCGCTTTTCTTGTCATGTGTGTTATCTCTCGCGCGCGGATCGCATGCAACTTGCCCGCACCCTATAATTTCATAGAATATAATATTTTTCCTGTCATGCGGGCAACACGCACGCAACCAGGATCATGTATCCAGCATACAGACATTTTTTGAGCGCGGATGACAACACCAATGATTGGAAAAGCGCCTTTAAGATTCAAATGTAAATATCCATTAATAAAAACTTCATTATATAAAGACAGAGTGACCACTAATTTGTGTTTAGACACGGACAGATTGTGCTCCCTATAAATTTGTTGAGTGTTTAAGGGACAGGGCTAACCGCGGTTGACCCTTTGATATAGGACCGCTCGGACTTTACTACGATTTCCTCTCAAATTAAAGGGCTGGGGCCCAGTGGTTGAGTGCAACTTAAAGCCCTCTCCATCGCTATGATGGATTGCCAAGATTGTGAAACTACGCAAGTATTAGGGTCCGTCTGCGAATTTTAACCACGCGACGTTTATTCCCTGAACTTGATGTACCTTTTCCCTCGTAGCCCAGTGGGACCGAAACAACAGACGACAGATTTTACAGGCTTTTAAAGAAATGAGCCAATATTTGTCGTTCGAAAGGCAAAAAAACATATTTTTAACAACGTGGTCGTCGAACCTACGACCACCGACTTAAGAGCCACTCTCTAGACCGATGGACCACGGGCGTTAAACGATCCGCAAACACCTCTTCATGGCTGATGCTCATGACTTCATAAATATAAAGCCCCTAAACCGAGGCACTTTTCAGCTTCATATTTTACAAACTTGATATCTGGTAGATAATTTGACTTTTTATAACTCGGTGGATTCGAATAAATTTGCGCCCTCCGCGGCGATACATAAAGTTGTTTTTTCCTCAACATGATTAATGTAATTATGTGAAATGAAATAAAGGAATAAAAAATTCGCCATGAAGGATGGAACGCGCCATAATTTTTGTAATTCGGGGCCAACGAGTCCCGTTGTCCCCTTTTCGCCCCCTCGCCCCGTTACGGCCGAAGTTTTCGTGTTCCCGTTTTATTGTATCCACTTTATGGATATATTTAGCAGGATTATTGTCACACTATCGCTATAAATTTTTTTATTCCGCAATAAAATTTCGTACGATTTGATTAATGATTAATTTTATTGTTTATGTGCTTAGGAATTATCGGATTTCACTCGTACGAGTTATTTTACTACTCGTACAGTTTATGTTCCGGTATACTGTCAGTCTATGTTACTCCATCCAGTGATGCTAGTTGAGGACTTTGGGCTACTGTGATTCTTGCCTAAGAAAAATTGTCTAAAGCTGGATTTATAATATGGGTCCGCACGAACACACGCAATAAATGTATGTAAATTGAGCCGTATTCTTCTTTGTACAATACCAGTCCCTATTTTACCTAAAATTTAAGTTTTAGACAAAAACATTGTCTTATTTAAAAACAATTATATGACAAATATTTTGTGATAGGTTTTGTATTAATTTACTTCAAATTTACATACCACTTAGAACACTTGTTGTTAGTTAAGTGACCTACTTATACAAAGGACCAGTTTTCTAAACAAACGACCAAGGGGTTGCGTCATTTCTGATCTGGAACTGAGAACGATGTGATAATCGCCTCTTAACGGGTAAGTTCAGTTAGTTACCCAACTTCCCCCAGTATCAATAGACCCCACTCTCCCCTATGCTATCGATGGGCTAAGTTCGGTTGCCGATATCCATACTTAATAGGGACTTTATATTGGTCCCCTTTAAATTATTCATGATCAACAACAATATAATATATCGATCTATATAAATTCTCAGTTTTGAGTCTCGCTGAAACTTGAGAACGACTAAACTGATTTGGCGAACTTTAGTCTTGAAAGGTTATTAGGTTAGTTTATAAAGGTTATATTAGGATTTAGAAGGGAAGTTAATCTAGTGAAGAATACGCGTATAAGTACTCATTTTAACAAAAAGTAAAATTCTTTTTTGGAATAGGAAACGAGCAACAATAATGCTTATCGTACGCGATATTGGTTGTCTCAATTTTGTGTAATTGTGCCTTTAGTAGCTTTTATCTACTCGGTATTATAATATCATCATTAAATATTATTTAACACTAAGCTCTGTCTTATTTTTCCGTTGTATTTTTAAGACTTATAAATCTTTTGTTTTCTAACAATATTCGTTAATTATATTATTCAAAATCAAATTATTTCTATTCAGAGTTAATCTCGACTATTTATTTTAGTCAGATGTCGATCGTCAGATGGACTATAAGATCGGCAGCTTGGGCCGGACCAACAGGCAGTAGAGCGAGAGGCCGTCCACAATCAAGACGGGCAGACGAAGGCGGTAATATAGTTGAAGTTGGTAGAATAAAGGCGGTAGCGGGAAATGCCTGGCTAGATATGGCAAAAGATAGAGCACATTGGATCTCTTTGGAGGAGGCTTTTACCCTTAGGGGGTCCATACAGATATAAACGTTCTAAATTTCTGCATGCTGTTTATAATTTTTGACAATTTTCCTAATATATGCTAAAATAATTTAAAAAATAATGTAAGTTAATGAATTACTAATAAGAATTTGTAGAATATTGTGACATTTAAATTATTAGTTATATTTGACATACTTAAAAGATTTTGTGATTTAAACTAATTTGCTCCTAGATTTTTTGTTATAATAATTATTGACATCCAGAAAAATGCAAAAATACTTTAAAATAATGTAATAGAATTTTTATAAATATGTAATTTAATGAATATATTATATGAATTTGTAGAATATTCTGACATTTAAATTATTAGTTATAATATATTTTGACATCTGATATTGTGATTTAAACATAAAGTTAATATACCTAGCGGAATAGAGAATCAAAGGCCTGAGCAAGAGAGATGTCACTATCAGTAAACACTGCGTGGTAAAAAGAGACGTGTGATACATGGCAGCAGCACTCTTTTTTTGACGTCCAGTCGTTGACAATTTAATCCCATAGAAATCATTTTCAATCATGCTTGTGTAAGTGTAAACGTACACATATTTTTACACACAGATGAAACCAATTTCGGTTTCGTTTGACAGCTCGAGATTGTTGCTCTATTCCGCTAGGTATATTAACTTTATGGATTTAAATAATTTGTTTCTAGATTTTTTGTTATAATAATTGACATGCAGAAAACTGTCTATAATAATAAATTTTTTATACTCTGTAAACTCAATACTGTATGGAACATAATAAAGCTTTGTTTATTTATTTTATTTATTTTCGTCTAGCTATAGACTTGGGATAAATATTCTGATGTAACAACAACCGAAGATGTTTGTTTATCAAACTTAAGGGATTATTCTTAAGGCGGCTTATTTTTCAAACTCTTAAGGCGATTAAATTTCCGATTATACTGACTATTTATAAATCCGCGTTTTAAGCTCCCCGAGAGGTTCTTCGTCGGATTTTCCCATTCAAAACTCCACCATCTCAAGAAAACTATATTTTATAAAACATTTGCATTGTATTTGGTGGTCCTTTAATTTAATTATTCGTATTTTTTTGTTATTACAAAAAGGTACATCTTAAATAGTATATAATATATTTATTTTTTATTTTTTTATTTTATGAAATAAGGGGGCAAACGAGCAAACGGGTCACCTGATGGAAAGCAACTTCCGTCGCCCATGGACACTCGCAGCATCAGAAGAGCTGCAGGTGTGTTGCCGGCGCCCGGCCTTTAAAAGGGAATAGGGTAATAGGGGAGGGCAGGGATGGGAAGGGAAGGGAAGGGAATAGGGGAGGGTAGGGAAGGTAATAGGGTAGGGGATTGGGCCTGCGGTAAACTCACTCACTCGGCGAAACACAGCGCAAGCGCTGTTTCACGCCGGTTTTCTGTGAGAACGTGGTATTTTCCCGGTCGAGCCGGCCCATTCGTGCCGAAGCATGGCTCTCCCATGTATAAATATTGTGAAAATGTGTGAATAATGTGTGGGATATGAGCGTGGCGGCCAAAGGAAGATCTTCCGACCGAGCGAGGTGGTATGCCCAGTCAGGCCGAAGCCCACTGACGTCATTTCAGACGTTGCATATATCTTGCCGTTCTCCGAAACTTCGATAGCGCGATGCAGGAATGTTAGGCGAATTGAGGGTACCGCCACATCACTCCCCCCCGAAGACCGGAGGTCGAATCTTGAAGTCTTGTCGCTTGAGTCGCCAATGCCAGTGAGTTCCAGTGAGTCGGAACTGTTGCAGGGAGTCCCAGTGAGTCGGAACTGTAAGCTGCTGCACGGGATCCAGTGAGTCGGATAAGCTGCCGTGCGGGGCCGATGCTACGTGCTGACCAGGAGAGATGTGCTCTGCTTGCTGACCGGTCGGTGTAGTGAGAAAGCCCGATGCCGATGCGGAGTCGCCCAGGCCGCGGTACATTGCGGCTAGTGGACGATGTACCCGATGGGGCGATGCTGGCTGGCGCGGTGCGGAGGGGCGGGGAGTGATGATGATGAAGGAGGCGTGTTCTGTCGAGGGTCACCAATGTGGGATATGAGCGTGGCGGCCAAAGGAAGATCTTCCGACCGATCGAGGTGGTATGCCCAGTCAGGGCGAAGCCCACTGACGTCATTTCAGACGTTGCATATATCTTGCCGTTCTCCGAAACTTCGATAGCGCGATGCAGGAATGTTAGGCGAATTGTGGGTACCGCCACAAATGTGTTAAGTGTGTCTGTTAGTTTTGTCCTCTTGTCCTATTAAGAATCCCGGGAAATGAAAAACATATTTTATACAACATTTTAAAGTAGCAAATATGCAAACTTCATAATATTACTGTGCGAATGCTCAATATGTTTTAGTGGCTAGCTATGTTATTATCGACCAGTAACCACGATGATTATGCTACGAATACTAAAACTTTCCAAATATGAAAAAACATTGCGAAATTAAATTTGAAAGAATCTCTTTGACGGCGCTTCTCAGCTCAATATGAAACTGAACATTGCTTCATACTTTCAGTTTCAATAAACATTTTTCTCATACAGATTTTGGAAGCGTTTTCTTTGCAATATGTTTTTGGACCTATAATTACTACTTAATTACTTGTAGGAATGCACAACTTAAAGAATTATTTGAAAATATAATAGAAGGAGAAGTATAAACTGTTTAGAAAAGACTGGTAATGCACTTGCAACTCTTCTGCTGTTGAGAGTGTCCATGGGTAAAGGTAATTTCTTTCCATCAGGTGAGCCGTTTGCTCGTTTGCCCCCGATTTGATAAAAAAAATATATATATATATATATATAAATATATAGTGACATAATATATATATATATATATATATATATATATATATATATATATATATATATATATATATATATATAGAGTGAGCGTGACAGGTTATACGTGGGAGAGCCATGTTTCGGCACGAATGGGCCGGCTCGACCGGATAAATACCACGTTCTCACAGAAAACCGGCGTCAAACAGCGCTTGCGCTGTGTTTCGCCGAGTGAGTGAGTTTACCGGAGGCCCAATCCCCTAACCCCTACCCTATTCCCTTCCCTACCCTCAACTATTCCCTTCCCTTCCCTTCCCTACCCTCCCCTATTACCCTATTCCCTCTTAAAAGGTCGGCAACGCACTTGCAGCTCTTCTGATGCTGCGAGTGTCCATGGGCGACGGAAGTTGCTTTCCATCAGGTGACCCGTTTGCTCGTTTGTCCCCTTATTTCATAAAAAAAAAAAAGGTATTTATATGCGTTCAAATGTTGACGGTTGGTAGCTACCGTATGTTATTGTATGCTATAATTCTGTCTACTCTGCTACTGTACACGTGTGCCTTTTACAGCAATTCCATTTTAGCTATAATTACTATTATATTAGTGTCTAAACACACTATGCCGAATTTCGGCGGCGGAAGTTCGGCATGATTCCACCTGCAATGTATTTTAATTTACTGATGATACACCATGCCGAAATTCCGTCGCGTTGTATTGTATGCGTTTGACATTGCTGACGTAATCATGCGGAATTTCCGCCGCGGAACTTCGGCATTTTGTGTTTAGACATAATAATATGTAAATCTGCTAAATACTTACGCACTTAAAATATTCAAAGCTCTCAACGCTCCTTCCCGTCAGATAAATTCATTAAATCCAAAAATATTTGACCTTTCGAGACAAAAGTGCGACAGCGACGTGATTCCGATGAGCCCATTGAACGAATGAAAAGCAACAATTTGTTCGAGGGCCGTCGCCCTGCGAATTTAATTACGAAGAAATTCCCTCAGCCCTTTACTTAAGTAAGCCCGACCATTAATCCTCTCCGTGACAGTAGTCCCCCCTCCCCCCTTGGAGTGACATCCGCTGTCATCCTGACAGCCGGCGTCAAGTACTTGTCAATGGAGGAACAATAGAAGAGTGGGATTTTCAAACACAAGAAAATAATTTACCATAGTCTTAAGATATCAAGATGATCTTTGTTAGAAAAAGTCTTATTTTTACATAAACATTTTTGGGAAATTATAGCTATTATTATATTATGGGCGAAGGGAATTCTTGATGATAGTAGCCCCTAGGCTAGGTCAACATCTGACGCCAGAAGAATTTTTCGTTCATATATCTCTTTTTTTTTCGGAACTCAAAGAATTACTATACAAAATATAGTTTTTTTTTTTTTTTAAGAAATAAGGGGGCAAACGAGCAAACGGGTCACCTGATGGTAAGCAACTTCCGTTGCCCATGGACACTCGCAGCATCAGAAGAGCTGCAGGTGCGTTGCCGGCCTTCTAAGGGGTAATAGGGGAGGGTAGGGAAGGGAATAGGGGAGGGTACGGAAGGGAATAGGGGTGGGTACGGAAGGGAATAGGGGAGGGTACAGAAGGAAATAGGGGAGGGTAGGGAAAGGAAAAGGGTAGGGGATTGGGCCTCCGGTAAACTCACTTACTCGGCGAAACACAGCGGAAGCGCTGTTTCACGCCGGTTTTCTGTGAGGACGTGGTATCTCTCCGGTCGAGCCAGCCCATTCGTGCCGAAGCATGGCTCTCCCACGTCAAAAAGTTATAGCGCTTTGAGCGTGAAAGTAACAACTAACAGACTGACAGACATGCCTTCTGGTTTATGATGGTACTGATGAAATGGTTTATGCATATATAATGATATTATGCCTTGATGTAACTTGACTTTAGTTGATGCAAATTCGCACTTGAGTTACCCGAGTGTAATAAGTGCTTCATCTGAACAATCGATAAAACTGCAGAAACAAGTAAAGCATTAAGGCAAATCAAGAGCAAAATAGCGATAGTCGATTCGGAGACGGCGTCAAATCTAAAATCAATAGCAACCCACTTAGCGCCGAAGGCAATATTCAAGGAGAGATAATTTTCAATGTACATTACGCACGGAAGCGCTCACAAAAGTGGCCCGGACAATGGGACAGCTCCGAATACTATAAATTCACTATAATGGCTCCATTCGGAGCGGCCATTGAAAGGCAATCGGGGGCTGATACATCTGATAATGTCGAGATGTTTACTCGTCGGCTGCCTAATGAATCGAGGTGTGAAGATAGAACCGATGAAACTATTGAAGGTCACTTCAAAGGAAGATCTTTCGGCCGAGTAAGGTGTGAAGCAGGCCGAAGCCCACTGTAGTCATTTCAGGATGTTGCACGAAGTATTATAATATTATTTTTACCTTAAAAACATTAATATCACGTCTAATATCACCCTACGTCGCATCGTACCGTCACTCCCCTTACAAATTGTTGCAATTTATCATGACTCGGTTCGATGACGTCACTATATCGTTTTATCGCATACAGAGTTACACTTGTAACCAGCAATGTTTTTTTTTATAAAATAAGGGGGCAAACGAGCAAACGGGTTGCCTGATGGAAAGTAACTACCGTCGCCAATGGACACTCTCAACTTGGAAGAGCTGCAGGTGCGTTGCCAGCCTTTAAGAGGGAATACGCTCTCTTCTTCTTGAGTGAAGACGTGACCGACAGACAGACAGACGCACTTTCGTATTTATAATAATAGAATGAATAGTTTTAAATCCGGATACGACGTTCAACAATAATGAAACACAGTTTTCTTGTAATGGTTCCACTATATGAATTAACGAATACGACGTTATATTATAACGGCTTTTTATGTAATCGTGGTAATTATGAAGCCAGCAAATTTATGCCAGAGCATGACCCCTAATGTTAGCCTTAATTATTATATTATCGCCTTATATAATAATAACTCCTACACCACGGGTTTATGTGACGGTGGACGGCTTCATTGAAACGAGGGCCCTGATGCACAATGCGTGATTCGACTCGGATTCGGAAACTTCATCGCTCGACATGCCTGCCACGCTAGGCATTGACCATTGATCGCACGGTAAAGTTTCCAAATCCGTGTCGAACAATAACGTAAATATGTCGTGTGAAAGTAATTTTATAGTGCGCAATTGTGTGCGCAGAACACAAGAGCACGCTGTATTCCATTACTCTCATAACCCAGTGGGACGGAAGACCGATACCACTGGCGAGAGATCTGGCGCAGGACCGACTTTTTACATGCTCATCCGATGCATGGATCATCTTACTTGTCAGACAAGCAGGTGACAAACTTGAAACAGGTGAATGAACTTGGAAATAACATATTTGCAACGCGGGAATCGAACCCACGACCTCCAAGTCAAGAGCTCTTAACCACTGGACCACGGAGGCGTGTGCATCGCCTTATATTAGCGAGAAATACAAGTCAACATGTCGATGGCACGATGTGAATGTATCCCGTATATTTTACAGGTTCGGTAAATACTAGTGTTTGGATTTGAGGCGTCGCATCGGAGTGTTTGCTCTTTAAATAGAGAAAAATTCCATTTTTCAATATTGGCAAATAGAACATTGTTTAGTAAATACGTCGTGCGGCTGTAGGAGAGTGAGAATATTTTTAACGAAACTAGTGGGCATGGTAAATGAGCATAATCATAATATAATGCAAATACATTATTGAAACAAGCAAATAGTTTACATCCAAAATTAGATCATGACCTTTAGTTGCATTCGATTTTTCGGCGAAGTTAGAAATCAAAAATGCATGGAAACGAAGGCCAAGAAGCCGTATTTAGTCTTCATAAATTATGATTACTTTCGCTGTCGAAATTATCGAACGTAATTCCCTGAGTGTGGTCGGCTTGCTGATGATGGCAGTACGTCATACGGGTAATATCGGTGGTTGCGCAACAGTCCCGGGATTTATGGGCGTCGTCCGGGACAGCCCCGGGCCCCGGCGCGGGAATTAACGTCCACTCCACTCCGAGATAGATAGCTGTATCACGGACCAATCACTCATATTTGTCCAGTACGAACTAGCTAAGACTGTCTTAATCTAAGTTAAGGTTTGTTATAACTATATCCATACTAATATAAAAGTGTGTCTGTCTGTCTGTTACATCTTTAAGCTTAAACCGCTGAACCAATTTTGATGAAATTTGGTATACAGATTTACTCTCGGGAAAGGATATGGGTTAGTTTTTATTGCAAAAAAATGCACTTATTAAAGCGCAACAGAGTTGCTAGCGTCCTCTAGTAAAAATAAAGGCATGCATTCTAAGTTTTGGTCTGGTCGTTAGCATTACAGATCAAAACTCAGAATGTAATTTCGGTAAAGGTTTAAACACCAATATATATTTTTATCTTTGCCGAAGTACGCTTATGACAAAACAACATTTTCCGGAGCAGCTTGTCTCTGCGTGAAATTTTAATGGTTGTTTTCCCGCAGTAAAATTATTCTATCGTAGTACAATATAGATTTGTTAAGTTTTTTTTATTTAAATCATAAATAAAATTCGGCCGGGTCATAGCCGCTCGCGCCTATTGGCATAAAGTTGCCATAGTTGGTCATACATTTTTTTTTTAATTTTCAAAATATAACTTGCATGATTCGAAAGTACTACCACAGTATAGCAATATGACATATATTTTTTTTAATGAAATAAGCGGGCAAACGAGCAAACGGGTCACCTGATGGAAAGCAACTGCCGTCGCCCATGGACAATCGCAGCATCAGAAGAGCTGCAGGTGCGTTGCCGGCCTTTTAAGAGGGAATAGGGTAATAGGGGAGGGTAGGGATGGGAAGGGAATAGGAAGGGTAGGGAAAGGAATAGGGTAAGGGATTGGGCCTCCGGTAAACTCACTCACTCGGCGAAACACAGCGCAAGCGCTGTTTCACGCCGGTTTTCTGTGAGAACGTGGTATTTCTCCGGTCGAGCCGGCCCATTCAGCTGAAGCATGGCTCTCCCACGTGTGTACTACTATAGGCAGAGCTATAGGTAAATCGTTCTGCTGCGCGAAAACAACCACTAAAATGTCACGTTGTATAATATGTATTCACGTGACGTAAAGTTTTCTCACCAAATTTTCCGAAATGTTAATGTGTGCGTTTATCAAGTAAATTTGAGAATCGGCCGTCATCAAGTTTTCATACCCAAGGAATCGGTTTGCATTGTTTTCCCATTGTTACTAGATTATAGTAGTAGCTAGCAATAAGTAAGAGGTATAAGTAATATACTATTACTCTACAGAAACCATTACTACTACTACAGTAAATATTTAAAATATTCCAATCAAGAAACTAAAACATTTTGACGTGCAACTCGATGTCACGTGGAGTGATCCGAAATTGATTTAGGCGTCGGAACTCGGACGAGTGTCGGCCTGTCAGCCTGTCGGCCCGTCGGTCTGCTCTACATGTTTACTGTCTTGACTGTATCAACATCCGTCGAAACAATTTCAGCGTGTTAACAGAGTGAGATGGGAATAAAGTCAAACTGATGCACTCAGATACGAATATTTATTATTTAACTGTAATTAAATTGAGATTTTGACATGAGCCGGCCATGCATTATCTACTAAATTCTTCATTAAATTCAAGTTTTATCATTAAAATATGTTACTGAGTGCGAGGGTAAGATACTGTTTTAATTAATTCATTGATTTATACTCTAGGTGGCGGGTATTTATTCTGTTTCGAAATTTTGTAGAATCAATACAGTTAATATAACTTTTTCTATGCTTAAAACGTAACAAGACTAGAGGCGCTTCTGAGAGTAAAGTTTCTTCAACTATTCTATTCTACTTCAATGCTATAATAATTGAAATAATATAAAAAAGGCGAGGCAATTAATTTAACCCATTAATCCCCAAGCGGCACCCGGCTGTCGTCGCATAACAATAATTGAAAATTTATTAGATTTTGATATTTAAAGTAAAGTTGTAAGCTACGGTTTGCAGTATACGAAACTAAAAGTATATGGGTTGCAACCTCGAAGCCTTAGCAGAAGTAAAAAGAAAACATGTATAGTTTTCTCTTAAAATCGTTTATTCTACAAAAATATTGTTATTATCACTTTTGTAGAGCCACAAGAACTGTACACTTTGAACGCTTTCGGTTGTCACTTCAAAAATATGTCTGCATCTACCATTCTGTAACATTTCCTTTCACATGTTATTACAGTGGACCATAAAACGTCGCTACAATAAAAACACTTTAAAATCTCTATCGAGTGCGCGGAACGAGCGGCTAATAAAACTCTTATAAGTTCGGGGGAAACCTTTCCCCAGCCGAGCCGAGCTATTACGTCAATACCCAATAGTCGAAATTGCGGAATTGACTTTTTCTTTCTGGAATATTCCAGATCCGGCATAAGTGGCCAGACACCTCAGGCGGATCTGTGTGCGGATTGTCTAGCGTTAGTTATTAAAGTTGAATTTTTACCCGTTTCATTTTTATTTTATTGGGAAAACTTACCGCAAATAACAATAGGGGTAATCTATATAATCTATATAATTATATATAAAACTCAAAGGTGACTGACATGGTGATCTATCAACGCACAGCCCAAACGACTGGACGGTCGGGCTGAATTAATTTGACATGCAGGTACATGTTATGACGTAGGCATCCGCTAAGAAAGGTTGTTGATCAATTCTACCCCCAAGGGGTTAATATAGGGGATGGAAGATTGTATATACATTGATTTACGCGAGCGAAGCCGCGGGCAAAAGCTACTGATACATATTAAATAGCGACATTCCAATAACAAGTTTTCGCTAAAAAGTAATTAATTAAAACTAAAATTAACATTTCAACACAATACTCAACACACAACAATTTTTTGATTGTAATATAATTAATAATAATCATAATAATATTATTATGTTATGCAAATATTTCACATTGATATAGTACTAGACTGATAGCTGTCGGTTACTACAAGCTGTAAGTACACGCGCCCCTCTTTTACCCGAGTACTCGCGTGGCCTACCATTTTAGGCTATCTAAAAATCTTAACAAGATTCAGTTAGGTAATAAAATAGAATTTAATGAGACTGCTACTACTGAGGATCAACAATGTTAGCCTAATTGGCCGATCAACGTTGACGAAGCACTAAATATCACTAACTAGCGCTTTGTTGTTCGCACCTCACGCCCGTCAATAGAAAAGCTCGAACTTTGAAGCTCGACGACGAAGGCAATAAATAACAGCGATTAGAAAGCGCGATAGAGCCCGTATATGCCGCAAAAGCTCCGATAAACTTCCAACAAAAGAAGCTTCGAAAGCTGTTAAAAAGCTTATTGCTGTTAAATTGGCCAATTTCAGTTTAACGAACATGGAAAGATCAAAGTTTAAAATTTGTGGGAACGTTTGGAGGTTTTCATGTTAATTTATTGCTGTCTCTATTTTAGATCTGAGATACATTTTTGTTTCGTATACTAGAGGTATGTTTTAACTTTTGTACGGCTTGCAAATTGCAATCATATAAAGTGTAAAGCAAACATGACTCCTCATTTAAATCTAGTGTATAGTCTATTCCCGTGTTCGAAGTAAGTTCGCATGACAAGATTTATATCTATGGTTAATTTAGTTTTTTTCATATTGTAATAAGTTTTCATTTTTACATTCGTTAGTCTGTAACTATTTGCTATGACAATTTCGACACCTATATATTATTTTATATTATTCTTCTAATTCAACCCTCAATTTAGCAATTGAAAAAAGCAAATTTGCACTGATAACTCGCTTATAACTCAATAGAACTGTGGAATTTTAAGTAGAAAAACACCGAATAAGTGGAAAATCTGTTTACACAATCGCAGCTTATTAAGTTAAAATTGCAAAGTTTCTGAGCTTCGGGGAGCAAAAATTAAAACTTCCGAAGTCGGCCAGAGGACTTACGAGGGATTAAAATTTTATGCGCGCTGTAAAATTCTCACGTCATCGCTTTTTAATTGGCCGAAGAAAGGCCGACAATCCGTGTCGATGAGCCATGAAATTGATTCTTATAGATTTATTTCATTATTTTTCAATAGTTCTAGCAAAGCGACTTCGTTTCTTATAGGTCATCTTGTAGATTGCTTTAGGTACTATTATTGATTACTTACAATAATAATTATAATAATTAATTTAAGTATCTCTAGATATAATCACAACAAATGAATACTTTTACAACCTGGTTAATCAATTTTTATATGACAGTTTTATTTTTATCTATAATATGTATATTAATACGTGAGCCAAAAACTTTGTATCCCTTTTGTCGAAAAATGGGGAAACGTAAGTAAATGAAATTTTGCACAGTTATAGTTTATATGGTGAAGGAGTGCATCGAGCTAATGTTATTTTGAAATTATGCTTTTATCGTACATTTTTTTAACAAATAAAACATTACACATACTACAACACACTCACTAGGAAAAAGGTGACAAGTTTTTTTTTACTGAATCTGAGATACTATTAGACAATGCTTACCCGGCCAGTCTGAGATTAGCTGAGTCCCAGAGACAAGAGTTGAAAAAAATATGATAAAGTCAATATTTTTTTTACAAAATGTCGTTGAAACAAAGGTTGAATTTCGACCATTGGGCCATCTCTAGTTTATTTAAATAGCCACAACGTACTAAAATAATAATAATAGTCAATTAATCTTCTTTGATAAAAAGGTCACTAAAATCTTTTTACAATTTGAATTCTTAACCCTTAACGTCAGCCCCCTGTCAAGTTTTCACGTCTTATTCTTTGACCATTTCATTTAGGTAAAAGAATTTTCAGAATACTTCTGAAATTTTATGCAATTTTTCGTAGCTGATTTTAGATTTCAAAAGTCTTTGAAATAATAATATTACTTATGTCATGTAGAATATCTTAGTTATAATATCATAATATTATTCTTTTGATTGCTAGCTGTTATGAGCATTAGTTGTTGCCTCATGCCTATTCATCGGCTTAGACCTAAAAGATATAAGACAAACAAACAGAAAGACAGACAGACACAGTATCGTACTTATATTAATACATACACAATAATATAATTATGTAAACAGTCTCATTAGGTATTTCCACAATTTTGTTTAAATGTGTGAACCAGTGAGAAATGTTTACGGAATTCCGAGAAATCTATTTCGGACTCCCGAGTTCCCGAGTCCGTAAATATTGAGCCTGTTTTGAGGTTTTCTTTTTTGTATTGAATAAAAATTCAATTTAATAAAAAAAATATTTATATAAACACTTTTAGTACGGGAGCCCTAGAACATAGCTAGACTTTCAAGATTTTTCGCAGATAAAAATGTTGTTAGTCTTATCAAAATGATGCTTCTCACAAAAAATTAGTAATAAAAAAAAATGTTCTAGGGCTCCCGTACTATTTACTTAAAATATTGGCAAAACGCGATACAAAATCTAGTTTATAAACGTATTATTATTGTGAAGGCATTGCATTATAATTTATAACTAACATTTTTTCTAGATCTATGTTTAAGTGAGACGTCAGTCCCGGCAATTTGGATACTTGTTCTATTTCAATTGAGTCCTGAAATTTATATTCTAGTGAACCTCTAAAGAAAATAGAGAATACGAGTCCTTGAAGGCAGGTTTTAGATAATGAGGGTGTATTTTTATGATCAGTGGTTAGTTCCAAATCAAAAGATGTGTTTTTTCGGGAATTTTTCCTATACTATATCTACTATATTTTTGTTTTATTTCGTATAATGATATTAGTATAACTATTTTGCAGTCGCAAACTTTACTTAACTAATACGATTATTATAATCATATTAAAGACAATCCTCGCCTGAACAGTTACGAAATACTTAAGTTGATTTCGAGTTTCGAGAAACAATTTCATTTATCTACTACAAGCATCGTAGTTAATAGTATTAGAGACCTCGTATTGTGAAGGCTTTTACTTTGTATGCTGTGTTTTGCTTATGAATTCCTGAACGTATTTCAATCATATTCTCCTCTATGACCCTAGCTTAAGAATGCTGCTGTTAGGACAAGTCAAAATACTTTTTATTACAGTAACTGGAAATGGCTCAAGAAATTTCAAAAAAGGTTTATGAGCGCTCAAATGTACGATAGTTCACTAACTATCGTACATTTGAGCGCTCATAAACCTTTTTTGAAATTTCTTGAGCCATTTCCAGTTACTGTAATAAAAAGTATTTTGACTTTCTTTACTGTACCATATTTCTATGACCATTGACCACAGTACTACCTTTGCTCAAAGTGATCCTAATTTTTGTTTAGTCCTTGAAATATAAGGATACCTAAATGTTTCATGATAAATGCATAATTATTCGCAAAGTAAGCGTCTCATTTCTTAGAATTTACAAGACCGGTAATTTTCCGAAAGCTGAATACACCTATTTTCTTGGAAGCTTAAGTGATCAATTTTTTTTCCAAATGCATCTAATTTCCTGCCGGTCTAGCATGCGCAAAATAAAAAGCGCGAGAAAATTTTGTCTACATGTTTTCTTGATGTTTGATGGTTTGTCTCTTCATATCTATTGACCCTAACATTAAATACTTGTTTTCTCGCGTCTGTCGTCAAAATTAGAGAAAATTGTGTTTTTTTAATCTGTGCTATTTTTGTCTACGAACCCTAACATAACAACATATTTTTATCGAGTTTTGTTGAGATTTTGACATTATGAGAAGAGTAATAGAGATATCGTCTACGATTTAGAAGGTAAAGAAACAAGCTTGCAATGTCTGTCTTTTATTTTAATAAAAATATATATCTCATGGCAGCATCGACATAATAATATCTTAAATATCGAGTAAGCTATAAGTTTGTGCGTTCTAAGATGATATGGGTGACAGTTTTCATGTTCCTTGCTACGGGTTTTTTTACAAGAAAACAAAAAAAAATCGAAATGTAATAAATTATATTCCATCTACAAAAACAAATGTTTGCTAAAATTGTAAATGAATAAAAATTAAAAGATGCTAAATGCTAACTTATTAATAAAAATTATAAATATCAACTGTGAAATAGGAGTATAAAATTATTGTTACGAAAACATTTGAAAAATGTCATATGCATGAAACGGAACTTATGTCAATAGAGATTGACTCGGTTGAATCGAAATCAAATCGATAAAAAAGGTCGGCCATCTTAAATCGCCGGCACCACTGAAATGTCAGTACGAAATCGATAATTTCGATTGCAATTCCTTTACGAAAAAAAAATGTTTATTCCAGACTGGAGTCCATAAGTTGTTAGTAATTATACAATAATAATATTTTTTTTACAAACTATGTTAGTACTCAGAAATTATATAATTAGTTAAAATATCTACGTGGCCTACCAGCAGCACTGGGCTACGTGGCCTACCAGCAGCACTGGGCTACGTGGCCTACCAGCAGCACTGGGCTACGTGGCCTACCAGCAGCACTGGGCTACGTGGCCTACCAGCAGCACTGGGCTACGTGGCCTACCAGCAGCACTGGGCTACGTGGCCTACCAGCAGCACTGGGCTACGTGGCCTACCAGCAGCACTGGGCACGTTAACATGAATGTGCACCCAATGACGCATGATTGGACACTCAACTTTATCACTTATCACCCTAATAATGGTGTTGGTGCTTGCGCGAACTCTGCTCATCAAAGAAGCTACTCGCTTTCGTATGACGGCTTGAAAGCCATCAGCTAGGCAAGTTAAGAAGCAATATTATATACAAACTTTCATCCCCTATTTTAACCACTTGGAGGTGGAATTGATCAAAATCCTTTCTTAGCAGATGTCTACGTCATAATATATACCTGCATGCCATATTTCAGCCCGATCAATCCAGTGGTTTGGGTTATGCGTTGATAGATCACCATGTCATGTAGATCACCAGAGGGAATACGGTAATAGGGGAGAGTAGGGAAGGGAAGAGAATAGGGGAGGGTAGGGAAGGGAATAGGGTAGGGGATTGGGCCTCCGGTAAACTCACTCACTCGGCGAAATACAGCGCAAGCGTTGTTTACGCCGGATTTCTGTGAAAACGTGGTATTTCTCCGGTCGAGCCGGCCCATTCGTGCCGAAGCATGGCTCTCCCACGTATATATTATGGGAAAATTGGTGACACTGAGGCGCTCTTGCCTAATCAAATCACAAAAAAAAATTTGCTCTTTAAACGCTGCTACATTCACAGTGAATGAAGCAGCGAAAGGGACACTTACACACCCTAAAGTAATATCACTTGGTTTGTATAGTACATTCTGTATCTTCTATATATATATAAAACTCAAAGGTGACTGACTGACATGGTGATCTATCAACGCACAGCCCAAACCACTGGACAGATCGGGCTGAAATTTGGCATGCAGGTAGATATGACGTAGGCATCCGCTAAGGAAGGATTTTAATCAATTCTACCTCCAAGGCGTTAAAATAGGGGATGAAAGTTTGTATATAATAACACTTCTTAACGCGAGCGAAGCCGCGGGCAAAAGCTCGTAATATTATAAGATTATTTTCAGATTAATATTTATAAATTACAAATGCTTATATTTAGATTGGTTTGATATAATCATCATCATATTGCCATTTCGCTTCTGATTTACTATGAACATTGTATACGCCAGTTATTAAATCACCGTAAACGCATTCCACGTTCCATAAATGTAAACAATTAATTCGGGTGCTAATGGATAACCAAATTACATTTAATTGCAGCGAATAAATCGTAATATTAATTTATGAACAAAGTTTTTTGACACTGCAAAGTTAGGGGCGTGCAGACGGGACACACCGCGGCCGGCCACAGCCTTTGAGCGGTTAGCCACAGATTCACCAGTCGCGGGACGCAGAGCTGCCGCAGAGTGTGGATATCACTTTTGTCACAACTCACAATACTTTTTCGGCCAGCGCGGCTTGAATATCGTTTATACGTGGGGGAGCCATGCTTCGGCACGAATGGGCCGGCTCTACCGGATAAATACCACGTTCTCACAGAAAACCAGCGTGAAACAGCGCTTGCGCTGTGTTTCGCCGAGTGAGTGAGTTTACCGGAGGCCCAATCCCCTAACCCCTACCCTATTCCCTTCCCTTCCCTTCCCTACCCTCCCCTATTACCCTATTCCCTCTTAAAAGGTCGGCAACGCACTTGCAGCTGATTGATGCTGCGAGTGTCCATGGGCGATGGAAGTTGCTTTCCATCAGGTGACCCGTTTGCTCGTTTGCCCCCTTATTTCATAAAAAAAAAAGAGTGACACCAAACTACTCACGAGAGTCTTAATGTTACAGGCTGCAACGTCCTATAGTTCGGGATCCCGAGAATATTTTTTTCATTGGATTACTATCAAGCAAATTTTTCGTGAGTATCTTCATTTTGATAAGATGAACAACAATTTCCTTTGAGAAAATTCTCGAAGGTGGTAGCTAACAGAGTTAGAAAGGATTACCCAGACTACTATATTTGTCTTTAATACGGGCGCAGAGCGATGACAGAATATTGCACAATATAATATTATGCTATCTGTAAAAAAATGATTTTTTTTCTTGATCTTAGATTACATCTAGCAGATATTGTGTGCTGTCTGTGGATATAATACTATGTTGTTTGTTGTTTACCGGTCGCGAAAAACCTAATCGCTTAGCCCATGCTAGTCACAGATCCAAAATTGTGTGTCTAAATCGCTTGTCTGCGCTTTGGAACCAGTGACACGGAACGAGCTAGTTATTCTAAAATCTCATAATAATTAATAACCAATAATGGGTATTTTGCCGCATAAAATAATCGTTGCCGTTTCACTGCCCGCGACCGCAGTGACTTATGATCCGATATTCAAATTTGTTCAATAAATGTTACACTAGATTTTATATTCTCAGTGAAAATTATTTTCCGTTTGAAAATTTAATATTTATATCATATGAATTAATCTTCATGATATTAATCTACTAAGTTATATATTACTCGAGCCTTTTTTCAGACCTTATTAAGCCACATTTTACGCTATAAGTTATAAGTTTTATCTTATAAGAGTTTTCTTCCTCTTTTACTTTAGAGCTTGGCCGTTTTTTGTGGGACTCCCATTATTTCTGTCTGAGATCCATTTATTAACAATAAAATAGAATATGACATATTTTATATCTTATATACAAAATTCTCGTGTCACAATGTTCGTTCCCGTACTCCTCCGAAACGGCTTGACCGATTCTCATGAAATTTCGTGAGTATATTGAGTAGGTCTGAGAATCGGCCAACATCTATTTTTCATACCAAAAATTATTTATATGGAAAAACAACGTTTGCCGGGACAGCTACTTTTCCTATAATATTTGACTTATCATCACTTTCTCTTTCTGACGTCAGGTAACAGGTTCTCTCGCTATTAAAAGTGGTTTATGTTTTCCCTTCTCTATTACAATACATTTTGTCCGTTGAAAATGTAAGTAATTTCTTTAGAATGTTAAATGCCAAAGAAAATATTACCACATTCAACTGAAAAGAAGTCTTTTTGTTGTTAGTTTTCCGAATTAATAAAATAAAATATGCACCTAAATAAACAAGGTATTTGTAAAGTAAATAATATATTTAACAACGCTACAAAGTTAAACGTGGGAGAGCCATGCTTCGGCACGAATGGGCCGGCTCGACCGGAGAAATACCACGTTCTCACAGAAAGCCGGCGTGAAACAGCACTTGCGCTGTGTTTCGTCGAGTGAGTGAGTTTACCGGAGGCCCAATCCCCTACCCTATTCCTCTCTCTTCCCTCCCCTATTCCCTTCCCTTCCTTACTATATTAACCTATTCCCTCTTAAAAGGCCGGCAACGCACTTGCAGCTCTTCTGATGCTGCGAGTGTCCATGGGCGACGGAAGTTGCTTTCCATCAGGTGACCCGTTTGCTCGTTTGCCCCCTTATTTCATAAAAAAAAAAAAAAAAAAAAAAAAAAAAAAAAAAACGCCTAGTAAATTACGGTGAAGTCTTAATTACAGTCAACTATTTAACTTCCTAACTTTTGCGAGGAGTTAGTGTTTAGATTTAACTTGAGACTGTTTGGACGTCACCTTTATCTTTAAAGGTTAAAATCTATTTTATTTTTATATAATATACACAGGGTGTAATTACAAAACTCAGTGATAATACCTACATCAGAGTGTGTATGTGTCCCTTACATAGAGTTAACTGTGAAAGTAGCAGCGCTAAATGAGCACATTTTTTGTGATTGGTATGGGCAACTGTCCGAGCGTTATGGATTTTCCCATACAAGAGTTAAGACTTAAGAAAGCTACTCTTGCAGTGCAATGTAAGAGTAAAACATACACATCCTAAAGTATTTTCATTTATCACATTGTTCTGTTACACCCTGTATATAAGCATAAATAAATTTATACAATGTACATATTCACATTAAAAATATTCCGTATTAATATAATAATAAAATAAGCAAGCATTGAAATAAAATATCTTTTAATCCCAGTTCAAATAAAATAAGCATGATTCACATAATATTTAATCATAGACTTATAATATTATAATGCATAAGCCTATTCATAATATTATGATATTATATTTTATTTAATGTACTTTACCGTTAAAGGCTTGCTTTTCTACTCAATAATATTGTGTATAGTGTGATATATCGCGGCTTCTAATAATAATTTTAAAGGTCTAATAATTACACAGATATTAAAAAACATTAGTTAAATATAATTGAAATCCTAAAGTGCATACTTATAAAATGTAAGTACAATTACTTTGTACAACATGCGTTAGTAAATAAGTATTTCTTGCAACCCCTAGCAAACAGTAATGTTTCCTAAAGAACAAGTAGTACGATATTATATAAAATTTAATTTCCGTTATAATAGTAATCAATTAAAGCAATACAATAAGTACACAATCATACAATACCCTTGCGTTGCCTGTGGATTTATGTGTAGTTAAAATGGCCGAGCATGCAGTTACATCAAATAAATGGAAATGCAACAATGTTTGTAGAACGAGTGAAGTTGTTGCAGTTTGAGAGCTTCGGCATGAATAGGCTGGCGGGTTAATAGGTTTATGAAAAACCAGACGAATTGGTCAATTTAAGGAATACCACGGTAAAACATAAAACTGACGAGAATTTGCATAATATTATTATGTGTTTTGCTAAGTTGGTGGGTTAGACTTACGCCAGGTTATATTTAGATGCTGAGCGCAAATAACAGGCCTCGCCCTTCTTATATTATAATATCAAGACATAACATGATAATATAAGATGAAAGACAAGCAACACGTCCCATTACAACTTTAAGTAAATATTTTTAGTAATAAATAATATCTTAATGACTTTGACACAGATATTTTAGATGCATAAAGGCTATTTCCAGTGATACTAGAGTGACCTAACTAATCGACTAGAAGACTTTTATATCATAAAATGTGATAAAAACACACCATTTAAATATCCGACATCGCACTCTACGACTAAAATTGCGAGCCAATAGGCTATCTGCCACTCGTCTGGCTATTTCGATAGGGCAATAAAAACCCACGTCCAACTTGATGAAGTGTTGTGAAGTGCTAACGGCCACGTACTCGCATACACCCTGTATTGCATCGGCCTTACGATAGTGAACTTTGTGACGGTGATATAAAGGTTATGTGAGGGCAAAATAATTTTGAATATAGCATTATCTAGTGTTTGTACTTTGTGACAGACACAAGATAAGTAGGGATGGGACTTACGATCAGAGTAATATGTAAAATAAATATTTTTTTTGCAAAAATATAAGAAAATAAGGGCAGAAACGAATACAATATACACACAGAAAATATTTTTTTTGACAGCGCATTCGCTGTCAAAAAAATAATTTTCTGTGTGTATATTGTATTTATTATATTAAAAGTATCACTTACTCTCTACATCTTCGTTAAAATTTCATTCATTCAAAATTCTGTCTGTAATATTTACTGCGACTATTAATCAACGTTAGAAAAGCACTTATTACAAAAATACTTTGAATTCTTAGAAAACTTGATATTAATTCTTACTCAAAATAGATACTGAGATGATTTTTGAGATATAATATTTTTCTAGTTTACATGAAATTTAAGTTTATTGCAATCAAAAAGTTTTCAAGATTTCCAGTTCCCTAGTTCACAATTATTTTGCCTCTAACTGCACTCTTATTCCCACCACATAAGTGCCACTTTCGTAGAATTGAAATAATTTTGGACTGCAGTATTCACTTGGTCACGAATGTATGTGCTTCAATAAAAGAACCTCCGAGAAAATTCTGTCAAGGACTAGACAAGAGAAAATAAATCACATTGTTTGAAATAGCGCACCAACCAAACTTAATTTGTTTCTTATTGGTTCAGCTTTTGTATAATGATAAGGGTGGACTAAAAGTCCATACTATTATTATAAATGCGAATGTGTATCTGTCTGACTTTTTATTACAGCAAAATTTATGATTACCGCGGGATATTTTTACGCGGTTGAAGTCGTGCGACTTTTCTATGTTGTAATAAGTGAAAATAGTGGCGAAAAAGGTAAAAAAGAATAAACGTCGATTCGTTTATCACGCCTCTCCTTAGTCCTTTCCCAGTATTAAGTCCTGGGAAAGGACATAGAATACTTTCTACTGTCTCCACACTAAATTACACCATTCGGCTGAGTGGTTTAAGCAGATACATAGATCGAGATAGATACAGCATGTGTATGTACTTCGCGTACCATATCGCGTTCCCAAACGACGAGCAATGCTCGTCTTTCGAAAGTCTTTTCTTTAGTCTACTGTCGGAATCGAACGTCAATCGGAATTTTAAAAAAGCCTAAATGCCTAAAAAAGCTTTAAAAAAGCCTAAATGCCTAAAAAAGCCTAAAAAGTGCCGTATTGAGCTGTAGAAATTCAAATAGAAACGTTGGCCTTGATAATGGACACCTTTTTTTATCATCGGTACGTCACAGTATGTAGTAAAAAGTGGCACGCTCGTTTTCATACAAATGGCGCGACATGCGGTATCTATCTTGATCTATGTCCGTGCTTAAACCGCTTAGCCGAATGATGTAATTTGGTGTGGAGACAGTAGAAAGTATGTCTGTGGGTTTAGCATGAAGACTGAAGAGGTAACAGACACCTGACACACGCACTTTCGTATTTATAAGATTAGTCCATACTAATTTACTTATAATTATAAATACAAAAGTGCGCGTAGTATACAATAGAATACCTACCATATAATAATTATGATAATAATTGTACCATAATATTAAAATGGAGTGCAATACAACATTAAGTTTTATAACTATCTATATATTAATACGTGAGCCAAAAACTTTGTATCCCTTTTGACGAAAAATGGGGAAAAGTAGGTGAATGAAATTTTGCATAGTTAGGTACCTATCTTATATATTTAAACGAGCAATTCTTGTATATAATATATATTTTTGGAATCTCGGATTCGGCTCCAACGATTTTCATGAAATTTAGTATATAGGGGGTTTCGGGGGCGATAAATCGATCTAGCTAGGCATTTTTAACAAATAAAACATTGTAAACTACAACACACACACTAGGAAAAATTACAGATTTTTGAGTGACAACTTGACATACGACTCTTTTATTTATGGTTGAAGTATGTTGATTGGATTTTTTTTATTGAATCTTAGATACTATTAGACAATGCTTACACGGCCAGTCTGAGATCAGCTGAGTCCCAGAGACAAAAGTTGAAAAAAATATGATAAAATCAATATTTTTTTACAAAATATAGGTAGTACTCCTAATGTCGTTGAAACTAAGGTCGATTTCGACCATTGGGCGATCTCTAGTACTATGAAAGACGCGATGCGCAAAAAGAAACATCACATTTGTAACCAGTAAACAACTCTAATTTCTAATGCCATACGTAATTAAATATTCAAAACAACAAACTATCTACATAGTTTGGCACCGAAGAGTATAATATAGAGGGTACAATCCCGAATACTCTGCCTCATAACGAATGCAGTGCCGCGTTAGTTTTAGTTTTAAACCGTATCACTCTCGCGGGCCTAATATATTCCGCTAACTTTTATCATCCTGCATAAATAATAATCATTCCGCTGAAAACTGGTTAATTTTTAATGGGGTCGCGCCTCTGGGAGTTAATCATTGATCATTTTAAATTATTAATTATGCTACAATTCGGTGAATTTACATAATACATTTTAATGTTTTACTAACAGCTCGAGAATAAAGTTTTTGGATTTAATATTTCAGAATACCGTGAAAGTGTGTTATTTATAAATTGTAATAAATAATGATTATTAATTTATATCTACGAATAAGTAATAAACAAATCATTAAATTTTATGTATCAGTTGCTAACAATAAGCCATGGCTCGGTCGTTTGCGTTGCCGTTGCCGTTTAGATGAATCAAAATTGTCTGTCTACGATTTCATCCGTATTTGGCTTTCCTATTTTACCGCGAAAAAAGTGCCGCGCCACGGCATCCATATCAATAATAACATAAATGTTAAAGTGTTTTGTCTATAACCTCTTCACGCCCAAACCGATTTTGCTGAAATGTAGTATGGAGATACTTTGAGTCCCGAGAAAGTACATAAGATACTTTTTATCCCGGAAAAATGGGTTCCTGTAGAATAAACAAATTTTAGCACAACGGAGTTGCAGGCGTCTAGTTACAATATAAAAGCCACCATTCTTAAAAAAGTATGGTTACAATTCTACGAGATTATTCTTCGGGCATCTTACTGAAATTATGGTCGCAGTTTGCCTTAAATACATTTTTGGGAATTCATGACACCCAATTTACCACACTCCCACACCGGTTTGGGCATCAGTGGCCGGTGAAACCAGGCTCCTGACTAGATACGCAAGAGTAATAGGTGTCCAAACATTGATCATGTCAATGATTAATTATTAACTTCTAGAAAACAAATTGTTTCTGACTGAAACAATTTGTTTTCTAGAAGCCCTAGAAAATCGCGTCACGATGTTATTTGTTGTAGAACGATAATAATTAATTACTAGAGAAAGCTTTCGCTATTTGTTACATAATGGAACTGATGTCTGCGATAGTCACTTTCAGATAAATAATCTGACAGGCGATAATAGTGTATTGTGTGTTTACATAAATACATCTTCAGGATGTAACAAAACTAAGTGATAATACTTTAAGGTGTTACTACATAGAGTTCGCTGTGAAAGTAGTAGCGCTGAAAGAGTTACATTTTTTTCACCTTCGTATGGAAAAATCTATGATGTCTGTCATTCCATTATTTTTAATGGAATGACAGACATCATAAATTTTTCCAAAGACTTTTGTCTGTCAAAAATTTGTATCTTCTTGTGTGGTAATGTTCATTTTTTGAGTTCATCATAAAAATTGTTTAGTAAAAAAGAGAACATAATAATAATAATATTATAATATTGCATATTATATTATATGCAATCAAATTGAGAAATCACCTGCTTTTTCAAGAAGTCGGTTTACAAAGATTTTGAGCCACTGGATGTATTATATCTATTCCCGAATATATTTAAACCGTTGGTCATTAGCAAAATCGAAATAGCATATTGGAATAATAGAAAACACGAGAGTTACATTTAACCGAAATAGTTACCTTATTGGGAGGCGAATTTAACCGGAGTTAAGTAATGAACGATCTGAAACAACTTGAGCGGGTTAAGAGCTTAACGGAGATTTAAAATGTTTGGAGTTTACAGCTCACGAGAAAACAATATTGATTTCTGCTATAAAGTGGTTTATTATTTTGGATTACTACAGATTTATTCATTATGGATCTACAGTAATTTAAAGATTTAATAAATCTATAGTATTGTTACGTGCTAGGGTTCGAAGGATTTGAAGAGAAAGACCTGCTGACTTTCTTGAAGATTTTATTCAACAGCACTAGATCCAACACTAAGCACTAGGTCTAAACACTAAGCACTATCACTATCCTAGGTCGTAGCCAAGTCGTAGGTTTCACTGGTTCACTCACTATTGATCACTTGTTTTCACTCTAAATTTGCCTTGAAAATCGCTTGAACTGAACTGAATCACTGGCCCGCCTTTCCTGCGGCCATTTATATAGGCCGAGGCGAGTCCTAGACAGTACCAGAACATTCCTTTCTAGAATGTACCCTATTCGCGTAAACAAGTGTGGAATATTTCTGGAAGCCTAATGCCATCTAGTGGGAAAGTATATAGGCTACTTTTGAAAAATGTACGGTTTCCGATATAAACGAATTTGGGTGCAACAGAGTTGCGGGCGCCATTTAGTGCAGTAAAAATGTGCCAAAAAAAACATCGAAGATGAAAAATATAAATTACGTATTGTTTTTCTTAAATGTTTAAAATTAGTTATTGGATTACTTCATCATCTAGATGAAGTAATCTGAAACATCGAGCTTTCAGTAGTTAACGTTGCTCAAATTTAATCCCGACTCTAAAATATTTTTGAGCCGTAGCCGGCAGGTGGTGAATTTTGTGGAAAATCAAATTATTGCCGGGAAATTCGTTTCCATTGCCATCAATTACTTTATGTTTTAGCGAGATATTTCATGGCGGGGTTTTTATGTGTAGCCCGACAGAGGTTTTTTATTATCTCTAATCCTAGTCTTTGATAGTATAATAAGGTAGAACTTAATTTTGTATTGCACACCGTTTTAATATGGTAGAATGAAAGATTACATTGTACATTATATAGATAAGATCCATCTGTAACTTCATTCTGGCAATAAATTAATTATGAACAGTATAACATTTTTCGCTGCTTTTGTTAGTTGATGTACTGTGTCATGTGTGTGCACGCAAACGTGCGGAAACGTACGCAGTCAAACCTACCGCGTCCTCTTTGTAGTTTTTGTAGTTTTGAAATTATGGTATTAATTAAATAATTATACACTTTTCTTGCCCTTATTCCACTTCATTATATTACATTTATTACAAAGTTATTATTTTACACGACGAATCGGGGGTCAGGTTTTGTCGAAACCAGTCGTGTAAAATTAATAACTTTGTAATAAATGTAATATAATAAAGTGGAATAAGTACAAGAAAAGTTTATAATTATTTAATTGAACATGAATTTCCACCAAGAAGTTGTAGTATATTCAATATCATAATAATATTATGGTATTAAGTAGAACTGTACATTATATTATTAATTAATCATGTAATTACTGAGTTATTATAGAGTGCGTCATAATATTTGTATGTCGCACTTTCCTAACTAAAACCACATAATATTTACCCTTTTTTACATTGTTGCAGAATTCATAAATTCTATATTCTTTTTCAATATATTTGATACACTTCCTGTGTTTTTAGTACACAAACCGCGCAGCACGCGACTGCAATAACAATAAATACTACATTTTACAACGTGTTCAAAAACTTTTACCCGGCTGTCGTCGTTTTGTTTAGTTACGATCGAAAATTCCATTTTAAAAATATAATGTTCACGTGATCGTAGATGTAATAGCTGATAGACTTCTGCCGCAGTTATGACACATGGTGTAACAAAACTAAGGGCTAGGCTACAATACTGCGTTGCGCCGTCGCATCGTATAAGTCTACGACGCCGCAAAACGCATCGTGAAAATTTCCGATTTAAAGAGTGCTATGCTTTATGAAATTTTTTGCGTCGCGACATCGCATCTCATTTATGCGCGATGTTGTTTTTGCGATACGATATTTGTGGCCTGACCCAAAGTGATAATAATATTGTACGGGCAAGCGTTCCACCGTCATGCCTTAGCCCATACTAAAATTTGCTCTTTCAGCATTGCTACCACTGAAATAAATCAAGATAGAACGGCTAAGCGGGTGGAGTACGCGTGTTTCAATCTTGCACAAGTGAGCAAGATTCGTTGAACGTTCATTTAGTCAGCGCGCACGTCTCGACTTGATTACACCGGAGCGGTTGTGCAAAAATGCCTCATTGTGCAGTGTCTAATTGTAAAAACAGAAATACGAAAGTGAATCGGTCAAAAGGAGTCTTTCTTTTCACGGGTAAGTTATTTTTTCTAACTAAATGCAAAGCAAAAATTGACACGATTGATTCGATAGCAACGCACGCGCGTCGCCGTTCTATCTTGATTTATTTCTGTGATTGCTACTTTCAATGTGAATTCTATACATGGGGCTTAGTAAAATATAATAATATTTTATTATAAAAAATCCATATCTTATTATTTGAAAACTAATCGCATCATAAAATGACTGCTTTCGACCAATAAGTTTTAATATCTGCGCGCCGAACAAATTCTATCATAAGAACACCAATACTTGGCACGGTGCCAACTTGCAGTTGATGTTCTAATGAACAACGAAAAGCACATACGACACGATATCTTACCTTGCCAACACGTTGCGATGCGACATCGCCATGTAAAAGTTCGAACAGTGCGACAGAATACGACGTATTGTGGTACGATTCTGCTTCGTCTTACTATAATAATAATTATTAATATGATGGTGGATGAAAATTGAAAAAACAATTATCAGTGTCACGATGCGACTTATGATATTTATAATGAATACTAATAATATTATATTTATCGAAAGATCTGTTTGAAGCTTACATTACACTATTTCGTATTATGAATAAAATACTTAAAACAATACATACAATAGTGAATAGGATAAATACTTACATCTAAGTTATTATTGTAAAAACCACCGGTTACGGTATTGCTAGCCATTGCGTAGGTTGTCGTATCTACTTATGACATACCGTCGTCGTATTGTGTGTAAGAACGATAATTCGATATCGTGGTAGTTGTCGTATCCGTGTCGTACGACAAATCGTCGTCGTATCGCTTCTAAGCGGTCAGAGGAGCAGGCGTGCAATAAAACAATTTACATTAAACTAGTAGGGGCTAGATAAAACTACAAAGCGGAGTATAATGAAACAAGCGCCGGCATTCACTCGAATACTTCCAACTTCACGACTATGATGGCCAATTTAAAGTTTGTCTTGTACAGCCTTTGTGCGGTCTATTGGGCCGTGTGTTTTGTTTTTGTTTCCTTTTTTGTAGGTGGGGTGGGTAAAGAAGGCTTAGTATTTACTTTGTCGAGTAATACAATCTTTTTTAATTGAATATACTCAATACTCATATTTAATCTAATTCTCTTGTCGTGATATTTGAGGATGATTGGCATGACAAACTTCCCTGAAAATGTTCGAGAGATTGTACTAAAATGTTGCTTGCTTATTAGTCGGTAAATATCTATTTTAATTCTAGAATTAATGTTGTAACATACCATATGGTGTGCAGCCCTGTAGGCCAACTACGAAACCGTACTGAGACTCAAATTAACAATAGAACGAGAATGCCGCGTCCTGCTCTAACAACGTCATTTCACGTTTGTTACAGTAGGACGCAGCATTCTCTTCCGATTATTTGAGTCTCAAAACAGTTTCATGGTACAAGCCCTGAATCGTAGTATCAAAGTTTTTGAGATGACATTAATAACGTCTCCATGACCAACGCATGACCAACGCCTGAAATAATAAGCGAGTTCAAGCAAATAATTATCAAAGTCTAGTAAAATAGCAACAGTACAAAGTAATAAATTATATTTCTGTTGTCTAGTACTCTTAATACCGAGTTCTTCGAGATCTTATCACGGGACTAAACTAACGTAGTGTAAAGCGTCCATAGATAAAACAATCATTATAACGTTGTATTTAAACCGAAATACACTTAGAACATTGAACGTACAATTGCTTTACGAACTCCGGGGTAAGTGAAACGCAAGACTCGTACTTAACTGCTCGGAGCGTTACGCCTAATTTATACAAAAGAAATAAACGTACAACGTAACTTAGTTACATGGGAAGGGCTGAACTGAAAGTCAACAAATTTAATTCAAAGAACAATTACTGATACATTTGTTTGTAAGTTTATACACATGCCTCCCGACTCACAATAATTATTGTGAGTCGGCATAAAACCAATTACAATTTTAACTTGGTGGCGTTCACCTATGTAATATTAAGCACCTATTTAAAATAAATAAAATTTTATTTTAAATTTTGTTACTCCCGCTAGAACTCGAGAACGGCTTAAAACGATTTAGCTAATTTTATCATCGAAATATATTGTTACGTGCTAGGGTTCGAAGGATTTGGAGAGAAAGACTTGCTGACTCTCTTGAAGACTTTATTCACAAACACTAGGTCGCACAAATCACTAGGTCCAAACACTAAGCATTATCACTGTCCTAGGTCGTAGCCAAGTCGTAGGTTCCACTATTATCACTTTTTGATCACTTGTTTCTCAGAGAAAGCAGGAAAACAGGAAAATGATTTTTCCTGTTTTCCTGCTTTTCTCTTGAAGTTTTTTTCTGATTTTTTTTTATAGACCTTAAGGAGCCCGAGACCTTTCCAACGAATGCAAAACCGTGGAAAACGGTTCGTGCGTTCTGGAATTATAGCGTCAGGAAGGAAAACCCGACTTATTTTTATAGATTAGAAAACATAGTAAATTAGTATAAGTATTCATAGAAGATATTTATAAAATTAATATTATTAATGCAAAAGTCTTCTGTTAAAACAGCTGAACTGTTTTATATAAAATTTTGTATGGAGGTACTTTTAGAGACAGGAAGGGACATAGGGTAGTATTTGTCACGCACGATAAACTAATTCAGGCAAATGTATAAGTATTCGTAGAAAGAATATATTCTAGAGAGTTTCATATCATTCTCAGAATAAAGGCTTTAATAATATCCGCAGATACAGTATTCTGGGACGGATGTATATAACAACACGCTTCGACTGTGATGGGCGATGGCCGACGTGACTGTTCAATATGGGTAGTGTGCGGTGCCTTTATAGCGAATAGCGATTGGTGCGTGTATAGACACGCACCAATCGCCATATCGAATTGGGATGAGGTCACGCCGAAACGAAACGTGGTAATATAGAGGCGAGTATCATCAGCCTTTCTCCGTCCAATGCTGGACTTGGTGGCACAAGCGACCGAAGTCGACACAAAATTAATTAAAATGCCAATTATGACCGAAGCTATAAGTTTCATATTGCTCTGCGCCACTGCTAAGCAGCATCGGCATGGGTCGTTAGACCGATGTCGGTCGAAAATGAAATTTATTGCCTAGTTCACAAAGTGGCATTCTATTAGAAATTTTGTCGCGGTTGATCGGAACGGTACCTTTAGGCCTCCTCCCAATGGATGGAGGTCGATAGCTCACACCATACTGATCTTGGATTCATATAAATTACGTGAATAATTTCATGAAAGGCCAGTGAAATATATTCCAAAAGTTAAAATCAACACGTAGTCTATATCAAATTCAGAATATAAATCAGGTTCAAAAAATCACCCCCGAATATAAATTGTTGTATCGGCAATATTTTAAAGACGAGTAAAAAAGTTCCCTGGAGTATCAAATTATGAACCCTTGCTTGAATAACAAGGATAACCGAAAATTATAATTAATAAACCTTATACATTTCTGTCGTAAGGATAGGTCCTGTAATACGTTGAAATGTAATTAGGGTCTACGGTGACTGTCTCAGTATGATAAAAATGTATATAATGAGTGTGTGCTTTGATACTATTCTAGAACAACATGCATTATACGTGGGAGAGCCATGCTTCGGCACGAATGGGCCGGCTCGACCGGAGAAATACCACGTTCTCACAGAAAACCGGCGTGAAACAGCGCTTGCGCTGTGTTTCGCCGAGTGAGTGAGTTTACCGGAGGCCCAATTCCCTTCCCTATTCCCTTCCCTTCCCATCCCTAACCTCCCCTATTACCCTATTCTCTCTTAAAAGGCCGGCAACGCACCTGTAGCTCTTCTGATGCTGCGAGTGTCCATGGGCGACGGAAGTTGCTTTCCATCAGGTGACCCGTTTGCTCGTTTGCCCCCTTTTTACATTAAAAAAAAATACACTAAGAAAGGTGTTGTAAAAAATAGTTCGTAACGGATCGGAACGGAAAAACGGAAAAATCAAGCAAAAATTTCAAATTCGAGAATATCTTTGATCTACACCAATAAAATAAACGAAAAAAAATGCTATCTCTGAAATTGAAGGTCCTATCATAAGTTCCTAAGGGCTTACCCTTTCTTGTGAAATCATTAGCACAAACACTTTTCATCAGGTGTCCATAGCACCTTACGACAAACAGAGTACCTTTTTAAGGACATTATGTTTTCATATCTCATTCTTTTAGGGTATAATGTTTTCATACCTCATTCACGGTCATAATCATGTGGAGTTTATGTGAAATTTTATGGACTTTAGGATTTTGAAGGTGCCATGAATATATGATTATACTCTTGAGGAGGAATTATTATGTTTTATGACGCTTTTCTGATGGCGTGAACCGTTTTATTCTAACATTAGGTATTAACAAACGTATAAATAAATAATGTAAATACATAATTTTGATGAGAAAAAATGACGTTTTAGAATTTTTGTTAAGTACTTGAACAGACTGTAAAGTATTTACTTTACAATTGAAGACGTGAGAGGAAGAACACGACAACTGAGAGTAAAAAATGCCGTTTTTTTGCATAAATGGAGGCTTTTAAAGGGCCAGAAAAATGATTTGAAATAAAACTGTGCATTTTATGTGATAAAGTATAATGGAGAAAACTAAGGGAGAAAATGAGTAAATGTTGTCACAAAATGTTACTTAACGTGTTCTTCCACTCACGTCTTGAATTAATTCTCTTAAGTAAAAAAAAGACAGACAGTAGTCTACTAATATAAAAATTAAAGAAATGCCTGCTTTAAAACCAAAAAAACAAGAACGAAATCAGTCTACACTTTTCGATGCTACGATGGCATGGCCAGACACACACATATAGACTGACACGTCAGACGTATAACAACCGGTTACGTCGTGGGTAAAAATAACAACGTCGTGCATAAAGTGTCTATACAGACTAGGCCGAAAATACGCGGCCGAAGTTCGGCATTATTACGTCAGAAATGTAATTTCAGCATGGTGTGTCATCGGTAATTTAAAATACATTGCAGGCGGAATCATGCCGAACTTCGGCCACGTATTTTCGGCCTAGTGTTTTTAGACACTAACACTAATGATATATAATACTAGCGGCCCGGCCCGGCTTCGCACGGGTGGACATTGGTTTTTAAATTATTTTTTTTAAATAAAGGTAGTCAATCTTTAAGTTAAGCAGAACATAAAAATAGTTTACATTATTTAGCCTGCAACTACTATATTATAATTATTATGTACATATAACACATTTTTATTGTATTTTTTTTATATTTTTATATTTTAAGTGTTATGTTTGATTATTTTATCCTTACCTGCAGAACTATAAGACTATAGTACATCACTTTGCGATAAGTAAGTATAGTCTATAATTTATAAAGCATAAGCAAGAAGGAATATTTTGGTAGATTTTTCACACAATTATTAACACTTAATACGGTTCCCTTTTTTCTCTCATTAAATATAGCCTATATTCAGCAGAAATAGTGTGGATTAAAAAATATGCATTAATACTTCCATCGTGCATCGGCATCGTGGGTATCGCAGACACAATAGATCTTCAATTGTTATGCTGGCAGCCGGCTGCCGCTATTGGAGATTTATAGTTAAAGAAATTAATTAATTATAATAGCAATCAAAAATAATAGTCATTCAAAACTTATTTTAAAAAGTTCTAAAAATATTACTTTCGTAGTCATAACTTTTAAAGCTTTTTTGAAATTAGGATTATAATAATGAAGCACGATAGTCTATATCAAATCAATAAAGCAGCACCCGGCTGTCGCATAACTATTGAAAATCTATTGTGTCTGCGATTCCCACGATCGAGGTAATATTTACGTGGACTCTCCGGGCGAGTCTGTGGCACTGATAATTAAATCTCTCCCCTACCGCACGCACACCCGCGCATCGCGCCTTGACGCCCAATTCGCAACGTGCAGCAGAAATCGTAATATTTTAATTTCGCCATAACATTAAAACCAAACGTCCAATTTTAATCATTCAAAGACCAAATATTATCTACATTAACTGTACTTAGTGATGAAAGGGTCAATAGCATGATTTAAATAAACGCATTAAAATATAGTCCAAAAAAAAATCTAGATTTTTTAATAAAAAAATGGTTATTGTGCCTCACTCAACATAGATAGGTATAGTGTGTCGCGGACTTTTTTGTAGATATTTAAAAGATCTATAATTACTTAGAACATTTTATGCCTCTATCTTTTATAGTTTAGGCAGCGTACGCAAAATAAGTAACTTTTCTGGTTGATTTTTTAAACCTTGCGTCCGAAAATCCCAAATATCTTACGAAACCTTATATTTTTCCAAAATAAAAATTAGCCTATGTTCAGCAGAAATAATGCAGGATTCCAATGGTAAAAGAATTTTTCAAATCGGTCCAGTAGTTTCGGAGCCTATTCGACTCAAACAAACAAACAAACAAACAAAAAATCAAATCTTTCCTCTTTATAATAGTAGTGTAGATGTAGAAAATAAACATGTACTGTCAAAGACTATTTAAGACTGAAATATAATGACTCGTGACTCGTGAGCAAACCAGTCTTGATTTTACAATAGTGACAGTTTGAAGATGTTGCCAGGCAATGGAGATAGTCTGAGGGCCGTAGTAATAATGCCCAGCCCTAGCGATCCTGGGTCTTTGACGTTTTCTGTGGCCCTTCAGCCGAGGGCTCTTCACATAACGAACATCATTACAGCGAATCTCTTGAACTTACGATGACAAAATTTAATTTTTTCGTAAACGACCCATTATTATTGTTGCGTAAAGTGAGTTGTTTTGGTAATACTTTTGGAAGCATTTCTTTATAACTTTGTTTTGCTTTTATAATAGATAAATTAATTTATTAATTTATCTATATAATTATATATAAGTGTAATTTTAAAATAAATTTATCACAGTATAAAAAAAAATTAGAAAGAATAACTTCATAATATTTATTTTGCTGTTAAACTACAAAATAAATAATTTATATTATATGTTACCGTTAATGTGCGAAAACCAGTTAGACTGCAGATTAACAGTCAGTTAAAGTGCAAAAAGTTAATTCTATTCTTATTAAATTATATAAAATAGGTTCTTGTTTGAATAAAACACGTTATTTATTTGTAAATATTTATTTAATATAATTTTTTGGATATAAACAAAGGAAAAAATTATCAAATTTTAAGTAAAATGTTACTCCGCTACTAAAATATAACATATGATATAAACTAGAAAATAAAACAGTCAAAACAATAAGAGTCTTAGGTTGACAAGCGTAAGTTTTTAGGAATTTTAGAAGGGAAGATAATGTAAAGTAACTTAAGGTTAAATGCAAAGAATATAAGCTTTTTTATTTCAACATTTCACACTTTGACTGATGGTCACAGGGAATCTGCAGATTAGCTAGGTAATCTGCACGTTAACATATTCCACATTCTAATGGTAACATAATATTATTAATAATAATAATGCTTTATTTCAGGCAATAAAATACAGTCCATATGAATTATTAATATTATATTATAAAGATATTTTAAGATACACTCAAAGCGAACACCAGAATTTTCTCCTCAAAGTTCCACACGTTTTTACCTTGTTCAAACACGGTATTTCTAAGAAAAGCTGGTGAAATAAAATAATATTCCAATAGCGGTCCCATAACAGTAACTCACAGCGCAGATGCAATACCAGCGACCGTCGACGTCGGGCTGAGATTCCAGATATATCGATGTCATCAAGATGAAAATGGTCTACAAGTTATATTGTAATCTTTGAGAAAAAATATAGATGGAACTTACGGCTAAGTGCGCGCGAAATTGTAATATAATTTTGAGCCAATTAGTCATAGTATTATTTATTGTTTTTAATAGGTATATTTGTAAAATTTTAATATTGTTATTTTGGGGTTAACAAATTCTTTTAATTTCAGTTAGCACCTCCATCGTGTTTTCAAATGTTTTGTGGCAGCCGGCGATTGATGGGTTAAATTGTTAAATGACATGAATCGACCATAATTATATGCACATCCTTATGTTACGGAACTCAGTATCACTCTCAAGACTAAGACGTTAGTTTTAGTCCCAATGAGCGATATTAAAATAAATTATTATTATCTTTCAATCCCGACCATACTACAGTAATATATTATATTACATCATCTATACTTTATATGCTTAATATTATAATTCTGCAGAGTTTGTATGTTTGTTTGTTTGAACGCGCTAATCTCAGGAACTACTGGTCCGATTTGAAAAATTATTTTACTGATGGATAGCCCATTGATCGAGGAAGGCTAAAGGCTATATTTTATCACGCTAAGACTAATAGGAGCGAAGAAATAAAGGAAAATGTGGAAAAAACGGGGGAAATTATATGAAAGGGCTTATTTGAACGCGCTAATCTCAGGAACTACTAGTCCGATTTGAAAAATTCTTTCAGTGTTAGATATCAAATTGATTGAGGAAGGCTATAGGCTATATTTTATTACGCTAAGACTAATACTAGCGAATATTTTGAGGAAAATGTGGAAAAAACAGGGGAAATTATATGAAAGGGCTTATTTGAACGCGTTAATCTCAGAAACTACTGGTCCGATTTAAAAAACTCTTTCAATGTTAGATAGCCCATTTATCGAGGAAGGCTATAGGCTATATTTTATTTCGATAAAACTAATAGTAGCTAAGAAATAGAGGAAAATGTGGAAAAATTGTGGGAAATTATATGAAAGGGCTTATTTGAACGCGCTAATCTCAGGAACTACTGGTCCGATTTGAAAAATTCTTTCAGTGTTAGATAGCCCATTTATCGAGGAAGGCTATAGGCTGTCACGCTAAGACTAATAAGAGCAATGAAATAGAGGAAAAATGCGGAAAAACCGGTGTGAAATTATTTGAAATTGCTTATCATCTTAAGAACTACTGGAGCAATTTTTATGTTATTTGGCAAACATGAAGAATAGACCACGTGAAGGGACAAAGGCTATTTTTTGCGGAAAAATGTACGGTTGCGTAAAATTCCTAAACTACGCAAGCAAAGCCGCGTGGAACATCTATATATAATAAAATCGTAGAAAAGTCAATTCTGTACATTGAATATTTTTGTACAATAAATAATACTTGCGACGTGATCTACTATGCTAACGCGGACAAAGTTGCGGGCAACAGCTAGTCGTGTTAAAAAGTAGATAAATATCTAAGACATGACCATCTACACAACAGTACTTGCTTATACGCAGTTTGAAAAATTATTACAATACATTTGAAAACAGTCGACCGAAGTCATCAAACAGGCAATTTTCATTCCGTCTCGCAGTCGTCCCAATTTTACGATAAAATATAAAATGATAATAAACTTTCGTACGTGATCAGTGTTCCGAAGTTTGGGGAATTAATTTTTATATTTCATAGTCCGTCAAACGCATGAAATTATAAAATTTTGATTGTAGTTTATATCTATTTTTAATTTATCTAATTGGCTTTGCTCATGTATAAATTATAACTGGAACTGTTTTTGTGAGAAAACTACCTTTACTAAATGCATGTATTCTACTTATAATATTATCAGTACTTTTAGCGAGAGTCAAACGAAACTTACGAAGAGATATACTGGTAAGATAGATAATATTATACTTAGGGCCTGTTTCGCCATTTCCTGATAAGTCTATCCACTAATTAACTTGACAGATCAAGTAGAGAGAATCTGTCAAAAAATTTGTGAATAGCCTATTAGGCACTTTATCAGAAAGTGGTGAAATAGGCCCTTAAAGATATAGATATACTCGTACTGGTAAGTATTGTGACATTATTGTCTACAGGACCAAGTTACACAATACAATAATATTACGTGTTATTTAGTCCTGTCAGTGGCACAATAGTCGAATATTCCGGAACACTGTGCCGGACGTGTGTCGGGGACATATTCGCTCCACCTTGAGATATATTTTTATATATTCTGTTCATTCGTAGTAGGAGGTTTTTGAAGATATTATAACTCTATATTTAAAACGTATAGAAAAGCATAGTCTTCTATATAAGAGGTAGCTCATGTGTTAAAAAGAGCTTTATCTACTTTTATTACCAAATTTAATTAATTAATTTGTTAAGTGGTTTTTGAATCAAGATAATAGATATAACAAACCTTCACCTCTACAGCATGACTGGTGAGACATGATCAATACTTAAGGAGAGTACTCGGTACTCGATTCTCATTATAATTATTCAATAAAATACTTAATTTTTGACCAAATTTTCCCATTAACTAAATGAATCATGGACACTTAGTATATTACTATGCGGCCGGCGCGGCGGCATGCATCGCGTGCCGCCTGCTACCTCTCCCGCGCGCGGTGTCCATGCGTTGGGTAAATAATAATATTATTTAATTTTGAGCTACATTTACTCTGCAGTGATCAATTAATATTATTATTTTTTTCAACTAATATAATATCCAAATATCACGTCCTCAAGTATTGAACATTTCTTACCTGTCATGCTGTATAATATTATTTTAATGGGTTACGACAAGGTAGGAAACTTTTCCAAATACAACACATTATAAAATAAATATAGAAGGATAAGAAAATACATATAACCCTCCTTCAAATCGAGTTTTATTTTGTACCTGTAACATAATGAAAAATATACAAAAACCGCACAATAAAAACCATTTGATTCCCCGACGTTTTGTTTCGTTTCGCGATCTGAAAGCGGGGGCTTTCGCGCTGAAAATCAAGATGTCGATGGGCGCGTTTACTATGAATAATGATGCCCCTCGCGGGGGATGAATACGATCCCGTGGGGGTTAAAAGGGGCGAGAGGGTGGGGGAGAAAAAGTGTAAAATAAACTGTAATATTTTCCAACTTTCATCTACAATTTTTATAAAGCAATTGATGTTTATACGCATTGCGGATTTTATAACAATCTAGCTATGATAATAATTTGTAGCTTCGTATTTTATAACAGCTGCTGTTGGTATAACAGAAACTAGTGCATGTACTATATTTATATTATAAAAAAAATCGTTACTTTGAAAGTGTGGTACGCTTAAATTACCAAACCAATTTACATAATAATATTATAGTCAGGTATAAGGTGCAATGAATGAACGCCTATGCAACGTCTACAAATACACGCTTACCTCGAAATGATATCAAAATTAAACGGTCCCATAACATAAAAACTTGAAACATTCTCCGCACAAAATGGAAAATGTAAATGCATTATCTTTCTTTATCTTACGGCATAAATGCGCAGCGCCTGCCAGCGTCCGCCGTAAGCGCTCCAAATTGTTTAGAAGCGTAACGATTATTGTTATATTCAATACGGGCGATGTTAATATTTTCCGAATCACCGTAAAACTTTCCGAATCCCGAAGACGTTCGGACTTTATTCCGTCCGTAATGGATGTTTTTATCTCGGCGTTTCGAATAATTTGTTGTATAAAATTTTATTGCGCCGTAATCTATACGAAACGTTTTTATTTCACTCAAACAATCGTAATATCGAGTTGGAAAATTCTTTTCGTGTTCCCGAAAGTTGCGCGAGATAACGACACGAATTATTTTGTATCTTTCCGTCGGTGAAGCTGAAAATCGACTCTAGTTTTATATAATTTTATTTCGTGTCCCCCAATATGCGAAATAAGCAGAGTAAAACAAATATTATATTATTATAGTCGCTGTGATATTAAATTCATTACTGAAAACTTTTGTATAGCTCTAATGAGAAAGAGGTACTCGTAATTCCACAATAAAACTACATTACGTCTCGCGTAGTTTTACGTTTAAAACATATTATTTAAGCGGGTATTCCGCAAATACTTCCACCGACTTATTTTCGAATTCTCTCGCTGGCACGTAGAGAAAATGAATTTTATCACACAAACATTTTAAAACGTAACGCGAGAAAGTATTAAAAATGTTATAGAAGTTGAGTAATTGAGCAGATAGAGGTAGGAACGAAGTTGGTCCGAAGTCGGAGTCGACTGCCACTCGTTATTGAATGGAAACAAAAATAATATCGGAGGAAATAATTTCTACCGCCACTCGAAACGCAATTTCTGAGAACTTCTCAACTTGTTTTGATTTTGATTAAGTTTCTCAATTTTTTTTTTTATTTTTTTATGAAATAAGGGGGCAAGCGAGCAAACGGGTCACCTGATGGAAAGCAACTTCCGTCGCCCATGGACACTCGCAGCATCAGAAGAGCTGCAGGTGCGTTGCCGGCCTTTTAAGAGGGAATAGGGTAATAAGGGAGGGTAGAGATGGGAAGGGAAGGGAAGGGAATAGGGGAGGGTTGGGAAGGGAATAGGGTAGGGGATCGGGCCTCCGGTAAACTCACTCACTCGGCGAAACACAGCGTAAGCGCTGTTTGACGCCGGTTTTCTGTGAGAACCTGGTATTTCTCCGGTCGAGCCGACCCATTCGTGCCGAAGCATGGCTCTCCCACGTATGCTTGTATTGGAAATTGTTTTAGTTGATGAGAAAATTAAAATAAAAATGAATATCACCTTTAAAAAACGTTGACCTACTTTGTTTATTAAGATGTGGTTTTATAATCGCGTAGCATCGTAGCATTCTTTCGTTGATCATAAAGTTGGCTACGATGTCTCGTAGCACAGCTACGTCAATTTTTATGTTGGCTACGATGTTTCATAGCACGGCTACGTCTGTCTTTATGTTGGCTACGATGTTTCATAGCACGGCTACGCAGTCTTTATGTTGGCTACGATATTTCGTAGTACGGCTACGTCTGTCTTTAAGTTGGCTACGATGTCTCGTACCACAGCTACGTCAATTTTTATGTTGGCTACGATGTTTCATAGCACGGCTACGTCTGTCTTTATGTTGACTACTATGTTTTGTAGCACGGCTACGTCTGTCTTTATGTTGACTACTATGTTTTGTAGCACGGCTACGTCTGTCTTTATGTTGACTACTATGTTTTGTAGCACGGCTACGTCTGTCTTTATGTTGACTACTATGTTTTGTAGCACGGCTACGTCTGTCTTTATGTTGACTACTATGTTTTGTAGCACGGCTACGTCTGTCTTTATGTTGACTACGATATTTCGTAGTACGGCTACGTTAGTCTTTATGTTGGCCACGATGTTTCGTAGCACGACTACGTCAGTCTTTATGTTGACTACGATGTTTCGTAACAAGACTACGCCACGCACTACATCGCCTTCCTAAGTTTAGGTTATTTCTTGTGATAGCTTCATGCTTTAAAACAAAATAACGTCACCGTATACTTTGTTGAATGACGTAGTATATTTCTTGATAGTTTGTGTACCAATTCTGCACTCTGGACATGTACATTGTGCAATAAATGTTTACTTCATTGTTAAAGGGCTGCACTGCTCACAGCTGCGCACTGCTCACAGCACACGTCGGCCAAACTCATTACTACTAATGAGTTGGGACAAAAAGGGCGACCATCCACACCAATTGAAATTAAATTAAACTCACCGCCTCAGTCTGGATCGACTTACCTGTAACAAAAGGTATTGTTAATTGTATAATGGATTCCGCGAAATAATCAGTAACATTACACGCGGGATGATCTAAAATATACGCTTCAACATGATGTAGATAATTTTGATTAGAAAATAGCATGTTTACAATTAATTTTAACGTTTGATTATTCTCTTTTATCCTAACATCACACTTTCGTCCTAAATCTATTAATTTACCAACTTATAAGATACTTACTTTTATTTATCGTCTATTTTGGATGTATTTTCATCTGATCTTACCAGAATTTTATTAAAATAAATTATTATGCATAACGATTATTAAAAAAATGTAAATACAGAGGTCAACTTTTACTGCCCTTCCAAAAAAGCCTACGCAATATGCATACTCGAGAAAATTCACATTTTGACCCTTACTTTCACAGTTATAAGGTCGAAAATGAGGTGCACGGCCAGTAAACCGTAACAAACAATACAATAACCGTGTATTACGTTAATGAAACCCAAAACAGTGACATTAGCGTTAACGTTCGCCCATAGATCGTCGGGTTAATTTGTGTAGATATGTCTTGACCCCGGATGAGCTCGCTGGATATAACATTGCCGTAGACCGTTGATTTGGAGCAGAAGTGGATTGTCAAAAAGTTTTTGTAGCTGAAAATTTTGGTAAGAGCAAATTACTGATAAGATATGTGATAATCTGCAATAAACGTATTTTATTTTTATTTTTTCATATTATATTTAATCCCTAACGAATCAAAAGTTTGTGTGCGTGTGTGTATTTCTGCCTGTCGAATTATATTACAAACGTATCAGAGGAGAACAAAACTTTGTTGAGCTAAGATTCAGAAAATATTATAACGGTAACAGCATTTTGAAGCAGATGATCATAGTATTAATAATAAATTTGACAGCACTGTAATTTTAGCGTAATACTTTTACTCCTTAATAAAATATTATTTTAAATCGATTAATGTCTTTTTTTATGAAATGAGCGGGCAAACGAGCAGACGGGTCATCTGATGGAAAGCAACTACCGTCGCCCATGGACACTCGCAACATCAGAAGAGCTGCAGGTGCGTTTCCGGCCCTTTCAGAGGGATTGCGCTCATTTCTTGAAGGTTTGCAGGTCGTATAGGTCCGGAAATACTGCCGGTGACAGTTCGTTCCAGAGTTTTACGGTGCACGGCAGATGCACGCGAGAAACGTACGGACTTTATTCACAAATCCGCCCTAAACTCTGTTAAAGGTAAAAAAAAGAAAAAAAAGTACCATAGACGGTATAATCTGTAGATATGGCGTACTTATTGTCCGCGGGAGCTCTGCCAAGTGCGGACAAATGCGCAGCGCGCCGCGAATATATTTGCATGTGATCAACGCGATGCCGAAACCAGCTAACTTCAAAAATACGGATTTTACATGTTAATATGATTCACTTTTTTAGAGTTCCGCGTCCAAAGGGTTAAAGTGGGAAGATTCTACTGATTGCAAACCGATTTTTTTTTACAGAGTTGAAAGTGACTGTGAAATGTATGTTTGCACTTTGCCACATCAATGGATAAATACGAATTATACTTGATATCTATATATATATATATATATATATATATATATAGGCATCCGTTAAGAAAGGATTTTGATCAATTCCACCTCCAAGGGGTTAAAATAGCGGATGAAAGTTTGTATGTAATAATACTTCTTAACGCGAGCGAAGCCGCGGGCAAAAGCTCGTTAAAAAAAAAACAATACAATAGACCCAGTACTCGTAATAATATAAAAGCAAAATATGGTACAGTAAAAATCCTATTTTATTGAAATATTTCATTCAAAACAATTAAGTTTGAAATGCAAGAATACAGCAAAAGTATACGCTCCACAATAAAGTTACTTAACGATTTCTCCATAAAACGTTACGACCGCATTAAAGTATAAATCAAAAAGCAATTTAATCAGCAAATTATTGTGTACGTTAAGATTTTGTTCCGAGATTATACGTACGTTTGAGTTAGTCACATAAATACAATAATGTGTCCCGACGCGCCCCGACGCGGCCCGACGCGAGCCGAATACTAACGAGTAACGAGGTAAGGAAAACTCTTTTTTTTTCATAATAAGGTTATGTCATTTTGCCCATTCGATGCTTTTGCTATGACTTATGACACATAGATAATTTTATTATCGTCTGCCAATCATTATAATAATTTTGGCAGATCAGGGTGCAATTTTTATGGTGTCATTCCACGTTGGTCTATGATGGACATAATAGTCTAAGTAACTACGAATGTGTAAAGAGGAGGAGGATTTGTATGCCCCTTTACACATTCGTCTATGATTTGTGTTTTATGTAAATAAATAAGAAGGCTATGTCATTTTCTCGGAGGTAAACCTTGGTAACATAGTATAATTCGGACGTTTTTTTTTTATTAAAACATTTTAACACTTTCAAATTCAAGTCATTTTCAATATATACAAGAAGTTTTAATTACTTCCTATTTACTGTATTATATACAAGTTTACTCGCAATCAAAGGCTCTTATCGGTCCATTGAGGGAGGACATGGCGAACATCCTGAAAGACTTCAAAGTGAACATATTTCAATATCCTGCCCCATGGAAATATTTCGTATGAATATCTGACGGAGGAAATGCGAGCGAATTTAAGCCCATAAACAAAATGCGGCTCGAGAATCTCAAGAATCAGATCTTGGATGATAAAAGTAAGAATTTTGAGAGTATTCAAAACTTACGAAAGATGTATCCCTAATGTATCGATAATACTATTATTTCCAAATCCCGGGATTTGTATATTTATATCCCGGATTAATTTTGGGTTCCGGAGGTTGTGTTGCTGCAAAATGTACGGGTTTTCCACGATGAACTGGGTGACGGGTCAATAAATTGTATTACTCTAGCGTCAACCTGCTGTGCTAGCATACGCCAACGAGATATCTCACTCTACACGTTTTCTCGATGTTAACTGGTTTATAACTCTTCATCTCTATCGACTCTAACATGACATACATTTTTTCTCGTACGTCTGTCGTTAAAATTAGAGATAATTTTTTTTATTTTTTATATGTGCTATTTTTGTGTATAAACTAACGAACAATATACGAATTTATCTCTCGAGTCTCGACGTACGCATGTTAGCGAAAAAGAGATATATATCGATATCGACAATATCACTACACTCGAGAGTAAGATATCTCGTTGGCGTATGCTAGGGGGGCTGGTGTGTTTCAAAAGTGTTGGGTCGATATAAATTAAATAAAGAACGGATTATACCACAAAGAAGGACGCTCATCTGGAACTTAAAAGTTAAAAAAATACCTTTTAAGTCTGCTCATGATGAACGATGAAAGCTACTAGATTATTAAAACAGGCCTTTGTCCGTCGGTAAATACTACCAGTTAGTAGATAATGCATCAATTTGCAAGATTTCTAGATCTTATTCTCTCCCGCGCTATTAAACGAAATGTCCTAATTACGGCCTTATTGAAACGACTCGGGGATATAAAACTCCAGCTATCTCCCTCGAATTTAACCTCTATCCCGCCAGCACAGAGTTCAATATCACTTCAGCGACTTTTGAATTCCGCGAATAATACCGTGTCATTTGGCTTATAGGTAAGTCATTAGCTTCAAAAATAAAATGTTTCGCTGTGCGTTAATCGCGTGCATGTTGGAAATATTACAATGTGGGTTTTAAAATAAGAACTGGAAAATACTCGGTAATTACTCGTTCGCTTGAAATTTCGCTAAAATGAAGCCTCGCTGTCTAGTTTATTTGTAGCTTAACGCCGTTAAAACTCCATTCAACTCGTAGCACAAAGCAAAATAAAACGTAGCGGCGCGTAGCACGGCTACGGATAATCTCGTAGCCGTGCTACGGCGTAGCGCCTATTACAGGTGTAAGCAAATTTTGGAGCGATTTAAAAATTAAGTCCTAACCATATTCGAAAGCGGGGCGCTCGATATTGGGCTTTACGGGGTAAATAATAGGTGGCATTTTTCAGTGGCGCGGCGGGTGTTCACAGGGAAAGGCGCGCCATTTTAAGTGCATTCATTTTTCTACCGAAATGCTCTCTTAACGACACGTGCTGACATGCATAACACGCTTTTATTATTGTACTATTGAAAGCGGGTTTAAAGGTGGTTTGTGGCCGCGGGCGGGGTGGGGGACTTATCTCCCCTGTTAGGGTCGACGATGCTTTTATACGGGACTATGAAGAACTTTAATGCTGTCTTTTTGATGTTGAAAGTTTTATGTGGGAAGCGAGTAGGTCAATGTGGGAGATTTTTTTTTATTATATCAAAAACACTTCAAATCTAGTAAGAAGATGCAGAGAATATACAAAGATAGTATAACAATATCCATTCTTAGCACCCAACCATCACCATCGCAGACCCAATAGATTTTCAATTGTTATGCGGCAGCCGGTTGATGGGATAAAAGCGATTAATTTTATCTCACAAGTTAAACCACTAGTGGACCTTTAGTTCACATTCTAAACTGTGATTTGAATCTATATTACAATGCTAATACTTTTTCTCATGTACCCATAATAATTACTCCCTTTATTTTTCATGACCGAATGGTCTACAATATTACATACATATTATACCTACCACTGCTTAGTTCGATACTACAGTAATACATAGCTATATCTTTGATTCATGCGCCCATCTCATGCCCACACGAATTTCATTTGCGATCGTCTTTGATGCTAAGTGAATTACTATTGATAAGACCAGGCTCTGCCTGATTGTATCCTTTGTACCCTCTATATATTACTAAGTTCTATGTACTATATGTTAGTAGGTGCAACATATCTTGTGTTAAATGCTAGATATTCTAAAGGTATATTGGATGCGCACTCAGCCAAATATTCAGTAATAGCTTTGTCAGGTACAGATATCGCATAGATTTTATTGAATATTGTCTATGAATTATTTGGGTGTTTGTGTGAATTGTAAATTGTTGTATTTGGTTCTAAATGTGCTAGTCCAGTTTTAGACAATGTTTAATCAGGGTATTTTAGTAAATTGAAGTATTTATAAGATTAGCAATCAAAAGTATATAACCTAAACTGAGGTGGGAGTCGCAACTCTTATGTTAGTTTAGCAGCTAAACAGTACACTTCACAGTCAATTTAATATTCACATTAATTAGTTGAGTAATCAATTAATATTGCACGAAGATTTGCCCCAAAACAGGTTCTAATAATTGATGTCACTCGCGCGCTACTCACTACCCAAATGAAAATCCCACAAAGACGGGTCCTATCGGTGTTCCTCATACAAAATATGAATTTATTTGACCCACCCGCCATGCAACTGTGAACTCTATGCGCCTCGGGATAAGGCAACACTTTTAAAGAATAACATCATGAATTTTAAAGTATTCCTCAGTCGGTGTTGGTGCTTTGCCAGGATGAAATAATATTAAGCTACTGAGCTTTAGACTTTAATATGATTAAAAATAAATAGACATTATGTGTATGGGCGTTATGGAAATGGCGGTAGATAGAGAAAATGTATTCTGCGACCCATTTCGCTATCGTCGCGCTTCCGCGAGTAATTCCAGAATTGAAAAATAAAAAGATCTAAGAGTCGCGTCATTAAAAGTTATAAAATATTCCGAAGATAACATGATAATATTTTATAGAATACCAATTATAGGAATATATAACTTGAGGAAAATACTGCGTTCGTGTCTTTAAATATTAATAAAGCAGAAGTGATAATATTTAAATAAGCAAAGTTATAATTTTATTTTTTAAACTTCAACCAATAATTTCATTTATTTTTATTTTATGATCGTAGCAGTATCAGTAGCAGTATCTAGAAATGTTTAAAGTCTTAATTTCTGTTAAACGCAATTACAATGGTTATAAATATGACGATTGCCAAGCAAAACAAAACTGTTCATGTGAACACAAGATAATATAAAAATAATTGAAGTGCCTAAAATACAGCATCCATCCCACATAACCGAGGAAAAAGTATCAAAAACCACGAGAAATGAAAAGAAAATAGAAATGTTCTAATAACCGCGTAATAAATGGAAACGAAACAATTGGGCTGTCGTGACGCTAACGACTGTCAACTGTCCCGGCTGCCGGACAGTCCCGGATAACCGGACGGCCGGACAGCAGGACGGCCCGGATCCCGGACAATTAACCACGGTTCGATGATGGTCGCGGTTTGAGCTAAGCGGTTTCGGTGCTCTGATTGACACGCAGACGACAATCGTTTGCTAAACGATCATATTATCTGTTTCATTTTCATCGTTGTATTATGTTCTGAATAATAAATGCGTTATGTATTATCGATTGTTATCATTAACTGCTATAACCTTTTTTATAATATTACAAGCTTGACGACCTCTGTGGCTCAATTGGTTGAATGTGTGAGAGCTCAAGTCACGGGTTCGAATCCCGCCGACGGAACAAAAAGTTTTCAATGTTCCCGGGTCTGGATGTGTATTAAATATGTGTATGATATAGGTATTAAATCTTAAATAGTATAAAAGTATTAAATATATTTCCGTTGTCTGGTACCTGTAACACAAGTCCTTCAGGTACTTACCATGGGGCCAGACTGACGTGGTGTGAAGTGTACAAAACCATGTTATTTCGGGCATGACAAGTAAAATATGTTTGCCGATCAGTAGACATAAATGACGAGTACACAGAATCTCATCAAAATCGGTCCAGCCAATTTTTAAAAGTAAACAAGAATATTGCGATATCAAGTTTTTCTAATTACATAAAAAAATATAAAAATATTTTGTTTTAAAGTTTTATTTTTTTTTTTCACTTTTGATTTAGTCATTGCGTTTATTAGTTTTTCTCTGTTAGTTACTTGTTAGTTACTCAATGAATACAGTGTGTTAGTGTAAACACCGTTATCCTTCAAACCGTCAAATGAGCCCGTCAAAATGAACAACTTTTTCTATGAGAACAATGCTGGAAACTCAAAAAAAATGCTGTCTTCGTACCGGGCTCATTTGACGGTTTCAAGGATAACGGTGTTTACGCTAACATATTGTATTATTTTCATGGTAGTCATTTACTTTTCGAAGTAAAAAAAACGGTCACTTATTTCAGAATATAAATAATTTTATTTATTTCTGAAATGAAATAAGTTCTTTATTACATTAATTAATTCTTATTTAGATTTCATGCAAATTCTGAAGCCACTCCAATTCCTTTTTGATCACGGAAATAGTCCTAACGCGAACGCAAAATCAGCACAATCCCGGACAGCCCCGGTGCGGTGACGTCACTAGTCAGTAGACAATGGACCGGCGCCGATAGAGATTGCAAATCACAAAGTCAGTGTAATGTGACGGCACGGCACTTCAAACGTATTAGTTACTCTCATTAGTGATGGTTATGTAGTCGAGGATTAAATAATTTCTGTCGCAAAGTCAGAAATTATTATAAACTAGGTGACCACAATTGTGTAACTGTCCAAACAGTCGACTCCAAATACTTGCATAGTAAGGACTCGAATAATTGCATTGGACAGTTTCTTCGTAAATATTACTCCTACATCTATATGAGCAAAATCGGTTCAGTGGTTTTAGTGTGAAGAGGTAGACGCATTTTCGCATTTATAGTGTTACTATGGAAGTCATATCTATATATATAAAACTCAAAGGTGACAGACTGACATGGTGATCTATCAACGCACAGCCCAAACCACTGGACCGATCGGGCTGAAATTTGACATTCAGGTAGATGATATAACGTAGGCATCCGCTAAGAAATGATATTGATCAATTCTACCTCCAAGGGGTTAAAATAGGGGATGAAAGTTTGTATATAATAATACTTCTTAACGCGAGCGAAGCCGCGGGCAAAAGCTCGTTAATATTATACATGCGAAAATATGTCTGTCTGTCTGTTACCTCTTGTAGTATGTAGGAGTTATATTTACGACGGTACAATGCAATTCGAGTCCATACTATGCAAATATTTGGAGTCAACTGTTTGGATATAGGGAGGAGATATTATTCCCTTCAGAAATGGACGTTTCTTTGTGTATACCGATGCAAATTTTAAATAGAATGCAAGTCAAACCAAATAACTTTGTTTCATTAAAGCTTTATACACTACTTCACACAAAATATTAAAATTTATACGTGGGAGAGCCATGCTTCGGCACGAATGGGCCGGCTCCACCGGAGAAATACCACGTTCTCACAGAAAACCGGCGTGAAACAGCGCTTGCGCTGTGTTTCGCCGAGTGAGTGAGTTTACCGGAGGCCCAATCCCCTACCCTATTCCCTTCCCTACCCTCCCCTAGTCCCTCCCTATTCCCTCTTTAAAGGCCGGCAACGCACTTGCAGCTCTTCTGATGCTGCGAGTGTCCATGGGCGACGGAAGTTGCTTTCCATTAGGTGACCCGTTTGCTCGTTTGCCCCCTTATTACATAAAAAAAATGTCACCCTTGAATGTACACACTTTAAAGCTTGTCGTCATCAAACAAAATCACGTTTAATCATCAAACAAACACACGCGCCAAAGTAGTAAAGCGGCGTAACAAATAATATTATACACTATACAGTGTGTAATAATTATGTTTGTAATTAATTAATGTAAATATGTTGTGTTCTCATTAGTCGCGACAAAACACGGTGTTTCGGTAAATTACGACGACGTAACCTTACGCCCGCGCCGCGAGCAACACGGTTGCAGATTTCATAGAAATGTGTAGGTAACTATTTTAAACGTGACAGTATAGGCTTAAGTATAGACGCAACACAATAATTTAATGGAAATCGAAGTTAAACTGTACTTTTTATTTCGGAAAAAATACGTTTCCCACGAAATAACTTTTTGGCGCAATAATTTAATTTATATCTATGGACGCTTCACACCACGTCAGTCTGGCCCCAAGCTAAGTACCTAAAGGACTTGTGTTACAGGTACCAGACAACGGAAATATATTTAATACTTTTATCCTATACATATATTTAAGATTTTTATTATATCATGCACATATTTACTGTTATATAATTTAAGTTCCTACAAATAGGACAATAAATGTTTTGGGGTCATCAAATCAAAGTATGTAATCCTTTCTATCCCTGTTAGCTACCACTTTTTTTCACATATAAAATTATTGTTCATCTTATCCAAATGATAGCTTCATTTGGATAAGAATCACAAAAAATTTGCTTGATAGTAATAAAAAAAAAATTGTTCTATCCCTGTCCGTAGTAGTCCCTGAATAAAAGTGTTTCATCAAATAGTTATTTTATATTCATTTTTTTTTTGTTTTATTGTGTGCTCATTATACTCTGCTCATTAGTGTATTTTTCAAAGTGGTTTTTGGTATTCAAAACACTTCATTTAAGATAAAATGCCGCTCAGTATAAAAATTACATTTGCCAAATATTGAAATAAATGCAGGACACGCAACGTTGACACTCAAACAGATATTAGATCGCTCAAAAATTATAAAGCTGCTCATTTTGTATTTTAAGTAACTCAAATAAATAATTTCTAAGTAGCTGTTTTCTTAATTTCCCGTCACTCATTCTCAGTCGCTCAAATAGTAATTCTGTAACCCAAATTTAGTAATTTTGACACCTAAAACTGCAATTTATAGTCACTCGATTAAATACTACCCTAATATAAAACAACCTTGTTTCCTATACGAGTATTTCTGTGAGTAGTAGATGTCGGAATGTAATCTCTTATTTTGGGCGCGCATGATAGGTCTCGCTTCCTAGAAGCCGATGCACTATCTATTCATGATCCACGTATTTCCAGGTAATGTAATATTGATTCTAGTCAGACACGGAAGCCCAATATATTAGTAGAGTATTTTTATAAAATTATTAGTTATGTAAAAATATATTATTTAACTACTACTTACTACTGTAATTAAAAGTAGCTTATGTCTATTCCTCGTTGTGTACTCTATATCTGATAATTACATCGAAACCAGTTTAATTATTTTGGATCCTCTACAATAGTATAATATTATAAGCAAAGATTACGATAAAAAGGCGTCGTTAAGCCATTTCAAGAAAGAGTAGTGCGAAATGTAATGCACAAATGCAAAATTCTTTCGCAGTTTAAAGGAATTCAGAGCAAAAAGAAAATCTAGTAATGTTCAATTCGTATGTACATGTAGGCTAACACTTTGTTAGCGAGAAGTAGAATGTACAAAGCGGGGGAAAAACGCGGCAAGTGGAGCACGCACAAAGCGACGGGCGACGGGCGGCGCCTTTGATGTGAATGCACCGATGTGCGCCGGCCCTTAGCCGTGATTTGAAGCTTAGATGGGAAATATTGAGATGCCAATAGACAGTTGGATTGTGTTTGCTTTGTATATTCAGCATGGTGACTGAGGTTTGCTTTGACGTTTAGGCCAAGGGTCGTAGGTACGAGTCCTGCCGACGCCAACGCCGACGTGTAACATAAGTAAAATACGACACTCTGATTATAAAATTATTAAGCATACGTTAGCCCTATTAAATAACTTTATTTGGCGAAATTTAAGTTACTTCCTGGCATAGGAAAAGCAAAAAGTATTTACACTAGCGCTAAAACATTTATAGCAATTTATCACTGGGGAAACAGCATAATACGAAACATCAAAATACTACTTCTAATTCAGGTAGACGGCCACCTGCCTACCGCAGCCGTCAGTGTGACAGTCCCGTGACAGTCACGTGACAGCTATGATCTATGACAAAACCTGTCAAAGGAAACAATTCCGCGAATTGCGTCGGCTCGGCCGGATATTACGCCGACTGGATTACGAGGGCTATTACGGCCGAAATAGATCGCGGCTATCAAATTTCGTAAACCTATTACAGCCAGGGTTCCGATTCTCGTACCTTGAATGTCGCTTTGATCTGAAACTGTAAGGGTTGATTCAGACCGCAACGCGACGAGGCGAGGTGCGGCGCGGCATAAATTTGTATAGATTTGACAGATTTCATTTGCGTGAGACGTCTTGCGAATCTGTCAAATCCATATAAATTTAGAAATGCATCTACGCTTCACGTTGTGGTCTGAATCAACCTTATATCGAAGAGGAAACAACATCACCACCACATGTTGTTATCAGAAAGCTATAAAATACTTGCACTGCGGTCATGGAAAAAATGCTATTCCATAGCATTTTTTAAAAATTTATGCAATTTTTATTCGCATTCGCCGCACCTACACATACGCCGTGCCGAAGTCTGACAACGCTGCGTCGACTGTTAGGTTTTTTCGTTACGGAATTTCTTGATTCGATCGCCGCGCTCAAAGCCCGCGATAAAAATGCAATAGCTTAAAATGCGACGTGTCTCTGCTTTTTTTAACATCGGAATCTCGCATTTCCGTTTGACTTTTGGAATTAAATCTTTAATGGCAATCCAATCCAGTACAAGCACGTGGAAAAGTATTTTCGAAAATTCCAGAACCAATTAATGTGAAAAATGCACGGGTCAAGTATTACATCCTCTTTTTTAGTCAGTAAAAAAGCATTTGGCTTGTAATATATACTAACAGTGCAGACGTACATTTTTAAAAATTCCTGAAATTTCCAGCTTTCATGCCTTTTGTTTAGGTCTTCAGGCCAACCGGCGTTTTGGTTTCGTACCGGGTATTGTTGGCACGTATCGCCATTGTCAACCTAGATGTTTTGTTTATCTATAGACGTTTTCTTGTTGTCTATTGTGCGGTACATATTTGAATGTGCTGAAATTAACACTTTTTATTAACTTTTTATCACGCTTTTATAAGCTTGGGCGTGCTTGGGCTGTATGTACGTAACGGAATCTTGGAGCATGATTTTTACTTATCTTCAGCAGTCTAATTCATTCTTTGCATACGTATATGTATAAGAGCCAATGATAATGAAAAACAAACTATTTGTTGAATAAAAAAATCGAATAATTTTTTAAAAGATGAAAATAAATAAAGCATGTTTTTTTTTATTTTTTTTAAATCTATTATTATTAACATTCAGACGTACGCACCTAACTTTTCGTCTTACGTTGCGAGGATAGGAATTTTGGGGTTGGGCAAAAAATAGGTCACGAGTACCTATGGCGTTAACGTATCGTTTAATTATTATTATCGGCTTATACTGTATATATTTAATTATTGTTCTACTTAATTCTACAATCCTAATTGCTAAAGATTTTGTTTGAACGCTAATCTCACGAACTACGGGACCGATTTTATTGGGGACACAATATATAGAGTAAACCACGAAATAGCACATAGACTACTATTTGGACGCGAAAAAGAAATCATCCCTGCTTAGGAACCTACCTCCCCTACACTTCAAGTGGGGATGATTTTTTAAGGTTTTATATAACATTTTGTCGGCATTATTAATATGTGCATTCATGCCGAATTATAGCTTTGTAGGTCCTATATTCACTGAGCAAAACCTTGGACAGACATACGGACAGACAGACGGACAGACACACAGACACACAAACAGACAGATAGACAGACCGAAACTATAAGAATTCCTTGTTGACTACGGAACCCTAAAAATGACCATAATATAACGAGATGTTATTGCATGAAATGTGTACGAGTACAAGCGCTGATGTCACTTTTAACGTAGCTTTACTCAAAAAGCACAACGATACACTTTCCAGGAAAATGTACGGTTTCCGTGTAATTCCTCATTTAAACGAGCCACTCGTAGCGTATTTTTTTTATTATAACAATATGAGACATCTATGGGCTTTTCGCCAGTATCTTTTGCCGCTTTTGTTACATTTTGTTCGTACCTAGGTTTAAAGTTCATGTTTACAGTATACGTATACAAAATACGTCATGTACAAAATATACACGCTCCGGTCCTACAACGCTCTCCGTGTCCAGTTCAACAACGCATTCAGAATGCTGTTGGATCTTCCCCGCTACAGGGATGTTTGCCGAGGCACGCGTGGATTGCTTCTACGCCACTATGCGCCAACGATGCGCGTCTTTAGTGCGCAGAGTGAGGGGGAGTACCAACAGCATTCTTGCTATGATAGCTAGTCGACTCGATTGTCCATATGTGCGTCACTGCTGTGCTATATCTAACGGTATGGAGCAGAGGTGATGCATAATGTAGTCAAATTGAACTAAGCAAAAAGCAATGGGTTGAGACCGTTGGCCTTGAACACTTCAAGGCACTAATAATTCCTGGCTCTAACAATAAACTGTCAGAAATAGTGCTCACCATGGGTAGGAATCAATAGTTGAGGATCCTAACCAGAAGCTTAACTGGGCACTGCAAGCTCAATAAGCACCTTAACAGAATAGGTGTTAGTAGCTTAACGACTTGCAGATTCTGCGAGGAGGAGGATGAGACACCTATACACCTTCTCCTTGACTGTCCTGCTCTACTACTGAGCAGGAACAGGCACCTTGGTCGCTACGAATACTCATCCAAAGAGGAATTCGTGGCACCAACCCCAACCATATCGTTCAATTTATGAGCAGTATTGGGTTGGGGATGATACTCTAGTGCGAAGGAGTCACAATAGATCCTCATGAGTCGCAGTGACGTCAGGGCTACAGCGACCTGCCTTCAGCAATAAAAAAAAAACAATATAGTCAGTCATATTATTATTTATTTAAACATAAAAGATAATGTTACTAACATAATTTATAAGCCTTTACTAACAAGTGAGTGTATGTAACTTGATGTAATAAACTATTTCATTTCATTTTCATTTCATTAGCTGCTGTGATGGTGTTCTGTTTGCAGCTTGGTGAGTGTAATTAGTAATTACAGTATCGACGGACAGACAGATAATTGACTTGCGATTGCTCCTTTATGTAATTATCTCTAATTGAATGTATCTCGTGTTGCCTCTGTTGATTTAATAAATAGATAGAGAGATTTATTAAAATATTACAGCAAAGATGCTTGCAACTTGGTTGCGCCTAATTCATTCATTCACCGTAAACGTGTTTTTCCGGATTGAAAAATATTTTATAGGCTTTTCTGAGAGTCCAATTAGTATCCACGAGCCAAATATTATCAAAATTGAAAAACTATTCCATTTAAACTTAAGCATGAACGGATAGGATAGATATTCTACAGACATTAGGCAAGACGAGATGTAGTAAACAATAGTTTACGACTTCAACAAGTTGTCCGCCTCGCGGTATAGAAAGCTTTTAGTTTAACACGTCGAAAGCCGCTCCTAACATCTAGTAAGATAATAAAGTGGCGAGATAGCTCAAAGAAAATAAATTCCCGCTGTAAAAATATGGCTCGAAGGACCGAGGAAAAGTCACTTAACTGAGACTCGGCGGGTAGACGCGAATTCTAAAAGCATTGTCGAGTCACAAAAAAGTAGCCGAGGCGGAATCCGGTTAGGCATTAAATAGCGAGCTGAAATCGAGCGAACCGTTGCCATGGTGACGTACGGCGCTCATTGTCAACAACCGATACCGTATCGCCCGGAACTTTTGCCGTTTCATTTCATCTAATTGACAAGCGCTCGAATAAAAAGTCGGATATTCCCGGAACATTTTAATCAGTTTTGTCGCCATAATGGATTTTAAACTGTTGAAGCGTCAAGTGTAAAATAAAGTTGGACAAAGGTGTCGTCCGCTGAAATAAAATATATCGAGTTAGTTTCGCTTTTTTATGATATCAGAATTCAATTAGGTTTGTAACGAAATAAGCGCGACGGGTTGAGTTCTAAGAGATCCGATACCCAGACTATCGATACAGACTTGAGGCAAAACTTCATTAAGATAAAACACTTTAAATATTTAGAGATTCATATCGAGTGTCCTCCAGTCTTTGAACAAAACAATAAAAGACGTGAGTGGAGTGAACCAGATTACTAACATTTTATTCTATAAGGACAATTACTCATTTTTCCTCTTGTAATATAAACAAACCTTGCAACTGATACCTACTTTATCATCTGGCTAATATATCTGACTTTACATAAAATGCATTTTTTTATTTCAAAACAATTTCCGGCCCAAAATCCCCACTCCTCAGGTTACTCGACACCTGCTTCTTCCACTCTTGTCTTCAATTTTGATTATTAAATTATTATTATTATTTTAGTGTCCTCTGTAACCGCGTCTTTAACACAAGGAGTGAAATATTGCACGGCCTTCAGCCTGTTAAGTCGTAAACTAAATCTTTCATTGCATTAACTTTTGGTCTTACTAGCAGAAGAAGTGATCTTAGCTCAGGTCCCTGGTGTTAGTAATAAAATCGAAAATGCTACGGATCTGCAGCGGGACTTCCCAGTGCAGTGAGCTGTTAATATAATTATAATTCATCATTTAAGTTCTAACGCCGCATAAGTCACTTTTTGGCTATTTTGAAATTTGGATGCCATTCGCTAGAAAATCCTAAAATAATTAAATAGTAAACCTGCTTTAGTATGGTACACCTACAAAATTATGCATAATATGTTTTCTCTCTCCTGAAAAGTTGTTATTTTTTACTTACGCGGTGTTAGAACTTAAAGTACAAAATGTTAATCTTACTTAAAAATAACTGTGGCTATCTTGTTCCTAAGCTTGACGCGTCATAACACACCTGAAATAAATACATGGGCCAAAGCCTGACCGCGCACATTATAATTTCTTTTAGAGTTTCAATTCATATTCAAAGTATGGAGAAGCCCTAATTATTTATTTTTGACATCTTATGCGTGATTTCAAAGGATTTTTGTCATGAAATTTCCAAATTAGCCGGTGCTACTGGTACTACAAAGACGTAATCTGACCTATTTCTCAGCTTATGTTTTTTAATGAAACCCCGTCTTGACTAATCGCTTGCAGGAGCTTGCTATCTGCAGCCTCTCATCTACATATTAATGTGTTTATAACTCAAGTAATTAATGTTTCATTTAGGAAAATTGTGGAAAATCACAAGGCTTTAGAGATTTGCGTCGTGTTAAGGAGTTTTATGAATTTTCGTCTAGGTAATCAACTTATCAACAGAAGTAAAAACGAAACAGAAAATCTAGGCATCCAATTCACGGCATGCATGAAAAAAGGAGACGTTTCTTCCTTTCCCACGCCGCGGCTCCCTTACGAATTTACGATCAGGTCACGTGCCCTAACGCAAGCTCAACATCATCCCAAAAAATAACGCTGCTAAAGTAACTTAAGAAAACTCGTAAATATTGTGTATAAAATTGAAAATTAAAGCCGTTTAAGATACACAATGAATGACAAAAGACTACCCTTATAAAATCTAATTTGTACACGATCCGCCGTCGACAATGCCCGTCACGGACTAACATTTTTGGGATTTTCGCCGAAGTTAATTTTGGCGATTCTGACATTATTGCATTCTCAGGGTTGCGTCACTTGCGTCAGTCGCGTCAGCTCCGTCACGGCGTTACGCTGACACTCGCTAATTAATTACAGAGCGGCCGCGTCACGTTACGTCACGGCTTTGTGTCACCACTTAATCACTCGATATTTATGAGGGTTTTCAATGAAAATATTTTTAAATATTTGAAGCTACTTACAGAGATACGCAGCTTGAAGATTTTTTGTTTATTGACTTATTTAATTATTCATTTTGGATGTTCATAAGTACTTAATCGGTAAAAGATGCCTGACTTAATAACAAGGGATAAAAAGGTGAAAAGGTTTTGACACAAAGTTCATTTATTTTCAGTCAAAGTATTTTTAAAATAACTACTTATTATCTTTGAGCCCGGGTTATATCCTATCTTATATCTAAACGAGCAATTCTTGTATATATATTGTATATATATAATTGGAATCTCGGAATCGGCTCCAACAATTTTCATGAAATTTAGTATATAGGGGGTTTCGATAAATCGATCTAGGGCAATAAATCGATCTAGCTAGGAATAATTTTTATAAAATGTCATTTTATTCGAGTTTTATCGAATACCGAGCGAAGCTCGGTCAAATAGCTAGTTAGTTCTAATACATTTCATTATTTTGTAACCATTTTTTTTCGAAAGGTTTTGAAAGATATAATTATTTTAACTAAAGACAGTACCCTCATCATAAAGGTTCTTGTTACAATTCAGCTAATTTGACTTTGAAAAATGTATGATTCAGTAAATAAATTTAAAGTTTCAATAAAACGTTTGACAGTATATACGAGTTGTAACACAAGAGTAATTGTTGCAACAACAGGACAATGTCAGTGTATATGGGACTTTAATGGCGTAATAACTCTGCTTGAATAGAGTTAGAATAGTTTTAGGCGCCAACGAGCTGAATAATATGTCTCTAGTATTTTCTATCTCTATGTAGTTGATAAGGACGACTAAACATAATATTTGTCTTATATTATAATGACGCTCGCAATACCGTTGCGCCAAAATTGGTTTATCGCGTGAGAACCGTACATTTTGCCAGGATAAAAAGTATCCTTAGATGTCCTTTCCCGGGACTCAAAGTGTATTCATACCAAATTTCAGCAAAATCGGCGTAGCGGTTTTGACGTGAAGAGGTAACAGACAGACAGACACACATTCGTATTTATAATATTTCCAGATGACGCCCGCAACTCCGTTGCGCCAAATCCCGTTTATTGCGCGGGGACCGTACATTTTTCCGGGACAAAAAGTACCCTACGTCCTTTCCCGGGACTCAAAGTATCAAATTTCAGCGAAATCAGTTCGGCGGTTTAAGCGTGAGGTAACAGAGAGACAGACAGACACACTTTTATATTTACAATATTAAAAGTATAGATTTGTACCCGATCTGTATCATTGAGAGAGTAGGTATGGAAGGTCACTTTTAACGGCAGGAAATGTGTCGTGAAAATTTCTTATGCGCCTATACTAAGTCAAAGCAGCATCGAAGGAGTTACTAAAAAATATGATCTCTTTCAATTCTGCTACTTTCACAGTGAACTCACTGGGGACTCATACTTAGTTTTGTTACCCCCTGTATATACAAAATCGCGCCGTGTTCAAGTTGACGAGAACAATTTGCTGTTGTAAACAGCTCGAGTGCAAGTTAACTCGTTAGCGAGATGACGTCAATATTGCTGTCGTAAAACTGTCTCGTAAGATACAGTGCTCAATTTGCTCATCGTCAAGACTACAATTGTTGTTGCAATTGTAGTAAGAATAGCATAATTAGTATCTAAGGTATCAAAACTCATGAGCCGAAGTACCTATAAGCTATACGTGGGAGAGCCATGCTTCGGCACGAATGGGCCGGCTCGACCGGATAAATACCACGCTCTCACAGAAAACCGGCGTGAAACAGCGCTTGCGCTGTGTTTCGCCGAGTGAGTGAGTTTACCGGAGGCCCAATCCCCTAACCCTTACCCTATTCCCTTCCCTACCCTCAACTATTCCCTTCTCTTCCCTTCCCTACCCTCCCCTATTACCCTATTCCCTCTTAAAAGGCCGGCAACGCACTTGCAGCTCTTCTGATGCTGCGAGTGTCCATGGGCGACGGAAGTTGATTTCCATCAGGTGACCCATTTGCTCGTTTGCCCTTATTTCATAAAAAAAAACCTATATCATATTATCAAAAAAAAAATGTGTCACTCGAGGACTGCCGCAGAAAGGCGGAAAGGCATTTTTTATCAACTTATGCAACAATAATTCGCCTACGTCTAATCGCACGCACACAAACACCGTGCCGAAATCTGGAAATGCCGCGACCGCTGTGCCGATCGAAGTGGGTGTTAGGTTTTTTTTCATTACGGTCTTGATTCGGTCGCCGCGCTCAAAGCCCGCGATAAAAGGTAAGCAATAGCTAAAAACAGTCATTAGAACTCACCGATAAGTCTTTCTCAAATCCATGCCATGCTGGTATTTCGTTTCGAAACATGAGCCAGTGCATTCATATAATAAAATATGACTCCGTTAATCGTATCGTTGTTTATGTTACTAATTATTATTCATTAATTATTAAGTTACACAAAAATCCCCATTGAGACATAACTATCCAACTTGTCTAGACTGAAATTATAATACACCAAAGCATAATGTTATGAGTCCTTTATTAAATTCCACAGACATCAATTTCAAAACTTTTCTAAGCGGTAAAAGTTTCAGAGCATAAAATTACAAAATGAATTTAACATGGATTGCACTCACACCTTTATAGTTTCAAATTTAACAATGTCAACAATCACTATAAGATTTATATAATAATTTTAGGTTAAATTACTTTTTAAGACTACACTGTTTAAAAAGACGCCGCGTTAAAGTAAAAAATCGTTTTGGATATGTTTTAGGTCGCTTGTTTTCTATGAGAGGCCGATCCAGCTTCTCATAAAAACCAACAACAAGAAATGGAAAGGGCGTAAGCGACAAAACGGTTTTTGTCACGCAATTTAAAAATAATAAATATATTTCATATAAGCTATGCGCAAATTATAGTGTATGCTTGAACTAATATATATACAAATTTTTGAAGCTTAAATCACTCTCCTCTGTTGGCAAAATTAGAATCCCTGTTTTTATAGAGGTCTTTTTTAATGATAAATCTTTATTCTCTTTAGTCCATTGATCACTAACTGCCCACTTTTTAAGGTTTTACCTATTCAATAATGTTTTTGATTGGCTAACGTCGTAAGGGTAAAAAATCGAATAGATAAAACCATAAATTTTATAAATAAGCGATTTTGGATAAGCTTTTAGCGAAAAAGCTGGAACATTTTAAAAAGTCTCAATTTGAAACCAAATATTATTAAACGAAAAAGCTATACAAAATTTAAACCGCACTATACCAAAATAATTTTATTATATCGAGTAAATCCAGATTACAGCTTCGCACTATGTTGTTATTATCCAGTCGAGAGCTTCCGAATTCAAATAATTGTGTCTAAACTGTATTGTTTGGTTCCGAGCCAGAATAAATCCCTTTTATTGGCCGGTTCCGAGCCGGGACACAAACTATGACCGGAGTCACGCAGCAGGAATGTGGAACTAAATATTGACTTACACGACAATTCATCCGGAATAGCCCGACTTTTCCGAGTATGTTTAATTTTTCTTTTTGATGAAAGTACAACTCGTTCTTTTTGATGATAGAAATTATTATTTACTACGACTGCCGACGTCGAAATTCGCAATGTTTAAAATAAAACTGCATTTCTCAGGAACAATATCAAAGTGGAGAACGCCAGGACGCCCTCAAAAATACAACAAAGGAACAAAGGAGAGCAAAACAAAAGCGAAATTGAAATAAGCCATGAATCCAATTGAATTTGAAGATGATTTAGCCAGTGAGAAGTTTTAATTAATCAAGTCAGAAGTCACAACTGTATCGCAAATGAGGCTAAGCCCGAACGTCCGATATCTTCTGGCCGGGGGCCAACTTTTAATGAAGTGCCGGCGAATTTAATTCGTAGTGGAATAAATAATGAGGATAATCACAACCTCGTATGTTCCGCGGCTTAGCGACTACGCGCTCAAAATTATTCCGCTTAATGAAACGTGAAAATTTATGTGTGCAATTTGTTTTATTCGTTATAATATACGAGCATTCGTAATACTGGGGCATATTTTATTCCATACTATATTTAAAAAAAAATACTCAACTTCATTCTAACGTGAATCGTTATCGTGAATTTATACGTGGGAGAGACATGCTGCGGCACGAATGGGCCGGCTCGACCGGAGAAATACCACGTTCTCACAGAAAACCGGCGTGAAACAGCGCTTGCGCTGTGTTTCGCCGAGTGAGTGAGTTTACCAGAGGCCCAATCCCCTACCCTATGCCCTTCCCTACCCCTCCCCCCCTATTCCCCTACCCTTCCCTATTACCCTATTCCCTCTTAAAAGGCCGGCAACGCACCTGCAGCTCTTCTGATGCTGCGAGTGTCCATGGGCGACGGAAGTTGCTTTCCATCAGGTGACCCGTTTGCTCGTTTGCCCCCTTATTTCATAAAAAAAACAGGTATGTAATGAAATACGCGAATTCCGTGTCCAAATTGAAATATACATTGATAATACTATATTTTCATAAAACCATTCAAGTCCAAATAATATCTCTAATTAAAGCAAAAGACCAGCTAACAATACACAAACTAATACTAGTATCGTATATGTAGACAATCCATCTGATCCTTCCACTAAACAGCCAAACCGCCATCAATATAATCCGGTAAGTTAATTTGAGCATGAACATCCGACGGTAATCAATGGAAGCCCACATATTACGAGCAATATCCCGGATAGCGGCAACAACAATGTAAATATCGCCAACACAACGGCATTACCAGAGTATACTAATAATGTAAAGGAGAGAAATTGCGATTCATTTTCAAATACGAATGATACTATAGTCCAAAGCACGTCAATAGTTAGAAAATGTATCAATTTTGAAATTCAATATGAAAACAATATTGTTTAGCTCGAATTTAGAATATATATCGTACTTAACAAGATTATAATTATAATTATTACGGAACCTAACAGTATAATCTCAATGGTTTACAGTTTACACATTAAACGAAGTTGTTACGGAGTAATAATTAATAACACTTAAATAAACGGTTCAAACTAATTAAATATTACAACCAAAACTAAAAGCTTTAGCACATTTACATAATTCAGAATTAAACAAACCTTGTTATTAATTGGTGACACGAAACCAACAATTTGCATCGGTAACCGTGTTCTTAACAGAAATCAATTGGAATTCACACGACAGCTTCAAAACACTCCAAACTGTCTATACCGACAACTTGACGTATACTTATCTAAACAGGAATCCCAAATCCCCCATTCTGATCAGGCCACTCATGTCTCAAACACAACACGAACTTCGTATCCACATGTCAGATTTCACATGACTCGACGTGGGTTGACCTGGGTGCCGGCTACGGCGATGTCAACTCTATTACGGGGATGGACGATCTACTTTCCAACGGGAGGGCATAATTTGCATCAGGAAACATCAGAGTCGAGACCGGATCCCGTCGGCGCCTTGCAACGTTTCGCTGTTTACCTGTTACCGGGTGTCGATTGTCACTTACTTTGACGAAATAATGGAACTAATTGCTCCTGCCGAGCTCCTAAAATTTCCCATGACATTTTAGAGTCGGGTGCTCGGAATGTTCACTAGAAACTAAATCGGCTTAAATACGAGTATCCGGTGAAAACCGAACATGAAAATTAACCCTAATGGCATGGCTATTTCTGTAAGGGTCAATAAAATCAAACTCAGCGTTTCAATTATTCACAAATTAATGCAGAGATTGTTAACTGTTTGAGAGTTTCGCCGCAGCGGCCGTTCCGGGACATTATCGATCACCCCCGGGGAAATATTGAATATAAAACTGAAAGCGGCATCATATTTTAGAATCGGGACGATATATGTTGCACTAAATCTTGAACATGCATTTGAATATTCTCGGACGGTACTTTTAAAAATTTCATAAGTCGCTTCTTTGTTTTCCGTTCTAAAACTATTTCCTCGTACGTCCGAGGCGTATCGACATGATCGCTTTAGATACAACATCGCATTCTAAGAGCTTTGTTTTATTCCGATAGAAACATCTCTGGACGTAATATTGATAGGATGGTTTCCATTCTGCTCTGAATTGTGACTCGTCCATTCGAATTATTTCATCCTTTATTGCGAAGCATCGTAAACTACAATACAAACTTCCGAAATATATTAAACGCGCCGGGCGGAATTTGGCTGCATTCAAATGAATTTTAGTTGTAGGGCTTAATGTGCTTCATGAGTTGTTTGAGAGTCCCCGAAGAATAGGCGAGGAGGTGAGCTCGTTAGAGCACTCTCAGCCGTGTGCTTATGTAATTGGAAAGGTTTCTTGGCGACGCTAACGTGAAACGTCTCGCACTTTAACATATATTTTATTACATTTATGAATTATGAAGTGGGAATGTAGGTCGAGTGAAGAATCCCGGGCGACCCGAACCTTATGAAATAACATGGAATTTCATTATTTCAAAGTAGTTTCTCCGGGTGACAAATATGCAGCGCTGAAATTATCTCAAAAAGCTGGGTAAATTACCACTGCGACGAATAATGCAACGACAGTAGTAGGGGAAAGAAATTAAAAAGAAGACGCGAGAGCCCACTATTAAATGCAATTAGTCCCAAATACGAATGAAGTAGGAGCGCCATTAAATAATTTAATGAAGCCACCTGCGTAGACGGAGAATGCACCATAATTAGTGAGCCTAGTCCCACCGCTGCCACCGCCCCGCGCCGACCGCGCCGCAGTCACAAAGACGCACTTTAACGTTGCCAGTAATTAATTATTCCCGGTGTCAGGTAATTCCGCGTTATTTATCGACGGAATTACTCCGGCAAACGGATTGCAGCCAAATTAATATAAACGATCCTTATCCATTAATTGAAGTATTAAAACCGAATCAATTTCTGTGTGTTTTTCGTTTATACCTGTAATAACGTACGCGATTTCCGCTCTTGATCCCGTAACACCACGGGCCATTATCGCTCGCAATATATTTTGCATATTTGGTAAGTTAGATGCGAAATTATTTCCACTTTAATGACCTTATGCTGTAATAATGTTAAATAACGAGCAATTGCCTGCAGCGACTCGAATAAACGTTTTATACCGGGCTTGTTTTGTTTGATTTTTTATCAAAGAGTAACGTATCTATCACTGCACGGTATTTTATTTTACAACCATTTAAAATTACTTTTATCAAAGTTGAGTTACATCATTAACTGCGAACGTAACGATGATGAGTTTTTTTTTTTTTAAGGTACATCATAATAATATTATCCTGTCGATTATAAGAATCATAACTTAAATAATATTGAAACTAAGTATGTACTATACTTAGTAAATAAACTCTATTAAGTTTCGTTACAAACTATGTAACGTTTGTAACGAAATGTATTTCATTACATGGAGTCATTAATTTTTAATGTTATTATAATTAGAAAAAGTCTATAGTGTAAAATAATTAGAAATCATAACAAAGAAAATAATACCATAATTATAAACAACCTACCGAACAAAAACAAAATACATAATATGAAATACTAAGAAAATAACTAAATAGAGTACGCCTAACAAACACTCAAACAGAGCTTACCAATCTGTTGGAATTTAATTACGAAATGAAATTGTTAATCATTGTAGATGAATATCAACAACGAATGTACACAGATCTAGTTACTAGCAATAGCCGGGTGTTTGGATATAATATCCCAGAACCAATGCAAATATGGATTAGGACTGGATTATTTGCAATTTCGTTTTGTGCCGTTAAATATTTTACGGTTAGTAGTTTCACATTGGTATTCGGGAATTCGCTGAATATTGAGATATTGTGCTATCGCTAATATTAAAGAATTTCTGTGATGCCGGGAATCTATGTGTTTAATAATAATGGATTTCACATATTTGCGTTTTTTCTGATTCGGAATTGAAGTTATGTACCATCGAGGAAGTTGATTCCTATGCAATTGACAGACCAACGTTATTTGGTCGAATATGTCAATTCAATGTTAATTGTGATCTGTCAGCTAGGTTTGACGTAACGCAACCAAACTACTTAGGTCCCCAATTCGCATAGGAATCAACTTCTCTGATAGTACATTTTCCGCAAAATAAAAACTACTTAATTATTTTTGGAATTACCTGTTACTTAATATTTTAGTAAATTTAATTTAAGTTATTAATTTAAGTAAAATTAATTTAATGGCATCTTAAATTGTTTTTTTTTAACTCTGTTATAAAGATATGCTCATATTCTTTAAATTTGTCTCCTAATTCATAATTAAAAAAAAATATCATCTTGCGTGTATTTTTATTTCATTTTCTATTGAGTCGCGTCAGTGGTGTCTTCTACTGAAATTACTTTGGATTGAAGAGGGTTGCTAGGGAGTGACACTTAGATCTTTGTTACATTTACTGCGTACGAAAAGATCGGCATTCGGCACTAAAATATTATATTAGACTGTCCCGTACGTGCTTGTACTGCGTCAGTATTGACTGGTGTATCGTCTCATGTCTGGACTTTGGAGGTCGGACATTGTATCAGCTTTCCAATACAAAGTCTATCAACCAAGTTTTGACAAGCAATATGTTATTGTGCAGGTAAAAATACTTTACCCAAACTTGATTCACAAACGAGTAGTGCAAATCTCTCGCTAATGTGTATTGTATCATTGGAAATTAAATTAAATAAGACTTTAGCTATGGTGTCAAACCACGCCGCATGTATCTAATTAGCGAGCTATTCCACGTACATAAGAATATTTACAATCCTCAAAGGGGAATCTTCTTAGCGAGTCGAGAGGCAAGAAACGAGTACGGGAAAGCGCAAAGCCGGGCTCGCCCTCTCGACCCGACCGCCCTTTGACAGCCGCAGCATTAACCTGTACTTTAAAATAAAATAAACGTATTTTCAAAGAAATCTTATCTTACATACCGATGATATAACGTACTTGTGTGCTGCGGAAAATCTTAGCTAAGTAATTTGGGAACATTTAAACAAATCGTAGGGTGCTATTGTTAAAAGTTAAATCGAGTATTCATCGAAAGGTTCAAGATTCCCTACGATTGAATAAATATACAAAAGGTTGAAAGTAAAAGGATCACTATTAGAGATGAAGCACTTAAAACGATACGTTCGAAGTGAATTCCCTTACAATGAGAATTAAAATGTCCGAGAAGGATAAATTGCTATAGAAGGCCAGGTCACTCAGGTGTTTCCCGATGTAAATCCAGCTCGCTCCGGAGTACAATGTTAAGCTCCGACAGAGGCGTAAATACACCAATATAATATTGAGATCGAAGTGTCCGGACTTATGCCGGCGATACATATTTATGAAGCATGTCCGACACGGGGTAATTTATACCATCTCTCTGAATATAGGAGCTCATATTGCTTTTGCGAAGGGTAAACATAATGGGATTTTTTCATTGAACGTTATATCGCTCGGGATTGTTTGTGAAATATTGAAGGGTTAAGTTTAATAAGACGGCCGGGGAATTTGTAACTCGTGTAATATTATACGAATCGGTCCGGGTTATGGATGCGTGGAAGTAGCGGGGTTCTTCGCCGCTCCTAACTTTTGCGCAAAGGAGATTATTTCAGAATTCGAATTATAGATTCTGATTGAAGATAACGATTTCCTTACGAAATATTAACGACTTTATGCATTTGTGAGAAAGTCATTAGTGGCTTGAACATTATGATTATATGCACGTAAGTAGAAACCTATATTGGTGTAACTAATGAAATCTGATATTGAAATATAGTGATAGGGATTATTTTATAAACCTTAATTTATAATTAGGTCAGGCTCTATCAGAAAACAAAACTTAAACGCCAGTTTCGAATGCTACTGCTTGCAAATGTAAGAGAACTATCTCCATAATTGAATAAAAACGGCTATCGTACAATCAATTCCTTAAGCACCCATAAAAATAATCCCCCCGTAATAAATAAACGATTAGAAGTAGTGATAAATTTAGGGCTAATAGCGAAAAAACGGGCGAACCAATCTAGGATCGTTCATAAAACTTCTGAAAGAATGTCGTCACACAAATACCACTTACACAGAATTTATTCTGCGAGGAGGACATAAATAAGACGGAGGGTTGAGGAAATTGTGAGTAACCGTGGAGACGCCCACGGCTCAGGAGCTCGCGAGACAGACGGATGGAACTAATGCGCGTATAAATCTTTTGGACCACTTACTACAGGATTAGTGCTGCGCTTTATTAGTCGCCTCCGGGAGGTCATCTACATAAAATCACGGTGATGTTTAATTAGAACAATGAAATTTGAGTCAGCAGTTTAATTGATTTCGCTGTACGAATTTCCGAGATTTTAGTCATACCTGAGCATTTTAAATTTTAATTTTATTAAAATTTAAAATATAGCATTTTAACTACACGGTGCCGATCACCATGTAGACCTTCTGAGAACATTTGTATCAAATTTATTCAGAAATGAAACCATTTTAATTTCATTTTATCAAACGCGTCTCGATGAAACCTTTTGTTCCGATGTTTTATACCAATGCAAAATGTCCATCGTAATAATACACCTAGATCTTTCGGTACGAAGAATTTTCTCAAAACGTCTTGTTTACGAGTGTCAAATAAATTGCACGCGATGTTGATGAGCACGAAGTAATTCCATTTGAAGTGTACTTCGCGAAAAGATTGTATTTGTGTGGGATACTCAGGGCAGGTGAACCGAGAGCTTCGAGCTTTTTATTAAATTGCTTTACTTTGGCGTCTACTCATGAATTTTAGTCCCGTCCTATACACACGTGATTTCCTTTTTAAATATTCACCACTATGCCGGCACCTGCGCCTTTATTCCTCGTTAGATATGTATTAGGGATGTGCGTTCGTGTCGATAAACTTTTATTATCATTGAATTCTTTCGACTCGATATTGAAAAGGATCGCAAACTAGTCGCCCTATTTGTGATCGAATGCGGCATTCGCTGAATATTATGTTGCGAAATGAAGTCTCGCTCAGCCCGCGAGCTCTGACGAGGATTCCCGCAGCAATATAATGGCGTAAATATTTGATGTATAAAATAACACTAATTAGAATGTGAAATCACATGTATCACGTCCACAGATTCAATTACAGAGCCTCCAATTTACGCGTTGACTGAAACCGTGTTACACTCTGTATTCAAATTCAAATACGTTTTGACGATTGCGCAAAATGATTTTGCGTAATATAATGTTTTGGTATATATTATTATAAATTGAAAATTGTGTATTAAGTTCGGCATTATACACGTAATCCTTTGCGCAATTAACATTTTCATAGAGAAAATAATATTTAATAATGAACAGCAAACATTTTCCGGTGTTTGTGGCCAGTTTAATTGAAACCAATCTGGCTACGGCCTACGCAGGAATTTTTTGTTTATAGTGCCTAAGGATGAGCACAATTTTACATACATTCTGTATAAGAATACCTACGTGAAAATGTCTTCATAATTGTATAATTTGAGCTACATTATATAGGTGGACATGGATCACATGGATATTTTTTCTAGATTTCGGTGTTATATTATTCATGTGTTTCACATCCCTTGGGCAAAATGTTGTAATAATTTCGGAATCTACTTATGTAGCACTCTTGTTAGCGAAGGTTTTAATTTTTTTGCAAATAACATAACTTGAGCTTACTAATTTATACAGCACTCTGTTATGTAATGAAATAACGTTATTGTATTACTGCAATATTTTGTTTTAAATTAACAAAAATAATAAAAGCTGGATACATGACCAGGTTTATAAAAATATTAATGTTATTTTAATATAGTTATATAATATAATCTATATGCTTCTATTATACATCTATACATCTATACATACATACATATAAATAAAATTGGAGTACAGACACTCCAATTTTATTTATATGTATGTATGTATAATGTATGTATGTATGTATGTATGTGTGTATGTATAGATGTATAATAGATGCATATAGATTGTAATATTGAAAGAACCGTTTTAACTAGATGCATATGAATGTATATAGGGTACAGACACCAAAACAACATTTTTTTACAATTTTTGTCTGTATGTCTGACTGTCTGTCTGTTTGTTCCGGCAATAGCAAGGAATAACTTAGGCTATTTCTTTCCGAAAAGGAGGAGGATATATTTTTACCTTTTTTTTATAAAGGAACCTTAAAAAGGGGATTTTTTTCTCTTTTTTATTATCTTTGTTATCACATTTTGCTGACGCGTACGAAGTGGCGGGCAATAGCTAGTGTAATAATATTTAAAGTAAATCGTGATATCAAATGTCCTACATTTACATCGAACTGTAATATTTCGCTTTAAAAATGTATACAAAAAGCTTATCCCGATACGTCCTTTATAAAAGCCTTATAATTTGTCCTCGAAAATGAATTAACAGAATCCAATTTTATTTGACACCGAACAGAGAACACTCGCATCGGATTATGTATGAATATGAAAAAACTGGCGAAGCGCGAGTCAGAGACGTGCATCGTGGGTTCGCACAATATTTTCTTATAACACAACTATTTTAAAGTTTTTCCTTCATAACAACACTGTCACGCTACGCCAAAATCAAATAAATATTTAATAATTATTACTATTTAAACTGAGAATAATATTATACCTTAAAACTTCATTTCTGAAATCAATAATGACTTTGTTTTCCACGTAGGCTGTAGGTAGGTGCAATTTTATCGATTAAAAAAAACTTGATTTCTTTCTGAGCTAATTATTTTTCCTGATATTATTCATTTTTACTAAACAACGCGAATCCAGAAGGAGGGCCAACATCACTCCTAATATGGCGGACAACATACGAATTTATGTTATGACGAACGGAACCCTAAAAATCGGTTCTCCTGGTTTATGAGGTCGTATCCACCTCGTAAAGGGACATTGTTTTTCGAATGTCAAATTACAATAAAACTATACACAGTAGTGTAACTCAGGTGTATTTTTGAAATTAAATTCATACAACACAGATAAAAGTTCCACGCGGGCGCATCTTGTTAGTGCATTGTTCTGATCTCTAAAGTTGTCTGAAATTGCTTTTAATGTGCGTTCACTCCATTCGTAAGACCTAGCGTAAAAGTTGACTACTGCATGAAGTTTATACTATGATCCCACTTTATATTTTATGATTGAAATAAAATCTTTCTCGTTTTTATTATACGCATGCAGCATCCGTAGCAAAAACTCTGATTACCTGTTGTTACTGCAAATAGAGCTTTTCCGTTCCGTTGTCTACAACTTGTTGTGTTTGAACTGGGAATGTTATTTACTCTCTGCTGTGCAATTCATACAAACTCTGGACCTTAGGGATGTAGTACAATGAGTAAGAAAAGGTGATAAGTCGCACTACATTTATGTATGTCCATCTTTTCATTGGATGTCATTAATACACCATCAAAGGATAACTTCTGAGTAAGTATAAAGTTCATAAAATAAGTTTAATTATTGCGATTTTACATGCTCTGAGACATCCAAGAACTCTGAAGTTTTTGGATCGGACCGGATAAGATCGACAAAAATCAGTCAGTCAGCTTGATAGAAGAGAAGAGAACTCACAGAAATAGATCAAGATTTAATATGCCTGTGATTAAACTATATTTTCCTTAGGGCCTGTACTTTCACCACTTCCTGATAAGGCTATCTACCAATTAACTTGACAGATCAAGTATGGAGAATCTGTCCAAAAAAGTTGTGAATAGCCTGTTAGGCACTTTATCAGAAAGTGGTGAAACAGGCCCTTATTCTATGATAAAACTTACGAATACTGGTATCTACCTACTACCAGTAGCTACCAGTACCTATATAGTGACCCTTTACATAATTAAAAATTCCGCGCAAAACCGCGCATCGGAACTAGTTATTTAATATCGCCAACAAATTATCAACATTGTTCGTCGCTGCAATTTTAATTGCATATTATAATTTAATAATGCGATGCCCCGTTTCTTTGTTGCGAAATTAAATTATTTCAAACATTTTATTATTTCGTACCACCGATGCGGTTTCTACGGTGACTGAATATCGTATGGTCGATTTCGAAAATTTAATGCGATTTTATGCAAAATAATATTGCTCATTTCATAGCTCAGTATCCATACTACGAGTATTATTATAAAACGAGCTTTTGCCCGCGGCTTAGTATTATTATATACAAACTTTCATCCCCTATTTTAACCCCTTGGAGGTGGAAATGGTCAAAATCCTTTCTTAGCGGATGTCTACGTCATATCTACCTGCATGCCAAATTTCAGCCCGATCGGTCCAGTTGTTTGGGTTGTGCGTTGATAGATCACCATGTCAGTCACCTTTGAGTTTTATATATATAGATAGATATGTGAAAGTGTGTCTGTCTATCAATTACCTCGTGACGCCCAAACCGCTGAATCTATTTTGTTGAAAGAAAAGGACATAGGATACCTTTTATCCCGGAAAAATGTACGGTTCCAGGCGACAAACTAATTTTGGCTGAACGAAGTTGCGGGCGTTATCTTGTATTTTATTTTTGGCAGCTGTTACTCAGTTAGGTTTTATTTCGTCTATTTTATTTGTATCTCATGTGACTTTGATCGTAGGAACTAACAGGCTAGAACTAGGCACAAGGAGCTAATGGCATAGAATGTTATATTCAGTAATAGTAAAGTAAGTTTATGATAACCATCACCAAAGCATGATATGTGAAAATATGTTGATGGTTACGCCAATCAATATAACCTACGTCAATAAGACGTGTACAATTTTGAAAAATATATATTTGTCGAGTATGCTCGTGATATCTCCGTTAGAATGTATACTGTATACTGCATACTTACTAATTTAGTTACTGTTCTTTAACATTTATTAACACATACTCGTATTAAGAAAAAGTGCCAAATTGGATTTTTTACTTTTCTTAAAATAAATATTATCAATCTTAAGACTTCGAATGCTGCCTCAAGACGACCGCGACGCCAGACCGCGACTCGAGGTGCTGACGGATGCCAGCGACCAAGTCGCGCAACATCCTGTAGGATGTTACAAAATAAAGTGATACTTCAAGGTTTGTCTATGTCCACTGTGTACCGTACATATAAATTCATGAGGTTACGGCATTGCTCATAGACAAATAGAGGTCAAAACACAGACATAGATCAAGATAGATACCGCATGTGTATGTATTTCGCGTGCCATATTGCGTTCCCAAACGACGAGCAATGCTCGTCTTTCGAAAGTCTGTTCTCTAGCCTGTTATCGGAATCGGACGTTAATCAGAATTTTAAAAATGCCTAAATGCCTAATTGTGCCGTATTGAGCTGTAGAAAATCGAATAGAAACGTTGGCATAGATAATGGACACGTTTCTTATCATCGGTACGTCATAGTAGGTAGGAAAAAAGTGGCACGCTCGTTTTCATACAAATGGCCACATTTGACCCACAGACATAGATCAAGATAGATACATCTTGATCTACGTCTTTCAGCATTACTACTCACAGTAAACTCTATACAACTTACTCAACCTAAAGTATTATCACTTACAACCTTGTTTTGTTACGCCTTGTATAATATAGCTAGCAGCTTGTTACAGTGTATGTGAAATATTTTAAACGTCGTCTATCAAAGTAAAATTTATCAAAACTATTATAACCTCATCATCTTGTTCAAAAATTAAAAGATTTTACTATAAGAAAAATATTTATAAAATTATATTATTTATATTTTGCTATGTCAGCAGTGTTGATGATGAGCACTCTAAAACATACATCCGAAGCCATGCTATAAGCTGAAAGTAAATTATTTGGCCCGAAGTGGCCCGGTGCCAAACACCGTCCGTGTATGCGCATATCTTCGCCCACTTTACGAGATTCTTCATATTATACATTTAAATAGATTTTTAAATCACGACGCCCAAGTTTTTCTTGTTTTTAATAATTTCCCGTGTCGAAATGAATTCATTGTTTTAGTAAAAAAAGTTGTAAGTGCATTTGAAACGCACATCCTGTTAATATTTGGATTAAGTACATTATTTTTGCTATCCATTCTTTTATTTCTTCTTTTTTTATTCAGATACGATACGACCAGAAATGTTTCAAGTGAAATGAATAAAACAATTTATTATTCGACAGCAGAATTACAATATTACTAGCTGTTGCCCGCGACTTCGTCCGCGTAAGTAGATCACATGCCTAGTATTATTTATTGTACAAAAATATTCAATGTACAGAATTGAATTTTCTACGATTTTATTATATATAGATGTTCCGCGCGGCTTTGCTTGCGTGATTTAGGAATTTCACGTAACCGTACATTTTTCCGCAAAAAATAGCATTTGTCCCTTCACGTGGTCTATTCTTCATGTTTGCCAAATAACATAAAAATTGCTCCAGTAGTTCTTAAGATAATAAGCAATTTCAAATAATTTCCCTCCGTTTTTTCCACATTTTCCTCCATTAATTTGTTTTTATTAGTCTTAGCGTGATAAAATATAGCCTATAGCCTTCGTCAATCAATGGGATATCTAACACTGAAAAAATTTTTCAAATTGGACCAGTAGTTCCTGAGATTAGCTCGTTCAAATAAGCCCTTTCATATAATTTCCCCCGTTTTTTCCACATTTTCCTCTATTTCTTCGCTCCTATTAGTCTTAGCGTGATAAAATATAGCCTATAGCCTTCCTCGATCAATGGGCTATCCAACAGTAAAATATATTTTTTAATCAGACCAGTACTTAGTTCCTGAGATTAGCGCGTTCAAACAAACAAACAAACTCTGCAGAATTATAATATTAGTATAGATTATAATAATTTTCTGCAGAATGAAATCGAAGTGCCTGTAAATTAAATTTTTCTGCAATTTTCCTTACTCGAAAAAACTTACTAAGTTATAGTTTCAGAGCCTATTCGATACATCATACAATTTACAAACCACCAAACATCCCTCTTTATCCATTTTCGATCTCTTCATCTTGTGCCTTCTAAATCGTGAGATGGAATATTTGAAACGTATTTCCACTTGAGAGTAACTTTAGCAATTATCCGAGGCCCGCATTTTATACCAGACATGCCGTGTAATGAGACCGGCGCCGGCTCACCGTAATCTAGATTTAGGACTCAAGGTCACAAGACTATAAAGAATAGAAGAGGATACAATATTCTGAAGGTAATGTTGTGCTATAATTGTGTCATTAACATTAATTCTTCGACGACGTGTAAACTGTTATAAAAAAAATTATAACAAGTACGAAAATTCCTATAAAAAGTCTGTTAGTCTATCTGTCTGTGTGTCTTTTACCCCTTCATAATGTTGAAGTCGCTGTTATTTGCCACCGAGATACTATATTTTATTCCAGAGTAGCCAAGACGTAGAAAAGTTTATCACTTTTATATTATTATCTCTAAGAAAATTGTGAAAACTTCCTTAAAAATCTAAAAACGGAATGTGTAAGTACTCGTGGAGATGACAACCGACCTCTCCTTCCTTTTCCTGTGTAAAAAGGAGGCCTTATGAAATGAGTTTCCAAACACAATGTGACACAATAAAAATCCAAATGTTTAACAACGATATTACAGTGGGTGCTGTCAAGTGTGTGACAGATGAGTGTTTTCGGCGGAATAACTACGCGCCCAATCCATCTCCTTGCTACAATATTCGGGTGTACACTGTGCTCTGTAGGTTATACAATAGAAATATTACTATTTTCGTACTAGAGCGTTTGAATCAATAATTTTAGGCTCCGCATAATGCTCGGTTTGGCGGATTAGGCGTATTTCACCGAAATTACAAGCAAATTTTGTAAATGAGAGCGCGACCGCACCGCTATTTAAATAAATATAACGTGTAAATGTTTAAATAAAAGTAACATATTATATAACGTGACATTTAAGTGGTTGTTTTTCCGCAGCAGAACGATTCACTTTTAGTAGTACTATCGAATCATGAAAGTTATTTTTTAAAAATTAAAAATATTTTGAATGACTTTATGCCGATATAATAGGCGCGAGCGGCTACGACCTGGCCGAATTTTATATTTTATGATTTGAATAAAAATAAACTTCACAAAATATCTATTGTACTCCTGAGATCGAATCATTTTACTGCGGGAAAACAACCATTAATATTTCACGCAGTATATTTTGCTTGTTATCTTGCGGTGTAGCCGCCAAACCGCGCGTTCGGGCGGGCGCATAATATAAATATAGCCTAAGGGTCAATTTATACTAGCGCAGAGTCGAAGCGCATCGAAGCGAATTATTAAAACTGAATATAATAAATTCAACCTTAACTCCAAAGCGTTAACGCACTTTATTACTTCTAAAAAGTTAAAAAGGCGCGCGCATCCGCATGAATTCGCGTGGATGCGCCCGACCAACGCTGATTGGCCTCGCAGAAGTAATATATGCGTTACGCTCTGGAGTTAAGGTTGAATTTTCTGTGTTCAGTGTTTGGGAACTCGCTTCGCTTCGCTTCGCTTCGCTTCGACTCTGCGCTAGTATAAATTGACCCGAAGTGTCCAAACACACCATGCCGAAATTCCGTCGCGTTATATTGTATGCGTTTGACATTTCTGACGTAAGCATGCAGAATTTCGGCCGCGGAAATTCGGCATAATGTGTTTAGACACTAACTGTAAGCAACGTAATAGAAATATTACTATTTTCATATGAGAGCATTGGAATCAGTGACTTTAAATAAGTACTAGATAACGCCCGCAAATACGTTTATCGCATGGGAACCGTACATTTTTCAGGATAAAAAGTATCCTTAGATGTCCTTTCCCGGGACTCAAAGTACCTCCATGCCAAATTTCAGCAAAATCGGTTCAGCGGATTAAGCGTGAAGAGGTAACAGACGGACACTTACGAATTCATAATCTTAGTATGAGTATGGTACAGTTCATAAAAAGCTTTGGTCTTAAGTTTTTCGTAACCTGTACCGAAGTAACTTGTATGTTTCAGTTTTCAGCGTCTGCCGCAGAGCGTGGATTCAGTAGATTCCATTCCCTTGATAGTATAAATTTTATGCCTCAAGAGTCAAGACTCATATCACTTATGAAGAAAGTAGCATCTGCGACCCCAGCGTGGTCACAGTAGAAATGCGAAAGTATAGCAAAACTGTGGAGATAAACTCAAGGTACCTACCGTTCTGAGGGCCTAGATATTAAGCGGCAACCAATTATCGTAAACACCAACGCCACAAAATGCATGGAATTTGACATTAGTATTCGCTAGCGAAGCGATGACTTATTTCAAATCGCATACATTTTGTTAGCGTTGACGATAATCGCTTGGCACTAGCCTACTAGGGCATATTTTCACCGCGGCTAACCACGACCGACAAAAAGCAATGAGAATTAGAAATTGCTCTGTTCAGTTTCTGAATCAATCCTAGGTGCGATAGACCTTATTGACTGAATCGACCCTAGCATCGCCTAGTGCTAGGGTCGCTGAGGATTCAGTCAATAAGGTCTATCGCACCTAGGATAGATTCAGAAACTGAACAGAGCAATTTCTATTTTATATCCACAATAGAACTTTCGTTATCCTTCTGGATAAGACGATGAACCTTACAAGATATAGAGAACACGAAAGGGAATTTCATCAGTCTACATAACACCATACTTGTACGATGAAATATTTTCTTTCAAAAGCTAGGTTCGCCAACAAAATTACGATCCGCCAAACCCATTAAAAGATTATCCGCATTAAAGATATATATTTTTAGAAAAAATAGAATGGGGAACATAATCGTTATAGAGCGAATAAAGTAGCTTAAGTTGGGCCAAACAGTCCCGAAACCATTAATACTTATACAAACAATACCCGTACCATTAAATACAAATCTCAAAAGTAAACGGGTGGTAATCGAAAAACTATACTCGGACGTGATACGCCGATATTAACCTTATTGTCATACGCACACGTCACGCTATCCCATATCACGAATATCAGGGCTGTCTCTGATTTGTCTGGTAATAGATTAATGTACTTAAATATAAATTGTATTTTAATTTTTAGGCTTCAATGTAGAAATATAATAATAATAACTAGCAACCCGCCCCGGCGTCGCACGGGTATAAAATATATAGCCACTGAAAAAATATAGCCTATGATCCTTCACGTGGTCTTTTTCTTTACTGCGCCAAATAACATAAAAATTGTTCCAGTAGTTCGTGGAGATAAGCCCTTTCAAATAATTTCCACCGTTTTTTCCACATTCTCCTATTAGTCTTAGCATGATAAAATATAGCCTATAGCCTTCCTTAATAAATGGGCTATCTAGCACTGAAAGAATCATCAATATCCGTAGCGTAGTTTTAAAAATTAAAGGGAATAAAGGGACATGAGGGAAAAAAGCGACTTTTTAGGGTTCCGTAGCCAAATGGCAAAAAACGGAACCCTTATAGATTCGTCATGTTTATTATATTATGTATAGATATTTTCAAATTATATTTTTTTTATAATTTGGATGGTATTTCTAGTAAGTACTATGATGATTTAATGTAAGTGTTATTAATAATAATTACATGTAAATGACGAACAATTAAAGCTTAATTGGAAACCCATTTTAAATTACAGTATTCAGAATTTTAATATTATTATCTTATTTCCTATAATTATCCAAGGAAAATTTGGTGAACAATGAAATAAGACCACTTCAAAAGAAGATTTGGTGAAATGTCAAATAAATTAAGCAAATACCTACACAAAATAGCGAAAAGAATTGCTGCTAATTTAAATAAGGTCCAAACGCTGTACAAGTACACACCTGCTTTGAATCTTAATGAGATTTACGTGAAAATGAAAAGCGAAATTAGATTTAAACTTCTGAAGTTAGTTAAGAAAATTATCTACAACAGAGTTTCCTTAAGTACATTACGCCGGATCCCTTTAGGTAAGTATTATCTTTAATTACTGAAAGATTTAATACTCATTATGGTGGCTATTTCCCAGTTTCTATTTTAATATGATAAACATCATAATAATAATGTTTTAAATATAATAAACGTCTCATTTTAACATCGATGTTTATTTGTGAATATTAAAATTATTTCATGAATTATTTATCTAATAATAATTTATTATCACATAAAAATGGTTACTGCAAACTTAGCTACTATTCTTGTACTGTTTGATTTTTTTAAAAGTTAATCAGTGTGGCTCAAACTAATTCTATATATTGGAATTCAAAGCCATACTAGCTCTTTCATAATGTCGAGAAAAATTAAGTGATTTTACAAGAAACAAACAAAGAATCAAAATAATATGGTAAAAATGCAAAAGTGACAGCCCTGCGTAAGTCCCTTAGCCATCCCCAAACATAATCAAAGTTTCAGGGTGTTTAAACACAGGTCTATCAGTGCTGAGTCCCGGCGCCCGGCCAAACTCAAGTGCGATTGATTTTTGGGATTTCATAACACTGTTTGTCTTGTAACTTTGTGATAGTTTATTACATAAAAACGTTCTGTTCCAATATTGTAAAGAGGAAAGGTTCGTTACCAGATATGCTCGGAAACTATACAATTTTGTTGTAAAGGACAAAATATCTAGGGGAAGGAAATAGGCTACTTTTTTGGGGCATACACTATGGGCAAATACATATCAAACGTACTACGAGTACATAAGTGCAGTTCGATTAATGCACGAGCGAATATAGAAACTTGTATAATATAGCTTCTGGACCTACCAATCTAATATAGCTCATGGAACTCAGGTCTAATATATGGACCTTATACATAATATAAGACCTTAACTAGCGCGTAGGCCATGGGCGTAGCTAGGATTCTAAATAGGGGGGCGCCATAGTCTTGAGGGGGGGGGGGGGGGGGGGGCTATGAGTATGTCACAAATTCACAACACAATAGTATTGAAGGTGAGGTAAAAATTAAAAACAAAATATTATGAGAAAGCCAACTGGGAAAATGCGAATGCCTCCCCTCTCACCCCACGTGGTAGAGCCATGCTTTCGCACGAATGGGCCGGCTTGACCAGAGAAATACCACGGGCTCACTGAAAACCGGCGTGAAACAGCGCTTGCGCTGTGTTTCGCCGAGTGAATGAGTTTACTTGAGGCCCAATCCCCTATCCTATTCCCTTCCCTTTCCTATTCCCTTCCTTAACCTCCACTATTCCTTCTTAAAAGGCCGGCAACGCACCTGCAGCTCTTCTGATGTTGCGAGTGTCCATGGGCGACGGAAGTTGCTTTCCATCAGGTGACTCGTTTGCTCGTTTGTCCCCTTATTTAATAAAAAAACACACATAATACTTATGCACGGCTGAATTAAGAAAACTTATCTTGAAGACTGTAGACGTTGTGTAATACGATCCTCTCGTGGATGTGATCCGTGTCTTAAAGAGTAACTAAGTTTTAAGCAGTCTTCGAGTAGTCTCAAATACGAGTACGTAGCTAATTCCACGCTACATAAATTAAAGCCCTTACCTAAGTCAGTGTGAGTTAGGGTCTACTACAGGCCTATTACGTCGTAACGGTTAAAAGCTTTTAATGTAGGGCCACACCCGGTGTAATGATGCGTACGAGGGACACTCTAACGCAATTCCTTTTACACATAAATTGGCGGCCCATTTTGAACGAAGTGAGAAGAACAATTTCCGATGCATTGTTGCCGATCAGTGACGATGGAGTGATCATTATTGTGCTCAGAAATAAGAATCGTTTCTTTGAAGTAATGATTGTACTCAGAACGTTAAAGAGACTATTCTTTGTAGAATAATTGCAACAAGTGCCCTTAAGATAATTGAAATATTTATAGTATTCCTGAAGCGATGCTTTTAACACAAACTTATTGACTTTTTGTTCATAATATTAAAGTGCATTGCTAAGAGGTATATAAGTTTGGTTGACGTTACATAGCTGGAGAAATTTAAAATCAACAAATAGAAGAAAATGACAGTCTTTGACTTTTAAAATCATAGAAATTTTGTTTCAGCAGTTTAAGTGTGCAATGGTCATTAAAAAAACCTTTATGCTTGAGCCGCTGACCTGATTTTATGATATTTAAATTCTAGGAAGATGACGAATAAATAGTTATTAATGCTAAAAATATGGTTTTTACCTATAAACGAATATGTGTCAACGAAGTTATAAGCACAGTAATTGCAAAATAGATTCTGGAAAGGCTAATGCACTTTATTAAATGGCACATTTTAACACAATTCCTGAAAATTTACAACAATTTTCTGATTATTGGACTGCTGAAGTAACATCTGCTAGGTAACATTAATACACCTCGCCAATTACATTAAAATGTGCTGCCGACATTAAAATATAAATTAGGTGCATTTATTAAATGAATCCGGTGAACGCAGGTAGAACTCATTACAGTTAGTGCTCCATTTCAGACAGAATAAAGCCTGGCCTACATCAAACTAATAGAACTTGTGTTTGTTTGTAAGACTCATTACTTTAAGTTCCATTGTGATGGAGAAAGAATAATTCCAGGAAGAAATTAGTTCAAAATTTAGAAGCAGAATTCAAGTTTTTTAAGAATTCGAGCTTCGTAGTTATTATCTTGAAAAAATTCTCGCATTATTAAAAACAGCAGAAGCGTTGAAGCAAACTACAGTAGACATTAAAAAAAAAATTGAATTATTCATAAAAAACGAATATACGTCAAGTGATTTCAGTTTCACAAAAGTGGAGACTAATGTTTGCAATGTTATCGAAAGTATACGAGGCTGAGGAAGAAATAAATGATATTTACCTTTTATCAGTCGAAGCGCTCGGATTCCGTCAGACGAGTCAATTTCATTGAACGTTCCATGTTCGGAGGTATTCGCAACATTAATGGCGGTCCTTTGAAGTCCCGCAGGAGTAGTTTATATTTTGTTCGCCCTATTTACCTGCCTTTGATCGCTGATACTAATTTTGTTTTCGTAAGAAACTAAAACAAAACGATTTATTTGATCGTGTTTAGATTTAAATTTTTTCCATACTCGGTTAAACTTTTCATTTCGAGCTATTATCTTGAAATGTAATAAAATATTTTGTCGATGTTGCATATCACACCGTGAGACTGTTATATTTTTCGAGTCTTAATAAATGTCAACGTTTTTATTTTATTGGTTCCTTCTTCTCATCATCCTTTATTTTGTCTTCTGACATGTCTCTCTTGAGCATCACAAGTTTCTTAGGAAACTAGCCATTATAATATCAGACAATAAGTAATATTTTTCTAAAATCTAATCTGTAGGCCTTTTTATAGACCTTTTTGTTTGGCCACTCGAGAACGTTTTCTGAGAAATTCAGGACGAAAAGAGGCAAATATTTATGAGGGGTTTTCTCATATTTAACTTTCAAAGGTCAATTCGACGTTTATTGATATTTAAGGAGTTTCGGTATAAGAAATGCAAAGGTATTTATCGAAAGAAACTGCTTTGAAAGTGGATTGTTCCCGGTTGATTAAATTTCAACCCTACAAAGTTGGAAATAAAATATAAACTCGTTCAACCGACGAGCTATAAACGTATTTGAAGAATCCTCGATCGCTCCACCTGACATGAAACCCGTTAACTTATTATGTCTCGGGGATTACTACCTCATGCATGCTAAGTATTAACTTCCGTACGAGCTAGAATCGCTTTGTTCGTAGATAACGTCATGCGAGCCGACAAGATCGAGGACCTAAGTTTTGTTCTTAATCAGTCAACTTACCAAACGAGTATTGATACGACGCCAGAAAAACTAATTCGTAGGCCCACATTGAATAGGGCTAAACTCCGGCAACGATCTATTGAATTCGAGACGCAAACATTTCATACCGTGCTCAGTGAAAAGAACAAAGTAGGAAAACAATCTCGATCCCATAGAAGTCGAGTATAAAATAGGAGATTTATTCGCGTTCGCGGCGAACAAACACGTAATATATTTATGGAGGAGCGACACCATGCAATATCCTAATATATTTTTGTCACATCACCAAACTTATGGCTTCGCCGAATAATAAATTTAGAGTGCGAGCTGTCGGGAATAAATAAACTCGCTCGATATTACTTCAACTGATTTGACAGCTGTCAAATTAAGTTATAGGCGAAAGGTTGAATCAACGGAGGATCGCTGAGCCGAGCGCGGGCGTTCGCCGACAACCCTTTGCTCGGTTGTGATGTATCCGGTACGTGACTTGAAATGATCGATTAATAAGGCGCTGCCAAAATAGGTTACTCGTTTCCAGAAATGTATACTGTGTATTTTGTTATACCATAAACATAATTCTAAATGACGATACAGCAGGACAATGTGCTAATTCGATTCCAGGTCACGAGTGGTCCTCACAACCATCATAATATTAATGTTGTCTATAAGCATTTTCTTATAATAATTTAAAATTAATTTAATAAAGAGTGGATTATGTGTTGCCTCTAACTCAATTAGCACATAAAATCATTTATCGCTCAGGAACCGTAATTTGTTTCGGTATAGGACGATTATTATGTCCTGTCCGGGACTTCAATTAATCCTGGTTAGGTTCTTCAGCTACTGGTTACAATTCCCTGGGGAGTTCTGATAGAACAACTACGATATTTTAGCTAACCTTTTTGCTTCGCGTTCGCTTAGCTGATGACATTCAGTGTGGAGTACTGTAGTAGGTACACTAGCGGCACGATATGTATCTAAATTGTTACACGCTGCAGCTCGGCGCAGCGCGAATTTCAATACGTGTGTTGATTTAGCAATAAGAATATATGGGAAGTTTCCTTTGCTCGTGTTATCTCTAGCGGGAATATCAAAGATTTTACTCGTGATTCCTTTGTTTGCCGTACCATGTATTATGCATCGACGTCTGTTATTTCACTCCATCATTACATCTTCCAGTATTTCTTTTACGTCTAATTTTATTTTATTGGACACATCAGAATTCAATCCGAGCGACCCTGATTTATTATCGTCGGAGTTGAGGCGAGCTCTATTTATTTAGATCGCTATAGATTTTTCCGTCGAGAGTCGAGGCAATATAGCACTGTCCGAGTGCATTCGAATTCAGGGAGCGACTTTTATTCCAAGGAAATCGGAGGGTACGTAAAAAATTCCAACGCTCGCATGTGGACCCGTCCGTTCCTGTCGGCCGGCGCCGCGCGTCCGACGTAGAGCCCTAGCTTAGCATTTTAACTCTAAAATATTTAACTTTAAATTAGCACCGGTGAATTCTCGGTTTTTCATTAAAATCCGAAGTTGCGCAAAATAATGGCGAGTACGGCGAGTTTATGTTTAAACTCGAATTATGTTTTGATAACTTTACAAGTTTCGACAAAATTGAAAACGAAAGAACATTAATCAGAATTATTAGGATTTAGGTTGCAATAACGGGCGGCGGCGCGGAGGTTCCGAGCCAGATATGAACCGTAACTTCTTTTGACGGCTCGTTCGATTGATGATATTTTTGTTAAATAAAATTATGAAAAAAATCTTCTTTTTCATATCTTTAGAAACCGGTAGGCTGTGCTTTTCTCATCATATTTACCTTGATTAAAAACTGCTCGATCTCTTGACGAAAATCATCATTCACCTTTATAATGGTAAACTTATTTAAATACAAAATTTTAATTCGGTACTAAAGTTTGGTAGGTACATTTTCTTTGCGTTTTTAATTACACAGATTAATGTAGAAACCATATAAAAATAATATTTCGTAGAATTTTAATAAAAGGAAGACTTTTCATTCTTTTCTCACAAAAAGAAAAGAACACCATCTCAATTCATCATTATAGTGATGTACCAATTAGGTGTCGATATCGATAAACCGATGAGCTGTCACCGCTACAAATGCGTGTACATTTGTCGGGTAACCCGTTGGCGGGATGATACGGAGTATATTCCGCTGTCTCGGCACTCCCTCGACGCCTACCGATTCGTTCCGATCGATTTCCCCCGAATGCCGATGGAAGCGCTCGCTCGTATAAGATTTTGGCAACTTGTGTATTTGTGCGCGTTTTTGTGAGATTTCTTAATGCTCGGGAGTTTATAGGATTAGTGAGGTCGACCGATAGCGCCCGGATATAGTTTTGTTATTTTTTGTCGCGGATCTCGTGTCTCCGATATATTATTTTTATTGCGTTGACCTATCGACGTAATGTAAGTCAGTGACGATAAGAATGGAGAAAAACTATTAATAATTTAGAAGTTATTAATAGGTTTGTATTTAGACTATTTTTGTCGGATATCGGCTGTCGATAAATATCGTACTGACCACTAACTATTCTCCTAAGCACGTGTATGACTAGTATACATTTAATATGTAATTTCCAAATCACACGGCTTAATATTAACAAAAATTTATTAAGACCGTAAATAAATCTGTGGCATGAATTTTTAAGAACATTGTAATTACAACCCCTAAAACATTTAATATAGAAGAAAAATAAAAAATTACAAATAAACATTATTATTTATTATCAATTACTTTTACTCAAAGTCACGAGAATCTCGTATCAAATGATCGTAATATTCTATCGACGTGCTTAATACGAATTGGATAATTTGTTTGTCCGTGTTTACCGGGTAACACCTGTTAAGACTTTTGGCACGTCGAGCAGGTTTCTGATTGCTGGCTCCAACTTTGCCAATTTGTTATCGACTCTTCAGATTTGTGTACGCCAAGTTTAGCGATGACAAGGGTGAAAGAACAAAGGATCTTTTAAGCCAACGAGATTATACCGGCCGAATTGTAAAAACTTTAATTGAAAGCATAGATCAATAGAATAGTATCTTCCTTCTTTATATTAACTAATAATTTAATTTTATCAAAGGTGATTAATTTCGTACTTGACAATCTGTTTTTCGTGACTAGGTGGGGAAAATTAAAATCTCACATAAGTTCTTAGTTAATCTTTCTTTAATGTATTGCGATAAAAAGCATTGTGACTTGTATGTTCACAGCTACTTAATACCTGCGTCAAAATTTACCAAAATCAACACACAGTATCACCACGGGAAAATAGGAACATCTGTGAATATTTTAAAGTCTTGAATCGTATTAAACAAAAGCCTTATAATTTTATCGATTAACGATAATTCACCTCCCTAGCAGCTCTTACTAAGAAGGTAACCGCCATTCATTTAAAGAAACATACATAATACATCGCACTCGCGGAACAATTCCTCATTCGGAATCAAGTTTAAATATTCCCTCTAAAGCCTGCACCTCCCGGTATAAAGCGCCACCGTGATTCTGGCCCTTCACACCACAAAACGCGGTTGCGGTGCGTTACCTGATGTCGTTTCGGAGTCCTCACAATAATATTGTGTTTAATTGCTTTATAATTTCTCGTTCCAACATAAATGTAGAGTGGCATGGAGCAGAGGACATGATTTGCATTATGTCTTCACTTGATATTAATAAAATAATTTATGAGCTTTTACAAATAAAACGTATGTCCATGTTACTTATTTAAAACAACTAGTTTATTTCATTATACTAAAGTATCTAAACTTAAAAATACCAGCAAAATGTTTGAGCCACCAGAGAAATCATTGCTTGAAAGTCTTTTTGTGTTAACCATGCACCGTGGTAGGTATGAAAGCGCTCTAACCCGCTTAAGTTTAATATGTAATGTCGTCGTAACGTACCCTCGATTTATACTTCTGAAACAATGTTACATTTACCCGAGTGAGGTGAATGCATTCAATGATACTTCCCAATTTCAATCTTTTTTATCTCTTGGCTTTTTATTGTGTTTTGAAAGCGGTTTTGTTCAATGTAATATTACATTTATTTGTGTATTATTATAACAAAATGGCTCAAAGTTCCTAAAATAGTATAACAGCTCTCCAATAAAAGATCAAAGTGTATTGAGTGTTTCATCAGAAATGGTTATCAACATAATTTTACGTTTTCTTAGAAAAGGTATTGAATAATGTTCATCGAAATGAACATCATTCAAGTCCGAAGTATTTAAATCTTTATTTTTGACTTCCTGTAAAAACACACGGCTATATTTATATCAAAAGAATATAAAAGTACTAGACACCGCCAGCCACTCTGTTGCTCGAAAATTAGTTAATCGCACAAGGATCGTACATTTTTCCAGGATAAAAAGTATTCTATGTCCTTGAGTCCCTATGAGACTAAAGTATCTCCATACCAAATTTCAGCAAAATCGGTTCAGCAGTTTGGGCTTGAAGAGCTTATTATATTATTACTATTTATACCTTTTTTTTGCTCGGAGCGCGGCTCTTGACTCGGAGGACGTGGGTTCGATTCCCACGTTGAAAACATGTTATTTCCAAGTTTGGTTAGGACAATGCAGGCTGATCACCTGATTGTATGACAAGTAAGATGATCCATGCGTCGGATGGGCATGTAAAAATTCGGTCCTGCGCCTGATCTCTCGCCGGTCGTATCGGTCTTCCGTCCCACTGGGTTATGAGAGTAAAGGAATAGAGAGTGCTCTTGTGTACTGCGCACACCCTCGGGCACTATAAAATTACTCCTGCGTAGCTGGCCTGGTTTCAATGAAACCGGCCACCGTCACCGAAACCGGTGTGGGAGCTATTATTATTATTATTAAATTGGGGATATCGGCCGGGGTATGTGGGACTCCTGTAGTCTACACACTAAAACCCCATATGGGGTGCTCCACTCATCGCATAAGGCAGAGTTGCGGGTACGATAGAACCTACCGCAAGCTTGAACTATATTTGCACTTCACTAGTATTCCCCCGGTTGCAAAGAAAGTTTCCTTGTCGTTTAATTAATGGGTCGTGGGCTTAATTTATTCCTCTTGTTATATTTCTTTTTACAACATCGGAGGCTCATTCTATTTAACTAAATCAGAGATAAGATCATTATGTCCCCTTCAAGTGATATTTTTGTTTAAAAATTAAGTGTTTGTCTAACTATACGCAGCATTTAACTATTGTGTTTATTATTATGTAAGTGCGAGCTTTTGCCCGCGGCTTCGCTCGCGTTAAGAAGTATTATTATATACAAACTTTCATCCCCTATTTGAACCCCTTGGAGTTGGAATTTATCAAAATCCTTTCTTAACGGATGCCTAAGTCATAACATCTATCTGCATGCCAAATTTCAGCCCGATCCGTCCAGTGGTTTGGGCTGTGCGTTGATAGATCACTATGTCAATCAGTCAGCCAGTCACCTTTGAGTTTTATATAATACGAGCTTTTGCCCGCGGCTTCGCTCGCGTTAAGAAGGATTATAATATACACATTTTCATCCCCTATTTTAACCCCTTGGAGTTGAAATTTATCAAAATCCTTTCTTAGCGGATGCCTACGTTATAACATCATGCCAAATTTCAGCCCGATCCGTCCAGTGGTTTGGGCTGTGCGTTGATAGATCACTATGAGATCTAGTTGCTTTTTTTATTTTTTTCGACTTACCAAAATCTATAATTATTTATATTATAGTCTTTTCGCATATTTACCATAATATCAATTTAACTACCAACATTCTTTCAGTAAGATTGATACAAAAAAGACTAGGTACTAGAAGGACTAGGTAGCTAGACCCTTTATTCTGGTCGTTGACAGAAAATGAACTGTAGGTAATTATATCTAAGATCCAAGATCTAGGATATTATTCCTTAGAGTAATTGTACTAAGACACTACGCAACGAGATGCAACAATAATTTTGAAGGCTAGTTCATAATAGTGATACTGACCTGCAGGTAATTCGGCGGTGGTGACGCAGAAGCAGTGCAGCAGCAGCGCCAGCAGCATCGTGGTGGTGGTGCTCATCCCAGCTCCATGTGGTGACCGCGCATCATACCGTTATCTACATGCCGCAGCGGCCGCGCTCTGGAACAAGTACCATCTTTGAAGTACGAGCTATACACAAAAGAAATAATTTTGAAAATCCGTCTACAAGCGACAGAGTAATCGTGAAACATAAAAATATTTTTATGATCTGTCAGTAGTCAAGAAAAAACTAGTCGAGTTTTTTTTTGGCAATGAGAGAAAATTCCTAAATTTTAAAGTCTTCATTAGTAAATTATTAATATTTGAATTAGAATTTATGAAATAGAACTAAACATACTTTTCAAAGTATTTAATTTCATAACTCAATAAAATATATTTTGATTAGTTCTAGAAAGCTGGAGAATGAAAGCTATCATATTGCATTTCACCCTAGATTTTTTTAGCGCAAATGCATTAAATGTAGTGAAATAGTTGACTTCTAATGTTATTATCATAAATTATTATTTATTTTATTTCAATAAATAGATGTCTTTTTAAATATAACGATAAAAATCGAATTTTATATAGCGAATATAACCAAAAATTTTATCCAAAAGCAAAAATTAATATTTCTGTACGGTGCTGTGGAAGCCCACAGCACTTTCGTTTAATGATGATACAAAAACATAATATTATAACACTCATCATATTATAACAATCAACCGGCTGAAATGAACCCCGAACCGCAGCGAAATCTTCATTATGTATCGCCATTACTGATAACGAGTGAAAAGGCCCATGCACATTAGCACAAAAACGCTGCGAATTTATGCTGCGGTTGAAACGCAACTTGCATCCTGTTAACGAAATTAGAAAACTATTTTTTAATTTGAATATTTTTATCGTTTAGGGGTCTTGCACATTGAAACGTCTGAAATAATAATAATTTTATTGTCAAATCATTATAAATATATACAATAATGTGGCCTTAATAAATTATTTTTCAGAATATAATATATGGGTTAATCTTGTGTCAAAGTTGTAAGTATCAAGTGACCGAGTTCAATAAAATATAACTCAGTAAAAGTTGTGTAAACCTAGTTTCTTAGATTACACCAAGCTGGAATTTATGTATAAAAGTTGTATTCATTGAATAAGAGCAAATATTTTTAAGCCCAATATTATGCGACTGAAAGGCTCTCAGAAACCGCAACGTTCTCGGTAATGTATTCACCACATTACAATGAAACAGTCATTTTAAATGACAAACGCGGCTAAAATGACCCTCGCAATATCTAAAAATTATTGCTTTACAAGATGTTTCAGATTTTGGAGCAGTAATTAAAACATTTCGCCCCATTACGAATTTAGCAAAGTATTTCTTAATTTGATTTTATTTCTAATTACATTGTCGCCTCGTTGCTTTGGGAGATTTATAACCACTGCTTATACTTTAGTAATTAGATAATTAGCCGATATTTTTGTACAAATCATAATGTACTTCCATAATCTTCTTGATTTCTAGGAAATATTGCAAGCATAAATCACACATGAGTCTAACTGTTATATTAATTTGTTTAACCACACTAAGCATCAACTAACCATCAATAGATATAATTATTACGCTGTTTTTGTATACTTACCAAAATATGTTTGTTATTAAAAACTAATGCACTTCGATATCGTAAGGCACACTTGCACATACGTAGGGTAAAGTTAACCTTGAGTTAAATAATATCACGCCTTTATCTCTCTTGTTGCTTATTAAATTTAATAAATATTATCAACATGAAGATATAATATAAGAAATAGTTCACATGAACTTCGTGGGCCATTCACTTAGTTCGTTACCATTCTCCCATCTCCATCCCACAAAATTTCCCATCCTTTATCGCCGACGTTATCGGCTCTAATTCCTTTTGCGAGGCACTCCAGGCCTCGTTAATATGTCCGCTCCCAATCAATGCCATTAGCGAATTTTCCCGCGCGTGCCGAACGCGGGAAGTGGGTCAGACGCCCATCAGAACAGCCCCCGAACATCCGAGCCCCGTCATCTTGAGCATCACTATTTCAGCGGGAATTCGGATACGGTGCATTTTGCTCATGTTGTGGAGCACTAAATTCTATAGTATCATCATCAGTAACCGATATGCCCACAGCCCACAATGGGATCAAAATGTTATAGTTTATTTGAGCATCACTATTTCAACTGGAATTATAATACGGTATATTTTGCAATAGTGGAACAGCTGTACGGTTACTATCTTCTACTGGTGCATCATCATTGTCGGTAACTGATATGCTCACTACTGGGTCGTTTTTTACTTTATTTACTTTATAACGTTGTAATTTATTGTTAAGATAGTGCTAAGTTGTAGTTAATAATAATAATTATTGTAATTGGGGTAACCCGTTATGATTAATTTTAATAAGTAAATATTATTAAATTTATTATTTGCTATATTTTGTTGTTTTAATAGTTACTGCATTAGAAGTGTTTTGCTAAGCACTAGTGATATTATCGAATTTTATAAGGGCTGGAAAATCGTGTATGCCTGAGGCATACTAATATAAGCTCTTATATTATTTTAAATCCTATAATGTAGCTATATAAAATCGTTCTACCCTCTTCAAAATACGAAATAAAAGGACCCTCGGCCAATCATTTGATACGTCTATATAAAATATTGCCGATTATGGCGGCGCTATCCCGAAACACACTTTATATTTTGTAACAAAAAATGTCTGCGGCCATAAAACCACTTAAAGTAATGTGGGTCACATTTATATTATATTTATACAATTTATACAACTTCCACGATTCCACGACACGTGTTCAATTTACTGAAAATAAAACACAATTATACACAAATATACGTACATAAAATTATATCTTTATCTTAGTTATTTGGAACTTGTGCACAAACGACAAAACATACATTCCCACCTCTGCAATTTTTGTTTAGCCAGAATCAACAGCGTGACGGTAACCAACCATGAAACCCCTTCGATGACAAAGGGGTGTTCTTAATCTATGTCGGCATCTGCAATAGACTTAATTAGAAGAATGCTGGAGAAATAGGAAGCGTTCAATTTATGCAGAAGTCGGTTAAAACAGCAGACAAGCGCTCACTTATAGCTGTAGCTATTAAAACATAGCTCTAGAGAAAGCGGCCCAACGAAAATTCCTGAACTTATCCAATAAAATGCGAAAGAACTCTAAAAATTCAGATTACCGTAATAAACGCGGCGAAACCAATATAAATTATAATAATGGCGTATATTGAATAAAATATACCGCAGGCTCCCGCTGCCGAATAATAAAAATAAAATATAGTATACGCAATAACAGAAATCGTAAAACAATACGGCGATTTGTACATTCCCGGCGCATTACCTGCCCATTACATTATCGACGTTATAAACTCCCGCATTACGCCGAGTGTTCGCAATTTACTTTATTGCTGCTCGACCAGACTACCTGGACCCCCCGAGTGGGGCACTCCAGCTGAAATCCCGCCCGATCCGCGGAAGGCCTGGTCCGCTCCGGCTCAGCGTAATCTGGTTCATGCGAGTAGGGTCATAAGGATATTATTTATCCTTCGCTACTGTTATTTTCTGCTCGTTCATGTTTTCGACTTATTGTTTGACGTGTAAGGAGGATTAGCTGCGAGACTACACTGTTGTGAGCGAATTATTTCTATTTACTTTTTCAGTTGTGAAATTTGTACGAACATTTTTAACGTTGCAGTGAATTTGTTTTCATTCTATTTTTGATACCCACAACTTTTAACGTCAGGATTTTTTCTAGCAGGAAATTCCACACGGATCCGTAAGTATATGTCACAGTGCAATGTAGCTTATAATAATATTATTATTATTTTTCTTACACAAAGGAAGAATAGTGACATCAAAATTGATACGATCGGTAGCTTTAGAGTATTCGTATGCATCAATGCAAAAAAATAAAGTGAAGATTTTGTGAAACAAAAATAGTTACATTTCAGATATGTATGAAAGAATAAGTCGTATTTTTTTGTTTTTATGTACACGAAACGGAGCACTCGCATAGTGAAAATGCATTTAACTTCCTGTAACAATTATCATGTGAGTCTGTTGTTCAAAACTAACACGACGAAAACATGACCCATTAGTTGTAACAAGTTCGAACATGTTAAAACACAGAACGTTAAATTTAATACCCGAGTAAGAGTTAAACGTCGCAACGTATTGGACAAGTTGGGAACTTTAATAGACCAAGATAACTTATTCGAAACTAAAGTTGGAGCCATAATTGCGCCGAAGATCCCGTTTTCCTTAATCATTCGATGGATTCGAACAAGATAAGTCCCTCCCGATTGAAATTCATCCATTGAGCCAATTAAGGCCAGCTGCTACAATTACGTTTTATTTCAAAATTAATTTGTACTTCCAAGATAAATGTTCCAAGTTAATGGACATGATTCCGGAATCTTCAAAGCCGTACACGTATTCGAGAGATTTAGAACTTTTAACGATATTATCTTCGCAGAAAGAATTGTAATTACTACAATTTATTTCAGAGCGATCATGATTTTATCACAAAAACAATAATAAAACAAGATACGCGCTAAAACCATAACCCTTCCTGGCAGTCGGGTAACAATGAAAGAAGAGAGCTGCCAATATTGATAATTATTACCAAGGAAATGGAGTCAGAAAATACAATACCCACAACCACAGAGATATCAGATAAGCGTAATCCGTTATGGGTGAGCAAATAAACACATTAGATACATCGCCAAAGCCGCAGCACTCCCACGATCGGAACCCGATACGATATCATCTCGGAGACATTAGTTTGTATAATCAAATTCGGTCCAAAGCGATTCAGCCCTGATGTGATTCGCTAATAGCTAACAGTGTTACGAGCACATCAGATCAATTAAAAGAACTAACCACTTTAGCGCAGCCTCGCTCCGGAAAATATGATTATCAACGAAATGAAAAAGTGGGCCCATGGAGCGCATTTCGAGTATAGAACTTTTATTGATCATTTTAACTTTTTAATGCCGCGGCTTATAATGGATAAAATAATGGTAGACTAAATAGACCTAGTATTTATTGGGACAATAATTGTTACTTACATTGGAAGCGCGAACTAAAGTGGAGAAACGAGTTTGTTTAAGCAGCGTTATTTGTAAGCTTATAAATAACGGTACAATAGCGGAGCGCGCGCAGACTTAATCCTGTTATCCAAACATTGGTGAGTCCAATCGTATATCCGAAGCTTCGGAAACTTGCCAAAGTGTGATTATCGCCCGTCGCCACTGCGTCTCCGATACACGACTGTGCCAAATTCCTGCTTTTTTAATAATATTTAGGATTCACCAATCAATAAGCGTAATTGAATTTAGCGAGCCTAATGCATATCGGAGGCGTTGGAATTATAGACGGAACGTTTTGAAGGTTAAATGTCAGAGGTTGAACTTATCTTGGGGCCGTAAAGTACAATCAGAGATGTATATTTTCTTTAATCTCTATGGTACAATATAGATAGCTAACAGCTCTAACAACTAGATGAAACAGCGGTGCCATAACCCTTGGCGTTACCAAAGCGAATTAATTACTCCATAAAAGCCTTTATGAAAGTAATTTTGATCTCCAGTAGTAATTTCTAACGCTGTTAATACACATCGTTGGAAATAAAGTACGTTTAACTGAGTCGGGGGTCCGAAGAGAACTAGTCCGTATCCTTTCCTTAAACAAACAAATAAACACGCAATAAATTTCCAGCTTAGCGCCACCTTTTAGTTCCATATTCGGGGTGCTTAAATATGGTAATAGTGGAGCTAAACGGTTCAAGTTCGGGAGCACGTGAGATGCTATCTGCTAATGCCTGTTGTTCGGTAAGTACTTGCCAAGTCGCGAGCTAATTGGCCCGCGACGTAAAGGTATCGGCTTAACTCGACGAAATACTCGAGACGCTTTTGTAATCCGCCCGGGAACTTAGCGGAGATAACAATACCGAAAATATCGCGATACTCATTTCGTTAAGGCTTTCGGGAACTCGAACTAGCTCGGCAATGTAGCTTAATATAAATTTAACAGTAGACTTTCTATAAACTCGACCGCTGAATCAACGTAGCCATACTGAAACATGATTTCCGATAACTTATAAAAAGTAGGGGAAAATACTTTCACATCAAACGCAAAGTGAGAAGTACAGGTATAAAACTACAAGTATCTATCTTGTGAGAGTATGATTTTAGGACACGATGGAGTTACTTTACTGTGCATATTAAATATACTGTAAACTATGGTTCTATAACAACTTGTGGAATCCGTATCGGAGCTAGGTGGTTCTAGGATCTGAATCATATTGTCTGTATAGGATGATACATAACCAGATGCTGCCCGCAACTTAGCAACTTTTCGTTTTTTTCGTTGGAATTCATCGCGCAACATCCCTAAAAATATTTCTAAGGAGACAACTATCCTATATTCCGGGACTCAAAGTATTTTTCTATAATGATGACTTAAATTCAAGCAAAAAGAAGTAACGCATGCTTTCAAATTCACAATTTTAATAAGCATAGTATTTCCTGTTGCTTATTCAAAGGCTTCCTAAGAGTCTGGCTTAGTTTAGCTACTAACTAGTTACTATAACTAGATTGTTCAGCAACTAATCCGGCGTTTAGTAAGATTAGGAAGAACGCAGATGCTTCTCAGGGTTTAATCCAACATATTATGATATGCATAATAATATTACGATTATTGAAGACTATAAATTTTATACCTAAAGAAGATAATCTTGTACAACATACTTGAGATTCAATTTTAAGAGGGTTTTGTGGAGACATTTTATTTTATTTATTTTATTTATTTATTTATTTAAATCAGGCTACGTAGGCCCATACAATATATACCTTAATGACTAACATACATAAAAATTATATAAACTTAACAACTACACTTCATCACGAATTAACGGCGACGTGACGCGCGCTTCATTCCGGAGTCTCCCCTGGAACCTTCGGTAAACCACATCAGTCGGCCAGAATTCCTCCGCTTCAAAGGTCGGGAGAAGATGCGTCGGTACTCTCACCACAAAGAAACTGAAGTTGACCTTGTAGCGAGACTGCAGACGCTCGACCCTCAAGTGGAGGGATGTCTTCTTACTGATGTAGTCCACGACGTCTTCGACCTCTATTGACCAGTGCAGGCGGGATATGTACAGGGGCGTCGCGGGGACCTAGCTCCGCAGACGCAGCTCAGGTACATATGGCGCGGTGCCGCGATGGTTGCGGGCGGCGGGCTTCTTCTTCCTTCTCTCCACCAGTATGAAGCCCTCCTCATCGCACCTCCTGCTCTCGTCCTTGCCAGGTCGAGAAGACTTAGCCTTGCGGCTCTTCGTAGCCTTGTGGCTCTCCGTACTTGCGACTCTCCGAAGCCTTACGGCTCTCATTTTCCCCATTTTTATGCACCCGCGGGGGAGGCGCGGGCCGACCAGCAACAGTCGCGTAGTTTTGCTGAGTCGCCTGTGGACTCGGCGTCTGCGCAACCGGGAGGGGAGCGCGGGCGGGGGCGGCAGCGGCGGCGTTCGTTGACCCGTCCGATAAAGCTGACGGGCTAAACGTGATCGCTTGTGCGCCTCGGCGATGAGTGACGAATGCGGCGTCAGCTGGTGACCTACATAATGAATTATTAGTTTTTAGTTGTGATAATTCATTACGTAGATCACTAATGATAGCTTCTGACGCCTGCAATCTACCCCGAACTCCGATCAGCTCCTCCTTCAGGAACCTGATGCCCTTCAGTAGGCTGACGACGTCGACGTGGTCCAACGTGACGGGCGGCAGCTTGTGCAGCTCTTTAACCACAAAAGCCGGTACCTCATCTGGATCAGTCTGCTTCAGCAGGGAGATGATGTCCTGCACGCTCCTTTCGGTTCCGTCTCTTCGTCGTAGAAGTCAGGATCTAGCACCTGATCTAAAATTTACGTTTGTAGATTCATAGACCACCAACGCTCTGTAAGGAAGGAAGTAATGTCCCCCTTTTGGTTACATATTTAACCGACTTCAAAAAAGGAGGTTATCTATTCGACGCGTATGTATGTAATATTCTAGATCCAGAACTGCCCAGTTTTTGTTTATTATGTTAGTCTATATCAGCTTCTGAACAGATGTGCCAAATTACAAAAGTGTATGCATGTTCATGTTTGTGTTCGCATATCTTCGGAACTACAAGTCCGATTTAAGCAATTCTTTTTTTGTTGTACTAGATATTGTTCAACTAAGGGAATGGAAAGTAGTTTTTGAGATAGGGAATTCTAATTCTCAATTACGTACAATTTTGAAGTCGGTTTTCCTTATTAAATTAAAATACTATTATTTTTCGATCAGATCAAGTTGACACGATTTTACAATTTTTCATGCATACCAAAAAATTCACAATAAGCAAAGAACATTTAAAAATATGTATTCTATTTTTGAAACACATTCGTACAGGCTTCGATCACCATCAAACTCGCATTCACTATAAACTGTAGTTCATTCTGTTGTGTTATCCAATTTGTCAGCTAGTTAACTATTCGCACATTTATTTGATTTTACCCGGCCACTCGTTAAAATGCAAATGTTTATTGAGCGAGTGTTCTGTGTGTCGATGTTTGATGGGATAGTTCTAGGGTACCGTAGCAAATCAATATATTTTTCTTTTTTTAGTTTGTTATGAATAAAACTAATTTCATTAGGTTGAATAACAAACTTAACTTTTTATTAAACCTAATTTCATTAGGTTGAATAACAGTCTTAACTTTTTATTAAACCTAATTTCATTAGGTTGAATAACAAACTTAACTTTTTATTAAACCTAATTTCATTAGGTTGAATAACAAACTTAAAAATAATTATAGCAACTTACTGTTATACATATACATTGAGTTGTGAATATAATAATATTTTTTCACAAACGCTGTGAGAATTAGTCCAACAATAATATTATCTTTAAAATAACATAACCTTTACATCAGAATGGCAAAGGTCATAATCACAAGCAGATTACCCCAAATGGAACATGCTAATGTATGAAACCACAACTTTAAGATTTGCATACAAGGAGTTTATTGGACATGCAAATGTGACCACATGCCTCAACCCCACGGGTCCTTGCCTCATCCTCACGGCTATGTACCCCATTCTCCTAGCCCCGTGCTTCTTGTGCGAGTGCGAGACTTAACAATCTGTCAGTATTTAATTGTATTAAAAAAAATATATATGATATCAATTTACTCCTAGTTAAATTGGTACTAGTTTATTTACAAATCGCGCGACAAGCTTTTATTATCATGCAAATTGTATAATATATTGAGGTTATAAGTTATAACTTAATAGTTAAACATTTTAAGGAGAAATTTATTTTCTTCATTTTAGAGTGTTTAAATAAAAGCTTTTTCTCAAAAAGTTTTTTGTTTATAATTTGTAGTTGATTTGCAAGCTATTTAAATGTAGTTGAATTTCCGCTTTATGACCAATCCATCTCGGCTTGACGCGATATCGTGTAACCGTAAAAAAATCTAAGAGCTCTTCATATTTAAAATAAGATGCGCTAATCTAATGTCCATAATATCAATGCTTAACACAGAAATGGATATAGTATTTCTGTGATGCTAAACATCTAAGAAGAATATGCATTGACGTGATAAAAATTGGTTTCATTTGACCATTGGATTGGGCAGGTCCATTGTATTTAAGTCTTTGAAGATGTTGGGGGGTGGGATTTGGAGTGGGGTCTGGTGTGTCCCCAACGTGTCGCCATAAATCCCGTTTACGCTGAGAGCGGTAATCAATCGGCGACGGGAAGACCTATGGCTCGTATTTCCGTCCCCTGTACAAAGGTAAAAATTTATGGCCTACAAAATGTATCGGTGAATAGAAAATGTTTGGACACTAAGAAATTTTATTTGGGGCGATATCTTGAGTGTTGTGTTAATATTAGATTTCTTTGGGGCTGTACAGGATGTGGTGAAATCAGGTTATTTAGGGAATTTAATATGATCTACAGCTTTGTAAATACGTTTGTTAAAAAAAATGGTCAAAATCAAACCAAATATCATTTTCTCATGTTCGGTTGAGTCAAATACAGATAACGACATAAACACAGCCAAATACAAGAAGATTGTTATTGTCATTTCTTTTTTCAAAATGCCCCCACGGGGAGGCCGATTTATCCGGTCAGACTAATTGTGGACTGACCAGAATCGTCATTTGCACTTTCATGTGTGTGTGCATCAGTCCAGTCAGTTCCAACCTATCCCTATCCATAGTAAGTAGATAATTTATATCTAAAATGTCATGGGCTACTCTTACCATTCTATAAAAGTTATTTTTAAGGCGATACTGATGTTCCAAGAACTGAAAAAATTTGTAATTACTTACACACAAATACATTTACCGTCAAGAGTGGACGTAACTTGTTTATGAATATTTAATTCTGGGTCGTAATGATGATTAATAGAAGCGAAACAAAGGTAAAGATAAAATACCTTTCATTTATTCACAAACATTTGTCATCTGCCCTCGGGCCCTTTTTATTCCGCCATTCAATTTTCTACTTTATCCTCTCGTTAATTAAATCCATTTTTAAATGGTGCCGCGTTTTTTGCATCAAATAATAAAGTAAATGTAATTGGAACCACGATTAAAACAATTCAACAAATGAGATTTTGAAAGAATTTTTAAGACAATTTTGACAAGCCTATTAACAAAGAATAAAATTATTTAATAAGGAAAATATAAATTCCTTCAAGATGACTAGGTAACTTCTTGATTCTGTTTTTGTGTATCATTAAAATAATGTTGCCTGTAGTTTTTTTGTCAAAATCCGTTTAGTCGCATATGACTCTTTTCCAGGGATGATAAATAAATAAATAAAGAAAACTTGTTTTATTTCTGAATAAATTTGAAACAATTAATGTTCTCAGAAAGTCTACATAGTGCCTACCACCGGTTGGGGAACTAACCCCGGCGAAAAGAACCGGCGTAAGAAACTCGCACGGGGCCACATTTTACCAAAAAAGTGGAAAATAACAATAATAGCTTAAGCTAATTTACACTAGGTATTTAAAAACATTTATATAAAAGCGGCCGATGAAAAATATGATTATATTACACGGTACCTATGTCTTTTCCCGGAAATCAAATACAATGTGTACATCAAAATCGGTTCTATGATTTGCAATTGAAAAGGTCACATAAAGAAAAGCATACAAAAAGACCAATAGGTATACACATTTATAATATTAGTAAAGGAGAGACCACACTGCATGACACGACACGATGCTATACCTACTTCAGCCATAGAACTGACTGAACTTTGTAAAACGTCAGATTAACGTTTGTAAAACGTCAGTTCTATAAGCTCAATTTTTATCTAAATTGAACGAGCACAACAGTAACAAGTAGATATTTAAAACAAAATTAACAAACCCAACACGTCTCCCATACATCTTAAGAACATGAAACGGTTTTTGTAATTTAAAGCAGGCGATAATTTACACGTACGGAGAGAGGACCGAGTAATTGCTTCCCCGGTACAGATAAAACACAATTTGTTAATAATTAAACAACACTACACAGTATAAACAGTAAACAGTATCTTCATTCCTATTTTCTTTAAATAGTCTTTATTCTACCACCGTTCTTTTAGTAAATTGTATTTGATTATAAAATGTAGAAATCACCTTTTGACGTAGGCCTTTCCCAGTCTCTCATATCATCGTCCCTGACTTTTTAGTTCCAGTTTAATACGCATCTTTTAAACGATTAGATCTCTCGATTCCGGCGAATAAGTAATATACAATTTCAAAAAAACTATGGAGAGCAGAATAAGGTACTATGTAATTATGAAAAAAATATTTTGCTGTTTAAAAATAAATATTCAGGCTTGATTAAATTAGAAACGAAGACGTATATTACGCTGTATTAAAATAGTAGACTCGTGGTAAGCTATCGCATGGACTTGATTTCGAGAAACGACTGAGTTACGCTACTGTTTATATGTATTTAGACTTCGTAAAACGGACGCAACACTGGTAGGGAAACATCAAAACTGTTTCCAATTAAAATGACTTAATTAGAAAGAGATTGGAAGAGACCGGTGGAAATGCAGCTACCTGCCGTATCCGTATAAATTAAACTGCAAGCGCAGTGTTTCATTTGTCGTTAGCGTCATGCGAATACATTACAAGAAGCAGTTAATCATGTATCCTTTTCATTTTTTTCTCCCAGGTGATCTGACCCCTCCAAAACCTAGGTAATTACTATGAAAGTCTTTAATTTAGACACTAGATGACGCCCGCATTTTTCTGCAACAAAACTATCCTATGTCCTTTCCCAGGATACCTATTTATTCAACCGTTTAAGCGTAAAGAGTAAACATAATTACAGACAAACAGACACACTTTCGTATTTATAATATTAGTAACGATTAGGGTATTTCTTGTTACAAAATCTCGTGAATTTGAGTCTTGGGTGTCCTTCACAGATACAATTACTGCCTGTAAAGATAATGTACAGTCGTTTGTACTATTATATTATATTTATATTACTTGTGTATGTATTGTCACTAATTATAAAACATAATATTCAGATTTTGATATTAACAACAACGTCAATGATACAGGAATTTCTCAGAAATCAATAATTTAGCCGTATCCGAGCATAAGAAATATAATTCGGCATCTCAAAATAGCTACACATTAATTTAATAATAAGTAATTTACTGTAAAGCTCCCATTCGTCATTCGAGATGAAACGGTACGGGGGAATATGTTGCTTGATTCTAACGGATCCCTCACTTATTTCACGCACGAGAATATTTCTCATCATTAGGAGAGGCTCCACTAATCTATTTACTTTACCTATTTATCCCCTTCTAATCTCGCTAAGATCGACAAATCGCAAAAAAGAATTGTGAGTAATTCTAGAAGAAAATATTTTATTACTATTCGCCTACTTAGACCACTAAGTTAACCCTTATCATTTTGTATAGAAGAGCGACCGGTCGAGTCTGCTTTTATGTACCTTCAAAACTATAATATTATTACAAAACTAGTATGCATACATTACTCATTTAGATATTATTAGCTGTCTCGGCAAACGTTACTTTTTGCCATATAAAGTATTTCGCCCGTATTATTTTATTGAAGTGACTAAATAAGTATGTCACCATGGCAACGTCCATCGCTAACCCGTCGCACAAACAATGGTCGCCGTCAGTCTCGAGTTTTAATAATTTACTATTATTTATTCAACAAATGCACTTATCAATACAAAAAGTACCCAGTAGCCGACTCTCAGACCCACTGAATATGCATATAAAATTTGGTTAAAATCAGTAAAGCCATTGCGGAGGAGTACGTTGACTAACATTGTGACACGAGAATTTTATATATAAGAAGAAGAAACAACACAAAATTATTATGACTTGTAGCTACGTCCTTAAATGGTCTAAGATAAGCTATAAATAACTTTCAAGTCCAGTAAATTATTTACTATTGAATAATATCAGATTTCACAAGAGCTAGAAATACCGCTCGTTTAGAAATCAAATTAACCTTTTCCTGAATATTCGCTTGTCTCCTGTGACAATAAATCGTATAAAATTAATAAACGCAGCACTTAAAACACCCGCGAGTCCCGAAATAGGTTATTTACGGTAACACAATCTACGCCGGCGGCTAGATGAAAATCCTCCGAAAACATACGTGCCAATAAAATCTTTATTTTGTCTGGGATAAGACTGGTTGTGCCGTGTGTTATTTAGTCCCGCTGCAGGCTGTACGCTGAAGTGCGACAGAACACTTCACTTTCTGTACAAGTACCCTTAATGGATTTGCGGATTACCGACGCCTTACAATACTTATATATTTTCCTTAAAACTACTTAACTATTTAGACGACGGATTGTTTTGGATCCGATCCGTTTAATTGGTAACATTAAGGAGGATCGTTCTCGGTATTGTTGTCTTTGAAATGGTCTGTTTAATTTTTGCGTGCTATCGTAATTAAATTTAATTATTAAAATTTTTAAATTATAATTTTTAAATTATAATTATAATTTATGAGATGTGTTGCGAGGAATGTGTTTTTGAGAACCAATTAGAACCGCTTTATTTGACTCAGCGCAGCGATTCTATTGAATCTTAAAAACAAATTCCTTGCAACACATCTCTGGCTTAAACGCATGCCTTAAATTATCATCATAATGTTCAAAATTAAATATTTTATTTCAACTTATTTAATCTAAAAAAAAACACATCTTTTTTAAGCAATTCACGAAACTCTCATTCTTATGTATCCTAACTCCCAAACCTAGGCACGCTCTCAAAAGGTGTATTAATATCACTCAGAGCATTACTTTGATGTCACTCCAGGATTTAATCTTTCGTTGATATACAATATACATATCCAAAGGAACTTAAGCTGCAGATTAGAGCGCTTAAGAGGGCGGGTGAGGGTCGAATTTCAAGAAGCTATTAGACATGTTCCATGAGGGATTACCCGAGGCGCGGCAAGTGTGAAACTACAAAACCTAATGTGCCGTATGATCGCCCGTAAGTTATGGCCGCTGTAATATTCTTGTCTATATTTTAAGGGCCTTTAACGCTCTGATTTATGTTGCGAGCTCTCGTTTCCCAGGCCGTAGATAAGCTTGTTGGTTTTTCTCGTTGCAGATAGGTTTATTAACATGCGCCTTCATACGCGTAACAGTTTATAAGTAATTTATCGAAATCGATCAAATTAAAGCATTATTAGTTTAAGCAACAATCAGACCTTCACAAGCGATCATTGGACGATTAGACAATAGTATGAAACCTCAAAAAAATAATGCCAACAATGATTCCAATTCATTCCTTGTCCACAATAGGTGGCTATGATGAACTCACACAATCTCCTGTCGCTTCTGAAGCATACTTTTGTTTGTACACTTTGGTATTCTAATCACAGCGCGCGGTGGGCTGGCTGTTCACGCTTTTTAAGTCCCGTCCTTTGATCTCCAGACTCAAGGTTACGCTCCTCATTCCTGGCGAATATTTGTAAAGAATCCACGTTTTTCGGTAATTTTTAGAAATCATTTCGAGGATTTACGTGGGCAACGCGGAATATTGTGATTCATGCTAAGTACAGCCTGGAAGTGAAGTTGGAAATGTTTTTATACCAGTGGGCGTACATGGAAAATGCCTTTATGTTTTTCTTTATATTTCAGCCCTGATATTATATATTTAACTGGCAGTTTTTTTAACGTGTCTGATTTGTTCTCACCTGCAGGGCTAGCATAACAACAGTAGACATGGGAAATAATCGATATACTGACAGATTTTATCGACAAAATGGCGAATTTCCATAGTCTAACTGTCACTTTGTCTATTCTTCCGTAGAAAGAAACCGTTTCTATGGTGACCATGCTATGCCTGCTAATATATTAGACGATATGCTTAGTACATAATATATTATGTACTAAGCATATCGTCTGTCTCTTAATTCATCAATCTTAAAATACTTAACGTATTTTGACAGATAATTTAAGTGAAAAATATAATTTTGATGCCGGGGAAAAAACAAAAACATAAAGTACAGTTCCCGAAGGAAACCAAATATGCTGCAACAAGATTGCAACATCTAGTATTTCTTACTTTTATATTGCAAACCCTAATACATCTATCGGAAAACTTTCGAACTTGTATCATCCTTAACATCAAGAATACTTTCTGCAACTTTAATCACAAAACCGAGACATTGTCTGCAAGGAACTTAATTCGAAGCATGAAAGGATCGGAGGAAATTAGATTATTCTAATTTCTTGAGTGACGAGGTTTAGCGTTTGGAGCGTGACGCGCATAACAACCTTCGTCTCAGCGCTGACAGCTCGAGCAGGTAACTCTGTGCTCTAAATATTAGCCCGTAATTACTACATTACAGTGCTCCCAAAGTGATAATGCGCATAGAAATTTTCGTAATTTTTCGGCAACGATCGTATTTCCCGAGCGTCGGAAGACGTCGCTTCAAGCGCTGTTTTAAACTTAACTTTAAGAAAAACAGCGCTTCGCAGTGACGTAGAGGCACCTGCCGGGCTAGCACGGCCACCAGTAGAAATGCGAAAGTATAGACAAACTGCGGAGATAAACTTAAGGTGAAGTTCCGATCTTTTTTCGTTCCGAAAAATTCAATTAAAATACCACTTAATGACAGACTATAGTCCTAAAAATTCAAATAATATCCTACTTTATGACATATATATTATAGTCTGTCATAAAGTGGCATTTTGATTGAAGATCGGAACGGACCTTAAGTTTGTGTCCACAGTTTGTTCATACTTTCGCATTTCTACTGGTGGCCGTGCTAGCCCGGCTGGCGTTGCTTGGACGTTACCATGGTAACGCCGCTATGGCTTCTCGGTGAGTTAGCGACAGCGGACAGTCACCGGCTATACAGATATGTACTTCTATTTGTTTTGAACAAGGTGCAAAATGCAATTTTCATAGATTCGGGTGTTTTCGTGATTACAACAATTTGCGAAGATTTCCATGCGCATTATTAATTTGGGAGTACTGTACTTCCTTACTAAGCAGAGCTAAGCTTGGTAATGTAAGTAAGGTGGTAATGAAACAGATAACATAGCCTTACCAAAGTTAAAGGAGGGGAAGTAAGTTATCTTCATACAAAGGCACCGCGTGCGGCTTGTATGTGTGCGCCATAGTATCAATGCGTCGCCACGTACGGCACACAAAAAAAACTCGGCGGTACCAGCCTTATAAAACTGGCCGAGATTTTGTTGTGTGCCGTACGTGGCGACGCATTGATACTATGGCGCACACATACAAGCCGCGCGCGGTGCCTTTATATGAAGATAACTTAGGTACTTCCCCTCCTTTTACTATGGCCTTACAGAAAACCGCCGTGATACTTGTTGTTAGCCAAGTTAATGTAGTGGTGGTGGTGGTTGCCGTAGGCCCGGGGGTACAATGAAGCTACTTAAAATTTCCGTAGTCTGCAAGATTCCTAGATAAAACCACGCAGACAATTGGCCAAGGCGTAGCTGAACTATAATTTTTTTTAATGTAATAAGGGGGCAAACAAGCAAACGGGTCTCCTGATGGAAAGCAACTTCCGTCGCCCATGGACACTCGCAGCATCAGAAGAGCTGCAGGTGCGTTGCCGGCCTTTTAAGAGGGAATAGGGTAATAGGGGAGGGTAGGGAAAAGAAGGGAATAAGGGAGGTTAGGGGAGGGAATCGGGCCTCCGGTAAACTCACTCACTCGGCGAAACACAGCGCAAGCGCTGTTTTCTGTGACACCATCGTATTTCTCCGGTCGAGCCGGCCCATGCATGCCGAAGCATGGCTCTCCCACGTTTAAATTGACTATCTATTTAATAGTCAATCTTTCGCAATTTGTGATTCTTGTAATAAATAAAGCGAGACGGTTTAATGTTTCTCCGTACACTGTACGTCTATTTTAAAAAGTAAGAGGTAAGTTGGTATTATCTGTTACTTCAGCCTACAAAATAAATTCACATTCCTCAAAGGAAAACGATCCGAAAATGCTTTTATAACTCATACGGAATCACTCAGACTTTTACGCGGCAACATAGTTTATTCAGTTCAATATATCGGTGGGCGGCAAACGGAATACAAGCCAACAGATTTCCAATATAGCAGACCAATATCTGAACGTCGAGTGCTATCACTGGTCTATAATTAGTCTCTGTACTGCGAAACCTCAAAGGGAAGAAATTAATGAATGCGAAAATATGTTCACGCATAAAGATTTGAGTAGCCGGTTTCATTTAACATGCAGGAGTAAATTTAAGTGCCTCAGAGTGCGCAAGGACTGTCTGTTCTTTTCATTTTATAAGCTAGTGGGACGGATGAATTTAGGCGTAGCACCAACCAGATATTGCGTACGTAGAGATCCAAAGTTGCTGATTGCATTTTGGAATAAAAATCAGGTGTTTGTTTTCAATAATTTAAAGAAAAACTTCAGAGAAATATTCATGTTTGAGGTTACTTTTTTAAGACTGTAAAAACTGCAAAAGACTGTTGCTACGAAATAGCATAATTCAACGTGCTGTTAGACGCCATAAAATTGTAGATATTGAGAAGCTCCGTACACATTTTCCCATTCGCAGGCAATTTAAAATTGGTTATATGTTTTATAATATAATTGTCTTTTTTAAATGATTTTGCTTGTATATATTTAAAACAAAAACTTGTAGAAATCCATACTAATATTATAAATGCGAAAGTGTGTCTGTCTGTCTGTCTGTCTGATACCTCTTCACGCTCGAACCGCTGAACCGATTTTGCTGAAATTTGGTATGGAGATATTTTGAGTCCCGAGAATAGACATAGGGTAGTTTATATCCCGAAAAAATTTACAGTTCCCGCGCGATAAACGAATTTTGGCGCAACGGAGTTGCGGGTGTCATCTAGTTGGAAATAAAGTAAAAAGTACTTCAGCATAAATATCGCTAGATACTTGGATAATAAAATTCTATTACCGTTGTTCTTCATAATACGAACAAGAAGGTATGGTATTTTTTATATATATTAAATAAGGGGGCAAACGAGCAAACGGGTCACCAGATGGTAAGCAACTACCGTCGCCCATGGACACTCGCAACATCAGAAGAGCTGCAGGTGCTTTGTCAGCCTTTTAAGAGGGAATACGCTCTCTTCTTGAAGGTTTGCAGGTCGTATCGGTCCGGAAATACTGCTGGTGACAGTTTATTCCAGAGTTTTACAGTGCGCGGCAGAAAGTTACGCGAAAAACGCACTGTGGAAGACTGCCACTCATCAAGGTGATGAGGATGGTGAGGATGGTATTTAGACTAGGCAATAGGCATTGAATTTTAATTATTATGACCCTAATTGGCGTTAGTGGACTACCCAACGATGATTATGATAAACTCTTTTGTTACACATAATATTTGCGTTTAGTTTTTTAGAAAAATGTTTCCACGCTTTTCGCATTGAGATTGTAGTAACGCTTCGTTGCAGCCTCGCCATTTTAAAACACAAAACGAAACAAGAACAAAAACTCAATAAAGTTTTATTCGTGAAATAATAGAATGTAATGCACAAACAGCTTTCTGTTTTGTATTTATTTCCTAAATTGCGTTCGCCATAATGGAATTAGAGAAACTCAAATATAGTTCTCCTTTCTGTTCTGAAGTATTTTCATTAATGTCCGCATTTAATAACTATGTGCTCGTTTTCTACTGGCTATAAATGTTTACGAGCTGACAGATCTCCTGATGGAAAGCTAATACGGATGGAAACAAATTATGAGAACACAACATATTGTTTCCATTGTAAATTTTGTTTGTGTTTCAATCATAACTTTGCTGCAAGGCATCATTATACGAATAATTGTGAGAAAACTTTCGTACAAATATTAGTGAAAGTGTTAAAAACACGAAGATGACGACGATGATAAATATAGTCATTCGGTGATCGTTTCAATCACCACAAAGACTTTGTCATCGCGTAGTGCCTTTAGAAATCTATTTCTGACGTGGTGTGAAGCGTCCATAGATATTATTATTATTAATTTTTTTACAAGTTTTTTGTGAATGTTGGAACTATGGTGCCTAACATCGGTTCAGGGACTGACCCGACGAGAAGCACCGACTTACATGGAACACTCGAGACATCCAAATGCATATAATATAATAATATAAAATATTTATACGTGGGAGAGCCATGCTTCGGTACGAATGGGCCGGCTCGACCGGAGAAATACCACGTCCTCACAGAAAACCGGCGTGAAACAGCGCTTGCGCTGTGTTTCGCCGAGTGAGTGAGTTTACCGGAGGCCCAATCCCCTACCCTATTCCCTTCCCTACTCTCCCCTATTCTCTTACCTTCCCATCCCTACCCTCCCCTATTACCCTATTCCCCCTTAAAAGGCCGGCAACGCACCTGCAGCTCTGCTGATACTGCGAGTGTCCATGGGCGACGGAAGTTGCTTTCCATCAGGTGACCCGTTTGCTCGTTTGCCCCCTTATTTCATAAAAAAAAATATATGGAGCACATTCTTACATGTATGGTGGTAGTGGAAGTTTTCTAGGTGCGTCAGTGTATATTAAGAGAACTGAAATCAATAATGAGTGCTTCGGCCTGATCGAGCATACCACCTCGCTCGGTTAGAAAATCTTCCTTTGGGGTTCCACGCATATCCCACTCGTACATGTGCATAACACTTAAGCCTTGAATAATATTATTATGTGTAAATAAATACTTTACTGGATAACTTCTTACTCATTCCAGACGCAAAATATTTTCTGTTAAGTCGTATAATAATATGTCTTACATTCGCGTCGAAGCCATTAACACGTCTCTCTACCCAGCTACTCTAAGTACCAACTAATTCTCACAATTTGTCTGTCGGAGACGGATGGGCCTCGCATTCAAACAAATTACTGATTCAGAAAAGTAAAATGTGAGATGGTTGACAATTGAGAGGGAAATTACGTGCCCTGCGTACTCAAGTTGAGAGCTCCTCGAGATGCTTAGGATGTACGTCAAACAGGTATACTTATTTAGATGTGTCTTGAAATACCGAAAGTATATCCTAACTCGTACATTTTAGGGGTTAAAATGTTTCCTAATTTCCATGGACTCAATATGTAGTCCTTGAGTCCATGGAAATACACTAAATTTCATCCAAATTGGATCAGCGACTTAGTCGTTTTACGCTTAAGCAGGTTACATAGACATACGCATTTAGAATCATTATGTATTTAGTAAGAAGAATATCGGAACAATAATAACAAAGTAAGAACGTGATTACGTTATTATCAGAAGAGATATTATTTTGTAGAGCTGTAGAGTCAGACAAAGTCGACATTGTTATGATACATTTCTTGTCATGTAGCTAACATGATTTATAATACTATATCTAATGGAGCATACAGGAAAAATCAATATAATTAGGCTCAGTGCTGACGCGGGTCGGGCGGTCGGATCAATCATTCTTAATTTGACGCGACTCCGTAAGAACACAGGCTCGAAAAATCCCATTTACTCCTAAATGTTTTATACATTATTCATCGATCAGATTGTTTTGTGACTTCGGAGATCCGACTGATATATCGAATATAATCCGGTGACCGCGACGATTGAGCCTTCTTTATACGGCCTCTCTACTTGAGCTCGTAATCGGAAGTGTAAAAGAACATAAATTACTCGTATTTGTAAACCGTGGCTTCAATCAAAACAACAAAGAAAAATAGCTGCAAATGCAATTAGGTTAAAAAATTGCACTGTTTTACTTAGGTTTGCAAGTCTATTTGTGTACCATTAAAGAAATGGGTTGTTCGAATTGAAATTACATAGGCATGCACGAATTAAACGACACAAAGGAATAAAAACTCATATTCTTTGTCTTATTAGCTTGGAAATGGATGTGGGACAGAAGATTTGCAGTTCCACACACAGGACCGTATTTAGTGCTATGAAGGAAAGAAAAAAAGGATCCATATGCCAACCGTTTTTTTTTTTTATAAAATATACATATTATTTTAGTTTCAGTTCAACGATAGGGATTCAGTCGGATATAGTTATACAATCATATTATAATATATTATAGGAATGAAATAATTTAGTAAACATTGTCAAGAAACATTTTCAAAAGTGGTGACAGCGTAAAGTTTTTTAAACACAATTAGCAAGACTGCAAATAATTTCCCAAATCTGCCTTTTACCTACTCTGTAATTGAACGCAAAATGTGAAAAAATCCTGATTAATTTTGAAGTCTATTGTGGGAACTTGTTGTTGTTGTTGCCAATATAATCATTGTGGTGACAGCGCGCGACAGCTGTTTGTCGTGTGCGACAACATCAGTCTAGTCGTGGGCTGTCGCGAGATATATTTTATTGTTGTTGTATGTTCTATGTTGTTTTAGTTGTTTGCAATCTGTTGTAATTAGTTAATAATGATATCCATGTCGTCATTATTGGCTCTTGCGGAAGACCGGCGCTGAATATGCCCCTGGGTGTACCAGCACATGCCGAGCATGAGCCAATTTGCGGCTGCAATTTGGAATTGTCTTGTTTTAAAGTATGTGTGCATGTATCATTAATGTAGTTGCAAATAAACTTTATTATTATTATTATTATTAACTTCTTTTTTGTTGCGGTCATGAGCCCCTAAATACGGCCCTGTCCACATACACATCTAACATACACGCACACTCACATGTGACACACAAACACATAAACTGTAACATACAAACACACAGAGCTATTACCGTTTCGTCTGGAGCCCCGGAGGCATTTTAATAACATCTCTGAGGAACGACAGAACAATATTGTGTTTTGCTTAATACATGTTTGTACTCGTGGTCTAGGCAAAATAAGTGTTTAAGCAATTTAGGTAGACAAACAATATAATCAAGACGTTATGTGCGACGGTAGTGGCTTTCCATCAGGTGACCCGTTTGCTCTTAATTTTATAAAAAATATATATTATTTGAAATCACGCTTATGTGTGCGTACACTCAATTTAAGCTGAGCTTACACCAGTTGCGTTGCGAGTTATACGTTTTGTGAGAACCAATAGAATCGCTTTATTTGCCTGACCTCGCTAAGCGCAGCAATTCTATTGGATCTTAAAACCACATTCCTTGCAACTCAGTTTCGGTGGAAGCGCTACAGACTACTGTATTATTTATATTGCGGTTGAAATAAGTGGGTTTATTACAATACGGCGCTGCGCAGTAAATCAGAAACGGTAAATGGATGTTTTATTACCTGCGCCAATTAAGTTCATTTGAAACTCGCTGCCAAAACTAATTAATACTTGTCGTTTATTGGACTGTGTATAATTGATGGTAATTACCCGATTTTCACGCGATACCATAACTATTTCGTGGAAATACTCTTTTGAACGAAACTTTCGAAAAAAATTTTCCGAGTGCGTCGCGAGCTCATTTAGCCTGATCTGAAAGGTAATCTAAAATAAAATATTAAGAATGATCATCATATTGCAACCGTATAAAAATGACTAGCTGACCTGCACGGCTTCGCCCGCAAAAACATTTATTATTGTCTCTAAAACTAAGCTATAATGCTGTCTTTATTAATAGTTTTCATAAAGTTACTGTCATTTAGTAAACGGCATCAAAATCCGTTGAGTTGAGAGACACCTATACACCTTCTCCTTGACTGTCCTGCTCCACTACAGAGCAGAAACAGGCACCTTGGTTGCTACGAATACTCATCCACAGAAGAAAGTCGTGGCACCAACCTCAACTTAATTTATGAGCAGCATTGGGTTGGGGACGGTACTCTAATACGAAGGAGTCACAATACAATAGATCCTCAAGGGTCGCAGTGACATCAGGGCTACTTGGCCTGCCTTCTGCACAAAAAAAAACATTACATAGTGACATAAACAACAATAATATCTAAGTGTGGCCATTAATTGACACCGAAGCAGCCACATCTCATGCCTCTCACTACAGGAGGCAATTTTAAAGAAACAATGGCGAGTTGGTCGAGCAATTTGTAAATAACGAAGTCTTCGTCGACGCCAATCAATGCGGTACTCAAGGCGTGTGAATTTAACAAGGGGTACGTCTGCCTTCAATATTCCTTTGTCTTCGCTTTCATTTCACTGAGTTGTTTTTAATGTTGCTCCGATATTGTTTTGTTCCGTGTTCATCGAAAAATGGAGTTGAAGGAGTATTTAATGAACGATGTCTTTTTTATTAAATTCATTTTAAATACTCTGATAATTTAAAATACTTTTGTATGGAGGAAGACAACAGGAAAGACGTAAAGGTAAATACATTTATTTACTTTACCTTAATGTTACAAAAGGTAAAGGCAAATATAGAGTAGTCCACAGAAAATATATAAGAACAGAGGGGTTAGTGCGAGTTTTATTCGATCATACGCATCGAGCACGTAAACGCAATTTTTTATATGGGATCAAAGTAGCGCCATCTACTGGCTAACGTGGATACTGCTTAGATCCCATATAAATTCGCGTTTACGCGCTCGATGCGTATGATCGAATAAAACTCGCACTAACGCACCAGATTTACTTAATTGCAGCAAAATGTACAGTTCCGACGGTATTTCTTCTTGCATCTATAGCTCTTCTATAATATTTTGCTCTCAATTTACACCGAAATCTCAAAATAACTCAAATATTCCGGTAAGTAAATTTCTGTACTTCCCCGACCCCCTCGAGACTGAGCCCGGGCGCTATTTTATTAAGATATTGATTGATTGATTGTTTTGGCGGGGATTTCCCCGTATTAATTTACTCATAATTTACCTAATTTTACAAGATTTTTTTATGTTTTTGATTTTATAGTTTAGTATATTATTATTTAGGAGGATATGGTTCAATTAAGCACTTACGGAGACATACAGACGGCTCGGCTAGTTACTAGTACTATACTCCGAGACAAGTTACAATTAATAACGCTAATGTTGAAGTGTGCGTTGCATTTTTGCGAAATTTGCGAAAACCGGCGTGAAACAGTGCTTGCGCTGTGTTTCGCCGAGTGAGTGAGTTTACCGGAGGCTCAATCCCCTACCCTATTCCCTTCCTTACCCTCCCTTATTTCCTTCCCTTCCCATCCCTAGCCTCCCCTATTACCCTATTCCCTCTTAAAAGGCCGGCAACGCACCTGCGGCTCTTCTGATGCTGCGAGTGTCCATGGGTGACGGAAGTTGTTTTCCATCAGGTGACCTGTTTGCTCGTTTGCCCCCTTATTTCATAAAAAAAAAATACGAAGTATGTAGAAAGTCTAGTGTACTGTGTAATAAAGTCAGCTTTTACTGCCTAGAATTATCTTTAACTGTAAAAATTCTATTACTATAAATGCTCGCTGTTAAGCATTTGTAAACAACAAAAAATGTAGTGTTGAGTTATTAATGCAGACTTGTTTTCATGCATGATCTAAAAACATGACTGCATTCATAACTCAATACGTAGTTTTTTTTAATACAAAAATGCTTAACATCGTCCAAATATTCACTGTAGTAAATTAAAGTATATGAGTGTAATTTTGAGCGGAATATATTACAAATAGCGTTTGCACCAGTAAGTGACAATGATCGCGACCGCAGCGCTGTAAGTCATAATTACTGCGGTAATGTATGCCGCGGCTGCCCGCTGCCCGCTGCCCGTGCCCGGTGCTGCCACAGCACCTGCATTGTGCAACATTTGTGCCGAATTGCCCTAAATATTATCACCGAAGATATAAAGTGTATTTTGAAGTGAAAACTTTTAGTAGCGTCGTACAATTTTTAGGATGGGTATAACATGTTAAAGTCGCGTTAGGCATCAAAAATTGGTAAGAAAAAGGTTTAGTTTTGTCATCGTCACATAAGTTTTTAAAGTGTTTTAAACAACGACATTACAGTACTTTAACGTCTGTATACAATGTGTCCCAACACCGGTGAACGTTATCAAAAGTTAGAGAAAAAAAGTGCCAATTTGTCATTAAAATATGACATACATCATGACATTAGTATTAGTATATAATATTTGTACGCTAATAATTATAGCAGAATGTTTGTACCATCTTATAATATTTTAAGAACTTTTGTAACCTGTAAATGATTATGATTATGATTAAAGGATTAGACACCGGTGTCGGGACACATTGTATATTATACACTTAATATTCTTGTTATAATAATATCTATGGTCGCTTTACACCACGTTAGTCTGGCCCCGTGCTAAGTACCTAAAGGACTTGTGTTACAGGTACCAGACAACGAAAATATATTTAATACTTTTATACTATACATATATTTAAGTTTTTTATTAAGTATATCATACACATATTTAATGCACATCCAGACCCGGGAATTAGGCTCACCACTGAGCCACAGAGGTCGTCTCATATTATTACTATTATTACTCCTCGCTTAAGCTCAGAACTTAGAATAACGAAAACTAGAAATAAAACTAAGTATATGATTTAGGGCGACAGTCACCCGCCACAGTATATAACAACCCAGTAGTGTAGTGTTACGGACTAATTAAAATACAGGCCATTATTCGCCGCAGATTAAGTTTCATGTTTTGAAGCAATTAGCTGTTTTGTTTAACAGTAGTTCCATCATCTCTTAGAATAAGGAGAGACTTGTGACTTCGTGGGAACAGTGTAGTTTCAGCATAAAAGCAGGTTTTTTGTGAACTGGCTAAAGCCCAATCTTCAGCGGGGCTAAAATGGTCGCTTTGTGAAAATGAATCATGTCATGATTCTATCATGACATGATTCATTTTCACAAAATGGTCACTCTGCTTGCAATTCATATCTACAGATCGACAAGGCTTTATATGAACGTGGCGAAAAAAGGAACTAACGCTGCCATCATAAAAAAACGTCATTTTATGACAGTTCTTCTTTACGTGCAGCGCCCCCGCTTACATTCATAAAAAGCCTGTAGTAATTCGTAACAATTTGACATTTGTCAGTTTGACAGTTTCGACAATTCATTTGCTGAATTGATTAAGAGGAATTGAAGGAGGAGAAAAAAATGCGACCATTTTAGCCCCACAGGTCCGCATATGTGGGTTCTCTGCTGCACACTAAAGATTTTAGAGTTTGCAGCCCCTTCAGGCTTAAATTTAAACTCTAGCTTCTTATTAAATTTATATTTATAAATCACTAGCTGTTGCCCGCGACTTCGTCCGCGTGGACTTCAGTTTATAGTGCGCGATGTCAACAAAATTGGTGTCAAAAGCTTTTATAAAAAAAACCCTGGTACCCCTTAAATCAATACAGCTGTGCAGTGTGCACACAATAAGTATTTCATTTTTTTTATATTAAACTTTATATTTTATGCCAAATTTTAAAGCTTATTTAGCCCCCAATTACACAACTTTACCCATAAACTATTTATCATTAATAGGTTTAAGGTTGCGTCACTGCACAGATAAAGTACTGAGTTATTTAATACCGTAAAATAGATACAACAATCGAAAAAAATCGAAACTTAAATGTAAGCACCACATCTTATAGAAAGACTTTTGAGCAAGCGTCAGCGCGATGTAGAAGACGCACGGCGCCATCTATTATGAATTTTTGGAACTAACTTAATTTGAACAAATTTATGCATTTTCACCCCCTTACAACCTTTTTTTCTAGTAAAAAAGTAGCCTATGTCCTTTCTCAGGCTTTAGACTATCTGTATACAAAATTTCATTACAATCGGTTCGGTAGTTTAAGCGTTTGGCGTGAAAGCGAGACTGACAGACAGACAGACAGAGGTACTTTCGCATTTATAATATTAGTATGGATTATGTGCACACTGCACAGCTGTTTTTGGGTATTTTGATTAATTAAGGGCGGCGCTACTCCGGAATGGCATCGGCGAGGCGAGCACTTTCAGCGCTGCCATTCCGGTGTAGCGCGGCCCTAAGAGGGGTACCACTTACCAAGGTTTTAAAAAGTTTTTAAATTAGACACAAATTTTGTTGACACCGCGCGCTATAAACTAAAGTCCACGCGGACGAAGTCGCGGGCAACTGTCAGCTAGTTATGAATAAAAACAATATATAATAAAGTAGGTATGATTAGTTCTGTGACAATAATGAAGTAAAAAATAAAACGCCATCTGTTTTCATATATTAGAATTAAAATGTTGATTGCATTGATATTTATTTTCTGGATGGAATATAGGCCAACACGGTACACTCGAACTCCTTTATTTTATTTTATTTTATTTTAGAGCGCCTTCTGTTGTCAACTTGTCACATATATTAGAAATGCAGTAGGAGTTCTATAAGATAAGATAGATTGATTATTACTATACCAAGTGATAATATTATTAAACATAATATTCTAACGTATTAAAAACTATAAACAAAAACATAATAACTAATAAGTATGATTAGTTCTATGTTACAATGAAGTAAAATAAAAATAAAATAAAATAAAAAATGTTTTATTTCTGAGTAAATTTGAATCAAATTTTTTCAGAATGTCTACCTGATGCCTACCACCGGTTCGGGAACTACCCCGGCGAGAAGAACCGGCGTAAGAAACTCGCACGGGTTCCACTTTTTACCAAAAAAGTGAGAGAAAAATTATTCTTTTAAAATAAAGTTTACAATTTTGTAACTTAATATTATATACAATGTCAACATACATAATTGTAAGTCATAATATAATAATGTAGAAGTAGCCTTGCAAGAAGCCATCCTACTCCCAAGATGTGCCATCTTCTATGAAATCATTGACCTTATAATAAGCTTTGGCACACAAACGCTCTTTGACTACTTTTTTAAATTTATTAATGGAAAGATTTTGAACGTTTTCTGGGATTTTATTGTAAAGGCGTATACATTGACCTTTAAAAGATTTACTGACTTTACTAAGTCTGATCACTGGCATGTCCAGCTTGTGCTTATTTCTAGTATTTCTACAGTGAATGTCACTTTTAACTTTAAATTTATTTATATTTTTTCTAACATATATTACATTATCCAAAATGTATTGAGAAGCAACAGTTAGAATACCAATTTCTTTAAATTTATCTCTCAGAGATTCTAAAGCAGACATTTTATAAATAGAACGTATGGCTCGCTTCTGCAGCACAAATATTGTATTAATGTCGGCAGCGTTTCCCCATAAAAGGATTCCATATGACATCCTACTATGAAAATAACTAAAATATACTAATCGTGCCGTGTCTTCGTCAGAAATTTCTCTAATTTTTCTGACTGCATATGCTGCAGAACTGAGCCTACCTGCTAGATTAGCAATGTGAGGACCCCACTGTAATTTACTATCAAGTGTAATACCTAGGAATACAGTGTTATCTACCAAATTCATCTTCTCATCATTTAATAGCACATTGGTTTGGACTTGCCTAACATTGGGCAAAGTAAACTTTATACATTTAGTTTTACTAGAATTTAAAAGTAAGTTATTAACATTAAACCAATGTACTATTTTTGAGAGAGCACTGTTTACCTCGTCGTAGTTCGACTGTTGTCGCTTCACTTTAAAAATAAGTGAAGTGTCATCAGCAAAAAGCACTATCTCATTATTATTATCCTTTACTAGATAAGGTAAGTCATTTATATAGATGAGAAAAAGAAATGGGCCTAAGATAGATCCCTGTGGGACACCTAATTCTATTTTGGTTCCATTGGACCTTTTACTATTTACCTCAACCCTTTGAGTCCTATTTTTAAGGTAAGAAGTCAAAAGGCTGAGAGCAGAGTCCTTTATGCCGTAGTGGCGCAGTTTCCTGATCAATGTAGCATGCTCAACACAATCGAAGGCTTTGGAGAGATCGCAAAACACACCTAAGGCATCCTGCGACTCCTCCCAAGCTTCAAAAATACTACAAAGAAGTCCTATACCAGCATCCGTTGTGGATCGACCCTTAGTAAATCCGTATTGGTTATCGTGCAGCAAATTATTTGAATTAAAATGCACTAGTAATTGTTTTAAAATAATTTTTTCAAATATTTTACTAAAGGTCGGTAGAATCGATATAGGCCTGAAATTAGTGGGATCCGATTTAGTCCCGGCTTTAAATAAAGGAACAATCTTGCTATGCTTCATCAAGTCAGGAAAAACACCATTTTTTATGCAGTTATTAAAAATCATTGCTAGATGAGGAGCTACGATATCAATTATTGATTTAATAATTTTTGTAGACATGCCCCAGAGATCTGCAGTATTTTTAATATTCAACAATTTAAAGGTATCAATAATATCTCTGGGGTTAATTTCTCTAAACTTAAAATTGACATCACACTCCTTTACATTGTCTCTGAGTAGCTTTTCGGCAGCTTCAGGTGAAGAATTTAAATTTTTAGTCGTTGAGACCGGAATGTCAGCAAAAAACTTTTCAAAGACCGTCGCAACTTCTTGATCATTAGTAATCTTTTTATTTTCAAAGTATAGTTCAAAATCAGAGCTGCGACAGGATACATTTCCAGTCTCACCAGCTATAACCTGCCATGTTGTTTTTATTTTATTTTTAGAGTGTTTAATTTTGTTTTTTATGTACAGGGCTTTAGCAGCTTTGCAAACTTTTCTAAAGGTTTTTGAGTAGTTTTTAACATATGCTTTAAATACTTCACTATTGTTAATACACCTTTCATCATATAGTTCATATAATCTTTTTCTACTAATTTTAATCCCCTTTGTTGCCCATTCAATAAATTTAGTTTTTTTATTACTGTTTCTAACTGTTTTAGAAGTAAATATTGAATTAAATTGAGTTCTTATCACCTTAAATAATTTATTAAAAGCTTCATCAGAGCTATGTGACCTATCCAATAAAAGTAAAAAATAAAATCATCTGTTGAATCGTATTAGACTTAAAATGTTGATTGCATCGATATATTTCTGGATTTTTTATAATATTATACATAAAATATATTTAAGACATTAGCACCGTGACTCACATGAGTCACAGGAAGTTTAACAAACATGCAAGCTATGCACGTTTTTTGCAGGTAGAATGCGTTTGATCCGTTCCCGTGGCATCCTCGAGAGAGGTTCCGCGAACGACGTGAAATATTGTGAAGAAGCTACACCGGAATACCTCGCATATTTCCATGTGAATTATATCTGTGTCATTTATTTTCGTCAAGATTTTATTAAGGAGTACAACGGAACTAGATATTAGCCGTAACTACTTTGTGCAGAAATACGTACCGTATATTCCAAAGGAACGTTTTTGGGCTATTACTATTATCTTTTTCCGGGGATCAAAGTGTACCAAATTAATTAAAACTTAATATAACTATTCATACTGGCTCATTATACAAATCCATATCTTTTTTTTATTTTATTTTTTTATGAAAAAAGGGGGCAAACGAGCAAACGGGTCACCTGATGGAAAGCAACTTCCGTCGCCCATGGACACTCGCAGCATCAGAAGAGCTGGAGGTGCGTTGCCGGCCTTTTAAGAGGGAATAGGGTAATAGGGGAGGGTAGGGATGGGAAGGGAAAGGAATAGGGGAGGATAGGAAAGGGAATTGGGCCTCCGGTAAACTCACTCACTCAGCGAAACACAGCGCAAGCGCTGTTTCACGCCGGTTTTCTGTGAGAACGTGGTATTTCTCCGGTCGAGCCGGCCCATTCGTGCCGAAGCATGGCTCTCCCACGTAAAATCTTTATCCATTTGACGACCTCTGTGGCTCAGTTGGTGGTCTATTGGTAGCTCAAGCCGGGGGTTGCGGGTTCGAATCCCGCCGACGGAACAAAAAGTTTTCCTAAGTTCCTGGGTCATGGATGTGTATTAAATATGTGTGTCATATAATAAAAATCTTAAATATATGTATAGTATAAAAGCATTAAATATATTTCCGTTGTCTGGTACCCGTAACACAAGTCCTTCAGGTACTTACCACGGGGACAGACTGACGTGCTGTGTAGTGTCCATAGATATTTATTATTATTTATAGATATTTATCGAAAGCGTGTTTGTCTGTGTTTGACATAAGCATAGATAATAAGACATACATACATAGTCATTCGCATAGCACGCATATAAATCCGATTCGCAAAATTGCGAGCCGCTGCGGCCCAACACAGTGGGTAAAATTCATACAAATTTTATTTAAGCTATTTGAGCATATTATATTTGCGCTCCGCCCCGACACGCTGCGGCTCAGCATATTGTGCACGTCATTCGACAAAATACAATTTTCAAAGTCGACCAAGAACAGAATAAAGCCCAAAGGGCCCAATAACGTCTTATTTAATAAGATATTGGACATTCGGGAAGGACTTGCGGTTTCGAGTCCTTCCATCTTTTTGTTGAAGACTCTTGAAACTTTCACCGAATATTATCGTACATCTTTTGTTTACTTGTTTGGAAGTTCATTAGGAACGTGTATTTCAGGAACCACAAAAGCACTTCAGATAACCCACGTAATACTCAAACTACAAAAGCTCGCTACAGACTATAAAGATATATCTCCGTAGATAAAGATATAACTGCATCCTTAGGGTTATAGGGTAGGACGACCTCTGTGGCTCAGTGGTTGGGCTGTTGGTAGCTCTAGCCGGAGGTCGCAGGTTCGAATCCCGCCGACGGAACAAAAAGTTTTCAAAGTTCCTGGGTCGTGGGTGTGTATTTAATATTATGTATATCATATAATAAAAATCTTAAATATATGTATAGTTTAAAAGCATTAAATATTATATTATTTCCGTTGTGTTGTGCCCGTAAGTCAAGTCCTTCAGGTACTTAGCACGGGGCCAGACTGACGTGGTGGTGTGAAGCATCTATAGATATTATTATTATTATAATAGCCTACAGAATGCTGATTATTATTATTTCAGTCAGAGGCTGACCTGAGGGCCAATTCTCAAGCATCGAATATCTCCTCGATCGTAGGCTTTCTTGCTCGCAAGTCGCACGTGCTGTCTCATGTGCGAGTGAGTCGGCCGGCAATCGTAACGGCATCCGACTCAAATTGTGTGCATTCCCGTGTGTGGATGAATAAAGTCAGTTCAGCTTGCGATCAATCCGACTGGACCGATCATCCTCTACGTGTATGAAGTCCTTTAGTTTCGTCCATGCCGTTCTCATGGTCCACTAGTGCTAAAATTGTTTATTAAATTATCAAAACATCGGCCACTGATAGTTTGGAAAGGAATCTTATCTTGAAATATGGAGCATAAACCTGTCTAGTGCGGCGGGCAGGGTGGGCGGAAGCTGGGCGGGCGGAAGGCAGGAGGCTCTATCGGACAGTATTAATAAATCCCGAACCTTATAAAACTGTTGGCGAGTACACCTGTGCTAGTGTTGGCAATTACTGGGATGTGCGTTATCGATAAATTAAGTAAAAATTTTTTTTATTTCTTTAACTAATTATAGTTATTTTAACATATTTTCCTAATTCCTAATATTACAATTAATGCCAAAGTGTGTCTATCTGCATTTCTGTCTGCAACCTAAAACGTTCTCCCTATTTTGATGAAACTTGGTATGTAAATAATTTGACAAAGCACGATAGTTATTATCGCGATAACTGTGCGATTCCTGCATGATAAATCAATAATTATTGCCGTACGATAAAAAAATACATTCAGTTTAAAATAATTTTAAATATATATTTACGTTATGTTAATTAAGTTATTTGTGTGCACGATCGTTTAATTTCTGGAATCACACATTTTATATCAAAAGCCACCAAATAAAACTGTGATATTATTTAAAATATCATTTCACTCTCAGATGCGGTAATAAAATAAAGTTCGTCATCCGACCGAAACTTTTGGCATATTTCCCGCTCAAGTCGGAGGATTTCCCGCAAAAAAACATAAGACGGATCAAAAACAGCTGCTACTTAATTTCCATGGTCATCTATCACACGCTTCGGAGCTTAGAAGACTTAGAGAATGTATTAAAACTTCATGTTTTTATGCAGAACTCTTTTTTAAATCATTAAAGTGCAGTTTCTATTTTTAAACGAGTAAGCAAATTAATAAATCAACATAATCACTATTCACTTACATTATGATTTGTTTAGTTCAACAGCCATTTTAAAATACTACATATTTACATTTTCTTTAGACACATTTTATGAGTGATTAGATAAAAAAATACCAATTTTTTATACAAGCTGTATGTGAATTGCAACTTGACATAACTACATAATATTATTATCAATATTACAGCCTTATTTATAATATTTAGTTGTCGATAAATAATTGTCACATCACTACGAAGCCAATAAATTGTTGCAATCGCAGCGACCAAACTAAAACTTTATGATTGTAGTTTTGTGAATTGCTTTAGCGAGCATACACAGCTATGTAACATACAAACACACGTATTGTATCTGATGTTACCGAATTAATGGACATTTCCTTGTATTAGAAGTATAAAATAAATAGAATTTTGAATAATAAGTTAGCTGTTCAAATAAGTTATGTGCTCTGCGAAATTAATTAATAAATTAATTTAAAATGTAGTAGTGTAATTACTAAGACTAAGTAGAAGTAATTATGTAGGACCTTAGAACCGATATACAGAAATGGTTTATAATATAAAAATACTGGGTATAGAAAATGCTACATTACGCTAACCTTTAAGCGGTAATACAAAAATACTCCCATACCACTGATTGCTTTGTATTCACTACAATGCACCATCAAGTTCTAAATGCAGTAATGTAATGAAAGTTCGATAAATCTCATTTCGTCGCGGCGGCGGCACGCCAAGACGAGTAAACACAATTAGACGGGCTAACTCTCGTCGTGCACATGACATTGTTGTTCGTCTGCAACCAGTTACTTAGAGAGACAGAGAGTTGAGGACTTTGGGATAAAGATTCTAAAAAGTTATTTAGCTCTGTGTGTGGACTTACACAGCTTACACTATTTAACTAATTAAGGAATTCGATATTTCATTTGCCACCAGGTGGTCGAGAACGTAGCTACATAGCTTCACCTAGTAACAAATGAAGGATAGACTTTAAAAATAATCATTCGGGTAATAAACACGTGGAAATATGCTTGGGAGCCCAAAAGGATCTTCAAATGTTTCAAGCGAGCGAGGTCGTAATGTTTGGTCAGGCGAAGCCCACAGTCACTGTCGTCATTTCAGATTTCAGAAGTTGTATAATATATTGCGCCAATTTGAAAACTTGATAGCATGACGTAGGCTACATATTTGCGTAAACTAGTTATAGAACTTTTCAGTATATAATCAGGGTATATCCGGTATCCCACAACCTGAGTGCTTTTGTGGTACACTTTACGGTATAACTATCACGCCGACGTTTGTGATTTAACATAGTAATTTTTATTTATATGTAGGTGTGTTATCATCAGTCAGTCAAGGTTTGGTTACTATTAAAATATATAAAAAACTGCCTTAAATATTATTACCACGCAGAAAAACGACGCGAGCCCTCACAAAGCTCGGCTTTTAGCTAGTATAGTTTCTGCTGTATAATAATTGCTATTGCTGATGAGTATCGGTACGATGCCTACCGAATTTAGATGGAAGGGTTGACACCTCTTGTTTTATTTTTACCACAATCTAATTTTCACAGGCGACTGGTCGTATTTGCCGCGTGGCTGCCCCGACCGCGTCGGGTCGCGTGTTTCCGGACACGACGCGTATTGAGCGTGTGACACATGTGATACAAGCTACCAAGTCGCCAAGGTCGCAGACTTTTAAGGAGGGTCTTATATCGAAATAAATTATAAAAGACTCAGAAAGTAATTAGTAATAATTACCTTCAAGAAACGCATGTCCATCGTGCTACTATGATGGATAAAAGGTATCAAAATGTTACGATTACTGCGCGATGTGGTAAAGAGGTAAAGATTGCTGACAACATCTCGTGAATCAGGGCCCGTACCACGAAAGGTTTTGAGACTCAAACAATCGTACGAGAATGTTGCGTCCTACTCTGACAAACGTGAAATGACGTTGTTAGAGCAGGACGCGGCAGGATTGTTTGAGTCTCAAAACGGTTTCGTAGTAGGCCTACTGAGCACACTACTCGGTGCTATTGTGGAGATATGTTTGGGAGGGAGGGAGGGAGAGGAAAATCTTTTAAGAGGTGGAAGGCTCGATCAGGCTGAAATCTACACAGTCGTTTCCTAACCTGTTTCACCACTTTCTTATAAAGTGCCGAATAGGCTATTCACAACGTTTTTGACAGATTCTCCATATTTGATTTGTCAAGTTAATTGGTGAATAGCCTATTCACTTATCAGGAAGTGGTGAAATAGGCCCTTAGTCTTTATTGAGTTATCCTATATAATATGTTTTAATAAGTGACAGATCAATCTAAGAAACTACGTTAGTGCGTTTTTGTTCTAGTATAGTCCTTACTCTGAGCATGTCTGTGTGTGTGATGACGCACACACTGCGTGTGACGCGTGTGGTGCGTGTTACAAGGTGTCGACAACATTTTATTACCCCTTAGAAAAGGGTAGAGCGGTAACGCGTTTAACGTGGACATTTATTACTAGGTAAATGTGTTGTATGTGATCGCCTTTTTATGGGGTGAGACCGGAAAATGAACAAATTACCTGATGGTAAGGTAGTCAAAGAAAATATTATGATTGTAATTCTCTATCTTGATGGACATTGGACATCAAGCTAGGCGCAGCCTAGTGCTTATGTGGGATACAACACTATTATATTTTAAAATAATCTATATATAATGTATATAGATTATAGATATACAATAATTGTATTTTGAATTCGATGCAGAAAGTTTTCAATAAAATAATTATGAATCTCATCCTAATATAAGATGTATGTATCTTAAGAGATGTGGGTATATATGATGATGATGTAGAAATGTACCTCAAGAGCCATAAAAGATGAATAAGATAGATTTTATTCCGGAAAAAAGGGTTTCGAAGCAATAAACAAAATTTGGACGCAACGAATTGCGGTACCAAATTTCATCAAAATTAGTTTTGTAGTTTAGTCGCGAAAAGGTGCAGTTTCCCATTTTGCAATTCTACTATAAACATTAAACAGCTTGAAAATAAAAGTGATATTGATAAGTGATACCATACACCAAAATATTTGTATTGCTCTACCATGCTATGGTTTTAACCGCACAGCAGATTTTTAAATAATATAATAATCATTAAACAATAAGGACCTGGCGAACAAAACCAGATTAGTCTACGAGAAAAAATTTACACAGCGGTTAAAAAACTAGGTTGTATAGTAATTACTACAATGGGCTTTGTAAAGCCTTTTTAACCGGTTCTGATGGAAATAATTGACAGGAATTGACGCAGATGGGTTTGAGAAGACGATACGAAAAAAAATATACTTTTGCACTCTGGTGGACTAGTCCGGTTTTGTTCGCCATCTCCTTGATCTCACATCTGATGACAATTATTGTAATCAGCTGTGATATCGAAGACATGTTGAATGTTGCAGTTTGTATGACATTTAGTTTTACACAACTTTTTGCCTACTGTCTTTTAATCTTGTGAGATTTGACCGCGACCAACAAAAACTCAAAGCCGCGAATATCGTAGAGCCACCTTAAAATATGAAAATATTTAGTACCCACATAAATTGTTCAGTTTTTTTTATCCTAAGCGTCTTTTTATAAGCAGTTAATCTTAAGCCTAAAATATTCGTAATTTTATTAAGTACTTCCTTACTAAAAATCATCTTTATATTATACCATACGAACTATAAGCGATTTCAGTGGCCCAATAGGCCGATGTCCGTTCAGGGGCATCGTAACCCCGTGCAAGGGCGTCGTTACCCAGCGCGGGGCCCCTTTGTGCCCGAATCGATCCTGATTTCTATTACCCGCGTCATTTGCTTACACAACGTGTGGGCTGGGCTCTGATGATACGGCGATATATAACCCAAATGTTTGCTGGGGATAAGTGTTCGATAGACATGTACGTATAGCCATAATATTATACCTCTTTATGAGTAGGTTCATATCGAAGGCTTATACAATATTATGCCGAAAGTAGCTTTTATGTTGCATACTATGTATAATTTTGGGTTATAATAATTCGACACATATTATACCTTGATTATTTACTATTTCAATCATGTATTTTTTTATTAAATAAGAGGGCAAACGAGCAAACGGGTCACCTGATGGTAAACAACTACCATCGCCTGTAATATATATTACCTATAATACTTCGCTACAGTGTTTGTATGAATTTCGAACAAATTTAAACCTGAGGTTACGATCGTCTTAAATCTAGCTAACTCATTTTTCTACTTTCACTTCTCTCTTTATTAAAACTACACTCATTATCTCCTTTTTTTATTAAGAATCCAGTGTATTATGGAAATGTCACGATCAAAGCAGCGCAATTGTATTTCCATCATTGTAATTTTCATTAATATTTTCATTCCGTTAAAAGCTTTCCGCGGTTTAAATTTATTAATTTTAATTGAGATTAATTATTCATTTTTGATAATTCGCCGGTCGGCATCAGCTGCCTCTGAATAACTTCGTTACGCTCATTATAGACTTGACTTCCCAAAATAGGCGAGGGTCAGTCTTTTAACACTCTTAAATAGGACTTAGTACTGCAATTATATTTTATAGCTACCATACACGCTAAGCTCTATCGGAGAGGTCCACCTGTGAAGGTATGCTTGCGCAAGTGTCAGTTGAAAGAATTAATTTTCGATACCGGCCGCCTGCGCAGGTCTAATTAAAACTGCACAGGGGGGTGAGCCAAGATCTTTTCGTTTTCGCTTCGTTATACATAGAATCGCCGATCAAAATGTATGGAATTGACATATTAAGACGATTCGAACGTCAATATCATATTAACGAACGTTTAATAAATATGTCAGTTCCATATATTTTGATCGGCAATACTATAACGAAGCGAAAACGAAAAGATCTTGGCTCACCCCGCAGGTCTATTCTCACCACGTTCCGATCTACCTGCGCAGGCACGCCTGTATAGGTTGATCTCTCCGGTAGACCGTAGCGTGTATGGCTTACATTAGAGGCAGCACCAGCATAGACAGTAAACAAAAAAAAAAATTTCGACGTTCGACGCTTCTGTCAGTATTCTGATATAACCTGCATCTATTATATTATATTGTATTACTACAATTCTGTGAATAAAGATTATGAATTTGTATTTAAATTACCTGTGCCAAAATATATTGGATTTTGGTCGGATTGTTTACTCGATGTGCAAGTACCTAGCCTCTGCCTTTGTTTCTTGCGCACGCAAAGTACATACATACTGAAATGCTAACATTGCTTCTTTATCTTCTATTTTAGACGTTCAACCTTTAAGTTTTCTCTTATCGGATTTCGATGCCAATACTCTGTTATTTAATATGGTCTAAAGCCTGAGATAGGTTAATTTAATCTGATTTAAGAACTCACCAATCAGTAGTTTAGGTTCTGCATTGATTATAATAAAGCATTAATTTAAATTTTTGCAGCATATTTATGTCATAAACTTAAATCGACATTTATTTTTTAAAAGAGCTCTTAAAGAAGGTTTTAAAATATAATTTCACAGAATCTGAATAAAATATAAATACGGCGTCATTCATTACAGCCGAGACAATGAGTGTTATACAAATTTTATGTCGGCGTATAAACATAAAACGTAAGTACTAGAGCGTTACGGCGCGCTTAAAATCGCCCGTAAAACTACGGACATCATTGTAACTGGATCACGTAAAACGACAATATTGGATATGCTTCATTGCTTTTATATAGTAATCAAAGAGTGATGGTATACCAAAAGATAGGGTGGATTTAAGAACTGAAGAAAACAGAGACCAATGAGTAAATGAATTACCTGGTGTGAGGTAGTATGGTGGCGAGAGAACAGAAGAAAAAAAGAGAAGAGATGAACCTCTTTTTAACCAACTTCCAAAAAGGAGGAGAATGTTCAACGATTACTGATGGAAAGCAACTTCTATCGCCCATGGACACTCGCAACATCAGAAGAGCTGCAGGTGCGTTGCCTTTTAAGAGGGAATAGGGTAATAGGGAAGGAAAGGGATGGGAAGGGAAGGGAAAAGGGTAGGGGATTGGGCCTACAGTAAACTCACTCACTCGGCGAAACACAGCGCAAGCGCTGTTTCACGCCGATTTTCTGTGAGCCCGTGGTATTTCTCCGGTCAAGCCGGCCCATTCGTGCCGAAGCATGGCTCTCCCATGTCAGAGAACTGAAGATTCAGCTATCTGGTACCGACTTCAAAATGATGAAGATTGAGTACTTACAGAAATAGTTGAGGTTTAGCCGAATTCAGAAAAAGGCACTATTAGGAAAAATTATTTTATACTTTTTAGTTCATTTTAATATTTAAAGGATATTATGATTGTTTTTACCTTGGATGTCGGTATTAATTTTTGTTAAAAATAATTGTTTTCGCAATTCTCACCATACTTGTTAGTTCTAACAAAACATCTCTACTATTAGTAAGACACCATGGCTGAGTTGGTGAGCGTTTGAGCTGCAAGTCGTGGTTTCCAAGTATCTCAAGGATACAAAAAAATATATTTTTTCCTTGGTTAACACCATAATAATATTATTATTATATTATAATGTGTAGAATAATTAAAAATTATATTTGTCATCCGGTACCAATTTAAAAAAAAGTTCTTTAAATACTTAACACGTTGCCATGTGACCCTTAAGGGTCACATGGCAACGTGTGAATTCAGACCGCAACGCGACGAGGCGAGGCGAGGCGCGGCGCGGCATAAATTTGAGACGTCTTGCGAATCCGTCAAATCCATATAAATTTAGATTTTCTTTTTTTACGCGCAAACGGGTCACCTGATGGAAAGCAACTACGGTCGCCCATGGACTCTTGGAACATCAGAAGAGCTTGCCGGCCTTGAATGAAAGAATCCATCCTTAGGGCTGTGACTCTTTACGTTTTTCACTTCATGTAAATATTATTATCTAAAGAGATATAACAAACGAAATACATGTGTTTTGGACTTTACAAAATTGAAGGTAATGGACCCTGTATTACGAGGTCAGGCGATAAATGGACCCTGTATTGCGAGGTCAGGCGATCATGTAATATTTAGATTGCATTTGTGATTGGGATGTAATGCGATTGTGCGGGGTTTGCGGGAAGAATCATATTTTGCGGGGAACGTTACTTCGTGAAATTTACTAATGGTGCTCCGTTCGGAAATGTTTTGCCTTTGAAATGACCCATACTGTGACGACCTAAGGATCACTGTTGTGTGAACTTCTCGATAGAAAAAGTATTCTCGTGAATGATCTTACGGGTAAAATTGTGGACAAACTGAACTTAATTAAAATCCTATTAAAAATTTCTTCACTGAAGTATAATTTGTATAATATAATTTGTTATAATTAAATTAGTAATATAATATTTATATCAATAATAAAAAATTACGTGAAATTTCAAATAATATAACCATTTTGATATTTAACTTTACTTTTTAGCCTTTAATATTTAAGATAATATAAACAAAGCATTAAAGTTATTCAGCGTGCAGATACTTTTACGAGTAAGAGATAACAGCTCTGGTAACAGTTTCCAGGACTTATTGTAAGTGCATCTAATATCGAGAGTGCATTCTACCAATAAAACCCTCTGTACACGCAAACGAGCAGCACAGCAGCTGATACTAGGTGATAGCGATCTACAAACGGCCGCAAGAGTACTGCCATACCACTCAAAGAAACACTTAGTCGAATTATACACCTGGTGAAAATTACCACTTCTGTCTTATCGAAATTTCCCCAATCGAGAGTACTTATCCAAATTGCAACTGATTAGTCCTTTCTTGAATTCTCGAACGAAAACGCTCCCTGAAATTTGCATTTGTAGGAACGTAGAAAGTTATCGCATGTTGAATATTTGGAACGACTAATAAGATCTATTTATTATTATTTTTTTCAAATTATTCTATCTTCATATCTATTTGAAAAGCATACTACATATTTTAATCTTACTAGATGACGCCCGCGACTCCGTTGCGCCAAAATTTGTTTATCGCGTGGGAACCGTACATTTTACCAGGATAAAAAGTATTCTACGTCCTTTCCCGGGACTCAAAGAATCTCCATGCCAAATTTCAGCAAAATGGGTAACAGACAGACACACACACTTTCGCATTTATAATATAAATGTATGGATGTATGGAAGTATGGAAGTATGGATTTTTTTGTAAATGTAACAAAAAATTGGCGACATCATAGACCTTCATTGTTAGATCGTAAAATCGTTAGATGAAGGACAAATGCAGGCGACTACGAACGGGATATATTCGCCCAATATTCACCAGACGGTTTCGCAATCATGGCTATCCAACAACGCGAATTCATTGTTAACAATAGGCGGTGATGAATATAATGACGCACAAATGACGAAATAAAAGGTTTCAGACATTACAGTCGATGTCAGCTCGCGCGCTTCCGGTCCAGTGACCGCGGGCGATCCATTATTCCCATTTCAGCCCCAATGACATGACGTGACATTCTCAAATCCCATTCCAGTGGAAACAATCGAATGTATGATTGTCTTAAAAGCACACATTTCCATTCGTACCAATCCAAAGAAATTCTAATGCTTTTACGTCCCAAATTATTTTTATCCCAAATTAGATTTTGCTTTATCCAAAAATATTTGTCTTTTTTACCTCGAGTGTTTGCAAAGGGATATTTATAACGGTATTTTAATATTTATTAAAAATTATATTAATACTTTAATCTAAAAAGTTTTCTTTTTGAACAGGAAAATTTTTAACGTTTTAATTTGCTCTATTACGCCGTCAGTACCGACTGTAAATTATTCTGAAATAATAAAATCGAACCCTTTGATTGTAAGTGGTAATAATTGTTGATTGGAGCCTGTGGCTGTATCTAAGAAACCAATTGAAGGTAATATTATTAGCAAAACAATTTCAACAATGTTTTCTAACAAACATTTTTTTTCTTTTTTAATAAATAATAGTTGATAAGGTTTATGAGTGAAAGATAAACGTTTCCTTGAGTACTCAATTAAGCTAAAAGGAAAATTAAAGTTTAAACATTGAATAAAAGGAACAACAATATTTATAAAACAGACACGTCAAACTTATAACACCCCTCTTTTTGTCAGGGGTTAAAAAAACAACATAGGCAATGCATATTGAAAATAGGTCCACAAGCAGAGTTGCACCTATCGCTGAACATACAAAAGAAAATGCACAACCAACTAACCCAGAACCTCCTCCTTTTTTGGAAGTCGGTAAAAATACAAAGAAAAAATAAACGACTTAAACTAGCCAGATACCACAAGTTTTTGAATACAGAAATATTATCTAACATTCCAATATTTAGTCATGACGCGACGCTAAATGGTACGGTAGTTTGTGCAACTTCAATAGATTGATCCCCTGTGTAATGGGAGGAGAGTAGGGTGAGGTGCCTACTGTTACAGCTGACACACAGAGTAACAATATAAATTATATTATACAGTAGATCATCTTATGATCCATGAGAGTGATTTCAGGTAACATAAAGTAACATGACAACTCAGTACCGCGCCCGCGTGTCAAATTAGTGTGTGCTTAACTAGTCTGATTTCAAGTTCACAGCTTACTTGATCTACTGTACTATGATTTATACTGTGACAGTCATCTGGGACCACTTACGAACAATAAGCTTTACTTTTGCTATGATTAAGTAATCAAGCTATAGTCGGAATTATGAGCTCAGGCACAAAACTACTTATAACACATAAATTATTATGATTGAGCTACATTTGTACGTGGGAGAGCCATGCTTCGGCACGAATGGGCCGGCTCGACCGGAGAAATACCACGTCCTCACAGAAAACCGGCGTGAAACAGCGCTTGCGCTGTGTTTCGCCGAGTGAGTGAGTTTACCGGAGGCCCAATCCCCTACCCTATTCCCTTCCATACCCTCCCCAATTCCTTTCCCTTCCCTACCCTCCCCTATTACCCTATTCCCTATTAAAAGGCCGGCAACGCACCTGCAGCTCTCTGATGCTGCGAGTGTCCATGGGCGACGGAAGTTGCTTTCCATCAGGTGACCCGTTTGCTCGTTTGCCCCCTTATATCATAAAAAAAAAAAAAAACATTTCGCCGTTTTGGTTATGGTCTCAAAATGTATAATAAACAAAGTAGTCTTAAGATAATGTCATACATTAAATGTATATTTTACTACTAAGGTCTCAGAAAGTAGCATTATATTTAAGTAAAATACGAGTAATCTTAAGGTCTCTCAATTTCATATTTTAACAAAATTTGTTAAATTAAAAATCTCTAATCCTCACGAGAATCTCTCGCTTGACTAAGTGCCTATTAGGTTATAAAATAACGGGCTTGTAATTTTGTTTAAAACTTTCAAGAGAAAGAAATATATATTATAAAATCGAATCTGCTCTTTGGAAGTTGGTTAAATTAATGCGCCAGACGAATGAATGCAAGGGCGGCTCGGAGCTGTTACTCGTAGAGTGTTCACTTGTATTATCAGAGAAGTTGATTCATAGGTACATGTGACCGGCGTCATTTTATTTTATTTTATTTAATAAACTATAAAGAAAATACAATCATAAACTTAATCTAATACAGTGTAACATAAAACATTTATTTTTTTTACGCACACTGCCATTCGTCTTCGACAGCTCTTTTTAAACAATAGTAATATTAATACAACCTACCAACTATGTACTTATTGCTTATATTAACTATGGTCGCTTGTTAAGCATTAGTGCTCTAACCCACAATTTTTTGTTGTTAAAATATTTTGAATACAGTCTTGTTCTAAATCATCTAAAGCATTGATAACTCAATACGTAATTTTTGTGGGTTAGTACACAAATGCCTAAAAGCGTCCATATAGCAAAAAAAATGTATTTTTTGTTACAAAACAAGTACCGTTTATATAGTTTATATAGTCGCGTTATTTCAAACCCAGCCGGCAGATCACGACAAACGTTAAATTGACATAACCCAACCAAATGAGGTAGGTCCTCAATCTGCTCACACTTATTGAGGGTCGCAGGCCGGTCAAGACTCAAGTCATCCTGCGATTGGTCCGGACCGGAACGGATTCAATGGGCCTTCCCGTGTGTGGTCTTTAAATGTGCTTTAGACTCTGATGGTATTAAATTACTGTTGATCTCCCAATACATTTTTATCCAAATTATTCCAATAAAAATGGATCATATCAGAAAATTTCTATTCTTATTATAGCCATAAAATAGTAATTCCAATAACGAGGCGAGGTATCGGGTTGCGGGGAATAAATCCACTCGGCAGTTCGGCCACGTCCGCCCTCCCCTCCCTCCTGGTCGCCCCCTAGCCGCCCCTAATGAAATAACCCGAATACGCCCCTGATTACGGCACAAAAATGCTTTAATCGCCCATTCCGCGTTATTGCTCACGACCGAGCCTAGGAATTGTTAGTGCCTGTATTAATTGTTATTGGGAGCTCCTATATTACTATTTTGAAGGAACTATTAGAGTCTAAAAATAATTATACGAACAAATTGTATTGCAAATACAATGTGTGCTAAAGTTTACGAATTTAGAACAGAGCCCCTAACCAAGACATTTCCTTTATCGCTTCCTTATAGAATCACCGATTTAAAATGAATCGACATTAGACGAACGAGAGTCGAACGTCAACTTCATATATCCTAAGATCCGACCGTAAAATTCTGCATGAATAGTTTTTTCGATCAAATATATTTTAAAATAATCCTTAGAACGTATAGAATGGATTAATGTTGGGTTGCCTTGTTAAAAGTAGCCGCAAGTACCTCTAATTGAGCAAAATGAAAGCCCGTAATACAAACTTACGTGTATTCAATAGAAAAGTAAGAGAATTATAGTTTGTGCGTTTTAAGATGATATGGGTGACACTTCTCATATTCCTTGCTACGGGTTTTTTTTTTTACAAGAAAACAAAAAAAAATCTAAATATAATAAATATTCCATCTACAAAAACAAATGTTTCCTACAATTGTAAATGAATAAAAATGAAAAGTTGCTAAATGCTAACTTATTAATATAAAATTATAAATTTTAACTGCGAAAATTATTGTTACGAAAATATTTGAAAAATGTCAGATGCATGAAATGGAACTTATGCAAATAGAGATTGACACTGTTGAATCGAAATCAAATCGATAAGAAGGGTGGCCATTTTAAATCGCCGGCGCCACTCTGAAACGTCAGTACGAAATCGATAATTTCGATTGCAATTCCTTTACGAAGTGATTCGATATTTTTAAATTATCGGTTTATTTTCTTAGGTAACTTCCCTACTATTGTCAATTATAATGTGTCACCCATATCATCTTAAAACGCACAAACTATAAGAAGGAATGACATTGAGGAATGACAGGAGATATGACAGGAGGATGAGAATACACATAAAAATAAAAACGCCTGTTAAATAAAAATAGCAGTCTTGCGAGTTCTCGACGTCCTCAAATAATGCCAGGCATAATAATTGTAGGCCTGAACATTTGTCATATACAAAAGTGATGGCAACCCCAGTTTGCGGCTATCGTGCAACTGGCAACCATGGATATTCATGTACATGATGCATAAAACTTTAATTTGGTATCAAAATTATTAAAAAAATCGATGCTTCAATTTTGATGAAGAATTACTATGTCTGTTTACGGACTGGCAACCCTAGGTTGCGGCCGACGACAGAGCTGGCAACCATTTATACCTTATTTTCTTACGTCATTTTCTTTTAAATGATGTAAAATTTACTGAAAAAAATATATACATGCAAATTATGCATTTATCTAATGAACATTCAACTTAATTAGAGGTACTTGCGGCTACTTTTGACAAGGCATCCATCATTAATCTATCCTATACGTTCTAAAGATTATTTAAAAATATATTTGATCGAAAAAAACGATTCCTGCAGGATTTTACGGTCGGATCCAATACTAATAGTTATTATCGAACGCTCATGTCGACTCCATACATTTTGATCGGCGACTCTATATAAAAGCGACAAAAAAACTTTTTGGCTAAAGTGCAAGGGGAAACAGAGCTTTGCTCGTAGTTTAAAGTAGGAAAAAATGAATGACAAAAAATACGCGGTTTTCTATACGTCAGAAAATACTTATATGTTTTTTCTTCTCTTCTAATATTACATTTCTTGAAAATACTAACAGTTTTGCCGCGAAGCCGATTTTAAGACATTTTTAAATTAATAATGATTACATTATGTTCACATACCTGACGTCTCTCCGCTTTTCGCTGTTTTAGATCACCTGAAAAAAAAAAACAACATTCATCAATTCAAGTCAAACATATTATTAAAAATAATGTTATATAATTATATACCCGGAATTAAGCCTTTTGTCGCGAAATTCAAGTTTAATACGCAATTTAATCGTAAATACTACACGTAGTTTAGTTTTATGTACAGAGAAATACTTTGTAAACGTACCCTTATAAAGTTTAATGTAGGTAAGAGGCGGATGGAGGCATAAAATTTTATAAATACTCAAGACATAATAGTAAATTACCCGACATACATACAGATGGAACTAAAATGCTTTGGCCTTATACGAATACACCAGATAGTACCTAAAGCCGCTCTGAAAAAGCGAATAATTGTAAATTTGAAAACTATATTTGTTTCTTGATTTAAAACATAATAATTATTATCTTAACTAGTGTTACTAAGAAGCGTCCGTGGCCTAATGGGTAGACCTTTGGTTCGCACTCTTAGTGGGTGCAGGTTCGAACCCGGGTGGAGGCGTGTACCTATGAGACATTTTCTGATCTCAAGTACATAATACGGACGCTCGTACGGTGAAGGAAAACATCGTGAGGAAACCCGCACATAGTTGGTCCCAGACGTATTGACTAGTTCTCTCCTCTGGACTATGATGCGAGAATGCCGTATGCGCATGGGCACCCATACGGACATTTAAAAAACTTGTCCTAGGCACTACAGTAATTGAGGAGTGGTTACTTCGCTCTGAAAAATACTTTATAAATCATCCATAACGGATGCAAAAGGCCTAGTTTATTTACTAAAGTGAAGTGTAAAACTATAGTCTGTCTGTCTATTAGCTAAATATTTAAGAGACGCAAAGACGTCTGAGCTACATATATGAAACAACGAAACGTGACTCATATTAAAGGTTCAAAAATGATTAATTGAGTCCCGGGAAATGATAAAGGATAGTCTCATTATTTACAATTAATGTGGGGCTAATCTACGGTTCTCACTTCCCAGGCTATATACTTATTCATACGCCAAAAAAGTAGCAAACATCATTTAGGGTTAAATACCTGCATATTTATTTACAAAACGATTAATTTAACTTCAGACAAAGTACTATATTATACCATCACTTCTCGTGAAGCCTGTATTATCTATGGCTGGTACAAGGTTGGTGAGATGTGTAATAATATTATGTCCCAAGCACACGGGTTCAATGATCTCGAAAATTAGCCCTCATCTTATTATATGACGAAAAATATCAGCCATTTTACGCCGAATTTTAATATCATGTATCACAAAGTAGGCGATTTTATAAATTTTGGTAAAATTTTCGTGAGGTAATTCGTTTTATAATACACTTAAATAAAAGTAATTTTAAAATTAAATTTGGTGACGAACTTGCAATTATAGGTGGGGAAATTATTATTATTATGGCGCTTGGATGAAAACATCAGTAAAGTACACTTTGAAAGATAAATAAAAATAAAAAAATAAAAATTTATTTTTCACACAACTTAACATAGTAGGTATTTAACATATTAAATTAGAGTGTGAACTGGAGCCTAAGCTAGGATACCCTGTGTTTCAGGTCTCCAGGTCTCACCCGCGGATATGAGAGGGACTTAACATTAATATTTATCATGGTTGTCTAAAGTGTGTGTGTGTGTGTGTGTGTGTGTGTGTGTGTGTACTATACGATACAGTTGATGGAAGTAATTCAGTTTCATTATAATTAAGGTTTAGTAGCCACTTTTGCACAATTGATTTACATTTATATATTGTTTTATCGTAAATATTTAATATCTTATTTATTTTATTATACATATGTGGTGCGAGGAAGGGCAGAAGTCGAGTGAAGAAAACAGAGTGATGTTTTACAACAATGCAGACCTTATCTGATCTACGTTTAAGCTGTGTATCAGGGTCAAAAATAAGCTCGGAGTGTTTGTGAAGTATAGCATGGAGAATATACAGACGTCTGACTGATAGCACTTGAGAGTCCTGGTAAAGATTATTAGTAGGGTATCTGAATGGCTTTTTAAACATAACTTTAAGTAAGGATCTTTGTGCTCGTTTAGCTTTCATTATGGATTTGCATGCGCCTCCCCATGCTGTGATACAGTAACCTAGAATAGATTGTGCTAGAGCGTAATACACAGTTTTTAATAGTTGAGGCTTTAGAATGTCACGTAGATTTTTGAATAACCATATTATTTTTCGTATACGTGTTGAAAGTAGGCTTATGTGAGATTTCCAGTACAGGGCCATCGTCTAACTGGACTCCCAGATATTTGATATCACCAACTCTATCCAATGTTAGGCAGTTGCAAGGTCTATTGCCTTGCAACTGACCAACACTGGCTCTTTGTTCTGGTCCACAGGTGTGTGCCCTAATGTTGAATGTGGGCTTAGGTTGTGTTTTTTTTGTTTTGGAGAAAGTTAAATATTTGGTTTTTTTTATGTTTATGGTCAATAAATTTTTGTGAAGCCATGAAATAGTTTGCCTAAGTCCAGATTCAGCACTTCGTTGTGCTTCTGCCCAAGTCTCTCCCGTAAAAACTAAAGCAGTGTCATCTGCATATGAATAAACTTTACCGCAAAAGGGTTTGTAAATTGCAAAGATTATTTAAATACACCAGGAAGAGACTCGGGCCCAAGACACTACCCTGTGGAACTCCATACGTGATAGGTTGGTAAGTACTTAGGTGTTCGTCGATTTTTAGATATTAAAGATGACGGCGTAGTTAATAGAATCAGGGGTTACTTTGCGGAAATCCATAGCTTAAAATTTAGTTTTTTCAACCTGTATGGTGGTCAGGGACCTTACACGGATTTGGCAACATTATTGCTTGTGTGGTGGTGGTGTTTGCAGGTTCTTGCATGCAAGTGTGCGCATAGGCAGTATGGGAGAGGAGGGAGGTGCTGTACGCGTGTCTATGCATACACTCACTCATTCACTAAAAGTTTGAGGTTTGTTTCGCGGAATATTGCTGAATTTTAATGTGTCATTTATAGGGTTGAGTGCAGCTCTATGGGATAATTCACAATACATTAAATCTCGCGACCGCACTATTTCAATAAATCGTTACATACAATCGCTTTAATTTAAAGCACCGATACGACCGATACGACCTGCAAACTTTCAAGAAAAGAGCGTATTCCCTCTTAAAAGGCCGGCAACGCACCTGCAGCTCTTCTGATGTTGCGAGTGTCCATGGGCGACGGTAGTTGCTTACCATCAGGTGAGCCGTTTGCTCGTTTGCCCCCTTATTTAATAAAAAAAAAAAAGCAATGAAAATTATAGACGCATATAAATCAAGTCTAAATGAATGGGGCACGCGCATTGATCCTGGAAAATTCGTGTGAGAAAGCACGCATCTGTAAACGAGGTTACTGTTCAGATGTCGCCTGTGTGTCGTAATAACGAGCAGGGAGTAGTAACATGTTTAGTGGGCAATATTGGGAGATCTCTCGGTTTATAGACTGTAAACCACGTCTCCTGTGACACAGATTGTGTAGTAAAAGCTACTATTCATCCAAGTAATCCTTGCTAAAAGATGGAATCAATATTAAAAGCGTATATTACTTATAACTACTGAATGGATTATGTCGTAGTAAATCTACGACGTAGCTGCTACGTCGTAGAGCTGCTACGCCGTAGAGCTGCTACGCCGTAGTGCTGCTACGCCGTAGAGCTGCTACGCCGTAGATCTGCTACGCCGTAGATCTGCTACGCCGTAGATCTGCTACGCCGTAGAGCTGCTACGCTGTAGAGTTGTTAGCCCGTAGAGCTGCTACGCCGTAGAGCTGCTAGCCCGTAGAGCTGCTAGCCCGTAGAGCTGCTAGCCCGTAGAGCTGCTACGCCGTAGAGACTACGACATAATCGGTTAAAATATCCAACTTAGTAAAGGATCGTAACTGTATCGTCCCGAGCCGCTCAGTGTTGCGGCTTTTTTTTCTTTTTGCTTATTAATACAAGTCTGTCATTTTAATACAAATTTAAAAATGCATCTAATATCGCGTTGAGGTTTGAAGTCAACCTTATTCATAGTTAAGTGGAAAAGCAAACTTTTACTCGTAGTAGGTAGTACGAAAACAAAATGAACACCGATTTAGTATGTAATTAGCTCCGACGTGTACAATGTTGTGTGTGTGTGTGTGTGTATATATATATGTATACACGTACACCGCAGCTAAACTAATGAGTTTGCTCACAAAATCCTCATTACTAACATAGTTACAAAGTCGCGTTTTTAATTGGAAAATTGTGTTGCTTTGTTAACGAAACTGCAATTTTGGCTTGCACCGACCCACATAGCGTTCCTAAGAGATTTGAAAGAAAAATGTTGTCCCACTGAAGGTATCACAAACGCAATCTAAGTTTATAAAGAAAGAATTACAATTTTTTGAAGTTGTACAAAAACTATCTCAATGGTACAATAATTAAAAATGTGTAATTTATTAGCTGCGTAACATTATTTTTGTTACAGTATTAAACTATAATATTCTGATATCAAGAAGTCAACATGACAATATAATAATAATAATATATTTCATTTGTATCAATAATAATTAATTTACAAGCGTAATTCTTAAATTGACAGATTATTAAACTAAATAGGTTCTCACAAGTTTTCATCTAACATAAAGTTCTCTGATAACAATCATATTAAACTAGTATCCAAATTACCAAGAAAATAGTCAAAGTCTGTAACTCTATCACGAGTTTAGTAGTTCAGATGTAGATAACGTTTAATATAGTTTTATTACACAGTTCGTACGAGTTGTAGCGAGACAAAGCGATCAGTTAGCGAGGTTGTTCGACAGAACGTTCCAGATAAGCTAACATACCTGTGTGGGTCTGCTGGTGTGCTGATGAACAGAGCGATTTTATGTATAGGTGGTTGGGATACATAAATCACTAGCTCATAGTAAATAAACTGTGCTGTCCAATTGTATGTTGCGATAAAATAATGTTTTTTATGTGACATCTTGGCATTTTATCTACAAAATATACATAGCAAAAGTTCCATTAAAAAATAGTTTTTTGTGATGATCAATATTTTCTAGAAATCTTTTGAATATTATAATGTGATTCTTATCTTAGACGCAGTGAAATAATATGATAATTTTACTATACACCCAGGCTTTATCCTAATAGCTACTGCTACTTACTTTCTGCTGTATAGCCCGCTATCCGCTCCACCTATCAGCGTGTTCTCACACCAGATATTATCTGTGGCAATTACAGGGGACTATTGGACGAGCCGCGACGGAATTTCGACTCAACCACGAGAACCGACCGGGACTTTTCAACTCCACATGTTTGTTTCCAACTAGCAAACTAGTCCTTGATTTTGTCCAATAATGGAGTTCCATGATACAGATTTGTTTGCTTCAGATAACTTTATGTTTACACGATTTTAGAATACGAGTCGAGAATATTCTGGAACTTATTACACGATAATTTTATTCGTCTTTCACATGTCACTTATTAACTAATTTATTAAAATTAGATCTTGATACTGTGTCTAACCACTGTTATTTAGTTCATTCAGTACTAATATTTTTTTGCATTTATATTTTTTAATTTTATACTTTTATTATAAGTCTTCCAGTGTTTGTGACAAAATGTATGGTTGTCATGGGATTTCTATTTCACATACCTATAAAGCTTCTACTTAGCTTTTACTATAATAGTATGTCGTATTTGTTAATAAAATAACAACTGAATTGCAAGACCCTAAAGGATCAAATTATTTTACTATAAACAGAACTGTACCTACTTAAAACAACAGAAACTTAAATTGCTCGAAATTAATGCAAAGTTCAAAAGGGATACTTCCGGTTAAAAACACTCAAATGTTCTTTGAAACGGATCACAATGCGTTCGGAGTTTATTTACCCGTGAGAAGGCCCTTATGTTGACGACATAAGGATTATTTTTAAAGTAGAAATACTCTTAATACACGTGTCGGACGCACAACTGTGCGCGGTAGCTGTGGTCAGGTTGCTAAAAGGTTTTTTTTAATGAAATAAGTGGGCAAATGAACAAATGGGTCACCTGATGGAAAGCAACTTCCGTCGCCCATGGACACTCGCAGCATCAGAAGAGCTACAGGTGTGTTGCCGGCCTTTTAAGAGGAAATAGGGATATAGGGGAGGGTAGGGATGGGAAGGGAAGGGAAGGGAATAAGGAAGGGTAGGTAAGGGAATAGGGTAGGGGATTGGGCCTCCGGTAAACTCACTCACTCGGCGAAACACAGCGCAAGCGCTGTTTCACGCCGGTTTTCTGTGAGAACGTGGTATTTCTCCGGTCAAGCCGGCCCATTCGTGCCGAAGCATGGTTCTCCCACGTATGGTTTTTCATATTCATCTACCACGGAGTGTTTCTTTTGATAACAATCCTGGGACCCACTTCTTAACCCTCGAATCTCATTTTTTGAGAAATTTTGAGTACTTACCGTCAGAAGCTTGCTCGTTTACTGCCCTTATAGGTGAGGAGCAAGCTAAGTAATTATTGACAGTGAAAACTTCCCAGTGTCAACTCATTTGCTTAATAACATAATTTTTTCTTTTCTATTTTTCAAGTTGAGTTTCATCAAATTCTGCTTAGTAATAATTATGGAACAAAATTGCCACAAAAATATATTGTTATTAAAAAAACTGTCACTGAATGGGAAAGTTACATGGGATTTGTATACAAGTAGGATTCATTTTTGAAAGGAACATAATCATTTAATAATTGCAAGCGACTAAGAGCTCACATTCATGATTATTATACCTCGGCGTACCTTTAAAATGATCCTTAAGCCGTCGTATTAAGGTCCAATCGGAGGTAAGCGCAGTAGATTAGCCCGACATAATATAGTACAAACATTCTCTTACAAGATTGCTTCCGCAGTCAATTTAATTTTCATACGAGAGGTTAGAGTTAATGAGGCTGGCTGTGTTGTACTGAGTGTGTACAGTCTGCGACAAATGTGAACAGTTTAATCCAATGAAATCTTGCTCTTTTAAGGGTTCCGTACCCAAAGGGTAAAAACGGGACCCTATTACTGAAACTTCGATGTCTGTCTGTCCGTCTGTCTGTCTGTCTCCAGGCTGTATCTCAAGAACCGCTACAGCTAGACTTCAAAATTTTTCGTGATTTTATGGCCTTTTTCGCTCTATATCAATAATGGCAAGAGGTAGGCACTTGAACTTTTCACACATTCTTGTTTTACATGTAGTATACCTTAGTATATTTTAATAATAATATTAAAATAAAATAAAAATTTAAGAGAGGCTCCCATACAAAAAACACAATTTTTAGCCTATTTTTGCGACTCGCACTTGGCCGATTTTTTCACATTGGAAAATGCCTGATGCATTTCCGACAGCCTGGCGGGCTTACGCCCAGGGTGACTTACTAAAATGTATTTCTAAAAAAAGAAACTTCGATTTACCCAGTTTAAAAAGTCAAGACCAAAATATTGTATTAAAGTAAAATATTTCTTAAGGCTTATATCAAACTAGTAGTTTAAACTTGCTACAGAGTACTATTTGTACTCTACTTTCCCTAAAAACATATCCCTACTTTTTGTTGCAATCCGGGAAAACATCAGCTTCTGTAAAATGTCTGAAAACGATACGAAAATCTTGCGATACTTTAGTACGAATAGTATTTTTTCCCAATTCTGTCGTCGAGTGTACCCACTATATTTATATATGTTGTATGGGCGGCATTAGGGGCGCATTACGCGCCAGTTCGCCGTAATCGCGGTACGATGCGCAATTAGTGTGTAAGGGTTAAAAAGGGACGGCCTCGTCTTCGGGTCCATTTAACTGAGGGCCGCTCCTTATTAATACATGTACAGGACATTTAACAGCCGATCCCGTCGTCGTACAACACTGTAATTGTTGTCGACATCCGACAGATACGAATTCATCGCGATGCTGAAGAATGGCCGGGGTTGTGTCGAAATGAAAACTTCTGTAGCGGCATCGTGTACTTTATCGAGTTTGCATCCCAAGAAAGTACACGATGCCGCTATATTTAATTTTCATCAAGGCATGTGATAATTTTGATGATTTGTAAGGGGCTACTTACTCCGCTCCGTTGAGCTAGGAAGTGGGCAACGCGAGAATTTAGTATTCGTCGTCGTATAGTCGATTTTAGTACTACCAGCGCCCTGGGCGAGATTTCATCGGCACCCAAGGTGCTCATAGTGCTGAAAAAATGTGTGCGCCCCCCCCCCCCTCCCTAACGCCACCCCTGCGCCAACGCCACTCGAGCTGCGATGTAAACACTAACTCACACCGTTACTACCGCAGAAGTACTCAGGAAAATATTTCTGACAGCGACAGGAGCAGTGGCAGTAGCTAAGTGTAAATAACATATTAGACATAGTATGTAGATCAGAGCATTGGCACGCCCGTGAAACAAAAAAACACTGAATGTAAAGTTTTAAAAGCCTGTTAAAAATGTGCACCTCGCGTATTAAGCAAATTGTTCTCACAAATTTACGGGATACATCGTGTTTGAAATAAAGCAATACAATACAGTCCTTATTTAAATCGGTAAACCAAGGATATTCGCAAGTAAACGAGCTTTTGTTTTCCAATTAGACACAAAATATATTATTCTTCACTAATTATACAAGGATTCACGGACGAGCGGTAATTATCTCTAATATCTCGCTAATTCGTGCGATTAAAGTGCGATTAGCGAACCGATAATCGGAACTAAAACTAATTCTGCTAACGACGTCGCATTTCTGTACATTGTGTTGCAATGCCAAACTGGTGGGAAATTGTGTTATCTGTTCCAAATTTGGTTCATTCAATTTGGTCATTTGGTTGAGAATTACTTCATTGTCACTTCATATTATTATATATTTTTATCCAAATTAGTTTACTTCCTGCTAAAAACTACGCAAAAACGGAGTTTTAAAGATTTGTTCATCAGAACGCATTGACGTTGGTTTACCATAATTTTATGAGGAAACCGTTTTGTTATCTTATCAATTATCATAGTATTTATTTAATATATTACTGTATCAAAACCACATAGAATCTTTAAAGTCGCATGTTAGCAGAATCGAGGAACCTAGACGTGGAACAAATTATTGTCGATGGCGCAGCGTCATGCTGACGCGGCCGCGACCGCTTTGTGTTACAAGACCCTTCAGATTAATTGTTCCCACAATCTTATGGATTCTTGAGCTCGGGAGATGCCGTCTATTCAATCTTTTGTAATAATCTGGCTTCATATTATTGAGTTTATTAGGTGCTTTACGTTGTTTGCACAAATATTACGATGGAGAAGTGAACTTTTTAGGCGATTAATATTTTTAATTATTTAAGAACAAACATCTATCGAATTAAAATAGGAACAATAAAATCAGATATAAAAATTTCTCGTTAAATGTGGCTCTTCGCTTGACGCAAACTTTCTTACAATAAGATTTTCTGAGTTAAGAGCTCATATGACCCTAACTTGACTACATACTTTAACCTAGATCTCAAAATATGTAAGGTTTAGAAAACTAATTTTTTGACACAAATAACTTCAGTTCATAAAGATTAAATGCTCAAGACGAAAACACGATTACTCAAAAAATGCTCGATAGTTTCTTTTTTACAAAAAACCTTGTTTTAGACACATTTTTCCTTGGATCTTCGAAGTTTGCTGTCTTTTCTTTAATATTTTTTAATATCTAAAAAGGTATTGATAAAACCTAAATTTGCTCAAAACACTTTTTTAATAATCATTACTTGAATTATCAATTCAATTCAATTCAAGTAAAACTAACTCGGCAATGATTCCGCGCCGTCCTTTTTCACCTGGCATATGAAAGACGGGCGTGAATGTGAAGAGAGAAGGACGATGTTTGATTTTTAGAGTCAGGTGAGCACTTATAGCAGCATTTTGCATTTATTTTGATGTTCATTTTCCCTAAAAAACCTTAAATAATGATGTAACCAAATTTATAATTTGCTCGATGAACTCTACCGCTAGCGATACACACTCGCACCGCAGAAGTATTTAAATCAATCGGCAACCCAACATTCCGGTGTATCACGTATCCCTTACCGTGACTAATGGACGGACGGCTAGGGTTGTAAGGTCACCACAGTGGCCGGACAGATCGGCCGGACGGACAGATATTTGGGTAAAAAAATTGACATAATTTATCATTCTAGAGATCGCCCAATGGTCGAAATTCTACCTTAGTTTCAACGACATTAGAACTACTACCTATATTTTGTAAAAAATAATATTGACTATTATCTCTGGGACTTAGCTGATCTCAGACTGGCCGTATAAGCATTCTCTAATAGTATCTAATATTTAAAAAAAAAACTATAATCCATTTTCAATTTGTCAACTTGTCAACAGACTTCAACCATATATAAAAGAGTATAATTCGTATGTATAGGTTTGTCACTCAAAAATCTGTCATCTACTTGAGTGTGCGTATTGTAGTGTGCAACGTTCTATTTGTTAAAAAAAATATGATAAAAGCATACTTTCAAAATAATATTAGCTCGATGCACTCCTTCACCATGTAAACTATAACTGTGCAAAATTTCATTCACCTACGTTTCTGCATTTTTCGTCAAAAGTGATACAAAATTTTTCGCTTGCGTATTGACGGTGGCTGGTTTCATTGAAACCAGGCACAGGACTGTTTTTTTACGTGGCCTTCCGACGCTTGGACCATCTTCCTTGTCAGATGAGGTGATCAGCCTTATCCTAACCAAACTAGGCGCCAATCGAATCCACGACCTCAAGTGTCACACTCTAAGCAACTGGACCATGGAGGCGTCGTCGTATATACGCCAGCGCCACGGCAAACATGTGGTTCACCACAAGTCACAATCAGGAACCTCGCGTCCGGCATTGTCCGGACGCGTGGCAACCCTACACGCGTGGAACAAAAAATGATTGCCTGCAAGAAGCCATTAAGGCTGTTCTTCATTCGCGGTTTTTGTCCTTAGTAACCTCTACCTTTGGCTTTCCTGATTACGTCACCGCTAATGTTTTTACCCGACTTGGAAAGCGAAGGAAAATTTAACGACATGTAACGAATCGATTGTTCCACCATGGCGCCTAATGTTAGGTCTAGTCTCGGTTGTACTTTGGATATGTCTGTTTTGAGAAATATATTATCACGAGCTTTTGCCCGCGGCTTCGCTCACGTTAAGAAGTACATATTATTATATACAAACTTTCATCCTATTTGAACCCCTTGGGGTTGGAATTTACCAAAATCCTTTCTTAGCGGATGCCTACGTTATAATATCTACCCGCATGCCAAATTTCAGCCCGATCCGTCCAGTGGTTTGGGCTGTGCGTTGATAGATCACTATGTCAATCAGTCAGTCACCTTTGAGTTTTATATATATATATATATATAGATTATTGGCCTCATATAAAACAACATGCTAAAATAAGAGTATAGTCAGTTTTTGAAGTGACAATAAATTAAATTCATTATTTCAAAGCCAAAATACCTCAGTAAATCTCGGTCAAAAATATAATTTTATATTTCCGAACTTCAATCAATATAGTTGAAATTAATCAATGGCCGCTATGAGGAACTTAAGCTGTTTATATACAGCGTGATTGAGTTTAATTTAAAAATCAAAATCAAATCATTCAATCTCCTTTTTTTGTAAAATTGTGTTGTAAACAGTTGCTATATTTTACGAGACAATAATTTAAGAATTATAAAAGCCGATCTAAAGGAATCGATAATAATTTTTTTAACTTATTATTGATATTACAAGAGAACTTTTAGCGGTATTGTGCACTTTTTTGGGATATAGTGTAAAAATTTAAAAAATTGCGTCAGGGCTAGTGACTATTATGCTACAAGTAATTTGTTGTCAATGAAAACCTCTTTTTAGGCTTTTTTTGTTTAAACTTTAAGCAATCCTCCAAGTATTTATATTTTAGAAAAAAAGGACAGTGCGATCACCCTGTACGGCCAATATTCGGGACGTAATGGAGGCAGGTGTATTAATTTCCGCAGATTACTTCCCTATTTTAAATTCACGTGCGGTTTGGGGCGAAAATCTTTCGCGCATTTCGTCGCTGAGGGCTCCGCGTGGAATACTAAGTGACAAGAATACTATCAGTTTCAATATTCTGATAATAATCTTATTGAAGGCTATAATTGTGATTATCATAATTCACAATTACTACTTATTACTATTAAATTATTACTTATAGGAAAAATATTATATTTTTTGTTACTACCTCATGGAAAAATTATTTAAAAAAATCTACGCCTTACATCCGTTATGGATGTTTTATACAGTATTTTTCAGAGCGAAGAAATCACTCCTCAAATACTGTAGTGCCTGGGACAAGATTTTTAAATGTCCGTATGGTTGCCCAAGCGCATACGGCATTCTCGCATCATAGTTGGCTTAGTCCAGAGGAAAGAACTAGTCAATACGTCTGGGACCAAGTATGTGCGGGTTTCCTCACGATGTTTTCCTTCACCATACGAGCGTCCGTATTATGTACTTGAGATCGGAAAATATCTCATAGGTTCCACCCGGGTTCGAACCTGCACCCTCTAAGAATGGGAACCAAAGGTCTACCCATTAGGCCACGGACGCGCACGGTGAAAATTATTAAACACAGATTGTTAGTTGGTCATACGCACTATGTTATGTTTAATAGAAATATTAATTATCTTGTGTACTGCTGCGCCCGCTTGGGCACTATAAACATACCCGAGTGCTGGAAGTCACCAACAACAACGACCTAAATATTATAGTATAGAATGGCATAGAGTAATACAAACCTATATTATAGACTAGCTGTTGCCCGCGACTTCGTCCGCGTGCACTATAGTCTATAGTTTAGCTGTTGTTTCACTACATCGATTGAATAGTGTACGCGCAAATCATAAAAGTACATTGTGCCGTAACCGTACATTTTTCCGGGATCAAATGTATCTATATACCAAATTTCAGCAAAATCGGTCCAGCCGTTTACGCGTGATATCGTGACCAAGGGAAATATGGATTCATTTTTATTTATATAGAAGATCACAAAACAAGTGGCTGTGACATACGGATAGACAGACAGACATGACGAATCTATAAGGGTTCCCTTTTTTTCCATTTGGCTACGGAACCCTAAAAAGGATATAGAAGCTGCTGCTGTGATCTACGGATACTTTTATCAAAATCGGTATAATTTCCTATACAAACAATTTTCATCTTTATTATACTTATAAAGCAAATCATCTCTCATGTAACCGGCGCTTAAACAAATGGGCGTAGTTAGGAGTTAAATCGTGGAACAACTGCCTCTCGCGTCATGAATTAATTGTTAACATTATTCTTGCGTTAAGCCTCCAGTTATTATTTTGTAATGACGCCCATTTGCCATGTGAATATTATTACTTAATGCTCAGTGCATTTGTTTAAGTTATAGCTGTTTTATGAGAGAAAGAGAGTTAGTAAAAGTAACGAAAAGACGCAATGTAAGGTGGCCTACATTATACTGTGTCTACAGGTCCAGCTTGGAGCTTATCTAGGTTCGACATAGAGTCAACTTGGTCGTGTACTCAATTCCCGCGTCGAAAAATCTCAATTGTCTTACCAGAAAGATCATCGACATTTATTCTGTCGGGCATGTAAAAAGTTATTCGGTTGCGTTTTCAATTGCCATTGACTCAATAATTCATAATAATTATAATAATAATAATAATATAATATCTATAGACGCTTCACACCACGTCAGTCTGGCCCCGTGGTAAGTACCTGAAGCACTTGTGCACGGGTACCAGACAACGGAAATATATTTAATAATTTTATACTATACATACATTTAAGATTTTTATTATATGATACACATATTTAATACACATCCATGATCCAGGAACTTTGAAAACTTTTTGTTCCGCGGCGGGATTCGAACCCGCGACCCCCTGCTTGAGCTACCAACGTGCTCACCACTGAGCCACAGAGGTCATCAAATTCGTACACAAACTATCAATATCACAGCTACCTGCTGCCTGCTGTTACAATTCATCGCGTTCATCATTCATACAAAAATTACCAAAGTCATATATCGTTACTATATTAAAATATTGTCTAAACACACTATGCCGAAGTTCCGCGGCGGAAATTCCGCATGATTATGTCAGCAATGTAAATGCATACAATATAACGCGACGGAATTTCGGCATGGTGTGTCATCGGTAATTTAAAATACATTGCAGGCGGAATCAAGCCGAACTTCCGCCGCGGAAATTTGGCATAGTGTGTTTAGACACATAACTCTCACAGTGCCAGGACGGACATTAAGTCAATCTCCAAAAGTAACACGTGACGTCACTGGACTCGGAGTGTCTGAGATTGATCACGGCGGCGTCATCGCTCATCTCAAGGGCGATGTGATTGAGTGTTATAACTAACCTTACTACGGTGAAGGGAAATTTGGTAGTTTTAACCGACTTGTAAGAGACAGAGACTCTACTCACTACATGATGCCCGTAACTGCGTTGCATTAAAGCTCCCTTGTCGCGCGGGAACCGCACATTTTTCCAGGGTAAAAAGTATCCTGTGTCCTTTTCCGGGACTCACAGTATCTCTATACCAAATTTCAGCAAAATCGGTCTCAAAAAGCTCTCTTCAAGACTTTGCTTGAAGAGGTTACAGACGGACAGACAGACACACTTTCGCATTTATAATATATCTATATATATAAAACTCAAAGATGACTGACTGACATGGTGATCTATCAATGCACAGCCTAAATCACTGGACCGATCGGGCTGAAATTTGGCATGCAGGTAGATGATATTATAACGTAGGCATCCGCTAAGAAAGGATTTTGATTAATTCTACCTCCAAGGGGTTAAAAGAGGGGACAAAAGTTTGTATATAATAATACTTCTTAACGCGAGCGAAGCCGCGGGCAAAAGCTCGTGGAATATAATATTTTTATATTCTTTACAAAATATTATGTTTACAATAATAAGTTATGGCTAGAATTGATTTGATTGGGACAGTAACGGCCGTACTGTGGGAGTTTTAATCACTAAACTTTAATTTAATGAAGATCTCGACATAAACTCCATACGTTTTCTGTCAAATCCTTCATTAAATCAAGTTATAATTAAAAGTTGGCATCGACGATCATTGCAACATTAAATAACGCTCTCCTGTTAATTATATAGAAAAGACGACGCTATGGAATCCTAAGGTTTCGCGGAACTCTTGCATCCCTATGTATACTTTATTAAGTTGTTTATAAGTTGAAGCCAAGTATTGCACCTGTATCAACAGAAACGCTCAGCTGGAGTTTAATTAGTGCTGATGAGTTTGTTGGTTCCGCTGTAGCTGTACAGAGTAACGCAACCACGCGTTCGCAGAATCGCAACTGCTTATAGTGCTAATTATAAAGAAGCAGGCAGATGCAGCGGGGCAGCCTCCGTAGACAACTCCGTAGACAAGTGGCAAACCGCTAACGTTAACGCTAGCACTAGCGCTACTAAATGTATGGATTTGACATTAGTATTCGCTAGCAAAGCGATGACTTATGTCAAATCGTATACATTTTGTAGCGCTAGCCGCTAGCGTTAGCGTTTTGCTACTTGTCTACAGGCCCAGGTCGCATCTTTCATGTACGTTCTTGAACTGTCACAAACTTATTCATTGTATGTAAGCTAATGCCTAGTCCAGAATGCATGAGTTTATTCATGCACCATGCCCGTGCGTGCGAATTCAGATATTGGGCTCCTATATTATAATGCTTCCAGAAGATAAGCGTCTTTTTTACTTTGTTCCAATACACAATACAGTTGCTAAATAGCTACCGTACTACGTGTTGTGTCTTTGGTTTAATCAAAAATATTTTAACACACAAAAATTTGCAATTAATCGCTTTTACTTATACGACCTGTCTAAGAACTTTTTTAATATCATACGTAATAACAACGTCTACAGAAAACAGAGCGATACTAGCTATGGATTAATACTTATAGAAAATCAAACGCGCAATGTACTCGACAAAATGCTTCAAACATTCAAACCAAACGATTTAAGGTAGATGCATTTTGCACTTTTCAGCCAAGGTTTAACGAATACAAAGTTAACCAAATTCAATAAAGTCTTTCGTCAAACGAAACAAAGCTTCGCTGTACCGCGAGAGGGCGCAGGGGGCGCGAGGGAGGGTGGCAACAAATCTCACGTAAGCCCCCAAACAGTTCACTTAGTAGTTATTTTCGTAGGATTTACTTTGAAGTTTTAACTTCGTCGGAATAAACAACTTTGTAAAGGTATAGTCAAATATCAGCATGATTTCAAAACAGTTAAAATAAACATTGTATTTAATTTATTTATGGGAGTAAAATTATTTTAGACACATTTAGGCCCAATTCAGATCTGAATCTGTACTGAATTCAAAATAATTTCTAAATTTGTACCGAATTGACAGATTTGGAGAGCGTGAGACGTCTTGCAAATCCATACAAATTTAGAATTGATGCATCTACGCGTCGTGTTGCGGTCTTTTTTATGAAATAAGGGGGCAAACGAGCAAACGGGTCACCTGATGGAAAGCAACTTCCGTCGCCCATGGACACTCGCAGCATCAGAAGAGCTACAGGTGCGTTACCGGCCTTTTAAGAGGGAATAGGGTAATAGGGGAGGGTAGGGATGGGAAGGGAAGGGAATAGTAGGGGATTGGGCCTCCGGTAAACTCACTCACTCGGCGAAACACAGCGCAAGTGCTGTTTCACGCCGATTTTCTGTGAGAACGTGGTATTTCTCCGGTCGAGCCGGCCCATTCGTGCGGAAGCATGGCTCTCCCACGTATGTGAATGTAGTCTGAATTGACCCTAATAGTTTACCTAAAGTCCTAAACGGCAAAGTTTTTCTGTCAGCCTATTACATCTTCCCGCTTTAACCGCTTAACCGACTTGGTTGAAATTTATAGAGATTGGAAATAGTTAATTTATGTCCGTCTTACAAACTTTTTATCAGCCCCTCTATCATGAGCTCTTAAAGCCAGCCAGAATACAGACTGGCTCGCATTTTGGTACCATTACCTCTATTTTCCAGCCAGTCAGTGGTCACGTGACACAAAACTCACTTCTCCATTGTTAACTGAGTAATAATTTCGAATCATGACAACACTTCTGACATAAGCTCGCTTGCTTTTACGTCAAATACAGCAATTCAATAAACACCAACCAACGAGTAGCTTTTACTGAATAGTTTACATTTTAGTAATTTTATTTATTAATATTACATACTTTTTAGTCTTAAATTATATTGCTATTTAGTTGGTTAGTTACTTAATAAGTTATATTTTAGTCTATAGCATATATTTTAGTGAAAATAATTCGTTATTAAAACCAAAAAACTAAACATTCGAAGTGTCCAAATTTTTGGAAAACGATTAAGTAGGTATTCTCAAGTTAATCACGAAGTGATACATAAGAAACGTAGAGACCTTAGTAATCCATTTAGTGTTAGTGAGGTTTCAGAATAATAACATAAGTGAGGTGTAGTATACCTATATGTCTAGTCAACAATAAGGTTTGCATTTGTGCGATGAGCTAAGACTGCATTGATTTAGTACACAAGAAACACATACAAGGTATAAGGAACACAAGTGTTGTGTATAATTACTTACTGTAAAACAAGTATGAATTTTCACCAAAAACCTACAGGTACAATCTTATAGTTGCATTGTAGGTTTTTGTGTTATTTCACAAACTATTTCCTTGTAAATCTGAAGTATTATTGGTATATGCATGATAAACACTGCACCAAAGAGGTAAATTCAATATTACTTACTTTTAACAAGAATTTTCAGAACACAACCTTTTAAACTTTAGATGTATGTATAACATGCTCCGGATAAACATTGACACACCTAAACTTCTAGAAAAGTTAAATAATTGATAATATCATAGAATCCCAATTAGCTAAATTCTCATATGAGCACTTTTTCATTTAAGTATAACTTCTTCTCTTGACTACAATATGGTATTATATGATGGGAATAGTGTAAATCACTAAATTTTACTCAAAAACAAAAACCTACATTATAGTACTTTTCCAAAAAAGACTTACTTAATAAGAATTGCATAACAAACATATGGAACTTATTGTTCATAAAACATAATATTATCATAGGAACATATATTATTATGTATTACCAAAAATACTTTTGTACTTACCTCAATAATAATAATAAGTATTAGTTTTATATTAAATTAAAACTTAAAATACATGAGGACTTACTATGTACTTCTTAGGAACCTATCTTAGGAGCATTTCGTACAATCTTTTGATTGCAGTAGGTCTTTGTGTTATTTCACAAACTATTTCCTTGTAAACCATGCATGATAAACGCTGCACCAAAGAGGTAAATTCAAAGGTATTACTTTCTCAATAACAAGAATTTTGAGAACACAACCTTTGAAACTTTAGATTCATGTATATTCACGAATAAATATTGACACACACACATACACCTAAACTACTAGAAAAGTTAAATCATTGATAATATAAAATCCAAATTAGCTAAATTCTCATATGCACTTTTTCATTTATAACTTCTCTTGACTACAATATGATATAATATATAATGGGAATAGTCACTAAAACTCAAAAATATAATCCTACATTACTTATAGTACTTTTTCCAAAAAGACATAACAAAAATTGCAAAACAAACATACTTATTGTTCATAAAACATAATATTTTCATTGGAACTTATATTATTATTACCAAAAATTCTTTTGTACCTCAATAATAATAATATTAGTTTTATATTATTACATTAAAATTTAAAATACATTTTAAATTTTAATGTAATAAGGACTTTAGTAAGTCCTCATGTATTATACATTTTAAAAAGATGTGGTCGTTTTAGGGACCTATCAGACAGAGTGGTCACGCGTTGAAGCATTTGCGTTGGAGCAGTCAGTGTGTGACTGAGGAGCAATTCTGACACATTCAGAACTCCTCCTGTGTGAGTATATAGAGATACTCACACGGGAGGCATTCTACAACATAATACAACACAAAGAACACAAAACCCTTGACCGCTCTCTGTCTGAGATATCCCAGGCAATTTCCCATAGTTGCAACTTGCAATGCAGTTTCTAATTGTTATTGGTTTGCCAAATAAAAGTCTGAAATTATAATATTGTTTTTATCTTTCATCAAAAGTTGGTATTTGAACTCCTTTAATAATAATAAATTAATATTTACACAAGGGATATTTGATTCATCTTCTTTGATTTTAAGTGACAAGACCTTGTTTAAGATTTCCGCTGTATAAATATTTTTATAAGTATAATATAAAAGAGATTTAACACTTGCCTATCTGATACTAGGTTGATAATAAGGCTTAAGACAAATGTAGTACCTATTGATGAAAGCTGTGTATGAATATGTATCTAAGGTAGGTATATTTAAGTGAGAAAATAAATAAAAAAACATTTAAAAACGAGTATTTATTAAATTTCTTTTAATTAAAGCTTTTGAGTGAATATATATTATCTTCCTAGGACTTCGTCATCATTACACTTGCAATTCTTTATTATAAAATGTAGTACTTATAGTATCTCAGTGTTAGCAATCATCCTTTATCCTGAAAAATATTTGGTTCAGCGTACACAGTACTAATAATGTAAAATGCCTTACAAGGCACGAAAAGGGGATTATTAAACTTATAAATTGCCTGTTTATGTTACAATAATACCTATTTGAAAGCTCAAAAAAACGTAGGTGTTCAAGAATGAGTTCAAGTTCAACAAACTATGTTCAACTCATGACATCAACTCTGTTGTAATGCATGTAATTGTAATCCACAAGTTTGATGCATTTCTAAGACTTTTTCATGGTAGATTATTTAGCGTAGGTATCAAATAGGTATAGGATATAATAAACTTATCAATTTCTTGCTTAAAACATAATCTCTATAAACTTAATAACAATATCTAATTATCTTTTTTTTTGTCTCCTTCTTCTCTTTTTTAATTGCCGACTCAGTTAGTTGCCAATGTCAGAGAATTCTTTCTCCTCTAGATCGCCATGCTTGTGATAATATAAACATGAAGGAGTGTTATTTTCTCAGTGTTTTCATAAAAGGCTTATAAAATACCAAAAAATATAAATAAAACCATTTACACATTTATAATAATTACCTTTAAATACAATAAATCGGTGCAAAAGTAACTATTCCTACATTGACCACGTTATATATTAGAAAATAGTATATTTTATAATAAAAAATATCAATCTTTTTTTAAACTATATTTTCATCTTGATTTACAATTTTTCCGTTAGTCGTTATGGCTAAGCCATTTCAATTCCTAAAAAAAAACAATTCCGTTAGTCAAATTTGACGTTCGTGTTTGACATTTCTTAATCCAGTTCAGAGACAAATATTACAGGTTAAAACCATTCAGAAGTAAAAGTGCAAATGATACCGAAACAGAACCACTCACTTTACAACTGTTTACATACCTGCACGGATTAGCTCAGGTTTTGACAAAGTTAATGATAGGGGTCCAGGCGTGTGTCCAGACGTGAGTTAAAAAAGTGCAGTATGCCTCTAAAGATTTTTTTCTTCTAAAAACGTGTTTATCTTAGTAAATTTAAACTCCTGCACTATCATCATTACGAATGACCGCAATTCAAATACATTACTAAGTGTGTAAAAAGAGGCATAAACTGCTAAATGCGTAGTAAGTCACCCCAAAGTGGCTGGGAACTGGTATCGATAAGTCAAAAGTTTGTAATGGCCGCGGGACATTACAGAACTCTTTATACACCATTCCGAGTCGAACTTTTATAACGCATATATTTTCGTGTCAGAATTTAGATTGTCTTGTTGAAAAAATTATATTCTACCTATAATAGGATTTATATTTAATAATAGCAAAAATTTGGACACTTCATACAATTAATCAGACAGAGAGATCCGATGTTTATTAACTGGTAGGATATAATTGGGAGACTCAGAGGAAAATATTTCGATCGAGCAGGGTGCAGGCTGAACTTCTCTGTAGCTCTACCATGAGTTTAAAGCTATAGTATTTATCGATACTCGTTACCGACTACGTAAATATTTAGTATGGCGATTTTAGTTCCGCAAGTAACCGCTAGAGGCGCTGTAAAATTTTCCGTACAAAAAAATTACGTAGTTGGTATCGAGTATCGATAAATAATAATAATATAATACTCCCCACACCGGTTTCGGTGACGGTGGCTGGTTTCATTGAAAATCGATAAATACTATAGCTTTAAACTCATGGTAGAGCTACTGTTGTCATTTTAGACATTGTACATGTTACACCGATCTCAGAAACTTCGATAGCGCAATTCGCGATTCTGAAGGCTCTCCCAGAATGCCACCCGATTTTATATTCAAATAAAAAACGTAGAACAATATCGATCGTTGTACAATACCGTCAAACCTGGATACTGATAACACAGAAAAAGTCACTACTGGGCTTAAAAATACAATATATTATTACTGCTAAGCATCGTATTTCCACCTGTACTGTATATTACTACTGCACAGTGTACACTATAATATACTGTATAGTATATAGTAAGCGGAACGAGCTATAGAATATAACACCATTCTCCGGCGCTCAAACGCTCTTCACGTTAAAAATGCACATCGCTCTTTATTCCGACTAATTATAAAACAAAGAGGTTGTATTCTTTGTTCGGCGTTTTGTTCGAATTACCGGGGAACTTTTATTACAGGTGAACAACCTGAGTTTTTGCTGAAAGAAATTATTGTTTAAAACGAGTTATATTCGAGAGAATTATAATAGCTACATAATTATATTTGTTACTGCGTTATAATATAGTGATGCTTTAATGTCAAAGTATTGTTTACTCTTCTAGCTTTTAAGTGTTAAAACAATTTCATGAAAGGTATAAAATACTTTGGATTCCAAGAGTACAAGAAAATCCTCAAACCCTCATGATACTAACATAATGTTTTTTCTATTGTTTGCATCTATTGCTCAGGCTCATTATCTAAATATACATGATTGTCCCGTTTAAAGTAAGTGTTCCACGAGACAAAGATGGCGCCAATCACGCTAAATGACGGGGTTTAAACCACCTTAGATTACCCCCAGCCTAAACAATGAGCTACCTCTTCTAACCCTTCGTCTCCGAGTGCCAATATCGTTAGTGTGGTACAGACTTAACCCTTCGGCGCTCGTTATGGGTTTAATTAAAACATTTTTAAGCGGCCGCCGAGCGAGCCAACTCTAACGACGGCAATCTGCCCGCTTAAATTACTTTTTAAACTACTTTGATACCTAAATTTGTTTTTTTGTGGGGATTAGGAGGTGTATTTTTGTGTAGACTTCATTGGTTGGTCTGTTCATTTTTTTAGGAATGTGGTGTGCCTACGTTAAAATAAAGTTATGTTATTATAAGTCACTCTAACCCTCCAGTAGTAACGTAGGATCAATTGAATCCCCAGTCCAAAAAAGCGTCGACTTATTGACATATTATATCTAGCAAGCGACTTGAAACTCCTAGCAGCTTAGCTTAAAACATTGCTACATTGAAATACTGGTATGTAAGTGCAAAAAGCACCTCGGGTGATCAGTATCCCTATTCAATTATTTTAAATCCAACATTTTGGTCCGGATTCTGTCAAACAGCAAAATGTTGCTCTCCCACGTTAACTGCTGTTTAGCAGTTAACGTGGGAGAGCTATTCTTCGGCACGAAGAAATACCACGGGCTCAAAGAAAACCGGCGTGAAACAGCGCTTGCGCTGTGTTTCGCCGAGTGAGTGAGTTTACCGGAGGTCCAATCCTCTACCCTTCTCTATTTCCTTCACTACCTTCCCCTATTCCCTTCCGTACCCTCCCCTATTACCCAATTCCCTCTTAAAAGGCCGTTGCTTTCCATCAGGTGACCCGTTTGCTCGTTTGCCCCCTTAATTTTCATAAACGGCACATAAACATCATCTTGGAGGATTTCTTAACCAATTGAAACAGAGACTACAGTTTTATGTAATAACATCACAGATGTAACTACGAATGAATTATGAAGAGAGGATGAACTAGGGGTCTTGATTTTCGAGGTGACTAAATGGCTGAAGTTCCTAGAAATGGCTCACAAACCCATCCAAACCATATCACGGCAATGTGTACTAACCTAACTGTCTACGAGAAGCTCCAATCCCTAAAAACTATTAGCATACAGCTAATCATATTTCTATCCGTTTTCCCGCTACTACTCGTAAGAAAAAGTGGTGTTACACCAAACATGTTAGTGTTCGGTTTTCGCTTCAGCAGACAAACTTCGAAGTCGAAAAAGTCGAAGTTGCGAAGTTGCGGCGACTCGCTAAGTGGCCGCGTTTGATCGATGATGTATCGTCCCGGGGAAAACCTAAATATATGTTGCTTTTATATAATATGTATGAACAAATCTGGCGGCTATTGATCGATTTGTATGGACTCTACCACAGTAGAACTACTCAAGGGCCACTGACTTTGTAAATCGTTGTATTTTGAATGAAGAACTTATTATGAAGTTATTCGCTGTGCAAATATTTTTTTGTTGATAAGGCTGAAAGTTTAATAATCGCACTTTAATAAGAAGCTACAACGCAGTCATTCTCTCAAACATGAAAGGTAATATGGTTTTGTTGAGGCATTATAGTCAGAGGGTCTGCTGGCATCATCATCATCATCACTACCATAATATTATACCATGCATCGTCCCATGATTATGATCCTATTATGACCCTGTTATTGGTACTTTTCATAGTCTTTTAGATCGAGACTCGAGTTTGTCAAGCGATAATTTAAAAAATCTATACTCAATATTATAAACCTGAAGAGTATGTTTGCTTGAATGCGCTAATCTCAGGAACTACAGGTCCGATTTAAAATTGTATCTCAGTGTTAGATAGATCATTTATCGAGTAAGACTATAGGCTATATATTATCACGCTAAGACTAATGCGACCTTAGAAACTCAGGAAAATGTGGGAAATATTAGAAAGTGTTTATTTCACGAACTATGGAGCAATTTTTATGGCAATATTTGTACATATGTAAAGGGAGTATATAGCTATTTTTTATGGGAAAATGTACGGTTTCTGTAAAATTTCTAACTTACGCGGGCGAAGCCGCGCGGGACATCTAGTCGTCTATGAAGAAAGTGTAACTTATAAACGTAAGTTAGTGTTCTTATTTATGCTTTACGAGAAAGAAAAATATTATATCAGTAATACGAATATTTTAATTCCATAACAATGTAACTGATGAAACTTTGAATGATTTCCCAACTCCAATCAGGAAGTCGGTTCATATAAAAGTCATTCCCCGGCGTCAAATCACGCACCTGACGCGTGATGCGTGACGTCACAATCCGCCATCACTAATTCAGAGCCAATTCGCACCGTGGATTAGTTCCCCCCCTCCCCTCTCACCTGATCACACCGCCGTAAGCCCCCGCAGACAATTTTATATACTGGAATAAAGAGATGATAGTGAAAAAAAAAGAATGTCGGAAAGTCAGAATGTCGGAGTGAGTATGCTGTTGCGTTCGCAGACTTAAAATTTTGCCATGCTATAGGTCGAGAGGGGGATATTACTTCCTCTCCTACGCCTCGACGGCATCTTACTCTCCTTTATTTTATAAATTTTTGATAAGTTCACTATCCTGAGTTATGACTCCCGACGCGAGTTAAAATACCATCCCAAAGGAAAGTGCACAACCACAGTAAAAAGTTTTAACATTATTTTTTTATTTAATTTCATTTGCCTTGACTCCTATGTACGTTAATTTAATTATTATGATCATGCCTTCAGTCTACATTTATACTATGTGAACCGTACAGTGGGAGTGTTTTCAATATTAACCTGTAAGTTGTCGCGTCGCCGTAAGTGTCGTGAGCGGTCGCGTGGGACACATTTGCATACCGTCTCGAGCACTAACATAAGTGCTTAACACGGAATATTTCAACAATTTGTTACGTTTAAAACCTTTCAAATAAATAAATAAATATAATTAACCGCCGCACTCAAAGACATTTAATGATGATTAAATTTTAGTTTAATGAAGTGTTTGACAGATAATAACAAAATCCATACAAAACCATACTAGTATTATAAATGCGAAAGTGTGTCTGTCTGTTACTTTTTCACGCCCAAACCGCTGAACCGATTTTGTTACAATTTGGCATGGAGATGCTTTGAGTCCAGGGAAAGGACGTCTCCTTTGATATTTACGCGCTATAAACGAGTTTTGGCGCACCGTAGTAATTTCGGGCGTCATCTAGTATATTATAATAATATGGGGATTAGATCAAAATATTAATTTATTAACAATTAAGTAGTTATTGTTAATCTCTGTGTGAACAGTAAGACGGAACATATTAATAGGTCTATCATTAAACTATTTGAGATTTTTTTCCTAAGCTTTGTTCATGTAATCCTCTTGTTTATTAAATATGAAACCAAATTATATAAAAATTTAAAATGTTTCAGAACTATAACATACTTATGTTGTTAAAATTAAAAGGTATTTAATTTATACAATGGGAATTAATAATAATATTTCGTCTTGCATCAGGCTTTAGTAATATTGTCATTAATTAAAATTGAACATGATATTACAGACATGTACATTGTACAGTAATATTATAACGACGTAGGTGTCGCGGTGTCTGCCCACGTAAAATTCTGTATTATTTATTATAACATTTTAACCTTCATCTAGAGGTTAAAGGTTAAAACAAAAATACCTTGAATATTTTAGGTAAAAAATATAAAAAAGTTATAAAAACGCTTACTCTTATAATTTGATAGGATATTCGAGAGAAGAAAAGTATGACATGGAGAAAAATCGCTTCCTCTGTTTTTTCAATTCAATTCAAATCTTTATTTGCTCAAAACATGATTTTAACGCAGACATTTATGCCTACATTCTGTTGTATCGTATTCACTCGTCTAAATACTCCCTGAGTGCAACTTGTTGTTTTTTTATTTAAATATTATTATGATCATGTTGCCGCACACTTTCTGAGGATCATATTATAAGAGTTTATCTTTTCAATAGTGTTTTTGATTGGTACTGTTTGACGTAAACTAATCTACTAACTAATCAAAAGCTTTAGTTAATATATTTATTATAAACTCAAAATAGCTGAGAAACCGGTCACCAAAGTTAACGTTAGGCTGCATTGCTATTTAGTTCTATTACTTAGGTCTAGGACGAGACAAGTTAATTGTCTAGATAAATCCATTACATTAAGTCCAGGCTTACAGTAAGAGATTAATTTAATGTAATTTATAGTTCCTCCCCGACCTACAAATGTTATTTAAACGTTTACTGTAAAGGTACGCAGGCTTTAGGAAAATATTGCTAATTGTGTTATTATACTATTACTAGGATACTAAATTTTACGAAATGTTTAGAGAATTTACTTATATTATGAAATGAACTGAAATGAAAATATTTATTTGTAAATAGGTTAACAAAGTTAACACTTTTAGAACGTCGTGTCTACATGAGGCCTACCACCGGTTCGGGAACTACCCCGCCGAGAAGAACCGGCGTAAGAAACTCGCACGGGGCCATCTTTTAAGAAAAAGGGATAGATCTTACTTGTAGTAACACTTTGACGACCTCTGTCATGGCTCAGTGGTGAACGCGTTGGTAGCTCAAGCCGGGGGTCACGGGTTCGAATCCCGCCGACGGAATAAAAAGTTTTCAAGATGTGTATTAAATATGTGTATGATATAATAAAAATCTTAAATATATGTATAGTATAAAAGTATTAAATATATATCCGTTGTCTGGTACCTGTAACACAAGTCCTTTAGGTACTTAGCACGGGGTCAGACTGACGTGGTGTGAAATTTAGCAATAATAAAAATACAGAGCTTTATCTGTTTCTTTAAATGTTAGGAAGCTTTTAGTCACTTCGTTTATATTATATTATATACGCAGGTTTAACTGAGTATGTAAAATACAATATTACTGACCAAAAACATTTGTCACTTCATTGCCAATCGCGCGTTGTATAGTAAACAATGAAATATTTATAAGCTTTTTGACAGTGGTCAACGACCGCTATCGCCTCGAATCACCGCGTTATGGTAACGTTTTGCATTACATTTCAGTAGATTTTGATATTTAACGGCTTCTACAAGACCAGTATAAGCACAACCCTCGTAGCAAACAGACAGTATGCTACGAGGGTCGCACTTAAACTGGTTATTCTATAATTGCGGTGTATGAATAGGATATTAAAATAATAATAATAATTAATATAATATTATTATGATTAAATTATCTATCATCTATACTATACATATAATAAAATTCGTTCATAGTCTAACGAGAGCAAGCAAAAGGGGAAGATATACAATTATTTTATCGTTCCCAGTCGGAGGTAACAATTATAATAACAGTCATTAGGGTATTACCGCGTGTCGCGATCAAAGCTGCAAACACCCTTAAGTGGCTCATGAATATACAGCGCGTGACGTCACAGCCCTGTACGCACATAGAGACGATGGACGCACTATGAGGTATGGAACCAGAAAAATTAAGTTTTTTACAAGTAAAACATCGAAACAGTATGATATTACTTCCTGACCTAAAAATTCTAATCTGGCAGTCTACTCTCTCTAATCTCTCTATTAAAATTTATTATAGGGCATTAGAATTACATGAACCATCTATGTAAAAGTGTTGGGACTGGTCGCTTCATGCGTACGGGCCCTAATCGTACATTCATGCCTGTCACAGATGTATGGAATATGAATGGATTAATTACAATATTATGTTTGGAGCTTCTATCCTATAGGATCTAGTTTTGTAAGGCCTACGCACGTGTCGTATAACGCGTCGCTTAGTCATTTTAAAATAATAAATCGACGGCCCCTACGTATAAAAGGTCATGTCCTACATTATTATTAGACGCATATTCCTACATTATTATTATTTTTCTATCACAAGTAATTCCAAAGATAAAAAGACGTAAATGACGACAAGTCGGAGGTTGTATTAGATTTTAGTGTGGTAAATGCGGACATCTATACTTACCGTCTTGTACCGCGTTGAAAATTACGCGCTGTCCCGCGTCATGTCGTACATGTCCGTTTCTACCTCTAAGGTAGCGAATTATTTTTAGACTTGTTATCATTTACGTTCAGCTATTATGAGATTTTTGTTCGTTTTTATTGGGTCTAGTGTCACAAAATTCAATCAAATTCAAACCAATATGAGTATTTAAGTGTTATAAATAATCAGCGATGTGAAATAATTGCTGCAACGGAGGCTGAGGCTCTTTTCATCATAAACAACCATCAGTGCCTTACTGTTATTGATATAGAGCAAAAAGCGTTTGTTGTTTGAGGTCCACAATAATCAATAAATTTTATTTTTATTTTAATTAATTTCTTATAGCGCCAACAAAAAAACGTAATTTGTGTAAACTTCTACTATTGCGGTTCTTGAGATGAAGCTTGGTGATAGACGGGCGGACGACATATAGAAAGCGAAGTCTGATAGGTTCCCGTTTTCAATTATTAAGCACGGAAACCTAAACGGCATTAAATTGGCTATGTATTTAATGAACTGCTATTTATTTTATATAACACAGTTAATTAGTAATGTAACATTAATTAAAAACTATAAAGAACATTCATTATTTGCGGAAAAGAAGCCCTTTCAAATAATCTTCCCTGTTTTTTCCATTTTTCTGTTTCCTTGCTCCTATTTATCTTAGCGTAATAATTTATAGCCTATAACTTTCTCGATAAATGAGCTATCAAACACTAAAAGAATTTTCTAAATCGGACCAGAAGTTCCTGAGATTAGGGCGTTCAAGCAAACAAACTCTTCAGCTTAATAAGATAAGGTGTTCTGTCAATTTGGTAGTCGCAAATTGGGATGAAATACTATTTTGTTCCTGTGAGGAACATGTAAGATGCATCATGCTGCAGCTCTGTATTCAATAGTAATGCTGAAAATTACGACCTTCATAAATTCTCCAGAAAAAGCTGAATATAATAATAGACTCAGAATTATATTTTACCGTCCAGACTTGTCCACCGTAGAAGTTATAATGAAGCCTCAAAGAATTTATTCATATTAAGATGCAATAAAAGTCTGAGGTCGTTAATATTGGTCACCCAGGTCTCAAAATTGGAAAAGGTATTGACCTTGTTCAAGTATACGAAAAGACCAAGAAGAAGAAAAAGGCCAATGATCTGGGCATTTGTTATCTTCAAGATGTAAATATGTTAATTTTTTTTTACAGTAGGTATCATTGACAAATTTGCAAAAATATTATATAAAAAATCTAAATCATAGCACCGATGCATTTTGTAAATAAAATCAGTTCATCATTCTCATCATCTTCATCTTCAATATTATAATGCTTTTGTTTAGTGAAAACAGAATAAGTTAATATATATTTTATACTTTTTGTAGACTTTGGAAAATTAAACAGTTTAACTTATCAAATAATCACATTTTATTAGAATTTTTTATTATTTACCTATAGTTATTGATGACAATATGTCCTTTTATTCGTTCATCATAACATAGAAAAAACTTCTTAAATTAGCAGCGTATAAAAAGATATGTCTGTGTTTTTTAGATTTTCTTACTGAAGAGGCAGAATTTGTAAATATACATGATAAACTTATAAATAAGGACAATACGAACCATTTTATATAGTGCTTAGTGAATTTATTACCTAATATAATATTTTAATTCTTCCAAAGTAAAAACGGACATGTACGACTTAACCGTTATGGGCAGTCTTGAATTGTTACCGTAAAAACGGTCACCTTGCAATTTCGGCGAAAATATTGTAAATATTTAAAATTGTGTTATATAATGACAATTGGCCTACATTAAACTTTACAGATCAATAAAAATAATTGTGTTTATGTATAATGGTAATCTACAGTAACAGTTTGAATCTTAAAAACGCTCTCCTGAAAACCACTACTTTTGACATGTCGCTTTATACGTAGGGACCGTCGAAATGTTAGTTGTTCAACCAATTTTATTTACTACCAATATTACTATTTAGTCTTCTAGTGTAGGAAATAATAACTGCCTTATCTGTTTTAAAAATATTATGTCTAAAATATAACAGGCGTTAATAAACAAATGTTAAAATAATTTGGATTTTCCGGTTTTCGCTCGGACTGATACTTTAAAATACGTTTATTGTAACAAAACTAAGTGATACTACTTTAGAATGTGTATGAGTTCACTGTGAAAGTAGCAGCGCTGAAAAAGTTTTTTTTTCAACTTTTGTATGGACAAACTCATGTCGCTAGGGCGCTTGCCCATATAAATCGCAAAAAAACACACACACATACACATCGTAAATTAGTATTATCTCTTAGTTTTGTTACAGCCTGTACAAAGAGAAAATAAAAAAAATCGCTTAAACGTCTTCTTAGGCTGCGTTTCCACCAGAGATGTGTAGCGAGGGAATGTGTTTTTGAGAACCAATACCATATACCACATAATTCATTGACGTGAGCTTGCCGTGACCTCGCTCAGCGCAGCGATTCTGTTGATTCTCAAAAACACATTCCTCGCAACACATCTCTGGTGTAAACGCAGCCTTAAGTTGTCAGCTGAACACTGTTGTTCTGTTTTAGTATTGTGACACGGATGTTGCGGTCACCTGCTGCGGGTCGCGTCACAAGCACCGCGCACCGCCGCAATATTCCCGGATGACAAAATATGAGATATTCAGTTGCTTTGTAATGTTCAAAATATCATACATTCAAAATCAAAAATCAAAATCAAAATATTTTTTATTCAGAGTAATTTTTTTACAAAAATATTCTGAACGTCGATACTAAGGTGCCTACCACCAGTTCGGGAACTAACCCGGCGAGAAGAACCGGCGTAAGAAACTCGCACGGGGCCATTAATCTGTTACTAACGATATTATACGAATGTTTGACGATTTCTGATGTTCAGACCCGAGGATCGCAGGAACGAATCCCGTCGTTACTAAATCATGACACAGGATATACTGTTATGATGTTACAGGATATAAGTACTGTTGTGATGTCACAGGATACACTGATGTGACGTCACAGGCTACACTGATGTGACGTCACAGGATATACCGTTGAGACGTCACAGGATACACTGATGTGACGTTACAGGATACACTGATGTGACGTCACAGGATATACGGTTGTGACGTCACTGGATACACTGATGTGACGTCACAGGATATACTGTTGTGACGTCACAGGATATACTGTTGTGACTTCACAGGATACACTGTTGTGACTTCATAGGATACACTGATGTGACGTCACAGGATATACTGTTGAGATGTCACAGGATACACTGATGTGACGTCACAGGATATACTGTTGTGACGTCACAGGATACACTGATGTGACGTCACAGGATATACTGTTGTGACGTCACAGGATACACTGATGTGACGTCACAGGATATACTGATAAGACGTCACGGGATACACTGATGTGACGACACAGGACATACAGTTGAGAATGTCACAGGACACACTGTTATGACGTCACAGGATACACTGATGTGACGTCACAGGATATTATACCGTTGTATCGTCACTCCTGTGACGTATTTTTTTTATGAAATAAGGGGCAAACGAGCAAACGGAACACCTGATGGAAAGCAACTTTTTTTAATGTAATAAGGGGGCAAACGAGCAAACGGGTCACCTGAAGGAAAGCAACTTCCGTCGCCCATGGACACTTGCAACATCAAAAGAGCTGCAGGTGCGTTGCCGGCCTTTTAAGAGGGAAAAGTGAAAGGTAAGGAAGGGAATACGGAAGGGTAGGGAAGGGAATAGGATAGGGAATTGGGCCTCCGGTAAACTCACTCACTCGGCGAAACACAGCGCAAGTGCTGTTTCACACCGGTTTTCTGTGAGCCCGTGGTATTTCTCCTGTCGAGCTGGCCCATTTGTGCCGAGGCATGGCTCTACCACGTTATAAAAGTTCCGTCGCCCATGGACACACGCAACATCAGAAGAGCTGCAGGTGCGTTGCCGGCCTTTTAAGAGGAAATAGGGGGGGGGGGGGGATAAGGAAGGGAATAGGGTAGGGGATTGGGCCTCCGGTAAACTCACTCACTCGGCGAAACATAGCGCAAGCACTGTTTTATGCCGGTTTTCTGTTAGCCCGTGGTATTTCTCCGGTCAAGCTGGCCCATTCGTGCCGAAACATAGCTATACCACGTAAAAAATCAATTTTATAGTGTTGTGACGTGACATGCGACGTCGCTAACTGCCGGGTCATTATGACCCCGCACGTGTTAAACTGTTCACCCGCAAACCAGGCGATTTATTGCACTATTAGGTTTAACACATTTCAGTATAGAGTCTAGGTACACTAATAATAACGTAAACATTTTCAGGTACTTGGTAAGGAAGACATTACATATTTTGCAAATTACTACATGGCTCGGTGAACTTCGTATCACTTTCTTTATCTAACACAAACATTCCCTAGACTTTCACAAATATTAATTCAAGACTAAAATTAGCCAAATCTGATCTACGGATGCGAGACCTGGACGCTAACACTCGATGAAGAGAATAAATTACTGGTAGCCGAAAGAAAAATCCTCCGCAAGATCTTGGGCCCGGTGAAGACAGGAGACGAAGGAACTAGAATCCGAACCTACGCCGAATTTAAAGACCTCATGGCTGAGCCCAATATTATTGGCGTAACAAAAGCCCAGCGACTCCGATGGCTCGGTCATGTTGCAAGAATGGAAGAGGATCGTGCCACTAAAAAAATTGCGTTTCTTGGGCGTCCGATCGGGCGACGACCTGTCGGCCGTCCACGGTACCGGTGGCTAGATGTCGTGGAGTCGGACCTGCGCGATCTTCAAGTCACAGAGTGGCAAGAAACTGCGTAAGACCGCGACAAGTGGCGCAAACTCGTGTCGGAGGCCAATATCCACTTTGGGTAGCTGAGCCATCGTATTAAGTAAGAAGTAAGTGATCCACAAAATTTAAAATTCATTTTTATTTATGTAGATAGATGTAGTATGATTAAAATATAAACATTGTTTTGAACATGCAGGCCAAATAAAAAGTTTACCACTTACCACCAAGCTGGGTAAACTAGGTACACCTCGCGGTAAAAAAAATTGTACAAGTTATGTTTTTTTTTTATTATTATAAAATTATGTTACGAAACTATCTAATCTTCTTTATATGGCAACCTGGTTTGTTTTGTCTTTCTTTGTTGCCCGCCTTTTTGTTTAAAAAAGCTTCATCTTCACTTTTTATTCGTATAAATTTTAAACCGTTTGTTTCTTCCAACGTAGCAATAACAGCAGATAAAACTTGTATTCAATGAAAACACTATTTCAGTCGCATAGAAGGATATTAGCGGATTACATCAGCGCGTGTCCCGATGTATCCCGGCGGGACACGGGATACGGGATAATATACGGGCTGGCGGCAAACAATAAAAATTTCATCCCACACTCAGGATGTCTGTATCCCGTGGGAACCGGCTCAATTTACCCTCCACCTACAGGATGCTCGTCTTAATTTAAACGATAACATCAAAGGAAAACTGTATTGTAAAATGATCATTAAATAATATCTATGTTTATTAAAAAAATATAGAGACATTTAAAATGCATATTATTATTTACAAAATTTGTTTAATAATATTTTATAATATGTGCTAATTATACAGAGAAAAAGTTTATTTGCCTGTATCAAATAGACTCCAAAACGACTGGGCTGATTTAATGAACATTTGGCATAGACATAAAATAGACCACACAGCCGGACATAGTGTTCTTCCGGGATAATTTTTTATTTTTTTTTTATTTTTGATTTGATAAAAAGTATTCTATGTCCTTTCCCGGAACTCAAAGGATTTCCATATCAAATTTCAGCAAAATCGGTTCAGCGGTTTGGTCGTGAAGAGCTAACAGACAGACAGACACAATTTCGCATTTACAATAATTATAAGTATGAATGAGACACTTTCTAAACTTCTATTTATTTTACTTTAGATTAGGTTACATCTGAACTGTGGATAAAGGAGCTCGACACGACGATCACAAAACAACACTTAGCGGCTGAACCGAGCTGAGTCGCACTTTAAACTGTCGCTCGAACTCAGTCGTTGTCAATTTTCTATTGCTGAGTTCAGACTTCGAGTAATTGACCATTAAATCTGCCCCGGCGTAACGAGCCAATTGAGAACAACGAAAATTCAAAGAAATGTGGCTTTTCGTTGTGATTTTACAGTATGACTTTCTTTTCTTTTCATTCTGTCTGTTGTCAGTTCCGTCCTCAATTTGGAGTAGATGTGGAGACTTCAATATCATTATTTTCTTTACGAGTACATACTTAATAAATTTTGATATTAAATTTTAACAAAAATTAACTTGACCAAATTAACATGCTTCTTTTGTAGTTGCGCAAATATGCGACGTTTTATTTAAATTGATAGTATTATACTGGAATTTGCTTTTAACAATAAAGAGAGTTAAAACTAGTTTAAAGGTAAGCTAACATAGGGGTATGCGGACACTTAGCTCAAACGTGCGCGTCTCTTTAAAACACCTCGACTAATGACACTCCACTAAATGGCACGTAGGAGTCACTCCATTAATGGAAGTAAAAATAAACAGCTTGAAGTGAAGTCCGGACAATGACGCGCCGAGTGTCACGAGTGTAATGACGTCACGGCGACGCGAGGCCGCTCTTTGTCATCGCCAATGTCAATCTTTTGTCTCCAATTATGACACTCGTGCACCGCGTCAAACTGACCCCGCAGTAAGTGTCTGAAGAAAGTACTAAAATATCTCATCTCTACCTCGGAGATGGGAAAATTCGTGTCAATCAAGTTCTAAATAAAAATCATCATTTTTAATCGAAATTATCAATATTAACTAAATGTTAAGAATAATATGATAGAAATCTAAGCACTAAAATACAATCTAAAATATACAGATATATATACAATTTAAATATAAAACCATAAAAAGAAAAACTTGCCCAAGTCGTCCCCATCCGGCAGAGTGCCCAGCAAGCTGACAGCATTGCCACGTTGGATGGCAATTGCTATCCGCTGTGCCAGGTAGCTCCCAGCTCTGGGGTCTCGGGTGGCTTCAACAAGCTTCTAAGATATTCGTATAAAAAGCTTATGTGCCCCCGGACCCCATGCGCCTAGGGTTTCCACCCCAAACGGTTCAAATATGAGATCTCCGCTAAGGTTCTCATATTTGCGCCGCTTGAAGTTCTCTAAAATTTGAACTATCGAAAATTCAAAAATGTGTATTAAAGACAATATAGTTTTATGAGCTTAAGTAGAATGAAACAAAGACAGCTCGCGGATATTATTACCTATTACTGATGCTTTTTATGTACGGTCTACATATACGTGTCCACGCACACACATAAATAAAACTACGTACTTTGCGTCATCTTTCCTACGGATTAGTCGTGACTGACCATAAAGTAGCTTAAATAAAACATAAATGATAAACTGACTAGACTTTGTTTTTCATAGAATTGTATCTAATATTATAATATTGGGTTCAAATTTACGAGATATTTGGTTCTACAACTAGCCCTTACCGTGGCTCGGTAGCCTTAATTCGGCTCTATTTATTCCCGAAAAATCCAAAGTCATGTTCTTATTGAAAATTGATGAAATGAAAATTGTAATAAAATATTGGCCAGTCATCGTGATTAAAAGAATACGCTGTTGGCTTGTTTTTGTGGCGAGGTGTCGTGACTCGGCTGGTTCGTGGCGTTTGTTTGACTTTTTCATTGAAGTTTTTAAGACCTCAATTAGGGGGTTATATTTTTCAAGAGGTGCCGTCTGCTCTTCATTCTTTTCTTTGCCTTTTTTAACGCAACGTCCTATTTCATTTTTAGAAAACTGTGCTGCTTATGACCAGTAACTTATTTTCACAATAATATTAAGTTAGCATTAGTTTTACTTCAGTATCATATTTGAAGAACATAGCTGAGCTACGCTTTGGTATATTTGTATTTTGCTTGCAATAAAATATTCAAAAGGAATGAAGAATCACGTGCGCCGGATGTAGGGGAGTGCGGGGACTGTTGGTATACCCGGGAGACCGGGGAGACTTGATTCCCGGGGCGAAATCCAATCGCGTCAGATCCCCCATTCTCCTCTCAATAACACGGTAACGCGTCTATCGAATTATGCCTAATGGGGGGTGTAATGTGGAAAACTTTAGGAAAACACTCCAGCTGTAGTTCGATTGTAGTTAAGAACTCAGGTTAGAATAAATCGTAGACTTTAAAGTGTGAAAGTCCTTTAACTACTTTTTTACCTTTATTTTCGGACTTGAAACGTTTCATATTTTATATTTGTTACTTAATTAATGCGGTTGTTCAAATTTTACGTATTTTACCGGCTTCAAAAAGGATCAGAATGTAATAATTAAACTGTAATTTTCGGACCAGTAAATAAACATTTCAGTCAAAAGGAATATCAAAAATAAAGTAGATAACTCAATTACCGTCACTTCAGTAGGACATACAATCTACATACTATAAAATAATCACAGTAACGAATACAAATTAACTGCTTCAAACAGAAAAATTAACTTTAATGTACACTCTCGCAACAATAAATATTTCCCTGATGACAGCGAAACCTGCCGCCATCACGAAAATCGTTTCACGTTAGTGTGATACTTGTTGTTGTAAATTAAATTATGTGCATAATTTAAATTGTAGATGGGATATCGCTGTCATGAGAGTGAAGTATTAAACATAGCCAACTGTTCACAGAAAGTCATCAATTACAGCGCGCACTGGATTTAATCCCAAAATAACATTAAAAACGTCCAGGCGGAAATGAATACTGTCTATCCACGTTGGCCCATGACCAACGATGGCTTATTCGCCTACGGTTTCCCATGATAATATAATAATATTATAATAATAAAATTTATGGACGCTTCATACCGTCAGTCTGGCCCCGTGCTAAGTACCCGAAGGACATGTGATACGGGTACCAGACAACGGATATGTAATATTTATTACTTTAATTATACTATACATAATGTATTTAAGAATTTTATTATAGATACACATATTTTATATACATCCATGACCCAGAAACTTTATAAAATTTATGTTCCGTCGGCAAGATTAGAACCCGCGAATCTACCCGCGCCCTATCACAAAAATGTAGATGCACACTGAAGCGATTCGGCTATAATGGCGATTGCAACCATCATTACGAAGCTATTTGTGTATAATTGACGTCATAGGTAATAATAGTCATACACTAATCATAATTCATACATCCCGTATATGTTGGTTATCAATGTGTCCATCATAAACTAGAGTGGAGGCCGCATAATCTTTCAAGCGCGAAGCATTCATAAAATTTATAGAAAAATAGGACCCATTACGCTACGTGTCATCATAATATGCGCGTCCCTAATAGACTGCGGTGTGGTGTCGTGACATAAACTCGATAAACGCAATATCTGGAGCAGGTATTAGGAACACAAAGACACAAAGGCTAAATATTAAAAGCCCGGCTGAGATCATCTCAATGGTCGTCATTACCGGCGGATCAGCCCCCCTCTTCCTCCCTGCCTCACCGTTCAACTCCCTGGAGGGGGGGAGGGGGGTAAACAAAGGCATTGTGCAGTGCGACGTGATTAGACGCCACGTACATTACACGGTTACATTACAGCACAGAAACATCGATGATGTATGATTGTTACTTGTTTCACACTCTCCCCTACTCACTTTCACTCGACTGCAAAAGGATGGTAATGACTTTGGTAGTGTAAAAAAGACTCAAGTTTTATCCATCTTCGAGGTGGAGGAGTTCTGGCCCGCCGATGTAGTTTACCGGAGGTTCCGGGAGAGGCTCCCGAACGAAGCGCGCATCACGTCGCCGAAAGAGACTTTACGTGATAAAGTGTAGTGTGATTGTGTGTGTGAATGTGTAAATAATATATATTAGTAATATAATATAATAAATATTAGGATAAAATTGTTCGGCGTGCATCTGTTGTCTGATTGCCATAACACAAGATTTACTTAGCATGGGATTAGACGACGTGATGTACGCTACCTAGCTTTTATACTATTGTATATTATTGTATGCTTAATAAAGAATTTGAATTTGAATTATTATTAGTGATCATTTGCCGCCGCTGCTGTATTTGAGTTAATGAGATGTGAAAAGATTTGACATAATGGCTCGGGTAAGCAATAAAATTACTCCGTCGGAGTTTTCAACAAACAGTTTACAAGGTGTTAATATTAAATTACATAATTGCATTGTAATTTCGTCAATTTATTGAATTCTTTATGTAACATTGTATTATAATATATGGGTTACAATAATTGCCTGAAATCGAGTAAAATATCATAAATATGGCAACATTTCGTAGTTAATAAAATTTGCGATTCACTATAATAGGAAAATGACGCTATAAATATTTAAAATACATCTTTATTTTATTCAAAATATTTATTACAACGAACTTAAATGATTTATCATGATACTATGATATTTTTACTTTATAAGTACAATAAAATATATACCTAAATAAAATTTTCAAACTCTCACCAGCGTTTATTCTTTTATCTTATAAATATTTAGCAAAAAGACAATAGATTGTATAAATTTCAATGTATGAGACAACAAAAAGAAAAAGATTGTCGGAATCCCCCCAAAACGGTCCATAAAACCCATAAAAAGCTCTGTGTATGCCAGCCGCGACACCGCCGCGAAATTCAAACAATAAAGTCATATGAAAGTTGCCGACTTGACGGGAATGCCAATACACCAATATTGATTCAAACTCGAGGATTCGCCCGCCATTTTATTAAAACTAGTCAGTGTTGCCAACTCTGAAATATTGTTTTACATATGTAAATGCGCGGAATAAATTGTTTTAGCGCCGAGCGCGATGTTTTGAAATTTTAAACCACTTTTCATAAACATTTGTAACTGCGAAGTTGCAAGCTCCGAAGTTGCTATGAAATTGAAATAACGTAGAACCTTGATAATATTATTATTATTATATTAGCTACAGTGTTTCTCGCGATTTTGTTTGCGAAGTACGAGTATAATAAGGTCATGCGGGAATCGAACATTTTATTATAAAAATTATCTTAAGTCCTTTTCGGGGACTTTTCGTAGGAAATTTTTGTTATCGAATAGACAGAATAACACTTAGAAATTACTTAGCTTTAATTAACTAGCTATTTGACCGAGCTTTGCTCGGTATTCGATTAATCACGAATAAAATGACCTTTTTTAAAAATGATTCCTAGCTAGATCGATTTATCGCCCCTGAAACCCCTATACCTATACTAAATTTCATGAAAATCGTTGGAGCCGATTCCGAGATTCCAATTATATATAAATATATATACAATAATTGCTCGTTAAGAGATGAACTAGCTGTTTGACCGAGCTTTGCTCGGTATTCGATAAAACACGAATTAAATGACATTTTTTAAAAATGATTCCTAGCTAACCTTTAAGCTTAACCCCCTATATACTAAATTTCATGAAAATCGTTGGATCCGATTCCGAGATTCCAATTATTTATATATACTAGATCCCGCGCGGCTTCGCCCGCGTAAATCAGGAATTTCACCGTAAATGAAACCGTACATTTTCGAATAAAAATAGCTATAAATACTCCTTTCGCGTGGTCTACTCTATATAAGTGCCAAATATTGCTCCAGTAGTTCGTGAGATAAACCCTTTCTAATATTTTCCCCGTTTTTACCACATTTTCCTGAGTTTCTTCGGTCGTATTAGTCTTAGCGTGATAATTTAATATAATATAGCCTATAGCCTTACTCGATAAATGAGATATCTAACACTGAAATAAGTTTTTAAATCGGACCTGTAGTTCCTGAGACTAGCGCATTCAAGCAAACATACTCTTCAGGTTTATAATATTAAGTATAGATTTTTTTGAATTATGGCTTGACAAACTCGAGCCTCGATCTAAAAGACTATGAAAAGGCGTCATCCAATCATGGGACGATGCATGGTATAATATTATGGTAGTGATGATGATGATGATGAAAATAATTTGCATAGTAGCATAATATGCTTTCCGTTCTTAAAACAACGCCGAAACTCCCAAACTTGCATCTATAAAGAATCAGGAGTTCTCTCAGCACCTTCCGAACCACGGTATACCAGGTGTACCTCGGTGCAAAATCTTACTTGTTTATAGCATATGCTTAGAATACTTCTCACGAAACCGAAGTCACCACATGTTTCCCAATAAATTTTGAGGAGTTCCCTCGATTACTTATGGATCCTTCATCAGATCACCACTTTTGTGAATATAATACCAAATTGGGATGATACTCTACATACCAAAAGAAAAATTTTGAAAATCGGTTAACAAACGGCGGAATAATCATTGAACTTAAGAAAACGAACATAACACCTCCCCCATTTTGAAAGTCGGTTAAAATTGTAGCCTATGTGTTATTCTAATGTATAAGCTATATTATTGTAAAGTTTCATTAAAATCCGTTCAGTAGTTTTTGCGTGAAAGAGTAACAAACATCCATACATCCACATATCCACACATCCATACATCTATACGTCATATAACAAACTTTCGCCTTTATAATATTAGTAGGATACAAGAATTGCTCGTTTAAAGATATAAGATAAACGCATGACTAATTCAAAACGCCTATAATATAACATCGCTTAGAAAAGAAAAAAAATTATACTAACAGAATAAAAACGTCAGATCTTTGACGATAAAACAAGGAGTTTAGTGGTTGGTTCATTTTTCACGTTGCCCGTAAATCACCGGTCGTCCCGTTTCATAATCGGCTCTATTTCACAATCGACCGTATTTCATAATCGGCCGGCCATAAATTGCCATCGGCCGGCGCTCGGTCACACACCTATAATTAATATATGCGCCTCAGCTTCTTGTAAATTGACGGATGTGTTTATTATAGTGATAAGCTGTGTAATAAATGTTTCTATTTCGATAGTTTCTTGTGCGGAAGCAGTACGTTTTGACGTAATGAAAACTATCCTTTGTTCACCCACTAGCGCTCGTAGTACCAAAAACTATTGGTCCAAGCACGGTTGTGGCGTAAGGAGGTACAAGGTAGATAGACAGGATAGTCTTGAATTATTATTTTTTTAACTTTTATTGTAAGAGTGAATTGAGTGAAACTATTCATGTATTTATGAAACCATGCACTTATTTATGTTACAGGTATTCATCATTATGATGCCAAAAAAACATCGTCCTCCTATTTCGTTGTCCCTTTTACTGGCACTCCCGGACTGTAAATTGTTGTTTTTGCGCGTTATTTATACCCAAAACTATTTTGAGTGATTGATAAGTGTTCCGAATAATAGCCCGGTTTATAACTAACAGCATTTTAGTGTGTTTGTCACTGTAGCTCCAGTCGAGAGGCCGTAACCCATCAATAAAAGTCAAATTCGCGTCCAAATTGTTAATGGCTGTTCGGCAGTTCACTGGAAAAAATATGCGGATATTCTGCAACTCGATTCTATTTTAATGGCAAGTTAATACTGCTTCGTTCTTTGTTTTATTAAGACCCAATTTCACCAACATCTGTTAGTATTATTATATATTATTTCGACGACTTCTGTGGCTCAGTGGGTGAGCGCGTTGGTAGCTCAAGCCGGGGGTAGCGGGTTCGAATCCCGCTGACAGAACAAAAATTTTTCAAAGTTCCTGAACATGGATGTGTATTGTATTAAATAAACACACCGGCAAAATTAGAGGAATATAACAAAATTTTCAATTTTTTTTTAAATTGTTCACTGATTTTTATATATATATTTATTTATTTACTAATTGATTATTAAAAAATAAATTTTATATAAATTTAGGGCATAAAAACGTGAAAAATAGAAAAAATCAGCAAAAATCAAAAAATTAAGAAAATCTTTGAAATTTCAGTAGTAAGTTTTTAAGATAAATTCTCAATTTTTATTAAAGAAATGCCATGTTAAAAGCGTGTAATGCTGGTGTAATGCCTTCTATGGATCTCAAGAGGGCCTGGATACGCCATTCCATGCTTGCATTTTAATTGCCAATCATTTCCTGTGGGATATTCTCCTACTCCTCCAGTAGCGCCAACTCGAGCTCCTGGACACATTTTGGAGCTGGAGTTTTTACTCGTACCGTTCACCCATTGATGTGCCACACGTCTTCAATCGGATCCACATCCGTAGACCACGCTGGCCTCTTCACCTGGGCTACGCCAGCATCGTTTAGGTAATAATGCCCGATTTTCTTACTCTATGGACGCACATAAAATTGAAATTACTACCTAAAACTGTGTAAAAGGCACACCATGCAGTTCCAGGATGTCGGTGCTATAGTTCTGTACTGTCAAAGTACCATCATCTATAATCATCAGCTCCATGCGGGCTCCAAATCATATGCAACTCCAAACCATTACGAAGCCTGCATCATAGGCCACTGTTTCCGGTAAGTTTGATGGCCTGTAGCTTTCCTTATAATTTATCCACATTCTTTATCGCCTGTCAATACAATATACACAGAATTTGCTCCCATCACTGTACAGCACAAGATTTCACTCACTTGTCTAATTTTGATGTTCACGCGCAAATCTTAGCCTGGCTCTTCGGTGTCCTGTTTCAAGCTTTGGTGCCCTTGCTGGCACTTTTGATTTTAATTTAACTTCTTTGAGTCTTCTTCTTACTGTACAATCACTTACACGTTCATCTTGGACCTGTTCCGATAGGTTTCGTGTCTGCATAGCAGTTTGAGGTGACTTAAGAAATCGTCTTAAGTTTTGTTTCCTTACAAAATGGTCATCCTGAACCATTGTCACCCGATACCGGCCTTGTTCTCGTCTCCGAACGTAAGATCCAGTCTCTCTGAAGCGTTGAAAGTTACGATGAACCACGGAAGCCGACACACCTGGCCTGACTGACCGAACGGTAGGTGTGACCTTTCTCTATCGTGGTTACAGCTCTAGCTGTCGCAGAAGCTGGGAAATCACTAATTTTGTATCTAAGCAATGTGTTCTTCCAAAAACCAAACAATCAAATGAGCATACTTTGCACCCCGCTAAAACGCCATTCTTATCAGGAACACTTACAACGTCAATAATCGAAAAACACTTATTAGGGCATAATTGCTATAAAAACCTATCAACTTGGTAGTTTTGTTCAATATTTTATTTCTTGAATGAGCTTAGAAGCTATAAAAAAGGCTTTCAGACAGGCCGGCCCACTTGAGTTCAAGTTTTGGCCCTTTTTACCAATGTTCCGCTAATTTTGCCAGTGTGGTATATGTATCATATAATAAAAATCTTAAATATGTATGGTATAGAAGTATTAAATATATTTCCGTTGCCTGATAACACAAGTCCATCAGGTACTTACCACGGGGCCAGACTGACGTGGTGTAAAGCTTCCATAGATATTACATTATTAACAGCTTGTTAAAATGTCATGTCTTCTCTTTTATTCATATGAAAAATGAAAGAGGAAACGTGATACTAATTCGTGCATTTTTAACAGTTGTTGATGAAATTGGACCTTCGACCTTAACTATTCAGGCTTCATACAACAATTGTTTGGACAAATGTTTTTAATATTAGTAGCCTATAATAATAACTAAAACTAATTTATTAAAGCTGGCCATAATATACTTGCCGGATTACAAACTAGCCAATTTGTAAGGCAAACAGTTAAATTCCTAAAAGCGCCGCACTTAAAGATGTAAAAATGAAATTCTTGTGTTATAACTGTGAACCCAGCTCAAAGACTTTGTGCGCTTTAAACTTGGGATTCCTTACATAATGTACGCCACTGACGTTGAATTATAAGAGAAGTGGTAATTGTTTTAGCTGGACGTAATTAAGTTTTCAAATTCGAATCAAGAATTTGTTAGAAGCTTGCCTTTAACTCCAGAATATTAGACAGGATTTTTCCTATTTAGCTTTTCCGTCATGTAGCGGTTAATACGGTGATTAAATATTTAATTGTATTTTTCTGTGAATCACCGTGGTATCATAATATTTATTATCTATGTTGTATTCAAAAATATAATGTTACCAATTAACTGCAAACTGTTTAGCTTAGTGCATCCCCATCAAAGCTTATAATTATAATCATATTATTCCTTTAATAAAACTGTAGATTGTTATTTTATTTTAAACAAAAAGGAAATAAAAAAAAACTCTAACTCGCACGTCGCCCCCCTTATTTAATTGATAACTAAAATAATTATTATTTTTACAAAGTTTTTGCTTATCACATACTTACTGAAGGGTATTTTATTGTCCTCTGAGCTTTCAGAAAACGCAAAGTTATTTTATTTCGTACTTCCTTAACTTTTTTACATAACAAGTAAAATCACAATGGCCGTAACATCCAAATTGACCCTATAGATATCTCGTATAGTACACTTTACTGACGTGTCGGTTCCCGCACGGTTCCCGGGGGAGCTATCCCTGAAGTTTGCGGAACCCTCACCGTCCATCACCATCCATCCACTCACTACCCTTTATATTACAATGCCAATCTCGTATTGGGGCGTGAAATACGATTCTTATGTTGATTTTGCAACTCACCTAACCTGTATGTGTATTTGTTGGGTTTAATCAAACCATACGTCAACATTGTGTCTGACAAAATCTAGAACGTCATGTCGCGTTAGATTTATTTCGCAACAAACGAGAAAAATATATTTCTGGTAAACAATTATGCTTGCATGTAATAATATCTATAAACGCTTAATGCCAAGGTTTTTATTGCCAATTTTACCGTCGGCAAAACTCAACTTTAATTACAATTTAAAAGGCCATTTGAAACAAAATTTCTCAGTCAATCGTTACCAAAATCTACAATTACAAGTTTCGCCCTACTTGATACACATTATCCGATATTCTCCAGACCTGTGACGTCACAGCGTCAACTTATTCTGAGTGCATTGTTATAAGTTCACCAATGTAACGGCGCTGCGGGACTTTAACCGACTTACAAAATGAGGTTAGCAGTTTGACACGTACTAATGGAGTTGGAGAGGAAGAATTTTAAATCTGATTGCAAAGATGTAAAAATGTTTTACAACTTTCCGATATTATATTATTATTATATTAGAAAAGGAAGAGCTTCCGACCGAGCGAAATAGCATGCTCGGTCAGGCCGAAGCCCACTGACGTCATTTCAGACGTTGTATATAATATCTTGCCGTTCTCCGAAACTTCGATAGCGCGATGCAGAATTGTTAGGGGAATTGTGGGTACCCCACACTCCCTTATTTTTATCAAGTAATGGTAGGGGTAAATAAGGTACAAAATATAGATATTAGATAGACCATAATTAAATTTTGAAATCAAGAATAAAGGGTTATTCACTCTAACAATTTCGACATAAGCTTCTATTTACCGAGGCCAAAAATATTGTTTTACTGAGAATAAATTATAAATAACTGGCGATCTACGATTCTCCGAACTGAGACTTAAATGTATAATGAAGGTATCAGAATTACGTAAATGTAAATGTTTTAAAATGAATTTTCACAAAATTTAAATATTATAAAAAAATCACTTGTCACTTTTGATTTTCCGACAGCATTTTAAATTTTTTTCAACATACTTAAGTAACAATTTTACTTACATATATGTCGTAGGATGATTTGATAAATCCGTGTTTTCGCGAAATCCCTAGAATTTTCGCGAAAATTCTAGGGATTTCGCGAAAACACGGATTTATCAAATCATCCTACGACATATATAAGTAAAATTGTTACTTAAGTATGTTGAAAAAAATTTAAAATGAAACAGTAAACGTCCTTTTTCATATACCTATGTATATACATAGGTATATGAAAAAGGACGTTTACTGTTAAATTATAACTCGCCCATATTTCTGCTGCGCCTAGTTTGGGGGAAAGAAATGTCTTTAATTTAATTTTAAACTTATTTGGAAACAATTGATTTAGTTTTTTAAATGCGTGAATTTGGCAAACATCTACTGTCGTCGTCATTACAGCGACTAGTTAATCCATTGAATGAAACAATTTTATTTAATGACTAAATGCCAACTAGTCAAGTCTTTAACTGTAAATTAAACGGTTCCATTCAATGAACTCGCTAGTCATTCAATTCAAAAAGCAAATTCAGCCAGATGACTGCGACATACAACACCTCAGAGGATTGCCTGTAATTAATATCCCCGTCGTAAACAGAGTTCATAAAATCTCACGACTTCCTGAGGTCATGACACTGGGGACCTCAGGTCAGACACAGGGGGAGGGGTCAATGGAGTGGTCATTACGACCCCAAAAACCGTAACGATAATGGTACATGGGGATGGGGGTGAGTTACACATGTAAGTGTGATTTAACGATGCGTGTATACGTTGTTGAGTTGAGTTGTCACTCAGTGATAACGTTAAAGAGGTAGCGGTCATTGATAAGAGATTTTTAATATAGTTCCTAGACTAGTAAGGTCGCGACAGTACAGATTGCTGGTGCATACGAGTACCCCGTCTGCCGTCATCAGTGAAAAGGTTTTATGTAGTGTTAATAAAAAAGCTTAAATATTTCCAAACCTAATTGAAAATTTAGTAACGATGTAATTTCAAGTTAAAACAAGCAAGTTCCCTATTTAAATCCAAAGTAGTGAAGATATGCCACCCCACTCTACTAACACATGAAAACTGACAGGGCCCTCGGAAATTTCCCAATGAACCCTATATTTTTATGACGTCACAGTCTCGGGTTTCAAATTCTTATCAAAGGACATTCTAGCCTCGGCGCGTACTTTTATTATGTACTATGGCTTATTACATACAGATTTTATCGGTTTTATACTTATTGCACGATGGTGTTTGGCTTGGGTCACATATTCGCAAACTACGTATTCGTGCGAAATTTAAGAAAGAAGACTTATCGAAAACGCTCCAGGGGCCTGATTCTCATGGCTCAAATGTGGTTTCATACGCAGACTATATTATTAGTGTGCATACAATATGTTATCACGTGCGAATGACACAGCTTTGCTTCGAAGCGATATTCGAGGTATAAAAATCTTGCTAGTTCGATTTCACGCAAGCGAAAAAAAATTGCGTGTGGCTTCGTTACGCAATCTCAAAAATGTTGCTCAAAGTAGGTACTTTTTTGAACGTCAAATCTCAAACGACGCTTAAAGCTGAGGCTTAACCTACGCGTCAGTGACGGAGCGTCCAGTTGCGTCACTGACGCGTAGGTTTGTTCTAAGCTTAAAACTATCGCAACATAACGTTAACGTGTTACCACTAACAGCCGTTCCCAATATTCAACCTATATCTGGTTTGACATACAACCGATCGCAGCTAACATTAAATTGACATAAAATATATGTAGCTAATGTCTAATGAGAGCTATTCCTATCTCTAGTAGGGCAAAACCAGAGATAGATCAAATATTGGGAACGGCCGTTATACTACTAGTGTGCTATATGTACCTGCAGCGTGTTATACATTTACAATTAATATCCACGAATTCGCAAGTAACTACGCGCTTTCGGAACGAGGTATAAGCCTAAGCTGGGGAAATTTTATAAGATTGTTGATTATCTAAACTGTAAAAAGAAGATCATCTTTATGTCAGCATTCATGATTTCAAATTGATTTTAACCGACAACGGTAGTAAGTGTCATAATATTAATGTCTGGGTCTTAAAATTTACAAACGAATTAAAATAATAATAACTAACGTTATTGATTCTTCCAAATGAAGGTGAGATTATTTTTAATGTATAAAATCCGTAATAAATAAATGTTGAAAATTCTACTAAAAGTAACTAAAAACTGCCCATATTATTTAAATCATTATTCAGCCATAACAACTCACTTTGTCGCCAAAAGGCAGTTTTCCTTTACACAAAGACTCAAGTTAGGCCAATCGCATAGGGCAGGAATTATTGCCTTAATTATTAATTAGTAAAAAAATACTGAATTATTAGTAAAATTCATAAAAACAAAGTGAAGTTTGCTATCCTGAAGCCGGCCGGTCTTGTACGACCGGAAACGCTCGTCATTTTATTTCTAACAGATCTTCAAAAGTCATAATCTCAAATCGTGTTCCCGGCATTCTAAATTCAATATTTAAAATGAACCTATATTTTAAATTATTCAATCCTGAAAGTATAGAATTCAGATTATTATGAATCCAAACAGGCATTTAGACTGTGTAATGGTATCCTTACTGTGCCCATATCTTCCTTTCATCACATTAATAACTGCCAGTCACCTCAGTGATGGCCGCTTACTTAGGTTTTTCACCGCCAACTTTTCTAGTAGCCAGTTGATATCGATTATTACTTAAGTTAAGTTGAAGAAAGCTTAGTGTTATCTGATATAGTTAGAGCTACGAGTCTTCAAAAGAATGAAAATTGAGTACAGAATTGGTTGAGGTTTAGTCGAGTTTCGAAACAGGTACTAATGAAGAATAAGAATTATTTCATACTTTTTAGATCATATTTTTAAGAATTTTATTGTTTTTACTTTGGAAGTCGGTTTAAATTTTTTGTTAAACAATAATCTTTTACTCTTTTTAGTTATCTACAAGATACGGCTTGATGCGTAAATAACCATTACGAATGTTAACTATTCACATTATGTTACTGTAAGCGAAATTGGGGTAAATGCTTGCAGTTATCTAAGCGAGTTGCAATATCCAAACTTTTATCTTTAAAGGTTCAGGAGTTCTGTTCAGTGCCTTCGGATCAAGAGACACCTTCATATGAAATTTCACTTATTTGTAACATACTAGCGACCCGCCCCGGCTTCGCACTGGTATAAAATATATTATAGCCTATGTACCACTCACTGAAAAAATTATTAAAATCGATTCAGTAGTTGTTAATTATATTCATTACTACCCGTGGCCCGCATCGGTCGGTAGTCGGTACCTACTGCCGCAATAGCTGCGTCCCGCAAATTTTAAATCTCTAATATCTTCGAAAATATTCAATTATATCATATTCTGTAAAGGGTCATATAGATCTATATTAAATCCGTAATGTATTTAAAGTATTTAATTGAATAAGGATTATTGCCGTATTGGTTAAAATAGCTTCGAAAGTTAGCCATTATTTCAAGTTAAAAGAAAATGACAAAAAAAATGTTATTGTGAGATATCCATAAGAGATAGACATACCGTCGCGGAGTTTTCTGTAGACCTTTTCATAATATACAATACTTTTGTTATATTATACCTTATGTTGATAAATCTCGTAGGGTTCAGCCTGCGTTTGCAATGTATATTATGTATGTGTAATAATTATTAACGATATCACATTAGAAACCCAAAAATAACAGTTATTCTCCATTACTTAATGAATGTTATTATATTTATGAAACTTGCTATTTAATCACTCTATCTATTAAAGAAAACCGCATCAAAATCCATTGCGTAGATTAAAGGGAACAAAAGGGACATGAGGGAAAAAAGCGATTAGAAATTGAGATTCTATCCTATACAAAAAGACAAGATTTTTGAAAATCGGTCCACAAACAGCGAAATAATCATCAAAATCATCTGCTTCGATGCAAAATATCATGAAAAGTAACAATAAATGTGTCAAAATGTGATGATGCATGACATAATTATAGTTGTGATGATGATGATTAATCAAATTGATATATTGGCTTATGCTTTCAGTTGTTTAAACAGCGCCAAAAACCCCAAACCTGTATATATAAGAATTCAAAAGTTCTGTTGGGTACCTTCGGAACCAGGGTAACCTGGTGCGAATACTTCAGAAAAAATCGAAATCACTTTATTATGTTTCCATACAAATTTCAAGGATCCTCGATTCCTCATAGATTCCATCATCAGATCACCACTTTTGTGAACATGGTACCAAATTCGAGTTAAACCCTATATTACATTAAAAAAAAATTGAAAATCGGACCACAAACAGCTGAGTTATCGTTGAACATACAAAAAAACCTCCTTTTTGGAAGTCGGTCAATAAAAAATATCCACAGCCGAACATATAACCTCCTCCTTTTTGGAAGTCGGTTAAAAATGAAGTACGCTTTCGCACACGACCAAACCCATGAAGGCTTCAAGATTACCGGCAAAATGAACGGTCCAGCAGATTTTCATTTCAACTGAAATTGCGGAACTCCGCAAAATTACAAACCCTAACTGTACGACTTTCGGAATAAAAAGTGGCCCGTATGTTAATCCACGCTACAAATTACTCGTGAGCCAAATTCCAATGAAATCCAGTCGTTCCTGGTATAGTGACTTGCCCGGCTTTGATATATTCGGGCTGATGTGGCACTACAGCGTTATTATCTTTCGGGAGTCGCATTTCATACGATGATGTTGACGGGACATTAATATGTATATTGATAACTATGTAATATGTATATATAGACGTATCATGTTTTGTAGAGTGGTACGTAAATTAAAGTTATTTATTATAATGCTTACTTCTGCAAGAATAAGTATTTCCGCAATTAACTTATGCTGCCTGACTAATAAAAAGATTCATGCTGTACATACAGACATTATAGTTTTTCAAAGTTTCGTCTTTGTCTGTATGTTATTTTCGTAACGTATCAGACACGGATAAAATATTTAGTTACTATAAAATGTGTAATTAGTATTTAAAGTAAGGTTTGTTTTATTTGTAAAGAAAAAAGTTTTATAAAGTAATTGCTTGGAAAACAGTAAACCAAAACCATGTATGTACCTATAATTTTTATCATATTTTAAGGGGTAGAAAATATAGTGTACTGTAAAGGCATATTAGCAACCTATATTCCATACAATAGCTATACAAATTTTCCCCTCACATGATATATTGTGCCGCTTATTCGCATCGACGCGAACGATCAATCAAAACGCGCGTTTGACAGGCGCTGATGATGATGAATTAAAGTTTTAATTCAAATCGACGTCCGCAATCCGCATACAAATGGCGAAATCAATTAGTAGGTAGCTCCGAATAAAGTTATCCCCGAACAAACAAACTTCCCGGACTCCTAAATTATACGGAACCATTCACGTTCCATCTGTTAAAAAAACAATTGCTTACAACTCGATGAATGGGCTGCATAATTCAAACTTGTGAAAACCAATGGGCAATTCGGAAAAACTTTAATAACTACCCGCACTTGCTCATTGCAACACGTGAGTTTGTCTACAAAATCGGACAGGATACGTATTTGTCTTTGAGCTCGTGATCATCTTTAATAGATCTCATGCCAACTTAGCGAGTTTCGTAAAAAATCCGCGGAAGACGTGAAAAATCACTATGATAGACTAGATAAAATAATAATCTAATTACTTACGAGTTAGATGAAATATCTCCTCCAGAAAGTCCTAGAGCACACTTTCACAAAACTCGAGTATATCAGCACTGTATATTATAGTCGCAACACGCACAGTTTCACAGCGCACAGAACTCGCGTGGCGCCCAACGTGGGGCGCGAGATGCGTACGGCGCGGAGGTCGCGCGGCTACTGCGGCCTGCGCGCGCCCGGCCCCCCGCGCCCCGCCCCGCCCGCGCGTTGCCCCCCGCTCGCCTGCGGAGAAAAATACCCGTCAACGTAACCTTCCGCTGTCAGCGGCCGGGCCGAGCTCGCGGCAGCTCCTCGCGGCTCGCGCTCATTTACGAGACCCAATGACTCACGTGAGCTCGAGGCTCATCGCCCCGCCAGTGTCGAGGCCCCAATCGAACGCGAATAAATTCTCAGAAAATTTATTCACGTTACATCAAAGACGCCCTCGAAGCTTTCGTATACGCTCCGTTTGCGCAACTTTTACGTGGTCGTAGAGAGCTTAATGCTCTCTTTGAGCTTTTGTTTACTCGATTTTTGTACGATCGGCCCAGCTGAGCTCAGGTTTGTAGGTCAAAAATTAAAAAAAGAATCCACGCTGTATTGTGTGGACCCGGCAGACTAGATTCAACGGGGTACCCGCCTTTTAAAATATTTTTTTTTTAAATTTGATGTCGGATTAAAATCTTCCACATAGAATCGTTATGTTAGTTTCATAAAAATCATTCGCAATTACAAGTAGCGAGAAATTCTCGTTTGCTAGTCCGATAAGTTATTAGGAATCCATCCGTTGAATTCGAGCGAATTGTAGTCAAAACATATTTTCTGCGCCGAGGTTTGCAGTTTTAGTATTTTATTTGCTGCAAATAAAATATCCGAAAGCCACCGGCTTCCAATTCGGTTCGTAGATAGCTCCGCTACGCCGTAGCGCTACAGCGTAGAGCCGCTACGCCGGAGCTACACAAAGGTGACAATGGGTCCCCGATCCAAAGAAAAGCATCACAACACTAATATTTCAATGGGAGTTCCGTACCTTACTTATCTTCGATTCCGGTGTTAGGCACTGCACGCGAAAATGAACCCTAATTTCAGAGTTGAGAACCTAATTTCGACTGGAGGTGAATAAGTTTCATTTCTGATATATTATTGTTATGCGATTCTAGCGTCTGCGGGTTTGCTGTTAAGGTGTATTTTTGCTCGGCAGGTAATTTTCTCACCTCCTAAGTCGTTTCTTTTCACGAGGCAGGTAATGTTCATTACCCATTCTTGCAATTGTTATTATGGATTTGAACCGCCGCTGTGATTGATATATTTACATTTTGCTCTATTGTAATGAAGCTATTTTCGAAGTCGTTTTAATAATGGTCATTTCGTTCTTGTGAGTGTATAATCTTGTATATAAAATTCTCGTGTCACAGTTTTCGTTGCCATACTCCTCCGAAACGGCTTGACCGATTCTCATGAAATTTTGTGAGCATATTGAGTAGGTCTGAGAATCGGCCAACATCTATTTTTCATACCAAAAATTATTTATATAGCAAAACAAGGTTTGCCGGGACAGCTAGTTATTTATATAAGGTTGAGCGTTATTTTTATACCCAATTATATTTCTTTTGTTGCCCTGGTGGCTGGTCTACAGCATTATTTCTACTCAATAGAGTTATTGACTTAACCTTTCATGGTCATATTAGATTTATGATTTTTGTCCGAAATTTGTAGGAACTGTACATTTCGCCAAAGCTTACCTATAAAATCAGTTGATAATGACAACAATGAACCTATATAATTACCGTCTGTATTTGTAACTATAACAACGTGACTACCCTTAGGGATTGGACGATGAATGTGACACAGTTACTGCCCCTACAGTTGGGTTGTAAATCCAAACAAATAATATAATATGGGGAATGGAGATGCAGATGTATCTTACGACTTCTAACATTACGCAAAAACTTGTAAGATAAGATAAATGGAGATTTTTGGCCATAAACAAAGTAGCAGACAATATCTGAAAATTAATAAATTTCTTTTTTTTTAAAGTAAAAAACACAATATTACATAATGTAACTTTCTTTTAGCAACTCACCTAAAATACATTAACAACTTCCACTAAAATATATACCGAGTTTTTAATTAACCAAATAAACTTTTTGTATAAAATAAAACGCGGTGTTTTGGCCATCACAACTTCGCCGCGTACAACTTTTTGCTTCATTTATTTTTAATTTTGTACCAACTACCTGCTGACTGCGTTTAAAATTCTCGTTTTGAGAATTGTAAAAATAAGTACGTACTGTCCATTCGCGTTGGCAGTGAATCTAATGTATTGATCAAAATAGCTTACTTCGATTGACTCATTAGATTAATCGGTATTAAAGTATTTACTCTTAAATGACCCCCTACATACTTAAAGTCAATGGAATATCAATATTTTGAAAAGTACGGTATTCCTCGGGCTTTGAGTACACAATAGGAAATTTAGGTCGCCAATGTATGTAGGAAGTATGAATTATTACTAGATGTTTCTACATAATATATATGCAATTTCGATGTACTAAAACTCTCCTTTTCAAAACAAAAAAAAAATATATACCATTGCCTATGAAAGAAACACTTTTATGTTCATATTGAAACTGATTAGTTAAAAAAGGTCAATACTCGTGTCATATTTAATATAATAGTAATGCGGGCGTTCAAAAATCATCGTTCTTACAGACGTTGACCTTTCTTAAGTCCAGGAGGAACGCGGAAGGTATAACATGACACCTCAACTCCCACGTGGTGACCTTACTCCACCTCTGACACCAGGGGTCATGGGACTCACGGGTCAATCTCCCAGCAAGAGTCTTAGTATTTCCTTATTTATCCTAAGAGGCTTTACAGATAATAATGTAAAAATCTTTAAAATTATTCCTCAGTGAAAGTCAACTTTAATACCTCGATCGTGGGAGAATCACAGACACAATAGATTATCAATTGTTGTGCGGCACCCGAGTGCCGCTTAGGAGTTGATGGGTTTAATTAAATTAAATTTATTTTGAAGAGTAGTTTGTAAGTTTTTTTTACCTATTTTTTTTGTGATGCGCGAATTAAAGTGTATCTGTGTAAAACCTTTTCAAACCGCCGAACCGATATTGCTGAAATTTGGTATTGAGATACTTAAAGTCCAGGGATAATAGGAAGACATAGGATACTTTTTATCTCGGAAAAATATCCGGTTCCCGCGCGATAAATGAATCACTGCAAAGAAAATGCGGGCGTTATCTATTAACCTATCAATCCCCAAGCGGCAGCCGGCTGCCGCATAGCAATTGAAAATCTATTGTGTCTGCGATATCCACGGTGGAGGTGCTACTGAAATAAATCTCAACCGTTTTGAAGGTACTTTAGTGTGTGTTGTGTAATGAAAACATTGTAGTTGGTACTTAGCGCGGAGTTAGACCGCCTCCCGCCTGCAACTTCCCCATCTCGATGTGTTTACTGTAACCCGTCTCCGTAACTCCACTTAACTAACTTACCTCTACTTAGTAACAACAATCTTTCATGAAAATTATTAAAAAAAAACTATTAGAAATAACAAAATATGAATGTGTCGGTTATACACTTAAAGCAGAATAGTGGTATGCCAAAATTTAGCACTGTACAGTGTACTAGATTACTTCCACAACTCCATCACGCCAAAATTCGGTCATTGCGCGTAAACCGTGCATTTTTCCCCAACAAAAACTATCCTATGTTCTTTTTCCGGGATTCAAAGTATGTGCATACCAAATTTCATTAAAATCGGATCAGTGATTTAAGCGCGAAGAGGTAACAAATAGACTGACGATACATTTTCTCATTTATAATATAAGTATGGAATTACCATGTCGTTAAAAATAAAAGAAAAGTTTGTTTGCAATGAATAATCTCCAAAACTACTAGAGGCTTAGATGTTGAGTATATACAGTTCATGTAGTATGTGATTTTTCGCGTACAGAATCGCTATGTTTGTCTAGTATCTAGTAAGTTACATAATAGTTTAATAAATAAAATATTAGTGAGCGTAATAAATAGTATTATTTTGAATCAATTATTCCAGTAAATAGGATAATAAACTATTACAATATTATAGTTATAGTATTCCGCCAAACATAATAATGGCAATGGTATTATGCTCATAGGTTCCATTAAATATTGACAGAGGTCCATGATATTATTACATACACGTGCGGTGTGTGCGGTGGCCGAAAATAACACTTTTGAACTTTATTTCCAGGTGATAAGGTCGAAAGAGGGTAAGCTGTGATCCCACTTATGATTGGCAATTTGCTTATGTCACATAATAATCTTATTTTTTATGTCGTAGGGTTCTGTAGTTACGTCCCGAAACCCTTGTTGACTATTTACCTTTATTTACTTTAGCTTTGCAATGTTCGTCTTCAATCTACTGTCACCGTAACTTAGCATAGATAATATTATATGCTACGAACGGGTAGATCACCTCGTGGAATTTAGAGGACATCAATATTATGAACTAGGCTAAATTATTAGTACATTGGACAGTACTAGTCATTGGACAGAGCATAAAAACACAATATTTATTAAGGTTGCTTTAAAAACTGCCTGTTTTTAAAGTAATAGAACGCCTGATTTTTAAGAAAAACAGGTAGTTTTTAAAGCTACCTTAATAAATTAGTGTTTTTGTACTCTGTCCAATGACTAGTACTGTCCAATCACTAGTCATGTTCACCCTACTAGAAACTCGATATCAGTAATTTCCCCTTCATTATGTAAACTAACAATATGGAGCAGTAATGTTTCTTTGCTCACCGACAAAGCTGGCATACAATCTCCATATTAATAATCATTTTACCGACATGGAATTTTTAATAACTTTAAACATTAAAATGCGACCGCCGGTGCGGCGGTTGATGTTGAATTTCATAATACAATATGAAATTCAACATCAAATGCGTTTATTATCAATATTAAATAATAATAAAAAATCAACAATACTGCAATACGTATAAAATATTCCAAATGGTCTAGTTTGAAAATATATCAGTGCATTTTAATTAAAATTGTCCACATTGTTTTGTACAAATTCCAATGTACAACACAATGTGGACAATGTCTCATAATGCCCGCAACATTACTTTACATAAATTCGTTAATAATATTTTATATTATTTCCCAGAACTCAAAGAATCTTTATACCAAAAACAAAAATTGATTCAAGAGTTATTTTAGCTTGGCGGGACAGATAGATAGAAAAAAAGAGGCACTTTCGCATTTTAGTACAATACATAATATTGTATTAAAAATGCGAAAGTGTTCTACATAGTAGAGAAAACACAAACATTCTATACTTTTTAAAAGTGATATTTCAAGGTCCATAATAATTAACTTTGACGCCTAACAATTTCATCATCAGCCAAACAACTCCTGCCTGCATTCATGCATATTATTGTAATAACATAAGAGGCTTTAAAAAGGCTCTATAGTTGTTCTAATCACGTCGTGGAGCATATAATAGTATTATAATAGTGTTATAACAGCGTTGTGGCAAACTTTTAATTGCCACCGGTCCGCCTAGCATATTTTCGTTCTATTGTGTAGGTGCTTTGTGGCTTGCATTTTGTGAGTTGAGATTGAGTTAGTCTAAATCTGTTTCCAATTATCTTCTACCAATACTATATTAGTTACTATATGATATGACTGTGCTGTACTAAGTACAGATTTTGTTTGTAAGTACAGTGTACAGTTTACAAACAAAATCTTCCCTGTTTAAAATATTACTTAGTTTAACCTAATAATAACTTTTATTTTGCTTGTCAATTCGTCATTATACAAGGAGTAACAAAACTATACTAACTTTGGGGTGTGTGTTTGGCACTTTATATAGATTTTATTGTGAAAGTAGCAGCGCTGAAAAAACAATTTTTTGTGCTTTGTATCGGGCAGGGCAAACGCCCTAGCGTCATGAATTTTCCCATACAAAAGTTTAAAAAAATTTGCTCTTTTTGCTGTGCTACTTTCGCATTGAACTCTATATACAGGGCCCGGGACTCGTGCACACCCTGAAGTATTATCACTTAGTATTGTTAACCCTGTATATTCCCAGCACCATTCCGAAACAATTTTATTAGTCAATATCACAGCTGCTGTGCTAATCAAGTTGGTCTAGACTGTGAACTGTAGACGGCAGCTCCACCTGGGATTTAATAAACTGATATTTACACACCTGCCCACTTAGACAACTTACAGTCGATAGTTTTGACGGCAAAGTTAGAAAAAATACATAGAATTTAACACAAGAGAGACAATAACTTGTGATGTCGTATGTCATTTTTTTTTACTAAGTTTGCCGTCGAAATTATATTATTATCCAGTTTTAGTTTTCCCCCAAACAGGTGTCACTTGGTGTTTTATTGTTTGCATCACGCTTTCATAACATCTGATGCCGTCCCATGTGGCAAAGGTTTTATTGACTATTCAAAAACTTCTTAACTGAGGAAGAAGAAGGAGCTTTTTGATAAATAGATTAGAATAGAGTATTTTTAGTTACATAGCCCGGTGAACTTCGTATCACCTTCTTCCTAATAAAAATCTTTCCTGGAGTTCCACGACTATTTCGAGACTAAAATTAGCCAAATCGGTTCGGCCGTTCTCGGTTTTAGCGAGACTAACAAAATTTATCATAATTCTTTTTTATTTATAGATTGGACAAAAAAAAACAAAAGGATGAACTAAGAGAGGACCCACAGAAGTGAAGACGAAACAGCAGATCCAGGAATACATTTTCACCGAGTGCTAGAAACAAAGATCCAATTCCTATCCTACATAGCTGCAGTCAACTCTTTCTCCATCACGAATTTTCAATCAGGTCTTGTCCTGACGCGAGTTTAATATGTTTACCTGTCCAAAAAACTCCACTAAGGAACTTTACACTTAAAAAATACCCTCTTCGCACAACTTCGCTTCGGGTAAAAGTAAACACGTATAGTAAGAGTTAGTAACATCGGTAAACCGTATTCTACTTACGCCGACCTGCCGTATAAAATTGCCGTAAATAAGTGTAGAGAGACGCGCCCGAACTAACTTAGTAACTGACCATCCTCGCTAGATAGTTAAAAAACATATTATACGTCGTATATATTATGTTACCAATAGAATGCAGAATACGTTACGTGCACATTACCTAGCTAATCTGCAGAATTGATTCCCTTATACCATCCGTTAAAGTGAGAAATTTAAATGAAAATAGCTTATATTTGCACTTTACCTAGTCAGTTTGTATTCTCTTCCTTCATAAAAGTCCTAAAAACTTTGACCTAAGCTTGTCAACCTAAGAGTTGTTGTTTTAGTTGTTTTTTTCTAGTTGATACGATCTGTTATATTTTATTAGTGGAGTAACATTTTAATTAAAATTTAATAATGTGTTTCTTTGTTTATGTCCAAAAAATAAATTAAATAATTCTCTACAACTACATAACATGTTTTATTCAAACAGTAACCTGTTTTATGTAATTTATCTCTTTACTTCTCAAATACTGAATTTATTTAGATAAAGTGTATAGATTTTGGCTCTCAAATATTAAATACTATTCTGGCCAAATATAATAATATTATGTTTAGGCGATAAACGAATTTTTTGCATGATTGAAGTTGCAGCCAGCGGTTCTTTAAGTAAAGGATCTCAAATTCTTAAGAGACAGACAGACAGACGGACGGTCAGTTTAATAATTTTATAGGGATTGAACAAATATATATTTATGCCCTTTTTCCGGCACGGAACCCTAAATTGCCAAACATAATATTGTTTCAGAATTTTTTTATACATTCAAATTAAAAACTCTTCAACTGTGTACGCAGTGTAAATATTTTTTTAAATGAAATATTTGTATTGTAAACACAGTATTTTGATATCGCAGTGAAACAGTACATCAGTTCTACCATTTTTTAATCAATTATATAGCTTCGATGAGGTCTCGGTATATTGAACGTCAAACTAGTCAAAGACAAACTTGAGTCAAAATGGATTGGTCAAAACCACGAGTAAGTTTCAAAACATAATCCAGTATACTCTCCAGTGCCCAAGTTGTCTAGAATCGACGCCATTCTCTTAGTTCGTTCCGACATAAATGTCAGTGTATCTATGCTTGGGATTTTACTATGATAAGTCACACGTCATCTTAATATATTATCACTAATGGAACGCCAGTTCAAAGTTGCGTCTTTATAAGGCGCTGTGGTTGTTGCAACTACGTAAAATGGGTTTTTTAAATAATGTTTTTTTTAAAGGAAATGTCATTATTTAAGTATTAAAAAAAGTATCGTTTTAAAATTGAGAAAATTTCCTATACGCAAAGGTATATCAGTACACAATTTGAAAAATAGAAAAAGATCTCAAAGATGACTGTTATAACGCTGTTTTTATAATTAAATCATTTTATGGCAAAATTACACACTTTCTAGAAAAAACGAAAAATGTAGTACATTTGCCTTAACCTAACCTAAACGATTTGATATATTTGATTGGTGTAATACTAAAAACAAGAGGTTTTTTCTCCTATTTCCTATTATCAAGGCACGCGGCGAGCGCGTAACCGCCACTGTACAAGGCGCGCTGATATGAATGTTATTTTAATGTACTTTACGTCGATATTCGTACTGACAGACATCGACCTGCCAATTTTAGGGACTACTGGGTCTTAAGGCGTCATGATCACTAGGCAGTGTACTGGGATCGGATCTTACAAAATACATATCAATCGTTTCACGACTGTTTGACGTATGTGAGAAAACAATTTTGGTGCTCCATTTCGAATCTGCCGAATTAATGTTAGATTGAAATTTTAGAATTGGGCTACGGTTTTTCATTTGAACAGCAGATGTTATTATTAATTCACAATTTAAGCTAGAATTTTCATAAATTTGTAAAGAACGATACTAATCCATCACGTCTCATATAACAAAGGCAAAAGAAAAGTTTAAAACGCTCCAAACTTTCATAATTGCTGTAAAAGAGAAAAGAAGCGCCAGCTACAAATAAAAATATATTAAATTTTTATCAGACTTTGAAAACTTGTGTCACCGTCGCGTAGTCATGCACCATCAGTGAAATTGAATCAAAGGCAGATGGTAGATCTACGTAATTTAGTCGGGTTACGTCAAGTTCAGCCGAAAGAGCACGATTCACATTGACATAACGTTATCCAAGTAAATAACGCAGGTCAACTATGTGCCCACAAATCAATAATTGGAGTGTGCCACAAATCAAAAGCGAAGTTCCTTTGTGGTGAGAGTGCCGACTCAAGTTTTATCCATCTTCGAGGTGGAGGAGTTCTGGCCCGCCGCCGCCGGTGTAGTTTACCGGAGGTTCCGGGAGAGGCTCCCGAACGAGCCTTTACGTGATAAATTGTAGTGTTATTGTGTGTGTGAATGTGTAAATAATATATATTAGGATAAACTTGTTCGGCGTGCATCCGTTGTCTGATTGCCATAACACAAGTTTTTACTTAGCATGGGATTAGACGACGTGATGTACGATAAGCTAGGCTTGTATACTATTGTATTTGCAAAGCTATATATATATTATATTTGTATTTGCGAGCATAGAGAAATAATCAGCGACTAATTGGATTTATTGGGTATCATCGGCCACATGCGTCGTTACATAGGTATCCTAAAACACGTATACTAAGTATGAAATCCTCCAAATTTGCAGTTTTAAATGTGTTTCTCTTGTGCTCATTTCCAAGCCACTATAATAGTTATAAAATAAAGAAATCTATTGATGCATTTACTGAATGTTGATTTAAATTACAAAATAAGTTGAAGGCTTGGCTTGAATGTGATCTGAAAACTTTTTACGACAGAAGTATTTAAGCAATGCAATATTTTACTTGGCTACTTTTACATTTTATGTTTTTGGTGGGATATAGTTGACAAAATATACACCTTTACACCCAAAAATAAGTAACTTGTAATAACTGTTATGTAGTCGTGGCTATCACTTTCTATGTAAGTAACTATTTTTAGACGTTCTTTCAATAAAATAACAATAAATATTATTTTCATAGAATTTTTAACATTTAATAATATGAAGTTGCATTCTGTTAGGGTTGTTGCATGAGAATGTTGAGTAAGCCTTTTTTTCTTCAACACTGAAAACACGGACTAAAACAGTAGCAATTATTTAAATTAAACAGTAATCTCCAGAATAAATCGAGTAAATAAACTACAAAACTAATTTATCTTCAACACAATACGTTAAATTCCGTCCGCCCGTGGGACTCGTACGTTCTCGAAGAAAAACTCGAGCTCGCTCCGTCGACGGCGGCGCTAAAAAACTGTCCCCCGCGGCGCTAAATCTAAGTGTTTACTTGTGTTTAACGTGTAAACACTCTATTTACATGTAACCGGTATGCGGGGGTTTTAAAATGTTCTCCAAGATGGCCGACGTTTGAATTTTATGCATGCGGGATTCTAGGTTTTTATACCTTCTTATTAGTTTGGGAGTTTCGATTTTGCCTTAATTAATTACGTACAACAACCGTGTAAATATTTCAGAGTTTCATATACGTATAAAATCGATTCTTATACATACAATTTTGTCACCGTGTCTTTTGCTTTTGTTTTTTGGAAAAACGGCTACACTAATGAATTAATGAATGAATATACTTTATTGTGCACACAGTTACAGTAACAACAAACATACGACAAAAACACATAAAATGACGAGTACACAAAGGCGGTCTTATTACTAAATAGCAATTTCTTCCAGACAACCTTTGGGAGGAAAGGAAACAAAAAGTTGTTGGAGAAAGGGCGTTGTGCTTGAAGTATATTATCTAATTACAATTATAAATAAAGCTTAAAAACTTAACATAATACATTACATATAAATTACTATCCTATGAAATAAATACACACATAATACATATTATTATGCAATACTACATACAAAATATTATAATAAAATAAATATTTTATCAATAATATATAATAATTAATAACATAATACATATAATTATAAAATATATACATAAATACCATAATATAAGTTACGATATATATTGGCACATGAAAGTATATACAGTACCAAATAATTTAATGTCATGACTCATGTCATATCAGTCCATACTAAGATCACATCTTGAGATAGTAATCCTTGAGGGAGGAATTAAATGTATTCAAAGTTTTAGAGAGTCTCACCCTGGTAGAGAGAGAGTTCCAGAGTAGAACGGACTGTACGGAGTAAGAGGAATAGAAATATTTTGTGTGGTGGATAGGAATATCTAGGAGGAGATTTTTGGATGAACGCAGCTCCTTTCTGTCAGGGCGATGGAAGTTAAAGATGTCCTTCAGGTATTTAGGGCTGTTAGGATCGAATAGGATGGTATAGAGGAAGGAAAGTGCACGGGCATTGCGTCGAAGGCGGATTGGTAACCATTTTAGTTTATTGCGGAACTCAGATATGCGATCAAACTTCCACAAGCCAAAAACGAACCTGATTGACATATTCTGAAGGCGCTCCAGTTTGTTGAGTTGGTCTTCGGTCAAGTTGATGAAGCAGGAATCTGCGTAGTTGAGGAGTGACAGAAATAGCGATTCCGCTGAGGCTACTTTAGTAGATACTGGCAGTAAATACCGAAGTCGCTTTAGGGAATGCCACGTTAGTACACCTTCCTACCAATCTCCTTCAGTTGATATGACCAGGAAAGATGCTCATCAAAGTGAACTCCGAGATTCTTCACAACCTTACTATATGGTATAGTTACACCGTTAATTGATACCGAGGGAAGAGTGGCCCAGTCAATTCTTGATACGAGCCCCGGACTGCCAAGTATTATTAACTGAGACTTATCGGGGTTAATCAGAAGTCCATGTTCTCTGCTCCAGTTACATATAATTGATAAGTCTCGGTTAATAACATCCACGGCTGCAGGTAGCACATCAAGAGTTGACTGGGTATTTGCAGATCATTTGCGTACAAATGGAAGTGGGCAAAAAAAAAACAATGTAATAAAATTAATAAAAAGCGCAAAGAGTAATGGAGAAAGGACGCCACCTTGAGGAACACCAACAGTAGTGTCGGTCCAGTCTGAAAAGAATTCCGAAATTTTAACTCTCTGCCGACGACCCCCAAGGTAACTCCGGAGTAATTGGATTACAGAGGGAGAAAAGTTAAGAGTCGCTAACAAAGCAATAAGTACATCATGGTCGATAGAATTGAATGCGTTACTAAAATCAAGTAAAGTTAGAATGGTAAGCATCTTTTTATCCATACCAGCTCGAATGTCATCTGCCACCTTAACCAGGGCCGAAGTGGTACTATGACCTTTACGAAATCCTGACTGGTAGGCGCTAAGAAGGTGGTTATCGGTAACATGTTTTGTAAGAGTCGCTCGAGAACTTTGGATAGGAAAGGTAGGATGGATATTGGACGGAAATCAGTGATAGCTTTAGGACGAGAGGATTTTGGTAAGGGGATAATGTGGGCAGATTTCCAAGTACCTACCAGGAAAGGAACAAGTTGATATACAATAATTGAAAATATGCAAGAGGACGGGTGAAATCATGTCTAGGATTGGGATGATCATTCTGCGACTGACACCATCATCACCAACTGCACTTGAAGTTATCGCCACGAACATTATAAGCTACATAAATTAAATCATGGTAGGAGAACATTTCGGCTGAACTCTGGCCATGTTTGGCGACAGAATTTGGTCGACACGATGATGAGATCCAGCAAGGAAGGGCGGCAACCAGGAGAACAGTGTGTCGGATTGAGTGGCAATAAACTCAGGTCATAGGAGTCTAAAATAGACTTGAGGGTTTTCGATCTACTGTCATCCTTCAACATACAAGTATTTAGGTCACCCATTATAATTGTATTTATGTAATCAGGTTTGTATTATTGAAGTATATTCTCAAAGGATGCAAAGTAGTTGTGATGCAATGATGGACAGTAGAATACGTTGCTCATAGACCCCATCATCATCTCACCACTTATTATACAAAATCAAGATACCCTATACAACAACACAAGAATTTTGAAAATCAGTCCACAAACAGCGAAATAATCATCAAAAACATCTGCTTCGATGCAAAATATCAAGATAAGCATCAATAATTGGGTCATAATGTTCAAATTATGATTTTAATGATGATGATCAAATAAATTGATGTGTTGGCTTATGCTTTCAGTTGTTTCAACAATGTCGAAATCCCCGAACCTGTATCTATAAGGATTCAAAAGTTCTGTTGGGTACCTTCGGATCCAGGGTATAACCTGGTGCGAAATCTTACTTTTTGGTAGCATTTACCTCGAATGCTTCAGAAAAAATTGATCTCACTATATGTTTCCATACAAATTTCAAGGAGTCCCCTCGATTCCTCCAGGACCCCATCATCAGATCACCACTTTTGTAAACATGGTACCAAATTCGAGTTAAACCCTATACAACACAAAAAGAATTTCGAAAATCGGATCACAAACGGCTGAGTGATCGTTGAACATACAAAGAAAAAAGATACATACAGCCGAACATATAACCTACTCCTTTTTGGAAGTCGGTAAAAAATAATTACAATGCGAGTGAAATTACCTACATTTATAATACTACCCAGCATAATAATAATATATGGCAGTGAATTTGAAATGCAAGCATTATGAAATAGGACAACAAAGGATAACACTAATTTTTTTTATTATTTAATTACTACTCGTAACGTAGATACGAGTATTTAGAAAAACAATGTCTAAAAAGCTCTAAAATTATAATATCTTATATGCGCTTGTAGCAATTTACCAATAAAAATCTAGAAATTGGCAAACGACGCTTCGAATAGACTTACAAGAAATTCTACAAATAAGCAATTTTACCTGGCCAGTCTTAGTCTTGAAATGTGTTGGCTATTTGACGGAACCACAACTCCTGCCGACCCTTGACCCTGGAACGGCCCAGCTATAAATCTGTCCTCGAATCCGTAACTCAACGTCTCCCCGCTATTGTTCATAAGGAAAGGTAGGTTCGGGAAGGTCACTTACGTCCAAACTTAGTTTCAGTTTCTGAGCTAAAAAATAGTTCATCATCATCATATCAGCCTATAGTCGTCCACTGCTGGACATAGGCCTCTCTCAATGAACGCCAAGATGACCGATCTCCTGCTACTCGCATCCAACATGGGCCTGCAATCTGGGTGTAGGTCGACCTCCAACTAGGTGGGACGACGATCTCCGCTTAGTTGCAGGCCCATGTTGGATGAAAAAATAGTTATTTTATTTTTCAACATAGTGCTTTGTCGTATTTAATCAAATGGGCACCTATCAAATTAATTTTTTTTTTCGAATTCAATCGATTGAACGAATAATAATAATAATACGTTTATTGATATCCCAAAAACTTACATCTTATTTACAGGCAATGAATATTGTACACAAATTAGGATTTAAACTCGTATGGCACAGGTTGGTTGATCTCTGACTTCAAACTATTATAATGTGATATCGGAGTCAGTGATTATCACAGTTGAGGCGGTTGTAAAAGAAGTACAATCCAATGTTCATGATTTTATAATTTAATCTATCATGTTTTTGGGTTTAGTAAACAAATACTTTTAGATATTATATATTAAATGTAAAACATATGCTAGAGTTAAGGATAAAAAGGTAATTTTGTGTGTGCGTGTGTATGTTTGTGTTTATGGTGTCCTAGCCCTACGACACGAGTGTCTTGGGTTCAGTAAATGGTACTGTCTAGGGGGAAAGAAGGGTGTGTGTGTGTGTATGTGTGTGTGTGTGTGTTCAGTGTATTGTGTGAGTGCTTGTTTGAGCGCTGAAAGTGCGAGCCCCATAGCCCTACGACAGTGTCTTGGGTTCAGTAAGTAAAAACTGCTATGGTGCAAGAATTAGAGATGTTGTGTGTTTGTGTGGGTACTAAGTATATTAAATGTATACTACATTTATTTTCATGCCATCATGATTCATATTTAGGGTGCAAATATTTGTGATTACGGAATCAACTTTTTGACTTTTAACACATAAGACCTAATACATTGTGTCATGGTGCGAGTGTGTGTGTATGTGAGTGTGTGTGTGTATGTGAGTGTGTGTGTGTGTGTGTTAGAGTGCATAATATGAACTCAGGCGGTGCACGCACCATAGCCCTACGACAGCGTCTTGGGTTCAGTAGAAAATACTGCTATGGTGCATGAGTGTGGGATGTGTGAGTGTATATGTGCTATGATTGCCGTTACTAAATACATATTTTAATAGGTCATAATATTATATTATATAATTTATGCTACAAGTTTTAATATACGACTACAAGGAGACTTTCAGTTTCTTGATAAGATAGCTTAAGGAGGTATGTAGTGATGGCTTTCTTTACATCATATCTCGAAAGCGGATATATAGAAATTATGGAGTTGATTTTATTATATATTTTAGACGAGAGTATATTATATTGACGTGCAACGAAAGTGGTTTTATGTTTATTTACTGGGCAGATTCTGCCACGTGTACGTCGACTAGTGTTAGGTGAATCAAAAGGTAAGGAGGCATGCTTACGAAGTACTGTACGCAGAATATATAGCTGGCGGACAGTCAAGACATTGCATTCAGAGTACAAAAGTTCAGTGTTATACCTGATATCTTTAAATGTCATTATTTTTAGGATAGCTCTTTGGGCTCTCTCAAGTGACAACATTATACTGGACCCAGCATCACCCCAGAACCAACATTTTACGCATTGACGTATAATATGACTTACAATGTATATTATCATGTTTTTGCTGTTTTATAATAGTATGTAAGGTGAACCGCGGGAACCGCGGAACATTTAGCAATTCCTCTCAATCAATTCAGCAAATGAATTGTCAAAACTGTCAAACTGACAAATGTCAAATTAGTACGAATTACTAGACATTGCAAGCAGACTTGCATTTTGCGATTTAAAAAAATGAATCATATTGTGATTCATAATATGGTTCTGGAAAAGCGACCATTTTAGCCCCGCTGAATCGAACAAGGCATGACACTGCATAAATGTTGCATAATTTTATAGAATTGAGATAATGTGAGAAACATTGTATCAATTTTACAAAATTATGCGTCATTTTTAACAAGAAGCGATTCTTTGTGAGTCGCTACTGACTGGTCAAAATGGTTGCAACCAAAGAAACATTACACGCTTCTGCCAAACTTCTACCCCTGTGGTTGACATTGTATTGTATACTACATATATCAATATTTAGCAGAAAACGTATGGGGTTACGCCAAAACCGTCATTAAATTATAGTTAAATAATCACTAACTACCGAACTCAGAGTGAAACATTAAACATGCATTATCTGTCAAACTCTTCATTAACCCATCAAGCCCCATAAGCTCACCGGTGAGCGAGACACAATAGAATTACAATAGGTTTCTAAGAATCCACGATCGAAGGATTAAATTGAAGGTTCATCAGATTCGAAACACAATTGTTTTATTATCAAAATCTCCCTTTTTTGTTTAGTTTTATTATGATTTTCTACGTACCGGTAATAATACCTACGCAGATACAAGTATGTTTTCCCCTCTTAACATTTTCGGTGGAATAGCGACAGACGTGTTATATTACATTACAGGGGCACCGGGGGCAAAGGGGCGCCGGCCGCGGGGTAGATCCGCCCCCGAGAGGGGCTGTAATTGTCACTCGCGGTGCACGCGTCGAAACACTTTTCTTATGTCGCCGCGATGTATTGCGCTAGATTCATATGAGGAAAAGTTTTTGCATGGTACTTAGATAAGTCCGTGGTAGCACAGCCTAAAATCAGGTCTACATGATTTCTAATAGATTAACAAAATCTAGATGTTGCCAGCGACTTCCTTTAGCAGTTCATTTTGACTCTATGCCCCTTCCCGGGACTCAAAGTTGCTCCACTTCATCTTAATCAATTCAACAATTGAAGCATTTATTGGTGACAGACAGAATGATATAAATATTAACAATATGGATTGGACAAGTAATTTTACAACTTTGTTTTGGAAACCTTAAAGCAATACCAGCAATGCAAACAGTCTTCGTGGTGGCCCATTTATTTTTTTTTTCTTTATAAGAAGGAAAGAAAGAAACATTATGTTTTTCAAAAAGTTTATGTTTCCATTAACGTTCCTTTCCTTTTAATAAAATTCAATTAAAATATTCAAAACTATTTAATTTGTGCAGTATCTACACTATTCAACATCAACACGGCGTCTCCACCTCTTCTGCTTGCTTTGCTCCGTGTACAATTATTTTCACGCCCCACACACAGGGGCGACTCGGCCCACGATTGGGACGAACTAGCGAATTGGGACGAAATTGATATTTAAACGGTGTTAACCCGCCCGACTGGAAATATATACTTTATTGACAATTAGGTAAACTTTATTGGGGACGAAATTAATAGTGTTACGTTCTAGGATGACGTGTAATTTAATTTGTTTCTGTTTTCTTTAATCTACATGACTTAATAATACCTCTAACACTGATTTCAGTGCCGGTGTCAATGAAAGGCCATCTTACGCAGGAACAATTTTTTGGTACCTAAGTGCGGGCACAGTATACAATATGAGCATTTTTATATTAAAGTTTAAACCAGTAGAATCTAAGACGAAGAACACGACTGGCGAGAGTTAAGGCTTAAGACTAACTTTTAACATCCCCATCAGACGTATTATTATCCTAACTAAACTTGAAAACGACATTTTCTCAACGCGTGAATCGAATCTACGACAAATCATGAGCCACGACCGTACTAAGCCAAGAAGGCGTAAAAGATAACACCTATATAATTTGTAACATTGTTTCGACTTTTAGTATATTTTTTTTCTATCAAACTATCAGCAAAATAAACTATCTTAAGTCTTTGCTCACTGTACCAAAGTTGCGAAATAATAAGCGCCACCTGTCATCAAACGCGCGTTACGCCGCCATTAGCATAATGTCACCGCAAATGTCCTCCAAGTTACATTTTATGGAAGAGGGGACGCCCCGTAATATTTATATAACGGATATAAAACCTTTATATAAGGGCTAAATCAATTACAGATTTTGCGCACTATTACTTATATTATGTGAGGGTGCGTTGACAGTACATCCATCTATTTTGATGTCATAATATTTAGTATAATATTAACGTAACGAAAAAAACGTTCCTATAACGTAACGAAAAATAATTGTCTTATAAAAATGATTGTTGATCTTCCACTGATCAGGAGTAAACCCTTGGTTAAAAACCATGACATCTCCGTCATTCTTTGTATTTATCAAGCAGTCAGTATGATATCTAAGTCAGTATGAAAACAAGAGAGAACCGCGGGTTAAGTTTGAGCTCGATCTGTGCAACTAGACCATAGAAAATTGTAGTCAAAGTGTACTTCAGTTTACTTGTTGCTTTAAATACGTAATTTAAAAGTTTAAAAACAATAAAGAGGATATTGTCGAAGTTTTTAAGCAGTTCCGTAGTTCGGTACATAGCGACATAGTTGGCGCAAGTTTGAGTATTAACTAAGTGCTCGCGATTTATTAGCAAGTGAGATTCAACGTGTCCCCTACTACTACCACATTGCAAATACATACTAATATTATAAATGCGAAACCATGTCTGTCTATCTGTATGTCTGTCTGTTTGTTACCTCTTCACATGCAATCCGATAAACCCATTTTGCTGGGAACTTTGAGTCCCGAGATAGGACGTAATATGATACTTTTTATCCCGGAAAAATGTACGATTCCTCCGTGATAACGAATTTAGGTGCAACGGGGTTTGTCGGCGTCATCTAGTAAAGAATAAACTTTAGCGTCGTCAAGAGGTTTGAAGATCGTGGGTTTGATTTCTGTATTGGTATAATGTTGTTTTCATGATTCATTTAGGTCGTATGTAGGCACGTTTACGTAAACTGGTATCCAGATTGTATGACAAGTAATGATACATACGTCAGATGGACATGTTAAGTCAGCCCTGCGCCTGACCTCTTGCCAGTCGTGTCGTTATTCCTCAATTGGCTGTACACAACAACATGACGTGTGCTCTTATGTCTGAGCACACACTTGGACACTGTAGGATCACTCCTGGTTTGGTTTCAATGAAACAGACCCAAATGGCCCAGTATATTATGTTATTTACTATATACCTTGCTAAGCTTGAGTTTTGGAACAACATTTTTGTTTCCCGCGGGGATCGAACCTGCAACCGACTCCTCAGCTAAGCTCTTAACCACTGAGCCACAATCGTCTGCGCCATTACTTGGAGTGAATTAACATGGCCATCTGCCGCTCCCGCTGCCGCTGCCGCCACGACGGTACTAAATCAGCCGGGATGAGCGCGCACTGCACATGACTTGTTGGAGAGCGGCCACGCTTGCTAAGTATTGTGGACATTCATAGACAAACATGCATTCAATTGGATATCTCCTACTCCTCCTACATTTCTTCTGATTAATATCGTTGCGGATCCCAAGACAGATTTAACTTGTCCCTCGGGCATCCCTGAGATCATGTTATCAAAGGGTTTTCGTAGTGGGTTACCACTGTTGATCCTGGCGACTCAGGAGTTACAGTGGTAGGTCGTGGGAATATGTGTGGGCCTTATGCCCGTTTAAAAAAAAACATGTATTCAAGGTAATATCGGAGCAAAACACTAGTATTAGTGTCAAACACTAGTATAGAGCGAGGATGTGTGCTCGGTCAGGGCTGAGCCAACTGTCGTCAATTCAGACGCGATTATTTTACTATCTCGAAGATCTTATAAGCTTCAATAGTACGATTTAGATGTGTGCTGTTTGATTCACTAAACTACAGTTCACGAATTGTAACTCTCGACAAGAACTTTCGACCACTCATTCTCGACAAAATCTCGCCTCTATCTGGAATTCATATAATCACCACTACACCACATGCGGAGTGGTTGGAAGGCCCGACCGCTCTCTCCACCTCACTCGGTTGAAAGATCATCCTTGAAGGTCTTCACTCGTATTTCTACAAAACAAATAAATACTTTTCTTGCGATGGAGATAAAAATAATGCCGCAAAACTGGTATCCTTTACAATTTGGGACTGGCAAGTTTTACGCAACAGCCAAACACATTTAAGTAACATTTCCGCATTTTTCAATAAACCCCGGTTTCAATTAATCCACACTAAGAATTTTTACGGACGTTTAAATCGAACTGTAGCTTTATAAACCCCAATTACAGTGATCAGAGACACAAAAGGTAGGAATTCCAATCCGCAGGTGCGCGACGGACGAAAACAAAAGTGGAATGTCTACAATGCTCTAATGGAATCCCGCAGCCGAAAAATTGCGTGACCTACATCGCTCTCATCATTATCATCATCATCAGCTAATGACAGTTAAATGACTTAAACTGAGTTTATTTTAAGGTATAAAAATATGCGAAATAGTGGTTAGTAACTTTATTTATAATATTATGATATGGGCACACCTGAAATATTACACTATGCCATTATAATATAAGCTATAACTTCTATACCTAAGTACGAAGTTCACAGAAAAATATAACTTTATAGCAGCGTACCACTTTGATATATTTGTTATAAAAATTATTGAGGTACTATTTCCAAACTGAAAAAGTTTCAACGATGACGCTACCCAAAATCACGAAATGGATTAAACTTCAAACAGTTTTGACACACACAGTAATAGCAGATCATTCTCATACCCTGTCCCATAAAAAAACAATATCTTCACAATAAGTCGCTTCGCCTAACAACGAGGGAGTAGGTACGAGGTAGGTGTAAAACAACGCCCGTATTGTCTCCGACACCGGCTACGAACAAAGGGGTATTGCTTTGTTTTTGTTTTAAGCGACTTTTTGGCTCCCCGGTCTATGACTTTTGATACCGAAAAGTGTCTATTTGATCTTGAATACCTTTTAATGACAAATATATAAATATATACAATATAAATGTCTCTGTATTTTAAAATTATTCAATTTTAATTTCTTCTCTCTTTTGTAGGAAATTTAATATTCTCCATAACTCTCTTTAGCTTTTGTGTAAGCATAGCTGATATTCTTAGAAAAAATTATTCTATAAAAAGGGAATACAATTTGCTTTGTTGCATTTTTCTTTATTATTATTATTACTTTGATCTAATTTTATTTAAGGATTTTAGCACACACGGTAGCTATGTCAATCTCATTTTGCTAGAAAATAACTTAACTAACTTCTTATAATAAAAGAATACAATAATATAAACAATAATAACACTTTTATTGAAATTTCACATTTAAATAAAAGTTTGTTAAATGTCAATTTTGTCCTAAAATATGAAATAGTGTAGTCTCCCGCTCTGTCCGCGTCCAAGTCTAACACTGTTAAAACCTCAGCTTAGTTCAGCTAGGGCTCCCGTGACAGCCTAATACAAATTCAAATTTACTGCCCTAAATTAAATAATCTTCATTATTTATGCCCCAGTAGTTGGTAATGAACGAAGTTGGTTAACTACAAAATACGAGTACTTAAGAGTGTTGGCACGGCGCGCGCCCGACCGCTACGTGGTTAAAAACACGACTTAATACTGGGCGATAAGGTTTGACCACACTGCAACGCGACGCGACGCAACGTTGTTTTATGAAACTTTGAACTTTATTTGCTACATAAGAAAATGTACGTTTATGAGCACGATGCAGCATAAAATTCGACCTCTCGCAAAATAAACGCAAAATGCTAGGTCCTAGGATATATTATCTGGTTTTACCATTTTTATTCATTATTTCGACTGCTGTGTTTCACTATAATTTTACTAAATGTAGTAAAATGTTTAAGAAGTCCCAAACTAAATTAACCTTTTATCAAAATTGAGGTTCGTCGGTTTTCTGCGACGCCTTGCTCTGCCTCGGCAGGCAGTATATCAGAGCTGCAATCTAAGTCCAAGCGCGGAATAAATTCCAACTGTCAAACATCGCGCACCTGGGCAAGTGCCCGCTAGTCTGTGGTACAATACATAGAAGGGAGATATGATATATAGCCCGTACGAAAATACACTCAATGACATACAGACCGACCAATCGTCAAACATCGTCCTCGTCGTTGTCAAATGGCGTCACAGCGTCATAAAAAAATGGAAACGACAGAGTGGAAAGATACAATTTTGAAGCGCCTTAAAAATAGAGCAAGATCTATCGCCCTAAAAATCAAATATTAATATTTATGGACGCTTCACACCATGACATATTGTATTGTATGTAGAAGTACTAGTATGACTTCTACGTCACGCTAGCAGTCTACTCTCCTTTTGTGTTTAGAATTTTCGAGTATGTAACGTCACTTGAGAAGTCTTTACTTAGAAATAGAGAAACAGCTATTTAATATAGAGCTATGAATTTGATTTCACTATAAGCATACGTGTGCAGGTCATCCATATTAATATTATAAATGCGAAAGTGTATCTTCTTTCTATCCATCTGTCTGACTGTCCGTCTATCTGTCCGTCTATCTGTCTGTCTGTAGTATTGTCATATTCAATAGGATCAAAACGATCGGAGCATTTGGTGTCTACGTATGGGGGTCTCTACATAATTTAAACAGAATACAATCGCTTACGCTTACAACTTATCCGACGACTGTCGCTTGCTCAGCGCAGGTAAAAAGTTAGGTCGCTTGAACTCAGACATTCAGTTTTAAGACACTCCCGCCTCACTTAAAGTTGAGGGGCCGTTAAGTTGTCACAGTATTTACATCGCCTTTCGATATAACCCACATTCGCCGTCCGAGTTTCAAATCATTTTTATAAATATTTCTGCGTCGACGCCCGGGAATTTTCATTGGAAGCAACTTTCAAAGTGACTTCGCTTTAATTTAAAATGTGTTCATCTGCAACATTTTAAAATGTTCAAATAAAATAATTTTGTTGATTAAAATTTTATTTGTACTTTCTTACAATGAAAATATATTGTAAGAAAGTACAAATAAAATTTTGGGCAATAAGTCTTAGTAATACACTTGGTCTACAATATAGACTAAGTAATAATGAACTAGGTATTAACATTAGCTTTTTCCATATTAATATTATAGTCTAAGACTCCTTTTATATTTTTTAGTATAATCTTCTTTAATACTTTACTAATTTTATATATTGTATCTCCTTTTATACTAAAAAGTATAAGCCTCAGTAATCCATTGCTAAAACTAATAAGTACCTAACCAAACGTTATGAAAATCTGTTCAGCAGTTTTTTTTTACTCTTATCTACATTGAAACACCTCTAATATAATAAAAGAAACAAGTAAGGTAAAATGTCCAATAACTATAAAGTCTTTTTAAAGTTCATACGACAAAAAGTTAAATTATTTCTACTCTTAGTATGTATATTACGTAGTATATTATATACAATAATCTAAGGAGTCGAATAATAGCAAACTAAGATGGAGTAGTTTGACCTATTTTCCTATTTTTAATTATTGTATTTTTAATTAGTAACCCAACAGACTTAACTATGAACTGGAATAAATGTTGTAATTGTACGTGACGGGAAAAGACAAATTTAATTATAAGTTTAAATGAAAACGATTTGGCCCGCGGCCAGAATGTATGCAAAACATATTCATATGGCCCATATCGACATATACTATACATCATATTATATCCATACTTCCATACTAATATTATAAATGCGAAAGTATGTCTGTCTGTCTGTTACCTCTTCACGGCCAAACCGTTGAACCGATTTTGCTGAAATTTTGCATAAAGATACTTTGAGTCCTGGGAATGGACATAGGATGCTTTTTGTTCCAAAAAAATGTACGGTCCCCGCGCGATAAACGAGTTTTGGCGCAACGGAGTTGCGGGCGTCATCTAGTATTATATACATCTTTACATTGTATAATAAGTTTATGTTGTAATATCAAAGTGTCATCAGCTATCATTTAAGGGTGATTATCTATATATTAATACGTGAGAGAAAAACTTTGTAACCCTTTTTACGAAAAATTGGGAAACGTAGGTGCATGAAATTTGGCACAGTTATAGTTTATATGGTGAAGGAGTGCATCGAGCTAATATTATTTAAAAATTATGCTTTTATCATATATATTTTTAACAAATAAAACGTTACACACAAAACGACACTACTACTAGGAAAAATGACAGATTTTTGAGTGACAAGCCTATACATACGAATTATACTTTTTTTTAATGGTTGAAGTCTGTTGACAACAAGTTGACAAATTGAAAATGGATTTTTTTTTTTCATTTTAGATAAGTATTAGACAATGCTTAAACGGCCAGTCTGAGATCAGCTGAGTCCCAGAGACAAGAATTGAAAAAAACTATGATGGAGTCAATATTTTTTACAAAATATAGGTAGTAGTCCTAATGTCGTTGCAAGTAAGGTCGAATTTCGACTCTAGTAATTATTATTATGTTACAATTATTTTTGATCGCAGCCAAACATAGTTGGAGGCATGTTAGTTGTCACACATATACACCAACTAATTGTGTAGTTAATAAAGTTATTTATAAAAGTTTGTAAAGTTATATAATAGGTACAGATAATACAAACTGCGTAGACATGTTACGAACGCGTAGAGGTGCTACGAGCTGCGTAGACATGCTACAAACGCGTAGAGATGCTACGAGCTGCGTAGACATGCTACAAACGCGTAGAGGTGCTACGAGCTGTGTAGACATGCTACGAACGCGTAGAAATGCTACGAGCTGCGTAGACATGTTACGAACGCGTAGATATGCTACGAGCTGCGTAGACATGCTACAAACACGTAGAGGTGCTACGAGCTGCGTAGACATGCTACGAACGCGTAGAGATGCTACGAGCTGCGTAGACATGCTACAAACGCGTAGAGGTGCTACGAGCTGCGTAGACATGCTACAAACGCGTAGAGGTGCTACGAGCTGCGTAGACATGCTTCAGACGCGTAGAGGTGCTACGAGCTGCGTAGACATGTTACGAACGCGTAGAGGTGCTACGAGCTGCGTAGACATGCTACGAACGCGTAGAGGTGCTACGAGCTGCGTAGACATGCTACGAACACGTAGAGGTGCTACGAGCTGCGTAGACATGTTACGAACGCGTAGAGGTGCTACGAGCTGCGTAGACATGCTACGAACGCGTAGAGGTGCTACGAGCTGCGTAGACATGCTACGAACGCGTAGAGGTGCTACGAGCTGCGTAGACATGCTACGAACGCGTAGAGGTGCTACCATCTGCGTAGACATGTTACGAACGCGTAGACTTGCTACGAGCTGCGTAGAGACGCTACGCCACCGTTTCTATTGGAATGTGATAGGATAGGCGATAGCAATAATTTTTTTTTTTTATGTATTAAGGGGGCAAACGAGCAAACGGGTCACCTGATGGAAAGCAACTTCCGTCACCCATGGACACTCGCAGCATCAGAAGAGCTGTTTCACGCCGGTTTTCTGTGACAACGTGGTATTTCGCTCTCCCACGTATATTTGTGAATAAAAGAGATAAATTTTATTTGTGAATAAAAGAGACAAAAATTTGTAAAGGTCAGCCATTAGTAGTCAACTCTCTACATATTGTATGATAGTTTTAATGAATATTAAATCCATATGAAGCACCCAATACATAGTATGTAAAGGTATACCTCATTAATCATTTCGGCGGACTCGTAAACATAAATAATATCAAGTGGCCCAACTAAAAACCGCTCTGGACCCGCGAGATAACAGTCATTTATTAATTTTAATTAAATTTCGGCGCTCTAAAGGAAAAAGTTTGAAAGTTTGTTTATTACGAAATATTAGGTTTCAGTTTTGCTTGTTTTTGGTGTTACTGGCGACTTGGCTTTAATAAAATTAAAATTCATAATGTTAATGGACATAAGCAACTATGTAGATTAAAATCGGTTCGTTTGGAAATTATTATACAAAAAACTCTCATATTATTAAGATTCAATAATAAAAAAAACGAAGTGGCTTCTCACTGTCCGTCCCTATAAATATTTAGACCCTAAATACAACACAATCGATACGGATTCTTTCAGTATGTTTCAAAACGAAGGTTTTAATCTATACGGTCTTAACACAAAAAACTAAATATCTATTGAACTGTTGTTTTGAGACCATTTTGTACTGATTTTTTCTCTAATCAACTGTTCAACAGGTGTTTAAATCTTTTGTATTAAGACCGATAGTGTTTATCCATTATCTAGCATTATTACGTTTTTTTTTATGAAATATGGGGGCAAACGAGCAAACGGGTCACCTGATGGAAAATAACTTCCGTCGCCCATGGACACTCGCAGCATCAGAAGAGCTGCAGGTGCGTTGCCGGCCTTTTAAGAGGGAATAGGTAAGGGGAGGGTAGGGATGGGAAGGGAAGGGAATAGGGGAGGGTAGGGAAGGGAATAGGGTAGGGGATTGGGCCTCCGGTAAACTCACTCACTCGGCGAAACACAGCGCAAGCGCTGTTTCACGCCGGTTTTCTGTGAGGACGTGGTATTTCTCCGGTCGAGCCGGCCCATTCGTGCCGAAGCACGGCTCTCATACGTCAGAAAAATACGTAGACGTAATTATGCTAGGTAATAAATGTAAAGAATGACCTAGAGGAGCCAGCTAGTAATAATATAATCATAATATCATTCTATTATACTTTTCGTAGTCAGATTATATTTTTTAAGCTTTTTTCTTTTGAACGAACATCAAAGGCGCGCGTCACCAATACTGCGATTTGCTAAATTATAGAATTTTAAATCCTTTTGGAATAATATTTCCAGTTTCTAGAATTACCAATTTTCCTTAAATCCTAAAAATATTGCTGTGCTCGATGGGTGATTAGTGTGTAGATTTCTAGGGCTCTAGCAGTTCTTGGTATTCAATTTTTTTAAATACCAAATAAAATTTTTAAATGCCAATACCAATTACCTATTTAATTTATTTATCCATATACTATTACTGACACATAGCGGTCGTTATATCGCGGTGAACACTGAGTGACCCAATTTTTACAGTTTTGGCTGATTTGAGGGATATAATAATTTCATGAAGATTATGGCAGCTTCACCAGTAGCCGCCATCCGTAAAATTTATAGAGAAAGAGCGCAACCATCCGGACACAGTGAGTATCTTTTTACGATGCTGTATACATTTCGTTGGTAGCGGCGATCCTGTCAATCCAGTGAAATATTATAGCACATAAAATGACCATTAATTTCGATGCCTGCATATACTTTAATATGGATCATTCGTCATCTCCCTCATTCCTTAAATGTTTAATGAACAAGCAAAAAGAATGACACTGGAAGCCTCAGTTAATTCTTTGTTTTAGGCATTAGCACTGCCTTCTTAACACGAATATAGAAGCAGTTATAAAGAATTAAGTTATTCTCCAACTTAACCGAGCAATTCTGTTCATAGTGATCTTATTTTGAATAGCGAAGAATGACTCTTATTTCATTGTAATAAAGGTGATGTCGGAGGTAACATAACTTAGAATGATCTATCGGAAGTCAGTAACGTGCGCTAAGTCGCGGGATTTAATTATAACTTATTGTAAACAAACTGCGCGAGCGGAAAAGTGGAGACGTGACCTGATACAAGCAAACGTGACTTCATCAACGGTTAGCTATGACGCGGTGCCAACGGACCTGAAATCATGGCCTCACAGAATATGTTGCATGGCATGGCATTTCACATGGCGTGAAAAGGTGTATGTTGGGCCGAGAGAGGGAACCTAAGACACTCGTTAGTTATACATCAATTTCAATATAATAAAATATATGAAACTGTGTCTACCTGTGTCTTGCATTGTCACGCCTAAGCCGCACCGATTTGAACAAAACTTTGAAAATTCGGTGTGGTGATACTTTGAGTCTCAAAGAGTATCTTGTATATAAAATTCTCGTATCACAATGTTAGGCCGCGTACTCTTCCGAAACGGCTTTACTGATTTTTACCAAATTTTATATGCATATTCAGTGGGTCTGAGAATCGGCTACTAGGTACTTTTTATATTGATAAGTGCATTTTTTGAATTAATAAATAGTAAATTATTACAACTCGAGACTGACGGCGACCATTGTTTGTGCGACGGGATAGCGATGGACGTTGCCTTGGTGACATACTTACTTAGTCACTTCACTAAAATAATACGGGTGAAGTACTTCATATGGCAAAGAAACGTTTGCCGGGACAGCTAGTAATAATATGAAAACTATTTTACCCTGTAAAAATATATTATTATAAAGAAAAATGAGTGTTTCAAGTATACATAGACGTGGGAGAGCCATGCTTCGGCACGAATGGGCCGGCTCGACCGGAGAAATACCACGTTCTCACAGAAAACCGGAGTGAGTTTACCGGAGGCCCAATCCCCTATCCTATTCCCTTCCTTACCCTCCCCCTCTTAAAAGGCCGGCAACGCACCTGCAGCTCTTCTGATGCTGCGAGTGTCCATGGGCGACGGAAGTTGCTTTCCATCAGGTGACCCGTTTGCTCGTTTGCCCCCTTATTTCATCAAAAAAAAAAACATTTTCAGTTTACCTTTCTATTTAATAATAAAATAAAAATTGTTTTATTTCTGAACAAATTTGAAACAAATGTTCTGAGAAAGTCTACATGGTGCCTGACACCGGTTCGGGAACTAACCCAGCGAGAAGAACCGGCGTAAGAAACTCGCACGGGGCACCTTTTACCAAAAAAGTGGAAAATAACAATAATAACTTAAGCTAATATACACTGGGTATATAATCTTTATTAATATTATAATCTTGCTTTAGAATGGAGTGCGACCGACTCTATTCTAAAGCAGTGGCGCATTTACATCCATTTCACTGTTATATCCCAATAATAACGGGACATACAATTGGCTCGCCAGCCGTATCAATTAATGATTACAAAAATTTAAATTTACGTTACACGTACTTATATAATTTTAATATTAAGAATCCTTTTTATATATAAATTTGTACATCCTTTAATTTTTTCTTCAAATAGACCTGTAACTCAGACTCTAAGTCCTTACCTGCTTACAAGAAGTTGCAGGAAAATTATTTCAAAGGTTCGAACTTATATCACAGGTTAAGTCTCGTCTCTTTGACTATATCGTGTCGAGTGCGTTAAGGTTAAACGGGGCTTAACGGGAGTTCAAAGGTTGGTTTAGAGGTCGCGTACTAAATATACTTCAAATAAAATCTTTAAATGCTGAATTTCGTTTATGAGCATTATTTATTATGCTTATGGTACCATCGAGGAAATTGATTGCGAGGCAGTTGACAGGCCAACGTCATTTGGTTGGATCATGTCAAATCAATATTAATTGTGATCCGTCGCTTGGGTTTGACACAACGCGACCAAACTACGTAGGTCCCCCATCTGCCTAGGAATCACTTTCTCTGATAGTACAATATATTATTGTATTCATTTACATATAATACGTGTGTTGATATCATTAATAATTATAAAATTATAATTTCAATCACAATTTCCATTTATTATTGATTGATATGACTATTGATATGACCATTGATATGACTATTGATATGACTATTGATATGACTTTTCTTTCAATAATAAGAGGAACAAAAGCAAAACAATATAATGCTGAATTAACCATTAGTGGCGTAGCATTATATTGTTTTGCTTTTGTTCCTCTTATTTTGATTGATTGTGAAATAATTCCAAACACTTAAGTCCAAACATAAGGTAACACGGAGAGGATAGGAAACTGTGCCACTATTTTAAAAAATCCATTCGACGCTACATTACGGCCGTCACATGACGGTCAACGTTACTCTCGGAAAACCGAGTTTAAATTTATAAAATGGACGTTATAATTGTCACGGGTGGCAGTAAATTTGTCACCGTCGGCGCTAATTGGTAACGCAACACACTGTTACATAACACCATCCACTGGGAACATTCTGTATATAAAGCGCTTCCGGTGGAGAAAGATATTTCGTAACGGGACGACGCTCGCAACTCTGTTGCGCCAAAATTAGTTTATCAGGCAGGATTTAAAATACCCGATGTCCTATACCGGGACTCAAAGTATCTCCAGAAAAATCGGTTCAGTGGTTTGAGCGTGAAGAGGACAGACAGACAGACACACTTTCGCATTTGTAATTTGCCTTTACATCGGGAAACAAAAGCTTTTAAAGTCCAAATCAGGAGGTTAAAATACATCATAATATTATCAAGAAGTAAAAATCACATTTAAACTCACCTCGTGATTTTAAGTATAATAGAACGACAAAAAAATGATTTATTTTTCAGTTTTAAAATCGATATTTCACAATAAAGTTTTTTACACCAACAAATTCAAAATAAATGTTTTAATTTAAAATGTGATCTTCGGAATTTATAATTATACCGCTTTCATCGCATCTAAAGGTTTATTAAATTTGAAATAATCGTTTAAATTATGTTTAAAGTATACTTAGTTCAACAAATTATAATAAATATTAAACTGATGAGACAGAATCGAACGCAGTAAAATGCTTCACAGAAAATTTCTCAAGGAGCAAGAGAACATCTAGTTGAGTAATATTTTTCAGTCAAACATTGAATGTTTGTCGCATCGCTTTCCTAGAACACTGTAACTCTACTTTCTTCAGTCTAATTATTCTGAAAATTGTCTGTCTCGTGTGCGCCGGAGCGAAGCAATAATAAGCAATTGCTCTCTAATACACTCCGGGAATATTGCGCACCGAGTGCCACATTACTTTAATATCACTTCAAAGAAACCATTTCACTGGTTTTAATGTCATACATACGAGTATATTTCAGGTACCTTGTTCATTTTAAATGTCATACTTATAATTTCAAGTACGTATTTTAAACCGTGTCTTGAAATCATAAACTTTATTGGGGACCTAATTTGATTATTATTATATATGGAGCAGCCGATAGGAATCGTGTTCTATCAACCGTTTGACACTGGAGAGCCTAGTAGGAACTTTTCCAAAAGTCGTTACAGTGCATGATTATGTGGTCAGTGCCCGCCACACGTTCCCATCCTTGCAACACCTGTAAACCAACCACACTTTGCGGTAATCAACCACGAGGACTCTTTGATACGATATCAGGGTACCCGAGGAACAAACGAGAACTATCATGGGACCTACCTTGATATAATACAAAAACTGTGTAGGGACAGAGTAAACCTGTCTGAAGTTAAACTGTCCAAAATCGTGACGACGTCGTGATCTAATATCACTATTATTTTGACCCTCTTTTTCGCGAGCTTGAAATTTGACTCTTAACGTACCTAAAGAAGTTTTACTTCAAAAATAGAACTTGTAGGTTATACTTTACGTAAATAAATAGCGATGACGACAACTGCGTGTAGATTATATTATCATCAAATCATTTTTTTATTTTTATTCAGAGTTAATTTTTTACAAAAAAAATCTGAACGTCGTAACAATGGTGCCGACCACCGGTTCGGAAACTAACGGGTTAGTTGAAAGTGAGAAGAACTGGTTCTGCGTAAGAAACTCGCGCGGGGTTACCTTTTACCAAAAAGATGGAAAATTATCATCATGCATAACAACATCACCATGATCACCATGATCAAATCACTCTCTGATGCTGCACGGAAGCGGAGATCCGGGCAATAAATATGAAAAGTATTTTGTTGTCGGCGGTATTAATGTGCGGCGGCGGCCGGAGGTGAGCCATTCATCACGGGCGAGCGAGGGGGAAGGGGGGCGGCCCGGCGCGGGGGGAGCGGGCAAGGAACTACCCTCGAGCCAAGGGAGATGTTAGAGGTTAGAGGCCAATTACTGACAGCTCTCACTTTTGAGAGAGACCAATGTCAACGATTTATTTGTAATTTTCTCTACTAGAATCATATACTAGGTGGCGTAAGTTAGTTTTACAGGATGAAAACTATCCTAAGCCCTTTATTTTTATTATCATTTACTTCATCTAAATGTTCTGCGGTGCTAAAATGGTCACATTTAGCAATTCCTCTCAATCAATTCAGCAAATGAATTGTCAAAACTTGACAATTCATTTGCTGACATGAATTGCAAGCAGAGTGACCATTTTGCGATTTAAAAAAAATAATCATAATATTATTATGATTCACAATAATATTATGATTCTCCAAAACGACCATTTTAGCCCCGCTAATTGGTACAGGCGTAAAGACGTAACAAACTGACGTTTCAAATGTCACTTTTATAAAACTAGTATTGATACGGTAATAAATTGAATTGAGGTCCTAAGTCGACCATTAAGCCACCAATTAATTTGATATTGCCGCATCCAAACCACCTAGCTCGATGACTGCTCACAAAAACTGTATTAGTGCGAGGGTCAGGGGTGATTTACATCGCTTCTTGTCACCCCGCGCCTCCAGGCTCCAGGCCGGCGAGTGTGTATAATTACCCGCAGTTGGATACCGTAGTGGACGACATTATACACGCGGAAGCCTCGAAATACTATCATAATATTATACAATACAACGATAGTTCCCGTACATTGGACTGATCAAATATAGTTCCAGTCACTGAAATAAACTGGTAGCCAGAGTAAGAGTTTTAAGCCAAAATACATTACATCTTATATCTTTAAACGAGTAATTCTTGTATATATTATATAATTGGAATCTCAGAATCGGCTCCAACGATTTTCATGAAATTTAGTATTAGGGGGTTTCGGGGGCGATAAATCGTTCTAGCTAGGAATAATTTTTAGAAAATGTCATTAATTTATTCGTGTTTTATCGAATACCGAATAAAGCTCGGTCAAATAGCTAGTTATATTAATACATTATACTATAATGTCTTTAAACTTGGAACTTTAAGTCTTGCAGCTGAATTAGGGCAGCAATAATATTATGTTAAGAATTATATAAAAAACTGTGGTTTTATATTTTCTGATTTTTCAATGCAGAAACTACGCTTTTATAGATTTTTAGGGTTAAGTTGAAAACGATCCTCAGCACTGACCGGGGCTAACCTAACGTAGCCAAAGTAACTACGCGTTTTAAATAAATAAAATAAAATAAATAATAAATACTCTCCCGAATCCCAATAACTCACGATGCATGAAGCTGATAATAAATATTTATTTTAATTAGCATAAAGTTGAATCTGTATCGAGCAGCCGCCATGGTCGCCGTAATGCGCAGCTTAAACTGTCGATGGAAATAAAAGGGAACTCAAAAGGCAAAATAAAACAGCGAGTATGTGGCGCTTCACACTGAACGCGGTGCTCTGCGCGGACACTATAAACAACGTGAGTGAAACGTGCTACGAGTAAGACATGCTGACGCTAATTCGAAGCTTAAAATTGGTTATAAATATATTACTTGACATGTCTTGCTACTTATTTTAATACCTTTCCTCTATCAGGTATCCAATCTATCCTGTTATTATTTATATTATTCTGTTAGATATATCAGAGAACTTAGTGTTAGGTTTTATCACTTCCTACCCTGAGAAAGTAATAAAATTATATGGCGTTAAATAATCATACAATATAAATTTTTGTTAACGTGTTCACAATTAATGTGACAAAAACTGACATTCTGGGCTCTGGGCGTACTAACAACATTTAACCACAAAAATGTAATGATGTGCAGCCAAAAAATTATAGCTATTCCCAGTACCAGGTATCTTCTCTTGTATCTTGCACCAGTTTATTTTATCAAAATGCCTTTTTATGGCAACGATTACCGTAACCAGTGTGAAAGTGCCTCACGCAACCACCGGCAACCACCAGCAACCGCCGGGCAGCCACGTAATCCGCGCACGTTTCACACGCGAGGCCATCAGCGTATCACGCCCATTTATCCTCATTTCGTTAAGTCTGTAAAGATGCTTGTTACACCTGCATAAATAATATAAATTAAAATAAAATGTATTTTTAATCCCGAATTTTGATGAGCTCTTAGTTGGTGACAAAATGTTGTAAACTTCCGTGCTAGCATACGCCAACGAGATATCTCACTCTACACGTTTTCTCGATGTTAACTCGTTTATCTCTTCATCTCTATTGACCCAAACATGACATACATTTTTTCTCGTACGTCTGTCGTCAAAATTAGACATAATTTTGTCTATATACTAACGAACTATATACTAACGGGAAATTTATCTCTCGAGTCTCGACGTACACATGTTAGCGAAAAAGAGATATATATCAATATCGACAATATCACTACGCTCGAGAGTGAGATATCCACGAGATATCTCGTTGGCGTATGCTAACTGGGCCTGATCTACTATAATTACTGGTAAATTATTTATCAGAATGTCATGTCATTCGGAGGTTAAGCTAGTTTTAATACTAGCTAAAAGTTGAGCTTTGTGAAGGCTCGCGTTGTAAGTAAGTAATGGGAATAGATTTTTATTTATTACGAACTGCTTTCAATATAAAGTTTTTCTGAGAATATTCCAGAGATAGATAATCATCAATAGATACACCAAATTGCTTGTTGCATTGTATACCTTCGAGACAAAACAGTATTTTAATTAAATTCAGCACAAACATAGAGAAGACCATTGGAAATAATAATAATATTATTATTTATGGACGCTTCACCCCACGTCAGTCGCTTGGAAAATATTATATATTTAAACACTTTAATACTTTCCATACATTTAAGTGTCTTTATCATAATAATATGATAAGCATATTTAATATAAACATTCCATGACCCAGGAACATTGAAAACTTTTATTCCATCGGCTCGAACTCGCGGCTTTGGGTTACCGCAGGTTCAACCACTGAGCCTGTGGTAGTAGCGACCCCGAGGTCGTCAGAATAGGGAAGGTCATAGGCCAATTTTTATTTCTGTACGCTTCCGTACGTCTATCAAAGAGTTAAGAACTTTAAAATAACTGGTTAAAATAATCTGCAAATTAACTGAACGCGAAATTTAACGTTTGACTCGCTCCGGTCAATTGCGAAATGATACTCGTTAGTGTCATGTCCGCCGGCGAATGCCGCATGCCGAGGCCGAAGCCGATTGGATTTCCGGTACATAAATGATTCTTAGTAAAAAATGTGCCTTTTATGAGAAAGTAAAGTACTATATCAATTTTGAAAATACAAACATTTCGGGTAGGTACCAGTGCGGTTCGGTTCGTACATTTTCTACAAACATCATTTAACCCGGCGACAATGACACCGGGTCATATTGACCCGAGCCATGTTTAATTGTTTATATTTTGTCTTTGCGCCAATCGAATGTTTTCCAATCTTCGTATAGCTGGAGATACAACCCCCTTACATCCGCCTAGCTGTTACGGCTAGAGCTATACTTCGTGTGCAGCAAGATACTTGCGCGTCAAGATAAAACGGGTCATTATGACCCGGCGTCATCGTCGGTGTAGTATTTTCGTGACTCACTTTTATTGGTATTAAAATAATGTTTTGCCTAATTTTTTAAGTTTAAAAGGAGAATGTCATTGACAAATAGCCCAGGAATGATTTAAGATTTGTTACAAGAGTTAGACTTTGAAGAAGACGATTCTCAGGCTGCTTTGGGCATTGAACTTGTAGACCACGTATCTAGGTAAAAGTGAAAAAAATCCTGGAACTTACAAAATATGTGAAGTCTGTTCATCTAAAAAAAAATAAAAAACACTTCACACATGCCCAGCATGTCCAATTTTTATATGCTAGGGCATGATTACATAATATTGTGATAACTGTAGCAGTTCTACAACTCTGAATGAGGAAGTAGAAGACTGATTTCTTTTTATTTTCATGTAAGCAAGTTATAACAACCGCTCTTTAAATTCATCAGCAAATGTTTTCCTTCATAAGTAAGAAAATTTTTTGAAAATATAAAATTAACGTACACGTTAAGTTTTCAAGGTTGATTTTGCGTCTGCCGTGAAGAAATCCAAGAAACAAAAATATTTTTATATAACACAGGGTTTTTTTATTTATTTTATGCATAATTAAAGTCCCCTTTTTAAATAAATTATAAACAAAACTGTGGTAGCTTATTTAGTTTCATTAAAAATGTATCGACAAAGTTCGGGTCAAAATGACCCGACGTCATGGTCCATGTAATTATTTTCACGTCATTGATGCCGGGTTAAACATCAATGAACACACACTTTCCTTGAAATATTTTAACTACATTTATTTTAAATTATAACAATTTTAGCAAAATACACGGTTTTGTCGAAACCAGTCGTATAATTTTCCAAAATTGTTATAAAATTTAATTAAAATAAATTAAAGCAAATATAGTGGAAATAATAGTAGTGAAAGAAAAGTATGTTTCATGATTTTCCACCAAGTACCACAGAACACTCAATTACATAATATAACGTCATGATTTTAAACAAAACGGCAATTTAGGCTGAACATTTTTATTTTGCTGATGCTAATAAAGGCGAAATCGAAAGCCGAAGTTCTGGCCAAACACTAGTTCCTACTCATTATAGTATTCATTTGACCCGAGGGCAAAATGACTATAACATTATTATGTGATGCGTAACCCATTATATTGGATCAAATGTATTGTGTTCGTAATATATTATATTTCATTAATTTAGTTATTAACTTACTGCCATGAAGAATATTATTTTATTACTAGATGACGCCCGCCACTCAGCCATTTTTATGGAATAAAAAGTATCCTATGTCACCGGGACTTTAAAGTATCTTCATACAAAATTTCAGCAAAATTGGTTTAGTGGTTTTGGCGTGCAGATGTAATTAACTGACAGACGCACTTTTGTATTTAAAACATCAGTACATAGATTATAAAATCGTTATGAAAACTTAACAATAGCAATATAGATAGTTATTCAAATACCGAGTTAGTGACTGACTTAACACTTACGAAGTGTAGCTAAGAACTTCTTTTATCACGTTAGATTTAAAACAAAAACGTTATTAAAATCCGGAGGTACGATGTGAGAGACATACACAAAGAAACGTCAAACTTTTACCCGATTCAGACTTAATAATTCAGAGGTTCAGTAACTGTAGCTGTAGGGACTTAGAATATTTATTGTAAATCCATGAGAAGGCCATAACAATAATAATTTTATTGTAATCGTGTGCAAACACCTTAACAGCTTAAACTTTCGCTAATCAGGAAATAACGGTGATGTTCGAAGTTAGCAGATGAGTAATAAACCGAGTTCAGTTAAACTCCTGTTAAATTTTTATACACACTTAAAATAAACTTTGATCTATAAATACAAATGAAATAAATATAAAAGATTATATTTTTATGCAATGAACAAGTACCCACACCAACATAGGATTTAAAAAGCACACTTAGAGCTGGCGCGCACTACGACTTTTTGCCGCGCGATTATTTTACCGACCTACAAAAATTCAAATAAAATGTCACTTTATGACACAGGCTATAGGTTTCATTTTGTTCTACGCCACTGAAAAACAGCGGTGGCATGGGTTGCTAGACCAATGCCGGTAGAAAATGAAAGCTATGGCTTTTTGACATTAATAAAATTATTATTTCAATTTGACTTATTCGCGCTATAACGTTAAATTATTTTTCAGGATTCGTCTGTTTTTCTGCAAAGAAGAACACAAATTTAAGTCCATAAAATAAACATGGACGTCGATAACATGCCTCCGAGTGTAACTCACAAGGCTCCTCGAGAAAAAACGCCTGAAATTAACATAAAAATTGGGTTTTGTTTATATTTGTTCAGAGTATCGGTAAGTGGCCGAACGCTCAGGGTTCTCACCAATACCTTTTTATGTCACTTACATTAATTGAATTTGTTGTGAATCTTTCTCGTTTTTCCCAGCCCTGGGTCAGCGGGAAAACGGGCGAGGGGAGGCGCTGATCACATTATGCCGAGGCACGGTTTTCTTCAATTCCTTAGTGATTTAATTTCCTCAGACTCAACCAACTTTACCCTGTGCCGGCTACGCGAATCTAAACGCTACCTCCATAGTAATAGGGCCTAGGGTTGTGCATGAGCGTGTTTATACGCTGAGGGCCTGTATTGGCCATTATAAGCTGCAGCGCGCGTCATTCACAGTCAGACGTTTGTTAAGAGTGGAATATAATACCTAATAGTTCATACTTATGTAATAAATAGTCAATCGTTTATGAATACTTCACATTTTATACGTGGAAGAGCCATGCTTCGGCACGAATGGACCAGCTGGACCAGCTAAACCGGCGTGAAACAGCGCTTGCGCTGTGTTTCGCTGTGTGAGTAAGTTTACCAGAGGCCCTACCCTATTCCCTTCTCCTAAACTCCCCTATTATCCTATTCCCTCTTAAAAGGCCGGCAACGCACCTGTAGCTCTTCTGATGCTGCGAGTGTCCATGGGCGACGGAAGTTGCTTTCCATCAGGTGACTCATTTAATCGTTTGCCCCGTTATTTCATTATAAAAAAAACATAATCAGCTTATCGAACTTTAGTCGGATTGTGTGATCTAATTGATATGACGTAACTGGAATAAAATTATTTGATTTTAGTTCCGTTACTGCACTATCGTTGTAGATGTAGGCGCTAGCATAGGTAGTTTAAAAGTCCGAGATTCACACTGGTCAACAAGTTGGACAATTCTGAAAAATATAATTGTTTCAATTTTTTTTATTATTATCATGAATTTTATAGTAATCTGACTAAACCTATTGCTTACATAGCACTACAATGTATCGAAGACAACTTTAAGTCAGCAAGTAGCAAGTAGCAGGTCAAACAAACGTAGAATTAGGTGTTGCGGGCAGAAGTTTGCACGTGGGACGAGTCGTACGTAGGACGAGTTGCGGGAACTCGGCCCAGCCGGGACTCGGGGACTTACCGACTTACCTGTTATACGTGTCCGCAACTTATAACAATGTCAACGTTACTTTCTGACCCCTTTCTGTTGGAAGTAGTGTGGGATTTTATTTTACATCATTTGTCATTTTGGTTTCAAAACATAAATCTATATTATATCTATTACTATCTATGTCTTTACTTCTATACTAATATTATAATGCGAAGGTGTGTCAGTGTGTGTGTCTGTCTGATACCACTTCACGCCCAAACCACTGAACAGTTTTTGCTGAAATTTGGTATACAGATTACAAATACTTTAAGTCCCGAGAAAGGAAATAGGATACTTTTTATCCCGGAAAAACGTACGGTTTCGGCACGATAAACAAATTTTGGCGTAAAATAAATCGTACTGCATTACTGGACTATTCATTAAATCTAGGTAAATTATAGTTTTATGTAAATCTCCCGGAAAAGGAAAATGGATATTTTATATCGGAAAATTTTACAACGCCATAAACGAATCTCCCTTCACTCGGAAATTCGTTTTCTGAATTCCAGGCAATATCTATAGTATTGATACTTTTATTATTAAGCTGACCGCACATTTGTCAGCACCGTACACGCCGGACGCGTCAACGCACCGCATAGTACACGTCACACGAAATGCGGCGCGTGCGGTGCGAACGCATGTGCGAGGTTTCACATCATTTCACCCAACGAATTCAAATGCGGCGCGTTCGGCGCGTGCGGTTCTGATAAATGTGTGATCAGCTTGCTGATAAATGTGCGATCACCTTTACTAATGCCCTCATAAAAAGTATATTCTTTTCAAATTGGAAAAATACATAACTCTTATATTACCGACTGTTTAAGTCAAAACTGATCGTTTATTTGCTGTTTATCACTCAAATAACCCATAAATTATTCAAGAGCGAGATATCCCAGCACTGACCAACGTCAACCCCTCACAACCACGACAGTAGAAACCTCAACCGCTGGGGTGAAATACTGGTGCTAGTTCAGGGTCAAATGTTTTCATTGTGGTATAAATACGACCCCCTTATTGAAGCTGTTGGGTAAATTCTGTAAATTGAAAATAACAATGGAAGCAAGCGTGTAAATTGCTTAATCGACAGTTAATTTTAAGTTTAGTTAAATGGCCTATGAGAAGCAATACATTGAACTTTTAAATTAGTACTAACATAAAATGACATCAATATTAACAATGAAGATTACGCAAGTCGCAACTTGCCCGCATCTTTGTTACACAAAAATTGGTTTATCGACCAGAAACAGCACGTTTCTGCGGAACAATAAAGTTACCTATGACCTTTTTCAAGACAAAAATATCTCCATACCTTTCATTAATTCAAGTGAGCTACGTAATAGAGGTCGCAGATTTTGTAATGTAATATAGTTTTAGCCATGTCGGATAACACTTTTCAGCATGAAACTGTAAACAACATGCTAACGGTTAAGCCGTTACACTAGATTGTAGACATCTATTTCTAGCGGTTGAGCCACAAATTCGTTGGAAAAAAAGGAGGCGAGCGGTTTTTCCCCGAGGTGCGAACCGCGCCGTAAATACTGAACGGTTTAACACGTCCACTGCTATCGTAACTCGCTTTTACGGGACAATACCTGCTACTGACGTCATCTCAAGCTTGCAGTGGTTTACTAGAACAATCGTGTGGGCAATTTGTTGTGAATAGTTTAAGGGACATCGATTTTATATTTAAATAAGTAAACGCAAACGAAAAGTTAATCTACAGGTTTGTTGTTATGACAAAGTTACCGTGATAAAAAATTTCCAGGGTTTTCAGGCTCAATTTTCAAGAAGTTGCAGTGTATAAACTAGGTCTGTCCCTATTCGAAATTTAGAATATGAAACATGTAATAATTTTATCATCTGCATTCTATATGCCTTATATTTAAATAAAAAGAATTTACGTAGAATTTTACACAATATAAAAATATGATACCTGTAATACCAAGTACTCCATCAGTTTAAATAGAAGTCTTTGAAGTACTCACATATATTTTTACTCGATAGTTTTACTCCAAATCGAGCAAAAACCACCGTGTGGACCGCAAAACTCACAGCTCGAAGGCTCGCATCGAGCCAGCTCGAAAGCTCGCATCGAGCCGGCTCGATGGAATTAAATATATCTAATTTCCTTCGATTTGTAGTAAAACTGTCGAGCAATGCTGCAAAGCTGATGTGTGGACGAAAGACCGAGCCGTGGTTTTCACTCTACGTGATTGCTCGATCGAGCAAAACCGTATGTGAGTACTTAGCATTATAAAGTAAACATCAGTTTTATTTCGGGCGACCCAGCTACTCGCAACCGGCCGTTGTGGTTATTCAGATACAGATTCCTGCTACATTCAGTGAGGTTATATTTCAAGTATTCCGGAGATTATCCTGCAATACTATCACAAGGAAACTTCAATTAGCTATCTATGATAGCCAATATAATAAAGAGGAATAGAGGTAAGATTTCTTAGAATAGTCGAAACTTGAAGTTGAAGTATTGAGTAGAATACCAGAAAGAACATACCTTATAGTTTTTATCCATCCAAGATGTATGGTTCTGACGGGATACCATAATAGGTGCAGGCACCACGGTCTAAAAAACTTACTAGGTATAATATATTTTGTGTTAGTGCAAAAACATACGAGTAAGAAAAAGGTATAAAGATTTTGATATTTAATAATATCAAATCAAAATAGAAAACAAGAGTTAATCTCTCATGGCTCATCTCATGTTTTAGACTTTTGATATTGCCCGTCATTTCAGTTTTATTAGGAATCTTTTGTATTACAAGTCTCACTTGTTCGTTACATATTATCAAACAGTTTCTAATTTTTTTTATTATTTAATTCTCAAATATTATTATTTATTGTACTACAATTAATGTAAAAAAATGTATAATTTTATCTTTTTTACTGGAGAATCTGCAATAGTCGGCGTATTCAAGGATCTCTTGAATGCCAGTTTCAATTTTCATTTCTCCATATTTACGAGGAGCAGGCTACTTTACAAGTTCCAAGTAAATATAACTAGAGAATACTGTTTATATACAGTAGTACCTATATTATATAAATAGCAACCAACTAAATTAGTATCGGGTTGCGTCGACGACTTATGTTGTAATGTTAATAATTTAAAAAATATAATTTTCTTCGCTCTAAAAGACTTGGACCACAAAGTACAGTCTACAATAATATTATACTGTAAAGCTGAATATAAATAATAAATAAATAAAAATTTATTTATTTCTGAATAAATTTGAACCAAATGTTGAAAGTATACATGGTGCTTACCACCGGTTCGGGAACTAACCCCGCACAGTGTACGGAGGAGACAGAGAGAAAAGACTACAAATAATCCAGCGTTGCGTCGTTTGATAACCCTGTTGACAATTAAGTTTGTAAATTGAATAGATTAATTTAGAACTGTTACTAAACGGATCTCACGGGTGATTTTTTTGTGTGTATAGAATGCTTGTATACCTTTAATTTGTCTATAATTTCGATTTTTTTTTGTTTGGTTTTGGATAAAAAAATAAAAACCTAAAAATGAAAATTATTTTATTGTAGGTAAAATATCGACACAGCGCATTAGGAAAAAGGCTTGAAATATACCTTATTTAATAGGCTTTCAGGTGGAATACAAAATTTTATTTATTACGTAAATATTTTGGAGAAATATGGACTTTTCGCTTCCGGGCCGCTAAAAATCGCCAAACTTTGGTAGCTCATAGCATCAAAACTATTGTGTATTGACACGCGGGTGTTCTACTCTCACATTTATTATACTAATGCCTATTCAAAATTGAAGAAAATAGAAAATTTCCAATTTTGCGTCTCCTCCGTACACTGTGCCCCGGCGAAAAGAACCGGCGTAAGAAACTCGCACGGGGCCACCTTTTACCAGAAAAGCGGAAAATAACAAGGTATGTAAAAAGTGGTAAATTTTAAATATAAAAGCGGCCGATGGTTTGTCCCCTTATTACATAGTTTGTTTGAACGCGGTTATCTCAGGAGCTACTGGACTTATAATAATATAATATATGACACATATATCGCACATAATATTATGTACAATATAAGGTAGACAACGGGGAAGCCCCGGCCAGCATATACGCTACTTTTTTTGCGGAAAAATTTACGATTCCCGTGGAATTTATTATAATAATTATATACGCAGACGGACCACGGTTAACGCTTGGTGATAAATTGAAATTATATTTTTTCGGTTACTCATTAAAAAGTTGGGAATATAGAGTATACTAAAATAATAAATATTACTGGGAAATAGAATGTCAAACATACAAACATGTCAACTAATGTTCAACAAAACAAACGTCGTTGTTTGCACAAGCACTGTACAAGCTTCAAGCTCCATTTTATTTCAAAATGTAAATAAATATAAAAATCCTGCACTATTTGGATAGCTAGGAGTATGTTACATCATTTTTGTCAGAAATATTAACTTTTGCAAGTATAATAGATATAAACTAAAATATCAATATTATATATTGTTACAGTATATCGGATATCGGTATCAAACAAAAAATATTTATTATCTATATAATTGAAATAGAAATGAATTTCCAATTTTGTTCGTCTCTCTAAAACTCGAGAAGGGGTAAAGTCTAAACCGATTTGGCTAATTTTATTCTTAAAATATTCATATGAGGTTTTTTTTATGAAATAAGGGGGCAAACGAGCAAACGGGTCACCTGATGGAAAGCAACATCCGTCGCCCATGGAAACTCGCAGAATCAGAAGAGCTGCAGGTGCGTTGCCGGCCTTTAAAAAGGGGATAGGGTAATAGGGGAGGGTAGCGATAGGATGGGAAGGGAACAGGGGAGGGTAGGGAAGGGAATAGGGTAGGGGCCTCCGATAAACTGACTCACTCGGCGAAACACAGCGCAAGCGCTGTTTTAGGTCGATTTTCTATGAGAACGTGGTATTTATCCAGTCGAAGCATGGCTCTCCCACGTCTAAATAAGTCCAGGGAAGGTTTAGGTATATTAGCAGGGAAGTGATGCTAAGTTCCCCAGTTCATCTAGATTCTAGAATCTAGTCCATACTAATATTATAAAAGTGAAAGTGTGCCTGTCTGTAACGATACTTTGAGTCCCGGGAAAGGAAGTAGGATATTTTTTATCCCGAAAAAAATGTACGGTTTCGCGATAAACGAATTTGGCGCAACGGAGTAGCAGGCATTATCTTGTGTTTAATAAATTTAGAAGTTACGATGCCACGTAAAACTCACAAAACCGTTCCTCTCCGTCGCGGTGTAACAAATTAAAATGCTGTGTCAATACGAAATTGTTTGAACAAATGCTGTCGCATATATTTGTTGTTTGCTTTCATTATAAGAATTATGTATTCACGAGCGTCACATACGCAAGGTGTTGCTAACTCAAAATATATTTTCCCCTAAAATTAAACGAAATTCAAGAAATTAAGGTAAAATGAGTGTTTACTATTTTATGTGTTCTGTAACAACTAAGAAGTATTATAGAGGTGTAAACACTAATTTGTAACAATAATTTGGCTGGTTTAGTATTAAGTCATGTAAAGATCAGTCATTACATAACTGCTAGGCTTTCACATACCGACAAAATTACGTAGGTCCGCCATCTGCCTCTGAATCAGTTTCTTGATAGTACAATAATTATATGCATCATATTAATTTATTACGCCTTAAAGAAAACACATTTAGTCTTCTTAGCATGGAGTAACTGGTTATTTTTTATTCCATATCTTAAATTTCCTCTTAATAAATCGTTTTTTCGTAAAGCCGGCAACACAAGTGGATTGTGTGGCAACACTCATCTTCCGGCTCATTAGAGCACCGACTGCCACACTCAATTACAAGAAGTACTCGCTTGTCATGATATTGTTCCTTTGTTTCTACTTCACAGGATTCAATGCTTTGGACTTTTTGAAGACTCGCCTAAAGTTGCAAGTTTAGAATAGACCAGGTCATACATATGAAACCTGATATAAATTATAAATAAGAATTCTAAATACATATAATATAATATAACTCAAAGGGTGACTGACTGACTGACATAGTGATCTATCAACGCACAGCCCAAACCACTGGACAGATCAAGCTGAAATTTGGTATGCAGGTAAATTTTATGACGTAGGCATTCCCTAAGAAAGGATTTTGATAAATTCCACCCCTAAGGGGATAAAATAGGGGATGAAAGATTGTATATAATAATATTTCTTAACACGAGCGAAACCGTGGGCAAAAGTTAGAAAATAATATTATAGATAGACTCTAGACTAGATTTATTCTCTGTCTCTGGCATGCACCATTATTAATAACAATCATGGCAGTCATAGATTAATATTTTCTGTAGATTCGTTATTTATTTATGATTTATTAATTATTGAGATAACAGTGATATACAGATTACACTGACAGTACACAATAACCCAAATGTTCCTGTGATTTTATTGTATACTGTTTTGTACATAATTAGAGGTGCAGTAAGCGGGCACGTAAACTGAGAGCTGGTTTAGACTGTTCTAAACCCCGGAACGTGGCTAGGGATGTAAAACATTAAACATATAGTTTTATTCGAATGGGCTTTAGTTTTGATATAAAAAAAATGGCAAATATCATAGTGACAACTACAAAGCGTACGGTAGAGTGATTGAGAATCTACTACAATAATTAATTTGCAAAATATAATATTAGATTGCCCATAAAATCTTTCTTTACCAAAACGTTCCTCTGAACGTACGATTCTTAGACATCTGTGACCAGACAAGCTTTTTTTACGTAGTTAATGTTGTCGTAGTATAATAATATCTATGGACGCTTCACATCACGTCATTCTGGCCCCGTGGTAAGTACCAGATGAAATATATTTAATACATATATTTAAGATTTTTTTTATATGATACACATAATATTTAATACACATCCATGACCCAGGAACTTTGAAAACTTTTTTTTCCGTCGGCGGGATTCGCACCCGCAACCCCCGGCTGCGCAACCACTGAGCCACAGAGGTGTCATAGTAAAGGTAATGTTTTAATAATCAGAATTCGTACAGCGCTGTCTCAGGGCTGCCATACAGGTCACGGCTCTCCCAAAAACGCTTCAATTGCCTGGCCACGTTTAGCGCAACGATTCTATTGGTTCTTGCAAAATACATTCCTCGCAACGCAGCTTAGCTCATCACCGGTAGAAACGCAGCCGCTGCTACCTGGCACTACCCGGAATAATGCCGTTATAAAGCGCCCAAGTAACGTTCAAACTTTCCAAAATAAAGACTTCCAGAAAACGCTGATGTGGAACTAAATTAAATAACTCAGTATACGCAGAACGCAGCCCCTACAAAGTTTAATGAAATACTCTCAAATTTCACCCGAAATTTAATATTTTTAGTCAAAAATTTTCGCTTTATATTTTTAAGTAATTGTGTGTTATTAAAACATGCAATTAATACTAAGACCTTCGCGATTAATACGTTTTTAATTTCAAGTAGAGTCTCTTAAAACTTTTGATGGTTTTTACGTCATACTTTTTTTTCATGCCGTAATCCGGTTTCGCATAGATAAAAAGACCTGTTTCCACAAATCTATCAAAATATTATGTTCCTATCTTTGGACGTACATATTATTTTGTTAGATTTGTTGGTTAATTCCTTGAACCTTGGTAGAAAAAAAAATCCACAGCCGAATATATAACCTCCTCGTTTTTTGGAAGTCGGTTAAAAAAAGAAAAAATAGCGATATTAATTTTCCTGTTTCGCCTCACTACAAGATCGCGACAAAGAAGATTTGGCTGTGGTTTATATAACATTCATTTGAATGAGCCGGCGGCCGCCAGCGCCGGCATGCGGGTAAGGCTCTTACCGCACAGAGCTAAGGCTCTTACCGCACAACAGCCTTTTGTAAAGCCTAACAAGCTACCGGACGTTTGAAATCTAAGTAGTTTTGTTGTTTCTTTAGTTTGAAACAAAAGTATAGCCCGTCTGAGCAAAGAAGACAGTAAATGAGTAAAAATCAAATTAACTAACAAAGCATACCTAACCTATAAATTACCTAGTATATAAAACCTAGTTTCATATAATATTTTGTACCATCCTATTTTATTCTTATGTACCTGCAATCTGCATTTATTGTGTTAGTGACGCGAATACTATTTGTATAATATGAAATATTAGTGCATACCAGTGCTAACACGTAGTACAACGCGTCGCCCTTCGAAATTGAACAGATTTATTACGAATTCACGAGTCAGTAAGGTTTACCATTTTTGATTAGAATATTTGTTGACATCCTTTGATAAATACAGTGTACATGTTTTAGCGTTCGCACAACTGTGTCGGAAGAATTAAAACGATAATACAGTTAACGTATTGGCGGTAAAAAGCGCCTTTGCAGGAGAGAATAAATCGCAGCCGCCCGTCCGCCCAACCGCCTAGACGCTGGCGCAAGTTATGAGAGGAGCGATAAGGAAAAAACTGCTTTATTTATAGGTAAATGAAAAGTCTGAAAGAACTGCTTGAATTGTAATGCTGTAATTTAGTATTTAAAATAATATTGTTTTATACTGAATTATACTTATGTGCAAATAAAAAAATTGAAATAGCAATAATAATAACATTTATTGAATAGATATATAACTAGGTATATTCAACGTCTAAAAATATTAAAATCTTACGTTATATTAATATGATTGTTGATGTCGCACTAATATTTTTATTGGCAACAATGAATGTGATAATAATAAAACGGAACAAATAATATTATACTGGTAATCTTAAGACAATCACATAACGGAGTACAACAAAACAATGTAGTTTATAATTGGGCGCCCGTAAAACTTGCATCTGCGATAAACGAGTTTGCTTCCAAAGCTGTCGCTGAGTCGCTCCACTGTATAGTATTCAGACTGTGACAATGATATTCAGTTATCCGCTACCGCCTGTAACTCGGTCCGCGCGCGTCGTCCGCCCGGAATATTAAGTCAGGCCAATAAGAAAAGCAAACAGCCTCTCTGTAAACCCGATTGCGTTTCCGTGACTCGGGTGCCGATGTACTGTCATGGAGGTGCCACGATGACTCCACACAAATTTAACAGACTACGTCTTGAATCGCATTCTTATGTTTACTAAAATGATTTATCTCGTGAATTTAAATTTTTGTAAAATGTAACTTTTGTAATGAAACATTTACCTAGCTTCATTCCTTGTTCGATCCAAATTACTGTAACTAAATTGTATATATTATAAATAAAAACAATCCTTATTATATTACAAGGTTCAAACACTTACGGTTTTTGTCGCGGAGCACTTTTATTAATCCCGACGTTTCGGCTACTTTACAGCGGCCGTGGTCATGGGTGGACTGAGGTGACAGGCGTCCAATTTATTGAAGTTCTTCAACTACCCGAAGATTCATATATTTTCGTTTGCGTTTCGATCTACGCAGAACGAACTTACAGTGTCATGAAGCCGAGGTTTCCTAGATTTGTGCTTTAGTTAATTTATCACTGGATCCCAACTAGATGGCAGCACCCAACCATCTTCGCGGTTAAAATTAGGGTGTCTTTTAATTTCAATGGCCTCGCGTATCATTCTTTTTCGACACATTGCAGATGTCAATCACCGTAGGAACACCAAGTCCGCAATTTTGTGAACACACACTGGATCAACCTCGCCATTACATAAGATTTGATAAGCCACAAGTACTGGCAAAAGAAGCAAGATACCGCCCAAGAATGATACGTACGTGTTACAATTCAACTGTAAATTATAGACTAATATAAATACATCAGTATTACCATCAATTAAATAACAACTATAATTAACTGGTACAACTATATCAAAACTCCGTTAGTTTGTTTATTTAAATATAACTTAGTCGGGAGTTAAGTCAACATCGCAGTTATCTCGGAATCAATTTCGCCGGCCAATAGCCGCTAGCCGCTAGGTACACTCAGAAATGTATGTAAAACAGCAGACGTAATACGTGGCATGTCGAGACGAAAAGTGTGGTCAAATAAATTTAATGTATTAAATTACCATTCCCATACCATTCGTTGTTTTATCCACTTTTTCTTGTGTGAATGTAGGATGATCCGCGAGACGAGATACATTTAAATTAACATACACGCATAGAAAATGTTTATTTCTTTAATGAGCAAGTTTCAAATACACGAATTATTTTTTTTTTAAAGTTACGCAGCCTAGCTATATTATGTCGCCACAACCTCGCCCATTAAAGAAGGATGAGACTGTTTTTGACTTGTCTTAAGAGGATACACCAGGGGCTAGAGAAATGAAAAAAAAGTACGTGTAATATCTATAGCTGTCTCCCTTACCTCAAGCCTATACCGCAGACCGCGATAGAGACAACTGAAGAAAATCCAGAAAATCAACGATTCGTTGTCCCCTGATTCCTTCTCCAAAACTTAACCGATTTAAGTACTTTTTTCATTAAATATTAAAAAAAAGCTTGAGCTGTGTTCCTATGTTTTGCTTTTTTATGTATAATCTAGCCAAATCTGTTTTCTGGACGTTTGAACACAGCGGAAAATCTGGCCATTTTTTTGGGTTTTTGAACGGTCATATCTTATTTAATAATTAAATTATGAAAAAAAAGAAAACATAGGGACATTGTATTAGTGGCCGTAGATATTCAGGAAAAAAATTATAACTCTACTAGCATTATCCAGGGACGAAACAGGGCGGTGTGGACTCCTCTTAGTAAGCCTGAACGTAATTACTTCCATATAATTATTATACTTAACACAACTTACATGCTTAACAATCTGCTTAAAATACCTACTTTTGTATATTTTTATCAGCTAAAAGAGAGATTCCTACGTATTAGACTGAAAGCCCAGAGGTAAAATAAACGCGTATGGGCAGTATATTGTAGAGCTAGGCCACACTGCCTCGGCGCGTTGCGGACTGCGGTACCTGCGGTACTGCGGTACGTAGCTGCATTGTAACAACACGTGAATACAATACAAGACGGTGACAACGAAGGGCGTACAACAGACAGACATACAAACAGACAAGAGTTGTCTTTCAGTGACAGACATTTTTGCATTAATAGCAATATTATGGATTTGTTAGGACGTGTATACACACGTATGGATTTGTTAGGACGTGTATACACACGTCCTAACAAATCCATAATATTGCTATTACCATTTATTACGTAGGACCAGCGCTGCGACGTGAAGCAACGGGGCTACGTGGCTTCGCTCGCCCGGCTGACGTCGCCAGGCATTCGGCACATTCCACGGAACTCAACCTCCGAATTGTTGAAATTCGCGGTGGAAAATGTGACGTATTTATTTTAATTTCGCGCCTAAAAACTGCTTTCAGAGAATCTCTCCGCGATTTTCCAATATAATATTTTAGCAGAAGAATATAATTATAGGCGCACGCTCTACAATATAATTTGAAAAACTCACGACCAAGGTTAAAAACTGACAACGACCAATATATTATTAAAATTATTTTGTTGACGAAGATTAAAAATTAAAATATATTACTGTATACGTGACACATCCTAAAACATGACAGAGCATTTTTAACTGACATCCAAAAAGAAGAAGGTTAAATTATCGGCTGTGAATATTCTTTTGTTATCCATCGTAAAGTTCTCGACTATGCTAAACATTTTACAATTGTAAAGCAACTTAAGTAAGTGTGGCGCTGACTCGTCGTGTGCAGTGAACTAGAAACCTTCGGGAGCCATGACACCTGATAGCCAATATCACCCCGTAACGCGTGACCAGTGACCGCTGACCCCCGGGGTATACACGTGGAAATACTCCATTTATCTGCAATACTTTCGTAGTGCTGATTATGTTAGAGACTGAGTTTGAGTTCCTACTTGCTGTAGATAGGATAGCTGCATAATTATTTTGCGTGGCTCTGGAAATAACGATAATCTATCGAATTAATTTAAACTAATTAACTTTACCTATGCTGTAAATGAGACAATATTCTAAATTTATATCGAAATCTAGATGACCCGGTGAACTTCGTATCACTTTCCTCGTAATATAAAGCTTCCCTGCACTTCTACGAGATAGAAGACTAAAATAAGCTAATTCGCTTCAGCTGTTCTTGAATTTTAGAGAGAGTAAAAAAACTGATAATACATTAAATATAAATACCTACATAAGAAACAGCTGTCTGAGCAGCGGCAGCTATTATTTTTAACCAACTTCAAAAAAAGGAGGTTATCAATTCGACGCGTATGTATATAATATTTTCAGAAATGCCCAATTATGTTAACTCGTATCAGCGTCTGAATAAATGTGCCAAATTTCAAAAGTGTATGTATGTTTTTATATTTGTGTTCGCATATCTCAGGAACTACCATTCCGATTTCAGTAATTATTTTTTGTTGGACTAGGTATTGTTCAATTTAGGGAATAGTGCAAGTTTCATCAAAATCGGTTCAGTAGTTCTGGAGATAGGGAGTTTTAATCCTCAATTACGTACAATTTTGAAGTCGGTTTTATCTTTTTAAAATACAGTCATTGTGACATGCCATAAATTAATATTATATCCATTCATATTTGAGTTTTTATTATTTATTTCTTTGCATGCTAGTTACTACAAAGACTGCGAGCCAATCTCTCTAGTTCTTCCAGGTTTGTTGTATGTACTTTAAGAAATTAAATGATTAGGTACCAAGTTTACCCGTCAATATCACTGCGGTCACACCACTACTGCAGCTCAACATACACTGGGCGATCTCGGCTGGTCTCGCGGGTTTCGCGGGGTAGCCGAGATTCGATCTATCGACGCAATGAGTCCCACACATTATTATTATAGCTGTACTTGGCGTGTTCACTAGATATAAGGCAACAGGCCGTCGCGGGATTTGGAGTTTGGGGTTTTTTCCGAGAAGTCCCCGTCTCGGAAATCTTAAGACTTTTCACAAACAACTATATTTTATACTCACAGTTTATGAAAAGTGAAAAGTACACACAGAAATAAAAAAATATTTTATCGTTGCAACTGTCTCAATATATTTTCATAATTCATAATTCATTTATTTCATACCATTTTACATTATCAGACTTAGTTTCTACTTTGGGTCCTACACTAGGCACAGCCTGTCTTGCAGGTCCCCAATATTTACTTAAGGTTACATAATATATTATTTTACTTATGGACATACATGAATTAATAATTTACAAATGAAAGAGTTAAGAAAATTTAAGCTTAAGAGCGCCGTATCAGTGTATAATTATATGTGTGTATGCGTGAGTGTGTGTATGTGTGTCGTATATCTAGTTCTCTGACAAGATTCGAGGCTTATTTACACTTTCTTCAAAAAGCTATCACTGGCCATCGTTTTATAATCATCTTTACGGTTTTAACTTATTTCATAAAGCATACATTTATTATAATTGTATCACATTAAAACACTCCTCGGGGTCCCTACTATCTCCACAACTTCATCTGTTTTTATTGTAGAAGGCAAACTACGAGACCCGTTAGCGTAGTTTAGCTAAATCCAGTCGAAGCGGTATTGTCGAACTTTCGTTATTATCCGTCTTGTTTAATGTGTTGTGTAGTTCCCGGTATTGAGCAAAAAATAAATTCGGAGGTGAAAAGTTTTCAACTTTCATATATTTATCACGCTCCCGGGATCACGAAGTATGGCGGGATAAGCCGGGGGAACTTCAGTTTTATTGCCCGGTGATAAAGGATATAATCGATCGTGGGGTACGATAGTTAGGTAAAAGTTCTTGGTAAAGTTGAAAACACAAATAAACATATTCGAGGGCGTCGTTCGCCCTGAGCCCTACGCGGCGCCCTGAGCCCGACTCCCTATGAATATTCATTACATCGGCTACCTTTGATGATAGTTTACAAGCTCGACTGGGAAGTGCATAATGTCACTTGACGTTTCTGTTCGTCAGCCGGTCGATGTGATAAAGTTAGGAACATGCGGCCTTAGGGACAATAATGATAAAAGTAGAATACTGCTTTTATCATTATTGTCCCTAAGGCCGTAAGTTAATAAACTTGCTGCGTGGTTTTTCTATCTGCGTCAAGAATGAAGACACATAAAAAATTGTCCAGTACTTTCGAAGACTGATCGACTATTAATAAATTTTAAATACATATTTTAATTTCTAAGAATAATATGAAGGCATTTTGAGATAATTTCATAAATTACTAGCTGTCCCGGCAAACATTGTTTTGCTATATAAAGTATTTCGCCCATATTATTTTATTGAAGTGACTAAATAAGTATGGCAGTAACGTCCAAAGCTATCCCGTCGCAGAAACAATGGTCGCCGTCAGTCGGTCGGTCGGTCGAGTTGTAATAACTTACTATTATTTATTCTACAAATGCACTTATCAATATAAAAAGTAGCCAGTAGCCGATTCTCAGATCTACGGAATATGCATAATTATAGGTAAAAATCAGTAAAGCCGTTTCGGAGGAGTACGGTAACTAACATTGTGAGACGAGACTTAGTTTCTACTTTGGGTCCTAGGTCCTACACTAGGCGCAGCCTGTCTTGCAGTTCCCCAATATTTACTTATACAAAAACTGGACAGTTCTGGAAATACATACGCGTATATACATACGCGTCGAATTGATAACCTCCTTTTTTGAATTAGGTTAAAAATAAGCATTAAAACAATTTGACACGAGAAAGCTAGCTCAACTTGTGCATATTTCATTGAAGAAAACGTTGACACGAAACTCGATATAGGATATAGCACGTAAACAAAAACAGCGCGTGTTCCGTGTCAGTGTTTCGAGCTCCCGACTTCCGGTATTTCAGATTTCAATGAGCTCCGAAAGAAAGGCGAGATTCGAGTACGAACCGATTTTCTTCATAATTTTTTCCATTTTTCCGTCTTCACTGTACACATTAAAGTTTAACGTTCGCGAATGCAAAACATCACGATCTCGTGAGCTTTTGTGAGAAAATAACATATTAAGTCCCACTCGAAATTATATTTTTTTATTATTGACTTATAAGTTATAAGTCAAACTGCCGTACTCAGAGTTGAAAATCAATTACTTAATTGTAATTAATTCAAAATTTTGACATAAGCCCCATACATTATCTGTCAAACTCTTCATTAAATTGAAGGTTAATCGTAATAAAATGTCTCTGAGTGCGGCGATTACTCTTGTTTAGCTCATGTTTAAGTTTATTTGTATATATATATATATATATATATATATATATATATATATATATATATATATATATATATATATATATATATATATATATATATATATATATAAAATATAGATGTATATATATATATATATATATATATATATATATATATATATATATATATATATATATATACATCTATATTTTTTAGTTTTTAGTTCTTAGTGGCTCTTACTTTATTGTTACTGTTATATTTTAACTAGTTTTTTAATGTAGTGTCAGCGATATCTGGTGCATGATTAGTAGCCATCCTAGCTTTTGTTAAGTAAAATATAATATAAGAAATCTGTGGACAGTGCTGTGGGCTACACTATTATTATTATTGTACTTTGTTTATGCTATAGTTCTATGTACATAGTGTAGCTGTTTACTGTTCCTTTCTAATAAAATAAAAATAAAGGCGAAAGTTTGTATGTATGGATGTTTGTAACTCTTTCACGCAAAAACTACTGAATGGATTTTAATTAAACTTTACAATAATATAGCTAATACATCAGAATAACACATCGGCTACAATTTTAACCTACTTTCAAAATGGGGGAGGTGTTATGTTCGTTCCTTTATCAATATTATAATAAATAGTTTACATGAAGGAATTTTCTAGTTAACAATATTTTAGGGACGGTCTATAATATCCTGTATGACATAGTATTTCATAATATCTTTAAGAAAATAAACTTAAACATGAGCTAAACAAGAGTAATCGCCGCACTCAGAGACATTTTATTACGATTAACCTTCAATTTAATGAAGAGTTTGACAGATAATGTATGGGGCTTATGTCAAAATTTTGAATTAATTACAATTAAGTAATTGATTTTCAACTCTGAGTACGGCAGTTTGACTTATAACTTATAAGTCAATAATAAAAAAATATAATTTCGAGTGGGACTTAATATGTTATTTTCTCACAAAAGCTCACGAGATCGTGATGTTTTGCATTCGCGAACGTTAAACTTTAATGTGTACAGTGAAGACGGAAAAATGGAAAAAATTATGAAGAAAATCGGTTCGTACTCGAATCTCGCCTTTCTTTCGGAGCTCATTGAAATCTGAAATACCGGAAGTCGGGAGCTCGAAACACTGACACGGAACACGCGCTGTTTTTGTTTACGTGCTATATCCTATATCGAGTTTCGTGTCAACGTTTTCTTCAATGAAATATGCACAAGTTGAGCTAGCTTTCTCGTGTCAAATTGTTTTAATGCTTATTTTTAACCTAATTCAAAAAAGGAGGTTATCAATTCGACGCGTATGTATATACGCGTATGTATTTCCAGAACTGTCCAGTTTTTGTATAAGTAAATATTGGGGAACTGCAAGACAGGCTGCGCCTAGTGTAGGACCTAGGACCCAAAGTAGAAACTAAGTCTCGTCTCACAATGTTAGTTACCGTACTCCTCCGAAACGGCTTTACTGATTTTTACCTATAATTATGCATATTCCGTAGATCTGAGAATCGGCTACTGGCTACTTTTTATATTGATAAGTGCATTTGTAGAATAAATAATAGTAAGTTATTACAACTCGACCGACCGACCGACTGACGGCGACCATTGTTTCTGCGACGGGATAGCTTTGGACGTTACTGCCATACTTATTTAGTCACTTCAATAAAATAATATGGGCGAAATACTTTATATAGCAAAACAATGTTTGCCGGGACAGCTAGTAATTTATGAAATTATCTCAAAATGCCTTCATATTATTCTTAGAAATTAAAATATGTATTTAAAATTTATTAATAGTCGATCAGTCTTCGAAAGTACTGGACAATTTTTTATGTGTCTTCATTCTTGACGCAGATAGAAAAACCACGCAGCAAGTTTATTAACTTACGGCCTTAGGGACAATAATGATAAAAGCAGTATTCTACTTTTATCATTATTGTCCCTAAGGCCGCATGTTCCTAACTTTATCACATCGACCGGCTGACGAACAGAAACGTCAAGTGACATTATGCACTTCCCAGTCGAGCTTGTAAACTATCATCAAAGGTAGCCGATGTAATGAATATTCATAGGGAGTCGGGCTCAGGGCGCCGCGTAGGGCTCAGGGCGAACGACGCCCTCGAATATGTTTATTTGTGTTTTCAACTTTACCAAGAACTTTTACCTAACTATCGTACCCCACGATCGATTATATCCTTTATCACCGGGCAATAAAACTGAAGTTCCCCCGGCTTATCCCGCCATACTTCGTGATCCCGGGAGCGTGATAAATATATGAAAGTTGAAAACTTTTCACCTCTATATATATATATATATATATATATATATATATATATATATATATATATATATATATATATATATATATATATATATATATATATATATATATATATATATATATATATATATATATATATATATATATATATGTATATATATACATCTATATTTTATATATATATATATATATATATATATATATATATATATATATATATATATATATATATATATATATATATATGAGTAACTGACTACATTTGAAGAATAACAACAGAAATGACTACTATAACTACTAACATTAACTACTACTAACATCTAAATTATGTTACACCTATGTTAACGTTTTACAATTTGTAAATCGCTTACATAAGTGTATGATATAAACACAATCTAAACTTAGATAGAGAACATGCAAAAATATCAATGTGCTCGAAATAAATGTTATATGTAAAACGTAGTGATTATATTCTCTTTGGTTATATGTCTCAACCATACGTCTAATTGGTGAGCGTTCTCCGCTGTTAGTACGACAGGCACCCACAGCGAACAATTTGCCTGCGCGCACCTGTCTTCTATGGACAGTTCTGGGGACCGCGTAGCATATAACATTATTGAGGTCCAGACAGTCGTACTTATTATGTATAATGTTATACAAAATCATGCCTTCTAACTGCTTACGTCTATCACAGAGTGTCAGGAGTCCGTATTTACTGAGCAGTTGGGAGTAGGGTAGATATGACTTGTGACATCTGTAATGCATGGCCCGAAGGAACTTAAATTGGACATTCTCAATTACATCTATGTACTTATTATAATATGGATTCCAGATAGGCACTGCATACTCCAGCTGAGAACGTACCAGTGTCTTGTATAGGCATAAGTATGAGGAGGAATGTTTAAAGTCATTGGTAGCTCTCATTATAAATCCAAACATCTGATACGCCTTATTTACAATTTTATCAACATGGGTTTTGAGACAGAGTTTTGTATCAATTTATACTTAATATTTGTAGGATAACTTAATGTTTAGGGAAAAGAAGATGCACGAAGCTATCTTGAATTTTAAGTGTGATATATTTTAAAAATATGTTTAAAGGTATTCTTAATTATAAGCATTTTAAAATATATAACATTAAATTTTAAAGTAGCTTCGGGCATGTTCTTTCTAGCCGACCCATAGGTAAAACATAATATTTTGTTAAAATAATTGCAAGTTTTTTTAACTATAACAAATACCAAACACAGCTTCAGTCATACCTTTTTTAAATTTTTCTTATAAAGTTTAAGAAGGCCGAAATCTTTGAAAGTCACATACCTACCATAAACCTATCCCTTTACGACAATTGCTAATATTTCACAATCCGCCATAACAATAACTTGACTTTTTAACCTAAAATTGCAATTTAAACGCGAGTCATGTGTCTGCGCGCCGTAATAGGAAAACTTGGCCACTTCATATCATCTCGGTTTTATTTAAGAAGGGGCACTCACCTGCCGCGACCCCGCGAAGTCCCGGCGAGTCCCGGAAAGTCCCGGCAACTCGGAAAAGTCCCGGGATTCCCGGGGCGTGACTCGGAAACTTTTATTTATGTGTTCATCCCCAGTCGCACCTTTTTGTTGTATGTTGTCTATTTTGCGGTGCAATGTTCGGAACTTGTGAATTGGCTTTAACAATGTTGCAAAAAGTAAAAGTCGATATTGCTTCGGAAATTAGATAATGTAATGTTAGAATACTTATAATTTTACATATGATATTGAATGTACTGTAACTTCTTGGTGGAAATTCATATTTCACAGTAAATATACACTTTTCATGCACTTATTCCACTTTTATTAATTTATTTAATTACGATTATGTTTCACACGACCGGTTTCGATAAAGTCATCATCCGCCGGGCTAGCACGGCCACCAGTAGAAATGCGAAAGTATGCACAAACTGTGGACATAAACTTAAGGTCCGTTCCGATCTTTACCGCGGCTAATCGCGACCGACAAAAATTCAATTAAAATGCCACTTTATGACAGATGATAATATTTGTCATAAAGTAGGATATGTTATTTGAATTTTTAGGACTATTATAGTCTGTCATAAAGTGGCATTTTAATTGAATTTTTCGGAACGAAAAAAGTTCGGAACTTCACCTTAAGTTTATCTCCACAGTTTGTCTATACTTTCGCATTTCTACTGGTGGCCGTGCTAGCCCGGCAGGTGTGATGATTTTATCGAAACCGATAAAACTATAATTTTATAAGGCTTTTGGTGATAGCCATTTTTTGTATTTTGCACAGTGCGAATTCATTCATTGTTAAAAGAGATAAGATCCAATTTGATTAAATAACAAACAAAATCGTAGCACACTGAGATCGGACCTACATTTTTGTACAAAAAATATGTTAAGCTATTTATTTAGTAAGCTGTTAATGTATTTAAATGATAAAATATCTGGGCGGTAACGAGGGTCAGTTTTTAATTAAAATTGATTGTTATTTGTTAGCTAAGGCCCCCGATATGAGGCGATGTAAAAATGGCCCCGGCGTAGTCATGAGACTTTTAGCCTCTACAAATATTGGTACAGGGTACTCGACACGGGAATAAATTAAGAAACCCTTAAAGTCTACTTGTGTTAAGTGTACTAAGCTACGGCATACATGTCATAAATATTACGAAATGAACAGCTCATAGAACTGCCACCATCTTTCCTATCAGTGTCATTCATTGCTGGTTTATTTTATAAAAAAAGCAAACAATACTTATAATTGCTCTATGTTGATATCTTAAAAGGCTCTTATGGCATTTGAATGACTCTGTTATAGGACCGTGTCTCAATTTTTTATATAACCCCTGTAAAGGTGACGACTGATGGCATCAGTCCTAAAAGTCACAGCGCGCCAAACAACCCTTGTTATACTGTAATACCCTATTAAGTGAGCCAGTCAGTCAGCACGCGCTATTTTGTCCGACCATACCTTCAACGATCAAGCGTCGTTATGTTTACAAAACAATACACTTCAAAATGACATCGCTGATTGATGATGTCACCGTGACTAATGAAGGCGTCAGTGACAGCGTCTAGCGTCATCCAGTGTCACCCGGCATCACCGAGCGTCACGGCGCGTCACCGTCAGCGTGTCGTCGGGTGTCGAACGTGTCACCGATGACGCCGCTATTAATTAACCTAAGCCTTAATTAATTAACTGAGAGCTTCGTGACCGGGTGGTGTGACCTTGAATAAAACCGTCGTTAAATAGTCGATAAACTTTCTTATGTGAAAATCTGCCTGTTGCCATTTCGCGATTAAATGGCTTAACCGATTTAGAGCAAATTGATATTTGGTAAAATTTCTTGAGCCCTAGTATAAAGGCATCTTAGGTTACTTTTTATTACATTCAGCCATTCATCCTAAACTGTTACTATTAAAAAATTATCTTGCCTGAACAATAAGGGCAACTAGATGATTTTAATAAGTTGGTACATCTGACTCGCCTGTGCTGCGTAGTACTACTTTCCATCAAGTGATGTTGTTCGTAAACATTCATGGCGTATTAGTTACCCCGGAAAAGCCGCGCATCCCGGGGATTCCCGGAATTTATCCCGGCGACGAAATAAAAACATAATCCCGTCGCATAATTAAGCAGTTACTCTGCAGTTGCGGATTAAATGCCGCTGCGGCTGACGTAGCCGCTATTGCCTCTACATAGGGTTGTGAATCGCGTGTCACTCGGTTTCTAGCGGGGTGCGTCTGTGTTATAATTTTTCAACCTGTCCTCGCATTGTCCGTTTAGTTACGACATTATGCGACGGCCGACGGGACGGAGATTTTGTGATAAAAGTTGCTGAAACAATTGAAAAAGTTCTCCGACTATCGGCGATCTTATTCCAAGTGAAGTACAATAACTCCCGCTTATCGCGAAGTTATCGCCAGCAATATCGACGAGATAGAATCTTTCAATATTTAGTTTTGTACAAAATTATAATAAAATAGTTGCCTGCAACTTTATTCCACAGCAAGGTTTTTGCGTCAAAAAAGTAACAGACATACTAACATAGCTTTGGATTAGCATGAATTAAATGTTTCGTTTATAGGCAGCTTATTAATGTTGTTTTATAAAGACGGCTACAGTACACGTTGGTTAAGCTCATTTAGCCAGCGCAATGGGCCAATGTGTTGAGGCCTACTTTGCCATAAGTTGGGAGCGACATTACGGGCTCTACACGCTTGCCCATTGTCCTGGCTCAATGTGCCCTGACACAAAGTGCACAGTGGGCTGACATCATCAAAATATCGCCATTATAATATAACGTTATTTAGGGCTTGTTCCACCACCTCCTGATAAGGCTATCCACCAATTAACTTGATAGATCAAGTATGGAAAATCTGTCAAGAAAGTTGTGAATAGCCTATTAGGCACTTTATCAGAAAGTGGGGAAACAGGCCCTTAATGTCTTAAATGCATCGCTTATTACCGTAGACGAAAGAAGGCTATAAAATTACGCTCCTATATCTATTACCTGTGGAAATGAGAAAGCAACCTATTCTGAACACTTTAGAAACTACAACACAATAGAAAACTCCCATACCAACATACAGAGTGAATTAATTTCTTCGCGCAAAAAGTATAAGTGCGGCTTAGTGCGGCGTATTGAAATAAGTTATAAGAGTGCAACTCGTAAACACAGGGTCGGATAAACCCGGGATTAGTGAGGCCCCCGGGCACAGGGGCCCCGGGAGTGGGGCAACCGTGGGCACCGGCCGGGCACTGCACTAAACTATTCCGAGTCTTTTATTCCGCGATTAAATCTACACTTAATACAGGGCTTAAGAGTTTTTAATTGTCACATAAAAGTGCGGGATCTTCCCTGGCTTTGTGTTTTAAGCTATAGTCTGGGCCGTGAGACGTGGCATGAAACTTGGCTATATTATAAAATAAGGACGGTAAGCTTGATGAGGTTTTTGAAGTACTGTAACTAAAAATGTAATAACTTACCGGTTTCATCCAATAACTAAAGCAGTCTGGGCCTGCCGGTCCGTTTCGTTTTCTGCAATTTAGATAATATATTTTTTAAGAAAAAAAAATTAATATTTTAATAATGTTATGCATACAATTAAAAACTGTAAAAATCAATTAAGTAGGCTCCTTTAATACTTATTATTATTATTATCTTATTTACTTCTTACATGGTTGTATCCCTATTCTAAATGTCGAAACCTCCGCAATGTCCTAATAACAGTTTAATTGACATACAAACCGGAAGTAGACATGAAACGACTTCCCGGAAGCACACCTGTCCCGCCCTGCCCCTCTTCCCCCAGTAATTACAGTGTGTCAGTTGTTTATTACGGGATCGGGCGCGGCGCGCGGAAAATTAGAAATTGCAATCTGCGGCTGAGGAATTTTTGTCAAGACCCACCGGAGAGCCCATCATTTGCGTTTCGGATATTCGGTTTTGATAAAGCGTTTGATTATAGAGAGATTCGAATTTGGAATAGAGGGTAGTCATTAAAAATGTAAAATAGAAGACTCGAGCACATAGTAGCTCGACATAGCAAGTTAGTTAATAGTCAGTTGATCCAAAAGATAAGCCTTGCGGACTACTAATATTTTGTATTAGCAAATAAACTATTTAGCTTTATATTTAAAGATATAGGTCTAACTACAAAAGAAAAATGGTCTTAAAACAACTGTTCAACAGATGTTTAGTTTTTTATGGTAAGACCGCTTTATTCTAAGACTTCTGTTTGAGTTCACTAACACGATAATAATTAATAGTTAAAAAAACTAAAAAACACGCTTTTAGCACGCACTAAGCTAATATTAGATTTAACGTGACAATTTTTTACGAATACGTCTTGACAGCAAACCTTTTCATTTAATACCCATATCAAGGAAGCACATTCTAAATAGTATATCCGCCATCTTGGGGAGACCACCATATTATTGGATTTCTAATGACGTTTCTTGGCTAGCCATCTATTGTCATGAGAACTCAGAGTGTGTGCAAAATTTCATCCTATTCGAGGACCGGGAAGTGGGCCAATTTAAGATTCCAAGATTTTCTTACATAATTACAAGTAATATAAACCGTGTTAAAAAGACATTGCAATAATTTTGATACATAGTTTTCGTCAGTTACCAACAAATATAAAATTAAACTAATCATTTTTTGTACCAGCATTATAGATTTAGAGCCCTACAGATTAATTTTATCAAACCAAGCTTATTAAAGCAAACTGTAGGCACATCTAGATTACTAGGGACTAGGCAATTCAAAACAAAATAATGACAGCAAAAGTTTAATTGAAAAGCAAAACTTGGTATATCTGTAATTAATATTCAACCGATTTCAAAATCTAGACAGCAGGGAGATAGACGGGTGATCCCTGTGATCCCTGTGTAAACAACCTTTCATTCGAGCCGACCGAGAATTTACTGCGTACTTTCTATGACCTTCAATGTTGAGCAATTTTAAAAAGAAGCACTTGGTAACAAAATGTTGGTGCAATTTATACAGCGTGGAATAAAACTAAGTCATAATACATTAGGGTGTGTATGTGTCCCTAGTTAGATAGTTTACTATGAAAGTGGTAGCGCTGAAAGAGCCCCAGCGCGCAGCGTCATGAATTTTCCGATACAAAAATTAAAATAAGTTACTCTTTCAACGCTGCTACTTTCACAGTGGACTCACACACACTCAACACACAAAGTATTAACACTCTATTTTGTTACAATCTGTATATTATTTTTATTTTTCTTTCTATAAAGTTACGAATACACAGCTGCGCCTGCTAACCTGGTGACGCGCTACAAACTAGGCGGAGTACAGTAAAAGCAAAGCAAAGCCAGCAGATAAAACAGCAACGTGAAATCGACACGCCGCGCCGGGACGGGACACGAGTGTCAGTGACGTCACACGACGTCACGCTGGCCGCCAGCCAACAGCTAGGCCGGTATAACATAAATATATTGGTAGACTTATCGGGCCTTATGTTCTAATATAGGAGAAAATGCTTCCATTTGAAAAGATTTTGAGCCGACTGCGATAGGGTCTAGAGTACTCTAGAGTCTAAGTTAAGAAATAAAATGTAAATTCACCAATGGCGAGTTCGAAAAACTAATTTAAATGTCACTTATTCACTATTCGATTAAGAAACTAATATTATAAATGCGAAAGTATCTCTGTCTGTCTGTCTCGCTTTTACGCCAAAACTACCGAACCGATTGTAATAAAATTTTGTATACAGATAGTCTAAAGCCTGAGAAAGGACATAGGCTACTTTTTTACTGGAAAAAGGGTTGTAAGGGGGTAAAAATGCGTAAATTTGTTCAAATTAAGTTAGTTCCAAAAATTCATTGCTTGCTCAAAAGTCTTTCTATAAAAGGTGGTATCATCTTACAGTCAAGTTTCGATTTTTTTTCGATTGTTATTTCTTTTCTATGCAGTGACATAACCTTAAACCTATCAATGATAAATAATTTATGGGTAAAGTTGTGTAATTGGGGGGCTAAATAAACTTTAAAACTTGGCATAAAATATATAGTTTAATTTAAATAAAAAAATGAAATATTAAGCGAAGTCGCGGGCAACAGCTAGTTAACGATACGTAAGGTTCAATTTCATATTATTTTTGTTTAGTTCTATAATAGTAGTAAAATTAACTACAACAGTAATAAAATCCACAAAGATTAGAGCTAAATTATAAGTTCAGTTGTTGTCTCACTTGCTCCTTCGCGGTCTGCGGCTTGGCGGAGTTTGTCCGCTTTTTGGGCTGACTGAGACATTGATTTTGTTTAAGTAGTGGTTAGAATTCCAATAGACTGTTAAATAAAGTGAAGTCAATATAGACGTTGAAGTGTGGAAGAAAAAATGTTGAGAAAGTGAAATGGATTTAAGGCGAGGCCAGTTCGCTGATTCTGGGAAAAGACTGATTTTTAAGCTTTCAATTTGAAGAAATTATGTGGAATTCTCTAACACCAAAACTGATGTGAACTCAAAAAGGAACAAAGTTACAAAATAACCGAACAGAATATTGAAAAATGGCATGGTAATTCTGTAATGGATCTAGAATTTCACCATAAAAATACACTTCAAATTTGAACATTTTAATTGTAATTTTCAACGATAATGATATGATTTTTTTACAAAAAGGGCGAGAGTCGTAGCCGCCCCTGTACAAGGCGCGCTGATGTGAATGTTATTTTAACCCTTCAGTAAGTGCCAAAATCTTTGCAAAAATGTAGGGTACGTGGTTTGCAAAAAAAAAATGGCACCCGGCCTACCCTCTTTGTACAAATAATGTAATAACCTTACATCTAATCCATATTTTATGTTTGAGTGAAAAATATTATAATATATGTTAAATTTTCTATCTATCAAGCCATCATAATATAGTATTTAGTCAGTGTGAAGTAGCAGCAAACTTAAGTTAAAATAATATGTGAAGTGGCAACACCGCGCTTCCGCCCGGCGTAGGCGCCATCATCTGTGTCTCGCATTTTGACATTGACCTTTTCGTTTCCGCGCTCTGGCTGGTACTTGTGCCAGCCAGAGCGCCGCGTGTGAACTCACTCTCTCTTTCCAAAAATATATTTTGTCAAGTTCCTAATTATCTTGGTTATTGAATACAAATCGTTCTATAGGAATACCTTTTTCATTTAACGCCTTTACAAGGTTTCACACGCGAGTTATACACGAAGGCGCGGCGTGGCGGAAGCAAGCACGCCATTTTGTTCAAATTCCACTATCTACTTCGAGGGCGTGGAGGCGACGGGCAATAAGCGGCGGAGGCCCATCACGTTGCCGACGATCACAACCGCACCAGTCCAGCTAAATGGAATAAAGTGGCGTGAAGAAAAGAGGTGCACCGGGACGCTGAGACACCGCGTGGCAACAAGCGGCGGAGGCCCACCACGCTGTGCAGGCGCATATCCACATCCACAACGCACGACTCGGAGGCACCGGGACGCTGAGACACCGCGTGGCAACAAGCGGCGGAGGCCCACCACGCTGTGCAGGCGCATATCCACATCCACAACGCACGACTCGGAGGCACCGGGACGCTGAGACACCGCGTGGCAACAAGCGGCGGAGGCCCACCACGCTGTGCAGGCGCATATCCACATCCACAACGCACGACTCGGAGGCACCGGGACGCTGACACACCGCGTGGCAACAAGCGGCGGAGGCCCACCACGCTGTGCAGGCGCACATCTACAACATACGACTCGGAGGCACCAGGACACTGATACACCGCGTGGCAACAAGCGGCGGAGGCCCATCACGCAGTTAATTTGGTCAGTTTGTTCCATTTATTCCGATGTTCATTCACTTATCCATTCCATATACATATTCCAATCCTAACACCTAGAACTGAGTACTAGATTGGTTCAGTTTTGGATTTAAATACTGATAAACACGTTGCATATTTTGTGCCTAGTTTATGCACTAGGCACATATTGGTTCTACATTCTAATTTAAAGGGTAAACAATACAAAATACCTTTCCATAATACAAAGTAGGTTACTTAATTATTATTGAGTGGTTTAGCACAAATTTCAATATTGTTTCATTAAAATCATTGAGTATTTGTAAGCTCAATCTAATTTTATTATAAATATTGCATTAATTGCATTTATTTGTCGAGACAGCGGCTGCAGTATAAAGTTTGCATGTCAATTGCTGTAACAAATATTATACATTGGGTAACTGCTAATTCCAGTTGTGTGGCATACGTGCGAGACTGCACCTTTGTGCGGAGTGAGACTGCAACAAGTCTACAAGCTTCGTGTTCATATCTTGCTGCTACATCGCGGGCACCTCATCAACATCGGTCATCGTCATCACTCGCATTTAAGTATTGTTTTGATTTTTGTTGGCTGCATTATTATTGGTTCCAAATATGTCAGTTTCATGTGAGGATTCTAGTAAGCTCACTGTGGAGGAAAATGAAAGGAAACTTATCAGGAAGCGAGGTATTTGTAAACAAAAATTAACACATTTTAAAAAATATTTAGAAACATTAGAGTCATCTCTTTCAGCTGTAAAGATTTGTGAGTTAAATTTGAGATTATCTAAAATAGAGGAATTGTACACAGAATTTGATCTCATCCAATCTGAAATCGAAATTATCTCCCAAATTCCAGAGCATCAGTTCACGGAGCGGGAGGAGTTCGAACTCACTTATTTCGAAACATTGGCAACTGCACGCGAGCTGAGCGGCCGCCATGCAGAGGCTAATGCTACGAGCAACACTACGGGCAGCGAGACGGGTACAGTACTTGCCGCACCAACAGGTCTGAAATTACCCACTATTAAGTTGCCTACATTTTCTGGTCAGTATCAAGATTGGCTTGAGTTTCATGACACATTTACCTCTCTTATACACAACAATAACACAATACCAAATATCAATAAGTTTCATTATTTGAGGGCTGCATTAAAGGATACAGCGGCTTTAGTTATACGTTCTCTTGAATTTTCCTCGGAAAACTATGAAGTTGCTTGGGACTTGCTGTGTGATAGGTTTAATAATGATCGAGTGTTAGTTAACAGTCACATCACTAATTTGTTTAATATGCAACCAATTTACAAGGAATCAGCCCAGGCTTTGCGGGGCATAATTGATAGTACTAATCGAAATCTCAGGGCTCTGAATACCCTGAAGCTGCCTACAGATCAGTGGGACATACTCATTATTCATTTTGTAGCTGCTAAATTGGACCCTAGCACAAATAGGGAATGGGAGGAAGAGAGAAACAAAATGAAAGTTCTTCCGACCCTTAAAGATTTTTATGAATTTTTGAAATCTCGTGCGGACATGCTGGAGGCTATGGGTGAGACAAACCTCAAACCTAAACAACATAAAACGTTTATTACCTCTCTGCAGCAGAGCAACGCTAATACTAGTACTAGTAGGTTTGCTTGTCCAGTATGTAAAAACAAGCACTCAATTTATAAATGTTTTAAATTTAAATCATTTTCCACTCCTATGCGAATTCAAAAGGCTAAACAATTAGATTTATGCATAAATTGTTTGCGTTCAGGACATAAAGAAAGGGATTGCAAATTAGGGCCATGTCGTATTTGCTCGCAACGACATAACTCGTTATTACATGGACAGCAGCCAAGTTCTACTTTGGATTCAGCTGCAAGTACCTCGTCCAGCGTAGTCCTCGCAGCGGCTGCACCACAGCTCGCTGCCCCTGCATCGTCGCTCGCACCCCCCGCATCTGTCTCGTCTCATAGTGACATAACGCTGTCGAATACAGGAGGTAAAGTTGTTTTGCTTTCGACGGTTCTGCTAAAGGTTAAAGACAAGTATGGGAAGGAACACCATGTGCGGGCTTTGCTTGACAATGGAAGCACGGCAAGCTTCATAACAGAAAGCTTATGCACTAAATTGCAATTGCCATTTTATTCTACTGCTGCGTCGGTAGAAGGATTAAATTATCAGTCTTCACGTATAACTAAACGTTGTGAAATAAATATTGCTTCACGCATGTATCCATACAATGCGAATGTCAGTTGTTTTATAGTCCCTCACATAACTCAAAACTTACCTACTATGATAATTGATGTCTCATCATTCCAAATCCCCTCTGAATTGAATTTAGCTGACCCGATGTTCCACACCCCTGAAAAAATCGAAATGCTGCTAGGTGCTGATATATTCTGGAATGTTTTATTGAACAACAACATTTCTTTGGGTAAGCACAAGCCCACACTTAGCGATACGAAGCTGGGATGGTTGGTCTCAGGTTCTGTACCGAGTTATCAAGGTATCCCTAAGCACTTCACCGTCCACTGCCATCATTTGTGTGAGAATCAACTCCACTTTGAGATGTCTAAATTTTTCGAGTCTGAAACAATTAATAGACCTGAGAGTTTAACTCCTGAACAGAAACAGTGCGAACAAGATTTTGTTGCCAATACAAGGCGAGATAGTGAGGGCAGGTTTGTGGTAAAAATACCTTTTAAAGAGGATCCAGATACACTGGGTGACTCATACATTTCTGCTAGGGCTCAGTTCTTAGCAGTAGAACGAAAGATGGCGCGACAGCCGATTTTACAGGACAGGTACAAAACCTTTATTAAAGAATACTATGACATGGGTCACATGAGTGAGGTAGGTCACGATATTACTAGGCCCACACAATATTTCATGCCTCATCATGCTGTGTGCAATGAGGAGAGCACTAGTACAAAACTAAGAGTTGTATTCAACGCTTCAAATCCCACATCAAATGGGAAATCCTTAAATGATTTACAAATGGTAGGGGCGACTGTCCAAGATGATTTATTCTCGATTCTAATCCGATTTAGATTGCATAAGTATGTTCTTTGTGGGGACATTGAAAAAATGTATAGGCAAATATTAATTTGTCCTTCGCAGCGTCATCTGCAACATATATTATGGCGTTTTAACACGAACGACCCAATAACAAAATATACCTTGAATACTGTCACATATGGCACAGCATCGGCTCCCTTCTTAGCCACAAGGTGCTTACGAAAGCTTGCTGAGGAGTGCAATGACCCTCAAGTTAGCAAAGCCATTGCGAATGATTTTTATATAGATGACTACATTTCGGGTGCTGACTCTATAAGTCAGACGGTAGATATAGCAAAGGGTGTAATAAAAGAATTAGAATCCGCAAAATTTAAACTAAGGAAATGGCGGTCTAATAGCCCGCAAATTTTAAATATAATTCAAGGTGCAATTGGAGCGAACGAATCAATCCAATTTCATGATAATAGTACAAAGGCTTTAGGCTTGCGTTGGGCATGTGATGATGATCAATTGTATTTCACAACGTCTGACATTTCACATAGTCAGTCCATGCCGACGAAGCGGACAATCTTGTCCACGCTAGCTCAGATTTTCGACCCTTTGGGGCTTATAAATCCATATATATTACAGGCAAAACTTATTTTAAAAAAGGTCTGGGAGTGTAAAATAGGCTGGGAGGACCCACTACCTCCAGAAATTCAATTAGAATGGTCAAAATTTCTTAAAGCGTTGCCAGACTTAAACAATTTTAAAATACCTAGACGTATGTTAGGGAATTCGGCAAAAATTGAACTTCATTCATTTTGTGATGCATCTGGTCAAGCGTACAGTGCATGCATATATGTTCGCACACTCTCTAGTGATCAGACATTCTCTGTTCATTTAGCTGCCGCTAAGAGTAGAGTTCAGTCAGCTCGAAAGACTACTATTCCTCGGTTAGAGCTCTGTGGAGCTCTACTGTCGGCACGACTTACAAAAAAGGTGAATAAGGCGCTCAGTTTGTACAGGGTCATTGACCGGGTGGTATTCTGGTGTGACTCTACCATTGTTATTAGTTGGATTAAAACAGAGTCTTCAAGGCTTAAGGCTTATATTAGGAACAGAGTGGACGAGATAGCTGAATGTTCTGATCCTTTGTCATGGCGTTACGTGCCTACAGCTCTCAATCCAGCCGATATAGGGTGTAGAGGCCTCGATGCCACTCAGCTTCTGCACGAGCAGAGGTGGTGGTCCGGCCCGTCTTTCCTTAAATACGACGAGTCAACATGGCCAGAGAATCCTGTAAAAATAAAGGAAGAATTACTACCTGAGGTAAATAAAAGAAATTTAGCTTCGTCCATTCCTTGCGATGTCGCACTGTCATCTCAAGTAACTTCCAGCGTCTCTAGTGAGATGGGAAATTGGATAGAAAGGTTTTCAAATTTTTGCAAACTACAGAGAGTCATGGCATATATTCAGCGCTTCATATATAACTGCCGTCACTCACACAATAAATACACTGGACATCTAACAGTCAAGGAACTTGTGTCCTCTAATCAAACATTATGTAAATTAGCACAAATGGAAATATTTCCTAAAGAATATTCCACTTTATCAAAAAATAATAACTTACCTGCAAAAAATTGTTTACAGAATATGCGACCGTTTATGCATAATGACGGTCTGATACGCGTCGGAGGACGACTATCAAATTCGGAATATTGTTACGATACCAAGCACCCTATCATACTTCATGCTTCACACCATTTTACGAAATTAATCTTCCAACACTATCACATACTCACTATGCATGCGGGACCACAGCATTTATTATCCACTATTCGTCAAAAATACTGGCCAATCGCAGGTCGTAATCTAGCAAGAAAAACAGTTCATGATTGTATTAAGTGCTGTCGTTTCGCAGGTAGATCAATCCAACCTGTCATGGGTAACTTGCCAAAGGAACGTCTTTCTATGACGTATCCGTTCTTAAATGTAGCAGTCGATTACGCAGGCCCAATCTTGATTGCTGACAAGAAAGGTAGAGGGTGCAAATTGATTAAATCGTGGATTTGCGTTTTTGTTTGTCTGGCGGTAAAGGCTGTACACGTTGAGCTGGTGACAGACTTGTCAAAAGATGGCTTCCTCGCAGCGCTGCAGAGATTCGTTGCTCGTAGGGGAAAGCCCATCAGTATCTATTCCGATAACGGAACCAATTTTACTGCGGCTAGCAGGGATCTGGCTAGGTTCTTGAAGGCGAGTGGTGAGGAGATAGGTGTCTCGGCATCAGAGTTAGCGATTAATTTTAAATTTTCTCCCGCGTATTCACCACACTTTAACGGCTTAGCAGAAGCAGCAGTAAAGTCGATTAAGCATCATCTAAAAAGAGTTTTAACACTTACCAATTTAACATACGAAGAAATGTATACTTTATTAGTAGGGATAGAAGGCATACTCAATTCTAGGCCCATAACTCCTCTTTCTTCCGATCCCACTGACCTAATCCCACTTACACCGTCCCATTTCCTGATCGGAAGAACAATGACCAATATTCCAGAGCAAATAGATGATCAGAGGCCATTACACCTACAGACTAGATATGAAAGAATAAGCACATTAAAGGGCCACTTCTGGAAACGATTCTACAAAGAATACTTTGCTGAGCTGCAATGCCGCCAAAAATGGAAAGGTGACCACAGTCAACTTCATCTAGGCGAGATGGTGTTGGTCAAGGACGATCGATTGCCTCCGAACCGCTGGCTGCTTGGACGTGTGATCCACCTCTACCCTGGCTCAGATGGCATCGCGCGAGTAGCAGACATCCAGACGACCTCGGGGACTCTACGGCGCGCCTACAACCGACTCTGCCCGCTACCTGTTTTGGAATCTTCGCTTCCAACGGGGCCAGCATGTGAAGTAGCAGCAAACTTAAGTTAAAATAATATGTGAAGTGGCAACACCGCGCTTCCGCCCGGCGTAGGCGCCATCATCTGTGTCTCGCATTTTGACATTGACCTTTTCGTTTCCGCGCTCTGGCTGGTACTTGTGCCAGCCAGAGCGCCGCGTGTGAACTCACTCTCTCTTTCCAAAAATATATTTTGTCAAGTTCCTAATTATCTTGGTTATTGAATACAAATCGTTCTATAGGAATACCTTTTTCATTTAACGCCTTTACAGTCAGATGTGATATTTGTCTCATCACTGTAAACTTTGAAATCTATGTTTCTAACTATTTCGCAACAAATATATTAATACATTATTATAATCTCAATAACACAGAGCTATACAAACTGTTTATGTAAACAATTCTTTGAAATAACTTAACTTGTTATCAATAAACAGATAAGAGATAAGAGTAATAAAAACCGGTTTTGGTATTATACACAAGCAAACTTCGTCCTTAGTGCAATACAAATAAAGTTCAAAATGGCTGCGGCCGGCAAAAAGCCGTTATAAATAGGTAATTTTTATCTTGATTATTTTACTAAAACGATACCATTATATACTATTACTAGGATCTAAAACGTTTTGTACACGATAATATACGCTTTTAACGTCAATTATTTACAAAAATATTAAACAAATCGCGTTCAAATCACATAAATAACAACCAAATTTTCTCGTGTAAACTAGAAGTTATTACGATGTAAGTATTTCTTTCAAATGATTATCTAAAACTATTTATAAATTATAATTAATAAATTAAACTATTTTACTACTTACATTCGTTAAATCCATCAATAATATCAAACAAACAACACAACATGGCAGAACACACACGAAAAATTCACGATTTTCAAATGACTGACAAATATTCGTCGACCACAGATTGTATAATATTTTGCATGCAGAATGTGGCAAATTTATCGTAGATCATAACTAACCAAACTTCTTCATACAAAAGTAGTCTCTAAGTCAACGAAATACGTAATTCAATCGAACGAAAGAGCGCGGCCACATCCGGCCGCTTGGGTGTAGACGGAATGGCTGCAGTATAATCTGTGGCGGCCGGATCCGGCCGCTTGGGGATTAAAAGGTTAATGTCCTTTACGTCAATAATCGTACTGACAGACACCGATCTGCTAATTTTAAGGACTACCTGGCCTTAATATTGCCATCTACGTAATTAATTATTAGATGTTGCACGATACTGCGTTCGTACTGTATTCGTTAAATTTTTCTGTAAAAAACTGTCCTATCACTTTCCTGGGACTGTATTTATATTCAGATTTTCAGGTGTAGTGGTGTAAACATATAAGACACACTCATGCATTTATAAAGTCAGTATGAATGTGCAATGTACATCATGAAGTTATATTTATCTTGTGAGTTGTGTGGTATCAGTGTTTAGGAAGAAAATTTTGGTTATTTCCTCGCTATTTACATAATATTTCAACGAACACAATGCACCTGCATACCCTAGCGTAATATCTCCAGCTTTAGTTTCATTGCATTTTAGATTTTAACCAAAAAATGTTATTTCCCGGCGAGTGGAACGAAATCGACAAAAACGTTTTAGTTTTTCCGCGCCAATGAGCCGGAACGACAAACCGAAACATTTGTATGACCGTGCTGTAGTGTGGCCCCACCGTAATATTGCCTCTTGTAAACCAGTGGGATGCACTTTTATTTATATTAAATACTTTTTGCGTAAAAACACACTTCACTTCACTCGGATTACTGCACAATTATTTGATCATAGAACATGATTCGATACTAGCGTATGAAAAACGACGATCAAAATTTTGCATTGAAGTAAAGCTCAGTTAGCGGAAGGTATAGCCTTCCGCCAGCTAACAATTCAAAACGGCATTTAAAATAAATAAATATAATGGCACATTAATTTGGTAAAGCTTTTTTATTGTATTTTGGTCTATATATACGTGGGAGAGCCATGCTTCGGCACGAATAGGCCGGCTCGACCGGATAAATACCACGTTCTCACAGAAAACCGGCATGAAACAGCGCTTGCGCTGTGTTTCGCCGAGTGAGTGAGTTTACCGGAGGCCCAATCCCCTACCCTATTCCCTTTCCTACCCTCCCCTATTCCCTTCCCTTCCCTACCCTCCCCTATTACCCTATTTCCTCTTAAAAGGCCGGCAACGCACTGCGAACGCACTGCGAGTGTCCATGGGCGAGGGAAGTTGCTTTCCATCAGGTGACCCGTTTGCTCGTTTGCCCCCTTATTTCATAAAAAAATATATATAATTCTAACCTACATTATATATTTTCATACAGTCGGTAAAGCAAGACAAATAGTCATGGCGCACGTACAGAAGTTCGGAATAAGTGACGTGAGGGGAACTTCCACAAACAGAAACACGGACGCTTCAGTAGATGACGTCGCTACATTACGAGTATGTGCTTGCTATTGGGTCAACTGTTTGTTGTATAATACATCTATAGTCTATACAATTATAAGTGTATAATACTTATTGGTAATTTATTTCATATCATTAAAATATTAAGGGTAAATATATAATAAGCACATTAACATATACAGCGGACAATCTAAACACTAAAAAGTACAATCTAAAATATACCAATATATACAAACTTAAAGTATCAAGCTACAAAAAGAAAAACTTGCCCAAGTCGTCCCCATCCGGCAGAGTGCCCAGCAAACTGACAGCATTGCCACGTTGGATGGCAATTGCTATCCGCTGTGCCAGGTAGCTCCCGGCTCTGGGGTCTCGGGTGGCTTCAATAAGCTTTTTAGATATCTGTCTAAAAAGCTTATGTGCCCCCGGACCCCATGCGCGTTTCTACCCCAAACTGTTCAAATATGAGATCTCCGCTGAGGTTCTCATATTTGTGCCGCTTCAGGTTAATAATAATAATACTTATATTATAAATTAAAATCCTGTCTATACCTATTAGTGCTAATACCTATAATTATATTAAGTCATCACTCATAAGCTTTATTCCGCTGAATTGATAAAGATGAAATTTGGACTTATGTACTTTGAGTCCTGTAATGTACGATTTCTTTCGGGAAGGACAGTATTAGGCAAAATTTGAAGCTATAACCAATGTAGCACAATATCGCAAAATGTTTACGTAAAAATTCGAAGCGACGACGCAATATAAGGCATTTTAGCTCCAATTTAAGTGGTCAAACCCTTTCATAAAACTTGTTTTTCGTAATAATGTTAAGTATTTAATTACGATCATTATATAGTTAATAAGGGGGACTGTCCCTAGCGGGGTTCGCGAGTCAGCGCCTCCCATCAGGTGTATAATCCGCACATTAGCCGTTATCGGTCCCGCTGTGTGTTTGCGCTGCCCGCGCCTCCTGCGATATTTTCGGCCGGTGTTTGTCCTGTATCGGGATTTGGGTGTGTATCTAGTTCCGTTGTTTGCCCAACTATAATACCAGCTTGACGAGGCAGTTTCGACGAGGTCTGTCGTTAATGTCACATACCTATATAGCTAGTGCAAAAAAAACATTGGATTGCAAAGTTTTCTATACGAAACTTTGCGCGTGAGCAAAAAAATAACTTATTGTTTCCCACTACAAAAGTACTTTACTATACGATTTCTTGCATTTGGTCAATTATGAAAAATGTTTTGAATTGATGACTCTCTGCGATTTTAAAGCAAATATAACGGTCACTGACCTTACCGAGCCGGCGCGGTGTGCACATGAATATGTTTGTTTTGATCATCCTCAATGTGGTGACAATTTGACGCCATCGTAACACGTTAAAATGATAGTTAACCTATAGATACAACGCGACATGATTATACACTGATAACGCAAGTAACTTAAAAATATATCTAGCTGCTGTAACTACATTAAAAAACATGTAACATTATTTGGCCTTTAAAAATATAATTTAAAAATGTAACATTTGTTTCACAACACTTTTCGGTTTTATATAACAGTAAATTTTATTTCCTTTTTTACATGAACAATAAATAATTATTATTATCATCTGTCGAAATACGAGTAGTTAGCCGAAACTATTTTAGGTGGCATTGCATATTATATCTCATAGAATCTCTACGTTCTCGTAGCACGTCACGATTATGCTACGAGATCGTAGACGTGCTACGAGATCGTAGACGTACTACGAGATCGTAGACGTACTACGAGATCGTAGACGTACTACGAGATCGTAGACGTACTACGAGATCGTAGACGTACTACGAGATCGTAGACGTACTACGAGATCGTAGACGTACTACGAGATCGTAGACGTACTACGAGATTGTAGACGTACTACGAGATCGTACACGTGCTACGAGATCGTAGACGTACTACGAGATCGTAGACGTATTAAGATATCGTAGACGTGCTACGAGATTGTAGATGTGCTACGAGATCGTAGACGTGCTACGAGATCGTAGACGTTCTACAAGATCATAGACGTGCCACAGATCGTAGACGTTCTACAAGATCGTAGACGTGCTACGTCCACGTTACGTACGTGGACGTAGCACGTCTACGTACGATGTCTACGATCTCGTTGCGTGTCTACGAGTGAGAATAGTGATTTTAAAAATATATTTTGGAATACAATTTATAATTTATGTTATTACATTAATTATAAATTGTATACTATATACTGTACTTTTCTACTAAAGTAGAAAAGTATCGTGTTTGTATAAAATATGTAAGAATATCTCGGGCGTTTTGGTCGTGACTCGGGAGGAGGAGGAGGAGGCGGCTTCGCCCGCCGTGTTTGGTGAGACAACATCAAGTAATGTAGTCGTTACATCCCACTGATACACTTTCATAACGAACTTCACAAAAGTCCACAATTACGAGTACATACATTTATGAATTAATGCTAATAATAAAATAATATTTTTATGTTACGTCTAATTAACATTAATATAGGCGGAATGATGTTGTATTTTAAGATGTAGACTAAAAGTGATTAGATCAGAGATATTTAAATGAGTGAATTTAAAATTGTTTTCGAGCATTTAATATTTTTTTATAAATTACTATTTTTATACTTAGCAAATACAATGTATTATATTTGCTAAGTATATAATAAAACAAGAATAAACATAAATGTACTTATTTTGAATTAACTTAGTAAAAGTAACAAAGAGCGATAACTGTTATTACAGTCCAATACATGACACATTTATAAAGTTATGTTAAAACCTATTTTTGTTTATACTGAAATACTCAAAAGCCTGTTATCAAAAATTATCTCGTCGCGTCCTAATTTTCCTCTTCAAATGAACTCATACGGATAATTTTTCCTCCACGAGGACGTTAAAAAGCGGAAGTGTCTCTCCCCTCTCGCCCCACGAGGGCAAACGTGAGGCATTTAGATCTTAATTTAAACAAAGTTTTGTATAATACTGCCAATTGAAATGTCACGATTAACCACGTAAAGAGATTGCACATTTTAGCCCACTGTATTTAGTAGAATATTAAAGTTTTATTTACATCTTAATGAAAATAATTTAAACGGTCTATAGACACTATAGACACAACCATCTAATTACTTCTGATGTATTAATAAATTTTTATCGATAAAATAATTTTGTGGCCCTTAAATTAAACTTGAAGCCTCTTTACGTTAGCCAATCACGTTTGCCACCATGAATGCGACTGTATCTACTGTATGTACAAAGTAATAGTCGAGTATGCCACTTTACACGATCGTAATATATTTTCCCATCAAAGGACAGAGTGCCTTATTACATGGCAACCTTTTGTTGCAAAACTTCCGTCTCGATATAAAACTTTATAATTCCGATGTAAACTACAGGATCTAATTCTTGCGGTCGGTCTGAACTAACTCTAGAGTTTCAAAGGCTCTCGTACATAAGTATAAAACTTTATCGTTCCACGCAGAATTTGAGGACTCGACTGGCTTACATAAATATAGTAGACTATAGTATAATTGTTATTCAAATTATGGTTTGTTACTGAAGATTAAAGCTATTTAATTAAAATTTTTCATTTAAAATTCAGCGAAAATTTACTTTTACAATAACTGTAAAAGTAAATTTTCGCTGAATTTTATTTTAGATTTCAAAGGATTTCAATTATAATTTTATAATTTACATATTTTAAGCAAGCGTGTTTGCAATAATATTGATTAATTAGTAGTATATAATAATTATATATAATTAAATTGTTAACATATTATTTTCTTTTGTATTTTTATTATTATTTAATTCTACCTAGGCTGAAATTTCTCAAACGATGGCTATAAATTTTAAAATGAGGGGCCATTTTTGAGGTCGAAGGGGTTTAACGATAAATTGCAAATTATATCGCCCGATCACTGGCAGACCCGATATATGACCGTCAAATGCTGATGATGAAATTATCCTTAATTGAAAGTATTTTTGCAAGGCTTCATTTTATGTTTTATTATCATGATTATGATTTTTAATCAATATGAAGGATGAGCTGCTTGTAAAGGCCCGAGCGCACTGGTGATTTTCATGCTATGATGGCCCGACAGTAATAATAATACTAAAGGGTTCATAAATTCATAATTTTTTGCTGTATTTTTCTTTTAGTCGTGCTATGTCAATTCAATGTTAGCTCGTCAGCTGGGCCTAAGATAAACCTACAAAAATAGTCATCCTAGGTCTGTCGACTACCTGTGAATCAATTTCTCTGACAGTACTTACGGCACCCAGTCCACAGATGACTGAAATCACGGGTAAGATCGACGACCCATGTAATTCCCAGCAACTAAAGGTTAAGATTCGCTGACATTGAATCTGTTTACTTCATTTTAGTTGGGCAATCCTAGGAAAATAGAGCTTTAATTATGGGCTTATTACGTTCGTCTACGTAAAGAGAAACTTTCTGATAATTATTGTATTGAGGATATTTGAAGACCATTCAACCCGTTACAGAAGCGTGTACACAATACATATTATATACCACAAGGGAAATTGATATGCCGGACTAAGGTTATTTGGTCGAGTTATTTTAAATCAAAGCAGTCTCCCACCGTGCGTTTCTCGTGTAACTTTCTGCCGCGCACTGTAAAACTCTGGAACAGACTGTCACCGGCAGTATTTCCGGACCTATACGACCTGCAAACCTTCAAGAAAAGGGCGTATTCCCTCTTAAAAGGCCGGCAACGCACCTGCAGCTCTGCTGATGTTGCGAGTGTCCATGGGCGACGGTATTTCTTTCCATCAGGCGATCCGTTTGCTCGTTTGCCCCCTTATTTCATAAAAAAAATGTGATTATTGTCTGCTGGGTATGACATTATGCGGCCAAATTTCGTAGGTCCGCCATCTAATTAAGTAAATTTTTGATAGTACAATATCGATGAAGTTCCATCTGGACTAGATTAAAAACTATAACCATTGCGTAATTGACCTCAACAACTGCAGACGTACTAGAACAATGTGTTAACACATTTTTGTGTAAGCACGTCCAGCTCTGTCGTTGACATCGTCATAATATGACCGTGTGACACATCCATTTCCTGTCAATGGCGGAACCCCTGCCACGATGAAGGTGTATCAGAGGGTCATTAATAACACGACGCGGAACAAAACGGCCGGGCGCCGAACTCTGATTTAATAAAGCAATTCACAAAAACGCGCTTTTGAATTGTAACGAAAAGCTGCCGGAGCTATTAGGTACCTATCGATAGCAATAGTGTTGACGACTACTTTTTCCCTTTATCTGATAGTGTATTTAGTTGATCAGCAGCTGAAAATTTAAATCTAAACAATCCAGTATATGTTAAGGAGTAATTATTTACATTCCTTCAATGTCGAAATTTCAAACCTGCAAAATATATTTAACGAGCTTTTGCCCACGGCTTCGCTCGCGTTAAGAAGTATTATTATATACAAACTTTCATCCCCTATTTGAACCCCTTGGGGTTGGAATTTATCAAAATCCTTTCTTAGCGGATGCCTACGTCATAACATCTACCTGCATGCCAAATTTCAGCCCGATCCGTCCAGTCCAGTTCATAAAGTACATTACGATTATTTTTTTACGAAGTGAGCAGATTTCGAATGAATTACAATAGGGCATGTTCTGTTTTATTAATAAAAATATATAATGCAAGTAAAAAGCTACTAAGAATGAGAAAAAACCTACATTTTGCATAGCAATTAATTGCTCTTGAGTATCACGGCGTACGTAATATAACCGCGGCCGATGTTCCCCTAATTGAACACTTTTGTATTATTTACGGCGACCCAACATTAATATGCTTCGGTGTCCAATGAAGCCGAAAATAAGTGCTACCTCCAATACCTAAACTCTACCTAAAATTGAGAGCTTCCTGTATACTGTCACTGTGTTCTTACTGAATGAAAAATACTTCGTGTTACTATGGATAATATATAGTAAGGGGTTTGTTAAAATGGCGTTACATTGCAGAAATCTATGAATGTTTAGTATCATATATAGAAAAACTAGCGGCCCGGTACGTGCTTCGCTACGAATAAAGTGAAATAATAAAAAAAATATTGGTTGCTGGCAACACTGAAAAGAGTTTCAATTCGATATTGTATACGACTGATTAAGGACTTTGTATCCATGGTAATGAATAAATATATAAAAATCCATTCGACAGCAAAATCGCCATTTGCCATTACTAAAATGATCTGCCATAATTTGTTTTATTGTTAATTATTATAAATTACTAGCTGTCCCGGCAACTTTGTTTTGCCATATATAAAGTATTTCGCCCATATTATTATATTGAAGTGACTAAAAAATAAGTATGGCACCACGGCAACGTCCATCGCTATACCGTCACACAAACAATGGTCGCCGTCAGTCTCGAGTTGTAATAATCTACTATTATTTATTCAACAAAATATGCACTTATCAATATAAAAAGCACACAGTAGCCAATTCTCAGACCTTATGAATGTGCATATTTTTGGTAAAAATCAGTAAAGCCGTTTCGGAGGAGTACGGTAACTAACATTGTGACACGACAATTTTATATATAAGATTAGGACAATTAATCGAAATAAAAACCATCCTATATCTTAAGTTGGACCAAATTACACATAAAATGCAAAATTTCATCACAATTGGTTGACTTGGTGAAAGAGTGCATTGGGAACATACATCATGACATTTTTTTTAATATATATAAAATAATGCTCGTTTGCCTCCAAACGAGCAAACGGGTCACCTGATGGAAAGCAAGTACCGTCACCCATGGACACTCGAAACATCAGAAGTGTTACAGATGCGTTGCCAGCCTTTTAAAAGGGAATACGCTCTTCTCGAAGCGTTACAGGTCGCATTGGTCCGGAAATACTACTGCCGTGCTAGCATACGCCAACGAGATATCTCACTCTACACGTTTTCTCGATGTTAACTGGTTTATCTCTTCATCTCTATTGACCCTAACATGACATACATTTTTTCTCGTACGTCTGTCGTCAAAATTAGAGATAATTTTGTTTTTTTTTATATGTGCTATTTTTGTCTGTATACTAACGAACTATATACGAAAGAGAATTTTTCTCTCGAGTCTCGACGTATGCATGTTAGCGAAAAAGAGATATATATTGATATCGACAATATCACTACGCTCGAGAGTGAGATATCTACGAGATATCTCGTTGGCTAGGGGGGCTGGTTACAGTTCGTTCCAGTTCAAACGAGAAACGAAGCTGCTGTTGCAAAATAGTAGAATCAGGGTGTCCAATAATCTCGTAACCCAAATTTAATCTCATTTTAATATTGGACCATCTCACGCAAACTTAGTATTATAATGAAATTATGGTCGGAGTGCAGCTTGTAAAACAATCCGGGGCAGGCGCCGGCCGCCGTAAAAACCGGTACCGACCGGCTCGTAACTCCGGTTTGATCGCCCCCCTGACCCCCCCTGTATGACCCCCCAACCCCCGCATGACCCCCCGCCGCAGACACCCGCGCGAGACCCATCTATAATTCCGATCCCTAATAACCCATGAGCGAACTTCGCAAGTAGTTACCGAAGTTACGAAGTGACTTAAGCCGGCATTTTTTTAAGTGAGAAGTAATGAAAAGTCAAGGTTTGTTTTTCGCTTCTTTAACTATTGTCTCTTCCAATTATTTTCTTATCTCAATTCTCAACGCACGACGCTTAGACTGTAACAAAAATCTACTTAATTCTTTTATGTTTTTGTCGTAATATCTCAATCAATTTATCTACTAGCTATTAGACCGAGCTTTGCTCGGTATTCGATAAAACACGAATTAAATGACATTTTCTAAAAATGATTCCTAGCTAGATCGATTTATCGCCCCCCTATATACTAAATTTCATGAAAATCGTTGGAGCCGATTCCGAGATTCCAGTTATATAAATATAGACAAGAATTGCTCGTTTAAAGATATAAGATAAGATTCACCTCACTTTTTTACTTCTTTTAAACAGCTATCAAATTTTGACAACAACAAGGTCTGTTGTCCGCAATTTCATAGCTCGCTCGATAAAAAGTTGTATAAGTATTTCCATAGTTTAGGCTATATCTGCGTCATATCACAACTTCTCTACTATAATATGATATACATAACTTATATAAAGACCCAACAACTGGATACCCAGCCTAGATGCTTTTGTTAGACGCATGAGATTTGGCTTAAGTCGTGGCTTACGTGATAATCACTATTTCTTTTTTATTATTATTTCGATAACAAAATCAACGAAATCATCTTATAAGGCCCTAAAGTGTCAAGTTAAATGTTTTTTCAGCAAACTTATTCGCCGAAGGTGGCAGGGGTCGGAAAGTTGTGTTGTTTCCATTTGTCTTGCGCCGGAAAGTATAGTTCCTTATGACTTCACCGCCGTTGTTTTAACTGGAGGGTTTAGTTTGTCAACTTCGCCGAATCGGATGCGAGAGCTCAAAATAAGTTTTCTACTCTCGATACTGTTAAATGCTTTCGGGTTTATTTTTATTCGAATACACCAAGAAAGTTGTGTTTTTAGTTAAATAAATAAAATAAAATATATTTTTATTCAAAAAGGGTATCATGATACCCTTTTTGAAAGTCGTAGAAAGAACGAAGAAACTACGATGCCTGCCACCGGTTCGGGAACTAACCCGGCCAAAGAACTGGCGTAAGACAGTTGGTATCTTTCACGCTTAGAAGTCTCGACTCTCGACCTTACCCACATGACTTTTTGGTGGTTTTAAGCTTTAGGGCGACCGCCAGACACTCCATTGCGATAGATCGTTTCGACTGGTTCGTTTCGATCGATTGGTTACTACACAAGACTATGTTTGATTTACAAAAAAAAAAATGCGTGGGAGAGCCATGCTTCGGCACGAATGGGCCGGCTAGACCGGAGAAATACCACGCTCTCACAGAAAACCGGCGTGAAACAGCGCTTGCGCTGTGTTTCGCCGAGTGAGTGAGTTTACCGGAGGCCCAATCCCCTACCCTATTCCCTTCCTACCCTCCCCTGTTCCCTTCCCTTCTCATTCCTACCCTCCCATATTTTCCTGTTCCCTTTTAAAAGGCCGGCAACGCATTTGCTCGTTTGCCCCCTTATTTCATAAAAAAAAAAACCTTTAATCGACTTCTAACAAGATCATTTACAAATTACAATACTTCCACCCACTAAACTCAAATCTCCGATCAACTAGTAAACGTTAGTCATAAAATACCAATTTCCCTGATTAGGTTCAACAAGTTGAATAAAATGTACATTCCCATGATGAAAGACCGCGGCGGCGGCGCGGGCGGTAATTAGTATGTATGTGTGTCGCATCCCAATGAGGTACGTTATCTGATCGTACTCGTCCCGCACGATGTAGATAACACGATATAACTCGGTGGTGTTAATTACAGTCGTTTACGATTGTATTTGCAATTCAAACTGGACGATCAAATTATCTTGTTTACCATTGAGTGTTACTTTGCATGAAATAAAAATATATCTATGGACTCTTTACACCACGTCAGTCTGGACTCTGGTTCATTGCTAAGTACCTGAAAAACTTACGTTACGGGAAACCATAAAACGGAAAAAGTAGTAAATTCGACGTGGGAGAGCCATGCTTCGGCACGAATGGGCCGGCTCGACCGGAGAAATACCACGTCCTCACAGAAAACCGGCGTGAAACAGCGCTTGCGCTGTGTTTCGCCGAGTGAGTGAGTTTACCGGAGGCCCAATCCCCTACCCTATTCCCTTCCCTACCCTCCCCTATTCCCTTCCCTGCCCATCCCTACCCTCCCCTTACCTATTAACCTATTCCCTCTTAAAAGGCCGGCAACGCACCTGCAGCTCTTCTGATGCTGCGAGTGTCCATGGGCGACGGAAGTTGCTTTCTATCAGGTGACCCGTTTGCTCGTTTGCCCCCTTATTTCATAAAAAAAATATATATATATATATATATATATATATATATATATATATATATATATATATATATATATATATATATATATATATATATATATATATATATATATATATATATATATATATATATATATATATATATATATATATAACTTTTATACTATGCATATTATTATATTTTGAATTTTTATTATATGGAACACTTCCTACTTAATATTATAAAGGCGAAAGTTTGTTTGGATGTGTGGATGTGTGGATGTATGGATGTATGGATGTATGGATGTTTGTTACTCTTTCACGCAAAAACTACTGAACGGATTTTAATGAAACTTTACAATAATATAGCTTAAACATCAGAATAACACATAGGCTACAATTTTAACCGACTTTCAAAATGGGGGAGGTGTTATGTTCGTTTTCTTATATTCAACGATTACTCCGCCGTTTGTTAACCGATTTTCAAAATTTTTCTTTTGGTATATATGGTATCATCCCAATTTGGTATTATATTCACAAAAGTGGTGATCTGATGAAGGATCCATAAGTAATCGAGGGAACTCCTCAAAACTTATAGGGAAACATGTGGTGACTTCGGTTTCGTGAGAAGTATTCTAAGCATATGCTACCAACAAGTAAGATTTTGCACCGAGATATACCTGGTATACCGTGGTTCGGAAGGTGCTGAGAGAACTCCTGATTCTTTATAGATACAAGTTTGGGAGTTTCGGCGTTGTTTTAAGAACAGAAAGCATATGCTACTATGCAAATTACATTCATCATCATCATCATCATCACTACCATATTATACCATTTCATAGTCTTTTAGATCGAGACTCGAGTTTGTCAAGCGATAATTAAAAAAAATCTATACTTACCTTATATTATAAACCTGAAGAGTATGTTTTGCTTGAACGCGTCAATCTCAGGAACTACAGGTCCGATTTAAAAACTTATTTCAGTGTTAGATGGATCATTTATCGAGTAAGACTATAGGCTATATTATATTATCACGCTAAGACTAATACGACCGAAGAAACTCAGGAAAATGTGGGAAAAACGGGGGAAATATTTTTTATGAGAAAATGTACGATTTCTGTAAAATTCTTAATTTACGCAGGCGAAGCCGCGCGGGGCATCTATTATTCAATAAAGATGAAATATCTTTTTTTAGCTCGATATTGACTCAACAAATTATTACTCAGTTTTATTTACATTTACAGTTTCAATTTTTTTCGTATTCGTATAATCTGCTATTTAAAGCCAAACGATTAAGTATTAAAAGTTTAACGTTGATTTGATATTATTTATGAGATTAAAATTTTATAGTTTTGTTACGTTGAGACAGTATTATTTCATCTGAGATGGTTTAGCAGAAACGGCCTCACAGGTACGAGATAGACAGACAAAGTCTCACTTTTACCCTTTGCCTAAAAACGACGTTCACCATTATCATCGAAAGTTCTGTAGAAGTTGGACAATAAACCTTGTGTTGTGAGACAGCTCAAAGACAGCGTTGTCCTTGACGTCTCTGTTCAAAGAAATAAATCTCAATCTTCTCCGAGATTGAAAATTCAATTCGCGAGATACAGCCCTTTCTGAGTTATTTTGCCCCTGACCTAACCTCTAAAGCCACCACGTAAGGTTAATTTTCGTACGGCGAGGGAAGAAGTGAAGGGCGATCAACAGGCGCGGGATGAATGGTGCCCACTCTCCCCGGGAATACAATGACAATACTGATTAAGTCTTTTTGTTTGAATATAAAAAGTTTTACTAATAATGTAAAACCCGGAGAGAATGAGCGTAGACAACCTCTTAAATATCGTTTTTTATTCTGTTTGAACTTTGAAGTATTGAACAATAATTATTGTCCAGTCATATTGAGATACAGCATAAAAATAGGCGGATGGACAGCGGACTGCGGAGTCTCGACTGTAGTCAGTCTCATTAATTATTCATCTTACACAAAGAGTACGTATAACCCTTTAAACATATAATAATTATGTGCCAAAATAATAACATAAAAACTTTTTTGTATGGTCATAATATTATCTTTTTAGGCAATTTTAAACGTACAGACGTGTATAATAAGTTCTGAAAAGTTTGAGTGCGAGTTAAATGTCAATGAAATTAATACTTAAACTGTGCCTTTAACTATGATATTCTATTATGAAAAAATCATTGGCCTATAAGTAATAAACCGAAATAAATAAAAAAGTTAAACTTCAATTTAATTAAAATAAGTAGCTATCAATGTGCCTTTTTTAAATTTAAGGACATAATAATTCCTTCAGTGATTATTACAAATCAAACAACACAAATGAAATTATAAGAAAACTAGAAAACTTCAATTTCAATGGGTACGTAATTGTTCACAGATTCGAATAAATTTTTCTTCATGAATCGTGCATTACTCGAGCTGATTGACAGAGAGCTTAGTGACGAAACGGAAGGAAACCAGGTGACGATGGCGTCTAGAAATTACAGATCTAGCACAAGCATTAAGTTAATAGTTATACTAATACTAGAAATCTAGGTTAATATTACTACAATATTCCTTTAAATATTAGAGGTTTGGCTTGTTTGTTGGTATTGAAAAAACCGGAGTTTTTTTTATTGATCCCATAATATTGTAATATTTCTGATAATAGTTTAGTACGGTGAAGTTAAATTTTTCAAACCGAAGGAAAGTATATACTATATAGGGTTCTTCGCTTCAGTTAATATTTTTTTTGCTCTGCCTATGTACCTCTAGAACGGACAATTATAGCCTATTGAGTTGATTACATTATTGTAAATTAGCTTAGAAGTACTTATGAACTATGTAACTGTAAAAATAAATACTCTTTACATTATACAAGTCAAAAGTTGCGAGAAACATCTAGTAGACAATAGTCAATACAATATAGTATATTCTTTGTCTATGAATAAATCTCTTCGGTGCGATATTTATACGTCGATAAGTCCGTCGACTCTGGTTTCCCGTCACGTACCACGAGAACGGCGAGGGGCGGCCGCGGCCGGCAACAAAATGGATTGTCATGAATCCTCCAACGGATTTCAGCACAGCTTTTTAAAATGAAGGTGTCGTAAAATAGGTAATCGATATTCAAAGAGCTATTTTACCCGGCTGTAGTTCGGAGTAATGGCAGTATATTTTGTTCCATGATTCCATCGCAGCATACTCCTGAATATTTTTTTACACAAAATACACGTTACAATGCGGTCCTTCGTCTCGGTGTGATATGACCCGATGGTCTTAGCTCTAAACTCTGTTCAATTTATCTAATGTACAAAAATAAGTCGGGTTTTCTTCCCTGACGCTATAACTCCAGAACGCACGAACCGATTTCCACGGTTTTGCATTCTAAAAAAATTCAGAAAAAACTTCTAGAGAAAAGCAGGAAAACAGGGAAAATAATTTTATGGTGAAACAAAGTTTACCGGAACAGCTAGTCATTAATAATTGCAGTGTACCCAAAAAGATAAGGATAAAGAAGAACGGGGCTTTCCAATCAAATTCAGAGAGGAGCCTTCCAATCGCACGAGAGGACGGAAACTCTCCATTCGCTGGGGGGAGACCTTCAAAAGGGGAGAACGGGGACCTTCAAAAGGGGCGAGTGCCTCCATCAGGTGAGGCCGAGCTCGTTAGCTGCTGCCCATTAGCGAGCTCATTATGCAGAGCTCCGCCGGGTGTTGATTTTATTTTTCCGATCCAATTCGATTTACGAAATAGGTGATTACTGGAATTGGGAATCGCCTTGATTACAGCGCTCTAAAAAAGAGAGGAGTGATTGTAAGCTGATGAGGACTAAAGAGAAAACTGAGGGTCAACGTGAAACTATACGAGCACCACGAGGCTCGAATTTGAGGTGACACGACAAGTCACATCCCATAATAATATTATATACTATACACATAGAGTGCCGCGTCGCGTAGTGCAGTTTGACTCATTCTTCATACAGCTCCATTTATATTTTGCCTTTAAGATTTTAAATAAAACTATTAATTATAGTATATAATTCATTCTAATACAACTTCGCGCTGCACAGCTCAGCTCAGCAGAAAGTCCTACTTTTCTTGCTGTTGGCTTGATTTTTCTTTTTTAATAAGATGTTTAACGCTTATAAATTAGTTTATCTCGTAGTCCATTAAAATCAAATGGTAGAATGAAGCTTTGCTTTTAAATTCGCAAAGCGACAAGCGTTTAAAAGTTGCGAGTGTTTCCGCCGAGAACATTTAAATATTTACATCTGCAACTGAGTTAGCCGGCGATTCCGCGAAATTATAAAACCGGCAAGGTGCGAGGCGTATTCCGACGCACGGGGCTCCGTATAAAAACGGCTGAATATGTGTGTTATGTGTAGGAGTTGTTATTACTAGACGTTACCCAAACGTTAATTCATCATCATCATTTATCGCGGGCTTACTACACATTCTGCCACGAGCGGTTTTGAAATGAAAAAGTTCCTAATTTAATTTACTTCTACTACTACTAACGACTGATTTTAGCTAGCTAATTTAGTAACTACATTGCAGCTTAAGTATGAAATTTTCAGCAGAAATAAGTCATCTGAAAGTCATTGATGACTTGAGGACGATAATGATTAAATCTGACTGTTATCAGGCGATTTTAAGAGGATACACCAGGGGCGAGAGAAATTAAAAATAGGTATTTGAAAATGTATTGCTGTCTCACCAATCTCAAGTCTCCCACCGCAGAGCGCGATAGAGACAACACGACAAAAGTTCTAATAAAAGAACAGAAAATCTTCGATTCGTTGTCCGCTGATTCCTTCTCCAAAACTTAACCGATTTAAGTAATTTTTTCATTAAGAATTAGAGCAAGGCTTGAGCTGTGTTCCTATGTTTTATTTTTTTTTGTATATTCTAGCCAGTTTTGTTTTCTGGGTGTTTGAACACAGAGGAAAATCTGGCCATTTTTTTGGGTTTTTGGACGTTCTTATCTTTTTTAATAATTAAATTATGAAAAAAAAAAAATGGGGACATGCTAATAGTGGCCATAGATATTCAGGAAAAAAATCATAACTCTACCGGCATTATCCAGGAAGGAAACAGGGGACAGCGTTTGTATGGAAAAACGGCGATGTGGAATCCTCTTAATTGGCATACGGACATCAATATGTCACAGAAACTGGCACGGAAACCTAAACCCCTTAAAGGCTTGAAACTCTATAAATCTCTGTGGAATGAAAATATCAGGTTCTCGAAATGCTTATCGCAGTCTGGAAAATAAATGCGTGCAAAACAAACAAGCTCGGACTAAGTTTGGAAACCATTTTATAAGTTGCCACATTCTATTTCAAAATGATTGAGAAATATTCCTGGAGAGGAAATAGTTTTAGTCTTTTCATTTTTCATCAAACGTTAAACTACATACCAATCGGACATATTTGAAATTATGTCCGAGTGGTATGTAGATGGGATTTATGAGGGATCAGCCCGTTCATTCCAAAGCACGTTGAGTAAAAAAAGTGTTGATCATGTGAATTTGCTAGGTAAATGAAGGATAGCGCTTCTGCTATCGAATTCCAGAAATTTTATAATTTGGGGCCAAACGCCAAAACGACAGAGGTGTTATATATGTGGTGAAAATAGACCTAAAGCTCGCAAATCTTAGATACACTTTAAAGGCTCTACTCCTGATTCGATTTCGATCAAAACCTATTGAGATCCAGTTTATTCGATTCTCGATTGTGTCATCTATACTACCGTCTGATGTCGATTTTGATTCAGTCTCATTTTGCCTTCTACCAAACGGACGAACTGACAATCGACATCTCTTTGACCAAAAGTTACAATCTAACGTATTTTCGTTACAAATTAATTCACAGCACGTGTAAAATCTATTAAGATCGAGTTGATTCGATTCTCGATTGTGTCTGTAGTAAGGGCGAGGGAGTATGAGTCCAGAACAATAATATGAGATATTCGACGCGATACAATAATGCAACTCAATTGAGCGAGCGGTATGTGAGTACTCTGAGCAGTGTGGACTGTGGGCAGTATAACATTTGTAATTAAAGTGGAAATATTGGAAGTGGATATTGCCCTGCAACATGATATTGTTGATCTAAATTACTTCAGATGCCAGTAAATTAACAGGAACGATTCATTGCTACGTTTTCCTAGCGTTAACGATTGACGATTATGTGCACTAAGGCTGTCCTTTTAATAATAAATAATAATGTTTTCCAAATCTTTCGAGAAGGTAACAACTTTATATAATTCTCAATTATATTAAGTTAAGTATTAATGGCATTTTAGTTCATAAATATAATAATTGTTTGCTAAAACAACGCGCACATTTTATGAGCGTTCCACGACTTGCACGAAAAACAAGATAACAAAGAAATTCTGCATTTTTTCCATTATAAAATTAGTTCAATAATGGAAAAATTGCATTCCAAAATAAAAAGTCCAAGAACCAAGGTCTAAGGTTAATTAGTCCTTAGACTGTTCTGGTGATCAATCCAATGAAAATCGGTCACATAGTTATTGCGGAGCTCGTTCAATACTCACAAACTTTACTTCTGTTTTATAATTTAGATAAGGAATATTGACAGGGACGAATCGATTTTCGAGCTAAGTAATGGGGCGAATAAAAATTTTCCAACCAATCGAAATATTTGACAATCAAAGATAATATGAGCGCGGCGGCCATGGGGTTTTTCAATCAATTTCAAATGAGTTTTTCTCTGAGGGGCGGTGCGGGGTGGTGGGGAGAGGTGCGGGGCAAATGAAGCGCGTGTAACGTACGATTGATTCGCAAATTGAAACGGCTCTGATCCGCCCACTCCACCTCCAGATATGTATCTTCCGCGTTACTTATCCATATATTTAAAGATCCCGTTACGCACACGTCGTGACGGGGCGCAGCAGGCCGCGATGTTTAAACCGCATCCGAATCAGTCAGAATACGGTCCGCAGTAGAGATATTTCTGTGATACTCACTAGTTCCGACTTTGGTAACTTTCTTCTCTCCGTCGTTCTAGAATCTCGGTTCAGATCGTATTCGGATCGGACGTAGAGTGAAGCTGCTCTAAGAAGTCACGCATCAGTTCTAGTTATCATCCAGCCATTCATCTTACAAACATTTATCTAACGTATTGCAATCCAAATTGAGCTCTATTTCAGTAGGACAGAGCTCCTATTTGTTTAACAAATCCAGTTTTAATATACTTTATAGTGGGCAAATATTTGGAAATGTGTATCAGTTTGCTTTATGAATTTTTGTGTAAATTTAATACCGTACTAGCGACGCAATGTCAACAATCATTCTATAAAAACATTGTTAATAAACATTTTATTGTTTCATGTTTAACTAAATTTTCCTGTTAATAAGAATATATTGCTTGCATCCATTTTGTTACTGTAATGAAAACGTAGCTAGGTAACCGAATTTTATCACTGACCCGAGTGTGACAAGCTACATAGATATCTTTGACATACAACCGATCGCAGCTAACATTGAATTGACATAAAATATATGTCTCTAATGTCTAATGTGAGCTATTCCCATAAACCTAGACAGTATATATTAAGTCTATGGCTATTCCTATCTCTAGTAGGGCAAAACCAGAGATAGATCAAATATTGGGAACGGCCGTTAGTACGCCTAGGTGTGAACTTCGACAATAATTATTTCCTGGGACCAATTTTTTATCAATAATCATTAAAAACTGAAAAAGTATTTCCTTTTCTTTGCTTCTTCACAACAGAAAAAAAGAATCATCAAAATCAGTTCATAAAAATGAAGTTACCAGCATGAATTTAAAAAAAAAATGTACGGTCGAATTGCAAAACCTTCTTTTTTAAGTATCTGCCATAGAATATTACGTGAAAAAGAATGTACAGTGTATATTGTATATCAAAATATTTTGTTAATAACGTGACACGCGCGTCCCGGCGTGACCCGCAGCGTGCAGCGTGACGCCGTCTCGTGATTACAACGTGACCGTATGACATTCCGATACTAAATGTGCCAGCTACAATGCGAAATATAACTCTTCACGCCCAAACCCCTGGACGGATTTTGTTGAAATTTGGTATGGAGATACTTTTAGTCCTGGGATAGGACATAATAATATTATACTTTTTGTCCCAAAAATTGTGCGGTTCCCGCGTTATAAACGAATTTTGGCGCAACGGAGTTGCGGGTGTCATCTATAAAGGGTAGTGAGTCATATATATATATATATATATATATATATATATATATATATATATATATATATATATATATATATATATATATATATACTTTACTTTACTTTTCTGTTGCAAACCTACAAGCTTACTCTAAATAAGATGTTTTAAACTTACGTATTTAAGAACCGATAGCTATCTCTCTGCTGGGAAAAGACATGGGAAGGACGCCTTGTATTGATACATTAATAATAATGATAGAAAAACAGGATCAGCACTCGTGCGAAGTCGAGTTAGATCGCTAGTATAAAGGTTAGTGCACTCGACTGCTAAGTGCTAAGACCAGATACAGATCTCATGATCCCGGTTCGTGCCTCGTCTCGTGTGCCCCAGCTCGGCCCTGATCCCTCCGGGGTCAAAGGCTAAGGGCCCGGTTCAAGTGCCAGTCAATATGTTTGAACTTTAAGCCACGGGAACCAAATAGTTTCTGAATCCGAGCTGTAGCTTGAAAGTTGAACTCCACTAGAAACATGTAACTCCTCGAGTATACTCCATTTCATTAACCAACTTTCGAACGAGCAGAAGGTTTTTAACAGGGCCTAGTTTTTGAGTGTATGTGTCATTTGAGGTCAGTGTAGTTCAATGCCAGGTATGGACGATGCGAGGAATTTTCAAATGACTGATTAAGAACTGAATTTTATACGTGGGAGAGCCATGATTCGGCACGAATGGGCCGGCTCGACCGGATAAATACCACGTTCTCACAGAAAAACGGCGTGAAACAGCGCTTGCGCTGTGTTTCGCCGAGTGAGTGAGTTTACCGGAGGCCCAATCCCCTTACCCCTACCCTATTCCCTTCCCTACCCTCAACTATTCCCTTCCCTTCCCTTCCCTACCCTCCCCTATTACCCTATTCCCTTTTAAAAGGCCGGCAACACACTTACAACTCTTCTGATGCTGCGAGTGTCCATGGGCGACGGAAGTTGCTTTCCATCAGGTGACCCGTTTGCTCGTTTGCCCCCTTATTTCATTAAAAAAATATATATATATATTTATTACTATTGATAGAATTGCAGCCTGCGGTGTCGGGCTGCATTGATTCCATGCATTCGGATTTCCGAATATGGAAAATGAATTCGTAAATCGCATACGGAAAACGTGTGTATTCAGCCGTCCTAATTAAAACATTGAAATATCGTCAGGGTATTTAACTTTTATTGCTAAGCAGCACCTCATAACGTCTCGTTTTGCACAAACTCATACAATATAATAATGTCACAATCGCAAAGCAATCCGCAAAGTGAGCAAACACAGCTCCGAGTGAGTTAACGCTATTCAAATTGTTCCTTATCTCGGTGCAATTAACTATTCAAACGTAATAAAGTCCGGCTAACCGACGAATAAAATGGGGGTGCTGTTTGCAATGTAATAATCTGCGACAATGCACCGGCCACAGGGGGTTCTGCCAAATTAGACGACACTTACCCCCGAATAAGGACATAAGTAACGTCAATTAAATATCGACTCTAATTAAGCTATTGTAAGTTTGGTTTTAGCGTAACGCGTCCAATTGAGACGTTGTAGAGTTTCGGCATTCAAATATCGACTTTGATGCGAAAATTTAAAGTCGTTAATCGCATGAAAACGTTGATTCACGGCGCAAAGGACACGTTAAAACTAAAGGACCCATCACTAACTGCAGCTGACCACACTAAAACCAATTTGCTAATGATCTTAACAATATTATCGGCTTTCCTAAATTTTAAAATAAACGATACTAGTTTTTCTAAATACTTCCAGAATTACCTGAAGATGTTTTAAAAATTACTACCACCCACACCACCACAATAATAGTAAGAAGGTATATATTATCTCCTATTTACTTTTTTTATGAAATAAGGGGGCAAACGAGCCAACGGGTCACCTGATGGAAAGCAACTTCCGTCGCCCATGGACACTCGCAGCATCAGAAGAGCTGCAGGTGCGTTGCCGGCCTTTTAACAGGGAATAGGGTAATAGGGGAGGGTAGGGATGGGAAGGGAATAGGAGAGGGTAGGGAAGGGAATAGGGTAGGGGATTGGGCCTCCGGTAAACTCACTCACTCGGCGAAACACAGCGCATGCGCTGTTTCACGCCGGTTTTCTGTGAGAACGTGGTATTTCTCCAGTCGAGCCGGCCCATTCGTGCCAAAGCATGGCTCTCCCACGTATAACCCTAGTTAACATATTAATAATAAAATTCTTTATTTGCACATTCAGTAAAAACTGTACATAAATAATTAAAATAACAAAAAATATGATTGTGTGTAGAGTGTAGATTGGCGGTAAGACCGCTGTAAGAGGTTTGTTGTTCATAATATTATGTTGTGGAAAATTCATGGAAAATTATCAAAGTAAAATAAAGAGACAGTTAGTTAAGGTCAGATCTTTTAGAATTAACCAATGATAATGAAAGAACCAGCTTTTGCAAATTGAAATAAAAATCAAGCAATCTCAGAGCAAGTTTGTACTCACTGGCCTACCTAACTCCAGTAGTCACAACCCACCCAAGCGAGGAAAGCGACAAAAAAGGTAAATAATTTGATCCATCCCCGTGACAAGTGGTGACATTACTGTTAGAGTGCTACATTAGACACAATCCAGGCCCCATCGCGGCCCTGACGAGGCCCCATCGAGATTTGAGGCCCCATCGTTACTCGACTGTGTAAAACAATTTATTTTGGGGCCTCAAATTTTAAGTTTGATTTCTTTTGTTCCCAACCCGCGACATCGCGGAGACAAATGCGGCTGTAGTCGCGGAATATAATAAAAATGTTAAGATAAAGTGTTGTGATTTACGCCGCATCTAGACGACACACAAAATAAACAGAGGCAGAAGTCGAGCTTTGAAACTTTCAACATTTTAGTTCTGACGTGTTTCAAAACGTTAATAATTCTTATGTTTGAAATATTTTCTTAATAAAAAAAAATTAAAAGATTACCGAAAGAATAAGAGAACGCATTGATACTTTGTAATAGTGAAAAAGCTTTAGATGCGTGTACGTGTGCACAATAAATAGCGCATAATACATTGCAATTTTTTATGTATTAAGTATGCGTTTTTAGCAAGTAGGCTGATTAAACAGACAATAAAGAAAAAATACGTGTGGCTCTGGGGGACTACCGCGGTAAAGCTATTGCATAGCATTTTTTATCAACTTATGCAATTATAATTGGCATGCTAATATTATGTCCAGTCGCACGCACACAAACACCGTGCATTGTCTGGCAATGCCGCACGCTGAGTAGGGTGTGTTAGACTTGACGGACGTTGTTCGTAGGGTTCACATCCTGAGGATGCTCCGGTGTTGGGGCGAAACGCGCGTCGAGGTTTTCAACCTGCATGCTGGTGAGGGGCCTTGCACGGATTTGCCAACATTATTGCTTGTGTGGTGGTGGTGTTTGCAGGTTCTTGCATGCGAGTGTACGCATAGGCAGTGTGGGAGGAGGGAGGTGCTGTACCTATGCGTACACTCACTAATTTACTTAAAGGTTGAGGTTTATTTCGCGGAATATTGCTAAGAATAATACCAAACTATTTTTTTTTGCGTTAGGTTTCTTTCGTTACAGATTTTCTTGATTCGGCCGCACTCAAAGCACACGATAAAAGCTATAAAATAGCTTAAAAATAAGTGCAGGCAGAAGGGAAAAGGCGGCGGTCTATACTTCTCCCTCGGTCTTACGAATTTTCAGTCAAGTTAGATGTCTTACCGCGAGCTTAACATTTTTATCGTACCAAGAAAGTATACAACGTTGCTAAAGAGATTTTCACTTCAAAAACGATACCTTTACGAGCTTAGCTACTGGCTTCAGTTATTCTGTGTCTCAGGCTGCTACTCAGCGCCACCATATCTTTATGTACTCGCTAACTTTTGATATAAATCTTTTATTTTTTCTTTTTCCGTGTGACATTGGCCAGGCTCGGAGCCAGAGTATTTTGTACTGCAAAAGGACTCTCTATTGAGGAGACGTTGACTTTGACACATGTGCACACCTTCTACATACCACTGTCTGCACGTACAGATGATCAAATGAAAAGATCGCACTGGCTTTTGCTTTCTTTTTTATTAAATGATGATTTTATATAAAGGTATAACCTTTTACATAGAACAAAACAGCATGTACTATTTGACAATATTCCTACTTAGAAGTTAGAGGTCATAAGAACTTTAACTAATTACTAATAACAGATATAGCTGACTTTTGCCTAGAAAACTCACCTTATCTTCTCAGTCTCTTATAGGTTATAAACTTATAACTTTCATAGTTTTAACAATTCTTCCAGAGACGAGCACACCCAAGACGCTTCAACACAATGACAATTATCAATAGAGTATTTCTAAGTTGTATAATATTATTTTTAAATATTTCAACATTGAGAAACATCTTTTCAAGTTTTCTTCGCAAAAGCCACGCTCCAAGAAACTCATCCGAATCGAACAGATAAAAAACCGTTCGAGGGAATCCCGGTATCTGGCGATATCCCGCTAATTTATCCCGCCCACCCCGGGATCCCGGGGATTCCCGTGAAAAATAACGTCCGCAGCGAAGGTGAGAAGTGGGGGGGAGCGGGGGGAAGTGGGGGGCGCTAATCATTGCATTTCTCACCGCGGGAACGATTCCATTATTTAAATCGGCCGTAATGCGGCGGTTGTATTAATTTCCCGGCCGCTTCTTTTCGGGGAATCGCCGGGACTCGAGGCGTTAGTTCCGAGGTAATTGCCGTAATCAGCCCGCGAAAAGCTTTAGCTGAAGATGAGATGAGCCGAAGACTGCCTCAGTGAGGAGCGCAAGCGTATTTAAAGGTATAGGTATTATAACCATAATAATTGTCATAGTCCGCTGAAGTCTTATTAAGAGCTCACCTGACTCTAAAAATCAAACATCGTCCTTCTCTCTTCACACTCACGCCCGTCTTTCATATGCCAGGTGAAAAAGGACGGCGCGGAATCATCGCCAAGTTAGTTTTACTTGAATAAAAGACGAACTATAATGATTATGAAAAAAGTGTTTTGAGCAAATTTAGGTTTTATCAATACCTTTTTAGATATTGAAAAATATTAAAGAAAAGACAGCAAACTTCGAAGATCCAAGCAAAAATGTGTCTAAAACAAGGCTCTATGTAAAAAAGAAACTATCGAGCATTTTTTGAGTAATCGTGTTTTCGTCTTGAGCATTTAATCTTTATGAACTGAAGTTACTTGTGTCAAAAAATCAGTTTTCTAGACCTTACAGATTTTGAGATCTAGGTTAATGTATGTAGTCAAGTTAGGGTCATATGGGCTCTTAATATTCGGCTGAATCTGTACCGATATAGTATACTATGTATATTGTTTACAGTATACTATGTACCAAATTCTAGAATAAATATTTATTTTATTTCTAGCTTTAAGTAAAAGTTTATAAATGAATAAGACAGAAATTGCTCGTAGTCGCTCTCACAACGAAACTATTTATTCAAACAAGTTGAATGTTTTGATAACGAAATTAGTTTCAAAATGTTACTCGCATCTTTCACATCGTGACTGCTGGGGGTCCCGGGAACGCCCGGGGGGTTCCGGGGGGTCAAAGACGCCCGACAATTAATTCACTTTGGCGGGAATTAGCGCGGCTCGCCCACAATAAAGTAAAATGCAAATGGCCGCTGCACCGCGATCTCGGCTCATTTCATTAACTCTACAACTTTCAACTTTTTGCATAATTATATTGTATAACTATTTCAGTCAACTGCTGTATAATTAATGAGCGAAGACACAGAAAGGAATTGACAGTCTCTGGGCATGTAAAAGTTATTGTTAATAATTAATCCTTGTATTTTAGCAGTAACGCTTTTAAATCAGCTACCATCTTTCACTGCGAGTTTGAGAAGCGATGATTAAAAGTAAACCTTCCTGTATCTGTGTATCGGATCTCGGGGGTGCAGGTGACACAATGCAGTCGTGTGGACCCCCTGCAGTGCACCCCCGTACCCCTGGCCCCCGCACCCCTGGTCCCCCAGGCGACAACTTTAATTAAACCTAACTTCTAAGATGACATTCCATTTAAGATAATTCTGACCAACTTATATACCACGGCAATTTCAACTGTGTGACGATAGGACTAAGGAGTCATTTCGCTTCGCAGCTTGCAAAGTATTAACTGTTGCTTCGAGGAGTAAATCTGAAATGGGTTTCTGCGAAGTTTGAGAGTCTGCGGAGTGTGGAGTGTACTCGTGGTCGTAGATCAGCTCTGTGCTGCTATTTCGAGCTATTTTACCTCCGAGTACACCCTCCTCTCGCCTACATAAGGTTCAATATTACAAATTACAAGGTAAATTAATTCTAAACGGTCCACACTAGCGGGGAAGGATTAGCGATAATGCTGGTCTAATGTCTAATGAACTTTGTGAGCACCTGTGGTATTATGTCCTTAGACGAGGAGGATTTCATTGTTTAATGCTCGGTTTTTAGGATTTTTATCCGGAGTTTATCTAAAACATTATAAAAAGTACTAATAATAGGGCCATAATGTGATGATGCATGGTGTTATGGTAGTAATGATGATGATGATGAATTTAATTTGCATAGTAACATATGCTTTCAGTTCTTAAAAACAACGCCGAAACCCCCAAACTTGTATCTATAAGGAGTCAGGAGTTCTCTCAGCACCTTCCGAACCATGGTATACTTCTTACTATCTTACTTTTTGGTAGCAAATGCTTAGTATACTTCTCATTAAATCAAAATCACCATTATTTTTATGTTTCGATATAAATTTTGAGGAGTTGAGTGAATTGAGTGAAGCAATTTGTAAAAAAATTACATTGCTCAACCGACACAATAATGAAGGGATTTTAAATTGGGTCATTACTTGTGATGAGAAATGGATTCTTTACGATAATCGGAAGCGTTCGTTGCAATGACTGTCCCCTGGCGAATCAGCCAAATCCTGCCCTAAGCGAAAATTTACTCAGAAAAAGTTACTTGTGAGTGTTTGGTGGACTAGTGCCGATGTCGTTCACTACAACTTTCTAAAATCGGGCCAAACGGTTACGGCAGATATCTATTGTCAGCAACTGCAAACCATGATCCAGGAAGAACTAGCTGCTAAACAACCAAGGCTGGTCAATCGCTCTAGGCCACTGCTGCTTCAGGACAACGCTAAACCACACACTGCACAACAGACGGCCGCAAAATGGAGGAGCTGCAGAATGTCTGCGACATCCACCGTACTCCCCGGACCTTGCTCCAGCAAATAACCATTTTTTTAGGAATTTGGATAACTTCCTACAAGGAATCAACTCTGATGTGGTAGTCCAAACCGCATTCAAAGAATTTATTGACTCTCGTCCCTTCGTTTTTTTTAGTAAAGGGATCATATTATACTAGGTACTAATATTATCACTTAGTTTTGTTACACCTTGTATAATATGGTATAAAATACGGAAGGATCCGTTCCTTCCACTTGACACCACCAAAACGACACCACCGGTGGTGTCATTATGGAATCTCTAATCCATATGACACCGCCCTAGTGATGTCAAGATGACCATTTGAGTGACAGATAATTAATATTAACCTTACTGTTTGTACTTAAGTTGAACTTAACTTGGAGTTATCATATCAACAACTAAGCAACTACGTAACATCACGAATAGTCGGCGGTGTCATATTATGGACTAGAGATTTCATATGACACCACTGGTGGTGTCGTTTTGGTGGTGTCAAATGGAATGATCGTGTGGCGGTACCCACAATTCGCCTAACATTCCTGCATCGCGCTATCGAAGTTTCGGAGAACGGCAAGATATATACAACGTCTGAAATGACGTCAGTGGGCTTCGGCCTGACCGAGCATGCTATCTCGCTCGGTCGGAAGATCTTCCTTTTCGGCCGCCGCTAACAACGTTAAAATCGAAAGGATCTAGTAATTTTTATACACAAAAATTTAAGTTTATTTTGAAAACGTTATACCAACTACTAGGATATTTAATACAATTTAATTATATTTCATGTTATTTAATCCTTGTAACACTAGGAGCGACTTAAACGTACATCACCGGAGCCCTAACCCTTCTCATTACGGTCGTGGATGTTTTATTCAATACAAAACAACAATTACACCGCGCCAGCCGCCGGGGTATACCGTGACATGGCGATCGGTTCAGTGACTATTGAACATGAGTGGATGAAGTAGGTGACTTACATTTATAACATACTAGGCAAACATTGTTTTGCTATAAAAATTATTTCCAATATCAATATAAAAAGTAGATAAAAACCTATTCTCAGGCCTAACGAATGTTAGGCCTGAGAATATGTTACAAAATATCATTAAAATAACAAGAAATACAAAATTTCATTAAAATCGATTGAGCCGTTTTTGAGAAGTTCGCTTACAAACACTGTAACACGCGAATTTTATATTTTGAAGGACAACTTTAATTAATATTATGAACTTTGACTAAAAATACTCAATATTGCTTACGATGGTAATGTTCGGCCGCCTCAGCCTTTGTTTGCGTTCTCTGAATCTGCAGAATACATGGTAATATACTGTGGTAATATACTGTGGTAATATATGTGGCAGAAGCATAACATTATGCTCCACACTCACAGATATCCAAACTAATATTATAAATGCGAAAGTCTGTCTGTTTGGTAGCTCTACACGCTTAAACTGCTAAACCGTTTGTGATGAAATTTAGTATAGAGATATTTTGAATCTCGGGAAAGGACATAGGTTACTTTTTATCCCGGAAATATGTACGGTTCTCGCGGGATAAACGAGTTTCTAAGAAACGGAGTCGCGAACGTCAGCTTATAGTACCTAATTATCCCTGGCTTTCTTGATTCCGGATCATAGAGTCCAATTTTTAAAGTATACACGTAATAGTGGTATGTAATTGTGTACAATTCTTTCGAATTATTTTAATGGAGCGCAAAATTGCCCCCGGGACACCACTTACATCCAAAACGATACATTTTTTATCTTTTGCTTTAGTTTCGCATGAAAATACATTTAGTCGCAATGTTAATACAAGTTTCACTTCAAAAATTAAAATTTCGAACTGTTGTTCACTTTGTGTTGTGCACTTTTTTGATATGTGTAAAAAATGTAAACTCCCACCGACACGTGGCCTGATCGAAAATTCGTAAGATGGAGAGAGAGTAGACAGCCGGAGCTGAGTAGGAGACGGAAGTAACATCCCCTCTCTTTTACCACGCAACGTTATTTGTCTAATAGTTAATAAAATTGGATATACTGTATTTATTCCTCTATAAGGATAATATTATTTTAAGATCAAATTCGGCGTCGCGAAAACCAGTTAATGTTACTGGCGGTACACTGGATGGTGCTGCCCATATTTTCTGATTTTCCGTATAAACAAACTCAGCTAACAAAGCAGTAAAAACGTTGTCTAAACAAAACCAATCGAACTGTGAAATATATCGTACTATTTGTGTTGCCCCGCCCGCGCCGTGTGAACTGCCTACATTGCTTGTTGTCCCGTGCGGTGTGAAACTGACGACCACTGTGTACATTTCTAATTCCACTTTTTCATCTTTTCACCGGTTTCAAATTATATTTCTATGGAAACTAGTTGTGTTTTTGAACACAGAAACAAGATACTGCGTTAATCTACTCTCTGTAGCTCCTCTAAAATTACGCCTATGCCTTCACTCCTTTGAAGTTTAAACACATTCATCAATGGATGAATTCAAAAAAAATTAAGCATACACTCGAATAAACAGATAAAGAGTGGCCAAATATAGTGAAGGATAGAGACGTGTGGAAGGGAAGCAGGGAGGCCCAACAGTGGGACACAAACGGCTACTAATAATTAATAATTTCGAATAAACATCCACTTAACGCCTCCAATCTCCATCGTGGGTATCGCAGACTCAATAGATTTTCAATTGTTATGCGACAGTCGGCTGCCGCATTTGCCGCAACAATTGAATATTATGTATGGTATGGTATTGATGGGTTAGGTAAGACAAAATTTAGATAATATCACCCATAATATTATGTTTAACGTCTATGTAAATTTTGAAATTGTAAAAAGAGTTGTACAGGTCCCACCGAGATTTGAACTCGGATTGCTGGATTCAGAGTCCAGAGTGCTAACCGTTACACCATGGGACCGACGCAGATTATTCCGAATCCAGGAATCTTGAATATCTAGATTCTAGATTGTGGCTAGACTACCTAAGACTACAAGATAATTACAACACTAATATTATAATTTATAGGGCATGCCACCATAAACTCTCCTAAACAACGGCATAATAGGGTGTATAATGATTTATGATCAAATATTATATCCGTTTGCGTCTAAATTCATTTATCAAGGGGGAACCGTACATTTTCCGGGATAAAAAGTATCCTATGCCCTTTCCCGGGACCCAAAGTATCTCCATAGTCCATACAAAATTTTAGAAAAATGGGTTTAGCGGCTTAGGCGTGAAGGGGTGACAGACAGACAGTCAGAGAGACAGACACACTTTCGCATTTATAATGTTAAAATTTTGATGTTAATTATTATTATTAAAACATTTGAACAATTATAACATTGATTTAGCCTATCTAATTATTCGATCTTCGTCTTAAACTTTGAATACTGAAAAGTTACTTGAACTTGAACACACAAAATATTTTTATAAAAGCTATTGAAGCTGAGTCATTGCATAATATTAAATTATAATAAAAATATATTAGTTAGTTGCTCTCATTGAGTTTCATCTGAGAGACCTAAAGATATTGAGCAGAGCTTGGCTTGTTTGAAATAACAAGCTATTTTTCACCAGCGAATATTTTTGTAGTGTTGGGGGGTGCAAGACGCTCGTGACCCCCCCCTCCCCCCCCCCCCCCGTGACCCCCTCCGGCGGGGGGTCGCGGGTGTCGGGGGGTTTAATTTCCTGCGGGCGTCGGAGCATCGGTAACGAGCTCATATTGATAACAAACTAATACTTTTGCATCTGCGGTTATTGTGCACGGCGGTGTACGGCATAAGGGCGCGTGCACACGGGGCTGTTCTCGGCAAACCACCAAGAACAGTCATTACTCATTTCTTACGTTATGTTTCTTGGCAGAACTTGTGGTTTAGTTTATGGTTGTAATTGAAGTGGTCTTCAACCAGTTTATCCTACTAGTCCTACTAATATTATAAAGGCGAAAGTTTGTTTGGATGTATGGATGTTTGTTACTCTTTCACGCAAAAACTACTGAACGGATTTTAATGAAACTTTACAATAATACAGCTTATACGTCAGCATAACACGTGTTATGTTCGTTTTTTTATTTTCAACGATTACTCCACCGTTTGTTAACCGATTTGCAAAATTTTTCTTTTGGTATATAGGGTACCATGCCAATTTACTATTATATTCACAAAAGTGGTGATCTGATGAAGGATCCATGAGTAATCGAGGGACTCCTCAACATTTATAGGGAAAAGTGTGGTGACTTCGGTTTCGTGAGAAGTATTCTAAGCATATGCTACCAACAAGTAAGATTTTGCGCCGAGGTATACCTGGTATACCGTGGTTCGGGAGGTGCTGAGAGACCTCCTGATTCTTTATAGATACAAGTTTGGGAGTTTCGGCGTTGTTTTAAGAACGGAAAGCATAATTATTATGCTACTATGTAAATTACATTCATCATCACTACCATATTACACTATGCGTCGTCGATTATGAGCCTATTATGACCCTGTTATTAGTACTTTTCATAGTTTTTTAGATCAAGACTCGAGTTTGTCAAGCGATAATTTTAAAAATCTATACTTTTATAAACCTTAAGAGTACGTTTGCTTGAACGCGCTAACCTCAGGAACTACAGGTCCGATTTAAAAACTTATTTCAGTGTTAGATAGCTTATTTATCGAGTAAGGATATCCCTATCTTAGCGTGATAATTCACGCTAAGACTAATACGACCAAAGAAACTCAGGAAAATGTGGGAAAAATGGTCGAAATATTAGAAAGGGTTTATCTCACGAACTACTGGAGCAATTTTTATGGCAATATTTGGCATAGATATAGAGTAGACCACGTGAAGAGAGTAAGAACATAAGCTATTTTTAATGGGAAAATGTACGGTACGTCTGTCTACTCTGACTGAAACCTTTGATAAACTAGCTTAAAAATACAATATTGAACCGGTGTAACAGGCCCTTAACTATAAAGTATACTCGGCGGCAAAAAAACTGCAGCGACGACAAAAGATATTGCACCAGCGTTTCGGCTTCACCCCCGACTACCGAACACAGACGCTCAGATAATGACGTCTTATACAAATCCATTGCAAATATTACGTCTTGTGCTACAAAATATAGTGTTATATTAACAGCCTTAGTAAGAAAAAGATCTACACTACGTACATACAATAATAATTTTAAAGCTATTATCTCTTTTTTTTTTTGGTAAAAAAGTGGGCTCCGTGCGAGTTTCTTACGCCAGTTCTTCTCGCCGGGTTAGTTCCCGAACTGGTGGTAGGCACCGTAGTATGAACATTCTGAAAGCATTTTCTTAAAATCTACTCGGAAATAAAACATTTTTTTTGTGCTTGTTTGTTATGATGTTACAAAAATCACTTGCATTTTGACAAATGGGACAAATATTATATTCTATATATATCAAGATTGCATAACTTTAACGTCTGCTGTGGACCGTGGTTATTTTTAAAAGCACTTTAATATTATACACAACTGAAGTAGAAATACAGAATAACAGAAACAAACATTGCGATTACCCGGCGGGCAATATAATTTTATCATGATTGGATAACCGAACACGTAATAATACTGACTTTTGTATAAGATTATTATCAGCATCGGATACAGATTGGCTAATAGTTGCGGCCGTCTTTACGGCCCCCGCGCCGCAATATCCCGATACGGCGGCCGGGGGAAATACATGATTATAATACTGGAGGCCGAAATTAGCGACGACCCCCCGGGGGGTCCCGGCGGGCCGGGGGTCGGGGGGGTCAGATGACGTCACTATCTACCGGTGATATCGTGAGTGGCGCGCTTTAGTGCCCCGCCGATGTCTCCCAAACACCTCGTAGCCCGTAGGTCGTAACTTTATACCGGTCCATTCGATATTATACATTTTTAAAACGATATCGTGACAGACTATAACGATAGAATTGAGGGTATTATGGCTCATTAGACTGAATATTTAAGAAATATAAAGGATAAATGAAAATATGCTCCAATTTTAAGTCCGGTAACTTGGGAAATTTTTAGTACCAAGACTTAGGAATCCGCAGTTTTCCAGCAAATTTTCATGGAATTTTTGTACTGTATAGAGACTGCAGATTCCTACTGTGGTTGCCGCTTCTATCCACTATTTACATGCTTATAGCCAGACAAGCAATATAGTTATAACAACAATATAGTTTACATATTTATTACATATCCATGACCCAGAACTCAGGTGTATTGAAACTTTTTGTTCCGTCGGCGGGATTCGTACCCGCAACTCCCAGCTTCACCTCCACAGATTCAACCCCTGAGTCACACAGCACACTGGTCGACAAGCCGTGGAAGCCTAATACGCAACACACCACGTACAAAATCTAGTAATTGCAAATATAAACGTAACGTGAATGGGTGGTGTTAATAATCTAATTTGTTTGAACCGCCCCTGTAACAGGCCCCGCGGACACACAGCGCCCCTGACTGTAAAGTGTAAACCGTACACTGCAATTGCCAATTGGTCATAAAATGTAGACAGTAGAACACACATAGTTTATGCTATTATACTGGGAGAGCAAGGAGTTTATTGTTTAATGTTTATTGGAACGAGGGAGATTCAAACCTAAGATACAATAATTTCTAATAAAAGGGTTTCATAGCCTACTGGGCTACTAGATAATATGATACATACTATGTAAGAAAAACATAGAAATAATCAGCCAAGTGCGAGTCGGACTTGCGTCTTCTTCTTTCAATCTTTGCCTGCTTATTTTAATTCCTGCAGTCGCCCATTTAGTAAAATTATTTTTCATTTTTTTATTGTTTCTAACCGTTACTGAAGTAAACACATTGTTAAATTGGGTTCTTATTATCTTAAATAATTTATTAAAAGCTTTTATTCGGCCCATTCAATAATTGAATACTTGAACTTAGATTATTTCTAAACTTCTCAATGCGTTTAGTATTCACAGGAATAAATACAAGCTTTTCCTCTAAGTTATTATCACAATTTATATTAAAAGAAGCTAACTGTTCACAATGATCAGAGCTAAGCTTATATTTTGTATTGATAATATTTTAACTGACATTACTCCACAAAAAAAAAGAAATAATAAATAAGCTTAGCTCTGATCACTGTGAACTGTTAGCTTCTTTTAATATAAATTGTGATAATAACTTGTATTGATAATATTTTTACTGACATTTTTACAATTTTTACAACGGCCACTTGTATTGATAATATTTTTACTGACATTACTCCACAAAAAAAAGAAATAATAAGTGGCCGTTGTATCACATACTCTAGTTGGCTCATAAAATAGATTAAGAAGATTATATGATTTAAACAAAGATGTGAATCTAGTCGAGTCTAATAAATTTATATTGAAGTCACCACAGACTATAACTTTTTTATTAGATGCACATATTTTGTATAGAATTTGTTCCATGACTTGTTCGAATGAATCATATAATCCTGATGGAGGCCTGTATACGCTCACAATAATAAGATGACTCAACTCTATACAGGCTACCTCAATAATTCGTTCAGTGGAGAGACTAATAATGTCTTTACGTTCCTTGAATTTAATTTTTTTATTGATTAATATTAAAGAGCCACCTCTTATGGCCTATTCTCTACTGAACGAACTGGCAATCTAGTGGTCACTGAAATTGAAAATGAGTTCATATTTTTTGAACCAATGTTCAGAAATACACAAAATATCAACTTCAAATTCCTTTAAAAATAACTCAGTTTCAAGTTCCTTACCTACCATTACTTGTAGGTTTTGATGAACCAGATTGATTACATTACAATTATTATTACTTATATCTTTGAAGTTTCTACATTTTTTATTCAAACTAAAGTTATTTAAACTGCCAGAAGCATTCTCTATTGTGTTATTCTCTAATTTAAATGGTTATTTGGAACATGTTCCAATTCGTTAATACTATGGTAAGTATCCTGCTCAATAAAAGCAGTAGTCGTAGAAGCCAAATTCTTGGCTTGTGAAAAAGTAAAAATATTAAATAGCATAAGTACTAGCTACATGTCGCTTACAGAAATTGGATAATAAATACTTATCCAAGTACATCTTACTTAATTTAAAACTTAAGTTATTTATATCCACAACCTGACATTTTTGTGGTTGTGGGTCATTAATAATAATAATAAAGAACTAAAAATTAACAGTATCTATGGCAAAAGACCAAACTCAACAATACTTATAATAATAATTGTTTCCCAGTTCAATCATATTCCCCCTAAAACCCTAAAACCTAAGCACTAAACTTTGACTAGTAGTAGAAGATACACAAGTTGAATGTTACAAAGTGATAACCTAATCATGAATAATTCAGCAGCCTTTGATGACGAGCCAGCCTATTAGTACAATTAGTTACTACTCAGTACTCACTACCTAGTATCTACCTCCTACACTCTACACTACACTAGTAATGAATTATTTGTAGTGTATTGTGCCAGGGTTATTAATAATTACTAGTCAATCATAGACAATAGACACGATGTACATAATCTATATGTATAAAACTCAAAGGTGACTGACTGAGATGGTGATCTATCAACGCACAGCCCAAACCACTGTACCGATCGGGCTGAAATTTGGCATGCAGGTAGATATTATGACGTAGGCATCCGCTAAGAAAGGATTTTGATCAATTCTACCTCCAAAGGGTTAAAATAGGGGATGAAAGTATATAATAATACTTCTTAACGCGAGCGAAGCTGCGGGCAAAAGCTCGTAATTAATAAATTATGTCCCAGCCATCTGAAGTTATAAAAATAAAAAGGTGCACATTGTTTATCCATAATAATAATGTAAGTAACGTACTGTACAAACAATGTGCACCTTTTATAACTTCCTAAAAATTTTACAAAGTATAATATTATTATGATATACTGTATTAAGAAGTATATTACAAAGTATAAAATTTTTAGGTTAGAATTTTGTGCTTTTACGTACTTTATAGGTGCGATTTGTCGCGAGCTCGACGCGATTGGGTATTGATAGTTTATAGCGCGGCTTACACCACCAGCGAGCACAGAATACACAGTTCAGCTGTGTTATTAACCGACTGGTAAAATAAAAGCATAAGTTGTGGTCTGAATTTATATAGACTTCCTGATTTTATAGTATAATAATTATATCATAATTATGTACTACAATTTAAATATAAGAATAAAATTATTATAACATTTTATGTCTACTAACATTACTGTTTTGGCTCTATATAATACGGTAGTTTTAAGCTGCTAATACCTGAAAATAAAAATAAGATATTTATAAGTTAAAAATAATTAAAGCAACACACGACAATTTTTTAAATATTTTTTTCTATCGGATCTTAGAAACACATTCGTTGCGAGCAACGCAGCCTCTTAAACAAAATGATTTAAGTACAAGTGATAGCAAGTGATTTAACTACTATTAACAGGACAACAACACTGTTATAACTGTCAAACATAATATTATGAACCTTACGCCCCTGTAATAGGGGACGCGTTAGCTGTCACGGGGGTGGCATAGGCACTGGAGGGTCTATTAGCGAGTGACAGTCGAGAGCCGAGATTAAACTTGTCACTCAACTTCTCTTTGTGTCTCATTGTACGGGGACAGAAAAGAAAACGCGGAAAGCGGAATACTGAATGGGTCATTTATAATTCGCGTTAGGTTGAAGTGAGCCATCGCCGCACAAGCCAACTCATCCGTACTCATCGACTGGCATCCTTGAAAATAACATAATATACTAAAACAGTGTGCATCTGTCGAGCGAACGACAACAAGGCTCCACAGAACACCAGGGATCGCGATGTAGGTACTATACCGCGATCATCACCTGAGTGGGGTCCTTTTCGGCAGCATTCGCATTACACTACATTGTGTTTTGTACCCAGATAGATATTAAAAATGTGTATTATAATGTCCGTCTGATTGTTTTCTTTTCTCTGTTTTTTGTTTTGCTATGTTCTGTTTTGTAATGCGGTGTAATGTGTTTACATGTTGAATAAATGTTTATTATTATTATTATTATTATTAAAATACTAAACTTTCCTCAAGATTGCCATAATGACGTGGGAGAGCCATGCTTCGGCACGAATGGGCCGGCTCGACCGGAGAAATACCACGTCCTTACAGAAAACCGGCGTGAAACAGCGCTTGCGCTGTGTTTCGCCGAGTAAGTGAGTTTACCGGAGGTCCAATCCCCTACCCTATTCCCTTCCCTACCCTCCCCTATTACCCCTCTTAAAAGGCCGGCAACGCACCTGCAGCTCTTCTGACGCTGCGAGTGTCCATAGGCGACGGAAGTTGCTTTCCATCAGGGGACCCGTTTGCTCGTTTGCCCCCTTATTTCATAAAAAAAATGAACTGAATGAAACTGTAGCAATATTATATTATTTTAAGACGTGTTTTCTCTAATTCAGATGTTATCCATTCATGCTTCCTTCCCCCCACTTCAGTCCTCTGTCTCTCCCAGGGGACTGTCAAACATTAGCAGGGAGATAAGGAGCGAAGCACTTTTCACTTTTAACGTTATTTTAAACAGGAAGTTAAACATTAACGACTGTATTTCATTTTGAAATATATCTCTAACTAAACATTGATTGTTGTACAAATAACAATAGACAAAATAGTCAAGCGAAAATCACACAGCGCCAACCTTTTCTGGAGCTGCTCATGAAGGCGCCTTCTGTATTCCTGTTCCTGGGATTTCACGAATCACATACAATAATATTTAAGTAACAGATATTAATTGACTATATTTATAGTTATCATCTAATTGTAGCTTACTACTCGTTGTTTTTACCGACTTCCAAAAAGGAGGAGGTTATACGTTCGGCTGTATGTATCTTTTTTTTTTGTATGTTCAACGATAACTCAGCCATTTGTGATCCGATTTTCGAAATTCGTTGTGTTGTATAGGGTTTAACTCAAATTTGGTACCATGTTCACAAAAGTGGTGATCTGATGATGGGATCCTGGAGGAATCGAGGGGACTCCTTCAAATTTGTATGGAAACATATAGTGATTTCAATTTTTTCTGAAGCATTCGAAGTAAATGCTACCAAAAAGTAAGATTTCGCACCAGGTTATAATCTGGATCCGAAGGTACCCAACAGAACTTTTGAATCCTTATAGATACAGGTTCGGGGATTTCAGCGTTGTTTAAACAACTGAAAGCATAAGCCAACACATCAATTTATTTGATCATCATCATCAAAATCATAATTATGCCATGGGTCATCACATTATGACCCAATAATTGATGCTTTTCGTGATATTTTGCATCGAAGCAGATGTTTTTGATGATTATTTCGCTGTTTGTGGACCGATTTTCAAATTTCTTGTGTTGTTGTATAGGATATAATCTTAGATTTTGTATAATAATTACAAAAGTGGTGCTGATGATGGTATATATGAGCAATCGAGGGAAATCCTTGAAATTTATCAAAAGACTCATAGTGGTTAAAATGTTGTTTCTAGTAACTTAAACATATGTTACGAATAAGAGAAAGTTCATGCGAAGGTGTCTCTTGGTCCAAAAGTACTGAACAGAACTCCTGAACCTTTAAAGCTAAAAGTTTTTAAATTGCAGCATTGCTTAGATAACTGCAAGCATTTACCACAATTTCGCTTACAGTAACATAATGTGAATAGTTAATTCGTAGTAGTTATTAACGCATAAAGCCTTATCTTGTAGATAACTAAAAAGAGTGAAATTATTATTTTTAACAAAATATTAAAACCGACTTCCAAGGTAAAAACAATAATAATATGAACTAAAAATTATTAAATAACTCTTACTCTATAATAGTGCCTTTTTCAGAATTCGTCTAAATCTCAACTATTTCTGTATATACTACAGTCTTCATTACTTTGAAGTCGGTACCAGTCCCAAAAGCTTCAGATATTCTGACATTGACTGAACTCACGATAAAATTAGCTGGTACCGACTTCAAAGTAATGAAGACTGTAGTATGTAGAGAAATAGCTGTTGAGATTTAGACGAATTCTGAAAAAGGCACAAATATAGAGTAAGGGTTATTTAATACTTTTTAGTTCATATTATTATTGTTTTTACCTTGGAAGTCGGTTTTAATTTTTTGTTAAAAATTATAGTTATAATTAATAGATAAATTAATATTATTTTTCTTTACCAATGCCAATTAAATGTAATCGATGATCTTATTGATATGATTTAAGAAGCTATAAATGAATTCTAGCTGCTGAAATAGAGATACTTCGAACTGTAGAACGAGTTTTACAGCGATATTTGTGGCAGTAATAAACTCGAGCTCTTCCTTCAACTCCCAAGACTCACAAGTTCAGTTTAGTGCAGTCTATAAACATTGATTGCTGATGAAGTGCCAAGCAAAACCGGCGGTAAATTATAACTTTTGTCCGCGGCAAAAGTACTTAAGTACTCTCATTTACGATTTAACAACTTCATATTCGAAAGATTTTAATAATAAAGTAGCGTAGAAATTGGCACCGACAATACTATTATTATTGCTGTTTTATTTTTCAATAATTCCTGTTGCAAACTATTTAACTAAAATAACAGTAAGTATTGTTACGTGCTAGGGTACGAGGATTTGGAGAGAAAGACCTGGTGACTCTCTTGAAGACTTTATTCACTAAGTCTAGGTCACACAAGTACACACTAGGTCACAACACTTAGCACTAAGTCCAAACACTAATCACTAGGTCCAATCACTAAGCACTATCACTGTCCTTGGTCGTAGCCAAGTCGCAGGTTTCACTGGTTCACTCACTATTTGTCACTCCGAAATCGCCTCGAAGATTGCTCAGATCGAACTGAATTGCCGCGCCGTCTACCTGCGGCTTTTTATATGGCGAGACGAATTCCAGTAAGTTCCCGATACACGTAAACAAGTAAACAAGTTTCTAGGAGGCTCGAGCATGTACCACAATAAACATAAACAACTAAACACGTAAACACGTAAACAAAATAAACCGGTAAACACGTAAACAAGACACTTCTAGAAAATTCGAGCACAGTCTATTCGAGTATGTACTAGCGCACCTAACGCCATTTAGTATTGAGTAGGGGATTTATGTTGCCTGTGTTCCCTCGGTAAGTTTGTCGCTAGATGGCACTACGTGTCCGTTTACCATGTACCGTAACAGTATAATAATTATTAGTAAGAATTACTATTATAAAATAGAAATCTGAGTTTCAGTTCAAATTCTGTATTTAAAATAATCGACCAAGTGCGTGTCGGAGTCGCGCACGAATTGTTCCGTACCATTTATAGTGCAAAATTAGGCCAAAAATTGAGTTTTTTTGTATGGGAATTGGAAGCCCTCCTTAATTTTTTTATTTTATTTTAATATTATTATTAAATATTAAAGTACACAGGCATATTATAACTAAGCACTTTGAGAAAAATTCAAGTAAGTACCTACCTGTTGCCATTAGGTATTGATATAGAGCAAAAAGGCTAAAAAATCACGTTTGTTACCCTTAAATATTAATTTTATTTTGTTTTTGTTATTTGTTGTTATAGCGGCAATAGATATACATAATCTGCTTAAATTTCAACTCTCTAGCTATTATGCAGACAGACGGACGGACGGACGGACGGACGGACGGACGGACGGACGGACGGACGGACGGACGGACAGACGGACAGACGGACAGACGGACAGACGGACAGATGGACAGATGGACAGACAGACAGACAGACAGACAAACAGACAAACAGACAAACAGACAAACAGACAAACAGACAAACAGACAAACAGACAAACAGACAAACAGACAAACAGACAAACAGACAAACAGACAAACAGACAGACAGACAGACAGACATGACGAATCTATAAGAGTTCCACAGACAGACGGACAGACGGACAGATGGACAGATGGACAGACAGACAGACAGACAGACAGACAGACAGACAGACAAACAGACAAACAGACAAACAGACAAACAGACAAACAGACAAACAGACAAACAGACAAACAGACAAACAGACAGACATGACGAATCTATAAGAGTTCCGTTTTTTGCCATATGGCTACGGAACCCTAAAAAATATCCGTTTGATGCGAGACGTCCGTTGCGTACGATATAGACCTGTGGACACTTACCTTTACGCGGTATGTCACAATTACTGCAAGCTCAGTTCAGCTGTCAGTTCCGATATCATCTAGATTCTAGAGGTTAAAGCCAAGTCAGCCTCGAAGAAGTTTGGCGTTCTTAACAGAGCGAGACAGTATTTCAGTCCGGATCAACGCCTACAAACTCTACAAGGCGCAGGTTCGGCCTCATATGGAATATTGTTCACCTCTATCGGTTGTATCACGGGGAGTGCTCTGAGGAATTGTTCGGAATCATACCACCTGCAACTTTTCGCTATCGTCCCACGCGAAAAACATACCATCCTCATCACCTTGATGAGTGGCAGTCTTCCACAGTGCGTTTTTCGCGTAACTTTCTGCTGCGCACTGTAAAACTCTGGAACGAACTGTCACCAGCAGTATTTCCGGACCTATACGACCTGCAAACCTTCAAGAAGAGAGCGTATTGCTCCTTAAAAGGCCGGCAACGCACCCGCAGCTTTTCTGATGTTGCGAGTGTCCATGGGCGACGGTAGTTGCTTACCATCAAGTGACCCGTTTTGCTCGTTTGCCCCCTTATTCAATAAAAAAAGCATAATAAACTGTCGACGGCTGCCGTCGACTGCCGTCGACTGCCGCCGACACGTGGCGTTCGTCTGTAAGCGCTCTTGAACCAAAACGGTTCAATAAAAGCGCTTCTTGTTTTTAAGCTGAAGTAAGTATTTAGCAATTTATTGGAATTTTTATGTATAAGAATAATATTATAATAATTAGATTTTTTATAGTGTAAAAAGAACATTTTAATGTAAAAATAAATTAACCCGTCGCGCGTCGATCGTGGAAAAACGAGATACAATAGAATTTCTATTGTGTCTCGGTCACCGGTGACCGTATGGGGCTTGATGAATTAATAAGATAGCAACAAGCCCTGACACCGTTAGGGGGACAAGGAATTAATAAAGCAAAAAAACGAAGGAACCCTAAAAAACTATTCAACTAATTTTTCCGTTCAAAAAGCGACATCTAGTGAATACGCTTGAAATTATAGTGCAGAGTTCAGCAAAACCGTAGGTACTGAAGTGACTTAGTTTACTCCTAATTTCATAGGTGGCGCTACTAGTTACATTTCATAGTTTTATTTTAAATACATATTGGTTGTTTTAGTACTACTGAAGCCAAATCGCACTCTGCCAAAACTAATGCATTAGACGGGCTTAGTAGTGAGCAGCTAAAGGTAAATCGCTGAAGGTGTAAAATGTAGCCAGAAATAGTAAATCCAGGGTCACATCAGGTCATCCCATCTCATGGTTATAATTTATTATGGTTATTTTAACCCGGCGTCCATGAGGTGAAAATTATTACACCAGCTATGAGGTGGGTATGACATTCCCTATGATGATGATGAAGTACCTAAGTACCTACACCATTTCGACATTAGCGTTTACGATTCCCTGCAAAGTTATCGGTACATGGCGGTACGCCGCTTGATTCTGCCTTGAAAGTTGTAACATAAACTGTTTAGTAATCTATTACAGCTAAGAGGATCCCGGCTAAAGCATTTGAATTACATATAAATGTTTTATCACTCACATGAGCTGTAATAAATCTGGTGTTGTAGCGCTGTGTAAACACAGAAGTAGTACTTGGCGAAACAGACGCCGGCGGCCGGCGGAATGGCGCAACTAAACGCTATGTTTACGTGGACTATGAGCGAATGAGTTCGTTAAGCCGTCATCGAGTGTACTGAAGCCATCTGTGTACAAAGAGCCAAAATGGGTAAGTAATGAATATAATGTAGTTGATATGCATATTTTGGGACGTGGGAGAGCCATGCTTTGGCACGAATGGGCCGGCTCGACCGGAGAAATACCACGGGCTCACAGAAAACCGGCGTGAAACAGCGCTTGCGCTGTGTTTCGCCGAGTGAGTGAGTTTACCGGAGGCCCAATCCCCTACACTTTTCCCTTCCCTACCCTCCCATATTTCCTTCCCTACCCTTCCCTATTCCCTTCCCTACCCTCCCCTATTGCCCTATTCCCTCTTAAAAGGTTGGCAACGCACCTGCAGCTCTTCTGATGCTGGGAATGTCCATGGGCGACGGAAGTTGCTTTCCATCAGGTGACCCGTTTGCTCGTTTGCCCCCTTATTTCATAAAAAAAACTGGAACAACTCTGGATCGTATCTAAAGAAGGGCGGCTCGAAGTGTGATGTAGCTTCACTCTGCATCCTCTATCGGTTATATCACGGGGAGAGCTCTGAGGAATAGTTCGAAATCATACCACCTGCAAGTTGCAACTTTTCGCCATCGTCCCACGCGAAAAACATACCATCCTCATCACCTAGATGAGTGGCAGTCTTCCACAGTGCGTTTTTCGCGTAACTTTCTGCCGCGCAATGTAAAACTCTGGAATGAACTGTCACCAGCAGTATTTTCGGAGCTAGACGACCTGCAAACCTTCAAGAAGAGAGCGTCACCCTCTTAAAAGGCCGGCAACGCACCTGCAGCTCTTCTGATGTTGTGAGCAGGCGCGGTCGCAGCCTGAAGTTTTGGATGGGGACACTCACTAGTCACTACACAAAAATTTATCGCCGTTATAGGATGACTAGAAATTTCCTTTTATTATTTGGCAAGTTTTTTGAGATTTTTCAATTTGACCTTAGACCCCCTTCGGACCGCGCCTGGTTGTGAGTGTCCATGGGCGACGGTAGTTACTTTCCATCAGGTGACCCGTTTGCTCGTTTATTTCATAAAAAAAGCAAACAATACAGGCTACACTCTACAGCATCACTTATGTAATCTTTGTGAAGAGAAACTTTTTTTCGATTTTTACGTGTAGTGTAGGCCTGAAAGTTGAAACAATGAAGCTAATAAATTCAAAACACTTAAACTATCTTAATGTTGTTTTCTTCTTCCTAGGAAACAATATTAAGCAGTTGGACAATCTATTTTCTGTTTCAGATTCCTAGGCAGCCTACACGCGTGATTCTACTAATAGCCCACTCACGAAGTATGTAGTTTGACAGGCACGCGGAGGATGCGGGGAAATGCGCGAGGGGGGAGGGGAGGACACGCAACAAACAAACAAACGCAATAATAGTCACGATAATAATAGCCGCTCTATTCGCGGCGGATATAACTAGCCGACCGCAGCTACATATATAATTATACAGTTATGTCACTGGTAAATGACCTTTTCATATGACTATTATAGGTTCTATTTAACCTGGAAGTGTCAAGGTATTATGCGAGTGTAGTAGTTCAGCTCAACCGGCAAAGCGATTACCTATGTATCGACAGGTAAGCAACAAGCCGATATTGTAACATATTTGCCAGCTATACTTAGTATAACCAGGTATAACAGACTTTTTCTAATTATATCTGCTGACATTTTTAAAAGTACGCTTCTTGCTTTCTGAACTATTTAGTAGTATGTGCTTTACTTTTAAATAATACTTTTCGCCGAGCGGTTTTCTATTAGGCTATTGGTATCTGTCGGCCTATATAAAGAGACAGGGAAAACGAGCATCTCCCACATTTATATTTAGAGAAGAATAAAAGTACTTACGTTTATTATTCTAAAAAGGGTCTTAATAACTAGATATAAATTACGACATCCATAATTTCCCTGACACCTTACTTTCTCAGTAAACAGTCTGTTATTGCGGTGTAAATAAAACATTTGATCTATCTAATGGTTGTTTAATCAGCTGGTCGAGTTTTGTGTGTGGCCTACCAAGTAGGTACCACCAGTCACCACTAAATTAAAGTAAGTCCTGGAGAACAATCGTTTTGTCATTGTTTCACAAACAAAGTATAATTCAGAAAGACGAATAAATTATAGCTAAAGAATAACTGAAAAAGTAACATTCTACTTTTAACTGCCAACATTAATATTGTAAGCATTGGCACGCTTCCTTTCCAAAATTATTTCAACACCGGAACTCTGTCAAGGGTAAACCTCAAACTAATCATTTCGAACGAACGTAACATTAGATTTTATATATATATTGGGACGTTGATAGAGGGGAATTCCTTCACCTAATTATAAAATGTATTTTGGAAACGATGTCCAAACTCCAAACGCGTGAGCGTCACCAGATTTAATAATAATAATAATTTATCTTTATTTCAGACCAAATAGCCCATAATGTAGCCTAACAGTTACACTTACAAAACAAAAAAAATAAAAAATAACAACAGATGTGTTAGTAGCTTGGTTAGTATACAATAATAATAATTAAGAGTTAGTATTTGTTAGTAAATTACTTTAACCTATTTCTTATTACTACTGAGGTGTACACTTGTCCAGTATTTTTGAAACGGGCTGTCAATTTTTCCAGCCAACGTTCTGAGGATACTGTTGGTACTATTTCTAAGTCTTACCATTGTAGATGATGTTCTTTTACGAATTATGGCAAAGAAATCATCAATTCTAGCCTGTGCAAACATCGTGGATGCGCTACAATCCCGTGGCTTTCCCAGCAGTATCCTCAGCGCGTCATTGTACTGGATTCGGAGAGCGTTGTAAGCCCGCCGCGTAAACCTGATCCATAGACTGCACGTGTAAAACGATTGGCAGAAAATTTAGCTTCACCCTGTATCGAGTTATTTCATGAGAGTTTCTATCATAATGGTCCTTATATCGTCGATATAAAGTCCCGTCAGAGCAGAGGTAACATAACTTTAAACTAGCTAAAGTGTTTTGTGACTCAATTCTTACAGGATTTCCTCTATATCCGTTTATAAATGTTGTGAAAGTCGTAAGTAGTGTGGTAGCGCATTGATGAGATTATGCTGAATTTGACCATTGTATATTCGCGTTTATTTTGCTATATTAAGAGCATCGATGTGTTTGCACTTTTGCTGTTTTCACGTTTAATCTGTAGTGAGTTATCATTGCAAAAGTTTTGCAATGATAACTCACTACAGATTAAACGTGAAAAGTACAAACCCTCACCTGGAAACTGAAGGAATAAACAGCTAGCGAAAACTCCTCGAAGTTCAGCTCTGTGGCACATTAACTTGTTCACAAGATTGAGCAGTCACTACCTTCACCATTTGCAAGCTTATTACATTTATAGTTCTGAATTATTTTTTTCAGAGAGGTAGTGTACGCGAGAACTTGAGGGGACTCCTTGAAATTTGTATGGAAACAGAATATAGTAATTTCAATATTTTTCTGAATTAGTAGGTATTTGAGGCAAATGCTACCAAAAAGTAAGATTTTGCACGGTTGCATCCAGTATCTATAAGGATTCACCTTATAGATACAGGTTCGGGGATTTTGGTATTGTTTAAACAACTGAAAGCATAAGCCAATATTATATCAATTTGATGAATCATCATTATCATCACAACCATAATTATTATAGCATGCGTCATCACATTAGAACTCAATAGCTATGTCCACACTGTGTACTTTCATCTTTAATTTTCGTCATCAACTTTCATATTTGCGCATTCAATAATTGAATGCGTCAAGGAACGCAACGCCAATATTGTCATTTTTGAAGTTTTGGATACGGTCAGAGGGCATGCGTCACGGGCATGCCTCACGTTCGCTGTTGACTGCGCTATAACGCATGCCCTTGACGAACAGAAAAAGGCACAGTGTGGACAAAGCTAATTATTATTGGTACTTTTCATGATATTTTGCATCGTAACAGATGTTTTGGTGATTAAGTATTTCGCTGTTTATGGACCGGTTTTCAAAATTCTTGTGTTGTTGTACTTATAGGATATATATTATATTCTTAATTTCGTATAAATATCACGAAAGTGGTGATCTGATGATGGGATCTATGAGCAATCGAGGGAAATCCTTGAAATTTATTAAAACACAAGATAAAAGTTTGGAAATTGCAGCATCGCTTAGATAACTGCTTAATAAAAATGCCGGCGCCCACTCGTGTCCCACTAGCTACATACTTAGCGCTGCCACTGCTGCCAACATCACCGCCACCGCCGCCTCTGCTATTAATAATATATTGGAGTACTTACACTAATGAGCTATGATTGATGAAATTAACATAATATTTTAGACAACATTTTGGCCGTAACTCTGTAGCTCAGAAATTCGTTTGTTGCGTAGGAACCGTACATTTTACCACGATAGAAACAATCTTACATCTCCTTACCTTACGTCAATATCTTTGTTTATATATTAGATATATTTTGTTTTTATATTTAGTGGTTTCAGCGTCAATAGATAATAAAATCACTCTTTTACATTTTTTTTTAATATCCAAGGATTAACAACTAACTCGATAAAATGTTTTTGTTATTTTTAAACAGCATAACACTTATTTTGTAGATTCGCTAATTTACTGAAGCTCTATTAACTATTTTTGTAAGTACTACACCACACAACAGCTGGCAGCGAGCAGGCGGCAGTGTCACGCGGAAACTCGGTAATAATAACACCAGGCGCAATTTCAGTGTTTATTTACAATATAAATAACTATTTACAGTATTTACAGTGACGCGAATCACGTAACAAGCAACGCTGCCGATGAAGACAGCACTTTTGTCGGATGCTGCGATCTGCTGAATACAGAATTGCTGCGATTGTGGAAGCCTCAATAGCACTTTGGCGATTTGCGGGCGATGCGATTTCGCAGTGGTCACTAGATTTAATCTAGTGACCACTGCGAAACGCATCTAATATCTAGTAATCTAGTAGATTACTAGATATTAGATGCGCAACCGCTCCGCCCGCATGCCGCCAGTGTGATAAGGCCTTGGGAAATATGGTGTAACTAGCAGCAATGTGACCGATCGCAACGCTGCTAGAAAAGACGGCAGGACGATCGTTGAACCGTCACTAGCAACTGATGTCAAAGAAAAATTGCAGCGCTGCGAGCGCAGGCAGCATCGAGCGTCGCGTCGCAGACAGAGGTTATCGTCACGTTAGAAACACCGCTGCTAGCGCTGTCAGTGCGGACAGCAGCGCTGCCGGCGGCATGCTGCGTGCTGCTGCGCCCGTCCGCGCTGCTGCCTGGTCGCGCTGCATCGACTCTAGTAGCTCCTCGTCTGAAAAACAAATATTTTGTTAAGTAAATCTTTTCTTATTTATTTGACTGCATGCTTACAAATAATAAAGATGACGCCCGCAACACCGTTACGCCACAACTCGTATATCGCGCAGGAACCGTACATTTTTCCAGGACCAAAGGTTGAGTCTATGTCCTTTCCCAGGACTCAAAGTATCTCCATGCCAAATAATTCAGCAAAGTCGATTTAGCGGTTTGGGCGTAAAGAGGTAACAGACAGATAGACACACTTTCGCATTTATAATATTAGTATGGATTTTTACTATATGTAATTATATGTAAATTCTTTTGTCCGATGGGCGAAGGTAAACGACAAAATATATTTTGCCTATGGATAACCTTAAGAAGTCGCACGTCAGGTCAGTTTTTACCTTCTATGCTTTACAAGCTACATTAATTATATCCACTTAAGTACGTAGCTAAATACTTCCATTTCCTAGGAGTGTCAACATCATGACCCATTTACGTTTCCGCTTTCTCTGCTTCGTTATTTATAGTTCACCGAAAACGGCGCAACCATTAGTAGGATGTGTTATGAGCTAAAAGTAATCTACGAGGTACAATAGCAACGCCAGATTACGCTGTGATCTGTTACGATTAAAGTTACTGAACGGATTGCGGTGTTCGGTACGCACGCGCAGGTAGATTCTGATGTGATGATTGTACGGTTATAATACTTTAGCGTTGCGTTTCCACCGGCTTATCTACGCTGCGTTGAGAGGAATGTAATTTTGGAAATCGATAGAAGCTTTGCAATTCTACTGGATGTATAAAAAACTTTCCTCGAATCAGCACAACGAAGCCAGTCAGTGATGAGCAAAACAAGGCCAAGAAGACCAAGACAGTGTAATTGGTCTCGGTATTTTTAGTCTTGGTCTTGGTCTTGGTCAAATCTGCCCGTTCGCGGTTTTCATCTTGGTTTACTAGTTTTAGGATAGTCTTGATGTCGATCTTGCTTTTTTTTGCAAGACCAAGACTAAGGCTGCAAGACCAATTTTGCTTATCAGCACCGGTTGGAATCTGACCGCACGCAGCAGCAACAGCAGACAACTTGATGCAGCGACAATTCTGGTTTATATGAAGCTGTATTGAGAACTACATTCTTCATAGAAACCAGTAATGTAGTTGTTGCTTATGCTTCATTTCGTCCGCTTCCAACCGGTACCTTAAGGAAACTTTATCAGTATCGGAGTATTACCAATATCGGAGTACTCCGGCTGCATAGGCGTCACTCTGACGTCGCGGCTGGCGGTGACGTCGGCGACGCGGCAGGTGTAGCGACCGGCGTCGCCGCTGCTTACCCGTGCCAGCGTCAGCCGCGACACCGTCCGCCCCGGCCAACGCTCCGTGTCCAGGGAGACGCCGCCGCGGGAACCCTGGATAGAAAAAACACAAGAATAAATAACTGCAGTCCGGATCAACTTTAAATGGGAGGTCCAAAGTACTACGAAATGGTTCCTGTAATACTACACACAGACGCTGCCTGGCAGTTCTATGGCATAGGAACCATACTCCGTGTGTCTTGATGCATTAGAGGAGCTGCCACGGATTTAAGAACACAACGCTGCGACAGGCTTTGTGTCACAGCTCTGCGAGCCAAAGATGCAGAAAATATACGTCATTACACTCGTTTACTCACTCATCACTCCCTATAATACCATGTCAGACAATGTCCAGACTCAAGAGATCGTAGAAGCGAACGTGGCACGCTATACGTCACTGCTTGCGACATCTACTCGCATTGTTTGGATTATCATCCTTCTTTAATTGTTATCACCTGTGGATCCAGCACCTCTCCGTCCCGGTCCCAGCTGACCCGCAGCGCCGGCAGCGCGTCGACAGCAGCGGCGGCGCCGTCGTACCGCGCCTCGCACGTCAGCCGCACCGCGCCGCCTTCCACCGCTGCGGCCGTCGCCCCCAACATGCGGACGGATACCGTCGGTAACGCGTCCTCTGAAATGTTAGATTAAGTTTAAACTTATATAATAAAGTTTTAATAAACTTAAAGATTGCCTGATAACTATTTTTCAGGAAGATACATCCCTTTGACTTATTAAGTTCAGAAACAGCGTCTTATCGAAAGCACAGCACTGATTAATAAAATATTCCGCTGCCGCTTGGGGATTGATGGGTATTAACCCATTCATTCATTAATTTTTGCAACAAAGCTCACATTTAAATCAGTATACCTATAACAGTGAGGTTGAAGAAGGCGCTGAGTTTGGGTTCGGTGTTGACCTGACACTCGTAGCGGCCGGCGTCGCTCAGCCGCACTTTGTCGATCCTCAGCAAGTGCACCACCCCGCCCCACTCTTCAGGGTCCAGTCCATCATCAGTCTCCCAGGGCGCCTCGGTCACGGTGACCCGCGCGTCGGCGGTGAACACCGCGCCCGCGTGCGTCAAGATCTGCAGATCGCGGGACCGGACCCACGACACCTGGACAAAAAGAGGGTCGAAAATGATTTGCAGCTAGACCAAATTAAATGTTTCCAGTTGCACTAGACATCATAATGATAGGATCATTCTAGTTTTTTTAGTTTTTTAAAAGATGAATTACAACGCGCCTATGTGGAATTCATCCTAAAAACTACAATATAGTAATCTATGTTATCATGTAGAAAATAATAAGGAATTTATTTTTCTTTAAACTCGAATATGTTTTACTTGTAATTTACACTTTGCATATCTACAGTGACGTCACAAGGCCAGCGATAGTTCAGAGACCCCCGGAAGCCATCTCGGCCTGTTGTAGCGATGACGACAGGGAGTGGAACTCCGTCCCCACGCACTCGGCACACCTACAGTCCTACACAGTACTCGTAGCTCAACTATTCGCGATGTCTATTTCGATCACTTATTTGCTATAACGTGAGAATATTCGAAGAGTGGAGATTAGAAAATGTCGGTATTTCTGGAATGGTTTTGCTAAATCGTACTAGATTCCAGATTATCTCATATATAAGGGTTTCTACTTTCTCCACATTAGATAGGCTACTGAAAAGCTGCATATATATTGCATTTTTAAATCTAACTTCCTGGTTGTGAGGGTAACAAGTTTCGTTGACTAAAAGCTATTCTCTGAAACTATTGAATTACCTGAACATATCGGATTTACTTTCGAATACCACGAAATCCTTATTTAGTTGCAGTAGCCAGCATAAACCCCAGTGGAGAGGATTTGTGATTTGTTGATATAATTTATACCCTGGCGCCGCCGCTCACTTAGCCTATGTACCCTCAGAGTGATACATACGCTGAGCTTTATAATTTCGTCGAGTTATGTGAATTGTGAGAATATGTCAAGTCCTGCCGACAGATCACAACAAATATTGCTTGAAATAAATAGACCAAAATACATAGTAGGCCCACCATCTGCTTATGACTCAATTTTTTTGATAGTACAACAGCTATCATGGCTTATGTTTATATATTTCGACGTATTCCATCAGCGTTCACTGAATGTAAACTACGAGCATCTGTAGGGAGAGAACCCGACGACTGACGACTAAATCAAGTGTGTTTACATGTTTGGAGCTCTTAAAACGTAAATATTATAACTAAACTATCAAATAAATATAGGGCTGTGTACTCAAAGCATTTTGTTAATTTTATTGTAGTCACTAGTGATAGAGTAGCTAGTGACGACCGGGTCTCGGAACACGTTGAAATTTTAGCACATCGACATCGACCGAACTCTATCTGTCACTTTCATTAATTGCGCTAACGCACAGCCACAGGTGCGCAATATTTTAGGCGCAAGTAAGACAGGTAGAGATTGGGAAATGTACTCAATTCTACGTGACCACTGACCCGTAACCGAACTTTAGTACTGCCAAATATTTAGATCGACGTGGATCAAGCACGTTGGACAACTAAACCATAGCCAAATAAAAATGTTCGTAATTCCTCGTATCGATCCATAATGAGCCAACGTAGAGGCTGCATAACAGCATTATAAATCGTCTACTAACTAAAAAACGCGTGTTAGTATTTAGCGTGGGCACGGCACAAGCAGTTGGAGAGATTGTCAAAATATTTTCAACAACTGCGATGCGTGTTTATGTGACGTGGTGCGGTATTTGGCACTGAGCGAGCGCTAACTAGGAGATCCCCCCACAAATAGCTCCGGTAGTAGTTTGAACTATTTCAGTGCCCGCCCGGTGTACAGGCTGTTTCTGTGTTCTGTATAGAGAGTGTTCTTTATCTTACTAAGATCGTCAAAACCTACAGCTGCTATTGGCTGCTAAGATACAGTTATTGCGTCGTGGCTCCTGTCCACGTAAGGCCATTCGAGGTTAATACCTCTATGTAATGTATCGATCAAAGAAAATACATTCTATTTGAGCACAGCTTCAGCTTTTATTGGCACAAGTGTACAGTACGTAGACTATTCTAGTCCATATCCAGGGTTTTGCTCACTTGATACATAGCCGTCTTTTGTAGACAGATAGTAGATTGCAATAAAGAATATTATATTTTGTTTACGTTTTATGTGTTTTGTGTTAAGACAACCTATTGCTATAGGTTAAGTCGTGTCCAAGCGAGAGTCTTAGCTGGTGTTTCGCGTTTTGGGTGAGTGGAGTAGTATGAGTAGAGTCGGGTCGCTATTTGCGTCGCGGGCACACCCCGAGCTGCGCGCGCGCACGTGCGCCGGACGTCCGCCGCTATCGCTTCCTCCCGCCCGCCGGTGAATCAGCGACATATTATTACTTTTTTCAGAATCTTATCGGAAATGTTTAGTGCATTACTGAAGGACCGCGTCCGATTTGATTAACGAGTTAATAAGATCGGGCCAAATATATCATACTACCGCCGCGCGCCGTAACAATGCTTTGACGCCTCTATCTTAAAATTATCGTGGCGCGTTGCTCGCAGACTACAATGCTTACGGAAGAAGCATCTGAAATTCTGAAGCCATCTGCCTAGCCTAAAGTTACGTATGTTGAGGTTTTCAGTATGATTTTGGTCTCATTATATTATTGTTATTACGACCCAGGATGCTAGATGTTTATTTACTATGTTTCACTACTTTAATTCTAAACTACGACCATATTGCATACGAGTTTTTTTGGCCCTTCGAAGACTTATTAGTTTACACTTCGGACCTATTAGATTACAGGCAGAACCTGAGGAACAAAGAGCTCAGCATATAGTCCTACAAAAAACTTTGTGCTATCAGAGAAGTTATTTCATATTATGCAGATGGCGGACCTTCGCATGTAGCCACGTTATGACAAACCGATTCGACAGATCACAGCTTGAATTGACATAATCCGACCAATTGGCCGGCAACGCACCTGCAGCTCATCTGATGTTGTTGCCTTCCATCAGGCAGAAAACTGACGTAGGTCTGTCAACTGCCTACTCGATGGTACCATCAAAAAGGAGCCTGCACACTCACCACTCTGTCGCCGAGCCGCAGTATTCGGCAGTTGAGGACGACGGGGTCGCCGACGCGCGCCATCACCGCGCCCGGCTGGCGCGCGAACGCCGTACCCTCGCTGTCGATGCTGGCACGGCCACCTGACAACAAGTAGAGATTCATTATGTTTCATGAAATCCACTTCCGAGGTTTTTTTGACAGAATTCATAAAATGTATGTTATGTATAATAGCTGACGTTTAAAGCACTCAAATAACCTCTAATACCAAAGGGAATAGATAAACAGACAAAAACCCTCAGAAACGGGGGTCAGTGACTTATTTATTTATATTTTTTGCACGTAAATGTACAAATGCCAGGTGGAATTCTCTATCAGTCAACCTCGAGGTGATCCTGAGACAGTATAGAGCACCTTACTGTATGGTGTCGTAGGTTGTAACGCTTAGGACTAACATTAGCAATTTAAATTTTGGGAGCCGTTGCGACTTGAGAAGTAAATAAATACTCGACTTTTCATCACACAAGTGACGGCACGTTAGGACAATTGGCAAAGCTGTAGACCACTGACAGAGGGCGCCACCCGCGGTGCTATAGGGGTGGTAATTGTTACTTCCTGTGCATTGTAATTGGTACCCCCGCCGCGCCCGCGCCCGCGCCCGCGCCCGCGCCTGCGTCTGTTCGACGCCTAATTACATTATAATGCGGGCACGTGTTTGTTGAATGGAATTTTAACGAAAATCTTTTTATATTATAATTATAAGTCCCCATAATATTTTAGTATGCTAATCACATGTGTGTAGTTTAAAAAAGTAGAGTTTTGGGACACATTACTATAAAATTAATGTAGAGATGACAACATAGTTTTAATTGGCATATTATATTTTTATGACTAACGTACAGTAAATAATTTCATTAGAAACATATTTTTTTCAGAGTGAGTTATTCGTGTGAATGAACTAAACATAGCAACATCTAGGAAAAAGATTTTATTGAATAATTTGGCCGGCAGCGGAAGCTGGAGGCCACCTACAACTGTTATTTATATTCAGTTAGCTAAACAAATATTATATGTGTGACACATAGGCCCAATCTACCCACACAAACACTTTACGATCTCCTCCGAAATTCCCCCAATAAAATAACATATAGTAAATAATCAAAATCTCAAAATAAAATGATTTTATTTTCGCACATGTCACGTAAACTAGTACGAGTAGAGCTCGCTTGTGAAAGAGACATTCTAATTTCTAACGTCTTCGATACTAATATTATAACGAGTTTGTTTGTTTGTAACATTTTGGGATAAATAGAGTATCTCTATTTATCCCAAAATGACAGATTCGACCATAAGGAAGGACACAAACTACTTTCGAACGCGTACAATTTTAGCAATATTCTATTTCTACTATCAGCTAGACGTAGTATGATAAAAAAAATAGTAAGTGATGAAACCACGTACTAAACTATAACCCCTTAGCGACCATGACCTCTCGAGGCCAGAAATCGCAACTCTTAATTAGGGTTCCGTAGCCAAATGGCAAAAACGGAACCCTTATAGATTCGTCATGTCTGTCCGTCTGTCTGTCCGTCCGTATGTCACAGCCAGTTTTCTCCGAAACTATAAAAGCTATACTATTGAAATTTGGTAAGTAGATGTAGTCTGTGAACACTGTGATCTGTGAACACAAAAATGGAAAAATTATTGAAAATTTTAGGTACAAACCCCATAGGTACAACTGAAACAAAAAAAATATTTTTTCATCCAACCTATGCGTGTGGGGTATCTATGGATAGGTCGTCAAAAATCATATTGAGGTTTCTAATATCATTTTTTTTTTCTAATCTGAATAGTTTGCGAGAGAGACTCTTCCAAAGTGGTAAAATGTGTCCCCCCCCCCCCCCTAACTTCTAAAGTATTTTATAAATAACCTTAAATTAACTTTCATAAAATTAACTGAAACATAAAAATAAATCAAAAATTTTGGTTTTTATTTTTACAGTATCTCGGTTTTCAAGACTAATGGCCTGTTTCACCACTTCCTGATAAGTGCCAGATAGGATATTCACCACTTAACTTGACAGATAGAGTATGGAGAATCTGTCAAAAAAGTTGTGGATAGCCTATCCGGCACTTTATCAGAAGATGGTGAAACAAGCCCTAAATATTTTTATAGCGATGTCCATTCTCTACCAAATGTTTATCAAATCTAGATCGCCATTCCAACGTCTAAGTCTGCATTAGGATGTTTCCCGTAATACGCACTCATTTGACGCCGTGTTGATGTTCGCTCACTCACCGCGACGTCCCGCTTTGATCACTCCACAGCAGTCCACGCACTCACTAACAGTCACTACGTCACACCGACTGCACATCAATAAACAATGATATCATCCCGATACCCGCCAAACTGGTGATGCCGAGTAGAGGGTTTCCCTGAAATTCAGGCAAAAATAATAAGCTGAATTTCAGGAAGAATACTCTTTCGTTAATAGTAGCTTTGTGCTTATTCAAAAACTGAAGGAAAATTATTTGAGGTTTTTTTTTTTTTGTAGATATTAGATTAAAAGGTAAGATAAGATCAGTAGCTATACTGATCTTCTCCGTCAATTTTCATCTACTTTATATTATGCCGTAGTTTCGAGGTCATCTAGTTAGCATCATTAACATCTGTATTTTTTTTTATGTAGAGTCTTTTGAACTTTTTCCACAGATATTTTTAAAGTGCTGCAACACTGTTGCCGGCTGTATACGCAGCAAACATTTGGGGCAAATAAACGTAAGTTCTGAGATGATATCAATTTGGATTGCTTCGTGTCAGAAAGTTTGACTAGCTGGTGATGATGATGAGTGACACAGTTCTTGACATATTTACCTTCGTCACTATTTTTATCTGGCGCCCGGTACCGGCCCATTGCGTGTTCGGACATCAGTCTCTATTGCTTTGGATGCTACACTAACGGAGAACCACACTTTGGGATGAATGGGCCGGCTCGACCAGATCAGCACCAAAGCTTCACAGAAAACCGAATGTTGTGTTTCGCCGAATGATTGAAGTAAGCGAAGGCGTAACTCTGGAGGGTCTTTAAGGACAAACTTGTATCTCCTCTGAAGTTGTGAGTGTCGAGGGCGCAATAGGCAACTAAAATCCATCGTCACGTATTTGCCCCGTGTCCACTAGCCAGCGGTTGCCCAACGCACATCAAAGGGCACTGGCGATGTTTACGTCCCCTCACTAGTGAGCTAGCTAGTGATGCGCCCCCGCTTCACCTAACTACTTTGATGTAGAGGTAAATAGCGTATTTCAATGTTCCCCTCAAATGCTGTCAAAGAAGTGCTTTAAAGTGACAGAAACGTAAACAAAAAAATTATCAGAATCACCGCGGCTTTCTCAGTCTGGACTCTCGACGTTGTTGGCCCAAGATACGTGTAGAGATATTCGTATATTATCATCTTGGATAAAATTGCTGCAGATAGATAGCTGCTTATAATGATGACAATCATGGTTATCCATCACGGTATCACGGTACCGTTGACACACCTGACAGTAAACCCTTTGCTAATCTACACTACACTTCATATGGCTAACTTTGTAGTATATCCTCTACTCTCTTACTCTATTGGTAATTGGTATATCAAAACGACGAAAGAAGTTTTTAACTTTTGTTATTTTAACATAACGACAAACTGCATTAAATCGCTCTCCTATATAAACCTTAATTGCCAAAGTGGCTTTAAAGTTTCACAACAAATTTACGACTAATAAAACACAGTTTTATCATCGTTTAAAAATAAATCGACTTGAACTGGATGTTTTAAAATATCGCCACAACGACATAAGAAATAGACTTCTACTGTTCCCTGAAACTCACGTTTCATAAATCTCGTGCTTATTAGGTTTTAACATTTCAAAAAATTTAAATAATTCATATTTTTTGAAAAGTTAATGTAACATTATTGTAACATGTAAGTAAGTAAGTTTTGACTTCAGAAGTTAGAGACTCCCAAGTCCTGACTCCTGTCACAGATTTAGGAAAGTAGTTCGTAACTTGCAAGTAGGTCTCGTACTAGCATAGTACAAAGATACTTATGCTATCAAAATTAATATAGCTTGGTCTGTTAAAGAAAAGGGTTAGTAGAAATAATACTCAGAGTATACAATGTAGTAACGTCAACACACAGTCACACACTAACAATAGTCAATAGTGATGTCCGTCTGTCCGTTCGCACTTCGCATTACCGCGATCAAAGACCGAGCCCCGATTCTCCAGAAATAGGGAGTCGCATCTGGGTGTTTTCGATTAAAACCTACTTCATCGAATGATCAATAAAATTAAAAATAAAACGTCGGCGCGTGCCAAATACAAGTTGAATGGAATTTGTACAACACGCGTACAGGTTTAACGGCGTAGTGGACCTGTTGTGCTAATTGCTGAATATAGTCGCGATGTTTCAAATTAAATGTAAATTTAAAATAAATAGGGCATGATTTAAGTAACCTTGCAATATCGCCATTCGCGTAGCAACATCGAGCAGAACAACAGGAACGAGGAAAGTGGAAACCAAAAAGGAATAAAATATGTACTTAGCAATCAAAAATTGAATTGTATTTAAACCCAATTATGCAAATAATAATGGCCTATGTCACTCGGGGCATCATTACTAATCTATAATATGTATACATCTGCAGTCATTAAAATCAGTCAATTAGTTTAGATGATACAAAGCTAACGAATATTCGTGCATATTATGGCTCCCCCGTAGCTTTTTAAAAACTAAATAAAAAGTACCGCGTCCCTGATTTTCGACTAAGATTTGTCTTCTCTCATCCGTTATCGGGCACTGTGACTCAGCTAATTAATCCAGCCCCCGTTAAAATTCCGCCATTAATTACCGCGATACAAACATTTTTAACGTGATTCATCCCGAGTGTTCCTGAGGCCACACACGGCACGACGGATATAGATATACATGGCGTTAAACGATCAAACCACTTAATGGCTAGAGACTAACGACAATACATGGACCACGTCACAGAGAAATAGAGGTGACATTTCTTTTGAAGAAAATTGGTGGAGGACATTTGGAGATGTTAAATTTTTCAAATCGAACCCTTGAGAGAAGCAACTTCAAGCAAACAAACTCTTTAGCTTTATAGCAAAGATTCTAAAAACAAACTGATGTCGTAGATGAGTAGAAGATATCCCTGTTAGCTTCAGGCTGTAGAAAAGTCTTTTAAAGTATATAAATGATGATCGGGTGAACATAATTGCAAGGAAAGAATAATTCAGACGGAACTCTTAAAATACTCGTTCTCCAATTCTAACCACGTTCCGCCTAGTTTCTATTTTCTAAAAATTTTTGACAGAGGTTTATCATTTCAAATGCTACAGTATCGAGGATGACCTCAGCCGAAATATTGGGAGATAAATAACACTCTAAATGTTCGGCCTTCGGATGTTCAAAGAGGAGGCGCTCGGAGCTGTAACTCACGAGGGGCGGAGTACGAATTGACTGTCAAGTCACTGCCGAAAGCAGATGTGACATGACAACTGTCGTGACGTCATCGTTGGGTGATGATCAGCAGACAAATCGGGTTTTGAACTTTGAACAGACGCTAAAAGTAATATTTTCTAAGGGGCAGCAACGCGCTTGCTAAACTTCTAATGCTTCGAACATCTGTAGACAACAGAGTTCGCGTTTCTATGAGGCGATCTAAGTGCTCGTTTACCCCTCGTTATATTAAAATAACTCGGATCTCCAAATCCAGAGATAACTTTGAAACACTAAAAATAAAAATTATTTTCAGATTCCGGGTCAAAAATCAGTGGCGTATCCACGCGTTAACGACAGACGTGTGACATGGAAAGGCGCTTCGTCGTGAAAACAAAATAGATTTAAATTAGTTGGCAATTTCGAAGCTAATTGTTTAAAACCTCATTTTTACAAGTCATTATTGTTAACAAGTACGTTATTTTCGGGACGTTGCACGTGCTCCACCTCGGGCGGAAGAATTTGTAATTATCGTAAAGTATTGACAAGTAACTAATTGGGAGATGTTAGCAATTACGTGCGGTGACGGATCGCGGCGGGCCACGATTTATACCGCCGGCCGAGCTAACTGACGAATTATGGTAACGACTTGTTAGTTACAACTTACAGCTTCTCCTAGGTGATAGATGTCCCAAGTCAGTCTCGCTATCTAGTCAGCTTGCACACGAAGTTCTTTATTATGTTCCATTAAGAGATATTTATTGGAAAAATATTTTTAGATGTTAAAACTGTAAAACTGTAAGAGCGTTGAGCAGTGACTGGATCTTCATTTTACGCGACACCAGGAATGCGGCAGTAACCATGGTGTTGCTATAAAACATTGCATAAATAGTAGTAAATGTTGTAATAGAAAACTATTTTCTACTGCATTTGTTTGTTTTGCGTAACAAAATTGATCAGATGCGCCGCCATTAAAATAAGTAGGCGATGAAAATAAGTAAATGGTTTTATGGCCAGAATTGAGGTGCTTTTGGCCGTAAATATGGCTATAAATCTGCTACCGGTGAATGTTGCGCCCGCGCATGACGTGTTTTAGCTAAACACCATGAGGTGTATGGAAAATCATAATGGATTTAAAAGATGGTTAGTTAAATACTTACTACATAGTTAGTAAGAGTCAGTATTTAACTAATCAATATTTTAAATCCATTGATAATACATTAAATAAAATTAAATTGGTATAATAAATTAAAAAAATTAAAGAATAGAAAAAATGGTTAGTTAACCATTTTTTCTATTCTCATGTAAGAGTGCCTAGTGATTAATAGGAATTTTAAATTATAAACGTTGTTTTTTAACGTTTTTGCAAATTTCACTTCATAAATAAGAAGAACATAACGTTCATTCGCTAATCGCATAAAGGAAGCTAGAATATAAGTTTGCATCACATTCATGAAAACAATCTAATTTTAACCCTAAACTTTAGCATTACTGTCATAAAAAGTTATAATGATACAATTTATTCGGTCGCATGTGGCCCAACCCTATTGTCTCCAAACTCCATTGTGCCTATTTATTTATGTAAAATGTAAACAAGTGGAGCTTCCCACGGCGTGCCCCGGGGAGCTGCCCCGTGCCGGTGTAATCTCCGCTAAGTGTTGGGGGCAACCCGTGCCCCTTTGCCCCGCGCCCCCGTGGTCAAGCCGGCCCTGACTAAACAAACGCTCGTTACCGAATATAATGAACGATGGTCCACATTCGGTCCACACCAAAATTACGGTCAATAAATTAAAATTTTAATGCATTTTTTAATCGATTTTTTATGCGCTACTAAGTTTGACCGAGTTTTTTTTTATATTTTGTATATAAAGTTACTATAGCTTTATCTTGTCGCAGATGTGTTTTGATGGGCACAATCTCGCGCACATGTGGACTATTTATACGATGTTGTGAATGTCAGGGGAATGTCCGTCGCATGTTGCGGACTGAAACTCATGGTGAAAATATGTGCTCAGAGTCCGGTACCTGTAAACTAGAAAAGCTTTGCGTTTTTCATATAATATCATTGTAGAAAATTATGTGTTCCGGTAGATTATAATAATAATGTATATTTTTTTAACCCCCGAAAAAAAAGAGGGGTGTTATAAGTTTGACGTGTCTGTCTGTCTGTCTGTTTGTCTGTCTGTTTTGTCTGTCTGTGTGTGTATCTGTCCGTGGCATCGTAGTATTAAAACTGATGAACCGATTTTGATCTAGTTTTTTTTTTGTTTGAAAGCTGACATGATCGAGAGTGTTCTTAGCTATAATTCATCATCATCAACCTGCTCAGTGCTGGACAAACAGGGTTTATCTGGGTCCTGGGTGTCTCCCAGGACTTGAAGTATGGCTATTGGCTATGCCAAATTTCATTTAAATCGGTACAGGGGTTTCGGAGTGAATTGGGTAACAGACAGTCAGACACACGGAAAGACACACTTTCGCATATATTACATATTTTGTAGGTCTTAGAGTTCACTTCATAAAATATTTTTTTCGAGTATAATCAAGACTTAACTTAGTCAGGGGCGGAGCTAAGTGTTAAGTTGACACAAGGGCAATAGTGACAGGTGTCGACTGTCGGGTGACGCGCAGGGCGCCGGGCGTCATGACACCGGGTGATGACCCGCGGTTCTTCCAACAACAGCTTTTATGGCGATTCCGAGGAGGACAGCTGTTTCGTGGCCGTTACGGTCACAAGTTACAAACGCCTAAATATAGCACGCCACGCTGTCATGGTATGCTGTATTTAGGTGTCGGTAACTTGTTGGAAACACCATCATCATTCGTGGTTCCCATTCCAGATTTTGGGTCTAGTATTTTGAAAAAAATATATTATTATGCTGTAAATATAACGAACTTTTTATGATTTTTGCTTCTCGCTTTCCATCAGGCTATCCCTTTCATGAATTACTTTTATTAATACTTGAATAACTTACCGACAAGCGCTGGCAGAACGCAGAACATCAGCAGAGTACACACAGACATGGTCACAAGTTCACAGCACAGCACAGTACAGAACACTATTCGCTTCCACTCAGTACACAATTCTCTGTCCTTTCAGTCATATCTGTAAAGAAAGAAAATATTTATAGAGCTTTATAGTATAATTCATTTTTTGGCCTACAATCTACATCCACGTCGGAATTTCATAAAAATAGCCGGACTAAACTATCAAACAAATATTATTGTAAATTTGGCGATAGTCGCCGGTACCTCTCTCTTCGAGGTCGGTCACTGATCTGAACTATTTGCCAACTGGATCTCGTGGTTGGCAGTACTGACTGGTGAAAACAGAAGAAGCTCTCTACACTTTCTGTCATTAGCGATGTTTAGAGTACAAGCCTACCGATTAATAGACGCAAAAATAAATTACAAAGGCGATCCCGATGACTTATGGTACGCATCGACTGAACAATCATTTGGAAGATCAAACGTATATAAAGTATAAACACCGCCTGCTTCCATGCAAATAGACTTAACGTATCCATCCCCAAACGGCAGCCGGCTGCCGCATAACAATTGAAAATCTATTTTGTCTGCGATACCCACGATGGAGGTGTTAAACATTTACGTACGTAATTTAGAGTGAAGAACGGTCATTTGGTTGAATGGACGTACCATCGTCCATCAATGCGTACCCTTAAGTCACCGCCTTCCACCACCAACTATCTTATCTAAGTATCTTTTACATTTTGAAGAGAGTCTTCTCCCCATTGAATCCCCACCTATAATACAACTAGGGCTTCTTTTTCGCCGTTTCTGTACACTGCAGTATTTAAAACTTGCAGGAAAGTCCTCCGTTTATCTGTACCGCAGCAATAAAAGGTCCCTCCCACGGGTTATGTCGCACATGTGACAGATTTAACGTCATTAACGCACATTAAGCTTTAATGAGCCCGTGCCTGCGGGCCTGCTGCGTTGTTACGCAACCTTCGGGGGATTGCCAGTCATGGCCTCATGGGACATGAAGCCAGGAGACAAATGACATTGTCAAATATCAGGATCTTATGAGTATAATGCCCGGCTTTTGAGTTTTTGTCAGGAGTTTATTTGTTCACTAGCGCTTTTCATTGGCTAACGTCAAAACATTAACCAATCAACAAAATATGTTAACTAGCTAACATAAGGTTCCGGGGGAGACTCCGGAATGAAGCGCGCGTCACGTCGCCGATAACTCGTGATAAAGTGTAGTTATTAAGTGTATATAATTTATATGTTAGTCATTAAGGTATATATTGTATGGGCCTATGTAGCCTGCTATAAATAAATAAATAAAAAATAAAAATTAACTAGTAGGTAAGTACCCTTGTCAAAAAACCCAGTAAACCGGACATGTTTGTATTATTTACCGAAAAGCTGTTAGTGCTACTTCACAACAATAAATTATTTAACCCTCAAGTGACCGTACTTTTAGCAGAATATAATAACAACCCCTTGTGTCTTTTCTCTAAGAAATATCAAGCATTTTCGGTTCATCGTTGAATCAGAATGCCAGCTTAGCCCTACCCAATATTAAGGAGATTGCTTAACAAGATTAGCGTCTGTAATTCGCAGTGTTATGTGTTGGGCAAGGACGGAGGAGCGGGTTCTATTCCTGGCAGCTATGCAGCCGGCATCGCCAGGACTCGCATCTGTTCGACCCGCGCCGCTCGACAGGCATTCGGCGATCGCTGGTGCCGATATAGAAACTTGTGCAAGAATTCGATCCTTACCGATAAATTTCTTGGTTATGAAAGAACGATACTGGATCTTCAACGGAAGAAAGAAGTTTAGCCTGAACGTCTTCATAGACTTTAGAAAAGTTTACAAACTCTTCGATACTTTTTGGAAATTAGTATAATAATATCTATGGACGCTTCAGATCACGTCAGTCTGGCCCCGTGCTAAGTACCTGGAGGACTTGTGTTACGGGTACCAGACAACGGAAATATGTTTAATGCTTTTATACTATACATATATTTAAGATTTTTATTATATAAAACTCATATTTAATACACATCCATGACCCAGGAACTTTGATAACTTTTTGTTCCGTCGGTCGGGGCGGCATTCGAACCCGCGACCCCCGGCTTGAGCTACCAACAGCCCACCAACTGAGCCACAGTGGTTGTCTTATTCGATTGATCATCCATAGTAATATATATATATATATATATATATATATATATATATATATATATATATATATATATATATGTATATATATATATATATATATATATATATATATATATATATATATATATATATATATATAAGCCCCTGTAATAACAACGTCACATATCAACAAACATCTGTTTTCTGACGTATACAATAGTTCCGCATATGCAGCAGAATAAAGATAAAACAAACATAAAGTTTGGTATCACGAGGATGCACTTATGCTAATGCACTTGTGTATTTTTCTATCTTTATGATGTCATATGTTGAGAAATACGGCGGTACGACACAATTCCCAAGAGAGTCGAGAATACTTCACTAGGCACTGGTTTGTAACTAGGAACCTTTACATCTTAGTTCAAATAGATGGTTAGGCCGTAGCGGGACTAAATAATATACAAAAACTAGATGATACTTGCAACTCCGTTGCGTTTTCGGTATAAAAAATCCTATGTCCTTTCCCGGGACTCAAATATCTCCATAACAAATTTAGCGTGAAGTGGTAACAGTCAGACAGACACACTTTCGTATTAATTATAATATTAGTATGTATAATACGGTTTGTCACGTCGAAGCTGCATAAATGGTCTACGTGACAAGTCAGGTCTAGCAGCCCTAAGCTTGGTGCTATTTCCCGATGTCCACAAATAGCTCTCCCGCGCCGGGAATACCGCGCAAAGGTTACGCACTTACACACTCACACTGCCGACTGTCACTCAGATCTTCAATCATACAAATTAATCCAAATTCTAGAAGCACCACCCAGAGTGAGAAGAGATTAATAATATTAAATTTATTTATTTAGGGTCCGCGGACATCCGCGACCAAATGATAAAATCTTCTACCCTATTACTAAAACATCGCTGTCCGTCTATCCGTCCGTCCGTCACTTTAATATCTCAAGAACCGCGGTAACTAAATAGGTGAAATTTTTAAATTTGTACTGTTCGTGTCTCTCTTATTTCAAAAGATTTCCAAGAAAAGCGATCAGTTCACCTGCGATAACAGTTCATGTTAGTGTTGATCTTCCGCTGCGTGCGAAGTGCGACTTCGGAAACTTCCGTTGTAGCGAATTCACGGTAGGCAGTAAACCGTTTCATACAATGACGCGCTTCGAGGATTTTACAATCATAGCACTTATATTGTTACAGTTTGTACGTGGAAGACGATGGAAGTTTAGAACGATCAACCTATAAACTAGTTTAATGGTTAGTGGTTAATAGCCATGTAATGTTGAACTTGTTTTTAATGTACTTTATGACATTTTATTTATTTAACTAGCTAAGAGCTTTGTGAGGGCTCGCGTCATCACACCTTGACTGACTGATGATAACACATCTAAATATAAATAAAAATTACTATGTTAAAGCACAAATCAATAGGCGCGATAGTTTTTTCGTAAAGTGTGTCTCAAAAGTGACGTTGTGGGATATACTAGGGCTTGTATCGCTCCCCCTGATTAGAAAGTTCTCTAGCATAAATTCTCGCGAAAAGTTGATAAATTGTGACTTGTTATAACATTGTAATTACAATTACTAATTACTAACTTTATATTTTGATTGATTACATATTGCGTTTACTATAATTGATGCCGCGCTGTGGTTGGTCTTTCACTAGCGTTCTTGACTGGTAAGACTAACTTTTAGCCATCAAAAGCAAATAGATAAAATTATGTCAAAATAAAAAACCGGGTATAAATAACAGAGACGGGAAAGTAAATGAAGTATGATATATGTGCGGAGACTTGTATCAGTTGACGCGGTGTTCAACATCTAAAGTCGAAGTGGAGCGAGCGAGCAAGTTAGTACTGACACCAACAAGCAACAAACTAGTTACAACTTAATGAGATCTCAATAACATGAGAAAGATATTTTATATGATACTCGTATCCCGATGCAATTTCAGTACTTATGACATTTTCCATTGGAAAATTTGCCACTAAAAACGTGTAATAAAGTACGTCATACCACCTACTCTTGCTATACGAAAGTGAATGAAATTTGGTATACTTGGAAACCGGGGGGTCGGCCAAGTGCGAGTTGGCCTCGCGCACAAAGGGTTCCGTATCACTGTAGAGAAAAATAAGAAAAACATGTGTTTTTGTACGGGAGCCTGACTGACGGATGAATTATTAAAGTATAAATAAAACTGAGTATTTTTGAACATTTCAGGTGGCTACCTGTTGTCATCATTGATACAGAGAAAAAATGTTTAAAAAATCACGTTTGTTGTATGGGAGCCCTTCTTAAATATTTAATTTAAGTATTTTGTTTTTTTGTTGTTATAGCGGCAACAGAAATACATATTATGTGCAAATTTCAACTCTCTAGCTATTACTGCTCTTGCGTTACAGCCTGGAGACAGACGGACAGACGGACAGACATCGATGTCTCAGTAATATAGGCTCCCGTTTTTACCCTTTGGGTACGGAACCCTAAGAATAATAAATTGTCATACTATACTATTCAAGAGCGAGATACTCGTGTTTAAGGCGGGAACCAAGAGTTACTCTATGCCGTGCGTAACACTGAACAACGAGCCGCTCAAGAGTCGAGCTCGTAGATTTGCTAAATGCACTGCAGAGGTGAAGATTACTTTGTTTCGTGCCTACTGTCAGCCTTTCTATACGTGCAGTCTATGGGTCAAACATACGCTAGCGGCTTATAGTGCCCTGCAGGTCCAATACAATAATGGGTTCCGGGCACTGATGGGGCTGCAGCGATTCTGTAGCGCGTCAGGGATGTTCGCAGACGCCGAAGTGGACGGCTTTGCAGCAGTAATGCGAAAAAGATCTGCATCCCTGATGAGAAGAGTACGCGGCAGCTCCAACAGTTACCTGCAACTCATTGCGAGTCGAATGGACACTGAGTGTCCATATATACATATATACATATATATACATACATATATACATATATATATATATATATATATATATATATATATATATATATATATATATATATATATATATATATATATATATATATATATATATATATATATATATATATATATATATATATATATATATATATATATATATATATATATATATATATATATATATATATATATATATATATATATATATATATACATATATATATATATATATATATATCTTAATATATATATTTCTTGTGTGCGTGTGTATGTGACTCAAAATTGGTCCAGTCGTTTAGGAGGAGTTCAGTCACATACACACGCACACAAGAAATATATATATTAAGATATATATATATATATATATATATATGTATATATATATATATATATATATATATATATATATATATATATATACATATATATATATATATATATATATCTTAATATATATATTTCTTGTGTGCGTGTGTATGTGACTGAACTCCTCCTAAACGACTGGACCAATTTTGATGAAATTTTTTGTGTGTGTTCGTGGAGATTCGAGAATGGTTTAGATTTACAGTTTGGTCTACTGGAAAATGTTTTTTCAATTAATTTCTTATTTATAAGGAGTTGTTGATTTTGGAATGTTTTACATTAGATCCGGCGGACGGCGCTATCATCGCATTCAATATTATTCTATTTCAATTTTAGTTTGTCCTGACAGATGGTGCTACGATTAATTTGAAAAAAATTTTGTTATTCAATTCATGTGCTGATTAAAATATTAAATAAATAACGCATAGGCTACAATTTTAACCGACTTTCAAAATGGGGGAGGTGTTATGTTCGTTTTCTTATATTCAACGATTACTCCGCCGTTTGTTAACCGATTTTCAAAATTTTTCTTTTGGTATATAGGGTATCATCCCAATTTGGTATTATATTCAGAAAAGTGGTGATCTGATGAAGGATCCATAAGTAATCGAGGGAACTCCTCAAAACTTATAGGGAAACATATGGTGACTTCGGTTTCGTGAGAAGTATTCTAAGCATATGCTACCAACAAGTAAGATTTTGCACCGAGATATACCTGGTATACCGTGGTTCGGAAGGTGCTGAGAGAATTCCTGATTCTTTATAGATACAAGTTTGGGAGTTTCGGCGTTGTTTTAAGAACAGAAAGCATATGCTACTATGCAAATTACATTCTTCATCATCATCATCATCATCATCACTACCATATTATACCATTTCATAGTCTTTTAGATCGAGACTCGAGTTTGTCAAGCGATAATTAAAAAAAATCTATATCTACCTAATATTATAAACCTGAAGAGTATGTTTGCTTGAACGCGTCAATCTCAGAAACTACAGGTCCGATTTAAAAACTTATCTCAGTGTTAGATAGATCATTTATCGAGTAAGACTCATCATTTATCGAGAAGGTTATATTATATTATTACTCTAAGACTAATACGACAGAAGAAACTCAGGAAAATGTGGGAAAAACGGGGGAAATATTTTTTATGGGAAAATGTACCTACGGATTCTGTAAAATTTCTAATTTACGCGGGCGAAGCCACGCGGGACATCTAGTATATATATATATATATATATATATATATGTCGTAGGATGATTTGATAAATCCGTGTTTTCGCGAAATCCCTAGAATTTTCGCGAAAATTCGATTTATCAAATCATCCTACGATGTCGTAGGATGATTTGATAAATCGAATTTTCGCGAAAATTCTAGGGATTTCGCGAAAACACGTATTTATCAAATCATCCTACGACATATATATACCTCAAAAGTCGAAAGTAGTAATATACGTTTAGTTTAAACACACCTAGAGACTTATCACGTGACACGTGAGTTTCGACACCGGTCGGAGCCGGCCTGATCCGCTCGTATCCGGTTATAAATAGCCGCTGCGTTCGGGATCGTAATGATCCTGTCAACTGTCACCACTCAGCGCCACGTCAGGTATGATATATCGTGTGGGTTTCATTTATTTCGCGTGTTATGTAAGCTGACATCGCGGCGCCCACTTCCTTAAATACGCAGTACGCTCCTGGCACGACGCGCTTAGCCAACATACACCAACGTTGTCACTTGGCAGTCATCTTATAGCTTTGTCCACACTGTGACTTTTTCTGTTCGTCAAGGGCATGCGTTATAGCGCAGTCAACAGCGAACGTCAGGCATGCCCGCGACGCATGCCCTCTGACCGTATCCAAAACTTCAAAAATGACAATATTGGCGTTGCGTTCCTTGACGCATTCAATTATTGAATGCGCCAATATGAAAGTACACATTGTGGACATAGCTAATTATCGGCACCTTAGATTTTTGTGTGTAAATATTAGAAATGCCAATAATAGGACTGTAGTATGAATAATAAGTTTACCACAGATTTTTAGAAATAGTTACTACAAATAGCAAGCTTTTACAAAGGTAAGTAGAAAAATATGAAATGCATATTATGTTGTAGGAAGCTCTTACGAAACAAGATTTCTTAAGTGAATCTCTTGTGAGTTGACCTAAACATTTTAAAAGGGTTTCTGTGTTAGAAGTGAGTGTTAGAGGGGTTGTTATTTGTAAGCACAGTCTAGTAGATCTAAAGATGAACATAGGCAACACAACCTACATGCTTTAATCCCTATACAGTCATAGCAATTAGCAAAATTTGACTTGACTCAAGATACTGTCACTGATCATTCCATCATAATTCATCGTGATTCGTAGTACCCAAAATTTCAAATGATTGTAAATGCGACTATACGTGTATTAGGTTCGCATGTTCTGTACTTTGGTAGCACCACACTATATCTTAGGTATTATAATAATTTTACATCGCTTTTGACTGAAAATAATCGTTTTATGTTTTATACGTGGGAGAGTCATGCTTTGGCACGAATGGGCCGGCTCGACCGGAGAAATACCACGTTCTCACAGAAAACCGGCGTGAAACACCGCTTGCGCTGTGTTTCGCCGAATGAGTGAGTTTACCTTTTCTACCCTCCCGGGCTATTCCTTTCCTTTCCCTTCCCATCCCTTCCCTCCCCTATAACCCTATTCCTTCTTAAAAGGCCGGCAACGCACCTGCAGCTCTTCTGATGCTGCGAGTGTCCATGGGCGACGGAAGTTGCTTTCCATCAGGTGACCCGTTTGCTCGTTTTCCCCCTTATTTCATAAAAAAATGTGTTTTTGTCTAAATAATTCTCTGATATAAATAATATGTCATTCTAAGGTATATGGCCCTTAGACGGTAAAAGCTCTCACTAGCCGAAACACAATAATAAAATAATTCAAAAACATTGCCAAACAAAAAGAATTAACCATAAAACAAAAACCAAAAATAGCGTTTGTTACTGAAAGTATGGTGAGCTTTTTGTTCGTTGAAGTCTTTTTTTCCTACGGTGAAAAAGTTTAGTATGAAAATGTTTTAGTTTAGTATTATTATATATATATACGTAACATTCCCTTAGTGAATCATATTATACTTACTTGAATATAATATTTAATGATATTTTATTCCCTTTCAGTCCAATATTCAGTGAGCATCACATGCACAATCACTAGCACAGTGCGAGGTGCGCGGACGCAGATATCGAAACGCGCGTCGCACCGCGCACGTCCACTCTGTAAAATAGCGCGCAGCGGACTGTTCCAAATTTGTTTTCGAAATTTTCAATTTTCACTACGGAGCGCGGCAAGTGGAAACGGAGGTTGAATCTGTGGTGCCAAGTGCCAACCCTGCAACATTAAAAATTAATTGAAAAAAATTAAAACAGTAGATAATAATAATTCCTAATCGTTATTATTATAAAGATAGAGAAGCACGTCTAGTTATTTAATTAAAATTTAAAAAATATTTTTTTCAGAAATCAACCAAATCATTGTCTATTTTAATCCATATTAATAATATTAATAATGCGAAATATTAAAAATGTGAATGTGAAAAAATGTTAAATCTGTCTGCCCGTCTGTCCGATTTTGATGAAATTTGAAAAAAATAAAGAAAGAAAACACTGAAATGAAAGTAAGTAATGAAAGAAAATAAATTAATTTTATATTAATAAATAATAACGTTTGTTAACAAAAAGGGCATAGGACATATTTTATCCCGGAAAAATATACGATTCCGCGTTAAATGAATTTTGGCACAACGGAGTTGCGGGCGATTCGGAATACTACAATATTATGGAGGCACTTCACTTGGCTATTTGTATTTGCGTATTTGATGTATTCGCCAAACACAAACGGCGGCCTGCCGTGAATGGGCCCTTAAGCTGCGCGTCCACTGGATCGGAATCGGAGCGTACGGAGCGTCGTCATTTACGAAATGCCGATGGGCTGCGTCCACTGCATTCGGATTCCGCATCGGCAATTTAGTTATTCTTAGTCCGTCATAGTCTGTTAACGTGCATTTTCATTATGGAGAATAGTGACGAGGATATTGTTGTAATTAGCTGTATCTTATCAGAAGAGGAAAAGAGAAACAAGAGGAAACGAAATTCATTATTTGCCCAATTTCATCCCAAATATTGTCTCTCCTCAGTTGGTTATCATAATGTTGATGTTTTAGATTGTAAAGTTCTTCATATTTTTCACTAAAGTAATTAAAATATCTTCATTCACCGTGAATAAGTATTTAATATTGGGAACAAATATAATGACCACCAAAAAATGCACTGATACCCTAAACTTGTTTACCAAAAAAAGATAATTAATACCAAAAAAATAAAGTCTAAAATTGTAATACCTACTACCAGCTATTTTAGTCATGACAACATTTCAAATTGTAATCGCATACCAATTAATATAGTAAATGATCACCAAATAAAGTAAATGGTCACCAAATATAGTAAATGACCACTAAAAATAGTAAATGATCACCAAATATAGTAAATGATCACTAAATGTTGTTTTTTGTTTTTTGGCCAATAAATATTTGTATTTGTATTTGTATTTGTAAATATAGTAAATGATCACCAAATATAGTAAATGATCACCAAATCCTTGTGAGCAAATCAATGCGATATTTCTGTCCAAATAAATCTCTACGATTGACAAAACATGTAAGCATATTATTCACAAAATAGTCGGCCAAATGAGAGTCGGACATGGAGGGTTCCGTACCGTTATAGAACAAAATTAGACCTAAAGTTGTGTTTTTGTATGGGAGTAAATTATTTTTTTATTATTATGATTACCTAATTATTGAAGTTAACATAATATAATCAAGGCCTTTGCGAAAATATCAACGTACCTACCAGTTGCCATTATTGATATCGAGCAAAAAAGGCCAAAAAATAACGTTTGTTGTATGGGAGCCTCCCTTAAATAATAATTATATTTTGTTTTAGTACTTGTTATAGCGGCAACAGATATACACAATCTGTGAAATTTTTAGAAGTCTAGCTGGAGCGGTTCTTGAGATACAGCCTAGGCCCTAGAGAAATACAGACGGACGGACAGACATCGAAGTCTCAGTAATAGAGTCCCGTTTTTAGGGTTCCGTATCCAAAGGGTACAAATAGGACTCCTTTACTAAGACTTCGATGTCTGTCTGTCCGTCTATATGTCTTCTTCTCTTTAATAGGATATTTGCTAAATAAAAATATATTTGGTTATAATTTAACATTAAAATGCTAACGTACGAGTATAATGTTGGTGATCGTTTAATACTTTTGGTTTAAGTAACCATGATTTATTTGGAGTCATTTTGCATAAATAGTATAGCGAGATAATAAATCTTTGGTGATCATTTTACATTAAAATGCTAGTATAATGTTGGTGATCATTTACTAATTTTGGTTATCATTTTACTTTTAAATGCTAGTATAATGTTGGTGATCATTTACTAATTTTGGTGATCATTTTACTTTAAAATGCTAGTATAATGTTGGTGATCATTTACTAATTTTGGCGATCATTTACTAATTTTGGTGATCATTTACTTATTTTGGTGATCATTTACTATTTTTGGTTTTAAGATGTTAAATTTTTGGTTATCATTTTACATTAAAATGGTGGTCTGTATTTTGGTGATCGTTTACAATTTTTGTCTGTGAAATGTTACTATTTCTGGTGATCAGTTAATTATAAGCCTTTAATATTTATGTATAGCCGTCGCGTTGTCGCAAACTCGTCAGAGCTTGAAACACGCGTCATTCGGATTCCGATGGAATCCGAATGACGCGTTCACTGCGGATGACGTCATCGGCATAAATTCCGGTCTCAGGCGCAGACATGCCGATCCAGTGCATGCAGTACCATACAAATCAATACAAAGCAACAAATCCGTACGCTCCGTACGCTCCGATTCCGATCCTGTGCACGCTCAGCTTTAGTAGTTCATTTATTCCATTGCCGAACTAACAATTAACAATATTCATAAGAACATGGTTCCTATGAACCAAATGATTTAAAAAATTAAAACTATCGATACAAATTGATAGAGTTATTGCACCGAGGGAGGGACCGCGGGGATTAGAGTACCGTCTGGCGTGACCCTCGATCCTGGTATCCAAATTTTTGTTTACACGTCAGCGCGTGTGGCGCCCGCATGGCGCGGAGGCGGGGCCCGCGCCGGGGCCCGCAGCCCGGGGCAAGTGGGCACAGCTGCACAAGGCCCCTCCACCTGGGATTACTTCACGTGAGGTAAGTGGCATTTACATTGATTGCATTATGATATTTTATGACGCTATTTTTTATGTTCGGGTTAAATTGGATCAGTGAATGCATGTTCATTGAAACAAGGCTAGCTTACTTACTTTCGACGGCTTTGCCAAAGTTGCGCCAAGTGCCAACCGATCATAATGTTCCTAGCTACGCCGAGCTTTGTGAGGGTTCGCGTCGTTTTTCTACCTGGTATTTTTTATATTTTAATAGTAACCAAACCGATCCGACCGACCGATGATTACACAAACACATCTACATATAAATAAAAATTACTATGTTAAAGCACAAATCACTATGCGTGATACTTTCTCCGCAAAGTGTAAGTACCACAAAAGTGCTCGGTTTTGGGATATACTAGGGCTCGCTTCGCTCGCCGCTCGCTCGCTGATAATGGTATTTATAATAATTAATAACCGACGTTTTATGGCTCAGTCAACGTCTCTACCATGTGACTATTGTATAATGAAAATGGTTAACGGTAAACCTCACGTTATTTTGCTAATTGCTTTGAACAAATTAACAAATCATAAAATTAACTACAACACAATAGCTGTTTAGCTGAGTAGTACTAGTACCTACAACTGCAACAGCTGTTCAGCTGAGTTTTTTACTTCAACTGCTATTGGTTGTAATTTAAGTGTTAATGGATAAGAAAAATATCATGTGCTACCTGTCGAAAGGGAAATTAAATACTGAAAACTACGCTGAAAATAACAATTATTACTTGAGGTCTAGATGAAAGCGCCATCTAGTTTGTCAGTGACAAACAATTTACAATGCGCAGGCCTTTAACGGTTGTATACATTTTTAATAGATGACTCTGCTCTACCCCATTCTAAACACCGCGCCGTACAAGTTAGAACCAAGCAAAGATTATTAATTTATTATTTTTTGGCCAAAGCTCAATGCAAAGCCGAGACTCTTTCTTAAAATATAATATTAGGGATAAGTATAACCAATGATGTTGGAAAAACGCGTGCGGCGTGAGTGACACATAATAAGTGACGAAACACTCACGCAAGTCCAAAGGTCGAATCCTAATTTAGCATTTAAATAAGATACTTACTAGTAAATATTATGTATACAGCATGACCATTGACCAACCTGCTAATGGTTTTATCTTTGTTTTTCTTTAGAAATAGTTTAATGCCGATACAGTATGGAAAATTACACTTCGCACTGTACAAGGACGTCAAGCCCCATTTTCATTTTTATAAGTACCTACCTACTCGATGCAGTGATAATTATTAGATAAGATAAGTACTTACTATGCTATATTAAATTAATAATAATTATGAATTATTGCTACGTTATATTATTATAGTGACATGGAGAAGAAATATTCGCTTTATAATTTTTAGGGTTCCGTACCCAAAGGGTAAAAAGTAAAAACGGCACCCTATAACTAGATGTCTGTCTGTCCGTCTCTCTGTCTCTAGGCTGTATCTCGAAAACCGCTATAAGTATCTTAATTTCTGAAATTTTCACAGATTGTGTGTTTAAGTGCCGCTATAACAACAATACAAATATTAAAAACAAAACAAATTAAATAAGTACGGTATTTTTTTTTAAATATCTATTTTTGGGCACTTAAAATGTTCACAAAATACTCAGTTGTATTTAAACTTTAATAATTAGAAATAAAATTCAAATAAAATAAATGATTAAGGGTAACTATATACAACGTAATTTTTTTGCTATTTTTTTTCGATATCAATAATGACAATAGTAGGCACTTGAAAGTTGAAACGCACAGAAAATATTCAGTTGTATTTGTACTTTAATAATTAATAATAAAATTAAAATAATATTGATATCTAAGGGGTGGTCCCGTAAAAAAACACATTTTTTACCTATTTTTGCTTTTTAATGGTAAGGAACCCTTCGTGCGCGAGTCCAACTCGCAAATTTTGGCCGATTTTTTACATGATACTAACCAGTCGTTTTCAAGCTAAACCGCTTGTCAGTGCCTACCTACGGGAAACTTCAAAGAAATTAATTTATTATTTTTTAGTTATTACGATGTCATGTCATAATGATTTATACATATTTTGTTATTGCGTTGTCCCAAAATAAATAAATTGATTTAGTACATTATGTTTCTGCTTATTCGTAGTGTTTCTGTATACGTACGACTAACCCAAAATTTTCTATTTTATAATAAATTTTTATACTTACTTGAAAATAAGCCCCGAATTGTTTCATTTTCTAAAGTAAGATACTACTAGGATACTACATTATATATTTCAAAGCATTCGATCTGAGCAAAAACACGACATCTTAAAATTTTCTCGATAGAAAATATCACAAAGATGCATCTAATTTTCACGAATTTTTCATTTATTGCCATAACCGTGCATTGAACTAAGTTAATATTTTAACACATTGTATAAAATTATATCATTGAGAAACCGACCTAGCGGATTTTTAAAATGTTGTATATTTATCGAGTTATTGAGAAAAAACTAATTTGGCGATGAAAACGCGTCGTTCTTTTTCACCTATGTAGAAGCACAGAATATATATTAGTAGTACCAACAGAAGTCCAACTCGTGAAACGCGTTTAAAAAAATAACAACTCAGCTGCGATACTATAAAGTTCAAATTTCGACCGCGCAGTGCTAGGTGCCTACAATTATATTTGCCTACATGTGCGCTCTCTTTCTATCGCGTAAGAGGTACTTACCCTTTCTGACGAAATCAAGATTGTCACCTTTTAGAAAATAAAATCTTTTAATTACTATAGCTACTAATAGTAAACTTTCTTATAGTAATAATAAAATTTTAGTAACCCAACGTATATTTTATGATATACGTTTTATATACTTATTCGATTATAGTGTAGGAGCTGGTCAGGATTTTTTTACAACTTAAACATAGTAACTTGTGTTTATTTATGTGTAGTATGCGGTTCATTTGTAACAAATTGGTTTATTTGCTATGTTTGTCTATTTTTTTAAATCTTTTTTTGTATTTTAAAGTCTTAAATTACTTTATTGAAATATTTCTTTGACTTTTTTCAATTGTTCATATTTATCAGATTAATAACGATTCTGTCACAGCGGTTAAATCAGTGATAATATATGCGACAAAAAATTTTGCGCGCGCGTCACCGCTCGCTTGTGAGTCCCTTGTGATCTGCCCCTTTAAGAGGATTCCACACCGCCCTTTTTTCCATACAAACGTTGTCCCCTGTTTCCTCCCTGGATAATGCTAGTAGAGTTATAATTTTTTTCCTGAATATCTACGGCCACTAATACAATGTCCCTATGTTTTCATTTTTTTAATAATTTAATTATTAAATAAGATATGAACGTTCAAAAACCCAAAAAAATGGCCAGATTTTTCGCTGTGTTCAAACGTCCAGAAAACAGATTTGGCTAGATTATACAAAAAAAGCAAAACATAGGAACACAGCTCAAGCCTTTTTTTAATCTTTAATGAAAAAAGTACTTAAATCGGTTAAGTTTTGGAGAAGGAATCAGGGGACAACAAATCGTTGATTTTCTGGATTTTCTGCAGTTGTCTCTATCGCGTTCTGCGGTATAGGCTTGAGGTAAGGGAGACAGCTATAGATATTACACGTACTTTTTTTTAATTTCTCTAGCCCCTGTTGTATCCTCTTAAAGCGGTACTTACAGCTCGATACCTAAACATGCGAGTGGGACAGGCCTGGTAGAAGTCGAAATAAACTCTAGTCACTTTTAGCAAAAAGTTTAGTGACCGACACTGACATAGTATGTACTGTGGTCTGTGACCGACGATGATGAAAAGTAGAATATCATTGGTGACCGACTGAAATTTCGGTTCGGAAAACCGTTTCGGTTTCGGCCAAAATATAGCCGATACTTTCGGCCCCGTCGAAACTCGAGTGTTCGTGAATTTTCGTGCGTCGTTCTGTAAACTTCGCAGTTAACTCGTTCTCGTTTGACCGAGAACGAACGAGAAGAGAGTGAGAAAAAATGTTGGTCTATCAGCGCTGCTACTTCCACAGTGAACTCTCTACGAGAACACAATATACACACGCTGAAGTATTATCACTTAGTTTTGTTACATCTTGTAAGTATAATAATATATTGTAAGTATTATCTATGAACATAAAGAAGTAATTTATTATATACGAAAGTAATTAATAATTATATTACTAATAAGTAATAAGGGTGTGGAGGCATGTGCCAGGTTGTATAGAGCTCACTGTGAGTGTAAAAATAGTAGTGTTGATTCTCTAAAGTCTACTCAATGAATATGTAGTATGTACCTAGTATCTACTGAATACTGGCTATGCCGTATGAGTTAACTCTATAGTTTATAATCTCGTGTTTAATATTATTGATATTATTATATAACTGATTTATACGTTACTAGAAATTTCAATTATATAACTGCAGTCATTTATGAATTCTTTGGAGTTTTTACACGTCCTATGTGGTAACTGGTAACTAGTATGTACCTACCTACTTACTTACTTATACACAAACATACATATTATATTATGTAAGACGTATGTAACATATCTAGTATTATTAAAAAAGTAATTATGTTTAATTATAATTATTAATAATTAAGCAAAAGGCAATTCTATTGTGGTAGTATTATGCTAATAGGTCTATATTTTTAGGAATTCAAAAATTTTGAGTACTTATTAAGTATAATAAAAATCGTATTATGGTAATATTTATATCGTACTAATTATATACCTACATACCTAATTACTTGCAATGAAATTTGTTTTTTTTTTTGTTTTAATTCTTGGAGTTTTATGACGATTCTAACTTTAATTTTTGAAAAGACCTTCTGTAATAAATAGTGACGAGTGTGAACCTAAAATAATGTTAAATTTAAATGAATTAAACGTGAATAAGAACATTTAATTATAATATTTAATTATCATTTATTTGCCAAAGTCTAAATTGAGTGCAAACATGAGTAATAGGTAAAGTCACTAAGTAAATAAATGTAACAGCGCGATAATTCTTAAATCTGGGGGCGATAATCGCGTGACGGGGGAGTTTATCTACCTTTTATCTACTAATCGACACGATTTAAATTTAATTGGTTCAAATTTGGGAACCCATTTTGAGTTTAGCAGTCGCCAGCCCGCCACACCATGTCCTTCCTCGGCAAAACTTACGAGCACCAGAGAGACGAAAACTTCAAGGAGTTCTTGGACTCTATCGGTTAGTTACTCTTATCTTTTGGCAGTGACCTTTAATCTCAGTTTGCAATATTACGCTTTAGCTATCGAGAGACCTCCTCGGCACCGTTTTTCGATAAACACTATCTTAAAAATTACAATACCTAGCATTAATCGTGTAGGTGCATTATTTCTATGGTAGAGTTTCCGGGTGATATTGAAAAGGTAGGTCGACGACGGATTTTAGGGCTTCCACACAAATTTGCAAATTCGCATCGCAGTATTAGTTTTGTCGCAGATATTTGCGATGCGATGCGAATTTGTAGTTATGCGTGGGAGCCTTTAATGTGGGCTTTGTTAACTCCGCTGGTATGAAATTCCAGGTATCCCCGAGGACTTCAAGCAGAAGATCCTGAGCATGAAGGCGTCCCAGAAGATAGAGAAAAACGGCGACGAGTACACCCTCACCACCAACGACGCCGGGAACATCAAGGAGCTCAAGTTCAAGAGCGGAGTTGAGTTCGACGAGAATGTCTTCGAGAAAGTCGTTGTGAGTTGAAGCCGCTTCACAGAAATTGTTTCTTGGTTGCGGACTTTCCTTATAAGGGTTGACCGCAACCTATATAACCGGTCTAAATTTGTATGGATTTGACAGATTTCAATTGCGTCAGAGGTCTTGCGAATCTGTCAAATCCATACTAATTTAGAAATGCATCTACGCGTCGCGTTGCGGTCTGAATCAACCCTTAGTCGTCACTCGTCATCTGTCAGTTGGGCTTCACATAAATTAGCCAAATTAGGCTGCGTTTCCACCAGATATGTGTTGCGAATCGTTACTCTGAGCGAAGTCTAGTCAATGAAGCGATTCTATTGGTTTTCAAAAACACGTCCCTCACAACACAATATCTCTAGTGGAAACGCAGCCTTACGGTGGGCCGTCGACCATAATATATCTGTCAGCAAATGCGTGACAAAAGTGGATTACGGCTTTTTTTAATGCTAAAAGATTATTACGCCTTATATTCAAATCCTTTCAGCGGCTTACTCTTACTGTGGCCGTTCCTGTCTGACGATAACGTATAAGTCAAAGACAGCAACCCGTGTTAGCGTTTAAGCGGGTGTAAATACATTCACCGAGGGCGATGTTTGTCGAATGACAGTCAACAGCAGTTTGAAACAAATGATGTTTTCAGACGAAGACGACCATCACGGTGGAGGGAGACGTGGTGCGGCAGAAGCGCGTGGCGCCGGACGGCCGCTCCATGGGCGTCGAGAGACACTACAACGGCGACGAGATGATCCTGGTACGTTACACTCGATACCACTGACCACAATATAATGTTTTCAATCACCTCGTAGTGGCCAAACAGAGCCTTAATCGCGCTAACGAAGTTTCTTAATTTGGCAACATTTGAAATGCAAGCCTGGCCGAGCATACGACCGCGCTCAGTTTGAAAATCTTCCGTTTCGGATACCACCCGTAATATCCATCCCCACGATCTGGTCTCTGTCGGTACTAAAGCAAAATCATGCCCATGTAGGACATCACTTCCTCCAAGACTCGTGTAGACTAGATTGCCCATAGTTCCTCCTTTCATTTCTTTTTTAATAAAAGAAGGGGGCAAACGAGCAAACGGGTCACCTGATGGAAAGAAACTTCCGTCGCCCATGGACACTCGCAGAATCAGAAGAGCTGCAGGTGCGTTGCCGGCCTTTTAAGAGGGAATAGGGTAATAGGGGAGGGTAGGGATGGGAAGGGAAAGGAATAGCTCCCCTATTCCTTTCCCTTCCCATCCCTACCCTCCCTATAGGATAGGATAGGAAAGGGAATTGGGCCTCCGGTAAACTCAGGGAAACACAGCGCAAGCGCTGTTTCACGCCGGTTTTCTGTGAGAACGTGGTATTTCTCCGGTCAAGCCGGCCCATTCGTGCCGAAGCATGGCTCTCCCTCCCTCCCTCCTCTATAAAGTATATTTCGTAAAACATTGGGAGTATCCTTTGTAATTTTAAAGAAATTTATTTCATTTTATAACATTGATATTTTACAGGTCATCGCAGCTAAGGATGGAAACGCTCGCCGCTACTACAAGGCTGTCTAATATTTCAAGAAATCTCCCATGTACTATATAAGTGATCATATCAAATCAACCTATTTACTAAATTATATAAAATTGAAGAAAACATCGTATCCTTGTTTTTTTTTTGTTTGGAGTTATCAGATAACCTTTCGCAAAGTAGTTTATTTTTAATTTTGCCAAATAAGGTCTCGCGGCTCAATCTGTACATAATATTATTATCGTGATTCGTGAGTGGCCGGTGATCGCGGTACAATTATACACGCATGCAGATTACAGATAAGACTGATAAACCACAGCCTAGGCACGTGAAATGTCCGTGCTTCCGAATTCGAATCAAAGCAGGGGGAAACTATTTCATTATTGTAATAGACTGAATAGTTCGAAATCATACTTACCTCCTGCAACTTCTCGCCGTCGTTCTAGGCTAAAAACCTACCATCCTCATCTCCTTGACGGGTGGCAGCACAGAAATAAATCAAGATAGAACGGCTAAGCGGGTGGAGTACGCGTGTTTCAATCCTGCACAAGTGAGCAAGATTTGTTGAACGTTCATTTAGTCAGCGTGCAAGTCTGGACTTGATTACACCGGAGCGGTTGTGCAAAAATGCCTCATTGTGCAGTTTCTAATTATAAAAGCAGAAATACGAAAGTGAATCGGTTAAAAGGAGGTATGAAAAGATGTATATTATAGCACGATACATCTCGAATCTCGATACATCTTTCTATAGAAATCGTCAGGAGACCACACACAACAGCTATAATGTATATTTTTACATCTTCGTATCTTAAGATACAGAGCTATATGAAAATATACATTTATATTTTGATACATCTAAATACATCTCAATACATCTCAGTATAATATTTCTGTATAATATTACTATACATCTCTTTTCTTCATAGGATGTTCAAAAATGTCTGTGATTATATTATATGTGTATGATAGACAGATACACACAGTGTTGCCACTTGCCACCTTAGCACAGCACTTCACAGCAGGTACTGCAGACAACCTTCCCCAGAGCCTATATTTTCAACAAATATCTTAAATCCACATCGTTCTGTTTTTTTAATCATCTTCTGATTAACTATATAGTAAATCTAATAGCAAGTAACTCGAATGGCCATAGTATTACAACATTAAAAATAAGAACAGCCTGTATAACACCTCAGCAGCTGAAATTTGCGCGGCTACCATTGAAATGTAGGGAAAGATACATTACCTGTTGTGTGTGTGATAGATTAATATAATGTACAGATATACATCCCGGGATGTAATGTACATTAATCATAGACATTATATATTATGTCTATGACATTAATATACATTACCTGCTCTGTCTGTGACAGCCTTGAGTTATTTGTTATAAGTAATGCAAGACAAAAAGTGTCACCTTGACATTTCTTTTGTCTATGTTTTTCGTTCCGCCATGACAGGGCTTGAACGGGTTTTATGACGTTAAACTTCGGACTTTGGGCGTTCAGAAGATAAAACTCGGATTTGCTGTGAACGCGTTCAGTTTATGCTGGTGAAATACATTTCGATGTTATAATCGCGTTTATGCATTTTCAACCGGTTCAGAGTGCTTTGAACGCATTCCATTTCTTTGGTGAAATGCCCCTTAAACTCTGAAACGAATTGTCGCCATTGATATTTCCGGACCAATACGACCTGCATTCTGCAATCCTTCAAGAAGAGCGTATTCCCTCTTAACACGCTCACTGTGTCTGCACCACATGTGGGTCATTTTGAGTTTGAGTTCATACGTGTGTGCACCACATAATATGGATCTTACCTCCATAGAAATTTAAAACATTTTTAAAGGATACACGTGTCAGTTTCTTATCGTTTTTTTGCATACACGTATGAACTATAAACTAGGAAAACTAACTGAACAATGTCCGGGGGACATTTCGATGGGGTTCCCAAGGTATGAACTATGAGTATGTAAAGTTACTAGATTTTTTAGTAGTATTAGAGTAAAGTAAAACAAACTAATTTATCGATTACAATGAAAATGACAATAATAATATAGTAAGTAAATAATAAAAAGATTAATGACAAGCATTATAGCATGAGAAACAATAGCACTATTTTCTAAAATATGTCATAACTCCTCTTCCGGGTCTTGAACGGCGGTTCATTAATAAACACGTAAAAACCAAAAAAAAAACAATAAACCTTTTTTAACGTGGCGGGTGACACGGAAGCCGTGTCATCTACTTCTATGGCGTATGACACGGCTCACGTGTCACGAGAAAATTGTATGCCGCCACGACTGAAAGTCTTCAAAAAGGTGCGCCGCATTGAATCGGTTTAAATGAATAAAGCCGAAGAAAACACTAAACCAAAAGTAGATATTGTGCTGTGTGCACGAGTTGATTGATAGGTATTATAGGTAACGAAAAAAATAAAATAAAATAAAATAATTAACGTGGAATTTAATAAATTCATTGAGTGCACGACATGTGGGTAGATGAAAATATAGTTCATACGTGTGTGCATCATATGTGGGTCTTTCAATATGATTTTATGTTAAATAATATGTCATAATATACACTTTTCTTAACTTATTATAAATTATTTTTAACAAAAAATTAAAACCGACTTCCAGGATAACAACAATAATAACAAAAAAGTATTAAATAATAATTCTTACTCTTTGAAGTGCCTTAGGCATAATTCTCCTAAACCTCAACTATTTCTGTACACAATCTTCATTATTTTGAAGACGGTACCAGCTAATAATACTGAGTTCTATGACAAAATATTTTGTATATTCAAAACTGGTACCGACTTCAAAATAATGAAGATATTGTGTACAGAAATAGTTGAGGTTTAGGAGAATTATGCCTAAAGCACTTCAAAGAGTAAGAATTATTATTTAATACTTTTTTATTCATTATAAATTGTTATTGTTTTTACCCTGGAAGTCGGTTTAAATTTTTTGTTAAAAATAATAATTTCACTCTTTTTAGTCATTTATAAGGTTTCCTTTACAGACTAATGTGTTATGCTTAGTGACTTTGGATCCAGGATACACTTTCATGATGTGAGAACTCATTGTCTGAGATCACTACCACTTCAGAATTGCTTAAGCAACTCCAAGCATATTCACTGTATAATAATATGCTTGGCGTTAATCAAGCAATGATAAAATTAATGTTCATTGTTCATATGCCTGTCTTTAATGGCTCTAAAGTTTTGTTCAGTGACTTTCTTTCTATCATTACACTAATGAAAAGTCATCAGCTCAACATAATATAATATTATGCTCAAATGTAACTATAATCGTCAGTATAAATTTTAAGGAGATACCTCAAAGATCTCATGATCAAATTGCTAACTTGGTAACCTAAACACCAGGGCCGAATCATTTACATTGAAATAACATTATATTTTTTTAAATTGTTCGGCAAATTCGGGTTTCGATCTTAAATACATAACAGAACATTTACAAATTTCATATCTAAATATTTACTAAGGGAAATACTGCGTATTGGCTACAAGAATAAAGTGAACGTTTACTTAAATCCACATCAATACTTATCAAAGAAAATAATCATGGAAAATAAATGTACACAGACGTCTTCTATTGACCTTAATCAATTTTACGCTAAAAATAATTGTAATTATGATAATATTACGACTAGATCTAGTGACTTGGATAAAAATACTAACCTAAATCAATGTCTTTTTCGTTTGTAACTATATTAACATTTTTCATCAAAACATTAATGGCCTTATCAATAAATCAGATTTGCTGACAGTATGTATTGACGAAATTACAAATGATGGGAGCCCAATAGACATTTTGGGCATAACTGAACATAATATGATAAAGGATGACAAAACTTTTCTGAACATTCCAAATTATAAATTAATATCAAGCTACTTACGTAACAAACGAGATGGTGGTTCTTGTATTTTAGTTAAAAGAGATCTAAAAGCCGACCCAATTAACAAGCTCATGAATCTCTCAATCCCAAACTTATTAGAATGTTCTGCCATCCGATTGACAGAACATAAAATGTGTATATTGTGTATATATAGACCCCCCAAACCTAATAAGCAAGCATTCATTTCATTTTTGGAAAGGTTTGACCTAATTCTATCAAAATTAATTAATGCAATGAAGGTAATAATATGTGGGGACTTTAATATAGACATTCTTAAAGATACTTATCAAAGTAGAGAACTGAAAGGCTTGCTTAGCAGCTATAATCTAAGAATGGAAATAAAACAACCTACGAGACTTGCTAGTAACGCATGCATAGACAATATTTTCCATAATATACCACGTAGTGAAGCTAAAATCATAGATACCGTTCTGTCTGATCATACTGCACAAGTGTTAAAATGTCCATGTAAAAAAACAAGCTTATTAAAATATTGGTACAAAGAAGTTCGCGACTTTAATATACAAAATAAAATCAAGTTCAAAGAGTGCCTCAAATCGCTTAAATTTACTGAAGTCTACAATGAGAATGATCCAAATACTGCATTAAATAATTTTCATGACTTGTTTAAACTGTTTTATGAATTGTGTTTTCCTATTATCAGAATAAAAATCTATAATAAAGTTCGACCAAAATGGGTTACCAAAGGCATTAAAATATGCAGTAAAAGAAAGAGAGAACTCCTATGGAAATGTCAAAAAAATCCAAATGAAATGAATAAAAAAATGTTTCAAAAATATTATAAAAGATACAGGTTAGTCATAAAAAATACACAACGAGCTCAAAACAATTACTATATACAACAATCTAAAATAAAATCAAAGGCTGTTTGGAAGATAATAAATAATAATAAAACACAGTTTATTAACGAAAACATTAATGAAATAGATGATAATGGATTTATTATAAAAGACCCAAAAATTATTGCTGATCGTTTTAACGACTATTTTGTTAAAGTAGGAAAACCCGAAAATGGTTATAATAATAAACTAATAATATAACACCCAGTTTAAATTCATGTTTTATGTCGTACACTACACCTGAAGAAGTAATTAAGATTATCCTCGCGCTCAACAATACAAATAGTGTGGGCATAGACGGTATAATAACAGAAATTTTAAAAGAAACAGCATCCATTATAGGACCGGTATTAACGTATTTAATTAATTTAAGTATTGAAAACGGAATCTACCCTGACAGACTAAAACAATCTGTAATCATTCCAATATTTAAAAAAGGCTTAAGGAGCGATATACGATCATACAGGCCAGTGGCTTTAATACCTACAATATCAAAAATATATGAGAAAGTCATATATACTAGGCTTTACAAGTTCAAAAAAAAAACAAATTCTAATATCTGAACAATATGGATTTAGAAAGAGTAAAAATATTAATGATGATAATTATGAATTTGTTAATAAGGTATACAGCAGCCTGGATAGTCGAAATTGTGCTACATCAATGTTTATGGATATGTCGAAAGCATTCGATCGAGTAGATCACAAACGCCTCCTACAAAAACTGTACATGTACGGAATCAGGGGTATCGCGCTTAAACTAATAAAATCGTATTTGTTTAACAGAAAACAAGTAACCCAAATAAAGAGATACTGTCCTTCAAATAGATGTGTACAGCAATATCTATCCGAGGCTCAGGAAACAGAATATGAAGTCCCACAAGGGACCTCTCTTCTTTCTTATTTATTTTAATGACCTCGTCAAATGTAAAGGTAAGAACAATATGACGTTATTTGCTGATGATAGCACAATTTTATTTATAGAAAAAATCATGAATGATATAGAATCAAATATTAAATTAACTATGGACAAAATTATCGAATGGCTAGAAACTAATAACTTAAAATTAAATTTTGATAAAACTAAACTAATGAATTTTAAACGTGCAACATCTAATAAAAAAACTAAATTTGACATTAACATGGACATATTTTTAATGAAATTGACACAACAAAGTTTTTAGGAGTAGTAATTGACAACAAATTGACATGGAAACCACATATAGAATATGTAAGTAAAAAAATTAATCAAAGTGCATATACGCTCTATAGAAACTTAGACCTATAACAAATTTATCAACAATGTTAACAGCATACCATGGATATGTTTCATCTACTATTAGATACGGCATAATGTTCTGGGGCAATTCCACTCATTGGCTAACGGTTTTTAGGGCCCAAAAGAAATGCATCAGGGCTATTTGCAACATTGGTAAGAGGGATTCGTGTAGACCGAAGTTTATTAATTTAAGTATACTAACATTACCATCAATGTATATTTATGAATGTGCTTTGTATGTTAGGAAAAATCTAGAGAAATACGAAACATGTTCCTCGGCTAGACATAAAGATAAACTGCTAGCAATACAAGCTAAATCGGAATTAAAAGTAAAAGTATAGTTTGTATGGCACCCGAAATTTATAATAAACTACCTACAAATATAAAAAATATCGAGGAATTAAAACACTTTAAAAATAAATTAAAGAACTATTTAATAAGTAAATGTTATCACACCTTAAAAGAATACTTAAACGAAAAAGAGACATAATCGGTATAAATAAATATTAATTTTACATTAGTCTTCTAACTCTCAATAAAAACTCAAAAACGCCTAAAAATTCTGCTAATTTTGGTATTGAAATATTTGTGAAGTTCACGGAAGGTTTTATATTAGGATGGAAGCGATACAAAGTTCATCGGGTCAGCGGATATTAGTGGGCCATTAATGTATTGATAATTATTAATGTTACTACCACCAGTGCATATATTTATAAAAAAATAAATAATTGTTAGACTAATTCTGATAAAATATTAAATGACTTAAGTATTATTATTATTGCACGCCTTAACGGCTAATTGTAGATCGTACCAGGTAGTAGAAGTACCAGGACATCTTTGTAATACCTTATAACCTACAATTGCAAAAATAAATGATTTGATTTAAAAGACGATTAAAAGTACCAATAATAGGGTTATAATTAGATAATTCATGGTCTGGTGACTGGTGGTAGTGATGTTGATGATGATGATGAATATAACTTGCATAGTAGCATATGAAATCACTATATGTTTCCATATACATTTTGAGGAGTTCCTTCGATTACTAATGGATGGAATAGTTGTGATGATGATGATGATTAATTAAATTTGCATAGTAGTATATGCTTTCAGTTCTTAAGACAACGCCAAAACCCCCAAATATGTATATTATTTATATATAACGAGTAAGGAGTTCTGTTCACCACCTTCGAATCATGGTGTATCCTGGTGCAAATCTTACATTTTGGTAACATATGCCTGAAATACTTCATATGAAACAAAAAAACCATATGTTTCCAATTGAATTTTGAGGAATTCCCTTGATTACTCATGGATCCCATCATCAGGTCACCACTTTCGTGAAAATGGGACCAAATTGGAGTGAAACCTAATATAACAAAACAAAAATTTTGAAAATCGGTTCACAAACGGCGGAGTAATCGTTGAACATACATAAAAAAATATATCTACAGGCGAACATATAACCTCCTCATTTTTGGAAGTCGGTTGAAAACGTGTTTGCAAGCACGTGAGGGATCTACCTAGCACTTTGTAGCCACACTGTTAACGTGAACGAAAAGGCCGGCAACGCACCTGCAACTCTGATGTTGCGAGTGTCCATAGGCGACGGTTGTTGCCTTCTAACAGGTGACTCGTTTGCTCTTTTTCCCCCAGTTCAATAAAAAAAATACATTAATGGTACAAATGGTACAAACGGTAAAAAACAAGCTGAGGTTGTGAACACAATCAGGGTATTAAGATCTATATTTATAGATCTTGATAGCCCGTCTATCAAGAAATTCTACGAGTCATGCTTACTCGTACTAGTCATGTTAAACGAGGATTGACGCAGCAACAAAATATTATGTACTACTCGTTAGTGTGCCACCACTTTTACTCGGAAACACCGGATGATCCAATTTATCCTTAATTTACAGAGTTTAGTTGAATTCTACGCAGGTATGATAAATTAATACGCGCCTTGATAAATTGCGGTCAGGAATCAGGATTTTCAGGTCACAAATCACAATAAAAACGTTAATTGAACCGAAATAGCTTATTATGTTGTGAATTCTCATGTTTTTGTTGCTTTGCAAATACAATGCATATTTTAGTAGATATTATGTATCTACGTATTTTGTAAGTATTTCTAAGTTCTATTATTATGTATAATTAATTTATAAAATAATTCAAACTCATACTGTGGGAATGACACTAGTAACATTGTGACTTGTGAGTTTGTGAGAGTGTAATATGTTCGTTACATCTTCACGCTTAAACTGCTGGAGCGATTTCGATAAAATTTGGCAAGGAGTTATTTGACATCCTGGATTAACATAAAAGCTACATATTACTTCTAAGGAGGAAGGCTATAGGCTATATTTTATCACGCTAAGACTTATAGGATCGAAGAAATAGAGGAAAATATGGAAAAAAACGGGGAAAATTATTTGAAAGATCTAACTTGAACGCGCTAATCTCAGGAACTACTGGTCCGATTTGAAAAATTCTTACAGTGTTATATAGCCCATTTTTTGAAGAAGGCTATATTTTATCACGCTAAGACTAATAGGAGAATGTGGAAAAAACGGGGGAAATTATTTGAAAGGGCTTATCTCGCGAACTACTGGAGCAATTTTTATGTTATTTGGCACAGACACAGATAAAAAAAATTCAAAAATAAATAAATAAAAAAATAAATAAGTCAATAAATTTCTGACTATAATTAATGATTTAAAAAAAAATCTAACTCTACCGGGGTAGATAAGAAGTAGACCACGTGAAGGATCATAGGCTATCGATTTTAATCATTTTTTCAGTGGCTATATATTTTATACCCGTGCGACGCCGGGGCGGGTCGCTAGTATTATAATATAGCTTAGTCTTAGTTAAAGTAGGTTGATCAAGGTTTAAAATTTGCCACCCTTAGTTGTTATACCGTTAAAGGATGATATTAATCCATCAGACGAATTGCATCAGCTGATATTGTTGGGATTTGGGCCCACCGTCCAGTTTCGCAGAAGGCGATGTACTTTAACCGGCTGCGCATTGCCACCATGACTCATATTGTGTGTTGTAACTTGTAGCAAGTCACCATGATATTCGACGTTCCAAGTCTATATCGCGACATAATATGGCAGCTATTAATGTCTTTAGTTAAATATGAGTACTAACACAACTAGAATATAAGACTATACTAACATTTTATTTTTATTTTATTTTTAATATTTAATGGATCTTGTTGTCCGAAAATAAACATTTTTATTTTTAATTATTTATTTATTTAAAGACTCTACGGCTACATAGCTCCACCTGGTGACAAATGCAATATCAAAAACCCTCTTGATACAACTTTTGAAAGCAACATATCGACGGGTGAAAGCGGAAATGTCGTAACTTGAATTTTAGGTAAAATCGCTTTTTAATTGATTGTTATACCTATAATCTCGTCTTGCTACGATAAATTCTAGTAAAGATATGATCATGGATGTTTACCACCTTTTAGCACAGACCTTATAAAAAATTGTCGTATAACTAGACGAAAAATTGCAATTTTTAACCGACTTCCAAAAACGAGGAGGTTATATATTCAGCTGTGGATTTTTTTTGTATGTTCATTGGATAAAAGATAGATACGGCAATGCGTGAAAAATTAAAAAATGATACCACATTGTTTCTTTAACTCTCGAGTTTGATTTGAATGAGTTACGACATTTCTGTCACCTAAAATACATCGTTCACAAAGATACGACAATTTATTTCATACTAATTTCATAAGCATGAAAAAGTTATTACAGATCAACTCATAATTTTTGTAATACGACTCTTTTAGCACATGGTATAAAAAGTAAATTTGCTAATATTTTTTTGTTGATTATTCAATAAAACTATTATAGAGCTATTGTTGTTGTTAATAAATACTGACTTCTATCTTGATAAATATAAAAGTTATCACAGAAACCGGCGTGAAGCAGCGCCTGCGCTGTGTTTCGCCGAGTGAGTGAGTTTACCGGAGGCCCAATCCCCTACCCTATTCCCTTCCCTACCCTCCCCTATTACCCTATTCCCTCTTAAAAGGCCGGCAACGCACCTGCAGCTCTTCTGATGCTGCGAGTGTCCATGGGCGACGGAAGTTGCTTTCCATCAGGTGACCCGTTTGCTCGTTTGCCCCCTTATTTTATTTAAAAAAAGTTATGAATTTTTAAAAAAGTTTTTTGGCTCTACTGTAAAGTTGGGTTTTTCGAGATACGCCACTTCTGCTTTCACCAATCGATATTATTCTAAAAAAAGTAGCTACTTTTTAGAATAATATCGCCGGATATTGAATTATTAAGCTTAATTCAATATCCGGCTTTGGCTATTTAAGACGTATTGCTAGAATAAAATTGCCATGATTGTTTTTAATTAGTTTAGTATTCAATATAAAAAAATGGAATTGATTAGCCGGCGAAGAATCCAAAATGCGTTTTAAAGACAATGCTAATCTCTATATTATTTACTTGAAGGCTACGAATAATAAAAACTAAGGAAAAGTAACTCCGTCAAAAAACATGCTCCACAATACTTGTCAAAAAAGTGTACCTTAGGTACACTTTTCAATACATTTGCAATATTTAGGTGGCCTTGAGCGGTATAAAGGCTGACGTTACATGACAGTTCGATATGAACCTAATTTAAAACGGTAATTAGTATGGGAGTTATGTTTCCTTAGTTTTTATTATTCGTAGCATGAAGGGATATAAGTTATAATATTAAAGAACTCTACAAATAGTATAGGTAATGAATAATTGCCCCACAGTACACACACGTAAATACATCAACTTGTATTGAAACATCAACAGTGACTTAATCATCAGCAACACGTTATTATTATAATCTAAGTAATTGTTTATCACAAAGGTGATTGATGCCGGCAGCCGGTAGAGCGATTACAATAATTTACAAGGCCCATACCCAGCAAATTGGAATAAACACCGTAATTATTTTTAACAAAAAATTAAAACCGACTTCCAAGGTAAAAACAATAATAACATCCTTATAATATGAACTAAAAAGTATTAAATAATTTTTCCTATCTAATAGTGCCTTTTTCCGAATTCGGCTAAACCTCAACTATTTCTGTACTCAATCTTCATCATTTTGAAGTCGGTACCAGATAGCTGAATCTTTAGTTCTCTGACAGAATATTTAAAACTTTTGGAACTGGCACTGACTTCAAAATTATGAAGATTGAGTACAGAAATAGTTGAGGTTTAGCCGAATTCGGAAAAAGGCACTATTAGATAGGAAAAATTATTTAATACTTTTTAGTTCATATTATAAGGATGTTATTATTGTTTTTACCTTGGAAGCCGGTTTTAATTTTTTGTTAAAAATAATAATTTCACTCTTTTTAGTTACCCATCGCGTAAATTGTATATTTAATATTCTAACAATTTGTTAAGAGTCAGACGCCGTGCTCACAAATATCAGGTAGATAATTTTAAACAATACAATTTAAAAAAATCGAAGTGAACAGTAAACACGTGCGAGCCGCTAGGCAATTATTGTACCTATAAACTTGCATAGGAATTCGATCCGTATATGTATCAAAATCGTGTAAATATAAACCGTATAAACGAAGTATTTTTATACTAATTGCGATTGTGTTTCTTATTCCTATTACGATGTAGATTAGCTATGTATGTCCACATTGTGCACTTTCATCTTCAATTTTCGTCATCTTCTTTCATTCAACTTTCGTATTGGCGCATTCAATAATTGAATGAGTCAAAGAACGCAACGCTAACATTGTAATTTTTTTTTGTTCGGTTGGCCTGAAGGAAACTGGGCACTATGGGAAAAAGACTAAGAAAAATTTTGACGAAAAAATACAACCCCCAATGACCGCCCCTTTTTATTACAGCAATCTATAGGGGACGCCAAGGGAAGCAAAAAAGCTCAGATAAACTTTTCTCAAAAATCAACCCCTGACAAGCGTCACATTTCGGCCTGTCATTCGACAGGGCTTGATTTTTGAGAAAAGTTTAACTGAGTTTTTTTGCTTCCCTTGGCGCCCCCTATCGATTGGTATAATAAAAAGGGGTGGTCATAGGGGGTTGTGTTTTTGTGGTCAAAATTTTTCTTAGTATTTTCGCCATACTAACGTGGTTCGTATATCGGCCTGTATCTGGCCGGGGGTTGATTTTTGAGAAAAGTTTATTTAAGATTTCTTACTGCCCTTGGTGCCCCCTATCGATTGGTGTATTTAAAAGGGGTGGTTATAAGAGGTTGAATTTTTTCGTCCAAATAATTTCAAGTATTTTCTCCGTACCTACTAACGAGGGTCACATTTCAGCCTGTCTTTCGACAGGCGTTGATTTTTGAGAAAAGTTTATCTGAGCTTTTTTGCTCCCCTTAGCGCCCCCTATCGATTGGTATATTCAAAAAGGGTGGTTATAAGAGGTTCAAATTTTTTCCATAGTGCCCCGTTTCCTTCAGTCCAACCCAAATGTGTGCCTTACGCTCTGGAGTAAAGGTTGAATTTGTTACTTATGTTCAATTTTGTGGTACTTGAAATATTATGTATTTTGAAACAACATTATGTATATTTTTTTGTATTAAAATCGCTTTGAAATGTACCAAATAAATAAGGACATAACGTAATGACTGATGATATTTTATGGTGTTGTGTGTATATTGTATCCATATACAACCATGTGAGTTGTGACATTGGTGACCCTGACATGGTAGTGATGATGATGATGATGATGAATGTAATTTGCATAGTAGCATATGCTTTCAGTTCTAAAACAACACCTAAGCCCCCAAACTTGTATCTATAAGGAATCCGGAGTTCTCTTAGTATCTTCGGAACCATAGTATACCTTGGTGCAAAATCTTGCGTTTTGGTAGCATATGCTTAGGATTCTTCTCATAAAACTAAAATCACCATATATTTCTATATAAATTTTGAGGAGTTCCTTCGATTACTCATAGATCCCATCATCAGATGACCACTTTTGTGAAAATGGGACCAAATTGGAGTAAAACCTAATATAACGAAACAAAAATTTTGAAAATCGGTTCACAAACGGCGGAGAAGTGGTCGAACATACAAAAATAAAAAAAATAAAATAAAAAAATATCCACAGCCGAATATATAACCTCCTCGTTTTTTGGAAGTCGGTTAAAAAATCGGCCAAGTGCAAGTCGGACTCGCGCATTAAGGGCTCCGTACCGGTATAGAGCAAAGTAGGGAAAAAAATATATTTTTGTATGGGAGCCCCTAATTTTATGTTAATTTTATTATGTTTTATAAGGGTACAAATAATATAATGAAGAATAATATAATTAAGAATTTTGTGAACACTTCAAGTTCCTATCTGTTGCCATTATTGATTACGACCAAAAAGGCCAAAAACTTCACGTTTCTTGTATGGGAGCCCCCCTTAAATATTAATTTTATTTTGTTGCTATATTTAGTTTTTAGTATTTGTTGTTAAGAAATACACAATCTGTGAAAATTTCAGAAGTCTAGCTATAGCGGTTCTTGAGATACTAGCAAAGTCAAAGTCAAAGTCTCAGTAATAGGGTCCAGTTTTTACCGTTTGGGTACGGAACCCTAAAAATATCACTGATATGACCTCTATGACCACAGCATAAAGTATCTTAGAGATTCAGAGGTATAATAAAACAGAATGACATGCCATGTATTAAGTAGGTAGTTAATAATTAATAGTTAATAGTTATAAATTATAATCCACAGTATCTATTATAATAATTTGTCCTAAGCTACATCGTGGTCGGTGCAGTTGCACTAACTATCTTAACTATAACGATAAGATAAAAATGTCAAAACAACAGTCAAATCTCTCAGATTTAGTTAATAATAATGGATTGCACCCTTTTTTAGAGTAACCGGTAAAGTTAAACAAAATACATTATAGGTAGGTACACCCTAAAATCTAAATCTAAATTACCCTATTATCACTTTGTTTTGCTACATACTATATTAAGGTAGTAATAAATAATAATAATAATAATAATATCTATGGACGCTTCACACCACGTCAGTCTGGCCCCGTGCTAAGTACCTAAAACTTGTGTTACAGGTACCGAACAACGGAAATATATTTAATACTTTTATACTATACATACATTTAAGATTTTTATTATATCATACACATATTTAATACACATCCAGACCCGGTAACATTGAAAACTTTTTGTTCCGTCGGCGGGACTCGAACCCGCGACCCCCGGCTTGAGCTACCGCTCACCACTGAGCCACGGAGGTCGTCAAAATAATAATTATATTCATCGTACGGACTTTAAAAAGATGTACTTATATATATTAGCATATTGTACTATGTATGAAACGATATGGTGTATGGACACGACACACGGTCGATTAAAGTCGGTCATGAGTTCATGACTCATGTCTCATGCTCGTACACACAAGACACCAACCTGTAGGACTGTGGGCTGCACTAAAGGCTGCACTGTGATAATATTAATCTCGCGCTATCTTCGGCGTAACTACGCCATTCTTACTACTAAGTCATTCAGTTGAAAAACTGGTGACTATGGAAACCGTTCGTAGTGTAAACAATAATAACCGGTAATATATATGTATAGGAAACCGACACTCCGATACACAGTTCCAACCGCGACCTCCAACCGAGCAGTGCCGAGCAGTCAGCAGACGCCAGACGGCCGTCCCGCGCGCCAGATAACAGTCCGCTGACGGCCGAGCCCCGCATCACACGAGCGCGATCTCGATAGCGGTTTTGTGTTATGTGAATAATTTGAGATTAACGAGTGTTCAGAACATTGATCGAATACTATAAGGACGTTTCTAATAAAATAGGTACAGCACGAGCACAAAATGATAGTTTTAATACTTGTGGCGGCGGTGGCAGCCGCGCTCTACTATTACAGCACCAAATCTCACGACTACTGGAAAAAGAGGGGCGTCAAACACGACAAGCCCCTCCCCGTCGTGGGCAACAACGCGCTTAACTTCTTCATGAGGAGGAGCATGTCCCAGGCCATCGAGGAGATGTACTGGAAGTATCCCGATGAAAAGATCGTGGGATTCTTTCGGGGTCCGTACCCCGAGCTGATAATCCGCGACCCCGACATCGCCAAGCAGATTCTGACCACTGATTTCTCGTACTTCTACCCTCGGGGTCTGATCAGCCGGCAGCCGATCATCGAGCCGATGCTGCGAAACCTGTTCTTCGCGGACGGGGACCTCTGGCGGCTGCTCCGGCAGCGCATGACCCCGGCCTTCACGAGCGGCAAGCTCAAGGCGATGTTCCCGCTGATCGTGGAGCGGGCGGAGCGCCTGCAGGCCCGCGCGCTGCAGCTCATCGCCGCCGACAAGGTGCTCGACGCGCGGGAGCTCATGGCGCGGTACACCACCGACTTCATCGGCGCCTGCGGGTTCGGCCTCGACGCAGACTCGCTGCAGGACGAGAACTCCGTCTTTAGGAAAATCGGCGCGAAAATTTTTAAAGTTAGTCCCAAGGACTTCGCGAAAAACGTCCTCAAGCTCCTGTTCCCCTGGACATTCAGGCACGTGAAGGGCCTCGCGAGGGTGGAGGGGGACATCATGCAGATAGTGGCCGAGGTGCAGCGGCAGAGGAACTACAAGCCCTCGGGCCGGAACGACTTCATAGACCTCCTGCTGGAGTGCAAGGCGAAGGGGAAGATAGTTGGCGAGTCCATCGAGCGGGTGACTGCGGACGGCGAGCCGGAGGTGGCGACGCTGGAGATGGACGACGAGCTGATAGCGGCGCAGGTGTTCGTTTTCTTCGCGGCCGGCTTCGAGACTTCGTCGTCAGCGACCAGCACTACGCTCAACGAGCTGGCGCACAACCCCGACGTGCAGGCCCGAGCGCAGGCGGAGATCGACCGCGTGCTCGCCGCACACGGCGGGAAGCTCAGCTACGACGCCGTCAAGGAGATGACCTACCTGGAGTGGACGTTCAAGGAGGGCATGCGCGTGTTCCCGTCGCTCGGGTTCCTGGTGCGGGAGAGCGCGCGGCCGTACGTGATCGACGGCGTGGCGATCGACAAGGGGGTGAAGGTGTTCGTGCCGCTGCAGGCGATGCACAACGACCCGCGCTTCTTCGCCGAGCCCGACCAGTTCCGGCCGGAGCGCCACGACCCGCAGCAGTTCGACCCCGCCAACAAGTACGTCTACATGCCCTTCGGCGTCGGCCCCCGGGCCTGCATCGGTGAGTTTATACGATATAATATTACTAGGATATTTGAATGGCAATCCGCGAGTCTAGCATTTGAAAAATTAATATCACGTAATAATGTAATAAAATATAATAATCTTCTAAGCCCTTTCCTATCCTAGTTCTAAATACCGTTTTGATAAGGCATATTATATTATGATGCCCTTATTCGGTCAAAAAACGGCCGCGATAATGTTATATTTGCTAACTATGAGCACATATTGTTTATAGAATACGAGTGCAGAGTATATGTCACCGTAAGATTGTAAAAACCGCGAGATTGTAATATGACGAATAACGATTTCCGGTGATTTTAAATTAATTATTTCGTATTTAAAATAATTTCAATGCAAAATAGTATGAGATGTATGACATAAAAAAATTAGATATATTTAAAGTGCTGTTTGAATGTTCGGTTATTAAAATTAACCTAATTTATAATTCAAACTGCACTTTAAATATATGTATCTAAATTTTATTCAATGTTATACATCAAATATTCAGGCAATTGAAGTTATTTTAAATACGAAATAATTAATTTAAAATCACCGGAAAACTTTTTGTTTTCACTTCGTCATATTACAATCTCGCGGTTTTTACAATCTTACGGTGACATGTACACTACACAGTACTCATATTAATACAAAAGGATTTTACGAGTATGTAGACAGATTACAGAAACGGTTCATAGCATTGGAACATATTTTTCATTTTGCCATAGCCTCATCTCAATATGAGTCACAGTTTACAGACGTTTTCCGAGTTGAGTAGGAGTAGAGTACTCTAATGTTATTTCAGTGCAGAGTTTTAATGTTTGCAAGAAACTACATACTTATTTGTACTTATCTTTCAAGTGTACTGGTAGATTCATATAACATTTTTAAGCACAGTAAAATTCGCAATGAACTTCGTCTCTATCTAAATTCTAAAACATAATATCCATAATAAATGAAAAATAGTTTTTTCCAGTTCAGTCGTGAAATCAGATTTCGTTTGTATGGTAATGTAGAGTACGGACTACGGAGTACCTTTATCGTTTATGTTTATAGCAAACAAGTTCTGGTAAAAACTTTGTCATGAAAAACTAGACTAAACTTTTTATTATTCGAAGTGAAAAACCATAAAATTTGTTTGTGAATCCTGATATACATTTACACAAACAGTAAATATTGATATTCATTATTGAGTTTAAAACAAGTCAAATCGTTATTAGAGAAAATTATTTCCCTCATTTTCGCAATTTTATATTTTGATGTCGCTTTAGACTTTTTAGAGTCTAAAGCGACATCAAGTGCGCTATTTTGTAGAGACACGCCGCCCCGCACGATGCACCGTAGCGCCAGGCAAACAAAACACTCGCTATTTTAAATTTTTCCAAATTTCAATTAACCCTGGCCTTCCAAGTAGGTAACAAAGTTCTCCTATTAGTGCATAGTTTATAGGCTAGCAGCACTAGTATCTCTCTTTGTGTGGTGTTTTACTACCAAGCTGCTAACAGGTTACACGGAGTTCGTTTGGATTTGTAGTAGATCTTTCTTATAAGTTGACATAAAGTCGTGTATAGAACGAGATTATAGGCGCAGTAAAGGCTAAGATTGCCTATACAAGTATTTCAAAGGTGTAAATATACTTGATAAAACTTGCTCCAGTAAGTTACACTTGTAATAGACTGCACTTGTTACAGTTACACTTGTATTTACTTGTTGTAAAAATCATGTTTGTTTGTTAGTTCTTCTTTGTTAATGGTGAAAACCTATCATTGGCTTCTTGTTTTACCTATACTATAACTATTTAAGTAAAATTGTAAGCTGTTGGTTTTCCAATATTAAATAAATAAATAAATATTATTATATAAATATATAAATAAAAAAATGCACTTAGAACCATTTGACCTTGGGGGTGAGCTTCTCTTTGAGATCTTTTCTTTATCGCTTCTTTATAGAATCGCCAACTAAAATGTATGGAATTGACATAAGCGTTCGTTAATATGACGTTGACGATCGACTCGTCTTATGTCAATTCTATAACGAAGTGATAACGAAAAGTTTTGGATGAATTGCCTGGTTACTTGACCTTATAGTGGTGTATAAGTCAACTTTATGTGCCAATTATAAGTTAATTAGTTCTACAGTGGTTCCTTCCCAGAGTAAGTGTATTTGGGTGAATTTCCCAAACGGCGTTTTTTGTCTTCGTTGAAATTACTATTAAAAAATTATTAACTTTTAATTACTATTAAATATTGTTGTAAATTATTTGCTTTAGTATTCAATGGGTAGCTATAGGATTGTGACAAAAATATAATATGTCTAGGACTATTACAAAGATAGACATAAATAACTTAAATATCTATTTTTATCAAATCGGTGCTGCCCCTCTACTTTTTTAAAAAACAAAAACGCTTACATACTAGCAAATATGAATAATTTAAGGTTATAACTTATATTGTTTCATAGAATATTAGTTTCTCTATTATTATATACCATATTTTATTATTTAATTAACGATTATAGTTACTTAGAGGCACAAATGTACTTGTCCTGAGAATTTTTCTCATATCGCTGGATAAAAGAAATTTAAGCATCACTTTTCATCGACGAGACGGACAGTCCCCCCACCCCAATTTTAATTTACTCCTTAGTGTGTGCTTCCACGCAGTCACGACAAATTTGTGTCAAAACGCTGCATACTTATGTGAACAACATAAGTATGCCATTAAAATGCTCTCGGTCAAATATTTTATAATATCGGTGATTGAATTTTTTAAATGTAATTAATAGTTTTATAAAATTATTGTTTGGTTCTAATGAATGTAGTAAGTGATTAACCTTCATTATCTGTAACCAAATTTATCTTAGTTATAATGCATTTTTTATAATTTCCTAAAAAGTGCGTTTTTTCTCACGTCGCTGCTCTCATATCGGTGTAATCAGTGGTCATTTTAACCACCGATATGATAATTTACACCGCAATGATAAGAAAAAACGAATCGGTGTCTTAAATCTAATATCGGTGTTTGGAATCATGACCAACGCACAGTTTTGTCACATCGGTGGATTGCTTTATCATATCGGCTGATAACTTTACCATATCGGTGAATTGTTTTTATCATATCGGTTGATCTAGTGGCATTTCGTTAAGTATACAAAATAAATTACAAATGCGCAAGATTGTAAAAATGAATGGATGTAAGAATGTATTGGAAAATTTAAATTTTTTACTTAATTTTTGTTTTCACATCTAGTTCATTTTAATAAAGACAACGATGATAATTTTTTTTTTAAATTCTAAGTCCCTGCATCAAATACTGAAAAACATTTTAAAAATATTTTAATTTTATTGTAAGGACTCTGTTCTTTATCAAAATAAATATATAAATATAATATTATCATATCGCTGGATTAGTATGTCATTTCGGTGGTTAAACTTATCATATCGGTGCACAGAAATAATAATCGGTGCCGGTTTATCATATCGGTGGAAACCAGAATTCAAACTGAATTTTCTCCTTACTCTTAAATGATACGTTAATGATATTAAATTTGGGAACATTTTGTATCCTAAAGAATACATAAAACCTCAAAAGTATATAAAATATGTATAAATAAAAAAGTTCACCGATATAATTAAAAAAAAGTCATTTGTTGAAATTCACCCACTTACTCTGGAAAGAAACCACTTTATAGTCTTTATTTTATATATAAGGGTTTCTTGAAAACTATATCCAAAGTCCAAAGTATATAAAAAAAAGTCCTTTTAAAAATTTATCTCACCTTCACGGCTATTTTGAATGTTGTTTTTTTTTTTTTTTTTTTTTTAAATAAGGGGGCAAACGAGCAAACGCGTCACCTGATGGAAAGCAACTTCCGTCGCCCATGGACACTCGCAGCATCAGAAGAGCTGCATGTGCGTTGCCGGCCTTTTAAGAGGGAATAGGGTAATAGTGGAGGGTAGGGAAGGGAAGGGAATAGGGGAGGGTAGGAAAGGGAATAGGGTAGAGGATTGGGCCTCCGGTAAACTCACTCACTCGGCGAAACACAGCGCAAGCGCTGTTTCACGCCGGTTTTCTGTGAGGACGTGGTATTTATCCGGTCGAGCCGGCCCATTCGTGCCGAAGCATGGCTCTCCCACGTATAAGTGGTTCTTCGTCCCAATTTGACATTTGTCAGTTTGACAGTTTTGACAATTCATTTGCTGAATTGATTGAGAGGAATTGCTAATTAATGTAACCATTTTAGCCATGCTGGCCCCGGAACCACTACAAGACCAGATTTTGTTACTTGGGAGCTGATCCCAGAAGCGGCGATAGTTAGGGAAGGGAGATGCTAGGCGACCACCCAAGGCGTCGGATGAAAAGGGCGCTGAAGGCAGACAAAAAGGGACTCGTAGGCTCCCCGTTTCTTGCTCTACCTACCAGCACCCTGAGCGCTGATGGAATCTCGCCCAGGGCGCTAGTAGTACTAAAACCGGCACTGGCCGATCCGAACTCACCTTGATGATGATGAAAATTATCCTACATTTATGAAGTTTTTTCCATTCAGTCGAGTGAAACATATTGTGGTGGTGTTGCAGGCGAGCGGCTGGGGCTGATGCAGTCTCTGGCGGGCCTGGCGGCGGTGCTGGCGCGGTTCACGGTGCGGCCCGCCCCCGGCGCCCCCCGCCGCCCCGCCGTCGACCCCGCCTCCGGCATCGTGCAGAGCGTCAAGGGCGGCGTCCCGCTCGTGTTCATCGAGCGCTCCGCCCCGCCCGCCTAGACCTCAGCGAGAACAGAAGTCACTCCCGAAGATACGATATCGATTTACGAGTCAGCAGTCTTACCCCCGAAGTCCGAACTGATACGATTTTAATTTACGACTCTGATTAGTCTCAAATTATTAAGCCGCAGAAAGATGCTAGTACCTACCCACAGATAGCTGTCAGGAGTGGGAAAAGGATGAGGCACAACGCCTACGTTGTGTTGGAAGAACTTAATTCAGCCTTGTATTGAGGTTGGATAAAGGACATTATACTATGCTTCGGATGTGTTATTTCTATATACAGTCTTGAATGTATTTGTAAGTAAAAGAGGCAAGCTGAGTTAAATGATGCGACTGAAAATATTGTGATTTTAATCTAAAGGTAGCAAGAGTAAGCAACGTCTAGTATTAAGTTCTTAACATACTATCTATAATTATTATGTTACGTTCTGTCTGCTATGTATCTTAGCAAGACCGTGATAACACCAGAGACTAGATAGTAGTGTATACTCTCTGATAACACGATTAAATTATATTTTCAGCCTTTTTTTTTTTGGTCGGGAAATGTCATTAATCATTATGCATCCCCGGCAGCGCTCCCCCCATCCCATTGTCAGCCTAGGATACATAATACTTGTATTGCGAGGAGGCGAGATTGTACAATTTAATTCTGCACGTAAAATAAGAAACAGTGTGCACTATGCACTGAATACGAACGCAGGAGACAAACTGTTTACTTATCAATTGAGTTATCAGTTAGCACATTCAGTTATATTAATATTATTAGATATTATTATGTAAATTGTCGTAGACATCTAGTTAAATTAGCCAGGTAACTAGACGCCTAGAGCTGTTCAATATGAATATTGTCAAACTATATAACTATAAAATTATATTAACATCAAAGGCTCTTTACTAACAACGCATAAAGTACCACATAATATTATTATAACTTCTAAATAGTTACTACGTAACCATAGTACTGTAGTCTGTAGATGATCCCTGATTATTCGAATACTATGTAAAGAAATAATTTTATTATATTTTGACGTTATTTGAATTTATTATAAATTTATGAGGCCATCGGTTGTTTTAAATTATTATTAGGACATTCAAATTGGTTTCTATGAAACTAAAGAATGTCCTAGGTGGTCGTATTTAAAATAAGAAGCGACATAAAATGTATATTATAAGAAATGCAATTTTAAATGTTGTAAACGTAAGTCTATAGTCTGTCAAGAAAGTGAAGAAATTAAAAAGTGGCAACATCGTAATGTCATCCACATTACGATGTTGCCACTTTTTAATTTCTTCACTTTCTTGACAAAAAATTAGATATCGCAGAATGTAGAGACCGAGTCAAAATTCCATTTGATTTGTTAATTTTAAAAGTTTGTTACTGTGTGTACATTAGACAAAATTATTTTATTAATAAAAATATATTATTTTTGTTTCCAGAAACTATAACTTTTTAATTTAGTTACATTTATATTTAGAAGCAAAAAATTCGGTTCGGTTCTGTGATTGGTCTAAATTTTGACAGCCAACCAAACAGAGCGATTTATACGTGGGAGAGCCATGCTTCGGCACGAATGAGCCGGCTCGACCGGAGAAATACCACGTTCTCACAGAAAACCGGCGTGAAACGGCGCTTGCGCTGTGTTTCGCCAAGTGAGTGAGTTTACTGGAGGCCCAATGCCCTACTCTATTTTCTTACTTACCCTCCCCTATTCCCTTCCCTACCCTCCCCTATTCCCTTCCCTACCCTCCCCTATTCCCTTCCCTTCCCATCCCTATTCCCTCTTAAAAGGCCGGCAACGCACCTGCAGCTCTTCTGATGCTGCGAGTGTCCATGGGCGACGGAAGTTGCTTTCCATCAGGTGACCCGTTTGCTCATTTGCCCCCTTATTTCATAAAAAAAAGAGCCTGAACCATGCCTTGAGACGGAGATGCATCTTGAGCACAGTTGACTAATTTTATACGGGCCTAAGGGTGGGTAATGGGTAGCTCCAACTTACTTTAACTATAACTGTAAATTTAACTTTAAGTTATAACTACTCGTATAGTGGACTCTTTGGTTAAGGACGCCATATTTAACGGTAACCATAACCGCTGAAAATGACCGTGACCGTGAAAATTTACTATCATGGTTCACAGTGTTGATATGACAAATATTTTTCCTATTGATTTTAACGGATAATTCGATTTTTTATTTATACTCTCAATCCCATTAACTGTACGTCTGTACCGTTAATAAAAAAATAAACGCAACAGACATATTCTGTCAAAATCTGTGGTCGAAGTTAAGGTTAAAGTTAAAGTTACTCTTAACTATAATCATAACTTTGACCATTACTTTAACCACGCCTCTGGTGCAACCCACCCTTAACAGCTATAACCATTACTTTAACCACAGAATATATATTATGCTTTAACTTTAACCACGCCTCTGGTGCAACCCACCCTAACTAGATATTACTTTACTGTAAAATGATGATTTTGACAGGTAACGTGTTCAGGAGACAGGAGCTTATGACAAAATCTTTATATTTTAATTACAGTTAAATTATTAATAATTATATTCTTCTCTGAGTGGGAGAGCCATGCTTCGGTACGAATGGGCCGGCTCGACCGGAGAAATACCACGTTCTCACAGAAAACCGGCGTGAAACAGTGCTTGCGCTGTGTTTCGCCGAGTGAGTGAGTTTACCGGAGGCCCAATCCCCTACCCTATTCCCTTCCCAACCCTCCCCTATTCCCTTCCCATCCTTACCTTCCCCTATTACCCTGTTCCCTCTTAAAAGGCCGGCAACGCACTTGCAGCTCTTCTGATGCTGCGAGTGTCCATGGGCGACGGATGTTGCTTTCCATCAGGTGACCCGTTTGCTCGTTTGCCCCCTTATTTCATTAAAAAAAAAGTCGCGGCAAAATACTTGAAATAATGTGTCAGCCATACGAGAAGAATCTTAAACTTTACACATTAGTTAAAATGGGTGGCTTGGCCATTTTGTTATTCGTCATGCTGTGGGCTATGAACTTAATATATTCTTACTTTTCTAATATTAATACTTTTCTGCTGTACTTAATAACTTTTATATTTACCGTAACAAATGGCCAGGCCACCGATCTTGTCTAATGTGTAGAGTTTTTAGATTCTACTCGTGCGGCTGACACGTACTCATTAATTTATCAGGTATTTTGCCGCGACTTAAGTGTAAAATTAAGCCTCTTGAACCACACCGACACCTTAACGAGCCATCCGTAAAAATACCTCTGTGTACCACCGACTCGATATTGAGCCACCTGATGCACTCGACCTCACGCTTTTAGTAACTTATTTAATATTTAAGTGTGTTTAAGATTTAATTTCCTTTGTTCTATGCATTATTTTTAAGAGTAAGAAGTTGGCTACAAAAAGAACCCACTAAATTAGTTCGTGATTGGCGCAATTTTGCAAAAGTTGAAAAAAAAATCGAAAAATTTAAATAGTGCCATAGAACGCGGTATTTGAGGCTCAATAGAATTTTGACATCCCGGTATTCGAGTGGTTAAATTTAGGGCTGAAAATGTAAGGTTAGAAACTTGGCTCTACATGAGACCTACTACTACTTTTTGACACCACTACCAATATTTAAAACTTTTTAATCGGGACTTAACGCGACTTATTCAAGTAGTAATGCTACAACGAATACATACTTTTCTCGACGTTTCCTAAGTCCTTTTCTCGTTAAGTCCCGATTAAAAAGTTTTAATTATAATGCAACGCGAAAGTCTAAAATGTTACCACTACCTATATGTTCTCATCTTGGCAACATTTTTACAGGAAAATGTTTTTGGTGGGATCCTTAATTCACAGAGTTTAACTGAATTCTACGCAGGCATGAGCAGCTCAATAAATTGTGGTCAAGATTTTCAGGTCACAAATCACAATAAAAACGTTAATTGAAACGAAATTGCTTTTTGTGTAGCGAATTCCCATGATTTTGTTGTTTTGCAAATACAATGCATATTTTTATATCTACGTATTTTGTAAATATTTCTAAGATAATGTATAATTTATAAAATAATAATTTGTCATTGAAACTCATACTGTGGGAATCATACATATGGTTTGAGACTGTTTAACTGTTAGAATATATACTTCAACTTGTTTAAATTTGCTAGATATTTTTATACGAGTATGTATAATATTGTGGCGCCCAAAAAAAGCTGGCGCGACGAATTGGACGCGTTCGACAAAGAGTGGCCAGTGACATCACAAGATCGCCAATTATGGAACAAAAGAGGGGAGGCCTTTGCCCAGCAATGGGACACAGTGGGCCAATAATAATAATATAATAATAATACATAAAATATAATAATATAATAATAATATATAATTATAATACAAAAAAAGCCATTAACATCTTTGTCATACCAATACTTACGTACTCTTTCGGAATCATTAAATGGAGCAAACCGACCTTAAATCATTACAAACCACAATAAACACAGCCCTAACAAAACACAGAAAACATCACCCAAGAGCCTGCGTTCAAAGGTTGACTCTGCCTAAAATAGGAGGTAGAGGACTAATCGATATCACAAACCTACACAACAAACAAATAACTCTGCTTAGAACATACTTTTGCAACCGCTCACAACACTCACCAATTTACAACGCCATATGCCAGTCAGACTCATTCACACCACTCATGCTTACAGATCATACTAAACATATCACACTTATATCGAAGCAACAGAAAATCGACGCATGGGCCCAGAAAACTCTACACGGCCGCCATCGTATGGATTTAACCAGCAGTAATGTTGGCAGGCAGCGATCACTGCAGACTCTGTCACCGACAACCTGAAACCATCCAACACATCACCGGCGCTTGCCCATCTATCACTCAAACAGACTACAACCACAGACACGACCACCTGGTCGTGTCTGTGGTGTGTCGCAGTGCGAGTTTTTGGTGTATGATTGCTGCTACCTAGCAGCAATCATACACCAAAAACTCGCACTCAAACACAACCTCATTTCAGAAAAAACGCCTTACTACAAATACACTCCACAAATCATACTCGACTCACCTGACTACAAACTGACAGGGACAGAACAATACTTACAGACAAGACCGTACATCACAACAGACCAGATATAACACTCCATGACAAACAAAACCGAACAGTCTACCTGATAGACATCGCTATACCCAACCTCATAAGCACCCATACAAATGAAGTAACGAAATACACCGATCTCACAATAGAAATAAAATCACAGTGGAAAGTAAAGTCAGTCAAAACCGTACCCATAATTATTTCAACCAGTGGCATCATACCGAAGACATTACATCCGTCAATCGAAACACTTGACATTCATCCACTCACGTACATCACAGATGATAAAACTGCAATAAATAATTACCGACCAATAACTTTAATTCCGATTTTAGCAAAGATCTTGGAAAAAGTCATGCTAAAACGTATTAAAAAATTCTTCAATTCAGAAAATCTGCTAGCCAATGAACAATTTGGTTTCCGAGACAATAGCTCTACTGCAGAAGCCTGTTTTTATTTGAGCAAAATAATACATGAAAGTTTAAATAACAAAATACCTATCACAGGGATATTTTTAGATATGACCAAGGCTTTTGACTTAGTTAATCATGACATTCTACTGGCTAAACTAGAAAAATATGGAATCAGAGGCAAAGCATATGACTGGATACAATCCTATTTAAGTAATCGGAAGGTGTGTACAGTAATTACAAAAATTGTTGGTAATTTAAAAAAAACTTATAAATCTAGGTATGCATATGTAGACATAGGAGTTCCACAAGGAAGTATGATTGGTTCATTTCTTTTTCTGGTGTACATAAATGACGTCACAACTTCAACAATCATCTAAAAATTCTGTTTGCTGATGACACTACAATCTTGTTCAAATGCCAAAACATATTATTTTACAAACAAGAATTAAGAAATGCACTCAATGATATAATATCATGGTTGATCAAAAATGACTTACAAGTTAATATTCATAAAACGAAAATAATGCAATTTAAATATTATAATGCAATGCACCCAAGAAAATCACTTATGACAACATTATTATAGAGGAAGTGGAATCATTAAAATTTTTAGGAATAATGTTTGACCAGCACTCCAACTGGAAAGCACATGTTGACTATATTTGTAGCAAGCTTGACAAGTTCGTTTATGCACTGCGATGCTTAGCAAAGACTGTATCAATATCGGCAGCTCTATGTGCATATCACGGATATGTGTCATCCATCTTATCTTACGGTCTTATAATGTGTGTGCAACTCTGTGGAATTTGATTCAGTTTTTAATTGAAAAAAAAAAATGTGTTAGAGCAATTTGTGGTGTAGGGCCGCTTGAAAGTTGCAAACCCTTATTCCAAAACCTGAAATTACTTACGCTACCTTGTATGTACATTAGAGATATGTGCATCTTTGTTAAAAAACATCCAAAATATTTTGTACAAAACAAGGATAACAATGTTCAAAGATCACAACGTTATCCTAACAAATTAATCATGCCCAAATGTAGCAGCACAACGTTTCTTAACCGAATCGTGGCCACTGCCGCGCCCAGCGCGTCATTTAAAAAGATTCAGTGGGGCCGATGACGCGCCAGGCGCGGCATACAAGGATTGTTAAAAAACACCTTAAAACTAATTTATTATACTGTAATTACAATTCCTTAGTCTAAAATATGTGCATAAAACAGAACCAGTGGCCAATGCCGCAAGTGGGGCGTCATCGTTTAGCAGGGCCGATGACGCTTGTGGCGCGTCATCGAACAGACTGCTTGGCCTGTGGTAAGAATTTGTGAAAATGAAGGTGGCAACGAATCGGTTAAAAGTCCTTATTCTATGGCTATAAAAATCTATAATAACTTACCAAAAGATTTAGAAAAACTTAGTTTCATTCCTTTTAAAAGAAAACTAAATGAATGGCTTATAAATATTTGTTTTTATGAAGTAAAGGATTTTTTCGCTGGTACTTATTTCTGACAGTTCTCCATTTCACTCTGGCAAATAAATGATTATTATTATTATTATGTTTGTTTAAGGTATTCCTTGCTCACGGGCAATTAAATCCCGGACCTTTGGAAGGCTTGCGTGGGGCCGAAGCCAACACGTAGAGGCCCGTTACACAGTTTTAATCTAAATGTTATGTGACACTGGCTGGCGACTCTCCCTGTCCGCACTATGGGAGTACAACCAAGGAGAGCCTCCGGCCAGTGTAGGACTATTACAGGGAATGGATATTAGAAATGATACCGGGCTATGGGGTGAGGTGCTAGTGGACTTAGAGGCCCGTTACACAGTTTTAATCTAAATGTTATGTGACACTGGCCGGCGACTCTCCCTGTCCGCACTATGGGAGTACAACCAAGAAGAGCCAGCGGCCAGTGTAGGACTATTACAGGGAATGGATATTAGAAATGATACCGGGCTATGGGGTGAGGTGCTAGTGGACTGGGTAACTGGAACTATGGAAGGACTATGGCGTCTGCCGATACAACGTGGAAACATGTATCATAAAGTTGGCAGACGGTGACTCGCCAACTCTTTGAATGGGCCCCTTAAAATGGTCGCACGCACGGTGCACCGAGGCGGCAGCATTGACAGAGCGGCTTGAGGCAGGAGAGGTGTCGCTGGACTTTAATAGCCGATCATTTGCACCCTCAGAGGGTCCCATCACGTCGCCCACACGCCACTTACGCTTCACATCCTTCCTCCGAGCCGAAGCTCTTACGACTCCACTCTGACCGGCCAGTTAAGGCAAGGCAGAGGTAGGGCCTGATTCTCCGTCAGTGTTCACTCCGGCCGGCCGGTGAAGACAAGCCGGAGATGGAGAACAGGGGCTTCCCTGGGAGCACTCGGGTTCGTGGGGTCGCTACACCCCAACAGCTCGCCACAAGCTGCCCTGCGGGCTTATGATTATTATTATTATTATTTTTTAATAATATTGTCATATTTCAGTGCGTATACTTTCTCGTATATATATGTAGGAAAAAATAAAAGAAACATAAAATATATAAAACAAACAATTTATTTAAATAACAACTACATCACAAATAAACAAAATATGTATAATATAGATATGTACGATAGGTATTCTCTCAAGATAGTACAAGTGTACACATCAACCTCGACACATTCCGATGACGAAGTGGAGACCATGTACGAAGACATCTCCAAGGTCTTAAATACCACCCCTAAGACCCACTTCAATGTTGTCATGGGAGATTTTAACTCCAAAGTAGGAGTACGAGCTAGCGGTGAATTTTGCTTGGGCCTGGAATACATAGTAACATACATTACATCCAAAATATTATTTTATATATAAATATAATATATGGAATTCTATAAAATTATAAGATACAATAATTAATATGAAAATATAATATAAAATAAGTACTATAATATTATGAGTTGTGCGTGTGACTCAGTGCTATGGCATGGTTATGCGGCGGACCCGTCCACCCGGCGCCCTCGCCCTTCGTAAAACCCGTGCTCTCACCATAACGCAAACGGCTGTCCCATGAGGTAGGAGCGCCGCGCGCGCAGGAATATCGGCCACCGCTATACACCACCGTAGCAATGAGCGATATACATACTTACGTAATACATAAACAGTAATAATATAATATGGTAATGACTTATGGTACAACGGGATATACTACTTGTATAGTATATTATCATCGCAGTGCAGGAATCAGGTAAGTTGTGAGTTTGTTTTAATTTTTAAAGGTATTTAAAATATTATGTGTACTTGATATACTATAATGTTATAATTCATACATTCATCATTACGTATCGGAAGTATATATTTACATCCCTAAATACAATGTCTCTGTGATCAATAGGTTCAATACCGGCAGCGATCACCGACTACTGCGAGAATCCTTGAGTGTATGCTTCAAACTCGAAAGAGCCCATATGGTGAGGTCTACTCTCCGACCCAACTCCCAACAATCCGTCGCTGACACCCTGAAATTTCAGTTACAACTGAGAAATAGGTTCGACGCTCTTAACATCTCGGAAACTACAATGGAAGTTGACGAGGCTTTAAATGCAATTGTGGAGAGCATACGGGTAGAAGGTGAAACGTTTTGCAGGCCCAAGCATGCGGGTAGGAAATCCAAACTTTCGGATGAGACACTCAAACTTATGAGGGAACGGAGGGAAAACACGGACTCGGGTTCGTCAGATGTAAAACTTCTCTCGAGGCGAATACGGAAACTTATACGTAGAGATCTTCGCCGCTCGAATACGCTGGAAATCACGGAAGCGATTGAGATAGAGGGTCTAAAGTTTTCGTAAGGCGCCTCGGGAGGAGTCATCTGACGAAGGTGAAGAATAGCTGTGGCCAAATCGTTTCCTCACGAGGGGGGGGTTCTGTCCGAGATCGAGGATTTCTATAGCCGCTTGTATGTTTCACATGCTTCGCAACCTGATCCTCGTGATGACGACCCGCGTGCTAAACTCACCCGGCATCTTTCTGGCGAGCTTCCTGACGTAAGTATAGGCAAAATCGGATTGGCTCTGAAACAACTTAAAGGAGGAAAAGCCCCGGGGAGGGACGGAATTACGATCGAACTTCTCAGAGCGGGAGGCGAACCCGTCTTGAGAGAGCTTCGTAAAGTCTTACATTTTGTCCTTCAACTGGGAGTTTCCCCCGAAGAGTGGCTTAAAAGCGAGGTGGTTCTCTTTTTTAAGAAGGGCGATAACACCCTTCTTAAAAATTATAGACCCATCTCGCTTTTGAGTCACATATATAAGTTGTTTTCTATAGGATCATTACGAATCGCCTATCCAATAAACTTGACGAATGCCAGCCACCGGAGCAGGCTGGGTTTCGCAGAGGCTTTAGCACCATAGACCATATTCACACCTTAAGGCAAGTTGTACAAAAGTCACATGAGTACAGGCAGCCATTGTGCCTTGCCTTTGTGGACTATGTGAATGCTTTTGACTTTGTTGAGACCTGGGCTGTTCTGGAAGCCCTGCAACGATGTCAAGTCGATTGGCGTTACGTCGAAGTTTTGAAAGGTCTATATAATGCCGCGTCTATGTCCGTCCCAGTACAGGGGGCCACAACAAGGCCAATCTATTTGCATCGAGGAGTGAGACAGGGGGATATTATTTTCCCGAAACTGTTCACAAATGCGTTAGAGGACGCCTTCAAGACCCTAAACTGGAAAGGACGTGGCATAAACGTTAATGGCAAGTACCTCTCACACCTTCGTTTCGCTGACGATATCGTCATATTGGCTGAATCGTTGGAGGACTTGCAGGAAATGTTGAACGACCTAAATGAATCTTCCCGGCGGATCGGTTTCGGGATGATCTTGGACAAGACGAAAGTCATGTTCAACGAACATGTTCTCCCGAGACCGGTTGCAGTTAACGGTGTCTTTCTCGAAGTCGTAACGGAATATGTATGTCTATTTGGGGCACATACTGCAGGTAGGTAGACATAACTTCGAGAGAGAAACCGATAGGAGGATACAGTTGGGTTGGGCAGCATTCAGGAAGCTAAGCCGTCTCACGTCGCATATTCCGCAGAGCTTGAAGACGAAAGTCTTCGATCAATGCGTGCTTCCCGTTATGATCTACGGGGCGGAAACTTGGCCTTTTACAGCAGGGCTAGCTCGTAAGTTTTCCGTCGCTCAGCGTGCTATGGAACGCGCTATGCTCGGAGTTTCTTTGGCGGATAAGCTTCGAAATGAAACAATTCTTCAAAGAACTAAAGTTACCGACATAGTGCAGAGAATCAGTAAGCTGAAGTGGAACTGGGCTGGTCACGTAGCTCGAAAAACAGACGATCGCTGGAGTAAACTTACTCTGGAATGGAGACCAAAACTGGGAAATCGGGGTGTAGGTCGACCTCCAACTACGTGGAACGACGATCTCCGCTTAGTTGCAGGCCCATGTTGGATGCGAGTAGCAGGAGATCGGTCATCTTGGCGTTCATTGAGAGAGGCCTATGTCCAGCAGTGGACGACTATAGGCTGATAAGATGATGATGAAGCAACATTATCATAAATTTATTATTATCATTATTAATTTATTATTATAAACATAAAACAACTTACCAGATATATTTACAAGTTATTCTAAAGACAGTTCAGAGCAACGTCTTGCCGTGCCCAAAATCAGACAACTTCTGATCTGTCAATAATAAGTTATCCCCTTTTTTTAAGCTTGTGGGAATAGAAGGGGAAGAGAACCGAGTGGCGGAGAGGCGTGTTCGTCTATGACGTATCAACCGACTATCCAACAACTGTCAACTGACTCTCCAAATATCAATTGACTATTCAGCAACTATCAACTGACTATCCAACAAAAAAAAGGAATTATTTATAAATTAAAATTAAAAATATTTCTTACTCTCCCACATATAAATTAAAATTCGTGTAACCAACATACTTTTAACTAACCTCTCATTAAATAAAACTTTATTGTAAGATCATTTAAGCTTTTGTTATTATTGAGTGTCTAACAGGTGTGAAAACGTGTTAATAGTGTTAAGAGTTTACGTAGTATTTAAGGTTGTTAGTTAAATTACTGTATGTTTTCCTAATAAAATAAAATAAAATACTAGTAACAATGTGAGTTTGTGAGAGTGTAATATGTTCGTTACATCTTCACGTTTAATCTGCTGGAGCGATTTCGATAAAATTTGGCAAGGAGTTACCTGACATCCTGGATTAACACAAAAGTTACATATTACTTCGGAAAAATGTCTTATTCCCATGGGAAAATCAATGAATATGAATTTGCGAAGAATCGTTTAGTCTATGGTCTTGTACTGTTAATATGCAATTTACTTTCACCAAAAAACCGCAGGGCACAGCTTATTGAACTCAAACTCAAACTTTTTCGTTCAGAATATTTTTTTACAAATGTTTTCTAAACGTTGGTACTACTGGTGCCTACCACCGGTTGGGGAACTATAGCATTATGTTTGTAGTCACTAGTCTAGTCTTAGTACTTGTAGGTTTTTTTTTTTTTTAATTAAATAAGGGGGCAAACGAGCAAACGGGTCACCTGATGGTAAGCAACTACCGTCGCCCATGGACACTCGCAACATCAGAAGAGCTGCAGGTGCGTTGCCGGCCTTTAAAGGTTGATCAAGGATTAATAATATGCCACCCTATCGTTAGTAGCTACACCACTAGGATATTAATTCATGACACGAATTGCATCAGCAGCTGATGTCGTTGTGATTTGGGTTGTTCGCGCAAGGTGATGGACTTTAGCCGGCTCCGATATGCTCATTACTCACGTCGTGTGTTTGAGCAAGTCACCATGAATCGATCGAAGCCAAAATAATGAGTAATTTATACAAAAACATATTTTTTAGATAACAAGGAAAAAATAAAACATAGTAGTTAATCTTAGTTCTACCATTTATGTAGTGTAATGAGGATTTTCGATGTTTCATTTGCTACCAGGTGGAGCTATGTAGTCGAGAGGTCTTTTGTTTCAATTGCCGTGTCGGATATAATATGACAGCTATATCGTCAAGTTACTCACTTTTATTATTTAAAGACTCTACGGCTACATAGCTCCACCTGGCGACAAATACAATATCAAAATTCCTCTTGATACGACTTTTGAAAGCAACATAATATTCTGAAAAGTAGGTTATTTCAAAATCATACGACTCACTTTTTAAAGTTTTGGCTATTTAAGACGTAAATTACTACAATATTGGCATGCTCGTTTTAATTTAGGTATTCAGCATTAAAAAATGAAATTAATTAACGGAGAAAGAATCCAAAATGTGTTTTTAAGTCAGTGATAATTTCTATATTATTTACGAGATGGGATTATATATAGGTCTACCAGAATCTGATGGCAAAAAATGAAATTGACGCTATCAATACTGGGGAAATTGGAGCAAAACGTTTGATACTTTTTTTACTAATAGCGACTGATTCTGTGTGTGATACATGCAAATGTAAAAAAATATCCAATAATTATTAAGGATACCTATTTTTTGAAAATCTCCCATCCAAATTTGCTATGAGATTCTGGTAAACCCATACATTAAAGGACTCTACAAACTGTAATGAATAATTACCCCACAGTCCACACACACATAAATACACCAACTTGTATTGAAATTTGAAACATCAACAGTGGCTTAATCATCAGCAACACAATATTATAATCCTATAACCGTTTATTACAGCGGTGATGGATGCCGGTAGAGCTATTACGATGCCTTACTTGCAAATTGGAATAAACAACGTAAAAAAAATACCACTGATATGGCCTCTATGACCACGGTATAAGATATCTTAGAGATTCAGAGGTATAATAAAACAGAATGTCATGACAATATGTAGCAATCCACCTAGCTGTTATATTCGTCCTACGTCGACGACACATCACAGTTCACGCAGCGTGCGAAGTCTGCGAACTCTACGAGGTCACGGATGACGAGATTCGAGTAAGGAAACTGACAATGTTTTTATCAACCGATGTAGTCATAATATCGGTCCCAACTCCTAAATCCCAAAGAAGGGACATAATAAGAATAAGAATATTTTTATTTTGTCACCACACAACACAATCTGTAAATCAAAACAATAATACAGAATTAGTTTCTACAATACATACATTGTGTGATGTCAAAATTGGTCCAAGCTCAGCTATACGCAGCAAGTTAGCTAGTTAGCTCGCTGCACTGGTATTCTGTAAGGGCCAATGAGTGACTTCACCACAAAATAACGCGTAAAAACTCTATACTCTAATTAGTCTAATACTAATATAATAAACAAAAAACAAAGAAATAAGACAAAAAAAAACAATAATGAACAAACAAAATTAATAATATTTATCACTAGATGTCCCGCGCGGCTTCGCCCGCGAAAATTAGGAATTTTACGGAAACCGTACATTTTCCCATACTCCCTTCACGTGGTCCACTTTATATCTGTGCCAAATATTGCCATAAAAAATGCTCCAGTAGTGAGATAAACCCTTTCTAATATTTCCCCCGTTTTCCCTACATTTTCCTGAGTTTCTTCGGTCGTATTAGTCTTAGCGTGAATTATCACGCTAAGATAGAGATATAGCCTTACTCGATAAATGAGCTATCTAACACTGAAATAAGTTTTTAAATCGGACCTGTAGTTCCTGAGACTAGCGCGTTCAAGCAAACATACTCTTCAGGTTTATAATATTAAGTATAGGTTTTTTTAATTATCGCTTGACAAACTCGAGTCTCGATCTAAAAGACTAAAAAGTACCAAAAACAGGGTCATAATAGGCTCATAATCATAGGACGATGAATAGTATAATATGGTAGTGATGATGATGATGATAAATGTAATTTGCATAGCGGTAGCATAATATGCTTTCCGTTCTTAAAACAACACCGAAACTCCCAAACTTGTATCTATAAAGAATCAGGAGTTTTCTCAGCACCTTCCGAACCACGGTATACCAGGTATACCTCGGTGCAAAATCTTACTTGTTAGTAGCATAATTATGCTTAGAATACTTCTCACGAAACCGAAGTCACCACATGTTTTCCTATAAAGTTTGAGGAGTTCCCTCGATTACTTATGGATCCTTCATCAGATCACCACTTTTATGATTTTAATACCAAATTGAGATGATACCCTATATACCAAAAGAAAATTTTTGAAAATCGGTTAACAAACGGCGGAGTAATCGTTGAACATAAAAAAACGAACATAACACCTCCCCCATTTTGAAAGTCGGTTAAAATTGTAGCATAATATGTGTTATTCTGATGTATAAGCTATATTATTGTAAAGTTTCATTAAAATCCGTTCAGTAGTTTTTGCGTGAAAGAGTAACAAACATCCATACATCCAAACAAACTTTCGCCTTTATAATATAAGTAGGAAGTAGGATACTTATTTAACTAAGTACAAACAATAATAATTCATCACGAAAGAAAAACTAATGAACACACACCTTAGACCTCAGTCTTGGCCCCTTATGGCAAATACACTATGCAGTAGCCATCCTGACGTTAGCAATTTGTTAAGGCATGATGAAAGGAAGAAGAAGAAGATTCAAGATCTACATAAACCTGTTAAGGGTTCACGGCAGGCCGCCTTGCATTTCTGATCACCAAATCTGCTGCTTAAACTTGATCACTACGTACCACAGAATAGATAACACAGGTCAACAAAATCGAAAAAAAATTGTTGCCTGCAAACTAATAGCAGTTTCTATAAGAGTTTTGTGTGCACGATATATGTTTCTATGAAGTTTGCTTTCTATCAGCTCTCGCAATCTCGCATTTTAGCCCATTTCAGAATCACATTGCAGTTGAAAGTATTCATTTTTATTAGTTTTGATAAAATATGTATGCCAGAGGGAGATACTTCTTATTGAGAATGTAACTTGTTTCAATGAATTATGACTAAGTTCCCTAATGTTATGATGGGTTTCAAAATGCTTTACCTAGCTCATACTACGTGGAGTAACAATTTTTGTACTATCGGATCAACAAACAACAACCGATCTATTTCTATATCTAGGACGTTCCAGATCAGGGTTCAGGAACACGGTGACAGGCAACACCGTAGAGGTTAGGACGTTCTGAAAACATTCGATTCTTTATTTAAAAATAAAACAATGATTATTTTATTACTGATCTCCTTGTAGAGTATCTAATTATTTGTGTTAGGCTGGCCACAAACAGCCGGAATTTCATAATCGGAAATTCATATTATTAATTCAGAAAGACCGGAATACCATACAATATCAGTACGCTCCACACACATTCTGATTTTTTCAGATTATGAATTTCATAGATCGATCTGTAAGAATATGAATTTCCGATTATGAAATTCCGGCTGTGTGAGGCTAGCCTTGGAGTACTATAGTTAAGTGATGTATGTTATATCTTTAAACGAGCAATTCTTTTATATATTTATTATTGGAATCTCGGAATCGGCTCCAACGATTTTCATGAAATTTAGTATATAGGGGGTTTCGGGGGCTATAAATCGATCTAGCTAGGAATCATTTTTAGAAAATGTCATTTTCATCGAATACCGAGCAAAGCTCGGTCAAATAGCTAGTTATTATTTTATAAAAGATATTAATCAAAGAGAATGTCATATACTACGTAACTTTTTAATTGCTAAAGAAAACTTTTTTGAATTTCAATTTTAGAACTCTTTGGTAACCTAATCTAAAACCATAAAGTTAATATTACCTGATAGGTAATATTAACTCTCTGTCTAAAACCTCATTTGAACATCGAAAACTCTTGTTACACGTGAAAATGAACCACGCGAGATTTTCGTTGTGGGCTTACTCCACAACAAAGCTATGATAGGCTACGATTAGCATTTCTTAATGAAGCCCCATCTCGTGCAGCTATTTATTGGTTTAACGAGTTTAAGCGTGGACATAACAATCTCAGTGATGATCCGCGTGAGGGACGTCCTTCAACAGAGACTATTGAAGGTAACAACAGTGCTGTGCGAAGCATGATAGAGGAAGATAAGAGAGTGACCTATCAGCAGATACGGACAAGCGTAGGCATTGGTATGAGTCAAGTTCATAAAATATTTCACGAACTTCTAGGCGTCAGGAAGCTCTGTACCAGATGGATTCCCCATATATTTTAACTGACGACCACAAACGCCTTCGCTTGGACTGGTGTCGCCAAATGTTAGATAAGTTCAACGGCGGTGAGTGCGGTGACTCAAATGCTGTATTTGCTCCGTACACTGCGCGTGAGCGTGTACAGGATCCTCCTTCACCACGACAATGCTTCAGCGCACTCCGCAAAACGGACTGTTGAATTTTTGACTATAGGTGTCGAGATAATGAGTCATCCGCCATGCAGTCCAGTCCAGACTTTCAGTTATTTCCAAGAACTAAAGAAAAATTCGAGGTATTCGTTTTACGAGAGTGATTTGAATATTCGATTAAATAGCTAGGCGTGTGATTGAATGGCGTTGTTCAGTCAAATATCTTCGATTGAACGGCTATTTAAACCAGTTGACTGCGACATAATATTATGTACAGAGTTTTACAAAACAACGAATATATTTTGTTATGTGATATCTGAATATTGTGTTTTATAATATTATAGAGCTCATTGTGAAAGTAGCAACGCCAAAAAAGTTTTTTTTTTATAATTTTGTTACGGAAAAATTCATGAAGTACTTTGGGGCACTTCTCACAGAAACATTGAATTTTAAAGTGCTAGCTAACTCTTTCATCTTCTTTCTTCTTTTACAGTGAACTCTATATTGTGTAAGAGACACTAAAATACTATCTAAAATATACAGATATATTATATATACAAACTTTAAATATAAAACTATAAAAAGAAAAACTTGCCCAAGTCGTCCCCATCTGGCAGAGTGCCCAGCAAGCTGACAGCATTGCCACGTTGGATGGCAATTGCTATCCGCTGTGCCAGGTAGCTCCCAGCTCTGGGGTCTCGGGTGGCTTCAACAAGCTTCTTAGATATTCCTCTAAAAAGCTTATGTGCCCCCGGACCCCATGCGCCTAGAGTTTCCACCCCAAACGGTTCAAATTTAAGATCTTCGCTGAGGTTCTCATATTTGCGCCGCTTGAGGTTCTCTGCTTGGTTTGCGGCTGCGCCCGCACAGCTCGAGGTACACTGAATATGGGACGAGGCGAGTGTGTCGACACAAGTAGCGTCCCACACAAGGGCCCGACCCACATTCCAGGGCACCAGGGTCATTCCATCGGGTCTCTTGCCATCGTCGCGCGCCAAACCGGAGGGCTCCAGTATCGCTGGCACGCCGGCAGTGACAAGAGCCCGACGAATGAGGTCATTCAGGTTGTGATGCCGTGAAAAGCGTCCGGCACTTCGCGAGCAGCACAACCCGTGGTGACCATAGCTGTCAACGCGCGCGCCGCAAACACACTGATGGGGGACGACATGGGGGACACCAAGACGCAGGGCAGTGGCAAGACGGAATGTATTACGGTCCAGCAATGTTCCTGTGTTTTTAGATGGCAGTGCCTGCAGCCAAGCTCCCGACTCCCACCTCTCCACGGCCAAAAGTCGAGCCCGTTCTACGGCGCTGGTAGACGTGTTAAATAGTTTATTACGCACCAGTTCGCAGACGGGCTCGTCCCAGAGCCTTTGGGAAGATGTGTTCTTGGGAACCTCGCTGCCGGCACTAGCAATGTCCCAGGCATCCTTGGCCTCGTCCGCAAAGGGAATGACGAATGGGCAAGATGAGGGCTCTAAGATTTTGGCTATTACTGCGCGATTTGCGTGGACCGAGGACAAGAACGCCGGTAAAGCTGTGTCCGATGTTTTTCGTATTCCCAGGCCACCGAACCTTACTGGTAGTGTAGTTTGGGTCCAGGAACGTTCATCAAATTTTATGTTTAAAATTGTGGAAAGCGTATGCTTTAGGGTGTCATCTAAGCTATGGAGAAGTTCTGGGAACTTCCAGAGCTGACAACACCGCAAAGCATACGTAAATTTTGGAACGAATAAACAATATCGAATCAGAGTAAATGCCATGTGACTGTTAATTTGGAGAAGACGATCTAAACTTTCACTAAAATTCCGTGTTTTTTCATTTATATAGTCCGGAAAAGAATCGGCTAGAACAGGTGAACCCAAGAGAAAAAGTGCACTCTTCTCAATCACTGATAATTCTGGGGCGACGGCCTTGAAACTGGATATTATCTCATCTCTATCCCCACAATCATCAGGGACAAAAAGCTCACACTTCCCCAGGTTCAAATCTAGGCCTATAATTTTGAATTCGCGAATCAGAGTCTGAAAATCCGAAAGAACTGTAGATGCGTCGCTGGCAAGGGTGCCGTCATCTAGATACCACACGTTGAATTTGGAATTTAGGAGTTCGATGACCGGGTGAATAGCTAGACTGAAAATTGCTGGACCTAGAGGGTCGCCCTGTTGACAGCCAACTTCAGACTGGATTAAGTGGTTCTGGTAAATGAGTTTAGTGGGATCTCGGTAGCACTGTAACATGAAGGGTAAAATGGTGGGGGCTTTGGTTTTTATCTGTGTTAACATGGCGACCCTGTCTACAGAATTGAAAGCGTTTGAAACATCCACCTTTAAATATATACTATTTTTTGAATTTTGAACATGAGTGCGAAAAGAGTGAACGGCTGCCTCACAGCCACCTTTGCAGGCGAAACCAAGTTGCTTGGGTTGGAAATATGATGACAGAGATTTTATGGACCTGCAGGCTATCTTGGCAGTGAGGCGCTGGTATGTTGAGCCGACAGCGATCGGTCGAATGCCACCATCTCTCTTCCTCAGCGCGCAGAGGTTTGCTCCATACAGGATGTCTACGATATCTGAAGCAACCTCACCACGAAGCATGAGGTTGCACAAATTCGTGACCTCCTGCAGGAGTTTCTCTCCGGCATCCCCACAGCAACCGCTGGTGAGGTCCTTCAGATGCTGAGAGGTGATACCGTCGAGACCGCCTGCTGAACCCGGAGGAAAAGACATGATGGCTCCACGAACACTGTCGACTGTCGTTTGAAGAGGTGGTGTTCCGTCATGGGCGTCAGAAATGTGTTGAGAAGTCAGTTGATGGGGGTGTTTCTTTTGTAAGGCCGAAACGGTTTCTGGGGAGTTCGGAGCAATCGTGTCGCTGGAAAAGAGCAGCCGCGCAGCGCCCTTAATATCCCCCTCACTAATTTTATTTTCAACATTTTTAACAATATTATTTTTGCCTGAAGAACATAAAGGAAAATTTTGATTCAAAACAATATCAGAGGCGCAGTTCTTTTTAACACGGGAAGTGAGGGAGGTATTATCTTGGGGATCCCTAGTCACGTGAAGAGTGCGGTAGGGAAACGTCAAGAGGTTTTCCCAGGCTTGCCTCGAGTTTTCATTCACCGTTTTGTGGATAGTTTCGGCAAGCTTCTGGGCTACGGCTACTCTAGCACCCCTAGGGATCCGCCTAAGCACTGGGACAGATTGTTTTAATTTGGATATTGTTTGCCAAAAGGGTTCCCGTGCGGTAGAGTTCTGGGAAGGTGAAACTGAAGCATCCGAAGGAGAAGAGAGTAAAGGCTCCTTATGGCACTTACCTCTGTGAATACGTAGGCCCCTCTCACTTCTGAAATATCGGGGTTGGGGACATTGTGTACACTGCACTAAGATTTCAAGCGGCACGATCGCATCATCAGTGGACGTCCCTGCATCTTGGCTATTGCTTAACATTTACAACTTAAAAAGAAAAACGTTCTTAAAATAGCCTGAAATAAAGCTAAAAAGAATAAAACTATACGATAATAATAGTTAAAAAACAATAAAACTATAGAATAGAAATATAAACTAAGAAGATCAAAAGGAAACTTGAAACGGACGTCTCTTTAGGAGCGAATTTCACTTTCTGTGGCCGTACTATGAAGGGCTCCTCATGGTTTACTACTCCTGTCGAAGCAGCCAACGCGCTAATAAAGTCTTGTTGCTTGAGCGTATGCTTGTAAACATAATAGTTTTGTCGGTACATTTAATCTTAATACAGGTCCAAAATTTCGCTCTTCCACCTTTCACGGAATATCCTGTCAATAGGCTCGGATAACAGCAGAGACACTTATACATTATACAATACAATAGTCAATATAAGTACATACATTATACACCCTCAATTATTATCACTTTGTTTTGTTAAACTCTATATTTGGGTACATATTATAATATTCATCGTACGGACTATACAAAGATGTATATTATTAGTCTATTGTACTATGTATGGACACGTCGAGTCACGACCTGTGAGCTGTGATAATAATCTCGCGTTATCTTCGGCGCGACATCGAGACTTAAAAGTGAAAAACATTTGAAGTGTAAACAATAACCGGTAATATATATAGGAAACCGACGCTCCGATACACAGTTCCGACCGCGACCTCCAACCGAGCACTCAGCACTCAGCAGTCAGCAGACGCCAGACGCCCGCGCCCGTCCCGCGCGCCCGATAACACTTAACAGTCCGCCGACGGCCGAGCCCCGCATCACACGAACGCGATCTCGATACCGGTTTTGTGTTATGTTCTTGTCAATATTTTGCGATTAATGAGTGTTTGTAACATTGATTGAATACCTTTTCTGATAAAATAGTTACAGAACGAGCACAAAATGATAGTTTTAATACTTGTGGCGGCGCTGGTAGCCGCGCTCTACTATTACAGCACCAAATCTCACGACTACTGGAAAAAGAGGGGCGTCAAACACGACAAGCCTCTCCCCGTCGTGGGCAACAACGCGCTAAACTTCCTCATGAGGAAGAGCGTCTCCCAGTCCATCGAGGAGATGTACTGGAAGTATCCCGATGAAAAGATCGTCGGATTCTTTCGGGGTCCGTACCCCGAGCTGATAATCCGCGACCCCGACATCGCCAAGCAGATTCTGACCACCGATTTCTCGTACTTCTACCCTCGGGGTCTGACTAGCCGTCAGCCGATCATAGAGCCTATGCTGCGAAACCTGTTCTTCGCGGACGGGGACCTCTGGCGGCTGCTCCGGCAGCGCATGACCCCGGCCTTCACGAGCGGCAAGCTCAAGGCGATGTTCCCGCTGATCGTGGAGCGGGCGGAGCGCCTGCAGGCCCGTGCGCTGCAGCTCATCGCCGCCGACAAGGTGCTCGACGCGCGGGAGCTCATGGCGCGGTACACCACCGACTTCATCGGCGCCTGCGGGTTCGGCCTCGACGCCGACTCACTGCAGGACGAGAACTCCGTCTTTAGGAAAATCGGCGCGAAAATTTTTCAAATTAGTCCCAAGGACTTCGCGAAAAACGTCCTCAAGGTCTTATTCCCCTGGACCTTCAGGCACGTCAAGGGCCTCGAGAGGGTGGAGGGGGACATCATGCAGATAGTGGCCGAGGTGCAACGGCAGAGGAACTACAAGCCCTCGGGCCGGAACGACTTCATAGACCTCCTGCTGGAGTGCAAGGCGAAGGGGAAGATAGTTGGCGAGTCCATCGAGCGGGTGACGCCGGACGGCAAGCCGGAGGTGGCGACGCTGGAGATGGACGACGAGCTGATGGCGGCGCAGGTGTTCGTGTTCTTCGCGGCCGGCTTCGAGACGTCGTCGTCGGCGACCAGCACCACGCTTAACGAGCTGGCGCACAACCCCGCCGTGCAGGCGCGGGCGCAGGCGGAGATCGACCGCGTGCTCGCCGAACACGGCGGGAAGCTCAGCTACGACGCCGTCAAGGAGATGACCTACCTGGAGTGGACGTTCAAGGAGGGCATGCGCGTGTTCCCGTCGCTCGGGTTCCTGGTGCGGGAGAGCGCGCGGCCGTACGTGATCGACGGCGTGGCCATCGATAAGGGGGTGAAGGTGTTCGTGCCGCTGCAGGCGATGCACAACGACCCGCGCTTCTTCGCCGAGCCCGACCAATTCCGGCCGGAGCGCCACGACCCGCAGCAGTTCGACCCCGCCAACAAGTACGTCTACATGCCCTTCGGCGTCGGCCCCCGAGCCTGCATCGGTGAGTTACCTTGTCTTTTGAACTAATTTAATGAAAAAATATTATTATCACAACAAAATTTTTGGGTATAAAAGTCTAGTATTCGAAAAAATAAATTACATACCAGTACAATAAAATTGATGGTAGGCCAATCCCTATCCTAATCCTAAATACCATTTTGATAAGGCAAGATAAAATAATGTTATATTATAATGCCGTAATCTAGCCAATAAAAGACGTGGTAATGTTATATTTGTTGACTACGAGAGCAGAGTATTCCCAAATTAATATTGCCCATGCAAATCTTCGCTAATTGTCGTAATCACGAAAAAACTCGAATCTATGAAACGTAAGAGCCCCAAACAATGCACTTGCATTTTGCACCTTGTTCAAAGGAAATAGAAGTAAAGATCATATTTTAGCCGGTGGCTGTTCGCTGTCGCCGGTCCGTCTATAGCTATGTCCGCACTGTGCCTTTTTTTTGTTCATCAAATTACGAAATTTTCTATGCGCATTATCACTTTGGGAGCACTGTACAGTGTACACACATCAGCAGTGCACTCTGCTCTCGTAGTCAACAAAAATCCTATTGTAAAGACACATTACAACAGGATTTTTTCATTTTGCCAAAGCTTCACCTTCAATATGAGTCATAGATTACATAAGCTTTCACAGTTGTAGAGTAGGAGTTGACTCGAATGTTATTTCCTAACATTTTCAGTGCAGAGTTTTAATGTTTGCAAGATTTACATACTCACTTATTTGTACTTATCTCTCAAGTATACTTGTAGATTCATAAAACATTTTTGAAGCACTGTAAAATGTTTTACAATTTGTTCGTGAATCGTGGTATACAAATAGTAATTGATTTTAAGAGAAATATAGAGCACGCCGCACGATGCACCGTGGCGCCAGGCAAACGAACCTACCTCCCTATTTTTCCAAATTTAAATTAACCCTGCCTTGATCCCAGTTGCGGCGTTAGTTAGGTGGGGAGGAGACGCTAGGCGACCGCCCAAGGTGTCGGATAAAAGGGGCGCTGAAGGCAGACAAAAAGGGGCCCCGTATTTTCCTCTACCTACCAGCACCCTGGGCGCTGATGGAATCTCGCTCAGGGTGCTAGTAGTGCTAAAACCGGCACTGGCCTATCCGAACTCACCCTGAACAGCTATTCAGGAGTTGGGATCCTGATCCCACATTTATAAAGTTTTCCATTCAGTCGAGTGAAACATATTGTGGTGGTGTTGCAGGCGAGCGGCTGGGTCTGATGCAGTCTCTGGCGGGTCTGGCGGCGGTGCTGGCGCGGTTCACGGTGCGGCCCGCCCCCGGCGCCCCCCGCCGCCCCGTCGTCGACCCTACCTCCGGCATCGTGCAGAGCGTCAAGGGCGGCGTCCCACTCGTGTTCATCGAGCGCTCCGCCCCGCCCGCCTAGACCTCACCGAGAACAAGAGTCACTCCCGACGATACGATATCGATTTACGAGTCAGCTGTCTTAGCCCTTAACTGATACGATTTTAATTTACGAGTCTGATTAGTTTTAAATTGAGCCGCAGAATGATGCTAGTATAGCTGGCAGGAGTGAGAAAAGTCGTCGTTAGTTTGTAATTGAGCCGCAGCACGATTTTGCGCGTGTTTATAATATTATATTATGTCGGAACTCGGAACTCGCCTGTAGCAAAAGCTTTGAGATCGAGCGGATTTGATTCCGATTCTATCGGGATTCGGGAGTGATTCTCAACCGTCGTCACAAATTGAGTCCCATCACGATCGTGCGCTAGTGTTATATTACCTATAATATCGGGAGTACAAAATCCTACTGGGATCGAGTTAGTTCGACTCTTGATCGTGTCGGGGCTAAAGGTCCCATCCGAAACGTCAAACCTGAAAATAAAGCTACACGAACTGTTCAGTGCGATGAGCCACAACGCCCACGTTGTGTTGAAACAACCCTTTCCCCCTTGAAATCTTCTTCGGCTTTCGGCTTCAGACATTATACTATGCTTCGGATGTGTTATTTTTATATAGTCTTGAATGTATTGTCAGTGAAATAGGGAAGCTGAGTTAAATGATGCGACTGAAATTATTGTAGTTTTAATCTAAAGGTCGCAAGAGTAAGCAACGTCTAGTATTAAGTTCTTAACAAACTATCTATAATTATGTTACGTTCTGTCTCCTATGTAGATACAGCAAGACCGTAATAACACCAGAGACTAGATAGTAGTGTATACTCTCTGATAACATGATTAAATTATATTGTCAGCCATTTTTTTTTTGTCGGGAAATGCCATTATGCATCCCCGGCAGCGCTCCCCCCATCCCATTGTCAGCCTAGGATACATAATACTTGTAGTAGGTATATTGCGAGGAGGCGAGATTGTACAATTTACTTAATTGTGCACGTAAAATAAGAAACAGTGTGCTCTATGCACTGAAAGATTTAAGATAAGCTACGAACGCAGAATACAAACTGTTATCAATTGATTTATCAGTTAACACATTCAGTTATATTAATACAATTTACATAATAATATCTAATATATTATTATAAGTATATTAGATAATATTATGTAAATTGTCGCAGATATCTAGTTAAATTTGCCAGGTAATTAGACGCCTAGAGCTGTTCAATATCTATAATATTATTATATTATTAACATCAAAGGCTCTTTACTAACTTAAAACGCATAAAGTACCACATAATATTATTATTACTTACTAAATAGTTACTACGTAACTATAGTTAATAGTTCTGTACAGATGATCCCTGATTATTCGAATACTACCTATGTAAAAAATATTATTATTATATTTAGACGTTATTTTAATTTATAATTTATGATATGGCCATCAGTTGTTTTAAATTATTACTAGGCCATTCAAATTGGTTACAGGCCATTCAAAACTACGAAACTAAAGAATGTCCTAGGCGTTATTTATGGTGGCCGTATTTAAATAAGAAGCGACATAAAATTTATATTATACGAAATGTAATTTTATATGTTTTGTATTGAAGAAATTAAAAAGTGGCAACATCGTAGTGTCATCCCTTTTTTACCCGACTGCCAGGAGGGTTATGTGTTTGGCGCGTATCTTAATTCAGATTAATTTGAAAGGGATGACACTACAATGTTGCCACTTTTTAATTTCTTCACTTTCTTGACAGACTATAACTTATGTTTACAACATATTATGCATCGCTTCTCATTTTAAATACGACCACCAAAATTAACGCCTAGGACATTCTTTAGTTTCTACGGCAGGTATAAATAGTCAGTACTCAAGATGTATCTCAGTATCAAGACACGGTTCAGGCTCTGTGATTGGTTGGCTGTCAAAATCTGAACCAATTATAGAGCCGAACCGTGTCTTGAGACCGAGATGCATCTTAAGTACTGACTATTTATACCGGCTGTACCAATTTGAATGGCCTAGTCATAATTTAAAACAACCTTTCAAATCAATCTAAGAAAAAAGGGATGACATTACGATGTTGCCACTTACATAATTTCTTTACTTTCTTGACAGACTATACGTGATAAACTGATAGAAAAATGAGATATCGCAGAATGTAGAGACCGAGTCAAAATTCCATTTGATTCGTTAATTTTAAAAGTTTGTTACTGTGACCTGTGTGTACATTAGACAAAAATATTTTATGAATAAAAATACAAACTGTAATATTTTTGTTTCCAGAAACTATATTAACTTTTTAATTTACATTTATATTTAGAAGCCAAAAATCTGATCTGCTGGTAGTAATGGCACCAAATTTGAAATTACTACTTTTGCAAATCAGTTTTGAATTATATATCACTTATTAGTTATTAGATACTCATTTAAAGTAAAAAGGACTACCACAATATTATTTTAAATAAGAACCAGTATTTTTGTGGCCAATCATTACATTTTTTTGCGGTTTTATGCATCTACGTCTTATAATAATAACAGTACATTCGACAATCGAATTGAATATTCGAGTTGGTAGCCGGGGGTCGCGGGTTTGAATCCCGCCGACGGAACAAAAAGTTTTCAAAGTTCCTGGGTCATGGATGTGTATTAAATATGTGTATCATATAATAAAAATCTTAAATGTATGTGTAGTATAAAAGTATTAAATATATTTCTGTTGTCTGGTACCCGTAACACAAGTCCTTCAGGTACTTACCACGGGGCCAGACTGACGTGGAGTGAAGCGTCCTTAGATATTATTATTATAAAAAAAGAATTCAGATTTCAGGGTACCTACACGAGATTTTGCTGAAATTTGGCATGGAGATACTTTGAGTCGCGGGAAAGGACATAGGATACTTTTTATTCCGGAAAAATGTACGGTCCCCGCGCGATAAACGAGTTTTGTCGCAACGGAGTTGCGGGCGTCATCTAGTATTTTATACATGCAGGGCCTAAGGGTGGGTAATGGGTAGCTCCAACTTACTTTAACTATAACTGTAACTCCTTAACCAAAAAGTGCACTATAGTTATAACTTATAAGTTATAACTAGACATCGGATTATATGCACGATCAAAGTGCCCTAATATGCATGCAAGTATATACGATAAATGGCCAAAATATGAACAAAATATGCACAATCAAAAGTCACTTATTATAAAAATGTATTATTTTTGGAAGAGTTTTCCGGTGTTGCTCATAATAAATGCGCCAATTTTCATAAAATCCATTAAATCCAGGACTTTTTTCTTCTTTCCGATTGCAATCTTAGAGTTAGTGCCCATGGAAGTTCATTACCCACTTTATTCAAAAATTTTTTTCAAATGTGGCCAACTACAAAGAAACATTTTGTTTCTAGAAAGGTATTGTACTTCCGGTGTATTGCGGAAGTCTTTAAACAAGGATGGGCTACATATTTGAAGGATTTTGATCTATCATACCTCTGTTTCGTGGCCTCAGTGTGTATTATTATGATAGCTAGTTTGGAAATTACGAGGGCATAATATGGCCGAAATATAGTGCATATTTCGGCCATATTATTAGCTTAGCTTAGCGTGATTAAATATAGCCTATAGCCTTTCTCGATAAATGGGCTACCTAACACTGAATTATTTTTTTAAATCGAACCAGTAGATCCTGAGATTAGCGCGTTCAAATAAGCCCTTTCATATAATTTCCCCCATTTTTTCCACATTTTCCTCTATTTCTTCGCTCCTATTAGTCTTAGCGTAATAAAATATAGCTTATAGCCTACCTCGATGAATGGGCTATCTAACATTGAAAGAATTTTTCAAATCGTTGAGATTAGCGCATTTAAATAGGCCCTTTCAAATAATTTCCCCCCGTTTTTTCCACATTTTCCTCTATTTCTTCGCTCCTATTATACTTAGCGTGATAAAATATAGCCTATAGCCTTCCTCAATAAATGGACTATCCAACAGTAAAAGAATTTTTCAAATCGGACCAGTAGTTCCTGAGATTAGCGCGTTCAAACAAACAAACATGAAATTAAGAAGTCTCTAAACTCAATGGCCAAATTAAAAGCGTTTATGGGCTCCATCAAAAAAGTACTTCATCGTGAAAGAATGATCGAGGATAAAAACACCCTTTCTCGGATCAAGGCTTCGTCACAAACAAATCGACAGGCTTTAGCAATGGAGGCTTTTTTGAGGGATCCATCTACACAAACACCGGCAAATAAAAACAAAAGATATAGCTCCTATTAGTCTTAGTGCGATAAAATATAGGCTATAGCCTTCCTTAATAAATAGGCTATCTAACACTGAAAGGATTTCTCAAATCGGACCAGTAGTTCCTGAGATTAGCGCGTTCAAACAAACAAACAAACTCTTTCCAATTATAATATTAGTATAGATGTTATTATGATGATTTTTGTCTGTGAATAGTACAAGGACGAACAGTAGACCGTATAAAAATTTGTTCCGCCTTAATCCGTCTTTTGTACACTTCCGCATAAAAAATGATGTATTTTTATTTATTGCTATAAGCCAGGAGTTCCCAAACTGTGCGCCGCGTCGCCCTGGTGCACCGTGGAAAGGCAAGAGGGGCACTGTGAGTCATCCACCATAATTATCCGAAACCACAAATATTATAAAATTAAATTATAATATTTAATAATGTAAAGCATGTAGATCAGAGGTTCCCAAACTGTGCGCCGCGGCGCCCTGGTACGCCGTGGAAAGGCAAGAGGGGCGCCGTGAGTCGATCCTCCATCATTATCCATAACCACAAATACTATAAAATAAAATTGTAATATGAATAATTACACAAAGCAGGCAGATGATTAAATATTTGTTTATTATTTAATAAGGTGAAACAAGTAAATAATTACTTACATATTTATGCATATTTTTGTAATACATAGCTAGCTAATTTTTTCACAAAATCCTCAGTTATAAGTAAGTATGTGCTATTTAATATTTAATAATAATATTAAAATAAAATAAAAAGTATGGGGGGCTCCCATACAAAAAACAAAAACCACAATTTATGGCCTAATAATTTTGCTAATTTTGTTCTATAATGGTACGGAACCCTTCGTGCGCGAATCTGACTCGCACTTGGCCGATTATTTACTTATCTTCATAGGATATTGAGGTAAGTAAATGACAAGTATTGGTCAGATTAGTGTGAAAGCCAGAGAAAAACTAAAATGGCTGCCATTTTACAACCGTGCGAGAAAGAAAAAATTTGAGAGCCAATTTGTCGATAAAAAATGCCACAGCCCACACATCATATCGCGGCATGTGAAATCCCGATTAGCCGAGACAATAGTAATTATTATCATAAGGAGTCGATGTTGGAACAGTTGGAAGTAGTAGTAACTATAAGAAGTTCCCAGTGAAAGGATCTCGGTGATAATTTCGTCGGTCACGGAATTGTAATAAGTACACGGAAATTGGAACAGAAAGAGAAGGGACTGCATGTCAATAACCGACGATGCAAGTTGCAGGTCGGCGCCATTGGGACTAAGGACAGCAATTAATATTATTATGTCCACTCTACACCAGCCACCAGGGTCGCCGCGTCGGTCGCCGGTCTTTACCTCGTCACACGTGATTCGCGAGATAATAGACCAATACATAGCTAATAGCTATCACGTAAGAAGTAAAAGCCTTGACCTATCATAAATGCAATTTTAATAAGTTGTTACGACTCTTCTTCCCTTCCTCTAAAATTAATATTAAGTCTACGAATAATAAAAACTAGTGTCCGACCGAAACTGATTTCTCAGCCGAAACCGAAACCGAAACCGAACTTTCGGCCTTACTTTTAGTTTCGGCCGAAACCGAAACCGAAACCGAAACTTGGTAAAACATTCAAAATTATGATTATTTACTGAAACTTATTGATTTTCAACATAAATTACAATTTTTTAAACTAAAGAAAATGGACCACATTGAATTTTTTACTTTTTGCGACATTTCTTACCATAAAAATTATTATTCTTAGACTCGAATAGCTTTTTGTACTATATTCCGTATTTAATGCGATTCCAAGTAGATGTTTCGTCTCATTCACAGCAAATCCGATTTTTATCTTCTGAACGCCCAATATTCGAGTTTTAACTTCATAAAACACATATCCTGTCCTGTGTGTATAAAAAATTGTTAAGTTGACAGTTTTCACAGATATGCGTTTGGTTAGCTTATTTATCGTTTCTTGCTATTTGTTACTAAAACAATGTGACATGGCTCAAAGATGATAAAAACGTATAAAAATCATCAATCAAACGTATTAAACGTAAACTTAGATACATTAATCGCGATTAAATGAAGAATGTGAATCTCGTTTTGTTTCAAATAGATTTTCTATTTGAAATAAAACGAGATTCACGTCGCCATATAAACGCGTTCATTGTTCAATGAGAACTTAGTTTAATAAAACGTTTAAGTGTGATTGGTGAAATTCCCCTTAATGTATTATAACGAAGGATTACCCTAAGGAACAAGAGCAGAAGTTATTTGAAGTCTTTTACTTGGGTGCGATTGACCTAAAAAATAAAACGCGCTTAGTGTACACTAAATTGGTTCTACACGTATAAACGCCTTTATAGCACCAAATTGCATTTCACTAACATAAAGTTCACAACAAATCCGAGTTTTATCTTCAGAACGTCCAATGTTGCACGGTTAAACTTCATTAAAGCCATTAGAGTCCTGCCAGTGTAGTGTCATGGCGAATCGAAAATCATAGACGAAAAAAATGATGCGATTGGGTAGTTTATATATCGTTTCTTGCTTTTTTTATTTATCCCTGTAGGAACGCGTTTAATGAAAACTAAGTTTTATAAAACGAAGTTGTGCGATTGGTGAAATCCTCCTTTAGACATACTACTGAGCGACGTACTACTGAAAACAAAATCAATAATTGCAGTATATTTTTTTTATGGGAGACATGGACACGACCGCGGTCGAAGTTCAAAACGAAATGACTAAGCAAACTTGCAATTGACGTCACATTTTTTTTCTCCAGAAGGCGTTTTGCCACTATACCTCAAAAATATACTGAGGGCCGCAAGTGTGAAGCTTACGGGGAAGTTTGCTAGATAAGATTCTAGCAGGGCAGACGGTCTAAGTCCTAAGAGATTGCGTGTCCGAAAAAAAAGAGTGAGGCGAGATGATTTACTAAATAAATCTCACAAGATATATCCTAAGATATCTTATAATCTCACAGCAAACAAAATTCTTAAGTAAATAAAGTTCACACACAATATAATCAATTTATCATAACATTTACTAAATCGTTTGTTTGGGAATCATTGTTAAAATATCACGTAATTTGTCAACAGTTTTTCGGTTTCGGCCAGTTTCGGCTAAAAAATCTAGTTTCGGCCTTAGTTTCGGTTTCAGCCAAAATATAGCCGAAACTTTCAGCCTCGCCGAAACTCATGCGTCGTTCGGTAAACTTTGCAATTAACTCGTGCTTGCTTGCCAGCGAGGTCCCGGCTCAGTTAGACACCATCTATTTAATCGTGTTTTGAGATTATGTTTTCCAGATTTGTCCCAAATTAAAAATTTGGACTACGTTTTATGTTTCTCATTAAATTATCTAAACTTATTGTTATCGAAATTATATTATTGAATTTTATTTCTACAACAAACGCAGGCTTATTTCATATACATAACTGTTGGCAAATTACGTGCTATTTTAACAATGTTTCCCAAACAAACGATTTAGTAAATGCTATGATAAATTGATAATAATATTGTGTATGAACTTCATTTACTTAAGAATTTTGTTTGACTGTGAGATTATGAATAGAATAGAATATAATAGAATAGAATAGAATAGTGTTTATTTCCAGGAAATTCGTTTAACAATGGTTCTTAATATTTATGTATGTATCAAAATTTGTGCCTCATTGGCGTGGAAATATTGTCTAATTATTACTTCAAAACATTTTCTTTAGATCTTATTCTAATTAAAATGCAACGTGCCTTAAGTAACTACGTCTTATTTGAAAAGATCTTATTACATATTTTAACATAATATTATAACAGTAAAGTCAAAAGCATACATTAAAGTAATTTGATAATTACGTCATAGTGTTTAAAAATAAATAAAAGATTAAAATTAAAAACAAAATATAACCAGACGAAGGAGGAGAAGCTAAAATTCCGTGTATAAGTATGTATATTATATATAATATATATTAGGATATATCTTGTGAGATTTATCTAGTAAATCATCTCGCCTCACTCTTTTTCTTTTACCACGCGTTTTATTTAAATGTTTAAAAACTTTTGGTTTTTACTATGGACACGCAATCTCTTAGACCGTTCCTACCCTGTTAGAATCTATCTAACCCACTTCCCCGTAAGCTTCACTCTTGCGGCCCTCAGTATATTTTTCAGGTTTAGTGGCAAAAGCAAAACGCCTTCTGGAGCAAAAAAAAATGTGACGCCAACTGCAAGTTTCCATGTTTCCCATAAAAATAATATACTGCAATTGATTGTGTTTTCAGTAGTACGTCGTTAATGTCTCAGGGAGGATTTCACCAATCACACAACTTCGTTTTGTAAAACTTAGTTCTCATTAAACGCGTTCCTATGGGGATTTCAATCGTTCGTCGGGTTCGTTTTGTTTCCAATGGCTTTTATTATCTTCCCTTAATCACGATTAATAAATCATGTGATGCCACGCAATGATTTTACATGGTTTTATCATTTTGGAGTCTTACGTTATTTTATCAACAAAAAAGCAAGAAATGATACAAACTACCCAAACGCATCTACCAAAACTGTCATCTTGTCATTTTTTTCGTCTATTATTTTTGATTCGCCATGACACTACACCGACAGGACGTTTAGAACCGATTTAGTATACACTAAGCGCGTTATATTTCTTAGGTGAAATCGCACCTAAATAAAATGACTTGAAATAACTTCTGCTCTTGTTTCTTAGGGTAATCATTCGTTGTAATACATTAAGGGGAATTTTATTAATTACACTTAAAACTTCATTTTATGAAAATAAGTTCTCATTGAACAATGAACGCGTTTATATGGCGACGTGAATCTCGGTTTGTTTCAAATAGATTTTACATTTTTATTTTAATCGCGATTAATGAATCTAAGTTTACGTTACGTCACGCTATGATTTTTATATGCTCTTATCATCTTGGAGCCTTGTCTTGCTGTTCCTTTTTTAACAAAATAGCAAGAAACGAGAAATAAGCTAACCAAACGCATTTCTGTGAAAACTGTCATCTTAACAATTTTTGACTTAAATGTGTTTTATGAAGTTAAACTCGAATATTGGGCAATCAGAAGAAAAAATCGGATTTGCTGTAAACGTGTTTAGTTCATGTAGGTGAAATGCAATAAACGTGTTTATACGTTTAGAACCGGTTTAGTGTGCGCTAAGCGCGTTTAATTTCTTTGGTGAAATCGCACCTACTTGGAATCGTATATAAAGACGGAATATAGTACAAAAAGTTTCTAGGGAACATATTCGAGTCTAAGATTAATAATATTTATTTTAAGAAATGTCGCAAAAAGTAAAAAATTCAATGTGGTACTTTTTCTTTACTTTAAAAATTTGTAATTTATGGTAAAAATCAAAAAATTTCAGTAAATAATCTTAATTTTAAATGTTTTACCAAGTTTCGGTTTCGGTTTCGGTCAAAACTGAGAGTAAGGCCGAAAGTTCGGTTTCGGTTTCGGTTTCGGCTGAAAAATCAGTTTCGGCCGGACACTAGTTTTTATTATTCGTAGTATAATATATCCATATACGCAAGCGAAAAACTTTGTAACCCTTTTTACGAAAAATGGGAAAACGTACGTGCATGAAATTTTGCACAGTTATACTTAGTTTATATGGTGAAGGAGTGCATCGAACTAATATTATTTTAAAATTATACTTTTATCATACATTTTTTAACAAATAAAACATTACACACACTACAACACACACACATGAGAAATGACAGATTTTTGAGTGACAGGCCTATACATACGAATTATACTGACAAATTGAAAATGGATTATAGTTTTTTTATTGAATTTAAGATACTATTAGACAATGCTTACACGGCCAGTCTGAGATCAGCTAAAACCCAGAGACAAGAGTTGAAAAAAAATGATAAAGTCAATATTTTTTACAAAATGTAGGTAGTAATCCTAATGTCGTTGAAACTAAGGTCGAATTTCGACCATTGGGCGATCTCTAGTTCTTTTAAATTTTCATGCCGAACATCGCTAATAAACCGGCCAAGTGCGAGTCTGATACACACACTTAGACTGGGTTGCACCAGCTAACTTTAACCTTAACTATAACCGGAAAAATTGACAGATGTCGTATGAGAATATGGGGTGTTTGGACGCCATATTTAACTTTAACTTTACCCACGCTCATGGGCGTACCGAGGGGGGGGGGGGCAGCTGCCCCCCCTGGATCATGTTGACGTCCCTACTAAGTATATTATCTAGTACTTTTTATAATTTTACTAGCTGTCCCGGTGAACTTCGTGTCACTTTAAAACCTTCCCTGGACTTCTACGAATATTTTAATACTAAAATCAGCCCAATTTAATACTAAAATTTTGAGTTTTAGCGCGACTAACACATTTGAAAATCCATTTTTATATGTAAGATTATTATTAATTTTTTATTCTTTATAAACACCTAGCTTATGAAAAATCTGATTTGCCCCCTCCCCTGGCCCAGAACCTGGGTAATTTGCCCCCCCCCTGGCCCATAACCTGGGTACGCCTTTATTTATTTTTTTGAGCTATTAATGACAAAAATTTTACAAGTAAAGTCGGCACAAGCTCATAAATTATTGTGTACCTTCACATATTCTCTTAAAACACCGTCGTGTGTAATAAAATCTAGCAAGATTTTTGTTCAAGTTTGGCCTCAACCTACAGTGCGAGAGACCATATTGATTGTATTTCGATTTACCTCAAAATTCTAAATGAAATAATATAACTGCGCCCAAAATATGCACTTAACTGGTTTTAAATAATGTATAACAAGTAATGATCTTACTTATATATACAAACCCTCACTTTTTGCAGCATTGTCAGACGCACGGCGTGTTTTCGCGAAGTTGTTTTTAAATATTAATACTTATGTAAATCTTTGGTATCGTTTATTCGATCGGCCTTTAAAATGTTCACTTTTTGAATACTTACATCGAATCCAATAATTTTACAAATTACAAAGACAGTGTAAACCCAACGAGAAGCGAGAGTTCGCTGGATCCAAATCCCGACATGTATGCGGTTGTGCTTTTGCTGGCGGTTATCGGCGCGTTCTACTTCTATGGAACGAGAACTTACGGCTACTGGAAGAAGAGAGGCGTCAAACATGACAGGCCGATACCGTTTCTGGGTAACAGTGCAAAGAACTTTCTGATGCTGAAGAACTTCTGCGACACGAGCAGCGAACTGTACCGGAAGTACCCTAGGGAGAGGGTCGTCGGATTCTACCGCGGCACCGACCCCGAGCTGATAATCAGGGACCCCGAGCTGGCGAAGCGTATTCTGATCATGGACTTCTCTCGCTTCTACCCGCGCGGCCTGCTGCCCCAGCGGGAGGTGGTCGAGCCCCTGCTCCGAAATTTGTTCTTCGCGGACGGCGACGTGTGGCGGCTGCTGCGCCAGCGCATGACTCCCGCCTTCAGCGGCGGTAAGGTGAGAGCCATGTTTCCCCTGATCACCGAGCGCGCGGAGTGCATGCAGGCGAGGGCGCTGCGGCTGGCCGCGGCGGACGACCGGGGCCGAGTGGACGTCAAAGATCTGCTGACGCGATACTCCACCGACTTCATAGGCGCCTGCGGCTTTGGCCTGGACGTCGGCTCGCTAAGGGACGAGGACTCCATCGTCGCGAAGATGAGCTCCAAGATATTCCAGCACGGAGTCAAGGAGTGCATCGTGAATCTTCTGAAATCGTCGTTCCCCTGGGCCTTCAGCCGCGTCAACAGCATGGCGAGAGTGGAGGGAGACATAAAGTACATCGTGAACGAGGTGCAGAAGCAGAGAAACTACAGGCCGTCTGGCCGAAACGACTTCATCGATCTCATGCTGGAGTGCAAGGCGGAGGGGACGATCGTGGGAAAATCGATGGAGTGGACGACCCCCTCGGGCGAGCCGGAGGTGGCGACGCTGGAGATGGACGACGAGCTGATGGCGGCGCAGGTGTTCGTGTTCTTCGCGGCCGGCTTCGAGACATCGTCGTCGGCGACCAGCACCACGCTCAACGAGCTGGCGCACAACCCCGCCGTGCAGGCGCGGGCGCAGGCCGAGATCGACCGCGTGCTCGCCAAACACGGCGGGAAGCTCAGCTACGACGCCGTCAAGGAGATGACCTACCTGGAGTGGACGCTGAAGGAGAGTATGCGAGTGTTTCCGTCGCCGGGCTTCCTCGTGAGGAGGTGCGCTCGGCCGTTCACCGTGGACGGTCTGACGATAGACGAAGGAATAAAAGTATTCATTCCCCTGGCGGCCCTGCACAACGATCCCCAATATTTCGACAATCCGAATGAATTTCGACCTGAACGATTCGACCCCGCACATTTCGACCCTAGGAACAAGTACGTCTACATGCCATTCGGAATCGGACCTCGCGCCTGTATTGGTAAGTTTTTTAGTTTTTAGTTTTAAACTACTAAACTGCGAATAATAAAAACTATGGAAACGTAACTCCCGAAGCTCCCATACTTCAACCGTTCTGAGTTTGGTTCCTTTTGATTATGATAAAAATTAAAAACTTATATCATGTACTTACTTATTGATGTAATTACAGTACATTTAATTTTTAACCGACTTCCAAAAAACGAGGAGGTTATATATTTGGCTGTGGATATTTTTTTTATTTTTTTTTTGTATGCTCGACCACTACTCCGCCGTTTGTGAACCGATTTTCAAATTTTTTGTTTTATTATATTAGGTTTCACTATAATTTTTGTTTTAATGTTTTTATTTTAAATATTTATTACAAACTAGATGACGCCCGTAACTTCGTTGCAAAAAGTCGTTTATCGCGCGGGAATCGTACATTTTTCCGGGATAAAAAGTATTCCGGACTCAAAGTACTCCGTACCAAATTTCAGCACAATCAGTTCAGCAATTTGAACGTGAAAAGGTAACAGATAGACAAAGAAAAGTCGTCTGTCTTGTCTTTGTCTGTCTGTTACCACTTTCGGATTTATAATATTAATTAGGGTGGGTTGCACCAGAGGCGTGGTTAAAGTTAAGGTTAAAGTTATAGTTATAGTTAAGGATTTAGTTTTAACTTTAGCTTTAACCTTAACTTTGACCGGAGAAATTGACAGATGACAGCTGGTCCAACAAGGTTATAAATTAACGTGGGCGGGGGCGCTGCTAGTAAAGGAAAACTGTCAAAAATGGCGTTATTGTATGATGACAGCGTTAGTTCCTTTTTTCGCCACGTGCATGTAAAACCTTGTCGAGCTCTATGGTTATGGTTAAATATGGCGTCTTGATGGCGTCCATTTTTAACTTCAACCAAAGATTTGACATTTTGCATTGTAGTTAAAGTTAAAGGTATAGTTAAAGTTACAGTTATCCAACCTTAGTATGGATTTTACTAGGAATTAACAAAACGACAGATAGTCTAGACTCTAGGTAGCAGCTAGTAGTAATAATTAACTACTAACTATTTGCTACCAGAGTTGTCATATTTTGTGTACACTCTGTGTTTTGTTGCAGGCGAGCGGCTGGGGCTGATGCAGTCGCTGGCGGGTCTGGCGGCGGTGCTGGCGCGGTTCACGGTGCGGCCCGCCCCCGGCGCCCCCCGCCGCCCCGTCGTCTCCCCCGCCGCCGACCTGGTGCAGACCATCTGCGGGGGCATGCCCCTCACGCTCATCCCGCGCAAGACGATCTGAGCGAGTCGGCCGACCGAGAAGCTAAAACAAAGCGGCCGACTCAACGTGCCCCGATACTTTTAGTTTTATCTTAATATCTAATTATACAGTCTACTTTTATCCGTATTAAAAATATTGTGTAGTGTCAAGCGTGCGCGACATCGCGTCGCGTAATGCGAAAACACTGTTATTATAACAGCGTTTTCACATTACACGACGCGATATTATCGTGTCGAGTGTCGGCAGTCAGTCAGGAGTCAGGAGTCAGGACCAAGAATCAGGACTCACGACACTTGCTCGTTGCTGCGCGATATCGCATCTGTCACAATTATTAAGAGACCTTAGTTTTAATATAATATGTATATAAGACCGTGACGGCCGGCGCGGCGCGTACCTGGATGACCGAGCTTTGCTCGGTATCAATGAGTGTTTGCTCGGTACCTATAGCAAACACTCATTGACTTCATGCTACTTAACAACGCCATCTGCTGGAACAGCTTTAGCTGTTGTTAAATCAATTAGTTGCTCACATAATAGTATTATTATTCGCCAATAGATGTCAGGCAGAGTCATATTTTTCAGTTTATCGATTATCGATAAAACACGAATAAAAAGACTGAGATTCCAAGATTGAGTACAGAAATAGTTAAGTTTTAGCCGAATTCGGAAAAAGGCACTATTAGATAAGATTATTTTTAACAAAAAATTAAAACCGACTTCCAGGGTAAAAACAATAATAATTTATAATGAACAAAAAAGTATTAAATAATTTAATAATTCTTACTCTTTGAAGTGCCTTAGGCATAATTCTCCTAAACCTCAACTATTTCTGTACACAATCTTCATTATTTTGAAGACGGTACCAACTAATAATACTGAGTTCTATGACAAAATATTTTTTATATTTAAAACTGGTACCGACTTCAAAATAGTTGAGGTTTAAGAGAATTATGCCTAAGGCACTTCAAAGAGTAAGAATTATTAAATTATTTAGTACTTTTTTGTTCATTATAAATTATTATTGTTTTTACCCTGGAAGTCGGTTTTAATTTTTTGTTAAAAATAATAATTTCACACTTTTTAGTCATTTATAAGTTTTCCTGTACAGACTAATGTGTTATGCTTAGTGACTTTGGATCCAGGATACACTTTCATGATGTGAGAACTCATTGTCTGAGATCACTACCACTTCAGAATTGCTAAGCAACTCCAAGCATATACCACTGTATAATAATTCATAAATCAAAAAACTATAAAATAGCAGGCGCAAAGGTTCGGCTCGTACGCTTTCAGTCACACGCTTTGCGCCTGCTATTTTATAGTTTTTTGATCGTCGTTTTTTTATACATCAATTAAATCGAGTCAAAAAAACGAAGTGCCCTAGATATATTCTTTGTCTTTAATTCAGTGCAAAAATTATCTGAAAATTCCAAATAATTTGGACATAGTATGGAAATTTCGTTAAAAGAAGAGGTAACTTTGGGATTTTTTTCTATCGAGTGAAGTTCATGATATTGTGTAATGGAATATAAATTCCACTGTGTTGGATCCTTAACTAACACATATTTTTTTTTCAGAATTTAAATTACGATCTTTTTGTGTCTACTGTCACTTTTAATTCTAGAAAATCGTCCGTTTCTGGGAATACAGGGCCTTAAAATTAATGTTCATACGCCTGTCTTTAAAGGCTCTAAAGTAATTACACTAATGAAAACTCATCAGCTCAACATAATATTATAATACTAGCTGTTGCCCGCGACTTCGTCCGCGTGGACTTCAGTTTATAGCGCGCAATTTCAACAAAATTGGTGTCAAAAGCTTTTATAAAAAAAACCCTGGTACCCCTTAAATCAAAACAGCTGTGCAGTGTGCACATAATATTTCATTTTTTTTAAATTAAACTTTATATTTTATGCCAAATTTTAAAGCTCATTTAGCCCCCCAATTACACAACTTTACCCACAAACTATTTATCATTGATAGGTTTAAGGTTACGTCACTGTATATAATATAAGGTACTGACTTATTAAATAACGTAAAGAAGAAATAACAATCGAAAAAAATCGAAAACCAGATGTATGATGATACCACCTCTTATAGAAAGATGTTGGGCAAGCGTTAGCGCGATGTAAGAGACGCACGGCGCCATCTAGTATGAATTTTTGGAACTAACTTAATTTGAACAAATTTTCGTATTTTCACCCCCTTACAACCCTTTTTTCCAGTAAAAAAGTAGCCTATGTCCTTTCTCAGGCTTTAGATTATCTGTATACAAAATTTCATTACAATCGGTTCGGTAGTTTTGGCGTGAAAGCGAGACAGACAGACAGACAGACAGACAGAGATACTTTCGCATTATAATATTAGTATAGATTATGCTCAAATATAACTATAATCATCCGTATAAATTTTAAGGAGATTAGCATACCTCAAAGATCTCATGATCAAATTGCTAACTTGGTAACCTAAACACCAAGGTCGAATCATTTACATTGAATTAACATTATAAATTTTTAAATCGTTCGACAAATTCGGGTTTCGATCTTAAAGACGATTAAAAGTATCAATAATAGGGTTAAGTATAATTAGATAATTCATGGTCTGGTGACTGGTGGTAGTGAATGATGATGATGATGAATGTAACTTGCATAGTAGCATATGCTTTCAGTTCTTAAACCAACTCCGAAAGCCGCAAACTTGTATTTATAAGGAATCCGGAATTCTCTTAGCACCTTCGGAACCATGGTATATTATCTAATTGCAAAATCTTGCTTTTTGGTAGCATATGCTTAGGATACTTCTCATATAATCGAAATCACTATATGTTTCCATATAAATTTTGAGGAGTTCCCTCGATTACTCATAATATATGTATGGTGTGGTGATGATGATGATGATTAATTAAATTTGCATAGTAGTATATGCTTTCAGTTCTTAAGACAACGCCGAAACCTCCGAATATGTATCTATAAGGAGTAAGGAGTTCTGTTCACCAACTTCGAACCATGGTGTATTCTGGTGCAAAATCTTACTTTTGGTAAAATATGCCCGAAATACTTCATATGAAACCAAAAAAACCATATGTTTCCATTTGAATTTTGAGGAGTTCCCTCGCTTACTCATGGATCCCATCATCAGGTCACCACTTTTGTGAAAATGGGACCAAATTGGAGTGAAACCTAATATAACAAAATAAAAATTTTGAAAATCGGTTCTCAAACGGCGGAGTAATCGTTGAACATACATAAAAAAAAACATATCCACAGCCGAACGTATAACCTCCTCGTTTTTGGAAGTCGGTTAAAAAAATATTTAATACTTTTTAGTTCATATTATATGGATGTTATTATTGTTTTTACCTTGGAAGTCGGTTTTAATTTTTTGTTAAAAATAATAATTCCACTCTTTTTAGTTACCTAGTAAACTATCGCGTACTATACTTAGAATAATAATCCTGTATATTATTATCCTACGTATCTTATTACAAGCTCACCAGTGAGCGAAACACAATAGAATAACAATAGATTTCCAAGAATCCATGATCGAAGGATTAATAGGAGTATAATCAGTAAAACCGTTTCGGAGGAGTAAGGTAACTAACATTGTGACACGAGAATTTTAAATAATTTATGAAGATGAGAAGATGTACTTATTCATTATATTAAATATTAATATTATAAGGCACTTATTTAAAGGGGCAGTTGTAAATTGCAGTTTTGGTAAGTTAAAAATTATAATAACTAATTAAGCAGTTAAAACTAAGCAGTAAAGTAAACAAAAATGAGTTGTAAAAAATAATGAAATGGATCATGGAAAACATTATTGAACAGTAAAATAATTAAATGAGTGGTAATAATTAATAAATGAGCGGTTACGTGTGGGCAGTAACGAATCGGAATTCATCAGTAAGAAATCTCATTCTAAGCAGTTCTTTAAACAATGAGGTGGTAAAATATAATAAAATAGGTAAAATATAATAAAATAGGTGCGAGTCAAACTCGCCCATGGAGGGTTCCGTACCATTATAAAGCGAAAGTAAGACGGTCGCCGGCTACTACCGCAGCACGCTCGCTGCGCTCGCTCGGCTCCCTCTGTGTTGTGGTCTAAGTTCTAACCTAACCTAACCTACTCTTGGACTTTCGGGATTGTGTTTGTTTTTGCTTTGGCGGGGGGCTGCGCTCCCCGAACCCCCCTTTCGGGGGAGCTGCGCCCCCCTTCCCCCGCTACGGTATCCGTGGTTAAATAGGCCTTCTGTTAAGTAGTTATCGAACCGCTCATTCCATCATTTTTACCGCTCATTCATTTATCGAAACGCTCATTCCATCATTTTTACCGCTCATTCAGTTATTGGACTGCTCAATTATTTTTTTATTACTGTCCATGTTTTACAAACGTCTATGTTTTAAAAACGACACAAAATCGCGGAACATTTATTACATGAGGGTGATTCGGAAACCTCGAGGGGTTAGGTTAGCTAAGCTATCTACATTTTTTTTAACGTAACTTTCCTGATCACCCTGTATACACAATCTGTGAAAATTTCAGAAATCTAGCTATAGCGGTTCTTGAGATACAGCCTGGAGACAGACAGACGGACAAACAGATGGACAGACAGATAGGCAGACAGACATTGATGCCTTAGCTTAGTAATAGGGTCCCGTTTTTACCCTTTGGGTATGGAACCCTAAAAAACATCGTGAGGAAAATATCATGTCCAAGAACCTTATTTTTTTTAGCACTTTTGATATTATTGGTTCCACAGGCAGTTTTTACTCTGATAGAGCTCAATGCTAATAAGGGAGCAGGCCCAGACTTGCTTCCTCCTTCTTTCTTAAAACGTATTGCCAAAGAATTATCTACTCCATTACACATCATTTACAATATGTCGTTAGTGTGTGGTATCTTCCCTGATCGATGGAAGACTGCGCATATAATCCCGATATATAAGTCTGGAGACAAATCCAACTGTACAAATTACCGTCCCATTAGTATATAATCATGCCTTGGAAAAATTTTTGAATCTTTAGTATACAACCATTTATATAATCACTTCAAACCAATTCTCTCTGACAAACAACATGTTTTTTTTAAAGGTAAATCAACGGTGACAAATCTACTAGAGTATAAAACTTTTCTTTGTCAGGCCTTTTCTGTCAGTGGACAAGTAGATTCAATATACACAGATTTTTCCAAGGCCTTTGACAAAGTTAATCATCGTCTGCTTTGTAAAAAACTAGTATCATATGGTATACACGGGAATCTGTACAGGTGAATCTCGTATCTCGTATCTCAAGAATAGAACTCAGTTGGTCGCAATAAAGGGCTATATCTCTTTACCTACTACAGTTGGATCGGGAGTTCCTCAAGGCTCTCATCTAGGACCCCTCTTTTTTGTTGTTTTTATCAACGATTTAATCGCAATATTAACTTGCAAATGCCTTCTTTAAGCTGACGACTTAAAACTTTTTAAATTTATAGCCAATATAGAAGATTGTCAAGCGCTCCAACAAGATATTGATAAAATATCTGAATGGTGTCAAGCTAATCGCATGCATTTGAACATTACCAAATGTTCGGTAATAACTTTCACCCAAAAACGTTATAAAGTTACCTGGAACTATAATATCAACGGCCAAGGCAAATCAAATGCAGGGATTTGTTCTTAGAACAACAAAAGAATTTAGAGAGCCTAGAAGTGCTCTATATTTATATTCAGCCCTAGTGAGAATAATCTTAGAGTACGGGAGCCCTGTATGGTCACCAAATTACCAAACACACATAGATAACATTGAGCGAGTTCAAAGAAAATTTCTCAAACTCGTTAGTTACCGACACAACCCGGGCCGAACAAGTTCAAAATACCACAACAGGCTTTTAGAATATGAAATGGAGACCCTTGAAAGTCGACGCATTTATTTCGATTTAATATTATACTTTTACAAAATTATTCATTATATTATAGAATCTCCGGATCTCCTCTCAAACATCAACTTTAATATTAAATTTAGCGCTCGCAGGGCTAAACGCACAAACGTTTTTGCTCTGCAAGTGTATAAAAATAACATCTCCTACTTTAACCCGTTGACGCGCATGGCCAGGCAATACAATGTTTTAGCTAAAGATTATATTGAATTGGACATTTTTAATAAAAACTCTAAATCATTTTCGACAATTCTAAAAGACATCCTCCATAACACGCTCCATAACCTGTTTATTCTGAACAACTTTGAAGTCACAGACGTAATATTTTTTTTACGTCCGTGTTTGAAGTATGATGTTTAATATAATATTACTACATAACATAATATCATGCTATAATTATTAATATAGTATTATAGGAACTTTAATAAATTTAGATTTGTTGTATGCACATAGTTTTACGTTACAATCCAGCTTAGATACCAATGTAAACAACCGCCTTATATTATTTTGATTGTACTGTGTATTGTGCTTTTCAATAAATAAATAAAAAATTAAATGTTTTCTCGATACTCATATTGTTCGCCATTTCGTCAAGTTAGATGTTAATTCGTAACAAGGAAACGTGTACCGTACCACAATAGACATAACTACTTACTCTGCGTGTGCTCGCCGCTCCGGGCGAACTGATCGCGCGGCCTATGTGTGGATGGAGCGCAAAGCTTATAACAAAATAATATGTCCTTTGATCTTTCCGGCACCGTGCGGTAAGCTCGCAAACACGTCGGCCAACGTCTAAATACCTACCGCCAACGCGCGGTAGGTATTTAGACGTTGTTGTACACATTGGGCCAGTGCGCCGGCCAACGCACCGAAGTGCCATATTAAGAAAAAAAAACACAAATGTCAATACTCAATTCACAATTGTCATTTGTCAATCAAATATCAATTCCCAAAAACTTGGTTTTGCAAAACTTTGAGTGCAAAAGAAAATTCTAAAAAAGAAATTATCGTAAATTATCCTTATTATTATACTATATTTTAATCCTAGAAAACGTGGATTTCTAATTCAAGTGCAGCAACCCAAAGATATGGAATTGGTGAGTTGCTAAAAATGGTAGCATCAATTCTACATTGTAGACTACCGACCCAAGCCACGGTGCTTATCACAATAGAACAAGGCGAAAGAAGGCTGAAATGGCTTGTTTTACTTTAGATTGTTCATGAACTTCAATTATTATAATAGTCTCTGTACCAAACATTGACTTTTAAAACTTGTCTACTTATAACCTAAAAATAAGATTAGAAATACTTCACAACGTAAATATAAAAAATAACAATATGACCATCCATAAGCACAGAAATTTATAATTTGTAATACTTAATGTGTTTGTTGTAACTTATCAGAAACTACCATTTGGATTTTAATAGTCAAAACGGTAGTTTTGATAAGTCTTAAGTTTTTCAAACAGCTAGCCCTTTGACTGAACAACGCCATTCAAGCACATGTCTAGCTTTTTAAGTGAATATTTAAGTCACTCAAAACATTCAACACTACAGCTGATTCAAAAGCTGCAGTTTGATTGAATTAGTTCAGCGCTCACCACCGTGGTGCTAGGTGTGTTTTGTTTACAATATGGCATCAACTAATCGATGTTTTCTGGTTGTATTAAGATATTTTTCGTAAATATACGTCCCAAGTATTATTAAAGAGACAAATAAGGGGGCACATATGAGTAAATAAAAATTTAAACCAATATTTGAGGAGAAATTGCCGGATTACTAAATGTATCACCAAGGTATTTATTGCAATTGTGTTCAAAATGTTATCATTACGCTTCCCGCCCGCCATTAGAATCCCGCCGACGGAACAAAAAGTTTTCAATGTTCCTGGGTCATGGATGTATATTAAATGTGTGTATCATATTATAATAAAAATTTTAAATATATGTATAGTATAAAAGTATTAAATATATTTCCGTTGTCTGGCACCCGTAACACAAGTCCTTCAGGTACTTACCACGGGGCCAGACTGACATGGTGTGGAGCGTCCATAGATATTATTATAATAGCACTAAACTAATGGTTGCCTTAGTTAATTTACCATTTTACCAGTTGGCTAAGCGTCATCTAGCTGTAGTGTTGTATGTTGCAGTCAACAAGTCGGCTAAACAACGTATAGCCGTGTGATTGAATTGTTCAGTCAAAGGGCTAGCTGTTTGATTGTATGGCTTTTTTACCAGTCGACTGCGACATATATTATATATTTTAATTTGTACTGACGAAAAAGCTTTTGCAGTACTTCCAATGTAGATGTGATAGTATAGTCATCACACTAGTAATTTAATATATTTTATTTAACATGCTCGTTATATGTAAGTTTATCTGTACATAAATAATAATAAGTTCGAATCCTGCCGATGGAACACAAAGTTTTCAATGTTTCTGGGTCTTGGATGTGTATTAAATATTAATTATTATCATAATATTATTTTAAAAATCTTAAATATATGTATAATATAAAAGTATTAAAATGTATATTTTCGTTGTCTGGACACGTACGCACGCACGGAAGCAGACTGACGTGGTGTGAAGTGTCCATAGATATTATTACTAACTAGCTATTTGACCGAGCTTTGCTCGGTATTCGATAATTCCTAGCTAGATCGATTTATTGCCCCGAAACCCCCTATATATATATTTATTTATTTATATATTATTGTGTGTTAGTTGCAGGGTTCAGCCATGATGACCGCTGGTATGGCTGAGCCGACACTGCCGGGGCCGGACTACGCGGCACTAGCGGCCGGCATGCAGCAGGGAATGGGAGCAGGCATGCAGCCAGGCATGGGAGCGGGGATGCAGGCGGGCATGCCGCTGAGCATTGGAGTGGGCATGCCAGGGGTAGGCGCACAGGCGGGAGGCTCGCAGGCGGGCGGTGAGTGTGCGGCGGAAGCGGGCGGCTACTCTGTCCCAGCACGTCTAACGCTCCGGCGTGTGCTCGCTGTTGCAGGCGCGGAGCGGCGCGGCGGCGGCCGGGCGACGTCACCGCACCCCGAGACTTACACTCACTCAGTGACCACCGTTCTGCTTTCTGTTTCAGGCTAGATATAAGTTAGGTTTTTGCGAGGCTGCGCCCGCGCCGCCCGGAGCGCCGAGCCCTCGCCGGCCACACAATGTACCTACTTTGTTATTTCATTACTGTGTTGTCTGTGCGAATGATGAGTGCTCGAGGCCTGACAGAATGTAACAGATGATTACGATAGATATATACAATTCGAACTAACCTCACAAGAGGAGACACAAGAAGTTTCATGTCTTTGTGGAGTAAAAAACACTCCAATCAGTTCCTACTATTTCAAGTTTTATTCATGTAGAGGTAACTAGAGCAATTGTATCTTAACTGTGTGTATGTGTATAGTCGGAAGAGTGTTTATGTCAGAGTGTGTGCTGAGAGTCTTGTGATTTGCTGATCCGCTGTGCTCGGTACCTGCTATGCGACACATAATAACACTCGATACCTAACGTATTAGGTACTAATGACTCGTACAATAATTTCCAGAATCTAAGTACACATATTTTACTGCTTAAATCTGAAGATAAAATTTAAAATTGGATCTACATAATACTGAGGTCTTCACTATCACACGCCTGATTTTGTAGTATTCAACTTGTACTATTTTCTGCTCTAACATAAGCAGTAAATGTGGTGTATAGTTCCGAAATGATTCAGCGACAGAGCTGCGTGCTGCGTTTAGCTATCGAGTGTATGGTGGCTCGGGCGTACCGAGCGCGGCGAGCGGCGGCGGCGGCGGCCGAGTGTGACGTCGTCTTGTGTTGCAGGCTACCCCGACGCCCCAGTGTACGACCTGCGGCAGGTCGGCGATGTCTACACAGGTAATACATACCTACGTCATGTATAATATTGAGCATGTGAAATAGACGTCATGAAAGTCATATTTGAAGATGTGAGTGGAAGAACACAATAACAGTAAAAAAAAAATCCGTTTTTTTTGCATAATTCATAAATGAAGGCTATAGGGCCAGAAAAATGATTTGAAATAAAAAAAATGTGCAATTTATGTGTAGCCTATGAAAAATGTGCAGTTTATGTAAGTATATTACACATAACCCAGGTGATGAATTTGAATTTTGATCAACCTTGTAACTACAAGGTTTGTTCAAATTATAAGGGAAAAATAAGTAAATGTCCGTATGTTACAAAATGTTAGTTGTCATGTCCTTCAAGTCACGTCTTCATTTGTCCAAAACTTCCGCTTCCTTTCCTGTTGTCATCTGCGCGCGGATCTGATCCGCATGCGCCTGCTCCGGGCCGCTCGCGTGTTACCACTTGTTGCTACTTGCCCGCCTGACAGACAAAACGTCTATGAAACGATAGGATGCGAGCAGCTTGCATGCCGACCAGATCAGCGAGAGTTAAAGTGCGACAAGGCTTTATAAGAACGTGGGCGGGGGCGATGCTGATAAAAGGACAACTGTCAAAAATGACGTTTTTGTATGATGACAGCTAGGGAATGCAATCCCGCAAGATAATTTCAATCCCGGTATTGGTCTTTCAGCGCTGCTGCTTTCACAGTGAACTCTCTATGAGGAACACGTACACACCCTAAAGTATTATCACTTATTTTTGTTACACCCTGTATAAAAAAAAATAACTTTTTGTTTGGAAATGGCTACGTAATAATAATAGTTAATAAAAATAAGCTTATTTATTTTCAGCTTTTATAAAAATTATTCATTTTTTCCAAATATACGGAAAATTGTGCTAAAATATTCGACACAAGGTAGCCAGCAGCTGAAAAAGTTGGCTCAGCTTCAACGCTGGCTGCGGGTACATTATTGTCATTAATTTATAGGTGAATTTAAGGTAAATTGTTTAGTGGGCTGCCTGTAGCCAGTTCACGCACCCCTGCGCGCAGTTACACGTATGAATCACGCTTCTTTGTAATCCCGCCAGTCCCGCGGGAACCCGCTAAATTTTCGACCGGGATTAGTCCCGCAAAATGCATGCGGGATCCCGGTATTTCGGGATCCCGGTATCCCGGTATTGCATTCCCTAATGACAGCGTTAGTTCCCTTTTTCGCCACGTTCATTTAAAGCCTTGTCGAGCTGTAACACACATGACAGTTTAACGTTTTCATAACAGGCTTCCGTTGCTTCATTACATTTATAAAAAATGGACAATATCAATAGTATTTGTATGAGAGAGTTACATCCAGTCACAGAATATATATTAGTAGTACCAACAGAAGTCCAACTCGTGAAACCCGTTTAAAAAAATAACAACTCTTGTTGCGATACTATAAAGTTCAAATTCCGACCGCGCAGTGCTAGGTGCCTACAATTATATTTGCCTACATGTGCGCTCTCTTTCTATCGGGTAAGAGGTACCCTTTCTGACGAAATCAAGATTTTCACCTTTTAGAAAATAAAATAATCTTCTTTTATTTACTATAGCTACTACTTTGATTATATACTACACTAGATAGAACCTAAGTCGCGCGATTCCGTCGAAAAAAATTGTGCCCAACTGTTGGACACAACGCCGCGATTCGCCCGTCAGTGCTACACATAGTCGTACACACGAATCAATCCCGATCGATTTATCCTATTTATCGGGAGGTATGTTAATAGGTGGCAGCATTTTGCACACACATAGACATATTGTATGACATAACGCGAGTGTAAAACAAAGCGGTCACGCACACAAGCATAGAAGAGCTGGCCTGTTTTTGCGACCGTATTTCTTAGGCGACGCTCTATCTAGTGTAGTATATAATCAAAGAGCTACTGATAGCAAACTTTTTTATAGTAATAATCAAATTTTAGTAACCCAACGTATATTTTATAATAGTTTTATATTCGATTATAGTGTAGGAGCTGGTCAGGAATTTTTTACAACTTAAACATAGTAACTTGTGTTTATTTTTGTGTAGTATGCGGTTTGTTTGTAATAAATTGGTTGTTTGCTGTGTTTGTGTATTTTTTTATCTTTTTTTTTTTGTATATTAAAGTCTTAAATTACTTTATTGAAATATTTCTTTAACTTTTTTCAATTGTTCATATTTATCAGATTAATAATGATTCTGTCACAGCGGTTAAAATAGTACGTAGATATATGCGACGAAAAAATATTGCGCGCGCGTCACCCCGCTCGCTTGTGACTCCCTTGTGATCTGCCCCTTTAAAGGGGTACTTACAGCTCGATACCTAAAGGCGCGAGTGGGACATGCCTGATCCAGTATACTACAGTCTACGGTACTAGATAATTAGGTGAGGGCAATGATACGTTGCTACTTATGCGTGTGTGTGGTGTCAGGCCCGGGCGCGAAGTGGTCGACTCTGCCGGCGATCCTGGGCGGGTCGCTGCCGCGGCTGAGCTCCGAGCAGGCGGACGCCGTCGCCCGCGCCAAGAAGTTCGCCATGGAGCAGAGCATCAAGATGGTGCTGATGAAGCAGACGCTCGCGCACCAGCAGCAGCAGATGGCCTCGCAGCGCACGCAGGTGCAGCGGCAGCAGGCCCTCGCGCTCATGTGCAGGTCGGTACACACACTATTACATCAGTTCATATTTATTTATTTATTGTTTATGATCTAGCAGCATTAAGCTAATATGACCATATCACACAGTGTTGTAATTCACAAAGTCAAAATTATTTCAAAGAGATAATCATTTATCTATGATGAGAAGCGATACGTGAGACTCCCGCTCCGGCTGGTTGAGTCCGTGATTCACAGCTGAAAAGATCTGACCGTCTCCTCCTAGCGCATACGATCTACCACTACTGGACACGATGTGATGTCCTTTTCCGACTAATTTCAGGGTGTACGTGGGTTCGATTTCGTTCGAGCTGAAGGAGGACACGATCCGGCAGGCGTTCCTGCCGTTCGGGCCGATCAAGTCCATCAACATGTCGTGGGACCCCGTCACGCAGAAGCACAAGGGGTTCGCGTTCGTCGAATACGAGATACCTGAGGCTGCGCAGCTCAGCTTGGAACAGGTGACGAGCTATATACCTTTAAAAGTGACTTTGGTTGTACCCAGGAAAACAATCTATAGTCAAAAACTATTAGTGTAATCGGGTTATAGTTTTTGAATTGTGATAGTTGTGTGGTTAGTAATTTTACTCAGGTTTGTCCAATTTGTTATAATATAATTTGTTGTCATCAACCCTCTTATTAATTAAGATATGCGGACTATAAATAAGAACTATCCAGAGACTGACAACTTTTTTTTGAAAGTCGCATGGACTTTCTAATATGCCAGATCTCAGAGATTAGCAGACCTTGTATAGTTGTCGCCTGTGTTAATTCATATTTATATGACTAAAGAGGTAAAGACAATAATATGTAATGAAATACGTGGGAGAGCCATGCTTCGGCACGAATGGGCCGGCTCGACCGGAGAAATACCACGTTCTCACAGAAAGCCGGCGTGAAACAGCGCTTGCGCTGTGTTTCGCCGAGTGAGTGAGTTTACCGGAGGCCCAATCCCTTACCCTATTCACTTCCCTACCCTCCCCTATTCCCTTCCCTTCCCTAAACTCCCCTATTACCCTATTCCATCTTAAAAGGCTGGCAACGCACCTGCAGCTCTTCTGATGCTGCAAGTGTCCATGGACGACGGAAGTTGCTTTCCATCAGGTGACCCGTTTGCTCGTTTGCCCCCTTATTTCATATAAAAAAAATATAGTGATTAGTAAATTATAATATATCTGTGACAATAATTCATTAAATAACATATTATGTTGTGTTTAGATGAACGGTGTGATGCTGGGCGGGCGGAACATCAAGGTGGTTGGGCGGCCGTCCAACATGCCGCAGGCGCAGGCCGTCATCGACGAGATACAGGAGGAGGCCAAGGTGCGCCGTACGACCCGATATCTAATGAAATTGTTCACTTTTTTAAATCTTTATTTGTACAAGATGTAACAAAACAAAGTAATAATACCTTTGGCTGTTTATGAATCCCTTCTACAGAGTTGATTGTAGAACTCAGACTAGATTAAACAATTTTTTAAATTAAAAATACTGTGATTTGTGACACAGTAAGTATTCTCACAAAGAATACTTGCACATCCTAAACTCTAATGTATTAACATTTGTTTATGTTACATTCTGTTACAACTTACATAGCAATAATAAGTATGCACTTTCGCTTGAGATGATTACTGCCATATTATAATAAATGGTTAAAGAGCCACTAGTGTAGCTACAAGTGATCACTGATCTACTGACCACTTGCTGCTACATGTCTAGTAGGTTTAGGTTTAAAGATTCTTTATTATCAACAAAGGCAAGCTGCCACTTATTTGATAACATTAATTACTTAATGTCTAGATACAATTGTTTGGTATCGGTAAATATTTCCCGCCGATTGCCCCTCTACTCTCGGCGAGCGATCGTTGTGTTGCGCGTGTCGTATAACGTGTGCACTTGCAGCGCTACAACCGCATCTACGTGGCGTCGGTGCACCCCGAGCTGACGGAGGACGACATCAAGAACGTGTTCGAGGCGTTCGGCCCCATCACCTACTGCAAGCTCGCGCACGGCTCCGCGCACAGACACAAGGTACGAATATAGTTGTAACCGAAGTGTAATCTAAGTAGCGAGCCACACTATTTGAAGTTTAAGAGATAACGCCAAAACGTCGTATGGCTTATGCATTGTTTGATATTTTATTAGCGAGGGCCTCAGATGTCTATCACAGATAAAACGATAGCAAACTGTCCGTAGGGCTACGGCTTCATCGAGTACTCGACGCTCCCGGCGGCGCTGGAGGCCATAGCGAGCATGAACCTGTTCGACCTGGGCGGGCAGTACCTGCGCGTGGGGCGCGCCATCACGCCGCCCGACGCGCTGCTCGGCCCTCCCGCCGCCGGCGCCATGCCCACCGCCGCCGCCGTCGCCGCCGCCGCCGCCACCGCCAAGATACAGGTGCGTCGCTCACTCTCTACCCTGATATATTAATAATATTATGCCAACTCGACTTGGGACTGACAACAAATAATAGTGCGAGCCGAACGTGTCATCACGATGAAAATGTTATAAAATTGATGAAAACGAAATAAAATTACTAATATTTTTCGAATTATTACAATGTGTAATGTGGTCTGGTTCGTTTGTTATTACTTATTACTGAATCAAAAAGTTTTAATGTAATAACTCTTGGTGGAAAGTTATTTTGTTTATTTCTAAAACATTTTGCAATTCGAAACCGAGAAATCAGACTTTCCTGGTTTTCGTAGAAGTGAAAATGCTGGTGATAAATTTCATCAAAATAGAGAAGTGACAATATTTAGGTACATATATATTTTTGCTTGCAGGCGATGGACGCGGTGGCGTCTAACGCGGTGGCGCTCGGTCTGACGAAGCTGTCGGCCCTGGGCGTACCCCCCGCCGCCGCCCTGCCCACGCTGGCCGCCGCCCTGCCCCTCGCCGCCCTGCCGCTCGCCCCCGCTGCGCTGCCTCTCGCCCCCGCCCCCGTCATCCCGCCCCCCGGCGTCGTCATACCCTCCGCGCCCCGGCAACCGCCCGCCAAGCCTGTCAGTATACTATACTACTATACTTATAATTTATTTATTGTTATAATACGTTACAATCCTAAATCCTATTCAATGTAAATATATATAAAAGATAAAAAAGTAGTAAAAAATGTATTAGATACGTATGATGTTGCAGGCGGCAGACGCGGCGGCTGCTGCTGCTGCTGCTGCGGCAGCGGCGGCGGCGGGCGCAGCGCAGACGCAGCAGGCGGCACTACAGCGCAAGCTGCTGGACAGCTCGCCCGACACGCTGCAGCAGCAGGAGTCCCTCTCCATCTCCGGACAGTCCGCCAGACATCTCGTCATGCAGCGACTCATGAGGCGACGCGCCTCGCGGACGGTATAGTTTTTTACAATATTCATTTATATAAACATTTATTTACCTTTTCCAGGGTTTGCAGTGTATGTCATTTTGCTGGACAAAATCGAGTAAAGTGTGTATTGGCTGATGATACTTAAAAACATAACTCAAATAAAAGGTTTATTGACACAGGCCTCGTATGTTTAAGACTATGTAACTATTATATTGTTACGGATACGGACACACAGTGCCATCTAGCGTCAACCAGTGGAACCACTCGGGGAACAAAGAACGTGAATCCCCCTACTCGATACTAAATGGCGTTAGGTGCGCCAGTACGTGCGCGAATTTTGTAGAAACATTCCACACTTGTTTACGCGAATCAGGTACGTTCTAGAAAGGAACTTTCTGGAACTCGTCTCGGTCCATATAAATAGCCGCAAGTAGACGAGCCAGTCAAGACGCAAGTAGATGATGTTTAATTTCCTTCTTTGTATTGTAACGAGTAATTTATTATTGTAGTGTAATTCTGTGTCAAGTGTTGAATAAACGTTAGTATTATTATTATTAATCAGTTCAGTTTGAGCTATCTTCAAGACGATTTCGGAGTGAAGACAAGTGATCAATAGTGACACCTACGACTTGGCTACGACCTAAGACAGCGATAGTGCTAAGTGTTTTGGACCTAGTGCTTTGTGTTAGACCTAGTGCTAGTGATTAAAGTCTTCATAACAGTCAGCAGGTCTTTCCAAATCCTTCGAACCCTAGCACATAACAATATTTTATTTAGGATTAAAGTAGATTGTAAAATTCTTCTAAAAACATATTTGCCTGGAAGAAATTGCTTTTAAGTAATAAGGCCACCTTTGTATATGTACAATTGTACATGTCTGATTTATTAAAATATGTTTGATATAAACTTTTATGTTATGTTTGTAACATTGTTTGCTAATAAAAATATGTTACAATACAGGTGCTGCTGCGCGACATGGTGGCGGCGAGCGACGTGGACGAGGCGCTGCACCACGAGATACAGGAGGAGTGTAGCAAGTGGGGCCGCGTCACCCGCCTCGTCATATACAACGAGCGCCAGAGCGAGGACGACGACCCCGCGCACGCCAACGTCAAGATATTCGTGCAGTTCGAGGAGCCGGACGGTATGTGATACCTCTCCTAGCGTTACATACTATCATACAAGTTGATTCATAGGCTGATGGCGGACCCTACGTGATTCAGCCATCGGCCTATGAATCATTGGTATTTTGGTCAAGTTATGTCAAACCTAGCAGACAGATATGACATACAGAACATACAGAATGCCAGCTGCATATGAATCAATTTTTTCGATGGTACGTACATTGCAACGAGGAATCTAGACACGCGGTAGCGTGTCAAGCCAAGTTAAAGTAAAACAGAACTGGCGAGCAGCATCGTGTGTAATATTACACGAACCATTTGAAGCCACTGACCGCCTCATAAGTTTATTTAACGTCTAATGCAGTTTAAAGTCTAGTTTTGATTTGATTTAATACTCCACGTTCAATTTAATGTTCGCCACGTTGCAATGTGAACCGAATAACATTTACACGGCATTCAAGTATACGCACGGTCCGCTTGTCTTTGACTGGCATATTTGAAACGGCACATGACAGATGCACCGCTGACCTTGAATAATTACGTTGCGTAAATAATTTTATAAGTAAGGGTCAAATCAAAACGCAGCGCGACGCGTAGATGCATTTCTAAATTTTACAGACTTGCATGACGTCTCACGCACGCACGCAATCTGCCAATTCAGTACAAATTTTGAAATGCATCTACATGTCGTAGTTCCCGAACCGGTGGTAGGCCTCATGTAGATACGACGTTCTAAAAGAGTTAACTTTGTTAAGAGGGCGACTAACCCAAAAAATCAAACATCGTCCTTCTCTCTTCACACCCACGCCCGTCTTTCATATGCCAGGTGAAAACGGACGACGCGGATTTATCGCCAAATTAGTTTTTTCTCAATAACTCGATAATTATACAACATTTTGAAAATACGCTAGGTCGATCTCTCAATGATAGAATATTATACAATGTGCTAAAATATTAACTTAGTTCAATGCACGGATATGGCAATAAATAAAAATTCGTGAAAATTAGATGCATCTTTGTGATTTTTTTCTATCGACAAAATTTTAAGATATCGTGTTTTTGTTCAGATCGAATTCTCGAAAATATAATGTAGTTTCTAATTTGTGAAAATGAAACAATTCGGGGCTTATTTTCAAGTATAAAAATGAATTATAAAATCAACACTTTAGGGTTAGTCGCCCCCTTAACCTATTTGGAAATAAATATTTTTGATTTTGTCGCGTTGCGGTCTGAATAGGGATGATGACAAGGTCAAAGATTAGCGAATTTTGTTAATAAAATGAAGAAATCAAAAAAATAAGTGTTCCCAAAATTTCAGCCTGATAGCATTTGTATTTTTTTTTTTTGTTATGCGCCTTCAAAGTTGGATATTCAAGTCGAATTTTTTTTCAATTAAATTTCTTAATATTTGTACACAATTCGATAACTTATGCAATCAGAAGCAACTTTTGTTATGAAACCACTTTCATAAACGCAATATTTAATATACCTGTCGAACAAAGTTGTCTCCCGATGCGTACAAACTACGAAAGACTGACGTCATACTTTCGTAGCACTTTGTATGGAGCGTTTCGGGCAGGTCTTTTTCACGAGATATTTGAATCGTCATATCTTGGTGAATTTTTAAGCTATCAGAGTCATTCTCTCAACGATGTTTCTATTTTTAAGTGTCTTTCAATTACCGATAAGAAAAAAAAAATAGTCATCATGCCTATTGACCCTTAGGGAGAAACTCTACACTAAGCTAGAACTAAATTAAATCGTCAAAAGCGTCCTTGCATTGAGTATAGACAGAGTTAAGACTAATAAGAAGTGATGATGGATTAAATCCCCCGATAAATTTTAATAGTGCCTGTGACTTTTCAGAGGCGTCGGCGGCGGCGTCGGCGCTGGACGGGCGGTACTTCGGCGGGCGGACCGTGCGCGCTGCGCTCTACGACCAGGACCTCTTCGACCACGGCGACCTGTCCGGCTAGCCCTCCGGCGATGTGGGGGGGCACAGGGGGAGGGCTCGGAGACGACGGGAAAACAAAATACTCTTTACAACGCCTACTGATACCAGTCTCGCTAAAATCCTCGCAGACGACGGCACAACAAAATACCTGTACACTACATCTCCTACTCATACTACATACGACATGTTGCAACATAACACACAAACCGTTTGACATGTAGGTCTCTCAGTCGCTCTTTGCGAAATTCAGTGTCGGTGTTCCAAGAACAAGTTGTATATAATTACTATATTATCATTTTAACGTACTGTATATTTATAAATGACAAGACGTAACATTTCGACAATCGTTACGAATCGTTTCGTCGACAGTAACATGCGGACTGCGGTGCATCCGATACCTACGATGTTTGACGTACCTACGATCTTGACACGGTTCAAGTGAATAGACCACAATAATAATAATAATATGTAGGATTTTTGGATCAGCTGTGTACGACGTTATAAATAACAGAGTTGTAGTTCAAGTTCATAGTTCTATTATAGTTGTATATGTATAACGCATGAGTCATGACTTTGGTTCTCCTAGGGCCACACAATTTGAAATCAAAAAGTTAATGATTATTGTGTGTAAAAACCCTGTGCATCCGACAGCGTCATCGAAAATACGAATGGGAAGTTTGTTTTTCCGATTTAAGTTTCATGTGAAATGCCCGGTATCATATCCGTTATATTTTTATAATTGTAATAATAAATTTAAAATATGATGGAATTTTAGTACCGCCCTACCAGGTCACTCGCGTGGGCAACAGATATATTAGATAAGCACTAACACAATGTTTTGTTTACTAAAACATTATCACTATACAACTCCCATGTCGTTATCACTACAGCACTACAGCACTACAACGCCACTCAATAGGTCTGTTTTCTTTGATTAAATAATACTAGCTATTTGACTAGTATTAAATAAAACATGAATAAAATGAAATTTTCTAAAAATGATTCCTAGCTAGATCGATTTATCGCCCCCAAAACCCCTATATACTAAACTTCATGAAAATCGTTGGAGCCGATTCCGAGATTCCAATTATATATATACAAGAATTGCTCGTTTAAAGATATAAGATATAATTATATTATGACTTATAAACAATTGGCTGTAACAGTAGATAATATTAAAGGCTATCCAAAAATGGCTTTTTAATAAAATATGGTACCACTTTGACGGTTCTATTGCTTAGGTAAATTTCATGTCGCGGTTATCGTGTATAGTTTATTGTAAAGTATTGACAAGCTCCGTCGTGTTGCCGACCGAGAGTGCTGGGGCTTAGAAAGGCAATAGAACAAAAGTCAGTTTTCGGGAACCGTTGATAGCCCCTACAACACAATGTGCTAGCTAAAATGTAATTTATAAAACAAATTAGTACTCGTATGAATACGTCCTCCGACATTGAAACACACCTCGCACAGCTGACATGATCAGATGATCGAACCTCTTTCCGTTTAGTTTTTGAAATTGATTCTGAATAACCAAATAATATAATAAGGTCTCACTCGCTCATAATAATACTAGAGACTAATTTTTTAAATAGTTTGTAAACTGAGGTCCACCAGCCCCGGGCGAACTAGACTGTAACGTAAGATAATAATTATAATGTTATACTAATAAAATATTTGTTACGCTATTTCGGTTTTTATTGCATACCGCCATTTTTAATGCTTTATCTAAGCTTAAGTTGAGATTTAGATTATCATGTAACTCCTTAACATATTCAATTTTTTAAATTAGATTACAGAATGCAAAGGGGGATCGAGTGTCCCCAGATTCCCCACCTATTTGCGTTAACATAATATAATATTTGTATCGATATACAACGCTCATTGAGAAATTTTGACAATAGGTTGATTGAAACTGGTGACGGGAGGTACACAGTACAAATTTTATGGTTCTATCTTTTATTGTTTAGGCAGCGTACGCAAAATAAGTAACTTTTCTGGTTGATTTTTTACACCTTGCGTCCGAAAAACCCAAATATTTTACGGAACCCTATTTTTTCCAAAATAAAATGTAGCCTATATTCAGCAGAAAAAATGTAGCTTTCCAATGCTAAAAGAATTTTTCAAATCGATCCTGTTGTTTCGGAGCCTATTTATTTCAAACAAACAAAAAATCAAATCTTCCTCTTTATAATATTAGTGTAGATATTATGACAGCGTGGATTAACCTATTACTACCCCGTCAAAGGCTACTTAAAAAAATCGACCAAGTGCGAGTCGGACTCGCGCACGAAGGGTTCCGTACCATTATAGAGCAAAAATTGGCCAAAATATTCTGTTTTTTTATATGGAAAAAATTGTTATCCCTCAAATTTTTATTTTATTTTAAAATTAATATAAATTATTAACATACACATTCAATCAAGGATTTCGTGAAAGTGTCAAGTGTCTACTTGTTACCATTATTGATATCGAGCAAAAAAGGCCAAAAGATCACGTTTGTTGTATGAGAGACCCCCTTAAATATTTAAATTATTTTGTTTTTAGTATTTGTTGTTATAGCGGCAACAGAAATACACAATCTGAAAATTTCAGAAGTCTAGCTATAGCGGTTCTTGAGATACAGCCTGCTGACAGACAGACATCGAAGTCTCATGAATATGAAGTCTCTCTCCCGTTTTCACACTTTGGGTACGGAACCATAAAAATTATAGCATCCCATTTAACAACTTCACTATATCTATTATGACTTTTAGTCAAAACGTTAAACGTCACAGACGTCTTGACGAGTTGTCATTTAGTCATTCAATTTAATGGTGTTATTCTATGTAAACGCTAGTCATTCAATCGAATTGCAGATTAAACCAGATGACTGCGACATATACATTATACACATCCTAAAGAATTTAAGTCAGTTTTGTTACACCCTGTATAATCATAGAAATACAAATGATAATAGTTAATAGTATTATTTTTTTATATTGCCTTAATTTCTCTCTCAATTTAATACGAGGTCGTCGTGATAATCAGTGACATAAGGAGGAGGATATTTGGGAGTTGACAAAATATTAATTGCTAGCCCCTGCCCTCTAGCCAGCACAACTCTAATACTTGATGCTCGTTTCATTCCTTCTCACGCCCAATCTCGGAAAATTCGGAACTACAGCGGACGCCTGGTGATCAGTGACACATTAATAAAAACAAACGAGGTGATACTTTTGGCATTTCTTTAATAAAAAAATATAATATATAAACATGTCCTACAGCTCATTGTCGGAATACTTCGAAATGGACGGACGTGTACTAATTAAGTACACGGTCAGACTTTTTAACCATCATACGCGTGATCAACTTCCCCGGCTGCGAATTCGAGGGGCAAGCTAGCACAATGGCCGGCCGATGGCTTCAACGTCGATACCGGCGGGAGTACCGGCCGCCGTCACCGTACGGCCTCCCGCAGCTTGTCCCACACCCGCGGGTCGCTGGCGCGCACGACGACGCGCACGCCGCTCGGCAACGCGGGCGGCGTCGGCCCTGCGTCATCCCGTAGCAGCACCACCGCCCGACGCAGCCGCACCGCCGCCGCCAGCTCCCGCCGCCGCCAGCCACACCGCGCCGCCGCCCCCGACAACACCGCCACAGTGCGCCGCGCCGCCCGCACCGACTGCGCCCCCTGCGCCGCGATAAGCGCGCCCGGCCGCCAGTCCCGCTCCGGCACGCACACGCGCCGCCCGCCGCGCTCCAGCGCCGGCACCGCCGCCGCCCACGCCCATGCCGCGTCCTCCTCCGCCACCGACAGGAACACGTCGTAGCGCAGTTCCCGTCGCCGCCCGCAGCCGCTCCGCCCGTACCACGCGAGCGCGACGCCGCCCACGACGACCGCCCCCGCCGCCAGCGCCGCCCCGGCGACCAGGGGGCCGCCCACGCGGCAGCGCCTGCCGTCGTCGGCCGCGCACGTCACCGTGTCGAGGTCCAGGACGAGCCGCTCGTGGCCGCGCAGCCCCGCGGGGAGCGCCGCGTCGCACTCGCAGCGGAGCGGGTTGCCGGCGAGCCGCAGGGCTCGGGCGCGCGCCGTCAGCCCCCGCGGCACCTCCGTCAGCAGGTTGTGCCGGAGGTTCACCTCCGGGAGGGTGACCCCCGGCGCCGGCCTGCGCTTCTCCTCCCCTAGGGCGGTCGCCGCGATGCGGTTGTAGTTCAAATCGACGATCGCCGGGCTCGCCCACTACAGCACGGGGCCTGAAAATACAGCACGGGGTCACTCGCCGCCTCGCTCCAGCGAGTAGCCGTAAGTTTAAAATATCTAGTGATGTCCTACATACGTCGAGGCGACGTATCGTGTTGTGCGACAGGTCGATGCTGTGGAGGTGCGGCAGCGCGCGCCAGTCCCCGCACACCGCGGTGAGGTTGTTGCGGGCGAGCTCGAGGTGGCGCAGCGCCGTCAGCTCGCGGAGCGGCGACAGCTCCTCCCCGCACTCCACGACCAGACCATTGCTGGATATCGACAAGTTCTGAAACATGAAGCCTGTTAGTCTTTGGGTCAATTCAGACCGCAACGCGACGAGGCGAGGTGCGGCGCGGCGTAAATTTCAATTGCGTGTGACGTCGTCTTGCGAATCTGTCAAATCCATATAAATTTAGAAATGCATCTACGTTGCGGTCGCGTTGCGGTCTGAATCAACTCTTATAATACCAGCGTATATGACAGGGTTGCCTATCGTACCCCGACCCATTCGTACTACCAATTCGGTGTACAATGTGTACACCGAATTCGTAGTACGAATGGGTAGGTAGCGTAGTACTCGGAGGTGAAATTGAATCGCAACGAGGAATAGAATATTGCTCCCGGTTCTGGTTTTGATATTGTGGGAATATGCGTGGCCGCCACAAAGAAAGATCTTCTGACCGGGCGAGGTGGTATGCTCGGTCAGGCCGAAGCCCACGTGATACATTTCAGCTGTCGTATATACAGGCTGTAACAAAATAAGTGATAATACTTTAGGGTGTGTACGTGTTCCTTGTAGAGAGTTCACTGTGAAAGTAGCAGCGCTGAAAGACTAAAAATTTTTTTCACTTTTGTATGGGGAAACTCGTGACGCTCGGACCCTTGCCCATACAAAAGTGAAAAAAAATTTTCGTCTTTCAGAGCTGCTACTTTCACAGTGAACTCTCTACAAGGAACACGTACACACCCTAAAGTATTATCACTTATTTTTGTTACACACTGTATACTGACGCGCTTAGAAAACTTCGATAGTGCGATGCAGAAATTTTAGGCGAATTATTGTGGGTACCGCCACAATATTATAATCGGTGACGACTCACCGTCAGGTGCATTCGAACCGCGAAGAAGGTGTCGGGGTTCAGCCGCATCAGGTAGTTCTCCGACAGGTCCAACTCCTGCAACGCCAACAGACCCTCCAGGCTCGATCTGCCACAAGAAACAATGTCACAAAAACTGGGGTAACTGAAAAAATATATAAATCGTTCACGAGGATCCGATAAACAAAAATAATCACAAAGTTCGCGGGTGGCAAACTAAGTATAAAAGCTAACCGGTCGAGAGTGGTCAGGTTGTTGCCGCTGAGGTTCAGCGTGAGCAGCGGCAGCGGCAGCGTGCGGCCGTCGCGGTAGGCGCCGCGCACCGCGCGCAGGCGGTTGTGGCTCACGTCGAGGTGGACCAGCCCCCGCAGCCCGCCCAGCTCGTTCAGCGGCAGCACCTCCAGCTCGTTGTAGCTCAGGTCGACCCTCTCCAGCCATGTCTAGGAACGAACGATGTTCGACTTTAGTCAGCAGCTGGTTTTTTGCAAAAGTCACGGAGGTGTTTAACTTCGAAACGCATATTAATATTAGTGAGGCATTCTCTTTTGTAAGGTGGAGGCTCACCGCGCCGGCGACAGCGGAGTCGAAGAGCGTGCGCAGGCGGTTGCGATTGAGGTGCAAGTCGGTGAGCGCCGCGCAGCCAATGAACACCCCCGCCGGCAGCGACGACAGCTCGTTGTCGTTTAAATTCAGAAGCTTCAACTCGGTCGAGCCTGCAACACGACGGTGTGACCACATCTCATGGCGGGAGCTGAGCACGTTCGAAAGCGATGGATTTACTTCTAGAAAACGCACCTTGGCAAAAAAGGGCATCCTTGTGAACGAGCCGGATGCTGTTGCCCCACAGCGACAGCGCTGCGAGGGCGGGCAGCGGGCGCAGCGCCGCCGCCGGCAGCTCGCGCAGCTGCTCGCACTCCGCCACCTCCAGGTCGCGCAGCCGCGCCAGCTCCGCCCCGCCCGCGCCCGGCGCCAGCGACGACACTCCGCCTCGCAGCCGCAGCTCGGTCAGATCGGCCAACCCGGACAAGGTCGCGTACGGCATCGACGTCATCGTAATGTTACTGTCGTCTGAAATTTAATTGTTGTTTTAAAATATATTGCATTCTTTCACGTACGCCGCAGTACCCAAAAGTAGTTAACACAATCGAGTGAATAGTAAAGTGGCAATCTGAATTTTACGACTGCGAGGCGCGAGCACACGAAACGTACCTGCCTCTATCTCTATACTCTGAACGGCCGAGAGCCCGGCTAGGCCGAGGGAGATCGGTTCCCACGTGTTTTCGAGCATCAGTTCGGTGACGGTGGCGACCCCGGGCACGCAGGCGAGCGGCGCGCGTAGCTCGCAGTCCCTCACGTGGAGCCGCGCCGCCGCCACCGCCCGCCCCGCGCCCACCGCCAGCGCCCCCCCGGCGCCCGCCAGCTCGCCGCACGAGTAGCTCCCGCTCTCCTGTAAAACACGCGCGTGCTGAATGCCCTCCTGGTAAAAAGCCCCCTCCTCCCGCCTCCCCCCTCCATAAAACTGTCCCCAGCGTACCTCGCAGGACAGCGACAGGTAGTTGGTGGAGCTGTCGAACTCGAGGCGCGTGCCGCTCCCCGACCGCCACGTCACCGCCGAGCTCGACCTGGGAAGAAAAGAGAGGCGGTGAATTTCTTAAAAAGGGATCGTTAGATCGGTACATGCGAGTCTCCTCCGTTTGAGCAGCGCGCTTCAAATTAAAATCCCGTTTACCTGACGCTGTGCAGCAGCGCGACCGCGAGCATCACTCCGCGCCGCACCGCCGTCGCCGGGCTTCGCGCGCGCTCGCCGGTCGCACCTGCCCTGGAAACGGTCACTCGTTATCGGGCTAGTTATATTTTATACTTTAAATAGGTACCTATGTAATTGAATTAATTGGGAATGGGTCCAATCAAGTAAAATTTCCTTCCTGTTAAAATGCACGGCTAATTATATTACGAGACCGCAGATAATTATATTATCGAACCAAAAACACCGTGCACCGTATAGCAACAGTCGACCCTGCCCAAAACGTTCGTTAGTTACTCTTTTTTTTTACGTACCAAATTACCAATAGCCTGTTGGCCTCATTAGCTTCATCGGATGATGACTGCCATTGGGCAAGTGTTGGGATTAAGACGACGAGTCTGGAGACCCCCTCCTACGTCACCCCCCTTGGGGTGATGTACAGACCGGATTTTGGGAGAAAATCTATGTGATGAATTTTCATTTGGACACAGAATATATAGTTAATGGAATCAGGCGTTACTTTGCGGAAATCCATAGTTTAAATTTAGTTTGTTATTATTTTTAGCAATATTCCGCGAAAACAACTTCCACCTTTAAGTAAATGAGTGAGTGTACGCATAGGCATGCGTACAGCACCTCCCTCCTCCCACACTGCCTATGCGTACACTCGCATGCAAGAACTTGCAAACACCACCACCACACAAGCAATAATGTTGGCAAATCCGTGCAAGGCCCCTACTAAACTAAACAACGGTGTATAAAAGGCGGTGTTTTGGCCGTTGGCGGCACTTAACGGACGTTGTTCGTAGAGTCCACATCCTGAGGATGCTCCGGTGTTGGGGCGAAACGCGCGTCGAGGTTTTCAACCTGCATGGTGGTGAGGGGCCTTGCACGGATTTGCCAACATTATTGCTTGTGTGGTGGTGGTGTTTGCAAGTTCTTGCATGCGAGTGTACGCATAGGCAGTGTGGGAGGAGGGAGGTGCTGTACGCATGCCTATGCGTACACTCACTCATTTACTTAAAGGTGGAAGTTGTTTTCGCGGAATATTGCTAAAAATAATAACAAACTAAATTTACACAGAATATATTACAATAGTACAAGTGTTTGAGTTAGAACACAGGGGTTAGGACCCCGCCGCACTCTTAGGCGAGTGTGGCTGATCGGTGACTCGTATTCGATGTGTTTATTTTATCCTGCTTTGGGATCGGAAGCTGGATAAAATATACTTAACGTCCTTTCCTTCTTTTGAATCTTGGTAGGAGTCACAAGATGCCTTGGTTGTGTTTTACGACCTCTTCAAGGCATTTGACTACGTCAAGCGTGCTACATTAATTATGAAATTATACCACCACGGCATAACAGCCTCTTCACTCCACCTTTTGACATACAACCTTAAAACCAGAGGGTTGAGGTAAACCGTAAACAGCAAAAAGTTCCATACTTACCGAAATAGAATCGGGTGTCCCACATGGGCACATTCTATGCCCGTTATGTTTTTTAATCTACTTACATAAATCTTATGTGTCTATCTATTAAATTCGTTAAGTTTACAACTTTTTCAAATACTTTTAACATCGTTTCAATTACTTTAGACAATCAAATTCCTCTCGTCACGATGTGAACCGAGGATCATCCGTGACCCGCTTATCATTCGACTCTGGTACTATAAGTACTGACGTCTAGCTGATAATAGGGTACATGTAATGTTGATAAATACAGCTGACGCAGACTGACAATACTGATGTTTAATTTTGAGGTATCCGGCATTTTGTTTAGACGTGCTAATTAAATACCTAGGTAAAAAACGGGCAAGTGCGAGTTGGACTCGCGCACGAAGGGTTCCGTACCGCTATGAAGCGAAAGTTGGCAAAAAATTGTGTGTTTTGTATGGGAACCCCTCTTAAATACTTATTTTATTTTAATTTTATTTATAATTGTGAGTATAATATCAAGTGCCTACCTGCTACCATTATTGATTACGAGCAAAAAAGGCCAAAAAAATCACATTTGTCGTATGGGAGTCCCCCTCAAATATTTATTTTATTTTGTTTTTAGTATTTTTTATTATAGCGGCAACAAATAGACGCAATCTATGAAAATTTCAGAAGTCTAGCTATAGTGGTTCTTGAGTTACAGCCTGTGTCTGTGTCTCACACAGACAGACAGACGGACAGTCATCGAAGTCTTAGTAATAGGGTCCCGTTTTCACCCTTTGGGTACGGAACTCTAAAAATGTACTTCATTTTTAGGTTTCCATAGTAGTAATCATTATTTTATTTTATTCAGAAAACTTACAGTTTGCTTGCTTATTAATTAATGCTACTACTTAACTCTCATATAAGGGGACTCTCATACAAAAGCGCATTTTTAGGGTTCCGTACCCAAAGGGTAAAAACGGGACCCTATTACTGAGACTTCGATGTCTGTCCGTCTGTCTCCAGGCTGTAACTCAAGAACCGCTTTAGCTAGACTTCTGATATATTAACGCAGTAAAATTAAGGGGGCTCCCATACAACAAACGTAATTTTTTTAGGCTTTTTCGCTCGTAATCAATATTGGTAACAGCTAGGCACTTAAAATGTTCACAAAATCCTTAATTATAATATTTGTACTTTAATAATTAATGTTAAAAATTTAATTAAGTAAATATTTAAAGAGGGCTCCCTTACAAGAAACAATTTTTTGCCTACTTTCGCTCTATACCGGTACGGAACCCTTCGTGCGCGTCCGACTCGCTCTTGACCGATTATTTTTTATCCAATTTATCGTTTTTAAATATCACAAATCCGTGTCAGGTTGTGGGTTACGATACTCGTGATTTCCTGACCGAGGGCAAGAATTTTGCTCCAGTTTTGTATCGGTCGAATATCGCGTATGGCGTATGGCGTAACCTTCCGCTAATTTAGGAATATGATACCTAAAGCAGGGTCATGTGTGATAAAGTTGTAAGTAAGTAAAATTTTTGAACGGTTTGCACTTCCCCGTCTTGAGTACGAAAGCTCTGTAACAGAGGTACCTTTATTTAAATACTTTGTGCGTGTGACATAATATATGATATGACATACCCGATGCGGTGAAAGTGCTCCCGGGGTTCGGTCGCCGGACTCGCACAGGCCGGGCTCATGTTTCTGCTGCTGATTTACTGTCTCCTCGTTAGGTACGAGCTCCGCGACTCGGTCACTATTTCACCACTCACTATTCACTAATCAAAATATGCAGTCCGTCCGCATACCGACCACCGAGGTCATTACCGGACTATTGTAGAAGATCGGTATGAATTTCTCGAAAATACATTAAATAAAATACTGATTTTGGGCTAGCATCCAGCTCGCTAGAGTAAAAATTTTCTTTGTCATCCAGTCACTGCGGACGCACGCGGCGCTACTGACGCGACGCGGCGCGGGCGTAATTGTACTATGTGTATGTGTATCGCTTGTACGCAGTCGACAGTCTGAGCCGAGAGATCAGTCATCAGACGCGATGATAATAATGTTACGACTTACGGCCTGTCCACATCTCCATTCTCCCCGTCACGACGTCGTCAACATGGAACAGTGCGGTAACATGGCACTGTTTGGGGTACTTTCTAGACCCCTTTTTTAAAAAAGATTTATTTTACAAACTAGAAATAGAAAAACACAGAATTAGTAATTTCGGCACACGACCGTCAACGAAATAGGATGGATGAAGAATGACTGGGAACTCGGGAGGATGTTTATATAAAGGGAGTAGGATTGCTAATTACGATGGAAATAATATAGATAGGGCTTAGGTAAGGGAAAAGGCTAACATGGATAGGATATAACAGCACGTTACGTTGTCGCGGCATGCAAATTTACGTCAACGTAACGTGAAATTGCACGTCGCTACAACGTAACGTGCCACGTTACCTCACCGTTCCACGTTGACGACGTCGTGAGTCGTGACGTACAATAATAGCACAGTTTGAGTGCTGTGGGCGTAGGTAGTAGGTACCCCTAGTTAGTTTAGTTGCGCCAACATTCGTTTATCGCGCGGGAACCGTGCACTTTTCCGGGATAAACAGCTATTCTATGTCCTTTACCAGGGCTCAAACTATCTCTATACCAAATTTAAGCAAAATACGTTCAGCGATTTTGACATGAAGAGATAACAGGCAGACATACAGAGAGTTTGTTCTTGGGAATTGTTTGTTTTTAAGTATTATTATTTTAATATCCGTTTTTTAGTATCATGGCCATCATGAGAACTAAATCTAGCTTTCCTATGTTTCTAATGACTAATGAGTTAAAATCCAGAAGAGAAGAATTAATTACCAGAATCGGTTCAGCCGTTAAGGCAGACAAACAGACATACTTTCACAATTTTGTTATTTCTCTGGAATGAACTATCACCACTAGTATTTCCGGATCAATACGACCTGCAAACCTTCAAGAAAAGAGCGTATTCCCTCTTAAAAGGCCGGCAACGCACCTGCAGCTCTTCTGATGTTGTGAGTGTCCATGGGCGACGGTAGCTGCTTTCCATCAGGTGATGCGTTTACTCGTTTGCTCCCTTATTTTATAAAAAATATATTAGTATGAATAAATATAAACGGAAAGAGGGATTATACCTCAGCGAGTCCGACGGACGATAATGGTCGTCGCCAGCGCCGGCACCGCCCCGCCCAGCGCCCTCACCCGGGACCATCACCGCCCCCTCCGCCCCTCCGCCTCGCCGCCCACCGACAGGCGACAGCACAGCGCACCGCGCACCTTGCTTCTTACGCGTCCACTACTTACGATATGTTATAAAGGAAAAATACAAAAAGACAATATAAGCGAAATTCGTGTCGTGGCTGATTTGCTATTCGACCACAACGCGTTGTGACAATCAAGAAAACCGGCCAAGTGCGTGTCGGGCCACGCGCAATATAGGGTTCCGTAGTACCGCTACTTTTTTTTTTTAATTTTGTATGGTCAACGAATGTACCTACATTTATAATGTGTTTTATACACTACAGCTAACAACATCATCTCAGTTACGTTCAAAGGAATTTGAACGGAAAGTTCCTTTATACTTTGCCGAATACATTTTTGTAGTTGATCGACTATTACCTACTCAATAACCTATGAATTCTTCTTAGCCCTGATAGTTTTCCTTTTAAATTCAGTAGGTATATTTCCTACTCCCTTGAATTTTTTCACATTTCCAGAAACAACCGTATAGCTGGTAGAAGTGGAGAACACTGGACTGACGATTTTTTCTACTTAATATTTCACAATTAATGGACCCCTAAATCGAAAAATGATCTATAATACATAAAAAAAAAAACCTATCCAATGACACCCCACACGGTGGGGTGGACGCGAAAAAAAAAGTAATCCTCGCTTGATGTGTACGCACACAGTATATAAATAAATCTATGGTAGATGTAGATACGCACTACGCAGGGTACCAAAAAATAAACATTTTTTTAAAGTTTTATACAGTCTGTCACGAAAGTGAAGGAATTAAAAAGTAGCAACATCGTAGTGTCATCCCTTTCAAAGCAATCTAAGAAAAAAGGGATGACACTACGATGTTGCCACTTTTTAATTTCTTCACTTTCTTGACAGAATGTAGGTATAACATTTTGTCGGCACTCGGCATCATTAATATATGCATTCATGCCGAATTACAGCTTTGTAGGTCCTATAGTCTCTGAGCAAAACCGTGGACAGACACACGGACAGACAGATGGACAGACGGACGGACAGACCGAAACTATAAGGATTTCTTGCGGAACCCTAAAAATGATCATGTTATAATATAATGTGATGTTATCGCATGAAATTTACAAGCGTTGATCACTGATGTCACTTTTAACGTGGCTTTACTTTGGGCTTTACTCAAAAAGTACAACGAATTATGACAAGCGCCCTATTGGTCATTAATGTATACATGGGTATACCCACGGACGTAAAAAAAATACTTTTTTTACGTCCGTGGGTATACCTTCCAAAAAATATACAATCAATTCTTGTTGAGCCCTATACCAGAGCTCATAAATTTTTGCCCATATTAAAATAATTAAATGATTTAATTATTTTAATAAAATATTAAAATAATTAAATGATTTAATTATTTTAATAAAATATTAAAAACTATAATTTTCATATGGCAATAGTTATAATACATAGACTAAGACAATATTGACTGGTGACTTTAGTCTATGCTCGCGACTTACGTCAATGTCATTGTTGTCAAAAAATTTCAGTAATCAGTTTTCACAAGTTTGCCCATTTTTATCAAGAATGTTATTTTTAACTTATCGTATCCACGGACGTAAAAAAAATAATCGTATCTAGTTTCAATTCTAAAAGTCCAAGATCATAGAGATTATGAAGTGGTTAATCGGATTATGAATGTTTAAAACGAAAAAAGTCGTCCGTCTTGAGTATCGACTGAGCGACGACTTACGAGTTACGGGTAATAGGTATTAGGTAAATATGTTGCAGCCTGCAGGTATCAGAAGTATTTGCAAATAAAGTCATAAATTAATAAAATGGAGCAGCAGAGTTAAAGTAATTTCTGTTAAGAATACGATTGAGCTGAAAGGTCACACAAGAACGTTGTGGCGGTACCCACAATTCGCCTAACATTCCTGCATCGCGCTATCGAAGTTTCGGAGAACGGCAAGATATACAATATCTGAAATGACGTCAGCGGGGCTTCGGCCTGACCGTGCATGCTATCTCGCTCGGTCGGAAGATCTTCCTTTTCGGCCGCCACGAACAACGTTAAATTGGTGACCACCGACAAGAACACGCATCCTTCTGGACATCAATCATCATCAACACTCCCCGCCCCTCCGCACCACGTCAGCAGACATCAAGCATAACCGGGTCGCCTCGACCATAAGCCGCGTTGGAGGTCCGCGCCGGTCGAACCTGTGTCTGGCTTGAACGGGGCAGCCATAGGCTGCAACGACCGGTCAGCAAGCAGAGCACGGGGTCCCTCTCCTGGTCATTGCACGCGTAGCTTCGGCCCACATCTGACAACACAAGCGCATCGAAGAATACCACAGGTCTTCGGGGGGGAGTGATGTGGCGGTACCCACAATTCGCCTAACATTCCTGCATCGCGCTATCGAAGTTTCGGAGAACGGCAAGATATATACAACGTCTGAAATGACGTCAGCGGGGCTTCGGCCTGACCGTGCATGCTATCTCGCTCGGTCGGAAGATCTTCCTTTTCGGCCGCCACGAACAACGCTAAAACGTTATTTTTTGTTGGTGTGTTAAAGTTAGATTTAACTTTAATTATAAAAAAATAGTTATTTGTTTCTTATTGAAGTGACATAGAAGATAACAGTTCAATAATTTTGTGATGTAATTTTATGCATGTAGGTACGCGTCGCAATTGGGAGGAACGCTGTTGGGAGTTCGCGTGCAGAAGTTTCTTGTCCCCGGCGTATGTGCGCGCCTGCTGCAAGCCGCGTCTAGACGAGCTGATGAGCTGCGCCTCCACTGAAAATAGTCACTATGATAAAAATAAATAAAACTCACGAGTCTCGTTATTTACCGTTGCCTATAATATGGTACCTACCGTTTTATCTGGCATAAGTCAAAATCGGTTTGACAGCTTTGATATCACAATATCACAAGCCGCGCCGCGCCGAGTCAGCTATTACGAGTTTACGAGCGAGCACGAGCCACCCCTTCTCACGGCACCTATGTGAAGTTAGCAACCGAGTTCAAGGTAAATGATTTTTATATATGTCATTCGATTGTACCCGGAGTGTACCCGATTGTACCGCAATTAAAATCGTTTGTACCTCAATAGGGTAGAAATGGGGGGGTGGTAAAATTTGCTTAGCAACCGACATAAAGATACCGGAATTTCAATGATGCCATCTGGAAGAGTATCGTTTGTACCGGATTGTACCCGTTTTTAAAGTGATTTTTTTTTATGTTACGAAAAAAAAAACAAAAAAAAAATTCCCTAAAAATAAGGCTTTGTATGGAGTAGAAGAAAAGAAAGTATATAAAGCAGTTCAAATGTGTAAAAGAAGTTATTTTTTGAGGTTGATTCGTTCGGTCTTGACGAATTTTCCAATATCTTACTATAAAAGTCGGAGTTATATTTTGCAGCTTTTGTCGTTTGTACCTCGCCAAAACAGAAAGATTATAAAAGAAGATACTATTCACTTTAAATTCACACAAACCTTTTGAGGTACAAACGATTTTTCATATAGTAACAACGTCAGAAATTCGATCGGTCTTGACGAATTTTCCTATAACTTACTATAAAACATTGAGTTAAATTTTGCAACTTTTATCGTTTGTACCTCGCCAAAATTGAAAGATTATAAAAGAAGATACTATTCACTTCATATTTAAATAAAAAAAATTGAGGTACATACGATTTTTCATATAGTAACAACGTCAGAGATTCGATCGGTCTTAACGAATTTTCCAATATCTTACTATAAAACTAAGAGTTAAATTTTGCAACTTCTATCGTTTGTACCTCGCGAAAACTGAAAGATTGTAAAAGAAGAAGCTATTCACTTCATATTAACGAAAAAAAATTATAGATAAAAACTATTTTTCACATAGTAACAACGTCAGAGATTCGATCGGTCTTGACGAATTTTCCTGTATCTTACTATGAAACCCGGAGTTAAATTTTGTAACTTTTATCGTTTATACCTCGCCAAAACAGAAAGATTATTAAAGAAGATACTATCCACTTCATATTTAAACACAAAAACTTGAGGTACATACGATTTTTCATATAGTAACAACGTCAGAAATTCGATCGGTCTTGACGAATTTTCCTATAACTTACTATAAAACATTGAGTTAAATTTTGCAACTTTTATCGTTTGTACCTCGCCAAAATTGAAAGATTATAAAAGAAGATACTATTCACTTCATATTCACTAAACATTTTTTGAGGTACAAACGATTTTTCATATAGTAACAACGTCAGAGATTCGATCGGTCTTGACGAATTTTCCTATATCTTACTATGAAACTCGGAGTTAAGTTTTGCAACTGTTATCGTTTATACCTCGCCAAAACTGAAAACTTATTAAAGAAGATACTATTTACTTCATATTTAAACAAAAAAAATTGAGGTACATACGATTTTTCATATAGTAACAACGTCAGAGATTCTATCGGTCTTGACGAAATTTCTTACATCTAACTATAAAACTCGGAGTTAAATTTTGCAACTGTTATCGTTTGTACCTCGCCAAAACTGAAAACTTATTAAAGAAGATACTATTTACTTCATATTCGATCAAAATCACATATGCATATTGCATAAGTCGAAATTGAAAACTAGTGTCCGACCGTATCCGAATTATGAGTCGAACCGAACTTTCGACCTGACGAAATCTGGTGTGCTCAATACATCCCGTATACGTAGCTTGTAGTGAAACACATATGCATATTGCATAAGTCGAAATTGAAAACTAGTGTCCGACCGTATCCGAATTATGAGTCGAACCGAACTTTCGACCTGACGAAAACTGGTGTGCTCAATACATCCCGTATACGTAGCCTGAAGTGAATCACATATGCATATTGCATAAGTCGAAATTGAAAACTAGTGTCCGACCGTATCCGAATTATGAGTCGAACCGAACTTTCGACCTGACGAAATCTGGTGTGCTCAATACATCCCGTATACGTAGCTTGTAGTGAAACACATATGCATATTGCATAAGTCGAAATTGAAAACCAGTGTCCGACCGTATCCGAATTATGAGTCGAACCGAACTTTCGACCTGACGAAATCTGGTGTGCTCAATACATCCCGTATACGTAGCTTGTAGTGAATCACATATGCATATTGCATAAGTCGAAATTGAAAACTAGTGTCCGACCGTATCCGAATTATGAGTCGAACCGAACTTTCGACCTGACGAAATCTGGTGTGCTCAATACATCCCATATACGTAGCCTGAAGTGAATCACATATGCATATTGCATAAGTCAAAATTGAAAACTAGTGTCCGACCGTATCTGAATTATGAGTCGAACCGAACTTTCGACCTGACGAAATCTGGTGTGCTCAATACATCCCGTATACGTAGCTTGTAGTGAATCACATATGCATATTGCATAAGTCGAAATTGAAAACTAGTGTCCGACCGTATCCGAATTGTGAGTCGAACCGAACTTTCAACCTGACGAAAACTGGTGTGCTCAATACATCCCGTATACGTAGCTTGTAGTGAATCACATATGCATATTGCATAAGTCGAAATTGAAAACTAGTGTCCGACCGTATCCGAATTATGAGTCGAACCGAACTTTCGACCTGACGAAAACTGGTGTGCTCAATACATCCCGTATACGTAGCTTGAAGTGAATCACATATGCATATTGCATAAGTCGAAATTGAAAACTAGTGTCCGACCGTATCCGAATTATGAGTCGAACCGAACTTTCGACCTGTTGGGTTGCGGTGGTGGCGATGAAGATGACATGAACGATCGGTGATAGGTGAAGATGTTGAGATGAAGATGATAGTGATAGATTATTGAAACAAATAACGTAATAACATAAATCCACTTTATTCTCACGAGTCACAGTTACCAGTTCACTAACGTCAATATTACAAAGTACATAACCACGCACAACACAATATTAATAAATTAGTTTAGCAAGCGATTTGTCACACGGCTGCGTATAGCACGGTTAGACGCTAACTGAAAGCCCGCGGAGCGAGCGCCGTACGGGTACGAGCGAGCGCGGCGGTCGGGCAGTACATCGTACATCGATGCCTATTGTACAAACCGGTATCGCTGCGCAAGAGTCGCGGGATCTTACGACACGATATTTAAATCTAAGTATTAACTAATTACAGATTTTAATTATTACTTAGTTATATGTTGTAAATAGTTGTAAATATATTTTATTTATAGTATTTAGTTATTATTTAATTGGTATGTGAGAGTGATTGTATGTCTGAGTACGCGTGAATGTGTAAATATGTGTGAATAAATAAAATAGGTTTTTAGTTTTAATTACATCAGTCACTACATCACTCCCCCCCAGAGCCCGTGCCTACGGGCGATAGTGATTTGGAACCTTAATAACGCGACCGAAACGGGTCTTTTTAACAGCTGGGGTCGTTAACTCAGGACTACCGTTTAAAATAGGTGTGGTAGTAGGTTCAGGTGTAACTATGGGAGGAACGTAGTTACTGAGAATAGGTTGGGGAGACGAGTCAGCTAAAATGTAAGCTGGTTTAAGACGGTCTATGCTGACCGAGACCACTTTACCTTTAATCAATAGTTTAAAAATTTTATCACCCCTTTCGACTACCGGGTAAGGACCGGTATAAGGCGGTTGCAGGGCGGGGCGCACTGTATCATCCCTCAAGAAAACCTGCTCAGCCGTTTTGAGGTCTTTGTAAATAAAAATATTTTCCTTACTATGGCGAGAAGGAGGAGAAGGCTGTAATTTAGCCGAGAATTTACGCAAATTAGCGATAAAATCGGGAATATCAGCTAAGCCGGGAATGCTAGGATTAAAAAATTCCCCTGGTAAACGCAGAGGCTCACCATAAACTAGCTCAGCTGATGAGGCGTTTAAATCCGATTTAAATGAAGTCCTTATGCCAAGAAGAACGAGTGGCAATGCGTCCACCCAATTGGAATCCGCGTGACACATAATGGCCGCTTTAAGTTGACGGTGGAATCGCTCCACTAAGCCGTTGCAAGCGGGATGGTACGCGGTTGTGCGACGATGTTTGAATCCCAGCACTTTTCCAAGATATTGGAAAAGTGTGGATTCAAACTGTCGCCCGCGGTCCGTAACGATATCTGTTGGACATCCAAATCTGGATGTCCACGACATCAAAGCTTTACCTACGGACTCAGCGGTAATATCGACCATCGGTGTAACTTCCGGCCAGCGAGTGAAGCGATCCACAACCGTCAAGCAATACCTATTACCCTGAGATGGTGGTAAGGGGCCAATTATGTCCACGTGGATAAAAGAAAATCTTGCGCGGGGTAAACTGAACGTGCCTAATGGTGCAGACACGTGACGGTTTACCTTAGAACGTTGACAAGGGAGGCATTGACGCGACCAATTGCGACAATCTTTTCTTATGCCGGGCCAGACGAAACGTTCAGCTACCAATTTTGCTGAAGCGTTAGCGCCTGGATGGCTTAGATTGTGCAAGCTGTCAAAAATCGGCTTCCGGAACGGGGTGGGAACAAATGAGCGACGGCAAGCTCGCTTAAGTCAATAGGCACGTGAAGTGCATCGATCCGGGACAATGTGTCCGCGACAACATTGTCCTTTCCTGAAATGTGTCTCACGTCCGTGGTAAACTGTGCGATATAGTCAAGATGACGGTGCTGACGAGGCGTACAGTTGTCTTTCCGATGACGAAAAGCAAAACTAAGTGGCCTGTGGTCAGTATAGACTATAAAATGCCTAGCTTCGAGCATAAAGCGGAAATATTTGATGCTTTCATAAATGGCTAATAGCTCCCGATCGTAAGGAGAGTATTTACGTTGAGCAGGGGTTAGATTGCGCGAGAAAAATGCAAGAGGTTGCCAAAAACCATCTTTCAGTTGCTGCAAAACTGCACCAAGGGCTGTGTCTGACGCATCAGTTACAAGCGCAAGCTGAGCACTGCAGTCGGGATGCGCCAGTAAAGCGGCATTTGCTAGGCTATCTTTGCACTTCTCAAAAGCTAGCAAATTACTGTCACCTGAAAGATTAACTGGATGCGAGGATTTCACTGAGCCGGAAAGCAAGGAATTCAAAGGGGCCTGTAATTTAGCAGCATGAGGCAAAAACCGACGGTAAAAGTTTGCCATTCCCAAAAATCTGCGAAGCTGTTTTACAGTTATAGGAATGGGAAAATCCCTTATAGCTTGTACTTTTGTGTCTAGAGGTTTGGTACCTGCTGCAGAAATTTTGAAGCCAAGAAAGGTAACCTCACTAGCACCGAAAATACATTTTGAGGTATTAATGAGGATACCGTACTTCTTCATCCGGGAGAAAATTTCACGAAGATGCTTTTCATGCTCTACCTCGTCTCTACTAAATATTAAAAAGTCATCTAAATAACAGTAACAAAAATCTAATCCCCTAATTACCTCGTCAACAAATCTCTGAAAGGTTTGCCCTGCATTCCTAAGACCAAACGTCATAAAAGGGAATTCATAAAGGCCAAAAGGAGTCGTAATGGCGGTCTTAGGAATGTCCTCCTCAAAAACAGGGATTTGATTGTACGCGCGCTCTAAGTCGATAGTTGAAAACACTCTACAACCAGATATCGCATGGGTAAAATCATGTATATGTTTGATTGGGTAGCGATCAGGTACGGTTCGTGCATTCAACATACGATAATCGCCACACGGACGCTAATCACTATCTTTTTTAGGGGCCAAGTGTAATGGAGAAGACCATGGGAGTAGTGGATATATGTACGTTCTGGACCACATACCGACTATTGTAAGAAGATCTCTCTGTTGTGTGTATATGTAATGTGAGTGGTGTTTCATGTTATGTTGGTGGTAGTATAAAATGGGTAGATTTTTAATGATCACTATCACCCCTGACCAGGTGTATGTGTGTTTTGTGTACTGCGGCGGGGCGGTGCTGCGGCGGTGGTCGGTGCAGCGGCGAGGGGCTGTTGGTGCTGCGACCTCATGAGCGCTGTGTTGGTTGGTCACAGGGGTGGTGTGTGATGATGTTTTCTTGAATTATTTTAATTAGGCAACCGGAGACTGGTTGTGTGTGTGTGTGACCTTGTGAGGTACGGTATTTTTTTTATTAATGTAGTTTAATGTTTTCTATGACGTATCATAATTAGTTCGCGCTAGCAGTGTAACATTTTATAGTGGTTTTTCTTATCTGGTATGATAAGGTATGACGTGTGTGCTATTAATAGAGTTTTATAATATTATTGTTGTGAGAGATGTTAGTTTTAATGTGAATATGGATACGTGTGGAAGGGAATCATTGTTGTTACAGTCGATAATTAATGAACTTCGTGATGGTGTGTTTGAGAGAGTGGAATTTCCAATTTTCCGTTCAAAATGGCAACGATTGAGAAGTTTTGAAGACTGGCCGAAGCGTATGCGTCAGACGGCGGAGCAACTTGCGGATGCTGGTTTCTTCTATACGGGTCGAGGAGATAGGACCGTTTGTTTCTGTTGTGGTGGTGGTTTAAAGGATTGGGAAGATGATGATTGTCCTTGGCGGGAGCACGCGCGATGGTTTAGTCGGTGTGCTTACATACAAAAAAAGTACATCAACCATAGTGATGATAAAAGTGTGAGTGAGAGGGGGATACAGGTTGATAATGGTGATGAGGATAAAGGAGGAAAATATACTAAGGAAATAAAAGACACTGTTGTGTGAAAATAATGTTTTTTTATTTTATTTTATAATGCCCCCAAGCTAAAGTGCTAACACCATCGTTTGGACAGATGTATCTTTTATCATCTTTACCACATAAAACTTTTTTTCTTTTGATTTGTGTGTAAACATTATGTTTATCACTACAAAATGTACGCATATCATCATATTTTTCATAGCTACGATTAAGGGCCTTATAATAGTTCTTAAAGTGTAGGTTTCTCACAATGGCAGCGGAGGTGCCTTTATTTTTTTTTACAACTTTATCATTATCTAGGATATAGCTATACATTTTGGAGCGTAGTCCAATAAACTCTCTGATGATGCAACCATTACTCTCGTCTTTCATTAGACCGATAACTTTTTTGTTGAGTAAAGGTAGATTGTATACATTGTTTTGGGGAAAATCAGAGGTGTCAAATTTGTATGGTAAATCCTTTCTGATATCTTCGTAAAAATTTTTGGTTTTAATGTGATAGATGAAAGAGTCAGTATCGGTGTACAATAGCTGTACGTTTTCTTTATATTTTGGTAACATGTAAGAGTAGTGAAAATCATACATGACATATTTGGAGAGTTCGAGTACAGTGAAACCAACATAGAGTGGTTTGTTGTAGAGTATTTTTGTTTTATTCATTTGTACTGCTACAAAATCTTCGGTGAACATCTTAAAACTATGAAAATTGGGTCGAGACATGTAACGCATAGCACCAAAACTAGGTTTAGTTTTTGTTTTCACATCTTTAAAAGTGGTGCAAAGTTTAACATCAGTTCTTTTACCCACATTCTCTATTGTTTTACCAAAAATAGCGTTATTCATGAGTTTATAGAAATCTTTTTCAAAAGAGTTTGTTGCTTCGGTTCTTTTGATTGTGTTTAAATCTATATAGGATTTGAGCCATTTAGATTGATGGAAAGATAGGATTCTATGGATCTTTTTGCAAATTAAACCATTGACGATGCATTGTTTTAAGTTTATGTAGTGAATGATGTAGTTTGATTTGTTTTCTAATGTGAGTAAAAGTTTTTTAGTTATACCATTAGGTGGTTTTTTTGTTTCAGCGCAAAAGGGGTAGTCATTGTGTAAATCGTGAAGGTGGTGTGGATACTCTAGATCTACTTCCAAGATATAACCTATATCAGAGTCGGGTTGTTGAGAAAGAATATCAAATGATTCGATTTCACTTTCACTCAACCACCGGAAGTGTCCATACGGTAAACTCTGACTCATCGCGTGACCATATAAATTATTAACATCTAAATAAATAATAAAAGTATCGTCTTGAGATGGGTTGTATGAATTTTTTCCATCATCATTATCATCAACACTACTAGTAATAAACTGATTATTAGCTTTTGCATGTCTTTTAGAAACTTGACTAATACCACCCCGAATACCATTTTGTAGAAATTGAATTATTTCATAATCGGTGAGGAGTTCGAGATCTACTTTTGTGTGTTTTAACATAGCATCCCATGTGAGACCGGGTGCTGTGAGATATCTGCAAGGATCAAGTTTGTATGTTGATAGACATATTTTACGAAAGTTTTCAAAGACCTCGGCCAGCAGTAGGACATCTGTTTTAAGATATAAATTAAAATATTCACCTAGTGTGTTTAATTTAAACTGTTCCCACACTGTTTGCGCGTGGAGATAATCATCATTAGAGATGTGTGTTTGCGTCAATTGACTGTAGAATAATTCCTGGCTAGGTAATGAATTTTCTTTGAGTTTATCCCATGAATCAATATATTCATAGGGAAAGACACCCTTACGTGTTAAAAGGCTCATCTCATGAGGGTTGGGGAAATACTTAGGTAATATTTGAAATTTATCTTTTGGGAGATTTTTCACTAATTTTTCCAAACTGGAGGACATGAATTTGAATGAGTCTACAAATCTTATGGTTATCTGATTGTTATTTTGAGAGCGTATTGTTTGACTGAATGTTGTGTATTTTTCCTTGTTTTGTGCGATACATCTGATTGTATCACCTTTCCTAGTGGCCAGCTCTTTAATAAACAAATGACTATCATAACCACTGAGGTTGTGAAAAAATATCGGAATAAAATTAGGTTTTGAATATTGTAGATTGCACTGATTGTGCACCACACCTCTGATTTTCCCAGTGAAATGACAATGATCGATGACTGTATGATCAGTTGAAAGTAAAGGTTGTTCACAAATATGACAGAAAGAGTTGTTGTTGTATGTAGATAAATCAATGTTTCTATCATAATCAATCTTAGAACTAAATATGTCCGCTATAACACTAGCGTCATTGTAAATATTATCAACAAACTTTTGCACACAATCATGACCATGATATACAATTAATTTTGATAGTGATTCATTATAGTTACAATGAATATAATAACTAAAGCTACAAGGAATGTGTTCATGAGTATTATAGGTAGTTTTCAAATCATATTCATTTTTGTGAATGGGTACTAAAATCGACTCAAAATCTGCATATACAACAAAAGGCACTTCTAATTGGTGGCTAACATTTTTAAAACTCAAAGTGTTATCAGTGATGGATGGTAGTTCAATGAGAGCCTTATCGCACCCTAATTTTTCGTGAAGTTTTAGTTTTTTCTCATCACTGAAATTCTGTAAACATCCATCACACACATATATTCGTTTATGATTTTTAGTAATTTGAGAGTGTATTAAACGCGGTAGGTTTTTTATCCAACAATAGTGTCCTAAACAGCTGCTATCTGATTTTTTTTCACCCCCACTCAACGCACTTTCAAAGTATAAAAGATTTACATGACGCTCATACTTTTTCGATGATATATAATAAGGTACAATTCGTTTGATGCGTTTCTTTTTTTCATCACTAACACCATACACATTTACTTTAATCTTATTTAAAACTTCGAATCGTTTTATTCCCTTCGCACTCACCGGTAATTGAATACCATCCGTTTTGAAGACGGTCGTGTAAGGTGGATAAGAGGATGATCGATCTGAATGGTGGTCTACCGGATACAAGGCGCTCACCAGAGCCCAGAAAAAGCAAGCGTTGTCCTGGTTTTTCACATTTACACAAGCTTTCTTTCGTTGAATCCAATCAGGAAGTGGTGTATAAGAGCCTCCTATGATATCCTCATTATCACTATCATCATCCAGACATTTCACGAGATCGGTCTTGTTGATGTTCACTTCCAAAAATTCAATCTTCTCCAATGCCCATCCACTATCTCTCTCTTGAAATTCTTCACATTTTTTTAAAATTTTAGAAGAAAATGTTTTATGAAGTTCATATAAATCTGGTATGAGGTGTTTCGGCTGACATCGATCCCATGTGAGATTAACACCTCTTACATTAAAGGATTTTAGATCTCTCACCACTTTATCGTCTTTTGTCATAATGTATGTGCAGAAAAGTTCCATATTCACCTTGATGACCTCATTAATTTCCAGCTCCATCTTGAGTAACTGAACAACCTTGGCTCCCGCTCCATTCAGATATATTTCTGGGTCTAGAATATTGGAGGAGCCATTTATCCGATAGGAAATTATTCTACACTTAAAGAGTGAAGCGATAACATAAGTGAAATAATCACCTCCGTCTTGTTTACACAGTAACTTATGACGTTTTGTTCTCGAATGAGTAATTAACTGATTACTAGCAACTTTAATGTTACAAAAAGGACACTGATATTTCGAAACCATTTCTCTCTCTCTATCTCTCGATACGGTAACGAAGCGAATGAGTATTTCAACTTTTTACACAAAACTAATTCATTTTACTATTCATAGCCAGTTTATATACATATAAAATGACTAATTTAATGGTCGTGACGTCTAATTTAATGGTTATGAGTGTGGTGAACTTATCATAGCGGTAACCTTTTAAATATTAAAGGGTAATAAAAAACCAATTCAAACAGGAAAACTTTTAATGTCGTCATATATTATAATATTGTATACATTATATTAAACATGAGAAAAATAAGTACTCTGTAGCGTAACACCTGATTTCATGATCAACAATGGAGGTTCGATCGTAAGCACTTTCCATTATATTTGACGCTTCGTGTAGTGTTTTAACTCCGCTCAACTTGAATTTCTTCTTGAAAAAGTTCATTCTGTTCTCATAGTGGAGTTTGATGTGATGTAAAAAATGTAGACGAGTGTCGAGACAGTTTAGGATGTGTTGTAGGTGCCACCATTCATCATTACTGATACTCATTGATTGGATGCCGCCACCACACGACACAAATATGAAATTCTGTAATCCCTCACTACGATCAGACACATTTACAAATCTCACAGTGCAGTTATTTTCAGTGTGGAGAGCAGCTGTTGCAGTAGCTGTGCCAGTGTTGAAGAAATCCGAGATTCGGTTTGCGTTGTTCACGAAAATTGCACTCCATTCTTCTCTGGTTAGCAACAATCGGTTACCAATGTTAATCACCTCCTCCAAACCCTCATTTATTCGATTCGATACCACTAAATACGTTGATATGTGAGGTATCGTTTTTGAATTAAGATCATATACGTTTTTACAAAGTTCAAAAGTGAAAGGTGGAATCGAAGGTGAATATGAGGGTGGGTAGATATAGTGTTGGGGGAGTAAATGACACATCTTAACAACACAACAGCCTATATCGAACTGAGTCGCTTGAACAGAACAGCTAATAATATAAACAGAACAGCTGATAATATAAACAGAACAGCATGGGCTTCAAACAGAACAGCAGCTGTTGAACCAGTTACAACCTGTTTTAACTGGATATTTTTCGAACTGATTTAGTTAAAATGGTGTATTCAAAGAGGGAATCATTGATAATGAGGCAGTAGGCGGTAGTGTCACTGGGGATGGCTTTCTTGAATTCCATCTCCAATTTTATGTCTATACCACCCCCCACGCCCGATCGAATGGTGTCCATTTGTCGGGAACAGTCGATAACAACAAGAGGTGCTTTTGTCTTAAAATGAGCTGGGTTCACTTGAACATTAGCGTTTTTCAAACCATAGTATTGCCTTTTAAAGTTACAAAACGCTTCATACAACAGGGAGTAGACGCCCTTTTCAAAATCATTAGCAAACGACTCGTATGGATAATATTGAGAGTTGAGGTAGAGACGAGCATTGTGGAAATTGGAGTGATCAAATAAACTTTTATCTTTGCTTTCATCATTGTTGCGTGCATGCTGAAATCCTAGTATGACAAAACGAGGTTTCTCCAATTGTGTGCTCGTTTTAACTGTCCACACATGCTTTTGTGACGTTGGTAGCAGCGGATATTCGTAAAGATCCCACGATCGGAATGAAATGGGGATTGGTGCATTACTCTCCACGTAACGTAACAAACGAAGTTTTTCCTTATCAGACACCTTTACAATAGGCATGCGCCATACAATACGGTTTATGTTAATTTCAAAACCCTTCGTTGCATCCTTGGTCTTGATGGCGCAGTTTGAATTTGTAGAGCTCCTGTTGAGTACGAGTTCGTGTTTTGCATTCACAATAACCTTGGTATAATCCTCAGCGAAACCCAATAAATGTCGTAGTGGAATGGTGAAACAAAACTCTCCTTCTATGTCTTTGATGCCGCTTGATGATGATGTGTTCCAACAACTATTCTCCAAGGCCTTACTCTCCTCCTCACCGTACGATAAGATACCCTTCATTGTGGTGGTGACACCGCAGTTTTTTGTTCGATCAATCTCCACACCGTTTAATTCATATCGAATGTCTTGGAACAGGTGGGCAGCACCATTGTTTACAAAAGTGGAGGATTTTGTTGTAGTGCCCTCGATTATGAGTTGACTCTCCGAGGGCCACACAATTATATCCTGATCATTGATACGAATCCGAATCTCATCATTATTCTTATATGAATCATTGAAGGGGTGGAAAGAGTGATATTCAATACTTTCAATGCTATCATCAAACACCACACTATCCCCAATATTTAAAATTGATGATGACATTGCAGCAGCAGCAGCAGCAGCAGCTGATGTTATTTACTTTATTTTTAGTCCTAGAGATGATAAGAACAGTGAATTTTCTCTTCTCAACTTCTTCCGATGTGGTTGTTGTTCTTGTTGTTGTTGTTGATATTGTTTATTTAAATTAATATTTAACTTTGAAAGAAGAGATGTTGTCTGCTGTGGGGGAGAATGCAAACTATGACTTGATGTTGATTGAGGGTTGAATTTATAAATAATCATAACTTTATCTTTTCCTTATGTGTATGCGAAGTGAAATGTTTTCCTTTCTAAAATTAACAAGATTACCTTTTTCATTCACTATACGTATTTGAAGATTTTGTATACTATTAACTTTTAAGGGTAGATAGACTAGGTGTGATGGACACTCGATAATTTGATAGCCAGGCGGCACTGAGGGAGTAAACTCGTGAAGTACGTGTGATGGTCTGTTGTTGGTAAATGAACCATGAATTATATTACACTCTACTCTTATAGAGTCGGTGACGAGAATGTCTATTGGCTGATCGGATTCGTGTTGTTCATTTTTTGGTAATACTTTACGGGAAAATCCAAAAACACTCCCAATGCTGTTCTCTTTTTCGAAGTGTACATCATAAAGCGCTGAAAAAACCGAACATCTCATCGTATTCGTATTCACCTCCATCTCAACTGCATTTTGTTGGTTCGAAAAAGAATTAATACCCCTCCTTTCAATCTCATCCTCCAGATAATCGATAATATTTTCCAATTCATAAGATCCCTCCGGAATTGTTATAACCTCGTTTCCAAAGTGAAAAAGATTATTAGAGCTATCCACATTGGGGATGGAATTGAATGTTTTGAAGTAAATTAGTGCACATTCAAATTCACCATCACCCAACTCTATGGGGGGTAGAAAATCCACATTCAATGTAGACTCATTACCATTGATTGATAAAGTATAAGACATTATTTTTTTTGAGAGTCCACACACACACACACACTGATTTAATACACAAGATGAAATGAAAAGTCTCAGATAGGTTTGTATATTTTATTTAGGATTTTTTTTAACAAACATTTGATCACAAACATTTGATAGAAAATTTAAACATAAATGTCCACAGTTGTATTTTTTGTCTTTTTGCATGTTATTGTAGTTGTAACTTATACCTCCTCCTTCGCCTCCTCCTCCTCCTTCATTATCATCAATTTTAATTCCACCTTGTAGCATATAATTGATAAATTCCCATGGTGGTCTCAAGTCTCCATAGCTGTCAAAGTATTGACACTGTTTATTTTTCTTCACATACGCCACCCAATGGGTTCCGGGTCCGTGTGAATCATCCAAATTTATTATTCCCGTTTCACACTTCCACGGCTTTGAAGTTTGTCCCAGTTTGAGAATGTCATCTCGCATAAAAACCCCCCGAAAATGTGGAATTTTCAAGTGTTTGACAAACGTGAGGAGCTCATGATCGTAGAGGGCACGATTGGGGAGGTTGTTTAATAGTTTTTTGAATGTGGTAGTGGAGATATATAGAGACCCATACCGTTTTTGTATGGTGCCATATACATACCCTTACCAACAGCCATTGGAATAGAGTCTCTTAATCGACTCTTACCACCACCACTATTGATTTGATCTTTTGATTTCACCATTTCATAAATGTTTTTAGCAGCCGTCGTCACCCCACCTGCTAGAGTACCAGCGGCCGCCAACGCCCCCAAGATTGGTATTAAAGGTAAGAAACCCCCTCTCTTCGGTAGGGGTATAACTCGAGGTTTTCGCACAGGTTGTTTAGTTTTGGTGTTTTTGTTGTAAATCCTTTTTCTTGCTGCTTTTATAGCTGTACTTATGAGTTGTTTAGTGGTGAGCGGAGATGATGTTTTACCATTTTTAGATTTTCTTTTTTTCGTGTGTTTCACCGCTTTACGGGCTGCTGTTATTAGTTTTGTGAGGGACACACCCATTCCACGTTTCACCTTGTACTTCATTATTTTATTAACGCCAAGCGCCACCAACCGTTCGGGTAGACTCTTCGAGTGTCGCCAACGCTCCTTCGCCGCTGTAGCCAACTCAATATCGGCCTTGTGTCGATCCTCTAAAGAGGAATTTTGAGCGTATGCAATATCGTGTAATTTACACGCCTCATCCAACGGATTAATACCTATATCACCCCTCTTTAGTCGTTTTTCCAATTTTGTTCCAGGTCCACAATAATTGTAGCCAGGCACGTGCAACTCGAACGGTAAGTTATTGATGAGTGTGTTCATTAAACCACATCCCACTGCTTTCATATTAGGTACTTTATAATAGCTTCTGCTGTTGTTGTTATTAGTGTGGTATTTATTTTTATTATGTTTAATCATTTTGATTGTTAGTTAATATAAGTATTATTATTACTACTGTTATTATTATTAAGGTTGTGTCTCTCACCCCCCACCCACACGTGTACTCTCAACAGAATGAAATTCAAGAAGCAGTCGTCCCACTTATCAGTGAAAGGTTGGGATATAAAATCGGAAAACGATATTGATAATTATTGTAGAAAATATAGACATAGTGAGCTGTTACCCAACAGTATACGTTGTTTGGTGTGTGGTCCGTCTGGATGTGGTAAAACTAACCTATTATTAACCTTATTGCTTGAGCCTAAAGGCCTAATATTTGAAAATATCTACTTGTATTCAAAATCACTCAATCAACCGAAATATCAATTTTTAAAGCAAGTACTCAACCATGTACCTGAAGTTAATTTCTACATGTCCTCGGATAAGAGTGAAGTGTCCTCACCGGAAGAGATAGAGTTTAATAGTGTTATAGTGTTCGACGATGTGTCGATGGAAAATCAAGAACCAATACGCTTACATTTCTCTATGGGGAGACATAAGGGAATTGATTGTTTTTATCTGTGTCAAACGTACAGCAAAATACCCAAACAGCTGGTGAGGGATAATGCTAATTTTATTATACTTTTTAAACAGGATGAAATGAATCTACGTCATGCTTACGATGATCACATTAATACTGATATGTCGTGGGATGTGTTTTTACAAATGTGTAAAGTATGCTGGAGTGATAAATATGGGTTTATAGTGATTAGTAAAGATGATGAGATGAATAAGGGTCGATATCGAAGAGGTTTTGATGATTATATTACTCTGTAGAATACTCACGATATTACAAATAATAATATAAGCACTTGTCATAATGAAACCATTTACATTCCACAATGGACACCATCACGTCGTCATCACAACCACCACAAATCTTTGGTGATAAGCAGCTCAAAAGAAAACTAGTTGATTCGGTTAAATCGGTAAAAAAGAAAATCAAGTCATTAAATGAGGGTAGAGCTGAGCTCACATCGAGCCTGCAAGAAACATTTCAACCAATCACACAACCCTTGAACACTCTTCTCAATGAAATTCAATTAAATAACACCGCCAACAACCGTAAAGAAAACAAAAGAAAGAGAAAATCAGTTAAGGCACAGCAACAGGACGTGCAGGATGGTGTGAAATTATCCACCAGTAAGCAATTCACGGATGATGATGATGATGATGCTAGTGATGATACAGATGATTTTGAAGATGCTGATAGTTTGATAAAGCGTGAAAATATTGAGGATGATTCAAAAGAATTATCTAAATATGAAGAAGAAGAAGACATCCACCGCTTAGCAAAAATCTATATAGATAACAATGTTATCAATAAGATAAAAAAAGTACCGTTTGGTGTTTACTTTACTCCCGAAGGATATCGCGTGGGTGATAGTTTTCTCAAATTGGGCAAAGAGCATTTCACTGTACAAAACGAAAAATTTCAATATACACCGGGGTTGATGGAGCTCTTGTTCAAGAAAGAACCCAACACCCATCTCATTGAAGCCGAGGATAGTCGCAACTACTATAAAATAATTACAATGACAAACGCACACCGACGTAATTTCTCGAAAAATGGTCAGATACAGGGCGATAAGAGTTTCAAATATACTAAATATATAAAAAGCCTCTCCTCGTCCGCACCCATTGGACGAGGATGCTTAGTGAACTCGTCATCATTCTCCTCGTTACCACCACCATCAATTACAGACCTCTCACTTAAAAAGTACTATCCTAATACAGACTTCAAATATTGGGACGATCCCAATGAACTTGTGGATCGATTACGTTTACTCATAGCTTCCCAAAACGCCGGAAACACCATTCATGGTAATGAGATTATTGCAATAATTGAAGAACTAGTGGAGGCCAATATAATAGAACCACCCCACCAATAACCAACCCTCTAGTTGTTAATAATTATACTCCCCATTGAGTGTATATAAAAAAATAAATTTAATCACATCTTTATTATAATTATGTCTATCAATAAGTTTGGACGTCATTTACATACCAAGTTGAGTCAGAGATCAATAAAAACTTTACGTTTCGATAGTAGACAAGTGGACTTTAAAAAACGACTCTTAAGAAATGTTAGTAAAGGTATACAAAAAAACGATGTGATTATAAAAGCTCAATTGGATGAGGCCACAGTCTTTTGTTTGTCTAAAATTAAAAAACTCAATCAACAGTGTGAGGACATCACAGCGAAGGTCAATTATTTTCAAGAAATATTACGAAAAAATTTAAAAACCCCACCGGAAGCGAATTCTAAACCTCAAATAAATAAAAATCCCAAAAAGACATCTAATAATCCTCAAGAATCACCATTATCAACATCCTCGTCATCATCATCGTTGTCGTCATCATCGTTGTCCTCACGTAAAAACTTCAAGACCTCTAAGGAAGTCAATTCTAAATCTCAAACAGCTCAAAATCCTAAGAAGAAAAACGTCTACAAACCTGAAGATCCATCACATAATTTAACCAATTAACCGACGAGAACACTCTAAAACCTAGTTATAAAGTAGTATAATAAAAATATTATGAGTTTAAAATGGCAGGTCGTTAAGGAAATTCATAAGAATGCTAACAAAAAGTTTCCAAGGAGACGATTCGTACAAAAAGGTCTCGATGACACCTGGCAGATTGATTTGATAGATATGCAAAAGTATTCAAAATATAACAAGGGTTTTAAGTACATTTTAGCGTGTATTGATACCTTTTCCAAATACGCGTGGGCTCAACCGGTGAAAAGTAAATCGGCTGAGGATGTAACACGAGCCATGCAAGCTCTACTCAACAACAATCTCAATAGAAAACCGAAAAATATTCAATCAGACGATGGACGTGAGTTTTTCAATGGGAAATTTCAAGCGTTAATGGGAAAGTTTGGTATACATCACTACTCTACATACAGCCCTATGAAAGCGTCTATTGTGGAGAGATTTATTAGAACTATTAAGAATTGGATTTGGCAACAATTTACTTTTAATGGTTCTTATACATGGATTGATCATGTACTATACGATGTCATGAAAAAATATAACAACAAAATACATCGCACAATCGGGCTTGCCCCAGTGAATGTGAATCATACTAATGCCAATGCCTTATTATCTAATGTTTACAATTTTATCAAGGTTCGTGGTAAAGCTAAATTTAAATGTCACGATTATGTAAGAATTAGTAAATATAAATCGTGTTTTTCCAAAGGATACACTGGCAATTGGAGTTCGGAAATATTTCAAATTGTGAAAGTGAATAACACCAACCCAGTTACCTATCAGTTGCAAGATGACCAAAAGCAACCTATACTGGGTTCATTCTATGAAAAAGAACTACAAAAAGTTAAATATCCCGATGTCTATCTAGTGGAGAAAGTGTTGAAGAAAAAAGGTGATAAAGTACTCGTGAAATGGTTCGGTTTGAATACAACTAGTTGGATCAATAAAGAAAACAAAATAAATTAATAACGTTTTATTATTTTATATTTTAAAAGCACACGTACTACATTAACCCTACTACATACAATATTATAATAATCATTTTCAATATACAATTATTAAAAACAAAAAAGGATATAATAATCATTTTTTTCAATGCTTACACATTTTTTATTATTTTCTTTTTTACAACAATTACAATAATCTTTATCCTAGTACATTTTATTAAAGTTACCCACCCCCAATTTTAACCTACTTTCACAATTATGTTTTATTAATAGACTACATTTTTTTCTTAATCCTAATTTATTTTATATTTTTAAAAGCATACGTACTACATTAACCCACCCCACACAATATTATAATAATCATTTTCAATATACAATTATTAAAAACAAAAAAGGATATAATAATATTTTTTTTATTATTTTCTTTTTTAAAACAATTACAATAATCTTTATCCAAGTACATTTTATTAAAGTTACCCACCCCCAATTTTAACCTACTTTGCATAATATACATATCACAATTATGTTTTTATTAATAGAGTACATTTTTTTTCTTAATCCTAATAATAAGTTTTATATTTTTTTAACTTTATCAACATTGGCCTTTAGCCACATACCGAAAGCTTCAACCTCAACCCCGCTGCAGTGACAACTTCTCTTTGATGACGCGGAATATGGTGAGAACTTGGTATGGCGATTACAGTTTGTTAATTTTGGATAATTACCATACCGCATTAATTCCACCATCACCATCTCCACTTTGGGGCAGCCGAATGTTTCGATGTTTATGTGTCTAAAACCCAATGCTGATAATAATTTTTTTTCTACTGTGCCCCCCTTATACGCCCATAAATACTCTTTATTTGGATCTAGGGTGTGCAAACGCTCCACTAAATCTTCCTTGGTTATATCCCCGTTAACATTTTGGAATGGTAATCCGTGAACATTACGTTCACAGAATGCGATTTCCCTACTTTTCTGTGAATGGAGAAACCACATGGGTAATTTAATATGGTGCAGGTGCACCACCCCAGTCCACATATCATACACCCCAACCTCTTTATAATATATGTCGCTTTTAAGGGGGAAGCCATCAATATCAATAATATACCTTATATCAACCTCCATATTAGTATTTATCAATATTGAAGCAAACACAGATATAAAAAACAATATAATCGCTTAACCAATAATATTGCACAGTCTAAATCACACAGTTTATAGCACAGTCTAAAGCACAGTCTAAAACACAGTCTATAATACCGAGGTTACACCACAGTTGCTAGCAATAGCACATATTAAATAGTTTAAAAGTTCTATGGATACTCTATCAACTAACGGTGGGTTGTACCTTTCGAAAACCTCTGTTGGCACTTCACTCACCAACTCCAACCACTCTTTATAGTCAACGTTTATACCATTCGCTCTTTCATCGAGGTAATTGGTGATATCTCCCCAAAATTGTATTATCGTGAAAATACCATCATCACTGAACCCACTCCTCTCATATCCAGTGTACAGTAATCTATTCACGTCTTCAAATAATTTTGTACATGGGATTGAACGATCCCACAGCTTTAGCAACTTGTTGATTGATAAAATATTGATCCATATGCTTTTACAATCCTCATGTGATGTTTTTGATGTTAATATCATATTATTGAGAGGAGTCTCGTCGGGATTTACACTGCAATACAAAAAATAAAAACATTTTTCTCTTCTTATTCGTTACATGGAGAAAGTTACATGGAGAAAGTTATTGCCCACGTATTACCCTCCCGACCCCTGTTTGTAATATATACACCCTGGTTGAGAATGTTGAAAATATCCTCTTCAACATCGTTATACCTCGATGGAAGTGAGATTAAATATCCATTTTCGAGATGTAGCACTGTCTGCATAGTTTCGGGGTGAAACTTCGATGGTAGTTTGAAAGCTCTTCTAATTTTATATGGAATGTTTATCTCTAGATTTTCCAATTTCTTCCATGTCTTATTGTAATTATTTAATTTTTGTAGAGCTTCTTCACATTTAGACATTTTTGATATATTGAAATAAAACTTTTTATTTATACTCACAATAAAAAATATTTACTCTTGCTGCTCACTAGTTTGACTGCTCGGTACACTGTGGTTGGTTGAATGTAATTTGAAACAGACTAGTTGGCACTATTTATAGTTGAAATAGCTCTACAACTTTTTAAAGGTCAAACCACCAAGTGATAATAACAAATGTTCACGATTCAAAACCACTTCCAGTGACATCATCTTTCATGTTAATTAAATTTTTAATGGTATTTTGTGACTACATTCACCATCAGTTATGTGTCCCTTTTTTATTTTTTCCCATTCATCATAGCTCCAATGGATAACACCTTCAATTATTGTCTTATATTGCATACATTTTTCACTTAAAGGAGCAAATGTTGTTGATGATGTTGTTGTTGGTGATGGTGTTGTCGTTAAAGGAGACGTCTTATTAAGGGGGGTTATTGATGATGTTGCTATAGTTGTTGTTAATTCCTCACGTACCACATCATTAGCTGTTGCTCCACTACTCATATTCAACTTCTTTCGATGGTTACTATTATTTTTGTGAATATGATTAGGATCAAATCTAGCCACCTTTACATTAATCTCCAATCCTTTGTCATCTTTGAATGTCTGCTCGAACATATCAGAGGTCCATGACTGCTGTAGAGTATTCGTTTTCCGCATATTACCACTTCGCTTGTTTCGAGAGTTATTATTAGTATCAATAAATCTCACAACTTCTAATTTATATAATAATAATACATGTTCATCATTACATATTCGTATACTCCTCTGATGAGTTTTCTTGTCACACGAATGTGCTCCATGATGAAAACGATTATAATGATGATTACAACGACGATGAAAACTACTCACGATAATGGGGTGTTTGAGGGGAGAAAAATGTCCATCATCTCGAGCAACATCTTCATAAAGATAGAACTTTATCAACCAGTCTCTTATCAAAGCACCATTCGCTTCGAAAAGTGTTACATTCTTTACATACCAATAATTGTTATTGCATAAATTCAACAAATCTTCATTTACTGACTTTGAAATGTTTCTCACCACCATAATATCTGTACTGTTCTCGCGTTGAATGTACAACATCACCACCCATGGTAATAAACTAGTAAATAACATAATATTTACACTGAAATTAATAGCAATTTACAACAACAAGTCTATTAACTGTTATTAAAATGATCTACATTTTGCAAATGTATTGTTTTTATACTAGCGTGTGTGGGAGTTATGTTGCAACACGTTGCAACTAATATCACCAAACGTAATTTCAAAAAATATAGGACTCCCCGACAAACACAATATCATAAACACATATATATTTTTATCTAATACATCAAAACATATTTTTACACAATATGACTACATCATCATCTTTTCATACCCTTTTGATAATGTAATAAGAAAACTTCCATTTTCCATACAAAACCAACATAAATCAAAACTGTCCACGTTTTTCATATTGTATGCTCACAATACAAATGATACATTATCGTTTTCCCACTTCCTTTGCGTAGAATGAATAAAATAATAATTGATAACATTCCATTTAAAAACAACCTCATAAAACTGAGAATATATAGCGCAACATTACGGAATTTTCCATAACCACTTATCACAAAACACATAAAAAAAATACCTCACAACCAGGCTCCGGCTGCCTAATTAAAATAATTTAAGGAAACATCATGAATATATAGCACAACATTATGGAATCTTCCATAACCACTTATCACCAATCACATTAAACTACATTAATAAAAAAATACCTCACAACCAGTCTCCGGTTGCCTAATTAAAATAATTCAAGAAAACATCATCACACACCACCCCTGTGACCAACCAACACAGCGCTCATGAGGTCGCAGCACCAACAGCCCCTCGCCGCTGCACCGACCACCGCCGCAGCACCGCCCCGCCGCAGTACACAAAACACACATACACCTGGTCAGGGGTGATAGTGATCATTAAAAATCTACCCATTTTATACTACCACCAACATAACATGAAACACCACTCACATTACATATACACACAACAGAGAGATCTTCTTACAATAGTCGGTATGTGGTCCAGAACGTACATATATCCACTACTCATGGGCTTTTAGAGGGTCTCGCGGTACCATTATTAAGCATTAGCTCAAATTTTTGCTTGGCTATTTTAAGTTTGTCAGGCGCTAATCAGCGAGGGTTGCAAAAGACGGGTGGTCCTGGTGTAGTCTTTATATAATGAACTGTGTTGTGTTTGACATCCACAGGTGTGCCTGAAGGGCGTGTAATATCTATGAAATCTTTTAAAATACTATGATATCTAGAGTTACCTAAATTAATTTTAACAGAGGATGATCAATACATCCCGTATACGTAGCTTGTAGTGAATCACATATGCAAATTGCATAAGTCGAAATTGAAAACTAGTGTCCGACCTTATCCGAATTATGAGTCGAACTGAACTTTCGACCTGACGAAATCTGGTGTGTTCAATACATCCCGTATACGTAGCTTGTAGTGAATCACATATGCATATTGCATAAGCCGAAATTGAAAACTAGTGTCCGACCGTATCCGAATTATGAGTCGAACCAAACTTTCGACCTGACGAAATCTGGTGTGCTCAATACATCCCGTATACGTAGCTTGAAGTGAATCACATATGCATATTGCATAAGTCGAAATTGAAAACTAGTGTCCGACCGTATCCGAATTATGAGTCGAACCGAACTTTCGACCTGACGAAATCTGGTGTGCTCAATACATCCCGTATACGTAGCTTGTAGTGAATCACATATGCATATTGCATAAGTCGAAATTGAAAACTAGTGTCCGACCGTATCCGAATTATGAGTCGAACCGAACTTTCGACCTGACGAAATCTGGTGTGCTCAATACATCCCGTATACGTAGCTTGTAGTGAATCACATATGCATATTGCATAAGTCGAAATTGAAAACTAGTGTCCGACCGTATCCGAATTATGAGTCGAACCGAACTTTCGACCTGACGAAAACTGATGTGCTCAATACATCCCGTATACGTAGCATGTAGTGAATCACATATGCATATTGCATAAGTCGAAATTGAAAACTAGTGTCCGACCGTATCCGAATTATGAGTCGAACCGAAATTTCGACCTGACGAAAACTGGTGTGCTCAATACATCCCGTATACGTAGCTTGTAGTGAATCACATATGCATATTGCATAAGTCGAAATTGAAAACTAGTGTCCGACCGTATCCGAATTATGAGTCGAACCGAACTTTCGACCTGACGAAATCTGGTGTGCTCAATACATCCCGTATACGTAGCTTGAAGTGAATCACATATGCATATTGCATAAGTCGAAATTGAAAACTAATGTCCGACCGTATCCGAATTATGAGTCGAACCGAACTTTCGACCTGACGAAATCTGGTGTGTTCAATACATCCCGTATACGTAGCTTGTAGTGAATCACATATGCATATTGCATAAGTCGAAATTGAAAACTAGTGTCCGACCGTATCCGAATTATGAGTCGAACCGAACTTTCGACCTGACGAAATCTGGTGTGCTCAATACATCCCGTATACGTAGCTTGTAGTGAATCACATATGCATATTGCATAAGTCGAAATTGAAAACTAGTGTCTGACCGTATCCGAATTATGAGTCGAACCGAACTTTCGACCTGACGAAAACTAGTGTGCTCAATACATCCCGTATACGTAGCCTGAAGTGAATCACATATGCATATTGCATAAGTCGAAATTGAAAACTAGTGTCCGACCATATTCGAATTATGAGTCGAACCGAACTTTCGACCTGACGAAATCTGGTGTGCTCAATACATCCCGTATACGTAGCTTGAAGTGAATCACATATGCATATTGCATAAGTCGAAATTGAAAACTAATGTCCGACCGTATCCGAATTATGAGTCGAACCGAACTTTCGACCTGACGAAATCTGGTGTGTTCAATACATCCCGTATACGTAGCTTGTAGTGAATCACATATGCATATTGCATAAGTCGAAATTGAAAACTAGTGTCCGACCGTATCCGAATTATGAGTCGAACCGAACTTTCGACCTGACGAAAACTGTTGTGCTCAATACATCCCGTATACGTAGCTTGTAGTGAATCACAATATATGCGTATTGCATAAGCCGAAATTGAAAACTAGTGTCCGACCGTATCCGAATTATGAGTCGAACCGAACTTTCGACCTGACGAAATCTGGTGTGCTCAATACATCCCGTATACGTAGCTTGAAGTGAATCACATATGCATATTGCATAAGTCGAAATTGAAAACTAGTGTCCGACCGTATCCGAATTATGAGTCGAACCGAACTTTCGACCTGACGAAATCTGGTGTGCTCAATACATCCCGTATACGTAGCTTGTAGTGAATCACATATGCATATTGCATAAGTCGAAATTGAAAACTAGTGTCCGACCGTATCCGAATTATGAGTCGAACCGAACTTTCGACCTGACGAAATCTGGTGTGCTCAATACATCCCGTATACGTAGCTTGTAGTGAATCACATATGCATATTGCATAAGTCGAAATTGAAAACTAGTGTCCGACCGTATCCGAATTATGAGTCGAACCGAACTTTCAACCTGACGAAAACTGATGTGCTCAATACATCCCGTATACGTAGCATGTAGTGAATCACATATGCATATTGCATAAGTCGAAATTGAAAACCAATGTCCGACCGTATCCGAATTATGAGTCGAACCGAACTTTCAACCTGACGAAAACTGATGTGCTCAATACATCCCGTATACGTAGCTTGTAGTGAATCACATATGCATATTGCATAAGTCGAAATTGAAAACTAGTGTCCGACCGTATCCGAATTATGAGTCGAACCGAACTTTCGACCTGACGAAAACTGGTGTGCTCAATACATCCCGTATACGTAGCTTGTAGTGAATCACATATGCATATTGCATAAGTCGAAATTGAAAACTAGTGTCCGACCGTATCCGAATTATGAGTCGAACCGAACTTTCGACCTGACGAAATCTGGTGTGCTCAATACATCCCGTATACGTAGCTTGTAGTGAAACACATATGCATATTGCATAAGTCGAAATTGAAAACTAGTGTCCGACCGTATCCGAATTATGAGTCGAATCGAACTTTCGACCTGACGAAATCTGGTGTGCTCAATACATCCCGTATACGTAGCTTTTAGGGAATCACATATGCATATTGCATAAGTCGAAATTGAAAACTAGTGTCCGACCGTATCCGAATTATGAGTCGAACCGAACTTTCGACCTGACGAAAACTGGTGTGCTCAATACATCCCGTATACGTAGCTTGTAGTGAAACACATATGCATATTGCATAAGTCGAAATTGAAAACTAGTGTCCGACCGTATCTGAATTATGAGTCGAACCGAACTTTCGACCTGACGAAATCTGGTGTGCTCAATACATCCCGTATACGTAGCTTGTAGTGAATCACATATGCAAATTGCATAAGTCGAAATTGAAAACTAGTGTCCGACCGTATCCGAATTATGAGTCGAACTGAACTTTCGACCTGACGAAATCTGGTGTGTTCAATACATCCCGTATACGTAGCTTGAAGTGTATCACATATGCATATTGCATAAGTCGAAATTGAAAACTAGTGTCCGACCGTATCCGAATTATGAGTCGAACCGAACTTTCGACCTGATGAAATCTGGTGTGCTCAATACATCCCGTATACGTAGCTTGTAGTGAATCACATATGCATATTGCATAAGTCGAAATTGAAAACTAGTGTCCGACCGTATCCGAATTATGAGTCGAACCGAACTTTCGACCTGACGAAATCTGGTGTGCTCAATACATCCCGTATACGTAGCTTGTAGTGAATCACATATGCAAATTGCATAAGTCGAAATTGAAAACTAGTGTCCGACCGTATCCGAATTATGAGTCGAACTGAACTTTCGACCTGACGAAATCTGGTGTGTTCAATACATCCCGTATACGTAGCTTGAAGTGTATCACATATGCATATTGCATAAGTCGAAATTAAAAACTAGTGTCCGACCGTATCCGAATTATGAGTCGAACCAAATTTTCGACCTGACGAAAACTGGTGTGCTCAATACATCCCGTATACGTAGCTTGTAGTGAATCACATAATATGCATATTGCATAAGTCGAAATTGAAAACTAGTGTCCGACCGTATCCGAATTATGAGTCGAACCGAACTTTCGACCTGATGAAATCTGGTGTGCTCAATACATCCCGTATACGTAGCTTGTAGTGAATCACATATGCATATTGCATAAGTTGAAATTGAAAACTAGTGTCCGATAGTAGAAAACTGTACAGTTTCAGTAGAAAACTGCACCGTTTTAGTAGAGAACTGTACAGTTTTAGTAGAAAACTGTACAGTTTTTTTGTTAAGAACTGCACAGTTTAAGTAGAGAACTGTACAGTTTTAGTAGAGAACTGTACAGTTTTAGTAGAGAGCTGTACAGTTTTTGTAGAAAAATGTACAGTTTTAGTAGAGAACTGTACCGTTTTTTTGTATAGAACTGTACAGTTATTTTTAAAGAACAGCACAGTTTTAGTAGAAAACTGTACAGTTTCAGTAGAAAACTGCACAGTTTTAGTAGAGAACTGTACAGTTTTTTAAGGAAACTGTACAGCTTTCGTAGAGGTCTGCACAGTTTTAGTAGAAAACTGTAGAGTTTTAGTAGAGAACTGCACAGTTTAAGTAGAGAACTATACAGTTTTTGTAGAAAAATGTACAGTTTTAGTAGAGAACTGTACAGTTTTTTGTATAGAACTGTACAGTTATTTTTAAAGAAAAGCACAGTTTTAGTAGAAAACTGTACAGTTTCAGTAGAAAACTGCACAGTTTTAGTAGAGAACTGTACAGTTTTTTAAGGAAACTGTACAGCTTTCGTAGAGATCTGCACAGTATTTTGTAAAGAACTTCTCAGTTTTAGTAGAGAACTGCATAGTTTTAGCAGAAAACTGTACAGTTTTTTTGTAAAGAACTGCACAGTTTAAGTAGAGAACTGTAGAGTTTTAGTAGAGAACTGCACAGTTTTTTTGTAAAGAACTGCACAGTTTAAGTAGAGAACTGTACAGTTTTAGTAGAGAACTGTACAGTTTTTGTAGAAAAATGTACAGTTTTAGTAGAGAACTGTACCATTTTTTTGTATAGAACTGTACAGTTATTTTTAAAGAACAGCACAGTTTTAGTAGAAAACTGTACAGTTTTAGTAGAGAACTGCACCGTTTTAGGTTAGGTTAGGTTAGGTTAGGTTAGGTTAGGTTAGGTTGGGGGCGATACCGGTCCGTCCACGTTCGTGTCCCTGGGCGCCTGGGTACGCCACCCCGCCCTTTACACGGAGTGACGTATCCAGGATGGCTGAACGCCGGTCTTTCCTGTCTTTCTCTCTTTTTATAGTTTACTCTTCGTTTGTTGTTTATTTTATTTTGTCTATCTTTTCATCACCTTTTCTACCCTATTCTTCTTATTTTGGTTAACTCTTCTCTACATCAGCGTGTGTTTCTGCGTCTATATGTGTGTGTGTTTGTGAGATGGATGGACCCGTGGGTCCCTAATCCCCGGTTTGTGGTGCTCGGCCTTGGGATGAATGGCGAGCAGGTGGCTTACGTCGCAAGGGCACCAGGGCAGAATCTCCCTCTAAAGATCACAATATGGAGAAACGCAAATTGGAAAATACTCCCCGGGCGGGTACCAGTTCCACTGGAGAATCCCGCACTCCCGGTTCGCCGGGAGTCTGCCGCACGTATACGGGGGCGGCACCAACTGCGTGTGAGGGTAAGGGGGCCGTTGCAACGGCGAAAGAAGGAGAAGGCGCGACAACGCGCGAATGTCCGAAACCGGCGCACCTAACCGCGCCGGCGGCGGACGCAATTACGGACGAAGACGTGGATTTCTCCGTCTACCAGCCTAATGGCGTAGAGCGGGTGAAAAGACTGGCTCAAAGAAAGAAGGAGCGGGGCTGTCCAATCCGGGACTTACCCGACCTGCCGCCTGTGCTGCAGTACCGGGATGTTCTCGGGACGCAGCCCCGCGATCCTACTCCTACCGGACATGACGAAGAGGAACGTAGGGAGTTGACGCGCTCGCCTCGCGTCGTTCTGCGCGACGTGATGCGTGAATTCTCCCTACCGCCTCCCCAAGGACGAGACGATACCGGAGACGACAGTGAGGACTGGCCCTTGGACTCCGACGACATGACATCCGACGTGTCGATGGACTCCGAGGGCTTGCCCACAGACCCGGAAAGGACACGCCGCAAACGGCGAATCCCGGAAGATGACAAGGCGCCGCCCCTTGGTAGAGGAGCGGTGCCCAAGGCTAAGAAGGGACGTGGCCGGCCACCAACGACCGGCCAATACGTCGGCCTAGCTAAGGCCCAAGAGGACCTAAGGCGGGAAAAGGAGGAAGAACGCCGGGCTGCATTCAGGGCGAAAGTCGAAGAGGTAGCCCGGGCGGCGCGGGAGGAGCGGGAGGCGAGAGAGGCGCGAGCCTCCCTTCGCGCAAGCCCAGCCCTGACTGCAGAAGACACGGAGCAGACGAGCGCGGCCCTGGCGGGTAGCGTAGAGAGGGCCTTGGAAATGGTGACGATGGTCGCTACAAGGTCCTCCAACTTGAAGGGCACGTACCAGCGGGCCCTCAAGGAGGCGGTCGCATCCATAAAAGCGGCCGTCACGGAGATGAGGGGCCGCGGTCAAACGGCTGAAATACGGGCACTGGAGGAGCAGAACGATCGCCTCCTGCGCCAAGTCAATGCGATGCGTCGGGAGCTAGAGGACCTGCGGCGTCGCGTGACTGGGCCCGCACCTGACGATCTGCAGAGGATGTTGTCGGAGGTCTCGCGCTCCAATATCGAGACCTTCGGCAACATGCTGAATGCACGGCTCGCCGGCCTGGAAGATAGGCTCTTGCCCGAGCCTCGGAGAAGACCGCCGCTGGCGGCGGACGGTGCTGGTCCATCATCCGGCGCCCCACCAACAGCGGCTTCCAAGAAGACGCCGAAGCCGAAGAAGTCGGCAACGGCCAAGGCACCGGACGAGAGTTCGGCAGGCAGCGCGGCGGTCCATTTACAGCCGCCGGCTGCGCCTGCAGAGAAGGGGGCTACAAAGTCCAAAAGGAAGAAGAAGAAGAAGCGGCCATCAATGGCCGCTCAAGAGGCGGCAAAGGGGGGGCAGAACACCAACGCCCCTCCCGTTGAGGCCCCGTGGACCACAGTTGGCCCGCGCAGGCAGAAGAAGACAGGGGTGGCTACTTCAGCTAAAGCCGCCCCAAGAAAGAAGAAGAGGAAGGCCAAGCTCCGTGCTCCAGCCACCGCGGCGATCACTCTCACGTTGGGGAAGAACGCCGCGGAGAAGGGCGTCAAATACAGTGACGTCCTTTTAAAGGCTAAGAACGCGGTGACGACCAGCGGACTGGCAGAGCTGGACATCCAAAAGCTCCAGCTCCGCTTCCGTCTAGCTCAGACCGGTGCGCGCGTCCTCACCATTCCTGGTGAGGGCGCCCAAGAAAAGGCGGACTCCCTCGCTGAGAAGCTGAGGGAAGTTCTCGACCCTGACGTTGTAAAAGTCGGACGCCCGGCGAAATGCGTGGAAATGCGTATCGCCGGGCTGGACGACTCAGCTACGACAGCCGAGGTCATCGAGGCGGTGTCTAGAGAAGGTGGGTGCCCGGCCAACTCCATCAGGTCGGGCCCAATAAGGAAAGGAAGGTGGGGCGACGGCTCTGTCTGGCTGAGCGTCCCCGTTGCGGCCGCCAAAAAGCTCATCAGCTTGAAGCGGCTGCAAGTTGGCTGGGTGTCGGCTAAGGTGACACTGCTGGCCGCGAGGCCCAAGCGGTGTTACCGATGCCTCGACACCGGCCACCTGGCGACGACATGCCAGTGCCCGGTGGATCGCAGCCGGAACTGTTTCCGCTGTGGGAAGCCGGAGCACAAGGCAGCCGAGTGCCGGGAGAAGCAGCCCAATTGCTTCTTCTGCGAGGCACTCGGCAAGGACAAGGACCATGTGCTGGGTAGTAGCGGCTGCGTCACTGCGAAGCCGCTCCCCAGCACCAAGCGCCGGAAGAGACGCGGAGCTCCCTCCGAAAAGGCTCGGCCAAAAGAGCCTGGAGCCGGTGGTGCTGGGGTTAGTCAGCCCCAGCCCGCCATGGAGGTGGAGCCATAGGCCCGTGGGCGGTTGATCGGGGGATCACCGCCCGCGCGAAGGGCCCCGAGAAGGAAGCTCCCTAGATGCCCGGGGAGCTCTCGGTGAAGAAAGGCGGCGGCAGAACACCAGCCGCCGCAACGGAGTAGTGCCGGATGCGGCGAACGGCCGTGTGGGGTGCGGAAGTCTATAATTAGTGCCCGCGCCCCACGATGGCCGGAAGGAGGGCATGGGGGGGTTTTAGTGGGTAAACCTCGTGTAGGGAGTCCCACATACCCCCGCCCCTTCCCCCGAAGGGGTGGGGGATACGTAACGTATTTCCCCTCCTCAAAAAAAAAAAAAAAAAAAAAAAAAAAAAAAAAAAAAAAAAAAAAAAAAAAAAAAGGTTAGGTTAGGTTAGGTTAGGTTAGGTTAGGTTAGGTTAGGTTCCCCCCGATGGGGGCGATACCGGTCCGTCCACGTTCGTGTCCCTGGGCGCCTGGGTGCGCCGCCCCGCCCTTTACACGGAGTGACGTATCCAGGATGGCTGAACGCCGGTCTTTCCTGTCTTTCTCTCTTTTTATAGTTTACTCTTCGTTTGTTGTTTATTTTATTTTGTCTATCTTTTCACCACCTTCTCTACGCTATCTTTCTCATTTTGGTTAACTCTTCTTTACATCAGCGTGTGTTTCTGCGTCCAAATGTGTGTGTGTTTGTGGATGGATGGACCCGTGGGTCCCTAATCCCCGGTTTGTGGTGCCCGGCCTTGGGATGCGTGGCGAGCAGGTGGCTTACGTCGCAAGGGCACTAGGGCAGAATCTCCCTTAACAGATCAAAACATGGAGACACGCACTTTTGAAAATTCTCCCCGGGCGGGTACCAGTTCTACTGGAGAATCCCGCACTCCCGGTTCGCCGGGAGTCTGCCGCACGTATACGGGGGCGGCACAAAATGCGTTGGAGGGTAAGGGGGCCGTTACAGCGGCGAAAGAAGGAGAGGGCGCGACTATGCGCGATTGTCCGAAGCCGGCGCACCTAACCGCGCCGGTGGCGGACGCTTTGACCGACGAAGATGTCGATTTCTCCGTGTACCAACCCAATGCGTCGGAACGGATTGTGAGATTGGCGCAGAAAAAGAAGGAGCGGGGCTGTCCGATCCGGGACTTACCCAATCTGCCGCCTGTACTGCGGTGGCGGGACGTCCACGGGACGCAGCCCAGCATACCACCTGGACGAGACGAAGAGGTCGGCACGGATTTGACGCGCTCACCACGCGTCGTTTTACGCGACGTGATGCGCGAATTCTCCGTGCCGCCTCCACAAGGACGTGACAATTCCACCGGACGTGACAGCGAGGACTGGCCCGCGGACTCCGACGATACTGCCTCAGACATATCGATGGACTCCGAGGGCCTGCCTACAATACCACCGGCTAGGACGCACCTGAAAAGGCGCAACTCGGACGATGACATGGAGCCGCCCATCAGTAAAGGGGCGGTGCCCAAAGCAAAGAAGGGACGTGGCCGGCCACCAACTACCGGCCAATACGTCGGCTTTGGAAGAGCTCAAGCAGAGCTTAACAAGGAGAAGGAGGAGGAACGCCGGGCTGCATTCAGGGCGAAAGTCGAGGAGGTAGCCCGGGCGGCACGGGAAGCGCGAGAGGCGAGGGAAGCGCGAGCCTCCCTCCGCTCAAGCCCTGCCCCGGACGAGGACTCGGAGCAGACCAGCGCCGGCCTGGCAGCTGACGTAGAGAGGGCCTTAGACATGGTGACCATGGTCGCCACAAGGTCCTCCAACCTGAAAGGGACTTACCAGCGGGCCCTCAAGGAGGCGGTCGCATCTATAAAGGTGGCCGTAACCGAGATGAGGGGCCGCGGTCAGAATGAGGAGATGCGGGCACTGGAGGCGCAAAACGACCGTCTTCTGCGCCAAGTGAACGCGATGCGCCGGGAGTTGGAGGAGCTCCGCCGTCGCGTCACTGGACCCGCAGCCGACGACCTGCAAAAGATGTTGTCGGAGGTCTCACGTTCCAACATTGAGACCTTCGGCAACATGCTCAATGCAAGGATTGCCGGCTTGGAGGACAGGCTCCTTCCGGAGCCCCGAAGAAGACCGCCGCTGGCGGCGGACGGTGCTGACTCATTAGCCGGTGCCCCACCAACAGCGACAAAGAAGAAGACGGCGAAGCCGAAGAAGACGGCACCGGTGAAAGCTCCGGACGAGAGTTCGGCAGGCGGCGTGGCGGCTCCTTTACAACCGCCAGCTGCTCCCGCAGAGAAGAGGGCTTCGAAGCCCAACAAGAAGAGGAAGAAGCGGCCATCAATGGCCGCTCAGGAGGCAGCTAAGGGGGGGCAGAACACTAACGCCCCTCCCGCCGAGGCCCCGTGGACCACCGTCAGTCCGCGCAGGCCTAAAAAGAAGAACGGGGCGGCTACTCCTAAAGCTGCCCCCAAAAAGAAGAAGAGGGCGAAACTTCGTGCCCCCGCAACCGCGGCAATCACCATCACGCTGATGGAGAGTGCCGCGGCGAAGGGGGTCACATATAAGGACGTCCTTTTAAAGGCGAAGGACGCCGCAACGGCCGGGATGGTGGAACTCAACATCGACAAGCTCGAGTTCCGCTTCCGTCAGGCCCAAACCGGCGCGCGCGTCCTCACCATACCTGGTGAAGGCGCCAACGAGAAAGCGGACGCCCTCGCCGCAAAGATGCGGGAGGTGCTGGACCCGGAAGAGGCGAAGATCGGTCGCCCGGCGAAATGCGTAGAAATGCGCATCGCCGGGCTGGACGACTCGGCCACAACCGCCGACGTGCTAGAAGCGGTTGCCAGAGAAGGGGGGTGCCCGACTACATCCATCAGGTCGGGCCCCATAAAGAAAGGAAGGTGGGGCGATGGCTCGCTATGGCTGAGCGTCCCCGTCGCGGCAGCCAAGAAGCTGATCAGCTTGGGGCGGCTGCGAGTGGGCTGGGTCTCGGCGAAGGTGACACTGCTGGCCGCGAGGCCTAAGCGGTGTTACCGATGCCTTGACACCGGCCACCTGGCGACGACATGCCAGTGCCCGGTGGACCGCAGCCGGAACTGCTTCCGCTGTGGGAAGCCGGGGCACAAGGCCGCCGAGTGCCGGGAGAAGCAACCCAACTGCTTCTTCTGCGAGGCACTCGGCAAAGAGAAAGACCACGTGCTGGGTAGCAGCGGCTGCATCACAGTGAAGAAGCCGCTCCCCAGCACCAAGCGCCGGAAGAGACGAGGAGCTCCCTCCGATAAGGCTCGGCCGAAAGAGCCTGGAGCCGGCGGTGCTGGGGTTAGTCAGCCCCAGCCCGCCATGGAGGTGGAGCCATAGGCCCGTGGGCGGTTGATCGGGGGATCACCGCCCGCGCGAAGGGCCCCGAGAAGAAAGCTCCCTAGATGCCCGGGGAGCTCTCGGTGTAGAAAAGCGGCGGCAGAACACCAGTCGCCGCAACGGAGTAGTGCCGGATGCGGCAAACGGCCGTGAGAACGCGGAAGTCTTAGAAAAGTACCCGCATCTCACGGCTGGAAGGAGGGCATGGGGGGGTTTTAGTGGGTAAACCTCGAGAGGGAGTCCCACATACCCCCGTCCCTTCCCCCGAGGGGGCGGGGGATACGTAACGTATTTCCCCTCCTCAAAAAAAAAAAAAAAAAAAAAAAGGTTCCCCCCGATGGGGGCGATACCGGTCCGTCCACGTCGTGTCCCTGGGCACCTCCCCCGTGCCATCGTGAGCGTTTTCGCGGTGACACGGGAGGGGTGGCTGAACGCCGGTATGGCGTGTGTTTGTGTGCGTGTTTGGTCTTGTATGTTTGGCTGCGCCCACAGTGTGACGAAAGGGCCCGCGACCCGGGGTGTCGGAGCGTAGAGTCATGGCAGATCGTACAAGTAAAAGTATTCTCCGGGTGGGTCTCGGCTCCTCAGGAGTCGGGGAATCCCATGCGCCGTCCTCGGACGGTGGCCGGCCCGTGTATACGGAGGGGCCAACTAGTGCGATGAGGGATGAGGGGGCCGCTAAGGCGGCGAGGAAGGACGAGGAGGCCGCTAAGGCGGCGAGGCAGCGGGCCATCTTGGCTGCGTTAGGAGGAGGAGGAGACAGCGCGAAGAAGCGCGACAGCCCGAAGCCGGCGCCCATTACCGCGCCGGCGGCGGAGATTCTAACGGACGAAGACATCGACTTCAGTCAGCCGCAGCCTAACGGCGTTGAGCGGATGCTGAAGTTGATGCAGAAGAAGAAACTGAGAGGCGACAAGGATCTGCCGCGTGTTCTTTTGACACGCGACGTGAAAATGCCGCCTCCAAGTACCGGAAAAGACGAAATTGGTAGAGACTCCCCTCGCGGTCGAGTCTCCCAACATGGACGTGACTTACACGGACATGACAGCGAGGACTGGCTCTCGGACTCCAGTGAGATGTCTGGCATATCGCTGGACTCCGAGGGCTTGCCCGCATTCTCGGATTTGACGCGCCGGAAGAGGCGCTCTGATGACGACATGGCGCCGCCCCTCAGTAAAGGAGCGGTGCCCAAACCCAAAAGAGGACGCGGCCGCCCGCCAACGACCGGACAATATGTCGGCTTGGCGAAGGCGCAAGCCGATTTCAACAGAGAGAAAGAGGAGGCCCTTCGACTCCAGGCGGAGGAGGAGGTGGCCGAGGCGGCCAGGGCGGCGCGAGAGACGCGCTCTTCGCTCCTTGCGAGCCCCGCGCCTATGGATGAAGACAGGCCAGAGCAGACCAACCACGCTCTGGCCCAATGTGTTGAGACTTCGCTGGGAACGATCTCCATGGTCGCAGCGAAGTCGAATAACCTCAAGGGGACGTTCCAGCGGCTCCTCAAGGAGGCGGTCAGCGACATACGCGCCACCGTCGCCGAAATGAGAAGCCGCGGAGCGACCGAAGAGATGAAGGCCCTCGAGGCTCAGAATGCGCGGCTCCAGAATGAAGTGGAGTCTTTGCGCAAAGAGCTAGAGGAGCTACGCCGTCAGGTGTTGAAGCCGGCCGAGCAGGACATGCGCCAGCTGTTGTCTGAGGTCTCTCGTTCCAACGTAGAGACCTTCAGCAACATGCTGAACGCTCGGCTGGCCGGACTGGAGAGTCGGCTCCTCCCAGAGCCTCGACTGCGACCTCCGCTCTCGGCGGACAGAGCCCGGAGTATCACACCGGCCGACGCCGAGAGTGTAGAGGCAATACCGGAGGAGACGCCGGGGCCCCCGATGCCAAAAGCTAAGGGGAAACCGGCCCAAAAGAAGACGCGGCAGCCAATCGCCGCAGAGGTCCCGCATGAGACCCCTGCCACGCGCGAGGCGCCCAAGGCCAAGAAGGGCAGGAAGAAGAAGCGGCCATCAATGGCCGCTCAGGAGGCGGCACAGGGGGGAGCGAACACCAGCTCCCCTCGTACTGAGGCCCCTTGGACCAAGGTGGGCCCAAAGGGTAAGAAGAAGAAGGGGGCGGCTACACCATCTACAGCCGCCCCGAAGAAGAAGAGAAAGCCAAGGCTTCGCGTCCCCGCCACTGCGGCCGTTGCTCTGACCATAGAAGAGTCGGCCGTGAAGGCGGGTATGACATACGCCAAGGCGCTTGAGACGGCCCGGCGGGCGGTGAACATCGCGGAACTTGACATTCCGCAAGTCCGCTTCCGCCGGGCCCGAACTGGAGGGCGCCTCCTCGCGATTTCCGGCGAGGGCGCAAATGAAAAGGCGGACGCCTTTGCCGCGAGGCTGAGGACCGTCCTGCCACCAGAAGTGAAGGTCGGACGGCCGGTTGCAAGCGCGGAGATGCGCATCGCCGGCCTAGATGACTCCGTGACGACCGCAGAAGTGGTAGACGCGGTCGCACTGGATGGAGGGTGCCAGGCCGGAGATGTTCGGGCGGGGCCAATAAGAGAGGGGCCACGGGGGGACGGATCGTGCTGGGTCCGCCTCCCAGTTGCGGCCGCTAAGAAGCTCTCGAGCTCTGGGCGGTTGCGAATTGGTTGGGTGTCGGCGAGGGTGGCGTTGCTGGCCGCGAGGCCAACGCGCTGCTTCCGCTGCCAGGACACCGGCCACGTGGCTGCCAAGTGCCAGTGCCCGGTGGACCGTAGTGGGACATGTTTCCGGTGCGGGAAGCCGGGGCACAAGGCGGCAGAGTGCGGGGCAGCGGAGCCGAACTGCTCCCTGTGCGAGGCCGCTGGCAGAGTTGAAAGGGGGCACGAGCTGGGCAGATGTCCATCTGCTAAAAAGCCGGCCCCCGGAGAAGACAAGGCGCCGACCAAAAAAGCCCGACAGAAGTCGAGGCCAAGGGGAGCGCGGGCCCCGCTCGCTCCCGCCCGAATGGAGACGGATGCCTAGACTCGTGGGCGGTGATCGGGGGATCCCGCCCACTGTATGGGTCCCGAGAAGACAGCCCCCCTATAGCCCGGGGGGCTCTCGGTGAGGTACGCGGCTGAAGCCGCTGGAAGAAGGTGCCGGTTGCGGCAGCGCGCCGGGAGGGGCGGAGTTGTAGTCGCTCCGCGGTTCCCGTCCCTCCCGCACTAGGCGCATGACGAAGGGCTGGGGGGGTTTTAGTGGGTAGACCTCTTGTAGGGAGTCCCACATACCCCCGCCCCTTCCCCCGAGGGGGCGGGGGATACGCAAAGTATTTCCCCTCCCAAAAAAAAAAAAAAAAAAAAAGGTTCCCCCCGATGGTTGCACGCCTTGTCGTGGCGGTGGGGCTTAGTAACCGCGGCTTGGACAACCGCGGTGAAGCAAAGAGGCAACCAGGGCCGGCCGGTGTCGCCGCCTGGCCCGAGGAGGGCGCTCCCAGCGGACTGGAGGAGTCCGCTGCGGATGCGCACCGAGGTGGGGCCGCAGAGGAAGAGGCAAGTAGGTATTACGGTGCGCCGCTTGCCCTATCCTCTGCGGCCGAGGACGGATCGCGGGGGGGGGGAGGCATTGTGGTAGGTTGCCGCTTTCCCTACCCCCCCTGCGGGCTGGCGGGGCCGTTCCGCTTGAACGGCATTGGTGGGGCCGCAGAGGAAGAGGCAAGTAGGTATTACGGTGCGCCGCTTGCCCTATCTTCTGCGGCCGAGGACGGATCGCGGGGGGGAGAGGCATTGTGGTAGGTTGCCGCTTTCCCTACCCCCCCTGCGAGCTGGCGGGGCCGTTCCGTTTGAACGGCATTGGTGGGGCCGCAGAGGAAGAGGCAAGTAGGTATTACGGTGCGCCGCTTGCCCTATCCTCTGCGGCCGAGGTGTGGTCGGTGGCAGAGCCACAGACCTGATCTGCCACATGGCCTCCAAGTAGCAGACTCGGGGGGCGTCTGCTACAGCCTTGGTGGGGGCCGAGGAGGAGGGCGCACGTGTTGTGCGCCCATCGTGGAGTCTTCGGGCCGCTGGCGGGGTCACAGATGTGTGTATCGTTCCTGTGGCCCCGTCAATATGCGGCGTGGCGGAAGATGGGGGGGGGGTTTTAGTGGGTATACCGTGGTCTCATTAGCCGCGGGAGTCCCACATAACCACTCGGGTCGCCCCCTGCGCCTGGGTGGTATGCGTAATGCATTTCCCCCTCCGGAAAAAAAAAAAAAAAAAAAAAGGTTAGGTTAGGTTAGGTTAGGTTGCTGGCGGAGGAGGCGGCCATCGTCGGTCGCTGGAGCCTCCCGTCGATGGAAGGCATGGGGGTGGATGAGATGGCTGGCTGTCTTGGCAGGGTTTTCACAAACATATGTCAGGCAGCCATGCCTAGAGTTCGGGGTCCACCCTCTCCGCGACGGGAAGTGTATTGGTGGAGGACCGAGTTGGCTGACCTTCGTGCCGCCTGCAATGCGGCGCGTCGAGCGTATACTCGCAGCAGGCGGCGCCGCCCCCAGGACGTGGATCGGGATGACCGGCTGCACAGGGTCTACGTAGCAAAACGGAAGATCCTGCAGCTGGCCATCAGTCGGGCCAAGGAGGAAGCGTGGCTGGAGCTGGTGGAGGGGTTAGAGAAAGACCCCTGGGGCCGACCGTACAAAAGGGCACGAGACAAACTTCGCGCCCAGTCGGCCCCCCTGACGGAGACGCTCCAGTCAGATCTGCTGGGGAATATAGTTCGAGAGTTATTCCCGAACCCCCCGGCAGGATTCGCTCCACCGCGGATGGCCCGACGGACGCCGGGCTCGATGGAGGAGGGTGTACCGCCACCCGTCACCGACGCTGAAATGGAGGCGGTTTTGTCCCGCCTCCGATCCAAGAAGAGGGCGCCTGGTCCGGACGGGGTGCACGGGAAAATTCTTGCAATTGCTCTCGTGCACCTCGAAGACAGTATTCGGGAACTGTTTGACCGCTGCATTCAGTGCGGGCAGTTCCCGAAGGCATGGAAGGAGGGCCGCCTCGTCCTGCTACCGAAGGGCGGGCGGCCACCGGACAGCGCGTCGGCGGTACGACCGATCGTGTTGCTGAACGAGGTCGGTAAGGCATTTGAGCGCATTTTAGCCTCTCGCCTCGTTCGAGGGCCCTGGGCCTGGACTGTCGGATGCACAGTTCGGGTTTCGGGCCGGTCGGTCGACCATCGACGCCATAGGGCGTCTCAGGTCGGTGACGCAGGAGGCGGAACGCAGGAAGGAGGTGGTGGTTGTGGTGTCCTTGGACATCGCCAACGCCTTTAACAGTCTCCCCCACAGCGTAATACAGGAGGCAGTGGAGTACCAGGAAGTGCCTCCGTATCTCAGGAGACTGTTTAAGGCGTACCTCTCCGATCGGGAGATCGTGTTCGAGGATCGGTCGGGGTCCTTAGTGAGGGTGGAGGTCGAGTGCGGCGTCCCACAAGGTTCGGTTGTGGGTCCGAACCTCTGGGACTCTGGCTACGACTGGGTCCTGCTGGAGGAGTATCTCCTCCCCGGAATGGATCTCGTCTGCTACGCAGACGACACTTACATCACATTCCGGGGAAGGACGTACAAGGAGGCTGCGCGGCTGGCTGAAGAGGGCACAAAGCTTGTAGTCAGCCGCATTGAGCAGCTTGGGCTTCGGGTCCGCATGGAAAAAACCGAAGCCCTGCTCTTCCGCGGGCCCGGGAGGAAAGGACCCCCACCGGGTGCACGACTCCTGATTGGAGAGACGGAGGTCAGGGTGAGCCCGACACTAAAATGTCTTGGGCTCATCCTGGACGGGAGGTGGACCTTCGGTCCGCATTTCGAACAGTTGGGACCGAAGGTCGTGAGGGCGGCATCAGCGCTGGGCCGGCTCCTTCCGAACATAGGAGGGCCCAGCGAAGCCTGCAGGCGGCTATACTCCGGGGTTTGCCGGAGTATAGCTCTGTACGGGGCCCCAATTTGGGCGGATTCCCTCACCGTAAAGAACAAAGCCCAGCTGCGAAAAGCGCAGCGGGTCATAGCGGTGAGGGTAATTCGGGGCTACCGTACAGTCTCCTGGGTGGCAGCCACTGCCCTGGCTGGAGATCCCCCGTGGGAGCTCGTGGCGCCGGTGCTCGCCGAGATGCACCTCTTCACTTTAGAGAGGAGGTCACTTGGTGAGTCGCTGACGTGGGAGGAGCTCTCGCGGGTGCGGAAGCTGGGGCAGGAATGGCTGCTTCGAAGGTGGGGTGAGGTTCTGGCGCAGGCTCAGTACGGTCAACGTACTGCTGAGGCCCTGCGTCCAGTTCTTGCGGCGTGGATGCGTCGCAAGAGAAAACCCCTCACCTTCCGCCTTACTCAGGTGCTCACCGGACATGGTTGTTTCGGTGCGTACCTGTGTAAGGTCGCCAGGAGGGAGCCTACGCCAGCCTGCCACGACTGCGGCGCTGCGGAGGACACGGCCCAGCACACCCTCGAGATGTGCAATCTCTATCTACAATTTTGTCTTGTTTGTGTGTGTGAGTGATGATGGATGGGCCTCTTTACAGCCCCCAAGCCTACGCCCTGTCCCGCAATAGGCTGCATGGCAAGTGGGTGACTTTGCCGCTAGGACGCTCTCTATTTTGTTGTTGGCCACGGGTTCCGCTCAACCCTAATGAGCACCCTTTTGATAATGGAAGCACACGAATTTGATAATGGTCTCCGGGTGGGTCTCAGAAATGGGGAATCCCACACCTCCGCCGCTGCCACGGCGGAGGTCTGCCCTTCGTACTACGGGGTGGGCACAAATTCGTTAGCTGGCGAGCGCAATGCCCGTTCAGTAACCGACGACTCTCGCACGAATGAGGACACTGATTTGCTTAATGATTTGGCTGCAACGACGACTACGGCGCACGTTAATCCGAGACCGGTGCACATAACCGCAACGGAAACGGGCTTAACGGCCACTCCCGGGGGCCCCTCTGCCCCCAAAACCGACGACCATAAGCGCCCAATAAGGACTCCGATCGTTCAGCTGGAACGATTGGCTGAACTCGAAGGCATGACACGGGTTGCAACACCTATGCCCGTTGTCAGTAAATTCTTCGGAACAGACGAAGGAACCTCAGACGATCCAATGAGCGGCAACGAAACTGCCGCCTCTCAGGGTCGGGAGGAGGAGTTGGAACGGCTGAAGCGACGCTTCCGGAAGAGGCGGGGAAGCGAAGTGGAAGAGTCCGACTCGGACAAGGACAAGAATGCGGCCCCCCCGAAGGGTAATAAGCGCGGAAGGGGCAGGCCGCCAACTACCGGTGACTACGTGGCTAAGGGCAAAATGGACAATCTCGCCCTCCAGCGGGAAACCAAAAAGGCCGACGCCGAACACGAAATTCTGGAAGAGGCAAAGAGGCTCCGAGAGTTGCGTTCACAGCGTCTGTCGGTGTCCTCCTACATATCAGACGTGATGATGGGAGAGGATGACATGGTCACTAGGGCGAAACTGGGCTCCCAGATAACTGAGGGCCTGGACTCTATCACCAAAGTGGCCAAAACGTCAAAAAACTTGAGCGGACCTTACGTGAAAGCTCTCAAAGACGCCGTACTCGTAATTCGAGAGTCATGCGCGGCCCTCCTCAGCCATTCCACCTCTGAGGAAACAAGAGCTCTGGAGACGGCTAACAAACGCCTCTCCAGAGAAGTCACGGAATTGAAAGAAGAGCTCGCGATCGTTAAACGCGAGCTCCTAAATCTACGACCACAGGCTGCCCCTCCGACCCCTCCGTCCAACATCGAAGAGATAATGGCGCGGGCGGTACGGGAGGCGGTCTCCCTGTCTAGCGCACGGCTGGACGCACGACTGGAGGCTTTGGAGACCCGTCTTCTCCCAGCCCCGCGTCTGCGCCCACCGCTTGCCGCTGACAAAAGAAACGAGAGCGCAGGGTCTGCTCCAACATCTGCAGAACCACCGCAACAAAGGACTGAGCCGGAACCAGCGGTATCGACATTGATGCCACCACTGAATCCTGGTCCGGCTCAAAAGAAGAAAAAGAAGGCAAAGAAATCTGCAGCTGCCGTAGAAGCAGCTGCGTCGAGACGCGAAGCTGCACCAACACCAGCAGCGCAGGGTCCCGCTCCTTCACAGACGTGGACGGAAGTTGTGAAGAGGAAGGGAAAGGTGCAGAAAAAGGTGGAAGAGCAGAAGAGGACACTGCCTAAAAAGAGGAAGAAAAGGAAAAATGGGAAACTGCGCGCGCCCAAGACTGCAGCAGTCGTCATCACGCTGCAGGACGGTGCAGCAGAACGAGGTGTGTCCTACAAGACAGTCATGGACAAAGCCAAGCAGAACATTGACCTGATGGCAATGGAAATCCCGTCCGTCAAGTTCAAGCAGGCCGTGACCGGAGCCCGCATGTACGAGGTCTCCGGCACAGGCTTCAATGAAAAAGCGGACGCCCTCGCCCAAAAACTGAGGGAGGTCATGGACGCAGCAGAAGTCCGCATCTCCAGACCCCAAAAGTGCGCAGAACTGCGCATTCTGGGGCTGGATGACACGGCTACAGCAGCAGAGATAGCGGAGGCGATAGCCAAACCTGGCGGCTGCTCTGCTAATGACGTGAAGGTCGGAGAGATACGGCGAGGACGAAACGGTCGCGGCTCGGCGTGGGTAAAGTGCCCGGTCGAAGCTGCCAAAAAGATTTCGACACCCAACAACAAGATCTATGTTGGGTGGACCGTGGTGCGGGTGGTGCTTCTGTCCGCGCGCCCCATGAGGTGCTACAAGTGCCACGAGACCGGGCACACCCGAGCGACCTGTCCAAAGGAGGTCGACCGCAGTCAGCTGTGCTTCCGCTGCGGCCGGCCGGACCACTCAGCGGCACAGTGCGAGAATTTGCCGCACTGCGCACTTTGCGAGGCAAACGGGAAGCCGGCCGACCATAGCGTCGGCAGCAGCAAATGCGGCAAACCCGCATCAAAGAAGAGGAAGAGCTCAAAAAAGAGCCACGAGTCCCAGGAACCTGCCACTCCAACTACGGCGGGCTCCGGAACCGGTGCGGCCCCGATGGAAGCTCAATAACGGCTGCCCATCGCTTCCTACAGGGCAATCTGAACCACTGCGCCCGTGCGCAGGACATCTTGGTTCAGAGCATGGCACAGTGGTCGATTGACCTGGCCTTTCTATCGGAACCGTACCGTATCCTCTCCAGAAGCGACTGGATCGGTGATGCAGACGCTACGGTCGCTTTGGTCCTCGGACCGAGAATGTCTCCCCCATCATCCGGAAGAACAACTAGAGGAAGGGGCTTTGTGGTCTCCAGACTGGGGGCCCTCACCGTTGTGGGGGTCTATTTCTCCCCCAACAGGCCCTTAGCCGAATTCGAAGCCTTCCTGCTTCGGTTGACCGCCTTTATCAGCGGAGCGCCCGGTCCTGCAATAGTCGCCGGAGACCTCAACGCGAAATCTACGCTATGGGGCTCTCCGGCTACGGACGCAAGAGGCCGCGTGGTCGAGAGTTGGATGGCCTCCACTGGTCTTATGGTCGCCAACCGGGGCACTGTCAACACATGTGTCCGCAGACAGGGAGGGTCCATCGTTGACGTGACCCTGGTCAGCACCGATTACGCCCGCCGAATCACCAACTGGCGGGTGGAGGAGGAAACGGAGACGCTCTCGGACCATAAGTTCATTCGCTTCGACGTACGTGCACACGCGTCGGAGCTGGGCCGCACAATTTCATCCGGTGGCGGCCCCAAATGGGCCTTGAAGCGTCTGGATCGTGACCTCCTCGAAGAGGCAGCCATAGTCGCGTCCTGGGCGCCGCTCCCTTCGGACGATGCCGCGGAGTGCGCTGACTGGCTCAACGAGGCGATGCGCAATGTTTGCGACGCCGCAATGCCAAGAGTGGGACCGTTCAGACCGCGACGTCAGACGTACTGGTGGCGCCCCGAGCTGTTCCACCTGCAAAAGGAGTGCACGGCCACACGACGCCGGTACAAGCGTTATCGAAGACGGCGCAGAAGAGTCCAGCAGGAGGAGGACGCCCTCTACGAGGTGTACAAAACATCCTGCGCCGTTCTTCGTGACGCCATAAAGAAGGCAAAACAGGACGCATGGGACGAATGGCTGCGGACGCTAGAAGACGATCCCTGGGGCAAGCCGTATAAATGGGTGCGCCAAAAACTGCGCCCAGCGGCTGCACCGTTGACCCAGACTCTCGAACCGGATCTCCGTAACAGGATTATCTCAGCCCTCTTTCCATCTGGGGCCGAGTGGAGTCAACCCGTGGCGACCCACCGGAATGAGAGTTCTGAGGACGAAGGGGAGATCCCGCCTGTCACATCGGCGGAGTTGGCGGCGGCGGTCCACCGGATGGGCCTCAAGAATACGGCTCCCGGCCTCGATGGCATCCCGGGACGCGTCTGGGTTCTCACCATGAAGGAGATGGAGCCGCGTGTACTCACCACTTTGACCAACTGTTTGGTCCAGGGTAGAGTGCCGCGGCGATGGAAGACGGGAAAGCTGGTGCTGTTACGGAAGGCTGGAAGGGCTGAAGATCAGCCGTCGGCGTACCGCCCTATTGTGCTCCTGGATGAAATAGCCAAAGTGCTGGAGAGGATCCTGGCAGCGCGTCTCGTCCAACACCTGGAGACCGTCGGGCCCAACCTGAGCGAAAACCAATACGGGTTTCGCTCAGGGAGATCCACAATAGGCGCGGTGGCGCGACTACGTGATATCGTAGAGGAGGAGGTTTCCCGTGGTGGGGTTGTGTTGGCCGTGTCTCTAGACATTTCTAATGCCTTCAACTCCCTGCCCTGGGCGACCATCAAAGAGGGACTTAGGCGGCACGGCGTTCCGAAATACATGCGCATCATCATCGGCGACTACCTTTCGGAACGCTCGGTGCAATACCCAACCCAGGCCGGGTGGGAGGAAGAAGACGTGGACTGCGGCGTTCCACAGGGATCGGCCCTGGGACCGGGCCTGTGGAACTTCGGATACGACCCGGTGCTCTCGGGCCCCAATCTGCCCGGAGTTGAAGAGGTGTGCTATGCTGACGACACCTGTACAATCAGCCGCGCTAAGACCTATCGCGAAGCCGTCATCCGAGCGACGGCTGGCGTCGCCCAGACCAGGCCAAGGAACTGTCCACCCCCCGGACTGGCGATCGTAGTCGGTGGAACCCAGATCAACGTCACACCTTCAATGACGTATCTGGGTCTCGTACTGGACAGCCGATGGACGTTTAAGGCGCACTTTGACAAGCTCCAGACGAAAGTGACGAAATCAGCCGGAGCCCTGGCCTCGCTGCTCCCGAACCTCGGAGGCCCGAGCCTCAGCTGCCGGCGATTGTATATGGGGGTCGTGCGCTCCATGGTCATGTATGGGGCGCCGATCTGGGCGGATCGTCTGCAGAAGGGCAACCAGCTTACCCTGGCAAGATTACAAAGGGTGATGGCTACTCGAGCCGTCCGCGGCTACCGCACTATTTCAAAAGATGCGGCGTGCCTGCTCGCGGGGGCCATACCCTGGGACCTGGACGCGCGCGCTCTCGCCGACGTATTTTGGCGTTGCGCAGAGGTCCGCGCGGTGGGAAGCAACCCACCACCGGACGCCGTACGTCGGTGGAGAAGCGACGCGAAGGAAAGGGCCATTGAAAGGTGGAAAGAGCGGCTGGCAGAGCCGCGGGTCAGCGTGGACTTGGTACTGGCCGTCCACCCAGTACTTAAGGAGTGGCTCGAACGAAGATCTGGCGCTCTCTCATTCCGCCTCACACAGGTGCTGACCGGGCACGGGTGCTTCGGTCGGTACCTGTGCGAGATCGCCGGAAGGGAGGAGGATACACGATGTCACCATTGTGGCGCGGATAGGGACACGGCTGCTCACACCGTGACGGCCTGTCCCTCCTGGATTAGACAACGTGCGGCCCTCACGGCCGCAATCGGACTTGACATCACGCTGCCAGCATTGGTGCGAGCCTTGCTGCGCAGCGAACCGGATTGGAAAGCGGTGGAAGACTTCGCCGAAGAAGTTATCTCCGCCAAAGAGGAGGCCGAGCGCATAAGAGAAAGGGAGGCGCTCGACCCCAGAAGACGGCCAAGGCGAAGGCGTCGTGCCAACAATGGCGATAACAACGTCCCGCCATAACCGGGGTGCTCAGGGCGGCGGTATGGGGATGCCGTCGTCCATTGCACTGAGTCCTCGAGTGGGTCGTGATGCGCAGGGTGCTCGTGTGCATCGCGACAAAAAGCAGCGGAATAGCCTAAGCAAGCCCCTACAGGGGCCTTTGTTCGGCCTGGGTGGCTAGTAAACGCCCCCACAGAGAGGAGTCTGCAATACTCACCAAGCAGACGTCCACTGACGGTGATGTGGTGTTTGTACAGTTCCCACGTCACCGTTAAAAGTGGTGAAGAGGAGCACCGCAGAGTTTTAGTGGGTAGGGCCGCGGCACTCACCATCATCGCCGCGGCGAGCCCCACATATCCGCAGTGGGAGTCCCCATCCCCTGCGTCGAATGCGTCACAGCATTTCTCTGCGAAAAAAAAAAAAAAAAAAAAAAGGTTAGGTTTGGGGGCGATACCGGTCCGTCCACGTCGTGTCCCTGGGCACCTCCCCCGTGCCATCGTGAGCGTTTTCGCGGTGACACGGGAGGGGTGGCTGAACGCCGGTATGGCGTGTGCTTGTGTGTGTGAATGGCTGCGCCCACAGTGTGAGGAAAGGGCCCGCGACCCGGGGTGTCGGAGTTTAGTAAAGATGACAGGTCGCAACAGTAAAAATAATCTCCGGGCGGGTCCCGGCTCCTCAGGGGCCGGAGAATCCCGCACATCCCCGAAAGGGGATGTCAGGCCCACGTATACGGAGGGGTCAACTATTGCGAGGAAGGAGGAGGAGAAGAAGGAGGTGTTGAGGGAGGAAAAGAGCAAGGAGAAAGGAAGCGCTAAGAAGCGCGCGAAACCCGAGCCGGCGCACCTAACCGCACCGGCAAGGGAACCACTCACGGACGAAGATGTGGATTTTTCAAAGCCGCAGACCAATGAATTGCTGCGGCTTGCGGCTTTGATGAAGAAGAAAGAGGCGAGGGGCGATTTGGACAGTGTTAGGAAGGAGTACGTAACGCATGTTCTGGCCCGTTCTCGGGCACGCCGAGCCGGCTATATATCGTTCCCAGAAATTGAAACAGACGAAAGCGAGGACTGTTACTCGGCGTCCGGCAGCAATATGTCGCTGGACGACGTGGGACTGCCCGCACCTACCGGAAGGACGACGCCTATCAAAAGGCGAAAAATGGATGAAGACGAAGCAGGGCCGTCTACTAGTAAGGAGACGGCACCTGAACCTAAACGAGGACGTGGCCGGCCACCAACAACCGGCCAGTACGTCGGCTACGCTAAGGCGCAGGCCGAGTACAACAGACAGAAGGAGGAGGCCCTCAGGCTGCAAGCCGAAGAAGAGGCTAAGCTCGGAAAAGGTGCCGGTTGCGGCAGCGCGCTGGGAGGGGCGGAGTTGTAGTCGCTCCGCGGTTCCCGTCCCTCCCGCACTAGGCGCTTGACGGAGGGCTGGGGGGGTTTTAGTGGGTAGACCTCTCGTAGGGAGTCCCACATACCCCCGCCCCTTCCCCCGAGGGGGCGGGGGATGCGTAATGCATTTCCCCTCCTAAAAAAAAAAAAAAAAAAAAAAAAAAAAAGGTTAGGTTAGGTTGGGGGCGATACCGGTCCGTCCACGTCGTGTCCCTGGGCACCTCCCCCGTGCCATCGTGAGCATTTTCACGGTGACACGGGAGGGGTGGCTGAACGCCGGTATGGCGTGTGTTTGTGTGCGTATTTGGTCTTGTATGTTTGGCTGCGCCCGCAGTGTGACGAACGGGCCCGCGACCCGGGGTGTCGGAGTGAGTAAAGATGGCAGATCGTATTAGCAAAAGTATTCTCCGGGTGGGTCTCGGTTCCTCAGGAGCCGGGGAATCCCATGCGCCGTCTTCGGACGGTGGCCGGCCCGTGTATACGGAGGGGCCAACTAATGCGAGGAAGGACGAGGGGGCCGTTAAGGCGGCGAGGAAGGACGAGGAGGCCGCTAAGGCGGCGAGACAGCGGGCCATTTTGGCTGCGTTGGGAGGAGGAGGAGACAGCGCGAAGAAGCGCGACAGCCCGAAGCCGGCGCCCATTACCGCGCCGGCGGCGGAGCTTCTAACGGACGAAGACATCGACTTCAGTCAGCCGCAGCCCAACGGCGTTGAGCGGATGCTGAAGTTGATGCAGAAGAAGAAACTGAGAGGCGACAAGGATCTGCCGCGTGTTCTTTTGACACGCGACGTGAAAATGCCGCCTCCAAGTACCGGAAAAGACGAAATTGGTAGAGACTCCCCTCGTGGTCGAGTCTCCCAACATGGACGTGACTCACACGGACATGACAGCGAGGACTGGCTCTCGGACTCCAGTGAGATGTCCGGCATATCGCTGGACTCCGAGGGCTTGCCCGCATTCTCGGATTTGACGCGCCGGAAGAGGCGCTCTGATGACGACATGGCGCCGCCCCTCAGTAAAGGAGCGGTGCCCAAACCCAAAAGAGGACGCGGCCGCCCGCCAACGACCGGACAATATGTCGGCTTGGCGAAGGCACAGGCCGATCTGAATAAGGAAAAGGAGGAGGCCCTTCGACTCCAGGCAGAGGAGGAGGTAGCCGAGGCGGCCAGAGCGGCGCGAGAGACGCGTTCTTCGCTCCTTGCGAGCCCCGCCGCCATGGAAGAAGACAGGCCAGAGCAGACCAACTACGCTCTGGCCCAATGTGTTGAGACTTCGCTGGGAACGATCTCCATGGTCGCAGCGAAGTCGAATAACCTCAAGGGGACGTTCCAGCGACTCCTCAAGGAGGCGGTCAGCGACATACGCGCCACCGTCGCCGAAATGAGAAGTCGCGGAGCGACCGAAGAGATGAAGGCCCTCGAGGCTCAGAATGCGCGGCTCCAGAATGAAGTGGAGTCTTTGCGCAAAGAGCTAGAGGAGCTACGCCGTCAGGTGTTGAAGCCGGCCGAGCAGGATATGCGCCAGCTGTTGTCTGAGGTCTCTCGATCTAACGTGGAGACCTTCAGCAACATGCTGAACGCTAGGCTGGCTGGACTGGAGAGTCGGCTCCTTCCAGAGCCTCGACTGCGCCCTCCGCTCGCGGCGGACAGAGCCAGGAGTATTACGCCGGCTCCCGTCGAGAGTGTAGAGGCAATACCGGAGGAGGTAATACCGGAGCAGACGCCGGGGACCCCGAAGCCAAAAGCCATGGGGAAACCGGCCCAAAAGAAGACGCGGCAGCCCGTAGCCACAGAGGCCCCACAAGAGGCCCCTGAAGCGTCCGAGGCGCCCAAGGCCAAAAAGGGCCGAAATAAGAAAAAGCGGCCGTCAATGGCTGCTCAGGAGGCGACACAAGGGGGAGCGAATACCAGCTCTCCCCGTACTGAGGCCCCGTGGACCACGGTGGGTCCCAGGGCCAAGAAGAAGAATGGGGCGGCTATACCAACTATAGCCGCCCCGAAGAAGAAGAGAAAGCCAAGGCTTCGCGTCCCCGCCACTGCGGCCGTCGCTCTCACAATAGAAGAGTCGGCCGTGAAGGCGGGTATGACGTACGCCAAGGCACTTGAGACGGCCCGGCGGGCAGTGAACATCGCGGAACTTGACATTCCGCAAGTCCGCTTCCGCCGGGCCCGAACCGGAGGGCGCCTCCTCGCGATTTCCGGCGAGGGCGCAAGAGAAAAGGCGGACGCCTTTGCCGCGAGGCTGAGGACCGTCCTGCCAACCGAGGTGAAGGTCGGACGGCCGGTGGCAATCGCGGAGATGCGCATCGCCGGCCTCGATGACTCCGTGACGGCCGCAGAAGTGGTAGAGGCGGTCGCACTAGAAGGAGGGTGCCAGGCCGGAGATGTCCGGGCGGGGCCGATTAGGGAGGGGCCACGGGGGGACGGGTCGTGTTGGATCCGCCTCCCAGTCGCGGCTGCCAAGAAGCTTTCGAGCTCTGGGCGGTTGCGTATTGGTTGGGTGTCAGCGAGGGTGGCGTTGCTGGCCGCGAGGCCGACGCGCTGCTTCCGCTGCCAAGACACCGGCCACGTGGCTGCCAAGTGCCAGTGCCCGGTGGACCGTAGTGGGACTTGTTTCCGGTGCGGGAAACCGGGGCATAAGGCGGCGGAGTGCGGGGCAGCAGAGCCTAACTGCTCCCTGTGCGAGGCCGCTGGCAAAGTAGAAAGGGGGCACGTGCTGGGCAGATGCCCATCTGCTAAAAAGCCGGCCCCCGGAGAAGAGAAGGTCCCGTCTAAAAAGGCTCGGCAAAAGCCGAAGCCTAAGGGCAAGCGGGCTCCGCCCGTCTCTGCCGCGATGGAGATGGAGGCCTAGACCCGTGGGCGGCGATCGGGGGATCCCCGCCCGCATAAAGGGTCCCGAGAAGACAGCCCCCCTATAGCCCGGGGGGCTCTCGGCGAGGTCAGCGGTTCAAGCCGCTCGAAGAAGGTGCCGGTTGCGGCAGCGCGCTGGGAGGGGCGGAGTGTAGTCGCTCCGCGGTTCCCGTCCCTCCCGCACTAGGCGCTTGACGGAGGGCTGGGGGGGTTTTAGTGGGTAGACCTCTCGTAGGGAGTCCCACATACCCCCGCCCCTTCCCCTGAGGGGGCGGGGGATACGTAAGGTTAGGTTAGGTTAGGTTAGGTTAGGTTAGGTTAGGTTAGGTTGGGGGCGATACCGGTCCGTCCACGTCGTGTCCCTGGGCACCTCCCCCGTGCCATCGTGAGCGTTTTCACGGTGACACGGGAGGGGTGGCTGAACGCCGGTATGGGCGAGTGTTTGTGTGTGTGTTTGGCTGCGCCCACAGTGTGACGAAAGGGCCCGCGACCCGGGGTGTCGAAGTTTGACGTAATGGCAGATCGCAATAGTAAAAGTATTCTCCGGGTGGGTCTCGACTCCTCAGGGGTCGGGGAATCCCATGCGCCGTCTTCGGACGGTGGCCGGCCCGTGTATACGGAGGGGCCAACTAGTGCGATGAGGGATGAGGGGGCCGCTGCGGCGGCGAGTAGTGGAGAGGGCGCGAAGATAAGCGCGAATCCGAATCCGGCGCACCTAACCGCGTCGGAGGCGGGAGCAATAACCGATGAAGACGTTGACTTTTCCGGTCCGCAGCCTAATGCTATAGACCGGATAAAGCGACTTATGCAGCGCAAGAAGGAGCGGAACTGCCCAGTACGCGACGCCGATCTGCCAGAGGTGTTGCGTTGGCGGGACGTCAAAATGTCGTCACCCCGCACGCCTTCTGCGCTGCCAACCGGACGAGACAAAGAGGTCGGTGGGGACCTGACGCGCTCACCTCGCGTAGTTCTGCGCGACGTGATGCGCGAATTCTCCCTGCCGCCTCCCCAAGGAAGTGACATCACCGGCTATGACAGTGAGGACTGGCCCTTGGACTCCGACGACATGACATCTGACGTGTCGATGGACTCCGAGGGCTTGCCCACAGACCCGGATAAGACACGCCGCAAACGGCGAATCTCGGACGAGGACGAGGCGCCGCCCCCTGGCAGAGGAGCGGTGCCCAAGGCTAAGAAAGGACGTGGCCGGCCACCAACCACCGGCCAATACGTCGGTCTCGCTAAGGCCCAAGCGGACCTTAAACGGGAAAAGGAGGAGGAACGCCGGGCTATCTTCAGGGCGAAGGTAGAGGAGGTAGCCCGGGCGGCGCGGGAGGCGCGAGAAGCGAGGGAGGCGCGAGCCTCCACTCGCTCAAGCCCTGCCCCAGCCGAGGAGACATCGGAGGAGACCAGCGCGGCCCTAGAGGGCAGCGTAGAGAGGGCCTTGGAGATGGTGACCATGGTCGCCACAAGGTCCTCCAACCTGAAGGGAACTTACCAGCGGGCTCTTAAGGAGGCGGTCGCATCTATCAAGGTGGCCGTCACCGAGATGAGGGGCCGCGGTAAAAACGAAGAGATACGGGCACTGGAGGCGCAAAACGACCGCCTTCTACGCCAAGTTAACGCGATGCGCCGGGAGTTAGAAGAGCTCCGCCGTCGCGTTACTGGTCCCGCAGCCGACGACCTGCAAAAGATGTTGTCGGAGGTCTCACGTTCCAACATTGAGACCTTCGGCAACATGCTAAATGCAAGGATTGCCGGCCTGGAGGACAGGCTTCTTCCGGAGCCTAGAAGGAGACCGCCGCTGGCAGCGGATGGCGTGGGCACTTCAGCCAGCGCCCCAATAACAGTGGCTAAAAAGAAGACGCCGAAACCGAAGAAGGTGGTGACGGCTAAAGAACCGGACAGGAATTCGGCGGAAGGCGCGGTGGCTCCTTTACAGCCGCCCGCCGCTCCAAAAGAGAAGGAAGCTGAAAGGCCAAAGAAGAAGAAGAGGAAGAAGCGGCCAACAATGGCCGCTCAGGAAGCGACAAAGGGGGGGCAGAACATCAACGCCCCTCCCGCCGAGGCCCCGTGGACCACCATTGGCCCGCAAAGGCAGAAGAAGAAAGGGGCGGCTACTCCAGCTAAAGCCGCCCCAAGAAAGAAGAAGAAAAAGGCCAAACTCCGTGTTCCAGCCACCGCGGCGATCACTCTCACGTTGGGGGCGAACGCCGCGGAGAAGGGCGTCACATACAGTGACGTCCTATTAAAGGCTAAGAATGCGGTGAAGGCCAGCGGACTGGCAGAGCTGGACATCCAAAAGCTCCAGCTCCGCTTCCGTCTAGCTCAGACCGGCGCGCGGGTCCTCACCATTCCTGGTGAGGGCGCCCAAGAAAAGGCGGACTCCCTCGCTGAGAAGCTGAGGGAAGTTCTCGACCCTGACGTTGTGAAAGTCGGACGCCCGGCGAAATGCGTTGAAATGCGCATCGCCGGGCTGGACGACTCGGCTACGACCGCCGAGGTCCTCGAGGCGGTGTCTAGAGAAGGTGGGTGCCCGGCCAACTCCATCAGGTCAGGCCCAATAAGGAAGGGAAGGTGGGGTGACGGCTCGTTATGGCTGAGCGTCCCCGTCGCGGCCGCCAAAAAGCTACTAAGCTTGGGGCGGTTGCGAGTGGGCTGGGTTTCGGCGAAGGTGACACTGCTGGCCGCGAGGCCAAAGCGGTGTTACCGATGCCTTGACACCGGCCACCTGGCGACGACATGCCAGTGCCCGGTGGACCGCAGTCGGAATTGTTTCCGCTGTGGGAAGCCGGAGCACAAGGCAGCCGAGTGCCGGGAGAAACAGCCCAATTGCTTCTTCTGCGAGGCACTCGGCAAGGACAAGGACCACCTGCTGGGTAGTAGCGGCTGCGTCACTGCGAAGCCGCTCCCCAGCACCAAGCAAAAGAGCCTGGAGCCGGTGGTGCTGGGGTTAGTCAGCCCCAGCCCGCCATGGAGGTGGAGCCATAGGCCCGTGGGCGGTTGATCGGGGGATCACCGCCCGCGCGAAGGGCCCCGAGAAGAAAGCTCCCTAGATGCCCGGGGAGCTCTCGGTGTAGAAAAGCGGCGGCAGAACACCAGTCGCCGCAACGGAGTAGTGCCGGATGCGGCAAACGGCCGTGAGAACGCGGAAGTCTTAGAAAAGTACCCGCATCTCACGGCTGGAAGGAGGGCATGGGGGGGTTTTAGTGGGTAAACCTCGAGAGGGAGTCCCACATACCCCCGCCCCTTCCCCCGAGGGGGCGGGGGATACGTAACGTATTTCCCCTCCTCAAAAAAAAAAAAAAAAAAAAAGGTTAGGTTAGGTTAGGTTGGGGGCGATACCGGTCCGTCCACGTTCGTGTCCCTGGGCGCCTGGGTACGCCACCCCGCCCTTTACACGAAGTGACGTATCCAGGATGGCTGAACACCGGTCTTTCCTATCTTTCTCTCTTTGTATAGTTTACTCTTCGTTTGTTGTTTATTTTATTTTGTCTGTCTTTTCACCACCTTTTCTACTCTATCTTTCTCGTTTTGTTCACCTCTTCTTTACATCAGCGTGTGTTTATGAGTATATATGTGTGTGTGATTGTGTGATGGATGGGCCCGTGGGCCCCGAAGCCTAAGCTTCGTGCCCGGCGATGGGCTGCATGGCCACTCGGAGAGTACCAGGTCATTAGGGCACAAGGTCGACCCAGCCTTAAATGGGAAACAATGATGGATAAGCGCAATTTGGAAAATACTCCCCGGGCGGGTACCAGCAATGGAGAATCCCGTGCACCCTCGAAAGAGGGTGTCTGCCGCGCGTATACGGGGGCGGCACAAAGTGCGTCGAGTGAGGTGGAGGCTGCCAAGGCGGCGAGACAGAAGGCCATTTTGGCGGCGCTAGGAGGAGGAGGTGACAGCGCGAAGAAACGCGACAGCCCGAAGCCGGCGCCCATTACCGCGCCGGCAGCGGAGCTCTTAACGGATGAGGACGTTGACTTCAGCCAGCCGCAGCCCAACGGCGTTGAGCGGATGCTGAAGTTAATGCAGAAGAGGAAACTGAGAGGCGACAAAGATCTGCCGCGTGTTCTTTTGACACGCGACGTGAAAATGCCGCCTCCAAGTACTGGAAAGGACTCTCTGACTGGTAGAGACTCCCCTCGTGGTCGAGTCTCCCAACATGGATTTGACTCCCTCGGTCGTGACAGCGAGGACTGGCTCTCGGACTCCAGCGAAATGTCCAACATGTCGCTGGACTCCGAGGGACTGCCCGCACTTACCCCGGATAGGACTCACCGTAAGAGACGGAACACGGAGGAAGACATGGCGCCGACCCTCAGTAAAGGGGTGGTGCCCAAATCTAAGAAAGGACGCGGCCGCCCGCCAACAACCGGACAATATGTCGGTTTGGCGAAGGCGCAGGCCGACTTGAACCGAGAGAAGGAGGAGGCCCTTCGACTTCAGGCTGAAGAAGAGGTGGCCGAGGCGGCCAGGGCCGCTCGAGAGACGCGGTCTTCGCTCCTCGCGAGCCCTGCGCCCATAGACAGTGACAGGCCGGAGCAGACCATCAACGCTCTGGCTAAATGCGTGGAGACTTCGTTGACGACGATCACCATGGTCGCAACGAAGTCCAACAATTTGAAGGGGACGTTTCAGCGCCTTCTTAAGGAGGCGGTCAGCGATATACGCGCGACCGTCGCCGAAATGAAGAACCGTGGAACGACAGACGAAGTAAGAGCCCTCGAAGCTCAGAATGTGCGGCTCCAACAGGAGGTGGAGTCTATGCGCAGAGAAGTAGAGGGCCTACGTCAGCAGATGACAAAGCCGGCCGAGCAGGACATGCGCCAGCTGTTGTCTGAGGTCTCTCGCTCTAACGTAGAGACCTTCAGCAACATGCTGAACGCTCGGCTGGCTGGTCTGGAAAGCCGGCTCTTACCGGAGCCACGGCTCCGACCTCCGCTCGCGGCGGACAGAGTAGGGAGTGTTACTCCAGCCGCTGTCGTGAGTGTAGAGGCAATACCGGAGGAGGTAATACCGGAGCAGACGCCGGGGACCCCGAAGCCAAAAGTCAAGGGAAAACCGGCCCAAAAGAAGACGCGGCAGCCTGTCGCCACAGAGGCCCCACAAGAGGCCCCGGCCGCGCCCGAGGCGCCCAAGGCCAAAAAGGGCCGAAAGAAGAAAAAGCGGCCGTCAATGGCTGCTCAGGAGGCGACACAAGGGGGAGCGAACACCAGCGCCCCTCGTACTGAGGCCCCATGGACCACGGTAGGTCCAAAGGGCAAGAAGAAGAAAGGGGTGGCTACACCATCTACAGCCGCCCCGAAGAAGAAGAGAAAGCCGAGGCTTCGCGTCCCCGCCACTGCGGCCGTCGCTCTCACAATAGAAGAGTCGGCCGTGAAGGCGGGTATGACGTACGCCAAGGCACTTGAGACGGCCCGGCGGGCAGTGAACATCGCGGAACTTGACATTCCGCAAGTCCGCTTCCGCCGGGCCCGAACCGGAGGGCGCCTCCTCGCGATTTCCGGCGAGGGCGCAAGAGAAAAGGCGGACGCCTTTGCCGCGAGGCTGAGGACTGTCCTGCCACCCGAGGTGAAGGTCGGACGGCCGGTGGCAAGCGCGGAGATGCGCATCGCCGGCCTCGATGACTCCACGACGACCGCAGAAGTGGTAGAGGCGGTCGCACTGGAAGGAGGGTGCCAGGCCGGAGATATCCGGGCGGGGCCGATTAGAGAGGGGCCACGGGGGGACGGGTCGTGTTGGATCCGCCTCCCAGTCGCGGCCGCCAAGAAGCTCTCGAGCTCTGGGCGGTTGCGTATTGGTTGGGTGTCAGCGAGGGTGGCGTTGCTGGCCGCGAGGCCGACGCGCTGCTTCCGCTGCCAAGACACCGGCCACGTGGCTGCCAAGTGCCAGTGCCCGGTGGACCGTAGCCGGACTTGTTTTCGGTGCGGGAAACCGGGGCACAAGGCGGCGGAGTGCGGGGCTGCAGCACCAAACTGCGCCCTGTGTGAGGCCGCTGGCAGAGCCGAAAGGGGGCACGAGCTGGGTAGATGCCCATCCACGTCAAAGCCGGCCCCCGGAGAAGACAAGGCGCCGACCAAAAAGGCTCGACACAAAAAGTCGAGACCTAGCGGCGTGCGGGCCCCGCCCGCTTCCGCCCGAATGGAGACGGATGCCTAGACCCGTGGGCGGTGATCGGGGGATCCCGCCCACAGTATGGGTCCCGAGAAGACAGCCCCCCTATAGCCCGGGGGGCTCTCGGTGAGGTACGCGGCTCAAGCCGCGTGAAGAAGGTGCCGGTTGCGGCTGCGCACTGGGAGGGGCGGAGTTGTAGTCGCTCCGCGGTTCCCGTCCCTCCCGCACAAGGCGCATGACGAAGGGCTGGGGGGGTTTTAGTGGGTAAACCTCGAGTAGGGAGTCCCACATACCCCCGCCCCTTCCCCCGAGGGGGCGGGGGATGCGTAATGCAAAAAAGGTTAGGTTAGGTTAGGTTAGGTTAGGTTAGGTTAGGTTCCCCCCGATGGTTGCACGCCTTGTCGTGGCGGTGGGGCTCTAGTAACCGCGGCTTGGACAACCGCGGTGAAGCAAAGAGGCAACCAGGGCCGGCCGGTGTCGCCGCCTGGCCCGAGGAGGGCGCTCCCAGCGGACTGGAGGAGTCCGCTGCGGATGCGCACCGAGGTGGGGCCGCAGAGGAAGAGGCAAGTAGGTATTACGGTGCGCCGCTTGCCCTATCCTCTGCGGCCGAGGACGGATCGCGGGGGGGAGAGGCATTGTGGTAGGTTGCCGCTTTCCCTACCCCCCCTGCGAGCTGGCGGGGCCGTTCCGCTTGAACGGCATTGGTGGGGCCGCAGAGGAAGAGGCAAGTAGGTATTACGGAGCGCCGCTTGCCCTATCCTCTGCGGCCGAGGTGTGGTCGGTGGCAGAGCCACAGACCTGATCTGCCACATGGCCTCCAAGTAGCAGACTCGGGGGGCGTCTGCTACAGCCTTATTGGGGGCCGAGGAGGAGGGCGCACGTGTTGTGCGCCCATCGTGGAGTCTTCGGGCTGCTGGCGGGGTCACAGATGTGTGTATCGTTCCTGTGGCCCCGTCAATACGCGGCGTGGCGGAAGATGGGGGGGGGTTTTAGTGGGTATACCGTGGTCTCATTAGCTACGGGAGTCCCACATAACCACTCGGGTCGCCCCCTGCGCCTGGGTGGTATGCGTAATGCATTTCCCCCTCCGGAAAAAAAAAAAGAAAAAAAAAAAAAAAAAAAAGGTTAGGTTAGGTTAGGTTAGGTTAGGTTAGGTTGCTTGAATTTTCCGAGGCGAAGCCTATGCCAGCTGACGGATTTTTAAGTTCATGGTGGCTGTTTAATACGAATTAGAGGTATGACAGGTGACATAAGTACACAAAATAATATTGCCAATTGAGAACGTTGACATATAAAGATCCCACCTAGTATAGGTTCATATCTAGGCAGGTTAAATAGAAGTTGTTAGTTCGATAGTTGTTATTTTAGTTATAGGATGTGATAACAGATGGCACTGTACAAATTTTGTAATCCGCTACATCGCGCTATCGAAAACCTAATGTGAGCCTATATAAGCCCGAGTTACTTTCGAATAAACCGAGTTCCAACAGCAGTGTGGTGGTTTCATTGAGTTACCCTACGCAGCAACATATGGTGCCGAAACCAGGGAACTAAGTGAGTGAGTAGTAAGTGTAGTGGACAGTGAAGAAGTGAAGTGAATAGTGAGTGCGGCGGACAAGGTAGGAACCCAGTGAATAGTGAGTGCGGTGGAACAGTGAATAGTGAGTGGACAGGACCCAAGTGACTAGTGAGTGCAAGTGACAGGACCCTCGGATTGCAGTGACAGGGACCCTCGGATTGCAGTGACAGGAAGCTCGGATTGCAGTGACAGGAGATTCGGATTGCAGTGAGTAGTGCGTGCAAATAACAAGAAAATTGGATTGCAGTGAGTAGTAGGTGCAAGGACAATAGACCGTAAGTAGATTGTAAATAAGAGACTCTTCAAGTTAAGTGGCTTGGACTTGTCAGTTATATGAGCTGTGCGAATTGTCTTCCGTGAAGTAGTATTTTGGCGCTATTGCGATTGACATAATGGAGTCACTTTTACCGGAGCAAAAGGAAATTGGTACACAGATAAGCAAAGCTTTTACCAATTATAAAAAGACAGCTAAAGACAAATTAACTTCAATTTATATTGACACCAGATTGGAAAGCTTAGAACAATTATGGACAAAATTTAGAGAAAACCATTATAAGATTGTAAGCGCTGTACCTGAGCCCGAAAGATCGCAAGTAGCTTATTTTGAGGAAGAGTGGTTTGACACTGTGGAAGAGAGATACATAGAATACAAAGCTAAATTAAGATTAGATATGATTAATAAAAGCGAGATAAGAGATGCACCTGCGATGTCTGCATGCAACCAAAGCTGTAATCCCGCAAAGCCAGAGATTAAATTACCTCAAATCCAGCTTCCCACATTTTCGGGAGCATACGAAGAGTGGCAAAGCTTTCACGATATGTTCCTGTCGCTCATCCATAACAATGACTCTTTAAGTGCTGTGCAAAAGATGCATTATTTGAAGTGCGGCTTAAGAGGCGAGCCTGAGATGCTATTGCGAAGTATGACTACTACCGATTCAAATTACGCTAAAGCTTGGGACAAACTAGTTAAGCGGTACAGCAATAAGAGATATAATGCAAATGAGGTTATGAAAAAACTATTTTCATTGAAATCCGCAAATAGCGAATCCGCAGCCGCAATTAAGAATTTGCTTGACACTACTGCCGTTTGTTTGAAATCGCTACAGAATTTAGGAGTTGAGACGGATAAATGGGATGTGATTATTATTTATATCACCGTCTCAAAGCTAGACTATGAGACACGAACGGAGTGGGAGTCGGAAGTGAGCCGAAGAGAGTCAGATGATTTCCCAACCTGGAATGAATTAGTTACATTTTTAGAGAAGAAATTCAGAACCTTAGAGATGTTGTCCGATTCCAAGTCCGGTCGCCGCTTTGCATTGTCCAATGAGATTAAAGCCCATCATTCTTCAACTGTCCAATTTAAGAGAAGCTGCGTAATGTGTGAGAAACCACACTTGTTATACCAATGCAAACAATTTGGATCTAAGTCTCCCCAAGAGAGAACAGAGTTTATAAAATCCAAGAGGCTTTGTTTCAATTGTTTTGCACTTACCCACAACGTCAAGAATTGCCATCAAATTACGTGTTGCCGACGTTGTGGTAGGAGGCATCACACACTGCTGCATTATGAGAGAAGTCGGCCTCAAGTGATTTCCAGCCAGCCAACTTCATCCACTGGTACTGCATCCGACTCAGTAGATGCAGTTCACTGTCATGAGAGAGAAACTCCAAAATATGAGACGAAAGTAGTAGCTAATTTTGCCAGTGAGAATTACCAAAAGCATAACAGAGTGTTGTTACCTACAGCTTTAGTGAGAATTAAATCACAAAATGGCTACTGTCAAAGTGCGCGTGTGTTAATTGATCAAGGTTCAGAGACATCCTTTGTTGCTGAGAGTGTAGTGAAATCACTTGGTCTTAACCGCAAACCAGTCAATAATTTAGTGTCAGGTGTAGGTCGAGGTAACGAACATAATATATCTAAGAGCATTGCTAATTTTGAGATAGAGTCACTTCATAATTGTAATTTTTCTTTATCGATTAATGCATTTGTTTTAAATTCATTAACATCATTTCTTCCATCTTCCAAAGCTTGCATCCTGAACTGGCCAGATCTTGTCCACTTACCTTTAGCAGATCCTTGTTATGGTTCACCTGGAAAAATAGACATTATTCTAGGAGTAGAGGGTTATAGTCAAATATTATTAAGTGGTCTTCTTAAGCATTCATCACCCAGTGGTCCGATTGCTCAGAATACCCAGCTAGGCTGGATCATATCTGGCAATGCAGGTCGTACAAGAGAGCAAACACCAAGAGCGTTTAGTTATCACCTGAAAGTAAAAGAAGATAGTATGCTGAAACAGTTTCGAGATATAGAGAGAAAGCCAGACATAAAGGAAAGGAAATTATGTAAAGAAGAAAAGAGATGTAAAGAAATAGATGAGACTACAGCTGCAAGAATTACTAAAGGCAGACATGTTGTGAGATTACCCTTTCGAGATCCTGATCCTCAGTGTATGTATGATAAATCCAAGGATGTCGGAATAAAGAGATCTAAACAGTTCTTAGGAAACAAATTTAACAGAGATGAGTTTAAGGAAGTACTTACCACGATGGATGTTGATCACGTAGCACAATCCCGTAGAGTTGCACGTTTTCACTGATGTGTCTCAGGTGGCATATGCTGCAGCCGTGTACCTAAAGTCTAAGAGGTAAAGTGGTAATACTTACGTATATATCGTTGCAGTCAAACCTGTTCAAAAGCTTATTAGTACTATTCCAAATTTTGAGTTGTGTGCAACTATGATTGGAGTAAAGGTGTTGTTTAAGGTATTCACAGATTGAAGATACCTAAGGAGAAGTTATTTTCCTGGTCCAATTCCACTCTACTTTTAGCTTTAGCTTGGCTTCAAAGAGAACCGAGTCGTTAGACCACAAGATAAAAGAGGTTTCCGAAATTTCGACCAGAATACGACCACTGGATTCACATTGCCACAGATCAAAACCCACTGACTGTGCCTCAAGAACAAGAGGTACTTCGGTCAGAGAACTGAGAGCACGATTTGTGGTGGTATGTTCCAGACGTAATGCAAGTGAGTGATATTCCCTGTAAGAAAATAGATGTCAGCCCTGACATAGAAGCGAGAACAACCACGGTGCTGGCAATTTATCCTAAAGAAGATTTGTTTAGTTGAGACTTCCAAACTTGAGTGAATCCAGAGAGTATTATTATACTGCATGAAAAGAGTCGGAAACCTAAAACAAAAGTGATACAAGTGTTAAAGAAATGGACGAAGTATTTGATAGATGTCTAAAAGCTGCGCAATCATTTTATTTCCAAGATTATTTAATTTGTCGGAGAACTACGAGAAGTGTTACGAAGAAAAACCAACTGCACCCCCTATCATCCATTTTCATTGAAACGGAGTGTTCAGGGTGGGCGGCCATATTACCCAATGTTCTTTTTCTTACAATGATAAACAATTTTGCCTAGTGACTCGCTCGTCAGAGAGAGGGAGAGTACTAGCAACACTTACCTTTTTTGAGCCTGGTGGAAGTCGCTTAAGTTTTATATCCAATCTACTTTTTGAGCGAGAACACAGATAATCCAATGCCCTTGACGTTGGATACAATTTCAGAACCAGATTATACTGAGAAGCGTCTAACTGGCGTTCAGCGATGAAAGCTTACTCAAAATATGGTTAATGTGACTTTAAATAATATACTTAAATGTTTCCCATAAAATGCTGTACCAGAAGTTATTGATTTTGTAGTATTTGAGATCAAAATATTTCATCAGCTAGAGATTGCAGGTAAAGACAACCTTACCAGAGTAGTTAGTATTAAACCTGTTATCAAAAATACTATCTGTGAACGTCCATATAATAAGTTGTGTTCATTGCGAAAAGCCTAATAAGTTTTGTTAAATTTGAGTTATGTTTTTACTTGCATTATATCTTGTGTGTCTACTGTTACTTAATTGTGAGTTTGAATGATAGTGTAAAATTGTTTACTTTTTAAGTTTCATGTGTTTAAGTTACATTGTTGCTCTTTACACCAAGGAGATTGTTAATATTTATTATTAAGTCAAATGTGTGAATGTCAAGTTTGAGAAAGTTAACATTTTCATTTAATTGTAATAGCAACAAGATGTAAGTTAACTAGCTTTTTTCTTTTTATAAGTTTGAAAAGGAACGAGTCCTTTTGGTGGGCGGGATGTTTAATACGAATTAGAGGTATGACAGGTGACATAAGTACACAAAATAATATTGCCAATTGAGAACGTTGACATATAAAGATCCCACCTAGTATAGGTTCATATCTAGGCAGGTTAAATAGAAGTTGTTAGTTCGATAGTTGTTATTTTAGTTATAGGATGTGATAACAGATGGCACTGTACAAATTTTGTAATCCGCTACATCGCGCTATCGAAAACCTAATGTGAGCCTATATAAGCCCGAGTTACTTTCGAATAAACCGAGTTCCAACAGCAGTGTGGTGGTTTCATTGAGTTACCCTACGCAGCAACAGTGGCTATCGACGCGCCTATTGGTTGTCGATTTTTGGGTGGTAGTTGCGTCTCAAAAACCCCAGTGGTTTTTGAGATATTTAATTTTTGGTGTTTTTAGTATTAGTAGGGAAATTTTTGGTAGGTCATCCAAGTAGAGAGGCACTGGTCGACGAGTTTGTCCCGGTGTTTCTTTGCGGGGGTGACCCCCAATTGGGAGGGAAATAGCTTTGTAAATATAGGTTAGGTTTATTTTCTCTTTAGGTGTTCTTTATTGTTATTATTTCGGTGTTAGACTTAAGTGTAATTTATAGTTTTTAAATTAGATTTAAGCTTTGGCAGTTTGGCGATAGCCCTTGTCGTCATCCACCTGAGTCCTCAGGGGATGTTTGGCTTGATTTGTCGGCACTATGTCACAGGGAGTTGAGGAATTGGAGGGGGGATCTGCGGGGGGGGTTCGCAGGTCGTCAGGTACCGGGTTAGTGTTGTCCTTTGGGGATAACGGGGGTTTGGGGGACGAGGACAGGGAGTCCTTGCGGAGTGAAGGTGGCGAACCTAAACGGAGCTCTCGTAGAGTCCGTGCTGGTGTTACGCTGGAAGAGCTGTTGGGGGTCGAGTCGATCCCCTCTATGTCGGAACCGGAGGTGGTCGCTTCTAAGCGCCTCTTCTCCGAAGTTTCCGGTTCTGACACTGAGGACGTCAGCACTGCTGTCAGCTTAGGCAAGGTGCAGACGGCTAAGCGCGGGAAGTCGCGGGGCTCGTTGAGTCGGCTCTCGGCGGCTAGACAAGAGCTGCGCGAGAGAACGGAGGAGGCTAGGGCAGCGGAGTTCGTCGCTGCCCTCGAGAAGAAGGCATATCGAAAGGAGGCCAGGGCGAGCAGTCCCATCCCGCCTGGACCTCTTGATATCGACGTGGAGTCAATGGGTCCGGAGGAGCTGTTGAGCGCTGCCGAAAGCAATCTTGGGGAGATCCTCGGTATTGCGGCGAAGTCCTCCAATTTAAAGGGTGGGTACGTGAACAAAATACGGCGTGCCACTTCTGCGGTGAGATGCATTGTGGATGCACTCGCTACACGAACGGTGGCGGAGGAGACCCGGCGTCTCACCGCAGACAATGGCAGACTTCGTCGAGAGTTGGCGAACCTGCGTGAAGAGGTCCGCGCATACAAGCGGGACTTTGAAGAAAGCCGTTCCGCGGCGGCCAAGGAGAAGTCTTCTCCAATGACCAACGAGCAGTTGGGAGTATTGGAGAAGAGCATCGCCAAGCTCGTAGGTAACTTGGTCGATGGGAGGCTGGCGGGGATAGAGGCACGTTTGCCTCCCCCAGTTGTGGTCCGCCCACCCTTGGCGGCCGACAAGAAGCGGGCGGCTCTTGAGAAGTTGCCGGTCCTCAAGGAAAGTCCTGTACCGGTGGCTGTCACAGCTAGAGATGTCTCACCGGTGCTGAGGTCGACGGTCGTTCGCCAACGGGAGGAATTTCCCGCACTCCCAGTGCGCCCGGATGTGCGCCCAGCTCCAGCTCCTGCTCAACCCAAGAAGAGCAAGAGCAAGAACAAGGGTAAGGGGAAAGGAAAAGGGGTTGACTTACCATTGTCGGCCAATCCCGGCGCTTCCACATCCAGAGAGATACCGACTTGTAGACCGGTAGAGTCTTCGGATGTTATTTCGGGGGTTCTCTCATCGGAGCCTTTGGACGGGTGGACGGAGGTCGTCCGCAAAAAGACCCCGGCGAAAAAGGCGGCCCCGAAGCAGCCGGCAAAGGAGACTGCCAAAAAGCCGAGCGTACGGTTGCCCCGATCCACAGCCGTCCTAATTAAACTGAGGACGGACGCGGTGGACAAGGGTATGTCGTACAGCTCTGCCCTTATGAAGGCGGAAAGCGCCATCAAGCTGGAGGAGCTGGGGCTCGGCCCCCTCCGTATCAGACAGTCGGCGACTGGAGCCAGGTTGATTGAGATACCTGGCTCTACCAGCCACGAGAAGGCTGATCTATTGGCGGCCCGACTGTCCGAAGTCCTTTCGGAGGAGGCCGATATTTCAAGGCCCGTGAAGTGCTCTAATTTTAAGCTCACGGGCCTTTCAGACACTGCGACTGTAGAGTCTGTCAAATCTGCAGTCGCAGGGGCGGGTGGATGCTCCCCAGCCCAGGTATGGGTGGGAAATATTGAGAGGGGCCTAGTCGGGACGGGTTTTGCTCGCATGAGTTGCCCAGTAACGGCAGCTAAAAAATTGGTGGAACTGGGCAGCTTTGCAGTCGGGTGGAGCAGAGTGGTGGCGCATCTCGTGGACGCGCGGCCAAGTCACTGCTTCCGATGTCTGGGGTTGGGACACTTTGCTGCAATGTGCCCCCCAAAAATGAAGGATCGCAGTGGCTTGTGCTACCGTTGTGGTTCACCTGGACACACCATGTCTGGGTGCAGTGTGGCGCGTCCAAAGTGCGCAGTCTGCTCCGATGCGAGCAGACCTTCGGACCACGTTATGGGGGGTAAGACATGTAACCCCCCAGTAACCCGGGGAAAAGTTCCATCCTCTAGGAGAGGACAGGCGGCGCCGGAAGCTGAAATGTCCGAATAATGCCAGGACATCTCAGCTTCCTTCAGGCCAACGTGAACCACTCCGCTGCGGCTCAGGATCTCTTCCTGCAGACCGTGGCGGAGTGGAGTGTTGACGTGGCGGTGGTCTCGGAGCCCTATTACGTTCCTACTCAGCCACATTGGGCTGGGGACGTTGAGGGCTCCGTCGCCGTTGTGGTGAAGCCAGGCGCTGGACCCCCCCTTATACCAAGAATGAGGGGCCCCGGGTACGTGGTGGCGGCTTGGGGAGAGTATGCCGTCGTCGGGGTTTACTTCTCCCCAAATCGCAATCTAGCCGCCCTAGAGCAGTTCCTCGATGCTCTAGGGCCGCTGATCAGGAGGCTAGCCCCCCTCCCCGTCATAGTGGCAGGGGACTTCAACGCCAAGTCCTCGGCGTGGGGTTCCCCGGTCACTGATCTGAAGGGGAGGGAAGTGGAGGAGTGGGCTTTAGCCTCGGGACTGTCCCTATTGAACACAGGGGCAGTCCAGACCTGCGTGCGGCGGACGGGCGGCTCAGTGGTGGACTTGTCGTTCGCCACTCCCGCCGTCGCGCGCAGGGTGGAGGGATGGAAGGTGGTAACGGAGGTGGAGACGCTCTCGGACCATCGATATATACGGTTCGAAGTGTCTCCAGCCTCCACATCGAGTCCAGCGTCTCGGTCCAGGAGGCAAAGCGTGTTCCCGCGTTGGGCCATCTCCAAGCTCAACCGGGAACTTGCAGAAGAGGCGGCTATTGTCGGCCGCTGGAGCTTCCCGTCGTCACAGACTATGGGGGTGGACGAGTTGGCTGGCTGTTTCGGCAAGGTCTTACACAGCGTTTGCCGAACAGCCATGCCTAGAGTTTGGGGTCCTCCCCCGTCTCGGCGTGCAGTATACTGGTGGTCGACAGAATTGGCCGACCTTCGCGCCGCCTGCAATGCGGCGCGTCGCGCCTATTGTCGCAGCAGGCGGCGCCGCCCCCAGGACGTGGAGCGTGATGACCGGCTGTATAGGGTCTACCGGGCAAAACGGGAGATTCTGCAGTTGGCCATCAGTCCGCGGGGACCTTTGTTTCCGCTGTGGCCAGGCTGGCCACGCAATCAAGGAGTGTGGAAACCCTCCCCACTGCGCGGTGTGCGCGGCTAATGGGAGGAAAGCGGACCATATCGTGGGGAGCAAACCCTGCAAGGTACCGCAAAAGACCGGAAAGGGCTCTAAGAAGAGCCGTTCGCCCAAGGCTGCCACACCATCTACGGTAGCCTCAGGAGCGGAAGTGGCTCCCATGGAAGCCCAATAACGGCTCCACTGAAGTTCTTGCAGGGAAACCTCAACCACAGCGCCCAAGCACAGGACCTGTGGTCACAAGAGGTGTTGAAGAGGTCGATAGACGTTGGTGTGATTGCCGAGCCGTACCGGATCCTCCCTAGGGGTGACTGGTTGGGCGACGCGGACTCGACGGTGGCTTTGGTCTTCGGTCCCAAAGTCGTGCCTCTGTCTTCCAGGAGCACGACTCGGGGCCACGGCTTCGTCGTCGCGGACTTGGGAGCCCTCACCGTTGTGGGGGTTTACTTTTCCCCGAACAGACCCATCGCCGAGTTCGAGGCGTTTCTTCTCCGGCTCACCACCTTCGTGAGCGGGGCAGTCAATCCTGTGGTCGTCGCCGGAGACCTCAACGCAAAGTCCACGCGTTGGGGCTCCCCGGCCACGGACGCGAGGGGCAGAGCTGTGGCAGACTGGCTGGCAACCAACGGCCTGGTCGTGGCCAACAGAGGTGCCGCGAGCACGTGTGTCCGGTGGCAGGGGGAATCGATTGTAGACCTGACATTAGTCAGCCCATCAGTCGCTCGCCGAATGAGTGGCTGGAGAGTCCTCGAGGAGGTCGAGACCCTCTCGGACCACCTCTACATAGGCTTTGACATTGCCTTCACGTCAGAAGCTGGTCGCCGAATTCCATCCGGTGGCGGCCCAAGGTGGTCCCTGAGAGGTCTGGATCGAGACCTTCTCGAGGAGGCGGCGATTGTTGCGTCGATGTCCCCCCTCCCATCGGAAGACGTCGAGGAATGCGCGGAGTGGCTGAACGAGGCGGCTCGCAACATATGCGACGCCTCGATGCCCCGTGCTGGACCGGTCGTGCCTCGGCGGCAGACCTACTGGTGGCGCCCGGAGCTGAAACAACTCCGGCTAGAGTGTGTGGCTGCCCGCCGCCGATTCCAGCGATACCGCCGGCGGCGAAACAGGGTGGAGGTCGAAGAAGAGGCCATCCATGATGGCTACCGCTCAGTGCGTCATGCTCTGCGTGAGGCAATAAAGGTGGCGAAGAAAGAGGCATGGGAGGAGTTCCTGAACACCTTGGAGCAGGACCCGTGGGGCAAGCCTTATAAATGGGTGAGGCAGAAGCTTCGCCCCGCTGCCCCACCGCTAACCCAGCACATGCAGCCGGATCTCCGTCGCTCTGTACTCTCGGCCCTATTTCCATCCAGGGCCGAGTGGTCCCCACCATCTATGCGACCACCAAGCGCGGAGTCTGACGATGAAGAGGAAGATGTGCCACCCGTGTCGCCCGAAGAGTTGGCAGCAGCCGTGCACAAGATGAGCCTGAAAAATCGAGCTCCTGGACTGGACGGAGTCCCCGGTCGTGTCTGGGTGCTGGCCATAAAACACTTGGAGGCGCAGGTGCTCGAGGTGTTTACCAAGTGTCTGGTGCAGGGCCGAGTGCCGCGCCGGTGGAAGTCGGGCAAGCTTGTGCTGCTGAAAAAAGACGGACGACCGGAGGACCAGCCGTCGGCCTACCGCCCTATCGTCCTTATCGACGAGATCTGTAAGACCCTGGAGAGGGTGATCGCGGGGCGCCTCAACCGCCACCTGGAAGGCGCCGGCCCGAACCTGAGCGACGCTCAGTTCGGGTTCAGATCTCGTCGCTCGACGATAGACGCGGTAGCGCGTGTGCGGCAGATTTCGGAGGAGGAAATCTCTCGGGGCGGAGTGGTATTGGTTGTCTCGCTGGACATCTCCAACGCGTTCAACACTCTGCCCTGGGAGACAATAAAAGAAGGACTACGGTACCACAGAGTGCCAAGATATTTGCGTCGTACCATCGGCAACTATCTATCAGAGCGTTCGGTGCAGTACCCCACCGAAGAAGACGACTGGGAGGAGCTGGAGGTGGACTGTGGCGTCCCGCAGGGTTCGTCTCTCGGTCCGGGCCTATGGGACATAGGGTACGACTCCGTGCTCCGCGGCGCCAATCTTCCGGGCGTGGAGCTCGTTGCGTACGCGGATGACACGGCGGTCGTCTGCCGTGCCAAGTCCCATCGAGAGGCAAAAATCCTGGCAACGGCAGCAGTCGCTCAGGTTGTGAGAAGGATCCAGGCTCTGGGTCTGAAGGTGGCGCTGAACAAGTCGGAGGCCCTCTTGTTCCACGGGCCCAGAAACGCGCCACCACCGGGCCTGGAGGTTATAGTGAGTGGAACGAGGATCAAGATAGCGCCTACAATGACCTACCTTGGTCTGGTCCTCGATAGCCGGTGGTCATTCAAGGAACACTTCCGCCGGCTATCCGAGAAAGTAAAGAAGTCCGCGGGTGCCCTTGCCTCGCTGCTCCCGAATCTCGGGGGCCCGAGTTTGGTTTGCCGGCGCCTCTACATGGGCGTTGTCCGTTCTATGACAATGTACGGGGCGCCGATATGGGCAGAGAACCTGCTACCAGAGAACAGGCTGGCCCTGGGTCGGCTGCAGCGAGTGATGGCGACGCGCGCGGTTCGCGGGTACCGCACAATCTCCCGGGATGCGGCGTGCCTCCTCGCTGGCAGCGTCCCTTGGGACCTCGACGCTCTTGCCCTCGCCGATATGTACTGGCGTGGCGCTGAAGTCCGCGCGGGGGGCAGCAACCCCCTTCCGGACGCCGTCCGTCGGTGGAGGGATCGAGCCAAGGACGTGACGATTGAGCTCTGGGAGGAGCGACTCCTGGAGCCTCAAGTCAGCGTGGCGCTGGTGCTGGCCATGAGACCGGTACTGAGAGAGTGGTTGACCCGACTCACGCAGGTGCTGACCGGGCACGGCTGCTTCGGCCGTTACCTGTGTGAGATCGCGAACCGAGAAGAGAGTACGCGCTGTCACCACTGTGACTGTGAAAGGGACACGGCGGAACACACAGTTTCTGCCTGTCCCGCCTGGACTGGACAACGGGCGGCCCTCACGGCCGCCATTGGATTTGACCTTTCGCTGCCCGCATTGGTTCGCGCCATGGTGGGCAGTGAACCTGGATGGACAGCGGTGCAGGACTTCTGCGAAGAGGTCATCGCCGCGAAGGAGGAGGCCGAGCGTGTGAGAGAGCTGGAGGCGCTCGACCCCCGCCGAAGAAGACGGCCGAGACGACGACAGGTCATTAGTAATGACCACTTGCCGCCTTAGCCGGGGGGCTCGGGGCGGTGGTATGGGGATGCCGCCGCCCAACGAGTCGAGTCCCCGAGAGGGTCGCGATGCGCTGTGTACTCCTCGCGCATCGCGACAAAGGAGAGATAGGCCCATGCAAGCCCTGGGAGGGCCTCTGTTCGGCCTAAGGAGCCTACGAACAGTGCTCCAAGGAAGACGGGCCCGCTATTAATACGCGGGCACACGCATGCAGGACCGCGGACGAAGGCTCGCGCGTGCTCGCAACCCTGCATGTCATGAAGAGGAGTACCGCAGTGTTTTAGTGGGTAGGGCCGCGGCACCACCATCTCCGCCGCGGCGAGCCCCACATATCCGCAGTGGGAGTCCCCATCCCCTGCGTCGAATGCGTCACTGCATTTCACTGCGTGAAAAAAAAAAAAAAAAAAAAAAAAAAAAAAAAAAAAAAAAAGGTTAGGTTAGGTTAGGTTAGGTTAGGTTAGGTTTCCCCCCCGATCTGATCTTTTGAGGTAGACCGGCCGGTCGTGGAGGGAGTCCTGTGTTTGGTAGATCCGGGACATCCCTCCTTTATACGGCTGAAGGCGAACCGCAGGTGGTTTTAGTGAGTAGGAGTCTCACATACCCCCGGGGTGCTTCAGCTTAACTGAGGCACATACCCGACCCGGGGGACCCATGATGGGTTTCCCCTGCGCATCAAAAAAAAAAAAAAAAAAAAAAAAAAAGGTTTCCCCCCGATCTAGGAGAGCAGTGGCTGCTGAGGAGGTGGGGTGAGGACCTGGCGCAGGCCCAGTACGGGCAACGTACTGCTCAGGCTCTGCGTCCAGTTCTTGCGGCGTGGATGCGCCGCAAGAGAAAACCCCTCACCTTCCGCCTTACACAGGTGCTCACCGGACATGGTTGTTTCGGTGCGTACTTGTGTAAATAAAAAAAAATAAAAAAAAAAAAAAAAAAAAAAAAAAATGCGTCGAATGCGTCACTGCATTTCACTGCGTGAAAAAAAAAAAAAAAAAAAAAAAAAGGTTAGGTTAGGTTAGGTTAGGTTAGGTTAGGTTGGGGGCGATACCGGTCCGTCCACGTCGTGTCCCTGGGCACCTCCCCCGTGCCATCGTGAGCGTTTTCACGGTGACACGGGAGGGGTGGCTGAACGCCGGTATGCGTGTGTGATTGTGTGCGTGTATGGCAGAGCTCACTGCCGAGAGAGAGCCCGCGACCCGGGGTGTCGGTGTTAGAAGTATGGACAAGCGCAGAAAAGAAAATATTCTCCGGGTGGGTCTCGGTCCCGACGGGGCCGGGGAATCCCATACGTCACCTTCGGGTGACGGGCGGTCCGTGTATACGGAGGGGCCACTTTCTGCGAGGAGGGAGGAGGAGAAGGAGGGGAAGAAGAAAAAGGCGCGCGATAAGAAGCGCGCGGATCCCAAGCCGGTGCACCTTACCGCACCGGCCAGGGAGCCCATAACTGACGAGGACTCAGACGTCTTTGTGTCCGATGCGTTGCGCCGACTGGATTGCTTACTTGGCCGTCCGGTTCGCGACCGCTCCACCGACTGTGACAGCGAGGTCTCCTACTCGGCGTCCGGCAGCAATATGTCGCTGGACTCCGGGGAGCTGCCCGCAACCTCTGGACGTTCGACACCTCTGAAGAGGAGGATACCAGACCCAGTTGGTGCCGTCTACCAGTAAGGTGACGGCGCCGGTACCACCCAAACGAGGACGAGGCCGGCCCCCTACGACCGGCCAGTACGTCGGCATGGCGAAAGCCAAGGCCGACTACAACAGAGAGAAGGCGGAGAGCCTCCGGCTGCTTGCTGAGGAGCAAGTCGCCGAGACGGCTCGGGCAGCGAGGGAGGCGCGAGCTTCCCTTCGCAAAAGCCCCACACTGGCTGCAGAGGATGCAGCGAGGACGAGCGCGGCGCTGAGCGCTAGCGTGGAGAAGTCGCTGGAGACCATTTCAATGGTCGCCAGCAAATCCTCCAACCTTAAGGGGACTTTTCAGCGGTACCTCAAGGAGGCGGTCGCCAACATAAAGGAGGCCGTCGCCGACATGAGGGACCGCTGCCAAAATGAGGAGATACGGGCTCTGGAAGCGCAGAACCAGCAGCTCCAACAGCAAATCGGCAACATGCGCCGGGAGCTAGAGGAGCTGCGGCGTCAGGTTTCCAAACCCGCCACGGACGAGATGCAGAAGCTGTTGTCGGAGGTCTCACGCTCCAACATTGAGACCTTCGGCAACATGCTGAATGCGCGACTCGCCGGCCTGGAGGATCGTCTCCTACCAGAGCCGAGGCGGAGGCCGCCGCTTGCTTCTGATGCAGCGGTGGAGGCGCCGGTCGAGGGGGGACCACCGGTAGCTGCAAGCAAGCTACCGGTTAAAAAGAAGAAAAAGACGGCAACGCAAGCGGCAGGGCCATCACAGGCACCCGCCACCAGCGTGCCGCCCAAGGAAGGAGGGAAGAAAAGGAGGAAGAAGAAGTCGCTGGCCGCACGTGAGGCTGAACAGACGAGGGCACGAACATCCGCCCCATCTGCGACTGACCCCTCGTGGTCCACTGTGGAACCGCGGGGGAGAAAAGAGAAGAAAGGAAAGGGAGCTGCCAAAAAGGCAGCCCCCAAGAGAAAAAAGAAGGGGAAGCTGCGTCCGCGAAGGTCCGCCGCCATTACTCTCACGCTGGAGAAGGGGGTGGACCAGAGCGTGACGTACGCTTCCATACTCAAGGAGGCGACGAGCCGGATCGACCTTGAGGCGGTAGGAATCTACCAGAGAAGCAACAAGGTTCGATTCCGGCTAGCGAGGACGGGCGCCCGAATACTTGAAGTGTCCGGGGAGGACGCCCAGCTAAGGGCGGATGCCCTTGCAAACAAATTGAGGGAGGTCCTGGACAGGGACGCGGTGAAGATCGCTCGCCCTGTCCAAAGGGTGGATGTACTCGTCTCCGGCATGGACGACGCAGCGACCGCCGCCGATGTCACCAAGGCGGCGGCAAAAGAAGGCGGCTGCCCGGCCACCGATATCCGGACGGGCAGAATGACGGTGGGCCCCAGGGGCGCGCGGAGCTTGTGGCTCCACGTCCCCACGGCGGCCGCCAAGAAGTTGGTAACTTCTGGGCGGCTGCAGGTAGGCTGGGTCATGGCGAAGGTAGTGCTGCTGGCCGCGAGGCCAATGCGGTGCTACCGATGCTTAGACACCGGCCACCTGGCATCGAGTTGCCAGTCCCTGGTGGACCGTAGCGGAGATTGCTTCCGTTGCGGGAAGCCGGGGCACAAGGCCGCCGACTGCGCGGAGGAGAAGCCAAGCTGCTTCTTCTGCGCAGAGCTCGGGAAGGAGAGCGCCCACGTGCTGGGAGGTAGCGGCTGCATAACAGCGGCGAAAAAGCTGCCCTCCGGCGCGAGGAGGAAGAGGAAGGCTCCCTCTAAGGCTCGGCTGCGTAAGCGGCCTGGAGCCGATGAGGCAGGGGCGAGTCAGAACGCCCCCGCCATGGAGGTGGAAGCCTAGGCCTGTGGGCGGCTGATCGGGGGATCACCGCCCACAACATAGGCCCCGAGGAGAAAGGCTCCTCTGATGCCCGGGGAGCCTCTCGGTGAAGGCAGGCGGTGGCATAGGCCACTGTAATTATGTGGTGCCGGAAGCGGCAAGCGCTGCGGAGGACGCGGTGCGACAACGATCCCGCTCCTTCGCGTGTGGCGTTGATGAGGGCATGGGGGGGTTTTAGTCGGTAAACCTCCGGTGATCCGGAGGGAGTCCGACATACCCCTGCCCCTTCCCCCGAGGGGGCGGGGGATGCGTAATGCATTTCCCCTCCTAAAAAAAAAAAAAAAAAAAAAAAAGGTTAGGTTAGGTTAGGTTAGGTTAGGTTAGGTTGGGGGCGATACCGGTCCGTCCACGTTCGTGTCCCTGGGCGCCTGGGTACGCCACCCCGCCCTTTACACGAAGTGACGTATCCAGGATGGCTGAACACCGGTCTTTCCTGTCTTTCTCTCTTTGTATAGTTTACTCTTCGTTTGTTGTTTATTTTATTTTATCTGTCTTTTCATCACCTTTTCTACTCTATCTTTCTTGTTTTGTTCAACTCTTCTCTACATCAGCGTGTGTTTCCGTGTATATATGTGTGTGTGTTTGTGCGATGGATGGACCCGTGGGTCCCTAATCCCCGGTTTGTGGTGCCCGGCCTTGGGATGCGTGGCGAGCAGGTGGCTTACGTCACAAGGGCACTAGGGCAGAATCTCCCTTAACAGATCGAACCATGGAGACACGCAATTTTGAAAATTCTCCCCGGGCGGGTACCAGCAATGCTGGAGAATCCCGCACTCCCGGTCCGCCGGGAGTCTGCCGCACGTATACGGGGGCGGCACAAAATGCGTTGGAGGGTAAGGGGGCCGTTGCAACGGCGAAAGAAGGAGAGGGCGCGAAGACAAGCGCGAACCCGAATCCGGCGCACCTAACCGCGTCGGAGGCGGGTGCTATCACCGACGAAGACGTCGACTTTTCCGGTCCACAGCCTAACGCAGTGGACCGGATAAAGCGACTAATGCAGCGCAAGAAGGAGCGGAACTGCCCAGTACGCGACGCTGACCTGCCAGAGGTGTTGCGCTGGCGGGACGTCAAAATGACGCCACCCAGCACGCCTTCTGCGCTGCCACCCGGAGGAGACAATGAGGCTGGTGGGGATTTGACGCGCTCACCTCGCGTGGTTTTGCGCGACGTGATGCGCGAATTCTCCCTGCCGCCTCCACAAGGAATGGACTATACTGGCAATGACAGTGAGGACTGGCCCTTGGACTCTGACGATACTGTCTCTGACATATCAGTGGACTCCGAGGGCTTGCCCACAATCCCGGACAAGACACGCCGTAAAAGGCGCAACACTGAGGAGGACATGGCGCCGCCCATTGGCAGGGGAGCGGTGCCCAAGGCAAAGAGAGGACGTGGCCGGCCACCAACCACCGGCCAATACGTCGGCCTGGCTAAGGCCCAAGCGGACCTCAACCGGGAGAAGGAAGAGGAGCGCCGGGCTATTTTCAGGGCGAAAGTTGAGGAAGTAGCCCGGAAGGCACGGGAAGAGCGAGAGGCGAGGGAGGCGAGAGCTTCCCTTCGTGGAAGCCCTGCCCTTGCCGAGGACTCGGAGGAGACAGGCGCGGCCCTAGCGGCAGGCGTGGAGAGGGCCTTGGATATGGTGACAATGGTCGCCACAAGGTCCTCAAACCTGAAAGGGACGTACCAGCGGGCCCTCAAGGAGGCGGTCGCGTCCATCAAGGCGGCCGTCACCGAGATGAGAGGCCGCGGTCAAACAGAAGAAATGCGGGCACTGGAGGCGCAGAACGACCGCCTCCTGCGTCAAGTCAACGCGATGCGTAAGGAGCTGGAGGAGCTGCGCCGTCGCGTAACTGGGCCCGCAGCCGACGACCTGCAGAGGATGTTGTCGGAGGTCTCGCGTTCCAATATCGAGACCTTCGGCAACATGCTCAATGCGAGAATCGCCGGCCTGGAAGATAGGCTCCTTCCTGAGCCCAGAAGAAGACCGCCGCTGGCGGCAGACAGTGCTGGTGAAATATCCGGCGCCCCAGCAACAGCGGCCCCGAAGAAGACGTCGAAGCCGAAGAAGACGGTGACGGCAAAGGCGCTGGACAAAGGTTCGGTAGGCGGTGCGGCGGCTCCTTTACAGCCGCCTCCTGCACCTGCAGAGAAAGAGGCTGCAAAGCCTACGAAGAAGAAGAGGATGAAGCGGCCAACAATGGCCGCTCAGGCGGCGGCAAAGGGGGCGCAGAACACTAGCGCCCCTCCCGCCGAGGCTACGTGGATTACAGTCGGTCCACGCAGGCCCAAAAAGAAAGGGGCGGCTAATCCAGCTAAGGCCACCCCTAGCAAGAAGAAGAAGAAGGCCAAGCTCCGTGCCCCCAACACCGCGGCAATCACCGTCACCTTGAGGGAGAGTGCCGCGGCGCAGGGGGTCACGTACCTCGACGTGCTGACGAAAGCCAAAGACGCGGTCAAAACCAGTGGACTGCAGGAGCTCCAGTTCCGCTTCCGACTGGCTCAGACCGGCGCGCGTGTCCTCACCATCCCCGGCGAGGGCGCCCAGGAGAAGGCAGATGTTCTCGCTGCCAGAATGCGGGAAGTACTGGACCCTGAAGTGGTGAAGATCGGCCGCCCGGCGAAATGTGTCGAAATGCGCATCGCCGGGCTGGACGACTCAGCGACGACCGCCGACGTCATCGAGGCGGTCTCAAGGGAAGGAGGTTGCCCGTCCAACTCCATCAGGACGGGCCCAATAAAGATTGGAAGGTGGGGCGACGGCTCGTTGTGGCTGAGCGTCCCCGTCGCGGCCGCAAAAAAGCTGATTAGCATGAAGCGGCTGCGAGTGGGCTGGGTGTCGGCCAAGGTGACATTGCTGGCCAAGAGGCCTATGCGGTGTTACCGGTGCCTTGACACCGGCCACCTGGCGACGTCATGCCAGTGCCCGGTGGACCGCAGCCGGAATTGTTTCCGCTGTGGGAAACCGGGGCACAAGGCCGCCGAGTGCCGGGAGAAGCATCCAAACTGCTTCTTCTGTGAGGCACTCGGCAAGGAGAGCGGGCACGTCCTGGGAAGCGGCGGCTGTTTAACAGCCAAGAAGCCGCCCCCCGCTACGAAAAAGCGCCGCAGGAGAGGAGCTCCCTCCGACAAGGCCCGGCCGCATGAGCCTGGAGCCGGTGGTGCCGGGGTTAGTCAGCCCCAGCCCGCCATGGAGGTGGAGCAATAGGCCCGCGGGCGGTTGATCGGGGGATCACCGCCCGCACCAAGGGCTCCGAGAGAAAAGCTCCCTAGGTGCCCGGGGAGCTCTCGGTGAAGAAAGGCGGCGGCAGAACACCAGCCGCCGCAACGGAGCAGTGCCGGATGCGGCAAACGGACGTGTGGGGTGCGGAAGTTCGGTATAGTGCCCGCGCCTCACAACGGCCAGAAGGAGGGCATGGGGGGGTTTTAGTCGGTAAACCTCCGGCGCACCGAGCCGGAGGGAGTCCGACATACCCTCGTCGCTCACCCCCGTGCGCGGCGGGGGATACGTAACGTATTTCCCCTCCTCAAAAAAAAAAAAAAAAAAAAAAAGGTTAGGTTAGGTTAGGTTAGGTTAGGTTAGGTTAGGTTAGGTTAGGTTGGGGGCGATACCGGTCCGTCCACGTCGTGTCCCTGGGCACCTCCCCCGTGCCATCGTGAGCGTTTTCGCGGTGACACGGGAGGGGTGGCTGAACGCCGGTATGGCGTGTGTTTGTGTGCGTGTTTGGTCTTGTATGTTTGGCTGCGCCCACAGTTTGACGAAAGGGCCCGCGACCCGGGGTGTCGGAGTTTTGAAGTATGGGTGACCGTAATAAGCCAAGTATTCTCCGGGTGGGTCCCGGCTCCTCAGGAGCCGGAGAATCCCATGCGCCGTCTTCGGACGGTGGCCGGCCCTCGTATACGGAGGGGCCACTTATTACGAGGAAGGATGAGGGGGCCGCTAAGGCGGTGAGGAAGGACGAGGAGGCCGCTAAGGCGGCGAGGCAGCGGGCCATCTTGGCTGCGTTAGGAGGAGGAGGGGACAGCGCGAAGAAGCGCGACAGCCCGAAGCCGGCGCCCATTACCGCGCCGGCGGCGGAGCTTCTAACGGACGAAGACATCGACTTCAGTCAGCCGCAGCCTAACGGCGTTGAGCGGATGCTGAAGTTGATGCAGAAGAAGAAAATGAGAGGCGACAAGGATCTGCCGCGTGTTCTTTTGACACGCGACGTGAAAATGCCGCCTCCAAGTACCGGAAAAGACGAAATTGGTAGAGACTCCCCTCGCGGTCGAGTCTCCCAACATGGACATGACAGCGAGGACTGGCTCTCGGACTCCAGTGAGATGTCTGGCATATCGCTGGACTCCGAGGGCTTGCTTGCTTGACGACGACATGGCGCCGCCCCTCAGTAAAGGAGCGGTGCCCAAACCCAAAAGAGGACGCGGCCGCCCGCCAACGACCGGACAATATGTCGGCTTGGCGAAGGCACAGGCCGATCTGAATAGGGAAAAGGAGGAGGCCCTTCGACTCCAGGCAGAGGAGGAGGTAGCCGAAGCGGCCAGGGCGGCGCGAGAGACGCGTTCTTCGCTCCTTGCGAGCCCCGCCGCCATGGAAGAAGACAGGCCAGAGCAGACCAACTACGCTCTGGCCCAATGTGTTGAGACTTCGCTGGGAACGATCTCCATGGTCGCAGCGAAGTCGAACAACCTCAAGGGGACGTTCCAACGTCTCCTCAAGGAGGCGGTCAGCGACATACGCGCCACCGTCGCCGAAATGAGAAGTCGCGGAGCGACCGAAGAAATGAAGGCCCTCGAGGCTCAGAATGCGCGGCTCCAGAATGAAGTGGAGTCTTTGCGCAAAGAGCTAGAGGAGCTACGCCGACAGGTGATGAAGCCGGCCGAGCAGGACATGCGCCAGCTGTTGTCTGAGGTCTCTCGCTCCAATGTAGAGACCTTCAGTAACATGCTGAACGCTCGGCTGGCTGGTCTGGAGAGTCGGCTCTTACCGGAGCCACGGCTTCGACCTCCGCTCGCGGCGGACAGAGCCCGGAGTGTTACCCCGGCCGACGCCGAGAGTGTAGAGACAATACCGGAGGAGACGCCGGGGCCCCCGATGCCAAAAGCTAAGGGGAAACCGGCCCAAAAGAAGACGCGGCAGCCAATCGCCGCAGAGGTTCCGCATGAGACCCCTGCCACGCGCGAGGCGCCCAAGGCCAAGAAGGGTCGGAAGAAGAAGCGGCCGTCAATGGCCGCTCAGGAGGCGGCACAGGGGGGAGCGAACACCAGCTCCCCTCGTACTGAGACCCCCTGGACCAAGGTGGGCCCAAAGGGTAAGAAGAAGAAGGGGGCGGCTACACCATCTACAGCCGCCCCGAAGAAGAAGAGAAAGCCAAGGCTTCGCGTCCCCGCCACTGCGGCCGTTGCTCTGACCATAGAGGAGCCGGCCGTGAAGGCGGGTATGACATACGCCAAGGCGCTTGAGACGGCCCGGCGGGCGGTGAACATCGCGGAACTTGACATTCCGCAAGTCCGCTTCCGCCGGGCCCGAACCGGAGGGCGCCTCCTCGCGATTTCTGGCGAGGGCGCAAATGAAAAGGCGGACGCCTTTGCCGCGAGGCTGAGGACCGTCCTGCCACCAGGGGTGAAGGTCGGACGGCCGGTTGCAAGCCGCAGAAGTGGTAGAGGCGGTCGCACTGGATGGAGGGTGCCAGGCCGGAGATATTCGGGCGGGGCCAATAAGAGAGGGGCCACGGGGGGACGGATCGTGCTGGGTCCGCCTCCCAGTCGCGGCCGCTAAGAAGCTCTCGAGCTCTGGGCGGTTGCGAATTGGTTGGGTGTCGGCGAGGGTGGCGTTGCTGGCCGCGAGGCCAACGCGGTGCTTCCGCTGCCAGGACACCGGCCACGTGGCTGCCAAGTGCCAGTGCCCGGTGGACCGTAGTGGGACTTGTTTCCGGTGCGGGAAACCGGGGCATAAGGCGGCGGAGTGCGGGGCAGCAGAGCCTAACTGCTCCCTGTGCGAGGCCGCTGGCAAAGTAGAAAGGGGGCACGTGCTGGGCAGATGCCCATCTGCTAAAAAGCCGGCCCCCGGAGAAGAGAAGGCCCCGTCTAAAAAGGCTCGGCAAAAGCCGAAGCCTAAGGGCAAGCGGGCTCCGCCCGTCTCTGCCGCGATGGAGATAGAGGCCTAGACCCGTGGGCGGCGATCGGGGGATCCCCGCCCGCATAAAGGGTCCCGAGAAGACAGCCCCCCTATAGCCCGGGGGGCTCTCGGTGAGGTCAGCGGTTCAAGCCGCTCGAAGAAGGTGCCGGTTGCGGCAGCGCGCTGGGAGGGGCGGAGTTGTAGTCGCTCCGCGGTTCCCGTCCCTCCCGCACTAGGCGCTTGACGGAGGGCTGGGGGGGTTTTAGTGGGTAGACCTATCGTAGGGAGTCCCACATACCCCCGCCTCTTCCCCCGAGGGGGCGGGGGATACGTAATGTATTTCCCCTCCTCAAAAAAAAAAAAAAAAAAAAAAAAAAAAAAAAGGTTAGGTTAGGTTGGCCGCAAGGCCTAAGCGGTGTTACCGATGCCTCGACACCGGCCACCTGGCGACGACATGCAAGTGCCCGCTGGACCGCAGCCGGAACTGTTTCCGCTGTGGAAAGCCGGAGCACAAGGCAGCCGAGTGCCGGGAGAAGCAGCCCAACTGCTTCTTCTGCGAGGCACTCGGCAAGGACAAGGACCACGTGCTGGGTAGTAGCGGCTGCGTCACTGCGAAGCCGCTCCCCAGCACCAAGCGCCGGAAGAGACGCGGAGCTCCCTCCGACAAGGCTCGGCCAAAAGAGCCTGGAGCCGGTGGTGCAGGGGTTAGTCAGCCCCGGCCCGCCATGGAGGTGGAGCCATAGGCCCGTGGGCGGTCGATCGGGGGATCACCGTCCGCGCGAAGGGCCCCGAGAAGAAAGCTCCCTAGATGCCCGGGGAGCTCTCGGTGAAGAAAGGCGGCGGCAGAACACCAGCCGCCGCAACGGAGTAGTGCCGGATGCGGCGAACGGCCGTGAGGACGCGGAAGTCTTAGAAAAGTACCCGCATCTCACGGCTGGAAGGAGGGCATGGGGGGGTTTTAGTGGGTAAACCCCGTGTAGGGAGTCCCACATACCCCCGCCCCTTCCCCCGAAGGGGTGGGGGATACGTAACGTATTTCCCCTCCTCAAAAAAAAAAAAAAAAAAAAGGTTAGGTTAGGTTAGGTTGGGGGCGATACCGGTCCGTCCACGTTCGTGTCCCTGGGCGCCTGGGTACGCCACCCCGCCCTTTACACGAAGTGACGTATCCAGGATGGCTGAACACCGGTCTTTCCTGTCTTTCTCTCTTTTTATAGTTTACTCTTCGTTTGTTGTTTATTTTATTTTGTCTGTCTTTTCACCACCTTTTCTACTCTATCTTTCTCGTTTTGTTCACCTCTTCTTTACATCAGCGTGTGTTTCTGAGTATATATGTGTGTGTGATTGTGTGATGGATGGGCCCGTGGGCCCCGAAGCCTAAGCTTCGTGCCCGGCGATGGGCTGCATGGCCACTCGGAGAGTACCAGGTCATTAGGGCACAAGGTCGACCCAGCCTTAAATGGGAAACAATGATGGATAAGCGCAATTTGGAAAATACTCCCCGGGCGGGTACCAGCAATGGAGAATCCCGTGCACCCTCGAAAGAGGGTGTCTGCCGCGCGTATACGGGGGCGGCACAAAGTGCGTCGAGTGAGGCGGAGGCTGCCAAGGCGGCGAGACAGAAGGCCATTTTGGCGGCGCTAGGAGGAGGAGGTGACAGCGCGAAGAAACGCGACAGCCCGAAGCCGGCGCCCATTACCGCGCCGGCAGCGGAGCTTTTAACGGATGAGGACGTTGACTTCAGCCAGCCGCAGCCCAACGGCGTTGAGCGGATGCTGAAGTTAGTGCAGAAGAGGAAACTGAGAGGCGACAAGGATCTGCCGCGTGTTCTTTTGACACGCGACGTGAAAATGCCGCCTCCAAGTACTGGAAAGGACTCTCTGACTGGTAGAGACTCCCCTCGTGGTCGAGTCTCCCAACATGGATTTGACTCCCTCGGTCGTGACAGCGAGGACTGGCTCTCGGACTCCAGCGAAATGTCCAGCATGTCGCTGGACTCCGAGGGACTGCCCGCACTTACCCCGGATAGGACTCACCGTAAGAGACGGAACACGGAGGAAGACATGGCGCCGACCCTCAGTAAAGGGGTGGTGCCCAAATCTAAGAAAGGACGCGGCCGCCCGCCAACAACCGGACAATATGTCGGTTTGGCGAAGGCGCAGGCCGACTTGAACCGAGAGAAGGAGGAGGCCCTTCGACTTCAGGCTGAAGAAGAGGTGGCCGAGGCGGCCAGGGCCGCTCGAGAGACGCGGTCTTCGCTCCTTGCGAGCCCTGCGCCCATAGACAGTGACAGGCCGGAGCAGACCATCAACGCTCTGGCTAAATGCGTGGAGACTTCGTTGACGACGATCACCATGGTCGCAACGAAGTCCAACAATTTGAAGGGGACGTTTCAGCGCCTTCTTAAGGAGGCGGTCAGCGATATACGCGCGACCGTCGCCGAAATGAAGAACCGCGGAACGACAGACGAAGTAAGAGCCCTCGAAGCTCAGAATGCGCGGCTCCAACAGGAGGTGGAGTCTATGCGCAGAGAAGTAGAGGGCCTACGTCAGCAGATGACAAAGCCGGCCGAGCAGGACATGCGCCAGCTGTTGTCTGAGGTCTCTCGCTCTAACGTAGAGACCTTCAGCAATATGCTGAACGCTCGGCTGGCCGGTCTGGAAAGCCGGCTCTTACCGGAGCCACGGCTCCGACCTCCGCTCGCGGCGGACAGAGTAGGGAGTGTTACTCCAGCCGCTGTCGTGAGTGTAGAGGCAATACCGGAGGAGGTAATACCGGAGCAGACGCCGGGGACCCCGAAGCCAAAAGCCAAGGGGAAACCGGCCCAAATGAAGACGCGGCAGCCTGTCGCCACAGAGGCCCCACAAGAGGCCCCGGCCGCGCCCGAGGCGCCCAAGGCCAAAAAGGGCCGAAAAAAGAAAAAGCGGCCGTCAATGGCTGCTCAGGAGGCGACACAAGGGGGAGCGAACACCAGCGCCCCTCGTACTGAGGCCCCATGGACCACGGTAGGTCCAAAGGGCAAGAAGAAGAAAGGGGTGGCTACACCATCTACAGCCGCCCCGAAGAAGAAGAGAAAGCCAAGGCTTCGCGTCCCCGCCACTGCGGCCGTCGCTCTCACCATAGAAGAGTCGGCCGTGAAGGCGGGTATGACATACGCCAAGGCACTTGAGACGGCTCGGCGGGCGATAAGCATTGCGGAACTTGATATCCCGCAAGTCCGCTTCCGCCGGGCCCGAACCGGAGGGCGCCTCCTCGCAATTTCCGGCGAGGGTGCAAGTGAGAAGGCGGACGCCTTTGCCGCGAGGCTGAGGACCGTCCTGCCACCAGGGGTGAAGGTCGGACGGCCGGTTGCAAGCGCGGAGATGCGCATCGCCGGCCTCGATGACTCCGTGACGACCGCAGAAGTGGTAGAGGCGGTCGCACTGGATGGAGGATGCCAGGCCGGAGATGTTCGGGCGGGGCCAATCAGAGAGGGGCCACGGGGGGACGGATCGTGTTGGGTCCGCCTCCCAGTCGCGGCCGCCAAGAAGCTCTCGAGCTCTGGGCGGTTGCGTATTGGTTGGGTGTCGGCGAGGGTGGCGTTGTTGGCCGCGAGGCCAACGCGCTGCTTCCGCTGCCAGGACACCGGCCACGTGGCTGCCAAGTGCCAGTGCCCGGTGGACCGTAGTGGGACTTGCTTCCGGTGCGGGAAACCGGGGCACAAGGCGGCGGAGTGCGGGGCTGCAGCACCAAACTGCGCCCTGTGCGAGGCCGCTGGCAGGGCCGAAAGGGGGCACGTGCTGGGCAGATGCCCATCTGCTAAAAAGCCGGCCCCCGGAGAAGAGAAGGTCCCGTCTAAAAAGGCCCGGCAAAAGCCGAAGCCTAAGGGCAAGCGGGCTCCGCCCGTCTCTGCCGCGATGGAGATGGAGGCCTAGACCCGTGGGCGGCGATCGGGGGATCCCCGCCCGCATAAAGGGTCCCGAGAAGACAGCCCCCCTATAGCCCGGGGGGCTCTCGGCGAGGTCAGCGGTTCAAGCCGCTCGAAGAAGGTGCCGGTTGCGGCAGCGCGCTGGGAGGGGCGGAGTGTAGTCGCTCCGCGGTTCCCGTCCCTCCCGCACTAGGCGCTTGACGGAGGGCTGGGGGGGTTTTAGTGGGTAGACCTCTCGTAGGGAGTCCCACATACCCCCGCCCCTTCCCCCGAGGGGGCGGGGGATACGTAACGTATTTCCCCTCCTCAAAAAAAAAAAAAAAAAAAAAAAAGGTTGGGGGCGATACCGGTCCGTCCACGTTCGTGTCCCTGGGCGCCTGGGTACGCCACCCCGCCCTTTACACGGAGCGACGTATCCAGGATGGCTGAACACCGGTCTTTCCTGTCTTTCTCTCTTTTTATAGTATACTCTTCGTTTGTTGTTTATTTTATTTTGTCTATCTTTTCACCACCTTCTCTACTCTATCCTTCTCATCTTGGTTAACTCTTCTTTACACTCTTGTATGTTTGTATCGTATATGTCTGTGTGTGTTTGTAAGATGGATGGACCCGTGGGTCCCTAATCCCCGGTTTGTGGTGCTCGGCCTTGGGATGCATGGCGAGCAGGTGGCTTACGTCGCAAGGGCACCAGGGCAGAATCTCCCTCTAAAGATCACAATATGGAGAAACGCAAATTGGAAAATACTCCCCGGGCGGGTACCAGTTCCACTGGAGAATCCCGCACTCCCGGTTCGCCGGGAGTCTGCCGCACGTATACGGGGGCGGCACCAACTGCGTGTGAGGGTAAGGGGGCCGTTGCAACGGCGAAAGAAGGAGAGGGCGCGACAACGCGCGAATGTCCGAAACCGGCGCACCTAACCACGCCGGCGGCGGACGCAATCACGGACGAAGACGTGGATTTCTCCGTCTACCAGCCTAACGGCGTAGAGCGGGTGAAAAGACTGGCTCAAAGAAAGAAGGAGCGGGGCTGTCCAATCCGGGACTTACCCGACCTGCCGCCTGTGCTGCAGTACCGGGATGTTCTCGGGACGCAGCCCCGCGCTCCTACTCCTACCGGACGAGACGAAGAGGTCGGTACAGAGTTGACGCGCTCACCTCGCGTTGTTCTGCGCGACGTGATGCGCGAATTCTCCGTACCACCACCACAAGGACGAGACCAATCTACCGGACGAGACAGTGAGGACTGGCCCGCGGACTCCGACGATACTGCCTCAGACATATCGATGGACTCCGAGGGCCTGCCCACAATACCGGACAGGACACGCCTGAAAAGGCGTAATTCGGACTCGGAAGATATGGGGCCGCCCATCAGTAAGGAGGCGGTGCCCAAAGCGAAGAAAGGACGTGGCCGGCCACCAACCACCGGCCAATACGTCGGCCTTGCGAAGGCTCAAGCCGATTTGAACAAGGAGAAGGAGGAGGAACGCCGGGCCGCCTTCAGGGCGAAAGTCGAGGAGGTGGCCCGGGCGGCGCGGGAGGCACGAGAAGCGAGAGAGGCGCGAGCCTTCCTTCGCGCAAGCCCTGTCCCGGCCGAGGATACGGAGCAGACAAGCGCCGGCCTGGCAGCCGACGTAGAGAGGGCCTTGGAGATGGTGACCATGGTCGCCACAAGGTCCTCCAACCTGAAGGGAACTTACCAGCGGGCTCTTAAGGAGGCGGTCGCATCTATCAAGGTGGCCGTCACCGAGATGAGGGGCCGCGGTCAAAACGAAGAGATGCGGGCACTGGAGGCGCAAAACGACCGCCTTCTACGCCAAGTTAACGCGATGCGCCGGGAGTTAGAAGAGCTCCGCCGTCGCGTTACTGGTCCCGCAGCCGATGACCTGCAAAAGATGTTGTCGGAGGTCTCACGTTCCAACATTGAGACCTTCGGCAACATGCTAAATGCAAGAATTGCCGGCCTGGAGGACAGGCTTCTTCCGGAGCCTAGAAGGAGACCGCCGCTGGCAGCGGATGGTGTGGATATCTCAGCCAGTGCCCCAATACCAGTGGCTAAAAAGAAGACGCCGAAACCGAAGAAGGTGGTGACGGCTAAAGAACCGGACAGGAATTCGGCGGAAGGCGCGGCGGCTCCTTTACAGCCACCCGCCGCACCCGCAGAGAAGAGGGCTGAAAAGCCCAAAAAGAAGAGAAAGAAGCGGCCATCAATGGCCGCTCAGGAGGCGGCAAAAGGGGGGCAGAACACCAAGGCCCCCCCCGCCGAGGTCCCGTGGACCACAGTAGGTCCACGCAGGCCCAAACAGAGGAAGAAAGGGGCGGTTACTCCAGCTAAAGCCGCCCCCAAAAAGAAGAAGAGGGCAAAACTCCGTGCCCCCGCAACCGCGGCAATCACTGTCACGCTAATGGAGAGCGCCGCGGCGAAGGGGGTAACATACAAAGACGTCCTTATAAAGGCAAAAGACGCCGCAACGGCCGGGATGGCGGAACTCAACATCGACAAGCTTGAGTTCCGCTTCCGTCAGGCCCAAACTGGCGCTCGCGTCCTCACCATACCTGGTGAGGGCGCCAACAAGAAGGCAGACGCCCTTGCTGCAAAGTTGCGGGAGGTGCTGGACCCGGAGATGGCGAGGATCGGACGCCCGGCGAAATGCGTCGAAATGCGCATCGCCGGGCTGGACGACTCGGCTACGACCGCGGAGGTCATCGAAGCGGTATCAAGAGAAGGAGGGTGTCCGTCTAACTCCATCAGGACGGGCCCAATAAAGATTGGAAGGTGGGGCGACGGCTCGTTGTGGCTGAGCGTCCCCGTCGCGGCCGCAAAGAAGCTGATTAGCATGAAGCGGCTACGAGTGGGGTGGGTGTCGGCCAAGGTGACATTGCTGGCCAAGAGGCCTATGCGGTGTTACCGGTGCCTTGACACCGGCCACCTGGCGACGTCATGCCAGTGCCCGGTAGACCGCAGTCGGAATTGCTTCCGCTGTGGAAAACCGGAGCACAAGGCCGCCGAGTGCCAGGAGAAGCAACCCAACTGCTTCTTCTGCGAGGCACTCGGCAAGGAGAGCGGGCACGTCCTGGGAAGCGGCGGCTGTTTAACAGCCAAGAAGCCGCCCCCCGCTACGAAAAAGCGCCGCAGGAGAGGAGCTCCCTCCGACAAGGCTCGGCCGCATGAGCCTGGAGCCGGTGGTGCCGGGGTTAGTCAGCCCCGGCCCGCCATGGAGGTAGAGCAATAGGCCCGCGGGCGGTTGATCGGGGGATCACCGCCCGCACCAAGGGCGCCGAGAGAAAAGCTCCCTAGATGCCCGGGGAGCTCTCGGTGAAGAAAGGCGGCGGCAGAACACCAGCTGCCGTAACGGAGTAGTGCCGGATGCGGCGAACGGCCGTGAGGACGCGGAAGTCTTAGAAAGTACCCGCATCTCACGGCTGGAAGGAGGGCATGGGGGGGTTTTAGTGGGTAAACCTTGTGTAGGGAGTCCCACATACCCCCGCCCCCTCCCCCGGGGGGGCGGGGGATACGTAACGTATTTCCCCTCCTCAAAAAAAAAAAAAAAAAAAAAAAAAAAAAGGGTAGGTTAGGTTAGTTAGGTTAGGTTAGGTTAGGTTAGGTTGGGGGCGATGGGGGCGATACCGGTCCGTCCACGTCGTGTCCCTGGGCACCTCCCCCGTGCCATCGTGAGCGTTTTCGCGGTGACACGGGAGGGGTGGCTGAACGCCGGTATGGCGTGTGTTTGTGTGCGTGTTTGGTCTTGTATGTTTGGCTGCGCCCACAGTGTGACGAAAGGGCCCGCGACCCGGGGTGTCGGAGCGTAGAGTCATGGCAGATCGTACAAGTAAAAGTATTCTCCGGGTGGGTCTCGGCTCCTCAGGAGTCGGGGAATCCTATGCGCCGTCCTCGGACGGTGGCCGGCCCGTGTATACGGAGGGGCCAACTAGTGCGATGAGGGATGAGGGGGCCGCTGCGGCGGCGAGTAGTGGAGAGGGCGCGAAGATAAGCGCGAACCCGAATCCGGCGCACCTAACCGCGTCGGAGGCGGGAGCAATAACCGATGAAGACGTTGACTTTTCCGGTCCGCAGCCTAATGCTATAGACCGGATAAAGCGACTTATGCAGCGCAAGAAGGAGCGGAACTGCCCAGTACGCGACGCCGATCTGCCAGAGGTGTTGCGTTGGCGGGACGTCAAAATGTCGTCACCCCGGACGCCTTCTGCGCTGCCAACCGGACGAGACAAAGAGGTCGGTGGGGACCTGACGCGCTCACCTCGCGTAGTTCTGCGCGACGTGATGCGCGAATTCTCCCTGCCGCCTCCCCAAGGAAGTGACATCACCGGCTATGACAGTGAGGACTGGCCCTTGGACTCCGACGACATGACATCTGACGTGTCGATGGACTCCGAGGGCTTGCCCACAGACCCGGATAAGACACGCCGCAAACGGCGAATCTCGGACGAGGACGAGGCGCCGCCCCCTGGCAGAGGAGCGGTGCCCAAGGCTAAGAAAGGACGTGGCCGGCCACCAACCACCGGCCAATACGTCGGTCTCGCTAAGGCCCAAGCGGACCTTAAACGGGAAAAGGAGGAGGAACGCCGGGCTATCTTCAGGGCGAAGGTGGAAGAGGTGGCCCGGGTGGCGCGGGAGGCGCGAGAAGCGAGGGAGGCGCGAGCCTCCACTCGCTCAAGCCCTGCCCCAGCCGAGGAGACATCGGAGGAGACCAGCGCGGCCCTAGAGGGCAGCGTAGAGAGGGCCTTGGAGATGGTGACGATGGTCGCCACAAGGTCCTCAAATCTAAAAGGGACATACCAGCGGGCCCTCAAGGAGGCGGTCGCGTCAATCAGGGCGGCCGTCACCGAGATTAGGGGTCGCGGACAAAACGAGGAGATGCGGGCACTGGAGGCGCAGAACGACCGCCTTCTGCGCCAAGTGAACGCGATGCGTCGGGAGTTAGAAGAGCTCCGCCGTCGCGTCACTGGTCCTGCAGCCGAAGACCTGCAAAAGATGTTGTCGGAGGTCTCACGTTCCAACATTGAGACCTTCGGCAACATGCTAAACGCAAGAATTGCCGGCCTGGAGGACAGGCTCCTCCCGGAGCCCCGAAGGAGACCGCCGCTGGCTGCGGACAGCGTTGGGCAACCCCCCGGCGCCCCACCACCAGCAGCTCCAAAGAAGAAGGCGCCGAAGCCTAAGAAGACGGCGACGGCAAAAACACCGGACGAGGATTCGACAGGTGGCGTGGTGGCTCCTATACAGCCACCCGCCGCAACTGCAGAGAAGAGGGCTGAGAGGCCCAAGAAGAAGAAAAAGAAGCGGCCATCTATGGCCGCTCAGGAGGCGGCAAAGGGGGGGCAGAACACCAACGCCCCTCCCGCCGAGGCCCCGTGGACCACCGTCGGTCCGCGCAGGCCCAAGGAGAAGAAAGGGGCGGCTACTCCATCTAAAGCCGCCCCTAGGAAGAAGAAGAAGGCCAAGCTCCGTGCCCCCAACACCGCGGCAATCACCGTCACACTGAAGGCGAGTGCTGCGGAGAAGGGGGTCACGTACAAGGACGTGCTGCTGAAGGCGAAGGACGCGGTCGGTGGGGCAGTGCAGGAACTCGGCATCAACAGAGTCGGGTTTCGCTTCCGGCAGGCACAGACCGGCGCTCGCGTTCTCACCATCCCTGGCGAGGGCGCACAAGAGAAGGCGGATGTACTGGCCGCAAAAATGCGGGAGGTGTTGGATCCGGAGGTGGTCAAGATCGGCCGCCCGGCGAAATGCGTAGAGATGCGCATCGCCGGGCTGGACGACTCGGCAACGACCGCCGACGTCATCGAGGCGGTCGTCAGAGAAGGGGGATGCCCGACAACTTCAATTAGGTCGGGCCCCATAACGAAAGGAAGGTGGGGCGACGGCTCGCTTTGGCTGAGCGTCCCCGTCGCGGCAGCCAAAAAGCTGCTCAGCTTGGGGCGGCTGCGAGTGGGCTGGGTCTCGGCGAAGGTGACACTGCTGGCCGCGAGGCCTAAGCGGTGTTACCGATGCCTTGACACCGGCCACCTGGCGACGACATGCCAGTGCCCGGTGGACCGCAGCCGGAACTGCTTCCGCTGTGGGAAGCCGGGGCACAAGGCCGCCGAGTGCCGGGAGAAGCAACCCAACTGCTTCTTCTGCGAGGCACTCGGCAAGGAGAAAGACCACGTGCTGGGTAGCAGCGGCTGCATCACAGTAAAGAAGCCGCTCCCCAGCACCAAGCGCCGGAAGAGACGAGGAGCTCCCTCCGATAAGGCTCGGCCGAAAGAGCCTGGAGCCGGCGACGCTGGGGTTAGTCAGCCCCAGCCCGCCATGGAGGTGGAGCCATAAGCCCGTGGGCGGTTGATCGGGGGATCGCCGCCCGCACGAAGGGCTCCGAGAAGAAAGCTCCCTAGATGCCCGGGGAGCTCTCGGTGAAGAAAGGCGGCGGCAGAACACCAGCCGCCGCAGTGGAGGAGTGCCGGATGCGGCGAACGGCCGTGTTGGGTGCGGAAGTCCAGCTAAGTGCCCGCGCCCCACGATGGCCTGAAGGAGGGCATGGGGGGGTTTTAGTGGGTAAACCTCTTGTAGGGAGTCCCACATACCCCCGTCCCTTCCCCCGAGGGGGCGGGGGATACGTAACGTATTTCCCCTCCTTAAAAAAAAAAAAAAAAAAAAAAAAAAAAAAAAAAAAAAAAAAAAAAAAAAAAAGGTTGGGGGCGATACCGGTCCGTCCACGTCGTGTCCCTGGGCACCTCCCCCGTGCCATCGTGAGCGTTTTCACGGTGACACGGGAGGGGTGGCTGAACGCCGGTATGGCGTGTGTTTGTGTGCGTGCTTGTTGTTGTATGTTTGGCTGCGCCCACAGTGTGACGAAGGGGCCCGCGACCCGGGGTGTCGTAGTGAGTAAAGATGGCAGATCGTATTAGCAAAAGTATTCTCCGGGTGGGTCTCGGTTCCTCAGGAGCCGGGGAATCCCATGCGCCGTCTTCGGACGGTGGCCGGCCCGTGTATACGGAGGGGCCAACTAATGCGAGGAAGGACGAGGGGGCCGTTAAGGCGGCGAGGAAGGACGAGGAGGCCGCTAAGGCGGCGAGACAGCGGGCCATTTTGGCTGCGTTGGGAGGAGGAGGAGACAGCGCGAAGAAGCGCGACAGCCCGAAGCCGGCGCCCATTACCGCGCCGGCGGCGGAGCTTCTAACGGACGAAGACATCGACTTCAGTCAGCCGCAGCCTAACGGCGTTGAGCGGATGCTGAAGTTGATGCAGAAGAAGAAACTGAGAGGCGACAAGGATCTGCCGCGTGTTCTTTTGACACGCGACGTGAAAATGCCGCCTCCAAGTACCGGAAAAGACGACATTGGTAGAGACTCCCCTCGCGGTCGAGTCTCCCAACATGGACGTGACTTACACGGACATGACAGCGAGGACTGGCTCTCGGACTCCAGTGAGATGTCTGGCATATCGCTGGACTCTGAGGGCTTGCCCGCATTCACGGATATGACGCGCCGGAAGAGGCGCTCTGACGACGACATGGCGCCGCCCCTCAGTAAAGGAGCGGTGCCCAAACCCAAGAGAGGACGCGGCCGCCCGCCAACGACCGGACAATATGTCGGCTTGGCAAAGGCGCAGGCCGATCTCAATAGAGAGAAAGAGGAGGCCCTTCGACTCCAGGCCGAGGAGGAGGTAGCCGAGGCGGCCAGGGCGGCGCGAGAGACGCGTTCTTCGCTCCTTGCGAGCCCCGCCGCCATGGAAGAAGACAGGCCAGAGCAGACCAACTACGCTCTGGCCCAATGTGTTGAGACTTCGCTGGGAACGATCTCCATGGTTGCAGCGAAGTCGAACAACCTCAAGGGGACGTTCCAGCGGCTCCTCAAGGAGGCGGTCAGCGACATACGCGCCACCGTCGCCGAAATGAGAAGTCGCGGAGCGACCGAAGAGATGAAGGCCCTCGAGGCTCAGAATGCGCGGCTCCAGAATGAAGTGGAGTCTTTGCGCAAAGAGCTAGAGGAGCTACGCCGTCAGGTGTTGAAGCCGGCCGAGCAGGACATGCGCCAGCTGTTGTCTGAGGTCTCTCGTTCCAACGTAGAGACCTTCAGCAACATGCTGAACGCTCGGCTGGCCGGACTGGAGAGTCGGCTCCTCCCAGAGCCTCGACTGCGACCTCCGCTCGCGGCGGACAGAGCCCGGAGTATCACACCGGCCGCCGTCGAAAGCGTTGAGGCGCCACCGGAACAGACGCCGGGGCCCCCGAAGCAGAAGGCCAAGGGGAAACCGGCACCAAAGAAGACACGACAGCCAGCCGCAGTGGCCCCGCAAGAGGCCCCTGCCGCGCCCGAGGCGCCCAAGGCCAAGAAGGGCCGGAAGAAGAAGCGGCCGTCAATGGCCGCTCAGGAGGCGGCACAGGGGGGAGCGAACACCAGCTCCCCTCGTACTGAGACCCCTTGGACCAAGGTGGGCCCAAAGGGTAAGAAGAAGAAGGGGGCGGCTACACCATCTACAGCCGCCCCGAAGAAGAAGAGAAAGCCAAGGCTTCGCGTCCCCGCCACTGCGGCCGTTGCTTTGACCATAGAGGAGTCGGCCGTGAAGGCGGGTATGACATACGCCAAGGCGCTTGAGACGGCCCGGCGGGCGGTGAACATCGCGGAACTTGACATTCCGCAAGTCCGCTTCCGCCGGGCCCGAACCGGAGGGCGCCTCCTCGCGATTTCCGGCGAGGGCGCAAATGAAAAGGCGGACGCCTTTGCCGCGAGGCTGAGGACCGTCCTGCCACCAGGGGTGAAGGTCGGACGGCCGGTTGCAAGCGCGGAGATGCGCATCGCCGGCCTAGATGACTCCGTGACGACCGCAGAAGTGGTAGAGGCGGTCGCACTGGATGGAGGGTGCCAGGCCGGAGATATTCGGGCGGGGCCAATAAGAGAGGGGCCACGGGGGGACGGATCGTGCTGGGTCCGCCTCCCAGTCGCGGCCGCCAAGAAGCTCTCGAGCTCTGGGCGGTTGCGTATTGGTTGGGTGTCGGCGAGGGTGGCGTTGCTGGCCGTGAGGCCGACGCGCTGCTTCCGATGCCAGGACACCGGCCACGTGGCTGCCAAGTGCCAGTGCCCGGTGGAACGTAGCCGGACTTGTTTTCGGTGCGGGAAACCGGGGCACAAGGCGGCGGAGTGCGGGGCTGCAACACCAAACTGCGCCCTGTGCGAGGCCGCTGGCAGGGCCGAAAGGGGGCACGAGCTGGGTAGATGCCCATCTACGTCAAAGCCGCCCCCCCCCCCCCCCCCCCCCCCCCCCCCCCGGAGAAGACAAGGCGCCGACCAAAAAGGCCCGACAGAAGTCGAGGCCAAGGGGCGCGCGGGCTCCGCCCGTTTCCGCCCGAATGGAGACGGATGCCTAAGACCCGTGGGCGGTGATCGGGGGATCCCGCCCACAGTATGGGTCCCGAGAAGACAGCCCCCCTATAGCCCGGGGGGCTCTCGGTGAGGTCAGCGGCTCAAGCCGCTCGAAGAAGGTGCCGGTTGCGGCAGTGCGCTGGGAGGGGCGGAGTTGTAGTCGCTCCGCGGTTCCCGTCCCTCCCGCACTAGGCGCTTGACGGAGGGCTGGGGGGGTTTTAGTGGGTAGACCTCTCGTAGGGAGTCCCACATACCCCCGCCCCTTTCCCCGAGGGGGCGGGGGATACGTAACGTATTTCCCCTCCTAAAAAAAAAAAAAAAAAAAAAAAAAGGTTAGGTTAGGTTAGGTTAGGTTAGGTTAGGTTAGGTTAGGTTAGGTTAGGTTAGGTTAGGTTAGGTTAGGTCGGGGGCGATACGGGGGCGATACCGGTCCGTCCACGTTCGTGTCCCTGGGCGCCTGGGTGCGCCACCCCACCCTTTACACGGAGTGACGTATCCAGGATGGCTGAACGCCGGTCTTTCCTGTCTTTCTCTCTTTTTATAGTTTACTCTTCGTTTGTCGTTTATTTTATTTTGTCTCATATTTCACCACCTTCTCTACTCTATCCTTCTCATTTTATTTAACTCTTCTATACACCAGCGTGTGTTTATGTGTACATATGTGTGTGTGTTTGTGGATGGATGGACCCGTGGGTCCCTAATCCCCGGTTTGTGGTGCCCGGCCTTGGGATGCGTGGCGAGCAGGTGGCTTACGTCGCAAGGGCACTAGGGCAGAATCTCCCTTAATAGATCAAATCATGGAGACACGCACTTTTGAAAATTCTCCCCGGGCGGGTACCAGTTCTACTGGAGAATCCCGCACTCCCGGTTCGCCGGGAGTCTGCCGCACGTATACGGGGGCGGCACAAAATGCGTTGGAGGGTAAGGGGGCCGTTGCAACGGCAAAGGAAGGAGAGGGCGCGACAACGCGCGAATGTCCGAAACCGGCGCACCTAACCGCGCCGGCGGCGGACGCAATTACGGACGAAGACGTGGATTTCTCCGTCTACCAGCCTAACGGCGTAGAGCGGGTCAAAAGACTGGCCCAAAGAAAGAAGGAGCGGGGCTGTCCAATCCGGGACTTACCCGACCTGCCGCCTGCGCTGCAGTACCGGGATGTTCTCGGGACGCAGCCCCGCGCTCCTACCGGACATGACGAAGAGGAACGTAGGGAGTTGACGCGCTCGCCTCGCGTCGTTCTGCGCGACGTGATGCGTGAATTCTCCCTACCGCCTCCCCAAGGACGAGACGATACCGGAGACGACAGTGAGGACTGGCCCTTGGACTCCGACGACATGACATCTGACGTGTCGATGGACTCCGAGGGCTTGCCCACAGACCCGGACAGGACACGCCGCAAACGGCGAATCTCGGAAGACGACAAGGCGCCGCCCCTTGGTAGAGGAGCGGTGCCCAAGGCTAAGAAGGGACGTGGCCGGCCACCAACGACCGGCCAATACGTCGGCCTAGCTAAGGCCCAAGAGGACCTAAGGCGGGAAAAGGAGGAAGAACGCCGGGCTGCATTCAGGGCGAAAGTCGAAGAGGTAGCCCGGGCGGCGCGGGAGGAGCGGGAGGCGAGAGAGGCGCGAGCCTCCCTTCGCGCAAGCCCAGCCCTGACTGCAGAAGACACGGAGCAGACGAGCGCGGCCCTGGCGGGTAGCGTAGAGAGGGCCTTGGAAATGGTGACGATGGTCGCTACAAGGTCCTCCAACTTGAAGGGCACGTACCAGCGGGCCCTCAAGGAGGCGGTCGCATCCATAAAAGCGGCCGTCACGGAGATGAGGGGCCGCGGTCAAACGGCCGAAATACGGGCACTGGAGGAGCAGAACGATCGCCTCCTGCGCCAAGTCAATGCGATGCGCCGGGAGCTGGAGGACCTGCGGCGTCGCGTGACTGGGCCCGCACCTGACGATCTGCAGAGGATGTTGTCGGAGGTCTCGCGCTCCAATATCGAGACCTTCGGTAACATGCTGAATGCACGGCTCGCCGGCCTGGAAGATAGGCTATTGCCCGAGCCTCGGAGAAGACCGCCGCTGGCGGCGGACAGCGCTGGACCATCATCCGGCGCCCCACCAACAGCGGCTCCCAAGAAGACGCCGAAACCGAAGAAGTCAGCAACGGCCAAGGCACCGGACGAGAGTTCGGCAGGCAGCGTGGCGGCCACTTTACAGCCGCCGACTGCGCCTGCAGAGAAGGGGGCTGCAAAGCCTAAAAGGAAGAAGAAGAAGAAGCGGCCATCAATGGCCGCTCAAGAGGCTGCAAAGGGGGGGCAGAACACCAACGCCCCTCCGGCAGAGGCCCCGTGGACCACCGTTGGCCCGCGCAGGCAGAAGAAAGGAGCGGCTACTCCAGCTAAAGCCGCCCCCAAAAAGAAGAAAAAGGCCAAGCTCCGTGCCCCCAACACCGCGGCAATCACCGTCACACTGAAGGCGAGTGCTGCGGAGAAGGGGGTCACGTACAAGGACGTATTACTGAAGGCGAAGGACGCGGTCGGGAGGGAGGTGCAGGAACTGGGCATCAACAGGGTCGGGTTCCGCTTCCGCTTGGCCCAGACTGGCGCACGCGTCCTCACCATCCCCGGTGAGGGCGCCAATGAAAAGGCGGACGCCCTCGCTGCAAAAATGCGGGAGGCGCTGGACCTCGAAGTTGTGACGATTGGCCGCCCGGCGAAATGCGTAGAGATGCGCATAGCCGGGTTGGACGACTCGACCACGACCGCCGACGTGCTCGAAGCGGTCGCCAGAGAAGGCGGGTGCCCGACAACTTCCATCAGATCGGGCCCCATAAAGAAGGGAAGGTGGGGCGATGGCTCACTTTGGCTGAGCGTCCCCGTCGCGGCAGCCAAAAAGCTGCTCAGCTTGGGGCGGCTGCGAGTGGGCTGGGTCTCGGCGAAGGTGACACTGCTGGCCGCGAGGCCTAAGCGGTGTTACCGATGCCTTGACACCGGCCACCTGGCGACGACATGCCAGTGCCCGGTGGACCGCAGCCGGAACTGCTTCCGCTGTGGGAAGCCGGGGCACAAGGCCGCCGAGTGCCGGGAGAAGCAACCCAACTGCTTCTTCTGCGAGGCACTCGGCAAGGAGAAAGACCACGTGCTGGGTAGCAGCGGCTGCATCACAGTAAAGAAGCCGCTCCCCAGCACCAAGCGCCGGAAGAGAAAAGGAGCTCCCTCCGATAAGGCTCGGCCGAAAGAGCCTGGAGCCGGCGGCGCTGGGGTTAGTCAGCCCCAGCCCGCCATGGAGGTGGAGCCATAGACCCGTGGGCGGTTGATCGGGGGATCACCGCCCGCACGAAGGGCCCCGAGAAGAAAGCTCCCTAGATGCCCGGGGAGCTCTCGGTGAAGAAAGGCGGCGGCAGAACACCAGCCGCCGCAGTGGAGTAGTGCCGGATGCGGCAAACGGACGTGTGGGGTACGGAAGTTCGGTATGGTGCCCGCGCCCCACAACGGCCGGAAGGAGGGCATGGGGGGGTTTTAGTCGGTAAACCTCCGGCGCACCGAGCCGGAGGGAGTCCGACATACCCTCGTCGCCCACCCCCGTGCGCGGCGGGGGATACGTAAAGTATTTCCCCTCCTCAAAAAAAAAAAAAAAAAAAAAAAAAAAAAAAAAAAAAAAGGTCGGGGGCGATACCGGTCCGTCCACGTTCGTGTCCCTGGGCGCCTGGGTACGTCACCCCGCCCTTTACACGAAGTGACGTATCCAGGATGGCTGAACACCGGTCTTTCCTGTATTTCTCTCTTTTTATAGTATACTCTTCGTTTGTTGTTTATTTTATTTTGTCTATCTTTTCACCACCTTCTCTACTATATCTTTCTCATTTTGGTTAACTCTTCTCTACACTCTTGTATGTTTGTATCGTATATATCTGGGTGTGTTTGTGAGATGGATGGACCCGTGGGTCCCTAATCCCCGGTTTGTGGTGCTCGGCCTTGGGATGCATGGCGAGCAGGTGGCTTACGTCGCAAGGGCACCAGGGCAGAATCTCCCTCTAAAGATCACAATATGGAGAAACGCAAATTGGAAAATACTCCCCGGGCGGGTACCAGTACCACTGGAGAATCCCGCACTCCCGGTTCGCCGGGAGTCTGCCGCACGTATACGGGGGCGGCACCAACTGCGTGTGAGGGTAAGGGGGCCGTTGCAACGGCGAAAGAAGGAGAGGGCGCGACAACGCGCGAATGTCCGAAACCGGCGCACCTAACCGCGCCGGCGGCGGACGCAATCACGGACGAAGACGTGGATTTCTCCGTCTACCAGCCTAACGGCGTAGAGCGGGTGAAAAGACTGGCTCAAAGAAAGAAGGAGCGGGGCTGTCCAATCCGGGACTTACCCGACCTGCCGCCTGCGCTGCAGTACCGGGATGTTCTCGGGACGCAGCCCCGCGCTCCTACTCCTACCGGACATGACGAAGAGGAACGTAGGGAGTTGACGCGCTCGCCTCGCGTCGTTCTGCGCGACGTGATGCGTGAATTCTCCCTACCGCCTCCCCAAGGACGAGACGATACCGGAGACGACAGTGAGGACTGGCCCTTGGACTCCGACGACATGACATCTGACGTGTCGATGGACTCCGAGGGCTTGCCCACAGACCCGGACAGGACACGCCGCAAACGGCGAATCTCGGAAGACGACAAGGCGCCGCCCCTTGGTAGAGGAGCGGTGCCCAAGGCTAAGAAGGGACGTGGCCGGCCACCAACGACCGGCCAATACGTCGGCTTTGGAAAAGCTCAGGCGGAGCTCAACAAGGAGAAGGAGGAGGAACGCCGGGCTGCCTTCAGGGCGAAAGTCGAGGAGGTAGCCCGGAGGGCACGGGAGGAGCGAGAGGCGAGAGAGGCGCGAGCCTCCCTTCGCGCAAGCCCTACCCCGACTGCAGAAGACACGGAGCAGACGAGCGCGGCCCTGGCGGGTAGCGTAGAGAGGGCCTTGGAAATGGTGACGATGGTCGCCACAAGGTCCTCCAACTTGAAGGGCACGTACCAGCGCGCCCTTAAGGAGGCAGTCGCATCGATCAAAGCGGCCGTCACCGAAATGAGGGGCCGTGGTCAAACGGAGGAAATGCGGGCACTGGAGGCGCAGAACGACCGCCTCCTGCGCCAAGTAAACGCGATGCGCCGGGAGTTGGAGGAGCTCCGCCATCGCGTCACTGGGCCCGCAGCCGACGACCTGCAAAAGATGTTGTCGGAGGTCTCACGTTCCAACATTGAGACCTTCGGCAACATGCTTAATGCCAGGATTGCCGGCCTGGAGGACAGGCTTCTGCCGGAGCCTCGAAGGAGACCGCCGCTGGTGGCGGACAGCGCAGGGCCATCACCCGACGCCCCACCAACAGCGATACAGAAGAAGACGCCGAAGCCGAAGAAGACGGCGACGGCAATGGCGCCGGACAAGGGTTCAGCAGGCGGCGCGGCGGCTCCTTTACAGCCACCCGCCGCAACTACTGAGAAGAGGGCTGCAAAGCCAAAGAAAAAGAGGAAGAAGCGGCCATCAATGGCCGCTCAGGAGGCGGCAAAGGGGGGGCAGAACACCAACGCCCCTCCTGCCGAGGCCCCGTGGACAACTGTGGACCCGCGCAGGCCCAAACAAAAGAAGAAAGGGGCGGCTACTCCAGCTAAAGCCGCCCCCAAAAACAAAAAGAAGAAGAAAGCCAAGCTCCGTGCCCCCAACACCGCAGCAATCACCGTCACACTGAAGGCGAGTGCTGCGGAGAAGGGGGTCACGTACAAGGACGTACTATTAAAGGCGAAGGACGCGGTCGGGAGCGAAGTGCAGGAACTGGGCATCAACAGGGTCGGGTTCCGCTTCCGCTTGGCCCAGACTGGCGCACGCGTCCTCACCATCCCTGGTGAGGGCGCCAATGAAAAGGCGGACGCCCTCGCCGCAAAAATGCGGGAGGCGCTGGACCCCGAAGTTGTGACGATTGGCCGCCCGGCGAAATGTGTAGAGATGCGCATAGCCGGGCTGGACGACTCGACCACGACCGCCGACGTGCTCGAAGCGGTCGCCAGAGAAGGCGGGTGCCCGACTATTTCCATCAGGTCGGGCCCCATTAAGAAAGGAAGGTGGGGCGATGGCTCGCTTTGGCTGAGCGTCCCCGTCGCGGCAGCCAAAAAGCTGCTCAGCTTGGGGCGGCTGCGAGTGGGCTGGGTCTCGGCGAAGGTGACACTGCTGGCCGCGAGGCCTAAGCGGTGTTATCGATGCCTTGATACCGGCCACCTGGCGACGACATGCCAGTGCCCGGTGGACCGCAGCCGGAATTGTTTCCGCTGTGGGAAACCGGGGCACAAGGCCGCCGAGTGCCGGGAGAAGCATCCCAACTGCTTCTTCTGTGAGGCACTCGGCAAGGAGAAGGACCACGTGCTGGGTAGTAGCGGCTGCGTCACAGCGAAGCCGCTCCCCAGCACCAAGCGCCGGAAAAGACGCGGAGCTCCCTCCGACAAGGCTCGGCCAAAAGAGCCTGGAGCCGGCGGTGCTGGGGTTAGTCAGCCCCAGCCCGCCATGGAGGTGGAGCCATAGGCCCGTGGGCGGTTGATCGGGGGATCACCGTCCGCGCGAAGGGCCCCGAGAAGAAAGGTCCCTAGATGCCCGGGGAGCTCTCGGAGGAGAAAGGCGGCGGCAGAACACCAGCCGCCGCAGTGGAGTAGTGCCGGATGCGGCGAATGGCCGTGATGGGTGCGGAAGTCCGGTTTAGTGCCCGCGCCCCACGACAGCCAGAAGGAGGGCATGGGGGGGTTTTAGTGGGTAAACCTCGTGTAGGGAGTCCCACATACCCCCGTCCCTTCCCCCGAGGGGGCGGGGGATACGTAACGTATTTCCCCTCCTCAAAAAAAAAAAAAAAAAAAAAAAAAGGTTAGGTTAGGTTAGGTTAGGTTAGGTTAGGTTGGGGGCGAGCTTAAACTTTCTGTGGTTTTGTGTTTACTTGCCAGCGGATTTTTGAGTTCTTGGTGTCCTCTAATGCGTACAGCGTCTAGCGATTTTTTGGTGGCGAAATTATTCCGAAATCCCCAGGGGTTCGGGAGAAATTTCTCATTTTGTGTATTTGCAGTTTTCTGCAGAAATTTCAGTAGGTCGTCCATATAGAGTGTCTTCGGTTGACGAGTTTGTCCCAGGGCATTTTGTGGGGGCGACCCCTGAAAGGGGCGTGTAAATATAGCAGTAGGTTAGTTTTATTATTTAGGTGTAGTTTTATTTAATTTTTTGGTGGTGGCTCTTTCTTATTTGTATTATTAATATAGGTGGTGGTATACATCAGTCTTTGGTGATAGTCATTGTTGTCGCCTGCCAGAGTTTTTCTGGCGGGTGACCAACCCTTGACTTGGCACCATGCCGAAAGGTATGGAGGAGGCTGAGGGGGGTGAAAAGGATAGTGGGGGGGAGGGCAAGAGGTGCTCCGGAAGGGGCCTTAGGCTCGAGTTTGGTGGTGTCCTGAGCGGTAGCGAGGGAATCAGCCAGAGGGTTCGCACTCGTGCTGGAATCACTCTGGAGGAGGCTCTCGATTGGAGTATGCACTCCGGCTCGGAGTCGGAGATATCTCGGGATAGGAGCAAGTCAAAACGCTTGTTCTCCGAGGTCTCCGACACCGAGGATCCGGAAGACGCTGTGGAGTTGTCGGGGTTGAAGTGCTCGGCTAAGCGCGGGAGGGCTCGCGGATCTCGACAGACGCGCCGAGGCAGTACGGAGGTTGCACGCGAAGCCGAATTCGCTGCCGCCCTTGATAAAAGGGCTTTTTTGAAGCCGGCGTCTGAGGTCGCCCAGGAAGCTGTCCCACCTGGTCCCCTTGACCTGGACGTGGACAAAATGGGGGCAGATGAGTTGGTAGATGCTGCCGTGGCTAACCTCCAGGAGATCCTTGGCATTGCTGGCAGATCCACCAACCTGAAGGGAGGGTATGCCAGCAAAATAAGAAAGGCTACCGGGGCTGTGAAAACAGTCCTGGAAGCGCTGGTGTCCCGTACGGAGGCAGAAGAGACACGTCGCCTCCGTGCTGATAATGGAAGGCTTCGGCGGGAGGTGGAAAACCTTCGTGAAGAGGTGCGCGCCTATAGACGCGATTTTGAGGAGGCCAAGGTGGCGGCAAAAGGCCAACCGTCGGTGCCGAACCAGATGTCCAGCGAGCAGCTGGGCATTTTGGAGAAAAGTGTTGCTCGGCTTGTCGGCAACATGATCGACAGTCGTCTTTCGTCGCTGGAGGCACGTCTGCCGCCTCCTCCGATTATTCGCCCGCCATTGGCGAGTGACAGGAAGAGGGCAGCTCGAGAAGAGAGGGCTGCCCAAGCTGATAAAGTTTCGCCGACGCCAAGGGAAGGGTCCCCGGTTTTGGCGGTGCGATCGACCCAGGTGGCAACTGTGGCGCCCGAAAAGGCTCCGAAACCGGCTCAAAAGAGCCGTGAAGAATTTCCGGCTCTACCAGTTCGTCCTCCGGTGCGGCAAGGACATCCCCCAAAGGGGAAAAAGAAGGGAGGAGATTGGTCCAGCTTTGGTCCGGTCGCCTCCAATGGGACCCAAGTGCCTGTGGTGGTGGAGAAGTCGGCGGAGGTTGCAGCGCCAGCTCCTTCCTCGGCGCCAAATGAGGCATGGACTGAGGTTGTTAGGCGTAGGGCGCCGAGGAAGAAGAAGGCACAGGATGCTCCGGTGCCCCCTGTCTCCCAAAAGAAAAAGGGGGCGAAGTTGGTCCTTCCTAAATCCTCGGCCGTAGTTGTGAAACTGCGGCCAGAAGCGGCGGCTAAAGGGGAAACCTATGGGTCTGTGCTCATTCGGGCCCAACAGCAGCTGAACCTTGAGGAGCTGGGGATTGGGCCCATTCGGGTAAAGACGGCGGCGACAGGAGCTCGCCTCATAGAAGTGCCAGGGCGCGCCAGTGGCGAGCAGGCGGACGCCCTTGCAAAGAAAATGGGAGAGCTCCTGTGTGAGGTTGCAGATGTGGTCAGGCCCGTCATGAAAACCGAGTTTAGGTTGACGGGTCTGGACGAGACTGCCACAAAGGAGGGCATAAGGGCGGCTATGGCTGCTGAGGGCGGATGCTCCCGTGGAGAAGTGTGGGTTGGCGAACCACAATTCAATTTTAGAGGTGTGGGCACTGTGCGGGTATCTTGCCCTGTGGTCGCTGCCAAGCGGCTCATAAAGCTTGGAGCGATTCGCGTTGGCTGGAGCAGGGTGCGGCTCATCCATGAGGGCCACAAACCCAGGCATTGTTACAGGTGCCTGGGTAGGGGCCACATGTCCGGACTGTGCAGCTGCGAAAAAGACCGCAGCAACCTCTGTTATCGCTGCGGCAATCCGGGGCATAAAGCTGCCGGCTGTGAGTCGTCCCTGCTACGCTGCGCAATTTGCAGCGATGCCGGCCTGAAGGCAGATCACGTGATGGGGGGGAGAGCGTGTAACCCCCCATCAGTACGTGGGAAGATTCCCTCCGCCCCGGCTCCATCCGGGAGAGGGCTGGTGGCGCATGATGCCGAGATGACAGAGTAATGACTGGTCATCTCGGCGTCCTACAGGCTAATGTGAACCACTCCGCCGCGGCTCAGGACCTCTTCCTGCAGTCGATGACGGAGTGGTTGATTGATGTGGCGGTCGTGTCGGAGCCCTACTTCGTTCCTCCCTTGCCGCACTGGGCTGGGGACAATGTGGGCTCCGTGGCAATAGTGGCGAGTCCAGGTACTGGGCCCCCCCTCATACCCAGAATGAGGGGGGATGGATACATAGTTGCCGCTCGGGGAGATATGTGCATCGTCGGGGTGTACTTCTCCCCAAACCGCAACCTAGCCGCCCTAGAACAATTCCTCGATGTTCTAGGGCCGCTGATCAGGAGGCTGGCCCCCCTTCCCGTCATGGTGGCGGGGGACTTCAACGCCAAGTCCTCGGCGTGGGGTTCCCCTGTCACTGATCCGAAGGGGAGGGAAGTAGAGGAGTGGGCCTTAGCCTCGGGACTGTCCCTTCTTAATACGGGGACAGTCCTGACCTGCGTGCGGCGGACGGGCGGTTCAGTGGTGGACTTGTCGTTCGCCACTCCCGCCGTCGCGCGCAGGGTGGAGGGGTGGAGGGTGTTGACGGAGGTGGAGACACTCTCGGATCACCGGTACATTAGGTTCGAGGTGTCTTCAGCCTCCGCATCGAGTCCGGCGTCAGAGTCTATGGGGCGTAGCAGGTTCCCGCGTTGGGCATTTACCAAGCTCAACCGGGAGCTGGCGGAGGAGGCGGCCATCGTCAGTCGCTGGAGCCTCCCGTCGATGGAAGGCATGGGGGTGGATGAGATGGCTGGCTGTCTTGGCAGGGTTTTCACAAACATATGTCAGGCAGCCATGCCTAGAGTTCGGGGTCCACCCTCTCCGCGACGGGAAGTGTATTGGTGGAGGACCGAGTTGGCTGACCTTCGTGCCGCCTGCAATGCGGCGCGTCGAGCGTATACTCGCAGCAGGCGGCGCCGCCCCCAGGACGTGGATCGGGATGACCGGCTGCACAGGGTCTACGTAGCAAAACGGAAGATCCTGCAGCTGGCCATCAGTCGGGCCAAGGAGGAAGCGTGGCTGGAGCTGGTGGAGGGGTTAGAGAAAGACCCCTGGGGCCGACCGTACAAAAGGGCGCGAGACAAACTTCGCGCCCAGTCGGCCCCCCTGACGGAGACGCTCCAGCCAGATCTGCTGGGGAATATAGTTCGAGAGTTATTCCCGAACCCCCCGGCAGGATTCGCTCCACCGCGGATGGCCCGACGGACGCCGGGCTCGATGGAGGAGGGTGTTCCGCCACCCGTCACCGACGCTGAAATGGAGGCGGTTTTGTCCCGCCTCCGATCCAAGAAGAGGGCGCCTGGTCCGGACGGGGTGCACGGGAAAATTCTTGCAATTGCTCTCGTGCACCTCGAAGACAGTATTCGGGAACTGTTTGACCGCTGCATTCAGTGCGGGCAGTTCCCGAAGGCATGGAAGGAGGGCCGCCTCGTCCTGCTACCGAAGGGCGGGCGGCCACCGGACAGCGCGTCGGCGGTACGACCGATCGTGTTGCTGAACGAGGTCGGTAAGGCATTTGAGCGCATTTTAGCCTCTCGCCTCGTTCAGCACTTGGAGGAGGGCCCTGGGCCTGGACTGTCGGATGCACAGTTCGGGTTTCGGGCCGGTCGGTCGACCATCGACGCCATAGGGCGTCTCAGGTCGGTGACGCAGGAGGCGGAACGCAGGAAGGAGGTGGTGGTTGTGGTGTCCTTGGACATCGCCAACGCCTTTAACAGTCTCCCCCACAGCGTAATACAGGAGGCACTGGAGTACCAGGAAGTGCCTCCGTATCTCAGGAGACTGTTTAGGGCGTACCTCTCCGATCGGGAGATCGTGTTCGAGGATCGGTCGGGGTCCTTAGTGAGGGTGGAGGTCGAGTGCGGCGTCCCACAAGGTTCGGTTGTGGGTCCGAACCTCTGGGACTCTGGCTACGACTGGGTCCTGCTGGAGGAGTATCTCCTCCCCGGAATGGATCTCGTCTGCTACGCAGACGACACTTACATCACATTCCGGGGAAGGACGTACAAGGAGGCTGCGCGGCTGGCTGAAGAGGGCACAAAGCTCGTAGTCAGCCGCATTGAGCAGCTTGGGCTTCGGGTCCGCATGGAAAAAACCGAAGCCCTGCTCTTCCGCGGGCCCGGGAGGAAAGGACCCCCACCGGGTGCACGACTCCTGATTGGAGAGACGGAGGTCAGGGTGAGCCCGACACTAAAATGTCTTGGGCTCATCCTGGACGGGAGGTGGACCTTCGGTCCGCATTTCGAACAGTTGGGACCGAAGGTCGTGAGGGCGGCATCAGCGCTGGGCCGGCTCCTTCCGAACATAGGAGGGCCCAGCGAAGCCTGCAGGCGGCTATACTCCGGGGTTTGCCGGAGTATAGCTCTGTACGGGGCCCCAATTTGGGCGGATTCCCTCACCGTAAGGAACAAAGCCCAGCTGCGAAAGGCGCAGCGGGTCATAGCGGTGAGGGTAATTCGGGGCTACCGTACAGTCTCCTGGGTGGCAGCCACTGCCCTGGCTGGAGATCCCCCGTGGGAGCTCGTGGCGCCGGTGCTCGCCGAGATGCACCTCTTCACTTTAGAGAGGAGGTCACTTGGCGAGTCGCTGACGTGGGAGGAGCTCTCGCGGGTGCGGAAGCTGGGGCAGGAATGGCTGCTTCGAAGGTGGGGTGAGGTTCTGGCGCAGGCTCAGTACGGTCAACGTACTACTGAGGCCCTGCGTCCAGTTCTTGCGGCGTGGATGCGTCGCAAGAGAAAACCCCTCACCTTCCGCCTTACTCAGGTGCTCACCGGACATGGTTGTTTCGGTGCGTACCTGTGTAAGGTCGCCAGGAGGGAGCCTACGCCAGCCTGCCACGACTGTGGCGCTGCGGAGGACACGGCCCAGCACACCCTCGAGATGTGCGATCGCTGGGCCGTGCAGCGCCACGATCTTGTGGTAGTGCTAGGCGGGGACCTCTCGCTCCCGAGCATGGTGCGCTGCATGCTCGAGAGCGATGAGGCCTGGCAGGCGGCGGTCTCTTTCTGCGAGTATGTCATCTCGCAGAAAGAGACCGCGGAGCGGAATAGAGAGGATGACAGGTCCTCTCTTCCGCTCCGCCGGCGTAGAACGGGAGTGCGGAGGCGTCGCTATGCGAACCTCCAATAACTCTCGTCCCACGGGGCTCCGGGTCAGGATGGGTACCTGCCCGGCTGAGCTAGTCCCGGCGCCGAGGGGAACGCTTCAGTTTGCCTAAGCGTTCCCTTACTTTTGGTGGAAGTCCGGTCCCTTGAGGTAGACCGGCCGGTCGTGGAGGGAGTCCTGTGTTAGACAGATCCAGGACATCCCTCCGTATACGGCTGAAGGCAACCGCAGGTGGTTTTAGTGAGTAAGAGTCTCACATACCCCCGGGGTGCTTCAGCTTAACTGAGGCACATACCCGACCCGGGGGACCCATGATGGGTTTCCCCTGCGCATCAAAAAAAAAAAAAAAAAAAAAAAAAAAAAAAAAAAGGTTAGGTTGGGGGCGGGGGCGATACCGGTCCGTCCACGTCGTGTCCCTGGGCACCTCCCCCGTGCCATCGTGAGCGTTTTCACGGTGACACGGGAGGGGTGGCTGAACGCCGGTATGGGCGAGTGTTTGTGTGTGTGTTTGGCTGCGCCCACAGTGTGACGAAGGGGCCCGCGACCCGGGGTGTCGGAGTTTTGAGAATGATGGCAGATCGTATTAGGCAAAGTATTCTCCGGGTGGGTCCCGGCTCCTCAGGAGCCGGAGAATCCCATGCGCCGTCTTCGGACGGTGGCCGGCCCGTGTATACGGAGGGGCCAACTAATGCGAGGAAGGACGAGGGGGCCGCTAAGGCGGTGAAGAAGGAAGAGGAGGCCGCTAAAGCGGCGAGACAGAGGGCCATTTTGGCGGCGTTAGGAGGAGGAGGAAGTGACAGCGCGAAGAAGCGCGACAGCCCGAAGCCGGCGTCCATTACCGCGCCGGCGGCGGAGCTTCTAACGGACGAGGACATCGACTTCAGTCAGCCGCAGCCCAACGGCGTTGAGCGGATGCTGAAGTTGATGCATAAGAAGAAGCTGAGAGGCGACAAGGATCTGCCGCGTGTCCTCTTGACACGCGACGTGAAAATGCCGCCTCCAAGCACCGGAAAAGACGACATTGGTAGAGACTCCCCTCGTGGTCGAGTCTCCCAACAAGGACGAGACTATCCCGGATGTGACAGCGAGGACTGGCTCTCGGACTCCAGTGAGATGTCTGGCATATCGCTGGACTCCGAGGGCTTGCCCGCACTCTCGGAGAAGACGCGCCGTAAGAGGCGCTCAGACGACGACGTGACACCGCCCCTCAGCAAAGGGGCTGTGCCAAAAGCCAAGAGAGGACGCGGCCGCCCGCCAACGACTGGACAATATGTCGGTCTGGCGAAGGCGCAGGCCGACCTGAATAGAGAGAAGGAGGAGGCCCTTCGACTCCAAGCGGAGGAAGAGGTAGCCGAGGCGGCCAGGGCGGCGCGAGAGACGCGCTCTTCGCTGCTCGCGAGCCCCGCCCCCATGGAAGAAGACAGGCCAGAGCAGACCATCCACGCTCTGGCCCAATGTGTTGAGACTTCGCTGGGAACGATCTCCATGGTCGCAGCGAAGTCGAATAACCTCAAGGGGACGTTCCAGCGGCTCCTCAAGGAGGCGGTCAGCGATATACGCGCCACCGTCGCCGAAATGAGAAGTCGCGGAGCGACCGAAGAGATGAAGGCCCTCGAGGCTCAGAATGCGCGGCTCCAGAATGAAGTGGAGTCTTTGCGCAAAGAGCTAGAGGAGCTACGCCGTCAGGTGTTGAAGCCGGCCGAGCAGGATATGCGCCAGCTGTTGTCTGAGGTCTCTCGATCTAACGTGGAGACCTTCAGCAACATGCTGAACGCTCGGCTGGCTGGACTGGAGAGTCGGCTCCTTCCAGAGCCTCGACTGCGCCCTCCGCTCGCGGCGGACAGAGCCCGGAGTATTACACCGGCTCCCGTCGAGAGTGTAGAGGCTCCACCGGAAGTGACGCCGGAGCCCCCGAAGCAGAAGGCCAAGGGGAAGCCGGCCCCAAGGAAGACACGGCAGCCAGCCGCCGCAGCGGCCCCGCAAGAGGTCACTGCCGCGCCCGAGGCGCCCAAGGCCAAGAAGGGCCGGAAGAAGAAGCGGCCGTCGATGGCCGCTCTGGAAGCGACACAAGGGGGAGCGAACACCAGCTCCCCTCGTACTGAGGCCCCGTGGACCACGGTGGGTCCCAGGGCCAAGAGGAGGAATGGGGTGGCTACACCAACTACAGCCGCCCCGAAGAAGAAGAGAAAGCCAAGGCTTCGCGTCCCCGCCACTGCGGCCGTCGCTCTCACAATAGAAGAGTCGGCCGTGAAGGCGGGTATGACGTACGCCAAGGCGCTTGAGACGGCCCGGCGGGCAGTGAACATCGCGGAACTTGACATTCCGCAAGTCCGCTTCCGCCGGGCCCGAACCGGAGGGCGCCTCCTCGCGATTTCCGGCGAGGGCGCAAGAGAAAAGGCGGACGCCTTTGCCGAGAGGCTGAGGACCGTCCTGCCACCCGAGGTGAAGGTCGGACGGCCGGTGGCAAGCGCGGAGATGCGCATCGCCGGCCTCGATGACTCCGTGACGACCGCAGAAGTGGTAGAGGCGGTCGCACTGGAAGGAAGGTGCCAGGCCGGAGATGTCCGGGCGGGGCCGATTAGAGAGGGGCCACGGGGGGACGGGTCGTGTTGGATCCGCCTCCCAGTCGCGGCCGCCAAGAAGCTCTCGAGCTCTGGGCGGTTGCGTATCGGTTGGGTGTCGGCGAGGGTGGCGTTGCTGGCCGCGAGGCCGACGCGCTGCTTCCGCTGCCAGGACACCGGCCACGTGGCTGCCAAGTGCCAGTGCCCGGTGGACCGTAGCCGGACTTGTTTTCGGTGCGGGAAACCGGGGCACAAGGCGGCGGAGTGCGGGGCTGCAGCACCAAACTGCGCCCTGTGCGAGGCCGCTGGCAGGGCCGAAAGGGGGCACGAGCTGGGTAGATGCCCATCTACGTCAAAGCCGGCCCCCGGAGAAGACAAGGCGCCGACCAAAAAGGCTCGACACAAAAAGTCGAGACCTAAAGGCGCGCGGGCCCTGCCCGCTCCCGCCCGAATGGAGACGGACGCCTAGACCCGTGGACGGTGATCGGGGGATCCCGCCCACAGTATGGGTCCCGAGAAGACAGCCCCCCTATAGCCCGGGGGGCTCTCGGTGAGGTACGCGGCTCAAGCCGCTTGAAGAAGGTGCCGGTTGCGGCTGCGCGCTGGGAGGGGCGGAGTTGTAGTCGCTCCGCGGTTTCCCGCCCCTCCCGCACTAGGCGCGTGACGGAGGGCTGGGGGGGTTTTAGTGGGTAGACCTCTTGTAGGGAGTCCCACATACCCCCGCCCCTTCCCCCGAGGGGGTGGGGGATACGCAAAGTATTTCCCCTCCTTAAAAAAAAAAAAAAAAAAAAAAAAAAAAAAAAAAAAAAAAAAAAAAAAAAGGTTAGGTTGGGGGCGATACCGGTCCGTCCACGTTCGTGTCCCTGGGCGCCTGGGTGCGCCGCCCCGCCCTTTACACGGGACGAGGCACTCAGGATGGCTGAACGCCGGTCTTTCTTCTATCTTTCTTTCTTTGTATTAACTTTCTTGTTTTGTTCATCATATAATATTTATTAACCCTATCTTTCACCATCTTTTCTTCCCTATCTTTCCTTGTATTTATACCTTCTTTACACTATTGTCTGTTTGTGTGTGAAAATCTGTGTGTGTTTCTGTGATGGATGGGCCCGTGGGCCCCGAACCCTAAACTGGTAACGTCCGGTGACGGGGTGCATGGCGAGTCGGTGACTACGCATCGAGGACGTGGGGCAGACTCACCCCTCAATGATCAAAATATGGAAGGTTGCATCGACAAAAATATTCCCCGGGCGGGTACCAACAATGTTGGAGAATCCCGCACCCCCTCAGAGGAGGGGGTCTGGCCCATGTATACGGGGGGCGCCACCGCTGCAATGGAGAGAGAAAAGGAGGTCGCGAAGGCGACGCAGGCAGGAAAGAAGCAGGCAAACGACGACCCCAGGCTTGACCTGAAGGTTCCGATCGTACACCTGGAACGATTCGAGGACGCGGAAGGAGGCTCACGGGCGGCGACGCCCGGGTCTACTAGGAGCAGTAAGTTCTTTGGCTCCGAAGGAACTTCCGACGATGGCGAGAGCGGTCACGAGACAACCGCTTCTCAAGTACTGGATAATGAGAGAGAAAAGACGAGACGTCACTTCCGCAAAAGGCGCGGAAGCGAAGTGGACAATGACTCGGATAAAGGCAAAGGCACAACTGCCTCGCGGTGCACCAAGCGGGGCAGGGGTAGGCCGCCTACCACCGGCCAATACGTTGGTTTGCACCAAACCAAAATGGAGAAGGCTGCTGCTGAGCGACTGGAAGAGCGCAGGGCTCAGCAGGCTGAGGCGGAACGCCAGATCTCGGATGTGGCAAAGGAGCTTCCACAGCAACGGTCCCACCGGCTGTCGGAAGCTTCCAGATACTCGGACGTTACAATGTCGGACGCAGAAGAGGAGGAGGTGACTTCGGCCAAATTAGGCTCGACCATTACCAAGAGCCTAGAGGTCATCAGCATGGTGGCCTCGAAGTCCAAAAACCTAAGTGGCCCCTTTGTCAAGCACCTGAAAGATGCGACGAAGGCGATACAAGAGGCGACTGCGGCATTGCTGCGGCACTCTAAAACAGAGGAGACGCAGGCCCTGGAAGCGGCAAACAAACGCCTCTCCAGAGACCTTGCGGAACTGAGGTCGGAGCTCGCGACACTCAAACGCGAGCTAACGAATGTGCGGCCTCAGTCTGCCCCCGCAACACCGGCACTGGAAGAGATGCTGGCAAAGGCAGTGCGAGAAGCGATCGCCGTATCGAGCGCTCGCATGGATGCGCGGCTCGAGGGCTTAGAGGCGCGACTGTTACCGCAGCCGCGAATCCGGCCGCCCCTTGCCTCGGACAAGAGACAGGAACAGGTCCAAGACGCACCACCAACTTATGCGTCAAAAACCCAGAAGAAGGCAGCGGTGTCGGAGCCCGCGGTGTCGACTTTGTCGCCTCCGCTCAACCCGGGTCCGGCCCTGAAAAAGAAGAAGGGAAAAAAGAAGTCTGCTGCCGCGGAAGAAGCGGCTGCCGCTAGACGCGATGCCGCCTCAACATCGGCAGCATCGAGACCATCAGAACAGGAGTGGACAGAGGTTGTCAGAAAGAAGGGAAGGGCACTAAAAGATGGAGGAGATAGGAAGAAAGTGTCCAGAAAAAAGAAGAAAAAGATAGAGGACAAACTGCGCGTCCCCAAATCTGCAGCAGTGGTCCTGACGTTGCAACCCGAAGCTGAAAAACGAGGCGTCTCGTATAAAGACGTCCTCGAAAAGGTTAAGCAACGGCTGGATCTTAGGGTGCTGGATGTTCCTCTAATGAGGTTTAAGCAGGCCGTGACCGGGGCCCGTTTATACGAGATCTCGGGAGCGGACTGCAAAGAGAGGGCGGACAGGTTAGCGGAAAAGTTGAGAGAGGTCATAGAGAGTGATGAGGTCCGCATTTCACGACCTCAAAAATGCGCAGAGTTGCGCATACATGGGCTAGACGACTCCGCCAACGCAACGGAAATAGCGCAAGCCATAGCTCTGGCGGGTTGCTGTACTGCTGCCGATGTAAAGGTAGGAGAAATAAGGCGGGATCGAAGAGGGCGCGGAATGGCATGGGTGAAATGCCCGGTCGAAGCGGCCAAAAAGGTGACAGCACCCAATACAAGGGTGTACGTGGGGTGGACCGTAGTACGCGTAGTGCTTCTAACATCGCGGCCTATGCGCTGCTACAAATGCCACGCGACCGGGCACACACGAGCGACATGCCCAAATGAGGCTGACCGAAGCGGGCTCTGCTTCCGCTGCGGCCGGCCGGATCACGTAGCTGCACAGTGCGAAAACGCACAACATTGTGCACTATGCGCAGCAAGTGGAAAACCGGCGGACCACAGTGTCGGCAGCAGAGTCTGCGGCAAGGAGGCCCCAAAGAAGAAACGCTCCAAAAAGAGCAAGGCAACCCAGAAGCTCACCACAACACCTACGGTGGCTTCTGAACCTGGTGTGGCTCAAATGGAGGAGCAATAACGGCTACCCATCGCTTCCTGCAAGGCAATCTGAATCACTGCGCCCAGGCGCAAGATCTGATGATTCAGAATATGGCGCAGTGGTCGATTGACCTTGCGTTCGTGTCGGAGCCGTATCGCATACTCCCCAGAAATGACTGGGTGGGAAGCGCGGACTCTTCAGTCGCATTAGTGTTTGGCCCCGGAATTATGCCTCCAACATCGAGGAGGACGACCAGAGGCCTAGGATTTGTCGTCGCCAGCATGGGGGCTCTCACTGCGGTGGGGGTTTACTTCTCCCCCAACAGGCCTCTTGCCGAATTTGAGGCATTTCTGGGACGACTAACTCCCATCGTAGGCGGAGCTTCTGGACCAGTAGTCGTCGCCGGAGACTTCAACGCGAAGTCTTCGCTCTGGGGATCCCCGGCGACGAATGCAAGAGGCAGAGTGATGGCCAATTGGCTGGTGTCCACAGGATTGGTGGTGGCCAATAGAGGGGCCGTGAGCACCTGTGTCAGACAGCAGGGCGAATCAATCGTGGACCTAACGTTGGCGAGTCCGGGATTCGCGGGTCGAATCGCCAACTGGAGAGTTGATGCCGAAGAAGAGACCATCTCGGACCATCGGTACATCCGTTTTGATGTATCCGCACACATTTCGGAACTGGGCCGCGCAATGTCACCGGGCGGCGGCCCGAGATGGTGTCTGAGTAAGCTCAACAGAGAGTTACTAGAGGAGGCCGCAATCGTTTCGTCGTGGGCTCAACTTCCCTCCAACGATGTAGAGGAGTGTGCGGAGTGGCTGAACGAGGCGTTGCGCAACATCTGCGACGCCTCTATGCCACGCGTCGGGAAACGCAAGCCCCGACGCCAGACTTATTGGTGGTGCCCCGAGATCGACCAACTGAGACGGGAAAGCATTGCGGCTCGCCGCCGCTACACACACTACCGAAGGAGGCGAAATAGGGCTCCGGAAGAGGAGGAGGCTCTTTACAATGCCTACCGCGCAGCGCGCCAAGCCCTCCGCAAGGGCATCACAGAGGCGAAGGCCGCATCATGGCAGGAATGGTTGCTGGCTCTTGACGAGGATCCCTGGGGTAAGCCCTACAAATGGGTACGGCAGAAACTCCGTCCGGCTGCCCCGCCAGTCACCCAGTGTCTCGAACCGGAACTGCTCAACAGAGTGGTCTCGACCCTATTCCCATCCGGGGTCGAATGGAGCCCACCGATGGCGGCTCAATCGGAAGAGATACTGGAGGTTGAAGAGGAAATACCGCCAGTAACATCTGCGGAATTGGCGGCGGCAGTCCATAAGATGGGGTTAAAGAATACGGCGCCTGGACTAGACGGAGTCCCCGGGCGTGTCCTGCTCTTGTCGATGAAAGCGATGGAGTCGCGGATACTCACCATATTGACTAACTGTTTAGTCCAGGGTAGAGTTCCGCGACGATGGAAGACTGGCAAGCTGGTACTTCTCAGAAAGGCCGGACGCCCGGAGGACAGCCCATCCGCATACCGTCCGATCGTGCTGCTAGACGAGATCACGAAGATTCTCGAGCGGGTGATTGTGGCGCGACTCGTCAAACACCTTGAGAGCGTCGGCCCGGACCTGAGCCCGAACCAATTCGGATTTCGCTCAGGCCGCTCAACGATCGGGGCGGTGGCGCGACTTAGGGATATTGTAGAGGAAGAGGTCTCCCGGGGTGGGGTAGTGTTGGCAGTGTCGCTGGACATATCAAACGCCTTCAACTCCCTGCCCTGGGAAGTCATAAAGGACGGACTCAGACACCACGGCGTTCCGAGATACATGCGACGCACCCTCGGTAGCTATCTCTCGGAACGCTCCGTGCAGTTCCCTACACAGAACGGATGGGACATAGAAGAGGTTGACTGTGGCGTTCCACAGGGATCGGCGGCAGGGCCGTCACTGTGGAACATCGGGTTTGACCCGGTACTCCGCGGCGTAATGCTTCGCGGTGCAGAGGTCATCTGCTACGCGGACGACACAGAAGTCGTCTGTCGTGCCAGGACCTATCGCGAAGCGGTTATCCTGGCGACTGCTTCCGTCGCTCAAGTGGTTCGCCGGATACGCGCGCTGGGCCTAAATGTCGCGTTGGAGAAATCCGAGGCCCTATTCTTCAACGGGCCGAGGAACCCACCACCGCCGGACATGGCCGTGGTAGTAAGTGGAACCAGGATAAATGTCGGTCCGACCATGACATACCTGGGCATCGTTCTGGATGAAAGGTGGTCCTTCGTGGAACACTTCCGCCGGCTGTCCGAAAAGGTCTCCAGGGCAGCTGGAGCCCTCGCGTCGCTCCTCCCGAATCTCGGGGGGCCGAGCATCGGCTGCCGGCGGCTGTACATGGGTATCATCCGATCGATGGTCATGTACGGCTCGCCGATCTGGGCTTACCATCTCTCGCCCCAGAATCGCCTCGTACTCGGACGGATACAAAGGGTGATGGCGACCCGGGCAGTGCGTGGCTACCGCACCATATCCAAGGATGCGGCATGCCTGCTCGCGGGTAGCACACCCTGGGACCTCGATGCTCAAGCACTTGCCGACGTATTTTGGCGTTGCGCAGCGGTCCGCGCGGAGGGAAGCAACCCTTTACCGGACGCCGTACGTCGGTGGAGGAGCTCAGCAGAGGAGACGGCACTGGAGACGTGGGCGCAGCGGCTAGAGGAGCCTACTGTGAGCATTAACCTTATAGAGGCGATCCGCCCCTTATTCAGGGAGTGGATAAAGCGCAGGCATGGAGCGCTGACCTTCCGACTCACACAGATGCTGACCGGGCATGGCTGCTTCGGTCGGTATCTGTGCGAGATTACTGGAAGCGAACCGACCGCAGAATGTCATCACTGCGGTGCGGACCGGGACACGGCCGATCACACACTCACGGCGTGTCCCGCTTGGTCGGAACAACGAGCGGAACTCTCATCCAACATCGGCGAGGACATAACGCTCCCAGCGCTCATCAGGGCCATGGTGAGGAGCGAAGAAGAGTGGACAGCCGTCGAGACATACGCGCACAACGTCATCTCGACGAAGGAGGAGGCCGAGCGCGTGAGAGAGCAGGCGGCGCTCGAACTCCCAGGAAGGAGGCCGAGGCGGAGACGTGTCGCTCGTAATGGCCACGACATCCCGCCTTAGTCTGGGGACTCGGGCGGTGGTATGGGGATACCGCCGCCCGTTACATGGAGTCCCCGAGTGGGTCGCGATGCGCAACATGTTCCCGCGCATCGCGACAAAAGCAGAGGAACGGCCCATGCAAGCCCCCCATGTGGGGCCTCTGTTCGGCCTGAGGGGTCTCAAAGCCCCCCCAATGTAAGGGCCTGCGCCGTACAGCAGGTGTCGCCGACTGAGTCCCGGAAGCCATGTTGCAGTTACCGGTCGCACTCGGTTTAGCGTGTCGAGGGAACATCGCAGTGTTTTAGTGGGTAGGGCCGCGGCACCACCATCTTCGCCGCGGCGAGCCCCACATATCCGCAGGGGAGCCCCCATCCCCTGCGTCGAATGCGTCACTGCATTTCACTGCGTCAAAAAAAAAAAAAAAAAAGGTTAGGTTAGGTTAGGTTGGGGGCGATACCGGTCCGTCCACGTCGTGTCCCTGGGCACCTCCCCCGTGCCATCGTGAGCGTTTTCACGGTGACACGGGAGGGGTGGCTGAACGCCGGTATGGCGTGTGTTTGTGTGCGTGTCTGTCTTGTATGTTTGGCTGCGCCCGCAGTATGACGAACGGGCCCGCGACCCGGGGTGTCGGAGTTTAGTATGATGGGAGACCGTAATAAGCAAAGTATTCTCCGGGTGGGTCCCGGCTCCTCAGGAGCCGGAGAATCCCATGCGCCGTCTTCGGACGGTGGCCGGCCCTCGTATACGGAGGGGCCACTTATTACGAGGAAGGACGAGGGGGCCGCTAAGGCGGTGAAGAAGGAAGAGGAGGCCGCTAAAGCGGCGAGACAGAGGGCCATTTTGGCGGCGTTAGGAGGAGGAGGAAGTGACAGCGCGAAGAAGCGCGACAGCCCGAAGCCGGCGCCCATTACCGCGCCGGTGGCGGAGCTTCTAACGGACGAGGACATCGACTTCAGTCAGCCGCAGCCCAACGGCGTTGAGCGGATGCTGAAGTTGATGCAGAAGAAGAAGCTGAGAGGCGACAAGGATCTGCCGCGTGTCCTCTTGACACGCGACGTGAAAATGCCGCCTCCAAGCACCGGAAAAGACGACATTGGTAGAGACTCCCCTCGTGGTCGAGTCTCCCAACATGGACGAGACTATCCCGGATGTGACAGCGAGGACTGGCTCTCGGACTCCAGTGAGATGTCTGGCATATCGCTGGACTCCGAGGGCTTGCCCGCACTCTCGGAGAAGACGCGCCGTAAGAGGCGCTCTGACGACGACGTGACACCGCCCCTCAGCAAAGGGGCCGTGCCAAAAGCCAAGAGAGGACGCGGCCGCCCGCCAACGACTGGACAATATGTCGGTCTGGCGAAGGCGCAGGCCGACCTGAATAGAGAGAAGGAGGAGGCCCTTCGACTCCAGGCGGAGGAAGAGGTTGCCGAGGCGGCCAGGGCGGCGCGAGAGACGCGCTCTTCGCTCCTCGCGAGCCCCGCCCCCATGGAAGAAGACAGGCCAGAGCAGACCATCCACGCTCTGGCCCAATGTGTTGAGACTTCGCTGGGAACGATCTCCATGGTCGCAGCGAAGTCGAACAACCTGAAGGGGACATTCCAACGTCTTCTGAAGGAGGCGGTCAGTGACATACGCACTACCGTCGCCGCTATGAAGAACCGCGGAGCGACGGAAGAGATACGAGCCCTCGAAGCTCAGAATGCGCGGCTCCAACAAGAAGTGGAGTCTATGCGCAAGGAGTTAGAGGCGCTGCGTCAAAAAGTGTCAAAGCCGGCCGAGCAGGACATGCGCCAGCTGTTGTCTGAGGTCTCTCGTTCTAACGTAGAGACCTTCAGCAATATGCTGAACGCTCGGCTGGCCGGACTGGAGAGTCGGCTCCTCCCAGAGCCTCGACTGCGACCTCCGCTCGCGGCGGACAGAGCCCGGAGTGTTACCCCGGCCACCGTCGAAAGTGTAGAGGCAATACCGGAGCAGACGCCGGGGACCCCGAAGCCAAAAGCCAAGGGGAAACCGGCCCAAAAGAAGACGCGGCAGCCCGTCGCCACAGAGGCCCCACAAGAGGCCCCTGCCGCGCCCGAGGCGCCCAAGGCCAAAAAGGGCCGAAAGAAGAAAAAGCGGCCGTCAATGGCTGCTCAGGAGGCGACACAAGGGGGAGCGAATACCAGCTCCCCTCGTACTGAGGCCCCGTGGACCACGGTGGGTCCCAGGGCCAAGAAGAAGAATGGGGCGGCTACACCAACTACAGCCGCCCCGAAGAAGAAGATAAAGCCAAGGCTTCGCGTCTCCGCCACTGCGGCCGTCGCTCTCACAATAGAAGAGTCGGCCGTGAAGGCGGGTATGACGTACGCCAAGGCGCTTGAGACGGCCCGGCGGGCGGTGAACATCGCGGAGTTCGATATTCCGCAAGTCCGCTTCCGCCGGGCCCGAACTGGAGGGCGCCTCCTCACTATCGCCGGCGAGGGCGCAGAGAAGAAGGCGGACGCCTTTGCCGCGAGGCTGAGGACCGTCCTGCCTCAGGAAGTGAAAGTCGGGCGGCCAGCTGCTTGCGCGGAGATGCGCATCGCCGGCCTTGACGACTCTGTGACGGCCGCCGAAATCATGGAAGCGGTCGCACTTGAAGGAGAGTGCCTGGCCGGCGATGTCCGGGTGGGGCCGATTAGAGAGGGGCCGCGGGGGGACGGATCGTGTTGGGTCCGCCTTCCAGTCGCGGCCGCTAAGAAGCTCTCGAGCTCTGGGCGGTTGCGTATTGGTTGGGTGTCGGCGAGGGTGGCGTTGCTGGCCGCGAGGCCAACGCGCTGCTTCCGCTGCCAGGACACCGGCCACGTGGCTGCCAAGTGCCAGTGCCCGGTGGACCGTAGTGGGACATGTTTCCGGTGCGGGAAGCCGGGGCACAAGGCGGCGGAGTGCGGGGCAGCGGAGCCGAACTGCTCCCTGTGCGAGGCCGCTGGCAGAGTTGAAAGGGGGCACGAGCTGGGCAGATGTCCATCTGCCAAAAAGCCGGCCCCCGGAGAAGACAAGGCGCCGACCAAAAAAGCCCGACAGAAGTCGAGGCCAAGGGGCGCGCGGGCCCCGCTCGCTCCCGCCCGAATGGAGACGGACGCCTAGACCCGTGGGCGGTGATCGGGGGATCCCGCCCACTGTATGGGTCCCGAGAAGACAGCCCCCCTATAGCCCGGGGGGCTCTCGGTGAGGAACGCGGCTCAAGCCGCTTGAAGAAGGTGCCGGTTGCGGCTGCGCGCTGGGAGGGGCGGAGTTGTAGTCGCTCCGCGGTTTCCCGTCCCTCCCGCACAAGGCGCATGACGATGTTGTAAATGGTGGGGGGGTTTTAGTGGGTAAACCTCGTGTAGGGAGTCCCACATACCCCCGCCCCTTCCCCCGAGGGGGCGGGGGATGCGTAATGCATTTCCCCTCCTCAACAAAAAAAAAAAAAAGGTTAGGTTAGGTTAGGTTAGGTTAGGTTAGGTTAGGTTAGGTTAGGTTAGGTTAGGTTAGGTTTTTTTTTTTTTTTTTTTTTTTTTTTTTTTTTTTTTTTTTTTTTTTTTTTTTAATTTCCACAGGCCTAGGTGGCCCGTGCCCTTTTTAAGTTTAATATATTTAATTTAGTTTCTTTTCATTGTAACTTTCAAGTAACATACGTTATACGCGTCTAACATTCAGTAATTTGCCCTGAAGGGGCTCTAAGTGTCGTACCCTCTGATATTGTTGAGGGTATTTTGTGTTGGCCACCTGGTTGGTGGCTGCTGTCATCTTCCCGGAAGTCATCTTCTTGACTGGGATGTCATCGGAGTCTTGATCTTCCGGGGTGATGTCATCTTCTTTTTTTTGGAGCCCAGGGTGTAAGTCCGGCATTTTCCAGTTCCTCTCGATTTGCGTCCACCCTTTGCCTTTCGATGTTGTGGCATTGGCTCGGGTGTAAGGGGGTCACCAAAGCTGGGTGGAGTATCTGGGGTGTTAAAGAGTGCTGGTCCATGCCGGTCCCACTCACTGGGTGAGGCTTGTTGTTTGGTTTTTTGTGTTTGCCACCTGTTGGTGGCTGGTGTCATCTTCTTGATTGTCAATCCAGTATTGGAGCTTTGACCGAGACCAGTTTTTGGATGGTGGGATGGTCCCGGTTCTTGATGGCCATCTTGGCGTTGTAATCCATGATGGTCTGGGTAGATGTTTCTAACACTCCCTTTATGAGTTTGCCCAGCGCGTCATCCGTGTCGTCGGTGTAGTAGACTAGATGTTCCGTGTGACGCGTCAGGGCAACCACCGCGTGTGAAGCACTGTCGTGTAGCTGCAACTTCCTCTTTTGCTGTTTGATGACGTAGACTCTCTTGTAACACAATCCCTGGGCCTCGTGTATTGTAAGTACTTTTGAGGCCTCTCCTGTTCCGTAACCTGACTTCCTCAGAGTTGACTTTTCTAGCTGGGTGTAAGTCAGGTACAGGGTGTTGGTGTCGGTTTTAGGGATCTCCGTCCCGGTCATGGGTGTTATTGCCAGGGACTTGATGATGTTGCTTGAGGAGTAGATGCCCTTGTGTATTTGCTTCAGCGCCATAGCGACGTCTTGCGGGCACCTATGTGTACAGAGAAGATGGTTAGGTTAGGTTAGGTTAGGTTAGGTTAGGTTAGGTTAGGTTAGGTTAGGTTAGGTTAGGTTAGGTTAGGTTAGGTTAGGTTAGGTTAGGTTAGGTTAGGTTAGGTTAGGTTAGGTTAGGTTAGGTTAGGTTAGGTTAGGTTAGGTTAGGTTAGGTTAGGTTAGGTTAGGTTAGGTTAGGTTAGGTTAGGTTAGGTTAGGTTAGGTTAGGTTAGGTTAGGTTAGGTTAGGTTAGGTTAGGTTAGGTTAGGTTAGGTTAGGTTAGGTTAGGTTAGGTTAGGTTAGGTTAGGTTAGGTTAGGTTAGGTTAGGTTAGGTTAGGTTAGGTTAGGTTAGGTTAGGTTAGGTTAGGTTAGGTTAGGTTAGGTTAGGTTAGGTTAGGTTAGGTTAGGTTAGGTTAGGTTAGGTTAGGTTAGGTTAGGTTAGGTTATGGGGGTGGATGAGATGGCTGGCTGTCTTGGCAGGGTTTTCACAAACATATGTCAGGCAGCCATGCCTAGAGTTCGGGGTCCACCCTCTCCGCGACGGGAAGTGTATTGGTGGAGGACCGAGTTGGCTGACCTTCGTGCCGCCTGCAATGCGGCGCGTCGAGCGTATACTCGCAGCAGGCGGCGCCGCCCCCAGGACGTGGATCGGGATGACCGGCTGCACAGGGTCTACGTAGCAAAACGGAAGATCCTGCAGCTGGCCATCAGTCGGGCCAAGGAGGAAGCGTGGCTGGAGCTAGTGGAGGGGTTAGAGAAAGACCCCTGGGGCCGACCGTACAAAAGGGCGCGAGACAAACTTCGCGCCCAGTCGGCCCCCCTGACGGAGACGCTCCAGTCAGATCTGCTGGGGAATATAGTTCGAGAGTTATTCCCGAACCCCCCGGCAGGATTCGCTCCACCGCGGATGGCCCGACGGACGCCGGGCTCGATGGAGGAGGGTGTTCCGCCACCCGTCACCGACGCTGAAATGGAGGCGGTTTTGTCCCGCCTCCGATCCAAGAAGAGGGCGCCTGGTCCGGACGGGGTGCACGGGAAAATTCTTGCAATTGCTCTCGTGCACCTCGAAGACAGTATTCGGGAACTGTTTGACCGCTGCATTCAGTGCGGGCAGTTCCCGAAGGCATGGAAGGAGGGCCGCCTCGTCCTGCTACCGAAGGGCGGGCGGCCACCGGACAGCGCGTCGGCGGTACGACCGATCGTGTTGCTGAACGAGGTCGGGAAGGCATTTGAGCGCATTTTAGCCTCTCGCCTCGTTCAGCACTTGGAGGAGGGCCCTGGGCCTGGACTGTCGGATGCACAGTTCGGGTTTCGGGCCGGTCGGTCGACCATCGACGCCATAGGGCGTCTCAGGTCGGTGACGCAGGAGGCGGAACGCAGGAAGGAGGTGGTGGTTGTGGTGTCCTTGGACATCGCCAACGCCTTTAACAGTCTCCCCCACAGCGTAATACAGGAGGCACTGGAGTACCAGGAAGTGCCTCCGTATCTCAGGAGACTGTTTAAGGCGTACCTCTCCGATCGGGAGATCGTGTTCGAGGATCGGTCGGGGTCCTTAGTGAGGGTGGAGGTCGAGTGCGGCGTCCCACAAGGTTCGGTTGTGGGTCCGAACCTCTGGGACTCTGGCTACGACTGGGTCCTGCTGGAGGAGTATCTCCTCCCCGGAATGGATCTCGTCTGCTACGCAGACGACACTTACATCACATTCCGGGGAAGGACGTACAAGGAGGCTGCGCGGCTGGCTGAAGAGGGCACAAAGCTCGTAGTCAGCCGCATTGAGCAGCTTGGGCTTCGGGTCCGCATGGAAAAAACCGAAGCCCTGCTCTTCCGCGGGCCCGGGAGGAAAGGACCCCCACCGGGTGCACGACTCCTGATTGGAGAGACGGAGGTCAGGGTGAGCCCGACACTAAAATGTCTTGGGCTCATCCTGGACGGGAGGTGGACCTTCGGTCCGCATTTCGAACAGTTGGGACCGAAGGTCGTGAGGGCGGCATCAGCGCTGGGCCGGCTCCTTCCGAACATAGGAGGGCCCAGCGAAGCCTGCAGGCGGCTATACTCCGGGGTTTGCCGGAGTATAGCTCTGTACGGGGCCCCAATTTGGGCGGATTCCCTCACCGTAAGGAACAAAGCCCAGCTGCGAAAGGCGCAGCGGGTCATAGCGGTGAGGGTAATTCGGGGCTACCGTACAGTCTCCTGGGTGGCAGCCACTGCCCTGGCTGGAGATCCCCCGTGGGAGCTCGTGGCGCCGGTGCTCGCCGAGATGCACCTCTTCACTTTAGAGAGGAGGTCACTTGGTGAGTCGCTGACGTGGGAGGAGCTCTCGCGGGTGCGGACGCTGGGGCAGGAATGAGGTTCTGGCGCAGGCTCAGTACGGTCAACGTACTGCTGAGGCCCTGCGTCCAGTTCTTGCGGCGTGGATGCGTCGCAAGAGAAAACCCCTCACCTTCCGCCTTACTCAGGTGCTCACCGGACATGGTTGTTTCGGTGCGTACCTGTGTAAGGTCGCCAGGAGGGAGCCTACGCCAGCCTGCCACGACTGTGGCGCTGCGGAGGACACGGCCCAGCACACCCTCGAGATGTGCGATCGCTGGGCCGTGCAGCGCCACGATCTTGTGGCAGTGCTAGGCGGGGACCTCTCGCTCCCGAGCATGGTGCGCTGCATGCTCGAGAGCGATGAGGCCTGGCAGGCGGCGGTCTCTTTCTGCGAGTATGTCATCTCGCAGAAAGAGACCGCGGAGCGGAATAGAGAGGATGACAGGTCCTCTCTTCCGCTCCGCCGGCGTAGAACGGGAGTGCGGAGGCGTCGCTATGCGAACCTCCAATAACTCTCGTCCCACGGGGCTCCGGGTCAGGATGGGTACCTGCCCGGCTGAGCTAGTCCCGGCGCCGAGGGGAACGCTTCAGTTTGCCTAAGCGTTCCCTTACTTTTGGTGGAAGTCCGGTCCCTTGAGGTAGACCGGCCGGTCGTGGAGGGAGTCCTGTGTTAGACAGATCCAGGACATCCCTCCGTATACGGCTGAAGGCAACCGCAGGTGGTTTTAGTGAGTAAGAGTCTCACATACCCCCGGGGTGCTTCAGCTTAACTGAGGCACATACCCGACCCGGGGGACCCATGATGGGTTTCCCCTGCGCATCAAAAAAAAAAAAAAAAAAAAAAAAAAAAAAAAAAAAAAAAAGGTTAGGTTAGGTTAGGTTAGGTTAGGTTAGGTTAGGTTAGGTTAGGTTAGGTTAGGTTAGGTTAGGTTGGGGGCGATACCGGTCCGTCCACGTTCGTGTCCCTGGGCGCCTGGGTACGCCACCCCGCCCTTTACACGAAGTGACGTATCCAGGATGGCTGAACACCGGTCTTTCCTGTCTTTCTCTCTTTTTATAGTTTACTCTTCGTTTGATGTTTATTTTATTTGGTCTATCTTTTCACCACCTTCTCTAATCTATCTTTCGCGTTTTATTTAACTCTTCTTTACACCAGCGTGTGTTTCTGCGTCTATATGTGTGTGTGTTTGTGGATGGATGGACCCGTGGGTCCCTAATCCCCGGTTTGTGGTGCCCGGCCTTGGGATGCGTGGCGAGCAGGTGGCTTACGTCGCAAGGGCACTAGGGCAGAATCTCCCTTAACAGATCGAACCATGGAGACACGCAATTTTGAAAATTCTCCCCGGGCGGGTACCAGCAATGCTGGAGAATCCCGCACTCCCGGTTCGCCGGGAGTCTGCCGCACGTATACGGGGGCGGCGCAAAATGCGTTTGAGGATAAGGGGGCCGTTGCAACGGCGAAAGAAGGAGTGAGTGCGACAACGCGCGAGTTTCCGAAGCCGGCGCACCTAACCGCGCCGGCCGCGGACGCAATCACGGATGAGGACGTAGACTTCTCCGTCTACCAGCCTAACGGCGTAGAGCGGGTGAAGAAACTGGCTCAGAGAAAGAAGGAGCGGGGTTGTCCAATCCGGGACTTACCCAACCTGCCGCCTGTGCTGCAGTACCGGGATGTTCTCGGGACGCAGCCCCGTGCTCCTACTCCTACCGGACGTGACGAAGAGGTCGGTAGAGAGTTAACGCGCTCACCTCGCGTCGTTCTGCGCGACGTGATGCGCGAACTCTCGATACCACCTCCACAAGGACGAGACCATTCCACCGGACGTGACAGTGAGGACTGGCCCGCGGACTCCGACGATACTGCCTCGGACATGTCGATGGACTCCGAGGGCCTGCCCACAACACCGGACAGGACACGCCTGAAAAGGCGCAATTCTGATGACGACACGGACCCGCCCATCAGTAAGGGGGCGGTGCCCAAAGCGAAGAAGGGACGTGGCCGGCCACCAACAACTGGCCAATACGTCGGCCTGGGTAAGGCCCAAGCGGACCTTAAACGGGAAAAGGAGGAGGAACGCCGGGCTATGTTCAGGGCGAAGGTCGAGGAGGTAGCCCAGAGAGCACGGGAGGAGCGAGAGGCGAGGGAGTCGCGAGCCGCCCTTCGCGCAAGCCCTGCCCCGGCCGAGGACACGGAGGAGACAAGCGCGGCCCTTGAGGCAGGCGTGGAGAGGGCCTTGGATATGGTGACAATGGTCGCCACAAGGTCCTCAAATCTGAAAGGGACGTACCAGCGGGCCCTCAAGGAGGCGGTCGCGTCCATCAAAGCGGCTGTCACCGAGATGAGAGGCCGCGGTCAAACCGAAGAAATGCGGGCACTGGAGGCGCAGAACGATCGCCTCCTCCGTCAAGTGAACGCGATGCGCCGGGAGTTGGAAGAGCTCCGCCGTCGCGTCTCTGGGCCCGCAGCTGACGACCTGCAGAAGATGTTGTCGGAGGTCTCGCGCTCCAATATCGAGACCTTCGGCAACATGCTCAATGCGAGAATCGCCGGCCTCGAAGACAGACTCCTCCCGGAGCCAAGGAGAAGACCGCCGCTAGCTGCGGACAGCGCCAGACCATCTCCCGGCGCTGCGCAAACAGCGGCCCCTAAGAAGACGCCGAAGGCCAAAAAGACGGCACCGGCAATGGCACCGGATGAAAGTTCGGCAGGCGGCGCGGTGGCTACTATACAGCCGCCCGCCGCACCAACTGAGAAGAGGGCTACAAAGCCGAAGAAAAAGAGAAAGAAGAAGCAGCCATCAATGGCCGCTCAGGAGGCAGCTAAGGGGGGGCGGAACACCAACACCCCTCCCGCCGAGGCCCCGTGGACCACTGTCGGCCCACGTAGGACTAAGAAGAAGAAAGGGGCGGCTACTCCAGCTAAAGCCGCCCCCAAGAAGAAGAAGAAGGCCAAGCTCCGTGCCCCCAACACCGCGGCAATCACCGTCACACTGAAGGAGGGTGCCGCGGCGAAGGGAATCACGTATAGCGACGTCCTAACCAAGGCTAAAGACGCGTTCAAAACGGGCGGACTCGCGGAGATGGGAATCGAGAAGGTCGAGTTCCGCTTCCGTCAGGCACAGACCGGCGCGCGCGTTCTCACCATCCCTGGCGAGGGCGCACAAGAGAAGGCGGATGTACTGGCCGCAAAAATGCGGGAGGTGTTGGATCCGGAGGTGGTCAAGATCGGCCGCCCGGCGAAATGCGTAGAGATGCGCATCGCCGGGCTGGACGACTCGGCAACGACCGCCGACGTCATCGAGGCGGTCGTCAGAGAAGGGGGATGCCCGACAACTTCAATTAGGTCGGGCCCCATTACGAAAGGAAGGTGGGGCGACGGCTCGCTTTGGCTGAGCGTCCCCGTCGCGGCAGCCAAAAAGCTGCTCAGCTTGGGGCGGCTGCGAGTGGGCTGGGTCTCGGCGAAGGTGACACTGCTGGCCGCGAGGCCTAAGCGGTGTTACCGATGCCTCGACACCGGCCACCTGGCGACGACATGCCAGTGCCCGGTGGATCGCAGCCGGAACTGTTTCCGCTGTGGGAAGCCGGAGCACAAAGCAGCCGAGTGCCGGGAGAAGCAGCCCAATTGCTTCTTCTGCGAGGCACTCGGCAAGGACAAGGACCATGTGCTAGGTAGTAGCGGCTGCGTCACTGCGAAGCCGCTCCCCAGTACCAAGCGCCGGAAGAGACGCGGAGCTCCCTCCGAAAAGGCTCGGCCAAAAGAGCCTGGAGCCGGTGGTGCTGGGGTTAGTCAGCCCCAGCCCGCCATGGAGGTGGAGCCATAGGCCCGTGGGCGGTTGATCGGGGGATCACCGCCCGCACGAAGGGCTCCGAGAAGAAAGCTCCCTAGATGCCCGGGGAGCTCTCGGTGAAGAAAGGCGGCGGCAGAACACCAGCCGCCGCAGTGGAGTAGTGCCGGATGCGGCAAACGGACGCGTGGGGTGCGGAAGTTCGGTATAGTGCCCGCGCCCCACAATGGCCGGAAGGAGGGCATGGGGGGGTTTTAGTGGGTAAACCTCGTGTAGGGAGTCCCACATACCCCCGCCCCTTCCCCCGAAGGGGTGGGGGATACGTAACGTATTTCCCCTCCTTAAAAAAAAAAAAAAAAAAAAAAAAAAAAAAAAAAAAAGGTTAGGTTAGGTTAGGTTAGGTTAGGTTGGGGGCGATACCGGTCCGTCCACGTTCGTGTCCCTGGGCGCCTGGGTACGTCACCCCGCCCTTTACACGAAGTGACGTATCCAGGATGGCTGAACACCGGTCTTTCCTGTATTTCTCTCTTTTTATAGTATACTCTTCGTTTGTTGTTTATTTTATTTTGTCTATCTTTTCACCACCTTCTCTACTATATCTTTCTCATTTTGGTTAACTCTTCTCTACACTCTTGTATGTTTGTATCGTATATATCTGGGTGTGTTTGTGAGATGGATGGACCCGTGGGTCCCTAATCCCCGGTTTGTGGTGCTCGGCCTTGGGATGCATGGCGAGCAGGTGGCTTACGTCGCAAGGGCACCAGGGCAGAATCTCCCTCTAAAGATCACAATATGGAGAAACGCAAATTGGAAAATACTCCCCGGGCGGGTACCAGTACCACTGGAGAATCCCGCACTCCCGGTTCGCCGGGAGTCTGCCGCACGTATACGGGGGCGGCACCAACTGCGTGTGAGGGTAAGGGGGCCGTTGCAACGGCGAAAGAAGGAGAGGGCGCGACAACGCGCGAATGTCCGAAACCGGCGCACCTAACCGCGCCGGCGGCGGACGCAATCACGGACGAAGACGTGGATTTCTCCGTCTACCAGCCTAACGGCGTAGAGCGGGTGAAAAGACTGGCTCAAAGAAAGAAGGAGCGGGGCTGTCCAATCCGGGACTTACCCGACCTGCCGCCTGCGCTGCAGTACCGGGATGTTCTCGGGACGCAGCCCCGCGCTCCTACTCCTACCGGACATGACGAAGAGGAACGTAGGGAGTTGACGCGCTCGCCTCGCGTCGTTCTGCGCGACGTGATGCGTGAATTCTCCCTACCGCCTCCCCAAGGACGAGACGATACCGGAGACGACAGTGAGGACTGGCCCTTGGACTCCGACGACATGACATCTGACGTGTCGATGGACTCCGAGGGCTTGCCCACAGACCCGGACAGGACACGCCGCAAACGGCGAATCTCGGAAGACGACAAGGCGCCGCCCCTTGGTAGAGGAGCGGTGCCCAAGGCTAAGAAGGGACGTGGCCGGCCACCAACGACCGGCCAATACGTCGGCTTTGGAAAAGCTCAGGCGGAGCTCAACAAGGAGAAGGAGGAGGAACGCCGGGCTGCCTTCAGGGCGAAAGTCGAGGAGGTAGCCCGGAGGGCACGGGAGGAGCGAGAGGCGAGAGAGGCGCGAGCCTCCCTTCGCGCAAGCCCTACCCCGACTGCAGAAGACACGGAGCAGACGAGCGCGGCCCTGGCGGGTAGCGTAGAGAGGGCCTTGGAAATGGTGACGATGGTCGCCACAAGGTCCTCCAACTTGAAGGGCACGTACCAGCGCGCCCTTAAGGAGGCAGTCGCATCGATCAAAGCGGCCGTCACCGAAATGAGGGGCCGTGGTCAAACGGAGGAAATGCGGGCACTGGAGGCGCAGAACGACCGCCTCCTGCGCCAAGTAAACGCGATGCGCCGGGAGTTGGAGGAGCTCCGCCATCGCGTCACTGGGCCCGCAGCCGACGACCTGCAAAAGATGTTGTCGGAGGTCTCACGTTCCAACATTGAGACCTTCGGCAACATGCTTAATGCCAGGATTGCCGGCCTGGAGGACAGGCTTCTGCCGGAGCCTCGAAGGAGACCGCCGCTGGTGGCGGACAGCGCAGGGCCATCACCCGACGCCCCACCAACAGCGATACAGAAGAAGACGCCGAAGCCGAAGAAGACGGCGACGGCAATGGCGCCGGACAAGGGTTCAGCAGGCGGCGCGGCGGCTCCTTTACAGCCACCCGCCGCAACTACTGAGAAGAGGGCTGCAAAGCCAAAGAAAAAGAGGAAGAAGCGGCCATCAATGGCCGCTCAGGAGGCGGCAAAGGGGGGGCAGAACACCAACGCCCCTCCTGCCGAGGCCCCGTGGACAACTGTGGACCCGCGCAGGCCCAAACAAAAGAAGAAAGGGGCGGCTACTCCAGCTAAAGCCGCCCCCAAAAACAAAAAGAAGAAGAAAGCCAAGCTCCGTGCCCCCAACACCGCAGCAATCACCGTCACACTGAAGGCGAGTGCTGCGGAGAAGGGGGTCACGTACAAAGACGTACTATTAAAGGCGAAGGACGCGGTCGGGAGCGAAGTGCAGGAACTGGGCATCAACAGGGTCGGGTTCCGCTTCCGCTTGGCCCAGACTGGCGCACGCGTCCTCACCATCCCTGGTGAGGGCGCCAATGAAAAGGCGGACGCCCTCGCCGCAAAAATGCGGGAGGCGCTGGACCCCGAAGTTGTGACGATTGGCCGCCCGGCGAAATGTGTAGAGATGCGCATAGCCGGGCTGGACGACTCGACCACGACCGCCGACGTGCTCGAAGCGGTCGCCAGAGAAGGCGGGTGCCCGACTATTTCCATCAGGTCGGGCCCCATTAAGAAAGGAAGGTGGGGCGATGGCTCGCTTTGGCTGAGCGTCCCCGTCGCGGCAGCCAAAAAGCTGCTCAGCTTGGGGCGGCTGCGAGTGGGCTGGGTCTCGGCGAAGGTGACACTGCTGGCCGCGAGGCCTAAGCGGTGTTATCGATGCCTTGATACCGGCCACCTGGCGACGACATGCCAGTGCCCGGTGGACCGCAGCCGGAATTGTTTCCGCTGTGGGAAACCGGGGCACAAGGCCGCCGAGTGCCGGGAGAAGCATCCCAACTGCTTCTTCTGTGAGGCACTCGGCAAGGAGAAGGACCACGTGCTGGGTAGTAGCGGCTGCGTCACAGCGAAGCCGCTCCCCAGCACCAAGCGCCGGAAAAGACGCGGAGCTCCCTCCGACAAGGCTCGGCCAAAAGAGCCTGGAGCCGGCGGTGCTGGGGTTAGTCAGCCCCAGCCCGCCATGGAGGTGGAGCCATAGGCCCGTGGGCGGTTGATCGGGGGATCACCGTCCGCGCGAAGGGCCCCGAGAAGAAAGGTCCCTAGATGCCCGGGGAGCTCTCGGAGGAGAAAGGCGGCGGCAGAACACCAGCCGCCGCAGTGGAGTAGTGCCGGATGCGGCGAATGGCCGTGATGGGTGCGGAAGTCCGGTTTAGTGCCCGCGCCCCACGACAGCCAGAAGGAGGGCATGGGGGGGTTTTAGTGGGTAAACCTCGTGTAGGGAGTCCCACATACCCCCGTCCCTTCCCCCGAGGGGGCGGGGGATACGTAACGTATTTCCCCTCCTCAAAAAAAAAAAAAAAAAAAAAAAAAAAAAAGGTTAGGTTAGGTTAGGTTAGGTTAGGTTAGGTTGGGGGCGATACCGGTCCGTCCACGTTCGTGTCCCTGGGCGCCTGGGTGCGCCGCCCCGCCCTTTACACGGGGTGAGGCACTCAGGATGGCTGAACGCCGGTCTTTCCTATCTTTCTTCTCGTTTTATAGTATACTCTTCGCTTGCGTTATTTTGTTTTTGTATCTTTCACCATCTTTTCTACCCTGTCCAATATTTTTTGTTTACTCTTCTATACATTATTGTTTGTTTGTGTGTGAAAATCTGTGTGTGATTCTGTGATGGATGGGCCTGTGGGCCCCGAACCCTAAACTGGTAACGTCCGGTGACGGGGTGCATGGCGAGTCGGTGACTACGCATCGAGGACGTGGGGCAGACTCACCCCTCAATGATCAAAACATGGAAGGTTGCATCGACAAAAATATTCCCCGGGCGGGTACCAACAATGTTGGAGAATCCCGCACCCCCTCAGAGGAGGGGGTCTGGCCCATGTATACGGGGGGCGCCACCGCTGCAATGAAGGAGAGTAGGAGGAGTGAGGAGAAAAACGACTTTGGCAATGTATCACTGGACGATGAGAGGCAATCTGACTTGGCTGCTATGACGACGGCGAGTGAGGGTGATGGTGGATCGCGAGCGGTAACGCCCGCATCCATTGGCGGGGGTCCTTCGCGATTTTATGGAAGGCCCGAAAGCGGAAGCGACGAGAGCGGCAACGAGACCGCCGCCTCTCGGAGCCAGGACCGAGGCAGTGAAAGGGAGAGGGAGAAGATAAGGGCCACTTACCGGCGCAAGAGGCGCGGAAGTGACCTGGAGAACAGCCCTGAAAAGGACAAAGGAGTGGCTTTAAAGCCCTCATCAAAAAGAGGAAGAGGCAGACCGCCCACCACAGGGCAATATGTTGGCCTAGCCAAGTCTAAGAGGGAGTACCTCGAACTCAAGGAGAAGGAGATAGCGATGGAAGCGGAGAAGGAGGTCCTGGAATTGACGAAGAAGTTACCGGAGCTACGGTCCCACCGGCTCTCGGAGGCTTCATTCTCCGATTGTGCGATGACAGAGGACGAAGTGGTCACGGCGGCGAAACTGGGCTCGGCCATAACCCAGAGTCTGGACGCCATCCTCGCGGTGACCCAAAAGTCCAAAAACCTGAAAGGGACATCGATTGCGGCCTTGAAAAAGGCGACCTGCACTATACGGGAGGCGAGCTCCGCCCTCCTCAGCAGGTCAGCATCGGAGGAGACAAGAGCCCTGGTAGAAGCAAACACCCGCCTCTCCAGAGAGCTCGACGAGATGAAAAAGGAGTTAGAGGCCGTCAAGCGCAAGCTCGCTGACGCACAACCACATACGGCTCCCATGACCATCCAAGAGCCGAATATGGAGGAGATACTGCAGCGAGCAATGCGCGAGGCGGTGTCTCTGATGAACGCCCGCATGGATGCGAGACTGGAAGGGCTTGAGGCTCGGCTCTTGCCGGAACCTCGCCTGCGGCCCCCGTTAGCTGCAGACAAGAAGAGGGATAGTGCCGTTTCGACCTCATCTGGCACTAGGCCCCAACAGGCTGAAAAAGAAAGTGAGACTCCGCCTCCGCCGGAGCCATCAGTTCCTACACTGATGCCTCCGACGAACCCGGGTCAGAAACCGAAAAGGACGAAGAAGGGGCGAAAGTCTGCCGCCGCCGCTGAGGCTGCAGCCGCGAGGCGCGACACAGTGACAACGGCAGCAGGGTCACAGCCAGCCGCCACTCCCTCATGGACAGAGGTAGTGAAAAGAGGGAAAGGCAAGGCACCAAGGACGGTGGAAGTAAAGAAAAAGGTGCAAAAGAAAAAGGAGAAGAAAAAGAAGGACAAACAGCTCCGCGCTCCGAAAACTGCAGCCGTAGTGCTAACGCTGCGCCCGGACGCGGAGAAGAACGGTGTCACCTACCAGAGTGTCATCGACAAAGCCAAGCAGCACCTGGATCTGACTGCGCTAGACATAGCAGCGGTCAAATTCAAGCGGGCCGTGACCGGGGCCCGTATGTACGAGGTCTCGGGTACTGCCTGCAAGGAGAAGGCAGACGCTCTGGCGGGTAAGCTGAAAGAAATAGTGGGAGAGGACATGGTACACGTATCGCGGCCACAGAAATGTGCTGAGTTACGAATTGCGGGTCTCGATGACTCGGCGTCGGCGGCAGAAATCGCGACTGCTGTAGCGAGAACGGGCGGCTGTCGCGCCGAAGATGTTAGAGTCGGAGAGATTCGCGTAGACAGGAGAGGTCGTGGCTCGGCCTGGGTCAAATGCCCGGTCGAGGCCGCAAAACAAGTGACGGCGCCGAACGCTAAAGTTTATGTCGGTTGGACCGTAGTGCAGGTGACTCTGCTCTCCGCGCGAAAAATGCGGTGCTTTAAGTGCCACGAAGAGGGCCACACCCGGGCGACGTGCTCGTCAGAGATCGATCGCAGTGAGCTCTGCTTCCGCTGCGGACAACCGGGCCACTCGACCAAGCAGTGTGGGAATCCTCCTCACTGTGCACTGTGCGAGGCAAGAGAGAAGCCGGCGGACCACATCGTAGGCAGTCGTCGCTGCGACAAGTCTGCCCCTCCCAGCAAGAAGAAACGGAAAGGCCCTGAAAAGAGCCAAGCACCGAAAAAGGCCGCCATAACACCTACGGCGGCCTCTAGTGCCAGAGCGGACCCTATGGAAGCCCAATAACGGCCACCATACGATTTCTTCAGGGCAACCTGAACCACTGCGCCCAGGCGCAGGATCTCTGGGTTCAGGCTCTTCTGCAGTGGGAAATCGACGTGGCCGTTATTGCAGAGCCGTACCGCGTCCTGGAAAGGGGTGATTGGTTGGGAGATGTCAACTCGTCGGTCGCCTTGGTCTTTGGTCCCAAAATCGTGCTTCCTTCGTCGAGGAATTCGATAAGGGGCCGTGGATTCGTTGTCGCCATCTTGGGGACCCTCACCGTAGTGGGGGTTTACTTTTCCCCGAATAGGCCGATCGTCGAGTTAGAGGCGCTCTTGCTCCGCCTGACCGCCGTCGTAGAGGGGTCGACTCAACCCGTAGTCGTCGCCGGAGACTTCAACGCGAAGTCACCGTTGTGGGGCTCCCCGGCGACGAATGCGAGAGGTCGCTTGATGGAGGAATGGTTGGCTGCCACCGGTTTGGTCCTGGCGAATCGTGGGGCGACCAGCACATGCGTCCGGCGGCAGGGAGAGTCCATAGTAGACCTGACCCTCGTCAGCCCTGCCATCGTTCAACACGTAACAGAATGGAGGGTCCTGAGTCGTACTGAGACTCTATCGGACCACCTCTACATTCGCTTCGTCATTTCTCACTTGACGGAGCAAGGCCGCACAATTTCACCTGGTGCTGGCCCGAGGTGGTCCCTGAAGAAGCTGGACCGCGACATCCTCAAGGAGGCAGCGGCTGTCGCATCGTGGGCACCTCTCCCATCGGAGGACGTAGAGGAGTGCGTGGAGTGGCTAACTGAGGCGGCGCACAACATCTGCGAAGCCTCGATGCCCCGCGCTGGCCCGGTTCCGCCCAGACGCCAGACATACTGGTGGAGCCCGGACCTGAAACGCCTTCGAGAGGAATGTGTAGCGGCCCGACGCCGTTACCTACGGTACCGCAGACGGCGGATCCGAAATGCGGAAGAGGAAGACGCCATCTATGATGGATACCGCTCAGCGCGACACCACCTGCGCGACGCCATCAGAACGGCGAAGAGAGAGGCTTGGGAGGATTTCCTGAGAACTCTGGAGCAGGACCCGTGGGGCAGACCCTACAAGTGGGTGAGGCAAAAGCTTCGCCCTGCTGCCCCACCGCTCACTCAGTCCTTGCAGCCGGATCTCTGCAGATCCATTGTTTCGGCCCTATTTCCACCTAGGGCCGAGTGGTCCCCCCCATCCATGGCACCACCAACTGCAGAGCCCGAAGAGGAGGAGGAAATCGCCCCAGTCTCAGCCGGAGAACTGGCAGCGGCGGTACATAAGATGAGCCTTCAGAATAAGGCCCCTGGCTTGGATGGAGTCCCCGGTCGTGTCTGGGTGCTAGCGATGGAGCACATGGAAGCACGTGTGCTTGCCGTACTGAACTTGTGTTTGGTTCAGGGGCGAGTTCCACGTCGCTGGAAGACGGGCAAACTCGTGCTACTCAGAAAGGCCGGGCGACCAGAAGACCAGCCGTCTGCCTATCGTCCCATAGTGTTGATCGACGAGATCTGCAAGACGTTTGAGAGGATCATCGTCGCACGCCTCAACCGTCATCTTGAGAGCGTTGGTCCCAACCTGAGCGATGCTCAGTTCGGGTTTCGGTCTCGTCGATCAACAATAGACGCGGTGGCACGGATTCGGTCAATCACGGAGCAGGAAATCTCTCAGGGTGGGGTGGTGTTGGTTGTCTCGTTGGACATCACCAACGCATTCAACACCCTGCCTTGGGAAACAATAAAGGAGGCCCTGAGGTACCACCGAGTGCCCAGATACTTACGCCGAACCATCGGTGATTATCTGTCGGAGCGCTCGGTGCAGTACCCTACCGAAGATGGATGGGAAGAGCAGGAGGTAGACTGCGGCGTCCCACAGGGTTCGGCTCTCGGTCCGGAACTGTGGGACCTTGGATTTGACCATGTGCTTCGCGGTGCCAACTTACCCGGCGTCGAACTGGTCGCGTACGCGGACGACACTGCGGTGGTCTGTCGCGCCAAAACGCACCGCGAAGCCACAATCCTGGCGACGGCAGCGGTAGCGCAGGTGGTGCGCAGGATCCAGGCGCTGGGCCTGACGGTGGCGCTGAACAAAACGGAGGCTATCATTTTCCACGGGCCCCGTAACGCGCCGCCGCCTGGCCTGGCAATAATAGTTGGAGGGACTTCGATCCAGATTGCGTCTACCATGACATATCTCGGACTGATCCTCGATAGCCGGTGGACTTTCAAAGAGCACTTCCGCCGGCTATCCGAGAAAGTGACAAAGGCAGCAGGAGCCCTGGCCTCGCTGCTCCCGAACCTCGGGGGCCCGAGCCTTACCTGTCGGCGCCTGTACATGGGCGTGATACGCTCTATGGTGATGTACGGTGCGCCGATATGGGCCGAAGATCTGGCAGCTGTGAACAGGCAGGCCCTGGGACAGCTACAACGGATAATGGCGACGCGAGCGGTGCGCGGGTATCGCACCATCTCCCGGGATGCTGCGTGCCTGCTCGCCGGTAGCGTCCCATGGGATCTGGACGCCAAAACCCTCGCCGACGTCTACTGGCGTAGCGCAGAGGTCCACGCGGGGGGCAGCAACCCCCTCCCGGAAGCCGTGCGTCGGTGGAGGGAAGAGGCCAACGACAGGGCATTGGAAGAATGGGAAGAGCGGCTCGCGGAGCCAAGAGTGAGCGTGGACCTGATACTGGCCATCCGCCCAGTGTTCAGGGAGTGGTTGGGTCGGAAGAACGGCGCACTCTCGTTCCGCCTCACGCAGGTGCTGACCGGGCACGGCTGCTTCGGTCGGTACCTGTGCGAGATCGCCGGGAGGGAGGAGACGACGCGATGCCACCACTGTGGAGAAGACAGGGACACGGCCGCGCACACCTTAACGGCCTGTCCCTCATGGATTTTACAACGCGCGGCCTTAACGGCCGCGATTGGACAGGACATATCACTGCCAGTTATGGTTCGCGCCATGCTACGCAGTGAACTGGAGTGGAAGGCGGTCGAGAACTTCGCGGAGGAAGTAATCGCCGCAAAGGAGGAGGCCGAGCGGGAGAGAGAGAGAGAGGCGCTCGACCCCCGACGACGAAGACGGACAAGGCGACAACATGTCATTCAGATTGACGACTTGCCGCCCTAGATGGGGAGCTCGAGCGACGGTATGGGGATGCCGCCGCCCAACGAACGAGCCCCTGAGAGGGTCGCGATGCGCTATGTACTCTTCGCGCATCGCGACACCAGAGAACGGACTGCCTATGCAAGCCCTGGTAGGGCCTCTGTTCGGCGGTAGGAGCTGATTCGCTCTAACGAAGAGGAGCCTG